>NW_018743212.1:5000-5282112 GCF_001683475.1 Chenopodium quinoa | reverse complement strand
TCTCTCATCTTCTCCCCAAGAATTCTCCATTTTTCTCAAAATTTTCTTGCAAACTATTTAGAGAAAAACCTCTTGATTTTAGCCTTCTTTGTGAATCATCCATCGGTTTTCGATTCTTTGTGCTAAGGACGGAAAGTGCTGTCAATTGTATCTCAAAGGGAATTTCCGGATTAACCCAAGCACCGTGTGGGGGAAATTAATCCCTTTAGGAAAGTATTCATACGCCTTTGACAGTGTATCAAATCATAGTCTCAAGGGACGTTGCAATTCTCATGTTCATGCTTGGTTGATTGGCTTGGAGTTTAGGCAAGTGTTTAAGCCTTCATATTAGTGTTTCTTTTAGAAATTTTCTGTAATTTCTTTGATTTTCTAATACTTGATTGTAACACCTTGGTTGTGTTTGTTTGTATTACATTACATTGTTAGTGTGATCATTTTACTTAGGTTTTGTCCCACACGTTTTATTAAGTGTTTTCTAGTTTGAATTCAATGTAAACCTAACAATCTAAAGGGATTAACTCTTAGAATTGTCAAGTATGTCTAGTGTGAAGGAACTTACTACTAACTTCGTCAAACTCAAGAAGTTTGACGGTGTTGAATTTAGGAGATGGAAGAAGAAGATGTATTTTCTTCTTACATCTCTTAATGTTGCCTATGTTATAAATACTCCAAGGCCAAATGAACATGAGAATGAGACCTTGGAATCCGTTCGGGAAAGATCGAAATGGGACAACGACGATTTCATTTGTCGTGGTCACATCTTGAATGGGATGGAGGATGACTTGTTTGATGTCTACCGAAATGTGGAATCGGCTAAGGAGCTTTGGGAGTCCTTAGAGAGCAAATACATGATGGAAGACGCTTCAAGCAAGAAATTCTTGGTTAGTAATTTTAATAATTATAAGTTTGTTGATGGTCGATCCATAATGGATCAATTTCATGAGTTTGCAACGCATCTATGGTAGCTTAGAACAACATGGTATTGCTATGAATGAGCTGTTTGTTGTTTCTAGCATAATTGATAAATTGCCCCTAGTTGGAAAAATGTGAAACATGATTTGAAACACAAGAAAGAGGACATGACATTGTCCGGTTTGGCCACCCACCTTCAAATTGAAGAGGGGATTCGTGCCATGGAGGGAGCTAAGGATGGAAATCCTAGCTCATCTACCGTGAATATGGTAGATGAAGGAAGGGCTAAAGCCTCTACTAGCTTCAAGAGGAAGAATGATAATTCTTCCAAAGGGAAGTCCAAAAAGCAAGCAAACAATAAAAAGTTTACTTTTGGGAATGCGGTAAAGTTGGACACCGCAAGAAGGACTGTTTTTTTTCTTTTAAGAAAAGGATGGAAAAAGCCAAGGAGGGTCATGCTAGCACTAGCAAGGACCAACCCACCAAAAGTAATCCAATTCATGAGGTTGAATTTAATTCCGGTTTGGATTTAAATACAACGGATCCTAACATTTTTGTTGTGCAGGATGATGACTCATGGTGGATTGATTCGGGGGCGTCAAGGTACGTGTGCAAGAGTAAGCATTGGTTCAAAATCTTTCAAAAGGTTGTTGATGGAGAAGACCTCTACATGGGGAACAACTCTACCATCAAGGTCCTTGGAAGAGGGCAAGTTGAGCTTATGTTTAGTTCGGGGACTGCAATAGTTCTTAGGAATGTGTTGTATGCTCCGGAAATTAGTAGAAATCTTGTATCCGGGCCTTCCTGAATAGTCTTGGCTATAAGTTAGTATTTGAAGCTAATAGATGCATAATTACTAGGGGTGTGATGTTATAGGTCGTTGCTACTTGGATAATGGTTTGTTTAAGCTTTCATTAAAAGACAAGTATGTTTGTAATGATGATTTATGTTTGAATGTTGTTGACAATGTTAATCAAGTTGATTTAAGTTTGTTTGATTTATGGCATTCGAGATTAGGACATGTTAATTATAATAAAATGTTGTTTATGTCCAACAAGAGTTGATTCCTTGTTGTGATATTTCTCCTAATAAGTGTTCTACTTGCATATTGAACAAGATCACTAGAACTCCATTTAAGAGAGTTGAGAGAAGTTCTAACATTTTAGAACTAATCCATAGTGACTTGTGTGATTTTCATAGTGCGCCTTCTTTGGGGAAAAAAAGATACATGGTAACTTTTATAGATGATTATTCTAGGTTTTTGTTACGTGTACCTTTTGCATTCCAAAGATGAAGCTTTAACCAAGTTTGATATTTATAAAAAGGAAGTAGAATTGCAAGTAGATTCATTTATTAAGAGAATTAGAACTGGTAAAGGAGGGGAATACTATGATCCAAGTTATTTCCAATCTTTGGGTATAATTCATGAGACTACAGCTGGTTATGCACACCAAATCAAATGGTGTAGCTGAAAGGAAAAACAGAACCTAGAAGAAATGGTTAATTCCATGTTATCTTACTCAGGTTTGAGTGAAGGGTTCTGGGGTGAAGCAATGTTGACAGCATGTCACATTCTTAGCCGGGTTCCACAATGGGAAAAGAATCTACTCCTTATGAACTTTGGTACAAAATAAAGCCAAACTTGAAGTATCTCAAGGTTTGGGGTTGTAGGGAAGTCGTAAGAGTGCCCGGCAACAAGAAGAGAAATCTCGGTGAAAGGGGCTTGGATTGCATATTTATAGGGTATGCTGAGCATAGCAAAACCTATAGGTTCTATGTAATAGAAAAAAATGACTATATATCTGTTCATTTCAGTTATAGAGTCAAAAGATGCAATTTTTGATGAAACCCGATTTTCATCAATAAGTAGACAGAAGATCTACAAATTAGTGCCAATGATAAGGAGATAGTAGAGTTGAATGATCAACTTGAAACTCATGAAAGTACATTCGATAATGAGAATGTTGAAACTCCTCAATTGAGGAGAAGTACTAGAGAAAGGAAAATTAGGAATCCTCTAGATGACTTCATAATTTATTTGGTTTGAAGGATCTAGGGATGTCCTTAGTTCCACTACTCCATATTGCTACAATGTGGATAGTGACCCAAAAACTTATAGTGAAGCAATTTCTTCTCCAAGATAGTGCATTTTGGAAAGAGGCTATAAATGATGAGATGGATTCCATCATGGGAAATAACACTTGGGTCTTAGAGGATTTACCTTTCGGTTGCAAAACTCTTGGTTGCAAGTGGATTTTCACTAGGAAAAGGAGACCGGATGGCTCCATAGTGAAATTTAAAGCTAGATTGGTTATCCAAGGCTTTAGGCAAAAGCATGGTGTTGATTATTTTCACACCTATGCATCGGTTGCAAGAATAACCTCGATTAGGTTATTAATTTCAATGGCTTCGGTATACAATCTAGTAATCCATCAAATGGATGTGAAAACGGCATTCGTTTATGGAGATCTAGAGGAAGAAGTGTACATGAAACAACCCGAAGGGTTTGTTTTGGAAGGACAAGAAGATAAGGTGTGTAAATTGGTTAAGTCCTTGTATGGACTTAAACAAGCACCAAAACAGTGGCATCGGAAGTTTTGATGACACAATTTTTGTCCTTTGGATTCAAGGTGAATCAAGCTGATAAGTGTTATATATAGCAAATTTGATGACAAAGGTCATGGTGTCATCATTTGTCTATATGTTGATGATATGCTTATCTTTGGTACAAGTCTACAACAAGTAGAATTGACCAAGGAATTCTTATCCTCATCTTTTCAGATGAAGGATTTGGGGGAGGCGGATGTCATTTTTAGGCATCAAAGATAATTCGGGACAATGGAAGACTTATTCTAAGTCAATCTCACTATGTTGAGAAAATGATCAAACGGTTCAATATGTTTGATAAGTGTCCTGTTAACACCCCATGGAACCAAATGTCAAATTGGTTAAGAATTCGGGGAAAACAATTTCCCAATTGGAATATTCAAGGATAATTGGATCCTTGATGTATGCCATGACTAGTACAAGACCGGATATTGCATTGGCTGTGGGAAAACTAAGTAGATTTACTAGTAACCCGGGTGCAACAACATTGGTTTGCAATAAGGAGGGTCTTGAGGTACCTCAAGGGTACGTTAGACTATGGTCTATCTTATAGTGGATTTCTTTCAATTTTAGAAAGATTCTCGGATGCTAGTTGGATCACTTACAAAGAGGATGACTCTTCTGTAAGTGGTTGGGTATTCATGTTTGGAGGAGGTGCCATTTCATGGTCTTCCAAGAAACAAACTTGCATCGCTGATTTCCACTATGGCAGCAAAGTTTATAGCTCTTGCTTCAGCTAGTAAAGAAGCTGAGTGGTTGAGGAATCTCATGATAGAGTTGCCTTTATTGTCAAAGCCAATGCCACCGGTGGCAATCCATTGTGATTCCAATTCGGCGTTGATAAAGGCTTATAGTCAAGTGTACAATGGTAAGTCTTGGCATATTTCACTAAGGCATAGCCTAGTGAAAGAGCTTATCAATGATGGGGTCATAAGTCTTGACTATGTTCCAACAAAGATGAATTTGGCGGATTGCTTTACCAAGGCAATGCCAAGACATTCCATCATATTTGCTATGAATGGAATGGGTTTATGTCCAAAAACACAAACTTGTGAAACCCAATCTAACACTTGAAGAAACATCAAGTCTTAGATTCAATGTGGTTGAATCACATCTTTGATGTTTGTTAGCAATATTAAATGACCCATATTGCTATGGTACTTGTGATGTATGAGGTAGCGTCAATTAAAATTTCTCAAAGGTTTAGAGTTGAGAAGCTCTAAATGTAAGTGTCTTGCCACAAGGGCACAATTACGTATATGATAACCTACCTATATAAGTTCGAAATTTAGCCGCTTCAAGAAGTCTAGATGGACATATAGACTTTAATGAACTTATGAAAGATACGGACACATGGCTGTTTAAAAGTGTCAAGTGATGAATGATTCGATTTATCTTATGTGTACTTCACCTTCGAATGGTTGGATATATCCGTGTGATTCAATCCATATGGAAATCATGGGATATGATCATCGTTAAGTGTGTTGTACTAGGTGTTAATTCAATCCGAAGGGACATTAACATTGATGCATAAGATGTGGCTAAATGATAGATTTGGAGAATGTATTAAGAAGACACTCTAAATGAGGGAGGATTGTTGATAATTTAGAGTGTCGGAGTGGAGCGTTCGCTCTACTGAATCGCGCTCGCGCCAGATAGGCGCAACCCGCGATAAAACCGCGCATAAACCGCGACAAGTTTCTGGAAAGTCTGGAAAAGTTTGGAGGCGCGCCTGCGCCTCCGGTTGGCGCGCCTGCGCCTCCGGTTGGCGCGCCCGCGTCATGGCATGGCTCAAACCGCGCTAAAATCGCGCTAACTTTCTGGAAAAATCGAGTTTTTTGGGCAAAGAAGGAGGCGCGTCCACGCGAGCTGGTAGCGCGCCCGCGCGGGCAGGTGGCGCGCCCGCGCTGCTGTGGTGGCGCGCCCGCGCCTCTTCGCTCGCGCCCGCGCTTCTTGCCGTTTTGCGGTTTTTATACGACGGTTTGATTCTATTTTATATGGAATGAGTTTCTTTTTTGAAATATACAGAACATTATTCTCTCATCTTCTCCCCAAGAATTCTCCATTTTTCTCAAAATTTTCTTGCAAACTATTTAGAGAAAAACCTCTTGATTTTAGCCTTCTTTGTGAATCATCCATCGGTTTTCGATTCTTTGTGCTAAGGACGGAAAGTGCTGTCAATTGTATCTCAAAGGGAATTTCCGGATTAACCCAAGCACCGTGTGGGGGAAATTAATCCCTTTAGGAAAGTATTCATACGCCTTTGACAGTGTATCAAGATCATAGTCTCAAGGGACGTTGCAATTCTCATGTTCATGCTTTGTTGATTGGCTTGGAGTTTAGGAAAGTGTTTAAGCCTTCATATTAGTGTTTCTTTTAGAAATTTTCTGTAATTTCTTTGATTTTCTAATACTTGATTGTAACACCTTGGTTGTGTTTGTTTGTATTACATTACATTGTTAGTGTGATCATTTTACTTAGGTTTTGTCCCACACGTTTTATTAAGTGTTTTCTAGTTTGAATTCACTGTAAACCTAACAGGGAGAGCCCTCTCCAAGGGCGCAGCCAGCCTTCTACAGATTTAAAAGGATGAAATCCAATTCGTCCTATCCGCGCTCGCGGCCTAGACACCTTTGCCCGCGGCGATTCAGTTTTGCGGTTTTTCGTTCTTTTTATTCAAAAGGCGGATTGTATAATTGAAGAAGAAGATTGAGATTCAGTTTTCTCTTCTTTCCAAAATTCTATCTTCTCCACACTTTCTTTGAAGAAACTTGCAATCTCTTCCTTGAAATCTCTATCAATTAAGTTTATTTTTGAGAGTTTAATCATCTAATTACGATTCTTAGTGCTAAGATCGTAGTGTCGTCTATTGTATCTCAAAGTGACTTTCCGGTTTCAACCCAAGCACTGTTGTGGGGGGAAATAATCACTTTAAGAAAGTGCATTCACGCCTTAGACGAGTATCAAGTATTGAAGACTTACGTGGTCATATACATTCTCATGTTCTTGATCGTTTTAAGGGCTCGCTTAGAGTAAGGCAAGTTATTTTCTTTCATACTTCTAGTTTAGTTTGTAAATTTTCTATAATTTTCTTACTAAACTTGTTAGTGCTTGGTTTGTGTGTGTAATTGATTGTAATTATACATTGTAATTTCTATTTTATTCCTACATATTGTAGTACTAGAACTTGTACTAGTAGGAGAAAAAACCTAACAATCTAAAGTGATTATTTAGAATCATGTCTAGTGTGAAAAAACTTACCACTAGTTTTGTCAAACTTAAGAAGTTTGATGGTGTGGAGTTTCAACGTTGGAAGAAGAAGATGTATTTTCTTCTTACTTTGTTGAAGGTTGCCTATGTTATAAGTACTCCTAGGCCGGTAGAACAAGAGAATGAGACCTTGGAGGATGTTTGTGAGAAGTCAAAGTGGGATAATGATGACTTTATTTGTCGGAGTCACATACTCAATGGGATGGAGGATGACCTATTTGATGTTTATCAACATGTGGAGTCTGCTAAGGAGCTTTGGGAGTCCTTGGAGAGCAAATATATGGTGGAGGATGCATCTAGCAAGAAGTTTCTTGTAAGTAAATTTAATAATTTCAAGTTTATTGATAGTAGGTCCATCATGCATCAATTTCATGAGATACAACGTATACATGGTAACTTGAAACAACATGCAATTAATATGGATGAACTATTTGTAGTTTTAAGTATTATTGATAAGCTGCCTACTAGTTGGAAAAATGTGAAACATGAATTAAAACATAGAAAGGAAGACATATCTTTGACTGAATTGGCCACCCATCTTCAAATTGAGGAGGGAATAAGGGCCATGGAAGGTGTTAAGGATGGGAATCCTAACACATCCACCATTAATGTGGTGGAGGAAGGAAAAATTAGTGCTTCAACTAGTGGAAAATGTAAGAATGATAAAGCTTACAAAGAAAAGTCCAAAAAGAAGAAGAACAACAACAAGTTTGCTTGTTGGGAATGCGGTAAAACTGGACACCGCAAGAAGGATTGCTACATTTTCAAGAAGAAAATGGAGAAAGCCAAGGAGGGCCATGCTTCTAATTGCAAGGACCCATCTACCAAAGGTAATCCATTACATGAGGTTGAATTTAATTCCGGTTTGGATTTAAATGCAACGGATCCTAACATTTATATGGTGCAGGATGATCACTCATGGTGGATTGATTCGGAGGCTTCTAGGCATGTATGTAAGATGAAACATTGGTTCAAAACCTTTCACAAGGTTGATGATGGAGAAGAACTCTATATGGGGAACAACTCTACCATCAAGGTCCAAGGGAGAGGACAAGTTGAGCTAATGTTTAGTTCGGGCTATGGTATCATTCTTAGGGATGTATTATATGCTCCGGAGATTAATTGGAATCTTGTATCTGGCCCTACCCTGAATCTTCTTGGTTATAAACTAGTGCTTGAAGCTGATAGATGTATTATAACTAGAGGTGGCACTTTTATTGGTCGTTGTTATTTGTCCCATGGATTGTTTAAATTCTCTTTAAGAGAGAAGTTTGTAATGATGGATGATGTTTGTTTGAATGTTGATAATAGTAATGGTGTGAGTTTGTTTAATTAATGGCATTCTAGATTAGGTCATGTTAATTTCAATAAGTTAAATTTCATGTCTAAACTAGAGTTAATTCCACCATGTGATATTACTCCTAATAAATGTTCTACTTGCATGTTAAACAAGATCACTAGAACTCCTTTTAAAAGGTTTGAGAGAAGTTCTAAATTTTTAGAATTGATTCATAGTGACTTGTGTGATTTTTATAGTACTCCTTTTTTGGGAAATAAAAGATACATGGTTACATTTATTGATGATTTTTCAAGGTTTTGCTATGTGTATCTTTTATATTCCAAAGATGAAGCTTTAGTAAAGTTTGATATTTATAAAAGAGAAGTAGAAGTGCAAGTAGAGTCATTAATTAGAGAATAAGAGCCGATAAGGGAGGAGAGTATTATGATCCAACTTATTTCCAATCTTTGGGTATAATTCATGAGACAACGGCGGGTTATGCACCACAATCAAATGGTGTAGCTGAAAGGAAAAACAAAACTCTTCAAGAAATGGTTAATTCCATGTTATGTTACTCCGGTTTGAGTGAAGGGTTTGGGGGTGAAGCAATGTTGACAGCTTGTCACATTCTTAACTGGGTTCCCACTAAGGGAAAACAATCTACTCCTTATAAACTTTGGTACAAAAGAAAATCAAACTTAAAGTACTTAAAAGTTTGAGGTTGTAGGGCAATTGTAAGAGTGCCCGATAACAAAAAGAGAAAGCTCGGTGAGAGGGGCTTGGAATGCATCTTTATAGGATATGCTGAACATAGTAAAACCTATAAGTTTTATGTAATAGAACAAAATGACTATATATCGATACATTCGATTATTGAGTTGAGGGATGCAATTTTTTATGAAAACCGATTTTCATCAATAAGTAGACCTAGAGATCTACAAGTAAGTACCAATGGAAAGGATATTGTTGAGTTTGATGATCAACATGAATCTCATGAATGTTCATTCGATAATGAGAATGAGACTTCTCATGTTAGAAGAAGTAAGAGATAAAGGAAACCTAAGGATTTTGGTGAGGACTTTATTATTTATTTAGTTGTAGGTTCTAGGGATGTCCTTAGTTCTACTACTCCATATTGTTTTAATGTGGATCGTGACCCAAAGACTTATAGTGAGGCCATATCTTCTCAAGATAGTGTATTTTGGAAGGAAACTATAAATGATGAGATGGATTCCATCATAGGAAATAATACTTGGGTATTGGAGGATTTACCTCCCAATTGCAAACCTCTTGGTTGCAAGTGAATTTTCACTAGAATAAGGAGACCGGATGGCTCCATAGTGAAATTTAAAGCCAGATTGGTTATCCAAGGCTTTAGGCAAAAGCATGGTGTTGATTATTTCGATACCTATGCACTGGTTGCAAGAATTACCTCCATAAGGTTATTGATTGCAATGGCTTCGGTTTATAATCTAGTGATTCATCAAGTGGATGTCAAGACGACATTCCTTCATGGAGATCTAGGGGAACGAAGAAGTGTACATGAAACAACCCAAAGGGTTTGTTTTGGAAGGACAAGAGAATAAGGTGTGTAAATTGGTTAATTCATTGTGTGGACTTAAACAAGCACAAATGCAGTTGCATCGGAAATTTGATGACACGATATTGTCCTTTGGATTCAAAGTGAATCAAGCAGATAAGTGTATATATAGCAAATTTGATGAAAAAGGTCACGGTGTTATCATTTGTCTATATGTTGATGATATGCTTATATTTGGTACAAGTATACAACAAGTAGAAATGACCAAGGAATTCTTATCCTCATCTTTCCAGATGAAGGATTTGGGGAAGGCGGATGTCATTTTGGGCATCAAGATTATTAGGGACAACAGAAGACTTATTTTAAGTCAATCTCATTATATTGAGAAGATGATCAAACGGTATAATATGTTTGATAAGAGTCCTGTAAATATCCCCTTGGAACCTAATGTTAAATTAGTTAAGAATTCAGTGAAAACAGTTTCCCAATTGGAATTTTCAATGATAATTGGATCCTTGATGTATGCCATGACAAGTAAAAGACCAGATATTGCATTGGTTGTGGGAAAACTAAGTAGATTTACTAGTAACCCGGGTGCACAGCATTGGTTTGCAGTTAGGAGGGTCTTGAGGTACCTTAAAGGTACATTGGACTATGGTTTGTCCTATAGTGGATTTCCTTCGGTTTTAGAAGGATATTCGGATGCAAGTTGGATCACTTACAAAGAGGATGACTCATCTGTAAGCAGTTGGGTGTTTTTGTTTGGGGGAGGTGTCATTTCATGGTCTTCCAAGAAACAAACTTGTATTACCGATTCCATTATGGCAGTGGAGTTTATAGCTCTAGCTTCAGCTAGTAAGGAAGCTGAATGGTTGAGAAATCTCATGTTAGAATTGCCTTTATTGCCAAAGCCTATGTCACCGGTGGCTATTCATTGTGATTCGAATTCGCCATTGATAAAAGCATATAGTCAAGTGTATAATGGTAAGTCTCGACATATTTCTCTTAGGCATAGCCTAGTGAAAGAGCTTATCACTAATGGGGTTATAAGTCTTGACTATGTTCCTACAAAATTGAATTTGGCAGATTGCTTTACTAAAGCAATGCCAAGGCATTCCATCATCTTTGCTTTGAATGGAATGGGTTTATGTCCAAGAAACACGAATTTGTGAAACCCAATATAACGCTTGAAGAAACATCAAGTCTTAGATTCAATGTGGTTGAATCGCTTTTTTTATGTTTTTTAGTAATGTTTTGTGACCCATATTGCTATGATACTTGTGATGTTATTAGGTAGCGTTTATTTAAAGTTCTCTAGATTTAGAGTTGAGAAGCTCTAGATGAAAGTTTCTTATCACAAGGGCATTATTACGTATGTGAGAACCTACTTATGTAAGTTCGAAGTTTAGCCGCTTCAAGAAGTCTAGATGGACATATTGACTTTGATGAACTTATGAAAGATACGGACACATAGATGTATAAAAGGGTCAAGTGATGTTAAATTTGATTTGTCTTGTGTGTATTTCATATTCGAATGGTTGGAGGTATCCGTGTGATTCAATCCATAGGGAAATCATGGGATATGATCATCGTTAAGTGTGTTGTACTAGGTGTCAATTCAATCCGTAGGGACAATGGCATTGATGCATGAGATGTGGCTTAATTGATAGAATTAGAGAAAGTTTTAAGAGTATACACTCTAAATGGGGGAGGACTGTTAGTAATTTAGAGTGTATAAATGGAGAGAGCCCTCTCCCAGTTGAGGAGAGGTCGCGGCTTTATATGCCGCGCCCGCGGTTGACTGGGGAGAGCCCTCTCCAAGGGCGCAGCCAGCCTTCTACAGATTTAAAAGGATGAAATCCAATTCGTCCTATCCGCGCTCACGGCCTGGACACCTTTGCCTGCGGCGATTCAGTTTTGCGATTTTTCATTCTTTTTATTCAAAAGGCGGATTGTATAATTGAAGAAGAAGATTGAGATTCAGTTTTCTCTTCTCTCCAATTTTCTATCTTCTCTACACTTTCTTTGAAGAAACTTGCAATCTCTTCCTTGAAATCTCTATCAATTAAGTTTATTTTTTAGAGTTTAATCATCTAATTACGATTCTTAGTGCTAAGATCGTAGTGTCGTCTATTGTATCTCAAAGTGACTTTCCGGTTTCAACCCAAGCACTGTTGTGGGGGGAAATAATCACTTTAAGAAAGTGCATTCACGCCTTAGACGAGTATCAAGTATTGAAGACTTACGTGGTCATATACATTCTCATGTTCTTGATCGTTTTAAGGGCTCGCTTAGAGTAAGGCAAGTTATTTTCTTTCATACTTCTAGTTTAGTTTGTAAATTTTCTATAATTTTCTTACTAAACTTGTTAGTGCTTGGTTTGTGTGTGTAATTGATTGTAATTATACATTGTAATTTCTATTTTATTCCTACATATTGTAGTACTAGAACTTGTACTAGTAGGAGAAAAACCTAACATTCTCCCCCCTCTATCTGTCCATCAATCATTAGGTCTTTTTTTTTTTTTTTGAAAGAAACCATTATTAGGTTTATTAAAAGACCAATGTAATCGAAAGTATAAGCTATAGTTAATGCTTAGGATTGATATTTGCTTACATCTATCCTTCAGTAATACACACGACCCACATTTTGAATATATCGGCCAAAAAGAAGGAGGTTGAAGTCAAAATTAGAAGATATGTGTTCAAAGGATGTGACGTGATAACATTTAAAGAAATTGGAGGATTCAGGTAAATTATATTGAATGTGATTCAAGTTGGAGTTATCAATCATAAACCTTATTTCAAAATATGTTATCATCATCAGAACAAAGCTAACATTAAGAACATGATTCAAGTTGGAGTGATCGAAACGTAGAGAAGAAATTATGAAATCTAATAAATATTACAGAGAGATAACATTCATCATAAATTTAGGATTATATATATGTCTAATATCTATCAAGATCTTTGAGCGAAATTGTCAGAACTTTAACCAAATTGCTATTTTGATCTAAAATGGCTTTCTGGGGCACTATAATTAAGTTATTGATCTACTAATACACCTTCTCAAAACAGTCATATTGTTTCCATAAACACGATCGTTCGTTTTGAACCTCGAATTTTTGTTTCAAATTACTTTTTCTTATTTCTTTTTATTTAATACTTTCGCTGAGTTGTATAAATATTCTTCTAACCTAATATTTTCATTAACTCTTCCATATATGATGTAGCAACATATATATTCGAGAAAGTGATATCGTAACATGGGGAGGATCATACTTCCCAATGCATAATAAACCTTAAATAATATAAATCTTTATTAATTAATAATTAATATGAGTAGGTTGATTTTATGTTAATATATGTATATTTGGCATGTATATCTTTGAGGAGTTTTAGGCAAGTCGGGTCTCCTTTGTATTGTACTATATATGTTGTCGTGAATATCAATACTAGGCTTAAGCCATTTTCTCCCATCTTTCTCCACTTTAACATGATATCACAACCTCTCTAATTTCTAGAGATTTTTTTGTTTCGATCTTGGTTTGTTCTTCAATTAATTTTCCGCAATTAAATTCCACAAATTCCTTCGTGAGATTAGGGCTTCAATTTATTTTTTTTCTTTTCCACAAATCCTGTTTGGTTGAAATTAGGGTTTCCAATCCCTAATTTTTTGGTTCGGTTTGTGGTGTGCATATTGTGCGTGCGTGCTGTGTTGTGGTGCTCCGAGTGGTGTGTTGCTAGGTTTGGTGTTGTGGTGTTGTATGTTGTTGCGCTGTTGTGGTTGTGTGGTGCGTGCTGCTGTGTGGTGTGCGTGGCGTGTGCTCCGTGTTGGTAGCGTGTGGTGCGTGCTATGTGGTGTGTGCTATGCGTTTTGGTTTGTTGCAAGATGTTGGGCGTGTGTGTGGCAGCGTGTGGTGCGTGCTTGTTGCGTAAGTTGGGTTGTGTTTGTTGCCTGCTATGTGGTGTGCTAATGAGGGTTTTGTTGCTTATGTGTTGTTGCGGTGGGTGAAGGCGATCTCCCTCCTCCTCCTCCTAGGTACGAGCGTTCACGGATTATTACCTTCATCTGAGTGAAGGTTCTTAGTTGGTGATTTGTCCAGTTTTGCTTACCGTCGACAACTATGAAGAGTGGTCGAGATCGATTCGCAACAACCTTCGCTCCAAGAGCAAGCTCGGGTTTTGTTGATGGCTCTATTGTCAAGCCCGATTCCAAGCACGCGGATTATCGTCAGTGGGGTATTGTTAATTCTATTGTTGTTGCTTGGATTTATTATAATACTCTTGATGCTAGTATTCGTTTTACTATTATTATTCTTGATGATGCTAAAACATTATGGGATGATTTACGTGATCGTTATTCTCTTGGTAACGGTCCCCGTATTTTTGAACTTAAGCATGATATTGTTGATTGTAAGCAAAGGGGTCGTTTTGTTGCAGTTTATTATGGTGAATTAAATAAATTGCAGAATTTGTTGTCTAGTTATGTGAAATAGCCTGCTTGTACTTGTTCTGCTGCGAAAGAATATGCTAAGTTGCATGAGAATGAGTTGTTACATCAGTTTTGTCTTGGTTTGGATCCTAAGAAGTTTAGTTATGTTGTTTCTACTATGTTGATGAGTGATCCTTTGCCTACTATGAATGCTGCTTATGCTAAGGCTGTTGTTGATGAGCGTAAGCAATATGTGTCTGAGGCACATGAGACCTCTTCTTCTTCTGCGACTGTCGGTAATAATGCAATAGGTACGGCTTCCGGTCGAATGTCAGATCGGAAGGAGTGTACTTATTGTAAGAAGTTTGGTCATGACAAGGATCATTGTTATGAGCACCATGGCTTTTCGAGTGGAGGTCGTGGCGGTCGGTCGTCTGGTAGAGACAAGGGTGAGTTTGCTGGTGCTGCTGGTAGTTCTCGTGGTTCTAATGAGCAGGTCTCTGATTTTGATCGTGGGAGTGTTCCTACGATTTCTGACGCTCAATGGAAGGAAATCATGGCTGTTGTAAAGGGTGCTAAGTCTGGTTTTTCGTCAGATGGCACTAAACTTGGTACGTATAATTCTATTGAGTGGCTCATTGACACTGGAGCTTCCAATCATATGTTTGGTAATATTGATCTTTTCACTTATTTACATGACATTTCTTCGCCTGTTGGTTTGCCCAATGGGAAGAGCACGATGGCTACGAAAGAAGGAAGAGTTGTTTTGTCTGATAACTTAGCTCTAGATAATGTTTTATATGTTCCTGCTCTTAAATGCAACTTATTATCTTTGTCTCAATTATTAGAAAAACAATGCTATTTTATTATGTTCACTGACAAGCTATGCATTATTTAGGACCGCAGTTTGAGGAACCTGATTGAAGCGAGGGTACAGTATGATGGGTTCTATATTTTTCGTCCGGTTCATGCTCGGAATCTACAGTCGAACAAAGTAGTTATTTCATATGCAAGTTTGTTGTGGCATAGGCGCCTCGGGCATCCGTCAATGCAAGTTGTGAGCTCGCTTTTGGGAGTTTCTCGTAGTCATCGTAGTACTCATAGTAGTCATACTAGTTGTTCTTTTGATTGTGACATTTGTTTTATGGGGAAGCAACCCCAAAACTCATTTCCTTTAAGTATGAATAAAGCATCTGAGAATTTTGATTTAGTACACTGTGATATTTGGGGTCCAAATAAAAATTGTTTCTAGTTCTGATGCTCGTTATTTTCTGACCATTGTTAATGATTTTTCTCGTGCCACTTGGGTGTTTCTAATGGTTGGTAAGTATCAGGCTTCATATTTGGTTTGTGAGTTCTGTGCTATGGCTAAGACTCAGTTTAGCCGGAAAGTAAAAGTGGTTCGTAGTGATAATGTCCAAGAATTTCTCAGTTTGGGGTCTTTCTTTGCTAAGAAGGGCATTTTGCATCAAACGTCGTGTGTTGACACGGCTCAGCAGAATGGCAGGGTTGAACGTAAACATCGTCACATTTTGAATGTGGCTCATGCTCTTCGATTTCAAGCAAAGTTTCCAAGGTATTTTCGGGATGAGTGTGTCATGTTTGCAATTCATTTGATTAACATGACTCCAGCTACTGTTCTTGATGGAAAGACTCCACATAAGTGTTTGTTCGGTCAAGTGCCATCGTATGATGGTTTACGGGTTTTTGATTGTCTTGCTTATGCTGCGAATCGTCCTCGGATTAAAGATAAGTTTGATTCTCATTCCCGAAAGTGTATTTTTGATGGTTATCCGCACTGAAAGCAGGGTTGGTGTCTCTATGATTTGGATACAAATGAGTTTTTTGTAAGTCGAGATGTTCAATTTTTCGAAGATAAATTCCCATATCTTAAGTCTCTTCCGAACGAGCGACGATTATTGTGGGAAAAATATTTTGCACAACCTCCGATATGGGAGGATGACGATGGGGTTGATTTGTTCTTTAATGATGTACGCACGAGGGGAGCCACGGCTGACTAGGGCAGCCCCGTTGTCTAGCCGCAGCAAAACCCGCGACTTTGTCCCGCGGGTGCTCCTCCAGCCCCACAGGGTCTTCCAGGCCGTAGGGAGATCTCGCGCCCGTAGGATTTGACAAGCAGCCAGCCTGGCGATGCTGCCTAGCCCGCAGGCCGAGACAGCAGCAAAGCAGACCAGCCCAGCATCAGCACAGTAAGGGCAGCTTGTTGCTGGCCAGCCACTGCCCAGCACCACGCAACAGCCTAATACGGGTGTTGGTGCTACTCGGTCCGACGCTCCACACCAGCCATCTCTTGATTTAGGTTTGGTTCATGGGGTGCGGTCTAGCTCGAAGAATGTAGTTGAGCAAGAAATTCTTAATGAGGACATTTTCATTTCGCCGTTGCAATTGAGGGGGAGTTCGTCGGATAATTTGGGTAGAGGTCAACGTGAGAAATGTCCTCCTTCGTGGCATCGTCACTATGTTACAAACACAGTTATTACTGAAAATATAGACCCTGCTACATCAACTGTTGTCCCTCCTCAATCTTGTTCTTCAGGTAAACCTTTCCCTACAGCTTGTCATGTTAAATATAATCGTTTTTCTATGAGACACAAGTGTTTTTTTGGCGATAATTACTAAGGGAAAAGGAACTGTCTTCATTCAAAGAGGCGGTTAAAGATGTCGGTTGGCGTAAGGCAATGCAAGATGAGATTGATGCTCTAGAGCGTAATGGCACATGGACCGTTGAGGATCTTCCTCCCGACAAGAAGGTGATTGGCAGTGGTTAGGTGTATAAAATAATCAAGTACATTGACAAGTCAAAGGTGGAATGTCTCAAGGCTCGTTTGATTGTTCATGGCAATCGACAGGTTATCGGTGTTTATTGCAATGAGACGTGTGCTCCTGTTGCGAAGATGGGTACGGTACGTCTTTTTCTAACTGTCGCTGTGTCTTTGAATTGGGAGTTACGTCAGATGGATGTTCATAATGCGTTTCTTCATGGTGATTTGGATGAAGAAGTATATATGCAGTTTCCTCCAGGGTACGGTACTCCGACACCTGACAAAGTTTGCAAGTTGTGGAAGTCTTTATATGGCTTGAAACAAGCCTCGAGGCAGTGGTTTTCGAAGCTGTCTCGTGCTCTGCGAGATTTTGGGTTTAAAAACTCATATTCTGATTACTTTTTATTTAGCTATTTACACGCCAATGTATCTTTGCATGTTCTCGTATATGTCGATAATCTGATTATTGTAGGATCTTCTCAGGACTCCATTGTTCGGTTTTAAGGCCTATTTGTGCAAATGCTTCTATATGAAGGATTTGAGTGTGCTTAAGTATTTCTTAGGCATTGAGGTTGCTCGAAGTCCGGAGGGTTTCTTTCTTTCTCAAAAAAAAAGTACGCTTTGGATATCTTGACTGAGGCAGGAATGTTGGGTTGTAAACCCATTGATACTCCGATGGAGCAGAATCATCGACTTGCATATGCTTCGGGTGAGCCATTTGCTCAACCGAATTAGTATCATCGGTTGGTTGGACGATTAGTTTATTTGTCGGTTACTCGGCCAGAGTTGAGCTATTTAGTGCATGTTTTGGCTCAGTTTTTGAGTGATCCGCAGGTTTCTCATTGGGATGCGGCTATTCATGTCTTGCGCTACCTTAAGGATAGTCCAAGACAAGACATCTTGTTACGACCTATGAAAGAATTACGGTTGACAGAATTTTGTGATAGTGATTGGACGGCGTGTCCTTTGACTCATTGTTCTTTGACGGGTTATCTTGTGTTTCTTGGTTGCTCGCCTGTTTCTTGGAAGACTAAGAAACAACCTACCGTATCTCGTTCCTCCGCCAAAGCCGAATATCGTTATATGGCAGTTGCTACTTGTGAGTTGAAATGGTTGAAGGGTTTGTTGTTCTCTCTTGGAGTTGGTCATACAAAGTCTATGCAGTTGTTTTGTGATAGTCAATCGACCTTGCATATTCCTAAGAATCCGGTGTTTCATGTTCGAACGAAGCATATTAAGGTAGACTGTCATTTTGTTCGTGATGAGTTGTTGGGGTAATATTTCTACTTCATATGTTTCGACGCATCATCATTTGACAGATATTCTTATGAAGGCTCTTGGACGACAACAATTTGGTTTTTTGTTACGCAAGTTGGGCATTCGTGATTTGCATGCTCCAATTTAAGGGGGAGTAATATGAGTCGGTTAGTTTTATGTTAATATATGTATATTTGGCATGTATATCTTTGAGGAGTTTTAGGCAAGTCTGGTTTCCTTTGTATTGTACTATATATATTGTCGTGAATATCAATACTAGGCTTAAGCCGTTTTCTCCAATCTTTCTCCACTTTAACAGTACAATAATTGGTAAAAGTTTATGTTGGTGATTTGTTCAAAAGATATTTAAGTCATAATATACGCAAAATCATTACTCGTGAAAAAAAAAATGTAAAACATAAGAGAAAAAAAAAAGAAATTACAAAACAACTCAAGCATCACGCACACAAGCTAGTTAGTTTGAAATATTTGGAAAAACATTGAAAGACGAGGGGAGTATAAATGGCAACACATATACAAGTACCCAATAATGTATTTAAGGTTAAAGAACAAGGTGGAAGTTTTAGCCAAGCTAGCTAGGAGTAGTGTTGATTAAAAATCCTAACAACTTGTAACCATGATTTCAAAACTTGGTATATTCCCTCCCACACGCAAATCATATGGTATGACATGATTGGCAATGTGTAAATAATGTAGTCTAACAACACTTGATATATCTCAATTCTCATGATTGATGATTCCTATCATTTCTCACCTAACACATGCTTCATGTAAACAAACTACAAGGTGTTTTGTTGCAGGAAAAAACGATGCAATTATTAATGCACATACCTCTTGTATTCGTGCATGCATGCATTGATGCATGTATCCGTATGCAAACGATATATGTGATGATGATTAGTGTTTTTTTTAAAAGTTAATTTTTGTCTATTATTTTTATTAGGGTTTTGATCATCTATATATCTATTGGTATATGTTTCAGTATTATTCCATTATAATGACGATATATATATATATATGTATGTATGTATGTATGTATGTATGTACACCATAGGAAAACTAACTTGTAACATTTGACGGTACACTTCATAACACATGGAAAGGAGACATGGACGAAGTTGAAATTGTCTAAGGCATAGTAATTGTTTGAGTGAAAAATCTCCTATTTCGTTTGATAGAAATAATTAAATGCAAAGCCAGGGTTATATACTTTATACTTATATACTTCATAAATAGAGAAGGGCTTAGATCTCTATAATATAAACAATAAAGATTTAATTAGGATAAACCTAATAATATCATTGATTGCATGTATAAATTTACGAAGAATAGATAAAATTATGTCGATTTACCTAAATTGGTAATCATATTTGAGTTTATAATTATCAAAATAATTTGTACATATTTAATTTTGGTGCCTCAAATTTAGAACAAAGTTTTGCATGGCTTAATGTATGCATGAGCTTAGCTTGTGTTTCTGTCGTAAAATGGGGTATGAGCGTTCTTCGATCAAACACTCAAGAATTATGATTTACTCTAATATAATTTCACGCACTACGCTCGTCTCCTTTCTATGGCAATCAACATGGTGATATATATATGTCTCGATCTGCACAGGAATATTGGAAAAATACGACAATTAAGGGTCGGATGTGCTTATTATGACCAAACTTCTGAAAGTTGATAGGGATGCCCAAAAAGCTCATCAAATATTGAATCATTGTCATATGTTTTGTTATATTAGTTCATCGATTTTAAAAAAAAAGGGAGAGTTCAACATCACCAAACCCCTAAAATTGAATAATGATTCAAGGTTTAAATTTAAATTTATTTATGTATTTTTTTAATTTAAGTTCTTATGTACGGACATGCCAACACAAACCTCCCAAATTAATTATAATTATCCCCTAACGTTTGAGACATAACCCTACACTAACACCAATTATTTAACTAAAGAACAGGTTATGATTGTGCGCAATATAGATGATTGTATGAATCAATGAAGAGTTATATAACTAATATTCTTGTATCTATTAAATCAAACATGATTAAAGTGTATCCTAATCTCGCAATCTTAGTATGGAATGTTAGTTCCCCATAATTTTATAGTTTTATGACAGTTACTTCCGTTACATGGTGAACAAATCAATTGTACCAACTCAAGAAGCACATACGACAAAAACTAGACATTATAAAGATACAAAGCAAAGTAATATTTTATGAATTTGATAATAATTTAATAAGCTTAATTGTGTTATAAATTCCTACAAAACGCGGATGTGTACGGTTGTCGATAGTGAATTATGGAGACCATGACATACATTGGCTTCCTTCCAACCACGCGAATTTCTTGAATAAGAAATTGGATCAGTACTTGAAAATTTTAAGTATAAATAAACTATAAATAATTAATAAAAGCATATTTTTGGAATCTCTTGTTTATTTCAACACTAAGTAACTAATGGATAATTCTACTACAAAAAGAACACTAAGTAACTAATGGATAATTCTACTACAAAAGTAAAAAAAGGCATAACATTTAAATAATTGGATAAGAGGGAATTATGCTAAATTTGCCCGTAAAAAACAAGGTACTAAACCCCCCCCCCCCCCCCCCCCCTCTTTTTTTTTTTGGAAAAGTCATATAAATTTTGTTGTTTTTTTTAAAGGAATTATTAACAAATATATGTACTTGATCGATCAATCTAGTTCATTGTTACTCCATATCTTTATGATTTTGTCACTAGCCGTTGATTAAAATTGCATAAGCTAGGTTTAAAAAAAAAAATTAATGCAAATGAATTTTCCCTATGTCATCCTTTTTAATTAAAAATTTAAAAATATTATAAACATGCTTTTTACTAGATTTAGTGTCACGACCTCAAAATTAATATGAAATTTTAGATGTTATTCCTTTTAAGTAAAATTTTAATAAGTGAACATTATTAAAAATTCTTTCTATTGACTTATTGAGTACAAGTGTACAACTGATGTTCTAATCCATTAGGAAGTTCCAAAGATAAGCGATACAAATGCTAGAAGTTCAATTCCTGTTAAACCCTCCAATGTTTTCAGCCAAAATTTGCCAGCCATGAATTAATGATAAGAAAGCAAAACCAATTGTAGAAAACTTCGGATCACTCCTATAAACAATAATACTCTTTATTACTTGTAAAGTCAAGAAAACAAAAGCCAAACACAAATTCTTATATGTGACTAGCCATATCGTGTGTTCAGTTATCATAGGGGTTGCTTTGTTAGTGTAATAGGGGTTACTTAGTTAGGGTAATAGAGGTTACTCATTGAGTGTTATAAGGGTTACTCTGTCAGTATTATATTACAGGGGTTAATTTGTTCATTTATAAGTGGCCATACACTGTGGCCAACCACACAAAAAATTAAATCTACTCAAAATTTTCCATATATTTTGACATATTTTATACCATATAAACAATATCAGAAAAGTTGCCCTTGAACTGTACGTAACCTCCAATTGAAATGGAAAATTGCTTTTAACGTATGCAATTGGGTTAACCATTTACTTATTATAGTAATAAACTAATAATCAATCTCATAAATAATTAAAATTTGCCCACTTATCCCAACAAATTGGCTTTAATCAATATTATATATCTATATCAATTCTAAACCACTATTAATAAAGTATATTATTACTAATAGTGGCTGTTTTTGTATATTAGCAAGTTTCCTTACCCCCATCCTCAAATCAACCACCAATTAAGATTAATTAACATTAATCATATCTAATAATCTATGTTAAAACTACCATAATATTATTACTGGACCACGTAGGGGACCATAAACACATCTAGTACTTTGATTCATGTCCCACTACAATGATCCCAACATTATTTTCCAAATTAAACCAAGATTCAATCCCAATTTAAGTACATTCATCCTACTACTCTCAAATGAGACAGTCTGTTTTTTTATATATAATTTCTCAACTATCCCATAATTATTTTTAAAATATTCCTCTTTATATCTCTGTTTTTGCTCAAATTATTAACAAAAAATTAAAAATCTCCACCCTTCACAAATATACTCATTATTAATATTATTTTATTTTTCTTTCTATGTATATATATACAAAACCCTTATCCTTTGCAACAAACAAAAACTTTTCAAAACCCTCAAATCTCTCAACAACAAAAAAAAAAAAAAACCCTCAATTCTCCTTCTCTCTCTAAAATTAACCATGACTCATATGTTCAAGAAACAAAATAGTAGTAGCATGTTAACCCAAACAACAACCTCAGGAGCCTTAGCCATGCATAGAGACTCACGTGTGATCACAAAAGTCCAACCTAAAATCAGAATCATCCATATATTTGCCCCTGAGATAATCAAAACCGACGTCGCGAATTTCCGGGAGCTCGTCCAACGCTTAACCGGAAAACCCGACGCCGTGGGCAGCAAAGGCAAAGGCAAAGACAAAGCAAAAAAAGTCAAAGTACTCGAGGCCGAAGCCGAAGCCGGACCAGGGTGCAACAACAATATAAACACAAAGTTGGAAGTAATGGTGGGAAGTGGATCATCTTCATCACCTTCATCATCATCTGATCAACAAAATCATAGTAATAATAATAATCAAGAAGCATGGAGATTAAATGGAGGAGATCATATAATAAATTCATCTGGTGGGTATCTTACTGGATTTAGTGATTTAGATTATAGTTTTGATTTTAATAATTTGTTTCATTTGGGGGCTGCTGATGGTTCTTCTCATCTTAATTCTATTTCTGAAAATACTCCTCTTTCTTATAGAGGGTAAAATTGGAACAAAATTTTTCAAAAAAAAAAAAAAAAGATTTGACTTTTTAAAAAAAATGACTGGTTTGCTTGTTTGGTTAAATATAATTACTGATTGGTGGGAAATTCCTAGTCGGGTTTATTGGATCTTATTTTATTTTATTTTTGTGGGATTAAGCGAGCGCGATTTGATTAAGGTTGTCGGGTGAGGAGATTAGGAGTGATTTAATTGTCTGATAAATCAAGGTTTTTTGATAAATGGGTGGATTATGTAATTGTAATTGTAACTTTTTAGGGGATGAGGTTGTTAACTTGTTATTATTAACTTATGATTATTAATATTATTTGATTTTGGTCCCTCCAATATTATTGAGTCTATTGTAAATATATGTGAGGGATTTATAATTTGACATGATTGATGAACATATACACATGAGAAATGCCTTTACCCTTTGATTTTGATTTTGTTTTTGATTTTGATTTTGATTTTGATTTTATAATTATTTTTAATTATAGTTTTATTTTCTCTATCTTTCTCTCTCTTGAAATGATAATGTTTGAGTATCACATGTCTAAGCCATGTTTATGATGGTGTCACAATTCACATGCAATAGAATAATGTGTACGTGCAATTGTTAGTGCATAATTCAACAATTTTACAACAGAATTTGTGTTTGTTCATCATCACATGATGAGTTTGACTCTTAGCTTTCGTTTACATAGTGAAAATGTCAAAAGTGGCAAAATTCATGAATTTATTTCATTATGAGTTAAAAAAAACATATCTAGAAAAGTAAGATATCACAATGTAGTATAAGTTTTTACCATTTTAGGCTTAAACAGGTTTTCGAAGGTGGAAACGGAATCATTTAGCACCAATTTTGAATTTATAAATTTGGTATAGCTAGTATTTTTTAAAATCAATGTGGACATACTGATTACACCAATGTTGTAATGTTCATGTTTTAAGTCATATATCGGTATATTTGATTTCAAATAAAAATTACTAGCTCATAAATAATCAATATTATATATTAAGATAATCGACCGATAACATTAACCATTATGATCAATGAATTTAAAGATTGAAATTGCTTTGAGATTTTTTATTTTGAAAGTGCATGTTTGCCTACATTTCAAAGAAAATAGAGATTTTTTGTTCAAGGAAGGCAAATATTTCTTCAATTCTAACATTACAAGGAATAGGTAAAAGTTAGTAACAGTAGAAAACGTGGTTGGCCATGGCATACACAACCTAGAATTATATGCAATTGCAAATTAAATGAGGAAAATTGAACTATGTATGTATAAGACACCAATTATAGCGTTTATAGGTTTTGGGTATAGGGCAACAAAACTTATATATAGAAACACCATATGAAAACTTGGTGTGCCCTGTGACTAATCAGCAAAAGTTTCGTTTGATTCACTTCAAAACTCCTTAGACCATGCCTGATTTAAGTTATGCTACTACTACTTTCTCTGTACGACAATTTTCTATCCATGAATGAAATTAACACCAGTATAATGTAAAATCCTATGCACTAATTAGCACCCATATGCAAAATTAATCAGTTCGAGAATATCAACCAGTTGTGCCATGCATGCACATAGTGCAATCTCTTACAATTGATTAAATGTTTGATTCATTATAAAATAGGGTTTGCCTATATCATGCAACAATCGTACAATGGAAATTTTAGGAAAATATATAGTAGAGTAGTTTTTTACCTTACCACATCAAAATAAAATTAAAAAAAAAAAAGAAAAAGTACTAATTTGATGTAGAGATATACTCAATATTTGCCTAGATAGTTAGAATTAATTATATAATATAAAATGTACATTTCTTTTAATAATCGTGCATTGAAGTAGTGAGTTTGGGTTATTATAGGATGGCACTGATGACTTAATTAATCAACAATCTCCAACATGTCCGGATACTCCCTTCTTTATTAATACTTTCTAATTGTAGACGCATAATAAGCTCATCACCATAACTCTACTCCTCTGTTATTATACTTGTATAAATGTTTTAATTTTTCAATTAATAAATTTATTCTTTTTCATTAGTTTTTTTGTTTAATAGAGAATAGAAAAACTTGTTTTTAATGTAGATTTTGCCAGTTATAATGTTGTGCAAATAAAAAGAGGGTCTTATCTTTTTAGGATGATAAAAATAATTAAGGTTAAGTTTAATAACAAAGTATGATTCGCAACCAAATTAAGCTCTAGTTATTTCAAATAAACTCAAATTAAATTATGAAAGATAAGTCTCAATAAGTTTTTTTATAAGTTTGGACCATGAAAAAAAAGTCTAAACAAGTAAAATTCATGTGAATAAAACATCTCGCATACTACTATTAACTACAGTATGGAATCTCATGCAGTGGAGCTCAAATTTTGAAACTTTGGTATGATAGGAATTAATTATAACGGGAATATGTACTTATGAACATAAATTCCTTTTCTCACATAATTTTGACATTTAAAAATAATGTTAGTATGACCATATTTACTCCATACCTGCATGATTATAGCTGTATTAGCCTAAACTAATGTTGCATGAACTTATATGGAGTATACGATTTGGCGCTATTAATTGTAAGATCTTGCTCATATCATAAGCTTTGTTACACTTTGCTTCTACATGACCTTCTCTAAAAACAATTTTATTGACTAGTACGTAGTAAATGCTAAATTCATTGGTAATTCAAATTCAAAAATATTTAATTTAGATCAAAATTAAATATTACATCACTTAGCTACCTAAAGAGGGAAATAGTGTATACTTGAATACTTCACATCAACGTATACAATGTAAAATTATTTATTTAATCGTGTCTAAAACTAGGTAATAATAATCATGAATAATTAGTGTTAAGTTTAGTTTTAAGAACATCGTCATCAAATGTTCATCTCATACTAATCAAATATGTACGTATATGTACTTGATATTTATCTTCTTGTTACGTAAAATATATCAAAATTCTTAGCTTATATCACAAGTTTGACGAAACTTTCACGTTGCAATTTCACTTTCATTTTCTGACATAATATTTGATAATCATTTTTTAATAATAAAATGTAACTCATATCATCCTCATCTTCTCGTCTCTCTTTCAGTTCATTCAGTCGGTTCTTCGGCGTCACATCAATGATGTATAAACAAGCTAGATAAATTTTTTACTGCTTTTGTAGTTTCGTTCTATAGTAGTTGAATTGATATGTTTTGAGTTTTTACTAAAACACTTTCGACTAATTTTTTTGTGTAATACAGATACAACATAGTCACATGATATCTTATCAGAATCATCTTATTGAATATTTTATAACTAAAATAGTTTTTTAGTTTTACTTAAAAATAATTAAAAATATTAATCGTTAAACTTGTATATTGACATTAAAAAAAAAACGTTTCAACTAAAAAAAATGGATGATGTATATCTACCAAATTTATGCTCAATATTATATGTAAAATACTACTATAATAATCCGTATTAGTGTTAATGCAAACAAGATATATGAATTTATTTATTTATGTATTTATTAATTTATTTATTTTTATGAAAGAATGCATAGTCTCAAGGATTGAAGAATTTGTGAATATAATATGCAAATACGGAGTACACTCTATTAATCTTCATATAGGAAGAAAAACGTCTATTTCACCTTGTCACATAAATTAATGTGCAATACGGCGTGCCTTATAGAAGAATGGCGTTTAAGTTAGAGAAGTATGTAATAAATTGACAAATGTGCACGTCAATTAGTTTATTAGTGTTTATTTCTTACATATACGAAAGCAACCAAGTAGAGTTAAAGATTGATCGAGGTAGAGAGAGAGAGAGTAGGAAGCTACTATACTTTTTTCAAAATTCAAAAAAAAAAAAAAAAAAAAAAAGGAATTGAAGTTTTAGTAAGAAAAAGTAGTTTTTTCTTTCTTTATTTTTATTTTTTTTGACATAAGCATGCAAGGTTTGTGTGGGATAATAAGGACTAAGGTAGAATAAAATATGCTAATAAATAAATTTATATTATAACAATAATTCC
Organism: Chenopodium quinoa; assembly: GCF_001683475.1. Lineage (NCBI taxonomy): Eukaryota > Viridiplantae > Streptophyta > Magnoliopsida > Caryophyllales > Amaranthaceae > Chenopodium > Chenopodium quinoa. Next base: position 5,255,183 of record NW_018743212.1, on the reverse strand, counting down.
ATTTTCCAACTTTTCTCCATGATCTTTCAAATTTTCATCTTATTAAATTGAGACACTTACTCTTACAAATAACGATAAATAAATATTTAAAATTTTACAAAATGAGGTATTTTTCATCGTATTTTTTCACATTTGCATAAGGGGTAATTTTTATCCCGTACATTACCATACGTACATTAAAGTATAGCCAAAAAAAACAAAAGGGATTAACAAAGAAACGGCTAAATTACTTAGAATCTTGCAAGGGATTAAGGAAAAGGTTAAATGGCTCCAACAAATTATAATATACGGAGTAATAACTTCAAATTTATTGGCTACGTATGTCCATCTTATGCCACAATGCAGTAGGCCATAACGCCATATGGTCAAAGATTCTATATTATTGTAATTAGTTAACAAAGAAAAAGGCCAATCAATTTTTAACTCAACTACATTCTGTTTATTATTAATTAATTGTTGATGTTAATGTTTTAAATCCATTTAATACTTATATTTTATGACGTCCACTACTATGATTTTTTTAATGAAGAAAATAACACTTTGCAGTTGGTTAGCGATTTTTCAAATATTTTAATTAAATAAGTCAACTGCGATATCCAAAGTCAACTTTTAATACAAATTGTTATGTGGCAACTAACGCAATCTGAGCTGTTAAGTATTGACAAATTTCTAACTAAATTATCTTTGTTTTGGCTAAAAAATTGAAATTCAAACCGCCCATTCCACTGTTTAAAAGGCAAATTTTATCCAACAGGCCTTATTTTTATATGAAATTATTATGTACAAAGTACTTTGTACAAGTATATCATAAGCTAAAATTTTAGCCGTCTTTTTGTTTCATTACTTATAGTTCTTCCATCCAACAATAAAAATATAGCAATATATATACACTAGTTTTGTGCCCCGAACGATGTCTAGGTTGTTTATTAAAACTTAAAGATAAACTTTAAATGTATCTGTATCTTAAATTTTAATACATATCATTAATACAAACATGTATAATAATTACCGCTCATAAACTTGTGGTGGTTTTGAGAAAGAGCTTGGGCTATCCGGAAGTTCTTGAAACTTGAAAGTGACGCAAGTCGCAAGCATGGTCAAAACTCAAAAGCAATAAAAACAAATTAGTTTGGAGTTGCACCTATTTTCATGTTAGTTTGTGAGGTTTTATTTTAAAATGATTTAAATGTATCATAAATTGAACGTGTTTTGAACTAATTTTTAGAACAAAATTTATGATGTAAATATAACAGTTTATAACATATTATTATTTTAAAGTTATTATTATTTATACATATAAAATATTTTCGCTAACTTAGTATCATGCGTGTCACACTACTTCTTATGTGTTGTCTACATGACATGACACTTGGCGAAAAGCTGAAATGCCAAATTTTGATATCTTGTTTTAGTTGATTAAAATATATCATAAATATATATCATAAATGATATGTTTAAATTTTTTAAAATAAATTTTATGATATATAAATAACATATCTATAAGATATTTCCTTACAATCTATTTTATTCATATGAAAAATTAAAAGTTATATTAGAAATAAAACTCTAATTACCTTTTTTTTTATCCAAAAAAATATATCTTAAATTCACTTATCTAGCGTCAGAGATGTCATATTAAATCTTATATGTCATCTACGTGGCACGACACTTGGTGAAAATATAATACCCCGTATTTTTGAAACGTATTTTCTAATTAATTAATTAATTATTATTTTCTAAAAAGGGTATTTTAGTAATTTATTTTACTATTTGAATTTTGGAGCTAAAATGATATTTGAATTTTGGCGCCAAAAGTATTTTAAAACTTAATTTTTTTTGGATTTTGAATTACCCATTTATTTTATTTTAAAAACCGAATTATTTATATATATTTCGAACATTTTAATTAAGCAAAATTATATTTAATTCAAAAGGGCCAAATTTCCCTAATTAATTAGCTAGGATTTTTGGATTTTCTAAGAGTAGAAAATCTGATTTTATTAGTTAAATTAAATAGTGAATAATTGGTATTTTTCTAATTAATTATTTTATACAAAATATATTATTTACACAAACATTTTTATTCCTTAAAAACTAGCAAAATAATTACCTTAATATTTAAAGGGAGGTTCGAAAATATAAGCTTAGGAAAGCTCAAATTTTCGGCCACCATATTGTATTTTGAGCAAAATTATTTTGATAATTTTGTTATTTTAATTATCTTTCTCAATTCTATTATTTTCCTTAATTCTTATTTTCCATCTCCTAAATATTTGATCATCTTATTTCCCTACCTTAAATCATTCTTGATTATTCCCCAAGCAAAGCCACTTACCATTTAATATTTCATGACTACATACTTACCTTATTTCTTCATTACTTAATCACCATAACCTAGAATTTCCATAATTCTTTAGTTCCCTCCAAGTAATTTCCTTAAATCAATTTACCATAATTCTTCCTACATTCTCCTACCATAATTCTTGCATGAGCTAGCATATAAATACCCCCTCATACCTCTCATATTCTTCACACCAAAAAAAATCAATTCTCTTCTTCTCTCTTACTCTTCTTTTCCCTAAACCTTTTCATACTTTTCTTTCTACTCTTTTCATACATAATCAGCCCGTATATCTTTGGAGCCAATTTTCGGGCACTTCTGGTCAGTTTTGGGGTTTTTCTATTTCACAGTTATGGCCTCTGCAAGTTCTGTCTATTATTTCCAACGCAATCCAATTCTCTTTAATCTTATTCCTTTATTTTATTCATGGTAAGTTTTCTAAAATATAAATACTTATTTCAAAGCTATAATTTTATATTAAAGTATTATTTTTAAAAGAGTCCATGCACATTATATTTGGGTTTATGTTTAAAGATGTTGTGATAACCTTATGGTTATGTTAATTGCAAGGTGTATTCGTGATTGAACTTTGAAAGTGCGAAGTGTTGATTGATATTCGAAATCAAGGTACGTTTGGGTGGCTAGATACCTTCGAAAGTGATTGGTTTGAATAGCATATTTTATATGATTTTATTGGTGATTGAATTAAATTGATTCAAATTATATATGATTTATGAAACAAAGTATGGTGCGTTTAGGTGGCTAGATACCTTTCTCTTTTCTCCATCTCTCTTTCTCTCTCATCTCTCAATCAACTCTGATGAACTTTAGGGGTTTTAATTCTTGTGAATCAATCATTTATTTGCTGTGTTGATATTCAAAAGTGTGAAGAGATTTCCTCACTAATGTTGTTGTTATTATTCATCGTCTAAGGTTTGGCGATTTCATCGATTTACAACTACCTACGGTTCTAAAATCGCACAACCTCTCTCTCTAATCTAAATGTTTAGGGTATTCTAACCACTATTTCGAACAATAGGTAATTAAATAGTTTTAACTGATGTCTGATTTGTTGTATGTGAATTAGTAAATTGTTAGGGTTCTTCAATTTATTGTGGGTTTAATTTCTCTCCTCAATCAAACCCTAATTTCTTTTTTGATTTCCCCCTTTTTTTAATAAAATGGAGGTGAGTTTGACAACCACAAAAGGACTGCAAATGCGATTAATGGATGTAGTGACTACATATATATTTGTATGGGTCACTCGATACAGACATTAAAATGAAAGTCCCCAAAGGCCTAAAACTACCAGAAAACCACATGCCTAGACAATTGCTTTTCCATAAAACTAAAAAGATCACTTTATGGATTAAAACAATCTGGGAGGATGTGGTATAACCGTCTCAATGAATACCTTATAAGAGAAGGGTTCAAGAACAATCAAATTAGTCCCTGTGTTTTCATTATGCGATCACAATCAGGAGTCGCTATTATTGCAGTTTATGTTTGATGATCTGAATATCATAGGAACCCCAAATGAACTTGAGAAAACTGCAAAATACTTGATGAAAGAATTTGAGGTGAAAGACCTTGGAAAAACTAAATTTTGCCTTGGATTGCAAATTGAGCACTTGAGTCATGGTATCTTTGTTCATCAATCAAACTATACACAAAAAGTTTTGAAAAGATTTTTCATGGATAAAGCAACTCCAATCAACTTCTCAATGGTTGTTCGTTCTTTGAATATGAAAAACTATCCATTTAGACCCCGGGAGGAAAATGAAGAAATTCTGGGTCTAGAAGTTCCATACTTAAGTGCAATTGGAGCCTTAATGTACTTAGCTAACAACACTAGACCCGACATAGCCCCAGGTACAACAAAGCACCGACATATAGACATTGGAAGGGAGTTCGACACTTACTCCGGTACCTACAAGGGACACAAGCTAGACCTTGGTTTATATTATCAACCAAAACAAGATGTTTCTCTCGTTGGGTATGTAGACGCTGGATACTTATTAGATCCACATAATGCCAAGTCACAAACTGGGTATTTGTTCACTTATGGCGGCACTGCAATATCATGGAAATCAACGAAGCAGACATTGACCGCAACAACTTCGAATCCTGCAGAGTTGATAGCTTTTTATGAAGCAGGACGAGAATGTGTATGGCTAAGGCCAATGATCAGTAATATCCAAGAAGAATGTGGAATGAACACGATAAATGAACATCCAACCATCATCTTTGAAGACAACACATCACGCATTTCTCAAGTAACTGAAGGATATATTAAGGGAGATAGAACAAACACATATATCCCCAAAACTATTCTTCACACATGATCTGCAAAAAGATGAGGAAATATATATCTAGCAAATTCAATCTTGTGACAACCTTGCCGACCTATTCACTAAATCACTTCCTTCGAAGAAATTTGAGCAATTAGTTCACAAAATTGGAATGCGACATCTTCGTGAACTATGCTGAAATAAGTTTCCTGACAAGGTTTTTAACGAGGCAGTATACCAAAGCATATAATACAATATCTTTGTACTCTTTTTACCTAGCTATGGTTTTTATCTCATAGGGTTTTACCTAGCAAGGTTTTGAACGTTCAAAGGGGGAGTGTTGAGAAAAATACAAAGATGATTGAAGTTCATATGCATGTAGTTTTAACCGGTTAATGCAATTTTACCTAGTACAATAATTTACATATAGTACAATAATGTATACTATTATATTCCATAATTTTGGCTATATAAGAGAAGTTCACGTATTGTGACCTAGTGTGTCTAAAAAACAAAAAGCTTCTATCATACTACTTTCAATCTTTATATAATCACTGATAATCCCCTACTATCGGTAAAAATTTTAACAGGAACATCATTTTGGATTTTTGGGGTACCAAAAAAGAAAAACAGAAACTATTTGAGGACGGAGGGAGTAATACATTTCCCTCAATCCAAACTAACACTCTCAACCGAAAAAAGGAAAAATTGTCGGAAATAATTCGACTTTTCCTCATCCGCCCAAAATAATCCCACCTTTTGATAATTATTTAATAATCCAACCTTTAAACTCAATCCGCTCCCAATAGTCCCATGTGACCGATTACTAGTTAAACAGGTTTTTTTTTTTTTTGGTTTAAAGTACACGTGTCACTATATAATTTGTCTAAAATTTTAAATAAAAAAAAATTGAATTTAAAAAAAAAAAAAAAAAAAAAACTGGCAGCCACCCCCTCCACCAGCCCCAGCCACCGCAATATTCGCCAAACTGCAGTAACTGTGAGAACGGAGCTCGTGGGGCAAGATGCGTCGTCGTCGACACTATTTTGGGTGGTCTGGGCGGCCGAAATCAAGGCGGGGAAAGTGTAGGAGGTCGAAATCGTGGTGGGGTAATGTAAGGGAGGTCGAACTCAAGCCGGGGAAAGGGAAAGGAGGTTGTGTCGGAATCGGGACGGGGAAGGGGAAAGGTGCCGGCATCGAAACTAGGGAAAGGGAAGGGGCCAGGATCGGGACAGAGAAGGAGGTTTTTGAGGGTGGGGGATGATTCTGGTGGGTTTTTGTGGCAGAAGGAGGAGGTTGGTGGTTTTTTTTTGTAGGGGGGGGGAAGGCGTCGGCACCTGGGAGTGGGTCTGGGTGGTCAGTGCTGTGTGGCAGGGGATTCCGGCCGGCCCAGCTGCCGGGAATGGGCGACGTGGAGGGTGGCTTGGGCTAGGGGTGTTTTTTTTTAAAAGAATTACTTATTTTTTTCTTAAAAAAAACTTAAACTTTTTTTATTTTATTTTTATTTTTTTAATTAATCACAAGCCGACACGTGTCAAATAACTTGTTTTAACAAGTTATTTGAACGGTTGGGACCATTGAAAGCGGATTGGGTATAAATGTCGGATTATTAAAAAATAATTGAAATGTGGGGTTATTTTGAACACATGAGACAAATATCGAATTATTCCCGGCAATTTTTTTTTTTTTGTTAAAAAAAAAAAAAAACCAATTTAAAAGTTACTCCACCACGTTTGGACTTTAGAAGTCCGAGTCTGAAGCGCAGTGTTCATTGTTTTCCCGCCATGGAAATCGACGGCGAGCAGATCCTCCAACGCAAGCACTCTCACTACCGTAACTTGGTCTCTTTCTCTCTCCTCAGTCTCATACTTTTTTTCAAACCCATGATTAGTTCTTCTCTATTAGCATTATTATAATTATTTTTTCAATGAATTTTGCAATTTAATCCAACATTATTATTGTTCTGAATGTATTCTGGGAATAATTTGCAGGATGAGGTCTTTATGGTACGAAATGAAGTGTATAAGGGACAACAATACAGTCAAATTTACTTTGCGAGGCTTCATATGTTGAGGACTCTTCTTTATTCTCTTGTTCCTCACTGGAAACCCCACATTCCTGGTTTGTTTCCCAATTTTTGGTTTTTTTGGGACTTTTGAGTATAATATCATTGAATTTGGGTCATTTTATCATATGGGTTTTGTTTGATTTTTAATTTTTAGTTTTATTATTCGTTCAATTTTCGAAATAATCGATTTTGGGCTATACCCTTTATACTTATTTCATTATTTGGGGTGTTTTTAGTTTGTTTTTGTAAGTTGAGTGTAATGCATACAAAATTTGGTTTATTTTAATATTTGGGTTTTATCGAATTTTACTGGTTTTGTAATTGTGGTTCAATTTGAGTATAATTTTAGTTAATTTTGGGGTTTATAACATAGCCTTTTTGCTGGGTGGGTTTTGGGGGTGGGGGGGGGGTGGTTTATTATGTTTTAGGTTGGAGAAACAGTAAAGTTTCTGGAGTTATTAGGTAGTGATTGTCTTAATTATTGGGTATTTGACAAGAATTTAATTTGAAGTAGGGTTTAGGGTTTTGAGAATGTTAACAACTTTAGGATCATTAGTTATGACTTTCAAGTGTCCCTTTTGATCCGCATTGTGGATTGATCGTCTGTTCTGGAAACCTTACCTGCTGGTTGTGATCACATCATTTAAGTGTTTATAATCCGTAATCGTTTATTTTTGAATTTCTGGAGGAAAGGTAGTTGATCAATACTCATGGGCATGCTTAATTTCTGCTACCTTATGTCATTGTTTTGCTGTGTATTAAGAGAGATTTCTTTGATATTGTTATATTTGATCGATGCATGCTTACTATCTTACAAATGCTGTTCAATGACTTTGGTCTTCTCTTTGTCTATCCAATGAATTTTATTTGCTGTATTTTGTTGCTGAATTATGATGCCAGCTTTCTAGTTGTGCACATTCATTTTGTTTTGGTAATTGTTGTGGTCAAACTAGAGTCGGACATTAATTAATTCAAAACCACAAGTACATGGGGGGAATCTCTTATAGCTTTGAGGAATTTTTTTTTTTGTAGTTTGTACGATTTTGGGTTTGGAAGAGAACAAGGAATGTATCGTTGTTGGAACACTCTACAAGCACATGAAACTCAAACCCTGTATACTTGATGAGTATGCTAAGGAGGTAAGGAGGTTGCTATGAAATACATATCATTTTTGTCTAACTTTGATTGCTAAAATATCTAATTAATGTCTAGAGACATTGTTTGTTCTAAATTTTTTCTCCGTTTGCCATTCTTTCTTTCTTTTCTTTATCAACAAATAGAGGTCTGTGACTCCTCTGGTCAAGCCGCACAATTTTGTGCATCCTGATGATCACCTGATTCTAGAGGATGAAAGTGGAAGAGTGAAGCTCGAGGGAATTTCACTATTTCCTTCTGTTTATGTGACAGGTACTTTATGTTTACTTATTTTTTATATTTATTCTTTAATTTACCTATAGCGACGAAAATTCAGCTAGTTAGAAAGAGTATTAGATAAATTTTAGTTATAGGACACAAAAATTCCATATTAGGATTTAGGAGCATTAATCTGGCTGGTTTGTTAGAATATATCTTTTCTCTGGTGTGACTTTAATCTCAGAGGATGCATATTTTAGTAAAAGCCTAAAAGGGGATATATAAGAAATTACTCACTGAAATTTTTTATTTATACTTTTATGTATTTATTGGCAGAAATTATGCAGGATAGCTTTATGATTATTTCAATAGCTTTTAAGTTTTAACAGTTTATATTTGTTATACCTTAGAAAGAGGATGCTGGAAATGATATTGTTTTACATTATTTATGAAATCAATATTAATTGAAAATCTAAGTTAGCCTTCTTTATTAAACACTTCCTGTGCTCTCTCTGGTCCCCAAAAGATTAAGAAGGCGGTTTCTTAATTGTTAACAGAGTGCTTGTTCCATTTTTTTTATATATTTCTCTCAACTTTGATGTATTCATGGTTAATAACATTCGTCTGTCAGGGTGTGAAAATACTGCTCATCATTATAACTGATAAGGGCAACTATGCTGCAATTGTTTTAAATGGTTGGGTTGTATACTAGTAAACTTTTATCCTGATAATACATGGCTTTCTATTGGCCTTTGCATTAAATGTAGGAAATGCCAACTAACATTAATCACTGGATGCGATTACGATTCCACCTTATTCCTTCTTGCTTTACCATCTTTTATGTCTGGTCACTTGTAAGCCAAACCTTTTGGCATTTATATGAATAGCTATAAGTATTGCTCGTGACAGTGTTGCACTATTGCCATTTGACAGGGGTTGTGGTTGCCTTCCTTGGAAAAGAAAGTGGAGCTGGGTCGTTTCTGGTTCATGATATCCTTGAAGCTGGCCTACCACCCCAAATAGAGAAGCCTTTAAAGCTTGGTAATGTCACTTGATGCTCTTCCAATCTTTGCGTTGTGTAGTTACTATATGGAGTGGCCATCTTGTCCTTCATTAGATGTATACTGTAGTTGCTAAGGAAATTTTATAATTAGATTTTTTGGATTTAGTTCCATGTTATTGATGTTTGTGGAATAGTATTTAGGAAAAGTGCTATTATTTATTTTTTTGGTTTGTGAAAGGGGGGGGGGGGTGTTCTATGTATTATATAAGGCAATGGGTTGGAGGATAAAACTTGCATCATAAACAATCCGCATAGCTCACACTATGTACCCCTTTTCTGGCTCTCTCAATATTATATATATTTTTCGTTTTTTTTTTAAAGAGAAACAAATATGCTAATTGTTAGTCATACAACATATACAACTAAAATCAGAATCAACCATACACATATGTAATAAAGAAAGATGTATCCAACTCAAGAACCCTAACATGGAACAGTTCACGTGCCTTAAATTGTCTTGTTGTTACTTTATACAACTTTGGTGTATTGAGGTCCAAATTAATATTGCATAGTTCGCACCAGTAGAGATTTATAGCATAGTCTTCAATCTGTAGTCTTTTTTCAGGTAGAAAGTAGGGGGATAATCGATGCCCATTTTAAATAATGCCTTAAAATGTTTGTTGTTACTTTGTACAACCTTGATGCAATGAAGTCCAAATCAATCTTGTATAGTTCCACTAGTAGAGATTTATAGGCATAGTCTTTAATCTATAGCCTTTTTTTTCTTTTTTTTTTTTTTTTTCCCCCCGTAGAAAGTAGTAAGATAATCAATGCCCATTCTTAATTCATGAGGAAATTACTCAACAAACCTATTCTAATTCTACCATAGATATTGACTGATAATATGGACAAAATTTTCCCGTACTAAGGCATTAATCCCATCAAGAGCTGAGGACAAAGAACTTTCTCCAGAACGTGGTACGGGAACGCGAATGTGGATTGCAATCTCTAGAGTTCCTAGAACATAGGGTTTTTTTTTTTTTTTTTTTTCTTTTGTTGTCTTCATTTGAATTTTGTTTTAGTTATATTCATATCATGATACAAAATAATTCATACCTTCTTATTTTAATACTATGATTTCATCTAACAATGTAACTCCTTATTCTATCCTCACATATTACACAAAAAAATTTCATAACAGAATTTAAATTGTCTCATTAGTTTCATCCCCAATGACCACCCACCTTAAGCCATTCAATCTCATTATGGAATCTTCATTGCAAGAGCTCTCATGGTCTATATATCACATCCTATAAGGGTCAGTTAATTTGTTGTTGTGAAGTGGGATATAAGTCTTAAGTTGGAGTGAATAAAGACTAACTTGCTGACACGAGGAGCATTGAGTTGGTTTCTCTTAACATTGTCAATGTAAGAATAAATGCTCTAAATTTGCTATGAACTAGTAATGGGCTGCGATAAAGCTTAACCACACTTTCGGCTGATTCTGGAGTTGTAGAACCATATGTAGATCACCAAACAATCGGTGACATTCACAACATCTATTTTAGAAGCTTGTGTCCCAAAAATCCTTTCTTTCCCATGAGATCTAGCTATTAGCTCACACATTCTCCTCTCCAAATTTCTCAAATGCTTGTAGAACCCCATCCACTTCTTTGTCAAGACTTGGAGCTCTTCTCTCAACTCCACTAGGTTAAGTTAATTTAAGTCGAGTCATAAGAGAAAGGGTTGAGAGCAAAACCTACACAATGCATATGAGTATTCAAGTTTTTCCATTTATCAATCAAATATTTTGCATATTCTTTATCTTTTGCATGTTTATTGTATTTTATTTTATTTATTTATTTATTCTTTATCAAGACTTGGAGCTCTTCTCTCAACGCCACTAGGTTAAGTTAATTTAAGTCGATTCATAAGAGAAGGGGTTGAGAGCAAAACCTACACAATGCATATGAGTATTCTAGTTTTTCCACTTATCAATCAAATATTTTGCATTTATTCTTTATCTTTTGCATGTTTATTGTTTTTTTTTTTATATTTACTTTATTTATTTATTCTTTGTCAGTGCACTTCTCTCAACTCCACTAGGTTAAGTTAATTTAAGTCGAGTCATAAGAGAAGGGTTTGAGGGCAAAACCTACACAATGCATGAGTATTCAAGTTTTTCCACTTATCAATCAAATATTTTGCATCTATTCTTTATCTTTTGCATGTTTATTGTTTTTTTATTTTTTTACTTTTTATATGATAACAATAAATTTGCATTGATGAGGTAGGAAAAGATGAATATTCCTATGCATCGTCTAGGTTTCACTTTCACCTATTGACCTATTTGAACTCTGTTGCAACTGGTGGGGTGGAGAGAATAGCTCCAAGACAAAGAAGGGGGTTCTCCAATGAGAAATTTGAGGAAGATCTTCATGAGACAAGGATGTTGCATGGCTGATTTTTATGTTTTTTTTAAAAAAAAATTATTTTAGTTTTTGTGTAATATTTACTGAGGAAGCAATTTGACCATTAATTGAATTCAGAACATTGGAATTCAGAATGTATGAGTTATTTTATTTTATTGCTTAGATTTTATTAATTATGAAATTTAAGTCAACAAAAAATAGAAACCCCTACACTTCAGGAACTTTGGAGGCTACATTTCACGTTCCCATTCTTGTACTGCTTTTTTTAGAATGTTTTAGGTAACATTGCCCAAAATGCATCTCCAATATTTGCATGAATATGACAACATCGATGTCACCGGATTTGGTATGCTGGTGATGGGTTAGCTTCATTTTCTCCTGACCTCTTCGTTCCTTTAGTCACCTTCGATCTATTTTTCTATGAGGTTTTATCCGTCAATTTTCCCTTGGCCTTGTCGATGAGGGTGGCTACTTTCGATACTAGATATATTTGATTATGAAATTTAAGTCAACAAACAATAGAAACCCCTACGCTTCAGGAACTTTGGAGGCTACATTCCACGTTCCCATTCTTGTACCGCTGTTTTTAGAATGTTTTAGGTAACATTACCCAAAATGCATCTCCAATATTTGCATGAATATGACAACATCGATGTCACCGGATTTGGTATGCTGGTGATGGGTTAGCTTCATTTTCTCCTGACCTCTTCGTTCCTTTAGTCACCTCCGATCTATTTTTCTATGAGGTTTTATCCGTCAATTTTCCCATGGCCTTGTCGATGAGGGTGGCTACTTTCGATACTGGATATATTTGAGCTAGGCTGTGTAGTTTGATTTGGTAAAGGAAGCAAAGGAGGATACCAGTGGTTGTTAAATGGGCTTGGTGGTTGTGTGGTGGAAGTGCCGGTTATACTTCACTGATTATTATACTTGTTCTTTTGTATTTAATTATCCCTTTTTTGTTTTCTTTTTTGGTTGAACTTATTCTGGTTCATCTTCTTTCAAATTCTAAAGCTTGGACTCATGCATTGTTTGGATTGAAGGAAATGGAGGGAAAGGGAGGGAAGGAAAATAAAGGTTTCATTTGGATAGCAAATGAGGAAGGAAGGGAATTAGAGGGGAGACAAATGGAGGGATTAAAATGTAAGAAATTAATCTCTCCAGTAATGGAGAGATTGTGAAGGAAAACTCATCATTCTTCCCTTCCCACCCCTTCCCCTCCCTCCCCTTCTTTTCCTTCCTTTTTCTCTATCCAAACACAGTGTCAATATATTGTTATGATATCTTATTTGTTTTCTTGTTCTAAGCTTCTTCTATATGGTCGTCAACTCGTCGTTGATTTAATGGTTTATAAATAATAAATATATTCAATTTAATGCAATCTATGACGTTTATTGATTATACTTGTTCTTTTGGGATTCGCTAATTTGCTACAGTATTCCACTCTTTACCTTTTTTGTTTTCTATTTTTGGGTTGAACTTATTCATCTTCTTTCTTATTCTTAAAAAGCTTTGGAATTTAATTATCGCTATTATATTTATCTCAATGGTTGACAATATCATGATTTTTGTAGCCTCCCGAATGGACCAACTTTTTTAGTTTATTACAAATACTTCTAAAATAATATGGCCACAACAGGCCAATTACCTATATGATTCTGTAACAGCAGTTTCTTGAAGAGTGCTTCTAGGAAGTAGAAACTGTTTTCCAGAGGAAGTAGAAACTGTTTTCCAGAAACTTGGCCAAACATAATTCTTATTGTTGAGATAAAGAGTAAACAGAGGGTCCAAAGGCTAATCCAACTGTGAGGCTAGGGTACTTGAGGAGTTGGATCATGGTTGTTGGAAGCTCTTCTTTAGAGCCTCATTTGGGTCTCATCCTTAATTTTTATAGAGGGTTATCTATATTCTCTATCACCTCTTGCTTTTACAAGGGTGTTGAATCTTTGGTGAAGCTATGGTTTAGGGTTAAGATTTTGATGGCCATGAAGAAGTAAACATCACTGGAGAAAGATGGGTTGTAGAAATGTGTGTTTAATTTGCTGTTTTTTCAAGATTCAGGTTGTCTGTGCATTTCTCATTCCTTAGGACTCATGTTCGAGGTTTTAGACAGATGCATAAAGTCCAGAGATGTTATCATCTTAACTTCTTGCCTTTTTACCTGCAACTCATTAGTGCCGCCCCCTATATAATATATCATGAGAATTATGTGTATCTGCTGCATTAAATCTCTCTCACTCTCTCTCCCTCTCTTTATTTTAAAGTCTTAATCTCCTTGGGTTTATCTGTTCGCAGGTGATGACAAGTATGTCGTCTTCATGTCAGGCTTAAGTGTTGGAAATAGCACGTCAAATCCTCTCCAGTTCCAGCTGCTTGTGGATCATATAACTGGCCATCTAGGGGATGAAAATGTCTTATTCTTTTGTACCTTATCCTGCATCAACTATTGTTGTAGAGTCGCAACTAACTATTGCTTTTAAATCTTTGCAGGAGCAGAGAATCGCTGCAGAGATAGTCCATGTAGTAATTGCTGGAAATTCTGTAGAATTTGCCAGAGGACTATTTAATGGACAGGTAACTTGTTATTTTGTATTATATTATCAGTGAAGTTTTTTGCTTCATATTATCATATATCATGGTTTGTTTACTCTGTAGCTTTTTGCTTTTACATGTTTGGTAATATTTGGCATGTCTCTGGGTTCTGGAAATAAGTAATACTTCCTTTGTTCTTTTTTAGTTGACACATGTTGAGTTCTGATTCTATTGACAAATTCTACTTTTGACTAGCTTCTATGATTTATAGTTATGATAAATCATAGTCATGTTGGATCAATATTTTATTTTCAAAATATACTTTTTAACTTATTGATAACTAGCGATATTAGTCGTTGAACATGTGCATTGGCAAATAAGATAAAAGAAATGTGTCAACTTAAAAAGAATGGCGGAAGAAAGTCAGTGACATGTTAGTCATATTTCTGATGATTATGTTTCTCTTCATTACTGTGAAATTCTGTTATATAATAATGGGTAACTATTGTTTTTGTTTGTTTATTCATTTTTGTTACGATGCTTGGGGTGTGGGGGGGGGGGGGGGGGGAAGGACGAGGTTAAATACTTATACACATATTCTTGAAAAAAATGGGACCTTTTAGATTTTGTTTGTTTCTGCAGAACTTGGGATCAAAGGATCAATCTAAGCTTTCTGAACCATTTAGAGAACTGGATATCTTGCTGACTCAGGTTCTTACATCTGCTCAGTGAGGGAATTTGTTTTGTTTCTTATTTCCTTTTCTCTTATGGAGAATGCTGAGGTCAATGTGGCCTGTAATTTTTATTTGCAGATTGCTGCTGGTGTACCTCTGGATATCATGCCAGGGCCAAATGATCCTGCAAATTTTTATCTACCACAGCAGGTGTTTTTTCTAAATATGAGTTTGATGTTCGGGCTAGTGCAACATTTGGTAGCCTTTGATTTTGTCTTGACTTTTTGTTTCAGCCTTTAAATAGATGCCTCTTTCCCGGGTCTTCAGTTTATAACACCTTCAGATCTTGTACAAATCCTCATTCTTTTGAGCTTGACAGTATCAGGTAATATTTGGCCTTTTGTTCATTTTCATCTGTTTCTGAATCGGATGTGTACTGAGTGGGCTACATCTTTTAGATTTGTTGGGACATCAGGCCAGAATATTGATGATCTTGATAAGTATTCAGAAGCTAAAGATAAACTTGATTTCTTGGAAAGAACGTTGAGATGGAGGCATCTTGCGCCGTCTGCACCTAACACTCTAGGTGAAAGTAGTTCTATTCTTTTTTATCTTCTTTTTAAATTGAAAGTTCTCTGTGCTGGGGAGATAGGAACCAAGTAATTGTTTGTGAACAGTCTGAATAGAGTAGCAGACAACTAAAATTAACAGCAACTACTACTAGTATGCTTACAATCATTGGCAATTGGGTTTTGGAAATCAAACTAGTTTTTTGACCCTGTGCAATGTACAAATTTAGTTTTGTAGAAAGTGAATTGTTTTCTTATAGCTTAATAAAGTGACCAGACGAGTATCTATATTTTGTTTCTTGCTTTAAAAGACTTGTCAAAATTGGTAAATAAGTTATAATATTTGAATATAAAATAAAAAAATTTACATTTCGTGCTTAGAAATATGATATGGGAATATTTGTGGTAGTAAATTATTGAATGGAAAGAGAATTATATTAAGGGATATGATTATTGTATGAAATTGGAAGATGAAGTGGAATTATAACTATTCGTATTGATGCCATTGAAGGGCCATGATAACTATTCAAGTTGAAGAGGCATGAAGTTTGAAACAAAATAACCTATGTGAAAAAAAAGAAAGAAAAGAAAAACAAATTGAAGACACATGAACTCTAAATTCCTTCCAAATATTCCTGTTATAATAAATTATTATTATAGATGGATGTTATTTTTGTTCTGGGGATGAAATTTTTCAATTGTAATTAAGTTGCTTTACTGTTGGAATTCCAAAGCATCAGCCCTTTCCTTCCTATAATCTTGATAAACAATTTTTTCTTTGGAATTTTTAGGGTGTTATCCATTTACAGACAGGGATCCTTTTGTAATTGAGAGTTGTCCTCATGTTTACTTTGTCGGCAATCAGGATATGTTTGGAAGCCGTTTAGTTAAAGGTAATCCTTTGACTGTGCAATCTTTTTAATATTACCTGAATTCTTGAAGTATTTGTCATTCGACACTCCTATATACGAAGTGTAAGATAGATTACTCATTCTTTTGCACACAGGACCAGAAGGGCAACTGACGCAACTAATTACCATTCCTAAATTCTGCGAGACAGGAGTTGCGGTTGTGGTAAGCGTTATTACATGCTGCATTACCGTATTAGGATATATATACATCTGCATAATTGTTCTAGAATATATATGGCATTCTCTTTACAGGTGTTGCAGCAGTAATGCCTTTTTCTTTTTTGGCAGCTTAATTTGAGAAACCTGGAGTGCCATGCTTTGAGTTTTGGGACTCAATTTAGCTTGTAATTGTCATCGTGGATTTCAGGTACAATCTGCATGGTTTTGTACTTTGTTATGTCTTTTTAGCTCATGGTAAGACTTAATCTTCTTTGCCTGAACTCCCGGTCAGTTCTTGGTCTTTCCGGCCTTCCCTCCTTATGCTTGGAATTCGCTCTCGAGGGTGATTAATTGATCTGGGCACTTACCCCCTATTAGGTATTGTCTCATAGAAAATAAAATATGGGCCTCAAAAAGTTAAGAACCAAAATTTCTATTGTCAATCTCCATGGTTATGTGTTTAATGTCGGCTACTTTTGGAGACTTGCACTTATTACTGGACTGAAACTTATCATAGGCATCATAGTAGTTTGAATTTTGTCTCAAAATTCTGTTTTGTGTATTCATAAAAAATGTCCTAGACCATGCGTTACCACTTCCACTAGGCCCACTATCTGGAAAAACTGTCAAAACTTTAGAAAGGAACTTGCTTTCAATGGTAGAATTGACTAGTAGGTCCCAGCAACTGAGATTTTACTTGAATTCTTGATCCATTGAAACCCTAATATAGTTTTCAGAGCTTAGGCATGTTAGAACTAAGAACTAGCAATTAAGAAGATGTTCACTCTCTTGAAGTTATTTGTACCCTGTAGAGTATAGATACTAGTCCTTTTTTATGCATGGAGAGTTTTAACAATTACTAAGCATCACACAACACAAAGTTGCCTTGTTGAATGATGTGAAGGGTACAGTGCCAATAAATCAATGTTGCTTTACTCATAAGACCGTCACCTAATCTGGCTGATTTAAAGCAACGCGTTAATTGAATATTTTACTTGCTTATCACTTATTCTAAATCTTATTCAAAGAACAGAGAAAGAAATTGCTAGAGTGTCTTGCTTTCTTAAATTCTATAAGCTGTTTCAATGACCACTTTCTGTTAACCACTCATTTGCAAGATTTCAATCCCAGATTCCCAACATCAATAAATTTCTCTTGGGAGTTTCTCGCATCATCTTATTTATGTTATCCTTTGTATCATCTTGGCTTTTGTGCCCTAAACACTATATTCTATGCAATTTCATTTATGTAAAAATGTCAAACCTAAAAATTGCAGACATTTTTCTGTATGGGCAGGTTAAAAGTTATTTCTCAACCTAGCAGGGCATTTTCTGGAACTTTACTCAGTTTGGAGGTTGTGGACTTGTGGTAGCTTATTTTTTAGCAATCCTATGGCAAAAGTCGAACCTATTATGTTCAACTCCGAATCGTCTACTACAATATCGAGTATGCCTCTTCTGCAATTCTGCATCATGTTTGCTAGCTTAAGTTAAAGGATATTGATCCTAATTCTTTACAAGAAAAACAAGTAGCCTAAGCAACACCGTGATGAAGCCATCCCTTGGTGGTGGTTATATTATAGCCTTTTCTGACTTGTGCTCGCTGTTTGTACTCTCTAGTCCATGTATACCTGTAGTCCTAGGTAATCTTGTGTTGTAGCATTGCTCTAAGTACCTTAGTCTTAAGTTATTTGTGTTACATTTTTTTGTCATCATTATGTGAGCCTTTCTTGTGCGTGATATCTTCTCCTTAAATGAGGATTTAACTTAAAAAATGGGATGATTGTCAATCAATAATCGATAATCAATAATACTAAAACATATACGAGGAATGACACATGTTACTTTCTGGTGCTGGTTATTTCCCTCAAACTTTTTCAAAAAAAAAAAAAAAAAAAAAATATTATTATTATTTTCTTACAAAAATATGCTTGATTGATTATATATAAGATTTACGATATATTCACCAATTAGAAAATCCTTGACTAAAAATTATACGAATATATTTAGGTTACTTAACATAAATATCTAATTAAAGATCTCAATTATATATTTGATGTATATACAGGTCACCTTTGTTATATTTTAAAAGGTATTATTATTTCAAAAGACAAACTTTAACTAATTTACACAAAATTTACTATAGGATCTGCTTGCTTGAGAATATAATTGATATTGATATTTACATTCACTAATAGTGCATAAAACTACAAAATTACATCGGTACTTTTTTTTTTTTATTAAATATAATCATGAGTAATTCACAAGATTTGTACCTAAAAATTGAGTACATGCAGCAATGTCAGAAAAATATAATATAATTAAAAGGTTCAATAAACATTTTATGAAATATAACACTTTAAGTTTACAATTCACACATATCTTTTTTACGTTAAACATAAATAATTTAACACTTTCACAAATAATTCATGAGAAAAATATCAAATTGTATTAAACTTAATATTTATATGATCTTATTATGCTATTATTAACCGAATTCTATTAGTTACACTACAAGTAGAATTCGGTTAAATTGCGACCGTTTCGAAAAAAGGTCGCAAAATATGAAATCTACGACCGTTTTTTACGCGGCCGCAATATTACAAATTTACAACTCTTTTGAAAGCGGTCGCAGATTTGCGACTGTTTTACGACCATTTTTGGCCTTTTAAATAATTAAAAATAATTCTAAAATGAAATAATCCTTTTGCGATCGTAAGCCAGTCGTAATAATTTATTTATTTATTTTTTTTTTTTTTTTGCAACCAAGTGAATAACAACCACCACATTATGGCCGTTGATTGGTCGCAATTATTTTCAGCGACCATTTTTGCTATCTTCAGTGACCATTAGATGTGGTCGCAAAAACCTTAATAATGTGAAGAATATTTTCATTTTGATAATCACAAAGTTTTCATAAACAATTCCTTACAAAATATTAATGCTCACAATTTTATAATTTGTATACCTCTACACGTATTATATACATTATGATTCTTATGCCATGTGATTAATAATAATAATAAGAATAAATTACATGTTTAATTGTTTATAAGATGAATTATGACTAACATTTATCTTTGATTCATATGAAAATTATCGATCAATACCAATATCTAAATATTTATGCATTAGATTTTATTGGTTTATTTAGTTGTATGACTATGTAGTGTAATAGTTCAAGCTTAATTAGGGAAAAAGATATTGGGGTAGAATATATAATTTGTAATTTTAGGTAAGTAAATTGGTCAGTGCAACATAAAACATATACTACTCCGTATTATTTATTAGAAATTATACCTACTTGAGCAACTAGTTATATGAAAAAAAACAATTTAGATTTTATACTCGCTAGACCGTTATTGCAGTTACGTTGAAATGTTTGAGTATACACTAATATAATACTAAAACAAACATCAGGAATGACATGTGTCACTTACTTGTGTTGTTTTTTTCCCTCCAAAACTCCCCCCTCCATGTTTAGCAAAAATCTTTCAATTTTGGAATATTTGTATGATACAAGTATAATAATATTATTCTTAATCTTATATATTATCTTTATAATAATTGTATTCCTTTTATTTCGTGTTCTATTTACTTAAAATAGTTACACAAGATTTTGAGACTTTTTAATTTAATTAAGGGAAAATAAGCTATAATTTAGAAGGTTGAAATATGGTGGACTGGTGAAGAGTATAAAATAACGGAGCCAAAAATACAATATTAATATTTAAATTACCATTATATATATAGTTATATAATAGTGAGGTTCAATGAAAAAAAAAACATTTATATTCATGGTGTTGATTTGAAATCTTATGAACCAATACAATTGAGTTAGTTTTCTGTAATAAATTTATCAACATATAACTTTTTTTTTTCCATCGAAAAATCTATTAACTATTATTAAAACAGGTCATGCTTACATTGATCATTTTGGACGCTATCATTAAAATATTTCTGCCAATACAATACATGATGTTAGCTTTAAGTTTTTTTAAAAAAAAATTATTCTACTTAGCTTATTTTTGGAAGTATATTGTATAGGTTTTTTTATTTATTTTTATAACTAATTTAATTCATTAATGAAAAGACGTACGATATCTACATTGTATAGTTTTATTGGGAATAACTCATAAATGTAATATAGTCATAGTGTATACTGTTTTTTAAATATTTTCAACACAACTAATCAACAATAATATTATTTTTCAACTGTAGTTGTAATAATTTTTGCCTTATTATTTCATCTTTCTTATATGCATTGCATTTGTTTATTCCACTTGAGTTGCCTCATTTTTATATTATATTACAAATTTTATGAAAAAAGATTATTATTACCGTGCATCGCACAGACACTAATCTAATAATACAAATTTAGGTGAAAAAAAATATATTATCCCACAAAATCTTCACTAATGTGCAAGTGTGCAACGAAATACCTTTCCATAGCCTTAAATATTCTTTATCATTGAAAACTAGTGTGTAGCTTAAATGATGATCCTCGTATATATTATAGTATTTACACATGAAATGTTCATTTTTCTTTTTGGCTATACATATATGAAGAAGCATATTCTCTGTCTTGTATGTTCTGATTTGAACATTACTTTAATAGAAATAAAAACAAAATTCTATGATAAATATAAAGTAAAGGCACAATTGTTCGAGATTATAAAGTCGTAAGAGTTATTTTGTCTCAAAACTTAAGTTGTCATTAAGAAAATTAGCAAATAAGTGAAAACCTAACGACACGTTTGATGAACAATTATAAATCACGAAAATGTTAAATCAATGTGCAAATATGTGAAATACTTTGTAAAGCATATCATTACCAAGTGGTATGTGAGGTCATCTCTAAGCCCTCATGTTCCTCATAAAATTTCGCCATTACCATTTGTAAGGTGGTATTGATGAGTGGTAATGGAGATTCACGAAGAAAATTCACTTGTATGTGGATGAAGTTTCATTACCATGATATCCAACTTATTTAAGTGGAATAGGAAAACATAGGTAATGAATATTTGAAATGGTTAGATGCAATGTCTAATTCATATTTTATTTCTAAATAGTAAAACAATTTGTCATGTATTAACAGTATATTTGTAACTGGCCCAAATAATATGATGTATGTTATTACTGTTTTAGGGTAAGGTTACGCGTGACACATATACTAGTAATCGTTTTTTCAATTCATTTTTGATACCAATTAGTATATTTGCCATTGATATAAGGTATCATGGGTTGCTACTCACCCATTTGTCATAAATATTGCCCACTAATCTATATATATATATATATATATAAAAACTCAATGAGAAGACATGAGCCCGACACGTGTCATCATGACTAGATAGATGATGTGGCGTCGTATCATACGATTACTATAATTCATTAAACAAAAATAATGAATTGTTATCATTAACATTCGAGCCTGTGACCTTAAGCATATTATACTTTAACTTCAACCATTACTCTAATAGCACATTTCATGTCTACTATGTTTTATTAAAAAGAGTTAATCATATTCATACACTTGAAGTCGAACGAAGCAAATTAATAATTTCAGATACTAGATATAAGATAATATATTTTGATGTTCAATAATGATTGGAAATATATATTTAAATAGTATGAGTACTAAAGTAAATTTAACTAATTTAATCTATATTTATGTTTTATCACATAATTTTTATTATAAAAGCTCATTTATAATATACATATAATGATTCGGGGCATTGTTCGAACCAAAAACTAGTTAGATATCTATATTGGAACAAACCATTTTAGCACACATTGGCATATCAATATAGACAAACAAAAGCAATAAACCACCTGATAAGTGGCCCTAAATTGCGTGGGAAAAAAGACTTGAGCTTTTGTTCCGTTGTCTCCTTAGGACACCCTACCATTAAAGGGAATCACTCCCAACATATGAACAGCTATTTGGGATGTTTTAGGGTTTCAATTTCATGTTATTCCATAGTTTTTAGCTACTCGATTATATTGTTCAGTCCTATTCATGATCCATACTCGCAATTTTAAGTTTTAGTTTTATACTCAAATTAATTATATACGTTATGCATCTTAATCAACAAGTAAAATTATTTTTACGAAATAAGATTGAAATTAATATTGAGGATTAATAGTACATTGAACAACTTGATTAATGTGCTATATTTGAAACATGTGGATTAATCTACACGTAACAAAGTAACATATATATAAAGTACACTTTTTTTATTTTTACAAAATTTATCGTAAATTGTAGGATAATATTATGGATTAAATGACTCACTGCCAAACAATATTGCAGTAGACCGTTGGGCTTGAAGTTCAATACAACAACATGTGAACTATACATGACTGATTCTACTGTTGGATTAGTTAACGTTGGTCGAAAGGTGGTGTTGCTACTTCGATAGTAACTAGTGTTGAAGGAGTTCCATTTCATTTTCTAAATGCTTTAGATGTATCTCTGGTTCAAATTTAAACCTATGTTTTTAACCGAAGTGAAAGTTGAAACCAAAATGAAGCGTAATTTTACACACGAGATTTATCAAAAAAGAATGAAGGGAGTTTTTTTAAAATATATTATATCTTTTTTTATCAATGTTTTTTGTAAAATATGAAGCATATTACTTCTAAAATATTAATAGAAAACTTTACCTTTTTCCTTTTATTTATGATAATCAAGATTATTTAGAAAAAAAAAAAGTATTAATTTAAAGTGTGAATTGAAAAGGTAGTTATTTTATAAAATATTAATTAATGAATAGCTCAATTTTGAATAATTATTATTTTGCATACACCAACTTATATAAAGAAGAAATCAATTTAGGATATGTCTTCTTCGACTTATTAAAATAAGTTTCAGATCTAATAAGTTTAGATAAATTCAAGAAGGTCCATAAAGTTCTAATAAGTTCGATAACGTTAATAAGTTCCAATAAATTAAATAAGTTTTATGAGTTCCAATAAATACAAATTTTTTTTTTTTAAAAAAAACAAATATTGTGCTTAGTTAGCGCGTGCTCTATACATAATAATTAATGAAAGAAAATTATTACAAATAAAAAAAAAAGGAATTTTGCAAAATAACACCACAAAAAAGTCGCGATTTGGATTATAACACCACCAAAAATAAAACTTTTATTATAACACCAAAAAAAAACACACACACACACACACACACAAAAATTTGATTTCACCACCACCTAACGGATTCTTGAATGGAATCTGTTAAGTGGGGTCCACGTTGCCACATATCACTTTATTATAGGTTAAAAAAAAAGAAAATTAAAAAAAATAAAAGCCACAAATTTAACCCAACCCTAACCCTAAACCAACCCCACCACCACAACTGCCATTGCCGGCAGCCCAACCCCAGCCGCTGGCACTCCCTTCCCCACCTACCTCAACCGACGTACCACCCTAGCCCATCCCGAAACACCTCAGCCCCAGCCATTAGTCCACCACCAGGCAAAACCACCCCCATTCCCCATACTTGAAATGGCCAAATCGACCATTATGGGTTTCCATGGTCGATTCCGGCCATTTTGAGGGTGAAAGGGTAAAGGATTGGAGGTTTTCGGGTATTAGGATTTCGACCTTTAGGGTTTAAGCGTCGGATTTTTGGTGATGGTTGGGTTAAGGTGGAGCGTTGTGCCGGTGGTCAATTCGGCCGGGTTTGATCGGTACTGGCGGTAAGCTGGGGGGTGATGGTGGGGATGGGATGGGGAGAGGGGTTGCCGGCGGTGGATGTCAGGGTTGCCGGTGATGGGGCTGGGGCTGGGGTTGGGTTTAGGTTTTCTTTTCTCTTTTTATTATTATTTCGTTTTTTTAGACCAATAAATGAGTGACACGTATGCATAGTGGGCTCCACTAACGGATTCCATCCAAGAATTCGTTAAGTGGTGGTGAAATCCAATTTTTGGAGTTTTTTTTTTTTTTTTTTTTTTTTTTTTTTTTTTTTTTTTTTTTTGGCGGTGTTATAATAAAAGTTTAAAATTTTATGGTATTATAATCAAATTTTTGACTATATTGTGGTGTTATTATTTTGCAAAATTTCCTAAAAAAAAAAACCAAGTAAGAATTGTATTTTTTTTTTCATCTTACGACTTGAAACTCCCTTCTTTCGTAGCTCGTAACTTAAAAAAATAATGCCTAATCTGTGCACCCGGGTGCACCATGAGCATGGTGCACCCAATTAAACAAAAAAAAAAGACGGAAAGAATACATAGGTGTTTGAAAAAAAAACATACATGTATTTGACAAAGAACATGCATTACCAAAGAACATAAAAGCATTATAAAAAGAACGTGATAAAAAATTTATTAAAATTTCATGAAAAAAAACACATTAACGGAAAAACTATTTACTAAAGATATCATTTCCCCAAAAATAGTTTTCGCTCTCTCCAAAAATTCAACTTCCCCATAATAATTTTAGTTTTCTCTTTCTAAAATTATTTTCAACAAAAATAATTCAAGATTTTATTTTCAGATTAATTCAAAATTCAAAATAACATATGTTAAAAGTACATAAGTTATAACGTAAAGAACATATAATTCATATTCAAAGAACACACTGATCAAACTCAAAGAACATACGATAATAAGAATAATTTAAATATGATATATGATAATAAAAAAAATATAATTTGTGCGTCACTCATTACCTCAAAGAACATACGAGCCAAATTCAAATAACATACTTTGTATTATTGAAACCCAAAAAACATGTTTAATCAACATATGTTAAAGAAAATAAGTTATAATGTAAAAAAAAATATAGTTCATGCCCAAAGAACACACTGAACAAACTCAAAGAATATATTATCAAACATGTATAGGTATGTTCTTTGTCAAACACAACTATGTTCTTTGTCAAAAACAATATGTTCTTTGTTAAACAAAAGTATATTCTTCCACCTTTTTTTTGTTTAATAGGGTGCACCATGCGCATGGTGCACCCAAGTGTACTGTCCTATTTTCCCTTAAAAAAGCAGAATATATCTAAAATTTTAAATATTTGTAAACTAAATTATGTACAAGAAATCAAATTACCTTTATTTAATGGTCACACTCACACAATATAAGGTCACATAATATAAAACAACAATTGTAGTACATGTAATCAATCAATCATCAATAACTATATACTAAAAGACACATCAGCAATGACAATATGGTTACTTAAAATAAATAAGATTTGACATATCTTTAACACAAATTTTTATATAGCTTTAATAAAAGCATTATTAACATAATTTTGATAATTTTCTACATCATTTTATATCTAACATATCTTTCGTAATTGATCAAAATTTCTCAACTATATTTTTAGATTTTATTTTGTTTATAAAAAACTAATTATAATGATAGTTTGATAATGGTTATTAAAAATTACCGTGTATGGCACAGGAGCTAACCTAGTTTGTCTATTACTCCCTCTGTTTTTTTTTAAATGCATTAGTTTGACTTTTGCACTATTCACATACTATGATTGACTTAATTTTTTCATCTCTATAAAATAAATAAATGTTATTATATAATATATCATTAAATTAGTCATAATGTCTAGTTTCATAATACTCATAATAATGTTACAATTTTTACCAATAGATAATTAAAGATATTAATGGTCAAAGTTATGTCTCGACAATAAATGTGTCGATCAAATTGATGCATTAAAAAAAAATACAAAAATAAAGGAGTATTATTATCTTACTATCAACTATTGTAAGTTCCTAAACTAATTAACTATCATTTTCTTCAAAAATAAAAAAAAAATTATAAAAAAATATATAAAAAAATAATAATAATAATAATTAACTATCCTATTGGCAAGTAACTAATTAACTATCCTAATGGCAAATGAAACTAGTTTTATAAGTCATGTAGCTTATTACTATGTATGTGTTTGGGTGTTGCTGGATTTACCTTGTTTCGGTGTGCATATAATACATATCCAGAGTTCTTTTTTTTAATCTTAATGTTTGAAACTTTATACTATTTATTTATAAATTTATTTTTACCATCTTTTGTGATCTATAAGTAAGAAAAATATATATATTTATGTGAGGTTTTATTTGGTTTTGATATAATTTTTTTTTTAATACATCAAATTTTTATACTACTTTGTCCAATAATATTGACTGTATTTTTTTTTACATATTTTTCAAGATGTATCTTTTACTATCAATATCTTAAATCACATATTAAGAAAAATAATAAAAAGTAATATTATAAAACTACATATTAAGGGGAAAAAAAAGTTGACAATATGAAACTACACACGGTTTCAAAATTTATTTATGTGAGTGTTCATGGACTTCATTTATAAAAGATTGACACGAGTCTAACACTATGCAACATGACTTTTTCGTGGCTCGTTTTAGAAACAATATGTTTGAACACCCAACTCTAGTAGGAAGTATTGAGTGCTCCGTAATTTGTATGGACATTGATTTCGACATTCACTCTCTAACGCAAAACAAGAAGGGGCAACCAATAATAAAAATACTTCCCACGTGTTAGTGCTACCTCGCCCAAAGTCCCAAACTCAATTCAAAATTACTTAATTATAAGTACTATCTCCATTTTATATTTTTTACAATTTTGAAATATTTTATATTTCACAAATAATTCCTTAAAATTGCAAAAAATATAAAACTGAGATAATAAAACACATACTCAATCAGACAAACACTCCCATTATATTAAAAAATTGAGTTTAATACCACATGACGCTCAGAAGTAACGGCTATATTCTTCCCGCCCCCACGCACGCGCACCCTTGTCCCTGCCCTCCGCACCTGATCCAATCATTCGCCCACCCTCAACGGTCTCTTTCTCGCACCCATCATAACATAACCCCAAACTCACCCACTACCTCACCACCTTTTTCACACTCTTTCTCTAAAACAATGGAATCACCTCAACTAGTCCAACATGTCACAAAAGCCTCCTCTGACCAACTCCTCCGTAAGTTCGCCGAAATCGACTCTGATTCCGACTATGATAATCCCCCTCCTCGCCTCGTAAGTCGTCCTCCAAGCGACACGGCCGGAGGACGACTCAGAAGAAGAGGAAGGTTGTCAAGAGTAAATGTGATGTTTATGGGGATGAGAATGATTGGGAGACGTGTATGATGATGAGTCCTTCAAAAGAAGTAAATGTTGGAAGTAATGCGAGTTTAAGGGTGGTGGAAAGGAAGTCTCTTCTTCCTCAACATTATAAGACTCGGCGTTCTTCGTCGTCGTCTTCGGGGAACTTCATTGTTAAGCATTTAAGGTCTCATCATTTTAGAGGGGCTAGAGATTTTAGGACCAAATGTGTTCTTTCTGCTATTGAGAAGGTAAATATTCTGTTAATTCAATCAACTCTTCTTTATTTATAATTATTAATTTGTGTAATTATTTGTATGTAGCTTGTTTATTTCACTCGTTTTAATTTGTTTGCACCTAAAAAACAAGCATTCATTTCTTGTTGATCACATGAAAGTTATATTATTCATGTTAATTTGAAACATGTCGATTTTAGATGATTGAAACATTAATACACATGTTTTTATATTTCGGGTATGGATAAAACCATAAAAGTTTTGACATAAAGATTATAGGTATGAGAGACCACCCCAAGACTTATTATCAATCAATTAAATTAGTTGACATTTACATGTTTTGTGATAAGTAAATTAATTAGGTATAAGGGGAAAGTAATTGCCCTTCGTTAATATAGAAGATAAAGAACAATTGTTTCATATGTTATGTGACCTATTGCTTACTGATTTTAGGATGAACTAACCGCATTACTGTTATATTAAAAAAAAATTCATATTTAATTTTGAAAGAATAACATGTAATATGGTAATAACTTAATCACTAACATTTAAGGTTTTGGTTGTGGGCCAAATCTTATACAATTCATATTGTTAAACACATAAAATGAAAGTCTTGAACAAAGTGTTGGCTCACTTGTTCCCTTATCCTTCCCTCTACTCCTAAGTGTCTGGCCTGTAAATTTCTCAATAGTGCAGTTGTGTTTGGCCCAATAAAAATTGGGCACACTTAGGTGCATTATTTTAGTACTCCTTAGGTTGTATGTATAAGAGATGATGTCTCGCCAAGACGCCAAAAACCAGGCTACATAGTGCCTACACGGCTACATCCCTAAATGCTGGAAATAGAGTAAGTGAACTAGTGATGTGAAAGCTAGCTTTCAATTTTATGAATGGAATTATTATGTACACAAATACTTGTATGTGATTGTAGAATATAGATAGTCGATACATTTAAGAGTGTCAACTAGTTGGACATGTTTAATTTGTGAACTGGATCCGTCAAAGCTAAGCCTTAGCCTAAATTCAAAGCCGAGCTTAATTAAGCCTCGAGTTGAGCTCGCCTTTCTCGAGCTCAATTTTCTAGGCTCAATGACCTTCGAGCTAAATCGGAGTTCAAGCTCATTATTGGATACCACCCACCCCAAACTCTAACCAAGTTTAGCTACATCGACGTGTGCATATGTCAACCGGATTTCTCACATCGTTGGAATTTTAACTTGACAATAAGTTGGCAAAAAGAGAAAGAATGGTAGCCTAAGTTTATTGACAATCGATACCTATTTTAAATAGCAAGGTAATCTATTCAAAAAAACTATTCAAAAAAAAAAAGAAAAAAGAAGAAGCAAGGTAATAATTAACTTTGCATTGGGATACAAAGTGATAGCTATATAGGGGAATTACTTAATTGCCTTTGATGATACTCTCAGCAATCTTATGCTATAGGATTGTGGATTTTTACTCGAATTATATGTAAGCTAGCCATTAGATTCCTTCTTATAGAATATAGATAAGGGTTGATGAATATTAGAATGAAATTAATCATTCCTAAATCCTAATAACTTGTATAGTTATAATTACCTTATCTATGTATATCATAAAATTAAAGTATTTTAATAATAGTTACGGAGTAATTATTATAGCATACAAAGTATATAACAAGTGCAACGGTTGATAAAGTTTGAAATGTTTATTTATGCATTATAAAATATAGTAATTATTATACACATTATAATCCTCAATCGATACTTTTAAGTGAAGTTTGTATCATGTGCTTTACATTAAGGCCTTATTCACTTCATTTTATTTTTTCTTAATTGAAATTATTTTTATCGAATTGAATTATTTTGCTGAATTTAAATTATTTTTACTGAATTGAAATTAATTTTGCTGAACTGAAATTATTTTTGCTGATCCTTTGTTGTATTTCTTCTTTAAAATTACTGATTTTTACTAAATTGAAATTATTTTTATTGAACTGAAATTATATATACTAAACTGAATATTATTTTTTTTTTTGAGGTAAAGTGAACAGGGCCGAAGATATTCTACCTCTATTTCTTTTTAATTTTGGTGTCTAGTCATTTGCATTTTATGGGGGTCTCCAATAATTTTTTTTTTAACCAATAAGATCTTTAATTGCTTAAAAATGAATACATTTCACAAATACATGAAGAAGAAAATAACAAGTTAAAAATAATCGCCTATATATATAAATTAAATTATTGTTGAATGTTAATTGCCGTTATTACTTTCTATAAATTCCAATAAGCTTTATAAATTGATAAGTTCAAGAAAATGGTATTAATCCTAAATAACATGCTCGTGCTATTCATACTCACCTATACATTATTACTCCCTATGAATTCCAATAAGCTCTAAAATTTTAGATAAATTCAAGAAAATTCAAGAAAGTTCATGATATAAATCCTAAATAACGCGCTCGTGGTACTCATACTCACCTGTGCTAAAATACATTTGAACAAACTTTAATTTATGGTACGTATATGATGCATGCCTTAATTTATAGTTTATGAATTATGGGAGATTTTATCACCTAAAAAGTATGAGATAAGTCAAAAATATAGGGTGCAAATTGCAAGTTTGTGTAGCATTACACAATAAGACATATAACCACCCTAAGATAATATAAGCTGATATGAGAATTTTAAAGACAGTAATTGAATGAAAATAGGAGCATACATTATATATATTCGCATCTTTTACTTCAACTTTATGTGACAATTAATGAAAATAGGAGTCAAACAAAGTACATATTTTGTACATCTTATGAAAGTGTTGGGGCTTTTCATGTGACATTGATAGGAGTATTTAGCTATATAATCTGACTTAAGCAAAATCTCACACTTCTTACTTCTCGTGTGAGATGATCACTTTACTTCATATCACTACATTTACATGTCACTTCTCTTATACCCTCTTTTACTTTTTCTTTGTTTTTATTTTTATTTCATTTTCTTAATGTCATCTTGTGATTCTTAGTCAAATTCAATTTTTTGCTTGGAATATTGTATGTGACACTCGTGAAAAATCTAATTTGTCGGGTTTTTTTTTTTTTTTTTTTTTTTTTTTTTTTTTTTTTTTTTGCAAAACTATAGTACTACATACGTACTTGTGAATTATATGATTATTTAGAATAAGTTATTGTTTGCACTTATCGTATTCGTTGCATGCATATGCTAGCTTATTGACTTAACATACCTTTTAAAATAATAAAAGTTTAGAAATTCATGATTAATCACTTGTTGATCAGTGGTATTAATGTTTCTAATTTCACTGCAACAATTGTTACGTATATCACTTTCGTGATATTATGATTGACATTATATACTTTGTTGACAAATATATCGTTAATTTTGTTTTCTTCTATCTTTATGATCAATAACTTTTGGTCATGAGCTTAATTTTACGAGTAATGATTTTTGTTGAGTTATAATCTTTCAAATTTGCTTGTGCTATATGTAGACATGGAGCAGAGCTGTTAGAGGCGCATCAAAGGTGTTCATGGAGAAGCATTATAATCGCCATAGAAGTTTGATTGATGATATTGTTTAATTTTAATACTCCTATGTATGGAAGGAATGAGAAAAAAGAAACACTGAAATTTCTTATATGCACCGTCATTTGACATGAAAAAACTCACATAATCATGTGAGTTGGAAAATGTAAAAGGTCCCCTTTCTTTTTTGTGAAAAAAAAAAAAAAAAAGTTAGTTGAATTAATTGTCACCAATTATTTTATTTATTATTATGTTCAATTCCCACTACTTATCTCTCTTGGGGAATACAAAGTAGTGTTGTAATATAGAATTATGCTTTATCTCTATCAAGCTAAATGATTAAGTGTTTAAAGTCCAATTAAGATTGACTAATTGTAGGGAATTTTTCAACTCTCGCCCTATTGTGGTGTATACTTTTAGGCATGACGGCGTACCAAGGAAAAGAAACTAGAGAAAAAGAGTTGCCAACAAGTTTTAAGAACTTGTAAACAGTTCACGGGTGTGAAGGTTACACCCTATTCACGATCACGGAGATCGCTAACTCCATAGTGGTCCGAAACTATGACTGGATGTTCGAGGATGATGGTACGAATCCAACCTAAAAGAGACTGAACCCGCCCTAATTAGACCTCTACTCAATTCTTATGATATTCATGCGCGCTTTTCGATCAACATACATACATCAAGTTAATCCTAAATCTGTTTAATCTGTATTAGTTGATTATTAATGCACAATCAAATCTATTATTGGTGGTCACTTGAATTAAAATCATATTTGTCTAAATCAAATTATTAATTATCTTATAAAGCTTGATTTCAAGTACAAATTCCTTTTAAACCTGCAAAAAAGGGCGTGATCAAGCAATAACAATAAATCATGAGTAATCAAGCAACATATGATTAGTACAACAATTATCATCATAACATCATCATTATTAATAGTAAGATCCTAGGCATGGTACTAAACGGATTAGTAACAATCCTAGCATGTCACTAATAATAAGATCAAAGCGTTATCCTAAACATGATACTAGAAATCATAATAACATTGTAAACATGATTTCTACTACTCCAAAATCGAAATAGTAATAATAAGGGTGATTGAATTACTCACTTTGATGCCTCAACCTTCTTGCTATTAAAACAATACATACGTTAGTAAACTTCAAGAAAATTAAATCAATAAAGTAAAGAAATCAAATATGAATTGAAATAGAGATTTGGGACCAAACCTTCGGAATTATCAACCTTTCACGTCGAGGTCGAAGGCAACGTCGAGGATGGCTTAGAGTATTCGAATCTCGCAAAGGAAGTATATTGTTTGATTGGAATGTATCAAGGATGTGTTTAGGCTAAGGCTAAGGCTAAGAGCATAGATATTTGATGATCGGTGATGATTAGAGCTGGGTGATTATAGCTTATGATTGATGGTTTCTAGCTTATTTGAAAACGGGGAAAACGACCTCTGTTTATAAGGAAAAAAAAAAGTCTAGACAATCAGAAAAGATCAAAATTTAGAACATAATAGATTGCTCTTGATGCGGAGCGCCAATGTCCATTGCGACGCGATGGGGCTGACGTGTCGCGTTGGTTCCGTCGTTCTGCGATGATTTCTGAAGATAATAAAGTCGTACAGAGTTTGATTTATAATAGAATTAGATTTGTGAAATATATCTGGACGTCTTTTAATTTGAACAGGATAAGGACTATCATATGAGAAGTTTTATTCGGCTTCGAACTCTTTTGATCTTTATCTTTTCGCAAAGGATAGATTAGAACCTTCTAGAGACTTCTAGAATTTTCTAAAGAGTCCTAATGGGTTTAGGATTAGGAATATGGTATAAGAACCCTCATATGATCATTGGGTCGTAGATAAGGTGGGTCCAGGCTTGGCTTGGGCTCGGTTTAGTATTTTGGCAATAACTTATTCGTTTTAAGTTGGATTTGGGCTTATAATATATTGTTGGAAAGCTCTTTTCAAACCCATCCAGCTAAGCAATAATTGGACTGAGATTATGGACCAAAATAATCTAGTTAGGACGCTTTTATAAATTAGGCACGAAATGAATGATTTTAAGGACACGAAATGAATGATTTTGGGTTTAAAGACGCGAAATGAATGATTTTGGCTAAAATATTTTAGGTAAGATTAGGATATGGTTAAGAATTAAGGAAACTTTACGAGACTGCTCAACTCTTTACCGAACTCGTTAATCAAAGACGTGAAAGATACTCATCAATGAGTTTGGTTTTCTGGAGAGACGCAATTAGGTGTCTATACTAATATATTTTAATTTAAGACAAAATCATACATCTTTCATTTATTTTGGGTAAATGTGCTTTATTAATTACCAAAAAAAAAAAGTCAAACTACATAGAAACACTAGCACTAGCACTACAAAAGCATGCAATAATCAAACAAATCAATTTTCTCAAAAAAAAAAAATCAAACAAATCAAACACAACCTACTAACATAGGCTAATTTAAACATCTAACACAGAAGGTCACTTTGCAATCTCTATTGCAGACTTCTTTCACATTTTGAGATCTTCTCTGATTTCTCTCCCTCCAAATCAAATAAACAACAACATTGACAACCATCCTATAAAAGAGTTGACTTTTAACATTAAATTAGAATGATGTTGTGTAATAAAAATTTGGAAACCTAGTCACTAGGCAATTGCAAATAGTAGACCAAATGATAGAAGAGAATTCACATTGAAATAACAAATGCTTGATGGTTTCAGCTTCTTTCTCACAAAAAATGCACAACTGTTCACATTGAACACCAAATTTAGCAAGATTATCACAAGAAGCAATAATCAGCCACATTATGAGCACCAATCACACATCGTTCATTATTAATGATTTTTGTTGATTTCAGTTTTAACATTTTATTCATAATAAGAAGATTTTTCAATGTCTACACAAAACTTGTATCTGTTATAATTATTTATAATGAGTAATTCGCTTATTCACAATATACCCACGAAACTTTCCAAATACACCATATATCCCTGAGTTTAACAAAAAAGCTCCATATACCCATATGATTAATGGACGTCAACTCCGCTAGTCATTAAGAGTTAATTGTGCCACGTGGCATCTCTTGATTATTTATTTTTTTAATCTATTTAATTAATTATTAAAAAAATAAAAAAACTAAAAAAAATCAGCCCAAACCCCAGCCACCTATACCGTCGCCTCCTTTGAACCCCACGCCGGCACCGACGCCGGCGCAAATCCCACCTGAACCCCTGCGCCGGCGCCAGCCTGACCCTGACCCCCTGAAATCGGCTTTCCTATTCCCCCGGCCCAAACTACCATCCCCACAACACCTAAACCCCTCCCTCCTTCAAAAAAACCTCCATCCCCACCTGTCGGCACCCCAAACCCCCCTCCCCCGACTGGCGAACACAATTCGCCCCTCCCCCAATCATCTCCGCCCCTTTCCCCCACTTCATCGTCGTCCGCCTACCAAAACTATCACCCCGAAACCCTAAAATTCCAAAATCAAAACCCTAATCTTGGTTTTAAGGTTTCGATTTTGGTTTTAATAAGGTTTTAGCGTGCTGGTTCAGGGGGAAAGGGGGCGGAAATGGATGGGGGAGTGGAAAATTAAGTTCGCCGGCGTAGAGGAAGGGATTTGGGCGCTGGTGAGTGGTGACTGAGGGTTTTTCGAGGAAGGGAGGTGGTCTTCGTCGGGTAAAGGGAGGATGGTTTAGGGGAAAGGGAGGGGCGACAACGAGGCAAGGGGTGTTGGGGTGGCGCCGACGCTGAGGTTTAGGGCGGAGCGCCGACGAGGGGTGGTTAGGGTGGGGGCAGGTGGCTGGCTAGGGAATTGTGGGTGGTTGTTTTTTTTTTAATTTTTTATAATTATAATTAAATAATTACTTTACTTTTTATTAATTAAAAGAAAACCTATCATATGCTGCCACGTGGCACAATTAGCCATATAGACTAATGGAATTAACATCCGTTAGTGATTTGGGTATTTGGTGATATTGTTGTTAAACTCAGGTGTACATGGTGTATTTGAAAAGTTTTATGGGTATATTATGAATTAACGAATTACTCAGAGGTATTTGATGAAATAACCGTATTTATAATCTAAACGCTTAACTTTTATTGAATAATTTATAAGTCATTTTGCAATTCCAGTAATGTAAGTTTCGTGAAATTGTTTTGCTTATTATAGTTTAGAGGATGTCTATTTGTAGTATGACATATTCAAACAACATATTAGTCACTTACCCATTTCTAAGTGATTTAATTTGCGCAAGAGGTAGAGCATCAACAAAAAATTGAGATGAAGGCATAGGGGTAGTAATGTACTTTCATGGTAAGAGAAAAAATATACTCAAATGATGAAAATTAACACTTAAAATTAGTTGTTCTGACTTAAAGATTATACTCCACTTGTTCTTGAATATTTTGCAACGCTCGTTTTACCCGTTCCATAATAGTTGTAACACTTTTTCATTTTTAGCACGGGATCAATTTTTTTGTTTTTTTTTTTGACATATTTCTCTCACACTAACCTTACTTACACTTCCTCAAAAAAAAAAAAAAAAAAAATCTTACTTACACTAATCCATATTTTTTTTTTAGGAAAACTTACACTAATCCATATTATTTCTCTCTTTCACTTTGAACAAATTAAGTTCCTTATTGTTTATCTTTTCACTTGACAATTAAAAATACAATTATTATTAACTCCACTTACACATTAGTTTATTTAATTCCATGTACCGCCCATAAAAGCTTCCTAAAAGTATTCGAGTGGTTTTGGGCTTGTACAGGACGGGTGATTGCATAGAGTCCTTAAGGAAAATATGCCTCTTTTTTTGATGCAACTCATACAAGTATGTCACTATTGTATAAAGATATTAGATAAAACTTATTGATCAATTATTTAGTCTTTAACTTTTCTCACTCAACCAAAATAAAAAAATAAAATAAAAAAGTCTTTAATTTTAGCTAATTAAAATCATAATTTAATTGTATTTTTAGTAACTAAAAATCATTTGTACTCAGTATATTTTTAAAACAATGATTTTAAGGCAAGCCTAATTTTACAAAGTTGCACCAAGCCACTGACATAATTAATATTAGCATTTGTAACCCCACCTCTGAAACTACGCGCTAATACAACTGTTGCCCCTTCCATGTTGTTTTCATTTTGACATATAATGTGCTTGGTGCTTCCATATAAAGGGGTGAGATGGTTGACAAAATGCTAACATAAGCATATGAGGAAGTTAGAAAAGCAAATGCAGTTCTAGTTCACAAGCGACCTGTGTTATGCTAATAGTTTTGGTGATAGGAACATGCCCCTACCGCAATGGTATCTTTCATGATTTCAACAACCAAGTATTAATAACTTTGCTATGCCCACAACTCACCTACTTCTTGCTTCTAGTATTTGCTTCTTTGCTTTGTTTTGCTTCCCTTTTACTATTTTTATACTTCCTTCGTTTCATTATTCGGAGTTCACATTTATCAAATATTGGTTATCAGCTTATCAAATAAACTTTATAAAGTACTTCGTGGTTTAGTATACATTTTCTTTATTGTAAATTTTTCCTCAAGAGTTTTTTCTTAGACTTGACCTTGTACGGATGCACTTGCTCTCCCTCCCTCCCCCTCCTTTCTTTCTCTTTACATTAATGTCATATACTCTATATAAGTTTTTAGAGAGTAGAAATGGGTTAATAAGGATTACTTATTAAATTTACAACAAAAATAAATTCGAGAAATGGGTTAATAAGGGCCACTTATCATGTTAAATTACAACAAAAATAATTTTTATCATGTTCAAATAAGTTTAAATAAATTTAGACAAGTTCTGAATACTCCCTTCGTCTCAGAATAATTGAAACGTTGGACCTTTTTTCATTATTCATATATTTACTTTGACTATAGTTTTTTACAAACAAAATAAAAATATACTTTGTCATGTATTATATTGTTAAATAGGTATTAACATAAAGTTTCATAATATAATTTTTTTTATAATTTTTACTAATGTTTAATTATACATAAATAAGGTCAAACAAATGTATCGGCATGTGTGCAAAGTTTGACCATGCCAGTTATTTTAGGACAAAGGGAGTAGATTAAAATTGGGAGAATAGAATTCATCCTATAAGGAATGACATGTTATGTAATTAACATAATCCTATGGGGTAACTAATTATAATGTATAGGGTTTGTAAAGGAATTATATGACGTTACATGTGAAGGAGTTGTTGAATTAGGTCCTGTTCTTTTGAATTGCTCTATTATACTCTACTATGCTAAAATCTGCTCTGTTCTGCTGAAATATGCTTTGCTCTACTTAGTATTAATGATTAATAAACTTATCAATAATTAATAAAATAAAATAAAATATTAATAAATAATCAATAATAAATTAATAATTGATAGTTAATAAAATTAATATAATTATTAATTAATAATTAATAAAATAATTTTGAAAAGCATAAATAAAAGATATATTATAATTACAGCATAATAAACGATAGTTATTTTAATGATTTAAAAAAAATACGACTAATATTAGTAATAATCTAATACGCATAACGATAATAAATATGATAAACAACAACAACAACAACAACTACTGCTCTGCTCGATTTGCTCAAAAGCTCAAAAGAACAGGGCCTTATAGTGTTCCTTAACATCCCATGTAAATGTCCAAATTGTGAAGTTAAGTAAGGATATATTCTCTTTGCCTTAGTTAAGTAATAGTCAGCAAAAATAATTTGAGTTTAGTAAAATTAAATCCAATTCAGCAAAAAAAAAAATTATGTTCAGTAGAATTAAGTTTTAAGCAGTAAAAATCAGTAATTTTAAAGAACAAATATAATAGGGAATCAGTAAAAAAAAATAATTTTAGTTTAGGAAAAATAGTTTCAAATCAATAAAAATAATTTGGTTAAGCTAAAATAATAATTTAGTTCATTGAAAAAACAAATTCAATTCACAAAAATAAAGTGAAAAAAAATGGGACTTAAATATAATATAAGTTTAACAACAATAATTTCAGTTCAGCAATAAAATAAAATAAAAAGTGAAGAGAATAAGGCCGTCACCTAAGCTCTAATAAAATACAATAATAAGTTCATAAAAATACAATAAGTGCAAATGAGTTTAGATAAAATAAAACAAGTTCTGATAAATTTTTTTTAGACGAAATCAGATTAACCAAACATACCCTTATTACTAGACTTGGCAAACGGGCCATTCGGGTTGGGTCACTTTCGGGTCGGGCATTTCGGGTCAGTTAACATTCGAGTCAAATATGGGTCGGGTCGGGTCAATTCGGGTTTCGGATATGACTCGAGTTAGGTATCGGGTCAAATTTGGGTTGGGTCTGTTCGGGTCATACCATTTTCGAGTTGAGTATGTTTGGGTCATATTTGGGTCGGGTTATGTTCGGATTGTTCCATTTGTGAATAATCAAGCTCAAATCGATAATTTTAAATTTTATTATTATTATTATTATTATTATTATTATTATTATATTATTATTATTATTATTATTATTATTATTATTATTATTATTATAAAATTAACAAAAACTTACAAAGTCAAACATTTGTGGGTAGCCGAGACACAATTTGGGCCCCCACTCCTCTAGCTATGGCGAATCCGATCCTGCTGAAGATGTGAGCAGCGGCACGAGCACCAATATCTTGAGTCCTAGCGAAAGCCTGAACCCGCTTCAACAACGCAACAACATCCTTCTCTAATTCCCCCAATGAAGAAAAGGAGAAAGGAAGAAAACCATAGCCAATAGCCCTGCAACGCGCCCTATACTTGTCTCGCTTCCGCTGAGCCGCAGCCGACACAACACGACCAGGAACGAAGTCAGACAACCCAGATTGAGTCAATGGAGAAGACCCCGTCAAGTCAACACATACATCTAGGCCTCTATCCCAAGAGTAAAGTAACACATCTGCTGGCCGAAGAGCCCCGTAGTTACCTCCAGTCAACCCAACGTTGACCTCCTTCCTTGCAGAAATCCCAGAGCGGAAACAAATATCAACAAGGGTATCACGAACAACGTTGTGCTGATGTTTAATACCCACCATCCCAGCACAAGACACTGCATGATCCCCATAAATATCCCCATCAAAAACCCTTGAGCAAGCAGAACAAGGTGCCGATACGGAGAACAAGGGAACACCCAACCGGTAGCAAAGAACACAACGGTAAGTCTTACCATTCATAGTCTGACCCAGACCTGATATCGGGACCGCACGCAACCAGGCAGAAGTGTGATCCCCCTGCTGGGACTTCCATAAGGCAACCTGACGCGGAGATAAGGAGAAAGCGGATTCTGCAGAAGCAGTGACCTTCGTGAAATATATATCTGCCAATTTCTTCATGAGTTTGGGGGCAGCGATCTCACTAGGGTTACGTAAAAGGTCAGTCTCCACAGTCCTATTAAAAAGACTTAGAGCGTCATCGAAGGCCGGACCCGGACCAACAATACCAGAATTGCGAAGAAGCGAAGCCTGAAGACCAGAAGACTGCAAACGCGATGCAAGGAAAGCATAGTGTCGAACATCACCCGCTGAATAGACACCCAATCCCCCATAAGAAAAAGGTAAGGTGGCAAGCCGCCATTGCCAATCACCAAAACCTGGCCCCGAAGCAATTACAATACGTTCCACAGAACCCTCGAAGGGCCACATCAAAAGAAATTTGGGCCGCTTCAAAAAGACGAGGAGGACAAGTGCGCATAGAAAAGTAGAGTTTTGAAACTCCGGTACACGCACGAAGTAGTAACAACTCACATTGGGGATCCTCAAGCTTAGCAGCAGCATCCATGAGCACAATGGTCTTCGACACTCGCTGCGAAACAAGCTCACCACAGAAAGAGGCATCTGCACTGACAGGACCCCCAAGCAGCTTAACACCATGAGCAGGATGAGCAATATCAGACGGCTACGAGGGTCCTCCGTGGGCCAGAAAACTTCCGTTTTCTCAACATTAACATGGAGGCCGAGACGAGGTCCCTCCACCAAAATCAACTCCAAAACCTTCCCTACCACCAAGGTGTCACCAATAACAGTGCCATCATCCAAATACCAAGCCTGCAAACATAAGTCGAAAGAATCCCTAATTCGACAAACCAACGGATGGAGCACCAAAGCAAAAAGCAAAGGGCCAAGAGGATCACCCTGCTGCACACCTTGACATGACCTTAAGGTATGCTCCCCATAATAGAGCCTAACTGGAGTAGAGTAACAGAATTCAACCCAACGCGAAAGAGTTGGACAACGGAGATGAACCTCACGCAGTAAATCCGTACGATCAACCAAATTAAAGGCATTCCGGAAATCCACCAGCAACATAGAGAGGCCAACATCACCACCCCGAGCCTCAACCAAACGATTAACAGCATGAAGAATAGCCTCGCCACCTGCCGGCACCCCAACACCGAACTGAAGACCTCTTAAATAGTTCCCCATACGCGGACCAAGTAAAGCAGCCCCAACCTTTGAAACCAGACGCCGCCAAACAGTACCCACAGCAATAGGACGAATATATACCACCACCGGGCTTAACAAGGGGCGTGAGAGGAGCACTAGCAATATACTCCCCCAACTCAGCCGGACATTTTCCTGCGAGAAAGAGATTAACCACCTGCGTAATAGAGCCCACCAACTCATCTGAAATAGCAACCGTAGCACCACTCAAGCAATCAAGAAGGTGTTGAGCACGCAAGCCGTCTCTTACGCATGACGTACCACGCGGAAAACCCTTAATCTGATCCAAAACAACAGCTTATAATAATAATAAGAACTATCAATTCAGTTTATGAGCTTGGCTACGGTTGGAGATGACAATTTGAGTCATATTTGGCACCAGATATTTTAGCTCAGTTATATATAAGGTAATTTTAGTTCAGAGATTTCTGGTGTACTTAGGTCTATTCAGGTCAAACACTTCAAGTCAACTTACAACAACTTATTAATATCCATGTACTAAGTAAGGGTTGGTTTAGTGGAAAATTTTGCATCTTACAACAATGAGGTTGTGAGGTTATGGGATCAAACGCTACTAAGAGGCTTTGTCCTTAATTAAAAGAATTCAAGATGAACAAAAAATGAGCTGATTTTTCACCCTTGCATAGTCTTATCCCTCTCTACATCTTCACAATCAACTCAAAAGTCTCAAATAAATCTAATACTAGCTTCGTTTTA
Organism: Chenopodium quinoa; assembly: GCF_001683475.1. Lineage (NCBI taxonomy): Eukaryota > Viridiplantae > Streptophyta > Magnoliopsida > Caryophyllales > Amaranthaceae > Chenopodium > Chenopodium quinoa. Next base: position 5,213,767 of record NW_018743212.1, on the reverse strand, counting down.
TATTATTTTCAACGATTATACACTAATTGTTAAATATTTTTTTTTTTTTTAAAAGATAGCCATTATTACTAGGAGTTACTAGGGATCTGTACTAATGTTTTGATTACAGCTGTACATGTATCAGTTGGTAAACTAACAACTCACTAAATCTAGTCAATACCACCTCAGCATCTGCCCTATTTTCCGTGACTAAAATTGTTTCAATTTCTTAAATTAAAACATTTTTTTTTCTTTCAAACAAATTTTTCCACAAGAATAGAGGTTGACCTTCCATTCATAATTTATTTCTGATTTACCAAAATCAGTCAACCAATTAAATATTTTTTCCTCCAATTTTTTTATTTTATTAACTTCTTTAAAACACTTCCTCCCTCCTCTCTTCTTCTTCTTCAAAACAACCCTATTCTTCTTGTCTGAATATCTTTTCTTTTCTTTTTTTTTTTTTAAAAAAAAAAAACCCCAAAAAATCCTGAATAATTTTCAATAAAAGGGTATTGTTTTTGAGGGAAATGAGGGATGTTTTCAGGGGTAAAAAAAACTGCTTCATCATGCTGGCGACCTGTTCGACGATATGTCCGAATGAACAGAGATAATAGCAATAGCAACAATAGTAATAGTAACGATTCAACTCATCGTAATAATAATAGCAATAACCATTGCAATTACGACAGTGATGATTACTCCGGCAGTAGTTCTAGTGGGGGAGGAGGAAAATCTGCTGGTGATCATCATCCTTTACTTTGGTCAAGAGATTTGGAGAAGCATTTTCTGGGTGAATTTTCTTTTGCTGTTTTTCAGGCTAATGAAGTTCTTGAAGATCGTAGTCAAGTTGAAACTGGTCGTAATGCTACTTTTGTTGGTGTTTATGATGGTCATGGTGGACCTGAAGCTGCTCGTTTTATCTCTGATCATCTCTTTATTCATCTCATCAGTTAGTTTTTCATCTTTTTATTTCTCATTAATTTATAATTTAATGGTTTTTTTTTTGAGAAATTTTATGTGGGTGTTGGTGATTTGCATTTAATTGACAATTTATGATGTGGGTTTTTGATTTTGCATGGTACTATTGAGTTTTTGGGATGTAATTTTTCTGGGATTTTTGTAGTTTGAAGTTCTGGTTATGTTTTCTGGTATTTTTGTAAAGATGATTGAATAGTTTTGTGTTTTGCTGGGTTGCAATAATATACTTGTATGGAGTATTTTATCATGTGTGTTTTTTTCATTGGGTTTTCTGGGTTGGAATTTATTGCTAATTTTGGTTGATTTTTTGTGCATCTGTTTTGACAATTTTATTATTGGTAAAGGATACCCTGTGACGTGTGGGTCTATTTTTGCATGATGGGTTTTACTGCTTTTGATTTTATTTATTTATTATTTTTTTTTATGAGATAATGAATTTGTTTGTTATTAGATTAGATTCTTGTTTAATTTAGTTGGTTGATGAAAATTTTATTTGACTATTTTGTACATCATCATCTTTGTCTTTTTCTTAGAGAGCAAATAGTTAGTTTGTTTGGACGGTGTAATTGACACTTAAACAACATCTAATGATGTTGATTATTGTTTTTCCTTTATAAATATTTGTTTTTGAAAGTTGGGGCGAAAACGATGGTTCGGGGGGGTTGTAATCATCTAAGGTTTTGAATTACTTATAGAGTTATAGGATTCTACTAGGGTTGTATGGTTAAGTGGAAGATGGAAGTTTAGCTAATACAACTAAATTGTATGGCTTTTTTTTCTTTTTTTTTTTTTTTTTTTAATCCTGTCATTCAGTTTTCAAATGTTTGGTTATCTCAACCGAGTTTAATTTGTGTCGTATTCTGCTGTTGTGACTAAATTGAATTTAGTTCTAATGCATCCGGAATGTTGTTAATATTGTGCAGAACATGCTCAAGACAGCAAAACCATTTCAGAAGATGTCATCAGGAATGCTCTTTCTGCAACAGAGGATGGATTTCTTACTCTTGTCTCCCGGACTTACAAATTGAAGCCCTTGATTGCTGCAATTGGATCTTGCTGTCTAGTTGGTCTTATCTGGAACAGGACATTATATGTTGCTAATCTGGGTGATTCACGAGCTGTAATGGGTACTTTTGGTCGATCAAATAAGATTGTTGCGGAGCAGTTGACTAGGGAGCATAATGCTTCTATGTCAGAAGTTAGAGAAGAACTTATGTCTACACATCCTGATGATGCATCCATCTTAGTTCAGAAGCAAGGGATTTGGCGAATCAAAGGCATTATTCAGGTTTACCTATGTGTACCTTTTCTTTGCATTTGACTTTTTTCCATCTTCACATTTCTCTCTCTGTATTTGGTGAAGGGGTTTGTTTGCTAATCTGAAGTATGAGATGTTCAGTTCTTTATTTCTATAACTTGGTGATGATATATCTAAACGACCTCTAGCCTCTAGGGCTGCAAATCATGGTGATCAGTGTCCGAATTTCATGCTAATTCCGTTCTCTCATTTGATTTTGAATGACACGTGTGAATGCCTGATATTAAGGTTATACTTGACAGATGCAAAGGTTTTCCTATTGTTTCTTGGGCTAGTCAGTTGATAACTTGGGGATATGAAGTATGTTTGGGAGTTAACTGTGTTAGTTGTCCTTGTCCACTGTATTAGGCTACATTGTTTAGGAGTAGTACTGCTCCCCACTTTCTGCCGGTAGTGTTTATCCTGAGGTGAAAATTTATTAAATACTTAATAAATTGGTGATCAGTTCCTAAATAACCCGAGTATTTACATTTTAATATTGAAAGTACTATAAGATTTCCCGAGCACACTTTAATATTGAGCTGCCTCATTATCTCTAGTTCAGATCATAATTTAAATTTGGTTTGACTCATAGCCGATGAGTTAGGTTAAATAATTACTTTGTAATGATTTATAAGCTTACCATGTCTAGTGACAAAAAGCAAGTGATAGACTTTAAAATTAAGTGCATTCTTGTCTAAGGATGGGGATTATGAATTCCATTCCAAGGTTCTGCTTGCATGTGAACATTGTCTATGTGTGCATCATTTAGCTATCTAAATGATCATCTAGCATTATTCAAAATATTTTTGTCAAGGGTTAAAGCGGTTTTCTAAAACAGGAAAATTATTCACTCTGGTCCTTATCCTAAGATCTTTTGATGTAAGGGTTCTTATTTTCATTATTCATCAATTATTTGGGACCATCCTATTATTACATTCTAAATTGACAATATTTTGTATGATTTATTGATATATAGGTCTCTAGATCCATTGGAGATGCATACTTGAAGAGTCCAGAACTTGCTCTTGATCCCTCATTTCCACGATTTCACTTTGCTGAACCTATTCGCCGTCCTGTGCTAACAGCTGAACCATCAGTTCACACCAGAACTCTAAAACCTAACGACCAGTTTCTGATATTTGCCTCAGATGGTCTCTGGGAGCACTTCACTAATGATGAAGCAGTCGAGCTTGTTCACAATAGTCCTCGAGCTGTATGCATCCTTATATCCTTTATTAGCTGCATCTAGCGTTAATTATTTCATCTTTGCCATTTAACTGTACTCTTCCTCATTATTCACTCTCTGCCATTCAGGGGATTGCAAAAAGACTTGTCCAGAAAACACTGAAGAGGGTTGCAAGAAAGATGAACTTGAAAGATGAAGAACTGAGGAATGTGGAAAAGGGGGAAAGAAGAAAATATCATGATGATATAACTGTGGTTGTCATCTTTTTAGACCACAACTTGCTGAATCAAGAGATGAGTCTGTCGGTACCTGAGCTGTCGGTGCAAGGATTTATTGATACTTCTGGTCCATCCAAATTCAACATTCTGCAGCAGACAACCTGAAGGACCTGCTGAGTCTGAATGGGAGTATTTGTAATACGCGGGCTTGGCTTAAGCCAAACCTGAAGGACCTTCATTCTTTGGCTGTTCATGCTGGTTTCAGCGCGCTACTTATTGAACCTGTATAATATGCATACTTGAAGAAAACCTGCATGAGAAAATCTAGGAAATTTTTTTCAGGCTTAAAATCAGATGATAGTCTGTACAAAAACTAGTATAACATAAGCTCCTGGAGCATGTCACCAATTTTGTTTAATTGAATGTCATCACTAATTTCCACTTTAACTTTCAATTACTTAAATTCATCTTTCGACATACTTTGGTTTTGGAGTTTTACTAAATGTTCACAATATTCTATTCTCCCTGTTTTATTAACTAATGAATTAAATGAAGTTATGCTCCTAGATTAGTGCGTTACCGAGTCTTCGGCTCACCGCTTGTGTATATATCTAGTTAATATTTCGAGTTAATTAAGAAAAGCAAGTAGTCTTATTTTCAGTTAGACTTCATTATAAGGTTTAATGTAGTTGTGTACGTACGTAGTTGAAGGACTGGTTTTTTCAACTTTCTGGGCTCCACCGTTTGTCTATGGACTCTTTGTTGTAGGTTGTTGATTTCACGAGCGCGGATGTGAAAGGTCCCATGCCTTATTTGAGTATATGCAACGTCACACAACGACGACTGTACTTGATTAACAACCTAGTTCCATTTTACCGAGGAGCTGCGTGTGGAGAGTGCACAGTCCTTGAAAAACATATGCCGACTCTAAAGTATGTGCCATTGATACTAAAGAGCACGATTTTGTTAATTGAAGAGTCACCTCCAATTGTTTAATTTAAAGGCCACTTGGAAATCCACAATGACACATTCTTGTCCATACTTGGTACTCGATTGGGTCCTTGGTACTCGATTTACTAAACTCAACAATGACACATTCTTGTCCATACTTATGAATTCTGATTGCATTCAACGTTTGTGTCCTTAAACAAAGCATTGAATCTAGGTGGTTTTGAAAATGCTATTAATCACATAAATGCTAAATTTAGGTGATCACTTTGATTCAGTCAAGATTAACAAGAATTCAATGCCAGTCTCTAGAGAGACAATCCTTGTATTGCGACATCATTCATTAGGTCTTGTTTAGCATGCAATTGGTGATCAAGCAAGTCAAGCATCACAACAAAAAATAATAGAGGGGTTAAGAGAGATTGTGGCGGATCATGGGCCAAAAGGATAGGGAGGTCAAGGTTTGATCCCAACCTTTTGTTCAAAAAATAACAATACTTAACCACTATACCACAATTATCAAAATGCATTTATGCATCATAATGCTTGAAACTAATACTCTACTAGTCACCAAACTTATTGACTCAAACAACATAGAAGTAGTTCTTATAATCACAACACATTCTTATGGAAGCTTTCATAATTTATTGAAGGCACCCCACGAGTGAGCTTCAAAACCCAAATACCATTTGCAAGCCTCTAGTTTTTACAAAACCAGCTTCTTCTTTGCCTTCTCAGGCGGGCCACTGGCGATCGGTGTAGGCGACCACCCCTCTCGATCGCCGGCGAGCCCCTATTCTCCCCGGCAACACCAGATTGCGTGAGGTTCCTGATCGCTGTTTTAAACAAAGAAAATCTCGCCCCCGTAGCTTGAAGAAGCACCTGCTACCGAGTGTGCTCAGGTCCACGGCGGATCTGCTTGTCCCCGTCTTCTCCAGCAGTGACCTGCCGACTTTCTTCACGCCAGAGTTCAAGGTGGGTGGCCGCCCTCTTGTTTTTCCGCCTATTTTCCCTGTTTTTAGTGGTGGGCTCTGGTCACCGCTTGACTGAATTTTCATCTTTGTCTCTTGCGGCTGATTGTTTTTTAGTGTTGGTTTGGGCAGTGTCTGGGTTACTATAGCCCCTACGAGGGTTCGTTCCTTCTTGGTAGTGTTTCTGACTTCCTAAGTTTTGTTTGTGCTTTGTTAATCAACTCCTCTTTCGTCTTTAGAAGTCACGTTATGGACTGCTAAAAATTACTTAGCGCCCTTATACATACTCACTTAAACGATGATTATGACGAAAGCATTGTCAACTTTGCCAAGAACAATTGCCCACGGAATATTCTCAATCAAGCTAAGATCTTAAAAGAGGAGGGCAATGTTCACTTCAAATAAGGCGAAATCGTTCTTGCTGGAGCGCGCTAAGTATGATAGATGTCTAAAACTCCAGTGTTTTGTACTGCCAAGAAATGAAGATGATTGTTTTTTCTTAAGGAATCTTGTCATATCCTTTGAGTTAAATAAATCTCGCAGCTTGTGCCTTAAAGGTTCGGGATTATGAACAAACTAATAAGCTCTGCTCGCTAGTCATTATGCTTGAGGATAACTATACTAAAGCTCTCTACATAAGGGATTTAGCCGAAATCAAGATCAACCAACTGGAAGAGGCTTTTGAAGACCTTGGCAAGGCAGTCAAGGCTGAGCCTAACAACCAGGACATCTGCCGTGAAATAGAGAAGGTGGAGGGTTTAAGATGCAAAGCTAGCAAGCTCAAGGGTAAAAGACGCACTGAGGATTCCGATCTGTCACTGGGAAGATCAGCAAGTCTATTGTCAGTCTAGAATCTAACAAGCTGTCTAGTAGTGATACTTAGAGTGGTGTTACAGAATTACCCAACATGGACGTTGCTAGTGAGATGGTGGTAGAGAACCTTATCCCTACAATAAGTGGCTTTCCTCCTTTGGAAAAGGGGGGTGATGAGGTTACTAGCTCCCCAAACAACCAGGATTCTAAGCAAGCTAAGGATAAGGGACCGAGGAAAATCCACATTTTTCTCAACAAATCAAGAAGTAATCAGTCCCTTAAGATTCCAAATGTGTCTTACTCAGACCCGAGTCAAGGGAAAACCTTAAGGATCTTAAAAAATTCTGTTGTTTCATAGATGACTATACAAGTGAAGGAAAACACCACCCATGATGGGCATCCTAATTCCCACAAGGAAAAGGAGTACAAAGTTCTTGAAACCTTGTTCATGCCCACTATGATGATGGGGCCAGAAAAGAGGGATCGCGTCAAGAAGAGACAAAAGAAAAAGGCTACACAACCATGGGAGCCCAACACCACTGCTGTTGAGAAATTAGATGTTTATACATCCACTAGCCTAATTTCTAGCAGCAATGAGGGTTCAAGCATCGAGAAGAGGAGTGAGGTTCCTGCGAGAGATTTAACTACCACTGATATTGCTGAAGTGGAATCCGTAGGTTCCAATGAGGAAGACCCCATGATTTTTGAACTTGAACAGGTGCAGTCATTTCCACCACATTGTACCTTCACGTTCACTGCCACGCCGAGGAAGCATGGAAGGTCAATCAAGACAAGGGTAAAGACCAAAAAAAGGTAAAAGGTACTTCAAGTTTTGTTTTTGAAGGATCAAGAAACGCAAGGAAATATGTTTGGAACATATCCTATGACTACTACCGGCGATAGATTCCCTCAATCCCCTTATTTGCATCGTCAAGCAGTTCATAACGTTTGTACCCCCAATCCCCACTTTAGTTCTTATATTAGGTTGGCTAAGAGAACTAAATTTTCGCTTTGTAGTCTTGAGTCCATTAGGAGCTAGCCTCCGTTTTGGACCGTTGTCTATATATATATATATATATATATATATATATATATATATATATATATATATATATATATATATATATATATATGAAAAATATAACAAAGGTAATCACACCCCCTTAATTCAAGAGTACTCTCTCATTTTATTTTATTTTTTAATAAGTGCTTAGCTTTGACTTTCACGTATTTTAAAAAGAAAAAGTTGAATGCATCTATTGACCTATCCATCCATCTATCTATCTATATACTATACTAAAAGACAAGCACCACAATGTGAGATTGGCAAATGTCGCTCAATGATTCGCTGTCTAAATGTATTATTTGAATAATCTTTTTTATATACATTTATGTTTCCATATAAAAAAAAATTCTAAATATCTTATTCTAAATAAATACATAAAAGATTATGCAAAAAAATGTAATTTCATATATAATTAGTAAAGTCTAGCATAGTGATACGAGCATAATATTGCTATAAATTTCATATCTAATTAGTAAAATGTAATATTATGGTAGCATGAGTATTAATATATTGTTAACATGTAATTTCATATCTAATTAGTAAAGTCTAGCAATATTAATGTAACATGTAATTTAATTTACGGTTATAGTATGGTTAGAGCATAATGGTAAAATGTAATTTCATATCTAATTAGTAATGTCTAGCAATATTATTTCTCAAAAATAAAAAAAGTCTAGCAATATTATTTCTCAAAAATAATAAAAAAAAAGTCTAGCAATATTATGGTAACATGATACGAGCATCTATATAAATGATATAAATACAAATTAGTCAACTAAAATATTATGTCACATATTTCGTACAAAAAACACGGAAAAAATAAAATATAGTTAACACATTAAAATCAATCATAATATTCAAATAATAAAATAAGATATAAATATTTTTTTGTGTTATCATCTATATAAATAACCATGTCATATTCATATTATTCTTTACATTTTTTATTTCAAGGTCATATTATCTATACTACGTAGAGGTTGATATATTGTTCTTCAATATGACATTCACTATGATATCTGACTTCACCCCTCTTAGAAAATCATGGAGAATAAAAGTTCGAATTGTGAGACCATGGTACCAACCTGAATATTCCAATCCAAATAAAATTAACTCACTTAGTTGATGAGAAGGTACACTATTATATTTTCATAATAATTTTCGTCTTTTAGATGTGTTTACTTTTTGTAATGTGCATGTTTACTTTAAAAATCATAATGCAAAATTAATTTTAATATGATCATGTTTACACATGGGGATCTAAAATACAAGCAAGTATCAAACAATCACTCATTCAACGATTTGAAGGTCTTTTGAAAGAGGACACTTTCCGTATTATCTCTAGCTTTGGAGTGACTATTAATACTAGCAAACATTTGGCTACTAACCATGCCTATAAAATGAACTTCTATTATAAGACTATTGTTAGGGATTGTGAAGATGCACAACTTCCTAACATGGATTTGATTTTGTGTCCTTTGACAAAATCCTTAAACAACAAGTCAATAATGTAATTTTAGTAGGTACGATACAACATATCAATTTATTTCATCTCATATAAATTTTGTATTTTTTAAAAATTATCAACTATTTTTTTTTTATAAATAACTATAGATGTTATTGGAGAACTCATTGGTATTGGCTATCTAATCAATATTTCAAAAACTAATACGCCAAATTAGTGGTAGCACACTTCGAAAATATCCCACGATACCTTTTCCAGATGATATGCTCATGTTAGAAGGAAGAAACAATTAAGTTGATCCAAGATGAGTTGTGTTTAGGGTAAAAATACCCTATGCCACGTGGCCCAGTAGAATGATGACACGTGGCAGCCCACCAGAGGCCCAACGAGGTTCAATCGAATGCTGACACGTGGCATTGTACCTCCAATGGGGGAGCAAATCCCCATCTACTATAAATAAAGGAAAAATCCTCATTTATTACGGATTCATAAATGCATACACGAAACCCGAACAATATTAATTGCGGAATCTCTCTGAATCAGTGAGAAAAACTCATTTACTTTCTGCACGTTTACCCATCCGGAATCATACTAACTTGATCATTGGAGGCGGAACTCCACCCAACCGGAGTTTCATGGTTTTACAGGTACAGAAGTCAGGCGTGCATACTCAGTATTGTAACTCTTTCGAGGGACTAAAAACACCCGAAACATTTGGCACCGTTTTTGGGGAGAGTACTACTGAGATGGCATCCGACATTGTACCGAATGCAGAGGGCAGCCGACCTACGGCTGACCCTAAGGTCCACACGGACCATGAAAGTGGCAGTGGTGACGACTACGAAGTCGAAACCTACATGGCCCCAGACGGGTCATTTCATTCCAGGCACACCCGTTCCAAGGAAACAAGGGAACGGGGCCAAGATAAAGCTGGTCCCAACAACCCAGGCGGCAAGCCTGTTGGACAACCCCAGGCGGCGGAGGGTACTGCCCCCGTCACCAGAGACGAGCTCATGAAATTCATGACAAGTTTCAAAGGGGAAAAATAAAGGACATAATCAAGAAGTCGACTGCTCCAAGCAAGGTTCAGTCGGAAAAAAAGGATTCTAGGAAGAAGCAAATCAAAGACCAAGTGCCCACTCCTCATCCCAAACCCAAGGGAACGGATGGGCCCCTAATCGACCTTTCAAAACTTTGTTTCCCTGAATCAGGGCAAAGGAAGGCCATCCGGCATACACAGCCGGATGGGTCAAAGAAGACTTTCTCTGACGCACGGATGTTCATCTAGGAGAAGAGAAGTCAGAGCATGTCTCAGTCGACCTACCCAGGCAGTTTCCAAAATGCTTTAATGAAGCATTCGGAGACGCAACAAGGGAGTCAGTCACGCGGCGTGTCCGCCCTTACTGGTCCTCATGTGATCCAGCAGGCTCCGTATGTGCCCCAACAGCCATACGTCCCGTATGGATCTCCATTTATGCAATCGGCTCCCTTTGGGGGTCAGGCGGCATACCATGTCCAGCCTATGGACTGGCAACTCCGACTGCTAAACCTTGGGGAACAGCCTTCGGCTTTCTCCCGGGAAATAACCGAAGCGGCACAGCCGGCCAAGGTTAAAAATGTGTTGGTCGGTACCTACGACGGTACCACCAACCTGGAAGACCACCTAATGGCATACACCAACCTCATGTCCCTACAGGGGTTGGATGACGCCGCCTAGTGTAGATGCTTCCCAACTACATTAAAGGGCATAGCCCAACGATGGTTTGACAACCTGCTAGCCGGGTCCATAAATAATTTCAAGACGCTTGCATACCTGTTTGCGTCCAACTTCTCCATGAACATCCCTGCCAAAAAGACAAGTCTCGACTTGGCTATCCAGCAGGGTGATAAGGAGGGACTCCGGTCCTATGTCAGGCGGTTCAATCTGATGAGAATTCAGATTCAGGAGCTGTCTGACGAAGTTGCATACACATAATTTTTCAAGGGTCTGAAGGATGGGTCAACTTTTAAATTTGACCTGGTCCGCAAGAGGGTAGCTACCCTCCAGGAGGCGTTGATGGAGGCCGAGGCCTATATACAGGCGACGAAACTCTGCGTCGTCAAGCACTCGTCGGAACCCAAGAGGTCCGACAAGAGAGACAGCTGGCCAAACCAACCGACCAAAAAAGAATAAAAGAAAAGAAAAGAAGTCTAGACAACAGACCACTCTGGTCAGTCGTCCCAGAAGAAACAAAGAAAGCTGGAACCGTACGTCCCCAAGTACGAGTTCAACAAGGACTGCTCCTCCATCCTCATGGAGATAAAAGACCGGTTAACCCTCGAAAAACCGGCTGCAATGAAAAGCTCTGTCAAGAACAGGGACAAGAGCAAGTACTGTCAATTCCATGAGGTTGTTGGTCATGACACCAATGGTTGCTATAGCCTCAGGCGGCTATTGGATCGTCTGGCTGATGAGGGGGCTCTGAAGTCCTACCTGGTGAAGTCCAAGGCTAACCCCTAAACCTACAATGGATAACCGTCAAAGAAGTCGGCTGATAGCTCTGAAACTGATGAAGAGCACATCTTCACCATAGCAGGCGGCTTCGCAGGCAGGGGTCCTACCATTCGGGGTACCAAGGATAACATTCGGAAGCTGTCCAACCCAGAGGATGAGGGTCAGGCGTCGAAAGACACCTTCCCTGAGGTCTTCATCTCTAAGAAGGATCGGGGTATGGTCAGACGGCCCCACGATGACCCCATTGTCATTGAATGCAAGTTAGTCAATCAACGAGTTGGCCGGATCTTAATTGTTACCGGGAGCTCATCTTATCTGATCAGCTACCAGTGCTTGACAAAGCTCAAGTACAAGCCTAGCAGCATGCACAAGGCTCCCCACCCCCTAGTCGGCTTTGGGGGAGGAGTGGTGCATCCGGTGGGAAGGATTGACCTACCCACCCGGCTAGGAGAGAAGGGGGAAGGGCGGCACATGGTCGTCAAATTTTTGGTGGTCGAGGAATTGACCGCCTACAATCTCATATTGGGCCGACCTACCCTCAACGAGTCCAAGTCAGTCATCATCCCATCCCTCATGATGATTAAGTTTGAGAGGGATGACGGGTCAGTCGGTGCCCTGCGCGGGGACCAAAAGACGGCTAGGGAGTGCTACCTCTCAGACGTCAAGCCGACTGCTATTGCAGCCGGCCATAATGAGGAGCCCGTTGACCCTGATGACGAGGAAGTCGCGCCTGCTCCCAAAGCAGCCAGTAAAAAGCAAAAGGCGGACCAATTGGACCCCGCTAGAAAAACAAAATAGCAATCACTAGCCGAGGGAAGGCCGGATGACTCCCGACCCCAGCCTTCAGAAAAACAAAAGGCGGATGACTTCAGAAGCGGCAGTACTAAAAAAGCGAGCTCTTAGCTTCGAAATTTTCAAGGGGGAACTCTTCAGAAAGGGTTACCTCCAGCCGTTGCTGAAGTGTGTTACCCCAGAAAGGGGAAAAGAGGTGCTAGAGGACTTGCATGCGGGCTTTTGTGCGTCACATATAGGTGACAGGACTCTAGCAAAGAGGGCCAGGCGGCAAGGTTACTTTTGGCCCACCCTTGAGGCAGACACCATGGAATTAGTAAAGAAATGTGACAAGTGCCAGAGGTTTGGTCGGCTCATACACCGTCCGGCAACAGACTTGACGGTTATCTACAGCCCGGTTCCATTTGCAAAATGGGGCATGGACATCTTGGGTCCCTACACGCCTTCCACAGGCGGCAGAAGATACATTCTGGTGGCTATAGACTACTTCACCAAATGGGTTGAAGCATAGGCGGTCAATGGAATCAAGACAAAGGATGTCATCTCCTTTATTTGGAGGAACATCATCACCCGGTTTGGGGTTTCTATGTCTATGGTTTTTGACAACGGTCCTCAGTTTGAAACGTCTGCCCTCAAGGATTGGTTGGGAGATCAAGGTATCTCAAATTGAAGCATTTAACAAGCTCATCTCAGACGGCATAAAAAAGAAGATTGAAAGAGCTGGCAGTCTTTGGGCGGATGAGTTACCTCACGTCCTTTGGGCCATCAGAACAACTGAAAAGGGGTCAACCAGTGAAACCCCGTTTCTCATGACATATGGCACTGAAACCGTCTTGCCTATTGAACTTTATGAGCCAACACTCCGAGTCATGCCGAAGAGGCTAATTAGGAGGCCATGCGTCTTGCATTGGATTCACTCCCGGAACGCAGGGGTAACGCTGCCTTGCGTCATGAGATATACCATCTGAGAATGACAAGGGCTTATAACAAAAGAGTACACAAGCGGCCCCTCAAAGTGGGGGACTTTGTGTTACGAAAAATGGAGGCAACCGGTAGGGCAAATGAACAAGGAAAGCTAACCCCCAATTGGGAATGCCCCTACCGGATTTTTGAAGAAGTAAGAGGCGGAACCTACCGCCTGGAAACACCAGACGGCAGGCAGTTAGCCAGAACCTGGAATGTAGATAACTTGAAAAAGTACTACTTCTAAGGAGATTGTAAATACTTTTTGTAAAGAGTAAATGAATGAAAGGAATACCTTATTTCAATTTTTTGTATTAAGTCCCATGTGCAATGCACAACCGGGCATCTTCTAAGTCCCTTGTGCAATGCACAACCGGACATCTAACAAGACCTAACTGTGCAATGCGCAACCGGGCACCCGTTTGCTCAAAATGAGAAGCTAAGTACCTAACTTAGCTATTTAAAGGCCCAAAGCCAACATATTTTAAATCGCCTGCTTCAACCATAAGTAGTTATCCGACGACGCCCATTCGGGTGAATTCGTCGAAGAGAACATCTCCCTTCCGGGTGGTACATTGTTCTATGCGTCATGAACTCAAACGGCTTTAACTAGTTAGGTTAAAGATAACCCATGGCCGTTTGAATGACCTATCGCAAACAAGATACACCCGGCTATTGCCCCAAGGCAATACAGACGGTGAATTAAATCTTTATTAAGCAGTCGGCTTTGCCTAAAAGCACAAGAGCCGGCCCCCGCTTCTATCCTGAAGTTCAACCCTAATTAAATTCAAAATCATCTTAAAAATTGTAACCGGCTATTGCCCCAAGGCAATACAACCGGTAAATTTTGTCATATAATGCAACCGGCTATTGCCCCAAGGTAATACAGACGGAGAAATCAGTCGCCAGCCGCAGCCGGCCGTTGCCAAAAAGCAATACAGCCGGCAATAATTTCCATAAATATGGATTAAACCCTGTCTATATAAAGAGATACCTGGTTATTGCCCAAAGGCAGTACAGGCAGTAATTTATATTTTTGTACGCATCCGGCTCTTGTAAAGAGACATTCAGCCGGATACGATTTGAAGCGCATATGTCTGGCACGAGGCCGCCTGCATGCCACCATAGGCATCGACAGGTACCAAGCGGTAACCCGTAGCTGGGTGAGCGTCAGATTAATTCAGGCGGCACAGCCGGCAGATTTAACTTGAATCGATCTTGTTATATAACGGTCAAGGACCGCCTAATCGTTCACCCGGATGCTTATGGACGGCTGCCTGCTTAGAGTTGGTAACTATAAGCAAACAACCATCCAGGGGCAAGCAGAGCCAGTGCATCCGGCATATCACAAGATTTCATGCAAAGCAAAGTGAAAAAATTGAAAAGAATTGAAAATATGCAAAGCAAACCGACACAGTTGGTGTATATATATATATATATATATATATATATATATATATATATATTGAAATTTTAAATTCAAATGTTAACCGGACCCCCGTCCGAGAAAGTGATACAGAAATTCATGGCTCGCAGGTCGGTAAAAAAGAAAGAATTTTAAAGATCCAACTGCTGTTGTTGCTGCTCCTCCGGTTGCTGTCCCTGACCGGCATTAGGGGCATCCTGGGTCTGCTGGGGTTGAGTTTCCTCACCCGGCACTTCTCCTTCTGCCTGTTCATCCCCAATGTCGACCCACTCCTCGAAGGGTGTCGGCTGCATAAGACCGAGTACTTGAGCATCAAATACTTCTGTTGCGTATTTGTACCTCAAGTCGAAGAAGGCATAGTCGGTGTCCGAGTGGATCATGGACCATGCCATCTTCATGCGCGCTTCGCAGTCACGCTCATTCTCGGTGACCAGTCGGGTCTGCTCAGCCGACAGCTAGTCTAGAGCTTCTTTTTTGGACTTAACCAGCTCGTTCTTGGCCTTGTCCAGCTCCTCCCTCAACCGGGTGACCTCATCCTTTAACCCGGCTCTCTCCTTCTCTGCATCCTTTAGAGCCTGGATGTCGGCTTTGAGCTGGTCAATTTGGAGCTACCGGTCGGCAGTCGTGTGGTTGTCTGTATCTGCAGCAGCCGTCAACTCCCGGATGAGTTCTGCTTGTTTCATCTCCCGGGCTTTAGTTTGGATTTCAAGAATTAGGGAGTTGTATTGACAGACATCAATTAATTCGGCTGCCCTTTTCTGGGCATCCCTTACCTCCTCTTGCTTCTTCCGCAAGGGGGTTTTCAACCCATCCACCCTCAGCAACACCTATAAGGTCAGCCGCAAAAGAAGTTAGTTTCATTCATAAATAAACCGACAACTAGCAATCTTGCACAAAAATACCCCATCCGGTAACTTACCTCAGCCAGTAGCGAGGTAATCCGGTCAAGGTTGACCTGGCTGATACCCGGCACAGCCTCCCTCTCGGACTGGGTCAGGGTCCTTAGCATTCTCTTGGCATAGTTTTGCATATCCGGGCAACAAGAAGCTATATCTGCGTCATGAGAGATATCGGTTAAGTGTTGGGAATAAACGGCTCCTATATTCAGCCGGTTGCCGACAGAGTCCCTTAACTGAGAAGCATGAGACTTAAATCGAACTGGCCCTAGCGGTCAGGGGGGGTCAAAAGTGAAGTCCATACCTTGGTTATCAGGCTGAGGGGTGCCACCACCCCCATCCGCATTTGAGTCGAATGCAATAGCAGGCACCTGGCTAGAAGGAGCCTAGAAGGAGCCGCAGGCTCCTTAGATCCGACCTTTGCCGGCTCTAAGCTTAAGCCCAAACTTTGCAGACTTTTGCCTGCGGTCGTGGGCCTTTCAGGAGCCAGTGCCCTGCCGGCTGATATTGGTGCAGGGCCGCTTGCTACCCTCCGCCTCTGCGAAGCCGGCTGAGGGAGTTCCTCTCTCGGCCTCCTTACCATCTGACAAAGGGAGCGAGGGATGTTCTGGCTCCCCGTCTGTAAGAAACAGTAAAAACAAGTCAGTACTAAAGTTATTTGAAATATATACAGGCGGCATAAGATCAGCCGGAGCTTACCCTGCTCGTTCGGGCCGCAAGTTGGGCCCGATTTTGTTCAAGCTGCTCCTTCCTTATCTCGGCAGCTGACTTAGCCGGGGTCTTTTCCGGAGGAGTCATTGCTAGTCCTTTCTCTGCAAAATAAAAAAAGAAAAAATGTAAGAGCATTCAAGCATCATACAGGCGGCATAAATAGTCGGTTAAGCAGTAAACCTTTGTCCCAAAAGGTGCTGAGACCACAGGTGGAAAGGAACGCCTCGTCTTTGAACCAGTTCGGATGAGGGATCCAGAATTTGGGGACAATGATTTGTGTCCCATCATCCAGAGGCTGAGTGATTTTCTTAAATAGCCTCGGATCCATGATAGCATCCCAAGCCTCAGCCGACACCCTTGGTAGGGCGCACTTCTTTCCCAGTAGAGCCGGGTTCTTATTATAACGGCGCATTTGGTGATTAGCAGTCGTTGATGGGGAAGAGACGAAATAAAAATTGCTCTTCCAGCTCGTCTACTTGGAGGGTTTCTCCAAGGTCATCATAAATTCCGGATGCGTGGTGAGTGTGTACCACGCATTCCAGCTGCCTAGGGCACGGCTCAAGTAGTGCATATGCGCAAACGCCTCCCAGCTAGGCGTCACGTCCTGCATCTCACAGGCGGCTATGTATCCAATGATGTTCACCCAAGAGTTGGGTGTGAGCTGCCAGACACCAGGGTCATAACCCCGTAAAATGGCTTTAATTGTTATATGGAGGGGGAACCGGAGGCCGACTTTGAATGTCCCCTCATAGCAGCCGAAATAATTGTCGGCATGCTCCAGGTCGTCTTCCCAGACGAAGCTTGCAGTAGCAGGCGGGACGCCAACCTCCCATCCGGCTCCAACCGGTTGCTTTTCCAAAAATGCTGGGAGTGTTGCGTTTAGCGTCACAACATCCCGGCGCTCATGTGTGCCTCCAATGGATTATTTACTGAAGGCCAGTTATATGCCTTCTCATTGTCTTGAGGGGCATCCGGTGTCATGGTAGACTCGGTAGATCCGGCTTCCTGATCGGTTCCCTCACCGCTTGAGCTCCCGAATTCTTCAAGAATCTCATCACCAGGCGTATTCGGGACACCCGGTTGGTCATAAGGAACCTCTTCAGCTGAAGTTCCGGCTGAATCATCTGATTGGTACTCGGGGTCTACAACCGTTTTTCTTGTCCGAGCCATTCTGTCCTGCACATGAACAGAGGCAGTCGGATTCGTAGCAGAGTAAGGGTGGTCCACGCACCCCTAGACGGCATCCCCAGTCCTAGATTCAGCCGTGTCCGGTGATCGGTTGTCAACTACCCTAGGCCATGCCGTGTGTGTATTGGGAGAGTCCATTATTCTCTAACAACCTATACAACCGGTAA
This sequence comes from Chenopodium quinoa, assembly GCF_001683475.1. Classification (NCBI taxonomy): domain Eukaryota; kingdom Viridiplantae; phylum Streptophyta; class Magnoliopsida; order Caryophyllales; family Amaranthaceae; genus Chenopodium; species Chenopodium quinoa. Next base: position 5,196,203 of record NW_018743212.1, on the reverse strand, counting down.
ACTCAAAAGGTTACAAGGGGGAAAAGGTGATACCTTGAATTTGTGAAGACTTGGTTGAAATTCCAAAATGTGGCTTGAAGAGGCCACAGGCAGAGCAATCCGTTTGCGTGTTAAAATCTGAAGCACAAAGACAAACAATCAGGCATTTTAGAGAAAAATCACCCAAATATACCTCAAACGGTATCATAAAAATTTGCTCAAAGATACCACAGACCGTATCAGAGGAATTTACTCAAAGATACCGCAGGCGGCATCCAGTAAAGGTTACTCAAAGACCCCCCAGACGGCATAAGAACCGGCTGAGGGTTTTACAAGAGCAGATCACGAGTAAGCTATGAAGAAAATTGCTTGAGCATACCCCAGACGACATATGTCTGGATGAGGTTATGATGATCCAAGTTTGAAAAGAAAATTGCTTGTAGATACCCCAGACGGCCCACAACCGTCTGTGGGTCTAGTTTTGAAAAGCGATTGTCTGAAGATACCCCAGACGGTTCCTGACCGTCTGAGGGTCTATGAAATGCAAGTTATAATGAGCAATTGTTTGAAGATGACCCAGGCGGAATATTTCCGGTTGGGGGTCTATTAAATGAAAAATATTAAGACTATTGTCTGAAGATGTCCCAAACGGCATGTAACCGTCTGTGGGTCTTTTGAATGCAATCCCTTGAAGACAATTGTTCAGAGATGCCACAGGCGGTATATTACCGTATGTGGGCCTAGGGAATGCATTATTGGAAGTCCATTGTTTGAAGATACCTCAGACGGTCCTTTACCGTCTGAGGGTCTATTTTTGAAGGCCATGGTTTGAAGAAACCCCAGACGGTCCACACCGTCTGTGGGTCTATCAAATGCAAGACATGAAAGAAAGGGCTTGAGGTGCCTCAGACGGTTTAAGGCCGTTTGTAGTTCTACTCAAATCAAAAAGAAATCAAGATTCAGACGGTACCTGGGTGATTTGATTGAAGAAGCACTCAACCGGTATCCGGATGCTTTGGAAGAAGAAGCTGGTTACACAATTAAGCAGCCGGTATCAGAGTTCTCAAGGGAATTTTTTTGCAAAATTTGTAAAGTGAGGAAAGAGAGGGGGTGCGTCTTTATTTATAGACAAACCCGGAAGGCGAATCGCCACCTTCTTCCTCAAACATTCGAATTCAAACTTAAAGAAAAAAGGCGGGAAGCAGACCAACCGTCGCCTCCCCGCCGTTTAACACCTGTCACAGGTGACACGTGGCTAAGCCACGTCACATTTGTGAGGGGCAAATGTTTAGGGTAAAAATACCCTATGCCACGTGGCCCAGTAGAATGATGACACATGGCAGCCCACCAGAGGCCCAATGGGGTCCAATCGAATGCTGACACGTGGCATTGTACCTCCAATGGGGGAGCAGATCTTCATTTGCTATAAATAGAGGAAAAATCCTCATTTATTACGGATTCGTAAATACATACACGAAACCCGAGCAATATTAATTGGGGAATCTCTTTGAATCAGTGAGAAAAACCCATTTACTTTATGCACGTTTACCCATCCGGAATCATACTAACTTGATCGTCGGAGGCGGAACTCCACCCAACTGGAGTTTCGTGGTTTTGCAAGTACATAAGTCAGGCGCGCATACTCAATATTGTAACTCTCCCGAGGGACTAAAAACACCCGAAACAAGTTGTAGTATGATAGATCATCATTATAACAAAAACACGAGGCTCTTTATTCAAGTCTTACCGATGAGTAAAAAGAAATGTACAATAAAATCATGAGTACGGTTTCAAAAGATGAGGGAGGTGTTTTCTTCATATATAGCTATGGTGGCACGGGTAAAACTTTCATTTGGAGAACTCTATGTGCTGCTATATATAAGGTCCAAAGGAGAAATTGTGCTCCCCGTTGCTTCAAGTGGAATTGCATAACTTCTCCTTCCCCGGGGAAGAACAACCCACTCTAGGTTTATAATACCTTTGAATGTAACGGAAGACTTAACATGCAATAAAAAAAACCGGGAAGTGATTTGACTGAGCTTTAAAAAAAGACAAAACTTATCATTTGGGATGAGCTCCTATGGTAAATAAATTCAGTTTTGAAGCTCTAGACATAAGTTTAAGAGATGTTCTAAGGCCTTAAGAAAAACCATTTGGGGGTAAGGTAGTCGTCTTTGGAGGAGATTTTCGACAAGTCCTTCCGGTTATCTCTAAGGGAATTAGACAAGACATTGTTTTTGCAACAATCAATTCATCTTATTTGTGGAATTTTTGTGAGGTCCTAAATTGACAAGAACTATGAGGCTTCAGGTTCGACGTTCAAATTCAAGCAATACAGATATAAGAGAATTTTCAAAGTGGATATTAAAAATTGGAGATTAGGTGGTACGGTAGGAGAGCCAAATGATGGTGAAGGTACTATATAAATTCCTAATCACTACTAGAAAACAGCCTGTTTTCGACGGAAAAATTCCGTCGAAAACACCCTGAATTTCGTCGGAAAACACGTTTCCGACGGAATTTCCATCGAATGCGGTTGTCGGAAGAGGTGTTGTAGGAAAAATGACCTTTTTCCGTCGGAAACACTTTTCTGACAGAATTCCCGACAGAATTCTTTCGTCAGAAGAGGATTTCCGGCACCGAAAAAGTCCATCGAAAATTTCCGACGGACACAATTTCGTTAGAAATTTCCGACGAAAATTCCGTCAAAAACTCTAACAAACAAATTAAAAAAAAAAAAACCCACCGCACCACCACTTCCAGCGCCTACCGCCACTACGCTTAACCAATTAACTTGCCTAAACCCACCAATCGCACCATCTTAACCCACCAGTCGCACCACCTTAACCTGAACCCACTCACCAGACCCACCTAACCTGAATCCACCACCTTAACCCACCTAACCCGAACCCACCCACCACCTTAACCCACCTAACCCTAACTCACCACCTTAACCCACCTAACCCGAACCCCCACCTACTAAACCCACCAACTTAACCAACCTAACCCTAACCCACACAACTAACCCAGGTCTATCATTTAAACCCACCTCATCCGAACCCACCCACCTTAAACCACCCAACTAACCTAGATGTATCACCTAAACCCACGCAAACTAAACCCAGAACTACCACCCTAACCCTACCTATTCCGACCAACTACCCACCATAAACCACCCACCATACCCGCCCAAAACCACAACCACAACCCAAAACTTAACGAAACAATTTTTTAAATTTTTTTTTTAAAAAAAAAAAGCAAACATACCTTTAAAATCAAATTTTGCTTTGAATGTCACTTCGAATGTGGTTTAATATGGCCAAATTCGACCATGAAAACTCTAGATCTAGAGTTTTCATGGTCGAATTTGACCTGAATAACCATTTCTTTCTGGAGAACACCGCACCTCCACGCGACGCCGGCGAGAAAGAAGACCAAATTGGTGTCGTGACCCAACCCCTCGCCGGCGACAAAGAAAAGAGAAGAGAAAAAGGGAAAGAAAAGAGGAAAGAGAAGAGAGAAAGAGAAGGAGAAGATAGAAAGAAGAAGGAGAAGGGAAGCAGAAATGAAGGAGAAGATGAGAGAGAAAGAGAAGAGGAAGAGAAAATAAGAAGGTGACGAACAACAGATAACTAAGGAGAAAGAGGAGAAGAGGAGAGAAGAAAGAGAGGCGGAAATAGAAGGGGGAACGGGGATGGGTATGCATTTTACTGAGTAGGGTTTGGTAAAAAAGGTTTTAATATTTTTTTTAATTATATTCCGACGAAAAATTCCGTCGGAAATTGTAAATTCCAACGGAAAATTCCGTCGGAAAACACATATATTCCGATGGAATTTATTTCTGTCTCCGTCGGAAATATCTGACGAAACATAAATCTGTCGGAAATTTTGATTTTTCCAATGGAATTTCGTGTCCGTCAAAACCAGTCCATCGAAATTTGCCTGTTTTCTAGTAGTGAATGACAATCTGATAAAGGATGCAACATCGATCAAAGCAATCGTTAGATATGTATTACTTATCCATCTATTCTTCAAAATTTATAGGATCCAAAATATTTTCAAGAGAGAGCAATTCTTGCACCAACTCATGAACATGTCGAAGCTATAAATGATTATTTGCTATCTTTAATGCCAGGTGAAGATAAAGTATAAACTATTACTTGCTTATAAATGATTACTCCCTAATATATAATATTTTTATTGATTATCACTTGCTATCTTTAATGCTAGGTGAGGAGAGAAAGTACTTGATCGAGTTCTGACAGCATATGTCAAGCAGATACAACCATGGGAATTGAAGACTTTTATCCACCTGAGTTCCTAAATACCATTAGATGCTCCGGTTTTCCAAATCACCGGATTGAAGGTTGGTGTTCCTGTCATGCTTCTTAGGAATATTGATCAGTCTTTTTGCTTAAGTAATGGTACCCGATTGGTGATAACTCAACTAGGAAAGTATGTTCTTGAAGCTAAAATAATTTCAAGTCATAGTAACATCATTGGGCACAAAGTATTCATTCCTAGAATGGTCTTAAGTCCATTGGATACTACCACTTTGCCAATCAAGCTTCAACACAGGCAATTTGCATTGGTAGTTTGTTTTGCTATGACAGTAAATAATAGCCAAGGTCAATCACTCTCACATGTTGGTTTATATACTCCAAGACCGGTTTTTAGTCATGGTCAACTTTATGTTGCAATATTCGATCCAGAGTTACAAACAAGAAAGGTTTGAAAGTTTTAATATGCGACAAGGACAAAAATATTGTTAATACTACAAAAAAATGTAGTATACAAAGAAGTACTTCCTCCGTTTTTTATTATCTGCAACAAAGTACAAGTTCACGCATACCTAGGAAAAACTTTTAAGAGTTGTTTAGGTGAATAAAAGTAGGAAGTGGGGTATGTAATTAAAGAGTTAAAAAAGGAGGGAAAAAATCTGATTTTTTTAATGAAAGACAAAGTGGTCCAACACTACTAGAAAAAAGCTGATTTACGAGGGAAATATTCCGTCGGTAACCCTTAAAAATCCGTCGAAACACGCTGTCGGAGACCCTTTTGTAGGATATTTGGGTTATACCGAAAGATTTTCCATCGGAAACATACTTACCGACGGAATTTCCGACGGATTTAAGTTTATCGGAACCTTAGTTTGACCAGAATTGGAGGTCCGTCGCAACCTTCCGACGGAATAAAATCCCTCGGAATATTCCCCTGTTCCGACGGAAATTTCCGTCGGAAGGCCCCACCTTTCCGAGGGAATTTTCCATCGGAAGTGGGGAACGTTACGAGGGATTTTATTCCGTCGGAAGGTTCCCTTTTCCGAGGGATTATAATTCCGTCGGAAGTTCCCCTTTTCCGAGGGATTGTAATTCCGTCGGAAGGTCTCCTATTCCGAGGGATTATAATTCCGTTTTCTTCTTTGCGACAAAATAAATTTCTATTTTGGCTATATATTTTCCTCCGGGACAAACCTGTAATTCCTGCTTCTTATATTATATTACTCACTGAACAAATTTGTGCAAATATATATATATATATATATATATATATATATATATATATATATACTAATTCCAATGTTTAAAATAAACACTAAGTTAATATAAAATTACAACTAACAAATACTAAGTTCATCAATGCTATACAACAGCGTGAGAGCCTTGGCCAGCTCCACCAAAACCCGGGTCGTCGTCCCTGGGATCTCGAAATGGAGGTCGCACGTTGGAACATGGGTCATTGGCGTAACGACCCATCATCCTTTCTTCCAGCCTCTTCTCCATTTCTTCCATTTGGGCTTGTAGTTGGGCTTGAACTTGGGCTTGAACTCGTGCTTCCATGTCGGCTTCCATTTGTTCCCGAATAGCCTGGACCCTGGATTCCATCTGATCCTGCATCTGAGAAACAAAGGAGGGTGTGTACTGCATTGAATAGGTGGAAAGTCGGCGACCTATCTGGCTTCCATAGTACACGTCAGCACTTTCGCCTAGTCCCTTCATACGTCCTTTTTTTGTTCCGACCACCCACTGTCTACAAGTACAGCTCATTCGGACTCTTCTGAGTCCTTTGAGTGCTAGCCGCCTCAACCCTCTTTTGGTAGGCCTCCTACAAGATAAACATATAAAAGGGAACAAACGAGGTAGTAAGTTATACAAATAAGCTAAACCAAATTGAGCCAACTATGGCCTATATGACTTATTCTTTGCCCATTTTCTATGTTTTTTACCAAATGAACTATTTCTTTCTCTAAACATGCATATTTTAGGTATTTTAAGGGGTACAGGCCTTGAAATCACAAAAAAATACAACTCCCTAAGGTTTGGGACGCATTTTTGAGCCAAATTGAGCCAACTATGGCCTATATGACCTATTCGTTGCCCATTTTCTATGTTTTTGACAAAATGAACTATTTTTTTCTCTAAACATCTCTATTACAGGTAGTCTAAGGGTTACATGCCTTGAAATTCCAAAAAAATTCAACTCCCTAAGGTTTGGGACGCATTTTGGAGCCAAATTGAGCCAACTATGGCCTATATGACCTATTCGTTGCCCATTTTCTATGTTTTTGACCAAATGAATTTTTTTTTTCTCTAAAAATCTCTATTACAGGTATTATAAGGGGTAAATGCCTTGAAATGCCAAAAAATACAACTCCCTAAGGTTTGGGACGCATTTTGGAGCCAAATTGAGCCAACTATGGCCTATATTACCTATTCGTTGCCCATTTTCTATGTTTTTGACCAAATGAACTATTTTTTTTCTCTAAAAATCTCTATTAAAGGTAGTATAAGGGGTAAATGCCTTGAAATGCCAAAAAAATACAACTCCCTAAGGTTTGGGACGCATTTTTGAGCCAAATTGAGCCAACTATGGCCTATATGACCTATTCTTTGCCCATTTTCTATGTTTTTGACCAAATGAACTATTTTTTTTCTCTAAACATCTCTATTAAAGGTATTATAAGGGGTACATGCCTTGAAATTCCAAAAAAATACAACTCCCTAAGGTTTGGGACGCATTTTGGAGCCAAATTGAGCCAACTATGGCCTATATGACCTATTCTTTGCCCATTTTCTATGTTTTTGACCAAATGAACTATTTTTTTCTCTAAAAATCTCTATTACAGGTAGTCTAAGGGGTTAATGACTTGAAATTCCAAAAAAATACAACTCCTTAAGATTTGGGACGCACTTTGGAGCCAAATCGAGCCAACTATGGCCTATATGACCTATTATTTGCCCATTTTCTATGTTTTTGACCAAATGAACTATTTTTTTTCTCTAAACATCTCTATTTAAGGTATTATAAGGGTTACATGCCTTGAAATTCCAAAAAAATACAACTCCCTAAGGTTTGGGACGCATTTTGGAGCCAAATTGAGCCAACTATGGCCTATATGACCTATTCTTTGCCCATTTTCTATGTTTTTGACCAAATGAACTATTTTTTTCTCTAAAAATCTCTATTATAGGTAGTCTAAGGGGTTAATGACTTGAAATTCCAAAAAAATACAACTCCTTAAGATTTGGGACGCACTTTGGAGCCAAATCGAGCCAACTATGGCCTATATGACCTATTATTTGCCCATTTTCTATGTTTTTGACCAAATGAACTATTTTTTTCTCTAAATATCTCTATTAAAAGTATTATAAGGGGTTCATGACTTGAAATGCCAAAAAAATACAACTCCCTAAGGTTTGGGACGCACTTTGGAGCCAAATCGAGCCAACTATGGCCTATATGACCTATTATTTGCCCATTTTCTATGTTTTTGACCAAATGAACTATTTTTTTCTCTAAACATCTATATTACAGGTAGTATAAGGGGTTCATGACTTGAAATCACAAATAACTACAACTCTCTAAGGTTTGGGACGCATTTGGAGCCAAATTGACCCAACTATGGCCTATATGACCTATTCCTTGCCCATTTACTATGTTTTCGACCAAATGACCTATTTCTTTCTCATAACATGTCTATTATAGGTATTCTAAGGGGTTCATGACTTGAAATCACAAAAAACTACAATTCCCTACGTTTTGGGATGCATTTGGAGCCAAATTGAACCAACTATGAAGTATATGACTTATAATTTACCCATTTACTACGTTTTCGACCAAATGACCTATTTCTTTCTCTAAACATGCATATTTTAGGTATTGTAAGGGGTTCATGACTTGAAATCACAAATAACTACAACTCTCTAAGGTTTGGGACGCATTTGGAGCCAAATTGAACCAACTATGGCCTATATGACCTATTCCTTTCCCATTTACTACTTCTTCGACCAAATGAACTATTTCTTTATCTACACCTATTCATTAATAATGAACCAAGGAAAAAAGTTTAGGGAATTTGTTACCGCAATTTGCTGAGCTGTCGGGTTTACTGGCACTGTGCCTTTCCCAGGCAGCTCCTTGAAGTGTGTCTTCAGAAACAGCTCAGGAGCTGTTGGTAGCTGGCCCTTGTTCTTCACCGCCTTTGATACAAAAAAATAGGAATAATCGTTAACCATGTCAAACCCTTGTTACATTGAAATACACAAATATGTCTTGTAATATAAGATATTTTTAAATAAACTTACCATCCTTTTTGCATGTTGGGTAGCTGCCAACGAACCCTGAAAGTGGGTCCCTCGGACGGGATTTTCCATAGAACCGCACCTTCTGTTCTTCTGGTTCTGCGCCGACCTCTCCTTGTAAGTTGGATTGTTAGCAACAATGTCCATCATCTGCTTGTGGAGCTCCGCACTCAACCAACTTGGCCTGGCGCCTTTCATCTTGTGCGTGATGGTGTGGAACATGTCACGCAGGCGTGTGGCTACCCTCCTCCGAAATGTGATCTTCACTAGCTCGTCCATCTGAGGTGCCCATCTGTATTGTGCCTACAAATGATAAAATACAAAAGTTATACACAAAACTAAATCAACACAATAGCTAAAACATGTATTAACCAAGACCCAAAAATATCATACGCTGAACAAGTTCCACCAGTGTTCCTTCGTAGCTGGAGGCACTTCAGAGAAGTTCCTCCAAGGGGCTCGGTAGTATACAGTAATCGTACCGGATACTGCACTCCGAACCTTAGGATCATCAAACCTATAACAAACGGGAAACAACAATGTTAAACAAGTTCGAAATATGTAATATAAGCCTTGATCATCCATATCATGATATTTACTTACCACAGCGTAGTAGGGTCCAAAAACGGGAGCTGTGACTCATCCTGTGGCTCGTCCTCGGACTCATCCCGTGGCCCATCTTCTACAGGAGTGGATGGGCACTTCTGATCCTCACCCAAATCGGCTGCCTCCGCATCGAACATCTCCTCATCCTGGTCATCGGTGAACAGGGCGCGAGCGGTCTCTTTCTCTTTCCCCTTTGCTTTCTTCAACGACTGCCCACTTTTTCCACCCGCCATGACTACCTAAATCAGATGTTAGTAAAATGACAAGATATTATAAATAAGGAGTGCAGTGCAACGTAATATGGCTTTTATACAAACACTAAAAAGTTTTACATAAGCCTCATTAATATTTTGATTTTACAATAAGAAGCATACGTTTAAAGGAGATAAACATTTTCTCCTATTCAGTACTCTCATCACTACTTTCACTACTAGAGTCATCACTACTATCATCTAAAACTACATCGATGTCATCATCATCGTCACTATCACTAAAGCCGATACTAGATTCATCATCTTCATCGCTTGAGATCACAAAGCCATCGACATCGTCTTCATCATCATCATCCATAGTATAGTCTGGAATGTCACTCGGCGGGCAAAACGTTGCATGTAATGTTGGGGATGGTGATTGCAGAAACTCTAAGTCCACCGGAGCATCAACCACTGACCTTGCATGTGTTTTAAACACAGACCACCATTGAACTCGGTCCCGTTTCAGGCTATTGTATGATGCGTAGTACACTTGAGTCACTTGGTAAGATAAAACAAATGGATCATATTTGGGGTATTTCTTAGTATGATTTACTTCGATTAGCTTGTATTGTTCGTGTATGTTCATTCCCCTACCACAGTCCATCCAATTGCAGTTAAACAAATTGTCTTGTACTGTCTCTTGGGTCCCGTGTAGACAAGTTCAATTATGTCGTCTACGATGCCGAAGTACTCTCCGCCATCTTCACTTGATACACACACCCCATAATTCATGGTGGATTTGTGCTTGCCATGGGCATGTGTATGGAAATTAAATCCACCTACAAAAATCTGGCCCCAAGTACGAACTCACCTGAAGGGATGCATGCACAACGCTCGCAGGACATCCGAATTTGGCTTCTCTTCGACCACCTATAAAGTGGTTGAATATCAGCATCAAGGTTCTTGAATTCAAAGAATTGAAATGTAACATGTAAAATTCATTATTATTTCACGGTTACACCGCGTATATCACCTTGTGATGAAACCAATCAGAAAATTCAGTTTCAAAATTCTCCATGACATCTTCTCTACGCAGGAAAGGTCGAGTACTAAGAATGTAGTCCTCAAACTTCCTACGAGGCCAAACACACAATGTAAATCTACAAAGTCATCATTGTAAATGATCGTAAATACGAATACATTGAATACCTGGGCCTAATATACCTTTCGTATTCACCAAGAATGCCGGTGTTTCGTAACACGAACAAATGTGCACACTCGAGTTCTTTGTCATCTAAGAACCAAGTTCTACCCTCATTTGACACACGACCACTGTCCTCCTTGAACAACTCTGGTATTTTAGCGTCGTCCGATGTGGACTCAACGTCAGCATTCATATTTCGACCAAGATCTCGAGTTTTAGTGTCAACTGTCTACTGAAAGTAATTGGAGCAGAAGTTTGCTATCTCTTCAGTGAGATAAGCATTGCATATGGACCCTTCAACTCGAGCCTTGTTCCCAATTTTTCGTTTCAAATGATTGAGGAACCTGCAATTACAATTGTTATGTAACTTTATGAACAATTGATTAGGATGTAAAATAAAGGATGTGAAATAAGGGTATTTGATTTACCTTTCGAAGGGATACATCAACCTGTATTGTACAGGACCACATAACTTCCCCTCGTACGGCAAATGTGTAGGCAAATGCTGCATGGAGTTAAAGAATGTAGGAGGGAAGATCTTCTCAAGCTTGCAGAGGATCTCAGGTATGTTTTTCTCCAATCGCTCCATGTCACTAACTGATGTTGTATAGCAACACAAGTCGCGGAAGAATTGGCTGATCTCTGTAAGTGCATTCCAAATATGGCCAGGGAGCAATTCCCTCAAAGCTGTGGGCAACATCCTCTCCATGAACACGTGACAGTCATGGATTTTCATTCCATAGAGCTTACACGCTTACAAATCTACGCATCTGCTCAAATTGGAGGCGTAACCATCAGGGAACCGCAGCTGTTTAACCCACTCACACAAAACTTTTCTCGGAGCCTTGTCAAGAGCGAATGGAGCCTTTGGCATTACCTCTTTTCCTCTATCATCCTCTTGAAGATGAAGCTGGGGACGTTTACAATATTTAGCAATGTCATTCCGAGCTGAAGGGGTGTCACACGTAAGCTTTTTCACATCCATTACAGTGTGAATTAACTGATCAAAGAAGTTCTTCTCGATGTGCATGACATCTAAGTTGTGACGAATGAGGAGATGCTTCCAATATGGGAGCTCCCACAAGGTGCTTTGCTTGAACCACCCCTTCTTTTCATTTTTCAGCCTTTTAATTGAATCGGGTCCATCTGTAGCCTTCGGAAGGTCCTTAACACATTCCCACAGCTCCTCTCTTGACATGATGTGTGGAGGGGCTCCTTTCTCTACTTTGTTTCTACAGAATGTTGTTTTACTGTTCCGAAAAGGGTGATCTGTCGGCAGGAATTGTCGGTGGCAATCAAACCAAGAAACTTTACCACCATGTTCAATCCAAAATGCTTTGGTCTTATCCATGCAATGTGGACAAGCTTTCTTACCAGCCGTGGCCCAACCAGACAACATGCCATAAGCCGGAAAGTCACTAACGGTCCATAGGATGGCTGCTCGAAGATTGAAATTCTGTTTCTTCGAAATATCATAAGTAGCCACGCCGACTTCCCACAATAGTTTCAACTCCTCTATCAACGGTTGCATGTAAACATCCAAGTTTCCCTTAGGGTTTTTAGGACCAGGAACGAGCAACGAAAGGAACATGAATTGTCTTTTCATGCACATTGAGGGAGGCAAGTTATAAGGGGTCAAAATGACAGGCCAACGAGAATATTGACCCCTAAACTTACCATGAGGAGCAAAACCATCTGTACACAAGCCAAGTCTCACATTACAAGGCTCAGAAGAAAACTCGGGAAACCGACAATCGAGGTCCTTCCAAGCTGCGCTGTCACTAGGGTGTGCCATTGTGCCTTGAACTCTGGGATTTTTTGAATGCCATGTCATTTCCTCCGAAATGTTCTTTGTTGCAAACAGTCTTTGCAACCTGGGTGTGATCGGGAAATAAAATAGAACATTCAAAGGCACTAGGCTACCTTTGGAAGTCTGCTTGTATCGGTCGCTGCCACACACCCTGCATTCAGACAACTGAGCATCATCCTTCCAAAACAACATACACCCTTTCGGGCACGCATGAATCTTTTGATGGGACAGTTCCAACCCCTTCACAATCTTCTTCACCTCGTAGAAAGTGTCGGCCATATAATTGTTGTTCGGAATTGCCTCACTTAGCAAAGAAGAAAACCCATTAACACATCTGTGAGGCAAATTATACTCACATTTGAGACTAGTGATTCTAGCGGCCATCTCTAACACAGACAAAGAACTCCCTTCGTATAATGGCCTTTCAGAAGCCTTCAACACATCCAGAAAATGCTTAGCAGTTGCATTAGGCTCCTCCTCTGATGAAACACTAGCCTCCTCGGAATGCCCCTAATATTAACTATGACCAAAAGCATCCAAAACCATGTCATGATATTCATTGGACCGCCGTTCGAGAACTCCCGTATACCCCTCCCCTTGACACATCCACACGTAGTAGTTAGGTACGAAACCCTTGTCATACAGATGAATTTTAACCGTATCCGCATTCCAAAGGCGTTTGTTCTTACATTTAACACATGGACACCTAACCTCATCCGGATTACTACTCTCGGGATGATCTCTGACGTTCTGAATGAATTCATCAACTCCTTTCACGAAATCTAGATTAATACTTTGCCCAATTGTCCTTTTATACATCCAGCTACGTTCTCTTCGTTTCATGATTACAACTTCTACACAGCTCACGCATATGTACAATCACATTAGTCATGAACGGTATTTCGCAGTCATTATCCACCACAGCGTTATGGAAATGAAAATGAGATTTGAAATGCTTCCAAAGGGTCCTTATCACTCCAACCTAACCCATCCTTTTACGTTTATTCTCACTAGTGAATGTAACCCAGGTTTTCAATTCTATGGAAAATCCGCTAGCATTTCCCTACAGTTCTCCAAGTACACGATGTAGGCGATTATACACACCTACATATGTACCTAGAGAACACGGTAGAGAAGTGCATGAAAAGGTAGGATTTTCCCTAGAATAAAAAACAAGGCTTAGATTCACCACCTAAGTGAGAATAAGCGTACAAGGACAGTCCCAACCGGGGACTATTCAAGACATACTTCTAATGTGTATGCCTTGAATGGGTATCTAGGCATATGATTATGCAAATGATTCATTTATTATAATATATATATATATATATATATATATATATATATATATATATATATATATATATATATATATATATATATAAACTAACTTGCATTAAATTAAACCAACAAATATATCATAATTTATCTAAAGATAACTAACATATCATAATATCATAATATTCAAATAAACCAATCAAACAAAACCAAGCTACACTAAAATTTCATTATATTAAACCAAAATAGGATACATTATATAAATTAAACTAAACTAAGCTACAATATATTAAACTAAAGTAATGTAACATACATCATATTAAACTAAACCAAACCAACCTACATTATAACAAATTAAACAAAACTAAACAACATTATATTAAAATAAAGTAAGCTAACATACATCATATTAAGCTAAACTAAACTAAACCAACATACATTATTATATTTAACTAAACCAAACTAAACTAACCTATTATAATACAACTACACTAAACTAACATATTACCCTAAACTATACTTAAATTAACTACACTAATCTAACATATTATAACACAAACACATTCATTTAAAAAATTTCAACAAATTGAAATATAAATATAACAAATTGTAAATACAATAACTAAAAACAATAATAACCTACCACATATCTACACACCATTAGGATTTAACATGCCAAGTATGTACTAAATTTATAAATTTAGCTTTAAAATAATGTCTAACCTGTAGATCTGAGTTTGTAATTGCCAAAAAAACAATTCAACACACAAAACCTACAAATATTCAAATTTAACAAAAATAATTAACACCAAACAAAAGCATGAACTACATTTATGATTTAAGCTTGAATGATTAACTAAAAAAAAACAGAAAAGCAAAGAAAAAAGCAAACAACCTGCTGGTGGCGGCGGCGGCGGCGGTGGCTAGTCGTGGTTGACTCGCCGGCAACTTCACCACTAGGTGAACACTCCCGTACACCCTAGTTCAAAGGTGGTGGTTAGGGTTTGAAGGAAAAAAATTATAAACAATATAAAACAAACCCTTACCGGCGGCGGGGCGGCAGCGGAGGGGGCCTGCGGCGGCGGCGACGGCTGCTTTCTCACTCTTCCTCGTTCTCCTTCTTCCTTTCTCTTTCTCTTTCTCTTCCTCCTCCCTTTCTCTCTCTTCCGCTTCCTCTCTCTTCCCCTTTCTCCCTCTTCCTCTTTCTCCCTCTTCCTCCTTCTCCCTCTTCCTCTTTCTCTCTCTTCTTCTTCCTCTTCCTGTCGCCTTCTCTCTCTTCTTTCGTTTTTTTTATTTCGCTTCTGTGCAGACTGCAGAACGTTACTTCTTTTTTTAATTAATCGCAGCTTCCGAGGGAAATATTTCCGCCGGAAGATGCTCCGAGGGAATATTCCGTCGAAACATCAATATTCCGAGGGAATTCAAATCCGTCGCAACAATTTCGACGGAATATTCCGTCAGAAGGGAACAGTTCCGACGAATTATTCCTACAAAGTCAATTTCCCTCGGAATTTTTGAATTTTCCGAGGGAATTAAAGTCCGTCGGAAGCTTTCCCTCGGAAATAAGCCTATTTCTAGTAGTGCAACTTTTTAAAAAAGGTGGACCCTTTATCAATTTTTGGAACCACTTATTTTCCCTCTAAAATTTTTTCACCCAAATTTTGAAAAAAAATCAGCCAACCTTTTAAAACAACCCACCCATTTCCCACGAAATATTTCCCTCCCTTTTCCAAAAGAAAGCATTTCATCCAAATTTTCCCCCCCTTTGAAATTTTCATTTAAGGGGGGTATATAAATAACCTGCCCAACAGTGTATCAACATAAAAACAGAGTTTCCAAAAGATTACAGAAAATACTTGTTCCTTCCAAAAGATTACATCATTAGTAATGACTAAAACCTAAATTAGTCCTAAGTTAGTTGCAGCATCAGCTCCATAATTCTGGTTCAGCAACAGCACAGCAATAAAAAAACAGCCCCCCCCCCACTTCATTACCAGGCCTGAAATCTGGGGAACTCAACATCATCAGCATAAATATCATGGCAGCCAGTGAAGATGATGATTTTTTCAGCATTGAACAAATGCTTAATGATGAAAACAGAATGGGACACAGTGAAGCAAACAATATGCAAGGGACTGCAGAAAATCAGATTGATGGTGGCATGCAGCAACAGACAAGCAGAAAACAACTCATTATTGCCCAGAAAAGGGAACTAGTGGATGGTTATTTGTTGAAGCTAGGGGGGACCTCTGCCAAGAGGATATATAACACAGCAAGCCAACAAATTTAATGTTCATAGATCCACAATTCAGAGACTCTTTGAGGACATTAAATCCCAGATGGCAAAGGGGAATTTGATAGATGTCAGAAGTAAGAAGCTGGGGAAAACAGGACCAAAACCAAAGGTCTACACAGATGAGTTCCTGCAATCAGTCCCCCTGTATAAAAGGACAACTGAGAGAAGCTATGCAACAGCTCTCAAAGTACCACATGTCACAATCCACAAACTGAAGAAGCAAGGCAGACTCAAAACACATACAGCCACAAACCATCCATATCTGATAGACAATCACAAGGTAGCAAGATTGAAATGGGTGCTAAGTCATCTAATGCCTGCTGAAGTAAATGGGGACCCAAAGTTTATGGACATGCAACAAGTTGTCCATATTGATGAAAAATGGTTCTACTTGAACCCAGAAACCAGGAGGTTCTACCTCCTACCAAATGAAGCAAACCCATACATGTGCCAACAGTCCAAAAGGTTTAAAGTGAAGGGCATGTTCATGGCAGCCATTGAAAAGCCTATTTTTTACCAACAAGGAGCAGTCATTTATGATGGAAAGTATGGTATTTATCCATTTGTGTATGAAAGCACAGCAAAGAAAAAAAGCAAAAACAGGGAAGCTGGTGTGGTGGAAATCAAAGCAACACAGAATGTCAACAAAGAAGCCATAAGGGCAATGCTATTGAATCATGTAATTCCAGGCATCAAAGCTAAATGGCCTTCCAATCTACCCAAGGACATATGGATACTATGGGATAATGCCAGACCTCATTAAGTTCCAAGGGATGAGGAATTTGAGGCAGCCTGTCAGTCAAATGGATTCAACATTCAATTCATATACCAGCCCCCTCAGTCCCCAGATTTAAATGTGCTAGATCTAGGGTTGTTCAGTGTGATACAATCACTACAATACCAATCATTCCCAAAGAATTTAGTGGAACTCATAGATAGGGTTAAAGAAGCATATGAGTTATTCAACCCAGTGTTGAACAAATATTGTTGGATAACCCTACAATGCTGCATGGAAGAAATACTCAATCACCTAGGAGGGAATAACTCCACCCCACCACACAAAGGGAAGAAGAGGCTAGAAAGGATTGGGATGCTACCAGAAATTTTACAGGTGGACAGCAGGGTGGTTCAACAAGCTGTTGACTACCTCAACACCATTTTCATATCAACTGATCAAGGAAATGAAGAAGATGAAGGGATGCAAGTTGATGCAGACTAAACATAGCAACTGACACGTGTAGAAGTTTTAGTAAGACTGCCACACATAACCAATGGAAGTAAATGAAGCAGCAAGAATCATTGTATATAATGGATTCTGATTTTTTTTCTTGTTCATTACTGTAAGTTAATCATTGGTTATGTGTATTTTGTTGTAAGTCAGGCCCATGAATATTGTATGGCAGTCTAAGCTAGCTTCTTTTGGAGATTGTAAAATTTTTTGGTTTATTAATGATTAACATTGTGGAAGGTTTATGACCAACTAGGGACACAAACTAAGCATAAAAAATGCAAAACAGGGAAGCAAATAAATCCATCAGAGGGTTTTTAATTTTTTCACAAAAATTACATAATTGGTTCCCTCAACAACAACTGTTATATCAAGTTGTTGGAGCTAATCCAAGTTATGAATTGGTTGTATCAAATGAGTCCCTTCATCATATGGATTTCCCAACCACACAAAAAAAAAGCAAGGGACTCTAAACTGGCTAAGGGACAGATTGCTGTTTAGGGGACTCAAAAAGGTTAATCATCATTCACCAAATCAATACTAAATCAACTCAGGCAACCAACAACTTTGAACTCCAATGGCATAGGAACTCCTTATTAGTCCTACCTCCAAGTTATACTAAATGAACTCAGGAAAATAATTCAACACAGAGCATGATTATCTAAACCAACTTATCAACCCTCCAACAGGCTACAATAATTGTGAAGCACTGTAAACACAGCAAGCACAACATAAGTAGGGCAACCATCATGCAACTGAGGCTACTAATCACAGGACATTTGAGCCTTCCAAACATACACAACACAGCATAATAATTAGGCAACTATGAATTTGCACATCTATTAACAAACCCATCGCAACATAACTCAAACTAATAATCACAGAAAATGACATCAAAAGATGTTTAAACCCAACAATTGCAACAATTAGAACCAGCAACTGCCAATACACCAGACAAACCCAAGTAAGGCCAACAACAATCACAATAAGGCAACACAACACAAATCAGTACAACCACTCCACATTATTAGCCAATTACAGTCCACAATCACATGCACCAAATATGTATAGATCCAATCAAACCATTTCAACCATATAACCTCAACATAACTCACAGTCAGGAAAAAAAACCCTAAACCCTGGAAAAGATGAAAGAGTAAAAGAACAAGAAAACGATGAAACAATCAATTTGAGGGTAAGAAATGAGTTTCTGCTAGATTAGTAGGAGAATCAAGCTACGGTGCACAGCTTTCAGCGCTCTCAGCAGGAAGGGACTCAGATCTCTGCCTTTTTTTTGCCACAATCAACAGCCTTTGCCCTAGATATGACATCAGCTCAATAAATAGTCACCCCCTCTTCAACGGCTTTAGGAGGCGAAACGGCATGAACAGGGGGTTCATCATCATCGCTGTCCAGAATGATGACTTCTGGAAGAGTTTTGGTACAACCCTCACCAGCCTTACCCAGATCTGGGTTCTTAACAACACAAGGCTCATCATCGGACTCATATGGGGTCAGTTTCGCACCCCCCTGTCCTACGCTTCATATCCAAGTACATCACAGTACGGGTTCCAATCAAACGCATCTTCCTAGTGCGAGGTTCACACTTATAGGTAGCAATGACGCCGGAATCTGGGTTTTTTTTGTCTGAGGAACTCATTTTTCTGGGTTTCAAGTTGAAGAGGGAGAATCGCAAAGATTAGGGTTTCAAGTTGAACAGAGAGAAACAGGAAAAGGCAGAAACTTCGAAAATGAAAAAACGAAACATAATAAACGTTGGAAGATGTAACAGAAGAGGGATGAACACAGGCTTCATTAGTGGAGGTGGTTGGGAGCTGCATTGATGATGGTAGGTGAGGAGGTGAATAAGTTAGGTTCCTGAATTGTTGATGGAAAAAGGGGGAGGGGATTCTGATTTTTGGTGGGAATGATTAGATCAAGTTAGATTATAGGGTTTATTAATCATAGTTAGATTTTAGGTTAGTATGTAATCACTTTTTTTAAGGGTAATTTTGTAATTTTACATTGCCTAAACTTACTATAAAAGGAAAAAAAAACTTGTTGCAAATAATATGAAGCGCCCACTTTTAGTAATTGTTGCAGATAATAAAAAACGGAGGAAATATTTCAAAATTTACCATGAAAATAAAGATATTACTCAACACTAATTAATAAATTAATATTCAGCATTTGCTAAAGTCGTTTACAATCTATATTGTTAAACTCTCTAACTTTTTTTGTAATCAATTTTTACCTTGCAGTGTTATAATTCATGAACTTTATTCAACTACTACTAAAACTATCTAAAGATTCGAAAATTCGATGATCTGATCCGCATCCGATCCGAAAATTATAGATATCCGATCTTAATTTGATTTTGGATTGAATATCAGATATCCAAATTTTGGAAAATAAAAAACATTAAAAAGGAATCGGAATAGTAAACTTGATACTAGGCCCAAGCCCAACCGATCTCTTTTGAAAGCCCATAAATCCCAAACCTTAATAGGGTTTCACTATACATTATCACAAAACCCTCGTCACTTTCTTTTCCTACTGTATCTTCATTCTCTCTCATCAGCTGCTACATCCGTCGATTAGGGTTTAGAGGTTGCCGACTTTCTTCATCCTCTCACCATGAGGGCCAAGGTACTTAGAATTCTATCCTTGATTTCGTCGAATAACATACTTCTCCTCCTTAATTTCATTGAATTATCTATCACAAAATTTTGGGAAAATTGGGGGAAACTGAAAAATTTGGTTAAAGGAGGGTGGAAATACCCCAAGCTACGTCAGGATTCCATTGATTCGCTGGTTGATGCGGAAGAAGAAGAGGCGGCACCGATCAGCCGGTGGCCTGGTTGCTTAAAAATCTTACCTCAGCTTTAATGGAGGGGACAAAGGTTGGAGGAAAGCTAGCAATGGAGTGGCAAGAGAGATGGGAAAGCTGAGAAATCAGAACCAAATGAGTGAAAGAGACTGAAAACGGGAAAGATGAGCATCACCTTAGCTTGCTGACTCAACAAATGGAAACTAAATGAAACCAGAGAAATTTACATTGCATGCTAAAGCTTCTGAACAGTAGAAGAGGGGAAGCTTATGAACAAGGAATTATAGCCTATACTTCCCTACATTCTTTGATTTGATTAAAATATTTGTCCACTTGACACAATATGGGTATCAATGTCCAACAAATGGGCGGAGTAGGTAGGAATTGAAGTACTTCTATTAGATTTTTATGGTTAGAGTAGAATAATTAAACTTATATTCAAACATCTTGGGTGGAGCTGTCAAAAGCTGACCTGACTCGAAAAAATTACCCGAATTCGATTATTAAGCGACCCATTTAAATTCGGAAAAATGGTGACCCGAACCTGATATGATCCGATCTGAAACTAACTCTAGACCCGAGTTAACCCGAGTATTTGAGACTCGAACCCGAACATGAACCGTCCTGGAGATGACTCGACCTGAATATAACCCATAAATTATTGATCTAAATCGAACCCGACCTGAACCGAGATTGACCCAAACCTGTTTTAACCCGTTAAAACCCGAATTTAACCCACCTGAATTCAACCCGACTCGAATTTAACCTGACCTATTACTATCCCGACTCGAAATCCAACCCGATCCGTTACTAACCTGACCCAAAATCAACTCGACTTGTTATTTTATACATCTTTTATTATTATAGATATTGACTAGCTAAATAAAGATATATGCTATATATATTATAAGCTACTCGTAAAGTCGTAAGGCTAAAACTACTATATATTAATATTGATTAAAGTATTTTGTCTTGAATGCAGGGAGACCAAGTTGATCCAGCAAAAGAAAGAAGCATGATCCCCAAATTTAAGTATTAAATATAGTATATATTTGTTGTATGGTCAAAGACTGAAGATAATTAGCTAAACACATTTGTTCTTTGGGCATAAGTTTACTTTAACTCCACCTCTTGCTCTAAAATGCCTTAGTGTGATGAGAGTGGTGTGTAAAATTATTTGAACTTATTAGCTCGAATTTGAATTTATCTAAAATTATTTATCTTACAATAAATGAAGAAATTGATAATGATTAAAGGTGAACGTCATAACATGAACCGTTAACAAACCGACCCAAAAAAATGTACCCGAACCCGATATGACCCGACCTGAAATCAACCCGAAACCCAGATTAACCCAATATTTGAGACCCAACCCCGAACATGACCCGACTTGGAAATGACCCAACCTGATTATAACCCGCAAATTATTGACTTGAACCAAACTCGACTCAAACCCGAGAATGACCCGACCTAATTATAACTTGCAAATTATTGACTTGAACCGAACCCCGACTCGAACCCAAGAATGACCCTAACTCGTATTAACCCGTGAAAAATCGAATTAAACCCGACTTATTATTCATCCAACCCGAATGTAACCCGACCTGTTATTGACCCGACCTAAACCCGACCCAAACCCGATAAGATATACGGCCCGACGTGACCTGACTCAAGCATGACCCAACCCGAACCCGACCCGCATTGGTTACGACATTAACTCGAATTGACCCGACCTGAGTTAACTCAACCCACACTAACCTGACTCAAACCCGACCTATTCACCCGAATTAACAACTCTAATTGTATATGTTGGAGCTTAATAAGTTGATTGGTTTGTGTTATTTTTTTTCACAGTATAAGACAATTATTTATTGGATGATTACTTTTATGATTAGGGACCAAGAAGTTTTAATAGAGACATTTCTACTATTACATATCATTCACACAATATAGTTGTTGATAGTTTTGTTTCATATTTTTATTACTCATAAATTGGATTAATTTCGCATATTGCATATTTATCGTACTACCTCCGATTTTTATTAGTTGCAACTTTGGGGTATTATTTGTGAGTTATAAAATATTCTAAAGTTGCAACTAATAAAAATCGGAGGTAGTATTTATTATTATAAGCCATGCATCCTACGGGTATTATATTATACTAGTTAATGTTTATTCAAGCAGGGTTTATTGAAGAATTTTACAAACAAAAAAGACATTAGTGGGTTCTTTTAGGAAGGAGAGAGAAACTGAAAAATACTTCAATTTAATAAAAAAAAAAAAATTAAGTTTAGCAAAAATAATTTCAATTCAGTAAAAATAATTCCAGCTCAACAAATATAAGGTAAGTGAAACTTTTTTTTTCTTATCCTTTTACTGATAAAGTGTCATTTAAAGAAACTTTTAGGTACATATGTATATTTGTTTCTCTTTTTATATTAATCTTTATAAAAATATTTTACAAAATATATGTATATTCAATATTTTCAGGTTTTTTTGGCAATTCTTCAACTACATAATGTTATTTCCAAAATTATACTGCGCAATAATTGTAGATATTATACTACCTCCGTTTTTCTAAGTGTTAGCCCCTGTTCACTTCACCTTAAAAAAAAAAATTAAGCAAACTTAATTTCAGTTCAACAAAAATATGTTCAGTTCAGTAAAAATCAGTAGCTTTAAAGAAGGAATACAATAGAGAAACAACAAAAATAAATTCAGTTCAGCAAAAATGATTTAGTTGAGTAAAATTAATGTCACTTCAGTATTTAAGTTCAGCAAAATTAATTTCAGTTCAACAAAATTAATTTCAGTTCACAAAAAATAAGGTAAAGTGAACGAGGCCTTACTAAGTTATTGTAGTTGCGTACATTAAGAAAAAGTAGAAAAATGGATCATGCATGTGGGTACTTTTGTTTTAAAGAGGAGAGAAATAGAGAGTATGAGTTTTATACTTTTATTATATATATAATTGGGCTCCACAAAGTGGGGTTGTATATGATAAAAAACAAATAAAAGGTTGTCATAATAGAAATAAAGTAAAAGTGAGTAGAATTGTAAAAAATAAATGAAACGGAAAATGAGTAACACTTAGGAAAATGGATGAAGTATAATAAAAGTAC
Source organism: Chenopodium quinoa (assembly GCF_001683475.1). Lineage (NCBI taxonomy): Eukaryota > Viridiplantae > Streptophyta > Magnoliopsida > Caryophyllales > Amaranthaceae > Chenopodium > Chenopodium quinoa. The sequence continues at coordinate 5,173,074 of NW_018743212.1, read as the reverse complement.
GCCCTTAACTACTTTTTTTTTTTTTTTTCAAAAATTGTCAAAATCATCAATATATCTTCTATTATTATGCAAGTATTAAATTATTATACAAGTGTTAAATTAAATTTAAAACTTATGGCAATAAAAAAATCCAAAATTTTCCAACAAAATCTATTAACCATTACTAAAACAAAACATTGCTGACATTATCACTGTCTACATATCACTCACATAATAAAAATTTTCCCGCCTAAATGCAAGGATGATGTCACCTTTTTTTTTGGGAGCTACCATATTTAACAATTTTGAAATTTGAATATTAGAAGGTTCTACATTAAAACTACAACTGATTAGGGGATTTTGCTCCCACCAATTGGAATGCGCCACGTGGGCCAATCAGGTCCTGCCAAGTGTCCCCCAGTTGGAACTGTCAGGGCTTGCCACGTGGCACGCGCTTATTCGTCCACCTTGGACCTATTATGTCATGACACGTGGCATACTCCATGCCTAATGGAGAAACCGGCCACCTAGGCCCAACTTCCGAGGGAAGCCCAATCAGCCCTAGGTTAACCTAAACCTAGGATTGGCACGTTTCCCAAGGTTATAAATACCTCCCTTAATCCTCATTAAGGGGGGATTACGGAGAGATAACAGGCTGATCACGCTAACAAAGCAGATTACCTACATTAAACACTCTCACCTAGAGAGACCCAATCACTTTAATTTCCGCATTAATTACTCCTTAATCAAGTACTAACTTGACCGTTGGAGGCGGAGCTCCCACCACCAGGAGTCTCCGTTGTTTTGCAGGTACAGGCGTCCGGTTCCAGTCTCGGAATTGTAACTCTCCCGCAGGACATCAGAAAACCCCGAAACATTTGGCGCCGTCTGTGGGGAGAGTACTTCTGAGATGGCATCCAAGTCTGTACCGACTCCTGAAGAGAGGCGTCCCCTAGACGACCCTCAAGTTCAGTCGGACCACGATACTGAGAGTGAATTTGAAGTTGAAGCTCACACAGCTTCAGACGGGACCCTAAGGGCCCGGCGTACCCGTCATGCCGAAAGGAGGGAACGGGAACATCTTCAAACTGGAAGTGAGCCAGCAGGCGCACCGCCTGTTCGGCAGCAGCCGACTGATGGGTCTGCTCCCATCACAAGGAACGAACTCATGACCTTCATGAGGGACTTCAAGGGAGAGATTCAAGAGTTGATCAACAAGAAGCCGCCTGCTCTGGACAAGGAGCAGTCGGCTAAGAAACCTTCCACTTCACTGAAGAGGAAGCCAGTTCAAGGGCGAGAGGCGACTCCTCATCCTAAATCTAGGAAGAGGGAGCCGACTGCCCTTGATTTCACAAAATACCGTTTTCCTACTCCAGGAAATAGGAAACCTGTTCGTCATATTCAGGCGGACGGGTCGAGGAAATCATACACAGACGCTCGGCTACTGCTAGAGCAGAAGAAGAGTGACCGATTGTCAGAGTCGGCCTCTACTTCAAACTTCCAAGACAGTCTGCGAAATACCTCAATGAGGCATACGCAGTCGTATCATGAGAGTCATTCAGGCGGCACCTCCCGTCAGTCCGGCTTTCATAGCGACCAGGCGGTACCAAACTTACCGTTTGTGCCGCAACAACAGTATTTTTTACAGCCACCCCCATTTGGTGGACATGCAGCAAAAAACGTCCAACCTATGGACTGGCAGCTACGGTTGCTTAGACTTGGTGAACAGCCGTCGACCTTCTCCAAGGAAATTACTAAAGCCGCTCAGTCGGCCAAAGTGAAAAATGTATTAGTAGGCGCCTATGACGGCACTACTAACCCAGAAGACCATCTGATGGCATTCACCAAATTGATGTACCTTCAAGGGTTGGATGATCCCACTTGGTGCAAGTGTTTCCCATCGACTCTCAAAGGAATCGCACAACAATGGTTCGGCAACCTGCCGACTGGTTGTGTAAATAGCTTCAGGACGCTTGCTTACTTATTCACCTCCAACTTCGCCATGAACATCCCTGCGAAGAAGACGACCCATGATTTAGGAACAATTCAGCAGGGCGAGAAGGAGGGGCTTCGTTCTTACATCAGGCGGTTTAACCTGATGAGAATACAGATTCAAGGGTTACCGGATGAAGTAGCCTATACTGACTTTTTCAGAGGTCTCAAGGACGGGTCGACCTTCAAATTTGATTTGGTCCGAAAGAGGGTGGCGACTCTTCAAGAGGCCTTGATTGAAGCGGAAGCCTATATACAGGCGAATGATCTTTGTACGGTAAAACAGTCGGACGGGAAAAGGTCCGACAAAAGAGAAGGACGACAGAAACAGTCGTCAAACAAAGATGAGAAGAGAAAAGAGGTCTGGGCGGCTGATTCCTCTAAACAGCCGGCCCAGAAAAAGAAAAAAGAATTCAAACCATACTCCCCAAAGTATGCGTTTAACAAGGATAACTAGTTTATCCTAAAAGAAATCAAGGGACGGATCTCAATTGAGAAGCCGGTCCCCATGAAGGGTTCTGCAAACAACCGGAACCAAGAAAAATTTTGTGCTTATCATGAAGATGTTGGTCATCACACCAATGACTGCATCAGTCTCATGCGGTATCTGGACCGCCTGGCTGAGCAAGGTGATCTTGACACTTATGTCAAGAAATCTACGGGGAACACTTCCTCAAAAAAGCAGTCGGCCAAAAAGAATCAACAGGCCGACAGCTCCGATACAGATGATGCAGTCGTCTACACCATTGCAGGCGGCTTCTCAGGAGGCGGCCCCACTATTAGGGGCAACAAAGACAATATCATGCGGTTAGATGTAAATTCCGTTCACCAAGAACGACCCTCCAAATATTCATTTCCTGAGATTGTCATCACTGAAGAAGATCTAGGAGGGGTAAGAGGGCCGCATGACGACCCTATCGTTATTGAATGTAAAGTGGCCAACCAGAGAGTTGGCCGAATCCTCATAGATACCGGAAGCTCCTCAGATCTCATCAGTAGCAAATGTCTGTCGAAACTAAAATATCAGACTGATTGCATACATCCGGCCTCCCACCCTTTAGTAGGGTTTGGAGGAGGAGTCGTCCACCCAGTGGGACGAGTGGATTTACCCATCCGCCTGGGCGAAAAAGGGGAAGGACGACACATGGTAGTCCGGTTCCTGGTAGTAGAAGAACTCTCGGCCTACAACATGATTCTGGGACGACCAACCCTGAATAATTCCAAGGCTGTTATAATCCCATCTCTTATGTTGCTCAAGTTTGAGAGGGATAATGGGACAGTCGGGTCCCTAAGGGGAGATCAGAGGATGGCCCGAGAGTGCTATCTCTCGGATGTCAAGCCCACTGTTAAAGCCACTGGGTCGAGTGGTGGAAAAATAAACCTTGACAATGTCAAGGAGAGTGCGCCTGATCAAAAAGCAGGCGGCAAGAAGAGAAAGGCATCCCAGACAGGGGCCGCAAGAAAAGACAGAAAATAGCAATCATTGGCAGAGGAGCGGTCGGATGAATTCCGCCCTCAGCCGGCTGGTGAGCATACGGACCTGATCCTAGACGACTCACGTCCTGACCGAACAGTCAAAGTTGGGACGACTGCTCTGAGAGTCCTAGGTGACGACTTTCACAAACTATTGAAAGAATACAAAGACATCTTTGCATTCGAAGTCCATGAAATGCCAGGCATTAGTCCTGATCTGGCGGTACATAAACTGGCCGTGGATCCGAAAAAGAAGCCGGTACGGCAGAAGAAGCGGAACCATGGCGAAGAAAGAAGTCAGGCGGCAGCCGCCGAAGTTAAAAAATTACTTGACGCAGGGTTCATTCGGCAATGTTACTTCCCAGACTGGGTTGCAAATGTGGTGCTTGTTAAAAAGCCGAATGGCACCTGGCGAATGTGTGTAGACTACACAGACTTAAACAAGGCGTGCCCCAAAGACAGTTACCCTCTGCCTAAAATTGATAACCTGGTCGACTCAACAGCCGGCCATGCTTTGATGAGCTTTATGGACGCCTACTCTGTTTTCCATCAAATTCCTTTATGGAAGAAAGATCAAGAGAAGACGGCCTTCGTCACTGATCAGGGATTATACTATTACACGGTCATGCCGTTTGGTCTTAAGAATGCCCCGGCTACCTTCCAGCGAATGATAAACACTGTGTTCTTTGATCAGATTGGGAGAAACGTCGAGGCATACATTGATGATATGATTGTCAAGACTAAACTTCAAAAATATCATCTGTCGGACCTCCGAGAAACTTTCGCCACACTCAGGCGGCACCATGTCATGCTAAATCCCAAGAAATGTGTCTTTGGAGTTGAGTCTGGGAAATTTCTCGGATTCCTTATCAATCAGAGAGGAATAGAGGCGAACCCTGAGAAGGTGCAGGCGGTCATTGACATGCAGTCACCTCGTACCATCCGAGAGGTTCAGAAGTTAACGGGTTGTCTGGCGGCCTTGGGAAGATTTCTAAGCCGATCAGGCGACAAATGCTTATACTTTTTCCAGGCAATTAAGAAAAAGGCAAGGTTTGAATGGGGGCCGGATGCTGAGGCCGCCTTCCAGAAATTGAAAGTTCACTTGCATTCCTTGCCGAGGCTGGTCAGCCCTTTGCCCAAAGAAGTACTCTACATGTACCTGGCCGTCTCTGATCATGCGTTAAGCGCTGTTCTCCTTGCTGAAAGAGACGGCTGTCAGCTCCCGGTCTACTTTGTCAGTCACGTACTGAAAAATGCCGAGTTGAGGTATCCCTTAGTGGAGAAATTTGGTCTTGCACTCTTCATGGCTGTTAAAAAATTGAAGCCCTACTTTTTGGCACATGCAGTCGTCGTGTATACAGACCAACCTATCAAGCGGACACTGACCATCATGGAGTCGAGCCTAGAAAAGCAGTGAAGGGGCAAGCCTTTGCTGACTTTATTGTTGAGATGACTCGTCCTCCTGACTCTCAAGTTCCAGACCAAGTCTGGAAGGTATATGTGGACGGAAGCTCTACTTCAAATGGTTGTGGAGCAGGCGTCATATGTCAGTCACCAGAGGGCGACAGGTACGAGTATGCTTTACGCTTCAGTTTTCAGGCCTCAAACAATGAGGCAGAATATGAAGCTTTACTAGCCGGAATCCGCATGTGCAAGGCGGCAGGGGCAAGAAAAATAGATGCCTGTTCCGATTCACAATTGATAGTGAGTCAGTACAATGGCGAATACGAAGCAACCCATCCGGCCATGATCAAGTATTTACGGGCGGTCCGACAAGCAGTCGGCTCCCTTGAGGATTTCCATCTGATCCAAGTGCCGAGATCAGAAAACAACCAAGCGGATGCACTGTCAAAATTAGCTTCATCCGCCTCCTCTGATACTCCTCGAACTATTTTTTGGGAAGTAATGGAGAAGAGAAGCATCGAGGAAGACCCTATTGGAATCCTAGACAGAAGCTCAACCTGGATGGATCCAATCAGGGCATATCTGACAGACGGTACCCTGCCGGATGATCATCACCAGACGGAAGCGCTGAAAAAACGGGCAGCCAGTTTTGAAATGATAAAGGGAGAACTTCACAAAAGGGGGTACCTTCAACCCTACTTAAAGTGTGTTACTCCAGAAAAGGGACAAGAGATACTAGACGATCTTCAGTCTGGTTACTGCGCTTCCCATATAGGCGGTAGGTCGCTTGCTCAACGAACAAGGCGGCAAGGCTACTTTTGGCCTACTTTAGAAGTAGATGCAATGGAGATGGTGAAAAAATGTGACAAGTGCCAAAGGTTTGGCAAACTAATTCACCGTCCGGCTACTGACCTTACTACCATTCATAGCCCACTACCGTTTGCTAAGTGGGGCATGGATATTCTGGGTCCCTATACGCCTGCTACAGGCAGAAGGAGGTACATACTTGTTGCAGTCGACTACTTCACTAAATGGGTGGAGGCGGAGGCTGTAAAGGGAATCAAGACGAAGGATGTAATCTCATTCATTTGGAAAAATGTCATCACTCGGTTCGGGGTTCCCATGTCTATGGTTTTTGATAATGGTCCCCAATTTGAGACGCTTGTTCTCAAAAACAGGTTGGGTGACCAAGGAATTGCACACAACTTTGCATCTGTCGGCCGTCCACAAGCAAACGGCCAGGTAGAAGCCTTTAATAAAATCATCTCAGACGGTCTCAAGAAAAAGATTGAACGAGCAGGCGCCCTATGGGCGGATGAATTACCACATGTTCTCTGGGCCATTAGGACGACTGAAAAAGGGGCGACTGAAGAAACTCCATTCCTCCTAACTTATGGTGCAGAAGCTGTTCTTCCAATAGAACACTACGAGCCGACTCTTCGAGTAATGCTATATGACGAAGAGGCAAACTGGGAAGCCATGCGCCTGGCATTAGACTCACTTCCTGAAAGGAGGGGCAATGCTATCTTGCGCCATGAAATTTACCGCCTGAGAATGACTAGATCATACAACAAAAAAGTACACAGGCGTCCACTCAAAGTGGGGGACTTTGTACTTAGAAAAATGGAAGCAGTTGGTAGGGCTAATGAGTCTGGCAAACTAACTCCCAACTGGGAAGGACTCTACCGAATCTGTGAAGAGGTCAGGGACGGTACCTACCGGCTGGAAACACCAGACGGACAACCGTTGCCTCGAACTTGGAATGTAGATAATCTTAAGAAATATTTCTTTTGAATGATGTAAATAATCAAGGGCTACTTAATAAAAGTTTGCACTTAATATTCAATTTTGTACTAAGAGGGGCACGCCTACTAACAAATAGTCGGCTACTCTCCATGTTTAAATTCTTACTTAAGAGGGGCATGCCGTCTGTACCTTTACAGTCGGCTACTCTCCATTGAGTATTTTACTCTATCTTCAGAGGGGCATGCCGTCTGTACCTTTACAGCCGGCTACTCTCCATTGAGTATTTTACTCTATCTTCAGAGGGGCATGCCGTCTGTACCTTTACAGCCGGCTACTCTCCATTGAGTATTTTACTCTATCTTCAGAGGGACATGCCGTCTGTACCTTTACAGCCGGCTACTCTCCATTGAGTATTTTACTCTTAAGAGGGGCATGCCGTCTGTACCTCTACAGTCGGCTACTCTTCATTGAGTATTTTACTCTATCTTCAGAGGGGCATGCCGTCTGTACCTTTACAGTCGGCTACTCTCCATTGAGTATTTTACTCTATCTTCAGAGGGGCATGCCGTCTGTACCTCTACAGTCGGCTACTCTCCATTGGGTATTTTACTCTATCTTCAGAGGGGCATGCCGCCTGTACCTTACAGTCGGCTACTCTCCATTGAGTATTTCACTCTATCTTCAGAGGGGCATGCCGCCTGTACCTTTACAGTCGGCTACTCTCCATTGAGTATTTCTCTATCACCATAGGGGCATGCCGTCTGGACATATAGTCGGCTACTCTCCATAGAAGAGGGCCGACCCTGTGCCTAACAGGCGGCTACCCTCCTTTTACTTAGCACCTACATTCACCAAGAACTAACCAAGGCCACAGGCCGAATGATCAGACCAGGCGCCAAGCCAACTGATCAAATCTTCAAAACTAATACGACCTGCCCCAACATCATAGCAGGCGTCCGGCGGCATCCCTTCGGATGAAATTCGTCGCAGAGAGCAGCTCCCTTTTGGGTGGAACATTGCTCTATAAACTAATTATACGGCACCTATACGACTGTCCCCAAGGGCAACCACGTAGCCGTTTTTGAGACAAGGATAACTGTATCACTAACCAAACCAGTGGTAGCAGTTGACATCTGAGTCAGATGACCGCCTGTATTACTTGGGATAAATGCAGGGGGTACCTCTTGAGTTAATAGCCAACAAACATTGGCGAATCAAGGGGTCTAGTCGGCCTCCGCCGCCTGGTACCTCTACTTCTCAAGCTAGAGTGACGGCGACTGAGTAACACCAACGTTAACTCATAGTCACTCCCTCAAACTTGGTATGGAACCTAAAAGGTTTGAGTAGACCGCCTGTTTTTTGGAAAACAGGGGCACTCAAACCCCTATTCCTACTAGGTAACCTCTTGAGTTAATAGCCAACAAACATTGGCGAATCAAAAGGTTCAGCCGGCCTCCGCCGCCTGGTACCTTTACTACTCAAGCAAAAGTGACGGCGACTGAGTAACTCCAAAGTTAACTCATAGTCACTCTCTCAAACTTAGTATGGAGCCTAAAAGGTATGAGTCGTCCGCCTGTTTTTAGCAAACAGGGGCTCTCAACCACTACTCCTGCTAGGTTAACAACTTATGAGTTAAAAGCCAACAAACATTGGCGAATAAAGGGGAACAACCGGCACCCACCGCTTGATACCTCTACTACTCAGTTACTTGGCAACTAGGCAACAATCATGTTTACTTGGTCAGACCACTTTCCTACTTGGTTAATTTTACAAATGACAGGACCGCCTGCCTAAAGGGGATCCAGTTTAAAATGGTTCGAATACCGATTGGATAAATGGCCGACTGATCGTCTATCCTGGAAACAGACAACCAGTCGTCCAGGGGCATAGGCGGCGTGACTAACTATCCGTACCTGTCTGCAACTATCGGCCATGTAAAACAGTCGGTATAGTGTACAATTGGATATCAGAATATTCAATACTTGAACAAATTTGAAGCAAAACAAAAAATTCATTAAAAAGAAGCCGGTCATCAAAGACCGGCAAAATATTCAGAGCCCCGGCCCCCTGGCCGGGTAAATACAAAACAAACGGCACGCAGGCCGTGGAAAGAATACATAAAGCTTAAGAAGGGGGCAGATCTTCAATATTAGTAGTTGCCGCCTGGTCAGCACTCTTCTTGCTGGACTCGGCTTCAGCTGCATCCTTCTTTGATGCATTACCCCCAAGCGGCACAAGCGCCACTACCGGTTCCTCCTCCTCCAACGCTTCCTCCAACGCCTCTTCCTCAGCAGCCGCCAGGATCTCCTGATTATATGTGTTAGAACACTGGCGGTACGTTTTTTCCCATGAGGCAAAGTCGGCATTGGGGAAGAGGCGGCCCCAAGTCATGCGCTGGATTTGAGCAGAGTCTTCCATCATCTCCCGGACCAGCTCTTTCTTCTCTTGCTCGGCCTTTTCCGAGAGCTCCTGTGTAAGACTCTTCTCCTGGGTCACCAGGCGTTCCTTTACGTTGGCCAAGGATTTCTCCAAGGCTTCGTATGAGGACATCTTGTGGCGAAGAGGTCTCAGCTTGGCCTTGAGGTTGTTGATGGTCGCCTCCAGCTCGCCATTCCTCTTCTGGGCCGCCTCTAACTGAGCCCGGATAGCGGCGGTAGCCTGCGCCTGATAATAAAGAATATCAAAGGTCAGAACTTCATTTTGGGCAATTTGAAACATTGCCTTATCACAGTTAAAGGCGGCCATAGCTTTTGCAGCCTTTTACTCTTTGTTCTTCCGGTCAAGCGGCTTGCGAAGGCCGTTCACTCGGAGTAGGGCCTAAGTAAAAAGGAACAGGCGTCAGTTTCCAAACAAAAAGAAAACAGGCGTCCTGGAATTCAAATACTCAAAAATATGCTAAGTATACCTCAGCAAGGACCCCTGCAATCCCGTCTAGGTCAAGGGTGCCGACACCCCTGACCGCCTCCCTTTCAACTGGAGGAACGGCCTTGATCATAGACTTGGCAACCTCTACCAAGTCAGGCTCCTGAGGGCCGGCTGCATCAAGCATAAACAAACGGATTAGACCTAGTAAAAAAGGGAGCAAGTCTAAAAATTTACAAGGACAACTTCATACTTCTAGGCGGCCCAGCTGGAGTTTTAGAAGAAGTGGCCGGCTGTTTCTCAGCCGCCGCATGTTTCCTGGCAGAACTAGGAGAGCTCGCAACAGTCGTCCTCCGGGCCTTGGGGTCCGGCTGTTGGGAAGAAGAAGCTCTTGGAGCGCCCGTCTAAAAAAAGAAGAAGAAAGTCAGTATATGCATAAACACAACTCCAAAAAGAGGGTGAAAGGTTCGAAGCCCACCAAGGGTGCCCCCTTGTTGGGGGAGTCAGTTGAAGCTTGTTGCATGATGGAGGCCCGCAACATGGCCGCCGCAGCCTTGGAGGCGGTAATTTTGCTCATAGCGTCCGCTGCAAAAACAAACAACAAAGTTAATAAAAGTTATAACAAAAATGCACGGAACAACAGAGTATTCGACAGGCCGACTACCTCTTGAGGACCGACTGCTGAGGCCACAGGCGGCCAAAAAGTACTCGTCGTAGAGCCATTTGAAGCTCGGGACGCAGTGCAGGGGTACTTGCTCTCGTACCCCTGAAGTAGAGTCGACCCTCGACTCTACTTTAAAGAGTCCTTTATCCAGGATCTCTTTCTTAGCTTTGGGGGGAACATACGGCATGCTACGGCCGCCTGCAAGAAGGGGCGGATTCCTGTTCCACCTGTTGAGGCGCTTGTTCAGCTCTGTGTCTGAACTCTCAATGATGAAGAAGGTGCACCGCCAGTCCTTCCATTTGTTTGCTTTACCTCTCGTCATGAGGTAGCCCCTGTGGCTCGTCAATTGATACCAGCCAGTACCGCTTGCCTTAGGGGTCCGGCTGAGGTAGTTCATGTGGGCGAAAGCCTCGAAGCTCGGCTCCACCCCGTGCAGTTCGCACCCGGCCACATAGCCGAGTACGTTGACCCAGGAGTTCGGGGCTAACTGCCATAACCCCAACTCATACCCATCCAAGATCCGCTGAACAGCCGGATGTAATGGGAAGCGCAGCCCAGCCTTGATGGCCGCCTCGTAGCAGCCAAAGCAGGCGCTATCATAACTGGTACCAGCCGGCCAGACGACTGTGTCTTCTGGATCCGGCACGAACACTAAAAAGTCGGGGCCCATTGTGTGTTTGCGATAAAGCTCTCCACTTTCTCTTGCATGGCTGTGATCCGGCCCCGAGGTACCGTGCAGTAGTAGGGGGTATTTTGCTCTCGGTAAGAGGCGGATGGCTCCGCCCAATTGTCCCCCTTCTCAACTACGTGAGAAAGCCTCGCCTCTTGCAGGCGACTGTTTTTCTCTTCTGTGTCCAGAGAAGCATGGCCAGAAGAGCTAGACTCGGAATCGTCCTCTGACGAGTCCGAAGAGGACGACTCCTCCCCTCTCCCGGAGGGGCCCGCCTCCTCTCCTTTAAAAGGAGCAGGAGAGAATGAAGAATTGTCAACTGTGAAATGGGAAGGGGTCACTTTGATTCCTCCCTCAGAACAGCCGGCTTTCAAGCCGCTTTGTTTCACTTCCACATCTGGCGCCTGGTCAGATGTTTCACTAATCGGCACCCTGTGGGAGGAGCCGTCTGAATTTGAGATCCTGACAGTCTTTTTTGTTCTGGCCATCATGCTCTGCATAGACACAGATACAGTCGGACTTTGTATAAAGGGTAAAGATGGGTCCGGAAAAGGGCATGCGACACTCCTAGTCCTAGATTCAGCCGTCCCCGGTGACCGGCTGATCACTAACCTAGGTCGTGTCGTGTGCTTCCGTGGTGCCATTTCAAAAAAGAATAAAATAAAGAGAAAATTAAGAGTAAGAGAACCGACGGTTACCTGAACGAGTGACGGTTGATGAAGTTCTGAAAATCCTTTGCAGTCGACTTGTCAGAGCAGGCGGTAGGCAGAAAGAGTCCAAAATGTCAGAGCAAGTTCAGGGGTCCGAATGTTCTCTCACAAAGTTCTCAAGTGTGAAAATGACTGAAGTCAACACTCCTTTATATAGGCGAAGTGAGAAGGCGAAGGGTCACTTCCAGAATTCAAAATTTGGGCGGGAGAATCTCTCGGCCTTTCGCCGAGTGACACCTGTAGCAGGCCGTCGCCTGTTACAGTGCGGCACCTGTCACAGGTAACACGTGACCAGTCACGTGCCACCTGTGAGGGGCAAATGATTAGGGGATTTTGCTCCCACCAATTGGAATGCGCCACGTGGGCCAATCAGGTCCTGCCAAGTGTCCCCCAGTTGGAACTGTCAGGGCTTGCCACGTGGCACGCGCTTATTCGTCCACCTTGGACCTATTATGTCATGACACGTGGCATACTCCATGCCTAATGGAGAAACCGGCCACCTAGGCCCAACTTCCGAGGGAAGCCCAATCAGCCCTAGGTTAACCTAAACCTAGGATTGGCACGTTTCCCAAGGTTATAAATACCTCCCTTAATACTCATTAAGGGGGGATTACGGAGAGATAACATGCTGATCACGCTAACAAAGCAGATTACCTACATTAAACACTCTCACCTAGAGAGACCCAATCACTTTAATTTCCGCATTAATTACTCCTTAATCAAGTACTAACTTGACCGTTGGAGGCGGAGCTCCCACCACCAGGAGTCTCCGTTGTTTTGCAGGTACAGGCGTCTGGTTCCAGTCTCGGAATTGTAACTCTCCCGCAGGACATCAGAAAACCCCGAAACAACAACCTATCAATTTATCTTTAAAAAATAATTGTAGATAGCACACTAATAAATGGACTTCTACATTGAAATATATATTAGGCGATGTTGAACCAGTATTATTTCATAATTTTGATGAAAATCTAAAACTATAAAATTACAAATATTTTTATACAAGGTGCATAATTTTTATTTATATTTTTCCATTTTTTAATGTACAAATAATAGAAATAGATTTTATATAAAGCGTGCATCGTATGGGTTCTAACCTATTATGTTTATAATTTCATCGATTGTTAATAAGAAAATTACTTATCTTTATTTAATTATTTTTTTCAAAATTTATCAAAATCATCAATGTATCTTTTGTTATTTTAAATTAATTATTAAGTAAAAGGGGTTAAATGTGAAGTTCTTCTTTTTAATTATTGACATTCACCTTAAATGTGAAGTGGTCACACCATTTGAGGCAAGAATTTGTGAATATATCCCTATCTCTATTTTTTTTTTAAAGTTTGAGATAACTCTTGTAAGAAGTGTTTGGACTGTTATATCCCTTAAAATGTTCATTTACGTATTTGCCCTCAATAATGTTATTTTTTATTTTTAACTTTTAAAATTAGTCTGTGGACATTTATACCACTAAAAATATTTATTTACATATTTTTTTCATTAATGCTACCAACAACTAAATTTAAAACGAAAGAGTTCCCCTAACATGACTAGTTATGGCTTGCGCATGATGTGCGTTAGCTGCCCTAATATATCCAATTGTTGACACACGTGTCACATGCTTATTAGACAAGTTTATTTACTAATAATCCAACATTTAATAAGCCAGTTTGAGAAAATCACTCAACCTTAACCCTCTCAAGAGTATCCCAATTAATCAAAAAGCCAATTAGACTCGTACTAATCTGAATTCTGGTTGAGTCAAATTTAAAATCGAGACCTCAATTAAACTAGAACAACGCCAACAAATCCGATAATTGAACTATTGATTGATGGACAATGGTCTAAGAAGCGTCCAAGCCTCATCTTACACAAATTAAAGTGTGACAATCAATTTGACAGCAGCAAACAAACCAGAGGAGAAAAATCTCAAATTCTCTCAACAAAAAACTAACGGCTTCTTCTCTTCAATTCACCAAACTTCCCTCTTCTTCAATTACAACTAGTACTAATTTTTTGATATTCAATTCAACCACATTCTTCATTTCTCTTCCACAAAAAATTTCAATGGCTGCCTTTTCTTCTTCATTGCAAGCTTCGATTGTCACCTTCAATGGCTTCCGCCCTTGCGATGCTAGTTCATGTCGTCCTTACTGTCTGCTTTCTTTTTCGTCTTTTCGGGAAAATAGTGGGAGGAATTTCAATTGGAATCGTCTGAAGCAGAAGAAGGTTAAAAATGGTGGGAATGTTTGTCGGGCGATGGTTCAGCAGACTGTGCAAGGTCCTTCTGCTGCTTATGCTAGAGAAATGGAGCGCCTTTCTGCTAAGGAATCGCTCTTACTTGCTGTGAGTTTATCTTGTTTTTTCGTATTGTTTTCAAGATTAATTCAATTATTGACCTAATATTCAATTTGGATTCAATATATTGTTGTTGATTTTTTGAATTCCTTGCTAGAATTAGAAAATAATATATGTTGGTGTATGATTTTTATAAAATGTATTTAGGTTTCATAACATGTATTTGAGTTGGGAAGTTGAGTATGATGTTGTGAATCAAATCAAGGGTGTACTTTGTTTATCTATGTTGTAAGCTACTAGGTTGTAGTAGTAGTACACTAGTACTCCCATCTCCCAAGGGTCACTAAAGCTCTTCCCACTTCCTGTAACAACACTGACCAAGGAAATGAGGAATGAAAGAAAGTGCAAAAATGGGTTATTTAATAGAGTGTGAAAATAAGTGGGTCAAACAAGTGGGATAAGAGATGATAGAAAGGATGAATCATCCACTCCCTCCGTCCCTCTAATATGATAACTCTATTAAATTTTTGTTGGATGGAGCTGATGAGTTAGAAAATTAGTAGAATCGGAAGTAGTATATGTGAGAGTAGAGTTGTGGAGACAAATAAAAAAGAGAAAGGGGCAATATTAATGGGACAAAGGAAGTAACAAATAAGGATTAAATCAAAAGTGGGAGGAACTATAATGAACAGCCCAAAATGGAAAATGGAAGAACTTTGAGGAATGGAGAGGCTAGGGTCTTGAAAAATAGTTAGTTGAATACATTGGATTATTTTTGAGCAATGAATCAATGATAGAGTAAGAGTGCCCCAAATGTACTTGCTGCCGTGCTAGGTAATGACCTCAAATGAATAATGGAAACACCATTGTTCTTTTCTTTTGTGTGATTTCTCAACAGTCTAAATTATTCCTGGGAAGAATCAGGGGTAGAGGCTTACAATAATTGAATAACATGACTCTAGATATCCATGTATGGTAATTGGATGTGGGAATAATGCTCTCACTAGTAAAGTCAATATGTGTACCGTGTAGTCTTAGTTAAACATTCATAATCTTTGGATTAGGTGTCTCAGTAAGAGGGTAACCAGAATTTATTATTGTATTAGTTTTTCTCTTTTCATTTCAATTACTTGCACAACTTGGGTTCTCTTAGAGTGGCTTTAAGAACTTCATGTGCTCTAGCTTGCTTGCTCTACAGTTTGTTGCAGGATTTCATCCCTTTTATAAATAGAGCATTAAGACTCGTCTACATGCACTATGAAGTTTGATGTACTCGTATATGAGATCAATTTTCATACGCTTTTGATGTCTTGAGACATTTTCTCTTCGGGAAAGAGCACTGAACTATGAAATGGATCTTAAGGTATCACAGTGGCACATAAGAAATGTGCCTATACTAGATGGTAACCTAAATGTAGATCTAGTTGGGAGCCGGGGATCTTGGTAGTCCAGGTAGAAATGTGCTGCTTTGTCATTGCAACATTGGAAACGAGCAAACATAGGTTGTCAGGAACTCGGGTTGAAGGTTCTACTTAGAATGTGTAGGAATATAAAAGATTAGGCTGTGGTATTGAATTTAGGATTTTTATAAAAACCTAAAATTTATAATAATAGATGATCAGAATATAGTTATTGCAACAACGGAAGTGTGCACACAAATGCAAAAGCTATCAGCATTAAGATTCTACTTTAAATTTTTTGGAGGAGTATTGAGGATTAGCTGATTAGGTTATGGCAGTGAATTGAGGATTGTAAGACTATAAAAGCATTTCACAAGACAATCATAGTAAAGTTATGCTAGGATTTTTTAACATAATGTTCAAAAACTTGATTCCAAATGATCCCAAAGCTTGTATCGCGATGTATTGATTGAGTAGTATGCATGCCAATCAAACTTGAAATCCAAATATAAAAGGGATGCTTATGATTATAATGATCCTATGAATGATTTTACCTCCTTTCTATTTAGGATGATCTATTTGACTTCTAAACAATTCACATAATCTATTTTGACTATTTTTGATGATTTATCCATAAGAATAAATAGTCATGTGTAATCTTATTAGATTTGTCTCAATGTATTCTACTATTATCAACTTAATTTTTTTATTTTTTATTTTTTATTTTTTTTTATTGATAATTAAAGATATTAATGATTGAAGTAAAGTATTGAAATTTGAAAAGCGTGACTTAATGAAATAGGTCATCTAAAGAGAATTAGAGGAAGCCAAATTTGATCATTTTATTGTTTAGGATCATTGGACCCTCCTACTTTACTTTCAAATTTTGATAATAACTAATCTACTTTCTAGTTTAAGTAAAATTGTATTACTTTTAAATTTATATGTTAGTTGTGGCTAATATGAAAATGACTTACAGCTTAGGGTGCAAGGTCAACTGAGATTGGATATAGTGAAGTCTATTTTAGTGGAGTGTTTGATGTTGACGGCTTAAGGTAGATAACTTGAAATGCTAGGGTGACTATTTGTACAAAATTTTCATCTTATATGTTGGTAGGAATGTAAAGATTGTAAGGTTGTAGAACCATTTCAAAATCTTAATGCTCCATTTATAAATAGTTTGAGCATAATTAAAAGATCGTGTAGATGTTGAAATATTAAATAGGAATTGAGATTGATGGCTTCTATTTGGATCACATAACCATAAGATTCTAAGGTTTTTGTAGCTTTTGAAATACCCATGGTAGCAAATACCTACTACAACAACAACAACAGCAACAACAACAAAGAATAGTTAGATTGTGATACATCTTGCATTTTATTCTTAATCTAAGTACATTGGTGAGTGATACTGTTGGATCCAAGTTGTGATAGACTTCAATTTGTTACACTTTCGAGAAAATCAACACTGGTGTCATGGGTTAGATACAATGACTAAGATCTTTATATGGAGAAGTTCATTGATTTTTGAAAGAATGTGGTTATGGAGGTGCCCCCCCTTATTGGAAGAGGAAGAATATTTTGTGTGGGAAGGGATCCCATCACCAAGCTGCACTAAGAAAAAAAAACAAAAAGGATGAATAAGATTAATTTAGAATTTGGATGATTACTCAGCTTCCTTATGCCTTCCAGATTTATTATCCAGATTTATTATAATCTTTGCTAAGGTGAAGAAAAAAAGAGGTAGTTACTGTCATGTATAAAGTTTGCTATGGTAATTAAGAGGCAGAGTTTCATGATAATTATTTTTCATTCTATTCTACTTTGAATGTGTTAGTTTGAGCTTTGAGGTAAGAAGCTCTTTTAAACCTCAAAAAGTTTTCAAAGATAGAGTTTTAGAAGGCCTCAAGTATAATCAACAACGAAAAGCCTTTTGTTTGGACTACTAGATATTGCAATGCATGTAAATTACAACCTTGTTGCCAGTTTAATTTATTTTGCCCACTCATTTTACTGACAGTTTCCAACTTTGTGTAATAGCCTAACTTTAGGAGGGGCAATTTGGGAAGTCTAATATTATTAGGTTAGAGTCTTTAGCTTTAGTATAAATAGAGAGAGGAGGGAAAGGAAGAGGTAGGCAGAAATTTGTTAGGGAAACCTAAAGATAGTCATGGCCTAAAGCCATTTTGGAGAGTTGTGAGCTAAACTCACTGTTTGAGAGTAATAGCCTTAAGCTATTAACTCATCTTTTGTAACCCTTTTCACCATTATCAATCAATCTTAAAGCTTTCTTCTTTATTATTGCATTATTAAATCCGAAATATTAAGCCAGGAAATTTCAGTTCATCACACTTTGCCCCAATTGATCTCGTGTTGTCTGTTCATTTTAAATATGACATTTGTGTATTCTAATAGTTTGTCATATGATGTTTATGCAGCTTAAAGATGCAGGAGGTTTTGAGGCTTTATTCACAGGTAGGGTCACAGAGATGCAGCGAATTGATGTCATGGAGAGGGTAACTGCTCTTGAGCGTCTGAATCCAACACCTCGACCCACAACGTAGGTGGTAAATGTACTGGATTTACTTACCAATCTTTTATCAGGAACAGAAAATTTATTCGTCTTTTTCAGCTTTCCAGTTCTCCCTATTTGGAAGGAAGATGGAAGTTTGAGTGGCTTGGGTCTGGCACTCCAGCTGTTGCTCAATTCTTTTTGGAGTATGCATTTTCTGTTTTGCTCATCTTTCCTGTATTTCAGTTCTACCAATATGAAAACTGATTATGGTGATGCACAAGAAGTGGTTGCATGGACTAAAGACTAATTTATCTTCTCAGGAGATTTCCTACCACATTGGCAAACCTCTCTAAAATGGATGTATTGTTAAAGGATAGTTATTCAAAGGTCACGGCAAATTTGAGACTACTTAACTCGGTAATGCCTTAAGGATTTTTGCTCTATCTCTCAACGTTTCAATATGAAGATGCTACCTTTTGTTTCACAATCATTAACAATTTGAGGGAGGGAGAGAGAGAGAGAGAGAGAGAGGGAGGGAGAGGGAGGGAGGGAGGGAGGGAGGGAGGGAGGGAGAGAGAGAGAGAGAGAGGGAGGGAGGGAGGGAGGGAGGGAGGGAGAGAGAGAGAGAGAGAGAGAGAGAGAGAGAGAGAGAGAGAGAGAGAGAGAGAGAGAGAGATGTGGATAAAGTAAGGTAGCATGAGTGGAAAGGGAAAGGTTTAAGTGTGTGGGTGAGACAGTAAAAGGAGTGTGCCGAAAATAGAATAAAACATGTTAGAGAACATTTTGAAACAGACCAAAATGGAAAATGTTAAGATCATTATGAAATGAATGTAGTGTAATAGTGTTTGTAGTTTTGTACTTCTGTGTTAAATTGTTAATAGTATCATTTATACGTGCGCTGACCTTTGTTCTATCCCTTTGACTACTATAACCTCTCATTGTAGCTTCCTGTAAAATTTGAATTTTTTGAAAAAATTCTCCCTCATTCTAGATGTGAAGCTTGGAGCTGAATACTATTATTCTCACTTTATCTTTTTTATTTCATTAAACTAACATTTGAATTTCTTTATATAGCTACTGGAGTATTTTCATTTAGGAACATAATTATTCCCATGATGTTTCTGGATGCCCTCTACTTTGACTTTTTATCTTGTGGTGACACTAAGATTTGATGTCCTTACAAATAATGCTTTTTTTTTTTTTTTATTTATTTATTTTATTTTTTTTACCACCTTTAGCTGTACTATAATGCCATAGGATGATGTGGTAACTATCGTTTGTTTTATAAAAAAAACCCTATGCTTGTTCAATGAGTGACATGACAAAGCAACATATTGATTACATGTTTATCGGTTGGAAACTTTGAGATTTCTTGAAAGGTGCGGGCTTAATGTTTTGATGTTTTCATTGGGGGTAAGGGTGTTGCAGTAAAAGTATGGATTGACCTTAATCCATCAGCTTCAGCGGGTGGACTCTTTCACTCTAGAAACGCTACGTTTTTAGAAGTGTTAGCCACGGGATGATATACAAGTTTTCATTGGAAATGTGAGGTATAGCTATGTATAGCTTGTATTTGTGCTTCTGCTGCATTCGATATTTCCTCAAATCAGAAATCTTAAGTTATTTTGGGAACTTTTGACATGCTCATCGCCAGCTGTCCAAGTTATGGTGACACCTTTATTCAACACTTTACTCTTTGTAGTTGCAAGATCTCCAATAACTCAGGCCACTATCACCAATAAATTATGGGAATGGCTGGGACTCGAGTTTTCCCATTTTCCCTGGAAAAGTTTCCTATTTGGGTCTTAGGATATGGAGATTTTTCTTGCCACATGGGAATCTAGAAACTGCTTGTGAGTCACACACCTCAATTCCCAGCTTTTAAAACACCAAAAAAAGGAAGCTCTTGTTACAACTCAATTTCCAGCCTTTAAACAAAAAAAAAAAAAAAAAAAAGGAAGTTCTTGTTGATAATTTTCAACTAGCCTCTTTTCAGTCGCGATGCTGATGATGAATGATATCCTAGCTGTTTCCCTTAAACTACTCAAACTCTATCCAACTTCTCCCACTCTACCTTTCTCATCTCCCTACAAAGATTTTGTCGATACCATCTGTACAAATCTTTCCAGCTCTGCTGTGATTGTCGTGGGACTTCTAAGTTGGGTTGATTGGTGGGTTGCAGTGGTGTTCAAAATCTTCAGTCTCTCTCTTGAGTGGAGGTGATTGATTGATTAAGAAGTAGACCTAGATTCATTCATCTATCTTTTTTTTTTATTCCTATAAAAAAAACTAACTCTAGGTTCGCAAAAGTATAGTGGTCAAGTGGTGATAGCTGTAGGTTTGCTTAATAATTAGGGGCCGTTTGGTTCGCACAAGGTAAACGGAATGGAATGAACAAAGGGAATGAAAGAGAATGGAATGAAAAACCATTCCATGTAGTGTGTTGTTTGTTTTAAAAAATCAAAGGGAATTACCACCACCACAACACCATCACCAACACCACCACATAACCCTTTTTTCCTTCACTTTCCCACTTCTCAAGCCACCTTACCTCCTAGCCACCACCTCATCGGAATCCCCCGGAGCCTGTCGCACAAAATGTTCCCCTAATCCCTTTCACCCTTCCTTCTCCTCTAAACTAGCCATTCCAAGCTCATAAACCCTATACATCATCAATACCCTTCAAACCCCGGAAAACCCTAATCAAGAAATCCAACAAATTCTCGTTTTTCTTCAATTCGAACTTCGCTCAATCGAAACAGGGGCAACATTGGTCGACGAGAGGTCGAGGAAGGTTTTCAAGGGATGGGGGAGGTGCGACAATCTCCGGTAAGGGGTGGGGGAGATGCGAACATGGGCACAAGTTTCGACGAGGGGTCGGGGAAGATTTTCGAGGGAGATCCGATCTTACCGGAGGTCGGCGAGTGGCAGAGAAGGGAGGGAGGCAAGGTGGCTGACGGGGGGGGGGAGGGGTAGGGTAGAAGGGTGATTGCTGGTGTAGACATGGTGGTGTAATGGTGGCAAAGGAAAGGGAATGGAAAACGCTAGGGTGGGTGGGGAATCAATGTAGACTGATTTTGGGTAAACTTAAAAATTAAAATGGGTAAAGGGAATGATTAAAAGTGACAAACAAACACCAACTAAGGAATGAGGCCTGTTCATTCCCTTTCCCTTTGATTATTAACCCCAACCAAACGACCCCTTAAATCTTTGAGTTTAACTCACAAGACAAGCTACTAGGAAAAATAAATATGTTAAGTATTTTTGATATAAAGGCAATTTATATCCCAATTTAATTGTCACCAGATGGTTGGTCTGCATAGAGTTTTATGTGATAAATTGTTGAACAATCTATTTTGTTTTAATAGGAAAATAATGTGATGAGAGATTGAATGAGAAAGAGCTTGAGACTGTTATTGGGAAGAGGAGGTAAAATATTGGTGGTTCCATGACATAAAAGGAAGTATGACAATTTAGGACAAGCTTAATTGGAACGCTTGATAATCAAATTGGGACGGAGGGAGAAATATTTTCATATTATACTCTCTCCGATCTTTTTTCTACTTTCCATTTGAAATTTTACACTGTTCATAAATTGATAGAATCTTCTATATTACTTTCAATATATAGAACATAAAACATAGTCATGTTGAGTTTCTGATCCATCTTAATGAGTAGTTTAATATTTTAACTGTTATATAATATATTCAATACACATAATAATAATTTTTTTCTTTTTTTTTTTCCAAAACATTTCCCCGCCGCTTCCTTGTTTTCGAAATAGTTGCTTCAAACATTTCAGAAACCCTGGCTGTTTTCATGCTACCATGATGATCACTGTGCCAGCTTTTCGTGTATAATTTGTTGGAAAGGAAGAATTGGAGACTTGTTGAAGTCAATGATTTAGGGACCTCTTTTTATAATGATGATACTAGAATGTTTTTTTTTTTTTTTTTAAAATGGATATGTATAATGCACTTCCTACTGTAAAATGAAATTAATGACTTAGTGAGATCTCTCTCTCCTCTAAAAAAAGGATGAATCCCCAAGAAGGTATCTCTTGTCAACATGCAATGGTTTCTTGGCGCTAATAATCGTGAATGTATTTGAGTAGATTCAGGGACATATGGCACTGTTATTGTCAGTAGAAATTATTATGAAATCAAAGTTGCTTGTCAATTACTGGGGAAGGTATCCACTTTTGTAAATGGATCATTGTAGGCATTGGGCTCGTGTTATTACAGTGCATGGTTAACTTACATGTATTACATTCATAAAACTTGGACTACTGTAACAATGAATTATATGTGATTTTTCTCTTCTGGTTGTTTGGATACACGTATTAGATAAGCTCTACATTAGAGTAATACATATATTGCTTCAGATTGTATTGTTTAGGAGACACTTAGAAAAAAGGCATGTTTTTCAAAGCCAAGTTTATATAAACTGAGTTTTTCCTGCTTTGCCAAGTGTAGTATTTTATGTTAGTTCATCCTGGATGCAGGTAGAAAGCAAATTCACCTTATCCTCCAAATTATCTATCGAGGGGCCACTCAGAATGAAAGAAGAATATATTGAGGGCATCCTAGACTCTCCTACTGTTGTTGAAGAATCTGTCCCTGATCAGCTCAAAGGTCCATTTGGGCAAGCTGTTGGTGCTGTTCAACAACTTCCAGTTCTTGTTAGGGATGCCATTTCTAACGGCATCAGAATTCCATTAAGTAAGCTGATCAATTATCTTTTTTTCCTTCTGAAATCATGATGATATATTATACTACCATTTGCAAGTTATCTTAACATTATCTTGTTTGTGACCTTATGAGAACTGCGTTATGCAACGAGGATAGGTGGATGGAATTGTAATTATAATTCAGTTAGGAGTATCTTGACTTTTGAGCAATGGGAGGGAAATCTGTTAGTCTATAAATAGAGGATAGTTAATGGATGATATTATTGAGTGTTTCATTTAATTTTAGTTGTATTAATGAGAGAATCAAGCCTTTCGAAAGCTTTGATTACGATTACATCTTCTGTAATTCCCATATTATCAGTGAAAGCATTCTTCTTCTTCTTCTTCTTCCTTTCCTTTAATGTGTGCCCGATATTCCTGTTCATTACAAACTAATGCTTCATTGATGCTCTCCCTGTCCCCAAATAAAGAGCCACATCTAAGTACAAAGTCTAACTTATATAGTCTATAAATTGGATTTTTTTTTGGATGTACTGATTTACTGAAATAGTAATGTGGCTTATTAATTAGGGGAAAGGCAGAGGATGTTCCCACTTTCCAAAGTTGGAGACTTTTCAGTGTCCTCTATACTTGTCAGGTTTTATCTTTTGTACTGAACTTTTGAGAACCAAAGCTACCTTTTTTAGATATGAGTGAGGGATTGAGGAAAGTTGATCTAAAAACATTTTCTGCAAAATTTCACTATTTTGGAGAAAAGGAGCTGTAGTTTAATCTACTCTAGTTTGATCATTTCTTTTTGTATTTGTTATACTACATCCTAATTGATTAATTTCTAATGATTATTTTTCTGTCTGATGGAGGTCAATTTTTTCCAGTAAAAAAAATATTGTTTTAAGAATCATGAAGGAGATTATATTCATGCATAGAATTGATTATACCAATGAGGATTGTTTGTGGATTCTGATTTTGTAATTGGTTCAGGTGGAAGCCTCCAGAGAATGTTTATGATCTCATATCTAGATGAAGAGATACTGGTAAGCTCTAAGTTTATATTTCATATATATATACTATTTATGGTTTGGATTGTAATGTGATATACGGAGTACTTCTTCAATTCCTCTTTGAATAAAGAATTCTTATTGTTCACTTGATAATATGGTGATAAATATGCCAGGCTATTGATACTTCAGTAAATCATGTTTTACCCATCTGTTGAATTCAATTATTCTCCTTTTTGATGCCAAGTGAGGCTAAAAATTTCCATCTTGCAGACAGCCTGATCCACCATATTTTGAATTTCGATCGATACACGATGCATCAGATGATACATTTTGGCTTTGTGAACTTACCAAGCCAATATTTCCCAATCACCAAGTACTGTTGTACAAGAATAGCTGTAGGGAAAGAGTCAATACAGTTAATACCCACTAACATGGGCTGATAATTGGCTGATATAAATTATTATTGTATCAACCACGACCCTTTAAGTGACACTTTTATAATTTATACTTCACAATGTGGATGTACGGCCATTACTTCTATTGTTATTACAAAACCATGCTTAACTGTTTAGAATTAGTGCTTCCTAAAAAAGAGTTCGGTGGTAAAGGCTGCTATGCTTTTTGCTTGTCATAACTCATAAGTTCAAGTCTGAATAGATTTGGCTTTATCATTAGATAAAGTGGAAAAAACATTATTGATCATCTTGGGGCATTAAACTTAAAAAATGCTTAACAGTTGATGTGCAAATAAGCTGAAACATACCTCAAGAATAACTCCATATCCTGTTTTGCATGCAAATGGCTCCTGTAAAACTACTTACATGTTTTGTATGATTGCTTTATCGGTTTGTTGTTTGCGCCATCAAATCAGTAGAAATTTGTGTGACATAATGGGTTGTATTTCCTTAACCTGAAGAAAAAGAAAGATAAAGTGAAAACATGAGACATCACTGAATGTTGCTGTATATGTTATCAATAGTAAATAAGAATGTCAGATTTAACCAGGCTGCTAAAAAACCCCAATCCTTAAATTCTATTATAATTGGCATTTGGCAAAGGATATATCCCATGCAGTACAGCAGTAGGACTGGTACATTGTAGTTAATAAAAATAAAAATGCAACAGACGCTCACTGACTATTGAACAAATTTATTAATCTATTTATTTATCAAGTTGCTTTTTGAAGATATTAATAGCTTTGGTTTGGTTGTAGTATTCGTGAAAGTTTTACTGCATTTTTTATTAAATCAGTTTTAGCTTTATGCATTTGATGGTATATTATGATTGATGGGATCTTTTGTTCCATGATCTGTAATTGATGCAGATTATAAGGGATCCCTTTGGAGCACCTGAAGTTATGATAAGGCTGGACTCATCTTCTTATTCAGTGGATGAACCTGCATTGGAGTATGAAAGCTAAGCTAAGATTTCATGTATGTTATGCTGTCACATGCAGTCATTTATTTTGCAATATTTTAGCCTATTATTGCTACTCTCCGTTTCTTGCTCCCATGTCTTGGAAAAAAAGGTTTAGGTGTTTTAAAAATAATCATATCTGATTCATGAATATTAGAGGATTGCATGATCAAACTTCTCCCCTAAATAGTCGAATACAATCAAACAGAGTTTTGTATAGTGTATATATAATGGGGGATTATGCCAGCAGCAGTTGCATTTTAAGCATTAATGTAAATGAAAATTCAACAAGTTTCTTGGCAAGTCTGTATTGTGGTCTTATGCAGTCTCGGATATATGTGTCCAAGTGTCAGATTCAACTACGAAGTCTATTATGAACTGGATTTTGGTCTAAAGTTGAGTGCTACTCCGAATCTCCGATTATCAGAAAATTGACACTAGTATTTGAGCTGAAGTAAAGAAGAGTCACCAGTCACCACTGACCTTAAAGTGAAGAAGAGTTACCACTGACCTTGAATGATTGGTTTGATTTCCATCCAATTGAAAGAAATTAAAATGGAGGATTTAAAAAAAAGAAAAAAAAAATGCTGAAACACTGTAAATGGAGCCAAATCAGTGTTTAGTACGGAGTACTATTGTTTCAGAATAGCACCTTTGGTTGCCGTATTAAAAAAAAAAAAGGGAAATTTTACATGGTGGCCTTATGGTTTTGAGTTTTCTACGTGGAAGACAGATTTTTTTCAGCTCTCTTTAGTGGCACCAAGGTTTAGAAAAATTGACCATATTGGCTTTTTTTAGGTTTATGGATAACCTTTTTAGTTAAAATGGTTAGCCTTTGATTTTTTTATTAAAAAATTATTTAGATTATATTTTAAAATAATAAATCTTAAAAAAAAAACAAAAAATTCCCAAAAAATATCAGCCACCCTGCAAACCCTAACCTTGCCGAAATCCGGCTACCCCCGACCACCGAAACCACCTTCCACCCCAACCCCCGACCACCGAAACCACCAAAACTGGCCGGCCGGCCTTCCACAACCCCACTTGACCTAGCCTCGTCCCCCAAAACCGCCACCCCGATCCCCAAAACAACTACGAATTCCAACGAAACCACCGCCACCCCCATTGGAAACCCTAAATTCGACAAAAATTGGTCGGCCGCACCCCTTGACCGTCCCGTCGGCACTTCCCCTTCCCCCTTGAACCACCACCCTCGTGAACTCACCATCCCTGTATTCAAATTGAAGCATAATTCGAAGTTTAGGTTGGTGGTGATGGTGGTTGTTTGGTGATTGCGGGTGGCGAATTGATGATTAGGTGGAGATTGGTGCTCCAACTAACAGTTTAGGCTGGTTGTGATGGTGGTTGTTTGATGTTGTCGGTTGTGCGTGTGGTTGTTTCGAGCTTTGTTTCAGGCAGGTTGGGGAGGTTTAATGGGCTAGGTTTTAGGTAGGGAGGTTTTCGGGGGTTAGGGGATTCAACAGTGGGTAAGCGGGGTGGCTGGCGTGACGGGAAAGGGGAGGTGCGGTGTGGGTTGGCCGGTGGGCGGTGGGGATGGGGTGGTCAGGGAAGGAGGGTGGGGCTAGGATTTCTATTTTTTTTTTTATAATTATATTTTTTTAAAATTTTATTATTTTAGAATATAATTTAAATAATTTTTTAATAAAAAAAAATCAAAGGTTAATAAAAAGGTTAGCCATAAACCTAAAAAAGGTCACTATGGTCAATTTTTCTAAACCTTGGTGCCACTAAAGAGAGCTGAAAAAAACTTTGTCTTCTATGTAGAAAACTCAAAACCATGAGACCACCATGTAAAATTTCTCAAAAAAAAAAAAAAAAAAAAAAAGAATAGTACCTTTGGATAGGTGTAAAAGTTCGGTTTTGCAGTGTGGTTTATAGTCCAAATCGAAACCAAACTACATTAATTCGATTTTGGGATTTTTGAAACCACACCGCACCATATTACTATTGAAACCGAATCAAA
Source organism: Chenopodium quinoa (assembly GCF_001683475.1). Lineage (NCBI taxonomy): Eukaryota > Viridiplantae > Streptophyta > Magnoliopsida > Caryophyllales > Amaranthaceae > Chenopodium > Chenopodium quinoa. The sequence goes on along the minus strand of NW_018743212.1, from coordinate 5,146,270 downwards.
TCATGGTATAAAATTCGGTTTAAAAAAAATAAAATAAAAACCGAACCACACCACAATTATTTGGGTCTTGTGATTTGGGCCTTAATTTGCACCTCGACTCCCATTAGCACAATAGAACAACAATAGGTAGCAACACGGCAGGCAGTAGGCAGAAGCTTAGCAGAACAACAACATAATATCAAAAAAGCAGCAGCATAACATCAAAACAAGAATAAAACACCAAAACAGCAGCAGTAACTAGTGGTTATGTAGGGTTATACATTTTTTTTTGGCTTTATATATGTAGGGTAGAAATCAGATTTGGGCTAGGCTATGATTTGGATATGGACCATAATTCGGTTTGGATTTTGGTTTTTCGTTTTTACAAATCCTAAAACCAAAACCAAACCACAACCCGCAGTTTTTATTTTTCTCAAACCACACCGAACCGTATTAGAAAAAATAAAAAACCGCACCACATTTCTTATTCGATTCGGTTTTCGGTTTTAAACCGCATTAGTTTCACCCCTACTTTTGGAGCTAACTCTCATTATTGATTTTATTATTCTGGTACTATAGGGAATATTTCAACACTCAACTTTGAGCACTACTGTGATCATGCACTTGAGCATGGTGGCGTCCAAAGGGAAAGAAGCTAGAGCAAAAGAGTCGCCAACAAGTTTTAGGAACTTGTAAAACTGTTCACGGGTGTGAAGGTTACACCCCATTCACGATCACAACAATCGCTAATTCCATAGTGGTCCGGAACCATAACTGAATATAAGGGATGATGGTACGAATCCAACCTAAAAGAGATTGAACCTGCCCTAAATCGGCCTCTACTTAATTCTTCTCATATTCATGTGCACTTTCCCGATCAACATACAATCAACAAGTTAATCTTAAACCTGTTTAATCTATATTGGTTGCTTATTAATGCACAAATAAATCTATTATTAGCAATCACTTGAATTAAAATCATATTAAACCTAAACCAAATTATTAATTATCTTATTAGGCGTGAATTCAAGTACAAATTCCCTTTAAACCTGCAAGAAAGGGCGTGATCAAGCAATAACAATAAATCATAAATAATCAAACATAATATTGACACAACAATCATCATATTAATAATAAAGCAATATCTCCGAAATAATATTAGCAAGATCCTAGGCATGATACTAAACGGATTAATAACAAATCCTAACATGTCACTAAATAATAAAAAACAAAGCTTTAGCCTAAACATGATACTAGGAAGCAACATGATACTAGAAATATTAATTAATACCCAGAAATTTTGTCAACAACTACCAAATTAAGCCTCTGTTTTGAAAACAACTACCTTTTAAATTTTTTTTTTTTTAAAACAACTAGCACAAACTTGTAAAAAGTTAGAGTAGCATTACCACTCTTAAATTTCCGGCTAGAATCTCCGGTGAGGGGGGTCCCACTTTATACCTTTCCCTCCAATGTTTGTTTCTCTCTCTACTTTATATAACTGCTATTGTTCGTTTTACAACAGGGCCCCCTCACAAAAAAATATCGTGCAAATTTCTTCCTTTTTTCACCAATTGAGCAAGAGGAATAATTTCTGGAACATTAAATCAGGTAATTTGAGAATTTTATATGCTAATTAGGGTTCTTAATGACTCGAAATTGGGGAAATTGGGAAAATTAGGGTTTCACAATTTTTTGCTTTTTGGGTAAATTGAATGGATTTATCGACATTAGGATTTCAGATGGTCATATTGGAGGGAAAGGTATAAAGTGAGACCCCCTCATCGGAGATTCTAGCCGGAAATTTAAGAGTGGTAGTGCTACTCTAACTTTTTAGAAGTTTGTGGTAGTTGTTTTAAATTTTTTTTTTAAAGGTAGTTGTTGACAAAATTTCCTTAATACCCTAAATATGATACTAGTAATCATAAAAGCTTCCTAACATGATACTAGGAATCATAAAGACATCCTAAGATGAAATTAGGAATAATATTGTAAGCATGAATTCTATATCAAAGGAAAGAATAAAGATATGGGAATCAAATTATTCACTTTAATGCCTCGTACCTCTTTCTATATATTAAAACAATACACACGTTAGTAACTTTAAGAAAGATAAAATCAAATAAGAATTGAAATAAGGATTAGGGACCAAACCATCAGAAATATCAATCTTTCACATCGAGGGCGAAGGCAATTTCGAGTTTGGCTAGGTGTGGTCTCGCAAAGGACGTATGGTGTGTGTTTATAAAAAGGGTTTAGAAAGAGGTTTGGAAAATCAAGAGAGAAAGAATAAGCTTTAGCTTAGAGAGAGATGTTGATTGTTGGTGAATGAAAACGGAGGAAATGGGTCCTTTTTATAGAGAAAAACGATCGAAAAGATCAGAAAACGAGTTAGAATTCTATCCAGAATAAAACAGGTTTCATCGCTGCGCGATGATTTTCAAAAGATAAGATTCGTACGAAATCCGACTTCTAATAAAATTAGGTTAGTCGAATATCCGTACTTATCCTTATTAAATCAGAATTAAATCTATTAGAAACACTTGTTTTTATCCGAAATAAAAATTATTAATCATTATCTTTTCAAAATAGGATAAATTAGAACCTTCTAGAACAAATTACGTAAAACTTATTCATCAATTAACAAATTACTTAAAACTTATTCGTGAATTAACAAATTACGTAAAATTTATATATATATTGAAATATATATATAACAACTTAAGATAAATCCTAATAGTTTTAAAAATATAATTAATATTAATGGACCCTTCATATGATCATTGGGTCCGCATATAACGCTCATTTTAGGCCCAATTTAGTATTTTGGCCATAACTTCCTCGTTATAATTCGGAATTGGGCTTATAATATATCGTTGGAAAACTCTTTTTAAAACCCATCCAACTACACAATTATTGGACCCAAATTATGGACCAAAATAAACTAGTTTGGACGTTTTTAATAAACAGGACACAAAATAAATGATTTTAAGGACACGAAATGAATTATTTTGAATTAAAACATTTTAGAAAAAAGGGAAATTTACGAGACTCTTCAACATTTCACCTTACTCGATAATCAATGACGTGAAAAGTACTCATCACTAGGTTTGATTTTTGGGGAGACACAATCAGGTGTCTAGAGGTATCAAATACTGAAACACCTTCTTATGGAGTACTCGTATTTTATATAGGTTTAAATGTTTGATTAACTTATATAACCCTATTAATCTGATAAAATTACTTTTTTTTTTTGTATATATATATAGGAAGAGGATCATGTAAAAACAAGATTAAATCTAAAAACTGAAAACGGACAATCTCCATCGTCCATAAAAATCAACGGCTGAGATTAGAGGAAAAAAAGTTATGCTGACATTCTATCTCCTTCTTAGGTCCTTTTTCTCTCTCCTCTCTTTAAGTTCTTCTCATTCTCTTTCTAAAGAATTCACAATTTCTGGCTGATTTCCAATAGGTTCGAGCTCCGATCTTCGATCTTCCTCTGGTTTGATGTCATCTTCATCTTCTTACTCTATCAATTTTAAAATCAAAATTTTGTTGTTTCAATTCTAATATTGATTAGAATATAAATTTGGAAATTCTTGATCGAGTGAGCAGACGAGTCGAAATTCGAAGAATGCCAATGTTTATCGAGGCTTACTGAGCAATAATTCTCACATATTTCTCTCGCACTCGTTCTCGAAACGATCCTTGATGAGAGAAAATGCTGCTAAAGCCTTTGTTCGAGGTCAGTCTATCAATTGCCTGCTAAGTGTTTGTTAAAATGTTTGTTAAAATGTCAATGAGAATTTCTTGCGATTTTAGTTCAAGAAAAATTGGATTTCGTTGAATTTTTCTGCAATTATGAACATCTAAGTGTTAATTATACTGTTAATTGGGGATTTCGGTTGATATGATTACGTTATAGTTTTTCTGTAGATTCTAGGGTTTGTGCTGTGGAAATTTGGTAGAATTTTCAATTTCTGTTTTGAGTTATTGGTGATGGCGGATAAGGAATTAGGGTTTGTAAAGCCGAGTGCACCAAACTTAAAGGAACAACTTGCTAGGAAAACCTTAAAGAATGTTAGATTGCAGAGGCATACATTATTGATCTTAGAGAAGATGGGAAGCGATTTATATTTTTCTGTACCTTGTGTTTGGCGCCGTGTTATAGCGATTTATATTTTTCTGTACCTTGTGTTTGTCCACCTTTTATCGTTTGTCAATCTGTCATCATTTATCAGGTGTTGAGGTTATATAAAACAAAATGAATTTCGTTACTGATTGTATATTATACTTGGTGTTCTTTTATCTATAGTGTCAATATGCTGCAGTTGCATACTAACTTTTGGAGATAGAGTTGGGGTATTTTTTTTCTTGCGCGACTAATATCTAACAACTTTGAAAACACATTTCTGAGAGAGTTTTATGGCAGATCCTTCATCCATATTGACTGGGATAATTTGTTTGCTATTGGAATTGAGCATTTATTATTGAATTGTCTCTATTGCGAAGATTGTGTAACAATGTGAGATGGTTGTTGTTTCAGACAATTGAGAAATAGAGATGCCGCGATGAGATGAAGGGAAAGGAAGAAGATGTATGTCAAGGATTTGGAGATAAAGAGTCGGTATATGGAAGCGAAGTGTAGGAGATTGGGGAGTGACCTTTGTGTAAATGTGGTCAAAATTGATAGTTATCTTATTTTTGTAAATAGTGACTTCTTTATAAATGTGGTCAATGTTGTCAAAATTGATATAATTACCTTATTTTTTTATATAGTGACCTTCGTCATTTTAATATATAATGGCCTCTATATAAATGTGGTCAAAATTGATATAGTTACCTTATTTTTGTATATAGTGACCTTTATGTAAATGTGGTCAAAATTGATATAATTACCCTATTTTTGTATATAGTGACCTCTAAGTAAATATTGTAAAAATTGATATAGTTACCATATTTCTATATATAGTGACCTCGGTGCAAATGTCATCAAAATTAGTATAACTTGATATAATTACCTTATTTTTGTATATAGTGACCCCTGGGTTGTTTTACACCATCAGATTATCTAGTGAACATCCAATGGCTAAGATTGCTTGTTTTTAGTTTTCACCATAAGCTCTGTTTTTAGCGGAACCTCCCCGTATATATATATATATATATATATATATATATATATATATATATATATATATATATATATATATATATATATATATATATATATATATATATATAATAACTTCAAATATAAGTTACAAACATAATTATCAAAATTTTATTTCAATTTAATTATCTACACAACTTTTAAGGTCATGGTCATATCCTAAAATTGTTATGAATATCAGTGTTTACAATTTTCTTCTTTCCATATTTTCTTGAATTAGTTTTTCAATTATGGCTTTTTTTTTAGTTATTTCAATTTAGATTATAAATTTATTAAATTTTCTTTTAATATTGAGATTGAAAATCAAGCTTGATTGAAATCTTGCTAACTTATGTTAAATTACTGTTGTCAATATTTTTGTTTAGCTTCACTTTTTTTTTATTATTTTTATTTTTTAATGTGTTTTTTGGTTTTACTTTTTGATTCTTTATATATGGTCATATTTTAGGCATTTTAGATAAACATTGTTCTTTTAAAAGATAATAACAACCAACAAAACTTTCCATTAATTTCATCCTTATTGAGCAAGATATTGAAATTTTTATTTTTTTTAATATAAAATAATAAATAAAAAAATATTAATTAATTAGTTATACATATCTCTTTTTTTTTTATTTTTTTTTATTTAATAAATTAGTAATACATATATTTGTTTAATAAAGGAAATCAAATTATTTTGTACTTGCACTTAAATTCCTTCTTTTTGGCAGAAAAAAACGTGTTCGGTTGGAAGTCGGCTATTTTTTTCCCTATTAACCTAATTCTTTACTCCCCAACACTTTTATATAAAGAACACAAGTTTATTTGTATTGTACGTTTTTTTTTCTGGCGATTTTTCTTAAAATTAAAAAAATACTGTCACATAGTATTTCTTAAGCAAACAAATAAATCAACAATGACCACAAAATTTATGAATCATCCTGCCCTAATCTCCGATCATATTTTAAATTTTTCTGTTCCAATCTCTCATCAGGTTTTCGGTAATAATCAAGGTTTAAATTACTTTGCTCCTATTGTAGATCATGCTATCATTAATAATCGAGGCGAAAGGATCAAAAGACAAAAAATAAATCACATGTTGAATTCATGTCCGCATCTAAATATGACGAACAATTGTTGTTTATCTTGTGGTAAGACGTTGCTTGCGCCTTTTAATTACAACCCTATTGATTTTCGTGTTCACGATAATTCAAAAGTTGGCTCGCTGTTGAATCAAAAGAAATTATATCTAGTTCTTGATTTAGATCATACGTTGCTTAATTCAACTCGATTAGATAAGTTAGATTTGGAAGAGGAATACTTGAAGACTCGGACTACTCAAAATTCTTCAAATAATGACTTGTTTATACTAGATAAATTAGGGGTCATGACAAAGTTGAGGCCGTTTGTTCATAAATTTTTGCAAGAAGCAAATAAGATGTTTGAGATGTATATATACACCATGGGGGATCGTGCTTATGCCTTAGAGATGGCAAAGCTTCTTGATCCTGAAAATCAATACTTTCAAACAAGAATTATATCGCGAGATGACTGCCCTAACCAAGATCGAAAAGGACTAGATGTTTTACAAGTACCAGAGAAATTAGGCTTAGTACTTGATGATACAGAAGCTATTTGGCAGAGCAACAAAGATAATCTAATTGTAATGGACAGATATTTTTACTTTTCATCGGGTTGTCGTGAATTTGGTTACAAAAATTGCAAGTCTCTTGCTCAATTGAAGAGAGACGAGGATGAGTTTGATGGAGCACTTGCAACCATACTACGCGTTCTTACCAGAGTACATCATGACTTTTTCTACATTAACCCTCAATATGTCTCTGTTAGAGATGTTAGGCAAGTGCTTAAAACAAATAAAAGACAGGTCCTTAGAGATTGTAAGATAGTATTTAGTGCAGTTTTTCCTAGGAATTTCGTTGCTGCTAATCATCGTTTGTGGAAGATCGCAGAACAGCTAGGAGCTACATGTTCGACTGAGCTCGACTCCAGTGTCACACATGTTGTTTCAACAGTCGGTGGCACTGAGAAGTCCCTTTGGGCCGTCCAAGAGAGTAAGTTTTTGGTGAACCCTAAGTGGATTGAAGCAGCATTATATTTGTGGCGAAGACAACTAGAAGATAAGTTTCCGGTAGCAAAGTGTACTACGCGAGTATGACTTTAGTTTGCTCTTGGTAATGGTTTAAGTACAGCCTAGGATGGTTAAAACAACAGAAGTCCACAACTTTGAATTCACGACGAAACTAAACATGGTTTAAAATATGCCATAACTTTAGAGTTGCACGATTATGAATTGTCTATGTCAAATAATTAGGTAGAAATGTGTTATAATTTTAAAGAATGATATCACCGATCTTTAAAATTTAATTAGCATCATATGTTAAATTAAAATCTTCTAAATTTTTTGTAATTTTTGGTCCGAAATACTTTAAAACGGATGAGGTATAAATTAGTATCTCTTTACGATTAATTAATTTGTGGATTAGGCTAATTAATTAACTTATGAGTTGCTATTAATTAATTAGATTTATAATACTACCTCCGTTCCTGAAAGTTCGACTCATTTACTATTTATGTGGTCAAAATAAAATAACTTTGACCACATGTTATAATTTATATAATACAAATAAATTAGCATGAGTGATCTTATTAGATTCCCCTTATTATAAAGTTTTCAAATATCGACTTTTTATAATTTTCACTTATACATAGCCGAAGATATTCATGGTCAAAGATGTTCATTGAAAACCTCGCAAGTGCAAAGTGAGTTGAACTTTCAGAAACGGAGGGAGTATATCATATGACTTTATAATGTCAAAACTCGAAACCTAGGCTTAAGAATTTGGTAGTTATACTTATATTTTATTTCAATATTAATAACAATTAAAAATACATAATCAACAGGCTAAGGCATGATTCTTTGATCTTACGTTTAGATGCTTTAAACTAACTAATTATAACTAAATAGCAACAGGATTCAGAAAGTAGCAAGTTAAGCCAACATCCTTGTTCATTGTTTGTATTATATGCAACAATCCTCAAAATAACTAATTGCTCGGAAGTAATAGTCACATTTTATAACATGTTAATTATGCGAGTATCATAGCTCCTAATTTAATGGTGGTTTGTTTACTGACTGAATGAGTACGGTTCAACTAATATAAAGCGTTATAGATGTAAAATAAATTTAAATAATCATATCATATCACTAATAAATAAAGTCGCTCTCGCAGCCAGGTCACGAGACAGCGACACTTGACATTCCAGTTTTTCGCCAAGTGTCGAGCCACGTAGGCGAAAAATAGATATTATTGTGATTAGATTAGATGCCATGTTAAATTAGATTGGATAGATTTGTGTAGGATAAAAAAGTATACATAAAATAATTTATACTCTTTTGAAAAAAAAATTTATCTTTTTATTGACAATAAAATTTTACTTATAGCAACACACCACATATTATAATTAATATGAGTATCCAATTAACAATAGAATTTTACTCCTATAAGAATAACCACGTAATTATAATTATAAATATGGCTATGTATCATTAATTTTTTTTAGCCTACCACTGATTTACCATTAAAGCTTTTGAATCAGGTATTCTTCATATTCGGTTGTAATATTTTTGTGTATGTTTATGATTTTGTTAATGAAATCAAAGACTTAAAAAACTACTAAAATTAGGACACAACAGAAAATGTACAATACAAGAGAATCTTGAAATGAATTCAGATAAATGTTAGCAAGGTCTTAGAACTTTACAGGTTTTTCACTTAAAAAACGTTTCAATTTTTTTTTTCCAGCTTATTTTAAGAATAATGGAAGCAATAAACGGTAAAAGGTACCACTATTCTACATTATCAAAAGGGTTTATTTAACCATATATAATATTCAAACAAAAAAGTTTATCCTAAAATTTTATCAACAATTCAGACATCGTCCGGACACAAAATTAGTAACTAATATACCAAACTAAAATTTTAACCAGGTCACGAGACAGCGACATTTGGCGTTCCAACTTTTCTATAACACCCCAAATTTTCCTCCACGAAAATACTAGTATAATACGTATAATTATACTGTAGAGATAGACTTAGGCATATTAGTGTCGCGTGATTACGCAAGGCTACTCAAACTACTAACCAAAACCAATACTTTGCGGCGGAAATTCAAACTCTTTCTTTATTAACAATGACTATAAATAGAAACCATCGCCATAAGTACTCATAATTAAACCAAGACCAACAATCCTAATCTAGGTGAAGAACATTTCCGGGACTCCCATATGCTCAATTCTTGACTCCACCTGAAATTAGTCAACACTGCATACCATTGCGGTAAATAGGGCGAACTAAAACAAATAAGAAATACGGATTAGCAGAATATGCTAAGTACGATAAGTACATGATAAGTAAATTCAATTTATTTGCAAACATGCTTTTAAAAACCAATTCCAATGTTAATCCAATAATTCCAAAACTCACAGTTCAAAACTAATTCCAATAATATAATTCCAAAACTCATGATTCAAAACCAATTCCAATAACTCAATAATTTTATAAAACGATTTATAAAACCAATTCTTCTTTTGAAAACCAATTCCTCTTTTGAAAACCAATTCTCAAATACTCTCAAAACAATTCCAAAAACTCAATAATAATGATTAGTAAAATCAATTATTTTCGAAAACTCAATCTCTTCTCTAAGTGTGCACACCCCCTAAGCCAGTCTCCTACTATTTCAAGGCTATTCTTGAGGAAAGATTAGGTCATACAAATTCCATAGTTTTCAATGAATCCGCATAGTGGGATTAATATAATAATCATGCTTGTAAAGCTTTTTAATAAATACACTAGGCGAAAAATGTCATTTAGCACTGGTTCAAAACCCCCATTTAGCACCGGTTTTGAACCGGTCCAGATTTGAGGGATGCCAAAAACCAAAAGCATTCGCACAGGTTTAAAACCGATGCCAATTCTTAGATTTCACACCGGTTAACCGGTGCTAATAATAGGTACCCTTTTTTTAAAAAAATATAATACACTACTTTTGGCACCGGTTAATAGGTGCCAAAAATGCCCAAAAAAATTATTATTATTATTATTATTATTATTATTATTATTATTATTATTATTATTATTATTATTTTTGTTTGCCTTTTTCATCTGAAATTATCACCAGAATGTTATATATATACATAATATACTTGAAATTGATAATTTTCATTAATAACCAGTATTTTACACTTGAAAAAGAAAAAAATATAGCAGCAGCCCAATAGCAGAACAACAGCATCATAGTAGCTAAACAACAACAGTACTGAAGCAGCAACACTAAGGCTTGTGCACTATGAGCAGTATATGTTGCACCTGTCCAGCAGAAAAGCAGTGGTACAAGAACATGTAGGTGAAAGAAAAGCACTAAGGCTTGAGTACTATGACATTATATATTGACACCTTATAAAGAAGATTGCATGGTTTGCTTATTACGAATGATTTTTAACATTGGAAAGCTACAATATTAGGTAATATTAGTGGTGAATTAAGGTAACACACATAAGCTCGTAAAAATTAGATGTATCATGGAAGCAGACACATTGACACATGAAATTAAAATATTATGTGTTCAGTCATACCAATCAAAATTCAAATCAAAGATCTATTAATGCTAATTTGCGTCCAAAAAAAAAAAATACTGATTTTACACTATAAATAACCCTCTCTTACAGAATCCACCAAATCTACACCTTATACTTTTTAAGTAAATTACAAACAACGACAATCAATAAGCTTGGGACTTTAAATGACATTAGTAAAACAAAATGTTAATAACAAGATATTTTTTAATATGTTCAAGTTAAGAAAAGCATAATATCACGGACTATAAAAATTCACATCAGCAACAACAAAGTGGCAGCACCAAATAGCAATTTTACATCCCACACACAAGCTAAGAAAGAGGCCACGCACCACACAAAGAAGAAACATAAGCAGTAGCAGGAACAATTTACCCACAATAAAACGCAGCAACAAAGCAACAAGTAGCAAAATAAGCAACACGCAGCACCCAACACACACTAATACAATCATGCAACAAGCAGCAAATTAAGCTGAGGTTTAGTATGTGGAGCTTGTGATGAGAAAGTTCTAGAAGTCTGAATCAAGTCCTTCAAAGCAAATGGTGACCAATTTAGCAAGTAGCAACAACAAACATGTAAAAATCAAAGAAAGTGATTGGTGAGCCCCCCAAAAAAATTAGAGAAGTAAGTATCAAACTCACAAAGAAACAGGAGTTGACACATTCACTAGGTGATCAAGTGAGCAAATCTCCAATACAGTCCCTTCCTTGTTATTAAAGCTAGAAATATCAAATGAAACTCAGATTTCGGTCACAAACTAATACAATCATCGAATAACACATCACTGATTCAGTTACAATACAACAACCAATTTCATCCCTAGAAGAAAATATTTAAAAATATGTTATTAAATCTAACACAACCAAAATTAATAGAAATTGGGAATAAATTGAACTATTAAAAGCAAAAACTCAGCAAAATAAATATTAGGGAAGCTAATTCACTCATTGAATAATTTTTATCAATATTAGGGGAGCTAATTCACTCAATGTTGTAGGGAGCTATCAACTAAACTCTACAAGTACCACAAAGATCTACATCAATTTCATCAAAATAAAGCAAATAATTCATGAATCCATCAGGGGGTTTTTTTTTCATCCAAAAACTTCTCAAACTGTGTTACCTCAACGGACAAACCGAAGAAAATCACAGTGAGAAGTTGTACAATGAAAGTGAGTCCCTTCATCATATGGATTATCCTAGTGTAACTATTAACGGCCAAGGGACTCAACACATTATGATATCAATAGCACACGTCTTTAAAATTCATCAACCCCTAGGACTCAACACATATTTAAAATTCAAAGAATGTATGCATTTAAAGGGACAATTCATCAACCACATGGATCAAAATCAGAAGAATAATCCATAATTAAGGCCAAAACCGAAATAGCAGCAACACAAGCTCAGCATAGGCAAAGGCAGAGACTCAACATGTGCAACAACGCCAACACAAGCTCATCATAGGCAACAACAATAAAAGAGGCTGACCAAAGGAATCAACATCAACAATGGCTGACCACATGAAGCAATAATAACACAGGATACGCATAGGTAGCAACAACAACACAGGTTGAGGGACAACAACACAACCTAACCACAGGAATCAACTGCAACACAGGCTGACCATAGGAACCGACAACAACACTAGCTGAGCACAGGAAGCAATTTCTTAATATAGTTGCATTAACTACTGAAGAATATGTTTCTTCATAATCAATCCTTGGAATTTGAGTACAAGTCTTGCCTTGTATCTAAATATTTCAATTTTCTCATTATGTTTTCTCACAAATACCCATTTGTCCAACGGGTTTTATACCTGCTGGTGTAAGAGATATTTTTCTGAAAACTTCTCGTTTTTCAAGTGACTTTAACTCAATTTGCATTGCCTCCTTCCACTTTGGCCAATCACCCCTGTTTTGGGGTTTTTTGATTTCCTGTGGGAGAGTTACAATTCCGGGACTGGTCTCCTTGCGCTTGTACCTGCAAAACAACGGAGACTCCTTGTGGTGGGAGTTCCGCCTCCGACGGTTAAGTTAGTACTTGTTTGAGGAGTAATAAGTGCGGAAATGTAAAGGTTGGGAGATTTGGTTCCTCTAGGGGATAAGTGATCAGTGTGTTTAGGTTCTCTAGGTGAGAGTAATTAATTGCTCAAAAATCCCCCTTTAATGAGGATTAATGAAGGTATTTATATGCCTTGGGATGCATGCCGGTCCTAGGTTTAGGTCAACCTAGGGCTGATTGGGCTTCCACAAGACTTTGGGCCTAGGTGGCCGGTTTTCCCATTGGCATAGGGGAGGCCACGTGTCGTGACATAAGAGGTCCAAGGTGGACTGGTCATCACTTGACACGTGGCAGGCTCCAATTGGTCCATGTGGTGGACACTTGGCAGAGCCTGAATGGTCCACTTGTCAGATGATGATTGGTAGGGAAAAATCCCCTAATCATTTGCCCCTCACAGGTGGCACGTGACTGTTCACTTGTCACTTGTGACAGGTGTCAGCCTGTAACAGGCGACGACCTGCTACAGGTGTCGCCCTATGACGGGCCGAGCATTTTTCCCGCTCATTTTTTGAATTCAGAAGTGACCCTTCGCATTCTCATTTTACCCTATATAAGGGCATATTGACCAAGTCTTTTGTTCACATTTGCGAACTTTTTCAAGAGAACTCTCGGACCCCTGAACTTGAGCTCTGACTTTCTGCACGACTGCTTTTACCAGCTGCCTATTTTTTGTTGGACGCCTGTTCGATCAAGCTTCCTTTCAGAATTTAAGTTTCAGGTAACCGTCTGTTCCTTTATCCTTTTTCTGTTTTGCTTTTGCACTTTTTTCTTTCTTTTTTGAAAATGAGACCTCAAAAGCATCCGGCACGGCCTAGGTTAGCAATCAACCGGTCACCGGGGACGGTTGAGTCTAGGACTAGGGGTGCCGACTGCCCTGCGGTACTTCAAACTTTGCGCAAGTCCCGGATTCCAACTGTCTTTGTATCTATGCAGGACAATATGGCAAGAACAAAAAAGACAAAGAGGATTGAAAACTCTTATGGCTCCTCTTTCCGGGTTCAGATTAGTGAGCTTTCGGACCAGCCGCCTGATACTGTAGGGACCCAAGGTGGCCCTTTTGCCGAGAGCTCTGAGGAGGGAGCTAAGGTAGCCCCATCCCACTTCACTTTTGACTTGGCCAGTCAGCAGACGGCCCCTGAAGAAGAAGAGGGGTCGGCCCCCTCAGGGAGAGGGGAGGAGTCGGACTCTTCTGATAGCGAGTCTGACTCTAGCTCTTCAAGCCGCCTCTCTATAAACTAAGAGGAAAGGCATTCTCGTTTGCATGAGGTGAGACTGTCTCATGCGGCTGAAAAGGGGGACGACTGGTCGGAACCATCCGCCTCTCATAGGGAGTTGAATACTCCTTAGTACTGTCATGTCCCAAAGGGCCGAATCAAGGCCATGAAGGAGCGAATAGACTCTTTTCTATCGGACCATGTGATGGGTCCTAATTTTCAAGTTTTTGTGCCGGATGCTGAAGATGCCGTCACCTGGCCAGCTGGAGCCAGCTATGGGGACGCTTGCTTTGGATGTTATGAGGTGGCCATTAAGGCTGGTCTGCGATTTCCCTTGCATCCGGCCGTTCAAAAAATCCTCGATGGATACGAGGTGGGGCTATGGCAGTTAGCCCCGAATTCTTGGTTCAACATCCTTGGCTATGTAGCCGGGTGTGAAATGCATGGGGTGGAGCCGAATTTTGAGGCGTTCACCCATATGAATTACCTCAGCCGAACCCCCAAAGCAAGCGGCATCGGCTGGTATCAAATAACGAGCCACAAAGGCTATCTGATGACGAGGGGCAAAGAAAATAAATGGAAGGATTAAAGAAACACCTTCCTCATCATTGCCAGCCCTGACAAGCTGCTGAAAAAGCGCTACAATAGGTGGAACAAGGATCCGCCTCTTCTAGCAGGCGGTCGCAGTATGCCGCTTGTCCCCCTCAAGGCTAGGGAAGAGATCCTTGATCGAGGACTCTTCAAAGTAGAGATCAGGGCAAACTCTACTACTGGGGTACGAGAGCAAGTGCCCCTAAACTGCGTCCCAAAGTTTCAATGGCTCTATGACGAGTATTTTTTTGGCCTCCTGTGGCCTTAGCAGTCGGTTCTCCAGAGGTAGCCGGCCTCTTGAACATATGCACACATCTTTGGCCTTGCTTTCGAATTTTTTCTAACTGTTAGCGGTTTTATTTTCAACTGAAGCTATGAACCACATTTCTGCGTCAAAGAAGGCGGCCGCCTTGCTGCGAACCTCCATCATGCAACAGAAGCGGACCTCTTCTGATTCTCTTGCCAAGGAGACGCCCATAGTGAGTTTCTGATCTTTCAAACTGTGCCTTGAAAGTCTGCTATTAGTAATATTAACCATTTCGTATTTTTCGCAGGCGGGCACTTTCAAACCCTCTTCCTCCCAACAGCTGAACTCAAAAGTTCGGAAGACAACTGCTGGGAGTACGCCTGGATCTGCCAGGAAGCAGTCGGCTGACAAACAGCCGATCACCCCACAAAGTGGGGGTAAACCATCACAAGTCCTTAGGGACATTCGGCCGCCGAGAGGTATAATATAGCTTTGCTAGACTTAAAACTTTTTCTTCAATGTTTTCTTCATTATTTTGACCTTTCCCTTCTTTGGATGTAGAAGGCCCTCAAGAACCAGACTTGGTAAAGATGGCCAAGTCTATGATCAAGGCTATCCCTCTAGAGGAGAGGGATGCGGTCAAGGGAGTCAGCACCCTTGACTTAGACGGCATCATGGGTCTCCTATCTGAGGTAGACTTAGAATTTTATAATATCAACCTTGCCTGGCGCCTGTTATTTTCAAACCTGGCGCCTGTTTGGTTATTTTCAAATCTGACACCTGGTTTTCTCTTTTTCAGACCTTGCTGCGAGTACACGGCCTCCGTAGGCCGATAAGCGCCAAGAATAAAGAGGTAAAGGCTGCTAAAGCTATGGCCGCCTCTGAAGTTGATAAGGCAATGTTTCAAATTGCCCAAAATGAAATTTTGACAACTGATATTCTTTATTATTAGGTGCAGGCCACTTCCACTATCCGCGCTGAGTTGGAGGCGGCCAAGAAGAAGAACAACGAGCTGGAACAGGCGGTCAAGAGCCTCAAAGATGAGCTGCGGCCCCTTAAAAACATTGCCCATAAGGCTGAAGGTCTTCAGACGTCTCTTGACACACTCAAGGAGCGCCTGGAGAAGCAGGAGGCGGCCATCACCAAAGATCTTAATGCGAAGGCCGAGGCTGAAAAGATGGCTTTAGTTCAAGCCATGATGGAGGACTCGGCTCAGATTATGAAGATGACCTGGACAGCCCTTTTCCCAAAAGCTCACTATGCTGCGTGGGAGAAAAAGTTCAACACTTGTACTGAAACGTACAACCAACAGATCATGAGGCAGGCGGCTGAGGAAGACGAGGCGGTTGACTCCAGCTTAGAGGAGTAAGAGGAGGAGGTGGCCATGCAACCTATTGAGGTGGATGCGCATAAAGCTCCTGCCCCTGAAGGCGAGTCGTCAAAAGAGGGGGCTTTGAAGAATCAAGCACCCGATGCTAAGCTCGATCAGGCGGAAGTTGAAACTCAAGCTCCTCCCAATGTTTAAAGCTTTCATTTTGTCAAACTTTTCTCCGGCCTGCGTGCCGTTTGTTCTTGTATCACTTTACCCGGCTAGGGGGCCGGGGTTATTGAATATTTTGCTGGTCTTTATGGCCGGCTGTTTATATGAATTCGACGACCATCTTTCGGTCGTCTTTGATCACGGAATCTTGTTTCATGATTTATTTTTGCAAAGTATAGAGGATCCTACTATCCGCTTGTATGTCATACCGACTGCTTTGGCTAAAATTGCGAACAAGTACTAGGTACCGACTGCCTATGCCCCTTGACGACTGGTTTTCTTGGTTCCAAGTTAGGCGATCAGTCGGCCATTTCCCCAGTCGGACCCCCAACTTATTTTAGGAAATACGTTAGGTTTGTTTAACCTTTTCAAGTTAGAAAGGAACAGGCCGCTTATAACCAGCCCACCTGTTTGTTAAAATAGGAATAGTTCTTGAGTCCCTGTTTGCCAAAAAGCAGTCGACCTACGAACCAGATTTTCAAACATGTTTGGTTTTGAAAAGAAATCATCTTAGTAGGGGTCGTGGTACGAGAGCTCTGGCTCGCCTTTAGACAGGCGGACTCGTCATACCTTTTGAATCCTTACTAAGTATGAGAGTGACTTATGAGTAATCTTTGAGGTTACCCATTCGTCAGCTTTTATGCTTGAGTAGTAGAGGTACCAGGCGGCAGAAGCCGGCTGATCCCCTTGATTCGCCAATTTTTGTTGGCTATTTACTCAAGAGGTACCGGCTGTACTTATCCCAAGTAATACAGACGGCCATCCGATGCGGATGTTAACTACTAACGCTTGTTTTGTTTAGTGTTAGAGTTATCCTTGTCTCAAAAACGGCTACGTGATTCCCCTTGGGGACAGTCGTCTAGGTGCCGTGTAATTAGTTTATAGAGCAATGTTCCACCCAAAAGGGAGCTGCTTTCTGCGACGAATTTCATCTGGATGGATGCCGCCGGACGCCTGCTATGATGTTGGGACAGGTCGTATTAGTTTGAGGATTGGATCAGTTGGCTGGGCGCCTGGTCTGATCATTCGGCCATAGGCCTTAGGTAGTTCATGGCAAACTAAGTATAGGAGAGTAGCCGACTATATATAACTACAGGCGCGTACCCCTCGTAATTTGAATGCATATTTGAGTAAAATGGAGAGAAGCCGACTGTTTTACCAGTTGGCATGCCCCTCAATAGATGAAAAAAATGGGGAGTAGCCGGCTGCTCATGGAGCAGGCGGCTTACCTCTCTAAGTACAATACTAATGAAGCAAAATAGCAAACTTTATTAGTAGCTCTTGGCTATTTACATCATTAAAAAATAATACTTCTTTAGATTATCTACATTCCAGGTTCGAGGCAAGGGTTGGCTGTCTCGTGTTTCCAAGCGGTAGGTGTCGTCCCTGACCTCTTCATAAATTCGGTAAGGTCCTTCCCAATTGGGAGTTAATTTTCCTAACTTATTAGCCCTACCGACTGCTTCCATCTTTCTTAGTACAAAGTCCCCCACTTTGAGTGGACGCCTGTGCACCCTTTTGTTATATGACCTTGTCATTCTCAGGCGGTAGATTTCATGGCGCAGGGCTACATTGCCCCTTCGTTCTGGAAGTGAGTCCAATGCCAGGCTCATGGACTCCCAGTTTGCCTCTTCGTCATACAACATTATTCGAAGAGTTGGCTCGTAGTGTTCAATTGGAAGAACATCTTCTGCCCCATAAGTTAGGAGGAATGGAGTTTCTCCAGTCGACCCTTTTTCAGTCGTCCTAATGACCCAGAGAACATGTGGTAGTTCATCTTCCCATAGGCCGCCTGCTCGTTCAACCTTCTTCTTAAGACCGTCTGAGATGATCTTATTGAAAGCTTCTACTTGGCCGTTTTCTTGAGGAAGGCCGACTGATGCAAAGCAGTGTGAGATGCCTTGGTCTCCCAGCCAATTTTTGAGAACAGGTGTCTCAATTTGGGGACCATTATCAAAAACCATAGACATGGGCACCCCAAACCGAGTGATGACATTTTTCCAGATGAATGAGATCACATCCTTCGTCTTGATTCCCTAACAGCCTCAGCCTCAACCCATTTGGTGAAGTAGTCGACTGTAACAAGTATGTACTTCCTGCCGCCTGTAGCAGGCGTATAGGGACCTAGGATATCCATGCCCCACTTAGAAAACGGCAGTGGGCTATGGATAGCAGTGAGATCAGTAGCCGGACGATGGATTAACTTGCCAAACCTCTGGCACTTGTCACATTTTTTCACCATTTCCATGGTGTCTGCCTCTAAGGTAGGCCAAAAGTAACCTTGCCTCCTTGCTCGTTGAGCAAGCGACCTGCCGCCTACATGCGAAGCACAACACCCTGAATGCAGGTCTTCTAGGACCTCTCGTCCTCTTTCTGGGGTCACACACTTTAAGAGGGGCAGAAGATAACCCTTCTTAAAGAGCTCACCCTTGCACATTTCGAAGCTGGCCGCCCGTTTTTTCAGCAGGGCCGCCTGGGAGTGATCATTCGGCAAGGTGCCGGATGTTAAATATGCTCGGATGTCGTCCATCCAAGTTGAGCTTCTGTCAAGGATTCCAATAGGCTCTTCTTCGATACTTCTCTTCTCCATAACTTCCCAGCAGACGGTTCTTGGAGTATCACAGGAGGCCGAGGAGGCCAACTTTGAGAGAGCATCCGCCTGGTTATTTTCGGACCTTGGTACTTGAGTTAGATGAAACTCCTCAAGTGACCCGACCGCTTGTCGTACCGCCTGCAAATATTTAATCATGGCCGAATGGGTTGCTTCGTATTCGCCGTTATACTGACTTACTATCAACTGTGAGTCAGAGCAGGCGTCTATTTTTCTTGCCCCAGCCGCCTTGCACATGCGGATTCCAGCAAGTAAAGCTTCATATTCCGCCTCGTTGTTCGAGGCTTGAAAATTAAAATGTAGAGCATACTCATACCTGTCGCCTTCTAGCGACTAACATATGACGCCTGCTCCACAACCATTTGAGGTGGAGTTCCCGTCCACATAGACCTTCTAGACTTGGTCTGGAACCTGAGAATCCGAGGGCCGAGTCATCTCTACAATAAAATTAGCAAATGCTTGCCCCTTTACTGCTTTTCTTGGCTCAAATGAAATTTCAAGGCTCTGAATCTCTATCGCCCATTTGATCATTTGACCTAACGACTCCATAGTTGTCAATGGCCGCTTGATTGGCTGATCTATGTATACGACGACTGAATGTGCCAAGAAGTAATGCTTCAATTTTCTAACTGCCATAAAGAGAGAAAAACCAAATTTTTCCACTAGGGGGTACCTCAACTCAACATTTTTCAATACATGACTGACAAAGTAAACCGGGAGTTGGCAGCCGTTTCTTTCAGCAAGGAGGAGGGCACTTAGAGCATGGTCAGACACTGCGAGATACATGTAAAGCACTTCTTTGGGAAAGGGACTGACCAACCTTGGTAAGGAATGCAGATGGACTTTTAGTTTTTGGAAGGCCGCCTCAGCATCCGGCCCCCATTCAAACCTTACTTTCTTCTTTATTTCCTAAAAAAAGTAAAGGCACTTGTCGCCTGATCGGCTGAGAAATCTTCCTAGGGCCGCCAGACAACCTGTTAACTTCTGAACCTCTCGGACCGTGCGAGGCGACTACATGTCGATGACCGCCTGCACTTTCTCATGGTTCGCCTCTATACCTCTCTGATTAATGAGGAATCCAAGAAACTTCCCAGACTCAACCCCAAAAACACATTTCTTGAGATTGAGCATGACATGGTGCCGCTTGAGTGTGGTGAACGTTTCTCGGAGGTCAGCCAGATGGTCTGTCTGAAGCTTGGACTTTACAATCATATCATCTATGTATGCCTCGACACTCCTTCCAATTAGGTCAAAGAAGACCGTGTTTATCATTCTTTGGAAGGTGGCCGGGGCGTTCTTCAAACCAAACGGCATGACCATGTAGCAATACAGTCCTTGATTAGTGACGAAGGTCGTCTTCTCCTGATCTTTCTTCCACAAAGGAATTTGATGGAAGCCAGAGTAGGCGTCCATGTAGCTCATTAAAACGTGGCCGGTTGTTGAGTCGACTAAGCTGTCGATCTTAGGTAATGGATAACTATCCTTAGGGCACGCCTTGTTCAAATCAGTGTAGTCCATACACATTCGCCAGGTACCATTCGGCTTCTTTACTAACACAACGTTCGCAACCCAGTCTGGGAAATAACATTACCGAATGAACCTTGCATCAAGCAACTTTTTAACCTCTGCGGCGGCCGCCTGGCTTCTTTCTTCACCATGGTTCCGTTTCTTTTGCCGGACCGGCTTCTTTTTCGGATCCACGGCTAATTTATGCACTACCAAGTCTGGACTGATACCTGGCAGCTCATGTACCTCAAATGCAAAGATATCCTTGAATTCCTTCAAGAGTTGGTGAAGATCTTCACCCAGTACCGCAAGAGCAGTCGTCCCAACTTTGACTGCTTGGTCAGGACGTGAGTCGTCCAGGACAACATCCGTATGCTCACCAGCCGGCTGAGGGGAAATTCGTCTGATCGCTCCTCTGCCAGTGATTGCTATCTTTTTTCTTTTCTCTCAACCCCTGGTTGGGCAGCCTTTCTTTTCTTGCCGCCTGGTACTTTGGCAGGCGTATCTCCCTTGATTTACTCAAGGTCAGTTTTCTCTCCACTTGGGCCAGCAGTCGCCACAATGGGTTTGATATCCGAGAGATAACACTCTCGTGCCATTTTCTAGTCTCCCTTTAGGGAGCCGACTGTTCCATCATCCTTCTCAAACTTGAGCAGCATAATGGAAGGAATGATGACAGCTTTTGAATTGTTCAGGGTGGGTCGTCCCAGGATCATGTTGTAGGCCGAGAGTTCTTCAACAACTAAGAACCGAACCACCATGTAGCGGCCCTCCCCCTTCTCACCCAGACGGATAGGTAGATCCACCCGTCCCACTGGGTGTACAACACTTCCTCCAAACCCTAGTAAAGGGTGAGATACCGGGTGTATGCAATCAGATTTGTACTTGAGCTTTGCCAAGCACTTGTTGCTGATGAGATCAGAGGAACTTCCGGTATCTATGAGGATCCGGCCAACTCTTTGGTTGGCCACTTTACATTCAATGACAATGGGGTCGTCATGCGGCCCCCTAACACCTCCCAGATCCTCTTCTGTGATGACAATTTCTGGGAATGAACTCTTGGCGGTCCGTCCTTGGTGAACGGAATTAACATCTAACCGCCTGAAGTTGTCTTTGTTGCCCCTGATAGTGGGGCCGCTTCCTGAGAAGCCGCCTGCTATAGTGTAGACAGTAGCGTCGTCAGTATCTGAACTGTCGGCCGGTCGATGATTCTTCTTGGCCGACTGCTTTTGTTTTGGAGGAGCCTTCCCCTTGGACTTCTTGACATAGGAGTCAAGATCACCTTTTTCAGCCAGGCGGTCCAGGTAGCGCATGAGGCTAATACACTCATTGGTTTCATGACCAATGTCCTCATGAAAATTACAGAATTTCTTTTGGTTTCGATTACTCGTAGAACCTTTCATGGGGGCCGGCTTCTCAATGGTCATCCGACCTTGGATTTCGTTGAGGATAGCTTGGCTATCCTTATTGAACTCATACTTCGGGGAGTATGGTTTAAACTCTTTTTTCTTTTTCTGGGACGGCTGATCAGAGGAGTCGACCGCCCAGACTTCTTTTCTCTTCTTTTCATCTTTATTGGCCGACTTCTTTGGTCGGCTCTCTTTTTTGTCGAACTTTCTTCCATCCGACTGCTTCCATGTATTACACAGGTCAGTCGCCTGTATGTAGGCTTCCGCCTCAATTAATGCTTCTTGGAGAGTAGCGACTTTCTTTCGGACCAGGTTAAATTTGAAGGTCGACCCATCCCTTAGACCTCTGAAGAAGTCAGTGTAGGCTACTTCATCCGGCAACCCTTGTATCTGGATTCTCATCAGGTTAAACCGCCTAATGTAGGAACGAAGTCCCTCCTTTTCTCCCTGCTGTATAGTCCCTAGGTCAAGGGTCGTCTTCTTAGCAGGGATATTCATGGCGAAGTTGGAGGTGAACAAGTAGGAGAGGGTCTTGAAACTATTCACACAACAAGTCGGCAGGTTGCCGAACCACTATTGTGCAATGCCCTTCAAAGTACCTGGGAAGCACTTGCACCATGTGGAATCATCAAACCCTTGGAGGTACATAAGGTTGGTGAACGCCATCAGATGATCCTCTAGGTTAGTAGTGCCATCATAGGCGCCTACTAATACATTCTTCACTTTGGCCGGCTGGGCGGTCTCTATAATTTCCTTGGAGAAGGCAGACGGTTGTTCTCCAAGTCTTAGCAACCGTAGTTGCCAGTCCAAAGGTTGGAAGTTTCTTGCCGCCTGTCCTCCAAATAGAGGAGGCTGCAAGAAAAATTGTTGTTGCGACACATATGGCTGGCGTGGCTCATGCGGAGCCGACTGGTCTTTATGGGATCCGGACCGACGGGAGGTACCGCCTGTATGGCTCTCATAATTTGATTGTGAATACCTCATAGAGGTATTTTGAAAACTGTCTTGAAAATCCGAAGTAGAGGCCGACTCCGACAGTCGGTCGTTCTTCTTCTGCTCTAGCAACAATTGAGCATCTGAGTAAGTTTTCTTTGATCCATCCGCCTGAACATGACGGATGGGCTTTCTCTTTCCTGGTGAAGGAAAATGATACTTCGTTAGGTCGATCACAGGCGGCTCCCACTTCCTAGACTTAGGATAAGGAGTCGCCTCTCGACCTTGTACAGGTTTCTTCCTCCCAGAGTGAGAGGGTTTTCTAGCCGACTGCTCCTTGGACGGAGCAGGCGTCTTCTTATTGATGAGATCCTGAATCTCCCCTTTGAAGTTATTCATGAAAGTCATGAGTTCACTTCTAGTAATGGGAGAAGATCACGCGGCCGCCTATTGGTGATCAAGCGGCTGGCCGACAGGTTTACTAGAGCCAGCCTGGCAATCCTTTTGTTCCTTCTTTTCAGAGGAACGAGTTCGTCGGGCTCGTAAGGTCCCGTCTAGGGCCGTATGAGTCTCAACCTCGACCTCATTGTCAGTATCCTGGTCACTATAGACCTGAGGGTTGTCCATAGGACGCTTCTCGCTTTGATTCGGTACAGACTGTGATTCCATCTCGAAAGTACTCTCCCCACAGACGACGCCAAAATGTTTCGGGGTTTTTTGATGTCCTGCAGGAGAGTTACAATTCCGGGACTGGTCTCCTTGCGCCTGTACCTGAAAAACAACGGAGACTCCTTGTGGTGGGAGTTCCGCCTCCGACGGTCAAGTTAGTACTTGTTTGAGGAGTAATAAGTGCGGAAAAGTAAAGGTTGGGAGATATGGTTCCTCTAGGGGAGGAGTGATCAGTGTGTTTAGGTTCTCTAGATGAGAGTAATTAATTGCTCAAAAATCCCCCTTTTAATGAGGATTAATGAAGGTATTTATATGCCTTGGGATGCGTGTATGTCCTAGGTTTAGGTCAACCTAGGGCTGATTGGGCTTCCACAAGACTTTGGGCCTAGGTGGCCGGTTTTCCCATTTGGCATAGGGGAGGCCACGTGTCGTGGCATAAGAGGTCCAAGGTGGACTGTTCATCACTTGACACGTGGCAAGCTCCAATTGGTCCATGTGGCGGACACTTGGCAGAGCTTGAATGGTCCACTTGTCAGATGATGATTGGTAGGGAAAAATCCCCTAATCAACCCCCGTGTCGACATTCTTCCATTGTTCTTGGTTCAACATCATTTTCATTAGACACAATTTCAATTGCAATGGAATATGCAAATATTTCATTTACGATAACATCTTTTCTATTCCAATTAATCTTGGTAGAGACATAATTCATTAAAATTTCATTGTTATCAATGTCTTTCTCATCTTGTTATTCCCTGTAGGGTTGTCTTCTTGTTCATCCCTTTTTTATATTATTATCATTTTCTATACTTTCATCCACATTTGGTCTTTCTTGACCTTCTAACAGGGGAACATCATTAGTCTCATTTTCTATTCCATCCGATATTTTCAATTTCCTTGGCTCAGAATCTTTTGAACCAAGTGGTCTCCCACGCTTTTCGTGTGCTTGAGATTCATTTTCAATGGCCCTTATTACCAGTTGGAATTATTTCAATACGTGCAGAGGCATTTTCCGTTGGTATATGTGATTTTGTCACCTTCTTTGTATCTACAAATGCATTAGGCAATTAATTTCCAACACTTTGTAAATGAACAGTTTTCTTGACTTCTTGTTCACACGTATTAGTTCGTGGGTCTAACATTAACAGTTGTGTTGCATTCCAAACGAGTTCTATTTTTTTATCGCGTGGGTCCACTTTCTCTCCCCCTAAGGCTGGGAATACTGTTTCATTAAAGTGACAGTCGACAAATCTAGCCGTAAATAAGTCACCAGTCAATGGTTCAAGATATTTAATTATAGAGGGGGATTCAAACTCGATATAAATTCCCAGCCTTCTTTGTGGACCCATTTTTGTTCGTTGGGGTGGAGAAATAGGAACATACACAACATAACCAAAGACTTTTAGATGTGAGACACTTGATTCTCGACCAAAAACTAACTGTAGTGGCAAGAATTTATGATAAGCTGTAGGTCTCAATCTAACTAGTGATGCTGCATGTATTATAGCATGTCCCCAAGCAGATGATGATAATTTTGACCTCATTAATTATGGTCTTGCAATCAATTGTAGTCTTTTAATTAGTGATTCAGCTAGACCATTTTGTGTATGAACATGAGCTACTGGGTGTTCAACAACAATTCCAATTGACATACAATAATCATTAAATGTTTGGGATGTAAATTCCCCAGCATTGTCGAGTCTTATTTGCTTTATTGTA
Source organism: Chenopodium quinoa (assembly GCF_001683475.1). Lineage (NCBI taxonomy): Eukaryota > Viridiplantae > Streptophyta > Magnoliopsida > Caryophyllales > Amaranthaceae > Chenopodium > Chenopodium quinoa. The sequence goes on along the minus strand of NW_018743212.1, from coordinate 5,120,977 downwards.
TGATCTAGGAGTTGAGCTCTTGATTTGATAATTTAGGTAAGTAAAGGGAACATTTCTACTTGAAAGTAGACTAACATGTGACCATCGAGTAGAAGCATCAATTAAAACTAAGGGTGAGCATAACAGGGTACCCTGTAAAAATTCTTGGAACCGGAACCGAAACCTGTTGCAACAGGTTCCTAAAAATGGGAACTGGAACCGGAACCTATTGAATAGGTTCTTGGAAATTGGTAACCGAAACCGGTTCCGGTTCCGATTCAGGATACCCTGTGTAGGGAATATTTCAAACATCAACTTTGAGCCCCACTATTATCATGCATTTAAACATGGTGGCGTCCAAAGGGAAAGAATCTAGAGATAAAAGAGTCGCCAACAAGTTTTAGGAACTTGTAAACCGTTTACGGGTGTGAAGGTTACACCCCATTCACGATCACGGAGATCGCTAACTCCATAGTGGTCTGGAACCATGACTGGATATTCGGGGATGATGGTACCAATCCAACCTAAAAGAGATTGAACCCGCCCTAAATCGGCCTCTACTTAATTCTTATGATATTCATATGCGCTTTCTGATCAACATACATCCAACAAGTTAGCCCAGAACCTGTTTAATCTACGTTGGTTGATTATTAATGCACAAATAAATCTATTATTGGCGATCACTTGAATTTATATCATATTAAACCTAAAATCAAATTATTAATTATCTTATTAGGTGTGGTTTCAAGTGCAAATTTCCTTTAAACCTGCAAGAAGGGGCGTGATCAAGCAACATAATCAAGCAACATATAATTATTGACACAACAATCATCATCATAATCATCATAATTGATATAATCTCATCAAAACATGATTAATAGCAAGATCCTCGGCATGATACTAAACGGATTAATAACAAACCCTAGCATGTCACTAAACAATAAAAATCAAAGCTTTAGCCTAAACATGATACTAGAAATCAACATGATATCATAAATATTAATTAAGCATCCTAACATGATACTAGGAATTAAAATAATACTCTAAGCATGATTTCTATATCAAAAGCAAGGAATAAAGATAGTAGATTTACTCACTTTGATGCCTCGTATCTCTTTCTTTCAAAACAATAAACACGTTAGTAACTTCAAGAAAGATTAAATAAATAAACCAAATAAGAATTGAAATATAGATTGAGGACCAAACCCTCAGAATTATCAACCTTTAACGTCGAGGTCGAAGACAACTACGAGAAGGGCTTGGAGTATTCAAGTCTCGCAAAGGACGTATGGTGATGTGTTTAGGCTAAGGCTAAGAGAGAGAGAGAGAGAGAGAGAGAGAGAGAGAGAGAGAGAGAGAGAGAGAGAGAGAGAGAAGCTTATAGCTTAGAGAGTGATTAAGATGATGATTGTTGGTGATCAAGCTTGTTGATGATTGAAAATGGGGTAAGAAGACCTTTATTTATAAGAAAAAAGAGGGTCGAAAGATCAGAAAAGAGTCAGAATCCGACTAGGAGTAAAACTGCTTTTCGTCGCGACGCGATATTTTTCAAAAGATAGAATCTGTACGGAATCTGACTCCCAATCAAATTGGGTTAACCGTGTTCCGTACGTATTCTAATATTATCAAAATATAAAATCATTAAAAGACAAGTGTTTTGCCAAAAGTAAAATTCTTAAATTTTTATCTTTTCAAAAACAGGGTAAGTTAGAACCTTCTAGTGGATTCTAGAAGATAATAATAAATCCTAAGGGATTTAGGAATAGAGTTAAGGTTAACGGACCCTCCACATGGTCATTGGGTCGTAGGTAAGGTTCGGTTTGGGCTCGGTTTAGTATTTTGGCCATAACTTGTTCGTTATAACTCGTATTTAGGCTTATAATATATCGTTGGAAAGCTCTTTTCAAACCCATCCAAATACACAATTATTGGACCCAAATTATGGACCAAAATAAACTAATTTGGAAGTTTTTATAAAGAGGACACGAAATGAACTATTTTGGGTTTAAAGATACGAAATAAATGATTTTGGCTTAAAACATTTAAGAAAAGTTTAGAAATGGTCAAGGTTAAAGGGAAATTCACGAGACCCTTCAACACTTCACCTAACTCGATAATCAAAGACGTGAAAGGTACTCATCACTAGGTTTAGTTTTTGGGGAAGACACAATCAGGTGTCTACACCTGTCTTGTAATGTACTTACTAACTTATTACAGATTTTTTTAATAAAAAAACTGGTTGCTCACTAATTTATAATGTTTACAACTCGCAAAATAAAAAAAGTAGTAGTAGTTGTCTAAAAAATTTAATACGTATGTTTACAATGTGATTTTGATATTTATTATTTAAAGATAAGTTAGAATTGGTGTATAATATAAAATTAAGTGATGCTTTTAACTGGTTACAATGTACCCTACATGTTTCGGTTCCAAAAAATTGAGAATCTGAACCGGAAAATGTTGCAACAGGTTCTCCATTTTGCTACCCGGAACCGGAACTTCTTGTACAGGTTCCAGTTCCGGAACCTTCGATTCCTAACAGGTTTCGGTTCCGATTCAAGGTACCTTGATTTTTTTCTCACCCCTAATTAAAATCATGAAATATCGAAATGGTCCACATGCCGGATTGATTAGCCCAAAAATATCTCCCTGAATTCTTTATAAGAATTTTGGGGATTCAGTAGCAATTTTATTCATAGATGGCCTTATTATTAATTTGCCAAGTGAACATACAGAGCATGTTAACTCATCTGATCGAGCTATTTTGACATTTCTTATTGAATGTCCAACTGAATTTGCTATAATTCTTTGCATCATCCTAATTGCTGGATGTCTCAAACGATCATGCCACAAAATAATCAAGTGTTTGTCATCTAACTTCTGGTTAGATATCATACTGATTTCCACGAGTCGTATATTTATACGATATAACCCTGAAGAATATGCTGGCAATTTCTCATAAATATGTTTAATGAGTTTGGAGGCAACCTATCAAGCCAATCACTTGCCTTGCCCATACGAGAAAACTTGAACATGCTCAACAAAATGCTCTCCGGAGTCACCCCATTTGCCTTCACGGTACATACTACAATACCGTGTAAATTGCTTGAGATGCGCAATGGGATCCTCATGTTTTGCCCCGGAGAATTGGTGACCCTCTATCAAGGTGATAAGGGCGGGCCTTATATCAAAATTGTTTGCTTCGGTAGTGGGAGTAGCAATCCCACTTTCTTCTAGATAAGGTGGAGGAACACCAAACTCTCTCAAGGTTTTATTTGGAAGAGCCATTTGAAATTGATGGAAAGATGAAGAAGTTGGAGAAGTCTTTGGTGATTCTAATGGAGTGGTGTCTACACTAAATTCACTGAAACTAGAATGCTCAGATTCAATGGATACTTGCGGCTCACTTGAAGTATCTTCACTATCTCTCGCCCTCTTTTTTCTTCAATTTGCCATTACAACCTTTTTTAGCTTAAGATTCAATGGCACAAGAGGTAGTGCTCTATTGCTGCGTTTGGGCATAAAACAAAGAAAACTAGATTGGAGATTAGTAGGTTAGTGTAAAAAAAAAATAGAAAAATAAAGCTATACAAATGAACTAGTCTCACATGTTTCATAAATAACTCAATGCTCAACGCCATTCCCTGACAACGGCGCCATTTTGGTAGAGGATAAATCAATCGTTGGTCGAATACCCTAAAGCCAAACAATACTTCTACGTAAACCAACCTAATACAAGTCTAGGGTAAGTAAAGGATCGTAACCACATGGAATGGGTATGCGTACACCAAGATTATGAAACGGTTGTAAGCTAGTTTGGTCACAAGATTGAGGTTTTGATTAATTAACTACTATGGAGACAAACACTAGGGGGAAATGGGAATCGACACCAACCAAACCAATAGATCAATACAATAGGTAAAAACTAACACAAATTAAGTGATAGAAAGGGCACTCAACATTGCCTTCTTTTGGAGCCACAACACTAAGCATTCCTAAGCCAAACTCAACTAACATGATAGGCTAACCAAGTCTCAATGATAGAAAGTAGACTACTAACTCGGGTTTGTCTTTCGATCGTTTCAAGAAAGCATTAAGGCACAAATAATTGGGGATTTCCTAATTATCGTAACTAAGACTACTACATCATCCAAATAAGGAACCGTAACCAAGAGGAATTTAGCATAATAGTAATGGAAAAGGTTCAAAACTAGACCTCATCTTTCAATGCAAGCATAGAAGTGAATACATGAGCAATAAGCGGCCATCCAATTACACATGCAATTAACTAGTCCTGTAACAATCAATCATCAACCCAAAATGAACATGCAAGCACAAAAATTAATTAACCCATGGCTTGGTTGGGTCTTCACCCAACCCCTAGCTAAGAAACTACTCACTAATCATGGTGTTCAACATCCTAACAACAATATCTAAATTCAACATTAATCTAACAAGTTGAGAGAAGTAGTAAGAACAAAGTAGATTGAACATGCAACAACAAATAATCAAGATTAGAGAAGAAATTAACAATAGAAAGCAATTAAAAACAGAGAATAAAGAGTAAGAGATAGAGGAAAGAGATTACTAATGAAGCTTCAAAGTTGAGGAATTGTTGAAATTAAGAGAACAAACTTCAATTAAACTATTACAATGATTGAGTTTTGAGAGAATCTAAGCTAAATTAAGAGAGTTATAAGAAATTAAGGGAATAAGAAGTCTAAAAGGGAAGAAGATCCTTTCTACAAATGAAGCCAAAAGGGTATTATATAACCCGGCCCCCAAGAAAAACGACGGAGAAAACAAGGAAACGACTCGTCTACAGGTCGGCACGGACGTGCCAAAGGTTGCACGGACATGAAAACCTATTAAAATAAGTGCAGTAGCTACTGCCTGCCCTTGCACGGACATGCAGAATTTGGCACAGACGTGCATGGATGTGCACGGACATGCCACTTTTTAGCACGGACATGCAGCATTTTCTGACGAAAACAACTTCGTTTCGGAAGGCCATAACTTCTTCATTTCTTATTGAAAAAAGGCATGTGACCAGTCGTTGGAAAGCTATTGAAATGAAATTTAATCTCCAATTGAAATCACTATAATATGTTGAGTAGAAAAAAATTCATGGTCATTTGAAGTTGACCTTAGTGTAAAAATCCTTCCAAAACCCTTCTAATTTACTTAACTCTTAGACACTTTTCCTTGATTTTTTCATTCTTCCTTCATTGATTCATTCTTTCATTGCTCCCTTCTTTCCTCTTCTGGCCTCAAACTTCTTTGCTTTTTTATCCAAAAGCCTCAAAGTGCCATCTTTATACCTAAATATGCACCAAAACACTAACAACCCCGTGAAGCATAGGATACACAAGAAATGCATAAAAATAGAGTAATTAGTGAACTAAGACATTGATTTCTCACAATTACAAGGCTCAAAACCACTCTAAAATCATACAAAATTACAAGCTATCAAATCCCCCCAATCTAGGCTTTTGCTCGTCCGAGCAATATAATCATAACAACCAATTTAGGAGAGGAAAGAACCCGTTAGGATCAAAGCAAAGAAAGGCAAGATAATGCAAGGAAAACCTCACTCATGGCAAACACGAATCAGTTTTAACACAAGTGGGAAGCCATTTAAACCCATAAGTCGCCTTACAGGACGAGTTTTGATCTCGTGAGGGTTTCCATTGAGCTTAACCCACAACTCACGCAAAAACCACAAAAAACCATCAAGGGTTACACAAGTTCCAATGTTTTTATCACCCAAGTCAACTCGTCGGGATATGAGACACAAGCAAGACAAGTGAGCAACTTTCAAGAATTACCAATCATACAAATGTACACATGAGTTGGGGGTAAAGAGGAGAACTAAACAAGGTTGCACTAGGATACTTCCTTAGACCTTTTACTGGTTAATTATAGCACATCTAAATATTCCAAAGTTGTAACAAGCCCTCTTTCGGTTATAAAATCTCAAACTGCTAGTCCACCTCCCAAAATGCACACCTAAGGCCCCTTAACTACACTCTAACTTGGGAATTTCACAAGAAACAATGATGTAAACAAGGTGTGGGAGGCATTCACGAGTTGACCTCTAAAGAAGAGAATCTTTTTTTTTTTTTTTTTTTTTTGAGAAATTTCGGGGGAGTTTTTATTCTCCCTTTTTTTTCTATGCCCCTTTTTTTCATCTTTTAATGCTCTCGCCTCTTTTAACTGTGAGCGACTCTTTCTTTTATTGATAATATGTGACTTATTATGCTACTTATTACACATAACACAAATAGAACCAATTCCCTAATAGAGTTTCATTTCGGGGAGGAAATGAGGCACATCAAGGGCATAAGGGACCGCAAATTGACTCAAACATATCCTACTTTGGGCGAATTCGACAATATCCTATACTAGATGTGCAATTGAGCATTCATTGGCTTTCATTTCATATACACTAATGCAATTAAGATTAATAAGCCTCTAAATGACCCCAACTCTTGCATACTCCCTTCTAAAAGAACTAGTACTCATCGCTCAAGAGTCAAGCAAGGAAAACATATAAGCATTGTCATTTGAATCTCATCCTTGGACAATTTTTTAATCATTTTTTTTTAGAACAAAATCCAAGCAAGAATATTTAAAAATCTAAGTTAAGCATAAAAAAAAAAAAAAAAAAAAAACATATTCACAAAACTAATTACAGAGAGAGAGAGCGAGAACTAGTATTCACATGATCTATAATTCGTAAGACAAGAAAGAAAAAGAGAGAAAAGATTTACCTCATAGGAGAAAGCACAAACTCCATAAATGATCCAATATATTACACCTTTTTGATCCATAATCCCGCAATTTTTTCTCATCTCTAAAAGGTAATAAAGGGAAGATAATCCCACCATGAATCAAGATCCAAACCTAAGCACCAACCTATATACAAAAGAGCAACACCAAAAAGGAAATAAAAGTGAGAAAATACAACAAAAATACTTGGGTTGCCTCCCGAGAGCGCTTCTTTAACGTCACTAGCTTGACGCAAATTCAAAAAGTATCCTTAAGGTGGGATAAAGTTCGAAACCATTATTTTGCCATTGCTTTCATCATTACAAATTGCCTTCATGGAAAAAACCAAATTGTTTTCTTGACTAACACTAAAGGCAAGTTAATTCACAACTTCCTTTGAATTCATCTTCTTCTTCCTCTTTCTCTTTGCCTTTCCTTTCCTCTTCTTCTTGGAAGCTTTGGTGTCATACCCTTCATCCTTATGAGCGTCGGACTCACCTTCTTCAAGCAATGTCTTGAGGCAAGAAAGCATGACAATCACCTCATCAAACCTATCTAAACCTTGCTTTGACTCATGAACATCAACAAAAGAGTTAGTGGCACAAAGCAATTTCAAGTCATGCAATCTTTCATGGGGGGAGGACATCCTCTCTTAGGATCAATAGTAAGACAAAATTTATCATCACCCACATTTAATGTGATTTTTCCTTCCCTTACATCTATAATTGCACCACCCGTTTGAAAGGAATGGTGTCCTTCCAACAAGTGTATTATTCCGATAGAGGGTTCGGAATTATTAGAAAGCTAATTATTCAGTGAGGTCAAATGATCGGAATGCCTGGGTGGAGGCCGCTTCCGATCAGTAATATTAATGTATAATTAATATTGCAGCTTAATCTTGACTGAACCCTTCGATTCGCACCCCAATCGAGTAACCGATCCGAGACGACGAATCAATCCGAAAGATTAGATGAGTCAATAGAGTATTACGAACAAAGACGTCGGATATCAAGCTTAGAGCGTCGAAACCGAGCGTCGTAAGTCGAGTCGAATTCAAAATTCGACTAGACGTGAAATCAAGTAAGCGACAAGTGCAAGCTAACCATTGGCATACCCATGCGAGTGGTAGGCTAGCATGGGCCACCAACCGCAACGCATGGCTATCCCGTAAGCCAAGCATGCATGTGCGTGCTAGGCTCGCTGGCCGAGCGTGCGTGCAAGGTTGGTGTGCCTAGTCGCACACATGCTAGCGTGCCAATGTGATGGCCCTTGCATAGCCACAGCTAGGCTGCGCTTAGCACGAGCATCGCAAGCAACGTGCTATGCGTGCTTGCCAGCATAGCAGCACCAGCCACAAGCAGCAGATGGGCCTCGCTAGCACACGCAACGCAGCAGCAGCAGCAGCCCGCATTGCGTGGCTTGCTTGCTGCGCTCTTGCATATGCGGGCTGGCCTGCTAGCCAAGCCAAGGTGCCAGGCACCAACTAGGCAGCCTTGGCAGCCAGCTATGGGGCTTGGCCAGCTCACGGTCAATGGAGGGGACCGGTTTATGGGGATTTCTTGGGGAGCAAGGGAATTTTGGTCCCCCCCTTTAGTGGTCCTCACCTACTCTTGCTCACCATTTGCCACTTGGCGCTTGTTGATTCATTTGCATTTTAATTTGTTTTTAGATTAAAATAAATTGAGCAAAATGCAATTTTCCCACATTGAAGGGAGATGGGAAATTAAGACTCCCTTCCCTATAAATTCCCATGTTTTGAGTTTGGGAAGAAGCACTTGAGTTGAACTCAATAAGGCATCTCCTTATAAGTGAGAAAACCTTTAAGTTCATAATACTCTAGTATTTCCTTGGTCTAGCCCCGATTAACCTTCGGGGTAGAGACCGCTCGGTCGGGTCGAGGGTGCGAGCCGTCGGAGGCTTACGCACTTGCGAAGCTAGAGCTTTCAAATAAGAGCTCGTAAGCGAGCGAAACACGCGTCGAGGGTAAGATTTTGTTTTCTTTTGCTCTCTCTTCTGTTGTTTAATTATGTTATTGCATGTTTAGTTACATTAATTAGTGTGCGATCTTGGGCGAGTTTCATTCCACGTAGTGTCGGACACTGCAAAACCAACAGCGGTATCGGAGCCACGCTCATTTTAATTATTGTAACTAATAATAAATTAAGGTGATTTAAAATGGATTTAAATTTCTGGTTTTGCTTTCTATTTAGATTAGAAGCTTGTTTTAATTTGTTTTAATCTTGTATTTATACTAATTTTGGCTCAAGAACCCAGATTTCGACCCAAAAATAGTGAATTTTGGGTGGAATTGATGTTCTAAATCGTTTTTGACCCTCTTTGAAAACTGTCCAGAAGCCAAAATCCACCCAGAAACATGTTTTTCAAGGGATTTTTCGTTTTTGACGAAAAAATTTAAATCTTTAAACCTTGATAAATTATGGCATGTTAATGTTAGATTATGTGTATGGTTACATCATTAATCTACTGCAATAATAACCCTTATTAAGCATGTTTATGAAGTCATATTTGGTGCTTAATCTGGTGAGTTCATTTTTCACATAAACTTACAATTTCACATTTTTTAAATTAATTGCTTCAAGTGTGAATGTTTATGGTGAATTTGTAATTTTGAAGTCCTTAAAAGTGTTAAAGATCCAATCTTTAATTGTTTATTTGGTTGGAACTTAACTTTCTAAATTCCATGTTGAAGTAATATTTAATCATTTTTAGTTGATTAAAGTCTTGAAAGTTCAAAACTTGTGATTGAAAATTTAATTAATCTTCATATTGGAAGATGTAATTTTTCAAGTTTACACAAGTTAGTGTTGGAAATTTATCATTGGATGATTGTGTTTATTTTTCCAACCCTTTTAATTTTGTCAAATCTCATTATTAATTTATGTATGGTTAAATTAATTGTGAGTATAGCCCTTCAATTTTGTTGCATCAAAATGACTCAAAAATAATTTAAAGAATGGTTCTTGAAATAATTTTAGTTTGTGCACTAAAATTGAATTTATTTAAGTTGGACTTGATTTATTTAATTTTTGCTCAAAATTAGTTCTAAAATAAATTTAAAATTAATTTTATATCACACATAAATCGGGATCAAATCCCGAGCTAAGAGCACACAAATCGAGGCAAAGACCGCCCAAGCACACCCTTGGCAAGTTGGGCTGCTCACGCAGCCCACATGTGGCTGCCAAGATGCGTGTATGGGTTGCTCATGCCTCAAAGGTGCACAGCCGTGTGGTATGTGCGAGCTAGGTGCACGCTTGGTGCTGCGATGGGAGTGCGTGGACTGTTAGGCACTCGGCCGTTTGGTGGGCTACCATTTTGCGTTATTTGGGCCGTTTTAAATATTTAAACGGGGCTAGGCCTCGGTTCCTCCGGCACTTGCAAAATAATTTGTCGAAATTTGGGTTAATCGGCTTAATTAATTGGATTAATTAAGTTGGATGGGGAATTTAGTGGGAGCTTCGTTAATTACTTGAGCTAATTTTATTGCGTTTAATCACATAATCGATAACAACTTTGACTAGTTTTAATTAGGCACGTTAATAAGATTAACCACCTAAGTTAGTTACTAGCTTGTGCGTGTTATGCATTGTTACTTGTTTTTCGTTGTAAAATGCATGGGCCATTCACATATAGTGAATGGATGAATGGAATGTATATTCTATCACAGGTTTTGTGAAAATGGCAACTAGTGGGACCCGATTAGGATAGTAAATACGGACTGAGATCCGTTATTTATTTTTGTAAATCTAAATACGGTCTGCGTACCGTTGCGTTTTTTTGTACCTTAATATTTAGATTAGTCCTAGTCGTAATTACTAGTAGTTGCATATTTGGTGGAGATGTCTCGAAGACGGCGTTTCTAAGAAGACAAGCCAAGAGGATGCATCAAAGACCTTTGAAGACTCAAGGGGCCATGCTAGTTGCCAAATGCATGTTAGATGCATGTTTAAAATTTCGAATGTTGCGACGATTAATTAAGTTCACTTAAATCAACCAACATAGAAACCCTAGGTCCCTATAATATTGAGCCAAATTTGCCATTCCAAGAACAACACTTACCAAACTAATGCGCGTAGTGATGCCAGTGATGGGCTACGCCAAAGCGAGGCATCACTACTTCCCTAGGAACGTAAGGTATACTAGGTATACAAGTTGGTCTTGGTTAAGCTCAACGATAGCAGTAAGGAGTCCTTAGATGTCGTGGCAATGTAGATAAAACGTCAAGGAAGCATTAGATGCGACGTTTTATCGAACCAAGAGTAGCTTAGAGCTATTAGAAATTGGATTGCTAACCCTAAAATATTAAGTGTTAAGACAAGTCAAAGCATGCTTAATCACTTTTTGATTTTTGGGATCTTGGAATCGTTTTATTCCTAAAAGGGAAAAATTTTAATGCGTGGATAAGACGTGTAATAAGATTGAAAATTTGCATGTATGCTTTAAATTTTAAACTTATTATGTTTGTATCCTGATAAATGGTTATACTTTGCACTTATTTGTAGAATTCTAAATCAAATTATATTGTTTTCAATGATTGGTAAAGGAAATCTTTGAGGATGGTTCTCAAAGAAAGGAAAAGCATTTCTAAAATACAACTCTCATAAATGACTTTTATAACTAAAGTCCGAAAGGACGGTTGGATATCATGTATTCAAAATACTAGGTAGTTTTGATGAACATGAAGTATTGACTTGAAAAACTCAAATTGTCAATAGTTGACAGCCAACATATCTTTTTGCTTCATACACTAATGAGTAGGACTCATTGATGTAGTAATTCAAGCATGAATTAAAGAAAAGATGGAACTTTGTTTTACGACGCATTATAGGCTTAATTATGCCTAACAAAGTATAAAAGTCAAAACACTTAAAGAAATGGTTCTTAAAGTAATGAGATGATGTATGATAAGAAATATAGGAAATAAGGAACAAAGAAAAGGGATAAGATTCCTTTTCTAACCATGAGTTCATGTTATTCTAGTTAACTTAGCAATTTGTTATCTTCACAAGTATCGGATACTGCTTGAGTGTTCCACTTTGAAAGTGACCTCAAACCATTAAAGTTAAGCTAAGTTATTGACTTACAAGCTTAGAATGAAGCAAGAAGTGCTACATCAGTTGTAAGGTCATTTGTTCTATTTAAAGACCTTTTTAGCTAAGGCTGGAACGAATAATGGTTATTATGTTCCATAATCAGCAAGCGATCCGTTTACACATGGAAAGACTCACATTTAAGGTAAAAGAGCAATAGTTGCGGGTTTTATTTGAATGGCATGGTTGTCTAAGCCATGAGTCAAGAATGCTAGATTATAAACAAACATTTCCCTAACATAAAAACTCACAAAGTTCAAGTCATGGAAATGATTTGTGTTCCAAACATCTTTAGCAATGTCACATCGACAAGAACGTACTCAAGGCTCTATTAGATAGACTCTATTAGATAGACTCTTGATAGTTGATCGATTTGGAATCGTTCTAAGACAAGCAAGTCTTACTTGTTGAAATCGACAAAGAAATGAGCTATTGTGCTTGGTATAGACAATTGACTCCGAAAGCTAAAGAGAATTCCATTACTTCAATGTCTCACAAGAATTTGAAAGAATATGGATATATTCATCAAATGTGAACAAACTGGACCTTGAGTAGCTCAAAAGTTCAGTGAAGTATAGAATCGACTTGGGAAGATATCAAAACGTTTAGATTAGATCGAGCGATGTTTTCTTGAGCCAAGAGTGATCTTATCAAAGTTATGAAATTGGAATTTCATAATTAGCTCCACAAAGAATATAGTATGTCTTGACGGAGACCTCGATGCCATTTGGAAATGACTCGAATGATGATGGATCACATCACTTCTTATAAAGTTCTTAAAGATTTGCACAAATGACTAGTGTTACACTAAACAAAGTTGTCGAAGCTAAGAAAGGACACCATATTTAGTTATGGATAAAAATAGTTTCTAGTGTCTTTTCAGGTATATATATAGGGCTATTAGCTTAGTGGGAGTTCACTGGCTCAATGGGAGCTAAGTGGCTCAATAAGGGCTAAGGTAGCTTGAGTGGGAGTTAACTGTTTGTTTCACAACAAACTTTTACCCAAATACTATATACATGTCTCTTTGTAAGATTCAAGTGAGACTACAGGCATTACTTCCACAACCTAATTGAGAACATAGTATTTGTTGCTCTAAGTGGTGTCTTTCTAGAAAGTAACACATTTCCAAAACGACAAGTGGGAGGAAAATGAACTCGATGACTATCGAGATTAGCAACAAACTCAAACTGAGAATCTCCGAAGACTTTAGAAGGGCTTCGTGGGAATGATTGATCAAGAATACTCAAAGAACTTCACAAGTTTCTTAAATGAGAATCCAGTCCTCACAAAACTTTAGAAGTGTTGTAGTAAGATCAATATAATCAAGGGCTTTAAAAGTACCTTGAAACTCAGTGTTTGATGCAATTACCCCGTATAGGTATAGAATTCACCAAAGGCTTGGATTGAATCCTATAAATTAATATTAAGTTAGACATAAACCTAAGACTTACAAGCATACTATTTACTGTTGGATGGTAAGGGAATAGTGTCTTGTAAATTAGCTACGACGAATTCAAAATTCCGAATAATGGTTAGAGGCCATAAAATCCGAAATAGACTCCATGTTTGAAAATCATGTTTGAAACTTGATTAATTTTCATGAAGGGTGAAAGACCTATCAATTGAAAATAAGTTTTCAAGGAGAAAACTGACAAATGTGGAAATGTATATGCATACATATCTAGATTGGTTGAAAAGGATACAATTAATTCACTGCGTTGATTTTAATAAAAAACTATTCACTAATCGGAATGCTTAAGTCTTTTCGTGATTATTCTAGCAAAATTGCGCATATGAAATATGACAAAATAGATAATGAAACCGCCTTCCTAAAATGGGATTTTGGAAGAGACTATGGAAATAGTCTAAGGGTTTTGTAATTCTAAATAATGCTAGATTTGAAAGCAAGCTCAAGAAATCCATTATGGGATTAAGTGAAGCATTGCATGTAGGAATTGAAACGTGTATTCTCATAAAGTTAATAAAAGGCTTAGCTTATGGAGAATCAAAAAAAAAATTATGGATAAGAAGTTTAGTGGGAGCAAGAGTTAATCTTGCAAGGTCCAACAAGAAGTTTATGAACTCTATTGTGAAATGACTATCAAATGCTAAAAGTTTAGATTTGAAAGGATTTTTGACAATGGACCAAGCAAAAGGCGATACTTAGTACATAGTGGGAATTAAGATCTATTGGATAGACTTAATAAAATGTTTGAACGAGTAAAGAAATTTACTGTGTTAAACATGAAGGACCTAAAAAGGCTTTCAACCCATATGTATAAAACTAAGTAAATGGTTGAACTAAGTATAATCTAGGCAAATACTAAGTCAGACAAGAAAGACTCTAGTAGAGACTTTCAACCGTATTACATAGCAAACAGTTTAGCAAGACTCGGTGAAACTAGATGAGCTAAAAGGTCACATGAATGGAATAATATTGGGAATAATTCTGCAATTGAAACCATCATGTATTCTATGATATGGAGTCGTCACACAACTTACATGCTTAGAGCATGAGAAGCATAAAATACTAATCAATTGAAATCTAAGTAATGGATCGTTAGATTATGATCAAGAACATCCAAAGTAATTGGATAAGTAAAAGGGATGGGTTCTTGATGCATGGAAACAAATGTAATTTCAGAATTGATGTTGCAAGCACATCCTTAGCAAGGATCAGATCCTTAACAAGGAAGCCATTTATAAGCACGAGCTAAAATGCGTCGTGGCTTTAGAATGATAACATGGACACGCATCCATGTGTAATGTGCGGAAATTTAAGGTAAATTTCCATGATCACAAGCGATTAGGGTATCCCAAATCATTGTGAGCCGTTTGGAATGAAATCCAAGCAAAGCACCATTAGGAAGTCTACTGAAATCATTGTCGAACGTTGATGATTGTAGGTTGTCAAGTTGAAGATCTCAAATCATGAAAATGAGTAGGAGCCATCACTTGGACAATAAATCCTAAATCATATATAATCCATAACACTCTCAAATTTTATCTTCTTATTATGAAAAATGTTCGATAATGAAGATGCTAAGATTTGCAAAGTAATCATAACTAAGCTGATGCAATAAGTGAACGACAACATTCACAATTGCATGAAAGAAATCAAGCATATTAAATATGGGTGTGATTCCTATTAATGTTTTGTCAAGAGTATTACTCTTAAAACATTTTGAGAAAACCAATGATCATAAGATGAAACGTTGAAAAGTTTCATAGTGGAATAAAATGTTTACTAATAATTCCACAAACTATTTAATTATGGTTTAGAATTAAATAATGAGTCCAATCAATTTTGAGAGTATTCAAAATAGGGTATCAAGACAATGTCTTAGATAAAGAAACACCTATGAGAATATTCTAAGAGATTTAAAATCGTCATAAGTATATTTCTCATTATAACTATTGGAACCTCTTTCCTCAACCATGAGTATTGTAAGTTCTCTTGTTTGAGTACTGGTCCGTTTCGATGTTGTCAAACGTCTGCCGTAAATGGGGACTATAACGGTAACTCGGGCGGCTAGGTCCTCTTATTAAGGAAGCTAACAATACAAGACTGAAAATGTCCCCCTATTAACAATAGGGAATATGTCTTTGTTGTTTACAAGGCCTCTCGAAGAGCGAGACTGAAAATGCATGGCCGTGCTCAGATGGATTTTCGAAATCATCTGCTTATTGACAGTCAAACTCGGAATCGAGAAACACTTCTGGACGTAATAAGGATGACGAAGAATCTTACCTGATAGTTCATGAAGAGACATTAAGTGACATAGGAAATGGGCTTTACACTAACTACACACTTGTCCAGAAGGACAAGTGGGAGATTAAAGGAATGATGTCCTTCCAACAAGTGTATTATTCCGATAGAGGGTTCGAAATTATTAGAAAGCTAATTATTTAGTGAGGTCAAGTGATCGGAATGCCTAGGTGGAGGCCGCTTCAGATCAATAATATCAATATATAATTAATATTACAGCTTAATCTTGAGTGAACCCTTCGAGTCGCACCCCAATCGAGTAACCGATTCGATACGACGAATCAATACGAAGGATCAGATGAGTCAATAGAGTATTACGAACAAAGACGTCGGATATCAAGCTTAGAGCGTCGAAATCGAGCGTCGTAAGTCGAGTCGAATTCAGAATTCTACGAGCCGTGAAATCAAGCAAGCGACAAGTGCAAGCTAAGCCGTGGCATCACATTGGCATACCCATGCGAGTGCTATGCAAGCATGGGCCACCAACCGCAACGCATGGCTACGCCGCAAGCCAAGCATGCATGTGCGTGCTAGGCTCGCTGGCCGAGCATGCGTGTAAGGTTGGTGTGCCTAGTCGCACGCATGCTAGCATGCCAATGTGCTGGCCCTTGCATAGCCGCAGCTAGGATGCGCTTAGCACGAGCATCGCAAGCAGGGTGCTATGTGTGCGTTTGCTGTGGTTGTGCGTGCTTGCAGCATAGTAGCACCAGCCACAAGCAGCAGCTGGGCCTCGCTAGCACACGCAACGCAGTAGCAGCAGCAGCCCGCATTGCTTGGCTTGCTTGCTGCGCTCTTGCGTATGCGGGCCGGCCTGCCAACCCAGCCAAGGTGCCAGGCACCAGCTAAGCAGCCTTGGCAGCCAGCTATGCGTGGCCAGCTCACGGTCAATGGAGGGGATCGGTTTATGGGGATTGCTTTGGGAGCAAGGGGATTTTGGTCCCCTCCTTTAGTGGTCCTCACTTACCCTTGCTCACCATTTGCCACTTGGCGCTTGTTGATTCATTTGCATTTTAATTTGTTTTCGGATTAAAATAAATTGAGCAAAATGCAATTCTCCCACATTGAAGGGAGATGGGAAATCAAGACTCCCTTCCCTATAAATACCCATGTTTGGGTTTGGGAAGAAGCACTTGACTTGAACTCAATAAGGCATCTCCTTATAAGTGAGAAAATCTTTAAGTTCGTAATACTATAATATTTCCTTGGTCTAGCCCCGACTAACCTTCGAGGTGGAGGCTGCTCGGGTCGGGTTGAGGGTGCAAGCCGTCGGAGGCTTACGCACTTGCGAAGCTAAAGCTTTCAAGTAAGAGCTCGTAAGCGAGCGAAGCACGCGTCGAGGGTAAGATCGTCTTATCCTTTTCTCTCTCTTTTGTTGTTTAATTATGTGATTGCATGTTTAGTTACATTAATTAGTGTGCGGGTCTTGGGCGGGTTTAATTCCGCGTAGTGTCGGACACTACGAAACCCAACACCGTTTCCAAGAAAGGTCGACCTAGGATGATAGGGGTGAGGGCATCTTCCGTCATTTCTAGCACAATAAAATGAACGGGAATAATGAAATTGCCCACCTTAAGTGGGACATCCTCAACCTTATCCTTAGGGAATTTGGTGGATCGATCGACAAGTTTAAGAGTGACATCGGTCAGTACCAAACCACCTATGTCAAGCTTCTCATAAACCCAAACAGGCATCAAACTCACATTAGCTCCTAGATCACATAGGGCATTTTCAAAGGAAATGTTCTTAATAGAGCAAGGAATGGAGAAACTTCCGCGGTCTTTTAGTTTAGTGGGTGAGTGGTTCTTGATGATTACACTACAATTTTCAGTTAATCTCACCGTGGTAGACTCACTTATGACAACCATTTCATCCTCACTTAACTTAGACTCCTTATCATCTTTCTCTTCCTTAACCTCCTCTCTCTCATCCTTTAATTGCAAGCTCATGGGTGGAGTTTCTTTTATGGTAGTCCCACATCTAGATATAATTACATTACAATGTTCTCTAGGATCATTGGCTTGACTAGGCAAATAGGTGCTAGACTAGAAGTGTTACTCTTAAGCGCATTAACTAATTGAGTTAATTGGGTTTCTAACATCTTGTTATGGGTTTGCATTTGATTGATACTCTCCTCTAAGTCATTAGTTTTCTTCGTTTGAACACTAACATATTTTTCCATTGTAGACTTAAAACTTGACTTAAGAGGTGGAGCTTGAATTTGGAGAGGTGGTTAAGGGATAGGAGAAGGGGTTGGTCTATTTCCTCTATTAAAACCGGGTGGGTTATTGTTAGAAGGATATTGACCTCTTTGATGGTACCTATTGTCATTTTGATGGTTTGCTTGGTTATTTGACACATAGCTACCATTACCTTGGTTCCTATAATTTCCTTGTTAATTATTTTGAACATTCCTTTGGCCACTATATGACCTTGACCATTTCCTTGAGTTTGGCCCCCTTTCCCAACTAATTGGGTGATGTTTCCATCCCTCATTATATGTGTTGGAATAAGGGTCATACCTAATTTAGGAATGGTTTGACCATTATTGATTGCATTAACTTGTTCCATAGGAGGATAGGGGGAGCATGAATCATTTAGCAAATAGCACTCAGAAGTCACATGATCATCACCTCCACATGTATCACAAGACATCATTTGTATTGACATATTTTCATTAGATGAACTAGATGCATGTGAATTTTGACATGGGGAAATGGAAAGGGAAGAGGATTGCAATTGATCAAACTCAGAAGAAAAAGCATCTAATTTTGAGTTAATCATATTAATAGCATTAACCTCATACCTTCCTCCCTTCTTGGAGATGCTCCTTTCATCAGGACTCCAATAGGTGTAGTTTTGAACTACATCCGTTATGATCGTGAGTGCTTCCGATGGTGGCTTATTCATGATTAGTCCACCCATGCTTCATCCAATAATATGCGATCCGCTCTCAAAAGGCCCCTGTAGAATCCATGGAGCAAAAGCCAATCCTCTATGCCATGGTGTGGGCATTGTTGTTGGTAGCTCTTGAATCTCTCCCAAGCATCATAGAGAGACTTGTCGGGATTGTTGTAAGTTTGATAGTTTAGACCTCAACTCCGTCGTTTTCCCAAGAGGAATGAACCTCCCGAGGAACGCCGAAGTTACCTCAGTCCAAGTGTTTAATGAGTTTAGAGGCAACCTATCAAGCCAATCACTTGTCTTGCCCGTAAGAGAAAACTTGAACATGCTCAACAAAATGTACTCCGGAGATACCCCATTTGCCTTCACGGTACATACTACAATAGCGTGTAAATTTCTTGAGATGCGCAATGGGATCCTCATGTTTTGCCCCGGAGAATTGGTGACCCTCTATCAAGGTGATAAGGGCGGGCCTTATATTAAAATTGTTTGCTTCGGTAGTGGGAGTATCAATCCCACTTGCTTCTTGATAGGGTGGAGGAACACCAAACTCTCTCAAGGTTTTATTCGGAAGAGCCATTTGAAATTGATGGAGAGGTGAAGAAGTTGGAGAATTCTTTGGTGATTCTAGTGGAGTGGCACTACTAGAAAATAGTCGATTTTCGACAAAAACCTTCCGACGGACAGATATTTCCATCGGAAAAACCAAAATTTCCGACGGAATTATAATCTGTTGGAAATTTCCGACGAATTCAAATATTCCGTCGGAATAAAAAATTCGTTGGAGTTTATGTACTTTCCGACAGAATATTCCGCCGGAAATTAATATTTTCGACGGAATAAATTTTCGTCGGAAATTTGCGACGGAATTTCCTTCGAAACATTAATTAAAAAAAGGAAAAATTCATGGGAATAATCCCACCTTTGGGCCATTTGTTTTTAATAATCCCACCTTTGAGATATTATTTAATAATCTGACCTTTACCCTCCGTTCTTTTTTATTGGTCCCATTTGACCAAAAACTGGTTGAGTAGTTAAATATTTTTTTTAAGTTTAATTTATACGTGTCACAATTTGATTTGTCACCAACTTCCCAACCATCTTGCCACCGTTCCCTCTCCTCCTCCCCTTTACGCAGCTCCCTTATCCCCCAGCCCAGAAATCGGTCGGCCGGCGTCCAACCCACCCACTGCCGGCCGACCCACCCCCTATAACTCCGACCTCCCCTTAACCGTTTCCCCACCCATCCAAACGAACCCTAACCCGCGAAAACCTCAGCCAACCTCCACCTTCAATTTGGGGCTTTTTGTTTGGTTAAGCTACTCTTGTAATTCGTTGCACCAGATGAATCTACGTTGGATTATGAGCATTTTGATAAAAATTTCATACATTTTGGTGAAGAAATGAGTAGGCTACCATTATGCCGAACTCCATACGTGAGCTTCAATGGAGTTTCCTCCATTGTTGTCTTCTTTAACCTTAAAAATGGGGTTGTCAAGGAAGGAAGGGAGGGGGAGGGAGGCCGGCGGTGGCCGGCGCGTCTGCCGGAGCAGGTACCGGCGGCATGGGGCTGGGCAGGCTCCCTGGTGGTTGGCTTTTTTTTTTGTTATTTTTTTATTTTTGACCAATCACAGGCCGCCACGTGTCATGTAACCTGTTATTAAAAAAGAATGGGGGGTAAAGGTCGGATTATTAAATAAATTCTCAAAGTTGGGATTATTAAAAAAGAATGGCCCAAAGGTGGGATTATTCCCATGAATTTTTCCTTACAAAAATTATTTTAGAATAATGTCGGACTCCTCTTCTCATTCTCTCTCTCTCCTCTTCTCTTTCCCCTTTCCCCTTTCCCCTTTCCCCTTTCCCCTTTCTCTTTCTCTCTCTCCTCTCCCTTTGTTTCCCCTTCCGCCTCTTCTCTTTCCCCTTTCTCTTTCTCTTCTTTCTAGATCTTTCTCCTCTTCTCTTTTTCACCTCTTTATTCTGTCCTTTTCTTTGCCCTTTTTCTTTCTCACATTGTTGGGTGGGGGTGGTCTGGGTAGGTGTGGTGGTGGTTTTTTCTGGGCAGGTGGGTGGGTTCGGTTTGGTTAGGGTTAGGTGGGGTGAGTGAAGTACGGTGGTCTGGGTGGGTGTGGTGGTGGGTTTTTTTGGGCAGGTGGGTTGGGTTAGGTTTGGTTAGGGTTAAGACTTAGGAGGTGGGTCAGGTTGGGTTAAGGTGGGTAGTAGGGTGATTCGGTGAGAGTGGTAGTGGGTGGCTGAAGGTGGTGACAGGCTGTGCCGGTGGTGGTGCGGCCTGTTTTTTTTATTTATTAATTTGATTGCACCAGTTTTCGACCGAATTTCCGTCGGAATTTTCCGACGGACTTTTTCGGTGCCGGAATTCCTCTTCATACAGAACAATTCCGACGGAAATTCTGTCAGAAAAGGTCGTTTTTTCCTACAAAAGGTTTTCCGACAATCGGTTCCGACGGAATTTTCGTCGAATACGGGTTTTTCGACGGAATTCCAGGTGATTCCGACGGAATTTTTCCGTCGGAAATGGACTGTTTTTTTAATAGTGTGGTGTCTGCACTAAATTCACTAGAAGTAGAATGCTCGGATTCAATGGGTACTTGCGGCTCATTTGAAGTAGCTGCACTATCTCTCGCCCTCTTTTTTTCTTCGATTTGGCCTTACAACCTTTTCGGGCTCAAGATTCAACGGCACAAGAGGTAGTGCTCTATTGCTGCGTTTGGGCATAAAACGAAGAAAACTAGATTGAAGATTAGTATGTTAGTAAAAAAAGAAAAAAAACAAAGAAAAATAAAGCTATACAAATGAACTAGCCTCACATATTTCATAAATAACTCAATGCTCAATGCCATTCCCCGGCAACGGCACCATTTTTGTAGAGGATAAATCGGTCGTTGGTCGAATACCCTAAAGCCAAACAATATTTCGACCTAAACAAACCTAAGACAAGTCTAGGGTAAGTAAAGGATCGTATCCACAGGGAATGGGTATGCGTACACCAAGATTATGAAACGGTTGTAAGCTAGTTCGGTCACAAGATTGGGGTTTTGATTAATTAACTACTATGGAGACAAACACTAGGGGGAAATGGGAATCGACACCAACTAAACCAATAGATCAATACAATAGGTAAACATGAACACAAATTAAGTGATAGAATGGGCACTCAACATTTCCTTCTTTTGAAGCCAGTACACTTAGCATTCATAACCCAAACTCAACTAACATGATAGGCTAACCAAGTCTCAATGATAGAAAGTAGACTACTAACTCGAGTTTGTCTTTCGATCGTTTCGAGAAAGCATTAAGGATAATTGGGGATTTCTCACCTAATTATCACAACTAAGACTACTACATCATCCAAACAAGGAACCGTAACCAAGAGGAATTTAGCATAATCATACAAGAAAAGGCTCAAAACTAGACCTCATCTTTCAATGCAAGCATAGAAGTGAATACATGAGCAATAAGTGGCCATCCCATTACACATGCAATTAACCAATCCTGTAACAATCAATCATTAACCCAATATGAACATGCAAGCACAAAAATTAATTAACCCATGGCTTGGTTCGGTCTTTACCCAACCTCTAGCTAAGAAACTACTCACTAATCATGGTGTTCAACATCCTAACAACAATAACTAAATTCAACATTAATCTAACAAGTTGAGAGAAGTAGTAAGAACAAAGTATATTGAACATGAAACAACAAATAATCAAGATTAGAGAAGAAATTAACAATAGAAAGCAATTAAAAACAGAGAATAAAGGTTAAGAGATAGAGGAAAGAGATTACTAATGAAGCTTCAAAGTTGAGGAATTGTTGAAATTAAGAGAACAAATTTCAATTAAACTATTACAATGATTGAGTTTTGAGAGAATCTAAGCTAAATTAAGAGAGTTCTAAGAAACTAAGGGCCTAAGAAGTCTAAAAGGGAAGTAGATTCTCTCTACAAATGAAGCCAAAGGTGTATTATATAACCCCCAAGTAAAAGGACAGAGAAAACGAGGAAACAACTCGTCTACAGGTCAGCACGGATGTGCCAAAGGTTGCACGGACGTGCAGACTTGTTAAAATAAGTGCAGTAGCCACTGCCTGCCCTTGCACAGACGTGCAGAATTTGGCACGGCGTGCAAGGATGTGCACGGACATGCTACTTTTTAGCACGGACATGCTGCATTTTCTGAAGAAAATAGCTTCGTTTCGGAAGGCCATAACTTCTTCATTTCTTATCGAAAAAAGGCATGTGACCAATCGTTGGAAAGCTCTTGAGATGAAATTTAATCTCCAATTTGAATCACTTCAAAATGTTTAGTAGAAAAAATGTTATGGTCATTTGAAGTTGACCTTAGTGAAAAAATCCTTCTAAAACCCTTCCAAATGCTCTTATTTAACTCTTAGACACTTTTCCTTGCTTCTTTCATTCTTCCTTCATTGATTCATTCTTTCATAGCTCCGTTCTTTCCTTTTCTTGCCTCAAAATTCTTTTCTTCTTTATCCAAAAGCTTCAAAGTGCCATCTTTATACCTAAATATGCACCAAAACAATAGCAACCCCGTGAATCATAGGATACACAAGAAATGCATAAAAATAGAGTAATTAGTGAACTAAGACATTGATTTCTCACAATCATAAGGCTCAAAACCACTCTAAAATCATACAAAATTACAAGCTATCAAGTTTCTTGTTGTAATTTATGCTTTAGAAATATTTAGATCATATCTATTTGGTTCTAAAATTATTGTTTTTACATACTATGGGGAAAATTTTCAACTCTCGCCCTACTGTGGTTCATGTATTTAAGTATGGCGGCGCTCCAAGGATGTATTTAAACTAGAGATAAAAGAGTCGCCAACAAGTTTTAGGAACTTTTAAACCGTTCACGAGTGTGAATGTTACACTCCATAGTGGTCTGGAACCATGACTGGATGTTCAGGGATGATAGTACGAATCCAACCTAAAAGAGATTGAACCCGCTCTAAATAGGCGTCTACTCAATTCATATGATATTCTTGTGCACTTTTCGATCAACATACATAGGGATGTCAATGGGCCGGGGCGGGGTGGGTTTTGGCAATCCCATCCCCATCCCCGCCTCATATTTTCATCCCTATCCCCACCCCCATCCCCATGACGGGTCCAAAAATTATCCCCATTCCTGCCCCGGCGGGTTCAACTCCAAAATCACCTCTGCCCCGTACCCGTCTCAGCCCCATACCTACCAAATCCCCGCCCCATACCCGCCAATTCCCTTCACTGGAGAGCCTTCTCCAGGCCTTCTCCCAGCCTTCTCCGGCAACTTGGGGTTTTTTGGAGATGGCTAGGAGAAGCCCAAGAGAGCCCTCTCCAGGACTTCTCCCAGAAAACTTGATATTAAAATGTTACATATTAAAATACTAAAAATTAGTAGTACATACGGAAAAAAAAAAACAGTAACTCCAAATTGTCCAAAGTTCAAACATTAAAAATACTACAAGTCTACAAACATTCAAATACATAATAAGAAATTTATTAGGCCTTGAATTATTCGGTGCAAACTCCACTTGTTCCGGAATCAATATCCCATGTTTCAAATCCTTCCTCTAATTCTCCCACTAATTTAGCATATTCATCATCCTTAAATTCTCCACAATCTGCAAATACAATGTGACTTAATAAAAATTGTATGCATCAAAAACCCCAGATCCCACGGGGGAAATGGGTTAAAAAGGGACAAATTTTAGCAAATGGTGCCGCTATTTACCTTAATTAAATAAAATGTTATTTTAGCTATTTACCTTTAAGAGCAACCCATATCCAATTTTGAGTACACATCAAAGCTTCGACAGCTTCCGGTAAAATCCGACTACGATAAGGATTAAGAACCCGACCACTTGTGCTAAATGCGGACTCTAATACAACAGTAGAAACAGGAATGCTCAATATATCTCGTGCTATTTGCTGAAGAATGGGATATGTGCCTCAATTTGTCTTCCACCAGTTAAGAATATCAAAATCTTGGACTAGAGGTACATTAGCAGCATCTAAATACTTATCCAATTCAGAAATTTCATGACTTGGGTCCTTATCTTGTTGCAAAAATTCTGCAAATTCTTGCATAAAGGTCTCTTCATTGGCTTTGCTACTACTACCCAAATCAAAAGGTTGTTGACTGCTACTACCTTGAGTTTTACCAATCTTAGACCCATATTCATCAACCAATCTTCGTAGAAGATCACTAATTCTACCAACCTCAATTTCAAAGTCATGCTCATCAAAAAATTTTGCAAAATAAAAGCGAATAAGAGCCATTTTGTATCTAGGATCTAGTATTGTTGCCACTCCCATTAAACCATTCACACTAGCCCAATACTTGTTATATTTATGTAACATAATGTCAGCCATTTTCCTTACATAATCATGAGGAGATAAAAGCCAACCAGAAATAGCAATTCTCAAAGCACAAATTTTAGGAAAATAAAGATTGGCCGTAGGGTAATTTGTTCCTGAAAAATTAAGGGTAGTTTTACTAAACACTTCCAAATGTTCACACATTTTCTCAACTTTTTCCCAATCTTCAGGGGTCGGTGGATTCTTATATAAATTATTACGAGCACTTAATATAACAAACACTTGTTTATAACAAATAGCAGTAGAAAGCATTTCATAAGTAGAATTCCACTGGGTTTTGCAATCAAGTGCTAACTTTCTACTACACTCAGGAGCTATTTACTTAGCCACTTGTTCAAACCTTTGTACTCTTTTATCAGAAGCAGTCCAAAACACAACACTATCCCTAATTCTTTGAACATTTTCCTTACATAATCATGAGGAGATAAAAGCCAACCAGAAATAGCAATTCTCAAAGCACAAATTTTAGGAAAATAAAGATTGGCCGTAGGGTAATTTGTTCCTGAAAAATTAAGGGTAGTTTTACTAAACACTTCCAAATGTTCACACATTTTCTCAACTTTTTCCCAATCTTCAGGGGTCGGTGGATTCTTATATAAAGTATTACGAGCACTTAATATAACAAACACTTGTTTATAACAAATAGCAGTAGAAAGCATTTCATAAGTAGAATTCCACTGGGTTTTGCAATCAAGTGCTAACTTTCTACTACACTCAGGAGCTATTTACTTAGCCACTTGTTCAAACCTTTGTACTCTTTTATCAGAAGCAGTCCAAAACACAACACTATCCCTAATTCTTTGAACACCATTTGATACCACAACACTTAAACCATCTTTAACAATCAAATTTAATATGTGAGCACAACAACGCATATGAAAAAAATCACCTCGCAATAAAAGTGAGCCATATGGAAACACTCCTTTCAAAATTTCCATCATTGCATCATTAGTTGAACAATTATCCACAGTTATAGAAGACAACCTAAGATCAAGATTCCATGATTGAATGCTTTC
This sequence comes from Chenopodium quinoa, assembly GCF_001683475.1. Classification (NCBI taxonomy): domain Eukaryota; kingdom Viridiplantae; phylum Streptophyta; class Magnoliopsida; order Caryophyllales; family Amaranthaceae; genus Chenopodium; species Chenopodium quinoa. The sequence continues at coordinate 5,095,028 of NW_018743212.1, read as the reverse complement.
TTTCAAAGCATCAGCAGAACCTCGGTAGTATGAGGGGCGGGGACATATAAAAACCTACCAAAACCAATTAAATTGACTTAATTATCGGTCTATTCAATAATATTGTGGATATATGGGCTCATTATTATCATCCATCATCATAACTTATAATTATTATGATTTTTCCAGGGATCAACAATATAAAGGTATGTTATCATTTTCAATCGCACACAAAAAAATATAACAATACAAAGGAAACCAAAAAATTAAACAAGTTATAAGTAACCAGAAAACGATACCTTATGATCCGACTTTGCAACTTCCATGTATTATCAATAATAGGTGACCGCCATATAACCTTTTCTCTGGTTGTCAGCAGTCCACATGTCAGTAGTTAAGGAAATCTTACCCTTTGTTTTCCTCAACAAGGTTGCAACATTCTCCTTCTCGAGCTCATATCTTTTCATAATATCTTTTCTAGTTGTGTTGCGAGACGACACTTTAAATCCAGGTTGGAGTGTCTTGCTATATTTTCTAAAACCCATATGCTCAACCATGCTAATTGGATACTCATGCAAAATAATCATCTCCGCCAAGTCTCTTCTTCCATCTTCTTGGTGGAATTCGTAAGGAGCCAATGTCTTCGTGTCATTCTTATCATTCAAGTTTTTTTTTGTACCAAACATTCTTGTTTGTTAAAGATCTTAACATACTCTCTTTGGACATATTTTTAAATGATCTTTCAAATGAGTAGTTCCTGCTTTCGACCCACCAGCAAGTAGCTTGGAGCAATGGTTGCACTCAGCTTTTACCACATCACCAACTCTCTTTCTCTTAAAGTCAGACCACATTGTTGAAGTATGCCTAATAGTTATTGGTAGGACAGAAGGATCGGAATTAGTCTCCACAGGACTTTCATCATCATCTAATGCAATTGGAGTATTACTAGCTGAAGTGGGAACACTAGCATTATTCTCATTCTTTGATGCCATTCTCCCCTATAAATTTAAATGAAGACAATTAATGCACTAGACATGAACAAATCAGTGAACATAGAAAACCAAACATATGAAAGTGATATTAATCTAAAAACACCAGTAGCTAGAAGAAATTAAAATCACATCAATGCATTTGTCATTTCACTTCAAAGTGTAAAGCTAAAATGAATTTGTCATTTCACTAAGAGTATATTTTCTTAGTTAGATTTTTTTTTAATAGAATTTCTTTGTCAAACAATAAGGTTAACAGGAAAACTAGCAATCACAAGTTACTATTTAGCTAGCAGGTGGAATATAATTTAGATTATGAGAAGGTAAAAAATGAAAGTTGAAATTTGAGATAAAAAAAAAAAAAAAAAAAAAAAAAAAAAAAAAAAAGAGTAAAACTTTGGATTATTTGGCAATGCAATACAACTGAAAGAAAAGAGTCTTATTTAAGTAAGAAAGAAAGAAGGACAAATCATAAACAAGCTCAAATTTCAAGTAATAAAATAATTATACTACCTACTTATAATTTGATTACACCCCAAATATCTAGTTAGGGATATGATATCCTTTGATTATTTGTTATTGAGTTTCATCCTACTGCACAACATTTGCCAAAATCAAGTTACAATCAAATATCACAAACGAACCATAGATGTCATCCTTTCTAATTCCTTAATTGACAATATTAATAAAAAGCATTTTGTTATAAATATAAAGCAGACCAATATGATCAAAGGTTTAAAAAAAGGGAATTAAAATTACGTTCACATACTAATCTGAAAATTCATTGAAAGGCTTCAAAGAATCAAAACCCACCCCATAAAAACCCACGAAACCAAAAAAATGACTTAAAAAGAAACGGAACTCAGATGAGCAACATATGGGTTACAAATCTACAAAAAAGGGACAAATACCATAAAATTCAAAGATTGAGAGTGCGAAAACGTTTACCTGATGAAATCAAGCAAATTGAAGAATTGCATATCGGAGCATTGAGAGGAGAGATTTGATCGGAGCGGCGAGATTCAGAGGTGGTAGATTCAGAGCTTGAGAGGAGAGAGGTAAGAGACTGAGAGGAGAGACTGAAAGAGTAGGCTAGGGTTTAGTTTTGAGAATGAGTGTGGGTTACTGGGTTCTAGAGACTTCATTAGGTTTAGTAATATTTTTTTTTTTTTTGTTGTATGCAGTATGCTATGGATGGGTATAACGCGGGTATGGGTTGGGTATGGGGTGGGCATAACGCGGGTATGGGTCGGGTATGGCGGGGCGGGGCAGGTACGGGGTGGGTCGCGCGGGGCGAGTATTACATAAAAACCACCCCCGCCCCATCACCCATGGCGGGTATGGATTTTAGACCCACTGACATCCCTAAACATACATACATCAAGTCAATTCTAAACCTGTTTAATCTACGTTGGTTGATTATTAATGCACAATCAAATCTATTATTGGTGACCACTTGAATTAAAGTCATATTAAGCCTAAATCAGATTGTTAGTATCTAATTAGGCGTGATTTCAAGTACAAATTCCCTTTAAACCTGCAAAAAGGGGCGTGATCAAGCAATAACAATAAATCATGAATAATCAAGCAACATATGATCAACACAGCAATTATCATTATAAAAATATTATCAAAACATCGTTAATAGTAAGATCCTAGGCATGATACTAAACGAATTAATAAAAAATCCTAGCATGTCACTAATAACAAAATCAAGGCATTATCCTAAACATGATACTAGGAATTAAAATAACAATGTAAGCATAATTTCAACTCTAAAATCAAAGAATAGTAAAAAGGATAATTGAATTACTCACTTTGATGCCTCAACTTTTTTCTATTAAAACAATACACACGTTAGTAAACTTCAAGAAAGTTAAATCAATAAAGTAAATAAATCAAATATGAATTGAAATATAGATTTGGGACCAAACCCTTTGAACTCATCCTTTCATGTCGAGGTCGAAGGCAACGTCGAGGATGGCTTAGAGTATCTGAATCTCGTGAATGAGGTATTATGACTGATTTGGGAGAGTATCAAGGATGTTTTTAGGATAAGGTTAAGAACATTGTAATTGAGAATTCCGGGTATTAAGATGATGATTAGAGTAGTTGATTATAGCTCATGGTTGATGTTATCTGATTTGAAAACAGGGAACACGACCTCTATATATAAGGAAAAAAGAGAGTCTGGACCATCAGAAAAGATCAAAATTTGGAACAGAATAGAACTACTCTTGACGCAAGGCGACAGACTTGTCGCAGCGCGCTAGAATCCATCGCGGCGCGATGAAGCTGACGTGTCGCATTGGTTTTGTCGTACTGCGGTGATTTCTGAAGATAATAAAGTCGTACAGAGTTTGATTCCCAATAGAATTGGATTTGTGAAATATATTTGACGTCTTTCAATTTGAACGGGATAAGGACTATCATATGAGAAGTTTTATTCGATCTCGAACTCTTTTGATCTTAATCTTTTCGGAAAGGATAAATTAGAACCTTCTAGAGGATTCTAGAAACTCCTAATGAATCCTAATTGGTTTAGGATTAGGAATATGGTATTTCGACCCTCACATGATCATTGGGTCGTAGGTAAGGTGGACCTAGGCTCGGTTTGGGCTCGGTTAAGTATTTTGGCCATAACTTTTCGTTTTAAGTCGAATTTGAGCTTATGACATATCGTTGAAAAGATATTTTCAAGCCCATCCAACCAAATAATAATTGGACTGGGAACATGGACCAAAATCATTTGATTTGGACATTTTTATGATTTGGACACGAAATGAATGATTTTGGGTTTAAAGACACGAATTGAATGATTTTAGATTAAAAATTTTTAAGAAGGGTTAGGGATATGGTCAAGGCTTAAAGGAACTTCACAAGACTCTTCAACACTTCACTGAACTCGTTAATCAAAGACGTGAAATGTGCTCATCACTGGGTTTGATTTTTGGGGAGATATAATCAGGTGTCTACACATACATACGCCAAGGCGGAACCGAAGCATAGGCTTCTCCGTTGGGTACTTTTGCTCCAAGACTTCGATATTGAAATTAAAGATAAAAAGGGAGCAGAAAATGTAGTTACAGATCACTTGTCAAGGATCAAGTATGATGAGGGTAAGGATTCCACTCCTATCTTTGATTCTTTCCCTGATGACCATTTGTTTGCAGTTGTAGAGCAACACCCTTGGTATGCCGATTGCCAATTATTTGGTAGGCGACACACTACAACCTAACATGTCCAACCACCAGAAAAAGAGCTTTCTTTATGATGTGAAACATTTTTTTGAGGATGACCCTTTTTTGTGTCTTGAGTGTGCAGATGGACTTTTTCACAGGTGTGTACCCGAATGGGAAGTCCATGGCGTCCTAAATAGATGCCACAACTCACCCTATGGTGGACATCACGGCCCCACAAAGACAGTAGCAAAGATTAATGAGTCGGGTTTCTATTGGCCTAGCATGTTTAAGGATGCTCATTCCTTCGTTCTATCTTGTGACTCTTGTTAGAGGACTGGCAACATCTCGCGCGGCATGAGATGCCTCAAACCGGTATTTTGGAAGTTGAAAATTTTGATGTTTGGGGTATTGATTATATGGGACCTTTTCCTTCTTCAAAAGGGAATCGTTATTTCCTTGTAACCGTTGATTATGTATCCAAGTGGGTAAAAGTCGTTGCCACACCTACCAATGATGCCAAGGTGGTCCATAAGCTTTTCAAGAAAACCATTTTTCCTAGATTTGGTGCCGCTCGAGCTATTATTAGTGATGGAGGCTCTTACTTTCATGAGCGGAAGTTAGATACACTTCTTAAGAAGTATGGTGTTTACCATAGGACAGGGTTAGCTTACCATCCCCAAACGAGTGGTCAAGTTGAGGTTTCTAACTGAGAGATTAAAGGTATTCTATAGAAGGTGGTAGCGAAGTCTAGGAAAGATTGGAGTGATAAGTTAGATGACATACTTAGGGCATATGGAACCGCATTTAAGACCCTTATTGGTACTTCCCCCTATTGACTTGTGTATGGGAAAGTATGTCATCTCCCGGTTGAATTGGAATATAAGGCTTATTGGGCAATTAAAGAGCTCAATATGGATGTTAAGGCTGCGGGAGAGAAGACTTCTTCAACTTAACCAGTTAGATGAGTTTCGATTGTTAGCCTATGATAGTGCACGTGTCTACAAGGAGAAAACTAAGAAATGGAATGACAAGAAGATCCTTCTGAGAGAGTTCAAAGAAGGAAATAAGGTTTTGTTATTTTATTCAGGCTTAAAATTTTCCCTGGAAAGTTAAAGTCTAGGTGGTCGGGTCCTTTTAATGTGAAAAGGGCAAATAAATTTGGTTCTGTGGAGTTATATGATGAACATGGAGGTGTTTCAAAGGTAAATGGCCAAAGGTTGAAGATATGCTATGAAGGGGCTACGATAGGTGCAGTTGAATTACTTCACCTAACCGATTTCACCTTATCTTGATCTACATATGGTAAGGAGGTCGTGCGGGACCTAGATAAACCAACGCTTTGCGGGAGCCAACCCTTATTTACTTGTTTTCTAGAGTAGTTTTTCCTTTTATTTGAGAAAGAAGAGAGGAGGGAATTTTACGTGTATTAGAGGGTTTTTGTACAGGTTTAGAGCCAAGAGTTAGCTAATTTTCAAAGAAAAAGGAGAAAAGTCGGAGAATAAGTGTTGCATGCGTGCCTGACCGGGCGGTGGTCACCCGACCGGGCGCGAGAGTGCACATTTAGAGATCGTAAAACTACCCAACCGGGCAGTGGGCGCCCGACCAAGCACGAGAACAAGGTCGATTTCGAAGCAAGAATCGCCCAACCAGGCGATGGGCGCCCAGCAAGTGTGAGTTTGGTAAAGTGAACAAAATCGTCCTCCGATCGCCCGACCGGGCGTGAGTACGGAAATTCCAAGGCTTATTTTTCGCCCGACCGGGCGAGCAGCCGCAGGCGCGTGTCTTCTTCACCCGGATTCCCCCCTTTCCTTTTCTTTCCTTCTTCTTTCTTCTTCTTTTGTCTTTATTCTTTCTCCTATTCCCACTCAAACTCCATACTTTCTCTCTCTACAAAACCCTCTTCACTCTCCTTCTCTCTAAGATCCTCACTTCAATTCTCACTCAATATTTCTCATCTACTCACCCTCTACATTCCTACACTAATTTTGTTTGCTTTTGGAACATTTTTTTCAAGGACGCAAAGAGGTCAAGGATCGGGATCAAGAGCTTCTCAAATCGACCAATCTATACAACTTGATGAATAGACAACGATTGTCATCACCACCCCCGCAACAAAAGGCACGATTGGTCAACCTCTACGAGAGGGAGGTAATTTTTACTCGGTGGTTACACCGAGAAACTCTTGATACAATATATGATAATTTTAGGCAATTTATGAATGACATTGGTATGAGAAAATTCTTGGACATGCATTACCGTACTTATCGTGAAATTACATGTGAATTGTTGTCGTCTTTAAGTATTGGTAAAAATAAGAATGTTCCCACATTGCGTTTTAGGTCAAACAATCGTAATATTGAAATGTCACTTGTTGAATTTGGACAGTTGATTGAACTAGACGCATCCCTCCCCCACATGCAACATGATGATTGTACAGTTGCTGATGTTAATTTTTCTTTATCAAGGAGACCATGTCCTAATGTCCAACATGCTAGCACCATCTCTTTCCACCATCCCGTCCCTAAAATCATCCAAAGGTTCTCCGGGACTTATTTTTTAGCCCGTCACAAACCACACAATGCCAATATTTGGAGCTTGATATCCTAGGCCATTATATTCATGGTTGGGGTAAACTTAACATTGCCCGTTTTATTGTTAACCATTTGAACCGACACAGGAATTCTTGTGATAATAACGTTAAAACCCCTATTTATTTCGGTGGCTTGATAACTTTATTTCTTCTTTTGGTTGATTTATCTTTATTTCTTCTCTGTCTTTTTGATTTTTGGTGTTTAGATTAGTTTTATTTCTTTCTAGTGTAGTTTTTATTGCTTTTGGAAAAAAGAAAAAAATACAAAAAGAAAAAAAAAACTGAAAAAAATAAAAATACAAAAATACGTTCCAATGAATGATAAATCATGCTTCCCTGTGCCCCATACATATTCAAATTTTTGAAATTGTTTTAATTCTTGGTATATGATAATGGATATTTTGGATAGGTTAGCCATGATTTGATGTTTAATTGTTTTGATGCCTTAATATGAGTCAACTTTATCCAACTGTTTGTGGATTTGGTGCTTGACTAGTTATATTGGCCTGGTGAGGAAATGTATGTATTAGTTTCTTGGTATGTCAATGAAGTTGAGTATTGGTCTTTAAATTTGAGTAATATTTGTGTGGCTTAATATTATGCACATTGAGGAGGACGAAGACGTTTGTTCTTTTAGGTAGCCCTTCATATGAATTTAGATACATATGTATGTTCCCTTCTTGCTACCCATGTTGTTGCTTGTGCCCTTTTCATTGTTTTTAGCCACATTACAAGCTTAATTTTTCCCCATTAATTACTAGTCCCAAGCTTGGCTTGGGGGAGCTAATAGTGAGTAAGGTGAGGGAGTTTGTAGTGTGCTTCATTATTGCACAATGTGGATAGGTTTTGAAAAGTTGTTTTGTTCATTACTCATGATTGTGGATTATTATTGATGAGTTTGAGAGTTAGAAATTCTTGAAAAAATAAAGTGTGAAAAAAAATAATAAGTTCAAGAAAAAAAATGTGAACTTCAAAAGAAAGAAAGAAAAAAAATTTTACAAAATAAAATATAAATAAATAAAAAGAGCAGAAGAAAAAAATTGTGAAAGTTCAAGTGTTCTAAATGTAGGTTGCTCAAGAAAAAAAAAGAAATGAAAAAATAAGTTTCAAAGAAAAATCAAGTTGAAAAGAAAATAAAAGAAAGACTTCAAAGTTTATTTATTCACTCAAGTTCTATAATATCATATTTTTATGAGTGAAATTGTAAGTGTTAGAAAATTTGTGAAATATTAGATTGGTTGTTATGGTGAATTTTAGTGGATTTGAGTTGCGTTGGAGATGATTTGGTCATTATTTACTTTTGGCCTTGGGTTTATTTGTTAGGATTTTGGCTCCCTTAAGCATGGCTTTATTCCCCTTATTTTTCCCAAATTTTTATACTACCTTTCACCCTAGCCTTACATTACAAGCTTTGAAGACCTTCTGACCTTTGTGCATAGAGTTGTATAGATGTGAAATTAGTTGTTTATCAATGCGAAGAATGATTTGACATATCTCGAGTCGACTATTAGGTTGAGTACTTGTCTTTTAAACACACGAGTGTTATGAGTTTGGGAGGGCATTGTTCACATTAAAGGGGTTGGATGGAGAGAGATTGGATACATTTTATGTCTGCCACAAAGATGAGTGAAGAGTGCGTGAGCACTAGTCATGAATTCCATATACACTCGTGGTTTGCTTTGTTTGACGATTGTTTAAGGAAGATTAGTAGTCGAATGGATTTGATTGGTTGGTTTTGATGCATATTTGTTGGATTAGCCTTGAATCTTATCTATTGGATTTAAAATGATTTTTGGGGTGAAGTATGTTTTACTTGTTCATTGATGAGATCTTTTCTTAGGGACAAGCAATGGTTTGGCTTGGGGGAGTTTAATATGTCTATTTTATATAGTGATTTACCCCCATCCTTTGGTCATATTTAGGAGTATTTTTGGCTCTAGGGAGCTATTTTTATTACTAATATGCGTTTTCTAGTGTTTTCGTAGCTATGATATTATTTTATAGGAAATTGCGGATTTAGAGCATTTCCCACGATTATTAAGCCACTAAGAGCATTGGATATGGAGCACACTCATATGACCACTTTCCGTAGCCCAAGGCCGTGTTAAAGTATTTAAACCCAGTGATTAAGGGCTCGACGAGGAAGAAGGACCCACTAATTGCAATCATGTCTCGCAAGTTGGGTTGGAATTGAGAATTGGCCCAAGCAATTATATTGAAGAAAGGCCCAAAGTCCAGAGCATTTGTGTAGGCTCAAAGACTCGCCCGGCCGGGCGAGAGAAAGAGAATGTTGAGTACCCGGAGGCTCACTCGATCGGGCGAGATAGCATTAGTGACATCCGGAGGCGCGCCCGGTCGGGTAGTTAGGCGCCCTATCGGGCGCGTGTTTCTTCAAGAGATAAGAGCTTATTTAAGTCTTTGTTTAATTTAGGATTTTCTTGCTTAGTATAAATACTCTTTTGTTAAGCGAGATTAGGACGTCATTCATTAGTTAATTTCCAGATTTTGAGTTTTAAGATTTTCTAACAATTTGTTCTCTCAAGATTATTACTCTTTGGTTTATACAATTCATATTTCCCTTTTATTTCGGTAACAATTTTCTTCCCTTTTATTTCTAGTAATTCTATTGCTTTAATTTAATTATGTTATCTTTAATTGCTTTGCTTAGTCTAGATTTAATCATGTGTGAGTAGTTTGTTTCTAGGATTCTTGGGGATCCGTAAATAATATGAAGGGATGATTTATTATTATTGATTGTTGGTGTTTTGAATTAATTTTCTATTGATTGATTTATGCAATGGAATTAGATTAGGCCTGGTTTAATTGTTGAGTTATGCAATATTGAGTCGAGATTCGATAGATGAGAATTGATTTTTAGGCTTAGTTTCAATAGGTAGGTTGATTTATAAATGGTTAAGTCAAGATTCGAGAGATGTGATTTAATACCGCTATTTTAATTCTGTGATTATATGTAGCGAAAGCCCTTTATAATCTGGTTACTTTATGCATTGATAATTGATTTTTGTCCTTATATAATATTTATTAGTGAACCTATGCCCTATACTTTAGTTTATGGAAAATTTGTGTAAAAGGACCTTTTAAGTGGTCGATTTTGTTTAAAAGGACCTTTTATGTGAAAGTTTGTGAAATTGGACCTTTTAAGTTGTATTATGTTGTGAGGGGGTACTAGGTTGAATTTTTCGGGTGGTCAACGGCGGAGCTCCGGCGTTGACTCTCACGTGGGACTGTGGGAGTCACGTGACTTTTATAAAAAAGCCTACACGTTTTTTTAGAAAGTATGAAAGGGGGAAAATAATAGGAGTAGTTCGAAAAGGAGGGGAAAGAGGGAAAAAAACGTATGGGCTTCTTTTTTAGAAGTCACGTGACCCCAACGTGAGAGTCAACGCCGGAGCTCCGTTGTTGACCACCCGAAAAACCCAGCCTAGTACCCCCTCATTACATAATACAACTTAAAAGGTTCTTTTTCCCAACTTTTCACTTAAAAGGCCCTTTTAAACAAAATTGACCACTTAAAAGGTCCTTTTACACAAATTTTCCTTAGTTTATTGATATTCTCTTAATTTTAATTTCTTAGTTTAATTATTTTTCTTAGTTTAATTCATATAAATCACACTAGTTACTTGGTAATTTAGATTATATTAATTTAGGGATATTCTCAATAGTGACCCCAACTTTTGCTACGCACCAATGTTGACCTCCCTTTTTTTCAATTATACAAAATGACCTTAGTTAAAAATTTCATCTCACTCATAACCTTATTTCATTAAATATTAACTATTGTTAAATTTATATTTTAAAAAAAAAACTAAAAAAATTTACCCAACCACCACAACCATCCACCCCTACCTACCAGCCACCATCTTCTTTTCCGGTGACACTACCCCAGGATCCCCCGACCGCCGATGAAGCTGCGCCAACTCCACCTTGACCACCAACAATTCAGATTCCCAAATCCCCACCCACGACCCTCCTTCTCTCTCCTCCCTTCTCACCGTCACCACCACTAGATCGCCAAACCCAAGCCACCAATCAGCTGCGCACCACCACACAAAACACCACAGCTCCCTCATCAGCCCACGCACTTACCGTCCCAGCCAGAAGCCCCGCAACAACCACTATCACCACCAGCCTAGCCACGCTACTTCTTCCCCTCGCAACCACATTCACCGCCCAACCACCAATCGGCCACCTTATACCTAGTGCAGCCTGCAATAACCACCTTACACACCACCGCACGAACCAGCCACCTACCACCATCACTACCAATCGCGCACCTCCTACAGCACACGCAACGACAGCCACAGATTTCCAACCACCGAGACCACCAAACAACAAACCGCACAACAGCCACCACTCTACCTCCACTATTCGACTTCCAATCCACTTGCAATCAACAATTTGGCCATCAACAATTACATTTTCGGTCTCTAATTGCGGTAATTTGGCATTCAACATCTCCAATCTTCAACCAATTGAAATCCAGAGTTTAATCTTCAATCTTCAACAAATTCAACATTTTCATTTAGAGGAGAGAGAGTTGTGAGGTTAGGTTTCAGAGAGGGCATTCGGTGATTGCGGTGAAGGTGGAGGTGTTGCTGGCTACGTCTAGTGGGGGATGTGGGTGGCGGTGGTGGCTGGTTGGTGGTTTTCTTTTTAGTTTTTTTTTTCAAAGCTAACCATAGTTAGGTTTTTTTTCTAAATAACACTCAATAATGTCATAAGTGAGAAAAATTTCTTAATTAGGGTCATTTTGTATAATTGAAAAAAGGGAGGTCACCATTGGTGCGTAGCAAAAGTTGGGGGTCACCATTGAGAATTTTCCATTAATTTATTAGGAGTAAAAGAACATTGTTTCATTATGGATTCGACCCTACTTCCCTATCTGCTTTAGTTAAGGACTTAGGAATTTCTTTTGATTAGGTGATACGACTAGATCCTGTCATGTTCCACTGTCCAAAAGGCATTGATATTCAGAACCAATTTCAAGCAGATCCATATCTTCATAAAATAAATATGAGATTAGTTTAGAATAATATCATACAAACTTTATTGATGATAAAAATTAAAAGTACATGACTAGATATTTAAAAATACAGTAAATAAAAGAAAATACATTAAAACATAATACACATTACATTAGTGGATGGGAAATCTAAGCATTGTTACTTTCTCCAAATATGAAATCATTTTCAATCTCATTGTTGTCCATGAAAAAATTAGACACATCAAGGCTAGGACAAGGAGCATTTTCTTCATTAACATAATTTGCTTTCGCGTTTTACCCTTTGCCTTTCACAGGAACTTGGTAAGATCTACCAAAAGTGTTGCGGTATGACAAGTACGTCCCAAATGCCATGTCATACCACATCTGTAACATATGTCTTTTCCTTTTGAAGGAGTTTGTTTGTGGCTTCCAGATATTGTCCCTTCTTTTTTTAGAATTCTTGAAATTACTGTTTCTTTGAAAATTATTTTTACCTCATCCACGGCCTCGTCTGCGATAATTTCCACGGCCATTGTAATTTCCACGTCCACCTCTTTGTGTAGCATTTGCCTCGGGTGGATAGGAATTTGTTGCATTTGCCTCATGAGTGGCCAAAGACCCAATTGGTCTAAGATTATGATTTTTCAACAAAAGATCATTATATTGTTCAGCAACAAGCAATACACTCATCAATTCATTAAACTTTTTGAAACCTCTTTCACGATATTGTTCTTGCAACAGTATGTTGCTTGCATGAAAGATAGTGAGTGTTTTTTCTATCATCTGTTCATCGGTGACTGGATGATCACAGTATCTCAATATAGATATTATCTCATGTATAGCTGAATTGTAATCAATTACAGATTTGAAATCCTAGAATTGTAAATTGTCTAGTCAAATAATGTCTTAGGAAGGAGCACCCTTTTGTGGTGTCCAAATTTTTCATTAAGGCAATCCCATAATTCTTTCGGATTTTCAACCATCATGTACTCGGTGTTCAGGACTTCATGTAAATGATGTCTTAGTAACATAACACTAAGGCTTTTGCCTTTTTCTTATTCAGTTACAGGTTACAACCGTCATTGCAGAAGTGGTAGTATCGGTTGCTTGACCAGAGGGACTTTTATTATCTTTAATAGTGTGCTCCAACCCTTGAGCTTTCATACTCATCATTGCATCTACTTTCCATTCCAGAAATTTCTTCCCGGAAAAATCTAGGATGTTGAATTGTCTTTTCATAAGATCTCCCATTTTAACTACAACATATTACGTGATAACTAGTTTATAATAATAAATCATATGTACAACACATATGTTTAATTCTTCCAAGTTAATGAAACAAGTGATAATTTAAATTATTTAACAATAATAAACCATAAATAATATAGTTCTTTTCTCCCCCTTGGTTTATTATTGTGAGTAAATATATAATTAGGCAAAAATGAATCATGTTAGTTGCAAAAACAGCAAAACGACAACAACAGCAATAATAATAACAATGATTATAATAATAACGGTAATTTTATACAATTAATAACAACAAAATAACATAATAAAACAAAAAAAAACTTTTAATATATCGAAACGACAAAATAAACGAGCTTCACTTGTGTATAATGACAAAATTTAATATTGCTACTAACAAAACTACGAGTGTCATAATTAGAAAGAAATATTGTTTTATTTTCCTTAAATCTTCCACAAAAGTAAAGGTATGGGTGTTTTGGTTGCCGTCGACGGGAAACATATCAAAGAAGTAGGGGGTGAAAATTTTTGGGTGATTTTTGGATAAAAAAAATGGGAAGGGATAAGGAATTTTTGGTGAAATCGGGAGAAAAATCTGTCTTTTATAGTGGTAGGTTTATCCGTAATTATTTTGTACAACTGTAAAAAATATCATATAATAGTCTAATGTACTAGCAAAAATATTATGGTCCAAATATAAATATTTATAATTGTAGAAGGTTATCACACTGCGAAAATACAAGCCATAGTAGTTCGATAGCCCTTATACCCTTAAAAGATCATGGGTTCGAAAACAAAAAGAAACAAAAAAAAGTATCACAAAAAGTATGTAAAAGAAAGAAAAATAATAAATATAAAAAGGCTGCATCTTTTTGTCAATTATAGTTGATATGCATGCAAAGTTACATAGGTTACAACTATGCAATCATATAACTAAAACCAAATTTTACGTAGTAGGTGTGTACACAATAAAAAACAAAATACCAACATGAATTGAATAAAAACAAAGGAAGAATAGTAACAATTTCTTAAGGAAATTTTTCACTGTTGTTTTTGAGATAAAATTTGCACAATATACGGTATAGTAAATGTTTGAGTTTTTGGTATAGAGGATCCCAAATATGGGAAACTATAAAGCATACTCCTCAAAACAATTAGAAGTAAATAGTATTAATTTGTTTCAAATTTTGAGAAGCATGTATAAATATACGTGACTAGAAATCCGTGCTGATAACTTGTTAAAATTTTTACCGATAGTAAGGGATTTATCAATGAAGAGATAAAGATTTAAAGTAAGTAGTATGATAGAAGCTTTTTGATATTTACACACACTAGTTCACAATATGTGAACTTCTCTTATATAGCCAAAATTATGGAATATAATAGTATACATTATTGTAATACATGTAAATTATTATACTAGGTAAAATTGCATTAACCGGTTAAAACTACATGCATGTGAACTTCAATCATCTTTGTATTTTTCTCAACAGTTCCCATTTTTTTTCATTTTTGGATCCTATGAAAATACCTACCTACCCTTATTTTTTTGTCTTTATCTCTTAAAATACCTAAAATACCCCTATATTATATTTTTGTAAGACTTTGTGATACCGCCTGCATTTAACTTTCAGAGCATGACCAATGGTGAATAACCACTAACTCACAATTCTCTCTCTGCTCTTTGTGAGTTAACTCATTATTGTAGTTTGTGTCACAAAGCTTACCCATGAGGAGGGGAACAACCTACTACCGGGTCACTGACATCAAAGGCAAAAACAATTCTGATTTTATTGTGGTTCAATAGTCTTGACAAGTGTCAGTGACATCAAATAAATGTAAAATTTGATTTCTTTTAGTATTGTGGTAAGCAACCTTATCATTGTAGAAAAATAAATAAGGTGACTCATAATACTCCCTCTGTATTTTATTACTTGCTCCATTTCTCCATGCATAGAGTTTTAGGAGGAATAGTTGAAAGATATAAAATACTTGTATGATGGAAGTGGGGTTAGTTGCAGAATAAAAAATCTAAAAAATCAAAAGTGAATGTAAGTAGGGAGGAGGGAGAATATGAAAAATATTACAACATGATGTGAGGGGACCATTAGTGAAAAGGAAAATAGTAAAGTATTGTCAAAATTTTCAAAAAAAAGAAATGGAACAAATAATAAACTACGATTGCAAAAAGAAAGTGGAGCAAGTAATAAAATACAGAGGGAGTAGTAACTTAAGATAGTGGAAAGTTATGTGAAAGATGATTTAGAAGAGAGATTAAGGCATGCATAGTTGTGAGGTTATTCACCATTGGTTATGGTCTCATGCTCCACTCATTTCTTCTCTCTACTGTACTAATTATTTCACTTTACTTAGGAGCCGTTTGGTTGGGGGTATTCATCAAAGGGAATGGGAATCAACTGTCCTGATTCCCTTTGTTGTTGTTTGTTTGGCATTTTTTCTCATTCCCTTTACCCTCTCCATTACCCCAAATCCTTCCAACTTCATTCCCCACCCCCCCTAGGTTTTTCCATTCATTTTCCTTAACCACCACAACACCACCACATCCAAACCAGCCACCACCATCCTACCCTATCCCCACCACCCAGCCACCATCGCCGCACCTCCACCGTCCCTCGCCGAAGCTCCCCTGCCCATTGTCGGAGCTCCCCCGTCCCTCGCCGGAGATCCCCTCCCCCGTTCCTTGTCCAAGCCAACGCTCGTGAGCTCGCCGCTGCTCTCACATGCACCACCTACTGGGTGTCGTCATCCCAACCAAAACCCCGACCACCATTGAATTTGAAACCCTGGCCTCTCTCAAACCCTATAACAACCACCAAATCTCCGAAACCACCAACAACCCCAAAACCCCTCTTCTCCTAAAATCTCCCACTGCTCATGGGTTGATTTATTTTGCTTGGGTTCGGGCTGCAGAGGGATTTTAGGGTACAGTGGGTGGGTTTCAATGGGTTGGGTGGGTGGATTTCGTGGGTTTTGGCGTTTAGGAGGTGGCTAGGTTGGGTGGCCGGATTTCAAAAGTTGGGTGGTTGGGTTGCTGGGGTAAGGGGGATGGACCTAAGGTTGGATTACTAAAATAAATTTTCATTCCATTTTCTTTCATTCTCTTTGTTCATTCCATTCCGTTTACCCCATGCAAACCAAACGGCCCCTTAATTCTTTCTTTCTCATCACTTTCTCTCGATATTGGAGGAAAAACCAAAAATATTTCCTTCTCTTTCATTTTGCATAGTCGCTAATCTGTGTGATTTTTTTTGATTGGCTGAAAAATTTGCCTTCTCAATTTTAATTGGATGTTACTAAGTCGTATGAATTAAAACTTTTGTGCTTTGTTCTTATTAATTGGCTGATTGAGATAGTGGAATTCACCAAAGAATTCCCACTTCAAAACCGTCTCTTTTCATCACTTGCTCCTTCTAATTTTAGTAAATCATTGGCATTTTCTACTTTTAAGGTATTTTATGTACTTCCTCCTTTTTTTTCCCCGAATTTTTTTCACAAACGGGAACTATGTTTGGGAACGGAGGAAGACTAATTTACTACTATTAGGGTAATAAAAGTCAAACTAAGAAAAATGAAAGTGAATATAGGGAAGGAGGAGATAGTGTTGGTGTGATTATAAGGAAAATTATGTAGTGATGGTCTAGGATACATGGACACTTCACCCGAATGTAGTGTCCGTGTCGGACACCGACACTCGTTGGACACACGACGATACGTCTCGAACCGTGTCCTACTATGATACAGGCCGTTGTGGTTTTGACACGCCACCTTATCTTTTCAGTTTTTTTTTTTAATGAAAAAATTTAATAAGTAAAATAAGATAGATAAGGTAATAGTTAAATAATAGGGGTCTCTTCATATATAGCTCATTTCATGAACTAACAGAGTATTATGATATTGTTTATATGATAAAGTGTGTTCTAATGAGAGGATGGAATGACATACAACATAGAATTAGATAGGAAAAGAAATAGATTATACAAGTACTTCATGCTAATTAATTTGATAATTTTGTAATATTTGGATTTAAAATTGTAAGTATATGTCATTTATATGAATTTTAACACGTCGCTACCTGTGTCCCCTATTTTAAGATTGACGTTTTCTCATATCCATTTCGTATCCGTATCCATGTTAGTACCCGTTCTCGTGTAACCTAGGTGATGGCGTGGTATGAGGTGAATGAAGAAAAAGAAACTATTACCATTTTCGGGGTAATAATTACACTAGGGTGGGTAACTAACTAACTATGACCCTCATGAAGTTAATAAATCCTCCATCTCTGTATTTAATTCATGGCACAACTACCTTATTTCATTTGTAAACACATTGCCTCCTACAATAACACCTCTAATTACTTGTGTTTTTTTCAAATTTTACTATAATTACCCCCTTAATCAGGGGCGAAATCGATCAAGGGGGCTAGGGTAGGGCATGGCCACCCCCTTGATTTTGCATAAAATGTTTTTGTTTGTATATATAAACAGTTTTTAGTCAGTAGGTCCGTTGGCTTAATTTTTATGGAAAAGCATTATGAGTTTGTGACAAGGTTTCGAATTTGGTTGGACTCATATACTAGTAGATTTTTTTTAACTTCTTCATTTTTTGTTGTACGGCTGGTAGTACTCATTTTAAGTTTTAACTCCCTCATTCTTATTGTATTTGCTACAGACATCTAGTTAATATTTTTTAGCATGGTTTTTGAACTTGTATATTTTTTTTTAATAAAAAAAAATAAAATAAAAAAAAAAAACTTTTTAGCTAACGCTTTAGTAGCTTATTTTTTTGGAAGAAGGTCAAAATTTTATGTGTTATCCAATGAGAAATTAGAAATTATGTTGATGTTCCCGTCAAAAATAAATAAATAAATAAAATAAAATAAATTATGTTGATGTTAAAAATATATATAGATGATATTGACCGTACCCCCTTTATGTAAAATTTATGGTTCGCCACTACTCTTACTATTATACCCCCAATCCAAGCATGGGGGAGTCCCATTTATTATTTTGATGAAGGATTTATGTTTATCTAGGGGTACCATCGTATATTATAGGTAAAATTTGCACTAAAATCGCTATTTATATACGATAAATAGTTAAACCATGTGCACTTATTTACGATGTTGTCACTAGGTAAACAATTGTTGTTTAGCATGAAAATCAACTTGTATTTTCTCGTTACTTTAAAAGCGCAATTTATTTTGTACTCCTAGTCTCCTAGAGTACGATGTTCTTTATACTCCAGGTTCTTATTGTTTCATGTTATTTTAAGGTGTGTATTATATTATTTAAAAATGTATTTCATGTTATTTAACTATACATTAATGTTATTATTACATCATTTTCATCATCGTATTTCATATTACAGATGTTACTTTATTTATTGCATTATATTATTCAACATGATCAAACTCTATGTTATTGTGTAAGAGACTTTTTGTTACATAAATTATATATTATGTCACCTCTACTACTATTTTGGTTCTATCTCTTTTGTTTTCTCCTACCTCCATTAATTATTTCACTTTTGTTCTCTGTTTTTATTGAGGTATTTATTGTAAAGTTAGTTTTAAACAAAATAATGAAAGTTTTTAGCAAAATAACACAATGTTTAATCAATATTTTAAAAGGATTTATATTAAATAATAACACAAGATTTTAAGCAAAATAACAAAATAGTTTAGAAAAATAACATAAGGTTCAATCCAAAATAACATAATGTTTGAACAAAATAACAAAAGGACTAATATAAAAAAAACGATCACAAATGATAAGCAAAATACTCTGTAACATTATAGTTTAGCAAAATAATGGAGTATAAGGTTTAATTTAAAATAACACAATAATGTTTAAACAAGATAAAAATGGGATTGAGTTAAAAAAAATTAAAAAAAAAATAAATAAATAAAAAAAAATAATAAACTAATATAATAAATAACACAAGTTTAAGCAGAATAACATTAGATTATGATAATAATAGCATAAGGTTAAATTTAAGAGAAAATCAAGTCGATAAGTTTGATTTACATAAATTTGTAAATCAAGGGGTAGTATAGTCATTGTATCAAATTGGGGTACCTTTGTCTTTTTATCTACTTTTTTTCCCCATATTTTATTAACTTTTTAATTTGAAAAAGGTGGTTGCTTTACATTTTCTGTAAATCAGCTAATTGACTAGATGTCTCTCGAGGAAAGAGAATTGGTGGGATTAAATTTTAAGATTTTTGATATCTCAAACATTGTAGAGATTTGGAAGGAAAACTCATCATTCTTCTCTCCCCTTCCCTATCTTTCCATTCATTCCTTTTCCAATTCTCCTACCCTACCCTCCCCTTCTTTTCCTCCCCCTTCCTTTATCCAAACACACTGCTAGAGGGTTTTTGGTTCTTGCGGGGGCTAACACAATGAAATTTAGAAAGGGAAACAAAGAGAAAGAAAAGGAAGGACCTTGATTTTGCCTACTTGTTTGGTTGTTTTGCAAATGGAATGAACTACTCATGGATTTCCTTTGAGATTGTTTGATTCAAAGCACGAAATCTAATTTTTAATTTGGTAAAAAGTTATTAGAATTAAACTTTTTTTAATTAAAAAATGATTCATTAAAAAAAAGTCATACGACATCTAGGAAGAGATTTATATCTAACAAATACATGACAATTGAATCAAATAAAACCTTTTAGTAAAGCTACAATCGTGTTGCAAATCATACATTCTTCATTCTTCTTTCAAATTGTTATGATTTACATCCTTCTTCGACAAGGGGGTTTAGCAATCTGTTGTAGCCGTAAAGAAAATTTCCGTCCGATTCATCTAATTGTATTCGAAAGACTAACCTCTTTTTCAATCCCGCACAAATCTTTACCCATGAAACAACTCTAGTAATCCATCAAACAAAAAAAAACACAAATCCTCTCCCTCAAAAGAGAGAAGAGAAACTTCGTATTTTGAAGGAGAAAATTCCTCCTAAAGAAGAAGAAAAACCCCTTCTTTCGAGGGAAAATCATTCCTCCTAAAAGAGGAATAATTATTATAAACTTAAAGCAAATAAAAACAACGAGAAAAAGCACACAAGAAACAAAAATTAGGCTTTACACCGGTAAAATCCGATATAGGTCCCTCCAAAATTCAACAATAGAGGCTAGGGTTTTAGAGAGAGGAGAAGGGAGAGAGATTAGGGTTGTATATTTGTTCAAAATAATTAAAGTTAAATTATCATAATTAAACTAGTAAATGAAATAAAAAATTATCACATACTATATAAAAATAAATAAATAAATAAACTACCATCTAATATCATATCATATCACTAATAAATAGAGTCGGTCTCGCAGTCAGCGACACATGGCATTTCAGTTTTTCGCCAAGTGTTGCGCCACGTAAGAGATAAATAGGTATTATTGTGACACATATGATTCTAAGTAAGTTATTTTTGGATAAATTTTATAAGATAAAATTGTTGCATAGAGTTTTATGATCGATAAAATTCTAATATTTCATATATACGAAATTAATCATAACTTTTGGTAAATATCTTATAACTCAATTCTATTTCCATCATCAAATTTGTTTTAAAAAGTTCTTTAAAATAAGATCCATTTATAATATATTTAATCACAAACTTTTATACGTAGCTAGCCAAACCCTGTCACCAACTATTACAAGATCAGAGTTATTTCGTTAGTGCTATAGGGGTTACTTGGTTAGTGTTATAGTGGTTACTCAATCAGTGTTATAGATAGGGGTTACTTAGTCAGTGTTAGAGGTTAC
Source organism: Chenopodium quinoa (assembly GCF_001683475.1). Taxonomy (NCBI): domain Eukaryota; kingdom Viridiplantae; phylum Streptophyta; class Magnoliopsida; order Caryophyllales; family Amaranthaceae; genus Chenopodium; species Chenopodium quinoa. Next base: position 5,074,251 of record NW_018743212.1, on the reverse strand, counting down.
TCGATCAGTTAGTATTATAGGGGCTACTCAATCAGTTTTATAGGGATTACTTTGTCCGTCCAGATGGTGTAATTAGCCGCATACAAAATGCATTGTTATTTAATTTATTTAAAAAAAAATTAGATAATTAGTAAAATAAGTTTTAATCAGTAAAATAATTTTAGTTTGGTAAAAATACTTTCACTTCAGTGCAATTAGTTTACGTTCAATAAAAATAATTTCAAGTCAATAATAACATAGATATCTATTTACAAACAAAACTATACAAAGTACAATCCATATGATATCGTATGTCTAAATATCCTACATTATCAGAACGAATTATTTGACCATATTTAACATTTCAAGTAAAAATGTTATCTTAAAATTTTATCAACCACCTGGCATCGCCTGGGCACAAAACTAGTCACTGATAAATAAAGTCGGTCTTATAGCTAGGCCACGAGACAGCAACACTTGGCATTCCAATTTTTCGCCAAGTGTCGCGCCACATAGGCGACAAATAGGTATTATTGTGACACATATGATGTTAAGTAAGAGAATTTTGGAAAGATTTTTTAAGATAAATTGTTGTATAGAGTTTTATTATCAATATACTTCTAATATTTCATATATACAACATTAATCATATCTTTTTATAATTATCCTGTAACTCAATTCAATTTCCATTATAAAATTAATTTTAAAAAGTTCTTTAAAATAAGACCCATTTATAATATACTTAATTCATTTATATAAACAATAGAGAATAAGTAAAAATAAGTTTTATTAAGTAAAAATAAGTTTTATTATGTAAAAATAAGTTTTAATCAGAAAAAAAATACTTTCAGTTCAGTAAAAATAATTAAAATTCAATAAAAATAATTTCAAGTCAATAATAACATAAATATCTATTTACAAACAAAACTACAAAAGTACTTTATTATATAAATAAGCGATATGATATCGTATGTTTAAATTTCCTGCATTATCAAAAGGGATTACATGACCACATTTAACATTCAAGCCAAAAAGTTTTATCATAAAATTTTATCAACAATTTGGGCATCGCCCGGGCACAAAACTAGTATATATATAAAGGGGAGATTTTTTCCAAGTTTTTAGAGAGCCACGTAAGATTTTAATTTTGTAAAAATTATTAAAGCGCCATGTAGAATTAGTATTTTTGGGCGTGACGTGTAGGATTATGCCACGTAGGATTATTATTTTAAAGCGCCACATAAGATTAAAATTAAAAGTTTAAAGCTCTCTAAAACTTTGGAATATATACACACACACAAACAACAAGAGTTGGTTTGTATTGTTGTTTAAACAAAAATTTTTCAAAATATACATTGTTTATATATGTGTGAACCTTTATTGTATAAAATTAAAAACAAATAGTAATATTATGTATTAAATTTTTTTGTTATAACGATTGAATATTAAATGTTAAATTTAACTATTAATAAAGACTCGTGCATCAGACGGGCTTAAATCTAGTATTAAATAAACTAAACCACATATAGGAATTAAAGTAGCAAATTTAAATTAAATTATCACTACAATTTGATAAATGCAATGACTATACTACCCCTTGATTTACAAATTTATGTAATTAAGACTAATCGACTTGATTTTTTTTTTTTCCTTCCTCTTTTTTTTTTTGGATTTTCCATTTGGTACCATTGTAGTTTAGGCTTTTCCATTTAATACCCAATTTTTATTTTTATTCCAAATGGTACCACTATACTTTCAATTTATTCTCTGTCATCGCATTCCGTCAAATAAATTATGTAATCTTCAATTTGGGTGTCAAAAAAATTGATCGGTTAAGGTTAATAGGATGTTTTAGCCCTTAACAGCCTTAAGGTTCAAGTTCAAGGTCGAAAACAGCAAAAAAAGCTTAAAAATGTCACGATTTATGTGCAAAAAAAAAGTCTCGTCTTGTATATTTCGATTTGTTTAGCAAAAAAAAAAAGTCCGGTTAAAGTGTTGGGCTCATTATGATCTTAAAGGATCAAATTTTGCAGTCGAAATTAGAAAATTAAGGACCATCGCACAAAACTAATGTTTTATTTAACAGATGCTATAATAAAGAATAAGTCAAAATTACAATGGTACCATATGGAATAAAAATAAAAATTGGATACTAAATGAAAAAACCAAAATTACAATGATACCAAATAAAAAATCCCTTTTTTTTTTTAAGAACCTCATTTATTTGTTTTAAAAAGAAACAGATTATATATATATATATATATATATATATATATATATATATATATATATATATATATATATTTAATAAGAAACAAACTATTTAATTAATCAAATCAAGTTCCACCAAAATTTAAAACTTCAGGGAAAAGAGTTTATACAAAATACACGCAGAGTTAATATACGGAGTAAGATACTCCACCCTCCATTTTCCTTCCCTTCTTTCCCTCTATCTCCTTCAATCTAAACACAATAAAAAATAAAAATAACAAAAAACAAAACCCACCCATACAATCCAAACACACTGTAAAGTGTAAATTGACATTTAACAGAGTTCTTCAATGGAATCCCTCAGTATTAATTTCTGGCTGAAGCCAAACCCCAATTCCCAGTTCAACAATCGAATTTACTTTTATAAAGATAAGACGAAGATTAAAGTGGGAACCCAAGTAATTTCTGCTTTATCTTATCAAAAATTTGTAGACTTTGCTGTTGAAGAAACTAAGCGTCGTACCCATCTCATGTCTTCTCCTTTACAGGTTATTTCTTGCTTCCTCTTTGATTTTTCAATAATTTATTTTCTGGGTTTTAGTTGATATTTAACAATTTTAATGGTATGTCAATTGTACAGTATGTTGATTATAAACTAATCTTTTACGTTTTTGAATTTCCCATGTATTAAAAAATTTGGAGTTACTGAAGATTTAATCATTAAAGAAGATTTTATATGTTGTGAAGTTATTGCCAGTGATTCATCTTTTTTTTTTTTTTTTTATATGATTCATATGAAGTTGGTGTATTGGATTGCAGAGAAATTGGTAGGTTGTTTTTGGTTTGGAGGAAAACATTTTGAGTTGGATATTGTTTTTGATGGAAAGTATATATTGATATCGTTTTCCTTTGTTTGGTTCCATGATGGAATAGTTATGGAGGGGATTGGGTGGTAATGGAGAAGAAGAGGAAGTTGAGGAATAGGGTCATAGGGAGTAAAATATGGCATTCCTATATTAAGATTACTAAAGGTAGGATTTGGGAACAATGATGTAGAGAAAACTAAGTCTTAGAGCAACTCCAATGGTTGTAGCTAGGGGCTTGCTTGCAATATTAAATAATCTCTAGCTACTAGCCTAACCATTGGAGTTAGAAAATGCAATTAGCTTGGTCAAGCAAATTAGCTTTGCTTGGAAATTTTTTTGCTAAAATAAAACAAATTAGAATAAATAAAATAAAATTTAAAAAACGTAAATTAAGGAGGTGTTGTTCATTTAAATAGTAATCTAATAGCTAGCCATTGGAGCTCAAATGATAATTAGCTTAAAAGCTTATGTGGCATGACAAGCTAATTTGACAATTAGCTTGCCATTGGAGTTACTATTAGGTATGCGAAATTGATAGATGGCTTTAGGAAGGCAATCAATGAAACTTATCAACAAAACCTTTTTTTGGAAGGTTTTGATGATTTGTTTCTAATTGTACCATCTTTTGTGGAGTGACTGCAATATTCATTATCTCTTTTGTTTAGAGGTCTATATGGATGAGGGGGCGGGGGAGAAGAGCTTGACTATCATGCCATTTTGGAATGGGAGTTTGGTTGTTGGATATTTAAGTCTGATATAGTTTGTGTTTTTAATGGGAGGTGTTTTGTGTCTTTGTGATACTTGTTTATTGGTCAGTTACTATTAAATAAGTTGGATTTTTTTTTTTTTTTTTGGGTAATATCTCACTGTAGTCTTGTTGATGGTTGTTTTGTTGATGATTAGTCTATATCACGTTAAGGTAGTTATATCTACCTCTTATGCTTCTAGGCCAAGCATTAAACCATATAACTCTACATCATGGTTCATTAGGGAGCGAAATCCAAACTAGTTTGTCCAGTGTGCATCTTTTGTCATGCATGTGCTGATTGTGTAGGATTATTTTTGTCTTTAATAGATTTCATCATCATCTTGTTGTAATAGACTTTCTGCATCTCAATTATTTGTTTGTTAATTCCTTTTTTTTTTTTTTTAATCATCCAAACTATTGTTTGAGCGTCAACAGAAAAATTTTAGCCATATTGAAGCTATAGATGGAAAGGCCAACCTCAAGTTTCAATCTTTTGAAGATTCTAAAATTAGATTACTTCGCAGTATGCACATTGATGGGGGTGATTCGCTGCAGGTATTTCTTTCTTTCTTTTTTTGCCCCCCTAATACATACATTTTTATGGGTGTAAGGAAAAACTAATAAATGCTCATAGATAAATAATTGGCCATACGCAAGAGTTAGTCTGTTGTGTAACTCTTCTGAAAATCTTTATAAAAATGTGTGAATATGCTAATTCTACATACATTGAAATGTATATGACACACATACCAGTTTAGTAGGTGCACCTGTTGCTTCGAAGATGTCATTGTCTTTTGATTTCACCAGCATTCATTGCCTTAGAAGTTAGAACGAACGCATTGTATGCAGATTTTACCAGATACCAATTTAATAGGTAAGCCTGTTTTAAGAAGACGTTAATGTCAATTGAATCACCAATATGTAATGCCCTTAAAAGAGCACTCTGTATGTCGATCTTGGATTTGTTTAATGATGATGACTCTACATTAATCATCTCAAAATAAGATGACAAATTGACTAAGTTTGACTTTCATATAGCTCTTTGGCTGTATTGTAGAAAAGTCAGATCATGTATCATTTGTTTGTGAACAAAGTATCTTTGGAAGGCAAATGTTTCTCTAACAAGATCCTGGCCTAGGAGCTATCAAGTTAACATCATCTATCTTTTGTTTGAGAAGAAAAATTCATCTGGAAGGATATTGTTTCTTAAACAAGATAATCGTACAGTAGGAAGTAGGCTCTATTTTGTTAGTCTGGGGCCTCTGGGCCATATATAGGTGCAAAATCCATGCGATTGAAGTCTTACTTAGATATTCTGGATAGGAGCAAGCAAGGCTGCGGACAGTAGGTTTACATCATGGTTTACTGTTTATTGAGCACCTTGTCCTGAAATTTTGACAGATATTCTGAAAATATTAAGTTCTCTAGCAGTCCAGAAGGTTCAATATAGGTGTTAATGTGTTATGTGTAAAATTTTTTAGGTATTAGCCTGTAATTTTATTATTTCATGCATATTGCAGTTTTTAGCTACAAGCCTACAAGGGGTCATAATCTCATGCATTATAATGGGGTCAAAAAACTTTGTATTGAAGAATTAGTTGTGTGGATTAGCCATAGAGGAATTAGATTGGAATGGAGGAATCTGTGGTTAAAGATGTTCTCTACATTGTGATGGACTTGTAATGGCAGGGCATGAGTGTTTTGATTTTGGTACATTTTCAATTTTAATTTGTAAAGAAGCATGCTCATCTTTTGATGCCAAGAAAGGAATGTCTCCAAACAGTAGATACTTGAGATTTTATGCTACATAGGGGTATATTGTTTAACAAGCTGAGCCAGATACATATGAATGTAAGCTACATTGGGGTGTAATATGGTTAGCTACTCCATTGCCTCAAAACATAGATAGATTCACCAAATGATAGTTTAGTTGCTAACTCATTACCCTGCCCTAGTTATGAAACTACTCATAATCATCATAGAAATCATGGGACAATTGTACTCGTGATTGCATCATAAGCATGATCAAAACTTTAAATTTACCAATCAAGCTAGTAATTTAAACATAAATTTCGAAGACATATGAACAATTGCGCTATATTATTGCTATCAAATTGGGAAAATCAATTTAATGGCTAAAATCTAAATCAAGGATGACCTTGAGGAAAGAAAAAGTTCGCTGAATTGAGCTTGAATATTGAAGAATTTGAACTCATGATGAACTTTCTCTCGCTACCAATGAAGTTATTTCTCTTTAAAATCTAAGGATCGCCAACTAATCTCTCTCTAATTTTTTTCACTCAAAAAATCTGATTCATAATCTAAGAATGAATTAATCATTTTAATTACATTTTAATTACATTTTAATAAGATTAAAATATGACATCAAGATGTTGATCTCCGGACTTGCCACGGTCACATTTGTGGTTACACCGAGCTTATCTCTTGGTATAATGATCTGGGAACAAAGGGCATTGTAGGCATGCTCTCAATATACCACCAGCACACTCTCAACAAGCCATTGGCATGTCCGTGTGAATCCTGCAGGTGCCACGTAGATGTTATCCAACATCTGACTTTTCTATTTCACACCTGCGGGCAGGGTACGGGTGTAGAGCGCAGGTGTTTTTTGATTTATTTCCGTCAAACTCTTTTGATCTTTTTCTGTTCGCTTATAAGCAACATAGTTATATCTATATAGCATATATTGTGAAAGCATAGACTAGGAGCAAATATGATTAAATGACACATTAAAAGCCAAAAAAGGAGTTGAAACGAGCGCAGCTGATAAATTATGTGGTAGGCAGCTGCGGGAACTTATCTTTTCAGGCTAGGGCGCAGCTGATAAATTATGTGTTGCTTATATACTGGGTTCATGTGTATGTTCTGCCTAGGAGTGCTTGACAACAACAACAATAGCAGCAACAGCAAAGCCTTAGTCCCAAAATGATTTGGGGTCGGCTAATATGAATCGTTATAAGGAACTGTCCGATATAGAAAAAGGGACATAGCAAGATAATCAGCTGAAAGAATTTTAAAATGGTGTGTAAATTTTGCAGAGCTTCCTTATGGAGTGGGGAGTATTATAGCAGGAAGGCAGGGTATGTAGCTTGATAACGTTTGTTGTCCTAAATTATATGGAAGCCTTGGGTATTGAGAACCTTGACTTATGGAATGCTGCATCAATAGGTATACATGTGCAATCACAAATAAGCAGGATAACCTGTGTATATTATGGATCATAATTGGTGGAGTTACCAGCCTACTAAGGATAGTTGTTGGAATTGGAATAAAATTTGTGAAGTGAAAAATATTGGAAGTACTATGCTGTGGTAGTGAGTTGAAAAAAAAATGTACCAAAATTGGCTAACCATGCTTAAAGAATAATATTCAGAGAAGAAAATGTACCAGAATTTGGAAGTGAATGGTCTCAATATACCTTGGACAAGGAAAGTATGGAATGGATTGTTTGTTCCTTAACACAAGTTCATAAATTGGCTGGCCATGCTTAAGAGATTGCAACCAGGGAGTGATTGGTGAAGATACCATATGTTGGAGAGCTGTGGAATCTCATAAGAATTGGTTGGGGATCTGATGCAGAACAAGGGATATATTGCAGGGATGCTCAATTGGATCAATAGAAGATCAAGGGATCAAAGTTCTAAAAGGACGTAAATACAGCAGCAACTGACGTTGTGGTTTACATAGTATGGAAGATCAGAAATGATTCCTTATGGAATTATAAAAATTTGACAATTAATCACTCTGCACAAAGAGTTAAAGACACACTTAAAGTGATAATAGTGATAAACGGTGGATTTTTCATTTTTGTCTTCGTAAATGATATTTGTCGATAATAGCTTGATCATTAATGTTTGGTCTGTCTTCTGATGGATCCAACCTAGTTTATTTTCTTATTGATTTTAGATCTTAGTTTATATCCCTTTTGAATTTCAATAGTATTCTTGCTCTTAGCAACAAAAAAAGGAAAAAAAAAGTTACACTAAATAATTGACTTTTATTTCTTAACAACTTTCTACAATGCACATCCACTGTCCACGTATTATCTATCTCAGCAAATTTTTGCAATTTCCGCCTTTCTTTTCTGTTTTACCATCACAATGTTATGTGCAGGTGTTGGACTTTGGCATCTTCCCAAAAGTTGCTTTTGACTTGCCTATATTTTGTGCCAACTTTTTCAGCAGCTCATCGACGAACATTATTGTATTGTAAGTTGTACCCATTCCAATGTTGCTTCACTTGTGTGTGTATTCGTGTATGTGTGGTGCTCTGCTGATGAATGTTCTCTTGCTTCTTTGTTTTCTTTTTAACACCTTTATATCACACTCTTATGTTTATCCCTTTTCTTTTATACGGTTGCATCAGGGATCTCAATCCATTGCATGATGTCATTACTAATAGAGAATACAAAGAGAAGTATTACAAAAGTTTAATGCCTCTCAGCGTTAAGTATGCTGAAGTAAGTTTGTACTTCTTCTACATTCCTGGATCAAGTCTTGATGCTATCATCTCCTAACCCATATTAAAATTTCACTGATTTTAATTCAGATTATATGCAGCTTTTGCCATGGGGAGGAAAACTTACAGGTGAATCTTTGAGGTTTTTCTCACCAATAGTTATATGGACAAGATTTACTTCAAGCCAAGAGAAGCATGATATTCTATTTGACGCATTCAGTGAATATTACGAGGTGAATATCAACTTCTAGACTTGACTCATTGACTCAAATGCTCTGATATCTTGCATGAAATAACAGCAGAGGCAATTAATCATATTTGTTGATTTGTTAGCTGGTGATGTTTTGATGTTGGAAAGGGAAATCATAGACCATAACTTCATAAGCAATAGTTTACAACTTCACATTATATAATGTGTGGCTTTTAGTGAAATTAACAATCCACAAGACCACAAGTTGGAACCATGATCGTATATTTAGCAGATTCTTGGGACTGTCATTGCTTTCTTTGGTCTTGGTGTCTTGCTGGTGACTATCAGTTCATGTCTTTGTGTAGTCTTTTGTCATTCAACCTTCAAACTTAGTTGTCCCTAGAAGATTGCCCTAAACCCAAATATTACTTTTTTAAGATTCAAAACAAATTTATGCACATGGGTGGGCACAATTGTTGATGAGAGAAAGAGAGAGAGAGAGAGCAAGTGAGGTTGCAAAAGGAAAATTATACTAAATAAGTTATGGGGCAATCTATTGACTGGATTATGGAGATCTTGTCATATTGCTGAAGTAATAGTAAAAAATTGTTTCGAGGAAGAAGTAGAAAGTGTAGATTGGTTTTTGTATCCTAAATTAATGATTCTACTCCGAAGGACACAGGACACCATGTACAAATCCTTAAAATATGTTGTTATCTGTGCAGACATGGCTTGACTTGATGGAACATGCAGTGGAGGAGACTGCTGCTGACCAAATTATGCTCAACAGTGAAGCACAACATAAATACCTTACCTGGAGAGCAGAGAAGGTAAAAATATCTTCCCCCTTTTCCTTTTCCACCAGTATCATTTATTAAGCTTTTGCAAAATGACTTGATTGTTCCTCAATATGTTGTTTGTGAATTATACTTCGTAAATAGTATACACTGAAATACGTTTGGCTGGGGATGGTTTACAGAGAGAAATACTTCTAGTGGGCTAAGAAAAGTTTTTGCCAAGGTGGAGAGTTTTTGTTCTCATCTGAGGAATGAATGCCACACTTTCTATGGCTGAACATCTATGTTTTATTGTGATAATGTTTTCTATAATATCTGATTCCACGATTCCCACCATCCCAGTTTATAACATAATAAGCCTGACACTATCGTAACATTTGCAATAGGATCCGGGGCATCCAATGCTGAGGAGATTGCTTGGGGAAGAAAGAGCAAGAGTACTTTTCTTGAACTGATGAGCTATCTTCTAGCTATATTCATTTGTAATATGGGTGTAATTTAAACTAAGACTTTTTTTTTAATGAACTTCTATATCACAGAATTTGCTGAGGAGCTTTTTATTTAATGGAGTTGATGAACTAGGCAGTAAAACATTTCTGGACTACTTCCCAGAGTACAAGCTTGACGATGGAACCTTAAATGAGAAGCGCAGTATCATGGGGAAGTCTTTTGAGAACCGGCCATGGGATAGTAGAGGGGAACTCATTGATAACTGTTAAGCTTAATTTAATATTTGGGCTCAAAAGGTTGGTTCGTCGAAGTTTAAGAGCAGTCTCGCAGTGTTGCAACAATTGCAAGTGAGAAGCTGAATTTGAGTTTACTATTGGCAACGTTATTCTGAACGTGATCTGCTGATCCATGTTCTTAGCATTGGCTTGCAAGTCTTATACTATGTATATAATGTGAAATCAATTTATTCGCTTAATGCTCATGATTTTTTTCCCTGTTGGTTTCTCTTTAGATCAAAGCTTCTCTCAAGATACTTTTTGTTCTTGTAATACAGGTAGATTAAGTGTTAGTTTGTCTATTAGGTGTCTTAGGACATTATGTTAGTGATAGAGCGGAAGAATGTTTACAGAAATTTCTTTTTTCAATCACAAAAGAGCTGAATTACGAAAAAGCTTTTCATCTCTTTGCTTGATATAATGTGGTTTGAATCTTTTGGTTATAGTTTGATTGAATCTTGACTGCATTTTTGTGTAATCTATTTAAACGGAAAATACTACAACATATTTTAAGATGTTTTTGAAGAGAGCAAAAAATTGTACAATGACTTATATTCATTAGTTTGCTATTTACAACTAAGTGCAGCGAGTATTAGGTACTACTTGGTATTATGTAACATTGACATATTTTTGTTTTTTTTTTTTTTTTTTTGAAACACAATTTGTTTATTTAATTGTACTCCACATGTCTTTACTTTGGCTATATTTTTGCTACTAAAATATAAAATAATTTCGGTGTAACTGCCTTTAATTGACTTTTTCTACACAGGAATGACTAAATTTCCCTTTGCGGGGAAGGGAGAAGGCTGTTTTGTAATGTCTGATTAGGGCAAAATAACATATTTTAAATGTTGTACTGCATAAATTACTGTGGTATAAACGTACAAGCTTCGTATGATACCCTAGGCTTTCCCAAAGTTATTTGTTGGAGACATACACCTTGTTCTCTTGATGTACTTTTACTATTGTTTGTCATTAATTCATTAATAATATTAAAATAAAATTAAAAAAATCAATCACTCGAAAATAATCTTTGCAGATATAACTATTTATGTGAACATTACAGTTTGTGTAAACTCATGATTTACAATGCTTTTACAGGTTATAATTTATAAAACACCCAACTTTAACTTTCTTAGAAATGTGATTTTAGAATAGATGTTTCTTACAAGACCATATGAACCGCTAATTAAATTTTTCCCTGCAAAATTTTCGATCCTGCAAGCTACATCAACTTTCCAGCCGAACACGAAACAATGATTTACAGTACTTTCTCAGGTATTAATGTACAGCAGCTATATAGCTGAATGATATTATGCAACAGCAACAGCAACGGCAACGGCAACAGCAACAGCAACAGCAGAAACTCCAAAAAATTGTGACACCTATTCATGTAATTCATCTCCCTACCGCTTCTCTGACAAGGGGAAATCGATCAGCCCACCGGGAATAACCTGTGATCGTGTTCAGAAGTGCTGTAAATGATATGCTCAATACAGTGCAGAAGACCTAAAAGTAGTACTAGTACTTGCTGAAAGTGTCCACAAAATATTGTCTACTGGTCTACCAAAGATTAAAAGATATGCTTCATGCCTTCATCATCAACTAGAATTCCAAGGAAGAACAGAAAAAAATAATAATAAAAAGATAAAAATACATTCAGTGAACTGAAATTTAATTACACCGACTTTATATCACACAATCTCAACTTGGATATCAGAGATTCAGAGAAGTTGAACAAACCTGCAGCTATTATCTGATGAAGATCCACATCCGAATTTGCATTGTTACAGTTTTTCTGTGACAAATTTTTTAGAACGAACAATTTTTTAGAAGGATCTCAAACTCTCATGAAAAGCCAAGAAAATATTAAGCGGAGAAAAGTATGTGCATAAGGAAATTACGAGTAATGTTTCACTAATTAAGATACAAACAAATGATTTCATATCTACTAGTGAACTCATCCCCTGATTAATTTGCAGCAACAAAGATTAATCCCACCAGGAAACAAGCAGAATCTTATACGCCATATTCCATGCAAGGATTTATGAGATTGTTATTCAGACAAAAGCATAGACATTATGGGTTTGCTATAGGAGCTACATAATATCTGATGAATTACAGTATATCTGAAAGGAGACCTTAAAATTTTTTAAGGAACTCTCAAAGTAAGATGCCATTTCTTTCCTCGTCCCAACCAAAACAGTTTCACTATGTTGACTGCAAAAGGGTGCATTTCTCAACGCCAGTGTAAAATACATACGCGGAGGAAGCTTGGTATTATACTTCTCTTAAACTTTTATCCCAATTTATCTAAAGAGGCTTTCACTCTGGATGGGTTGAATATCTAGCTATCTACTGCCTTACTCCTATAGTAGCAGCAAAGCTGTCTAGATCAGACATTTAAATCGAAATGCTAACACCATTTACTACATAGTATATAAAAGCACACTGACAGCATAACGAGTCAGTCACAACTAATCCAATATAATACAAACCCAAATAGAAAACACTGATTTTTGAAATAATTTTGTTGGATTCTACCAAGCAAGAACAACAATGTAGATTCTCAAATGTTGCATGTCTCAACATAAAATGCATGTGATTGAACAAAATACAACTTTTACCTGTGCACATACAACCAAGCTTCTTGCAATGAGCTGAGACAATTTATGTAAAATGCTTATATCAATCCCTGGATATGTCAGCAGGGCCTTCTCTGATGTGTTGTCAAAAATAAGTGAACATATGCTTGACGCCATCATGATGTAAGTTGAGTCACTTGTTCCCTCTGGCCATTACAGAAACAATAGCCTTGTATAAGAAAACACATAGCTTAATAGAAATTTTGTATGACTTGTATCTATTTTATCTTTCATATTGATGGATCCAGAGGCACCAGATCCGGTCAGTAAAATACCCCACTCTCCAATAAGAGTATAAGACAATTGAAAGATAGGAAAATTAAAAGTAGTGGACAACAATTTTTGGGTATTATTGGTTCCTGGAGTGTTCATGTCTGGCATTAACATATTAATAACGGCAATTCAAACAGCCCTTCCCAGTAACTTGTCATTTTGAGGTCACCATACCTCACTTTGTGGGGTCATATCACTGATATGGATTGGGCTTCAAACACTTGTTAAAGTGAGATTATTTTATATAAAGTTCAAGTTTGACTTAAATCAGGTATACAGGTCTAATTAAGTCTATTTTTGTCTGTGTGTGTGTACGTGTGCTGGTTCCTGTGTGTGTGTGTACGTGTGCTGGTTCCAGTCAACTTAGACACAGGTCAGAATAATGTTGGGTCAGGATGAGGTTCAGGTCAGGTCAATGTTAAACTGGATTCTTGTGAATGTAGGGGAGGGTGGGAAAGGTAAAAAGAAATTGTCGTGTGCAGAGGACAAAACATTAAGATGCAGAACAAGTATTACTAGATTAAGCTTAATATCCTTTGCCTTTGTTATGCAAGTTCATCAAATGTATGGAAAGAGCAAACTTTAGGTGTTTTTAGATATACAGATTTTTCAAAGGCAATATGAGAATCTGACATCCAAAAAAGGTACCTGTCCAATAAGTCAATGCCTTCAAGACTTGGACAAACACAGCTTCATCCAGCTGAACTTTGATGTGTTCCCTCTAAGGAAAGCAAGGACAAAATCAAAACCACAAATAACTGAATAAGTACCATTTAATGCAAGATAACCAAGGGAAAAGAAACAATATTGCTAGTGGCATTACCTTCAACAAGAAATTTATAACTGTATCACATATTAACAATACAGAATCACTATTTTCACTGAGACGGGAATCTTTACTCATTAGATGTACGAAATACTCCATAACCTGGCCAGGAACCAAAAAAATTAAGATGCAAGGAAGCCAAAATCAATGAACAAATACGAATATTGTATACTCCAAAATAAAGTAGAAATTGTATTGCCAATTTTACTCATGCATTGCTACCATAAGTTCACTAAGTGGGTTAGGACCATAGAAAGTTCCCACAATATTCAAGGACGTTCCTTCATTATTGAAACTTTAAGATAGCTAGAAATTACCTTTCCCCCCATTTTGTCACTTGTGTGTTCAGATAGTGATAATGCTGGAAACCAATAAAGGAAGCAACAAATGTGATAACCAAATGAGCATTTAGAGAAATGAAACATCAATTGGCGTTCCAAATATTATACTCACATCAGAATTTAAAGAAGAGGTGCATCAAAATAAAATAAGCAAGCAATCTGGGAAAAAATGAACAGCTTCACATTCTGGTAGAATACGAGCTTTTCCACCAAGAATGCAGTTGCTGGAAGCATAGGACACAGAAATTGTTGCATATACTCTGTAATTATACAGGATAATCAGAATAAAAACTGATTGAATAATCCCGAGACATTAATGACTGAGGCATAAAGCGAGGGTTCTCTTTAGCCCCCTTTTATTTTCTTTTGGTAAGTTATTGCTACTTTACTACTGTATATGGGAGCGGCCGAGTGGGAGCAACAAAAAAGAAAGACAATTTCCCATATTATCCATTCTAAAATCAAGCAATAATTAAATTCTATTACCTTTACAAAAAAAAATTGCATCAAGACACATTTGTATTTACTAAACAATTAGCTGGTCATATGCATTATAATAATGAGGGAAGAAACTTACAGCTTTGTAAGCTCCAGAGGAAGCCAGCATTTTGACTCCTTCAGTTGTCATTGTTGCTTGGCAGATCATGGGAAGCAAGAAGCTTCTAGAAAGAAAAGGACTGCCACAGAAAAATATATCAAACATGCTATTCAAACTCAAATAAATTTTATTGACTTCGAAAATGTACACTGTATTCAAAACTTACCTGAACTCATTTTCTCCTTCAATTGACAGCAAATAAGCTAGAAGCTCCTCGACCTTCTCTTTGCTTGCAAGGGGAGCCTCTGCCAAGTAACTGAAACAAAAGTATATCAGAAGCAACCTCAAAGGGGACAGATCTCCTATTTTGAAGCTGACGAAATAGAAAAGAGGAAAAATAGGCACACCTTCCAACAAGTCGTACAGAAGCAAGAAGATCATCTCCCTTCTTTTGACCGTGGTCCTTCACAGCATTAAGATTAAGTTTAATATTGTGAATCTTTTAATTGCATTTAATAACACCACATAATTACCTTTGCATCCTTAAGATATTCAAGGACTACTTCAACCGTCTCATTAAGTCCAGAAATGACCTTTGTGAATGTGCCTTCACTAATAATACTCTCTGCGGTTGCAGAAAAATCGTCAGTGTCATTTATCAATCAATTTAGTGACTTGTGTCAGTCAAATGGAAAAAATTCAATCCATCACACAGATACACGTATAATCATTCGGCACTAACTATTAAGGTAGGAAGAACTCCACATTCTAGCCAAGCAGAAAGTACTACTTATATTTGGACAACTAAAAGAAGAATATGCAAACAAAAAATTCCACGAATATGGGTAATACTACAATATATAATAATCTTCAACTCTCACATTCAACAGACAAGAAGTTGTTGGAGGAGGGGGGGGTGTGGGGGTGAAGACAGCATAAAAAATTATAAATGTGAAAAGCAAGAAAGAGTTTTCCATGACCTTCAGCAGTAAAGGCTTCTAACAACAGCATCAAGGCAATAACAATAATCAGAATGTTCATTGTAGAGCAAATGTTTACAATCTTATTTAAACTGGTCTCCCAGCCAGAAACTTTAAGATAGCTGATGCCCCAAGAGGTATAAACCTTTATGCATATGTATCTTTTATATAATTTAAGAGTCAATTCACCACAACACTCCAAACCCCCAACTCTCAATTCTCATGCATTATCCCCCCCCCCCCCCCTTATTCCAAATTAACATGAAATAAAAATCCATAACTTCCTTTCCCAAAATAAAAAAATAAAAAAAATTCTATAACTACCACTTATACTATTTTTTTTCCTAAATGTACATATATCCCGTGCATTAACACGGGTACATTCTAGTTCAAAGAATTCAACCATGGATGAAGAAAATTATAACAAACGTGATCCAGAGACTGAGATGATTACATTTTTCAAAATGAGATTAAATCATTAAATTACCGCTACTTTATCTCCCTTTAGGCATAATTTGTAAGGAACCATTTTCAAGATTAGTGTACTGGTGTGGAGCTGAGGATCACACTCCAATATCGCCAAGACCTCTGGTTAATTTATTTTCTGATTTAAAGTTTCCAAGTCTCATGTCGTATCCAAATGACCAAATGTTGAAGGGTTCATGCAGATGCTCTGAGATGTAAGGAAGGAAGGAAAAAAAAAAAAAAAACATTTTTACTCTTAAAAGCAAAGAAAATGTTGAAACAGCATTACCTTCATCTTCACTAAGATTTGAGATGAGTTTAATAATATTTTCAACCAACGAAAACACAATGGCCAAGTTACGTCTCTTTAAAAGGAATGCTTCGGGATTTGATGAAGCTGCTTCATATTTTAAGTATGCCAGCTCATTAAGCAAAACAGCAATCTCAACCCGTGCTGACTCTAGAACAAGTAACAAGCACCTGAGAAATAAAGAAGAAGAAAGAGGAACTATAAATTTAAAACTTCAGTAGTGTAAACGAGTTGAAATGGATGACTGAAAACCAGAAATTCACATGTTACCAACCTTTCAGATTGAAAGGACTTATTCAAATCCGGGACATCCAACTGGACAATCAGCCACCCTTCTCCCAGCATAGCTAGCATTGCCTCAGCCACAATAAGAGCCTGAATCTTTTGCTCCGCAGCTGCAAGGAGAGACAACGGAAATCAGCCTTAAGATTTTAAGCTTAAATTGGAGCAAGGCTAATAAAAAGGCAGGATAGCTTATAGCAACAATGGAAGGCAGTCTAACAAGTGCAAGACTTTCCCTTTGATCCTTCAAAAAAAGGATTTAAGTCCAACATTCTTTGAAAAGAGGCATCATAGACCCTCTATAACCCAAGCATGACACAGCTCTTGCTCAATATATGCAGTAGAGTAAGCCATGAGCTAGAAAAATAATTAATTTAGCACAAGGAAGATGTAAATAGAAAAAGGATTTGGCAGTCTTTTTCTCAAGCTTGTTTATGTATGTTTAAGATATTTCTAAAGCTATGATCATGAAGTTAGCTTTCCACAAATAAAGCAGACAATTAAATGGAAAAAAAGATTCATGAAAAGCAGATATTACAATAGCATAAACATACCAACACGATTCTGTAAAATATCCATTATTCCAGCACGCACATAAGCAGACCATTTATTATCCGACATGGCTCTGAGTGCATTTTTCAGAGGAACCTAAAATATTTCAAAAGTATCATAGAGGTTTTCAGAGTCATGAATACATCAATACGAAAAATCTGAACGAGATCAAATCGACCATCATGTTCATAACCATAAACAATAAAAAAAAAAAAAAAAACCTACAGTTCGCAACAGGCTACACAAATAACTTCTTTTTTTTTGGTTTATTGACAAGTATTAATACAATATACTGTGACAGACAGTATGTGAGCATGAGGGAGTCACCCAGAGAGCCATGTCCACTAGGAGGGGACCTTCTAGCCATGAGGTTGGAGGTTCAATCCACGCTAGGGACAATTTGGGGAAGGGTTTTCCTTATCTTTCCTCTCACTCTCCTAAGTTGTCTAGCCCACTAACCTAGGCTGAGTTGACCCGTGAGGGGTTCCGGCCCGATAGGGTCCTTCATCTTACCTACCAAAAAAAAAGTACAAGGCAAAGGACAAAGCTCATATTTTTGAAGGCTTGAGCTATGATGGAGCAACTTGTCTTCAAAATCAAGAAGCATTAAGTATCGCTCATAACCTATTAATTTACTTGAAGACTAGAGAAAAGAATATAAAACCTTGACGAAGGGAAGGTATACCATCAAAAATCCATTAGTTTCATTCTTTCTAAGCGTCCCACAAAAAATGCCAACAAAATTTTCCACACTTTAACAGGCCAAGCTTGCTTCAACATATTTTCCAAGCTATACAAGTATCTTTCCTGAAACTACATTGAACCCGATTCATCCCAAACAAGGCTAGAGATAGATGCAGAAGGGAAAGAACACAAGGACATAAGGGTAAAAGATGATAAACCGACTTCCTCCTTGAGACCAACTACAATGGCTTGTATTGTAAAAATAATAAAAACACAATTCATCACAGACAAAGCTAGAGATAGCTGCAGAAGGGAAAGAACACAAGGACATAAGGGTAAAAGATGATTAACAGACTTCCTCCTAGAGACAAACTACAATGGCTTGTATTGTGAAAATTCCTCCTCTTAAGAAATTCCACCATTAGGATCTTCTCTATGACAACTGCCAAAGTAGCAAAGCAAGCTTTAGGAGAAGCTAAACTGAAAGTTTTTTAAAGTTCCACTCACTTTCCGTTTCACGGTGTTTCACAAAGTTTGACTCACTTTCACTTTATTTTATTTTTGGTAAACCTTTTTACAACCTTACTCCACTTACCCCACACTATCTACACCTTTCCACTCACACTCTTACTTAATTCACCATTTTCTTACACCCACTCATTATTTCCAAAAATTCCTAGAAACAAAAGTCTATAGTAAGTCAAACTTTTGGGAATGAAAGGAGAGTATATATAAGTTTTGCAATATATCATGATGGCGATACTTGTCCCAAAATATTTTATTTGCACAATTTACAATTAATTTTGTGTACGACACTAATCCATACATAAAGCCAGTCTTATACACCCCTTGTCCTATAAATTATAGAAGAGACCAAAATTCTGGCAAAGTTCATAGTATATAATTTTAATTCAAATCCTTTTTGTCCATTATATAATAAAAGCTTTTCTATCTGTCACGACAGAAGACCTTTATTACTAGCTTCATCTCCAAGCTATAATATAAAACCTTAATGCATCATTAGGGCTTCTGTGGATTTTCAATTTTGTTCGTGGCCTTGCCGTATAAAGAATGATCAAATTCCAAGCCACTTTAAGAGTTTGAATAGAGTTTACTTAGAAGCATCATAAGGAGTTTGAACATACCGAATGATCCGATGAAAGGATAACACAAAGAAGCTGGAGCAAGTCAAATTTCAGAGCATTTTGAAACAGAGCAAACTGCCTAGCTATGGGTACAACCTGAAAAATAAGGATTCAGTCAGAAACTTCATAATTTCTTGATGAACAAGCAAAAGTAGAGATGCAGGAGCATGTTTGAGAGTTGCTGGAGACAAGATCAGATATAGTTTTGCAAAAAATAAAATTGGGGGAAATATTTAAGCTGAAAGCATGATACAGCTTCATAAACTTTGTCATAGGGGGAAATATTTTCTAACTTTTATATCTAAAACTTTTGTTGCTCAGTCATCCAAAAAATATGAGGGTTGATTATTATTCATTTCCAAATTCTTGATCTTAGCACAATAACAAAATGGAGCTGTCTCATGTAATTGACATCTTTGAGAGTTAATTAATGAATATTGGTTTTCTGTCTCAAGTTTGAACTTTTTTAGTCACTTTCAACTGTCTTGGCATATATTAGTAACTTCCTAGCCACATTACAAATTAATTCTAACAAATGAGTGGCATCAGGATGGATTGTAGCGATCAGTTTTCTATGAATGTCAACCTTTGCTTAGTGCTTCTATGATAGATCCATATCCTTTATCTTAGTTAAAGGTAAACACAAAAACCAATTAATAGGATTTTTTCCTTGATATTCAGCTCAAGTCAGTTGAGAAACAGTTTTACTAAATATGATTTACCCGTCCCAATGAGTAGAAATACACATCAAGTAGATAGTGTGTTACAGATTAGCTCACCATAGTTGCCAACTCTGGTAAATGTCTGCTTATAATGACATCCACAGAAACTTTACTTAAGATGAGTTGGAGAAGTCTCAAGGAAAGTTCCAAGACCTGAGAGCCTGCAAATAGAGTCCAGTAGTCCACAAATCACTAAATAAAATGAAGGAGGTATGCATATTCAAACATCTCAACAAGAAAAGAAATCCCACACAAGATACTTGTCAGCAAACCATTTGCTAAAGATCTCAGAACAAAGAAGACAAAAAAAGTCATAAGTAAACTACAAGAGGATGACAGAACTATTTTGTTTTCATACCATCTGGAAGCGAAGGCAAGTGAATAGAAATCAACCTCAGGCCTCCAGACTCATATAGCGTAGCAACTCCCTTGTCAGAAACTGATGAAGTGAGAAACAGTATTTCATAGCATTCTTCCAAAATAGAAGAAGATGACCTGCATTTGAAATGTAAAAGCTACTAAGTATGGCCATTTGACTAAGGGCCAACGACAACAACTTCTAGACCTCAAAGCAAAGGCTAGAGTATAGATACATAATACAAGAAAACCAGCTAACTAAAAATGCGCAGATTTGACAATAATCTAATAAAAATAGCTTTAACAAAAAAGTATTACTCTTTCTCCATGATTTCCAGGATTAAGGGTATCTTTGATACCATATCTTCAGATGCCGCTATTTCCGGAACACGGCAAAATGCTGCAAGAACTGTGATGCATAGGTGCAGATAAGCATCACGATTGTCACTTCCGCTATCGGCTATATTACCTTTACCCACACCTAACAGAAATGCATAATAGATTGCGATAAAAAAGGATCTCTAACTTTTGTTTTATTAAGTTAATTGATCGTGCAGGAAAGGAAAAACTAAAAAAATTGCCAAACAAAAATCACAGAAAAAAGAAATTGGGGGCATAACTGCTAAAGAAACAAGAAAGTTTAACACATAGTTGATATTATTTTAAGTTAATTTTGCATATAAAAGAAATATATGTCTAAAGAAAAGAAAAGAATTTTAAAACTTAGCTGCTTGTGTGCTACACTGCCAACAATATTACTCAGTGCTACCTGCAGAGCCAAAACCAACCCCTAAATTCCACACTCCGCTTGTCTCTCTACTCTCTACGTCTCTTATCCTAATGCTGAAAATCATGTAAGGTGAAATAAATCAATCTAACCTTAACAACAACAGTTGGAATCCCCCATATCCTCTGATTCTACCACCTTAATTAAGCATTCATCTTTAACAATGCTAAAATCCCCATAAATTATTCCAAATATTAAACTCACCATTGAATATAGCAAGCCTAATTTAGTCACAAACACGTACATATACACGATACTTTAATCCATGACGGAAAACACTCTTGCAAAATTAATAAACCATAGTAACCCTCTATTAAGACAAACCTAATATTAACGCGATAACAAGGAGCTTAACCTATACCAGTAAATCGTAATCCACAAGTAAGTCGGTTTACTACAGAGTGGAATCAAAAACATTACAGCACTGCTTCCTTAATAATCCTAGCCAAATTCTTCACCATATAGTTATTGCAATAGCCATTTTCTCAGTATTTATGGCAGCAATTGTATCTCAATTTCATAATTTTTTTTATTAAATTAAGCATCTTAAATATAAGGAATATCCAAATTAACACACTCAATTCGAATACTGCTTGAACATGATATATAAAACAAATAAAATTTGGTAAATTTATGAAAAAAAAAAAAAAAAACACTAAGGAATGAATTAAAAATGAGTTACCAGTTCGTAAAAGGCGGTGGAGGAATCGAACACCAATAGCATCATACACCTTAACAATGGAATGTTGGTCATTCTTGTCACAACACCGTGTGACTAACAGTAAGCCGGCGAGACGTTTCTCGTCGGTTTCGCCTCTTAATAGCTTCAAACAATCCTCTAGCATCGGCACCCGAGTTTGCTGCTCCTCTTTCCTCTCTTTCTCTACTACTTCCTGCAACTCCCAAATTCAAGTTGAATATAATTTACAAGAATAACAGCAAAAATTGTAATAGCAATGTGATTGAAAGTAGAAAATACCATGAAATTAGAAAATTATGCGTCAATTAATTGAAATTGATATTGAGAAGGAGAAGCCACTGTAGTCTATTCCTCAGTTCCTCTGTCGGGACTCTCTAGAAAAAAGGAGAGTTTGTAAAGCGAGCCGTAGTTTGTCAATCTTTTTGGCCACCTCAGTTTTCTGCCAACATACGCGATGACTCAGCGGATGCGAGGCAGACATGTAACCAAACGAAATATAACTCCGCGACCTAAGAACATTGACGCCGTATGCAACCTTAGGTTTGAGTTGGTGAATTACTAAACATCGCCTACAAATTACCAATTAAATTCCACACATTTTCATTGAATTGACAATATTGCCCTTGACCTAAAAAAAAACACTCTCTCATCACCCCAATAAAAAAAATCTGTGCCACTTTCATTCTACGTTTTTTAAAAAAAAAAAAAATCAAAGTCCGGCAATGTCGAGGCGGCAAGGCAAGGAATTGGCGGCGGCGGCGACGGAGGGAAGGAGGTCTCACGGTGGCAAGGTTGGTTTTTTTCCGTTAAAAAAAAAAAAAAAAAAAAAAAAAAAAAAAAAAAAAAACAACTTCATGGCAAGGTGGGGCGCATTGGGGAGGACGCCACGGCGGTGGTGGTGGCGCCAGAATCAAACTCCGGAACCACGGTCATGGCGTCTGGATCTGGCGCCGCCACCACCAGTGTGGCTTCCTAGCCAGGCACCGCCACCACAGGAATGGCATCCTGGCCCAGCGCCGCCACCAGCGGTCTGGCGTCCTAGCCAGGCGCCGCCACCCATGGCGTGGCGTCCCAGCCATGCGCCCCCCCCCCCCCCTTTTTTTGTTTTTTTTTGGAAATCAATTTTTTTTTTTGTTTTTTTAAGTAATTTTGTTTGAGTTTTTGTTTTTTTATGATTTTTTTTTTTGAATCAGTTTTTTTTTATTTTGTTTTTTTTTTTGGAAAATCATAATTTTTTTTATGTTTTTGTTATTTTTTGTTTTTAAGTAATTTTATTTGGGTTTTTGTTTTTTTATGGTTTTTTTTTTTTTGAAATTCTGTTTTTTTTTTATGTTGTTTATTTTTTTGAAAATCATAATTTTTTTATGTTTTTGTTGTTTTTTGTTTTTTTGAGTATTTTTCTTTGGGTTTTTGTTTTTTTATGTTTTTTTTTAAATCGGTTTTTTTTTTATTTTGTTTATTTTTTTGAAAATCATAATTTTTTTATGTTTTTGTTTTTTGTTTTTTCCCCTAATTTTTTTTGAAAATAAAATTTTGTTTGTGTTTTATGTTTTTTTAAGTTTTTTTCAATTTTGTTGTATTTTTTTTACGTTTATACTTCCTTTACATTTCTTTGTATGTTTGTTTTGTACAATTTTTTTTTTATATTTGTTATTGCAATTTGTTAGTATGTTTCTCTATTTAGTTGATATATTTTCGTTAGGTTATTTTTTTTTTCTTTTATGTTTATATAAATTTTGTATGTGTTGGTTTTTTTTTCTTTGTTTGTGTATATTTTATTCTGTAATTTATTTTAAGTGTTCTGTTAATTTCTTTTTCAGGGTAGTTTGCTAGTATTTTTTTAATTCATTTGATTTGGTTTTGGTAGTTATTTTTCTTATAATTTTTTTAATGTGTATACATTTTTTAATTTTTTGAAGGTGTCGCATTTTCGTCATGGTGCGGGGAAGAATTTAGACCTTATTAGGTCTGGAAACTACTCGATGGAGAGCTCGGGGCCCAAACATCTTAGATCCCATGGTATTTCGGCCTCGGCTCGTAGAAAACGGGTTCACCATCGAGATGAGGAGGATGATGATGATGATGATGATGAGGAGGAGGAGGAGGAGGAGGAGGACGCATATGAGGATGTGGACGATGGGAGTGGACCATATGATGATTACGGTCCATTCAGTCAGAGGCTAGATGACATGTACGAGACACATAGGGTAGATGTGCGTAAGGGTAGGGATGGTAGGTTTGTGAGTAAATCTGGCACATCATCTGCATCCACCGTGTCTGGGGCAAGCAGAAAACAGTCGAGGGCCGTTAATGATTCTTGGGTGGTTAAGGGTGCGGTGTCTGGGGGGCCTGTAGATGGGAGTGTGATTCCTAGCTTTCTAGGACACATAGCTACCCGTATTTGGGAGGACCAGGAGAGGGGTTTGGTGACCGGCATTTTGAAATGCCAAACCCGAGAAAAGACTTGTAGCGTTTTGAGCAGATGGGCTGAGGCTTGGCCGTTGGAGAGCGAGATGTTCGACTGACTTCAGGGCACTGGGGTGAATCACCTTCCTGCCACCATGCACGATAAGATTGATTGGACGCTGATCACGGCTTTCGTTGAGCGATGGCAGCCGGATACAAACTCTTTCCACCTTCCATTCGGTGAGATGACGATCATGTTGCATGACGTCGAGGCCATTCTTGGGATTCGCGCAGAGGGTAAACGTGTTTCTGTTGTGACTGATGCGGATCAGGCAGATTTGCTAGCGGAGCTGTTGGCGGTGGACAGGGTTGCGCTGTACACAGGGGCGCTTGGTGTTTGGGACCACGGAGGTGTGAAAATCGCATCCGTCTTGCAGCGTTGTTTGCACCCCGGTGCACGTAGGACGCACGATGCACAGCTAACTGCTTATGTTTTTCTTCTCCTCGGGTGTACCTTGTTTCCGGATAAGAGCGGAAACAAGCTCATGCCACGCGACATAGTTGATGCGTGTGAGCCCAACAGTGTTGGTCAGTTTTCTTGGGGGTCGGCTACGTTGGCGTATCTGTATCGCCAACTAGGATTTTCGAGTCGGGCTGACGCGGCAGGTATCCCTGGATGTCTGACTTTATTGCAGACCTGGATATACGAGTATTTTTCTGCATTTCGACCACACCGTGACCCAGTTCCTATTGGTGATGGGATGCCTCGTGCCTGTGTGTGGAGTCCGCGGTTGGAGAAGAAGTCTGTTGACTGCCTCTGATCGATACGGTTATCGCTTGATCGGATGTCCCCCTTAAAGGTAAAGTGCATACATTATTTCAAAATTTGTACTGTACTGCATTTATTATATAAAACTTACTAATTTGAAACATTTTGTGCAGGTGAACTGGATGACTTTCGGCCAGAACCCTAGTAATAGGGTACCCAGGACCCTCTACACGGGACTCATATAGTATCGTGAGATCGTGGAGGCGTACATGCCCCAGCGCTGTCTTCGCCAGCTTGGGTTCGTCCAAGTTGTCCCTCCTCCACCGGCATGGCCGAGTAAGGCGGTCCGATCTGCGTCGTCGAAGGAGTACGTCGTCCAATGGCCGGATAACATGATTGCCATGTGGGAGCAGTTCCCGATGGTTGCCCGCTTATGGACTGCGGAGCTGCAGAGGCCGCCTACTAGGGTGCCTCCCATGTGTGACCAGCACTACATGGAATGGTACAACCGGTATTCGCACCCAAGGTTGATTAGAGACCTCGACCATGGCGACGACGCCGATGATCATGATCCACCGCCAACTGCCGTAGATGCGGTATGTCTGAACAAAAATTTATTGTTGCGTTTTTTAAAAGTTTTATATATCGTTATTCAATTTCATCATTTTTTTGTGTAGTGGATGGGAAAGGTAATGCAAGGCGTACAAAAACTCTCCCTGGAGAAGGATAGCATGAGTGCAGCAGCGAGAGCTGCTGTTGATGAGTTGGAACAGACCCTTGCGCATTGGGAGTCGGCGGCAAAGAGGGATTACTGATGTTATTGGCATTTTGTTTGTTGAACATTTTTTACATTATCAAATTAGTTTGTGAAATAGGACATTATCTTTGTAGTTTGCAGAATTTTGTACAATCGTTTTAGTTTTTAACATTTAAAATTATTATCGTTTTAGTTTCTAACATTTGAAATTATCGTTTTAGTTTCTAACATTTGAAATTATCGTTTTAGTTTCTAACATTTGAAATTATCGTTTTAGTTTCTAACATTTGAAATTATCGTTTTAGTTTCTAACATTTGAAATTATCGTTTAAGGTTCTAACATTTGAAATTTTAGTTTCTAACATTTGAAATTATCGTTTTAGTTTCTAACATTTGAAATTATCGTTTTAGGTTCTAACAAATGTAATCAACAGTACAATACGAGGATAATAAGCAACGTAAAAATAAGGTTACACGGGAATAGTGTACAAAAGAAAAACTAAAAAGATGCTAGGGTGTTCCATTGATGGATCCGGTCATGATACAGCGCATCCCAACCCTCTACGCTTGTTGTGCGAATGTCGTACCACCGAGGTATGATCGGTGGGACAGGAAAATCGGATGACAGGTCTAGTCGGATGAAATGTTTGTATGACGACCCAAGAAATGCAATAGCTAACTCTCTGACCGGTGTAGTGACGGTCTCACGCGATGACCAAGGGAGAACCGTTGTACAAGGATAATAAGCTCGACTATGCAATCCCAGCCCGAAATGCATTACTGCGCACTTGTAAATGTTTGCAACGGCAAATAGATCTAGTGGCGCGTCGAAATAGTGATTTACGCCGCAGAGCACTATCCAAGTCGTCTTGGTACACATGACGATAAACATCTCGGTTAGAGGCAATTTTACTGTACATCAACTGACGCACTAAGCCGTAGTTGTCTTCACCCATCTGAAACACATCAGCCACGACCCGAAATCCGCAGTTACCATCTCCAACTACATCATTCCAGCCGTCTAAGTATGACATGATGATGTTAGGTATCCTATCCTTGTATGGAAACTGGTCAATATCAAATCTTCTTGTTGAACATATCATTAAACACAGTGAACAAGTCAGCAGTAAACTCAAAACCATTATAAAATGTAAATTAAAGTAAGCTATTGTACCAGTGCCGGGCATATTCACAGACGAAGAAGACTGGCTACGACTGGATGACGACGTACGACCACGACCACGAATGTACTCAAACGCACTCCTGTTCCGCCGTTGACGGCCTCTAGGTCGCTCAACCCCTTCAGGTTCCTCGTGATCTAAGCAGGACGTGTTGAACATGTCATGCAGTACGTGAGTAGCATCACGAATAATGGAAGGATGACTGGAGGATACTCGGTCGTACATCGAACGAAACTGATCCAACTCCTCCTGCTCGCGGTCGGCCGTCTGCGTATCTGCATGCTCACCAATAACGAGCGTCCGCCAGAATGGATGAACCTGATCAACGTGTAATGACGTCCTATCTTGGATAATTACGCGGTGAATGGTGCATGCGCAAGGTAATCCATGAGTTACTGATGTAGCACATCCACACCGAACATCAACTTCATCCGCCAACTCCCTCATCCTGTTGTGCTTGGCCAGAATCAACCCCAAGCAGTAGTGTGACACACGCCCATGTAGAATCTTAAATATGAAATGGCTATACATCGTACCATTCGCCGCCTAGAGTCCTCCAGAGAGTTCCTGATGCCGTTCTTCTGAGTTTCAATTACCTTGTTTATCCTCTCGAACAGTGTATCCAGAGCAGCGGTGGAAGAATCAATCCAACCCTTCGTAGCTCTATGAGCACTCTCAACTCTACATGTTGTAGTGTTTCCAAAATGAAGTACTTGGTTTGTCCAATATTTGACAAACTTTTCCCTGTGAGGTGTCCACTGGTGCATCACATAGTTAACCACTGCCGGACACCATTGGTACGAATCTGTGAAGTTAGCCAAGGCTCGATCATACTCTGCCTCTGTGGTAGCTTGTAGGATCTTCCGCCACTTACCATTCACCAATCTCTCTGCCATTTCCAAATTCTTATTGAAATGGTTGTAGGCTTTCACCTTCACACAGTTGTTGATGTGCCATGTGCACAACAAGTGCTTTGACTGTGGAAACAGCTCTGCTATGGGGGCAAAGAGACCTCCCTCACAATCACTGACGATGACTGATGGCTGAACATTAGGGCTGATGTAGTTTCTCAGCTTCTCCAAGACCCAATAATAACTCGGAGCCGTCTCATCCTTGATGATTGCATGACCAATCAGAAAGTTCTGGTTCATTGGAGTCATCCCAATCATCTCAACCAGTGGGAACTTGTACTTGTTTGTCTTGTACGTTGAATCGATCAAAATCACAGTTGCCCAAGACTTGATCATATCAGCACAATCAGGATGCACAAGGAATAGATGAGTCACCTCCGCTGTATCTTCATCAGAATCATACCAGAATAGGTAACCACGTGCTTGTGCCTGGTGTAGAAGCTGTTATATAGGGTTCCTTCCCTCTGACCGTTCAAACCTCAGTTGCTGTCTGACGTTGTAGATGTGTCTTCGGTTTGGCTGGTCTTCAGGAAATTTCTCTAGCACAGATGTTAATATTTTAGCAGGCTTCACTTGAGCATCACTCATTTCTTTGACAACCAGTTTTGCAGCAGGACTTAAGCCGCTCAACTGTCGATGACCCACTTCATATACTATCATCTCATGGTTGTGATACCCCCATTTGGAGTAACCCTTCACTTCCCAACCTTCACGACTCTCTAGTTCCCGAACCTTTACTCTGAACTCACACCCACAACCTTTCCGCTTTGTATCAAACCGAGTGGCTGTACTGAAATCTCTTTCTTCTCTTTTGCGATAACAGTCGCATCTCAAAATGCGATCCATTCTACCATCCCGTTGAGATTTATGACTTGTTACTACCAAACAAAAACCAGAAGTAATTGCAACCTGTTTAGCCCAATCAATCGCTTGTTGAGCATCTTCGAAGGGACCATCATGTACAAATATCCCACTATAATCATTTCCGTCTCCACCGTAATCCTGCATAAATTAGATATTATATTTAAATACACATAATTATGTAAAGCGTAAATTAACACAAAATTAAAAACATAATTATGTATAACAATATTCATACACATACAAAATTCAAACATAATCATTTATAAAAGTATTCATACACATACAAAATTAAAACGTAATAATGTGTAAAAGTATTCATACACAAACAAAATTAAAACATAATTAATTTTTTTGTAAATTATTAACACAAATCTAATTTCCACGTACAAAATTATAAATTATTAGCAAATATGTAAATCATTATTTCAAGTTATACATTTTTTTTTTACAATTTAAATTTCTCAAATTTAATAACTAAAAAAAAAATTAAAAATCTAATTTCCACATACAAAATTGTAAAATAAATTTATTAACAAATATTTAAAACATAATTACAAATAAAACATTTTCTTTTTTTTTTAGAATTTTAATTTTTCAAATTTATAAACAAAAAAAAAACAAAAAAATTAAAAATAAATAAATAAAGGTAGTGGCGCCAGGCTGGACCACCACCACCATGGCAGTGGCGCCTGGCTAGGACGCCAGGACCGTGGGCGTGGCGCCTAGCCTGGAAGCCACCACCACGGTTCCGGCGTCCTGGCCAGGCGCCACCTCCACGGTGCCGACGTCCTAGCCAGGCACCACCGCCATGGCACCGGCGTCCTGGCCATGCGCCCCGACCATGACGCTGGTGGTCCATGGTCACGCCTCCGACGATGTTTTACCTCGTTTTGCTGCGACGAAAACGGCTCTTCGGTGTCCCTCGGCTCTCCGGTCTCCCGCGCGGACCCAGTACGACTCCACATTTTTCGATGTCAGAATTTTTCGTTTTATGGTAAGATTTCACAAATGGCCAAAAGTGTCAAACCAAGTGTCTTTTTCAATTCGATTTTTCGATGTCAGAGTTTTCCGTTTTTGGTAAGATTCCACAAATGGCCAAAACTGTCAAACCAAGTGTCTTTTTTAATTTGATTTTCCGACGTCATAATTTTGCGTTTAGAATTCACAAATGGGCAAAAGTGTCAAACCAAGTATATTTTGCGGGCTTTATGTAGTAATTTGTGGGCGATGTTTAACAAATCCCTTTATTTATAGAGCACTTTAAATATCATCGTTTTAATTTATTAAATTGGACATTATGTTGTAAGTTTGTAACATTTTAGATTGTTCTTTTAGCTTCCAACTTAAACATATTATCATTGCTATTTTTAAATTTTGATATAACCGTTCGTGGATCCGCGCAACTTACCCATGCAACATATATAATGCAGTAAGCAATACAATATAAAAGATTAATGTTCTCATTAAAAGAGCAACGTACAAATAAGATTACAAATAAAGAATGTAAACATGAAAAACTAAAATGCAGCTAGGGTGTTCCATTCGTGGATCCGGTCATGATATAGCGCATCCCAACCCTCTACGCTCGCTGTGCGAATGTTGTACCACCGAGGTATAATCGGTGGCACTGGAAAATCGGATGACATGTCTAGTCGGATGAAATGTCTGTATGACGACCTAAGAAACGCAATAGCTAGCTCTCTGACCGGTGTGGTGACAGTCTCACGCGACCGCCAAGGGAGAACCGTGGTACAAGGATAATAAGCTTGACTATGCACTCCCAGGCCGAAATGCATGACTGCGCATTTGTAAATGTTTGCAACGGCAAGCAGATCTAGGGGCGCGTCAAAATAATGATTCGGGAAACAGCTCTGCTATGGGCGCAAAGAGACCTCCCTCACAGTCGCTGACGATGGCTGCTGGATGAACATTAGGCCCGATGTAGTTTCTCAGCTTCTCCAACACCCAATAATAACTTGGAGCCGTCTCATCCTTGATGATTGCATGACCAATATGAAAGTTCTGGTTCGTTGGAGTCATCCCCATGATCTCAACCAGTGGGAACTTGTACTTGTTTGTCTTGTACGTTGAGTCGATCAAAATCACAAATGACCAAGACTTGATCATATCAGCACAATCAGGATGCACAAGGAAAAGATGAGTCACCTCCGCTGTATCTTCATCAGAATCAAACCAGAACAGGTAACCACGTGATTGTGCCTGGTGTAGCAGCTGCTGTATAGGGTTCCTCCCTCTGACCGTTCAAACCTGAGTTGATGTCTGACGTTGTAGATGTGTCTTCGGTTTGGATGGTCTTCTGGAAATTTCTCTAACACAGATGCTAATATTTTAGCAGGCTTGACTTGAGCATCACTCATTTCTTTCACAACTAGTTTCGCAGCAGGACTTAAGCCGCTCAATTGTCGATGACCCTCTTCATATACTATCATCTCATGGTTGTGATACCCCCATTTAGAGTAACCAATCACTTCCCAACCGTCACGACTCCGTAGTTGTCGAACCTTTACTCTGAACTCACACCCACAACCTTTCCGCTTTGTGTCAAACCGAGTGGCTGTACGAAAATCTCTTTCTTCTCTTTTGCGATAACGGTCACATCTCAAAATGCGATCCATTCTACCATCCCGTTGAGATTTATGAGTTACTACTACCAAGCAAAATCCACCTGCAATTGCAACCTGTTTTGCCCAATCAATCGCCTGTTGAGCTTCTTCGAATGGACCATCATGTCCAAATATCCCATTGTAATCATTTCCGTCTCCACCATATTCCTGCATCAATTATATATTACAATAAATACATTTAACGGATAATACATTTAATTTCTATATTTACACAGAATTAATACAAAAAAAAGCATAATTATATATAATCAAACTTAATTTTTATAAAAACCCAATTCGAATTTTCAAACTAAATTTAAAAATATACCATTTCAAATTTTCAAACTTAATTTTAAAAAAACCTATTTCGAATTTTCAAAATTAATTTAAAAAAAACCCATTTCGAATTTTTTTAAAAAATCATTTTCGATTTTTTTTTTTTAAAAAAAAATTAAATAAAAAACAACAACAAAATCAAAAAAGAAAAAAAAAATTAATTTATAAGGGTGGCGTCTGCCAGGGCTGCCACAGCCACTGGACTGGTGCCTGGCAGGGCCGCCTCAGCCAGTAGAGTGGCGCCTGGCCAGGACGCCAGTCTGGTGGTCTGGGCGTCTGGGTTGGACGCCACTCTGGTGGTTCTGGCGTCTGGCTTGGACGTCCAGGCTACGGATTGGGCGTCCATCCTAGGCGTCGGAGCCACTCTGACGGTAAACCGTGAATTTTAACGGTGACTTACCTCGTTTTCCGTCGAAGACAACGTACCTCCGGCGTCCCCCGCATCTCCGGCCTGCCCTCCGGTCTCCCCCGGCGAGCCAGTACGGCTCCACATTTTTTAAACCGAGATTATTTCAATTTTAGAAAATGGGCATAATGGTCACACCAAATCATATTTGTAGGCTTTATATGGTAATTTGCGGGCGATGTTTAGCGTTTCACTAAATAAAATGACAAAACCATCAGTAATCCCTCCTCGACGACGACTCCCACTGCGCAAGGGTCTGTTCCAGACTATCAACAACAGCTCTCCCTGCTGCACTCATGCTGTCCTTCTCAAGAGAGAGTTTCTGTACGTCTTGCATTATCTTTCCCATCCACTGCATACAACAAAAAACAGAAGATGAAATACAATAACAACATATAAAACTTAATTAAAAGACAACGATAAATATAATATAAGACATACCGCTTCCATGGCAGTAGGCGGTGGCACATAATCATCATCGCTGTGGTCGAGATCTGCGATCAACCTCGGGTGCGAATACCGGTTGAACCATTCCATGTAGTAATGGTCACACATGGGAGTAACCCCAGAGGGCGGCCGCTGCAACTCCGCAGTCCATAAGCGGGCCACCATCGGAAACTAGTCCCACGTCCCGGTCATGATATCCGGCCATTGCACAACGTAGTCCCTCGAAGATGCAGGTCGGACCGCCTTCATCGGGCATGCCGGGGGAGGAGGGACAACTTGGACAAATCCAAGCTGGCGAAGACAATGCTGGGGCATGTACGCCTCGACGATGTCACGATACTGAATGAGTCCCGTGTACAGGGTCCTGGGTACCCTAACACTAGGGTTCGGGCCGAAAGGCATCCAGTTCACCTGCACATAGTTTTAAAATTTAATAACATGAATATAATATGTGCAAATAATAAAATGTAGAAACAATTTATAAACGTTACCTCTAAGGGGGACAGCCTGTCCAGCAATAACCGTATCGATCGGAGGCGGTCAACGGACTTCTTCTCCGAGCGCGAACTCCACACACAAGCACGCGACATCCCCTCATCAATAGGAACTGGGTCACGATGTGGTCGCAATGCAGGAAAGTACTCGTATATCCAGGTCTACAATAGATTCAGACACCCAGTGATACCTGCCGCGTCAGCCCGACTCGCAAATCCTAGTTGGCGATACAAATACGCCAACGTAGCCGATCCCCAGGAAAACTGGCCTACACTGTCGGGGTCACACGCCTCCACTATGTCCCGTGGCCTGAGCTTATTTCCGCCGCTCTTATCTGGAAACAAGGTACATCCGAGGAGTAGGAAAACATAAGCACTCAGCTGTGCGTCGTGCGTCCTACGTGCACTGGGGTACAAACACCGCTGCAACACGGATGCGATCTTCACACCTCCGTGTTCCCAAACACCTAGCGCCTCGGTGTACAGTACAGCCCTGTCCACCGCCAACAACTCCGCCAGCAAATCTGCCTGATCCGCATCAGCCACAGCACAAAGTCGTTTACCCTCAACACGAATCCCCAGAATGGCCTCGACGTCATGTAAGATGATCGTCATCTCACCGAACGGGAGGTGGAAAGAGTTTGTATCCGGCTGCCATCGCTCAATGAAAGCCGTGATCAGCGTACTGTCAATCTTATCGTGCATGGTGGCAGGAACGTGATTCACCCCAGTGCCCTCCAGTCGCTCGAACATCTCGCTCTCCGCCGGCCAAGCCTCAGCCCATGTACGCAAAAAGCTACAAGTCTTTTCCCGGGTATGACATTTCAACAACCCCGTAACTGAAGGCCTCTCCTAGTCCTCCCAAATACGGGCATCTATGTGTCCTAGAAAGCTAGGAATCACACTCCCGTCAACAGGCCCACCGGGCACCTCACTCCTAACAACCCAAGAATCATTACCGTCCCTCGGCCGTTTCCTGCTTGCCCCAGATACAGTGGACGCAGATGATGTGCCAGATCTACTAACAAACCTACCACCCCTACCCTTACGCACCTCCACCATATGTGTCTCGTACATGTCATCAACCCTCTGACTGAATGAACCGTAATCATCATACGGTCCACTGCCATCGTCCACATCCTCATCCTCATCTGCGCCCTCCTCCTGATCCTCCTCCTGGTCACCCTCCTCAGCATCATCATCGTCATCGTCATCCTCATCCCGACGGTGGATCCGTTTTCTACGAGCTGAGGCCGAAATACCACGGGATCTGACATGTCTATGCCCCGACCTCTCCACTGAATAGCTTCTACTAAGAAGCTCTACATTCTTCCCAGCACCATGACGACCCAGTGAATTCTACACAAAATTTTAAAATATATAAACATACAAAAATTTATACGAAAAATTGCTACCACTCCCAAATCAAATAAACTAAAAACATACAAATAATTGTAAACAAAATATAAACATAGAAAAAATACAACAAAATTGAAAAAATTTATAAAAATAAACAACAAAATATAAAAACAATTCAAAAATATATTACACAAAAAAAAAAACAATATTTTAAAACAAATATAAAAAAAAAAAATGGGGGGGGGGGCGCCTTGGCTGGACGCCCAGCCAGCGGTGGTGGCGCTAGCTGCAGACGCCGCCACCAGTGGGCTGGCGCCTGGGCTGGACGCCACAGCCACAACCGTGGCTATGGCGTCCAGCCCAGGCGCCAGCCCACTGGTGGCGGCGTCTGCAGCTGGCGCCACCACCGCTTGCTGGGCGTCCCACCTCCGTCACGGCGGTTTTTCCTTTTTTTTTTTTTTTTTTTACAAATTGTACCTTGCCTCCTTGGGACCTCCTTCCCTCCGCCGCCGCCGCCGCCAATTCCTTGCCTTGCCGCCTCGACATTGCCGTTGTTTGAATTATTTTTTTTTTAAGAGAGGTTGAAAGAAGATGAGCAATGAGAGTGTGAGTGATGAGAGTGTGAGTGTTTTTTTTTTAAGGTCAAGGGCAATATTGTCAAATCAAGTGAATTTTGTGGGCTTTATGTAGTAATTTGTGGGCGATGTTTAACAAATCCCTCCTAAAAAGGTGCAACCTGATTGACGGCGCAATCAGTGCAGGACACGTGCCCTTTAGGGGCGTCGCTATGGCGCCTTTCTCGGAATTTGGGCCTCCTGATGTTAGGAGGCTTTTTCTCTTTCAAGTGTCATTTTGTTGGCCACGTGTCATCTTCCTATTGGGACACGTGTCGTCTTTTTATTGAGCCACGTGTCACCATGGGATTGGACCACATGATGGGGTATTTTTACCCTAAACAATAATGATCCTTACCAAAATAAGAAGTGTTGCAATTATTATAAAATGGGTGTAAAGGAAAGTATTGCGATCATTATGAAATGGATGGAGTAAAATAAGAGATAACGACTTCAGACTTTGGTACAATGTAGGCCTTGTTCACTTCACCTAAAAAAATATTGAGTAAAATTAATTTCAGTTCAGTAAAAATAAGTTTAGATTAGTAAAACTAATTCCAGTTCGGTAAAATACAGTAACTTTAAAGAAGAAATATTACAGTACCAGTAAAAATAATTCTTATTTAGCAAAAATAAGTTCAGTTCAGTAAAAATAATTTAAGTTCAACAAAAATAATTTCAGTTTAGTAAAAAATTATTTCGGCAAAAATAAGGAGAAGTAAACAGGACCTGATTAATATATTTTGAACTATGGGGAAGCATAATCGTCTTCAATACATATCTCCAAAGTAGGAACTGTATCAATTCATTCACATACTCTAGAATGGGTAGCACCATATGTGGCAAAGCACTACAGATCTTGGGTATGGACTTATGAGATGGTTCATAGCATTGTTCCAATTTCTGATGATACTACTACATTCTTTTGAAAACTCACGAAGTTCCAAAGATATGCATTCAAAAGAATTATTTATGATGTAACGACATACAAAGGAAGAGTTATCAAATCGAGGTGCAAAGTGTACATATCGAAATAGTTGAAAGAAAAGTTAGTTCTCCACATTTCTTAATCATATATGTTTGAAGATGTTCATTGCAAATTCAAAGATTCAATCTGTGTCTAGCAACGACGAGTAAGAGACCCTACTGAAGCAAGAGTGTATGTATTTTTCTATATTGCTCAATATCTCAATTAGTTCATAATATAGCAATAAAAGAAAAGCCCCCAATCATAATACATGTTGAAATACTACTATAGTAGCGTCAGAATGGTTTAAAAAATCATTTAGAAGGAGTATTACATGGTGAATCCTAGTGTATGATTATCTGGAAGAGGTTGAAGCTGAAAGATACCTATCCTTAGAACGAAAGAGCATTTATTGGATATTTTTGTCACATGGGATGTAACACCCCCAAATATCCCTCTACAGAAATACTAGTATAATACATATAATTATATTGTAGAGATAGACTTAGGCGTATTACCGCCGCGTGATTACGCAAGGCTACCAAAACCAATATTTCGCAGCGGAAACTCAAACTCTTTCTTTATTAATAATAGCTATAAATAGAAACCATTGTCATGAGTAGGGCCGAGCAAAACTATCTGATAATTCGAAATTCCGATCCGCATCCGATCCGAAAATTTAGGATAACCGATCTGAAAACATTTTCAGATCGGATATTCGATCCGAAAATTTCGGATATCAGATCGGATATCGGATATCAAAAATTTCGATTTCGAATATCCGAATATCCGAAAAAAATCGGATATCGGATCGGGTATCCGATTCGAAATCCGAAAAAAAAACACTTTTTTTTTACCATTTAAAAAAATTCCGGATAACCCTAAGACCTAAGTCCCTAATCCGCCTCTTTCTCTTTCTCCTCTATTTTCTCCCTCCTCCCTCCTTTCTCATCTCAGATCTCCCTCCTCCCTCCTCTCTCATCTCAGACCTCTCTCATCTCAAATCTTTCTCCTCCCTCCTCTCTCATCTCAGACCTCTCTCCTCTCTCATCTCATCTCAGACCTCCCTCCTCTCTCATCTCAGATCTCCCTCTTCGCTTCTGCTCTATAGGCTACCATTATCGGCAATTTCCGAGCTTTCTATCTTGACCGGAGGGGACCAATGAAAAAACACTTTTACTCTTCCACCGCATCGAGGAGCCGTTCGTAACGAGGTTCAATACATCAGAGCGTTGGAGTGAAGAGGTTGCTCTCATAATTGAACTCCGAGTTCATCTCCATCCTGTTTTTTGGAATTTCCTTGAGACATATCTTCTTGTTGTCAACGACTTGTTTAGCTTTTTTGTTTCCTTTTCACTCATGTTTTTATGAACTGATATTGCTTATAATTTCGCATAAATTGTGTGGAAATTTGAGTGTCTGAATTTGATCATTGCAATAATTCTGACAAATTTTCTTTTAAAGGCATTATGATTTTTGAGTTAAGGTATGGTACTAATAATTTCGGATATAGGATATTCGACTTATCCGATTCAAAAATTTCGAATATCCGACATTTTCGGATCGGATATGGATATCTGATCTGAAACTATGGATATCCAATCCGTGCTCAGGCTTGTTCATGAGTGCTTATAAATAAACAAAGACCAACCTTCCTAATCTAGGTGAAGAACATCCCGGGACTCCCATATGCTCAAATATTGACTCCGCCTAAAAATAGTCAACACTGCTTACCATTAAGGTAAATAGGGCGAACCAAAACAAATAGGAAATACGGATTAACAAAATATGCTAAGTACGATAAGTACAAGATAAGTAAATTCAATTTATTTGCAAACATGCTTTTAAAAACCAATTCCAATGTTAATCCAATAACTCAATAATTCAATAAAAATGATTTATAAAACCAATTCCTCTTTTGAAAACCAATTCCTCACCCAAGTGTGCACCCCCCCCCCAAGCTCATCTGCTACTATTTCAAGGCTATTTTTGAGGAAAGACTCGATCATACAAAGTCCAAAGTCTTATCTACCAAATCTGCATAGTGGGATTACTGTCAACATGCTTGTAAAGCTTTAATAATAAAAATTTAATAAATCCTTTTCCAATTTCAAAATTCCAAAATAATTCAAAACTCCTTTTATTTGCTCTCAAAACCAAACCCTTAAAAAAAAAAAAAAAACTCTTTCAAAACAATCCAACATACGTTTAAAAGAAAATCAAACTCCCTTAAACATAATAATTTCAAACCATTCAAAACATGATATAAAATCAATCCTCCAATTTATTTATCAAAACCATTTTTTTTAAAAAAAAAATATGCTTATTCAATCCAATCAATTTCAAAGGTATCTAGCCACCTAAACGTACCTTTGATCCTTGCTAGCAACATAAAAAGAAAATTTCAAGAACATTGATCGAACACACCCTACAAATAAATATAACCTTAATTAATATAAGGCTAACAAATAATCACAACCATTAAATTAAAAACCCCCAACTACATGTACATGAACCTTACAATTTATTTTTCATAAACATGAAGAAAAATCTGATTTTATTTAACTAAAACTACTCATAATATTTTTTTTTTATAAATCCCCCATAATAATAATAATAATTAATTAAATAAGAGAAGAGAAGAAGAAGAGGTAGAAAACCAAGGAAAAAGAGGAAGAAAGGTGGCAAAAAGGGAGGCGACAACTGCGGCTGCCGGCGGCTGCCGGCAGGTGGCCGAGGGTGGTGATTGGTGGTGGTTGTGGTGTTTGGTGGTGGTGATTGGCGCAAGAACAAGAGAAAAAGAGAAGAGAAATTAAGAGAGAATTAGAGAATTTGGTGTGAGTGTTTAGCCATGAATCAATGGGTATTTATAGGCTAGCTCATGCATGAATTATGGTAGGAGAATGTAGGAAGAATTATGGGAAAAAGAATTAAGGAATTACTTGAGGAAGAGTATTAAAGAACAATGGAAAGTTTTAATATTAAGGTGACTAAGAATAATAAAATTAAGGAAAGTATGTCGTCATGAAAAATAATATGGCAAAAGGGGTTTACTTGGGGAATAATCAAGGATGAAATAAGGTAGGGAAAGAAGATGATCAAATATTTAGAAGGTGGGAAATAAAAATTAAGGAAAATAATAGATTTAAAGGAGATAATTACAATTACAATTTACCAAAATAATTCACCCAAAATCCAACCTTGGTGGCCAAAATTTTTGATCTTCCATAGCTCAAAATTTCGGACACCCTACGTAGTATTTAGGGAATATTTTGCTAGATTTAAGGGATTAAAAATAATTGTGTAAATAATATATTTTGTATAAAATAATTAATTAAGAGAATACCAATTACTCACTAAATAATTTAGCTAAGAAAATCAAATTTTCCACACTAGAAAAATTCAAAAATCATAGCCAATCAATAGGAATTTTCGGACCTCTCAATGAAATAATAAAATATAATTTTGCTTAATTAAAAAAATATCCATAATACATATAAATAATTTGGTTTTTAAAAATAAAATAAATCCAAAAATAATAATTAGGTTTTAAAATAATTTTGGCGCCAAAATTCAAATATCATTTTTGGCTCCAAAATTCAAATAGTAAAATAAATTACTAATATACCTTTTTTAGAAAATATTAATTAATTTAGAAAATACATTTCAAAAATACGGGGTATTACATGGGATGAGTCATATGCTTCCAAATGTGTCTAATAATTGTGCATAGAACAAGATAACCCCATGTATATTCACTATGAGGGCAGCAAAGATAGTGAAGGTGACCTACAAGAGATAATGATGGATGAATTGGTGGAAGATTGAGCTCCACAACAACAATCATGCATACTACTTTTACTGTAACCATGTTTTAAAGGAGTGTTAGTATTTTTAAAAGTTTCTTTGTAAAAGGAATGGACGAGATCCATTTGCTGAGTTAGGATGAGAATCCTATGCAACTTTGGTTTCCCTATATAAAGGAACTTAGACAAGATTTGAAGACAAGCTTGAAGAGAGTCTTATAGAGTTTTTCTGAAATCATAGAGAATCCGATCCTATAGAGAAAATCACCACCTAAAGAAAAAAATTGGTTCTCCATCTCTCTAAAAGTAGAGAAAAACTCTAGTTCTTGTCATGTACTTTTAAGCTTTTAGTTTAAGTGTCGTAATAATTTCAAATTAAATAAAAATTTCTTTCTGGGGGAAACGTTATCATGGCCTCTTGAAAGTCATATTTCAAATAAGTTATCTTTCTGTTTAAAAGCTTTATCATAAATAATAGAGATTGTTTGATTAGAGATTATGGTCTAAGGTTGGAAACGAATTAGATCTATGTTGTGCCTAATCTAAGGAAGACAGGGTTGGGGTTAGCTACCTTGGTAAAGTCGGAAGCTCAGAACGCTAGTGGTTCCAGTGTCAACTAAGTTCATGCATTGGCCAAAACTCTCTAGTTAAGCATTTAATATTGCGAAACATGGTTGGCTATTGAATTTAAATGATAATTTATCTTGATATATGATTAGTAAAGTAGTAATACGCTAATATCGTTAAAAGTTATTAACCTAAAAAACAAGTTAGGTTTAGTATATTTTTTTGAGGGCAAGTTAGGCTTAGTTAGTATTAATATATGATATCTTAACTAGTATCAGAGTTTGTAGGTATAAGAAGGAATGCTAAATAAAGAGTTTGTCGGTATCAAAAATAATACTCTGTACTAATAAGGAGTTCGTTGGCATACCAACGACATAAAAAACATAAAAAAAAAAATAAAAAATCAACCTAGAGCTGCTAAAAGTGTTGGGTTATTAGAGTCATAGAAGACTCGCTTTACTAGAGACTGAAATCCTTGTAAGTTGAGTATTACCATTTTTTTTTACACGAAGAAAAAGGATTTCATTAATAAAATATAGCCAAATGACACTTACATATAATTTCTAAGAAATCAAGAATTTCAACACAAGTACATAACACCTAAAACTAAATACATCGTAGATTTGATCAACGATTGCCTTAATAAAATACTTCATCTGAAGTAATACAATCTGTGTGTTCTCATTGATTCGGCTTGAAATCCACTGATGCGTAGCCGTTTGAGTGAAAATACTCATGCGGTCCTCTGGATTCTTGTAGAGATTATGAAACCCTAGATCTTGAATTCTCGCCATACAAACATAAAAAGAAAATAAATTCAAGAGAAAAAACATCATCTCAAGGATGAGATCTATTTATTGAAAGCAATTGAAAGGTTTTTTCGGGCTTACCACTAGTAAGAACACCAGTGGAAGCCCCTACAAAGATTCACAACTGAGAGTATGAGACCAAGAGGAAAAAATATGGTAGAGATGGAGAGAAAATAGAGAAGAGAGAAGGAAAACCTTCAAAAAAAATTAAAAAAACCTTAGCAATGGAGGCTAGGAAAAACCCTCATAAAGGAAAAACCCTCATAAAGGAAAAACCCTATTAAGTTGAGTATTACCATTGAGTGTTAAAAACAACTCACTTTATATTTCCATACTCTAATTTGAGTTTCACCCTTGGAGTGGTCTAAGACCCCCAAAATGAAGAAAAAAAAAAAACTATATTTACATTTTTAGCTTTAAAAATTAAAATTTCAAAAATTTATATTTAAATAAATAAAATTTTAAATTTAAGAGAAGAAGTTTGAACGCCTAATTTATCGTTTTTAGGTTATAATATTCAAATTTCAAAATGTAAAAATTTAAAATTTCAGAGAATAACGGGACCCAAGCCTTGTACCAAGTGCCAAGTAGAAGTTAGAACACCAGTGTTGCAGCTTGTGAAATAAATACAAAATCTTTAGAAAGCTAGGACGACCTAGCGTCATGATCATCACAATTCTAGATCTCCGGCCACCGCAACTCCACCTCCGACAACCAAGCTTCTCATTTTCTTAGCTTCTGTAAAACTAATTTGAAGGAAGAAACATGAATTCCTCAATTAAATCAGCCCTTAAACCCCTCTTTCCACTTTCAATTATACAAACTCCCACTTTTTCCATTCCACCGCATTTATTCACCGAGCTCGTCGCAATTCCTCCAAAGCTGTAAGTCTCGCTTTCCGCTTATTTATTTTTTTTTTTTTAACTCAAAATTCTTTTACTTTCTTCCCTCAATAATAAAAAAAAAAAAAAGATAAACTTTAGTTTCAACTGGGTTTTCATTGAGATTACTTTACATTAATTAATTATGTTATTTATTTATTTATTTATTTATTATATTTACCAAATGGAGGAGTAAGTAACATGGTTTTGGATTGAATTGGGTTTAGAAATTTGGGTTTATGTTTTGATTCCTAGGAAATTTTTGGATTTTGATGAATTAAATTAAATTAAATTATATGTTGCTGGAGATAATGGGTATTAGCAAACTGTTTTTATTCTTTGATTCCTAAGAAATTTTTGGATTTTGATGAACTAAATAAAGTTATATGTTGTAGATGATAATGGGTATTTAGCAAAGTGATCAATTTTGGTTTGAATGGGCTTGGTTGAGCTAATTTGATTCATGGGGCTAATTTAATTTATAGGGGAGGCATTTAAGAACTTTTTTGGCCGTCTAGAGAGGATGGGGAAATTATGTAGACGAGATTTGATCCGGGGTTATAGTATCCACCAATTAAGCTAGTCGACTTCCACAAATTAATGTTATGTTGTTACATGAATGTTGATTGTTGTAATATGACAAATTGATTTGTGATGGTTTTGTTTGTTGCAATGCAGAAATCCAATAATAACAACAACAATTACAGATGGTTGGGTCATGGAAGGAGCTATTTTAAGCAAAATATAACAAGTAAAGTGAAAGCTTGTGTTCGTAACCTGTTTAAGGTGAGAGTTTGGTGATACTTTTAATATTTAGCAAACCAATAACTTGTGGAATGAGATTGAATTTTGATTTATTTGCTTGTCAGATTGTATTATAATTTCAATGTCTAACGAAACATATAATGAGTCAATGCCTAGTAGATTTGTCATTGTAGAATGAAATATAACAAATAAATCAATTGCCTAGACGAGTAGACTACAGCATTATCAAGGGATCATTAGAATATCAATGTGAAGCTACTTAATTACCTATATAATCAAATCTTAAAAAGTGAGGCAAGAAATCCACAACTTAGTGGATTCATCGATCCTTGCATCATGAGCTTAACCAAGAACACGGAGTATGAGAGTGAAGCACAAAACCGCAGCTTGCATTTATTTGTTGAATTTGAATTATTGTTTGAATTGGGCTTGATTGAGCTAATTTGATATATGGGCCAAATTAAATGTAACCGGGGGGGGGAGGCATTTGAGAATAATTTGGCCGTATAGAGGGGATTGGGAAATTATGTAGAAGAGATTTGAACCCGGGTCTTTATTATGACAATTGACATGTGGTGCTTTTATTTGTTGAAATGCAGAAAAACGACAACAATTACAAAAAACAGAAGGTCGGGTCATCAAAGGAACCATTTCAAGCAAAATTTAATGAAGAATGTGAAAGCCTGTGTTGATTACTTGTCTAAGGTAAGAGTTTGATGATGCTTTTCATATTTAGCAAATCCAATAACATTTAGGATGAGATTGATTTTGATTTTATTTGCTTGTCGGGTTGTTAAAATAATGTGTTTCTGTTGGATGCTCATGTTATTGTGTCGGTAGAAATGACTAGTAATTTGAAACACGTGTTTGTAGCTATATAAACATCATCCACCAAAAGTTTAAGCTAAACTTGTGACTTAAGAAATTTGAAATACCATCAACTAATTACCATAAGAAAACATTATTTGAGCTCATTAACTTTGTATTATAATTTCGTGGTTTAACCGAAACATATAATGAGTGTAGATTCTAATTGTAGATCAAAATAGAACAATCAAACCAAATGCCTAGATGAGTAGACTAGAGCATTATCTGAGTCCTAAGTTCCTAACTCCTTGGGATTATTAGAAAATCAAACTGAAGCTACTCACTTATATAACCAAAAGCTTTAAAAGTGAGAGGCAAGAAAGCACAACATAGTGAAGTGATCGTCCCTCGGATCATGAGCTTGACCGAGAACAGTGTATGGAGTATGATAGTGAAGCAAAAGTACAGCTTTGGTAGTTGATCTTTCTCGTACTGGTAACCTTAATACAGAGGAGGGCTTGGGAGTATTTAGTTTGCATTGCATTTGTTTGTTGAATTTTAATTTTGTTGTTTGCTACAGAGCCATCATCATCCACTAGATGTATCATTTGAACTCTCACTACACCCATAGTATGTTAACTATGTTATGCACAGTTCCAAATTCTGCAAAATTTACACTCAGACCAACTACTTTTTAGGCATCAAGAATGTCTTTCATACAATAGAAGGAACTTTCTTGTGCATGTCATCACTACCCCAAAGATTAACCTAATATGCTGGTTAATCTTCATGTTAATAAAGATTTATGATCTCTTGATTCAGCTTTTAGTATAATTTTAAGTACCTGTGTGGCTGTGTCATACACTCAACTCAACATAGGTATGGAATTCTTACCTGACACTTAAGTTTTCGCTTTAACACCTCAATTATCGCAAACCACATACCCGTAGGAAAAAACATAATAAGATAGGAAGATTGAAGAGAAGTTGTGTAACATTTTTAATCTTAAGGATTGAGAACACATGTTTTTGCTACCATGAACTTGATTTCTGTTGTCTGCTAGGACTGAATACATGGTTAATTTCTGACTACTATTGCCAATGTGGTTGTTTACAGAGTTGGCAATCTATTTTTGGCCAAGATGACCAGTCATCTAATAAGGGTCCTTTGCGGTACAGGAAACCTCATAATGGATCAGGAAGGACTTCTTTTACCAAGGGACGTCAAAAGAAGGAAAGAAGTAAGGATAAATTGTATAT
The DNA here is from genome assembly GCF_001683475.1 of Chenopodium quinoa. Classification (NCBI taxonomy): domain Eukaryota; kingdom Viridiplantae; phylum Streptophyta; class Magnoliopsida; order Caryophyllales; family Amaranthaceae; genus Chenopodium; species Chenopodium quinoa. Next base: position 5,029,620 of record NW_018743212.1, on the reverse strand, counting down.
ATTGCTTGCAAATGTTTGTTGTCTATGTTTTTATGTGCCTTTTTCCAGCATAAGTTCTGCAATCATATATCATCCTTTTGTTTATCATGTTTCTCTATAATTTTTCTTAAGTAATTAGGCATTAATACCTATTTTGCTGCAAATGGAACATTTTAGTTGCCTAGTTGTCTTATTTGAAAATTGTAACTGGCAATATGGGAAACCTCGATGAGGGTTGGTCTGACTTCAGGTGACCTATCACACTAGACCATGGGTTTGGCTTATTTTTTGGGTCTGTTGCCATGCTTTACTCATTGCAAATCTGTCAGGGTTTGTGTTTAATTGGAGTAAATAGAAATATGAATTGAGATGCTTATATAATGTATGTTTAGAGATGGCATGGAGTCATGGACATGAATTGCGTGATAAATCCCGATGCAAAGAAGTTATATAAGCATGTGTAGGTAATGGAGACCGACAAACATAAAGTATACAGGTCTTGTTAACTGTTAAGCTGTTGAGGCATCTGCTCACCCAGTCACCCTTTTTAAAAAACGAGGCCAATTGCTGATGAATTGATGGATCCACAACTTATATATCTTCAAAGCATAATCCTAGCAAATATATAACTGAGTATGAGGTTTAATATGTGCAGTTTGTTTTTGTGTCTAAGGCTATGTTCACTTCACTTGATAATATGTGATATGATTCGATTTGAATTTCTTTGATATGATTTGATATCCTAATTTGACATTTTGACCTTATGTATACAATAAAAAATACCAAATGAGATGTCATTAAATATTGTATTACTGTGACTTTCCAAATATGAAACTATCTTCTTCTTCTTCTTTTTTTTTTTTTTTTTTTAAAAAAAAATAATTTTTTTTTTAAAAAAATAATTTTTTTAAGTTATGAAATCAATAATATTTAGTAATAAGCAAACTCAAGTAAAAAATTTGTAGTCTAAACTGGTTTGGTCATTCATGAAATAAGCATATACTTAAATAAGTTGAATTGAACATGTATGTAATAGCCATCCCTTTATGCTTTATATCTAATAAAATGTCACCCGTATGATTGCTTGATTTGTGTCCAGGAAGATATGAAGATGACCATGATGATTTCTTCTGGTGGTATATGATATACTCATCACGAAAGTCTGATAATGACGATGACGACGATGACGATGACTTCTTTTAGTAATGAATGGTAGTTAGTTGGTGGCTGATTGATGTAACTAGTCATATTATCTGGTTGATGACTAGTTGGTTGTATTAGCCGGTTTGACTATCTAGTTATACATAGCTAATTGTGTAAAAGTGTTTGGTATGTACTAAATTGGTTATTGTTAGTGGTTTAGTGTATAAAATAACCAAAAAGCTAACTGTTCAATTCAATAGACTAATTTTAAAAGCTCTTGAGCTTTGTTAGTCCATAAAGCTCTTTCAATATTTTGCTTTTTACCAAATAGTCTAATTAGCTTTCTCTTAATGGTCAAACTTCTAATAGGTTCAATTACTGAAAAGCTCTCCAAAAAGCTCTTTAATGACCAAGGTCAAAATGGCAAAATAAGGGAAATATGGTGAGCGTTATAGTGTTGACAAATTAAAGTTATACTTTCTCTGATAGGATATTATAAGAGAGTGTGCTTTTAGGAACCACTTGCTTTGTTTACAAGTTTATAGAGGAGAGAAGAAAAGTTTTAATATATTTTGAGGAAAAGAGAATGTATGAATGAGAGAGCATAGGCCAAAGTAGGGGTGTGCCAAAATAAGCAATGACTTGAAATGGTCTCCGGTCCTTGTAATTGCAAAATTTGCCTCCTCCCTTCTCCTTCGTAATAAAGTCATTTTATTATTTTTTAGTTTCGAATCATCTATAAAGTGTTCATTTGTTTGTAAATGTTCAATTTTATATCATTGAATGTTTAATCTTGTGAATATGATGTGCAATATTGAAATTATTCATTTAATTATTAATTAGTCTTCTTATTTACTCAAAGTTAATTTACAAAGGACTTTGTTTGGAATATTATATGTCAATATTGAATAAAAATAATTCAATTACAATTATTATATCATTCTAAATTATTACATATTCATTATTTTAAAATTTTAAATAGGAACATTTTTTACTTTCCAAATGTACATATGCTTAATTTTAAAAACCAAAAATCAATTTCTCCACTTTTTCCCTCTCCTTGTAAAAATACATTACTTAATTAGAAAAAAAAAAAATTGCTATTACATTTTCACTCTCCTTAAAACCATACCACCTTCCCACTCATATTTTTAAAAGTCATGATGAAATGACTCTTGTTAATCATTTCTCCACAAAATTACTCGTGTTTCCAATAACTTGCTTATTAATGACGTCACATGCTCGTTAAAATGGTTGGAATCCGGTTCTTGGATGTAGTCTTTAAGGTTTGGTATCTTTTAGGTTGTATTTTGCAAATTAGACTTGTAAGATTGTAACCCATAAATTTGGTACTTTTGCTGGCTAATTTTCCTAATAGCTTATTAGGTTCGATGGAGGATAAACAATTTGATCGATACAATGAAGGAGATATAACGTTCGATTCCGCCTTTGCTTCCTTACTCTTAGTATCCCAGCTGGACATTTCTGAAAGCCTTCTTCCCTCTATGACACCAGTTCTAGTCAAACAACTAACTGGCAATCGTTTCCTCTTCTGTCTCCCCCCTCTTAAAATCCTTGCAAAGGATCATTCGACCATTATGGCCGAAAATCCAAATTTGCTTACTCTCTTTTTTCGAAGGGGAGGCTCTTGCCCAAGACCCTATAATTGTAGCAGGTGACTCAGCCTTAATTCTTGCTCTCAATGAGTCAAAGGGGCAGCGGGGGATTAGAGGAGACAAAATGCTAAAGAAAAGCACTCTACATGGCCTTGGATAAGTCTCTGGATGATCCCACTTTTAGTTGTGCTCTGAATATACCAGATGAAGTCACAAATATAGTAACAAAGAAAACGAATTAAGGATACGGAAATCCTGACTATGAATATTCATGATGATATGCTAAAAGAAGCCCGCTTGCAGACTACGTACAAAGTTTGGTATCCCTATCAAAAGTGGAGTAACATCTTGGCTTGAAGACTTCTTACATGTGCACCTTGTTGTCCACCTAATAGCTTCTTTTAATTTATAACACAAATAAACCCTAAACTATTCTCTATGGAATACATTAGTACCCGTCATGAGCATATCCGATTATAGGAAAGAAAATGAAGCAAAGCAAAGTTCGAGGAAACTTTAATGGCAAAAGCTTTTAGCTTTGAACAATTATCCTCAAAAAGACCATAACTTTCTCTTTTTATTCTTCTTATTATAAAGGGAATTATGGCCAAATGTCGAAAAGCTATTGAAGCAAGGTATCACCTCCAACTTGAATTATCTCATGCTAGATTGATAGACTTGTGTACTTAAAGCTTGCTCGTACCATGTCTCCTATATTTTCAAGTCACAAATAATAACCTTATTTAAGATTTCTTTAATTTAATCTTTTAGTTTGATCACTTAACAATTTATTTAGGTATTTTTAATCTTATTATTACCCCCTCCATGATTTAAAGTAACGATGGATCATAAGCTTTGATTGATAAAAAATTCAAAAGTCCGGCTACCAACCAAATCAGAGTTAAATACATCAAACGACCCAAATCCATCCATTAACAATTCCTAGTTATGAACCCTAACTACATTTCTTGTATAATGGGTCTTGTTTCACAATCATGAATTGACTCGAGCTATGTTTATCTGTTTTGTTTTTTTTGAATAAATGTTTATCTGTTTTAAGCAAGGTTATTAGGATCGGGATCCTACCTTGGATCGATGGGGGGGGGGTGGGATCGAATCAATATAATTGGATCGTAAGATCCTACTTAATAACGTATAATATTATATATTATGCTTTAAATTGACTTCAAAATATTTCTTCTAAGGGATTTCAATGCTAAAAGACATTGGTTTTCTTAAAAAATGTCGATCTTCATTTAGCTTTGTCTGTATGGTAATTAGAAGATTAATAACACAAGTTTAAATTGATAAATTATGTGCAAATTTGTCAAGAATGAGACCTTAACTATGACAATTGCAAGTTGTCAATTGATAAAATCATATTAATGTCTCGGATTCGCTAATTTATTAGCGATAATTATTGAATACATTTAATTTAGATGCATATAACCTAATGAGTAATAAAAAAAATATGTCAAAATAAATTAAAGTCTCATATTGTAATGAAATGTTGGATCGGATCATAGGATTGTAATAAAATCATATAATCGTGTTGAAATCCTATCACCCGTAATAAATATCAGAGTAGGTTCGCAAGATCCTACAAAATTCAAGATCCTACCAAAGATCCGGATCGATCATTCAATTTTGGATCCTAGAATCGTAAGATATGGATTGGGATTTTAACAAATGTGGTTTTAACCGAGCTAACTCGTTCATTTTCCGTTCCTAATTACCCACCTTTCTCTTCTCTAATATCATCATCCTTCAAGTCTGAAATTCATTCTCAATCTCCCAAAAAAAAAGGTTGAAGGAAGGAAAATGAATGCCTCAATAAAATCAGCCCTAAAATTCCCACAATCCAGTTTCTTTCATATAAAGTCTGCATTTTTCCATTCTACCGCAGCTCTTGGGCGAGGTCGACGCAATCCCTGGACTGCTGTAAGTCTTCTTTTCAACTTTTCTTTTTCTTTCAATAATTATGCTTTCTTCCTAATAAAAAAACCTTAACTTTTAACTGGGTTTCATTGAATTTAATTACATTTATTAATTAAGTTTTTAGATTGTATTGGTTTTCGAAAATTGGGTGATTCTTTTTTATGATTCCTAAGAAATCATTGGATTTTAATGCATTAAATTAGATTGTATGTTGTATTGTTGTGGGTGATAATGGGTATTAGCAAAATATTCAAATTTTGGTTTGAATTGGATCTGTGGTTAGGCTATTTTGATTTATGGGGAAGATTGAAGTTGGGGGGGGGGGGGGGGGAGGGGGGAGGCATTTCTAACTTTTTTGTCTGTGTAGAGAGAAAAGGGCAATTATTTTGATGAGATTTAATCTCGGGTCGTAATATTTACTAACCTAGTTGACATCCGCCGAGTTACATTGTTGAGTACTTAAAACTTTGGTTAAACATCTTGCAACTTTATATTTTCGTGTCCCTTCATGTTATAATAGTATGACATGTGATGATTTTATTTTGTTGAAATGCAGAGATACAAGAATAATAATAACAGTTATAACAGAAGAGCAGGTTATAGAAGGAACCATTTCAAGCAAAATTTAATGCGGAATGCGAACGCCTATGTTGATCACCTATTTGAGGTAAGAGTTTGAGGATGATTTTTATATTTAGCAAATCAATAGATTTCAGATGAGATTGAATTATGATTTTATTTGCTTGCCGGATTGTGAAAGTAAGGTGTTTTTGTCGGATGCTCATATTGCATATTACATTGGTATTTTTGTTGTGCGAATTGTGCCTTGTTTCGAATGTGTAGGTTTCGGGCATGGAGATTGTTCTCACAGTTATTGAAATAGTAGGAGCTATTTATCAGCAAGAACCTAGTGAAAGTAACTTAAAATGAAAAATTGAGAGGGTTAGGAAGAGAGAAGTAACATTACTTATGGAAGGATTTCTTCCACTAATGTCACAACCTCGAAATCAATTCACATCAAGCAGTTCGATAACATTCTGGATTCTTTTTATGATTTTCTATTTCCAATCGTAAATATCGTTCTAAATGTGTCAAAAACCTGATATATTTCTTTCCATATATAGAGGGTAGGAGTAGATATGGTTATATGGAGAGCATTTTTCTCTACGAGAAATTAAAAGTCCTTGCAAACCATTCTAGACCACCGGTTGGTCTCTGGAATGAGCTGGGATCTAATTCAGCCGAAGCAAAGTTGCAGAGCAGAATTAGATGTATCAGCTGTAAGACAGTGCGCAGTTTCTTCAGCTTTATGACAGATAATACATGGTATTATATTGGGTTCAAAAGCGCAACTTTGGTAGTTCATCTTCCCTGTAATGTCAACCTTAATACAAAGGAGAGCTTGGGAGTAGTTAGTCTGCAATGCATTTATTTGCTGAATTTGAATTATGGTGTTTTCTACAAAGCCATCTTTATTCACTAGATGTATCGTATCAAGTCCCATTGTATCCATATTATGTTATGCACAGCTCCAGATTCTGCATATCAACTACTTTTTAAGCGCAAAGACTTCCTTTCATACAATAGGAACTTTCTTGTGCATATCATCACTACCCCAAAATAAAACCTAAATACGTTGGTCAATCTTTATAAAATTATTAATATATAAGCAGTCTTTAAATCACAAATTTGTTTTCATGTTGTGTCCTTGCATCCATGTTCAGCTTTTAGAAAAGTTTGCCCATGTCTATATTAGTTTATGTGTTTGGATAATACACATGAATATCTGGAAAACAGCAATTGATCTGATCCCCGCTTCCAATAAGCAACATTTCTCTTTTAAAGTCAAATGTAAAAACTTAGACTATGATTTCGTACCAATATAGCAATAAGTGTAATCATGTGAGTATTTGTAAGATTTGTCTCAACTTGTAGTTTTAAAATATTAATATTATTTTTACTGAGACATAATTGTAAATATTGATGGTCATCGTACTGGATTGGAGACTGCATTAATTTTTGAACAGAGGAAGGATGGTTAATTAAAGCTTCATTCTTTATTTAATTTAGTCGGATGGGCAAGTTGGGGGGGGGGGGAACGTTGATTTAGCTATGTAGAGTTTCTGTATCTAACCAGCGTAATTGGCATTGGTTTTTCTTTTATTTTTTTAAATTTTTTTTTTTTTGGGGTTTTGGGGGGGGGGGGGGGGGAGGGGTGGTCTCTCTTGCTTCTTTGTTTTGATCATAAGGATTGAGAACACATATGTATACCGCTTTTGCTACTACTTGATTTCTGTTGTCTACTGGGACTGGTTATATGGTTATTTTCTGACCACTATTGCCAATTTGATTGTTTACAGAGCTGGCACTCCGACTCTGACCAAGATGACCAGTCAGCTAAGGGCCCTTCGTGGTTCAGAAAACCTCATAATGGATCAGGAAGGAATTCTTCTCATACCCAGGGACGTCAAAAGAGAGGAAGAAGTAAGGATAAATTGTATTCTTTGCTTGCATATGTTAGCTGTCGGCCTGTCTATGTTTTTATGTGCCTTTTCCCAGCATAACCTCCACAATTATCATCCTTTTTGTTTGTCTCATTTCTTTACCATTTTTCTTAAGCAATTAGGCATTAATTCCCTATTTTGCTGCAAAAGAAAGGTTTTTGTTGCTTGGTTGTCCTATTTGAAACTGGCAATATGGGAAACCTTCTCAAAGAAGGTTGGTCATGTCCTATCACACCACATGGGTTTGGCCATGTATTTGGCTTGTTGCCATGCTTTTTACTCATCACTGATTCGTCAGGGTTTGGGGTCAATTGGAGTAAATAAAATATCAGAGTGCAACGGACTAGCGTGATACGAATAAGAAAAGTAGTCTGAAGGTTGATTGGTAGATAAAGCTCAAAGCTTGCGTACAACGTCAATGGCTTTAGGCCATTACTCTCCAAGTTCTTAATACAATTTTTGGATACCTCTCTACTCCCAAGGCTTACAATATTTATACTACTACTACAGCTAAGTCACTTGGCCTAATGCCTTAATTGCTCCATCTACTCTTGTCTTCTTTCCGAATTACCACAGTAAAAGGCTAATAAGCCAAAGAAACCCCTGCAGCTTTTAAGGAGCCGTTGCTTGGCCATGTAGTGGGAAAATGCTGCTGTTGCCCTGCTTGCTCTGCTGTCGTGGTCTCCTGCTGTAGGTTAGGGTGATTGGTGGTGGATGCATTGCACAGAACTGAGATGCTTATGTAATGTATATTTAGAGATGGCATAGACATGATTTGCATGTTGAATTCCGAGGCAAAGAAGTTATAAATCAATGTTAGTGAAGAGACACAGAGATATTAAATATATTGGTCTTGTTAAATGTTAAGCTATCGAGGCATCTGCTCACCCTCTTTCAAATATCAAGCCAATTGCTGATTTATTGAGGAATCCACAACACATCTTCAAAGCATAATCCTTGCAAATATAAAACCAACTATGAGGTTTAATATGTGCAGCTTGTTTAAGTGTCTCTTTAACGAGCCAGTGTCTTAAGAGGCTTGAAAGTGCTAAACTAAGTTCACTAAGGCTATTTTCATTTTATTTGATATCATGTGATATGATCTAATTTGAATTTCACTGATATTTTTTCTTAATAATTTGACTAAACCTTGACCTTTTGTGTACACTAATTCAAGAAAAGAAATTATCAAATGTGATGTCGCTAAATTTGTATTACTGTTTACTAAATATAAAGCTATCATAATTTTTTTTTGTATTACGAAACCAAAGATATTTAGTGAGAAGCAAACGCAAATAAAAAATATGGTCTAGTGTGTCTGATCATTTCTGAATTAAGCATATATATTTACTTAAATAAGCCTTCCTTTCTTGCTTCAGATCTGAAAAATAACCACCTGTATGATTGCTTGATTTTTGTCCAGGAGGATTCAGTTTTTGTGAAGATGATGATGATGTTCAGAGACTTGAGACCATATTCCAATCCGCATTTAGCGATCGATTTTTCTTCTGGTCATTTGTGAATGATGATTACTCTGATAGGAGGAACTCATCACGATATTCTAATAGTGGTAAGACCTCTTGGAAAAGGAGACAGTGGATTGAAGACGATGATGAATACGAGTACATGTCAGAAGATGACACGAAGTCATCAGATCTAGCTTCAGAGAGGATAGCTCTTGGGCTGAGTGCTTCTGGTCCCCTAAAACTTGATGATGTGAAAAATGCGTGAGTTTATTGGACTTGCTTCTTTTATTTCATTATTTAATGTGTACTGAGGATTCCATTTTGTTGTTGTATCTAACATTTATGTTCCAGGTACCGATCCTGTGCCTTAAAATGGCACCCTGACCGTCACCTAGGAACCTCCAAAGTAACTAAAATCTGTCCTAATCTCTTCAATCTAATTTATGTAGAAAAAACAGTGAGATAAACTGACTTGTCTAATAATTTTTCCATGCATATGAATGACAGGCTGCTGCAGAGGAGAAGTTCAAGCTTTGTACTTCAGCATATCAATCTTTGTGCGATAGACTAGCTATGAATTGAGATATAGGTGCCCTTCTTTTAAATCCACCATGCCTCAACTAGCTTTTTACCGTTTTCAAGAGCTTTAGGTGAGTAAACAACGCACTTGAATTTGGTTGCAATTTCCAGTTTGTGGCCTGATGGTAAAGATCGTTTCTGGGGCAGAGCCACCATCATGGTTCAAATCCTACTGTTTCCAGTACCCCACCTTTCCATAAGGGCATTGTATCTGAGTGGGTCTTGATTGTAGGCGGACTAAGCTGAACTAGGGGTAAGAAGCTTTGCTCATGTTGCCGAGCAATGTTAGTGCATCATCCCCATGTAGGCGTGTACTTTAGTAGTACAGTTAGAAATGTAGTGCTTTTCTTTGGTAGATGTTGAATGTGAAAACTTGTGTCTCACGGTGAGACTTGTATATTTGGTGCTGTAAATTTCCTTCTGAAGGTAGGCTTTTGGTTATTATATACTGAAATATTTAGCGACTGGTTGTGCGACATCTGTCGGTTGTCACTAAACTTGTAGTTTCACATTGATTTTAGATGCAGTCTTACACAACATCTACATAATTGTTCATGCACAACCCTTGGCCTGTTCAGGGGGCGTTACAAAGTACATTGATACAAGGATACTCGGTTATAATTGCACTATGATACATCATCTCAAAGGATCTTGTACAAAATCTATTCTACAAGATATGAATCATATGATAGCATTCCGAACTTAGATTTGTTTAATCTTGTACAATAGCTAATAATTGGTCATTCTTCTTGTCTACCTTAAATACAAATCTACCAACATTGTCAAATTTTCTCGCTTTATACAAAAAAGACGGAAACCTAGATCTTGTACCTGGGTCTAGGTGTACATGACTATATTTGCTAATTCAAGTGAGCAAATGAGTTATAAAACAACCTTAGCTACATCTATTTGTAGATGTACCTGATTAGGGTGATTACTCGAAAACAACTAAAAATTTGTAACGAATGATACATAGTTACGATGGTCATTATAATTTACACTGGAATGTGAGTGCCAAGTTTGGCAAATTCTAGGGTTCTCTTCCCTTGTAGCTTGTTAGTGACATAGTGCTTACTATACTCTCCATGAAGATATTTTCTGTACTGGACTGGGTTGCTTTCGTCCACAAATTCGGACATCGGCCCAAGTTCTACTTCATAACTTGGCGCATAAAATGTCACAATTGAGAGCCTGTCTTTTACCATGTTAGTCACTGCCCTATGCTCCACACTTTTATATTTCCCATTAGTTAACACCTTCATAAAAACCAAAATTTTCGTAAGTAAATTTAAAAAACAAATTAAAAACCCGTAGTTAAAGTTCTAAGCATTTGACCGAGGTAATAATTTATGATTCTGGCTTGCTCAACTTGTTAACTCGAGACTTGAACAAGTTGAGTCAAGCAGAGAGTTAATTAAGCTCGACTCAAAAAGCTCGTAATTGTATACAATATGCTTAAACATATAAGTTAAATGAAATAAAACGGCAATTATAAGTGATAAGCTCTGTTCTCCAACAGTGCAAATGACTAAAGGAGTTAAGCTGTCAAATATAGCAAACAACTTGGTTTATGCTGGAAAAGCAGTACAAGAAAAGGACAAAAGAATTAAACTTGATGCCACCATTAGTCGACAACTCAGCCCCATTAGCACAAAAGTGGAAAGAAAAGTGCTAAAAAACTAAACTTTATTATTATACTTTTGAGAGAACAAACTTAAACTTATGGTCTAGTGATTAATGAAGATTAAAGGTTTAAGTTGTCCCCCCTTAGGAAGGTTTGCATATACATCGAGCTTTGACTTTAAGTGCAATTGAATTCATCATTGCATTTACTTCTCTTGTTCTTTTTCTTTCCTTTTGTCTCCTTTGAACTTATAATAATACATTTATTATGCTAAATGAACTAAACTACTTCCTCCATTTCTTTTTAGTTGACACGTTTCTTTAATCACGTTTGTCAATGCACAACTTCAACCATTAATATCTCTAATTACTGATAAACAAAAATTATGAAAAGTTGATATTTTGAAAATATATATTGTAACGAATCTAACAAGATTCCGAATGACTATATTTTTCATTAGGTATAAAGCACAAAACACGGTCAAAGGAAAGTGAGTGAATAGTGCTAAAGTCAAAACATGTCAACTAAAACAACGGAGGTAGTATAAAAATTTTACACTTCTCAAACCCAATTAGAGCATTTTACATGTTATAAATGCAAGTTCTTAAGAAATTATTTAGGTGCTAAGACTGATAACATGTCAAACCAAACTCAACATTCGACTAGTAGATGAATCTCGAGTTTTTTAGACCTTGTAATTTCAAGTTCAATTTATATTAGCTATTACTCTATCTTGATTAGAAGATTATAAGCAAGTATCTAATTTAAAAATATGACCTCATAACTGAGTTTTTCTTAATGTTATGAGGTCTTTCATTATTAATAATATCAGGGTGAAGATTTGTTCCAAGGCAATTGTTCTTGGAACCAAGAACTTAGAGGAGGCCCCCATTTAACAACTTTTGTTTATCTGATTGCAATTTCGTAAATAATTGCATAAGGAAATGAGACAGATCACTTGAAAATTGCTAAATTGCTTACACGTGGGTAAAGTAAACAAAGGTGTGAAAAAAAATTGTGGAATGTGATTTTTAATGTATGTTAAGCTTATTTTGACGGACGTTGGTCTATTTTAACCATAGTTAGTTGCAAGGCTACACATGACCACCTTCTTTTATCATTTTTTTTTTAAATGTTTACTCCAAGAATCAGAGAGAGGTGATGAAAATGAGCAAAAAAACCGAATTACCACTACCAAAGTAAACCCAATCGCTGTCTCAGTAGCCGCCACCTGTGTCGTTGAAGTCACCAGTCGCAACTGCCCCAAATCGCCGCCGCCTGAGTCAGTCGCCACCGCCCTAAATCTCGGTCGGCTGCGTCGTTATGGTAAACTAGTAGCCATCATTGTCGCCAAATCGCCGCCGTTGTGGTTTTTACTTGATTGGTGAAGTATCACTGGGTTGGTGAAGTTTCGTGTTTTCTAGGGGTTTCTCTCTCTCCTCTTTAACTGGCCTTCTCTCTCCTATTTAACCACCCCTTTGGTTTACCTTGGGTTATCTATGGTTAATAGAAGTAAACGGTTGTCAACTTTAGTAATGGGACATTTACGTGAATACCTTTAGTAACTGCAGCAAAGTTACGAAAAAATCCCCCGATTTATCGTGGGAATAAATTAGAATTTCCTCAAGAACTTATGGCTCCTTTGATTTGCCCTAGAAAAATCTTTACCTCTAATATAATTAGAAATAACTCGAGCATTTTCACGACTTCTCAAGCCTAACTTATTTGAATACAACTTACTTGACTAGTCCATGAAAATCTCAATTAGATCGCAAGCAAAATAGATGACTTGTTATCACGTACTTATATAGAAAGAAAAAAGAAAGAAAGAAAGAAAGAAAGAAAGAAAGAGAGTAATTTACTTCAAGAGTATCTCCAATATTGACAACAAGAGCACCAGGGATTGGATGGATGGACACCCACTTATTGTCTTTGAGCAATTGAAGGCCAACAGAACTTCCTTGCTTTTGTTGTAAAATAGTAAGTGCACTTCCATCAGAATGAGGGCTTAACCCTAACACAAGGTCTGGTCTTGGACATGGTGGGTAGTAATTCATTCTTATGGCTTGAACAGCTTCCCCAAACATTTCCTCAAACCTCTCGGCTCTCAATCCAAGGCTCACCGCGATACACCTCAATAGCTTCTCGCATAAAATCCTTATCTCCCTCGTGTAAGTCTCAATGCTTTCGCTGCATGAAAAAACAATTAGAAAATGTGATAACCTTTTTTCAAACATATTAAAGCAATAGTATATATAACTATTAATTTCGGACAAATAAAACAAGACATTAGCTGTTTACCTGAAATTTAGTGGCTTTGTTGGCCAAAGACTTGGGTTCCTTATAAAGTGTGGATGGATACCAAGAGCAAACATGTTACACCAATCAAGCTTTTGTTGCTCAGAGAAAACAAAAGCTTGACCATATCCTTGAATAGTTCCTGGTGCCATTTTGTACTTTTGTTTTTCCTCTAATGGTTGCATGAAAAAGTCCATGGACAATTTTTCCATCTTCTCTAGAATTTTTGTGTCAACTCCATGGTTTATGACCTAAGCATGTACGTAACATTAAAAATCAAACATGGTAATAGATTTAGAATTTAATTTAATCTTTATTTTTATGTTTTTATTTTTAAAGTTAAGCATACTTGTGAAAGGTTTTAATAAATAAATTATTATTTTGCAGGGGACCAAAGTTACTGAAATGTACAAAGATAGGTCTACTAATTTTCTCAATTATTGTTTCAAGCACCAAGTCCTTTTTTTTTTTTTTTTTTTTTTTTCCGACTAGTTGACTACATGCTTTAGAAACTTATAAGTTGGAAAAAGATCCCAAAAATTTTTGTTTGAAAGGCTTCACGCAATCGATTAACTTAGATGAGCGAAGTGAGCTGTAAGCATATTAAAGTAATAAAGTGATCCGACCATATTAGTACAACACATAGTGGCTGATTTGGAAAAAATATTTAACGAGGTCAAAATATATTTGATAAATTTTAATGCGGTGAAGTGAGTAAATTTTATGTATTTTTATTTAAAATATTTTATAGGAACTTAATTGTCGATTTTTTTTTCCTTTTTTCATGTTCACTTGGGGTCAATGGATCCCACTTACTTATATGTGCATCCGCCTCTGACAACCCATACAACTTGAGTTAAAGAGATGAGTTAATTAAGCATAAATAAAATGTGGGGCAACATATAAAACTTTTCCAAAATAGTCGAGTTGAAACTGACACTTAATGTGTACGTACAATTTTAGCATGCTACGAGTAGTGATTTTATATTGCTAGGATATGTGATATGAAACTATGAAAGTAGAAATTAAAGCAATAATGATACCTGAAAGAAACCCCATTCCTTGCAAGCAGATGCTAAATTAATAATTTCATTGTAGCTTCCTTTAGTAATTTTTAAAAGATCAATAATAGAAACGTCATTACTAATAGGCGAATCAGGAATGACTGAATTGATCTCATCTACGTCCCTCATAAATCTATCAGGAACTGTGTTGCTTTGAATTTTCCTTAGCTCTTGCACATCATCTATGTGCCCTACATTCATGTGTGTGATTGGTGCAGGAGCCATTATATAAACAACTTAACTCCCTTTTTTTTTTTTTTAGCCTTTTGTAACTTTGATAGAGAAGATTGAGCTTTATTTATTTCAATAGCTCTATACCATTACACTACTACTAGGGGCATGCCTATTTATAATGAAGAAATGGTGCAAATAAATGTTTGCATTTTTTGGAAGTTCTATGCCGGCCAGTGGTCCCCACTACTAGGTCCCATCTTCGAAACACAGTGGATGTTTAGCTTTCTGAATTCATAATCATCAACAATTGGACTCCAGTGAGATACATACTGTTATTAATAAGGCATATTTTGGAGAGTTTATTGTTAGATTGATAAACAAACTTTACTTCTCACAGTCATGAACTATAAGGTTTTTTAAGTGGATTTACATATCATAAGGATACAGGTAACTATGAGCTTGATCTTGCAACCATTGATACCATATTACTATGTATATTTATATCACTTCCAATTTTGAGGGTGAGGCGGTGGAGTAGTGACACCACTTCTGAAGGAATTTTGTCTTCGTCAAGTGCAATTATTACATATATAAAAGATCGAATTATGAAGATAATTAAGTTCGTTCTTTTGAGTCGTCGTTATATAATAACTAGAGGTTCCAACAATCTTTGGACTAGTAAATTAGGCCAAAGCCCATCAGAACGGATCCTATAAGGTCACACTATGAGGCCTAGATTGAACAACAGAAGAATAGACCCATGTTAGGCTTTTCTTAGCTTCTAGGTGGCCGGTTAGATGATATGGGGAGGATTAGGAGGTTTCAGTCTTGCTTTTTAGTCTAGTTATAATTTGATTATAAATAGATTAGGTGCCTAGGGTTTGAATATGAGTTGATCAGTCAACAAACCCGAGTTAGAAAACACGAAACATAGCCTTCTCTCTCCCTCTCTCCTTCGTCCCTCCTTGTGCGCCGGTCGTGCGTGTGCGTGGTGGTTCGGTGGTGGCCGGTTGTCCGTGGAATTGAAGGTGAAGATCGTGGTGGTTTTGCCTCTCTCCCCCGACCAATCTAGTATTGGTGGACGTTCAATCGATTTCCGTGGACTAAGTAGCTAGAGGAGCAACGCTTGGGGCTCTATTTGATTTCTCCCTGATTTGTAGCTAATCGCAACGTGGAATTCACGCCTCAAAGGTATTATTATGTGATTCTTATGTGTTATGCATGTTGATCTTGTTTAGGTGCGAATGAATATGATTCGTGAAATTTCGCAATATAATACCTAATTCCCTACAACTCCCCACCTCAAATTCTTGTTGTTGAGGAATTAACTTTTATGAGATTCTTTAAAGGATTTCCCTTATCCTCCCTTTTAAGTAAGTCCTCTTCATCTTACTTTAAAAAAATTATTTTGATTTTCTTATCACACAGGCCTTATATTATATCAGATGACACAATCACTTAAAAGCTTAATATAATGGTTGAAGTTTGAGCGAGATTAGTTTTTATACTTTATCAATAACTAAGAGAAAAAAAATAGTAATGTGTGATTTTGTTAGAGTCATATTGATGTATATTTTCAATATATAAACTTTTTATAATTTATTTTAATTTATTGATATTTGAAAAAAAATTATTGTTTGAATTATGCACCATCAAATATGCCTAAAGAATATATCAGATAAAATTAAATGAAACGAAAGACGGATGTTTTAATTTCAAGTGATTAAATTAAGACACATAAGTTGTTAATCCCGGATTACTAATGCATAAAAGGACAAAAGGAAACAAACTAAACTTGGTTTCACCGTTAAACCCCGGCTCAACTTGGCCCCTACTACCTCCCATGAACCAAAAAAAGTCCTAACAAACTAAACTTAATGTCAAGTGATTAAGTGATTTCAATGATGTAGCTTTGAGGGTCCATGTTTCCCCTTCCTAGGCCCCTACTCTATTCTTCACCCATGAGGCCATCACAATTGGGAAGTTGAGAAAAAGCTTGCATATTCACCCCACCTTGACATGTAGTGCCATTTAATCAATTATTGTTGTATACTTCACATTTTTATGCCCCACTTTGTTTAGCATATAATCTCACGTTAATTTTATGAGCCCATTAATAGATATTGTTCTCTCTACGTAATGGCGCTCTTACATTGAAAGTTGAGACAATCAAAGTCTTTCTTATATGGGGTTGATACCTCAATATAGTAGAGGCCTTTAGGGTAGTAAGACTTCTGTTCTGCACCAAAGCAAATCCTTGCGGATTAGGATTTAAAGAGGACAATATTTACTAGTAGGCTCGTGTTGACCTAGAGTATTGCATATGGTATAAGAGCCTGGGCCCATTTCGATATCCTATTGTGTCTTCGAGACGCTGGATCCTTACAGAAGGGGAGAAGGTGCCTACGGCGCTCTCACATTAGAAGTTGTGGAGAACAAATAATCCTTCTTTATATGGGGGTTAATACCTCAATCTAGTAGACACTTTTTTGGTAAAATTGTTGTCCTGTATGTAATAAAGCAAATCCTTGCGATTAGGGCCCAGAGAGGACCATGAATATTAGTGGGCTCATGTTGACCTGGGGTGTTACAACTTGTTAATACGGAAATTTGACTAATATTGTCCTTAAATATCAAAAAGCATTAATTTAAAAAAAAAAAAATTTTGATATTTGAAAAATAGTGCAAGAAATAAAGAGAGACATTTATTTTAGACAGGAGGGATTTCAAATTTAACAATCTACATTGACTACATACTTAGGTAGACTGTTTATACTTTCTCTATATTTATTAATTTGCACCAATGGATATTGGTTTGGATGTAAAGATTAAGATAAGGAGTAAATATTCAAAATATAGATTTGATTATAAAAAATGAGAGAGAGAGAGAAAGAATGAGGTGACGACGGTTAAATATCAAATGTGTGTAAAGATATGTGTGTGCACATAATAAAAGATGTATAAAAGGCTGGATGCATACATAATTTGGAAGTGATACAATAAACGTGTTATATTTTTTAAAATTAATTAGGGTAGCTAACGTGCGTGATGCGTGTGCATGGTTAATTATGTCTAGGAAACTCTTTTGGGTTGACCTTTTGTCATAAATTTAATTGTTGACAACATTAATGAAAGAAAGTATGCAAACAAATATTTTTAAGGATATAAATGTCCGCACATTATTTTAAGAGTTTAAAAAAGAGACAATTAACATTAATAAGGGCAAATAAGTAAATAAACCTTTTAAAGAGTATAATTGTCCTAACACTATTCATAAGAGTTGTCTCGTACTTTTTAAAAGGTAGGGATTAAATTATTAACCTTCGAATAATGTCCGATCTATAAATATGCTTCTTTCAAAAGAGGGAACAATGGCGCTGAAAGCAGTTAAAGAAGTATTTGTTAGACTTTCTGCTGGCCAAGCTTGAAAAATGTTGGTTTGGGGAATATTTTTTGGGCCCGAATTTCGAGTCCAACCTAATATTTAATGTATTTTATTTTTTTGGGTTTTGTGGAGCTTAAAATTTCATTTTTAGTTAAAATTTTAGCCAAGACTGATTTTCGCACTTTTAGTTAAAATTTTAGCCTAGACTGATTTTGGTCGAGAATCGCAAATTTGATCGTATTTTTGCCCGAAGACTTGGTCTGAAATGGGCCAATTTTTTTGGCCAAAGCCCGCCTAACCTCACCTCACCTCGATCCATGACCACCCTAGTATTTGGTTGAGGTGAAGAGAAAGTTCCATTAAAAAAATATTAATTCGACTTATCTTTATCTCCAAGACTCCAACATTTCTCAAATGTAGTTCCTTCTTCATACCAAAATTTAATCAACAAAGTTGTATTTAAAATTACCAATTTAATGGTTTATAAGACTTAATGAATGAGAATAACCATATATAAGCATCTTCCTGACGTTGGATATTCTCTAGACTAGAACCATGAGGTCAAATGACCCCTACATAAGGAAATTTTTCACTAGGTTAAACATAAGCTCACATTGAAAAAAAATCTGACCATAACCCCAACCAAGTTTATGTAGTAAAACTAATTGGTGATTGGTGGAGAAGAGTATAAGCTCACAATATGACTCACTTTCCTAACATGTCTACATATGTATGTGTCTAAAGACTAAACATATTCATTAATGAAAGCTGCATAATTTGTTGCTCAATTAGATTCAAAGTAGACATGATGTGAGTCACTAAAGAGACTTACTATCATATTTTTTTTTATTTTTTTTTTTATTTACTTTTTTTACTTGAAAGGGTTAATACAATGTGATAATCGGTGTAGTACCAACTATAGTCCAAGTGTTTAGCAAATTACCAAGTGGGAGAAAGTGATCGAAATGATTTTTGTTTTTAGTAATAATTTTATTTTTTGGGTGGGAAAAAGGAAGTGAGTTTATTTGAAGGATATCTACCATATTTAGTATCGGCCAATTGAAGGCCGACAAAACAGCTTATCACCGTTGATTAAATAGTTAGTGCATTTTATCACAATAAGAGCTTAAAGACCCAATACAAGTTCCAAAACAACACTTAGTTACATGCTTCTTTCGTACAAGTATTTTATTTCTTTATTGATTTTTTTTTCTTTTTTTTTTTCCTTTTTCCTTTCATTTTATTCATTCTAAAGGAAAATAGTAGTATTATACTTGGTACTCGTAGTATTTAGGAAAATTTAATAACAATAAAT
Organism: Chenopodium quinoa; assembly: GCF_001683475.1. Taxonomy (NCBI): domain Eukaryota; kingdom Viridiplantae; phylum Streptophyta; class Magnoliopsida; order Caryophyllales; family Amaranthaceae; genus Chenopodium; species Chenopodium quinoa. Next base: position 5,010,535 of record NW_018743212.1, on the reverse strand, counting down.
CAATCTTTACTTCGTTCTTTTAAAACGGACCAATCTTTAAATCTTCTCAAAATAAACACAAGTTTGTATTTTTTTTCTCTCTTAGGACTTGTTATTTTCAACTTGTTTCAAATACTTATTACTTATTCCTTAATAAATTCAGATCAGATCAGAATAGACTAGAAACATTCAGATCGGATTTTTTAATTATCATTTACTTATTGTTAAATATCGTTAATTGCGTATTAAAAAAATATGAAAATTACATATTTGAAAAGTTCATAATGAGACAAATCTAACAAGATCCATTTTGATAATGTTTATCTTTATAGATTAGCACTAAAATGCGGTCAAAGTTTAGTCAAATTAATAAATCAGATCAGACCCGACCATATAATAAAAGTTCAGATCAGACCTTAATAAAATCAGACCAGATCTACTTGTTTCAGGTGAAGAGAACAAGTTCTTAGTAAACCCAAATGACTTGTGACCTGAATAACCAGTCACTTTTTTATTTTCCGTTAATTATCTTTCTTAAGTTAATTAAAAAAAATAATAAAAAAAACTCAAACCCCCATTCCACTGCCCCCCTGACCCCATTGCCAGCCACCCCTCCTCCCTCCGTCTGCCGGCGGCCAACCCACCCCCGGCGCCGGCGATCCCACCCTCAAACCTTAAACCACCTTCTCGAAACCACCCTCCTACACCACAATTCACCCCTCAATTATCCACCAATCACCACCAACCTGCTGCAACGGTCCACATCCCCTGCCTTACCACCATTCACCACACACTCCTTCTCCAGCCACAGCCCAAAATCCCACCAATCACACCCAACAACACCACCAGTCAGCCGCATCTTTCACACCAATACCGCATCAATATTGCAGCCACGCAACAACCCACATAATCAACGCTCTAACCTCCCTCATCTTACTCTGACCCGTCACCTGTCGTCGGCTAGCAACACCTCAACCCGCAACGAACCCTCCTGCAATCACAAAATCAGAACCAAGCAAATTCAATTTCATCCAAAGAACCTATCTCAAAGTTCGGTTCAAATCCTGCTTTCAATCGAGCCCCATTGCTTCCATTACTGCCTCCTGGTGGTCCCTTGAATCAACCAGGGTCAAGTTTAAATCATGATGTGTTGGGCGTCGGCCACCGGCAGGGGAGGGTTGGCTGGTGGGGAGGAGGACTAGCAATGGTGGGAAAAGGAGGGAGTTTTTATTTTTTATTTTTCAATTATCAAATTTTAAAAATAAAAATAATTAAAATTTTTAATTATCAGAATTTTCAAAAATTAAAAATATTTAAAAATAACCTAATGAGGACATGACACGTGGATTGCAACATGGTAGAACAGGTCAAGTGACCTGCTTGGTTTGCTACGGGAGAAAAAAACACAAACTTGTGTTTATTATAAGAAGATTTAAAGGTTGGTCCATTTTAGGAAAATGGGGCAAAAGTTGGTTTGTTGTTATTAAATTTTCCTATTATTTATAGGTTGGTTAAAGAGATACTAATACTTCATTATTTATTTATTTTTTTTATAATTTTTTTTATTTATAAGTTTTATTACAATATATAAGAACAAAGTTTATTTTTGAGATTTGATATTCAGCGATTTTAATAATAGCACTATGATGTTGGTCCTTACATCTATTTTTCGAACACTTTAGTCTTTACTCGTAAGTTCCTGTAAGTTGTTATGAGTAAGAGATATGATTAAGGGTATGCTTGAATTGAGGGAGTTGTATTAATAGGGTAATAAAAGTCAAACTAAGCAAAATAATGAAAGTGAATATAGGGAAGGTGGAGATAGTGATGGTGTATATATGTGATTGTAAGGAAAATTATGTAGTGATGATGGTGTGGTATGAGGTGAAGAAAGAAGAACAATTACCCTTATTTTGGGAGTAATAGTTACATTAGGGGGAGGGTGAGTAACTGTTCCCCTCATTATGAGGGTTCTATCTCACAACTAGCTTATTTCATTTGAAAACACTTTTTCTCCTACAACACTATCTCTAACAACTTATATTTTTTCAAGTTTGACTTTTATTACCCCTATATTACCTCCAATCCTAACAAGGTCTAAAGAGTGAATCACGTACATTTGTAGCTTGTTTAATTTCTATCCAAAAACAGCTCACTTCGAATGAGGTAGGTTCACTTCTATTGGAACAAGAATACACTAGGTTGAATACCTGAACATGTAAGCTTGCTTTAGATGTGTGATCAAGAAAACCCCTCTGATGTCTAAATTAACTAGAGAGCAATAAGTGAGGTGTCACTTATTGGCTTAGGAGGCTAGTGCAAGTAAAGTAAATGAGACTTAATTAGTTACCCATTAAGTTCTTTTGGATATCTATTTATATAATAGCCTTAAACTTAAGGATTTGTTCTATCCATTTAATATTCACTTGCTTGTTGCAGGAAATATAAATTCTGATAATTCTAAATAAGTTTAGATAAGATAAGTTTAGGAAAAATAAAGTTTTGATAAGTTTAATGAAAGCTAACCTAATTTAGTTTAATTTACAACAAATAAATTTAAAAAAGAAGTAAGTTTTAATCAGTTCATATAACTTCAGATAAGATAAGTTATGTTTATATAAGTAAATATCAGATGAATAGATAGAATGCACACTTGATGAGTATCATATGGTTATTGGGCCTTGATTAGTTGATTGGCATTGGGATCTTTTATGGTACAAATATCCTTGTGCCATTTATTAAGTCCTCTCAATGGATTTAATTTGTATTGACAATTACTAATTTTGTTACATAATAATTGACACAAGTATATTTGACATATTTAGGGGTGTTCAAAAATCGGTTTGGATAGGAAAAATGGACCAATTTGGATTACACCAAAGAAATCAGTATGGTCTTCAGGTCGAGAAATTTTTAAAAATCAGTCTTCAATCCGGTCTAGTCCATTACCTTTTATAATATTTAATTTTAACTTCACTATGCTATAAATATTTTTATATTGCAAGTAAGTTAATTTTAGATGTTCAAAATATGCATTAAACAATCATTTTTATATTTATTTTTCTTTTTTACATAATATAATAATAATTATTTAAAAGTAGAGATAATTCAAAACTGGTTTGGTCTGGGTTTTGGATCAATTTTATCGATCTAGTACAGTCCAACCTAAATTAGTCCGATTTATGAGTCTTGAATTTTAAATTTTCGATCTTGAATTTGATTTGGAATGGTCTTGGATCGATGAACTTCTTAGGCACATGTGCCAAATGCTAATACACACATTTGACATTAGATATAAGTAATTACTATTTCAAATCTAATCTAAGTTAAATTTATAGTAACACCACCAACAAAAGCATTCACGAATTACATGTCTCTCCTCTAATTTGTTTTTCAAAAAGTAGTATGCTAGTAACAATATAATAAGTTAATAACAAAATGATAATATACGAAAACAGAAATCAATTAAACACATAATTGTGAGATGAGTACGTATTCAATGACACAATTAAGTTTACAACAAATTAGTGTTAGACACTCGTATATAAAGAATTTTTTTTATTAGATTAATCAGTCGTGTAAGTGTAATTAATTTCCTATCACTTTTCTTGATAAAAAGTGTGGCAAATATTATATTATTTATTTGTTTGAAATTTAATTAAGAAACGTGACATATAATATGGTTCGTTAACTACTTAACGTCACTACAATCATTTTGTTTGGCTTTTACAGCCTACCACTACAACATAAAACTATAGAAGTATTGATTGAAATTAATTTATAATGAATTGCTAAAATCTTTGCTATGTGTGGAAATTGTCCATATTCAACGGTAAGGAAATTTTAAGAGATTAAGTAATCATTCACTACTTTACTATTATCAACGGACTACAAACAATAAGATCGTCGTTGAATACATGCATTTCTTACTTCCTGTTACAAGAAAAAAAAAAATAGTACAAATCATTAGTTCCTAATTAATTGATCGATTCACCACGTACCGTCCCATTTTTATAAAACGGCAATTTGTTTGGGAGAAATGTCTAACCACATCGTCCACATACAAGATCATTAAGATTCCACATTAGAATAAGGGGATGGGGGTGTTTTGGTTCACACAAACAGGTATGCAGTTAAAACATTTAAAACCATATTTAGTTCGTGAATAAGAAAATTAGGTATGGGACTTTGGAATTCCAAGGGGGAGGTTGAGCCATGGAGAAGCTTGTACCGACCTTTCACAGTTTCAAGTATCAATCAATAAAATAGTTACATAACTCTCGAACAAAACCAAACTCATGGTATTAGAAATTTAAAATCAAGTTTCAAACTAATACCACCTTGGTTTTATTCAAATTTCGTATAAACTTATAAACATAAAACCCTAATAATAGGTGAAATATGTTGCTAGCTAGTTTGTATTATAAACTTATATCCTCGTCCTTTTTCTCATATGCGACTTTCTTTTTTCTTGCAAACATAGAAGAAATTTGACAACTTTGCTTCTTTCCATTTGGGGTTCGGCTCAACTCGAATCTGTCATAACCCTAGACATTAGATATTGGGTGGATTTCGTACGAGCTAGGTCACTCACCATCCCAACCCTCAATCAAATCATTTGCTAAATGGTGGGAATTGAACGTAATTAGTAGGCCACCAAAGTAACATATCTTCGGAACATCTAACTAGACAAAGTCATTGGTGTTCCGTCGTCTTAGGGAAAGTTAAGCCAACTTTAGTATAGTGGAGGAAGGGGGAGTTGCCATTCTTGCAAAACACCTAACTTTCTAGTTGTCATCATCAACACTCACGACTTGCGCATTCAAAACAAAGAGGAAAAGGTACGGCTGCCAATTTTTCAAAATATAACGAATCAAAAATATATAATCACCTTTAGCAATAATATATAGGAGTATCTTTTCTTATATTCTAATTTTGAATTAACAATTATAAAGTATTCCAATTAATTTGAGGTAGTATTTTCTTAAATGATTCCAAAGTCAACTTCTTGTTGTGGTCGGATTCATTAAATTAAGATACTTTAGTAAAAAGTGGCATGGGAGGGCTGTGTAGATTCACGAGTCATGTCAATGTGCCTCGTGCTTAAACTGACAACAATTAAAATAATCAAATGAAAGTCATTTCAAATTGTGCTCTGACCACTCTTTCAAAAACCGAGCCCATGTACGACATGACCTTACGTCGAGTTGTGCCTAATCGATCCTCATGCAATGACGACCCAAGTTCTGTGTTATGTCGAGTTGTGGCCGATCAACCCTCATGCAATGACCTACTAGCGTGCCCCTCATGTCATAAGTCATAACATGTCGGGCTTGTGGTGAGCTTGTGCGACATTGAGTCATTTCGTGTTGTGCCTGATCGATTCTCATGCCGACTTGGTCCATGCCCTACTTTACACATATAAAGCAACGCATCATATTAGAATTTTCGATATTTTTCAAAATTTAAGACTATTCCAATTAATTTTGCTAAATATGTCGATTGGGTCAATTAGGTTTGTATGAATTGTCAAATGATCGTACTCCCTCGATATTATTTTAGTTGCTTCATTTGGCTTTTCTTTTGTGAGACTTATATAAGTCAATTGAGCCAAGTAATATAGAACACTTGTTCTTTTCAGCTTATTTCAGAGACTTGTTGACTTATTGCTAATTATCTTTGATTACCTATTAAAAAATTTATGAAAATTACATATTTGAAAAGTACACGATGAGACGAATTTAACAAGATCCAATTTTATAATATTTTTTTCACATAGTTTAGCATAAAAATTGAAACTAATTCCATATTATTGAATTGGTTTCAATTATACTCTCAAAATATAATTTTTCTATAAAATGTTGCCTAGTGGTGAGTGGTGAGTGGTGACTATAATGAGTGTAAACATAGACCTAACCCCTTTGCATCATCAAACGACCCAAGTAATCATTACCCTATAAACCCAATATCTCATCAATGCATATAAGCAAAAGATGAGTGCAAGATGATGCAAGCTAATGAACTTAATATAGCATTCATGCCTTCATGGGATTATCAATCAAAAAAGCTTGTCTTCTAGTTCTAATTTAATGCAAAAATCCCAAAGTGAATTTTCCAAGGAGCCAAGAGGTCAATGTATCATGATTACTAAAAATAAAATTATATATATATATATATATATATATATATTATATATATTTTTATATATATATATATATAATAAAAAAAAAAAAGCATGATTGTTTTTCCCACCTAAATTACTTTTGTAAGATGCACGATTTTCTTCGAGCATACAAAGAAAGCTGCAAAAATGACCAAATGGGATAAACACTTAGCAACTGAACCTCATTTGCATCTTTGTACCTTATTATAACAACTAACAATAACAATTAGGTCATAGTGTATGAATTAAAGGTACATTCTATTTCTCTTGATTTTTATTTAACTAAACTTGTATAAAGTTGTAAATCGAATTTATGTAGTCCTTATTAACACTTATTAAAACTTAATATTAATTAATCCTTATCTAAACTTATTTTTCTTGAAATAAGTAAAAATAAATTGAACATAAAGCTTTATTTCATTTTAGTAATCATCTAAACTACTTAACATCCACAAACCATGATTTCTTGTCAGTATCTATCTTAACTACTTATGTTTCCAAAACCTAAATATTGTTTCTAGCTTAATTTGTCTATGTTGGCTTGCGTTTCTTGCAAAATTGCGACAACATAGTGTGGCTTCCTTAGCTCAACATTAGCATCAAACCAAATATAAAAGTTTCGTACAACGCTTGGATAGTGAGTGTGACTGTGTGAGCACAAGTCAAGTGCCACCTTAAAGAGTTAAAGTCTTCCATGCATACCTTTTTCAGTACACCTGAATGTACAATGAATTTGCGCGAAAAATATCACAATCCTCACATAAATATGATGCGTATCGTTAAGAGACATTCATTGTGTTCAGTACTTTGGTCACTAAAGAGCAAAGTATCACCACTAGGAAAGGCAATAACTATTGGATGGCCACTAGATTGTTTGCTGTGATAGCTCATCTTTTCCTGCATCAGAAAAAGAAGAAACAAACACTGGTGGAAGACTAACAGTATGGACAACCAGGGAAGCTTTTTTTTTTTCATCGGTTTTTGATTACTAATATAAGAAGCAATTTGTATGGTTCTCATAACAAAATGGCCCTATCAATTTGAATATCAAAGATTTGAGATTGTTCTACATTTTGTTTTTATTAATCCGAACACATATAAAGTAAATATTTAGTCGATCTTTTTGACCTTTTTGTAGACTTGTAGCAAGAATTGTCCTAATCAAAGTCGATCTTCATGATCAGAGAAAAATTCAGGATTGAGGAGAAGTGAAAGTAGATTAGAATCAAAATAAAAATTTAAAACTGTTTAAAAGATTGAGTTCAACCCTGGCCTATTTCTTTGTTTTCGGTGCTACATCACTTACCTGAAAACTCAAAACTAAAGTAACTTAATAATTTTCTTAGTAATCTACTACGTATATGTTTTTTTTGTTTGTTGTCAACATTATTAATAAGAATTAACAAGAATAATCCCAACTATTGCTTACTTTCTCATTATGATCTCAACTACTATTTACTGTAACCTAAAAAAATCCCAACTATTAGGGCAACCTTCTCAAAACATCCAATCTCAGCCGTGATCTTCAAAATCGGTAATTTTTTTTTTTCCATAAATTACATACCCTCTATACTCTGCCTTAGCATTATCTGTCTTGCACCTCAGCCCCACCCCAGCCAACACCATGAACCCCTAACTCAATTAAGATCCCCTTTTATTCTCATTTGTTATGTCTCACAAATTTCTGAATTGAATAGATTTCTTCTTTGATATAGGTGGCTTGCGTGTGAGATCAAGAGTGATTCCTAAAAAAAGAACGTGTTGGTGTTAAATTCAGACTAAAATTTTGAAAGCAAGAGTGAGTTCAAACTCGAATAATCGATTTTTTTTAGATTCTGATTCTGTGAAAGCGAGTCATCTATTTCATTAAAAATTTTGAACTTGAATTTCTAAGTTTGGAGGAGTAATTGGTTGATATTTGCCATAAAGTTCTTTTTTTACCCAATTTCAGTCTACCCTGCGATTCTTTGAAAATGTTTTGAAACTTAACGAGGGTTTGTTATTTTAGAGATGAGAGGGGTAGACTGAATTTGGAATTAATGGATGTGGAGCTTATAATTTCATTAGTCTTGGCTTCTTGGATTTGATTGTTTAAATAATAGTGGGCATGGAGGAGGTTGGCAGATGGTTCAGGAGAAGGGCAACGATGCCAAGGGTAGGTTGTGCAGGACACCAACCGAAAGTCCGAAACCATGGCTGCTAGATGTCTGAGAAAGAGAAGAATTTGAAAAGGGGAGCTAATCGGAAGTTAAAAGACTATTTAGAGAGCTCTAAAATGAGAAGGTGAGCAACAATAAGATTATTTTTATTAATTTTTTCTAACAATAAAGATAATGAAGAGGATACCATATATTTTAGTGTGACTAAAAGATCCACAAAAGTACCGTAAGAAACTTATTAATTACCATACACCGAAAACGCTCCACCAGAATCTCAAATTTTTAAGTAAGAAGCACGATCACAACCTTTGCATTAAAAAAAGAGGCCTTTGATGTTTTGAACAAGGGTTTGAGTAAGCTAGGATTGTTTCACCTATGTTTTAATTCTCTAATATTTAAGTATCAAGATGTCTCCAACAAAATTTGTTAAATACTTGTGATCGACATGTGCATATCAATAATAAGCAGAATTAATAATTTTTTCTTTACCAATAGTTATAGTCACCAAGGGCAACAATATATGTAGTTAGCATAACTAGGAACTCTGAACACCATATAATCCACCGATACCTTAAAGCAACCATGATGAAAGTAATATATATAGATTCATAACCCAGAAATAAGGGGCATTTCATTTTTGTATATGAAAAACAAAGCTCATCTATAAAGAATAAAATAATCCTGTAAAGAATATTTCGAGACTAATATTGGTTTGAATGAAAGGGTTAAAAAGAAAATTCTAACAGAAGCAGGAAAACTACATGAAGAACTTCATACATAATCAGTCTGTAATGTGAAGTCCTGGACACCAAGATCATGGTATAAGCCATGCACAAATTGCAGAATTGATTTATCATCAGCCCCTGCCTTTAACTGTGGAGTAACAGATTCAAGATTAGTAATCATGCACACAAAAAGGCATTATCTAATATATAAATGAATGAATAATATAAGACTTTTAAAGACTAGAAAACAAAAGCCAAAGCAAAACAATGTTATTTATGGATGTTTTTTTTAAGAAAGATCACCTGTAAGGAGACTGAAGCAACAAGATATCCCGGTACCAATTCCCAGAAACGTGCTGCATAAACTTCTGTGACATCTTCAAGAGCAGCAATCTAAAAACATTCATACAATGCTATAAGAATTTGACACCAAACTCAGGATCATCCAAGTGTCTAGTAGCAATTAGCAAAAAGAATGCATTTAATCACCTGTCTAGAACATTTGGTCATTGCTGAAGATGAAATGCTAGGTGGGGCCATTTGCAGCAAAACTCCACCTGTTGCCTTAAATAGTGGCATTACAAGCATAAAGACTGTCACTGAAACTAGCCCCATACACAAAACTTCAGCATTTTGAATCCTGAATAGCAGACAAACATATAGAAAGAGAAGCAAACCATTAGAGGAATGAAGGGGAGGAATTATAAGACAAAGTTTACAGAGAAAAGCCTGTACCCCATAGCCAAAAGCCAAGATGCCAGGATCAAACCTGCACTGAGAGAAGGAAGGTACTGCTTAAGATATTTTCATCCACACACAAAAAAAAAAAAAAAAAAAAAAAAAACAGGTAGAAACATTTCCAAAATAAAAAGGAAACAGGTACAGAAATTCACTTCACAGCCAAGACAAATCTACCACATACTCTTTATTAAATAAATCAAAGGGGGGAAAGCATGAACAAAAAGGGAAAGATAAAATAACAACCACCCTTTTTCTTCATTGCAAAACAATCCAAACTTATAAAATAAAAGAACAAATTTAGAGCATTACATATGTCAAAGAAATTGAATAAGGGTAAGAGTGTTAAACCTGCGAATAGAATCAGCAATCACATGGAGGCACACTGAGTGATAGTTCATATCTTCGGCATTTCTGTATGCTGCAAGTAGAAAAGTTCTTCATAACTCAGAAGCTTAAACTTTGAGAGGATAATTATCCCCTTCCATATGTACCCAATAAACAGCTTGAAAGGCAGAATGAAGAAGAGACCTTAATAGCAAGCAAAAATTATAAACAAATTATATTGCTTTATCTAACATTCCTCTCAATCATACATTACTCATTTCTAATCTAATACAAAGAAACTAGGCTAGCACAAAGAACTAGACCTCATCAGTTAAAAGAAATAAGTAGTGAAGTAACATCCATGTTACCACCTTGGCTTTCATCTTTCCAACATCGATGAAGCCATAATTGGATAAAAGAGTAAGGAATATAAAATGTAATAATTGGTCACAAAACAGTGTAACAAATGGCAATTAATAATTGTAAAGCTGGGGAATCGATAATTGAGAGGGGTAAAGCAAACAAAGATGGACTTTCCACTACCAGCCCTTGAAGGGGAGGCCCAATCCCAAAATGAAAAGTATTGTATAATGGGGAAATGTAACATTAAGAGAGTGAGGAGAGGAGGAGAGAAAATAATATATTCAGTCTGGTTTTGAGCAGTGTACTCAACATCAGAACAAATAAAATTCTGACATTTATAGCGTAAGTTCCAGAACCACAAAATTAACGAAATCTCTAACTTAACCTTCAACATATTTTCCTCTATAAGGGTTTTGAAATATATATATATATATATATATATATATATATATATATATATATATATATATATATATATATATAAATACATGTGTTCCCTAAACATCAAGGCACCAACACAATACACCCCAATAACACTCAGAAGATACCATACAGATAGATCTACAGCATAAAAGATCCACATTTATAGGTAAAATTTCTAAAGATATCTTAATGTTAGAAGTTTTAAGAAGAAACTTTTACTTCAACTTTTGATAACCTTTTAACACTCGAGCTTGTCTTAACAGGAATAGGACGAAAGAAGGAACATAAAGATACACACAGAAGAAACTCCGGTAAACACTTCCAGCGGCAAAGTACTGATAATTAACAACTTGATCATGAGACAGGAAACCCAAAACCATATAAGATTAATTCATTTGAGATGAATCATGATTTTGTATATTATAATAAACTAAAGATACACCCAGATTTGTGTACTATAAACTGACCCTCAGACTAGCATAAATTCTCTGGGCTTTAGTCTCACAGTAGCCACCCACACCTCTCCCACCCAAGCAACCCACAAACTGCCTAAAATCTAGCTCTTATCTTATGCTCAATCAGCCACCAAGTTCTTTCCAGGTTGAGGACTCGTTTTTCAACAGCCCTCCCCATGCTTTTATCCTCTTCCAGTAATTAAAACTTCTCCAAAAGCAACCACTAAATCTAGCTAAGTGCATTAAAGATCATTGCCTACACCTTCAAATTTTTCCAGGCACCCAGAGTTCCAGACTATCTATTCAATAAATACAGAACATAAAAAATCTTGGTAAGGGTCCATAATACATATTCTCTAAACAAAAAGGAATCTTGACTTACACATATAGCAGTGAATGTACATGTCAAATCATAAGAGAAATTATTTAAAGGGATGGAAACACCACATTGAGGCAAGAATTTCCTAAATACTTGGGAATAAATCAAAATGAAAAAGTTAGTGATGAGTTCTTATTGAGACTTGACTTACACATATAGCAGTGAATGTACATGTCAAATCATAAGAGAAATTATTTAAAGGGATGGAAACACCACATTGAGGAAAGAATTTCCTAAATACTTGGGAATAAATCAAAATGAAAAAGTTAGTGGTGAGTTCTTATTGAGACTTGTGAGCAGCAAGAAGTCATATTCCAGATAGTGAAATTTTAAATGGAGATAACGAAAGGAGAAACAATGAAGAATGAATTGCCCTGGTAGCTATTTATAGGCTATGTACAGTATATAGCATAGAAATCTTTAGTTTCCATGCATGCTGTTAGTCTATTACAAAAAAATCTGCCAGAAAATCTCATTTTGAGGGTAAATGTTAGGATAACAATGCCTTCACCCAAAATGCACTTAATACGGAACTTTCTAGATTCCTAAATGACCCTAAAGATAGGTCTGGTAATCACAGAAACCACGGAAATAAAAGAAACTAAAGACAACTGAAAAAGGATAATCAATTTACCCAGATTTCTTCTAGCGTAGTTCCTAAAGAACCAAACACCAACAAGATTCACCAACAGATTTGTCACTGCTGAAACAATGAGATAATGCCTACAAGGATAGAGAAAAAAATGATTGATACAACATAAATATAGCACAATGGATATAATTGTAAAAAGCATCACAATTTGGGGTTTTTAAAGGATACGCTATCAAGAACATGCAAACAATAATAAACCTAAAAATTTGTAATAGCTGCATCTGACATTAAATAAATAAAATGATTTACAAGCAGCAAAGGACCACAACCATCAAGATCACATCATGTCTATGAACTTACTTGTGCTCTGACTCATCTTGTATGTATGCGTGAAGCGCTTCCACAGCCAAAGAAAAAGACAAAAAGAGAAGAAACAGCTGTCTACAAATGCAGAGTAAATCCGTGTCAGACACAGCTAAAGAAAAGGTCTTAGCTTCAATAGACATGATAAAATAGTATAAAACAAATGAAAGAACAACAGAAAGAATACATCTTAAAAATCTTTGCAGGCTCCAATACCTAGCCCCACTGCTCTCAGGATGAGACCAGAAAAAAAAAAATCAAATTACGTGAAAATTTGATAAACATAGATTTCCAAAAATATCTGACAAATGCATAACTTACAGCATTTGTGAAGGCAGACATAACTTCAAGCCTCTTATACCTGAAAAAGACAAAAACTCCATTAACATAACAATTATAACATGTATAGAAGAGAAGAAGACCCTGATCTTAAGTTTATCAGATTGAAGATGACAAATTACTAGCCAGAGAAAAAACAGAAAATCAAAAGCTAAGTGTAGGTAGTAGTGGAATAAATATTTCAGTACTAGATTCAACCTTGTAGACCCAAAAAATACTACTAAATCCCTATTGAACCATCTAAAGAGTTAAAGGATCACATCATTTTTAAGTCCATCCAAGTCATCATTTGTCTCACTAAACCTATTCTAAAATCTCCAATATCCCAACGCTCTAATTTTTACCAGCCCATCTTTTGGACGATGTCGCATATGCCCAAACCAATGCAGCTGTTTTTTTCATTCCAAATGAACCCAAACATTCATCACAATACCAGAGTTTTGCTACACCCAACTTCTCAACATGATTCTTCCTGGATGTCATGCTAACCCATATAACAGAATAACAACACTTTACAACAGCAAACATATTTTCAGTAAAACAGTATCAAAAGCTTATGTACATTTTTTTAAATACACTTAGGCTCTGTTATCTTCACCTTATTCTTATAACATATTATATATTCTTGTTCAAATAATACCAGAAACAGCTTAAATAAGATGAAGCGAAAATAGCCTTATATTACCACCATAACTTTAAAGGCCTAACATCAGTTTTTCTACCAGGATATATCACTTATGTCACAAAAACGATTTGAACTTAATTTAAGTTTCTAAATGGCCATATACATGTCAGTGAAGGTGACTCAAGTAATCTGTCACTTTGCCTGTACAGCCATTTAATTAAAAACCTTCAGGTGAATTCCCCCAATAATATAGATATCTGCTACCGTGGTACCAGCGGCGGATCTTCACAACTTTCTCATCAGGGGCCAAATCAATATCTAAATTTTATATAGAGATCGACAACAAGTACGAATAAATGAATAACCTTGCTAACTTTAAATTTTGTTAATAATTATAATTAAAAAACTATAAACAGTTAAAGCGGTGTATTTATTGATAATATCCCAAATAAAAAAAATCAATACTTGCATAACATACGCAATTAGCATTAATTTATTTGAACTATGAAAAAATAAACAATTTGATAAAGTTAATACGAAGTAACAAATACTTGTATCTCGTACTACAATACTCTATTATTTACAAGTCTAGATAGATATTGGGCACTAGGCAATGAAATACACTAATGTGACATATTGTGAGTTTTATCAATTATGAAATTATCAATTAAAATAATAGACACTGAATTTTGTGCCAAATAAAAAATAATATTAAAGTACATGAACAAGAACTAAAGCAAGTTTGGATTTTGACAGTAAAGAGCTAGGAGTACATTCTAAATGGGCCTTTCCTTCAAAAAAAATATTAGGCCTTCCTTAAAATTTTCTGGATAAAAAAAATTTTGGGTCAAGTTTTAAGGGGGGCCAGACCCCTACCCACCCCTTAGAAGGTCCGCCCCTGGGTAGTACATACTAATATCCACTGCAGAGTTTAAAGGAGGTTCCATTTGTTTTCAGAAACTTCTTCTGTCATCAAATTAGTGTAGCCAGAGACTTTAAAATTCACTCTTTTTTTTTTTTTCTTTTCCCCAAAAACAATGGTATAGTAAGGCTTAAAAGGTACTTTTGCATCAACAGGCCAGCTTGGAAGGCTATCTCTCAGTTTGTAGTATTTGTACACAAAGAAATAAGTATATAAATAAACAAACTACCAAGTCCCATTCAAATTCTGTCAAAGACAAGTACAGAGTTCCAGAATCCAGACCAGGAATAGTATTTCTCCACTGGCAATCAATATCATGGGTACATAAGCATAACCCCAGGGCATAAGAAATAAAAAAGTAACAAGAATAAAGGAACATAAGATTAAAATACACAGAAACTTTTGTAATTCTGATCAAGAAGTTACTTTCAACAGTTTTCAAGAACTGGAAGATATACCAGTTCATCTGCAAAGTCAGAGATGCATCTTACCCGTAGGTGTAGGCTTGATCTGGCTTTCTCCTAGAAACAGCCATTGCAAATAATGAAAACGTCAAAAGGCCACATCCAAACGTCAAATGGAACGCATCAGATACCAAACCTGGTGGGGTAACAGAAACACACGTTCAATATCCATGGCAACATATATTCAATAATGATTTTTTTTTTTTTTTTTTTTTTTTTTTTGGAAGGGGGGGGGGGGGACACAGCATGGAGAATGACTGAAGACAACACTCACTCTATCACATATACAGACCAGTGTATAACCCAAATAAGCAGAACAGGTAAGAATCGCAATATGCTAGTCGGCAAATTTTCAATTTGTTGGGGATTTGTTTGGTGCAGATTTTGGGAACATAATTCATCATTGGTCTTACTGATTTTTTTACGTAGTTCTTGAGAAAGAAGATAATTAATTAAAGGATGGAAGGCTCATTTAAGATTTTACAGGTAGATATACAATTTCCTAGTTGATATAATGTTTAAATCTTTTGTGAGCGGCAAAAAATATATAATTTATAGTGTTAGAAGTACAATTTAACACAAAAGGGGGAATTAAGAGAGAGAGAGAGAGAGAGGCATTAAGTTGTTTAAAGTCACGTGGTTTTCTAAAGTTTCAATTTTCAAATATTTTCCTAACAGTTGTCCAACCCTATCCCTTCCTCTATGAAGTATCTTTAACTTTCAGCCTCCTCATGACCAAAAAAAAAAAAAAAGAAAAAAAAAGAAAAAAAAAAGAGAAGAAACAAAGGGGGCTTCAGATATCAAGAAATGAGGATCGCCCAAGAGGACAGTGAACTGGTGCATTAGTGAACTGCAATTTGGAAATTGAAATGGGAAACTAACGCATTTTGCAGGAGATAAGAGAGAAGTAGGTAACACTGATATGGTATACGAAGTATAAAATAGGGATAGAAAACTAGCACTTTCCTGAAAGGCTGAAACTTTTATGTTGAAATTGCCTTCTAAAATTTGGTCAGAAATAAAAATAGATAGTTAACACTGAGGCCCAAGATCTATATAAACAGTTGATTACTGCAGCCTCCATTGCTATTGCTGCAATACCTTTCATTCACATATAAAACATTTGTGAAAAAAAAAAAAAAAAAAAAATTGTAAACATTTGCAATCCTTTTGCCACAAGAAAACCACCAGAGCTAACATCTCTCCATGAAACAAGGACTATAAAGGAACCTTAGAGAGCTTATTTCAGGTAGCCCCAACGATGTACAGTATTTGATCTTATGATAGTATAATGTACTGTTCTATGTTCTTTACAACAAAAAAAACCAATACTTCATCCTTTCCCATATGTCTTATAAAACCAAGCACATACATTAAGAAATTGTTGGTCACGGGCCTCACGGCATTGGTATTACAAGCTCATATATTATATTGCATCAGAATTTTTAAAAAACAAGTAGTCATCCATTAATATCTTAAGTGAAAGCTAAGCGGCCTGATAGTTTAAAGTGGACAGGATTATATACTTGCCAAGTTCTTATACTATTCATTCTTATAATAGTTATCCCTTCAACCTACTACGTCAATCCACAATCTCTCGCGCACACAAATCACAAACAAAGTACCGTCCTTGAAATTCATAAGTTGCCCAAAGTAAAACCGAATCCAGCATTCAACTCGCAAAAGCAAAATCGCTACAAATACTAATTTATCAGCCTGAAATTTGGAGAATGATAAGTGGAGTATAATCACACAAAAAAAATACTTGTAAAACATGATGTATAAACATCCAGCTAATTTAAAGTATAAAACCACGAAAATTCCTCAATATATTACGAAAAAGCACAAGTTAACATTACAATATTGCAAAATACAAGATTATCAACAAAAAGAAAGATCGAAAGCCTTACCAACACGACCCGAAAGAAGCCCGATGAATAGTTCGGCAGTCGAATACGCCACATTTAGCGAAATCATCAAAAACAATCTCTTCATAGGCCGATTTCCCGTCCTCAAAGCTCGAAAAACCGATGAAATCAATTCAAACAACGATAAATTCGCCCCAGAATTCGGCGAATCTTTCCACAAATTGTAATCAATATCATTTCCGGGATGAATTGAAGGCGGAATATCAATGCTCGAAGTACTCCGAGAAAACACCGGCGTCATTAAGTTTTTATTGGAGATTATCGTCGTCGGAGTTCGTGGATCTTGATACTGTTGAAGTGAAGATTGTCGATTATATGCGTACCTTCGATCTGATGAATTAGGGGTTTGCTGTGAGTTGTAATTGAATGATGTGCTCTTCATGAATTGAAATTGGGGATCGGAAGATCCTTCAGGAACCCTAGAATTTTCCATAATTTCGATTTTCTGGAAAATTTCACGGGCTAAGTTGCGAATTAATATAAACGCTAGTTTGATTCAAGAATCAATTGTAAGAGTATTGACGTATTGTAGAGAAGAATTAGGGAGAATTACTATTCACGATTAGTTGCTACAGTAGTTATCATCATAGAGACTTCCGACGACAGTCAATGCCGTTGGTCTGAGTTAAAACGCATTTATGGAGCACCCATTTTGTTGGAATAGCTATTACGGAGTAGACCTAGCAATCCTGACCCGATGACTTGACTCATGACCCAAAATTGATCCTAAAATATCGACCCAAAATTAACCCGAAGTTTGAAATTGACCCAACTCGAACTATACTCGACCCGAAAATGGAGTTAACCTGATCCTGATCCTGACCCGACACCTGAACTAACCCGACTCGAAGTTGACCCGATCTGAAATTGACCCGAAGTGTTTGACCTGAACAAACCCGATACCCGAAATTAACCCGGTACACAAAATGTCCCGAACTAAAATTACCTTATAATTGAACTAAATATGTTTGATGCAAAAAATAACTCAAATTGTTCATCTTCAACCGTAACTAAGCTCATAAACTGAATTGATAGTTTTTATTATAACAATAACAAAATATAAAATTATTGATTTGAGCTTGATCCAGAAATGGAGCAACCTGAACATTACCCGACCTGATTTTGACCTGACCCGAATATGACCCGAACATATTTGACTCGAAAATGGTCTGAACCGAACATACCCGACTCGAACTTGACCCGAGTCATACCCGAAACCTGAAATGACCCGACTCGTATCCGACCCAAATGTTAACTGACCCCGACCCGACCCGAAATTGACTCGACCCGTACCCGACCCAAATGACCCATTTGCCAGGTCTACTACGAAGTATTGATTCGAAGACTCTAAGGGGGCGTTTGGTTGGGGGTATTCAACAAAGGAAAAGGGAATCAACTACCATGAAGGCATGAATCCCTTTGTTGATGTTTGATAGGCAAAGTCAATCCCCCTTTTTCTTAAGAAAAATAAAATAAAAGGCAAATTCAATCATTCCCTTTACCCATCTCATTACCTCATTTTCTTCTATTTTCACCCCCCTCGCCCGCGACCAAGGGGATCACTCTAACCCCCAAACTCTTCTTCACCCAACTACCTTGACCACCCTTAAAAATATCAACCGACCACCGACAACACCGCCCAGAGGCTACTAAGAGCACAATAAAACTATGAATCATACCCATACAATTTGACGCGAAATCAAATATATTGTTAAATTCGTCTCAATATCTACTTTATTCTTCTTGTTAAAAAAAACATCTACTTTATTGAAATTTTTTATTTTAATTTTTACAAATGCGTAGTTAAAAATTCAAACGGTTGAAATTATGCATCGACTAATGTGAAACTTAAATGTAGCAAGTAAATAAAAATGGGGGTTGCTTATCTTA
The DNA here is from genome assembly GCF_001683475.1 of Chenopodium quinoa. Lineage (NCBI taxonomy): Eukaryota > Viridiplantae > Streptophyta > Magnoliopsida > Caryophyllales > Amaranthaceae > Chenopodium > Chenopodium quinoa. The sequence continues at coordinate 4,991,701 of NW_018743212.1, read as the reverse complement.
ATATGTTAGTGACTCAACCTGTTTAACACGAAACTATTTCAACTCGAGGAAAACCAAATTAACCCATGACAAATTGACAATCCTTTAACTAGGATACATGGACACTTCACCCTATAAGCGTGTTTGTGTCGGATACTTCACCCTATAAGCGAAGTTAAAAATACCAACTGTACAAACACGCGTTAGGGCACATGACAATTTGTCTCGGACACACCGAAATAGCGTAGTTTTTTTAGACACTTGTGTGTTCTATTGTGATATAATTTGTTTTCCTTAATGACAAGACACCTCATCTTTACAACTTTTTTTTTGAGGGGGTAAGATTAAAGTAAAGACGGAGAGAGAATGTGAGGATTATATTAAATGATCAATGAATGTATCTGTTTTGTATCCATATTTAATCTCATGCATCATATCACACCTTAAGCAAATTAATCTGAGGTGTTCTAAATCTATAATTAAATTTGGATGAAAGGTATTAGAAACATTTTTAATGACTTGAGGCCGCATTTTAACAGCATCCACAGTTGGTGATTCTGGTTTGGATCTTTTGTCACTTCCCTCGATTTTCGAAGAAAGTAGTTGGACCAATTACGGGTCCCATTTTTGGAAAATTTTAAAGTATAGTGTTTACGGTGATTTAGTTTTGCATAATACTGTAGACACCTAAAAATGTCTCCCCAAAACTAAACCCAATGATGAACAACCTTTCACCGCCACTATTGTTTGGGTTGCGTATGGAATCTGTAGAGCTCTTAAAACCACAGCCTTAGCCCAACATTTCATTTATTTCACCTAAACCAATCCAATTCCTAGCCCATTTCCCCAAACCATAACTTATTTTTCTCTTTTCGTGTCCACAACACAAAACCGAGAAAGAATGATTTTTTTGCCTCATAATTTTGATCCAAATATTTTTTTTGGATATCCCTTAAAATAAGCTTTCCAACGATATATCATAAGCCCAATTTTGATTTAAAACGAAAAAGATATGAGCAAAACACTAAAACTCTGTCCAAAACCGACACCCTTGCACTAAAATGACCATATCTTAAAATGTACAAAATATTTTTACCTGATTCTAATTTTTTTTTAGAAAGTAGACTTAAATATATTTTCAATGATATATTATATGCCTTATTCCGAGTTACGGATCAAAAGTTATGGAATTTTTTAAAATGCGTAAAAATTGGAAAGTACTGTGCCACATTACTAGTGCCGTGCCGGGGCACCAAGATCTTCCCAAATTCTTTTCTTAACGCGCTTTCTTTTCCAAAAATGATAAAGATTAGTACCATGCCACGGTACTTATGCCGTGACACGACACCCAGTGCTGTGATGCGGTACCTTTTTCTTTCACGACGCCTTGTTTCTAGGTTTTCGTACCTCACTCCATCATTTTTCTCTATAAATATGAGGCTCATTTATGAGCTTCGAAGCAGAAACTAATATTCTCTCTTCCTCCTCTCACATTACACATATAATTCAACCATCCTTATTACATTATTCATCCCTTAAGCACTCGAAGGAGTCCTTATTATACCTGAAGTTCCACCCTTAAACCAAGGCGTGAAAGGGGTAGAATCGATTGAGGGTTTGGACCAAATCAACTCTACTTAAATATAATTTGATTTCAATTTGGTTTATTATTCTTTGAAGTTACTAATACTTTATTCATGATGTAACAATTTAAAGAAGCACGGAACTTGAGTAATTCATTCAATTACTTACTCTTATTTTATATAGTTAGTATCATGTTTAGGTTTATTATTATATTTTGATGATTTGACTAATGATATTATGGTTAAATTGCTTTCAATATTAATGTTTATTCTATTGTCTTAATTGATCACTGTTTAGGGTAAAAAATACCCCATCACGTGGTCCACTCCTATAGTGACACATGACCCAATAAAAGGGCGACATGTGTCCCGATAGGAAGACGACACGTGGCAAAACAAAAGAGCACCTGAAGAGTGAAGGCTTCCTTACATCAAGAGGCCCAAATTCCAAGAAAGGCGCCATAACGGCACCCCCAAAGGACAGGTGTCCTACTCTGATTGCGCCACCAATCAGATCATTCCTTTTTAGGGCACCAACCCTAGAGTGCACACATTCCCACCCCTATAGATACCCCAATCATTTATGATGGGGCGGAGGGGTGGACAAAGACATCTCACTTATTGCATAAGAGTTGCTCTAACCTCTCTCTACTTTCTCTCTTTAAAAACTTTTGCTTTCCGATCACTAACTTGATCGTCGGAGGCAAATATTCCGTCAAACTGATATTTGTTGTTTTGCAGGTGTCCGCGGCTGTCCGGCTATATTCAAGACCTGTATCCCAACGGATTTCAAAAAACCCCAAAATATTTGGCGCCATCTTTGGGGATACACGTCTGAAATGGCTAAAGATGGTCAGACACCCGGCCTTGGTCAGGACAGACGTGAAGAGAATATTGAGGTTACTATCAACAACAACGATCCTCTAACCGCCTCGTTCCATGAGGCCGAGGATCCTCCTGTGACGGCCGACTCTTTGTAGGCTGCTTTGGCCAAGCTCCGAAATGGGTTCGAGGGCAGGATACCCTCTACTTTTAGGTATCCGCCTAGGAAAGAAGGAGAGGGTACCAAGAAGAAGCACCATGCGGCCAACACTAAAGATGCGAGAGTTACTCCGTTCAGGAGGCAGCCGAGGTCCCCAAGGGTGCCTCGGACGAATTGGTCGAGGTTGCTTGAGAAATCAAAGTCGGTTGGGGGCAGATGAGGCCGCCTCTGAGGCAACCAAACGAGCCATCCCAGCGCTTCAAGGATGCTAGAGACTATCTTCAGCACAAGCGACAGGAGTGGATACAGTCTTACTACTCGGAGACTGCTTCCATTCCTACCATACTGGATGAAATGTCATACCATACCTTCTCCAAGCATACCAGCTTGGTCAGGACCAGCAGAAGTCAAGCTCATTGTAATCTAACTCTAGTTCCTTTATTTATCTTAACCAGCTCAGTTTTTAATGCCCCATAACTATGATGCAATTTTGCCGCCTACTTTCCCTATGTATGGGCAGTACGGGCAATATGGCCCGCCGTACGACCAAGCTGCCTACCTGGTTGGACCGGCCTCCCAAACTCAGCTTATTTATTGGCAAATTCTCTTGTTGACTCTTGGTGACAAGCCGCCTCTGTTTTCTCAAGAAATTCTCAACTCTCCCTATCCAGCTAAAGTGAAAAGTGTAATTGTTTCAAGTTCGACTTGATTAGGAAAAAGATTCGGACATACGCAGGTGTTCTGCGAGAGGCCGAGTCATACATTGAGGCAGCTGATTTATGTTCGCTTACAAAGGCAGAAGAGCCGGCTAAGGGCGTTAAGAAGAAACCATCTTCTCAGCAAGACTCGGCCTGCAAAAAGAAGGAAGGAGGTAACAAAAGAAAAGAAGTCTGGGTGGATGATTGCCAATAGACCAAGTCCAAGAAAGCCAAGACGTACGAACCACAGTATGAATACAACAAAGATTGTTACTCGATTTTGATGGAAATAAAGGATAAGTTTGAATTTGAGAAGCCCCAGCCTCTAAGGGGGTCGGCCTAGTATCGGAACAAGAAAAAGAATTATCACTACCACAAAGATATGGGGCATGATACGAATGAGTAAATAACCTAAAAAAGTTATTGGACAAGCTGGCCGAGAAGGGCATGCTCAACTCGTATGTCTTGAAGTTTAAGTTCACTTACTCTCGGACGGACAATAAGTCTGAGAAGAAGGAAAAAAAAAGATAATGAAGATGGGAATAGCACGGACTCAGGGTTCGTGGTCGTCATTTCAGGAGGCTTCGCTACAGGCGGCCCAACCATGAAGGGAATCAAGCAGGATATTTGGCAATCCGGAAAGGTCATGCACATGGAGGATGTAAAAGTGGAGCCATTCCTAGAGGTGACTATCTGCGAGGAAGACAGAGGCAAAATTAGATTTCCCCATGATAATCTAATGGTGTTCATATTGAAGGTGGCCAATTTGAAGGTTGGACGAGTGCTAATAGACACAGGTAGCTCGTCTGACATAATCAGCTTAGCCTGTCTGAATAATTTGAAGTTCCTAGAAGATGCACTGAAGGATATCTCCCACATGTTTGTTGGGTTTGGTGGGGGCATTATCCACCCAGTAGGCCTGATAGATTTGCCAGTCCGGTTCGGGCCAAAGAGTGAAGGAAGGGACATGGTCGTCTGCTTCTTAGTTGTCAAAGAGCTTACAAGCTATAATGTCATCATCGGGCGTCCGACCTTGAACTCAGCAAAGGCTGTAATTGTCCTTCACTTAATGATGTTGAAGTTCGAGCGGTCGTACGGGAAGATAGGCTCCATTGAAGGAGACCAAGCGATGGCAAAGGAAAGCTGGCTGTGAAGCCAACTTCACTCGGACACAAACAGGCATCCTATCAAAACTCTGAAGAACGGTCACTCCAAGCAATGCAGGTCGGCAAAAAGGGCAAGTCAGTCAAGAAAGAGCAGGCAAAGTAGTTAATGACTGTCGACCGGCTAGAGGAATTAAGGCTGCAGCAGGCCGACGATCATACGAACATAGTGCTGGATCTAGAACAGCCTGATTGGACGGTCAAAGTAGGCACTATGGCCATAAAATTTCTTGGAGATGACTTAGTGAAATTGTTAAGAGAATTCAGAGATGTGTTTGTGTTTGAAGTCCCTGAGATGCCGAGTATAAGTCCAGACTTGGCAGTTCACAAGTTGGCTGTGAACTCGGTCGTGAAGCCTGTTCGGCAAAAAAAGAGAAACCATGGTGAGGAAAGGAATCAGGCGGTCGCAGCTGAAGTGAAAAAGTTGATGGACGCAAGTTTCATTCGGTAATGCTATTATCCTAATTGGGTGGCCAACATAGTTTTGGTCAAAAAGCCGAATGGAACTTGACGGATGTATGTTGATTACACTGACCTTAACAAGGCATGGCCAAAGGATAGCTTTCCCTTGCCTAAAAGCGGCCGCCGGGTTGATTCAATGGCCAAGCATGCCTTGATGAGTTCTATGGACGCTTATTCTGGATTTGACCAAATCCCTTTATGAGAGGAAGATCAAGAGAAAACAACATTTGTGACCGAGCTGGGGTTATATTGTTACAAGGTCATGCCATTCGGCCTGAAGAATGCCCCAGCCACATTTCAAAGACTTGTGAATATGGTCTTCAGAGATCAGATCGATCAGAACATGGAGGCTTATATTGATGATATGATTGTTAAATCAAAGAAGCCGACCGATCATTTGAGTGACCTCCGAGAAACATTTACGGAACTCAGGCGGCATAAGATGATGTTAAAAAGTGAGTCTTTAGTGTTAAGTCTGGCAAATTTCTTGGATTCTTGATCGATTAGCGCGACATCGAAGCTAACCCTGAGAAGATCCAAGCGGTTTTATACATGAAATCGCCCATAACCATAAAATAAGTTCAGAGATTGACTGGTTGCTTAGTTGCCCTCAGATGAATTCTGTTAAGATCAGGGGATAAGTGTCGCTATTTTTTCCAAACGATCAAGAAAAAAATAATGTTCGAGTGAACAGAAGAGGCCGAGGAAGCCTTTGTTCAGCTGAAGAATCACTTTCATACACTCTCTCGGGTTGTCAGTTCGCTCAAAGATGAAAAGCTATACATGTATCTTGCAATTTCGATTACTCCTTAAGTGTCGTCCTGCTTGCTAAAAGGGACGACCATTAGATACCTATGTATTTCATTAGCCGTGTGTTGCACAATGCCGAGCTTAGGTATCCATCTATTGAGATGTTCGGCTTGGCATTATTCATGGCATCAAAAAAGCTAAGGCCTTACTTTCTTGCTCATTCAATTGCGGTTTACATGGACCGATAGTTGAAGAAGCCGTTCACTACACTTGAGGCCAGCAGCCGAATACTTAAATAGGCCTTAGAATTGAGAGCATTTGATATTACATTCGAACCCAGAAAAACAATTAAGGGTCAAGCCTTTGCAGATTTTTTGGCTGAGATGACACAAACGGACAAGCAATCGGCAGGGGATCAAATATGGAAAGTGTTTGTTTATGGAAGTGCAACAGCGACCGGATGTGGCGCTGGTATCATTTTTCTATCTCCGGAAGGAGATAAATTTGAGTACGCCTTGAGATTTCAGTTTCAAGCCTCTAACAACGAGGCCGAGTATGAAGCCCTCTTGGCCGACCTTAGAATGTGTAAGGCGGCCGGGGTAACAAAAATTAATGCTTGCTCGGACTCTCAGCTGATAGTCAGCTAAGTGAATGGTGACTACGAGGCTAGGAAGCCGAGAATGATGAAATATCTCCAAATGGTGAAGGAAGAGGCCAAGGGCCTAGAGCATTTCACGCTGCAACAAGTTCCACGGTCCGAGAACAATCAAGTGGACGCCCTGTCCAAGCTAGCCTTTTCAGCATCATGTGATACTCTGAGATCTGTGTGATCGGGGGATAATAGGTCGTTGGTCTACTACCCTAGATCAAATTTACAATATATAATCCTAACCTAACTCTATCAAGTTTACACTAGATAGTGGAAAGCTAGGGTCAAACCACAAGGACTAAGTGTATTAATTTGAGCTAATTAAACTAGTAGGAAGGGTTGTGAGATAGAGAGAGAAACAACTAAAACACTACTTAAAACAATTAACAAGGTACTAGGGAAAGGGGAATTTAATTACATTAATGAATTCAATGACAAGCCACAATTTGATGATCATGAACTCAATTAGGAACGATCAACACACTCAACTCACTCCCGTGGAATTAAGCATGTTAATTATCCTACTAAGCTAATTCACTCCCACGCAACTAGCCTAGAAAAGGTATGGAAGAATCTAGACTCTTAATCAACTCACTTCCGCACAATTGATTGCAAGCACAATGAAGAACCTAGAATCAATTAGAGAAAAAAATTCTAGTCAATGTAAGCATCATCCAAACACAATAATCAAGAATCAATTGCATACTAATCACAACCAATCACTCAATTCATCAACCTAACCTTCATACATTTCCCTAGAACAAAAACTAAGCAAACATAATGAAGATGAACATGGAAAACAAGATAAAACTAGAATTAAAGCAAGAATCAAACAACCAAACTAATTAACTACTCTAATCAACAATGAATTAAACAAAAATAAGAATTAAAAAAAGCAATAAAGGTGAGAGAAAGTTAGAAAAGCTCATTGAATAGATGAGAAGAAAATCCACAAAGTTTCTTCTTCAACCTCCGAAATCTCCATTAAAATCCAAGCTTTCTCTCTCTAAAACTACTCCTAAACTAGAGATAGAAACTCCTAATCTAAACCTAATCCTAATTAGAGGAGAGAGAAAATGTAGAACTCTATCTTAGGGAAGTCTAAGAAGTCCTCTATTTTTATTACAAGAAGAGAAAGAAAGAAATCCGAAAATTAAGCTCGAAAAAGACCGAGAAACTCGCGCTTGCGGTGGTCGAAGCCGCGCTCGCGGCAAGGCTTCTCCAGAAAGTTGCAACAGCTTGGAAGAATAGAGGGCCGCGCCCGCGGCACAAGTAGTCGCGCCCGCGGCGGCTGCACAACCTAGCAGTGTCTTGCAGATTCAAACGACCATAACTTCTATTCCAAAAGGCCTCTTTGGACGCGTGACCTATTGTTGGAAAGCTCTTTAAGTCTAGTTTCCAATGCAATTTGTATTGCCTCAATCCAATCTGTAGATAAAAAGTTATGGAGGAAAGAGTGAACAAGACTCGGTTTAAGGCCTTCTATGAGCTTCAAACTTTGTTTGCCTCAAGCTTCTTAGCTTATTTCTTAGCTTCAAGCTTCTTCTATTGAAATTTCTTGCCTTTTGTCAGGTCATAAGCATCGAAGAAAGCGTCAAGAACATACGCAAATAGACCAAGAGAGAAAAGAGTGAAATAACACATAGAAAAACACGCAAATCAAGCTAGAAACCGAGCAAAAAGCATATTATTCACAATTAAGGCCTAAAACCATAAACTAAGACAAAGATAACTAAAACAAGACTAAATGGAATAGAAATAACAAAGAAACACCAAAATAAACCTAAAACTAAGGGAGAAAAATGCCCTAGAATGTGTTAAAAATGGTACTCATCACTGTGTTCTGGGAAGTTAAGGAAAAGCGGAGCATTGATGCCGAGCCTGTGCAAACCATTGACCGAAGCTCCACATGAATAGAAGGAATTATCTCCTATCTCAAAGATGGTTTTCTCCCTTAGTTTTAGGTTTATTTTGGTCTATCTTGGTTAATTCTAGTCCTTTTAGTCTTGTTTTAGTTAATAATGTCTTAGTTTATGTTTTTAGGCCTTAGTTTGCAATAACGTGCATTATGCTCGCTTTCTTGCTTAGTTTTACGTGTTTTCCTCTTTATTCTCTTACTTTTGCCTTTCTTTGATCCTTTGTCTAGGTACATGAAGTGCCTAAGCGTGTTTATGGGACAAGGAGAGACCAAGATTCAAAAGATGAAGCTTTAAAGTCAAGAACCATGGAGAAGAAGAGGAGAAGCTAACAAGATTAAGCGGAGATGGCGCGAAGAGGGCGTAGCCCAGACTGAAGAGGGCGCAGCCTAAAATGGAGAGGGCACGGTCCTAACCACCGCGGGCGCGGCCGCGGCTGATGCGGGCACGGGTTTTTGGTTTTCCTTCGCGTTTTATCTTCGTTTTTATTCCATTTTTCTTCTTGTAATATTAATAGGACAACCTTCTTTAGACGTTATGAAGCAAGTTTTTACATTTTTTCTCTCCTCTAATTAGTATTAGGCTTAGATTAGGAGTTTCTCTCTCTAGTTTAGGAGTAGTTTTAGAGAGAGAAAGCTTGGGATTTCAATGGAGATTTGGGAGCTTGAACATGCAACTTTAAGGATTCTCTTCTCAATTATTTAATGAGTTTTTCTAAATTTCTCTCACCTTTATTACTTTGTTTAATTTTTGATTTTGTTTAATTCATTGTTTATTAGAGTAGTTAATTGGTTTGGTTGTTTGATTCTTGCTTTAATTCATGTTTCACCTTGTTTTCCATGTTTTCCTTCATTATGTTTGCTTAGATTTTGTTCTAGGGAAATGGATGAAGGTTATGTTGATGAATTGAATGATTGATTGTGATTATAATGCAATTGATTCTTGATTATTGTGTGTGGATGATGCTTACATGGATTAGAATCTTTTTAGCTAATTGATTCTAGGTTTATAATTGTGGTTTCAATCAATTGTGCGGAAGTGAGTTGATTGAGAGTCTAGATTCTTCCATACCTATGCTAAGCTAGTTGCACGGGAGTGAATTGGCTTAGTAGGATAATTAGCATGTTTAATTGCGCGGGAGTGAGTTGAGTGTGTTGATCGTTCCTAATTTAGATCATGATCATCTAATTGAAATTTGTTGTTGAATTCATTAATGTGATTGGATTCCTCTTTCCCTAGTATTTTGTTAATTGCTTAAGTAGTGTTTTAGTTGTTCCTCTCTCTATCTCACAACCTTTCCTATTAGTTTAATTGGCTCAAATTGATACACTTAGTCCTTTTGGTTCAACCCTAGCTTGCCACTATCTTGTGTAAACTTGATAGAGTTAGGTTAGGAATATAAATTGTTGATTTGATTTAGGATAGTAGACACGACCTATTATCCGACAATCAATTTTTGGCGCCGTTACCGGGGACTAAGGAGTTCATTAGTTTGTGTTGATTAGATTAGCTAGGTTCTTGTGTATAGTTTTGATTTTTGTTTTCTTTTCTTTGCTTTGTGTAAAAAAATGGCATGCTTAACCCTTTTATGCTTACTTTGAAAGACTTGATGGTTTCTGTTTTGGGGTTTTTTGTGTCCCTCGGGAGAGTTACAACACCAAGACTAGATTCCAGGCGCCTGTACTTTGCAAAACAACGGAGCCTCTAGTTGGGTGGAGTTTCGCCTCCGACGATCAAGTTAGAACGTGTATGGAGTATGTAAAAAGTGCGGAAAGTAAAGTGGTATCTTCTCGAATTCCGAGATCGGGAATATTCTTCGAGGTGAGAATTAATTATCTGCAATCATTTATTGCTCTGGTTTTTTCGTGTTGAATGAATGTTTTGTTCCCTAGGTGGGAACATTTCCCTTTTATAGAGTCTTGGGATTCGTGCCCATCCTAGGTTACGAAAACCTAGGAATAATGGGCTGTCTCGGGAATTGGGCCTTGAAGGGAATCGACTTCCATTGATGTGCCACGTGTCAACTGGTAAGTGGCCATTATTGGACCTGTCATGAGGTGACACGTGTCACACTTTGATTGGGCCATGTGACATGGGTATTTTTACCCAATTCATTTTCCCCTCACAGGGGTGATATGGCTTGCCACGTGGCGCCTGTGACAAGTGTCACATGTAGACGGGTGAACAATCTTTAACTATTCACCTTCCGGGGAAGTTAGGGAGATGCCCCTATTTCCAACCCCTCTATAAGTAAGTTCCCCCCTCCCCTCCCCCTCATTTTGTAACTTGTGTGAAAAACTATTAGAGAGAGAAAGAGAATTTTAGAGAGGGAGACCCTGATTCCGTCTGCATTTTCCTTCACAAAATTTCCTGCTATTTCCGCTTGACACAGCCGATATACCGTTTGTGTAGCTCACAAACAAGAAAACATCTGAACCGCCTAGGTACCTTCCAGACAACTGCATCTTCATTTTCAATTAGATACAGCCGGTCTACCATTTGTGCATCTCACAAACGGGAGAACATCTAAGCCGCCTGGATACCTTCCAGACATCTCTTGCTTTCCAAGTGGGTACATCCGGTCAACCGTCTGTGCATCTCACAAGTAACTGCTTGATTTTCGCCTGCCTGTTATAGCCGGTCAACGCTTTACCTCACTTTCAGAAACATCTTTGAGGTATCGTCTCTCCCCTTCACAACTTTTTCGAGCTTTTTACCATTTGTATATATTGCATTGAATAATGGACTCACCCACAACACACACGGCATAATCTAGGACAGTACTCAGCCGGTCTCCTGGTACGGCTGAGTCTAGGACTGGGGGTGCCGCCTGAGCGCTCTTCCTTGAATCCGACCGCCTCTGTGCATTTGCAAGACAATATGGCTCGGACGAAGCGAACGACATTTGACCAAGATTATAGATCAGACGGCTCAGCTGAGGCTCCGGCTGACAAAGAATTTGACTATCCTCCGGGTGCACCCAGCACTCCGAGTGATGACATTTTGGAGGACTCTGATCAAGGAGACGGCAATAAGGTCGTCCAACGATCTGACTTAGAGGAGTCGACCTCACAACAGGCGGATGCCGCCAGTGAGGAGGATGAGGCGTACAAGTGGCCGTCTATAACCAACCCAACTGAGGCGCATATGTCTGTCAGGGATATTGTCACCCTAACAGCAAGCTTTCCCACCTTTGTACAGAAATGCCCAGTGGGGGATAGGTGGGAAATAATTGTGCCACCTGTTGAGGCGACAGTCGTCTGGGATGACGATAATGAACATGCCGACAATTATTTCGGCTGCTATGAGGCGGCATTCAAAGCTGGCCTCCGGTTCCCCCATCATGATGCAATCAAAGCCATCTTAAGGGGTTATGATCTTGGCATATGGCAACTCACACCCAATTCCTGGGTGAACATCATTGGCTATATCGCCGCCTGCGAACTGCAAAACATAACGCCTAGCTGGGAGGCGTTTGCTCATATGCACTACTTAAGCCGTGCCCCAGGCGGTTGGAAGGCGTGGTATACTTTAACCATGCATCCGGAGTATTGATGACGCTGGATAAACCGTCTAAGTGAAGTAACTGGAAAAGCAAGTTCTACTTAGCTTCCTCCTCATCTAGACTTCTAAATCGTTTCCTCCGCCAGTACAATAAGGAGTCGAATCTCTTGGGGAAAAGGTGTGCCTTTTCGCGTATCCCAGAGGAGGCTTGGGCACAGATAATAGAGCCGGAGTTTTTCAAGACAACCACCATGCCCCTGGATGATGGCACATAAATAATTGTACCCACGAACTGGGTACCCTATCTGGATTGGCTCAAGGATGAGGCTTTCCTCTCCGCCTGTGGTCTTAATACCTTTTTACATAGACGTACGTTGACCACTTAACCGACACTTTAGTGCCGTCTCTATGGTTCTGCAATTTGTTTTGTATTTAACCAATCGGTTTCCTTTTGCAAAAAAAGGTCTAGAAATGGTGGACTCTGCAAAGACGCCTGCCAGGTCAATAGCCAAGATCCAGAAGGATTAATTTAAGAAGAAAAGGGCCCAACTGGCGTCCAAGGATGATAGGGTAAGCTCCGGTTGTGTCCTTTAACTTGTAAACATTTATTGTCATCAGATGACTTTTAACCGGCTGTGACCCTTGTGTTTGACTTTCAGGTTGGAAGTAAGAACGTTCCACATTCCATCTCCAAGATGCTCAAACGGAAGGCTGATGAACCTTCCAAAGCTCCGTCCGAGGTAAGGGAAACCCCGCCATCCCAGACGACATCATCAAGGCCGCCTGTACAGGGCAGACCAACTTCTGCAGGCAAAAGCCTGAAGGATCTTGGTATAAGTACTAAGCTGGCTGGCAAAGAGTCGGGCGTCACTAAGACGCCGAAGGGTGGCATGCCACTCGATGCTGCATCCGATTCTGCAGCGGCTGGGGGTGGGGTGACCCCCCAGTCAGAACCTCAAGGTATGATTTACAACTTTGATCCCCCATGGCCGCTTAGGCCTATGCGAGTTAAATCTCAGGTTACCCAATCGGGGGATTCCTCTAGCAGCCGACACAATATAGGTGCCGCTTATGCTGCTATCTCACCATATCACTTTATTGGTGCAGATGCCTCTCCAAGGTGGCCTGACCTCCAACGATATTCTAGGCGGATGCTGAGGTGCCTCACCCGGTAAGAGAAGGACTCGATCCCTGGGGTGCATCAGGTCAACATGGACCGCATTAATGCCTTGCTAGCTGAGGTAACTTAACTTTTTGCCAGTTGTGTTAACTGAACTAAAATAACTTTTTTGCCGGCTGAGCTTTGCAGGTAATGCTAAGAGTGGAAGGGCTCAAAGCCCCATTTAAAAAGAAGCAAGAGAAGGTAAGAGACGTCGATAAGCGGGCGGCTATGCCCTTGATCTTGCTCAATATCAATGTACTATGAATGATATTGAGACTAAAGCCAAAGAGATGAAACAGGAGAAGCTGGTTAAGGATCTCACAACTGTTGTGGAGACGGCCAATAATAAGGCGTCTGACCTTGAGCTTCAGCTTAAATCAGTCAGATGTCAAGGCACTGGAGGATGCTAACAAAGAGAATACCTAGCTTCGGCCAGACGTCTCCCGGCTGAAGGATGAGTTGGTCTGGGTGCAGACTGAACACAAGGCTGAGCTGGCGGCTGAGCAAGAGCGGCTAGTGGATGAGAATGAACGAGATTGCGAAGCTCGCATGAAATTAAAATAACATGGAATCTCATCCATTCGGACTACGACTGGGAGTTCTTCAACCTAAGGTACAAGTATGCCTCTGAGGTATACGATGCCCAGTCCCTCGGTCTTGAGGCGCCGGCTCCATTTGAAGAATGGGCCGGTATCGAGGCGTCTGATGAAGAGCAGGAGAATAAGGATCTCAATGAGAAAGAGGAAGAGTAAGTGCCGGTTGACCAAGTTAAACAGGACAACCTGAAAGCGAGCTCCCATCCGGCCAGGACCAGTCGGTGCCTCCACCTCAGCAACAACAAAATTAAGCTTCTTTGTCTTTGTTTTGGCCTGCGTGCTGTGTATTTAAATGTAATTCTAACATTTTATTTTTCCAGATGTGGATCCGGTATGACAATCTTCTTCTCCCGGTCTTTTTATGCCAGGGGATTTTATTGAAATAGCCGGTTGGGTCGGTTTTTAACAAAAAAAATTATTTTTGCTATATGTATATGCTTGCAATCTTAGCAAACTTGTTAATGGCACACGACACTTAACGAACTGGCTGCCTCTTGCCCCTGGACGGCTGTGTTGGTTTTAAGGTAGATTGATTGACCGAGGGAGCCTAGATACTTTAGAGAGTATGAAGGGTTCCTTGGTCAATCAATCACTACCGTGATTGCCCCAAACCAAGTACACAACTGTTCACTATACAGGCAGTTTTTAATTAAATACCCAGACGTTTCTCTTTTGTCGTTTGGGACCGTTAATAAATATACTCGAGAGTCCTTTTGCCCTATTCGGAGGACTTTCTGTGTTTCGCATTTTGTGTAGGGAAATAATATAAGTGGGAATGACGGCCGGTTACCGGCTGGTGTCAATGAGACATGTAGTTTTATTTATGTTGTTTTAGGTTCCCTTTTAGATTACTCAGGTCAAACGGCTGAGAATTCACCCGGATGGGCTTCGTCGGATGACTACTCATGTTGGAACAGATGGGTAATCATTCAATATTATCCGGCCATTGGCCTCATCATCCGACCATTGGCCTCATCAGTTTGTTTTAAACAAATTATTTCAGTGGCTAAGTTTTTGGACTTAACTTTTATTTATTTGAATTTTTCCGCCTGTATTGCCCTTGGGCAATAACAGGCGTTTTACAGTGTACCGTATTAAGGTTGTATCCAACCAAGATAGTAGCCGGATACTAGTTGTCATAAAATAAGCGGTGGTCTTTAGCTATCTTAGTTTCACTAGGTCAAATCAAACGGCTATGAGTGTATCTTAATCCAGACAGTCAGTAGGGTCGTTTGTTTTAAGTTTATAAAGAAATAAACCACCCGAATGGGAGATGCTCTCTGCGAAGAATTCACCCGGATGGGCATCGGCGGTTGTCTACTCATGTTGGAGCAGACGATGGTTTTAAATATCATCCGGCCATTGGCCTCATCAAGTTGTTCTAAGACGAACAATACTTAGCTGCTATGTTTTTGGACTTAGCTTATATCTACTCATGTTGGAGCAGACGTGAGATTTTAATTAGGTCGTCTGTACATTGCATAGACGGTATATATATACAGAGCAATAAATATCGTTGAAAATAAACTTTTTTATTGATAGAAATTTTTTTGAAGTTTTAGAAGTAGTACTTTTTTAAGTTGTCTACATTTCAAGTTCTGGCTAGCTGTCTGTCGTCTCGTGTTTCCAGGCGGTAGGTGCCGCCTCTCACTTCTTCATAGATCCGGTAGGAGCCTTCCCAATTGGGAGTCAACTTTCCTTGCTCGTTGGCCCTACCGGTTGCCTCTTTGTAACACAAAGTCCCCTACTGTCAAGGGCCGTTTGTGTACTCTTTTGTTGTAGGCTCTCGTCATTCTCAGACGGTAAATCTCATGATGCAAGGCACCGTTGCCCCTGCGTTCTGGGAGTGAGTCCAATGCTAGTCGCATAGCCTCCCAATTGGCCTCTTCGTCATAAAGCATGACTCAAAGAGTCGGCTCATAGTGTTCAATGGGCAAGACAGCTTCAGCACCATAAACCATAAGAAATGGGGTTTTGCTGGTTGCCCCTTTTTCAGTTGTTCTGATGGCCCATAGGACATAAGGCAACTTATCTGCCCATAGACTGCCAGCCCTTTCAATTTTCTTTTTAATGCCGTCTGAGATTAGCTTCTTGAAGGTTTTAACCTGGCCGTTTGCTTGGGGACGGCCGACTGATGCAAAGCAATGAGAGATCCCTTGATCTCCCAACCAATTCTTGAGAGCAGACGTCTCAAACTGAGGGCCATTGTCAAAGACCATAGACATAGGTACCCCATACCGAATATTTCTCCGAATGAAGGAGATGACATCCTTTGTCTTTATACCTTTGACCACCTCTGCTTCTATCCATCCGGTGAAGTAGTAAACAACAACTAGAATATATCGTCGTCCTCCTGTAGCAGACGTATACGGACCCAGAATGTCCATGCCTCATTTAGCGAATGGTAATGGGCTGTGAATGGTCGTCAGATCAGTAGCCGGATGGTGTACGAGCTTGCCAAATCTTTGACACTTGTCACATTTCTTCACCATTTCCATGGTGTCTGCCTCAAGAGTGGACCAGAAGTAGCCTTGCCGCCTGGCCCTTTTTGCTGTGTGATGCACAAAAGCCTGAGTGCAGGTCCTCCAAAACCTCTTGCCCCCTTTCTGGGGTGATGCATTTCAAAAGCAGTTGCAGATAACCCCACTTGAAAAGCCCTCCATTATGAATCTCAAAGTTGGCAGCACGTTTTTTCATTGCATCCGCTTCTAGGTATGCATCCGACAAAGTGTCGTCTAACAGATAAGCCCGAATGCCATCCATCCAAGTTAAACTTCGGTCCAGTATTCCAATGGGATCTTGTTCAATATTTCATTTTTTCCATTACTTCCCAAAAGACCGACTGAGGTGTATCACAGGAGGCGGATGATGCCAGCTTAGAAAGAGCATCCGCCTGATTGTTTTTTGACCTGGGCACCTGACTTAGATGAAATTCTTCAAGTGTCCCAGCCTCTTCTTTGACCACCTGCAAATATTTGATCATGGCCGGATGGGTGGCCTCATAGTCACCATGGTACTGGCTAACGATCAATTGTGAATAAGAGCATGGGGAAATCTTTCTTGCCCCTGCTGCCTTGCACATGCGGATACCGGCTAACAGGGCCTCATATTCTGTCTCATTATTTGAGGCCTAAAATTTGAACCGTAGTGCATATTCATACTTGTCCCTTTTAGGGGACTACCATATAACGCCTGCACCACAACCGTTCATAGTAGAGCTGCCGTCTACATACACTTTCCAAACCTGGTCAAGATTCTCCGGCTCAACCGGCCTTATCATTTCGACAATGAAGTCGGCAAATACCTGATCCTTCACTGCCTTCCTTGGTTCGAAAGTGATCTTAAGGCTTTGAATTTCAATAGCCCATTTGATCATTTGGCTGGATGACTCCATATTTGTCATTGGCCGCTTGATAGGTTGATTTATGTAGACCATAACTGGATGTGCCAAGAAGTAAGTTTTTTACTTCTTGACTGCCATGAAAAGAGCCAGGCAAAACTTTTCAATGGTTGGGTACCATAGTTCAGTATTTCGAAGAACATGGCTAATGAAATAGATCAGGAGCTGGGTGCCATCTCTCTCAGCAAGGAGAAAAGCACTGAGATCATGGTCTGAGACGGCTAAGTACATGTAAAGCACCTCCTTTGGCAGAGGGCTAACAAGCCTCGGCAAAGAGTGCAAGTGTTCTTTCAATTTCTGAAAGGCCGCCTCAGCATCATCCCCCCATTCAAACATAGTCTTCTTTTTTATAGCTTGAAATAAATAGAGGCATTTGTCACCTGACTGGCTGAGGAATCTCCCCAATGCTGCCAGACAACCTGTTAATTTTTGAACTTCTTTAACAGTGCGGGGTGACTTCATGTCAATGACCGCCTGTATCTTCTCTAGGTTGGCCTATATCCCCCTTTGATCAATCAGAAATCCGAGAAACTTCCCAGACTCAACACCAAAGACACACTTCTTGGGATTGAGCATGACCTTGTGCCGCATGAGTGTGGCGAATGTTTCTCGGAGGTCAGCAAGATGATCCTCCTGTAGCTTGGATTTGACTATCATGTCATCAATGTACGCTTTTGTATTCCTCCCAATCTGATTAATGAAGATTGTATTAATCATTCGTTGGAAAGTAGCAGGCACATTTTTCAAGCCAAACGGCATCACAATATAGCATAATAACCCCTGATGATCAGTGACGAACGTCGTCTTCTCTTGATGCTTTTTCCATAAGGGTATCTGGTGAAAGCCTGAATAGGCGTCCATAAAGCTTATTAGAGCATGTTCGGCTGTAGAGTCAACCAGACTGTCAATCTTTGAAAGTGGATAACTATCCTTTGGACATGCCTTGTTCAAATTAGTGTAATAAACACACATGTGCCAAGTACCATTCGACTTCTTGACAAGCACAACATTTGAAACCCAATCTAGGAAGTAACATTTCCGAATAAACCCATCGTCTAACAGCTTCTTCACTTCGGCGGCTGCCGCCTAACTTCTCTCCTTGCCACGGTTTCTTTCCTTTTGCCTAACCGACTTCTTTTTGGGATCCACGGCTAGCTTGTGGATAGCAAGATCCGGGCTGATGCCTGGCATCTCTTCTACTTCAAAGGAAAATTGTGCAAGTCTGCACCCAACTTTGCAAAAGCAGTCGTCCCCACCTTAACAGTACGCTCCGGACGTGTATCGTCTAGAGCAATATCCATGTGTTCACCAGCCGGCTGGGGACGGAGTTCATTTGACCGTTCCCCGGTCAGTGATTGCTATTGCCTTTCTTTTTCTATGACCACAAACTGGTCAGCCTTTTTCTTCTTGCCGGATGCTGTTGGAGCAGGCGCGGCATCCTTGACTTCATCAAGGTTTATAGGCTCCGCACTCTGGCCGGATGTGACCACAGTGGGCCAGACGTCTGAGAGATAACACTCTCTAGCCATCTTCTAGTCCCCATTCAAGGAGCCGACAGACCCGTCATCTTTCTCAAATTTTAGCAGCATAAGGGATGGAATAATGACGGCCTTGGATTCATTCAGTGTTGGACGGCCTAATATCAAATTATAGGCGGTCAACTCTTCAACGACCAAGAACCGAACTACCATGTGGCGTCCTTCTCCCTTCTCCCCCAGCCGGATGGGTAGGTCAATTTGTCCTACCGGGTGCACAACTCCACCCCCAAAACCAACTAAGGGGTGAGATACCTTGTGCATGTTGCTAAGCTTGCACTTCATCTTTGCCAAGCACTTGTGGTCGATAAGGTTAGACGAGCTTCCGGCGTCTATGAGGATCCGACCTTCCTTCTAGTTGGCCACTTTGCACTCTATGACAATGGGATCATCACGTGGTCGCCAAACCTTACCCTTGTCTTTTTCGGTGATGATAACTTCAAGGAAGATAACTTCAAGGAAGGTGTCCGTGGACGCCTGTCCCTCATCAACTAAACTGAAATCCAGCCGCCTGACGTGATCCTTAGTGCCCCTAATGGTTGGACCCCCTCCAGCATAGCTACTTGCTATTGTGTAGATCGGCTCTTCGTTAGTGTCCCAACTACTAGCAAGTTGGGATTTCGTTTTGGACGGTTGCACATGGTTCGTCTGTAGGGTCACCTTAGACCTCAGAATATAAGACTTCAGTACCCCTTTATCAGTCAGATGGTCCAACAGCCGCTTGAGACTATAACAGTCGTTGATGTCATGGCCATTGTCCTCATGGAAGTGGCAATACTTGTTTTTGTTCCGGTTTTTAACGGAACCTTTTATAGCAGTCGATTTCTCAATGGTTACCCGGTTTTTGATCTCCATGAGGATGGAGTAGCAGTCCTTGTTAAACTCGTACTTTGGGACGTACGGTTTAAATTCTTTCTTTTTCTTCTAGGGCTGCTGTTCAGAGTCGTCTGCCACCTAGATCTCTTTTCTCTTTTTGCTCTCTTCTTTTTTAGCCGGCTGAGATTGTCGACTCTCTTTTTTGTCAGACTTCTTGGAGTCCAACTATTTATTGATGGAGCAGAGTTCGGTCGCTTGTATATAGGCTTCCGCCTCCATCAGAGCTTCTTGGAGGGTGGCAACCCTCTTTCTGACGAGGTCGGAATTAAAGGTCGACCCGTCCTTTAGACCCTTAAAGAAGTCTGTATAAGCCACTTCGTCAGACAGCCCTTGAATCTGAATTCTTATCTGATTGAACCGCCTGACATATGACTGTAGCCCTTATCTATCTCCCTGTTGTATTGCACCCAAGTCAAGACTTGTTTTCTTAGCAGAGATATTCATAGAGAAGTTAGAAGTGAACAAGTATGCAAGAGTTTTGAAGCTATTGATGCATCCGGCTGGCAAGTTGTCAAACCATCGTTGGGCGACTCCCTTCAATGTAGCCAGGTCTTTTCCACGTAAGCTGGTTGTACAAAGTTTGTTGTTCATACAGGTAGTGTATTTGGGGGAAAGTACATGAGGTTGGTGTAAGCATGAGGTGATCCTCAAGGTTGGTGGTACCATCATAAGTACCTACCATAACATTTTTGACCTTGGTTAGTTGTGCCGCCTCGGTTATTTCCTTAGAGAACGCAGAAAGTTGTTCCCTAAGCTTTAGCAGACGAAGCTGCTAGTCAAAAGGTTGGACGTTTTGTGCCGCCTGACCCCCAAAGAGGGTCGGCTGTATGTATGGTTGTCCATATGACATGTATGGCTGCTGAGGCACATACAGAGCCGAATGGATTATCTGAGGGCCAGTGTGGACGGACAAGCTGCCTGACTGACTCTCTCGGTTAGATTGGGAATACCTCATTGAGGTATCCTGGAAGCTGTCTGGGTAACTCGACGTTGAAGCCGACTCAGACAGTTGTTGGTTTTTCTTCTACTCGATTAACATCCGAGCATCAAAATATGTCTTTTTTGAGCCATCCGGCTGAACATGCCAGATGACCTTCCTCTTCCCTGTTTTAGGGAATCGAATCTTTGAAAGATCGATCAAGGGCCGGTTCCCTTCCTTTAGTTTAGGATGGGGAGTAGGCACTCAGTCCTTGACTGGTTTCTTGGCCGACTGACCCCTGGTGGAACCAGCCATCCTTTTCTCGATCAGGTCCTTGATTTCTCCTTTGAAACTTGTCATGAATTTCATAAGTTCGTCTCTAGTAACTAGGGCTGCGCCTTCTACCGCCTGGGGTTGTCCAGACGGCTGTTCGGTTGGCTCACTTGGACCAACTTGATCATTGCCCCGTTCCTTTATTTCCAAGGGACGGGTGCGCCTGGTTTTGAGTGACCCGTCTGCGGCCACATAGGTTTCGACGTCAAAGTCGTCACCACTGTCCTGGTCTTAATAGACCTGAACTTCGACCGTAGGCCGTTTCTCATTAGGAGGTGGCACAGACTCATGAAGCCATCTTAGAAGTACTCTCCCCATAGACGGTGCCAAATGTTTCGGGGTTTTCTGTGTCCTTCGGGAGAGTTACAACACCAAGACTGGATTCCTGGCACTTGTACCTGCAAAACAAAGGAGACTCTAGTTGGGTGGAGTTCCGCCACCGATGATCAAGTTAGAACGTGTATGAAGTATGTAAAAAGTGTGGAAAGTAAAATGGTATCTTCTCGGATTCTGAGATCGAGAATATTCTCCGAGGTGAGAATTAATTATCTGCAATCATTGACTGCTCTGGTTTTTTCATGTTTAATGAATGTTTTGTTCCCAGGTGGGAACATCTCCTTTTTATAGGGTCTTGGGATTCGTGCCCATCCTAGGTGACGGAAACCTAGGAATAATGGGCTGTCTCGAGAATTGGGCCTTGAAGGGCGTCGACTTCCCTTGCTGACTTCGAGTGCCACGTGTCAACTAGTAAGTGACCATTATTGGACCTGTCATGAGGTGACACGTGTCTCACTTTGATTGGGCCACATGACATGGGTATTTTTACCCAATTCGGTTTTCTTCTAGGGGAATGGTTGAGAATATGTATAATGGTAGATTTCATCTTTTGCCTATGCATGATGCTTGGAATTTCTTCACATGGCTTGCTAGAGATTCTTATGATAGAGAATGTCATGTTTCTTGTTTTTATTCTCAATGTCAAGATTCTTTTAATTTTTGCATGAATTCTCTTGATGCTTTTAATATGCCTTGTGATGATCCAAATATGCATGTTAACCCCTTTCCCTCTTATGCTCATTGTGATGAGTTGTGTTCTAATGTTGATGATATGCATGTTAATGGTGATTGTGAACCTCAACCTAATAACATTGATGCCCAAATTCATGCCCAAAGACAAAATCTCACCCAACAAGTCCAAGAGCTTCAAGAGGAACAAAAAGTGAAAGAAGTGAGACTTGCCCAAGTGATGAGTGCTAGGGTTGATGGAAATGGATGTGAGGCACCTCACTTGGAGTGTGAGAGTGCTTTTGAGGATGATATGGGCCAAGGGTGTAAAGGCGAGGGGAGATTTTCTTGTGATGAGAGGATTTTTGAGAATTTTGATCCTTTTCATTCCCCTTTTGAGCTTGAGCACCTTCCTTCCCCTTATTCACCCCCTTTAGAGCTTCCCTTGGTGAGGATGTGAGAGAGCCATCTTCAATATTGGATGAGGGAATTATGAGGAGGAGGACGAATTTGAGCAACCAAGAGAGATTGAGAGTCCCTTGGATGATGGTGGAGGAGTTGAGAATGAAGAAAATGTTGATTTTGTGGATTCCAACCCCCTTCCCTATCTTGAAGAGTCTACCTTGCATGTTTGCGACCCTTCTATCCATGAGTGTGTGGACTTATTTGTGGTTATGACTAGTGTGTTCATTGAAGGTGTAACGAAAAATCATAGCCTTTTGAGAGAGCTCATTGGCAATGATTCATGGGAAAGGGATGCGTTTGAGAGAAACCTTTATCCTTTCGTGCATGGTTTTGAGACTTTAGGCTTTTAGATTGTTAAGGGAAGTGTTGTTCATTATGGGGGAAAGGAGGATGAGTTTGTTTCTCTTGGAGATTTTTTTTTTGAGGGAGATGTGAGTCATGAGTGTTCTTTTGAAGATTCCATGATTGATTTTCATGCCCTCATTGGTGATGTGAGGCTTTGTGAGACCATTGCTTCTCCTCCCCTTCCTCATGTCCCTTTCTCTTTAAGTTTTGACCTTATTCCTCCTTATTCTACCTCCCTCCCTTCCTATATCATAGAGCCTATTGAGGACCCTCTCTTCTTTGATGAGCTTCTCCCTTCTCATCCTCCCATTATTGAGGAAATGGGTGATTGTGCCACCTAAAAAGATTTTGAGGAGGCTTCTTCTTCTTCTTCTTCTTCTTCTTCTTCTTCTTCTTCTTCTTCTTCTTCTTCTTCTTCTTCTTCTTCTTCTTCTTCTTCTTCTTCTTCTTCTTCTTCTTCTTCTTCTTCTTCTTCTTCTTCTTTTGGCATCTCCTTCCTCACTTGCGTGCAATAATCTTGTTGCACGTCCTCCTCCCGTCATTTGCCTACCGTTTATCCTATGAAATGTTTAGTAGTGCATTTGACAAGCTCTTGAGATCATTGAATTATTATTTCCTAGAGCGGTCTCGCTTGGACGTTAAATAAGCCTTTTCTCGGGAAATAACCCGTGTTTTACTGCTTTCTTTTTCTTTTCTTTTTATATAGTTTTTTTTTTTCTCATGGACGTGTTTGTGTTTCTTGCTAGGACACAACTCGATATATTCTTGTTCATTTGCTTGGGTCAAGAATCAAGGAAGATCTATCCCTTCTTTCCTAGCATGTGGATTTCAAGACATAATTTTGGAGATTGTGGCTCATATGTGGTTATTTCGGGTCTTTTTGAATGCTTTCCTAATTTTTTCTCAAATCCGGTAATATCCTTCTTTTTTTCCCTCTCTCTAACTTTTTGTGGCTTGGTTGGTGGACATGTGGTTGTTTGTTGGATTTATTTCTTTCTTTTCCCCTCCCATGGATTTTATGATTTATGATTTGAGTGTATTGTCTCATTCAAGCTTGGGGGAGGGTATTCTATCATGCTTGGGTAGAATGTTGGTCCATTTTTTCCATGCACTTGAGTATATGTATTTCCATGTGTTTTCTTATATTTTGAAAAATTCCAAAATGATTTTCGTTTCTATCAAGGCAAATTCGCAATGTGTTTTGTTTTGTTCTTGTTTTGGACTTAATACTTTTGGATTTGTGTTCTTGAATGCTTTTCTTCCTAAATAGAAGTGGTTTGCACGCTTTGAGATATCTTGGGTTGATTCTAGGATAGAGTATGCTAAGGTAGTATGTTAAGAACTTTGGGACCTTTAAGACCTAGTCTACTTGTTTGTGGTAAGAAGGAGTTGCTTCCTATAGTCAATTTGAAGCCAATAGTGAGTTTTTGTTACAACCATGTGAGGTTTCATTTCTCTATACTTCTACCTATTTTGCATGAGTGGCACATGAATCCTTGACTATCGCTTACTTTATCTAGAACTTAACTTTTAACTCCTGAGATCGCAACTGAACCATTTAGGAAGGATAAAGGCATCTTTTCGGGGTGGTTATTTTTGCTTTTCTAAGTTTTGATTTTATATTTTTGGTTTTGGGTTTACATTTGCCTCCTTGCAAACCATTTGAGCCTTATACCTTCTTTTCTAGTCATATTACTAGACTTCTTACCATTTGTTTCATTCATCTTTGGTTTTTGTGAAGCAAGTGGTGATGAGTTTGTTTGGTGATTACAAGTGCAATAGTTTGAAGTTATGAGCTCATTTTGTATAGCAAATATGTATTGTGTATAAGTTTGTGAATAAAAGCAAATGTAAAATTGAAAAAGTCGTCCATAGTCAAAAGAGGCGAGGACAAAGCAATAAAGTGAAAAAAAAGGCACAAAAATATTTTGATGTAGTTATGATTTCCTTAGTTTAGAGCATTGAGGACAATGCTTCATTTAAGCTTGGGGAAAGCGTGTCTACGCTTTTTGTATATATGTTCATGATTTTGCTTTGAATAAGCTTGGGGGTGTTAATATTTTTGTTTGAGTTTTGGTGATAACTTGGTTATGGTGTTGAGAATTGGCCATTCTTATGCTTCACAATTAGGTATACCACCAAAATTTTCAAATTTTTAGCCTACCTTTACCCTTTTTGCCCATACGTTACAACCCTTCAAAGACCTTTTGACCTTTGTGGTTGAGTCACAAGTCGGTGGAGGGATATTGGAGTCAAGCTTATGGATAGGTTTGCATAGTCAAGATGTCGAGTAGCCCTAAAATCTCTTCTTTTCCGGTTCCTTAGAGGAATCATTGAGATGTTCACTAAAGGTGTATTTTGAAACTAGTAGGGAGAACGCGGTAAGATTGTTTGGGATGAAGGTGAATTGTGTCTTATTAGTTATCTATGCTTAGCATTTCTTATGTTTCAATCAACCTTGGACATCTTGAGCGTGCACTCCTCTATTGTTTAGAAAGACTTGTATTCATCGGTGCTTGTTCATTTGTAAAAGTCCATTCATGAGAAATTGTTTTCTTTCTTTCTCTTTTTGTTTTTCTTTTTCATGCTTTTCCTTGTTTGTTTGGTTCGTGAGGGTTGTGGGTTAACCTCTTGGGAAACCCTCACGAGGGCACACTCGTCCTCTAGGGCGATCTAGGGGTTTAAAGGGCTTGTCTTTAGTTGCTAAAATTGACCGTGATTCCTACGAAAGTGAGTTAGTGTACATTCTCATCTCCTTTGGTGTTCTAGCCTTGCTTGAATAAATCATTCTCCTTTTCTCTTTTGTTTTTGTATTTTGCCCGAGGACGAGCAAAAGCTAAGCTTGGGGGAATTTGATAAGTGTCATTTATGACACATTTTAGGGTGGTTTTCTCCCTATGTTTTAGGTTTATTTTGGTCTATCTTGGTTAATTCTAGTCCTTTTAGTCTTGTTTTAGTTAATAATGTCTTAGTTTTTGTTTTTAGGCCTTAGTTTGCAATAACGTGCATTATGCTCGCTTTCTTGCTTAGTTTTACGTGTTTTCCTCTTTATTCTCTTACTTTTGCCTTTCTTTAATCCTTTGTCTAGGTACTTGAAGTGCCTAAGTGTGTCTATGGGACAAGGAGAGACCAAGATTCAAAAGATGAAGCTTTAAAGTCAAGAACCATGGAGAAGTAGAGGAGAAGCTAACAAGATTAAGCGGAGATGGCGCGGAGATGGCTAGGAGAGGGCGCGTCCCAGACCAGAGAGGGCGCAGTCCTAACCACCGTGGGCACGGCCCTGCGGGTTTCAAGTTTTGGCCAACTTCCTGTAGATGCCCCGGAGATGCCTCTCCGCGGGCGCGACCCTAACCACCGCAAGCGCGGCCGTGGCTGCCGCGGGCACAGGTTTCCGGGTTTCCTTTGCATTTTATCTTTGTTTTTTCTCCATTTTTCTTCTTGTAATATGAATAGGACGACCTTCTTTAGACTTTAGGAAGTAAGTTTTTACATTTTCTCTCTCCTCTAATTAGGATTAGGCTTAGATTAGGAGTTTCTCTCTCTAGGTTAAGAGTAGTTTTAGAGAGAAAAAGCTTGGGATTTCAGTGGAGATTTGGGAGCTTGAACAAGCAACTTTGAGGATTCTCTTCTCAATTATTCAATGAGCTTTTCAAACTTTCTCTCACCTTTATTGCTTTGTTTAATTCTTGTTTTTGTTTAATTCATTGTTAATTAGAGTAGTTAATTAGTTTGGTTGTTTGATTCTTGTTTCACCTTATTATCCATGTTTTCCTTCATTATGTTTGCTTAGATTTTGTTCTAGGGAAATAGATGAAGGTTATGTTGATGAATTGAATGATTGATTGTCCCTAGGCGAAATATACAAATGGACATCGGTTCAAAACCCCCATTTAGCACCAGTTTTGAATCGGTCCTTATTTGAGGGATGCCAAAAACCAAAAGATTTCGCACCGGTGCGAAAAATGGCCCAAAAAAATAAAAAATAAAAAACTTTTAGCACCGGTTCTGTTTCAAAACCGGTGCCGAAAATTCCCCAAAAAATTAAAGAATTTTTTTTTTTTTTGCATTTTTTTCACTTAAATTGTACCAAATACTTATATATATAATCATAATATACATAAAACACATATAGTTTCTTCAATAACTTGTAATATTACACTTTAAAAAATTGGAAAAAAAAAAACACTACAGAATCAAGGTCTGGAGAAATGAATTTTTGAAGACCATGACCATTTTGAATAGGATGTGAAGTAGAGCTAGAAGGCAGACCTTCAGCAAGCCTCGTCAATTGGTTCCCTGGAGATGGGAAATATTGCTGCTGCATGTTCTGGTTAGGTGGTAAAGGCCCTCTATAACCAAGATTTTGTGACGTTGTAGGCATCCCAGAACCCATCGACATTGCAGGTGAACTAGGAATAGGAGATGGTTGAGGTGTAGCAGAAGGAGGTAGATTTATTAGTGGAGGAGGGATCCTGGCTTAAGCAGGTCCATGCAATGTTGACCTCACAATCTCAGGAGTCAGTTCTCGCTTAGTTTGTGCTACTGTTACTAGCTTGAGAGCATTATAAAACTTTTGACGACCAAGGAAACCTACACGATTCTGATCGGCATGCATCCATATCTATAGCCAATCGAACAAACACACATCAATAGCTATTTCAGTACACAATTGTTGGAGCATTGACAAAGTAACTTTTTAAACCTCCGTATCAATACATGAGGAAGACTAACTTCATTACTAGATGTTCACATCACTAATTCTACCATAAAAGCCCATGACCATATACTTCATAGAAAAATACCTACTCTATACAAATTCTCTCTCAAAATGTGACCGTTCGCCTCTCGAATGCCATAAACTTTCTTTTCAACAAAAGGGTTCAACTATGGACAGCCATCCTATGTACTACGTATATACCTCCTACGACAAGTCTACTCAACATTGGGGTTCCGATCCAACTCAACCAACTAATCCACAAAATTGCTAGACTTTTCTCACAATCTTAGCAATTTGAGCTAGGATATAAGATAAATACTCGTAAATAACTAAATATTCGAGCATATAGCATAAAAATTGTTAGATTTTCCCCCTTTCAAAATTCATTTTTTTAGTCCGTTTATGGTATGCTCAGTCTTGTATGCCAATCATATCAAGAAAGTACTTATCAATTCATTAGAGATTTTTAATCTCAAACACATAAGTTTGGCAGAGAGGGAGGGGTCATTAACCAAAAGAAAGAAATCAAAAACATGAATTGATTAATGAATGCACATGAGCAACACATAATAATTAATATTCACGAATCTGCCCAAAAGTCTCAACAAATCAAACATAAAATGTATTGATTGGAATCTAATGGCAAATAGGTGATGATTATCATTTGGGTGTACTTTCTCATATTTTGGACTTTCATCATAGACATATGGACAGGAGGAAAAAAAAAGGGAGGCCATTTAAGAGTCTCATTTCCCCCATAACTATCACTGACAACCCACCTTCTTCCATGACTACCAATTCTGCCTAAAGACTACAATCCCAAAACACAAATGGTTCATGGGAGGTCAATGGCAAATTTTATTCATCACTTCACCAGAAGTTGGGCTCTCTCAAGCAAATGTTTCATCATTGACAACAGGGACAGACATATCGATAGTCAATGGGGTAAAACAAGGACAAACATATCGATAGTCAATGGGGTAAAACAGGGACAGACATATGGACAAACATTAGGGTGAAAAAGGGACAAGCATTGGTTTGTTATATTGGGGTCAGTTAAAAAGGGACATAGTCAAGGAGTATATTCCAAGCAACATTAATCAAGGGACATAATCAAGGAACATATTCCAAGCAACATTAAAGAATGGACATAATTAAGGGACATATTCCAAATAACTTTAATCAAGGGACATTAAAAAGGGACATAATCTAAGAAACTCAGGCCACACACCAACATCAATAGCAACAACAACATATCACAAGCATACATCCCCTGGCCAGCAACAGATCACAGTTGCTGGCAACCATTTATCAACAAGAAACACACAATCCTCCATCTCAGTCAACAATAAATCAGAGTAGAAACAATAATCCAGGATTTCATAACCAAAACAGGCTAACTTCATCCACAATCCTGCATTTCATAACCAAAACAGAATAGCCTCAATAGCTAAATCAGAGAAAAAAAACCAGAAGCTGCCTACATTGGTCTTTGCTGGTGAAGAGCCGAAGAAGGAACCCCACCAGGCCGAATCTAAGAGCTTATTATCCCCATGCTCGGCATTCCATGCATTATAGGCCTTGCCTGCAAAACATTGCCACAAACAACTGAGCATATGGTGATCACAAAACATAAAATGAACAGAATTAAGCATGATCATATATTCCTTAATCAATTTCGATTTCTAACATACAAACCAATTCTAGCTCAAACTACAGCAATATGTAAACATCATATATCTAGGCTTTCCTCAGCAAAATATCAAATTTCAACCAAAAACCCAGAGCAACCTTAAACTTAGATTCCCACACAAATCCAGCATCGACCCATCAATAACAGAAACCCGAATTCCAGTATTCAACATCGATCAATAAAAAAAAAACCAACCCAATTCATGAAATCACAAAACATAAATAAATCAAAAACACAAACATGAACAAATTATCGGAGAGGGGGAGGAAGAAGAGACAACAAAAATTGCAAACCCTAGACGATGAACAACAACAACAATAGCGAGGAACCACAAATCTCATTGAATTTTGAATATCAACACAACAAATCAACTTGATTCACAAACATTAAAACCCCCAAAATCAGAATCAATTCCGAATCAAGCTTCAACTCCGCGTAACCCAACGTAAAATTAATTCGTGAAAAACAACAAATCAACAGATCTTGAATGAACAAAGAAAACAAAACAGCAGATTAAAGAGGAAGAGATAGTAAAAATGGTGGGATTCGAGCCCTCAAAATCGTCTCAAAATCCTAGCCCTCACAGAAGATGAAGAAGAATGAAGGAGGAGAGCCCTCAAAATCACAGCCAATTTGGACAATAAGGAAACAGGAACTATGAAGCAGTTTTTCATTGCCGAATTGATTTGCTCAGGATGAGGAAATATTTCCATTGTAGCGTACACACAGAATGCATAGCACTTGAAGAAAACAATGCAAGGGGTGAAGGGGTAAAGATAAAACACCACCCAGGTCCCAGCCTCAAAACAATTTCATCCCCAAAACAATTTCGGAGATTCAAAGTCAAATTAGAAAACCTAATTACAAAACCTAAAACCTAGATTTCAAATCGAAGAGCACATACCTCAAATTTGTGATTTTTGAATCGATAATTGATTCAAGTTTGTTGTTGTTCTTTTATTTGGTTCACATTGACGGCGGCGACGATGGTGGTTGTGCTTGGTTATGGAGAAGGAGAAGGAGATCGAAAGGTAGAAGAAAGGAAAGGGAAAGTGGCGGTTATGGAGAAGGAGATCGAAGGAGAGAGAAGGAGGTTGAGGGAAGTGCTAAGAGAAAGGTCAGAAGCCCTTTCAATGGAGAATTTTGAGTACGCTTCAATGGAGGAGAGAGAGAGGAGAGAGAGGCAGATCAGAACGGAGGAAAGATCGAGGAATTGAAAGAGAAAGAAAGAAGAATATAACCGGTTTTTTTTTATTTTACAACAGCTTTTGCACCAGTTCGAACTGAACCGGTGCGATTTACTCACTTTTCACACCGGTTTTGTTAGAGCCGGTGCGAAAACTCTTTCCCTCAATCTCGCCTATTTTTTTGCACTGGTTTTTAAAAACCGGTGCGCATTTGGCGGTGCCCATTTAAGTTTTTCTACTATTGTGTGATTAGTATGCAATTGATTCTTGATTATTATGTGTGGATGATGCTTACATGGATTAGAATCTTTTTAGCTAATTGATTCTAGGTTTATAATTGTGCTTTCAATCAATTGTGCGGAAGTGAGTTGATTGAGAGTCTAGATTCTTCCATACCTATGCTAAGCTAGTTGCACGGGAGTGAATTGGCTTAGTAGGATAATTAGCATGTTTAATTGCACGGGAGTGAGTTGAGTGTGTTGATCGTTCCTAATTGAGATCATGATCATCTAATTGCAATTTGTTGTTGAATTCATTAATGTGATTGGATTCCTCTTTCCCTAGTATTTTGTTAATTGCTTAAGTAGTGTTTTAGTTGTTCCTCTCTCTATCTCACAACCTTTCCTATTAGTTTAATTGGCTCAAATTGATACACTTAGTCCTTTGGGTTTGACCCTAGCTTGCCACTATCTTGTGTAAACTTGATAGAGTTAGGTTAGGAATATAAATTGTTGATTTGGTTTAGGATAGTAGACACGACCTATTATCTAGCGATCAACAAACCCCCACCTCATGTTGGCCAAGATTTTCAGCCACGCCGTCCACCTCACCTCACCGCCACATCACCACCTCCGGCCACCTTTCGTTGGCAGTCCAGCCAACTGGCCGCCACCCACGGTGGTCATTCTCCCTTCTCTCTCCTCTTGTTTTAATTTATTTTATGTAGTATGTATTTTGGGTTTTGATTTTAATTGTTAGAATATGATTAGTATCTTTTATAATCGTGTTTTAATGATTAAAAAGTATAAATTTCATGCTATAAAGTATTTTAATTTCAGATTTCATGAAAGTATTTAAAGTTAGGGTTTTAATTATAAAAGAATTGATTTTTAGGGTTCTAACTTGCAATTAATTTGGGGGTTTTATATACCCATTGATTGTGAGTGATAATAAAGCTTAAAGACTATATTTTTATGGAGTTTTAATGAGTTTTGTTAATATAATATTGCTGGAATTTTATTTTAAGCACTACTTTTGTGTTTTAATATTATTAAGGGGTTGATTGCCCATAAATAGAGAAGGTTTTTATTGGTTTTAATTGAATTTTTAAATTTATTTGAAGGGTTTAAACCTTAAAAAGTATGCTGTTATTTTTATATAAGCACTATAATTAAGTTTTTACTTTGTGGTTTTAATTACCCAATTAAAGAAAGAGTTTTAAAGGTTCTAGAGAGGTTTTAAAGTGTTTAAAAGTTGCTGGAAATTTGTGTAATCAAGGGAGTAATTGAGTTTATGTATTTGGTATTGTAGGAAACTTTAAGTTGAGTAATTTTTAGCATTGTGGCTAGTTGGAAAGACAATTTGAGGTACGTATGAGCGTAGGATGTATTAATTATGCATTGTACCATATTAGGAAGTTAAATTGGTATCAAGTATGAGATTAATATCATGTTAAGTTGTTGTGATACGTGGAATGATTGATTGTTTATCCATGTCTTATATGTAAGCATGTGAATATGTTGGAATAGTTATTATGAGCTTGATACAAGTTGAAAGTAATTGAATCATGTTATATTATTTATTATTCATTATCAAGAAGACATGTATTTAATAAGCAAGACTTATATTTATTGAAAAGAGCTAAATTTATATTTATTGAGCATGATTCATGATGTTATTCTCACCCATTAATTATTGGGGTTGAGCCAAGAAAGTTAGTTTATATATTTACATAAGTTGAGGTCGAGTCAAGAAGTTAGTTTATTACTCACTCACATAGTTGAGATTGAGTCAAGGAAGTTATTAGTGCATTTTATGCACCAATGTAGTAATCGTGCAATTTTGTGCACAAATCTAGGCAAGGAACCTTAATTAAAATAAATTATATGTGCTCAGTAATAAATTCAAGAATGAAATGGAAGTATGTGTTGATTGTTGTTATGTTTGTTCTTGATTGATTGGTTGGAGACATCACAAGTTAAATTGGTAAATCACGTAAAGTGTAAGGGGATACGCACCAAAACTCTTGGAACGTATATACCTTGAGTATGAACATATGGGGGGAGTTATGGGGTTTTATATTTAACCATAGCTTCTACAGAGGTATAGGACGCTGTACTTTTTTTTATTATTAATGCGCTGGAATTCCATCACAAGGTGACATAATAGGTGCCAATTGGGGTAGCTCCCTAACTGGAAGCTCAATATTTTAATGTGCTATTTTTTTAAGGAACATGTTCGATGCGTTATCCAAAGCTATATATTAATAAATTAAATTACAGTCCTAAGTCAGAGGTAAGTTGACTTATTTTGTATGGCAAGCATGTTTTATTTATTTATTTATTTATTTATTGTATATTGCTAGGATATTCATGTTAGTGTGATTATTCCTATTAGTGCATATGTACTCACCTTTTGTTGATTCGTACTTTGTTGTTTATGTTTAGCTTTCTTTGGATTGACCCTACTATGACCCATTTTATATGGCGAGTAGGTTGAAATAAAGAAAAGTACAGGTAGAGAAGGAGTACATCAAGCATGAAGGGATTGAGCGAAGAGGGTTACATGTTTCTTTGTTTATTTTTTTTATTGTACTGAATTATTTATGTAATTGTTGACACTAACATTAATTATTGTTTATATTTTTAGTTTGGTTTTAAAATGAGCCTTTAATGGTTCCAATTTAATGGTTTGATGTAAGTTGGTTTGAAGTTTGAATTTGTTTTTATTAAACTTTATTTTATTTGAGTTTTTAAAAGTCAGTCTTCCGTTGTGTGACTTTGAAAATAGCCTTAGGCGTTATCACGGTGGTGGTAATATCTTGGTTATTTCCTGAAATGAGTTTTATTTAGAGTAAAAAGAGTATTTTATAAGGAGGAAATTTCCAGGGTATTACAAAGTGGTATCTGGGAGCTTAGGTTGGATTTTAATTACCACTAAAGCCAAAAATTTGTTTTTAAGGTGCCTATGTTTTAAAAGCTTGGCCAAGTGCTTATTTAAATGATTTCAAAAATATTTTAAGAGTACTTTTTTTTTTTTTTTATGTTCCTTTATTTTAAAGAACGGATTTTTTTTTTAAATAAGGACCGAAATTATTTTTATTTAAATTTGTCCAAATTTTTTTATGACAGGGGGGCGGTTTTTTTTTAAATCTTTGAAGGAGTTCGGACTTTTTTTAGTTCGGACTTATATTTTCGAAAGTTAAAAATTCAATTTTAAAATTATGTGTGCAGGTATACGAAGAAATTAAGGTATGTAATTATGTGTTAATCGCTTTAAAAGTATTGTAGTGAGATTGGGTAGGAGAAGAAATGGCTTATAGGCTAGAATTTAATTTCTTTCCTATGTGCATATTTATTTTTATGAGGTGTTCAAGCATGTTGTATGACTAAATGTGTATTGATGAAAGCATGCAACATGTGATTTAAATTATTTGGTTTATTAAGATTGTATGATTGAACACCAAACTTAATTTTCTGCGAGAACTATATTATATTGTTTTTGGAAGGGTTCCCATTGGTAGTTAAGCCTGTTTTCTTGCAAGATCCTTGAAGCTATGCCTTGTGATTTCTATGATGATAATATCAAGGAATGTTAAAGATTATGAGAGTGGAGTTGCTTATGTTAGGATTGTTCGCTTCATTGTTATTATTTGAGATGTATTTTGGAAGAAATAATGGGATGTACATCATCACCTAGTTGTGAGTATTGTGCTTTGGGATAGTTTGTTGTTGTGAAACCTTGCCTAGTCATTAAGAATGAGTACTTGAGTTTTGTGCACTTGTCTATTGAGACACCAAGGTATAAGAATAAGGAGATTGATGTTAATGATTAAAGAACTTGTAATTGGGAGCATTTAAGATTTTGTATCCATTTTGAGGGATATGTTTTGTCTTTGAGCATGAGTTTGAGTTGAGATCGAGGTTGAGCAAGAGCCCATAGGAGATGATGACAGGAATTGTATAGAGATGAGTATTATATGAACTAAAGGATACCTAATTCGAATCAATTGGAGTTTGAAATTGTGGACTTAATGATTTATAATTTCTGATGACCATGAGTACTTATTTTGAGATAAAGAATTGAGCATATTTTTTTTAATATATTATTAGAGTCTTGAGAATTTACGATTCTATTGAAATATTGAGGACTTTCGACTTGTTGAACCTTGAAGATATCTTCAAATGTTATGTTGGAGTTATGAATGTTGATTAATTTAACCTCGAGCTATGAGAATTATTATATTCTATAAAAGTCATTTAATGCTATGATGTTGGAGAGCTCTTGTATTTATTTACCTACTCTTATAGAGTTGTTCAACAACCTTATATATTTTTATTGTTTTTCCAAGTGCTACTCATTTCTTCCTTCCTTTCGAGTAGCAATCCATGGGAATATTTTTATTTTATTTGTTAGATTAATTATATGAATTATGGTTGTTTATCAATCAAGACTTCATGCATTCGAATTATTGAGAATGAGGACATAAATATTTTTACCTCAAACTTTAATTCGAATTAATTGTTGATTATTTATTGGTTGGTGTTAGTTGAGTAGAATAAGAGGAAGCTAAGTGTTTTGACCCAACCTAAATGTATAGCAACCAGTTTTATCATCAAGGAAGGTATGATGACAAGTAATAATTCCAGTAATGGAAATGATTTAAGCAAGGTAATAAGGCAGGCTTGATAGTTTGTCAGGATATAATCACTAATAATCCCGTGGTGGAAAAGTGTAATAAGATAGTGTAGAAAAGTGAAAACCACCTATATACCAAAGGAAATCAATTCCTAATGTTTTCGAGAATTGAATTAAAGAGTTATGCAAGTTGTTTAAAGGTAATTTGTGTCTTGAGAAATTGAGAGTGAATAAAAGTTTGTATGGTAAGTAAATTAGAAATTAATTTTTTCATGTTAATAGGAACGAATAAGTTGTGAATACACCCAAACTTATTTGAGAGACGTTAGTTTGAGATAACAAACCCGAAATAAGTTTTACCAGTCTTTCATGCAGATAGAAGGAAAAGGTAGCGAAGTTTATAGTGAAAATGAAAAGATTGCTTGCTTTGGAGTAGTATTCCAAGTTGTTAAGATCTCTAGGTTATCAAGGAAATGATTTGTTGCTGAAAGCTCAAGGCAATAAGTTGAAGTGTGGTGAACTATGAGTTTTAACGACAGTTGTCAAGACATAAAATCGTTAGGATTTTCATAAATTTGCATGAAAGAGTGATAAATTCCTGTATTCTTTGAAATAAAAGTGTGAAAAAGATTAAAGATAAGGAATCAAAACAAGAAAGAAGGTTGGTGAAAGGCTAACAGGAAACTTCTAGGGTATTACAGGTGATGCTGATATTGAATTATTAATGAAGTGCTCGAAATTATTGACTGATGTTGCTCTGCTGCTACTGTTTGCTAACTACTGCTGCTACTATTTTGCTCTATGCTACTGCTATGTTCTGCTAACTACTGCTGCTATGTTTTGTATTTGATGTTGTTGTGTTCTGCTGGTGTTCTACTGCTGCTACTAACTGCCTGCTATGCCCTATACTACTGTTGTGTTGTTTTCAAATTGTTGCTAAACATTTTATTTTTTTTTGCTGAAGTGTTGAATTTTATGGCCAATTTATAGGCCTTGTACGACAGTCATTACTTCATTTGAAGTTAGAACTTGTTGTTTTATTATGTTTAATATTTTGCTTATTATATGGTGCAATATTTTATGTTGATGATGCCTTGATGGGAAGAATAGCCTATTTTAGATTTGTTTGATTTATTTTTGAAAGCCCACAAAGAGTTGCAGATTAAGACCCAAATAACAAGGCCCTAAAAAATCGGTGTGGTTCGGTTATATGGTTTGGTTTGGTTTTGTTTCAAGAGTAATTTGGTGCGGTGTGGTTTGCAAAATCCCAAAACCAAATTAATGTGGTTCGGTTTCGATTTGGGCTATAAACCAAATCGAAAACCGAACTTTCACCCCTAATTGTAGCCCACAAACCCACTTTAGTTCATTTTGTAGTAGAAGTAATGTTTCCACCGACATTGATGTAGCCTAAAACAAGTGTCTTGTCTTCAACTATACTACATGCACTAACTCTTTCATTATTAGGGTCTTCTCCAGAAATGTCGACAACATCATTATCGAGATTTTCTAAATGTTGAGTTTCTCGTACGTCTTCTATTGGAGACGCAGTGTTGCTAAAATTACTTCAGGATATTGATCCATGCATGGTTTGGGTAAAATATTGGGACATGCATGGAAAATAATGGAACATCTTGCATGTGAAGATGATATTCTATTTGTTGAGAAACTTAAGATGTGTAATTTGGATTTAAAGGTCTTTGTTAACAGTCATACCATTGCAAAGCAGCTTAAAAATGATGATTATTGAAAATATTTGGATTAGAAGGGAGAACATTTGAATTGCATTGAGAATTCGGATTACTTTGGATATTTACATTCCTTCCATATTTAGGATTATTAGGATCCATTATAGAAAAAAAAAATTTAAAAGAGAGGAAAGAGAGAAATTTTTTGAAAGTTGATGTGAAAA
The DNA here is from genome assembly GCF_001683475.1 of Chenopodium quinoa. NCBI lineage: Eukaryota > Viridiplantae > Streptophyta > Magnoliopsida > Caryophyllales > Amaranthaceae > Chenopodium > Chenopodium quinoa. The sequence goes on along the minus strand of NW_018743212.1, from coordinate 4,955,013 downwards.
AAAGGCCAAAATTATGTTCATTTTACAGGATAATAAAATAAAGTCGTTGGTGGAATTCGTTTTAAAAAATATGTTACCGTTTTTTTATGACCATTATAAGATTGTTGCGCAAGAAAAATATAATGAAATAGCTAACTAGGTTGGCCATTTGTCAACCTTTTCACCTTTCATTTTATAATTGGGTTGCTGCTTTATAATCTACAATTCACGCCTATTTCATTAGTTGTCAAGTACTTTTGAGTTTTTTTTTTTCCTAATTGATAAACCACTGTTGTGTGAAGACAAACTCCATGAGAACGTTTTGTTTTTGGACTTCCACTCATCTTCTTCAGCAAAAAGTACGAGGCGTAAAAATTCTTCACCATTTAAAGATTGTAGAGCATCCTCTTCCTTTTTGAGGATCCTCCACACTTCTCAATATCAAAGAGCATTATATATCTTTTTGAGCTGAAAAGTTGACAAAGAGGACACTAATCCTCGCCAATTTTAATGCTCTAAGGATAGAATGAAGTGGGAGAAATTATTATGATGTTATTAAAGAGGTTTGGTTATTAAAAGTAAATAATAATAATAAAAAAAAAGAGTTATCTATACTTAGTCTATTCTTTATTATTAGTTAGTATATAAAAACACAAACCAAAGTTGTCACATGTCTTCCTTTCCTTTCACCTTTCTTTATAATTCTTCTCTTTCCTTAACCTCTTTCCGTATGTTTTGAAAGAAATTCTCTTCATCTCCCCCTTTATTTCTCAATAACTCTTTAAATTTTGTAATCTCTATTTTAATTCAACAAATTTAATTTCTTAAACCTTCCTCTCTTCTCCCTCCATCTTTCAATTCAATTTATTCACATTCATCATTCAATTCATTGACCCCTTATTTTCCCTAACCTATCTCTTAATATAAATACAAATTTTCAATAAAACTTTTTTCACATCACTTAAGCTCCCAAAAAAAAAAAAAAAAAAAAAAAAAAACTCTCAAAATTCTATGTAAAATTTCTACAACAATGAAGGTGATGATTGTAAAGGAAAATATTGAGGCGGCAAAGAAGGAAGACTTGAATTTGATAAGAAAATGAAGAATTTCATGCAAGAATACTATGAAAATTCCATAGGATAACATTGCTTGCATGTCATAGGGCCTTTTTATTCAAGATATTAAGCGCACTATAAGAGAAATATACTGGTAAAGAGGAATTTCATAACTTCATATTTGATGTAAAAATGTAAAATTATAATAAGTGTTTGGTATTTAGTTTTTCTTATACAAATTGTTAACTATCATGCAAATAGAGATTTAATTTGATTTTACAATTTTAAGCCATTTTTTCTACAATTATTACTACTAATTCATAAAATGTTATAACCTGTCAAAAGACGATGAAATGAATTCATTCAAGCAATTTGTAAGTTTTATATAAAACTAATAATTTAAGCACAACCCGTGCATAGAACAGGTCCAAAAGCTAGTTAATAGATGACACACCTAACCAAAATGACATTTAGAGGACTCTGTATTAGACTTTTACAAAGAAGATAAAAATAGGGCTTTATGGTGTATCAAACCTTGTTAATTCCTTCAATATTTTAATTAGTTGGATATGATAACAATTAAAAAAAACTAAAGCACATTTATGTTAAATGATTATTGACTGTTCTCTAGAGTTTAGTGGCTTTTAAAAGCAGCGCACAATGCCGCCATTAACATGAACTCAATACAATCGATGTCTCATTGTCTCTTTCTTTGCATCTTTCTCACTCCATTCCATTCTTCACCAAACCTAAAACAAACAAAGCCAAAGCCAATTAAATTTAGACTATTTTCAGATTCTTCACAAAACAACCATCAAAGCGTTTCTATCCCCACCCCATCTTGCCTAACTCGTCTCTTTGACATGCAATCTCCGGCCTCTTTCTGACCATTGGCACTAGATAAAAACGCTACATTGGAAGTTGCCTTGTATTGATCTTTAGCCGTGTTTGAGAGCAATTTGTCACATCTAAGATCTATCCCAAATTCATTAGAAAATATTTTCTTATCCGCTAAATGGAGCCATCAATTGACTGGCAGTGTTACTAGCCCAATGCTATAAAACTAAACTTTGTTTCCATGCTGACTTGATCAATAATAAATAAAATTCAAACCACCAGAATCATCACAGACAATGTCAAAGCCCACAAAGGTATATATTACATATTTACAGTACAAGATGACAGTATCAGTTCTATTGAAGAATTTACTTGGGAATGAATTAGCATCCCAAACGAACACCTATCCAATTTCCATCAATCTATCAGCATCACAAAAGATTGAAACAACTTTGGGAAGTCTACACTTAACAAGAGATTCTAAGAATCGCACCCTAGCCATAGATCATTCAGAACGCCAGAATTGCTGACCAGTAATCTCTCCCAAAGAATTTATGACTAAGCTGCAGCATACATCTGTCTTTGCTGTGACGAAACATGTAATATCTAATTACAGACTTGCCTATGAAGAAAAGGGAGGACTTGAGCACTCCAAATGACTAAAACATATATCCCAGATGAGTGCCAAGTCAGGCTACTTGAGCTTCACATATTTTCAGATATCACTGCAACACCATCACGAATGAAGTGATTGGCATTAAAATGTGTTATACAAAATATGTATGAAGCACAAATTCTGATCCAACTTGCTATTCAATTTAACAGAGTTGAGTCACTTGACAGATGCACAGATCATTTACCTTAATGTCACAACTTTAGATGATAATCAAGAGTGAAGGCATGTATATCAGAAGGGCTGGTTCCAGGTCTGCCAACATAACCAAGGTTAGAAGCTTTCTTATAAACACATTTTAAAAGGCTATGCACTTGGAAACTATTTCCTTAAAAAAAAAGTAAATGAAAAATAGTTGCAGATGATAATCTAGGTTGTAATATGAGATTAACATGAGGTTCTCAACTAAGATTAGGTGTTGGGAATTGTACATGGTGCAAACACTGGGCCTTATCCAGAATAATACATCTGGCCCTGCAATTTTTGATTCAGCTAGAAATGGACTTGGAACACCTGGTGGGAACTTCTTGGATATTAGACAGTGATAATGTATCTTAAATTATGTTCATACTTCTAACCAACCATTATTTTTAAGACAAGCTCGCAAACATATATCACTGCACAATCCAACCATTGACAGCTCTGGTTTCGAGTTCCAACGCATCAATACCCATCACAGACCACACAAAGGTATGATACATCATCAAGCATGCAATATTTATATGGCTTAAAATAACCCATCTTTCTCCAAACCCTCAAATTCCTGGTTACAGAAAACCATTAACTAAAAAACCAAACGTAGCTAATTCACTGTAGCAAGGTGGCCAGCTTTCCTATACCATGCATTAAATTAAATTGCATACCATATAAAAGTCAGATAAATGTACAAATTTATATCTATAATTATAATATTCCCTGTTACTGTCATGTTTTTGTTTGTGGAAGTATAGAGGCTAAATCACAAACATAGTACTTCAATTAGATACATTTATGCAGAATATTGCATTGCCTTTAGGAAATTTTGCGAAGAACTACCATTTAAATGACGAGTTTTGAGAACAACTACCAATTAATTTTTTTTATTTTTTGAAAAAACTACCACAAAAACATAAAAAGTTTGAGTAGCACTACCTTGACAACTTTTCCAGCTAGAATCTCCAGCTGTGCGGAGATTCTAGCTGGAAAAGTTGTCAAGGTAGTGCTACTCAAACTTTTTATGTTTTTGTGGTAGTTTTTTCAAAAAAAAAGTTTTAAATGGTAGTTGTTCTCAAAACTCGTCATTTAAATGGTAGTTCTTCGTAAAATTTCCTCGCTTTAACTTGTAAGAATTTGTAATATCAGTCCCTGTTTCAAATTCTAACTCTGATTGACCTAAAAACTATGTGCTACAAGAATGAAAAAAATGTTCCAAAATCAAACCATAGTTTTCCACATCCAAAAACTTTTTTTTAAAATAAAAAAAAGGGATAACTAATTATGAAATTACCTTTTATTAATTGTACCATAATGGAACTTGGGTTTGCCAGCTCTCATATCTTCTATGTACTGAAACCAGGGCACGAGTCAAAAAGAATATACATCTTAATAACTGAAGTATGATTGGAACAGCCAAGTCTTGCTATACCAGTTTAAGAGTAACAAGCATTGATGAAAATGCCAGAGAATCAAAAGGTATTTCACTAAGTTCAAATAGTTTGCACTCAATTGATTCAGGACCAGGAGAAAAATGTGGCTTCTTCAGCTTGGCCAAAAATATGATGTAGGTCTGTAGCAGGAAAAGTTGTTATAAGAACAGGGCAAACAATAACAGTGACACTTATACACTCATATAGTGAAGAATTCCTTACTTGACCAATAAGTGGAATGTCTAATTGAGCAAATGGTGACAAAACTTCAACTTCAGCACCCGCTTCTTCTTGGGTCTCCCTAATAGCACCTTCTGCAGCAGACTCGCCCATTTCCATGAAACCAGCAGGAAGAGTCCTATGTAGATAATTTCCAATGGTCTAAAAAAGCGGTAATATAAGCGGGAAGCAAGCTTAATGGAATAAGAACGAATAATTTTGTTCTTCTCATATTCAAAACCAAACAACCCTTCTAAAACACTCACCACCGACCATAAGAAGGTTGAATATTCCGCTTGCAAAGTAGGATCTTATTCTCATGCTCAATGAGGCACCCTACAACCTATAACAAATTGTTAACTGATATAAGCCATATGATAACACATTATCAATGAAGCACACAGGTTACTAGTTACTATCACTCCAGATGAGAAACCAACACCAAACGTTCAGCTTTAGCTGTTATATGCACTGTGACACCACCCCAGCCCCCCTAGTCAGGAGCCTTATCCAACAAGTATCTAGAAGCTTGTGATATGACATCTTTCACCAACAGTTTCAACAAAAATGAATCATCCAAAATGCAAGTAAACCTTATAGAAATAAAAAAATATTGAGCCATAAACATTTCACATGTAGCCATAGATATTAACATACATCATTTTCAAACTTAACACAATAATCTCCTCTGAAAATTCTCAAATTTAAATTATTTCAGCAAAACCCAAAGCTTCATCAGAGATGATGCGACAGATACATTGATAAGTATCAGTTTTTCCTGGATCATATAAGATCATTACTTATCCACCAAAATGGGCAGCATGTAGCCAATGTTACTAATACATGCCAATATAGCTAGTTTGACCCATATAAAAATAATCATGAACCGTGACACAACCCTATGAGAGTAAGCTTCTGTAATGAGCAATTAGTACCATCATCAATATTGGAAACATTATTTGAAAGTTGGAACACTGGAATCTTCTAAAAGTGAACAGAGCAAGCGGTGTTAAGTACTTAAGTTCATTAGATGATTAGATCCAAATCATTTTAAATGCTTAAAGATCAAATTATAGCAAAGCTATGCCTTCCTTTATATGCATTATATCTATAAGTCTGACTCACCAATACGCAAATTGTTTGGGCAAGCTAAAGATGACGTCTAAAGCTTCTCCTAATATAAGAGGTTTGTAAAGAAAGTTTGGTTATATTTTGGGAAATTTCAAAATACAGAGTTTATTGCTATCAAGTCTTTAATATGGAACTGGCATAGCTCATCAATACCTTGTGAATAGGGGTGGAGAGAGCAAGAAGAGGGGATTATCTGTGTCGGCTACATTGTGCATGGGGGAAGAGAGAAGGTATAAGAGAAGGGAAGTGGGTGTGCCATTCTTTATTTTAAAGTATATTTCTTGCCTCTTGAAATATAAAGATGGTTTCACTTGAAATTTTTTTTACAGAAACTTTAGTACCTTTTATCCCAGCTCAGTTTAAAATAAAATAATGACAAAATTAGCCACATTTTCAATTAGATAAGTTGCCCTTCCAACAATTTAAAATAGAAAGCATGACATCTCCTATCATGGCAATTTTTTTTTTTTTGTCATATTATAGTTCTCTTGATTTACTATTATCGAAACATGAACAATTACCATTTTAGGATTCTGATAGTCAATTTTTCCACAAACGGTGCAAATTGCTCTCATCTTCTCATCCCCATCAGGTATATCATGCTTTGTTGAGCCTCCACACCATTGACAGAAATTGACTTTACGAACATTTCCCTACATAAACAAATGGAAAAAAAAAAAAAACATGGTAAGGGGACATATGAAGTAATAGCAAATGACTTCATATCTTCAATCCATGATTCCCCACAGGATTTCAATAGCAGAAGCAGAGCTTCGAGAAAAGTGAACTGAATAAGTTAAAAGAAAAACTAGCATAGGAAATGCAAAAGATCCTTGCTATGAAATGTTTAACTTCAGCATAGAATAACTCGGAGATTTAATCACACAAAATAGAACAAATAAACTATGGAAGTCACGGGAAAAAGAAAAATAATTAGCAACTCTCGTAGAAATTTATTAACCTGGACAATCAAAACGCATTACATTGGAATGGTGTAAAATACAACTCAAATATCTCTGTGTCAAAGTTAAGTAGATAGCACAAATTTTTTACCAGTAGGATTACAACCATGATTACCTGTTAAAGAACAAAATCATTTCCATTTAAAAATTACAATATCCAAAACTATTAATCAAATTAAGGGATACTAATTTGAATCACTGTATACCTTCTATCATGTAATTGGAAATAGATTTGATACTTTGATAGAGATAAGAAAGAGAAACTAAGGATGTTCCAGACACTCAGAATGGAAAGAGAAATATTGATGAGATGGAAAATTGGAGAAGGAATATAAAATATCTTTTAATAGCTGTCTTTAACTCAAATACAAATGCAATGAATATATTAAGTAACTAAAAGCAATGATAACAGAGACTACATATAATAGTTAAAAGACAGTAAAGTTCCATCTCCTAACTGGAAAAGAGACACATCACCTTAAGCCATTAAACTCAGTGGTGAGTGGTGACTCAGATTAGAAAAATGTGACAATTATTCAAACAGGGGAAAAGAGCATTAAGAGAATGATAAAGAAAAAGAGTGTAACAGACTAGTAGCAATGGTGCCTAATGTCTAACCATAATTATCTGCACCATGCCAGGACACCCCCTTCCAGCTCCCGGCTACTAAAAACAAAGAATCTTTTATACTGAAGGAACATACAGTAAAAATGTCAATGTCCTGTTTTTCTTTCTCCAATTTTTCGCTCCAGCAATTCTAATATACTTCCACTCTCTCATGGCCTAAACCTATGACCCCATCTAATATATTCCTCCAGTCCTCCTCCTCCCAATATAGATTTAATGGCCAAGCAGTACCTATTCTCATATGCCGATACTTGTTAAATACCACAAGTCGCAACTCAGAAGCATCCTGGCTTGAAGTTCTGCTAGAAAACCTGGGACACCTAACAAAAGTCACATCAGCTAACATCATGTGACTCTAGACATACTTAGCTGCAAATAATAAAATGGAAAAATTATGGCTATCTCATAAGTAGTTCAGGGGATACACAGGGAGCCTCCAAACTTCCCACAATTTCAATTTTGAGCCCTCATTCAATACGAAGCCTAGCTCCATCATGTACAAAAAAGCCTTACAGTTTCTAAAGAAGATTCAAACTGTAAGGCCTTAAGAATCTGTATTCTCCTTGTCCAAAAAAAAAAAAAAAATCTCTATTCTCTACTTCTCAATCTGAATGAGAAAATTCGACATTTGCAGGGATGACATGGATTTGGCAGCGAGAAATCTTTAGCAAAAAAATATTCTTCTCCATTGTTTGTTTCTTGCTTACATTAGAAGCAACTGTCTTTCAATAATGCAAGCCAGTTGAGTCCATGGATTTCATTGGTGCTTAATAACAGTCATAGTAACCAGTAAGTCTTGTTCCTGTCAATCTCCATTCTTATCCAACTTCCATTCTCAGGTCCTCACCTAGTCCAGCTCTCCTAGAGACCTAGACTGCAGTCTTAACACTGACTAAACAACCGATCCTAATTTCTTCATTCCATGCTTTGACTCCTGTACTGAGCACAAAAACTTGCAGAATTCCTTAATAATTAAGATGATACCAAAGTGATTTCCTAGCCCCCAGTTAACACAAAACAACTCTTCATCCTTTTCAACACCAAAATTTCCTAGCTGTAAACCAAAATACAATTCAGATATCCAAACTCCCCAAGGTATGCCCACATTCAATCCATATGCCCAATCACCAAAAGTGTCAGAAGCATAAATCCCACAATTGATCATCACGACCAAGTCACAACCTAGTGTCTCAATTTGCAACACTTAACTAACATACACTTGAAACTTCTGCGCCAGAAACAGGCTTAAACACTTTGAGTCTTCTAACACATATAGCAACAACAGCATAATCAAAGCCATAATCCCAAAACAAAGGGGACATGACATTAATCAAGAATCTATCCCTTTTGACCATCCATAATATTTTCGCAGCCCTCAACCTTCCTTGTTGGTGTATCCGACTATCCTCCCATTCCCATTGGCGCCTCACAATCTCACATGACCAAATCAAAATATTCAAATCTCTCTTATTATTTTATCCTAGACGTCTGAATTTACACCATTAATTCTATCATTCAAGATGTAAATGCCCAGCATTATGACCCATATAATAATGCCAACAATTTTGTTCCTTTAAACCTTAAACGCACTCTACGAAGTAGTACATACTTCCTATGAGTCAGGTTACAACATAAGAAGAAGTATACTTGAGTTGTTATTCGAAGAACCAAATGAGGTTCAATTTCTGTATAATGTCTCGAAAAAAAGGGAAGCCTTACTCAATTAGCATCAAACTATTTTCATATTTACAGGTTCACGTAGTAAAAAAACATTAAATCAAACCAATCAAGCCCCACACATCAATTAATGCTAGATAATTTTCTACTTATCTTGCAAAGTTCCAACAAATCGAACAATTAAATCAAACCCAACTCCCATTTGCACTCACACAACAATTAATCACAAGAAAAAAATAAAACAAAGTTAAAATAATCAAAATAAACTCAAGAAAATGTAATGTAAATTATGCAATATCTAAAATATACCAATCAACAAATTCAAGATTATCCACAATTATAACACAAAAGAACTCAACCCATTTACTTAAACAATACAAATATCAAATTTTCAATAAAAATAAAAAAAAAAAAGTTAGATAAATAGAGAATATACCGAAGAAATCAAAGAATCGGAAGATGAAGAAGAGGAAGAAGCAGTTAAATTTGAGTCGCTCCGAGTTGATGACATCCGAAACGATTTGACACAGTGAATCTTCGAAGTTGATAAAATGGATGTAGAATTCGACAATGAGATGATGGGAAATCTAGGTTGTGGAAATTTAATTCGATTTGCCAGTAAGAAAGAAGATGATGAAGAAGAAGCTATCATCATCTGCACAAGTTTCAACAACATTTCTAATTTTTCTGGGTTATATTATACTCCGTGTCAAACTTACAACAAGACTTCCAACTAATTTAAACTCGTAAATTTGGAAGTGAACTGGATTCAACGCTCCTAATTTACATAGTGACGCTCTTATATAAATGTGAAATTACCGTTTTATCCTTGTGTTAATTTGACCTTTATAAAGCTCCACCACATAGTCATATAGTATACCGAGCAGTTTAATATTATTCCCGAGCACTTTGACCCACCACTAGCATTTAAAAAATCGCGAGCCCTAAAATTTCCGAGCCCACCACGAAAAATATTAAAAAAATTTTAAAAAAATTAACAAGGTTTAGCGACGGGTTTTGGACAATGAACGACGACGACGACGATCCCGGAGGCATCTTCGGAAGAATCTGTAAGTCGTAGAATTTTTTTTTTTTTTTTAAAAAGGCACATCCGCCCGAAAAATCCGGATCCTCCATGATGTGCTTTTTTCATTTAATTTTTTTTTTGTATGTTATTGATTAATATTATTATTTTTATTATTATGATTATTATTATTTTTGTTATTATTATTATTATTATTATTATTATTATTATTATTATTGTTGTTGTTGTTGTTGTTGTTGTTGCTCTTTTAAAAAACTTGGTGTTATTATTATTATAAGTAAAATACTAAGGCCTTGTTTAGTTCACCTGATTTAAGCTGATCTGATCTGATCTAAACTTATATTTTCTGATCTGATCTGATCTGAACTTATATTTTCTAATCTGATCTAATCTGAACTTATATTTTCTGATCTGATCTGATCTGAACTTATTTTTTCTGATCTGATCTGATCTGAACTTATATTTTCTGATCTGAACTTATTTTTTCTGATTTGAACTTATTTTAATTATTTCAATGTTCTACTTTTAATGTTAATCAATATTAGTGTTTTATTATTATTATTATTATTATTATTATTATTATTATTATTATTATTATTATTATTATTACTATTACTATTACTATTACTATTACTATTACTATTACTATTACTATTACTATTACTATTACTATTACTATTACTATTACTATTACTATTACTATTACTATTAGGTAATAGAAATGGAATATTTGATAATTTTATTATTTACAATATCCCACTTCATAAATGAATTTTTTTTAAAAGAAAGTATTAAAATGGGGATCCTAAAAAAACTAAATTACATATTAAATTTATCATAGCTTTTTTCTATATAGAAAAAAGAGATTTGACTTGTTTTCAAATACCTTAATTCTTAAATAATAATATGGATTTATGATATATCGGATTTGATTTTATCGTTTGTTTGAACTAGCAACATTTTCTATGTTATTTTGTACTAATTTTAATTAAAGTTATGCGTATCTATTATTATTGAAAACCTTATACGTATACTTCCTTTGATTTTAAATACCTTCTCCATTTCTACATGTGCGGAGTTTTAGGAAAGATTGGAAAACGTAATAATATATGGAGCTTGTGGGGTAAATGGAAGAATAAAAAATTGTATAAAGCAAAGTATTTGACGGAATAGGAGGAAAGAAAATATGAAATTTAAAAAAAAAAAAATTTATGGGAAACGTTAGGTTTATTATCAAAAATATGAAATTAAAAAAAATGAAAATATACATAATATGTTGTACGAAGATATTAATTTTTTTGTATAGGAAATGTTAGGCTTGTTTATTATTGCATTTTTTTTTGGAGGAAAAAAAGTAATATTTTGTAAGAAGATATTCAAATATTTTTGTTAAAACCACTTGATCAAGTATTATTGTTTTGATCTGAAGAGGGTGTTTCCAGGAAAAAACAAAGTATTATGTTTTCCCTCCGTCCCTTATTGATAGTCCTTTTTGGCTAAATTTTAGTCCCAAAATGTTCATCCTCTTTGTTATTTCCCTCCATCTACTTTTTTTTATATCCAATGTAAAATTATCTTTCCAATGTACTTTACTACTTATTTTTGCTTATTACTTCCCGTGAAAATTTAAAATAGTGTATGATTTTACTCCATACATGACACTATACTAATATGCCGTATAACTTTATTTTGTAACTAGAAAATATTATCTAGTAGATTCGGATATCAGAATACCGTTGGATATTTGAGTCCAATAAAAGATAAAGATATTAGAACCCATATGCCCGAATTTCGAAATGGTCCACCACCTTAAGGCATACTTGAACTTTTTAATTATCTTCACTCTTCACTTCGAACAACGATCGAGAGATGTTTTGGACAATTAAAATCTCGATGGAAAATATTGACAATGATGCCAAATATGGACACTAAACATCAATTGGCAATTATGGTTGCTACATTCACACTTCACAATTTTATTCGATTACATGAGTTGGATATACCCATTGATAGTGGTATAGAAATCGAACCAAGAGCGGATTATGATTTGTTTAATGAGAATCGTAAAGTTGTAAATGAACGAAGTATAACTTAATATAGCGAAGGAAATTTGGAACTTCTTGTGATGAAAACTATATTTGTAAACGTTTATAATTTGGAGCTTATAATGAAATTTTAATTATTATCGTTTATTGTTTGTGCTATTTAATAATAATAATAATAATAATTTTTATAATTATAATAATAATCATATTAATAATCATATTAATAATAATAATAATAATAATGATAATAATAATAATAATTTGTATTTGATCTGAACTTTTCTGATCTGATCTGAACTTATTTTTTCTGGTTTGATTTGATCTGAACTTATTTTTTCTTATCTGATTTGATATGAACTTATTTTTTCTGATCTGAACTTATTTTTTCTGAAATAAGGTGAACTAAACAAGGCCTAATATTGGCGTGTTTTTTGTGTTTTCTTGTATTTTTAAAGGATTCAGAGTTTGAAGAAGGCGGTGACGGTGTGAATTATAGTGCAAATTTTGTCACGGATACGTTTTTTCCAACGTTTGATGATGCAATGCAATGGGCGGATGCTATTTCCATAAATCTGGGATTTATTTTGGTCAAATCGTCTTACAACAAAACCAGGGATGGGAGGCCGTATCGATATTTGAGATGTGATCGGGGACGTAGGAGCAAGGCGAGAGATCTTGAGAACGCAATTCGGAAGGACACTAAAACCAAAGCCAATGGTTGTCCTTTCTACATCAAGATATATTACGAGTTCATCACCAATAGTTGGAAGATCCGGGCAAAAAATGATGCAATTGGGACCCATAACCATCCAATGATTGTGTATCAAGAGGGCCATCGTAAAATTAGTGGGTTGAGCCAAGATGCGAAGAAGGTTGTGCGTGACATGACGAAGTCTAAGGTTGCACCGCGTAACATCATGGCGACTATTGCCGAGCAATTTCCTGATGATCATCCAAACATCAGACACATCTACAACTGCCGGAATGACTTGAGAACGGAGATTTCTGATGGGAGAGGAGTAGTTCAGCAATTTCTACATTTGGCGAGACAGAGTCAGTATCTTTACTAGGTCATGTTTGATGATCTAGGCGTTTTACAGCACGCCTTTATGGTGCACCCAGTCACGATAGACATACTACGGACGTACCCGTATGTGATCAGTATGGATTCCACTTACAAGACCAACTGATACGGGATTCCGTTCTTTGAGTTAGTAGGTGTGACACCGACAAATCAGAATTTCCTCATCTGTTACGTGTTCATGCGCAACGAGTGCATGACAAGCTATCAATGGGTTTTGTAGAGACTGAGAGACTTGATTGGGTATGATAGGGAATCGTCGGTTTTTTTTTTATAGACCGTGAGCTTGGGCTATGTGTGGCATTGAGAGAAGTGTTTCCAGGGACCCCGCACTTACTTTGTCAATGGCACATTAACAAAGATGTGGAGGCTCGGGTTACTGATATGTTCAAAAACAAGATCGGTGCGAGTTTCAAAAACGGGAAATGGAAACGTATCATGGATGCTGCAACCGAGGATTATAATGCTGTTGTACAAACAATGAAAGATGAGTGGGCAAGTTATCCAAGTTTGTCATAAAACCAAGTTTGTGACATTTTGGACAAACCAAGTTCTACATTTTGGCAACACCAGCACTTGCAAAGTTGAGAGCCAACATTCGTCCGTGAAGATGTGGTTTGAATCTTCGACAGGTTCGTTGTTTGGATGTTGTAGTTGATATATGTACTTTACTGTAGTTATTTTTATTATCACTCTTGACGACGAGACGTATGTGCAGGTTCTTTGGATACCGTATGGGCCCGAGTTCATTGCCACATTGGTAATCAGATCATCGTAATTCGTAATGGTTTGGAGGCATCTAGGTCGAAGATTGGTCAGAAGTACCGAAAATTGCCACTGTCACGTATTAACGGCAAGGTGTCTCAGCATTATTTGAAGGTTCTCGACGACGAGATGAAAATGATGAGGGAGCTGAGTTATCAAGTGTATAAGCGATGTGGATGTGCAATGCGTGTGACCCACGATTTGCCGTGTGCTTGCCAGATAGATGATTCTCTAGTTGCCGAGACAGGCTTGTATACCAGGCAAATTCACCCGTTCTGGAAGACCTTGGTTATTGGTGATGGTGATGATGTACCGGTGTTCGGTAATGACTCGACCGAGGACGCCACACATTTTCGTTCTCTGATGGATGAGGTAATCGGTAGTGATCCTGCCGTTCTTCGAAATGTATCTCGCATCATTGAAGAAGAGTTGCATCCGGATCATTCAAACCTTGGAGATCTTGCTGTAAACCACAACGTTCGTGGTCGACGAAGGAACAATGATGCAAGACTTGATCCTTGTTATTTCAAACATGTCAACCGTCGAAACACTCAACGTGGTCCGCATCAAATAGGTTAGATTGGCTATTTTGATTTTCACGTATTTTATCATTTAATGTACTAATAGCTAAACACTAATTTTGTGTAGAAGATCCATGTGACATCAGCCAAAGCCGGTATCGACACTTGCTTCCAGGACCGATATTGTCTTACATCATAGGATGGAAGGGTGTCTTACAATAATTGGGAGAGGATTAGAATCTAACCACTCACAACTGATCCCCGAATACGGATTAGCCCAATGGTGAATCGGGTGAAACACCAAAAAAAAAAAACAAAAAAACACTTATGCATTTAAAAACAAAGGAGGGAGTATTAATTTAAGAATGTAGGGCCAAAATCACGCATTGACTGTTGTAATTAATTAATGTTCATTTTAATTTAATATTTCTACTTTTATTTATTTTATCCAACACTCCCAACCGAGGCGTTAGCTTTTGCCAATCAAACTAGAATAGTTTTCATTTTTTTTGGTGTTTTACCCATTTCACCCTTTAGGCTAATCCGGATTCGAGGATCTGGGTGGTTAGGTTCCACTCCCCTCCCAATTGTTGTTGCGGGGGATCGAACACGCAGTCCTCCCTACCAAGTGTAGCCCCAATCACCATTACGCCAACAACCAATTGGTAGAATAGTTTTCGTGTTATTACCTCTGTTTCGTAATAATCGCAACAATTTGACTTTGTATTAGACAAAAGTGAAGTAATGAGAAATGAAAAGGGTACACATAGACAAAGTTTTCTATTGGCTTGGAGAAATTGGTCCACTTGGTCCTACATGAATAGATTACAAATTTCGGTTTGAAAATTTTGCAAACGAAAAAAAAAAATTGAATTTGGAATTTGAAATTGAATTTAATTGTATTTATGGCGGTGAATGATGTTGGAGGATTTGGAGAAGACACCATGGAGGGGCGACGACAGTGGCTTAAAGGTGAGGGGCGACGAAACTCTTAGGTTTACAGTGTATTCAATCTAGAAAACACTTAATAAATTGTGTGGGACAAAACCTAAGTAATGTGATTACACTAACAATGTAATGTAATACAAACAAACACAACCAAGGTGTTACAATCAAGTATTAGAATATCAAAGAAATTACAGAAAATTTCTAAAAGAAACACTAATATGAAGACTTAAATACTTGCCTAATCTCCAAGCCAATCAACGCCCACATGAACATGAGAATCGCGATGGCCCTTAAGACTATGATCTTGATACACTGTCAAAGGCATATGAATACTTTCCTAAAGAAATTAATTTCCCCCACACGGTGCTTGGGTTAATCCGGAAATTTCCTTTGAGATACAATTGACAGCACTTTCCGTTCTTAGCACAAAGAATCGAAAAACCGATGGATGATTCACAAAGAAGGCTAAAATCAAGAGGTTTTTCTCTTGCAAGAAAATTTTGAGAAAAATGGAGAATTCTTGGGGAGAAGATGAGAGAATAATGTTCTGTATCTTTTGAAAAATAAACTCCTTCCATATAAAATAGAATCAACCGTCGTATAAAACTGCAAAACGGCACGAAGCGCGGGCGCGAGCGAAGAGGCGCGGGCGCGCCACCACAGCAGCGCGGGCGCAAGTGAAGAGGCGCGGGCGCGCCACCAGCTCGCGCGGGCGCGCCTCCTTCTTTGCCCAAAAACTCGATTTTTCCAGAAAGTTAGCGCGATTTTAGCGCGGTTTGGGCGCGGGTCGCGCCATGCCATGACGCGGGCGTGCCAACCGGAGGCGCGGGCACGCCTCCAAACTTTTCTAGATTTTCCAGAAACTTGTCGCGGTTTATGCGCGGTTTTGTCGCGGGTCGCGCCTATCTGGCGCGAGCGCGATTCAGTAGAGCGAACGCTCCACTCCGACACTCTAAATTATCAACAATCCTCCCCCATTTAGAGTGTCTTCTTAATACATTCTCCAAATCTATCATTTAGCCACATCTTATGCATCAATGTTAATGTCCCTTCCGATTGAATTAACACCTAGTACAACACACTTAACGATGATCATATCCCATGATTTCCATATGGATTGAATCACACGGATATATCCAACCATTCGAAGGTGAAGTACACATAAGATAAATCGAATCATTCATCACTTGACACTTTTAAACAGCCATGTGTCCGTATCTTTCATAAGTTCATTAAAGTCTATATGTCCATCTAGACTTCTTGAAGCGGCTAAACTTCGAACTTATATAGGTAGGTTCTCATATACGTAATTGTGCCCTTGTGACAAGAAACTTACATTTAGAGCTTCTCAACTCTAAACCTTTGAGAACTTTTAATTGACGCTACCTCATACATCACAAGTACCATAGCAATATGGGTCATTTAATATTGCTAACAAACATCAAAGATGTGATTCAACCACATTGAATCTAAGACTTGATGTTTCTTCAAGTGTTAGATTGGGTTTCACAAGTTTGTGTTTTTGGATATAAACCCATTCCATTCATAGCAAATATGATGGAATGTCTTGGTATTGCCTTGGTAAAGCAATCCGCCAAATTCATCTTTGTTGGAACATAGTCAAGACTTATGACCCCATCATTGATAAGCTCTTTCACTAGGCTATGCCTTAGTGAAATATGCCGAGACTTACCATTGTACACTTGACTATAAGCCTTTATCAACGCCGGATTGGAATCACAATGGATTTCCACCGGTGGCATTGGCTTTGACAATAAAGGCAACTATATCATGAGATTCCTCAACCACTCAGCTTCTTTACTAGCTGAAGCAAGAGCTATAAACTCTGCTACCATAGTGGAATCAGTGATGCAAGTTTGTTTCTTGGAAGACCATAAAATGGCACCTCCTCCAAACATGAATACCCAACCACTTACAGAAGAGTCATCCTCTTTGTAAGTGATCCAACTAGCATCCGAAAATCCTTCTAAAACTGAAGGAAATCCACTATAAGATAGACCATAGTCTAACGTACCCTTGAGGTGCCTCAAGACCCTCCTTATTGCAAACCAATGCTGTGCACCCGGGTTACTAGTAAATCTACTTAGTTTTCCCACAGCCAATGCAATATCCGGTCTTGTACTAGTCATGGCATACATCAAGGATCCAATTATCCTTGAATATTCCAATTGGGAAATTGTTTTCCCCGAATTCTTAACCAATTTGACATTTGGTTCCATGGGGGTGTTCACATGACACTTATCAAACATATTGAACCGTTTGATCATTTTCTCAACATAGTGAGATTGACTTAGAATAACTCTTCTATTGTCCTGAATTATCTTGATGCCTAAAATGACATCCGCCTCCCCCAAATCCTTCATCTGAAAAGACGAGGATAAGAATTCCTTGGTCAATTCTACTTGTTGTAGACTTGTACCAAAGATAAGCATATCATCAACATATAGACAAATGATGACACCATAACCTTTGTCATCAAATTTGCTATATATACACTTATCAGCTTGATTCACCTTGAATCCAAAGGACAAAATTGTGTCATCAAACTTCCGATGCCACTGTTTTGGTGCTTGTTTAAGTTCATACAAGGACTTAACCAATTTACACACCTTATTTTCTTGTCCTTCCAAAACAAACCCTTCGGGTTGTTTCATGTACACTTCTTCCTCTAGATCTCCATAAAGGAATGCCGTTTTCACATCCATTTGATGGAGTACTAGATTGTATCCCGAAGCCATTGCAATTAATAACCTTATTGAGGTTATTCTTGCAACCGGTGCATAGGTGTCAAAATAATCAACACCATGCTTTTGCCTAAAGCCTTGGATAACCAATCTGGCTTTAAATTTCACTATGGAGCCATCCGGTCTCCTTTTCCTAGTGAAAATCCACTTGCAACCAAGAGGTTTGCAACCGGAAGGTAAATCCTCTAAGACCCAAGTGTTATTTCCCATGATGGAATCCATCTCATCATTTATAGCCTCTTTCCAAAATGCACTATCTTGGGAAGAAATTGCTTCACTATAAGTTTTTGGGTCACTATCCACATTGAATCAATATGGAGTAGTGGAACTAAGGACATCCCTAGATCCTTCAACCAAATAAATTATGAAGTCATCTAGAGGATTCCTAATTTTCCTTTCTCTAGTACTTCTCCACAATTGAGGAGTTTCAACATTCTCATTATCGAATGTACTTTCATGAGTTTCAAGTTGATCATTCAACTCTACTATCTCCCTATCATTGGCACTAATCTGTAGATCTTTCTGTCTACTTATTGATGAAAATCGGTTTTCATCAAAAATTGCATCTTTTGACTCTATAACTGAATGAACAGATATATAGTCATTTTGTTCTATTACATAGAACCTATAGGTTTTGCTATGCTCAGCATACCCTATAAATATGCAATCCAAACCCCTTTCACTGAGCTTTCTCTTCTTGTTGCCGGGCACTCTTACGACTGCCTTACAACTCCAAACCTTGAGATACTTCAAGTTTGGCTTTCTTTTGTACCAAAGTTCATAAGGAGTAGATTCTTTTCCCTTTGTGGGAACCCGGTTAAGAATGTGACATGCTGTCAACATTGCTTCACCCCAGAACCCTTCACTCAAACCTGAGTAAGATAACATAGAATTAACCATTTCTTCTAGGGTTCTGTTTTTCCTTTCAGCTACACCATTTGATTGTGGTGCATAACCAGTTGTAGTCTCATGAATTATACCCAAAGATTGGAAATAACTTGGATCATAGTATTCCCCTCCCTTATCAGTTCTAATTCTCTTAATAAATGAATCTACTTGCAATTCTACTTCCATTTTATAAATATCAAACTTGGTTAAAGCTTCATCTTTGGAATGCAAAAGGTACACGTAACAAAACCTAGAATAATCATCTATAAAAGTTACCATGTATCTTTTGTTCCCCAAAGAAGGCGTACTATGAAAATCACACAAGTCACTATGGATTCGTTCTAAAATGTTAGAACTTCTCTCAACTCTCTTAAATGGAGTTCTAGTGATCTTGTTCAACATGCAAGTAGAACACTTATTAGGAGAAATATCACAAGGAATCAACTCTTGTTTGGACATAAACAACATTTTATTATAATTAACATGTCCTAATCTCGAATGCCATAAATCAAACAAACTTAAATCAACTTGATTAACATTGTCAATAACATTCAAACATAAATCATCATTACAAACATACTTGTCTTTTAATGAAAGCTTAAACAAACCATTATCCAAGTAGCAACGACCTATAAACATCACACCCCTAGTAATTATGCATCTATTAGCTTCAAATACTAACTTATAGCCAAGACTATTCAGGGAAGGTCTGGATACAAGATTTCTACTAATTTCTGGAGCATACAACACATTCCTAAGAACTATTGCAGTCCCCGAACTAAACATAAGCTCAAATTTCCCTCTTCTAAGGACCTTGATGGTAGAGTTGTTCCCCATGTAGAGGTCTTCTCCATCAACAACCTTTTGAAAGGTTTTGAACTAATGCTTACTCTTGCACACGTGCCTTGACGCCCCCGAATCAATCCACCATGAGTCATCATCCTGCACAACAAAAATTTTAGGATCCGTTGCATTTAAATCCAAACCGGAATTAAATTCAACCTCATGAATTGGATTACCTTTGGTGGGTTGGTCCTTGCTAGTGCTAGCATGACCCTCCTTGGCTTTTTCCATCCTTTTCTTAAAAGAAAAGCAGTCCTTCTTGCGGTGTCCAACTTTACCGCATTCCCAACAAGCAAACCTTTTGTTGTTTGCTTGCTTTTTGGACTTCCCTTTGGAAGAATTATCATTCTTCCTCTTGAAGCTAGTAGAGGCTTTAGCCCTTCCTTCATCTACCATATTCACGGTAGATGAGCTAGGATTTCCATCCTTAGCTCCCTCCATGGCACGAATCCCCTCTTCAATTTGAAGGTGGGTGGCCAAACCGGACAGAGTCATGTCCTCTTTCTTGTGTTTCAAATCATGTTTCACATTTTTCCAACTAGGGGGCAGTTTATCAATTATGCTAGAAACAAAAAACAGCTCATTCATAGCAATACCATGTTGTTCTAAGCTACCATAGATGCGTTGCAACTCATGAAATTGATCCATTATGGATCGATCCATTTTTTATTTTTTTTTTTTTGGTTTATCGACCATCAAACAAGTCATCCTCCATCCCATTCAAGATGTGACTACGACAAATGCAATCGTCAGTGTCCCATTTCGATCTTTCCCGAACGGATTCCAAGGTCTCATTCTCATGTTCATTTGGCCTAAGAGTATTTATAACATAGGCAACATTAAGAGATGTAAGAAGAAAATACATCTTCTTCTTCCATCTCCTAAATTCAACACCGTCAAACTTCTTGAGTTTGACGAAGTTAGTAGTAAGTTCCTTCACACTAGACATACTTGACAATTCTAAGATTTAATTCCTTTAGATTGTTAGGTTTACAGTGTATTCAATCTAGAAAACACTTACTAAATTGTGTGGGACAAAACCTAAGTAATGTGATTACACTAACAATGTAATGTAATACAAACAAACACAACCAAGGTGTTACAATCAAGTATTAGAATATCAAAGAAATTACAGAAAATTTCTAAAAGAAACACTAATATGAAGACTTAAATACTTGCCTAATCTCCAAGCCATTCAACGCCCACATGAACATGAGAATCGCGATGGCCCTTGAGACTATGATCTTGATACACTGTCAAAGGCATATGAATACTTTCCTAAAGAAATTAATTTCCCCCACACGGTGCTTGGGTTAATCCGGAAATTTCCTTTGAGATACAATTGACAGCACTTTCCGTTCTTAGCACAAAGAATCGAAAAACCGATGGATGATTCACAAAGAAGGCTAAAATCAAGAGGTTTTTCTCTTGCAAGAAAATTTTGAGAAAAATGGTGAATTCTTGGGGAGAAGATGAGAGAATAATGTTCTGTATCTTTTGAAAAATAAACTCCTTCCATATAAAATAGAATCAACCGTCGTATAAAACTGCAAAACGGCACGAAGCGCGGGCGCGAGCGAAGAGGCGCGGGCGCGCCACCACAGCAGCGCGGGCGCAAGTGAAGAGGCGCGGGCGCGCCACCAGCTCGCGCGGGCGCGCCTCCTTCTTTGCCCAAAAACTCGATTTTTCCAGAAAGTTAGCGCGATTTTAGCGCGGTTTGGGCGCGGGTCGCGCCATGCCATGACGCGGGCGTGCCAACCGGAGGCGCGGGCACGCCTCCAAACTTTTCTAGATTTTCCAGAAACTTGTCGCGGTTTATGCGCGGTTTTGTCGCGGGTCGCGCCTATCTGGCGCAAGCGCGATTCAGTAGAGCGAACGCTCCACTCCGACACTCTAAATTATCAACAGAAACGGTGGCTTTAAGGTGAGTAAGGTGGTTAAGAGGAAAGGAAGGGCCGATGGTCGGCGTAATTAGAGAGTGATGTGGTTTAGAGAATGATACGGTGATCGGCGAAATCAGAGAGTGATGTTGTCCATACAATGGTCAGAAACAATGGAGGGTGAAATCAAAGGCAAACTATGGCGGGGTGAGCGAGCGAAATAGACAATGGAGACCAGGTGTATTGTTGTTGTATTGAAATTGGTTTGAAAGTATTTTGTAATTCATTATTTGTATTATTTTAGTATCAAAAATGACTGTTTTATAAACAAAATTCATGTCAAATTCTTAGTTGTGGTATCAAATGGACATCCATATCACAAAATGTTATAAATATCACAAAATATTATACATATGAAAAAGATGTTATAAGAATTACATTAATGGCTGAATTAAGAAATGTACATAATATTACTAGAAGAGGTTTAATTTCACAATTTAGCAGCAACAAGAATTACAATGGAAAAGAGGAGGACATATATCAATTTGATGAAATATCTTTCACGATTTGCGGCATCAAACATTTTGAGTAGGAGTTGTTGGTTGTTTGCATCGTCATTCAATTCTTTCCCAGAGAATTTTTCTACCAATGCATTGAGAGCTTCAAAAATTTTCTTCATCATTGCATATTCCACCTTTTTTATGTAATTGAATGGTAGCATGTATTAATTAGTCTGTTAAAGTGGAGTTTTCCTGTTGTAATAGTTGAAGTTTTATACCATTGATTTCATCTTCCCAATAGAAGAATCCTCAATTATCATGTTGTGTTATGTATGAAATATTAAAAAAAAAATTAAAAAAAAGAAGAAGAAGAAGTTAGTCGTATAAGATGAAAGAGAACAAAAGACAATTTGGATGATATATGATCGAAAGTGAAATGAAGTATAAATATACCTACCATGTTGGACAAGAATAAAATTTCTTTCCTGAATTTTTGGTGTATTTACAAACTTGTAATTTTGCCAAGTAATCGTGGTTGCATAATATGTGATTTTCAACTTGAAAAGAGTTGTTGAATTTAGATAAGAAGTTGTAGATCTTTTAGAAGACGAGTTCTCTTTAACTATAGTCATTGAAAACATTTGAGAATGAAGAAATAGTGGGTATGTGATTGTTGGTGAATGGGTGAAGTGGGTTGATGGCTGATGGTAGAACATATAAATGGAGGAAGTGCTACCTTTATGATGATTTCAAAATTAAAAGTACTTGTATTATTGATGTTGGATAGCTAAATTAGTATGAAAATATGAATATTATAAGGTAAATAAGACTTTGAAAATGTAAATTTAGTGGAAAGCTATATAGAACCTAAGATAATGTGTTGAATGAATTGATTGGATTTGTGGGTTATTAGGCCCAATTGCTGATAGCTATTATAATTGTGGGTTAGTAGGCCCAATTATGGTTAGTGTATTAAAATGTGAAGATAATTTATATATAGGTATTATATAGTAAAACTTAGCAACTTATTATATAAAATTAGAAACAAGTAATGTCCCTTGTGTAAAGGCTCCAAATGATAACCCATATTTCAAATAAATTATAAAGAATGTTAGTTACTTCCTAAAATTTTCATATTTATATGATGTCGTTTTTATACAAATTGCTTTATGTAATTAAAATTAGGAAAAAATTTCAAAAATAATACAACTTTAGATGGTTTCCGCTTTAATCAAGATATTTTACCTGCAATCTGAATGACTGGTTAACAATTTTATTTTATTTTTATAAATTTGGTTAACAGTTTAATTATCTCTTAGTTTAAAACTTTTATTATGGTTAACATTAAAAAAAAAAAATCAAAATTAATCCCCCACCATCTCCCCAGCAGCCACCGACTGCCACCCCATACCCCTTCCTCGGCTGTAATACTCCGTATTTTTATAATATTTTCATATATAAACTATTTGTTTTATTTATTTTTATAAATTAAAATGATTTATTTAATTTTAAAAGAAATTAATTATTTAAATAATATGTAAGTGTGTATAACATAATATGAGTCATTAATTGAGGCAATAAAAGTGTTTTGTATTGGGTTATCCTTATTTAAATAGTTGGATCAACTTGTTGGGAAATTGAAGATAGTTAAGAGTCCAACAAGTTGGCCCCAAAGGAAAAAGTTAAAGGGAAGTAGGATTTAGTAATGACAGTCTTATAATTATGAGTTTTTATTTTAAAAGTGGAGTACAAAACCCCAAGGTTTTTCACTTAAAAATCATAATGGTCAGATTTCACAAAAACCCCAAAAGTGTTCTCTTTATTTTCTCTCTCCTTTTTCTCTTTCTTTTTCCTCTTTTTTTTTTCTTTTCCCACGCTTCTCTTTCCCTCTTCTCCTCCCCTCACAACTGACAGCCACCAGCGCCACTACCAGCCACCGGTGACCAGCAGTAGTAGTTGGCTACCACCGCCGGCCACCCTCCTTCTCTCTCCTTTTGTTTTGGTTCGGTATTATTATTAAAAAAAACAACTATTTTTTCTTCCTATTTTAATTCTAGTTGTTTTTATTAATTTAAAGCATGATTTTGATTATGTTTTGGTATTGATTTTGGATACTTGATGTTGTTAAATTATTCCTATAATTTTCAGATATTTTAATCAAAAACCCTAATTTACAAACCCTAGAATTTGGGAATTTGTTGTTTATGGTTAGATTTGATCCTAAGTTGTTGTTGTTGTTGTTTAATTAATTATTTAAGAAAGGAATGGTGTCCTTCCAACAAGTGTATTATTCCGATAAAGGGTTCAGAATTATTAGAAAGCTAATTCTTCAGTGAGGTAAAGTGATCGGAATGCCTAGGTGGAGGCCGCTTCCGATCAAATATTAATTTATAATTAATATTACAACTTAATCTTGACTGAACCCTTCGGGTCGAACCCAATCGAACAACCGATCCGAGACGACGACAATCCGAAGGATAAGATGAGAAATCGGAGTATTACGAATAAAGACGACGGATATCAAGCTTAGAGTGTCGAGACCAAGCGTCGCAAGTCAAGTCGAATTTAGAATTCAACGAGACGTGAAATTAATCAAGCAACAAGTTTGAGCCTAGTCGTAGCCTCGCATTGGCCTAGCCATGTGAGTGCTAGGCTAGGCAAGGTCCCGAGCAATGCGTGCCTAGCATCCTCAAGCACACGTACATCGCATGGCGCAAGCATTGCAAGATGCGTGCCATGAGTGTGTGGTGTGGCTATACGTTCATGGCTAGGCGTGCTAGCATAGCAGCCTTAGCCATCGCATCTCGCTAGGTCAAGCGCCCACAAGCATCGCAAGGCTAGGCCTTGCTATCGCAAGCATCGCAGGCATGGTGCCTTGCGTGCTTGCTAGCATGCTAGGCGCCCAACCCATCGCAACCTAGTACAAAGCAGCAGCATCGTAGAGTGTCGTGCTAGGCATGCTGGGCTATTCGTGGTGTTAGGCAATGGCACGCACCAAGAAGCCAGCCACTCGCTAGCACGCAACATCTCAAGGCTAGGCCTTGCTAGCAATGCGTGTTGTGCATGCGAGTGCTGGGCTGTGTGCGCGAGGTTATTAGTGCCCAGCACTAGCAGCCTTGCTAGGCAGCGCCCAGCACACGCTTTGCAACAGCAGCAGCCCGCATGGCGTGCGTGGCTTGCTGGCTGTGCACATGCGAGTGCTGGCTGGCTTGCTAGCACAACCAAGGCGCTAGCCGTCAGCAAGGCTGCCTTGGCAGGCAAGGCTGGCTGGCAGCTAGCTGTCCCAGGCCAGCTCACGGTCAACTAGTGGGGACCGAATTTGAGGGTTGCCTTGGGGAGCAAGGTGGGTTGGTCCCCTCCCTTGGTGGTCCTCACCTTCTCCCTCTCCTCCCATTGCCACTTGTAACTTGTTGATTGATTTGGCATTTCTATTTTATTTTTGATTAAAATAAAATAGGGAAAATGCAAATCTCTCACATTGATTGAGAATGGGAAACCAAGGTTCATTTCCCTATAAATACCCAGGTTTTGGGGTTTGGGAAGAACACTTGAGTGGAACTAAAAAGGCATCTCCTTAGAAAAGTGAGAAAACCTTAAGTTCGTAATACTCTAGTTTTTATTGGTCAAGTCCCGACTAACCTTTGGGAGTAGGACCGTTTGGGTCGGGTTCGTGGGTACGAGCCGTTGGAGACCTTCGCATTTGCGGGGTTCGGGTTTTGAAGTAAGAGCTCGGGATCGAGCGAAGCACTCGCCAAGGTTATGATTTAAAATGGATTTAAATTTTTGGTTGTGCTTTCTAATTGGATTTGAAGCTCGTTTTAATTAGTTTTAATCTCGTATTTTTCTAATTTTGGCTGATGAACCAAGATTTCGACTCAAAAATAGTGATTTTTGGGTGGAATCGATGTTCTAAATCGTTTTTTATCCAAAGGGTTGTTCAGAAACATGTTTTTTAAGGGGTGTTTCGTTTTTGACGAAAAATTTTAAATCTTTTGACCTTGATTAATTATTGCATGCTGAAGGTAGATTAAATGTATGGTTGCATCCCTAATCTACTGCAATTATAAACCTCATTAAGCATGTTTATGAAGTCATAATTGGTGCTTAATTTAGTGTGTTGATTTTTCACATAAACTTGAATTTTTCACATTGTTGCAAATAAATTGCTTCAAGTGTGAATGTTTATGGTAAACTTGTATTTTTTAAAGTCCCTAATATTTCTAAGATCTAATCTTTAATTGTTTATTTGGTTGGAACTTTGATTGCTAAATTCCATGTTAAACTAATTTTTGGATTTAATCATCTTTGAGTTGATTAAAGTCCCAAAAGTTCAAAACTTTTTATTGAAATTAAATGAATCTTCATGTTGGAAGATGTAATTTTTCAATTTTACACAAGTTGTTGGAAATTTTTCATTGGATGAAAAGGTTTAATTTTCCAAATCCTTTAATTTTTTCAAATCTCATTTTTAATTTACATTTGATTAAATTAATTATGAGTGTAGCCCTTCAATTTTGTAGCATCAAGATAGACCTAAATTGTTTTAAAGAATGGTTCTTGAATAATTTAGGCTTGTGCACTATTAAAATTGAATTTAATTAAGTTGGACTAATTATTTTAATTTTCATTTTGCTCTAAATTGATTCTAAAATAAATTTAGAATTAATTTTATGTCACACATATATCGGGATTAAAATCCCGAAATAATAGCACTCAAATCGAGGTAAAATCATCCAAACGCCACCAAGGCTGGCCGGACTGCTCATGCAGCCCACATGTGGCTGCCTAGGTGCGCATGGAGGTGCTCCCACGTTGAAATGATGTGGTTGTGTGGCGGGGTAGGAGTGCACAAGGGGCGTGCTTGATGCTTGTGGTGCGTGGCTGCTAGTGATGCCCGCAAATGCTGCTGGGCAGCAAGGCAGCGAGCCTAGCAGGCGTAGCCACACCTGCCAGCACGCATGCTAGCATGCGCAGCTTGCTGCGATGCGTTCTGGTGCTAGCAGGCGCATCGATACCTTGCTTGGCAGGCTGCCTGCGCCCAAGCACACCCCACCCGTTGCTATGATGCCTAGCAAGCCCAACCCCATGGCTAGGATGCTAGGCACTCGGTTTAGAGTAGGCTGATTTTACGATGCAAAAAAAATTTGCCGTTGAAATTTCATTTAATTATTTTAACGAGGCCAGGCCGCGGTTTTTCCGGCTCTTGAAAAATCAATAAATTTTGACAAAATCTGGGTTAACCGGCTTAATTAAGTTGGATGCGGAATTTAGTGGGAGCTTTGTTAATTGCATGAACTAATTGCGTCTTAATCACATAAAATGTTAAACAACTTTGACTAGTTTTAATTAGGCGCGTCAATTGGATTAACCACCTAACTTAGTTACTAGTTTGCGCGCGTTATGCATTGTTACTTGTTTTTGTTGTAAAATGCATGGGCCATTCACATATAGTGAATGGATGAATGAAATATATATTGTTTCACAGGTTTCGTGAAAATGGCAACTAGTGGGGCCCAATTAGGATAGTAAATACGGACTGCAATCCGTTATGTATTTTTGTAAATCTAAATACGGTCTGCGTACCGTTGCGTATTTTTGTACCTTAATATTTAGATTAATCCTAGTCGTAGTAGCTAGTAATTTCATTTTGGCGGGGATGTCTCAAGACGGCGTTTCTATGAAGACGAGCCAAGATGGTGCATCGAAGACTCTTGAAGATTTGAAGATTTCAAGGGGTCATGCTAGTTGCCAAATGCATCTTATTTCATGTTTTCTATATATAATTGTACTTATATATGTGAATGATATGTTAGATGCATGTTTAGGATTTCAAATATTGCGATGATTAATTAAGTTCACTTAAATCAACTAACATAGGAACCCTAGGTCCCTATGATATTGAGCCAAATTGGCCATTCCAAGAACAACACTTACCAAACTAATGCGCGTGGTGATGGGCTACGCCAAAGCGAGGAATCACCGCTTCCCTAGGAACGTAAGGTATACTAGGTATACAAGTCGTCTTGGTTAAGCTCAATGATATCAGTAAGGAGTCCTTAGATGTCGTGGCAATGGAGATCAAATGTCAAGGAAGCATTAGATGCGACGTTTTATCAAACCAAGAGTAGCTTGGAGCTATTAGCAATTGGATTGCTTACCCTAAAATATTAAGTGTTAAGACAAGCCAAAGCATGCTTAATCACTTTTTGATTTTTGGGATCTTGAAATCATTTTATTCTCGCCTAAAAGGGACTAATGTTAATGCGTGGATAAAATGCTCAATAAGATTGAAATTTTGCATGAACGCTTTAAATTACAAACTTATTGGGTTTATGAATGGTTTTTCATTTCAAATTCTTTCAATTGTAGAAACATTTCTATTAACAAAAGGAATACATCCTTGATGAGGAAATGCCCGACACTCCCAATGAGGAGGTCACCTAGGCTGCCCTTAACCGATGCCAAAGTGCCAATTGGGATATCAAGTGCATTATGTTGGCCACTATGTCTCAGGACCTTCAAAAGACTTTCTTTGAAAAGGAGACGACTTTTGAGATCATTTCTGAACTTCAGAATATGTTTCAAGAGCAGGCCCGAATTGAAAAGTTCGAAACCCACAGGAAGATCCTTGAGAGCAAGCTCAAGAAAAGAGAGCCAGTCAGCCCGCATGTTCTTAAAATGATTGGATTATTTGAGAACATGGAAAGGATTGATGCTGGTATTCGACCGAGATGGCAATTGACATCATTCTCCACTCGCTGCACAAAGGCTATGATCAGTTTAAGATGAACTATAATATGCACAGCATGGAGAAAACTCTCACCGAGCTTCATGGTATGTTGAAGCAGGACGAGCAAACCCTCAAGGATGAGGGAAAGCATGACATGCTCATGGTGAGAAAAGGCAATCCATTTAAGTGCTCGGGCATGCAAGAAGAGAAGCTTTAAAGGGAAAAAGAAGAAGAATTTTATGCCTAAGACAAGTGCTACTAAGAGTAGCAAGGAAAAGAACGTAGCCTCTTCTAAATCCGATTCCGAATGTTTCTATTACAAGAAGAAGGGACATTGGAAGCGGGATTGCCTCAAATTCAAGGAAGATAAGAAAAACGACACCGTTGCTTCTTCATCAGGTATTTTTTTAATAGACTTAAACTTCGCTAGCAAAACATCATGGGTATTAGATACCGGATATGGCTCACACCTTTGTTCCAATGCTCAGGGACTTAGGATAAATAGGAGGCTAGAGAAGGGAGAGGTCGAGCTTCGGGTCGGCAATGGAGCAAGGATGTCTGCCGTATCCATTGGAACTCTCGGTTTATCTTTTCCCTCTAGGCTTGTTTTAGAACTTGACAATTGCTATCATGTTCGTAGAGTTACCAAAAACATTATTTTTATTTCGGCGTTGGACGCTAAAGGTTTTGAATTTCGAATTAAGAACAATAGTTGTTCAATTTATTTCGATAATGTTTTATATGGTAAAGCATATTCAAAAAATGGTCTTTATGTGCTTTCTCTAAACAAACAAGTTTATAACATTGATAATACCGCCAAAAGGGCTAATACCATCGAGTCGAATCAAACCTACTTGTGGCATTGTCGTCTTGGCCACATTAACATCAAACGCATCAAGAAACTTCTTCAAGAAGGTGTTCTTGACTCATTCGACTTGGAGTCGTTTGAAAATTGCGAAGGATGTCTATTAGGCAAGATGATAAATCAGCCATTCTCCAAGTTGGAAGAAAGGGCAAGTGACTTATTGGGTCTAATACATACAGATGTATGTGGACCAATGAGTACACCCGCAAGGCAAGGTTATCGATATTTCATTACCTTCACCGACGACTAGGTTATGTCTACCTTATGTCGAACAAATCTGAATCTTTTGAGAAATTCAAGGAGTTTTAGAGTGATGTTAAAAATCAACTTGGCAAGAAAATAAAAGCACTTCGATCGGATTGAGATGGTGAGTATTTGAGCCATGAATCCGATGATCACTTGAAAGAAAATGGTATTCTTTCAGAGTTGACACCTCCCGGAACTCCACAATGGAACAGAGTATCCGAACGGAGGAATCGAACCTTGTTAGATATGGTTCGATCAATGATGGGTCTTAGTGAATTTTAATCTCTTTCTGGGGATACGCACTTCTAACTACGGCACTAATACTGAACCACGCTCCGTCAAAAGCTGTTGAAAAGACTCCATATGAATTATGGACGAAAAACCTCCACGGTTGTCTTTTCTTAAGATTTAGGGTTGCGAAGCATATGTCAAGAGATTAATTTCTGACAAACTTCACCCAAAATCAGATAAGTGTTTCTTTGTGGGCTACCCAAAAGAGACCAAGCGGTATTACTTCTACAAAAAATCCGAGAAGAAAGTGTTTGTTGCTCATGATGGTGTCTTTTTGGAGAAGGAACACCTTTCCAAAATGACAAGTGGGAGGAAAATCAAACTCGACGAAGTTCGAGAGGAAGAGCAACAAAGTCAACGTGACAAAACTAACAATCAAAGTGCTTTAAAAGCAGCTATTGACATTGGTCAGAGTCAAACCGACAATGTGCAAAGTCGAACCGACAATGCAAATGCTCAACCTATTACCCTACATAGATCGCAACGACCAAGGTCTCAATCAGAAAGATACCTTGGTATTGGCTTAACCGAAGATCAGGAAATCCTAGTTATGGATGGAGATGAGCCAGCGACATACAAACAAGCTATGACGAGCCCCGACTCTGCAAAATGGCATGAGAAAATGAAATCCGAAATGGACTCCATGTCTGAAAATCAAGTCTGGGACTTGGTTAATTTGCCCGAAGGTTATACACCTATTGGTTGTAAATGGATTTTCAAGTTGAAAACAGACAAAGATGGAAATGTATCTGTATACAAAGCTAGACTTGTGGCTAAAGGTTACAAGAAAATTAACGGAGTTGATTATGATGAAACCTTTTCGCCAGTTGCAATGCTTAAGTCCGTCCGGATCATCCTAGCGGTTGCTGCATATTACAATTATGAAATATGACAAATGGATGTCAAAACCGCCTTCCTTAATGGGATTTTGGAAGAAACTGTGTATATGACACAGTCGGAAGGTTTTGTTGATCCAAGAAATGCCGGGAAGGTATGCAAGCTTAAGAATTCCATTTATGGACTAAAGCAGGCAAGCAGAAGTTGGAATCTGCGATTCGATGAAGCCATTAGTAAGTTTGGCTTTATCAAGAATCCAGATAAGTCTTATGTTTACAAGAAGGTCAGTGGGAGTGACATCGCATTCCTAGTCTTATATGTTGATGACATATTACTCATTGGAAACAACACTAAACTATTAGAGTCCGTAAAGGGCTTGCTTGGAAAGTGCTTTTCAATGAAGGACTTGGAAGAGGCACAATACATATTGGGCATCAAGATCTATAGGGATAGATCTAAGAGGATGATTGGATTGAGCCAAAGTACTTATATAGATAAGGTACTGGCACGATTCAACCTGGAAAGGGACAAGAGAAGGCACCTACCCATGTCCCATGGCATAACTCTAAGCAAGAAACAGTTTCCACAGACACCTGATGAGCGAGAAAGGATGAGTCAGATTCCATATGCTTCGCTTATTGGATCGATCATGTATGCCATAATATGTACTAGGCCAGATGTATCGTATGCTTTCAGTGCTACAAGTCGATACCAATCAGACCCAAGAGAGGCGCATTGGACTGCGGCCAAGAATATCCTAAAGTACCTAAAAAGGAACAAGGATAAATTCCTGGTCTATGGTGGCTGTAACGATTTGGTTGTTGAAGGTTATACTGACACGAGCTTCCAGACTGACAGAGACGACTCTAAGTCGCAGTCAGGGTACATATTCTGCCTAAATGGAGGAGCTTTTAGTTGGAAGAGTGTTAAGAAAAGCACCACTACAGATTCTACAACTGAAGCAGAATACTTGGCAGCTTCGGAAGCAGCTAAGGAGGCAATTTGGATTCGTAAGTTCATTGGTGAACTTGGTGTTGTACCCTTGATTAAGGGTCCAATAGACCTCTATTATGATAACAATGGAGCTATTGCTCTGGCCAAGGAGCCAAGGGAACAGTAGAAGGTCAAACATGTCAAGCGGCGATTTCACATGATAAGGGAAGGGAAATCCGAGGGTGAAATCAGAATTTGTAAGATTGGAACGGACGACAATGTAGTCGATCCTCTGACTAAACCTTTGTCTCAAGTGAAGCACAACAAGCATGTCGAGGAAATGGGAATCAAGCATATTGGAGATTGGCTTTGATTTCCCTATATAAGTGTTTTAATTAAACTAGATGTCTTAATGTAAAACACTATGTTGAACCATTCAATTTTGGAGCAATTAAATTTTCTAGAAATTTATGATTACTCCATATATTTGATTGTGGTTTAGAATTAAATAATGAGTCAATTCGATTTTCGAGAATATTCAAAGTAGGGTATCGAGACCATGTCTTGGATAAAGAAACACCTGTTAAGGGAACATTGAATATTTTAAATCGAAAATTATCCCTAATCGAGGTCATTTAAACGATGGACGATTAATGACCACTTGAGATTATTGTGTAGTATGATTTATCGCACCGTTTCTTGTGCTGCAAGGACATGATAGTCATAAATCATTTGCACAGGTACTAGTTTAGAACTATACTGGATAGACCTATGAGAATACTTTAAGAGATTATAAATCGTCATAAGTATATTTCTCATTATAGCTATCAGAACCTTTTTCCTCGACCATGAGTATTGCAAGTTCTCTTGTTTGAGTACTAGTTGTTTTGATGTTGTCAAACGTCTACCGTAAATGGGGATTATAACGGCAACACTCAGGCAACTAGGTCCTCTTAGTAAGGGAAGCTTACAGTACCAGGCTAGGAATGTCCCTCTATTAACAATAGGGAATATATCTTTGTGGTTTATAAGGCCTCTCGAAGAGCGAGACTGTGAAAATGCATGGCTGTGCTCAGATGGGTTTTAGAAATCATCTGTTTATTAACAGTCAAACTCGGGAATCGAGAAACACTTATGTACGTAATAAGGATGATGAAGAATTTTACCTTATAGTTCATGAAGACACATTAAGCGACATAGGAAAAAGGCTATACACTAATTGCACACTTGTCCGAAAGGACAAGTAGGAGATTGAAAGGAATGGTGTCCTTCCAACAAGTGTACTATTTCGATAGAGGGTTCAGAAGTATTAGAAAGTTAATTCTTCAGTGAGGTCAAGTGATCGGAATGCCTAGGTGGAGGCCGCTTCCGATTAGTAATATTAATGTACAATTAATTTTACAGCTTAATCTTAACTGAGCCCTTTGGGTCAAACCCAATCGAACAACCGAACCGAGAAGACGAATCAATCCGAAGGATTAGATGAGTCATCGGAGTATTACGAACAAAGACTTCGGATATCGAGCTTAGTGCGTCGAGACCGAGCGTCGCAAGTCAAGTCGAATTTAGAATTCGACGAGACGTGAAATCAATAAAGCAACAAGTTCGATCCTAGCCGTAGCCTCGCATTGGCCTAGCCATGTGAGTGCGAAGCTAGGCAAGGTCCTGAGCAATGCGTGCTTATCATCTTCAAGCACACGCACATCGCATGGCGCAAGCAACGCAAGATGCGTGCCATGCGTGTGTGGTGTGGCTATACGTGCATGGATAGGCGTGCTAGCATAGCAACCTTAGCCATCGCATCTCGCTAGGCCAAGTGCCCAGAAGCGTCGCAAGGCTAGGCCTTGCTATCGCAAGCATGATGTCTTGCGTGCTTGCTAGCATGCTAGGCGCCTAGCCTATCGCAACCTAGCACCAAACAGCAGCATCGCATAGCAGCGTGCTAGGCATGCTGGGCTATGGGTGGTGCTAGGCAGTGGCACGCACCAAGCAGCCAACCACTTGCTAGCACGCAGCATCGCAAGGCTGAGCCTTGCTAGTAATGCGTGCTGTGCATGCGAGTGATGGGCTGTGTGCGCAGTGCGAGGTTAGAAGTGCCCAACACTAGCAGCCTTCCTAGGCAGCGCCAAGCACAAGCTGTGCAATAGTAGCAGCTCGCATGGAATGCGTGGCTTGCTAGCTGTGCACATGCGAGTGCTGGCTAGCTTGCTAACACAACAAGGCGCTAGGCGCCAGTAAGGCTACCCTGGCCGGTAGCCAGCTGTCCCAGGCCTGCTCACGGTTAAGTGGTGGGGTTCGAATTTGAGGGTTTCCTTGGGGAGAAAGGTGGGTTGGTCCCCTCCCTTGGTGGTCCTCACCTTCTCCCTCTCCTCCCATTGCCACTTGTAACTTGTTGATTGATTTGGCATTTCTATTTTGTTTTTGATTAAAATAAAATATGGAAAATGCAAATGTCCCACATTGATTGCTAATGGGAAATCAAGGTTCATTTCCCTATGGATACCCAAGTTTTGGGATTTGGGAAGAACACTTGAGTGGAACTTAAAAGACATCTCCTTAGAAAAGTGAGAAAACCTTAAGTTCGTAATACTCTAGTTTTTATTGGTCAATTCCTGACTAACCTTCGGGGTTAGGACCGTTTAAGTCGGGTTCGTGGGTACGAGCCGTTGGAGACCTTCGCATTTGTGGGGTTCGGGTTTTGAAGTAAGAGCTCAGGATCGAGCGAAGCACACGCCAAGGGTATGAATGTCTTTTCCTTCTCTCTCTTAATTGTTGTTTAATATGTGATTACATGCTTAGTTTCCTTAATTAGTAGGCGGGTCTTGGGCGGGTTTCTCTCCCGCGTAGAGTCGGACTCTACGAAACCCAACAATTTAAACATGTTTTTAATAAGTTTAAAGCCCTCAAATTAATGCTGGAATTTAATTATACACACTATTTTTTAATTATTGAGTTAGGGTTTGATTACCCATAAAAGGGGAAAAGGTTTTAATGATTTAAATGTGATTTTCTAGTTTATTAGTGGTGTTTTATATTAAATAAGTGTGCTAAAATTTTATTTAAGTCATAAAAACTAAGTCTTTTTGAAAGGATTTAAAGTACCGACTTAAAGAATAGGTTTTATGGCTTTTATGTCATTAAATTGGGTTAATTAGTAAGGTTTAAAGTGTATTATAGTGAAAGGAATGGTGTCCTTCCAACAAGTGTATTATTCCGATAGAGGGTTCAGAATTATCGGAAAGCTAATTTTTCAGTAAGGTCAAGTGATTCGAATGTCTAGGTGGAGGCCGCTTCTGATCAGTAATATTAACGTAAAACTAAAATTACATCTTGATCTTGACTGAACCCTTCGGATCGAACCCAATCGAACAACCGATCCGAGACGACGAATCAATCCGAAGGATTTGATGAGTTGTCGGAGTTTTACGATCAAAGACGTCGGATATCGAGCTTGGAGCGTCGGACCAATCGTCGTAAGTCGAGTCAAATTTGGAATTTGACGAGACGGAAAATCAACAAGCAACAAGTATGTGCTAAGTCGTAGCCTCGCATTGGCCGAGCCATGCGAGTGCTAGGCTAGCCTAGGCCACACACCCATACCGAGCTTGCTAGCAGCGCATGCATGCTAGCATCGCATGCTAGTAGCGCTGGCTAGCTAGCTGGCATGGCAAGGCTAGCATCGCTGGCGCGCTAGGCGTGCTAGCATGCTAGCGCATCGCACATAGCAGCACTAGCGTAGCATCGCAAGGCCAGCTGCAGCACGCAAGTGCTGGGCTTCGCTAGCAACACTATGCGTGCTTGTGCTTGCGTGCTTGCTAGCGTAGCAGCACGCTATGTGTGCTAGCGCTATATGTGTGTGTGGAAAGCAAATAGAGGCCAGACACCAGCATCTAGCAAGAAAGGCCAGGCACCAGTGCCCAGCAAGCAGCACCAGGCACCAGCATCTAGCAAGCAAGGCCAGACACCAGCGCCCAGCAAGCAGCACTAGGCACCAGCGCCCAACATGCGTGGCTCGCTAGCGCACATGCTGGCTGTGTGAAGGCTGCTTGCTAGCTAGCTACGTGTGGCATTGCCTTAGTCTTAGTGGGGACCAAAGGGTTGTGGGCATTGCCTTAGGCACCAAGGCCATGGTCCCCCCCCCTGGAAATGGTCCTCACCTAATCAATCATCCTCCATGTGCCACTTGTTGATTGTTGATTACATTGTTTATTAATTTGTTTTGATTAAAATAAATTAGTAGGAAAATGCAATTGTCCCACATTGATCATGAATGGGATGACAAGTTGATTTTCTCTATAAATACCCAATGGTTGGGCATTTGGGAATTCACTTAAGTAGAACTCAATGAGGCATCTCCCATTAAGTGAGAAAATCTCTAAGTTCGTAAAACTCCAATTTTTATTGGTCGGGTCCCGACTAACCTTCGGGACTTGGACCGTTCGGGTCGGGTTTGTGGGTATGAGCTGTTAGAGGCGGTCACGATTGTGACGCTCGAGCTTTCGAAGTAAGAGCTCGATTTGCGAGCGAAGCACGCGTCTAGGTTATAATTCTTTATCCCTTCTTCTTTTAATTATGTATTAATAATATTTACATGCTTTAATTGCTTTAGTTATCGGGGCGGGTCTTGGTGGGTTTTCTTCCGCGTAGTGAAGATCACTACGAAACCCTACATATAGTTGCTCGAAAATTGTAAGAATAGTGGATTAATTATAGTTATGTATTCTTATTTGTAGGAAGCTTCGAGCTAGGTGATGTCTAGCGAGTGTGACCGAGTTTAGGAACTTTTCAAGGTACGTATGTGCACAAGAATATTTGTGTATGCGTAGTATCATGCCAGGATTGTAAAGTATGGTTTAAGTGATGAATTAGTAGCATGTTTGGTTGATTATATGTTTGGAATCAATGTTGGATGAGTATGAATTATTATACAAGCATGTGAATATGTTATTTGAGGCATGATACAAGTTAAATATGTATGAGTCATGGAAGTATGTTTCATTTTCAAGTATCAAGGAAGCATGAATTTAATAAGCAAGGCTTATGTATGATTAAAGGACCTAAAATTAGAATTATTGAGCATGATTCATGAATTTATATCTCACCCATTTATTATTGGTGCTGAGTCAAGAAGTTAGTTTATTTATTTACTCACTCATGTAAGTTGAGTTTGAGTCACGGAAGTTTAGTAGTGCATTTTATGCACTAAGGTAGTAATCGTACAACTTTGTGCAAAAAATTAGGCAAGGAACCTTAATTAAAATAAATAGTATGTGCTCACTAATTATTCAAGAATGAATTGGAAGTATGTGTTAATTGTTGTCATGTTTATTCTTGATTGATTGGTTGGAGTCATCACAAGTTAAATTGGTAAATCACGTAAAGTGTAAGAGGATACGCACCAAAACTCTTGGAATGTATATACCTGGAGTATGAACATATGGAGGGAGTTATGTGGTTTTATATTTAACCATAGCTTCTATAGGTGTATAGGACGCTATACTTTCTTTTATTATGAAAGCGCTGAAATTCCGTTACAAGGTGACATAGTAGGTGCCAATTGGGGTAGCTCCCTAATTGGAAGCTCCATTTTTCATGGGATATTTTTTAAAGGATGGATACCCGTTCGATGCGTAATCCAAAATTAATATAATAATTAATATTGCTAGTTATGAGTCAAAGGTAAAATGACTTGTGATTGTATGGCGAGCATGTTTTAATTATTTTATTTGATGCTAGGACATTTATGTTAGTGTGGTGCATATGTAGTCAGCTTTTGCTGATTCGTACTTTTGTGCTTGTGTTTGGCTTTCCTTTGGATTGGCCCTATTATGACCCATTTATATGGTGATTAGAAGGTTGAAATAAAGAGGAAGTAACAGGTACTTGAAACATGAAGAGCATGACGGGAAAGAGTGCAGAGAGTTACTTGTTATGCTTCTTAGTTTTAATATTTTTGAATTATTGGTTATTGTTTATGAGCTAACATTAATGTGTTTATTTTTAATTGGTTTTTAAGAAGGGTCATGTTTGAATTGGTTCTAACTTGTGAATGTTTTATTCTACTTTAGTTTTGAGGTTGTGAATTCAAGTTTTATTTTAAAAGTTGGTTTTTATTTTAGAATTCTGTTGTGTGACTTTGAATATTAGCCTTAGCCGTTATCACGGTGGCGGTAATATTTTGATTATTTTTTCTAAAAAGGGTTTTATTTAGAGAAAATGAGTATTTTTAAAAGAAGGAAATTTTCAGGGTATTAATTTGGCGCTATGCCAGCACCCCCTCCCTGCCGGCCACGCCCAAACCTTATCTTCTTGGCGTCGGTTTTGACCCCTCCCCCTGTCACGCGTTGCCCCTTCCCTCCTCCCTTGAACCATCAATCCTCCCTCAAAATCCTTCTCCCACACCCACGAAACTCCCTAAAACCATCCCTCCACCCTCGAAAAACCCTAATCGGTCTTCCCTAACCATCGACGACGGTTTCGATTAGGGTTTTTGAGGGTGGGGGATGGATTTTAGGGGGTTTTGGGGGAGGGGGGGAAGGGGAATCGAGGAGGGAGTTGTTTGTTAGTGAGAAAGAGGGAAATGCGCTATTAGGGGAGCGGGGTCGACACCGGTGCCGGGGGAGAGAAGTTTAGGAGCAGCCGGCATCAGAGGGCAGGGAGGGGGGTGCTGGCAGATAGGGAAGGGGAAGGGGGTGGCAGCTGGTGGCTGGTGGGAAAGATAGTGGGGGATGGTTTTTTTTTTTTTTTTAAAAAAAAATAAATTAATGAAATAATCTTTTACAAATTAATAACATTACATAAATTTTAAAAAAAAAAATTCAAACCAATCAAACAATGAAACATGTCCATATAACCTATTAATTAGGTTAATAATCGGTCATAACTTGTTTAAAGCGAATATTATTTAAAGGTTGTATTATTTAGAAATAATCAAATAATTAACTTATTTTTGGTGGACCACCCAAATGTTGTATTATTTTTGACAATTTTTCCTTAAATTTATCATACTATATGGAAAATATAAAACAATTAATTGCAGTTGTTTATTAAATAACTTGTTTTGCATATGATGCGCAAATAAATAGAATAGTTGATAAACTATATTTAAAGGGTAGTTTGTGGAAAAATAGATTTAAATTAATTAAACTATTTGAACAATAAATTTTGTAATTGTAAATGATTTGAATATTTTTTAAAAAAATTGGTGTAGGGGTTTAGGGGTTTTGGGGGTAGGGTAAAAAGAGAAAAAGAAAAAGAAAAAACTCCAAATGATATTATATTGAGAAATATGTTATTGGGCTTATTAAAGGATGACTATATATAAAAGGGCTGAATGTTAATGAATTTGTTAGATTAGTTGGGCTCGTGTATTAAAGGGATAGAAATTGCTTGACAAAATGTTAATGGGCGAGTAATTGGGCCTATTTTGTTACTTTATAGTTTATACAAAAAAAAGGGTTTTGCTTTGATTTAATTTTTTTTGTTTAATTTTTGTTAAGGGGGAATGCTTTTAGCATCATAAAAGTAAAATTTGTAGAGTAAATGTCTGTTTATAGTATTAAGGATTTGTGGGAAGCAAAATGTGGTATTGTAAGCATAAATATATAATATAATCAAAGCAAAGGTCACTACATAGGGCATTACAAAAGATTTGACTATTACATATAGAACAGTTCAAGAGAATTACACATAAAGGGATGTTGGCAGACCATTAATATGCTTATCAAAAGGATTTACCTTACCATTTTTCATTGTGAGCAAAAGGAAAAAGGGTAAGATAAATGCTAAGAAAAAATAACCATTTATAGCCTAGAACAAGATGTTTGATGTAGATGAGCTGAGGTTTCCTAATGGTCACAGTGAGGTCAACAAAAACAATTTTCCTCTACCTTTTGAGTGAGAGTAGATTCTCATCTTCATCAGGTTGTTCAATTTTGACAATCCTGTCATCCACCTCAGGAAGTGAGATAAGCCTTTTACTATTTCTTGTGTCTTTTAAGTCTATCAATAGCCAGTTTCTTAAGTTGTAATGGTCTTGTTCCTCGTTGAACATCTTCTCAAGGCTTGGGGAAAAACCGGCCTTGGTGACCAATTTTCCAATTTTAATTTAAAAGGGTCAAGATGAATCATTACTTGACGCATGAACAACCTAAATGTAAGTTTCTCCCTATAAAATTGAGCCTTTTTAAACTCTTCGCCCGTCACTTTTTTGTCTTGCCGCTGAAGCACGCATCACTGGAGCTTTTTCTTGAAGAGCTCTTCCCACTGTAAAATAGAAGTATCCAAATTATTAGGCAGGACAAACATAAATGAAATTATAAGCAATAGAAACATAAATGCATATGATTGTGATGAATAAATGAAAGGTGCAACTTTTATCCTTTATTGTCATTACGTTTTCTTCCTCTAGCCATGGTGTTAATGAAGTAAGAGTTTAGAAGTATTTTTTAATTTTTTAGGAAGGATGAGAGTTAGGATTGATATGTAAACAAGATATGGTAATGGTTTATATAGTACTCCTTCCGTCCCTTATTTAGTGGCATGTATTCCATTTTTGGAAGGCAAAATTAGTGGCTTATATCTATTTAAAGAGTTTATTTTTTGACAAAATTACACGCTTTTTGATGAGTTGTCATCATTTTTCTTTTATTTTATGTACTTTTGACATCAATTTCCAACTCTTTCTCTCTCCCTCTCCAATAATTACCAACTACATTTTCTTTCTCTCTATATATATCTCTCTAACCCCACATGCATATTTGTACTCCCAATCATTAGTTTTAAACAATCTATAACTTTCTTAGTTCCCGCGAAAAAACCCAGATAGGCCACTAAACAAGGGACGAAGGGAGTTTCATGTAGGAGTCATAAATGTGATGGATTATTCCCGCGCAATAAATGCAGGTATACATTTTAGGAAAAGTTGACTAGAATAATCCCAACTTTTCCTCATTCGCCCAACATAATCCCAACTTTCGATTACTTTTAAATAATCCAAACTTTGATATGAATTTGCTTCAAATGGTTCCAACCGGTCATCCAACTTGTTATAACAAGTTACCAGACAAGTGTCAAGCTATGATTAGTCTAAAAAATAAAATAAATTATAATCTAAAAAATAAACAAACCACAAAAACCTAAACTCAGCCCTAACAAGCGACAGCCTCTGCCACCACCGGCAGACGGCAACCCTGCTACCCTTACCCTTCCCTCCTCGAATCTGAACACCCTAACCCTTCCCTTCCCCAATTTCGGCCATCCTCTCCATATTCAGTCAACCTACACCATAATCAAAATCATAATCTGCTTGTATTTTCCGATTGAGATCTCAAGATGTAACCTCCTTTCAGTTTTCCCTCTTTTTTCTCCTTGGGGTACTATTTTTTTTTTTCCCTCTAATTAAATTTTTTGGGGGTTTAAGAAAGCAAGTAAATAAATTTGACAAGTAAACAAATTGATTAACTGTCACATGATATTCTATAATTATAATTTAGAATTTTTGAATTTCTTTAATCACTATAAACTTGGACATCTATCTAATTTGTGTACTAGTCAAATTCAAAAATCGATGAGCTGGTGGCTAATCGTGGGTAGGGATGGGATAGGTGGGTCGCCGGAATAGTGGGGTTCGCCGGGCGCCGACGGAGATGGGGTTAGCTGGTGGGGGAAGGGTGGTGGCTAGGTCTGGCGGAGGGAGTGGTTGAATGGCGTGGGCTGCTGGTTTTTTTTCAATAACTTTCTTTATTTAATTTATTTTCTTATAATTTTTTTTACCAATCACGTGGAAACACGTGTGTAAATAATCGCAAGTCACAAGTGTTAACCTTTTTACTCGGTTTCAAATTACTTGGGACCATTAAAAATTAAGGGAGTATAAAGTTGGAATTATTAAAAAAAATTAAAAGTTGGGATTATTTTAGGTGAATGAGAAAAAGTTGGAATTATTCTAGTTAATTTTTCCTACATTTTAATGATTATTTTGTATATAAGTTAATTCAACATATGATTGTTAAATATGGTATGAACTGTTAGGTTTAAAGTGATTTCACTAAGAAAAACACTTAAAATATGTGTGGGAACAAAACCTAAATTATATGATTACAATATAAATTATAAAATCAAATACAATATAATGTATTACAAATCAAGTATTAGAATTGTCAAGAAATTACTGAAAATTTACAAAGACTACACTAGTGTGAAAAGATCTAACTTGCCTTTCCTCCAAGCCGACAACCACGAGCATGAACATGAGAATAACAATGTCCCGTAAGACTCAAACCTTGATACACTGTCAAAGGCGTGTATACACTTTCCTAAAGAGGTTTATTTTCCCCACACAGTGCTTGGGTTAAACCGGAAATCCTCTTTGAGATACAATTGACTGCAATTTCGTACTTAGCACTAGAATCGAAACGCGATGAATAATTCACGAGGAAGGCTAAGTTTTAAGAGTTTTCAAAGAGAAGATTGCAAGTTTTCTCTATTGAAAAGTGTGGAGAATTATCACTTAGAGAGGAAAAACAAGAGAAAAACTGATT
Organism: Chenopodium quinoa; assembly: GCF_001683475.1. NCBI lineage: Eukaryota > Viridiplantae > Streptophyta > Magnoliopsida > Caryophyllales > Amaranthaceae > Chenopodium > Chenopodium quinoa. The sequence continues at coordinate 4,912,504 of NW_018743212.1, read as the reverse complement.
ATTCTTTTCCCATCTCTCCATCGGATCTTTTAATAAAAGATCGAAAAACCGCAACCGCCTGAGGGCTGCAGGCGCGGTAACCAGGGCCGCGAGCGCGGGTGCCTGGGCCGCGGGCGCGGCAGACAAACCCGCAGGCGCGGACAGGGTGAATTTCATTCACACCCAATTTTCTGGAGATGCCTGGCCGTACCCTTGGAGAGGGCGCTGCACATAAGGCCGCGGGCGCGGCTTTCCATGTCTTCCCAGCCGCGGCTTTCCGTCGCTTCCTAGCCGCGACCTCTTCTCAAATAGGAGAGGGCTTTCCCCACATACACTTTAAATGTCTAAAAATCCTCCCCCATTTAGATTGTACAATTTAAAACTTTCTCCACTTCTATCTATTTATCCACATCTCATGCATCAATGCCAATATCCCTTCGGATTGAATTGACACCTAGTACAACACACTTAACGATGATCATATCCCATGATTTCCATATGGATTAAATCACACAAATGTATCCAACCATTTGAAGGTGAAGTACACACAAGACAAATCGAATTAATCATCACTTGACACTTTTAACAGCCATGTGTCCGTATCTTTCATAAGTTCATCAAATTTTATATGTCCATCTAGACTTCTTGAAGCGGCTAAACTTCAAACTCATATAGGTAGGTTCTCATATATGTTATGGTGCCCTTGTGATAAGACACCTTCATTTAGAGCTTCTCAACTCTAAATCTTAGAGAACTTTAAATAGACGCTACCTTACACATCACAAGTAACATATCAATATGGGTCATCAAACATTGCTAACAAACAACAAAAATGCAATTCAACCACATTCAATCTAAGACTTGATGTTTCTTCAAGCGTTAGATTGGGTTTCACAAATTCGTGTTTTTGGACATAAGCCTATTCCATTCATAGCAAATATGATGGAATGCCTTGGCATAGACTTTTTAAAGCAATCCGCCAAATTTAACTTTGTTGGAACATAGTAAAGACTTATGACCCCATCATTGATAAGCTCTTTCACCAGGCTATGCCTAAGTGAAATATGCCGAGACTTACCATCGTACACTTGACTATAAGCCTTTATATATGAACGCCGAATTAGAATCACAATGGATTGCCACTGGTGGCATTGGATTAGGCAATAAAGGCAATTCTATCATGAGATTCCTCAACCACTCAGCTTCCTTACTAGCTGAAGCAAGAGCAATAAACTCCGCTGCCATAGTGGAATCCGCGATGCAAGTTTGTTTCTTGGAAGACTATGAAATGGCACCTTCCCCAAACATGAATACCCAACCACTAACAAAATAGTCATCCTCTTTGTAAGTGATCAAACTAGCATCAGAATACCCTTCTAAAACCGAAGGAAATCCACTATAAGTTAGACCATAGTCTAATGTACCCTTAAGGTACCTCAAGACCCTCCAAATTGCAAACCAATGTTGACACTCGGGTTACTAGTAAATCTACTTAGTTTCCCCATAGCCAATGCAATGTCTTGTCTTGTACTAGTCATGGCATACATCAAGGATCCAATTATCCTTGAATATTCCAATTGGGAAACTGTTTTCCCTGAATTCTTAACCAATTTAACATTAGGTTCCATGGGGGTGTTCACGGGACACTTATCAAACATATTAAATCTTTTGATCATCTTCTCAATATAATGAGATTGACTTAAGATAAGTCTTCCATTATCCCTAATAATCTTGATGCCCAAAATGACATCCGCCTCCCCCAAATCCTTCATCTGAAAAGATGAGGATAAGAATTCCTTGGTCAATTCTACTTGTTGTAGACTTCTACCAAAAATAAGCATATCATCAACATATAGACAAATGATGACACCATGAACTTTGTCATCAAATTTGCTATATATACACTTATCATCTTAATTCACTATGAATCCAAAGGACAAAATCGTGTCATCAAATTTTCGATGCCACTGTCTTGGTGCTTGTTTACGTCCATACAATGACTTAACCAATTTTCACACCTTATCTTCTTGTCCTTTCAAAACAAACCCTTCGGATAATTTCATATACACTTCTTCCTCTAGATCTCCATAAATAAATGCCGTTTTGACATCCATTTGATGAATCACTAGATTATATACCGAAGCCATTGCAATCAATAACCTTATGGAGGTAATTCTTGCAACTGGTGCATAGGTATCAAAATAATCAATACCATGCTTTTGTCTAAAGCCTTGATAACCAATCTGGCTTTAAATTTCACTATGGAGCCATCCGGCCTCCTTTTCCTAGTGAAATTCCACTTGCAACCAAGAGGTTTGCAACCGGGAGGTAAATCCTCTATGACCCAAGTATTATTTCCCATAATGGAATCCATATCATCATTTATAGCTTCTTTCTAAAATGCACTATCTTGAGAAGATATGGCTTCGCTATAATTCTTTGGATCACTATCCACATTAAAACAATATGGAATAGTTGAACTAAGGACATCCCTAGAACCTTCAACTAAATAAATTATAAAATCATCAAGAGGGTTCCTAGGTCTTCTTTCCCTAGTACTTCTCCTAACTTGAGGAGTTTCAACATTCTCATTATCAAATGTATCTTCATGAGGTTCAAGTTGATCATTCAACTCTACTATCTCCCTATCATTGGCACTGATTTGTAGATCTTTCGGTCTACTCATTAATAAAAACCGTTTTTCATCAAAATTGCATCTCTTGACTCAATAACCGAATGAATCGATATATAGTCATTTTTTTCTATTACATAGAACCTATAGGTTTTCTATGCTCAGCATAACCTATAAAAATGCAATCCAAGCCCCTTTCACTTAGCTTTCTCTTTTTGTTACCGGGCACTCTTACGATTGCCCGACAACCCCAAACCTTGAGATACTTCAAGTTTGGATTTCTTTTGTACCATAGTTCATAAGGAGTAGATTTTTTACCCTTAGTAGGAACCCGGTTAAGAATGTGAAAAGCTCTCAACATTGCTTCACCCCAGAACCCTTCACTCAAACCAGAGTAAGATAACATGGACTTAACCATTTCTTCAAGAGTTCTATTTTTCCTTTCATCTACACCATTTGATTGTGGTGCATAACCCGCTGTAGTCTCATGAATTATACCCAAAGATTGGAAATAAGTTAGATCATAATATTCCCCTCCCTTATCAGTTCTTATTCTCTTAATTAATGATTCTACTTGTAGTTCTACTTCCCTTTTATAAATATCAAACTTAATTAAAGCTTCATCTTTGGAGTGTAAAATATACACATAACAAAACCTAGAATAGTCATCTATAAACGTAATCATGTATCTTTTATTCCCCAAAGAAGGAGTACTATGAAAATCACACAAGTCACTATGGATTAGTTCTAAAATATTAGTACTTCTCAACTCTCTTAAAAGGAATTATAGTGACCTTGTTCAACATGCAAGTAGAACATTTATTAGGAGAAATATCACAAGAAGGTATCAATTCTTACTTTGACATGAAAAGCATTTTATTATAATTCACATATCCTAATCTATAATGCCATAAGTCAACCGTATTCAAATCAACATGATTATCATTGACATCAACATTCAAACACAAATTATCCATAACGCCACTCTCTCTCAATGAGAGTTTAAACAAACCAGTATCCAAATAACAACGACCTGTAAATGTACACCCCTAGTAATAATGCATCTATTAGCTTCAAATACAAGTTTATAGCCAAGACTATACAGGGTAGGCCCAGATATTCCTAAGAATAATTGCAGTCCCGGAACTAAACACAAGCTCAACTTGTCCTCTCCCAAGAACCTTGATGGTAGAGTTGTTCCCCATGAAGAGGTCTTCTCCATCAACAACCTTTTGAAAGGTTTTGAACCAATGTTTACTCTTACACACATGCCTTGAAGCCCCCAAATCAATCCACCATGAGTCATCATCCTGCACCATAAAAATGTTAGAATCCGTTGCATTTAAGTCCAAACCGGAATTAAATTCAACCTCATGAAATGGATTACCTTTGGAGGGTGGGTCCTTGCTTTAGGTAGCACGACCCTCCTTGGCTTTCTCCATTCTTTTATTAAAAGAAAAACAGTCCTTCTTGCGGTGACCAACTTTACCGCATTCCCAACAAGTAAACTTGTTACTTGTCATTTCTTTTTGGACTTATTCTTGAAAGAACTATCATTCTTTCTCTTTCCACTAGTAGATGCACTAGCTTTTCCTTCATCTACCATATTAATGGTAGATGTACTAGGATTTCCATCCTTAGTTCCTTCCATGGCACGAATCCCTTCTTCAATTTGAAGATGGGTGGCCAAACCAAACAATGTCATGTCCTCATTCTTATGTTTCAAATCATGCTTAACATTATTCCAACTAGGGGGTAACTTATCTATAATACTAGAAACTACATATAACTCATTCATGTTGTTCCAAACTACCATAAATACGTTGCAATTCATGAAATTGGTCCATTATGGACCAACCATCAACAAATTTAAAGTTATTGAAATTTCTAACTAAAAATTTCTTACTTGAAGCGTCTTCCGCCATATAATTGCTCTCCAAGGACTGCCAAAGCTCCTTAGCAGATTCTATATTTTGGTAGACATCAAAAAGATCATCCTCCATCACATTCAAGATGTGATCGCGACATATGAAATCGTCGTTGTCCCACTTCGATCTCTCCTGAAAGGATTCCAAGGTTTCATTCTCATGTTCATCCGGCCTTGGAGTACTTATCACATAGGCAACATTAGGAGATGTAAGAAAAAAATACATCTTCTTCTTCCATCTCCAAAATTCAACACCATCAAACTTTTTAAGTTTGACAAAATTAGTAGTCAATTCCTTCACACTATACATGATTAAATTCTAAATAAAACCTTTTTAGAATTGTTAGGTTAACAATGATTTCACTAAGAAAAACACTTAAAATATGTGTGGGAACAAAACCTAAATTATATGTTTACAATATAAATTATAAAATAAAATACAATATAATGTATTACAATCAAGTAATAGAATTGTCAAGAAATTACTGAAAATTTACAAAGACTACACTAGTGTGAAAAGATCTAACTTGCCTTTCCTCCAAGCCGACAACCACGGGCATGAACATGAGAATAACAATGTCCCGTAAGACTCAAACCTTGATACACTGTCAAAGGTGTGTATACACTTTCCTAAAGAGGTTTATTTTCCCCACATGGTGCTTGGGTTAAACCGGAAATCCTCTTTGAGATACAATTGACAGCAATTTTGTTCTTAGCACTAGAATCGAAACGCGATGAATAATTCACGACGAAGGCTAAGTTTCAAGAGTTTTCAAAGAGAAGATTGCAAGTTTTCTCTATTGAAAAGTGTGGAGAATTATCACATAGAGAGGAAAAACAAGAGAAAAACTGATTATTCTTTTCCCATCTCTCCATCGAATCTTTTAATAAAAGATCGAAAAATCGCAACTGCCTGAGGGCCACGAGCGCAGTAGACTAATCCGCGGGCGCGGACAGGGTGAATTTCATTCACACCCAATTTTCTAGAGATGCCTGGTCGCGCCCTTGGAGAGGGCGCGGCACACATGCCGCGGGCGCGACTTTTCGTGGCTTCCCAGCCGCGGCCTCTCCTCAAATAGGAGAGGGCTCTCCCCACATACACTCTAAATGTCTAACATGAACTAAAATTATATTTGTATGAAATCCTAATATTTTAGCATGGTGACACAGTTACCAATGAGTAAATTTTTTCCTGCCAAATGATGTCAAGAATGTTCGTGAAGAGTAAAAGTGTTTTGACACCATTACAATGGCATCCTAGTGTTAACACCGTTATAAAGGATGTACTTTTGCCTTCTGTTTATAAACATATTAAGGTATTTATAGATAATTATAGGCCATAAAATCAAAATTGGTCGGTGAAAATAAGGTAGGGTCGAGTTTACTACATGTGTCAAAATCGACACGATACGAATAAAATAGCTATCAGTTTTGAACTGTAATCAATCTGTTTGATTCAAAAAATTAACAACCCAAACTCAATCTTTAATTGAGTTGAAAGACCTAATATTGACCTAGTACTAAGGTTAAATCTAAATAGTTATTCTAAAGTATGAAAATGACCTTATTTGAATGTTGAATTTGGTTAACCCAACCAGAATTCAGCCAAATATGAAAAAAAAAACTTAATTGAAATTGACGCAATACTAAATCAAAATTATTAAAATCAAACTGATCGAACTTGATCGAACTAAAATAAACCTGACCTAAATTCATCTGTTTCAAAATTAACCTGGTCAAACTCGTTAAATTGCGATCCTAATATAATCGAACCAAATGGCAATCCGAAATTAGCCTGGTCAAACCCGTTAAAACTACGATGCGAATATAATGAAGATGAACCAATTCGACCCGAGGCACGGTTACTGTAATTTTTAAACCTATTGGAACTTATTACACCTAATTAGAATTTATTGGAACTTATTAGACCTTATTTAACTTATTGGAACTTATAAGACCTTATTTATCTTATTAGAGTTTATTGAACTGATAGAGGGTTTTAACACGTCGTTATATGCTCAAATCCCTATCAACAATATTTGTAAACACTCGACTAATCCTAAACACGAGTATAGGGGTAAGTCAAGGGTCGGTCCACGAGGCATGGGGGCAAGGTTACTAAAGTCTAGGGTTAAGCTACTTCGAAGCTAAGAAAGGTGTTTTTGTGTATGCTATGGTATCAAAACGAACCTAATCACTAGAGAAATTCAATATCAAAAACACTAGGGATTAGGATCCACATAAAATCAAGATAGGGATGCTAATTAAGGGGAATTGATCAATCAAACATTGGAAGGGCTAATAGTAATTGCAATCGAAAGAGTTCAAAAGGTTATCTCCTAGAAGTCAAACTAGGTTTCCTCTATGAATGACTTAACAAGTAGAATCACAATTCAAATTCAATCAATAAATGCAATCCCTAAATCAAGTGGTCATGTCATTAGGAAATGCAATGCAACCTAGCTTAAAAATCAAGGTTGATCACTCTTATCAATTCAAACACATGCACAATTCTATCAACCAATTTAATTACAACATTCAATCAATCAAATTCCTTCAATTAGCAATAATCCATCATTCATGCATGCTTCATCATCACCCTAACAAAAATTCCACTCACTAATCATTATGAATTCAAGTAGCAAAACTAAGTTAATCATCATTATGATCATCAGAATTGCAATTCAAACTAATCAAGATCAAATTAACTAACAAACTTGAAAATGCAACAATTAACAAAATCAAAAGCAAAGAGATTGAATTAAGAAGAAGAAGAATCTTACAAACTTGATTAATCAAAGAAATTGTGCTTGCATTCAAAGTAGATGAAGATCAAAAGTAGAAATCAAACAATTCTCTCTCAAGTTTCTCTCTTTAAAAATCTAGTACAAAAATGAAAGTTAAAGTCTAATTCTAGTTGTTTATCAAAAATAGAAAGAAAAAGCTATTTATAGTATAACTAACTAGGAGGAAATAAGGTAGAAGTCCAAATATAGATCCGACTGGGCGCGCCCTCTCATGAGCATAAGCGCCCGCGAAGAACTGGGAACGGAGCAGGAAACCCAGGTGGCGCGCCCGTGTGGAGGACATGCGCACCCGCGCTGGCAGCCTGCGCGCCAGTAATGGTGGGCTGTGCGCTCGCGCCACTAGAATAGGGGATTTTCCAACGTGCGCTCATGATGTAGGTGGTACGCTCCTCTTGATCGTCACTAGGTATATGGCAGTCCCGAAATGGAGTTTACGGTGGGTTCAACACCATATTTTCATGCGAGAGCAATCACCAAATCTTGAAGCTAGCCATTCCTTACCTTATGAGCTATGAAAGAGCTTCCGCCTTGCACTTAGAGCTTCCTCCAACCCGAGAATTCAGCATGAGGGGTCTCGGGCTTCACCTTATATCTAAAATCAAAGAAAGAAGAACAAATAAAAGGGAAAATACATTAAAATCTTCGAAAATAGAAGAAAAGGAGAAAATAAGCAAGAAAGAGAAATACTATAGAATAAAAGGTCAAAACTTAAAGAAAAGAAAGAAAGGAAGCTGTAAAGGCAGCTAAAAACATTCTAAAACATCGCCATTTGAGTGCCATAAATGACACTCATCATGAACTTATTAGACCTTATTAAACTTATTAGACCTTACTGAACTTGTTAGATGTATTAAACTTATTTGAACTTATTAGGCCTTTGTGTATCATATTGGAATTTATTGAACTTATTAGACCTTATTAGATTTTATTGAACTTGTTAGACTTATTAAACTTATTGGAACTTATTAGACCTTATTTAATTTATCTTATTGGACTTTAATGAACTTTTTAGACCTTATTGAACTTATTAGACCTTATTTATCTTATTAGACCTTATTATAGAACTAATTAGACCTTATTCAACTTATTGGAACTTATTAGACCTTATTTACACTAGTAGATAGCACCGGTTCTTGAAAACCGGTGCCAAATAAAATGAGCGGGATGTAAAATTTCATAGTTGGCACCGGTTATGAATTAAACCAGTGCCAACTACGCTATTTAGCACCGGATCAAACCGGTGCCAACTGTTTTTTTTTTTTTTAAAAAAATAAATAAAAAGGTTAGAGTTGGCACCGGTTTAAAGCGAACCGGTGCCAAATACGCTGATTTGCACCGGTTCAAACCGGTGCCAACTGTTTTTTTTTTTTTTTAAAAAAAAGGAAAAGAAAAAGGTTAGAGTTGGCACCGGTTAACCGGTGCCATTTAAAAAAAAAAAAACCCCGGGTTTAGGGTCCTGTTCAATTCGTGTTTTCTTCTTCAATTCATATTGCTAAGGCGCGTTTTTCATTCATTCCCTCCTCTCTTCTCCTATTCCTTCTCCATTAAAGTGTACTCTTTGTTCTTCCATAGAAGTGCTGCGACATTCTCACCTCCATTGAAGCAGCTAGTTCGTAGCATTGCCCCCCCTCCACGTACAAGCAACTCCGGCCATATAACTCCCTCCATTGAAACGGCTTCAAGCTAAGGTAAGTTCGTAGCAATTAGGTTTTACTTATATTACTCCAATGATGAATTCCTTCGAGTTATTGGTGGATTTTTTTTACAATTTAGTAATTATAAGTTTCTTGTAATCTAGGGTTTTTGAATATAAACGCGCATTGCCCCCCCCCCTTCCACGTACAACAACCTTCTTGCTCGCTCTCATTGTGGGTCTAAGGCGCCATTTCAGGTAATTGTTCGAAACCTGAGAAGAGTGTGTGATGTTTTGTGGTTTCTTAGGCAACATAGAATGGGATTGTTTGGTTTGTTAGAAACTAAGGTGAAGGGGAAAATTTTTCTGTTAAAAATGCAAGAAAATAGCAGTTTTGCAATTTTTGAAGTATAGTAAGATGCACTATTTAAGAACGGGGTTAAGATTTAAATGTTCTCAACACAAACTTCTAATGGAAATATGTGGTTCGGAGAAAAATGAAATAGAGGTTTAAGTCAGAGGGTTTTTGTAAAAGTTGATTGAGAAACTTTTAGGAAGAGAACCTTGTGAACTTAGTGATGAAATGATTACTTTCAAGTTTCAACTAAACTACCAAGAATTCTAAAAAAACCCCAATTTACATATTTATGTCAATAAATATTCTTATTGGTTAGAATAAACCATTTAGGGGGGCATAGTGAAAATGGCCTTACTCGGGCCATTTTGGTTGAAAATGCGTTCTACAACCCCTTAATTGGTATTTTCTTGTAATTTCAAGCCTTGGCAACCTATAAATAAGTGATAAAGACATGTTATGACTATTTATGAGTTCACTTGACAAGAAATGTAGGAAATAGGCATCCTAGTAGTGAAAATGGCCTTACTCGGGCCATTTTGGTTGAAAATGTGTTCTACAACCCCTTAATTGCTATTTTCTTGTAATTTCAAGCCTTGGCAACCTATAAATAAGTGATAAAGACATTTAATGACTATTTATGAGTTCACTTGACAAAAAATGTAGTAAATAGGCATCCTAGTAGTGAAAATGGCCTTACTCGGGCCATTTTGGTTGAAAATGCGTTCTACAACCCCTTAATTGCTATTTTCTTGTAATTTCAAGCCTTGGCCACCTATAAATAAGTGATAAAGACATGTTATGACTATTTATGAGTTCACTTGACAAGAAATGTAGGAAATAGGCATCCTAGTAGTGAAAATGGCCTTACTCGGGCCATTTTAGTTGAAAATGCGTTCTAAAACCCCTTAATTGCTATTTTCTTGTAATTTCAAGCCTTGGCCACCTATAAATAAGTTATAAAGACATGTTATGACTATTTATGAGTTCACTTGACAAGAAATGTAGGAAATAGGCATCCTAGTAGTGAAAATGGCCTTACTCGGGCTATTTTGGTTGAAAATGCGTTCTACAACCCCTTAATTGCTATTTTCTTGTAATTTCAAGCCTTCATCACCAATAACTAAGTGATATTGACATGTTACGATTATTTATGAGTTCACTCCTACTAACTTACGTTTTGTGTATGTATTCCAAGTTTTGCAAGGGACAAACGGGAAATCCGTTCACGAGCGAGGAACTCAATGTAATTCGAGACATGTTGGCGGCCTACATCGCATTTAATTTGTAAATATCATTTATTTCTGTTTTAACTAGCTTAGTTGTACTACATTATTACTAATTAATTTTGTTTGTTTGTAGTTTTGACACATTTTTCTAATTAATATCATATTTTGGGATTGTTATCAATATTTATGTCCTTGTTATTATTTTCAATTATTGTTATTATTAATATATTAATAATACTAGTTATTATTAATATTATAATAATAATAATAATAATAATTATTATTATTATTATTATTAATATTATAATAATAATACTTATTATTATTATTAAAATTAATAATAATAATAATTATTATTATTAATAAAATTAATAATAATAATAATAATTATTAATTATCAGGTATTATGTGCAGGATCTCATTATTATTATATTTATTAGTATTAGTATTAATATATATCATTTCCAGAAAAAAAAAAAAAAAAAAGTCAAAGGCACCGGTTCATGCTTAAAACCGGTGCCAACTACATTGAAATTATGAAGAAAAAAAAAGTAGCGCAATTATAGTTGGCACCGGTTAACCGGTGCCAAATGCTTTAGTTGGCACCGGTTAACCAGTGCCAACTTAATGGTGCCAGTTTTTTTTTAATCAAAATCAAGGTAGTTGGCACCGGTTAACCGGTGCCAAATTTTTGAGGATTTGGCATCCCTCAAATCCCCAACGGTTCAAAACCGGTGTCTTAGGGGGGGTTTGAACCGGTGCCATATTAGGATTTTTGTCTAGTGTTATCTTATTGGAACTTATTGGACTTTATTTAATTTATTAGACCTTATTTATACCTATTACACCTTATTAGACCTTATTTATACCTATTACACCTTATTAGACCTTATTTATCTTATTAGAACTTATTGGATTTTATTTTATTTATTAGAACTTATTTATACCTATTATACCTTATTAAACTTATTTAAACTGATTAGACCTTAAAAAAGTTATTGTTACTTAACTAAACTTACCTAAACATGATACATAGGGTGTGTTTTATTTACCTGATTTCCACTTATCTAAACTTAACTGAATTTATCTGAACATTATCTGAACTTACTAAAACTTATTTTAGTTGTAATTTAAACTTGGGTAACCTTTATCATAATTCATTTGTTCTGAACTGAACTTATTTTTCCTAAACTGGACTTATTTTGAACTTATCTGAACTTATTAGACTTGAAATAAGTGAAAAATAAGGTGAACAGAACAGACCCTTATTTTTATAAGGTGAAGAGAACAACCCCGAAAAAAGATTCTGATTTAGTAAAGAGTTTTACAGTTGATGGCAAAGTAAAGTTTCTCTAATTTAAGATAAGTTTAGATAATTATAGATAAGATAAGTTCAAGATAATTTCTGATAAGTTTGGATAACTTCAGATAAGATAAGTTAAAGATAAGTTCATATAAGATAAGATAAGTTCATATAAATTCTGATAATTTTAGATAAGTAAAAATTAGGTAAATAGTATACACCGATATATGAGAATAAAGTTCCTAAATGGACAGAGTATATATTTATATAACATGAAACTTTTTGCATTGTTAACATGATTCAGTTTGACTAATGATGCCATATAATTTAAATAATGATGGCATACTCCCTCCGTGTTTAATAAGTGTTACACTTTGACCGATCCATAGTTTTAGGCAATTTAAGTAACTTAAATAAAATAAGAGGTAAGTGGGGTAGTTGAAGTATTTAAAAAATGTAAAAGAAAGATAGTGGGTTAATAATTTATTGAAAGGTAATGAATGTGAGAGGAATAAAATAATAAAAAAAAGGTAGTGGGTTTAGGAGGGATCATGAGTCCATGAAAGGAGAAAGATATAATATTAAAATATAGCTTTTTGTCAAAAAAAGGAAGTGTAACACTTATTAAAACACGGTCGCATTTGGTAAATGTAACACTTATTAAAACACGAAGGGATTACAATTTTTTTTTAAAATAGTATAGTAGAGGGGGAGGCGGGGAGGGGGTGTATCATGTGCGTGGTACACCCAGAATTACATTACATATAAATAAAGGTACACCCAGAAGTACATTACATATAAATAAAAGAACATTGGAACAAATTTAATGTTCCTTTATTTATATGTAATTTCTTTTTTGAAGAAATTTATATGTAATGTTCTTTATTTTATATGTAATGTTCATTTTACCCCTTCATTCTCTCTCTCTTTGATACTCTCTCTCTCCTCTCTTCCTCTAACTTCTTTCATTTTATTTTTTTCACTACTACAATTAAATTTGCAACCACTAATGGAATTATTAAGTTAATTACATCCCTTATAATTTTTATGTATTTTATTGTTATTATTTTCACCCTTTTAATCTTGATGTGAGTTTTTCTGTTGGAGGTCTTGCATGTTTGTGTAATCCACAATTTTGAGGTTTATAGTCTTGAAAATGTTGAGGTTGTACTTTCGAGAAGTGGAATAAAATTGGAGTTCATAAAAATGGAGCTTGTTGTTTGGAGTATTGGCATAATTTGTGAAAATAGTAAGTAAAGGGGTTGTATGTACCATGTGCATGGTACACCCAAAAGTAAATTACATATAAATAAAAGAAAATTCAGACAAAAGTTCTTTTATTTATATGTAATGTTCTTTTTTTTTTGAAGAAATTTATGTGAAATGCTCTTTATTTTATATGTAATGTTCATTTTACCCCTTCATTCTCTCTCTGTTCGATACTCTTTTTCTCTCTCCTCTCCCTCTAACTTCTTCTTTCATTTTACTTCTTGATTTTTATAGCTTTTATGTGCTTAATTCATCACTCACAAACACATTTTTATTGGATGTAACACTCCAAAATCTGAATTTCATAACCAAATTTTCGGATTTTTCATGATTTAAGAATTTTGGGTATTTTTTATTTTGGCTAAAGAACTTGCAATTGAGTGTTCTACTTGCTTAATTTCCACTATTAATTCACTTTACAAGGGTTTCCTACTCATTTGAGGTATGATTTCTCTTTCTTTGTTCATCTTTGTTATACTTTATGAATATGAAACCCTAGGTTGTGCTTCAATGGTGAACTCTCTTTACTTGTTCTTTTTACCTATATTTTGTGTTTTGTGATGATATTTGTTGTTCATATGAAGCTTTCTTATCATGAAATTACTCGATTGTTTGAATTTTTGGCACTACCATTGTTGTTCATCTTCTTCTTCCATGAGGTTTGGGTAGTAGTATTTTTCCATTATTTATATGTTATGTTATTTTATTTATATGTAATGTTCTTTTATTTATAGGTTATGTTCTTTTATTTTTAGGTAATGTTCTTTTATTTATAGGTTATATTTTTTTTATTTAGAGTGTATTGTTTTTCCGAGTGTACCATGGTGCATGGTACACCCACCTGTACGAAACAATAACTGCATAATTTGAAGCTGTTAAAAAATGAAAAGGTTTGACCTTGTCAAAAAATGATTTTTTTTTAGGTCTTTTGTCATTTTATTTGGAAGTTGCCTTCATGTGTTATAAATCTTTGATTTTTTTAATTATAATTAAAAATTATTTGCGATGTTTCAATGTAACCCTTTTCGTTATTTTCTTTGGAGGGAAGGAATTAATGGGGCTTTTAGGGGCCTAGACATTAGGAACAATAGAAAAATAAAACTTTTTTTTTTCATTAAGTTGACAATAATAGGTTTCCTAGCCATTAGATAACTCATTGAGGAATTCATCGCAATGGGTCCATTCTTTATGAAAATTTATATAACTTATATTAGTCCTACATTTACTTTAAAGCACCATTTTATAATAATTTGGAAAATATGGATTTTTTTTTTTGTCATATGCATTGTCCTTGACCCTAGAAATAGAAGACTGATTTCTGTTGTTTTGTATGTTAATGTATCAATTTATCATGTTTTTATAAATGTAATTAGCTCATTGTTGGTTGCTTGTGTTGGGCATAACATTGTAGGGAAGTCCTATTGATAGACCTGGTTGATTCAAATTGGGAGACAATCAAATTTATAGCCTCCATTAATGCGGAGGCTACACTCGATGAGGATGCGCAACATATAGAAGGCAGAGAGGTATTGACCTATTTTATTTGGTTGATTCTTAAATTTTACTATTTGCTATAACAAGTTAGTGGATATTTACATGAAACAATGTAATTTCAATAGAATTATAATTTTTTTTTTATGAGAAAGGTGTACAAAAAGTGTCTGGCAGTGGACAAAGACGAAGGGGAAATATGTTTGGTTTTGTGGTGTCCAACACTGCGCGGAAACAAAATCCGCCCAAAAGTCCATGCATAAATTAAAGAAACTAAACATGCATACAATTAATTAAACACATAATAATAGAGAGAGAGAAATAGGAAAAAGACGATCATAACCTTGATGCGTGTTTTCCACTTATCACGAACACAAACTCACGAACGGAGAAAGAGCCTCAAACGCGACCCCTACAACGTGGTCCACCCACGTGCCCAAACTTGGCTAATATTACCAGCTAGGGTAATATTAACACTACTAACAAGAAGATCTCTTTAAAAGGTTTTCTCAATGGAGATGCCTTGTATAGAGTTCAACTCTTGTAACAATTCCCAAGGGAGGCCTTGGGTATTTATAGGAGAAGCACCTCCATCCCCTTGATATCCAATCAATGTGGGACTTTGTAAAGTTGAGAAATAAATGCATTTAATTTAATTCTAAAATAATTAAAAGACCAATAACAAATAATTAAACAACTAGTGGCACAAACATGGGAGGGTTAGGTGAGGACCACAAGGGAGAGCCACATGGCCTCCTTGTTCCCCAAGCCACCAAACCCACCAATCACAAGAAGTTATGACTAGTCAACATCCACGGGCACCAAGGAATGGTCGGTCAAGGCCTTATGAGCTTGGCTTGGGCCTGCCAGCCGCACTGCAAGCCCACCACACTTGCTGGGTTGTTGTGCGCTGTTTGGCTACCATGTCAGGCCTGCTAGCAGGCCTTGCAAGTTAGGGCTTGCTGCGAGCTTGCTGGTGCGCGAGGCTAGCATGCCTGCTACGAGCTGCTGGCGTGCGGGCTGCTTGGTGCGCCATGCTAGCTGCTCGTTGCTGCTGCCCTCGCAAGCTCGCACGCCCTTGTAGGCTACTGGTGCTTGCAGCCACTGCTGGCTTGTGGCAACATGTGCTAGCCTAGCCCTAATAGGGCTAGGCCAATATGAGGCTAGGGCTATCCACTTTGGCTTTCTAATTATTGTTTGACTTATTTGTACGTCTTGTTAATTCTCAAAATTTAACTTGACGTTCGGCTTCGACGCTCTAAGCTCGGAATCCGACGTCAGAGTATGTTTCCTCTTGTTTGACGTATTAAGGCCTTCGGCTTAATTCGTCGCCTTAGTTTGGTTGCATGCTTGGGTGTGACTCCGTTGGGTTCAGTCAAAGGAAAGCTGTGAGATTAATATAATTAACTGAATAATTAACTCCGTAATTGATTATGAACCCTCTATTGGAATAATAAACTTGTTCGAAGGACACCATTCCTTTCAATCTCCCACTTGTCCTTTCGGACAAGTGTGCTGTTTGTGTATAGCCTATTTCCTACGTCACTTAATGCCTCTTCATGAACTATAAGGTATGATTCTTCGTCATCCTTATTATTTCCATAATTGTTTCTCAATTTTCCGAGTTCGACTGTCAATAAACAAATGACTTCTAAAATCCATCTGAGCACGGCTATGCATTTTCACAGTCTCGCTCTTCGAGAGGCCATGTAAACAACAAAGATATGTTCCCTACTGTAAACTAGGGGACATTCCCAGTCTTGCATTATTAGCTTCCCTTATTAAGAGGCCCTAGCCTCCTGAGTGTTGCCTTTATAATCCCCTTGTACGGCAGACGTTTGACAACATCAAAACGGACTAGTACTGAAGCAAGAGAACTTACAATTCTCATGGTTGAGGAAAGAGGTTCTGATAGCCATAATGAGTAATATACTTATGACGAATATTAGATCTCTTAAAGTATTCTCATAGGCCGATCCAGTATAGTTCCAAACTAATACCTGTGCAAATGATTTATGACATTCCTGTCCTTGTAGCACAAGAAACGGTGCTATAAATCATACTACACACTAATCTCGCGCGGCCAATAGTAGTCCAACTTTCAAATGACCTCGATTAGGGATGGGTTCGGTATGATATTCAATGTTAATTAATAGGTGTTTCTTTATCCAAGACATTGTCTTGATACCCTATTTTGAATATTTTCAAACCGAATGGACTCATTATTTAATTCTAAACCACAATTAAATAGTTTGTGGAATTATTAGTAAAAAAATTTATTCCATTATGAAACTTTTTAACATTTCATCTTATGATAAATGGTTTTCCGCAAATGTTATAAGAGTAATATTCTCTACAAAACATTTATAGAAATCGGCCGGTTAAGGCCACTCAGCCCCAAAATCGGCCGATTCCGGCCATTAATGGCCGAATTCGTGGTCGTTTTGGGGAAGGAGGGTTGCGGATTAGGGTTTTTGCCATTAATGGTTAGGTGGTTTTGGGGTGTATTAGGGCTGCGGGAAAGGGAGAGGGAGGGTTCAGGTGGGTCTAGTAAGGAAGGGGGACGGGATGCACCAGTAGCTAGGTTGGTGAAGGTGGCAGTGGTGCGGCGGTGGTGGGGCTGGGGTAGCTGGGTAGATTTAGGAATTATATATTTTTTTTTTATTTTTATTTCTTTAAAACAAATAAAATGGTGACACGTGTCACTGTGGATCCCACTCAACGGAAATTTTGGACGGAGACCGTTAAGTGGTGGTAGTCCAATATTTTAAAAAAAAATCAGGTGTTAAAATAAATATTTTTTTTTGGGTGTTAAAAACTATTTTCGGGTTTTTTTTTTCTATTGTTAAAATCCAAAATTTCCTTACTTAAATCTAATTTTAAAAACTCATGAGTAAGGTACATTTAAAATTATTAACTACAAACCATTAACTTTCCATACAAATGCATGGAATACTATATCAAAAATTAAACCATGGATTACAAATCTGTCTAAAAACATATCTTCTTCAACCCTAATAACTTCAAACCACTTATATTTCTTTGTAAATACGTAATTCATCAAATAAACATATTCTTTAATTTACTTAGCTATGTAAAAAAAAAAAAAAAAAAAAAAGAACAAATTTAGTTCATTTATAAAATTTAAGGTCTTATTCACTTCACTTTATTTTTGCTGAATTGAAATAAATTTTACTGAACTTAAATTATTTTTGCCGCAATTTAATTATTTTTACTGAATTGAAATTATTTTTACTGAACTGAAATTAATTTTGCTGAACTAATTTATTTTTATTGATTCTCTATTATAATTTTTCTTTAAAGTTACTGATTTTTGCCGAACTAAAATTATATTTAACTGAATTGAAATTAATTTTACTGAATCGAACTTATTTTTGTTGAATTGAAATTATTTTTATTGAACAGAAATTATTTCCACTAAATATTAAATTTTTTTTTAAAGTGAATTTAACAGGGCTTAAATTTGACCAGTTACTTTAAAAACTTACTTTCAATGTCGCCAAAAAAAGGTTTTGAAAAACAATGTGAGCTATCAAATTATAATCTTCTGCTTCAATTTAACGTATTTCTTCACCTTCATTTGTCATTGCAACATATACAAATGGTTTCTAAAACTAAACTACTTAATTATCTTGCTTCAAGAAGTAATTTTTTTATGAAAATGGCGCGATAATTTCATCAACAACGCATTTACCGCACCTCTCTCCTCAGGCGGGACTCTCACACGCTTTTTACCGCTTAATTCTCTTGCTCAAGTCTCTTTCTTTCCATTTTTTACAATGTTGATGTGTCGCAATATTATTGGTTGTCTATGTGGGGCTACACATAGACTAAGTCTATGTGTATCAAACCTCCATAGAGAGCGTACACAAATACTCTATTTGATTTTGGGGTGAAATTAGTGTTAGTGACTCCTTTCTTTACACTTTGTATTAGACTAGAGTATATTGGTACAAATGCGCGGGATGCTATATATTTTCCTAATAAATGAGAAATTGGCATAAGATTTACTCCATTCCTCTAATGAATGTATATGGAATACATTGAGTCATTGATGTACCCTATCAGGGGCGAAGCCAAGAATTAAAATATGGAGAGGCCGAGACTTATTAAGTAAAATAGTATTGTATTTCATACAATTATTACACAACATTTTCTTTTGCGGTATTTGCAATATTAGAAATTAGATTTGACTATATTTTATAAAGCAACAAAAAAATATTATTTCATCATAATATTCAATATTACAACCATTCAACCAAAGAGGACTTGCCTTATTGATTAAAGCGAAGGTTTGTGTACGATATATTTGGTATTGCTCTTGTTGTTCATTTTTACAAAAATAAATAAAAATATATACTCCCTCCGTCCCTTAAATAACAACCCTTTTGGGAATTTTTCACGGGTATTAAGAAATTTAAGTGGGAAATCCAAGTGTATGGGGAAGCTGATAAAAGTACATTGAAAAGGTAAATTTACATGGAATTTGCAAAAAAGTAGAGAGAGAATGTAATAAAAGTACATGGAAAAAACATAATTTACATGGAAAGCTAATTTTGCACAAATATTATGGCAAATTGGAAGGTATTATAATGCAAATGGGATGAACATGTTGGGACTAAAATTTGGCCAAAAGGGTAATTCTTTTAGGGACAGAGGGAGTAGTAATTAAAAAAAGTGTAAGGTATGCAATTTATTGATTTAGTCAATTAAAAATATAGGAAAAATAATATAAGTTTAAAATCAAAACAATTGGCAAACTAATAAAAAAGAATAAAACTAATAAAAGAAATACTGAATAAAATTATAAAATAAATAAAAGATTAAAAGGTTAAAAAGTAGGATGCATGCAACACCCACGAGAATTGAATACATGACCTGTAGGCTGTATACTTGAAGTTGAGCGCTCAACCACTAAGCTACAATTTAGAAGGCTAGATTTACACAAAAAATAATCATTTTATTCTATAAACTTATAAGGGCTAGCCTTCAAGATATATGGGTCGCTAGTTGGGCCACAGGGGGCCGAGCCTCCACCAGCCCACCTCGTGGCTCCGTCTCTGTACCCCATATTGTAATTACAACTAGAGGTGTCAATTCGGATAACCGGATAGCGTTTGGGTCGGGTATATTCGGGTCGAATATGTTCGAGTCAAAATTATTCTTTTAACTCGAATCGGGTCAAATTCGGGTCATGGTCTAGCGAGTCCGGGTTAGATATGGGTCGGGTCAACTCCAGATCAGTTCAAGTATAGTTTGGATAAATTCGAATCGAGTTCAAAATGGGTTTGACCGGGTTAATTTCGGGTCGGATGAATTTAGGTCGGATTGATTTCGATTTGGATGATTTCGGTTCGGTCAAGTTCAGTTTAATTAAGATAAGGTTGATTCAATATTTGGTCAATTCCGATTCAATTCCTTTCCGTGTTTGTCTAGATTTTGGTCAAGTTGACCAAATTCAATTTCCAAATAAGGTCATTTTTAAACTAGAGTAATTATTGAATTTTTACCTTATATTGGGTTGATATCGAGTCATTCATGTGTCATTTCTCATATTGCGTGGTTAATTATTACTAAATGGGAAGAATTAGTTTTCTCATTCAATCAATCCTTGTGTAATATTTATCTTGGAGCCAAATTTAAATTGAATAATTATCGATGACTTATCATACCTACGTACATAAGTGAGACGATTAGTAATGAACTAGTGATAAACTGATAGATTGATAGATGATAGTCACATATGGTGATATACAAAAAAAATGTCCTCTTTTTAAGGTACTACTCTTTAATTGTTTAATCTCATGAGGCTACATGTACTATTAGTTTGCTTCTTCAATTTGTACAACATATTTGTTAGAGTTTTAGACTTTCAAACTTATTGATAATTAGTAAATTTGTAAATATATAGTAGTATAGGAACTTGAAAAAAAGATCAATAATAGGTTAGGTTTAAAATTATGGCCGGTTAAAATCCGATCGAGTTAAAATTAGGTTGGGTTAATATCACTTCGGGTTAAAGCAGATCGGATTAAGTCAGTTATTATTTATCAGGTCATTTTCGGATCAGGTTAGGTTCAAGTCGAGTCAAATTGGTTCGGTTTGAGGTCAAGTCGGGTCATATCGGGTCCGGGTTAAGTTCAAGTCGGGTCAAATCAGTGCCTGGTTAAGTTCAGGTCGAGTTAAATTTGGATTCGGATTAAGTTCAGGTTGGTTAAAGATCAGATTTGGATCCTGAATTTCTCGGGTCAAATCAGATAAGTTATAGTTCGAAACGGATGATTTTTTCCAGATCAGTTCGGTTTTGACACCTCTAATTACAACTAGTTTATATTGTGCTATGCTGAAAATTTTACAATGTCATTCTTTAAAAAGGCACCATAATTTGCTGATGTGGCGAAATCTGATTGGCCTGTGTATATTTATTTTCATTTTGAATTATTTTTAATGTTCATAATGTATTAAAATTGTATTTTTTTATTTATTCTTTTTAATACATGTATTTTTAAAAAAATATATATATAATTATAAATTATGAAAACCTATATTATATTATTGTAAGGAATTTTTCCACTTCGCCTTACATGTGGGTCATGTTTTTAAGCATTGCGGCGCTCCAAAGAAATGAAGCCAGAGAGAAATAGTCGCCAATAAGATTTAGGAACTTGTAAAACGTTCACGGGTGTAAAGGTTACACCCCATTCTCAATCACATAAATTGCTAACTCCATAATGGTGCATAACTATGACTGGATGTTTATGGATGATGGTACGAATTCGACCTAAGATAAGCCAAACCCGCCCTAAATAGGCATGTAGACACCTGATTGTGTCTCCCCAAAAACCAAACCCTGTAATGAGTACCTTTCACGTTTTGATTAACAAGCTCGGTATAGAGTTGGAGAGTCTTGTGAAGTTCCCTTAAGCCTTGAGAATATGCCTAACTTTACTTAAAATGTTTTAATCCAAAATCATTCATTTCGTGTCTTTTAACCCAAAAATCACTCATTCCGTGTCCAATCCATAAAAAAGTCTAAATCAGATTATTTTAGTCCATAATCCTGGTCCAATTATTGTTTAGTTGGATGGGTCTTGAAAAGAGCTTTCCAACGATATATTATAAGCCCAAATCCGACTTAAAACGAATAAGTTATGGCCAAAATACTAAACCGAGCCCAAACCAGACCTAGGTCCACCTTACCTAAGACCCAATGATCATGTGAGGGCCCATTAGGATTCTTTAGGCGCTTCTAGAATCCTCTAGAAGGTTCTAATTTATCCTATCTGAAAAGATAAAGATAAAAAAGAGTTTGAAGCCGAATAAACTTCTGTTTTAAAAGTCCTTATCCTAATCAAGTTAAAAGACGTATGGATGTATTTCGTTAACCCAATTATATTAGGAATCAAATTCCGCACAGCTTAGTCATCTTTGAAACCATCACCAAACGACAGAACCATCGGACTACGATAGTCCTATCGCGCTGCGATGGGCTCTGTCACACGGCGATGCTTCAATCGCCCCGCAATGAAACTTGTTTTATTCCGTTTCAAATTTTGATCTTTTCAGATCTTCCAGACTCTCTCTTATCCTACAAATAGAGGTCATTTTACCCCATTTCAGATCACCAACAACAATCAATAATCATCTCAACATCATAATATTCTCTCTCTTGATTCCCATGTTCTTAGCCTAGCCTAAACACATCCTTGATACACCCAAATCAGTCACAATACCTCCTTCGTGAGATTTGTATACTCCTAGCCATCCTCGACGTTGCCATCGACCTCGACGTTGCCATCGACCTCGACGTTGCCATCGACCTCGACGTGAAAGGTTGATAATTCTATGGGTTTGGTCCCAAATCTCGATTTCAATTCATATTTGATTTATTTACTTTATTGATTTTAGCTTTCTTGAAGTTTACTAACGTGTGTGTTGTTTTAATAGCAAGAAGGTTGAGACATCAAAGTAAGTAATTTGATTACTTCATTATTCTTTGATTTTGGAGTAGAAATCATGTTTACAATGTTATTTTAATTCTTGATATCATGTTTAGGATGTTTTTATGAATTCTAGTATCATGTTTAGGATAGCGCTTTGATCTTGTTGTTGGTGACATGCTAGGATTTGTTATTAATCCATTTAGTATCATGCCTAGGATCTTACTAATAACGATGTTTTGTTGTTATGATGATGATTGTTGTATTAATCATATGTTGCTTGATTATTCTTGATTGCTATTGCTTGATCACGCCCCTTTTTGCAGGTTTAAAGGGAATTTGTACTTGAAATCACGCCTAATAAGATAATTAATAATTTGATTTAGGCTTAATATGATTTTAATTCAAGTGATCACCAATATTAGATTTGATTGTGCATTAATAATCAACCAACATAGATTAAACAACTTTAGGATTAACTTGATGTATGTATGTTGATCGAAAAGCTCACATGAATATCATAAGAATTAAGTAGAGGCCTATTTAGGGTGGGTTCAATCTCTTTTAGGTTGGATTCGTACCATCATCCCTGAACATCCATTGATGGTTCCAGACCATTATGGAGTTAACGATCTCCGTGATCGTGAATGGGGTGTAACCTTCATACCCGTGAACGTTTTACAAGTTCCTAAAACTTGTTGGCGACTCTTTTATCTCTAGCTTTTTCTCCTTGGAACGCCGCCATGCCTAAAAGCATGAACTACAGTAGGGCTCAAAGATGAGAGTTGAAAAATTCACTACAAGGCCTTTACTTGATTCTTTTGATATTCATGCGCGCTTTTCGATCAACATACATACATCAAATTAGTCCTAAGCCTATTTAATCTACGTTGGTTGATCATTAATTCACAATCACATCTAATATCAGTGATTTCTTGAATTAAAATCATGTTAAGCCTAAATCCAATTATTAATTATCTTCTTAGGTGTGATTTCAAGTACAAATTCCCTTTCAACCTGCAAAAAGGGGCATGATCAAGCAATAGCAATAAATCATGAATAATCAAGCAACATATGACCAATACAACAATCATCATCATCAAAACATCATTAAAACATACTTAGTAGTAAGATCCTAGGCATGATACTGAATGGATTAATAACAACTCCTTAGCATGTCACTAATAATAAAATCAAAGAGTTGTCCTAAATATGATACTAGAAATCATAATAACATCCTAAACATTATTTCTACTCCAAAATCAAAGAATAATAATAAGGGTGATAAATTACTCACTTTGATACCTCAACCTTCTTGCTATTAAAACAATACACACGTTAGTAAACTTCAAGAAAGTTAAATCAATAAAGTAAATAAATCAAACATGAATTGAAATATAGATTTGGGACCAAACAATCAGAACTATCAACCTTTCACGTCGAGTATGGCTTGGAGTATTCAAATCTCGCAAAGGAAGTATTGTGTCTGACTTGGATGTATTAAGGATGTGATTAGGCTAAGGCTAAGAACATGGGTGTTTTGAATGATGATTGATGAGAGTTGTGGCTAGGTAATTGATGGTTATTGTCCATCTTATTGATCGTTTCTTCCATGATTTGGAACGGGAAAAACGACCTCTATTTATAAGGAAAAAAGAGATTCGAAACAATCAGAAAAGATCAGAAGTTCTAAATAAGATAAAACAACTTTTGACGCAACGTGACAAGATTGTCGTGCCGCGCTGGGTGCTGACGCGCCGCGTCAGGACTGTTGTTGTGCGATGGTCCTAGCATTGCGCGCTGGTCCAAAAAGATATTAAAGTTGTACGGAGCTTGATTTCTAATAGAATTATGTTTTCAAAAGATATCTGAACGTCTTCGTATTCGAATAGAACAAACACTGATTATTTTACAAGAAGTTTTATTCAATCTCAAACTCTTTGATCTCTATCTTTTCGGGAAGGATATATTAGAACCTTCTAGAGGATTCTAGAAGTTTCTAACTAGGTTAGGATTAGGAATATGATCATATAGGACCTAAATAAGATATTTAGACTCCATATAATCATAGGGTCGTAACTAAGGTGGATCCAGGTTTGGTTTGGACTCGATTTAGTATTTGGCATAACGTATTCGTTTTAAGTCGGATTTGAGCTTATAATATATCATTGGAAAGATCTTTTCAAGCCCCATCTAACTAAACAATAATTGGATTGAGATTATGAACCAAAATAATATGGTTTGGACGTTTTTACGATTTGGCACGAAATGAATGATTTGAAGGACACGAAATGAATGATTTTGGGTTTAAGGACACGAAATGAATGATTTTGGATTAAAACATTTTAGGTAAGGTTAAGAATATGATCAAGTCTTAAAGAAACTTTGTGAGACTCTTAAACTCTTTACCGAACTCGTAAATCAAAACGTGAAAGGTACTCATCACTAGGTTTGGTTTTTGGGGAGACAAAATTGGGTGTCTACAAATAATAATTAATTTTTGAAATTATAATTATAATTAAAAATCACAAAATTAAAATTGTTCATCATTGTTCATACTTCATATTGTTCGCCAATGTTCATTAATCATGTCATTGATTAGCCCCCCATTCCCAAAATCAATGTTAGTTGTTGATAAATTCGCAAATCTGGACTAAAATCGAGATCAAATTCTTAAACAAATTGTGTTTTTGCATTTTATTTTTTGCAGATTTTGATTTTTGGTTTTTGTTTAACAACAATCTCATTTATAAGTATTTGCAAAGGAAGACTTTCGCTTTGAATGGTTCGAAAATACGATTTATGTGGACTCAAACTGTGCAATTTTGTCAATGAACAAGGAGTATTAAGTTTTTAGAAGATGAAGTGGTCGCATTTTTTTTTTGTTCGCAATCCCTCTTTGATCTGATAAATGTAATTAAATTTTCTCGAACTTGTTTGTGATTAGGTAATGACTTAAACTATGTTTGGTCATTACATAGGAAAACAGTTACCCATTACCCAACTACAAATTAAAACTAAACTTTTTAGGTAATGACCTAACTAAATAAAGGTAATTACCTAACCACAAACAGATTACAAAAATCGCAGATCTCGATTCTAGATAAAACAGATCTACGAAAAAAAAAAATTCGAACTCTAAATCGTAGAGCACACCCTCGTTATCCATTGATCGTTAAAAAAATTAAAAGATTTGTGTTTTTAATGATCATAATACACGCTCCTAAGGCAATTTTCATCCTCAAAACTATCCAACAACTTCATTTTTACATAAATCAAAATTATCAATTGAACCCTAAAACGAAATTTGTATACGAGTCATGGAAGCAAATTCTGAACCCAATAAATCTCATCTTTGGACAGAATTTTGGTCAGAATCTTGTATAGTCTATTCGGAATTTTGGTCGGAGTTCCGAATAGATTATACAAGATTTTGGGGGTGGTTAATTAAGATCATGAATGAAGAACAATGATGAATATTTTATTTCTAAATTTTAATTATAATTTAATTTTCTAAAATTATTTTACAAAGATAAAAGTAGATTTAAAATACTATAATTACTTTCTTTAAAAAAAATACTTGTATTTACAATTATACATATATGTATAGTACATTTAGGCTTTTAAAAATAAATCAAAAATTGACCAATCATAACATGAGACATCATTATGTTATGGTGCTTTTTTTTTCTTTTTTTTTTAAATGACACAGTAGACCTTCCAACATTTGAAAAATATAATAGGGTAACAAATAATATCTTTTTCAGAATGATTGGCGTAATTTGCCTTTTGTCAGTACTAATTTATTAGACCATGTTTATTTATTAATGTAGATAACTTAAATGTTACTCTGTATCAGAGTAAATGTTGTTAAATTGACATTTTAATTTTATAATTTTTACTAATAAAATGATCAAGCTTTTACATTGGCAAATGTATGTGGTCAAATTGTGTAAGTTATTTTAGATATAAATTAGTATATTATTTTCTTAAAAAAAAACTATAATGTGGTCAAATTGTGTAAGTTATTTTAGATATAAATTAGAATATTATTTTCTTAAAAAAAAACTATACTTTCCCAACATGTGTATTGAATGTGTTTTAGGCCTTTTAGCAGAATTTTTTTTCATCAGAGTAAGACTGAGTATTAAGTTATACTTGGTTAATAATAGCAACTATAATTAATAGGATAAAATTTTACACTTATTCAAAACTCTAGTTGAGTATCATCTATTTTGCTGAATTTGTTCCAACTAAGATACTGAACTAAATTTGGTATAATACATTGTTGCATAGTTGTAAAATTGCTGAACTTGATTCCCATTCTTAGTAGACATACTCTATTAAGATTTGTTGACAGTTTGTGTGATTGGATTGTGAGATTACCTATTGACTAACTTATAAAAAAACTCCTGAGAGCTGGGATCAATATATGGTAAATGTATCTTACATCTCGTAAGGGAACGCCTTAAGTATCATAATGAATGAAATAATCCCCTTGACCTGCATTACTTTCCATTATGCAACCATTTGAAAATTTACCTGAAGGGTATTGTTAATGCTTTCTGCAGTTCACCTACAAGAGTTATTTATAAGGCTTGTAACCACATGTCCTGCTCATGTATATATGATTTAATTTCGATCAATGCACCCGGTTCACAACTCGTGCTATCTTATTAGTAAAGCTTATTAGAAAGGTGTTAAAAAAAACTAAACAAATTGTTGGGTATAACTTTTGTGGCCCAAATCTTTGAAAGGCCCAACTAATTAACTCTCAAGATCTAGAAAAATCTACTAAATCAAGAAATGGATGGAGAATTATGGAAGGCTCTAGAAATATTAAATGACCATGAAAAATCTAGACTTCCACCAAAAATATCTACCTATGCGGAAGGTTCCACACAAATCTTCCACCTCCATATTCCATCTATAAATATAAGTGTTGTCATCCACTAGAAGCATGCAATCAAGAAAAAATCCACACATACAAAAAGTCCCTAATCCTCCATCACACTAAAATTATTTCATCTCATAAGTTTACTTAAAACTTCCTCCTTGTACTTTTATCCACTATTCTTTTAATACTCTTTTGTGAGTACTTATTATTGTGAGAGTTATTTTGTAATCTTACACCCTAACTTTTAGGGTCTTTTCTCTTTTGTACTCTCATATATTTTAATATAGTGGAATTATTTTAAAGTGCTCGTTGGGTGTTATTTTCTTGTCGTTTATACTTTATCAATTTCTCGATCAATCACGCTTTCGCAAGCGTCCTTAACCTTACAAGTGGTATCAGAGCTAAAGGTTTATAATGTCGAGCGTTACAAAGTTCGACATCGAGAAATTCGATGGCAAGATAAGCTTTAGTATCTGGAAAATCCAGATGCAAGCCGTTCTTATTCAGAATGGATTAAAAAAGGCTCTCGATAGAAAGCCTTCAACAATGTCTGACGAGCAATGGCAAGAGTTGGATGAAAAAGCTATGTCGGCAACCAACTATGCTTAACAAAGGAGGTGTTACGTGAGGTGGTACACGAGAAGACTACCGCTGCCCTATGGACGAAGCTCGAGTCTCTCTATATGACTAAAAGTCTTGCCAACAAACTTCGTCTCAAGGAAAGGCTTTATACAATTCGTATGGCCGAAGGTACGTCCATCTAATCTCACCTTAATGAATTTAATTCCATTATCATGGATCTGGAGAATTTGGATGTCAAATTGATGATGAGGATAAAGCTGTATTATTAATTGTCTCCTTACCTCCCTCTTACAAACACTTCAAGGAAATTATGTTTTATGGTTCCGGTGAAACTATTTCTTTTGAGGATGTAAAATCACACTTACTCTCAAAAGAAAAATTTGACCTTGAAGTGAACAATGAAGATAAAGCTGAAGGACTAAATGTAAGAGGGAGATCTCATGAAAGACACAATACACATAAAAAGAAATTTCGATCTAAATCCAGGGGACGTAAATCCAATGTTACATGTCGCTATTGTAAGAAACCGGGGCACGACATTTCTGAATGCTTCAAATTGAAAAATAAAAAGGAGAAAGAAGCAAAATCTAATCAGCCTCAAAAATCCGCTAAAGCTAGTCTCATTGAAACTGACTCAGAAGGTGACTCGGTGTTACTTGCAACTTTTGAAAAAAGGGGCTTTGATGAATGGATTCTTGATTCTGGCTGCACCTATCATATGTGTCCGCATAGGGACTGGTTCACCACATATGAATCTGTTGATTGTGGTATTGTCTTAATGGGAAACAATCTTTCCTGTAAGGCTGTTGGAATAGGTTCAATCAAAATCAAGAGTCATGATGGCGTTGTTAGGACATTAACCAAGGTTCGTTTATATTCCTGACTTAAAACGCAATCTGATCTCACTGGGTACTCTTGAGTCTCTCGGATATAGATTCTCAGCTGAAGGTGGAGTTTTGAAGGTCACTAAAGGTGCCCTTGTTGTCATGAAGGCCACGAGAAGTGGTAGTTTGTATATCTTACAAGGACATACAGTGACAGGTTCAACAGCTGTCTCATCATCATTTCCTGATTCTGATCTAACTCTGTTATGGCATAAACGCCTTGGTCATATGAGTGAAAAAGGAATGGACATCTTGAGCAAACGTGGACTTCTCGGCTCACCCGGCACGGGTAAGCTAGAATTCTGTGAGCACTGTGTCTACGGGAAGCAAAAGAAAGTTGGTTTCTCTACTGCTACTCACAGAACTAAAGGTATTCTTGATTATGTCCACTTTGATTTATGGGGACCTTCTAGGATTGCCTCTTATTCTGGAAAACGCTACTTTATGTCCATCATTGATAACTTCACTCGAAAAGTATGGATTTACTTCTTAAGACATAAAAATGAGGCCTTTCCCACCTTCAAGAAGTGGAAAGCTCTTGCTGAAAACCAGACTGGGAGAAAAATCAAGAAGCTCAGGACTGATCGTGGCTTGGAGTATTGTGATGGAGAATTTGAAGAATTCTGCGCTTAAGCCGGCATTGCTAGACATAAGACATTACCAGGCAAGCCTCAACAAAATGGCGTAGCTGAGCGTATGAACCGAACTCTTCTAGAAAGAGCTCGGTGCATGATCTCTAATGCTGGACTATGGAGTCGTCGTTACCTTTGGACGGAAGCCATATCTACGGCCGCATTTATAGTCAACCGTTCTCCACACTCTTCTATTGACTTCAAAATTCCAGAGAAAATTTGGTCATGTACAACCGTTGACTACTCTTTCCTAAAGGTTTTTGGTTGTATCGCTTATGCTCATGTTAATGATGGCAAATTAGCTCCTAGAGCTATCAAATGCATTTTCATTGGCTATTCTTCAGAATCTAAAGGCTATAGATTATGGTGTCTTGAGTCTAAGAAAGTAATTCTTACTCGAGATGTTACCTTCAATGAAAATGCTACTATCAAATCCTATGGTACGGAGTCTTCTAACACAGATAATCAGGATGATAGTAAAAAGGTGGAGTTTGAAACAACTAACCAGTCTCCTACGGTTGAAATTGATGCTTCATCAGGCTCTCCTTCCAGCAATGATGATCAAAATCATGATGAAAATCCTCTAATTATTACTGAGTCAAGCCAACCACAAAGCCCTCATCAACAGTCAGATTACAATCTGATAAGGGATCGTTCAAAAAGGCCTATTATAAGGTCATCGAAATATTCTGGAGATGAATATCTGCTCTCTTACGCATTATCAGTTGGCGAAGAAACTCCAGTTAAAAAAGAGCCATCCTCTTATTCAGAAGCCATCACTAGTCCCAATTCCTCTAATTGGCTTATGGCTATGAACGAGGAGATGGAGAGTCTTCACAAGAATGGCACATGGGACTTGGTTGAGCTGCCAAAAGGCCAAAAAGCAATCACTTGCAAATGGATCTACAAACAAAAGGAAGGCATTCCAGGAGTTGAACCTGCAAGATGGAAGGCACGCCTTGTTGTCAAAGGATGTCATCAAAAAGAAGGTATTGACTTTAATGAAATTTTTTCTCCTGTTGTTCGTCATACCTCTATTCGAGTCCTTCTTGCAATGGTTTCTATGTTTGACATGGAGTTAGAACAACTTGATGTCAAAACTGCTTTTTTACATGGAGATATTGATGAAGAAATATATATGAAGCAACCCGAAGGATTTATTGTTCCTGGAAAATAAAATCACGTTTGTAGATTGAAGAAATCCCTATATGGTCTCAAGCAGGCTCCACGACAGTGGTATAAGCGCTTTGACTCATTCATGAGAAAACAAGGCTACACACGTAGTCAGTACGACCAATGTGTCTATTTTCGACATTATGGAGGAGTCTATATCTATTTGCTGCTATATGTGGATGATATGCTTATAGCATCTCGAGACAAGTCATTGATTGACAACCTGAAATCTCAGCTTAACAAGGAGTTTGAGATGAAAGATTTAGGTGCAGCTAAGAAAATCCTTGGCATGGAGATATACCGAGATCGACAGGCTGGTAAGTTATTCCTATCTCAGAAAAATTACATTAAGAAAATTCTGGATAGGTTTAATATGAGTAATTGTAAGCCTGTCTCTACCCCACTTGCTACACATTTTAAGTTGTCATCTGCATCTTGTCCACAAACGGAGGAAGAAAAGGAGAAAATGGCTAGCATTCCTTATGCTAGTGCAATTGGCAGTCTTATGTATGCCATGGTCTGCACAAGACCTGATCTAGCATATGCTGTGAGCATGGTAAGCAGGTATATGCACAACCCTGGCAAGGAGCATTGGAATGCTGCAAAATGGATATTTCGGTACCTAAAAGGTACTATAGATATGGGGTTGGTTTTTGATAAGAACCTAACCAATTCTACTGATGTTGTTGGGCTCGTTGACTCTGACTATGGTGGTGATCTTGATCACCGAAGATCTCTCTCCGGTTATATCTTCACTCTTTGTTCAGGAGCAATAAGCTGGAAGGCTCAATTACAACCAATAGATGCTCTTTCCACTACTGAGGCAGAATATGTCGCAGCAACCGAAGGTATAAAGGAGGCTACATGGTTGCGAGGTCTCGTTATGGATCTTGGTATATCACAAGGTGTCACCGTGGTATACTCCGTTAGCCAAAGTGCTATCTTTCTCACCAAGAATGATGCTTATCACTTCAAGACCAAGCACATCGACGTAAAATACCACTATGTCAGAGATACCATTGAACAAGGTGAAATTGTGGTTAATAAGGTTCATACTTCAGAAAATCCTGCGGATATGCTCACAAAGCCACTTCCCATTGCTAAGTTTGATCATTGCTTGGACTTAGTCGGAGTCGATCTTTGCTAGATCTTTTGACTTCTACTACATGTAATCTACAGATTTGGTCCAAGGTGGAGATTGTTGGGTATAACTTTTGTGGCCCAAATCTTTGAAAGACCCAACTAATTAACTCTCAAGATCTAGAAAAATCTACTAAATCAAGAAATGGATGGAGAATTATGGAAGGCTCTAGAAATATTAAATGACCATGAAAAATCTAGACTTCCACCAAAAATATCTACCTATGCGGAAGGTTCCACACAAATCTTCCACCTCCATATTCCATCTATAAATATAAGTGTTGTCATCCACTAGAAGCATGCAATCAAGAAAAAATCCACACATACAAAAAGTCCCTAATCCTCCATCACACTAAAATTATTTCATCTCATAAGTTTACTTAAAACTTCCTCCTTGTACTTTTATCCACTATTCTTTTAATACTCTTTTGTGAGTACTTATTATTGTGAGAGTTATTTTGTAATCTTACACCCTAACTTTTAGGGTCTTTTCTCTTTTGTACTCTCATATATTTTAATATAGTGGAATTATTTTAAAGTGCTCGTTGGGTGTTATTTTCTTGTCGTTTATACTTTATCAATTTCTCGATCAATCACGCTTTCGCAAGCGTCCTTAACCTTACACAAATGAAGAATTGTAATGTTAAAAAAAGTGTCCAGGTGTATTGTAGTTGCAGGACAATGTTATGTCTTTGGAACAAGAAAACTCGAATGCAAAATATTGCAACCCTTCTCTGCACCACTGTAAAAGGAAGTTGATTGTTTTTCAATTTTTTGTAGTACAGCACACAGAAGGTGCAAAAATGAAGTTCTGCATTTTATACATGTTCTATAAAGTCTTAAGCACACACAAACTATACAAATTTAAGGAAAATATAGCAATCTTATTTGCATTACTTTGAAGAAATTAAAGAACACTGATAACTAATCCAAAGTCCTGTGAAATATGTAGCAGAAACAAGTTAAGAGAGGATTTACACAAGTTGTTGAACAAGAACATGAGAATCACCTTCCATTAATGCTAGAGAATGTGCTAAGCATGCCTCCGCTATAAGAATGCTCGTGGGTGAAGGATGGTGAAGGCGCTGGCCAGACAAAGGCAGGCTTCTCTAAGGAGACTGTTGGTAGAATTGCTTCACCTAACAGAACCTGAAGAACATATCCCATAGACGGCCTCATATTTGGATTCGGATGGCAGCACGCCAACCCCAATATAAGCATGTGCTTCGCCTCTCTCTCATCATAATTTCCCTTCAATTTAGGGTCTATAGCATCGGTAACAGAATCCAATGAATTAAGTTCCCACACCCAGTCTATAATGCAGGTGCTGCTCTCACTCTGCTCATCTTGAATTCCCGGTTTTTTCCCTGTGGCCAACACTAATGCCAGAACACCAAAGGCGAAAACATCTGTTTCTGTGGTTGCTTTTCCTCTGAGGAAGAGTTCTGGAGCCATGTACCCTGGTGTTCCAGCAATTTCCTTGGTAGAATGATGAGTCTTCTCACTAAGTTTAAACATCCGAGCCAGTCCAAAGTCTCCGAGTCTAGCATTAAATCCTGAATCCAACATTATGTTGCTCGCTTTTATGTCCCTGTGTAAAACTCTTTTCAAGCACTCATTATGAAGATAATCCAAAGCCTGAGCAACACCACAGATAATATTATATCTCTTGCACCAACTTAGTGTTTTATTTTGTATCTCCCAGCCAATTTTCTCATCTTTACAATATAAGAATGTGTCTAAGCTTCTGTTCTGCATGTACTCGTAAACTAAGAGCAGTTCACTGCCTTCATAACACCAGCCAATCAATTCTACAAGATTCTTGTGATGAAGGCTACCAATGGTGGTGACCTCGGCGATCAAATTCTGCATTCCTTTCGGTGTATCTTTTACTCTTTTAACTGCCACAAACTGTCCCTCCAAATTTCCTTTGTAGACTATGCCAAAGCCTCCTCCCCCTAGTTCATTTTTCCGGTTGAAATTACCTGTAGCAGCCTTGAGATCCTTGAGCTTCAACTGCTTGGGACTGACTCCTGTGAAGATCGGTAAATCATAACTATTTAATGGCCTTTGTTTTCTTTTATAGCAGAAATAACCAGCAGTAACACCAATTCCACATAATGAGTCCAAAGTGCTCACAGCAACCACAATCCAAACCCACCTTGGAAACTTTGATTCTTCGCCTAGTTCATCAAAGGTGAAATACCATTCTAGTATGCAGTTACGTTCAATTGCTACTTGTCCGGTTGACGCAGAAAACCCGACATATACCATTTCAGGAAGATATTGAGAAAGATCAAGATTAGGAATTGACATAATTGGAGGTTTTGTGCCTACTTTCTTCCCTTGAAAGACAGATATATTCATAGTTTTTGTATCACCATCATAAAGGATCATCGCAGTAATATTTGTACCATTTGAAATGAAAATACCTGAGCTGTTCAATGAAGTTTGATGTTTGGAAAATATGCTGTTGATGTTCAAACCAACATGGTTGTTATCAAGGTCTTCTGCAAAGCTCTTCTTGGTGTCAAACTCCACCGCGACTATGCTGGCTTGAGAGGATCCATTGGTTTTGGCATTGACTATCCCAAGCCATTTATCCAAGCTATTATTTGGAACATTGCTATCTTTACATAAGATGAAGCCTAGCCCGTCACCAGGGGGACCAGAAAAAGGCGATACATTAAGAACAAAAGTAGAATTGAAAGATGCCACTCTTCCTTTCTTCCACAACCTGATGGGATTTTATGCACGATTCTTCCATAAAGATTTTTGGTTTGATTGGTATTACTGATGTCCATTGTAACTTGGAGGACATTGTAGACTATGTATGCATCCCCCTTTATAATGAAATCTTCTCCAATTTCTCGCGGAAAGCTTGAATAATTAAAGCACCATCCTTGGCTAACTGCAGCAACACACAGCAGCAATATAAGCAGGAGAAACTTGCTACTGCTACTGCAATGAAAAGCCAGGACTCGTTGAATCTTCATGAAAATTATATTTGGTGGAATCGATAACACAATCAGGGTATATGGAAAAAGTTCTGATTATAAAGGTACAAGACAAGATAAAGGGAACTGTTCATGGTTAGTTATCGACTTGTTTTTATTTTATTTTCTTTTAGATTTGGTTGAATCAGTAATTGGTTGCATGATCAGTTATCTCTACTGAGTCTTGATTCTGCATTATTTTATACATTTTTCAGTTCTGCATTCCTAAGGAAATTTTTGTGAGGAAGAATGTTCTAGCTATTGGTTCTACTTTCAGAGCAAATTTAGTGCATTTTTAATTACTTTCAGTTAGATTAAAAGCAAACGAGATCATTCCTAAATGCATGTAACTGCGTGTACTAATTCATCAACTTCAAATTAGCGGCTTTTAGATGCTTAGATCAGACATGCTCATACTTAACATTGCTAAAATGCTAGCTCATACTGCTGACCAGAGAATATTGACTGTCTGCCTGTCTCAGGGTAGTGCTTAGAATAATGTTGTATTGTTCTACAAGAAAGTATTTTCGAAAGTGATTGTAGTATCAGTGTAGGCTCATTTACTTGGGGTAAAACTATCCTTGGGCCATACGTGTGCCAAAATTATAGGAACCGGTTTTATACACGTGAGTGAAAATTTTCGTTGTAAACAATGGTGTATTGTACACCTAAGACTATTTTGTCGCTCATTTGGCATAGCTTCATAAGAGGGTGGATGTATTGTGTACATTAAACAGCCAGATTCATGCTAATTGGCCAGCATAATTTATCTCGAAACAACCATTGACTCGATTTATGTACTTCACCTCCACTTTCCGATCTTTACTAGTTGACTGGCTGGGTCCTCTGCATTAGTTTATATGTGAATCTGATCTGGAAAATTTTCTGTAAGAATATTCTGGTTAATATCCTACATTCTATGCATTATTAGTTCACTTCATCTCTAATCTGAATAAGATATTCTGATTTCAAAATAAAGCCGGTAAATTTGACTATTATTAGAGCATACACTGAAGATAAAATACTAATTAGATGGCTGAAGACGGAAGAGGCAATCAATCTTGTCTTTACTGGAATTTGCACAGAAACTTGTATTTACTTGAAAGATTCAACATTTAAGACTAAGAATTATTTACGTATATAATTTATTTATTTATTTATTTTACATAAATATGTTTATATCTCTCTTGTTCTTATTACAACTTATATTACGGAGATACGGAGTACGTATTAGTGGGTGTGGATTGATATCCACACTCATTTCCCTAGTGGCGCTCTCTCTACACTAAAAACAACTAAGGGGAAGCACAATTTTTAACGAGAATAGAAAGAAGAGAAATTTATATGATGAAGGGGGACATAGATAAATACTAGTCAATTAAAGAAATGTCACAATTATTTTTTAAAGTTCCAAAGGTTAATGTGTTGCGATTAAAAGAAAATATCAAAGAAAGTACGTAGTATAATTTAGCCTTATCTCTAATGATCGAGCTAACATCCAAATATTAATACATCAAGAACAGAAATTGTTACTAAAGGTTGAGATGTAGCCATCACATAGAAATATGGCAAAATTAAAACTTTCCTCCCATCTATTTCCATGAAACTTCCTAATCAATCATAACATGAAGTATTGCCTCATGGGAAATATAATAAGAACTTTGTAATTTTTATAATGTTTTTTTCAATTCCAATATTGGATAATATATGTCAAATTTAATAATTCTGACGCATGCAGTATTTTACTACTCCATAAATATAATATTAATTACTTCGTATATTTATAATAGCTATAATGTGAGATTTTTTTTCTTTTTCCAGGAATTATGTAAGATCTAACTTTGTGGGTTCTTTTTCTACATACGTAGTATTTTTGTCATTTATACCAAATGTCTGTAAGAAGCAAAATAAAACTAACTCGATATATCAATAATGAAAGACGCGTCTAGAGATCGTAAAAATCAATCTTTCTATGCATATGCGAAGAAAATCAAAATTAAATACATACATGCACCAAGTTACCAACTCATCTACAAAAGTAGACTTTTCATCAATTGCTAAATCAAATTTAAAGCATGGATGATGCATGAACGAGCAATCAAAATGTTCACATACGAGTATTTGACATTTACCCATTCCTTGACTTTATTATTACTGATAATATAGAGAATTAGTCCATAGAATAATGCATGAGATGACAATGACATGAACATTGAATCCTTTATATATTTCCATTTCTATAGATAGTTTATGAAATTTATTTACCTGCATTTTGCCAATTCATAGTCAAAAAAATGAAAATGTTACATAATTTCATCAATTTTTTTCTTGTTATACTTCTATACCTTGCTACACTTGATCAAGTACGGTGTTTTGGTTTTAATTATACAACCTTTTCTGATTCCGAGGAAGTAGACTTCATCATGTCTGATAATTCCCACATATATGAAAAGGCCATACAAGTCACACCGGACACTAATGGAGGAATTGCAACTCTTTTCAACCGTAGTGGAAAGATCGTATACAAACAAGGTTTTAGGCTATGGAACAAACAAAGAAATGCATCTTTCAGCACACAATTTGTTCTCAATATAAAAACTCTACAAAATGGTGGTGGTGAAGGGCTAGCATTTATTTTAGCTAAGGATTCCGAGGTCCTGGCTGACAGCCAAGGACAGTGGCTAGGAATTGTCAATGCTAACACAAATGGTTCTGCTCAGGGCAACATTGTGGCTATCGAGTTTGACACGAAAAAGAGCTTTCCAGAAGATTTGGATGATAACCATGTTGGTTTGAATATTAATAGTGTATATTCTGAACAACAGGTTTCACTGTATGGACGAGGTATCAGAATTGCAGATGAAAAGGATATTACTGCTGTGATCAGCTATGATGGTGTAACGAAAGTTATGAACGTGTCTGTAAAGGGAGAAAATCAAACAGAGTTTTCGCGATTAATGAGTGTTCCTATTGATCTTTCCCTGCATCTTCCTAAGAAAGTTTATGTCGGATTTTCAGGTTCAACAGGAACAGGGATAGAGCTTAACTGTGTAAAATCATGGTCCTTTGATGGACATAACATAGCTGAAGCAAAGCATATATGGGTCTGGATTTTGATTTCTGTCCTAATTGTTGTACTCGTTTCGTGTGGTATTGTAGTTGGTTTTTTTTATAGAAGACATAGAAGGAAGCAAAAGCAAGTGGATGATGATGATGATGGGCTCTCTATGCAGAGCATTGAGACGGGTTTAGGTCCGAAAAAATTCAAGCTCAAGGATCTAAAGGGTGCTACTGGTAATTTTAGTCCCAAGAATGAGCTTGGAAGAGGAGGATTTGGAGTAGTTTACCAGGGAAAGCTGGATATGAAAGATGTGGCTGTCAAAAGAATCATCAATACTCGTCAAGGGAAGCAAAATCTGATAGCGGAAGTCACAACAATTGGTAGTCTTCACCACAAGAATCTAGTGGAGTTGATAGGGTGGTGTTTTGAGAAAAATGAGTTTTTGTTGGTGTATGAGTATATGCCTAATGGAAGCCTTGATAAGTTCATATGCTCAGATGATGAAAATATGACATTAAGTTGGGAAAGAAGGCATGGCATCATTTGTGGTGTGGCTCAATCTTTGGATTATCTTCACCATGAGTGCTCGAAGAGGGTTCTACATCGAGACATTAAAACTAGTAATATAATGCTAGATTCAGAATTTAATGCTCGCTTAGGAGATTTTGGGCTTGCTAGGATGTTTAAACTAGGTGAACAGACACACCATTCGACGAAAGAACTTATGGGAACACCAGGTTACATGGCTCCAGAGATTTTTCTCATGGGACATTCGACTGCAGAAACTGATGTTTTTGCCTTTGGTGTTTTGGTTCTAGTGGTGATCAGTGGGAGAATGCCAGGGAAACAAAACGATGACAAGAATTTAGTCGATTGGGTGTGGGACCTTTACAAGTCCGATATGATTCTTAGTGCTATTGATCCAAGATTGAAGGATGAGTTTGATATGGGGCAGGCTGAGTGCATGCTTTTACTGGGTTTAGCTTGCTGTCATCCAAACCCTTATACAAGACCTTCAATGAGAAACGCACTTCAAGTTTTGATGGGGGAGGTACTTCCACCATCAGTTGCCATTGAGAAGCCTGTCTTCATGTGGCCTGCAACAGTTGATATAACATCCTTTGATCACTTGGAGGATTCTAGTGGAGGAGAGAATATGTTGAAAGAAACTTATTCAGATCTTGTTGTAAGATAGCATAGTCATACTGTAACTTACAATAACTTTGGCTTGTTGATTATCATAATCAACACTTATAGTATGCTTTGAATTTGATTTTTTTTTTTTTTAATTAAATCAAGCATACCTTAAATTTTATCTGTCTGTTTGAATCAGAAACATTAATTTACTTGATTACTCATGTGTATCTGCTGAATATCACGTAGATCGTCAGCCTAATATTGTTTATAATAATGGCCAAGGATAGTATGCCGCTTTGCCCTGAGCTTATTATGCAGATTTTTCGTACTTTCATTTCATCTCATTGTTTACTGTCATTCTATACATTGTAGTGCAAATAGTATGTATGTTTTATCCTACTTAGCCTTTCGTTTGGTTCACAAGAGGATTCTATGTACAAAGCAAAGGAGAGTAGCAGACACAAAATATTAACTGCATATCTAGTTTCTGACCTTATATTTTCTGTCAAAAGAAGCACTATGAATCCTTGAAGCTGCGCGAATGACCTTAGATCTACTGAGTTGCATAGTGAATATGCGATGTCCTGTACAGTTGTACTGTCTGTATATAATAGGCAAGATAGGGTATCCAACTATTAAATTATTGAGTTGCATACTGAATTTCTTTTTATACTTTCGCAATTAAACTTTATCTTCGTGTCAGTTTGTTAATTACTACAGCTTATATTGACTGTTTCCCATCATTTGTGATAGAAAGTCAAGCCGTAATGATCAATCTAAAGGATGTATGCAAACTAATACTAGTAAAATTTTAGTTGAACAAGTAACACCATCTGATACCGCTTTCCATTTTCCTATGCAATGTCTGAACTTCCCAAACAGCTTGTATTTTCTAACCTGCCATTTTAAACAATATTCTGACCTATCGAGTTCAAGTGCACATATCATGCTGTTTGATCATCTCTTTGACCATTCAGAAAAAAAATAGATGACTTTCGCTGTAAATGAATAATTTGACTGCAATAAGTCTTCAAGGATTGATACATTCAATATTTTCATTCATAAAAATATTAATCTCCTTTTCATACGCGGTTATCATCCAATGTGGCCAGATCCTACTAGGGAACAGGCAGTGGCGTTGTTGACTGGCTGAGGTTGCCAATATCTCAAGTAATGACTACAGAAGAATTAACTTGCCAATCAGCATTTTTGACAGTCTGTTCTTAGCAAGAAAAATATTTTGTTATCTTGATGGACTGCCCTCTCCTGAAATATTACCTTTAGAGATCAGATGTCGCGTACCTTGATCACTTTGGATTCTGTGAGTGCAAGCAGTGTGTTCATTATACTTCTACTTGTCACAGCAACAGCTAACCAGGGATGCCGCTTGAATATCAATTACAGAAGCTTTCTTGAAAATGTTAGAAACAATTTTATTTTCAAAGGTCAATCCAACATGGTCCAAAATATTCTACAAGTAACCAATGGCCTTCCTGGAGAAAACCTGTCAGCTAATTTGACAGGAAGAATCTTATACGAAAATAGGCTGAAGTTATGGAGAAAAAGTCACCGAGTCTCTTCTTTCAACACAAGATTTGTATTGGCAATTGCCCCACAGTCTAATCCTCCCGGTGAAGGTCTCGCAATTATTCTAACTAGGGACCCTCAGGTTCCAGAAAATAGCTACGGCCAGTGGTTGGGGATAACAAATGCTGGTAAAGACGGTACCCCTGGAAATAAAATAATCGCATTTGAATTTGATACTAGAAAGAGCTTCAGAGAAGATGTTGATAATAATCATTTTGGTGTAAACATCAATAGCATAAAATCTAACAGAACGACTTCACTGACCCAATTTGGAGTTAATCTTTCGAGTCTTACTCCTATCACTGCTACAATTGATTATGATGGCACCAAGAAAATGGTAAATGTAAGTGTTTCGATGAACAAAAGAGGAGCAAACTCTGAATTTCCAATCCTTTCCATGCCTCTCGATCTATCTAGACACCTTCCAGAAGATGTTTATGTTGGATTCTCTGCCTCAACTAGTTCAGATATTCAACTGAATTGCATAACAGAATGGTACTTCTCCAGCAGTGACATTGAGAAATATAATGCAACCCACTTTTATGTTGCTATCCTGATTCCGCTTACATCTGTAATTTGTATGGGCAGTCTAGCATGTTGTATTTACCAGAAAATGAAATGGAAAAGGAAATGTACAAAGGATGAGGATGGCACCTTAGATGTAGAGACACAATGTTTAATGTTGGGTCCAAAGAAAAACCGGTTTAAGGAGCTCAAAGTTGCAACTAGAAATTTCAATTCCAGAAATGAGCTTGGTAGAGGAGGTTTTGGCATAGTCTACAAGGGGGTGTTGAATGGTAAGTAGGCGGCTGTCAAAAGAATCACAAAATCTACAAAGAAAGGAAAGAAAAATTTAATTGCAGAAGTAACCACTATTGGTGGCATCCACCATAAGAATCTTGTGGATTTGATGGGATGGTGTTATGAAAACACTGAGCTCTTGCTTGTTTATGAGTTCATGCCAAATAAGAGCTTGGACATACTCATATTCTGTGATGCTCCAAAGCCGGAAGTGTTAAGATCACCACAATTTTAAAAAGGAAAACAAATATAAGCCTTAGAATTTCTTAGCAATACGTGAATGATTTCCTACGAAATGTGAAGGAGAAAATAGTTTTCTAAATTTAAGAAGTCATATTTAGAAATATGGGATCTATATAAACTTAAGTTATGATTTTTTATATTTATCCCAAAAAACAAAAGAAAAAATAAAGTAGAGGGAGAAACTTTAAGAGAATTTTTTAGACAAAATTCTCGGGTGTGATTAGGGTGCATATGGTTGTGAGTTATAATAAGTGTTGTGAACACTTGTGTATTCTTTATCTTTTTCAATAAATTTTGCAGCATAATTAGAGATACAAATATTTGTTCATTTATTTGTATTATTCATCTATATTTTTTATTTCCACTAATCTGATTCTAAGGAGAATTTACATAATATTTTCTAACAACTGGTATCAGAGCTGAGTTGATATTTTTTCGACATTCAGATAGAAATCATCAGAAACGATCCTAAGAAGTTAGATTTGAGTGGGAGCAGTGGTTGCAGACGAAGGAAAAGTATAAGACTCGAAAAATTCGATGGTGCAGATTTCGGGTTTTGGAAGATGCAGATCAAAGATTATTTATACCAGAAAAAGCTTTATGAACCTCTTTTAGAAAAAAAGCCAGAGGGTATGAAAGATGAAGATTGGAATCTTCTAGATAGACAAGCCCTTGGAGTTATTAGGCTAACTTTTTCACGCAATATTGCTTTTAATATAGCAAAGGAAAAGACCACGACAGGTCTGATGAAAGCTCTCTCTAGTATGTATGAGAAGCCATCGGCTTCTATTAAAGTTCATTTAATGAGGCGGTTATTCAATTTGCGGATGACAGATGGCGGGTTGGTAGCTCAACATTTTAATGAACTCAATTCAATCACAACCCAATTGAGTTCAATTAAAATTGATTTTGAAGATGAAGTTCAAGCATTGATACTTTTGTCTTCATTACCAGATAGCTGGAATGCTACAGTCACAACTGTGAGTAGCTCATCAGGAAGCAATAAATTGAAATTTAATGATGTTCGTGACCTGGTTCTCAGTGAAGAGATCCGACGGAGAGAGTCGGGTGAATTATCAACCTCTTAAGTTTTACATACATAGTTAAGAGAAAGAAATTCAACCAAAAGAAACGAACGTGGAAGATCAAGCTATCGAGGTAAATCCAGAGATAGGAAATCAAAATCAAGGACTCCCAATAATTCCCAGAACTCGAAGTCTATTGAGTGTTGGAATTGTGGGAAGACAGGGCATTATAAAAATCAGTGCAGGAGTGCACCGAAAAACCAAGAATTAAAGGCAGAGGCAAATGTTACTTCTACCGTAGAAGGAGATGATGCATTGATATGCTCTTTAGAGAGCAAGGAAGAATCTTAGGTTTTAGATTCTGGATCATCATTCCACGCTACTTCAAAGAAAGAATTCTTTGAGAAGTATGTCCTTGGAAACCTTAGAAAAGTATACCTTGGAGATGATCAACCTTGTGATATTGTTGGTAAAGGTGTAGTGAAGATAAAGTTAAATGGGTCAGTTTTGGGAGCTGAATAATGTCAAGCATATTCCCGACCTAAGAAAGAACTTGATTTCCATTGGACAGTTGGCCACCGAAGACTACACTACAAACTTCCAAGATGACAATTGGAAGATTTCAAAGGGAGCAATGACAATTGCTCATGGTAAAAAGAGTGGTACTCTTTACATGACATCAGGGGCGTGTTGTTCAATTTCAATTGCAGTAGGAAATGAAAATTCCAAATTGTGAAACCAAAGACTTGGCCACATGAGTGAGAAAGGGATGAAAATAATGCATTCTAAAGGGAAATTCCCAAGTCTTGAATCTATTGATATGGACATGTGTGAAGAATGCATACTTGGAAAGCAGAAGAGGGTAAGCTTTCAAACTAGTGGTAGAATCCCAAAAAAGGAAAAGTTGGAGCTTGTTCACTACAATGTTTGGGGTCCAACAACTACTTCATCTATCCGTGGAAAACTCTACTTTGTCACTTTTATTGATGATCGCTCCCGGAAGGTATGGGTTTACTTCCTAAAACAAA
The DNA here is from genome assembly GCF_001683475.1 of Chenopodium quinoa. NCBI lineage: Eukaryota > Viridiplantae > Streptophyta > Magnoliopsida > Caryophyllales > Amaranthaceae > Chenopodium > Chenopodium quinoa. The sequence goes on along the minus strand of NW_018743212.1, from coordinate 4,868,732 downwards.
AGTCTGAAGTGTTTAAAACTTTCAAGTGATGGAAAGCTATGGTGGAAAATGAAACAGGTCTGAAGATTAAAAGTTCGAAACCGACAATGGTGGTGAATATGAATACACCACATTCAAGAAGTTTTGCTATGAGCATGGGATCAAGATGGAGAGAACAGTGTCGGGTACACCACAACATAATGGTGTAGCTGAGAGTATGAATTGAACGTTGAAAAAAAGAGCCAGAAGCATTCGTAAACAGTCAGATTTACCGAAGTAGTTTTGGGCAAAAGCAGTCAACACAACAGCTTACTTGATCAACCGAGGACCATCGACTCCATTAGACTATAAAATACCAGAAGAGGTATGGACTGGAAAAGATATAAATTTGTCTCACTTAAAGGTTTTTGGTTATGTAGCATATGTGCATATTAGTGATCAAGGTAGGAATAAGCTTGATCCTAACTCTAAGAAATGTATTTTCATTGGCTATGGCTGGGATGAGTTTGGATACCGCATATGGGATGATGGAAATAAAAAGGTGATCCGTACTAGAGATGTGATTTTCAATGAAAGAGTCATGTACAAGGATAGACACAAAATTAAAACTAGTGACTTAGTATAGAGTGGGCCAATGTTTGTAGATGAAGATTATATCCCCAATAGTATGATGAAAGACTCACCTGTAAGAGAACCTCAACAAGAAGAATATGTTGGACAGATCCTTACACCACAGTCCAACATGCCACAAACTTCTAGTCCAGCACCAGTATTTAGAAGGACTACTAGTCCACATGTACCAAACAGAAAATAAGTGAATTATCAGTTATTAACTGATGAAGGGGAACCTGAATGCTATAATGAAGCGTGTCAGGAAAGTGATGCTAGGAAGTGGGAGCTTGCAATGAAAGATGAGATGAATTCTTTGATTTTAAACCAAACATGGGAATTAACTGAGTTACCCTTGGGTAAAAAGGCACTTCACAACAAATGGGTATATCGAGTGAAAAAGAAGCATGATGGTTCCAAGAGAACAAAGCTCGATTAATAGTTAAAGGATTCCAACAAAAAGAAGGAGTTGACTACAATGAGATTTTTGCACCTGTTGTGAAACTTAATACCATTAGAACAGTGTTGATTATTGTTGCCATTGAAAATCTTCATCTAGAGCAATTAGATGTGAAGACTGCATTTGTTCATGGAGATCTGGATGAGGAGATCTACATGCATCAACCAGAATGTTTCTTAGAAAATAGGAAAGAATATATGGTGTGAAAACATAAGAAAAGTTTGTATGGCCTAAAACAAGCCCCGAGACAGTGGTACAAAAAGTTTAATAACTTTATGCAAAAGGAAGATTTCCAGAAGTGCAATGTTGATCACTGTTTCTACATCAAGAGATACCAATCCAGATATATCATTCTACTACTTTATGTCGATGATATGTTAGTAGCAGGTTCAAATATGGATGATATAAGAAGGCCAAGGGAGCAATTGTCAAAGGAGCAATTGACATGAAGGACTTGGGTCCAGCAAAGAAAGTTCTTGGAATGCAAATTACAAGGGATAAGTGAGCGCGGGGAAATTATGTAGTTGACTAACCTCCTCACGTCCAAACAAAATTTATTATAATCCTAAACTAACCCCTAAACAAGTCTAGTGGTAAGTTCGGAGTCGAACCACAAGGAACGGTAATGTTGGATTGTTCTCGATCTAATGCTTAAGCTACGCCGAAGTCGGTTTATGGATAGTGGACACTACAACTACACTAACACACATATAAAGATCAAGATATTACAAAGTCTACTAGGGGAAAAGATCCACTTTGAACAATTAACAAGTTAATGGGAATCGATTTGATAATCAATCATGCAAAGAAAGAATTAAAATGGGAATTAATTACCATCAAGAGCAATCTCTCAAATTCCTAGCCTAGATCCCTCATTGACTAGGTGCATAGAAGAAATTTACCCAAAATGCAATCAAATATATAAATTCTAATTCACAATCCCTTGTCAAACTAGAACTAACATGCAATTAAGTTTGCTATCTTGGAAGATCAATCCAATCTAAAACAAACAACATGCCATCATCAATTCAATCAATTTAATCACACAATTATCATCAAATTTATCTCAAATAACTCAATTAACCATAACAAAGCTTCACTCAACACCTAGTAGAAGGAAATCTACTCAAACATGATTAACAAAGCAATTAATAAAGCATAAAGAGAGAAGAGAGTAAGAAATGCTCATTGATATAAAATGGAGATCTTCAAATCATCAAATTCCTCCTTTGATTATCCAAAATCCATGAAAACCATTGTTTCTCTCACTTTCTCTCTCCAAAATTTGAGAGTTTCTCTCTCTAAAAACCTAAAACTACTGAAAATATGAATTCTCCCTTCTATAATGAGCAAAAAATCTATTTATAGCCCTTACTAAATTGCCTAGGAAGCTCCGCAAAAAGTCGAGCAGCGCGTAGAGGAGCGGGCGTGCACCCCTCAGGAGCGGGCGCTCCAAACCTTCTGCCAAACTTCAAAATTGCACACCCTGTGAGGAGCGGGCAAGCGGCCTTGAGGAGCGGGCGCTCCTGGCTGCGGACTGGGCAAACTGCTCAGCTTCAAATGAGCATATCTCCCACGTTTTACATCGGAATTGAGTATATGACCTGTCGTTGGAAAGCTCTCAAGATAATCTTTCATCTCCAATTGGAATCGCCCCAAAATGTTTTGTAGATCAAAAGATATAGGCGTTTGAAGTATGATCTTTGCAAATCAAGTGCACATTTCTTCATTACTTGTTCTTTTATGCTTTATATTTCTTCAATCTTGAGCAATGAACTTATCCAAGTGTTCCTAAACATAAGAGTAAACCAATAAAGTTTAATCTAATGTCATAAGCCACCAAAATATGCAAGAAAAGCCAAAATTGAGCAATAACGACATTTCACACATAAACATGACAAATGTAGTAAAACGTTATTAAAATCAAGTAAAAAGATAGAAAAACTATGAAAAACTAACTAGAAAACTCCTAAAAATAGCGACATAAATGACACTTATCAAATTCCCCCAAGCTTAACTTTTGCTCGCCCTCGAGAAAAACAAAAGAAACACAAGGGAATGTGATGCATTTTATACAAAGAAAACTAGAAGGGAAAGAATATACACTAACTCACTTTCGTAGGAATCACGAATACATTTAGCGTATGAATCAAGAACTTTAAACCCTTAGATTGCTCTAGAGGACGAGTAAGCTCTCGTAAGGGTGTCCTAAGAGTTTAACCCATAACTCTTGACAAAAATCAAGGCAAGGCAATAAATAAATAAAATAAAATAAATCGAAGTAAGAGAAAAGTTACAAGCGTTCTAGAGTGGACTTTTATGATGGAACAAACACTAATGAATGTCAATATTTCTAAAATAATAAAGGTATGCACGTTCTAAGATGTCCAAGGTTGATTGAAACATAACATATGCTAAGCATAGAGAACTAAAGGAAACACATTCCACCTTTTGTTTCAACCAATCAAACCACGTTCTCTCTACTAGTTTCAAATCCACTTTCAAGTTAGCTTCTCATGATTCCACGAAGAAACCGGAAAATAAATAAGAAATTAAAAACATTGAGAAGGTTACCCGACATCTTGGCTATGCAAACTCGCTCTATAGGCTTGATTCCTATTTCCCGCCATCATTGAATGACTTAACCCTCTAGGATCAAAAGGACTTTCAAGGTATTAACATATAAGCTAGGAGAGTAAAGGTGTGGAGAACTCTTGAAATTGGTGGTAAACCTATGTGAAGCACGGGTGGAACTTCTTCCACAAGATCCAAACGATTCCAAAACAAAAGTGCCAAGTATGCTTATTAAATAACTTTCCCCCAAGCTTATTTAACACAAAATAACAAAAACAGGGAGAACAACAATAACAAAACCCTTTTTTTTGTGCTTTACATTCTTCTTTACTTTTTTTTTTCAATAATTCCTTTTTCCAAGCTTTTTTTTTTTTTTTTTTTTAAATGTCCTTGCCTCTTTTAACTTTGGACGGCTTTTTCTCAAAATGTATTTGGTTTTATGCAAAAAATTATATACAACACATACTTGCTTTGCAAATGAACTTATAATTCTAAACTTGCACCATAAACAATAAAACAAGCTCCAAAACAAAATTGCTTCACAAACTAAAGGTAGGATTTAAAGTGAAACCAAGGCTGGAAGGCTTGTATTAAGGTTAGAGAAAAGAATGTATATAGCTCAAATGGGCTAGTAATAGGGGCAATTGCAAACCAAATCCAAAATTGAAAATTAATCCTATAAAAAGAGAAATGTCTTTGTCATCCCCTAAAGTGGCTCAGTCGCGATCTTGGGAGCTAAAAGTCAAGTTCTAGATATGAGAATGCAATAGCCAAGGATCCAAATATGCCGCTCAACAAAGTATGATGAAGGCTAGAACAATTATACATCACTAGGGATAGCAATAACTAACTCTTGATTTCATATCCACTATAGAGAGCAACTCCATCTTACCACAAGCAAGTGAACTAGAGCTTCATGGTCCCAAAGTTCTTAGCCAACTACCTTAGCATACCATACCCTAGAGTCAACCTAACACATTCTCAAACCGTGCACACCTCTAAAATTTAGGAAGAAAGACATTCAAGAATACAAGTCCAAAAGTATTATGTCCAAAGCAAGAACAAAAGAAAATACATTGCAAATTTTCCTTGATAGAAACAAAAATCTTTTTGTGATTTTCAAGACATAGAAAATGGAAAGCATATACAAATGTGAATGGAATATATATGAATCAAAATCTAACAAATATGATAGAATACCCTCCCCCAAGCTTGAATGAGACAACATGCTCAAGCATAAATCAAATAATCCATGGGAGGGGAAAACAAGGAGATCAATCCAACAACCCAACATATCTCCTGTTTCAAAGCCACTTTAGGTATCAACCAATGGAGAAAGAGCAAGGAAATATATTACCGGATTTTAGGTGGGTGTATATACCCGCAAATGACCCAATTAAAATTTTCAAAGCCACTCTTCTCAAGAATTGAATCTTGTTTTCCATATGATAGCAATTGTGGTGCCAAACTTCCTTGATTCTTGATCCAAATCAATGCACCAAAGTATATCAAGTTATGTACCTAGAAAAAGGCACACAAACATTTCCATGAGAGAAAATCTATTCTAAAAAGAAAAGAAAATGAAAGCAATAAAACACGGGTTACTTCCCGAGAAAGGCTTGCTTAAGGTCCAAGCTTAACCGCTCTAGTAAATAATATTGCAACGATCGCAAGAGCTTGTCAAATGCACTACTACACATCTCATAAGATAACAAGTAAGAAAATGATATAAGAAGGGCATGCACCAAGATTAGTGCACGCAAAAGAAGGTGAAGAGGGAGTTTCCAAGAAGAAGAAGAATCAAAAGAAAATTCAAGAAAATCAGAAAAAGAATAGAAAGGAAAACTCTCTTCACAAAAATATTTTTGGGTGGCAAAATCACCCTTTTCCTCAATTGAAGACGAATGAGGGACATAAAAATCTTCATAGGCAAGGGGGTCCCCAATAGGCTCATTAACAAAGGAAGGAAGGGATATAGGAGTGTAGGGGATATGGTTGAAATTCCTTGAAAAAGGGACATGAGAGAAGGGGATAGGAGCAATGGTCTTACAAATGGTCTCTTCTTCACCACCATTCCTCAAATCACCAATTTGAGCATGAAAATCAATCATAGAATCCTCAAAAGAAGAACACTCATGATCATGATCTCCCTCAAACATCCAACTTCCAAGAGGAACTACATAATCCCCTTCACTACAATCATGAACAACAACTCCCTCAACTTCCTTAAAGCCTAAAATCTCAAAGCCATGCATGAATGGATGCAAATTCATTTCAAAATCATCTCTCTCCCATAAAGCATTCTTAATGAACTCACTCAAAAGGCTATGGGTTTTCATTTGACACTCAATAAACACATTAGACATAACCTTAAATGAATCCAAATACTCATGGATAAAAGGATCACAATCATGCACTTGAGACTCATCAAGATGGGAAAAAGGGTTAGGATTTTCAAAATCAACACTCTCTTCATTCTCAACTCCTTCACCATCACTCATATGCTCACCAATGGGATCCTCACACTCTCTTGGTTGCTCAAAATCATCATCAACATCCTCAACACACACATTAAATTGGGATTTTTCACAAACAAGCATCAAGGGTGACAATTGGCTTTCTAACTCTTCTTTTCTTCTCCTTCCCTCCTCAAGACGCTCCTCATTCTTTTTCATTATCTCTAATTGACCTCTCATAGAATTAAGAATCATTTCATTACTAGGCCCAAGCTCATTATCAAGCTCAATGCACCTAATTTGAGATTCAAAAGTAGCAATAAGGGATTCAAAAGGTGTTGAAGGTTGAGGCTCAACAAGAGAAGAAGAAGTACAACCAAGATTGGAAAAATAAACATTAAGATCATGAGCATATACATCACATTGGGGAGTGGGGGCACAATCAAACACATGAGATTCATCATTAAGGGAACGAAGCACATCACAAGAAGGCATGGTAAATAATGAAGAATATTGAAATACACCATTAGCATCAACTTGAGCATGTACCTCATCATCATGAACAAAAGAGGAAATAGAGTTGAAATCATGTGTTTTAGGTTCACTTAAGGGATCATGTAACAAATCATGGGAATTCATGCTAATATTAGAAGTATCAACACATTGCATATCAATAATAGAATCATGATTACCCTTATTATAGACATCCCAAGCAAACCAAACATAAAAATCCCAAGCATCATCAATTGATAATGCTCTAAATTCACCATTATGCATGCATTCAACTTCATCCCTATTTTGCTCATTCAAACCAAAATAACAAATCTCACAAGCCTCCCAAAGACTACAACAATCAAAATCCAAATATCCCTCAAGTCTATTGAAATATTCACAAAAAGGCTCATTGTCATATTGAGGAAACGAGTTACTTGCCATTTTTTTTACAAAAACAAGCAAAAATTAAAAAAATAAAATAAAAAGAAAAGTATACACAAAGACCTAGACTCAAGCAATCAAAAACAATCAAGCATTGACACCGTTCCCCGGCAACGGCGCCATTTTGAGCGCGGGGAAATTATGTCGTTGACTAACCTCCTCACGGCCAAACAAAATTTATTATAATCCTAAACTAACCCCTAAACAAGTCTAGTGGTAAGTTCGGAGTCGAACCACAAGGAACGGTAATGTTGGATTGTTCTCGATCTAATGCTTAAGCTACGCCGAAGTCGGTTTATGGATAGTGGACACTACAACTACACTAACACACATATAAAGATCAAGATATTACAAAGTCTACTAGGGGAAAAGATCCACTTTGAACAATTAACAAGTTAATGGGAATCGATTTGATAATCAATCATGCAAAGAAAGAATTAAAATGGGAATTAATTACCATCAAGAGCAATCTCTCAAATTCCTAGCCTAGATCCCTCATTGACTAGGTGCATAGAAGAAATTTACCCAAAATGCAATCAAATATATAAATTCTAATTCACAATCCCTTGTCAAACTAGAACTAACATGCAATTAAGTTTGCTATCTTGGGAGATCAATCCAATCTAAAACAAACAACATGCCATCATCAATTCAATCAATTTAATCACACAATTATCATCAAATTTATCTCAAATAACTCAATCAACCATAACAAAGCTTCACTCAACACCTAGTAGAAGGAAATCTACTCAAACATGATTAACAAAGCAATTAATAAAGCATAAAGAGAGAAGAGAGTAAGAAATGCTCATTGATATAAAATGGAGATCTTCAAATCATCAAATTCCTCCTTTGATTATCCAAAATCCATGAAAACCATTGTTTCTCTCACTTTTTCTCTCCAAAATTTGAGAGTTTCTCTCTCTAAAAACCTAAAACTACTGAAAATATGAATTCTCCCTTCTATAATGAGCAAAAAATCTATTTATAGCCCTTACTAAATTGCCTAGGAAGCTCCGCAAAAAGTCGAGCAGCGCGTAGAGGAGCGGGCGTGCACCCCTCAGGAGCGGGCGCTCCAAACCTTCTGCCAAACTTCAAAATTGCACACCCTGTGAGGAGCGGGCGTACGGCCTTGAGGAGCGGGCGCTCCTGGCTGCGGACTGGGCAAACTGCTCAGCTTCAAATGAGCATATCTCCCACGTTTTACATCGGAATTGAGCATATGACCTGTCGTTGGAAAGCTCTCAAGATAAGATTTCATCTCCAATTGGAATCGCCCCAAAATGTTTTGTAGATCAAAAGATATAGGCGTTTGAAGTATGATCTTTGCAAATCAAGTGCACATTTCTTCATTACTTGTTCTTTTATGCTTTATATTTCTTCAATCTTGAGCAATGAACTTATCCAAGTGTTCCTAAACATAAGAGTAAACCAATAAAGTTTAATCTAATGTCATAAGCCACCAAAATATGCAAGAAAAGCCAAAATTGAGCAATAACGACATTTCACACATAAACATGACAAATGTAGTAAAACGTTATTAAAATCAAGTAAAAAGATAGAAAAACTATGAAAAACTAACTAGAAAACTCTTAAAAATAGCGACATAAATGACACTTATCAATAAGCATAAAGGTACTTTGCAATTATCTCAAATCAGAATACATCAAACGTGTTTTACAGAGATTTAATATGAGTGATGCCAAGCCAGCTAGTTTACCCTTGGCAAGTCACTTTCGATTATCCAAGGATTAATCTCCTCGGACGGAGGAAGATAAAGATTATATGGCTAAGGTTCCATAAGCCTCAGCCATTGGTAGTTTGATGTATGCAATGGTTTGTACAAGACCGAATATTGGACATGCAGTGGGAGTTGTTAGCAGATTTATGTCAAATCAAGGAAAAATTCATTGGGAAGAAGTGAAGTGGATTTTGAGGTATCTACGAGGTACTACAGAAAAGTGCTTATACTTTGGTAAAGGTGATTTAACAGTACAAGGTTATGTCGATGCAGACTTTGGAGGAGAAGTTGATCGTCGTAAAAGCACCACAGGTTATATATTCACATTTGGAAATACAATGGTTAGTTGGATGTCGCAACTACAAAAGATTGTCGCTCTATCCACTACAGAGGCTGAATATGTAGTGGTAACCGAAGCTAGTAAGGAGATGATATGGCTTCAAGGTTTGTTAATTGAGTTGGGATTCAAGCAAGAGAATAATGTATTGTACAGTGACAGTCAAAGTGCAATACACTTGGCAAAGAATTCAGCATTTCATTCTAGAATTAAGCATATTGGACTTCACTATCATTTCATAACATCTCTATTAGAAGATGAAGTGTTAAAAACTTGAGAAAATTAAAGGAACTGAGAATCCGGCAGATATGTTAACAAAGACGATGACTATTGACAAACTGAAGTTGTGTTCAACTTTAGTTGGGCTACATAAGTAACATACGAGAAAGTTGAGCTGGATGAAGTGAGGTGTGAAGACAAATTAAAATTAGTCTTCAAGTGGTAGATTGTTAAGATCACAACAATTTAAAAAAAAAACAAACAAATATAAGCCTTAGAATTTCTTAGCAATACGTGATTGATTTCCTACGAAATGTGAAGGAGAAAATAGTTTTCTAAATTTAAGAAGTCATATTTAGAAATATAGGATCTATATAAACTTAAGTTATGATTTGTTATATTCATCCCAAAAAACAATAGAAAAAATAAAGTAGAGAGAGAAACTTTAAGAGAATTTTTAGACAAAATTCTCGGGTGTGATTGGGGTGCATATGGTTGTGAGTTATAATAAGTGTTGTGAACACTTGTGTATTATTTATCTTTTTCAATAAATTTTGCAGCATAATTAGAGATACAAATATTTTTTCATTTATTTATATTACTCATATATATTTTTTATTCCACTAATCTGATCCTAAAGGGAATTTGCATAGTATTTCTTAACAGGAAATAGGGCGATTAATGACTCTGAATTAGGGAACAAGGCATACTATCATATGTGATGTGGCCCAAGCGATTGATTATCTTCATAATGAATGTTCAAAAAGGGTGCTACACCGAGACATAAAACCAGCAATGTGCTTTTGGATGCAGAGTTTATGGTCGTTTAGGAGATTTTGGCCTTGCGGGCTCGAACCTTTAAATTAGGGGAAAAAACTCACCATACTAGCAAAGATATCTCATGAACACCAGGTTATATGGCTCCAGAAATTTTTCTAACAGGGAGATCAACAACTAAGACTGATGTTTACGCCTTTGGTGTTCTGATGCTGGAGGTTGCCTATGGTAGAAAGTTGGATATTCAGACAAAAGACGATGAATTTAGAGTAAGCATCATTGACTGGGTTTGGGAATTTCATAAACACGGAATGCATACTGATGCTATTGATCCCAAGTTGAATGGCCAATATGACAAGAAACAAGCTGAGTGCATGCTGGCCTTGGGATTGGCCTGTTGCCACCTATTAGGCCCGTATTTCTGATTAGCCCACAAAAATAGGGCTACTAGAGACCCAAATACGAAGCCAAAGGAGGAGAAATCAAGCTAAATGGCTTGATTGACACAAGTATGGAAAGAGAATCAATCAGCAACTCGGTAAGGAAGTCATACCAAAAATACATGAACACAAAAAAGAATAAAGCCACAAAGATCTTCTACATTTGAATATATTCTGGAAACCTATGTAAACCCTAGCAATCCCTAGGTATAAATAGCTAGAAATTCATGTATAGCCACATTCATACTCTAATACTCGAACATATTTGCATGTCACTTAATAACAATCGTGTCTTTTCTGATCAAGGAAGCTATCCTTACTCAGTATTGTCATTCTTCCTCTTATTTCTTTATTAAAAGTTTAGCTTTTATTTGTATTATTGCTCTTTGTTATTTTGATTATTATTGTAGGATTGATTATTAATACCCCCCAAAACCTTAAGCAAATTCTTGGAAACTACTCCTCTAAGATTTATCCTAAACAATTTGGCGCCCACCGTGGGGCTGACAATCAGTTAACTGCCAAAAACATTCCAAAAAAGAACACCTCCTAATCATTACTGAACACCCAGTACCCTTTACCATAACCGACATCAATGAAGGAATAAACGCATTCTGCCAAACCTTAGACCAACTGAAAAGCCAGATTGAAACCCTGTTGGCCCAAAAAGTCCAAACTAAGGCCAAACTCACCAGCCTAACCAAACAAAACGAAGCCCTTTGTAGTGAAATACATTCGGTTGCGTCCAAAATAGCCAATACAAGAAAGAACACCGAAGGCATAACCATGCAGCTCGATCTATCAGGAGCTTTCCATACCCCTGGCAACGGGAAAAAAGGTTCTAACAACAGGGATATATCTCTGGACGAAGGTTTTATTGATGTAGGTACTTTTCAAAATAGTAAGCAAACAAGAACTGAGGAGGGAAAGATAGAAAAGGTGGTCAAGGAGTACCTCAAGGCTTTCGAGGCAAAGATCACGAAGATTCCTGGAGTGTCAAAGCCGATGGAAGGAAGAAAAAGCTGCAGATGGCTACATAGAATCGCCTTTCTCAGAAGAGATCGCTATGGTGGACATGCCAAAAAGGTTCACTACACCCAACATGGCCATGGATGATGGCACAGCAGACCCTGATGAGCACGTGTCCCTTTACAAACAGAAAATGATGACCAGTTCTATCCTCAAGGACATTAGAGAAGCAATTATGTGCAAAGGCTTTGCAGCCACACTGTTAGGTCCAGCCCTAACTTGGTTTATTAATTTGGATAATGGGACTATTCGATCTTCTGCAGGAATGGTCAACCTATTCAAGATCCAGTTCGCTAGCAGCAGAAAGATCGAGAAGCAATCTTCAGATTTGTAGAGAGTAGTGCAAAGGCATAGCGAATCCTTGAGAGACTACTTGAACAGGTTCAACAAGGAGAAGATCAGAATACACAAATGCGATGCTCCCACAACTATTAAAGCTTTCAGAAGAGGACTACTGGACCATTGTGAACTCTATAAGGAGCTAACCGAGTATCCCTGCACAACCTTTGAAGATGTTCAAGCCAAAGCAATGGCTCAGGTCAAATTTGAAGAGGACGTCTATGCACGAAAGACTCTAGATTCAGATCGTTCATCAAGAAGGAGTAACAACTTCGCCAAAAGGGATCATAGATTCAAGCTAGCCTTATCAGCGGTCCCGCTTTAAGGAATAAACATTTAACTCTGTTGAAGGAGAATTTATAGATTGGAGGGAAGATCTTGAACTCCCCCCTAAATTGCATGAATATTGTTTCAATGTTAACTCTGTAGGTGTGAATAGGACCCTGAACAAAATGGGAGACATTGTGCAATGACCCAGAAAGAGTGGCAGGCCAGGAGAAAAGAAATATCCATCAAGGTGGTGTGATTTCAATTAAGATATTGGTCACACTACCGATGAATGTGTGGCACTCATAAAGGAGGTCGATTACCTATTGAAAAAGGGGTATCTTAAGGAGCTCATGACGGACAGGTCTAAAGCTTCAGGAAGAGAAAGAAAATACAATCAAGGAGGACCGCCTCCTCTACCTCCAATCATCAAAACCATCAATTTCATCTCCGGGGGATCAGAAATGTGCGGTTTGACGTACTCAGCAGCAAAGCGTAACGCCAAAGAAAAAAACATGAACAAGCCAACCAAGAAGGTACAAGCAAAGCTAGACCTCTCGATTGTGTTTGAAGAAAGTGATGCCATGGAAGAGCACCATGATGGCCTAGTAATATCACTCCCGGTTGGAAATTGTCTTATCAAGAGGATTCTAGTTGACAATGGAAGTTCTGCCAACATCATCATACTTGATACAGTGAAACATATGAACATTAACGAGAAAGACATCATCAAAAAGTCAACAATGCTGGTCGGATTCAGTGGGGAAACTAAGAAAACCATAGGGGAGATTACACTGCCCACCTATGCAAAAGGGATCAATCTGCAGGTGAAATTTTTAGTGATCAATACTCTATCATCCTACAACATTGTTCTATGCAGACCATGGATGCATGAAATGAAAGCCATCCCATCTACGTATAATCAAATCATCAAATTTCCCACCAAATGGGGGATCCAAGAAATCAAGGGGGACCCGAAAGAAGCCAAAGAATGCTACAAGATAGCCTTGAAAGCAATATCTGCAGAAAAAGAATCAGCATAGCAATCAGAGATTCAACTGGGCCAAGAAAAGATCAGCATAGTAGAAGAGCAAGAAGTAGTTGAGGTCCAGCTGAATCCAGATCACCCTGATCAGAAAGTAAGAATAGGAGTAGTGTTGAGCAAGGATCTAAGCAAGCAAGTCCTAGAATTCTTGGAGGCAGAGAAAGATGCATTCGCATGGACACACGAAGACATGAAAGGAATCTCACTGGTCGTGATTAAACACAAATTGAATTTGGACCTAAAACACACACTAGTGAAGCAGAATAGAAGAAAGTTAACTCCAAAAAGGAACAAAGTGATTAATGAAGAAGTTCACAACTTGCTCAAAATTGGAAAAATTAGAGAGGTTAAGTACCCGTAATGGCTAGCCAATGTGGTAGTAGTAAGAAAGAAGATTGGAAAAGGGAGAATATGCATTGATTTCACAGACATCAACAAGGCCTGCCCAAAAGATCCATTCCCACTCCCACATATAGATGCCATGGTAGACGCAATAGCAGGACACCAGTTGCTATCCTTCATGGATGCATACAACGGGTATAACTAGATCCTCATGCACAAGGCGACCAAGAAAAGACAACATTCATAACCAGCCAAGGAATCTACTGCTACAAGGTAATGCCCTTTGGACTAAAGAACGCCGGAGCAACATACCAAAGATTGGTCAATAAAATGTTCGAAAAGCATATAGGGAATATAATGGAAGTATACATAGACGACATGGTGGTGAAATCCAAGAAAGCCACAGATACGTCAAAGATCTCAAAGAGGCCTTTTCCATCTTGAAGTAGTACGGCATGAAGTTAAATCCCACAAAGTGTACATTCGGAGTCCATTCAGGCAAGTTTTTAGGTTACATGGTAATGCAGCAAGGAATAGAAGCCAGCCCAAAACAAGTCAAAGCCATACTCTACTTAGAACGACCAAAATCCAAGAAGGATATACAAAGCCTTACTGGAAGAATAGCAAGACTAAATTGGTTCATCTCCAAGTCATCAGATAAGAACAAAGTGTTCTATAACGTGCTGAAGAAAAATAAGGAATTCAAATGGGAACAAGAACACGAGGATGCATTCTAGAAGCTAAAGGAGTACCTAGCAAATCTGTTGGTGCTTTCCTAGCCTAAAGAAGGAGAGCCCCTTCAACTATACCTAGCACTATCAAAAGGAACAATCAGTTCCGTCCTCACCAGAGAAGAAGACAAGGAGCAATTTTTAATCTATTACGTAAGTAAAACCTTACTTAGTGTAGAAACCAGGAACGCTTATCTAGAAAAAATCATTTTAGCCTTAGTTACTGCTTCAATTAAATTACGCCCATACTTTAAAAGTCATGTTATATGTTAAAAGGAATGGTGTCCTTCGAACAAGTGTATTATTCCGATATAGGGTTCAGAATTAATTAGGAAAGCTAATTATTCAGTGAGGTCAAGTGATCGAAATGCCTAGATAGAGGCCGCTTCCGATCAGTAATATTAATGTATAATTAATATTACCGCTTGCTCTTTACTGAACCCTTAGGGTCACACCTAATCATGTAACCGAACAAAGGCGATGAATTAACCCGAAGGATTAAATGAGTCGATAGAGTTTTTACGAACTCAGACGTCGGATTCTGAGCTTAGAGCGTCGAAGCCGAGTGTCAAACGTCAAGACGATTCAACAAATCGAGAAGACGAGAATATAAGTCAAATGATAAGTCATTGCGCAAAGACCTAGCCTCTGATTAGCCTAGCCAATCGAGGACTAGGCAACATAAGCTAGCAAGGCTGCTAGCCATGCACTAGCTCGACCGCAAGCCCAGGAGCCACGCATGTGCGCTGGCCGAGCATGCTGACCGACCTAGCTAGCTACCTAGCAGCGCATGGCCTCGCAAGCATGGTTGTGCTAGGTGAGTTAGTAGCGCTAGCATCAGCCCGCAAGCATGCGAGCAGGCCAATGGTAGCAGCGCTAGCACCAACCCACAAGCATGCGAGCAGGCCTAACAGCGGCACGCTAGCGCCCAGCAGCTCGCGTGGGCTTGCAGCGTGCTAGCAGACCTAGTGAAGGGCAAGGCCGCCAGCTAGGCATGCCTTAGAGCTCAAGGCTTGAGGGTGGTCATCCCTGTGTTGACTTAGGGTGAGGTGACGGTTTTGCTTGCTCCCCAAGGGGAGGGTTTGTGGTCCTTACCTAACCCCTCCCTTGCATTGCCACTTGTCATTTGCTTATTGTTTATGCTACTTAATTTAATTTAGAATTAAATTAATTGCTTACTTTCTCTCACTTATCACTTCTCCCACATGGAAAGATGATTAAAGTTTTTAGGAGAGTTTGCCTATAAATACCAACCTTGGGAGTTGGGATTATTCACTTGAGTTGAACTCAATAAGGTATCTCCCAAAAGCGCGAGAAAGCCTTTAAGTTCGTAATACTCTAGTTTTCTTTGGGCCTAGCCTCGTTTAAGCTACGAGGTAGGGACCCGTTTGGGTGCGTGGGTGTGCAAAGAAGGAGGATTTGCACTTACGGGTCTAGAGCTTTTCGTGTTCGTGCTCGGGGTTCGTGAAAAGCACGCTTCAAGGGTAAGAAAGTCTTTTCCTTACTTTCTCTCTCTCCTTCTTTATGTGTTTATTGCTTATAATAATTGCATGTTAGGTTGTTTAGTTGTATTAATTATGCATGCAATCCTTTGCGGGTTTTGTTTCCGTGCAGTGTCGGACTCCGCAAAACCCAACAGCGGTATAAAAGCCTCTTCCATTTAATTTTTACAACTAAAAATTAATTGAGGTGATTTAAAATGGATTTCAATTTCTAGATTAGCTACCTAATTTGATTAGGACCCCGTTTTTAATTGGGTTAAAATCGTAGTATTGCTAAGTTTTTACTACGAACCTAGATTTTTACTCAAAAGTAGTGAATTTCGGGTGGAATCGATGTTCTAAATCAACCTTTACCCACATAGTGTTTAAAAATGGCCTTCAAGAAGCCACAATCTGTCCGGAAAGTGGTTTTCTGATTAATTATAACATGCAATTGTTGGATTATGTGTTTGATTATACCATTAATGTTCTACAATTTCATTCTGTATTAAGCATGTTTATGATGTAAATTGGTTGCCTAATTTGGATAGCTCTTAATTTTACATAAACTTGGAATTATTCATTCTTGCAATTAGATTGCTTTTAATGTGTAAGTTTATGTTGAAAATGATTTTTAAACCCTTAAAATAGTTAAAGATTTAAAATTAGCCGCAACACCTTGAAGTATGGCTTAGGTGAAATAAGCACCCTGAACTATGCAGAGTAACCAAAACAACACCATCTATGGTGCTAGATGCGACGCGTGCCTTAAATGAAAATTTTCGGCCTCTTATTTCATAGGAGGAGGTGAATCCATGCGTGCTAAGTGGGTGGAAGACTACATAACTTTTCTAGAGAGTGAATATTCACCTCATCCCGCTGAAATAAGTTACCGAGAATTTTCATCTATGGCATGCATTGCACCTAACACCATAGTTAGTGGTGTTTTGGCTACTACGCAAAGTTTAGGGTGCTCAGTGCACCTAAGCCATACTTCAGGGTGTTGCGGCCAATTTTACCTTTAATCTTAAATGGTTTAAATGGTTGAATCTTAACTTGCTATAATCCAAAGTGAACAAATTTTGAGTTTTAATCATTTTGGAAGTTGATTAAAATCATGAATGCTCATACTTGTGCTAAAAATATTATTCTTCATATTGGAAGGTGTAATATTCAAATGTGCATGAGTAATTGTTCGATAAATTATTTTCATTGGATGATTGATTATTTATTCAACTAATTTTGTCAAATCTCATTATTAATTTTAATTTTTGGTTAAATTAATTATGAGACAAGCCGTCATTTTTATTGTATCAACTTGAGCCAAAATTATTAAAACAATAGTTCTTAAATTGATTTTTGTTTGTGCAACAAAAATTGGATTAATTAGGTTAGACTTGTTTAAATTCAAAAATGCTCAAAATGTTGGTTCTAAAATTTAATTTAGAATTTAACTAAGAGTCACACAAATTTTTTTGATAAAAATCCCAATGCATGCCCCTAAATCGAGGCATGATGCCTTGGTGCTAAGATTTGAATTTTTGACTGTTTGGGGGACCTTGAATTATAATTGATTCTATCATTACGCTTTTTTATAAGAAACTAATAAGGATTCGCCAATGAGTTTTAATTCATACCTTTCTCCCAAGTACAGTTCAAGGGATATTTAGCATGAATCATAAGTTTACCCATGCCCAAATTGGTCTACTTGTACCAGAAAGGAGTTCGGGAGCGAGGGTACTAAAAATAACATTCCCTTTTGGGGGGAATTGCTATCCTAGCCCAAGTGCGGCCTCTACTAGCTCTTCCTTTTTCACAATTTCATCACCAAACAATATATGCAACGTGATGCCTAAAACTAAGCTAGTTGATTTTATTTACAAGCATTGATAACATAAAGATTACATTGCAACAAATGTCGTTATTCTTTGTTATTCAAATTCATTAAAAGTGCAAGAAATAAACAATATTTGCCTAGGCTTAGGTGATAAAACAATCAATTAATTATTCAAATTCTAATCTTTAATTAACGCAAGATACTATGTGAAATTAATTAATTAAAAGTTTGTTTAAAGTGATCAAACAACACAAATTAATTGATTAAAATTATTTAAACAAGAAAAGAAAAGTGATTTATCTAATTGCTCAAGAAACTAACCGTTCTTCTTTACTTGCTTAGATCTCCGTTTTATATGTTTATGGACCTTCTTTCTTCTTTGTATCTCCAAGGACTTCGAATGGATGGATTAGGGTTGAAGAGTATGTTGGGTTTCTTGATGTCCAACACCACATGGAAGGAAACGCACCCAAAATCCGCACACAAATTAACGTAACTAAGCATGTATTAAAACCATAGTCACATGATTAACAAGAAGAGAGAGAAATAATCATTACCCTTGAAGCGTGCTTCGCTCTCACTTAGAGCTCGAACTTGAAAGCGTAGAGTCCCGCAAACGCGCAAACCTCCGACGGCTAACACCCTCGCTCCCCGAAGCGAGCCGACCCTTACCCCGAAGCTTAGTTAGGGCTAGGCAAAAAATAACTTAGAGTATTAGAACAAAGGTTTTCTCTTCTTGGACATCCCTTAAAGTTCACCAACTCAAGTGCTCTTCCCAATGCCAAATGATTGGTATTTATAGGGAAAGGAGCCCTTAAAATCCCATCTCCCATTAATGTGGGAGAGTTGAAAAACAATGCAAAATGGAATTTAATTTAATTTCTAAATTAAACAAGCAACAAAGTCTTCATTAACAACATGAAGAAGAGGCTAGAAGGTGTCAAAGGGAAGTGGGCTGACGAGCTACCAAATATACTGTGGGCAGATAGGACAACACCAAAAGGCGCTACAGGACAACCCCCTTTTCACTAGTATACGGTTGTGAAGTAGGGATCCATACCGAAGTCGAAGTCCCTACTGCAAGGTACGGCCTGATGACTAAAGTCAAAGGGAACTGGCATACAACCTAGACACTGTTGAAGAGATCAGAGATGATGCTAAAATGAGAATGGCAGCCTATCAACAAGAAGTTGCAAGAAGTTTCAGCAAAAATTGTGGTCAAATTCTTCAAAACAAGAGATTGGGTGTTCAAGAAGGTATGCAAAAACACCAAAGAAGTAATTGCGAGAAAGCTGGCACCAAACTGGGAAGGATCATATGAGATCACAAAGGTAGTAGGCAACGGGGCATACAGACTATGGAACATGGAAGGGAAGGAAGTCCAACGAAGCTGGAACGCAGCACACCTAAAACTCTATCATTTTTAAGGTACACAAAAGGCCTAACAAAGACAGCCAAAATGCGATAAAGGTATGACCTCTCTCCAACTATGCTTATCCATTGAAGCAAACATATTTGAGAAAAAAAAAAAAAAAAAAGCCTTCCTAGAAGCAATTCTATCTACAATATACATAAGGTCAACTTAAGAAATGTATTTTCCCTTCTCTAAAACTTAGTCAATTGTGCTTATTCGAACTACGAACACTAACTTAAGCATTGGAGAGCCGGTGGGCAAACCCTCGGCCACCCCTAACCTTTCCCTGTTTTGCAAGGATACATAAGTAGTACAGGCGCAACAACGTAACAGTAGTACAGAAAGACGCAACAATCAAATCCCTACAAAAAAGACAAGTAAGCAGAACTACATCCCAACTGTATGTAATACAATTATAATACAACTGGGATACATTGCAAATAACAAGGACAAGTAGGATAGTTAACATAAAGCATAAATACGTAGTTGCACAAGGCAACAAAAACACAAAGAATCCAGCTGCACAAGGCAACTACCATTAATCTTCTACAATTTTAACCCTTATTAAGCATGCTTATGAAGTCATAATTGGTGCTTAATTTGGTTAGCTCTTATTTTCACATAAACTTGCAATTTCACATTTTTGCAAATTAATTGTCTAGAGTGTGAATATTTATGGTGAAAATATATTTTTGAAGCCCTTAAAATGTTAAAGATTCAATATTTAATTGTTTATTTGCTTGGTATTAACTTTCTAAAATCTATAATGAACAAATTTTTGGTTTTAATGATTTTTGAGTTGATTAAAATCTTAAAATGTTCATACTTGTGCTTGAAAAATTATTGTTCTTCATATTGGAAGATTACAATATTCAAATGTGCACAAGTAAGTTTTGGATAAAACTTTTACATTTGATAAATGATTATTTATTCAACAATTTTGTTAAATCTCATCATTAATTTATGTTGGTTAAATTAATTGTGAGAATAGCCCTCAACTTTTGTAACATCAAGTTGAGCCAAAAATAACTTAAAGAATGGTTCTTCAATTAATTTTGGTTTGTGCGCTAAAATTGAATTAATTTAAGTTGGACTTGTTTTATTTTCATATTGCTCGATAATAGTTCTAAAAATAATTTAGAATTAATTTTTATGTCACACACAAAATAGAAATAAAATACCGAGGCACAAGCACGTAAAACGAGGCACCAAGCCTCAAGCACAACCCTTGGCTAGCTAAGCTTGCGCAGCCCGCATGTGGCTGTCGAGGAGTGTCCTGTGCTTGTACGTGTGTGCATGCGAGCAGCAGCAGCTTGGTGCGGAGATGGGCATGCGTGTGGTGCGGGGTTACTGCTGCTAGGTAGTGTGCATCTCGCACAGCGTAGCTTGCGGGCCAACATAAGCATGCATGCAAGCACGCTGCTAGCGCCAGCATAACGCAAGATGCGACGCTGTCAACGATTAGCAAGTCGCTTGACGTTGCTGTGCTTGTGCGAGCAGTACCCACGCATGGCTGTGGAGCCTTAGTGCCTAGCAAGTCGAGCCTCATGGTTTGGATCTAGGCACTCGACCGTTTGAGGGGCTATTAATTTTGCGATTTTACATTTTTTATTTTAATTAAAGCGAGGCTAGGCCTCGGTTTTTCCCGGCATTTCCAAAATAATCTGGCAAAATTTTGGGTTAACTAGCTTAATTAATTTTAACTAAGTTGGATGTGGAATTTAGTACGAGCATCATTAATCGTTTTAAGCTATTAGTATTGCGTTAATTCACATAATCCTATAACAACTTTGACTAGTTTTATTTAGGCGCGTTAATTGGATTAACCACCTAAGTTAGTTACTAGTTTTGTGCTCGTTTTGGATTGT
Source organism: Chenopodium quinoa (assembly GCF_001683475.1). NCBI lineage: Eukaryota > Viridiplantae > Streptophyta > Magnoliopsida > Caryophyllales > Amaranthaceae > Chenopodium > Chenopodium quinoa. The sequence continues at coordinate 4,847,851 of NW_018743212.1, read as the reverse complement.
TGTATGAATTATTTGTAAAATGCTTGGGCCATTCACTTTAGAAGTGAATCGATGAATGGACTAGATATTCTAATGGAGGTTTTACAAAATGACAACTAGTGGGGCTCGACTAGAATAGTGAATACAAACTGTGTTCCGTTTTGTATTTTTCTAAATCTAATACGGACTGCATGCCGTTGAGTATTTTTGTAAATCTAATACGGACTGCATGCCGTTGAGTATTTTTGTACTTTAATATTTAGATTAGTCCTAGTATTATTAGAAGTTGCATAATTGGTGGTGATGTCTCGAACACGGCGTTTCTAAGAAGACAAAGCCAAGAAGATGCAATGAAGGCCCTTGAAGATTTGTAGATTCAAGTTTCAAGGGGTCATGCTAATTGCCAAATGAATCTCTATTTATGCCCTATATATTTTGCTTATATATAATTGCGATATTAGATGCATGTTTAGGATTTCGAATGTTGAATGATTAATTTAGTTCATTTAAATCAACCAACATAGAAACCCTAAGTCTTAAAGAATATTGAGTTAAATTTGCCATTCCAAAATGACACTTACAGAACTAATGAGAATAGTAATAGGCTATGCCAAAGCAAGACATTACTACTTTCCTAGGGAAGTAAGGTATGTTGGTGTGCTTGTCAAAGCAAGGCATCATAATACACGTTAGTTTTGGTTAAACTCAACGATATCAGTAAGGAGTCCTTAGATGTCATGTCAATGTAGGTAAACATCAAGAAAGCATTGATGCGACATTTTATCGAACCAAGAGTAGCTTAGAGCTATTAGCAATTGGTTTGCTTACCTTAAAATATTAAGTGTTCAGACAAGCCAAAGCATGCTTAATCACTTTCTGATTTTTGGGGTATTGGAATCTTTTTATTCTCGCCTAAAATGGACAATTGTTGCAAATTCTTTCAATTGAAGAAAATTGTCTACAGCTAACACCAACAACAACCAATTTTCACCCCATTCTATTCTTGATAAAGTGAAGTTGAATGGGACAAACTTCCTTGATTGGCAAAAGAACTTGCGTATAGTTCTCATGCAAGAGAAAAAGAAATTCGTCCTTGATGAGGAAATGCCCAACGTTCCTAATGAGGAGGTCATTCAAGCTACCCTAAACCGATATCACGCTGCCAATCGGGATGTGAAATGCATCATGTTGGCCACAATGTCTTCGGATCTCCAAAAGACCTTTTTGGAAATGAGACGAATTTTGAGATCATTTCTGAACTTCAGAACATGTTCCAAGAGCAGGCCCAAACTGAGCGGTTTGAGACCTATAGGCAGATCCTTGAGAGCAAGCTCAAGAAAGGAGAGTCGATCAGCCCACGTGTACTTAAAATAATCGGATTATTTGAGAACATGGAAAGTCCTAATGCTAGGTATTAAACCGAAATGACAATTGACATTATTCTCCACTCGCTGCACAAAGGCTATGATCAGTTCAAGATGAACTATAATATGCACAGCATGGAGAAAACCCTCACCGAGCTTCATGGAATGTTGAAGCAAGCTGAGTAAACGCTCAAGGATGAGGGGAGGCATGATATGCTTATGGTCAAGTAGGGAAAGCCATTCAAGCGCTCGACCAAGAAGAAAGGCTTCAAGGGGAAGGGTAAAAAGAACTTTCCGCCTAAGTCAAGCTACCAAGGGAAACAAGGAAAAGAAGGTAACCTCTTCTCAATCCGATTCCGAATGTTTCTACTGTAAGAAGAAGGGACATTAGAAATGGGATGCCTCAAGTTCAAGGAGGATAATAAGAGCGGCACAATTGCTTCTAGATTAGGTACATATGTTATAGACCTTAACTTTACTAGCAAAGCTTCATGGGTATTAGATACCGGATGCAGCTCACACGTTTTTTCCAATGCTTAGGGACTAAGGAAAAGTAGAAGGCTAGTGAAGGGAGAAGTGGAACTCCGGGTTGGCAATGGAGCAAGGATTGCGGTCGTATCCGTTAGGTTACTTAGTTTGTCTTTGCCCTCTAGACCTGTTTTAAGAACTTGAAAATTGTTATCATGTTCCAAAGATTACCAAAAACATTATTTCAATTTCGGAGTTGGACACCAAGGATTTTGAATTTCGGATAAAAGACAATAGCTGTTCATTTGATCTTGATAATGTTTTATATGGTACGACACATTCAGAAAATGGCCTTTAGGTTCTTTCACTAGACATACAGGTTTATAATGTTAATGATACCACCAAAATAGCTAAGACTGTTGAGTCAAATCAAACCTACTTGTGGAATTATCGTCTTGGCCACATTAACATCAAACGCATCAAGAACTTTCTTCATTAAGGGATTCTTGATTCATTCGACTTAGAGTCGTTTGAAAACTACAAATGATGCTTACTTGGCAAGATGATAAAGCAATCATTCTCCAAGTTGGGAGAAAGAGCTAGTGACTTATTGGATCTTATATACACAAATGTATGTGGACCAATAAGCACAACCGCAAGAAATGGTTATCGCTATTTTATAACATTCACGAACGACTTTAATAGATATGACTATGTCTACCTTATGTCGCACAAATCTGAATCTTTTGAGAAATTCAAAGAATTTCAAAGTGAAGCGGAAAATCAGCTTGGCAAGAAAATCAAATCACTTCGATCGGATCGAGGTGGTGAGTATTTGAGATACGAATTCGAAGATCATCTAAAAGAACATGGAATTCTATCAGAACTGACACCTCCAGGAACACTACAATGGAATGGAGTGTCCGAGAGGAGAAATAGAACTTTGTTAGACATAGTTCGATCAATGATGGGTCTTAGCGATCTTCTCATCTCTTTCTGGGGACACGCACTTCTAACCGCGGCACTTACACTGAACCGCGCTCCGTCAAAAGCTGTCGAAAAGACTCCATATGAATTATGGACAAAGAAACCTCAATGGTTGTCTTTTATTAAGATTTGGGGTTGCAACATATGTCAAAAGACTTATACCTGACAAGCTTGCACCAAAATCTGACAAATGTTTCTTTGTGGGATATCCAAAAGAAACAAAGGGGTATTACTTCTACAACCAATTTGAGAACAAAATATTTGTTGCTCGAGATGTTGTCTTTTTGGAAAAGGAGCATCTTTCCAAAATGACAAGTGGGAGGAAAATCAAAATTAATGAAGTTCCAGAAGGTGAGCAACAAAGTCAACCTGACAAAACTGACAATCAAAGTGCTTTAGAAGCAACTGTTGAAAATGGTCAAAGTCAAATGACAAAGCAAATGCTCAATCTATTACCCTGGGTAGGTCGCAAAGGCCAAAATCTCAACCAGACAGATACCTCGATGTTGTCTTAACTAAGAATCAAGACGTCCTAGTTATGGATGAAGATGAGCCAGCGACATACAAACAAACTATGACGAGCCCCAACTCTGCAAAATGGCAAGAAGCCATCAAATTCGAGATGGACTCCATGTTTGAAAATCAAGTCTAGGACTTGGTTGAGTTTCCTGATGGTTACACACCTATTGGCTGCAAATGGATTTTCAAGTTGAAAACCGACAAAGATGAAAATGTATATGTATACAAAGCTAGATTGGTGGCAAAAGAATACAGGCAAATTCACAGTGTTGATTATGATGAAACCTTTTCTCCAGTCGCCATGCTTAAGTCCATCCGGATTATCCTTGCAATTGTCGCATATTATGATTATGAGATATGGCAAATGGACGTCAAAACCGCCTTCCTCAATGCGATTTTGGAAGAAACTGTGTACATGACACAACTAGAAGGTTTTGTAGATCCAAACAATGCTGGAAAGGTATGCAAGCTTAAAAAGTCCATTCATGAACTAAAGCAGGCAAGCAGAAATTAGTATCTACGATTCGATGAAGCCATTAGTGAGTTTGGTTTTATCAAGAATCCAGATGAGCCTTATGTTTACTAGAAAGTCAGTGGAAGTGACATCACATTCCTTGTCATATATGTCGATGACATATTGCTCATTGGAAACAACATTCCAATGTTGGAGTCTGTAAAGGCTTGGCTGGAATGTGTTTTTTAATGGAGGACTTGGGAGAGGCACAATGCGTATAGGGCGTCAAGATCTATAAGGATAGATCTAAAAAGATGATTGGATTTAGCCAAATTACTTATATTGATAAAGTGCTGACACGATTCAATATGAAGGAAGCCAAAATAGGCTACCTACCCATGTCACATGGCATAACTCTCAGCAAGAAACAGTGTCCGCAGACACCTGATGAGCGAGAGAGGATGAGTTAGATTTCATATGCTTTGCTTATTGGATCGATAATGTATGACATGATATGTACTAGGCCGGATGTATCATATGCCTTAAGTGCTACGAGCAAATACCAATTAGATCCATGAGAGGCATATTGGACTGCGGCCAAGAATATCCTAAAGTACCTGAAAAGGAAAAAGGAAAAATTTTTGGTCTATGGTGAGAGTAAGAATTTGGTTGTTGAAGGTTACACTGACGCAAGCTTCCAGATTGACATAGACGACTTCAAATCACAATTAGGATGCGTGTTATGTCTTCATGGATGAGCGTTCATTTAGAAGAGTGCTAAACAAAGCACAATTGTAGATTCTACAACTGAAGCCGAATACTTGGCAGCTTAAGAAGCAGCTAAGGAGGCAGTTTGGATTCGTAAGTTCGTAGGAGAACTTGGTGTTGTCCTTTCAATAAAGGGACCAATAGACCTCTATTATGATAATAGTGGGGCTATTGATCAAGCAAGAGAGCCAAGGGAGCATCAGAAAGTCAAACATGTCATGAGGCGATTTCACATAATAAGGGAATAGAAGTCTGATGGTTAAATCAGAATTTGCAAGATTGGAACGGACGACAATGTAGCCGGTCCACTCACTAAACCTTTGCCTCAAGTGAAACACAATAGCACGTTGAGGCAATGGGAATCAGACATATTGGAGATTGACTTTGATTTCCCTATTTGTGTGTTTTAATTAAGTTGTGGAGATCTTAATGTAAAACACTATGTTAAACCATTCATTTACGGAGTAATTTAATTAATCTGTAAATTATTATTCCATTTCTATTTAATTGTGGTTTAGAATTAAATAATGAGTCCATTCGATTTGAGGATATTCAAAATGGGGAATCATGACAATGTCTTGGATAAAGAAACACCTATTAAGTGAACGTTGAATATCATATCGAAATTATCCCTAATCAAGGTCATTTGAAAGTTAGACAACCAATGAGTGTATGATATTAGTGTGTAGTATGATTTATAGAACCGTTTCTTGTGCTACAAGGAAAAGAATGTCATAAATCATTTGCACAGGTTTCAGTTTGGAACTATACTGGATCGACCTATGAGAATACTTTAAGAGATTTAACAATCTTCATAAGTATATTACTCTTTATGGCTATCAGAATCTATTTCCTCGACCATGAGTATTGTTAGTTCTCTTGTTTGAGTACTAGTCTGTTTTGATGTTGTCAAATGTCTGTCGTACAAGGGGATTATAAAGGCAAAACTTAGGCGATTAGGGCCTCTTAGTAAGGGAAGCTGACTATGAAAGACTGGGAATGTCCCCTTATTAACAGTAGGGAACATGTCTTTGTTGTTTACAAGACCTCTTAAAGAGCAAGACTGTGAAAATGCATGGTCGTGCTTAGATGGATTTTAGAAATCATCTGCTTATTAACAGTCGAACTCGGAAATTGAGAAACACTTCTAGACGTAATACGGATGACAATGAATCTTACCTTATAGTTCATGAAGAGACATTTAGTGACATAGGAAACAGGCTATACATAATCAGCTAAAGGATGGTGTCATTCGAACAAGTGTATTATTCCGATAAAGGGTTCTGAATAAATTAGAAAGCTAATTATTCAGTGAGGTCAAGTGATCAGAATGCCTAACTGGAAGCTGCTTCCGATCAGTAATATTAATGAATAAGTAATATTTTAGCTTAAACTTGACTGAACCCTTCGGGTCACACCCAATCGTGTAACCGAACCGAAGCAACTAACTAATCCGAAGGATTAAATGAGTCAATAGAGTTTTTACGAACAAAGACATCGGATTCCAAGCTTAGAGAGTCGAAGCCGAGCGTCGTAAGTTGAGTCGAATTTAGGGATCGACGAGACGGAAAAATCATTCAAACAACAAGTCAAAATATAGCCCTAGCCTCGTGTTGGCCTAGCTAAGCGAAGGCTAGGCTACAAAGGGCTGCTAGCAAGGCCGCAAGCCAAGAAGCCCCATGCGGGTGCTTGCTGGGGCTTGCTGGCCGAGCAAGCATGCTAGCAGTGCTAGCAAGGCCAGCCGTAAGCTAGCGTGCTGGGCCTTGCTAGCAGCTGCTAGCGCCAGCTAGTCAGGCTAGCATGCCCTGGCACTCGAACAAGCAGCACAACGGCATCGCCCAGTAGCTAACTGTCCGCATATGCGAGGCACGGTGCTGCGGGCTAGTGCTAGGCTGCTAACGCATGGGGCCAAGTTGGCCAACCCATCCGAGCACAAGTGCTGCCAGCGTGGCGCGCCTTATTGCTCAAGGATGAGCGACCAACTGGTCGGTTCCTATTGCGACTAGTCATTTGAGAAGTTTTGCTTGGGGAGCAAGGGGAAGGTGGTCCCCCACTTGTGGTCCTCACCTAATCCCTTTCTCTCGTCATGCCACTTGTCGTTTGGTGATTCATTTGGCTTGTTAATTTAATTTTAAAATTAAATTAAATTTTATTTTGCCTTTTTACCAACTATCCCACATTGAAAGGAGTTGTTGAGCACTATTCCCTATAAATACCAATCATTTGGCATTGGAAATGAGCACTTGAATTGGTGAACTTTAAGGGATCTCTAAAGAGATAAAACCTTTGTTCTAATAAATCTAAGTTGTTTTTTCGTTTAGCCTCAATAGAGCTTTGGGTTAAAGACCGGTTACGGTTCGATAGTGAGGGTGTGAGCCGTTGGAGGTTCTCGCACTTGCGAAACTTGAAACTTTCAAGTCCGAGCTCAACGGTTGAGCGAAGCATGCTACAAGGGTGAGCATTCTTTCTCTCTTTTGTTTTATGTTTATGTTTATTTGCATGCTTTTATTTATGTTGTAATTATTATACATGCGATCCGGTTATCGAGTTTTGTTTCCGCGCGGTGTCGGACACCGCAAAACCCAACACATAAGCTACCACCACAGTATAAGAAGTATTATTCACAAATTAAACTAATGTATCAAAAGACGCAGATTGGTTCATTAGTTATATGCATGAATGCAAGCAAAATAGCGTTTATACAAGTTAAAGAAAACATTATCCTTCTTGGTCATTTCATCGTTCGCCTCATCATGTCATGACTTTGATGTGACCCATAAGGTATATAAGAAATATATCATGTCTATCATTCAGCACAGCTACGTATAATCATCTATTCACTATATCCTTGTATATTTGCCTGATTTGACTTTTTACATTCTTCAAGACACGACTTGAAACGTATATATCTTTATTTCCATATATACGTGTAAAAATTATAAAAGCGTGATATTAATATAATATACAATGGAAAAATTTGAAAAACACCACCTACTATTATACTCATTTTAGTAATTAAAACCAAGAGGTTTTTTTTTTTTTTTAATAATACCACCAACAATTTTTCAAAACATCAAAAACTCCCACCTCTTTTCCCAAACCCTCCTAAATGATGTCACTGTGGGCCCCACTAACTATCCCCCCTTCAATTTCCCTTCCTTTCCATCTCTCTTCTCACGATCTCTCCCTTGTTCTTCCCTCTACTTCCCTCTCTCTTCTTTTCTATCAAATTACCATTCTCCTAAGCCAATTTAGGGTTTAATTTGCCAATTTCTTCTTCAACCCAAGCGACAATGCATGCAAAATCGTGGGCAAAATCAATTTGGTAGTTTTTAAATTAAAATTAGGGTTTATGAAATCAATTTGGGGTATTTGAATTAAAAAAAGGGTTTATGACATCAATTTGGGGGGTTTTTGAATTAAAATTAGGGTTTATATATGAAATTAATTTGGGGATTTGATTGTGGTGATAGTTTGTTGCAAAATTGATTCTTATTTTGTGAATTACTGCTAATTAGGAACAAAATTAAGGTTGCAATTTGTGTTTTTTTTTTGTACCATTTACTTATATAAATTTGATTGTTTCGTGTTGAATTTCATAACAATATCCAAAGGATTAATCCCCCTCCAATGTTGTAATTGTGCTTCGCTGTTGGTCCCCCCCCCCCCCTATTTGAGCTCCTTTTCAGACAACAATTATGAAGACTCACTTTTGATGAAAGAGAGGGTAGAGAGAGAAAATAATAAGGAAGAATATATCCGTTTGGGGGAATAAGTTTGGTGGGTAAGCATAATAATGAGGGTTTTAGAGGAGAAGTCTGAAAATTGAGAGAAGAGAAGGAAAAATGGAGGGAAATTAAAGACAATGACGTCACTATAAAGGGTTTGGCAAAGAGGTTGTGATTTTTGATGTTTTTAAGAATTGTTGGTGGTAAAGTATAAAAATAAAAAATAAAAAATAAACTTTTGGTAGTAATTACTAAAATGAGTATAATAGTAAGTGGCATTTTCAAATTTAGCTATACAATGAGACGAATCTAATAAGATCCCGCATGACTATATTAACTCTAACTAATTTACGTTAATTTATGGTCAAAGTTTTCAAAGTTTGACCCAAAAAATGGCAATGGGGCAAAAATAAAGGGACAGAGGGAGTATTTTAAGTACCATCATAAATTATCGTTTAATGTAAACGATTTTAAAATGTTCATTATTTGTCACAACAAACCCACGGAAAAATTGTAAATAATATCCCAACTTTGCTGTATTTTCTTTTAATAATCCCAACTTTGGATTATTCTGGAATGATCCGAAATTTAGGGGTTGTTTACTTTCTTCAATCTCAAATCGGTCAACAAAAGTCAATGACGTATTATATCAGGTCACTAGACATGTGCCAAGTCCTGATTAGTCCAAATATTAAAAAATATAAATAAAAAAAATAAATAAAACAAAGACAAAAAACAAAAAAAACCAAAAAATTAGAAAAACCAAGCCAGCCTCCCCACCCCATCGGCCCACCCTAACCTCCACCACCACTGCCAGCCCGCCGCCTCTCCCTCGCCGGACCACCGTTCTTCCTTCGCCGTTTTCCCCCTTCCCCGAAATCCCCTCCCATCCCCCATGCAACCACCATAGAAACACTTTTCCCACTCCCGAAAAACCCTGTTAAAAACTCCTCCTCCAACCCAAAACCCTAGCGGCTAGGGTTTTCAATGGTGGGGGAGGAGTGTTTGTGGTTTTTCGGGAGCGGAGGAAGTGTTTTTAAGGGAGTTTTGAGTGGTTGGCTGGAGCGTTCAAGTATCGTCGGCCGCTGGCTGTGGTGACCGGGCTTGGCTTGCTGCCTGGATGCATCGGCCGGTGCTATCCTACTTGATGGTGTGACAGGGCTTGCTACTTGGCTGCGTTGGCCAGCGCTGCAGTGGCTTGGCTTCGGCCTGACCATGGCGGCAGGCTGCATGCCTGGTTGCTGCTTCAATTTCCCAAGGTTTTTTTTAATTAATTTTTATTTTAAAATTAAAATTTAGTTATAGACGATATTTTAATTTTGGTTTTTTTTAACCAATTAACTTGTTACACGTGTCACTTTTAAAAAAATAAAAGAAAATAACCCATTCAACCGGTAACCGGCATTTGAGATTGAAGAAAGTAAACAGCCCCCAAAATTCGGATTATTCTGGAATAATCCAAAATTGGGATTAGTAAAAGAAAATACGGCAAAGTTAAGATTATTATTCACAATTGTTTCGGGGTTTTTGATGTCTTGCGAGAGAGTTACAATTCCGGGACTGTTATCCTTGCGCCTGTACCTGCAAAACAACGGAAGCTCCTTGTGGTGGGAGTTCCGCCTCCGACGATCAAGTTAGTACTTGTTTGAGGAGTGAATAGTGCGGAAACGTAAAGGTTGGGCGATCTGGTCCCTCAAGGTGAGGAGTGATCAGTGGTTTAGATTCTCTAGCTGAGTGTAATTAATTGCTTAACCCTCTTTAATGAGGATTAATTAGTGTATTTATAGCCTTGGGAAGCGTGCCTAATTCTAGGGTTTTTGGTAAACCCTAGGGCTGACTGGGCTCCCCCCGGGAAGTGGGCCTTGGTGGCCTCCTTCCAAGCTGGCGGTCAGTAGGCCACTTGGAATGGCTTGACTGGTCCATGGTGGACAAATAGTTGTGTGACACGTGGCAGGCCCTAAGAGGTCCAAATGGAAGACACTTGGCAGGACCTGATTGGTCCACGTGGCAGATTCTGATTGGGCGAGGAAAATTCCCTAATCATTTGCCCCTCAGAGGTGGCACGTGACTGGTCACATGTCACCTATGACAGGTGCCGGCCTGTAACAGGCGACGGCCTGCTACAGATGTCGCCCTATAACGCGCCGAGCGCTTTTCCCGCTCATTTTTTGAATTTGGAAGCGACCCTTTGTATTCTCCTTCTGCCCTATATAAGGGCATGTTGACCAAGTCTTTTGTTCATATTTGCGAACTTTTCAAGAGAACTCTCGGACCCCTGAACTTGAGCTCTGACACTTTGCAATTTTTGACCTGCCGATTATTTCCGATAGCCCGACTGCTTTTATTAGACGTCTATTCGATCAAGCTTTCTTTCAGAACTTAAGTTTTAGGTAACCGGTTGAACCTTAATCCTTTTTGCTTTGCTTTTGCACTTTTTTCTTTTCTTTTTGAAATTGAGGCCTCAAAAGCATCCGGCACGACCTAGGTTAGCAATTAGTCGGTCACCAGGGACTGCTGAGTCTAGGACTAGGGGTGCCGACTGCCCTGCGGTACTTCAAACTTTGCGCAAGTCCTAGAATCCAACTGTCTTTGTATCTATGCAGGACAGTATGGCAAGAACAAAAAAGACAAAGAGGATTGAAAACTCTGATGGCTCCCCTTTCTGGGTTCAGATTAGAGAGCTCTGAGGAAGGGGCCAAGGTGGCTCCTTCCCATTTTACAGCTGACTTGGCTGGTCAGCAATCGGCCCCTGAAGAAGAAGAGGGGTCGGCCCCCTCAGGGAGGGGGGAGGAGTCGGATTCTTCTGATAGCGAGTCTGACTCTAGCTCTTCAAGCCGTCTTTCTATAAACTCAGAGGAAAGGCATTTTCGTCTGCATGAGGCGAGACTTTCCCATGCAGTTGAAAAAGGGGACGACTGGTCGGAACCATCCGTCTCTCATAGGAAGTTGAATACTCCTTACTACTATCATGTCCCAAAGGGCCAGATCAAGGCCATGAAAGAACGAATAGACTCTTTTCTATCGGACCATGTGATGGGTCCTGATTTTCAAGTATTTGTGCTGGATGCTGAGGACACAATCGTCTGGCCCTCGGGGACTAGCTACGGGGACGCCTGTTTTAGCTGCTACAAGGCAGCCATTAAGGTTGGTCTGCGATTTCCCTTGCATCCGATCGTTAGAAGTTAGCCCCGAATTCCTGGTTCAACATCCTTGGCTACGTAGTCGGATGTGAAATGCATGGGGTGGAGCCGAATTTTGAGGCGTTCACCCTTATGAACTATCTTAGCCGGACTCCCAAAGCAAGCGGTACCGGCTGGTACCAAATAACGAGCCATAAGGGCTATTTGATGACGAGGGGGAAAGAAAATAAATGGAAGGACTGGAGAAACACCTTCCTCATAATTATCAGTCCCGACAAGCTGCTAAACAAGCACTATAATAGGTGGAACAAGGATCCGCCTCTTCTAGCAGGCGGTCGTAGCATGCCGCATGTCCCCCGCAGGGCTAGGGAAGAGATCCTTGACCGAGGACTCTTCAGAGTAGAGATTAGGGAAAACTCTACTACTAGGTTACGAGAGCAGGTGCCCCTCAACTACGTCCCCAAGTTTAAATGGTTCTATGACGAGTATTTTCTGGCCGCTTGCGGCCTTAGCAGTCGGTCCTCCAGAGGTAGTCGGCCTCTTGAGTCATACATACGCATCTTTTGCTTTGTTTTCGAATTTTTTCTAACTCCTTATGGTTCTTATTTTCAGCTGAAGCTATGGACCACATCTCTGCGTCAAAGAAGGCAGCCGCCTTGCTGCGGACCTCCATCATGCATCAGAAGCGGACCACTTCTGATTCTCCTGCCAAGGAAACGCCCATAGTGAGTTCCGAGCCTTCGAATTTGTCTTGAAAACCTGCTTTTAACAGTATTGGCCATTCATCTTTTTCGCAGGCGGGCACTTCCAAACCCTCTTCCTCCCAACAGCCGGACTCAAAAGTTCGGAAGACGACTGCTGGGAGTACGCTTGGATCTGCCAGGAAGCAATCGGCTGACAAACAGCCGATCACCCCACAAAGTGTGGGTAAACCATCACAAGTCCTTAGGGACAGTCGGCCGCCGAGAGGTATAATATAGCTCTGCTAGACTTAAACTTTTTCTTCAATGTTTTCTTCATTATTCTGACGTTTCCCTTCTTTGGATGCAGGCGACCCTCAAGAACCAGACTTGGTCGAGATGGCTAAGTCTATGATCAAGGCTATCCCTCTAGAGGAGAGGGATGCGGTCAAGGGAGTCGGCACCCTTGACTTAGATGGCATCATGGGTCTCCTACCTGAGGTAGACTTAGAATTTTATAATATCAACCTTGCTTGCCGCCTGTTATTTTCAAACCTGGCGCCTGTTTGGTTATTTTCAAATCTGACGCCTGGTTTTCTCTTTTTCAGACCCTGCTGCGAGTACACGGCCTCCGTAGGCCGATTAGCGCCAAGAATAAAGAGCTAAAGGCTGCTAAAGCTATAGCCGCCTCTGACTCTGATAAGGCAATGTTTCAAATTGCCCAAAATGAAATTTTGACAACTGATATTCTTTATTATCAGGCGCAGGCCACTTACATTATCCGCGCTGAGTTGGAGGCGGCCAAGAAGAAGAACAACAAGCTCAAGCCATGATGGACGACTCGGCTCAGATCATGAAGATGACTTGGACAGCCCTCTTCCCAAAAGCTCACTATGCCGCCTAGGATAAAAAGTTCACCGCTTGTACTGAAGAGTATAACCAAAGAATTATGGAGCAGGCGGATGAGGAGGATGAGACGGCCGACTCTAGCTCTGAGGAGGAAGAGGAGGTGGTAGGCCTGCAGCCGATTGAGGTGGATGCGTCTAAAAAAGCTGCCCCTGATGCCGAGACAAGTAAGAAGGATGCTTCCAAGAACCAGACATCCCTTGTTGATCAGGCGGCAGTCAATACCAAAGCCGCGCCTCAATCTTAAAGCTTTTATGTCTTTAACTTTTCTTCGGCCTGCGTGCCGTTTTTCTTTGTATCCTTTACCCGACCAGGGGGCCGGGGTATTGAATATTTTGCTGGTCTTTATGGCCGGCTATTTATATGAATTTGGCGACCATCTTTCGGTCGTCTTTGATCACAGAATTTGTTTAATGCTTTATTTTTGCAAAGTGTCGAGGATCCTTGATATCCGCTTACATGTCATACCGACTGTTTCAGCTAAAAATGTTTTAAAATTTGTAACTTATCGTAAGCCAAAGATTGCGAACAGGTACTTGGTACCGACTGCCTATGCCCCTGGACGACTGGTTGTCTTGGTTCCAGGTTAGGCAATCAGTCTCCCATTTACCCAGTCAGACCCCCAACGTATTTTAGGAAACACGTTAAGTTTGTTTTACTTTTTCAAGTTAGAAAGGAAGAAACCGCTTACACCCAGCCCGCCTGTTTGTTTAAATAGGAATAGTTCTTGAGTCCCTGTTTGCCAAAAAACAGTCGACCTACGAACTAGATTTTCAAACATGTTTAGTTTGAAAGGAAATCATCTTAGTAGGGGTCGTGGTACGAGAGCTTTGGTTCGCCTTTAGACAGGCGGACTCGTCATACCTTTTTGGATCCTTACGAAGTATGAGAGAGTGACTTATGAGTAATCTTTGAGGTTACCCATTCGTCAGCTTTTATGCTTGAGTAGTAGAGGTACTAGGCGGCGGAGGCCAACTAATCCCCTTGATTCGCCAATTTTTGTTGGCTATTTACTCAAGAGGTACCGACTGTACTTAACCCAAGTAATACAGATGGTCATTCGACGCGGATGTTTACCGCTTACACTTGTTTGGTTTAGTGTTAGAGTTATCCTTGTCTCAAAAACGCCTACGTGGTTGCCCTTGGGGACAGTCGTCTAGGTGTTGTGTAATTTGTTTATAGAGAAATGTTCCACCCAAAAGGGAGCTGCTCTCTGCGACGAATTTCATCCGGAGGGATGCCGCCGGACACCTGATATGATGTTGGGACAGGTCGTATTAATTTAAAGATTGAATCAGTTGGCTTAGCGCCTGGTCTGATCATTCGGCCAAAGGCCTTAGGTAGTTCATGATGAACTAAGTATAGGAGAGTAGCAGACTTTATAGCTACAGGCGGCGTGCCCCTCAAAATTGGATGCATATTTGAGTAAAATGGAGAGTATCCGACTGTTTTTTCCAGTTGGCATGCCTCTCCATTGATGAGAAAATGGAGAGTAGCCGGCTGCTATTGGAGTAGGCGGCATGCCTCTCTGTATACAATATAGATTAAGCAAAATAGAAAACTTTATTAGTAGCTCTCGGCTATTTACATCATTCAAAAATAATACTTCTTTAGATTATCTGCATTCCATGTTCGAGGCAAAGGTTGGCCGTCTGGTGTTTCCAGGCGGTAGGTGTCGTCCCTAACCTCTTCATAGATTCGGTAGGGTCCTTCCCAGTTGGGAATTAATTTGCCTGACTCATTAGCCCTACCAACTGCTTCCATCTTTCTTAGTACAAAGTCCCCCACTTTAAGTGGACGCCTATGTACTTTTTTGTTATATGACCTTGTCATTCTCAGGTGGTAGATTTCATGGCGCAGGGCTGCATTGCCCCTTTGCTCTGGGAGTGAGTCCAATGTCAGGCGCATGGATTCCCAATTCGCCTCTTCGTCATACATCATTATTCGAAGAGTCGGCTCGCAATGTTCAATTAGTAGAACAGCTTCTGCCCCATAAGTTAGGAGGAATGGAGTTTCTCCAGTCGCCCCTTTTTTTGTCGTCCTTATGGCCCAGAGAACATGTGGTAGTTCATCTGCCCATAGGCCGCCTGCTCGTTCAATCTTCTTCTTAATACCGTCTGAGATGATCTTATTGAAGGCTTCTACTTGGCCGTTTGATTGTGGTCGGCCGACTGATGCAAAGCAGTGTGAGATGCCTTGGTCTCCCAGCCAATTTTTGAGAACAGGCGTCTCAAATTGGGGACCATTATCAAAAACCATAGACATGGGCACCCCAAACCGAGTGATGACATTTTTCTAGATGAATGAGATCACATCCTTCGTCTTGATTGCCTTAACAGCCTCTGCTTCTACCCATTTGGTGAAGTAGTCGAATGCTACCAATATGTACTTCCTGCCGCTTGTCGCAGGCGTATAGGGACCAAGGATATCCATACCCCATTTAGCAAATGGCAGTAGGCTATGGATGGTCGTGAGATCAGTAGCCGGACGATGGATTAACTTGCCAAACCTCTGGCACTTGTCACATTTTTTTACCATTTCCATGGTGTCTACTTCTAGGGTAGGCTAAAAATAACCTTGCCGCCTTGCCCGTTGAGCAAGCGACCTGCCGCCTACATGTGAGGCGCAATACCCTGAATGTAGATCTTCTGAGACCTCTCGTCCCCTTTCTGGGGTCACACACTTTAAGAGGGGTAAAAGATAACCCTTCTTAAAGAGCTCGCCCTTGCACATTTCGAAATTGGACACCCGTTTTTTCAGCAGGGCCACCTGGGATTGATCATTCAGCAAGGTGCCGTCTGTTAAATACGCCCTGATTGGGTCTATCCAGATTGAAATTCAATCTAGAACTCCAATAGGTTCCTCTTCAACACTTCCCTTTTCCATAACTTCCCAAAAGAAGGTTCTTGGAGTATCACAGGAGGCCGAGGATGCCAACTTTGAGAGAGCATCCGCCTGGCTGTTTTCGGACCTGGGTACTTGATTTAAATGAAACTCCTCAAGTGACCCAGCCACCCGTCGTACCGCCTGCAAATATTTAATCATGGACGGATGGGTTGCTTCGTAATCGCCGTTGTACTGACTCACTATCAATTGTGAGTCAGAGCAGGCGTCTATTTTTCTTGCCCCAACCGCCTTACACATGCGGATACCGGCCAATAAAGCTTCATATTCCGCCTCGTTGTTTGAGGCTTGGAAGCTAAAATGTAGAGCATACTCGTACATGCCGCCTTCTGGCGACTGACATATGACGCCTGCCCCACAACCATTCGAAGTGGAGCTCCCGTCCACATAGACCTTCCAGACTTGGTCTGGATTTTGAGAATTAGAGGGCCAAGTCATCTCTACAATAAAATCAGCAAATGCTTGCCCCTTTATTGCTTTTCTTGGCTTAAATGTGATTTCAAGGCTCTGAATCTTTATCGCCCATTTGATCATTCGACCTAATGACTCCATGGTTGTCAGTGGCCGCTTGATTGGCTGATCTGTGTATACGACAACTGAATGTGCCAAGAAGTAAGGCTTCAATTTTCTAACTGCCATGAACAGGGCAAGGCCAAATTTTTCCACTAGGGGGTACCTCAACTCGGCATTCTTCAACACATGGCTGACAAAATAGACCGGGAGCTGACAACCGTCTCTTTTAGCAAGGAAAACGACACTTAGAGCATGGTTAGACACTACTTCTTTGGGTAAGGAGTGCAGATGATCTTTCAGTTTTTGGAAGGCCGCCTCAGCATCCGGCCCCCATTCAAACTTAGTTTTCTTCTTTATTGCCTGAAAAAAGTAAAGGCACTTGTCGCCTAACTGGCTGAGAAATCTTCCCAGGGCCGCCAGACAACCTGTTAACTTCTGAACCTCTCGGACTGTGTGAGGCGACGACATGTTGATGACCACCCGCACTTTCTCAGAGTTCGCCTCTATTCCTCTCTAATTAATGAGGAATCCGAGAAACTTCCCAGACTCAACCCCGAAGACACATTTCTTGGGATTGAGCATGACATGGTGCCGCCTGAGTGTGGTGAAGGTTTCTCGGAGGTCGGCCAGATGGTCCGTCTGAAGCTTGGACTTCACAATCATATCATCTATGTACGCCTCGACATTCCTTCCAATTTGATCAAAGAAGACCGTCTTTATCATTCTTTGGAAGGTGGCCGGGGTGTTCTTCAAACCAAACGGCATGACAGTGTAGCAGTACAACCCTTGATCAGTGACAAAGGCCGTCTTCTCCTGATCTTTCTTCCATAAAGGGATCTGATGAAAGCCAGAGTAGGCGTCCATGAAGCTCATTAAGGCGTGGCCGGCTGTTGAGTCGACCAGACTGTCGATCTTAGGAAATGGATAACTATCTTTGGGGCACGCCTTGTTTAAATCAGTGTAGTCCACACACATTCGCAAGGTACCATTCGGCTTCTTTACTAGTACAACGTTTGCAACCCAGTCAGGGAAATAACATTGCCGAATGAACCCGACATCAAGCAACTTTTTAACCTCGGTGGCAGCCGCCTGACTTCTTTCTTCACCATGGTTCCGTTTCTTTTGCAGGACCGACTTCTTTTTCGGATCCACAGCTAGTTTATTCACTGCCAAGTCTGAACTGATACCTGGCATCTCATGTACCTCAAATGCAAAGATATCCTTGAATTCCTTCAAGAGTTGGTGAAGATCATCACCCAGCATTGTAAGAGTAGTCGTCCCAACTTTGACTGTTCGATCAGGACATGAGTCGTCCAGGACGACATCTGTATTCTCACCAGCTGGCTGAGGGCGGAACTCGTCTGTCCGCTCCTCTGCGAATGATTGCTATCGTTTTTCTTTTCTCTCCGCCTGATGTTATTTTTGTTGCCCCTAATTGTGGGGCCGCCTCCAGCGAAGTCGCCTGCTGTGGTGTAGACGACTGAGTCATCAGTATCTGAACTATCGGCCGACCAGTAATTCTTCTTGGCCGACTTCTTTTGTTTGGGGGGAGCATTCCCCTTGGACTTTTTGACATAGGAGTCAAGATCACCTTTTTCAGCCAGGCGGTCCAGGTAGCGCATGAGGCTAATACACTCATTGGTTTCATGACCAATGTCTTCGTGGAAATTACATAATTTCTTTTCGTTCCGATTACTCGCAGAACCTTTCATGGGGGCCGGCTTCTCAATCGTCATCCGGCCTCAGATTTCTTTGAGGATAGCTTGGCTATCCTTATTGAACGCATACTTCGGGGAGTATGGCTTAAACTCTTTTTTCTTTTTCTAGGTTGGCTGATCAGAGGAGTCGGCCGCCTAGACTTCTTTTCTCTTCTTCTCATCTTTATTGGCCAACTGCTTTGGTCGGCTCTCTTTTTTGTCGAATCTTCTTCCATCCGACTGCTTCCTAGTATTACATAAGACAGTCGCCTGTATGTAGGCTTCCGCCTCAATTAATGCTTCTTGAAGAGTAGCAACTCTCTTTCGGACCA
The DNA here is from genome assembly GCF_001683475.1 of Chenopodium quinoa. Taxonomy (NCBI): domain Eukaryota; kingdom Viridiplantae; phylum Streptophyta; class Magnoliopsida; order Caryophyllales; family Amaranthaceae; genus Chenopodium; species Chenopodium quinoa. The sequence goes on along the minus strand of NW_018743212.1, from coordinate 4,829,412 downwards.
GGTCAAACTTGAAGGTCGACCCATCCTTAAGACCTCTGAAGAAGTCAATGTAGGCTACCTCATCCGGCATTCCTTGTATCTGAATTCTCATTAGGTTAAACCGCCTGATGTAGGAACGAAGTCCCTCCTTTTCCCCCTGCTGTATAGTCCCTAAGTCAAGGGTCGTCTTCTTTGCAGGAATATTCATGGCGAAGTTGGAGGTTAACAAGTAGGCGAGGGTCTTGAAATTATTCACACAACCAGTCGGCAGGTTGCCGAACCACTGTTGTACAATGCCCTTCGAAGTAGCTGGGAAGCACTTGCACCATGTGGGATCATCCAATCCTTGGAGGTACATAAGATTGGTGAACGCAATCAGATGGTCCTCTGGGTTAGTAGTGCCGTCATAGGCGCCTACTAACACATTCTTCACTTTAGCCGGCTGGGCGGCCTCAATAATTTCCTTGGAGAAGGCGGGCGGCTGTTCTCCAAGTTTAAGCAACCGTAGTTGCCAGTCCAAAGGTTTGACATTTCTTGCCGTCTACCCTCCAAACAGAGGAGGCTGCAAGAAATATTGTTGTTGCGGCGCGTATGGCTAGTGTGGCACATGCGGAGCCGACAGGTCCTTATGGGATCCGAACCGACAGGAGGTGCCGCCTGTCTGGTTCTCATAATTTGATTGTGAATACCTCATGGAGGTATTCTGCAAACTGTCTTGAAAATCGGAAGTAGAGGCCGACTCCGACAATCGGTCGTTCTTCTTCTGCTCTAGCAACAATCGAGCATCTGAGTAAGTTTTCTTTGATCCATCCGCCTGAACATGACGGATGGGCTTTCTCTTTCCTGGTGAAGGAAAGTGATACTTCGTTAGGCTGATCACTAGCGGCTCCCACTTCTTAGACTTGGGATAAGGGGTCGCCTCCCGACCTTGTACAGGCTTCTTCCTCCCAAACTGGGAGGGTCTTCTAGTCGACTGCTCCTTGGATCTCCCCTTTAAAGCTATTCATGAAGGTCATGAGTTCACTTCTAGTGATGGGGGCAGATCCCTCGGCCGCCTGTTGATGATCAAGCGGCTGACCGGCTGGTTTACTAGATCCAGCCAGGCAACCCTGTCGTTCCTTCCTTTCGGAGGAACGAGTTCGTCGGGCTCTTAAGGTCCCATCAGGGGCCGTGTGAGTCTCGACCTCGACCTCATTGTCAGTATCCTGGTCACTATAGACCTGAGGGTCGTCCATAGGGCGCTTCTCGCTTTGATTCGGTACAGACTGTGATTCCATCTCGAAAGTACTCTCCCCACAGACGACGCCAAAATGTTTTGGGGTTTTTTGATGTCTTACGGGAGAGTTACAATTCCGGGACTGGTATCCTTGCGCCTGTACCTACAAAACAACGGAGACTCCTTGTGGTGGGAGTTCCGCCTCCGACAATCAAGTTAGTACTTGCTTGAGGAGTGAATAGTGCGGAAATGTAAAGGTTGGGCGATCTGGTCCCTCAAGGTGAGGAGTGATCAGTGTGTTTAGATTATATAGGTGAGTGTAATTAATTGCTTAACCCCCTCTAATGAGAATTAATTAGTGTATTTATAGCCTTGGGAAGCGTTCCTAATTCTAGGGTTTTTGGTAAACCCTAGGGCTGACTGGGCTTCCCCCGGGAAGTGGACCTTGGTGGCCTCCTTCCAGGCTGGCGGTCAGTAGGCCACTTGGCATGGCTTGACTGGTCCATGGTGGACAAATAGCTGTGTGACACGTGGCAGGCCCTAAGAGGTCCAAATGGAAGACAATTGGCAGGACCTGATTAGTCCACGTGGCGCATTCTAATTGGGCGAGAAAAATCCCCTAATCAACAGTTATTCCAACATTTTATCGTGTCAAAAGAGGGATCAAATTTAACTAGTTCTCCTATATGGTATACATTATATCTTTTTGAAAATGACATTATTATATCTAACAAGGACAATGTCAAATAGCATCCATCTATCATAGACACATAGCCATGCAATTGAGAAACACAGTATAGGTGTATAACTATCACCCAACAAAATTGCAATTTGCAAGATAGAAGAAATGGTGCACAAACGACCCATGTGAATTTATGAAGAGACAATTTAAGGTCCTTACCCTAGATGTGATATTTGCTTTTATAATGCCGGTTGTCCTACTTAATTAGCTACAATTATGGATCATATAAGTTAAAAATTAAGCTTGTAATTTTGATAATTAATATATAATCCAATGCCACGTCTAATATTGCATGAAGGTTTGCCTCAAATGGGAAATTAATTGAAAAGAGTCCAGAAATTGTGACTGATTTGGACCTTAATCTCGTGGTAATGCTAAGATTATTGGCCTAATGTTGTTATAGGTTGTAAGATTTGCTTCCTAGAACACAACATCACTTGACAACCCCCATAATTTTTGAGGTCCACCCGAGAGAAAATTAGATCCTTGACAATTTATTATTAGGAACATATTGTTTGAGAGACTCGTAACTATATATTAATCATGCATGTGGGGTTTATATATACGGCATCGATTGAAAAGTCCTTGGATAAATTAGTAAATAGTACGGAGTAGTATCTAATTCAAATCCTGATAATGTAACAATATTTGTTAGGAAAACTAGCCTTCTCATCACCAAATCATTTTTAAAAGATGGCTGATCTTAAAATATTAATTAATGTAGTACATATTAGAGACCGTAGAAAAAAAAAAAATAATAAATAAAATACTCCCTCTACATTTGAAAAATTCAACTCACCAATAAGGTCTGGTTCACTTCACCTTAAAAAAATAATATTAAGTAAAAATAATTTCAATTCAGTAAAAATAATTTCAGTTTAGCAAAAATAAGTTCTATTCAATAAAATTCAATAACATTAAAGAAGAAATATAATAGAAAATCAATAAAAATAATTTCAGTTCAGCAAAAATAATTTCAGTTCAATAAAATTAATTTCAGTTCAGTAAAAATAATTTAAGTTCAGCAAAAATAATTTCAGTTTAGTAAAATAATTTCAGTTTAGCAAAAATAAGGTGAAGTGAACGGGGTTTAACTATTCATGTTGTCAAAGTAAAATAAATTTGATTATATATATATATATATATATATATATATATATATATATATATATATATATATATATATATATGCATGTAATTTTGTCAGCTCAGATTTTTCTAAATAATGTAAATTTTAAAAAAATATAACTTTCATCTATACATTGTTTAGATATTTAAGGTCATGCAAATTGAAGATCACACAAAAATAAGTGAGTCAAACTTTTTGAACCAAAGGGAATTAAAGATAGTATTTATGAATTTTAATTTGAAATTGAAAGATTTAATAAATGTGATTCATGCAACCACATATCAAGAAAAAAATGAAAAAAAGTGTCCGATTGCCTTGTAAATTCTGATTCGATTTACAAAAAAGGTGACATGTATGCATGTTTGATTGTGTTTGCCGTGAAAATTACATGGCGGTGTCCCAACTTGTTGCATAAATGAACACACAAATATAATCCATGTTGATAGATGTCATATATGGACGTATAATGTGGGTTACACTACATATATACTTACAAATTAATACGATTCTACGGATATTTTAGTTACACCCAAATACCTTATCATACCCTTCTTCCTCCCTCTATATATATGAACTGTCTAAGCTAACACCATACTAATTAATTAAGCTAAGTAATTAATCAACGCAATACCATACTTAACCCTAGCTAACCAACCATATATGATATATCCCACCAATATCAAGAGCAAACTCATAAGATGGCCGTGTCAACATGCAAGCTTTTCGTTCTCGTCGTGCTCGTCTTCCTTTGCCTCATTTCTGCTCCTCTTATAGGTATATATAAATATGTAACCTTTTGTTGATATAATTTATTCACTGAATCATCTTATTTGCATCTATTTTGATACTTAATTGATTTTTATATCCTTTTTTTTTTTTTTTTGACAAATTTTTCTTGTTTTGATTGTATACATATAGATGCAAGTAGGAATGTGCCAATGAAAAATGAAGGAACAACGACTCCAAATATGAACAAGAACATTAACAATGATGATGTTATTCCAAGTACGACGTCTGTTCACGTTGATCATAACGTAGAAGTATATAATGAAGGTGATCTAACGATGATGGATTACACCCCCGTCAAAGGGAAGTCTCCAATTCACCATTGATATACATTTATAGATCAGATATACTATAAATTACAAGCAAGTTAATTACATGCATGTAACATGATAATTACTTAGCTTGCTTGTTTAATTAGTAAAAATTATGATGAGATGATGATTATCTCCGGTCTAGCAGACTGAGTACTTCAGTACTTTTGCTATATATATACACTTGTATAAGTCGTTTGTTCCTCTATTAGATGAAAGAATATACGAAGTATAAAGGTATGTACGTGTATCGGATGTGGAACTCATTATATTATCTTGAGTACCTTAAGAGTAATATAATGCCTAAAGAGTTATTAATATTGAAGGTAATTTAATATGGAATATGGAATTATATATTCCATTGTAGTTAAGACGTTTAGTAATTTAAGGGGGGGGGGGGGGGAGGGCCTTATTTAGCAATTGACTTTTGCATATTGATCTGTTTTTGGTACAATTGTTTTACCTTTTACTTTCACTAATTAGTTTGTAACCGATGTCTATGTGTTGGGTTTTATTGATTATCGGTTTGTTTATTGTTTCTCCGTTATTTTTACGTGTAATATTTTGACCTTTTCACTTGTCGGTGTATATATAAATTGATCAATCATTAATATGAGTAATTATTATTGAGTTATCATTAAAAGTTGATATTAGATGAGATTTGACAAGATTCCACAATAAATGACTATATCGATCTTAATATTACGTATAAAATAAATCACTAAGGATAATTTTAATGGAATGCATATGGGGATAATGTCAAAATCAAAATATTGTGAGTAAAAATGCGAAGTAATTATTTACTGATTAAATAAGAAAAAAGATATATATAAATTAAGAAACATGAAAATATAAATATAAAATTGTTAAGAAACAAAAATAAAATTTTGTCATCACTTCCAAAATAGGTTTCGTGATTTTCTTTTTGTTTTAATTTGATGAGTACATACTATGTTAGTTCCGTGCACATACGATAATTTTCAATATTTATTACTCCCTATTAACCTATTACTATATTGTTTTTATACTTGTCTAAAATACTGTGCACAAAATTGACCAAAACAATAGAATTAGCATCTTCAGGTTTCAGCTCAAAAGAGTTGTACTCGAAAAATTCTCAAACTTGGAGCTTTTTAAATTAACTTATTGAACATGTAGGTTTTTAGGTATTGCATACATTTTTTTTTTTGACAATATTAAAAAGGATTTCATTAAAGAAAGATAAATTTCGAGGAAAATTAGAATTCCAACATAAGTACAAATCACCTATATTAAAGCAACTACTTCGTATCAATTGGTATCAATTTATCAAACACTTTTACATAATCAGCTATTTACAACTAGCTAGTCAAACCAACTAATACAACCAACTAGTCAAATCAGTTCATATAATCAACTACCATTTAGTTACCAAACAAAGTTAACATAATCCGTTATATCAATCAGCTACCGACTAATTATAAAAAAAGACGAATAAGTAATCGTTTAAAGCTACTCCATATTTGTCAAATAGAGCCATAAGGTTTGTTTCTTCGGGATTTTCACCATATACCACTGAGTTTTAACTTAATTCACCATATACCACCAAAAACTTTCTAATACACCATGTACCACTGAGTTTAACATAAATGTCACAACATGCCCTTATTGACTAACGCCGTTAACTCCGTTAGTAATTAAGGTTAATTGTGCCACGTGGCTGTCACTTATTGGCTCTTATTAATATTATTTAATTAATTACTTAAATAAAGAATTAAAAAACTTTTAAAAAATTAAATAAATAAAACCACCACCAACCTATCCACCGCTACCCCCCAGCCCAACCCTGGCCAACGCCTAGGTGGTCGACGTCCATCACCCTTCCCCCATCGGCGACAACCCCCGCCCCCAACCCTCTCCTTTCCTCCCTAATCCTTTCCACAACCCCACCACCAGTTTACCTCCCAACCACCCTTTCACCTACCAGCAGCGCCTTCCCCACCCCGTCGACCGGCCATACTGGCGCTCCATCGCCGGCCGACCCACCCCTATCTTTAATCCTTACCTCGACCCTCTCCCTTCCCCCATCGTGCCACCAGTCAAGCCCTATTCCACGAAATCACTCCCTAGCTCCAACAAAAAACCCAATTTTTTGTACTTTTCACTCCTCCAACCTGGTCGATTCTTCTCGTGGGTGGGTTTTGGTGTGGTTGAAAGGGGTTGTAGGTAGATTTTCGGGAGTGGTGGTTGGTTTTAGAGGTTGTGGGTGGTTTTCAATTGTTGTGGTGGGGGTTGTGGATGGATTTTCGAGAGTGGTGGTGGTTTTCAAGGGTCGTGGCTAGGATGAGGGGCAGCGCCGGCGCAGGGGAAGGGGAGTTTGGGCGCCGACGGCAGGGTGGAAGGCAAGCTGGGGGCGGTGTGGGGGGTGGGGAGGATGGCTGACTGGCTGGGCTTAGGGTGGTGGGATATTTTTTTTTATTAGTTTTTTTAAATATTTTTTTAATTAATTAATTTAAATAAGAATCACTCAAATGCTGGCACATGTCATAGTTAACGTTAATAACTAACAGAACAAATAGAAAATGGCATGCTGTGACACTTATGTTAAACTTAGTGGTACATGGTGTATTAGAAAATTTTTGGTGATATATAGTGAATTAAGTTAAAACTTAATGGTATATGGTGAAAAATCCGTTGTTTCTTCGTTTAAAATTTGACTAAAATAGAGTTCTAAATTTTAAGCTTGGCGCTAAATCACAGAAATCTTTCAAAACCCCTCCAAAAAATTTGAAAAAAAAAAAAAAAAAAATCTACAATTTCTTTCATTATAGTACCATTTAACAATTAGTATGAATAAATTCTCAGCAAAATTTGCATTGAATCAATAAGATACATCTACAAATGATATCAAAAAGTTCTACTCCAATTAGAGCACCTGGGCAACGTTCAATTCTTTCCACCTTCAGTCATCGATCTGCTCAACCACGGTAATTGAACAAATTTCAATTAATTCAATACTTTTGTTGCTGATTTGGGTATTTTTTGAAGAACCCTAATTTCATTACAGCTCTACCAATCATTCAGATGGGTCAGGTGTACTTTCAAACAAGAACAAACGTGGTTCCAATCTCTCTTTTACTGATTTCCTGAATCGCAAGTTACATACTACTTCTGTGCTTCCTTTTGATAAGGTAATTTTAGCCAATTTCAATTTTTATTTTCTTCAATTATTTTATTTTTTAATTTGTGGGCAATTATTTGTTTTTTTAACTACTAAAACCCTAGAGATTTTTCTTATTTTGGAACTTATTTTGGGAAATGTTAGAGTAGAGTGGTGTTTTGAATTTGCAAGATTGTAAAATGGAATATAAAAGAAGAGAAGGTTTTGGTATTCATTTCGGAATACCTCGGTTTTGATTTAGTTGTCATATTGATGTTTCAAATAATTCTATAATGTGACAATTAATTTAGGACAGCAGGAGTATGTACGGGCTATAAGCCTATAATTCAACTTCTTATTGGTTAATTAGATGGTTTGATTATGTACTTAGTATTTGTTTGCTAGTTCATTTATAATTTGTATCCTTTTATGGTGATAATATGGTTTAGAGAGAAACTGTTCAGTCAAGGGTATAAGGATGAGACGATTTTGGAAAAGTACTGTCTTTCTTAGTAGTGGGCTAGAAGGTTGCAAGAGAGAACATGTTAGCTACCCTCGAGCATTTGTAAAGGAAACATGTTCCGATGCTAAGGTAAATTATAAGAACGATAAGGATAGATGTACCATAGATATGGATGTCAAAAAGTATATGAACAAGTATCTGGAGGAGGTTTTCTTGACAACAGGTGATACTGGGATCCTTAATGTCTAAATTCACCTTTCTTTAAGGTACGGGTTAGATACTAAGTAGTATGAGGGTCGTCAAGCCCCCATTTAAGAATCCATACAGAAACTATTATTTTTGAACAAGTGTAACTGTTTTTATATTTGTATAGATGGAGCAAAAATTGCATAAAAGTTTTAAGTTTTTCTCCTTATGCAAATAGATGAACATTGAACTGGATTTATGTCTTTTCATGGTTGGATATGAGTTCCTCTCACAATTTCACCCAATATGGAGTATTATGGCTGTTGTCAACTATTCTTTTCTAGAATTTGTTCAGCTATTAGAGGATTTTTACTGCATATTCACTGATGTAATTAAGGATGACAAAACATTCTCCATGATCAAGAAGGAGAGTGTTCCTTTGGCAGCGAACCGAAATCCCAGAAGCGAATCCATTTTAAGAGATTGTGGGGGACCTCGTGATGAAAAGGGGCATGTGATTGAAGATTCTATGTTTAAGCTGTTCAATGATTCAGGAGGGAAAGTCAGAAAGAGGTCCTCTGAATGCATAACTGGTTAGTGTAAGCTTTTGATGCAGTCTCAAAGTTATGGTATACATTTGTTTTTGTACATTGAATTGTCAAATGCGGATTGCATAACAACTTATTCAACCATTACTTAATGTACGCAAAATTGCCTTCAAGCTTATCCCGGTTCTTCATGTTTATGTTAGGAAAATGCCTTCTGTTTTCATGTTTAATAATTAGTCGTCTAGCAAATATGTGTACATGAGTGTGATAGTAAATTTGCAGATTTACAAGGTGTAGCAACACAGAGGGTATACAGTTTGCTTCAGATTTTCTGATCTGCAGCTAAAATCTCCATAATGTTAATAAGGATGCACAACAATGCTCTTGAAAATTAGAAGGTAATAAAATGAGTAGAGGGCCTACGCAGACTTAGCCACTTAGGTTCTGTTTTCCTCAACTTTTTAAAAAACTTCAGTAAAATTAAGTTAATAAAAATTCCCTATAAAAAAGGTAAAAGCTTAGCATATATAAGAAAAGTTTAGCAAATAATTAGTCTAATAAGCGAAAGTTCAGGAAAAATATGAAGTGAATTTTTTCAGCAAAAATAACTTAGGTTCAACAAAAATAAGAAAGGAGAAAAAAAAAACAAAAAAAAAAACAATGGTCTACTTTGCCTTGTCACACAAACTTCTTGCCACCATCTGAAATTGGTTCTTCTACTTTCAGAAGTATATTTAATGTTGTACATCAGTTCATAGCTCTAACATAGCATCTTTTCTTATCTTTAGAGCTATGAACCTTGCTGTATTATAAATTTTTAAGTAAGTCTAAATGGGCATTACATCATGCGTAAACCATACACAACTTGGTTGTACAAATCACAGCTAATTGGATTTACAAGATTATCAACATTAGTAGTTTACCCTAAACTATGTGAACAATGTTTTCCTCCCTTCTAATTTAATACAAAGTATTTTTCAGATGTTTAATTCAAAATTCCTTTATCTGCTTCATTGTTAATCCGTTTTATTGAGTCGCTTATTTCATTTGGAAACTACAAATATAATATTGTGCATTTCTTCCTTTATAACCTTAGACACATGCTCCACACTTCTCACTGTTCATTTAGACATGAAAAATAGGACTTCACTTCAACCAACTATGTAACAGGTTTTATTTTTTGGTATTGGATATCAAGGTCAATGGTGTGGTAACTATGTGCCCATAAAGATCTCTCCTAGAAATATAATTTGATTTTGTAGATATCGTCAAGCCTAAAGATAGATCTATTACTGTATCAAAAGTCCCACAATCTAACCATTTAAAGTTGTTTAAGGTCAAGGAACTAGAAGATACGTATGAGGCAAGCTTGTAGAAACTGAACATTTTATTGGTAACACGATTATTGATGTTGCCACTGCCTGAAAATTACTTTTAACAGTGAGGGAAGCTGAAAGCCATAGCTTTTGACTATCATTTCTTCCCTGTATATAATTGGTCGATAAATTTATGCTTCCTGTCACTCTGAGATCCTACAAGTTTCTCTGTATTGCTTTTCATTCTGGCTGTATTTTTAGCGATCTATGCCTTAATTTCTATGTCATATACAAGATAGTCTTAATCCAGCTCATTAGTATGGTTTTAATAAATGAATCAAACACTGCTGAAGCTTTCGTTTTGAGGTTTATATATTTGAACTGCAGCAGACCCATCACGATCGGATGGTGTTTCAAAGCATCATAGTCAAAATCATTTGTTAGTCCTAGGAGATGACCCAAAGCCCAAGAGAAGAGCCCTTGGAAGAAATACATGTAGCAATAAGAAACAAAGGCCTCTTTATAACCATTGTAAGTGCCATGTTATTCCAACCTATTGCTGCTACTGTCCATTATTGATGTTTGAGATTTACTTTTATGAATGCTCTGTTTGTCAATGTGGCTTATATTTTGGTCTGGCAGATGAAAATGGAACTGGTTTCTGGGAACCTGAGAGAGAAGGTATCGACAGTGCTGAAGTTGGGAGCACGGAAATGTGGGAAGGCATGGGTTCAACAACCACACTAGGAGGACTAGATGAATTAAGCACTTTTGACCACCTTTAACTATTAACCACTGCTTCTGAACTACCTTGGTATGATTAAGCAATCTGACTTGTCTGTAAATGAGAACTCATGCCAAATTCTACTTAATGTTGAATCTCTAAGCAAGTTTGTACTATATGTGTAGATACTAATATCCTAATATTTGTGATCCTTGTTTTTGGGCGTGCTAATACTAATGTTGATGAAACATATATCTTTCATAACAATTGACAATGGGCGAGATCAAAGGATTTTTAGGAAATCAATGGACGACTGATCATAGAACCAACTGGTGTTTTCAATATCTTATGAACCATGTAACAGATTTGATCATTTGATGCCATAAGTTGGCTTTAAGGTATGATTTAAATATCATAGATAGGTTCGGAATATTGGAGTTTCTCCACCCTTGTACTTCGAATAACGCTTGTCTCGTTTCTCAAAGTTCGCTTTGGAATAATTTAGTCACAGTGTCTGTATTATATAAAATTAAACTAGAAATATTCTTGAATGATACGTGAATAGACATTGTAAAAGCATTTATTAATAAGAATAAAATATGAAAAATGCTTGTTTTGAATGGTAAAAAAGACATGCTTTGCTAAATGGGGAAAGGCATCATGACTTGTGGCTTTGCTTTTAGCCCAAATGCCTAATCCATTCACCTAGGCCTATAAAAGTTTAACCCCAACTATATTATGCAAAAACTATTATTGTGATATCATGCCTAAAATCTACTAAGAAACTATTGTCAACCCCATTATAATTACGTGCACTATTCAAGGGGGTTCTCCAAGGGGCTCATTCTTACGTGCTTTCTTTTCTTTCAAAAGTAATCGAATAATGTTAATCATTTCTGTATCGGTCTAATTTTACAAAATGTTTTAAGAAGACAATGTAACACTTAAGTGTCAAATTTACATAGACGTGACATTTGTCGTGGCTTAGCCTTAAAGCACTAATTTCTTTCTCATACTTGTCAATTTATTATTCTTTTGTATCATTACCTATGCACTCCTTTATTTCTACTAACAGCCCGCTTGATAGGTGATCATAAATGATGGTAATGGGAATGTGTTTGTATGTAAGTTTGTTACACTAATCCAAGTTCATTCCAGCGGTAACACATGCTTGAGGATGAAATTGCAATACCATGGAGATTACAATGTTAATGTTATTTTTAATTTACACTCAAAATTCATTCCCATTACCATTATTTATAACCAGCTACTAAACGGACTTGATCCATTTATGTCCAAGCCTAGATCTTACTTGAAATTAAATGACTTATTTATGACGTGAACTGAAAAAAAAAAACCCAACTATATCATTGTAAATTTGTTATTGATATGAATATGGATATCAAAGTTGTCAGTTGAATATTTTTTCTTGATAAAATAGTTTGACACAATTTATATTCTACACTTGGGGGCATGATGTGCATTATGTTAGCTCTTGATTACTAATTTCTACATTTATGAAGTGATATGTATATTCTTTTAATCACACTTCCATATCATTTCAACTCATTGCACCTACATACTCATTTTATATTTGTGCTCTTTTCATTACACCTACACCCTTTTTTTTTTTTTTTTTTTTGGGGGTAACGTTCTTTTTATACCCAAGTGATGATTATAAGTTAATAAGTCATGCTAGATAAATAACTGAAATATCTCTTTGATGAAGCTCCTACACCTATTCATGTTTATACTCTGGAACCTCTTGTATCGGTATGTAGCATTCCCAGTTGGGAACTTGAACTATTTATAAGTGATCTCTTGATTTTTGAAGGTCTTCTATCCTTCACACTTCTCTTGTTTTTGCTCCTGTATTGAAAAATGGAAGGTGTTGTATTTTATTAGTGTGGAACAATAGTCAACTAAATTATAAAACGAAGCAATAAAAAAGATAATCAAACGACTTTATGTGCTTTGGTTAATTAGACCTACACCATTGGTGGGGAATTCAAGAGTTTCTGCCACTATAATGGAGATTTAAACAAGAGGGATATACAAGGATTCATAATGCCTTAACGCTTAAAGGTGCAAATCTAAACGATCTCCCAACGACGTATGATTTTATGAGAGGGATAGTGTTGTGTCTTTTTTATTACTTGTGAATCAATTCAAAATAATTCAGGTTAGACTAGGCACGATCTTATTATCTTGTGTATTTTTTTGTGTTTGGAATTAGCAGTTCCTTTGTTCCAATCTTATGTGCATCATTAGAGCATATATCTTTATATAGAGTTTTGAAGTGTGATTATCAATTGTTAAGAAGAGTAGACTTGATGAGAGATGGTGTGACTATCAATTGAATAAAATCATTTTGTTGGAACCCTAACTTTTAGTATTGGAAAAGATTATGATTATTTAAAAAGTACAAAATGGCTCCTTGCTAATTATAGAAAGAGGCGAACTAAACTAGTTCAAACAAAAGTGAATTGCTAAATATCGCCAACAATATCACTAAAAAACAAAATAAAAAAAAAAATAAATAAAACTAGGCACACTAAGATACTTGATAGGATGGAGAGAGTGAGTAATGATAAAAAAAAGTACTCTGCAAAGGCCGGCCCTGAGGGTAGGCCTCGAGTGCGACCGCCCAGGGCACACGCCAGAAAGGGGCCCAAAATTTTTTTTTTAAAAAAAAAAATAAGTTTGCATACTAGTAGAAAGCTATTCCATACTTTTTACATGTTTAAGAAAAAAAAACTACTCCTTTTTAAAAAGATAATTACTGCATTTATTTTGCAATTCACATAAAATTACTTAGGGTTCGTTTGGCGTCACTGTGGTTTTCTGTTTTTTTAAAATTATATGATATTTATCATATAATGAAAAAAAAATTAGTCATTAAAATCATGATAATTTTAAAAATTGATAACAAAAAAGTGGAAACACTTTTTTTGTTTCCTGTTTTTGGTTTTTAGTTTTTAAAAAAACAGAAAACTGAAAACAAAAAACGATGCCAAACAAGCTATTAATTAGGTGGAGAATACAATGCAATATAACCTCTTCACTTCTTCTAATCTTCCGGTTTCTATGAGTATGTGCTCTAGAATATTAATTTTTCCAATTACACCGTTTCATATTTATTCAATTACCGAAATTCAAGCCTTTTAATTTTAGCTAATTAATATTATGGCAAGGATTAAGATATTAAACAAAATAAATAGCAACAAAAATAATTCATCTATCACCAAATATTTGAAATATTTTATACACATCCGGGTGTACCGTGCACCCAACTAGTCCAAAGTTAGTTTTTGCTCTTTATTTGATGATTAAACGAACAACAATCATCAAAACGAGAACAAAATGCTCATGGGTGTACCATGTGTCTGGGTGTATATAACAATCTCTCCCAAATGTTCAACTCCCATATTCTTATTGTTGGTTGTTTACGATGAATTTCACGGCATCGTCGACAACTTGATCTTTTTCTTTAGTTGCCGATTAGACAAAGGTAATACAATTACACAATTCTTCCTCTGTTTTTTAATACTCCGTATTATGCAAAGTTATTAATGTGTACTGAGACTTACTATTTAAATAATATAAATTATTTTTATTGTCTTTTATTTAAATCTATTGGGTATAAAAAAAATTTGTTTATGTAAGGGGCCCTTTTCTTATATTATGCCTAGGGCCCATAAATTTTCAGAAACAGGGCTATACTCTGTGTTAAAATTATTTATTTAAATAATACACATTGATGTGAGTTTAACATGATCTCTCTTAACTTATAACTTGTTTCTCATATACTTGCGTACGGATGCGTTTAGTCAAATATTATTTGACCAAATCATACCAAACAACAAAAATTTAGATCAACGCATACTAAACATTAAAATTCTAGACCAAAACACCTTATTTCATAACACGAGTTAGCTGGATGTATCTATATATATATATATATATATATATATATATATATATATATATATATATATATATATATATATATATATATATATATATATATATATATATATATATATTAGTGTATGTGTATGTTGTACAAGTGTGTACCTACATAACAATTAATATGCATACTTTTATTATGCTATGTTGATTGATCAAATTAATGATGAGATATTTATTTAAAAGAAAGAAATTAGATATACATATTATTGAAAATAACTAATTTGTTACGGATTTTCTTTAATTTATTTGTCGTTTTTATTTCCACTCGTTGAAGTCTTAAACTAATCGAAAAGGATAGGAGGTGTATAATCTTAAAGCTAGAATTTTTTATTCTTCAACCCTTCTATATTTATTGTTTATAAGGTCTTGTTTCTTCTTCTACCAATTTTTCTTTCAAGGAGACTTGTTATTCTTGTATGCCAATCAGCCATCTAAATGCATTAACTAAACGATCGACCATCATTAAATCTCTTGTATACGTTTAGCGTTGCGTGTCACTCCAAGTCTGCGAGTAAAAAATAGTCATATTGTCTCAACTTGGTTTTTTTTAACTCCATCTATGATATAATTTTACATAGACTTGTTACTAAAATTTAAAGGAAGCAAGAAAACATGCATGTGTATCAAAAAAACGTGACAACTTTATAATGAATGTTAGACCGGAGTTTATAACATATATATGCGACTATTATTTCCAAGTGTGTTATTTAATTAATGAATACATTAAGGCTGTGCTGTAGTTGTCCTTAGTCCTTGTCTCGCCAGCTTTGCATCTGCACGCTTCTCTACTTTTCTCAGCCAACAAAATAATAAGTGACACTCCCATCATCACACATATAACTACGGGTATATATATAATTATATAACACTATAACTAGTAGTTGTATATTTTTTCCCATTAAACATTCATAAGAGTAACATCTATCTACCTGCCCTTTTTAGACCCTATTTTTTTAAGCTGTTGTGCTCTGCCTTGTTGTGTTCTGCTGAAATCTGATTTGCTCTGCTTTACTATACCCTACTGAAATCTACTCTGCTCTACTTTACTTTGCCCTGCTCTGCCCTGCTTTGCTCTGCTTACAAATAATAATTAATAATAATAATTAATATTTAATAAAAATAATAATTATTATTATTAATATTTAATAATAATAAATAATATTTATAGATAATAATAATTAGTAATTAATAATAATTATTATTTTATAATAATAATAATAATAATAATAATTAATATATAATATTAATTGATGATAATAAATTATATTTAATGATAATAATTAATATTTTATATTATTTAACCCATTTTCTAATGTTATAAAAAGAATAAAAAAATCTAAAAAAATCAACTAATAATAATAATAATAATAATAATAATAATAATAATAATAATAGTAAAAGAAATAATAATAATAATAATAATAATAATAATAATAATAATAATAATAATAATAATGCGATAATAATAATAATAATAATAATAATAATAATAATAAATAATTAATGATATTAATGCGAAAATAGTAATAATAATAATAATAATAATAATAATAATAATAATATAACAATAATAATAATAATAACAATAACAATAATAATAATAATAATAATAATAATAATAATAATAATAATAATAATAATAATAATGTTGAAACTTGCTCTACTCTACTCTGCTCTATCAGAAGCTCAAAAGAACAGGGCCTTAATCTTTTTCGTCCACAAATTTAATCAACAAAATGTCAATTTTTGATAACTTATATTATTAATTACGTAGTGCTTTAAATCTTGTGTAGTTGCTCTTTACACAATTAAAAGTCAAACCACTAATGTTCTTTGATCTAAAGTTTTTCAGTAATAAGAACTCTACTTTTTTACGTCTAAACTCTTACCAATATTAATCTTACAAAATTAGCTAAAATGTTTTATTAGTTCGTTCGATTTTGATGCTATCATAACATAACATTAAATTAGAGTTGCTAAACGGACAAACGGTTAGATCCATTTGGTTTATCGGTTTAAATAAACTTTTTAAGAATAATTATCATTTGGTAAGTTACAATTTTTTGAAATTTATAGTATGGGTTTTTTCTAGTCATCGTTTTGTTTTTGAGTTGTTAAATTTGCATGTGTGGCTCTCCTATTCGGAATTAAGGTGTATAAAAGTGTGAGTAATGATAATTTTGTGAATAAAATATGGAAAATATCATAACTATTAATTATATATTTATGATATACTCCCTCGCTCTGTCAATTAAAAATTTAAAATGATTACATTTATAATTTGTACATGTCAAATCGGTGCAACTAATTTGAGTTGGGTAGGATAATAGCAGTTAAATATGAATCCTATAAAGATAAGCCTAGCTATCTACTACAAGTATTATGCATAGGTAATACCATTGCAAACGAAAGATCAGGAGCAAGACGAGTTCTTAACCTCTTGTAAAATCTCATACCTTTTTCTTCTGTCGAAGTTTACCGGCCACAAACAAAAATCGTTATCTCATTTAATCATTTACCCTTTCAAATAGGCAATTGTGGTTGACTTTTAGCCTACTTTCATTTTGCATAGATTTAAAGCTCTGACTATGTCAAAATAAGAGTGTAGGCACTTCATTCTTAAGATTCCAATAAGAGTGATATCTTAATTTATCAACTTATTTTGACTTATGTTACTCCATTTTAGGCAAAGTTCAAATAAATTATTTTAGACAATTTCATATTAAATAAGTTTATTTCACTTATTTTTTTATTTGAACAGAATACGAAGTGTAAAAGAAATTTAGACAAAATAAGTTAAAGAGGATAGAAGCTAAGCTAAGTGGACTATAATATTCATAATCATGTATAAAGAAGTTAAATTCTTTAACTAGATCCGAATTCACCAAAGTAGAAAAAAGTCAATACCTTGTTATAAGGTTATTAGTAATAATTAAAGTCTATTTCCACGTTTGATTCTGTTACACATAAATTGATACTTAAATTGACTAGCACCAACATTGGCATTTGGCAACTTAAGCTGTGGGGTATAATGTAAGTTCTCTCATTGGGTCATCATCCTCGAGATGGAGAGTATGATAATGTAGGTCGATAGATTCCTTTCCAAAACCAATTGCTAATGTCTCCGATGTATATATATGAAATGTTCTATCAAATTTACATACTTGTACGTATTAGTCATCATCTGGCCTCCCACTTCCTTGTGAGAAAACTAGTCTCAACTCTCACATACGATGAATATGTTTGTAACTACTTATATACCGGGTAGATTTGATTTTATGCAATGGCGGTTGGATAATGATCTAGTTGCCAGTCCTTACTCTGGACCACCAGTTTACATGGACCAATAACTGAACAGATTCTGATCCTATATTGGAACGACTGGACCGAGCTTATGCTACTTCGTCGTGGTTAGAAGACCACCCGAATTCTCATGTTTCTCACCAACCTATTTTGTTCTTTGATCATGCTGCAATTATATTTTCTGATTTGGTTGACAGAGAACGGGTGAAGAGGCCTTATAGAATCGATAATTGGTGCCTGGACGCTCAGGAGGTTTGCTCTATTATATCTTCTGTGTTAAAACTTTTTGTTGCTGGATCACCGATGTTTTCTCTATCGCGGAAGCTTTCGGTGGTCAAGGATCGCTTGCTCAGATGGTGTGTTTCTCATAAACAAATGTGGGGTATCAATTGGAAAACTTTAGTTTCGGAGGTTAATCAGGAAGAGTTTCTTTTGGCTTCCAGGCCGGAGAGAAGTTTGTTTCTGTCTCGGCGGCAAGAAAGATTAGATGCAGTGCAGACAGCTTTTCAATATTGGCAACAGAGAGATAAGACCAGATTGAAAGGAATGGTATCCTTCAAACAAGTGTATTATTCTGATAGAGGGTTCGAAATTATTAGAAAGCTAATTATTCAGTGAGGTCAAGTGATCGGAATGCCTAGCTGGAGGCTGCTTCAGATCAGTAATATTAATGCATAATTAATATACAGCTTAATCTTGACTGAACCCTTCAGGTCACACCTAATCGAGTAACCGAACCGAAACGACAAATTAACCCGAAGGAGTAAATGAGTCATTAGAGTATTACGAACAAAGACGTTGGATTTCGAGCTTAAAGCGTCGTAAGTCGAGTCGAATTTAGGAATCGACGAGACAAGAAATCAAGCAAACAACAAGTTACAAATATAGCCCTAGCCTCATAATGCCCCGAGCAATCTGAGGGCTAGGGCAATATAGCTAGCCAAGGCCACTGCCGCAAGGCAAGGCTCGGCCGCAAGCTCAGCATGCCTTGCACGCATCACAAGGCCAGCATGGCTGGCCGCATATGCTAGACGAGCAAGCAGCACCAACCGCACCATCGCAAGGCCAGCAGCACGCAAGTGCTTGCTGGGCCTCGCACATGGTCGCAGCGAGTGTGCAAGCTCGCTAGCAATAGCAACGCACAACCAAGCATTGCAGCTCGCATCAGCGAGGTTTGCTATTGCAGGCTGGTGCGAATGCCTTGCTCGCGAGGTAGCAGCGTGCTGGGCTGTGCCTAGCACAAGCATCGCAGCAGCACGCAATGCATGTGTGGGTTGCAGGCTGTGCGTGCTTGCATGCTGGGCTACGTGCACGCACAACGCCCAGCTAGCAGGCCCAGCCAAGGGGCCAGGCCGCCAGCGAGGCAGCCTTAGCGCCCAAGGCTGGCAGCACCAGCTGGCGCGCACGCATTGGCCGTGTATGGGGAAGCCGGTTTGTGTGGGTTTCTTGGGGAGCAAGGGGACGGTGGTCCCCCCTTGTGGTCCTCACCTATCCCCTTGCTCTTCACTTGACACTTGTTGTTTGTTGATTCATTTGCATTTTAATTTGATTTTAGAATTAAATTAAATTGAATAAATGCCTTTTTACAGACTCTCCCACATTAATGGGAGATTGGAATTCAAGGGCTCCTTTCCCTATAAATACCAATCATTTGGCATTGGAAAAGCGCACTTGAGTTGTGAACTTGAAAGGATCTCCACAAGCGAGAACACTTTCGTTCTAATATTCTAAGTACTTTCGGTCTAGCCCCGACTAAGCTTCGGGGTAAGGGCCGTTCAGGTCGGGTCTCGAGGGTGAAAGCCGTTGGAGGCTTGCGCATTTGCGAAGCTCTAGGCTTTCAAGTACGAGCTCTAAGAAAGAGCGAAGCACGCATCAAGTATATGATCGTCGTCTTTTCTTTCTCTCTCTTTGTTAATTAATTATGTGATTGTTAATTAATATGCATGTTTAGTTACTTTAATTTGTGTGCGGATTTTGGGAGGGTTTCATTCCGCGTAGTGTCGAAAACTACGAAACCCAACAGCGGTATCGGAGCCGCGCTCATTTAATTATTGTAACTAATAATTAATTAAGGTGATTTAAATGGATTTAAATTTCTGGTTTTGCTTTCTAATTAGAGTAGAAACTCGTTTTAATTAGTTTTTATCTCGTTTTAATGATAAGTTTGGCTAAAGAACCCAGATTTCGACCCAAAAGTAGTGAATTTTTGGTGAAATCGATGTTCTAAATTAGTTTTGACCCTTTTCGAGGATTGCCCAGAAGCCAAAATTTATTGACGATAAAATTTTAAATCTTTAAACCTTGATTAATTATGGCATGTTAATGTTAGATTATGTGTATGGTTACATCATTAATCTACTGCAATAATAATTCTTATTAAGCATGTTTATGAAGTCATATTTGGTGCTTAATTTGGCGAGTTTATTTTTCACATAAACTTGCGATTTCACATTTTTACAAATTAATTGCTTCAAGTGTGAATGTTTATGGTGAATTTGTAATTTTGAAGCCCCTAAAATGTTAAAGATCCAATCTTTAATTGTTTATTTGGTTGGAACTTTACTTTCTAGATTCCATGTTGAACTAATTTTTTATTTAATCATTTTTGAGTTGATTAAAGTCTTAAAAGTTTAAACTTGTAATTGAAAATTTATTAATCTTCATATTGGAAGATGCAATTTTTCAAGTTTACACAAGTTAGTGTTGAAAATTTTTTATTAGATGATTGTGTTTAATTTTCCAACTCCTTTTATTTTGTCAAATCTCATTATTAATTTATGTTTGGTTAAATTAATTGTGAGAATAGCCCTCAATTTTTGTAGCATCAAGTCGAGCCAAAAATAATTTAAAGAATGGTTCTTGAATTAATTTTGATTTGTGCACTAAAAATTGAGTTTATTTAGGTTGGACTTGTTTTATTTTCATTTTTTCTCAATATTGATTCCAAAAATAATTTAGAATTAATTTTTTATATCATACAAAATCGGGATAAAATCCCGAAGGCACAAGCACGCAAATCGAGGCACACAAGCCCCGAGCACTCGGGCATTGAAGGGCTATGCGATTTTGCGATTTTTTCCGTTTTAATTATTTTATTTAATTATTAAAACGAGGCTAGGCCTCGGTTTTTCCCGGCACTTGCAAAATAATTTGGCAAAATTTGGGTAAATCGGCTTAATTAAATTAATTGGATTAATTTTAATTAAGTTGGATGCGGAATTTAGTGGGAGCTTCATTAATTATTTGAGCTAAATTTATTGCGTTTAATCACATAATCGGTTGACAACTTTGACTAGTTTTAATTAGGCGCGTTAATTGGATTAACCATCTAAGGTAGTTACTAGTTTGCGGTATTTTGCATTGTTGCTTGTTTTACGTTGTAAAATGCATGGGCCATTCACATATAGTGAATGGATGAATGGAATGATTATTCTATCACAGGTTTTATGAAAATTGCAACTAGTGGGGCCCGACTAGGATAGTAAATACGGACTGCCTTCCGTTATGTATTTTTGTAAATCTAATTACGGTCTGCGTACCGTTGCGGATTTTTGTACCTTAAATATTTAGATTAGTCCTAGTCATAATTACTAGTAGTTGCATTATTAATGGCGATTTCTAGAAGATAGCGATTCTTAGAAGAAAAGGCCAAGATGATGTCATGAAGACCCCTAAAGACTTGAAGACTCAAGGGGTCATGCTAGTTGTCAAATGCATCTTTTACTTATGTTTTCTATATATAATTATGCTTATATATATGAATGATATGTTAGATGCATGTTTAGGATTTCGAATGTTGCGATGATTAATTAAGTTCACTTAAATCAACCAACATAGAAACATTTTCGGGGTTTTTTGATGTCTTGTGGGAGAGTTACAATTCTGGGACTGGTCTCCTTGCACCTGTACCTGCAAAACAACGGAGACTCCTTGTGGTTGGAGATCCGCCTCCGACGGTCAAGTTAGTACTTGTTTGAGGAGTAATAAGTGCGGAAAAGTAAAGGTTGGGAGATCTGGTTCCTCTAAGGGAGGAGTGATCAGTGTGTTTAGGTTCTCTAGGTGAGAGTAATTAATTTGCTGAATCCCCTTTAACGAGGATTAATGAAGGTATTTATATGCCTTGGGATGTGTGCCAGTCCTAGGTTTAGGTCAACCTAGGGTTGATTGGGCTTCCACAAGACTTTGGGCCTAGGTGGCCGGTTTTCCCATTTGGCATGGGGGAGGCCACGTGTCGTGGCATAAGAGGTCCAAGGTGGACTAGTTAACACTTGACACGTGGTAGGCTCCAATTGGTCCATATGGCGGACACTTGGCAGAGCCTGAATGGTCCACTTGTCAAATGGTGATTGGTAGGGAAAAATCCCCTCATCAGAAACCCCTCACAGGTGGCACGTGACTGTTCACATGTCACCTGTGACAGGTGTCGGCCTGCAACAGGCGACAGCCTGCTACAAGTGTCGCCCTATGACGGGCCGAGCATTTTTCCCGCTCATTTTTTGAATTCAGAAGTGACCCTTTGCATTCTCAATTTACCCTATATAAGGGCATGTTGACCAAGTCTTTTGTTCACATTTGCAAACTTTTTCAAGAGAACTTTGGACCCCTGAACTTGAGCTCTGACTTTCTGGACGACTGCTTTTACCAATCGCCTGTTTTTGTTGGACGCCTGTTCGATCAAGCTTTCTTTCAGAACTTAAGTTTCAGGTAACCGTATGTTCCTTTATCCTTTCTCTGTTTTGCTTTTGCACTTTTTCTTTCTTTTTTGAAAATGAGACCTCAAAAGCATCTGGCACGACCTAGATTAGCAATCAGCCGGTCACCGGGGACGGCTGAGTCTAGGACTAGGGGTGCCGACTGCCCTGCGGTACTTCAAACTTTGCGCAAGTCCCGAAATCCAATTGTCTTTGTATCTATGCAGGACAGTATGGCAAGAACAAAAAAGACAAAGAGGATTGAAAACTCTGATGGCTCCTCTTTCCGGGTTCAGATTAGTGAGCTGTCCGACCAGTTGCCTGATACCGCCAGGACCCAAGGTGGCCCTTCTGCTGAGAGCTCTGAGGAGGGAGCTAAGGTAGCCCCTTCCCACTTCACTGTTGACCTGACCAGTCAGCAGACGGCCCCTGAAGAAGAAGAGGGGTTGACCCCCTTAGGGAGAGGGGAGGAGTCAGACTCTTCTGATAGCGAGTCTGACTCTAGCTCTTCAAGCTGCCTCTCTATAAACTCAAAGGAAAGGCATTCTCGTTTGCATGAGGCAAGACTGTCTCATGCGGCTGAAAAGGGGGACGACTAGTCGAAACCATCCGCCTCTCATAGGGAGTTGAATACTCCTTATTACTGTCATGTCCCAAAGGGTCGCATCAAGGCCATGAAAGAGGGAATAGACTCTATTATATCGGACCATGTGATGGGTCGTAATTTCCAAGTTTTTGTGCCGGATGCTGAAGATGCCGTCACCTGGATAGCTGGAGCCAGCTATGGGGACGCCTACTTTGGCTGTTATGAGGCAACCATTAAGGCTGGTCTGCGATTTCCCTTGCATCCGGCCGTTCAACAAATCCTCGATGGATACGAGGTGGGGCTATGGCAGTTAGCCCCGAATTCCTGGTTCAACATCCTTGGCTATGTAGCCGGGTGTGAAATGCATGGGGTGGAGCCGAATTTTAACGCGTTCACCCATATGAATTACTCAGCCGAACCCCCAAAGCAAGCGGTACCGGCTGGTATCAAATAACGAGCCACAAAGGCTATCTGATGACAAGGGGCAAAGAAAATAAATGGAAGGATTGGAGAAACACCTTCCTCATCATTGCTAGCCCTGAAAAGTTGTTGAACAAGCGCTACAATAGGTGGAACAAGGATCCGCCTCTTCTAGCAGGCGGTCGCAGCATGCCGCTTGTCCCTCTCAAGGCTAGGAAAGAGATTCTTGATCGAGGACTCTTCAAAGTAGAGATTAGGGCAAACTCTACTACTTGGGTACGATAGCAAGTGCCTCTAAACTGCGTCCCAAAGTTTCAATGGATCTATGACGAGTATTTTTTGGCCGCCTGTGGCCTTAGCAGTCTGTCCTCCAGAGGTAATCGACCTCTTGAGCATATGTACACATCTTTGGCCTTGCTTTCGAATTTTTTCTAACTCTTTGCGGTTTTATTTTCAACTGAAGCTATGGACCACATTTCTGCGTCAAAGAAGGCGGCCGCCTTGCTGCGGACCTCCATCATGCAGCAGAAGCGGACCTCTTCTGATTCTCCTGCCAAGGAGACGCCCATAGTGAGTTTCTAATCTTTCAAACTGTGCCTTGAAAGTCTGCTATTAGTAGTATTGACCATTCATCTTTTTCGCAGGTGGGCACTTCTAAACCCTCTTACTCCCAACATCCGGACTCAAAAGTTCGGAAGACGATTGCTGGGAGTACGCCTGGATCTGCCAGGAAGCAGTCGGCTGACAAACAGCCGATCATCCCATAAAGTGTGGGTAAACCATCACAAGTCCTTAGGGATAGTTGGCCGACGAGAGGTATATTATAGCTTTGCTAGACTTGAACTTTTTCTTCAATGTTTTCTTCATTATTCTGACCTTTCCCTTCTTTGGATGCAGGCGGCCCTCAAGAACCAGACTTGGTCGAGATGGCCAAGTCCATGATCAAGGCTATCCCTCTAGAGGAGAGAGATGCGGTCAAGGGAGTCGGCAACCTTGACTTAGACGACATCATGGGTCTCCTATCTGAGGTAGACTTAGAATTTTATAATATCAACCTTGCCTGCCGCCTGTTATTTCAAAACCTGGCGCCTATTTGGTTATTTTCAAATCTGACGCCTGGTTTTCTCTTTTTCAGACCCTGCTGCGAGTACACGGCCTCCGTAGGCCAATTAGCGCCAAGAATAAAGAGGTAAAGGTTGATAAAGCTATGGCCGCCTCTGTCGTTGATAAGGCAATGTTTCAAATTGTCCAAAATGCAAATTTGACAACTGATATTATTTATTATCAAGCGCAGGCCACTTCCACTATTTGCGCTGAGTTAGAGGCGGCCAAGAAGAAGAACAACGAGCTGGAGCAAGCGGTCAAGAGCCTCAAAGATGAGTTGCGGCCCCTTAAAAACATCGCCCATAAGGCTGAAGGTCTGCAGACGTCTCTTGACACACTCAAGGAGCGCCTGGAGAAGCAGGAGGCGGCCATCACTAAAGATCTTAATGCGAAGGCCGAGGCTGAAAAGATAGCTTTAGTTCAAGCCATGATGGAGGACTCGGCTCAGATTATGAAGATGACCTGGACAACCCTCTTCCCAAAAGCTCACTATGCCGCATGGGAGAAAAAGTTCAACGCTTGTACTGAAGCGTACAACGAACAGATCATGAGGCAGGCGGCTGAGGAAGACGAGGCAGTTGATTCCAGCTCAGAAGAGGAAGAGGAGGTGGTGGCCCTGCAACCGATTGAGGTGGATGCGCATAAATCTCCTGCCCTTGAAGGCGAGTCGTCAAAAGAGGGGGCTTTGAAGAATCAAGCACCCGACGCTAAGCTCGATCAGGTGGCAGTTGAAACTCAAGATCCTCCCAATGTTTAAAGCTTTCATTTTTTCAAACTTTTCTCCGGCCTGCGTGTCGTTTGTTTTTGTATCACTTTACCCGGCCAGGGGGCCGAGGTTATTAAATATTTTGCTGGTCTTTATGGCCGGCTGTTTATATGAATTCGGCGACCATCTTTCGGTCGTCTTTGATCACAGAATCTTGTTTTATGCTTTATTTTTGCAAAGTATAGAGGATCCTACTATCCGCTTGTATGTCATACCGACTGTTTCGGCTAAAAATGTTTTAAAATTTGTCACTTATCGTAAGCCAAAGATTGCGAACAGGTACTAGATACCGACTGCCTATGCCCCTAGACGACTGGTTGTCTTGGTTCCAGGTTAGGCGATCAGTCGGCCATTTACCCAGTCGGAACCCCAACGTATTTTAGGAAATACGTTAGGTTTGTTTAACTTTTTCAAGTTAGAAAGGAACATGCCGCTTATAACCAGCCTGCCTGTTTGTTAAAATAGGAATAGTTCTTGAGTCCCTGTTTGCCAGAAAGCAGTCGACCTACGAACCAGATTTTCAAACATGTTTGGTTTGAAAAGAAATCATCTTAGTAGGGGTCGTGGTACGAGAGCTCTGG
Organism: Chenopodium quinoa; assembly: GCF_001683475.1. Classification (NCBI taxonomy): domain Eukaryota; kingdom Viridiplantae; phylum Streptophyta; class Magnoliopsida; order Caryophyllales; family Amaranthaceae; genus Chenopodium; species Chenopodium quinoa. The sequence continues at coordinate 4,803,450 of NW_018743212.1, read as the reverse complement.
TTCGCCTTTAGACAGGCGGACTCGTCATACCTTTTTGGATCCTTACTAAGTATGAGAGAGTGACTTCCTCGTCAGCTTTTATGCTTGAGTAGTAGAGGTACCAGGCGGCGGAGGCCGGTTGATCCCCTTGATTCACCAAATTTTGTTGGCTATTTACTCAAGAGGTACCGGCTGTACTTATCCCAAGTAATACAGACGGTCATCCGACGCGGATGTTAACTGCTAACACTTGTTTGGTTTAGTGTTAGAGTTATCCTTGTCTCAAAAACGTCTACGTGGTTGTCCTTGGGGACAGTCGTCTGAGTGCCGTGTAATTAGTTTATAGAACAATGTTCCACCCAAAAGGGAGCTGCTCTCTGCGACGAATTTCATCCGGAGGGATGTCGTCAGACGCCTGCTATGATGTTGGGACAGGTCGTATTAATTTAAAGATTGGATCAGTTGGCATGGCGCCTGATCTGATCATTCGGCGAAAGACCTTAGGTAGTTCATGGTGAACTAAGTGTAGGAGAGTGGCCGACTGTATAGCTACAGGCGACGTGCCCCTCTTAATTGAATGCATATTTGAGTAAAATGGAGAGTAGCCGATTGTTTTTCCAATTGGCATGCCCCTCAATTAATGAAAAACGGAGAGTAGCCGGCTGCTAGTGCAGCAGGCGACATGCCTCTCTGTGTACAATATAGATGAAGCAAAATAGCAAACTTTATTAGTAGCTCCCGGCTATTTACATCATTCAAAAATAATACTTCTTTAAATTATCTACATTCCAGGTTCGAGGCAAGGGTTGGCCGTCTAGTGTTTCTAGGCGGTAGGTGCCGTCCCTAACCTCTTCATAGATTCGTTAGGGTCCTTCCCAGTCGGGAGTTAATTTTCCAGACTTATTAGCCCTACCGACTGCTTCCATCTTTCTTAGTACAAAGTCCCCCACTTTGAGTGGACGCCTATGTACTCTTTTGTTGTATGACCTTGTCATTCTCAGGCGGTAGATTTCATGGTGCAGGGCTGCATTGCCCCTTCGTTCTGGGAGTGAGTCCAATGCCAGGCTCATGGATTCCCAATTCGCCTCTTCGTCATACAACATTATTCGAAGAGTCGGCTTGTAGTGTTCAATTGGAAGAACAACTTCTGCCCCATAAGTTAGGAGGAATGGAGTCTCTCCAGTAGCCCCTTTTTTTGTCGTCCTTATGGCCCAGAGAACATGTGGTAGTTCGTCTTCCCATAGGCCGTCTGCTCGTTCAATCTTCTTCGTAATACCGTCTGAGATGATCTTATTAAAAGCTTCTATTTGGTCGTTTGCTTGTGGTCGGCCGACTGATGCAAAGCAGTGTGAGATGCCTTGGTCTCCCAGCCAATTTTTGAGAACAAGCGTCTCAAATTGGGGACCATTATCATAAACCATAGACATGGGCACCCCAAACCGAGTGATGACATTTTTCCATATGAATGAGATCACATCCTTCGTCTTAATTCCCTTAACAGCTTCTACTTCTACCCATTTGGTGAAGTAGTCGACTGCTACCAATATGTACTTCTTGCCGCCTGTAGAAGGCGTATAGGGCTTAGGATATCCATGCCCCATTTAGCAAACAGCAGTGGGCTATGGATGGCCGTGAGATCAGTAGCCGGATGATGGATTAACTTGCCAAACCTCTGGCACTTGTCATATTTTTTCACCATTTCCATGGCGTCTGCTTCTAGGGTAGGCCAAAATTAACCTTGTAGCCTTGCCCGTTGAGCAAGCGACCTGCCGCCTACGTGTGAAGCACAATACCCTGAATGTAGGTCTTCTAGGACCTCTCGTCCTCTTTCTGGGGTCACACACTTTAAGAGGGGCAGAAGATAACCCTTCTTAAAGAGCTCGCCCTTGCATATTTCGAAATTGGACGCCCGTTTTTTCAGCAGGGCCGCCTAGGATTGATCATTCGGCAAGGTGTCGTTTGTTAAATACGCGCTAATTGGGTCCATCCAGGTTGAACTTCGATCTAGAACTCCAATGGGTTCCTATTCAATACTTCTCTTTTCCATAACTTCCTAGAAGACGGTACTTGGAGCGTCACAGGAGGCCGAGGATGCCAACTTTGAGAGAGCATCTGCCTGGTTGTTCTCGGACCTGGGTACTTAAGTTAAATGAAACTCCTCAAGTGACCCAGCCGCCTGTCGTACCGCCTGCAAATATTTAATCATGACCGGATGGGTTGCTTCGTATTCGCCATTGTACTGACTCACTATCAATTGTGAGTCAGAACAGGCGTCTATTCTTCTTGCCCCAGCCGCCTTACACACGTGGATACCGGCCAGTAAAGCTTCATATTCCGCCTCGTTGTTCTAGGCTTGGAAGTTAAAGCGTAGACCATATTCGTATCTGTCGCCTTTTGGCGACTGACATATGACGGCTGCCCCACAACCATTCGAAGTGGAGCTTCCATCCACATAGACCTTCTAGACTTGGTCTGGAATTTGAGAATCAGTAGGCCGAGTCATCTCTACAATAAAATCAGCAAATGCTTACCCCTTTACTGCTTTTCTTGGTTCAAATGTGATTTCAAGGCTCTGAATCTCTATCGCCCATTTGACCATTCGGCCTGACAACTCCATGGTGGTCAGTGGCCGCTTGATTGGCTGATATGTGTATACGACGACTGAATGTGCCAAGAAGTAAAGCTTCAATTTTCTAACTACCATGAACAGGGCAAGACTGAATTTTTCCACTAGGGGGTACCTAAACTTAGCATTCTTCAACACATGACTAACAAAGTAGACCGGGAGCTGACAGCCGTCTCTTTCAGCAAGGAGGATGGCACTTAGAGCATGCGAGGTACATGTAGATCACTTTTGGGCAAGGGACTGAGCAACCTTGGTAAGGAGTGCAAATGGACTTTCAGTGTTTGGAAGGCCACCTCAGCATCCGGCCCCCATTCAAACCTAGCTTTCTTCTTTATTGCTTGAAAAAAGTAGAGGCACTTGTCGCCTGATCGGCTGAGAAATCTTCCCAGGGCTGCAGACAACCTGTTAACTTCTGAACCTCTCGGACTGTGCGAGGCGACTGCATGTCGATGACCGCCTGAACTTTCTCAGGGTTCGCCTCTATACCTCTCTGATTAATAAGGAATCCAGGAAACTTCCCAGACTCAACCCCGAAGACACATTTCTTAGGATTGAGCATGACATGGTGCCGCCTGAGTGTGGCGAAGGTTTCTCGAAGGTCGGCCAGATGGTCCGTGTGAAGCTTGGACTTCGCAATCATATCATCTATGTATGCCTCGACATTCCTTCCAATTTGATCAAAGAAGACCGTGTTTATCATTCTTTGGAAGGTGGCCGAGGCGTTCTTCAAACCAAACGGCATGACAGTATAGCAATACAACCCTTATTCATTAAATCTAGAGTAGGCGTCCATGAAGCTCAATAAGGCATGGCCGGCTGTTGAGTCGACCAGACTGTCGATCTTAGGCAATGGATAACTATCTTTGGGGCACGCCTTGTTTAAATCAGTGTAGTCCACACACATTCGCCAGGTACCATTCGGTTTCTTTACTAGTACAATGTTGGCAACCCAGTCAGGGAAATAACATTGCCGAATGAACCCGGCATCAAGCAACTTTTTAACCTCGGTGGCAGCCGCCTGACTTCTTTCTTCACCATGGTTACGTTTCTTTTGCCGGACCGGCTTCTTTTTCTGATCCACAACTAGTTTATGAACTGTCAAGTCTGGACTGATACCTGGCATCTCAGATACCTCGAATGTAAAGATATCCTTGAATTCCTTCAAGAGTTGGTGAAGAGCATCACCCAGCATTGCAAGAGCAGTCGTCCCAACTTTGACTGTTCGGTCAGGACGCGAGTCGTCTAGGACGACATCTGTATGCTCACCAGCCGGCTGAGGGCGGAACTCGTCCGACCGCTCCTCTGCCAGTGATTGCTATCATTTTTCTTTTCTTTCGGCCCCCAATTGGGCAGCCTTTCTTTTCTTGCCGCCTGCTGCAGGCGCATTCTCCTTGATCTGTTCAAAGTCATTGTTCTCTCCATTTGGGCCAGCAGCCGCTATAGTGGGTTTGATATCCGAGAGGTAACATTCTTGGGCCATTTTCTGGTCTTCCCTTAAGGAGCCGACTTTTCCATTATCCTTCTCAAACTTGAGCAGCATAAGGGAAGGAATGATGACAGCTTTTGAGTTATTCAGGGTGGGTCGACCCAAGATCATGTTGTAGGCCGACAGTTCTTCAACAACTAAGAACCGGACTACCATGTGACGGCCCTCCCCTTTCTCACCCAGGCGGATGGGTAAATCCACCCGTCCCACTGGGTGTACAACACTTCCTCTAAACCCTACTAAAGGGTGAGATACCAGATGTATGCAGTCAGGTTGTACTTGAGCTTTGCCAAGCACATGTTGCTGATGAGATCAGAGGAATTGCCGATATCTATGAGGATCCGGCCAACTCTTTGATTGGCCACTTTACATTCAATGACAATGGGGTTATCATGCGCCCCCTAACACCTCCCATATCCTCTTCTGTGATGACAATTTGTGGGAATGAACTTTTGGCGGTCCGTCCTTGGTGAACGGAATTAATATCTAACCGCCTGATGTTGTTTTTGTTGCCCTTGATAGTGGGGCCGCCTCCTGAGAAGCTGCCTTCTATAGTGTAGACGATGACGTCGTCAGTATCTAAACTGTCGGCCGGTCGATGATTCTTCTTGGCCGACTGTTTTTGTTTCGGGGAATCCTTCCCCTTTAGACTTCTTGACATAGGAGTCAAGATCACCCTTTTCAGCCAGGCGGTCCAGGTAGCGCATGAGGCTAATACACTCATTAGTATCATGACCAATGTCTTCATGGAAATTACATAATTTCTTTTGGTTCCGATTACTCGCAGAACCTTTCATGGGAGCTTGGCTATCCTCATTGAACTCATACTTCGGGGAGTATAATTTAAAATCTTTTTTCTTTTTCTGGGACGGCTGATCAGAGGAGTTTGCCGCCTAGATTTCTTTTCTCTTCTTCTCATCTTTATTGGCCAACTGCTTTGGTCGGCTCTCTTTTTTATCGAACCTTCTTCCATCCGACTGCTTCCCAGTATTACACAGGTCAGTCGCTTGTATGTAGGCTTCCACCTCAATTAATGCTTCTTGAAGAGTAGCAACTCTCTTTCGAACTAGGTCAAACTTGAAGGTTGACCCATCCTTAAGTCCTCTGAAGAAGTCAGTGTAGGCTACCTCATCCGGCAGCCCTTGTATCTGAATTCTCATCAGGTTAAACCGCCGGATGTAGGAACAAAGTCCCTCCTTTTCCCCCCTGCTGTATAGTCCCTAGGTCAAGGGTCGTCTTCTTAGCAGGGATATTCATGGAAAAATTGGAGGTGAACAAGTAGGCGAGGGTCTTGAAATTATTCACACAACCAGTCGGCAGGTTGCCGAACCATTGTTGTGCAATTCCCTTCAAAGTGGTTGGGAAGCACTTGCACCATATGGGATCATCCAATCCTTGGAGGTACATATGATTGGTGAACGCCATCAGATGGTCCTCTGGGTTAGTAGTGCCGTCATAGGCGCCTATTAACATATTCTTTACTTTGGCCGGCTGGGCGGCCTCTATAATTTCCTTGGAGAAGGCGGACGAATGTTCTCCAAGTCTTAGCAACCGTAGTTGCCAGTCCAAAGGTTGGTCGTTTCTTGCCGCCTGTCCTCCAAATAGAGGAGGTTGCAAGAAATATTGTTGTTGCGGCACGTATGGCTGGTGTGGCACATGCGGAGCCGACTGGTTTTTATGAGATCCGGACCGATGGGAGGTGCCGCCTGTCTGGCTCTCATAATTTGATTGTGAATTCCTCATGGAGGTGTTGTGCAAACTGTCTTGAAAATCGGAAGTAGAGGCCAACTCTAACAGTCGGTCACTCTTCTTCTGCTCTAGCAACAATCGAGCATCAGAGTACATTTTCTTCGTCCCATCCGCTTGAATATGGCAAATAGGCTTCCTCTTCTCAGGTGACGGGAAGCGAAACTTCGTCCAATCAACTACTGGTTGTCGACTAGTCCCAAGCTTTGCGTGAGGGGTCGCCGCAAGTCCAGTAACAGACTTCATCCTTCCAGAGTGGGAGGACTTTCTAGCCGACTGTTCCTTTGCAGGAACAGGCGTTCTCTTCTTAATCAGCTCTTGGATCTCTCCTTTGAATCCCCTCATGAAGGTCATGAGTTCGTTCCTTGTAATGGGAGCAGATCCCTTAGCCGCCTGCTGCTCAGGCGATGGGCCGACTGGATTGCTAGGACCAGCTTAGCAATCTACCCGTTCCCTCTTGTCGGTGGGACGGGTGCGTCGGGCCCTTAGGGTCCCATCTGAGGCCGTGTGTGTTTCTACCTCGACCTCATAATCAGTATCTTTGTCTGAATAGACCTGAGGGTCGTCCACTGGACGCCTCTCTTCTGGATTCGGTACAGACTGTGATTCCATCTCGAAAGTACTCTCCCCACAGACGGCGCAAAAATGTTTCGAGGTTTTTTGATGTCTTGCGGGAGAGTTACAATTTTGGGACTGGTCTCCTTGCGCCTGTACCTGCAAACAACGGAGAATCTTTGTGGTAGGAGTTCCGCCTCCGACGGTCAAGTTAGTACTTGTTTGAGGAATAATACGTGCGGAAAAGTAAAGGTTGGGAGATCTGGTTCCTCTAGGGGAGGAGTGATCAGTGTGTTTAGGTTCTCTAGGTGAGAGTAATTAATTGCTGAATCCCCTTTAATGAGGATTAATGAAGGTATTTATATGCCTTGGGATGTTTGCCAGTCCTAGGTTTAGGTCAACCTAGGGCTGATTGGGTTTCCACAAGACTTTGGGCCTAGGTGGTCGGTTTTCCCATTTGGCATGGGGGAGGCCACGTGTCGTGGCATAAGAGGTCCAAGGTGGACTAGTCAACACTTGACACGTGGCAGGCTCCAATTGGTCCATATGGCGGACACTTGGCAGAGCCTGAATGGTCCACTTGTCAGATGGTGATTGGTAGGGAAAAATCCCCTCGTCAGAAACCCTAGGTCCCTATAAAATTGAGTCAAATTTTCCATTCCAAGATAACACTTACCGAACTAATGTGGATAGTGATGGGCTATGCCAAAGCAAGACATCACTATCTCCCTAAGAAGGTAAGGTATACTAGGTATACAAATTGATTTTTGTTAAACTCAACGATATTATTAAGGAGTCCTTAGATGTCGTGGTAATGGATACACTACTAGAAATAGGTCGTTTTCCGACGGAATTGTTCCAACGGACTTCAAATCTGTTGGAAAATTCAAATATTCCTACGGAATATGGTTCTGTCAGAAAAGTCCGTCAGAAAAGCTTAGTTGCGACGGAAAATCCCTCGGAAATATTCCGACGGATATTTTTTCCCTCAAAATTTACTGATTCCTACGGAATATTCCCTCGGAAAATTTCTTCCTACGGAAATTTCCGCTGGAAGCTGTAAATTCTGAGGGAAAAAAATCCGTCGGAACATAGTAATTTCCTACGGATTTAAAATCCGTAGGAAATTTCCGAGGGATTTTAATTCCGTCGGAAATTTCCGACGGATTTTTGACTTAATAAAAAAAAAAAAACTACAAAACCCGCAAACCCTACCCCTTTCATTTCAGTTTTCTCTCTCCTCTCTTTCGCCTCTTTTTTCTTTTTTCTCCTCTCCTCTTCTCTTCCTTCTTCATTCGTTCTCCTCCTTCATCTCTTTGCCTCTTTGCGTTCTCTCTCCTGTCATCTTCTCTCTCTCGCCTCTATGCTTCTGTTAGTTTCTCTTCTCGTTGCTTCATAGTCGTTGAATACCACTGTCAAAGCACAACCGCAATGCATCGTCGTCCACCATCGTTAAAACGAAGGTTTTTGGGTCAAATTCGACCATGAAAACCCTAGATCTAGAGTTTTCATGGTCGAATTTGGCCTTGTAAACCCAAATTTGAGGTTTTGTGCGGTGGAATCAAGGTATGAATCTATTTTTTTTTATTTGTTTGTTGTTGTTTTCGGATCTTGATATTTATGGTTGTTTTTTTCGATTTTTTCTGGAAATTTTCGGCTTTTCTGATTTTTTGGAAATTCTGGATTTTCTGGAAATTTTCAGATTTTCTGGAAATTTTCGGATTTTCTGGAAATTTTCGGATTTTCTGGAAATTTTCGGATTTTCTAGCAATTTTCTGATTTTCTGGAGGTGGGCTACGGGGTTACGGTGGTGTGGTGGGGTGGTTGGTTACGATGGATGGGTGGGTTAGGGGGTGGCTAATGGGGTTAAGGTAGTGGGGTGGGGTGAAGTGATTTGTTACGGTGGTGGGGTGGGTAAGGGGATGGCTAATGGGTTAAGGTGGTGGGGTGGTGTGATTTGTTACGGTGGTGGGGTGGGGTGGGGTGGATGGTACGGTGGTGGGGTGGGGTGGTTGGTACGGTGGTGGGGTGGTTGGTACGTTAGGGGTCTAGGTGTGGGAAAATGGGTTGAGGACGTGGTGGGTGGTGTGGGCTGGTGGCGGGGGTGGATCTGGGTGGGGAAGGTGGTGCTTTTTTTTATTATTTTTTTTATTTACTTTTCCGACGGAATTTTCCGTTGGAAAATTCCTCCTCTGACGGAAAATTCCGTCGGAACATCTCCCCCACCGACGGAAAATTCCGTCGGAACATATCCCACTCCGACAGAATATTCCGTCGGAACCTTGCGACGGATTTTCACTTAAAGTCAAAAAAGCGCCGACTAAACATAATCCGACGGTATTTCGGACGGAATATCGCGAAATTCCTACAAAGTGTATTCCAACATTGCTTTCCGACGGAATTCCGTCGGAAATGGGCATTTGCAACGGAATTTCAGGGTTTTCTGACGGATTTTTTCCGTCGTTGATTAAATGTTTTCTTGTAGTGAGATAAAACATCAAGAAAGCATTAGGTGCGACGTTTTATCAAACCAAGAGTAGCTTAGAGCTATTAGCAATTGGATTGCTTAACTTAAAATATTAAGTGTTAAGACAAGCCAAAGCATGCTTAACCACTTTTTGATTTTTGGGATCTTGAAATCGTTTAATTCTCGTCTAAAAGGGACAAATTTAATGTGTGGATAAAACGCTCAATAAGATTGAAAATTTGCATGTATGCTTTAAATTTCTAACTTATTGGTTTTATGAATGGTTTTTCATTTCAAATTCTTTCAATTGTAGAATCATGTCTGCAACTAATAACAACAACTAAATGTGCCCGTAACTCCTCGACAAGTTGGCTTTTAGCCTAAAGTTAGTCAACTTCAAGGAATGGGAAGAGAAACTCCGGAAAACTCTTCGGAATTGTTCCATGGAGTACATTCTTGATACTCCCATTCCAAGTTTCTTCTCGAAAGGAATCATGAGTGATGAAGCTCATGATGCATGGTCTTCCGATTGCAAGAAAGTCTCAAGACTCATGGCTAATTCCATCTCGGAAGAATGGAAGGAAAAGTTCTGCTCCTATTTACTGGACATGTTCCTCAAAGCACTTGAGCACATGTCAATGTGAGAGTCACCAAGAGTCTCAATGGAAATTATGATGGTCTTGCATTTGATGTGACTAGGTCACTCTCAAACATGAAGATAAAGCCACCGGAAGAGGGTTGCCTTGATAAGGAGAGGTACCGGCTTTGTACGAAGGGCTACTATACCAAATTGAGACCTGGTATGCCCCTCCAGCCTCATGTGTTTAGAATGACTAGGCTCTTTAAGCACATGGAGCTTCTTGGAATGCCATTGGAGGATGAGATAGCGGGTCATATCTTGCTTGCCTCACTACACTCGGGCTATGATGCACTCAGGATACATATAGCTGCGGGAAAGGAGTCACACTCATTGAGAGATGTGGTGCAGCTACTTCGCAAGGCCAAGTCCTATGGAGCAACAAAAATTCCCTTGAGAGCAAAGAAGAAGGAGTTCAAGCAAAGAGAAGATGCGATGCTTCTATTGTGGTGGGCAAGGCCACTACAAGAGGGAATGCAAGATCTTCCAAAGGGATGAGGAGAAGAGGATTGTTTCATCTACCTCAAGTATCTTCATTAACACTTGTGTATAAGCTTTTCATAGGTATTGGATACCATGTATGACTCACTTTATGCTCCCATTTTCAGGGACCAACTGAGAGGGCTTTACAAGTGGATGTACAACCACGAGCGGACAATGAAGATGCTCTTTCCGTCATGCTTGTAGGTACGTCATTTGTATTTGGCTTGTAATAGAACTAATTCTTGTTTATCATGCTTACTTTTGAACATATTTTGATCTATGGCGTTTGACGCCGGGTTATTTGATCACAAGGCTATAACAATGGTTATTTTTGAATGTCTTGCTTATATGTTTTATGAGATCACACATTCTATATGTGACTAGACAAATTTTAATGATACCTCCAAGAAAGCTAAGACCATTGAATCGAATCATACATACTTGTGGCATTGTCGTCTTGGCCACATTAACATCAAAAGCATCAAGAAACTTCTACAAGAAGGTATTCTTGACTCATTCGACTTAGAGTCGTTTGAAAATTGTGAAGGATGCTTATTAGGCAAGATGATAAAGAAACCATTCTCCAAGTTGGGAGAAAGGGCCGGTGAATTATTGAGTCTAATACACACGGATGTATGTGGACCAATGAATACACCCGCAAGGAATGGTTATCACTATTTCATCACTTTCACGAACAACTATAGTACATATGGATATGTCTACCTTATGACGCACAAATCTGAATCTTTTGAGATATTCAAAGAGTTTCAGAGTGAAGTGGAAAATCAGCTAGGCAAGAAAATAAAAGCATTTCGATCGGATCGAGGTGACGAGTATTTGAGCCATGAATTCGACTATCATCTGAAAGAACATGGTATTCTCTCAAAGTTGACACCTCCCGAAACTCCACAATGGAACGGAGTGTCTGAGAGGAGGAATCGAACCTTGTTAGACATGGTCCGATCAATAATGGGTCTTAGCGACCTTCCTATCTCTTTCTGGGGACACACACTTCTAACCGCGGCACTAACACTAAACCGTGCTCCGTCAAAAGTTGTCGAAAAGACTCCATATGAATTATAGACGAAGAAACCTCCAAGGTTGTCTTTTCTTAAGATTTGGGGTTGCGAAGCATATTTCAAGAAATTAACTTACAAATTTCACCCAAAATTAGACAAGTGTTTCTTTGTGGGCCAAGATACCCAAAAGAAACTAAGAGGTATTACTTTTATACCAAATCCAAGAACAAAGTGTTTGTTGCTCGTGATGGTGTCTTTTTGGAGAAGGAGTACCTTTCCAAAATGACAAGTGGGAGGAAAATCGAACTCGATGAAGTTCGAGAGGACGAGCAACAAAGTCAAACTGAAAAAACTGGCAATCAAAGTGCTTTAGAAGCAGCTGTTGACATTGGTCAGAGTTAAACCAACAATGTGCAAATTTAAACTGACAATGCAAATGCTCAACCTATTACCCTGCGTAGGTCCCAACAGCTAAGATCTCAACAAGATAGATACCTCGGTGTTGAGTTAACCGAGGATCAAGACATCCTAGTTGTGGATGGAGATAAGCCAACGACATATAAACAAGCTATGACGAGCCCCGACTCTGTAAAATGGCAAGAGGCAATGAAACCCGAGATGGACTCCATGTTTGAAAATCAAGTATGGGACTTGGTTGATTTTCCCAAAGGTTACACACCTATCAGTTGCAAATGCATTTTCAAGTTGAAAACCGACAAAGATGGAAATGTATACGTATACAAAGCTAGATTGGTGGCAAAAGGTTACAGGAAAATCCACGGCGTTGATTATGATGAAACTTTTTCACCAGTTACTATGCTTAAGTCCGTTCGGATTATCCTAGCAATTGTTGCATATTACAATTACGAAATATTGTAGATAGACGTCAAAACCGCCTTCCTAAATGGAATTTTTGAAGAAACTTTGTACATGACATAGCCGAAAGGTTTTGTTGATCTAAGCAAAGCTGGGAAGGTATGTAAGCTTAAGAAGTCCATTTATGGATTAAAGCAGGCAAGCAAGTTGGAATCTACCATTCGATGAATCCATTAGTAAGTTTGGTTTTATCAACAATCCAGATGAGTCTTGAGTTTACAAGAAGGTCAGTGGGAGTGACATCGCATTCCTTGTCTTATATGTCGACGACATATTGCTCATTGGAAACAGCATTCCTATGTTGGAGTCTGTAAAGGCTTGGCTTGGAAAGTGTTTTTCAATGAAGGACTTGGGAGAGGCACTGTACATATTGGGCATTAAGATCTATAGGGATAGATCTAAGAAGATGATTGGATTAAGCCAAAGTACTTACATCGATAAGGTAATGGCACGATTTAATATGCAGGAGGCCAAGAGAGGGCACCTACCCATGTCACATGGTATAACTCTCAGCAAGAAGCAGTGTCCACAGACACCTGATGAGCGAGAGAGGATGAATCAGATTCCATATGCTTCGCTTATTGGATCGATCATGTATGCCATGATATGAACTAGGCCAGATGTATCGTATGCCTTGAGTGCTACGAGCCGATACCAATCAGATCTAAGAGAGATGCATTGGACTGCGGCCAAGAATATCCTAAAGTACCTGAAAAGGAACAAGGACAAATTTCTGGTCTATGGTGGGACTAATGATTTGGTTGTTAAAGGTTACACCGACACAAGCTTACAAACTGACAGAGACGACTTCAAGTCGTAATCAGGGTACATATTCTCTCTAAATGGAGGAGAGCTTAGTTGGAAGAGTGCTAAGCAAAGCATAACTGTAGATTCTACAACTGAAGTCGAATACTTGGCAGCTTCAAAAGCAGCTAAGGAGGCAGTTTGGATTCATATGTTCGTTGGTGAACTTGATGTTATACCCTCAATCAAGGGTCCGATAGATCTCTATTGTGATAACAATGGAGCTATTTCTCAGGCCAGGGTGCTAAGGGAACATCAGAAGGTAAAACATGTCAAGAGGCGATTTCACATGATAAGGGAATGGAAGTCCGAGGGTGAAATCAGAATTTGTAAGATTGGAACGGACGACAATGTAGCCGATCCACTCACTAAACCTTTGCCTCAAGTGAAACACAACAAGCATGTTCAAGCAATGGGAATCAGTCACGTTGGAGATTGGCTTAAATTTCCCTGTTCATGTGTTTTAATTAATTTTGAGGATTTTAATGTAAAACACTATGTTGAACCATTCGTTTTTGAAGTAATTTAATTTTTTGCAAATTATTATCACTCCATTTCTATTTAATTGTGGTTTAGAATATTCAAAATAGGGTATCAAGACAATGTCTTGGATAAAGAAACACCTATTAAGTGAACATTGAAAATTTTAATCGAAAATTATCCCTGATCTAGGTCATTTAAATGTTGGATGACTAATGACCACTTGAGATTAGTGTGTAGTATGATTTATAGCACCGTTTCTTGTGCTACAAGGACATGATTGTCATAAATCATTTGCACAGGTATTTTTTTGAAACTATACCGGATCAACCTATGAGAATACTTTAAGAGATTAAAAATCGTTATAAGTATATTTCTCATTATAGCTATCGGAACCTCTTTCCTCGACCATGAGTATTGTAAGTTCTCTTGTTTGAATACTAGTCCGTTTTGATGTTGTCAAACGTCTGCCGTACATGGGGATTATAACGGCAACACTCGGGCGACTAGGTCCTCTTAGTAAGGGAAGCTAACAATGCAAGACTGGGAATGTCCCCCTATTAACAATAGGGAACATGTGTTTGTTGTTTACAAGGCCTCTCAAAGAACGAGACTTTGAAAATGCATGGTCGTGCTCAGATAGATTTTAGAAATCATCTACTTATTGACAGTTGAACTCGGAAATCGAGAAACACTTCTGGACGTAATAAGGATGACGAAGAATCTTACGTTATAGTTCATGATGAGACATTAAGTGACACACGAAATAGGCTATACACTAATAGTGCACTTGTCCGGAAGGACAAGTGGGAGATTGAAAGGAATGGTGTCCTTCGAACAAGTGTATTATTCCGATAGAGGATTCGGAATTATTAAAAAGCTAATTATTCAGTGAGGTTAAGTGATCGAATTGCCTACCTGGAGGCCGCTTCCGATCAGTAACATTAATGCATAATTAATATTATAGCTTAATCTTGACTGAACCCTTCGGGTCACACCCAATCAAGTAACCAAACCAAAACAACGAATTAATCGAAGGATTAAATGAGTCATTAGAGTATTACGAACATAGACGTCAGATTCCGAGCTTAGAGTGTCGAAAACCGAGCGTCGTAAGTCGAGTCGAATTTAGGAATCGACGAGACAAGAAATCAAGCAAACAACAAGTACAAATATAGCCCTAGCCTCGGAATGCCCCGAGAAATCCGAGTGGTAGAGCAATATAGCTAGACAAGGTCACTACCGCAAGGCAAGGCTTGACCGCAAGCTCAACATGCCTAGCATGGCCGAGCATGCCTTACGCGTATCGCAAGTGTAACACCCTAAAAATTCATTTCCTTTAAAATACCTGTTTTTCCCTTTTTGAAATACGAAATAGGAAAATCTAAGACATTACCGCCACCGTGAAAACGGCTAAGGCAAATATCAAAGACACACAGCGGAAGACTTTCTTTAAAACCATTCAAAACAAGTCAACTTAAAAGTCAAACCAAACGAAAGTAAAGTCAAACAAAGTCAAACAAGGTCAACCTACAACTTGGAACCATTGTAGGTCCTTAAAACCAAACAACACTGAAAACCTTTACGTTAGTCTCATGAACATAATAAAATAAATAATATTCAAAGCAAATAAAACACATCATATTCCTATGGAAACTAAGCATGATTCGCTCTTCACTCATGCCCATCATGAAAATGATTCATCACCTGAAAAAACTTCTCTCTACTTGTCCCCACTACTCGCCATTAGAAATGGGTCGTCGTAGGGCCAAGGTAAAGACAAGGCAAAACAAACATACAAGATATAATCAGCAATGCTGAGTACATAAGCGTAATAAAACACACTATCATGCTTTCATCCTATCATTACACAACTTACCTTGTTGGACCTGTAAACAAGCATACAAGACATTCAACACTTAACTAGAAAAATACCAATGTCCATTTAATTTGATTACGCATCGAACGATTTTCCCCCTAACCTGCCTCAATAAAGGGGTACTAACACGGGAGCTAACCGTACCGGTATCAAATAACCACTCGTAAGTGGCGAAATTCCTGCGCATAACAAAAAGGAATATACAGCGTCCTGTACTCCCAGTAGAAGTTATGGTCAAATATAAAGTCGCATAACTCCCCCCATATGTTCATACTCAAGGTATATACGTTCCAAGAGTTTTGGTGCGTAATCTCTTTCACTTTACGTTGCTTTACATGTTATTATAAATGGTGATGACTCTCAAACCATAACACAATCAAACATTATAATTCATTCAGGCAATCAAACATACCAATTTAATTCTTGAATAATTAGTGACCACATAAATTTAATGTTGAATCCTTTTTAAACTACCTCGTGTTAAATAACACCTTAAGCGCATAAAACACCACAAATCCTATCCCTCGGTGTTTAGAACACCTTAAATGCACTTAGGCACCAAAATATAATTTAATCCTCGTGTACATAGATACTTAAATAGCTCCTTCCTCATGCTTATAACATTAATAAAAATTATATGAACCATAATAAAATTCATTTTTAATATTCCAAACCAAATTAAACACTTAGTTTAATTAAACATGCTCTCCATCATGCCAATAATAAAAGTGTGGTTCATATCCAACATGCCAACATAATTAATTCCAATCATCGATTCACCACAAATAATTCATATATCACGAATCATTCACCAACATCAATCCAATCAACAATTCCAATCAACACCTATCATGATACTACTTGGAATTAATATATGAAAGCCTAGCATGCTTCTACATACTCAAATAATTACCAAGTACGCGAACGTACCTTGAATATGATCTCAAAATCACCACGACTAAATAAAATCACTCACTTGGAAAACTCCTACAACCCAAAATTACAAAGAGGCATTATTACCTATTCAATATAAATTTCCAACAATATATACACTCCTTAAATCACTCATAAATACTTTAAAACAAGCTAAAATTGAATTTAAAACCCTTACTTTTATTCCCAATTAATGGGTAATTAAAAATCCTTTCAAGAAACATAATTAGAGGTTATATAAAAATTCCAACTTTATTAAATCATCTAAAATTGTTGTAATTGTGTTTTAAAACACTTATTTCAATAATTTAAATCACCCATAAACAATTTCCATCAATATACATAAACTTAGAAACGTAGGGTTTATAATTTGGGGCTTTTTAATTCAAAACCTAATCTGAAAATATATATACATCATACTTAAAATCAAACATCGTAAAAATCATCATAAAATCAAAATCAATAATTAGATCAAGGGTGGATTTAATTAAAAATCAAAAGAAATTGTTGTTTGTTCGAACACCAGCAACCACGACACCATAGCAAGGTTGTCGCCGCGCGCCCGCTGGTGGTGCCACTACTGTCACCGGCGTTCTTTGGTAGTTGCGGCGGTGGACGGCGGCATGTGGTGGTGGCTGGCGTGTAATGTGAAGAAAATAAGGAGAAGGGGGAAAATAAGAGAAAATAAGAGGAGAGAGAGAGAGTTACCTTTGGGTATTCTCCACCTTGGGCAAGGTTCAATTTGCCCATGTTATGGGTATTTATACCCCCTCTCTAAACCATCCTACTTAAATTCCCCTTTCTACCCTTAATGATCCCTTCTCCTATTCAAACTAGTATTTTAACTTTCCTTATAAACTTGTTGACTTTAAAATTTCCTTTTATAAAATAATATTCCCCAAAGTTTCCAAATCATGAAATAAAATATTTTCAAGATTGTTAAATAATTAAAAATAAACTTTTAA
Source organism: Chenopodium quinoa (assembly GCF_001683475.1). Classification (NCBI taxonomy): domain Eukaryota; kingdom Viridiplantae; phylum Streptophyta; class Magnoliopsida; order Caryophyllales; family Amaranthaceae; genus Chenopodium; species Chenopodium quinoa. The sequence continues at coordinate 4,786,515 of NW_018743212.1, read as the reverse complement.
TTAAAATAATTCTTTAAATTAATGAAACACCATAAATAATTCATTTCAAATTATTTAAATACCTTAAGAAATACTTATTTAGGTTAAAATACATATAAAAATACGGGATATTACAGTAAGGCCAGCATGGCTAACCGCATATGCTAGGCGAGCTAGCAGCACCAGCCGCACCATCGCAAGGCCAGCAGCACGCAAGTGCTTGTTGGGCATCGCACATGGTCGTAGCGAGTGTGCGAGCTTGCTAGCAATAGCAACACACAGCCATGCTTAGCAGCCCGCATCAGCGAGGCTTGCTATTGCAGGTTGGTGCGAAGGCCTTGCAGGCGAGGTAGGAGCGTGCTGGGCTGCGCCTAACACGAGCATCGCAGCCGCAACACGCAATGCGTGTGTGGGCTGCGGGTTGTGCGTGCTTGCGTGCTAGACTGCGTGCACGAACAACGCCCAAGTAGCAGGCCCAACCAAGGGGACAGGCCGCTAGCGAGGCAGCCTTGGCGCCCAAGGTTGGCAGCACTAGCTGGCTCGTACGCATTGGCCGTGTGTGTGGAAGCCGATTTGTGTGGGTTGCTTGGGGAGCAAGGGGTGGGTGGTCCCCCCTTGTGGTCCTCACCTACCCCCTTGCTCTCCACTTGACACTTGTTTTTTTCTGATTCATTTACATTTTAATTTGATTTTAGAATTAAATTAAATTGAATAAATGCCTTTTTACAAACTCTCCCACATTGATGGGAGATTGGAATTCAAGGGCTCCTTTCCCTATAGATACCAATCATTTGGCATTGGGAAAGGGCACTTGAGTTGTGAACTTGAAAGGATCTCCACAAACGAGAACACTTACATTCTAATACTCTAAGTACTTTTGGTCTAGTCCCGACTAAGCTTTGGGGTAAGGGTCGTTCGGGTCGGGTCTCGAGGGTGAGAGCCATTGGAGGCTTGCGCATTTGCGAAGCTCTACCCTTTCAAGTACAAGCTCTAAGAAAGAGTGAAGCACGCATCAAGGGTATGATCGTCTTTTCTGTCTATCTCTTTGTTAATTAATATGTGATTGTTAATTAATATGCATGTTTAGTTACTTTAATTTGTGTGCGGATTTTGGGAGGGTTTCATTCCGCGTAGTGTTGGACACTAAGATACCCAACACATATGGGATGCTCTAGGAGAAGTACATTCGAAAATGTTGTTCTCGATCGTCTAATCCAGAAAACGGCGTAATGATATTCACTGTTTAAAAGATTCGGATGGCTTCTAGGTTTCGGATCTAGTGGGTATTAGATCGTTGGCTTTATCTTTCTATTAGAATCTTTATCACCTAGTGGGTTCCTTTTTCCGTTCCTTATTCAACCTGGTGGGATTAGCTTCAGCTTCCTACTCTCTCTTTAGCTCAATAGGACCAATTAATGGCCCCGTTTACAGCATTGGAGATTTTCCAGGCGATGTTTGCCATTAATGATAACAAAACTCCGGGTCCAGACGGGTGTACATCAGCTTTCTATAAGTCTCATTGGCGGGAAGTGGGTTCATTAGTCGTTTCAACAGTCCAATATTTCTTTGCTCATGGTTATATGCTAAAAGGCTGGAATTGTACATTCCTGGTGCTGCTTCCTAAGGTGGATAGTCTGGAGTCGATATCTCAGTTTTTCCTTATTGGCTTGTGTAATGTTTTATATAAATGTATTTCCAAGTATATCACGGGGCGTCTTCAGCTTCTGCTCCCATCATTAGTTTCCGGTTTTCATAATGCCTTCATTCTGGGTCGTCTATTGTCCGATAATAGGTTGCTTGCTCATGAGGTTTTGCCTTACATGAATGCATCCATGGCTAGGAAACGCTTTTACTTGGCACTGAAACTGGACATGAATAAAGCTTATGATTGGATTCGCTTGGATTTCATTCTGCGAGCTCTTCAGGCTTTTGGCTTTCCTTTTTATTGGATTCATATCATTCATCAATGTGTTTCGACGGTTTCTTATCAGGTTTTGGTTAATGGAAGTCCTTCTCCGACATTTCAGCCTTAGTGTGGTCTGCGTCAAGGAGATCTTCTTTCGTCATATCTGTTTGTTCTTTGTATGGAGGTTTTCTTTACCATGTTACAACGTGCGAAAGATCTTTCTTTGATTCAGGGTATCCGTATCTCCCAAGGGGCGCCATCTAACACTCATTTATTCTTTGCGGATGACTCTTTGCTCTTTTTCCAGGTTTCCCCGGAGACTTGTTCCAATATTATGGAGGTCATTCAAGGTTTTTGTGACGTTTCAAGCGAAATGATTAACTTACAGAAATCCTTTGTTAAGTTTAGTCCGAACACTCCTTCGGATTATCGAGACTTCCTTGCTCAGAGCTTGCAATTACATTGTAGGCCGAATTTGGGTCTGTATTTGGGTTTGTCGGTGGATATGGGTCGTAGCAAGGTTTCTGAGTTTCGTTCCTTACTGGATGTGGTGTCTCGGCGTCTTTCCCAATTTTCCTCCCTAAATCTGTCCTCCGCAGCTAAGCTGGTTATCATCAATTCCATTTTTGTGGCTTCTTTCAATCATGTGCTTTCGGTCTTCCGGGTCCCTTCTTTGATTTGTCAGCGCATTGACAACTTACTGGCTCGCTTTTGGTGGAAATCGTCGACTTCTTCTCAAGGCATGGCCTTCCGCTCTGCCTCCCTGCTTCATCTTCCCAAAGGATTGGGAGGTATGGGTCAGCGTAGTCTTCAATGCTTCAACTCAGCTCTTTTAGCTTGCTAACGGTGGCATATTGATAATAATCCTCAACTCTTGGTGTCTAGAGTTCTGGTGGACAAGTATCCATCTATGCGAACCTTATGTCTGGAACGCATTTCTCGGCCTTCCTAGGGCTGTCGTAGTATATTGAAAGGACAGGTTACATTGTCAAAGGGATTAGCCAGGAAGGTCGACTCAGGCTCGGCGGTGCGGATTATTCATGATGATTAGGCACCGGGAGGTCGAGTAAATTTTCGAGCTTCTGTTTCTAAGTCAGAAGCCCCGACTCATGTTTCTTCTCTTATTATTCTGCGTTCTAGCGCGTGGGATTTATCTCGGATCCATTGCCTTTTTGATACTGCTACGGCTTATCGTATTCTAGCTGCGGAGAAGCCAGGGCGGCCGATGGATGACTTCGTCTATTGGAAATTTTCTAGGGATGGTTAGTTTATTACTAAATCAGCATATGCACAGCTGTTTCAGGAACCTCTGTCTTCAATAGTGAGCACCCCAGCTTCAGCTTTATGGTGGAAACATTTTGGGGTCTCCCGCTTCTGCCTAGGTTGAAACTTTTCTGTTGGAAGCTTTTTCATGATGCGCTTCCTCTTTCTGCGATTTTATGTTTGAGAGGTCTCTCGTTGGATCCTATTTGTCTTTTTTGTCGTTTTGTGCCAGAGACGGTCACTCATCTCTTTCGAGATTGTCCCACGGTTACTCAGCTCTTGGTGAATGCCCCTTTTGGTTTAGATAACGGTCTTCGTCGCTCTAAGCCCTTCGCTCTCTAGTTTACGGAAGCAGTATCAGACTTTAGGCGTGCTAGAAATTGGGATGGTTTAGTATCTTTTTTCTATTTCTTCTAGGCTGTCTGGCTTACTCGTAACCACGATATTTTCAGATATGCAGTCTGGTCTCCTTCTTCTATTCTTAACCTAGGCGCGGACAGGGTTCTTCGTAACTCCTAAGCCGGGATCTTCCGAGAGAAGGTTTCTTCTTCGCATTGGCATTGTTCTAGCGCATTTTCTCCCCCTACTTATTGTTGTCGGGGTTCTCCTGTGGACATCGTGGACTGCTGTTTGATTTTTTATGGGGCATGGAGTTCTGGTGACAATAATGTTGGTGCTGGCTGGATCTTTAGGGCAGTATCTTCGAATCGATTCTTGGGTGGTTCGACGCGGGCTAGCAGATCGGCCTCGACTTTTCAAGCTGAGTCGCAGACGTGTTTGTGGGCTCTTCGGTCTATTATTAGCAAGGGTTTTCACCACCACCTCCTTTATACGGATTACTCGTTTCTGGTTTCCCAGCTTTCTTGGGGCTCTCCAAAAGATATCAATTGTGTGCGGCTTTTTCAGGAGATTCAGGACTGTGTCTCTCAGGTTTCCGTTTGTTGCATTCAGAAAGTTCCTTGGAGCTGGGTTGCCCCTGCGCATTGACTGGCCGTGAGGGCTCGACGTAGAGAACTTCTTTTTTGGAATTTTTAATTCTAGTTGTGTTTGTTTGTTAGTGATCTTTGTAAAAAAAAAAATAAAAAAAAATAAAAAAAAAAAAACTACTGATTAATCATCGATGATTTTTTTTTATTACAAAAGAGCTATCTAATAAAAGGAAACCAAGCAAATACAACAACTGCCAACAAAAAGCTAAAACAAAAATCCAACAACTGACGACGCCTAGCACAACCAGCCAACCAGTGAGCAGGAGTAACCCACAAACGAGGAACTTTTTTAACCTGGCAAACCAAAAGGGATTGAACCGAAGCCCGCAACTCCTAAATGAGCCACCAAGAAGAAATTTCCATTGAACCAAAAGGAGGAAGAAGAGCAAGTAGGGCAGCACAATCTGTATAAACCTAGATTTTCAAGAAGCCTCTACGAATAGCAAACTCCAAACCCCAGACACAGGCCTGAAGCTCAGACTGCAATTCTAAACTTTCCATAAAAGCCCGACATCCACCTCCTAATACCTCAGAAAACTGAAGATCACGGACTATCCAGCCTGCATCAACCCTATAAGTAGAACAATCCCAGGCCCCATCTATAATCAAACAAGACGTAAGAGAAATATAAGGTAACCCCCGTAGACAAGAAGACTTCGAAGACCTCTTCCAATCAAAGCCTGCATACCACGAAGAAACCACTCTGACGCCTAACCAACAATAGTCCCAGGCGACCAAATAGCTTTCCTAAACCTTAGATGATTACAAGAGATCCAAACCGCCGAGAAAAGAGCAAAAAAGAAGCAATACCCTTCCAGTCTCTCAACGATGAAAAATGAGAAATTGTACTCGAGAACCAAACATTAAACGAAGGAAATTGCATAAGATCCCACTGAATGCCCAACGCTCTAGACAGCCAAAGACTGCAGATAGCAGGACAATCTCTGAATGTATGAGACACAGATTCCAAACTCAATGACAAAAAACACAAACTAGATCAATCGGGAGGCCTCGAGAATGGAGAATAGCCGCTAAAGGAAGAGCATCATGCAGCAGTTTCCAACCAAAGATTTTCCACCGAGGAAGAATTGGTAAAGCCCAAAACTTCCTCCACCATACTGGAGAAATTTGAGATTGACAACTAGACATGACCCTAGGCTTACAAAGAAGTGCATAAGAAGATTTTGTTGAAAAAACACCATCCCTAGTGAACTTCAAGTAAACAAAATCATCCATCAATCGTACTGACCGATCCAACGAAAGAATTCTAGCAGCAGAGCTAGAATCAACCAGCCCATGAATAATAGTAGCATCCCACACGCAAGAACGTAGATCAAGTAAAGAAGACACAAGAGTCGGTCGAACCGATTCAACCGAAAGATCCTTAAAATGAACCGGTCCCCCTAGAACCCAAGAATCCTCCAAAATACGAACACGAGAACCTGAACTAGCCTTCTTAAACAAACCCTTTGACAACACGGATAATCCCGAAATAAGACCCCTACAACCCCAAGAGGGACGAGAAGCCGAGATCGAGTCAATGGAACAAAGAGTCGGATACTTCGCAAACGGAAAACGTGAAACCAACAGCTGAGGGCACTAAATAAGCCGCCTAAACCCTACAAATTCTCAATCCTCCTAAACCCTTCGGAAGATGGAGCAACGACAAAGAATGAAGAGCTAATCCTCGATGAGAAGAAGAAGACTTCCATCAAAACCTGGCTAATAGATTATCCATTCTAGAACATATAGAATCAGGAATTTTAAAAACAGATAAAATGTGATTAAAGGAGGCAATGAGCACTGAGTTGATAATAACAAGCTTAGCCGCCGGCGAAAGCTGCAGAGCTGCAAAGGCCTGTAAACGTTTGGCCACCTTATCCAAGAGGAACCCAAACTCAGAGCATTTACTACAACCCAAATCAACAGGAAGCCCCAAATAAGAAACTAATCTAGATTCAGACCGCATTTTCATACAACTAGATAGATAAGCTTGATAATCCTATGGAGTATTAGGACTAAACTTGACAAACGACTTCTGCAAATTAAGCATTTGACCTGAAATATCACAAAATGCAGAAAGCACATTCAACACCTGTTCACACGTAGGAGGAGAGACCTGGAAAAAAAAAGCAAGGAGTCATCGGCAAAGAACAGGTGTGAAATGGCATGAGCCCCCCTAGCAATTTTAATACCCTGAAAAAGGCCTTTAGATTCTACCTTACGAAGCATTGCAAAAAGAACCTCCATTCACAAAACAAACAGGTAGGGAGATAGAGGATCTCCCTAACGCAGACCACGTTGTGGACGAAAACCCTATGTAGGTGAACCATTAACTAGCACCTGATAAGAGACCCTAGAAACACACAGCATAATCAGATGAATCCATTGGGGAGGAAACCCAAAAACCTGAAGAACCCGACCTAGAAAGTCCCACTCGACTTTGTCATAAGCTTTGTTCATGTCTAGCTTCAAGGCCGCATAAAAACGTTTCCTAGCTTTTGAAGCATTCATAAAGGAAAGGATCTCATGCACCATCAGACAATTATCAGACATCAACCTACCAGGGACAAAGGCATTTTGAAAATTCAAAACTATGTCTGGCAGAATCCAACGCAGACGACGAGCAAGACACTTAGCTATGCATTTATAAATGACATTAAAGAGTCCTATCGGTCAAAATTGAGAAACAAGTTCAAGGTGATCTACTTTAGGGAGTAAAACTAAGAACGTCCGTTTCCAGTCCTTAAGTAAATAGGCATGAGCAAAAAAGAACTGAACAGCATTCGCCATATGATCACCCAGCTCAGTCCAATAGGTCCTTAAAAAGGCCGAAGTAAAACCATCAGGACCTGGAGGCTTACCATCAGCAATACTATATATCGCCTACCTAATATCATCAGCCGAAAAAAGAGCTAGCAGGGGTTAACGATGTATGTCAGACAAAGAAGGGAGGTGAAGGGATTCCCAAGGGAACTGAGAAACAGAAGACTGATCTGAATGCCTACTATACAGTGACCTGTAAAAACCCAGAACCAAAGAATGAATGTCCCTCGCATTTGAAACCAAGAACCGTCGTTGTCCTTAAGACCTAGAATAGTGTTCTTCTGATGTAGAGCCTGAACTGCAGTAAAAAGCAACCTAGTATGCTCATCACCAAACACATCCCACTTCACTTTTGCTCGTTGTCTCCAAAACAGAAAGGCTGTCTGAGCCTCTTCAATCTTTTCAATCCTAAAAGCAACGGCTACTCCGAGAATCAAGATTAAAAGAAGCAATAGTGACATCCGAAACCAAAGCTTTCCAATCAATGCCCCACACATTTTTATGAGAAACACACCAAGCCAACAGACGATGACGAAGAACACTGAGCCTTTTTGATAATGAAAACATAAGAGACCCAGGGACATGTTCTGCAAAAATAGTCCAAACCATAGCAGCAACATCCACAGAGTGTAGGCACCAGTTTTCAATTTTGTAAGGTCGTTTATAATTACCATAAGGAAAATAGTCGATCACACAAAATAATAGCCGCATGATTAGAAAACAAAATGGGCTGGTGATGAACTGAGGTAGCTGGCCAATCCTGAAGCCAATGGGAAGTAGCCAATGCTTTATCTAATCTCTCAAAAGTAGGGTCCAGAACTGTTCTCCCATTAGTCCAAGAGAAAGACGGTCAAAAAAACGGAATATCTAGTAACCCATTGTCCAATTTCCAAAGTATAAAATCATTACGGCCAAGAATGTCCAGAGTACCTCCGACCTTATCCGATAAATATTCAGCCTGGTTAAAATCACCAACTAACAACATTCATATAAGCAGCTAAAATATCAAAAATTTCCGACCACACAGTCATACGATTAGAAACTAGAGGCGCTCCATACTGAAAAAGAACATGTTCTATTACTAAATTCTCCACAACTCGACACAATATTACATGCGGAGAAATTAAAAGAGGCTCAACCACAACCGGGGTAAACCAAAACACACAAAGCCCACCATTAAGACCCACCAAATCAACACCCACAAAACCTGAACATGACAGGGAAGATAACTTATGCATTACAGAATTTATAGACACCGTAGTTTTAGCTAAGAAAACAATATCAACACCATAAGAGCGGACTAAAGACGTGATGTAAGGAACTTTGGGGGAGTCCGCCTGACCTAAATCCCTACAGTTCTAAGCCACAATCTTCATCTGTCGCTTGGTGGCCTTAAACGGACGGCCACCGAGCCCTCAGAGAAAGAATCAGAATGAGACACCTGAGTTGGAAAAAAAGTACCAATTCCTTTACGTTTCTTAACAGAGAGGCAGGAGAAACACCTAGTAGCATCAGCATTGGATTAACGACATTATTCTCACATAAGTTCAGAGGTACCTCATCGATATGAACCCAAAAAAAAAAGAAAAAAAAAATTAATTATCGATAATTGGCATTATTGACTATGATGTATTGTTACCATGAGATCAGATAATGGGAGTTACACAATAACAATAATGATTTTTGAAATGAATTGAATCAGGGTATCCTATTTACAAACATTACGAAGTATATTACATTAGAAATTTCCCTCGTACTTGGGAGGGTTTCCTAATGATTAATTTTTCTTACCTTTTCAAAAAAAAAATTACAAAGTATATTACTATCCATATTTCAAAAAAAAAAAAAAAAAGAAAAAAAGTACCTATCTAATTGTTTCATAATGCATTTCGGCCCCAGCAAAAGTAAAGAAAATGAGCATATATCCCTTAAAGTAAGAAGTAATGACCAAGGACGACATTAATTCTTTTTATATATATAGAATTATAAAGTTTGGTTGAATGTTTCTACTTTGTAAAGTATATATTATTTGCAGTTCAACTTTGTGCAGCCACAGATATTCCAAGAACAAGGCAGCTGCAACGTTCAAAGAGATTCATCAACCTCCAAACACTAAATACATACATTGTCTATATACACCTCCGACTACCCGAGTTTACGTAAACTAAGTACATTCGGACCATATTATAAACCCGGATGTATAATAGAAAGGCCATAGCGTATATACTTGGTACTACGTATTATATATAATGACAAATATTTGCATATTGAAAGTGGGGTGGTTGCCCACAAAAAGCTTTAAAAAATGGTATCATGGAGTGCATGCCTAATGCTGCCAAAGATCGCTCATATAATTACTTGTTTTTGGGGGGATTTTCATTTCTAAATTGATTAGACAATATCATAATTTTAAGTAGCCACCACACATGTACGTTGTAACATGCTTTACACGGGTGTAAGTTTATTTCCTGAATGTCACATACACTTGTCATGACTCATGATCAATATTCAACAATATGTAGGTACTAGGTAGTGATGTAAGTAATGACTTGTTAAAACGATAGCCTAGCATGTATATCGACGACATACCAAATACATGGGTATATTATTTCAAGTTATTAACCCTTCATTAACAAAATTACTATGCTAGCTCTTAAATATGATCGAAAACCATATAGCATTATAATCCAAAACATTGTTAGAATTGTTTTAATGTATCTATTTAAAATTTAAAATTTAAATAATTTTTACTATTTATTACTTTCTCTATTTCTTAATAGACACATCAGTTTTATTTCATTTACTAATTATATAGTACTTCGATTAAATTTTACCATAAGTTTATTAATTATATGCAATTTTTTTTATAAAATAAAAGTCATACTCCATACGTTACAAAGATATTTAAATCTAATAGAAATATGACAATATAACTTATTTATTTAGATTTATTATAATGTGTATTTTCAATATAATACATAATTAAATCTATTAATTGTCGAAGTAATGTGTTACAGCTAGTAAAAAAAATAGGATGAGTAAGTGTGTTTAATCAAAATGACTCATCTAATTAAAGGAAAAAAAACATAATTAAAAGTACAAAGTATTAACAATTAAAGTTGCACGTTAAATATAGTGAAAATGCATTTATGCAAGTGAGTAAAACATAGGAGGGATTATATCGATTCAAATTGAATGGTTATACAAAGTTTGTATAGGTATACTAACAAGATGTAGAAATTTCCATAAGTAATGCATGATATTGTTGGTGGAAAGAATAATATAGGCTTAATACATATGCAAAGTATGATGTGTCAACTAAGTTGTGCTAATTTGACTGTAGTAGTTCTATTAACAAGAAAATTAAGTAGTTTCTCATTTAGAAGCCACCTTATTATCAAATTATGCAACGTGAAAAGGCTAATATAAATTATCACATGAGAGGATGTGTTTTCCCTACCTGCTTTATTTGGCATTATTAACTGAACTTTCTTATGGGATAAGGGATTAAAAAGAAGCTTTATTTCTTTTTTTGAGTTGTGATTAAATTTAAATAAAAGTCATCTACGGATTGAAGTACATAAAATGCAAAATATAATCCATTATGTAGTACTGCGTAGTAAATTTCGTGCTGCTATAGTTGTACGACTAAAGAGGCTAAATGGTTAGCTATTAGGCGTTTTCGAGCTGCTTATAGAGCCTATCTTTGTGTGTAACTCATGGAAGCATGAAGTATTGGTAGCACTCAAGGGTATCAAACTTGCGAGGAAAGTTGGCATCCCAACAATTAAAGCACATGCTACAAATTAATAATCGATCAAGCTGCATTATCATTCTGAGTGAATTAAATAACTCGATCATTTGGCAAATGCCTACATATATCATTTATTCTATATACTACTTCCGTTTTCATATTTTTTATAACTTTGAAATATTTTATATCTCACAAATAATACCTCAAAATTACAAAAAAATATAAAACGGAGGTAGTATGTTAAGTCGAATAGTAGATCTTCCTCGCACCTAGGAGTTTAAAGTACGGTGGATTATACACATTGTCAAACAAAAAAAAAAGATCATATCGATTGACGGGTTGGCTTGCAAATAAAGGAGTTGTTTAAACTTCAAAGATCATCAACTTTGAAGAGCCTATAACTCGACGTTCAGAAGATTCTCCATATAGGAGTGCCAGCCACTTACGTATTGTAACTTGTTTTACTTCGTTGCTACTTGCTAATAAAGCTACGCTTTGTTTGGATAGGAAACAAGGAAGGAAAGGAGGGAAGGGGTAGAAGAGGAAGGGAAGAGAGAAGAAGGGGGGGGGGGGGGGGGGGATGGAGGTGAGCTCCATTTTCCCTCCAAATCTCTTCAATTTTGAAGAGATTATGCTTATTAAAGAGAGAGGGAAAATGGATCTCTTCTTTCCCTTCCTTCCCCCAATCAAACCCAAGTCCCCCTCCTTTTCTTTTCCTTTCATTTCTTTCTATCCAAACAAAGTGTTAATGTTTTTTTTTAAAAAAAAAATAAAAAAATAAAAAAAAATAAAAAAAGTTGCTAAAGTTTTTTGTTCGAGACTAATCAAGCTAGCCTCTCTCTTGCCTAAAAAAATTGTTAAGTCACCTATAACTCGCTCAAATACTATCCATACTTTACATGTCAAAGGATATTTATTTCACATATTGACTTAATAGTTGTTAAAAGGCTAAAATATTATCCATTTACAACTTCTTCAAACATTATATTGATTTTTGAGTTATAAATATTTCTAAAAATATCTATATAACTTATTTAGAAAGATACCTATAAAAGTATACACATTAATTACATGTTATAAGGGATTAAGGGGTATTTATTTTCAGATGAAAGGAATAACAAATTATATATTTTCAGATGAAAAGAGAGCACACATTGGAAATTACCGTAGTCATCTAAGATGAGAATTTTTTTAGAGGTATTCACCTAGAGTATCTATTGGATTAATGAAATTTAAATCCGTGACCTTCTTAGTCACGCTGGCTGTTGATACCATGTTAAAGGATCAATTTAACCAAATAACCAAAAATTTTAAACTTGTGATTAAGACCGGAAATAGGTTTTATACTCAATCTATTAGTGAAAAATTAATTAATTAATTAAAAAAAAGTACATTATTTAAATGGTCCAAAACTACTTAGATTATCCTTGCACTTGACGGAGACTTTTGACGCAAGAAATGCAACAAGAGTTAGATAGGATTGTATTTTAATCGCTCTCTAACTTTAATAAGAATTCTTAATTAGCCAGCAGCTAAATAACCACTTAACCAGTAGATAATTACTTATACTAGCAAAATTCAGGACCTAATTTAATAGCTTATACTCCTTCCGCCACAGAATAATTCATATATTTAATTATTTTCACTAGTCATATACAAAGTATTAACTGTGACTATAGATTTTTACAAATGTAATTAAAACAAATTTATCATTAAACATATTTTTAAATATGTATTATCAATATAAGGATTTATACTATCAACTTTTAATTTTTTAATAATATTTATTTATATAAAAATTAGGTTAAATTAGTGCATTGATTCATATGTCAAATATAATTGTGTCAATTATTCTGTGACAGATGGAATACTACGTAATATATTAATTATATAGGTTAATTTAGTGCGTGCATATGTAATATTAACACATACAAAAAAAAAAAAAAAAGGAAGAAACTTTTATCTCACAGCTATTTAATTTTGGGTGTTGGGCTATTGGCACACTTGCCACCAAGCGTTGTAAAATTAGGTATAATATCAAGTTACTTCGTATTATTAACTCCCTTCTAGTCTCCTACTCAATGTTTATTTGTAAGAATTGAATCTGTAAATTATAATACAACTTAATACACAACTGCTTAAAATAAAAAATAAAAAAAATAAATAAATAAATAAATAAAAAATAAAAAGAAGCCATTATAATACACGTGAGATTTAATTTGTAAGAATTGTTTTAAGATTAACTTGAACTTAACAATGTTTACCAACATAATTAGAGAAACTAATAGTCAAATTATTAAAAAATCAGAATAGCAAAATTGCAACTAAAATGAGATAGAAGTATCTATAGATGAATTAACTAATTAGTTTCCCTTCCTGTGTTTATAATCTGAAACTAAATGTAAGGAAATTAGAGTTATCAGACTATTCAATTTACAATTAAGCTTTCTAAAATATGCACATTTATATGTACAACTAGATGAATCCCGTGCGATACACGGTTTGTTTGTATTTTTTCAAATAAAATATTTTGCCAAATATATATATTTATCCGATAAAGTTTGTGATTTTCGCTTGCTTACTACTTGAATTTTTTATTATAAAACGAATTATTAATTTTGTTTCTCATATTTAGATAAAATTCCAAATATTAAAAGATAAAATTTTATTTCACAAAATTTCATATGGCTACAGCGTGTGGTTGGGATTACTTGATCAAGGGCTACTCTGTTGGTCAAGGATTTCTCGATCAATCAAAAGTTACTCGGATGGTTAAGGTTTACCCAATCAATATTTTAGTGTGTCTCAGCCGGCCACACGATATGACCTACCACACAGAAAACGCGCTGATTTTATTTTTATAATTAATATAAATTTTAGATCTAAAATAAATTGCAATTTTTTTTTCATTGACTAAAATATAGCATTTTCCTATATGACGCTCTATCTCTAATTTGAAATTTCCTTGACAAAAAAATTTGAAAATTTCTAATTTCCCATATGTTTACAAACAACATAATTTCCATTTTTTTTTAGTCAACATTCTTGTCTTTTTATTCACTTTTGATTGAAGGTTGAATATGCTAGCTCAATAATTGATATTTCTTACTTTGATCCCTTTAATTTCCATTAATCCTATATCTAAATAATAATATTCCTATATCTAAATAATAATATTGATACTCGTAATATTTGTAATTTTTGTAAAATTTATCATAATGTTGGTTCCATTAAGCACCCAAATAAATCATTTAATTTTATTTATGATAATAAAATAATAATCTTATAGGTCGCTCTGATAATTTTTTATTTTTTTTATCATAATCCTATGTAGCGCTTTTAAAAAAACTAATCTTACATGGCATAATCCTATTGTAGCGTTTTAAAATTATTTATTCTACATGACACTTTTTTTTATAATAATCCTACGTAGCACTTTAAAAAAACTAATCTTACGTGGCATAATCCGATTGTAGTGTTTTAAAAATATTAATCCTAAGTGGCGCTCTAATAATTTTTTAAAAATTAAAATCCTACGGGACGCTCTAAAAACTCGGGAAAAAACTCCCGTTTATATATATACTAGTTTGTGCCCGGGCGATGCCCATGTGGTTGATAAAATTTTAAGATAACATTTTTACTTGAATGTTAAATGCGGTCATATAATCCGTTTTGATAATGTAGGATATTTAGACATACGATATCTTATGGCTTATATTTATATAATAGTGTACTTTATGTAGTTTTGTTTGTAAATAGATATATATGTTATTATTGACTTGAAATTACTTTTATTAAGCTTAAATTATTTTCACTGAATTGAAAGTAAGTATTTTTACCAAACTAAAATTATTTTTACTGATTAAAACTTATTTTTATTGATCTGATTATCTATTTTTTTAAATAAAAAAAATTAAATAACAATGCATTTTGTATGCAGCTAGCCACACCATCTGACAGGACAAAGTAACCCCTATAAAACTGACCGAGTAACCTCTGTAATACTAACTGATGAGTAACCTCTAACACTAACTAAGTAACCCTTATCTATAACACTGACTGAGTAACCACTATAACACTGACCAAGTAAACCCTATAGCACTAACGAAGTAACTCTTATAATAGTTGGTGACACGATTTGACCAACTACATACAGTATAAAAGTTTTAGATTAAATATATTATAAATGAATCTTATTTTAAAGAACTTTTTAAAACGAATTTGATGATGGAAATAGAATTGGGTTATATGAAATTTATTAAAAGTTATGATTAATTTTGTATATATGAAATATTAGAATTCTATTGATAATAAAACTCTATATAACAATTTATGTTAAAAATTATATCCAAAAATCGCATACTTAACCTCATATGTGTCACAATAATACCTATTTATCGCTTATGTGGCGCGACACTTGGCAAAAAACTGGAATACCAAGTGTCGCTATCTTGTGGTCTGGCTGCGAGATCGACTTTATTTATTAGTGATATGATATGATATTAGATTTTAAAACATTAAAATAAATTTAATCTGTAAATTTTGATTTAGAAATGACCAAACAATAATAATAAAAAAATAAAAAAAATAAAAAAAAAGACTTATGAAATTAAAGAGTAATAGCTTTGGTAAACTAAATATACATAGAAACTTAAATTTAATTTTGCATTAATATTGTTATAATGACAAAATCGTACACCATAACATCTTTAATATGTTGTCTAAATTAATAACTAAATTAATTTGGAACGAAGAAAGAATTTCATTATAATTTTCGAATAATTTTAAACATCAAAATTGTGTTAATGTTGCTAGTTATAATATAAAAAACATAGACCAAAACATCCAAAATATGCTGTCCGAATCTAATCCCCAACACGCACAATCCTAGAACACTCCAAAAGCATGTGGAAGAGCACAACTACAAACAAGATAAGACTTTACTTATATTGTTGCACCAAACATGAAGCTTAACCTTAAACGTCCGTTTATATAACTCCATCTTATATTATACGAAGTATTACTTAACATGTCTTAATAAGTTTACCACAATAACTCAAAACTACACTAATTAAATTAGCAAGCATAATAGCATAACACATGAACTATATACTAAGATTATATTTAGAGTTGCACCGACGACGTACATATATACGTCTTAATATTGTAATTAATAGTGTATCATTATTCAAGCAATCAAATAGCTCTAACCTCGAGTTTATCCATAATCTTGATTTGTTCATTGATAATCCAAGCTACTAATCTTTTCATGCTGCTGAATATTTGCATGATCTGCAACAATATTCATACTATTCGTCTGCCCCAACAAACTACTAAGCGAACGAGCTTTGACTACACCAAGTTTCACCCTCTTACTCTTACCAAACGAACTCATTCTTTCTAGCTTCTTCTGACTGCTATTATCCACTGCCTCACTCTCCTCCACCTGGCCTAGCGCGAATTTAGTCCCGTTCGTGGAGTTGCTCTTCTTCTTAGAGGACCGCGACTTTGCACTAGTGTTACTTGTCATACTCCGGAGTCTACCCTTCCCTAAGTGATGCTCGCATAGGGAGTAACCCACGAGTGTCGGTTGACAACACCTCCACCCTCTCCCGTTCACTCGGCTGCACCTTGAACCTTCCATTATTGTGTTACCCCTTTTTGCATTTCCCTTCTTTGCACTCACTGCTGCTGCTGCTGCTACTACCTCGTCGTTATTACCCTTCTCTATTTGTTTTTCATCTTCAACGTCGGTTTTACTCCACTTCATTATCATCGTCATTGTTGTTGGTGGTGTTGTCGTGTCCTCCTTACCATCAAATATCGAGTTTTCAACAAAGGTATTAAACCCAATCCCTCTCCTCTTCTTCAGTGGAATCGCTTTATCACCATCGCACCACCTCCCTAACACTTGATCTAAAGACATAACAACATTATTCACACCCAGGCCAACACAACAACAATCTCAAAACATCATCATCAATGGAAACGAAAAACTTACAAAACAAAAATAATTAACTGCGTTTATTATCAATACCTTCATTATTGGAGAGAGATAAAGATCGTCCACTATCATCGTTATTTTCTGTTGCACCTCTCATACTCGCGATACTAAAAATCGGAAAATCCCAGAAATCAACAACCATTGACATTAAAAGCGGAGAAATCAAACATAAATAGAAAAATGATAGACAAATTTAAGATGAAGGTGGGTGCAAAAATATGTATGTTATGTAAATGATACATATAGAGAGAGAAAACGCTGTTGATGGGGACCATCATCGTCCCCATGCTAACATCCATCGCATTGGTGTAGTACAATAATAATACTTTTTATATATATATATATAATTTTATTTTTCGATTTTACATTTATTTTAAATTTTAATTTTTGGTAGATAACCAAATAAAAGAAAATTAAAAGGACTAGATGAGATTAGATGGGGAAGGTATGGTGACTCTTGCCAAAAGCTGGTAATAAAAACTTCTTCCCCACCTTTCTTCTAAAAATTATACATGTATAATACTAGTATATTCCCACTTTAATTAAGTTTCTATGTACTTCAAATTGTTACCCTCTCCGTCTCTTAATAAAACCATCACCGTCAAAGTAGGAACAACGTTTGAGACGAGAGCGGGGAGAGAGTACAGTATTATCCTTCACCCTTTAATTACTAGATTTGATCAAAGTAGGTACCAACATGAAATAAAGGTTAAAAAAAAAAAGAAAGAAAATAACAAAAATTCCAAATAATTTTTCATTGCATATAGATTATAGAATTGGAAAATTCAAACGATGGTATTTAAGAAATTTGAAATTATTGTTTACCTGATATTATCTTCATTATTGTTAATTTGTAGTCCGTTGTTATCGACAGCTTCGAATCCCTACAGAAGTAAAATTGTTGAAGCAAAAAGATCTATTATTACTCAATCTATCTAACATAAAGAACTAACTAATTTAATTACATATGGTTGAATGTATAGTAGTGCAATTGCTCTTAAATAAAATTACTACAACAACCATCCGTACTACAACAACAAACAAACCCAAAGTAAAAAAATAAATAAATAAATAAATAAATAAAAATGAAATAAAAACACAAAGTTACCGTAGCATCAACGGTAGTATTAGTAGCAGTAGGAAGCTTAGAAGTGTTATCGTTATCGACCAACGGTCCACCGCGGCGTGGATCGGAAGCGGACCGTTTAGTAGTCGAGAAATAATCGGATGACGTCGGCATCAGCGGCGAGAAGGAGGAGGAGGAAAGGGTGGTGGTACTATTATTATCATGAGTAGTTTGCACCGGTGACCGGCTGAAAAGGTGGGGATCTGAAAGAGATACCGGAGAAAGAAGTGAAAGAGGCAAAGGTACCTTTCTTTTCCTAATCCTCATGGGTTTGATTTATCTTTTCTTTGGTGCACACAAAATAAATTAAAACTGATGAGATTTAGAGAGAGAAAATAAAAATAAAATGAGCTTAAGTGCAATGAAACTTATGAATGAACTACATAGACAAAATGCAAAGGTATTTTGATTTAATGGGTCATTTTTATAAAAATAAATATAATTTTATAATTTTTTTTTAATTTATGAAAAAGGGTAGCTATGAGAGGTCTAAGAGAAATAGTGTAAGTTTGTTGAGGTGGTTTTTCTCTCTCCTACTTTAATTTGTTGCACCACACAAATAAGAGAGAACGGTAGTGTATGGGTGAGGGGAGAGGCACGTGCGAGAATGTAAAAAGTTGAAGGATGGCACGTGTGGAGGGGGAGATGACCGGTTAAGCAGGTAGTCGGTGGAGTGGACGGAATCAGATATTGGGAGGAGAGAGAAAGGAGTACGGTAGATGACAGGGTGGAAGACGTGGACTGGGAATACAAGATGATGGGAGCTGCTAATTATTTTTATTTATTTTTTATATTTTTAATTTGGGACAACAGTTTTTTTCTTTTTTGGGGTTTAAACTTGTTATTGGAACTACTTTAATTTTGTTAAGGGCGGGTCCTACGTTTAGCAACGACCAAGATGCTCCGGCATCTCCATGTTAAAACTTCTTTTCTTTTTTGCTCATTCGGATCCGCGCCTTAACCCGGTTTTCGCGCTCCGATTGTTTTGTGTAGATTTTAGAGTTTCAATCTGCATTTGACTAAACGCAATTAGGGATGCTAGTCAAGCGAGTCGAGCCCAAATTATGATTAGTTCGGCTTGTGTTCGTTTAAGTTTGTTTGAACTCGAACCGAGCTCGAAACTTAGTTAAGCTTTGACCGAGTCGAGTTTGGACAAGCGTTGACCGAGCTGTTCACGAAGAACCTTGACTTATTATATCCTTAGTTTACTTGTCCTTAACTCTTTTTTATTTTTAATTAAATTTTTTATTTTGTGATGAGTTTATTGTGTTATGATAAAAATACTAGCTTATTATTGTGTAATTAGGATAAATATATTTATATTTATATTTATGAACATAATTTATTTTTTATATGGGAATACTAATCGAGTTTATTCATTAACTTTTTGAGTCGGGCTTGGCATAACTCAACTCGACTCGTTAAGGTCTCAAGCCGAACTCAAACCCGAGCCAAGCCAACACGAATCGAGCTTTGCCCAAACTTTGACCGGGTCAAGCTCAAATTGTTCACGAACAAGCCAAGCTCATTATCACCCCCCTAAACGCAATATGTTTTTTTTTTTTAACTATACGGAGTATATATTATCTATATTGACTATAACTTTTAATGATCATGTAAAAATAGATGTTTGGATATATATAAGTTGTTGCTGGATTTGTCTCAACCAAAGTCATCAAAATTAAGATTCTACTTTGAATCAAAAAGGGCTTTATAATCCAATTGTAGAATTTTATGCATAATCAAGACGTCATAATCAACTTTCATTGAATGTCTTTATATTATACGTTAAAATTTTTAATTATTGATAGAAAATAATTGTTTACCCACTAAGATATACATTTATTAATACTTTTTTTTTAAAAATGTTATAAATTTGTAAAGTTTTCATTAGTTAAGTGAAAGGTTAAATCAGATAGAATTGTAAAATCGAATCTTATGGTCATATATGAATTATAAAATCGTAAGATTCTTTGTGATTTTAATAATTATGGTCTTAGCGTATATAACCTTTAACAAAATGTACCTACCAAATTTTAAAAAATCACGCTCTCTATTTCGAGTTAAGCAACAGTTTGACTAACATTTTTGTCAATACATAACTTTGGTAATTAATATCCCTAATTTAAAGTTAGTAAGAACTATGAAAAATTGATGCACTCAATATAAACATTGAGATAAATCAAGTGTATGATAAATATTTTACCTCCGTTGCAAAGGTTCCTACTTGCCTTAAATACAAAAAAAAAAAAAAAAAAATTAAAAAAAAACCAAAAATATATAGTGTATAAAACTTTGCCCATCCTGTAGACACCTGATTGTGTCTCCCCAAATACTACACCCAGTGATGAGTACTTTTTACGTCTTTGATTATCAAATTAGGTGAAGAGTTGAAGAGTCTCGTGAATTTCCTAAGCCTAGACCATTTCTAACCTTTCTTTAAAAGTTTTTAGCCAAAATCATTTATTTCGTGCCTTTAAACTCAAAATAATTCATTTCATGTCTTTGAAAATCATTCATTTCGTGTCATCTTTATAAAAATGTCCAAACCAGTTTATTTTAGTCCATAATCCTTGTCCAATTATTATTTGTTGAATGGGGTTTGAAAATATCTTTCCAACGATCTATTATAAGCCCAAATCCGAGTTATCCAAAATACTAAACTGAGCCCAAATCGAGCCTTACCTACGGACCCAATGATCACGTGGAGGGTCCATTAACCTTAATTCATTCCTAATCCCATCAGGATTTATTACAAGCTTCTAGAATTATCTAGAAGATTGTTTTGAGTCCTAAATCCCTTAGGATTTATTATTAGCTTCTAGAATTCTCTAGAGAGTTCTAACTTATCCTGTTTTTAAAAAGATTAAATTTAAGAATTTTATATCGGATAAAAAAATGTGTTTTCAATGATTTTAATTCTAATAAAATTAGGATACGTACGGAAACACGGCTAACCCAATTTAATTGGGAGTCGAAATCCGTACGGATTCTATCTTCAGAAAATATCGCTGGACGATGAAAATATTGTGGCGCGATGCAAAAATCGTGCAGCGATATAAGCATCGCGATGCGATGGATCCATCATCACGCGATGAAAGCTGTTTTACTCCGAGTCGAATTCTGACTCTTTTTTCTGATCTTTTCCCTCGTTTTTTTCCTATAAATAAGGTTGTTTCACCCTGTTTTGAATCATCAACAAGCTTGATCACTGACAATCATCATCTTAATCCCTCTCTAAGCTATAAGCTTTTCTCTCTCTCTCTCTTTCTTAGCCTTAGCCTAAACACATCATACACCATACGTCCTTCACGAGCCTTTAAAACTCCAAGCCCTTCTCGAAGTTGCCTTCGACCTCGACGTGAAATGTTGATATTTCTGAGGGTTTGGTCCCTAATCTATATTTCAATTCTTATTTGATTTGTTTGATTTAATCTTTCTTGAAGTTACTAACGCGTGTATTGTTTTAATAGAAAGAGGTACAAGGCATCAAAGTGAGTAGATTTACTATCTTTATTCATTGCTTTTGATATAGAAATCATGCTTAGAATATTATTTTAATTTCTAGTATTATATTAGGATGCTTTTAATATAATATCATGCTTTTTAGTATCATGTTTAGGCTAAAGCTTTGATTTTTATTTAGTGACATGCTAGGGTTTGTTATTAATCTGTTTAGTATCATGCCTAGGATCTTGCTAATGATTGTTTTGATTATGATGATGATTGTTGTATTAATTATACATTGCTTGATTATTCATGATTTACTGTTATTGCTTGATCACGCCCTTTCTGCAGGTTTAAAGGGAATTTGTACTTGAAATCACGCCTAATTATGCTTAATATGATTTTAATTCAAGTGATCACCAATAATAGATTTGTTTGTGCATTAATGATCAACTAATATAGATTAAATAGTTTTAGGATTAACTTGTTGTATGTATGTTGATCGAAAAGCGCAAATGAATATCATAAGAATTAAGTAGAGGCCGATTTAGGGCGGGTTCAGTCTCTTTTAGGTTTGATTCGTACCATCATCCCCAAATATCCAGTCATCGTTCCGGACCACTATGGAGTTAGCGATCTCCGTGATCGTGAATGGGGTGTAACTTTCACACCCGTGAACGGTTACAAGTTCCTAAAACTTGTTGACGACTCTTTAATCTCTAGCTTCTTTCCCTTTGGACGCCACCATGCTTAAAGCATGATCATAGTGGGGCTCAAAAGTTGATGTTTTAAATATTCCCTACACATCCCTTAATTACATCCCAAATTGGCAACTATTCAATTTTCTCATCAAAAAATTAATAATAAATAAAAAATAAAACTATATTATGTGCACTAATAGGAAAATTTGACAATAGCAGCCATTTAATGTTTGTATTTTGCAAATTGCATCCAGTTAAAAAAAAAAATTACAGCCCAAAAGTACTAATAAATTGTAAATTGCGACCTAATTCAATTTTTTCATCAATTTGCATGCTGAAAAATGTTCTTTAAAAGTTTTAGAGGTCATTTTAGTCCTTAAAAATCAGAATTGAGCTCAGAATTGGCAAAAAACTAACGTAAGTGCCTCGTTTTCACGAGAAAAAAAATAGTTGCACGCAAATCGATATTTTTTTTATACGCAAAACAAGAGGCTTACATTATTTTTTGCCAATTTCGAGCTCAATTCGGATCTATAAGGACTAAAATGACCCCTAAAACCTTTACGGAACATTTTCCAGCATGCAAATTGATGAAAAAATTAAATTAGGTCGCAATTTACAATTTATTAGTACTTTTAGGCTGTAATTTTGTTTTTTTTTTAAATGACTGCAATTTGCAAAATACAAACATTAAATGGCTGTAATTGGCAAATTTTCCGCACTAATCAATGTAAATCGAGTATATAAAACATTTTTTGTTTGTTTTTTTTACGTATTAGTAAGAATTCACGGAACGAAAAAAAATTATGGACAGTGAAAAAGTCCTATGTTGCATCTAACATGTAACAAATGGAATATATCTTAATACTTGCTCCCTCCATTCAAAAATAATTTATATTTTGACTTTTTACACTAATATTCATATACTAAATTTGGTTGTTCTTTTTTACAACAATTAAATATAACAAAATAAAATATTGTCTTGTAAGTGTCGTTATATTATATTAATATAAAATTTCATATTATCAGCTTTTTAATAATTTTTACTAATGTTTAGTTATTTACTCTCTTCGTTTCTTTTTAGTTGACACATTTTGACTTTGTGCACTATTTACATAATTTACTTTGAGTTTATTTTGTGACTATAGAGGGTAACTCGCACAATGCGTAGGCCATAGCTAGCCATTTTCAGAGAGTGTGCTTTTAGTTGTTAGCAACAAAATGAGGGAAAATATGCAAACAAATATATTTAGAGGTATAAATGTCCATACACTATTCCTAAGAGGTAAAAAAAAATGTAATTAACATTTGCAGGCAAATAATTAAATAAATAAGTATTTTTGATGGTATAATTGTTGATGCATGTAAATATACATAACATCCCCGCATTTGCTTTTTCTCTATTGTTATGTAGGGTATAATTAAAATCGTTTGATATGTAGTTTTTGAAAAGCTTTTTTTTTTAATAATTTTTTATAATACAAAATTAATTAAAGATTTTGAAACATACATAGTGAAATACATTGAAACATTAAAGAAAATGAAGGGGGTATACATTCTACTTTTAATATGTGTGCCAAATACTAAGAGAATATTAATTTGAGATTGTAGATTGCAATACCACTTCTGTTTCAGGCTATGAATCACACTTGCTAATGCACAAGTTTGATCATTAATATTTTCGGTAATACAAAAGCTTTTTAAAGGCGCCTAATATTCATTTATATTATCAAACCCCTCAATTTTAGGATATCTATTAACCTATTATGACTTTTACTATACTTCTTCCATTCCAGAATAACTGAACAAATCAACCTCGACACACTTGTCAATGAACTAGTTTGACCATTAACATACTTCCTCCGTTTCAATGCTAGTTGACACATTTCATTTAGGCATGTTTGCAAATGCATAATTTTAGATGTAAATATCTTTAAATTAAATACGCATTAGCAAATTATAAAAACTTGATACTCTCTATGTTTATGAATAATTGAAACAATCAAATTTGGCACACATGTCAATGCACTAGTTTGATATATATATATATATATATATATATATATATATATATATATATATATATATATATATACATATAATGAAACTTTATATTAATACCTACTTCTTTCGATTTTTTTTAGTTATCATGTTTCTTTAGTCATGTTTGCCAATGAAATTCAACCATTAATATATTTAAACCATTAATAAGCAAAAATTTAAAAAGTTGATATTTTGAAAATATATATCATGACAAATCTAACAAGATCCTACATGACTATATTTTTTCATTGCACATAAATCACAGAACACGGACAAATGGAAGTGTGTGAATAGTGCTAATGTCAAAACGTTTAAACTAAAAAAGAAAACGAAGGTAGTATTTAACAATATATT
This sequence comes from Chenopodium quinoa, assembly GCF_001683475.1. Taxonomy (NCBI): domain Eukaryota; kingdom Viridiplantae; phylum Streptophyta; class Magnoliopsida; order Caryophyllales; family Amaranthaceae; genus Chenopodium; species Chenopodium quinoa. The sequence continues at coordinate 4,762,123 of NW_018743212.1, read as the reverse complement.
TTTTGATAAAATTTGTTTTTTATATGTTACCTAAAAATGATGGCCAAATTTAAGGTTATGTTTCATTCACCTTATTTTTACTTATTTAAAAAAAAAAAAAGTTTAGATCAGGAAAAATAAGTTCTGACACACTTTATTTTTTTATGTGCGGTTTTTTATTACCTAAATATCTATACTTTCGTAATGAAATAAATTATACTCCCTCCGTTCCATAATACATGAGACGTTGAAATTTTTTCACTAATCATGCATTAGCTTTGACCATAAATTTTTACTAACATAATAAAAACATATTTTATCATAAAATATGTTGTTAGATAGGTATTAATATAAAGTTTCATAATATAATTTTTAAAATAATTTTCATTAATATTTAATTATATAAAAATAAAGTCAAACTAGTGCATTGGCATGTGTGCAATGTTGACTGTGTCATGTATTATGGGACAGAAGGAGTAAAAATTACATATTAATAACATACACATTAATTCGAATCTAACAAGACGCCACTGGATTTTTCCTTATAGATTATCGCAATATCGCCCACAAAAAGTCAAAGTTTGGTCAAATCAGATAAGATCATACTAGATCAGATCAGACAAGACAAAATCAGATCGAATCAGACTAGACCACTCCATATCAGAACAAATAAGCAAAAATAAAGTGAATTAAACAATCATATCCCTAAGTATATGAATAGCGAAAAGGTGTCAAACGTGTCAATTATTTAGGAACGGTGGGAGTAATTGGAATATAGGCGTTGAGATGAATATATTGGTTGACTATTATCTAAACACTAAATCCCTACTGTTTCGGGGTTTTTTGATGTCCTGCGGGAGAGTTACAATTCCAAGGCTGACTTCTGGACGCCTGTACCTGCAAAACAACAGAGACTCCAATGGGTGGGAGTTCCGCCTCCGACGATCAAGTTAGAACATGTATGAGGAGTAATGTGATGAAAGTAAAGGGTCTCTCTCGGTTTCCAAGAGAGAATCTATAATGTATAATTGATCAGTTCGAGGTGTCAGATGTCTGACTTTCTCTGATTGTGAGTTAATGTGTATTGAATAATTCTGAATGAATGTTCCTCAGAGGGAAACAACTCCCTTTTATAGGGTGTTGGAAAATGTGCCCAGTACTAGGTTTTAGCAAACCTAGGGCTGACTAGGCCTTGTCTCGGAATTTGGGCCGTAGGAGGCCACTTTCCTAATTGGCAATCCTGCCTGCCACGTGTCGTGACCTGATTGGTCCACGTTGGACCTCTCACGAGGTGACATGTGGCAGGCTCTATGTTGAGTCCCTTAGGTTTTGATTGATAGTTTTGAATGATGACAAACAGCTAAGGGAAACAGGTCTTTGAAAGTGTTCAATACAGTTGGGGGAACCAACTAAAATAGAACACTGTTTTCCTAGATAAGTTATTGATTATATGAGTTATCTATTGAACTAACTTATCTATATACAGGAAACAGTTAGATGATAAATGTGCTATGTACTGGTGGGGAACCAGTATGAACCGTTTCCTTGACTGCTATGCGGAAAAGCAGTCACATACTCTTTATTGTGCATTAACCATGTTACATGTGCAGTAGTTGAGTTGATTCCAAGACTTGGAGCATAGAAGCCTTTCGAAGATATTTCGAAGAAAGATTGTTTGCTCATAATAGAAGTATTCAAGGAAGATTCAAGTCTTGAAGATTACATGAAGAAAAGACGATTTATGCTTTAATATGTTATCTAGGTTTTCATGTAATATGCTCCGTAGTATGCTTGCATGTTTGGGTTATATAAGTGCTTAAAAGTATATTGAAGTATGATATGAAATCTGGTACAAAGTTGGAACAGGTTTCATAACATGTTTCAATTCAGGGAACCAGGTCGGGGAACCAGGTTCACTGTACGAAATATTCGAGCTGCCGTTTTGGAAAAAGATTTTACAAAAAGATTTTTTCGAAAAGATTATTTTGAAAATATTTTGTGCAGCTGGAAATAAGATGAAATATTCTTGGTTACCTAAAAACTAGGAGTATTTATCTTAATTGATTCTATCTTTGTGATTAAATCAAATAAGATAAATACTTTCCTAAAATTACAATATATCTTATTCTCTAAGATTGTGTGATTTAAGGAAACTAGGTTTTAGGAATCTAAGCTTATATAAACTCATCTTATTTCACATATTTCGTGTGCCTCTCCAGAAATTAAAAAGAGCAATTATTTGAGAGCATATACTTAAGCACTAATCCCATTCATCAAGTCATATACAAGAGCATTCTAGTACAAAAACATTTTCTCTTAATTAGCTTCGTAGAAGTGAGATCAAAGGAGAGTTCTTGATTCTTGTATTGAGTCTTTAACAAAGGGGTTAAAGGCTGGGTGAGTGTTTGTGAGTTCAAACACATTGGGCTTACGAGTGTAAGTCGAGAGCACACTCGGAGTAGAGTGTGGGGTAGACTGGTTCCCGGAGTAGGGAAACAGTAGAGTGTTCTTTGTCTTTGTTTTTCGGAGTAGATTAATAAAGGACTTAGGATAGGAGGACGTAGGCCTGAGTTGGCTGAACCTCGTTAAATTTGTTGTGTTCTTTATTGCTTTGTTTTATTCCGCTGCATAACGGAACCAGCACAACTGGTTCCTTACACATAATCCGAAAAGAAGCAAAAATCGCTAACGATTACTTAACACTCAATTCACCCCCCCCCCTCTTGAGTGCCCATTGAACCTTCACTCTAGTTGGTCCACGTGGATGACACGTGGTAGGGCTTCATTGGTCCACGCGGCGGAGAAAAATGCCACAAGGGTGACATGGCATGCCACGTGGCGCCTGTGATAGGTGTCATGCCATGATTGGATAACAGTTTTTACCTTTTTTTTTTTTTTTTTTTTTTACCCTTGAAATTCCCCCTCTATAAATAGGGGGTGTCCAAATCATTTGGACATTCTAGAAACTTTTTAAGGAAAAAACTTTGGACACTTGCTCTGACACTTTTGACGAATGCCGCTTGTTTTCGGACTGCCTGCTTCTTCAGCTGCTCAGTTTATCAAAAGTTCCAAGACTTCTCTACTCAAAGGTAACCGCCTGTTCCCTCTTGCACTTTCTCTTTGTTTTTTTCCTTTTTTTCAAAAATGGTAGCCCAAAAGCACCCGACACGGCCTTGGTTAGTGATCAGCCGGTCACCGGGGACGGTTGAATCTAAAACTAGGAGTGCCGCCTGCCCCATGCTGGACCACCCTTTGCGAACTGCCCAGAGTCCGACTGTCTATGTGTCTGTGCAAGACACCATGGCCAGAATAAAGAGAACGACCAGGATAACAAATTCAGACGGCTCCTCCTTCTACGCGCCCATTAGCGAGATCTCGGACATGCCAACAAGCGTCCCAAGCACCCCAAGTGATTCTATTTTGGTAGAATCAGAGTAAGAGGTTCAGAATGACCCTCATATCATTGACCTATCTGGGCAGGCAACTGCTTTGCCCGAGAGCTCAAGCGACGACTCTAAACCCAGCACCTCCAGTCTGTACGCTGGCGACTCAGAGGAGAAGCATTCTCGGCTCTATACAGCGAGAGAAAGCCATGAGGCTGAGAAAGGGGAGAGATGGGCAGAGCCGGCTGCAACCCAAAGGGAAATGTATACCCCCTACTACTTTTGCCATGTTCCCAAAGGCCGGCGCAAGGCTATGTTTGAAAAGATTGGGAGTTTTAGGGCTGACCATGTAATGGGTCATGGTTACATTCTATCAGTGCCGGATGACGAGGATACAGTAGTCTGGCCAGAGAAGTCCAGCTACAGGGACGAGTGTTTTGGCTGCTATGAGGCGGCCATTAAAGCTAGTTTAATATTTCCTCTACATCCGACTGTAAAAGAGTATTTTGGATGGGTACCAGCTGGGTCTCTAGCAACTGGCCCTAAACTCATGGTTCAACATCTTAGGCTATATTGCCGGCTGCGAGATGTATGGGGTAGAGCCAAGCTTTGAAGCTTTTGCTCATATGAACTACCTCAGTCGGACCCCCAAAACAAGCGGTACCGGCTGGTACCAGTTGTCTAGCCATAAAGGCTACATGATGACCATGGGAAAGGAGAACAAGTTGAAGGATTGGAGGAACACCTTCTACATAGTCTCCCACCCTAATAAGGTCCTGAACAAGAAGTTCAACAGGTGGAACAGGGATCCACCTTACCTTACAGGCGGATCTGACCTGCCGCCTGTTCCTCAACAAGCAAAAGAAGAGATCCTAGACAGAGGGCTCTTCAAAGTTTAGATACAAGCGAACCCCGAGACTAGGGTGAGGGAGTTCATCCCTCAAAACTAAGTCCCAAAGTATAATTGGTTATACGATGGAAAATACCTCGCCGTTTGTGGCCTTAGCGAGGAGATGCTGAGAGGTAGTGGACCGCCTGTTTAGGGTGTCTTGATAGACTTGACTAATTTTGTGTCTAACCATTTGATTCATATTTTGCAGATAAAGTTATGAACAAAATCTCGGCCTCCAAGAAAGTAGCCGCCCAACTCCGCGCAGCCATTCTTGGCAAGAGGTCCACTGAGCAGTTGCCTGCCAAATAGGCACCTAGGGTGAGCTACATTACCTTAGCACAATTTCCTCTCTTTTTTTATCTGTCGCCTGTTTTTGACTCAATGACTTGTTGCAGAGTGACACTGTCAGACCTTCCTCCTCTACCCAGCTTGACCCCAAGGTCAGGAAACAGACGAGTGGGGATGTGTCGACTCCTGGCAACGCTAGGAGACAGACGACCGAGAGGCAAGGAAGGACTCGCCAAAGCTGGGCAAGGACTCCGGCCACCCCTGGGAGCAGTCGGCCTCCATGAGAAAAGGAGGCGGCGAGAGGTATAACTTGCTCAAATCTTCGAAGTTTTATCAAGCAACCGACTCCTCTGATTTCAGGCGGTTGGTTTTCTGTTTTTATAATACGTATTAATCAGTCTACTTTACAGATGCCCCTCAAGAGCCGGACTTGGTTCAGATGGACAAGGCCATGCTGAAGGCCATCCCTGCTCAGGACAGGGAATCTGTTAAGGGAGTCGGCACCCTTAACCTTGAAGCCATCCTGGCTCTCCTTGCCGAGGTATACTTAGTAAAAAAAGTTCTCTCTCTTTTTATTTAAACGTTTGCCTGGTCGCCTGTAACTGATGATTGTTTTTGCCCGGCTGTAGTCTATGTTGTGAGTGTATGGTCTCCGCAAACCCATCACGGAGAAGAACAAAGAGGTAAAAGCTGCGAAGGCCATGGCCGCCTCTGATTCTGATAAAGCTATGTTCCAGATAACTCAAAACGAGATTCTGACCACTGACATACTGTATTACCAGGCGTCCGCCACTTTGCAGGTCAAGGAATTAGAGGCGGCCAGGAAGAAGATCTTGGAGCTGGAGAAGTTTGTAAAGGACCTCAAAGCTCAGATGGCGTCTCTAAAGGAGGCAGACAAGGAGGTCGAGGGACTCCGCGCCCGGGTGAACAAACACAAGGGCCGCCTGCAGAATTAAGAGGCTGACCTCACCCAGAAACTTAACGAGAAAGCTGGCGAGAAGAAGATGGCCCTTGTTTAGGACATGATGGACGACTGCAGCGCCATTATGAAGATGACCTAGGTCCTCTTCCCTGATACCGGCTATGAAAAATGGGAGGGCCAATTTGCCGCCTGTTCTGATCAATACAACAAGCAGATCATGGAGTAGGCAGGCGGCGAGGAGGAGACGGAGGATGAGGCGTCCGACTCCATTTACGGGGAGTCGGACCAGGATGAGGAGGACAAGCAGGAGGCGGATGCTGACGAGGAGTCGCCGCAGGAGGAGGAGGAGGATGTTGATAAAGAACAGCCGCTGATTGATGATCCAAATCAAGCGGCTGCCAACACTGTAGGTCCTCCTCCAGCTGCTTGAATTCCCATTTTTTATGTTATCTTTCTTCGGCCTGTGTGCCGCTTGTTCTGTATCATTACCCGACCAAGGGGTCGGAGATTACTTGACAATTTAAATTTTAATTTTCAATATTTCTGTCGATCTCCTGGCCGACTGTTTATATTAATCATCCGACCGTTTAGGCCGTTTTCTTTAGTTTTTGTCATTTTGAATTTTGCTAAGTGTATGTAGCTTGCTTCTTGTTTTCTTGAATGCTTTATATACCGGCTGTTCTTGCCCCTGGGCAACTGGCGCCTGGTTTTCAAAGGTGAGTTGATTGACTTGGAATTTTTGATACTTTTGAGTATTACTAATTCTAGGTCAATCAATCACTATGGTGATTGCCCCAAACCAGGCGGTCAGTCGGCCATTGCCTAGGCGAACACCTAGCATAATTCGGCTCTTGGCCTCAATATATAGTTCTTGACGAACCTTGGTTTTGTCACTAAGTTTCGTACTTAGTTTATTTTATTGGTCGTAAATAGTCCGTCTGCTTGGTGCTTGTACAGAATAGGTGTCAATCTGGATGTTTTTAATCAAAGTATAATAGGAATAGTGGCCGAATGTCGTCTGTTTGCCAATAAACAGGCGGTCTTATTCGTACCTTTCATATTCCAATTGTAGATTGTTGAGTGACTATGAGTTAACTTTTTTAGGTTAATCAATCTCCGTCACTTGTACTTGAGTAATCAAAAGAAATAGTCGGTTGTGGTCGTATGTTGTGCTTGTAACTTAGAGGAATAGTGGCCGAGTACCGTCTGTTTGCCAAAAAACAGGCGGCTTGGTTCGTACCATTTAGATTCCATATCAAGTTTGCCAGAGTGACTTTGAGTTAACCCTTGGGGTTAATCAATCTCTGTCACTTTTATTTGAGTGAGTAGAAGAAACAGGCGGCTTTGGCCGCATGGTACCCCTTTATTCGCCAAGTTTTGCTTAGCTAGTTACTCAAATTATGTCGACTGTATTGTCCCAAGCAATAACAGGCAGTTTTTAACTTAGATTTTAACTGTTGTCTACCGCGTGTTTACAGTATAACAGTACGTTTATCTTTGTATCAGGTCAAACAACTACGAGGGGTTGTCAAGGAGACACTCGTTAGGGCCCTTTTTTGGGTTTATAGAGAAATGTGCCACCCAAATGGGAGATGCTCTCTGCGATGAATTCACCCAAATGGATGTCGCCGGACGCTTGCTCTTTTATTGGGATAGACGTATTGATTTAATTTCATAAGGATCATCTGGCCACGAGCCTTAGGTTGATCATCCAGCCTGAGGCCTCATTAGGTTGTTCAGAAAGGAACAGATTTCTAAGTTGTCTAGACTTAACCTTTTTACTTAAGTAATTAAAAGAAATAAGGTCGTTTGTGTTTTGCACAGGTGGCTTGCCCCACTGAGGAAACTTGCACAATAGAAATAAATTGCAAACTTTATTGATACGTTTACAAATAATTTACAAATCTCAGAAGTAGTACTTTTTAAGTTGTCTACATTTCAAGTTCTGGCTAGCTGCATGTCGTCTAGTGTTTTCAGGCGGTAGGTGTCGCCTCTAACTTCTTCATAGATTCGGTAGGGACCATCCTAATTAGGAGTCAGCTTCCCCCGCTCGTTTGCCCTACCGACTGCTTCCATTTTTCGTAGCACAAAGTCCCCTACTTTTAGGGGTCGTTTGTGCACTCTTTTATTGTAAGCTCTCGTCATTCTCAGATGGTAGATCTCATGGCGCAAGGCTGAATTGCCCCTGCTTTCTGGCAGTGAATATAATGTTAGCCGCATGGCTTCCCAATTAGCCTCTTCGTCATAAAGCATGACTCGAAGAGTCAGCTCATAGTGCTCAATAGGCAGAACAACCTCTGCCCCATAAACCATGAGAAATGGAGTTTCACCAGTCGCTCCTTTTTCAGTCATCCCGATGGCCCACAGAACATGCAGTAGCTCGTCAGCCCATAGGCCGCCAGCTCTTTTAGTTTTCTTTTTGATGCCATCAGAGATTAACTTATTGAATGCTTCAACCTGGCCGTTTGCTTGAGGGCGGCCGACTGATGCAAAAACGGTGAGAGATCCCTTGGTCTCCTAACCAATTCTTGAGAGCGGGCGTCTCAAATTGAGGTCCATTTTCAAAGACCATAAACATGGGCACCCCATACCGAGTGATGACATTTCTCCAAATGAAGGAGATGACATCTTTGGTTTTAATGCCTTTGATCGCCTCCGCCTCTACCCACTTAGTGAAGTAGTCGACATCAACCAAAATGTATCTCCGCCCGCCTGTAGCAGGCGTATACGAACCCAGAATGTCCATGCCCCATTTGGCGAATGGTACTGGGCTATGGATAGCCATCATGCCAGTGGCCGGATGATGGATGAGTTTGCCAAACCTTTGACACTTGTCACATTTTTTCACCATGTCCATGGCGTCTGCTTCTAGGGGTAGGCCAGAAGTAGCCTTGCCGCCTGGCTCTCTTTGCTAGTGTCTTGCCGCCTATATGGGAGGCACATAATCCTAAATGCAAGTCTTCGAGGACCTCTAGGCCCTTTTCTAGGGTGACACACTTCAAGAGAGGTTGTAGATAGCCTTTCTTGAAAAGTTCCCTTTTGTGAATCTCAAAGTTAGACGCACGCTTTTTCATTATGATCATCTCTGGGTAAGTATCTGGCAGGGTGTCGTCTGTTAAGTATGCCCGGATGCCATCCATCCAGGTTGAGCTTCGATCAAGGACTCCAATAGGCTCGTCCTCAATTCTCCTTTTCTCCATTACTTCCCAAAAAACAGACCTTGGTGTGTCATAGGAGGCGGATGACGCCAATTTGGAGAGGGCATCTGCCTGGTTATTCTCGGACTTGGGCACTTGACTTAGGTGGAATTCTTCAAATGTCCCGACCTCTTCTTTTACCGCCTGTGGATACTTGATCATAGCCGTATGTGTGGCTTCATAGTCACCATGGTATTGGCTAACAATCAGTTGTGAATCTGAACAGGCGTCTACTTTCTTTGCCCCAACCGCTTCACACATGCGTATGCCGGCTAGTAGGGCTTCATATTCTGCCTCATTGTTTGAGGCTTGGAACTTAAAACGCAATGCATATTCAAATTTTTCCCCTTCAGGAGACTGACATATGACGTCTGCACCATAGTCGTTCATTGTGGAGCTCCCATCGACATATACCTTCCAGACTTGGTCAGGATTTTCTAGATCAGCCAGCCTTGTCATTTCAACAATGAAGTCTGCAAGTGCCTGCCCCTTCACTGCTTTCCTTGGCTCAAAAGTAATTTCTAAACATTGCATTTCAATTGCCCATTTAATCATTCGGCCGGATAATTCCATGGTTGTAAATGGCCGCTTGATTGGTTGATCAGTGTAAACCATGACTGGGTGTGCCAAGAAGTAAGGTTCCAGCTTCTTAACTGCCATGAAGAGGGCCAAGCCGAATTTTTCAACCATGGGGTACCGTAACTCAACATTTTTCAAGACATGGCTGATGAAATAGACGGGGAGCTGGCAACCGTCTCTTTCAGCAAGGAGAACGATACTGAGAGCATGATCAGAGACGGCCAAGTACATGTATAACACTTCCTTTGACAGAGGGCTGACTTGCCTTGGCAAAGAGTGCAAGTGTTCTTTCAACTTTTGGAAGGCCGCCTCTGCATCCATCCCCCATTCAAACATAGTCCTCTTTTTTATTGCTTGGAAGAAATAGAGGCACTTGTCGCCTGACCAACTGAGGAATCTTCCCAATGCCACTAGACAACCTGTTAATTTTTTAACTTCCTTTACAGTACGGGGCGACTGCATGTCTATGACCGCTTGTATTTTTTCTGGATTGGCCTCTATCCCCTTTGATCAATCAGAAATCCAAGGAACTTCCCAGACTCAACACCAAAAACACATTTCTTGGGATTCAGCATGACCTAGTGCCGCCTGAGTGTGGCGAACTTTTCTCGGAGATCTGTAAGATGGTCCGTCTGGAGTTTGGATTTAACTATCATATCATCAATGTACGCCTCCATATTCCTTCCAATTTGATTAACGAAGACTGTATTAATCATTCTCTGGAAGGTAGCAAGCGCATTCTTCAAACCAAACGACATCACGGTATAGCAGAATAACCCCTGATCAGTGACGAATGCCGTATTTTCTTGATCTTTCTTCCACAAGATATCTGGTGAAAACCTGAATAGGCGTCCATGAAGCTCATCAAGTCATGGCCGATTGTGGAGTCGACCAGACTGTCGATCTTTAGGAGAGGATAACTATCCTTTGGACATGCCTTGTTCAAGTCTGTGTAATCTATACACATGCGCCAGGTTCCATTCGACTTCTTTACAAGGACAACATTGGCAACCCAATCAAGGAAGTAGCATTGCCGAATGAACTTAGAATCTATCAATTTTTTCACCTCGGCGACTGCTGCCTGGCTTCTTTCTTCACTGTGGTTCCTCTTCTTTTGCCTTACCGGCTTCTTTTTAGGATCCACAGCAAGCTTGTGGACGGCTAGATCCGGGCTGATGCATGGCATTTCGTCCACTTCAAAGGCAAAGATGTCTTTGAATTCTTTTAACAAGTGGTGCAAGTCTGCACCAAGTTCAGCAAAAGCAGTCGTCTAAACCTAAACAGTCCGGTCAGGATGAGAGTCATCTAGGACAATGTCCATGTGCTCACCAGGCGGCTGGGGACGGAGTTCATCCGGCCTTTGACCGGTCAATGATTGCTATTGCCTGTCTTTTTTCTCGGCCACCATTTGGTTGGCCTTTCTCTTCTTGCCGGCTGCTGTTGCAGTAGGCGCAGCTTCCTTGACTTGGTCAAGGTCAGTTGTTTCTCTATTGGGGCCGGCTGCAACCACAGTGGGCTTGACATCAGAGAGGTAACACTCCCTGGCCATCTTCTTGTCTCCCCGTAGGGAGCCGACCGTTCCATCATCCCTTTCAAACTTGAGAAGCATAAGAGACGGAATGATAACAGCCTTGGATTCATTCAGGGTGGGACGCCCCAAAATCATGTTGTAGGCCGTCAGCTCTTCAACAACTAAAAACTGAACCACCATGTGGCGTCCCTTCCCTTTCTCGCCCAGACGAATAAGTAAGTCTATTTGAAATACCGGATGTACCACACCACCCCTAAATCCCACTAAGGGATGAGAGACCTGGTGCGTACTCTCGGGCTTGTACTCGAGTTGGTCAGGCATTTGTAACTGATGAGATCAGACGAACTCCTAGTGTCTATGAGGATCCGTCCGACCTTTTGGTTGGCCACTTTGCATTCGATGACAACATGGTCATCATGCGGCCTGCTGATTTTGCCCTTGTCATCTTCAGTAATAACGATTTCAGGGAAGTAATTCTTGGACGCCTATCCCTCGTCGACTGAGTTAACATCGAGGCGCCTGACATAATCTTTATTGCCCCGGATGGTAGGGTCGCCTCCAGTGAAGCCGCCTACTATTGTATATATCAGTGTTTCATCAGTATCCGAACTATTAGCAGAGTGGGACAGCCGTCCGTTTGTCAATAAGATCCTTTATCTCCCCTTTGAAACTTGTCATGAGAGTCATGAGCTCGTTTATAGTGATGGGGGTGGATCCTTCAGTCACCTGGAGCCGACGAGTCGGCTGGCCGACTGTTTCACAGGGCCGTGCCTGGTCGGTGTTCCGTTCCTTCCTCTCGGTGGGAAGGATACGCCGTGTTCTAAGAGATCCGTCAGGGGCCATGTGGGTGGCGACTTCATAGTCGTCATCGGTATCCTAGTCTGAGTAAACCTGGACATCAACCATAGGCCGTTTCTCATTTAGAGGTGGTACATGTTCTTGTGAAGTTATCTTTGTAGTACTCTCCCCACAGACGGCGCCAAATGTTTCGGGGTTTTTTGATGTCCTGCGGGAGAGTTACAATTCCAAGGCTGACTTCTGGACGCCTGTACCTGCAAAAAAACGGAGACTCCAATGGGTGGGAGTTTCGCCTCCGACGATCAAGTTAGAACATGTATGAGGAGTAATGTGATGAAAGTAAAGGGTCTCTCTCGGTTTCCAAGAGAGAATATGTAATGTATAATTGATCAGTTTGAGGTGTCAAATGTCTGACTTTCTCTGATTGTGAGTTAGTGTGTATTGAATATTTCTGAATGAATGTTCCTCATAGGGAAACAACTCCCTTTTATAGGGTGTTAGAAAACGTGCCTAGTACTAGGTTTTAGCAAACCTAGGGTTGACTGGGCCTTGTCTTAGAATTTGGGCCGTAGGAGGCCACTTTCCTAGTTGGCAATCCTGCCTGCCACGTGTCGTGACTTGATTCGTCCACGTTAGACCTCTCACAAGGTGACACGTGGGGGGCTCTGGTTGGTCCACGTGGATGACACATGGCAGGGCTTCATTGGTCCACGCGGCGGAGAAAAATCCCCTAATCACCTACATTTTAAAGTATGAGAAAACATTTACTTATGAATAGTGTGGGGACAATTATATCTTTAAGATGTTTGTTTACCTACCCTTATTGATATGATGTTAATTGCCTCTAAGATTTTCCTTGTGTGATTTAATGATTTAACTCTTATGAATAGTATTTGAACAATAAATGCATAACATAGCATTTACGTAAATATTTTGAAAGATAGCATTTGTATCATCGAGTTGTGAAGTATAAATGGTTGTAATGGTACTAAAATAACTAAAATGACACACTAATAAATTTTGATATATTAAGGTGACGTAATGTGGTCTCATCACCTTTTTACAATCACATATAGACAAAATCAGATAAATCCTCATTATTTCACCCAATGGCCCCATCCATATGTTGACTTCCTCCTCATTCTCTCTCCATTTACTTTTCTCTCTCCCTTAATTGGTCGTAGCGCAGTTGTCCTAAATTCCTCCTTTATATCCCTCCTTTCTTTCTCCGTTTTTCCCCTTATTTAGCTTAATCGGTTATGTTTTGAAACAACAATAAACACATCATCAGTAATTGGGTTTCTGTAAAAGAAAGAGAGGCAACATTGGTCAGCAACAATCCACCCATATCTCGTAGAAGTTCTTCAAATTCGTCATCTTTTACCCAATTAAGTTTTCTACTTACTTATTTTTAGTTAATTAATGCTTAATCATTGTTGAATTGGTTTGATTGCGTGTTATCTGATTTTTAGGGTTTTTTGGAATCAAATTTGCAGATTTGGGGGTAAATTCATTTTGATTATTAGTATTGTGATCTTATGGATATATTTTCTCACAGATTTTGTTTATTTTTATGATTTGAATTTGTTGATACCTTGATTTTAATATTTGTTATCACGAAACTTGGTATTAAATGCTGTTTGATTTTAATACTATAGTTGAAATTGAAGCATAGACCAATATGGATTGAAAGTTTTGAATAATGGAATTATTCTAGACAATTGAAGAATTAAACCTACCTTTATTATTATTGGAATTTTAATTTTTAAGTTTTCATGTACAATTCATAGAAGCATTTAAGAAAAATAACAATACTAGAGATTAGCTTTCATGTCCAAGAGAATTGAGATAAAGATGGAGAGAGACTGGGACGGGATGAAGTGTGATTTTTTATAGACCATCTAATAGCTTTGTCATGGATAAAATCAAAACTGTAAGGCCATGTTCACTTCACCTTAAAAAAATATTATCTATAAAAAATAGTTTCAATTCATTAAAAATAATTTCTATTCAGTTTTAAAAAATTAAGTCTAGTAAAAAATTAATTTCAATTTAGTAAAAATAAGTTGTAGGCTCGTAAAAATTGAATGAATGTTGTTTTTTCCAATATGTTTTACCAAACACGGTTTGTTCCACTTTTTAAAATATAAATGAAAAACATGTAATAAAAATAGTTTGACACAACCCCTTAATAAATTTGACTTTTTGCTCTAAGTAGCAATTATTTAAATCTAATATGTTGCATATTAATTTGTTTCACTTTTAATTCCAATAATTTAACATTTTTACCAGTTGTTATGAAGAATTATTGTCAAAAATTAAGTTGTCATTTATTTGCTTCCATATCAATAAGTATAATTGTATTAATGATTTTTTTCCATTATTAATTATGTCTATTGTTTGGAATTTTTTTTTTCAAAAATTCTTCTTATTTTTTTGTAAAGAATTGAGATATTGTGAGAACCTAGCTGTATAATGAGAACTAAGAATTTGTACTTTTAAAATTCTTCATCTAATGGCTCATGTTTCACCTGCTTGCATTAATGGCATTTTCGTAATTTTGCAGCTTTTCAAACTTTTTTCTAGTTTATTCACTTTTAAACCATTTTCATTTACTTTTTGACTAATTTCATTTACTTTTACTAATTTTTCATTTACTTTAATATTAAATTAACGAAAATTTATCAAAAATAATTCTATAATCATTGAGATTGAAAATTTTGTTATCAAAGCTGCTACTTGATGATAATAAATATATTTTCTTCATTAAAAGTTAAAATAAGTTATGTAAGGTGGGGGGGGGGGATAATTAGGTATTTACTTGTAAAGTAAAATGATTTACTTTAATAATATATTTTGCTGTATTTTTAACCTCATGCAATGTTTTACAAAAATTAAGTATAGTGTTGAGAATCAAGCAAGGTGTGGATTAGTCATTAAAGTTCTTATCTCTTATCCTATAGATTTGGTGTTCAAATCTTATCAATTGACGATGCTTGGATGTGAATCTTTTCATCTTTTCCTCCATTCACAAGCTTCTAGCTAGCAAACAATGCACCAAGAAACCATGAAGGATGAGGTATGTCAATTTCCTTTTCCTTACTACTAAAAAAATTACGTACAACATTGAGAGAAAATTTCCGTGTCCACATGCTTTTTATGTTGTGTTAATAAATCAAGATGACATAAGTATATAATCTTGCATAAATATATAATTTATATAGATAAATACATATATCAACTAGTTGATTTTGAATCAGGTATCGCCTTACATAGTTGCTAAACTCTCGAATGATGGTATTTGAGATTATATCTATTTATGTTTCATTATAGTTTATTCTAGATTTAAGAAGAAATTAAATAAATTATGGTTCAGATAAATTTTGTTGAGTGCTTTTTTAGCTAATAATAAATAGTGAAAACTACCCCTTGTCTGTGACACAAGATCTAACCAAGTCCTATCTATATAAGAGTACAAGTTGAAAACATGCCATCTAAGTAGTATTACTTTTAACTATTTAGTGAGATCAGGATGATATATTTGTGCATGAACAAATATTCACACAAGCAATAAAATAATGAATATAACCAAATCTATTAACTATTACTAAAATAAGCCTCATTGACATCAAAATTGTACACGTGACAACTTCACACTAAAAACATTTCCCGCGCTCATCTAAATATGATGTCATTAATTTATGTTTTTAATTTTGTAATTCATCTTGGCAAATATTTTTTTTATTTAATAACATTTGTTTTGAATTAGGCTGGAAAAAAAATAAACGAATTTTATTGTTTTTTGTCCCGTAAAAAATCGCTTTGACTACCAAGCAAAATTCTCCCCCCTCCATTATTCATCTCTTATTATCTCATCCCCTACCTTCATTTGTTTATCTTTTCCACTTCTTACCATGGGTTTAAGATGTATCAATTAATTATTGTGGTATGTTGTGTGTTGATAATTCGGTTTCAAAACTGTTAGGAGTATTATAATACTTTCTCCGTTTTGTATTAATAGCAACACTTTCTTTTTACACGCATTTCATATTAATTACAACACTTCTGTATTTGGAAAAGACCCACAATTATTTTATAATTTCTCTCTTCCACTAACCCCACTTTCACAAATATTTTATTATTTCTTTTCCTATCAACCCTACTTATACTATTTTTTTGAAACTTTTTTTATTTTCTTTATTTCTCTCTCATATCAACAATACTTTATATTTTTTTTAAAAAAAAATCTTCTTTTAGGCCCCACCCTATAAATTTTCTTAAACTTTGTAAACCTATTGTTGCGACTAATACGAAACGGAGGGAGTATACAACTTTCGCCAATTTATTTATTATCCGTGAATCGACAAATCTCATATACATCATTGTATGTCTTAATGGATGAAGGTGTCAAATACAGGCTCGATCCAACCCGACCCACCTGAAACAATCCAACTTAGCTCAAAGTGACTCAATCTAGGATTTAACCTACACGAACACAGTAATTTAGCAAGATTTAAATTTGAAATGGCTCCAACTCAGACCTAACCGATGACCCGAATTAACCTTTTAATTCAAGTAAGCTATACAGGAATTGCAGCCATACACAAATTTGTGAGTTTGTCTCACCTTGAAACCAATGCAAGAGGCCAATCCATGAATTGAATGGGCTTTTTTTGGTCAAAGGCCAAGAAAGGAAGAACACCGACCTCTTTCCTTTCACTTCAGAAAAATCTGTCAACTTACACTCCCCCAATTTTTTGCTGACTTTCCTCTCCTATTTCTCTCTCCTCCCTTCTCTCTCTTCTCTTTCTGCTCCAAAAGGGTGTTCAATTACTTCTCCCATGGCTCTTCTTGGCTCCTCTCGATCGCCCATTTGAAGTCAAAAGAGAGAGAATTTGATGCTGCAATTTCTGGATTTCCTCACTTCAAATTAACTCCAACTTTCTGCTCCCTTCAAATTAATGCAAAAAATTCAATCTTTTTCTCTTACCAAGCTCTGGTAAAATCAATTCGTTACTTTTCAGGTTTCGTTATATCTCTTCTTTCAAGATTTCGTGAAAAGAATTTCACTTTTAATTTGTTGAATTAGGTTGTGGGATTATAATTGGTTGTCGAATTTTTTTCTTGAGTTTTGTTGTTTTGAAACTCAATTAATTGGGATTTTTTTTATTTTTTTTATTTTTTATGTTTAGTTGTTTTAATTGTGTTTATCTATCTGGGGTTTTCTTGATTGGTCGTAATTTGGTCTTTATGGGTCATTCTTGATTGATGGGAAAAAATTAGGGTTTGTATCGAATTGTGGTTATCACCTGAATTGGTAGGAGATATGAGATGCTATGTTGTTGAAATTGAGATTTTTGATTGAATTTTGGGTACAATTAGGGAGTTAGAGTAGGGTTTATAATTTTTCCCAATCGGTGTTTGTTTGAGAAGTGATGGCTGATCGAACGGAAGATTTGATGAATTTGGACTTAAATTTAGGGCCTGGGTCTCCCCCTTCACCCGTGATAGGCCGGGAACGGGGCCGTCATCAGGCGAATCGGTGAACGTTGTTGGGTGGGAATCACCTTATGTTAGGGAGGCTCTTAGGCAGAGAAGTAGGCATCGGTGGCGTTGGAGGCAAGGCCAGCTACCGTTGGGGCCGCATTCTCTGCGATTGATGGTCGAGCCGGATGTTAATGGTGGTGATCCTGGTGTTGGCTCAGGTGTTGATGGAGAGGATAATGGTGGGACGATACTAGCTGGTGAAGGGAGTGTTACTGCTGAGCTAAGAAGCCATGAAGTGGTCAAGACTTGTGAGAACAATGTAATTCCTGTAGAGAACGATTCGGTTGCTGAGAAGGAAGATGTTGAAAAGCCTAACTCAGAGGAGGGCAGTTTTTTCGATTGTAATATATGTTTTGATTTGGCCAAAGAACCGGTTGTTACTTGTTGTGGCCATTTGTTTTGTTGGCCCTGTATCTATCGGTGGTTGCAAATTCATTCAGATGCCAAGGAATGCCCTGTCTGTAAAGGAGAAGTCTCAGTTAAGAATGTTACTCCAATTTATGGACGTGGAAACCACATTCATGAGCCAGAGGATGATTTAGGTATTAAAATCCCGGGGAGGCCCTCAGCACGACGAGTTGAGAGCTTGAGGCAAACTATTCAAAGAACAGCCTCATCTTTCCCAATGGAGGAGATGATTCGGCGTCTTGGAGCTCGTTTTGAATTAACCAGGGATTATTTTCAGCTCCCAAATGCTGACGGTGATGCAGAAATGCCTACAAGGGCTTCTATCCTGAATAGGTTTATGACTAGCCGTGCATTGCGTAGGGAGCAAAATCCTCCCATAGCTCCTGATGAAGTGGTTGACTTGACGCAGGACAGACCTGAGATCCTCCCTCGCAGGCTTCCACCTTTAACCTATCGAAGAGGACAGTTGCATAGAAGTGGTGCTGCTCTCTCACCTGCTGCCGCCGCTGCTGCTGCAGATAGGTACGTTGATGCATATCTACATCGATCTCCACCAAGAAGGAGCCAAGATCTGCAGCCACCACCAGTAGATGATCACGACTCTTTCTCAAGCATAGCTGCTGCAATTCATGGAGAGAGCCAAACAATGGATACAGCTGTTGAGATAGATTCCTTGGTGTCCCTCTCTACATCAACTTCAAGACGGAGGCATGACCCTTCTAGAACCTCAGATATGGATAGTGGGGATTCTCGTGCTCCAAGGAGAAGAAGGCTGAACTAGATGAAGAGAAAGATGGGTTCGCATCATTGAATGATTTGAAACCACAATCGCATTTCAATGAACTCACAGTTGCGTTTCGAAATCAACAATACAGTTGACATATAAGTAGTCACTTGTAATTGTATGGTCTTTGTTGTGTTAAACTAGTATGTAATGGACTTCTTATTTCAATAATTAAATCTAGTGATCTGAACTTGAGTTATACAACTTGTTTGGAGAATTCTCTTGCCATTGATTCTTTGACTTTTCAACATGCAAGGCAGTGTAACTGATGTTACCATTAGGCCAACATACCAGCTCCAAAATTGATCTTATTTAATCTTTGAAGCTTGTAACATTTACTGTGTATAATGCATTTTTTATTATAAGGTCCATTTATGGTGACCCACTTTGGTTACTGCAGTCCTTTTTATTGCACTTTAGACTAGTATTTCTGAGCGCTTTCCCTAAATAATGTTGGGAAATTCTCTAATTTCCAAATTACAACTAAACTTTTTTTAATTTACACCGTACTGTCCATGTCAGCGTAGGGAAAAAAACCGGTTTTTTTTTTATCGATCCAGCAACAAACCGCTACTTTATATAAACCGCTACTTCAAGTAGCGGTTTCTATTATATAAACCGCCACTTGAAGTAGCGGTTATTGTTGTAAATTTTTTTTTTTATTTTTATTTTTTTTATAATATACAAGTAAATCAGCCAAAACCTGCAAGTGTACCAGTAAAACCTTAAACCTACTATTTTCAGCCAGCAAAGTCCATATACCATATCTTCAACACAACCACCACAAATAACAAGTTTATGAACTTAAATGATACCAAAATATATAAAGTCTAATACTAATCAAATAATAAAAATATAAACAAAGTCTAATACTAATCATTTGCAAAATAAACATATGATAATGGTACCAAAATATACACCTAGCTCGTACATTGCTTCTTCCCATGAAGTGATGATGAAGGTGATGTAGCTGTCCCCTCCTCTGGAATGTCATACAGGCCAACTCCAACTCCAAGCCAAGGCTCACTATTGCCACGCCGTCGAACTCTATGATACTGGCGTTGCACTAGTGGTGGAAATGTGACGATAGTATGTTGTGGAGGAAGAGGAGGGGGTGAGGGAGGTGGAACTACTGGAGCAAAAGTAATAGCTGGATGTCGAACTGTAAGAGAGGGAGAAGGAGCATGTAAGGGAGAGGGGGAAGGAGCATGCAAGGGAGAGCGAGTGGAACCATGTAATGGAGAGCGAACGGGAGTCGGGGGACGAAAGGCACGTGATGAATGACCACCATGATGAGGTGGTGGTCTGATCGGGCGAGTGCGCACAATAGGAGCAGAAGAAGATAGCGAAGTGGACACTCGAGGCTGCTCAATAAGGTGCGAATGCCCCACCTTAGACAAGGTCTGCCCACAAAATGATGTAAGACTCTGTATCGTCTGTATGGCAAATGGTAGAGCCTTGTCCGATGGCAAATCAGAGATGGTCTCACTAGCTCCCAATAGCTTCGCATGCAAATCAGCAACTGCATGTGCCTACATTGAAGTGTAGTTTTAATGTTAGTACAATGAATTCAAAAACGAAACAACTACATTATAATTGAAATGAAATGAAGTTCATACAAGTACTAGGCCAGAGCTAGATGGCTGGTAATGACTCGGGGGGCGTTGCTGCGAAGGTGTAGTAATGATCAACCTCGTGATGCGATGGTACCAAGCCATGTACTCTATCATGACTAGTGAAGAAGTCCCAGTGAACGGGTTACCCTGGATTACTAATGCCTCTCGCCGACTCCACTCATGTACATGCTCTGAATGTCGAATCTCCCAATTACGTTGTCCCCTTCGATCCTTCTTGTGTAGAGCAACGCCCGTGTCAACTACCTGTAGGATCGACTGCTCTAACCCGAACTGACGCATGACTCGATCTGGGAGGTGGAACTCAACGACGTCAAAGAAAATCAGAGGGGCTCGTGTACGCTAAATGTGAATGTCAGAGCGACAAATCTCTGGAAGTCGCTCCATCACCGCCTCAGTATATGGCTGCCAAATCATCTAATTCCCAAAACAGGTATGTTATTTGTTTAATTTAATATAACTATTATAATGAACGAATACAAATGCATCTCCAAAAAAAACACCGATTATACCTGGTCCTCACGCTGATGGTCAAACGTATCTCACTACTATGAGAGTCCAGAAACAGTATGCGCACACGAAAGATGGACACGTAGCCAACTGTAAAAATTAGTTAATAATAATTCTTAATTCTCGAGGGACAGTAATGTAAGAACTAAAACTTTAAGCAATAGTTTACCTGCACGCCAAAGAGTCAACACCTCGCTCATATTGAGTCCCCAAAATGTCATCCTCCTCCTGAAGGTCCTCCTGCGGCGGATCTCAAGGCTTCCTTACATAGGGTCGACCAATACTAATGTGCTCCCACGACCACAACTGCAGTAGGATGAGTGAGCATCCAATCTTACACGCTCCTCTCTGACATGCTTGACATAGCTGATGGTACAAAAAACCAAGAGTCGCACTCCCCCAACTATAGGTCGAAGCTGTCTCCCAGTTTCTAAGTAACGAGAAGTAGTAGAGTGACACAGCATCACCACTCTCAGCGAAGAGAATATATCCCATGAGAGTAAGAATGTAAGCGCGACT
Organism: Chenopodium quinoa; assembly: GCF_001683475.1. Taxonomy (NCBI): domain Eukaryota; kingdom Viridiplantae; phylum Streptophyta; class Magnoliopsida; order Caryophyllales; family Amaranthaceae; genus Chenopodium; species Chenopodium quinoa. Next base: position 4,741,152 of record NW_018743212.1, on the reverse strand, counting down.
ATGTCGCTGAACGATAACGTCATCAGCTCCCTCTGGAATCTGTGAGAAGTGTCGTCTGAGCCACATCAACTTCAAAGAAGATCCCTCTAAAAAAGGCTTGCCCCTATCATCAACGGTAGGTCGAACTCCAAGAAAATCCTCAACAAGGTTAGGCCACCCCTCAAGCGGAGGACCAATGATAGGTGGGCCGTGAACTCTCAAACCTAATAGAACGACAACATCCTGTAAAGTAATGGTGGCCTCTCCCACCACAAGATGGAAAGTATGTGTCTTCTGCCTCCACCTCTCAACCAACGCAGTGAGAAGAGAACGGTCAAGCAAACACCCTCTACCCGCTATGCTATGCACACCGTAAAACCCAACACGCATAGTCTAGTACTTCACCCTCTACCCTCCCCTCACGTCCCAAGCTGACCACATGCTCCCTAACTGACAAAACTCTATCAACTATGCCACTCCAAACATCATGACTCCTATGGGAAGTTTGTAACCGTAGAACAGATGAATTAATTGGGCTTGGTCGAATCACCGGATCCATGGGACCTACGTGATAAGAGAAAATTGAATTAATTTTAAGCATGCGTAAAGAAAAAATAAAAATAAATAAGAATTAATAATTAGTCATTTTAGCAATATCTAATGGTCATTACCCAGATGATCCAACACCACCACTAATTGTAGGACATGTACTCTTGTTATACCCAGGTCGCCGACAAACACTGCATGCCTTCTTGACACGATAGGGACGCTCATCCATTTCATTCCGGATTCTAGTAGACAGTCGGCCTAGGCCTCTTTTCAGATCCGGGTTGGCTACAATATTAGGCCCATTGTAAGTGGACCAATGGCAAGGATCGAGAACTGGTGTGAAACGCTTCGAGTATGAAAGTCCATATTCGGCGGTCTTAAAAAAAAATCTACAAAGTTTGAGTGTGATAGGCTTTAATGCCGACAAACTGCTAGGACATGAGAGCATGGAAACTTGTATATTTTCAACTTCTCACAAGTACATGTCTTTGTCATCAAATTCACAGTGTGGGAGTTACCACCTTTACTAGCTTTTCTCCTTCCACGACCTGTCCTAACCTGATACAACCCTATGGCATCATAGTCAAAAGCAACAACCTCATGGTGCATGGCTTTCTCTATGTTGGCCTCTATTGTCTTTATAGCCTTTTTTGATAACTCATGGCCCTCTTTAAGTCTTCTTTTACTTCAACTTCGTCTAGTTACAAAATAGGAGTTAACTCGGAAAAAGGTCATTTGCACTAAGGCAGTTATCGGGAGACAACATGCCTTTTTTAAGACTCCATTGAAAACTTCCGACATGTTTGTAGTCTTCACACCAAACCTCAAACCACCATCATGGTGGATGGACCACTTATTGTATGGAATTTCCATCAAGTACCGACGAGCCTCTACATTCAAGTCACCGATTTTGTTGATGTAGTAATCAAACTTCTTCTTCTGCCTTGCAGTAGCTGCTTTGCTAAAAAGGTTCTTTAAGACGACACTTTTAAATTTTAAGTTCACATTAGAAGCCAAGTGACGTGTGCAATACTTGTGGTAGGCATTAGGCTCCTCCCAACCACTTCCAACCTCATCCATTGCTGCTAAAATGCCAGCATATCTATCAGATATCACACATAGCCCTATTCTATCTGTTACTCGAGCTCTAATACAAGCCATGAACCAAGACCAACTATCATTGTTTTCTCCTTCAACAACCGCAAATGCGAGGGGGAAAAGTTGAAAATTAGCATCGGTTCCCATAGCAATAAGTAGAGTTCCTTTGTATTTTCCATATAAATGAGTTCCATCAATGGTGATAAGGGGTCTACAATGACGGAATCCATCAACACATGGCTTGAATGCCCAAAAACTCGTTGGAAAACATAAGTTCCAGGAACCGTACTCTCCAACAGCCTCCACTCAACAACAGTTCTAGCATTTGATTCCCTGAGAGCTTGCATGTACTTAGGTAACTGTTGAAATGAACCCTCCCAATCCCCATAAATGAGTTTTATTGCCTTTTGTTTCGCTAGCCATGCTCTCTTGTGGGTTATTGAGAACTCAAACTTCTCTTTCACAAGTTGCATCATTGTCTTGATTTTCAATGAAGGGTCAACGCGAAGGACATCTAAAAGAGCATTGCAAACAAACTCGGAAGTGAGTAGCTTATGATCCACCGAGTCGATGTCACCAACACAGTAACTTGCATGAGGGCCGTTGTACCGAACAATTTTAAAAGTAGAAAGTGTTGGATCTTTCACTCCTTTAAGCCTCCACGAACAACTACATTGTTCTTTTCTCTTGCACTCAACAACATATTTCTCTAGCTCTGCCTCCACAACTCGAATTGTTTTATTTCTAGCTATGGAGTAAAACTTCACAGCATCTTTCAATTGTTGCAATGAGTCAAATTGCTGTCCAACCTCAAATTCCTGCCATTGTTATATGTCTCATTTCCTAACCAAGTCATCCATGAGTTATTCAAACGTGGATCAACTAGCGGCACTTCATTGAAGTCTGTAGTGGGAGCACTTTCTTTAATTTCCTTATCACGAGATTCAATTACATCTTCATCATCATCATCATCTTCATCAGTATCATTCATCTCGACATCCCCAAAAACATCAACATTGTTTGGGTCAAGAGAATCGAGAATGGCTTGTGGTTGTGTGCTTGTTGAGGTTCCAACATTAGGCGATGAGGTCGGAGACCTAATTTGTGAAAGATGTTCATTGACATATTGAGGATCAACAGGCATTCTTGTGAATGAGCCTACGCCCACACTTTGATTAGTAAGGGGAAATGGTTGCTCCATACTACAAAAAAAAATCCATCCCCGGGAAGGAACTAGTATTAGTTTGCACAACTGGCTCATTTCGAACCTGTTCAATGTACAATTGCATTGCAATAGAAGAACTCTGAGTCACAGAAATCCACATAGCCCTAAGAGCATTGTCGTCATTCAACGGAACTGCGACATATGCCCCAGCCATAGGATACCGCATAACCACCTTCAACTCCACAAATCTAGGATCAATACTCAATTCTTCATATAGCTTGTTCCGAACGTGTGAATATGTCATCCCAGGATTTACAAAAACAAATATTTGAGTTCCACCTCTATACGTTACATCACTATCTTTGTGGATAATTTCCCCACCCCAATAGCAATATAGAGGGTAGTTTGGTACCTCCATATTTCATTCTAGAAAACACCATGATTAATCAAAGATATTAGTTTTGCTTTCATTTATTTAGACGAGCATGAATATACTATGCTATAATTAAGCAAAATATATGATGACATTCACATACAATTAACAGAGTCTAAACTCTAAAACATACTTAAACCCTTAACAACCACGACGTGAGTATATAGTATACAAAAGACATGTACACAACACATAGGACCACAAGGACAAAAACCTAACATGCTTATTAGAAACTATGCTGCTGAACTTTTTGTATGACTTTCTGTAATGCAATGAATGGAAAATGAAGATTCTAGAGTATATTCTTTAAGCTAGATAATATGCTATGTGTGATTTGAACCTCAAATTGGCTAAAACAAGAACTTTTTGCTAGTGATGTAAAGCGAACCTCTGCATCTGAGGTAAAGATGGAGGCAATTTGGTTTCACAAGTCGACAAAATCAGCAAACTCAGTAATAAATTAAAGGTTATCTAATAAAATTTCACAAATACAGTAAAATTCAGCAATTTTACAAGTCGACAAAATTTCACAAATACAGTAAATTAATTGTACAGTAAAATTCAGCAATTTCACAAATCGCTCAAACAAAAACTCAGCAAACAACAGCAAATTCACCAAACAACAACAAACAAACCGACTAATTCGGCAATTGAATAAAAAAAAATTAGGGCACAATTAACTTACCACTAAATCAACAAACAACAACAAAACCCACTACTTTGACATCGGCGTCGGCAACCAAAGGCGTGAGGAACTTGGTGACGTCGACGGAAAATGCGGCGGCTTCCGGTGGGGATTGATGTGTTGGGGGGTGATGGGAGGAGTACTGCATATGGTCGAATTTTATTTTTTTGGGGATGTTTGAGCTACACTGAATTTACCAAGGAACGAAAAGGGGAAAGTGATTTTGCAAAAAAATACTTAGTAAATACAAACCGCTACATCAAGTAGCGGTTTCTAATAAGAAAACCTCTACTTGAAGTAGCGGTTTTAGTCTGTACACCGCTACTTCAAGTAGCGGTTTTTTAAAAAAAGCGGTTTAAAAATTATTCCCTCTGAACCGGTGACGTGGACGGTATAATGGGAATTAAAAAAAAAGTGGCTATACTTTGGGAATTAGAGAATTTCCCAACATTATTTATGTGCTCAGTATTTCTACTGCTACTTTCACTAGTAGAAAAAATGAATTAGGCACCGCACATTTCGCACCGGTTCTTGAAAACTGGTGGCAAAAGAAATGGGCGGGATTGGGGAAATGACTTTTCGCACCGGTTCCTATTAAACCGGTGCAAAATCATCTTTTTCGCACCGGTTTGAACCGGTGCGAATTACAAACGAAAAAAAAAACGGAAGAAAGGGATTTCGCACCGGTTCTAACCAAACCGGTGCGAAATGTTTAAAAAAAACCGGTTTATGGATTTCTTTCTCCTTCTTTCTTTTTTCCCCCCTACTTTCCCTCTTCGTTCTGCTCTTCTCTTTCTCTCTCGTTTTCGCATTTCCTTCTATTCCCGAACTCCACTCCATTGAAGCAGCTCGCTCTCTCTCTATTGAAGTGGTTTACGAGCTTTCTCACTCCACTGAAGCAGCACCTCCTTCTCTCTCCATAACTCTGGCCTCCATTGAACTCACGCATGCTCTATATTCTTCATTGAAGCCGATTCTGAGCTTTCTCACCTCCATTGAAGCAGCTTCGAGGTAAGATTTTTCTTATGGTCTACTTAATCCCTCGAATTCATTCGCAATCTAGGGTTTGTTGTTGATTTTCTTTTCAATTTAGTAATTTTAGGGTTGTGGTAATATAGGGTTTGTCATTGAAGCGCGCACGGCTACACCTCCACCACAACGGCCTCCTTGTCACGGCGGCACGACCTCGAACAGTGGACCTGTTGTCTGGTGAGCTTGCCTTTTCGGTTTGTGTTACTTGTTGTGCATTGAGTTATGCTCGAGTGGTTATGTCTTTCAACTTTGTTGATAATTATGCTGTGTACTGAGTTGTTCATTGAGCTATGCTGTGCAACCCCTCACCGTCAACTCCAAAAACAAACACCATTGCCACCAATGTCACTTTTAGTAGAACAAATGCTCTGCATCAGTTTTGCATTCTTGCCGCCCTTGAAGTCCTGAGTTCTATTAGTTTTTGTATACTGTTTGATATTTTTTTTGTTTGGTTTGGTTTCCTGTTCTCTAGGACATGATTGGTTTGTGTGAGTCGTTGTCTAATAGGTTTATGAAATTCATGTCGTCAATTTAGATATTCTTCTCTTTTCAACACCCAATTGTGTTAAACCATTGCACAACTTCGTTTTATTAGTTTCATTATTTTAAATGTTGTCTATGATCATAAGAATGTGGAAATATGTGTTGTTTTTTTTTGCTCAAATAAGGAAGTGCTCAAATATGTAGTCTTTTTGTAAATTGTTCAACGATTCTATATCTAAGGTTATTATATCAGTCAGAATTTTTTATAAGTCTCTCTTGCCTAGCATTACAAAGATCAGGGAGTATAGGTGGTAAAAACGATTTGTTTTACATTTGAGGTTACTCTCTATGGATTGATAATTGGTTTTTGTTGAGGGATTCCTTTGTCATAACCATTCGTCTTCGTTTTTCATGCGTGGTGTGTAGTGTGATAAGTGATGTGCAGAGTTGAGTAGTGTTTCTTAGATTTCAATGTTCTGTTTGCTATTGAATTTGTGTATTAATGTTATTGGTTGTTATGAATTTAAATGTATGCTAAGTGTTATTGATTTCTCATTCTTATTGATGTTCCTTGTATATCGTATGCTGATTATAAAATACTTTTGATAGTAAGCTTGTGTGAGACAGAAGCATTTCTTATTGGAGTTTCAAACTACAGGTCCAAGCAGTGCTCTTGCTCCTTGGAGAACGTGAGACTCATGCTGGAGTTCCAACAACTGAGGTTGCTTTTGGACAAGACAATAGGGTAATACTTTTTAACAAAAAAAAAAAAAATACATACAGTAGGTGATTCTGGTGAAGCTTGTGAGAACGATATAATTAATAACCTGTTTCCTATATACATGTTTTGAGCTGATTTTGTAATAAATTTGTAGGCCACTGGAAGTCCTGCGAGGAAATCCATTATATCTCACCGGATAGCTTCCTTGGTTAGGTTTCGGGAGAAAAGAAAAGAAAGGTGTTTTGATAACAAAATCAGGTATACTATATGAAAGGAGGTTGCTCAAAGGTGAGATTTTTCTCTAAGTTTTTTTTTTTTTTTTTTTTTCAGTTTCATATTTCTCAGTCAGTTTACCAAATTGTTATGGCTATGCTGCTGTATTCACTGTTGGTCTGTCGGGAGTTCTATTATTATCTATGCTAAGGAGGTCGTAGATATGTTGTAGAACTTGTGAACTCATTAGTTGTCACACCAAATGTTCACACTTATAAAGATGTATCAGCTTGTTCTGTTGGCTCTATGATCCAAGAATTTGAATTGCAGCAAATGTTTAGTACGTGTGCCTAAGTCCAACCCGTGAGGTTTGTAGCTATCTTCACTCATATATAACACCACACATCACAAAGTACGTGTAAACACATTCTTTACTTGAACCAACAAGGCAGACAGAGACTGTAAAAGCTGAGGTGATTACTTTTGTCAACTCAAGGGATTGCTTCTTCACACCAGTGTGCTTTATTTCTCTTTTCTATTTCTAGGATGCACCGCAAGAATGGCCAATTTGCATCTTTGAGAGAAGGTTCGACATCTTTCAATTTGGAAGCTAAAAAGAACTTAGTGGTTGGTAGAAGCCTGGGACCAGAAACTGTGTGAGTCCTTGTTAATTTAATCCCCGCTCCTCCCATATGCACAATGTGCTGAAGGATAGTAATTAATTTATCTCCGAATTTCTGCTTATTCCCTTTCTAATTTTCTCTATAATTTCCAGTTCAAACAAGTGTCAACATTGTGGTATTAGTGAAAATGATACACCAGCAATGCGACGCGGACCAGCTGGTCCAAGAACCTTGTGCAATGCTTGCGGACTGATGTGGGCCAACAAGGTATGAATTCATAATATAGTATTTAAAATGTTTTAGAGTTGAGATTCTTGAGAGAGATAAAATGTTATAATATCAACATATATGCATTGAGCTTTGCGTAATTAAAATAATGTGCTATAGGATAAAGGAAACCATTTGTGTAGGATTATGTCTGTGTAAAATGGTTTATGTAGTCGAAGTTTCTAATACTAAGGAGCGATTATGTTGCTAGAGAAGAAATTATGAGCCTGATTTGATAATTGAAACAAATTTGGTTGATAATTGAACTATGAAATTGGACCTATTCTCCCATTACTACTACTGTTTAATTGGAAATATGAATTTGGACCTCTTCTCCCAACAATGAACAATGATACAGTTAGAATTAAATTCATCTCAATAAATTAATCCAAAAGAAAAATCATTTTATGGTTTATATGCTGTATTTATAGGTAGTGTGATAAATAATAATGATCAAAGTTAGCAAGGTTTGATCTTTGATGACTGAATATTATTTTGAGATGGGATGAGTGATACTTGAAAACAATCATCAGTTTGGTAAGAGGCGATTTGCAATATAATTCATGGTTGTTTGCATATATCTATCTTTTCTGATGTATGCTTGACAAACAGACATTGGATTTTATCAAAGTCTTTATTTTTATCAATTAAGAGATGTCTTCAGGATTCAGGACAGGGTAATCAAAATTTTATGATCTATTCTTGACTTGTGCTGACCATATATGTCAACTTAGGCCATTCGAAAAAGATAGGAGGAAGTACTTCGCATTACGTATTTTGTTATAAGGTAATCAACTTTGTAATGCACATAATGGCCAAAGTCTGAGAAGTGAGAACCACTAATGTTACAAATGCTCTTGAGTGATCTTTGCTGACTTCGTAGTAAATTGTTATTCTAGTCTGTTGGTGCCTTGCATTTGATGGATTATTCTTTCTAGCATTGAGTTTTTTTTTTCCCATAAGTGATCTCTAGAAATAGCAGAACGCCACCAGCACAGCACCACAACAGCCGCAACAGAACCCAGCAAAAACAGCAGCCTGACCCGGAGCAGCCAAACCAGCAAGCAACACAGCACTATAGCAGAGCAGCAAACACCCAGCACAGCCTGACCAGAGCAGAACAGAAACACAGCAGCTCAAGAACTCGAACCAGTCACCTAGCCAGCCTGAACATAACAGAGACACAGCCATAGAAGCAAACAGATGCCCAGCCAGCCTGAACAGGACAGAGGCACAGCAGTGCAGCAGAACAGAAACAGTTGCACAGCAAATAGCACAACAGCCTCAACACACAACAACACAGCAGCCACCAGAGCAGCCACCAGCACAAGACCAGGACAGCTCCTGCAGGAACTCAGACAGTATGCTGTTTTTGAAGAAAATATATATGTTAGTGTTTATATGTCCATTTTTTTATATATATATGTTAGTGTTTATATGTCCATTTTCTTTTAGTTTTTTAAAGTGTAATATTACAACTTCTTGAAGAAAATATATGTGTTTTATGTATATTATGATTATATATAAGTATTTGGTACAATTTAAGTGAAAAAAGTGCAAAAAAAAAAATTATTTATTTATTTTTTTGGGGCACTTTTGGCACCGATTTTGGAAAAGAACCGGTGCTAAAAGTTTTTTTAAAAATATTTTTGGAGACTTTTGGCACCGGTTCTAAGTAAAAACCGGAGCGAAAAGTTCGGTTTTTGGCACCTGTTTTCCCCAAGAACCGGTGCGAAATGTCATTTTTCCCACTGATTTTGAACCGGTGCGAAATCTATGGGGTTTTAGCACCCCCCAAATCAAGCCCGGTTCAAAATCGGTGCGAATTGGGGGGTTTGAACCGGTGGGGAATTCGTATTTTCGCCTAGTGTATTTTTATTTTATTATATATATATACATACATATACATATACATACATATACATATACATATACATACATATACATATACATACATATACATATATATATATATATACATATATATATATATATATATATACATATATATATATATATATATATATATATATATATATATATATATATATATATATATATAAGATCAGGATGAGAAGGAATCTTGATCGTCCAAAAAAATCCAACGGTTCACATTTTTTACCTGCACATAATGCACGTGTACAAAAGTTATGCATATTTAATTCAAAACTTATGCACATACATTTTTTGCTTTCATTTTTTGACTTTTTTTGCAATAAATCTCTCTCTCTCTCTCTTCCATTAAAGATTATTCAATGTTCTAATGAGAACGTGATTGTGGTTATGAGCAAATTGCAAGCCCAAAAATAAGTATTTTCGAGTTTCGTTAACAAGGTGAATTCCTATTGTTGTATTGCAAGCTCATCTACTAAATACTCAATATTATGCACATTTAACTCAAAAATTAAGCATCTATAGTACAAAAGATTTGCACATTCTGCTAGTAAATATGCACATATCATTTTTAAAATATGTACATTTTTTACAAGAATAATGCACATTTAATTTAAAAATTATGCATATTTGAGTTTTACTCTTTGCTCTAATCTCTTGTGTTATTCAATACTTCTTATTGTGATAATTTCCATGACACACAAACCTTAAATTAGTCATGAAAAGGGTGGGGAAAAGAGATTAACATGGAGGACAAAGAAGGATGGGGAGTGGGGAGGAGAGAGAGAGAGAATTAGGAAAACAAAATAGGGAAGTGATGAATAGGGTGGGGAAAATTCTTTTGAACTCTAAGAAAATATCTGGGGAAGTGATGAAAATGGAGGAAAATAGATAAAAAGGAACACAAGAGGAAAAAACAGAAAATTTTACATTATTTACATTTTTGCCATTAATGAACCATATAATTAGAGCCATTAGATCATCTTATTTGAATGTATGAGATTGCTTTTCATCCTTCTCATTTTAAGGTCCTTCTCATTTGACCCTAAATTGTAAGAGAGAGAGAGAGATTTAGGGTCAAAGAAGAAGTTTCTTAAAATGAGAAGGATTTAATGTGCATAATTTTTCCACTAAACGTGCATATTTTTTGAATAAAATGTGAAAAAACTTTTGACCGAAATTCAATGTGCATAATGGTCATAAATTTTAGTTTTCCTAGAAAATTGAAAAAAAGTAGCAGGTCAAAATAAATTATGCACATTTAGTATAAAATTTATGCATATTTAGTTCAAGGATTAATACTGTTTTTTAATCCCAACTTTTACCAATTTAGTTTCATTAATCCCAACTTTGGATTATTCCTCAATAATCCTAACTTTAAGGTGGCCTATCATTCTTCAATCCCAAAAATCGGTTACCGGTTGAATGGGTTAATTTTTTTTTTGGTTAAAGTGATACGTGTCACAAATTAATTGGTTAAAAAAATATTTTAAAAAAAAAACCAAAATTCGTTTTGCAGGTTACATTTGCCACGAGTTGCGTTGTCATTTGTTAAGATTTTATTTTTTTTTAACATTTTTTTAAATAATAATGATGATTTAATTCAAACAAAAATCTTAAAATAAAATAAAAAATCCCTTTACCTAGCCCCCTTTCACCGAAAACCACCAGCCCCCTCCACCAGACCACCCCCATTAGAAACCCCCTCCCCAGCCCTTATCCTTGTTTCTGACCCTATTCCTCTTCCTGTCCATGTTTTTGGTGCCCCCTCCCCTTCCGGTTCGTGTTTCCAACCCCACCCCCTCTTCCCTTCCGCTTCCCGTTTCAAGCCACCCTCCCTTTCCTGTCCCCGATTTCTACCCCTTCCGTCCTCGTCCCTATGTAATTTCGACCCTCCTCCCCAACACCTAAACCTTCTCCGAAACCTCCGTTTTCGTGGCTGGTGGCTGCAATTTTGGAGATTTGTGGCTGTGATTGTGGGTTTCGAGGCTACAATTTTGGGTTTCGATGGCTGCGTGGGGGAATGGGGGGGGGTTTCGGGGAGGGGGGAAAACGGCGACGCAAGGGGTGGGGGAGACGCGGCATTCCGGCAAGGGGAGGGGCGGCAGACTGGGCAGTGGTAGTGGAGGTTAGGGTGGGATGGTTGGGGAGGGGAGGTTAGCTTGGTTTTTTTTTTAAAAAAATTTTTTAGACCAATCAGGACTTGACACGTGTAAAGTGACCTGATATAACAGGTTTAGTTACCGGTTGGGTATGAAGAATGATAGGCCACCTTAAACTTGGGATTATTGACGAATAATCCAAAGTTGGGATTAGTGAAACTAAATTGGTGAAAGTTGGGATTAAAACGGTATTAATCCTTAGTTCAAAATATATGCACATTTAACCCTTCTCATTCTTCTCATTTTAAGAAATTTCTCATTGGATCCCAACCCTATATATATGTATGTGTGTGTATATATATATATATATACATATATATATCATATATATATATCTATATCTATGTATATGTATATGTACATATATATATATATATATGTTTCGGGGTTTTCTGATGTCCTGCGGGAGAGTTACAATTCCGAGACTGGAACCGGACGCCTGTACCTGCAAAATAACGGAGACTTTTGAGAGCTCCGCCTCCAACGGTCAAGTTAGTACCTGATTAAGGAGTAATTAATACGGAAATTAAAGTAATAAGATCTCTCTAGGTGAGAGTGTTTAATGTTGGTAATCTGCTTTGTTAGCGAGATCAGCCGGTTATTAGTGTGTTCCGTAACGTTTCTGTTCTGTTCTTCAGGTGAGATTAATTGCTTGATCCTCTTTAATGAGGATTAATTAAGTATTTATAGTCTTGAGAAGCGTGCCACTCTCTAGGTTTAGGGTAAACCTAGGGCTGACCGGGCCTCTAAACAGGATTGGGCCTTGTTGGCCGGTTTTCCCATTTGGCATGGGTGGACACATGGCGTGTCTCAATTGGTCCGTAGAGGACGTATCTGTGATTGACACGTGGCAGGCTCCTATTGGCCTATGTGAAGGACACGTGGCGGAACCTGGTTGGTCCACTTGTCAGACGGTGATTGGTGGATAAAAATCCCCTAATCATTTGCCCCTCACAGGTGGCACGTGACTGGTCACGTGTCACCTGTGACAGGTGCCGCACGGTGACAGGCGACGGCCTGCTACAGGTGTCACCTTGCAAATGGCCGAGAGATTTTCCTGCCCAAATTTTGAATTTGGAAGCGACCCTTCGCCTTCTCACTTTGCCTATATAAGGAAGTGCTGACTTCGGTCATTTTCACATTTGAGAACTTTGCGAGAACATTCGGACCCCTGAACTTGCTCTGACATTTCGGACCTTTTCTGCCTACCGCCTGTTCTGACAAGCCGACTGCACCGGATTTCCAGAACTTCATCAACCGTCACTCGTTCAGGTAACTCAGTTCTCTTACTCTTAATTTTCTTTTTATTTTTTGAAATGGCACCACGGAAGCACACGACACGACCTAAGTTAGTGATCAGCCGGTCACCGGGGACGGCTGAATCTAGGACTAGGAGTGCCGCCTGCCCTTTTCTGGACCCATATTTGCCCTTTATACAAAGTCCGACTGTATCTGTGTCTATGCAGAACGTGATGGCCAGAACGAAAAAGACTGCTATGATCTCAAACTCGGACGGCTCCTCCCAAAGGGTGCTCATTAGTGAAACATCTGACCAGGCGCCAGATGTAGAAGTGAAGCAAAGCGGCTTGACAGCCGGCAGTTCTGAGGGAGGGGTCAAGGTGGTCCCTTCCCATTTTACCGTTGATATGTCTAATTTTCCTCCTGCTCCTTCTAAGGGAGAGGAGGCGGGCCCCTCTGGGAGAGGGGAGGAGTCGTCCTCTTCGGACTCGTCAGAGGACGAGTCCGAGTCCAGCTCTTCTGGCCACGCTTCTCCAGGCTCAGAAGAAAGAAACAGCCGCCTGCAAGAGGCGAGGCTTTCTCATGCAGTTGAGAAGGGGGACAATTGGGCGGAGCCGTCTGCCTCTTACAGAGAGGAAAACACCCCCTACTACTGCACGGTACCCCGGGGCCGGATCGCAGCCATGCAAGACAAAGTGGAGAGCTTTATAGCTAACCACAGAATGGGCCCCGAATTTTTACTGTTCGTGCCGGATCCAGAAGACACTGTCGTCTGGCCGGCTGGTACCAGCTATGATGACGGCTGCTTTGGCTGCTATGTGGCGGCCATCAAAGCTGGACTGCGCTTCCCATTACATCCGGCTGTTCAGCGGATTTTAGATGGGTATGATTTGGGGTTATGGCAGTTAGCCCCCAACTCTTGGGTAAACGTACTCGGCTATGTGGCCGGGTGCGAAATGTACGGGGTGGAGCCAAGCTTTGAGGCTTTCGCCCACATGAACTATCTCAGCCGGACCCCTAAGTCGGGAGGTACCGGCTGGTACCAATTAACAAGTCATAGGGGCTACCTCATGACGAGAGGTAAGGCGAACAAATGGAAGGATTGGCGGAACACCTTCCTTATCATCGAGGGTTCAGACACGGAGCTAAACAAACGCTTTAACAAGTGGAATAGGGATCCGCCTCTTCTCGCAGGCGGCCGCAGCATGCCGCCTGTTCCCCCAAAGGCTAAAAAAGAGATCCTAGACAAAGGACTCTTCAAAGTAGAAACTAGGGTGAACTCTACTTCAGGGGTACGAGAGCAAGTACCCCTAAACTGCGTCCCGAGCTTCAAGTGGCTCTATGACGAGTACTTTTTGGCCGCCTGTGGCCTCAGCAGTCGGTGCTCTAGAGGTAGCCGGCCTGACAAATACTCTGTTTTTTTCACGCTTTGTTTACTTGGGATCTTTACTAATTTTGCTGTTTATTTTTTGCAGCTGACGCCATGAGTAAAATAACAGCATCCAAGACTGCGGCGGCCATGTTGCGGGCCTCTCTCATGCAACAGTCTTGTACCGACTCCCCCAACAAGGGGGCACCCTTGGTAGGCTTCGAAACTCTTCCTCTTTTAGGAGTTGTCTTATGCATATACTAACTTTTTTTTTTTTTTTTTTTTTCCAGTCGGGCACTCCAAGAGCTTCTTCCACGCAACAGCCGGACCCCAAGGCCCGGAGGACGACTGTTGCAAGCTCTCCTGGGTCTTCCAGGAAAACAGTGGCGGCTGAGAAGCAGCCGACCACTTCTTCTAAAACCCCGGCGGGGCCGCCTAGAAGTATGGACAATTACTTCTAAAAACTTTTACACTTACTTCCTTCTTGACTAGGTCTAACTTGCTTTTTTACGCTTGATGCAGCCGGCCCTCAGGGGCTTGACTTGGTAGAGGTAGCCAAGTCCATGATCAAAGTAGTTCCTCCATCTGAAAGGGAGGCGGTCAGGGGTGCCGGCACCCTTGACCTTGATGGGATTGCAGGGGTCCTTGCTGAGGTATACTTTTTTGAGTATTTGAATTCCAGGACGCCTGTTATCTTTTTTGTTTGGAAACTGACGCCTGTTTTTTCTTTTTTTTTTTTTTTTTTTTTTTACTTAGGCCCTGCTCCGAGTTAACGGCCTTCGCAAGCCGCTTGATCGGAAAAATAAAGAGGTAAAGGCTGCAAAAGCTATGGCCGCCTCTAACTGTGATAAGGCAATGTTTCAAATTGCCCAAAATGAAGTACTGACCATTGATATTCTTTATTATCAGGCGCAGGCTACCGCCGCTGTTCGGGCTCAGTTAGAGGCGGCCCAGAAGAAGAATGACGAGCTGGAGGCGACCATCACAAATCTTAAGGCCGAGCTGAAACCTCTTCGCCAAAAAATGTACTCTTACGAAGCCATGGAGAAATCCTTGGCCAGCGTAAAAGAACGCCTGGTGAGCCAAGAGAAAAGTCTTACCCAAGAGCTCTCGGAAAAGGCCGAGCAAGAGAAGAAAGAGCTCGTTCGGGAGATGATGGAAGACTCCGCTCAAATCCAGCGCATGACCTGGGGCCGCCTGTTCCCCAATGCCGACTTTGCCTCTTGGGAAAGAACGTACCGCCAGTGTTCGGAAACATATAATCAAGAGATCCTGGCGGCTGCTGAAGAAGAGGCGTTGGGAGATGCGTTGGAGGAGGAGGAGGAGCCGGTTGTGGCGCTTGTGCCACTTGGGGGTGAGGCATCAAAAAAGGATGCAGCTGATGCCGAGTCCAGCAAGAAGAGTGCTGACCAGGCGGCAGCTGCTAATACTGAACTGCCCCCTTCTTAAGCTTAATGTATTTTTTCCACGGCCTGCGTGCCGTTTTCTTTGTATTTACCCGGCCAGGGAGCCGGGGCTTTGAATATTTTGCTGGTCTTTAATGACCGGCTTATTTTTAATGAATTTTTGTTTTGCTTCAAATTTGTCTAAGTATTCCATATCTAATATCCCATTGTTCACTAGACCGACTGTTGTACATGGCCGAACGTTGCAGACAGGTACAAATAGTTAGTACGCCGCCTATGCCCCTGGACGACTGGTTGTCTGTTTCCAGGATAGACGATCAGTCGGCCATTTATTCAATCGGTATTCGAACTATTTTGTCTGGATCCTTTTTAGGCAGGCGTGCCTGTCTTTTTGTAATTTTAACCAAGTAGGAAAGTGGTCTGACCAAGTAAATAGAGTATTACCTAGTCGCCAAGGAATTAAGTGGTAGAGATAACAAGCAGCGGGTACCGGTTGTTTCCCTTTATTGCCAATGTTGGCTTTTAACTCATAATTTGTTAACCTAGCAAGAGTAGTGGTTGAGAGTCCTTGTTTGTTTAAAAACAGGCGGACGACTCATACCTTTTAGGCTCAATACTAAGTTTGAGTGACTGTTAAGTTAACATAGGAGTTACTTAGTCTTCGTCACAATCTAGATTTAGTAGAAGTACCAGGCGGCGGAGGCCGGCTGATCCTCTTGATTTGCCAATGTTGGCTATTAACTCAATAGGTTACCTAGTAGGAATAGGGGTTTGAGTGCCCTTGTTTGTTAAAAACAGGCGGACGACTCAAACCTTTTAGGTTCCATACCAAATTTGAGGGAGTGACTATGAGTTAACGTTGGAGTTACTCAGTCGCCGTCACTTTTGTTTGAGAAGTAGAGGTACCAGGCGGCGTAGGCCGGCTAGACCCCTTGATTCGCCAATGTTTGTTGGCTATTAACTCAATAGGTACCCCCTGCATTTATCCCAAGTAATACAGGCGGTCATCTGACTCAGATGTCAACTGCTACCACTGGTTTGGTTAGTGATAGAGTTATCCTTGTCTCAAAAACGGCTACGTGGTTGCCCTTGGGGACAGTCGTATAGGTGCCGTGTAATTAGTTTATAGAACAATGTTCCACCCAAAAGGGAGCTGCTCTCTGCGACGAATTTCATCCGGAGGGATGCCGTCGGACGCCTGCTATGATGTTGGGACAGGTCGTATTAGTTTTGTAGATTTGATCAGTTGGCTTGGCGCCTGGTCTGATCATTCGGCCGGTGGCCTTGGTAAGTTCTTGGTGAACGTAGGTGCTTAGTAAAAGAAGGGTAGCCGCCTGTTAGGCACAGGATCGGCCAGGCCCTAATCGTTTTAGCTAAGTATTGTGAGTAAAATACTCAATGGAGAGTAGCCGACTGTAAAGGTACAGACGGCATGCCCCTCTGAAGATAGAGTGAAAAACTCAATGGAGAGTAGCCGACTGTAAAGGTACAGACGGCATGCCCCTCGTAATACAAAATTGAATAGTAAGTGCAAACTTTATTAGGTAGCTCTTTACTTTACATCATTCAGAAGAAATATTTTTTAAGATTATCTACATTCCAAGTTCGAGGCAACGGTTGTTCGTCTGGTGTCTCCAGACGGTAGGTACCGTCCCTGACTTCCTCATAGATTCGGTAGGGTCCTTCCCAGTTGGGAGTTAGTTTTCCAGACTCATTAGCCCTACCAACTGCTTCCATTTTTCTAAGTACAAAGTCCCCTACTTTGAGTGGACGCCTGTGTACTTTTTTGTTGTATGATTTAGTCATTCTCAGGCGATAGATCTCATGGCGCAAAACAGCATTGCCCCTCTTTTCAGGAAGTGAGTCTAATGCCAGGCGCATGGCTTCCCAGTTTGCCTCTTCGTCATATAGCATTACTCGAAGAGTCGGCTCGTAGTGTTCTATTGGAAGAACAGCTTCCGCACCATAAGTTAGGAGGAATGGAGTTTCTCCAGTCGCCCCTTTTTCAGTCGTCCTAATGGCCCAGAGAACATGTGGTAGTTCATCCGCCCATAGGCCGCCTGCTCGTTCAATATTTTTCTTGAGACCGTCTGAGATGATTTTATTAAAGGCTTCTACCTGGCCGTTTGCTTGTGGACGGCCGACAGATGCAAAGTAGTTTGCAATTCCTTGGTCACCCAACCAGCTTTTGAGAACAGGCGTCTCAAATTGGGGACCATTATCAAAAACCATAGACATGGGAACCCCGAACCGAGTGATGACATTTTTCCAAATGAATGAAATTACATCTTTCGTCTTGATTCCCTTTACCGCCTCCGCCTCTACCCATTTAGTGAAGTAGTCGACGACAACAAGTATGTACCTCCTTCCGCCTGTAGCAGGCGTATATGGACCCAGAATGTCCATGCCCCACTTAGCAAACGGTAGTGGGCTGTGAATGGTAGTGAGGTCAGTAGCCGGACGGTGAATTAGTTTGCCAAACCTTTGGCACTTGTCACATTTTTTCACCATCTCCATTGCATCTGCTTCCATAGTAGGCCAAAAGTAGCCCTGCCGCCTTGCCCTTTGAGCAAGCATCCTACCACCTATATGAGAAGCACAGTAACCAGAGTGAAGACCATCTAGTATCTCTCGTCCCTTTTCTGGAGTAACACACTTTAAGAAGGGTTGAAGGTACCCCTTCTTGTGAAGTTCTCCCTTAATCATTTCAAAACAGGTGGCTCGTTTTTTCAGTGCTGCCGCCTGTTGAGGATCATCCGGCAGTGTACCGTTTGTCAGATATGCCCTGATTGAATCCATCCAGGTTGAGCTTCTGTCTAGGATTCCAATAGGGTTTTCTTCGATGCTTCTCTTCTCCATTACTTCCCAAAAAACAGTTCGAGGAGTATCAGAGGAGGCGGATGATGCTAATTTTGACAGTGCATCCGCCTGGTTGTTTTCTGATCTCGGCACTTGGATCAGATGGAAATCCTCAAGGGAGCCGACTGCTTGTCGGACCGCCTATAAATACTTGATCATGGCCGGATGGGTTGCTTCGTATTTGCCATTGTACTGACTCACTATCAATTGTGAATCGGAACAGGCGTCTATTTTTCTTGCCCTTGCCACCTTGGACATGCGGATCCCGGCTAGTAAAGCTTCATATTCTGCCTCATTGTTTGAAGCCTGAAAACTGAAGCGTAGAGCATACTCGAACCTGTCGCCCTCTGGCGACTGACATATGATGCCTGCTCCACAACCATTTGAAGTAGAGCTTCCGTCCACATATACCTTCCAGACTTGGTCTGTAACACGAGAGTCCGGAGGACGAGTCATCTCAACAATAAAGTCAGCAAAGACTTGCCCCTTTACTGCTTTTCTAGGCTCGAAAGTAACTTCGAGGCTCTGTATTTCTATGGCCCATTTAATCATTCGGCCTGACGACTCCATGATGGTCAGCGGCCGCTTGATAGGTTGGTCTGTATACACGACGATTGTATGTGCCAAAAAGTAGGGCTTCAATTTTTTAACAGCCATGAAGAGTGCAAGACCAAATTTCTCCACTAGGGGATACCTCAACTCGGCATTTTTCAGTACGTGACTGACAAAGTAGACCGGGAGCTGACAGCCGTCCCTTTCAGCAAGGAGAACAGCGCTTAACGCATGATCAGAGAGGGCCAGGTACATGTAGAGAACCTCTTTGGGCAAAGGGCTGACCAGCCTCGGCAAGGAATGCAAGTGAACTTTTAATTTCTGGAAGGCGGCCTCAGCATCCGGCCCCCATTCAAACCTTGCCTTTTTCTTAATTGCCTGGAAAAAGTATAGGCATTTGTCGCCTGATCGGCTTAGAAATCTTCCTAAGGCCGCCAGACAACCTGTTAACTTCTGAACCTCTCGGATGGTACGAGGCGACTGCATGTCAATGACCGCCTGCACCTTCTCAGGGTTCGCTTCTATTCCTCTCTGATTGATAAGAAATCCGAGAAATTTCCCAGACTCAACTCCAAATACACATTTCTTGGGATTGAGCATGACATGGTGCCGCCTGAGTGTGGCGAAAGTTTCTCGGAGGTCCGTCAGATGATCTTTCTGAAGTTTAGTCTTGACAATCATATCATCAATATATGCCTCGACGTTTCTCCCAATCTGATCAAAGAACACAGTGTTTATCATTCGTTGGAAGGTAGCCGGGGCATTCTTAAGACCAAACGGCATGACCGTGTAACAGTATAACCCCTGATCAGTGACGAAGGCCGTCTTCTCCTGATCTTTCTTCCATAAGGGAATTTGATGGAAACCAGAATAGGCGTCCATGAAACTCATCAAGGCATGGCTGGCTGTTGAGTCGACCAGGTTATCAATTTTAGGCAGAGGGTAACTGTCTTTGGGGCACGCCTTGTTTAAGTCTGTGTAGTCTACACACATTCGCCAGGTGCCATTCGGCTTTTTAACAAGCACCACATTTGCAACCCAGTCTGGGAAGTAACATTGCCGAATGAACCCTGCATCAAGTAATTTTTTAACTTCGGCGGCTGCCGCCTGACTTCTTTCTTCGCCATGGTTCCGCTTCTTTTGCCGTACCGGCTTCTTTTTCGGATCCACAGCGAGTTTATGTACCGCCAGATCAGGACTAATGCCTGGCATTTCATGGACTTCAAATGCAAAGATGTCCTTGTATTCTTTCAATAGGTTGTGAAAGTCGTCACCAAGGTTTCTCAGAGCAGTCGTCCCAACTTTGACTGTTCGGTCAGGACGTGAGTCGTCTAAGATCAGGTCCGAATGCTCTCTAGCCGGCTGAGGGCGGAACTCATCCGGCCGCTCCTCTGCCAATGATTGCTATTTTCTCGCTTTTCTTGCGGACTCTGTCTGGGACGCCTTTCTCTTTTTGCCGCCTGCTTCTTGACCAGGCGCACTCTCCTTGACATTGTCAAGGTCTGTTTTTTCACCACTTGACCCAGTGGCCATAACAGTGGGCTTGACATCCGAGAGATAGCACTCTCGGGCCATCCTCTGATCTCCCCTTAGGGAGCCGACTGTTCCATTATCCCTCTCAAACTTGAGCAACATAAGAGACGGGATTATAACAGCCTTGGAATTATTCAGGGTTGGTCGACCCAGAATCATGTTGTAGGCCGAGAGTTCCTCTACTACTAGGAACCGGACTACCATGTGTCGTCCTTCCCCTTTTTCGCCCAGGAGAATGGGTAAATCTACTCGTCCCAGTGGGTGGACGACTCCTCCTCCAAACCCTATTAAAGGGTGGGAGGCCGGATGTATGCAGTCAGTCTGATATTTCAGTTTCGACAGACATTTGCTGCTGATGAGATCTGAGGAGCTCCCGGTATCTATGAGGATTCGGCCAACTCTCTGGTTGGCCACTTTACATTCAATAACGAGAGGGTCGTCATGCGGCCCCCTTACCCCTCCTAGATCCTCTTCAGTGATGACAATCTCAGGAAATGTATATTTGGACGGCCGTCCTTGGTGAACGGAATTTACATCTAACCGCCTTATATTATCTTTGTTACCCCTAATAGTGGGGCCGCCTCCTGAGAAGACGCCTGCAATGGTGTAGACGACTGCATCATCTGTATCGGAGCTGTCGGCCTGTTGATTCTTTTTGGCCGACAGCTTTTTTGAGGAAGTGTTCCCCGTAGATTTCTTGACATAAGTGTCAAGATCACCTTGCTCAGCCAGGCGGTCTAGGTACCGCATGAGACTGATGCAGTCATTGGTGTGATGACCAACGTCATCATGATAAGCACAGATTTTATCTTGGTTCCGGTTGTTTGCAGAACCCTTCATGGGGACCGGCTTCTCAATTGAGATCCGTCCCTTTATTTCTTTTAGGATAAACTGGTTATCCTTGTTAAACACATACTTTGGGGAGTATGGTTTGAATTCTTTTTTCTTTTTCTGGGCCGGCTGTTTAGAGGAATCAGCCGCCCAGACCTCTTTTCTTTTCTCATCTTTGTTTGACGACTGTTTCTGTCGTCCTTCTCTTTTGTCGAACCTTTTCCCGTCCGACTGTTTTATCGTACACAGATCAGTCGCCTGTATATAGGCTTCTGCTTCAATCAAGGCCTCTTGAAGAGTCGCCACCCTTTTTCGAACCAAATCAAATTTGAAGGTAGACCCATCTTTGAGACCTCTAAAAAAGTCGGTATAAGCTACCTCATCCGGTAACCCTTAAATCTGTATTCTCATCAGGTTGAACCGCCTGATGTAAGAGCGAAGCCCCTCCTTCTCGCCCTGCTGAATTGTTCCCAAATCAAGGGTCGTTTTCTTCGCAGGGATGTTCATGGCGAAGTTGGAGGCAAATAAGTAAGCAAGCGTCCTGAAGCTATTTACACAACCAGTCGGTAGGTTGCCGAACCATTGCTGTGCGATTCCTTTGAGAGTCGCTGGGAAACACTTGCACCAAGTGGGATCATCCAACCCTTGAAGGTACATCAGGTTGGTGAATGCCATCAGATGGTCTTCTGGGTTAGTAGTGCCGTCATAGGCGCCTACTAGTACATTTTTCACTTTGGCCGGCTGAGCGGCTTCAGTAATTTCCTTGGAGAAGGCCGACGGCTGTTCACCAAGTCTAAGCAACCGTAGCTGCCAGTCCATAGGTTGGATGTTTTTTGCTGTAGGTCCACCAAAGGGAGGTGGCTGCATAAAATACTGTTGTTGCGGCACAAATGGTAAGTTTGGTACCGCCTGAGCACTATGAAAGCCGGACTGACGGGAGGTGCCGCCTGACTGACTCTCATGGTACGACTGAGTATGCCTCATCGAGGCATTTCGCAAACTGTCTTGAAAGTCTGAAGTAGAAGCCGACTCTGACAATCGGTCACTCTTCTTCTGCTCTAGCAGTAGCCGAGCATCTGTGAACGTTTGCTTTGACCCGTCCGCCTGAATATGACGAACCGGTTTCCTATTTCCTATAGGATAACGAAATTTTGTGAAATCAAGGGCAGGTGGCTCCCGCTTCCTAGATTTAGGATGAGGAGTCGCCTCTCGCCCTTGAACTGGCTTCCTCTTCAGTGAAGTGGAAGGTTTCTTGGCCGACTGCTCCTTGACTGAAGCAGGCGGCTTCTTGTTGATCAACTCTTGAATCTCTCCCTTGAAGTCCCTCATGAAGGTCATGAGTTCGTTTCTTGTGATGGGAGCAGACCCATCAGTCGGCTGTTGCCGAGCAGGCGGTGCGCCTGCTGGCCCGCTTCCTGTTTGAAGATGCTCCCGTTCCCTCCTTTCGGTATGACGGGTACGTCGGGCCCTTAGGGTCCCGTCTGGAGCTGTATGAGTTTCAACTTCAAATTCACTTTCGGTGTCATGGTCCGACTGAACTTGAGGGTCGTTTAGGGGACGCCTCTCTTCAGGAGTCGGTACAGACTTGGATGCCATCTCTGAAGTACTCTCCCCACAGACGGCGCCAAATGTTTCGGGGTTTTCTGATGTCCTGCGGGAGAGTTACAATTCCGAGACTGGAACCGGACGCCTGTACCTGCAAAATAACGGAGACTCCTGAGAGCTCCGCCTCCAACGGTCAAGTTAGTACCTGATTAAGGAGTAATTAATACGGAAATTAAAGTAATAAGATCTCTCTAGGTGAGAGTGTTTAATGTTGGTAATCTGCTTTGTTAGCGAGATCAGCCGGTTATTAGTGTGTTCCGTAACGTTTCTGTTCTGTTCTTCAGGTGAGATTAATTGCTTGATCCTCTTTAATGAGGATTAATTAAGTATTTATAGTCTTGAGAAGCGTGCCACTCTCTAGGTTTAGGGTAAACCTAGGGCTGACCGGGCCTCTAAACAGGATTGGGCCTTGTTGGCCGGTTTTCCCATTTGGCATGGGTGGACACATGGCGTGTCTCAATTGGTCCGTAGAGGACGTATCTGTGATTGACACGTGGCAGGCTCCTATTGGCCTACGTGAAGGACACGTGGCGGAACCTGGTTGGTCCACTTGTCAGACGGTGATTGGTGGATAAAAATCCCCTAATCAATATATATATGTATATATATATATATATATATATATATATATACATATATATATATACATATATACATATAAACATATGTACATATATATATATATGTACATATATATATACTACCTCCGTTTTTTTTATGTGCAACTTGGGGGCAAGTTGCGGTTCACGAGGCAAAAGATTGAAGAGCAAAGATTAAGATAGTATAATGGTGATTAATATATTATAGGAGTATGTAATTAAGGTGGAGAGAGAATGTTTGGTTAATTAATCAAACCACCCACTGCCACCACCATACCCAGCCACCACCACAGCCGCCTTCACCAAAACCACCGCCGACTTCTCCACCACCACTACCACCCCCCCGAAACCACCACAACCAACTCCCTGAAACCACCACCACCCTCACGTCTTTCCCTCCTTTTTCCGGCAGCCCCCTCCCTAACCAAAAAACCCAGAATTCTAACATACCCCTCCACCACCACCCCTAACCACCTCCAACCCAGACCACCCCACCCCTCAAACCCACCTCTATCAGAGGAAAGACCTTTTGCTGGAACATGACACACCTTCTTCATCAGATTCTTCCTGTATTACAAAAATCAAAAGAAAACCCATTAAAATTGACACCAATCTACAAATTCATATGAAAAATTAATCCAAACAAAACCAACCTTTTCTTAGTTCTCGGAGTTTGTGAAGCATTATTTCCAGCAATAGAAGGAGAAGAAGTTCCAAAAATGACATGAGAAGGCTTAATTAATCCTCGAAGCTGCGTTTGTTGTTGATGATGTTGTTGTTCAAAAATTCCAAAAGATCTTCCAGTGATGACTGAAGAAGGCGAAGATACCGGAGACGCTAAATAAGCCAAGGAGGTTGTTGTTGTTGCTTAGGCGGTTGTTGTTGTTGATGTTGAGGTAGTTTAGGAGGAAGGGTAAATTGCGAAGACGACGACGACGGAGGAGGCGGCGGAATAGATGGAGAAGGTTCTAGATCTGCCGTGGTGAATAAACAAGGAATGAGAGAATGGAGACAAGAGAAGGCGGTGGTCGTGACTTTTGAGGGAGGAGGGTGAAAGAGATGAAGGGTGAGGGTGAAAGAGATGAAGAGGATGAGGGTGAAGGTGAAAGAGATGAAGAGGGTGAATGGGTGGTGGCTGGTGGGTAGAGAGATGAGTAAATGGGTGGGTAAAATTAGGTTAATTATTTTAGATTAGACAAAAAAGTTATTGTGTTTAAATAAAAAAGGGTAACATTAAGAAAATCTGAATTTTTAAGTAAAGGAAAATTTGTAATTTTTAGGGTTTTTGTTTACCCAAAATAGAATGAAAAAAGAAAGTTTCACATAATAGTGAACGGACTAAAATGACAAAAGTTGCACATAAAAAAAACGGAGGTAGTATATTTATATATATATACATACATACATACATATATATATATATGTATATATATATTTATATATATATATATGTAATATATATATATATATGTATATATATATGTATATATATATATGTATACATATATATATGTGTATATATATATATGTATATATATATATATACACACACACACACACACACATATATATATATATATATATATATATATATATATATACATATATGTATATATATATGATATATATACATATATGTATATATATGTATATATATATATGGGGAATGGATCATGTGAAAACAAGTTTAAAGCTGAAAATTAAAAACAGATAATCTAGACCATTGAATTTTAATCAACGGATGAGATTATATCCGCGTGATATTTTAATCTTAAGCTGGGTTTTATTTCTTGATATATGATAATCCTTTCTCTCTCCTCTATTTTTTACTCTATTGTTCTCTCTCTTCCTTCTCACGTTCTCCATGTCACTTCTTACTCTCTCCTTCTCCCAAAAAAGTGAATCACTAAACACAGAAGAATTTGCTTCAATTTCCATCAAAATCGCCATTAGAATTTGCTTCAATCTTCATCAATATCGTCGTTAGCTTCAAAAAAGTGAGTTTTTTGTTTAAGATTTTTGTTTAATTTGGTATATTCTATGGTTTTTTTGGAAATCAAACTGATTATTCGATTAGATTTTTTTGAGTTTTGATTTGAATCAGTTTTGTGGAGTAGTTCTGAGCTGCATTTGTGTGATTTTGCTTGATTTTAGTAGATTAGGTTTTTTTGTGTAATTTTGGGTCGATTTTCTTTTGTCACAAATTCAATTATGAGTTGTATGTAGCAGTAATTACGCTTTAATTGAGCTTTTTCATGCTTATTTGGGCTTCATATGAGTGTAATTATGTCAAAATTTGACTTAATTTCTTTGTATGGCATTCTTTGATCTACATTTGTGTATATTTTTGTTGATTTGAGTAAATTAGGTTTTTTTTTTTTTTTGTGATTTTAGCTTGATTTTGCATCTTTGATAATAAAACTTGGATAGTTGTTGGATTTTTTACAGTCGAATAATGATAATTTAGGTTTTAGTTTTTAATCGGACTGGGAAAGTGATTGTTGATGTTGCTGAAGGAGATGTCGAAGATGTGAACAGAGCAGTATCTGCTGCTTGGAAAGCATTCGATGAAGGACCATGGCCAAAGATGATTGCTTATGTAACTAAATTTCCGAAAATTCATGAAATTATACTTCGATTTACGTTGTAAATATGCCTTAAGCCAACTTTACCGTTGATCTACTGCAGGAAAGATCAAAAATCCTTTTGAAGTTTGCAGATCTTATTGAAAAGCATAATGATGCGATTGCTGCTTTAGAAACATGAGATAGTAGAAAGCCTTATGAGCAAGTTGCCAATATTGAAATACCTATGGTTGCACGCCTTTTCCGGTACTATGCTGGTAAGTAAATACTCCATAACCAAGATTACCCTAAGCTATGGCATTTTTCTTGTAAATAAGTAACTAATATAGTGAGGTTACATTTCTTATATTTTGTGGCCCTAGAACAAGTTATTGTCAGAGAACTTATTTTGATTTCTGATCCTCAGGTTGGGCAGATAAGATACACGGTCTCACCTTTCCTGTTGATGGACCGTATCATGTACAGACTCTGCATGAACCAATTGGTGTAGCAGGGTAGATTATTCCATGGAACTTTCTACAGTATTAATCTCTACAAGTCTTGTCTTATCATTTATTTCCTGGCTTTTAATTGCAATAAACCATTCGGTTGTTGTACAACATATGGCAGGAAGGTGGAATATGGAGGATGCGGAAGCCGCGCAGCAAGGTATGGAATCCAAGTGGCTCGTCCATTAGGTACGGTGTTGCTTGTCTATGGTTGGAGGTTACCATCAAAATTAATATAGTTATCTTATTTTTATATATAGTGACCTTTATGTATATGTGGTCAAAATTGATATAGTTACCCTACTTTTGTATATAGTGACTTCTATGAGAATATGATCAAAATTGACGTAGTTATCCTATTTTTGTATATAGTGACCTTTATGTAAATGTTGTAAAATTGATATAATGACTTTTGTGTAAATGTCGTCAAAATTGATATAATTACGTTATTTTTATATATAGTGACTCTATGTAAATGTCGTCAATATATATAAAGTTACATTATTTTAGCATGTAGTGACCTTTAAAACGGTTGAATTGATTATATGTAAAATTGGAATGATCTTAGGGCTTTAATGAATGGTTGAGATTTGTTGTTTTCAGCATAAGCCTTGTTTTCAGCGGAATCATCCCATATATATATATATATATATATATATAATATATATATATATATATATATATATATATATACTCTTATGTACAGTGTGATTTCTGTTCCACGTTTCAGGATCTTTTCAGGGTCAGTTTCTTCCCCGGCCTGATTACATATGAGCTACTGTCAGCTGCTCCCAAATATACTACTTATTAGACCTTGGGCTCTTTGTAGACACAAAAACCTGATGAGAGGTGCAAATTCTAGTAATCCTTGAACAATCATCAAGGATTGTGAGAAAGTAATGAGCACCAGTTATGGTAGCTTGCCAATAAGGGCCCTAGAGGTCAACATGTATTAACTCAAAAGGAAAAGTAGCATGAGATTTTGACAAAGGAAAAGGAGATTTGTGAGCTTTAGCAAAAACACATGATTCACAACAAAAATCAATTGTCTTAATAGAATCAAAAGGAACAGTCAATTTAGACATAATTTGTACAGAAATATGACCAAGCCTAGCATGCAATAAACTAAGCTTGGGACAGAAGCACTAGCTTGTAAGGAAAGTACAGAAGAAGAACTATTGAAACAGGAAAAGAAGAAGAACAACTGAACTTGTATAATCCAGCTTGTTTAGATCTAAGAGCTCTAATTTGCTTAGTTGTAGAGTCCTGAAAAACATATGAATCATGCTTTAAAATGGCAAACAGATTATTTTCCTCAACAAGTCTGCCAACAAAAAGAAGGTTGTGTTTAAAATCCGGAATAAGTAAGACATTTTTGAGAGAAATTTCAGGAGATAAAACCACAGTTCCTACATGAGTAACATGTTAAGTACGACCATCTGGTAACCCTACCGTAATAGGCTTAGGCAAAATATGACATGAAGCAAACAAAGATTTATCACATGCCATATGATCTGTAGCACCAGTATCAACTATATCCAATCTGATGTTTGAAAAACATGTCAAAGCAGAATTAGCACTTGAAACAGATATGATACGTGCAAAATTCACATAAGTACTACAAGGATCAGCTATATCTTGCTGTTGTCCCTGCCTTCCTTTCATCATCTTCACCATTTCTTTGGCAACATCAGTAGCTAATTTAGGGACATATTGTTACATAGATTAAAGTATGTTAAGGGAACATTTGAAAGAGGTGACTAATCGGTAGAGGTATCAAAAATCCAGCAAATAAATTCATCAACGGGTAGGTAGATGCTCCTATAATTGTAGCCATTTGGTAGTTCAGTTAATGATGCGAGCAACATATTGAAGTAATTGAAATACACCAGAGTACAGGACATTGCATAGAAGTACCAGAGCAACTTGTACGCTGATAAATAATACCCAATCATCGGATATGTAACAAGTGTGAATATTAGAGCTAGCGTAAGAAGATAAGGAAGCTCAACAGTGACCTGCAAATCAACAGCTAAATAAGCGAAATGAGAAAATGAAAATAAAATAAATTAAAGCAACAGATGAAGTTGTTTGACCAGAGTAGGAAGCAAGCCCCTCCCCCTTTCCCCTTCCCACCAAATTACCGCATAATAAAGATGGGAAAAAGAAAAAAGTTTTCAAAGAAAATGACTAAAAATATATGGAGTGGGAGAATTATGTAACTAAAATAGACCTAAATACTCATTTGTATGCATTGAAAAAGATTGAGACTACTTTACGATGAAGCAGAACAAGATTTTTGGGTTATACCAAAGTACTAGTGTGTTGAACCTGTTTTCTTGTAATTTTAAGAGCTATACAATTGTAGAAAGGTTCAAGTGGGAGTAATGGGATCATGAATAGATTCTATACCTGTGCACAACAATAAACCCACGAGGAGTACATTCCTGCAAATCTTTCCCGATAAACGACAATTCTTTCTGCTGTAATGTATGGAATAACAGTAGAATAGTTGTTTAGTCCCAAGAACAACACAATAGCATACATCGAACCAAAGATCGTGAACACACTTTGTTCATCTTTTCTGCCAATTCAATGAACAAAGGGCTAATGTAAATATATAAGGCACGCCTTTAAATATATCAAGACTGTATTAAAAGCTAAAATATAACATACTTTTGACTCTTTACACAGAGAATAGCTTCAATATTCAGAAAATCGCATAGGTGATGTTAAGATAGAAAATCCTTTTGCAATATTCTTAAATGTCTCTGCCCAATACATTTAACAAAGAAATTTCCCCTCAATCCCGAAACAAAGAAAATCAAAGCAAAATGCACAAAATTAACAACAGTACTTGAGATTTATGAACCTTAACTGAAGATTTAGGGTTTTGATCCATCAATTGAGCATCAAAAAACAGTGTAAATGACGAGGGTTAAAATGGTCGCTACAATCTAACTCTCAATCAAACAATACTTATACGAACACCTATAACCAAGTACAATGGCAAATAAAGGTTCGGTCCACGAGGAACGAGAGTAATTGCAAATCAATCTTAAACCTAAGCTAGTTCGAAATCAATGGAAAATGGTGTTCTAAAATACTACTAATAAGATGGAATAAATCAATAAACTAAGACACTAGGGAGAACGGGAATCCGCCTAACCATTGGTAACTAAGCAACAAGGAATCACAGAGACAAACGGGATATGCAAAGACTATAAGTCTAATCAATATCATGTGATAGGAAGACAACGAGCAATACTAAGCTTGGATTTCTCATGCACTTAACATTACTCGATACATAATCAAACCACATTCAATAATGAAATACTCAATTCACAATCTCTTGTTCAAATCAAGAATATCATGCAATCAAATTCAAGATTCTAGGTTAGCTACTCCTATTATAATGAATTAACATGCAATCGCATATAATCAATTTAATCACAATCCGTTTATCAAAATCAATCCTCAATTACATAGATTACCTAGGCCGGGTTTCATCCCGAAACCCTAGCTAGGAGACTACTCACACATATTCATAATCAAAGCAATAAGGAATTCCAAAAGCATAATAGATATAAACATGAATTCTGATTAAGGAATAATAAAGCTTGATTAATAAACAAGAACGAATAATACCGATTGTATTGATGCGAATCAATGGAAAAGTTCAGAACTTTGATATCCGTCGTCAATTAATAATACAAAGAATCTTCGCAAATCTTGCTTCAAATCAATCCAAGAAAACTAAAATCTCTAGAAATATCTCTAAGAAAACTAATGAATCTCTAATACTAAGAACATTCTCCAATAACTCTCTACAAAGGCTCTCAAAACTATCTCTAAAACTGTCTCTCGAATCCTCTTAAAGTCGGGCCTTATATACGTCTTCTAATTCGGAGAAGTCAAGCGCAGTTAACCCTGGATCAACACGGCCGTGCTGTATTTGGCACGGCCGTGCTAGCTTGTCAGTAAGTAAACCGGATTTCTTCTTCAATTTGGCACGGCCGTGCTATATATGGCACGACCGTGCAGCTTCCTGGCACGACCGTGCTAAAAATGACACGGTCGTGCTGAATATGCTCTAGCACGGGGCTCATACTGAAGCTGACACGGGCACGGGCAACATCTGGCACGACCGTGCTAATGGCCTGCACGGCCGTGCTGGTGCGTGGATACTGACACGGCCGTGCTATTGGCTTGCATGGCCGTGCTGCCTTGCCTGGGGTTGCTTGCTTATAGGCCAGCACGGGTGTGCCTATGGTAACACGGCCGTGCTGCCTGTGCTATGTAATCAATGCACGACACTTGAACTTCCTTAACTCCTCGGACTCCGGTCAAGGCTAGCTCGGTTACGCATCAAGGGCTCGGGATCCGATTAAACTCGGTTGATATTACCTGAAAACACATCAAAAACAAACCGAAAACCCGTGAAGCACGTAATATGGGGAACGTAAGCATAACAAGGTAATAATCGGCCAAAGCGGCCCCAAATACATCCAAAAATCATCCTAAAATATGCTCTAAAGCGCGCCCTAAAGTGCGCTTGTCAGTAAACCATCAAATTTTGAACTGGGTATTCCTCAAATCTTGAAAACCCAATTCATGAAACACAAAAAGTGAACATTCTCGAACAAATCGACCCAAAAAAATCTAAAATAATTCCAAAAAATTGAAAACCCCTAGTTAAGTTGAAATAGAGTTAGAACTTGATAAAGTTGACCTCATTGTGAATCCTAAGGAAGCAAATCTAACCTTAGAGACTGCTTCAATGGAGGAGAGAAAGCTTAGAAAGTCCGAAGCCACTTCAATGGAGAATTTCGAGTACGCTCCACAAACCAAACCCTGCAACACATTAGCAACCAAAATTGACTCGATTATCAAACTAGACTCCAAAAATTATGTTAAATTCTTCGAGTATCTATAACCAATAGTTCAATTATCCAACTTCGAAGAACCCTAAATTGAGTATGTAAACTTCATGTTCTTTATCATTTTATGTAATGTTTTTTTAAATAATTGTTATGTTCTTTAATTGTTAATAATAGAGGGATGCCTTTGCAATGTACTTGAACATGTACGAAATCAAGATAGGGGAGAAAATGCCAACCTATACTGTCAAATTGCTTGAAATGTCATGGAGAACTTTAAACAACAATGTTGATTGCGGCATATACACAATGCACCACATGGAGATGTATTTTGGAAAGCGAAGATGGAATTGTGGCCTTAGAGCTGATAATGTAAGATATATATTAATGTATCATGCAATTTTATTCTAATTACATTCACTAATAATATTCTTTTTTTTTGTTTAACAGTTTGATGCATTGAAGAGTCTTAGGATGGGGTACACATATGAGGTTATTGCAGACGATCTCAACAAATATAAGGCAGATGTTTAGCGTCAAGGCTACAAAATATTACAATGCAATAAGCAAAAATTAGTGACTATTGTGTTGCTTACATATGAACAAGTGAAAGTGGTTTTTTTGGGGGGTCGATTCTAACTTTTTTTGAACTTGAAATTGGGTTGTTGCAAAAACTAATCTGAAATTGCATTTTGAATTTGAAGAGATGATGCTTTGTATTTAACTATTATCTCTAAAATAAGTTAAACGTTCTTTTAAATATATGCAATGTTCTTTATTATTTTATGCGATGTTCTTTTGGTTAAGTTAAACGTTCTTTTTTTTTTTAATTTAAATGTTCTGTTAAATATATCATGTTATTTTAATTAATATAGTAGTTAAAACATAAATAATAACACTAGTTAATTTATTATACAATAGAAATTCTATCAAAACTAGTAGTAAATTTGAATTATTATAGCTTGAATTAAAATTTCATACAAATAAATCTAATATAGTAATTTCTACACAATATGTCTTGCAACAAAAATTCAACTGAAATAGAATGTTCTGTTAAAAATAATGCGTAGCATAAAAATTCAAATCTCAAGCAGTAAACAAATATCAATGAATTCTTAATTTGATGAGCGTATAACATTTACTCCAAAATACTCGTCAGGCTCAAAAACCTCCAAAGAACCTCCAAACTCTGTTGAATGTGCCAAAATATTTTCTTCAGGGACAGCCAAAAAATCCTTGCAAAAAAGAAAAAGCATTGTGTTTGGGGTAATAAACACCCAAGCCACGTGGCCCTATGGCTAAGCGACACGTGGCACCCAGCCATTGGTCAGCAGGGCTCCAATCCCCTGCTGACACGTGTCCCATGAACCCTAAATGGGGAACCAAGGCTCCCCACTATAAATAGTGGGGAGATCCTCATTAATGGGCATTCATTCAAGACCATTGAATTCAATACAAGCCATTCAATACACTCTTACACCAAAATCGAGCAATATTAATTGCGGAATTCTCCCATTACGTGAGAAGTAACTTCACTCTTTTACACTCTTTTCCTCCTGTACGTAACTGACTTGTTCGTCGGAGGCGGAGCTCCGACCAACCGGAGACTTCGTGGTTTTGCAGGTACAGGCGGTGAAGGGAATTCTCAAAATTGTAACTCTCCCGCAGGACACATCAGAAAACCCCGAAACATTTGGCGCCGTCTGTGGGGAGAGTACTTCTGAGATGACTTCTAATCATGTACCACCGGATCAGGACAAGCGGTCGTCGGCCGAGCATGAGGTCCAGACGGACCAGGAAAGTGGTGATGACTATGAATTCAACACCTATGTGGCTTCAGACGGGTCCTTCCGAACAAAGCACACCCGTTCCAGGGATAAAAAGGAACGGGATAACAACCAAGTTGCTCCAAGCAACCTAGCCGGCAACCCGGTTGGAGCTGCTCAGGCGGCAGAAGGCTCTGCTCCCGTCACCAGGAACGAACACATGACCTTCATGAATAGTTTCAAGGGCGAGATCCAGAACCTCATTCGGTCCGCTACTCCCAAGAAGAGTCAGCCGGCCAAGAAGCCTTCCTCCGGGAAGAATACGATCAAAGACCGGGTCCCTACCCCTCACCCAAAGCCGAAGGAGGGGGAGGGCCTTAGGTTCGATCAAAACAGGCTCCGCTTCCCTCAAGCGGAACTCAGAAAATCCATCCGGCATTTACAGCCGGATGGTACCAAGAAGACTTTCTCTGATGCCCGGACCTTCCTCCAGGAAAAGAGAAGTCAAGCGTCTGCGTCGGCTTCATCGTCGACCTTCCCAGACAGTTTCCGTGACACCTCTAACAGGTGTATGGGAACAAGCCTAGGGAGTCAGACGGGCGAACCTTCTGCCCGGTCTGGACCCCAAGTGATCCAAACTGGTCTATTTGGTTCGCTAAATGGGCTGGGTGGATCCCCTTTTACCCAAATGGGTCCCTTTGGATGGCATGTGCAGCAGCCGTACCAGCTCATGAACTGGCAGCAACGCCTGCTAAATTTGGGAGAACAGCCCACAGCGTTCTCCCCTGAGATAACCCAGGCGGCACACCTGGCTAAGGTTAAAAACGTGTTGGTAGGGGCCTATGATGGTACCTCTAACCCAGAAGACCACCTAATGGCCTACTCTAACCTCATGTACCTACAGGGGTTGGACGATGCCGTCTGGTGTCAATGCTTCCCGGCTACCCTGAAGGGCATTGCCCAACGGTGGTTTGGTAATCTACCAGCCGGTTGCATCAACAGCTTCAAGACTTTGACGTACTTATTTGTGTCAAATTTTTCAATGAATATCCCTACCAAAAAGACTAGCCTTGATCTAGGGGCAATACAGCAGGGTGACAGAGAAGGGCTCCGGTCCTACGTCAGATGGTTCAATTTGATGAGAATTCAGATCCAAGGACTGTCTGACGAAGTTGCTTACACAAACTTCTTTAAGGGTCTGAAGGACGGGTCGACCTTTAAGTTCGACCTCGTCCGGAAAAGGGTAGCCACCCTCCAAGAGGCGTTAATGGAAGCTGAAGCCTATATACAGGCGACGGAGCTTTGTGCTGTAAAACAGCAACAGTCGGCTAAAAAGGAAGAAAAGAAGAGAAAAGAGGTCTGGGCGGCAGACCGATCTGGTCAGCCGGCTCAGAAGCTCAGACGGAAATCAGAACCGTACGTTCCCAAGTACGAGTTCTTAAAGGATTGCTCCTCCATCCTCATGGAGATCAAGGACCGGATGTCTCTCGACAAACCGGCTGTGATGAAAAGTTCTGTAAGCAACCGGGACAAAAGCAAATACTGCCAGTACCATGAGGACGTTGGCCACAACACTAATGGTTGCTATAGCCTCAGGCGGCTATTAGACCGTTTGGCTGATGAAGGGGCTCTAAAGTCCTATCTGCCCAAAGCCAAGAGTAGCACCCTGGCCAAGAAGGGGCAGACGGAAAAAGCTGTGCTCGCCAACTCTGAGACGGATGAAGAGACAATCTTCACCATAGCAGGCGGCTTTGCCGGAGGGGGTCCCACCATTTGGGGCACCAAAGATAACATCAGGAAGCTGGTCAACTCAGTTGATGAGAGCCAGGCGTCGAAAGACACCTTTGCTGAGGTCCTTATTTCTGAAAAGGACCGAGGCAAGGTCAGGCGGCCTCATGACGACCCCATAGTCATTGAGTGTAAGGTTGCCAATCAGAGAGTTGACCGAATTTTAATTGATACCGGGAGCTCGCCTGCCCTGATCAGCTATCAGTGCTTGACCAAGCTCAAGTACAAACCCAGTAACATGCACCAGGCGCCTCACCCACTAGTTGGTTTTGGGGGAGGGGTAGTGCATCCGGTAGGGAGCATAGATCTCCCCATCCGGCTGGGTGAGAAGGGGGAAGGACGTCATATGGTTGTAAAATTTATAGTTGTAGAAGAACTTGTCGCCTACAACATGATCTTTGGCCGTCCAACCCTCAACGAATCGAAGGCTGTCATCGTCCCCTCGCTTATGCTCGTCAAGTTTGAAAGGGATGATGGGGCAGTCGGTTCCCCGAAAGGGGACCAGAGGACGGCTAGGGAGTGTTATCTCTCTAACGTCAAACCAACTATGGGGGCAGCCGGTGACGACAAGCCCATAGACATTGATAACTGCGATATAGCAGTCCCGACTCCCAAGGCAGCCGGTAAAAAAAGAAAGGCGGACCAAAACGAACCCGTCAAATAAGGAAAATAGCAATCACTAGCCGGGGAAAGGTCAGATGACCAACGACCTCAGCCGGCTAGTTACTGCCTTGATGTCGTCCTAGACGACAGCCGTCCTGACATAACCGTCCAGGTTGGGACGGTTGCTTTTGAACGGTTGGGGGCAAACCTGCTCCAACTCCTGAAGGAATTCAAAGACATCTTTGCCTTTGAAGTGGAAGAGATGCCAGACGTCAGCCCGGATCTAGCTGTCCACAAGCTCGCCGTGGACCCTAAAAAGAAGCCGGTCAGGCAGAAAAAGAGGGATCACGGTGAAGAAAGATCTCAGGCGGCAGCGGCTGAGGTCAAAAAACTATTAGATGCTGGGTTCATCCAGCAATGCTACTACCCGGATTGGGTAGCAAACTTTGTCCTCGTGAAGAAGCCGAATGGTACCTAGAGGATGTGTGTAGACTACACAGATCTGAACAGAGCATGTCCCAAGGATAGTTACCCGCTTCCAAAGATCGACAGTCTGGTCGACTCCACAGCCGGTCATGCTCTGATGAGTTTCATGGATGCCTATTCAGGTTTCCATCAAATACCCCTATGGAAAAAAGATCAAGAAAAGACGGCCTTCGTCACTGATCAGGGGTTATTTTGTTACAAGGTGATGCCGTTTGGGTTAAAGAATGCACCGGCTACATTCCGGCGCATGATAAACACAGTTTTCATCAAACAGATTGGTAGGAATGTAGAGGCGTAAATTGATGACATGATAGTCAAATCCAAGCTACAGACGGATCACCTACTGGACCTCCGAAAAACATTCACCACACTCAGGCGGCACCGGGTCATGCTGAACCCAAAGAAGTGTGTATTTGGTGTTGATTCTGGGAAGTTCCTCGGATTTTTGATCGACCAAAGGGGCATAGAGGCTAATCCGGAGAAAGTGTAGACGGTCATTGACATGCGGTCTCCTCGCACTATAAAGGAAGTTCAGAAGCTGACCGGTTGCCTGGCGGCGTTGGGAAGATTTCTCAGCCGGTCAGGCGACAAGTGTCTCTATTTCTTCCAAGCCATTCGGAAGAGGTCCAGATTTGAGTGGGGTGAAGATGCGGAAATGGCATTCTAGAAGCTAAAGCAACACTTGCATTCCTTGCCAAGGCTAGTGAACCCCCTAACCCGGGAGGTTCTCTATATCTATCTAGTCGTCTCTGATCATGCCCTTAGTGTCGTTCTCCTTGCTGAGAGAGACGGTAACCAGCTCCTGGTGTATTTCATCAGCCACGTACTTAAAAATGCTGAGCTCTGGTACCCTATGATCGAAAAATTTGGGTTGGCCCTGTTCGTAGCAGTCAAGCGGTTGAAGCCCTACTTTTTGGCTCACCCGGTGATTGTATATACAGACCAGCCACTCAAGCGCCCAATGACCACCATCGAGTCATCCGGCAGAATGATCAAGTGGGCTGTTGAAATACAGAGCCTCGAGATAACTTTTGAACCTAGGCTGGCAGTGAAAGGTCAGGCGTTTGCCAACTTCATTGTTGAGATCACTAGACCGGTGCAATCGGAAAATCTTGATCAGGTTTGGAAGTTATTTGTAGACGGTAGTTTTACAGTGAACGGCTGTGGTGCAGGCCGTGTCACTTGATGAATTTTATTTAAGTCAGGTGCCCCAGTCCGAGAATAATCAGGCGGATTCCCTTTCCAAATTGGCGTCATCCGCCTCCTGTGATGCTCCTAGGACAGTCTTTTGGGAACTCATTGAGAAAAGAAGCATTGATCATGATCCCATTGGAATCCTAGACCGAAGTGCCACCTGGATGGACCTCATCCGGGCTTACTTAGCAGACGATATTCTACCGGATGACCCTTCTGAAGCATTAGCACTCAAGAAGCGTGCTCTAAGCTTTGTTATGCATCATGGGGAGCTCCTCCGGAAGGAGTACCTACAGCCGTTTCTGAAATGTGTAACCCCGGAAAGGGGAAGAGAAGTCCTAAAGGACCTACAAGCGGGGTTTTGTGCCTCACACATAGGCGGCAGGTCCCTGGCTAGAAGAACCAGACGACAGGGGTACTTTTGGCCCACTCTTGAGGCAGATGCCATCGATTTGGTGAAACGGTGTGACAAATGCCAATAGTTTGCCCGGTTGATACATCGACCGGCAACTGACCTGACAGCCATCCATAGTCCGGTTCCGTTCGCAAAATGGGGCATGGAAATTTTGGGCCCTTATGCGCCTGCATCAGGCGGTCGCCGCTATATTTTGGTGGCAGTGGATTACTTCACCAAATGGGTTGAAGCAGAGGCGGTCAAAGGCATAAAGACAAAGGACGTTATCTCCTTCATTTGGAGAAACGTCGTCACCCGGTTTGGGGTTCCAGTGTCTATGGTTTTTGACAACGGACCACAATTTGAAAAGCCTGTCCTCAAGAGCTGGTTGGGGGACCAAGGAATCTCCCATTGTTTTGCATCCGTTGGCCGTCCTCAGGCAAACGGGCAAGTTGAGGCTTTCAATAAGCTGATCTCAGACGGTATAAAGAAGAAGGTGGAAAGAGCCGGTGGACTATGGGCAGAGGAATTACCTCATGTCCTTTGGGCCATCAGGACCACTGAAAAAGGGGCAACCCATTTCTTATGACATACGGCACTGAGGCGGTACTCCCCATTGAACATTATGAGCCAACCCTTCGCATCATGCTATATGATGAGGCGGCCAACTGGGAAGCCATGCGGCTTGCACTGGATACTCTCCCAGAGCGAGAGGCAACACAGCCTTGCGTCATGAGATCTACCGTTTGCGAATGACAAGAGCCTACAACAAGCGGGTTCACAAACGACCCTTGAAAGAAGGAGATTTTGTGCTTCGCAAAATGGAAGCAACCGGTAGGGCCAATGAACAAAGTAAATTAATCCCAAATTGGGAGGGACCCTACCGGATCTTTGAAGAAGTACGAGACGACACATACCGTCTGGAAACCCCAGACGGTAGAAAGCTGCCTAGAACCTGGAATGTAGACAATCTTAAAAAGTACTACTTCTAGAAATTGTATAGCTTTTGTAAACTCCTACATAATTAATGAGAGATTTACTACATATTATGCTTACATGCGCCATGTCTTGTTCTTATCACAAGCGGCTCTTCTTACAGAATTTCCATGCGCCATGTCTTGTGCTTAACACAAGCGGCCCTGCGAAATAACGAATCATCCGGTGACACCCATACGGGTGAATTCATCGAAGAGAACATCTCCCATTTGGGTGGAAAATTGTTCTAGTGATCAAACGTCAGGTGGCCCTACCCGCCTGAATGATCCATTGCACCAAAGAAACGCGGGCTAGCATTCCCAAACATGCAGCCGGCCCACTCTTTGGGTTAAGTACCACCAAGGGCTGGTCTCAAAACAGACAGCCGGTACCCAATATCGCCGCCTGATCCAATAAGAGAAGGCAGGCCTCAAATATTTGGTTTAGGCCATGACCTATGCAAGGGTGTCCTCCCGCAAAAGCCCAACCGGAAAATGGACACCCTAAGCCTACGAAAAAGCCTTTGCAAAAAACACCAGCCGGCAAATCAGTAAAAACCGGCTGGTTTTCGTTTTAACGATTAGCACCTAGCTAAATTGTTGACTTTCGTACTATGGCATATGGATAGCCGCCTGGCACCATCTCACTTCTGCCAGCCTCCTATCCAGGGGAAATTACCCTAACCCCAACCAGTCATGCAGAAACACACTTGCAAAAAAGTAAGCAGCAAAGAAAATTCAAAATTCATTCAAAGCCGGCTCAGCCGGTGGAAATGTTAAACAGAATAAATCGGCACAGCCGGCGAAAATGTATATTAATACTCAAAATAAAAAATAACAGCTGAATAAGCCGACCCTTCCGGCGCTATTAAAAAATAATGCACGGCACGCAGGCCGGGAGGTCATTGCTACTCTAGCTGCACTGTCACCCGGTCAGCCTCAGCCTGGTTCCCTTCCGGATGAGCTGGGTCGGTGGTGGGAACGGAGCAGGGAGCAACCTCATCCTCGACTACCTCCTCATTGCCATCCGCCTCCGCCTGCATTCGCTGGAACTTGGCATCAACCCATTGCTCATAGGGTCCAGGCCCCGGCTTGCCCTCCTCCTCAGCCAGAATGGCAAGATCTGCGTATTTGTAGGCGAGCTCCCAGACGTTGTAGTATGTACCCGGGTGGATAATGGAGAACGCCTTCTTCATCCGGTTTTCGTAGTCCTGCTCATTCTCCTCAATGAGCCGGCTCTGATCAGCTTCAAGAGTGGCCTGGAAGTTGCTCTGTGCAGAAGCTGCCTCCTTGACCAGGCGGTCATTTTCCTTTTTCAGGCGCACATTGTTCTTCTTCGCCTGATCAAGCCGCTTGAGGGGCTCCTCGTGTTTCTTAAGCTCATCCTCAACATTGTCCAGGGTCGCCTGGAGATTGTCCACTGTGAGCTTGGACTCTTTGAGGGCCTGTTGGAGGGTCTTGACCTGATTCGCCTGTTGCATGATTATAGATTTAGTTTCTAAGTCATGCACAATCATTGAATAGTGGGCAACGCTATGTGCGTCATCCGCAGAACGTTTGGCTCTTCTTACCTCCTCTTGCTTGCGGATATAGGCCTTCTTGAGCCCCTCCACGCGGAGCAGTGCCTGCAACAACACAGCCGATATTAGTAGAAAAACCGGATGAGCATACTACAAATAAAATGCCAGGTGGGTACTCATCAACTTACATCGGCCAGGTCGACCATTACACGGTCGGCATTGAAGGTATTGATTCCAGGAATCGCCTCCTTCTCGTCTCGGGGGACGGCTTTCAGCATGGCCCGGGCGTACTGAGCAGCATCCGGCCAGCGTGGAGAACTATCTGCACCAGAAACAGACGGTGAGAAAGCTGCATATGCTCCGCCTACGGACAGCTTGCTGATCGGTGAATCTCCCGGCTGAGACTGAGAATATGACTTAACCCGCATGGGTAGGTCAAGCAGCGTGAGGTTGAAGGGGTTTGTACCTTGTTGGGAAGCCCTCTGGCCCCCGGCAGAAGATGGACCGGTTGTGGTCCTTATTAGAGAGACCTCTTTCGAGGCCGTTTCAGCATTAGACCCGCCTAGGGTCTTTATTGATTTACCGCCGGTAGTAGCCCGGGCGGTGGAAGCGGTTTTCTGCATCTTATGTGCAGGTTCCTCAACAGACGACCGTTGCCGGATTTGGTTTTTTGCAGAGAGCGAGGGATATTGCCCCCTTCCTGAAACGAAGTCACAAACGGTCAGGTGAAGAAATAGCCAAAATAGCACCGTGACAAGCAAATAAAAAAGGGTCAGGCGGTCTTACCTTTTTAGCCGCCTGAGCGGCAAGCTGATTCTCCAGATTCTCCTTTCGGATATCTGAAGCTTTCTTGGCGGGTGTCTTGGCGGTGGGCAACATGATCTTTGCTTCTTCTGCAAAACGCAAATACATCCGGTCAGGATCATAATAATATCGCACATTGCAATCAAAAGAAAAGTGTTAGCCGGCACAAAATTAATCGGCTGAGACTCGTAACCTACGTCTTTCAAACATGCTGCTAAGCCCGCATGCGGACAAGAAGCACTCGTCCTTAAAGAATTCATGTTTGGGCACCCAGTTTTTGGGCACCCTTATTATCTCTCCGGTTGAGAGAGTGGAAGAGGTTAGTTCAAAAAATCCGGAGTCCAATATGGCCTCCCTGTCATTATCCGGCACTAGGGGCAGCCGACACTTCTGCCCCAAAAGCTCTGGCTTCCGGTTGTAGGTCCGGAACTCCCTGTTCTCCTCTTCAGTAGGAGCTTTGACCAGATAAAACCGGGTCTTCCAGTCCGACCATTTAGACGGCTTATCCAGCGTCATCATGTATTGGGGATAAGTCGTCAAGGTGTACCAGGCTCTCCAGCCGCCTGGACTTCTACTTAAATAATGCATTTGGGCAAACGCCTCCCAGCCGGGGTTGAGATCCTGTATCTCACAGGTGGCGATATACCCTAGAATGTTCACCCAAGAATTAGGGGTGATTTTCCAGACGCCTAGGCCATATCCCCTAAGTATGGCCTTTATCGTTGGGTTGGTCGTCCTCCCATACAACTGTCCCGTACTCTCCCGGTACTGACAGCTTGTAACCTTCTCCAAGCGGCCGCTTGGTGATGAAGTCTGTTAGGGAAGACTGCATGAGGGCCCTGTCTTTAAGAGACACGACAATCATGAGAGGGTCGTGTCTACTTTTCCATGTAGGCCTCTCCGCCTCCTCGCTATCTTCTGACTCGGTCAAGTAGCTAGAGCTGCTACTTTCGGTGCGACCGGCATCTGAGCCGGATGGGGAGTTGGGATCCTCGTTGACGGATCCTGGCAGCTCAGCCTCCTGAGCAGGGGAAGACTCCTCGTTGTAGGAGCCTAGGATGTTATCGCTTGGGGTGGCGGAAATGCCACCGGATGGTTCTCTAGCCACCTCGTCCGGGGCTTGTCTCTCAGGCGATAACTCGTTTGAGTTCCCAGCTCTGTAATTGGGGTCCATAGTTGTTCCCCTAATTCTGGCCATCGTGTCCTGCACAGACACGGAGTCGGTCGATATAGGCGTTGAAAAGGGGAAATTCCAAAGATCAGAGGCGGCAAATCCAGTTCTAGACTCAGCCGTACTAATTGACCGGCTGAGTTCACAACTATGTTCCGAGTATGGGTATAAAGGGTTGATCTACCTATGGGAATAATAAATAAAAATAAAAGCAAAAGACGGAAACGAAAATACATGGAAAAGCGAGAAGGAATAGAGACGGTACCTAGAGGAACGGAGAATTTGCTGAAACCTCAAGAAATTTCTTGGGGATGCTTGCAAAGACACAGACGGTCTGAAAACCGGCTGGGTTCTCTTGGGTACCCTCACAAAAAACCTTTACTTGCTCGTTACCTTACAGGCGGTCTGAAAACTGGCTGCTCTCAACTACCAGATTTCCGTCTGCTCTTAACTCTCAAATACCGGATGCTATCAAAATTCAAGAAAATTCGCGAAGTTTGTAAATGAGCTCTCGAGGGTGTCTCCTCCTACTTATAAGGGTTGCCTCAGAAGGCGAAGGGTCGCGACCTTTCCCCTTCTGCTTTTCCCTCCTCTTCTTTCAGTTAGAACCTGAAGAGGTTTCAAAAAAAAAAAATGTTTGCGTCAGCGCTCTTCTCAGGCGCCACGTGGCACCCTGCCACGTCAGCACCTGAGAGGGGCAAATGTTTGGGGTAAAAAAACCCAAGCCACGTGGCCCTATGGCTAAGCGACACGTGGCACCCAGCCATTGGTCAGCAGGGCTCCAATCCCCTGCTGACACGTGTCCCATGAACCCTAAATGGGGAACCAAGGCTCCCCACTATAAATATTGGGGAGATCCTCATTAATGGGCATTCATTCAAGACCATTAAATTCAATACAAGCCATTCAATA
Organism: Chenopodium quinoa; assembly: GCF_001683475.1. Lineage (NCBI taxonomy): Eukaryota > Viridiplantae > Streptophyta > Magnoliopsida > Caryophyllales > Amaranthaceae > Chenopodium > Chenopodium quinoa. Next base: position 4,698,291 of record NW_018743212.1, on the reverse strand, counting down.
CACTCTTACACCAAAATCGAGCAATATTAATTGCGGAATTCTCCCATTACGTGAGAAGTAACTTCACTATTTTACATTATTTTCCTCCTGTACGTAACTGACTTGTTCGTCGGAGGCGGAGCTCCGACCAACTGGAGACTTCGTGGTTTTGCAGGTACAGGCGGTGAAAGGCATTCTCGGAATTGTAACTCTCCCGTAGGACACATCAGAAAACCCCAAAACACATTGTATTAGTAAAAAGAACAATGTAACTTAACAAAAAGAACATTTAACCTCAACAAAAAAAAACATGTCAAATATTATAAAGAACATAAGGCATAAATTACCATAGTCGTAGTCTGAGCCTTTGTCTCATTTTTTAAACCCCTTTCGTATTTTTCTTATTCCATGACTTAATCTTTTGACCCTTGAGCTTGTTGCAAATCTTTTCTCGGGTGCTCTTCAATCTGGTGTTTTTTTTGTCCCTTTTTCCTCTTTTGGATAGGATCTTTGACTTCAATATCAACTGTAGGTTCTGCTTCCACAACATCCTCTTTTTTAGGAACTTGTTCTTCAAAATTTTGTGGTTCTAAAAGGTTGTCTTCACCTTTATCTAGAGCAACATCATGTTGATCAGTTATCAAGGATTCTTGAAGTTCATCTTTATCTTTTATCAGTAAAAGATTGATCCTATTAGAACACTCATCAATTGCTTCCTCAATGACTATTCGAGCACCTAAGTCATTTTGTGCCCGATCGACAAGTCCAATAAAAGTTCGAATAAAATGCAATCTCCATACACTTGAAGGTGTGACACCCTTTTCAGCAACAACATTATCATTAACCCTTGTGCACATAGCACCTTTTGTCCATCTCTTAAAATGTACCTCTTAGGTATATAAGTAACATTGTTTAAGTGTAGGACATGAAGTGAGTGCTTGCATAGTAAACCGACCTCACCAAAATACTTACAAGTACAGTTAACTGTGACAGTTGATTCATCAAACGCAACTGTATGCATAAGCAAATATTTTTTGGGATGCCCCACGTGATATTCATAAAGAGGAGGTTTCATTCCTATGACCTTAGCTGTGCAAGGAACACCACTCACAAAATTATCTTCAAAATGTAAATAAATTTGGATTGTATAAATCCTCCTTGCATGCTCCAAAATCCCAATATCTACCCATACTAGATGTCGGTTACTAGTTAAACTATCATAATCATTACTACCTTCTTTGCTCCTCCACTCATCCACAACCTCAATAAAAGTAGTGTAGAAATCACAAAGAACATGAGTAGCATGAAGTCTACGAGAAACTGACTTGTTAGTGGTTACACTTCTCTGAGATGACATAACACCACCACTGAAATAATCTTTGGAATATACAGGACACCACATCTCTGATCTCTTATATGATACAGATTTTGAAGCCATTTGTTATCTGTGCATTTGTACTTATTCAGTATGCTGCAAAAGAACATTAAAGATTACACAAAGAACATTATTGTTAAATAAAAGAACATATATAAATAAATTAAGAAAAAATCCAAATATAAGTATAATGTATTAAGAACAACATGTATTATCTAAAAAAAGATCATTGTTGTTATAAAAAAGAACATATTAAACATTCTTGTCATGCCAAAAAATGTTATGTTAAAATAACACAAAGAACTTTATTTTTTTATAAAAAGAATATTGTTGTTATAAAAAAGAATATGTTGAGGTATAAAAAAAAGAACATAGTTAAATATAAAAAACACATAATATTACCTTGACCAATAATGCTCAAATTCTTGAATAGTATGTGTGTATTTCAAAACAATATCAGAGAAATCGTTAAAACCTTCCTTGGCCTTTAGTCCTTTGATATTTTTTCTTTGCATTATCCCTAATATGTCAAGTACATAAACGATGTCGGGAATTTAGAAAAACAATCCTTATTGCTTTGGCCATTGCTTGAGCTTGGTCAGTCATTATTGTCACTGGTTGTTTTCCCCCTATAGATTTCAGAAAAGTGGTAAACAACCACATAAAAGACTCCCATTTTTCATTGGTAAAAAATCCAATACCAAACATAACATTATTATTATGATGGTTTAGGCCAACAAAAGGATCACATATCATACCATATTTGTTTATATGAAATGTCGTATCGTGAACCAACAAGTCTCCAAAGGTATCATAATCTACCTTCATTCTATTATCACGAAAGAAGAAAGATTGCAAATGACCTTTCTCATCAACATCAAAATCATAATAGAAGTCATATTCATTGCATTTCCTCTCCTTAGAGTAGCTAAGAAGTCGCTTTGCATCACATCCATCAAACTGCATTTTCTTATGGGGAAATATAGCACCATATGCATCCCTACAAAGAAAACTAAGATTTACCTCACCATCAGCTTATGTTTTAAAACGCGCACTACATCAGCAATAGGTATACTACTCTCAATCAAACTGCTAAGCATGACAATTTGTTCCTTACTGACCTGTATCAAAAAGAACATATTACTTACAAAAGAAAACATAATGTTATTAGCAAAGAACATATGAAGTTATTTGCATTGAAAAAGAACAAAGATAAAATGTTCCTTTACCTTCCTATGAGACCTAATCAAATGTCTCTTTGAAACAAGAACCCTACTGTGATTATGATCCATAATGTGATTGACCACGATAAACAAACTAGAATTCTTATCAACATCAAATTGAATATAAGCCTTGCAACCTGTGCAAAAATTCCTCTTTTGGTAAACTTTTGGTTTTTCACCAGGTTTCTTCTCTTGTTTAAAGCCAGCAAAAGAACATACAAAAAAGCGTTTTCGAATTGTAACTTTGTCTTCTCTACGATTCAACTTATCCTTACGTATACCAAAATCGTGTTTAAAGGCATAACTATTATACAACTCATAAGCCTCTTCATTAGACTTAACATTTTCGTCAAACAATTTTGATTCACTTGCCTCAGTAAAACCTGAAATAGTAGATCAATATATGTATTTGTTAAGATCAAAATATGGTTTTTTTTTATTTTTTATTTTTTTTTACAAAAGCATGTTCTTTAATACATCAATAATGTTCTTTAATATATACACATTGATTTCAGCACATTGATTTTAGCAAAGTATATAAAGAGTACAACAAAGTACATATATATTTAGCAAATGTATAGGTGTAATATCAACATTGATTTCAACAACTTGATTTCAGCAAAGTACATAAAGAGTAAAACAAAGTACATATATATTTAGCAAATGTACATGCATTTTTCATATAATATCAACATTAATTTCAGCACTAATAAATATAATAGTTAAATAAAAGAACATAACTAAATAATAATATAACTTCATCTCCAACCTTAAACATATTGCTGTAAAAATAAATATATATTTATAAATCCAATAATAATATTTAAATCATCAATAATACCTAAATTTAATAATAAAAAAATAAGAATTAACAAATGAAAAGATAATCGATTAAACAATTTACCTTCATTTTCGTTTACGATATCCTCGAATTCACCTTCATTGTTGATATCATCATCATCATCATCATGGTGAAATTCGGATTGATAAACCATTATTAACTTGTGCCTACGTGATATACACGTTTTATACATATGTTTTTCCCAACTTTTCACTACATTATTGTATAGTTTTAGGCTCTTTAGAGCCACTTTCTGCTAACATTATTTTCTCTAGTGTGTTCGATGCATTTTCATAAGTTTTACAAGAACTTGGAGTTTCCCGGATGATTCGGACACGTTTTGAGCAATATTGGAGATGTTGGTGAACAAGGATGTAAAACCGAACTGAACAAGAATCGATCCTTGAAGAACAAGAAGCGAAAAGCAGATTTTATAAGTGTGCCCGATCGGGCTTCGCATGCCCGGTCTGATCGGGCATACAAGGGAGTGTTGGCTGACGCCAATGTTGAAGCAAAGAAGCTATTCTAAGCTCTTATGCCATGCGCCCGATCAGGCAGGCCTCGCCCAGTTGGACCGGGCGTGTGGAGGTTGGAGGAGTTCAAGATTATGAAGATCAGCAAGGCAGCCAAGGTATACGTTGTGCCTCGCACCCGATCGGGCGCTACCTGCCCGGTTGGATCGGGCGTAGAGGAAGTTCAGAGAAGAAAGCAGCGCTGTTGTTTATACCATGTGCCCGATCGGGCATGTCAATCCCGGTCAAATCGGGCACAGTTGTGCGCAACTCTGAATTCCAATTTTATTATTTTTAGGTCATTAAGGGTATAAATACCCAGTGTAATTTTCATGAGGGGATTATTCAGATTTTTCTTAAGTCCTCTTTCTCTCTCTAGAACTTTAGTTTTATTCCTTTTAGAAATTTAACTCTTAGGTTAGATTTGGGTATTGTTGATTAACAATTTGAGTAATTTCAATTAAAGCATCATTGATATTCATCTCTATTCCTTTCTCTTTCAATTATTAATGCTTTTCAATCATGTTTTCTATAATTATGATTATTATTGCTTTCTTCAATATGTGTGAGTAGATTTCTTATTCCAAGATCTAGGGTAGCCCAATTATGATTGATGCATGAATTAATTCTTTAAATTCTCTAATAACCATTGTAATTGTCTATGCTAAATTGATTGTGATTATGCCAATGCTATATTAGAGATAATTAGTATTGTTATTATTCCATTGTTTCTATCACAACGAGAGTTGGATTGTAACGGAATTGAGTAAATTGATTTAGGATTTGAAATTCAACATGAGAATAGTTGAACGGATAATTGGGAATTGAAGTAAAGTGTTTAATATCTCTAATTTGCATGATACCATGAGAATAGGCTTGATTGTGGGTTAGGGAAGCCATTGATACTCAAGAGAGGTCCTTGGTATTGGTTAGGGTTTGCTTTTCCCCGTGTTAATTGGAGTTGTATGTTAGGGGTAGATATATAATTGCATCGATCGTAATTGTGGTGATACTTGATCTTGGATGTTTAGCTTATTGATTTATTATATTCTTTGATTTATTCTAAGTTTTTCCATACTTTAGCTCTTAGTTTATTCCATCATTGATTGATTTTTGCTTAGTGATTACTTGAGTCTAGATAGTTTAGGTGAACCTTAGTCTCTTGGGATTCGACCCTAACTTGCCCGACTACATATTTAGGAGGAATAGTTAGGTTATTTTTGTTAGGTACGCGACATGCCTATCAAATTTTGGCGCCGTTGCCGGGGACTAACGGTTTCATTTGATTATTTGTGATTCGTTTTTGCTAAGCTTTATTCGTTGCTTTGGCTATTTTCTCTTGTGTTTTTGATATTCTTTCTCTAGTTTTCTTGTTGCATGCCCACACGACGCTCAAGGTCAAAAGATCTTGAACCATTTGACTCTGAGATCGAGGCAACTATAAGGAGAAGGAGAACAAGGAATCGACGTAGGAGAAACATGGAAGATGCTACGAAATCCCTTTGGGAGTACGGTATTCCTGATACGACTACCGGACTCCTATCTAGCACTGTCAGGCCACCTGTGACGGCTCAACACTTCGAGATTAAGCCCCAATTCATTCAATTTATCTCCAATGATTCATTCACAAGCCTACCGCATGATTGTCCGGTAAGTCATATTGATAGTTTTCTAGAGAAATGTGACACAATGAAAATGAATGGTGTAACAAATGATGCTATTAGACTTCGCCTTTTCCCCTTCTCATTGTGGGATAGGGCAAAGGAGTGGTTGAGGGATATGATAAGTGGCTTTTATGCCACTATTCGGGATCCTTTTTCCTATCAATTCCCTCCATTTATCGCTTTTTTAGCCCTATTTTGCCGTGCTTCTCCATATATTGCACAACAATGCTATTTCCCTTGTACTTCCCCTCTACTTTACCTTTTTGTGCTGTTTTTGGGTGTTTTCCTGTGTTTTGCAGGTAAACCAATCGATACGTGAAGTAGAAGAAAGTTCGGGATAGTTTCGAGAGCCGGTTTCAATAGCAAATCAAGCAAGGAGCTTTAATCAGGCTGTGCGCCCAGGAGAGCCCTCTCTCCCGCTTTGTGCGGGCGCGCAACCCAAGGGAGAGGGTGCGCACTCAAGGCCAAATCAGGATGTAAACCTCGTAGATGCCTCGCGCCCTAGAGAGGGCGCGCTATTCATCCTGGGCGGGCACGATAATTCTTGGAGAGGGCGCGCTACTCATCTTGCGCGGGCGTGATGATTCTTGAAGAGGGCGCGCAGATTAGCTTGAACTCTTGAAGAAAGAAGGCAACTTTTTGTAGATGCTAAGCGCGCTCAGTAGAGGGCGCGCAGTATACTTCGCGGGCGCGCAGATATTAGTAGAGGGCACGCACACAGAAGTTCGCGGGCGCGCAGCCTTAAGTAGAGGGCGCGCACATCATCCTGCGCGGGCGCGCAAAGAACTGTAGTGGGCGCGCACGCCGTCAGCCCAGCCCGTTTTTATTTTCCTACTTAAAAGCTGAATTTAAAAGGGAATGAAGGCGGCTATTCCATTTAGGGTAATATGCTTAGAACATTTCTAGAGAGAGAATAGCCTCCATTGATGCTTGTATAAGTTTTTAGAGAGAGAAAATTCAGATTCTTAGTCTTTTATCACCTAAACTTTAATCTTTAATCTAGATTAGTGCTTTATTCATACTTGTAATCAATATTGGAGCAATCTATTGGATTTTTGATGGTTCACCATTAAAGGTTCAAAGACCCATTTTCTTATTTCAATACAAGATTGAAGCTTTGTGAGCTCTTTCTATCTTAATCCCTTTTATTTTGGTTTATTTACATATTTCAAGTATTTTTGATTGTTATGTTGATGGTTTTGATTATGGCCAATTTTTTGGGTATTGTTGATATGAGTAGTTTCTCTCTCATAGGCTAGACTTTTAGCTAGGGGAAGGGGAATGGATGACTTGGTTGCTATTTGATTAAATACTTGATTTTTGGGGATTTAAACCCTTGTTGTATGAACTTGTGCTTATTGTTATATGGTTGATGATGTGCACCATTGACTATATTATTACATGTCCTAATTGATGCGCGGGAGTGATCATGTTAGGATAGAACGTGGTTTATACATCGCTTAATCAATTGCATGGGAATGAATTGTGTTAAGTAGGATCCTTGCTCCCTTGGTTGCGAATCCTTGATTATCCATGTGTTTAGATCTTAATCTCCAAGTTTGATGTTCCCCGATCCCCCTAGTGTTTTTAATCTCATAGTTTCCAATACTTGTTAGTCTTTGTTAATTGTTAGAGTAATTTTGGTAGCCTTAGTTTATTTATTGTCTTGTTTTCCACCACTCTTATTCATATACACCCCTTTTAAAACTCTATTGTTAGCACTTAGCGTTGCAATCTCCCGTTTCTCCGTGGATCTCAACCCTTGCTTGCCTCTATACTCATTTAGGTAATCTAGGATTAATTTGATAGGAAAGTGTATTGACGACGGCATTTCGTTCCTCATCAAATTTTGGCGTCGTTGCCGGGGAAACGGTCAATTTTGTTTTGCTTTTGTGTTATTTTAGAGTTTTATTTTCTTTTGTTTTTGTCCATTTGATTGTGCTAGTCATTTCTAATCGTTTTCTTAGCTTTGGTGGATGCAAAGGAGATCTCAGGGACCACCTTCTCACTACATTGATCACGAAATAGACCGTACCTTGAGACAAGTCCGTAGACTTTATCAAGAAGAAGGAAGAGGTTTTGGAGCTATTTTTGATAGTGAGAGTGATTCTTACTCTTCACACTCTCAAGGCGAAGAAATGGCTGGGCAACAAGCGGACGTTTTATTTCGTGAGTTCGGTAATCCGGAGGATTATAAGCTCACCGGTGGGATATTGCTACCCGCCACGGAAACTAACTTCACCATCCATCCTTAATATACAAGAATGGTACAAGCGGAGCAATTTTCGGGTTCTCCAAGTGAAGACCCCATTGAGCATCTTGATAGATTTCTTGAGCTTTGTGCCATGATACAAACCAACCAAGTTTCTTAAGAATACATTCGGATGCACCTATTCCGACAGTCTCTTGCAGGGAGGGCAAAGAAGTGGCTCAAGCAAGTCAAGCCTAATTCTCTCACAACATGGAGGGAAATTGTCCAAGCATTCTTGAAAAGGTTCATCTCCGAAGAGAAAACCGCCGACATGAGGAGGAAGATTGCATCTTTTGAACAAGAGGCGGAGGAAAGCCTTATTGAAGCTTGGGAGAGGTTTAAAGAGTTGGTGCAAGCATGTCCTCACCATGAATACAATCAAAGCTTACTCATAAGATTCTTCTACGATGGATTGGAGCCAATGTCTAGAGCCAACTTGGACGCGGGGGCGAGTGGCCAATTGATCAAAGTCCCTCAAAACCAAGTTGAAGCAACAATTGAAGAGGTGGTGAAGAACTATTCTTGGGGAAGTAGAAGGAGGAATGCACCTAGAAAGGGTGGAAAGTATGAGTTGGAGAAGGTTGATCAATTACAACATCAAATTGAGACGTTGACAAAAGGGCTTGCAAAGTTGAATACAAATATCGATAGTGGTGCAAGCTCCTCCCAAGTTAACTCTTTCTCTTGTCAAAATTGTGGTGGTACAACCCACGATACATCTTATTGTGGTGGTTTGAGCCCGGAGCATGTCGCGGCTTACAACACAAGGCAATATGGATATAGGGGAAGTGGTGGAGGAGTAGCTTGGAGACAACCACCACCCGGATTTGCAAACCAACCCCAACAATGGAACCAACAAGCTCAACAACCATACAATTTCAACCCACAATACCAAAACCAAAACCCTCCTACATACCAAAACCAAAACCCAAAGGGAAACTACCCAAGGAACCATCAACAAAATAGCCAACACTAATACCAAAATCAAAATCAAGTAACTCAAAGGAGTCAAGAGCAAGTGTCTCAACCCGATTCTACTCAAACCCAAATTCTCCAACAACTCCAAGCCATGAATCAACAAATCCAAGAGCTTAAGGCTCACAACAAGATGGTTGATTCTCAATTAGCTCAAGTGGCCAAAAATTCTTCCTTAAACTCTTCATCTAAACTACCTGGACAACCAAACACAAACCCATCTCACAACCTCAAACAACCCGACACATGCAAGGCGATCACCTTGAGATCGGGATCTTCTTATGAAGGCCCAAAAGGGAGTGAGGAGGTAGAGAAAGAAGGGAAAGATAAAAAGGGAGATGAGGAGGTAAATGTTGAGAAAGAAGTTGGAGACAAGAAGTCCAAGGGTAAGGACCCCATTGACACTAGCAAGTATGATAATCCGGTACCTTATCCCTGGAGGGTTGCGGAGCGAAGGTTGAATGACAAATTTGCAAAGTTTCTTGATGTGATGAAAGGGTTACACATCAACCTACCTTTCCTTGAAGTGGTGACACAAATGCCATCTTATGCGAAGTTCCTCAAAGATATCCTATCGAACAAAAGGAAGCTCAAGGATGAATTTATTACACTTCCACATCAAGTGAGTGCACTTGTTCAACATAAGATGCCAAAGAAGCAAAGAGACCCCGACAGTTTCACATTTCCGGTCAAGATTGGCAACTTTGGGCCCAAAGGAGCTCTAGCCGACCTTGGGGCTAGTGTTAGCCTAATGCCGTTGTCCATTGCTCAACAATTGAATATCGAGATGATACCCACAAGGAAGACCATTCAACTAGTCGACCGATCGGTTAAGTTGCCTTGTGGAGAAATTGAAGATGTCCCCATTCAAGTGGGACACATCTATGTACCTTGTGATTTTGTTGTAATGGATATGGAGGAGGATGAGAACACTCCTTTGATTCTTGGAAGGGAAACATTGAAGAAATTGGGGGTCGTCATTAATTGCAAAAACAATACCATTACTTGTGAAGTAGCCGATGAAAAGATTGTTTTTGAATTCTCTAAGCTACTCAAGACCCCCATAGTTGAGAAGTGTTATAGGGTTGATGTGGTAGGTGAGGAGTTGGATTTTTTGGGAAGGGTTATGATGAGCCCTCAAGATCCAATGTTTGAGGCTCTTACATGCGAGGAAGAGTAATACTCTCACGAGGCAAAGGAGTTTTTCATGACTATTGAAGAAGCCAAAAGAAAGGAAGAGAACGATCCTAAGCATGAAGAGCTAGCACAAGAAGAGGAGAAATTGGAGGAGAGTTCTAAGCCTCCTCCCAAGGTAGAACTCAAACCCCTTCCCCTCTCTTTGAAATATGCTTACCTTGGAAATGAAGGGGAATACCCGGTTATTATCAATGTTATCCTTGATGGGCATGATTTGGAAAAATTGCATGACGTTTTGAGAAAATATAGAAGTGTGATAGGGTATAGCATTGATGATATCAAGGGTATTAGCCCTTCGTTGTGCATGCATCGAATCCATCTTGAGAATGATGATGCCACCTCCATTGAGCCTCAAAGAAGGTTAAATCCTAACCTTAAAGAGGTAGTAAAAAGGAGATTTTGAAACTACGTGAAGCGGGGATTATCTATGCTATCTCCGATAGCAAATGGGTAAGCCCGGTTCACGTAGTTCCTAAGAAAGGTGGAATGACCATACTCAAGAATGAGAAGGGAGAGGACATCTCCACCCGAACGGTGACCGGGTGGAGAATGTGCATTGATTATCGGAAGTTGAATAAAAATACAAAGAAAATCACTTCCCTCTCCCTTTCATCGACCAAATTTTGGAAAGGTTATCACAACATGCCTTCTATTGCTTCTTGGATCTATACTCGGGATTTTTCCAAATCCCAATCCACCCTAAGGATCAAGAGAAGACCACTTTCACTTGTCCTTATGGGACATTTGCATACCGAAGGATGCCCTTCGGCCTATGCAACGCCTCATCGAATTTCCAACGATGCATGACCTCCATTTTCTCTGAAATGTTGGAGAATGAAATTGAAGTATTCATGGATGATTTCAATGTAGGCGGCTCCTCTTTTGACACGTGCTTATTTAACCTCGAAAAAGTCTTGAAGCGATGTCAAGAGACGAGCCTTGTTTTGAATTGGGAAAAATGCCATTTTATGGTTGAGGAGGGGATTGTCCTCGGCCATAAGGTGTCAAAAAGAGGGATTGAAGTTGACTCGGCTAAGGTGTCGGTAATAACCAAGCTACCCCCGCCTACTTCCATTACGGGAGTAAGGGCTTTCTTAGGGCACGCGGGTTTTTACCAGAGGTTTATCAAAGAATTCTCCACTATATCTAAACCTTTAACCAGATTGCTTCAAAAGGATAAAGATTTTTGTTTTGATGATATTTGCCTTCGAGCCTTCAATAAGCTCAAAGGAGCTCTCACATCTACTCTTGTAGTGCAAGCTCCAGATTGGAGCTTGCCATTTGAACTAATGTGTGATGCTAGTGACTTCACAGTGGGAGCCGTATTAGGTCAAAGAGCAGGAGGCAAGCTGCATGTTATTTCCTATTCTAGTAGAACCTTGGATGATGCCCAAAAGAATTATACTACTACAGAAAAGGAGATGCTTGCAATTGTGTTTTCTATGGACAAGTTTCGGCCTTATCTTGTTTGTTCCAAAGTGATAGTGTACACGGACCATGCTGTGGTTCGATACTTAATGAACAAGAAGGATGCAAAGCCTAGGCTAATATGATGGGTCCTCCTCCTTCAAGATTTTGACATTGAAATGAGGGATAAGAAGGGGGCCGAAAACCATGTTGCCGATCACTTGTCTAGATTACCTCATAATGAAGTTGAAAGTGTTCCGATAAATGAGGAGATGGGTGTTGAGACCCTTATGGCTATTGCTTCTTCTCCTAGTCTGTGGTTTGCAGATTTCGCAAATTACCTAGCTAGTGGAATTATCCCGTACCAATACTCATCTCAGCAAAAGAAGAGGTTTTTCAAGGAAGTAAGGCGGTATTTTTGGGACGACCCATTAGTATTCAAACAATGTGGGGATGGTATATTCCGGAGATGTGTCCCGGACCATGAAATTGAGGGTGTGCTCGAACATTGCCATTCACTACCGTGTGGAGGACATGGTGGTGTGACTAAAATTGTGGCTAAAATCTCTCAATCCCTTCTATGGTGGCCTACCATGCATCGTGATGCCCAACGATACATATCTAGGTGTGATAGGTGCCAAAGAGAGGGAGGCATCACAAAACGGGATGAAATGCCTCAATTGGGTATCCTTGAAGTTGAACCGTTTGATGTTTGGGGGGTTGATTTCATAGGTCCATTCGTGTCCTCATGTGGAAATGCTTATATATTGGTTGCGGTTGACTACGTGACCAAGTGGATAGAGGTTATACCATCGCCAACCAACGACCACAAAGTAGTCCTCAAGCTTCTAAGGAAGATCATTTTTCCAAGATTTGGGGTGCCCCGGACTCTCATTAGTGATGGTGGATCGCACTTTGCCAAGAAGCAGCTTGAAGCCTTCCTCAAGAAATATGGTGTCCACCATAAAGTAGGGCTCCCATATCATCCCCAAACTCAAGGCCAAGTTAAGGTATCGAACCGAGAGATCAAGAACCTACTTGAGAATATGGTGAACCGGACTCGAAAGGATTGGTCCCTCAAACTTGATGATACTCTATGGGCCCTTAGAACGGCCTACAAAGCCCCGATAGGAACTACTCCATACCGGTTGGTTTATGGCAAGGCTTGCCATCTCCCGGTAGAGTTGGAACATAAGGCTTGGTGGGCCATCAAGGAGCTTAATATGGACCTTGGGGAAGCCGGAAAGAAAAGGTTGATGAAATTGAATGAACTAGAGGAGCTTCGTTTCGATGCATATGAGAATTCAAGGCTTTATAAGGAGCAAACAAAGAAGTGGCACAATCAAAGGATAAGGTTCAAGGAATTCAAGGTTGGAGATGAAGTTCTGCTTTTCAACTCTAGACTTCGTCTTTTCCCCGGAAAACTGAAATCCAAATGGTCCGGTCCTTTCAAGATTTCTAATGTCACTCCTTATGGGTCCTTCGAGCTAGATGCGAGCGATCACAAGTTTTGGGTTAATGGGCACCGCATCAAACTCTATCATTCAGGGAACGAAGTTGGTCGTATTGAGTGCCTTAGGCTTGATCCTATGGATTACAAGCCTTGTCTTGTTGAACCTTAATGAATCGGAATAATGGTCAAGCTAATGACCTTAAAAAGAAGCGCTTCTCGGGAGACAACCCGAGCCCCTTTCCCCCTTCTATTCTTTGAATTTTTAAATTTCGTACCTAGATTTTATGATTGGATCTAATCCATAGTTGTTTTTATTGTAGGTCAAGTAGGCCCGAAGAAGGAGCACAATGAAGAGAATTAACGACATTCACGCGCTTTTGATGATCTCGGGATGGGAGCTCTCGAAGCCAAATCCGTAATATAGGAATATTGTCGTTTTGAACTTGAACTTTTGTATGCTTTTGATGGGGTTGTAATATTTGATAAACGTTTTAGTTTTATGTGTTAGGGATTTTTAGTAGAGTTAGAGAACTTTTTAAATCGAAGAAGTTTGAGAGTTTTCTGTAGATGCCTTGAGAGGGCTCAACAGGGCGCTCATGAGGTCTGCGCGGGCGTGCACTTTCTGAAAAAAAGGGGGCAATGTTTCTGTAGATGGCATTCGCGCCCGTGAGAGGGCTCTCACAGGTACTGCGCGGGCGCGCAGGTGGGTTTGCGCGGGCGCGCAGGTAGTGTGCGCGGGCGCGCACAAATCTTGTTCAGAAAACGCAGGTACGCCTCTTTCGTCTTCATTTTCACTTTCATGGTCTCACTTCTCTTTCTCTCCTAAGCCCTAACCTCCATTACTAACCTCCATCATACCTCAAAATCTTCACTTTTCCTCCCCAATTCTCCCTCAAAATTCATCAAACACTCACCAAAACCTCACTTTGCACACTTTTGCTCATCAAAAACCCTTGAATCTCACCCAAGAAATTTCAAGAAAACCCCAAAAACCCCAATCTCCCATTGCACGAAGCTAGCCCCCTCGGTGAAGTTTTCGTTCGAACTTTCATCTTCAAGAAGGTATATCTAACTCCCTAAGCCTAATTTCTGCTACATTTTGATAGAATTCATGATAGACTTCTTGAATTTGTGATGTTTGTGGGAGAAATTTTGACTCAATTGAAATACATGTGATATTTTTGCAATTCTTTTGATTATATTGACATGTATATGAGTATTCTTGCAAATATGTGATTCTAATGAAATACTTGTGAATGATTTGCAATTCTTGGGATTTTCTTGAAATAGTTAGGGAATTGTGAATTGTTAGATATAGGTATTTGTGGGTTTATGATACGTAAATTGTTGGCCATGAATTTCATGATGAGTGTGAGTAATTTGGGAATTTTGAGAATTGTTTGGGTGATGTATACATCTCATGAGCTCCTTGCCTATTGACTAACTTTGTTACGTTGTTGTTGTATTTGTTGTGCTAATTGTTGTTTTGTAGGATTTCGCTTGATAGTGCGATTGAATTTTTGGGTTGGTACTCTTCGAATTGTGGTTTGGGTTGATATTTTCGGTGTTTTGGTGTGAAATTCTCTGTGGTATAAACTTTTGAGAAGTGGTTGGGGCGAAGATGTTGAAATTCAGTAGAAAACGATCAAAGAGTGGGACGGAACCACAACCCTCCTAACCTTCCCAATCCCAGCAAAATAAACCAACTTTACCCCCTCTTACCTTCCAAAATAACAACCACGAAGCCAACTAAAAAAAATGAAAGAGAGGAAGCTTAGACCCTCCAAGCACTATCACTGTCCTACCACCACAAGCTTGGGTGTCGACGAAGACATTTGGGTACTCTTTGAGAACCTCAATTTGGGTACATTTGTGAGCTCGTCATTCAACACCTACCTTGAGCCAACCCTTGAATTCTTTTCCATTTTCTCCAGTGAATCTGTGGGGGATGACGACTTTAAAGTAACCTTCCAGCTTTTCAACAAATCTCATTCACTATCCTTGAGAGAGCTTAACATTGCCCTGGACTTTAATCCAGATGCTAACCTTATTGCTCCCGAGTACTCCTCTTTCGAAGTTTATAATGAAAGACATTGGTGGAGGGGGATCACGGGAAAAGAAGAGTTCAACACCCGCTACTCCTTAGCCAGTGAGATCGCTCACTCGTCCCTAAGAATCCTGCACCGTATACTTGGATACGCTATTTTCAACAAGCAGGATTTAGGGAAGATGTCTAGGGAGGATATTCTCACTCTGTGGTTCGCTACTCAGCCGACCTTAGGCCGACGAGTGAACCTGGGCTACTTCTTCATCAAAATTGCTTATCAATCGCCAAGGGGAAGAAGACTGGCGAAATTGCCTGTGGGAGTATGGTAACAAGGTTAGCCTTGAATCTTGGGCATGGGGATCTCCTCCCCTCTTGCACTATGGTCGGGAATAGCAGTGACATCTTTCTCAATCTTGAGCAAATTAAAAGGTTGGGATTCATTGCCTTCACCCCTGGAGAGGGAGTTTATGATTGGTTGGTGTCTCATGCACACCGTTGCTTTCTCCCAAACCCGGATCTTACCTCCTTCCAAAGGGAGTCCAGAAACATCTACTGGGTTAGGAGGGACAATGGTGTCCTTCCTGGAACCGATCGAGGAGAGGACCTTGTATTTGAGCAAGATGATGAGGAGATGGTGGATCAACAACAACAACATCAACAACAAAAACAACATCAACAACAACAACAACATCAACAACAACAACATCAACACCAACAGCAACAGCAGCAGCAGTTCTTCCAAAGCCAAGGCTTGGAAAGCCTTGAGCAGCGAATGGGGAGCCTCCAGTGGGGTGTTCAAAGCCTATTTGAAACCCAGCAAGGTATGTTTCTCCAACAGCAGCCTATTTATGATATGCATGTAGATAGAGGCGATGTCACGCCTCCGGTCAATTATCCATATTGGCCTCCCCAGCATGGCCCAATGCCATCGTGGGGGGGGTGACAACGCCCCTACCTACCCCTATTGGCAAGGACCTTCCAAGCCAAATAGGGTGCGCCATGATTTCCCTGACGCGTCCGGGTCCTATGATTATAGGTTGCCGGGTGGTAGTGATTATAGGGGTGATCCCAATTACCCCTATGTTGACCCCACCCACCCCCAACCCCTAACCATGCCCCCCCAATTCGACCCGTTGCCTACTTGGCAACAAGACCTCTTCCGAGGTCATTATGGTTGGCCTCCAGGCTACACTGGAGGTTGGGATCCCCACGGCCCACCTGACGGCTTCTCCTACGGGGATATGGGGCCGGACTCCGGTGATGCTGGCCCTAGTGGGCACTAGCCCCCTATTTTTCTTGGCTATTCCCCCTGTCCTTCCCTTCCTTTGTTTTGTCTTGGAGCAACGAGGTCGTTACTCCTTCTACGTGTGGGGGGGGGGGGTATAAGTGTCAGGAGTCGATTCTTTTGTATATAAGGGGCTTGCATCACTATAGTGTGGGGGGGAAATCTTAGCTTGCTATCTATTTTTGCTGCTTTTATTTGATATCCTGTTGTTTTTTGCTGTTTATGATGGGAAGATCTAATCCTTTGTATATAGTTTATGCTCCTTTTCTTTCTTTCTTTTTGGTGTGTTTTCCTTGTCTCACTGATGCAGATTGAAGAAGGAACTTCAAAAACATCTCAACCGCGCTTCAAACTGCAAACCCAATGGTGAGTATGGTATGACTGCGCATTCCAAATTCAAGTGGCATTCGGTGAGACCCTTCCTTTTTCTTTTTGGTGTGTTTAGTTTTTTCTTCTTAGCCTAGGAAGGAGTTGAATGGTTCGAGGATGTTTGCATGCGGTTCCAAGGAACCTAAGATCGTTGGTATTGATACCGAACGATCACTTGTATGTTGATTGGGATTTATTTGAATCTTTATGCCTCATATGTGAACCCTCTTTACTCCTTTCTTTTGTTTCATTTCCTTTTTTTTATTTTGTGATAAGAATAATTATGGCATGATGATATAGTGGTATTTTGGAACTTGCTTACTACATTCGGACTCTATTTCCGTGATGATGCACCTTAGAATGCTAGTTTCTTCGTTCTTAACTTTGTGATGAGATGCACATTTCGAGATCATTGTTGATTGAATTAGTCCAGTCTTAGTCAAGGTAGCAAGGGCAAGAACTAGTGATGGCATTTGAACCCTTAGTTCACGGGTTGTGGTAAGATGGAGTTGCTCCTCATAGTGGATTTGACGGCCCCTAGTTGGTTGTTGCTTACTCTTCTCGTCCCTAGTGAGGTTCATTTTGTTCAAGCCTTCATCAATTTGTTGAGCGGCGTTTTTAGGATCCTCATCTATGCACGTTTGAATCCTTGTGTTGATTATTAGCTCCCAAGATCGTGACCTTGGACTTTTGGGGGAGGAAAAGGGCATCATTTCTCATTTTCATTTATATTCTCTTTTATTTAGTTACAAATTTGATTTTCTCTTTTGCATCAACCTCCTTGCCAACCAATTTGAGCCTAATGTTTCCCATTCTTGTCTCAACCCCATTACAAGCTTAACGGCCTATGTTTTACCAACCCTTTTAGTTAGTGAAGCATTGGGCTTGTAAGGCTAGTATGAAGAGCGTAGTGGATATGAGCATGAACCTTTGGTGAAATTGGTTTGGAGCAAATTCTTGAGATGAAAGTCTAAATTTGAGCATGAAAGAAAACTTGGGAAGTGTGATGCTTTGAGCCAAAAAAAAAAAAAAAAAAAAAAAAAAAAAAAAAAGAAGTTAGAGAGAAAGAGAAAAAAAAAGTGATATGAGAAATTGATCTATCTTGTGTATCCTTGAATAAAGTTAGTGATGCGAATGAAATCAAAATGTTTGGATGTTCGTTTGAGTTGTGGTTATGTCTTGAATTTTGACCTTGAGGGCTGCCCTTCCTCTTGCTTCACTTAGGATTACCGCCACTATTTCAAATTGTTCTTCCGACCTCTACCTTAAGCCGTGTCATTACAACCCATGTAAACCCCTTAGACCTTAGAAGTCCGTGGTCATTAACCGGTGGAGGGAGATGGTTTTCAACCCTATGGAAAGAGCATGTATAGATGAGATGTCGGGATGATCTTTTACCTCCTCAAAGTAATTCTTTTTCCGGTTCCTTCGTGGAATCATGAGGAGCCACCTAGGGGGATGATTTGAAGCTAGTGGGGGGAACGCGGACCGTTCTAGAGGGACTAGGGAGGAAGATGACTCATTAGTTCTCTATGCTTGGCTTAGACTTGATTCTTGCAATCTTTAGCATCTTGAGAAGTGCGTGCACCATTTAGTTGAGAATGACTAATATTCTTTGGTGTTGTTTATCATGGTTGAGCCCGAATAAAGCAATCGTCCATCTTGAAATTTGATGTTGTTTTCTTTAAGCCATGCCGAATTATGTTTATCTTTGTAGTGTTCGATTTGTCTTTTTCTCCTCGGTTTTTGCCAAGAGTTGTGGGTTAATCTCTTTGGAAACCTTCACGAGAGCATACTCGTCCTCATAGGCGACTTTGAGGTTTAAATGGCTTGTTGTTTGCGCTAAAAACAACCGTGATTCCTACGAAAGTGAGTTAGTGTATATTCTTATGTCTTTCTTTTATTTTTAATCTTGGTTGTCTGCCTTTGTTTCTAATTTGGGTGGTGATCTTGCTTGAGGACAAGCAAGAGGTAAGTGTGGGGGAATTTGATAAGTGGCTTTTATGCCAATATTCATGATCCTTTTTCCTATCAATTCCCTCCATTTATCGCTTGTTTAGCCCTATTTTTCCGCGCTTCTCCATATATTGCACAACAATGCTATTTCCCTCGTACTTCCCCTCTACTTTACCTTTTTGTGCTGTTTTTGGGTGTTTTCCTGTGTTTTGCAGGTAAACCAATCGATACGTGAAGTAGAAGAAAGTTTGGGATAGTTTCGAGAGCCGGTTTCAATAGCAAATCAAGCGAGGAGCTTTAATCAGGTTGTGCGCCCAGGAGAGCCCTCTCTCCCGCTCTGTGCGGGCGTGCAACCCAAGGGAGAGGGCGCGCACTCAAGGCCAAATCAGGATGTAAACCTCGTAGATGCCTCGCGCCCTAGAGAGGGCGCGCTATTCATCCTGCGCGGGCGCGATAATTCCTGGAGAGGGCGCGCTACTCATCTTGCGCGGGCGCGATGATTCCTGGAGAGGGCGCGCAGATTAGCTTGAACTCTTGAAGAAAGAAGGCAACTTTCTGTAGATGCCAAGCGCGCTCAGTAGAGGGCGCGCAGTATACTTCGCGGGCGCGCAGATGTTAGTAGAGGGCGCGCACACGGAAGTTCGCGGGCGCGCAGCCTTTAGTAGAGGGCGCGCACATCATCCTGCGCGGGTGCGCAAAGAACTGTAGTGGGCGCGCATGCCGTCAGCCCAGCCCGTTTTTATTTCCCAACTTAAAAGCTGAATTGAAAAGGGAATGAAGGCAGCTATTCCATTTAGGGTAATATGCTTAGAACATTTCTAGAGAGAGAATAGCCTCCATTGATGCTTGTATAAGTTTTTAGAGAGAGAAAATTCAGATTCTTAGTCTTTTATCACCCAAACTTTAATATTTAATCTAGATTAGTGCTTTATTCATACTTGTAATCAATATTGGAGCAATCTATTGGATTTTTGATGGTTCACCATTGAAGGTTCAAAGACCCATTTTCTTATTTCAATACAAGATTGAAGCTTTGTGAGCTCTTTCTATCTTAATCCCTTTTATTTTGGTTTATTTACATATTTCAAGTATTTTTTATTGTTATGTTGATGATTTTGATTATGGCCAATATTTTGGGTATTGTTGATATGAGTAGTTTCTCTCTCCTAGGCTAGACTTTTAGCTAGGGGAAGGGGAATGGATGGCTTGGTTGCTATTTGATTAAATACTTGATTTTTGGGGATTTAAACCCTTGTTGTATGAACTTGTGCTTATTGTTATATGGTTGATGATGTGCACCATTGACTATATTATTACATGTCCTAATTGATGCGCGGGAGTGATCATGTTAGGATAGATCGTGGTTTATACATTGCTTAATCAATTGCATGGGAATGAATTGTGTTAAGTAGGATCCTTGCTCCCTTGGTTGCAAATCCTTTATTATCCATGTGTTTAGCTCTTAATCTCCAAGTTTGATGTTCCCCGATCCCCCTAGCGTTTTTAATCTCATAGTTTCCAATACTTGTTAGTCTTTGTTGATTGTCAGAGTAATATTGGTAGCCTTAGTTTATTTATTGTCTTGTTTTCCACCACTCTTATTCATATATAGCCCTTTTAAAACTCTATTGTTAGCACTTAGCGTTGCAATCTCCCGTTTCTCCGTGGATCTCGACCCTTGCTTGCCTCTATACTCATTTAGGTAATCTAGGATTAATTTGATAGGAAAGTGTATTGACGACGACATTTCGTTCCTCATCAAGATGAAGGCACTGGCTCGTTCGACACATGGGACAAGCTAGTGAAGGCCTTCTTAGTGAAGTTTCTAGGACAGGAGAAGATTGCTAGGTTGAGGAAAGAGCTATCCACCTTCCGACAGTCAGATGACGAGTCTCTCTATGAGGCTTGGAGGAGATTCAAGAGGCTACAGAGACAATGCCCTCATCATGGCATCCCAGAGTGGATGTTAATCTAAACATTCTACAATGGGATGACTCATGAATTTCGCATATACATAGATGCTGCATCCGGAGGTTCGGTCATGACCAAGAATCCAACGGAAGCCAGGGAACTAATAGAAAAAATGGCGGCCAACGATAACTACCATCCAGGAGGTCGTTAGAATGTGAAAAAAGGAGGTAAACTTGATGTAGATGCTTTGACTATGTTAACCAGTTCTGTGCAGGCACTAACAAGCACGTTTGATAAGCTCCAAGCTGGAACTTCTACTAGCCCATAGGAGGTTTTTCAGCTGTGTAATGTGCACGGCCATATTGCACCCGATTGCCCACAGAACTCGAGTGAGATGTCAATTGAACAGGCAAATGCTTTCTACTCTTCAAATTCCAAAAAGCCCTATGATCCCTACTCTAATTCTTACAATGAAGGTTGGAAACACCATCCCAACTTCTCCTATAAGAAAACCCAAGCACAACAAAATCCACCACCACAATCACCCAACAACTACAACCAACCACCACCCGGTTTCCAACAAAGACCGCCTATGAACCAACAACCAGTGCAACCACTCCCCTAAAAATCTAGCCTTGAGTTGATGATGGAGAGTTTCATTACCACAACCAATAATTCCATCCAACAACAAAGTAAATCCATCCAACAGTTGCAAGCCCAGAGTAAGCTCATGGAAAACCAAATAAGCCAACTTGCTCATCAAGTTGGTCAATCCTTAAAGACTCCAGGGACTTTTCCGGGCCAGACAGAGCAACCTCAAAAAGGCCACATGAATGTTGTTACTTTGAGGAATGGAAAGCAATTGGAAGATCCTCCTATCAAGGAGCCATCAAAGGAGGTCGTTGAAGAAATAGGTGAAGGTGAGAAGGAGATTCACAATGCTAAGGTTAATGATGAAGCAAAGGATGCAACTCCAAAGCCACTTACTCCATATGTGCCTAAAGTTCCTTTTCCTCAAAGGTTAGCCCAAGCTAAACTTGAGAAAAAGTACGGTAAATTTCTTGACATTCTTAAAAAGCTTCATATAAATATTCCGTTTTTAGATGCTATATCCGAAATGCCTTCATATGCTAAATTTTTGAAGGATATGCTTTCTAACAAGAAAAAGTTAGAAGAGAATGCTACAGTTGCTTGAATG
The DNA here is from genome assembly GCF_001683475.1 of Chenopodium quinoa. Classification (NCBI taxonomy): domain Eukaryota; kingdom Viridiplantae; phylum Streptophyta; class Magnoliopsida; order Caryophyllales; family Amaranthaceae; genus Chenopodium; species Chenopodium quinoa. The sequence goes on along the minus strand of NW_018743212.1, from coordinate 4,676,648 downwards.
CAGAGTTCAGTGTTATTTTGCAGAACACTCTACCTAAGAAATTAGGTGATCCAGGTAGTTATTCAATTCCGTTGAAGCTTGGAGATATTGAAATCAACAGAGCACTATGCGATCTTGGTGCAAGTGTAAGTCTCATGCCGATGTCCATCTGTAAGAAGCTACAAATGGGTGAACTCAAACCCACACGCATATCCTTGCAACTTGCAGACAGGTCAGTCAAATTTCCTTTGGGTGTGGTTGAGGATGTACCTCTTCGTGTAGGTAAATTTTCATTCCTTGTGATTTTGTTGTGATGGAAATGGAGGAAGATGTGAATGTTCCAATTATACTTGGTAGACCTTTCTTAGCTACTGCAGGTGCAATCATTGACATGAAGAAGGGTAAGATTACTTTTGAAGTAGGTGATGAAAAATTGGAATAATCACTTTTGAATGTTATGGGTACTCCCTCTATGGGAGACACTGTTTGTCAGGTTGATGTACTTGACGAGTTGCAGAGTGAGCAGCTTCCTTTGAGCAAACCAGATGACGCACTTGAACAAGTGCTAGTAGGAAAGGATGATGGTGATGGAGATTGGGAAGCAAGAGAATATGCCAGGCTACTTGAAGAAGCAAAGGCCAACCCAATCGCTAATCCAATCAGAGAAACACTTAGTGCAGTGAGTATTCGGGAGAGTACTAAGCCTCTCGAGGTAGAGTTGAAACCTCTCCCTTCTAATATTTATATATTATATCATGCCCCCTCATATGAGAGCTCATTGGGTTTGAAATGTGGATGTACCATGATCCCCACCATACCCAATGTTTAATGTATCACGTTGGCTCTTGATAACATGTTAAAAGACCAACTCAACCAAAAGGTTAAGCTGATGGTTAAAGCCTATGATCGATTTATATACTCTATCATTATATAATGCTCTTATCGTGTTTATTTACTTGCAGCACACCATTTTGACACGCATTTTAAAAGAGATATTAGATAAGGTAAACGAACATATTAATTGACAAAATTTTACCACTGATTAGAATAATGAAAAAATGCTATGGTTTAAATTTTATGGCTATAATTCACTTGTTTACCTATTCTAATCACTTTCTTAAATAGTGTGTCAACAGTGGAGCTGTCAAAAACTGACCCGACCCAAAAGACCGACCCGAACCCGATTATTAACCGACCTGTCTAAACCCAGAAAAATGATGACCCGAACTTGAGACCCGACCTGAAATCAACCCTAGACCCGAGTTAACCTGAGTATTTGAGACCCGAACCCGAACATGAACCGACCTGCAGATGACCCGACCCAAATATAACCCGTAAAATATTGACTTGAACCGAACCCGACCTGAACCGAAATTGACCCAAATTCGTTTTAACCCATCAAAATCCGAATTTAAACCGACCTATTCCTAACTCAACCCGAATTTAACCCGACCTATTACTAACCCGACCCGAAATTCAACCCGATCTATCACTAACCCGACCTGAAATCAACCCGACTTGTTATTGACCCGAAATTAACTAGCAATCTAGTATTACGTCATATCTTTTTTTTTTCCCCTAATTCTATGAGTTATTTTCCTATTTAAGCTTATTTAAATATTTTCAATAAAATTCTCTATTATCTAATGTATTACAATTTATATGTCTCAAAAAAACCTATAAAAATTTGTGAATACCACTACTTTTTGGATGCATGTGCATTCTTTATTTAAATTTAGCAATTACGATTTACGAATACTACTACTTTTTAGGTGCAAGTTCATTCTATATTTCAATTAAGCAATTATGGTTTACGAATACTACTACTTTGTAGGTGCATGTGCATTAATGTAGTCAATTACGGTTTACATATACTATTTGACCTTAGGCTTGTTTGTTTTATCTTATATTTTATAAAAAAAAAAATATTCAAATAAAAAAAAGTTTAAAAAAATAATAATTTCGGATAATGATTGAATTGAACATGATAATGATTAAATGCGAGCATGAGTATATGACAATGACCCGATGATAATCTGATCCAAATAATTTACCTGTACCCGATCATGACTTGACTTGTCTGGACTCGAGAAAGTGGTGACCCGAACTAGAGCTGTTAAAAGGCTTTTATTGGTCTTTTATTTTTCTAATTTTATTATTCATTTGCCTATTTAATCTTATTTAAATGTTTTGAATAATGCCATTTAAATGTTTAAAAAAAATGTCATTAAAAAAAAAAGTGAACTCGGATATGAACTTATAAAAAAATAAACAAGTTTAGATAATTTCAAATAAAATAAGTTTAGAAAAAAAAAATTATTGTATTTTAACTTATTTAAACTAAACTTATTTTATCCAAATGTATATGAACTTATTATATTTTAGCTAAACCTGTTATCTCGAATATGAACTTATCTGAAATTGTTATCCCTTAAATGAGTGGAATGAATGTGAATAGATTAGAATAGAGTTTGAACTTATCTTCTAAAAATCTAAACTAAACATATCTTATTGGAATTAATATGAACTTATTAGGTAGATCTTATGTAAACTTATTAGAACTTATTACCTCGAATTTAAACTTATCTGAAATTATTTCTCTTACAATAAATGAAGTAATTGATAACAATTAAACGTGAATGTCATTACATGAACTGTTAACAAACCGACCCAAAAAATGTACCCGAACCTGATATGATCCGACCTGAAATCAACCCGATACCCAATTAACCCAATATTTGAGACCCGAACTTGAACATGACCAGACTTGGAAATGATCCGATGTGATTATAACCTGCAATTTTTCTTGAACCAAACTCGACTTGAACCTGAACATGACCCGACTTGTAAATGACCCGACCTGATTGTAACCAGCAAATAATTGACTTGAACCCGAGAATGACCCGACTTGAAAATGACTCGACCTAATTATAACCCGCAAATTATTGACTTGAACCGGACCTGACTTAAACCCAAGAATGACCCGACCTGATTATAACACGCAAATTATTGACTTCAACCGAACCCGACTCAAACTCGAGATTGACCCTAACCCGTTTAACCCGTGAAAACCCGAATTAAACCCGACCCATTTTTCACCCGACCCGAATGTAACCCGACCTGCTATTAACCCGACCCAAACCCGATAAGATGTATGACCCGATGTTACCTGACTCAAGCATGACCCAACTCAAACCCGACCCGTATAGGTTACGACATTAACCCGAAATGACCCAACCCACACTTACCCGACCCAAACCCGACCTATTTACCCGAATTGACAGCTCTAGTCAACAGGGTATGTTGTTAGTTTAAAATAACACAGGATGTTATTTGGTTTTAAGCTGTGTGTTCAATTTAATTTAATTTATAATTCTTGAATAAAAATGTATGTGATACTCTTAACACGAACAGAAAATGAACTGGGTTCATATGTGAAGACTTTGTGATTGGTTTGAACGTGAGATTCTATAATTTTATACGTTCTTTGCAATTAAGACATGTTTTGTGCGAATTTTGGGGTCCCATGGGTTTGAATTACATGTTCACTAACATCCAAAGCGACTTGGCCATAAGTGATAAATGGCACATGATTACATGAACAAAAAACACAAGATAACTGGATGCTACTCCGTAGTAATATGGCAACAATTCCATCAAAGCTCCGTATAAACAAGCTAAATTGATGGCACAACCATACCCAGTCACACACGCTGGCCATTGCACTACTCTAATAAAAGTTGAGACATCCAGTACTTATTTAACATTTTTGCAAGCATCAGAAATTCAGAATATAAGCAAGCCAACTCAATACCTAATCGGCAGCTTCAACAACCCAGAAACAGGCAAATAAGAACAGTAAAACAAGATAACAGGCAAATAAGAACAGTAAAACAAGATAACTGAGCAAATAATATACGAAGTACTACTGAAGTTAACCCAAGAAAATTGCTAAACCAGTATCTAAAGACATTACCATTGATTCATCTCTCTAAACAGAAAACAAATATAGGTTCACGCACCAAAATTTGACAAGTTGATTGTGCAGCAGTCTAAATTGTCCAAAGAAACACAACCAAAACAAAATAATAAGCAAAAACTTAAGAGACACGACTTAGTAACCGCCCTTAAGATCGTTGGTAACATCATAGGGAATAGGAGTCACAGTCTCAATGGTCTGGCCCTCAACCAAAAATCCTGGCTTGGGACCTTCAGGTTGCCTCTTTGTGCTGATAACTTCACCTCTGGCCTTAGCAGCAGCCTTGAGCTCATCGTTCTTCTTTATCCTGTGCTTAAGGTCCTCCTGGCAACGTGAACTCTGGATGTGCTCAATACGCACATGGATCCTCTTGGGGATGATTCTGTTACCAACCTAGACATTAACCATGACAGAACAGTAAGTAATCACAGATAAAACTGGATAATAAAATTTACATATTTAAAATCAGAAACATCGCTCATTTAACACAACAATAGTTATGCTATGCCTGATTAGCACCTCCAATTTAAAAAGTTATTCCTAGTTTATGGCACAAAGAATTGATTTCCGGAACGGCTAATTAAACTTTGACAAGAAATATCAGCCTACATTCAACAAACGATGCTCTGATTTGACACCCTCAGCTTTTGAAAAAAGAGTGTTGTCTAATGAAACACAAATGAAAACATTGTATCTTTGCACTTGATGTTATTGAACCTCGAAATCACACATCCAAATTGATAAGAACTAATCACCATCCACAGCTTAACTCTAAAGAATTGCAATAAGCCAAGATAATCAATATACCCTACTAAAATACCCATAATTTATCATTTAATCAAATTAATCATGCTACATAAAATCAAACCATTTCATTACTATAAATTGTATAAAATGAGAAACCAACTAAACCCTAAGTCTGAGCCAACAAAAAACCTAACTACCGCCGCCGCCTACATTGAAACACAGAAAATTTCACTACATTTACCATCAAATAATACTTCATTAAATACTTTACATTTTACATACTACAGATCTATAGTGTGCATACAAAACCATCATAATTACTTGAATAATCAACATCCAAATCAACAATTTCTCATAAATTCAAACTTACATTAATCCATAAACAAGACAATTTCCCAATAATTTCCCATATCAAACTAAGAACAAAAACCAAACTACTGATAAACCCAGAAAATTCATCATTTTTATAACAAAATCCAGCAACAGAGATACTCAAATAACAGCAAACATCAATAAATTTATATCATTTACAGATTGAAAATAAATCATAGAAATTAACAAACACAAAAAACCTAGAAACAATCCAGCAAAAAAAATGGATGGTATACCTGCTTGTTGACCTCCACGCCAATAGCACGCTTGGTGATATTCCAGACACGGCCAGTGCGACCATGGTAGAACTTATGGGGCATACCCTTGTGAATGGCACCATTAACCTTGATATCAACATACTCACCGATGTGGAAAGTACGAAGGTAAGTTGAGATTGGGATCACACCCTTTCGCCTGAACGGCCGTGCGAAAAGATCCCTTGTTCTTGCCCGTGCACCATGTCCAGCCGGCATCTTTTCTCTCTCTCTCTCGCTCGAAGTTACGGTGAAGAAGAAATGAAGAGGAGGCTAGGGTTTAGACTGATGCGCCTTTGGATTTGATTTTATATGTGAGGATGTGGGAGATAAAAAAAACCCTATTTTTGTTACTTGCTGTTTCGGCCCTATTTTTGTTACTTACACGGCCCGTGTTTTTATTTGTGCTGGTCTATTGGGCTTTTGTTCATGTTTTTTTGATGGGTTTTGTATATGGATAAATTTTGTAGAAGATTCATTATCATGTTACCAGCAAGGCAGCAACGCAATAATATGCTACTATTTATTTTTTAAAAAAAATTAAAAAAAAAAAAAAAAAGAAGAGTACCAACGATATGATTAGGCTTTGTTTGCTTCACCTTACAAAAATAATATTTATTAAACATAATTCCGATTTGGTAAAAATAATTTTAGTTTAGTGAAAAATAATTTCAGTTAAATAAAATCAATCACTTTAAAGAAGAAATATAATAGAGAATCAGTAAAAATAATTTCAGTTCTGTAAAATTAATTTCATTTCTGGTTAAATAATTTCAGCTTAACAAAAATAAGGTGGAGTGAACTTGGCCTTAGTATACAATTGACATATACTATTTTTTTTTCTTTTCTTATATAAGAAAGACATGATGTTAAGATAATCTTCTATCATGATTATAATATAATTGCCATATAAGGGTTTTAATATTTGTAACCAACGGATATTGATTAGTGATGTATGTAGAATTGGGACTAGGTTAGTTCCCGTGACATGCACAGTAATTTTTAATAATCATTATTAAACTATCATTATAATCAATTTTTATAAAACAAAAAAAAAATCTAAAAATATTGACAAATTTTGAGCAAAATAAAGGATTTTGTAAGATATGTTAGATATAAAACGATGTTGAAAATTAGTAAAATAAAGGAATTCACATTGTAAGTTAAGAAATTTTTAATAGCTAAAATATATGTCAAATCTTTTTTATTTTAAGTAATTATATCGTATAAGATTAGAGAATTATTTTTGTAAATAAATTTTGTTTCTTTAATTAAATTTTATTCAAATTCAAAAAAAAAAAAACTAAGGACACACCAGAAAATGACACGTGTCATTGCTGGTGTGTCTTTTAGTATATATAGTTATTGATATGTCAAATCTTTTTTTATTTTAAGTAATTATATCGTATAAGATTAGAGAATTATTTTTGTAAATAAATTTTGTTTCTTTAATTAAATTTTATTCAAATTCAAAAAAAAAAAAACTAAGGACACACCAAAAAATGACACGTGTCATTGCTGGTGTGTCTTTTAGTATATAGTTATTGATTGGCATAGGGTTGGGTTATCCCTCTAACGGTGTAGCCCAATATGACACACTGCACAAGAGATGAACATAATAAGCCATGGTCTACAATCATTATCAATTACTTTTGACATGTGTTTGACAAATTTGCTGAAAGTAGAAGTTAACATTTTGGTAAATTAACTGAGATCCTATAAAAACTTTAGGAAAATTCTCTTTAATAACACCGTGATTTTATTTTTCTCAGTGGTGAATTGTGAAAATTCTTATTATCCTTGGTAAACTTCAATTTTTAATATTAAGTTAACAATAACATTAATGATAAATTTTAACTAAATATTTGACTATAGTTAGTAGGTTTTTTTTTTTACATTTAAATGATTTTAGATTTTTTATTAAAATAAAGTCACCTCCTTCAACACCAGCCACCACTCACCTGCCCCCATTCACGTCACTGACACCGGCGTTCAGTCCCTTCCTTCTCTGGTGGCCTGCGCCGGCCTCCCTTATCCCTTCCCTGTAAGCGACCCCCTCTCCTCTCCTCCATCCCTTAAAAAAAACCCCAAATCGTCATCTTCTTCCCCAAAACCCAATTCCCTCCTTCCCGAAACTCCTCCCCGAAGCCTTAGAAACAGCGCATAAACCACAAACACCCACATGAAGGAGGTGAGAAGAGCGGCGCGAGAGGAGGAGAGGAAGGAGGAGGAGGAGGCGGAGGCGAGAGTGAAGAAGAGGTTAGAAGGAGGAGAGGAAGAAGGTGGCGCCTGCGGAATCTGGGTGAATCTAGGGTTTTTCGGTTCTTTGGGGAAGAAGATGAAGATTTTGGGGGTTTTTTTCCGGGGATGGGGGAGAGGAAAGGGGGTCGCCGGCAGGGGAGGGATGGGGTACAAGGGCTCGCCGGCGGTTGGGGAGTTGAAGCTGCCGACCAGGGGAGGGGGTCAGGTGGTACGTTGGTGGGTGGAAAAAGGGTTTTTTTTTTAATTATTTCTAAAATTATTTATATTATTAAAAAAATAAATAATTAACTATGGTTAAATATTTTAATTAAAAATAGTTATTATCTTTGGTAGCAAAAAATACAATGTTACTAGTGACAATAACAATTTTCACAATTTACCACTGAGAAAAATGAAAACCTTGGTGTTACTAAAGAGAATTTCCCAAAACTTTATATGATCATTTTACTCTTTAATTTAAAAATTATGCTTCAAAACATATTAAGGAATCAGCTAAGAAGGTACCACACCGAATAAGTCATGCTCGAGGAGTCTAGGTTAGCTTTGCCATGTATCATTGGTGCCCTAACACAATACATGTCCACCTTTAAGCGATAATGAGAAAAAAAATGTTCGACCTAGTTTGACATGCTCACCTCTAATTTGATAGTGTTTGCTAAAGGTGACAAACAGAATGTCCAATTAAATTCGTCTTAGTGCCTTTCTTACTATATTAGTTGTATGCTAGAAGAATAGGTTTGGATACGGGAATTTAGATTTTGTTTGAATACTGAGTCATTCAATTCAGATTAAGTAGGATCATACTTGAAACCATTGTCAATTAGCTAATTGTGGTTTTTCAACTTTGACAATAATCATACATACACAGCCTTTCATCAACCTCTTAATTATCTTTTGTGATTTTTACACAATGGATAATCTAGTTATGGGAGATCTTATTACATTTTCTTGATTTTAAACTTCAAATATCAGTTTTTCTTTATAAATTTTGCGAATATTGAGTTGAAGATCTTAATGATTAGACTTATGTATTTGTAAGTGTAAAGCTCAAATGGTTCAATAATAACTAAAATAACAAATGTTTTAATTTTCTGATGAAGTTGATTTCATTTTGGGTTAAAATAATGTTGTGTAGGGTTTGAGTTGAAATATTTAGATTGGTGATCATTTATGGGTTATTAAAGTCAATTTTCCAAGACTATATGCTTGTTAAACATTTCAATTTCAATAAATTCAATATAGATAACCAGATTATTGGTAGTTTTGCAAAAATATAGTACGAATATAAATGCAAGATTGATCGACTTTGCCGATAGAAGCTCATTAAACATTTCATACGTAGTATTAACTTTCCCATCATTCTCTGGTGTTTTGGTTTTGTTTGAGATTTCATCATTAATCTCATGTGATAATTTATTTCTGTACTCCTTCCCTCTCTTCACTCCTAAATAAAACTTTTAACTCTTTAAAAAAGAAATATAAAAGGATTTATGCATGACAACATAAGAAATCAGGCTCACTCTAAGAGAATAAATCAAGAACTAACTTGAAAGATAAATCTCTAAAGTAAGGGTAATTTTGTCCAAAATTTTATGACTAAAAAAGGAAAGATCCAAAATGTAAAGAATAAAAAGGAACACCTTAAATGGAAACGTAAAAAACAAAAGGAAATGAAGGGAGTAACTAAATTTATTTCAAATATAATATAGATAAATTACACTAGCTTAAATTTAGTATATTTATATTATATAAAAACATTAGAAATACTCTGTATTAATCATATGAGCATAAAAAACATTTATCCTTTAGTAATGACTTACAAAACAAAAGTGTAAATAAATAAAAGTGTAATGAAATGTATTTTTGTTTGAATTATTTTTGTTTTATGTCATTACAAAAGTGTGTTTATATTTTTTTTAATGATTTATATCAATAAAATTATTAATATTTTATTAAAAGTTATTTTTAATAATTTGAATTCACTCATAAAAATTTCTAGATTTTTTACTGAGGGAAAATGATTTTATAGACCTCAGATTCAGCTTCAAAAATTTTTGAGAAAAAGAAATAAATTATGTTGCACTACTTAAGAACAATGAATTTTTACTAAAAGAATATATAAAAAAAATATAAAAAAAATAAATAAATTGAATTACAAGCATATGTTTAAATTATTTTACCCTTTGCTTTTCCAACATTATATAAACAACACATATATAAATCCATATTTTCATACAATTAACAAATCGAACTTCATCGTATGCCTGGATCTTAATTAAAGTTTTCTTAAAATAATTGTTTATCAAAGTTTTAATTTCTTCACAAACCACATCTATTACTGATCACTTATGCTAGTATGTAGTTTCAGGCACAACATCTATAAAGTTAGGTGAAAACAAATAATCGAGTTTAACAATTAACATTTAACAATATATTGGCTGCACATCTAAATAACTTCTTAGTTAATTCTCTTGTAAAATCTATGTAAAATATATGCTCGATTAATAATCTATACCCAACTACAATAGGTATCGCAATAACTACTACTGGAAATTAAATATCATTAGCATATAAAATGAATTATAGATATGGTATTATAAAGATCATAACTCGAATTTGAGAGCAAGAAATGAGTGAGGGCGCCAAGAAATACAAAATATTTGCTTTGATGAAATAAAATCGGGCGGCTTTTGTTGTGAGGAGGCTAAAGGTTTTTGTTTGTGGGGGCTAAAACCTCAAAACCCTTGTAATTTGCCACACACGAGAATTGGATTTTTTCTTTTCTTCAACCAAATAAAAGAAAACATGACAAATTTGGGGTAAAGGTTTATTAGTATGGCTTGATTATTATTCATCAATATATAAAGTATTTTACCATACCATAAATATCTTAATATTGTTCTCCTAATAATATCAATATGCATGGAAAAATATATTACACATATTTTTCTGTTATTGATTATGTCTTATATAGTCATATCTCTAACAAAACACAAGGTAATCTCCTTAAGAAAATTCAAACTAATGAGTATTTGCAACTCCCTATATAAAATCAATCATCAATCAATATCAATATATTATACTACTAGATTAGTTCCCGTACGATACACGAATATAATCAAAAGAATTATTAATTGTGTATACTTTTAAGTCATATTATCACTCAGAATATGTAAAATCTTTGTATTAACATAAACAAAACTACAAAAATTAAAATAATATAATCAAAAGAAAATTCATGTCTACAACAAAATTTAGTAGACTTTGTAATTAGACGGAATAATCACATATGTAGAGGGTTATATTTGCTTTCCTTAAGATTAGCTATATGTAACTTAAGATAATGTACTATATTAAAGTACTTTGTAGTCAATATTTAGCTTTTCCAAAATAAAAAAAAAATTAAATAAAAAATAAAGAAAATTATAAGAGAAAAAAAAAAGTTTAGACGGGAAAAAAATTAAAGGAGAAGCTGACACGTGTACAATTTGAAAAAAGGGATGATGTCAGCGGTTGTTATTTTAGTATTAATTATTATAGATAAGACAAGAGAATCAATGTAGAGTTGTCAAATGTCACCCTATGATTTGCTTTTCTTATATTCTGTAATATTAACTCTAAAAAAGACTTGACATATTTTATTGCGTATCATTTTTTATTATACAAATTCTATTGATTCCAAAATATATTTTATTGACTTTGATTGATTCTAAATAATTGATTATATTTCCAATATGATAAATTTTTTTCATAGTTTATGTATATAGTTTATATAACACTTTATATATAATCATTGTCTACATATCTAATGTAATTTTAGACTACATAACTAATGTAAATTTAGATTAATGTAGAGTTTCGAAATTGTGAATATACAAAACTAAAGTATAATTAAATTAAATTAGATTAATAAATATATATCTAATGTAACTTTTTCCTAAAAAAAAGGTAAACAATATTTTCCTTGCAAAATTTGTGCCAAAAATTTATGCATATATTAAATAATATTTTTTTTCTTTCTTTTTTTGTGTGAAGAAGAGGGGCCAAGCCCCAACATATTTATGTACTAATGTAATGCTCATATTCAAATTTTAAATAATATGTATATGTTATAAGTTTTATTGCATTCATAATTATAGCATACGAATACATGTCTATAAAAAATACATGAAGAGTTTTCTCATTTATAGTCATATACATTTGCACATTCTCATTGGTAACAAATTTATTTTAGAAATCTCTTAAATAGCAATAGATCTATAATTTTTGTCTAATATAGTGTTATTTTAGTAATTTTGACATAATTAGCCTTTAATGGATTAACCATGGTTGATCACCTTTCCTCACAACCACAGCACCAAACCCTCACCATCACCCTATCTAACCCCCACCATAAAATTAAAAAAAAAAAAAAAAAAAACACCAACCACCACCTTTCCACCCATATCCCTCCCTCTACCAACCCCCCATTCACACCTCTCCTTCCCTCCCCCCCCTCCCACCATAAAACACCTTGCCGCACCCACTACGAACACGCGTAACCCAACAACCACCATCCAACGCAACAACCACTAACCAACAACTTCTATTGCCACTAGGGGTGAAAGTAATTCGGATTAAAATTGAACCGAACCGAAAACCAAACCGAATTAGTAATTCGGTTTGGATTTATTTGAAATTCGGATTGGATCGGTTTGGAAAAATTAAAAAATATTGATTATGGTTTGGATTCGGTTTGGAATTTTAAACAACCGAAAACTGAATTACAAACCGAAATTTCGATCTATTACATTAAGCCTATTTTTTCTTACAAAGTATCTCAACCTCTTTGCCCTTTCATGTATAAACCAAAATAAAAGACCCTAACTCTCAATTCTCCTTTCTCAATATCTCTCTCTCACAAAGAATGTAGTTAACAAGAAAAAGTTCAACGATTGTAGGAATTTTTTAGGTGAAGTTCGGGTTTCGGGTTTGAATGTTGCGAAAGAATCAAACAAATTTCGATTTGGATTGGATTCTAATTAGCAAAACTGAATTAATTCGATTAGGTTTGGATTGAATCGAATCTTATCTTAATTCGGTTTGAATTCGGTTTAAGAAATCCCAAATCGAATTACTTCGAATTGGATTCGGTTTTGGCTATAATCCAAACCGCAAATCGAACTTTCACCTCTAACTACGCCCCGCCTCTGTCTCCACCCGCATCAAACACACTCACACACAAAATTACCACCTTCTGCCCTTGTATCCAGCGCATAGCACCACCAGTCAAACTCTCCCTAACCGTCGTGGCTTAGTGGTTTGGGGGTAGTTTAGTGACTTACACATGAGTATTTAACCCTGGTTAGTAATTTTAGGTTAATTAGGTTAGAATTAGTAATATAATGCTATGTTAGAGAATAATTATATTACTAACATCATTTAAGAGAATTTGCAAAAAATTATGTTACCATTGAGAATGTGCAATTTTACATGGCTACCAATGAGAATTACCCAATATATTTTATTCATATAAAATTTATCAATATTCATATCTATATATTTGTGTTGTATATTTAATCAGTTGTTGATTGGTCGTATGTATATTATGTAATAGTTTTTGACACAATGCTTAAATTAGCTTAGGAAATTGCATATAGTGGTGGGTAAGATATAAGGTTATTATTGTGTTTATAGATTTAGTGATACGATGAGCAAAACAAGTATTAGATTGAGCTACTGAAGCAGATGATATGACAAGAAAATAAAATAACATTACAAAAAAAAAAAAAAAAAAAAAAAAAGAAATGCAAATGACATAAAATACTATTCAAATCACATTACTTAATTTTTTTATGTATCCACCATTATTGCGAATAAACAAAATTTTAATAATTAATTTGTTAGTGAAAATGAGCCCTTGGGTTTATTACTAATTGAATTATCTTTGGGTTTTTTTTTCTACGAGATTTATAATGCTTTTGTCAAGAAAATAATAATAACAATTTAATTTATAAATCGTGCATCGCACAGGCACTATGCTAGTTTGAGAATATTAGAAAAAGGGTGTTGATTTTTTTATTATTAGGATTTTTTGTCAGAATCTACCTAGTAAAACCCAGAATTTGTGAGAAACTACCTAATAAAAATAAAAATGTTGTAAGAAGCTACCTAATAAAAAGTAAAATGTTGTAAAAGACTACCTCTTGTTAGATTTCCTCCATTGACCAATTCTTTCGGCGTTGACCCGTCACAAATTCTTGAGGGTGGTTTCAGCTTGGAGGAGGTAGTTTTAAGAGGGTTGTGTAGGTTTTGGGGATGAGCGGGTGGTTTCCACTTTCCAGGGTGTTTTGTGATGGATCAACGTCGAAAAATTAAGTCAATGGTGGAAATCCGGCAATTGGTACTCTTTTACAACGTTTTACCTTTAAATTAGGTAGTTTCTTATAAATTTTTTTTATTAGATAGTTTCTCACAAATTCTTGATTTTAGTAGGTGGTTTTCGACAAAAAGTCATTATTATTATTATTATTATTATTATTATTATTATTATTATTATTATTATTATTATTATTATTATTATTATTTAGAGAGCCATAAGGGCGGGTGAATCGATCTTAGAATCCCCTAGAACCGGAAGTGAAGCTCTAACCACTTGAGTTATCCCTCACTCTCTCAGAAAAAAGGGTGTTGATTTGACTAGAAAACAAAACGGTTTTATTATAAATTTTCAACTTACTAAGCTGTGTTTTACAAATGCTATAGTAATGGTATAAAACAAATCAATTAATCTCTAAAAAAAACACTAATCATAATATTCTACTACTCATAATTATTGAAAACTTTATGACTTATGGGGTTGATTCTATTTTATTTTATTTTTATTTATTTATTTATTTTATTTTTTTTTGACAGAGTAGTGAGTCATAAAGAGTAAATTTGTATATAAGATTAGATCTCAAACCTTAAGTAAACCACCCTAGATATTTAGGTCTTGTTTGGCATCGTTTTTGGTTTCAGTATTCTGTTTTTAATAAATAAAAAAAAACAAAAAATAGGAAACAAGAAAAAGATGTTACCACTTTTCTGTTGTTAATTTTGAAAATTATTATAATTTTAATAAGTGTGACTAATAAAACCAAGAATTTGTGAGAAACTACCTAATACAAGGTAAAATGTTGTAAGAAACTATCTAATAAAAGGTAAATGTTGTAAAATACTACCTCTACCGGATTTCCACCGTTGACCCACCTCAAAACACCCCTAAAACCACTGCTTTCATCCCCAAAACCAACACAACCTACTTGAAATTGCCTCCACCATGCCAAAATCACCCTCCAACCCTAAAAAACACCACCTTTAACCCTAAACCCACCACCCGAAAGCACAAAACAATGCTCACCAACTCGGAATATCATTTAACCACCACGAAAATAACCTTACCACCTTGAAAGCCAACCCACATTGTGATTTCGGGGGTGTTTTGAGGTGGATTAATGCCGTAAAATTAGGTTAACGGTGGAAATTCGATTAAAGGTAGTATCTTACAACATTTTGCCTTTTGTTAGATAGTTTCTTACAACATTTTTTTATTAGGTAGTTTCTCACAAAATTTAGGTTTTATTAGGTAGTTTCTAACAAAAAATCATTTATTATATGTTATATATCATATGATTTTGAAAAACAAAAAACCAAAAAACAGAAAACCACAGCGATGCCAAACGAACCCTTAACTAGTTAAGTTATTATCTATACAAACTCATACTCGTATTTTCTACATTTTTATTTGGTTGCAACGAATTTTGCACTATTCACACATTTCACTTTAACTCTCTTTAACGATTTACAATTTAGGAAAAATATGTTGTATTCCTATGGGGTCTTGTTTGACCCGTCTCAATTTTTATTTTCATGATATTAAATTTTTATAATTTTTACGTATTTATAATTAGAGATATAAATAATTTTCCTCAAAAAATAATTATTACTCCGTAATAATCTAATATCATATTACTAATAAATAAAGCCGGTCTCGTAGCCATGCCACGAGAGAGCGACACTTGACATTCCAGTTTTTTGCCAAGTTTGCGCCACGTAGGCGACAAACAGGTATTATTGTGACACATATGATACTAAGTTAACGAATTTTGGATAGTTTTGTTAAGATAAAAATATTGTATAGAGTTTTAATACCATTGTATTTCTAATATTTCATATACACAAAATTAATTCTAACTTTTAATAAATATCCTTTAACTCGGTTCTATTTCCATCATAAAATCCGTTTCAAAAAGTTCTTAAAATAAGATCCATTTATAATATATTTAATTTAGTTAAAATAAAATAGAAAATCAGTAAATAAAAAATGTTTAATCAGTAAAAATAATTTTGGTTTGATAAAAATATTTTCAGTTTAGTAAAATTAATTTAAGTTCAATAGCAATAATTTCAAGTCAATAATAACATAGATATCTATTTACAAACAAAACTACAAAAAGTACATTATTATATAAATAAGCAATAGGATATCGTATGTCTAAATATCCTGCATTATCAAAAGGGATTACATGACCGTATTAATAAACATTCAAGCTAAAAAGTTTATTCTAATTAAAATTTAATCAACAATCCGGGCATTGCCAGAGCACAAAACCAGTATATATATAAAAGGAAGTTTTTTCCCGAGTTTTTAGAGAGACACGTAGGATTAAATTTTCTTAACGCGCCACATAGGATTATAAATTTTAGTTATAGTCAATCAAATAAGAGAATTGTAAATTCTGTTAGAATTAAATAATTCAAATGCCAAATAAGCAAAATTAGCGAATGAGATTTTATTGTTTAAATTAATTAAATATATCATATTATCGTTTGAGATTAGGAATTTTATCTAAATATAAAACGAATGAGAGGAAATTTAAAATTTATATTAAAATAAAAATATTAAATGATATACTACGCACAACAAATAAAATAACGAATTTAATCATATAAATACAAATAATATTCGTTTCAAAAAATACAAATAAACTGTACATTCATCTAGTTAGAAATGTGTATAAATGAAATTATGCATTGACAAATGTAAAATTATGCGTTAAAAATCATGTATTGCAACTAATACAAAAGATGAATTTTTCGATATCCTCAAGAGATTAACTTCATACATATCATGGGATAAGAGATTATTATACTCATAATATCACCACATTAATTTAGATAGAAATTAAGAATATGTTACAAAATATAATAATTGTGTATGCCCATTATAGCTTGTGACTCCCTCAATAATATGACTACCTTTGTAACTGCCTTGTAACCCCCATATGTCATTAGTTCACGTTGTAACCCCTACATGAATGGACTCTTTATTGTCCATATAGGTTACATTGTTCACATTGTGTATATATATAGATGGTCTAATGAAATGGATGAAGACAATAACAAGGATTTACCATTTACATCTATCTATTATATTCTCCCTTTCCCCTTATTTTTATAACACGTTATCAGCACCATACTCTAATCGAAGCTATTACATTGGTCAGACCGGTCATACTCCGTAAGTATACTAGCTACCAAAGACTAAAGTCAATGTTACGAGCCTCTCTTTTATTCAAAGCATTAGTGTAGTATTGATTGGATATTGTGGTTTGCTTCTGACATGTATCGTATGATGCTAGATTGCTAGGGATTGTTTTAAATCATGATGTCATTATCTTTGATAAAGTTTTTAGATTATTAGCTTTAAATATGTCAGTAGTGAAGTGTTTACTTCTTGTTTTACCACCATATAGGAATTAACGACTATTTTTCATGACTTTGGGTGTCTAAGTATTTAATATTCGATTCATGACTATTTTCTTTTCTAATGATTCGGATTATATGATTTTAGTGTTATATAGTTTGACGACTATTTTGCTTAAACTACTAAAATGTCTTGTAAATTTGTTAAGAATGGTTTAATTCATGATAGCCCCTTCATATGTAATTAAATCATTAACAGTAGTATTATTGTTTTCCAAATAGTATATGTTTATTGGATGCTGTTTAATCTTGTCTTGTTATTTTGTATAGAGAATAATGTCAAACCTTGCCAAGCTTGAATTTATAGCCCTTGATATTGCCGGAAAGAATTATTTATCATGGGTGTTAGATGCTGAAATACACCTAGATGCTAAAGGGCTTGGTGAAACAATCAAAGAGCCTAATAAGACAACATCTCAAGATAAGGCTAAAGCCATGATATTCCTTCTCCATCATCTACATGAAGGGCTCAAAAATAAATATTTAACTGTGAAAGACCCACAAATTCTTTGGAGTAATCTAAAGGAGAGGTATGACCACCAAAAAACAGTGATACTCCCTAAATCTCGTTATGATTGGTTGAATTTGAGATTGCAATATTTTAAATCTATTAGTGAATATAACTCAGCTATGTTCAAGATAACTTCCCAATTGAAATTATGTGGAGAAAATATTACTGATGTAGAAATGCTTGAAAAGACATACTCCACTTTTCATGCAAACAATGTTGTCCTGCAGACACAATATAGAGAAAAAGGATTAACCAAATATTCTGAATTAAAATCTTGCCTTCTTGTGGCTAAGCAAAATAACGAGCTATTAATGAAAAATCATGAATTACGTCCTGTTGGCTCTACTCCATTCCCTGAAGCGAATGTGACAACCCATCACGGGAAAGAAAATATAAACAGAGACCATTCCAGCAGTAGTGGTCGAGGTAGAGGTCGCGGTCGCGGTCGTGGCCAATGGCGCGGTTGTGGTCGTGGGCATGGATATGGTAGAGGTCGTGGATTTCACTTTAAAAACTCACATTCTCACCAAAAGTGGGAACGTAGGGATGATAAAGTTAATAAAGAGAGAAGTGGGACTGATATATGTTACCGTTGTGGAGTGAAAGGACATTGGTCTCGGGTTTGTAGAACTCCAAAGCATCTTGTTGAACTTTACTAAGAATCATTGAAAAAAGGAAAGAAAGTTGAGGCAAACCTTGTTCTTGAAGATGGTAATGATGATTTTGATTTTGGCAATACAACTCATTTAGAAGTTGCCGATTTTCTTATTTCTCCGAAAGAGAATAATATTGATTTTGGCAATACAACTCATTTAGAAGTTGCTGATTTCTTCACTACTCCATAAGGGAATAATTAAAATTATATCGAATTGTATGAACTTTGAGTATTAGACTTAATCTAGTGATTTACTTATGTTAATTTCTATGGTTGTAATAAGGACATTATATGCTTTATGAATTTATGAACTATTTGCGTGTTTTTATTGATTTATTATTTTATTATCATTAATTTTATGCTTAATTTTCTACATGTATTTTATTTCGTGGAGAACATGAATACTACTCAAGTTCAATTTACTATGAATGGTGAAAAATTATGTCTTGCTGACAGTGCAACTACTCATACAATACTTAAAAATAAAAAATATTTTTCTCATTTGATGATGAAAAGAATTAATGTGAGTACCATATCGGGTAGTACAAAGATCATTGAAGGCTTCGGAAGAGCCAACATAAAATTGCCTTAGGGAACTAAAATTAAAATAATTGATGCATTATACTCCCCGTTGTCTCAAAGAAATTTATTGAGTTTTAAGGATATTCGCAATAATGGTTATCATATTGAGACATTAAGTGAAGAAAATAATGAATTTCTTCAAATCACGACTGTAACTCAAGGCACAAAACATGTTTTGGAGAAACTACCTACATTCTCCACTGGTTTGTACTACAAACAAATCAATACTATTGAATCTCATGCTATATTAAACCTGAAGTTTACTGATAACTTTGTTGTTTGGCATGACCGGTTAGGCCATCCTGGTTCAATAATGATGCGAAAAATAATTGAGAATTCAAGTGGACATTCTTTGAAAAGCCAGCAGATTTTTCATAATAAATTTCCATGTGCTGCTTGTTCGAAAGGCAAGTTGATAATTCGCCCATCACTAGAAAAGATAAATTTTGAATCAATACGTTTTATGGAACGTATACAAGGAGATATTTGTGGACCCATACAACCCCCATGTGGACCATTTAGATATTTTATGGTTTTAATTGATGCATCGACTAGGTGGTCACATGTGTCATTATTATCAACTCGTAACTTGGCGTTTGCGAGATTACTTGCCCAATTGATTAAGTTACAGGCACATTTTCCAGATACTCCTATTAAGACTATTCGTCTTGATAATGCTGGGGAATTTACTTCTCAAGCTTTCAATGATTATTGCATGTCCATTGGGATAAAAGTTGAACATCCTGTAGCACATGTTCATACACAAAATGGTTTGGCAGAGTCATTAATTAAACGTCTTCAGTTAATTACTAGACCTTTGCTTATGAAATCCAATCTCCCAATTTTTGCACGGGGACATGCCATATTACATGCAGTAGAACTAATTCGCATCAGGCCAACAAGTTATCACAAGTTCTCCCCATTACAATTGGTTTATGGCCAGGAACCAAATATTTCCCATCTAAGAATTTTTGGATGTGCGGTTTATGTCCCAATAGCTCCACCACAACGCTCTAAGATGGGTCCTCAAAGGAGGTTGGGGATATATGTTGGATTTGAATCCCCATCAATAATTAAATATCTTGAGTCTACAACAGGGGATTTATTTACGGCTCGTTTTGTAGATTGTCATTTTAACGAGTCACTTTTCCCAACATTAGGGGGAGAAAAAAGAGAGTTGGAAAACAAAATTAAATGGAATGAATTATCATTATCCTATCTTGATCCTCGAACTAAATAATGTGAACTGGAAGTTCAAAAGATAATTCATTTACAAAGTTTAGCAAATCAATTGCCAAACTCGTTTGCTGACCCCAAAAGAGTGACTAAATCACATATTCTAGCTGTAAATGCTCCATGTAAAATAAATGTCCCAGAAGGGCAAAATAAATTTGCTAATGAGTCTAAGCCACGTCAGAAACGTGGAAGACCAACAGGTTCCAAAGATAAGAATCCTCGGAAAAGAAAAGGAACAATGACTGATGATGGTCAAATTGAAGAAAATTTTTCCGAAGAACCTCCAGAAAAGACTTTAGACATGATACAAGAAGAAATTCAGGTACCTGAAAATGAAGAAATTTCAATAAATTATATCATGTCTGGAATTACATGGAACCGAAATCAAATCGACGTCAATGATGTTTTTACTTACAATGTAGCATTAAACGTTATGGTTAATAATGAGGATCATGAACCAAAATCCATCAACGAATGTAAACAAAGAAATGATTGGCCAAAATGGAAAGAAGCAATTGAAGCGAAATTAAAATCTCTAGGAAAAAGAGAAGTATTCGGACCTGTAGTCCGTACACCTGGAGGTGTAAAGCCAGTGGGATATAAATGGGTCTTTGCGCGAAAGAGAAATGAAAAGGGTGAAGTTGTAAGACATAAGGCACGATTAGTTGCACAAGGATTCTCACAAAGGCTTGGTATTGATCATGAGGAGACATACTCTCCTGTGGTGGATGTGACTAGCTACTTTTAGATTTCTGATTAGTCTGGCAATAAGAGAAGGACTTGACTTACGTTTGATGGATGTAGTCACATATTATTTATATGGTCCACTGGATAATGACATTTATATGAAGCTCCCAGAAGGTTTAAATTAAACAAATCTCTTTATGGATTAAAACAATCTGGGCGTATGTGGTATAACCGTCTAAGTGAGTATTTGTTAAAAGAAGGTTTTAAGAATGATCCTATTAGCCCATGTATTTTTATAAGAAATTTGGATCAGGATTTGTTATAATTGCAGTGTATGTTGATGATTTGAATATCATTGGAACTCCTGAAGAGATTTCTGTAACTGTCGATTGTTTAAAGAAAGAATTTGAAATGAAAGATCTTGGAAAGACAAAATTTTGCTTAGGGTTACAAATAGAACACCTAGAGAATGGAATCCTTGTGCATCAATCAACATACATAGAAAAAGTTCTTAAAAGATTTTCTATGGATACAGCGCATCCATTGAGAAGCCCTATGGTTGTAAGATCCCTTGATGTAGAGAAGGATCTTTTTTGACCTCGGGAAGATGATGAGGAATTTCTTGGTCCTGAAGTACCATACCTTAGTGCAATTGGAGCATTAATATACCTTGCAAGTCATACACGACCCGACATATCATTTTCAGTTAATTTATTGGCAAGACTTAGTTCATGTCCAACCCGAAGGCATTGGAATGGGATTAAACATATACTTCGTTACCTTCAAGGTATGAAGGATATGGGTTTATTTTTCCCTAAATTGTCCAAAGAAAATTTGGTTGGTTTTGCAGATGCAGGTTATTTGTCTGATCCACATAATGCTCGATCACAAACTGGATATGTGTTCACATACGGTGGTACTACCATTTTTTGGCGTTCCATGAAACAAACCATTACAGCTACTTCTTCCAATCATTCTGAGATATTAGCAATTCATGAAGCTAGTCATGAATGTGTATGGTTAAGGTCGGTAATCCAACGTATAAAAGACGTTTGCGGTTTATCATCCTGGAAAGAGGCACCGACAACTTTATATGAGGATAATGCAGCTTGTATTTCGCAACTTAAGGAAGGATACATTAAAGGCGACAGAACAAAGCACATCTCACCCAAATATTTCCTCGCTCATGATCTTCAGAAGAATGGAGATATAAATGTTTTGCAGATTCGTTCAAGTGAGAATTTAGCAAACTTATTCACTAAGGCTCTCCCAACTGCAACATTTAAAAAATTAGTTTATCGTATTGGATTGCGCCGTCTCAAAGATCTTCAGTGACTTAATAATGAGGGGGAGTAATTGCGTGCTGCGCTCTTTTTCCCTTATCCATGGTTTTTTCCCACTGGGTTTTTTCTGGAAAGATTTTTAATGAAGCAGTATATAAGCACATTAAAACTTTTTTTAGATAATGGGCATCCAAGGGAGAGTGTACAAAATATAATAATTATGTATGCCCATTATAGCTTTTAACTCCCTCAATAATATGACTACCTTTGTAACTTCCTTGTAACCCCTATATGTCATTAGTTCACATTGTAACCCCCACATGAATGGGCTCTTTATTATCCATATAGGTTACATTGTTCACATTGTGTATATATATAGATGGTCTAATGAAATGGATGAAGACAATAACAAGGATTTACCATCTACATCTATCTCTAATATTCTCCCTTTCCCCTTATTTTTATAACAGAATAAACAATTATTTAACCCTTAACATGCCAAAAAAGTCCATAGTTCATATTTATAAAATAAGCCCGTAGTTTGAGCTTCATGGACCATTCACTTCTTCCATATTGGTACTTAGTTATACAGGCCCATTGTTTTGAATATAAGAAGAAATCCAATCTCAAATGCCTTAAAAAAATTGTTAAGTACTTAAGTCCAATCTATACATTAATAACATTATTATGCTATTAGCAAATGGCCACTAGCCCAATACTCCTTTGTTAGTTCACCTAACTGTTTCAATAAAACGAAAGTGAAGTATAGCTCAAATGGTTAAGGCTTACTTCTCGGTTCCAGGGAATACTGAGATCTATTTTTATCATCCGCCCTTATGGCTCTCTAAATACCAAAAAATAAAATCTTTTCAATAGAACAACCATTTATAATTATCAGTTCGATCTGACTCTTCGGAGTATAACAAATTTTGCTTTTCTGCTAGAAATCTAATTCATTTAACAACAATAACTTCAACTAAAATAAGTACTTGGTTGGTTGCTAGTGTAGTACATAGTGGGAAAATTGAAAGTTTACAAAAAGTACGTATAGTACTTCGTATATGACAAGTTGTTTGAGTGACATGATATAGTGTTTTTTTTGGTGTTCCATCCGGTTCATCCTTTAGGCTAATTCAGATTTGAGGATTAGTTTTGGGTGGTTAGGTTCCAGTCTCCTCTCAATTGTTGTTGCGAAGGGTTGAATACACGGTTTCCCCCACCAAGTGTAATCCCAATCACCACTACACCAACAACCAATTGGTAATGACATGACATAGTTAAATGGGATGAAATAGAATCTTCTTGGAAAGTTAAAATGTCCCTCTTGATTCAGCCTAATAGTCTAAAAATATTTTATAGGACTTTAGTATTATATTTATACATACGTACACGGTACACCAACATTGATTACATGTTTTTATTAATATATACTTGTAACTAATTACAATTTTTTTTTTTTGGTAAGGAGAAGAACCCTAATGAACACATCTCCCTCACACATTAGCCAATTTAGCTACACAGTCAACGTGAAGTAATGGAATTCACGTACTTAAATTATGAAATGTTAAAACTAATATGAGGCGGTGAAAAAGTAACATGTTTGAACTATTTTGAGACAAAAGGAAGTAAAGACTAAAATTTTTTATGTGACATGAATACTTGTAGGTGATAAAATCAGTCACAATTTTGACCATAATTATTAAACAATAGTAACATAGCATCTTTTGTAATGGAACACCCATCCAAATTTTATAAAATAATTAGGCCAAAAAAAAAAAATAATAAAAAAAAAATAAAAAAATAAAATAGAGCTAGATCTACAATCTTGTTCCCAGATATAAAACTCGTGAACTGCTAAACGTCGCTCCCATTTTGACATGAAAGGACCATATTGCCCTTTCCATAAGTTGGACTATATAAGGCTCTACCACTTGGTTAAAAAGATTCCCGAGCATTTTCATATTGTTCTTGAGCACATTCGATCCACCACTTGGTCAAAAAAATTCCCGAACCCACCATGTCCAACCCCACGACATTCAACCCAAAATTCCCGAGCCCACCACCAAAAATCCCATTTTTTTAAAAAAATTTTATTAAGCTTTAGCGACGGGTTTAGGACAATGGATGACGACAACGATCGTACACCGGAGGCATCGTCGGAGGATTCTGTAAGTCCTTGAATTTATTTTTTTTTTTTGAAAAGCGTACATCTGCCTAAAATTTCCGGATCCACCTAGAATTTCCGGATCCACCATGGAAGATCCGGAAATTCTAGGCGGATCCACCATGGAGGATCCAAATTTTTTAGGCGGATGTCCTTTTTTTTTTTGATTAATTAATCAAAACAACTTTTTTTTTGAAATTAATTAATCAAATTTATTAATGTAATTTTTGTATGATAATTATAATTTTTATTGTGATTATTATTATTTTTGTGATAATTGAGTAATTAGTATTAGTATTATTAGGTAATATTAGTTATTTTTGTGAATTATCTATGTCTTTTTTTTTTAAAAATTTCAAATTTTAAGTTTATGGAGCGTGAAATGGTGTTGTAAGTGTCGTGAGTATTTATATGTGAAGGGTAAATACGGAATTTTAAGAAAAAAAATACGAGCGACGCCTAGTAATTTGAGAGCGACGTTTAACAATCCCCAAAGGGACAACAATTAGTAGGTAATTTAAGAGACTCTCATAACTTAAGAGACAAAAATTAGTAGGTAATTTAATTAACACCAGATACGTAGAATCATAGATGTTCAAGCAAATGACATAGCTATAAATAAGCACAAATGTTAAAATAATATTGACGGCCAAGGAAGAGAAGATGAGATAGATTAAGTTGGAACAAGAGATCAACAGTGATGAATTGGAGAAGAGAAGAGAAGAAGAAGAGTTGAGTAGGATGATGGAAGTTTAATATCTATTATCATGTAGGTATGGAAAACCATTTGTTTAAATCCAGTTTTATCATAAGACTTGTAACCATTGTCGTGGTTATTCTTATAGTATTTTGATTTTTTATATACCACATTTGCAAGTATAACACTATATTTGATCGATAGCACAACATTTGTTCTAGAATATACAATATTTTGTCTTTGTATAAGCAACCTTACTTCTCCTCGAACCCTCCACTAGTTTTTATTTATTTATTTATTTTTTATTTATTTTTTGGTAAATAGAATTGTAGTACCAAAAGAGGCTGCAAAGCAGCACAAGAAAACAAGTAACAGGGAGCCAAAAGGCTAACCAAACCACCAAACACCAAAAGCGCGAAGGGCACACAACCACTAGCCGAGGGTAAAAAATCAAAGGCTACCTTCTAGAAGGGGAACCCTCCATTAGTTATTGTGGACTATGTATCTACAGTCTATGTATATGATTTTAATTACTAAAAAGTCTAGCCTATTTGCATTGTGTTGATATGTATACGTGTTTCTCCTTAGTATTAATTAACACCTCTATTCTCATTATCCAGAAAGTAATTTATCTATCTTATAAAAAAGAGACAAATTATTGAAATAACAAATATAACAACAAATTAACAAAATATTAACAAAATTAAAGGATTACAAACCGAAAAATAGCCAAAAACCTAAACGAGGATATGTTACAGATTAAGGGTTTAGAGAAAAAGGGGCAATTGATGAATCAAAAAATTAAAACCTATTTTAGCATATTGAAAGTTAGTGTATCAATGTATGAACTTATTAAAACTTATCTAAAATCATTAGTTATTAATTTTTCTGAACTAAATTAAAAATTTTGAACTAAAAACATCTTAAAATGGTGATAATTACTAACTTTAATGTTGAAATAAAGTCAAATCATAATCTATTAAATCAAATTTTGATCAAAAATCTATTGTATAAATTCCAATTTAATGTTTGGTTCTTTGTGGTAACATAACAAATACATGTACAACTAATATATTTTTTTTTTAAATGATGGTTGTTCTAAAAAAGAGTCATTTGTTTTTTCCTCAAAAATTATATGAAGTATTAGTAAACAAAAGACAAACAAAGATTATTTTAAACAATAAGAAGATAAGTCAATTGATAAATTATTGTAGACGAATTTTCCTCATCACAACTTCAACAGTCAAATTCACATCAAGTAATTTCGTATTAGAAACTACAACTCTCACAATTGGGCAACGACCAGAGAAAAAGAAGTTAATATGTTTGACAAATGACATAACATTTCAACTAATGAAATCTTTTTTCATATTTCCTAAAGCAATTTCCTAGCTAATTTCTAGCTAATTTCCGACCATATGTAACATGGCATTCAACATAAGTACATAACCCTTCTTATTAACATTTCTAAAAGTAGTGAGTTGACTATAAAAAGTAAAAGTATTTTATTTACTTCTGCCTCATGTACAATGACATGCTTAAATTATATTATTTTTCTTGTTGTTTGACAATATTAAATTTATTAAAAGTTATTTATTTTACTAATACTGCATAGTTTGCTTATAAGTATGAACTTGATATCATTCATATCACATTTATTTTAAAAGTAATTGCAAAACATTAACTTTTTCAGTATTTTGTATTCTCAAAAAAAAAAAAAAAAAAAAAAACTTGACCCACTATTTTAATTTTTGACAAAAACTATTTTAATTACTTTTTTATCAGTAATTATTAAAAGAAATTTTTGTTAGTAAAATAAATGTTGGATTTATTTCATTGAATAAATTAAAGATTTTAATGGTCAAGAATCAAAATATAGTAAGTAGACAAACATGTTACTCAAAACTTTAAAATTATATTGATATGAGTAAATAAGAAGTACTCCTTTTGGTTTTTAAATGTCTCTATTTGACGTATATTTGCCAATGAATACAAAACTTTGACTAATAATATCTTTTACTTCCTCCGTTCTTTTTTTATCGCATCACTTACTACTTTAGGAAGTTTACTTATTATTGCATCATTTCCTTTTTAGGATAAAAAATATCTATGTTCACACTGTAAATACCCAACATACCCTTACTTTTTCACACTTACTTTTTATTTTATCTTACATTACATGGGCAATTTTGTATTTTTACGTTTCTCTCTCTTACTTTTTTCCACTACCAAATTTTGCCTCAAAAACCCTATGATGCAATAAAAAAAAACGGAGGAAGTATTTTTTAATAAGTTTAAATTGTGAAAAGTGAGTATTTGGAACATATATATTGATAGAAAATATATGTTGATGGACAATATGGCAACGTTTGATTTTATGCAGTACAAATATTGGTCAAAGTGATGTACTCGTATGCAAATGGTGCAAAAGTTAAAAGGGGGAACCAAATTGAAGACTGGAGAGTAGAATAAGACTACGTTAAATTACTTCACCTTATTTTTGCTGAACTGAAATTATTTTTAGTGAAATGACATTAATATTGTTGAACCAAAATGTTTTTAATGATTTTTTTTCTTCTTTAAAATAACTAATACTTACTAAACTGATGAAATTATATTCACTGAAATTTTTTTAAAGGTGAAATACGTGACAAAGCCTAAATTTGAGATCGCTATCGCACATAAATTTATTTCGTCAAAAGTTCGTAAAATAACATATTCAAAATGAGGATTGACATGTATAGTCGTTCACATAGAAGAAAGCAATTGCGTCAAGCTATCCATGAGGCATGTGCCAACTTGGTTAATTATGTATAGCTACCAACCACTCCATATTAGTCTACACATTCTTTTTAGATGACCAGCATATACCTACATAACAACCATCATTGTCTCTTTTCCCTTTTACTTTTCCTTTTGTTAACAACCCACCAACCAAACCATGTTCCATACCACATATTATGTCCTTCAAAACTATATTACATCTTACCAAAAATAAAATCAAACTTATTTGTCCATCCACCAAAATTATGGCAAAATCATCAAATATTCCCACCATTTTTCTCCTATCTTCTCTTCTCATCCTAGCCTTACTACCTACAAACCATGCAATATTCTCTAGAACAATTTCTAAAGAAGAAATTGGCATAAAAGACGATGACAAACAAACCCATCTCACCTTCTACTATCACGACACCCTTAGTGGCTCGAACCCATCATCGATCCAAATCGCTAAGGCAAAGTCTACCGATACCTCACCCACCATGTTCGGTGCCCTATCCATGATGGATGATCCCTTAACCGAAGGGCCTGAACCCACGTCCAAATTAGTAGGTCGTGCTCAAGGAATGTACGGGTTTGCGGACCAACAAGAGTCCGCTTTATTAATGGTAATGAATTTTTATTTCTTAGAAGGGCAATATAACGGAAGTACACTAAGCGTTTTAGGAAGGGATGCTATGAACGACAGTGTACGTGAAATGCCCGTGATTGGTGGTACCGGAACGTTTCGATTTGCTAAGGGTTACGTTCAAGCTAAAACTCAAACGTTCGATCAAAAGACGGGTGATGCGGTTGTGCTATTCAATGTGTTTGTGAATCATGCTTCTAGTGTTAGTGGTCAGTCCGGTGGCGGGTCGACCTCGAGTGATGGTGCACCTTCATCTAGCCAAGCAACTCCCTCTAAGATAATGTCACTTAGTTTCTTCATGATTCCTATTTTGTACCTATGTATTTTTTGATTTGAGTAGTGTAATTTTTTGTTTGTTTTAGAGTACTTGTATGTTTGTATGAGAAGGAATATTTCTATCATCTACTCGTTTTTTTTTTAAGTGGTGCAAAAATTGAATTCGTTATGCATAATTGTGATTTTTTGGGTGGATTGCTTTGGTAAAGAGTTGGTGTACCTTATAAACGTCAAGCATATAGTAGTATTATTAGTATGTGGTGTCCATTCAAGCCGCCTCATCCACAACTTTATTTTATTGGTCCTCAAATTATTGATTTGGAAGTTCCAACTTTTTCCGAAAAATCTTGATTTATGTAGTGGGTGTCTACGAATTTGTTTGAAATAGACATTAATAACATGAGCCCGAATTAACAATAGTAGATAAGCACCAATATCAAATAGCTCCTTGCCTCCTTCATCCCACGATTTCCTACTCATCATTTATTATTCGATCATGTGATCAAAGCTTTTTTTTTTTATTTAATCGTGATTTCTGAAATTATATTTATGATGCAGTTGAAATCAAATGAGTATTTTCAAAATATCCAAATCATGCAGGTATGGTAAGAAACTCACCTTATAATTTTAAAGGTCACAAATTTGAGCTCATCAGATATACATATGTTATTATGTTTGGAAAGAGTTTCTTAAATTACATTTCATTTCTATTCTCAAGTGTTGACCTATGTATTTGGACGCAAAGGGGGACCTTCCACCGGGGCCATTTGGGGCCCAACCCCCGGTAAATTATTGCAATTAATTAGTTAATTAACTTAAATAAACTTATTTCACTCATAACATATAAGGATATAATGATTAGTTTTGAATGGGAGATAGATATAAGATTTAAATCCCGATCTTTTTAATATTTTTAGTCAAGATTCGCCACTGTTTGGACGTAGTAGCTAACTTATGAGGGGTGATAATTTAGTAGGATATATATGTACATTCTCTTACCTTTTGAGACTCCATGTTAATGATTTATGAAGTCTCTATTGAATAAAATGTATCACATTAATTATAGCCTATGACTCTGTCACTCTGAGTATGTAGATTTTCGCCTTTTTGCATACAGTATAACTGATATTTCCTTGGTACAGTTCCCCTAATTTAATTTACCTAAACTTTAAAAACATACTATTAAGTGAGGACTTGTTAAATTCATCTTCATATATATGTTCTTTTAAAATATTTAATTTTCAATTTATTTATTAATACGAAACCAAGTGTAATTGACCATAAGCAAACATAATTAAGAAAGTTATTGACCTTTTATCGTATAGATTTTTCTAGTTTGATTCTTATAAGGATATGTAATAACTACTCCATAATAATTTCATTTTAGTCATCCTGTATGGCACAAAAATTTCTCAAAATTTGACAAACGCCATATCTATTATCTTTTTTTTTGTGACATGAGCTTAAACAAACACAACTAATCTAAATTATTAAATCACTTGAATAATTACAAAGGGCATTTATTCTATACTCGTTGTACTCTTGTATACATGTTATTGTGTTATTCAAAGCATCTACTATCCCATAATATTGACAATGGTTTCCATATTGCTAATTTGACATTAAAAAAAGAAAAAAAAGAAAGAAGATTTACTTTTAAAAGCAACATTAATTTGTTTAGTTGTCCCTACTTCATCAAGTATTAGTTGATGTGTCTATGTGTTCTTAACCCCACGGTTACGCTAATATACGCCTTTATTTTCTATTTTTATGTATGAACGTTCATAGCTAGTTTCTCAAAAAGCATAAAGCTCATGTTAGAAAATTATTCATGAAAACTTCGACTTAAAAAATAAATTAAAAAATTTCGGTTCAAAGTTTCTAGAATGTCTTCCTTTTTAGCTGGAGGCTCAACAACTTATGCAAATGTCAGTTTTTCCTTCCTTTCTTCCTCACTAGCTCACCAACCCACCTAAAAAAAAAAATTAATCGTACATATAATATATAAACCGTTGAATATAATTATTGTCAAACCAAAGTTAATGCAAAAATGGCACAAAATATGTCCATACTATTTTCATGTAATCTCATCTTGAGTATATTCATAATTATATTTTCCCCTACAACTCAAGCCACCTTCTCAAGAACCATATCTAAAAAACAACAATCAAATGACATAACCCATATCAAATTCTACTTCCATGACTACGTCCAAGGGCCGAACCTTACGGCTATAAGGATCGCCCAAGCCAACACGACCGACACATCGCCTAGCACATTTGGCGCGCTAGTCATGATCGATGATCCCTTGACCGAAGGGCCAGAGGATGACTCGAATGTTGTAGGTCATGCACAAGGAATGTATGCTTTCGCGGACCAACAAGAATTTGCGTTACTTATGACGATGAATTTCGTGTTTTCGGGGGGATCGTATGACGGGAGTACGTTGAGCGTGATGGGGAGGAATCCGGTGATGGAGCAAGTAAGGGAATTGGCGGTTATTAGTGGAAGTGGTGAGTTTAGGTTTGCTAGTGGTTATGCTCAAGCCAAGACTATTACTATGCTGGATCCAAATGGGGCTACTATTGTTGAATATAATGTTTATGTTTCTCATTAGTTTAATTTCTTTTTTTTTTTTTTTTTTTTTTAGAAATTGTTTATAAGATTTTTATGTAAGATAATATAATATGTGATATTCTTTAGCTATTGAGCTAGATATTATGGTTAATGATTATTTTGATTTGGTAGACTGATTAAATTTTTGCCACCTTCTTACTCAATTAGGCAATTCGTATGGAATTGATTCTTGGTACTATTCAATTGTTCATCAATCTTTTCATCTCAAAGTCTTTCCTTTCTTTTTCAGCCCATATCCATCAAGAATAGTCTGTACAAGTGCTCCGAAAGCATACAAATACTGACTATTCAAATTTTACTCCATAAATTCTTTGGGTGTGTTTTGTTCACCCCTACAGAAATACGAAGTAGGTGATTAGATCCAATCAGGTATACATATATATAACATGAAAAATCTCAAAATCAGAAGTAATCATGTCTAATATGATAAGTTAAGGTGAAAAAATACACCAATTAAGGCCTTGTTTGGATTGAGGGAGATGTATTACAAGGGTATAAAAGTCAAATTAAGCAAAATGAAAGTAAAAATTGGGAAGGAAGAGATAGTGATGGTGTGATTGTAAG
Organism: Chenopodium quinoa; assembly: GCF_001683475.1. NCBI lineage: Eukaryota > Viridiplantae > Streptophyta > Magnoliopsida > Caryophyllales > Amaranthaceae > Chenopodium > Chenopodium quinoa. Next base: position 4,644,568 of record NW_018743212.1, on the reverse strand, counting down.
GAAAATTGTGTAGTTATGGTGTGGTATGAGGTGAAGAAAGAAGAACTATTACCCTCATTTTGGGGCCGGGGTAATAGATACACTAGGGGGAGGGTGGGTAACTATTACGCTCATTATGAAGGTTTCATCTCTCTCTTTTCCTCATGGCACAACTACCTTATTTCATTTGTAAACCCCTTGTCTCCTATAACAACACCTTTAATTACTCATGTTTTTTCGAGTTTGACTTTTTTTACCCCTTAATATATTACCCCTAATCCAAGCAAGACCATCTGTTTGGTTGGGGAATTTACTATTACTCCTTATTTTATTTATTTATTTATTTTTTTAAAGTTACGACGAGGCACAACTTTGACCATCAATATCTTTAATTGAGATTAGTAAAAAATTATGAAAAAATTAATTTATAAAAGTAGACATATAAGACAAATACGACAACATATTATATAATTATATTTATATATTATAATTAATAAAAAAATTAAGTCAATGATGACATATGCCAAAAAAAAACCAGGTATATATGTGTCTAGAATGCTTTTGTTAAGCCAAGATAACACCATTCTTTAAATCCAAACCAAAAAAATTAGGTATGTGCCTAACCTAGAATACTTCTGTTTACCCAAGATAACACCATTCTTAACTCTCAGATATTGATGTATAGAGTTTTTACTTTTTTGTTTTTATTATAAAACCAACGCATTCATAGAGTGATACGACATGCACAAAAAAAAAAAAATACAAATACTCTAGGCCACATAACAAAGTAATTATCAAATAAATCTTTCCTTCATAAAACCACTATTGTGGAGTAGATCTTGCGGCATTATACAGTAAAACTGAACGTACATTTTTCTCATAATCGCCAAAATATACTTTTTATTAAGAGAGACAATCCAATGATTTGTTGTAGTTATAAGGATATTTTCTCCATCTGAATTATTTGATTCTTTTTTGAATTATTGATAACTTTTGTGATCCTGAAGAACGTTTCATCAACAAACCATTTTTACAATGATGCATCATATTTATGATCCTAAAATTTAAAAAGCAAGAAAAATCTCCCATAAGAAGAGGAGAAAAAATAACAAAGCTAAAGCAAAGGAAAAATTGATGCTACTAGTTCTAATTATGGACATTCTTATCTAAAAGGTTTCAATTATCCATTAACTAATGGTATTCCCAACTTTGGGGATCATTCTTTAAACAGTATATAGATTGTTATGACCGAGTAAACCAATTAAATTTGCCACATGTTGAATTTTCAATGGTCCATTTTACTAAATTATTAGAGTATTGTTTTAAGGTGAAGAAATGAACAGCGCCTTAAGGAAGGGAGTAGATTTTTAGAGTGATGGAGTATTAATTTTTTTTAACTACGCCTAACAAAAATAAGACGTTTGCCATTATTAACTTGTCAAGCTGTATAAAAAAATGATAGAGGTTGTATGTTTTGAGAAGGACCCCTTAAAGTTAGGATCATCTTAAATTGCAATAGTTGAGACTTTTTAAAGAAGATTGGCCATAGTTAGGACTGTTTGGTAACGATCCACAAAATAACAACAATTAGGGCTTTCCACTTGTAATAATCAATGGAAGGCGCTCCAAAATTCACTAATGGAGACTTGGGTTTGAAAGGAGAGAAGAGCGAGGGTGAAGAAAGGTGGTCAAGTGCAAAGTGTTTTCTTTACTTCTATATATATCACTATATATCATCTGCATTGAACATTTATCGTGTTTTAAGGTTTTTTAGAATCCCTAGGGATAAAGGTCGTGAATATAACCGGACGGTCGCACACACCTACAAAATAACGAATATTCCGTTTGACGAAATATTTGCCTCCGACGATCAAGTTAGTGATCGAAAAACAAAAGTTTTTAGAGAGAGAAAGTAGAGAGAAGTTAGAGCAACTCTTATGCAATAAATGAGATGTCTTAAACCACCCCTCCCATCATAAATGATTGGGGTATTTATAAGGGTTGGAATGGGTGCACTCTAGGGTTGGTGCCCTAAAAAGGAATGATCTGTTTGGCGGCGCAATCAGAGTAGGACACGTGTCTTTTGTGGGGGTCGTTATGACGCCTTTTCGGGATTTGGGCTTCCTAATGTAAGGAGGCCTTCTCTCTTTCAGGTGATCCTTTGTTTTGTCACGTGTCATCTTCCTATCGGGATACGTGTTGCCCTTTTATTGGGCCACATGTCACTATTAGGATTGGACCACATGATGGGGTATTTTTTACCCTAAACATGTACCCCTCAGAGCGGGTGGCTCGTACCATATGGGCCGCCTCCTCTAATTTTCACTTGTCCAGACATGTTCGAGTATCAGGCTGTTTCTTGAAAGGGGTAGACTATACCGTCCGCTAAGTTTTGGGAAAGATCCTTTGGGCTAATTGCCTTTAGCCGTCCGCCTGATTTCATCATTGGACTTAAGTCTTGAAATTAGACAGACGAGGGGTGCCGCCTATAATCAGGTGAGACACCTGTCCTCCGCATTTTCCGGAGTAACGATTCAGATTTGCAGATCTAGCCGTCTATTTTGACGTGTCGTTTGCGTAACCGTACATCTTCCCCGTCTTTATTAAAGAAATGGTTTAATTAACCGTTTGAGCTTCTAGGTTAGGTTTTTCAAAAAGAGTCATTTGAGCTTCTAGGCGGGAAAGGTAATTTTACCATTTTTTCCCCATAAATTTTGCCTATATATAGGGCTGGTTTGACTTCATAGAATCACTTTGGAACTTTGTTTTTCTAGAGAGAAATAAGAGCTTCTAGAGAGAGAAAGTTCTTTCCTCCCCCAATCTTCGAGAGCTCCGCCTTATACTTGAGTTCTCCGTTCGAGTTTCTTGAATTTGCCGGTTAGTTGGTCAAGATCTTCAGCATTCCTCAAGTTTTCTACTCGTACAGAGGCAACTGCCTGCTTATTCTTATTTTTTCTTTTCCATACTTGTTTTATATTTAAACACGAATAGGACAACACTCGGATTTGTCCGTTTCTCCTTATGAGGTCGGCCGTTCGCCTAAGATTGAGGAGTCTAGAGTGGACGGAGCCAACTCCTCCTTTCTTTTGAGTGGGTCCGTTTTTAGTGCATACCAACTCACCCCCATCTATTCTTCTCTGTCCCTGCAGTAGAACATGGCACGTACGCGCGGTACGTATGACTGAGAGACAACAAGAAACAGAGGTGACTGAAGAGTCAATCCTTTAGTTCCTCTAAATCCAAATGACACGGACATAGATGACACGAACGCTACATTCTGTGGTAGCGCGTGTTCCATGGTGAAAGTTACTGCCATCTCATCCGGATAGAACACACAACAAAATCCTCCTTCCCAGTCATCAACCTGGGAGATAGGGGAACCGATGCTAGGGCATCCAGCTAAAATCCGGAACAACGCTTTTTATGATATACCAGCTCAATCTTGATGTCGTCCGAGATACTTTCTTTTGAGAGGCCTCCTTTTGTGATTCGGGCGGACGCCGGGTTTGGCCGAGGAGGGGCGTCTGGCCAAAATTTTCAACAACCCTCAACACAAAATACCAGGTTGGCCAGGCCACAGACCGAGATCCGAATTTCTAAACCGTCCGACCTGCCTCCTTGCAATGTTCCTCCTTCCGAAAATCAGGCAGACACTGATGAAGGGAAAAAGGATAAGGGCAAGAGGCCCTTGGTGCCAAAGGGCATCGTGATTGCCGATTCGGGTCAGGGCTCAGTGGGAGGTAGCTTGGCCGAGGCTGCTGAATTAGAAAGAGTGTTGTATTCTGACTTTGGTTCGGCTAGGATCCACAAGCTGCCGTGCAAGAAGCAGAAAAGACAAGCGCTGGGCAGGCGGACGATGAAGCGAATGAGGTCAATTTCAATGACCCGTAAGCTTGCCCAGTCGGCGATGTAGTCCTCGCCTTCCTTCATGACAAATTCGACAAGTTTAAAGAATTTCACATGCTTGGGAGAGGCTACCACATTCAGCCACCGAGGCATTCTTATTCGGTGGCCGCCTCATACGATGAAGGGGCTCAAAGCAGGAGCTTTAATGTATATCGGGCCGCCTTGGAGGTGGGCCATTGCTTTCCCCTTCATCCATTCGTCTAGGAGCTACTTGGCGAATATGACATTGTGTTGTTCTAATTAGTGCCAAACAGCTGGGCCAACATTTTCGAGTACTTGGTGACATGCCTAAGGAATGGCTTCAACCCTAACTTCCCGGTCTTCTGCGAGATGCATAATATGGTGTGAATGAACGCCCAGACGGACGGTGGTTCAATCTTAACACTCGTCCTGACTACTTGGTAGTCCTGCACAAGCCATCCAAATGGCGTGATTGGAAGCATTGCTTCTACCGCATCAAGTCCAAGAACAAGGATTGCGGATGAACAGGTTCAATGTCGAGCCTCTACAGCTCGGACGTGGTGATCACAAGACGACTATGCCGCCTTTTCCCCCGGACCATAGGCACCAACTTGAATATTTCAAAGTCAAGAAAGTCTTTAGGAAAGGGAAGCAAGCGTTCGTGCCGTCTAACTGGATCCCACCAACTGACGGGCTTAGGGATCCGTCATTCATGTCAGCGTTCGACTTATACCATAATTACCCCTTGGTGGAACTTCGTGATTTAACCGTCCGAATGTCTTTTTCATGAAATATATTCTAACTCTTGATTGTTTTCTTATCAGACGAGGTAATGTCGAATTTGGAAAAGGAACAAAAGGGTGAGCCAAACATGTTCGAGTTCCAGCTCGAACGTTCCTCAGACAAAGCTACTTTTTTTTTTTGTTGCGTCCGACCTGCTATGTAAGGAAGGGCATCCTTCCAACTTTCACTCGGCAAAACGGTATTTTCCAAATTTGCCGATCTGGTATGTTGGGACGGTTGTACTTTCCAATTTCACTCGGACAACAAATCTTATTCTTTGTATTTTTCCTTTTCCGGACAGCTACTCCGAAGCCGGCGAAGAAGTGGTCGACATTCGATTTGAAGGACGAGGGGTCGTCCAAAACTCGCAAAACTACTGCATCCAAAACCCCCTCAGGGGCGCAGGCGGCCAAGGCAAGGTCGCGGGTTGCCAAAGAGCAGCACAAAGGAGAACAACCCCATTTGACACCAAGTGGGGCCTCCAAGTCCTTGGAGCCACAGCAAACTGAGGTGGCCCAAGAGAAGGCCGCCCACAAGGGAGAAGAAGGAGAGTCGTCCTTGAACCAAACGACCAGTGACAACATCCCGACTCCGCATGTCGAGTTTCTTTTTGAGACTAGGTTGCGGCCGCACGCACCCCAAATGGACGAGGGGTTGCAGCCACAACCTTTGGAGACCGAGGAGTCTACAAGCACCCCCATCTTTCTCGGAAGGTACCCAGTCTGCTACTTTACCTGGCTTTAATATTTGCCTTTGCTTCTGTAATACCCCAAATTTTTGATTATTTTTAATCAACGATTTTTCTAGTATACAGTTAAGTTAATAATTATTTAAAAAAAAAAAATTAATAATTATTATTTTGTTCCCATTTTCGGATTTATTAAAAAAAAAAATGATTTCGGAGCTTCACAGAAGCTGATTTTGAAAAAAAAAAAAAAAAAATTAAGCTTATCTTTTCAAAGCTATTAACAAACTCAAATTGAAATTGGGTCTTATCTTTTGAGTATTCTAGAGCAATTGAACCTAAGATTTCTAAGTTATATATACTCTAAACCCCAAATTGATATGCCGTATACAAACACTATCAAATAATACCCATCTCTTTGATATATCATGGTCCTTCTTCACCTTCTTCCTTCTTAATAACAATTGTCAGCCAACCCATTACGAATTACACTTTCGTTCATTAAACCTTCTCTTGATTTCTTGTTTTACCTACTCAATTTCTTTAATCTTCTTGCTTCTTGGTGAACACCTTGTAATTGACGAACTGAAAGGTTTCTTTTTAAGAAAATTGGCTTGTTTCTCCAAGTAGAAATCTTGAAGTATTTTTTTTTTCTTTTTTGGAGTTGGTGCGTGAGTTTGCAGAAGAAGGATGGAAAGGTTGTGTTAGTGGAGGAGCTTAGGAATCTTGAAGTTTTTTTTCTTTTTGAGTTGGTACGTGGGTTTGTAGAAGAGGAATGGAAAAGTGTGGTAGTGGAGGAGTTGTTATAGTGGACCATTTATTTATTTAGTATACAATTCCTTACAATTCTAACACTATTGACTCATAAGTTTTATTTCCGTCTCGTACTACTCCTAACTTCGTATTAGATTATTAGCTATATGAGTAGGACTGAATTAGTTTATTTTATTGTTTGTTGTAGACGGAGGCTACTAGGTGAACGTTTTGGAGGTTGTTTACCTTGAGATTTTACGCGTAATTCAAGGTAATTTTCAATGTCCATCATCTTTAGAATCCCGTTAGGAAATTGTTTTAAATTATTGTGTGCCAACTATGTGCTTACGTAATTATACGTGATGGATGTGTTATCGCATGATATTATGGAATTATATTATATACTAGTTTTTCTATAATTGTGTACTAGTATGGTATTTTCGAAAATTTGATTATTTGGAATCGTATGAGTTTTTTTTATATATAATTAAAATCGTGGGAATTGGATGATTGATTATATGTGATTGATGGTCTCCAAGGCCTATTGGGAAAACGAGTTGTAACTAGCATGTCTTGACTATGTTTTAAAAATACTAAAGTTAAAATATTGTTACTTGGGATTAAATTAATTTTGTGCAATACTCGTGTGCAATGCGATCGGACAATTTAATCTATTAATATGTACATTAAATTAAGAAGGGAAATGAAACCCGAAAGGGTGAAGAACAGGTTGCCCACTAGTGGTTATGGTTGCTACTAGTTGGTTTAAATTGACGTATATTGCTGTTTAGTCTTCCTCCTAATCAATGGGTATTAGTGAGGGGTGTGCACACTAGGGACATTCTGTTTAATTTATGGCCATTTAGGGTTACGCGCGACCCTCTGTAAAGTAGGTGGTGGCAGGGACTAGTCCCGACTTACTGGCGTTCTCTTTCCCTTTCTTAACTAAAGTAATAATGTTTATGTGACAACTTGATTTTGACTTATTATAATGTCGATAAAATTGTCTTGTATAAATATTTTTTCGAACTAAAATTATTATTTTACGGGATGGAGTTGGAATTACTCAGTTTATCTGATTTTGGGAGTTTCCTCTCTTTTCTTGTTTCTGATTCATTTTGAAGGTTGGTAAAAGGGAACTCGGTTACGTGTGAGGGGACGTTAGAATAATCACGTAGCTAAGACAATTTAGTTAATTCTGACCTTAGTTATTTTTCTTTTATTTAATGTTTTAAAATGTTTTACAGTTTGGATGTAACGACTATTTTATTCTTGTCGCCACTTAGATCACTTATTTATAAATGGTATTTTCTTTTGCTTTGCATTTATTTTCTATGGAAAATAAGTGTAGCAGTAACACTCCCAAGGTTCGATGGTCGGTTTTGAAAGAAAAGGGTTACTCTTATTGTTTACAATGACCCAAATTTTGGGGGTGTTACAGCTTCAATTTTCTAACTTGTTTTTATTTTAAAGACATTGCTGAGGAGATGGACGTACGTGCACCCGACAAATCACTGACTGGCGCAGAGCGCAAGGCCGTCCGAGAGGCCATGGCAAGAGCCATCCCGACCGATGTGCCGGACAGGTTCCGGGGAATCAATGAAGGGTTCCTCGGCCCAATGATAAACAAGTGCGGTGAGGTATCTTGGCTTCTTTTGAACTTTGGTATGTAGTTTATTTTGCACTTGTTTTCTTTTTTACTGACTTGTTTCCGTCCATCCACAGCTCTTCCTTAGGCTCAATGCCTTCCTCGAGTGGCGCGCCCGTGAGAGACGTCATATCAGGCGGCCTGGGATGATATCAAGAAGATCTAGGACGAAAATACCGAGACGTTAGCCCTCCAAGAGAACTGGCACATGGCCGCCCTCAATACACTTAGCGAGAAGTTAGCCAAGCATAATGAGGACATCGTCAAAACGGACGATGCCCTTAAGTAGGAACGACTCGCGCACGAGGCTTTCTTAAAGGAGAGAAATAAGGCGGTCGCCAATGCCTCCCATTGGAAGGAGGGCTTTGAAGCTATTGATAGCTCAAGGTCGAGCTCGAAACCAGCCGCGTCGCCCTTGAGATGGCTCCGAAGGAGGCGAAAGAGCTCAATCAGGAAACCAAGCGTCTCAGAAAAGAGGTGGAGGAGTTGAGAGAGCAGCTCAAGGCTCCCAAATAGATCAATCCTCAAGAGATGGTCCAGATTGAACAATCGGCCGAGACGAAGCTCAAGAATCGATTTGAAGAGGCCTTCACTATGATGTTTGTAATTAGTGAAGTGTCATACTACCATGAGCGCTTCGTTAAGCGGTTGAATCACGTCTCCCTTAAGGAGGAGTTCGAGGCTGTCGGGCTGCCGACTCTCGAGTTTGTCGAAACTCCCTCCCCACCTTAGAGCGCTGCGGATGATGATGATGATGATGATGATAAGAAGGAGGAGGTGGAGTCGGCTAAGGGAGATGAGCCGACCAAGGAGGATGTCAACAAGGGACCGACCGAGTGAAGAGCTCTTCTGCTGTAGGTTAGTTATGTTTTAAGCTATTTATTTTCTACTTTGAACGCTTTCCAGCTTTGTCGCCTGTTTGAGGGGTCTTGTATTATAACTTCATTATTTTGCTGCCTATTTGAGCGGCTTTGATCTATGCAATTTCTCTCTTTTTTCTTCATTCATAGTTAACATATTTTTGCAATTTTCATGCCCTATGCCTTTATTTTGCGTACGAATGGATATCAACTGGGGGTATGCCCCTTTATTCGGCATTTTGTCTAGTCCATAATCAAAGAGGTTTGATTAACTTGGTAGACCTTATACCTTGAAGGGTATGACAGCTATTAAGTTAATCAAATCATAATAATGATTGCCCTTGGACTAGGAAAATGCCGAATGAATTTTTATATGCTCCCGGTTAATTAAATTTATATTTAATCTGTGCCGAGTCGTCCTTTGATACTATCTTTTAGACGTACTCATAAAATTTTCGATATGATCACAACCTGATAATTTTTAAGTATTTTTAGGGCTTAATATCTTAGGTATGTCCTTGCCTTTAGATCTAAAATGCCTTAACTTAGACAATTCTGATCATCCTATTTTTTATCCGTCAGTCCAGGTTTGCGGCCGGATGGATTTGAGTAGAAAATTGACCATTATAGCCAAGCTGCTTTGCTGGGAGAGACCTTTGTTAGACATTTCTCCCACCCATTCGTCCTTGCCCCATTAGGGGGCCGAGCTACTATATTGCTAGCAACCTTTGTTCCTTTGTTTTTAGGCAACATTGATGCTTAATATAAATTAGTCATACGCTTATGCAAAAAATTTTATAACAATATTTTACCTTTTCATTAATTTCGTCAAAATTACATTGTTTTAATTTGGCCTTACGGCTTTAATTACATTGCTTGATCACTAGACCTAGTTGTATATACAACTTTTTGGCTAAGTACAAAAACTTTATACATAATATTTTTTGATATTGTTCGTATTCCATGTTCGTGGAATAGGACGGCCATCCAAGGCCTTAAGACGGTAGGTACCATCTCGCACTTATTCTTTGATGCATCAGGTGCCTTCCCGATTTGGGGTTAGCTTGGCATCTTCTTTTTCTCGGCACCGCTTTCAATTTTCTCAAAACCAGATCTCCCAACTTATGTGGCCACTTTTACACTTTTCGATTATATTCCCTTGTCATTGTTAGACGATATATTTTGTGTCTAAGCGCCGCGTTGCCCCTATCTTCTAGAAGGAAGTCTAAGGCAGTCTTCATGGCCTCCCAGTTGGTCGACTTATCATATAATATCACCCGCAGAGTTGGCTCGTATATTTCAATTGGGAGCACCGCCTCAGCGCCATAAACCAAGAAGAATGGAGTCACTCCTGTTGAACTTTTGTCTGTTGTTTGAATGGACCATAATACGTTTACCAACTCATCAGCCCATAAGCCGCCTGCTTTCTCAAGCTTTCACGTGATACCATTGGAGATTAACTTGTTGTATGCTTTAATTTGGCCATTGTCTGTTGGGCGTCTAACCGAGGCAAAGCAATGTGCTATACCCTGGTCACTCAGCCAATCTTTGAGATGGTCTGTTTCAAACTGAGGCCAATTATTGAACACCATTGATTGTGGGACACCAAAATGGGTGATTATATTTTTCCAGATAAACGTGGACACATCTTTCCCTTTAATTCCTCGGACGGCCTTTGCCTCTTCCCATTTTGTGAAGTAGTCAATGAGAGGAATGGTGTCCTTTGAACAAGTGTATTTTTCCGATAGAGGGTTCAGAATTAATAGAAAGCAAATTATTCAATGAGGTCAAGTGATCAGAATGCCTAGGTGGAGCTGCTTCCGATTAGTAATATTAATGCATAATTAATATTACAAGTTAATCTTGACTGAAACCTTCGGGTAACACCCAATCGAGTAACCAAACCGAAACGACAAATTAATCCGAAGGATTAAATGAGTCATTAGTGTATTATGAACAAAGACGTCGGATATCGAGCTTAGAGTGTCCGAAACCGAGTGTCGTAAGTCGAGTCGAATTTAGAATCGACGAGACGAGAAATCAAGCAAACGAAAAGTTTAAGCTAAGCCGTAGCTTCGTATTGGCCTAGCCACGCGAAGGCTAGGCTAGCATAGGGCACCAACCGCAATGCATGGCTTTGTTGCAAGCCAAGCATGCATGTGCGTGCTAGGCTTGGTAGCCGAGCATGCTTGGGGGGATGGCACACCTAGTCGCACGCAAGCTAGCAGCTGGCGCGCCATGCATGCTAGTGAGCTAGGCCTCGCACTCAGCAGCAAGTGTAGCAGCAGCTAGGCTGCGCCTAACACGAGCATCGCATCAGCAGCAGCACGCTATGCGTGCGTTTGCTGTGGGCTGTGCGTGCTTGCGTGCTGGGGAGTGCCTAGCACAATCATTAAAGCATCAACTAGCTAGCGAAGGCTAGTGATGGCAGGGCAACATCAGCTAGCCTGCAAGGGCCTGCGGTAGCAGCGCCAGCATGCCAGTAGCAACCCACATGCATGCGAGGCACGCTTGCTGGGCTGCACATACGCGCTACCAGCCAACAGACCCAGCCTAGGGGCAGGCCGCCAGCAAGGCAACCTTGGCGCCCAAGGCAGGCCACGCCAGCTGCATGATGCGTGTGGGGCGTGTGCATGGAGTGTGTGTGGCTTTGCTTGGGGAGCAAGGGGAGGGTGGTCCCCCCTTGTGGTCCTCACCTAACCCCTTTCTCACCTCTTGACACTTGTCGTTTGTTTATTCACTTGCATTTCAATTTGATTTTGAATTAAATCAAATAAAATGCATTTTACCAACTCTCCCACATTGTTGGGAGATTGGAATTCAAGGGCTCCCTTCACTATGAATACCAATCATTTGGCATTGGGAAGGGACACTTGGGTTGTGAACTTTAAGGGATCCCCAAGAAGAGAATACCTTAGTTCTAATACTCTAAGTTCTTTTGATCTAGCCCCGACTAAGCTTCGGGGTAAGGGCCGTTCGGGTCGGGTCTTGAGGGTGAGAGCCGTCGGAGGCTTGTGCATTTGCGAAGGTTTACGCTTTCAAGTATGAGCTCTTTTTCTTGGGCTCTATAATTAATTAATCAACAATCACATAATTCAAGGGCTCCCTTCACTATGAATACCAAGTAAGATCGCCTTTTTCTTTTTCTTTCCTTGTTAATTAATTATGTGATTGTTGATTAATTAATATGCATGTTTAGTTACTTTAATTTGTGTGCGGATTTTGGAAGGGTTTCATTCCGCGTAGTGTTGGACACTACGAAACCTTACAACGGTATCAGAGCCGCGCTCATTTAATTATTGTAACTAATAATTAATTAAGGTGATTTAAATGGATTTAAATTTCTGGTTTTGCTTTCTAATTAGATTAGAAGCTCGTTTTAATTAGTTTTAATCTCGTAATTATACTAATTTTTGCATATTTCGACCCAAAAGTAGTGAATTTTGGGTGGAATTAATGTTCTAAATCAGTTTTAACCTTCTTCGAGAACTGTCGAGAAGCCAAAATCCACCCAGAAACATGTTTTACGAGGGTTTTTTCATTTTTGACAAAATTTTTTAAATTTTCAAACCTTGATTAATCATGGGATGTTAATGTTAAACTATGTGTATGGTTACACCATTAATCTATTGCAATAATAACCCTTATTAAGCATGTTTATGAAGTCATATTTGGTGCTTAATTTGGTGAGTTCATTTTTCACATAAACTTGCAATTTCACATTTTTGCAAATTAATTGCTTCAAGTGTGAATGTTTATGGTGAATTTGTAATTTTGAAGTCCCTAAAAATGTTAAAGATCCAATCTTTTATTGTTTATTTGGTTGGAACTTTACTTTCTAAATTCCACGTTGAACTAATATTTGGATTTAATCATTTTTGAGTTGATTAAAGTCTTAAAAGTTCAATATTAGTGATTGAAATTTAATTAATCTTCATATTGGAAGATGTAATTTTTCATTTTTACATAAGTTAGTGTTGGAAATTTTTCATTAGATGATTGTGGTTATTTTTCCAACTCCTTTTATTTTGTCAAATCTCATTATTAATTTATGTTTGGTTAAATTAATTGTGAGAATAACCCTCAATTTTTGTAGCATCAAGTTGAGCCAAAATTAATTTAAAGAATGGTTCTTGAATTAATTTTGGTTTGTGCAGTAAAAAAAAATTGAATTTATTTAAGTTGGACTTATTTTATTTTCATTTTTGTTCAATATTTGTTCTAAAATTAATTTAGAATTAATTATTTATGTCACACAAAATCGGGATAAAATCCCGAAGCACAAGAACGCAAATTGAGGCACGAGCCCTAAGCACAACACTCGGCCAGCCGAGATGCTTGCGTAGCCCACATGTGGCCGACGAGGTGTGTGGGGCTGCATGGTGCATCGATACGCGGCTCGTGGTGCGTATGTGTGGGAGCTTGGTGTAGTGATGCGAGCTGGTGCGTGGATGCTGGACAGTGAGGCTTGCGAGCACTAGCAGGCAAGCCACACACTGCCAGCGCCAATAACGTGCGAGCATGCGTAGCATAATACGAGGTTGCTCGTGCAAACAAGTGTGGGATGCGCTGCTAGCTGGGCATGCCAACACCCGTACACAAGCTTTGGCCTTGGTGCCTAGCAAGCCTAGCCCCATGGCTTGGATGCTAGGCACTCGGCCGGTTGGTGGGCTACTATTTTGCGTTTTTTTTGCAGTTTTAATTATTTTATTTAATTATTAAGTGAGGCTAGGCCTTGGTTTTTGCCGGCACTTGCAAAATAATTTGGGTAAACCGGCTTAATTAAATTAATTGGATTAATTTTAATTAAGTTGGATGAGGAAATTAGTGGGAGCTTTGTTAATTACTTGAGCTAATTTTATTGCGTTTTAATCACATAATCGATTAACAACTTTGATTAGTTTTAATTAGGCGCGTTAATTGGATTAACCACCTGAGTTAGTTACTAGTTTGTGCGTGTTATGCATTGTTACTTGTTTTACTTTGTAAAATGCATGGGCCATTCACATATAGTGAATGGAATGAATGGAATGGATATTCTATCATAGGTTTTATGAAAATGGCAACTAGTGGGATCCGATTAGGATAATAAAATACGGACTCCGATCCGTTATGTATTTTTGTAAATCTATATTCGGTCTGCGTACCGTTGCGTATTTTTGTACCTTAATATTTAGATCAATCCTAGTCATAATTACTAGTAGTTGCATAATTGGTAGAGATGTCTTAAAGACGACATTTCTAAGAAGACAAGACAAGAGGATGCAACGAAGACCCTTGAAGACTTGACGATTCAAGGGGTCATGGTAGTTGCCAAATGCATCTGTTACTCATGTTTTCTATATGTATAATTATGCTTATATATATGAATGATATGTTGGATGCATGTTTAGGATTTCGAATGTTGCGATCTTTAATTAAGTTCACTTAAATCAACCAAAATGGAAACCCTAGGTCCCTATAAAATTGAGCCAAATTTGCCATTCCAAGATAAGACTTACCAAACTAATGTGAATAGTGATGGGCTATGCCAAAGCAAGGCATCACTATCTCCCTAGGAACGTAAGGTATATTAGGTATACCAGTTGATTTTGGTTAAGCTCAACGATATCAGTAAGGAGTCCTTAGATGCCGTGGCAATGGAGATAAAACGTCAAGAAAGCATTAGATGCGATGTTTTATCGAACTAAGAGTAGCTTAGAGCTATTAGCAATTGGATTTCTTACCTTATAATATTAAGTGTTAAGACAAGCCAAAGCATGCTTAATCACTTTTTGATTTTTGGGATCTTGGAATCGTTTTATTCTCGCCTAAAAGGAACAAATTTTAATGCGTGGATAAAACGCTCAATAAGATTAAAAATTTGCATGTATGCTATAAATTTCAAAGTTATTGGTTTTATGAGTGGTTTTTCATTTCAAATTCTTTCAATTGTAGATTCATGTCTGCATCTAATAACAACAACAACTTAATGTGCTCGGAACTCCCCGACAAGTTGGCTTTTAGCCTAAACTTGGTTAACTTCAAGGAATGGGAAAATGAACTCCAGAAAACTCTTCGGAATTGTACCATGAAGTACATTCTTGATACTTCCATTCCAAGCTTCTTCTCTAAGGGAATCATGAGTGATGAAGCTCATGATGCATGGTCTTCCGATTGAAAGAAAGTCTCAAGACTTATGGCTAATTCTATCCCGGAAGAATGGAAGGAAAAGTTCTCCTCCTATTTTTTGGACATGTTCCTCAAAGTACTAGAGGAGATTGTCAATGTGAGAGTCACCAAGAGTCTCAATGGCAACTATGATGGACTTTCGTTTGATGTGACTTGATCACTCTCAAACATGAAGATAAAGACATCAGAAGAGGGTTGCCTTGCTAAGGAGAGGTACCGGCCTTGGTCAAGGGTCTACAATACCAAATTAGGATCCGGTATGCCCCTCCAACGTCATGTGCTTATAATGACTAGGACCTTCAAGCACATGGAGCTTCTCGGAATCCCGTTGGAGGATTAGATGGCGGGTCATATCTTGCTTGCCTCACTCCACTCGGGCTATGATGAACTTAGGATGCATATAGCTGCGGGAAAGGAGTCACACTCTATAAGAGATGTGGTGCAGCTACTTCGCCAAGCTAACTCATATGGAGCAACCAAAAGGCCCTTGAGAGCAAAGAAGAAGGAGTTTAAGAATAAAGCAAAGATGCGATGCTTCCATTGTGGTGGGCAAAGCCACTACAAAAGGGAATGCAAGATCTTCCAAAGGGATGAGGAGGAGAGGAATGTTTCATCTACCTCAAGTATCTTCATTAACACTTGTGTATAAAGCTTTTCATAGGTATTGGATACCATATACGACTCACTTTGTGCTCCCATTTACAGGGACCAAGTGAGAGGGCTTCATAAGTGGATGTGCAACTACGAGCGGAAGATAAAGATGGTGTTTTCGTCATGCTTGTAGGCACATTATTTTTCTTTGGCTTGTAATGAACTAATTCTTGTTTATCATGCTTACTATTGAACATATTTTGATCTATGGCGTTGGACGCCGATTATTTGATCACAAGACTATAACAATGGTTGTTTTTGAATGTCTTGCTTATATGTTCTATTAGATTACATATTTTATATGTGACTAGAAAAATGTTAATGATACCGCTAAAAGAGCTTAGACCATTGAATCGAATCAAACCTACTACTGGCATTGTCGTCTTGGCCATATTAACATCAAACACATCAAGAAACTTCTTCATGAAGGTATTCTTTACTCATTCGACTTAGAGTCGTTTGAGAATTGCGAAGGATGTTCATTAGGCAAGATGATAAAACAACCATTCTCTAAGTTGGGAGAAAGGGCTAGTGACTTATTGGGTCTTATACACACGGATGTATGTGGACCAATGAGTACAGCTACCAGGAATGGTTATTGCTATTTTATCACTTTCACGACTATAGTAGATATGGATATGTCTACCTTATGTCGCACAAATCTGAATCTATTGAGAAATTCAAAGAGTTTCAGAGTGAAGTGGAAAATAAGCTAGGCAAGAAAATCAAAGCGCTTCGATCGGATCGAGGTGGCAAGTATTTGAGCCACGATTTCTACGATCATCTAAAAGAAAATGGTATTCTCTAATAGTTGACACCTCCCAGAACTCCACAATGGAACGGAGTGTTCGAGAGGAGGAATCAAACCTTGTTAGACATGGTCCGATCAATGATGGGTTTTAGCGATCTTCCTATCTCTTTCTGGGGAAGAGCACTTCTAACCGCGACACTAACATTGAATCAAGCTTATACGAACATGTCCCTTCCTTCCCTCTTTGGCTCAAACCGGACTGGAAAATTTATCCTGCCTACTAGGTGAATAATGCCCCCACCAAACCCAACCAATGGGTGGGAGATATCTTTTAGTGCATCTTTTGGTAACTTTAAATTTTTTAGACATGCTAAGCTGATTATGTTGTACGAGATGCTTGTGTCTATTAGCACTCGTCCAACCTTCAAATTGGCCATCTTTAATATGAACACCATTGAATCATCATGGGGAGTTCTAATTTCGCCTCTGTCTGCCTCGCAGACAGTCACATCTAGGAATGGCTCCGCTTTTACATCCTCCATGTGCATGACCTTTTTGGATTGCCAAATATTCTACTCGATTCCCTTCATGGTTGGGCCACCAGTAGCCAAGCCGCCTGAAATGACGGCCATGAACCCTGAGTGTGTGTTATTCCCATCTTCATCATCTTTTTTCTTTTCCTTCTTCTTCTCAGACTTGTTGTCCATCTGAGAGTAAGTGAACTTAGACTTCAAGACATACGAGTTGAGCATGCCCCTCTTGCCCAGCTTGTCCAACAACCTTTTCAAGCTATTGCACTTGTTCGTATCGTGCCCCACATCTTTGTGGTAGTGATAGTACTTGTTCTTGTTCCGATACTGGGCCAGCCCCCTCAGAGGCTGGGGCTTCTCAAATTCAAACTTATCCTTGATTTCCATCAAAATCGAGTAACAATCTTTGTTATATTCATGCTATGGTTCGTACATCTTGGCTTTCTTGGACTTGGTCTGTTGGCAATCAGCCACCCAGACTTCTTTTCTTGTGATACCTGCTTCCTTCTTTTTGCCAGCCAAGTCTTGCTAAGAAGATGGTTTCTTCTCGGTGCCCTTGGCTGGCTCTTCTGCTTTTGTAAGCAAATAGAAATTAGCTGCCTCAATGTATGACTTGGCCTCCCGCAAAACACTTGCGTATGTCTGAATCTTTTTCCTGATCAAGTCGAATTTGAAACCATTATGCCTTAAGCCTCGAAGAAACTTCTAGTAAGCTATTTCATCCGACAGGTTCTGAATTTATGCTTTCTCAATGTTAAACCTTTGAACATATGAATGCAACCCCTCTTTCTTCCCTTGGACGATGGTCGCCAAGTTAAGACTTATCTTCCGAGGTTGTATATTGTAGAAGAAGTTTCCAACAAACAACAAGCTGAGGATTGTGTAACAATTAATGCATCCGGCTGGTAGACTGCTGAACCAGTCTTGAGCCACACCCTTGAGGGTGGCTGGGAAGCATTTGCACTAAGTGGCATCATCCACAATTTTTAAGAACATCAGATTTCTGTATGAGATGATATGCTCTTCAAGGTTGCCCGTACCGTCATAGGCACCTACAAATACACTTTTCACTTTATCTGGATAGGGAGAGTTGAGAATTTCTTGAGAAAACGGAGGCGGCTTGTCACCAAGAGTCAACAAGCGCATTTGCCAATCAATAGGCTGAGGTTGAGCGGCCAGTCTGACTAAGTAAGCTTCCTGGTCGTATGGCTGGCCATATTACCCATACTTCCCGTACACTGGGGGGAGTAGGCAGAAGAAGTGTGCCATAATTATGGGTGTAGACACCTGATTGTGTCTCCCCAAAAACCAAACCCAGTGATGAGTACCTTTCACGTCTTTGATTATCGAGTTAGGTGAAGAGTTAAAGAATCTCGTGAATTTCCTTTAGCCTTGACCATTTCTAACCTTTCCTTAAATGTTTTAAGCCAAAATCATTCATTTTGTGTCTTTAAACCCAAAATCATTCATTTCGTGTCTTTGAAAATCATTCACTTCGTGTCCTCTTTATAAAAACGTCCAAACCAGTTTATTTTGGTCCATAATCCTGGTCCAATTATTTATTAGTTGGATGGGGTTGAAAAGATCTTTCCAACAATATACTGTAAGCCCAAATCCGACTTAAAACGAATAAGTTATCGCCAAAATGCTGAACAAGCCCAAATCGGACCTAGGTCCACCTTACCTACGACCCAATGATCATGTGGAGGGTTCCAATTACCTTAACACCATTCCTAAACAAATTAGGATTTATTATGAGCTTCTAGAGGTCTCTAAAAAGTTCTAATCTATCCTTTTCAAAGATAAAGATAAAGAGTTTGAAATTGAATAAAACTCCTCTTTTTGATAATCCTAATCCCGTTTGAATTGAAAGATGCTCAGATATAATTTTCTTGCCTCATAATTTTTATCCCAATCTTAGATGGTTGGATATCCCTTGAAATTATATTTCTAATGATATATTATAATCCCAATTCCAAGCTATAACGAAAAAGTATGAATGAAATACCAAACTCTATCCAAAACTAACACCGTCCTACTATTTTGGCCATATCTTTTCTAAGGGTTTGGTCCCTAATCTATATTTATTTTATTTGTTTGATTTAATATTTCTCAAAGTTATTAACGTGTGTATTGTCTGGATAGAAACAGATACGAGGCATCAAAGTGAGTAGATCCATTATCTTTATTCCTTGCTTTTGATATAGAAATCATGCTTAGAATATTATTTTAATTCCTAGTATCATGTTAGGATGTTATTATGATTTCTAGTATCATGTTAGGATGTTTTTATGATTCCTAGTATCATGTTAGGATGCTTAATTAATATTTTTAATATTATTTTGATTCCTAGTATCATGTTAGGATGCTTAATTAATATTCCTAATATCATGCTTTCTAGTATCATGTTTAGGCTAAAACTTTGATTTTTATTGTTTAGTGACATGCTAGGGTTTGTTATTAATCCGTTTAATATCATGCCTAGGATCTTGCTAATTATACTATTGATGAGAATATGATTATATTGATTATGATGATTGTTGTGTCAATTAATTGTTATGTTGCTTGATTATTCATGATTTATGGTTATTGCTTGATCACGCCCTTTTCTGCAGGTTTAAAGGGAATTTGTATTTCAATTACTCTTAATAATGTAATTAACAATTTGCTTTAGGCCTAATATGGTTTTAATTCAAGTGATAGCTAGCAATAGATTTATTTGTGCATCAATAATCAACCAACATAGATTAAACAGGTTTAGGGCTAACTTGTTGTATGTATGTTGATCGGAAAGCGAACATGAATATCATAAGAATAAAGTAGAGGCCTATTTAGGGCGGGTTCAATCTCTTTTAGGTTGGATTCGTACCATCATCCCCGAATATCCAGTCATGGTTCCGGACCACTATGGAGTTAGTGATTTCCGTGCCGTGAATGGGGTGTGACCTTCACACCCGTGTACGGTTTACATGTTCCTAAAACTTGTCGGCGACTCTTTTTCTCTAACTTCTTTCCCTTTGGATGCCACCATGCTTAAATGCATGATCACAGCGGGGCTCAAAGTTGAGTGTTGAAATATTCCCTACAGTTTTTTGGCGACTCCGCTGGGGAGGATATCTAATTTTGATTCATAAAATTTATTTTGGCACTTGACTTTAGAATGAGTGGATGAGACTTAAAATATTATAGGTATTCATTGTGGGTAATTTTGATTAACATTGTGGCATAAGCATAAAAAGGTCCGCATTGGAAAGACCATCCGAAATGCGTAAAAAACATAGGAGTTTTACACGTAGGAAAATTGGGAAATATCTTTCACAACTAGAATAAAAAAAATACTACGAACAATCGGAAAATTTTGGAACATAGAAAGCTGCCGCGAAGTGTAGGAATTGCGCGAGACAACAGTTTCCATCGCCAAGCGATAACTTCATCGCTGTGCGATGGATCCTGTTTTCTCGCGCTGAGTTCTTCTAACATCGAGCCAGAAATCCGCCTTTTTGTTTTGACCGATTCTAGTACTGTTTCGCCGATTCTACTTCCTGATTGAGGTTTTCCTTCTTTTCTGAAGCCATATGTGTTCTACATATGGTTTTAGCCCTTGGGAATTCACGCTCCATCTACCCAATCGAACGCTCCGTGCAACGATGGGTACATCCGAGTTTGTGAATTCACCATGCCATGGAAGCAAGTTTAACTTGCGGGGTCCCATCCATACGCGCCAACCCTTCCAAAGGTAAGGCTTCCGCGCGATGCATTTAGACTCATAACCATGGAACTTCTTTGACTACCATAATCCTTGAACTTTAGAGAACTAGAGTCATGGTTAGGTTGCAAATTCATTGCATCATGTTGTGACTATTTGACTACTTGTGCATGTCTTACTTGTGCATACCTTGTTAATGATTAAACTAGCCCTTTGTGTTGACTTGTTTCTTGTGAATATGTCTTAACAAACTAACCAAGGACTTGTTTCTCTTATGTAACCCTCTTCATTTTTATCAATTCGAGTCATAGTTTTATTTTTTTTTATTTTTTTTATTTTTTATTATTTTGAGTCAACCCGAATTTTTATTCCCGTATCCTGCACAAGCGTCAACTTGTTTTGGTCATAGCCAGAGTTCTAAAAGGAGTTATGTGTCGTGCAGCCTATGAATCTGTAGTCCAGATTTTTATCTTTCATTTGTCGTTGGTTTCGTCCCAATAAATGTCACAGATAAAAGAAATACTACAGCCTATCCAGTTTAAGAGTTCTTTTTTTATTTTCCAACCTATTTTTATTTCCTTTCATGTCAAGTCTAATTTTTATAATTAATCGGTTTAATGAATAAACGAGGTATTCTTTGGTCTTATATGAGTCTAACCACCTTTCTAGTCACATGGTTATTACACGAGATTGAACATATCACTTTCACTCACAAGTCTTCACACACTTTGTACATACTTTTTTCACATCATGGCCATGTCTTAGGTCCATGCATGAGTCGTACTTTTCGTCATTTAGGTTCCATCCTATTCCCGGATTTTTTCCATATCCTTCCACGTTCACATACTTTCCTCATACACATATAACCTTTTACATATTTTCCTTCTACATCACATTTCCATACATTACATACCTCACACTTACCACATTTATATACTTGCCTCTTACATGTTTTCCCCATACATATCATTCCCCTCATACACTATGACCTTTCCTCTCATGTGTATGTTGAATCGAGTTTGAGTTATGTGATTGACAAGACCAATTGATGGTAAACACTAAGTAATGAGGAGACAAGGCACGATGCAAGCTTCTCACCAAGATTTCATGCTTTTTTTTTTTTCAAACCCTTCCTCAATAAGTCTAGCATAGACACCCTCTATCATTTCCCTTAGATTTATTTCATGAGTTTGATTCTTACCATTTCTATTTTTAGTAAAATGAGCATTTTATTTTCTTATGATCATTGCATTTCAAAAACATATCCATGCCGAACTAAGCATAAGGTATACTAATGATTTGAGGCACCCTTTGTAGACATATCATATCACCTTTACCCTTTCAAATATACAATCCTTTCTTGATAAACCACTTTGAGCCTCGTCTAACTATTGACCTTCCTTTTTTCAACCTACATCTACCTAAACTTGGGGTGGTATGATGTGCAACTCATACAATTTTCAAAGCAAAATACAAAAGCTTGAGTGATTTTACCAAAATTTTGAAAGTTCAAAAAAAGCAAATAGTAATAAAAGTGTGCAAAAGGACACGTGTTCCAATGTATTTGATATGAACATGTCTTTGATATGAACAAGTCTCAGATTGCGTCTCTTATAGAGTGCTCGGCACCGTGTTTGAGAAAGATGAATGCCAAGTGAGTGATAGACCGCATGATCGGGATTGCCTACACTTATACAAAAGAAAATTCAAAAACAAATGTTAAATGCAAAAAATAAAGAAAATGAGTTCAAAAATGAGAAACTTCAAGCATAAAAATACTAAGATTCTAATGCAAGATTGCATACCTTGGGGGCTTATTTTAGGCCTTGAGCTTTTTATCCTCTTTTCTTCAAACTTTAGCCAAACCCCATTACAACCCTTGAAAGACCTCCTTGAGGTTTACACACACTTGTGCAAGGTTCGGCTAGAGCTACGTTCGGCCTGATTCCTAACAGATACGTAGGCAACCTCACATTGAGGTGCGGCCGTAATAAAAATGCACTCATTCATTTACATTCATGCATGATCATATCAAGGGATCTCCAATGATCACCCCTATCAATTTAGAGCTAGACTTGGGGGTTTGATCTTTACTTCATTAGCCTACGCAGCCTAAGAGTCACCATCATTTGGCTCTTCTCAAAATATTTTTCTGCACCCTTAGCCTTTGCAGCTTAACCTTAGTGTCACTTTCACACACGTCACAAATACATAGCCATATAATCCTTCCTTTAGGAACCCTTTGTCATGAAATCTTGATACAACCTTGAAGCATGCTTTGTCATCTTTAAATCATTCACTATCATATTCATCATTACATCATAAAGTATGAAGTACTTAGCCTCCGCGCCTAAGTTACTTAAATACTTTCATTATCGAGTCATCACTTGAGATAGTCTAGGATGCTACAATCCTTGCACAATAAGATACAACATCAATGCATACACTCTATTAAGCTCACTCAACATGCATCATTACTTGATTCATTCTTTTCATCATTTTCCTTTTGGGGAAGTTCAAAAACTTCATTTTACACCAACACTCTACCTTCATTCATTTTTCACGTCTTTCTTTTTCGGGAGAAAGTCGGTATCCTTTACAAAAATGATGGAAAATTTTTGCTTTTATGCATTTTCGAGTCACACGAACACAGTTGAGTCATGTCATGTCATCACATCAAGTTGAGTATACACATTGAGTCACACTATATCGAGTTGAGTCTGCACACGTGTCAAAACGCATTGATTCGGGTTGATTTAAACACATTGAGTCACACAATGAGTTGAGTAACACCAAACCTTGGGTCAACCTCAAGATAAACATAAGCAAAGTCCTACATAGTCTATAAATACAGGAACAACTACAGTACCCGAGGACGAGGAACGTCGAATGTATCATAAAACTCTACACTCCGCGGGGCCAACCCTTGACCAGCATCAGCACCACTAGTTGTTGGAATGGTAATGGTAGGACCAGCCCACTGAGTACCTCCGTCAGCAAAAGAAGCAGGTTGTTGCTGCTGCTGCGACGATGAGCTAACCTCATACGTCTGACCAGCAAATTGAGACAACACCCCAGCTGCAAAAGTGCCCGGGGACTCATATGGACAAAGCACTAGAGTACCATGTCTAGATCAGCAAACTTGGATGGAAGAGCGTGAATTTGCAACAAGTTTGATGTGATTTGGTTGAGAAACGACCAAGGACGAAGACTTTGAAGTTTTTGGCAAAAAACGAATAAAATACAAGAAACCATGGAAAAAGTAAGAAGAAGAGGTTCTAATCTGGAAAATGTGAAAATATACCCGCACGATGAAAATATCGCAATGCGATACTACCATCACGGCGCGATGAAGCCTGAAGTTGCGCGATGCACCTGCTACAGCCAGCGTCAGACTCTGTCGGTCCCATAAATGGATTATGTGGACTACATTTAAACGTCATTTAACCTCTAAGAAATTGATTTAATTAGTAATCGGCCCGATTACATGTTTGGGTTATGATCGGCCTGATGACAATCGTTTCAATGACTTAAGTGCTTAAACACTGGCTCATTACAAAGTACAAGTGCCTAAGCATCGACTCGTTACACTTAAACGCGCCGAAGCATTGGCAGAGCACACTTCATCACACCAAAACACTAGTTAAGTCCACCGAAGCATTGGAGGAGCACATATTCAGCATACCGAAGCATGGGTTAACCCCGATTAAAGCATTGGCAAGATTTGGGGATCACTAAGCACTGAGGTCTTTGATGGCTGTCCCTAGGGTAGGGAGGTTGTCAGTATTAATTGGTCACGCCGAAGAAATGGCGAGATTTTGAAGATGGCGACACAACAACAATGAGGAGATTATCAACAGCGGCGAAGCACTGCCATGGCGAAGCATAGCCATAACAACAATGAAGCGGCGAAGCACTACTGTGGAGAAGCACAGGCACAACAACAACAATAGGGGCGAAGCACTTCCACAAAACTGAAGATGGCAAAGCACGGTCACCTTCGACGATGTTCCCAAGGGTGTGGAAGATTGTCACTTCAAAACTGAAGATGACGAAGCACGATCACCTTTGACGATGTTCCCTAGGGTGTGGAAGATTGTCACTACAAATGAAGATAGTGAAGCACTGCTGCCTTCGATGGCGTTCACAAAGCATTGTCAAATAAAGCATAAGATGTTACCTAGAGGCGTGTACCCGATGGTGCAAGGTACACATTTCTAATTCCCTTATTTGTAAAACTAACGCTAGTTTGCAGGTATTGGCGTTAAAAAGGATTATTTAGGATCGCCAAACGTTCTAAATCATTCTCCGTCCCTATCGACTTACTTTGACTTTTGTTTTCAAAACTTACGTTTCTCCAAACTTAGTCAAAGTGGAGGCTTCTATAGACACCTGATTGTGTCTCCCCAAAAACCAAACCTAGTGATGAGTACCTTTCACATCTTTGATTATCGAGTTAGGTGAGGAATTGAAGAGTCTCGTGAATTTCCTTTAGCCTTAACCATTTCTGACCTTTCCTTAAATGTTTTAAGCCAAAATCATTCATTTCGTGCCTTCAAACCCTAAATCTCATTTCGTGTCTTTGAAAATCATTCGTTTCGTGTCCTCTTTATAAAAACGTCCAAAACAGTTTATTTTGGTCCTGGTCCAATTATTGCTTTGTTGTATGGGGTTTGAAAAGAGCTTTCCAACGATATATTATAAGCCCAAATCCGAATTAAAACGAATAAGTTATGGACAAAATACTAAACCAAGCCCAAACCAGACCTAGGTCCACCTTACCTATGACCCAATGATCATGTGGAGGGTCTTATTACCTTAACCCATTCCTAAACCAATTAATATTATTAGCTTCTAGAGGTATCTAGAAGGTTCTAATCTATCCTTTTCAAATGATAAAGATCAAGAGTTTGAAATTGAATAAAACTCCTCTTTTTGATAATCCTAATCCCGTTCGAATTGAAAGATGCTCAGATATAATTTTTTTGCCTCACAATTTTTATCCTAATATTATATGGTTGGATAGAACCTGAAATTATATTTATAATGAGATATTATAATCCCAATTCCAAGCTATAACGAAAAAGATATGAATGAAATACCAAACACTATCCAAAACTGACACCGTCCTACTTTTTTGGCCATATCTTTTGATCTATAAAATAATTTAGTATGATTTTAATTAGGTTAGAAAGTAGACTTTTAGAGCTTTCCAAAGACATATTATTTATCTTATTCCGATTTATGGATCAAAAGTTATGATAAAAACAAAAAAACGCAGAAACTGCTGTCCATCGAAGGAGTTCTATTCCTATTCGAATTCGGGTGTTTTCTAATCCTCCGACTCTATTTTTTATCTATAAATAGAGGTCATATCACCCCGTTTTCAATCATCAACAACCTTGATCACCAACAATCATCATCTCAATCTTTCTCTCTAAGCTATAAGCTTCTCTCTTTCTTAGCCTTAGCCTAAACAGATCACACACCATACGTCTTTTGCAAGACTTGAATACTCCAAGCCCTTCTCGTAGTTTCCTTCGACCTCGACGTAAAATGTTGATATTTCTGAGGGTTTGGTCCTTCATCTATATTTTAATTCTTATTTGATTTATTTTATATGTTTGATTTAATCTTTCTTGAAGTTACTAATGTGTGTATTGTCTTGATAAAAAGAGATACAAGACATCAAAGTGAGTAGATCTACTATCTTTATCCCTTACTTTTGATATAGAAATCATGCTTAGAATATTATTTTAATTCCTAGTATCATGTTAGGTTGTTATTATGATTTCTAGTATCAAGTTAGGATGTTTTTATGATTCCTAGTATCATGTTAGGATGCTTAATTAAAATTTTTAATATTATTTTGATTCCTAGTATCATGTTAGGATGCTTAATTAATATTCCTAATATCATGCTTTCTAGTATCATGTTTAGGCTAAAGCTTTGATTTTTATTGTTTAGTGACATGCTAGGGTTTGTTATTAATCCGTTTAGTATCATGCCTAGGATCTTGCTAAATATACTATTGATGTGATTATGATTATTTTTTTTATGATGATTGTTGTGTCAATTAATTATTATATTGCTTGATTATTCATGATTTATGGTTATTGTTTGATCACGCTCTTTTCTGCAGGTTTAAAGGGAATTTGTACTTGAATCACGCTTAATAATATAATTAACAATTTGCTTTCGGCGTAATATGGTTTTAATTCAAGAGATCGCCAACAATAGATTTATTTGTGCATTAACAATCAACCAACATAGATTAAATAGGTTTAGGGCTAACTTGTTGTATGTATGTTGATCGGAAAGCGAACATGAATATCATAAGAATAAAGTAGAGGCCTATTTAGGGCGAGTTTAATCTCTTTTAGGTTGGATTCGTACCATCATCCCCGTATATCCAGTCATGGTTCCGGACCACTATGGAGTTAGCGATCTCCGTGATCGTGAATGGGGTGTAACCTTCACAGCCGCGAACGGTTTACAAGTTCCTAAAACTTATTGGCAACTCTTTTGCTTTAGCTTCTTTCCCTTTGGACGTCCCCATGCTTAAATGCATGATCACAGTGGGGCTCAAAGTTGAGTGTTGAAATATTATCTACAATGGGGCATTTGAAACTGAGCTGGTTCAGATAAAAGAACTAGAGTTATAGTACAATGAGCTTTACTTCTACTGGTCCTGGCCGAGCTGGTGTGCTTGGAGAGGGTATGGTTTTACATTTCATCCGGCATTGTGGGCGTGGAAGCAGTGTCTGAGTAATAGGACTAGGCTCGCTCCTGCCACTTGTGCCGAAGGTAGTCTTTAGCATCCTTGAAGCGCTGAGACAACTCATCTTGCTGCCTTAGAGGCTGCCTAGTCTGCCCCCCAACCGACTTCGATTTTTCAAGCAGCTTCGACCAATTTGCCTGAGGCACCTTTGGGGACCTCGGCTGCCTCCTGAACAAGGTAGCTCCCGCATCTTCAGTATTGGCCGCCTTGGCATGGGGCTTCTTTTTTGTACCCTCTCCTTCTTTCCTAGGCAGCTGCCTCAAGGAAGAGGGTATCCTGCCCTCAAACTCCTTTCGGGGCTTGGCCAAAGCAGCCTGCAAATAGTCGGACGTCACAGGAGGATCCTCAGCCTCATGGAACGAGGCGGTCAGAGGATCGTTGTTGTTAATAGTAACCTCAATATTCTCTACATGTTAGTCTAGACCAGGACCAGGTGTTTGACCATATTTTTCCATTTCAGACGTGTATCCCCATAGAAGGCGCCAAATATTTCGGGGTTTTTTGGAATCCCTCGAGATACAGGCCGTGAATATAACCGGACAGTCATTGATACCTGTAAAACAATGAATATTCTGTTTGACGGAATATTCGCCTCGGACGATCAAGTTAGTGATCGGAAAACGAAAGTTTTTAGAGAGAGAAAGTAGAGAGAAGTTAGAGCAACTCTTATGCAATATATGAGATGTCTTAATCCACCCCTCCCATCATAAATGATTGGGGTATTTTTATAGGGGTTGGAATGTGTGCACACTCGGGTTGGTGCCCTAAAAAGGAGTGATCTGATTTGCGGTGCAATCAGACTAGGACACGTGTCCTTTGGGGGCATTGTTATGACGCCTTTCTCGGGATTTGGGCCTCTTCACGTAAGGAGGTCTTCTCTCTTTCAGGTGCTCATTTGTTTTGCCACTCGTCGTCTTCCTATTAGGACACGTGTAGCCATTTTATTGGGCCACATGTTACTATAGGTTTGGACCACATGATGGATTTTTTTTTTTACCCTAAACATGTTGGATTTGACTCTTAAATTCTCAATATATATTTAATGTCTGATCAATAATGTATTATTTTTCTTTGATGTAAAATTAATGATTGAAATTACGGAGTGGAAATTTTGATTTTTACCACCTTCAAATAACGACTTTATTGAATTTACCACCTCCAAAAAAAAAAGATTTACTTTACCACCTCATAAAAAAATAAAGCATCAGTTTTACCACCAATCACCTCCAACTAACGGATTCCGTCCATAAATCCGTTAGTGGGGCCTACCTTGCACATGTGTCGCCATATTATTGGGTAAGTTTAATAAAAAAATTAAAAAAATCCCCATTAATCAACCGGTGTTGCTGCCACCGTCAGGACCCCCACCGCCGACCGGCCACGACCAGCCCCCACCACCTAACCGCTACGACCAACCCCCACCACCTAACCGCTACGACCAGCCCCACCACCGCACGCACAGCCACAACCACCTTTCCACCAATTTTTATTTATTTATTTGCTCTGTTTTCTCGAAAGCCACAACAATGGCGTCTCTTCCAATGGAGTTAATCACCTCCATTCTTTTCGATTACCCACTAAATCACTACTTCGCTTCAAATGTGTTTCCAAGGCTTGGCATTCCTTAATCAATCAGCAACACCCATTTAATCAGACTTCATCTCGCTCATTCTCTCTCCTCTGACCGTCGTCTTCTTATCCTCAACCATGGAAGTCACCTGGAATCGACTCCATTGAAGTGGGGTTCTGAGCTTGATGCTAAAAACGATTGACAAGGTTTGATTTACCCAATTCTTTTTCTGGTTTTGAGGTTTCGATTTGTGGGTGTTGTAATGGATTAATTGCTTTGGTTTGTAGAAATGTTGATGATAATCGATTTGTATCCCTGTTGTTGGTGATTTGGCTTCTTAGTTTTTGGCAGCCACCAAATCCCGACCACCCATAAATCCCCTTCTAATTCCGACCACTCTAAAAACCCTAGCCACCACCAAATTTCGCACTCCTAAAACCCTAACCACCACCTAATTCCGACCACCTCCCTAACCCACACACCAAATTTCGGCCCCTCCTTAGTCACACACGAAATTCCGACCAACCGAGGTAGTTGATTTCGTTGCTGGTTGGTTTACACGGAAGATCGGGGAAGATGAAGAAGAAACGTCAAAAAGGTGGGCCCTACTAACGGATTCGTGGACGGAATCCGTTAGTTGGTGGTAAAATCGATTTTTTGGAAATTTTGTTGGTGGTAAAGTAAATCTTTTTTTTTTGGAGGTGGTAAATTCAATTAAGTGGTTATTTGAAGGTGGTAAAAGTCAAAATTTTCTTACGGAGTATTATCTTTAAACATATACTTGTAATTACTTATTGATGGTCCAATAAAAGTTATAAATAAATAAAAAAAAAAAAACTTAAAACTTAGAGTACTTTCAAATTTTCAATGAGAATGGAATAACATCCTGTGAAATTTATTAAGATCATTAACAATGTAAAGGGTTATTATATCTTGGATCTTGCTAACGAATGTTCCAGGGCGTTGGATAAGCAATTTAAATATTTCCTACGGAAGAATTAATTTGAAAATGCATGTCAAAATCACGTGTCGATTGGTGTAATTAATGTTCATTTTAATTTAATATTTCTACTCTAACTTAGCTTATCCAACACCTCCAGAACATTCGTTAACTTTTGTCTTATATGTTATAAGTACTAATTTTCTAATTGGGTTTATTTGTTGGAACATCATGCACGATAGCTAAGTAAGGCTTTTCGTTCACACAATTCAAACATTATTGACTTAATGTAAATTTAATTGTTGATAGGTGACTTAAGTCCTTAATTGACCCCTTAAGGTATGTCTGTTTTCTACCAAAATCATTTAGAATCACATATGGTCAAATGGATTACCACCTGTATCATCAATTGGAATTTTTTTAATATGAACTTTGATATGCATGCATCTTAATATTTCCTTATTCAACTTTTTTTTTTTTCTTCTTTTTTAAAGTGAACATGTACATTGCCAACATTATTGGCACCACCGACCTCAATAAAATGGACCAACAAAGAATTTTACAACCCTATACGTAATAATCGGGGTAGTCAAGGTTTTATTATATATATATATATATATATATATTATATATATATATATATATATATATATATATATATATATATATATATATATATATATATATATAACTATTCTTACTGTAAGAACCACACATAAGGTACATGTAATAAAACTAAAAGTATATCTTGTTTTTTTTTCTTAAGTGATGTACCTTATACCTTTATAACATGTACCACCTTTTATCATTTTGTCATGTACCTTAAAGTTTGCAATTCCTCAATAAAATAAAAAAAATAAAAAATAGATTAAAAAAAATTCAATTTTAATTTATTTATTTATTTTTATGTGATATACCTTATAACTTCGTAACATGTACCATGTACCTTTTATCTTTTGGACATGTTCCTTATAGATATAAGACGTGCACCTTAACATATATATATATATATATATATATATATATATATATATATATATATATATATATATATATATATATATATATATAAATATATATATATATATATATATATATATATACCCAATTTTTTACAAAAATCCGACCAAAAAGAAACTGAAAAGCCCGGTTTTATTTGCTGCTACCTTCATCCATGGACAACTCTGTTTATTGCTTCCTTTTTTCTTGAACAAAACTCCAAGACTTTTGTATTTCTCACTCCTCAAATCTCCTACTTCTTTTCAAAGTAAATTTGTATATAACTTCTGGAATGAATCAAGAACCCTAATTTTATAATTGCTAAATTTCTTACTCGTGGTTCTTATTCTAATTTGGAGAAAATTCTCAAACTAATGTCGTCAATGGCGCCACAACAAGGAGGTACAGAGTAAAAAGCAAGTATTTTTTCCAATATATATTTTTTTAAGTAGTTGTATTGTTTTCCTAGATAACTTTTAACTGGATGAATTCACAATTAGTATTCTTGTTGCTAAATTTTGCATATCTAATTCAAAAGGATGCACAGTTAGCTTAATACCTGCAACAACAGAGGATGTGGGAGAGAATAGAAGGGTCTTAAAGCTAATGACTAGATGGAGTAAATATTATGCATAGTTTGAAGTAAATTTATGCATAATTAGTTTAAAATTTATGCACATTTAATTTAAGGATTCTTTCGATAGAACACATGTATTCATCTTAATTTATACAAAGGTTAAGGGAGAGAGAAGTAGGCTTTATTAGGTGAATGAACAAGTAGAGTAAATATTCTGCATATTTAGAAGTAAAATCATGCATATTTTATTCAAAATTTATGCACATCTTTTGAGTCAAAAAATATTTGCAGATTTGGTTAAAAAAATACGCACATTCTGTACAAAAAAATTATGCACATAAAATCTTTCTGAGCCTTCTCATTTTAAGGAACTTTTCATTACATATATATTTGAGGGAGCCTAATTAATCTTCATCGAGATAAACAAAAATCGTTTATCTAGTGACATTTTTGTAAATAAATCAACAAAATATCTCAGACAACATCGCATTTTTTGTAAAGAAATTAACATTTGTGAGACCCATAATAAAAGTTGTTGACTTATTTACAGATATACCACTAAATAAACAATTTTTTTTTTGTTTATCATGAAAATAAACTTGTATTTTCTCCTGATTTATACATGTTTTGATATAAGATTCTTAAATATATAATCCATATCTCATGAAAAATGTATTAAATGTTTTTATACGTCATTAATAATACCTTTTTAATTAGTTTTTTTAATTTGATTTTATATTTTAATGGAATTGAGTGGTGCATTTTTGTAGTACTTGTACGTACTAATCTATTGTGTGAGTGGGTACAGTGGCGCATGCTGAACTCCAAGTTGTCGCCACTCCTTACTTTTTTTAGTTGGTGATGTATATGAATTCACTTTGATTAACTATTATTCTATTAAGCATGATAATCTAGATTATTCTTATGATAAACATGCAGTAAAATTTTGATAGTCCAATAAAAAAGTAATAGTATAAAATAGAAAATATGAATTGGGGAACTTGTTTAGGGCTTCTAAGAGTTTGTTGGCCGATCTTAGATTAAAAGTTTGTACTCATACAATTGAGTGCAAGTCACACCCTCAGGGATGAAAAAACACGCATTGATGGTAAATTATTTAATTTCGATAGGAAGGTAATATAGAAATGATGGAGTGCTTTTTGTAATAGAAATTTTATACATTTGGATTGTAGTGAGTTGAGTATTTAACCCATAAGGTGATTGCTATGTAAGGGTGGACCTACACGTGTTTCAAATGAATTAAATCGATGTCCATGTAGCTTTATTCTGGGATACTGGGTAGGTGATGTCATGCTGGTAAGGTAGGTTATAGGTAAACTATGTCGATTTTTTTATTTTTTATTCTTTGATGATTTTATAAATTTTTAATTATTATTATTATTATTATTATTATTATTATTATTATTATTTTGAACACTAGATTATTATTTTTATTTATAACTAAGTTTATTTGTTTCTTAAAATAATAATAATAAAATTAAAAAATGAAAAAGCAACTGGGTTTATTTGTTGGATCACCATTTTAGAGTCGAATAGCTATGTTACTTCTTTTATTCATAGAATTCAAATGTTCTTGGAAATTCAATTGTTGTTACTAGTTAGGTTTTTTATTCCAAAAGTTACGGCTATTTATCATCAAAAACTTTTCAAACTTCATTCATACGGTCAAATGGCTATTTTCCATCAAAAACTTTTCAAACATAATTCATAAGTTAGTTTTTTTTTAGTTAGACTTTTTTTTTCAAAAAAAAAAAATTATATAAAAAAACCTTTTTATTATCCCTTCAAAACAAAAAACGTTGTTATTATAGTTTATCTATCACGTACGCCAATATATATATATATATATATATATATATATATATATATATATATATATATACTACTGTACCTTATTTGTTATCACACATGAATTACATAGTTATCTTTTCAAAGAAATAGTAAATGATGAGTGATGAAAATGAAAAATGACATAAAGATAATCCAATTTCATGCATTAAGTTTTAAGTTACACCAATTTTTTCCCCCAATCCGGTCATCCATAGTCAAAAGCTAGTTTTTCACATTCAAATTAAGAAAAAAAGGGGTACACATTAACCCCAGTGGATGGACCACCAAAGAATTTTACAACCCCAAATAAACTAGTGGAGCAGCACCAATTAATGAACCACTTTTCTTGTATCTTTTGCCAAGTAGCTGGAAGCTCAACAACTCCTCGAGTGTTCAATTTATTCTATATAATAAACCATATGCAACATTATTACAACTTGCTTCTTATGTACTAACCAAAAGTAAGCATCATTTGTTGTCCAAAATATGTCTATTCCCATAATTTCCTTCTTTTCTTTCTTACTAATCTTGAGTTTCTTCATCCCACAAAATCATGCATTCTCAAAATCCATAACAAAAGAAGAAATGGGTCTTAAACAACAACAAAACTTAACCCATCTACACTTTTACTTCCATGACTACGTCCAAGGGTCTAACCAGACTGCGCTACGTATTGCCCAAGCCCCTAACACGGACAAAACCTCAAGTGGTTTTGGTGCGCTTGTTATGATCGATGATCCTTTGACCGAAGGGCCTGAACATGACTCGAAAATTGTGGGGTACGCGCAAGGAATGTACGGGTTTGCGGACCAAAAGCAACCGGGGCTGTTGATGGTAATGAACTTGGTGTTTGTAGAGGGTGAATATAATGGAAGCACTCTAAGTGTGTTAGGGAGGAATCAAGTGATGAATAAAGTACGAGAAATGGGCGTTGTTGGTGGAAGTGGTGTGTTTAGGTTTGCTACAGGGTATGCACAAGCTAAAACTATTACAATGTTGGATAAAAGTGGTGCTAGTGTTGTTGAATATGATGTTTATGTTCAACATTAATTAGTCTTTTTTTTTCTTCAATATATAGTTTGATTAATGTTGGTTACAATTTTGTTTTACTCAAGTGGTTGCAAATTTTTATTAACCTTTGAATGTGGAACAATTTGATCATGTTATTCCGATTCGAACTTTTGATATTTGAATCTAGAGTGATTGATGAAATGAAATTTTAGGCTAAATTGGGCAAAAATCGAGCTTGAGTTAACTTTATATCAAGTAATCTATAGAAAAGTTTTTTTTCCCCTTCTAATATACTAGTTTGTCTATACATTATCGTTGAGAATAATGACTATTCTCCTTGCCAAGGGTAGAAGACTAGAAGGTTGGTTAACGATCCCTTTCCTAACCCAAAGAATGGGGATCAAATCCCTTCAAGATATAACATGATTATTTAGAAGATGTTACAACCTAAGGCAAATGGGGCTGTGTCTTATTCAAAGGAGCACTTTGTGAGGCATGCGCTGCTCCCTTGAAGGCTTTATTGATATTAAGCCTTAAAAAAGGCAAACATCTATAATAGTATTTTACTCCGTAGTAGATAGCCAAAAGAAATAAATCAAAGCCACTATCCTTTACAGTTGCCAATTATGGCAATTAATCATTGTTCCTCCTCTATTAATTAACTCTTTTTGACAATTTATCAACTTTATAATTGGGCCCCTTTGGTTTTGGGGTCATGTGTATCAGGTCTACTTGCACAGGCCCAAAACCGACCATGTATATTGTTTACATAGAGAGCTCACAATTTTTATTGAATTTTATTATTAAATTGGAAGAGAACAAGGGCTTAGGACTATCTCAATACTCCCTTTACATTATTAGTGTCCTATTTTGACCAATATATTTGTTAATGTGGACTTTGACTAATACAAGTGTTTTTGGAAACAGACTTCTCCTTATATTGTTAGGGTATTTTGGGTATCAAGATATCCTAGAGTCTAAGTCCAATTGTCTAAAAATCCTTGAGCTCCGCCTTGCAAGAGTGTCTGAGAGCTCTGCTTGCAAGAAAGAGAAGATTAGCTGCCCCAAGGGTGTGACCCGCGAAAACCCCTCTGATGCTTAAGTCAGCAAAAATTACTTTCAAGAGAGAGAATGTGTACTTTCTAGAGAGAGAAAATAGAAAGAGAAGGAGAGAGATTTAGAAAAAGTTACCATCATTAATCATTGGTTGACTATTTATAGATGTAATTTCAGATGGTAAAGTTGTACTTTGTTGGACAGATTAGGGGTAAATTTGTACTTTGTGATGATTAATAGATTATTAAGGATGATGGGCTGGATCATGGAGGGGTATTTCCGTCATTTCAGGTACATTGGCTTAGGACATGGAGTATGCCCAAACATTTATCCCCACGCGTGATGTGTGAATGAAATCATATGAAATTTGAATATTACGCGGAATAAGCGTAGTTGATGTCGAGAAGTTTTCATACAAGCCAGAATGATTTGTGGTCATGCCCGATGGCTAAAAAAAACCCCAAGCGACTTGGAAGGGTGAAACCTAACCCCAAGCAATGCCATAGAGATATTTTTGCTAATGAAGCTAAGTTATTGTAGAATAATCTGAGTAGTAAGCATGATGATAGATGACGGCTTGTAAGCGACTGAGAGTATAACAAATCTCGATAATATTCTAGGAGGTAGGCCTCATGCCTAGCGAAGAACATGACTTGTACTGATTTTCTACTAAGCCTTGCATTAAGAGTTAAGTGATGGCGATTAGATACTTACTAGATTGTAAGTAAGCTTAATATGCCATTAGGAGAATATTGGTCCAACTTAGCAAAAAGCCCATTTATCTTTAGGCTTGGTGTGAGGAACTTTCCACAATTCCTTTATTCCTCATTAAGTTAGCCCCATGCAACGCATGATTTTAAAATAAGAAGTAAATTATATACTCTTTAGCACATGTTGAGAGAAGACAACTACTTCTTCCATTTCCCTAATTACTTTCTAATTAAATATGAAAATACAATTCCCAAAAATCAGTTTTTTTTTTCATATTTAATTAGGAAAATTCAATTCAATTATATTATTGTAGGTAATTTTTCAAACTCCTCTTTGAGCCCTACCGTGGTTCATGCTTTTAGGCATGGTGGAGTTCCAAGGAAAAGAAACTAGAGATAGAAGAGTTGCCAATAAGTTTTAGGAACTTGTAAACCGTTCACGGGTGTGAAGGTTACACCCCATTCACGATCATGGAGATCGCTAACTCCATAGTGGTCTGGAACCATAACTGGATGTTCGAGGATGATGGTACGAATCCAACATAAAAGAAATTGAACCTGCCCTAAATAGGCCTCTACTCAATTCTTATGATATTCATGTGCGCTTTTCGATCAATATACAAACATCAAGTTAACCCTAGACCTGTTTAATCTACGTAGGTTGATTATTAATCCACAATCAAATCTAATACTGGTGATCACTTGAATTAAAATCATATTAGCCAAAATTAAAATTATTAATTTATCTTATTAGGTGTGATTTCAAGTACAAATTCTTTTTAAACCTGCAAAAAGGGCGTGATCAAGCAATAGCAATAAATCATGAATAATCAAGCAACATATGTTTAATATAACAACAATCATCATTATAAAAATATCATCAAAACATTGTTAGTAGTAAGATCCTAGGCATGATACTAAACGGATTAGTAACAAATCCTAGTTTGTCACTAATAACAAAACCAAAGCGTTATCCTAAACATGATACTAGAAATCATAAAACATCCCTATCATGATACTAGGAATTAAAATAACATTGTAACATGATTTCTACTTCAAAATCAAAAGAATAATAGTATGGGTGATTAAATTATTAACTTTGATGCCTCAACCTTCTTGCCTTTAAAACAATACACACATTAGTAAACTTCAAGAAAGTTGAATCAATAAAGTAAATAAATCAAATATGAATTGAAATATAGATTTGGGACCAAACCCTCAGAACTATCAACCTTTCACGTCGAGGTCGAAGGCTAAGGCTAAGAACATAGATATTGAGAATTCCGGGTATTATGATGATGATGATAATTGGAGCTAGATGGTTGTAGCTAATTATGGCTTATGATTGATGGTTCTAGCTGCCTTGAAAACAGGGAAAACAACCTCTATTTATAAGGAAAAAGAGAGTTTGGACGATTAGAAAAAGATCAGAATTTGAATGGAAGTAAAATTGCTCGTAACGCGAGGTGCCAGCTGTATCATGGCGCGCCAGTGTCCATCGCGGAACGATGGAACTAACGTTGCGCGTTGGTTCTGTTGTTCTGCAATGATATCTATGATGATTAAGCCGTATGGAGTTTGATTTCTATTGAGATTATGATTTGTGAAATATATCCGGACGTCTTTGAATTCAAATGGAATTAGGATCATCAAACAAGTAGTTTTATTCAATTTCGAACTCTTTGATCTTTATCTTTTCGGAAGGATATATTAGAACCTTCTAGAGAATTCTAGAAGCTCCTACAGAATACTTATGGATTTAGGATTTGGATAAGTTATGTGGACCCTCACATGATCATTTGGTCATAGGTAAGGTGGATCTAGGCTCGATTTGGGCTTGATTTAGCATTTTGGCCATAACTTATTCGTTTTAAGTCAGATTTGGGCTTATAATATATCGTTGGAAAGCTCTTTTCAACCCCATCCAAATAAACAATAATTGGATCGGGATTATGGATCAAAATAATATCGGTTGGACATTTTTATGGATTGGACACGAAATGAATGATTTTGGCTTTAAGGACACAAAATGAATGATATTGGGTTTAAAACATTTAAGAAAGGTTAGGGGTATGGTCAAGGCTTAAGGGAACTTCACGAGACTGTTCAACTCTTTACCAAACTCGTAAATCAAAGACGTGAAAGGTACTCATCACCGGGTTTGGTTTTTTGGGGAAGACACAATCAGGTGTCTACAAAAGCCCCCATTTTGATTGAGTTTGGAGAAACGTAAGTTTCAAAAACGCTAGTCAAAGTAAGTCGAAAGGGACGGAGAATGATTCAGAATGTTCTACGATCCTAAATCATCCTTTTTAACGTTGATACCTGCAGAAAGCGGCAGTTCTACAAATAAAAGAGTTAAAGAAATGCGTATGGGATTGCCGAGCACTTGTCTCTAGGTGACATCAAATTAAAGTTGTTTTGTTTGAAAACCTCTACATTCTCACAGAGCGCTTTCAAAGACCGCTACACTTCGAGCCATCTTCTCAAGTTGGGGTGACAACCTCCGCATTTTCAGAGAGCGCTATGATGTCCACTCGTCTATGAACAAAAGATCTTTGAAAGAAATGTTCACGCGTCTCTGAACAAAAGCTTACATAAGGAATGTTCACTCGTCTCTGAACAAGAGCTTACTCATGGAATGTTCACTCGTATCTGAACAAGAGCTATGAAAGATACGTTCACTTGTCTCTGAACAAAAGAGATTTGAATGAAATGTTCACTCGTCTCTGAACAAGGGAGCTTTTGAATGAAATGTTCATTCGTCTTTGAACAAGGGAGCTTTTGAATGAAATGTTCACGCGTCTCTGAACAAAAGAGCTTTGAAACAAATGTGCGAGTGTTCAATTGGCTGCGAACAGGGGCTTCAAAGAATTGCTTTTGGAATGGTGAGAGTGTTCGATTGGATGTGAACATAAGCTTCAAAGAATTGGTGACGAAAAAGTTAAATTGTTCGATTAGCTGCGAATAGGAGCTTCGATGATTTGGTGATATTGCTCGATTAACTCCGAACAGAAGCTTCAATGAATTAGTGAGATTGCTCGATTGGCTATGAATAGCAGCTTCGATGAATAAGTGTATCGAAGCTATTTCTAATATTCACGCGTCTCTGAACAAAAGCTTACATAAGGAATGTTCACTCGTCTCTGAACAAGAGCTTACTCATGGAATGTTCACTCGTCTCTGAACAAGAGCTATGAAAGATACGTTCACTTGTCTCTGAACAAAAGAGATTTGAATGAAATGTTCACTCGTCTCTGAACAAGGGAGCTTTTGAATGAAATGTTCATTCGTCTTTGAACAAGGGAGCTTTTGAATGAAATGTTCACGCGTCTCTGAACAAAAGAGCTTTGAAACAAATGTGCGAGTGTTCAATTGGCTGCGAACAGGGGCTTCAAAGAATTGCTTTTGGAATGGTGAGAGTGTTCGATTGGATGTGAACATAAGCTTCAAAGAATTGGTGACGAAAAAGTTAAATTGTTCGATTAGCTGCGAATAGGAGCTTCGATGATTTGGTGAGATTGCTCGATTAACTCCGAACAGAAGCTTCAATGAACAACCATCATTTAAAAAAAAAATATATTAGTTGTACATGTATTTGTTATGTTACCACAAAGAACCAAACATTAAATTGGAATTTATACAATAGATTTTTTATCAAAATTTGATTTAATAGATTATGATTTGACTTTATTTCAACATTAAAGTTAGTAATTATCACCATTTTAAGATGTTTTTAGTTCAAAATTTTTAATTTAGTTCAGAAAAATTAATAACTAATGATCTTAGATAAGTTTTAATAAGTTCATACATTGATACACTAACTTTCAATATGCTAAAATAGGTTTTAATTTTTTGATTCATCAATTGCCCCTTTTTCTCTTAACCCTTAATCTGTAACATATCCTCGTTTAGGTTTTTGGCTATTTTTCGGTTTGTAATCCTTTAATTTTGTTAATATTTTGTTAATTTGTTGTTATATTTGTTATTTCAATAATTTGTCTCTTTTTTATAAGATAGATAAATTACTTTCTGGATAATGAGAATAGAGGTGTTAATTAATACTAAGGAGAAACACGTATACATATCAACACAATGCAAATAGGCTAGACTTTTTAGTAATTAAAATCATATACATAGACTGTAGATACATAGTCCACAATAACTAATGGAGGGTTCCCCTTCTAGAAGGTAGCCTTTGATTTTTTACCCTCGGCTAGTGGTTGTGTGCCCTTCGCGCTTTTGGTGTTTGGTGGTTTGGTTAGCCTTTTGGCTCCCTGTTACTTGTTTTCTTGTGCTGCTTTGCAGCCTCTTTTGGTACTACAATTCTATTTACCAAAAAAAAATAAAAAAAATAAAAAATAAATAAATAAATAAAAACTAGTGGAGGGTTCGAGGAGAAGTAAGGTTGCTTATACAAAGACAAAATATTGTATATTCTAGAACAAATGTTGTGCGATCGATCAAATATAGTGTTATACTTGCAAATGTGGTATATAAAAAATCAAAATACTATAAGAATAACCACGACAATGGTTACAAGTCTTATGATAAAGCTGGATTTAAACAAATGGTTTTCCATACCTACATGATAATAGATATTAAACTTCCATCATCCTACTCAACTCTTCTTCTTCTCTTCTCTTCTCCAATTCATCACTGTTGATCTCTTGTTCCAACTTAATCTTTCTCATCTTCTCTTCCTTGGCCGTCAATATTATTTTAACATTTGTGCTTATTTATAGCTATGTCATTTGCTTGAACATCTATGATTCAACGTATCTGGTGTTAATTAAATTACCTACTAATTTTTGTCTCTTAAGTTATGAGAGTCTCTTAAATTACCTACTAATTGTTGTCCCTTTGGGGATTGTTAAACGTCGCTCTCAAATTACTAGGCGTCGCTCGTATTTTTTTTCTTAAAATTCCGTATTTACCCTTCACATATAAATACTCACGACACTTACAACACCATTTCACGCTCCATAAACTTAAAAATTTGAAATTTTTTTTAAAAAAAAAGACACAGATAATTCACAAAAATAACTAATATTACCTAATAATACTATTACTAATTACTCAAATTATCACAAAAATAATAATAATCACAATAAAAATTATAATTATCATACAAAAATTACATTAATAAATTTGATTAATTAATTTCAAAAAAAATTGTTTTGATTAATTAATCAAAAAAAAAAAAATGGACATCCGCCTAAAAAATTTGGATCCTCCATGGTGGATCCGCCTAGAATTTCCGGATCTTCCATGGTGGATCCGGAAATTCTAGGCTGATCCGGAAATTTTAGGCAGATGTACGCTTTTCAAAAAAAAAAAAATTCAAGGACTTACAGAATCCTCCGACGATGCCTCCGGTGTACGATCGTTGTCGTCATCCATTGTCCTAAACCCGTCGCTAAAGCTTAATAAA
The DNA here is from genome assembly GCF_001683475.1 of Chenopodium quinoa. NCBI lineage: Eukaryota > Viridiplantae > Streptophyta > Magnoliopsida > Caryophyllales > Amaranthaceae > Chenopodium > Chenopodium quinoa. The sequence goes on along the minus strand of NW_018743212.1, from coordinate 4,603,255 downwards.
TTTTTTTTTAAAAAAATGGGATTTTTGGTGGTGGGCTCGGGAATTTTGGGTTGAATGTCGTGGGGTTGGACATGGTGGGTTCGGGAATTTTTTTGACCAAGTGGTGGATCGAATGTGCTCAAGAACAATATGAAAATGCTCGGGAATCTTTTTAACCAAGTGGTAGAGCCTTATATAGTCAACTTATAGAAAGGGCAATATGGTCCTTTCATGTCAAAATGGGAGCGACGTTTAGCAGTTCACGAGTTTTATATCTGGGAACAAGATTGTAGATCTAGCTCTATTTTTTTTTTTATTTTTTTTTATTAATTTTTTTTTTTGGCCTAATTATTTTATAAATTTTGGATGGGTGTTCCATTACAAAAGATGCTATGTTACTATTGTTTAATAATTATGGTCAAAATTGTGACTGATTTTATCACCTACAAGTATTCATGTCACATAAAAAATTTTAGTCTTTACTTCCTTTTGTCTCAAAATAGTTCAAACATGTTACTTTTTCACCGCCTCATATTAGTTTTAACATTTCATAATTTAAGTACGTGAATTCCATTACTTCACGTTGACTGTGTAGCTAAATTGGCTAATGTGTGAGGGAGATGTGTTCATTAGGGTTCTTCTCCTTACCAAAAAAAAAAATTGTAATTAGTTACAAGTATATATTAATAAAAACATGTAATCAATGTTGGTGTACCGTGTACGTATGTATAAATATAATACTAAAGTCCTATAAAATATTTTTAGACTATTAGGCTGAATCAAGAGGGACATTTTAACTTTCCAAGAAGATTCTATTTCATCCCATTTAACTATGTCATGTCATTACCAATTGGTTGTTGGTGTAGTGGTGATTGGGACTACACTTGGTGGGGGAAACCGTGTATTCAACCCTTCGCAACAACAATTGAGAGGAGACTGGAACCTAACCACCCAAAACTAATCCTCAAATCTGAATTAGCCTAAAGGATGAACCGGATGGAACACCAAAAAAAAACACTATATCATGTCACTCAAACAACTTGTCATATACGAAGTATTATACGTACTTTTTTGTAAACTTTCAATTTCCCCACTATGTACTACACTAGCAACCAACCAAGTACTTATTTTAGTTGAAGTTATTGTTGTTAAATGAATTAGATTTCTAGCAGAAAAGCAAAATTTGTTATACTCCGAAGAGTCAGATCGAACTGATAATTATAAATGGTTGTTCTATTGAAAAGATTTTATTTTTTGGTATTTAGAGAGCCATAAGGGCGGATGATAAAAAAAAATCTCAGTATTCCCTGGAACCGAGAAGTAAGCCTTAACCATTTGAGCTATACTTCACTTTCGTTTTATTGAAACAGTTAGGTGAACTAACATAGGAGTATTGGGCTAGTGGCCATTTGCTAATAGCATAATAATGTTATTAATGTATAGATTGGACTTAAGTACTTAACAATTTTTTTAAGGCATTTGAGATTGGATTTCTTCTTATATTCAAAACAATGGGCCTGTATAACTAAGTACCAATATGGAAGAAGTGAATGGTCCATGAAGCTCAAACTACGGGCTTATTTTATAAATATGAACTATGGACTTTTTTGGCATGTTAAGGGTTAAATAATTGTTTATTCTGTTATAAAAATAAGGGGAAAGGGAGAATATTAGAGATAGATGTAGATGGTAAATCCTTGTTATTGTCTTCATCCATTTCATTAGACCATCTATATATATACACAATGTGAACAATGTAACCTATATGGATAATAAAGAGCCCATTCATGTGGGGGTTACAATGTGAACTAATGACATATAGGGGTTACAAGGAAGTTACAAAGGTAGTCATATTATTGAGGGAGTTACAAGCTATAATGGGCATACATAATTATTATATTTTGTACACTCTCCCTTGGATGCCCATTATCTAAAAAAAGTTTTAATGTGCTTATATACTGCTTCATTAAAAATCTTTCCAGAAAAAACCCAGTGGGAAAAAACCATGGATAAGGGAAAAAGAGCGCAGCACGCAATTACTCCCCCTCATTATTAAGTCACTGAAGATCTTTGAGACGGCGCAATCCAATACGATAAACTAATTTTTTAAATGTTGCGGTTGGGAGAGCCTTAGTGAATAAGTTTGCTAAATTCTCACTTGAACGAATCTGCAAAACATTTATATCTCCATTCTTCTGAAGATCATGAGCGAGGAAATATTTGGGTGAGATGTGCTTTGTTCTGTCGCCTTTAATGTATCCTTCCTTAAGTTGCGCAATACAAGCTGCATTATCCTCATATAAAGTTGTCGGTGCCTCTTTCCAGGATGATAAACCGCAAACGTCTTTTATATGTTGGATTACCGACCTTAACCATACACATTCATGACTAGCTTCATGAATTGCTAATATCTCAGAATGATTGGAAGAAGTAGCTGCAATGGTTTGTTTCATGGAACGCCAAAAAATGGTAGTACCACCGTATGTGAACACATATCCAGTTTGTGATCGAGCATTATGTGGATCAGACAAATAACCTGCATCTGCAAAACCAACCAAATTTTCTTTGGACAATTTAGGGAAAAATAAACCCATATCCTTCATACCTTGAAGGTAACGAAGTATATGTTTAATCCCATTCCAATGCCTTCGGGTTGGACATGAACTAAGTCTTGCCAATAAATTAACTAAAAATGATATGTCGGGTCGTGTATGACTTGCAAGGTATATTAATGCTCCAATTGCACTAAGGTATGGTACTTCAGGACCAAGAAATTCCTCATCATCTTCCCGAGGTCAAAAAAGATCCTTCTCTACATCAAGGGATCTTACAACCATAGGGCTTCTCAATGGATGCGCTGTATCCATAGAAAATCTTTTAAGAACTTTTTCTATGTATGTTGATTGATGCACAAGGATTCCATTCTCTAGGTGTTCTATTTGTAACCCTAAGCAAAATTTTGTCTTTCCAAGATCTTTCATTTCAAATTCTTTCTTTAAACAATCGACAGTTACAGAAATCTCTTCAGGAGTTCCAATGATATTCAAATCATCAACATACACTGCAATTATAACAAATCCTGATCCAAATTTCTTATAAAAATACATGGGCTAATAGGATCATTCTTAAAACCTTCTTTTAACAAATACTCACTTAGACGGTTATACCACATACGTTCAGATTGTTTTAATCCATAAAGAGATTTGTTTAATTTAAACCTTCTGGGAGCTTCATATAAATGTCATTATCCAGTGGACCATATAAATAATATGTGACTACATCCATCAAACGTAAGTCAAGTCCTTCTCTTATTGCCAGACTAATCAGAAATCTAAAAGTAGCTAGTCACATCCACCACAGGAGAGTATGTCTCCTCATGATCAATACCAAGCCTTTGTGAGAATCCTTGTGCAACTAATCGTGCCTTATGTCTTACAACTTCACCCTTTTCATTTCTCTTTCGCGCAAAGACCCATTTATATCCCACTGGCTTTACACCTCCAGGTGTACGGACTACAGGTCCGAATACTTCTCTTTTTCCTAGAGATTTTAATTTCGCTTCAATTGCTTCTTTCCATTTTGGCCAATCATTTCTTTGTTTACATTCGTTGATGGATTTTGGTTAATGATCATCATTATTAACCATAACGTTTAATGCTACATTGTAAGTAAAAACATCATTGACGTCGATTTGATTTCGGTTCCATGTAATTCCAGACATGATATAATTTATTGAAATTTCTTCATTTTCAGGTACCTGAATTTCTTCTTGTATCATGTCTAAAGTCTTTTCTGGAGGTTTTTCAGAAAAATTTTCTTCAATTTGACCATCATCAGTCATTGTTCCTTTTCTTTTCCGAGGATTCTTATCTTTGGAACCTGTTGGTCTTCCACGTTTCTGACGTGGCTTAGACTCATTAGCAAATTTATTTTTCCCTTCTGGGACATTTATTTTACATGGAGCATTTACAGCTAGAATATGTGATTTAGTCACTCTTTTGGGGTCAGCAAACGAGTTTGGCAATTGATTTGCTAAACTTTGTAAATGAATTATCTTTTGAAATTCCAGTTCACATTATTTAGTTCGAGGATTAAGATAGGATAATGATAATTCATTCCATTTAATTTTGTTTTCCAACTCTCTTTTTTCTCCCCCTAATGTTGGGAAAAGTGACTCGTTAAAATGACAATCTACAAAACGAGCCGTAAATAAATCCCCTGTTGTAGACTCAAGATATTTAATTATTGATGGGGATTCAAATCCAACATATATCCCCAACCTCCTTTGAGGACCCATCTTAGAGCGTTGTGGTGGAGCTATTGGGACATAAACCGCACATCCAAAAATTCTTAGATGGAAAATATTTGGTTCCTAGCCATAAACCAATTGTAATGGGGAGAACTTGTGATAACTTGTTGGCCTGATGCGAATTAGTTCTACTGCATGTAATATGGCATGTCCCCGTGCAAAAATTGGGAGATTGGATTTCATAAGCAAAGGTCTAGTAATTAACTGAAGACGTTTAATTAATGACTCTGCCAAACCATTTTGTGTATGAACATGTGCTACAGGATGTTCAATTTTTATCCCAATGGACATGCAATAATCATTGAAAGCTTGAGAAGTAAATTCCCCAGCATTATCAAGACGAATAGTCTTAATAGGAGTATCTGGAAAATGTGCCCGTGACTTAATCAATTGGGCAAGTAATCTCGCAAACGCCAGGTTACGAGTTGATAATAATGACACATGTGACCACCTAGTCGATGCATCAATTAAAACCATAAAATATCTAAATGGTCCACATGGGGGTTGTATGGGTCCACAAATATCTCCTTGTATACGTTCCATAAAACGTATTGATTCAAAATTTATCTTTTCTAGTGATGGGCGAATTATCAACTTGCCTTTCGAACAAGCAGCACATGGAAATTTATTATGAAGAATCTGCTGGCTTTTCAAAGAATGTCCACTTGAATTCTCAATTATTTTTCGCATCATTATTGAACCAGGATGGCCTAACCGGTCATGCCAAACAACAAAGTTATCAGTAAACTTCGGGTTTAATATAGCATGAGATTCAATAGTATTGATTTTTTTGTAGTACAAACCAGTGGAGAATGTAGGTAGTTTCTCCAAAACATGTTTTGTGCCTTGAGTTACAGTCGTGATTTGAAGAAATTCATTATTTTCTTCACTTACTGTCTCAATATGATAACCATTATTGCGAATATCCTTAAAACTCAATAAATTTCTTTGAGACAACGGGGAGTATAATGCATCAATTATTTTAATTTTAGTTCCCTAAGGCAATTTTATGTTGGCTCTTCCGAAGCCTTCAATGATATTTGTACTACCCGATATGGTACTCACATTAATTCTTTTCATCATCAAATGAGAAAAATATTTTTTTATTTTTAAGTATTGTATGAGTAGTTGCACTGTCAGCAAGACATAATTTTTCACCATTCATAGTAAATTGAACTTGAGTAGTATCCATGTTCTCCACGAAATAAAATACATGTAGAAAATTAAGCATAAAATTAATGATAATAAAATAATAAATCGATAAAAACACGCAAATAGTTCATAAATTCATAAAGCATATAATGTCCTTATTACAACCATAGAAATTAACATAAGTAAATCACTAGATTAAGTCTAATACTCAAAGTTCATACAATTCGATATAATTTTAATTATTCCCTTCTGGAGTAGTGAAGAAATCAGCAACTTCTAAATGAGTTGTATTGCCAAAATCAATATTATTCTCTTTCGGAGAAATAAGAAAATCGGCAACTTCTAAATGAGTTGTATTGCCAAAATCAAAATCATCATTACCATCTTCAAGAACAAGGTTTGCCTCAACTTTCTTTCCTTTTTTCAATGATTCTTAGTAAAGTTCAACAAGATGCTTTGGAGTTCTACAAACCCGAGACCAATGTCCTTTCACTCCACAACGGTAACATATATCAGTCCCACTTCTCTCTTTATTAACTTTATCATCCCTACGTTCCCACTTTTGGTGAGAATGTGAGTTTTTAAAGTGAAATCCACGACCTCTACCATATCCATGCCCACGACCACAACCGCGCCATTGGCCACGACCGCGACCGCGACCTCTACCTCGACCACTACTGCTGGAATAGTCTCTGTTTATATTTTCTTTCCCGTGATGGGTTGTCACATTCGCTTCAGGGAATGGAGTAGAGCCAACAGGACGTAATTCATGATTTTTCATTAATAGCTCGTTATTTTGCTTAGCCACAAGAAGGCAAGATTTTAATTCAGAATATTTGGTTAATCCTTTTTCTCTATATTGTGTCTGCAGGACAACATTGTTTGCATGAAAAGTGGAGTATGTCTTTTCAAGCAATTCTACATCAGTAATATTTTCTCCACATAATTTCAATTGGGAAATTATCTTGAACATACCTGAGTTATATTCACTAATAGATTTAAAATATTGCAATCTCAAATTCAACCAATCATAACGAGATTTAGGGAGTATCACTGTTTTTTGGTGGTCATACCTCTCCTTTAGATTACTCCAAAGAATTTGTGGGTCTTTCACAGTTAAATATTTATTTTTGAGCCCTTCATGTAGATGATGGAGAAGGAATATCATGGCTTTAGCCTTATCTTGAGATGTTGCCTTATTAGGCTCTTTGATTGTTTCACCAAGCCCTTTAGCATCTAGGTGTATTTCAGCATCTAACACCCATGATAAATAATTCTTTCCGGCAATATCAAGGGCTATAAATTCAAGCTTGGCAAGGTTTGACATTATTTTCTATACAAAATAACAAGACAAGATTAAACAGCATCCAATAAACATATACTATTTGGAAAACAATAATACTACTGTTAATGATTTAATTACATATGAAGGGGCTATCATGAATTAAACCATTCTTAACAAATTTACAAGACATTTTAGTAGTTTAAGCAAAATAGTCGTCAAACTATATAACACTAAAATCATATAATCCGAATCATTAGAAAAGAAAATAGTCATGAATCGAATATTAAATACTTAGACACCCAAAGTCATGAAAAATAGTCGTTAATTCCTATATGGTGGTAAAACAAGAAGTAAACACTTCACTACTGACATATTTAAAGCTAATAATCTAAAAACTTTATCAAAGATAATGACATCATGATTTAAAACAATCCCTAGCAATCTAGCATCATACGATACATGTCAGAAGCAAACCACAATATCCAATCAATACTACACTAATGCTTTGAATAAAAGAGAGGCTCGTAACATTGACTTTAGTCTTTGGTAGCTAGTATACTTACGGAGTATGACCGGTCTGACCAATGTAATAGCTTTGATTAGAGTATAGTGCTGATAACGTGTTATAAAAATAAGGGGAAAGGGAGAATATAATAGATAGATGTAAATGGTAAATCCTTGTTATTGTCTTCATCCATTTCATTAGACCATCTATATATATACACAATGTGAACAATGTAACCTATATGGACAATAAAGAGTCCATTCATATAGGGGTTACAACGTGAACTAATGACATATGGGGGTTACAAGGCAGTTACAAAGGTAGTCATATTATTGAGGGAGTTACAAGCTATAATGAGCATACACAATTATTATATTTTGTAACATATTCTTAATTTCTATCTAAATTAATGTGGTGATATTATGAGTATAATAATCTCTTATCCCATGATATGTATGAAGTTAATCTCTTGAGGATATCGAAAAATTCATCTTTTGTATTAGTTGCAATACATGATTTTTAACGCATAATTTTACATTTGTCAATGCATAATTTCATTTATACACATTTCTAACTAGATGAATGTACAGTTTATTTGTATTTTTTGAAACGAATATTATTTGTATTTATATGATTAAATTCGTTATTTTATTTGTTGTGCGTAGTATATCATTTAATATTTTTATTTTAATATAAATTGTAAATTTCCTCTCATTCGTTTTATATTTAGATAAAATTCCTAATCTCAAACGATAATATGATATATTTAATTAATTTAAACTATAAAATCTCATTCGCTAATTTTGCTTATTTGGCATTTGAATTATTTAATTCTAACAGAATTTACAATTCTCTTATTTGATTGACTATAACTAAAATTTATAATCCTATGTGGCGCGTTAAGAAAATTTAATCCTACGTGTCTCTCTAAAAACTCGGGAAAAAACTTCCTTTTATATATATATTGGTTTTGTGCTCTGGCAATGCCCGGATTGTTGATTAAATTTTAATTAGAATAAACTTTTTAGCTTGAATGTTTATTAATACGGTCATGTAATCCCTTTTGATAATGCAGGATATTTAGACATACGATATCCTATTGCTTATTTATATAATAATGTACTTTTTGTAGTTTTGTTTGTAAATAGATATCTATGTTATTATTGACTTGAAATTATTGCTATTGAACTTAAATTAATTTTACTAAACTGAAAATATTTTTATCAAACCAAAATTATTTTTACTGATTAAACATTTTTTATTTACTGATTTTCTATTTTATTTTAACTAAATTAAATATATTATAAATGGATCTTATTTTAAGAACTTTTTGAAACGGATTTTATGATGGAAATAGAACCGAGTTAAGGGATATTTATTAAAAGTTAGAATTAATTTTGTGTATATGAAATATTAGAAATACAATGGTATTAAAACTCTATACAATATTTTTATCTTAACAAAACTATCCAAAATTCGTTAACTTAGTATCATATGTGTCACAATAATACCTGTTTGTCGCCTACGTGGCGCAAACTTGGCAAAAAACTGGAATGTCAAGTGTCGCTCTCTCGTGGCATGGCTACGAGACCGGCTTTATTTATTAGTAATATGATATTAGATTATTACGGAGTAATAATTATTTTTTGAGGAAAATTATTTATATCTCTAATTATAAATACGTAAAAATTATAAAAATTTAATATCATGAAAATAAAAATTGAGACGGGTCAAACAAGACCCCATAGGAATACAACATATTTTTCCTATAAAATCAAATATTACAAAACGACTTTGCTGCTGGTTTTCTTGGGGTTGACCCAAGACTTGGTGTACTTGACTCATTGTGGTTGGTTAGCTTGAGGTTGACTCAAGGCTTGGTGTTACTCGACTCATTGTGTAATTCAATGTACTCAAATCAGTTCGATGTGTTATAACTTGATGTGTGAAACTCAACTCAACGTGCAGTGATATGACTTGATGTGTATCTTAGGCGTACGACTGTTGTATGTAAAATCAACTCAATGTGGTGACACAACATGACTCAATGTGCATGACTCGTGTGCATAGACTCATCTCAATGTGCATTTTGATTGTGCTCGTGCGACTCGAAAATGCAAAAAAGCGAAAATTTTCCATCATTTTTGTGGAGGGTACCGACTTTCTCGCGAAAAGAAAGATCTGAAAAGAAGTAAAGTGCAAGAATTTTAGGAAAAAGGAGATGAAAGGAATAAATCAAGTAATGATGCATGTTGAATGAGGTTAATCAAGTTTATGTATTAATCCTTGTATTTCATAGTGTAAGAATTGTAACGTTCTAGACTATCTCAACTGATGATCCGATAATGAAAGTATTTGGTTAACTTAGGCTCGGAGGCTAAGTACTTCATATTTTCTTTGTGAGGCAATGATGATTATGATAATGAGCGATTCGAAGATGACAAGGTGCGCTTCAAAGTTGTATCAAGATTTCATGACAAAGGGTTCCTAAGGGAAAGATTATTTGGCTATGTATTTGTGATGTGTGTGAGAGTGACACTAAGGTTAGGCTGGAAAAGCTAAAGGTGTGGAAAAATCTTTTGAGAAGAGTCAAATGATGTTGACTCTTAGGCTAGGTAGGCTAATGAAGTAGGGATCAATCCCCCATGTCTAGCTCTAAATGGATAGGGATGAGCATTGGCGATCCCTTGATATGATCATGCATGAATGTGAATATGAGTGAATGCATTTTTATTACGGCCGCACCCCAATGTGAGGTTGCCTACGTATCCGCTATGAATCAGGCCGAACGTAGCTCTAGACAAACCTCGAACAAGTGTGTATACACCTCATAGAGGTCTTTCAAGGGTTGTAATGGTGTTAGGCTAAAGATTAAAGATGAAGGGATAAAGGTTCAAGACCCAAAATAAGCCCCCAAGGTGTGAAACCCATTTGAATCTTTGTATTTGTATGCTTGAGGTTACTCACTTTTGACCTTGTTCCTTTTTGTTTTAGTATTTGAATCTTCTGTGGGTAAGTGTTGGCAATCTCGATCATGCGGTCTATCATTCACTTGACATTCATGTTTCTTAAGCACGGTGCCGAGCACTCGATAAGAGACACAATTTGAGACATGTTCATATCAAAGACATTGGAACACTTGCCCTTTTGTACACTTTTATTGCTTTTTGATCTTTTGAAATTTTAGGAAAATAACTCAAGCTTTTGTACTTGGCTTTGCATAAATTGCACACCATCCCATCCCAAGGTTAGGTGATGTTGGTTGAAAAAAGAAAATTCAATCGTTAGACGAGGCTTAAAATAGTTTATCAAGAAAGGATTGTAAAAGGGGTTAAGGTGATATGATGTGGCTACAAGGGGTGCCTTAAATCACTGGTATACCTTGTGTTTAGTTCAGCGTGGATTTTTTTTATTTTTTTTTATTTTTATTTTTTTTAATGTAGTGCAATAATCATATGCAAAGAAATAAATGCTCATTTTATTGAAATGGAAAGGGTAAAAACAATACTCATGAAGTAAACGATAGAGGGTGCCTATGCTAGACTTATTACGGGAAAGGAAAATCAAAAATAAGAAAAGAATTATGAAATCCTGTCGTTGAATCCCGCCTCGTGCTTTATGCTTATCATCTTTTGGCCTTCTTGTTGCTCAGAGGAACATGAAGGCAATTTGAATCAATGAAGTTTTGGATGCGATCCTTGAAGGTGAAGCATTTCTTTGTAGTGTGACCGTAGATGGTATTTGCAATAGGATTTTGGATCCCAATTAGGGGACCGTCTCTCAGGTGCTGGATCTTAGATTGGACCAATGGGATGAATGTAACCTTGGCCATGGAGGTAGTCAAAAGCTTCATTATAAGTCATTCCTAACAGTGTATATTCATCAATGGTCCGTTTTACCTGCGGTTTAGGATTGGTTGGATGATTGGTCTAATTGTGAAAAATATATGGAGTTTTTACAATTATTATATAGTGTGACACAATGTTTTTCTTCTGTTTATAATCCTTGTGCTCATTCTTTTCTTAGCAATGCATGTTTACTTGCACAACTTTTCGCTGAGCACCAATCACAACACGATTATGATGGATATCTTCCATCTACGGAGGAAAAATGGCGTAAATATTACACTAATCTTCCTATGATTTATATTTTTGCTTCTATATTAGATCCAAGGCAAAAGTATGATGGCACATTTTTATTAATTGATATTTATTTTCAATGCATGAATTTCGAAGATGATGTTAAATCTTATAAAACTAATGTGACCAATCAATTTTTTTCCTTATATAGAGTTTATGAATCTAAATATGGAACTGTGACTCGATTTGCTTGTTCTCAATCATCCAAAAATGTAAGTAAAAGGGCCAAAGGTTTATTTGCACAAGATGCTAACATGATGTCTACGTTTTCAGGTAGTGAATCATCATCTAGGAGAACACAAAGCGATGTTTCGGAGCTGCAAATGTACTTAAGTTACGAATTCATGAAAGGCATGGATGATGAAGAGAAGTACGGCCTCGACATCCTTTAATGGTGGAGGTCACAAAGCTCGAAGCATCCAATTTAGGCGGCAATGGTACGAGATATTTATGCTATCCAAGTCTCCTCATTTGCCTCCAAATGAGCTTTTAATGCATCAGGGAGGGTTTTAGACGATAGAAGAACAAGACTAAAACCCGAAACACTTAAAATGTGTGCTTGTTTCAAGGATTGGTTGGATGCCAAAACTCGCTGCCAAGATCGTACTTATGCAGAAAACGACGATAATGAAGGAATGTCGGGTTCTACTAGTTCTCAACCAATTTAATTGGCCGATGAACTTGAACAAGAAGAAGAAGAAGAAGACAAAGAGGAAGAAGAACAAGAAGAATAATTAGATTATTACATACCATTAATTATAGCTAAATTTTGTATTATTGAACTGAAAGGAATGGTGTCCTTACAACAAGTGTATTCTTCCGATAGAGGGTTCATAATTATTACGGAGCTAATTCTTCAGTAAGGTCAAGTGATCGGAATGCCTAGGTGGAGGCCGCTTCCGATCAGTAATATCGAGGTACAATTAATATTACAGCTTGATCTTAACTGAACCCTTCGGGTCGAACCTAATCGAATCACCGATCCGAGACGACGAATTAATCTGAAAGGATTTAATGAGTCGACAGAGTTTTACGAATACAGACGTCGAAAATCGAGCCTAGGGCGTCGAGACCGAGCGTCGCAAAATCACAAAGCGACAAGTACGAACATAGCCCTAGCACCACACTTGCCTAGCCATGTGGATGCTAGGCTAGTTCAGGCTAGCATGCACCTAGCATGATTAGGCACAAGCCCAAGCACACTAGGTGTGCTAGGCAGCCCATCGCAAGTGCTATGCGCACCATAGCACACCATGGCAGCCCATCGCAAACCAATGAGCATCACTAGGCGCACCATGCGTGCCCTAGGATGGCTGGGCTCCATCGCAGCCCAGGCAGCATCACTAGGCGCACCATGCGTGCCCTAGGATGGCCTGGTGCCGTCGCGGCCCTAGCACAATGATGGGCGCATGGCAGGACCTCACGCACCAAGCACAGCTAGTGCTAGGCATTGGCGCATGCGTGGTGCGTGGTGCTTGGCCGAGGCATGTGCGTGCATGGTGCATGGTGTATGGCCGAGGCTGATGCGTGTGGCTGTGCGAGTGTGTGCGAGGGGAGATAGCAAGCTAGAAACGTCAAGCCAAGCATGCGTGGCTTGCTAGCAGCACGCATGCTAGGCATTGCGTGCGAGAGGAGCTGATGCGTGGCGCGCATGGTGTGCAAGTGTGATGCGTCTGGCTGGCAAAGCAAGAGGCCAGCATGCGTGGCTCGCAAGCAGCACGTATGCTGGGCCATGCGAGCATATGGTGCAGCGATGATGCGTTAGATGCTGGCACCAGCGCCAGCACGCACCAGCAAGCACCAGCGACAGCACGAGCAAGCACCAGCGCTGCTGCTGGGCTAGCTGGCACAGCCAGCTGGCGTGCTTGCTAGCAGCTGGCCAGCAGCCTTGGGTGATGCGGTTTTGTTAGGGTGGGGACCAAGGCTTTGGGAAAGCCTTGGGGACCAAGGCATTGGTCCCCCCACCTCTCCATGGTCCTCACCTAATGCTCTCTCTCTCCCTTTGACACTTGTCAAATTGTGATTGCATTTATTTATTAATTTATTTTAGAAATAAATTAATTAGCAAATTATACATTCTCCCACATTTGTTGGGGAATGAAATGCAAGGGTTAATTTCCCTATAAATACCAAGCTTGGGTATTGGGAAATGAAAAACCTTGAATGGAATTAAAAAGGCAACTCTAAGAAAGAGTAAACCTTTGATTCGTAAAACTCATAGTTATTTTGTCCGGGTCTTGACTAACCTTCAAGACTTAGGACGCTCGGGTCGGGTCGAGGGTACGATCCGTCGGAGATCTCGTCTTTTCGGGATTTTGAAGTAAGAGCTCTTTGGGAGCAAAGCACGCGTCAAAGGTATAATTCTTGTTCTTAATCTTGTTTGATTAAGTTTATTATGCTTGTTAATTGCTTTAATTAAGGGGCGGGTCTTGGTGGGTTTCCTTCTGCGTAGTGTTGGGTTACTACGAAACCCTACAGTGGTATCAGAGCCACGCTCCTTTTAATTTTTGCAATTATTTTTAATTAAGGTGTTTTAAAAGAATTTAATTTTCTAGTTCATGTTCATCTAATAAGATTAGATGCTCGTTTTAATTAATTTTTAAAACTCGATTTTATTTTCGATTTGGCTGTCCAGATTTTGACTGAAAATAGTGATTTTTGGGTGGAATCGACATTTTGGAATGTTTCAACCCTTTAAGGGTTGTCCAGAAGCCAAATTCGAACTAGAAACCCAATTGTTCTGGGGTTTTTCGTTTTTCAATGAAAATTTTAATTCTTTTTAATCCTTGATTAACGCAAGCATTACAAGGTTAGATTAAATGCACATTTGCATCACTAATCTACTGGTTTTAAAATATCCTTGAGCATAATAATGGAGTGTTTATTAGTGCTTAAGTTGATATACCAATTTTTCACATAAACTTGTTTTTCACAATTTTGCAAATAAATTGCAATAAAGTGTGAAAACTTGTTGTGATTTTGTATTATAAGTTCCCAAATAATGTTAAAGTTCTAATCTTTAAAGGTTTAAATGATTGGAATCCTAACCCTAAATTCCATGTTGAACAAAGTTTGGATTTTTTCATGTTTTGGTTGATTAAAATCCATCAAGTTCAATTACTTGTGAGTAAAATTTGATTAATCTTCATATTGGAAGATGTAATCTTGGTATTTTACACAAGTATGCAAGTTGGAAAATTTTATCATTGGATGGTTAATTTATTTTTCCAACTCCCTTTTGTCAAATCCATTATTAATTTGCATATAGGCAAGATTAATTTTGGATATAGCTCATTTTATTTTAAGCATAAAGTTTGACCTATTTTGTTCAAAATTGTAATTTTGGATAAATTTAGGCTTGTGCACCAAAAAAATAAATTTTATTTAAGTAGGACTTAACTTTATTTTATTTTATTTTCCCTCAAATTAATTCTAAAATTTAATTTAGAATTAATTCATGTCACACGTAAATCGGGATTAAAATCCCGAGTCATAGCACGCAAATCAAGGCAAAACACCCAAGTGCCACCAAGGCCAGCTGGGCTGCCTAGCAGCCCACATGTGGCTGCCTGTGGTGCGCACAAGGGTGAGCCATGATGCTGCTATGCATTGTTGTGTGGCGGGGAGGCATGGCTGATGTGCATGGGCAGTGGCTAGGGCTGGCTTGCGAGGGATGATCCTGGGCAGCAGGGCAGCAAGCACCAGCCCAACGCACCACGAGCATCAAGAGGCGCCTTCCCAGCAGGCCAGATGCTCGCAGGAACCAGCATGCTAGCAAGCAAGCGCAGCATGCTAGCAGGCAGCTGGGCTAGCAGCACTGCTTGCTAGGCACAGCAGGCCTCACCCATGCACCATTGCGCCATGCCATGGGCTGCCTAGCAGCCATGGTGCGCACCCACCAAGTGTTTTGTTGAGTGGTTTTGCTTAATGTTTGGGGTATGATTTTTGCGAAAATCTTGTCTTTTTAATAAATTTAATTAATTATTTTTAAGGCTAAAAACCTCGATTTTGATTTTGCAAAATTTTGACAAATTATGGGTTATGCCGACTTAATTAATCGGATTAATTAAGTACGGATGCGGAATTTATTGGGAGTTTAATTAAGTGCGTTAGCATTTTGCGTTTAGAAATAATGGATTAAACCACTTTGACTAGTTTTAATTAGGCGGGTTAATTGGATTAACCACCTAAGTTAGTTACTAGTTTTGCGTGTTTAATTATGTATTTCGTAGAATTGCATGGGCCATTCACAAATAGTGAATGGGTGAATGAAGAATTGTTTTCAAAACAGGTTCTTTGAAAATGGAAACTAGTGGGGCCCGACCAGGATAGTAGATACGGACTGCGTTCCGTTATGTATTTTTGTAAATCTAAATACGGTCTGCGAACCGTTAAGTATTTTTGTACTATTAGATTAATCTTAGTCGTTCTAGCTAGCTTCTTTTATTTCATTTTGGCCAAGATGTCTCAAGACGGCGTTTCGACGAAGACGAGCCAAGATGAAGACCCATGGAAATTGAAGATTTCAAGGGGTCATGCTAGTTGCCAAATGCATCTATTTTTATGCCTTATATATTGTTATTATATATGATTGCTAGATGCATGTCTATGATTTCTTTTATGTTTCGTCGATTAGTTAAGTTCACTTAAATCAACCAACATAGAAACCCTAGGTCCCTTAATAATATTGAGCTAAAATTTGTCGTTCCAAGAACAACACTTACCGAACTAATGTGCGTACGTGATGGATTACGCCAAAGCGAGGCATCACTACTTCCCTAGGAATGTAAGGTATACTAGGTATACAAGTTGTCTTGGTTAAGCTCAACGATATCAGTAAGGAGTCCTTAGATGTCGTGGCAAAAGAGATAAAATGTCAAGAATGCATTAGATGCGACATTTTATCAAATCGAGAGTAGCTTGGAGCTATTAGCAATTGGATTGCTTACCTTAAGATATTTAATGATTAAGACAAACCAAAGCATGCTTAATCATTTCTTGATCTTTGGGATCTTGGAATCATTTTATTCTCGCCCATAAGGGACAATTTTAAATGCCTGGATAAAATGCTCAATAAGATTGAATATATGCATGAACGTTTAAATTTCAACTTATTGATGTATGAATGGTTTTTCACTTCAAATTCTTTCAATTGTAGAATCATGTCTGCAAGTAACTCAAACAACAACCAAATGTGCCCGAAACTCCCCGAAAAGTTGGCCTTTCCCTTAAACTTGGTCAACTTTAAGGAATGGGAGGAGGAACTCAGGAGAACTCTCCGGAATTGTTCCTTGGAGTATACTCTTGATACTCCCATTCCAAGTTTCTTTGCCAAAGGGATCATGACCGACGAGGCTCATGAAGAATGGTCTTCCAATTGCAAAAGGGTCTCACGACTCATGGAAAATTCCATCCCGGAAGATTGGAAGGAAACTCTTTCCTCCTACCTTCCGGACATGTTCCTCACAACACTTGAGGACGTTGTCAATGTAAGAGTCACCAAGAGTGACAATGGCAACTTTGATGGACTCGTGTTTGACTTGACTAGGTCACTCTCAAACATGAGGATAAAGCCACCAAACGTGGGATGTCTTGTTAAGGAAAGGCGACGACTTTGGACCAAGGTCTACAATGCTAAATTGAGACCCAGCATGCCCCTCCGACCTCATGTGCTTGGAATGACTAGACTCTTCAAGCACATGCAGCTTCTCGGAATTCCATTGGAAGATGAGATGGCGGGGCATATCTTGCTTGCTTCACTCCACTCGGGCTATGATGCACTTAGAGTGCATATCGCTGCGGGAAAGGAGACACACTCCCTCAAGGAGGTGGTGCAACTACTTAGCCAAGCCATTGCCTATGGAATGACCAAAAGGCCCTTGAGAGCTAAGAAGGAGTTCAAGAAGGTCAAGGTAAAGATGAGATGGTTCCATCGTGGCATGCAAGGCCACTACAAGAGGGAATGCATGCTCGTCAAGGAAGAGGGGATCACTCCGACTACCTCAGGTATCTTCCTTAACACTTGTGGATTAAGCTTATCATAGGTAATATATACCAATTATGACTCACTTAAATGTTGCCTTTTCAGGGACCAAGTGAGAAGCTTATCAAGTGTTGGTGCAAGAGCAAGAAGACGACGAAGATGGTTTTTCGATCGTGCTTGCATGCACTATTTTGTCTATGACATGTAATTAAACTAATTCTAGTTTGTCATCATGCTTTTGAACATATTATGATCCATGGTGTTGGACACCTAGGAATTTTAAGTGTAAAACTTTGACAATAGTTGTTTCAAGTGTTTCTTACAAATTTAAGTTCAATTAAATTGCATGTGTTACATATGATTGGACAAAAGTTGATACCACTAGCTAAGACCATCGAGTCGAATCAAACCTACTTGTGGCATTGTTGTCTTGGCCATATTAACATCAAACGCATCAAGAAACTTCTTCAAGAAGGTGTTCTTGACTCATTCGACTTAGAGTCGTTTGAAAATTGCAAAGGATGCTTATTAGGCAAGATGATAAAACAACCATTCTCCAAGTTGGGAGAAAGGGCAAGTGACTTATTAGGTCTAATACACACGGATGTATGTGGACCAATGAGCACACCTGCAAGACAAGGTTACCGATATTTCATCACTTTCACCGACGATTATAGTAGATATGGATATGTCTACTTAATGTCGAATAAATCTGAATCCTTTGAGAAGTTCAAAGAATTTCAGAAAGAAGTTGTAAATCAACTTGGCATTAAAATTAAAACACTTCGATCGGATCGAGGTGGCGAATATTTGAGCCATGAATTCGACGATCACTTGAAAGAAAATGGCATTCTTTCAGAGTTGACACCTCCCGAAACTCCTCAATGGAACAGTGTGTCCGAACGGAGGAATCGGACCTTGTTAGACATGGTTCGATCAATGATGGGTCTTAGTGAACTCCCCATCTCTTTTTGGGGACATGCGCTACAAACTGCAACACTAACACTGAATAGAGCTCCGTCAAAAGTTGTTGAAAATACTCTGTATGAATTATGGACTAAGAAACCTCCTAGGTTGTCTTTTCTCAAGATTTGGGGATGCAAAGCATATGTCAAGCGATTAATTTCGGACAAACTTCACCCCAAATCGGATAAGTGTTTCTTTGTGGGATATCCAAAAGAAACCAAAGGGTATTACTTCTACAATAAATCCGAGAACAATGTTTTTGTTGCTCGTGATGGTGTCTTTTTGGAGAAGGATCACCTTTCCAAAATGACAAGTGGGAGGAAAATCGAACTCGACGAAGTTCGAGAGGATGAGTAACAATGTCAACCTGATAAAACTGACAATCTAGATACTTTGGAAGCATCTAAAAAGATTGGTCAGAATCAAACAGACAATGTAAATGCTCAACCGATTACCCTACGTAGGTCGCAACGGCAAAGATCTCAACCAGATAGATACCTCGGTATCGTCTTAACCGATGATCAGGACATCCTAGTAATAGATGGTGATGAGCTGGCGACATACAAGCAAGCTATGACGAGCCCCGACTCTGCAAAATGGCAAGATGCCATGAAATCCGAGATGGACTCCATGTCTGAAAATCAAGTCTGGGACTTGGTGAATTTGCCCGAGGGTTATACACCCATTGGTTGCAAATGGATCTTCAAAGTGAAGACAGACAAGGATGGAAATGTATCAATATATAGAGCTAGACTGGTGGCAAAAGGTTATAGACAATTCCACGGGATTGACTATGATGAAACTTTTTCACCAGTTGCAATGCTAAAATCCGTCCGGATCATCCTAGCGATTGTTGCATATTACGATTACGAAATGTGGAAAATGGATGTCAAAACCGCCTTTCTTAATGGAATTTTGGAAGAAACTGTGTATATGACACAACCAGAAGGTTTTGTAAATCCAGGCTACGTTGGAAAGGTTTGCAAGCTGAAAAAGTCCATTTATGGACTAAAGCAAGCCAGCAGAATTTGGAATCTGCGATTTGATGAAGCCATTAGCAAGTTTGGTTTTATCAAGAATCCAGATGAGTCTTGTGTATACAAGAAGGTCAGTGGGAGTGATATTGCATTCCTAGTCCTGTATGTCGATGACATACTTCTCATTGGAAACAACACAAAATTGTTGGAGTCCGTAAAGGGCTGGTTGGGAAAGTGCTTTTCAATGAAGGACTTAGGAGGGGCACAATACATATTTGGCATCAAGATCTACAGGGGTAGATCTAAGAGGATGATTAGATTAAACCAGAGTACTTACATTGATAAGGTACTGGCTCGATTCAACATGGAAAATGCAAAAAGAGGGCATTTACCCACGTCCCATGGCGTAACTCTCAGCAAGAAACAGTGTCCACAGACACCTGTTGAGCGAGAAAGAATGAATCAGATCCCATATGCTTCGCTAATCGGATCGATCATGTATGCCATGATATGTACAAGGCCAGATGTATCGTATGCCCTGAGTGCAACGAGTCGATACCAATCGAACCCAGGAGAGGCGCATTGGACTGCGACCAAGAACATCCTTAAGTACCTGAAAAGGAACAAGGATAAATTCCTGGTGTATGGAGGCCACAAAGAACTGGTTGTTGAAGGTTACACCGACGCTAGCTTCCATACTGACAGAGACGACTTCAAGTCACAGTCGGGGTACATATTCTGTCTGAATGGAGGAGCGTTTAGCTGGAAGAGTGCCAAGCAGAGCACCACTGCAGTCTCTACAACTGAAGCCGAGTACTTGGCTGCTTCAAAAGCTACCAAGGAAGCTTTTTGGATTCGCAAGTTCATTAGCGAACTTGGTGTTGTACCCTCAATCAAGGGGCCAATAGATCTCTATTGTGATAACAACGGAGCTATCGCTCAGGTCAAGGAGCCGAGAGAACACCAGAAGGTCAAACACGTGCAAAGGCGATTTCACATGATAAGGGAATGGAAATCTGAAGGTGAAATCAGAATTTGTAAGATCGGCACGGATGATAATGTAGCCGATCCTTTGACTAAACCTTTGCCTAAAGTGAAACATAACAAGCACATTGAGGCAATGAGAATCAAGCATGTTGGAGACTGGCTTTGAAATTCCATGTACATGTGTTTTAATTAAATAGGATATTTAATGTAAGACACTGTATTAAAACCATTCATTAATGGAGTAATTAATTTTTGCGCAAAATTATCACTCACTCCATTACTATTTAATTGTGGTTTAGAATTAAATAATGAGTCCATTCGATTTACGGAAATATTCAAAACAGGGTATCAAGACCATGTCTTGGATAAAGAAACACCTATTAAGTGAACGTTGAATATTAAATCGAAAATTATCCCTAATCGAGGTCATCTAACAGATGGACGATTGATGACCGCCATAGATTAGTGTGTAGTATGATTTACAGCACCGTTTCTTGTGCTGCGAGGACGTGACAGTCATAAATCATTTGCACAGGCACAGTTTGGAACTGTACTGGATAAGACCTATGAGAGTACATTAAGAAAATTTAAATTTTTTCATAAGTACATTTCTCATTATGACTATCGGAACTTGTTTCCTCCGACCATGAGTATTGTGAAGTTTTCATGTTTGAGTACTAGGCTCTTCGATGTTTCCAAACGTCTGCCGTAACTGGGGATCATAACGGGAACACTCAGGAGACTTTGCCTCTTAGTAAGTAGAACTTACAATACAAGACTGGGATTGTCCCCCTACTAACAATAGGGAAAATGTTTTGTTGTTTACAAGGCCGCTCGAAGAGCGAGACTGTGAAAATGCATGGCCGTGCTCAGATGGATTTTAGAAATCATCTGCTTATTGACAGTTGATCTCGGAGATCGAGAAACACTTCTGAACGTAATAAGGATGACAAATAATCTTACCTTATAGTTCACGAAGAAACATTAAGTGACATAGGAAATGAGATATACACTGTATACACACTTGTCCGGAAGTACAAGTGGGAGATTGAAAGGAATGGTATCCTTCCAACAAGTGTATTCTTCCGATAGAGGGTTCAGAATTATTACAGAGCTAATTCTTCAGTAAGGTCAAGTGATCGGAATGCCTAGGTGGAGGCCTCTTCCGATTAGTAATATCGAGGTACAATTGATATTACAGCTTGATCTTAACTGAACCCTTCGGGTCAAACCCAATCGAATCACCGATCCGAGACGACGAATTAATCCGAAAGGATTTAATGAGTCGACAGATTTTTACGAATATAGACGTCGGAAATCGAGCCTAGGGCGTCGAGACCGAGCGTCGCAAAATCACAAAGCGACAAGTACGAACATAGCCCTAGCACCACACTGGCCTAGCCATGTGGATGCTAGGCTAGTTCAGGCTAGCATGCACCTAGCATGACTAGGCGCAAGTCCAAGCACACTAGGTGTGCTAGGCAGCCCATCGCAAGTGCTATGCGCACCATAGAACACCATCGCAGCCCATCGCAAGCCAATGAACATCACTAGGCGCACCATGCGTGCCCTAGGATGGCCTGGTGCCGTCGCGGCCCTAGCACAATGCTAGGCGCATGGCAGGACCACACGCACCAAGCACAGCTAGTGCTAGGCATTGGTGCATGCGTGGTGCGTGGTGCTTGGCCGAGGCATGTGCGTGCATGGTGCATGGCCGAGGCTGATGCGTGTGGCTGTGCGAGTGTGTGCGAGGGGAGATAGCAAGCTAGAAGCGTCAAGCCAAGCATGTGTGGCTTGCTAGCAGCACGCATGCTAGGCATTGCGTGCGAGAGGAGCTGATGCGTGGCGCGCATGGTGTGCAAGCGTGATGCGTCTGGCTGGCGAAGCAAGAGGCCAGCATGCGTTGCTCGCTAGCAGCACGCATGCTGGGCCATGCGAGCATATGGTGCAGCGATGATGCGTGAGATTCTCGCACCAGCGCCAGCACGCACCAGCTACAGCACGAGCAAGCACCAGCGCTGCTGCTGGGCTAGTGCTAGCATGCTGGGCTAGCTGGCATAGCCAGCTGGCAGCTGACCAGCAGCCTTGGGTGATGCGGTTTTGTGAGGGTGGGGACCAAGGCTTTGGGAAAGCCTTGGGGAGCAAGGCATTGGTCCCCCCACCGCTCCATGGTCCTCACCTAATGCTCTCTCTCTCCCTTTGACACTTGTCGAATTGTGATTGCATTTATTTATTAATTTATTTTAGAAATAAATTAATTAGCAAATTATACATTCTCCCACATTGGTTGGGGAATGAATTGCAAGGGTTCATTTTCCTATAAATACCAAGCTTGGGTATTGGGAAATGAACAACCTTGAGTGGAATTAAAAAGGCAACTATAAGAAAGAGTAAACCTTTGATTCGTAAAACTCATAGTTATTTTGTCCGGGTCTTGACTAACCTTCAAGACTTAGGACGCTCGGGTCGAGTCGAGGGTACGATCCGTCGGAGATCTCGTCTTTTCGGGATTTTGAAGTAAGAGCTCTTTGGGAGCGAAGCACGCGTCAAAGGTATAATTCTTGTTCTTAATCTTGTTTGATTAAGTTTATAATGCTTGTTAATTGCTTTAATTAAGGGGCGGGTCTTGGTGGGTTTCCTTCCGCGTAGTGTCGGGTCACTACGAAACCCTACATAAATCCCGTATAATAAAATAAACTATAAAGTTAAGTTATACATCAATTATTGTACAATTTTTATCATTATAAATTATTGTCAATCGATTTATCGTACCAACGTATAATAAGATTAAATAAGTTATTCATCAATTTTTGTGTTATCGCACTCGTAATTTTTTTAATTATATGCATTGTTTCTTTTTCCTAAGTAATAATAAATATGTTTAATAATAAAAAAATAAAATTAATTAAAATAAATTAATAATAAAAATAACATAAATAATAAAGAGTAAAAGAACTATAATAATAAAAAACAATAATAATATAATAATATAAAAATATAAACATAAATTAATAAATTTCAATATACTTATTTTAAAAGTTGTTCAAAAAAATATATATATCAATTTAAAAGAAATAATAAAAAAATAATTCGGGGCGGCCCGCTGCCCGGCACGGCATGGCACGCCAGGCACGTGGGTCGTGTCGTGCCGTGGGCTGGGGTGTGCCAAATGGTGGCCTGTCACGGCAAGACTTGCAAAGTGACAGGCACAGCACGGCCCGACACGAGCCAACACAAGGTACGGCTCGCGGTGGCCTAACACGGCACGGTGCCCACCTCTAGAAGGAAGTATGTGAATGTGGAATGTGTCTAAGAAGGAAAGTGTAAGGTATGTAATGTAAGAAAGGTGATGTAGAAGGAAAGGGTGTATTTGTGGAAAGATAAGGAAATTTTCGGGAATGAGAAGGACCCTCAACTTGAATGACGGAAAGGATGACTCATGTATGGACCTAAAACATGGCCATGGTGTGAAGAAAGTATGTACGAAATGTGTGCAAAGACTAGTGAGTGAAAGTGTTATTTACAAGACTCGTGTCATTACCATGTGACTAGAGATGCAGTTAAACTCATACAAGACTAGGAAAAGACCATACACGAACGTTAAAGTGGTTAATCGTAACAGTGGGACTCGATGCGAAGACTCGAAAAGAGAAAACTGAACCAACATATGGCGTTGGAATTATCGCGTGGCTTTGGTACCATTGCGGCGCATCAAGCCTGACGTGTCACGATGGTTCCAAACGTCATGCGCCACAAGTTAAACATGGTGCGCCAAAATTGGAGCTTCACAGTGACTTGTTTTCAGTTGTTCCTTCGAAGGTTCAAGCCTAAAGTCTTCTAGTTACGAGCATATTCATAATTTAGGTTTGTTTTAATTAACCAAATTAATTAAGCAAAGTCCTTTGGGTTATTATACACAAGTCATATGTACAAGAACCAAGTTAAGACAAAGGGTTAGTCTAATCACAATCAAAGGGTTAGTTTAATCACAAACAAGGTATGCACAAGTAAGATATGCACAAGTAGTCAAGTAGTCCCAACATGAAGCAATGAGTTTGCAACCTAACCATGGCTCAAGTTCTCTAAGGTTAATGATTATGGTGTCCAAGAGGGTCCATGGTTAAGAGTTTAGATGCATCGCGCGGAATCCTTACCTTTGAAGGGTTGGCACAATGGATGGGACCCCGCGAGTTAAACTCAACTCCATGGTTTGGTGAATTCAACAAACTCGGATGCACCCATTATTGCACGGATCATTTATTAGGGACGGAGCGTGAATTCCCATGGACTAAAACCATATGTTAAACACATATGGGTTTAGAAAAGTCAGAAAAACTTAATCAGGAAGTAAAATCGTCGAGATAGTACTAAAATCGAGCAAAACACAAAGATAGAAAGCTGGCGCAAAATCGCCAGATCTAACGCTGGACGGCAGGCTCCAACGTTCGGCGATAGTATTATCGCGATGCGACAGTGCTGTCACTTGGCGTTGGTCACTGACGCCCCGTGTTGGTTTTGACGCTCTGCGGCAGTTTTCAATTTCAACGTTTCTTCTGATTTTTCATAGCGGTCTTTTGGATTTTAGTTGTGAAAAATATTTCGGCCTTTACTACGTGTATGTCCTATGTTTTTGATGCATTACGAATGGTCTTTCTAATGCAAACCTTTTTATGCTTATTCCACAATATTAATAAACATTACGCACATGAATATCTAGAATTTTTCAACTCTCATCCACTCATTCTTAATCAATTGCTAAAATTAATTTAGGGATTAATCTA
Source organism: Chenopodium quinoa (assembly GCF_001683475.1). Taxonomy (NCBI): domain Eukaryota; kingdom Viridiplantae; phylum Streptophyta; class Magnoliopsida; order Caryophyllales; family Amaranthaceae; genus Chenopodium; species Chenopodium quinoa. Next base: position 4,578,192 of record NW_018743212.1, on the reverse strand, counting down.
GAAATTCTCCCTAGTGGAGTAACCAAAAACCGTAGGGAATTTGTCAAACTCTTCTTTGAGCCTTATTCTGGTTCATGCTTTTAGGCATGGCGGCATTCCAAGGAAAAGAAGCAAGAGATAGAAGAGTCGCCAATAAGTTGTAAGAACTTGTAAACCGTTCACGGGTGTAAAGGTTACACCCTATTCATGATCACGGAGATCGTTAAGTCCATAGTGCTGCGGAACCATGACTGGATGTTTGAGGATGATGGTACAAATCCAACCTAAAAGATATTGAACCCGCCCTAAATAGGCCTCTACACAATTCTTATGATATTCATGTACACTTTTCGATCAACATACATACATCAAGTTAACCCTAGACTTGTTTAATCTACGTGGGTTGATTACTAATGCACAATCAAAGCTAATATTGGTGATAACTTCAATTAAAATCATATTAGCTTAAATTCAAATTATTAAATCATCTTATTAGGCGTGATTTCAAGAACAAATTCTCTTTAAATATGCAAAAAGGGTGTGATCAAGCAATAACAATAAATAATGAATAATTAAGCAACAAATGATTAATATAACAATAATAATCATTATAAAAGTATCATCAAAACATTGTCAGTAGTAAAATCCTAGCATGTCACTAATAACAAAACCAAAGTGTTATCCTAAACATTATACCAAAATCTTAAAACATCCCTAGCAAGATAATAAGAATTAAAATGACATTGTAAACATGATTTCTACTCCAAAATCAAAAGAATAATAGTAAGGGTGATTATATTACTAACTTTAATGCCTTAACCTTCTTGATATTAAAATAATACACACGTTAGAAAACTTCAAGAAAGTTAAATCAATTAAGTGAATAAATCAAAAAATGAATTGAAATATAGATTTGGGATCAAACCCTCAGAACTATAAACCTTTCACGTCAAGGTCGAAGGCAACACCGAGGATGGCTGAAGTATTCATATCACGTGAATGAAGAATTGTGACTAATTTGGGAGTGTATCAAGGGTGTATTTAGGCTAAGGCTAAGAACATAGATATTGAGAATTTTGGGTATTATGATGATGATGATAATATGAGCAAGATGGTTGTAGCTAATTATGGCTTATGATTGATGGTTCTAGTTGCCTTGAAAACGGGGAAAATGACCTCTATTTATAAGGATAAAAGAGAGTCTTGACGATCAGAAACAAATCAGAATTTGAATAAAGTAAAACTGCTCGTAACGCGGGCCGACAACTGTATTGCGACGCGCCAGTGTCCAACGCGGCGCGATGAAACTAGCGCGGCGTGTTGGTTCTGTCATTCTGCGATGATTTCTTATATGATTTAGCCGTACGGATTTTGTTTTCTAATGGGATTATGATAAATGAAATATATCCGGACGTCTTTGAATTCAATTGGAATTAGGATCATCAAACATAATTAGGATCATTAAACATGAAGTTTTATTCAATTTCGAACTCTTTGATTTATCTTTTTTGAAAAGGATAGATTAGGATCTTCTAGAGAATTCTAGAAGCTCCTAAAGAATCCTAATGGATTTAGTATTGGGAATAAGGTATTTGGACCCGCACATGATCAATGGGTTGTAGGTAAGGTGGACCTAGACTCGGTTTAGTATTTTGGCCATAACTTATTCGTTTTAAGTCGGATTTGGGCTTATAATATATCGTTGGAAAGCTATTTTCTTGCCCCATCCAACTAAAAATTAATTGGACTAGGATTATGGAAAAAACTTCACGAGACTCTTCAACTCTTTACTGAACTTGTAAATCAAAGACGTGAAAAGTACTCATCATTGGGTTTAATTTTTTGAGGAGACACAATCAGGTGTCTAGAGAAGGCCCCCCTTGAACTGAGTTTGTAGAAACGTAAGTTTCAAAAATGCTAGTGAAAGTAAGTCAAAAGGGACGGAGAATGATTCAGAATGTTCAGCAATCCTAAATCATCCTTTTTAACACCGATACCTACAGAAAGCGGTAGCTGTACAAATAAAAGAGTTAAAGAAACGCATATATGGGATTGCCGAGAACATATCTCTGGGTAACATCAAATGAAAGTTGTTTTCTTTGACAACCTCCACGTTCTTAGGGAACGCTGTTGAAGACTGCTACGATTCGAGCCATCTTCTTATTTTAGGGTGACAACCTTCGCATTCTCTGGGAGCGTTGTGATGTCCACTTGTCTCTGAACAAAAGAGCTTTGAAAGAGATGTCCACGTGTCTTTGAACAAGAGCTTACTCAAGGAATGTCCACTCGTCTATGAACAAGAGCTTACTCTAGGAATATTCACTCGTCTCTGAACAAGTGCTTTGAAAGAAACATTCACTCGTCTCTGAACAAAAGAGCTTTGAATGTAATGTTCCCTCGTCTCTGAACAAGGGAGCTTTTGAATGAAATGTTCACTCATCTTTGGATAAGGGAGCTTTTGAATGAAATATTCACGCGTCTCTAAACAAAAGCTTTAAAAGAATTGTGCGAGTGTTCGATTAGCTGTGAACATGAGCTTCAAAGAATTACTTTTGGAATGGTGAGAGTATTTAATTGGTTGCAAACAGGAGCTTCAAAGAATCGGTGACGAATGGTGAAATTGCTCGATTGGATGCGAACAGGAGCTCTGATGATTTGGTGAGATTGCTCGATCGACTCCGAATAGAAGCTTCAATGAATTAGTGAGATTGCTCGATTGGCTCTAAACAATAGCTTCAATGAACAAGTGTGTCCTGTAAAATCAAATGTTGCAAAAGGACATTGCTGGTGGTTTTCTTAGGGTTGACCCAAGACTTGGTGTACTTGACTCATTGTGGTTGGTTAGCTTAAGGTTCACTCAAGGCTTGGTGTTACTCGACTCATTGTGTAACTCGATGTACTCAAATCGGTTCGATGTGTTATAACTTGATGTGTGCAAACTCAACTCAACGTGATATGACTTGATGTGTATGTCGTGCATACGACTCGTGTATTTAAACTCAACTCGATGCGGTTACTCGACATGACTTAACAGGCATGACTCGTGTTCAAAGACTCAATGTGCATAGACTCATCTTAATGTGCATAGAATCATCTCAATGTGTATTTTGATTATGCTCGTGCTACTTAAAAATTTAGAAATACAAAAAATTTCCGTCATTTTTGTGAAGGGCACCGACTTTCTCCCAAAAAGAAAGACGTGAAATGAAATAAAGTGTTGGTGAAAAGCAACAATTTTTTGAACTTCCTCAATATGAAAAAGGAGATGAAAGGAATGAATCAAGTAATGATGCATGTTGAATGAGGTTAATCAAGAGTATGTATTGATCCTTGTATTTCATAGTACAAGAATTGTAGCGTTCTAGACTATCTTAGTTGATGATCCAATAATGAAAGTATTTGATTAACTTAGGAACTTACTTTTTGAGGAGATGATGATTATGATAATGAGATATTCAAAGATGACAAGGCGTGCTTCAAATTTATATCAAGATTTCATGACAAAGGGTTCCTAAGGGAAAGATTATTTGGCTATGTATTTGTGATGTGTGTGAGAGTGACACTAAGGTTAGGTTGAAAAGGATAAGGGTGTGGAAAAATCTTTTGAGAAGAGCCAAATGATGGTGACTCTTAGGCTGGGTAGACTAATGATGTAGGAATCAATCCCCCATGTCTAGCTCTAAATGGATACGGATGAGCATTGGAGATCCCTTGATATGATCATACATGAATGTGAATATGAGTGGATGCATTTTTATTACGGCTGTACCTTAATGTGAGGTTGCCTATGTATCCGCCAAGAATCAGGGCGAACATAGCTTTAGCCGATCCTCGCACAAGTGTGTGTACATCTCAAGAAGGACTTTTAAGGGTTGTAACGGGGTTAGGCTAAAGGTTAAAGAAGAAGAGATAAAGGTTCAAGACCCAAAATAAGCCCCTAAGGTGTACAACCTTGCATTTGAATCTTTGTATTTGTATGCTTGAGGTTACTCACTTTTGAACTTGTTCCTTTTTGTTTTAGTATATGATTCTTCTTTGGGTAAGTGTGGGAAATCTCGATCATGCGGTCTATCATTCACTTGACATTCATGTTTCTTAAGCACGGTGCCGAGCACTCGATAAGAGACATAATTTGAGACATGTTCATATCAAAGACATTGGAACACTTGCCATGTTGTACACTTTTATTGCTTTTTGATCTTTTTAAATTTTAGGAAAATAACTCAAGCTTTTGTACTTGGCTTTGCATAAATTGCACACCATCCCATCCCAAGGTTAGGTGATGTTGGTTGAAAAAAGAAAATTCAATCGTTAGACGAGGCTCAAAGTGGTTTATCAAGAAAGGATTGTAAAAGGGGTTAAGGTGATATGATGTGGCTACAAGGGGTGCCTTAAATCATTGGTATACCTTGTGTTTAGTTCAGCATGGATTTTATTTATTTATTTATTTTTTAAATGCAGTGCAATGATCATATGCAAAGAAATAAATGCTCATTTTATTAAAATGGAAAGGGTAAAAACAAACTCATGAAGTAAACGATAGAGGGTGCCTATGCTAGACTTTTTACGGGAAAGGAAAATCAAAAATAAGAAAAGAATTATGAAATCCTGTCGTTGAAGCCTACCTCGTGCTTTGTGCTTATCATCACTTGACCTTCTTGTTGCTTGGAGGAACATGAAGGCAATTCGAAACAATGAGGTCTTGGATGTGATCCTTGAGGGTGAAGCATTTCTCAGTAGTGTGACCATTGCCTCGATGGTATTTACAATAGGAATTTTGATCCCAATTAGGGGACCATCTCTTAGGTGCCGAATCTTGGATTGGACTAATAGGATGAATGTAACCTTGGCCATGAAGGTAGTCGAAAGCTTCATTATAAGTTATTCTTAACGGTGTATATTTATAAATGATCCTTTTTACCCGTTGTAGGCGTGATTTGAAGCGCTCCTACTTAAGCATGTTGTGATTATGCTTGGCACTCTTATGAAGTGGGAATTGACATTATACGATTAGGGACAAGGAAAGTGGGGAGCCACCAAAAAGTTTTTAAGGAACTTGTAAAACGTTCACGGATCATTTTAAGGCAACCACGATTAAGGGACAGCGATAGGAAAAAAAAAATGACCCGTGAAGGTCACACCCCATTCATAAACAAGTGAGTCATGGAGTCACATTCGCCCGTATTGGCCTCTACTCAATTCTTATCGTGAAAAGTATTTCTGTAATCTCAAAGGCACACAAACAAAGATTCAATTTGCTCCGAACTAATGTTAGGCTAAATTGGTTGAATATTAATGTAACACATAATTCTAAAATATTGTGATCAATTGATTAAATAACAAGATTAAAAAGGATCCTAACCAGCTTTCCAAATTATCTTATTAGTCGTTATATTCAATTACGTATTCCCTTTTAAACGTGCAATATGGTGATCAACAATAACAATATAATAAACAATAATATTGGAAGCAATTTAACAATAATAACGTTAGTGAAATCAAAGCATAATAATAAACCTAATCATGACACTAGTAATAAGAATAATAATAAGAGTAATTAAGTGAATTAATTACTCACGTTTCACGCTTCTTTAAATTGCTATATCATGAATAAAACGTTAGTTCTTTCAAAGAATAATAAATAAAATTAGAACAAGATTAAAGGAAAATAGAGTTGATTTGGTCCAAACCATCAATCGGTTCTACCTTTCACGCCTTGGTTTAAGTATGGAACTTCGGGTGTTGCATTGACTCCTTTGAGTGGAGAATAGGTTTAAGGCTTAGAATATGAGAGACAGAGATTATAATGTGTGTTGGTGCCCCAAAACTAAGAAATCATCCTTGTATTTATAGAGAAAAAGTGAGGGAGGTGGTACGGAACTAAAAAAAATAGGCGCTGGGAAGATACAAACCTTAGAAATTTCCGTGTCATGGCATAATTGTCGTGGCGCGGTAATTTCCAGTTTTTATGCATTTTTAAAACTATGATAACTATTGATCCGTAAATTGGAGTAAGATATATAATATATCTTTGGAAAGATATTCAAGTGTAATTTCCAACCAAATTTGAATCAGGTAAAAATATTTTGTAGATTTTAAGATATGGCCATTTTAGTGTAAAGGTGTCGGTTTTGGGCCGAGTTTTAGTGTTTTGCTCATATCTTCTTCAGTTTTAATCGGAATTCGGCTTATGATATACCGTTGGAAATTTTATTTCAAGAACTATCAAAAACAAAATATTTGGATCAAATTTATAGGGCCACAAAATTAGTTTAGCTAGATTTTGTGATGTGGATACGAAAAGAGGAAAATAAGTTATGGTTTGGGGAAATGGGCTAAGAATTGGGTTGGTTTATGAAATGTATTGGATTGAATATGGATTCAAGCACTCCAAAGATTAATTACTCAACCTAACCAATAATGGCGGTGAAAGGTTGTTCATCATCGGGTTTGGTTTTGGGGAAACAGTTATAGGTGTCTATACCCGCGGTTTAGGAGCATTGAGTTTTTTCTTTAATCTTTGAAGGGAAGAAGAAGAAGGAGGATGGTCATTCTTTTCAATTATCCAATCATGTCAATGAGGGTTTAGTTCAATGACTAACATTGGATTCACTAGGTCTTCCACCATACTTGTAAGCTTGGTAATGGAATCTTGGAGCTTATCAATGTTTTCTTTTAGATTTGCTGAGTTTTCCTCAGTGGCATCTAAGAAAATTTCTTCATCCTCAATAATTTTCACTTCATTAATGGAAGTTATATAGACTTCTTTGATCATAGACTCATCAATAGGTGTAATAAGGAGAGAAGGGTCAAAGGTTATTTGATCCTCTGCTATGGCTAAGACCTCAAAAAGATTGTTGTCATCAATCAAATCCTGGATATCTTCCTTGAGTTTCCAACATTCCTCAGTGTCATGACCTCTTCCTTAGTGGTACTTACAGTGTCTATTAGGATCCCACTTAGGAGGTTTGACCTCCGAGACTGGATCCTTTACAGGTCCCATGGGCATGACCAGTCCTTTATGGTGCAGTTTATCGAAGGCTTTCTCGTAACTCATGCCAAGTGGAGTAAACACTCTTTTTGAACTTTGGATTCTTTGCTTAGGAGTGTCTGTAGCATTTACTTCATTAATAGGAGAGGAAGAATAAGGATAGTCGTTCTTCTTTCCTTTCGCATTATTAATATTAGCAGCTGCCAATTTCATAAGGTCGTCCTTAATTTCGATGCTTATATTGTAGACAGCCTTGAAAGTGTTTAAAAGTTGATATTCTAGGTGCTTTTAGTACTTATCTTGAAGATTTTTGATGAATAGTCTCACAGAGTATTTTTTGTTTGTGGCCTTAATCATCCTAGCAGAAACTTCCTTCCACTTATTATAGAATTCAATAAAGCCTTCATTATTTTTTTGTTTCAAGGTTTCAAGCTCTTTGTAATCAGTCTCTACTTGTACGTTGCACTGGTATCTCTTGATGAAAGTATGTACAATACTCTCCTAAGTAGTAGTGTCTTTGGAATCCAGGGAAAAAGAACCATTGTTAACACACTGGTTCTAATGCGAGATGGAACAAAGAAGGGAAAAGTTGCTTGTTAGCCCCCTTGATTTCTATGGTTATTTATTAAAAAGCTTTCAGGTGGAAGTAAGGGTTATTTATGGGCTTGAACTTATGAACGTCGGTAGCTTAGAACTTGTGCGGAAAGAAGTTTTTAGCCAGTGAGATTCCTTTGGTACTCATAACAAGATACTTATAACTATTGGAAACTTGGCAAGTGTCTTTTCAATGCCTTTGATTGTCTCAGGTGGAACTTGTTTATTAGGATCTTTAACTTTCTCTCTTCTCGAATGGTAAGCCCCTTGACCATCTTTGCAAGACCTTCCATGGTCTTTTGAAGTTTTTCAAGATCTTCTTGTTTGGTTGCCATTGGTTTCTTCCTTATTCGAACTGTACTCCTAAAGATCTTTTGTATGCAGGAGTTGTCACGAACTAATCGACCCTCTTTTCTTTACCAAATGCTGTAGAAAGGGGAACCATGGACACTTATTGTCAATTACTTTACTTGAACTTGATTCAACATGCATAAATGGGAAAAGTTTATGGTGTATGAGGGGAATGATATGTATAGGGAAAGCATAAAAGAAGGAAGTATGTAAATATGGAATGAGTCTATGAAGGAAAGTGTAAGGTATGTAATGTAAGAAAGGTGATGTAGAAGGAAAGGGTATATTTGTGGAAAGATATAGAAATTTCCGGGATAGGGAAGGACCCTTAATTCGAATGACGAAAATGATGACTCGTGTATGGACCTAAGACATGGCCATGGTGTGAAGAAAGTATGTACGAAATGTGTGCAAAGACTAGTGAGTGAAAGTGTTATTTACAAGACTCGTGTCATGACCATGTGACTAGACATGCGGTTAAACTCATACAAGACCAGGAAAGGACCATATACGGATGGTAAAGTGGTTGATCGTAACAGTGGAACTCGATGCGAAGAATCGAAAGAGCAAACTGAACCAACGTATGGAGTTGGAACTGTCGTGTGGCGTTGGTTCCATCGTGGCGCGTCAAGCCTGACGTGTCACGATGGTTCTAAACGTCACGCGCCACAAGTTAAACGTGATACGTCAAAACTGGAGCATCACAGTGACTTGTTATCAATCGTTCCTTCGAAGGTTCAGGCCTAAATTCTTCTAGGTACGAGCATATTCATAATTTAGGTTCGTTTTAATTAACCAAATTAATTAAGCAAAGTCCTTTGGGTTATTATATACAAGTCATATGTACAAGAACCAAGTTAGGACAAAGGGTTAGTTTAATCACACTCAAAGGGTTAGTTTAATTAAAAAAAAAAGGTATGCACAAGTAAGATATGCAGAAGTAGTCAAGTAGTCACAAAATGATGCAATGAATTTGCAACCTAACCATGGCTCTAGTTCTCTAAGGTCAAGGATTATGACCTCCAAGAGGGTGCATGGTTAAGAGTCCGGATGCATCGCGCAGAAGCCTTACCTTAGAAGGTTTGGCACGATGGACGGGATCCTGCGTGTTAAACTCAACTCCATGGTTTGGTGAATTTAACAAACTCGGATACACCCATTCTTGTACGGAGCGTTTATTAGGGCGGACAGAGCTTGAATTCCCAAGGGATAAAACCATATGTAAAACACATATGGGTTCAGAAAATTCGGGAAAACTTAATCAGGAAGCTAAGTAAAATCGTCGAGACAATACTAGAATCGGTCAAAACACAAAGACATAAAGCTAGCGCAAAATCGCCAGATCTAACGCTGGACGACATGGTCCAACGTCCGGCTATAGCATTGTCGCGTGGTGTTGGTCACTAATGCCCCGCATTGAATCTAACGCTCTGCGGCAATTTCTGTTTTCGACGTTTCTTCCGATTTTTCATAACGTCTTTTCGATTTTAGTTATGAAAAATATTTCTAGCCTTTACTACTTGTAGGTCCTCTGTTTTTGACGCATTACAGATGGTCTTTCTAATGCGATCCTTTTTATGCTTATGCCACAATGTTAATCAAAATAATGCACATGAATATCCGGAATTTTTCAAGTCTTTAAATTAATTGCTAAAATAAATTTAAGAATCAATCTAGATATCCTCCCTAGTGGAGTCGCCAAAAACTGTAGGGAATTTTTCAAACTCCTCTTTGAGCCCTACTGTGGTTCATGCTTTTAGGCATGGCGGCGTTCCGAGGAAAAGAAACTAGAGATAGAAGAGTCGCTAACAAGTTTAAAGAACTTGTAAACCATTCACGGGTGTGAAGGTTACACCCCATACACGATCACGGTGATCGCTAACTCCATAGTGGTCTGATCCATGATTGGATGTTCGGGGATGATGGTACAAATCCAACCTAAAAGACATTGAATCCGCCCTAAATAGGCCTCTACTCAATTCTTATGATATTCATGTATGCTGTCGATCAACATACATACATTAAGTTAACCCTAGACCTGTTTAATCTACGTAGGTTGATTATTAATGTACAATCAAATCTAATATTGGTGATCACTTAAATTAAAATCATATTAACCTAAATTCAAATTATTAATTTATCTTATTAGGCGTGATTTCAAGTACAAATTCCCTTTAAATATGCAAAAAGGGCGTGATCAAGCAATAGCAATAAATCATGAATAATCAAGCAACATATGAATAATATAACAACAATCATCATGATAAAAATATTATCAAAACATTGTTAGTAGTAAGATCTTAGGCTTCTTACTAAACATATTAAAAACAAATCCTAGCATGTTACTAATAACAAAACCAAAGCGTTATCCTAAACATGATAATAAAAATCATAAAACATCCCTAGCATGATACTAGGAATTAAAATAACATTGTAAACACGAATTCTACTCTAAAATCAAAAGAATAATAGTAAGGGTGATTAAATTGCTTACTATGATATCTCAACCTTTTTGCTATTAAAACAATACACACATTAGTAAACGTCAAGAAAGTTAAATCAATAAAGTAAATAAATCAAATATGAATTGAAATATAGATTTGGGACCATACCCTCAGAACTATCAACCTTTCACGTTGAGGTCGAAGGTAACGTCGAGGATGGCTTGAAGTATTCAAATCTCGTGAATGAGGAATTGAGATTGATTTTGGAAAGTATCAAGGATGTGTTTAGGCTAAGGCTAAGAACATAGATATTGAGAATTCCGGGTATTATGATGATGATGATGATAATTGGAGCTAGATGGTTGTAGATAATTGTCTCTTATGATTGATGGTTCTAGTTGCCTTGAAAATGGGAAAAACGACCTCTATTTATAAGGAACAAAGAGAGTTTGGACGATCAGAAAAAGTTTAGAATTTGAATCGAAGTAAAACTGCTCGTAACACGGGCCAAAGCTGTATCGCGGCGCGTTGGTTCTGTCATTCTGCGATGATCTCTATGATGATAAACGCGTACGGAGTTTGATTTCTAATGGGATTATGATTTGTAAAATATATCCGGACGTCTTTGAATTCCAATGGAATTAGGATCATCAAACATGAAGCTTTATTCAAATTCGAACTCTTTAATCTTTATCTTTTCGGAAAGGATTGATTAGAACTTTCTAGAGAATTCTTGAAGCTCCTTAAGAATCCTAATGGATTTAGGATTGGGAATAAGGTATTTGGACCCTCACATGATCATTAGGTCGTAGGTAAGGTAAACCTAAGCTCGATTTTTTGCTTGGTTTAGTATTTTGGCCATAACTTATTCGTTTTAAGTCGAATTTGGGCTTATAATATTTCGTTGGAAAGATCATTTCAAGCCCCATACAACTAAACATTAATTGGACGGGATTATGGTCCAAAATAATATGGTTTGGACGTTTTTATAGATTGGACACGAAATGAATGATTTTGGGTTTAAAACATTTTAGGAAAGGTTAGGGTTATGATTAAGGCTTAAGGAAACTTCACGAGACTCTTCAACTCATTACCGAACTCATAAATCAAAGATGTGAAAGGTACTCATCAGTGGGTTTGGTTTTTTGGGGAGACACAATCAGGTGTCTACAATTATTAACTATTTTTAATAACTACGCGTAAATAACTAAATAGTATTGTATAGGGTAGCTCTCGCTGAGCTACCTGTGCTCCTAGCATTACTTGAGGGGTGCGAACTCGGGCCAGTCCTTTCCAGGGCAAGGAAAAACCCTCCAGGGGGCTCAGCCTCATGGCTGACCCCAGAGGGCTCCTTCTCAGAGTCAGAGATAATCTCCCTGGGGCTCAGCACCAGGGTTGGCCTCAACAGGCTTCAGCCTGTAACACCAAGATTAGAACAACTATAAATAGTCATCTAAGTACTACGAAAAAGAGGTTACACACACATCCATCTTTTATCACTTACCCATTATTATCCAATACCTTACTAACTTAAGCATCGGAGGGGGGTTCCTCAAAACCACCCCTGAGGGCATAACCACTATTCATTGTGCAGGTAATCCCAGCCAGCATCCAGGACCAGTTACCAGCTAGACTCCAGAACTACACCCGGAACAATTGGGTCTAGAAGGAGGGGGAGTTCCGACACCTCAGCTCAACTAGTAAGCTTGTTCGAGGCTTGGAAAGCCGCCAAGAGGGAAAAACCAGATCCGGCAATTAAAACACCAATAGCTAATAGTATCCAAACACCACAAAATAAATCTGATCTTGCAAAAGCAACCGTGAAATCAACTCCGATCAATACCCATAACCCAAATCATGTTGGAGCTTCTTCTGGCATTACCAAAAACATAAATGGAGCTCATAAACCGGCCGGACCAGCTCAAAATATCCGATTTGGAAAGGCATGCACGAACCAGAACTACGAGATGATTATTCAAACGCCGACGGGAAAGTTTGAGACAGTGCAAATACTAGAGATACTGCAAAACTTGTCCTAGTGCAGCAAGGATCAACTGGCTGCCATGATGGCTGTGTTGAACTCATTTGGAAAAGGATCGAGCTCCACTCGTCCGCAGACATCTGCTGGGCAGACTCCCATCAGGTCACCCGTACACAATCTGACCCTAAAGCAGAAGGAGCTGGAAGCCCTGAGAAGAAAGTGAAAGAGTTGGAAGCTAGAAACTTAAATAGAGAATGTAGCTCGGGGGAGTCAGGCAAAATCTTCGCTTGCAACCCGCGCAACAGATCCCCTACCCACAACAAGTCTCTAAGCCCCATGCGCTCCAAGAAGGAAAAGATCATTGTTATCCCTGAGGGCTCACCCTTCTGCAAGGAAATTCTGGAGGAACCAATGGAGAAAATCAAGATGCCTTCATGCAAGTACAATGGAACAACAACCCCTAAGAAACATTTGTCTGCCTTTGAGATCACATGGTCTTATACACCAGGACAGACTCAGTCTGGTGTAAAGCATTTCCTCCAACCCTGGAAGGATTGGTTGCGGAATGGTATCGTTCGCTGGAGAAAGGGTCAGTTTACTCGTACAATGGCTTGAAGAGATTATTCATGGATCATTTTGTCACACTGGTAGACCGTACCAAAATGACAACAAAATTGATGTTGCTAGAGCAAGGCGAGACTGAATCACTCTGAGATTTCATCACTCGATTCAATAAAGAGGTAACGTCGATTCCCAAGATGAGCCAGGAGGCGGCATTGTTAGCAATGCATAGCGACCGCCTCCCAGGGTCGGTATTTAGAGAGTACATGGGCAGGAAGAATCTGAAAACACAGGCAGAGGACCTGGGTAAGGGCTATGAATTCATTAAGGGGGACGAAACAAACAGAGCCACGTTGGTCAGAAGATCAACCTCTGCTAAATCAGGTAGAAGGGCATAGGCAGCTGGCAAGGAAGAACCTAACTCTGCTAGGTACGGAAGGGCGGACTAGCAGAGGAGAGACTGAAAAAATTTCTCAAGCCAGAGGAGACAGTGTTTGGGGTTTTTTTATGTGTCCTACGGGAGAGTTACAATTTCCTAGTATGCTCCTTCCTTCGCCTGTACCTACACAAATAACGGAATACTCCGGCTGGGGCTAGGGTGTTCCGCCTCGGAAGATTAAGTTAGTCTCTTTCTAAATGAGGAAATAAGATAATAAATGCTTCTCAATTTGAGAGCGTTTGCAAGGGGATTTGTGTTTTGTTGGTTTGTGGGAAAATGATTCGATCCCCATTAATGAGGTATGCCCTTACTATTTATAGTAGGGGAGAGCTGTACCTCAATTAGGGTACAATGACACGTGTCGCAAAGGGATTGGGCCTTTGCTGACCGTTGCAAGCTTGACACGTGGCAGGCCTTTATTGGGCCACGTGTCTTAGGGTATTTTTACCCTAAACAGACAGGGCAGAGAAGATTGCAGAGCAGATACGAACAATACACTCCGCTAACTCACAGCCGATCTCACATCTTCAATGTGAACAAATATGATGATAAGTGGTAGAGACCACCAAGGATGACTACCAGTAACCTAGACCCAAAGAAATGGTGCAACTTTCATATAGATAAGGGTCACACGATTGAGGAATGCATTCACCTCAAAGATAACATTGAAGACCTCATTAGAAGGGGGTATCTGAATCAAACAATACTCTAGGTAAGATAGGAATTGGGGTAATGATAGACCCTGAAATGATCGGTGGAAAGATAATAGGGGTGACAGGAGTAAAAAGGAAGAGAAAGACAAAGGAAAGAGAGAGATAGGAGACGTGTTGGTAATTAGCGGTGGGCCTGTGCATGGAGGAACAGTCAGCAGGGCTAGAGCTTACCTCATAGACATGGTTCCTTAGGTAAACTACAATGAGCACAGAAAGTGGCCACCACCACCTCCTCAGCCAAAGGTACTGTTTGACGAGCAGGATCAATACAGAGTCATATACCCACATGACGACCCTCTGGTAATCGCAATAACAATTGCAAATTGGAAAGTCAGGAGAGTTCTAGTAGATGGAGGAAGCTCAGCCAACATTATGTTCATAGAAGCCTACCACAAAATGCATCTAGAAAACAAAGACCTCAAGAGGGTGAACTATGAAGTCACAAGGTTTGATGGCTCAAGATTGATACCAGAGGGGATAATAGAACTGTCAGTCCAAGTGGGAGAAGGAGCTCAGGCCAATAACGTGAGAGCAGAATTCCTTGTCATTAACTCCCAATCTCTGTACAACGTGACAATGGGCAGACCCCTCATCCACAAGATAAGTGGAGTGGTGTCCACGCTGCACTTAGCATTAGCATATGCTAGCTACAGAGGCTGCTTAGCCAAATTGAGGGGCTACTAGAAAACGGCAAGACAGTGTTACATTACTGCTCTAAAAAACTTCAGTGAAATATGGTTCTCTGCCCAAAGTCCCAGGAGAGACCGCAAGAGAAGAAAAAGTCTCCAGGAAGAGGAAAAGGCAGGAGTATAAAGAAGAAAAGGAAAAGCAGAAGCTGGCCATGGAAAATTTTGAGCCTAATAGGGAAGATGTAGCCCGTCCAACCCCAGAGGGGGAGCACGAGGTAGTTGCATTAGTCGAAGGAGATGAGTCTAAGACAGTGAAGATTGGAAAATCGGCTATTTCACCAAATGTCACTGAGCACTTTAATAATTCACCAAATGCCATTAAGGTTTTCAAAATTCACCAAATGCCACCGATTTTTTAAAAAATTCACTGAGTGCCATTAATGACTAACGGCCGTTAACTTCGTTAGTCATTAGGATTAAATCATGACACATGTCATGATATGATCGGTTCATTTTAATTAATAATATTTTAATTAATAAAAATAACATTTTTTCTCGATTGTTGTGACGAAAATTATTCGGGTAAAATTTTGGGGGTTATTTTGACCCTTTATGGATTCAAATTAAGCTCGAAATTGGCAAAACAAAATAACGTAAATGCCTCGTTTTGTGTGTCGAAAATAACTCGATTAGCGAGTCATTATTTTTTAACCATGGAATTTGATCGGGTAAAGTTTTGGAGGTTGTTTTGGTCCAATGGAATCAAAATAAGCTCAGAATTGGTAAAAAATTAACGTAAATGCCCCGTTTTGTATGTCAAGAAATATCTTGATTAGCGTGTCGTTTTTTTAACCATTAAAATTGACCAGGTAAGGTTTTGAGGGTCATTTTGAACCTTTAAGGAACTAATTTAAGCTCATATTTGGCAAAAAATTAACGTAAATGCCCCATTTTGTAATTTTTACGATAAAAAAATTACGATCTTAACACGCAAAACAGCGCATTTACATTATTTTGCTTTGCCAATTTCGAGCTTATTTAAGACCAATAAAGGCCCAAATGACCGCCAAAACCTTACCTGGACAGTTTATATAGTTAAAAATACCGGCACACAAATTGAGATATTTCTCGACACACAAAACGGGGCATTTACATATTTTTTTTTTTTTTTTTGCCAATTCTAAACTCAATTTGAACTCATAAAGGATCAAAATGACCTCCCAAACCTTAACCAATCAATTTTCATGGTTAAAAAATAATGACTCGCTAATCGAGATATTTTTCGACACACAAAACGGGACATTTACGTTATTTTTTGTCAATTTCGAGCTTAATTTGAATCCACAAAGGGTCAAAATAACCCTTAAAACTTTACCCGAACAATTTTCGTCACGAATATCAAGAAAATGAAATTTTTTATTAATTAAAGTAAAAAATGAATCAATCATATCATGACATGTGTCATGATTTAATCCTAAAGACTAACGGAGTTAACGATCGTTAGTCATTAATGGCACTGGGTGATTTTTTTATAAACTCGATGGAATTTGGTGAATTTTGAAAACTTTGATGGCATTTGGTGAATTATTAAAGTTCTCAATGGCATTTGGTGAAATAGCCGATTGGGAAATATATCGAGCCTAATGTCAAAGTTAACTTGATAGCATTGCTCTGGAAGAACACAGATATGTTCGCATTCTCAATGGACAAAATGCTAGGTATCGATCCAAAGATCATGGAACACCGTTTGAAAGTTAGAAAAGACTTGAGGCC
The DNA here is from genome assembly GCF_001683475.1 of Chenopodium quinoa. NCBI lineage: Eukaryota > Viridiplantae > Streptophyta > Magnoliopsida > Caryophyllales > Amaranthaceae > Chenopodium > Chenopodium quinoa. Next base: position 4,561,737 of record NW_018743212.1, on the reverse strand, counting down.
AGTGAAGCAGAAGCTGAGAAATTTTTCTGCAGAAAAAAGTAAGGCCATCTAGGAGGAAGTAGACAAGCTCTTGGCTGCGAAATTCTTAGAACCTTGTGACTACCCAGAATGGCTAGCAAATATGGTAATGGTTAAAAAAGCCAACGGGCAATGGAGGATGTGTGTAGACTTCATAGACCTGAATCGAGCTTGCCCAAAAGATTGTTATCCTCTGCCCAGAATAGATCAGATGGTAGTCTCGACGAGCGGGCACGCACTCTTGAGTTTTATGGATGCTTTCTCGGGTTATATGACCACCATATCAGCCTGTACGAACCAGACAGAAAGAAAGCGGCCTTCATCACTGACGAGGGAGTATTTAACTATGTCGTAATGCCTTTTGGTCAGAAGAATGCAGGGGCAACGTTCCAAAAAACCATGGACAAGGTCTTCGCTCACTAGAGAGGGAGGAATGTGGAAGTGTATGTAGATGATTCCATAGTAAAAAGTTTGACAGCGCACAACCACATATCTGACTTAGAAGAAACGTTTAGCACGTTGAACAAATACCACATAAAGTTGAACCCAAAGAAATGCATATTTGGGGTGACGGCCGGCAAGTTCTTAGGTTTCTTGGTGAGCGAAAGGGGGATCGATGCGAACCTAGAGAAATTACAAGCTGTCTTAAGCCTCCCAGAGCCTAGGAGTGTTAAAAACGTTATGAGGTTGACAGGCAGGATGGAAGCCCTCACTAGATTCATCAGCAAATCAGCAGATAAAGCTCTGCCATTTTTTCAGCTCCTAAAGAGAAATCGTACATTCAAGTGGGAGCAAGCAGAAAAGGAGGCATTTGCCCGAGTAAAAGAGCACTTGGTCAGCCTACCAACAATGACAAGTGCAGGGGTAGGAGAGAGGCTATAATTGTATGTGTCTGCGTCGCCAAAAACAATAGGATCAGCCTTGCTAGTGGAGAGAGAAAAAACTCAACACCTAGTTCAATTTTTCAGCCATGTCCTGACCTAGGCAGAGCAGAGATACTCATTGGTAGAGAAAATGGCCTTAGCCGTTGTCACAACTGCTAGAAAGCTAAAATCGTACTTCGATGCTCATGTAATACATATATTAAAAAATTACCCGCTAGAGAAAGCGTTATAGAGAATGGATGCCTCAGGCAGGTTACTAAAGTGGGCAATAGAATTGAATAAGTACGAGCTGGAAATCAAGCCCAAGACGGTAATAAAAGCTTAAGCTTTAGCAGACTTCATAGTAGAGGCAAGCTATAAAGAAGTAGAGGAAAAGATGGGAACATGGAAAGTGGTTGTGGATGGCTCAGCTACCCACACGGCAGCGGAGCTGGAATAATTATGGTGTCACCAGAAGGCAATGTCTTTGAATATGCAATCAAGTTCAAATTTCAAGCCTCCAACAATGGAGCTGAGTACGAGGCTACATTGGCAAGTCTGAGGACAAGTTTAGCAGCAGGTACAAGAAAAGTAAACTCCAGACTGACTCACAGCTAGTAGCGAGCCAACTCAGGGGGGAGTATTAGGCCATCGAGCCGTTAATGCAAAAATATGTAGCTGCGGTGAAGGAATTGATAGCCCAGTTGGTTATCGAGTTGGTTCCCAGGGCAGAAAATGCTCAGGCAGACGCATTCTCCAAGTTAGCAAGTTCAACTTTGCAAAGTCTAAGCAGAACTATGATTGTTGAAGTTTTAGAAGGAAAAAGTGTAGAAGGGCAAAGGCAGGTGAATTACGCTAGCCAGCGAAGACCATGATACTCAGATATATTAGCATAAAAATTGCATGAAACACTACTTGATGATGAAGAATAAGCAAAAACAGTGAAAAAGGAACCATACAAATATGTGGTATTGTATGGAGAGCTGTGTAGAAAAGGATATTCAAAACCTGTCCTCAGATGTGTCCCAAACTGGGAGCAACAAGCAAGCAATCATGAAGGAAGCCGATGAAGGGATCTGTGCAAATCATATAGGAGGGAAAGCTTTGGCAGTAGCAATCATATTGGCCAACTCTGACCCAAAATTCCGTGAACTACGTCAAGAAGTGTGAACAATGCTAGATGTACTCCTTAGTGATAAATCTGCATGCTAACGACCTCACACCGATTCTCAGTCTCATCCCGTTTTCTCAGTGGGGAATGAACATCTTGGGGCCATTCACCACTGGCTCAGGGGGTAGGAAGTTCTTGATTGTGGTCGTGGACTACTTCACAAAGTGGATAGTTGCAGAGCCCACAAAGTATATCAAGGCCTCTCAAGTCAGAACATTCATATGGAAACTTTCATTACCAGATTTGGGATCCTACAATGCATAGTTTTTTACCGTGGCTGCTAGTTCGACTGCGACACCATTAGAGACTACCTTGAAGAAATGGGAACGAAGTATGCCAGCGCTTCTGTTTGCCACCCGCAGAGTAACGGGCAAGCAGAGGCAGCAAACAAGCAAATACTCTATGCCCTTCAAAAGAAACTGGAAGAGCACAAAGGCTTATGGGCTAATTTGGTCTCAGAGGTATTGTGGGCTAACAGAACAACAGAGAAAAAAGAAACAGGTAAAAGTCCTTTTTCTCTGGCATATGGGGCTAATGCAATAGTCGGCGTCGAAGTAAAACTCCCAAGTTTAAGGGTGCAACACTATGATAACCAAAAAAACGAAGATAGGATGAAAGAAGAGTTAGACCTCTTGCCAGAAGCCAGGTTAAAAGTCGTTCTGAGATTGGCTGCTCAGAAAAGCAGAATGGTCAAAGTTTACAACAGAAAAGTGACGCACAGGGAACTCAGCGAAGGAGACATAGTACTGAGAAGAACAACTGCTGTGGGCAGAGGGAAGCTACATGGAAAACTGAGCGCAAATTGGGAAGGACCCTTCATGATACACAAGAAGGTAAGACCAGGGGCCTACCTACTCCCTGACCAAGATGGTTGTATCCAGAGAAATAGCTTTAACGCGGATGTCCTAAAAAGGTTCTTCATGTAATTTAGTGCTTTGTTTTAACAGTTTATTTAAACTATAAGTAAGGACAAAGCTTAATACTTTATTTTGGCTACATTGTAATTTCAAAGAACTGGAACATTAACCTCCGTGTGAGGCGTTTCACATTTTCAATCGAATACTTAACCTCTGCGTGAGGCCTTTCCTTGAATATAATATTTTACTGCATTACTTACTCATTTATTTAAAAAAGACTATACTTTTCTGCCACTGGGGCAAGGATTGCTACAATGAAGCAAAACCCAACATGAGCTAAGAAGAACGAAACACAACGCTTTTGCCTCACTAAAGCCCCGCTATAACAAAGCAGAGGTGGAAACCCTATTCATATAAACAATGGCATAATAATTAAAACCGCACTAAAATAAAGTGGCGGCACAAAAACCCAAAACCCTGCCCAGGAGGCAGAGGACGAGCATGAAAACGCAAAAGAAAGGGGCCACAATCTTGCGCTAAAAGTGTTTTCAACCTTGGAAGGAAATTGTTACAACGGGGAAAGAAACAATTTGCCTAAGTAAACCAAGGCTGAAGGGCACTATTAGGCAAAGGTAGCTAGCAACAAAGCCAAGGGTACGGCAGTGTCGGCTAGGAAAGGGGAGAACTCCAAATAGCAGAATGAGGAGTGCCCTTTTCCTCTGACAACTGAACCCGGCATGCATCAGGCAGACACACGCAATAAAGATGCCAAAACAAATGAAAGGAAGGAAATTGGGAATGAAAGCAAGTACAGCAAAATAAGCTACAAAGTATGTACCAGACAACCCCTAGCACTAGGTGAAAAACCAAAGTGTAGATTCGAAAAACATAAAAATACTTGTTTTAGCAAACAAAAGAAAAGCAGACATCTCTGGCAATTAGCCAAGGCAACTACAAGCCTCAAAAACTACATAACCATTGGCGGCCACACACCTCAATGGAAGAAGTGAGCGAAAACTGATAAATATTAGCTCACTACAGAGTGGGGAGAGGAGGAGCCACTGGAAAAAGAGGGAGATGGCCGCCGAAACCTTTATTGGTTGGCAGGAAGGGCCTCTATCCCAATGGCAGCAGCTAGATCAGGAGACTTAGCAGGTACCTTGTGAAGAACAGCATGATCTGGGATGCCATAGGGAGCAATGCGAGGGTGGCCAGCAGGGTACGCATAAACATCTTAGTTTCCAGCCTGGTCAACCTTGCTCCAACACTACTCAAACGTCACTTGTTGCTCCTCTTTTGTGCCAAAGACATGGTTAGCACACCTGCGTGCAGCCTCCCAGCCCCTATCATATCTATCTGTGAGCAAATCCGCAAAGGTCTGAGAATAGGCAAATTCCACCAGGGCATCCCTACGAGCAGCGTTAAGCTCCGCAATACGGTGTCCTTCTAAACGAGAAACAGTTGTCTCCAAGTTCTGCACTTAAGCCTGAGCCCTTTTTAGCTCATCTTCACGCTCTTCCAGCTTCTGAGCAGCTGGGAGATACTCTGCTAGTTGGAGTTGAGCAACGCGCAGCGCGTCATCCTTCTCCCTCAAACCACGCTCCAACTCTGCCTTCTCGTTCTGAGTTCGCTCTAGATCAGCAGTCTTTTCATTTAAGTAGGGCATAAAGGCTCATCAGCGACCCGATAGGGACATGGTGCAGGCCTCATAGCCGCGTCAATATGCACCTCAGAAAACTCCAAATGACCCGCTGCCCTAAAAACCACGCATGCGGATTTAGAAGAAACAGAGAAGGGATGAGTATAAGTCTCCCTAAAATGTTGATTCACGCAGCGATTAAGCTCACTAGAAGCAAGATCAGCCCCACATTGAGAATTTAGTGCGGTGACGGGCTTAGAATTACTAGAGGCAGAAGCAAGCAACTCGTCCACAGTAGGAACTCTAGCCCTTTTAAGAGAAGGCTCGGGTGGACGAGAGATAGGCTCCAAGTCAATAATGGGGGTCGAAACCTCTTGGCCAAGATTACTTGGTGCGTAACCGCCACGACGATGGTTGTGCAGACGGTCACGGTAAGACCTTGTCTGAGGAATGGAGCGGTGAGTCACAACAGCGCCAGAAAATACAGAAGTAAAAGTAGGGAGCTCAACAGTCAAGCCCGCAGTAATAGAAGGTTCGAGCAGAACATGCTAAGCAGAAGTGGAAGAGGGGAGAGGTTGACTCTCTATAATAGGAAGTGAAGCTTCATTAGAGGAGGGAGGAGGGAAAAACATGCCCAATTGAAATGGAATCCTGAGGTTCAAGCCTAGAAGATGCATTAACTTGCACAAACTCAAATACCCCACCAACACCGAAAGAGGCAGCGTTAAGCAAAGAATCTGCAAACACATTTGTTGTTGTGCCCTGTGCGATTTAGGGTATCTGCATCATCAGGGACTTTGTGATTATAGACCTCATTTTTATTCTCATCGACAGTCTGGGTTGTCCACTAACTAGAGACCGCAGCCAAAGAACTCGGCGCCATCAACTACCCAGACTTTTGAGCGGACTCAGCATTTCCCCTAACTTGATCACTGGCAGCAGTAGAAACTTCAGGCTCAGTCTCTGCTCTAACAGTAGGAGTAGAACGAGCAAAAGCCCCAGCAGTGGTGGAACCATGTTTGAACTCAGGAGGGAGTGGATGTGATTCACCCAAGCGGGCAACAGCATTACAGTACTAGTAAACAGACCATTTCCGACGGAAAAATTCCGTCGAAATCACCCTAAATTCCGTCGAAAAACCCGTTTTCGACAGAATTCCATCGGAACTGGTTGTCGGAAAACCTTTTGTAGGAAAAACGACCTTTTCCTACATAATTTCTGTCGGAATTCCGGCCCCGGAAAAGTCTGTCGGAAATTTCCGACGGATACTGTTCCACCGGAAAATTTCGACGAAAATGGTCAATAAAAAAATAAAAAAATAGCCCCTACCACCACCCAGATCCACCAACACCGCACCTGTTGCCACCATCAAAATTCACCCAACACCGCTATTCACCCACCACCACCGCCTACGTTCACCCCATCACTATCAAAACCCCCCACCACCACCCAGATCCACCATCAAAACCCATAACCCATAATCGAAACCACCCCAACAAAACCCCACCTACACCAAACCGAAAGCACCCCAACCAAAACCCCACCCACACTAAACCGAAACCACCCCAACCATTAACTTATCCCACACCAAACTCACACCAGCCCCCACCCCACCACCACCGACACCACTACACACCACCACCATTCCAAAAATTAACCCTACAAACCGAAATTAAACAAAAAAAGGAAAATCAACCAAAAAAAACGAAAATCCCCAAAAAACCGATAATTAACCCCACAAATACGAAAATTAACACAACATAATTAAAAAAATACCACTCAAAACAATCAAAGCCAGTAGATCTACATATTAATCAGAATTTCATTATTTTTTTTTAAAAAACGATAATTAACCAACGAAAATTAAAAGAAATATATAAGTATACAATTGTCTAATAAAATTTATAAACTAACATTACAATTACATACAAAATAAACTAGATCTACACTCTAAATTACAAGATCTAAAAAACAAAAACCTTGAGACTGGGTGGCTCGCGACGGTGGTTGTTGGCTTTGTTGTTGTTGCGCCGTTGTTGTTGTAGTTGATGTTGGTTGTTGTTGTTGACGGTGCTTGATGTTGGTGGTGAACGGAGGGAGAAGAGGAAAAAGACAAGAGAAAGAGGAAGGAGAATGAGAAGAAGACCGAGAAAGATGAGTGAGGGCAAGAGAAGGAGAAGAAGACCAGAGAGAGAAGAGGAAAGAGAAGAAAGAAGAGAAACAGATAGGAGAGGAGTGAGAAGTCTAAGAGGAGAGGAGAGGAGAGAGAAAGGGAAGAGAAGAAGAGAGAGGGGGAAATAAGGGAGTAATGGCTGGAGACATAAATAGGGTTTAGATTATTTTTTTTTAATAGTTTCGACTGAAATTTGATGGAAAATCCATTGGAACTTTAGAATTCCGACGGAAAACATTCGTCGAAACTTTCCGACGGAAAACATCCGTCGGAACTTTCCGACGAAATTAAAATCCATCGGAAATTACTTATTTTCCGACGGATTTTTAATTCCGTCGGAATATTCCGACAGATTTTCGACGGGATACTTGAATTCGTCGGAAATTTCCGACGGAATTAAATTCGTCGGAAATTTTGGTTTTTCCGACGGATTTTTGTGTTCGTCGGAACGTTTTCGTCGGAAATTGACTGTTTTCTAGTAGTGATAAACTTGTAATACTTCAAGGGGAAAGGGAGGATATCCTAGACTCCTGACCATAGGTTTTCAAGTATCATCCACACCCAACAAAGCATCGTCCAATTTGTCATAACCTAGAAAGGAGAAAAATGACTGCGAGGCGAGCAGAATCTTACCAACCTCATGAGTCGAGCATAAAAGCATGGCAGAGAGCTGAGCATTCCCTATAACATATAACCCATTGGGAAGCCATGTTTTGGGAGAATAGGACTCACCCTCAAAATGATCAAAGGCCTAAGCTTCTTTGGCAGCGTCAGCTGCTTGCAGAGTGACACCTCCCATATTTGATCTAACACGGCAGAAAGAACGAGGACACCTAAAGTCAGCAAGGACTCGCAGCCAGAAGAACTTTTCCTGCCAATCCTTGAAGCAACCCAGCTTAGGGTAAGACAAAACTCTCTTGGGTTTAGGTGCAAGATAAAACCAGCCAGAGTCGACGCTTGAGGCACTTTGTTTAAAGCTAAATAGTTGGTGGAATAGAGATAACGACTCTGGAAAGCGTTTGAAACGCACTGTCCAAAGTAAACATATCAAAGTGTGCAGAGAAGTAGGAAGATTAAGGAAACATGAATGTTGAAAGCACGAAGCAATTTGTCCAAGGTAGGGTCCAAATGAAACCTCAGCCCCACATCTAGCTGAGAAGCGAAAACGGCATAATCTTTTCCCAGCCCGTAGAAGGTTTTACTGCACTCTACTAACTTCAAACAGGCAACCAGCATCCGCCAATCAGAACTCAGAGAGCAAAGACGGGGACCATTAGCTTTATCATCCAAATAAAAGGTAGGATCACCTAGAGGGACCACCTCATCTACATACCAAGGCTGACATGCATTTAAGGCAGCATCTCGAGGAGATTGGGGTTGAGGAGCAGCTATGGAAGTATCAACAGGAGTGGAGATGCGCTCTACATAATGAATAAAACGGTGCACATTAGATATATCGTCCAACCAAGCAAATTTACGCAAAGGAAATACATCAGGAAAGGGGCTCTCAGGGGTATCGACAGGAGGGTTAGCCTTGACCTCGGCTGCCAGTTGTGCACGGCGAGCAGCGCATAGCTGCAGACGTAACAAGTGAGGCAGCACACCCCCTAGTCATTAGGACCCTCTCGCAGTAAGGGTCGAAAGTATCGCTGCGCACCCTACCACGAAGATAGGGATGAAACGCACTAGGATCAGAGTGTCCACCGTTGGGCTCAGTGGCGCAAGCAGAAGCGCCAGCGACGGACACACCCCCCACTAGAGCATTGCAGTGGGAAGGAAACACAACTTGGAGAGGGGAACAAGAAATGGGAGAAGAAAAATGGACAAATGGCCTAGAAGGCTCACCTGAGCGAGTTGACTCGGAAGAAGAAGCAGACTTAGACTCGCCACCATCGTCGTAAAAGCGGGCGGAATCATTCTGACTATCAGAAGCGTCCGACATGGCAAAAAAGATTGAAACTTGGAAAAAGAAAAAAGAGCAAAAAGTTCTAATAAAGAGGCAACAAAAATAATCAATAAAAGAATGAATAGTAGAAATACAATGGCAACAAAAATGACAACAACAGAGCGAGAATTGACCTTTGAACAAGAAAGGAAGTATACAGGGGCTAATTAATAACACAACAAGGGGAAAAAGGACATCTTTGGAAAAAAGCATACTCAATTTTACAAATGAAAATACAAAAGTGGTGGAAGAAGGTTTAAGGACGGTGCCTTGTGTGGAACAAACAACAAATGTGGAGCAAACACAGGCTAGTTCACGACGAACTTGCGGCAAGCAACACCCAAGAAAATTGCAAAACCCAGAGCAAGAGAAGTATTAAAAGAGAGGAAATTGAGACATTAGAGCGAGGAGAGAGTAACTGGAAAAAACAAGTGAGTGAATGAGAAAAGAAGGAGGAACAATGATTTCGAAATTAAGATGAAAACTGGTTTAGTGAAAACACGGAATACGAAAAGAGGAGAGAGGAAACTGAATAAGGGCATTAAATGGCAGTTACCTACCCAACAAAGAGAGATAACCACCCACATAACATAGCCACGTCGTAAAAAAAAGAAAAAAAAAAATATTAGGGAGGAAAGAAGAGAAAAATCAGTCTGACAAAGTTAAAGCTCCTTACTCAGCCTCAGCTTGTCACTTTGAAATAACTTCAACGAGAGTCAAAGCTCCTCACTTTGAAATAACTTCACCGGGAGTAATCAAAGCTCCTCGCTCAGCAACAGCTCGTTGCTTTGAAATAATTTCAGCGGGAGTAATCAAAGCTCCTCGCTCAGGCTCAGCTCGTTGCTTTGAAATAACTTCAGCGGGAGTAATCAAAGCTCCTCGCTCAGCCTCAGCTCGTCACTTTGAAATAACTTCAGCGGGAGTAATCAAAGCTCCCCACTCAGCCTCAGCTCATCGCTTTGAAATAATTTCAGCAGGAGTAATCAAAGCTCCTCACCCAAACAGTTAAGCATAACGCACCTCACCAGCAGAACTCTATGTGCCTCAAATTAGTTGAGTGTAGATGTGAGACTCAGGGGGGCTAGTTGTATGAGGAGGGTTTCTGTCAGCAAATCCAGCTAAGTAATGACCTGGCTGAAGTTAAATACTTGGAAGAGCTGGCATGGGTCCCTCATACCACCTCTTAGGGGACTAGTTGTATGGGATAGCTTCGGCAGAGCTCTTCTCATGCTCCTAACCTCATGGTAGAAGAACGTCTCCAGTCAGCAAGAGCTGGTCTGAGTTCCTCAAACCACCTTTTAAGGGGCTAATTGTATAGGGTAGTTCCCGTTGAGCTGCCCTGTGCTCCTAGCATTACTTGAGGGGTGCGCACTCAAGCCAGTCCACTTCAAGGCAAGGAAAAACCCTCTAGGGGGCTTAGCCTCATGGCTGACCCCAGGGGGCTCCATCTCAGAGTCAGGGATAATCTCCCAGGGGCTCAGCGCTAGGGTTGGCCTCAGAAGGCTTCAGCCTGCAGAACCAAGAATAGAACAACTATAAATAGTAACTCAAGTACAACGAAAAAAGAGGTTACACACACATCCATCTTTTATCACTTACCCATTATTATCCAATACCTTACTAACTTAAGCATCGGAGGGGGGTTCCTCAAAACCACCCTTGAGGGCATAACCACTGTTCATTATGCAAGTAATCCCAGCCAGCATCCAGGACCAGGCACCAGCTAGGCTCCGGAACTACACCCAGAAAACCCAAAATTTAAAATTCAACTTAAATATAATTTTCAAAGCAATGTTAAATAGGGTAGCTCAAAAGGACAAAAATAATATGACATCATTCTAGCATTTTGGCGGGAAAAAAAAATTAAATAAGAGAGTTACACGTAGGTAGTGATGACATCAACGGTTGTTATTTTAGTAATATTTATTGATGCTTTATTTTTCTTATATGTAAATACTTAGAGCTTGTCCTTGGGTGTCAAGACCGTCACATTGCCAAAGAGGTATTGCTCAATTTTTTTCTTCTCTCTTTTTTTTACATTATTATTATTTATGAAGACCAAGTATCACGCTGAGGGCTACGCATAAAGTTTAAGGTTATTTTCCTCAATGATTTTTGAGAGGGGAGAAGTTGGCGCATATGGCTTATGTATTTGGTATGCAAATAAGATGGCAATTTTGTAAATAATGGGAACCTGAGAGTGGAAAATATGATGGAAAAAAGTACTACTAAATGCATAATAATACACAAAAAGTACTATTCATACAACTTATACTTTAATGATACATTATATATGCATAATAGTACACAATAATGTACTAGTGTACCATTAAGAGAAAGAAAATGTACACCGAATCCTAGATTGCTCTCCTATGTGCAATCCAAATATATATGCCCTATGTTCCTAAATGCACTGAGGTGGACATGCCTGAAGGCCTAGCTATCCAACCGATTGGACCCCATAGATTTTGTTTCTTTTCCTTCTTGATTTCCATATGGTGAGCTGGTTTGATTTCGAAACCTTTTGTTTAAGTACTATGGGCTGTCGAAACCTTTGCTTGTTTTATCTCACAAGTTTCCTTTTTTGGATAAAAAATGCCGAAGGGAGAGCGCGGCTCAGCCCAGCAACGTGATGTGGCGTAGATGGCTAGCACAGGGGTAATCCAGGCATTTTGCATGGGTTATTATTGTATTTGAATACACCATACATATAAATATACACATATTATAGAATTATCTACCCGTTTGCTTTAGTGTTTCCCGTTTTTCTTCTTCCTCAAATTTTTTTTTGATTTCCCACTCTGTTCTCTCTCCTCTATACTACTCTTGTTCTCCTGAGCTTTGTTCAACAAATTCCAGTGCCTTTTTTAACAAATCCCATAGCAATGTTCAACCATCCCATCTTCCCCAAACTGAAGGTTGCTCCTTGGTTATGGCTTTGAAGTTTGGTACCACAATGAAGCGGAGACGAGGTAAGGGTTTTTCAATTTTTGGTTTATTTTCTATGCAATTTAGGGTGTGGTAATATGCGGATTATGATTTGGTAAATGCCAAATTCTGATTAACGGGTTATTTAGAGTCCTAATTATCGCGGACTTAGGGTTTTAATGGAGTAAAATGCATGCTTGGTTTCAAAGTGTTTTTGGTCTAAATTGCAAGGTTTTACTATGGATGAATTGCCTATTGTGTTAGTTTTGCGAATTTCTGGTTTAGGGTTACTTAATTGTTACGAATTTAGGGATTTAGGGTTCTAGGGTTTTCGCTCGTTTCATGCAAGCTAATATAGTTAAATTTGAGTTTGAAGTGGTTGACTTATAGTTGAGTTAAGTTTAATTTACTCGAATTAAGTTTAATATACTCGAATATACTTTAATTTAGGTAATGTTGAACTTTTTGTTGAATTTTGGTGCGTTTTTGTGTGATTTTAAATTTTGGTTCCATTATGGTGGTTGTCTTTTTGATGATGCGGTGGAGGAGGCATGGTTTTGCGTGGTTGTGCAAATTGGTGGTGTATTTTTGTGGTGAGAGATGGTGATGGCTAGTGGTCTTAAATGTTGCTGCTGTTGGCGGAACAAAGGGGGGGAAACATGACTTTCAGTTTTTTAGAATTAGCCTGGTTGTGCGAATTCACTTGCTCAGCTTCATAAAGAGCAGAAGAGTTCAGGAAGTCAACACAAAGTTAAGAAGCAACATAGACATAGTACTGTCACTGAAGGGACAGTTGATTTTGTAGTAACTCAGAGAAAAGATGGCTTGGTGGCTAAGGATTCAAGCACTAGCAAGAGGAAGGACGTTCAAGGGGTGAATAAGAGTGAAAGAGAAGGCAGAAGTATTGAGGTTGATGGGGAGACAAAGAGGCATAAGAGCAAGAACAGGGGAGAGGAAGATGAGGGAAAACATAATGCAAGGGGGAGTGCAATGAAAATGGAAGTTCAGGTTTCTGATGGGATTGCGGATGGAAATGTGAAAAATGTAAGAGAGGCTGGGAGAAGTCGAAGATAAAGAGGGAAAATAGTGAAAGTGGCGTTGTTACAATTAAAGATCAACCTTATAAACCTTGTCTGAATTTTAGAACATGTTCCTCTTAGTATTATAAACTTTTTCTGAATTTTTGTAACTTTCGACGTGTGTTATTTCATTTGTTTCAAATCAATTTTTCAGCCATGATAGCTGCCCATCAATTCATTCCAGACTGTAAAACATGTATGTTTTAGGGTTGTTTTGTGAAGGGGAAACCGAGCCATTTAATATTTCTCTATTTATATACATCATTTTCTTATATGGTACGTACGGAGGATCCTAAGATTCCTAATTGAATCTCAACCCTTGAGTTTCGTAGTCCACTTCTTAATTGATCGGACATCCCTCCTTGTTAATACAAAATACTCCATAGTAGTTACTAAAGTTGGAAGCTAACAGTTGCAGATTATCTATACTTAGGCTGGTAAATAATTCCAATGGAAACAGGTTGTTCAATTTGAAATGCTGTCAAAGGTTTAATGTATCACAAATAGGTGGCATGCCTTTCGGGCCTGCAGATTACGCCATAGCTTCGTGATGGTCTGTGAACATTAAAGGTGATTCATGCATAATAAGATAAACATCTACCCGTTTGCTTTAACTTAGCTAATTAACAAACCAACAAATAAGTTTATTAAATGTCACACAATTATGAAGTTGAACAATATAGTTTGGGCATATAAGAAAACAAAATAGAATTAGCTAAATTAGCAGAAGTAACATCTAAGAAACCTCAAAGTTTCAGACCAGGGTGACCTTAAGGAAGAAATGAATCACGTAACACTGCCTATGTCTAACTTTTCATTTTCACATTTTCTTAGCATACTCTGAAATCTTGTATTACTCTAAAATTGTTTCCTTTGTTGTATGTGCAGGGGGAACATTTGAAGTTTGTAAAAGTAAAAAGCGTAAACAGAAAGGCGTTGATTACGAGGACGATTCAATGTCCAAATCTGATTATGAATTCCGTCCTGATTCAAATTCAGAATCTGTAGGCTCGAGTGCAGTTTCGAAAGTATGACTAGTGAAGTTGTAGCCTTGCATGAGGAAATTGAGAAGCAAAAAAAAAAAAAAATGGAGATGGAGATGGAAAAACAAATGGGGAAGCAAAAATTGAAGCAAAAAATGATTACTGTCGACAAAGAGGATTACAGTGTATGCATTATTTGTTTTTAATGCAACTTTAATATTGTAATTTCTACTTTGCATGGCATTTTGAAGAGGTAATTAATGCAACCTAGCATGCTGGATCTGTGTAGGAACGGAGCCAGAATTCGAAGCTTGTTCGCCTTAAGAAAAATCCTCGAATACCTAGAGTGAAACCAAATCGTGCTACAAAGAAACTTGATCCTGTTGTGTTTGTGGTGAGTGCATCTTTGTTCCACTATTGTGGATGTTATGTACTTATACTGTCATTTTATTAAATTATACTGTAATTTTAATAACTTATACTTTCATTTTAGTAACTTATACTGTCATTTTATTAACTTAGTAACTAATACCGTTATTTTATTAACTTATATTGTCAAAGTAAAATTTAAGTTAACATATGTTGGTTATTTAACTTGTTAAAAAGACAATATAGGTTTATCAAAACACCATATAAGATAAGCTTGTAAGAATAAAATAATTCATAATCATCAATTACGTGCATGTGCATGTAAGCCTCTGAGATATTGATTTTAATGCAAGTGCATACACTAGTAGAAAATCATAAATTTGCACCGAGGAATGCGCAACAAATTTTAAAAGCCAGTGCGAAAAAAATTTAGCGGGATTAATGAAAGAGCAATTGTAGTGGTTTAAACCAAACCGGTGCGAACTTAAGGTATTTGCACCGGTTCTAACCGGTGCAAATTTTAAAAAAATAAAAAATAAAAAAAACCCGCCTTTTTCCTTCTTTCTCTTTCTTCCCGTTGGATTTTTATATGCATTTTCCCACTTTCTTTCTCTTTCTTGTTCCCTCTTCATTCTCCCTTCTCACAGCAGCTCGACCACAACCTCCTCTTTTGTTTATTGTAACTGGATATACTCGTATTCTTTCTTTTGCTTCTTTTGTTTATTGTAAGAGGATAATTTGAAAAGTGTGGGAGGACAAGTAAAAGAGGCTGGCATAGTTGTAGCAACCTTTACAAGTATAAGAAGGTGAATACTTGTTAATATTAAACATTTGTAATATTTTAGATTGTTGAGTTCTAAATGTGGAGGTTTATTTTTTGGTGTCTTTCCCTTTTGAAGGCAATGTCGAATGTCAATTGTGCCATTGAGAGTTTAGAAAGGGTTGTTGCTAAATTTTATGAAACCAAGAGGCACATTGTTACGAAAATGGGGTTTGGAAAACTGCTCTTTGCTACTAGGAAAGAACATCCACGACAGTGTTTGTGTTGGATCGGTCAGTACAAGAGTAGATCTAAAGAATAAAATGTTGGTGGCAGTGGATGGACAACAAATCCCGTTGAATGCGATCTAGGTCCATTGGGTTCTTGGCCTTCCATATGGGAAAAGAGCACTTCCGATGAAGCTTGTACATAAGGCTTTAAGGATCGTTTGTATCAAATGTATAGCACAGCTACGAGGAGCGGCACAACTGGAAGTTATAGGAAGACTCACGTAGAAGCAGTTGAGGGCCTGTTAGTTGATGAGAGTGAATTCAAGAAGGTTTTTTTAAATGTTGGTCCTAAATATTCTATGTTCAACAACTTGTCATCGAAGAAGAAGTAGTTGCACGCAGTTGCCGTGGCTGACAATGCAGACAAGTATGATATGATTGGTGTACAATTGTTTTGGATGAGTTGCTACAATCGTTAGATAATTTCAGTACGAGGTTTTATGCGAAGGGGTGGGCTCCTTGTCTCGGTGGCTGTACATTTGTTTTTTTGTCGGTAAGCATAGGATTTTTTTTACAAAATCAGAATTTGTTATTTTACATTGTATCGATATGATATGTTATGTCACATTGTTATTTTACAATTATCATTTTTTTACAAATGCAGGTCTTGTATTTAGATAAACTTAAGAGGATTCCAGTCCAGGGGATGTCTTCCCACGAATAAAAGTGTGGACTACGGAGGAGATGAGGAAAGCGGCCAAGGACGATAAGTTACCCGGCAGTGATTATGGTAAACTAAGGGTTAGTGTTGTTCAAATTATAAATTATTTGTTATTAATTATTGAATACTAATACTTGTTGAAATTAGGGTGAATGCATAAAATACTAATTGAATACTAATACTAAGACATGTTATTCTGTGCTTGGGCATGAAGAGGTGGCATACGGAAAACTAAGCACCCTAAACAACCAATGGATAATCTCCCCAGTCGACGAAGGCATTTAAAAAGAAGAAATGATGAGGAGTCTGATGACACTGAGTAAGAGTTGGGAAAGCTTAGAGAAGAAGCTTGGAATGGGAGTATCAAGAGTGTACTCCAAGGAACTATTCCGAAGAGTTTTTCAGAGTTTCTCTTCCCATTCCTTGAAGTTGACCAAGCTAAGGCTAAAAGTCAACTTGTCAAGGAGTTCCGGGCACATAGAGTTATTATTGATTGAGTTACTTGCAGACATATTTCTACAATTGAGAGAATTTGAAATGAAAAACCATTCATAATCCAACAAGTTTGAAATATAAAGCATTCATTCAAATTTTCAATCTTATTGAACATTTTATCCACGCATTAACATTAGTCCCTTTTAGTCGAGAATAAAATGATTCCAAGATCCCAAAAATTAAAAAGTTATTAAGCATGCTTTGGTTTGTCTTAACACTTAATATTTTAGGGTAAGCAATCCAATTGCTAATAGTTCCAAGTTACTCTTGGTTTGATAAAACGTTGCATCTAATGCTTCCTTGATATTTTATCTCCATTGCCATGACATTTAGGGACTTCTTACTGATATCGTTGAGCTTAACGAAGACAACTTGTATACCTAGTATACCTTACGTTCCTAGGGAAGCGGTGATGCCTCGCTTTGGCGTAGCCCATCACCATGCGTACAATTCGGTAAGTGTCGTTCTTGTAATGGGAAATTTGGCTCAGTATTATAGGGACCTAGGGTTTCTATGTTGGTTGATTTAAGTAAACTTAATTAATCATCGCAACATTTGAAATCCTAAACATGCATCTATCATACAATTCAAGCATATATAAACATAATATATATAAATCATAAGTATAAGATGTATTCGGCAACTAGCATGACCCCTTGAGTCTTCAAATCTTCAAGGGTCTCCGATGCAACTTCTTGGCTTGTCTTCTTAGAAACGCCGTCTTCTTAGAAACGCCGTCTTCTAGACATCTCCGCCAACTATGCAACTACTAGCTACTACGACTAGGAATAATCTAAATATTAAGGTACAAAAATACGCAACGGTACACAGACCGTATTTAGATTTACAAAAATACATAACAGATCGCAGTCCGTATTTACTATCTTAGTCGGGCTCCACTAGTTGCCATTTTCACAAAACCTGTGGAACAATATACATTCCATTCATCCATTCACCCCTATGTGAATGGCCCATGCATTTTACAACGATAAACAAGTAATAATGCATAACACGCGCAAACTAGTAACTAACTTAGGTAGTTAATCCAATTAACGTGCCTAATTAAAACTAGTCAAAGTTGTTAAACATTTTATGTGATTAAGACACAATTAGTACAAGTAATTAACAAAGCTCCCACTAAATTCTGCATCCAACTTAATTAATCCAATTAATTAAGTCGTTTGACCCAAATTTTGTCAAAATATTTTTGCAAGTGCCGGAGTTAAAATAATTAAATAAAATAATTAAAACGGCCCTAGTTACGCACAAAAATAGCTCACAACATGCCCCAAGTGCCTAGCATTAAAGCCACGGGGCTAGGCTTGCTAGGCACTAAGGCCGTGGCTCGCTTGCCTAGGGTGCTGGGCTGGCCACCATGGCTGCCTTGCAGCCCCTAGGTGTCGTGGCTATGCGTGCTAGCACGCCAACCTAGCAGAGCACGCCAAGCTTGCTAGCACCACACGCATCGCAGCAAGCTACGCATGCTTGCGTGCATGCTGGTGCTGGCAGCATGCGCTGGGCTTGCTGTGGCTCGCATGCCATGCTGCCCAACATCACTTGTGGGCACCGGCTCACAACACACGCATCTTTGACGCACAGCTCATAGCACCTAGCGCAGCCTTGCACACACATCGTAGCACAATGCACCACACTTGCACACACTAGCGCATCTCTGAGGCAAGGCAGCCCATCACGCACCTTGGCAGCCACATGTAGGCTGCTTGAGCAGCCCGGCTAGCCTAAGGGCGTGTCTTGGGAGATTTTGCCTCGATTTGCGTGAACTTGCCTCGGGATTTTATTTCCCGATTTATGTGTGATAAAAAATTAATTCTAAATTTATTTGAGAACCAATTATTTATTTGAGAACCAATTTAAAGCAAAATTAAAATAAAACTAGTCCAACTTAATTAAATTCAATTTTAATAGTGCACAAGCCTAAATTATTCAAGAACCGTTCTTTAAATAAATTTAGTTTTATCTTGATGCTTGCTCCAAAATGGAAAGGGGTTTAACAAAGGGGTTAGCAAGAAGAGTAAGGGCAAGAAAGTTGCCAAGGCTCCAGAAAAGCCTAAGTCTACTCCAAAGCCCAAGGCAGCAGGTGAAAGCGAATGCTTCTATTGTAAGAAAAAGGGGCATTAGAAGCGCAACTGCCAGAAATACCTCGACTACCTAAAGAAGAATGGAGCATCAACCTTAAGTATAATGCTATAAATACATTTTAACTTCTACTTAGGTATGTGACACCAAGTTGTAGTGCTAACATTATTTATGTTCTGCAGAAACTGCAAAGAAGTAAGGCTAGCATGGAAATGGAGCTTGAAGGAAAACGAGAAGTGTTCTAGTGGCCAAAGAAAGCTTCTTAGTTTGATTTCAATTTTATGAAACATTAGACTTGTTATTTCCAGTTTTGTTAAGACAATTTCAGTTGTTTTGGAATATTTTTCTTATCATAGACAAGTGTTGTTCCTTGATAAGGTAATAAAATGTCTTTCATTTGCGTTATGAGTTAATTTTGTTTTAAGTAGATCACAAAAGCAATGAATAAATGGTTCAGACCCAACCT
Organism: Chenopodium quinoa; assembly: GCF_001683475.1. Taxonomy (NCBI): domain Eukaryota; kingdom Viridiplantae; phylum Streptophyta; class Magnoliopsida; order Caryophyllales; family Amaranthaceae; genus Chenopodium; species Chenopodium quinoa. Next base: position 4,542,943 of record NW_018743212.1, on the reverse strand, counting down.
ACCTATGGCATTATAGGTTAGGCCATATTAACCAAACGCGCATCTAAATATTACACAAGGATGAACTCCTTTCCTCATTTGATTATGAATCATTTGAGAATTGTGGGTCATGCTTGTTAGGAAAAATGACCAAATCACCTTTTACCGGAAAAGGTGAAAGAGCTAATGACCTTTTGGCACTCATACATACAGATGTTTGTGGGTCAATGAGTTCAAAAGCTAGAGGTGGGTTTAACTTCTTCATAACTTTTACTGACGACTTAAGTAGGTTTGGTTATGTTTACTTACCAAAGCAAAGTCGGAATCCCTTACAAAGTTCAAGGAATTCCAGAATGAAGTTCAGAACCAACTTGGCAAGACGATTAAAGCACTAAGATCTGATCGTGATGGATAGTATATGAGCCAAGATTTCAATGATCATCTTAGGGATTGTGGAATGCTTTCACAATTAACTCCTTCTGGAACACCACAATTATACGGTATGTTAGAAAGGAGAAATCCAACTTTGCTAGACATGGTTTGATCTATGATGAGCTCTGCAAAAGTACTAAACAGAAGCTCATCGAAAGCACTGGAAAAGACTCCATATGAGTTATGGAATGGAAAAGTTCCATAGTTGTCATTTCTCAAGATTTGGGATTGTGAAACTTATGTAAAACGTTTACAAAGCGATAAACTAAGTCCCAAATCAGACAAATGTTTCTTTGTGGGTTACCCCAAAGAAAAAAGAGAGTATTACTTCTACAATCGCAATGATAACAAAGTGTTAGTTGCACGCGATGGTGGCTTTCTAGAAAAGGAATTTTTTTTCTATACAGCCAAGTGGGAGTAAAGTGGTACTCGAAGATTGACAAAGGCGAGGGTACATGAGGATAATACCACGTCAAAGGCGAGGGTACATGAGTCAACTCAATTGACAAACCATGCATCGGATCAAGCTAATTCAACTAGCGAAAACTCCTATCGTCCCACTTGAATTTAATTCATGCGAAAATCTTCAAAGAGTTAAAGAGAATATTTCTACTATTGCTCCAACCCCACGTAGGTCAGTCTAAATAAAAAGCATACAGTTTGTTGATGTTTTGTCAACTGTAGATTCTGAAATTTTCCTATTAGAATACGCGGAACCTACAACCTACAAGCAAGCTTTGGCGAGCCTTGACTCTGAAAAATGGCTTTAGGCCATGAAATCCGAAATAGACTCCATGTCTAAAAATGATGTGTGGACCCTAGTAGACTTTCCTGATGTGGTAAAACCTATTGGTTGCAAATGGGTATACAAGATCAAGACAGACAAAGATGGGAATGTCTGCATCTATAAAGCAAGACTGGTCGCAAAAATCTTCAAGAAAATTTATGGCATTAACTATGATGAAACCTTATCCCAAGTAGCAATGCTTAAGTCAATTCGAATCCTTGTAGCGGTTGCTGCATTTTTCGATTATGAAATTTGGCAGATAGATGTCAAAACCGCCTTCTTGGATTGGTTCTTGACGAAGGATGTGTATATGACACAACCTGAGGGTTTTAAAGATCTAGAAAATCCTGGAAAGGTTTGTAAGCTTTTGAAATCAATTTATGGATTGAAGCAAGCATATCGGAGTTGGAACATTCACTTCGATGAGGCAATCTAACAGTTTGGTTTTCTCAAGAGCAAAGAAGAACCTTGTGTTTACAAGAAGGTTAGTGGGAGCAGCCTTGTCTTCCTAGTCTTGTATGTAGATAACATCTCATAAGAAACAACATACCAATGCTTGAGTCAGTCAAGGAGTGGTTGAGAAATTGTTTCTCGATGAAGTACTTGGGAAAGGCCAAGTACATTTTGGGAATTAAAATCCATCGAGATAGATCTCGAAGAATGATTGGACTAAGTTAAGAGGCTTTTATTGATAAGGTTCTCGACAGGTTCGACATGAAGGATTCCAATAGAGGATTTCTTCCTATGTCTCATGGTATTACGCTCAGTAAAACTCAGTGCCCTCAAAAGCCAAAAGAGTTGAAGTGTATGGCTAATATACCTTATGCCTCGTCGATAGGGTCTATTATGTATGCCATGATATGTACAAGGCCAGATGTCTCATATGCCTTGAGCATGTGTAGCAAATTTCAGGCAAATCTAGGTGAAGTACATTGGACTGCAACTAAGAATATACTAAAGTACTTGAGAAGGACTAAGAGTATGTTCTTAGTATATGGTTGTGAAAGTAAATTGGTTTTCAAAGGCTATAGAATGCAAGCTTCTAAATAGACAGAGATGACTATCGATCTCAATCAGGGTACATTTTCTGTATGAATGGAGGAGCAGTGAGCTGGAAGAGTTCGAAGCAAAGCACTATCGCAGACTGTGCGATGGAATATGAGTATTTGGCTGCTGTCAAAGCAGCTAAGGAAGGCGTTTAGATTGAGAAGTTCCTCACAAAGGTAGATATTGTACTTAGTGTTCAGGAGGGAATTGATTTGTTTTGTGATAACAATGGTGCCATTGCTCAATCAAAGGAGCCAAGGTCACATTACAAGTCCAAACATGTAATGAGAAAGTATCATCTCATTCGAGAGATCGTTGGCAGGCAAGATGTCAAGATCTACAAAGTTCATACGGATGAGAATATGGCTGATCCGCTTAATAAACCCCTTTCATAGAGTAAGCATGAGAGTCACACTAGGACTGCAAGATTGAAGCAAGTAGGGGTGAGCAGAATCGGGTATCCGATGCAGTTCACAGGACCCGGTCCCGGAACCGGTTGCACCGGGTATCCAGATCTTGGATCCGATCCCGAAACCGGTTGCACCGGGTCCAGAAATTTCGGAATCAGTCCCGGAACCGATTGGAATCGGTTATAAAACCGGGTACCCGGTTTTTCAATCTTCATCCTTAGATTTTCCTTTTTTTAAAAAAAAATTTTTTGAGCTGTAACTCATGTATCTTGTACCAAGAGACCGAAACAAAGAGGAGAGGAGAGGACAACACCGGAAGTCCGGAACAGAGTGCATTACGAAGGGTAGGAGGCTGCAGCGCGAAAGAGAGGAGAGGGAGAGACGACACCGGCGGACTGGTGGTGGACTAGTGGCTGCGCGAAAGACCGAAATAGAGAAGAGAGGAGAGATCTGAGAGAACTTATCGGCGGACAGCCGGACAGATCCGAGAGATTCAGAGAGCTTACTTCCGTTACCGGTGCGAGTGTGGGACTGTGCGAGAGCGAGACAACGACAAGTGTGGGTGAAGAAGATGAGGATCTAGAGGAAGAGGAAAGGGAGGAGAGAGAAAGAGAGTGGATGGTTTATCAGAGGTTCAAAGTGGAGGAAGAGGAAAATAAGAAATTAAGAACTTAAAAAAAATTAAAAATATCAAACAACCGGGTACCCACCAGGTATTGGGTCCAAATTTTCAGGACCCGGTTCCGGAACCGGTTCTAACCGGGTTTGAATTTTTGGACCCGATCCCGGAACCAGCGAGATCGGTTCTGGGTCTGGACCCGCCGGGTCCGAAACGGTTCCAGGTCCAGTACCGGATACCCTAGGTCTTTGCTCACCCCTAGAAGCAAGTACTTGAATGGAATTACAGTTGTATAGGTTTAGAGAAAACTTATTACATATGTAATACATTGACTTGCAGTTTATGTTTAATACTTCCTCTATTCTTTTTTATTTGACCTGTTTCTTTTATCACATTTGCCAATGCAAAACTTTAAAGATCAATAACTTTAATTCTCCATAAGTAAAAATTATGAAAGTTATACATTATGATGATACTTGTTGAGATGAATTCAAAAAGATCCCACATGAATATGTTTTTCCTTACATATTATTCACAAAAGACTGTCAAATGAGAGGTGGTGAATAGTGTAAAAGTCAAGGTGGGTCAAGTAAAAAAGAATGGAGGAAGTATGAAATTTCTATTTCACTTATTTAATTGTGGTTTGATATTAAATAAAATGTCCAAAATAATTTTAAATTGTTGGGATCATCAAATATGTGATTTTGTGAATGAAACCCCACAGGTGAACTGAATTCATAAATTATTTTAAATTCCTAGATCGAAGTCAACAAATTGGACATAAATGATTTCAATAAATGAACTAGCATTTAAGATTGGTTGATAGCGCAGTGTCATGGGCTATTAGGACATAGAGATGTTCAGTCAATCACATGGATATGTATGAATGATACATGATCGAACTTTGACCTACTTTGAAATTCAAGTATAGAACTTCCGGATATTTTAGTGGATTCCTTTGACATGAGTGGAACACTATTCTTGCTTAATGATTAGCTTAACTGTGATTGTACTCCATCATCATGCCATGAAAAGGGACTATGCATGGTACTTTTCGATTATTCTAAAAGTTAAGTGGGAGTTTTTGGTTGCCACAAGATTGGATTGAGTCATCCTTATAAAAGGTTAAGTGTCATGGCCGCTTGAAGAGGGAGATTTCAGAAAATCCATGGTCGTGCTCAAATGTATTACTTAGTAATCATTTATTTTGTAGTTCTAACTCAGTTTCAAGAAATGATTTGTAGATTAATATGATCTCGACATATGATGCAATCATATTATCAAAACAGACACTATTTGACTTAAGGAATTTGAATATTACACACTTGTCTCAGACAAGTGGGAGATTGAAGGATTTATGTCTTCATCAAGTGCAATTACTAGATATATTATGGATCAATATTATAGAGATAATAAGTTCATTCTTTTGAGTCTTCATTATCTATTGCTACATATGATAAATGATCTTTGGGCTAGTCAAATAGCCCGAAACCCAATAGAATGGATCCTATGAGGTCACACATAAGGGTAATGGATTGAACAAAGTATGAAGCCCATTAATGGGCCTCATGAGGTAATGACAAGCCACATAGAGTATAAGGCTAGAGTAGTTTGGGTTGGATTAGCAGTTTGGGCTTCACATGGACTCTAGTTATATATGAGATATATAATTAAAGGCCTTGCCTAGCTAAAGCAGACAAGTCACAATTAACCTAAGCAGTAGATTGTGAAGAAAGCAACCAAGCTTTCCCCTCCCCTCTCTTGCACGTCTCTCTCTCTGTCCCCTCATCCATACGGTCGTACGGACCACTAGCGCAAGGTGGTTTCCCACGGTGGTGGTGGTGGTGGTTGTTTGTGGTTTGATCTTTTCCTCTCCTCTCCGTAGAAGGTAGATCGAAGCGTTCGTTCTTAACTAACTAGCATTAGTGGAGGTTCAATTCTAGCCCATGGACTAAGTACAGGAATCACGTTTGGGGTTCTCGTTCTCCTAGTCATCACTTGTGGAATCACGCTTCGAAGGTATAATTATGTGTTTCTTTATGTGTTGTGCATAGATCTTGTTTTAGGTGCTTATAAATATGTTCCATGCAATTCCGCTTAGAGTACCTATTTCCCTACGTGCCTAGCTTTTGAGTTTATCACAAACCCAAGAGCTTTTTCTTTTTCTTCTAATCGAAATATGCTAAATGTTATGCCAGATTGGCTTGATGATTATTTATACCTTTTGAATTTTGTTAATGTTATAGGAACTGAGCTTCGGGGTGCATTTGCTTGTATTGAAGATTTCTTCCGACCACTCTGACTACTTGCTAAGCATTCAACACTTAATTTCTGAAATTCTAAGTATCGTATCTTCAAGTTTAGTAATTGTGTACTTCATTTTTGTTCTTCTGCTGCACTTGCCCCTTCCAAGAGCATTGATGAGACAAATGATCGGCTGGCTGGAAGACCGTTGAGGGTGATGCCCCGAGGGAGTATCTTTAGTTCATATAGCTCTTTCTCATGTTGTATTTGGATATGTTGATTTGTACTTAGCTTAAAAACCATCCCTTTTATGTATGAGACTTTTATTCAACATTTGTAATATATTCATGCTCCTCCGCTTGGAATCTCTTTTTTGGCTAGTTGCTTTCTTTTTTATAACTCTTCATGAATTTCCAATTTTTAGGGGCTACACTAGTGAAAAATGTAATTGGGCACCGGTTCAAAACACCCATATAGCACCGTTTTTACACTGGTGTAGATTTGAGGGATGCAAATAAAAAAGAACTTTAGCACCGGTTTTGAACCGGTGCTAATAACGTTTTATTCGCATCAGTTCTCTCAAAACCGGTGCAAGAAATGGTCTAAAAAACTTTAAAACAAAAACTTTTGGCACCGGTTCTATTCCAAAACTGGTACGAATAATGGCCCAAGAAAAATTAAAAAAAAAAACTTTTGGCACTGGTTCAAAACCAAAACCGGTGCCAAAAATGCCCAAATTTTTTTTTTATTTTATTTTTTTTTTGCATTTTTTTTCAGTTAAATTGATATAGAAACACTAACATATATATAAAGTTACATATTTTCATTAAAAAAGGCTGTAATATTACAATTTTCGTCAAAAAAAATAAATTTAATTTCCATGATCTGTCTTCTGCATAGACTTGTACCTAAAGAAGGCAAAGTGATGGAGAACTCTAACTCTTCATTGACAGTCTTCTGATTAAAGGTCAGAGAACACTGCAATCTGCATCAATTTAATTTTATGCCAGATTAATCAAACATGCGCTTCAGCTTTCTATATAACATTTTAACTTCAGGATTACAATGCCACCATTGAATTCTATTGGGCGCCCTTTCTACTTGAGTCAAACTTCAATGATGCTGTTGTACACAGAATACAAGATAGAATGAGAGCACTATCCTTGGAATAGAATAATAAAGAATGTATTTTTTTAATGCTGCATCAAAATGAAGATTTGATTCTTTATTTTCAAGTAATATGGTTCAACTTCAACAGAGTACAAATTTGGAAAAAAATTTCCAATTTTATAGTTGGCATGTTATGATGTTATAAGTGTTTACAATGATTGATGAGTACGTTGCACCAACATGGGGTTTAACTTTGAAGCTTCTTTGCATCCTCGGCAAGATACTTACCTTGATAAAATGCTTGTTGAAGTTCCAGCTCCAACGGTTGACAAGATCCGTCTCCTCCAAATGTTCCTACACCATATGAAGATCCTCCTTTCACCTCTTCCATTTCAAACATGCCCTTCCCAAAGGTGTATCCCAGAGGAACATATAGCATGCCATGGTGAGACAGTTGAGTCACGGCTGTGAATCTGTTAAAGCAACAAATTCACAAAATTCTAGTTAATCTGACAGGAATTTCACATTAAGCTACAATTAAAGCAAAATTCCACAAGCCAATGCCTCCTTTCAAGCAAATTATTACTTATGCTCTTGTATGATGCTAGATTTTGAAAGATTTGCTAACTTTTACAAGAAAAAATACATCACACAACTTGTTGTAATAGACACAAAGAAAAATATATAGAAAATAGGAAAATTATGGATGTATACATACTATCCTGATTTTTTTCCTAGGATATAAGAAAAGAAGGCAACCAATAAAAAGCAAAGCAAGAGCTAGCTATCATGCTTTAAACTATAATTACGGCAGTAGATTCATTACTTTCACTAATATTCCTCCCATCAAGAACAAATTATCTAAGCCAGAATTAAATTAAAAGACCTTTAATAATTGGGTCATTCTTACAACCTCCTCAACATATAACATTGATGAGGATGTTTTTGAAAAGTCAATTAGAAACTATTACTATATACTATTTAAGAAAAAATGAGAACTTTTTTCTAAATATTATAAAAACAGTAGAGTACGCGACTGTTATACTTGGACAAAAGACCAAGGGAATGCAGCTAGACAATATTGCTTGGACTTGTAGAAGAGAATCAGGACAAGTTTGGGTGCAAATATGAGATCTAGATTGGTTATATGCTAGGTTTTCTCCTATTTTAGGTCCAAATTGAAGTTCACATTTAGTGATCATACAGATCATATGAGCACATCAACAGATAAAGATAAAAATATACCAAGTAGCTCATAGAAGACGTGAAATGTGGCTGTTATTATGGTAATTTCATAGATGATTCTAATTTTAATGATGGACAAGCTGTGAGCTTCTATCAAATAAAGGTGAATCAGAAAGAAATTCTCAATCTTGTTATTGGAGCTTTTATTTTGAAGCTCTGTAGAGCACATTGACATCATTGTCTTTTTTGGAGAAAATTTTGCAAACCAAATAATGGAAATACATGCCTTTCTTATCATAGTGCAAAACAAAGCATAAGCATATTGTGAGAGGAATAGTCCAAACAGAACTTAGCTCAAACTTTATTCAAGTGGATAATGAAATAAAAGAAGAATGAAATATACAAGTATATACAACCTAGTCTGCTGAAGTTATTAACAAAGAAGGATTATCAGACCAGACCAATGAAGGTAATGATGTGCATCATAACACGTCACTTCAACCATCGAGAAACCGTATGCATCACCAATTTATAATCTATCACTATTACAATTATCAATCACTAAACATAAAATCAAGCAGAAAAACGAATTACCTTGTCATTACCCAGACAATCATAGTACTTGAGCTTCTCTACATAGATGTAATCCCCATTACTCACCTTAAATTGATGCAGTCCAACCTACATCCCAAAACAAAGTAAGAACCCCAATTAAACCCTAAAATCAAAACACACCAAATATCAAACAAAACTACAAAACATCAAAGGAGCCCCAAAAACCACAAAATAATTTAAGGAGACCTTAACACCACACTAAATTCTTGTCGCCTCAGAATATCAAAGTAAATTATACATATCAAAATTACAGCATCAAAATCGACCTTTAAAATTTCTAATAGCTTCACTAATTATAGCCATAGTTCAATAATCTAGCATAGAACAACCAAATGTTGACTTTCCTCACAATTAACTTAACGATAAAGCCAAAATAGAAATTGATATTCGATGGTTTTGAAAAAAGTATCAGCATAAGCTACTTGAATATAATGGAGGAAAGAGAGCTTCAAGCTAATGGAGAAATAATTCTCTGCCTTCTTCACCTCGTAGACAAAAAATTAGGATTCTATCAACACCAAGTTCTTGACACTTCGCATTGACCTCATCAATACTTACCACAACAGAAACAGAAATAGAAGCAAAGGAGTATTCAAGCAACACATTTAATGTATTCAATTATTTACATCAGAAAGCACTCATTCAACAAAGACTATACAATTTCTAAATATAGATGACTTTTACAGAAAAATAAAAAGAAGTCATTGTATCATAAAAGGGAAATTAGCTAGCTATTTAGCAGAAATTCTTGGCCTCAACCACCAATTCATCAAATTCAAGCCACTTTGGCTGCTTGCTCAGTCATAATTTCCTTGTTCTTTTTCCAAAGACACATATCATATATGCCACCATAGTCCTAGAGGACTCCTCAATTATTAAGCTTATATAAACAGATGAAGACTCGAAAATTAATCGATCATCACTAAGCCCTATCATGTATGCCAATTAGACTAAAAAAAATATTGTGTTTTAAGGTAAAGGAAGTGTAAGTTCACGTGCTTGTGATTTCACACATGTAATTCACAGCATCAGGTAATGTAGTTATGTGACAGTAGGTTAACTGATCCTTTATAAGGACAAGATCAAGAAAACTATAATTAAAAAAAAAAAGACTCACATGAGTCACATTTCTCAGGCCAAACAAACAAGTCCAATATCAATATGAGCAACAAAGCAAAAGCAGAAAAAGAAAAAAGATAGCAGATGCATCATTGTTAACACTCTAGATACAAAATCAAGTGTTTAATCACATTGCAGAAATCAGATTGCAGAAGTTCTGTCCTCTGTAAACCAACAAGCGCAACCAAATTGTAGAAACCAGCTCTTGATCATCACACACACACACAAGGAAAACATTGCAATTAGCAGGTGACCAATGTACACACATGCAACACAATTGAAATATTCCGTATACCCATAATTCATTTTGTTTTCCGTATATTAACAATTCCAAAAGCTCAAATTCACAAAATCCTAGATCAATCGCAATTATTGAAACAAATTAACAAAACCCTAGATCAATCGCAATAAAACTAAGTTGTGGAATCTGATTTCAAACCCCAAAACTTACTATCAAGTCTGCTAAGGCTACTAAAACCTAATTAAACCCATAACCTAAACTAAGTGAAAACACCTAGATATAAAAATAAGACAAAAATAAAAAAGTGGGTTTCTGGGAATAAAAAAGTTACAATAATCATTGAACAAGAGGGAAAAAATCAAACATCACATACAAATTCAAACTCAAACACAACAACCAAATCACAAAATCCAAAATCAAAACCCAAAAACTCAACGAAATCGAAACCCTAACCCAAATTATACAAAATGAAAAAAGATTGGAGGGATAAACCTTGTAAGGAGCAGCGTTGCCATTAGATGACTGCGGTGGTGGTGGTTGGTGGTGGGAGAGAGAGCGAGAAGAGAGAGAAGACAGAGAGTTCGAGAGGAGAGAGAGCGTGATGAGAGAGAGGCAGATGAGAGAGGAGGAGAGATTGAGGAAAGAGAAAGAAAGAAGATAATTAAAGGCCGATTTTTTTTTAACAATAGCATTTGCACTGGTTTGAACCGAACCGGTGCGATTAACATCATTTCGCACCGGTTTGGTTTGAATCGGTGCGAATTCCCTTTTCCCTCAATCTCGCCTATGCTTTTTGGCACCGGTTTTTAAAAATCGGTGAGCATTTTGCGGTGCTCATTTCTGTTTTTCTATTAGTGCTACAAGCCCCAAGTGATAGGCTGAGGGCTGAAGAAAGCCTCTTGATAAAAACGGATGAGAGGTATTCTATTCCAACCATTGGGATAGGCTGGGGGCTAAACGTGCCCTATGTTATTGATAAATGAATGGTACGCTATCCCAACTATGAGGATAGGCCGAGGACTAAATGAGCCCCTTGTTATAGATATAGGAGAGATAGGCCATCCTAACTTTTGGGATAGTAAAGACACCTGATTGTGTCTCCCCAAACACCAAACCCAGTGTAAGTACCTTTCACGTGTTGATTGGGCCCAAGACCTGCCCACTAATTAAAGCAACTAAGCATGCAATCACATAATTAAACAACAAAACAGAGAAAAAGAGAAATAACATTCTTACTCTCGACGCGTGCTTCGCTCGCTTACGAGCTCTTACTTCAAAGCTCTAGCCTCGCAAGTGCAAAGGCCTCCGACAGCTTGCACCCTCGACCCGACCCGAGCGGTATTTATCCCGAAGGTTAGTCGGGACTTGACCAAAGATAAAATAGAGTATTACAAACTTAAAGGTTTTCTCACTAATGATGAGATGCCTTATTGGATTCAACTCAAGTGATTTTTCCCAAACCCAAAACTTGGGTATTTATAGGGAAGGGAGCCTTAATCTCCCTTTTCCAATCAATTTAGGAGAATTGCATTTTTCCCAATTAATTTTAATCTACAACAAATTAAAATGCAAAACGAATTAACAAGCGCCAAGTGGCATGTGAAGAGCAAGGGTAGGTGAGGACCACCAAAGGGGGGGGGGACCAAAGCTCCTTGCTCCCCAAGTAAAACCATCAAGATCGGTCTTCCCTATGACCGTGAGCTGGCCTCCAACGCACAGCTGGCTGACTGCCCAGCTGGCGCCTAGCATCAAGGCTGAGCTGGCTGTCAGCTCGCACACCGCATGCGCGTAGCAAGCAAGCCATGTATGCATTGCGGGCTGCTATTGCTGCTGCTGCTGCATGTGCTAGCGAGGTGCGAGGCCTAGCTGCTGCTTGGTGCTGTTACGCTAGCAAGCACGCACAACACACGCACACACAGCACGCTGCTTGCGATGCTTGTGCTGTGCGAGTGCGATAATGCTGCGAAGCTGCGAGGGGCTGGGTGCTTGGCCTAAAATGCTAGCAAGCATGCACAGCTATAACACGCATACGCATAGCACTATGCTTGCGATTTGCATTCTAATCGCAGCCTAATTGCGGCTATGCGTGTGGCTGGGTGCGATGCCCACCACGCTAGCATGCATGCAGTTGGTGCCTTCGCCAAGCCTAGAACTCGCATGGCTAGGCCACTGCGAGGCTACGACTTGGCTCGTATTTGTCGTTTTCTTGATTCTACGTGTCGTCGAGTTTTAAATTCGACTTGACTTGCGACACTCGATTTCGACACTCTAAGCTCAATATCCGACTTCTTTGTTCATAATACTCTAATGACTCATCTAATCCTTTGGATTGATTTTTCGTCTCAGATCGGTTATTCGATTGGGGTGTGACCCGAAGGGTTCAGTCTAAATTAAGTTGTAATATTAATTACCTATTAATATTACTGATCGGAAGTGGCCTCCACCTAAGCATCCCGATCACTTGACCTCATTGAAGAATTAGCTTCCTAATAATTCCGAACCCTCTATCTGAATAATATACTTGTTGGAAGGACACCATTCCTTTCAATCTCCCACTTATCCTTCCGGACAAGTGTGCAGTTAGCGTATAGCCCATTTCCTATGTCACTTTAAGTCTCTTCATGAACTATAAGGTAAGATTCTTCGTCATCCTTATTAAGTCTGGAAGTGTTTCTCGATTTTCGAGTTTGTCTGTCAATAAGCAGATTATTTTTAAAATCCATCTAAGCACGACCATGCATTTTCACAGTCTCGCTCTTCGAGAGGCCTTGTAAACAACAAAGACATGTTCCCTATTGTTAGTAGGGGGACATTCCCAGTCTTACATTGTTAGCTTCCCTTACTAAGAGGATCTAGTCACCCGAGTGTTGCTGTTATAATCCCCTTTTACGACAGACGTTTGACAACATCAAAACGAACTAGTACTCAAACAAGAGAGCTTACAATACTCATGGTCGAAGAAAAAGGTTATGATAGCTATAATGAGAAATGTACTTATGACGATTTTAGATCTCTTAAAGTACTCTCATAGGTCGATCCGGTATAGTTGCAAACCAACACCTGTGCAAATGATTTATGATGATCGTGTCCTCGTAGCACAAGAAATGGTGCTATATATCATACTACACACTAATCTCAAGTGGTCATTAATCGTCTATCATTTAAATGACCTTGATTAGGGATAATTTTCAATTTTAAATATTTAATGTTCACTTAACAAGTGTTTCTTTATCCAAGACATGGTCTTGATACCCTGTTTTGAATATTCTCATAAATCGAATGGACTTTTTATTAATTCTAAACAACAATTAAAAAGAAATAGAGTAATAATAAATTTGCAGAAATTTTAATTGTTCCAAAACCGAATGGTTCAACATAGTGTTTTACATTAAGACATCAAGTTTAATTAAAACACATATACATGGAAATCAAAGCCAGTCTCCAACATGCTTGATTCCCATTGCCTCAATGTGCTTGTTGTGCTTCACTTGAGGCAAAGTTTCAGTTAGTGGATCGGCTACATTGTCGTCCATTCCAATCTTACAAATTCATATTTCACCCTCGGACTTCCATTCCCTTATCATGTGAAATCGCCTCTTGACATGTTTGACCTTTTGATGTTCCCTTGGCTCCCTGGCCTGAGCAATAGCTCCATTGTTATCACAATAGAGGTCTATCTGGAGGGTACAACATCATGTTCACTAATGAACTTACGAATCCAAACTGCCTCCTTAGTTGCTTCCGAAGCTGCCAAGTATTCAGCTTCAATTGTAGAATCTGAAGTGGTGCTTTTCTTAGCACTCTTCCAACTAAACCCTCCTCCATTTAGGCAGAATATGTACCTTGAGTACGACTTGGAGTCGTCTCTGTCAGTCTGGAAGCTCGCGTCAGTATAACCTTCAACAACCAAATCATTACTACCACCAGAGACCAAAAACTTATCCTTGTTCCTTTTCAGGTACTTTAGGATATTCTTGGCCGCAGTCCAATGCGCCTCTCCTGGGTCTGATTGGTATCGGCTCGTAGCACTAAAGGCATACGATACTTTCGGCCTAGTACATATCATGGCATACATGATTGATCCAATAAGCGAAGCATATGAAATCTGACTCATCCTCTCTCGCTAATCAGGTGTCTGTGGACATTGCTTCTTGTTGAGAGTTATGCCATGTGAAATGGGTAGGTGCCCTCTCTTGGCCCCTTCCATGTTGAATCGTGCTAGTACCTTATCAATATAAGTAATTTGGCTCAATCCAATCATCCTTTTAGATCTATCCCTATAGATCTTGATGCCCAGTATTTACTGTGCCTCTCCCAAGTCCATCATTGAAAAGCACTTTCCAAGCGAGCCTTTCATGGACTCTAACAGTTTAGTCCTGTTTTCAATGAGTAATATGTCATCGACGTATAAGACGAGGAATGCAATGTCACTCCCACTGACCCTTGTGTAAACACAAGACTCATCTAGATTCTTGATAAAACCAAACTTACTAATGACTTGATCGAATCGCAGATTCCAACTTTTGCTTGCCTACTGTAGTTCATAAATGGACTTCTTAAGCTTGCATACCTTCCCAACATTGCTTGGATAAAAAAACTTTCCGGCTGTTTCATATACACAGTTTCTTCCAGAATCCCATTAAGGAAGGCGGTTTTGACATCCATTTGCCATATTTCATAATCATAATATACAACAATTGCTAGGGTAAACCAGACGGACTTAAGCATGGCGATTGGCGAAAAGGTTTCATCATAATCAACGCCGTGAATTTGCCTTTAACCTTTTGCCACCAATCTAGCTTTGTATATATATACATTTCCATCTTTGTCGGTTTTCAACTTGAAAATCCATTTGCGACCGATAGGTGTGTAAACTTCGGGCAAATCAACCAAGTCCTAGACCTGATTTTAAAACATGGAGCACGTCTCGGATTTCATGGCCTCTTTCCATTTTGCAGAGTCTGGGCTCGTCATAGCTTGTTTGTACGTCGCTAGCTCATCTCCATCCATAACTAGGATGTCTTGATCTTCGGTTAAGACAACACCAAGGTATCTGTCTGGTTGAGATCTTGGTCGTTGTGACCTACGTAGAGTAATAGGTTAAGCATTTGCATTGTTGGTTCGATTTTGCACATTGTCGGTTTGACTTTGACCAATGTCAACAGCTGCTTCTAAAGCACTTTGATTGTCACTTTTTTCAGGTTGACTTTGTTGCTCGTCCTCTCGAACTTCATCGAGTTTGATTTTCCTCCCACTTGTCATTTTGGAAAGGTTTTCCTTCTCCAAAAAGACCCCCATCTCGAGCAACAAACACTTTGTTCTTGGATTTGATGTAAAAGTAATACCCTTTGGTTTCTTTTGGGTATCCCACAAAGAAACACTTGTCTAATTTTGGGTGAAGTTTGTCAGAAATTAATCTTTTGATATATGGTTCGCAACCCCAAATCTTAAGAGAAGACAACCGTGGAGGTTTCTTCGTCCATCATTCATATGGAGTCTTTTCAACAGCTTTTGACGGAGCACGGTTCAGTGTTAGTGTCGCGGTTAGAAGTGCGTGTCCCTAGAAATAGATAGGAAGTTCATTAAGACCCATCATTGATCGGACCATGTCTAACAAGGTTCGATTCCCCATTCGGACATTCCATTCCATTGTGGAGTTCCGGGAGGTGTCAATTCTGAGAGAATACCATGTTATTTTAGATGATCGTCGAATTTGTGGCTCAAATACTCGCCACCTTGATCCGATCGAAGTGCTTTGATTTTCTTGCCAAGCTGATTTTCATCTTCACTCTAAAACTCTTTGAATTTCTCAAAAGATTCAGATTTGTTCGACAAAAGGTGGACATAACCATATCTACTATAGTCATTTGTGAAGGTGATGAAATATCGATGACCTTGCCTTGCGGGTGTATTCATTGGTCTACATACATCCGAATGTATTAGACCCAATAAGTCACTAGCCCTTTCTCCCAACTTGGAGAATGGTTGCTTTATCATCTTTCCTAATAAACATCCTTCGCAATTTTCAAATGACTCTAAGTCGAATGAGTCAAAAATACCTTCATGAAGAAGTTTCTTGATGTGTTTGATGTTAATTTTGGCCAAGACAACAATGCCACAAGTAGGTTTGATTCGACTCGATGGTCTTAGCTCTTTTGGCGGTATCATCAATGTTATAAACTTGTTTGTCTAGAGAAAGCACATACAGACCATTTTCTGAATATGCTTTACCACATAAAACATTATCGAAATAAAACGAACAACTATTGTCTTTTATTCGAAATTCAAATCCCTTGGCATCTAACGCCGAAATTGAAATAATGTTTTTGGTAACTCTTGGAACATGATAACAATTGTCAAGTTCTAAAACAAGCCCAGAGGGCAAAGACAAACTAAGAGTTCCGACGGATACGGTAGACATCGTGGCTCCATTGCCGACCTGAAGCTCAACCTCTCCCTTCTCTAGCCTCCTATTTATCCTTAGCCCTTGAGAATTGGAACAAAGGTGTGAGCCACATCCGGTATCTAATACCCATGATGTTTTGCTAGCAAAGTTTATGTCTATAACAAAAATACTTGATACAAAAGCAACAGTGCCGTTCTTCTTATCTTCCTTGAATTTGATCCAATCCCGCTTCCAATGTCCTTTCTTCTTGCAGTAGAAAAATTCGGAATCGAATTTAGAAGAGGCTACCTTCTTGTCCTTGCCGCTCTTAGCAGCACTTGACTTAGGCGGAACATTCTTCTTCCTTTTCCCTTTAAAGCTTCTCTTCTTGCCCGAGCGCTTGAATGGATTGCCCTTTTGGATCATGAGCATGTCATGCTTCCCCTACTCCTTGAGTGTTTGCTCGGCCTGCTTCAACATCCCATGAAGCTCAGAGAGTTTTCTCTATGCTGTGCATGTTATAGTTCATCTTGAATTGATCATAACCTTTGTGGAGCAAATGGAGAATGATGTCAATTGCCATTTCGGTTGAATACCTAGCGTCAAGCCTTTCCATGTTCTAAAATAATCCAATCATATTAAGTACATGTGGGCTGACTGGCTCTCCTTTCTTGAGCTTGCTCTCAAGGATCTGCCCTGTGGGTTTCAATCCTTTCAGTTCGGGCCTGCTCTAGGAACATATTTTGAAGTTCAGAAATGATCTCATAAGCCGTCTCCTTTTCAAAGAAAGTCTTTTGGAGGTCCGGAGACATAGTGCCCAACATGATGCATTTGACATCCTGATTGGTAGTTTGCCATCGGTTTAGGGCAGCCTGAGTGACCTCCTCACTGGGAGCGTCGGGCATTTCCTCATCAAGGAGGTATTCCTTTTGCTCTTGCATGAGAACAATACGCAAGTTCCTTTTCTAATCAAGAAAATTTGGCCCGCTTAACTTCTTCTTGTCGAAAATTGAGTGTAATGAAAATTGGTTGTTTGAGTTATTTGCAGATATGTTTCTACAATTGAAAGATTTTGAAATGAAAAAACCATTCATAAACCAATAAGTTTGAAATTTAAAGCATACTTGCAAATTTTCAATCTTATTGAGCTTTTTATCCACGCATTAATATTAGTCTCTTTTAGGCGAGAATAGAACAATTCCAAGATCCCAAAAATTAAAAAGTGATTAAGCATGCTTTGGCTTGTCTTAACACTTAATATTTTAAGGTAAGCAATCCAATTGCTAATAGCTCTAAGCTACTCTTGGTTCGATAAAACGTCGCATCTAATGCTTCCATGACATTTTATCTCCACTGCCACGACATCTAAGGACTCCTTACTGATATCGTTGAGCTTAACCAAGACCAACTTGTATACCTAGTATACCTTACGTTCCTAGGGAAGTAGTGATGCCTCTCTTTGGCGTAGCCCATCACTATGCGCATAAGTTCGGTAAGTGTTGTTCTTGGAATGTCAAATTTTAGCTCAATTTTATAAGGACCTAGGGTTTCTATGTTGGTTGATTTAGGTGAACTTAATTATTCATCGCAACATTTGAAATTCTAAACATGCATCTATCATATCATTCAATCATATATAAACAAAATTATATATATAGAACACATAAGTAAAAGATGCATTTGTCAACTAGCATGACCCCTTGAGTATTCAAATCTCCATGGGTCTTTGATGCAACTTTTTGACTTGTCCTCTTAGAAACACCGTCTTTGAGACATCTCCACCAAATATGCAACTACTAGTTACTATGACTAGGATTAATCTAAATATTAAGGTACAAAAATACGCAACGGTACGTAAACTGTATTTAGATTTACAAAAATACTTAACGGATCGCAGTCCGTATTTACTATCCTTGTCGAGCCCGACTAGTTGCCATTTTCACAAAACTTGTGATACAATATACATTCCATTCATCAATTCACTATGTGTGAATGGCCCATGCATTTTACAACGAAACAAGTAACAATGCATGATCGCGCAAACTAGTAACTAACTTAGGTGGTTAATTTGATTAACGCGCCTAATTAAAACTAGTCAGCTGTTTATCATTTTATGTGATTAAGACGCAATCAGCTCAAGTAATTAACGAAACTCCCACTAGATTCCGCATTCAACTTAATTAATCCAATTAATTAAGCCGGTTAACCCAAATTTTTCCAATTATTTTGCAAGTGCCGGCAAAACCGAGGCCTAGCCTCGTTAAAATAAATAAATAAAATAATTAAAACCGGTCTAATAAACGCAAAAAGGTAGCCCACCAAATGGCCAAGTGCCTAGCATCAAAGCCTTGGGGCTAGGCTTGCTAGGCACCAAGGCCCCTTGGCTATGCGTGCTTGGGAGCTGGCCTTCCTGGCTAGCAGCGCACGCCATGCCTGCTTGCACCAACAGCCTCGCAGCATGGTGCGCATGCTTGCATGCTTGCTGGCGCTGGCAACATGTGGCTGCCCTGCTGAAGCTCGCAAGCCTTTCTGCCTAGCAGTAAGTGAGGGCAGCCTCCAGCATCCACATATCACCACACATCAATACTCCAAGTGTGCACAAAACTTGCACACAATAGCGCACTATCGTAGCATGATCAACCCACACGCACCTCGGCAGCCACATGTGGGCTACGTGAGCAGCCTGACTAGCCGTAGGTGGTGCTTGAGCGATGCTTGCCTCGATTTGCATGCTTTTATCTTGGTATTTAATCCCGATATATGTGTGACATAAAACTGATTGTAAATTGATTTTAGAATCAACATTGAGCAAGAATGAAAATATAACAAGTCTAACTTAAATAAATTCAATTTTAGTGCACAAACCAAAACTAATTCAAGAACCTTTCTTTAAATTAACTTAGGTTCATCTTGATGCTACAAAATTGAAGGGCTATACTCATAATTAATTTAACCATACATAAATTAATAATGAGATTTGATAAAATTAAAGGGGTGAAAAAATTAACCCTTTCATCGAATGAAAAACTTTCCAACATTAACTTGTGAAACATCAAAAATTTACATCTTCCAATGTAAAGATTAATTAAATTTCAATCACAAGTTTTGAACTTTTAGGATTTAAATGAACCAAAAATGACTCAATCCAAAAATTAGTTCAACATGGAATTTAGCAAGCAAAGTTTCAACCAAATAAACAATTTAAGATTGGATATTTAAAATATTAGGAATTCAAAATTACACATTCACCATAAACATTAGAGGTGATCATTGGGCGGGCCGGGCCAGGCCGGAGCAAAAAAATTATGCCCACTTCTTGAGCTGGGCTTCAGGCCGGATTTTTTGTGCCCAAACCCGCCAAAAATGGTCGAGGCGTGCGGGTTTAAAACTAGTTAAAACGAGCTTCTAATCTAATTAGAAAGCAAAACCAGAAATTTAAATCCATTTTAAATCACCTCAATTAATTATTAGTTACAATAATTAAAGTAAGCACGGCTTCGATATCGCTATTGGGTTTCGTAGTGTCCGATACTACGCGGAAGGGAAACCTGCCCTAGACCCGCCCACTAATTAAAGCAACTAAGCATGCAATTAGATAATTAAACAACAAAAGAGAGAGAAAGAGAAATGACAGCCTTACCCTCGACGCGTGCTTCCCTCGCTTACGAGCTCTTACTTCAAAGCTCTAGCCTCGCAAGTGTGTAGGCCTCTGACGGTTCGCACCCTCGACCCGACCCGAG
This sequence comes from Chenopodium quinoa, assembly GCF_001683475.1. Taxonomy (NCBI): domain Eukaryota; kingdom Viridiplantae; phylum Streptophyta; class Magnoliopsida; order Caryophyllales; family Amaranthaceae; genus Chenopodium; species Chenopodium quinoa. Next base: position 4,523,030 of record NW_018743212.1, on the reverse strand, counting down.
CGGTCTTTACTCGAAGGTTAGTCGGGACTTGACCAAAGATAAACTAGAGTATTACGAACTTAAAGATTTTCTCACTAATAATGAGATGCCTGGAAACCTCAAGCGCACGGCTGAGCTCTCGAAGATTACTTTCTCTCTCTAAAAGGCTATGACTTCTCTCTAAAATTCTAAAACTTTCCAAAGTGCCAAAATGAAGTCAACACCCTCTATTTATAGGACGAATTTATGAGGGCAAAATGGTAAGACAATCTTTCCCGCCCAAGAAACCGAACGATAAATTTTCGAAAAAGTTTAAACGGTTAAAAAACCGCTTCGTCATCTAAGACGGGAAGAGATATGGACACTGTAACGGTGCGTCAAAATAGACGACCAGGTCAGCAGATTTTGAACCGCCACTCCAAAAAATACAGATGACAGATGTTCCCTCTCAAGCCAGTCGGCACAACCCGTCTGCTCGATTTAAGACTTAAAATTCCTCTAAGGAAATCAGGTGGACCAAACAAGGCGTCCAACCCAAAGGAGAGATCCCTCTGATAGACGGACGTAACTGTCCGCCCTCTATAACCCTAAAGGGGCACACTTTCTAGGGCACTAACCCTAAAGGGGCACACTTTCCCACCCCTATAAATACCCCAATCATTTATGATGGGAGGGGTGGATTGAGACATCATTCTAAGAGCATTGAAAGCTCCAACTTCTCTTTACTTTCTCTCTCTACATTTATTTCGCTTTCCGATCACTAACTTGATCGTTGGAGGCGAATATTGCGAATACCGGAATATTCGTTATTTTGCAGGCGTCAAAAACCGTCCGGCTATATTCACGACGAGTATCCCGAGGGATTCCAAAAAACCCCGAAACACCACCCATTTGGATTTCTATACCCACCTTAAACTTGCCCCAAACCCGCTACCATATAATGCATATTATCTCACAATAATATGAAAAATTATCATTTATAACAAATCTCTTTTGTCATCTACTTGACAGAATTCATAAGGTATTAATGTCAATAATTCATACGGAGTATATTATTATATTATCAAGATTCTAGACTCTTCAAAGTTTGTTTCAACCTTTACAAAAATTAGGATAAGGAGAATGTGAGGCAGGTGATGTGGCGGGGCGTGGATGGGGCGGGTTTACTCTAAAATCAATACCCTCCCCACCACCCATGTCGGGTACACTTTTCATACCCATTCCCGCCCCATCGCCCGCTAAATGTCCCTCCATCCCCACCCCACTAAGGTGGGGATGGGGTGGGTCTACCATTTAACCCAACCCACTATCATCCCTATTCTAAGTTAATCAAACCGTTTCTATTTTGGACTAGACGAAATGCCGAATGAATGCAAAAGAAGCATGTAAGCCTAATTAGCAATTAAAGAAAGAATTTAATTTAGACAGAACCTAAAAAGGGTACAATATTTGTCTGAAAGGAAAAACTTAAAACAACAACCATTAAAGCATGAATTATTTATGCATTAATAATCAACCAAATAATTTAGTTTTGAGCAAGTTGAACCCTTATTTGTATGTGTTTTGATTGTTATTCATACAAGTCATTAAATAACCAAGTAAAGGCCTATACAAGCGAAATTGTCTTCCTGATTCAATTTTGTACCTTCATCCTTACAACTTCCAATCGAATTTTGAAACCCCCAAAATGTTAGAAATTTCATGTATTGGGAATGGGGTGTAACCTACGTGGATCAAATCATTATTGCCTTATGTTTGTTCCTTTCTGTGGTAGCCTTAAACGATCCACGAACGGTTTACAAGTTCCTTAAAAACTTAATGGCGTGGCTCCTTAATTCATCGCCCCTCATCATATTATCTTAAATAATTCACCACTTCTTATGATTTTCCAAGCATATTTACGTATGCTAAGGTAGGCGCAATTCATATGACATATACATCATACACATATGTAATATCCCGTATTTTTATGCATTTTCTTAGTTATTTATAAAATATATTTTTGGGCCAAATTGCTTAATTTTGGAACTTAAATAAAATAAACTTTAATTTTTATGTCAATTAGTATTCTATCTGAAAGTAGCCCATTTTCATAATAAAGCCAATCATCCTACTTTTATATTTGGGCCAATTATTTCATCATCCAAGTCCATAAATTTTATGAATCCCAAACCCACCCTAACCTACCCTAACCCACTCTACACTATAAATACTCCATTTATCCCCAAAATATTCCCATACAAAATCAACAAGTTAAGAGGTTAGCTTTTCTCCTTATTTTTCATTTTCTTTGTTTTTCTTTTCCTTTTTCCTTATTTTTCTTTTCCTTTTTCCTTTCCTTCTCCTTTCGCACGTAAGAACTCATAGGGGCCTCCATGAGCTACCGCCCCTTGCTCGTTGCCACGTATCACTAGTCACCACCTCCAGTCCGTCGGCCACCTTGCTGACTGTCGGCCAGCAGCAACACCGTTGTCCTCCCTTCTCTCTCATCTTTTCATTTTATTTATTTTAAGCTAATGAGATATATATGAGGTTTTGATTTTATTGTTTAAAACTTTGTTAATTGGTTTTATGACGGTGTTTTATTGGGTTAAAATCATAAATTTCAGATTGTATAAAGGGTTATAATTTTCAGATTTCATGATGTTTTAAGTTAGTCTTTAACTTTTGAATGCTTGATTTTTGAGGTTTTAATATCAAATAAATTTGGAGCTTTTATGTATTTCATGTTCCTAATTAATAATCAAGAATAAAAGTGATGTTTTGATGAAGTTTTGATGGGTTTTTAATTAATCTAAAGTGCTAGAAATTGTTTCTAAGTACTAATTTTGATGTTTTATGAAGATGGTTTATGTTTTATAAAGAGGGTTTGATTACCCATTAGTAGTATGTCTGGATTCCATGAACTAATTAAGAGGGTAATATTTAAAGGGGCAAACTTTACTCAGGGTAAAATTAAGGAGATAAGATTTCATTTTCCATAGTTTAGCAATAACACTACTGTTATTAATTGATAATGAAAAAGGATATTAAGAGCAACATCTACAAGCAAGAAAAGGATGTAGAACAAAGAAGGCAAGGATCGAAAAACAAAGATGAGTAAAATGTAGGTTGGGGAAGATGAATAAAAGAGAAGAGGGAAAAGGGAAGGAGGCACGTGTGTAGTGGTTTAGGGAGGAAATGTTACCTTAGGGGGGCCTAGGTAACTATTACCCCCATTTTGAGGGGAATTTTTTTCACCCCCTATATTATTACCCCTATTCCAAGCTCATTTATATTTTCTGACTTTTTACTGTTGCATTTTTTCATCCCCCAATCCACGCAACCCCTAAAAAAAATATTAATTAGGCGGTTTTAAAATAATTTCAAGATAAGTTATTTAAAGTGAGTTTAAGTAGCTAGAAGTTATGTATACAAGGGTAATTAATGTAGTTTTATTGTCCCTCTATGTAGGAGACCTTGTTCTAGTGGGTACGACTACTGTAAGAGCTTATTCGAAGTACGTACGCATACTCAGAATTTTGTATAGCATGTAGAAGTGTGCTAGGATTCATTTTAATTAATTCCAAGTTAGTATCATACTAGGAATTGGTTGGAATTGTTGGATTAAATTGGTTTTGTTGAATTGAATTGAATTTGGTGATTGGTTTATGAGGCCGACATGATTATTTGGATTGATTTGTTGTTGGAATTGGTGATGATTGAACATTGAATATGGACTACACTTTTATTATTGGCATGATTAAGAGCCTGTTAATTTAACTAATTGTTTAATTTAGTTAGGATTATTGAAAGAGAATTTGATTATGGTTCATATAATTATATTAATGCTTTTAAGCATGGGAATTAAGCTATTTAAGTGTCTTAGTACACGAGTATTAAATTATATTTCAGTGCCTACGTGCACTTAAGGTGTTTATACACAGAGGGATAGTATTTGTGGTGCCTATGTGCAGTTCAGGTGTTTCTACACCGAGGAAGTATAAAAAGGGTTCGACATTAAATTAAATGTGGTCACAAATATTCAAAAATGAAATTGGAATGTTTGATAGCTTGAATTATTAATGTTGGTTGTTTCTTGTATTGATTGTGACCTCATCACCAAGTCTAAAATATGTAAATAACGTGAAGTGAAAGAGGTTATGCATCAAAAATCTTGGAACATATATACCTTGAGTATTAACATATGGAGGGAGTTAAGCGACTTTATATTTGACTATAACTTTTATAGGGGGTACAAGATGACGTACTTTCCTTTTATTATAATTAGGAAAAATTGTTTGGTTTTACGGTGTTCCAAACACAATGCAGAAACCAAACCTGCCCCGGACCACATGCATAAATAATTACGACTAACTAGCATAATCAACTTAAAGCTCAAACATGCATAAACACATAAAAGGAAAAAGAAATTACCTTTAAAGCGTGCTTCGCCTCGAACCCAAACACGATATTTAATGCTGGAAGCTTTAGAACCGCACTCGCGCTTTCCTCCTACTTCACACACCCTCGCACTCGAACAAGATTGTATTTTGTTGCTAGAAAAAATCACAAACTAAAATAAGAGTATTACGAACTTTGAAGGTTTTCTCACGGTTTATATCAAAGATGCCTTTTTTAGTTCAACTCCTATGCTTTTTCCCAAAATCCAAGATTGGTATTTATAGTCTTGGCATCTCCTATCCCCTTGTAGTTCTTCCAATGTGGGACTTGTAGTAAAGTAAGAAAAATAGCATTTAATTTAATTCTAAAATAAATTAAATACCAAAACAAATAAGCAAACAACATGTGTCAACACCAAAGAGAAAGGGTAGGTGACGACCACAAGGGGAGGACCACTTCCTCCCTTATTCCCCAAGCCTACTCGGACCCTACCATACCGTGCCAGTTGGCATGGCCAGTCCTAGACACCAAGGCTGCCTTGTTGGCGGCCTAGTCCCTTGGCTAGGCTTGCCCGCGGCCCACGTTGCTGCTACCAAGCACAACCTGGCCTCGCACAATAGTGCGGGCTGTTGTGTGCACTGTTGCTGCTTTTGCTGACGCGTGGTGCGGGCTGCTAGGGCTCGTAGTAGCTAAAGAGGCCCAACACGTTAGTGTGCAGCTGGCCTTGCTAGCACTGCTAACATGCGTGCTCGGCTAGCATGCCCCAACCAGCACGCACACGCGGCTGATGGGCTTGTGACCTAGCTAACGCTTAGGCTAGTAGCGCTCCTAGCCTAACCCTCGCATGGCTAGCTACTTGCTAGGCCATTGCGAGGCTACGGCTAGGTGTTGACCTAGGGTATGTTGTTTGACTTATCTTCTTGTCTCGTCGGTTCCTAAAATCGACTCGATGTTTGACATTCGGCTTCGGCGCTCTAAGCTCGAAATGCGTCATCTGAGTTCGCAATATCTTTATTGACGTATTTAACCCTCCAGATTAAATCATCGCCTTAGTTTGGTTACGCGATTGGGTGTTACCCGTAGCGTTTAGTGAAGAGCAAGGTATCAGATTAGTTATATTAATCTCACTAATCGGAAGCGGCCTCCAGCTAGACATTCCGATCACTTGACTTCACTGAATAATTTGCTTCCCTAATTAGTTTCGAAACCTCTATCGCAATAATACACTTATTCAAAGAACATCATTCCTTTCAATCTTCTTGTTGTCCTTTCGGACAAATGTGATGTATGTGTATTGCCCTATCCTATGTCGCTTAATGCCTCTTCATGAATTATTAGGTAAAATACATCATCATCCTTATTACATCCAAAAGTGTTTATAGAAATTCAGGATTTGACTGTCAAGTCAGATGATTTCCAAAATCCATCTTAACACGGCCATGCATTCTCACAGTCTCGCTCTTCAAGAGGCCTTGTAAACAATAAAGATATATTTCTTGTTGTTAATAAGAGGACATTCTTGAAAGGAATGGTGTCCTTCCAATAAGTGTATTCTTCCGAGAGAGGGTGAATTATTACGGAGCTAATTCTTCAGTAAGGTCAAGTGATCGGAATGCTTAGGTGGAGGCCGCTTCCGATTAGTAATATCAATGTGCAATTGATGTTACAACTTAATCTTAATTGAACCCTTCGGGTCGAACCCAATCGAACCACCGATCCGAGACGACGAATTAATCCAAAAGGATTTAATGAGTCAGCAGAGCTTTACGAATACAGACATCGGAAATCGAACCTTGGGCGTCGAAACTGAGCGTCGCAGAATCACAAGCGACAAGTACGAGTGTAGCCGTAGCACTACAATGGTCTAACCATGTGGATGCTAGGCTAATTCGAGCTAGCATGCACTTAGCATGGCTAGGCGCACCATCGCAAGCTCAAGGCGCACCATCGCAAGCTCAAGGCGCACCATCGCAAGCTCAAGGCGCACCATCGCAGCCTAGGCAAGCGCATGGCAGCCTATCATAACGCACCACAAGCCCCAGGCAGCCCATCGCAGCTAGCAGCGTGCTAGCCTGGGTGCGCATGGCAAGCCATCGCAAGCGCCACAAGCACCAGGCAGCCCATCGCAGCTAGCAACGTGCTAGCCTGGGTCACTGGGTGCATATGGCAGGCTATCGCAGCAGCATAGCACCACGCACAACACCATCACAGTGCTAGGCACATGCGTGTGTGCATGTGCGTGTGCACCATCGCCAGCAGCACGCAGCTGTGTGCTTGTGTGCGTGTCTTCGCATGGCAGCACCAAGCACAGCGAGCTAGCAAGTAACGCTGACCTTGCGTGCATGGGTACCATCGCAGGCCACGCACCAAGCACAACGCACCTATGTGTGTGCGTGCCTCGCACCAAGCATAGCAGTGCTAGGCACTGGCTGATGCGTGTCCGAGCGTTGCGTGGTGCGTAGGATGATGCGAGGGAAGGGCTAGCATGCGTGGCTCGCTAGCAGCACGCATGCTAGCTGTGCTAGTAATGGCGCGCAAAGGAGGTGTGCGTGGGCTGCTAGGGCCAGTGCCATCACTATGTGCTAGCAGCGCCCAGCGCCAGCACAGAAGCACCAGCACCAGCCCAGCAGCAGCACGCAATGGCTGGCTGGCTGGGTGCTGGGCAGCAAGGCACTGCTAGCTGGCAGCCAGCTAACCCTCCCTTAACCCGGTTTTGTGCAAGGTTGTGGGGACCAAACCAAGGCCTTGGGGAGCAAGGCATATGGTCCTCCACCTAACCTTGGCCACCACTCCTTTGCATGAGAACATGCCACTTGTCGCAATATGATTAACTTGATTATTTATTTAATTTGGAAATTAAATAAATGATTGATTTTCAACACTCCCACATTGGTGGAGGATGAAAAACTAAGGGTTCATTTCCCTATAAATACCATGCTTGGGTATTGGGAAATGAACATCCTTGAGTGGAATTAAAAAGGCAACTCTAAGTAAGAGTAAACCTTTGATTCGTAAAACTCATAGTTATTTTGTCCGGGTCTTGACTAACTTTCAAGACTTAGGACGCTCGGGTCGGGTCGAGGGTACGATCCGTCAGAGATCTCGTCTTTTCAGGATTTTGAAGTAAAAGCTCTTTGGGAGCGAAGCACGCGTCAAAGGTATAATTCTTGTTCTTAATCTTGTTTGATTAAGTTTAATATGCTTGTTAATTGTTTTAATTAAGGGGCGGGTCTTGGTGGGTTTCCTTCCGCGTAGTGTCGGGTCACTACGAAACGCTACAGCGGTATCAGAGCCACGCTCCTTTTAATTTTTGCAATTATTTTTTTAATTAAGGTGTTTTAAAAGAATTTAATTTTCTGGTTCATGTTCTTCTAATTAGATTAGATGACTCGTTTTAATTCTTTTTAAGCCTTGATTAATGCAAGCATTACAAGGTTAGATTAAATGCACATTTGCATCACTAATCTACTGGTTTTAAAATATCCTTAAGCATAATAATGGAGTCTTTTTATTAGTGCTTAAGTTGATATACCAATTTTTCACATAAACTTGTTTTTCAGAAATTTTGCAAATAAATTGCAATAAAGTGTGAAAACTTGTTGTGACTTTATAATTTTAAGTTCCCAAATAATGTTAAAGTTCTAATTTTTAAAGGTTTAAATGATTGGAACCCTAACCCTAAATTCCATGTTGAACAAAGTTTGGATTTTTTCATGTTTGGTTGATTAAAATCCATCAAGTTCAATTACTTGTGAGTAAAATTTGATTAATTTTCATATTGGAAGATGTAATCTTGGTATTTTACACAAGTATGCAAGTTGGAAAATTTTTATCATTGGATGGTTAATTTATTTTTCCAACTCCCATTTGTTAAATACATTATTAATTTGCATATTGGCAAGATTAATTTTGGACATAGCTCATTTTATTTTAAGCATAAAATAAGACCTAATTTTGTTCAAAATTGAAATTTTGGATAATTTAGGCTTGTGCACCAATAAAATAAATTTTATTTAAGTAGGACTTAATTTTATTTTATATTATTTTCCCTCAAATTAATTCTAAAATTTAATTTAGAATTAATTATTGTCACACACAAATCGGAATTAAATTCCGAGAATTGGCACGCAAATCAAGGCAAAAATGCCCAAGCGTCACCAAGGCTAGCCGGGCTGCCCAGCAGCCCACATGTGGCTGCCTATGGTGCGCACAGGGGTGTGCCTTGAGGGGCTGCTGTGTGGCAGTGGGAGTGGTGTGCTGCCATAGTGCTAGGTGCATGGCAGGGCTGTTGGAGTTGCTTGTGCGTGCTGCTGGGCAGCGTGGCAGCAAGCCCCAGCCAGCCTGCCAGACGCTGCCAGGCACCACCTAACAAGCTAGCATGCGTAGCGAGCTGCTAGTGCTGGCTGGCGCAGCATGCCATGCTGGGCGTGGATGCTGGCACACAACATAGCAAGCGCAGCACATGAGCTGCCTAGCAGCCATGGTGCGCACCCACCAAGTGCTTGTGTGGGGTATCTTGCTTGATTTTGAGCTATGTGTTTTTGCGAAAATTTTTCCATTTTGATAAATTTATGTAATTATTTTAACGAGGCTAAAAACCTCGATTTTCGATTTTGCAAAATTTTGACAAATTATGGGTTATGCCGACTTAATTAATCGGATTAATTAAGTACGGATGCGTAATTTAGTGGGAGCTTAATTAAGTGCGTTAGCATTTTGCGTTTAGAAATAATGGATTAAACAACTTTGACTAGTTTTAATTAGGCGCGTTAATTGGATTAACCACCTAAGTTAGTTACTAGTTTTGCGTGTTTAATTATGTATTTCGTAAAATTGCATGAGCCATTCACAAATAGTGAATGGGTGAATGGAAGATTGTTTCCAAAACAGGTCTTTGAAAATGGCAACTAGTGGGGCCCGACTAGGATAGAAAATACGGACTGCGTTCTGTTATGTATTTTTGTAAATCTAAATACGGTCTGTGAACCGTTAAGTATTTTTGTACTATTAGATTAATCTTAGTCGTTCTAGCTAGCTTCTTTTATTTCATTTTTGGCCAAGATGTCTCAAGACGGCGTTTCGACGAAGACGAGCCAAGATGAAGACCCATGGAAATTGAAGATTTCAAGGGGTCATGCTAGTTGCCAAATGCATCTATTTTTATGCCTTATATATTGTTATTATATATGATTGCTAGATTCATGTCTAGGATTTCTTTTATGTTTTGACGATTAGTTAAGTTCACTTAAATCAACCAACATAGAAACCCTAGGTCCCTTAATAATATTGAGCTAAAATTTGTCGTTCCAAGACCAACACTTACCGAACTAATGTGTTTACGTGATGGATTACGCCAAAGCGAGGCATCACTACTTCCCTAGGAAGGTAAGGTATACTAGGTATACAAGTTGTCCTGGTTAAGCTCAACGATATCAGTAAGGAGTCCTTAGATGTAGTGGCAAAAGAGATAAAATGTCAAGAATGCATTAGATGCGACATTTTATCAAACCGAGTGTAGCTTGGAGCTATTAGCAATTAGATTGCTTACCTTAAGATATTTAATGATTAAGACAAGCCAAAGCATGCTTAACCATTTCTTGATCTTTGGGATCTCGGAATCATTTTATTCTCGCCCATAAGGGACAATTTTTAAATGCGTGGATAAAATGCTCAATAAGATTGACTATATGCATGAACGTTTTAAATTTCAACTTATTGATATATGAATGATTTTTCACTTCAAATTCTTTCAATTGTAGAACAATGTCTGAAAGTAACTCAAACAACAACCATATGTGCCCGAAACTCCCCGAAAAGTTAGCTATCAAGCTTAACTTAACGAACCTTGAAGAATGGGAAGAAGAACTCAGGAGAACTCTCCGGAGTTGTTCCGAAGAGTATGTTCTGGATACTTCCCTCCCAACCCTCTGTTCCAAGAAACTCTTGAGTGACGAAACTTATTGTGCATGGTCAAGAGATTGCAAATTAGTGTCACAACTCATGGCTAATTTCATCCCGGAAGAATGGAAAGAAAAACTTCCATTCTCTTTCCCGAACTTGTTCCTTGGAGGACTAAGGGATGTTGTCGGTATGAGATTCTCTAAGATTTTCAACGACAACAATGATGGACTCTTGTTTGAAGTGACTAGGTCACTTACAGACATGAATGTAAAGCCATCGGATCAAGGTTGTCTTGCGAAAGAGAGGTACCATATTTGCTCTACAATCTGCAACACCAAGTTGAGACCGGGTATGCCCCTCCGACCCCATGTGGCAAGAATGACTAAGCTCTTTAAGCACATTGAACTCCTCGAAACTTCACTAGAAGATGGAATGGCTGGTCATATTACGCTCACTTCACTCCACTCAGGATATGATGCACTAAAGGAATATATTTCTGAATCGAAGGAGACACATTCCATGAAGAATGTGGTGGAGCTACTTCACCGAGCTAACTCATTTGGGGCAACCAAAAGACCATCAAGAAGGAGGGATTTCAAGGTTAAGGCTAAGATGTGTTGCTTCTATTGTGGCGGGCAAGGCCACTTCAAGAGAGAATGCAAGCTTTTTCGGGAAGAGGAGGAGAGGAATGGAGCATCCGCCTCAGGTATCTTCCTTAACACTTGTGAATTTAGCTTATCATAGGTCTTAGATACCAAGTATGACTCACTTAATGTTGCCTTTTCAGGGACCAAGTGAGAAGCTTATCAAGTGTTGGTGCACGGACAAGAAGACGACGAAGATGGTTTTCGGTCGTGCTTGCATGCGCTATTTTTTCTATGACATGTAAATAAACTAATTATAGTTTTTCATCATTCCTTTGAACATACTATGATCCATGGTGTTGGACATCTAGGAATTTTGGATGTAAGACTTTAACAACAGTTGTTTCAAGTTTGTCTTACAAATTTATGTTCAATTAAATTGCATGTTTTTACATATGACTAGACAAAAGTTGATACCACTAGCTAAGACCATCGAGTCGAATCAAACCTACTTGTGGCATTGTCGTCTTGGCCACATTAACATCAAGCGCATCAAGAAAATTCTTCAAGAAGGTGTTCTTGACTCATTCGACTTAGAGTCGTTTAAAAATTGCGAAGGATGCTTATTAGGCAAGATGATAAAACAGCCATTCTCCAAATTGGGAGAAAGGGCAAGTGACTTATTAGGTCTAATACACACGGATGTATGTGGGATAATGAGCACACCCGCAAGACAAGGTTACCGATATTTCATCACTTTCACCGACGATTATAGTAGATATGGCTATGTCTACTTAATGTCGAAAAAATCTGAATCCTTTGAGAAATTTCAAAGAATTTCAGAAAGAAGTTGAAAATCAGCTTGGCAAGAAAATTAAAGCACTTCAAGCGGATCGAGGTGGCGAATATTTGAGCCATGAATTCGACGATCACTTGAAAGAAAATGGTATTCTTTTAGAGTTGACACCTCCCGGAACTCCTCAATGGAACGGAGTGTCCGAACGGAGAAATCGAACCTTGTTAGACATGGTTCGATCAATGATGGGTCTTAGTGAACTCCCTATCTCTTTCTGGGGACATGCGCTACAAACTGCAGCACTAACACTGAATAGAGCTCCGTCAAAAGCTGTTGAAAAGACTCCATATGAATTATGGACTAAGAAACCTCCTAGGTTGTCTTTTCTTAAGATTTGGGGATGCGAAGCATATGTCAAGCGATTGATTTCGGACAAACTTCACCCCAAATCGGATAAGTGTTTCTTTGTGGGATATCCAAAAGAAACCAAAGGGTAATACTTCTAAAACAAATTTGAGAACAAATTTTTTGTTGCTCGTGATGGTGTCTTTTTGGAGAAGGATCACCTTTCCAAAATGACAAGTGGGAGGAAAATCGAACTCGACGAAGTTCGAGAGGACGAGCAACAATGTCAACCTAACAAAACTGACAATCTAGATACTTTGGAAGAATCTAAGAAGATTGGTCAGAATCAAACAGACAATAATAATGCTCAACAGATTACCCTTCGTAGGTCGCAACGGCAAAGATCTCAACCAGACAGATACCTCGGTATCGTCTTAACCGATGATCAGGACATCCTAGTCATGGATGGTGATGAGCCGGTGACATACAAGCAAGATATGACGAGCCTTGACTTTGCAAAATGGCAAGAGGCCATGAAATCCGAGATGGACTCCATGTCTGAAAATCAAGTCTGGGACTTGGTGAATTTGCCCGAGGGTTATACACCCATTGGTTGCAAATGGATCTTCAAAGTGAAGACAGACAAGGATGGAAATGTATCAATATACAAAGCTAGACTGGTGCCAAAAGGTTATAGACAAGTCCATGGGATTGACTATGATGAAATTTTTTCACCAGTTGCAATGCTAAAATCCGTCCGGATCATCCTAGCGATTGCTGCATATTACGATTATGAAATATGGCAAATGGATGTCAAAACTGCCTACCTTAGTGGAATTTTGGAAGAAACTGTGTACATGACACAGCCAGAAGGTTTTGTCGATCCAGGCAACGCTGGAAAGGTTTGCAAGCTGAAGAAGTCCATTTATGGACTAAAGCAAGCCAGCAGAAGTTGGAATCTGCGATTTGATGAAGCCATTAGCAAGTTTGGTTTTATCAAGAATCCAGGTGAATCATGTGTATACAAGAAGGTCAGTGGGAGTGATATTGCATTCCTATTCCTGTATGTCGATGACATACTTCGCATTGGAAACAGCACAAAATTGTTGGAGTCCGTAAAGGGCTGGTTGGGAAAGTGCTTTTCAATGAAGGACTTAGGAGAGGCACATTATATATTGGGCATCAAGATATACAGGGATAGATCTAAGAGGATGATTGGATTAAGCCAGAGTACTTACATTGATAAGGTACTGGCTCGATTTTACATGGAGAATGCCAAAAGAGGGCATTTACCTATGTCCCATGGCGTAACTCTCAGCAAGAAACAGTGTCCACATACACCTGTTGAGCGAGAAAGAATGAATCAGATCCCATATGTTTCGCTAATCGGATCGATCATGTATGCCATGATATGTACAAGGCCAGATGTATCGTATGCCCTGAGTGCAACGAGTCGATACCAATCGAACCCAGGAGAGGCGCATTGGACTGCGGCCAAGAACATCCTTAAGTACCTAAAAAAGGAACAAGGATAAATTCCTAGTGTATGGAGGCCATAAAGAACTGGTTGTTGAAGGTTACACCAACGCTAGCTTCCAGACTGACAGAGACGACTTTACGTCACAGTCGGGATACATATTATGTTTGAATGGAGGAGCGTTTAGCTGGAAGAGTGCCATGCAGAGCACCACTGCAGACTCTACTAATGAAGCCGAGTACTTGGCCGCTTCAGAAGCTGCCAAGGAAGCTGTTTGGATTCGCAAGTTGATTAGCGAACTTGGTGTTGTACCCTCAATCAAGGGGCCGATAGACCTCTATTATGATAACAATGGAGCTATCGCTCAGGCCAGGGAGCCGAAAGAGCACCAGAAGGTCAAACACGTGCAAAGGCGATTTCACATGATAAGGGAATGGAAATCCGAAGGTGAAATCAGAATTTGTAAGATCGGTACAGATGATAATGTAGCCGATCCTTTGACTAAACTGCTGCCTCAAGTGAAACACAACAAGCACATTGAAGCGATGGGAATCAAGCATGTTGGAGACTGGCTTTGAAATTCCCTGTACATGTGTTTTAATTAAATAGGATATTTAATGTAAGACACTGTATTAAAACCATTCATTAATGGAGTAATTAATTTTTGTGCAAAATTACCATTCATTCCATTACTATTTAATTGTCGTTTAGAATTAAATAATGAGTCCATTCAATTTACGGAAATATTCAAAACAGGGTATCAAGACCATGTCTTGGATAAAGAAACACCTGTTAAGTGAACATTGAATATTAAATCGAAAATTGTCCCTAATCGAGTTCATCTAATAGATGGACGATTGATGACCGCCATAGATTAGTGGGTCGTATGATTTACAGCACCGTTTCTTGTGCTGCGAGGACGTGACGGTCATAAATCATTTGCACAAGCACAGTTTGGAACTGTACTGGATAAGACCTATGAGAGTACTTTAAGAAAATTTAAATTTTTTTCATAAGTACATTTCTCATTATGACTATCGGAACTTGTTTCCTCCGACCATGAGTACTGTGAAGTTTTCTTATTTGAGTACTAGACTCTTTGATGTTTCCAAACGTCTTTCGTAACTGGGGATCATAACGGGAACACTCAAGAGACTATGTCCTCTTAGTAAGAAGAACTGACAATACAAGACAGGGATTGTCCCCCTACTAACAATAGAGAAAAATGTTTTGTTGTTTACAAGGCCGCTCGAAGAGCGAGACTGTGAAAATGCATGGTCGTGCTCAGATGGATTTTAGAAATCATCTGCTTATTGACAGTCGAACTCAGAGATCGAGAAACACTTCTGAACGTAATAAGGATGAAAAAGAATCTTACCTTATAGTTCACGAAGAAACATTAAGTGACATAGGAAATGAGCTATACACTGTATGCACACTTGTGCGGAAGGACAAGTGGGAGATTGAAAAGAATGGTGTCCTTCCAACAAGTGTATTCTTCCGATAGAGGGTTCAGAAATTATTACGGAGCTAATTCTTCAGTAAGGTCAAGTGATCGGAACGCCTAGGTGGAGGCCGCTTCCGATCAGTAATATCAATGTGCAATTGAAGTTACAACTTAATCTTAACTGAACCCTTCTGGTCGAACCCAATCGAACCACTGATCCGAGACGACGAATTAATACGAAAGGATTTAATGAGTCAGCAGAGCTTTACGAATACAGACATCGGAAATCGAGCCTAGGGCGTCGAAACCGAGCGTCGCAGAATCACAAGCGACAAGTACGAGTGTAGCCGTAGCACCACAATGGTCTAACCATGTGGATGCTAGGCTAATTCGAGCTAGCATGCACCTAGCATGGCTAGGCACACCATCGCAAGCTAAAGGCACACCATCGCAGCCTAGGCATGCGCATGGCAGCCTATCGCAAAGCACCACATGCCCCAGGCAGCCCATCGCAGCTAGCAGCGTGCTAGCCTGGGTGCCTGAGTGCGCATGGCAAGCCATCGCAAGCGCCACAAGCACCAAGCAGCCCATCGCAGCTAGCAGCATGCTAGCCTGGGTCATTGGGTGCATATGGCAGGCTATCGCAGCAGCATAGCACCACGCACAGCACCATCGTAGTGCTAGGCACATGCTTGTGTGCATGTGCGTGTGCACCATCGCCAGCAGCACGCAGATGTGTGCTTGTGTGCGTGCCTTCGCATGGCAGCTCCAAGCACAGCGAGCTAACAAGCAACGTTAACCTTGCGTGCATGGGCACTATCATAGGCCACGCACCAAGCACATCGCACTTATGTGTGTGCGTGCCTCGCACCAAGCATAGCAGTGCTAGGCACTGGCTGATGCGTGTGCGAGAGTTGCGTGGTGCATGATGCGTGGTGCATAGGATGATGCGAGGGAAGGGCTAGCATGCGTGGCTCGCTAGCAGTACGCATGCTGGTTGTGCTAGAAATGGCGCGCAAAGGAGGTGTGCGTGGGCTGCTAGGGCCAGTGCCAGCACTATGTGCTAGCAGCGCCCAGCGCCACACACAAGCACCAGCACCAGCCCAGCAGCAACATGCACTGGCTGGCTAGTTGGGTGCTGGGAAGCAAGGCACTACTAGCTGGCAACCAGCTAGCCCTCCCTTAACCCGGTTTTGTGCAAGGTTGTGGGGACCAAACCAAGGCCTTGGGGAGCAAGGCATATGGTCCCCCACCTAACCTTGGCCACCACTCCTTTGCATGAGAACATGCCACTTGTCGCAGTATGATTAACTTGATCATTTATTTAATTTGGAAATCAAATAAATGATTGATTTTCAACACTCCCACATTGGTGGAGGATGAAAAACCAAGGGTTCAATTCCCTAAA
The DNA here is from genome assembly GCF_001683475.1 of Chenopodium quinoa. Lineage (NCBI taxonomy): Eukaryota > Viridiplantae > Streptophyta > Magnoliopsida > Caryophyllales > Amaranthaceae > Chenopodium > Chenopodium quinoa. Next base: position 4,506,710 of record NW_018743212.1, on the reverse strand, counting down.
AATACCATGCTTGAGTATTGGGAAATGAAAAACCTTGAGTGGAATTAAAAAGGCAACTCTAAGTAAGAGTAAACCTTTGATTCGTAAAACTCATAGTTATTTTGTCCGGGTCTTGACTAACCTTCAAGACTTAGGACGCTCGGGTCGAGTCGAGGGTACGATCCGTCGGAGATCTCGTCTTTTCGGGATTTTGAAGTAAGAGCTCTTTGGGAGCAAAGCACGCGTCAAAGGTATAATTCTCGTTCTTAATCTTGTTTGATTAAGTTTAATATGCTTGTTTATTTTTTTAATTAAGGGGCAGGTCTTGGTGGGTTTCCTTCCACGTAGTGTCGGGTCACTACGAAACCCTACAATTCTCAATGTTGTATTATCAAGATTCACTTACTAGGAGACCTAGCCGCGCGAGTGTCGCCTTCATAATTCCCTTTACGACAGACGTTGACAATGTAAAAACAAACTAGCACTTAAAGAAGCGAACATACAATACTCATGGTTGAGGAAAAAGTACCGATAACCACAATGAGAAATATACGTATGATGATTTTTAAACCTCTTAAAGTATTCTCATAGGTCGATCCGATATAGTTCTGAACTAATACCTGTGCAAATGATTTATGACATTCATGTCCTTGTAGCACAAGAAACGGTGCTATAAATCATACTACACGCTAATCTCACATGGTCATTAGTCCTCCATCCTATAAATGACCTCGATTTAGGATAATTTCTATATGACATTCAATGCCCACTTAATAGGTGTTTCCTTATCCTAAACATTGTCTTGATACCGTATCTTGAATATCGTCAAATTGAATGGACTCATTATTTAATTCTAAAACACAATTAAATAGCCATGGAATAATAATTTTGCGAAAAATAAAATTACTCCATAATGAATGGTTAACTTAGTGTTTTACATCAAGATTTCCAAAACTTAATTAAAACACATAAAATAGGAAATTAGAGCCATTCTCCGATTTTCCTAACTCCCATTGCCTCAACGTTCTTGTTGTGCTTCACTTTAGGCAAAGCTTTAGTAAGTGGATCAGCTACGTTGTCATCCATCCCAACTTTGCAAATCTTAACTTCACCTCCGGTAGTCCACTCCATCAACAGGTGAAATCGCCGCATGACATGTTTGACCTTCTAGTGTTTCCTTGGATCCTTTGTATGAGCAATAGCACAATTATAGTCACAAAATAAGTCTATTGGTCCCTTGATTGAGGGAGCCACACCAAGTTCATCAATGAACTTTCGAATCCAAACTACCTCTTTAGTCGCTTCCGAAGCTGCTAAGTATTTGGCTTTAGTTGTAGAATCTGCAATTGTGCTCTTCTTAGAACTCTTCAAACTAAACGCTCCTCCAATCAAACAGAATTTGTATCCAAATTGCAATCTGAAGTCGTCTCTGTCAGTTTGGAATCTCGCGTCGGTATAACCTTCAACAACCAAGTCCTTACTTTCAAAATAGACCAGGAATTTATTCTTGTTCCTTTTCATGTACTTTAGGATAATTTTGGCCTCAGTCCAATGCGTTTGTCCTAAGTCTGGTTGTATCGGCTTTATGGCATACGACACATAAAGCCTTATACATACAATGACATACATGATCGATCCTATTAGCAAAGCATATGGGATTGCATTCAGTCTCTCTCTCATCTGGTATCTTTGGACATTGAGTCTTGCTTAGAGTTACACCATGAGACATGGGTAGGTGGCCCCTCCTGGCGTCCACCATATTGAACCGTGCCAGTACCTTATCGATATAAGTACTTTAACTCAGTCCAATCATCCTTTTCGATCTATCCCGATAGATCTTGATGCTCAAAATGTACTGTGCCTCTCCCAAATCCTTCATTGAAAAACAGTTTCCAAGCCAAGTCTTCACAGACTCCAACATTGGAATGCTGTTTCCAATGAGCAATACATCATCGACAAATAGGGCTAGGAATGCAATGTCACTCCCACTGACCTTCTTGTAAACACAAGACTCATCTGGATTCTTGATGAAGCCAAAATTTCTCACCGCTTCATCCAAACACAGATTCCAACTCTTTCTTGCTTGCTTTAATCCATGAATGGGTTTCTTAAGCTTGCATACCTTCCCTGCGTTGTTAGGACCCTTAGGCTGTGTCATATACACAGTCTCTTCAAAAATACCATTAAGGAAGGAGGTTTTGACATCCATTTGCCATATTTCATAATCGTAATATGCAGCAATTGCTAGGATTATCCGGACAGACTTAAGCATTGCGATTGAAAAGGTCTCATCATAATCAACGTCGTGAATTTGACTGTAACATGTAACCTTCGGGCAAATCAACCAAGTCCCAAACTTGATTTTCAAACAAGGAGTCCATCTCGGATTTTATGGCCTCTAATAATTAGTAGAGTCAGGGCTTGTCATAGCTTGCTTGTACGCCGCTGGCTCATCACCATCCATAACTAGGATTTCGTGATTCTCGGTTAACGAGACACCAAGGTATCTGTCAGGTTGAGATCATTGTCTTTGCGACTTACGCGGGGCGATAGGTTGGGCATCAACATTGCTGGTTTGACTATGAATTTTATCAACTGGGGCTTCTTAAGATCTTTGATCGTCAAGTTCCTTTTATTGCTCATCCTCTCGAACTTCATCGAGTTCGATTTTCCTCCCACTTGTCATTTTGGAAAGATTCTCCTTTTCCAAAAAGACACCATCTCGAGCAATAAATACTTTGTTCTTAGATTTGTTGTATAAGTAATACCCCTTTGTTTCTTTTAGATACCCCGCAAAGAAACATTTTTTAGGTTTTGGTGCAAGCTTGTCAAACATGAGTCTCGTGACATACCTAAATCTTAAGAAAAGACAACCGTGGAGGTTTCTTCGTCCAAAACTCATATGGAGTCTTTTCAACAACTTTTTACGGAATACAGTTCAGTGTAAGTGCTGCTGTTTGAAGTGCATGTCCTCAATGAGATATCGGAAGATTGGCTAGAACCATCATGGATCAAACCATGTCTAACAAGGTTTAATTCCTGCTCTCGGCCACCTCGTTCCATTGTGGAGTTCTTGGAGGTGTCAACTCTAAAAGAATTCCATGTTCTTTTAGATGATCGCCGAATTCATAGCTCAAATATTCGATGCCTCAATCCGATTGAAGGGCTTTGATTTTCTTGCCATGTTATATCTATACTTCACTCTAAAACTCTTTGAACTTTTCAAAAGATTCAAATTTGTGCGACATTAGGTAGACATATCCATATCTACTAAAGTCGTTCGTGAAGGTAATGAAATAGCGATAACCATTCCTTGCGGTCGTTCTCATTAGGTCACACACATATGTGTGAATGAGGCCCAATAGACCACTTGCCCTCTCTCTTAACATGGATAAGGTTTGCTTCGTCATCTTACCAAGTAAACACGATTCATAGTTTTCAAATGACTCAAAGTCAAATGAATCAAAAATGCCTTCGTTAAGAAGTTTCTTGATGCGTTTAATGTTTATATGGCCTGGACGACAATGCCATAAGTAAGTTGTATTTGACTCATCGGTCTTAGCCCTTTTCGCGGTACTTTGAACATTATAAACTTGTTTCACGAAAGAAAGAACATAAAGACCATTCTTTAAATGTGCAATATCATAAAACATATGATCAAGATAATGTAAACATCCATTGTCTCACATCTTGAGATCAAAACACTTGGCATCCAACACCGAAGTTTGAAAATATGTTTGGTGATAACAAAAACATAATAAAACCCATCTAGTTTTATTATAATCCATGCGGCCATAGACAAAACATTATGCCTACATACACAGTAGAAAGACCATCTTCATTTCCTGTTTGTAGTCACATATCCCCTTGCAAAAAAAATCTCGCTTGTCCTTAGTCCCTGAAAATAGGAACGAATGAGAGAGTCAGATGTGGTATCCAATACCCATGAATTTCCATATGCAAGTTTAAAATTTTATGGAAAAGATACCTGAGGTGGAAGGAACATTTCCCTTTTCCACATCTTCCTTGAACTTTTTCATTCCTTCTTGTAATGGCCATATCCATTACAATAAACGCATTCCATTCTCCCTTTCTTGAAGTTCTTCTTCTACAATCCCATTGGCCTCTTAGTAGCCCCTTATGATTAAGAGTCGGCCTTACGAAGAAATTGCACCGCCTCACCTAGTGAGTGTGACTCCTTCTCAGTTACCATTTTCAACCTAAGTGCATCGTAACCCGAGTGAAGTGAGCTAAGAAAAATATGCGCCGCCATCTCATCCTCGAGTGGGATTATTAGTATATCCATGTGCTTGAAGAGCCTTGTTATCTTAAGCACATGGGCTTGGAGAGGCATACTGGGCTAAGCCTAGCACCATAGACTTTGGACCACACTTGGTACCTTTCTTTGACAAGGCACCCTTCTTCCGGTGGTTTAATCTTCATGTTTGAGAGTGACCTAGTCAAACACATGTCCATCATAGTTTCCACAAAGACTTTTTGTAACTCTCACGTTGACAACGTCCTGAAGTGCTTTAAGGAGCATGTTCGGAAGATATGAAGAGAATTTCTTCCTCCAATCCTCCGGGATGGAATTTTCCATCAACTTTGTGACCTTATCACAGACCAAGTCTCATAAGCATCATCGCTCATTAGCCCTTTGGAGTAGAAGCTTTTGAGGGGAGTGTCCAATATATATTCTAAGGAAATATTCCTTAGAGTCTTGCGAAGCTTCTCCTCCCACTCTTTGAAGTTCATCAAGTTCAAGTTGATCATCAACTTGCTAGGGAGTTCCGGATACATGTTGTTGTTTTTAATTGCAGACATTATACTAAAAATGAAAATAATTGCAATGAATAACCATTCTTAATCTAATAAGTTTGAAAATAAAGCATACTTGCAATATTCAACTTATTAACGTTTTATTCACACATTCATAATTTGTCCCATTTAGGCGAGAATAAAACGATTCCAAGATCCTAAAAATCAATGAGTGATTAAGCATGCTTTGGCTTGTCTTAACACTTATTATTTTAAGGTAAGCAATCCAATTGCTAATAGTTCCAAACTATTCTTGGTTTATAAGTTGTCGCATCTAATGCTTTCGTGACAATTATCTCGTTTGCCACAATATCTAAGGACTCCTTACCAATATTGTTGAGTTTAACCCAAACTAATGCGTACATCTAATATACTCCTAAGAGAATGATGATGCCTTGCTTTGGGATAGACCGTCATCGATTTTCAAAATTTTAGTATGTTGGCATTTGGAATGACAATTTTAACCCAATTTTCTTTGGGACTAAAGATTTCTGTGTTGGTTTGATTTAAGTGAACTTAACAAATCATTCATATATATACTTATATATATATACATATACACACGCACACACACACGCACACGCACACACACAAATATATATATTTATATATATATATGCATGTATATATATATACACACACACACACACACACAGACATATATATATATGTATGTATATATGTATGTATATATGTATGTATGTATGTATATATGTATGTATGTATGTATGTATGTATGTATGTATATATATAGATGTATTTATATTCTTAGTGAGCTAGCATGACCCTTTGAAAATCATCTTGAAGCATCCAATCTTCAATCTTCAAGGTCACCTTGACACCTTTTGGCTCCGTCTTCAAAGAAATGTTGTCTTTTGACTTCACCATTAAGCATGCAAGTACTAGAAACTAGGAGCAATCTAAATAATTTAAGTACAAAAATACTTAACGACACACAGTTCGTATTTAGTTTACAAAAATAGATCATGGATCGCAGTCCGTATTTTCTATTCTAGTCAGGCCATACTAGTCACTTTTGTAAAAACATGCATATGCAAATTTTTAATATTTCTTTCACCCATTCACTTCTAAAGTGAATGGCCCATGCAAATTTTACAAGCAATATGAGTCGTTTATTAATAAAACGCGCACTGGTTACTAGCTTATTAGGTCGGTAATCTAATTAACAAGGCTGATTAAAACTAGTCGAGTTGTTAACAAATTATGTGAACTAATGCACCATTAAGAATAATTAAAAACGCTTTAGACGCTCAAAACCAATTAAAGATGCTCCCACTTAAACTCGCATCCTTCTTAATTAAATTAATCCAATTAAGCGCACCAAGTCAATTTTGTCAAAATTACAAGATCATGTAAAAAACCAGGTCCAATCCCTCATTTTTAATCAAAACTGCAAAATCGAGGCAAAGCCTCGATGCTAGCCAAATTTGGATCCCTAGCTTTCAAGCCAAGACTGGGTGCTGCTAGGCTGCCTAGCCGAGCAGCCATACTAAGGCTCAAGATGGGTGCTTCCTAGCAGCCCCAGCAGCTCGCACGCACGCAAGTGCTGCCCACACATCACAACAGCGCACCAAGCAGCTACACAACATGCCAATCAAGCTTGCGTGCTACTGGTGCTAGCAGCAGGTGCTGCCTAGCAGCCCTACGCTTGAGGGGTGGGAGTTACCTAGATGCGGGCTGTGCAAGCAGCCCCTACTAGCCAAGAGGTGTTATTTGAGGCTCCAAGCCACGAATTTTGTGCAACTATCAGGATTTTCAATCCCAAATTATTCATGTGACGATTTTTTATTTTAAATCCAATTTTGAATTAAACATTGAGTAATTTTGAATAATTTTAGGTCCAACCAAATTAATAATAATTTTAGGTTACAAGTTTTTTTGCCTAACTAAATTCAACACCCCCTAAAGGTTATAATTTTAATGTATAATCCAAAGGTTGTAATATTAAAAAAGAACGGGCCAAAGTTTGTATTATTTTTTGCAATTACTACTTATTATTGCGTAGGACGTCTGTCACTCTCAGGTAATATTGCTGCCTACCCGATTAGTTCCTAGTGTAGTTTATCTCAATTCTTTGGGGTAGATATTTGGTTGGAAACCCGTTCGATGTGTGATCAAAGAAATAAATTAATAAATTGACTTGTGTTTTATGTCATAGATTCTGTGTTGATCTTAGGGCTAAGGGTAAGTTAAATGATGCTAGGTTATATGCATGTTAGAGTGCCTCCTTTTACGCTTATGTACTCATCATTGCTGATTGTCGTACTGTGTGTGTTTGGCCTTACCTTTATCTTGGCCCTAAGACAACCCATTTCTTATGGCGAGTAGTAGAGACAGTTTAAGGGGAAGCTTTTCAAGTGATGTAACAAATTCATGTTAGGGATTGAGCGAAGAGCGAATCTTGTTTTACTTTCCATTTAAATATGTGTCTGTTATTTATTGTTGGAAGCTTTGGTCCCTACTTCTCCTAAACTGCCACACACAAGGCAGCTGGGCTGGCTGCCACCTGATGCTGCTAGCACGCACAGCCACCTAGCATGCCTGGCTAGCACATCACGCATCTCCCAGCCCAGCACTTGCGTGCTGCTAGCGAGCTACGCCTTGTGCTGGGCGCTGGGCGCTGCTGCCTTGCTATCGCAGGCATACGCACATGCATGCGTGGTGCTGCTGCCTTCCTATCGCAGGCACACGCACATGCATGGCTCTCGCATAGCCAGCATCACACGCATCATTGTTGCACCCTTCCCATATGCTCGCACACCCAGCCATCCAGCACCACTCGCCCATGCTCGCACATCTACGCATATCCAGGCCAGCACGCACTAGTGCTGTGATTGGTGCGTGGCCTGCGATGGTGCCTAGCACACACGCAAGGCTAGTGCTGCCTACCAGCTAGCTGTGCTTGGTGCGTGGCCTGCGATGAGGCCTAGCACACACGCAAGGCCGGTGCTACCTGCCAGCTTGTTGTGCTATGGTGCACACGCACACGCACACACGCATGTGCCTAGCACTGCGATGGTGCTGTGCATGGTGCTAGGGGGCTGCGATAGTGCCCACGCATATGCACACACACATGGGTGTTGTGCTTGGTGCGACAGAGCTGCGATGGTGCCTAGCATGATGCTAGGGTTGCGATAGTGCCTAGGCATGATGCTAGGGCTGCGATAGTGCCTAGCACACCATGGTGCGCCTAGCACACACATGGTGCGCCTAGGCTTGCGATGAGCTAGCCTAGCCTAGCTACGGTACGCTCATACTTGTTGCTTGTGATTTTGAGACGCTCGGTCTCGACGCCCTAGGCTCGATATCCGACGTCTGTATTCGTAAAACTAAGCTGACTCATTAAATCCTTTCGGATTAATTCGTCATCTCGGATAGGTGATTCGATTGGGTTCGACCCAAAGGGTTCAGTTAAGATTAAGCTGTAACATCAATTGTACATTGATATTACTGATCGAAAGCGGCCTCCACCTAGGCATTCCGATCACTTGACCTTACTGAAGAATTAGCTCCGTAATAATTCTGAACCCTCTATCGGAAGAATACACTTGTTGGAAGGACACCATTCCTTTCAATCTCGCACTTGTCCTTCCGGACAAGTGTGCATATAGTGTATAGATCATTTCCTATGTCACTTAATGTTTATTCGTGAACTATAAGGTAAGATTCCTTGTCATCCTTATTACGTTCGGAAGTGTTTCTCGATCTCCGAGTTCGACTGTCAATAAGCAGATGATTTCTAAAATCCATCTGAGCACGACCATGCATTTTCACAGTCTCGCTCTTCGAGCTTCCTTGTAAACAACAAAACATTTTTCCCTATTGTTAGTAGGGGGACAATCCCAGACTTGTATTGTAAGTTCTTCTTACTAAGAGGACATAGTCTCCTGAGTGTTCCCGTTATAATCCCCAGTTACGACAGACGTTTGGAAACATCAAAGAGTCTAGTACTCAAACAAGATAACTTCACAGTACTCATGGTCGGAGGAAACAAGTTCCAATAGTCATAATGAGAAATGTACTTATGACAAAAATTTAAATTTTCTATAAATACTCTCATAGGTCTTATCCATACAGTTCCAAACTGTGCCTGTGCAAATGATTTATGACCGTCACATCCTCGCATCACAAGAAACGGTGTTGTAAATCATACTACACACTAATCTATGGCGGTCATCAATCGTCCATCTGTTAGATGACCTCGATTAGGGATAATTTTTGATTTAAATATTCAATGTTCACTTAACAGGTGTTTCTTTATCCAAGACATGGTCTTGATACCCTGTTTTGAATATTTCCGTACATCGATTGGACTCATTATTTAATTCTATACCACAATTAAATAGTAATGGAGTGAATGATAATTTTGCACAAAAATTAATTACTCCATTAATGAATGGTTTTAATACAGTGTCTTACATTAAATATCCTATTTAATTAAAACACATGTACAGGGAATTTGAAAGCCAGTCTCCAACATGCTTGATTCCCATTGCCTCAATGTGCTTGTTGTGTTTCACTTGAGGCTTCGGTTTAGTCAAAGGATCGGCTACATTATCATCCGTGCCAATCTTACAAATTCTGATTTCACCTTCGGATTTCCATTCCTTTATCATGTGAAATCGCCTTTGCACGTGTTTGACCTTCTGGTGCTCTCTCGGCTCCCTGGCCTGAGCGATAGATCCATTGTTATCAAAATAGAGGTCTATCGGCCCCTTGATTGAGGGTACACCACCAAGTTCGCTAATGAAATTGCGAATCCAAACAGCTTCCTTGGCAGCTTCTGAAGCGGCCAAGTACTCGGCTTCAGTTGTAGAGTCTGTAGTGGTGCTCTGCTTGGCACTCTTCCAACTAAACGCTCCTCCATTCAAGCAGAATATGTACCTCGACTGTGACTTGAAGTCGTCTCTGGCAGTCTAGAAGCTAGCGTTGGTGTAACCTTCAACAACCAGTTCTTTGTGGCCTCCATACACCAGGAATTTATCCTTGTTCCTTTTCAGGTACTTAAGGATGTTCTTGGCCGCAGTCCAATGCGCCTCTCCTGGGTTCAATTGGTATCGACTCGTTGCCTTCAGGGCATACGATACATCTGGCCTTATACATATCATGGCATACATGATCGATCGGATTAGCGAAGCATATGGGATCTGATTCATTCTTCCTCGCTCAACAAGTGTCTGTGGACACTGTTTCTTGCTGAGAGTTACGCCATGGGACATGGGTAAATGCCCTTTTTTGGCATTCTCCATGTTGAATCGAGCCAGTACCTTATCATTGTAAGTACTCTGGCTTAATCCAATCATCCTCTTAGATCTATCCCTATAGATCTTGATGCCCAATATGTACTGTGCCTCTCCTAAGTCCTTCATTGAAAAGCACTTTCCCAACAAGACCTTTACGGACTCCAACAATTTTGTGTTGTTTCCAATGACATATAGGAACAGGAATGCAATATCACTCCTACTGACCTTCTTCTATACACAAGACTCATCTGGATTTTTGATAAAACCAAACTTGCTAATGGCTTCATCAAATCGCAGATTCCAACTTCTGCTGGCTTGCTTTAGTCCATAAATGGACTTCTTCAGCTTGCAAACCTTTCCAGCGTTGCCTGGATCGACAAAACCTTTTGGCTGTGTCATATACACAGTTTCTCCAAAGTTACATTAAGGAAGGCGGTTTTGACATCCATTTTCCATATTTCGTAATCATAATATGCAGCAATCGCTAGGATGATCCGGACGGATTTTAGCATTGCAACTGGTGAAAACGTTTCATCATAGTCAATCCCGTGGACTTGTCTATAACTTTTTGGCACTGGTCTAGCTTTGTATATTGATACATTTCCATCCTTGCCTGTCTTCACTTTGAAGATCCATTTGCAACCAATGGGTGTATAACCCTCGGGCAAATTCACCAAGTCCCAGACTTGATTTTCAAACATGGAGTCCATCTCGGATTTCATGGCCTCTTGCCATTTTGCAGAGTCGGGGCTCGTCATAGCTTGCTTGTATGTCGCCGGCTCATCACCATCCATGACTAGGATGTCCTGATCATCAGTTAAGACGATACCGAGGTATCTGTCTGGTTGAGATCTTTGCCGTTGCGACCTACGAAGGGTAATCGGTTGAGCATTTACATTGTCTGTTTGATTCTGACCAATCTTCTTAGATGTTTCCAAAGTATCTAGATTGTCAGTTTTGTCAGGTTGACATTGTTGCTCGTCCTCTCGAACTTCGTCAAGTTCGATTTTCCTCCCACTTGTCATTTTGGAAAGGTGATCCTTCTCCAAAAAGACACCATCACGAGCAACAAAAACTTTGTTCTCGGATTTATTGTAGAAGTAATACCCTTTGGTTTCTTTTGGATATCCCACAAAGAAACACTTATCCGATTTGGGGTGAAGTTTGTCCGAAATTAATCGTTTGACATATGCTTCGCATCCCCAAATCTTGAGAAAAGACAACCTTGGAGGTTTCTTAGTCCATAATTCATATGGAGTCTTTCCAACAGCTTTTGACGGAGCTCTATTCAGTGTTAGTGCTGCAGTTTGTAGCGCGTGTCCCCAGAAAGCGATAGGGAGTTCACTAAGACCCATCATTGATCGAACCATGTCTAACAAGGTCCGATTCCTCCATTCGGACACTCCGTTCCATTGAGGAGTTCCGAGAGGTGTCAACTCTGAAAGAATGCCATTTTCTTTCAAGTGATCGTCGAATTCATGGCTCAATTATTCGCCACCTCGATCCGATCGAAGTGATTTAATTTTCTTGCCAAGTTGATTTTCAACTTCTTTCTGAAATTCTTTGAATTTCTTAAGGATTCAGATTTATTCGACATTAAGTAGATATAGCCATATCTACTATAATCGTCGGTGAAAGTGATGAAATATCGGTAACCTTGTCTTGCGGGTGTGCTCATTGGTCCACATACATCCGTGTGTATTAGACCTAATAAGTTACTTGCCCTTTCTCCTAACTTGGAGAATGGCTGTTTTATCATCTTGCCTAATAAGCATACTTCACAATTTTCAAACGACTCTAAGTCGAATGAGTCAAGAACACCTTCTTGAAGAAGTTTCTTGATGCGTTTAATGTCAATATGGCTAAGACGACAATGCCACAAGTAGGTTTGATTCGACTCGATGGTCTTAGCTAGTGGTATCAAGTTTTGTCTAATCATATGTAAAAACATGGAATTTAATTGAACATAAATTTGTAAGACAAACTTGAAACAACTATTGTCAAAGTCTTACACTCAAAATTCCTAGGTGTCCAACACCGTGGATTATAATATATTCAAAGGCATGATGAAATACTAGAATTAGTTTAATTACATGTCATAGACAAAATAGTGCATGCAAGCATGACCGAAAAACCATCTTCGTCGTCTTCTTGTTCTTGCACCAACACTTGGTAAGCTTCTCACTTGGTCCCTGAAAAGGCAATATTAAGTGAGTCATACTTGGTATCCAATACCTTATGATAAGCTTAATTCACAAGTGTTTAGGAAGATACCTGAGGTAGTCGGAGTGATCCCCGGTTCCTTGACGAGCATGCATTCCCTTTTGTAGTGGCCTTGCATGCCATAATGGAAGCATCTCATCTTTGCCTTGACCTTCTTGACCTCCTTCTTCTTAGCTCTCAAGGGCCTTTTGGTCATTCCATAGGCGGTGGCTTGGCTAAGTAGTTGCACCACCTCCTTGAGGGAGTGTGTCTCCTTTCCCGCAGCGATGTGCACTCTAAGTGCATCATAGCCCGAGTGGAGTGAAGCAAGCAAGATATGCCCCGCCATCTCATCCTCTATCGAGTTTCCGAGAAGCTGCATGTGTTTGAAGAGCCTAGTCATACCAATCACATGAGGTCGGAGGGGCATGTCGAGTCTCAATTTGGCATTGTAGACCTTGGTCCAAAGCCGTCGCCTTTCCTTAGCAAGGCATCCCACGTTTGGCAGCTTTATCCTCATGTTTGAGAGTGACCTAGTCAAGTCAAACACGAGTCCATCAAAGTTGCCATTGTCACTCTTGGTGACTCTTACATTGACAACGTTCTCAAGTGCTTTGAGGAACATGTCCGGTAGGTAGGAGGAAAGAGTTTCCTTGCAATCTTCCGGGATGGAATTTTCCATGAGTCGTGAGACCCTTTTGCAATTTGAAGACCATTCCTCATGAGCCTCGTCGGTCATGATTCTCTTGGCAAAGAAGCTTGGAATGAGAGTCTCAAGGGTATACTCCAAGGAACAATTTCGGAGAGTTCTCCTGAGTTCCTCCTCCCATTCCTTGAAGTTGACCAAGTTTAAGGAAAAGGCCAACTTCTCGGGGAGTTCCGGGCACATATGGTCGTTGTTTGAGTTACTTGCAGACATTGTTCTACAATTGAAATAATTTGAAGTGAAAAAACCATTCATACATCAATAAGTTGAAATTTAAAACGTTTATGCACATATTCAATCTTATTGAACATTTTATCCACGCATTTAAAATTGTCCCTTATGGGCGAGAATAAAATGATTCCGAGATCCCAAAGATCAAGAAATGGTTAAGCATGATTTGGCTTGTCTTAATCATTAAATATCTTAAGGTAAGCAATCCAATTGCTAATAGCTCCAAGCTACTCTCGGTTTGATAAAATGTCCCATCTAATGCATTCTTGACATTTTATCTCTTTTGCCACGACATCTAAGGACTCCTTACTGATATCGTTGAGCTTAACCAAGACAACTTGTATACCTAGTATACTTTACGTTCCTAGGGAAGTAGTGATGCCTCGCTTTGGCGTAATCCATCACGTACGCGCATTAGTTCGGTAAGTGTTGTTCTTGGAACGACAAATTTTAGCTCAATATTATTAAAGGGACCTAGGGTTTCTATGTTAGTTGATTTAAGTGAACTTAATTAATCGTCGCAACATAATAGAAATCCTAGACATGCATCTAGAAATCATATATAATAACAATATATAAGGCATAAAAATAGATGCATTTGGCAACTAACATGACCCCTTGAAATCTTCAATTTCCATGGGTCTTCATCTTGGCTCGTCTTCGTCGAAACGCCGTCTTGAGACATCTTGGCCAAAATGAAATAAAAGGAGCTAGCTAGAACGACTAAGATTAATCTAATAGTACAAAAATACTTAACGGTTTGCAGACCGTATTTAGATTTACAAAAATACATAACGGAACGCAGTCCGTATTTTCTATCCTAGTCGGGCCCAACTAGTTGCCATTTTCAAAGAACCTGTTTTGAAAACAATCTTCCATTCACCTATTCACTATTTGTGATTGGCCCATGCAATTTTACGAAATACATAATTAAACACACAAAACTAGTAACTAATTTAGGTGGTTAATCCAATTAACGCGCTTAATTAAAACTAGTCAAAGTGGTTTAATCCATTATTTCTAAACGCAAAAAGCTAACGCACTTAATTAAGCTCCCACTAAATTCCGCATCCATACTTAATTAATCCGATTAATTAAGTCGGCATAACCCATAATTTGTCAAAATTTTGCAAAATCGAAAATTTAGGTTTTTAGCCTCGTTAAAATAATTATTTAAAATTATTAAAATGGCCAAAAATTCGCAAAAAACATAGCTCAAACTTAAGCAAAACCGTCCCACAAAACCCTTTGAGGGTGCACACCATGGCTGCTAGGCAGCCCATGGCATGGCGCCATGGTGCATGGGCGAGGCCTGGAATGCCCAGCAAGCATCGCTGCTAGCCCAGCTGCCTGCTAGCATGCTGGTGCTTGCGAGCTGCTTGCGTGCTGGGCTAGCGCCTGCTGATGCTAGCCAGCATGCACATGCAGCCCTTGCCTAGCCATATCCCCACGCACAGCTGCGCCCAGCCCCACGCATAATCATGCCACACCCTTGTGCGCACCTTAGGCAGCTACATGTGGGCTGCTGGGCAGCCCGGCTAGCCTTGGTGGCGCTTGGGTGTTCTTGCCTTGATTTGCGTGCCAATTCTCGGAATTTAATTCCGATTTGTGTGTGACAATAATTAATTCCAAATTACATTTTAGAATTAATTTGAGGAAAAATAAAATAAAATAAGTCTAACTTAAATAAAATTTATTTTATTGGTGCACAAGCCTAAATTGTCCAAAATTTCAATTTTGAACAAAATTAGGTCTAATTTTATGCTTAAAAAAAAATGAGGTATGTCCAAAATTAATCTTGCCAATATGCAAATTAATAATGGATTTGACAAATGGGAGTTGGAAAAATAAATTAATCATCCAATGATAAAAAAATTTCCAACTTGCATACTTGTGTAAAATACCAAGATTACATCTTCCAATATGAAGATTAATCAAATTTTACTCACAAGTAATTGAACTTGATGAATTTTAATCAACCAAACATGAAAAATCCAAACTTTGTTCAACATGGAATTTAGGGTTAGGGTTCCAATCATTTAAACCTTTAAAGATTAGAACTTTAACATTATTTGGGAACTTAAAATACAAAATCACAACAAGTTTTCACACTTTATTGCAATTTATTTGCAAAATTTGTGAAAAACAAGTTTATGTGAAAAATTGGTATATCAACTTAAGCACTAACAAAAACTCCATTATTATGCTCAAGGATATTTTAAAACCAGTAGATTAGTAATGCAAATGTGCATTTAATCTAACCTTGTAATGCTTGCATTAATCAAGGCTTAAAAAGAATTAAAATTGTCGTTGAAAAACGAAAAACCCCAGAAAAATTGGGTTTCTGGTTCAAATTTGGCTTCTGGACAGACCTTTAAGGAATCAATCTACTCCAGAATGTCGATTCCAACCAAAAATCACTATTTTTGAGCCAAAATCTGGGTTCGACAGCCAAATCGAAAATAAAATCGAGTTTTAAAATTAATTAAAACAAGCATCTAATCCAATTAGAAGAACATGAACCAGAAAATTAAATTCTTTTAAAACACCTTAATTAAAAAATAATTGCAAAAATTAAAAGGAGCGTGGCTCCGATAATGCTGTAGGGTTTCGTAGTGACCCGACACTACGCGGAAGGAAACCCACCCAGACCCGCCCCTTAATTAAAACAATTACCAAGCATATTAAACTTAATCAAACAAGAATTATACCTTTGACGCGTGCTTCGCTCCCAAAGAGCTCTTACTTCAAAATCCCGAAAAGACGAGATCTCTGACGGATCGTACCCTCGACCCGACCCGAGCATCCTAAGTCTTGAAGGTTAGTCAAGACCCGGACAAAATAACTATGAGTTTTACGAATCAAAGGTTTACTCTTTCTTAGATGTGCCTTTTAATTCCACTCAAGGTTGTATTCTCAAAATCCCAACCAAGTGGGTATTTATAGAGAATGGGGACTTGAAACCCCTTTTCATGATCAATGTGGGATCATGTGCAATTGCAATAATTTATAAATAATTAGACAAAAGCAATCACAAGGCAACAAGTGGCAAGAGGAGAGAATGGGTTAGGTGAGGACCATATCCCATGGGGGGACCATTGCCTTGCTCCCCAAGGGAAGCTCGGAAGCTTTGGTCCACACTTCTCCTAAACCGCCACACACAAGGCAGCTGGGCTGGCTGCCACCTGGTGCTGCCAGCACGCACAGCCACCTAGCATGCCTGACTGGCACAACACGCATCTCCCAGCCTAGCACTTGCGTGCTGCTAGCGAGCCACGCCTTGTGTTGGGCGCTGGGCGCTGCTGCCTTGCTATCGCAGGCATACGCACATGCATGCGTGGTGCTGCTGCCGTGCTATCGCAGGCACACGCACATGCATGGCTCTAACATAGCCAGCATCACACGCATCATTGCTGCACCCTTCGCATATGCTCGCACACCCAGCCAGCCAACACCACTTGCCCATGCTCGCACATCTACGCATATCCAGGCCAGCACGCACTAGTGTCGTACTTGGTGCGTGGCCTGCGATGGTTCCTAGCACACACGCAAGGCTAGTGCTGCCTGCCAGCTAGCTGTGCTTGGTGCGTGGCCTATGATGGTGCCAAGAACACACGCAAGGCCGGTGCTACCTGTCAGCTTGTTGTGCTATGGTGCACACGCACACGCACACACGCATGTGCCTAGCACTACGATGGTGTTGTGCGTGGTGCTTGGGGGATGCGATAGTGCCCATGCTTATGCACACACACATGGGTGCTGTGCTTGGTGCGATAGAGCTGCGATGGTGCCTAGCGTCATGCTAGGGCTGCGATAGCGCCTAGACATGATGTTAGGGCTGCGATAGTTCCTAGCACACCATGGTGCGCCTAACACACACATGGTGCGCCTAGGCTTGCGATGAGCTAGCCTAGCCTAGCTACGGCTACGCTCATACTTGTTGCTTGTGATTTTGCGACGCTCAGTCTCGACGCCCTAGGCTCGATATCCGACGTCGGTATTCGTAAAACTCTGCTGACTCATTAAATCCTTTCGAATTAATTCGTCGTCTCGGATCGGTGATTCGATTGGGTTCGACCCAAAGGGTTCAGTTAAGATAAAGCTGTAACATCAATTGTACATTGATATTACTGATCGGAAGCGGTCTCCAGCTAGGCATTCCGATCACTTGACCTTACTGAAGAATTAGCTCCGTAATAATTCTGAACCCTCTATCGGAAGAATACACTTGTTGGAAGGACACCATTCCTTTCACCCATGCCCTCGCAGCACACCGTACCGCACACCCCGCACTCCCTTGCACACACATGGTCTCGCACACACAAGCATCTTCTCTGTAGCATCATTGTTGCGGGATGTGCAAATATCCCCTGCTAGCCAAGAGGTGTTATTTGAGGCTCCAAGCCACGTATTTTGTGCAACTATCAGGATTTTTAATCCTGAATTATTAATGTGACGATTTTTAATTTTAAATCTATTTTTGAATTAATTTTAGGTCCAGCTAAATTAATAATAATTTTAGGTTACAAGTTTTTTTACCGGATTAATTTCAACACCTCCCAAAGGTTGTAATATTAATGTAAACTCTATCTTGCTCTAGAGTATTAGGGAACTTTCCCTTGAGTAGCCGGTTTCATAGACTGAGAACCTTGCTCAAAGAAATGAGTGAATAAACATATGACAAATACAAATGCATTCCATTAATTAAAGGATAGAGTTAGGTCAACAATTGTATAAGTTGAAGGAGAGATTACCTCAATCATCATATGATTGGAAAAGACAGGCGATCTTTAATACCTGCTAAAAGATAAACTAAACTATCGCTTGGCTACTAAGCTAAGGGAAACTAAGAAAGCTAAGAAGAAAGCTTAAAAGAAATGAAATGCTTGTTGTTAATTGATTTTCTTCCTTTGATCCTTGCACTTTTATTTATAGGTAAAATGGAGCGGTTATGGCTGACTCCCATAACTGTAGTATGGTTATTTCTCTTGATGTTAACACTTCTTCAAAAATTAAAAACAACCACTTGCCTCCTAAATCGGCCTTTGTTTATTGGATCTCTAAGCGATATTAGCCCAGTTCCTTCTATATTTTTAATAGTTCAACCCAAAAACCTTTTGCTGACTCTAAAAGCTATTTTACTCGGTCAAAGTCAAGAAAGTCAAAATTATGATTTTTAGGTGTAACAAATCCCCCCCTAATTTTGGTGGTTGATGGCATTGGAAACCAACTAAATTATGACCTTTTATACATATAAGATAAAAAAAACATTATGTATGTTGAATTCTATAAATACTAAAGAACACATAACGTAAACATTACTTTATATATATATATATATATATATATATATTATATATATATATATATATAATATATATATATATATATATATATATATATATATTAAGATGAAATAATTTACAAAAGAAGAGAACTTCAAAACTTATAATCTTTGAATTGTGTATGCTCTAATAAGGAATTAAGGCTAAATATTTAAGGCGATATGCTTATTGAGAAGCCTCTAATATCCTGGATTATCTTGCATCATTGCTACATCATTTTGTAGCCTAGGGTCATCGAGATAATCTTTGAATTCATCGTCGCTAGGCTCTAAAAGGAGCCATTTAATCCTGTGATGTTCGAAAATCTCTTCATGGCACACGCGTATTTGTACATCTGGGTGTGTATTTCCTCTTTGGTACCCCTAGTTACCTTGACTTCATAGTATTGTTTGGAGAAAGGAATAGTCCTAGTCTCTAGTGTCCTGTCGAATGTGGGAGTAAAGATCGTTTGGATCTCCTTAGCCCAAGCCTTTCATACTAAGGCAGCGTTTGTCTTGTCTTCTTTCTCTTCCAAGTGAGGAAGTATGAAATTCTTTAGAAGATCGGCGTTTGCGCCCACTTGAAAAGCGCTCGGCCCAGCGGGCCCATCTTCGCTTTTTGAGCCTTCATACACACACACACACACATGTTGTCACTCCTTAACAGTTAAAATTCTTTGTTACTTCAATATTTTGTGGTAAAAACATGTAACCCTCCATATTCTTGAAAGTCGTTTATCCAAAATCGGATTAAGGGAGATGAATTTTAAACTGTCATGGAAATTACTTGGTAATTTCCACTTCCAAGTTAATAATTATTGATCATTTAATTTTATTGGGAGTTTAGAAATGTCTTTTAAAATAAATGTCAATAAATATAATTGTCTTTCACTTGGTAAATCGTGAAAATAATTATAATTATCACCCATATATTTTAATTTCTAAAAATCAAAAATATATTTTTGTGGGTACAATTATAATAAATCAATTGTATCGCCTGATCGGATGAACAAACTATTCATAATTTGCATTGAATAAATGCATAATAAGACAACTCCAAGTTCAGAAAATATTGAAATTAAACTTTAAAGAGTTAAGACATGATCAAAAACATGTTTAAGTACTTAGTTTTAGTAGAATTAAGAACATGCAACACATCATCTTTGAGCACTTAACTTTTTAATAAAAAGTTAGTTGAATTGGACAAAAGAGATCGAACCAAGTAAACCCTAGACTTTGATCAATCCCAAGAGTGATTGGGGCTTTTGTTTCATCTCCTAATACTCAACAAGATTTTCGAAAGGAAATTCAGCCCATGTTAACCCAATGTATCCTTGGTAAAGGTTACCCTCGCCCTGCTGCGTTTATTGAATTACACCTAAACGGCAATTGGTTTTAAGTCAAAATCCAATTAAATGTTGGGTGCAAGACCAAAAGGCCAGGGGTTGGTTCATGCGGCTTTCCAAATTCCACTCCTTATGGGAGAAGAAGAGAACTCTCAGTTTCCTTAGATTGGTGACATATGGTAAGATTTCATTCAACTGGTAGTTCACATGTGCTCTTATATCTCTTTGGGACCCTTTGTTAAATTGTTTCATCCTGTGCCAAGGTTGCATGACTATAACCTTGCTAACATGGCTTTCCATACTAGTCTATCACCTTATAATGATGAAGGCCAACAAGTCAGATTGTTCAGCCTGATTGAAGGCGTTGAACCCTTATACAACTGAAGTCACAACCTTCTGAAACAGATATTGGCAACATCCAAAAGTAGTAAGGTCAGCTTCAATGCCTATATCTCATACTTTGCATCATAATCATCATATTCTACTAAAGTGTCACAGAAGGAAGAGGTACTATTTATTTTATTCGCTCTTACTCGGTTAATGATGTGCAAATCTCGTGGCATTTCTGCACTGTTATTGCCACTTGCAGTGAACATTGCCCATAGTAAATCCTTTGAAGTGCTAGGTCCAATCTTGTTAGGACAATTTTACAGATGTCTGTTTAGATGTAGTGAAGTTCTAAATGCATGTAAGAGCTTAGAAAATATGGGTGGCCCACTGTGGCTGGTCACTTGTTGGGGTCATCTCTATACCACCTTTTGTATGGAGAAAACTGAAGAGGAAGTTAAGAAAGAGATAGAAGATGAGACAGCATTGTACTCAACTAAACTTCATTGTAGGGAGAAAACTTTGAGGGTGGACTGTTGCTCATATGCAGATATATGCTTCAACTATTTTGACCACCAAAAGTCCTTGAGCCCAATATTGTTATGCATTGTCTACTAGAGCTAGACCCTTTACCTGTTAGTTAGTACATTATGAGCCGGAAAGACAACCGGGATCCTAACAATACTTGGGTCTTTGATGCTACTCCCAAATGGCTTAAGAAAGTAAGTAGAAGGAATACCTTTGAGAGGGATTCCTCATTTTGGTGTTTTGTATTAGCCTCTAGAGATCTACCTACAAGAGAGCCAGAGCAATTTGGTTTAGAAGCCTACAATCCTCAAATGGTAGCCAATTAATTTGGTTTGTGTCAATCTCTTTCTATTCCTTTGTTCACCACATGTAATATGCCCTGGGACTCTAGGCCCAAGTTTCATGAATAAGATGTTTTGAAGAGTGACTCCCTCACATATCCTACATCCATTTTGCAAACTAGGAAGTCTAGCGATGTGGTTTCCTTGAGTTATCTCGAATGGTGGTATCATGGACCACTTAAGGTGTTGGGTTTCGTAGTGTCCGACACTACGCGGAAGAGAAACCCGCCCAAGACCTGCCCACTAATTAAAGAAACTAAACATGCAATCAAATAATTTAACAACAAAAGAGTAAGAAAGAGAAATTACATTCTTACCCCCGACGCATGCTTTGCTCGCTTACGAGCTTTTACTTCAAAGCTCTAGCCTCGCAAGAGCGAAGGCCTCTGACGACTCGCACCCTCGACCCAACCCGAGCGGTCTTTATCCCGAAGCTTAGTCGAGACTTGACTAAAGATAAACTAGAGTATTACAAACTTAAAGGTTTTTTCACTTTCAAGGAGATGCCTTATTGAGTTCAACTCAAGTGGTTATTCCCAAACCCAAAACTTGGGTATTTATAGGGAAGGGAGCCTTGATCTCCCTTCTCTCATCAATGTGAGAAAATTGCATTTTCCCTCAGTTTATTTTAATCAAAAATAAATTAAAATGCAAAGCAATCAACAAGCTCCAAGCGTCATATGGAGAGCAAGGGTTTGTGAGGACCACCAAAGGAGGGGACTAAAACTCCTTACTCCCCAAGCCAAATAACAGTACCGGTCCTCATATTTGATCGGTGCTGACCACACCACATGGCTGGCTGGCAGCCTGCCTAGCTGGCGCTTAGCACCAAGGCTGGGTTGCCTAGCCAGCTCGCACACACATGCGTGTAGCAAGTTGACCATGCATGTGTTGTGGGCTGCAGCTGCGTTGCGCTGCGAGTGTGCGTGTGCTAGAAGTCCTAGCACTTGCTTTTAGCTGGTGCTGCTATGCTAGCAAGAACACATTGCCACAATACACGCACGCTAACACGTTGCTTGTGATGCTTGTGCTAGCGAGACCCAGCAAGCACTTGCGTGCTGCTGGCCTTGCGATGTTGTGGGATGCGCTGTGCAATGCCAACCATGCTGCGATGGCTGGTGCTGCTATACTAGCAAGCACGCATAGCCACAACAAACACATGCATGGCACGCAGCTTGCGATGCTCGTGCTGTGCGATATGCGTGTGCTAAGCAATGCTAGGCACGCTGACATGCGTGTGGTTGGTGACCTTGCCCAGCCTAGCACTCGAAAGGCTAGGCCAATGCGAGGCTACGGATTGGCTTGTACTTATCGCTTGCTTGATTCTACATCTCGTCAAATTCTAAATTCGACTTGACTTGCGACGCTCGATTTCGACGCTCTAAGCTCGATATCCGACGTCTTTGTTCGTAATACTCTAATGACTCATCTAATCCTTCGGATTGATTCGTCGTCTTGGATCAGTTATTCGATTGGGGTACGACCCAAAGGGTTCAGTCAAGATTAAGCCGTACCATTAATTACCCATTGATATTACTGATCGGAAGTGGCCTCCACCTAGGCATTCCGATCACTTGACCTCACTAAAGAATTAGCTTTCTAATAATTCCAAACCCTCTATCAGAATAATAAATTTGTTGGAAGGACACCATTCCTTTCAATCTCCCACTTGTCCTTCCGGACAAGTGTGCAGATAGTGTATAGCCCATTTCCCATGACACTTAATGTCTCTTCATGAAATATAAGGTAAGGTTCTTCGCCATCCTTATTACGTCCAGAAGTGTTTCTCGATTTTTGAGTTCGGCTGTCAATAAGCAGATGATTTCTAAAATCCATCAGAGCATAGCCATGTATTTTCATAGTCTCGCTCTTCGAGAGGCCTTGTAAACAACAAAGACATGTTCCCTATTATTAATAGGGGGACATTCCTAGTCTTACATTGTTATCTTTCCTTACTAAGAGGACCTAGTCGCCCGAGTGTTGCCATTATAATCCCCATTTACGGTAGACGTTTGAAAACATCAAAACAAACTAGTACTCAAACAAGAGAACTTACAATACGCATGGTTGAGGAAAAAGGTTCTGATAGCTATAATGAGAAATATACTTATGACGATTTTAAATCTGTTAAAGTACTCTCATAGGTCGATCCGGTATAGTTCTAATCAAATATATGTGCAAATGATTTATGACAATCATGTCCTCGTAGCACAAGAAACAGTGCTATAAATCATACTACACACTAATCTCAAGTGGTCATTAATCGTCCATCATTTAAATGACCTTGATTAGGGATGATTTTCGACTGAAATATTCAATGTTCACTTAACAAGTGTTTCTTTTTCCAAGACATGGTCTTGATACCCTACTTTGAATATTCTCAGAAATCGAATGGACTCATTATTTAATTTTAAACCACAATTAAATAAAAATTGAGTAATAATAAATTTGCAAAAAATTTAATTGCTCCAAAACCGAATGGTTCAACATATTGTTTTATATTAAGACATCAAGTTTAATTAAAACACATATACAGGGAAATCAAAGCCAATCTCCAACATGCTTGATTCCCATTGCCTCAACATGCTTGTTATGGCAAAGGTTTAGTTAGTGGATCAGCTAAATTGTCGTTCGTTCCAATATTACAAATTTTGATTTCACCCTCGGACTTCCATTCCATTATCATGTGAAATCGTCACTTGACATGTTTGTGTAGGGTTTCGTAGAGACCCACTCTACGCGGAAGAAAACCCACCAAGACCCGCCCCGATAAGCAAAGCAATTAAATCATGCAAAACATAATTAATACATAATTAAGAGAAAAGGGAGAAAGAGTTATACCCGACCCGAGCGATCCAAGTCCCGAAGGTTAGTCGGGACCCGATCAAATAAAAAAGGGAGTTTTACGAACTTAAGGCTTTCTCAATTATTGGAGATACCTTTTGAGTTCTACTCAAGTTGTGTATTCTCAAAATCCCAACCAAGGGGTATTTATAGAGAATGGGGACTTGAATCCCATTTCATGATCAATTTGGGATCATGTGCAATTGCACTAATTTATTTAATTCCAAAATAAATTATTAAGCAAATGCAATCACATAGCAACAAGTGGCAAGAGGAGATAATGGGTTAGGTGAGGACCATATCCCATGGGGGGACCATTGCCTTGCTCCCCAAGGGAAGCCTTGAGGCGTTGGTCCCCACCTCTCCTAAACCGCCACTCACAAGGGCAGCTAGGCTGGCAGGCACCTAGCACGCCAACACACACCAGCCAACTTGTGTGCCAGCACGCACTGGCCCAGCAAGCCCAGCATATGCGTGCTCCGAGCTGCTGGGTTGCTGGGCTCTGGGCGCTGCTCAGTGTGGTGATGCTGCCTAGCCAACGCACACACACGCATAGCCTTGATGGCTAGTGCGTAGTGCTGGCCCTGGTCACTCGCACATACCGCATAGCCAGTATGCGTGCTGCTAGCGAGCCACGCATGCTGGGCACTGCCTTGCTAGCCACACGCACAAGAATGCTATTGCTTGGTGCTGTGCTAGTGATGCAAACGCACATGGCGATGCTTCCTAGTGGTGTGCTATGTGTTGCAATGGTGCGATGAGGTATAGCCCATTTCCTATGTCGCTTAATGTCTCTTCGTGAACTATAAGGTAAGATTCGTTGTCATCCTTACTACGTTCAGAAGTGTTTCTTGATCTCCGAGTTCGACTGTCAATAAGCAGATGATTTCTAAAATCCATCTGAGCACGGCCATGCATTTTCACAATCTCGCTCTTCGAGCTGCCTTGTAAACAACAAAGACATGTTCCCTATTGTTAATAAGGGGACATTCCCATTCTTGTACTATAAGTTTCTCTTACTAAGAGGACCTAATCTCCCGAGTGTTCCCGTTATGATCCCCAGTTACGAAAGATGTTAGGAAACATCAAAGAGACTAGTACTCAAACAAGAAAACTTCACAATACTCATGGTTGAGGAAACAGGTTCCGATAGCTATAATGAGAAATGTACTTATGACAATTTTGAATCTCTTAAAGTACTCTCATAGGTCTATCTAGTACAGTTCTAAACTAGCACCTATGCAAATGATTTATGACCATTACGTCCTTGCAGCACAAGAAACGGTGCTGTAAATCATACTACACACTAATCTCTGGTGGTCATCAATCGTCCATCAGTCAGACGACCTTGATTCGGGATTATTTTCGATTTAAATATTCAATGTTCACTTAACAGCTGTTTCTTTATCCAAGACATGGTCTTGATACCCTGTTTTGAATTTTTCCATAAATCGAATGGACTCATTATTTAATTCTAAACCAGAATTAAATAGCAACTGAGTGAATAGAAAATATAAAATTCATTACTCCATAAAAAAATGGTTTCTGAAAGGAATGGTGTCCTTCCAACAAGTGTATTATTCCGATAGAGGGTTCGGAATTAATACAGAGCTAATTCTTCAGTAAGGTCAAGTGATCGGAATGCCTAGGTGGAGGCCGCTTCCGATCAGTAATATCGAGGTACAATTGATATTACAGCTTAATCTTAACTGAACCCTTCAGGTCGAACCCAATCGAATCCCCGATCCGAGACGTCGAATTAATCCAAAAGGATTTAATGAGTCGACAGAGTTTTACAAATACAGGCGTCAGAAATCGAGCCTAGGGCGTCGAGACCGAGCGTCACAAAATCACAAGCAACAAGTATGAGCGTAGCCGTAGCTAGGCTAGGCTAGCTCATCGCAAGCCTAGGTGCACCATGTGTGTGCTATGTGCACCATGTGTGTGCTAGGCGCACCATGGCGTGCTAGGCACTATCGCAGCCTAGGCGCGCCCTGGCAGCCCATCGCAAGCTAGCAGCATGCTAGCATGGGTGCCTGGGTGCGCATGGCAGCCATCGCAAGCCACACAGGCACCAGGCAGCCCATCGCAGCTAGTAGCGTGCTAGCGTGGGTGCCTGGGTGCATATGGCACTTGTCGCCAGCAATGGGCGCACCAGGCGCACCATCGCAGGGCCTGGTATTGCGTGTGTGCGTGCCTGGCATGGCAGCACCATCGCAGGCACCAGGCGCACCATGGCAAGCACTAGGTGATGCGTGCGTGCGTGCCTGGCTTGGCAGCACCATCGCAAGCACCAAATGCTAGCATGGTTGGCTGCCTGGCAATGGCGCGCTATGTGCGTTGATGCTTGTGTGCTAGCCTTCGCATGGCAGCACCAAGCATCGCACCACATGCGAGTGCCTAGGCGCTAGCATGATGCTAGGCCTCGCACAAGCAGCCTCGCACCACAGGCGCCTTGATGCGCGTAGGCTAGGCTTGCACATGTGCGACTAGCCAGTGCGTGGGATGCGAGGCCAGCACCAGCGATGCCCAGCAAGCACTAGCTAGGAGATGCATGACTGTGCATGCGATGGCAAGGCAGCACCACGCATATGCGTGTGTGTGATCCTGCGATAACAACAAGGCAGCACCACGCACAAGTGTGTGCGTATGCCTGCGGTAGCAAGGCACCAGCGCCAGCGATGCCCAGTAAGTGCTAGCTGGGCGATGCATGATGTGCGTGCGATATTAGCGCTGGGTAGATTGGCTGGGTGATGCATGGTGCTCCAGCCAAGCAAGCTAGCTGGCTGTGCGTGCTGGCAGCGCCAGGTGGCAGCCAGCCTAGCTGCCTTGCAAATGGAGGTTTGAAGGGGAAGTGGGGACCAAAGCCACCAAGCTTCCCTTGGGGAGCAAGGCAATGGTCCCCTCCATGGGATATGGTCCTCACCTAACCCATCCTCTCCTTTTGCCACTTGTTGGCTTGTGATTGTTTTGCATAATTATTTATTTTAGAATTAAATAAATTATTGCAATTGCACATGATCCCACATTGATCATGAAAAGGGGTTTGAAGTCCCCATTCTCTATAAATACCCACTTGGTTGGGATTTTAAGAATACAACCTTGAGTGGAATTAAAAAGGCAACTCTTGAAAAGAGTAAACCTTTGATTCGTAAAACTCATAGTAATTTTGTCCGGGTCTTGACTAACCTTCAAGACTTAGGACGCTCGGGTCGGGTCGAGGGTACAATCCGTCGGAGATCTCGTCTTTTCGGGATTTTGAAGTAAGAGCTCTTTGGGAGTGAAGCACGCGTCAAAGGTATAATTCTTGTCCTTAATCTTGTTTGATTAAGTTTATTATGCTTGTTTAATTGCTTTAATTAAGGGGCGGGTCTTGGTGGGTTTCCTTCCGCGTAGTGTCGGGTCACTACGAAACCCTACAGCGGTATCGGAGCCACGCTCCTTTTAATTTTTGCAATTATTATTTAATTAAGGTGTTTTAAAGAATTTAATTTTCTGGTTCATGTTCATCTAATTAGATTAGATGCTCGTTTTAATTAATTTTTAAAACTCGATTTTATTATCGATTTGGCTGTCGAACCCAGATTTTGGCTCAAAAATAGTGATTTTTGGGTGGAATCTACATTCTGGAACTGTTTCAGCCCTTTTAGGATTGTCCAGAAGCCAAATTCGAACCAGAAACCCAATTTTTCTGGGGTTTTTCGTTTTTCAATGAAAGTTTTAATTCTTTTTAAGCCTTGATTAATGCAAGCATTACAAGGTTAGATTAAATGCACATTTGCATCACTAATCTACTGGTTTTAAAATATCCTTGAGCATGATAATGGAGTGTTTATTAGTGCTTAAGTTGATATACCAATTTATCACATAAACTTGTTTTTCACAATTTTGCAAATAAATTGCAATAAGGTGTGAAAACTTGTTGTGATTTTGTATCTTAAGTTCCCAAGTATTGTTAAAGTTCTAATCTTTAAGTGTTTAAATGATTGGAACCCTAACCCTAAATTCCATGTTGAACAAAGTTTGGATTTTTTCATGTTTTGGTTGATTAAAATCCATTAAGTTCAATTACTTGTGAGTAAAATTTGATTAATCTTCATATTGGAAGATGTAATCTTGGTATTTTACACAAGTATGCAAGTTGGAAAATTTTTATCATTGGATGGTTAATTTATTTTTTCCAACTCCCTTTTGTCAAATCCATTATTAATTTGCATATTGGCAAGATTAATTTTGGACATAGCTCATTTTATTTTAAGCATAATGTTTGACCTAATTTTGTTCAAAATTGAAATTTTGGATAAATTTAGGCTTGTGCACCAATCTGCAGTGGTGCTTTTCTTGGCACTCTTCCAGCTAAACGCTCCTCTATTTAGGCAAAATATGTACCCTGACTATGACTTGAAGTCGTCTCTGTCAGTCTGGAAACTAGTGTCGGTGTAACCTTCCATAACCAAGTCTTTGTGGCCACCATAGACCAGGAATTTATCCTTGTTCCTTTTCAGGTACTTAAGGATATTCTTGGTCGCAGTCCAATGCGCCTCTCCTGGGTTTGATTGGTATCGACTCGTAGCGCTTAAAGCATACGATACATCTAGCCTGGTACATATCATGGCATACATGATCGATCCAATTAGCAAAGCATATGGAATCTGATTCATTCTCTCTCGCTCAACAGGTGCCTGTGGGCACTGTTTCTTGCTGAGAGTTACGCCATGGGACATGGGCAGGTGCCCTCTTTTGGCATTCTCCATGTTGAATTGTGCCAGTACTTTATCAATGTAAGTACTCTAGCTCAATCCAATCATCCTCTTAAATCTATCCCTGTAGATCTTGATGCCTAATATGTGCTGTGCCTCTCCTAAGTCCTCCATTAAAAAGCACTCTCCCAACCAGCCCTTTACGGACTCTAGTAATTTTGTGCTATTTCCAATGAGCAGTATGTCATCAACATATAGGACTAGGAATGCGATGTCACTCCCACTGACCTTCTTGTAGACACAAGACTCATCTGGATTCTTGATAAAATTAAACTTGCTGATGGCTTCATCAAATCGCAGATTCCAACTTCTGCTTGCCTGCTTCAGTCCATAAATGGACTTCTTAAGTTTGCATACCTTTCCAGCGTTGCTTGGATCAACAAAACCTTCCGACTGTGTCATATACACAGTTTCTTCCGAAATCCCATTTAGGAAGGCGGTTTTGACATCCATTTGCCATATTTCATAATCGTAATATGCAGCAATCGCTAGGATAATCCGGACAGACTTTAGCATTGCAACTGGTGAGAAGGTTTCATCATAGTCAATCCCGTGGATTTTTCTATGTCCATCTTTGTCTGTCTTCAATTTGAAGATCCATTTGCAGCCGATGGATGTGTAACCCTCGGGCAAATTCACCAAGTCCCAGACTTGATTTTCAAACATGGAGTCCATCTCGGATTTCATGGCCTCTTTCCATTTAGCAGAGTCGAGGCTCGTCATAGCTTGTTTGTATGTCGCTGGCTCATCACCATCCATAACTAGGACGTCCTGATCATCAGTTAAGACAATGCCAAGGTATCTGTCTAGTTGAGATCTTGGCCGTTGCGACCTACAAAGGGTAATGGGTTGAGCATTTACATTGTCTGTTTGATTCTGACCAATCTTCTCAGCTGCTTCCAAAGCACGTAGATTGTCAATTTTATCAGGTTGACATTGTTGCTTGTCCTCTCGAACTTCGTCGAGTTCGATTTTCCTCCCACTTGTCATTTTGGAAAGGTGTTCCTTCTCCAAAAAGACACCATCACGAGCAACAAAAACTTTGTTCTCGGATTTATTGTAGAAGTAATACCCTTTGGTTTCTTTTGGGTAGCCCATAAAGAAACACCTGTCTGATTTGGGGTGAAGTTTGTCCGAAATTAATCATTTGACATATGCTTCGCATCCCCAAATCTTGGGAAAAGATAACCTAGGAGGTTTCTTAGTCCATAATTCATATGGAGTCTTTTCAATAGTTGTTGACGGAGCTTGGTTCAGTGTTAGTGTCGCGGTTTGTAGCGCATGACCTCAGAAAGAGATAGGAAGTTCACTAAGACCCATCATTGATCGAACCATTCCTAACAAGGTTCGATTCCTCCGTTCAGACACTCCGTTCCATTGAGGAGTTCCGGGAGGTGTTAGCTCTGAAAGAATACCATTTTATTTCAAGTGATCGTCGAATCCATGGCTCAAATATTCGCTACCTCGATCCGATCGAAGTGCTTTAACTTTCTTGTCAAGTTGATTCTCAACTTCTCTCTGAAATTCTTTGAATTTCTCAAAGGATTCAGATTTATTCGACATTAGGTAGACATAGCCATATCTACTAATGTTTGTTAACGAAGGTGAATTCTTAGGGGTCTTAGTTTGAGTAGT
Source organism: Chenopodium quinoa (assembly GCF_001683475.1). Classification (NCBI taxonomy): domain Eukaryota; kingdom Viridiplantae; phylum Streptophyta; class Magnoliopsida; order Caryophyllales; family Amaranthaceae; genus Chenopodium; species Chenopodium quinoa. The sequence goes on along the minus strand of NW_018743212.1, from coordinate 4,476,406 downwards.
GGTATCAACTTTTGTCTAATCATATGTCAAAACATGGAATTTCCATTGAACATATATAAACAAGACATTTTGCAACAACTATTGTTAAAGTCTTACGATCAAAACAACTTGGTGTCCAACACCATTGATCATAATATGTTCAAAAGCATGATGAAACTAATATTAGTTTAATTACATGTCATAAACAAAATAGTGCATGCAAGCACGATCGAAAAAACCATCTTCGTCGTCTACTTGTCCTTGCATGAACACTTGATAAGCTTCTCACTTGGTCCCTGAAAAGGCAACATAAAGTGAGTCATACTTGGTATCTAATACCTATGAATAGCTTTAAACACAAGTGTTGATAAAGATACCTGAGGCAGATGCCACATTCTTCTCCTCCTCCTCCCGGAAGAGCTTGCATTCTCTCTTGTAATGGCCTTTCCCACCACAGTAGAAGCATCGCATCTTTGCCTTGACCTTGAAATCCCTCCTTCTTGATGGTCTTTTGGTTTCCCCACATGAATTGGCTCGGTGAAGTAGCTCCACCACACTCTTCAAAGAATGTGTTTCCTTACCCTCAGAAATATATGCCCTTAGTGCATCATATCCTGAGTGGAGTGAAGTGAGCATAATATGACCAGCCATTCCATCCTCTAATGGAATTCCGAGGAGTTCCATGTGCTTGAAGAGCCTAGTCATTCTCGCCACATGGGGTCGGAGGGGCATACCCGGTCTCAACTTGGTTTTGCAGACTATAGACCAAAGATGGTACCTCTCTTTAGAAAGACAACCTTGTTCTGATGGCTTCACATTCATGTCTGTGAGTGACCTAGTCACCTCAAACAAGAGTCCATCATTGTTGTCATTGAAACTTTTAGAGAATATCACACCGACAGCGTCCCTTATTCCTCCAAGGAATAAGTTCGGAAAAGAGAATGGAAGCTTTCCTTTCCATTCTTCCAGGATGGAGTTAGCCATGAGTTGTGACACTATTTTGCAATCGTTGGACCATGCATAATAAGTGTCTTAACACTAGATATTTTAGGGTAAGCAATCTAATTGCTAATAGCTCTAAGCTACTCTCGGTTTGACAAAACGTCGCATCTAATACATTCTTGACATTTTATCTTTTTTGCCACGACATCTAAGGACTCCTTACTGATATCGTTGAGCTTAACCAAGACCAACTTGTATACCTAGTATACCTTACGCTCCTAGGGAAGTAGTGATGCCTCTCTTTGGCATAGCCCATCAAATACGCTCATTAGTTCGGTCAGTGTTGTCCTTGGAACGGCAAATTTTAGCTCAATATTTTAAAGGACCTAGGGTTTCTATGTTGGTTGATTTAAGTGAACTTAACTAATCATCACAACATATCGAAATCCTAAACATGCATCTACCATTCACAATATATATATGAACATAACAACAATATATATAAGGCATAAATTTGATACATTTGGCAACTAGCATGACCCCTTGAAATCTTTAAATCTTCAAGGGTCTTCATCTTGGCTCGTCTTTTTAGAAAATGCAGTCTTGAGACATCTCAGCCAAGAAACTAATTACTAGTTAGTACGACTTAGATTAATCTAAAGTACAAAAATACTTAACGGTACGCAGACCGTATTTAGATTTACAAAAATATGTAACGGAACACAGTCCGTATTTTCTATCCTAGTCGGGTCCTACTAGATGCCATTTTCTCAAAACCTGCTTTAAAGAAATCTTTCATTCACCCATTCACCATCGGTGAATGGCCCATGCATATTACGAGATAAAACAAGTAAACACGCAAAACTAGCAACTAACTTAGGTGGTTAATCCGATTAACGCGCCTAATTAAAACTAGTCAAAGTTGTTTAATAAATTAAGTCTTACTAAGGTGCAATTGTACACGTAATAAGCTAAGCTCCCACTAAATTCCGCATCCAACTTAATTAATCCAATTAATTAAGCCGGTTAACCCAAACTTGTCAAAATCAAAATTTTGCAAGAGCCGAAAAATCGAGGTCTAACCTCGTTAAAATAATTATATAAATATTTTAAAACGGCAAAATTTTCGCAAGACGCATAGCCCGAAATTGAGAAAAAAACACCCCACTCGTATCCTTGTGGGTTGCGCACCATGGCTGCTAGGCATCCCATGGCATGTGCGTGATGCTTGGTGCTAGCATGCTGCACCCAGCATAGCACACTACGCTGGCTAGCGCCAGCTGCTTGCTACGCATGTTGCGCATGCTGGCTTGCATGCTGGTACCTGCCAGCGAGTGGTGGGGTAGTCGGGGCTTGCTACCATGCTGCCCAGCAGCATTCCCAAGCATCCAGCAGCCTAGGCCACTGCCAAGCACCAGCGCACTAGCATCCCCTCGCCACACAGCAGCGCCATTTCGAGGCTTTGCCCTTGTGCGCACCATAGGCAACCACATACGGGCTGCGTGGGCAACCTAACTAGCCTTGGTGGCGTTTGGGGTTTTTCCACAATTTGCGTGCATTTTTCTCAGGATTTTAATCCCGATATACTTGTGAAGTAAAATTAATCTAAATTTATTTTAGAATTAATTTAGGGTAAAAATGAAAATAAAATAAGTCCAACTTAACTAAATTCAATTTTAATGGTCCACAAGCCTAAATTTCCAATACCACCTTGGAATATTTTAGGTCTTTCTTGATGCTTAAAATTGAAAAATCTATGTCCATAATTAATTTAACCAATATGCAAATTAATAATTGATTTTGACAAATAGGGAGTTGGAAAAATAAACTAATCATCCAGCACACACCATCCAGCTTGCGTGCCAGCACGCACTGGCCCAGCACGCCCAGCATATGCGTGCTGCGAGCTGTTGGGTTGCTGGACGCTGGGCACTGGGCACTGCTCAGCGTGGTGCTATTGCCTAGCCAACGCACACACACGCATAGCCTTGCTGGCTGGTGCGTAGTGCTGGCCCTGGCCACTCGCACATACCGCATAGCCAGCATGCGTGCTGCTAGCGAACCACGCATGCTGGGCACTGCCTTTCTAGCAACACGCACAACCACGCTATTGCTTGGTGCTGCGCTAGCGATGCACATGCACATGGCGATGCTGCCTAGTGTTGTGCTATGTGCTGTGATGGTGCGATGAGCGATGCCAGGCCTTGTCTAGCGCCAGCGCCTAGCATACAAGCAAGGCCTAGCCTTGCGATGCTTGGGCGCATGGCTTGCTAACATATGCGCAAGCACCTAGCACGCCTAGCATGCTAAGCTTGCGATGAACTAGCCTAGCCTAGCACTCACATGGCTAAGCCAATGTGATGCTACGGCTATGATCATACTTGTTGCTTGTGATTTTGCGACGCTCGATTTCGACGCTCTAGGCTCGATGTCCGACGTGTGTGTTCGATTGGATTCGACCCAAAGGCTTCAGTTAAGATTAAGCTGTAATATTAATTGAACCTTAATATTATTTATCGGAAGCGGCCTCCACCTAGGCATTCCGATCACTTGACCTTACTGAAGAATTAGCTCTATAATAATTCTAAACCCTCTATCAGAATAATACACTTGTTGGAAGGACACCATTCCTTTCAGTTTGACCTTCTGATGTTCCCTAGGCTCCCTGGCATGAGCAATAGCTCTATTGTTATAACAATATAGGTCTGTTAGACTTTTGATGGAGGGTACAAGATCAAGTTCACTAATGAACTTACGAATCCAAACTGCCTCCTTAGCTGCTTCCGAAGCTGCCAAGTATTCGGCTTCAATTATAGAATCTGCAGTGGTGCTTTGCTTAGCAATCTTCCAACTAAACGCTCTTCCATTTAGGCAGAATATGTACCCTAACTGCGACTTGGAGTCGTCTCTGTCAGTTTGGAAGCTTGCGCAAGATAACCTTTAAAAACCAAATCATTGCTCGACCATAGAACATAAATTTATCCTTGTTCCTTTTTAGGTACTTTAGGATATTCTTGGCCGCAGTCCAATGCGCCTCTGTTGAGTCTCATTGGTATCGACTCGTAGCACTCAAGGCATATGATACATCTGGCCTTGTACATATCATGGCATACATGATCGATCCAATAAGCGAACCTATACAGAATCTGATTCATTCTCTCTCACTCATCAGGTGTCTACGGACACTGTTTCATGCTGAGAGTTATGCCATGTGACATGGGCAGGTGCTCTCTCTTGGCCCCTTCCATGTAGAATCGTGCCAATACCTTATCAATATAAGTACTTTGGCTCAATCCAATCATCCTTTTAGATCTATCCCAAGTCCTTCATTGAAAAGCACTTTCCAAGCCAGCCCTTTACGGACTCTAACAGTTTAATGTTGTTTCCAATGAGTAATATGTCAACGATGTATAAGACGAGGAATGTGACGTCACTCCCACTGACCTTCTTGTAAACACAAGACTCATCGAATCGCAGATTCCAACTTCTTCTTAGTCCATAAATGGACTTCTTAAGCTTGCATACTTTCCCAGCATTACTTGGATCAACAAAACCTTCCGGTTGTGTCATGTACACAGTTTCTTCCAAAATCCCATTAAGGAAGGTGGTTTTGACATACATTTCCCATATTTCATAATCACAATATGCGGAAATTGCTAGGATAATCTGGAAGGACTTAAGCATAGCGACTGGCGAAAAGGTTTCATCATAATCAACGCCGTGAATATGCTTGTAACCTTTTTTCACCAATCTAGCTTTGTATATAGATACATTTCCATCTTCATAGGTTTTCAACTTGAAAATCCATTTGCAACCGATAGGTGTATAACCTTCGGGCAAATTAACCAAGTCCCAGACTTGATTTTCAAACATGCAATCCTTCTCGGATTTCATTGCCTCTTGCCATTTTGTAGAGTCGAGGCTCGTCATAGCTTGTTTGTACGTTGCTAGCTCATCTCCATCCATAACTAAGATATCTTGATCTTCGGTTAAGACGATACCGAGGTATTTGTCTGGTTGAGATCTTGGCCGTTGCGACCTACGAAGGGTAATAAGTTGAGCATTTGCATTGTTGGTTTGACTTTGACCAATGTCATTAGCTACTTCTAAATCTTTTTTATTTTTAGTTTTTTCAAGTAGACATTATTGCTCTTCTTCTCGAACTTTGTCGAGTTCGATTTTCCTCCCACTTGTCATTTTGGAAAGGTGTTCCTTCTCTAAAAAGACATCATCACGAGCAACAAAAACTTTGTTCTCAGATTTTTTGTAGAAGTAGTACCCTTTGATTTCTTTTGGGTATCCCATAAAGAAACACTTGTCAGATTTTGGGTGAAGTTTGTCAGAAATTAATCTCTTGACATATGCTTCACAACCCTAAATCTTAAGAAAAGACAACCGTGGAGGTTTCTTGGTCCATAATTAATATGGAGTTTTTTCGACATATTTTGACAGAGCATGGTTCGGTTTTAGTGCCACGGATAGAAGTGTGTGTCCCCAGAAAGAGATAGGAAGTTCACTAGGACCCATCATTGATCGGACCATCTCTAACAAGGTTCGATTCCTCCTTTCGAACACTCCGTTCCATTGTGGAGTTCCGGGAGGTGTCAACACTGAAAGAATACCATTTTCTTTCAATTGATCGTCGAATTCGTGGCTCAAATACTCACCACCTCGATCCGATCAAAGTGCTCTGATTTTCTTGCCAAGCTAATTTTCAACTTCACTCTGAAACTCTTTAAATTTCTCAAAAGATTCAGATTTGTTCGATATAAGGTAGACATAACATATCTACTATAGTCGTCCGTGAAGGTGATGAAATATCGATAACCTTACCTTACGGGTGTACTCATTGGCCCACATACATCCGTATGTATTAGACCCAATAAGTCACTAACCCTTTCACCCAACTTGGAGAATGGTTGCTTTATCATCTTGCCTAATAGACATCCTTCACAATTTTCACACGGCTCTAAGTCGAATGAGTCAATAATACCTTCATGAAGAAGTTTCTTGATGTGTTTGATGTTAATGTGGCAAAGACGATAATGCCACAAGTAGGTTTGATTCGACTCAATGATCTTAGCTCTTTCGGCGGTATTATTAATATTTATCTAATCATATGCAATTTTATAGAACATATAAGCAAGACATTTCAAAACAACCATTGTTATAGTCTTGTGATCAATGTAACCCGGTGTCTAACACCATAGATAAAAGTATGTTAAAAAGAATTATAAACAAAGGTTAGTTAATTACAATCAATAGACAAAAATGTGCCTACAAGCACGACCGAAAGACCATCTTTATCATCCGCTTGTAGTTCCACATCCACTTGTGAAGCCCTCTTACTTGGTCCTTGAAATGGGAGCATAAAGTGAGTTAAACATGGTATCCAATACCTATGAATAGCTTTATAAACAAGTGTTAATGAAGATACCTGAGGTAGATGTAACATTCCTCTCCTCCTCATCCTTTCGGAAGATCTTGCATTCCCTCTTGTAGTGGCCTTGTCCACCACAATAAAAGCATCGCATCTTCGCTTTGTTCTTGAAATCCCTTTTCCTTGCTCTTAAGGGCCTTTCGGTTTCTCAATAGGAGGTGGCTCGGTGAAGCACCTGCACCACTTCTCTTAAAGAGCGTGTCTCCTTTCCCGTAGCTATATGCGCCCTAAGTGCATCATAGCCCGAGTGGAGTGAAGCAAGCAAGATATTACCCGCCATCACATCCTCCAATGGGATTCCGAGAAGCTCCATGTGTTTGAAGATCCTAGTCATTCTAAGCACATAAGGTCGGAGGGGCATACCTGGTCTCAATTTGGTATTGTAGACCCTTGACCAAATCCGGTGCTTCTCCTTAGCAAGACAACCTTCTTCCGGTGGCTTTATCTTCATGTTCGAGAGTGACCTAGTCACATCAAACACGAGTCCATCATAGCTGTCATTGAGACTCTAGGTGACTCTCACATTGACAACGTCCTCAAGTGCTTTGAGGAAAATGTCCGGAAGGTAGGACGAGAACTTTTCCTTTCATTCTTCCAGGATGGAATTAGCCATTAGTCGTAAGACTTTCTTGTAATCGGAAAACCATGCATAATGAGACTCATCGCTCATGATTCCCTTAGAGAAGAAGCTTGGAATGGGAGTATCAAGGATGTACTCCATGGAACAATTTCGAAGAGTTTTCTGGAGTTCCTCTTCCTATTCCTTGAAGTTGACCAAGTTAAGGCTAAAAGCCAACTTGTCGAGGAGTTACGGGCACATAGAGTTTTTTGTTTGAGTTATTTGCAAACATATTTCTACAATTGAAAGAATTTGAAATGAAGAACTATTTGAAATTTAAAGCATACATGCAAATTTTCAATCTTATTGAGCATTTTATCCACTCGATAATATTTATCCCTTTTTAGGTGAGAATAAAACGATTCCAAGATCCCAAAAATAAAAAAGTGATTAAGCATGCTTTGGCTTGTCTTAACACTTAATATTTTAAGGTAAGAAATCCAATGGCTAATAGCTCTAAGCTACTCTTGGTTCGATAAAACGTTGCATATAATGCTTTCATGACATTTTATCTCCTTGCCACGACAACTAAGGACTCCTTACTTATATCGTTGAGCTTAACCAAGACCAACTTGTATACCTAGTATACCTTACGTTCCTAGGGAAGTAGTGATGCCTCGCTTTGGTGTAGCCTATCACTACACGCATTAGTTCGATAAGTGTTGTTCTTGGAATGGCAAATTTTAGCTCAATTTTTTATGGGGACCTAGGGTTTCTATGTTGGTTGATTTAAATGAACTTAAATAATCATCACAACATTTGAAATCCTAAACATGCAACTACCATACCATTCAATCATATGTAAACACAATTATATATATAGAACTAAAGTAAAAGATGCATTTGGCAAAGAGCATGACCCCTTGAGCCTTCAAGTCTTCAAGGGTCTTCGATGCATCCTCTTGGCTTGTCTTCTTAGAAACGCCGTCTTGAGACATCCCCGCCAAATATGCAATTACTAGTTTCTATGACTAGGACTAATCTAAATATTAAGGTACAAAAATACGCAACGGTACGCGGACCCGTATTTAGATTTGTTAAAATACATAACGGATCGCAATCCGTATTTACTATCCTAGTCGGACGCCACTAGTTGCCATTTTCACAAAACCTGTGATACAATATTCATTCTATTCATCCATTCACTATTTGTGAATGGCCCATGCACTTTACAAAGAAAAACAAGTAACAATGCATAACACGCGCAAACTAGTAACTAACTTAGGTGGTTAATCCGATTAACGCGCCTAATTAAAACAAGTCAAAGTTGTTTATCATTTTATGTGATTAAGACTCAATTAGTTCAAGTAATTAACGAAGATCCCACTAAATTCTGCATCCAACTTAATTAATCCAATTAATTAAGCCGGTTAATCCATATTTTGTCAAATTATTTTGCAAGTGCCGGGGGTACCAAGGCCTAGCCTCGTTAAAATAATTTAAACCGGCCCAATCATCGCAAAAATTAGCCAACCAAATGGTCGAGTGCCTAGCATCCAAGCCACGGGGCTAGGCTTGCTAGGCACCAAGGGCTATGGCTGTGCATGCTTGGGTGTTGGCATGCCTGGCTAGCAGCGCACGCCACGCTTGCTGGAACCAGCAGTCTCGCAGCATATTACGCATGCTTGCATGCATGCTGGCGCTCGCAGCGTAGCTGGCTTGTTCGACCTTGCATGCCTTGCTGCCCAGCAACACAAACATCTTCCAGTAACCACGCAGCACCACGCATCCTTGATGCATCAAGAACGCACATAGCGTGCACCAATCCTACCACACAGCAACAACACTTTAAGGCATGAGCACCTCCATGCGCACCTCGGCAACCACATGTGGGCTGCGTAAGCAGCCCAGCTAGCCGTAAGTGGTGCTTGGGCGATGCTTTCCTCAATTCACGTGCTTTTATCACGGGATTTCAATCCTGATATATGTGTGACATAACATTGATTCTAAATTAATTTTAGAATCAACATTGAGCAAGAATGAAAATATAACAAGTCTTACTTAAATAAATTCAATTTTAGTGCACAAACCAAGATTAATTCAACAACCTTTCTATAAATTAATTTAGGTTCATGTTGATGCTACAAAATTGAAGGGTTCTACTCATAATTAATTTAACCAAACATAAATTAATAATGAGATTTGACAAAATTAAAGGGGTTGGAAAAATTAACCTTTTGACTAATGAAAAATTTTCCAACATTAACTTGTGAAAAATTGAAAATTACATCTTCCAATATGAAGATTAATTAAATTTCAATCACAAGTTTTGAACTTTTAAGACTTTAATCAACCAAAATGACTAAATCAAAAAATTAGTTCAACATGGAATTTAGCAAGCAAAGTTCCGACCTAACAAACAATTAAAGATTTGATCTTTGACATTTTAAGGGACTTCAAAATTACAAATTCACCATAAACATTCACACTTGAAGCAATTTATTTGCAAAAATATGAAAATTTCAAGTTTACGTGAAAAATGAACTCACCAAATTAAGCAACAATTATGTCTTCATAAACATGCTTAATAAGGTTCATAATTGCAGTAGATTAGTGATGCAACCATACAATTAATCTACCTTTAACATGCCATAATCAAGGTTTAAAGATTTAAAAAAATTTCGTCAAAAGCGAAAAACCCCTCGAAAAACATGTTTCTGGGTGGATTTTGGCTTCTGGTCAGTCCTCCAAGAAAGTCTAAAACGATATAGAACATCGATTCCACCCAAAAATCACTATTTTTGAGTCGAAATCTAGGTTCGTTGGCCAAAATTAGTAAAAATACGAGATTAAAACTAATTAAAAACGAGCTTCTAATCTAATAAGAAACCAAAACCAGAAATTTAAATCCATTTTAAATCACCTCAATTAATGATTAGTTACAATAATTAAAGTGAGCGTGGCTCCGATACTGTTGTTAGGTTTCGTAGTGTCCGACACTACGCGGAAGATAAAACCCGCCCAAGATCCGCCCACTAATTAAAGCAACTAAACATGAAATCACATAATTAAACATTAAAAGAGAGAGAAAGAGAAATGACATTCTTACCCTCGACGCGTGCTTCGCTCGCTTACGAGCTCTTACTTTAAAGCTCTAGGCTCGCAAGTGCGAAGGCTTCCGATGGCTCGCACCCTTGACCCGACCCGAGCTATCTTTATCCCGAAGGTTATTCGGGACTTGACCAAAGATAAACAAGAGTATTACGTACTTAAAGGTTTTCTTACTTTCAAGGAGATGCCTTATTGAGTTCAACTAAAGTGGTTTTTCCCTAACCCAAAACTTGGGTATTTATTGGGAAGGGAGCCTTGATCTCCCTTCTCCCATCAATGTGGGAGAATTGCATTTTTCCTTCAATTTATTTTAATCAAAAACTAATTAAAATGCGAAGCAATCAAAACGCTCCAAGTGTCATATGGAGAGCAAGGGTTGGTGAGGACCACCAAGGGGGGGACCAAAACTCTTTGCTCCCCAAGCCAAACACCAAGAATAGTCCACACATTTGGCCGGTGCTGACCACGCCACATGGCTGGCTAGCAGCCTGCCTTGGCTGCCAAGGCTGCCTAGCTAACGCCTAGCACCAAGGTTGGGCTGCCCAACCAGCTTGCACACGCATGCGTGTAGCAAGCCGACCACACATGCATTGCGGGCTGCTGCTGCGTTGCGCTGCGAGTGTAATATCCCGTATTTTTATACGTATTTCTAATTTAAATAGAGTATTTCCTAAAATATTTAAATAATTCGATATGAATTATTTAGGGTTTTCATGAATTTAAAAAGAATGATTTTAATTAAAAGTATATTTTTAATTATTTAATAATCTTGAAAATGTTTATATATATGATTTGAAAATATTGGGGCATATTATTTTATAAAAGATAATTTTTAAAAGTCAAAGTTTTAAGGAAAATCAAAATCATTGTTTGATTAGGAATCCTAGTTTGAGTAGGAAATGTATTATTAAGGGTAGTAAGTAGGAGGTTATAAATACCCATCATATGCCTAGGGTGGAGTGCAGCCAAAGGTAAATTCACTCTCTCCTCTTATGTCCTTTTCTCCATAATTTTTCCCCTTCCCCTATATTTTTAATCACGTTTAGATTCTAACTCGTCCAATTTTTTTAAAAAATAGTGTTTTTCGTATGTAAACAACATTTTAATGAAAACTCTGGTAGTGAGCACCACCCTCTCGTGGCCAAATTCAGCCTCTAAATATGGTTTTCGGGTAGTTTTTGATTTTTAACGAAGGTTTAATGTTCTAATATAATTTTCAGATTTAATTTTAAATTAAAAAGCCCCAAATTGAAAACCCTAGGTTTCTAAATCAATGTCTATTGATGGAATTTGATTGTGGTTAATTAAAACTATTGAAATTAATTTTTTTTAAACTAAATTACAACAATTTTATAAGTTTTAATAATTCTGGAATTTTTATATATAAGCTATAATTAGGTTTCTTGAAAGGATTTTTGATTACCCATTAATTAGGAATAAAAGTACGGGTTTTAAATAAAATTTCAGATTATTTTAGAGGGTTTATGAGTGATTTAAAGAAAGTATATATTGCTGGAAATTTGTGTGAAAGAGTTATAAATACTTCTTTATAATTTTGGTTTGTAGGAGACTTTCAAGTGAGTGATTTTATTTAGTCATGGCGATTTTGAGATCATATTCAAGGTACGTTTACGTACTTAGTAATTATTTGAATATGTAGAAGTATGCTAGGCTTTGTGTAATTAATTCCAAGTAGTATCATCATAGGTGTTGGTTGGAATTGTTGATTTAGATTGATGTTGATGATTGAATTGTGATGAATGAATTATTTATGGTGAATTGGTGATTGGAATTAATTGATTTGGCATGTTGGTTATGAACCATACTTTTATTATTGGCATGATAGAGAGCATGTTTAATTAAACTAAATGTTTAATTTGGTTTGAAGTATGAAAAGGGAATTTTATTATGGTTCATATAATTTTTTATTGATGTTATAAGCATGAGGAAGGAGCTATTTAAGTGTCTTAGTACACAAGAATAAATTTTATTGTGGTGCTTATATCCATTTAAGGTGTTTCTAACACCGGGGGATAGGATTTGCGGCGCATTATGTGTTTAAGGTGTATTTGACACTAAGGTAGATTTAAAAGGGTTCAACTATTAAGTTTATGTGGACACTAATTTTTCAAGAATTAAATTGGTATATTTGATTGCTTGAATGATTTATTATGATTGATTGTGCTATTATCACTACTAGAAAACAACCAATCAACGACGGAAAAAAAAATCCATCGGAAAACCCTGAAATTCCGTCGGAAATGCCCGTTTCCGACGGAATTCCGTCGGAAGCACCGTCGCATTACCTTTTGTAGGAATTTCGCGATATTCCGAGGGAAATTCCGTCGGAAAGGCCCATTTCGACGGAATTTTCGACGGATTTATGGTTGTCGGAGTCAAGTATGACTTAATTGGAAATTCCGTCGCAAAGTTCCGACGAAACTGTTTCCGTCGTTATACTTTACCTTCCGATGGAATAGTCCGTCGGAAACTTCCGACGAAATCAAATCCGTCGGAACCTGCCGGAAAAAAAATTAAAAAAAAAAGGAAAAAACCTACCTCGCCCTCACCCACCAGGCCCACCACCGTAAACCACCACCTTAACCCACCTAACCCTAACCCACCAGACCCACCACCTTAACCCACCAAAACCCTCTAACCCAAACCCGAACCCACCACGCCTAACACACTCTAACCCACCACGTCTAACCACACCCTTAACCCAGCACTGCCTAACCACCACGCCTAACCACACCCTAACCACCCACGCCTAACCACACCCTTAACCCACCACCACCAATAATCCGGTTTACCCCACCATAACCCACCAACCCGAACCCACCTCACCACCCACCAAAAAAACCCCTAACCCGTGAAAAAAAAAATTAATCAAAATTCATAACATATAATAAAAAAACAGAAATTAAAAATTAAATAAATAGATCTAAAATCAACACAATTCGAAATTTAGCAGAAATTTAACTTAAATATACAATTATTTCAAAAACAAAAAGTTATACATTGAAAATTTGAACAAAATAAAACTAGATCTTATTCTAACAAAAATTAAATGTAGATCTGTTTTCGGTGTTGGTGTTGTCGGAGGTTGTTGCGATGGTGGTTTTCTTGCGCGGCCTTGATGTAGCCGGTGGTTGTTGCGGTGGTGTTCTTCTTGGCGGTTGTTGCGGACGGTGGTTGTTGTAGTGGTGGTGATGTTGCAAAGAGGAGTGATAAGGAGATCGAGAAGAAAGGAAAAGGGGGGAAAAGGAGGGATGAGAAGAGAAGGAGGGCTGAGAAATTAAAGGGAAAGAAGAAGAAGAATAGGCAAATATGCAAAGGAGAGGGAAAGAAAGAGAAAGAAGAGAGGAGAGAGAAGAAGAAGAGGGGCGTGGAGAGAGAATAGGAAACAAAGAGAATTAGGGGGGGTGTTAGGTGAGTTCCGTGTTTTTTAGATTTAGTTTTTTTTTTTAATAAAATTCCGTCGGAATAGGGTAAAATTCCGTCGAAAATTTCCTACGGAATTAAAACCCGTAGGAAATTAATATGTTCCGAGGGATTTATTTTCCCTCGGAATTTACATCTTCGGACGGAAATTTTCTTCGGTAGATATTTTCCAAGGGAATATTCCGTCGGAAGCTGAAAATTCCGAGGGAACAAAATCCGTCGGAATATTTCCGAGGGAATATTCCGTCGCAACGTAAGTTTTTCGACGGAATTTTCCAACAGACAAAAATCCCATCGGAATGTTCAAATTTTACGACGGAATTTAAGTCCGTCGGAACGATTCCGTCGAAAAATGGCCTATTTCTAGTAGTGTATTTGAGAGTCATTAACGAGTCTAATAATATGTAAACAACGTAAAGTGAAAGAGATTACACACCAAAACTCTTGGAACGTATATACCTTGAGTATGAACATATGGGGGGAGTTATGGGGATTTATATTTAACCATGATTTCTACTGGGAGTATAGGATGCTGTATTTTCCTTTTTATTATTATTATTATTATACGCAGGACGTCCATTCATTTTCATGTGACATTTACCTACCCGGTTAGCTCCCGGAGTAGTTTACCTCAATTTATTTGAGGCAGGGATTTGGTTGGAAACCTGTTCGATGTGTAATCAAAATTAAATGAACAGGGGTATTGGTCTAGTTTGGTGTTGAATGTTTTGTGTGATTGTAAACAGGTGCAACACAATAAGTGGTGTGATGTTAGGATGAAAGCATGTTAGTGTGTTTTGTTACGCTTATGTACTCAACTTTGTTGATTGTGTATTTGCATGTTTGTTTGGCCTTTTCTTTACCTTGGCCCTACGACGACTTATTTCTAATGGCGAGTGGAAGGGACGAGTAGAGAGGAGCTTTACAAGTGATGGAGCATATTCATGATGGGCATGGGTGTTGAGCGAATCATGCTTAGTTCTCATAAGAATATGATGTGTTCTATTTTCTTGAATATTATTTATTTTATTATGATCATGAGACTAACGCAAAGGTTTTAAATATTGATTGGGTTTTAAGGGCCTATAATGTTTCCAAGTTGTAGGTGGACTTTTTTTGACTTTATTTTACTTTTACTTTCGTTTGGTTGACTTTTTAAGTTAATTTGTTTTTAAATGGTTTTAAAAGAATCCTTTCGCTATGTGTGAGTCTTTGATATTTGCCTTAGCCGTTTTCACGGTGGCGGTAACTTCTTAGATTTTTTGCTTTTTCGTATTTTAAAAGGGGCAAAATGGGTATTTTAATGGAAAGGAATTTCTAGGGTGTTATAGCAAGTGTGCATGTGCTAGCAAGGCCCAACACTTGCTTGCGGCTGGTGCGGCTATGCTAGCAAGCACACATCGCCGCAGCACACACACGCTAGCTAGCACGCTGCTTGCGATGCTTGTGCTAGCGAGGCCCAGCAAGCACTTGTGTGCTGCTGGCCTTGCGATGCTACGGGCTGTGTTGTGCGATGCCCAGCATGCTGCGATGGCTGGTGCTGCTATGCTAGCAAGCACACAGCCATGCACGCATAGCCATGGCACATACATGCATGGCACGCAGCTTGCGATGCTCGTGCTATATGATGTGCGTGTGCTGGGCAATGCTAGGCACGCTGGCACGCAAGTGGTTGGTGACCTCGCCTAGCCTAGCACTCGCATTTTAGCTCGTACTTGTCGCTTGCTGGATTCTATGTCTCGTCGAATTCTAAATTCGACTTGACTTGCGATGCTCGGTTTCGACGCTCTAAGCTCGATATCCGACATCTTTGTTCGTTATACTCTAATGACTCATCTAATCGTTCAGATTGATTCGTCGTCTCGGATCGGTTATTCGATTGGGGTGCGACCCAAAGGGTTCAGTCAAGATTAAGTCGTAACATTGATTACTTATTAATATTACTGATCGGAATCGGCACCCACCTAGGCATTCTGATCACTTGACCTCGCTGAAGAATTAGCTTTCTAATAGTTCCGAACCTTCTATCAGAATAATACACTTATTGGAAGGACACCATTCCTTTCATAAGGCTCATGTTGCTGAAGATGCCAAGGTATGCTTTGCTATGAGTGTGGCCAACCATGAGGGTATGGTTCCTTCTCAATGTTTTATTCACTTACTTCTTTCATTTTCACTCACAATCTACTTTTCAGGCAAGAAGAAGATTGTTCTGTCTTCTATCAAATTGAAGGGAAAGACTATTAACCATAAAATTGATCATTCATCTAAAATAGTCGTAGAGTTTAACTATGAACCATTGGCCATAGATGTTTCACACAGAAGTATCATTCATCCCCACATTGACAGGGTTAGATTTAGAAAGATGGTCTATCTTTCGACCCCAAGTTTCTTACAGAAGTCAAGGAGTAACAGGCATAGGAACATTCCCATGTCAAGTCCTAGCACAAGATCACAATCTTCATTCAAAACAGAACCAAAGCTAAAAACTACTAATATCCCTCTTACCAGTAAGTACATTAGCTATGATTTGTCTAAGATTCTTGCATCTTGTTACTCACTCTAACTTCCTTCATATTAGGTCTGGCTCCCATTAAAAAGAAACAAAAGTCTCCAGAGAAAACCACGCCTTCCAACCTTATTTCGATTGACAGTGATGAAGAAGAGTTAGAAGATACAACAAGCCATCTAGATCCCTTAAAGAAAACTGTTTCTTCTAGCCTATTGTCATTAGAGAAGTCACCTCCTCGTGATCCTACACCTTCCTCTCCAACATATTAAAGGCCTGTTGATAAGAAGAGAGAAAGGGTAATGTTGATTCTAGAAATAATCAGTATATTGAACTAGCTTCAAACAATTAGCCAATGGGTTGTAGTTCACCATCTGGTGGTAAACCCAGAGCTTCAAACATTGGAAGTGGTGTAGGTAAGAAAACAAGCCCCTATCAACCAAACCTTGAAGTTCCTACCTCAAAAATAGCTATTGTTTATTCTCTTAAATTAGAGCAGTCCAAAGTTCCTGTATTCAAACAATCAAACTAGTCGGCCTAGTCTGCCGATGCTAGTGTTAATATTGATGCCCCCTAGCTTCTAACCCATCGCTTGTGACTTCAGAGTCCACACATAAGACAAAACAACCTTCTATTGCTGTTCAAGACAAGGTGGTGAACGTCCAAAACGGTGCTAAACAAGGAAGTAATGATTCTGCACCCAACCTAACTTCAAAGTCATCGCTTGAACCAACAAAACCTTCTAAGGTTATTCAGGAACAAGAGGTAGAGGTTCATGATGAAGCTGGATCCAAGACCACAAAATTCACCCCTATAATGGTGCAAAGTAGCGTTACAGATGTTCAGGCTAAGGATGTTGAGCCTCAAACTGATGTTGTAGGGTCAAGTCTTTGCGAGGAAGCTCTTATGGGAAAAAAGTGCATCTTTAGACTTAGGTAAATGATAATATTAAAAGCCTTCCTTTTTTTCCCCTTTATCTAGTGTCTGACATGATGTATTGTATTTCAGCATTGACAACCTATGATCAAGGGGTTGAGAAGAACAGGATTTCTATAGTGCAAGCATCAGATGAAAGTAAGCATTCTAGCTTTGTAAAGCTATCATGCTTATTAAGTCTTTCATTTTGATTAACGCCTGTTATTGAATATATATATATATCCCAGCATTAACATCTCCAGAGATCAAACTCCTTGAAGAAGTTTTAGCTCTTTGCGAGAGAGTAGAACTTCAGGAAATACGAAGTATGTAGATTAAGCTATCTCTGGAACTTATGGCTCAAGTTTGTTTTCTAGGAACTAATTATATTATTGTGTGGGAAGACTTATCCATCGTGTGTCAAGCATGTGCTGTTAATCTGGCTAAGAAGATATCATCTTTCCCTCCTTTGATGATCTCTGATATATCTCATCAAGTGTCCCAAGTTTTTCAGCAACGAGATCATTTAAAGAAGAAATATCTAGAGCTAGATGCGAAGATGGACCACTTGCAAACTAAGATTGATGATCTTGTGGAGGAGAAAAAGAAGCTTCAGGCCAAGAGAGCTTTGGTAGAACAAAAACTCCTTGATTGAAGAAGAGAGAAGAAACAGTTGAAGCGCCAGATATCTAAGGGTGCTTCAATTATTTAAGAAACTTTATCTCATTTTGATCGCCACGATAATCAGATGGCCCTGATGAACAAATGCAATGTTTTGCTAGCTGAGGTTAAACGTAAAGAAATGGCTCAAAAGTCCCTTCGTTTCTAAACAATACATTTTAATTTCATTTCTTAAAAGCCTCCAATGATGGATGCTTTTGTTGTAAATTCTTATACTATTCCTAAATACTTAGGTTGTTCTATTTTAAGAACTCTCCATTGAGTGCTCTTGGAAACATTTCCCCATCTAACTCTTGCAGTAAATAGCCATTCCTAGACATGACTTTGTGAACTCTGAATGGACCTTCCCATTTAGAAGACCATTTACCTAAGATATGATCTTTATAATCATGTTTGGGAAGTTTCATTTTCCTCACTAAATATCCTTCCAAAAGGATCTTATGCTTCACCTTTTTGTTAGAAGATTTTACTACTTGTTTTTTATGGCCTTCGATTTTAGTTAGCGCTTGGAGTCTTTCACCTTCAACATCCATCAATTCGATGGACATAGATTGTTGATAGTCTTCTTGACTAATATCCATGTGTTTAGCTATCCTGGTGGACTTAACGCTTAACTCTACTGGTACAACAGGTTCATGCCCATACACTAACTGGTAAGGGGTAGTTCCTATTGCATCTCTCTTTGTCGTTTTGTATGCCCAAGTAGCATAATGTAGGAGAATGTGCCAATTTCAGGGATTTTCATCCACCATCTTAGCAATGCCTTTAGAGATTACTTTATTAGTGGCTTTGGCCTGTCCATTTGCTTGAGAAAAATAAGGGGTTAATGGGATCTTTTGAATCTCAAATTCCTTGAGATAAGAATTAAATTCATGCTTTGTAAACATGGTAGCCTGATCCATTGTTACAGATTCTGAAGTCCCGTATTTTGTGAAGATTTTTTCTTCCAAGAACAAGATTACCGCCCTTACATTTAGGCTTTTGAAATCTTAGACTTCAATCCACTTTGTGAAGTAATCTGTAGCTATCAGGATGTAATCATGGTGAGCCGATGAGGGAGATTTAATCAGTCCGATTGCATCCATTGCCCATTCTCTAAAAGGCCAAGGCTTGATGATGGGGTGCAATTCTATCGCTGGTGCCCTGCTTATTCGTCTAAAGCTTTGACATTGTTTACAAACTTTTGCATACTATAAACAATCTTGTCTAACTGAAGGCCAATAAAACCCCATATGATGGATTAACCACCTCATCTTGGTCCCGATTTTGTATGACCCACATATACCATGATGAATCTCAGCTAAAATGGTTAACAATTTTTTTGCGCTAACACACCTTAGTAAAAGGCCTTAAGGATCTTTTCTATACAGCTTACTTCCAATAAGGATGTATTCAGTAGTTGCTAGCCTAACTTTAGCTGGCACCTTTCCTTTTGAAGGGCCCTTTAAGTACCCCTTGATCTCTTTCCTCCAATCTGTGTCTTGAGCAAGGATACTGCACTTGTGGACCTACGCCTTCACTTTTTTCATCTCAAGGTTTCAATTTATATGTGCTTATATGGATAACTGATTCATCGAAACCTTCACAATCAAGCAATGATGCTTGTTGTGCTAAAAAGTGAGCTTCTTTATTTTCTTCTCTTGGGATATGGGAGACTTGAATATATTCAAAAGCATTGATAAGATCTTAAACAATAGATGAGAATGTCATTACCAGGGGTGAAGTTCCTTTGTATTCTTTGCTTACTTAGGCTATCACCCATTGGAAATCGCCTAACACCTTAACTCTTTTAACCCCCATGTCTTTGAGAGTCCTCAATCCAATCATCAAGTCTTCAAACTCTGATATGTTATTTATGCATTGAGTTGAGAAAGTGATCGCTATTTTAGTCACTACACTAGAAGGTGAATAAATCACAATTCCAACTCCAGCTGACTCTCTCCTGCTAAATCAATCAAAGAACATAGTCCATGGTTTCTCTTCTTGGACCATAACATTTCCATAGGTGGATGGTCAGCCAAGAAATCTACCAACGCTTGTCCTTTAACAGCCTTTTGAGGTACATAAGTCAGCTCAAATTGCGATAGATGCATACTCCATTTACATAACCTTCCTTTGATGAAAGCATGATTCAATAAGTGTTTGAGTACATCTGTTGGTGAGACTATCTCTACTGGAAAAGCCATAAAATAATAATTAAGTTTGATGGAAGCATCATACAAACTCAAACACCATTTCTCCACATTGGTGTATCTGGTTTTAGAATCATGTAAAATTCTACTTAGATAGAAGATTGCATGTTCATGACCCTGTTAATTCTCTTCGGTTTGTATGCTTGCAATTGAATCTCTTATAGCTGAAAGATACAACCTTAATGGCTTTTCATTTTTCTTGGGAGGAATTTATACTGGTGGAATAACCAACTTCCTCTTAATTTGTTCAAAGGCTTCTTGATGTTCTGGTTCCCACTTAAACTCTTCTCCTTGTTTGAGTTTATGGAGAAAGGAAAACACTTTCGTTTTTCCTGCAAGATTAGTGATAAACCTTTGAACATAGTTAATATGCCCCAGAAACTTCTATAGTTCCTTTTTGTTAGTTGGAGAAGATGCCCTAAGAACAGCCTTAGCTTTGTTCTGATCGACCTATATGCCATTTTTGTGGCAAGGAATCCCAAGAAATTACTAGCTTTAACCCCGAAGGCACATTTAAGGGGGTTCGTCTTTAGATTGAACTTTCTAATCCTTTTAAAAGCCAGAATGAGATGTTCCGAATGCATTGATAAGTCATGGGATTTCACCAAAACATCGTCTTTGTAAACCTCCATAAAATCACTAATCATTTCATCAAATATGAGATTCATAGCTCTTTTATACGTTGCCCTTGCGTTCTTAAGTCCAAATGACATCGCCACATATTCATAGTGTTCTAAAGAATCTAGACACCTAAATGCAGTCTTTGAGCGATCATCTTCAGCGATCCTTATTTGTTGATACCGAGAAAAACCATCTAGTGTTGATACAAATTCATGTCTTGATGAGGCATTTATTAACTTATCTGCTACAGCTATGGGGTATTGATCCTTTAGGGATGCACTGTTGATATCTCTGTAATCTATGCATATTCTGATTTTTCCATTCTTTTTAATCACAGGCACAATGTTAGCTATCCACTTTGCATATTTGCTGGGCTGTATGAATCTTGCCTCCAAGAGTTTAGCAATTTCTTCCTTTATTTTTTAAATTAATTATGCCGATAAACGTCTTGGATTTTGGACTATATAATTGTAACCAAGCTTGATGGGAGCCTATGCTGGATAATAGAAGGATCTATACCAGGCATTTTGTAATGTTCCCACGCAAAACAATCCTTATATTTATGAAGTATGTCAATCAGTAATGACTTATCTTTGTCGAGTAGTTCCTTACTTACATAAATGAACCTAGGAAAGTCATTTGTTCCAAGATTGATCTCTTCTAGAGGATCATGGACTTCCTGTTTGATATCTTCACTCTTAGCCCATACCTTCTCATTCTCTTCCCCACCAAAGAACTCTTTATTAGAGTTTGGAGATGATCGAGTATGGTCATCAGAGTTTGGGTAATCAGATAAACATTCAGGAGTTTCCATGTTTGTGTTAACCTCTATATCATGTTGAGAGTAATAACTTGCATATAAATTTTGAAGAGCTAATAAAGTACCAGATAATCTGAATTTGCTTTTTGTGTAATTATCCGTTAAATTTTTTCAAATTACAGTTGTACACAAAAAAGATATTAAACATATCCAATCTTAAGTACTCCAAATCTGGAACTGGACTCTGCAGGTGAGCTGTGTTTGTCTTCATCTGCATCTGCCTCTTCTATCTTGGTGATTGCACTTGATACTACCTTCAGTTTAGGAACTGACTGTGTCTTTGGTGTTGACTTCCCAAGAACCTTGAGAAAATCTTGGTTAGTAAAAATCAAGATTATTTTCTGATGCAAAGATGAAGGGATAGCATACGTTTGATACAATCATTCTCTACCTAAAATAGCATTACAAGACGCTTCTCCTTTTACTATAAAAGAAACGCTAAAATAGTCTTAATTGTACCTACTTGGATTTCAATACATGCCAATCCTTCAGTACGTTCAGACTTACCATTGAAATTAGCTTATATTAATCTTAAAACTAGCCAAATCTTTCTTGCTTTTACCATTTTTATGAAAAACATACAATGGCATTAAATTTATGGTAGCTCCTGTATCGACTAATACTTTTCCTAGTTCATACCCTTCAAAATTCACAGTCACAAAAAGAGGTTTGTTATGTGCATTATTAACATTGTAATTTCTTACAAATGTTGAATGACTAACTGTTCATGATCATGTGTCACTGTTTCTCTATTATGCGAACTAGATGTTGCCTTATTCAATTCATCATATATAGTAGAGAGTTTATACTTACCTGCAGCTTCTGCTTGATCAACTTCATCTGCCCATGAACTGGTGCCAAGCTTCACCACTTAAGCTCTAAAGTCTAAACTCCATTGGTAGGGTAACGGTATTTTAATCTGCCTCGTAATCCTCCTCTGAATACTTTGACAAAAATTCCAGATCTGACTTTGAAACATCCAAATCAAGACCTTCCAAGTCATAGTCTACTAACTCAGATGCAGGTTGATCTGTGGCCATCAAATTTTCACCTAAGCTTTTTTCCTTATGATATTCTAGAACTTGATCTCTCTCTGGGATGCTCTCATCAATTCCTTAACTATGGGATGATTCTGGATATAATCGCTAGGCATTTCATTAGACTTTTCACCATCCATTTATTGTTCAATCACTGTGTCAACTCCAGGTTGAACAATTTGTGATGGAATGGTTCTGAGGACACCTTTCTTAACGCATCATCATCTTATTGAATTGCCATTGCTTGAATCTGGCTGCTTAGACTCCTTCTGACTAATTTTGCATTTTTGATGGATTTCCTTTTCTCCTTGAGCTTCAGATCATCATTTTTTGTCACCTTCTCCTTTAGCACTCCTTCTGTTCTGTATTTCATTTGCTCACATAATTATCTTGTCTGGCTATGGGTTGAGGATTATCAAAGTTTTCCTTTTCCGTATTCACCTTATAAGGACCTAACATGTTCATCGCAGAAGTGACTCGACCATCGATCTCTGTCTTCTTCTTATGATGAATCATTTGGTGTTTAGGTACCCAATTTGGATCATTAGGGATGGTTTCAGCCTTGACCTATTCAAAGTTTAACAAGTTTTCACAAGAATGACAAAGATTGTGTCGCGAATTCTGAAGTCCCTCTACTACCTTAACTTGCAGAGGAAACAACTGATTTTCTTCGTTGTAAGACTGTGCTTTCTGTTTATGATTGTTTACCTTCTCAGGTGATTTATGAACATTTTTACCATTCTCAGACAATATGGATTTATCTTTCTTTCCTTTAGGGTTGAATTCGGCAAGATTCTTCGCCTGATATTCTTGCTCTGAAATCCTTACTACATTGGTTATGATCTTCTTGTTCAAAAACCCCTTGAAAGCCAAACATTCATTAGTAGCATGAATAGAAATAGAGTGCCATCTGCATATCATCATATCTTCATAGTCGTTTTCCTGGAATTGTGGTGACACAATTACTCCTTCTTTAACCAACCTTTCATACAATCTGGCTGCAATAGTAACTTCTTTTAGTCTTTGTATGTTATCCTGCACAATATCTATGTTAATACTTACCATAAAACAATTCATTTCATAGACTTTAGACTCTGGTGCCGGCTCTAACTCTAATTCACAAGAGCTAACTTTCTCATCAAGGAAATTTATATGTTTTTATCTATTTCATCCTGAATCTTAATATTATGCAATCGCTAGTCTTATGAGTAAAAGCATCATGACATTTACAGTAATTCTTTCCTTTAACCTCATCAGGACTTCTAGCCTTATGTCTCCCTATTAACTTAATCTTTTTTTAACTTAAAATTCAATTAAAGATTTCATCACACCTTCTAATGTCGAAGGTATATTCCCTTTTTTGATCAGATTTAAAATATTTCTTATAAGTAAACTTCTTGTTAGTTAAAGGTGGACACTTAAATAAAGAACCCTTTACAAACTCAGCTATCGCTGCTTCATACATATCATCATCCTGATCACATTCTTCAGCCATGCTAGCATAAAACTTATGTTTAGACCTAGACTCTTCTTCTAAGAACCTCTCATAAGCCATCACAGAGCTAGACTAAGCAACAAAATCAGGGAAGTACTGTCCTTCGAACTTGTCCTTAAAAGGAAAGGATAAACCCTTTTGGACAATAGATATAAACTCTGATTCGGGTATATTTAAGTGACATTTAATCTTAGAATTCTTAAATCTGTGAATGTAATGCCCTACTAGTTCCCCTTCTTCATGCATTATCTTGGCTAAACACCTACAGTAAACCCTGCCTCAACTTTAGTGAAATGGCTAAGAAATTGATATGAGTTACATATCTTACCAAACTTTGAATTAAATTAGGTGGTAAGTGAGTGAACCAAGAGAATGCAGTACTAGTAAGAGAATTAGAAAATGTCCTAACCTTAAGGAATTCATTATCTAGCGCCTCCCTACACTGGCAATTGAATCTAACCAAGTATTACTCACCAGACATAGTACTATCGCCAGTGAAAAGAAGGGAAAATTCAGGATCTTTGGATCCTCTTGGGAAAGTATACATCCTATCAATCCACTCAGGATATGGAATACAATTTCCTCCTCTAGATTATCCACCGTTTTGTCCCATAGCCCTTTGGATCATTCCTCCACTTGCCTTAGTAAGGGTTCCTGTCCCATTTGTAAAGGTTGACCTTGTATTAGTCCATTAGGTTGAACTGATGTATCTTGCATATGAAAAGGGTTATGTTGGTTCCCTTGATGATTGTGGAAACCCCTAAATCCAGAGCCTGCTCCTCCTAAAGTATTAGGATTGGGCTGAGACATCGCAGGATATCTTTCCCTATATGGACCACTAGCCTGACCCTGATTCGATGAAGAACCTTGTGTAGGGTAGACATAATTTGGATATTATATGGATATTGGTTATAATTCCCAGGTTATGTGGAATATTGCTGACCATTCATGCCAATAGGTTGAGAGGACACCCTATGGGCAGATGTAACAGCTTGTGTATGGCATTTTGGATCTGGCAGGTTTTCAATACCATAGTTGGCATAACTGACATCAATCTCTGCTCCTAAAGGAGGTATGTTACCCATTGAAGAGGTTAATGGGTGTCTGGTAACTGGAGGAGGCAAGGACGAAGAAGATGGACCCTGACCATTATGGTTAGCTTGACTCAAAACCTGACATTGAACCATTAATTATCCCTTGACTCCTATACCCCTCATGAGAACCAATAGGATGGATACATCTTAGAACTGACATAGGGGACGAATTTGCATGAGATCTTGTCATATTTTCTACTCTAGGGTATCCCAGAGGGATGTTATCCCTTTCATTTACTTCAACAATCCCAGTACCTAAAGCGGTTATAACATTCATTAACTTCTCATTAAGTTGGTGATGTTTCTCCACTAACTACTTCTCATCAAAGGTTCAAGTCTTGTAACTACTTTGGTTGCTACACTCTTTGATAATGCCATGTTAGTAACATTCAGAGTATCATTAATATCTAGAATAATCCTATCCACCTGTCCGGTAACCGCCTATTGGGTAATAGAGTCTAAGTTTCTCAACTCCACCGTTACCACTCTAGCAGTTTCTTCCACCATGACACTATAATAGTTATCAAACTGTGTAGTTGGCAGTTAATTTTCTAGATCTAGTTGATCCTCTAAAATTTTCTCAGGATTGTTGTCAGATGAATTAACATCTTCCTAAGTGTTTCCTTTACGTGCTGAATGCTTAGGCCATGGAAAAAACCTTCTAAACTAACAAAGTTAAATGGATTTAGTTTAGTATTCTCCCACTATGGTCGCCAAAAAACTTTTCAAGGCAACTATTGTTCTTTGCCAACAAGTTAAATACTCTATCTGATTCTAGAGTATTAGGGGGCTACACCTCAAGTTACGGTTTCAGAGACTGGTAACCTTGCTAACGTAAAAACAAAAACAATAAGGAAGTTTTCCCGAAAGAAGTAAAACAAGTTAGATTGCTCAAAGAAACGAGTAGTTAAACATATGACAAAAGATAAAAATGCATTCCATTATTAAAGGATAGAGTTAGGTCTACAATTGTATAAGTTGAAGGAGAGATCACCTCCATGATCATACAATTGGAAAAGATGGGCGATCTTCAATACATGCTAAGAGATAAACTAAACTATCGCTTGGCTACTAAGACAAGGGAAACTACGAAAGCTAAGAAGAAAGCTTAAAAGAAACGAAATGCTTGTTATTGATTGATTTTATGATGTCTTCCTTTGATCCTTGCACATCTATTTATAGGCGAAATGGAGCGGTTATGGCTGACTCCCATAACTGTTGTACGGTTATGTCTCTTGGCGGAAACACTTCTTCAAAAATTAAAAACATCCACTTGCCTCCAAAACCGGCCTTTGTTTATTAGACCTCCAAGTGATATTGGCCCAATTCCTTCTATATTTCAACCAGTTCAGCCCAAAAACCTTTTGCTTACTCTAAAACCCATTTACTCAGTCAAAGTAAAGAAGGTCAAATAAAAATTCAAAAATCTGATTTTTGGGTGTAACAAGGTATTTCAAAAGGAGGAAAGTTCTAGGGTGTTACACGTCATAATAAGAATCAAGTAGAGGCCAATACGAGTAAAATTGTCTTCTTGATTCAATTTCATACCTTTATCCCCGAACCTCCAATCGTGTTTCGTGACCATAAGGAGTGAGAAATCTCATGGATTGTGATGCGTGAATGGGGTGTAAATTTCATGGATAAAAAATCGTAGTTTCGTTTATCCCTTTCATTAAAATCCATGAACGGTTTACAAGTTCCTTAAAAACATGTAGGCAATTCCTTAATTTATCCTTTGTACCTATCGTTATTACAATCAAAATCCAACTTCCTACGATTGTTAAACATATTCATGTATGCTAAAGTACCTACTACCCCGTCAGGCAACTTTGTCTGAATGAGGTGGATAGTGTGACATGATTTTAAGCGATCTTTAACAAGTCTTAACTTTATCGTTTCTCATCAAAATTTGGCGTGTAACCTATTATTGGAAAGCTCTTCAGTCTAGTTTCCAATTGAATTAGAATCATATTATTATCATTTGCAGGTTTAATTTGGTACATTTTTCACAAACATCTAAACAATAGAATCATACATGTTGCAAGCACATTCGGGAGCTTAGATCAAGTTTCGAACAACAAGTGCTTCATGGTTAAAATGCTAGGAAATTAGGGTAAATTTAATATAAAAATTAAAATATAAGCACATCTGACTCCTTTACACTAGACTTTTTGATATTCCTCAAGAAATACAAACAACAATGAGTTATCAAGCACATTACTTCACCCCATAAATCAAAGTTTTAGCTTAAACTTAGTTAGATTAAAAAATGATCAAGTGCCTAAGGGCTGAACCATGTTTGTCCTTTTTTCTTATTTCCTTCCTTATTTCTCCATACTACTTCATTGCTTCCTACTCTTTTTCATGTTTAAAAACCTAACTCTTTTTCATGACAAATTCTCCATGGAATTCTAAATTCTTCACCAAAATTCATCAAATTTCTTCTTCCATCTCACTTTCTACGTCATTCTTCACATTTCTTCCATAATTTCCATCCCCAAAACACACGCTACCAACTTATGAATTCACTTTTGCCACCACCACATCCATTAACCTCCTCCTTCACCACCGTCCAGACCACCACCATACCCTCCTTTAATTCGAAGAAAGCTTCTTATGCACCACCTTTCAATCAAGACCACCTTTGAAATAGAGAAACGAGAGGAGATAGAACCATCACATTTATGGGCAATTTTTTTTAAAGAAATCAAAAAGGTTGAAAATTGAATTTGGCTGGAACCTCCTACCTCCATAGTCTTAGTTTTGAAAAATATTGTGCATTTCAACAATGGCGGCAATAGCAGAAATCAAGGCGGAGGTCAGAAAATTTTGAATTTACGTATAAGATTAGTTTTAATTACAATATCATTTTATATTTTTGGGAATTTATTTAAAAAGTTGGTAAAAAGTTTAAATTAAAATTTGGATTGTCAAATGGTTTTTTTTATGAAAAAGGTTTATACATACTCCTATTTAATTAAGCTCATGTCCATAAAAACAAGTTCAATCCATTTTATTCAAGTATTTGCGCCCAAACACTTCATAGTTTATTACCCATTAATATCATGAGGCCCAAATCTTAAGTTATTAATTACGCACAAAACCACAAATCTTAAGTTATCATGAGGATTGGGAAAGGACGGTTCTAATGGAATTAATTCATTAATAATCCTATGAGATTATTTTATTATTACTCAATTACATGACTTGTTAGTATGAATTGAGTAAAGGTTGGTTAAGCCATATTGGCTAAGTGGGTTGACTATGTTCAATATTTTGGTTATTGTGGAAATAATGGAATTAAGATCGATTTGTGATGTGATTATTATTGTCCAAAAATAGAAATAAAAGTGGATATGATTATATGACTTATTTATATGGTTGAATTAAATGAGTTAGTTATATATTAACCTGTAAACTGTAAAGTACAAGTGGATAAGCAATAAAACTCTAGAAAAAGATGTAATTTTAGAGTATTGACAATTATGGGTTGAGGTACATGATGACCACTATGACCATCTGAGGCTCATTTGATCAGTGTGCCCTCTTTTTCTTTTGATATTTTTATTTTATAAAGAGACTTAGATGGGTCCTAGACTAATTAATTTTGTGAGAATGGAGTCGTGCCCATTCTTGCAGTTGATGCTGGTTATTGGGTAGGGTAACCCTATTGGATCAAGGGTAAGTTAAAGGGTTTTTAATGGACAGGGCTTTTAATGGATATTACAATAATGGGTAGAGTCAATATATGGCTAAAATGTTTGTCCAATTTAATAGACAAAAAACTGTAAGAAAAATGACATAGATATTTTCATACTCATATTACATTTTTTAAACTAGGCTAGAATCCGTACAATGCACAATTTATATAAAACCTATTTTTGTAATTTGTACTTTTTAAAAAAATCTGCCTATTATACATGAATATAATAAAAGTTATGCACCTTATACAAAAATATTTTTAATTTTAAAATTTTAGATTTTCTTCAAAATTATGATATAGTATTTATTCAACGTCGCCTAGAGGTGTCAAAATCTAACCCCACTCAAAAAACCGACCTGAACCGGCAATGATCTATATCCGACTCGTACCCGAAGAATAGGAGAAAACAGTGACATGTAACCTGAACCGAAACAGACGCGACATTAATTGATAATTGAATATACCTGATACAGAATGACTTGAACCCAAACCTGTAATCAACTTGATATTAGCTGAAAATCGATTTAACCCGACTTGATTATGATCCAAACCCGATTAGTACTTGACTTATTTAGAACCTAAAATCGATTATAACCTGTCAGAACTTGTTACCGACCCAAATGGATATTGATTGACAATCGATTAGACCCGGCCTCTGAACTTAAAATAACACTCAACTTGATTAAATTTTTAAATAATAAACACCTAACATAACCTACTACTTACTTGAATCATAGTGATCAATTTAGTGACCCATGATCCGATTTTATCCAACTCGTTAAACCTACTTATATTGACCCGTATTGATATTTTTTTAACTCAAAATTAACGTGGATTTCAATTTTTAATTTAAAGTTAATTTTAAAATTTTATAAAATTTATCATAAATAGAAGTAGTGGAATATTATTCTTTTTATTTGACCTATTTACTTCTATATTTGTAATATACCTGATTTTAAAAATGAATCGATCGAACTGACTAAAATCTAACCCGAGTCATAAAAATGACCCGACTTGAAGTTCATCGGACCGAAATTTACCTGCTTAAAACTTGTCTATAACCCGACTTGACACTAACTGAACCCAAAACATTACTTGACCCAAAATTGACTCGAATCAAACCCGAACTGCAACCGAAAACATATAAAACCCATCATAATCTTAATCGAACTTGACTCAACACAACCAAAACCCGACTTGTAAGTCCGAAAAAACCGAAATGATCCGACTTGAAACCTGGCATGACCTGACATGAACATGACTTGAATAATCGATTTGACACCTCTAACGTCCCCTAAAACATATTTCAATGTACAAGATCATTTATTAGTATGCTTTTAAAAATTATTTCAATTACCTAGGATAAATTGATAGGTTGTAGTTGTAATGAAGAAGGTTCTAATTTTCAAATTTCAAAAATGTAAAAAGCTATTTTTGGTTTTTTTTTTAAAAAAAAAACTTAAATCCTATATGGCTAAATTAGTAGTTTTTTATCTGATGATTGAAATTACACTCTCAAATCTCATTGGTTAGTTTTTTATCTTATACGATAATTGATTTTATAATTTTAAAATTAAATGTAATTTTTTTTCTATTTAAATGTTTGACATAAATTTGACATATATGTTTAAAGAGGATATTGTTTTTTTATTGCATTATAAGTTTTAAATTTTTTTTTTCTTATGGAAATACCATCTCATTCATTAGATATTAAGATAAGATCATTGATCAAAGGATAATTTTTATTTTTTAAATAATTTAAATCCTAATATCAAAATTTAATTTTTATTTTTTTAAATAATTTAAATCCTAAAATCTAAAGATAATTGTTAGTTCTGTAAAAAATTATAATTTAGTTTTTAAAATAATTTAATCCTAATAAATCACTATTCTTTGTTTTTACCTACGTGGAAAATTTCTTAAATATCATTCGTCACTTTTGCTTAGGTGGCGAGTGAATTTTTTAATTCTAAAATAAAATACAAATTTAAATTTTCATTGGTCGAAATAATACCTTTGCTTATGTGGCGCCGCGAATGCTCCTGAAAAAATGTCACTTTATTTATATACTACTACGTGCCCCGGGCGTTGCCCCGGATACCCATTTTTAATAGTGTACTTATTTCTGGGCATGTTATGTATTATTATAATGATTATAAGTATAATAATAGCAATAATAATTATTATTATTAGTAGTGTTTATATTTTTTTTTAAAATGTTATATACAAAAGAGAGTAGAAACACTACCTATATTCTTTTTTCACATTTATTATTTTTTTCTGTTTTTGTAAGTTGCACTATATTCACTTGGTCTACTACGACCAATGATAGTACAATATATATATATATATATATATATATATATATATATATATATATATATATATATATAATATATATATATATATATATATATATGTGTATATATATATATATATACATATATATATATATATATACATATATATATATATATATATATATATATATTTAAGATAATGTTTATCATAGTTCTATGTCGACATATGTGCTAAATTTTAATGGGACACTAAAAGTAATTATTTTTTTTAACACGTAAAATCAAAAGATTATATTATTGGCCTAATTGAACTATTTGTATTATATGGCTAGTAAAAAGGCTACGGAGGATTTGTAAAATCCGTAAAGTTTTAAGACCTTGCTAACATTTATCAGAATTCACTTCAAGATTCCCTTGTATTGTACATTTTCTGTTGTAACATAATTTTAGTAGTTTTTTTATATTACTTCTTTAATTTTATTAACAAAATCACAAACATACACAAACTATTACAACCAATATGAAGAATACTTGATTCAAAAGCTTTAATGGTAAAGCAATGGTAGACTATAAAAAATTAATGATACATGACCATATTAATAGTTATAGTTACGTGGTTATTCTTATAGGAGTAAAATTATATTGTTAATTGGATATTAATATTAATTATAATATGGTGTATTGCTATAAGTAAAATTCAATTGTTAATAAAATAAATAATTTTTTTTCCAAAGAATTATAAATTATCTTACGTATACTTTTTTATCCTAAACAAATCTATCCAATCTAATATATATAAATAAAGTAGGTATTTTTAAAGAGCATTTAGCGCGCCACATAAGCAAAGGTATGCTTTCGACCAATTAAAAATTAGATTTCTATTTTATTTTAGAATTAAAAAATTCACTTGCCACCTAAACAAAAGTGACGAATGAGATTTAAGAATTTTGCCACGTAAGTAAAAACAACGAATAGTGTTTTATTAGGATTTAATTTATTTAAAAAACTAAAAATTATCTTTTAGAAAAAAAATCATCTTTAGATATAGGATTTATATATCTACCGTTATAAGATAAATTTTGATAGTATTTATGATAAGAAATAAAAATCATTCATTAATTAGGATTGAATTACCATTAAAAATTGACGCATCATACGACACCAATAAAATTTCGTATCAATCTAAAACCAAATCAAGCGAATTTTGTGTCAGTTTTATTAGGTTATCAATGGTTGGGTAATTCTTACCTTAATTTTTCAAATCCATGTTTAAGTGTATATTTGTGATTATTGCTTACGCTGTGCTTATTTGGGATACTTAATGATTATATGTTTATGTTTTGTTGACTAAATTTTGTTTTTACATGCAGATCTAATTTAACCATAGAATTAAATTCGAGCAAAATGATTGAAAATTAAATCAAAGTACGAGTTTCTCGCCTGATGTTCCTACCGGATGAGGAGGTATTATATCTTTATATATCGTTTACATTTATTAAAATTTTCAATAAACCTTTTTAGTTTTTATTAATTAATTTTATGATTATATATATTGATTTATTTTATAAAACTATATAGATTAATTTTGTATAAATTTTATTTTTGCTAACCTGTTCTATTTATCCACTTTTATTAGATGAAAGAGATATGAGTGTGAACAAAGTTGGTGATTCTATCGAAATGGAAGATAAATAGTATACATTTTGTTCATATGTTTATCTATATATATTTTTTTAATGTTCTTATCAAAATATTTATTAGGGAAATAAATTACTTAAAATTAATAAATAATTATCCTTAACAAAAACAATAGCAATTTAATCAAATATATTATGAGTATGATCTAATTACAAAAATTATATTTTGTGTGATTTTATGTATAAAAAACCGTGGGATATTAGGATTTAAATTATTACAAAAACAAAAATTATCTTATAAAATTAATGGTTCAAATATCCAATTAATAAGATGTTTTTTCATAAAAAAAATTAAAAAAAATTTATAACGTAATAAGAAAAACTTTACTTTCCTTAAACATTCATGTGAAATTTATGTTTAAAAATTTGAATAGACAAATAATCTCTCAAAGATCAAGATATCCCAAGAAATATAAAAAATGATATTTAGATTTGAGAGTTTAATTTCAAGTGTAAAAAACAATGAATAATAATTTAGAATTTAAATTATTTTTATAAAAAAAATTATCTTTTCACATTAAAGATTTTATCCTAATATGTAATCAATGAATATCATATTTACAATTTTTTTTTGGAAAGATATCATATTATTGTCATATGACTTACAACAACGAATAAAATACAAAACAACAATAAATATATTCGTATCAAAAATTACATTATTAAAAATTATACTTTTTTAATAGGAAATAACATATTAATTAAATTATTATGTGTTTTTTTTTTAAATTACTAAATAGTAAAATAAATCAAATAATTATAAAAAATAACTTAGAGTATATTGGAAAATATTTTTTCTTGAGATTTATGTATGAAATCGTGCATCGCACGGGCTTTCATCTAGTCTAATCTAATGTGGCATCTAATCTAATCACAGTATTATCTATTTGTCGCCTACATGGCTTGACACTTGAAATGCCAAGTGTCGTTGTCTCGTGGCCTGACTGCGAGATCGACTTTATTTATTAGTGATATGATATGATACTTCGTATATATGTTACGTATTATAATATATATCTTACTATCACAAACCACATAATAAAGCACAAAGATACACAAAAATATTACAATCGAATATGAGAAATACCTAATTCAAAAGTTTTGATGGTAAATCAATGGTAGACTAAAAAAAATTAATGATACATAGCCATTTTTATAATTATAATTACGTGGTTATTTGTATAGGACTAAAATTCTATTGTTCATTGGATATTCATATTAATTATAATATGTGGTATGTCGCTATAAGTTAAATTCTATTGTAAATAAAAAGATAAATTTTTTTTCTAAAGAATTATAAATTATTTTATGTATCCTTTTTTTTATCCTAAACAAATATATCCAATCTAATCACAATAATATCTATTTGTCGCCTACATGGCTCGACACTTGGCGAAAAAATTGGAATGCATGTCAAGTTCACTATCTTGTGGTCTGGCTGTGTGACTGGCTTTATTTATTAGTGATATGATATTAGATAGATTGGTTAGCCATCAATTAATGAAATAAGGTCATTAGGTAAAACTTGTCAAAGTTGGGAGTCACTTTGTAAAATGTTTTATAGCCTTGCAACCAAATAGAAAACTTGGAGGCCACCATGTAGAATTTCCCTTATTTTTATTATTTTATAGAGCAGAAATGAATTGATGGGTTTACTATTTATGTGGTCAAACTAATAAAACTTTGACTGAATTTTGTTTAATATTTAAGGAAAAAAAATTATCATGTGGGTTATTGTTAGATTTATGGCAATTTGTATTTTCATAATATTAAACTTTCATAAATTTTACTTATACGAAACTAAACATTGATATTAATGGTTAAATCTATCTATACTACTACCTCCGTTACATATTAGTTGCAACTTTGGAATATTTTATCTCTCACAATTAATACCCAAAGTTGCAACTAATATGTAACAGAGGTAGTAATATATTAAAGGAAAAATTGACCAAAATAATCCCAACTTTGCCTCATTCGCTCAAAATATATAATCCAAACATTGGATTATATTTTAATAATCCGAACTTTAATATGAAATTACTTTAAATAGAGCCAACCGGTTATTTAACTTGCTATAATAAGTTACCTGACATGTGTCAGCATGTGACTGCTTAAAGAAAATAAAAAATTAAAATATTGTTTTTTGAAACCAATAAAAAATAATTAATTACTTAATTAAAATATCCATCACCAGCCAAACCATCACCCTTCCCGCTCAGTAAAGGCCACTCGCACCAAACCCGCCGGCGACAGACCACACCAACGCCAAGCCTCCACCACCTCCAACGCCGGCCAACCTTAGCATTGGAACGCCTAGAATTAGCAAGATTTGCTGCTCATCCATGAACCCTTTTCATGATGGTGCGAAGCTTGTCATAAAAGAGGACAAGAAAGTGGAGAGTTTGGAAGACGCTAGCTAGGGTGGTGTTCCGTTAGCTGCTGCTCGTCTTCGCTGATTAAGAGTGTAGTAAATGAAGGTTTGGGAAAGGGCCGCGGGATGGAGGGGAAGGGATGGGGTTTCGAGGGTTAGGGTTTGGCTTGGTGGTCGCGCGGCGGGGGAAGGGGGAAGGTCGGGGTAAGGGGGACGGTGGAGGTGGGGAAGCTGGGCGCCGGCGTGGCCCTGCGGGTGGGGCGTGAGTGGGGGGCGGGGATGGCTTAGGCTGATGGTGGTGGGTATTATTTTTTTTTATTATTTTTTTAAAATTAGTTAGTGTTATTTTCCAATTATTTTTAGAAATTTTAGTTTTAAAATAGTTAGTTAATTGTAATTTGTAATTAATTATGTTTTCTTAAAAAAAATTAAAATTAAATATTTTTTAACCAATCACGTGGTGACGCGTAT
The DNA here is from genome assembly GCF_001683475.1 of Chenopodium quinoa. Lineage (NCBI taxonomy): Eukaryota > Viridiplantae > Streptophyta > Magnoliopsida > Caryophyllales > Amaranthaceae > Chenopodium > Chenopodium quinoa. The sequence goes on along the minus strand of NW_018743212.1, from coordinate 4,441,022 downwards.
AAATTAAACATACAAATAAAAAAAATTACCTATTGAACCAATTACAAGTTACTTGGGTCCATTAAAAGTAAATTCACATCAAAGCTCGGATTATTAAAAAATAATCCAAAGTTGGGATTATTCTAGGCAATTTTTCTTATATTAAAAGGTGTTCCTTAAAAAGGTCATGTGCCACATAGACCCCTTTTATGTCACGTCACCTACTCAACCTCTCATTATGCCACATCACCAATTAATGAACCTTACTTCATATTAAAAGATGAGGATAAGGAGATTTGAACACCCAACCTCTTATAAGAAGGATGGTTATTAAAAGGTGTTCCTTAAAAAGGTCTATTTGAACAATATTATGAGCATGAAAATAAATGTATATAATTGCAAATTACAATGTCTAATTAAAAAAAAAAAAAAAAAAAGACACCATAGATGTCAAATACTTTTTAATCACAAGATCTAATTAAAGTAGCAACCCGTTACAATGTCCGAGCTATACACTAGTTGATACATTGAAAATAGGACAAAAACGCAAATGAGAAGGTTAAAAAAGAACAATGGGAGTATGTTAAAAACATGAGGGTAAACCAAAAACACAAATAGGAAGATATATTTGTGCATAATGAGTTCATCTCACCCAATGCAAAATGAGTTCTTCTCACCCAGGCCAATACTTTGTAAATCCAAAAATGGTCAAACTCAAGAAACTTCTCACCCAGGCCAATACTTTGTAAATCCAAAAATGGTCAAACTCAAGAAACTTCTCACCCAGGCCAATACTTTGTAAATCCAAAAATGGTCAAACTCCAGAAACCCAAACATAATCAAATCCATTTCGACGTTATTGGGCCCGTTAGGTTGAGTGACAGGTTTTTTTTTTTTTTTTTTCCTAAAAAAAAGTCCCAAATGACATTTACTAGATAAAACCCCTGCGATACACGTTTTGTTTTTATTTTAAAAAAATATATTTATAAAATACATTATATAATTTAAATCGTTTGTTTTAGATTTGAATTTTTTATTATAAAATAAATTGTAAATTTCTTTTCTCTTTAGAAAACATTTGTAATAAAAAAAATTTATTTTTATAATTAATTTAAACTAGGTTAGAATCCGTACGATGCACGATTTATATAAAACCTATTTTTGTAATTTGTAAATTTTAAAAAAAAATCTAGCTATTATACATGAATATAATAAGAATTATGCACCTTTGTACAAAAATATTTGTAATTTTAAAATTTTAGATTTTCATCAAAATTATGATATAGTATTTATTCAACGTAGCCTAATACATATTTCAATGTATGAGGTCATTTATTAGTATGCTATTTAAATTTGTTTCAATTGTCTAGGAAAAAATTGATAGGTTGGAGTTGTAATGTAGAAGGTTCTAATTTTGAAATTTCAAAATGTTAAATATGGTAGCTTAAAAAAAAGCAAAATAAAATAAAATAAAACATGACATCATCCATGCATTTAGGCGGGAAAGTTTTTTAAGAGAATGACACATGAACAGTGATGTCATCAGCATACTCTATATTAGTAATAGCTAATCGATCTCATGAGATTGATTTAGTGACCTCTCCCTCTCCATTTAGTCAAATACTAAATTGATAAATAAAATAAAATCATCCGAAAATCATTTTGTTCCTCTAAATTTAGGATAAAAAGTCAATTTCTAATACCATGCAAGCCCACAAATGCTTCAAAATACTTAATTCTTAAAAAAAAAAAAAGACAATTTCAGAATCAGATTTTAGGATAGGTCAAATTTGTTTAATTTTTTTTTTTTTCAGTGTACAATACTTTAATGGTGGAGGTTGACAGAGATAGTAATTTAAAGGGAGAAAATTAAATACAAGAAGAAGAAACTAAGACAATCACTTGATATGTTAAAAAAAAGTAACTGAAAAAGCAAACGAAGGAAAATAATGGCGAAAACTTTTTGAAATAATCCCTTTAATGATGGAGGTTGAAAAGTGATGTTTAAGGGAAAGCAATCAATAATGGAAGAGAAGACTAAATAGTCAAGTGAGATGGAAAATCAAGTAGGATGGAATTAAATAAAAATATATTAAATTATGTATAAAAAGCATTAATAATATTGAACGAAAATTCCACTTTTTGATGAAATCTGAGTTTTGTTGGTGACATTTATGCTATTATTATTTGTACCCAAGTGCATAGTTTGTAATGTGGAGTGCACCATCGAAAGGTTGTGCTGTTGCACACACCTTTGTCATAGTTAGTGCTGTTGCGGCCAATTTTACCTAAAAACAATTGTAAAATTCTTTTTTCACGGGCTAAATCCCTTATTTTCCTATTTGTGTGGCGCTCGAAAATCACCTAACTACCTTATATTTATCTTATTCACATTTGAACGTTTTGTTTTCAATCCAAATTCGTATTCATAATTTTTTTCAAATCATGCGCTCCGTATATTTTGATGATAAATTTTAGTTTAATGAAATTATTCATACCTTTTCCAGATTATTTTATCATTCTTTTTTGATCTAATCCAAATTCCTTTTTTTTTCAATCTAGATACTATCTATTTTTTTTTTTTACAATTTTATAATCTTACGCGGCACGTTAAAAATATATATATAATCATATATGACGTTCTAAATCTAAAAAAAAACTCCCCTTTATATACTACCTCCGTTTTTTTGGTTTACACATTTTGACTTTAGCACTATTCACACACACCCCTTTGACCGTGTTTTGTGCATTATACGTAATAGAAAAAAATATAGTCATGTGAGATCTTGTTAGATTCGTCACGATATATATTTTCAAAATATCAAATTTTAATAATTTTTGCTTATCAGTAATTAAAGATATGAATGGTTGAAGTTGTGCATTGGCAAACGTGACTAAAGAAATGTGTCAACTAAAATGAAACGGGGGAAGTATATAAGTAGTATATTAGATTTCATTGATTAAAGTCATACGACATCTACAATTGTCAATTAATGACAAAGTAAATAGATTGAACAATATTAAATAAGAATTAATAAGCAAAGAACTAAGAATCCAAATACAAAGATATAATAATTCGATACATTCTCGATTTTTTGTCTCATTCGTCGTCGCTTTGTAATTTTGGGAGAGCGAAAATTTTTGTAATAACTACGTAACCTGAATCTGAGCAATCAACATCCATTGTAGCCCCGCAAAACCTGAGACTATTCCAAGTGTAGAGAACTCTTTTTTCCTTCAAATGAGTTCGAAAAATCTTGTCCTTTAAAGATAAAAAAAAACTTTATCTTTTGAAGGAGAAAAATCCCTTCTTTCAAGGAGACAATTAAGTTCATCTCAAGTGAAAGAGCCATTATTATAAGATAACAACAAACATAAAGCAAAAAATGCTTTTTAAAAAACTATGATTAGGGCTTTCCACATGTAAGATACAATAGAAGCCCTTCAAAATTAACAATGGAGGATAGGGTTTAGAATTGATAGGTTTTATTTTTAAAAATATATTAAAATCACACCAAAAACACACAGTAACCATATTTCATTTTTTTCAAGAAAAATAAATTGAATTTTATGCTTGTTTAATTAGGATGAATTATAGCTTTAGTTTTTTATTTGTTGTTACACGCCTACAATAGTTTATTCATGTTTCTATATTGTGAGTAATTATGATTAGATCATGAACTTGTTCTATAAAAATAATTACTCTAGTAATTATTATCTTTAATGCATTTGTATTGAAATTTTTATATCCATCCGGGTAAACTGTGCACCCAACTAAACCAAGGTTAGTTTTTGCACTTCGTTTGATGATTAAATGAAAACCAGTCATCAAAATGAGAACAAAATACTCATGAGTGCACTCCGCACTCGGGTGTGTGTATATATATATATATATATATGAGAACCAATGCTATAATGAAAACTAGAAACTAATCTAGGCCCTTAGATCATGTTAATCGGATGGTCCACATGCTTCCCGTGTCATTAATGGTATTTTCGTAATATTTCAATTTTACAAAGTAATTTCCAATTTCATTTCTAAAACGTAGATGAAAAGTTAGTAAAAGTAAATGAAATCAGTCATAAAGTAAAATTATCTTAAAAGTTAAAAAACTGAAAAAAAAAATAACAAACTGTGAAATTACGAAAATGCCATTAATGAGGGCGGGTGAAACATGAGCCAGTAGATGGAGCACGATCAATGGCTCAAATTGGTTCTTAGTTCTCATTATTCACTTAGGTTCTCACACACATATATATATATATATATATATATTTTTTGTGTACAAACAAAAGGAACACCAAAATATTTGCCAATTAGTAGCCCAACAGACTTGTAACTAAAAATAATGGGTCTTGATCAAGATATATATTACCGACCTATCTAGGTTAGGATATATAGTATAAAGCCAAGGCGTGTCTGAAATTCAGAAAATGGTAGCTTAGTAGTTGCATGTTAACGACATTCACATAATAATAATAATAAAGTTTCTCCTTGAAGTTATTTTTTTTTCTTTTTTTTTTTAAAAAACAAGTTTCTCCTTGAAGTTGAGTTACTTCAACAGCAAACAGCTGCCAAATGGTCCATATCTTCTCTAAGATGTTGACAATAGATCAAAATCATACCTTATAGCTTTAGCTTTTATACTTGAATGTATATGAGCTCTTTAGAATGTTGTAGTATAGTGCGATTTTGCTGGCTACATAATCACAAGTACATGGATATAATTCTAACAAAGAAAAGTATAAGTACGTATATATGATATGTACCTGTATGTTTGGATAATATATTTGAAGAAAGTGTTTGGCTCATTGCCTCATTGAGAATGCATGAAGCTGAGGGAAGTATATAGGGGTTTCAAGCCGCGATTAAAGCTATTTTTCTTATTAGCTTAGGTGTTATTAGGTTAGCATTTTTTTTTTATTTCTATATACTTATTTTCCATGTATATGTATTAAAGCCAAAATTTTGTTGTGTATATCATGTTTTCGGTAGATTTAACTTAAACTCACGTGTGAACGGATCATCATATTCATCACATATATACATCATATGAAACGAACTTTAATTTCGCTCAACTCTCCCTCTCTATAATATAACTATCAAATAATAACGATAATGTGTTTTGACATTTTTATTTTTATTTTTATTTTTTTATAATTAACAAAAGGAGAAAAGACACATTATTATACTCAAAAACCCTAAAATTTTCTCTTTGTTCTCTCTTCAAACCTAGCCATCATAGTAAAATTTTCTTTAATTTAATGGTTTTAGCAATTAAAAATCACTAATAATATGGTGATTATAGTCAGTCCCTCCATGTAAGGTTTAGTATTGTTTGTTATTTGTTTTTATTGTGTGCAGGGATACAAATTTGGAAGATTCATCTTGCAAATTTGTGGAATTGCGGGTATGTTGGTACAGGGGTGCAGATTCAGAAGATTCATCTTGCAAATTTGCAGATCTTGATAACCAATCAAGTTTTATCACTTTTGCGACTATATGTCAATGGAGCTCCGTCAAGAACGATGCAAACACATCTAAAATTATCCAGGAGCTGTTTAGAAGCAATGCCATTAGTTTAGGGGTGTTTAATTCTTGTATTGAGAATTTAGATCTCTTAAGGGTTGATTGTACTTGTCGAATGACTATTATTATTTAATGAAATCACCCCTCCCTATTCCATTAAAAAAAAAAGAAAAGAAAAAGACAAAAAAAAAATGAGTTCAAGCTTTAGAGTAGTATGTAATAATGTGCTTAATTTAATCATATTTACGTTTTTCTTAAGAAGTTATGTGTTAAAATTGTTCATGTACGCGTAAGAAAATTCAAGTTTTATATCGTTCTTACTTTGACTTTTCCTATAAGTCAATCACCATAAAAATAAAAGCAACATTTACTTAAATGGAGTACCAAATTGTTAAACACCCTCGGCCTCTATTATTCATTTAACCAATGCAATATAGCAATTCGGTTCATTTTATTAACAATCAATTGCTCAAGGCTATAAGTAACTAACCCTAAACTTTAAAATTTCTCTAAAATTACTATACTAAAAAAGTAAAAATTTGTCTTAAAATCGGAGAAAGTGTTGTGTTAATCTTAGACACCATGTGAAATTGTTGTTGTGAATACCAAAGTGACCCACAAATTTGCATGTAAAATCATGACTACCAGCCACATCATGAAAATGAAATTTCCATACAAAGAGGCCATCAAAAAAGATACGGAATACAAATTGAAAGCTCTATCAATTAAACATTATCATATATAATTTCTTAATATTCAAAACCTCTTAATAAACACTCAACATCATACCATAGTTCCTAATTTTGGTCCACAAATAAGACAATCATAAAACACACACAAAAAAGGTTAATGATATAAAGGCATAAAAGTAGTGATATATAGAACATAAAGATGAAGTGTGGTGATAAAAAGATGTGGGAGCTAGGGCCAAGACAAAGAGTTTTGAGAAGCCAAATTACAGTCACACTCAAGACACCTATTGACTATATTTATGTGAAAGAAAAGATGATGAAGAACAAGTAGATTGTGACCCTTCTGTCTATGCTTTATGTCACAACATATGAAGTAATACTAACAAAGAGAAAGCACCTTTAATTATTGAGTTTAAGAATTAAAATATGACAGAACTGTCAACAACACTTCGTATTATTTACCATTATCAACGGAATGAAAGTTTTTCTTTTTTCTTATTTTTTATTTTTTATTTATTTATTTATTTTTTGTTCTAAATAAGATGGTGACCCTTTTGAGTTGGAATAATGGACAATTTTGTAACAATCCGTTCCTAACGAAGTATATGTGTCATCTATCTATTACCCTTTTATACATTAGAAGCATGTTCCGTCACCTCTTTAAATTAGCCAATATACAACATGTATGACGTAGAAAATGCGATTTCTAAATATGCTTAAACCAAGGCTTAGCTTGAACTTTAACCAAGAAGTGGAAAATAATAAGTCTTACCATCTTAGATATATAATTTTTTTATGCTTTTTATTAAATCAATAGATAAATAGGTTGGTTGGATCAAATAAATTTCAAATTAGACTAATTTTGTTCACTATGATTATAAGACAATTTAAATTTTGATGGGAAATAACTTAGCAAGTTTAGTTTTTTAATTCAATTAAAACAATCATCAGTTATATTATAGAAAGTCTTTGGTTCATAATATACAAAATTACATTAGACATGGTTGTCCAAAAATAAAATAGAAAAACCCACAAACGTTTAATAAAAATAACCAAAAAGATGCACCAAATGAAACAAGGTGTTCCTAATGAAACAAGTTTAGAGATTTGTTACAAACCCAACGCTACTAGTTTCTAAAGTTTTCGGTGCGCGCACTTCCTTTCTTTCCAACAATTCTAACAACCGATCTAGGGTTTCTGGTCGCCACTCGTACGACCTTCGGGGCTTACTTAGGGCGGACACTCTTTTACAACATGGTTGCAACTGGAAAATAGGTAATAGACACTCTAATCTGGCCGGTTCGGCTAATTGGGTCAATGGTCGCATTCTAGAGTTCAAACCCGACATTTCACTAAACACTATAGGAGATCGTACTGTTAGTTTTTTCATCCATACTTAGACAAATGGGTGGGACACTAACAAAATAGTCGATTGGTTTGTTCCTGCGGATGCTTCTACAATTTTAGCCATGGAGTTACCGGATATGACAAAAGAAGAATTTCGTAATTGGGTGAGTACCCCATCGAGGAGGTACTCGGTGAAGACAGGTTATACTATGCTTCAACAACAACTTCCTTCTACTTTCGCACATTCTAATTTAGGCAACTTCTGGAAAGTTCTATGGTCGCTCTAGTTACAACCTAAATGGAAGCTGTTTTTATGGAAACTGCTACATTGTGCTATCGCAATTAAGGTGGAACTTCATCACCAGGGTCTGCCGATTCAAAATGTGTTTATGATCTTTGTGGTTCAACACCAGAGGATTTACAACATCTCTTTAGGATGTGCGTTAGTGCACGAATAGTTTGGAGGGGTGGATGCTCCGGTATTCGCTCAACATTTAATGGAGACCCTTCTCTCTCAGATTGGATCCAAGATTATACTCGACTTTTTATTATTCAGGATGGGCCTTCTAGTACTTGCTTAGGTACCTTCGTCAGTACACTTTGGAGTCTTTTGTTGTGTCGGAATTCCAGAATCTTTAGGGATTCCACTGCTACACGGTTGTTTTCTTCGTAGTTTGCTAAGGTTATGGATACACATACAGTTTTGTTACACCGTATGCTTCTCGAAGCATTCTTTTAGCTGCCCGTGATGCTGGTGCCTTTCCTCCGCCTGGGTTTTATATAGCTCATCTTGGATTGCTCAACCAAGGGAGTGCTTTACTCTCTTTACTGGTAGATGGCTCTTGGTTCAAAGATACTCAACATGTTGGGATGGGCTGGTGCTTAGATAATGATGACCCGTTGGATGATCGGATTATTGGCGGAAGTAACTTCAGGGTTTGTACTTCAGCTTTACATGCGGAGGTGTAGACACCTAAAAATGTCTTCCCAATCAAAGCCTGATGACGAAACAACCTTCATTGTTTAATTTGGTCACTAAGAATTAATGGAATAGACCTTTTGTTCTAGCCCACTATTATTTTCCATGCCCTTCTATTCATTTCATTAACCCAAACCCTTTTTTTGCCCAAAACCCTTATACCTTAGCTCAATTTTATCTTTTCATAATTGTAGCCCAAAACCGAGCAAGTCTGATTTTTTTTCCTTATAATTTTAAACCAAATCTTAAATTATTGGATAACCCTTCAAATAATCTTTCTAATGATATATCATAATCCCAATTCTGATTTAAAACAAATAAGTTATGATCAAAATACCAAACTCTATAAAAAACTGACACCGTCCGTTATTTCGGCCATATCATAAATTCTACAACATATATCAATCTGATTCGAATTGGGTTAGAAATTAGACTTCTAGAGGTTCTAAAGATATAATATTTATCTTATTCCAAGTTCTGGATCAAAAGTTATGATAAAAACAAAAACCGCAAAACTGCTGACCCACGCGGCACATTTTCTAAATTCTATCTTTTCTTAATATTCTGTCTTTACTCGATTTTAAGCCTACAAATAACATCATCTTTTCTGATTTTTTGAGAGGCAATTTTGAGAACCCGAGAAGTATATTTCATCCCCACATATTCCAAAAGGCTTAGACGTAAAGCTTCGACGTACAATTTATATTGTCCTTAGCTTTATTTCTAATCCTATTCAAGTAATTCAAAGTCCAAAACAAGACCCGAAGGTTCTACCTTTTTGAATAAGGCGTGAAGGTATAATATCGAGGTTGAAAAACTTTATTCTAACTCTTTAATTTAATTCTTTCAATTTGATTTATTATTTTTTTAAGTTACTAACGTTTTATTCATGATGTAATAGCAATTTAAAGAAGCGCGGAACGTGAGTAATTTATTTAATTACTTACTCTTATTTTTATATTGCTAGTATTATGTTTAGGGTTGTTTTTATATTTTTTATGATTTAACTATCGATATTATGGTTAATTTTCTTCCAATATTAATGTTTATTCTAATATTTTGTTGATAACCATATTGAATGTTTAAAGGGAATATATAAATGTAAATCACGACTAATAAGATAATTTGGACACTCGGTTTGGGTACCTTTAATCTTATTCTTAATTCAAGTGGTCACTAAAAATTAGAATTATGTGTGCATTTATATTCAACTAATTTAGCCTAATTTATTTTAGAGCAGATTGAATCTTTGTTTGCATGCCTTTAAGTTTGATGGAATTACTTTTCACTATAAGAATTGAGTAGAGGCCAATACGGGCGAATGTGACTCCATGACTCACTTCGTACTATCATCCCCGATCCTCCTTTTGTGATTCCGAACCATATGGAGTTAGTAATCTCATGGATTATGAATGGGGTATAACATTCACGGGTCAATTTGTTGTTGCCTTTCGTTGTCCCTTATTCGTGGTTGCCTTTTAATGATCCGTGAACGGTTTAAAAGTTCCTTAAAACTTGTTGGTGACTCCCTACTTTCCTTGTCCCTATTGTATATGTTAGGTTTTACAGTGATTTCTAACAAGAAAAACACTTAAAATTGTGTGGGAACAAAACCTAAAAATAAATGATTACAATGTAATTGTAAATATCAAATACAAATCAATGTATTTCAATCAAGTATTAACAAAGTCTAAGAAATTATAGAAACTTATATAGACTACATTAGTGTGAAGTTGATCAAACTTGCCTTTCCTCCAAGCCAAGAACAAAGAACATGAACATGAGAATTCTAATGTCCCGTAAGACTAGATCCTTGAAACACTGTCAAAGGCGCGTGAACACTTTTCTAAAGAGGTTTATTTCCCCCACACGGTACTTGGGTTAAACCGGAAATCCTCTTTGAGATACAATTGACAGCAATATCGTTCTTAGTACTAGAATCGAAATCAAGATGACAAATTAACCAAAATGGGATTAATTGCAAGAGTTTTCTCACAAAAGTTTGCAAGAAATTTGAGAAAAAAGTGTGGAGAATACTTTTGGGGAGATGAAGAATCTATGTTCTCTTCCTTTCTTTTACGAATTGATGTCTTTTAATAAAAGACTCAATCGTCAGAAAAAACCGCAAAACAGGGAGGCGCGGGCGCGCCACAAGGAGGAGCTGGCGCTCCTCCTAAAAACTTGCGAGATTTCACAAAAAGGCAGTAAGGGGCGCGGTTTAGGCACGACCAGCAGCGCGGGCGCGCCATCCTCACCCTTCCAATTTGCCAAATTCCAGAGATGTACGCGGTTTAGACGCGCTCTCTGCGCGACCACGCCTAACTTGCGCGGGTGCTCCTTCATGGTCGCGAGCGCGCAACCATCAACACTCTAAATATCTAACAATCCTCCCCCATTTAGAGTGTTCCTTAAAACATTCTCCACTTCTAACAATTAAACCACATCTCATGCATCAATGCCAATGTCCCTTCGGATTGAATTGACACCTAGTACAACACACTTAACGATGATCATATCCCATGATTTCCATACGGACTGAATGACGCGGAGATATCCAACCATTCGAAGGTGAAGTACACACAAGACAAATCGAATTTATCATCTCTTGACACTTTTATACAGCTATGTGTCCGTATCTTTTATAAGTTCATCAAAGTCTATATGTCCATCTAGACTTCTTGAAGCGGCTAAACTTCGAACTCATATAAGTAGGTTCTCATATACGTAATAGTGCCCTTGTGATAAGACACCTTCATTTAGAGCTTCTCAACTCTAAATCTTTGAGAACTTTAAATACACGCTACCTTACACATCACAAGTAACATAGCAATATGGGTCATCATACATTGCTATCAAACAACAAAAATGCGATTCAACCACATTGAATCTAAGACTTGATGTTTCTTCAAGCGTTAGATTGGGTTTCACAAATTCGTGTTTTTGGACATAAACCCATTCCATTCATGGCAAATATGATGGAATGCTTTGGCATTGCTTTAGTAAAGCAATCCCCCAAATTTAACTTTGTTGGAACATAGTCAAGACTTACGATCCCATCATTGATAAGCTCTTTCACTAGGCTATGCCTTAGTGAAATATGCCGAGACTTACCATTGTACACTTGACTATAAGCTTTTATCAACGCCGAATTGGAATCACAATGGATTTCCACCGGTGGCATTGGTTTTGACAATAAAGGAAATTCTATCATGAGATTCCTCAACCACTCAGCTTCCTTACTAGCTGAAGCAAGAGCTATAAACTCTGCTGCCATAACGGAATCAGCGATGCAAGTTTATTTCTTGGAAGACCATGAAATAGAACCTCCTCGAAACATTAATACCAACCACTTACAGAAGAACCATCCTCTTTGTAAGTGATCCAACTAGCATCCGAAAATCCTTCTAAAACCGAAGGAAATCCACTATAAGTTAGACCATAGTCTAACGTACCCTTAAGGTACCTCAAGACCCTCCGAACTACAAACCAATGCTGTGCACCCGGGTTACTAGTAAATCTACTTAGTTTCCCCACAGCCAATGCAATATCTGGTCTTGTACTAGTCATGGCATACATCAAGGATCCAATTATCCTTGAATATTCCAATTGGGAAACCGTTTTCCCCGAATTCTTAACCAATTTAACATTAGGTTCCATGGGGGTGTTCATGGAACACTTATCAAACATATTAAACCGTTTGATCATTTTCTCAATGTAATGAGATTGAATTAGAATAAGTCTTCCATTGTCCCTAATAATCTTGATGCCCAAAATGACATCCGCCTCCCCCAAATCCTTCATCTGAAAAGATGAGGATAAGAATTCCTTGGTCAATTCTACTTGTTGTAGACTTGTACTAAAGATAAGCATATCATTAACATATATACAAATGATGACACCATGACCTTTGTCATCAAATTTGCTATAAATACACTTATCAGCTTGATTCACTTTGAATCCAAAGGACAAAATCAAGTCATCAAGTTTTCGATGCCACTGTTTTGGTGCTTGTTTAAGTCCATACAATGACTTAACCAATTTGTATACCTTATCTTCTTGTCCTTCCAAAACTAACCCTTCGGGTTGTTTCATGTACACTTCTTCCTCTAGATCTCCATAAAGGAATTCCGTTTTGACATCCATTTGATGAATCATTAGATTATATACCAAAGCCATTGCAATAAATAACTTTATGGAGGTAGTTCTTGCAGCCGGTGCATAGGTATCGAAATAATCAACACCATGCTTTTGCCTAAAGCCTTGGATAACCAATCTGGCTTTAAATTTCACTATGGAGCCATCCGGTCTCCTTTTCCTAGTGAAAATCCTCTATGACCCAAGTATTATTTCCCATGATGGAATCCATCTCATCATTTATAGCTTCCTTCCAAAATGCACTATCTTGACTAGATATTGCCTTGCTATAAGTCTTTGGGTCACTATCCACATTGAAACAATATGGAGTAGTAGAACTAAGGACATCCCTAGATCCTTCAACTAAATAAATTATGAAGTCATCTAGATGGTTCCTAATTTTCCTTTCCCTACTACTTCTCCTCACTTAAGAAGTTTCAACATTCTCATTATCAAATGTACTTTCATGAGTTTCAAGTTGATAATTCAAATATACTATCTCCCTATCATTGGCACTGATTTGTAGATCTTTCGGTCTACTCATTGATGAAAACAGTTTTCATCAAAAATTGCATCTCTTGACTCAATAACCGAATGAATCGATATATAGTCATTTTGTTCTATTACATAGAACCTATAGGTTTTGCTATGCTCACCATAACCTATAAATATGCAATCCAAGCCCCTTTCACCAAGCTTTCTTTTCTTGTTTCCGGACACTCTTACGATTGCCCTATAACCCCAAACCTTGATGAGATACTTCAAGTTTGGTTTTCTTTTGTACCAAAGTTCATAAGGAGTAGATTGTTTTCCCTTAGTGGGAACCCGGTTAAGAATGTGATAAGATGTCAACATTGCTTCACCCCAGAACCCTTCACTCAAACCAGAGTAAGATAACATGGAATTAACCATTTCTTCAAGAGTTCTGTTTTTCCTTTCAGCTTACCATTTGATTGTGGTGCATAACCAGCTGTAGTCTCATGAATTATACCCAAAGATTGGAAATAAGCTGGATTAAAATATTCCCCTCCCTTATCAGTTCTAATTCTCTTAATTAATGACTCTACTTGCAATTCTACTTCTCTTTTATAAACATCAAACTTTGTTAAAGCTTCATCTTTGGAATGAAAAAGATACACATAAAAAAACCTAGAATAATCATCTATAAATGTAATCATGTATCTTTTGTTTCCCAAAGAAGGAGTACTATGAAAATCACACAAGTCACTATGGATTAGTTCTAAAATATTAGAACTTCTCTCAACTCTCTTAAAAGGAGTTCTAGTGATCTTGTTCAACATGCAAGTAGAACATTTATTAGGAGAAATATGACAAGAAGGTATCAATTCTTGTTTGGACATAAAAAACATTTCATTGTAATTCACATGTCCTAATCTAGAATGCCATAAGTCAAACAAACTCAAATCAACATGATTATCATTGACATTAACATTCAAACATAAACCATCATCAAATACATACTTGTCTTTCAAAGATAGTTTAAACAAACCATTATCCAAATAACAACGACCAACAAATGTAACACCCCTAGTAATTATGCATCTATTAGCTTCAAATACAAGCATATAGCCAAGACTATTCAGGGTAGGCCCAGATACAAGATTCCTACTTATTTCCGGAGCATACAATACATTCCTAAGAATAATTGCAGTCCTAGAACTAAACAGAAGCTCAACTTGTCCTCTTCCAAGAACCTTGATGGTAGAGTTGTTCCCCATCACTAGTAGAAAAAACTAAATAGGCACCCTCCCTATAGCACCGGTTCATGAAAACTGGTGCCAACTAAAACGAGCGCGAGTTAAAATTTCAGAGTTGGCACCGGTTCTTACTTGAACCGGTGCCAATTACGCTAATTAGCACCGGTTCAAACCGGTGCCATTTGTTTTTTTTTTTTAAAAAAAAAAAGAATAGAGTTCGCACCGGTTAATCGGTGCCAACTGATAATTTTTTTTTTTTTTTTACAAAAAAAAAAGAATAGAGTTCGCATCAGTTAACCGGTGCCAACTGATTATTTTTTTAAAAAAATAAAAAAATAAAACGAGTTTAAAACAAAGCTATATATGCCGAGTTTCTGGGTTTTAACTCCTTCATTTCTTCTTCAATTCATTTTTCATTCTCTCTCTCTTAGCTCTCTGAAATTCCTTATCTCTGAATGCATGCATGCCTCTCTCCTTCAATTCCTTATCTCTGATCTCATCTCTCATCTTTGTTCTTCTCTCTCCAACCAAGCACAACAGCCAACACAACAACCAAGCCGCTGCCGTCAACCACAACAAACATTGTCGATGCCTAAAATCAGAAATTTGAGGTTAGGGTTTATGGGTTTTGGGTTTTTCATAATTTTGGCTGGGTTTTTCACGATTTCTGGGTTTTTCACGATTCTAGGTTTATGGGTTTTGTGGGTTGAATCTGTGAGGGTGTATTTGTGCGAAATCGTTCGTTTTAAAAGGGTTTATTTGATCGATTTTTGTTCGATTTTTTGGGTTTATTTGTCGATTTCTTTTCGATTTGTTTGGGGTTTATTTGTTCTATTTATTTTTTGTTTTTTTGGTTGAATTTATCTGGGTTAATCGTTCGTTTTTAATGGGGTTTAATTGATCGATTTGTGTTCGATTTTTTGGGTCTAATTGTTCGATTGTCTTTCGATTTGTTTGGGTTTATTTGTTCTATTTATATTTTGTTTTTTTGGTTATCATAGTGCATTGTTCGATTTTTTGGGGTTATTTGTTCGATTTATTTTCGATTTTTTTGGGGTTTATTTTTTCTATTTATTTTTGGTTTTCTTGTTGAACTTACCTGGGTTAATCGTTCGTTTTTAAGGGGTTTTTTTGATCGATTTTTGTTCGATTTTTTGGGTTAATTTGTTCTATTGATTTTCGATTTTTTTGGGGTTTATTTGTTCGATTTTGTGGGTTTATTTGTTCGATTTTTGTTGAATTTATCTGATTTTATTGTTTCAATTGATGCATATTTGAAGGACGTGAATTTGCTGAGTATGAAGTTCGAAGTTTCTGGGTTTTGGATTGTAATTTATTTTTCAGCAATTTTTCTGTTTTTTTTAATAAATTGTAAAAAAAACAATTTATTTGATGAATATAGCCTTAGCTTGTTCGATTTCAAGTTTTGGATTGAATGTATAAATTGGATTGATGAATAAATTTTATGCTGAAATAATTTTATTTTTTTACTATTTGAAGGCGTATTTGGCACCGGTTAACCGGTGCCAATTGAAGTTTAAATAAAAAAAAATAACAGCGTGCATTAACATTTCGCACCGGTTAACCGGTGCCAAAGTGTGTAGTTAGCACCGGTTAACCGGTGCCAATTGCTTTAGTTGGCACCGGTTTTGAACCGGTGCCAAATTTTTGGGGATTTGGCACCCCTCAAATCCCCAACGGTTCAAAACCGGTGCCTTAGGGGGGGTTTGAACCGGTGCCAAATTAACTTTTTCGTCTAGTGCATGTAGAGGTCTTCTCCATCAACAACCTTTTGAAAGGTTTTGACCAGTGTTTATCTTGCATACATGCCTTGAATCCCCCGAATCAATCCACCATGAGTCATCATCCTGCACCATAAAAATGTTAGGATCCATTGCATTTAAATTCAAACCGGAATTAAATTCAACCTCATGAATTGGATAACCTTTGGTGGGTGGGTCCTTGCTTTCATTAGCACGACCCTCCTTGGAGTTATCCATCCTTTTCTTAAAAGAAAAGCGGTCCTTCTTGCGGTGACCAACTTTACCGCATTCCCAACAAGCAAACTTGTTATTGTTTGCTTGCCTTTTGGACTTTCCTTTGGAAGAATTATTATTCTTCCTTTTTCCACTAGTAGATGCACTAGCTCTCCCTTCATCTACCATATTCACGGTAGATGTGCTAGGATTTCCATCCTTAGCTCCTTCAATGGCACGAATCCCTTCTTCAATTTGAAGATGGGTGGCCAAACCGGACAATGTCATGTCCTCTTTCTTGTGTTTCAAGTCATGCTTAACACTTTTCCAACTAGAGGGTAATTTGTCAATAATATTAGAAACAACAAACAATTAACTCATGGCTATTCCATGTTGTTCCAAACTACCATAAATACGTTGCAATTCATGAAATTGATCCATTATGGACCGACCATCAACAAATTTAAAATTATTAGAATTGCTAACTAAGAATTTCTTACTTGATGCATCTTCCGCCATGTATTTTCTCTCTAAGGACTCCCAAAGCTCCTTAGCCGACTCAATGTTTTGATAGACATCAAACAAGTCATCCTCCATACCATTCAAGATATGACCACGACAAATCCTCCCAAAAACTTGCGAGATTTCACAAAAGGCAGTGAGGGGCGCGGTTTAGGTGCGACCAGCAGCGCGGGCGCGCCAACCAGGACGCGCAGGCGCGCCATCCTCACCCTTCCAATTTTCCAAATTCCAGAGAGGCACACGCTTTTGGCGCGTTCTCTGCGCGGCCGCGCCTAACTTGCGCAGGCGCTCCTTCATGGTCGTGAGCACGCAACCATCAACACTCTAAATATCTAACAGCATACTGTCAATTCCTACTTCCTATAATTTTCAAGCATATTCACACATGCTTAAGTAGGCGCGCTTCAATCAATGCCTGCAGGAGGCAATGGCTTGCATGTATGAGTTACAATGGGCTTCTGATCGGGGGTTTCATTCTATCACGGTCTTTACGGATTCCTATAATCTTGTTACCCTTCTTTGAGGGGATGGTTAAGGAAACATTGATTACCTTTGGCTCATTTGCAAGATTAAATGACTTGGCTCAACCTTCTAGTAATGTAATGTTCACAAGGTAGATCGTCATCATGTTCATCGTGCTCATTAAATCGCTGCAGAAGCTGCTGTTCATTTAATTTGCTTTAGTACTAATATGTAGTTTGTTTTATCCTTTGTAAAAAAAAAGTCAAAATCTTTTAAATAAATAATGATATATTCAAGATAATTATCATATATTAAGAAAATAGTTTAACTTGCATATCTAGCTAAATAATATTATAGGCCGAAACATCACTCGGGTCGCACACTAGTTGGTTATTATAAGCTGGTTGCATTAGTTGCTAGGTTGCATTAGATGTGTTGACTAGCTGATTTTATTAGCTGTTTGTACAAAATTGTTTAGTAAACTTAGTTGATGATTTGTAGCTATTTTGTTAATTAAGTATGAAATGACTAAAAAGGACATCGGTATTTGGCTAGGTATGGATGTAAAAATTTTCTTATTTAACTAAATTATTTAAATTAACTCTTTGAAAAAGCACTATTTTTCGACTTTTTACAAATGAGTTATTGGAATGAACATCGCCACGCAACACCAACATAATATGATGTTGTATGTTGCCTCTAAAACTCCCTCGTTGTGCAACCTCTTGCTCTTCCTTGTCATTAATACTTGCTCTATTTCTCTTTTTATTTGCAAAACTTGACTTTAAGCACTATTCACTTTCGATACTTGGTATACCTTTGATGATTTATAGCTACAAAATAATATAGTCATTGGGAATCTTGTTAGATTTGTCTTGATTTCTATTTATATAATGTGAAATTATTATAATTTTTACTTGCTAGTGATGACTAAAAACATTAAAGAATGAAATAGTGCATTAAAAAGCATGAAGTGAGTAGTGTTGCAAATATATAAAGAAATTAAGGAAGTATTGATGAATCAGCTATTTAGAGTCACACCCATTCAAAATCATTTGAAGAGAAGTCAAAAGAAAAGGAGTGGAAGATATAATTGATAAGTGGTATTTTGACTTAGTATTAACCACATAATTCCTCTCATTTTGATCCCTTTTACATTTTCATTTTAGCTTAATTTTCTTAGTTTTGGTAATTGTACGTTGTAGTTGTAACTCTTTTGGTAAATAATAGCTATTTTTGTCAATTTTCTAGGATTTTGTACTTTTCATCATATGTGTTTGATATTGTAATTTTTTACTTTAGAGGTCTTCATCCCACAATCAAAGCATGGAAGAGTACCCCAAAGTGAAATAAACTTATTTGGAAGAGTTTTGAAAGGAGTTTGCACAAAGGTCAACTTCAAATGACTATATCATTTTTTATACTCAACATGTTAAAGTGGTTAAAATTGGAGATAAGTTCATCACAAGAGCTTTTCAACGATTGGTCACATGCCTTTTTTCGACAAGTAATGAAGAAGCTATGACCGTTTGAAGATTCTGCTGAAGTGTCGACGTGCTAGGCACAGCCGCGCTCGTTAGCGTGGCAACGACATTACTTTGGAGAGGCTGCTTTTCAATACTGCAGAGCATTCTTCCTAACCTATTTTAAGGTGGCACGACCTCTCCAATCACTTAGAGAAACCATGCCTCTTTTTTTTTTATATAGTTTTTTAATTAATTATTTTTAAGAAGCTTCCTATGTTTTAAAGGAAGTATCTATGAATAGTTTCTTGACTTCTTGTGAAGGAAGATACTATTCTTCTCTGAATTTTATGTACTCGGTACATTTTAGGGCTTTTAAACACAGAAACTCCCATTTTTCTAGAGAGTGAAAGTGAGAAACATGTTGAAAACTTGGAATTTGAAGAATTAAAGGAAGGAAATTTGAACATTTAAATACCACATACATATCAATGTGAATCACTTACTCTCTCTTTCTCATATTTTGTTGTATTATTTATTTATTAATGTATCCTTTATAGTCTTTTTTCTAGATTAGTGTTTGATTATATGCTATTCGTTGTTAATACCTTCATTTTGCAATTTATTATGCTTAGTGAGTAGTTCTTTTACTTGAGATGGTTGAATCCATTGATGAATTCACAAATACTTGTTGGCATGTTTTGATTTAGCTACTGTGGGGTGTTAATTAGTTAAGTTAAAGGGGATATCATTATTATAGCCGCTCTTATGATTAATCACTCTGTGAGCCAAATTATTAGTTTCCTTAACCAAGGGTCGAGAGATCAAATTGGGTTATAGGATCCCTTATGCTTATTTGACTAAAAGACCATGAGAATGTGAATTTCTAGTAAGAGATCGAATGTTTGTATCATTGTGATTATGCTTTAGTGCTGGAGGTAGATTATGTTTTTTAACCATGAGAATATGTTGTATCTCTTAATCCAAGCTATCCCTTCTAGCTCATAAGAGTAGCTTGGGTGACTTAGATGATTTCTCTTTATTTATCCCCTCATGCTATGTCTTTCCCGTTAGATTATAGTTTGTAAATGACTTGATTGGTGGATACCCTTTTTCAAAATCCTTTTTATTATTATTTGTAGTTTTCCCTATAACGCATTACCCAAAAAAGACTTAACTTAGCGTATCATAACTCGATATTTAATTGTTAGTGCTCCCCTTAGTCCTTGTGGGATCGATCCTTGCTTGCCTTTTCCATCCATTAGAAAGTTCATGTTAGGTTTTTATCTTTGTTAGGCTCGATGACGGCCTATCAATAATGACATGGCAGACAAGGCTTATACTCTAGTTAATCAAGAATGAGGATATAAGAAAAAATACTTATAGAAAAAGAAAGTAAGACCTATGAAGCAAAGAAACAACTAGGCACATTAAGGATACATACATCTATTCGCTCTAGTTATTGTACGTATGTGTATATTGTAGATGTCGTATGAATTGCGCCAATCTTCGCACACAAGAATATGCTAGGCATATCATAGGAAGTGGTGAAATTTGATATAGTATGAATAAGGACGATGAAGTAAGGAGCCAACAACAAGTTTTTAAGAAACTTGTAAACCGTTTGTACATCGTTTAAGGCTGGAGGGTCTCGAAACACGACTGCTGGAGCATGTAGGGATGATGGTACAAACAAGGGTTCAATTTGATCCAAAATAAAGAAGTTGGTTGAATATTGATGCACATATAAAGCTAATTATTATGATCACTTGGATTTAAGCACAAGATTTTTGGAAACCTAAAAAGCCATCCGGATTATCCTATTAGACATATTTTCAAATGCAGGTCTTAATTAACATGCAATTGACCTGGTGCTAACAGTAATAAAACAACTAAACCTGCATAATGATATTGGAAGCAACTTAGTGAAAATCAAAGCATCATTAACATGATATTACGTAATTATTAATAAAATCCTAGGCGTGATACTAACAAGATTAATTAAAAAATCCTAAACATGATACTAATAATCAAAACAACCCTAAACATGATACTAATAATTAAAACAACCCTAAACATGATACTAAGCAAGGAACAACACATAGAATTAATTAAACTAATAGGATAACTAATTTAATTGATTGGATTGTGTAACCTTGCAACTACATCACGAACAGAATGTTAGTAAACTTCAATTAATAAATCAAATGAATTAATTAAAGAAAAGAGATTTAAGGTTTTAAAGCTTCACGAATTATAGTTTTCACGCTATGGACCATCAACGGAGCTTCGGGTATTGTATGGTTGTCTAAAACTACTCGAGAGAGGAATCTTGATTGCCTAAGGAATGCCTAAAGCTTCGGTATACTCATGGATAATGCAACTTATTATTAAGACGATTCTAACAAGATCCCATGTATATGAATTGATAGGTTGTCGTACACCTGTCAAAAATAAATTCCTAACAAAACCAACTAACAATGTAGTAGGGTAAGTAGGGTCGAATCCACAGATAGATGTCTATTCAATCTAACTTCTAAGGAATTGGAGAAACTAAATTATGTCACGAAATTGGACAGAAAAGTAGTCTAAATTAAAATATGAAGAAAACAATTAATTAAAAGACCTAGGGTTATGGTTCACCGTGTTTACAGTTCTAATCTATCAAATATCAATAACAATTCAATCAATCAATTACCTAGAGTAATTTCTAAGCCTTTGGTCGGGTCTTAACGCTCTCAATTGAACATATGTAGTTTAGTCGCTAACATAATCAAAATCGCTCAGTGTAGGTAAGCCTCTAAAAGTAAGATCTTTTGATTCAAACTCTTATTATCAATAATTAATTAAACAATTGATCAAATTGCAAGATTAAATATATAAACTCTATCAATTAGAGAAATCAAAGAATAATCAAACCATGAATAAATATAAATCAAGATTCATAGCATCAACATGGATTCCCAAACCCTAGAAATTAAACTACTCAAATATGAAATAAATAATAAAAACTAAATTTATTTAAAAAAAATATAATTAAAGTAAAGAAATAAAATTACCTCTATTAATTAAAGTAACAAACTCAAGAACAAAACCATGGAGTAATCCATGGAATTGTCCATGACAAACTAGGGCTAGAGAGAAATTTAAAAAGAACGTAAAAAAATAATAGGAATAAACGGCCTAAGGGAAAAATAATATCCATTGAGTATCTATATTATCCTAAAACTAATCTAAAGATAATAAAGTAAAAAAAAATAAAAAAAAATAGCAATTACATAAGTCGTGAAATGATTGGTCGTCGATTTAAAGGAGTCATAATCGAAGAAGGTTGTTGCGATGATGGGAATACGAGCCTCGAAAACGAGGCCTGCTGCTGGGCATGGGAACCAGCGGCCGCTGGGTATCCATCGGGCCAAACAGAAGCTGCTCATGGCCTGGGAGTGTTGAGCTGCGGCGCTGGTTGTATCTGGTTCGTAGGGTCGTCTTTTAGGGGCTATATCTTGAGTTATAGGAAGCGTATAGGGGCGTGTGATCTATCTTTGGAAGGCTTTTCAGGTGTAGTTCCTAATGCAATTTGAATCGCTTCAATCCAATCTGTAGAACCCAAGTTATGATCTAAAGAGTGAGCAAAGGTCATTTTTGATAATTTGTAAACCATCGTTTTTCTCCCGTTTTAACTCAAATTCATCTTTGAAAGGTGCGTATCGACTCTCGTGGAAGCTATTTTTTTTTAGGCTTAAAAATCTCGACCTAAGCTTCCATAAACATATATCTTTCATTGAGCGACCTTGATTCATCGACGTGTCATCCTTTCATTGTCCCATTAGTCCAAAACCACCCCGAAAGCGTCCAAATAATTATGGAAACTACCTTAAACATTAAGAAAATACAAACGAAACGTAATAGAGCACAAAATGGACAACTTATGCATTTGCAATCCTAAAAAGCGACAAAAAGACCTAAAAAGCAACTATAAAACTAGCATAAACGTGCCTATAAATCATATATAAATGTGATTTATCATGAATTTGTTTTTCGTTACGCATTATTCGCAAAAGACGGTCAAAGGAGGGGTGGTGAATAGTCTAAAAGTCAAAGCGGGTCAAGTAAAAAATAACGGAGGATGTATATATAGCATATAAATTTAAAGTAATTTTATTAGCAAGTTGTTTATGTTTATTTGTATCCTTTGCTTATTTCTTTGGTCGTACTCATTTTATTTTAATTATAGTTTAAAGATGATAGTGAAATTATTTTGCTAACAAATATACTACGTATATAGCTAGAATACATATTCTTGCACTTAAAAGTGATATTAGTAATGACGTGTCAAAAGTAGGTGTACAAAATTTCCATCATTTTATTCTAAAGTTAAACAGTTAAAAATAATATTCATTTCCATTTGTTATATGTAAAGAATCAATTATTTTATTGCCTAAGTGTAGACACCTAAAAGTGTCTCCCCAAAACCATACCCGATGATGAACAACCTTTCACAACCAATATTTTCCGTATGCTGTGTATTGAATCAGCAGAGTGCTTAAAACCCTAGCCTTAGCCCAACATTTCATTTATTTTACCTAAACCAATCCAATTCCTAGCTCATTTCCCCAAACTATAATCTTCTTTTCGTGTCCATAACACAAACCCGAGCAAAACTGATTCTGTGGCCCATAACTTTGATCCAAATATCATTTAGTTGGATAGGTCTTGAAATAAGATTTCCAACGATATATCATAAGCCCAATTCCGATTTAAAACGAAGAAGATATGAGCAATACACTAAAACTTGGCCCAAAACCAACACCCTTGCACTAAAACGGCCATACCTTAAAAACTACAAAAGCTTTTGACCTGATTTTAATTAGGTTGGAAAGTAGACTTAAGAAGATTTACAATGTTTTATTATATCCCTTATTCCAAATTATGTATCAAAAGTTACATATGTTTTAAAAACGCGTAAAAATTAGAAAATACAACGCCACGATACTAAATACCATGGCATTGTACTAAATGCCGTGCCACAGTACTATTTCCGTGCCATGGAACCAAGATTTTTTTAGATTATTTTCTTAACGCGCTTTCTTTTCCAGAAATGACAGAATTTGGTATTGTGCCACGGTACCTTTTTCTTCAGCGTCGCTCGTTTTCTAGGGTTCCAGACTGCATCTTTCACATTTCCTCCATAAATACGAAGCTCATTTACGAGTTTTGGGGAAGCAACATCAATTTTCTCTTCCTTCCCTCACATTAAACAATCATTATACTTTCATCATTCCTCCCTTAAGCACACCAAGGGGTCCATACTATACCAGAACTTCAATTCTTTACTTAAACGAAGGCGTGAAAGGTAGGACCGATTGAAGGTTTGGACTAAGTTAACTCTACTTTAATTTAATTTGATTTCAATTTGATTTATTATTCATTGAAGTTACTAACGCTTTATTCTGATGTAGCAATTTTAAAGAAGCATGAAACGTGAGTAATTTATTTAGTTACTTACTCTTATTTTACATTGCTAGTATCATGTTTGGGTTTATTATTATATTTTTTTGATGATTTGACTAACTATATTATGGTTAAATTGCTTCCAATATTATTAATTATTTTATATATTGTTGATCACCATATTGCATGTTTAAGGGGAATATATAATTGAAAATCACAAATATAATTTATTTTGGAACAAATTGAATCTTTGTTTGTATGCCTTTGAGATCGCAGGAAATACTTTTCACTATAAGAATGAGTTGAGACCAATACAGGTGAATGTGACTCCAAGACTCACTTCGTACCATCATTATCGATCATCTTTTCGTGGTTTCGAACCTTATGGAGTTAGTAATCACATGGATTATGAATGGGGTGTAACCTTCATGGGTTAATCGTTGTTGCCTTTCGTTGTCCCTTATAGTGGTTGCCTTAGATGATCCGTGAACAGTTTACAAGTTCCTTAAAAACTTGTTGGCGGCTCCCTACTTTTAATGTCCCTAATTGTATATGTCAATTCTCACTTTCTATGATTGCCAAGCATACTCACACATGCTTAAGTAGGCACGATTCGAATAACATCTACAATAAGCTAAACCATGCATGTGCTGATCAAAGTGTTAACTACCTAATGTTACAATATAGCTTAGGTATAAAATTCAAGTTATATGTTGTACATTATAAAGATTATAGTTCACTATCTTCTATTTTTATGTAAATTATTGTAGAACTAACTTAAAGGTTGTTATTTTCTTCGAAAAAACCCTTAAAGGTTGTAATTAAGAGAGATTATTGCTTGGGTAACAACCTTGGCGTCTTTGTTAATATAAAATTCAAGTTATATATATATATATATATATAGAACCAAGTTGTAATGAGAACACCTTTGAGGTCCATTAGATTAAAATATGATCAACGGTTTGGATTAAAACTTCATAAAGTAGAATATCGCTCATTCCCTCACCTGCTCGTAAACACTACTCACTTTCTCTCTCTTTAGAGTTCAGACTACTTTTCTCTCTTTGATTCTCACCAACTTTAAAGAATTTGATTCTTTCAACAGATTAAGGTATGTGATATATTTAATTTCCTTGCTAAATTTAATAATTTGTTGATTAATTTTGAAATTTTGATCATTTCACGTCAAATTTGTTGTTAAATAAGGCTCAAATTTGAGAGATTTTACGTTTATAATTTTTATGATTCAAAATTTAATCTTATTTCTATAAATTTTTGAACTCGATTTTCTCGTACTCTTCTGCATTATTGTTGTTTCCGCTATTAATTTGTTGTAAATTTTGTTTTTCTCTTTATTTTTCAGTGAATGTCTCAATGTGTTTGTTCGGTTTTTTTATAGTGATTTTTTTTTGTGAATGTTGATGCTCTTTTGAAATTTTGAGTGGTTTGTTTAAAGAATTTTGATAATCTCTAATACAAATGAAAATTAGGAATGTTCTTTGTAAATTTTGGATGCTATTTGTATAATTTGGTGACTAAAATGTGGTAAAAGTAAATTAATATCATGAAAATGTAAATTAAATTAGTTTTAAAATGCAAATGTAAATTATATTTTCTTAAAAATGCAAATGTAAATGTAAATTAAATCAAGTGAATGCACACTAACTGTTTGAAAAATGCCTCAATGAATCCTATTATTTTATCAATTTCAAATGTAAATAGAAAGTAAGTAAAAGTAAATCAATTATATTTTATAGTAAATCAAAAGACTAAAATTATGATATCTTAATTTCTTCCTCATTTCTATGTCATGATTCTTTGGTTGTCTAGTAGTGTCAATCCTCCATGTGCTTGTATTTTATAATGTTCAGATAATAAGAGTTATTAACCTGTTGTTTTACAACGTCATTGTTTAAAAGCAATCAACCAATCAAATCCTTAATCTCATAAATGGGGTCGGCTACATGAACCAAAAATGATTATGTCATGTGGTCATCCACAAAAATCTTCCTCCTCTATCCCTTACGATCCAATACCTCACCCTCATGCAAGTCCATATACTTCATATCCTTCCTAACTCCTTCTAAGCAAGTCATTTTCAGTCTCCCTCTCCCTCGTTTAACCCCTCCATGGTCCCACCCTTCTACTCTTTGTACTGGTGCACCCTCGGGTCTCCGTCCACATGCCCAAAGCAACACAAACGATTTTCCCTTAGTTTGTCTACAATGCCTGCCACGCCTATTTTCTTGCGGATAACCTCATTTCTGATTCTATCTCTTAGAGTATTCCCACACATCCACCTTAAAACGAGCATTTCTGTAACCTCCATCTTTTTAACGTGCTCCTTCTTAGAATCCTAAAATTCTGTACCATAGAGCAACATTGGTCTGATGGCAGTCCTGTAGAATTTTTCCTTCAACTTCAAGGGAATGCTTTGGTCACATAACACTTCCGTGGCCGCTCTCCATTTAAGCCACCCTAACTTAATCTTGTGAGCCATGTCTTGATCAATGTCCCCATTTTTCTTGATAATCGACCCAAGATATTTAAAATATTCACTTATGGTCATTTGGGAAGAAATATATGAAAATATGCTTTAGTCTCTCGTACGATTTCTCTGGTGTGTTCTAAGCTATGTTAATTGTGGTTACAGGGTTGTTCGTTTGGATGAAGATGAATTTTTCAGCAATGAAGATGGGAATATTTCATCTCTAGATACAATCAAAGTGTAAGATACCTCTATTTACGTAAATTTACTTATGGATTGTCCTTAATTGTTCCCTTTACTTGTGACAAGGAAGCACTTGGGTTGTTTGTCAATCTTGTTCTATGCTAGTCAATGTATTACTTGCATATCAGTGTTTAACTTATCATGTCACAGCCTATTCTATACACTAACTTGAGTACCTGACTAGCTTGCATAATAAATAACATGTATTATTTATATGATTAAAACTTGTCCCATGTTGTATGCTCCTATAACTGCTACAAATTGCTGGAAACCTCCTGAAATTGGGGTGTACAAGTTAAATACCGATACAACCTGCTTTGAGGATATGTTTGTTGGTCTAGGGGGTGTTATTCGTGACACTACAATTGATGTACTACTGGCTACTTGTTGCAGGTTGCAGGGTAGATTAGAGAAATAAGGTTGCTCAGGGATCGAAGAGGTGCCTTCGTGTTAAACTATGCAACAAATTAATTAGTACCTTATGTAAAATCATGCAAGACGGTGATGAGCTCATTGATAAGAAGAATCGATTTTGACAGCTTCTCCGCACTCGAAAGCTACCTCTAAAAGCCTGCCAAGGGCTGTCAAGACATCACTTCTATTGCTTTGATAGGCAGCAACATTAGAATCAATTGCTTTGGCCTAATCATACAACACCAAAGCTTCCTTGTATTTACCATGCTTATACTTGTCATCGATTCTGAAAGCTTCTTTGCACTCGAGAACTACCTCTAGGAGCCTGCTCCTGCTCCTGCTCCAGCACTCGAGCCTCAAAAACCCAAGTCCGCTCCAGCTCTAGCAACTGAGCCTGAAAAGCCTAAACCATCTCCCAAAGAAGCCACCATCAATGCAGAAAAATGGCTCCAAGAATGGCTCAAAGAATGGCTCAAAGAATAGCTACAAGTGAAAGGAATGGTGTCCTTCTAACAAGTGTATTATTTCGATAGAGGGTTCGAAATTATTAGAAAGCTAATTATTCAGTGAAGTCAAGTGATCGGAATGTCTAGCTGGAGGCCGCTTTCGATCGGTAATATTAATTTATAATTAATATTACAACTTAATGTTGACTGAACCCTTCGGGTTACACCCCAATCGAGTAACCAATCCGAGGCGACGAACTAATCCAAAGGATTAGATGAGTCATTAGAGTATTACGAGCAAAGATGTCGAATATCGAGCTTAGAGCGTTGAAACTGAGCGTCATAAGTCGAGTCGAATTTAGAATTCAACGAGACGAGAAATCAAGCAAACGACAAGTTCAAGCTAAGCCGTAGCTTCGCATTGGCCTAGCCATGTGAAGGTAGGCTAGCATAGGGCACCAACCACATCACATGGCTATGCCGCAAGCCAAGCATGCATGTGCATGTTAGGCTTGTTGGCCGAGCATGCTCGCGGGGTTGGTGCACCTGGCCGCATGTAAGCTAGCAGCTGGCGCGCCATGCGTGCTAGGGTGCTAGTGTGCTGGGCCTCGCGCCCAGCCTCAAGCATAGCAGTAGCTAGGCTATGCCTAGCACGAGCATCGTAACAGCAACAGCAGAACACTATGCATGCTTGTGCTATGGGCTATGCGTGCTTGCGTGTTGGGCAGTGCCTAGCACACGCATAAGTAACGCAGCAACAACAGCAGCCCGCATGGCGTGCGTGGTTAGATGGTTGTGCGTAGGCTTGTGCGGGCTGGCTGGCAGGCCTAGCTATGGTGCTAGGCAGCCAAGGCATGCTGCTAGCCAACATATGCGTGTGCTAGCTCATGTGTGGGGAGCCCGGTTTTGGTGGGTTGCTTGGGGAGCAAGGGAAGGATGGTCCCCCCCTTATGGTCCTCGCCTAACCCCATGCTCACCTCTTGACACTTGGAGTATATTGATTCACTTGCATTACAATTTGATTTTTGAATTAAAAGTAAATTGAATAAAGTGCATTTTACCAACTCTCCCACATTGGTGGGAGATTGGAATTTAAGAGCTCCCTTCCCTATAAATACTAATCATTTAGGATTAGGAAAGGACACTTGAGTTGTGAATGTTGGGTTTCGTAAAGTCCAACGCTACGCGGAAGAGAAACCCACCCAAGACTCGCCCACTAATTAAAGCAACTAAACATGCAATCACATATTCTGCAACATAAGAGTGAGAAAGAGAAAAGACATTCTTACCCTTGATGCGTGCTTCGCTTGATTCACAAGCTCTTACTTTAAAGCACGAGCCACGCAAGTGTGTAGGCCTCCGACAGCTCGCACCCTCGACCCGACTCGAACGGTCTTAA
The DNA here is from genome assembly GCF_001683475.1 of Chenopodium quinoa. Taxonomy (NCBI): domain Eukaryota; kingdom Viridiplantae; phylum Streptophyta; class Magnoliopsida; order Caryophyllales; family Amaranthaceae; genus Chenopodium; species Chenopodium quinoa. Next base: position 4,411,779 of record NW_018743212.1, on the reverse strand, counting down.
TCTCGAAGGTTAGTCGGGACTTGACCAAATAAAACTAGAGTATTACGAACTTAAAGGTTTTCTCACTAATGATGAGATGCCTTATTGTGTTCAACTCAAGTAATTTTTCCCAAACCCAAAACTTGGGTATTTATAGGGAATGGAGACTTGATCTCCCTTCTCCCATCAATGCGGGAGATTTGCATTTTCCTCAATTTTATTTTAATCAAAAGCAAAATAAAAATGCAAGATCAATCAACAAGCTCCAAGTGTCACATGGAGGGAGAGAGTAGGTGAGGACCATTCAGGGGGGGGGATCAAATCCCCTTGCTCACCAAGCAAGCCCTTGAAATCAGTCCCTACACAAAACCACACACCACCTCCCCACTTGGATGGCTGGCAGCCTGCCTTGGTTGCCAAGGCTGCCAGTTGGCGCCTAGCACCAAGGCTAGGCAGCCCAGGCAACCAACACGTAACATACGCGCAACCAGCAAGCGCACACGCATGCGATGCTGCTTGGTGCGTGCTACTGTGCGAGTGGCCTGGTGCTTGGTGCTGCTGCGCTAGCATACATGCACGACCCAGCATGCCTAGCACGCTGCTGCGATGCTCTTGCTAGCGATTGCGCTACTGCTATGCGATGCCCAGCATGCACAACCTATAGCACAAGCACGCATAGCTTGCTGCTGTGCGAGTGCTATGCGAAGCATGCTTGCGGCTTGGTGCGTGGCCTAGCACACTGGCATGCTAGCATGCTTGTGGCCTAGTGCACCAGCCTTGCTAACATGCTTAACCTAGCACGCAATGCATGCTAGGCTTGCGGTATGCGTAATAATGCGCATGGCATCTTAAGCTAGCCTAGCACTCGCATTGCTAGGCAAGTGCGGGGCTACAGCTTAACTCTAACTTGTCGCTTGCTTGATTTCTCGTCTCGTCAAATTCTAAACTCGACTCGACTCGACTTGCGACGCTCGGTTTCGACGCTCCAAGCTCGACATCCGACGTATTTGTTCGTAATACTCTAATGACTCATCTAATCCTTCGAATTGATTCGTCATCTCGGATCGGTTATTCGATAGCGGTACGACCCAAAGGGTTCAGTCAAGATTAAGTCGTAATATTAATTATGCATTAATATTACAGAAGCGGCCTCCACCTAGGCATTCCGATCACTTGACCTCACTGAAGAATTAGCTTTCTAATAATTCCGAACCCTCTATCGGAATTATACACTTGTTGGAAGGACACCATTCCTTTTAGTGAATTTTAAGGGATCTCCATGAAGAGAATACCTTAATTCTAATACTCTAAGTTTTCTTGGTCTAGCCCCGACTAAGCTTCGGGGTAGGGACCGTTCGGGTCGGGTCTCGAGGGTGAGAGCTGTTGGAGGCTTACGCATTTGCGGAGCAAACACTTTGGAGTACGAGCTCTTAAAAAGAGCGAAGCACGCGTCAAGGGTAAGATCGTCTTTTCTTCTTTCTCTCTCATTGTTAAATAATTATGTGATTGTCAATTAATTAATATGCATGTTTAGTTACTTTAATTTGTGTGCGGATTTTGGGAGGGTTTTATTCCGTATAGTGTTGGACACTACGAAACTCAATAGCGCTGTCGGAGCCGCGCTCATTTAATTATTGTAACTAATAATAATTAAGGTGATTTAAATGGATTTAAATTTCTGGTTTTGCTTTCGAATTAGATTAGAAGCTCGTTTTAATTAGTTTTAATCTCGTATTTATACTAATTTTGGCTCAACAATCCAGATTTCGACCAAAAAGTAGTGAAGTTTGGGTGGAATCGATGTTCTAAATCGTATTTGACCCTCTTTGTGAATTGTCTTGAAGCCAAAATCCACCCGGAAACATGTTTTTCGAGGGGTTTTTCGTTTTTAATGAAAAATTTTAAATCTTTAAACCTTGATTAATCATGGCATGTTAATGTTAGATTATGTGTATGGTTACATCATTAATCTACTGCAGTAATAACCCTTATTTAACATGTTTATGAAGTCATATTTGGTGCTTAATTTGGCGAGTTCATTTTTTCACATAAACTTGCAATTTCACATTTTTGCAAATTAATTGCTTCAAGTGTGAATGTTTATGGTGAATTTGTAATTTTGAAGTCCCTAAAAGTGTTAAAGATCCAATCTTTAATTGTTTATTTGGTTGAAACTTAACTTTCTAAATTCCATGTTGAATTAATTTTGGATTTAATCATTTTTCATTTGATTAAAGTCTTAAAAGTTCAAAACTTATGATTGAAATTTAATTATTCTTCATATTGGAAGATGTATTTTTTCAAGTTTACACAAGTTAGTGTTGGAAATTTATCATTGCGTGATTGTGTTTATTTCACCAAACCCATTAATTTTGTCAAATCTCATTATTAATTTATGTATGGTTAAATTAATTGTGAGTATAGCCCTTCAATTTTGTAGCATCAAGATGAACTAAAAATAATGTAATGAAAGTTCTTGAATTAATTTTGGTTTGTGCACTAAAATTGAATTTATTTAAGTTGGACTTGATTTATTTTTAATTTTTACTCAAACTTGGTTCTAAAATAAATTTAGAATTAATCTTAATATCACACATAAATGGGGATTTAATCCCGAGCTAAGAGCACGCAAATCGAGGCTAAGACTGTCCAAGCACACCCTTTGGCTAGCTAGGCTGCTCACACAGCCCACATAGCTGCCAAGGTGCGTGTGTGGGCTGCTCATGCCTCGAAGGTGCGCTGCTGTGTGGTATGCTTGAGCTAGTTTCACGCTTGGTGCTACGATGTGGGTGTGTGGACTGCTGTAGTGTGCGGCATTGAGCAAAACAACCCAGCACACTCTAGGGCCTTTAAGGCCACTTCTTGCTTGCACGCAAGCACGCTGATGTGGCCAGCATAAAGCGCGAGCGATGCTGTCAGCCACTCCCACATGCTTAGCGCAGCAAGGGGTGTGCGTGGGCAGCAGCTACACATGGCAGACGCGCTTTGGTGCCTAGAACACCAAGCCTCGGGGCTTGGTGCTAGGCACTTGGGCATCGTTGGGATATGTGTTTTGCGATTTTTTAAAGAGGCTAGGCCTCGGTTTTGCCGGCACTTGCAAAATAATTTGGCAAATTTGGGTTAACCGACTTAATTAATTGGATTAATTAATTTGGATGTGGAATTTAGTGGGAGCTTCATTAATTACTTGAACTAATTTTATTGCATTTAATCACATAATCGGTTAACAACTTTGACTAGTTTGCGCGTGTTATGCATTGTTACTTGTTTTTCTGTTAAATGCATGGGCCATTCACATATAGTGAAGGATGAATGGAATGTATATTCTATCACAGTTTTTATGAAAATGGAAACTAGTGGGGCCCGATAAGGGTAGTAAATACGGATTGCGATCCATTATGTATTTTTGTAAATCTAAATACGGTATGCGTACCGTTGCGTATTTTTGTACCTTAATATTTAAATTGGTCCTAGTCATAATGATTAGTAGTTTCATATTTGGTGGAGATGTCTCGAAGACGGCGTTTCTAAGAGGACAAGCCAAGAGGATGCAATGAAGACCCTTGAAGACTCGAAGACTGAAGGGGTCATGCTAGTTGCCAAATGCATCTTTTACTTATGTTTTCAATATATCATTATGTTTATATATGAATGAATGGTATGTTAGATGCATGTTTAGGATTTCGAATGTTGCAATGATTAATTAAGTTCACTTAAATCAACCAACATAGAAACCCTAGGTCCCTATTATATTGAGCCAAATTTGCCATTCCAAGAAAAACACTTACCGAACTAATGTGCATAGTGGTGGGCTACGGCAAAGCGAGGCATCACTACTTCCCTAGGAACGTAAGGTATACTAGATATACAAATTGGTCTTGGTTAAGCTCAACGATATCAGTAAAGAGTCCTTAGATGTCGTGGCAATGGAGATAAAATGTCAAGGAAGCATTAGATGCGACGTTTTATCGAACCAAGAGTAGCTTATAGCTATTAGCAATTGGATTGCTTACCTTAAAATATTAAGTGTGAAGACAAGCCAAAGAATGCTTAATCACTTTTTGATTTTTGGGATCTTAGAATCGTTTTATTCTCGCCTAAAAGGGACTAATATTAATGGGTGGATAAAACGCTCAATAAGATTGAAAATTTGCATGTATGCTTTAAATTTCAACTTATTGGTTTTATGAATGGTTTTTAATTTCAAATTCTTTCTATTGTAGAATCATGTCTGCATCTAATAAGAATAACAACCTTATGTGCCCGGAACTCCCCGACAAGTTGGCTTTTCGCCTAAACTTGGTCAACTTCAAGGAATGGGAAGAGGAACTCCGGAAAACACTTCGAAATTGTTCTATGGAGTACATTCTTGATACTCCCATTCTAAGATTCTTCTCTAAGGGAATCATGAGTGATGTGGCTCATGATGCATGGTATTCCGATTGCAAAAAGGTCTCACGACTAATGGCTAATTCCATCCCGGAAGAATGGAAGGAAAAGCTCTCCTCCTATTTTCCAGACATGTTCCTCAAAGCACGTGAGGACATTGTCAATGTGAGAGTCACTAAGAGTCTCAATGGAAACTATGATGGACTTGTGTTTGATGTGACTAGGTCACTCTCAAATATGAAGATAAAGCCACCAGAAGAGGGTTGCCTTGCTAAGGAGAGGTACCGGCTTTGAACAAGGGTCTACAATACTAAATTAAGACCTGGTATGCCCCTCCAACATCATGTGCTTATAATGACTAGGCTCTTTAAGCACATGGAGCTTCTCGGAATCCCCTTGGATGATGAGATGGCGGGTCATATCTTGCTTGCCTCACTCCACTCGGGCTATGATGCACTTAGGATGCATATAGCTACGGGAAAGGAGTCACACTCTTTAAGAGATGTGGTGCAGCTACTTCACCAAGCCACCTCCTATGGTGCAACCAAAAGGCCCTTGAGAGCAAATAAGAAGGAGTTCAAGAACAAAGCGAAGATGCAATGCTTCTATTGTGGTGGGCAAGGCCACTACAAGAAGGAATGCAAGATCTTCAAAAGGGATGAGGAGGAGAGGAATGTTTCATCTACCTCAGGTATCTTCATTAACACTTGTGTATAAAGCTATTCATAGGTATTGGATACCATGTATATCTCACTTTATGCTCCCATTTTTAGGGACTAAGTGAGAGGGCTTCACAAGTGGATGTGCAACTACGAGTGGACGATGAAGATGGTCTTTATATCGTTCCTATAGGCACATTATTTGTCTTTGGATTGTAATGAACTAATTCTAGTTGATCATGATTTTGAACATATTTTGATCTATGGCGTTGGATGCCGGGTTATTTAATCACAAGACTATAACAATGGTTTGTTTTTGAATGCCTTGCTTATATGTTCTAGGAGATCACACATTTTACATGTGATTAGACAAATTTTAATAATACCACCAAAAGAGCAAAGACCATTGAGTCAAATCAAACCTACTTGTGGCGTTGTCTTCTTGGCCACATTAACATCAAACTCATCAAGAAACTTCTTCATGAAAGTATTCTTGACTCATTCGACTTAGAGTTCTTTGAAAATTTTGAATGTATTCTCCAAGTTAAGAGAAAGGGCTAGTGACTTATTAGGGGTCATACATACGGATGTATGTGGACCAATGAATACACCCGCAAGGCATGGTTATTGATATTTCATCACCTTCACGGACGAGTATAGTAGATATGTATATGTCTACCTTATGTCAAACAAATCTGAATCTTTTGAGAAATTCACAGAGTTTCAGACTGAAGCGGAAAATCATCTTGGCAAGAAAATCGAAGCACTTCGATTTCAATTGAATCGAGGTGGCGAATATTTGAGCCACGAATTCAACGATCATCTGAAAGAAAATGGTATAATCTTAGAATTAACACCTCCAGGAACTCCACAATGGAACAGAGTGTCTGAGAGGAGGAATCAAACCTTGTTAAACATGGTCCGATCAATGATGTGTCTTAGCGACCTTCCTATCTCTTTCTGGGGACACGCAGTTCTAACCACGACACTAACCCTGAACCGAGCTCCGTCAAAAGCTGTCGAAAAGACTTCATATGAATTATGGACGAAGAAACCTCCACGGTTGTATTTTCTTAAGATTTGGGGTTGCGAAGCATATGTCAAGAGATTAATTTCTAACAAACTTCACCAAAAATCAGACAAATGTTTCTTTGTGGGATATCCAAAAGAAACTAAGGGGTATTACTTCTACAAACAAAGTGTTTGTTGCTCGTGATGGTGTTTTTAGGGAGAAGGAACACCTTTCCAAAATGACAAGTGGGAGGAAAATCGAACTCGATGAAATTCGAGAGGACGAGCAACAAAGTCAACCTGACAAAATTGACAATTAAAGTGCTTTAGAAGCAGCTTTTGACATTGGTCAGAGTAAAACCAACAATGCAAATGTTCAACCTATTACTTTGCGTAGGTCGCACGGCCAAGATCTCAACTAGACAGATACCTCGGTATTGTCTTAACTGAAGATCAAGACTTCCTAATTATGGATGGAGATGAGCCAGCAACGTACAAACAAGCTATGACGAGCTCTGACTCTACAAAATGGCAAGAGGCCATGAAATCCGAGATGGACTCTATGTTTGGAAATTAAGTCTCGAACTTGGTTGATTTCCCGAAGGTTACACACCTATCGGTTGCAAGTGGATTTTCAAGTTGAAAAACCGACAAAGATGGACATGTATCTATATACAAAGCTAGATTGGCGGCAAAAGGTTACAAGCAAATTCACAGCGTTGATTATGATGAAACTTTTTTGCTAGTAGCCATGCTTAAGTCCTTCCAGATATATTAGCAATTGCCGCATATTATGATTATGAAATATGACAAATGGATGTCAAAACCGCCTTCCTAAATGGGATTTTTGAAGAAACTGTGTACATGACACAGTCGGAAGGTTTTGTGGATCCAAGCAATGCTGGGAAGGTTTGTAAGCTTAAGAAGTCAATTTATGGATAAAAGCTGGCAATCAGAAGGTGGAATCTGGGATTCGATGAAGCCATTAGTAAGTTTGGTTTTATCAAGAATCCAGACTAGTCTTGTGTTTACAAGAAGGTCAGTGGGAGTGACATCGTATTCCTCGTCTTATATGTTGATGACATATTACTCATTGGAAATACCATTCTAATGTTTAGAATCTGTAAAGGACTGGCTTGGAAAGTGCTTTTCAATGAAGGACTTGGGAGAGGCACAATACATATTGGGCCTTAAGATCTATCGGGATAGATCTAAAAGAATTATTAAATTAAGACAAAGTACTTATATTGATAAGAATTGGCACAATTCAACATGGAAGAGGACAAGAGAGGGCACCTACCCATGTCACATGGTATAATCCCAGCAAGAAGCAGTGTCCACAGACACCTGCTAAGCGAGAAAGGATGAATCAGATCCCATATGCTTCGCTTATTGGATCGATCATGTATGCCATGATATGTACTAGGCCAGATGTATCGTATGCCATGACCGCTACGAACCGATACCAATCAGACCTAGGAGAGACGCATTGGAATGCGGCCAAAAATATCCTGAAGTACCTGAAAAGGAACAAGGATAAATTCCTTGTCTACGGTGGAAGTAATGATTTGGTTGTTAAAGGTTATACCGACGCAAGCTTCCAGACTGACAGAGATGACTCCAAGTTGCAGTCAGGGTACATATTCTGTCTAAATGGAGGAGTGTTTAGTTGGAAAAGTGCTAAGCAAAGCACTACTGAAGATTCTACAATTGAAGCCGAATACTTGGCAGGTTCAGATGCAGCTAAGGAGGTAGTTTGGATTCGTAAGTTCATTAGCGAACTTGATGTTGTACCCTCCATCAAGGGTCCGATAGACCTTTATTGTGATAATAATGGAGCTATTGCTCAGGCCAGGGAGCCAAGGGAACATCAGAAGGTCAAACATGTCAAGAGGCGATTTGACATGATAAGAGAATGGAATTCCTAGGGTGAAATCAGAATTTATAAGATTGGAATGGACGATTATGTAGCAGATCCACTCACTAAACTTTTGCCTTAAGTGAAGCACAACAAGCACGTTGAGGCAATGGGAATCAGGCACATTGGATATTGGCTTTGATTTCCCTGTTTTTGTGTTTTTAATTAAATTTGAGGTTTTAATGTAAAACACTATGTTAAACCATTCAGTTTTGGAGTAATTTAATTTTCTGCAAAATTATTATCACTCCATTTCTATTTAATTGTGGTTTAGAATTAAAAAATGAGAATACTTTGCACAGGTATTTGTTTGGAACTATACTAGATCGACCTATAAGAATACATTAAGAGATTTAAAATCGTCATAAGTATATTTTGATCTCATTATAGCTATCAGAACCTTTTTCCTCGATCATGAGTAATGTAAGTTCTGTTGTTTGAGTGCTATTCCGTTTTGATGTTGTCAAACGTCTTCCGTAAATGGGGATCATAACGGAAACACTCGGGCGGCTAGGTCCTCTTAGTAAGGCCTCTCGAAGAGCGAGACTGTGAAAATGCATGGACGTGCTTAGATAGATTTTAGAAATCATCTGCTTATTGACAGTCAAACTCAGAAATCGAGAAACCCTTCTGGACGTAATAAGGATGACGAAGAATCTTACCTTATAGTTCATGAAGAGACATTAAGTGACATAAAAAATAGGCTATATACTAATTGCACACTTGTCCGGAAGGACAAGTGGGAGATTGAATGGAATGGTGTCCTTCCAACAAGTGTATTATTCTGATAGAGGGTTCGGAATTATTAGAAAGCTAATTATTCAGTGAGGTCAAGTGATCGGAATGACTAGCTGGAGGCCGCTTCCGATCAGTAACATTAATGTATAATTAATATTACAGCTTAATCTTCATTGAACCCTTTAGGTCACACCCCAATCGAGTAACCGATCCGAGGCGACGAATAAATCCAAAAGATTAGATGAGTCATTAGAGTATTACGAATAAAGACGTCGGGGAGCTAAGAGCGTCAAAACCGAGCGTCATAAGTTCAGTCGAATTTAGAATTTTATGAGACGAGAAATCAAGCAAACGACAAGTTCAAGCTAAGCCGTAGCTTCGCATTGGCCTAGTCATGCGAAGGCTAGGCTAGCATATGGCACCAATCGTATTGCATGGCTGTTGCCGCAAGCCAAGCATGCATGTGCGTGCTAGGCTTGCTTGCCGAGCATGCTCGCGGGGCTGGTGCACTTGGCCACACGCAAGCTAGCAGCTGGCGTGCCATGCGTTCTAGCGTGCTAGTGTGCTAGGCCTCGCACCCAGCCGCAAGCATAGCAGTAGCTAGGCTGCACCTAGCACAAGCATCGCATCAGCAGTAGCAGCACGCTATGCGTGCTTGTGATATATGTTATGTGTGCTTGCATGCTGCGTAGCGCCTAGCACAAGAATAAGCAACGCAGCAGCCCGCATGGCGTGCGTAGCCTGCTTGCTGTGCGTAGGCTTGTGCGGGCTGGCTGGCAGGCCCAGCCATGGTGCTAGGCAGCCAAGGCATGATGCCAGCCAGCATGTGCGTGTGCCAGCTCATGCATGAGGAGGCCGGTATTGGTGGGTTGTTTGGGGAGTAAGGGGATGATGGTCCCCCCCCCTTGTGGTCCTCACCTAACCCCATGCTCACCTTTTGACGCTTAGCGTTTGTTGATTCACTTGCATTGCAATTTGATTTTTGAATTAAAAATAAATTGAATAAAGTGCATTTTACCAACTCTCCCACATTGATGGGAGATTGGAATTCAAGACCTCCCTTCCCTATAAATACCAATCATTTGGGATTGGGAAGGGACACTTGGGTTGGGAACTTTAAGGGATCTCCAAGAAGAGAATTTCTTAGTTCTAATACTCTAAGTTTTCTTAGTCTAACCCCGACTAAGCTTCGGGGTAGGGATCGTTCGGGTCGGGTCTCGAGAGTAGAGCCATTGGAGGCTTACGTATTTGCGGAGCTAACGCTTTCAAGTACGAGCTTTTAGAAAGAGCGAAGCACGCGTCAAGCGTAAGATCGTTTTTTCTTCTTTCCATCTCCTTGTTAATTAATTATGTGATTGTTAATTAATTTATATGCATGTTTAGTTACTATAATTTGTGTGTAGATTTTGGGAGGGTTTCATTCCGTGTAGTGTCGGACACTACAAAACCCAACAACAAGATACCTTTTTATGCATGCTTATAAATATACAAGTCCAGACAGACAAAAAAGATGTTATAATAGCATTGTGGAAACATCTTTCCTATTTATTACTAAGTATGCTAAAACCTTTTAGCTTAAATGGTAGACCACTATGCATATGCATAGGAGATGGAGGTTCGATTCTTTCATAGGTTGTCTTTAGATGTAACTAAAAAAAACCTCAAAAAGTAAACCAAAATATCTCTAAAGTAAATCATAATTACTCAAAAGTAAATAACAAAAAGTGATAACATCAAAGGAAATTTTTATTTCAAATGAATTCTTCAAACACAAGGTAAGCTAAAAAATATTAATCAAGTGGATAGAAGAAAATATTAATCAAGTGGATAGAAGAGCACTATGTGGGTTTATTAAGGTGTAGGTTCAATTCTTACTTAAGTTACTGTTAAAATAATTATAAAACAATCTAAAGTTATTCAATATATCTTAAAAGTAAATCAGAAATATTTATAAAGTAAATCAAAATAGCTAAAAATGAAATCAAAAGTAGAGCAAAATATATCAGGATTAAATCATTATTACTCAAAAGTAAATAAAAAGTAAATTACGGAATCGAAAAATAGTTAAACAAGAAGCATACAAGATTAAAAGTAAAGGTTTTCAAATAAATAGTTAATAAAATAATACAAAAAGTAAACAAAAAATGAAAAAAAAAATAATTCAAGAGCATATGTATAACGAATTCATTGAACATGATAAATAAACATTGAAACCGAGTCATTGAACATGCTGGAGCTGCTGCTGCAAGAGAAGGGGGGGGGGGGGAGGGATGTGTTATTATTGTTGCTCATTTTAATGCTGCCATTGCATATGAACATGTGGGTGGTGCTATTCCTAGGGGTAGGAGTATGTATGCTGCTACCCGTGTCGGTGCCGCTGTTGCAAATATGGTATGTAATGCAGCTGCTGCTTGCTCTGATGCTACTACTAGTGCTCTTCAAACATCTTCGCGGTGCCCTCCTAAAAGTACGGTTAAGATGGATACAGATGCCTATGTTTGTGTGGGGTAGGCTATTGGGCTTGGGACAGTGATCAGGGATGAGTTGGATAAAGTAAATCACAACATCTCAGAAACAAATAGAAAAACTACAACGTAAATCCAAATAACTACAAAAGAAATCAAAAGTAGATGATTAAAATATCTCAAAATTAAATCATAATAATTGAAAAGTAAACACAAAACGCTGAAAAGTAAATCAAATATCATTAAAGTAAATAAATAAAATTAACTCAAAGTAAATGTTATTACTCCAAAGTGAATTAGAAAAACTTAAAAGCATATATAAAAATCTCAAAAAGTGTATCTATAATAAAATGGTTTAAAGCGTTAGAAAAACCTACGTGGATTTAAACCCCCATCTTTGTGCACTTGCACAATGCTCTACCTATTGAGCTAATATGCTATCATAGATTAAATATAGTTAGTAAACGCAATTGTTAAACCAAGGGTAATACGTTGAATATTATAGCCAATTAAGTGAAGGGGTCACAGGGATATAAAGAAATTGTCAGATTTGTGTTTATTTTTATCTCATTTGGGTACAATGAACATCAACTTAGAACAAATAAGCCATGACCAAGAAACAAACAAGCAACAAATTTGAACAAAAACTAAGCAACAACTTACTGAGTACACTTTCAAGCCAAAAACTAACCCAATTTTAAGAGCAAACCCATGAATCTACTCACCATCCCTCACCTCCATCAATGCCCCAAGGCAACAACAAATAACCCTTGCTGCTTCACCAAACTGAACCCGCACACAGCAACTCTCCACGGAGCCAATAAAATCGAAACCACAAAACCAAATACTGAACCCAACCACTTCCATCAACACAAAAGTAAATAATATAAACTTAAAATTAAATTACATAAGCAAAAACATATTGATATGGTTTAGATTTAGTTATCGCATAAGCTTAAATATCTAACAGAAACATATGACTAAAATACCTGATTCATTCAGCATATGAAATAAAAGCCTAAATTGAGAAAACAAAAAATAAAATCAAAATACAATAATTTAAATCAAAGAAACTCTCAAATAAATCCCAATAAAGTACGTTCTCTAAACTGTACATCAAATCGTGAGAAGACACAACCAAAACCTCAGTGAAAATGACTAGAAAAAATGAAAATTGTATCATACTCAACCCAAATTCAGTAAATAACACAAAACCTAACTGACGAAATAAAACCAAATAAACGAAATACTATAATAAAACAAATTATTATAACAAATAATAAATAGATCCTAAAATTGCTACCAAAACAACACAAAATATTGATCTGATTATAAATCAAACAGAAAACAGACATTAATCAAACAAAAATAGCAAAATCCCTAATTTTAAACTTGATCGAAACTAACAATGGTCAAGCAAATAGTCAGGAAAACCCTAATTTTGAAATCAAAGTCGCAAAAAATGGATTTAAAATCGAATTAAATTAAAGAAAGCAATACTAATGCCAATCAAACAACTGATAAGGGTTCGAAATTAGATAAGAATTAATCACAGGAGTAAACAAATTTGCTGATGAAGTTATCAGGACGCGAAAGAAGGAGCTTTCCTTGGAAGAGGAGAACAGTAAGGAGAGATCTGATTTACTGAATGTGTTTATAAGTTAAAGGATGAAAAGGGTCAGCCATTTTCTAACAAGTTTTTAAGAGATATTTATGTAAACTTCATTCTTGCAGGAAGGGATACCTCATCCCCCAAGCATGCACTGCATTCATTAGACAAACCTTCTGCATGGAACCCAGCCATCTACTAGTTTTAGTCAAGTCGTTCAAATCTATGACTTGGCAAAACTAACCCAACTCGAAACAGCCATACCTTAACCCTTAATTAGTTATGTAACCCGGTTACGACTTGAACTGACTAGGGTATATATATGAATAAAACATTACTGCTACTATGCTAATTAAGTTGTGGTGCTACTGCACAAACCAAAGATACTGCCAGGTTAATTACAGGAAGCTGCTTCCAAGTATAGGGAGCTGCTGCATTTACTTTGAGGTATTTTTTTTTACCCAAGTTTTTAGATTTTTTTATTTACCCAAATTTTATTGAATCATTAATTTAAATTTTTTTTATTTACCCAACTTTTGAGATTATTTTATTTACTTTTTAGAATATTTCGATTTCTTTTTAGTATTTTTGTATCTAGTTTTGAGATATGTTAGAGGATGACATCAAAGTACGATGTAATAAGTCATGTGTAACAAGTTTCTCTTCCTCTTTTTTATTATGAAATGTTATGTAATGGCAGGGGCGGAACTAGGGTGGGTTCAAGTGGGTTCATTGAACCCACTGATTTTTTGAAAAAAATTTAAAATTTTTTTTTTTAAAAAAAAAAAAAAAAATCAAAATAGGTTTAAATAGAATATTTGTGTATTATATTGCAACAAGTAAAGTTGTAGCCCAGTGGTTATTTTTACCTCCCATCACACAAGAGTTTGTGGGTTCAAAACCCATAACTCACACTTTTTTTTTTTAATTTTGTTTCCTGAGCACTGAGCTTTCCTGCTTCCAGAGTTCGCTTTCCTCTTCCTCATTCCCCCAAATTGCAAAACCCTAACTTCTTCCTCCAATCCTCCTTCTCTTAATCTCTTCCCGTTCTTCCTCCTTCTCTTCCCGGCGCAGCACGGCAGCAGAGTCAGCAGAACACGGCGGCAGCGGCAGGCCGGCAGCGCACCAGCCACTCACCCAGACCCAGCCTCACAGCCGTGTATGGTGTATCGGTGTATGTAGGGGTAAGTGAATTTGGGGATTTTTTTTTTTTTGCAAATGTAATTTACTTCTCAATTTGGGGATTTTTTTTGCTAAATCATTGAATACTTGAAAATTGAAATTCATATGCTAAATTCAATTGCTAATATACATTACGATTTACGAATTGCCAATGTTTTGTAAATTGCTGAAGTTTGGATATAATTATCTAATTTACTTCTCAAGTTCTCAATTTGGGGATTTTTTTGTATTTCGTATGCTATTTTCATATGCTATGCTATTTTCTGCCTTTCGTTTCTGCCAATTCATATGCTATTTTCTGTATTTCGTTTCTGCCTTCTAGTTTTCATAATTTCATTTGCTATTTCGTTGATATGGGTTTGATTGATGAATATTATAGATCTTAGAGATAATTTATTTACATTGTTATGTTTAATATATGCTAATTTTTAATTCAATCGTGAAAATTTGGCCTTTAATTATTCTGTGTTTGAAGCATGATTTTGAGTTAAGTGATGTTTGGCGAACACTCTTTGATAATTTTATTTGTATAATTTTGAGTTCAGTGATGGTTTTGTATTGCTGATTAATTATATATAAAAAATTGAAATTAATCCTGTGACATGAATCTACTACACAATTTAACTCTAACTAAGCTACATTGAATTGAACATTTTTATTGTCGGCACATAAGAATTCTGTCAAGCCATAGCTAACGACAGTAATCTGCTACAATAATCTAAGTGAGCAATCAGAATGAGAAAAGCTTCGATAGTGAAACGATAATATTTAGCTACTTGAACTTAATATCCCTATTTGGTTAGTTTGGCAACTTATCAAATGAGAAATAAATGTAAGGTGGGATGTTGATCCATGTATTGGGTTAAGTCCTTAAGCTCTAGCGATGCGTGAAAGGATACAATGAAATATCATGGCCATTATCATTATTTTTCCGTCATTAAGTTAATATGTGCTGATTGTTGGCCTCTTTGACTAGTTGAATCCATATTTTAACTCTATAACAATGATAGTATGTAGCTTATTCAGTTTAAATAGTATATGTGCAATGTAATGCTTACTTGCTAATTAGAATATTGTAGCTTTTTTTTTAATGTTAACTTGTAATTTATTTAATGTGTTGCTTCTCTGCCATTGTATTAGCTTGATCAGATTTTATCGGTTATAGCTTTTTTTTTTTTTTTTTTCATTTTTCTATGTGTAATCTATTTGTAATCCATAGTTTGAAATTATTTATGTACTGAATATTTAATTATTGTATTTTTATTCCTTTGTTAATTATGATTTCAAATTTCGGAAGTTTCGAACCCACACTTCGAAAATCCTGGTGACGCCACTGTGTAATGGTACTTTGGAAGAGCTTGCTATATACAGGTTTTGAATTTTGATTTTTTTAAAGCTAATTTGATTTACTTTATAGTTATTTTGATTTACTTTTGAGAAATTTTCAGTTACTTTAGTGTGTTTTTATACATTAGACTTAATTTGAGTGTGTACATTAGAGTTTGATTTACATTTTAGGTATTTTAATTTACTTTTGAGGTATATTGTTTAACTTTACAAGTTTAGAGTTTTATATTTATTTTAAGAGATAACCTATGTAAGAATCAAACTTACATCTCTATGCAATTGCATATTGCTCTATATCTTGAGCTAATAGGTTTTAGCACAAAGGATCCAGTAAAAAAAACTGTCACATGATGTACTACTTTTTTTTTGGCAAAATTGGTCGTAGCACCTTGAAGTATGGCTTAGGTACACTGAGTGAAAGGAATGGTGTCCTTCCAACAAGTGTATTATTCCGATAGAGGGTTCGGGATTATTAGAAAGCTAATTATTTAGTGAGATCAAGTGATCAAAATGCCTAGGTGGAGGCCACTTCCGATCAGTAATAATAATGTATAATTAATATTATAGCTTAATCTTGACTTCACCCTTCGAGTCTTACCCAATCGAGTAACTGATCCCAAACGACGAATTTATCCGAAGGATTAGATGAGTCAATAGAGTATTACGAACAAAGACGTCGGATATCGAGCTTGGAGCGTCAAAACCGAGGTCATAAGTCGAGTCAAATTTAGAATTCGACTAGACGAGAAATCAAGCACCTCTATTGGCCTAGCCATGTGAGTGCTAGACTAACCTAAGCTACCAACCGCATCGCAAGGCATGCCGCAAGCCTAGCATGATTACAAGGATGGTGCTCATGGCCGCAAGCAAGCTAGAAGCTGGCGGGCCATGCGTGCTAGCATGCCGGGCCTTGCACCCAGCCACTCGCAGCATTGCAGCAGTTGGGCTTCGCCCAGCACTCTCACAGCACAGCTCGACCATTGCAAGCAGCGTGCTATGCGTGCGTGTGCTGTGGCTGTGCATGCTTGCTAGCATAGCGGCACTAGCCACAAGCACCAGTTGGCCTCGCTAGCATACGCAACGCAACAGCAGCAGCATCCCGCATTGCATGGCTTACTTGCTGCGCTCTTGCGTATGAGGGTTTTCTTACTAGCCCAGCCAAGGTGCTAAGCGCCAGCAAGGCAGCCAGCTATGCGTGGCTAGCTCACAATCAATAGAGGGGACCGGTTTAAAGGGATTACTAGGGGAGCAAGGGGATTTTGGTCCCCCTTTCCCCTAGTGGTCCTCACCTACCCTTGCTCACCATTTGCCACTAAGAGCTTGTTGATTCATTTGCATTTTAATTTGTTTTTGGATTAAAATAAATTGAGCAAAATGAAATTCTCCCACATTGAAGGGAGATGGGAAATCAAGACTCCATTCCCTATAAGTACCCATGTTTTGGGTTTGGGAAAAAGCACTTGAGTTGAACTCAATAAGGTATCTCCCTATAAGTGAGACAACCTTTAAGTTCGTTATACTCTAGTATTTCCTTGGTCTAGCCCCGACTAACCTTTGGGTTAGAGACCGCACGGGTCGGGTCGATGGTGCGAGCCGTTGGAAGCTTATGCACTTGCGAAGCTAGAGCTTTCAAGTAAGAGCTCGTAAGTGAGCGAAGCACGCGTCGAGCGTAAGATCGTATTTTCTCTTTCTCTCTCTTTTGTTTTATAATTATGTGATTGCATGTTAAGTTACATTAATTAGCGTGCGGGTCTTGGGCGGGTTTCATTCCGCGTAGTGTCGGACATTACGAAACCCAACAACGGTATCGGAGCAGCGCTCATTTTAATCATTGTAACTAATAATTAATTGAGGTGATTTAAAAGGGATTTAAATTTCTTGTTTTGCTTTCTAATTAAATTTGAAGCTCGTTTTAATTAGTTATACTAATTTTGGCTCTCGAACCCAGATTTCGACCCAAAAATAGTGAATTTTGGGTGGAATCGATGATCTAAATTGTTTTTTATTCTCTTAAGGGCTGTCTAGAAGCCAAAATCCACCCAGAAATATGTTTTTCGAGGGGTTTTTCGTTTTTGACGAAAAATTTTAAAATTTTAAACCTTGATTAATTATGACATGTTAAAGGTAAATTAAATGTATGGTTGCATCTCTAATATACTGCAATAATAAACCTTATTAAGCATGTTTATGAAGTCATATTTGGTGCTTAATTTGGTGAGCTCATTTTTCACATAAACTTGAAATTTCACATTTTAGCAAATCAATTGCTTCAAGTGTGAATGTTAATGGTGAATTTGTAATTTTGAAGTTCCTTGATAATGTTAAAGATCCAATGTTTAATTGTTTATTTGGTTGGAACCTTAATTTCTAAATTCCATGTTGAACTAATTTTTGTAGTTAACCATTTTTTAGTTGATTAAAGTCCTAAAAGTTCAAAATTTGTGATTGAAATTTAATTAATCTTCATATTGGAAGATGTAATTTTTCAAGTTTACACAAGTTATTGTTGGAAATTTTCATTGGATGAATGTGTTCATTTTTCCAACCCATGTAATTTTTGTCAAATCTCATTATTAATTTATGTTTGATTTAATTAATTGTGAGTATAGCCTTTCAATTTTAAAGCATCAAGATGAAGCAAAAATAATTTAAAGAACGATTCTTGATAATTTTGGTTTGTGCACTAAAATTGAATTTATTTAAGTTAGACTTGTTTTATTTTCATTCTTGCTCAATGTTGGTTCTAAAATAAATTTAGAATCAATTTTATGTCACACATATATTGGGATTAAATCCCAAAATAAAAGCACGCAAATCGAGGCAAAGATAGCTTATGCACCACCTACGGCTAGCCGGGATGCTCACGCAGCCCAAATGTGGCTGTCGAGGTGCGCATGGGGCTGCTCATGCCACAAAGGGTTGTTGCTGTGTGGCGTGCTGGGCTAGGTGCACGCTTGTTGCCTACACGCATAAGTGCGGTGTGTGCGTGCTTGGTGCATCTAGGGTGAGCAGCTAGTGCATGCATGGTGCTACGATAAGGGTGCATTGGTGCTCGCATGATTTAGGACCTTGAGGCCATGTCTTGTGTGTGTGCAAGTGCATTGATATGGTCGGAGTAACGCGCAAGTGACATCGTAAGTCACTCCCACGTGCTTGGGCCACAAGCAGTTGTGCGCGTGCGGCCACGTAGGCACCTCGAGACTTGGTGCTACGTACTTGGGCGTCGTAAAGCATTGTTGGGCTATATGTTTTGCATTTGTTTACCGTTTTAATTATTTTGTTATTTTAACGAGGCTAGGCCTAGGTTTTGCCGGCTCTTGCAAAATAATTTGGCAAAATTGGGTTAACCGGCTTAATTAATTGGATTAATTAAGTTGGATGGGGAATTTAGTGGGAGCTTCGCTAATTACTTAAGCTAATTTTATTGCGCCTTAATCACATAATCGGTTAAAAACTTTGACTAGTTATAATTAGGTGCGTTAATCGGATTAACCACCTATGTTAGTTACTAGTTTGCGCGTGTTATGCATTGTTACTTGTTTTTCGTTGTAAAATGCATGGGCCATTCACAAATAGTGAATGGATGAATGGAATGTATATTGTATCACAGGTTTGTGAAAATGACAACTATTGGGGCCCGATTAGGATAGTAAATACGGACTGCCATTCGTTATGTATTTTTGTAAATCTAAATAGGGTATGCATACCGTTGCATATTTTTGTTCCTTAATATTTAGATTAGTCCTAATAATAATAACTAGTAGTTGCATATTTGGTGGAGATGTCTCAAAGACAGCTTTTCTAAGAAGACGAGCCAAGTGGATGCATCGAAGAGCCTTGAAGACTCGAAGAATCAAGGGGTTATGCTAGTTGCCAAATGTATCTTTGACTTATGTTTTCTGTATATAATTATGCTTATGTATATGAATGATGTGTTAGATGCATGTTTAGGATTTCAAATGTTGCGATCTTTAATTAAGTTCACTTAAATCAACAAACATAGAAATTTTAGGTCCCTATAAAATTGAGACAAATTTGTCGTTCCAAGAACAACACTTACCGCACTAATGCGCGTAGTGATGGGCTATGCCAACGCAAGGCATCACTACTTCCCTAGGAACGTAAGGTATACTAGGTATATAAGTTGGTCTTGGTTAAGCTCAACGATATCAATAAGGAGTCCTTAGATGTCGTGGCAATGGAGATAAAACGTCAAGAAAGCATTAAATGCGACGTTTTATCGAACCAAGAGTAGCTTAGAGCTATTAGCAATCGGATTGCTTACATTAAAATATTAAGTGTTAAGACAAGCCAAAGCATTCTTAATCAATTTTTGATTTTTGGGATGTTGGAATCGTTTTATTCTCGCCTAAAAGCCCGCATTGCGTCGATTGCTTGCTGCGCTCTTGCGTATGCGGGCTAGCCTGCTAGCCCAGCCAAGGTGCCAGGCGCCAGCTAGGGAGCCTTGGCAGCTAAGGCAGGCTGGCTGCCAGCTGTGCGTGGCCAGCTCATGGTCAATGGAGGGGACTGGTTTATGGGGATTGCTTGGAGAGCAAGGGGATTTTGGTCCCCCCCCCCCCTTTAGTGGTCCTCATCTTAACTTGGCGCTTATTGATTCATTTGCGTTTTAATTTGTTTTTGGATTAAGAAAAATTGAGAAAAATGCAATTCTCCCACATTAAAGGGAGATGGGAAATCAAGATTGCTTTCCCTATAAATACCCAAGTTTTAGGTTTGGGAAAAAGCACTAGAGTTGAACTAAATAAGGCATCTCCCTATAAGTGAGAAAACCTTTAAGTTCGTTATACTCTAGTATTTCCTTGGTTTAAGCCCCGACTAATGTTCGAGGTAGAGAACGCTCGGGTTGGGTCGAGGGTGCGAGCCGTCGGAGGCTTACGCACTTGCGAAGCTAGAGCTTTCATTTAAGAGCTCGTAAGTAAGCAAAGCACGCGTCGAAGGTAAGATCGTCTCTTCTCTTTCTCTATCTTTTGTTGTTTAATTATGTGTTTGCATGTTTAGTTACATTAATTAGTGTGCGGATCTTGGGCGGGTTTCATTCCGCGTAGTGTCGGACACTACGAAACCCAACACTGAGCACCCTGAACTTTTCCTAGTAGCCAAAACACCACCAACTATAGTGTTTGGTGCTCGCGTCGGTATAACCTTCAACAACCAAATAATTGCTCCCACCATAGACCAGAAATTTATCCTTGTTCCTTTTCGGGTACATTAGGATATTCTTGGCCGCATTCCAATGCGCCTCTCCTGGGTCCAATTAGTATCGGCTTGTAGTACTTAAGGCTACGATACATTTGGCCTAGTACATATCATGGCATACATGATTGATTTAATAAGTGAAGCATATGGAATTTGATTCATCCTCTCTCACTCATCAGGTGTCTATGGACACTTCTTGTTGCTGAGAGTTATGCCATGGGACTAAGGTAGGTGCCCTCTTTTGGCTCCTTCCGTGTTGAATCGTGCCAGTACCTTATCAATATAAGTATTTTGGCTCAATCCAATCATCCTTTTAGATCTATCCCAATATATCTTGATGCCTAATATGTACTATGCCTCTCCCAAGTCCTTCATTGAAAAGGACATCCCAAGCTAAGTCTTTACTGACTCTAACATTGGAATGCTATTTCCAATGAGCAATATGTTATTGACATATAAGACGAGGAATGCAATGTCACTTCCACTAACCTTCTTGTAAACACAAGACTCATCTGGATTCTTGATGAAACCAAACTTACTAATGGCTTCATCGAATCGCAGATTCCAACTTCTGCTTGCCTGCTTCAGTCCATAAATGGACTTCTTAAGCTTGCATACCTTCCCAACATTGCTTGAATCAACAAAACCTTCCGGCTGTGTCATATACACAATTTCTTCCAAAATCCTATTAAGGAAGGCGGTTTTGACATCCATTTGCCATATTTCATAATCCTAATATGCGGCGATTGCTAGGATGATCCGGACGGACTTAAGCATGGTGACTGGAGAAAAGGTTTCATCATAGTCAACGACTTGAATTTGCCTGTAACCTTTTGCCACCAATCTAGCTTTGTATACAGATCCATTTCCATCTTTGTCGGTTTTTAACTTGAAAATCCATTTGCGACCGATAGGTGTGTAACCTTCGGGCAAATAAAAAATGTCCCAAACTTGATTTTCAAGCATGGAGTCCATCTCAGATTTCATGGCCTCTTGCCATTTTCCAGAGTCGGAGCTCGTCATAGCTTGTTTGTTTATCGCTGGCTCATCTCCATCCATTATGAGGATGTCCTGATCTTCGGTTAAGACAACACCGAGGTATCTGTCTGGTTGAGATCTTGGCCGTTGCGACCTACGTAGGGTAATAGGTTGAGCATATGCATTGTTAGTTCGACTTTGCACATTGTCGGTTTGCCTCTGACCAATGTCAACTGCTGCTTCTAAAGCACTTTGATTGTCAGTTTTATCAGGTTGACCTTGTTGCTTGTCCTCTCGAACTTCATTGAGTTTGATTTTCCTCCCACTTTTCATTTTGGAAAGGTGTTCCTTCTCGAAAAAGACACCATCACGGGCAACAAACACTTTGTTCTCGAATTTGTTGTAGAAGTCATACCCCTTAGTTTCTTTTGGGTATCCTACAAAGAAACGCTTGTCTGATTTTGGGTGAAGTTTTTCAAAAATTAACCTCTTGACATATGCTTCGCAACCCTAAATCTTAAGAAAAGACAGCTGTGGAGGTTTATTCGTCCATAATTCATATGGAGTGTTTTCGACAGCTTTTGACGGAGCTCAGTTCAGTGTTAGTGTCGCGGTTAGAAGTGCGTATCCCCAGAAAGAGATAGGAAGATCACATAGACCCATCATTGATCGGACCATGTCTAACAAGGTTTGATTCCTCCTCTCGGACGCTCCGTTCCATTGTGGAGTTTCGGGAGGTGTCAATTCTGACAGAATACCATTTTCTTTTAGATGATTGTCGAATTCTTAGCTCGAATATTCGCCACCTCGATCCGATCGAAGTGCTTTGATTTTCTTGCCAAACTGATTTTTCACTTCACCTTGAAACTCATTGAATTTCTCAAAAGATTCAGATTTGTGCGACATAAGGTAGACATAGCCATATCTACTATAGTCGTTGGCGAAGGTGATGAATTATCGATAACATTGCCTTCCAAGTGTATCCATTGATCCACATACATCCGTGTGTATAAGACCCAATAAGTCGCTAGCCCTTTCTCCCAACTTGGAGAATGGTGCTTTATCATCTTGCCTAATAAACATCCATCGCAATTTTCAAACTACTCTAATTCGAATGAGTCAAGAATACCTTCATGAAGAAGTTTATTGATGCGTTTGATGTTAATGTGGCCAAGACGACAATGCCACAAGTAGGTTTGATTCGACTTAACGATATTAGCTCTTTTGGCGGTATCGTTAATATTATAAACTTGTTTGTCTAGAGAAAGCACAGGAAGACAATTTTCCGAATATGCCTTACCATATGGAAAATTATATCGAAATAAAACGAACAACTATTGTCTTTTATCTGAAATTCAAATCCTTTGGCGTCTAACGGCGAAATTAAAATAATGTTTTTGGTAACTCTTAGAACATAATAACAATTTTCAAGTTCTAAAACAAGCCCATAGGGCAAAGACAAATTAAGAGTTCCAACGGATACGACTGACATCCTAGATATATTGCCGACCCGAAGCTTGACCTCTGCCTTGTCTAGCCTCTTACTTATCTTTAGTCCCTGAGCATTGGAACAAAGGTGTGAGCCACATCCGGTATCAAATACCCATGATGTTTTGCTAGCAAAGTTTAAGTCTATAACAAAATTACCTGATACAGAAGCAACGATGTTGTTCTTCTTATCTTCCTTGAATTTAAGGCAATCCCGCTTCCAATGTCCCTTCTTCTTGCACTAGAAGCATTCGGAATCAGATTTAGAAGAGGATACTTTTTTGTCCTTGTCGCTTTTAGTGGCGCTGGACTTAGGTGGAAAATTCTTCTTCTTTTTCCCTTTAAAGCTTCTCTTCTTGCCCGAGCACTTGAATGGCTTGCCCTTTTTAATCATGAGCATGTCATGATTCCCCTCATACTTGAGCGTTTGCTCGGCCTACTTCAACATCTCACGAAGCTTGGTGAGGGTTTTCTCCATGCTGTGCATGTTATAGTTCATCTTAAGCTGATCATAACTGATGTGCAGCGAATGGAGAATGATGTCAATTTCCATCTCGGTTGAATACCCAACATCAAGCCTTTCCATGTTCTCAAATAATCTAAAAATTTTATGTACATGAGGGCTAACTAGCTCTCCTTTCTTGAGATTGCTCGCAAGGATCTGCCTGTGGGTTTCGAACCTTTAAGTTCGGGCCTGCTCTTGGAACATATTTTGAAGTTCAAAAATGATCACAAAAGTTGTCTCCTTTTCAAAGAAAGTCTTTTGAAGGTCCGGAGACATAGTGGCCAACATGATGCACTTGACATCGCGATTGGCAGTTTGCCATCGGTTAAGGGCAGCCTGAGTAACCTCCTCATTGGGAGCGTCGGACATTTCCTCATCAAGGACGTATTCCTTTTGCTCTTGCATGAGACTATACGCAAGTTCCTTTGCCAATCAAGAAAATTTAGCCCACTCAACTTCTCCTTGTCGAGAATTGAGCGTAATGAAAATTGGTTGTTTAAGTTATTTGCAGACATGTTTCTACAATTGAAAGAATTTGAAATGAAAAATCATTCATCAAACCAATAAGTTTGAAATTCAAAGCATACATGCAACATTTCAATCTTATTGAGTGTTTTATCGACGCATTAATATTATTCCATTTTAGGTGAGAATAAAACGATTCAAAGATCCCAAAAATAAAAAAGTGATTAAGCATGATTTGGCTTGTCTTAACACTTAATTTTTTAAGGTAAGAAATCCAATTTCTAATAGCTCTAAGATACTTTTGGTTCAATAAAACGTCGCAGCTAATGCTCTCTTGACATTTTATCTCCATTGCCACGATATCTAAGGACTCCTTACTGATATCGTTGAGCTTAACCAAGATCAACTTGTACACCTAGTATACCTTACGTTCCTAGGGAAGTAGCGATGCCTCGCTTTGGCGTAGCCCATCGCTACACACATTAGTTCGGTAAGTGTTGTTCTTTGAATGACAAATTTGGCTCAATTTTATAGGGACCTAGGGTTCCTATGTTGGTTGATTTAAGTGAACTTAATTAATCATCTCAACATTTCAATTCCTAAACATGCATCTATCATACCATTCATCCATATACAAACATAATATGTATACACACACACACACACACACACACACATATATATAAGATGAGTTAAAGATGCATTTGGCAACTAGCATGATCCCTTGAGTCTTCAAGTCTCCACTGGTCGTCGATGAATCCTCTTGGCTCGTCTTCTTTGAAACGCTGTCTTTGAGACATCTCCACCACAAATGCAACTACTAGCTATAATGATTAGGACTAATCTAAATATTAAAGTAAAAAAATACGCAACAGTACGTAGACAGTATTTAGATTTACAAAAATACATAACGGATCGCAGTCCATATTTACTATCCTAATCAGGCCCCGCTAGTTGTCATTTTCACAAACCTGTGAAACAATATACATTCCATTCATCCATTCACTTTTTGTGAATGTCCCATGCATTTTACAACGTAAAACAAGTAACGATGCATAACACACGCAAACTAGTAACTAACTTAGGTGGTTAGTCCAATTAACGCGTCTAATTAAAATTAGGCAAAGTTTTTAACCGATTATGTGATTGAAACACAATAAAATTAGCTCAAGTAATTAACGAAGCTCCCACTAAATTCCGCATCCAACTTAACTAATCCAATTAATTAAGCCGGTTAACCCAAATTTTGCCAAATTATTTTGCAAGTGCCGGCAAAATCGAGGCCCAGCCTCCTTTAAATAATAAAATAATTAAAACGGAAAAAATTGCAAAAACAAATAGGCCAACGATGCTTTACGACGCCCAAGTACTTAGCACTAAGGCTCGAGGTGCCTTGCGTGGCTGCACCCACACAACCGCTTGTGGCCCAAGCACATGGGAGTGACTTACAATGTCGCATGCGTGTTACACCGACCACATCAGCGCACTTGCACACACACAAGACATGGCCTCAAAGGTCCTAAATCATGCGAGCTTATGTTGCAACACATCGCACCCATATCATAGCACCAACGCACCCTTATTGTAGCACCAACGCACCCTTATCGTAGCACCATGCGTGCACTAGCTGCGCATCCTAGATGCACCAAGCACGCACACACCGCACTTATGCGTGTAGGCAACAAGTGTGCACCTAGCTCAACACGCCACACAGCAGAAACACTTCGAGGCATGAGCAGCCCCATGTGCACCTCGGCAGCCACATGTGGGCTGCGTGAGCATCCCGGCTAGCCGTAGGTGGTGCTTGGGCGATCTTTGCCTCGATTAGCGTGTTTTTATCTCGGGATTTAATCCCTTTATATGTGTGACATAAATTGATTCTAAATATATTTTAGAACCAACATTGAGCAAGAATGAAAATAAAACAAGTATAACTTAAATAAATTCAATTTTAGTGCACAAACCAAAATTATTCAAGAACTGTTCTTTAAATTATTTTTGGTTCATTTTTATGCTTTAAAATTGAAGGGTTATACTCATAATTAATTTAATCAAACATAAATTAATAATGAGGTTTGACAAAAAATTAAATGAGTTGAAAAAATGAATACATTCATCCAATGAAAAATTTCCAACAATAACTTGTGTAAACTTAAAAAATTACATCTTCCAATATGAAGATTAATTAAATGTCAATCACAAGTTTTGAACTTTTAGGACTTTAATTAACTCAAAATGATTAAATCCAAAAATTATTTCAACATGGAATTTAGAAAGTAAAGTTCCAACCAAATAAACAATTAAAGATTGTATCTTTAACATTTTTAAGGGACTACAAAATTACAAATTAACCATAAACATTCACACTTGAAGCAATTGATTTGCAATAATGTAAAATTTCAAGTTTATGTGAAAAATGAGCTCACCAAAATAAGCACCAAAAATGACTTCATAAACATGCTTAATAAGGTTTATTATTGCAGTAGATTAGTGATGCAACCAAACATATAATCTACCTTTAACATGCCATAATTAATGAAGGTTTAAATATTTAAAATTTTTCGTCAAAAGCGAAAAACTCCTCGAAAAACATGTTTCTAGGTGGATTTTGGCTTGTGGACAACCCTCAAAGAGAGTCAAAAACGATTTAGAACATCGATTTCACACAAAATTCACTATTTTTGGGTCGAAATCTGGGTTCGGGAGCCAAAATTAAAATAAGTACGAGATTAAAACTAATTAAAACGAGCTTCTAATCTAAGCAAAACTTGAAATTTAAATCCATTTTAAATCACCTCAATTAATTATTAGTAACAATAATTAAAATGAGCGCGCCCAAGACCCGCACCCTAATTAATGTAACTAAACATGAAATCACATAATTAAACAACAAAAGAGAGAGAGAAAGAGAAAAGATGATCTTACCCTTGACGCGTGCTTCGCTCGTTTACGAGCTCTTACTTGAAAGCTCTAGCTTTGCAAGTGCGTAAGCCTTCGACGGCTCGCACCCTCGACCTGACCCAAGCGGTCTCTACCCCGAAGGTTAGTTGGGGCTAGACCAAGGAAATACTAGAGTATTACGAACTTAAAGGTTTTCTCACTTATAGAGAGATGCCTTATTAAGTTCAACTCAAGCACTTTTTCCCAAACCCAAAACATGGGTATTTATAAAGAAGGGAGTCTTGATTTCCCATCTATTTTCAATGTGGAAGAATTGCATTTTGATCAATTTATTTTAATCCAAAAACAAATTAAAATGCAAATGAATCAACAAGCGCCAAGTGGAAAATGGGGAGAAATGGTAGGTGAGGACCATTAAAGGGTAGGGGGGGACCAAAACACCACTTGCTCCCTAAGCAAGGACACCAAGACCAGTCCCCACTTTGACCGGTGCTGACCTTACGCATGGCTGGCTGGCAGCCTTCCTTGGCTACCAAGGCTGCCGAGCTAGCGCCCAACACCAAGGCTGGGCTAGCTAGCCAGCCTTCCATCGCATGCGTGCAGAAAGCAAGCCACGTACGCAATGCGGGCTGATGTTGCTGCGATGCGTTGCGTGTGCTGCTATGCGAGTGTGCTTGGGGATGCCCAGCTGCTGCGAGTGGCTGGGTGCGTGGCCTAGCATGCTAGCACGCTAGCACACATGCTAGCTTGCTTACGGGCACAAGCACCAGCCCCGTAAGCATGCTCGGCCAGCAGGCCTAGCACGCATATGCATGCTTGGCTTGCGGCATGCACTTGCGGTGCAGTTGGTAGCTAAGGCTAGCCTAACACTCGCATGGATAGCCCAATGTGAGGCTACGGCTTAGCTCGTACTTGTCGCTTGCTTGATTTCTCGTCTCGTGGAATTCTAAATTCGACTCGACTTACGACGCTCGGTTTCGTCGCTCTAAGCTCGATATCCGACGTCTTTGTTCGGAATACTCTAATAACTCATCTAATCCTTCGGATCGATTCGTCGTGTCGGATCAGTTACTCGATTGGGGTGCGACCCGAAAGGTTCAGTCAAGATTAAGCTGTAATATTAATTATACATTAATATTACTGATCGAAATCGACACCCACTTAGGCATTCCGATCACTTGACCTCACTGAAGAATCAGCTTTCTAATAATTCCAAACCCTCTATCGGAATAATACACTTGTTGGAAGGACACCATTTCTTTCATATAAATGTTTGGTTTCGTGATGTTTAACAGCACGCGGAAGGAAACTCGCCCAAAATCCGCACACAAATTAAAGTAACTAAGCATGTATTGAAACCATAATTACTCTTACTTAGAGCTCGGCCTTGAAAACGTAGAGTCCTGCAAATGCGCGTACCTCCGACGGCTAACACCATTGCTACCAAACCGACCTGGCCCCTACCCCGAAGCTTAGTTGGGGCTACACCAAAAATAACTTAGAGTTATTAGAACAAAGGTTTTCTCTTCTTAGAGATCCCTTAAAGTTCACCAACTCAAGTGAAGTTCTCAATACCCCATGATGGGTATTTATAGAGATATCACCTCAAGAATTCTCATCATCTTTCAATGTGGGATAGTTGGTAAAGTTAGAAAATCATGAATTAAATTAATTCTAAATTAAATTAAAAGTCATGAAATAATAATCAAACGACAAGTGTCATTACATAAAGAGGGAGTAGGTAATGACCACAAACCCATCCTTGGAGGGAAAGCATAAACCCACCAACCCCATGTGCATGGCACACTTGGTCAACGTAAGGAAGACCGGCCTCAACCCTTGGGCTCCAAGGCACGCCCAAATGGAATCCTTTCCCTTGGCTGGGCCCGCTACCATGCCGCAATGTTGGCACGATATATTATTTGATTATTTTTCTCGTCTTCATCGATTCCTAAAATCGACTAAACGCTCGACGCTCGGTTTTGACGCTCTAAGCTCGTAATCTGACGTCTTTGTTCGTAAAACTCTATTGACTCATTCAATCCTTCGGATTAATTCGTTGTTTCGATTCGGTTACACGATTGGGTGTGACCCAAAAGGTTCAGTCAAATTAAACTATAATATTAATTATTCATAAATATTACTGATCGGAAGCAGCCTCCAGCTAGGCATTCCAATCACTTGACCTCACTGAATAATGAGCTTTCTAATTAGTTCCAAACCCTATATCGGAATAATAC
Organism: Chenopodium quinoa; assembly: GCF_001683475.1. Lineage (NCBI taxonomy): Eukaryota > Viridiplantae > Streptophyta > Magnoliopsida > Caryophyllales > Amaranthaceae > Chenopodium > Chenopodium quinoa. The sequence continues at coordinate 4,382,688 of NW_018743212.1, read as the reverse complement.
ACTTCCAGACAAGTGTGCTAATTGTGTATAGGCCATTTCATATGTCACTTAATGTTTCTTCATGAACTATAAGGTAAGATTCTTCGTCATCCTTATTATGTCTAGAAGTGTTTATCAATTTTCGAGTTCGACTGTCAATAAGCAGATGATTTCTAAAATCCATCTGAGCATGGCCATGCATTTTCACATTCTCGCTCTTCGAGAGGCCTTGTTAACAACAAAAACATGTTCCCTATTGTTAATAGGGGGACATTCCAGTCTTGCATTGTTAGCTTCCCTTACTAAGAGGTCGTAGCTGCCCAACTTTTGCCTTTATAATCCCCTTTTACGGCAGACATTTGACAACATCAAAGCGGACTAGTATTCAAACCAGAGAACTAATAACACTCCTGGTCGAGGAAAGAGGTTCCGATAGCCATAATGAGCGATATACTAATGACTATTGTCAAATCTCTTAAAGTATTCTCATAGGTCGATCCGGTATAGTTCCAAACTAATACCTGTGCAAATGATTTATTGCAATTTGTCCTTGTAGCACAAGAAACGGTACTATAAATCGTACTACACACTAATCTCACGTGGTCATTAGTCGTCCAACTTTCAAATGACCTCGTTTAGGGATAATTTCGATATGATGTACAACTTTCACTTAATAGGTGTTTCTTTACCCAAGACATGGTCTTGATACCCTATTTTGAATGTTCAAATCGAATGGACTCATTATTTAATTCTAAACCACAATTAAATAGTTTGTGGAATAATTAGTAAAATTTTATTTCACTATGAAACTTTCAAACGTTTGATCTTATGATAAATGGTTTTCCCAAATGTTTCAAGAGTAATACTCTTCACAAAAAATTTATAGAAATCAAACCCATATTTAATATGCTTGATTTCTACCATGCAATTGTGAATGTTGTGGTTCACTTATTGCATAGGTTTAGTTACGATTACTTTGCAAATCTTAGCATCTTCATCATTGAACACTTTAATAATAAGATGATAAAATTCGATTGTGTTATGGATTATATGCGATTTAGGATTTATTGTCTAAGTGATGGCTCCCACACATTTTCATGATTTGAAATTTTCAACTTGACAACCTACAATCATCAAAGTTCAACAACGAACTATCCATTGAACAACTTCCTTATTATTGCCTTTAAGGAAACAATGTTCTCAACATATACTTTAGTAGATTTCCTAATGATGCCTTGCTTGGATTTTACTCCAACTGGCTCACATTGATTTGGATACCCTAATCATTTGTGATTATGAAAATTTACCTCAAATTTCCGCACAATATACATGGATATAAGTTCATGTTGCCATTCTCATGCCATGATGCGTTTTAACCTCGTGCTTATAAATGACTTCCTTGTTAAGGATCTGATCCTTGCTAAGGTTGTGCTCGCAACATCAATATTGAAATTATATTTGTTTCCATGCATCAAGAACTCATCCTTTTACTTAACTAAGTAATTTGGACGTTCTTGATTATAATCAAACAATCCATTGCTTAGATTCAAGTCGATTGGTATTGTATACTTGTCATACTCTAAGCATGCAGGTCATGTGACGATTCCATATCGTAGAATACATGATGGATTCAATTGCTGAAATATTCTCAATTTCATCCCATTCATGTGACTTTTAGCTCATCTAGTTTCACTGAGTCTTGCTAAATTGTTTGCTATATGATACGGTTGAAAGTCTCTACTAGAGTCTTTCTTGTTTGACTTAGTATTTTCCTAGCTTGTACTTATTTCAAACATTTAATTAGTTTTATACATGTGGGTCAAAAGCCTTTTCAGGTCCTTCATGTTTATCACGATAAATTCCTTTACTCGTTCAAATATTTTATTAAGTCTATCCAATAGATCTTAATTCCCATTATGTATTAAGTATCGCCTTTAGCTTGGTCCATTATTGAAAAATTATTTCAAACCTAAGCATTTAGCATTTGATATTTATTTCAGAACAGAGTTCGTAAACTTCTTGTTGGACCTTTACAAAATTGACTTTTTCTCCCACTAAACTTCTTATTTATAACAATTTCTATGTTTCTCCTTAGCCAAAACTTAGAAACTTTATGAGAAAAACACATTCCAGTTCCTACATGCAATGCTTCTCTCAATCCACCAATGGATTTCTTGAGCTTGCTTTCAAATCTAGCATTATTTAGATTTACAAAACCCTTAGACTCTATCCATAGTCTCTTCCAAAATGCCATTTTTAGGAAGGCAGTTTCGATATCTATTTTGCCATATTTCATATGCGCAATTTTTCTAGAATAATCACGAAAAGACTTAAGCATTTCGATTAGTGGATAGGTTTTATAAAATCAACGCCGTGAATTTATTTGTAACATTTTCAACCAATCTAGCTATGTATGCATATACATTTCCATATTTGTTAGTTTTCTCCTTGAAAACTTATCTGCAGTTGATGAGTCCTTACCCTTCATGCAAATTAATTAAGTTTCAAACATGATTTTCAAACATGGAGTCTGTTTCGGATTTTTATGGCCTCTGACCTTTATTTGGAATTTGGATTTGTCGTAGCTAATTTACAAGACACTATTCCCTTACCATCCAATAGTAAATAGTATGCTTGTAAATCTTAAGTTTATTTCTAACTTAATAGAAATTTATAGGATTTAATCCAAGCCTTAGGTGAATTCTATACCTATACAGGGTAATTGCATCAAACATTGAATTTTAAGGTACTTTTAAAGCCCTTTGATTATATTGATTTTACTCCAACACTTCTAAAGTTTTGTGAGTACTCTAATTTAAGGCACTTGAAGTCCTTTGAGTATTCTTGATTTATCATTCTCATGAAACCCTTCTAAAGTCTTTGGAGATTCGCAGTTTAAGTTTGTTGCTAATCATGAATTCTATACCTATACGGGGTAATTGCATCAAACACTGAGTTTCAAGGTGCTTTTAAAGCCCATTGATTATATTGATCTTACTCCAACACTTCTAAAGTTTTGTGAGTACTGAATTCTCATTTAAGATACTTGTAATGTCCTTTGAGTATTCTTGATCAATCACTCTCATGAAGCCCTTCTAAAGTCTTCGGAGATTCTTAGTTTAAGTTTGATGCTAATCTCGATAGTCATCGAGTTCATTTTCCTCCTACTTGTCGTTTTGGAAATGTGTTACTTTCCAGAAAGACACCACTTAAAGCAACAAATACTATGTTCTCAATTAGGTTGTGGAACTAATGCCCGTAGTCTCACTTGAATACTTACAAAGAGACATGTATATAGTCTTTGGGTAAAAGTTCGTTGTGAAGCAAACAGTTAGCTCCCACTCGAGCTACCTTAGCCCTTATTGAGCTACTTAACTCCCACTGAGCTCAGAGCCCTAGACATATACATGAAAAGACGCTAGAAACTAATTCTATCCATAACTATATATGGTGTCCTTTCTTAGCTTTGACAATTTGGTTTAGTGTAACACTAGTCATTTGTGCAAATCTTAAGAACTTTATAGGAAGGGATGTGATCCATCATCATTCGAGTCATTTCCAAATGGCATCGAGGTCTCTGTCAAAACATACTATATTCTTTGTGGAGCTAATGATGAAATTCCAATTTCATAACTTTGATATAATCACTCTTGGCTCAAGCAAACATCGCTCAATCTAATCTAGACGTTTTGATATCTTGCCAAGTCGATTCTATACTTCACTGAACTTTTGAGTTACTCAAGATCCAATTTGTTCACATTTGATGAATATAGTCATATTCTTTCAAATTCTTGTGAAAACTTTAAAGTAATGGATTTCCCTTTAGCTTTCGGAGTCAATTGTCTATACCAAGAACAATCGCTCCTTTCTATGTCGATTTTAACAAGTAAGACTTGCTTGCCTTAGAAAGATTCCAAATCGATCAACTATCAAGAGTCTATCTAGTAGAGCCTTGAGTAAGTTGTCGATGCGACATTGCTAAAGATGTTTGGAACATAAATCATGTCCATGACTTGAACCTCGTGAGTTTTTATGCTAGAGAAATGTTTGTTTATAATCAAGCATCCTTGACTCATGGCTTAAACAACCATGTCATTCAAACAAAACCAACAACTATTGCTCTTTTACTTTGAACGTGAGTCTTTCCGTGTGTAAACGGGTCGTTTGCTGATTATGGAACGTAATAACCAGTATTTGTTCCAGCCTTAACTTTAAAAGGTCTTTAAATAAAGCAGATGACCTTACAACTGATGTAGCACCACTTGCTTCATTCCAAGCTTGTAATTCAATAACTTAGCTTAACTTCATTTGTTTTGAGGTCACTTCGAAAATGGAACTCTCAAGCAGTATCTAATACATGTGAAGATAATTTGCTAAGTTTAACTACGATAACATGAACTTTTAGGTACAATTGGAATCTCAAATTCCTTTTTTTTTGTTCCTTGTTTCCTATATTTCTTGTCACTCATCATCTCATAACATTAAGAACCATTTCTTTAAGTGTTTTGAAATTTATAATTTGCTAGGCATAATTAATCATCTAAAGCACCTTAAAATAGAGTTCCATCTTTTTCTTTAATTCGTACTTGAATTACTACATCAATGAGTCATACTCATTAGTGTATGAAGAGAAAAGATATGTTGGTTGTCAACTATTGACAATTTGAGTTTTTTCAACTCAATACTTCATGTTCATCAAAACTACCTAGTATTTTGAATACATGATGTCCAACTATCCTTTCGGACTAAGCTATAAAAGTCGTTTATGAGAATTTGTATTTTAGAAATGCCTTTTCTTTCCTTGAGAACCATTCTTAAAAGATTTCCTTTTACCAATCGTTGGAAACATTATAATTTGATTTAGAACTCTACAAATATAAGTGCAATGTATTACCATTTATCAAAATAACATAATAAGCATTGAAATACATGCAAACAAGCAATTTGAATCTTATTAAGCGTTTTATCCACACATATAAAATTTGACCCAATTAGGCGAGAATAAAATGATTCCAAGATCCCAAAAATCAAAAAGTGATTAAGCATGCTTTGACTTGTCTTAAAACTTAATATTTTAAGGTAAGCAATCCAATTGCCAATACCTCTAAGCTACTCTTGGTTCGATAAAACATCGCATCCAATGCTTTCTTGACGCTTTATCTCCATTGCCACGACATCTAAGGACTCCTTAATGATGTCGTTGAGTCTAACCAAAACTAACGTGTATGTGATGCCTTGCTTTGGCAAGCGCATCAACATACCTTATTCCCTAGGAAAGTAGTAATGATGTACTTTGGCACAACCCATTACTATTCTCATTAGTTCCGTAAGTGTCATTTTGGAATGACAAATTTTACTCAATTTTCTTTGGGCCTTAGGGTTTCTATGTTAGTTGATTTAAGTGAACTTAATTAATCATCACAACATTCGAAATCCTAAACATGCATCTAACATCGCAATTATATATAAGCAAAATATATAAAGCATAATTAAAGATGCATTTTACAACTAGCATGACCCTTAACTTGAGTCTTCAAATCTAAACATGCATAGGGTTTCATTGCATCCTCTTGGCTCGTCTTCTTATAAATGTCGTCTTCAAGACATCACCATCAATTATGAAACTACTAATAAGACTAGGAATAATCTAAATATTAAGGTAAAAAAATACGCAACGGGACAAAGTCCGTATTTGGATTTACAAAAATACTAAACGGAACGCAGTCCGTATTTACTATCCTAGTCGGGCCCCACTAGTTGCATTTTGTAAAACCTGTGATAGAATATTCATTTCATTCACCCATTCACTAACATGAATGGCCCATGCATTTTACAAAGTAAAACAAGCAATAAAACAAAACACGCTCAAACTAGTAATTAACTTAGATGGTTAATCCAATTAACACGCCTAATTAAAACTAGTCAAAGTTATTAACCGATTATGTAATTAAACGCAATAAAATTAGCTCAAATAATTAATGAAGCTCCAACTAAATTAAGCATCCAACTTAATTAAAATTAATCCAATTAATTTAATTAAACAGGTTTACCCAAATTTTGCCAAAATTCTTTTGCAAGTGCCGGGAAAAACTGAGGCCTAGCCTCGAAACAATAATTAAATAAATAATTAAAAACGGAAAAAATCGCAAAAATCGCATAGCCCTACAATGCTCGAGTGCCTAGCACCAAGCAACGAGGCTTGGTTTGTTAGGTACAGAGCCATAGCTGCGTTGCGTGGCTGCTGCCCCTCGCACATCCACTTGCTGCGCCAAGCACCTACATGCGACTGACAGCATCGCACAAAGTGCATTATGCTGGCCGCACAAGCATGCTTGCTACGCCAGCAAGTAAGGGCCTTAAAGGCCTGCTGCTGTGCGAGCTCGTGCTGGCCGCAGCCGCACATCGCAGCCCACGCATCGCACCAATGCCGCACCAAGCGCACCAATGCTCACACACACACGCACTCATGCACACATCGATGCACCAGCCCCGCAATCCTCGGCAGCCACATGCGGGTTGCGTAAGCAGTCTAGCTTGCCGAGAGATGTGCTTGAGGCTTCGTGCCTCGATTTGCTTGCTTGTGTTTCGAGATTATATTTCAATTTTTTGTGTGATATAAAATCAATTATTAATTAATTTTAGAACCAATATTGAGAAAAAACGAAAATAAAACAAGTCCAACTTAAATAAATTCAATTTTTCGTGCTCATACCAAAATTAATTCAAGACTCATTCTTTAAATTATTTTTGGCTCATTGATGCTACAAAAATTGAGGGCTATTCTCACAATTAATTTAACCAAACATAAATTAATAATGGGATTCGACAAAATCAAAGGAGTAGGAAAAATAAACACAATCATCCAATGAATAATTTTCCAACACTAACTTGTGTAAACTTGAAAAATTACATCCTTTCCAATATGAAGAGTAATCAAATTTCAATCACAAGTTTGAACTTTTAAGACTTTAATCAACTCAAAAATGATTCAAATCAAAAATTAGCTTAACATGGAATTTAGAAAGTTAAGTTCCAACCAAATAAACAATTAAAGATTGGATCTTTAACATTTTAGGGGCTTCAAAAATACAAATTCACCATAAACATTCACACTTGAAGCAATTAATTTACAAAAATGTGAAATTGCAAGTTTATGTGAAAAATGAACTCACCAAATATGACTTCATAAATATGCTTAATAAGGGTTATTATTGAAGTAGATTAATGGTGTAACTATACACATAATCTAACATTTACATGTCATAATTAATCAAGGTTTAAAGATTTAAATTTTTTTGTCAAAAACGAAAAACCCCTCGAAATACATGTTTCTAGGTGGATATTGGCTTCTAGAGCACTCATGAAGTGAATCAAAAACGATTTAGAATGTCGATTCCACCCAAAATTCACTAGTTTTGGGTCAAAATCTGGGTTCTTTAGCCAAAATCAGCATAAATACGAGATTAAACTAATAAAAAATGAGCTTCTAATCTAATTAGAAAGCAAAACCAAAAATTTAAATCCATTTAAATGACCTTAATGAATTATTAGTTACAATAATTAATGCACGTGGCTCTGATACCACTGTTGGGTTTCGTGATGTCCAACACCACGTATAAGGAAACCTGCCCAAAATCCGCACACAAATTAAAGTAACTAAGCATATATTAAAACTATAATCATATGATTAACAAGAAGAGAGACAAAGAATTATTACCCTTGTAGCCTTCTTCGATCTTACTTAGAGCTCGGACTTGAAAGCTTAGAAGCCCGCAAATCCGCAAATGCCCTCAATTTTTGAAGCATCAAGTTGAGCCAAAATAATTGAAAAAATGGTTCTTGAATTAATTTTGGTTTGTGCACTAAAAATTGAATTTATTTAAGTTGCAGTTGTCGTATTTTCTTTTTTCTCAATATTGATTGTAAAATAATTTAGGATTAATTTTACATAAGACAAAAAATCGGGATAAAATCCCAATGCACGAGCACGCAAATCGAGGCACGAAGCCCCGAGCACATCTCTCGGCCAGCTAGGCTGCTTACCCAGCCCGCATGTGGCTGCCAAGATTGTGCGGGCTGCTGGTGCATCGAGGTGTGGCGGAGTGCGTGTGTGTGCGAGCATTGGTGCGATGCTTATGCTACGGTGTGCGAGCTTTGGTGTTGCGAAGGGCCCTTATGTGGGCTGCGGCATTCGGCTTCTAGGAAGTGTGCGCCTCACACAAGAACAGGCCTTTGAGGCCCTTACTTGTGTGCGCACAAGCATGCTGGTGTGGCCAGCATAACTCATTTGATGCGATGCTGTCAGCCACATGCACATGCTTAGCGCAGCAAGTGGATGTGCTAAGGGCAGCACCCACGCAAAGCAGCCGAGCCTCGGGCCTAGCAAACCAAGTCTCGTTGCTTTGTGCTAAGCACTCGGGCATCGTAGGGCTATGCGATTTTTACAATTTTTGCCGTTTTAATTATTTTATTATTAATACGTGGCTAGGCCTCGGTTTTTTTTCCGGCACTTGCAAATATTATTTTGGCAAAATTTGGATAAACCGGCATAATTAAATTAATTGTATTAATTTTAATTAAGTTGGATGCGGAATTTAGTAGGAGTTACATTAATTATTTGAGCTAATTGCGTTTAATCACATAGCCAATTAACAACTTTGACTAGTTTTAATTAAGCGCGTTAATTGGATTAACCACCTAAGTTAGTTACTAGTTTGTGGTTGTTTTGCATTATTGCTAGAATTAATTGTAAAATGCATGGGCCATTCACGTTAGTGAATGGATGAATGGAATGGATATTCTATCACAGGTTTTACAAAATGGCGACTAGTGGGGCTTGACTAGGATAGTAAATACGGACTGCGATCCATTATGTATTTTTGTAAATCTAAATACGGTCTGCGTACCGTTCCGTATTTTTGTACCTTAATATTTAGATTAGTCCTAGTCTTTTCTAGAAGTTGCATAATTGGTGGTGATTTCTTGAAGGCGGTGTTTTTAAGAAGACGAGCCAAGAGGATGCAACGAAGGCCCTTGAAGAATTGAAGACTCAAGCTTAAGGGGTCATGCTAGTTGCCAAATGCATCTTTATTATGCTTTATATATTTTGCTTCTATAATTACGATGTTAGATGCATGTTTAGGATTTCAAATGTTGAATGATTAGTTTAGATCACTTAAATCAACCATCATAGAAACCCTATGTCCCAAAGAAAATTGAGTTAAATTTGCCATTTCAAATTGACACTTATGGAACTAATGAGAATAGTAATGGGTTGTGCCAAAGTACATCATTACTACTTTCCTAGGAAAGTAAGGTATGTAGGTGCGCTTGCCAAAGCAAGGCATCACATATACGTCTATTTTGGTTAGACTCAACGATATAAGTAAGGAGTCCTTAGATATCGTGGAAATGAAGATAAAACGTCAAGAAAGCATTAGCTGCAAAGTTTTATCAAACCAACAGTAGCTTAGAGCTATTAGCAATTGGATTTCTTACCTGAAATATTAAGTGTTAAGAAAAGCCAAAGCATGCTTAATCACTTTTTGATTTTTGGGGTCTTGGATTTGATTTATTCTCGCCTAAATGGGTCAACTTTAAATATGTGGATAAAACGCTCAATAAGATTGAAAATTTTGCATGCATGCTTTAATTTTCAAACTTATTGGTTTATGAATGGTTTTTCATTGCAAATTCTTTCAATTGTAGAATCATGTCTGCAAGTAATACCAACAACAACAAATTTTCACTCTGTTCTAGTCGTGATAAAGAGAAGTTGAATGGGAAAACTTCCTTGATTGGCAAAGGAACTTGCATATACTTCTATGCAATAGCAAAAGGAATATGTCCTTGATGAGGAAATGCCCAACGCTCCTGATGAGGAGGTCACTCAGGCTTCCCTAAACCGATGGCACGCTGCCAATCGGGATGTCAAATGCATCATGTTGCCACAATGTCTTCGGATCTCCAAAAGACCTTCTTTGGAAAAGAGATGGCTTTTGAGATCATTTCAGAACTTCAAAATATATTCCAAGAGCAGGCCTAAACTTAGCGGTTTGAGACCCATAGGCAGATCCTTGAGAGCAAGCTCAAGAAAGGAGAGTCGATAAGCCCACATGTACATAAAATGATTGGATTATTTGAGAACATGGAAAGGCTCGACGCCGGGTACTCAACCGAGATATCAATTGACATTATTCTCCACTCGCTGCATAAAGGCTAAGATCAGTTCAAGATGAACTATAATATGCAAAGCATGGAGAAAACCCTCACCGAGCATCATGGAATGTTGAAGCAAGACGAGCAAATGCTCAAGGATGAGGGGAAGCATAATATGCTTATGGTAAAAAAGGGCAAGTTGTTAAGCGCTCAGGAAAGACAAAAGGCTATAAGGGAAAGGGTAAGAAGACCTTTTTGCCTGAGTCAAGGGATACCAAGGGAAATAAGGATAAGAAGGTAGCCTTTTCTCGATCTGATTCCAAATGTTTCTACTGCAAGAAGAAGGGACATTGGAAACGAGATTACCTCAAATTCAAGGAGGATAAGAAGAATGGCATCGTTGCTTCTAGATCAGGTATTTATGTTATAGACCTTTAACTTTACTAGCAAATCTTCATGGATATTAGATACCGGATGTGGCTCACACCTTTGTTCCAATGCTTAGGGACTAAGGAAAAGTAGAAGGCTAGTGAAGGGAGAAGTGAAACACCGGGTCGGCAATGGAGCAAGGATTGCGGCTGTATCTGTTGGGTTAGTTTGTCTTTTCCCTTTGGACTTGCTTTATAACTTGAACAATGTTATCATGTTCTAAACATTACCAAAAACATTATTTCAATTTCGGCGTTGGACACCAAGGGATTTGAATTTCGGATAAAAGACAATAGTTGTTCATTTTATCTCGATAATTGTTTATATGTATGGCACATTCAAAAAATGGTCTTTATGTGCTTTTTCTTGACAAACAAGGTTTTAATGTTAATGATACCACCAAAAGAGCTAAGACCATTGAGTCAAATCAAACCTACTAGTGGAATTTTCGTCTTGGCCACATTAACATCAAACACATCAAGAAACTTCTTCATGAAGGGATTCTTGATTCATTCGACTTAGAGTCGTTTGAAAACTGCGAATGATGCTTATTAGGCAAGATGACAAAGCAGCCAGTCTCCAAGTTGGGAGAAAGGGCTAGTGACTTATTGGGTCTTATACACACATATGTATGTGGACCAATGAGCAGAACCGGAAGAAATGGTTATCACTATTTTATCACTTTCACGAACGACTTTAGTAGATATGGCTATGTCTACCTTATGTCGCACAATCTGAATCTTTTGAGAAATTCAAAGAACTTTAGAGTGAAGTGGAAAATCAGCTAGGTAAGAAAATCAAAGCGCTTCGATCGAATTGAGGTGGCGAGTATTTAAGCTATGAATTTTACGATCATCTAAATGAACATGGAATTCTCTTAGAATTGACTCCTCCTGGAACTCCGCAATGGAATGGAATGCCCGAAAGGAAGAATCAAACTCTGTTAGACATGGTTCGATCAATGATGGGTCTTAGCAATCTTCCTATCTCTTTCTGGGGACACGCACTTTTAACCGCGACGCTAACTCTAAGCCGCTCTCCGTCAAAAGCTGTCGAAAAGACTCCATATGAAATATAGATGAAAAAACCTCCACGATTGTCTTTTCTTAAGATTTGGGGTTGCGAAGCATATGTCAATAGGTTAATTTCTGACAAACTTCATCCAAAATCAGACAAGTGTTTCTTTGTGGGATACCCAAAAGAAACTAAGGGTATTACTTCTACAACAAATCCGAGAACACAAACCTTTGCCTCAAGTGAAACACAACAAGCACGTTGAGGAAATGGGAATCAGGCACATTGGAGATTGGCTTTGATTTCCCTATTTGTGTGTTTTAATTAAGGTGTGGAGATCTTAATGTAAAATACCATGTTAAAACCATTCATTCATGGAGTAATATAATTTTTCTGTAAATTATTATTCCATTTCTATTTAATTGTCATTTAAAATTAAATAATGAGTCCATTCGATTTGAACATTCAAAATAGGGTATCAAGGCCATGTCTTGGATAAAGAAACACCTATTAAGTGAATGTTGAATATCATATCGAAATTATCCCTAATCAAGGTCATTTGAAAGTTGGGCGACTAATGACCGCGTGAGATTAGTGTGTAGTATGATTTGTAGCACCGTTTCTTGTGCTACAAGCACATGATTGCCATAAATCATTTGCACAGGTATTAGTTTGGAACTACACCGGATCAAACTATGAGAATACTTTAAGAGATTTCACAATCGTCATAAATATATCGCTCATTATAGCTATTGGAACCTCTTTCCTCAACCATGAGTGTTATTAGTTCTCTTATTTGAGTACTAGTCTGCTTTGATGCTGTCAAACGTCTACCATAAAAGGGGATTATAAAGGCAACAGTTGGACGACTAGGGCCTCTTATTAAGGGAAGCTAACAATGCAAGACTGGAAATGTTCCCCTATTAACAGCAGGGAACATGCATTTGTTGTTTACAAGGCCTCTCGAAGAGCGATACTATGAAAATGCATGGCCGTGCTCAGATGGATTTAGAATCAGCTGCTTATTGACAGTAGAACTCAGAAATCAAGAAACACTTCTAGACGTACTACGGATGACGAAGATTCTTACCTTATAGTTCATGAAGAGACATTAAGTGACATAGGAAATAGGCTATACACAATTTGCACACTTGTCCGGAAGGACAAGTGGGAGATTGATGGAATGGTGTCCTTCGAACAAGTGTATTATTCCAAAAGAGAGTTCGAAATTAATTAGAAATCTAATTATTCAATGAGTTCAAGTGATCAGAATGCCTAGCTAAAGGTCGTTTCCTATCAGTAATATTAATGCATAATTAATATTACAACTTAATCTTGACTGAACCCTTAGGGTCACACCCAATCGTGTAACCAAACCGAAACGACGAATGAATCTGAAGAATTAAAAGACTCAATAGGGTATTTACAAACATAAATGTCGGATTCCAAGCTTAGAGCGTCGAAACCGAGCGTCATAAGTTGAATATAATTTAGGCATCCACGAGACGGAAAAATCAACCAAATGACAAGTCTTTGCTAAGGTAAGATGGCTAGCTAAGGCCTCTACCACAAGGAAATGCTCAGCCCCAAGTTCAGCATGCCTAGCATGGTCGAGCATGCTTTCCGCGCATCGCAAGGCCAGCATGGCTGGTCGCGCTTGCTAAGTAAGCAAGCAGCCAGCCCCGCACCATCGCACGGCCAGCAGCAACAATATGCTCGCTGAGCCTCGCGCATGGTTGCAACAACTAGCTGGGCGCAACCTAGCACAAGCAACGCAGCTGCAGCAGCAGCAGCCCACTTTGCGTGCATGCTCTACTGGCTATGTGGGCGTGTATACAGTCTGGTTGGTAGGCCTAGCCATGGCGCCAGGCGCCAGAGAGGCTGCCTTGGCTGCAAACGCTGGCCGCCAGCTAGCGTATGCTCATTGACTTGCTTTGATTGTGAGGATTGCTTTGGAAGAAAGGGGTGGATTGCCCCCCCATGTGGTCCTCACCTAACCACTTGCTCTCCGCTTACCACTTGTCATTTGGTGATTCATTTGGATAATTAATTTAATTTAGAATTAAATTAAAATCCATTTTGCATTATTTCCAACTCTCCCACATTGATGGGAGATGAGATTTCAAAGGCTCCTTTCCCTATAAATACCAATCATTTGGCATTGGGAAAGTGCACTTGAGTTGTGAACTTTAAGGGATCTCCAAGAAGAAAAAACCTTTGTTCGAATACTCTAAGTTATTTTTGGCCTAGCCCAGACTAAGCTTCGGGGTAAGGGCCGTGTCGGTTCAGGGAGCGAGGGTGTTAGCCGTCGGAGGTTCGCGCATTTGCGAGAATCTACGCTTTTAAGTCTGAGCTCTAAGTGAGAGCAAAGCACGCTTCAAGGGTAATGATTCTTTCTCTCTCTTCTTGTTAATCATGTGATTATGTTTTAATACATGCTTAGTTACTTTAATTTGTTTGCGAATTTTGGGCAGGTTTCCTTCTGCGTGATGTTGGACATCACGAGACCCAACAAACACCCTCGCTACCGAACCGACCTGGCCCCTACCCCAAAGCTAAGTTGGGGCTAGACCAAAAATAACTTAGAGTTATTAGAACAAAGGTTTTCTATTCTCGGAGATCCCTTAAAGTTCACCAACTCAAGTAAAGTTCTTAATAGCCCATGATGGGTATTTATAGAGAAATCTCCTCAAGAATTCCCACCATCTTTCAATGTGGGATAGTTGGTAAAGTGAGAAAAATGTAAATTAATTTAATTCTAAATTAAATTAAAAGTCATGAAACAATAATCAAATGACAAGTGTCATCACATAAAGAGGGAGTAGGTAAGGACCACAAACCCATCCTTGGAGGGCAAGCATAAATCCACCAACCCCATGTGCATGGCACACTTGGTCAACGCAAGGAAGACCGGCCTCAACCCTTGGGCTCCAAGGCACGCCCAAATGACGTCCTTTCCCTTGGCTGGGCCCGCTACCATGCCGCAATTTTAGCACGATATATTCTTTGATTATTTTTCTCGTCTTCGTCGATTCTTAAAATCGACTCGACGCTCGGTTTCGACGCTCTAAGCTCGTAATCCAATGTCTTCTATAGACTCATTTAATCCTTCAGATCAATTTGTCGTTTCGGTTCGGTTTCACGATTGGGTGTGACCCGAAGGGTTCAGTCAAGATTAAACTGTAATATTAATTATTCATTAATATTACTGATCGAAAGCGGCCTCCAGCTTGGTATTCCGATCACTTAACCTCACTTAATAATTAGCTTTCTAATTAATTCCGAACCCTCTATCAGAATAATACACTTGTTCAAAGGACACCATTCCTTTCAATAAATTGCAGTAGTGGCATCTATAACAACTTAAGTGAAACCGTCATACAAGAAAACCAACATCCATTTACTTTAATTTGTGCACATGTTTCCACAACAAATGAACAAATTACTCAATTCCTTACAAGCTTACAAAAACTTATTCTACTAAATTTTGGTTAGAGACCCTTTGTGCCAAAAATAAGGTTGGAACAACAATTATTAAATGACACATCAAGGTAAATGGAAGACATTAGTTGTCAAACAAAAGTCCAATATAATAGCATAAGTCGAGCATCAAATTTTCAAGAAAATTAAGATTATAATCACAACATATTCCCAATTAAAATCCCTTTATATACTTTAATCTAATTTAGTAGCAACTTAGTCTACTTATAAAGTAGACTACAGGAACTCGTTTCACTAATGTTTGATCAAGTAATTACATAAACCATATTCAGGCTAGTCCTTGAGAAAGTTAGTCAGAATGCACTCAAAGTGTGAGATTAGTTGGCAAGTGCTAACCTACCAATAAAAACCTGATCTATTTTGTGATCAATATAGTCTACTTTTAAAGATATCTAGTGTAATTAAGAGGAATTACCTATACTTATTCAAGCTCATTTTATATTAACTCACAAATGATCAATGAAAAATTAGGGAGAATTATTGGGCAATCAATCATCATAAGCATCACGTTATACCCATGTCTATCAAACCTAACAAAATTTTCCAAAATTCAATGACAATCACTCAAAATCATATAGAAAATCAATCAAACTTTGCTAAAAGTATAACAAAAAAATATATATATATATAAAAATAAAATAAATCATTAAAAATCATTCCAAAAAACCAACACATATTCAACCATAAGAAATTGTCGCAAGAATTTACTCAACTTCAATTCAACAAACATCTCGCCAGAATTTATTCAACTTCAATTCAACAAACATAAAAAATAGATTAGCGAAAAAAACTTGATAAATTTGATTAAACTCACCAAATTTCATATAAATTTGAATGAGAGTACTTTCAGATCTAGATGTTTAGAAACTCTATCAACAACATCAATCATATAACCATTCATAACCTCAGAAGCCCGAATTTCACTAAAAAGAACCCTAATTCGACAAAATAATCAACAATAAACCATAAATAGTGAAATTAAAATTCGTGATTTAAAAAACAGGAAAACAAACATCTTACCTCAAAAGTTTCTTCAATGGAGTAGAGAAAGCTTGAAATCTGCTTCAATGGAGGTAGCTAAGAAGCCTCTTTAATGGAGAATTCAGAGCACTCGCTGCAAAGGAGGAGAGAGAAATGACAGAAAGTGCGCTTGATTGTGAATTAATTTGGTCCACTCATCAAGCGCATATCTAAGTTAGATCCAACGGCCCTAATTAGTTTCTAGTTCTTATTATAGGATTGGTTCTGATATATATATATATATATATATATATATATATATATATATATTATATATATATATATATATATATATATATATATATATATATATCTAAAG
Source organism: Chenopodium quinoa (assembly GCF_001683475.1). NCBI lineage: Eukaryota > Viridiplantae > Streptophyta > Magnoliopsida > Caryophyllales > Amaranthaceae > Chenopodium > Chenopodium quinoa. The sequence continues at coordinate 4,366,268 of NW_018743212.1, read as the reverse complement.
GTTGTAATTCATTATAACATTTTATTAAATCCATGCATCTTATTTTCAAATAAATTCTAACTATTGTATCCTACATTTACAAATCTAAGAGTCGATCTCAACCCAGCAAATTGTTGGGGTATAATTTCCTAGCACATGGGAAAAGATGTAAATTCGCATGGCTTTAAACTTAAGTTGTATGTATTGGAACTTTTATATACGTATAAAGATACTAATATATAATATACTATCCCTGTTTTATTTTAGATCCCGTTAGGTTTATTTCCCACTTCTCTTCTTTTCAGCTTCTTCAACACTTGAACTATTCAGGACAAGAACAATCAAGGAGACTAACTAGCTCTAAAGAAGAAGAAGAAGAAGAAGAAGAAGAAGAAGAAGAAGAAGGCTCTTTCGCAAATTTTATGTTTCCGGCTAGGCTCCGTCGAAGATTTCCGTTACAAATATGAAGTGGGGACAAGGTTAGGCCTTTTGATTTCAGTTTGCTCTTTGTTTGCGAAATTTGGTGTGAATTTCTGTTCGAATTTCTAGGGTTTACTGTGGATGTATTATGTGTTGTGTTTTGTTTGTGAATAAATGGTTTAATGTTACTAAAATTTTGCAATTGTTAGGTTTTAGGGTTTTAGGGTTTGCGAATCTATGATTTAGTATAATGGATTAGAATGACTTTGAATTAGTTTAATTTGGTTTTGAATTAGTTTAATATGACTTTGAATTAGTTTAATATGACAATAATTCAGTTAAATTAGTTTAATTTTAGAATTAGTTGAATTATAGTAGATTTCTATTAGATTTACAATAATTTAGTAATAGTTGAATTTTTGTTTAGTAGAAGTTCACTTATTTTGACTTTAATTAAAATAATGTAGTTGGTTACACTTTTACAGAGTTGAATTTCTGTTAGCATGTGTATTAAGTATGACAACCCCAATTTGATCTTAGGGAGTGTAGATGAATTATAGAATTCTAGTAAATTTGGAATAATGTAGTTTTTTTTTAGTTTAAATGTGGAAGAACATTAGTGGAGTGTAGTTGAAATTCACCCAGTTTCAGTTAAAATTTAGAATAATGTAGTTGGTAATTATGAAGTATGACAGTAGGTCTATATTGATATTGGGAATTGCCTTTTTCTGTTTTAGAATGTGATTAGGTTGATGTGGTACTTAGGTTGATATATTTGAGTAAAATTGTGTGTTTGTTGGATGTGCAGGGGATGGTTAATTGGAAAAAGCATAAAAATCAAAAGGTTGTGGATCAAAGACATTAATGATGGTAATGTTTCAATGTCGGATAGTGATTTTGAATTCTTTCCAAATTCAGATGCAGAATCAACAAAATGTGAAAGCTATAGTGCGAATTCTAAAAGTATGACTAGTGAAGTGTTAGTTTTTTATATGAGAAGCAAGAACAAATTAGGAAGCAAAAAGAAATGCAGAAGAAAATAAAAATACAAAAGAAATGAGAACAATTGTAGAAGGAAAAAGAAGAGTACTTTAGACACATAGGATGAAAGCGATAATTCGGAGGTGGTTAAGCTTAAAAGAACCCTCGAATAGGTGGTGTGAATTTAAATCATGGTAAAAAGTAATTTGATCTTGTTATGTATGTGGTAAGTAAGTGTATGTGCCATTATTAAGCATGCTTTGTGCCACTCTTAAGCATGTTTTGTGCTACTTTTATGCATGTGTTTAGGGTTTAAGTGTACTTATTGTAATCTTTTCATTACTTGATGTGTTGATGTGATTATTACTTGATGGTTGTGCATGTTAAAGTTTCTAGCATACCATAGAGATAGTATTTGAATTTTTCTGTCAGAGATAACTTTTCTGCTATGGTATTTCCCTTATATGGTATTTGAGTATCTATGTTTTATGGTATTTCAGTTTCTCTCTTTTGTGGCTCATCTTAATTGTTTCATCCCTCATGCACTCCTCCCTCTATCACAAATAACATAATTTGTTGTGTCTAAGTATGTTGGGTTATGTAATTCACATGACCTTATGTTTGTTTCTAAGATAAAGTAGCTAGTTTGATGATTTTGGTGATAAATAAAATTGCACTTTTATTCTTTATTATGCTTGTTTTGTATATCGTGATATGATAATTAGAAAAGTAATATTGGGAAGGTAGAGTATGTTAGGACAGTCGTAGCAAACTTTCATAAGCATAAGAAGGTGAATAATTGTACCACAGTGTCATCAAATTGGAAGAAGTTAATCGATTCATATTCTGAGTTATATTTGCGGTTTTTGTTGATTATGTTACAAATGTGTGTATTGACTTGGTGTTGGTCTTTCACATGTTACAAATATGCCATTTGAAAGGTCATGGACTTGTGTGAAGACTTAATGTTAGAATTGAACGAGGCTAAGGAAAATTTGTTACAGTTAATTAAACACTTTTTGTTGTGAACCATCAGATAGACTACTATGGAATGTTGGCCTATTTGTAAATCAACTTCTAAGTGTGGTGCACATTTTGGTAATATAATCTATACCCATTTTGGTTATATAAGTTGTATCACTATGTAAAATTTGCTCCTGGACTATGAAATTGGGAAAAATATTCAAGTATTGAACATCTCAAAATAAGTCCACTAAATTAAATGTATTGACCAAAAAAACTTTTGTATTCTTGTAATTATAACATGAAATTTACAACAACAAAACAAATAACAATAAGTAAGTATAAGTTGATAAAAATATAACCATTGAATGACTAACAATAACCATAACAATAGGCAAAATGACAATAAAACAAAAAACAAATAATAATAACAACATCTAATATGACAAGAACTCTGTAATAATAACAACAATAACAATAACAAAACAATACAAATATACGACAATCAATTCAAATCATGATATGAATTCAAAATTCAAATCAAGCATGAAAGTGGTGATTCAAATTGTAATTTGTTGTCCTTCAACATAATAATCAATTGTAACAAACGACCTTGTAACTCAAATAAGCATCAATGGGCTCCTCTTGAAAAGACTTTTTTATACTCCCTTCGTCCTATAATACTTGGGACGTTGGGGTGGACACGTAGTTTAAGAAAACTACAAGTAAGTCCGTTTAAAACATTTGTTTATTATATAAATGATTCTCTTTTGTATTTTTATATTGTAAGAAAACAAAAAGTGGGGGAGATGGGGGTAGTAAGGAGAGAGAAAATATAGGATTTAATTGAGTTTTAAGTTTTGTGGTCCCAAAGAGAGTATAGAAAAATATTTTTTTATTAATGATCCCATTCCATATTTAGTAACGTGTCAAGTATTTTTGCGACAGACGAAAATGGTAACTATGTCAAGTATTATGGGACGGAGGGAGTAACTATCTACTTTGTGCTTCATAATCATAAATGACAATGCATCTTGAAAGTAGTCATTACCAATACAAATTTAAACTAACAATGGTAATGGATATGATTAGCACAGTCAAAACGGTTTGACAGTTCGGTTTGAAATCGGGTCGGTTTGGAGTCGTTTTCGGTTCGGTTTAAATTATTATCGGTTCGATTCGGTTTTGATTTATTCTTTAGCGGTTTTAATTCGGTTCGACTTGTAAACGGTTCGATGTAGATGGGTTGCGGTTTGTTAACGGCTCGGTTCTTTTTCGGTTCTGTTTTATTTCAGTTTGGTTTAGAACTAGTTCGATTTGTTAACGGGTTTTGTTCTTATACGGTTTAACATTATTCGGAATGGTTCGGTTTCGAGTTTACTAAAATACGGTTTGAGTCGGTTTTCGATTATAAAAAATCGGTTCGGTTCTCATTTGGGTCGGTTGGTTTCGAGCAATTAAACGGTTTTGGTTTTAAATTTTACAGTGCTTTTAACCTTTTGCTAGTTAACAAGTTTCATTTTATATCAAGCCGAGACTTCATCACTTCATCTTTAGGCGTCATATTATATAAAAATCCTCATTGATTTTATATATACATATCATGCTATGTTTTAAGTTTAGTCATACTCATCTTGCTAGTTTATTACAAAGTAGATTATAAGAATTTATTATTTATTAATATATTATTGTTTCATTATCAGATTATTATCTACTTGTTTTTTAATCGTTTTGGTGATAGCGTCATAATCATGATTTGATGAGTTGTAGTAACATCAAAATTTGCAATTCGATAATTCGATACTTGATTACTCAACAAGACTGATAATTAAGATTCGTTTTATAATTATTAGTAATTCTAGATTATATAACTACGTTAGAATATTTGAATTCATGAGCATACTACTTCTTGTTAGTTTGATAATTGATATTGTGATTAAGGCCCTGTTCACTTCACCTTACAAAAATAATATTCAGTAAAATAATTTCAATTCAGTAAAAATAAGTACTGTTTAGCGAAAATAATTTCAGTTCAGTAAAAATAAATAAATGTAAAGAAGAAATATAATAGAGATTCAGTAAAAATAATTTCAGTTCAGCAAAAATAATTTCGGTTCAGTAAAATTAATTTCAGTTCAGTAAAAATAATTTCAGTTCAGTAAAAATATTTTCAGTTCAGCAAAAATAAGGTGATATGAACAGGGCCTAATTATGGAAAAATTATCATTATATATTTACATAAAATTATTAAGATATTAAAAATTACTCCGTAGTTTGATTTGTATAGTGAAAAAAGACATTAATGATTAACAACTTAACAAGGTATCATTGATTCGTTCAGTCAATTATACATACACATAACATTTAAATTCTAACCATCCTATAGTTAAATACTCCCTCTGTCACACAATACAAAACCTATTAGAGATTTTTCACGAAAAATGAAGATTCCTTAAAATAAGCAATTAGAAGTAAAAAGCACGTGGGATTATTATATGGTGAAAATAGAAAAAGAGGAAAGTCAATGTCAGCAATCCAAAACTCCCAAAATAGACCAATCACAATCATTCAATAAAATAAAAGAACCAATCATATTTATTCATGAAGAGCTACATAGATTCAGTTCAAGAGCCCAAAATATTTATAATGAAGGGAGAGAGAATATGTCGGTTTAGAATAGTAAATGCCAAAATTAGTGGGCCAGCCAACAATAAAAAGGGGAGGGACAACTCAGCAATTTAGGGACATGGGAGGATTATGATATGACTAATGGTGAGATATGACTAATTATGAAGAAAAAAAGAAAGTTTAAAGGTTTGACATTTGATCTCAATTACAAAGCGTAATGGTTTGACAGTAATAGTAGACTATAGACAAAAAAAAATTCTATAACGACAGTAACATACTGTGAATAAAAAAGAGAATTAGATAGTAATTCACATATAACTTGACAACAAGAATTTAAATTATAAAAATAACAGTTAAAATTGTATTCAATTAGATTTGTTAATTGGATTTAACTTTTAATTAGATTCATTAGGATTGTTAAATGCAATTGACATTCAATTAGATTCAATTAGGATTGTTAATTAGATATGACTTTCAATTAGATTAAACTAGGATTGTTAAAAAGTACTTGATTCAAATCATTCAATTTGGATTGTTAATTGGATTTGACTTTCAATTAGATTCAACAAGGATTGTTAATTGGATTTGACTTTCAATTAGATTCAATAAGGAATGTTAATTGGATTTGACTATAAAAAAGGTTCAATTAGGATTATTAAATGCATTTTAATTTCAATTAGATTAAATTAGGTTCGTTAATTGGATTTGATTTTTCAATTAGATTCAATTAGGATTGTTAATTAGATTTGATTTCATTTAGGATTGTTAATTGGATTTGATTTTTCGATTAGATCCAATTAAAATTGTTAATTGGACTTGACTTTCAATTAGGTTTAATTAGGATTGTTAAATTCATTTGACTTTTCAATTAGATTCAATTAGGATTGTTAATTGGATTTGATTTTTCGATTAGATTCAATTAGGATTGTTAATTGGATTAGACCTTAAATTAGATTAAATTAGGATTGTTAATTGGAATTGACTTTAAATTAGATTCAATAAGGATTGTTAATTGGATTTGATTTTCAAATAGATTCAATTAGGATTGTTAAATGCATTTGATGAATTTTAATTAGATTCAATTAGAATTGTTAATTGGAATTCATTTTTCGATTAGATTCAATAAGGATTGTTAATTGGATTTGACTTTCAATTCGATTCAATAAGGATTGTTAAATGTATTTGACTTTCAATTAGAGTCAAATCAATTAGGATTAAACATGACACGTGTTATGATATGATTAGTTCATTTTAATAATTTATTTTAATTTATCAAAATAACATTTGTTTCTCGATTTTCATGATGACTATTGCTCGAGTAAGCTTTTGGGGGTTATTTTGATCCTTTATGGGTCCAACTTAAACTTATATGTGGCAAAAATATCGTAAATGCCCCGTTTTGTAATTTTCACGATAAAAAAAATAACGATCTTACACTCAAAATGGGGCATTTACATGCAAAACGCTTACTTTTGACCCATAAAAGGGCCTAAATGACACCCAAAACCTTACTTGAACAATTTACATAGTTAAAAAAAATGACACTCAAATTGGGAATTTTCTCGACACACAAAACAGGGCATTTACGTTAATTTTTAGCTAATTTCGAGCTTAATTTGTTCCTAGTGAGGATAAAAAAAGACCCCTATAATTCTACCCCAACAATTTTCGCGGTTAAAAATAGTGATAAACAAATCGAGATATTTCTCGATATGTAAAACAGAGCATTTACTTTATTTTTTTTCAAAATTACCCCAAAAACCCTACAAGAGCAATTTTCATTACGAAAATCGAGAAAAGGTGTTATTTTTATCAATTAAAATATATAATTCGAAAGAACCATTTCATAATACACCCTCCGTTTCATAATACTTGACACAGTTCCCACTTACGTCCGTCCCATAATAGTTGACACGTTACTAAAAATGGAATGAGACCACTAATAAAAAATTATTTTCCCACATTTTCTCTCTTTTTACCTACCCCACTTCAACCCCACTTTGTTGTTTTCTTACAACAAAAAAAATACAAATGAGAATCTTTTAAACAATAAACAAATATTTTAAATTGACCCACTTATAGTTTTCTTAAACTACGTATCCACCCCAATGTCGCAAGTATTATGGGACAAAGGGAGTACATAAAAAGGAATAGGGTCATTTCGTGACGGAGTAGGGCCCAGGTAAAAAAAGTAGAGCAAGGTGAGGCCCATTTTACAAAACAATGCAAGAAAAAAAAAAACAAACCAATACGAAAACAGTAGAAGAATTGGATTATTGTCTTTCTAATAGTTATTTTCATTATTCCAATACATATTGTCAAGTTGTATGTGAAAAAAGGGCCAATAATTCTCAACTTTGCTCAACTTTTTTCATAGTACTATATTGTCATTGTTAAACCTTTATTGTCTTATAGTGTAATTGATGAGTGCCATTTACGGAACTCAATTGATGAGTTTTTAGGTTGTTTTTTTTTACCTTCTTTTCATGGCTTTCTTTTAATAAATGCTCAGTTTTATGCATATTCTCTTTAAGTTCCTTATTCTTTTTTATTTTGTGTTTTTGTCCATTTTTGTGGATTTTCTAGTGTTTTTCCCTTTTATTTGTTCTTTTCCTTTGGTTGTAGGTTTAGGGCAAAGCTCGAGACTCATCAGGATGATCCTTCGGGTTGGAAGAGGTCTTTTGGTGTAAAGATTTAAGTCATGAAAGCTAATGGAACAAGTGATGGCTAACTCCAAGACTACGTGGTTACGCTCGCATGCTACGCTCACATGAAAATATGGTGTTGATCCCACCGTAAACTCTATTTTGAATCTGCCATACCTAGTGTTGATCATAAAGAGCGCACATCCGCATGAAGCTCGCACCAAAGGAAAGTCCCCTACTCTAGCAGCTCGGGCGTGCAGGAAAACTCTTCCGCAACACGACAGCCACCACCGCACCATGGCAGGCATTACCGCAACACGGAAACAACCGCCGCGACACGGTAGCATCCGCTGCGACATGGTAATTTTCGCCGCGACACGGCATCAACGCCGCGCCACAACAATCTTCTGGTTGCGCAGGCGCACTCCTCTAGGACCTGTTTCCATACCCTGGTTTTCCCGAGCGCGCAAGCTCAAGCGAGGGCGCGCCTGACTTCATCTATTCCGGGATTTTTGCCTTATTTCCTTTGTACTATAAATAGCCCTTCTTCTTATTTCTTCATTAAGTAATTCATTAAGCATTTAATTCTTATCTTAGTTGAGAGTTTCTCTCTCTAGTTTTAGGGTTAGTTTTAGGAGTAGATTTAGAGTGAGAAAGTGAGATATTTCAATGGTGATTTGAGATATTGATGATGCAAGGGTGACAATAGTATTGAAGATCTTCGCAATTATCAATGAGCATTTCTAACTCTATCTCATCTTATTGCTTTGTTTAATTTCATGTTTCTTTGATTTGGTTTTGATGATTGAATCTTGATTAAATGTAGTTGTTCTTCATATTTTGTTAATTCTTGATTTCATTTACTTGCTTGTTGATTAGATGATGATTCTTAAGTAGTTGTTTTTCTAGGGTTTGGGTAAAACTTGTATGATTGATTGATTGATTGTGATTAATTTGAGAATTATGTTGATTGATTATTGACATGAAAATGATTAATGTAAGTTTGCATGTGTGTAGTTTGATTAGGCCTTGAGAAATATGCTAGACTGCATTGTGATTCCTAATGACATGACCACTTGATTTAGGATTTGCAATTGTTGATTGGTTTGAATTGTAATTCTCTTAGTTTGTTATTCATAGAGGAAACCTAGCTTAACCATTAGAAGATTGCTTTTTTATTACAATGGATAGCTCTTATCATTAGTCTTCACAACCATTGATTGGCATGACCTTCCCAAGTTGTTCCAGTTATCATGATTACTTTTTTATCCCCATTCCCTAGTGTTTCATTTGTTTGCCTCTTTGTTTTGGTAGTTGATTAGTATTGGTTACTCTATTCTTCACCCTTGACTTCGATCTAGCTTAGGCGCATATTGGAAACACTTAAGCATAACCGTTCCTAGTGGTTCGACCCTTGACTTACCTCTATACTTATATATAGGTTTGTTAAGTGATTATAAATTTTGTTTGGCTCTAGGGAGGATTAGTCAACGACCTAGTTTTTCCTACGTCAAAATGGCGTCATTGCCGGGGAACGGTGTCTATGTTTGAGTATTTTTTATTGTTTGAGTCTAGGTCTTTGTATATACTTTTCTTTTATTTGATTTTTTCTTGTTTTGTTGAGAAAAATAAAATAAAATGGCAAGAACCTCGGTTCCTCAATAAGACATTGAGCCTTTTTGTGAATATTTCAATAGAATTGAGGGATTTTTGGACTATAATCGTTGTAATATTTGGGAGGCTTGTGAGATTTGTTATTTTGGTTTGAATGAGCAAACTGGGGATATTATTGAAAGCATGTATAATGGTGAATTTAGAGCATTATCAATTGATGATGCTTGGGATTTCTATGTTTGGCTTGCTTGGGATGTCTATAATAGGGGTAATCATGATTCTAATATTGATGTGCAATGTCTTGATTCTTCTAATATTAGCATGAATTCCCATGATTTGTCATATAATCCCATTAGTGAACCTAGAACAAATGATTTCAACTCTATTTTCCCAATTGTTCATGATGATGAGGTGCATTACAACGTTGATGAGCATGGTGTATTTAAATTTTCTTCATTATTTAGCATGCCTTCTTGTGATGTGCTTTGTTCCCTCAATGATGAATCTCACGTGCTTGATTGCGCCCCCACTCCCCAATGTGATGAATATGCTCATGCTTCTAATGCTAATGCTTCCAATCTTGGTTGTGATCCTTCTTCCCTTATTGAACCTCAACCTTCTACACCTTTTAAATCTCTTATTGATATTTTTGAAACTCAAATCAGGCATATTGAGCTTGATAATGATCTTAGGCCTAGTAAGGAGTTGATTCTTAATTCTATGAGAAGTCAATTAGAGATAATGAAAAGGAGTGAGGAGCGTCTTGAGGAAGCAAGAATGAGAAATGGAGAGCTACAAAGACAATAGTCATCTTTGATGCTTGTGTGTGAAAATTCCAAATCCAATGTGTGTGTTGAGGATGATGATGATGTTTTTAAGTAACCAAGAGTTTGTGAGGATCCTATTAGTGACATAAGAGTGAAAGAAAGGGATTTGAGAGTGATGATGATGGTAATTTTGTGAATCTAAACTCCCCTTCCTTTGTTGATTGTGATGAGTCTCAATTGCATGATTGTGACTCTTCTATCCATGAGTATTTGGACTCGTTTAAGGTTATGTCCAAAATGTTCTTTGAGGTTCAAATGAAAAATCATAGCCTTTTGAATGAGTTCATTGAGAATGCTTCATGGGAGAGAGATGAGTTTGAAATGAATTTGCATCCATCCATGCATGGTTTTGAGACTTTGGGCTTTAAGGATATTGAGGGAGTTGTTGTTCATTGTTGTGATGGAGAAGATGATGTAGTTTTTCTTGGAAGTTGGATGTTTGAGGGAGATGGAGATCATGAGTGTCCTTCTTTTGAAGATTCAATGATTGACTTCCATGCTCTTATTGGTGATGCGAGGAATGGTGGTGAGGAAGAGTTTAGTTGTGAGACCATTGCTCCTATCCCTTCTTCTCATGTCCCTCTTTCAATGAAATTTAACCATATCTCCTCCTATCCTATGTCCCTCCCTTCTTTTGTCAATGAGCCTGTTGGGGACCCCCTTGTCTATGATGTTTTGCATGTCCCTCATTCGTCTTCTATTAAGAAAAAGGGTGATCCTGCCACCCAAAAATATATTGTTGAGAAGACTATGCCTTCTTCTTTTACTATTATTTCTTCTTCTTTTTCTTCTTCTTCTTCTTAAATTCTTGTTTTCCCTTTTCTCCTTCATTTTCTTGGCATAACTCTTCTCAACTCCATAGGTGTGCACTAGGCTTGTTGCATGCGTTCATTTTGTCATGTGCATACTTACATTCTTACGAAATGTGTAGTAGTGCATTTGACAAGCTCTTGCGTTCATTGCAATATTATTTACTAGAGTGGTCACGCTTGGACCTTAAGCAAGCCTTTCTCGGGAAGTAACCCGTGTTTTATTGCTTTCATTTTCTATTCTTGTAAGAATAGATTTTCTCTCATGGAAATGTTTGTGTGCCTTTTGCTAGGTACATAACTTGATATACTTTGGTGCATTGGTTTGGATCACGAATCAAGGAAGTTTGACTCCTCTTTCCTAGCATGTGGCATAGAAGGCATAGCTTTGGAGGAAATTGGCTTTGAAAGGTTGAATTGGGTCATTTGTGGGTATTTACATCCTTGCTCTTCCTCTAATGGTTGGTGACTTGTTGGACATGTGTCGGTTGTTGGTTTGATTTCTTTCTTTTCCCCTCCCATGGATTCTATGATTTATGATTTGAGTGTATTATCTCATTCAAGCTTGGGGGAGGGTATTCTATTATGTTTGGTGGGATGTTGATTCATATATGCCATGCACAATTGTATATGCATTTCCATGTTCTTTTATTTTGAGAAACTCTGAAAAGATTTTTGTTTCTATCAAGGCAAATTTGCAATGTGTTTTGTTTTGTTCTTGATTTGGACATAATACTTTTGGACTTTTATAGTTGAATGCTTTTCTTCTTAAATGGTAACGGCGTGCACGGTTTGAGAATATGCTTGGTTGATTCTAGGATAGAGTATGCTAAGGTATTATGTCTAGAACTTTTGGGACCTTGAAGCCCTAGTCTACTTGTTTGTGGTAAGAAGGTGTTGCTTCCTATAGTGGATTCGAAGCTAATAGTGAGTTTTTGCTACAACCATGTGAGGTTTCATTTTTCTAGCCTTCTACCTACTTTGCATGAGCGGCACATGGATCCTTGGCTATCGCTTACTTTATCTAGAACTTGACTTTTATCTCCCAAGATCGCGACCGAACCATTTGGGAACGACAAAGGCATCTTTTCGTGGTGTTTATTTTTACTTTTCTAGGTTTCGATTTTTAAGTATTTGGTTTTTGGGTTTAAATTTGCCTCTTTCCTAACCATTTGAGCCTTTTACCTTCTTTTCTAGCCATATTACTAGTCTCTAGCCAGTTGTTTCATTTTTGGTTCCTTTTTTGGTTTTTGTGAAGCTTATGGTTCTTAGTTAGTTGGTGTTTATAGGAGTTAAAGCATGGATATTTGGTTTGTTTGATTAGCTAGTTTGTGTTGTGTATATTGTGTAAATAAAGGCAAGTGCAAGTTGAAAAACTGCCCATAGTTAAAAGAGACGAGGACAAAGCAATAAAGTGAAAAAAAAAAACAAAAACAAAAAAAAAAAAAAAAACAAAAAAAAAAACAAAAGCACAAAAATATTTTGATGTAAGTGTGATCTCCCTAGTTTAGAGCATTGAGGACAATGCTCCATTTAAGCTTAGGGGGAAGCGTTCTTACGCTTTTTATATATATGTCTGTGATTTTTGCTTTGAATAAGCTTGGGGGTGTTGGTATTTTTGTTTAGTGATTTCTTGAATATGATGTTGAGGATTGATCACCCTTTGCTTCGCGTTTTAGGTTTACCACCAAATTTCAAATTTTGGCCTACCTTTACCCTCTTTGCCTATACGTTACAACCCTTCAAAGATCTTTTGACCTTTGTGGTTGAGTCACAAGTCAGTGGAGGGAGATGGGAGTCAAGCCTATGGAGCGGTTTGCGTTGTCAAGATGTCGAGTAACCCTAAAATTTCTTCTTTTCCGGTTCCTTCGAGAAATCATTAAGATGCTCTCTAGAGGTGGATTTGAAACTAGTAGGGAGAACGCGGTAAGATTGTTTGGGACGAAGGTGAATAGTGTCTTATTAATTCTCTATGCTTAGCATATTTTATGTTTCAATCAACCTTGGATATCTTGAAACATGCATTCCCATATTTGCTTAGAAAGAATTGCATCTATTTGTGGTTGTTCATTTGCAAAAGTCCTTTCAAGAGCATATGTTTTCTTTACTTTTCTTTTGATTCCTTTTCATGCTTCGCGTTGTTTGTTTGGTTTGGGAGAGTTATGGGGTAAACTCTTAAGAAACGCTTACGAGACCTCACTCGTCCTCATTGGCGACTTTGGGGTTTTAAGGGCTTGTTGTAGCTAAAAACGACCGTGATTCCTACGAAAGTGAGTTAGGGTATTCTCTTCCTCCCCTCCTCTTTACTTATTTATTTGAATAAGCTCATCATTTTCCTTGCTTGCATTTGTTTTTCTCGAGGACGAGCAAAAGTTAAGCTTGGGGGAATTTGAGAGTACCATTTATGGCACTTATTCGATGAGTTTTTAGGTTGTTTTTTTTTTTTACCTTCTTTTCATGGCTTTCTTCCTTAATAAATGCTTAGTTTTACACATTTTCTCTTTAGTTTCCTTATTCTTTCTTATTTTGTGTTTTTTGTCCATTTTTGTGGATTTTCAAGTGTTTTTCCCTTTTATTTGTTCTTTTCCTTAGGTTGTAGGTTTAAGGCGAAGCTCGAGACTCATCACGATGATCCTCCGGATTGGAAGAGGCCTTTTGGTGCAAAGCTCTAACTCATGAAAGCTAATGGAACAAGTGATGGCTAACTCCAAGACTACATGGTTGCGCTCGCATGCTACGCTCACATGAAAATATAGTGTTAAACCCACCGTAAACTCGATTTTGAATCTGTCATACCTAGTGTTGATCATAAAGAGGTCACAATCCACATGAAGCTCGCACCGAAAGAAAGTCCCCTGCTCCAGCATCGCAGGCGCCCACGAAAAGTGCGCAAGCGTGCAGGAAATTTCTGCCGCGACATGACAGCCATAGCCGCGCCAGGGCAGGCACTGCCGCAACACGGCAACAACCGCCGCAACATGGTAGCCTCCGCCGTGACACGATAGTTTTCGCCATGACACGGCATCAACGCCGCGCCACGGCAATCCTCTGGTTGCGCGGGCGCGCATCATTTTAGTGCGGGCGCCCTCATCTGAGACCTTTTTCCGTACCCTGGTTTTCCCGAGCGCGCAAGCTCAAGCTCAAGTGAGGGCGCGCCTGGCTTCGTCTATTCCGGGATTTTTGCCTTATTTCCTATGTACTATAAATAGCCCTTCTTCTTATTTCTTCACTAAGCAATTCATTAAGCAATTATTTCTTAGCTTAGTTGAGAGTTTCTCTCTCTAGTTTTAGGGTTAGTTTTAGGGGTAGATTTAGAGAGAGAAAGTTAGAGGTTTCAATGGTGATTTGAGAGATTGATGATGCAAGGGTGACAATTGTATTGAAGATCTTCTCAATTATCAATGAGCATTTCTAACTCTATCTCATATCATCTTATTGCTTTGTTTAATTTCATGTTTCTTTGATTTGGTTTTGATGATTGAATCTTGATTAGTGTAGTTGTTCTTCATATTTTGTTGATTCTTGATTTCATTAACTTGCTTGTTGATTAGATGATGATTCTTAAGTAGTTGTTTTGCTAGGGTTTGGGTGAAATTTCTATGATTGATTGATTGTGATTGATTTAAGAATTATGTTGATTGATTGTTGAGATTAAAGTGATTATTGTAAGTTTGCATGTGTGTAGTTTGATTAGGCCTTGAGAATTATGCTAGATTGCATTGTAATTCCTAATGACATGACCACTTGATTTAGGATTTGCAATTGTTGATTGGTTTGAATTGTGATTCTCTTAGGTTATAATTCATAGAGGAAACCTAACTTAACGATTAGGAGATAGCTCTTTGATTCCAATTCATAGCTCTTATCATTAGTCTTCATAACCATTGATTGGCATGACCTTCCCAGGTTGTTGCGATCATCATGATTACTTGTTGATCCCCATTCCCTAGTGTTTCATTGTTTGCCTCTTTATTTATGTAGTTGATTAGTTTTGGTTACTCTATTATTCACCCTTGACTTCGATCTATCTAAGGCGCATATTGGAAACACTTAAGCATAACCGTTTCTTGTGGTTCGACGCTTAACTTACCTCTACACTTGTATATAGGTTTGTTAACTGATTATAAATTTTGTTTGGCTCTAGGGAGGATTAGTCAACGACCTAGTTTTCCCTACGTTAGTAATATTATTGTCATTCCATTAAGCCTTTCTAATTGAGATCAAATGTCAAACCTTTACACTTTCTTATTTTCTTCAATATTTGTCATATCCATTCCATTGTTTTTTTATATTTGTATTGCTAATGACTACTTTCAATTACATGGTCTTTTGTTATCTATGATTATGATTGTTGAAGGACAAAGTAGATAGTTATAATAGAGTTTTTAAAAGAGGAAGTCATTAATACTTATTGAATTACATGGTTATTTTGTTAGATATGATTATGAATGTTGAAGGACAAACCTCTTTCATATCTCGGTTTAATTCATGCTTGATTTGAATTCATATCATGATTTGAATTGATGCTTATTTGAATTTGTTAAATCTATCAAAGAATACAACTTTAAGAAGTTAAGGTTTAGGGTACTTATTTTGCGATGATATGTTACTTTCACTGTAAATAATGGTATTTTGCATAGACTATAATAAGTTTGAATGACCAAAACCTTTAGAGTCATTCTAATATTTGCTATTGCCATATTACTTATTTTTATTGTCAAGTAAGATTGTTTTATTGTCAGTTTCCAAGTTATTATGACTGTTATTATATCACCATTGTCGTATAAGTCAATTTGATGGTATTATACTATTATTGTTATATTTTATGTAGTTATTGTCATTTTGGATTTTATTATTGTTGCTTCTAATTGTTTTGTAGTCATTTTCCCTGTTATGATTGTCGCATATCGCTATTATCGTATAGGTATGGTATTTTTGTTATTGTTACATGGTTATTGTCCTATTACTGTTATCTGTGTTTGTTTTATTGTCATTTTCCCTGTTGTAATGATTGTCACATATCGTTGTTTTAGTAGATTCAATGGTATTATTATCATTTTGGCCACGTACCACCCTAAAGCCTTTCTGCTTCCCATAAGCATAGTAGTAAACATCTATTTCTTGCCAGGAATCAAATATCATCCCTATTTCAGGAGGGTCGACATTCAAAGAGCTCAAATCCACCAGATTAATTACCTCCACCCTTCCCTTCTCCATCCATCTCCCCTCTAGCTTCATCTGCAGACCTAAGTCACCAGCCCCTTCTCCATCATAGTTTATAAGCTGCAACATTACTTCATCATCATCATCAATTGCTACAGGAACATCTTGTGCAACAACATCCTCCTCCTCCTCCTCATATTCCATGTTTGCTGCAAAGATATTAATTTCACATTTATTATTACAAATTTATATATATAACAGCAGTGGTGATTGCAATAATTAAGCTTCAAACATCAAAAACTTCTGCTTAAGTGTGATGACCTTTATTTGCTCAGGTAATTTGGTATACTATCCAAGGATTAAGGTAAACTAAGCTAATTAGGTAATGTGGCAAGGTTGAAGGAAGCATTCAATAAATGGGAATAATGTTTTAGCCAATTTTTACGAGCTAATGTAAAAGCTAACAAGCTCATGCTCAAACATAAGACAATAACAAGTAGTAACATGCTCATTCTTTAATTACTAAGTAGGCACAAGCACTAAAAGCATTATTCCAATAACAACTCATTCTTATATATGTTTATCAACCCTTCTCCAACTAAATTAGACACTGCCATAGCAATAAGTTCACAACATAGTATACCTTAATCTAAGAAATAAGCTCAAAAGAAAGCACTCAAAAGAAAGCATTACAATGCATATCACAGGCTTAAAGTGCCAGGATTAAGACACTTTCCTTATCGAATTCTTGTCATTTATATTTTTAATATTGTCATAGTAAAACCTATATTACTTACTAATTTTGCTTGCAGAATTATCATATAGTCAACCATGAACAACCATGCATACAGATTGCCCTAGACAACTAGTACATCATCGAGCATTCACCAAATTATGGAATTCGACCACCACATTCCTCAATTTCACTTCATATTCCTCAATCCCAAAATAATAAATATAAATCAATATCCAAAATCCCAACAAAATAGAGATAATAATATCCACCAAATTATGTCAAAATAAATGAATAATGACAATCAATAAATCAGTATTTGGTATACAAGCAAGTGAATTGTTCAAATTCTTGGAATTCAATTATTCCATTACTCAAATTAGCACATACTTAAGCTGATTCAGTCATTGAATTGTTAAATTTATACCATACTTAAGCCAATTCAGTCATTGAATGTTAAATTTACACAATAATTGAAGTTTTACTCACCAAATTCGCCGCTATATTTTTACTCCTGCTGCCAATATGCTGGGACGCTACCGTATCAAATCTGATGGAATCCACCACCACCCACCGAATTGACAACCCTATACCGCACCACTAGTCTCTCACTCAACAAACTACAAGAAAAAATGGAGATGAAACTTTAGTTAAACAGGGAAAAGGAAAGGGAAAGTGAGAACGGCAAATTAATTGTAATGGGATGGGGAAGCGCGCCAATTTGCATTTCTGTACCGCGTGATATACGCATGCGTATGGTATTACTTCCAAATACAAATGTGGATCCCGCTCCAAGTTGTGCTTAGCAAACAAACCCAGCGATTTGCTGTGTTAAGCTTTACCCCAAATCTAAGTTACAATGGTCTAGGGGTAGTTTTGGATGTGCTTAACTGTGACGGCTTTATTTCAAATCGATGTTGCATTTGAACCAAACTTTTTCCCATCCTAAACTATATTCAGAAATTTAGCTAATAGTTTTAATCAATTAACCAAAATTTCTATTCAATTTATTGGAATTATGGTTTACTTAGGTACGAAAAATCATTTGTTTTTTTCCTACAACAGCAAGTACAAAAACTCATAAACACAATATGCACATGAATAATAATGCTCCCTTAGTCCAAAAATAGTACGGACACTTTACATCCGACCTTGTCCAAATTGAACACATCCTTTCTTGGGAAAGAACTCGCTATTATTTTAATACATCTCTCTTTCGATTACCAAAAAGTTAAAGGCTCACCCTCTCTTACATAAAAAAAATAATAAGTATTTTCTTCTATCATTCTATATCTAATCTATACTAATATATTAAAAGCGTTGATAAAAACGTCCATTGTGCCACGTAGATCCTTTTAAATTAAGCCACGTCACTTCACAAACACTTCAAGACACCACATCACCTACTCAATGTCTCTTTATGCCACATCATCATTGAATTAATCTTAATCGTTATGCCACATCACCTAAGTAACCCACATTACTTCATATAAAAATATAAGGTTAAGGGGATTCGAACACCCAACCATGTATAACAAAGTTGGCTATTTAACCATCTTAGCCCATTATCAAGCATGTTATAAATATGAAAAAGATATGTACATAAGTGTAAACCACATGATTTAATAATTAAAAAAAAAAACACATTCAATAATGTCGATTTCAGATTTCAAAATCCTTAAAAAAAATACTCTAACTGCACGATTACAAAAGTAGAAACCCAAGGCAACGCTCGGACTACTCACTAGTTTTTCAGTTAAATGATGTTCCACCATCATTTATAATATCAGCTTTTCAATTAAAGAATAATACATAACATCTCAAGGGCTTATCACCTAAAAGTATGTGCCTATCTAGAATTATTAATAGTATTATTTGACGGAGTCAATAATAAGCTAAAAATTTCAAAGAACTTACGGCTTGTTTAGTTCACCTTATTTTTGCTTATTTGATCTAATCTAGTCTGATTTGATCTGATCTGATCTGATTGTCTGATTTAACCAAACTTTTGACCTTATGTGTACGATAATCTATAAAGAAGAAATATATCAAGTGGGGTCTTGTTAGATTTGTATTAATGTGTTTTTTTTATTAATATGTAGTTTTTATTATTTTTTCATTACGTAATTAAAGATATTTACCGATAAAAAACCGCACATAAAATGATGATCTAATCTGAACTTATTTTTTCTGATCTGATCTAATCTGAATTTATTATTTCTGATCTAATCTGAACTTATTTTTTCTAAAATAAGTAAAACTAAGTTGAACTAAATAAGGCCTTACATCAAACCTGAATTTTGAAACATGCATTTAGCAACTTTTAAAAATTTTAGGAACTCACATTAATTTTTGTAAACTTGCAGTTAGGTGTACTTTTCTAAGCACTAGTGAAATTGTCCAAAATAGCAAAATCTAAACGACGGCAATTAGAAAGTACGAGTAGAAAAAGAAAATTAAAACAATGAAACACCTTTTACCACTAAGCTACAAGTTATTTTAATGTACTTTTCGTGCATATATGCATGAAATTTAACTGGTTGGTTACTTGCATGTGTCGATCCATTTCGATTCAAGCATTTTTAAATTTTCGAAAAATGCAATCTCAAAGCTAACGTTTGTTTTGGTTATAATTGTTTTGGTTTCGGGTTTATTTAGTTTATTCTCACAACCCTATGCTTAAGGTTAAAATCGGTATTCATATACTTAATAGTTAATACCTTAAGCACATCTAGTAAATAAACTTGGATGAAAAAGTTCGTCGTGACAAATGACAATGACTTCATCTTTGGAAATATCTCTTGTACATTCATGGGATAAGTAGATGACAAATTGGAAAAAACCTTAATGTAAGGGTATTGATGCGTATTTATGCAGCTATTTTGAGTTTCTTGAATAAAAGAAACAATCTTTAAGCCTTTCTTGAATTTTATTAAGTTTTTTATACGTTTATGGTTGAATGTATTCGTTTTTCTTGAGGAAAAATGGGTTAAAGAATTTTTGTGACACAATGAAAGAACTCCCAAGGCTCGGTTGAGAAGCGATACTTGAAAGCTTGGTTCAAGAATCAAAGTTTAGCACAACGGCAAGGTTTAACAAACCATAAACACAAGCTAAGCTCACGTTTTTCATATGATAATCAAAACTCAAATCTGATTTTTATTAATTCTTAATTACGTATTTATAAGCTAAATAATTAGTGTAAAATCGTGTAGAACAAAATCTAATCTAACTAGGAAACTTATCCTAACTTGTAAAGATAATATTTTGCAAATATAATCTTTAAAGTTAAGCTATCTTCTACTAACCGAATTAAACTAACAAATATATCCTAATAATTAAAATAAACTCCTAATGCCTAAAATAAGAAAAACCCTTTCAAGTGAAAGGTAAAAACTCATAGGCAAAAATCTAAAATGAGAAATAACCATCTCAATATGTATCATACTCCCCCTCTTGAAAAAAACTTGTCCTCAAGTTTCGTTCTCAAAGTAAGAGATTAAATCGGGAGAAGTAAGAGTAGCACAAACACCATTCCCTAGAAGAACCTTGTTTGTTTCATATCCTATTTTCTCAACAATGTCAAATAGTCCCTCATCCATTGGCTCACCATTCTTGTGATCCATATGCAACCGTTGAGCACTTAAGGATAACCATACCTTAGACCCTTCACGCATATTAGTGCCACGATGCTTATGTACAACTTGATCTCGCCTTTCCTTCTTGTTAGTTGCGGTTTCTAGAAGCTCCTCGTGACAAGAAGAGTAGCAAACATGTTGGTCACCTTGGACAACATTAGGTGCCTTTTGTAGACAGTTAGGGGGAAGAGGTTTCAAGCAAATGCGTTTTTGATTAACCAACATCGAATTCATGTTCTCTCTCCCATCATGCATAACATTCCAATCACTTTGCCAAGGTCTTCTAAGGAGTACACCACAAGCCGTCATAGGTATTACATCACACAAAAGTTCATCTTGATAGCCACCAATGCGAAATCCCACCAAGGCTTGCTTCTTGACCCACACACTACCATCGTCATTGAACCATGATAGCTTATAAGGAGTAGGGTGGTCACGACATGGCAATTTCAAAGAATTAGCTAAACAAAGTGAACAAGCGTTAG
This sequence comes from Chenopodium quinoa, assembly GCF_001683475.1. Classification (NCBI taxonomy): domain Eukaryota; kingdom Viridiplantae; phylum Streptophyta; class Magnoliopsida; order Caryophyllales; family Amaranthaceae; genus Chenopodium; species Chenopodium quinoa. Next base: position 4,345,383 of record NW_018743212.1, on the reverse strand, counting down.
TTCATGAACCCGAATCAACAATCAAATTACAAGCTCGGCCTTTGATCAAACACTTCGTATGAAAAAGATTGGATCGTTGTTCATGTTCAATTTTGTCCAAAGGTTGTGCAATCAAAGAACGTCGTAGAATCATCGAGCTAGGTCCTTTCTTCGGTCCATAAGATGGTCCCCCAAATAATGCTCGATAATCATGGCCAACTTTCTTATCTTGTAAAGAAACAAGAACTTGGTTGCCTTCTTCAAAACCTCCCTGATTTTCCTCCGCCTGTTCAACCATCAAAGCAATATGTTCCTCACGTGTGATGATCAAATTATTAGGACAATTTCGAGACAAGTGTCCCTGCCCTTGGCATTTAAAGCACACAATTTTTTGCATCTTTTTGCTATTCAAAGTCTCTTTAAGTTGCTGCATGTTTTCAGCTTCTCTTGGACTGTTTCCTCCACTTTCTTAGTGTTAACATCATCAATAGAATCCTCACTAGGCGTAGCAGTAGGTAGGTCTTGTTTACTTGAGAAATTTGGTTTAGAAAACCATGGTTTGGGCTCCCATTGACTTTCAATTTTACTAGCCAAACTGCATACTTCATTAAAAGTAGTAAATTGTTGTAATTCAAGAGTATGTGCGATATATGGATTCAAGCTAAAGAGAAACTTAGCAATCTTGTGCGCATCATCTTCATGTAACTCACATGCCATATACAACCTTTCAAACTCCTTAATATATTGTTCTACCCTCAATTCGTTTTGCTTAAAAGATTGCAACTTCAAATATAAGTCTTGCTTGTATGAACGTGGGACAAAACGTTTACGCATCTTTAATTTTAATTCACTCCAAACATCAATTCTTGCTTTCCTATCTCGTTATCTTTTATGTTGCATACTTTCATACCAAAGAGATGCATATCTCGCAAGTTTAACAATAGCATAATCAAAGCGCCGTGAATCACTAACCTTCTTATAGTCAAACACCCTGTCCATGCATTGCTCCCAATCAAGATAAGCATCAGCATCATCATTACCGTCAAAGGAGGGTAAATCCCCAAGTTTAAGGTCGTCTTCTTTCTTATTACTGCGTGGTTATGGAGAAGACTCACGTTCCTTGAGTTCTTGCTGGATTGACATTAGAATGGACCCAATGGAAGCTGATTCATCGTCCCTTTTTTGAAGGCGTTCTTCTGTCTTATCCATACGAACATTAAGCTTCTTAAATTCATCCAGCAAAGCTGCAAATTCGCCTTGATTAATCATGTTTGATGGACTTCAGACCAAAACCCAAGCAAAACACGTCAAAAATTGCTAAAAATTTGTGAAAAGCTAGAACTATATGTCTCCAACACTCAACCAAAACGTTAGCTTTAAATTCCCAGCCAATAGGTGACAGTTTTAATTTTCCTCAGAAGAGTCAGAAATTGCCCGATTTTTTACCAGTTGCCAAAAACGAACCCAATTTAATAGTTAACCAATTCCAAAAATTCTGAAATTTTGTAGGTGAAAACTAGACAAAACGTTATTCAAATTGAAAAAAATAATCACCCAAAAAGAGTTAGGAACAAAGTAGAACGAAGCCAAACAATCTGACCTACAAAACTGTACTTTTTAGTCCCGATTTCTCCCAAGATTTCGTACGAGTCTGCACCTTTTCCCTCGTCAAATAGCAGTAGTAGCAGCCACACCAAGATGATGCGTATTTATGTAGCTATTTTGAGTTTCTTGAATAAAAGAAACAATGTTTAAACCTTTCTTGCATTTTATTAAGTTTATTATACGATTATAGTTGAATGTATTTGTTTTTCTTGAGGAAAAACGAGTCAAAGAATTTTTGTGACACAATGATAGAACTCCCAAGGTTTGATTGCGAGGCGATACTTGAAGGCTCGGTTCAAAAATCAAAGTTTAGCACAACGGCAAGGTTTAACAAACCATAAACACAAGTTAAGTTCACGTTTTTCATATGATAATCAAAACTCAAATCTGATTTTTATTAAATCTTAACCACGTATTTATAAGCTAAATAAATAGCCTAAAATTGTGTAGAATAAAATCTAATCTAATTAGGAAACTTATCCTAACTTGTAAAGATAATATTTTGCAAATATAATCTTTAAAGTTAAGCTATCTTCTACTAACCGAATTAAACTAACAAATATATCCTAATAATTAAAATAAACTCCTAAGGCCTAAAACAACAAAAACCCTTTCAAGTGAAAGGTAAAAACTCATAGGCAAAAATCTAAAATAAGCAATAACCATCTCGATAAGTATCAGGTACCAATGCAAAATTGCAAATTACAAAAGTTAACAACTTATATCCTTTGGTATTAGAGGTGATCCATACTAAACCGATGTGGCGGAAAAAAAAATGAAATAAAATAAAAAAATTATGCCTAAATCAGCTAAATTCAAGTCAGGTTTGGTTACTCCATTTTTAAGCATGAGACTATGATGACCCAACAAATGCATTCGAGGCCTAAAAATTATGCCAATAGTCCAAAATTTTCTCTAGAATTTTTGTTCGACCAAAAAATTAAGATTGGTCAATCTTGTTCAATGGGTCGATTGCTTATTTATCAACTTTATCTTTTATGTGTTTGATTGAAACCGACATTTTTTTGGACAGGGGCCAAGAAAGAACGAGAAACCCATGGCTTAACAAAATCTCTCTATGCCAGGTGCAAACTGGCATAGAGAGAGACTTTTTATTCCAATTTGATTAATTAATGTCTTAAGTAAGAAAATAAAGCTTTATTTTTTTTCACCTTATTATTACTTATTACTTGTTACTTATTATTGTCAAAATCATATTAAATCAAATCAAATTAGAAAAAATTTAGACTAGACCTTGTTTCTATTTGCTTATTGCAAAAAGTTCATATTTGTAAAAATTATGAAAATATGATATTAGATAAATGTAGATTAAGATGAATATAATAAGATCATGCACACTTATTACAACTAGTGTTTTTTCTTATTAATGTACAACTAAAGTCAAGTTTTGGCAAATCAGAAAATTATATCAAGTCAAATATAGAAAAAAATTTGAATCAGATTAGACCATGCTTTAGATTGATAAAATGAAATAAAACACCTTATTTCAGATTAAGAAAACAAAGCATAATTTGAACATATAAACGGGTACGAATAAGTCATGACTACGACTATGGCCTCAAATACTTACTTCAACATAGGCCAATAATTGACCATACTATCAAACAACATAATTTAAGAAATCATAATTTCCTTTTAATACTCTATCAAACATGTAGATGGAAGTGACATATATATGGACCAACTTACATATATCTCACTTTAATATAGTATAAACCTATAAAAACTGGTCCAAAACTTTCATAAACATACACTTGGTGAGTTGATGTGCACCTATTAAAGGTCCCGTTTGATTTTAATTTTTTCTGATGTAATAGGTCCCATATAATTTTTAATTTTATCACAATCAGAAATGTGCAAAATAAATGTGAGTTGAAATATGACTTTAAAAATCGTAGGAAATTGATTGAATGAAAGGAGTATGTTATATTATACTTTTTCAATTAAAACTAATTAATTGCTTAAGTTTGATGGAAAATTGAATTGAAAAATGGTCCCAAAAAATAATAAACTTACCTTTCTCATATATCACAATTTATATGTGACAATGACTTTAATGGTAGAGAAGGGGTTTGCATGAATGAAGGGTTGCTGTTATAAAGCTTAAGGAAAATGAGAGATGGGCTCATGGAGTTAAGGTAAGGGCATGTTTGGTAGGGCTCATCTACTTTAGGAGAGAGAAAGAAGGAGGCCAAATGAGTGAAGGACTTCATTAAAACCCCCCAAAAGGGGTTGTAGCTTATTAGCTTGTAGTAGTAGTATTAGACTAGTACAACTGTACAAGTAGAAGCCAGAGAGGTATGGACAACCAAGTATTGGCCTATTGGTAAGGAACGAACTAACCTTACAATTCTAAGGTTGACGGTTAAATAACTACTTAGGGCATTTTGAGAGTAGAGACCCCTTATCTATCCCAACTCGCAACTATCAACTGGTCAAGTAAACTTGTCAGAAGTTTCAATTAGTAGGGCAATTCTTCTAACCTAAAAAATAAAAAAAAATTAAAAAAAAAGGAGCAAAATAGTAGGTAAAAAAAATATAAGATGATTGAAGACATTAGGCGATGACTGGGTTGTTTAGATTGGGCTTAAGGTTGGGTTACATTTGGGTAACAATGAATTAATTTGATTTTGAGCCCATATGGTTTAGTAATTAGTCATTTTCTTATTCAAATTAATATGAAGTATTAGATATGTTAATTTTTTAGTAATGTTATTATTTTTTTTAGGTCGAGAAAAGGGCTTTACTGAGTTAAAACCTCTCACAATTGAACCTTACCCTAGCCTGGTTAACGAGGTAGGTCCTTTGGGAGTAGGGGGAAGGATAAAGGAATTCCCACTCCAAGAGTGTCTCTACTAAAATTTAATCCCACAATCTCATGGTACCGAAATACAAACTTTCCAACCAGACAAACCCTTGCATAGTATTTGGACTAGGCCTGTTCCCGGTCTAGTTTACCTATTGCGATTTGGTGCAATTTGGGAACCAAACCACCAAAACGCACCAAACTATACTTTTAATTAAACCTCACCAAGCTGCACCGGGTGTGACATGGTTTACAATTTAGCTACATTTTTATAAAATCATAAATAATTTTTTTGAAAAACTTTCATTTTATTTTATAATTATTAATTTATACTTCAAATATTAATAAATCTTTTTTTTTAACCATTAATCATATAAATGCCAAAGGTTACATCATTTTTAATGATATTTTATATTATTTGATAAAAGTATAGTATAAAAATAGTTTAACAGTTTGCATTTTGAGGATTTTGACGGTTTAAGGTCTAAACCGCAAAAATAGCGGTTTGTGGTGCAGTTTGTACTATTTTTTTTTGGAAACTACACCTAAACCGCAAACAGCGGTTTGGTCATATTTGGAAACTGCACAACAATTTTCAAACCGCACCAAACCATAAAGAACTAAAAAATAATGTTTAGTTTTTATTTTTATTTTTATTTTTATAAATGATTGATCATAAATAAAAAGTCATACGATAGTATGAATGTACGATAGCTACTAAGAGATTTAAATTAACAAAGAAATGATAATTGAATCAAATAATAACATCCTCTTACCAAAGTACCCTCTTTCACATTATTGTGATTTACAGTACAACTTACTTGACAAAGAGGTCTATCAATCTATTAATAGTTGTGAAAAAATTTCTCGTTTGATTCATCAAAATGTAATCAAAGGATTATCCTCGCTCCTTTTCATATCCACATAAATTTTAATCCTTGATCAATTTGCTAAATGGTAAACTTAAATAATTGAACTTTAACAAATTCCACTACACTCAAAGAATTATAAATAGTTTTATAGTTTTATTGTAGTTGAACAACTAGCTTACTTTTTTAGAGTTTTGAGGGGTGATATTCATCTAGGGTCAAAGTCCATTTGTATCATTAAAACTATTAACACAAATATGAAGAAGTTAATTACAGAGGAAGGGGTGGAAATGACCAAATAAATTTACAGCATGTAAAACAATAATTTCATTAACCCTAGAGAGAAAAATGGAAGAAGGGGCGATGACTAATGGCATGCTTCGATTGAGGGCAATATATTACTGGGGTAGTAAAAATCAAACTAAACAAAATAAAAGTAAATACAGGGGAGGAAGAGATAGTGACGATGTGATTATAAGGAGTTTTGTGTAGTGGTGATATGGTGAAAGGTGAAGAAAGAAGAACTATTACCCTCATTTTGGGGGTAATAGTTATACGTGGGGGAGGGTGGGTAACTATTATGAAGGTAATGATTCCTCCAGCTATCTCTTTTTCTCATATCACAACTACCTTAATTCATTTATAAACGTCATATCTCCGTACAACAACACTTTTAATCACTGATGTTTTCCTAATTTGACTTTTATTACCCCCTTAATTTATTCTCTCAATCCAAGCATGGTCTTGCCTATAAATTTACCCCAATTACACCTCATTCCTAGCTAGCTTCCAAATTATATCAAATTTAATGTTTATTATGCTCGAAATTTTTATAAGTTAAATAAAATTTTAATTTTTATAACTAATTGACCATAGTTTATAAATGATCAAGAAATGATCATTACTAGATAATCTACCCTATTCATACTGATCTTGCCATTGTTAATAAAAGCTATGTAGTACATGTAGTTTTAAAATTGATGGAAAGAGAAGGTATTAATATAAACCTTTGAACATGAAATTATTGATGTGGGGGGTAAGGATTTTGGGGTAGCTAATTAGTTAATATTGTCCAAAAAAAAAAAAAAAAAAAAAAAAAAAAAAAAAAAAAAAAAAAAAAAAAAAAAAAAATGGGTGGGAAGATGTCAGTGATAATATATGATCAAGTATTTTTTGCTTAATATAGTATATATCGGTTGGATATTAATGGTTGAAGAGTACTATAATTATAACGTATATATTACTTGTACTAATCACATTAATGGAATAATGGTCCGTGTGACGATCAATAATATATTTGTACTTAATTTACTATCGCCTAGACCATTCAATATTTTACACGACTGCCTAGATCAGTATATTTACCATTGCTTGGACAATTCAATATCAGCAACGGATCGGAGTATTTACATTTTCCCTATTTTTGGACGTTTGTGAGAAACTAATCAATAAAACCTAAATTTTGTGAGAAACTAGCTAATAAAAAAACGTTGTAAAAAACTACCTAATAAAAGGTAAAATGTTTTAAGATACTATCTTTGACTGAATTTCCACCGTTGACTTAATTTTACGATGTTGATCCACCTTAAACACTCCCGAAACCACCGTTGAGGGTTGGTTTTCAAGGTGGTAAGGTTATTTTCAGGGTGGTTGGAGGATATTTCAAGTAGGTGAAGGTAGATTAGTGCCTCGCGATGGTGGTTTTTATTTGGGGTTAGAGGTGGTGGTTTAGGGGTTGAAAGGTGGTTTAGGTGTGGTGGAGGCGATTTCAAGCAAGTTGTGTTAGTTTTGGGCCAGGAATGAGAACAGTGGTTTCGAGAGTGTTTTGAGGTCGGTCAACGATGGAAATCCGATATAGGTAGTATTTTACAACATTTTACCTTTTTCTTAGGTAGTTTTTAATTACAACATTTTACCTTTATTAGGTAGTTTATTACAATATTTTCTTAAAAAAATAATTTCTCACAATGTAGGTTTTATTAGGTAGTTTTTGATAAAAAGTCCCCTATTTTTTAATGCATTTAGCATTTTGACTTTCACGTGAAAGTCCAAATACGTTAAATATTGTAGTAGAAAGATAAGGAAATACAAGTATAAAGAAAAATATTAATCTTGAAATCCTAAGCTTTATGTCTATTTGGTATAATACCAACATCTATAACTATTTTCTTGCAACTCAATAAAAAAAGAAAATTTCATTAGGAAATTCACGTCATTATGTCTATTTGGTATAAATACTTGTTAGTTTTGATGTCTATTAAATGTCGTATGAATTTTTATTTATTAATAAATTGATTATCAAATAGAGAGTCATTGTCACCTTCATGATTTAATCTAACATTGACTTATTGATCCCGCGATTGTACGAGCCTCATACCCTGATTTACCCTTCCCCACCACCCTCAAAGCATCGAACTCGGATATATTCTTGAGACATGACCCAATAAAAGACCCGTCGTGGACCTAAAAAGTGCTAATTGCTAACTGAAGGAGGAGGGAAAGAAAATTAAACGGAGAAAAGGACTTGTCCTTAGAAGAGGAAAAACAAACACACAAAAAAGTGGGGTACAAATTATAATTCTAATAAAATTAAGGGGCCAAGTGTGGGTTATGACTTATGAGAGGCAGTTGGATGAAAAGGAATAATTGCATAACAGGTTTCCTTTTTTTTTTTTTTTTTTGAGCATGCATAAATATGCCCCCCAAAAAAAAAAATGCCATTGCATTCTAAAACAACAATATAATTATTCCTCAAAAAAAATTATTATTATATTCGTGATGGGGTATTTGTATTTTGCAGAAAGAACTAAAAATGGATCATTAAATTGCTTTTTTGAGTTCAAAACTATGAATTTATGTTTTCTTTTTAAACACAAACACAAGTAGTATAGTGGTTGTTCAGAAACTTAGCCATCCAAAAGCAATCATAACAACAAAATCAACCTCATAATTCACTTTCCTTTTATTTCTTCTTCAAAACTCTCCCCCACATCAAGTCATCAACTCACTATCACACCATCATTTTCAGTGTGCTTGTACACCTTTTCTTATTACTTAGCAAACGGTGAAATGTATCAATCGAAGTTACCAAAAGTATAATATAAAGAAAAAGAACTGTTGTAAAACCAATAGATTTGGCCTAGAATTAGTAAAAAAAAAGGTTTAACCTAGGTAATGGATTTATTTAACTTCTAGTTAAAGTATACACATTTATTAATGAAAAGGACATGCGGTCATTATGGTAGACACTTTTTTACCAGACGTAGTCCGTAGATATATCAAATGAATTGGTCGATCAGGTCAGTGTTTCTATAAATCTCAAGTTTGTGTTATTTTGGATCAATAGATGTGTCAAACAGCAGATTGAAAGATGATTTTTGTTTGGCGTTTAATGAAGTGCGCTTATTAATAAAGAATAAAAATACGATAGCTCAGTTAACAAACAATTAATAGATTTGAAGACACCTAGCTAATCTATTAAAGTTGTTGAGTGTAATATGTTTAAAATTGAGTCTCTACAAACTAAATGGTGTATAGTCTCAAATACAACGAATAGATTTTGTTCTACCTAATTTGTTTGGTGTGAAGTTATCTAAACATTTCTTAACTTATATTATTTGAACTTAAAAAAACTCAATTTACTGTAACTTAACTTATTATCTAAACCCGGCCCAATAAAAGGCTATTATTGCAATATTTGTCTTGTTTGAACTTTATTATCCAACCTTATTTTGTTTCAAATTTAATTATATGAACTAATTTTGTTTGAACTAATAATTTATAGTTTTATTTGCTAGCATTGATACAAGCCAAAATAAACCAAACAAAATGGCCCTAGTCCTTCATAGCCAAATCTAATTATACAAAAGATGTCTAAGTTCTTCTACACAACAATTATCCAACTATATTCTAATGATTGAAGATATTTTTTCTATGAAATTCTTAGGTTACATAATTTACTCAAATGATTAACAAAAAAGGAGCAAACACAAAACCTATTTTATACAAGTTAGTTGAAACTTTTCAACTTAACTTCAAAAACATCCATGTACATATTAAGGATTAATCACATATGATTAAGTTTTTTTTTAAGGTAATAGTCATCCAACTAAGTTCCTAGTATGATTAGCTATCAAATTAAACCAAGTGCTCAACATGATGATCAACCTATGACATGCTTGTTTGATGAGCCATCGCCAATACCCTAATGACTAGTTTCACACATTCACACCATATTTAACCAATTTACGGTTGACACGTGTTCGAGGCCTAAGTGAGTAATAATATAGTAATATATACTAATATCTGTTACCTGGACTATAAAGAGTATAGTCCTACATACTGTTGCGTTTATGAAAGTAACTCATCTATTGATATTGATACAACTATTCCTATAGGCCAACAATCTCAAATAACATACAAAAGGGCTACTATACCTTAAATATCGGATAAGATATTCATGACTTCATCCCTAATGCCTTATTGTTCATTTTTAAGGTATAAGGCATCCACCTAGCATCTTATACCATTGTCTCCAATAATACAAACACAAATGGAAGGGAAAAAAAAAAAAAAAAAAAAAAGTCTTTCTTTTCCTTTTTTTTTTTTTTTTTTTTTTTTAATTTCTTTTGTGTTTGTTATCAACACAAAAGACATTGAACTATTAATAGGTACATTTTCAATGTTGAGTAAAATATACTCACTTTGTTTGACAGTTCCATTTGTCATTGTATATTTGTATAAATTTGACTAGATGTATTTTTGTATTAGCAAAATACTTAGACAAAAGTAATATTTGAACATATGCATTGAAGCTAATCCAGAAATATATTACACAATAAAATATGATTTTTATATATTAGTATAAAAATATAGTTAAATAATCTAATATATGAATAAAACAAAGGTCAAACTGTTGTAAATATGCATAAATGTATTTTGTATTAAGAACAACCGAGCTTTTACTGGTATATATCCATGCACTACACAAACAAATACCTCCTTGCAACAACATGTCAATATGTTACGGAATTATCTTTTGTTCCCTAGAACCAAAACTTAGCTTTAAGGATCGAATCATCCACTTTTACCAATTATTTCCGATTGTTTTTCCTTAATTGAACTGGCCTAATTAGATATTAACTAATCAGCAAATGACTAGGGAATGAAAATATTCAACCATGAATAGAACTTCAAGTTAATGTCATTTGATTGGATTTGATACCATTGAAGTATAGATTCAATCAAGTATCTAACCTTTCAATTGTGACCTGATATTTCCTATCATTGTCAATTGAAAAACATTTTTGAATCAAATTTCTTTTGCCTAATCAAATAAAGCCACGAAAGCTAGAAACGAGCTTTGCCATCTAGCTAGACCATTGTCCTTACCCCGCAAAATGTGCAATTTAAAGACACCAAGCCTCACAATTAAGAAGAAATTTTTAAGAAATAAAATTTTCTACAAAAGGCAACAAAAGAGAACAAATGGTGTACTTTTGGTTACAAAAAAGAGTTAGAAGAAAATGATAATAATAATTAGCTATTGTCCTTTTCCATAAAAAAAATAAATAAATAAAAACATTTTTTTGGACCACTTTCTTTTTGGTGATGAATTTCTGCGAGTAGATGTAAAACAAGCAACAACTATAAAGATGCAACAACAATAGTACATGGTCCTCAACTAAAAAAATTATGTGTTATATATTTCATATGTCCCACTAAAATGGAGTTTGTCTAATGGCTACCCATGCATTTGTATACGGAACTGATGAGTTCTTCATTAGAGGATAGCGAACGTTTAGAGATAAGATGAGAGTCCCCTTTCATAACCTTGCATTATCTCTATCCACCAACCATTTAGAATGGTTTTGTAGCAAGTAGCATGGCATTTAAACTTTATAATAACGCGCTGTCTGTACTAGAAAAATGTACTAGCATAAAAATGTACAATTATGTGAGTGTCAGTATAGTAGGTAACGCTTTGTGACATGTGTGATATCTAAAGTAGGGGTGTACACCGGTCCAAAACCGGACCGGACCTGGACCGGACCTGTTTGGACCGGGGACCTGAATTGGGTAATTATGAGGACCGGGGACCGGACCTGAATTAACAGGTTCGGTTCCGGGCCAGACCTGAAAAATCAGGTCCGGTTCGGGTTTGGATCTGAATGGACCTGTTTTGTGTCTTTTTCGTTTTTTTTTTTTTTAAATACAAAACCTGTTGGACCTGCATATGGACCTGTTTTGTAATTTTTAGACCTGTTGCATAATTTAATAATTACATACAAACCAAAATTATCAATTACAAAACTACATAAAGTCTATAAAGTCCCGATTCTCAAACACCAAAAATACAAATGAGTCCACCGAAAATACAAATAAGTCCACGAAAACTCAGTTTCAATTTTTCAGAGTTTGGTTTTCTTCTTTTTTTTTTTTTTTTTTAATTACGATTTTCCCGGGTTTCAGGTCCGGACCTGAAAACCCCGGTTTTGGACCGGGTCCGGACCGGGACCGGGAACCTGGATTTTTAAGAACCGGGACCGGACCTGAATCAACAGGTCCGGTCCGATTCAGGTCGGTTCAGGTCCGGTTTCAGGTCCGGGCCAATTTTTGTACACCCCTAATCTAAAGTATCTCTATTCATCATTACTTTGCGTGACTCTTTGTCTAATAAAACACGAGAAAGGAAGCAAAATTATAATTATTCTTTTAATTGTATACTTCGTATTGATCTCCCAATTGATTAAACTATAAATTCCACGTTTTAATTAGTTTTTGCCCAATAATTAGTATTTTAGTCTAACTTGCTATCCATGCAATTAAGAGTAATTAACTTGGACATTCCCTAATTTTTTTTGTTTTTGTTTGTGTGTGTGTGTTCCTACTTCAATCTGTTACAAATTAGATGATTAATACAAGAGAAATTTGAAAAGAATATGGAGCTAATTAGCTCGCTATAGTTTAAGATTGATGAGTTTCGTTTGTTTATGAGCTTTGTTTCATGGATTGACCTAAGCTTCTAAGTAACGCAGTAACTGAGTTTAACTGAGCATGCATTTGTTGTGATGCCTTAAAAGCGAATCAGCTAGCCAGCATTTTGCAACAAAATTGAGTTGTTGTAACTAGTAAGCTTGGCTACAAGAATATTTAACAAATTTAGGCATGTAAATATTTTGAATTGGTGTCCTTCAAAAGCTTAAAGTTAGAGCACATCTAGCCCTTCGGGAATATATATATATATATATATATATATATATATATATATATATATATATAATATATATATATATATATATATATATATATATATTAGATTAGTGTCCGTGCGATGCACAGTAGTAATAATATTATTTTCATAATTAATTGTGATATAATATAAAAATGAGGCAACTCATGTAGAATAACCAAATGCGATGCATATAGAAAAATAAAATAATTAAGGCAAAAATTATTAAAACTACAATTGAGAAAAAAAAAATTTGTTGATTAATTGTGTTGAAAATATTTAAAAGTAGTATACATTATATTACATTAATGATACATATTACTCCCAATAAAACTATACAATCTAGTGACTATATGACTAATTAAAGACTTATTTATAGATGTCTTTTAATAAACATGAAAATATTAATCAAACAACAGAATAAAATCTACAGTAAAACCATTAGCACAACATACATGTAAACATATAAATTACAAATAATATATCACCTCTAATTTATATCCAATAAATACTACTCGGATCATTAAAGGCAATAATAATCAACAATTAGGCAACACTAACCTGTATTATTAATAGTACATTTTCTGTTTATGAATTGATGCTCTACATGATATCGTCACTCTTTGTTTATATAAAATTGCGTTTGAAGCTATCCAATAATTGTAGTTTGATCATTGTTTGTTTATTGCCTTAAAAATTTATTTGTAAATGATAGCTATATATATATATATATATATATATATATATATATATAAAAGAAAAAAAAAAAAAAAAAAAGAAGATACACAAGAAGATGTCACTTGTCACTATGTCCGGCGTGTCTTTTACCATGCATCTTATTTATAATGTTGAATGTAATAATTTTATTATCTCAATCACATGTTTCAGCAAAAGATAATAATATTTTTTGTTTTTTTTTGTATTTAGTAAGATATTAATCTATTTAATTACGTAATAACAAAAAATTGATTGATATTTCACATTTTCTTAGAATTGAAATATGATATAGTTGTCGAACACAACATTTATTATTATATAGTCATATGTAATACTTCATAGTCTAAGAAACAAAATATTAGAGGTATTTTGAAAAAAAATTAAAGTGATGATTGAAAAAAAATTCAAGTGATGATTTAAAGTAATATGTTTAACATCATTTATATGAATCAATTTTATAATTACATTTTGGGCAAAATTCAATAATAACCTGTCTATATGATGTCCAGGCGTTAATATAGTATCTTGTACCTAAACCAGTGGCTCACTTTTACAATACTTAAAATAGAATAGAATATTATTTTAGTCAAATGTGTATGGAAGAATTAAGAACACAAAATAAAAAGGAATACATTTTATGTAAAGATAATGTATAAGACTTGGAATAATATTATTACACTTGTATTATACAAATATTCCAAAAGTAAAAGATATTTTACTAAAAGGGGAGAAGTGAGTTTTGAAGGGAAAAAAATAGCATCAGGAAGTGACACGTGTCATTTCTAGTGTTTGTTTTAGTAATTAAAAGATGTAAAACAAATAAGCCAACTTGAGGGCCATATATAGAGCTAGCTATATCAAATACAACTCGTATATAATGTTTTGACGGGTTATATTTCAACATAAAGTACTCCTTAAACAAAAAGATCGAAATACGTGTCACAATACTAATATAGACGAAAAGTTAGCTTTTATGTGATTCGATGAGAAAGTTATATAATAACTATTTAAATTATTTTATTACAAAAAACAAAAGAAAAAAAAAACTCAAAATTAAGAACAATAAGCTAGATGGTAAAATGTTAACTATTTAGATTGTTTAATAAGAGGTCAACTCCGTGTTTATGGTGAATATGGGTTGCATTTAGAGCAGTCTCGAACCGTTAAATTTGATTGTTTCGAACCGATTCGAAAAGGAACTAAACCGTTAAAAAACCATTTTTGGAATTCGAAAACCGACCCAACCCAATTTTTCCTAACCCGAAATTGAACTGAACCGAATTTGTATGAACCGTTACTAACCCGACCCGTTATCAAGCCAAACCGTTACAACCCGAAACTGAAAATAACTCAAACCGATTACGTCTGGACCCGATAGTAACCTCACCCATTTAAAACCGAAAACCGTTTAAACCCGGAAAAAATCCGATAAACCTAAACCGGTCCAACCTGTATTCTGTTGTGACCAAACCATTTATAACCCATAACCCGTTATGATCGAACCGTATCTGATTGGGGGATTTAACCTTGCCACGTGGACCAATGAAATCCTGCCACGTGTGATCCACGTGGACCAACCAGAGTCCGCCACGTGTCACCTCGAGAGAGGTCCAAGGAGGACCAATCAGGCCACGACACGTGGCAGACAAATTGCCAACTAGGAAAGTGGCCTTTAACGGCTCAAATACCTAGGAAAGCCCAGTCAGTCCAGGTTTCTGAAACCTAGTACTGGGCACGCATTACGAGACCTTATAAAAGGGAGATGTTCCCCCTGAGGAACATCATTTGGAAATTCCAAAATACAGGTGTACATTGATTGTTGCACATTAATCCCAGCATTAATTGCACTATTTAAGAGCCAAGGCTCGGATATTGAGACTGTCTTAGACAGTCGGATGATCACTCCCCTTTCGAGAGGAGCCTGATCCCATTTACAATCCGCACTTCTTACATCGATACACGTTCTAACTGGATCGTCGGAGGCGGAACTCCCACGCACAGGAGTCTCCGTTGTTTTGCGGGTACAGGCGCCCAGAGGCCAGTCTTGGTATTGTAACTCTCTCGCAGAACATCCAACAAAACCCCGAAACATTTGGCGCCATTTGTGGGGAGAGTACTTCTAAGATGGATTCACGAGAACCTATACCGCCTCTTAATGAGAAACGGTCTATGGTCGACATCCAGGTCTATATAGACCAGGATACAGATGATGACTATGAAGTCGATTGACACACACACGGCCCCTAAGGGGTCCCTACGAACTAGGCGCATCCGACCCATCGAAAGGAGGGAACATGATTTTAGGACGTCCCACCCTAAATGAGTCCAAAGTTGTCATCATTCCTTCCATTATGCTTCTCAAGTTTGAATGGGATGATGGAACAGTCGGCTCCCTAAGGGTAGACCAAAAGACGGTTAGGGAGTACTATTCAGGCCATGCCTTGATGAGATTTATGGACGTCTATTCAGGCTTTCATCAAATACCCTTGTGGAAGAAAGATCAAGAGAAGACGACATTTGTCACTAATCAGGGGTTATTCTGCTATACTGTGATGCCGTTTGGTTTGAAGAATGCGCCTGCTACTTTCCAAAGAATGATTAATGCAGTCTTCATTAATCAAATTGGAAGGAATGTGGAAAGTATATTCATGATATGATAGTCAAATCCAAAATTCAAACGGACCATCTTACAGATCTCCGAGAAACATTTGCCACACTCAGGCGGCACCAGGTCATGCTTAATCCCAAGAAGTGTGTTTTTGGAGTTGAGTCTGGGAAGTTCCTCGGATTTTTGATAGATCAAAGGGGGATAGAGGCCAACTTGGAAAAAATACAGGTGGTCATAGACATGCAGTCGCCTCGCACTGTAAAAGAAGTTAAAAAATTAACAGGTTGTCTAGCGGCATTGGGGAGATTCCTCAGTCGGTCAGGCGACAAGTGCCTCTACTTCTTCCAAGCAATCAAGAGGAAGACTATGTTTGAATGGGGGGCGGATGCAGAGGCAGCCTTCCAAAAGTTGAAAGAACACTTGCACTCTTTGCTAGGGTTGGTCACTCCTTTGCCAAAAGAAGTGTTGTACATGTACCTAGCCGTCTCTGACCATGCGTTCAGTGCTGTTCTCCTTGCTGAAAGAGGCAGCACCCAACTCCCGGTCCATTTCATCAGTCATGATCTACGGAATGCAGAGCTTAGGTACCCCATGGTTGAAAATTTTTTACTTGCCCTTTTCATGGCAGTCAAGAAGTTAAAGCCTTACATCTTGGCACATCTGGTGGTGGTTTACACAGACCAACCAATAAAGTGGCCAATGACAACCATGAAATCATCCGGCCAAAAAATCAAACGGGCAATTGAAATTCAAAGCCTTGAAATTTCCTTAGAACCTAAGAAAGGCAGTGAAGGGACAAGCATTTGCCGACTTCATTGTTGAAATGACTAGGCCGACTGATCTTGAAAACCTTGAACAGGTTTGGAAGCTATATGTGGACGGGAGCTCCACCCTGAACGGTTGTGGTGCAGGCGTCATATGTCAGTCTCCTGAAGGAGACAAGTATCAGAGAGCAAAGAGCATCTCCCATTTGGGTGAATTCATCGCCGAGAGCATCTCCCATTTGGGTGGCGCATTGCTCTGTGAACTGATCAAATGAGACAAAGATAATGAAGACTACCGACTGCTCTAAAGACATGCGGTAGCCTATAATATCTAAGTTGGATGTCGACTGTTCTTGCTCAGGGGAAACACAGTCGGAAAAATTTGAGGATATAAGCTAGGTTCCACACTTAGCAGCTAATTGAGTAAAAACCTAAGTCTAAAGCTTAGCACTTGTGAAGAAACAACATGCGGCTAATGGCCGTCTACTTCTTCTACTTACTCAAACTAAGGTGACAAAGACTGATTAATCCCAAAGGATAACTCATAGTTGCTCGACCTAGCTAACCTAAAATGGAACCTAAACGGTACAAACGAAGTCGCCTGTCCTTCTAATAAACAGACGGCATTCGGCCACTATTCCTATTTAGGTTAGCAAAACCATTAAAGCTACCGCCTGTAACCCAACCAGCGGTTGCTACTTTGGTTAAACATCCCTTTGCCGCCTGTTTCTGTACAGGAACCAAACAAAAGGAAAATTTAAAATCAATAAAACTAAGTACAAAACTTAGTGGATAAGCATGGTTCGTCTAAAGAACTCTATTGAGGCCAAGAACCAGATCATGCTGAGTGTATGACCGTCTGTCCAAATGGCCGTCTGTGCGCTTGGTTTGGGGCAATCACCATAGTGATTGATTGACCTAGAAATCATTCATACTCTAAAGTATCAAAGATTTCCAAGTCAATCCATCAGCCTTTGAAAACCAGGCGCACAACCGCCCAGGGGCAAGAACAGTTGGTGTACTAAAAATAGTCGTCTTATGGAAAGCATTCATACAAAAAGTCAAGCCATACTTAGCAAAATTTATGAAAATGCAAAAATTCAAAGCAAAGTGCAAATTGGAAAATCCGACAAAATTGTCGGATGATTCATATAAACAGTTGGCCAGAAGACCGACAAAAAAAGTTGAAATTGTCAATAAACCCCGACCCCTTGGTCGAGTAAAGATACAAAACAAGCGGCACGCAGGCCAAAGAAAAGTTGATATAAAGGGAAAGCTTAAGCAGCAGGATGGGGTTGATCAGCATCAGTAGCCGCATCCTTTTGGTCTCTAGTCGGTCGCTGTTCTTTTTCATTATCCTCCCCCTCCTTCTCCTCTTCCTGGTCCGACTCACCTTAAGTAGAATTAGATAACTACTTTTCCTCCTCTTCCTCGCCCTCTTGGGCTTGGTTCAGGATTTGTTCATTGTATTCCTTAGAGGAGGCGGCAAACTGATTCTCCCAGTTCTCATAGCTTGTCTCTGGGAAGAGAGCCCCCCATGTCATCTTCATGATGGCGCTGCAGTTGTCCATCATGTCCTTGACTAGGGCCTCCTTTTCTTCATCAGCCCTTGAGAGGTATTTCTTGGCAAGTTGGGTCTCCTGGTTCTGTAGGCGGAGTTTGAGCTTGTCCACCCTAGTGCGGAGGCCGGTTGCTTCTTTGTCCTCCTCCTTAAGAGGCTCGAGCTCAGCCTTGAGGTCTTTAATGGACAAATCCAGCTCCAAGATCCTCTTCTTAGCCGCCTCTAAATCCGTTTTGACCTACAATTTGCCAGCCGCCTAATAATACAGTATGTCAGTAGTCAAAATTTCATTTTGAGCAATCTGGAACATAGTTGTGTCAGAAACAGAGGCGGCCCGAGCCTTTGCAGCCTTTACCTCTTTGGTCATCTCGTTTATGGGCCTGCGTAGACTGTGTACTCGCAGCATAGACTGCACCCAACCAAAAACAGACGTCAGTTACAAGCGGCTAACAAATTATATAGACATCCAAGTTGAGGGTAACGAATCCTCTGACCGCCTCCTCATCCTCAAGGGAGACGACTTTCAGTATGGACTTGGCCAGGTGGACAAGATCCGGCCTTTGAGAGACATATGCACAATCAATACCCTGTAAGTTTTCTTGGTGTAAATTCGGCCAATAGACCGACTGCTTTAAGAGGTGCTAGACGACTGCTGATTGAATTTGACCCTCAAAGGGTAAGGGAAAGGAAACAAGTCTTTGATACCTTCAGTAGGAACCTACTTCTCCTTCTCTTTCTCAAGCCGACTGCCAACAGGGTCGACTGGAGATTTTGGAGGTGGGTTGTTCCCTGTCCTTGAGGCCGCATGTTTCCTGGTTCTCCCAAGGGTCGTTATGTCACTAGCCGTCTGTTTCCTAATTTTAGGATCCGACTAAGAGGAGGAGGAAGGCTTTACTAAGTTGCCTTGCAAAAATAACAACAGTAAGTAAGAAGAAGGCGACAGAAAAGCTAAATGAGACTTGTTCAAAGTTGAAAGAAGTTCACCTTGGGCGCTTGCAAAGCAGGCTACTCTTCAGTTGGCCGCTTGCCCAAGATGGCCGAGCGGTACTGGGCAGCAGCTTTCTTTGAGGCCAAGAGCTTTTCCATAGCTTTGTCTGCAAAAGATGAATCAAGGAGTTAGTTTGACACAAAATTAATCAAGTTTTACAAGACATTTAAGCAGGCGGTTAGCTACCTCTCGGCATCTCTTCACTAAGGCCACAGGCGGCCAGATATGTCCCATCGTACAACTAGTTAAACTTGGGAATATAATTTTGAGGAATGAACTCCCTCGCCCCAGTCTCGAGGTTTGTCTAGATATCTACTTTGAAGAGTCCTCTGTCAAGAATCTTTCCTTTTGCTTTACGAGGAACAAGCGACAGCTCAAAACCGCCTGTTAGGAAAGGTGGGTTCATGTTCCACCAGTTGAACTTTTTGTTCTTGACTTTTTCAGGGCAAGAGATGATGTAGAAAGTGTTTCCCCAAAATCATTATATAGCCCTTATGGCTAGACAACTGAAACCAGTCGGTCCCGCTTGCTTTAGGGGTCCGACTGAGGTAATGCATGCAGGCGAATGCTTTAAAGGTAGGGTATACTTTGTGCATTTTGCATCCGACAACATAGCCCAAGATGTTAAACCAAGAATTTTGTTCCAGTTGCCAGATACCCAGTTGGTATCCGTCCAGGATTTGCTCCATAGCTGGATGTAGAGGGAATCTTAGGCCTGCCTTAATAGCCGCCGCATAGCAGCCAAAACATGCGTCCCCGTAGCTGGACTTCTCTGGCCAGACCACAGTGTCCTCGGCATCCAGCGTGCATAGGACATAACCATGCCCCATGACATGGTCAGCTCTAAAGCTTCCAATTTTGTCCGCCATCATTTTCCGCCTGCCTACGGGAACATGATGATAATAGGCGGCATATTGCTCTCGGGGGGTAGGAAACGGCTCCGCCCAATTTTCTCCCAATTCTACTGAGAGGGATTCTCTCGCTGTCTCTAGCCGAGAGTGCCTCTTTTTAGAGTCGACAGAGAACTTGCTGGAGGTACTTGGCTGAGAGTCGCTGCCTGAGCTCTTGGACCTAGCGTCCGCCTGATGGGCTAGATCAACAAAGCCCGACATGTCATTTTGAGCCTCATCCCCTAACTCTTCTAAAATGGAATCACTAGGGGTGCTGGGGGCACTAAGCGGCACGTCAGATAATTCAATGAGAGGTTCATAGAAGGAGGAGTCGTCTGAGTTTTTCACCCTTGCAGTTCTCTTAGTTCTGGCCATGGTGTCCTACACAGACACAGAGACAATCACACTTGGGGCAGTTCGCAAAGGGATATCCAGCAAGGGGCAGTCGACACTCCTAATTCTAGATTCAGCCGTACCCGGTGACCGGCTTATCACTAACCTAGGTCGTGCCATGTGCTTTAGGGAAACCATTTTCAAAAAGAAAAAGAAACAAAGAGAAAGTACGAAAGAAAAATAGGCGGTTACCTTTAGATTGAAGATGAAAGTGCTTCAAAAATCTGCAACGGCTGTAAGAGCAGGCGGCAGTCGTTCTTTCTCAGAAAAGGACAAAGTTCTTAAAGTTAAAAAGTTCTGTGAAATTTTTTGGAAATGTCTAAACAAATGATTTGGACATCCCCTATTTTATAGTGGGGTGAATTTCTAGGGGCAGTAAAAAAAATGGTAAAAACCGTTAGCCAATCAAATGGTGACATGTGTCACAGGCGCCACGTGGCAAGCCACGTCACCCCTGTGAGGGGCAAATGATTAGGGGATTTAACCCCGCCACGTGGACGAATGAAATCCTGCCACGTGTCATCCACGTGGACCAACCAGAGCCCGCCAGGTGTCACTTTGTGAGAGGTCCAAGGTGGACCAAACATGCCACGTTGACAGATTGCCAACTAGGAAAGTGGCTTTTAACGGCCCAAATACCTAGAGAAACCCAGTCAGTCCTAGGTTTCTGAAACCTAGTACTGCGCACGCATTACGAGACCCTATAAAAGAGAGATGTTCCGCCTAAGGAACATCATTTAGAAATTCCAAAATACAGGTGTACATTGATTGCTGCACATTAA
The DNA here is from genome assembly GCF_001683475.1 of Chenopodium quinoa. Classification (NCBI taxonomy): domain Eukaryota; kingdom Viridiplantae; phylum Streptophyta; class Magnoliopsida; order Caryophyllales; family Amaranthaceae; genus Chenopodium; species Chenopodium quinoa. The sequence goes on along the minus strand of NW_018743212.1, from coordinate 4,324,169 downwards.
TCCCAGAATTAATTGCACTATTTGAGAGCTAAGGCTCGGATATTGAGACTGTCTCAAACAATCGAATGATCACTCCCCTTCCGAGAGGAGCCTGGTCCCTTTACATTCCGCACCTATTACATCCGTACACGTTCTAACTTGATCGTCGGAGGCGGAACTCCCACTCACAGGAGTCTCCGTTCTTTTGCGGGTACAGGCGTCCAGAGGCTAGTCTTGGTGTTGTAACTCTATCGCAGACATCCAAAAAACCCCAAAATAGTATCCAACCCGTAGCCCGTTGAGACCGAACTGTTTATGCCCGTCACCCGTTGAGATCGAAGCGTTTATGACCGGTAACACGTTATGACAGAGTTGTTTCCAACCCGTAACCCAATATGTTTATGATTTGATCCGTTTCAACCTACTATTCAGTAAACCCAACATAATTTATGACTTAACTTGATTATTACATGACTTGTTCCTACCCATTAATTAACTAACTCGACTCGATTTTAACCCAATATGATTTGGACTGAAACCCGCTTCAAATTGGGTAAACCTGTTTTCAAACCGACCAAGTTCATATCCAAACCAATTATGACCTGAACTGATAATGATCGGAACCCCGATTTCACCCAATGTGTTTTGAACCGAAACTCATTTTTAAACCGACCTTGTTTAACCCAAACTGATTATGACCTGAACTGATTACAACCCGACCCGATTAGAACCCGAACTATTTTGAACCAAAACCCACTTTAATTTGGATAAACCCGTTTTCAAACCGACCCGGTTTAACCCAAATTGATTATGACCCGAACCAATTACAACGTGACCCGAATAGAAACCGCAATAACAAAACCAAACCAAACTGACCCGTTGATTTTCAAAACCGATCAACTAATCATTTCAACCCGTTATAAACCGACCCGTTTTAACCCGAAACTTATAAACCCAACCCTAACGCGAACTGTTTACCCGAATTTACACCCCTAGTTGCATTATTTGGTGCAAAATATGGGTTGCATTATTAAAATGTGGTTGAATGAGAAGAGAGAGGCACCTAATAACATGACCTTTGATATGTATTCGCTTTAAATAGAACTTAGTCGGATGGTAAACTAGTAATAGGTTAGATTGGACACGTGCTGCATTGTAATTGGTGAACATTTTAGTTTAGTTTTTGCAATTTTTATTCTAAAAAATACAGAGTAGTATTTTTTGGGAAATTTTAATTTTCACCAAATAAAAAAAAAGAATAATTAAAAAAAAAACCTAATACTGTTTTTTACCACCGCCTCTTTTAATAGATCTATTTTAACCATAAAATAAATTAAAAAGAAACACCCAAAAAATTGTTTTAACCACCAACTAATAGATTCCATCAAAAAATCCATTAATGGGGCCCACTATTCCACGTGTCACCAATTTGTTGGACTTAAAAAAAAAATAAAAAAAAACACTAACCCATCCACAATGGACACCTCCACAGCCAACCCCTGCGCATCCCACCCAACCGCTAGTCCCCCTTCCCGACTTCTGAAAAGCGCCTCTCCCCAGCACTCGACCACCTCCGACCCCAAAAACTACCCCCTCCTTCTTGCCCCACCCCCAAAACGGTTGAAATCGACAGCCAAAGTCAATTGAGGGGTTGGGGGTTGTCGTGAGCTGGGGAGGGTGACCGGCGGTGGGGTGAGATGTGCAGTGGGGTGGCGTTGTTGGGGGCATGGTTTAGTGTTTAGGGTTTTTTTCCCTTTTATTTAACTCAATATATTGATGACACGTGGACATAGTAGGTCCCACTTTAGGATTCTCGGATGAAATTTGTTAGGTGATGCTGAAAACCAATAATTTTTAAGTTTTTTGTGGGGTTAAAATAAAACTTTTAAGTGAGATGGTGATATAACAACAATATTGGGTTTTTTGTGGTAAAAATAAAAAAATCCTATTTTTTATTTTTAAAAACTTATTTCTCTCCTCCCCTTCTATGGGAACAACTTCACCTCCCTTCTCCGTCAGCTATCTCACATGAACCCTCCCCGCCACCACCTCACCTACCCTTTCTTCCTTGTTAGCCAGCCCTACATCCCCTCCTGCCATCACCTCCTCACTTAAAACCTCCCTCCTTATTTTAATCACCAACACTAGAACACAAATCCAGGCGTTCAGCATGTCGTACACAACGTTTTAAGTTGCACACATCAGTGTAACTGTAAATACCGGATTGTGTCTCCCCAAACACCAAACCTAGTGATGAGTGCCTTTCACATTTCAATTGACGAGTTCGGCAAAGATTTGAAAGGTCGCGCAAAGTTTCCCTAAGTCTAGACCATCTTTCTAACTTCACCAAAGTGTTTTTAATCCATAAACATTCATTTCATGTCCTTAAATCCAAAAACATTCATTTCGTGTCCTTAAAACATTCATTTCATGCCTATAACAATAAAAACGTCCAACCTGATAATTTTGATCCATTTTCCCAGTCCAAGTATCTCTTGGATGGATGGGGCTTGAAAAGAGTTTTCCAACGATATTTTATAAGCCCAAATCCGACTTAAAACGAGTAAGATATGGCCAAAATAATAAACCGAACACATACCGAGCCTCGACCCACCTTTAGTATGACCCAATGATTATGTGGAGCCCAAATATTTTATTTAGGCCCTAAATGATCATATCCCTAACCCAAGTTAACTAGAATCTTCTAGAAGGTTCTAATTTGTCCTTCCCGAAAAGATAAAGATCAAGAGTTTGAGATTGAATAGAACTCTTATAATAATATATCCTTAATTTTTCAGAAGACGTTCGGATATATTTTGCAAAGATAAACCATCGAAAACCAAACTCCTTTCAAACTTTTTAGAATCATCACATAGCGACAGGATCATCACGGCACGATAACCCTGTCACAACACAACAAAAAGTCTTATCGTAGTCAAAACTTCTGATCTATTTTCAATCGTTCGACTCTTTTTTTTTCTTATAAATAGAAGTCGTTTTCCCCGATTGCAGCATCACCAATCATTAACAATCAATATCAATCAATAATCATCGACCACAGTCATCATTAACCCACAAGAAGAATTTGAGAGAGAATTACTAAACCTATGTTCTTAGCCTAAACACATCCTAGATACATCCCAATCATTCACCAGACTTCCTTTACGTGAAACGAATACTCCAAACCATACTCGACATAAAAGGTTGATATTTCTGAGGGTTTGGACCCAAATCCATATTTCTATTCCTAATTAATTATTTACTTTATTGACTTTATTTTGTAGCAAGAATGTCGAAGCATCAAAGTGAGTAATTTAATTACTTTTCAATAGAAATCATGTTAAGGATAATGTGTTTATTTTGTTATTAGTAACATGCTAGGATTGTTATTAATCTGTTTGGTATCATGCCTAGGATCTTACTAATAACGATATTTTTATGATGATGACTACAATGTTGATTATTATGATAATTGTATGTTGCTTGATTATCGATGATTTGTTGCTATTGCATGATCACGCCCCTTTCTGCAAGTTTAAAGGGAATTTGTAATTGAAATCACGCCTAATAAGATAATTAATAATCGGATTTAGGTTTAATATGGTTTTAATTCAAGTGATCACAAATATTAGATTTAATTGTGCATTATCCATTAACCAACATTGATTAAACATCACGTAGAGGCCTATTTAGCGCGGGTTTGACCTCTTTAAGGTTAATCTCGTACCATCATCCCCGAAAATCCAGTTATGGTTCCAAACCATTATGGAGTTAGCAATCTCTATGATTGTGAATGTGGTGTAACCTTCACAATTGTGATCGGTTTACAAGTTCCTAATACTTGTTGGCTATATTTTTTTAATTGGCTTCTTTTCTTGGAGCACCGGCATGCCTAAAAACATGACCCACATGTAGGGCGGAGATGAAAACTACCTTACAGTTTTTGGCGACTCCACTGGGGAGGATTTCTAATTAATTCCTAATTTGTTTGGCAATTGATTAGAAAGACTGGATGAGACTTGAAATATTCTTGATGTTCAAGCGTGTAATTTTGATTAACATTGTGGCATAAGCATAAAAAGGTACGCATTGGAAATACCATTTTTAATGCGTTAAAAAATAAGAATACACGTATGAAAGGCCGAAAATATTTTTCACAACTAAAATCGGAAAGACGCTATGAAAATCGGAAAAAATTTCTAAGGTTGAGCCTGGCGCAGACCGTCAGATTTGTCGCATGGCGACAGTGACCAACGCTGGACGACAGCTTTGGCGCTTTGCGACAGAGTTGTCGCCAAACGATGGTTCCTACCATCAAGCTACAGAATCTAACGATTCTGCGTCAGTCCTCTGTCTTTGTGTTTCGCTTTGTTCTAGTATTGTCTCGACGATTTTACTTCCTGATTAAGTTTTTTCGACCTTTTTGAACCCATATGTGTTTTACATATGGTTTTAGCCCTTGAGAATTCACGCTCCGTCAACCCTAATAAACACTCCGTGTAATAAAGGGTTCATCCGAGTTTATTGAATTTAACTTCCGGGGTTCTGTCTATCGCACCAACCTTTCTAAGGTAAGTATTCTGTGCAATGCATCCAGACTCTTAACCATGGACCATATTAGACACCAAAATCCTTGACCTTAGAGTACTAGAGCCATGGTTAGGTGGCAAACTTATTGCATCATGTTGTGACAACTAGACTACTTGTGCATAGCTTGTTTGTGTTTAAACTAACCCTTTATTTTGACTTGTTTCTTGTACATATTCCTATATATACTAACCCAAGGCTAAAAAGACTTCGCATAATTAATTTTGTTAATTAAAATGAACCAATAAAGTATGAATATGCTCAACCTAGAAGACCTTAGGCCTAAACCTTTGAAAGAACGGCTGAAAACAAATCCCTGTGATGCTTCAATTTTGCGCATAACGATGGTAATCAATGCGTCTCAACAAGCTTGTCACTTCACAATGGAACCATCGTCACGCAACAGTCCAATCGCCACGCGATGGTTTAGTTCTTTTTTCAGCGTCTTCGCATTGAGTCTCACTACCACGATTAACCAGTTTAATGACAGTACACGCTCTTTCCCTGGTCTTGTATGAGTCTTCCCACATGTCTAGTCACTTAGTCATGACACGAGTCTTGTAAATATCACTTACACCCACAAATCTTCACACACACCTTGTACATATTGTCTACCATAACAATGTCTTAGATCTATTCACACGTCATCTTTTTTTGTCATTTGAGTTGAGGGTCTGTCGTATTCAAGAAAATTTCCATATCTTTTTAAATATATCTTTTCCCTTTACATAACTTTCCATATATTACATACCTTACCATAAATACACTTTCCTTTTTAAACACTTTGCACATTCGCATACTTTCCCTATACACATATACTTTCCTGCATACTTACATGCATTCCCCATACATATCATTCCCTTTATACACTATGCTCTTTCCTTATATGTGCATGTTGAATCGAGTTCGATTCATGTGATTGATAAGAAACGTCCATGGTTTCCTTTTCTACAGCCTTTGGTCAAGGAAAGAGGGTCGTTTAATTCGAGATAACTCCTACACACAAGAGATCTTCTTCAAAATACGGTTCGAAGGAAGAAGAAACAACCAATTCCGGACACAAATAGGATCTCTACAAAAATCCATGGATACTCTTGCTGAGCTTGTCAAAGGACTGTCCACTAGAGTGGAGAAAGTTGAATATATTGATAGACAAGTTCTACCTGAAACTATCAAACGCATCCAACAGAAACTAAGCCAAGATTTCAATGACTATAAGTAGCTTGATATGAGTACCAAGGGAATCTCACTAGATAAGGAACTTCTTCCGAACAAGTTCTCACCACTGACATTCTTAAGTTCAAACCCACAGATACCCTTACTTTCACTTGAGAGCTTTCGAAACAATCATGGAAATCAAGGGGATTGACAAATAACTCTTCCCTTTTGATTTTCTCTCTTTCACTAGAACCGGTGTGCCAACAATGGTTCTTTTTCGTGGACTCCAAGGAAACTGCTACTTGGGAGAATATTGTACCTGCTTTCATCAAGAGATACAAGTGCAATGTACAAGTAGAGACTGATCATAGGGAGCTCGAAATTATGATGCAAAAGGACAATGAAGACCTCACCGAATTCTATACTAGGTGGAAGGAAGCTTCTGCTAAGATGATTAAGGCCCCAGACGAAAAGGACTCTGTGCGAATGTTCATTAAAAACCTTCAAGACAAGTATCAAATGCACCTAAGGTTCTTGGGGTTGACTACTTTCAGGACAGTTTATGACATAGGTATTGACATTGAAGATGAGCTCTTGAAGGCTAGGTCTAGTAACAATGGAAACAATGGTAAGAGCAGGAAGAACGACAATCCTTCTTCCTCTTCTTCCCATCAAAATGTCAACTACATTAATAATGTCGATGACGATGAAATCTGGGCCCTTAACAAGGATACTTCAAAAATCAAGAAACCTAGAAGAGAGTTCACAACTATTGGAATATCCTATCATGTCGCTTTCGATCGTCTCTATGATTAGGGCTAAATCAAGCCTATTGGTCACACTGAAGATCAGCACTAGAAAAACGATCTTGAAGATGGAATCCCAACTCTTATTGCAAATACCATCAAGGCGATGGTCATACAACGGATGAATGTTATAGGTTTCAAAACCTTATTTAGGATCTCATTGACGAAAATAAGCTTCCGTTCTTTCCAGCTGGCAAGAAGACTGAGTAATAATGAGACGAAGCATAAGGCACTTCAATTTTGTAGGATTTTCATGAATTTTATTTCTTTTTTTGTTTTCCCTTTCCCTCAACAAGACTAGCATAGGCGCCCTCCATCATTTTTTAGATTTACTTTATAAGTTTTTTTTTACCCTTTCCATTTCAATAAAATGAATATTTATTTCCTTGGATATGATCATTGCTTTGCATTTCTAAAAAAAAATAAAAAAAAAAATCCATACTGAACTAAACACAAGTTATACAAATGATATGAGGCACCCCTTGTAGTCATATCATATCACCTTTACCCTTTCAAATATACAATCTCTTTTAATAAACCACTTTGAGCCTCATCTAATAATTGGCCTTTCTTTTTTACCCACATCTACCTTACCTTGGGATGGGACGGTGTGCAACTTATGCAGTTTTCAAAACCAAGTACAAAAGCTTGAGTGATTTTTACCAAAGTCCCAAAATTTCGAATGTTCAAAAGGCAATAAAAGTGTACAAAAGGGCAAGAGTTCCAATGCCTTTGATATAAACACATCTCGGATTGCGTCTCATATCGAGTGCTCGGCACCGTCCCTGAGAAACATGAATGTCAAGTGAGTAATAGAATGCATGATCGGGATTTCCCACACTTATCCAAAGAAGATTCAAAAACAAATCTCAAATGCAAAAATAAAAACAAGTTCAAAAGTAAGAAACCTCAAGCATACAAGTACCAAGATTCAAATGTAAGGTTACACACCTTGGGGGCTTATTTTGGATCTTGAGCCTTTATCACTTCTTCTTCAACCTTTAGTCTAACCCTGTTACATACAACCCTTGAAAGACCTCCTTGAGGTGTACACACACTTGTGCGAGGTTCGACTAGAGCTATATTCGGCCTGATTCCTAGCGGATACGTAGGCAACCTCATATTAGGGTACAACCGTAATAAAAATGCATTGACTCATGATCATATGCTCATCCCTATCCTTTTAGAGCTAGACTTGGGGGCTTGATCCCTACATCATTAGTTTACCCAACCTAAGAGTCACCATCATTTGGCTCTTCTCAAATATTTTTCCATACCTTAAGCATTTTCAACCTAACCTTAGTGTCACTCTCACACACATCACAAATAAGTAGCCAAATAATCCTTCCCTTAGGAACCCTTTGTCATGAATTCCTGATACGACTCTGAAGCACGCCTTGTCATCTTAGAATCACTCATTATCATAAGCATCATCACAGTACAAAGTATGAGGTACTTGGCCTCTGAGCTTAAGTTACCCAGATACTTTCAATATCTGATCATCAATTGAGATAGTCTAAGATACTAAAATCCTTGCACCATGAGATACAACAATTAATACATACACTTGATTAAGCTCATTCAACATGCATCATTACTCGATTCATTCTTTTGATATTTTTTCCTTTTGGGGAAGTTCAAAAACATCGTTTTTCACCCATTTCCGCCTTCACTTTACCTCTTTTCATTTTCACGACTTTCTTTTCGGGAGAAATTCAGTACCCTCCACAAAAATGACAGAAAATTTTTGCTTTTCTACATTTTCGAGTTGCACGAGAACAATCACATCACAATGCACACACGAGTCATGCATTTTAAGCCATGTCATATCAAATCACATCAAGTCAATTGGAGTACATCGAGTTACACAGTGAGTCACGTACGTCGAGTCTAGAGTAAACCTCAAGCCAACCAACTATCAAGGTCTTTTGGAAAAATTTGATATTTTGCAAGGCTCAGATACATCACCTATGCGGCAATTTTTCCAAGATTGGATTGTCATGTCACGCAGCTTCTTCATCCGGCAATATTTTCGAAATTGGATTGTCATACATTTATCAAATCATCTCCTTTGGCAATATTTCCGAGATTGGATTGTCATATATTTATCAAATCCCTTGGCAATTTTTTCGAGATTGGATTGTCATGTCCCTTGGCAAATTTTTCCGAGATCGGATTGTCATTCACCAAGTTCACCATGGCAAGTTTTCCCAAAGAGGATTGTCATGGGTCGTTATTCAATTTAATATTTCACCAAAGGTTCCCCGATATGGATTGTCATTCATTTCAGTGGTGGAAAATTTTTTCGAAGCGGGTTGTCATTTGGCTCTTCTGGCAAATGTTCCAAGACACAGATTGTCAATTGTGGCAATTTTTTCCTAAATGGATTGTCGCATAGCATTGGAAAATGTTCCTAAAGTGGATTGTCATCACTAGTGCGTACCCGACGGTGTCAGATACGCATCTCTTTATCAATAACTTCTTTATTTGTAGAACTAACGTTTTCTATAGGTATCGACATTAAAAGAATGGTTTAGGATTGTAGAGCGTTCTAGATCATTCTCTGTCCCTATTGACTTACTTTGACTATCGTTTTTGAAACTTACGTTTCTCCAAACTCAGTCAAAGTGGGGGCTTCTAAAGACACCTGATTGTGTCACCCCAAACACCAAATCCTGTGATGAGTACCTTTAATGTTTTGATTGACGAGTTTGGAAAAGAGTTGAAAGGTCGCGCAAAGTTTACCTGTGTCTAGACCATCTTTTTAACCTTACCAAAAGTGTTTTTAATCCAAAAACATTCATTTCGTGTCCTTAAAACATTCATTTCGTGCCTATTACCATAAAATCGTCCAACTTGATTATTTTGGTCTATTTCCCAATCCAATTATTAATTGGATGGATGGGGATTGAAAAGATCTTTCCATCGATATATTATAAACTCAAATCCGACTTAAAACGAGTGAGATATGGCCAAAATACTAAACTAAACCCAAATCGAGCCTAAGCCCACCTTTAGTACGACTCAATGATTATATGGAGCCCAAAGATTTTATTTAGGCCCCAAATGATCATATTCCTAACCCAAGTCATCTAGAGACTTCTAGAAGGTTCTAATTTATCCTTCTCGAAAAGCTAAAGATCAATAGTTTGAGATTGAACAGAACTCTTATAATAATCATTAAATTTTCAGAAGACGTTCGAATATATTTTGCAAAGATAACCATTAGAAACCAAACTCCTTTCGAAATTTACTATTTTTAGAATCATCGCATAGCAACAGGGTCATCGCGTCGTGATAACCCTGTCGCAACACGAAAAGGGTCATCACGCCGCCACAAAAAGTCTTATCGTAGTCAGAACTTCTGATCTTTTTCCGATCGTTCAACTCTTTTTTTTCCTTACAAATAGAAGTCGTTTTCCCCGATTCCAGCATCACCAATCATCAACAATCAACAATCACCGATAACAGTCATCATTAACCCACAACAAGAATTCGAGAGAGAAATCCTAAACCCATGTTCATAGCCTAAACACATCTTAGATACATCCCAATCATTCACCATTTCCTTTGCGTGATTCGAATACTCCAAACCATACTCAACGTTGTCTTTGGCCTCAACATGAAAGGTTGATATTTCTTAGGGTTTGGACCCAAATCCATATTTCTATTCCTAATTAATTATTTACTTTATTGATTTTACTTTATTTAAGTTTACTAACGTGTATATTATTTTGCAGCAAGAAAGTCAAAGCATCAAAGTGAGTAATTTAATTACCACTACAACATAAATGAGAAAAAGAAACGGTCAAATGCAACGGTTAAAGCTAATGCAACGGTCTGATGCAACGGTTCAATGTAACGAATAAGACTAATGCAACGTATTTGTAGGCTATTGGTCCTAACATAACTGTTGCATCAGCCTATCAAATGCAACAGAATTTTAGGCTACTGCAACGGTCCAAAAATGACCGTTGCATTAGGTGTTAAAATGTGAAAATGCAAAAACGTGGCTTGTTTCCCGCTCCCATTATTTTCCGAAAATTTGAAATCGTTATTCTGTGAAAAGTCATTATTTTCCAAAATAAATTCTTACCAAGTACATACCCTTAGTGTTTATCCTCTACTCCCTTACTCCCTCTATATCTATCTTGTCTCTCTCTCTTCAAGTCCCAACATTAAGCTTTAAATACTTTCAATTATCATATGTTTTGTAAGTTTTTGTTATGTGAATTTTATTTCTGTACTATTTTCATATATGAAGTATTAATATGTTTATTACGAATTTACTTCATTTTTGTTTATAATTATTGACATGTTTAAATCAATGAATATTTAGCTAATGCCTTGTTGTATTGAATAATTTTTATAGCTAGTATTGGTCATGCTATAGTTCCTTTCAAGTCCTTATCATTTCATTCAATTCTTCTATTTATTTTAATTATGTTTTTAGATTATTTTTCTCTTGGGGATTTTGTTTCATTTGCTTATCTATTTTTTTAGTTTAATATTTATGGGTGTTTCTAAATTTAAGTATTATTTTTGGGTTTGTGGTTTAATTTAATTTCTTGACATTTAGATTAATTATATAGGCTTGCTTGATATCAACATATAGTTTTATTATGATAAATATGTATTATTACCTTCTTTAGCAATTTTATCTAATAAAAAAATAAACTAACTTTTTTTTAATATAGAGTGATATGATTAAATGATTTTGTTCTCTAATGTAATCTAGTTGTTTGTTTTATATATATAGGTACATGGTGATATGATGATGAACCACATGGTGTATATCAAGGAGGAAGAATGATGATGGGTGACAATATTTTTAGACAATTAGATACTTATAAAATTAGGTTTTATAATGTCCTTATTGACCTTATATAGGTTTATATATTAGTAAACATTATGTGAACTATTTAGATAAACATTTTGGGTATGGAATTGTTTGCACAGTCAAACATGAATGTAAAATTACTTAATGTATATATTTAATGGTTTTTTCACCACATACTCTAGAGTTTTGGTTAATTCGCCATATACCCTTGAACTTTTTTAAATTCATCATATACCCCCGAGTTTTCACAAAAATACACCATATACCCTTGATGACTAATGATTGTTAACTTCGTCGGTCATTAAGGTTAATTATGACCCGAAACTACCCTAAATACATTCCCCTACCCCCGAAACCACCCACAATCCTTTTTACCGGCCACCCCCAAAACCACCCTAAAATTTCTTTCATCATCCTCAAAATCAATCATACGGATATATTTATGAAGATTTGGAGTGATTTCGAGGTTAAAGAAAGGAGAGGAGTGATTTTGGGGATGGGGGGATAAATCTAAGGTGATTTCGATGCATAATTAACCAAATCCCACTCATCTTGTTGTCATTAGGGGTATATGGTGAATTTGTAAAAATTCAAGGACATATGGTGAATAAACAAAAAACCTAGAGGTATATATATATATATATATATATATATAAATTTCTTTTTGGTGAATTCTAGAGAAAATAAAATGGTTATTATATAATTTTGCATACATTATTTGTTCTTCGTAGTTTTATTAATTGTCTTATTAACTACGAGCATTAAAAAATAACAACAACAACAACAACAACATTATTAATAATAATAATAATAATAATAATAATAATAATAATAATAATAATAATAATAATAATAATAATAATAATAATGCAGCGGTTCTATAGAAAGTAATGGGTGTTGCATTAGAACTAAAAGACCATTGCATTTGGTCTGTTACAACGGTCCGTAGGATTTCTAAAGAAAGTAATAATAATAATAATAATAATAATAATAATAATAATAATAATAATAATAATAATAATAATAATAATAATAATAATAATAATAATAATAATAATAGTAATAATAATAATAATAATAATAATAATGCATCAATTCTATAGAAAGTAATGGGTGTTGCACTAGAACTAAAAGACCATTGCATTAGGTCTGTTACAACGGTCCATAGGATTTCTAAAGAACCATTGTATTAGGTTTTATTAACTGTTGCATTAGGCCCTGATGCAACGGTCCATGGTTGATGGCATAGGACCGTTGCATTAGGTTAAATGACTCGTTGCATTAAACCTAATGCAACGGCCGCAAATGCAATAGTCCTTTAACCATTGCAATAGGTCTATAGAAACGGTTTTTTGCCCTATTTTAACGGTTTTTAGGGGTTACATTTGCTCGTTTATTTAGAAGTGTACTTTTCAATTGAAATCATGTTTAGGATAATGTGTTGATTTTGTTATTAGTAACATGCTAGGATTGTTATTAATCTATTTAGTATCATGCCTAGGATCTTAATACTAACGATATTTTTATGATGATGATTGCGATGTTGATTATTATGATAATTATATGTTGCTTGATTATCGATGATTTATAGATATTGCTTGATCACGCCCCTTGTTGTAGGTTTAAAGGGAATTTGTAATTGAAATCACGCCTAACAAGATAATTGATAATCGGATTTAGGTTTAATATGGTTTTAATTCAAGTGATCACAAGTATTAGATTTAATTGTGCATTAATAATCAACCAACATAGATTAAACAGGTTTAAGATTAATTTGATGTATGTATGTTGATCGAAAAGAGCGCATGAATATCAATAAGAATCAAGTAGAGGCCTATTTAGGGAGGGTTTTACCTCTTTAAGGTTAAGTTCGTACCATCATCCCTGAACATCCAATCATGGTTCCAGACCACTATAGAGTTAGCAATATCTGTGATTGTGAATAAGGTGTAACCTTCACAACTGTGAACGGTTTATAAGTTCCTAAAACTTGTTGGCGACTCTATTTCTCAAGCTTCTTTTCCTTGGAGCGTCAGCATGCCTAAAAACATGAACCACATGTAGGGCGAAGACGTAAAATTCCCTACAGTAATGTAACTTCAGAAGTTGCGCCCTCCAAAGATCCCGTATTTCACAAAGATTCAGGATCGAATCTTCCCATAATATCATATGAAACATCTGATCTCGCATAACCCCTAGTGCTTGCAACTTCCAATGTTACGCGCGACACCTCACGCTACTTTCAATCTTGCGCACGCCCCTACTATTGCTGAAATTAATTAACCCTAATTCGAATCATTAGACTATAAATAGGGGGTCGATTAACAAAATAAATACATAGAAAAATCTAGAGAATTTACGCATAAACTTAAGCTTGAATATTGTGGAGTATCCTAAACACTTCAACTCCAAGATCGACAATCATAACGTATTGGAGGTCCAAGCATAGGTATAGCAAGCAGAAGTGGTTAGTTTTCTAAGTACTTAGATCAATCACTATAATTTTTGGTTTTTTTTTCATAAATAACTTTGTTTAAAGATAAATAATCTATTTACCTAGTGCTCTTGCATTAAGTAAAGACTAGAATTGAAATTAATTATTGTTAAATCACCTAAGAGGTCTAGCAAATACTACTTTTATTTTGTTCATTCATGAATTTTGAATATATAACAAATAATAACTACTTTCGTTGTAATGTAATCTTATTGTGATTTTACCTTGTAAATAAAATAAAATAGCTTTAGTTTTAGGAATCATGTTGCATATTCCTAGTAATGAAATTGTGAATAAGAAGAGCTAGTAAAGGTCATTTTAGGGCTAGAATTATCACTTCCCTAAAAAGAACGACATCCAATAAGTATCCTCGCTCCCGGAATCAGCTTTGGTTCGCAAGACTATTACTTGGGCAGTCCTTTCAAAATGATTAAAGAAAAAAAGTTGTGTTTTGTATTAATTATCCCTTGCACTCTGCTTGAGAGAAATATCAAACGGGGTAATGAGTTTCTCCCTAGAGACTCATTGGAGACTCTCTATATAATATAAAAGAGAAAATAATTGCTTGGTTCCTCTCATACCAATGTCTCCCAAACAGTTAGGAATTCAAATCCTATGCATTTAAAAGTGAAAAGTCATAGGCTTTAAATAGCCTTAGGCAACGAGGCAATAGGAACCCTCACAACGAGCCACCCCCCACACAAATAAACATATGCCCTATTAATTGAGAATGCATTGTGACTTTGAGGATTTTGACTCTTTACACTATTCACTCAATCTACTTTGATTAACATATATATTTTATCTTTTTGCACTATTCACTCAATTTACTTTAACTCATGTTAGTGATTTATACATATGAAAAAAATATATATATAATCTTGTGGATACTTGTTGGATTGTCTCAATGAATAGTTTCACAATATTAAAGATATTATTGGTTAAAGTTTTACATTGGTTAAAGACAATAAAAGATATTATTGGTTAAAGTTTTACATTGGCATATGTAAGCAAGAGAAATGTTTCACATAAAAAAATACGGATGGAGTATGATAAATACAAAGTGAAGATGTCCAAACGAGGAAGTGATACATTTGAAAAATGACTAATTTTAGATAAGTGATGCCTTTTAAAAAGGATGAAATATACACTATAGATATTCCTTAATTTTGAAATCCCCCTCTTACCCTTTATTTAAACTAATAAAAGAAACAGCTAAAACATTATAGTCACCATGGTAAACTGGTAGCGGCTAAGGAATTTTATCAAAGACACATCGGATTCAAAGTTAAACCATTTCAAAAGGTAATCAAAACCCTTAGTCAAACAAAGTCAAATCAGAAGTCAACCAAAGTCAAAATCATAAGCGATACAACTTGGAACCATAAGTTAAAACTTAGTTTAACATACAATAATATTTAAAACTAATAATAACAATAGTTCAATAATTGAGAATACAACTAGCCCCCATCACTCAATCTCGACATGATCCCTATGACTACCTGCAAGCTCTTTATTCTGTCCAACAGCTCACTATCATAATGGGTGCTCATTAACAAGTTATACTGCAAGTGCATGGTATCTGTTGTTAGCAGAGACTTAGCAAATACGAGTTGAATCCCACATGAAGATAGGTTCTATCAGTTTTTGTTCAATTATTGTAAACTGTTTCAATAAACGAAGAATGATTTGGTTATCAAATAAAGCTAAAAAAATACTGTAAATAAGGTTGTTCTCAAGTAAATAAATATTTCAGAAGGGGTGGGTGTTGAGGTGGGGGGGAACAAAAGGGGGCTGATCGCCAGAGGGGGAGGGGGGAAAGGTTGGGTGCCGGCGAGGGGTAAGGTGAGGTTTTTTTTTAAAAAAAAAAAGTGTTTTAAAAATAAATACAATTGTTGAAGAAACCTAACTATAGTCAAAGTTTTTAATTAAAATAGTTACTCCCTTTATCCCTAATTTTTTACCCCATTTAATGTATAAAAGATAGTATAACCAAGAGGGATCTTGTTGGATTCGTCTATCTTATTGTATGTTTTTTTTAATATTTGATATATGATATTTATAATTTTTACACGTATGAAAACGAAGATAAAATCAGTTTAAGATTCATCTGGAGACCGCAAAAAGTCAAATGGAGAAAATATTAGGGATGGAGGGCATATCATCCTAGGTAATCAATAATAAAATATTATCAAAAATAACTGTTTGTTTTTTTCCAATTTATGAAAGAGAAAAATAAAAAATTAGGTGCTACTGAAAAGAATTTCCAAAAAAAAAAAATAATAAATAAAAAAAAAAGAAAAGGGGGGGGAGAAAAGACAAGAAGAAGTTTACTAACTTTCTTAATAAGTTCGTCTTATTTGTAAGCATCACTAACATAATGCTCCATGTGACAGATCATAAACACACCATATACACAGTCAGTATTATCAATCTTACTCTTCCTCCATTAAAGATCTAGAGTTTTAAACTTATGGAAGGGGAGGCTCTTAGCCTTTGGATAATTTTGTTTTTTAAGAAAATCACCAAATTAATCACACTGATAAAAAATTTATAAACTAAAAATGATTTGGATGTAATAAGATGAAATTGAAGACATACACTTTAAAATAAACAAACACATACCAAATGAAAAGACAATTTATCAAAATATTCGAGTGTTTCATCAGTCTAAGCTATATTGTCAACATAATGCACCCGCTCTTTTCCATGATCAATAGCAAACAACACATAATGATATCACAACCAGCATTTTCATGATACACGCACCCAACTTTCCCACAGTTCTTACAAGTCATTCAAAGCAACAGAATTATCTAGCTCCTCAAGTTCATATACATTTAACGACGAAACTTTAAGACCAAAGACTTACACTTTTCCTCGAACCAAAAAAGATTGAATGTAAATATCATAGAGTAATAGCAATAACAAGTTACTTACACTTTGTCTCGCACCAAAAAAGAATATTCGAGGACCGAAAGACTTGAAGAAACTGAATTTACTCAAATAAAGAGAATATCAATCAATAATGCTCCATCGAATCCTAAGGGAAAAGGCCAAGGACACCATATCTTCTTTTGCGACGAGAAAAGTCAGCCTAAAGTCACAAGATTGACTCTTACTGCAAGATACAAACTTAAGATTATTATTAGGAAAAAAATGTCTAAAATAATACGACATTTGGTCTGTCTTCCAAAAATAAAACAATCTTTTGATTATCCAAAAATAAAACGACTTTTAAAGAGCATCTGCTTTGAATAGGATAAAAAAAATGGTAACTTGTTTAACTGGTTTAATGTGACACGTGTTGAACTTTAATTGGTTAAGATTTTCTATTTTCTATTTTAATTTTTGCAATTTTTTTTTTAAAAATGTTGATTATAATTATAACTTTAATTTAAAAATATAAATTCTCCTCTCAACCACCCTTACCCATCACTCCGTCATGCCATCACTCCGCCAATCCCATCCCCTTCTGTCCATTGACCTCATTCTATCCCCCGCAGCATCACCCCTCTCTCTCTCTCTCTCTTCCTCACAGTTTTCGCCGCATCACCGACCTTTCCAAAGAGCCTCCACCCCTCGACATTGATGCTTTTATCGCAATCTCAGTCGTTGATGTTGTGACGGTTGTTGGACGTCTGGCTAGGAAAAGGGCTGACGGGGAGGTGGGGCGGAAGGGACATACTTTTATTATTAAATTTAGAATATTTTAGAAAATAACACAACAAAAAACGAAAAAATTGATTATAACACTAAAATAAAAAAAATTAAAACAAAATAAAAAATACAAAAAAAAAAAAAAAAAAAAAAAAAACACTCTATTATACTACCACAAAAAAACTAAAAAATTTAATTTCACCACCTCATAACGGATTTTTGGATGGAATCCGTTAGTAGGGCCATAACAAACATATGTCAAATGCCTATTGGTTTTGAAAAAATAAATTAATAAAAAGTATAAGAAAAATAAAATAAATAAAATAAAATCCTAACCCAAAACCCAGCCAGCCCCACCATCGGCATCACCTTCCTTAGCCGCGCCAACAGCCTAACCCAAGCCGCCGGGACCCCCTGGCCTCACCAAAACCGGCGAAACCAGCCCAACCACCCTTTCTCCCCTTCCTCCTCCCCGAAAACCACCCTTCCCATCGCCGTCACACTAACCAAGCCCCCATCGCCATCACCCCAACCTAGGCGACCACCTTCGACAACAAAATCAGCCCAGCGAGGTTAGGGCGATCAAACATTCAAACGGGAAGCGAATCGACGGCGAAACAGGAAGCAAGGTTAGGGCGGTCGGAAGAACGGGAATCAACGGCGGAACAGGAAGCAAGGTTCATGGTTGAAGATTAAGCCGCAATCCATAGTGTCTTCCACATCGTCGACCGTGGCTGGGGCTGGGGTGTTTCGGGGATGGGCTAGGGTGTTTCGAGGGTGGGCTAGGGTTTTGGCAGTTGGCTGGGATGGGGAATGTCGGTGATTTCGGCGATTAAGGAGGGGGTTTCGGCAGATGGCTTAGCGGCAGTGGGGGTTAAGGTGGCTGGGTTTGGGTTTTGTGTTTTTTTTTTAAATTGTGTTTTTTTATGGTGTTATAATAAAAGTTTATTTTTTGGTGGTGTTATAATCAAATTTAGGGCTTTTTTTATGGTTTTATTTTCTAAAATATCCTTAAATTTAAACTAAAATTAAAAAAAAAATTAAAAAAAAAAAAGTTGATTGAAAGTTTTAAATTTAATAACCTTAACAATTACATTGCAACACATATCAATTTACCTACTAACACAAGTTACCAGCTAGTCATGTTCTATTTAAAGAAGCACTTCAAATGTGGTTTTATTTTGAGATAATCAAAAGGTCATTTTATTTTTGGAAGATCAGCCAAAGGTTATATTATTTCTGACAAATTTTCCTTATTATTAAATTTTTTTTAAAAAAGGCAAAAACTAAATTCAAAAATATTTGTGAACTAAAAAAATTTAAGTTCCTATCAAATTAATCATCCATCAGCACACAATAATCAACAACTTCTAAATGTAACTCAGAATCCAAAGCATTACTCCTCATAAATATAGTAACAAACAACACATTATTACCAACTGCACCACAGCCTAAGGATCACAAAGATCGATTCCTTCTGCTAGATCTAGATTTACCACCTACATCGTTTCCACAAGGATTTGAACCAACTTAAACCTTGTTATTATTAACCATTCCAACATCAGCATTCATTCTACCATTTTCAACTTCAATTAAACTATTAAGCATTCTAGCATCAACATTCATTCTACTGATCTCACCATCACTTATTCTACCTTTCTTGCCAACATTCTTCTTGAATTCGGAGACTCAAACTGAAATAACTCATTTACATATTTCATTTTCGTACACTCTATAATAATGCCATAAAAAAGCTTACAATAGTACGTACGTAAGGGTTAGAGAGAAGTTGTTGTGTTTGAGCCGCAATAACATAATCAATAGCCAAAGAAATAGTATTTTGACACTAATAGCTGCTGACCAATTTATTATTCAAGGTTTTTATAACCTTTAGAATGCACACTTTAAATAACCACCATGTGTCCTTTTGACAAAAAGAATGCTTTTGCAGATCTTAAAAATTCACCAACATTAAGAATTACAAAAAAGAAAACTAAGAATAAGAACTATTTAACAATATAGAAAAAGGATAACATATATCAATTACAACACTTTTGATCTCAAAATGTGTTAAAACACCTTTAAGCTAGCATATCAAACTTAACATATCATATATCATCGTCAAATTGGCCTATGTTTCCAACACGTTTGGGTGTTGCACCATCTCCATTATGGTTGTTGCATAATCACCAGTGCACTCAACACATTTGGTAGAAATAGGATATGTGACTTTATCCAAAATATCTTAACCAAATCCACCGGCCTTCAACTCCAAGGCAATTATCTGCCTTATTTTTCATCTATCTAGTGTTGGATTAGAAGAAATTATCCAGTTCTCTACTATACCTTGGAAGTTCAAACAATGAAAATACATAATCTTCAACAACAACAAACATCCAATTAACCTACGTACACTTTATTTTATCTCACTTCTCTTATAACTAACAACAATCTTCATTAACTAGCTATTTCAACACAAAAGAATACCAATCATATATCTTCTACGACTTTAATCATCCTCATATTAATAATCCTATTAGTAGCATCAACCAAACTAATAAAAGCATGCATAGTAAAGTATTTCTTAAATTCTTGTTGTTATTTGGTGAAGATTTTTTTAATGAATTTTGAAAAAAGAAAAACGAGGGGATTTGATGAATTTTTTTTAAACATGTGGTTAATTGGTGGAAATTTTGTAAAAAATTTCATACAATTTGTTAAATTGTAAATTATTTTATGTAATTTGTTATTTTACATTTATAAACTTTACTATTACAAAACATGCAATATAGAATACCTAAAATAGGAAAAATAGAACGCCTTATAGGCGTTTCTTCAACTATGGTACGGTGCCTTATAAAATTTACAAGATGCCTCTTATAAATCTTAACTATAAAATATAATATAAAACGCCTATCTAAGATAACAACTTTCAAATATATGTAAAAGTAAATAATAAACAAGGATAATGAACGATTAGTTATAATAGGTGTAATGTATTTATATAAAAAGGGAACACCTAACTTAGTTGACAGTTCTTTTTGTCTTAACTTTTTTAAATAGAAAAAAAAACTACGAAATAAAAAAAAAATCAAAATATTTAGTAGTATAAAAGTATTTTGTATATGTTTTTATTAAAAATATTTTTTAAACACTTGTTATTTATACTAAATAAAACAAAATCAAACAAAATAATACTAGAAAAACTCATATACAACTTTTTTTTTAAGAAATCCAATCTAATAATTAATACAATTTAAGTAAACTTTATTTGTGAAACATCAAATTAAAAAAAAAATTGCACAATTTTATATACTAATCTTCATCATTTTTTCCATTCATATATCTGCATCAAAAGGCAAACCAAAATATCATGGAAAATTTAGGATCAAAACAAATCAAAATATCATGAAAATTTAGGATCAAAACAATTTCAATGTATGTCATAATTTAAAAAAAATAAATAAATAAAAATAAAAAAAAAATTATGCTAGGTATAAAAAAATCTATAGCAATTAAACTAAAAGTAACTCGAAATCAAGTAATTTCAAATTACTAAAATATATAACAAATCTAAAAAAACTTGTTTTTTAAAACTCGTAAAATAATTTGCAAAGAAAAAAAAAAGACCATGAATGCATAAACCTAGGAAAAAAAATTAAAACCCTAGTAATATAATCAACCCACTGTTGAAACCAACTAATCAACAAAATGAATAAACAAATACAAACAAGAGCATACAATGCCATTATTAACTCAACTAGGTCACAATCCAAAATATAAATTATGGTCACAAAACAAAAACAAAAACCACATAATTTATAAATTCAAATAGAGAATTAAATTTTAAAATAGGAAAAATTATAATTTAGATGCTCATTAACCACGGAACCAATTACCTTGAGCACTACTGCGGCATCTTTCTCTCCACAATGGCGAGGAATCTGAGCCACAAGATCACATCAATCATGATCGAAGATCTGAAAGCTAACTCAGACTCACTAGGCGGAATCAGCAACTCGGATTGTACACGACTCACTTTCGAGCTTTTTTATGAGGACTTACGCACCCAATGATCAAGAACAAGGCGAGAAAGAAGAGGCTATCAAGGTAAGTCAGGTTTAAAGAGAGGTTTGAAAGATGGGAAATAGGGTAGGAGTGGGTTGGTGATGACGAGGTTAGAAGGTTAGAACATGCGGGTAAAAGTGGGGTTATTTAGGGCAAATCTATATTAGAAGGGTTATTCTAGGAATTCGCTTAAGGTATTTGGGGTATTAATAATCAATCTTGTAAAAGACAATCAAGATAACAAAGAACAACAATATAATAAATGAGCAAGATTTAAAGGAAGAATAAGAGAAAGTAAGTGGCAATACTGAATAAGGACAAGTGCCATGACTAGAATAGCTGCGCTTTATATTAAGTATTTAGTGGAAAACTCAAGTAATAATGTATGTATATCCCTTATATGGCCTTTTTCGCTATTTATACCTAGGGTTTTGTACAAATATTACGTAATCTAATCAAGGGGAGGATAATTGTAATTGATTTTCTCTTGCTTTGATTTTCCCTTCGTATTTTTGGTATGATTTCCTAACTGCCTTCTTGATTGATTTGTAATACTCCATATTTTTATACGTATTTTAACTTAAATAAGTATTTCTTAAAGTATCTAAATAATTCGAAATGAATTATTTATGGTGTTTCATTAATTTAAAAGAATTATTTTAATTAAAAGTTTATTTTATTTAAAAATCTTGAAAATATTTTATTTCATGATTTGAAAACTTTTGGGCATATTATTATATAAAAGGAAATTTTAAAGTCAATGGTATTTAAGGAAAGTCAAAATACTAGTTTGAATAAGAGAAGGGATCATTAAGGGTAGAAAGGGAAATTTAAGTAGGAGGGTTTAGAGAGGGGGTATAAATACCTATCACATGGGCAAATTAAACCTTGCCCAAGGTGGAGAATACCCAAAAGTAACCCTTTCTCTCTCTCTTCTTATTTCTCTTTCTCTATCTTATTTTCCCCATCCCCTTTATTTTTATTTTGTTTCATCACCACCCCACACACACCACTACCGGCCGGCTGCCACCACCACCAGCACTCGCCGGCAGCGGCGGCCACCAGGCGGGCGCTGCAGCAGCCCGGCCTTGGTGGTCGTGCGCCCCTTTAAAACAAAATTGTTCTTTTGATTTTTAATTAAATCCACCCTTGATCTATTTATTGATTTTGAGTTTTGTGATGAATTTTATGATGTTTGATTTTAAGTATGATGTATATAAATTTTCAGATTTGGTTTTTAATTAAAAAACCCCTAATATAAACCTTAGGTTTCTAAGTTTATATATATTGATGGAAATTGTTTATGGGTGATTTAAATTATTGAAACAAGTGTTTTAAAACACAATTACAGCAATTTTAGATGATTTAATAAAGCTGGAATTTTTATATATTAGCCATAATTATGTTTCTCGAAAGGATTTTTAATTACCCATTAATTGGGAATAAAAATAAGGGTTTTAAATTAAATTTTAGCTTGTTTTAAAGGATTTATGAGTGATTTAAGGAGTGTAATATATTGCTGGAAATTTATATTGAATAAGTAATAATGTCTCATTGTAATTTTGGTTTGTAGGAGTTTTCCAAGTGAGTGATTTTATTTAGTTGTGGTGTTTTTGAGATCATATTCAAAGTACGTTCGCGTACTTGGTAATTATTTGAATATGTAGAAGCATGCTAGGCTTTGATAAATTAATTCCAAGTAGTATCATGATAGATATTGGTTGGAATTAGTTGATTGGATTGATGTTGGTAAATGATTTGTGAGGTATGAATTATTTATGATGAATTGGTGATTGGAATTAAATATGTTGGCATGTTGGATATGAACCACACTTTTATTATTATCATGATGAAAGGCATGTTTAATTAAACTAAATGTTTAATTTGGTTTGGAATATGTAAAGGAAATTTTATTATGGTTCATATAATTTTATTGATGCTATAAGCATGAGGAAGGAGCTATTTAAGTCTCTATGTACACGAGAATTAAATTATATTTTGGTGCCTAAGTGCACTTAAGGTGTTCTAAACACCAAGGGATAGGATTTGTGGTGCTTTATGCGCTTAAGGTGTTATTTAACACCAAGGTAGTTTAAAAAGGATTCATCATTAAATTTATGTGGTCACTAATTATTCAAGAATTAAATTGGTATGCTTGATTGCTTGAATGAATTATAATGTATGATTGTGTTATGGTTTGAGAGTCATCACCAAGTATAGTAATATGTAAGGCAACATAAAGTGAAAGATATTACGCACCAAAACTCTTGGAACGTATATACCTTAAGTATGAACATATGGGGGGAGTTATGCGACTTTGTATTTGACCATAACTTCCTCCACTTACGAGTGGTTCTTTTATACTAGCACGGTTAGCTCCCGTGTTAGTACCCCTTTATTAGGGCAGTTCAGGGGGAAATCCGTTCGATGCTTAATCAAATTAAATGGACATTGGTATTTGTCTAGTTAAGTGTTAAATGTCTTGTATGCTTGTTTACAAGTGCAACAAGGTAAGTTGTGTGATGATAGGATAAAAGCATGATAGTGTGTTTTATTACGCCTATGTACTAAGCATTATTGATTGTGTGTTGTATGTTTGTTTGGCCTTGTCTTTACCTTGGCTCTACGACGACCCATTTCTAATGGCGAGTAGTGGGGACAAGTAGAGAGAAGTTTTTCAGGTGATGAAGCATTTTCATGATGGGCATGAGTGAAGAGTGAATCATGCTTAGTTTCCATAGGAATAAGATGTGTTTTATTTGCTTTGAATATTATTTATTTTATTATGCTCATGAGAATAACGTAAAAGTTCGGTATTGTTTGGTTTTAAGGGCCTACAATGGTTCCAAGCTGTAGGTTGACTTTGTTTGACTTTGTTTGACTTTACTTTCGTTTGGTTAGACTTTTAAGTTGACTTGTTTTGAATGGTTTTAAAGAAAGTCTTCCGCTGTGTGTCTTTGATATTTGCCTTAGCCGTTTTCACGGTGGCGGTAATGTCGTAGATTTTCCTATTTCGTATTTCAAAACGGCAAAACAAGTATTTTAAAGGAAAGGAATTTCTAGGGTGTTACATATTCTCTTGCCATGTTTGCTTCAATCAAGCCGTTGCCTTGATTCCTTCTTTATTTGCCTTACTCCTAGGTGTTCTGGTTGTAGCTTATGGCTTCTAGGCTTCTTGGGAATTCGAGCCCAATAGGGGCTAGTTTAAAATTGGGCAAAGTTAGATTTTGATTATCTTCTATATTTCTTATTATTATGGTAAAAACAAATAGAACTATTATAAAAGAGAGGCGTTTTTTTCATTCAACGTACAAAGCCATCACTATACAAAGGCCTTTTGTAACATAAATATAATTTTGTTCATTTTTTCATTATATTATGGTAAAATCAAAGAGAATTGTTTTCTGTGAAAGGCGTTCTATATGATGTAACTTACAAAATTTTTCCTCCAATAAAGGTGTTCTATAGAACGCTTATCCAACTTTACAATTGTGTCTTCTTTACTTGATCCGCGTTCTTGCGCGTGGGATGCTACTATTATTCACAGGTTGTTTGATTCTAGTTCTGCTGCTAGAATTCTTTCGTTGGATCGGCCAGTGCGTTTAGTGGATAATTTTGTTTACCGGAAGTTCACTAGGGATGATGTTTTTTCAACAAAACCTACCTATGCCTTTCTTTGTGAGCCTAACGTCATATCTGGTAGTCAATTTCATGTCTCTCCTGCCTGGTGGAGGAAATTCTGGGCTTTACCAATTCTTCCTCGGTGGAAAATCTTTGGTTGGAATTTGCTGCATGACGCACTTCCTTTAGCGGCTAATCTCCATTCTCGTGGCCTCTTAGTTGATCCAGTTTGTGCCTTTTGTCAAGTGAAAGTGGAATCTGTGTCTCATATATTCATAAACTGTCCAGCTATCTGCAGTCTTTGGCTATTTGGAGCGTTGGGCATTTAATGGGATCTTATGTAGTTTCCTCCGTTTAGTGTTTGGTTTTCGAGTACCATATCTCACTTTTCTTCATTGAGATATTGGAAGGGTATTACTGTAGGGTTTCGTAGTGACCCGACACTACGCGGAAGGAAACCCCCCAAGACCCGCCCCTTAATTAAAGCAATTAACAAGCATAATATACTTAATCAAACAAGACTAAGAACAAGAATTATACCTTTGTTGCGTGCTTCGCTCCCGAAGAGCTCTTACTTCAAAATCCCGAAACTACGAGATCTCCGACGGATCGTACCCTCGACCCGACCCGAGCGTCCCAAGTCTTGAAGGTTAGTCAATACCCGGACAAAACAAAACTATGAGTTTTACGAATCAAAGGTTTACTCTAATTACAAGCGTTTCCTTTTTAATTCCACTCAAGGTTGTGTGTTTTCCAATACCATGCCTTTGGTATTTATAGGGAAATGCGCCCTTGAACTTCATTCCCCAACCAATGTGGGAGAATGAATAATTTGATAATTAATTTATTTCCAAAATAAATTAATAATTAAATTCAATCACAATGCAACAAGTGTCAAGGGGAGAGAGAAGGTTAGGTGAGGACCATGCATGAAGAGCTGGGGGGGTTCATTGCCTTGCTCCCCAAGGCTTTGCCCAAGCCTTGGTCCCCACCCCTCACAAAAACGCCTTAAGAATAGGTTGCTGGGCTGCTGCCAGCTAGCAGTGCCAGCTAGCCCACCCAGCCAGCACAAGCCCACCCAGCAACCTTCGCATCCCAGCCAGGCAGTGCATGCTTGGTGCTGGGCGATGCTTGGCGCTAATGCGTGCCAGTGCTAGGCGCTGGTGCGTGCTGGCGCTGGTGCTGGCCCTCGCCTCTCTCGCACATGCTCGCATAGCCAGCATGCGTGCTGCTAGCGAGCCACACATGCTGGCCTCTTGCCTCGCCATTCACACGCACCACCCTCGCATCCCTTGCTGCACCTCTCGCACACACACATGCCTCGCGCACCTTGCTAGCCCAGCCAGCGAGCCTACGCACGCAAGGGCCTAGCATGCGTGTTGGGCGATGTTGCTAGGCATCCTCGCACTAGCACACGCCTGTGCCTAACACTGCTATGGCTGTGCGTGTTGGGCGATGTTGCTATGCATCCTCGCACTAGCACACGCCTGTGCCTAACACTGCTATGGATGTGCGTGTTGGGCGATGTTGCTAGGCATCCTCGCACTAGCACACGCCTGTGCCTAACACTGCTATGGTTGTGCTTGGTGCGAGGCACGCACACGCACATGCCAATGTGCTAGTGCCTAGCACTGTGATGGTTGTGCTTGGTGCGTGTGTGGCCCTGCCATGCGCACCTAGGCATCCAGGCAAGCATGTTGCTTGTGTTGCGATGGTGCGCCTAGGCTGCGGTGCTCGGCGATGGTGCCTAGGCATCATGCTAGGGCTGCGATAGCGCCTAGGCATGATGTTAGGGCTGCGATGGTCAGCGATGGTGAGCCTAGGCTGCGATGGTGCGCCTAGCACACCTAGTGTGCTTAGGCTTGCGCCTAGCCATGCTAGGTGCATGCTAGGTCAAACTAGCCTAGCATCCACATGGTTAGACCATTGTGGTGCTACGGCTACGCTCGTACTTGTCGCTGTGATTTTGCGACGCTCGGCCTCGACGCCCTAGGCTCGATATCCGACGTCTGTATTCATAAAACTATGTCGACTCATTAAATCCTTTCGGATTGATTCTTCGTCTAGGATCGGTGATTCGATTGGGTTCGACCCGAAGAGTTTAGTTAAGATTAAGCTATAATATCAATTGTACCTCGATATTACTGATCGGAAGCGGCCTCCACCTAGGCATTCCGATCACTTGATCTTATTGAAGAATTAACTCTGTAATAATTCTGAACCCTCTATCAGAAGAATACACTTGTTGGAAGGACACCATTCCTTTCAATTACTTCGTTCTTTACTTTCCTCTAGGCAATTTGGATTTCTCGTAATCAACTGCGGTTTAGGAAAGCTGTTTGGTCGCCTAGGACGATTATCGGTTTGGCGTCAGATTGATTTCTTCGTAGTATGCAGGCTTAAGATTGGAAGAGGTCTAGAAGAGGTCTTCAAAGTCTTCTTGTTTGGTTCATTTGGATGCTAGGCGGGATGTCCATGGGCTTTGTCTGCGGGGTTACCTTATATTTCTCCAACAACTTGTTTGATTGTAGATGGGGCTTGGGATTATTCTACTTATAGGGCTAGAGCAAGTTGGATAGTTCGAGATCTTCATTCTTCTGAGGTATTGGGAGGAGGTTGTCGGGCTTTTATGGCAAATTCAACGTTGCAGTCTTAGCTTCAGGCCTGTGTTTGGGATTTGGAATTTGCTATCCGTAAAGGCTTCTTCAAATCCGAGTTCATACAGATTGTACGTGCTGCCCTCAGCTCTTTGCTCTTCTTCCTCCTTATGGTCTAATGGAAATTTCTGCTTGGAGGCTCATTCAAGAGTTGCGGGCTTCGGTTCAATCTCTTTTGGTTTGCCAGGTTCGATTGGTTCCTCATTTGTGGGTTACTCCTGCTCACTGGTTGGCTGGTTGTGCTCAGTGTCGTCAGTTGTGATATTTTCTGTTTTAGCTTTAGTTGACAGTTGTTGGGTTTTGTTGTTTTACTTTTATTTGATAGCTCTTTTGTAAAAAAAAAAACAAAAAGAAAAAAAAAATTTAAAATAAAATAAAAACTTTACAATTGTGTATTATGCACTCCTTATTCCACTTATTGTAGTAGTGTTGCGCCTACGTGCCTATAATTAGAAAACATTGTATCTTTAATAAATAAATAAAAGTAAAATATACATACATACATACATACATACATACATACATATACATATATATATATATATATATATATATATATATATATATATATATATATATATGTGTGTGTGTAAAACATATATTTGATATCCATTCTAAAGTTATTATTTAGATCATATAAACACAACATATTTAGCTATCTTTTGTAAATATAAATGAGCATGCCTCCATTAATCTCACTGTTAAACAAAACTTGTATATTGAGTGGCATATTTGTAAATTAAAGCATATAAAATTGTGAAAAATGAATTAAATATTACATACGGGTAAAAAGTAGGGAATCTTGTCAGAATTTTCTGCTTGCAATGTTATCTAATGACCGTTAGATGGTTGATAACTTTTTGTATTTTCTGTATGCTAACATTAACCATGGTTTATCTATCTCGGAGATAAACTTGTACATATATGAAAATACCCCTCGATAAACATGGTTTAATTTGTTTATCTAGGTGGTAAATTTGAATTTTTCTACCTCATTCAAGCCTTGTGTGCTTTCATGTTTGATATGTGCATACCTTCAACCAATTAAGCTCTAAGTAAGAGTATAAGACCATTTATAGTTGTTTCCATCTTCTCTCACTAGTAAGCTAATAAAACAAAATAATTAATAATAATAATAATAATAATAATAATAATAATAAAATAAAAATAAAAATAAAAAAGCTTGAATGTCTCTGATGTTGTAATGTTAGATAATGTACCTTGGCTTGTTTGAATTTTAAGAACACCATTTGCATCATATCTGATCTACTAATGATGATTCCATCAACAAGCCTTGATTAGTAATCCCTTCTAATTGCCTGGTCAACTGTTGTAAAGAGAAGGAGATGCAATAATAATTACATTGATAAACACCAATGACTTTTTTGCTTCTAGTGATTGCTTATATAGTTTTGTAAAGGTATTTAATTATCTAGTTACTTTAAATTATGGTGGGAGCAATTACTTATGCAATTTAATCAACTAATTAAATTAATAAATAAACTCATAGCATAAAGTTTAATAACTTTAATGAAATTTCCCAGTACTAGGATTTAATAAGTAAAATTAAAGATGATGAGTGCAACATTAATATTAGAAAATAATAACATTCTAAATGGAGACTTGATTCACGACTCTTAACACTAAATTAAGACCTCAAAGAGTGATAGAAAATCTTTATAGTAGTGTTAAACATTTATAAGTGATCAATATTGTATAATACAGTACACTTAATTATACATTTAATTCCCTCCTACATATTTGCGTTGATCATTGTTGTAGTCTGTAGCAAAATCTTTAATTTTTTTATAAATAACATATATGAGTGCCCCACATCGGAAAAAAAAGAATAGAGATTTAAACACCTTTATTAAAATTAAGATGGACTCCTCCTTATAGTTTAAGGTAAGATGAAGGACCCTACTGAACCAACACATCTCATAGGTTTAACTAGCTTAGCTCTGCAGATCAACGAACACTTGAGAGTAGATGAGGGGAAGTAAGGGAATCCCCCTACTCCCAAACAAAAGTAGTTGGCGGGGCTCGAATTTGTAACCATAAAGTCACAGGGCTAGTTCCCCACCAACTCCACCAAGCTTACTTGATTGACTCCTCCTCCTCCTATTATCATATATTTTTCAATGTATGAAATTTGATTTGAACTTAAAAATACTTGCATCTAGGGTTGTTCACTGGTCCAAAACCGGACTAGACCAAAGACCGAAATTTAAATTGTAAGAACTAGAGACTTGGTCGGTTAATCAAGGACTGGACCTAAACCGGAGTAGAAAATCGATCCAAAACCTGGACCAGGCCGATTTGGACCAATTTTAGGAATTTTTTTGAAAATTTTCAAAAAAATTTAATAATATTATGAAAAACTTGAAAAAAAAATGAAGGAATTTTTTTTTTTAAAATGACTTTCTTTTTAAATCTAATATAAATTAGCTAATAAATTAAAAATGTATTATTTTAAAGATCTAGTGCATAATTTTAAGTAAACAATTGATCCGGTCTAAGACTGATTTTTATAGGGTTTTTTTACCGAATAGGACCAAAAACTGGAAAAAAATAAATTTGTCAACCCGGAGACCGAACCGATTATATATATATGATCTTCTAAGATAAATAAACTATTTTTCTTCAAAAAAAAAAAGATAAATAAACTGTTTAAATTTTTTTTTTTTTTTTTTTTTTACCGTTTCTAAAACTCAATTGTATATGAGTATTTTCTTATAAATTGTAAGAAAATAACCCCATTTTATAGACAAGAGGCCCCATGCATGCAAATTGTACTGTACAACTTACCACTAGCTTGGCTTCCTTAGACCCCACCATTTAACCTCTTTCCCTTCCATCACCACGCCAACTCCACATACATACATACATAGTCTCCTCTACTTCCTCTTTCTTTCACATTTGCTTCCTTTGATCCCTTCTCTTCCGACCCCCCTCTTTTTTCTTCTCTATTTCAACAACTTCAACCTTCACCTTCCTCTTCTCAAATAATAATAACCCTTTAAACCCAAACAAATCAAAAAAACCAAAACATTCATTATAAATCCATTCCCTAAATAATAATGGACAACGCGGTAGCAACACCAACAACACCCACAACAACAGCTACAACTACAACAAGTTCCCTTGATCAAACTCATGATTTCATGAACGTTGACTCCTTCTCTCAACTTCCCTTCATTCGGCCCGCTCCCACCACCAGCACCACCAAGCTTTCCTCCTCATCCTCCGCCTCCGGTATCCGCCTCTTCGGCATAGACTTCTCCTCTTCCTCCACCACCGCCACCGACAACTCCGACTCTGGAGACAGCAACAACCTTGAAACCTCCAAAGATACAAACAATAACATAAACTCTCTCAATACTTCTACTAATAATAAAGATACCATCAATAACAACAACAATAATACTAGTAGTGAAAGTGGTAGAAAATTCGAATGCCACTATTGTTGTAGAAACTTCCCTACTTCCCAAGCCTTAGGAGGCCACCAAAATGCTCACAAACGCGAACGGCAACACGCTAAGCGGGCCCACCTTCAGTCCGCCATGATGACGGTGGACCCCACGCACCACCACCACCACTTCTACAGCTTAGCTAACAATTACTCAAATCGCGGTACTATCACTAATAACTCTTACTACCCTACATCACTCTCAAACACAAACACCGCTACTAATAACCCTAGATACGCCTACCACCAACCACCGCATCATCCGCCCACAATAAACGGAAGTCCACTCGCTGTGTGGCGAATCCCTTCCGCAGTCCATTCGCATTCATCCCTCCATCAAAGCAACCATCATCTTCATCATAGCAGTTACGCCTCGAGTGGAATTCATCGTGACCGTCCATTGAACCACCCTTTGATTGGTGGATCTCATCATTCTCCCGGGTTTAGTAGTAGCATTGATAGTAATTCAGCTGCTTCTTTAAAAGGTGGTACGAATAATGTTAATATGAATATGAATATGAATATGAACATGAACATGAGTTTGATGAATTCTAGTCATCAAAATCAAGTACGGCGCAACAGTAGTGATCAAGTGAGTTTAGATCTTCATTTGTAATATTAATTAGTAAATTTTTAGTTTATTTATTTTATATACTTACTTATTTTTATGCCATTTAATTTGTTAATTTAATTAGCTAGCTATTGCCTAAGCTTAGCTCAACCAACTGATAATTTGAACACGAATTAGGGTTTAATGAAAAGTGAGTATGTTATTATTCTGCTAATGATGATATAATTAATCCTTCTTCAAAGCTTGACTTCTTTTAGTTTTTTTTTGAAGTCAATTGTTAATGTAAATAAGATTGAAATTTCTAAATTTTGTTTATGCTCATCAATGTTTTGAGTTTTTTGTGATTATTTTCAATTTAGCTACTTCAATTCGTCTCATTGAATGATTTCAACTGATGTCTGATCACTATATCGATTCAAATTTAGTTGTCGTATTACTACTAATCAAGTCATATTAGCAACAAGTTGTATCACTTAACTTCCTCATAATAGGTGTTAGGTTAGAAACATTGTTAAACACAAATAATGAAAAGTCATTGTTTTAATTTTTTTTTTTCCAATTCTTAATGTCCATGTATTATCAAATGGCATTGTTCACATAATAAAAGTAATTAAGTTGGTTTCTAGCGCTTCAAAATTTCATGTTTTTCTCTTTCTCAAATTTTGTAATTCATACAATATAATGAAAAATAATAAGATAGGAAATCAAATAAACTAATAATTTAATAATAATAATAATAATAATAATAATAATAATAATAATAATAATAATAATAATAATAATAATAATAATAATAATAATAATAATAAGATAAGTGGGACAAAATTAAGGAATAAAAATAAGAAAAAAGCGGCCTACAAACAAGTCTAGTAAGGAAGGGTAAGCAGTAGGCTCCAATGGAAAAATCATGTGAAGAAGTAAATACACACGTGTGGGGGCAGTCAAATAATGGTGTTGGGGTGTAAGTTAAAGTGTGTTGTTCAGACTTCAGAGAGCTGAGCTGGTGCGGTGGTCTGCTAGCTCTGGGAGGCTCCTGCTTCATTGCATTGCAAAAGTGGCACATATTTCAGCTGATAATGGATACTGTATTAGATAAGCCCAGCCCTGCCATTTTTTAAAGTGTCTGTCAATCTAAACAAGTTTTAATTGTACTTTCTTTTGGACACACACACTCTACATTGGGATTTGATTATTAGTTTATTACGAGTAAATTATATTACCTGTATATGCAAAGTAAAAATGGAGTGCAATTCTCTTTTACCTTTGATTAAATAAAACATTTTCTTTCAATATTGATAAACGGGTTTGGATCACACCTGTCACAAGTGTTAACTATACAAGTGCAAGGAAGTTCCACCTCAACGCATATTCTTACATGCATCCTTGTGCAGCTATTTTAGCTGAAACAGCATAAAAATCAGCTTCTACTGCATAAATTGCAGTCCAAACGTAGCTCATTAAACTCAACTATAACGTTCTTCCCGCATTTCTGCTTTCCTTTTTTAAATTTTTTTGTTTTCTTTTTCAAATATTCACTCCTCACTTTTCTTTCCTGAAATAATTTTGATCAAAATTTTCATCATAGTTTCGATCAAAATTTTCATCATAATTTTCTTCTCCTTTGTTTTTTCTCCTTTGTTCTTCATTTTCTCTCTCCTCTGTTTTTTAAATTTTTCACTTTTGATTCACTTTTTCGATTGAATCATAGAATTAGTTGTTATCCCCAAAAAGATCGTCAATGCAGGTTAGTGTTTTCTTTTTTTGATTTGTAATTAGATTTTTTTTAGGTTAGCTTCAATTGTAATTGTATCTTGTATAATTTCTTCATCTTGACTCAAGATAGAAGGATTTGAAGAATCCTTCCATTTCTTTTCAAATTCCTCCCACGGAATGAACATACGATACAAATATTATGAGCATAAGGTCTTTAATTATGAACACAAGAAAATTGAAGAAATATAAAATAAAATGATTATGAAACATACGCAAAGTATTAAAAATATGAACATATGCATTAAAATTGTGAAAACATGCATATTAGAAAATGAACATATGCATTCAAATTAAAATATGAACATATGTATTGGTTCCTTGAAACTGAAAATATACATTTCAAAAAGTGAACATATGCATAAAAAAATATGAACATATGCATTTAAGAAAGTGAACATAAGCATTTAAAATATGAACATATGCATTGGTTCCCTGAAAATGAACATATGCATTTCAGAATGTGAACATATGCATTTCAGAAAGTGAAAATAAGCATTCAAAATATGAACATTAATACTTAAGAATATTTATCATATGAACATTTCAAATCATTCTATGAACATAAGGTATCCAAATAATGAACATGCACTAATATAGGCTAAACGTTGTTTTTTAATTATATATTTTTTTTAAATATGGTGATTGGGAAGTGACGGGTTTTCTGTAAAACATAAGGTATCAAAGTAACACAAAGGAGAGAGAATGAACTTTGTTTGATTGTTAGAGAGAGAAAATCACACGGAGAAGAAATTAAATTCAAAAATTTAATTTTGAAATGACTAAAAGGTTTTTTTAAAAAAATATATATATATTTTACAAAAATGGCAGTTATTAGAAAATGACGGTTTTTCTGTAAAATTTGTGTGGGTGGGCTGCGTTGTTATTTGGGTCGTGTTGCAGCCATTCTAGGTGCATAAGGATGCATGTAAGACTAATTCACCTCAAAACCATATGGCAATGAGGAAAATAGTCCCTTAGCCTTATAAAGTATACACAACTTTCTTGTTTCTTCAATGTGGGATACACTTCCCAACACTTTCATACTCTTTCGATGTGGGACAATACTTTCACTCACATGTGAGTTTGCTCATGGGCTCAACAATAATACTCAAGCTTATTAGGTTATGTATGTTTCTGAACTGAAAATAAGTCCAAAAGAACGTTTATGTAAAGTTAGTTTTAAATACATGTTTTATTGTTTTAGGTTGCAACATGTTTATTTGGAATGTGATTAAACATGAAACCTAATTAAATATGATAAAGAAATTTTGGAATGTGATTTGATTATTATTTTTGGTGAAAAGAGAGCCACATTGAGAAAATTATGGTATCATCACCCTAATTTTGAGATGTATAAAACACGATCTAACTCTAATTAAAAATGATAACACATTAGATGTGATCCTCTTTGAATCCTCCTCGATGAACTAATAATTCAATAATCCATTAGAGCTATGATCCTATAAAGTGAAAAGGAAAATATGTTTCTCTCTCTCTTACGGATAGGATTAACTGATAATTTTCTCTCAATGATGGTGAAAAATTTCCTCTCGGAAGGAGAAATAATTATAGAGAAAACCTACAAATTAAACAAAACAAAGCTTAAGAGAATTGTGGCTTTCCACCAGTAGAAACCGATAGAATTCCCTACAAAATAATAAATACAATAATGAATGTTAGGGGTTGAGTGAGAAAAACATGATAATGTTACATTCCATGACTAAAAATTATTTTTTACCGATTAAAACTTTAATTTTTAATTCAAACATACTCATATTTGTATAGTGAAGAGAACAAGTAAATAAGATTTAATACTCTCGAGATCGATATCCCAAAAAAGTCTTATTTCCTCCGGGCACGGTTTTATGGGGGAGGAATACTATGAGAATATACTTAATGAAGATTGAAAAATAAATGAAAATGGTGAGAATAGTATAAGAGAATCCACAATGGCTAGCTACATCATTATTTCTCAAGTTACATGATTTAAAATACAACCTCTACAATGGCAAACTACTTCTTTTGTAATTTTATTATGTCCCACATGATGACATAAAATAAATAAATATATACAAATAGTACATAAATATATTAAACAAATAAATATAATAGCATTGGTGGAGTGAAACTGCATAGAGCTATATAGTTTGGCTTAGCTGCAAGAGGTTGTAGCTCCACAATGGCTAGCATGTAGCTAGCAATTATTTAGAAATTCCTAGCAGGTCCTTATGCACAACCATTGTGGATACTCTAAGGTGCAATGTGTTTGACTCATTTTCAATTATTTGGACTGCTTTGATTTTAATTGAGTTTATTTAAACTTATTTGAACCTATTTAAACTTTTTTTAATTTATTAGAACTTATCTGAACATATTAAAAATTATTTTAGTAGTATATGATAGCTTATCAACCCTTATTAAAGATTTTTTTTTCTACACTTATTTTATATGAACTTATTATAAATAATTATCTAAATTCCTAAAATAAATGTAAATAAGGTAAATTAGACAAGACTTTGTCTTCTTTGGGGAACATTAAAGAATGTATAGTGGGATTAGAAGATATTGTTAATTAAAATTGAATAAAAAAAAAAGTTGTTAGTGGATGATGCATCCCAACCCAAATGAGAAATTGTGTTCTTTCAACAATAAATTGAGCTTTTAAAGATAAGAACTATGAAATAAGTTAGGTCTTAGGGACGTAAAGAGTATGAATACAACTCGTGATAGCTAGGGAAGTCATCAAAGTCTTTTTAGCTTGGCGCGGTTGAATGGCTACAACCGATCACCTTATTTATCCGACAGTTCAAAAGATGATTGGTTGTTTGTTGCTATTGATCATTCTTAAGCTTTGGGCATCATTTAAGATCATTTGTTTAAATAAAAAAAAATTAATAAAAGGTAGTTAATATTTAAAACTGCTCAACATTAATTAGAAAAAATTAAAGGTTCACTCGAGTTTCAGCCTAAAAATGGATAGATCATTGTATCCAAGTTAGGGCTTCATTTTGTCGAGGGAAACATCTTGCAACAAGCTTCATCGTGTGTCACTCCTTCAAACATAAAATTTTCTTAATGTAAAATTAAGGATTTAGATGAATCTCTACACATTCATAATACATAAAAACTCTCTCTCGCTCTCTCTCTCTCTTTTATACGTTTATCTTCAATTAGCCTCTTCTATGTACAACAATTAAACATTTATCTTAAATTAGCCTCTTCTATGTATAACAATTAAACATTCATGTAAGATACATGAATTACCACGTACAATATATTCAGAATTTTGACTATTTACTTTTTCACAAGTTTATGTATCAAACAAAATAAAAGACATTGTGATGAATACTAATACGGTATAATTTTGTTTAAACGTATAACCTCTTGCTTGAGTAGGAGGGACTTTAGTGAGTACTCTAAGGCATCACAATTAGTGCAGCTTATAATACGAAATCATATAAGCAATTAAGGAGTGGCATAAGTTAGCTCCTCAAATCAAACTCTATCACCTCATTTTCCTTTCCAAAACCCAAATGGGTTAATATTTCATTCTTCATACATTTATGACCATAGCTTTATTAATTATATCGTTTGAGAGAGGATATTTTCTCATGGAATATTGCCTCCCATTAAGTTAAATTTTATACTTCTATATACATACAAAAAGATGGAACAAGCAACCCATTTCTTCTATCAATATAACATGTAATTAAACAAGTTTTTGCAAAATCGATCAATTCTTATAATCAAATATCCAAAATGCAAATAAACAAAATGACCTAGATATAAATCAACTGAATAAATGTTAGTTGGGCGTTATATATCCTTCCCCCTAGATTCTATCATTCTCTAATTGCAATTTCTGGACCGAAAAGCTTTTATTATAATACCACTGTAAAAATGAGACATTTAATTGGTTGATATTTTTAACCTATGATATCATATGTGGTAGTTATGGAAACAGACAATGTGAAAAATAAGATCATGAAAATCTAGAAATAGATTCACAATGGGGGACCTTGACAGATAAAAGTTGAGATAGGCCCAACAACTTTGTCGTTGGTTTAAGCAAAAAAGAAGAGAGAGAAGGAAATGAAGTTAGACCCTCATGACTCATATTTGTACCTAGTTGCAAACATGTAGACATTCATAATTCATTATTGTACCATAAACTTCAGAAATAAAATAAATAAAGGGAATAGCAAAGATATAGAGTTATTTCACTATATTGAAGATGGTGAAAAATCTTTGTTGAACATTCAAAATTGTATTCCCTCCTGTCTTAAGACTCTGGTCTCTCAGAAAACTCAAAATATTATGAAGGAAAACTAACTAACGCTATTACATGTAACTAAAGTCAAGATATTGATATAATTACATTCAAAACTGAGAAATCTATATGTATGATTAACGTTAAAAAATATTGTAGGCAGTGCAAAGATGCCCTTATATCTTTGCTTATTATATATCTAATACTAATCAATTGTTTAGGGCTTATATAAATATATCTATTCATCTCAAATTCAAATGTTGGAGACAATTTATAAAAATTGCTCTTTTACCTCATAGTAAAAAAATTAAGGGAAATTTTTCTATCCATTATATATAAATGACTTTTAACTCAAAGCTAGAATTAAATAAAAAAAAACTAAAATGTACTAATGAGTGAGCATATTTTGATCCCCACCACTCCTCTTCTTGCACATTAATACTTGTTTGTGGAGAATTAGTTGCCCGTCATAAACTCATAATCACATTGTTCCAACGCTTCATAATTTAGATTACTCTGTTAAATGTTATTTTACAAAATACCATTTTTCGACTATATATTTTCAAAAAGTAGTTGTGCTAGGAATTTCGCTCAAAAACCATAATGATATTGAATTTTTCTACATGTTACTATATATATGACGGACAAAAGTAATTCACTCCCAATTTTAAAATTAAAAGATCAAACAAACTCTCTTAAACCTTCCAAGTTTGACAATTGAACACACTAACATTAAACAATGTAGGC
Source organism: Chenopodium quinoa (assembly GCF_001683475.1). NCBI lineage: Eukaryota > Viridiplantae > Streptophyta > Magnoliopsida > Caryophyllales > Amaranthaceae > Chenopodium > Chenopodium quinoa. Next base: position 4,285,469 of record NW_018743212.1, on the reverse strand, counting down.
AGATTGAAGTTTTAAAAAATTTACTGTGATATAAAAATTACATAATGCAAGGGGAAAAAAAAAAACTTGAAAGATAAAATTGCATGTCTTCCTATTTTTAATCCATCTACTATGTTATGGTAAGAAGAACAAAAACAGCTCATAGCCTAATAAGCTGAATAGTTGATGAACCAACATCATTGAATGACCTTACTTACAAAATGCAGAGCAGAACACAGCAATTTATTATCATCTACACTAAAATTGTGTACTTGGACCGAACCATTAATATGCTAGCTCGATCTCTCCTTTTCCTCTAAAGGCCCTTATTAAATTCATAAGATGAAAAAGTAACTGGGATAAATATTATGCTAACTACAGTTTCATTCCAATTGGATGCACGATCCCATGTTATGCAAGTATGCAACTGATGAACACATTCCCGAAAAGAAAAGAAGTACTCCCTCCATCTACAAATAATTGTCGTAAATTAATTCATATTACACTATCTAACACAACTATTAAGTCCACTCAAATGTACTTGTTACTATTATAACTTGGTTAATTAGTGAACTTGATTAGACACAATAGCTAACTTCTACACCCTTTGTTTTGCTTAATACTTGTGTTTTTATCATTTACTTCAAGTGTCTTAAATTGGGAAGAGTTGTAAGTAGCTGATTTTAATACTCGAGTTGAAAAGTAGACCGGAGTATAATAATATGGTAGGAGTATTAAAATAAAATGACAGAAAAAGTCAACAATAATAATAATAAGCATTATGTGCTGATCTTAGCAACTATAATTATGTAAGTACATAGTTTTAACGTATTTTGAGAGGCCACGCCAGTCAACTTCTGTTTGCATCTATTGGCTGTTCCATCTTTTACAAACCAAAATTTAAATAAATCTACATTTTCATGAATTTTTCAAAACAACCGACAACATTTATTTTTACTAACGAATTGTCAAATGCCAATAGCCAATATATATACGAGTACACTACCGTTTCTTATTATTTATAACAAAGATATACTATTTATGAGATATACAAAATTTCTTTATTATAAATATTGTAATAAGATTCAAAAGTAGTATTATATATGTACTTTATATGAGATAAGCAATATTGTTATGTACTCCTCTGTTTCCTTTTGTTTATTTCATAAAAAATACGTTGACTTTATTAAGTTTTTTATAGGTAAATTTGATATGAGATAACATTAGTGATGCCAAAAGTAAATTAGTGATCCCCTATGTCATCTCCAAAAATTTCAACTATGATCAACTAGTGAAGTAGTTCAATGTTCTCCATATTCAATTAATGACTACCATGATCAAACGGACATATTTATGTTTGATTAATATGGTCAAACCGCTAAAATAATTTTGGTTGGTTTAATAGCCAAAATGATTAAAAAAAAAAATCATCATAGTCATGCACAAATGCACACAATAAAATTAAAATTGTCCTAATATATGAATATAAATCAACCTCATTCAAGAGTTATGAAAGGTTCTTATCATTGAAGCTTATAGTAGCAGGTACTTCTTTTTCTTTCGTTTTATTAGTTATTGCAACACAAGGTAGAAAATGACCAATTTCACCCCATCATGATTGGTAACGACTTGGTACCATATAAGCAACAATTGCTAGTTGCATTAATTTAGGAAGAAAAAAAAAATCTAAAATGAAATAAACTCGACTATTATTTTACAAAAGTTAGAATAGTGATTGCGTAAACGTACATCTCTCCACTCTTATCAATTCTACATTAAATGATTGTCAACCAATTATATAAGAAAGTACGAAGTAGCAAAAATCTCAATTAACTCAACCAATATTGATATATGCTACAACTAAATTACAACATATGTAAGTAGTGAACTGGAGGCTAAATGACTAATTTGTTAACTAAATACGAGTAATATTTAAAACAATTGAACGGCGTCAATCATCTATCTTATCACCAACCCTAATTCAACCTTTGTATACCACACTTATTTTACATACATGACATTTTTATCAACTTAATTAGTCGTTAAGCAATTAACATAATTAGTCTTTTTTTAGACATTCATTTGGCAACTTTGGTCCAGCTTTCTATAACACGTTAACTCAATAATTATTTACACAACTAAAAATGTGCAAGCTAAGACATCGATGATGTTAAAATAGCTGGAAAGTGTTTTGGCATGTATCACGAAAATAGTACTCCGTATTTGGTAGGTAAAGAGGAGCTTTTGTTTCAAACTAGGTTTTGAAAAAGAAAAAAAATATTCTTCCTATAAATTTATGTTACATAACTTATACTCCCTCCGTTTCCATATGATAGTCCCATATGAAATCAATCACATAAAATAAGAAAAGAAGAATATTTGGAATCTAACATTAAAATACAAAAACGGTTCATAATTAGTTTTGTCTTATTTAAATTTTTGTATTTTTGTTTTGAAAAGCATCCGCCACAATTGCATAATTCAAGGGAGGGATTCCCTTACTTAGAGCCATGTCATCAATCAATAATCAATTAATTTAACCAATCAGAATTTAATATGTATAAAATAGGAAATAAAAAACTAAGTTAAAAATGAAATATATTCAATATGGGTAGATCTTTTTTAAACGCCTAAAATTGTATATGAGACTAATATTATGAAACGGAGCGAGTATTATTTTATTTTTTATTATTTTAGGTTACAAAAAATAAAAATGGACATATAAAGAACATTTACACTTTAAAGCAAAATTACAACCAATAATAATTAACTAGCTTACGTGAAAGGATTAATTTTGTGTCTTTTCATAATTTAAGAAGGAAAATGGGGGATTACACTTAGGTTTTTAGGTGTTTGTTTTTAAGCAGAGAAATGGTAAGTATAAGAATAAAGCATTAATTGAGTGTGGCAGAACATCCATAAAGATTCCTATTTTACAGAGACTATCAATTAAACTATAGTACTATACTTAAAAGGAAAATTTTCCACTTCAGAATTCAGTGATGAATATCTAGTAGAGTTTACTTTTTAGGGTTATTTTTTAGGACTCTATCTATATCTTGACATAAACTGCTACTTGCCTCTTTCGAACTTTTTTGTTCACATGCCACTTCTCGGCAGGCAATGTATGGAAGAGATAAGTTCATGATGTTGTACCTAGAGCTGTCACTTTAGATCGGGTCATGTACAATTCGGGGTATCTCAAGACAAATAATCTATTTAAATTTAAGTTTATTTCAATTTCAATCAGTTAGGTTTCGAGTTATGTCACACAATTAATTCATTTGGATTTAAGTATACTTGGATTTTAATCTGTTCGGGTTTGGTTCATGTTAGGTTTTTTTATTTTTTTTATTTTTTTATACAATCATTGTTTAGTTCGGTTCATTTTTAAATGAGCAAATTTAATCTTTCAAGTATAAACTCAAGATGAGTTTGTGTTATGAATTTATGATTAGCTTATCTTGTTTTCTTCTTCAAGCCATTTTAAGTTCCGATAGGGTTATTCTAAGTCTAGGTTATGTAAAGATGACATCATCTCACATTTATAAGCTATTCCATTAACCTTTTTTTTTTTTTTTTGAATAGAGCTATTCCATTAACTTTATATTAATTGAATCATTTCATGTTCAAGTTAGTTCCAATAAAAATTAGGATACATTGATTGATTGGTTTATATAAAGTCAACAAGTCTATATTGTATTAAAATCTTGACCTAATATTAAACAAAAATTTCCAGGTGTTAAAATGCATTGGGTGATTAAATTTTTCATGGGGTCGTAAATAACAATTCATGATTAGTTGAATCAAGTTTTGATTGTTTAATGGTCCCTGAAATTCTAATTGAACTCTATATTGTGTTAAGGATTTGTCAAAATTCAAGTTGAGGGTTTATAGCCGTTTTGATTTAGCAAGTACTTCAATTTGGTCTGAATCTAATCATCTATTTTCACTTTTTTTAGAGCTACAAAGAGTAGTGGTGTAGACGGCTTTTAAACCAAGTCTTGGGTACCACCCACAAGACTTTAACCAACTATAAAATTCTTAAAATTAATTATGAGGTAAAGTAGTAATCTTATTTCTAGTCGGCTTCTCATATCATAATTTGCTTCAAATAACCTAATTTCATTCCCCTATATAAACAACCTACCTATTAAGAGAATTTTTTTTTTGTATGATATGAAAATCTAAACTACATATCACCCAATCATAATGAATAAGAACGCACAAAGGTGAAAGTTAAATCATGTAAATAACTTATAAATATCACGAATGTTAGTGATAATAAATCACAATATTCAAATAACTCTCATTCATTTATAGCACATTGTTATTTCCTTCACTTTTGAGCTCACTCCATGCACTAATTGCTCAACAAATGAACAGACACACACCATGACACCACAATTTAAAATATAGATCATTTTACATGCCTAAGAAAAGGGCTTAAGTATCCTGCCAATAAGATAATCTAAATAAACCCAAAATTTGATGTCATGATTTGGTGCGCACCGTACTAACCCAACCAGAAATAATGTACTCTATAACTTACGCTGATTGTTACCTAATTATATGACTGAATGTGAAACGACTTGAAACAAAACCTAATGACTCATCATCTGAAAATGATCCAAAATTCTTAATCCAAACGAGTTTTCCACATCTTGGTGGACTTTTATCTTCCACAACATAACAATAGCTTTTATCATCTCCGATACATATAAGTATAGTTGGCAAATATGATTTTGAAGATGAGCTATCAATATTATGAGCATGAGGTGTCAAGTACTCACAAGTACTGTATATTTATAATAGAAAGGGAAAATATATAACTGTAAAGGATTGTCAACCAAGACCCATGCTAGTTTTAAGAAATATCCATGCATCTAAATATAAGTCAAAATATACATACCATCTTGATTTTTGACTTATATTTAAATCAAGATTAATTAATCCAAATAATTATGCTTAAAATGTTTTAATTGGTTTCTTATTTGTTGCAACAAAGGGGAGGGAGGGGGGGAGCACGGATCCCAAGTCAAAACATTTTAAGCATAATTATTGAAAAGATGTAAATGATGTAATTAAGGAGGAGAGAGGGTGAATAATTAATCCAACTAAAAAAAATCAATTAAAAAACCAAAAGTCCAGCACCACCACTAAAAACCCGCCACCACCTTTCGCAACCACACCACCCAGAACCACCACCCATGAACCCAACATATGGACCCACGACGAACCACTACCACCCAGAACCACCACCAACAAACCCAGATCTAGACCCACCACCAACGAACAACTACCAAACAGAACCACCACTAACAAACCACTACCACCCTAAACCACCAACGAACCCAGATCTAGAACCCAGAACCACCACCAACGAACCACTACCACCCAGAACCACCACCAACAAACGATTACCACCCAAAACCACCCCCCCCCACGAACCCAGATCCCCACGAACCACCAAACCAACCCAACGAACCACCAATCTGACCTAACCAACCCCACGAACCACCAAACCAACCAAACCAACCCCACGAACCACCAAACCAACCCGACGAACCGTTAACGACCCACCAAAAACCACCAAACCCACTAACACTAAAAACCACCAAACCTGACGAACCACTAATGAACAACTAATTTGATTATGAGAGATGATAGACGAAGAAGATGAAATGGGAGATGAAGGAGTAGGAAAGAAAGACAACAGGTCTGATTATTTGGGTGGGATTTCATAGATAATTAATTTAGATTAGGGTAATAATGGGTTGTACTTATGTGTAGTATTTTGTGCCAAAAAAATTTAAATAAGGGTATATTGGTCATTTTGACAGAAAAAAGTTTTCAAATAAGGAAAAAAAAAAAGTTTGTTGCAAATAATACAAAACATCCAAATATGATAAATGTTGTAACAAATAAGAAACGAGGGAGTATATGTCACTTAAACATGCCGCAAAGGCTACACATAAACCTAGTGTATGTTGGGCCAACATACACTGTGACATGGCAGACTTTGATAGGTAGTTATTTTGGGCCCAAAAATATTAATTTTAAAGATTTCATTCAAAATTCAAACCAAATTTTCAAATCAGATTTGTATTTTCAATTAATCAATGCCCCCACATTCCCAACCACCCCATTCTCTCTCCTCTCATTTTTTTGGCTGATTTTTTGCCCAGTTTTTCTCTCCTCTCTCTCTTCTTGTTCTTCATGTTCTTAAATTCAATTCTTTTTTTTTTTAGATTTTTTCTATAGTTAAATTTTTTTATATATATAATGTTTATTATGTTTCACGACTAATTCTCCACCTATTATCTTTGGCTAAAAATTATTGCGACTCGAATTTCGATTTTAACTGTTTTGCTTTTTGCTCTCTTATCTCTCTCTCTCTTGTTATGCTCTTCATGTTCTTGTAGATTTTATGTAAAAAATTATTCTTCATTATTGCTTGAAGATTTATTTGTTTTTTCAAAAATTCATATGAATATACAATGTTTTGTTATACAATAAATTTTTAATTATTTTTTATTTATCTTTGTGTTACAGATCTAGTATTTGAAAAAAAAAATTCACATTTTGATTTGTATAAATGTTATGTTCAAAACTGGAAAAAAGGGGGGGGGGGTTTATATATATTAGCTTCATTGTTTTGATTTTTCAAATTATTAAATTGGTTTGAAGACAAATTATGTTATATTTTCACCCTAACCATGTAGTTGTTCAATTGAATTGTACAATATTATGTGAATTGAAATTCGTCATTTCCAATGTTCTTCAATTTTTCCAGATTTTTTTTTTTTGAAGAATAGTTTTCCCCGATTTAAAACATCAAAGTATAAAATTTCTTCAAGTTAGATTATTGACCAGTAATAGATGTTAGACATTGGATTATTCCCAATGGATTAAACTCCTTGAATTATGATGATGACATATTAACATTTTTAGCACCAAACATCAAGCTTTCCTATCCATGAAACGTTTGGAGTCAATAAATTGATGATTAAAATTGAAATTAAAACAAAGGAAAAAAAATCTGGTATCTTAAAAATAAAATGGCTTGTAACGATTGTAAGTTTATAATTTATTTAATTTAGTAAAAATAGTTATTTAAATAGTATTCATTAACTATATTACAGTAACACCAATTATTAAATTAATGGCGGTGTATACTATACAAAAATATAAAGTATGAAGATGTTAACATGGTGAATATCCCGCACATCTGGTTATTGATGCAACAATTGTAACTTTAAAACATGTTTGTAGTAGTATTAATGTTAAGGAGAAAAATTTCACTTTAAAATAAATAATAATTTATCGAGATGTGCTATTCGTCCATAATAATCAATTATCTGATATAAATATCACGGAGCATAATTTCAATTTTTAATAAACACATGTTGTCGAGATTTAGTTGTAAAATATCTCAATATTAAGGAGCATAATTTCCCTTCTAAAAAACAACAATTGATCGAGAGTTTCTATTTTATTTTATATTACAAGATTAATAAATGGTGTGCCTTATAATAATTAGTTATCAAATATTTATATTAATATTAAGCAATGAAAACATAACTTGCTAGTTGAAAATATCTTTATAAGATGTAAATAAAGTTTCAAAATTTTAAGTATTATTATTAATATGTTTTAAAACTTTTACTTATTTTGCATTTTTAAATCCTTTTTCACAAAATTATATATTTTTTAGTAACCGATAACTATTATTTGTAATCCAAATTTATTTTATTATAACCCTCCACCCTTTTATTTTAACCTTCACTATTATATTATGTAAATGATTATTTTGCATAATCTCACTATTTGCTTAAACAATGTATCAAATGTTAGTACTTGTATATTACAATATTAATAATCGTTAAACATTTTAATAATCAATTATTATCCAATATTAATATTAAGCAGTGTAATTTACTTTTTGGTAAAACAATTGATCAAGATTTAGTAGTTGTATTATTATAAAGGTGCATCACTCCATTTTTAAAAATAACAAGTGATCGAGAGTTAGTATGTGTACACTACAAGTGTAATAATTTTTGCGCCTTGGAGTAACCGATTATCTAAATTAAGGAATAAGATCATATATTAGTATAATTGCAAACAATATTGGATCAATGATTTATTGAATATAGTTACTAATCTCCTTATAAGTTGATGAGTAAAGGATAATAAAACGTAGATAAGTTATAGATCTTGTTACATGATAAAAGGATAATAAAACGTAAGTTGCAACTTTGGGGTATTATTGGTGAGAAACTAAAAATTCCAAAGTTGCAACTAATATGTAACGGAGGAAGTATATATATGTTATTTGAAACTTTTGTTTCACATAACGCTATGTTTATTAGTTACTGATTACTAATTTATGCATTCCAAATGTTATTTATTTTAACCCTCCACTATTTGATTTTAATCCTTCACTAATTCATTATTTAATCCTTCCAATTTAATTTGAATTGGGTAATTGTAGCAAAAAAATAAGTATTTCAAGGGTTACTACTTAATTTTAAAATATTTATTTTTGCATAATATCATCTTTTTGTAAAATAATTGATCAAGATTTAATATTTGTATATTACAACATTAATAATTACATTGTACTATCTTCTAATTAACAATTATCTAATGTTAATACTAAGAAGCATAATTTCACCTAAAATTTCACAATTGGTCATGAGTTAATATTATAAATCTTCCGTTTAAAAATAATTTTCTCACATGAAATCTTATGTTTAAAATTCATATTAAGGAATGTGATCATGCTAGTAATGCTAAAAAAATGTAGAAAAATATAATTAATAAAGCAATGGGTGGTTAGAAATCTACTTACAAGATATAAACAAAGATTTCAAAATTTTAAGTTTTATTATTAATATATTTCAAAACTTTTATTTAATTTTCACATATAACTATTTGTTGTATTCCAAATGAATTTTTTTTAACCCTCCACTATTTGATTTTAACCATTCACTACTGTAGTTTAATCCTTCAACTCAAGTCTTGTCATTAATATTGAATGTTTGAAGCAAACATTTAGCATTTGAAGAGTTATTCTTACTTATAAATATCTATTTTTGTAAAAATAGTTAAAATAACTTTAGGTTTGAATTTACTTGGTAACGGCTTATATATCTAGGTATGTCATCTCACGCATTTGTATTTATAAGTTGTATTTTTATTAATGTAACATGTGAATAGTAACTCATTTGTAATGTAACACAAATATGTATTTTTATTATTGTATAAAATTATTTATTATAGTATTTATTTTAACTAATAAATTGTGCATTTGTTCAGGTAAATACTTTTGGTTCAATCATATAATAAGAGTTGTATATTGGTTCTATATTATCAGAAATTTTAACACATTTAAAATTATTTATTTGTAACGAAATTTGAAATAAACTTTTACGTTTTAATCCATATATGTAACGTCGGTTTCTAATAAGGTATATGTTGAATGATCTATTTTTTGTAGTTTAGATAAATTATGATACTTATTAAGGGAATTGTCCCGAACATCAATAATGTCTTAACGTTGAAGTTGTAAGGAATGATAATTTAGGATACAATTATAATTTTGTTACTAGTTAGGATACAAATATTATATTTATGTTACTACATTAATATCAAAGATAATTATTACAAAGGGTAGTAACACCAACTAAAACTCAAAACATGTACTTGTCAGGTTTTTCACATTCAGTATCTATTGATACTAAAATATTGTTCGTCGTTACTAACTTAATTCTTATCTTGTTAACATCAACAAAAACTCCATATGTTCTTATCGGGGTTCTCTGAGTCTCTATCATCAAATATTATGTACAATTCCAGTAGTTTGTCAAAATTAGATTAGAACATGAAATTTAATAAGAGTATGAAGAGCTCATAATTGTCTCGAGTTTTAGCGCATTTTATTAACAAGAAAAAAAATATAATTTATCTTCACCGGAAAACTCACTGTCATTAATGGCTTCCATGCTTACAGTTGTCTTCTCCGGCCATTTATTTTTAAGGATGAACAATTGAACAGGCTGTTTCTTTTTTAATTGCAAAGAGGTTGACGAGAAGTAAACCATTAAATGCATTCTCCCGCCACAGCATGCCTAAACCCAATTACTCCCCCCACCCCCACCCCCCCCCCCCCAACACACACACACAATTTTCCTTCTCTTTTTTTTGGCTTGCAGAGAGGTGGAGCTACCCATTGAAAGTGTATGTGGGATTATGTGTAGCATCTCTCTAAACATGCTTCTCTAATTCAACTAGAATTTCAAAATTCAATCATGAATCGACTATAACTATGATATTTAAGATATAATAATGAAAATACATAACAAATTAATGCCAAAAAACCAATAAATGCAAATAATCTAGCTGCCACATATTCGAATTCCAATACATGGATCACCCCATGGACCAGTCTTTGGACTATGCTTCTGAAAAATGGCTCCTCCATTTAATATTTCTTCGAAATTTAAAAATTAAAAAATTAAAAAATAAAAAATAAAAAAAAATTGAAAGTGAAATCTTATTATGCCAGACTGCCAAAATATTTCAAATATTTTAATTTAATTATTTAATGGAAAAAATGTATTTTATGACACAAGATGATTTTGAGAAAGCTAGCAAAAGACATCAATTATCCTAAAAAGAACATGGAATTTAAGTTGAATAAAATCTCAAAGCAATCTAAAGAAAATAAAATATGTACAATGACTATAAAAAATGTGACAGAGAAATTATTGAGAAAAGGTCAATCATGCCTGTTTGATTATCATCCCAAAATATGTAAAAAAGAAAAAGAAAAAGAAAATGTACTTTGTAATATTCAAGAGTACAAATAATTCAATGGGTTAGTACTTAGGCAAAGCACAATGAATTATCAAGTTATCAACCATGTAATTAGTCCTTCACCTCACTAATATAATCTTTTAGGATCAATCTCTAACTTACTCACACGGGTGCCCTCGTGGTTAACCAAACATTTTCCTTTACAATTATCATTGCAACATTCATACTTTATTTTTATTTTTTTACTAAAATTGACTACATACTTTAATATACGGTGTATAATATAAAATAAATTGTCATTATGTTATATACTATGTATAAATCTGTTCATTTCTGAAAATTCAACTCGCTTATTGTAGACATTTGTTTATTGTGATGCGTGGAAAAAGTGCAAGGGTGTAGGGGAAAAAAGGTGGATAAAGTAAAAGAGATGGAATAAAAAGATGAGTGGACGTAAGAAAAAAAAAAAAAAAAAAAAAAAGTGGATACCGGCAATAATAATAGAACGGATGAACCAGTACTTTCACTCGAAATAAAAGTAAGAAGGTAAAACTTTCAAAAAGTAAGAAGGTAAACCAGAACAATAAAAGTTTGAACTTTCAAAAAAGGAGAGAGAAAAAACAAAAACCAAGAATTTACTGAAGCCTAATTCAGGTGGAAGCACTGTAAGAGTAACACAGAAGAGGGTTAAAACTAAAACATGAACCACTGCCCCTATATGTACATAACCAAAGAACTGTCTGATTTCACAGAGAGAGAGAATTAAAAGAACCCATGACTGACAGAGCCATAACACATTGCATCATCCAACCATATTATAAAAATGGGTCCAACCATATTTAATGCATCTCAGTAAGGGAGCCTGTTCATGCAAGAATGTGTATATATATATAATAGTGTACTATATAGTAGCAAGTATATGTGTTAGTATATGACAATTAAAGGAACAATAAAGACATTTGAAGAGAAAGAGAAACCACATTATCATCATATCATAGGACCACTTCCTAAAACACAAAGACACTGTAGAATTTAAGTATACATGGCCCCACTAACCCCTATAAAAAGTTGCTAACGAGGTTGACAGTTTATACAGTATGCTCATGTCTTGCTAACATACACCACAGGGTTGGGGTTGCTAGATCACCATCACATAACCCGGCAATCGGGTCATTTGGATCAAGTTTGAGTCAAGTTAATTTGGATTAGATCATAAATACAACCGGTTGTGTCAATTCAGGTTTTGGATTGACTCAACTCTGTGGGATTGATAGGTCGGGTTGAAAACTCGAGACTTTGGGTCATTCCGGGTAGAGTGATTATCGGATATGGTCAGTTTTGTCAGGTCGACTATCACATAACCCAACCAAAAACTCCTCCCTTCTTCCTCCTCTAACTGTCAATTTCTTGGGGAGTGACTTTGGCATTCACTTACTAATAAATGCCACCAAATTTGTAGACCATATTGTTAGATCAGTAGGTCCATCTTTGGCTGACTCTTCTTTGGGTAACTTTCTGCTATGAAGTTATATTTATGTATGGATCTTACACATTCACATGTATCTGGGACCCACAATAGGGATGTCATTGTTCTTTCAGAGAAAATGACCAAAATTCAGAAAGAGTATTTCAACAGAATTTAGCCTTTAAGTGAAAAATGTCCCTCTAATCTTAATAAAAACTACAGTTGTTGCTAGCCATACTGATGTAGATCTCAGCTAGATTTCAAGAATTCTGTAACAATGAAGTACAATGATGGAGATATATTCAAACAAGATCTTCTCTAATCACTTCAATATGTCCTTAGGCCTCTGTCTTCATCTATTCAATTCATTATTGATTAGGACCCTCTACATCTAATCAATAAGTATTTGTTGGTTTGATCAAGTTGTTAAGTATAGAAAACGACTATGACGCTTACTTGTGAGAATTATATTGAAGCTCATAATCACTTAAAGATCGCGTTTCTTAGCACACTTTGTATCCAACCCTTAAATAATAATTACGTGTCATTTGATAAGCATAATACAACTTACCAAGATAGCTTGGTTTAGTGGTATAATTCCTACTTTATGACCTTGAGATCATAGATTTGAATCCTACCAATAAAGTTCTCGAGAGTTAGAACTTCTCTCATCCTCGTCATCGTCCTCGTCCACCCCACCTCTCAAGGGTCTAAAGTGTAAATCTACACTCAATTAGCATATGATGGGTCCAACCTATAATAATTATTCTTCAACTTACCATCCCCAAAACAATGTTATTGAATGATTTTCTTACATGTACATCACATTAAATTTCTAACCAGAAAAAACACTCAGAAGAGTACAACAGTTAAAATCAATAATAATAACTCAATCAATTCAGAGCTTACCTATTGTACTAGTATTAGTTCTCATATAACGATTTTTAAAAATGGAGACAGAAGTAGGAAAAAGCAACGAGTTCATATATTTCTAAAATAATATTCCAAATATTTTATAACAAAAATAAACAATAAGACATAATATTTCCAAATTCCAGGAACAAAATTATATTTTTGAAATTCCCTTATACAACTTGGGAGCTTTAAATGGGCAGTCGCAATAGTTGCGATTTGTCCTCATCATTTATCCAAGTATTTATGAGAAATAATATGAAGAATATCCATCATACAAATACTAGACTTATAAAGAAAATTGTCGGTTTTTTGTCAGACCTAATAATATTATATGATCCACATAATATTTTGGCAAATCAATTGAAACACATCAAAGTACTCTACACCACACAGTACAAGATAATATCAATTTTGAATCAAAAACACAAAAAAAATATCTAGTTGAGAAGTGGCAAGTAGACAAGTGAAGTTGACATCAAAACAGTTGGAAAGAAAAACCTCAAACCTTTACTTCAACTAGCAATGATTTGTGGAAAAAGAAGTTTCCTATGAAGAATTTCAAAAATAATTCTTAACCAAACTCGAAAACTAAAGCTTCCTTTAAAGTTGTAATTTTTTAGTGAAAAACACAATCAAGCTAAGACGGCAACAAACTTTGACTATAAAAATTTAGGGTTGCAACAGTTCAACAAACATATGTCTAGTAAGGAAACAGGAAATTTTGACGTCGAGTTTCAGTTAGTCAAAATCCTGAGCTTCGGTAGCTCATGGTTCACGGTAACTCGTTTTCTGAACTAAACCTATTTCATCAGTCAAATGATCGAGTAATGTCTCATTTTTTAACTATGATCCCAAGTCGAGTAATCAATCATGGATTTTCTGGAGAAAGACACCCAAAAAAAGAAACTAAAGAGTGGAAAAAGCAGATTTTACAGAGATTTTGGTTTGAATAAGATCGATTGGGATGTTGAATATAGAAGAGCAGTAGTCTATGTTACTTGCACTCAGGTACCCATGTCCAAAAAGTCTGCTATATAGAGAGAAAAATTCATGATTTTGGCCCCAAATGAAGTGTTCTTGTTGAGGATCCGACACGGGTATATGAGGTAAATTGAACAGTCCGAGTAGCATAGTAAGAAGCATTGAATATCATCAAAATGTCTCTCTTTGTCACACAGCAATACAGCATGATTGAAGTATCTTCTAATCTAAACCTTTCTTAATCCCTTTTAAATAATAAAATCATTTTCTATCGTTTAAAGGTAGGATGCCACCATCTTCAAGAATAATGACATGGGGTTTTAACTCTTTGGCCCGTCACCAACTGTCCCAATTGCACAGCAGATTACTGGGCCTGTGGAAATCAGACATGACTTGGGGCCATAACACAGACAAATTTGGGCCCAGCCTAACTATTCTAAGTGGTTACAAGTCCCACATTTCTTCTCTTTCGAATAATTTTGGAGCAAGAAAGGTTGGACTTTAGTTATTCCTCCCACAAATTAATGTGGGTTATGTGGGCTCAATGAACCACCAATTTAGTAAACTACAAGCTGATTGTTTATAAGCTGCTTCTAAAACTAAGCTCAAAAGCAAGGCAAAATATCTACTGCAAGTTGCAAAGGACAATGAAATAACATTGGATGTGCAAAGATCAACAAAGTAAATGTCAGATCACTCATATATCTCTATTTTATTATGAAAGATTTAAATATCTTCAACTATACAGATAACTCGGCTACAACTGCCTTAAAATTCAAGTATAATTCACAATTCCTAACAATATATAGATAAAAAGGTTGGACGTATTCCTAACTAGTAATGTGACAGCTAAATTCAGAAAAGGTGGAAGTCGTACTTCACAAGAGGAGGGAGGGGACGGGGGAAGTGACGAAAAATCCAGACATATTAGAATTTTCTAGTTAAATGCATTACGGAAAATGGCCATAAACATTAACCTGGTACAAGCAAAGCAACAGCTGTGTCACCCAAGTCATCTTCCACGCATCATCATCATCACAGTTTCTCTTGCTGAGAGGTTGAGATATGTGCCTCTTCAATGTGTCTAGTAAGTAGAGAGATCCCATAGTGTGAAGCGCTTGAAGCAGCATAATATGATGTCACAGTAAGCTGGGTAAATTTAGGAAGAGCATAACCTGCACATTTGATGCCTTAATCAACTCATTTCACAGACATACATTAAGTTACAATAGACTTGAAAATAGCAAGAGTTTTAATTCATGTTAGCACATTACTTGCCCACCTATTCAAACTTTACTGAATCAATCAAGTACCATAAATAATTTATTAAAAAAAAAAAGAAAAACAAACCAAAGAAAGAAAGAATGCTCTGCCTGGAAAACAAGAAAGGGTGAAAAGAGCGAAATGAAAACTCTAAAAAAGCATAAAACGTAGGAAAGCTAAATGTGTCCCTCTCCCTCATCTCCATTTTATTTTCCTAATTATATTTCCTTCTCCCTGCAGTGAAATTAAAAATACATCATCCATTTAAAGAAGACCTCTGCCCCAATAATTTGAGCCATGACCACAAATGGCATACCCGAGTCCCATCTTACCCTATCAATTTAAAAACTTTGTGGCTTCCAACTTCCTTAACAAAACAAAATTTTCACACTCCAACGCTAGATCCAAAAAAGATATTTCCTTCTAGTTTGCTTTGAAAGGGCAAAATGTGCCTAATTATTTTTTATTTCTTCTGTAAATTGCTTTAAATTTTTAAATAATTTCAAAGTGAGTTCTGGAAAATTTGTTCTTAAACATATACATTGTACAGAAATCAAACCAGAGACTAGATTCTAGTTGTATTAACATTTTGATTGACTCCTTGTCTTGCACTCAGAAAAGCCTCTCGCCAATAGAATGGTTTAGTGGGTAAGGGTAGTTACATGTATACTTTGTTCCTGTGAAGAATATTTTCCCCTAGATGCTTCACTACTATCACTAGAAAGGAATGAAGTGACTATGTATTCACAATAGATAGAAAACGGAAATAACTTTGTAAAATATTTGACTAATTCCATTAGAAGAAGCTGAAAGTTTGCTAGCAGATATAAGTTCAACCATGAGAGCGAACAAAAAGAGAAAAAATCCAGTATACCCTGGATAATTAGTGAAAATCAAGTTCCTGTTTCAGTAACAATATTAATATCAAGCTGGCATGGAAATACATATTGATTAAGATATTATTCTTTGCCCGACAATTAGATTACTGAATATAGAACAAACATTAAGACAAACACCCCATTGCCTCCTAATTTTACTCTTTCAACCCATATCCTAATCCCTAACCTGCAGTCTGCCTCCTGTTCATCAGCCCACATTGAACCCGATTGCCTTCCCAGCTCCGCCAATTACACTGAATGTTGGAAAAGGAGTCTAAAACAATGGCTACTATTTAGCTAAATCGGGAATTAGATTGATAAAGGTATGACATCAAGAGTTGAGACTAGTGCGCCCATCACTGAAAGTTTTTGTGATGTCCGTTTTCTTTAAAATTATGTTTGGATATGAAATTTTGGAGGGCAAGTGAGGGATGCATTTTCCCTTAGGGGTCCATTTTTCTTCCAATTTAATAAACTAAATTCCTCAATTGTTGGAGAGATTTAGAAGAAAAATAAAGGGTCACTCTGTCCCTCCTTTCTCTTCCCTCTTTATCCTTCCCATCCCTTTCCCTACACTGTGATTGTTCAGACATAGTGTAACTGGACAGTTTCCAATTTTAGTTAACTTTCTGGCTAAGCTGATGCAAGAAGGATACATCAATGTACACATAACAGGAAAACCAAAACAAAAATAGGGTATCCAAACCGAAAAGTTTGGTTTCAGGTTGGTTGTTTTAATTTGTTTAATTCAAGTTCAGTTATAGTTTTGCAAATTTCTGGCACACAACCTACCCCAATATATACAATACGTCTAGAAATGTAACATTAACAGTAATAGTGGCTCGGTGGCAACTGGTAAGAACACCTTTAGGAGATATTTTTGTCCATATAGATCCTGAGTTTATAAGTCAGCATTAACTCAGCATTGCATCTTATTATCTTAGATCTCACAACCTTACGGTTAGCACTGCCAACTATAAAACACTATCAGCGTATAATACTTGTTCCTTTAATCATCGCCATTACTAGTTTTGAGCCTTTAACATTTGTAAATCTATGCATGAATCATTTCTAAAAAGTGTTTACCCATTGATTTTACCTCAACATAATCAGTAACCAGAGCTATTTTTAGGATGGGCTTGTACATATTGATGTTTAATACAATACTTGAACTCAACAGAAACGAAAGTTCGATTACTCAATTTATAGGTAACCAAATGTTCAGTTAAGTCAAGGCAAATTATTTATAACCTGATATGACTGGGTAACCAAAGTATAATGCTACCTCCATTTTTTATTTTGTGCAACTTTTGCCACTTCGGGATGTTACACATTATGTGAAAAAATAAATAAATAAATAAATAAAATAAAATTCTTTATATTAAATTTTTGTGAGTAAATTTACCCACAAACCCTTATTTCAATTCATTTAAAACATTAAATGACATGTTATTAACTTATTAACCAAACTTAATCATCCCTCGATAAAAACCTAACCCACATCCTCTATCCTCCATCACATCCACCACCCACACCACCACATTTTCTCTCTCAGCCTTCTCAGGCCACCCTCACCACCACTTTTCTCTCTCTTCTCTTACAACCACCATCATATTTTTTTCTCCACTCACAACCACCACCACCACTGGTCAAGTCACCCTCAATTCTTCCTCCCTCATTAAAGTCGTCACCGCTGTGGCGCCCACCATCGGGTTTTTCCTCTCTTTTTTTGTTCAAAAACACCATTAAAGCTTAAGGTTGAGATTTTTATGGTTAAATTTAACCAAATAAACCCCTAATTGATGATGAGAGGGTAATAATTTCCAATTTTAATCTTTTTATCTTCATATTATTAGGGTGGTTGGTGGTGTTTTCGGGAGAGTGAGGATGTGTGGTGGTTGTTTCGGGAAGGGGGGGGGGGATAGTGGTGGTTTTCGTGGAGAGGGAGGGTGGGTAGGTGGATGGAGGTTCCGAGGAAAGGGAGGCTGGGAGGTGGTTGTTTCGAGGAGAGGGTGGGTGGATGGCTTAGTTTTAAAAGGCGAGAGGTGCAACGAGGCGCATAGGGTCCGTGGAGCCTGGGCGCAAGGCGCAGGCGCGCGCCTTTCGTAGATGAGGCGCAAAATTTTATTTTTTACATTTACTTTTCTGCTTTCTCGGTATTAAATATCTGAAACTGATTTAAAAAAAACTCATATTAAATTTCAAAAACTAATCTAAAAAAAACTCACATGGAAAGAAAAAGGATCGAAGGAAGAGACTAACCTGTGAGAGATTGCCGGTGACAATTCCGGTGCCGGAATCCACCGGGAAAAGCTCACCGGCAACCTCTGTTGCGGCAGCAACAACAAATTTCCCCAATTATTTGACAATTCGCAAATTAGGATTTCTCATATTTAGGATTTTTGATTTTGGGGTAAAATTGACGCTACTTCATGCAATTGATTGAGGGGTTAACTCGAAAATGTAAAACAAAGTCTGGGTAAGATTTAATTTGAATTTTTTTGGTCTTTTTCTATTGATTTTCTCAAATCTTCCCTTTCTCTCGCGTTTGAACCTGAAGCTGCCTAGGCGCAGCGCCTTGCGCCTTGGCAAAGGCGGTATGAGGCGCACCAAGGCGCTCACTTTTTGTAGGTGCTTGCGCCTGCAATGGTTAAAGCTCACTGACGTGCGCTTTTGTGAGCCTTGCGCCTAGGCACGCTTTTTAAAACTTAAGTGGATGATGGTGATTCGAGGAGAGAGAGGGTGGATGGTGGTGTTTTAGGAAGCGGGAGGGTGGGTGGTGGTTGTTTCAGGGAGAGAATGGGTGGATGGTGGTGCTTTCGGGGAGCGGGAGGGTGGGTAGTGGTGCTTTTGGAGAGAGGGTGGGTTTTAGTGGTGGTTAACAGGGTGAATGTTGGTGGTGGCAGGGTGGTGTTGAGAAAGGTGTTGGTGTTGGTGTAGGTTGAATGGGTGATGACGTGGTGTTGGTGGTGGTTGCCTTTAATTTATTAATTATCCTTATTTTTTTCTCTTTACCGTTAATCACATAACCCTTGTTTTCATTAACAACATTAAGAAATTTTTGTGTTGGGAAATGTGTCACTAATTTTGTTGCAAAGAATAATAACAATACTATGGTTAAAATTTGCTTATTTTACATTGAAACACAAAAGAGAGGCAACAATGGGTAATTCAGAAATTTCCCTCAAAACTTTATGAAAATAAAAGCTAATTATGTTTGGATAACAATAGTGAAGGGAAAGGGAGGGAGGGAGGGAGAGGGTGATCTTCCATTTTCCTACTAAATCTCTCCAACAATGGAGGGATTTGATTTATTAAAAGGGGAAGGAAGATTGACTTCTCTTCCCTCATTTTATAACATATCCAAACAAAGGATGATGCTTCCCTCCCTTTCTCCTCTTCCTTTCCATCCATTTCTCTCTATCCTAACATAGTGTTAATGAAGAAAAAATTCCCTATTATCATAACTTTTTACTTTTAAGCCGAGGCCTTTTTAGTTGAAGAGATTTGGCTAAAAAAGAATGGAATGGAAAAGGTTTTAATTATGATCCCATGTTTGGTTTGATAAATGACATGAGAGTTCAAAGAAAAGAAAAGGAAAGGAACTGGGAGGGAAGCCCCTACACTATTTTTTTAGCTTTCCTGAAAGAGAAAAATAAAAGTTGTAAATCAAACTTCTTTTCTCTTCCCATTATTTCCTTTCCTTGACCAAACATTGGAAAATAAAATCTGCCACCTTTCCCTTCTCTTCCTTTCTTTTCCTTTCCCTTACTTTCTCTTCTTTTCCTTTACTTCTATTGAATCAAATTAATTCATCAAAAACCTATAGAATCTAAATTCAATTTGCCTTCAAGGTAATTTAAAGCTCAAGTAATTCTCTACTCTTACATCTCATGTTAGGACAGATACAACCAAACAAAAGCAGGTTTGAAATTTTAGTTTCTTTATTTATTTGAGAAGAGGGGGGGGGGGGTGTTGTTAGCCCAACTCTTTATCCAAAAGCTATCACTCTCTCTGAGCTCTAACTCACAGACCTCGCCATAAGATTGCCAATAACCAAGGATCCACACAAACCAATACCTTAGTCACACAGCCATAATCAGAGACCCTTAATACTAAATCATGCCAAATGAGATCCAAGCTGTCATATTTTCCGTAACCAATGCCATTTATACTATTTGAGCCAACATTTGGTTTAGGTAATGGTTTGGTGAAGAGTCTGATGAGCAACAAGTGGATTAGTCAGTTGACACTGGAAGGAAAACCGCCAATGCATTAATAAAGCTCAACAAGTGTGGTCATAAAAATAGTCAAAGGCCATTAGATCAGATTGACAGACATTATAAGACATTGCCAATGAGGCTTTGTGAGAGCCCAGACATGCTGTGGTGATGTAGGGTGACTGCCTGACTGGTGAGAGTAGTTAGAACTTGAGAGATTCAGAATTTTTTTACTATCCTCGATCAAAACTATTGAGGCAAAATTGTAAAAACCAACCCTTTGCCTTCTGGCCTCAACTCATTGTTTGATAGTACTTAATCTAGTGATATAACCATCAATGACATCAAACAAATTGATTCCCTGATTTACTTGGACTGAACAAACAACAAAAATTAAAAGTTTATGCCAATATCTCTAAGCAGTGAGTAATATAGGAGTCTTTTAACAAAGTTCTACCAATTTGCAAATAATTTAAATGAGAGAAAAGGCAATTTTTTCTGAACGATCTTGTTTACACAAGAGATTGTATATGCAACTTCCTAAGGACTTTCAGCAACTATCATGCGCCGACAATCAACCTACAGCTAAACCCTAAAATATTATAATAAATAGACATTCTACAGTATGATATAAATCAAATCTTACCACCAAAGGCAGCACATGCAGCTGAAGACAAAAGTAAGGGTGGAAGCTGCAGCAGGTACAGAAATTACAGTAAGATTAAGCTAAAAATAAGATTTACAGAAATGAAGGTCAGTATATATTACGATAAATTTACAATTGCCTGTGCATGGATTGGACTTACCCCAACAACAAATGGAAGCCACTTGGGTCCTTTAACATACTTCTGGACGAAAGGTATACCTAAGAATAAGTATCATTAGGCTATAGATACTTCTTTTCAATGAAAGTAAGGTAAAAGTGGAAATTACCAGTGTTGAAAACATGAGTAGCACTTAGCATTCCTCCAATCCCACAGCCGGCCTACATAATAGTCCACAAATATACATTTAGCTAAATGGGATGGAGAAAATTTAGAGACGAAGCCTAGGGGGAGAAAAAGAAAGTAAAAGCAGAACGATGTGAATGCCTTGATCCCAATGCAAAAACTATTGTATTCTGTAAAGGCGTAAATGAATAGGAAAAAAAAAAATCCATTTCATTAACAAATCTTAGCATAACCTGTAAGGACAAGATTGAGTCCTCCAACTGTGGAAAAGAATGGACAAAGAATGCCAGTCTTATAAACAAAAAACACTACAACAACAACAAAGCCTTAATCCCAAAATAATTAAGGGTCTGCTAACATGAATCGTCATAAGGAATCGTACAATATAGAAAAAAGGATAGAACAGGATAATCAATTGAAAGAGTTTGAAAAAAGGTGTGTAAAGTGAGGAAAAATAAAAAAGAGCATCCAAGTAAAAATTAAGAGAGTTTTAAAAGGGAACCAAGAACAAAATTCAAGAAAGTTTTAAAGGAGTGGTAAAAACGTGTGAGTAAAAAAAAAAAGATTAAGATTTGAGAAAACTTTACCAAAGGAAATCAATACAGTTCATAAAACACGAATTGGCATAAACAAAAAACACTAAAATAAAATACCAAGCTACTTGAGTAAAAAGGAAAACCATCTCATAAAAAAAGTCTTGTAATGGTTTACAATTGATTGTAGAAAGAATGACAAGAAGTAACCATAAAGAGAAATCATCCACTCAGACTCCATAATCTAGAATATACAGCATCCAAGGGAGCAACTTCCAAAAAGGCCAGATGTTTGTTACCCATTCAAACTCTGACCTCAAATTGAACTTTCATGGGCTAGAAGCATTAGCACCTGCCACATCCATAAACAATTCCTATTTTATACTCCATACACCATTTTGCAGTTTCAGCTCTTTCAAAGCTGCCAAAGTCAATAACCAATCACAAGAAGTTTTTAAACAATTGAGGAAAACCAACTTCCCTCGTCTTCAGTCAATTCAACCACAAGGTCCAACCCTGTTAAGAGATCTCTCTTAATAGACTCTCTCTTAAAATATCCTTAGACCTCTCACAGTTTTTTCTAATCTTAAGAACCAAATAGAAGGGAATCCTTAAAAGGGATGATGACAGGACTTGTTCCACTAAGCAAAAGACCCCTATTACACTCATTCAATCTTCTATGAATTCAAAAAACTAATCCCATAAAGCCACGAATAATATCCCATAATGGGAGTCCTAAATAAGAAATAGAGAAATTCTTGAACTCACAACTATCCAAGACTAACTAAACGATACACAAATTTGGGATGACAATCAAGACATTTACAAGTATCCAATAAGTTTCTCAAAACAAGGCGATACAATCTCAAGCTGCAAAAGGAACAAATGCCAACTACCGCAAGATAATCAGAGTAAGAATTTACTTTATAATCACAGTTATCCAGACATCACCACCGAGTGATGAGAAAAAGGAAACTTTGGCAGTGTCCATTGGCTGGTTTTTAAAGCCAACAGCTGGAGAGAATAGAAACAACCTACACCACCATCCACCTAGGCAACTACAGCTCTTACTTCATGACTTTGTCAAAAAAGCACCCTCTTCATCGGCCCTCCTTATATCAGCAACCAACTATCTAGCATAACAGCAGCAGCAATAATCTTTTGCATCTAGCTACGCATTAAAAGACAAGTATTGCAAAATCATTTCACGAGATTGATAGGCCAAAAATTTAGACCAAATTTGCAGGAAATCAGGAGGCACAATAATAAGAACAACATTCTTGAATTTAACAAACAAATCCTGTTTTCAAACAGAGACTCAAAGGAGGGATTTCCAAGTTTGACAGACAACCCATACACTCATATACATACTTTAAGATGGACTCTCTCAAAAAATTTCTAACATGTGATCAGAAATCACCTTTAGAGACACCAAACAAAAATCAAAGCTGCTTCAAGACAGGGGCTTGATCAATAAATATAGATTATCTCATGTAAAAAAAAGAGATTCCATAGAAAATATCCTCCACATATCTTATCAAAGTTATGCACACCTCAAGTCCTCATTTAACTTCTTTGTTAAACAAACTCCAGTCCTCAACTAACTCCTTTGTTAAACAAACAGAGGAATGTATTGGCTTTCAATCTTTAACCTGGGCCCATTCTCTCCCACTAGGCAAACTTTTAATGCATGGTCATCTCGACCTCTCCAACCAACTCACTACAAGTAACTCCTGCAATCACAAGCAGCACTCTCCGTCTTCATTTCTTTTTTTTTTCTACATCCAGAATGAATGACCTTCCCTGTCTAAACTAAGTGTTCCCAACCCATTTACACTCCAAGCCTTTAATTTTTTTTCAATAAACTTCAACAGTCCAGAAAGCATTGCAAACTTGAACCCATTAAAGCCCAACAAACAAATCTTGAAATCAAGATGCAAAGTCTATATGTAGCCAAGACACAATGGAAGGATCCAAAGTGGGAACTAAGACAATGACAATGACCACACTTAGCTCTAACATAAAAAATATACATTAAATTAAAAAGCTCCAAATCCTCTAACAACTATAAACACATCCAATTAACACCTTGAGTGTTTCAATTGTCTCTCACTCTCTCTCACCACCATATCAGAAAGTACACTAAATTTTATCACATTAGGCACAAAGTTATTAATTCTTGGCAAAGACATGTCCTTCACAGGGAAGTGTTGTACAATGCCGCCTTAGATCATCTTTACTAACACCATATAAATCACATATGAAATCAGAAACATAATAATGTACTCATACCTTCACCAAGACAGTTAAAAAAATATAAACAATTAAGTTCCATCCAAAAATTTAACAAAATTCAAAGTTGGTCTACAATTTCTGAGAGCAATAGAAACTGCAAGAAATATATTGTATAGGCAGCTCGCTTACTATGTTCGGGTATACACAAACAAAAAGAGAGAAGACAGGAATCATACCACAGTCGTAGCATCATGCAACACAGGAGTAATTGTCCATTCACCACTCCTCTGAATCAACAAGAAACCCAAAAAGGCAAATAGTCAGCATAGCAAGAAAATTCTTTGAGACAAATCGTCGAACAGTTAATATTCATACCAAAATGCAGCGAAAAAAGAGCAAAAAATGAAGGAAAAGGTCAAAGAGAAAGCACACAGAATAATTAGATTGAGAGAATATACAGATTCAGAGTCGAGGAGAGAGAGACAACGAGGGCATCGCGGGGTGCCGAGGCCAGGATTGATGGTGGGAACATGGTGATACGCATTTCCAGTTCGAAGCTTCTCCTCATACACTTCTCGGGTCCCCATCTCTCCACTTGCCCTGATGATTTGGTTTTGTGCTTTTTTTTATGTACCAAAACTCCAAGCTACTTAGACTTCTCTTTCTTTGCAATTATGGTGAATTTGGAAAGGAAAAAAGAAAAAAATAAAGAGAGCATGACTTTTTAAAGTTAGCAAGAATATCAAAGTATTGTTTAAGTTGGAAAAATAAAACGGCAAGAACAATTTAAACAAATACAGAGTAAAAAAAAAGTGATCACTAAATAATATAAAAATAATAAAAATATAACGACTATATTTTCATCATATACCTCTAAATTTTGCAATTACTCATCATATACCCTTAATGTTTAGATTCACCATGTACCCTAAGAGATTACTTTTGTAAATACATCAAATTAACCTTGATGACCAATGTTCGTCAACTCCATTAGCTTCTCACACAAAACATTGATACACTACCACCAAGCGCCAGTTATCTAGCCAAAATCTCACAAGTTATTTGTCAAGAAACATCACTCAAACACCAACCATTTCAGCTAAAAAAATCAATGGAAAAATATTGTCATCGAAATTTGGATATTGTGCAGAAGTTTGGCCAGAGGACATAATTAATGTCAGAAATGATGGAGTCCCAAAGGTCAGCAATGAAGCAAGAGCAGAGCAGATTAACAAGAAGGCAGATCTTATCATCCACAAACCTAGCCCTGCCATCTTTCTTTCTCTATCTGCAGAAACCCCTATCGCCCACATCAATATTCCACTTCCGCTGACCACTAGTTCAACCCCTTACCTATATAGTTAAACCTCGGCCCCTAACACTCCTTGATTCCCATGCATCTGCTTTCTTCCCAAATTCTATAACACCCAGACTCTAGAACCGATTTGGTACTTTAAATTAACAAATTAATAATTGAGAATAAAAGCATTTGCAAGTCTTTATAAAATAGAGCACGAAAAGTATCAGTGTGGAGCACATATGCTGTAGCCTGTTGATTCTTTGTAGCTTGCCAAAGCTACATTACTTCACATGGAGCAAGTAACATCTTTTAAGAGTGGGCTCCTCTTTTTATGTGTGTTCCTGCTTTCTTGCATTTTTTGTTAATTAATGAAATGATACAACGGCTCTTTGATTATAAGGACATCAATAGCTACTTCAATGCAAAATTAAGTCGTTGGTTTTATTCTCAACGTTAATTATGAGACCGAAGCATTCCTTTAGAGTTAAGGGGAAATTCTATAGGACAGCAATAAAACCAGTATTGCTCTATGATGTTGGGCTTCTAAAAAGAAGCACATTAAAAAGATAGAGATTACGGAAATGCACATGTTAAGATGGATGTGCGGGAACACTCTAAGAGATAGAATCAAAAATGAAGTTATTTCGCAAAAAAGTGGTTGTCGCAGGCTTTGAAGACAAACTAAAGGAAAATTGTCTATGTTGGTTTGGGCATGTAAGACGGAAACTCCATGGTGTACCGGTACGAAGAATGAGATCATGGAGGAGTTAAACGAGGTAAAGGGAGACCAAAAATGACTTGTTTGGAAAGAGTTAGAAAGGATATGAAGCATATGGATTTGCATGAGAATGAGCTATTTGATCGTAAGGGATGGATGAGGAAGATTTAATTCATGTAGCTTACCCAATCATGGGATTAAGGTTGATTGATGGATTGATTTGATTGTTTGTTTATTATTTGTTTCTATAAATAGCAATAGAATAGTACAAATGAGCCACAAAACTTCCAATCACCTCTTACTCTTAAAGTAGTTCTAACAAATTACGAGTATAAAATGTACTACCTCTGTTTCTTATTATTTACGACAAAGGGGCATTATTTGTGAGACATAAAAAATTCCTTTGTAGCAAAGAATGCAAATTATAGAGCAAAAACACCCACATTACCATTCAGCACTGTTCACTATGACAAGGTCTTCAAACAATGGGGTTAGCATTGTCCGAAAAGAATAATACTCAAAGTCTTAAATAAATGAGGCCATGATTTCACCCTTTTATATAAGTAACAAATCTGAAGACTATTCTTGCTTAGTTTCCTTAAATTTGCAACAACTTTGCTCTATTCATATACTCCCTCCGTCTCTTATCTACATGCCTATTTCCCATTTTACACAGGAATTAAGGAACTTAGATATTCCTTAAAAGCCATGATTGGGAAGTACAAATATACATGTGGGGATAGAGAGAGATAGAGAGAAAGAAAAGGTAGTTGGTAATTATTAAAGAGATGGAGAGAGAAAGTATTGAAAATGATGTCAAAAGTAAAAATAAAAATAAAAGAAAAATGAAAATAACTCATCAAAAAGAGGGAATATTGTCAAAAAGTACATTCTTTAAATAGAAATAGGCATGTAATTCTGAAACCCCAAAAACAAAAGTAGCCATGTAAATAAGGGACGGAGGGAGTACTAACTTAGACAACGACCATGCTTGGTAAATGGCTTTTTTGGTTAGCTTTTGGGTTTTGGTTTTTTTATGTGGTCAAACAGCAAAAAAAAAGTGTTTGGTAATTGTCTTTTCATTCGACGACAAAGCTGGCTTTTAAGCTAAAATGAAAAAGCTGTTATGAGTAGCTTTTTTTTTGTTGGCTTTTGGTTTGTTGGCCCACAAATTATCTAATAAACAACCAACGTCCACCAACTAAATTTACCAAACATCAAATAAGCCAAATGAACCAGCCAACCGCCAGCAGCCAATAACCAAGGCCAACATATGTATTACTAATATATAGAAAAGCAATGGAAGATGATGTTGGATTTATCTCAGTATATACTTTCATTAAATAGTTTTGTATTGTGTGTTGGTTCCGGTAAAATTGTTGTAATTTTAAAGGATGGATAAAGTACTAGTTTACCACACTTTGTTGGGAGGCTTGTAACCCACTTTACCATTATAAGTTCAGAAATATAATTGCTTTGATTAAGAACATAATAGTTAAAATTTAAACCAAAATTAATGATTAATTCACTAGTCAACATTGTGACTCATACCGCTTTCTACATTCCTCCAATTTCTCCACTTACTAAATCTGAAATCCAATCGACTCACCCACAAATCCACAATTGATCAATTGTGATTATTGTTCATAAGAATCATACCCAAATACAAACCCATCAAATTCAAGAATTTAGTTAGATTATCAAACAGAAGTTCAGAAACTACAACATTAACTAACCACTCAATTATCTAACTTAATCACCAACATAAATTCTGACATTTATTATTTAATCATATCAATCTCCAATTGATCAATAAACGACTCAACTAATTTATTTCAATTAGCGGTTTGACATAAATTACTGTAATAAACGAAAAAATTCAAGCGAAGCCATACTAATCAATTTTGAGTCTAATTAGCAATTACAACATCAATTATACATTAGTTAAAAAAATCAAATTAGGGCAAACTAACCTCTTTAATTGCAGGAACTCTGCTAGTGATTGCCACCCGTGGCGTCTCCAGGATTTCCAAAGAGGGGGTTCGAAACTTCGGAAGTTCAAAATCATAATTAACAAAGGAACAAAAATATAATAATTAAATATTCAATACATAAGTTCAAATCATGGATTGCAAATAGATTACACAATACAAATAGAAAAAAAAAATTTACAGAAGCATTCTTCGAGATTCCTAAAAGGCAGAGAATAATTTGAAAAGAATTTTTGACTCTTTTTTCTTTTCCTAATATTTCTTTTTTAATATTATTATTAATATGTATATTTTGGCTGAACTGTTTTTTTTTTTTTAAATAAATGATGAATTATTGCTTAATGGCTTAATTATTAGTGATTTTAGTTTGGTCTTCTCAATCTTGTTTTATTTGTATTTAATGACATATCATCCTGATTGTTTAGAAAATAATTAGGTTCTTATGTATAATTGGGATTGGCTTATATTATGCCTTCAGTTAACTTTGAACCTAACATTTTTTTATGAACATTGACAATATGTCCATATCTAAATAATAATGCAAGCTGATCAGCATCCTTCTGTAATAATATCTGTCCATCTCACTCTAGCATTTTTGAACTAGCAGTACGCGTAATCTCATATTAACAAGCAATAAGCAACAATCAACAATTAAGTAATTTACAATCAACAATCAACAAACAAGAAACAACTTAACAACAAACAACTAAACAAGTGCGAAACTGGGAAGCAGCAAGCTCACCAGACTACCGTGGACTCGTGGAGGCTGGAGGCTAGAGGCGTCGACGCGTCTGCCGTGTGGTCGTCGTCGGACGTCGGTGGAGCAAGGAACCTGGTCGTCTGCTGTGCGATTTAGCAAAAAAAATCCCCAAATTGAGAACTTGAGAAGTAAATTAGCGAATTATAACCAATCTTCAGCGATTTACAAAACATCCCCAATTCGTAATGTATATTAGCATATGAAATTCAACGATTTAGCAAAAAAAAAAATCCCCAAATTCACTTACCTCACTACCAGACGGCTGCGGGTCTGCGAGGCTGCGCCGCTGCGGACAGTCGGTCAGACAAAGAGTCACAGAGGGACAGCCGGAATTCCGGAAGACGGGAAGAGGAGGAGGAAGAAGTTAGGGTTTTGAGAACTTGAGAAGTTAGGGTTTTGTACCCACAAACTCTTGTGTGATGGGATGTGATAAAAACCACAAGGCTCCAACTTTTGTTGTTGTCAGAAAATACACAAATATTCTATTTAACCTATTTTGCTTTTTTTTTTTTTTAAAAAAAGTTTTTAATTTTTTCCAAAAAATCTGTGTTCAATGAACCCGGATCCGCCCCTGGTTGCCACAGGTGGGAGGCGGCGTTGAGAGGTGGTGGTTGGCGCCGAGCGTGGTGGCGTTAAGGGGCAGGCACCACAGCCGGAGAGGAATACGAGCGTTTTTTTTTTTATAGTGTCGAAATGTTTTTTTTTGGAAGTACTGATCGAATGGTGAGAGTAAAAAAGGGGGAATTCCAAGTTAGGCTATGTTCTTTAAAACTGCTCTGCTATGCCCTGCCTACCCTGCCTGCTCTCCTCTCCTTTGCTCTCCTATTTTGAAATTTGTTCTTTTTTGTTTAAAACTAATAATTAATAATAATAATAATTAAAATTTAATAAACATAAAAATAAAAATTATTAATATTTATTAATAATAACTAATACTTATAGATAATAATAATAATAAGAATTAATATATAATATTAATTGATAATAATAACTAATATTTAATGGTAATAATTAATATTTTATACTATTTAACACATTTTCTAACGTTACAAAAAGAGTAAAAAGAAATCTAAAAAAATCATAATAATTATAATAATGATGATGATGATGATGATGATGATGATGACGACGATGATGATATTAAAACTAATAATAATAATAATAATAATAATAATAATAATAATAAATCTAGTAATAATAATAATAATGCTGAAATCTGCTCTGCCTGCTCTGCTCTGCTGAAATCTGCTCTACTCTGCCGAGAAGCTCAAAAGAATAGAGCCTTACTCTCGGAGAGAAACTTGCATTGTTTATCACGGGATATTATCGAACTTTCCCATACAGGTTTTTGGGAATTTTAATTTGAAACGGTTATTTTACCAAATGCCATCAAGGTTTTCAAAACTCATCAAATGTCATCGAACTTTTAAAAAATTCACCAAATGTCATTAATGACTAACGGCCGTTAGTCATTAAGATTAAATCAAAACACGTGTCATGATATGATTGGTTTGTTTTAATCATTTATTTTAATTAATAAAAATAATTTTTTGTCATGATTTTCTTGACAAAAATTAATCGGGTAAAGTTTTGGAGGTCATTTTATCCTTTATGGAAACAAATTAAGCTCGAAATTGGCAAAAAAATAATGTAAATGCCCCATTTTGAGTGTTAAAAAATATCTCGATTAGCGTGTCGTTATTTTTAACCATAAAATTAATTGGGCAAGGTTTTTGGGGTCATTTTGACTCTTTATGGATACAAATTATGCTCGGAATTAGCAAAAAAAAATGTAAATGCCCCGTTTTTTGCGTTGAAAATTATCTCGATTAGCGTGTCATTATTTTTAACCATAAAAATTGATTGGGTAAGGTATTGGTGGTCATTTTGATCCTTTATGGTTACAAATTAAGCTCGGAATTGGCAAAAAAAAACGTAAATGCTCCGTTTTGTGTGTCGAAAAATATCTCAATTAGCGTGTCGTTATTTTTTAACATGAAAATTAATTGGGTAAGGTTTTAACCATGAAAATGACCACAAAAATTTACCCGAGCAATTTTTGTCACGAAAATCGAGAAAAAAGTATTATTTTTATTATTAAAATAAATGATTATTGTGCATTAATTTTAAAAAGTAATAGCATTTGGTGAAATAATTTTCCAAAGTAATGACATTTGGTAAAATAAGAATTGCATTAACGGAGAACTAAACCTATGCAATAATGGCACGAGGTGTCATTGTACTGTTTGTCAGTGACATCAGGTGAATTTTGAAAACCTTGATGGCATTTGGTGAATTTTTAAGTACTCAGTGGCATTTGGTGAAATAGTCGATTTTGAAATTAATGATTTAATTGGCGTTGGTAACGGGAGTTTGTTTGAAAATTCACTCCGTTTGTGAAACATTAATGGTTGAAGGTAGCAGGCTCGCAAGCTTCTGAAGGTAATGGTGGTTGTCTCGCAAGCTTGTGACGGTAACAATGGCTGTTTTTGGTTGCTGTTGCTGGATCCCAATTGTGGAAGGTCGGGATTGAAATTTCTTCAATTCCCATATGAAATTGAAATTGATGATTTTTGGTTTGATTTTGTTTTGTTATCGTTCTAATTTATTAATTAGATTTACCAATTACCACCACCGAAGCTCAGATCTACAAGCTAAAGCCTTCCATGGTTGGAGTCTTGGAGAACACTCAGATTGCCGACGACTAAACTCTAGAAGTGATAGATGGTAGCTGGCAACCATTCCCAGAAATTTACGACATTTGTCGTCAAACTCTAACGTCGTTACTACACGACAGCTTTTTATAAAAACTAGAATTAAAACATAAAATTTGACATGGCAATGCTCATTGTTCAATTATTTACAAATACGCCACTAAGATAAATGGCCAGGTGAGATTAACCTGGGCAGCCCCGTAAAAAAGTAGGCAATAAGTCTTGTGTAAGGCGGGTGTACGTTAATTTTATTGTAATACGGTCACTTTGAGGTTAACTTTAACTATTTTTAATGTAACTTTAACCACTTAAATACTTTTAATTTGTCGTTGGTTTGAATTTTATTTTAATGTGTAATTTCTTGTAGATTCATAATTACATATTATAAAAGCTAATATGATTAATCTAATATATTATAAGTTTTTTGTAAGATAAAATTTATTATTAGAAAAATAGTAACTTTTGTAGTACATCCTCTATTTCACTTTTTTTGCAACTTTGGAGTCGACACGGACTTCTAGGCAAAAAATGAGAAATGAAGATTAAGAAAAAAAAGGGGCATTTGATTAAGGAAGGAGAGAGAAAATGGGGATAGATTAATAATTAACCACCTGCAACATCACCACTTCATAGCACCACCTAGTACATACAAGTCACCAACACCAACCTCACAAGCACCACCCAACCACCACACATTCACCCCGTAGCCACCACACACCCAAAACCTAAAACCCACCTCGTAGCCACCACACACCAGCACAAACCCAAAACCATCTACACACGGACACACCACGCCACAACCATACCACCCAAAACCTAAAACCTACCCCATAACCACCACACAGCCACCCCGTAAAACACCCACACAAATTAAACCCAAACCACTTACCCTAGCTAACCAAAAAAATCATACCACAACCTCATCATAAAAACCAACGACCCACTTGCCCTAAATTCATTTGTAAAATGTCGTTTAAACCACCACCATACAACGTGAACTTTCCGTCATTGTACTCCATGCGAAGATCTCCGCCATCCCAGTGTTTTAGCTTCGTGGGAAGAGAGAGAGAGAGAGAGTCAGATTGAAGGATAAAGTAAGAAACTAGGGAATTGAAGAAGAACTTCAAGGGTTTGAATTCTGGAAAAATCGAATGAGGGTTGAATTGATGTTCGGTGAATTGAATTGGTGTTGGTTGGGGGGGAATGAATTAGTTTTGATGGAAATAATTAAATTAATTAAGTTAGATTAGTTTTGATGGAGTATTTTATTAAGTTTTGTATTAAGTAATTAATTGAGTTTATGAAAATTTTAGTAAGGATGTTTTAGTAATTTCCTTTAAAAAACTTTACTAAAAATGGAAAATTTTGGAAAGTTGCAAAAAATGTGTAGCGGACAAATTTGGCAAAAATTGCAAAAAATGTGAAACGGAAGTAGTATAAAGGGTAACTTTAAATACTTTTATGATAACTTTAACCCGTCTTACAATAAATTAATGTACATCCACCTTTTTGGAGAATTTGTGAAAAGTAGGAGTATGGTGGACACATAAACCGTTAAAATGGACGGTAGGGAATTTTGTTAGAAAGCATCGTAATTATTTATACAAGCTAAGAGGCACACGCTACGCGTGTACAATTTAAGAAATTAGAAGGAAAAAAAATTAACCAACGTTCGTCATCAACCTAGAATTACCGATTCACCAACCATGTGTAATAGGAGTTGTAAAACTGATAATACAGATGAAATATTTACTAAAAGCGTGAGGAAGAAAGAACAACAAAAAAACATGAGCAAAATTAGGAGGAATTTTTTCCAAAAGAAGAAATGAAAATCAAGCGCAGTTTCAATTTTTGTGGTAGCAGTTATTAATTTATTATAGGGTAGTTAGAGCATCTTTAATATGCCACAACAATTTTTAAGCTACAACACTTTTTAGCCACAAAGTGTTTTAATGGTAAGCTACGACATCTTGTAATTTATAGAAAATTAAAATATATATAAAAGAAAAATTAATTAGTTGCGCACGTGTCATATTATTATTGGAGTGAGTTTTTTTTCTATTTTTTTAACTTTTTTTTTCTTTTTTTTTTCAATCAAGCAATTAAGCATGTTGCTTGTTTGGGCTACAATAGCTTGCATGTTGCTCATTTTTTTATTCTCCAATGGTAAGCATGTAGCTAGATATTTTATTTATATTGCAAGTAGCTTGTTATAATTAAACCATTGGAGATGCTCTTATGATAGGACATTTTTTAAGAAAATAATTCTTAATTTCTAATTGTAATTGTGAATATGAAAGGTAATTTCGCAACTTGAGAGGGGAAATTGGGGATAGTGAAATTTATCACCCAAAAGGCTTTTTCACTTTATATGTAGGATTTGATTATGAAAAACCCAAGTTTATCACTGTGATAAAATAATTTATTTATCATTATGGGCAAAAGTGTAAGTTTTGCGATAAAAATGGGTAAAATCGCTGCTTGAAATAGTGATTTCCCCCAAAGCCCCGCTTTGTTTATCCCGGAGTTTAACTAGGGCGACCTCTTTTACTTTTTTATTTTAAGTTGTAGAATATTTGTTTAACATGCACTTTTTGGAACAACTTTATGCAGTTGTAACTAATATGGGTAAACATATGTGTATTTATAGTTGTCACATATTCTGTATCAATCCTTAATAATTTATAGGGTTGTAATTAGTGTAATACTTGTTGTTTGGGCCTAGTCCATCTCCTAAGCACAATGTACCTGAAATGACGAAAATACCCCTCTGTGATCCAGCCCGTCATCCTTAATCATCCATTAATCATCACAAAGTATAGATTTACCCCTACTCTGTCCAATAAAGTACAACTTTGCCATCTGAAAGTACATTTATAAATAGCCAACCAATGATTAATGATGGTAACTTTTTCTAAATTTCTCTTCTTCTCTCTCTATTTTATCTCTCTAGAAAGTACACTCTCTCTCTTGAAAGTACTTTTCTCTGACTTAAGCATTGGAGGGGCTTTCTCGGGTCACACCCCCAGGGCAGCTAACCTTCTCTTTCTTGCAGGCGGAGCTCTCAGACACTCTTGCAAGGTGGAGCTCAAGGACTTTTGGACAATTGGACGTAGACTCTAGGACATCTTGATACCCGCACACTATTAGAAATAGGCTGATTTCCGACGGACAATTTCCGACGGACTCTTATTTCCGTCGGAAAAATCAGAATTTCCAACGGATTTTTTATTTCGTAGGAAACTTCCGACGGAATATAAACCGTCGAAAAATATAAGCTTTCCGACGGAATATTCTGTCGGAACAGTAAATTTCCAACGGAAATAAAATCTGTCAGAACATTAAATTTATAACGGAAATAAAATCCGTCGGAACATTAAATTTCCAACGGAAATAAACTCTAGATCTAGAGTTTTCATGGTCGAATTTGACCTTGTTAACCCAATTTCGATGTTTTGTTTGGTCAAATCAAGGTATGTTTTTTCGGTTTTTTTGATTAAAATTAAATTTCTATTTTTCGGGTTTTTTTTTTATTTTAAATATATTGTTATTTTTCGGTTTTATGAAAATTTATGGTGGTGGTGGTGGATGTTGGAGTTCGGATTGTGGTGGTTGTGGTCGGATTTTGATGTTTATTTTTTTGGGTTGCGGTGTCGTGGTGGTAGAGTGGGTGGGTGGGTTTTTTGGTGGTGGTTTTGGGTGGTTTCAGTAAAGCACGTGGGTGTGGTGGTGGGTGGGGGTGATCTGGGTGGGTGTGCTGCTGGGTTTGGTTAGTGGGTCAAGTTCGTGGGTTTAGTTTAGGGGGCTGGTGGTGGTTTTGGGTGGTGGGTTAAGTACGTGGGTTTTTTGGTGGTGATTTTGGGTGATGGATCAAGTACGTGGGTTCAGTTTAGGGGGGGGTGGTAGTGGGGGCTTTTTTTTTATTGACGTTTTTGACGGAAATTTCCGTTGGAAGGAAGCAGATTCCGACGGAATTTTCCGTCAGAAGTGGTATATTCCGACGGACACTTGATTAAAGTCAAAAACAGCCCGACATAAATAAATCCGTCGGAAAACGGTCTTCCGACGGAAATTCCGTTGGAAAAGGTCGAATTCCCTATAAAGGGTTTTGCGACAGACTGATTCCGACGGATTTTCCGGTGTTTCCGACGGATTTTTTCCGTCGGAATCAAGCTTATTTCTTGTAGTGGAAATACCCTAACATTCTTAGGAGAAGTCTGTTTCCAGAAATAGGTGGCGCCGTCTGTGAGGATTACTTACTAAAAGCTATGGTGAATACTAGGTATCCCCGACCGTATCAAGATGCTACTAGGCAAGTTCAAGTTCTCTCAACTTGGCATAACCATATAGTTGAGGAAATTATACCACAAGATCCAAATGAACCCGTAGGCGAGGTGAATGACCTTTAGCTAGTCAGTCGCTGGGATTTGGAGCAAATTGCAACCCAAAGCAACAAAAACATTAAAAGAAAGCTTGAGATCACTTGTCAACTAGGGCGGAGAGCAAGGTAGGCTCGGGAACGCTCCACAGCCTAACCCTCAGCCTCACTTGTCTCACCCACATCTAGCATCCTCTCGGCCTCAACGACAAGAGTCTCGTCGGTCGCGACCACATCAACCTCCGATAGCACGACGAGAATCAGGCCAACCGAGCCGATAAAGAGATGCTAGAGAGATACTCAATGACTAAAGATTGAAAGAAGGAACGATGGATGCCCGTGAAATAATTAATTCAAGGCGGGTTAATTTTAAGGATGAAGATGATTTACCTCAGAGAGGTCGAACTAGAGTTCACTCTTAGTGTGGTTCAACTAGGTACTGTGATACCTTAGCTAATTCAACTAATTCGTAACGAAGAAGAAAACCCCCTGCTCGGCTTACTCGCTCATCGAGTGGAAGCCCTAAACGTTCCCCATCACTCGAGAAGGGAAACTTGGAGTATTGAATAACATTAATCCCTTTAGCCAAGAAATCATGAATACCCCAATCCCTTCAAAGGTCAAGATACCTACTTTAGAGCCCTATTATGGTAAAATCGACTCGAGAGACCATTTGGACGCTTACAAAGCACAAATGGGCGTACAAACCGGGTGCGCGACATCATGGTGTAGGTTCTTCCCTACTACGTACCCTCAAGGCGATTGCTCAAACCTGGTTCAATAATCTTCCCTCGGGGAGTGTTAAAGCATTTCATCGCTGGAAATAGGCAAACAAAGACTAGTATTCACTTGATGTCAATTCTATAAGAGGAAAATGAAAGCCTAAAGGATTACATCAAGAGGTTCAACACCGACTCTCAGCTCTTCCCTGACCTCGAGGATAATGTTGCTTTTACCGCCCTTCTGTTCGGGCTCAAATCTAACAAGCTGAAGTTTGAACTTGTCCATGACAAGGTTACCTCCTTCACCGAAGCCATGGAGAGAGCCGGAAATATCATCGAGGCCACTGATGTTTGAAAGATATCCTTAGCTATGGAGAAAGGCGAAAGAAATAATGATGAAAAGTATCATGACAGGAAGAACAATAGGCCTAGAAGGGTCGAAAATGAGGAGGCGGAGCCCAGGTACAATGTGGATAGGCAAGAGATCTATCTTGATTTAAAACACAAGGCCATCCTCCCAAAGCCAAAGCCGATGAACACGCCAATGGAACAACGAAATAGGAAACTTTGGTGTGAGTACCACCGAGAGTATGGGCATACAACCAGAATTTTTCTTCAGCTTAAGAGAGCCTTAGATGAGTTGGCGGATGAAGGCAAGCTCAACCAGTACCTTCAAAACTCTCCGAAAGAACATTAAGGAAGCAAAATAGTTCAAGAAGTTCATAGCTCAGCCAACACCAATATATGCATTAATGTCATAGCCGGAGAATATGCATTCGGGGGCTTATCCAATAGAGCAAGCAAAAGCCATTTGCGGTCGCTAGATGAGCCAATCTTTGATATTGGCATCCCCTCGTCCATCCCTAAGGGTCCCCTCATAGTTTTCGGGGATAATTCTGCGAAGAAGATTCAATGGCCTCATGATGACCCCCTAGTGGTCCATATGAAGGTGGCCAATGCTCTTGTTAAGAAAATCTTGGTCGATTGTGAGAGCTCAGCTGACATAATAACTTGGAAATGCATAGAACAAATGAGTTATGGAAAAGGGGATATCACACCCATTGACAAGATGTTAGTCAGCTTCGGGAGGCAATATGTTTATCCTTTGGGAACAATCAAGCTACCCATTCTCCTAGGAGAGAAAGGGATGTGGAGAAGCTTGGTATTTACTTTCTTAGTTGTTGACACTCTCCCTGCCATATAACATAATTATTGGTCGACCCCTCCGATCCTCAACAAGGTCAAGGCCATCATCTAAACTTATCATTTACTTCTCCAATTCAAAACCGATGATGGCTCAATTGGGAAGCTATATGGAGATTAGCACGAGGGAAGGAAATGTTATGTTGATAGCTTGAAAGAACTCGAAGCCTCTATCAATAAAGAAGATAAGGGATGTAAGACAAAGGAGATGGATATAGATGAACCCTCCCCAAGAATGAGCATTTTCATGGTGAAAAACCACAAGCAATATGGTCGGCCCAAGCCTCCAAAAGAAGATGAAAGGAGTCCTCTTGAGGATCAATCTTACAAGGTCAAGGAGTTCACTTACCCGAGAGCCTTCTGCTTATAGATTACAAATGGCAAGGCCCCCAGTTCTCCTTCCCCATTAATCGTGAATGTTTACAAGGCGGAGCCGACAACTGATATGCTTGGAATGCCGACTTAAGAAGATGTTGTGTTTGAGCAACTTCTCATCTTACAATAATGCCTAGGGGCAATAAGAGCCGATACTAGAGATCTTTCTTTTAATATCGCATCATTGTAAAAGTTAAAGTTGTGTAATTAAAAATTTCAACAATAGGACAAATTCCCCCTAGCTGCCATCGTTACATTAATAGTTTTGTTTACTTAGTTTTTGTCCTTTGTAGTTCATTTTTCAGGGTTGGTTACCTACATAGCCGCCAAAAGCTCTAAAAGCTTAGGAATTCATTATCTTCTCAAAAAGCACCGTGCCTCCTACATATAGGACACCCTGGGTCCCTAATTAATGTTATCAACAACTACTTTGTCTCAATGTTTGGGGCAAAATGCTAACCTATTCTCAATATTTAAGATAACGTTCTAGCCACCCATCATAACATCAGGCTCGTTTAGCCCTTGGCCTATCTCAAGATTGGGATAACGTACGTTCATTATCATAACATCAGCCTCGCTTAGCCCTCAGCCTATCCTAAAAGTTATGACGACCTACCTCTCATACATTTATAACGAGGGGCTCGTTCAACCCTCAACTTAGCCTATCCCAAAAGTTGGGATGACCTACCTCTCATATATTAATAACATGAGGCTCATTTAGCCCTTGGCCTATCCTCATAGTTGGGATAGCGCACCTCTCATATATCAATACCATGAGGTTCATTTAGCTCTCAGCCTACCCCAAAAGTTAGGATGGCTTACCTATCATATATCAATAATATGAGGCTTGTTTAGCCCTTAGCCTATCCCAAAAGTTGGGATGGGCGACCTCTCATACATCTATAACAAGGGGCTCATTTAACCCTCAACCTATCTGTAGGGAAGTTTTCACCTCTGGCCTACATGTGGGTCATGTTTTTAAGCATGGTGGCGCACCAAGGAAAAGAAGCTAGAGAAAAAGAGTCGCCAACAAGTTTTAGGAATTTGTAAACCGTTCATAATTATGAAGGTTACACCCAATTCACAATCACAGAGATTGCTAACTCCATAGTGGTTCGGAACCATGACTGGAAGTTCGGGGATGATGGTACGAATCAACCTAAAGAGGTTAAACCCCCCTAAATAGGCTTTTACTTGATTGTTATTGATATTCATGCGCGTATTACAATCAACATACATACATCAAATTAACCCTAAACCTCTTTAATCTATGTTGGTTGATTATTAATGTACAATCAAATCTAATATTGGTGATCACTCGAATTAAAATCATGTTAAACCTAAATCCAATTATTAATTATCTTCTTAGGCGTGATTTCAAGTATAAATTCCCTTTAAACATGCAGAAAAGGGGGGTGATCAAGCAATAATAATAAATCATTGATAATCAAGAAACATATGATTATTATAACGATCATCATCATAAAAACATCATCAAAACATTGTCAGTAGTAAGATCCTAGGCATGATACTAAACAGATTAATAACAATCCTACCATATCACTAATAACAAATAACAAAATCAACACATTATCCTAAAACATGATACTAATAATCAAAGCGTTATCCTAAGCATAATTTCTATTCCAATCAAAAGAATAATTAAGTAATTCAATTACTTACTTTGATTCCTTGACCTTCATGCTATGAAAACAATACACACGTTAGTAAACTTCAAGAAAGTGAAAACAATAAACTAAATTAATTAAGAATTGAAATATAGATTTGGGACCAAACCCTCAGAACTATTAACCTTTCACATCGAGGTCGAAGACAACGTCGAGTGGCGTTTGGAGTATTTAAATCACGTAAAGGAAGTATTAGGGATGATTTGAGATGTATCTAGGATGTGTTTAGGCTAAAGCTAAGAACCTTAGAATTAAGAATTCCGGGTTGGGTGTATGAGAATTGATGATGATTGTTGATGATCTGAAAACAGGCTAAACGACCTCTATTTATAAGGAAAAAGAGAGTCGAGACGATCATAAAAAGATCAAAAGTTCTGGAGAAAATAGAACTTCAACTGTCGCGGCGCGACAGGTTTATCGCGACACGTGGGCTTCTGTCGCACCGCGACAGTGCTGACATGGCGCCTTGGATCTGTCGCTGTTCAATGATCCTAAAAGATGTCGAAGTTTGTGCAGAGTTTGGTTTCGATAGGTTTTCTATGCAAAGTATATCCGAACGTCTTCGATTTTGAATAGAATAAGGATTATCATATGAGAAGTTTTACTCAATCTCGAATTTCTTTGATCTTAATCTTTTTGAAAAGGATAGATTAGAACCTTCTAGAGGATTCTAGAAAATCCTAACTGATTTAGGATTAGGAATATGATCATATAGGGCCTAAATAAAATATTTGGACTCCATATAATCATTGCGTCGTATTAAAGGTGGACCTAGACTTGGTTTTATATTTGGCCATAACATATAAGTCAGACTCGGGCTTATAATATATCGTTGGAAAGCTTTTTTCAAGAAACATCCAACTAAACAATAATTAACTGAGAACATGGACCAAAATAATCAGGTTCAAACGTTTTTATAATTTGGGCATGAAATGAACGATTTTAAGGACACAAAATGAATGATTTTGGGTTTAAGGACATGAAATGAATGATTTGGATTAAAAACACTTTGGGGAGAGGTTAGAAAAATGGTTAAGGCTTGAGGACACTTCTGAAAGGAATAGTGTCCTTCCAACAAGTGTATTATTCCGATAAAAGGTTCGGAATTATTAGAAAGCTAATTCTTTAGTGAGTTCAAATGATCGGGATGCCTAGGTGGAGGCCACTTCCGATCAGTAATATTAATGGGTAATTAATATTACAACTTAATCTTGACTGAACCCTTCTGGTCGCACCCCAATAAAATAGCCGATCCGAGACAACGAGTCAATCCGAAGGATTAGATAAGTCATTAGAGTATTATGAACCAAGATGTCAAATATTGAGCTTAGAGCGTCAAAACCGAGCATCGCAAGTCAAGTCGAATTTAGAACTCGACGAGACGTAGAATCAAGCAAGCGACAAGTACAAGCTAAGCTGATGCCTTGTATTGGCCTAGCCATGCGAGTGCTAGGCTAGGCGAGGGCACCAACCGCATGCATGCTAGCGTGGTGGGCATCACACCCAGCCACACGCATAGCCACAGTTAGGTTGTGCTTAGCATGCAAGCATCACAAGCATAGTGCTATATGTATGCGTGCTATGGATGTGCATGCTTGCTAGCATGCTAGGCCAAGCACCCAACCCCTCGCAGCATCACAGCAGCATCGCACTCGCACAACACAAGCATCGCAAGCAGCGTGTTGTGTGTGCATGGCTTGCTTGCTGCGCGCATGCAGTGTGCGAGCTGGCAGCCAGCCCAGCCTTGGTGCTAGGCACCAGCTGGGCAGCCTTGGCAGCCAAGGTGGACAGCCAACCAGCTGTGCGTTGGAGGCCAGCACACGGTCATAAGGAAGACCAGTCTTGGTGGTTTTAATTGGGGAACAAGGAGCTTTGGTCCCCCCCTTTGGTGGTCCTTACCTACCCTTGCTCTCCACATGCCACTTGGTGCTTGTTGATTCGTTCTGCATTTTAATTTGTTTTAGATTAAAATAAATTGGGAAAAATGCAATTCTCCTACATTGATGGGAAAAGGGAGATTAAGGCTCCCTTCCCTATAAATACCCAAGTTTTGGTTTTTTTAAAAATCACTTGAGTTGAACTCAATAAGATTTTTGAGTTTTCCGGGCAACCTTCAAGACTTTCAAAGACTTTCAGCGTTTTCTACACGTACGGAGGTAACCGCCTTCTCCTCTTTACTTCTTCCCTTTTTCTTTTACTTGTTTTTATTCTTATAATACGAACTAGCTCAACACTCGACTTCGTCCGTTTCTGTTCATGATGCCGGCTGTTCGTTAGGGACTGAGGAGTCCAGAGTGGACAAGGATGAGTCTTTCTCTCTATGGAGTAGATCCATTTCTAGTGCGTACCAACTCACCCCTACCTATTCTTCTCTATTCCTGCAGTCGAACATGGCGCGTACAAGGCAAACGTACGAACGAGACGTCCCCAAAAACCCCGAAGGGAGTATAGTGGACCCCTTAGTCCCCTATAATCTGAATAATACGGACAATGAGACCACAAATACAGCCACTGTTACTGGTAGTGAATTATCTGTGGTCGAAGTGACCACGTCCTTTGAAGAGCGCCCACATCAGCTAGGCACTCTTACCATGGGTGCGTCCGGGCAAAATCCGGAACTACGCTTCCCTCAATTCGCCAGCTCGGTCATGATGCTGTCTGAGCTGCCATCTTTTGGAAGGCATCTTTCCTCTTTTCAAGCGGACGGTGGGGCGTTCGTCCAAAATCCTAAACGAACCCCCACCCAAAATACCAGGTCGGCCAGGCCTAGAACTGGCATCCATATTGCTGAACCGGTCAACTTACCCCCTCGCAGCGCTCCTCGTTTCAGAAACCAGGAAGACGCTGGGGGAAAGAAAGATAAGGGCAAGAGGCCCTTGGTTCCTGAAGGCATCGTTGTTTCTGGAGGCAGCCAGGGCTCCAGGGGAGGGAGCCCTGCCGAAGAACCAAATGCTGACAACTTCAAGGACCCGTATGCCTGTACGGTTGGCGACACTACTTTGTCCTTCTTGCACTTGAAGTTTGAGGAGTTCAAGAAGTTCCTCCACCTAGGAGAAGACTACAAAATCGTAGCGCCCACTCGCTCTTACTCGGTGGTCGCTGGGGTGAGCAAGCGGCAGCGAAAGAAATGTTTCAGCGTCTATCGCGCTACCTTGGAAGTGGGCCTTTGCTTCCCTCTACATCCGTTCGTCCAGGAGCTCGTGGACGAATAGAACATTGCAATCTTCCAGCTGGTGCCGAACAGCTGGTTAAATATTTTTGGCTATCTAGTGATGTGCCTTCGGTAAGGCTTCAAGCCAGACGTCCCAAATTTTTGTGAAATGCATTCCATGGTATGCTTGGATGTTGGCACAGACGGGTGGTTTATTTTGAGTACCCAGAGAGATTTTATGGTGGTTATTGATAGGCCGTCCAAGTGGCGAGATTGGAAGCACTGATTCTACCGCATTAAGATAAAGGATGAGCAGTTTAACTTGCGGATGAATCAGTTTAATGTCGATCCAATCTAGCTTGGCCGCGGGTAGCATAGACCCAGCAAGCCGCCTGTCCACCCTAACTATATGCACTAACTGGACTACTTCGTTGTCACAAAGGTAGTCCGGGATGGAAAGACGGTGACCGTGCCACGCAATTGGTTTCCTCTAGCGGTGTGGCTTAGGAACCCACTTTTCATGTCGGCCTATGACTTATACCAGAACTACTCTCAAGGTGGAACCTTGTGACTTAGCTGTTTGAATGCTATTTGCAACATAGAAATATTCAAACATTTATTCCTCCATTTTTTTTTCTTCCTTAGACGTAGCTCTAGGAATGTTGGATCCTGAGCAGAAAGGGGAGGTTGACATGTCCAACCTAGGCTTAGCACGGTACAAACTCCGCCAACAACAACACGGCCAGACTAAGGAGGTAATGACAATTTGTTCGGATGTGTAGGAGGAAGATTCCTTCCCCATTTTACTCGGACGCTGATAAGCCTTCTTATCATGGGTTGAGAGAAGCATTTTAGGGTGTGTTTTGATGCTTTATATGTACTTTTGTTAGCTTTTGTGAGTTTTGGGCTGTGATCTCACTTATGTGCAAAAGGCGGGATTTATGAGTATAAGTGAGTGAGTGAGCTCGGGAACCAATGAAGAGTTATGTAAGAAGGATGGACCTTGGCTCGTGATTTGAGAGTTGTGATGGAGCATGGAAGAGCAAGGAAGAAAGCTTGAGGAAAAGGTGAAGCAAAGCAAGAAGAAGAAGCAAGGAAAGAAGGCGAAAACAGCAAGAACCGCTGCCAGGGCCGCTGGCAGCTGGCCAGAGCCGCTGGCAGCGGGTATACCAGAGTGAGGGGCTGCCAGAGCAGCTGCCAGCGGGTCCAGAGCAGCTGGCAGCGGCTCTGGCAGAAATTCGGGCTGTTTTGGTTAATTTTCAGCAATTTGGCTTTGTTTTGGCTCGTGTTTTGGATATTATTTTATTATTATTATTGTGTTATGTTATTAAAATATAGAAACATATAAATAGCTTAGTTTTAATTAAGTTTGGAGAA
This sequence comes from Chenopodium quinoa, assembly GCF_001683475.1. Taxonomy (NCBI): domain Eukaryota; kingdom Viridiplantae; phylum Streptophyta; class Magnoliopsida; order Caryophyllales; family Amaranthaceae; genus Chenopodium; species Chenopodium quinoa. The sequence continues at coordinate 4,240,849 of NW_018743212.1, read as the reverse complement.
AAAAGGAGAATTAAGTTTTGAGGAAAAAAAGCTTTCTAGGGTTTTCTTGGAATTTTCAGAATTCTTTGTTTTGGAATTAGAATCCATGGAAGCTTAATCTTCCGGATTCTTGGTTAAAGATTGAAGCTTTTAGCTACGAATTGTGAGATCTTTCTTCTCTTAATATCTATTGAATATATATTGTTCCTTGAATTAATTTCATGATTTGCTTTAATCAATTGCTAGGTTAGAATTATTGGATTCGCTTGCATCTAATTAATCTTTCCAAAGTAGCAACTTTAGGTTATTGATGCATGCTTTTGGTTGATAACTTGAAGAGGGAATAATATTATTGAAGAAATTAGACCGCTTGTGTTAATTTATTCAATCCTTGTTGATTTCTCCGTTTATTTTCTTCTTGTGGATAATTTAGAGCGCTTGTATTGAATTGTGCATTGGAAAGGGTTAGAAAGGAGCGCTTTGCTATTTCTAACTATTTATGAGAATTTAGAATCTAGGAATTCTACAACAAGGTGTTCAATAGAGCTTGATTGAGGAGACTTCTATGATCAATTTGTATGTTCATTAGTGGATTTCGCATAACCAAGACCGTTCTTCTCATTGATTACCTATTCATTACGTTCGTTGTTCTTACTTAGTTCATTTATCATCATTGCTCGTGAAAACCCCCCTCGTTACTTAGGTTACTACCGTCCTAGAGTATTTCCACTTAGGTTTCCAGTTATTAGTCCCTTTTTCCCTGTGGATTCGAACTCGACTTCCCTAACTACGTTTATTTGCAGTTAGCTTAGTTGTGATATTTTTGGTTGCATACGACTGAGGTACACCAAATTTTGGCGCCGTTGCCGGGGACTTAGGCGTTACCGTTTAATTGTTTATCTTAGTAGAATTTATTTTAGGATTGTTCTTAGCTATTTTTTCTTTGTTTGTTCGCTAGGGTATGATAAGTACCCGTTCTGCTAACAAAGAAGTTTTGCAGTTTGATCCAGAAATTGAAAGAAATATTTCCAGGTCGCGAAGAGAGGCAAGAACAAACCCCAGTGAATCAACATACATCTTCAACATTCAAGAAGAGGAAGTGATGGCAGAAAATCGAACACTGAGAGAGCTAACAGCTCCTAACTTGAACCAACAGCCGTTGTGCATCGCATATCAGCAGTTGGAGGAAGGTGCTAATGTTGAGATCAAATCTGGTCTAATTCATCTATTGCTGGCATTCCATGGCATGAAGGGTGAAGATCCAAATAAACATCTGGCAGAATTTCATGTGGTATGTACTAGCATGAAACCGATTGGGATGACTGATGAGCAAATTCAGTTGAGAGCATTTCCTTTTTCTCTCAAAGATGCAGCGAAGGATTGGTTTTACTATCTTCCCCCAGGGAGCATAACAAATTGGGCAGGTTTGAAGAAGTGTTTCTTAGAGAAGTATTACCCAGCCACTATTTCTGCAAGCCTTAAGAAAGCTATCAGCAATGTGGATCAGAAGGAAGATGAGTCCTTGTATGAGTATTGGGAGAGATTCAAGAGATTGTGTGCTAGTTGTCCGTACCATGGGTATTCCGATCAAGACCTCATCCTATACTTCTATGGAGGTCTAACAGATGATGATTTGAGGATGGTGAATGCAGCAAGTGGTGGAGGGCTAGTGAATAAGACTCCAGGAGATGCAACTAGGCTGATTGCAGAGCTAGCAGAGAATTCTAGGCAGTTCAGTCAGAGAACCCCCACGCGCCGGGTGAATGCAGCAAATTCAAATACAACTGAGTTAGAGAGTCAAGTAGCCGATTTGACTTCTATGATGCGTGAGTTCATGGTGAACTCAAGGAATCCACAGCAACTGAATGCTTGTGGTTTATGCACCTCCACAGGACATCCCACTGATGCATGTCCTCAATTACAAGAGGAACAGAATGAGCAGGCCAATGCAATGGGTTTCCAAGGGCAAGGTCCTCAGAGAAGATATGATCCATATTCGAATACATACAATCCAGGATGGAGGGATCATCCAAATTTGAGATATGGGAATTCCCAGGGGAACCAACAACAACAGCAAAATGCTCAAGGCCAGCAGCAATATCAGCAATATAGGGCACCATTAGCCAAACCTCAAGGCCAAAGCTCAAATTCGAGTAATATGTCAACTGATGAAATGATTAGATCACTAACTTCTAATGTTTCTACTATGCAGCAAAACATGGTGCAATTCCAGCAAGAGACCAAATCCAGTATTCAGAATTTGGAAAGTCAAGTGAGTCAAATTTCAAGTGCAGTGAGCAGACTTGAAGCTAAGGATTCGGGAAAACTTCCATCTCAAACGGAGTTGAATCCTAAGCAACAAGCCAACGCTATTACATTGAGAAATGGCAAGGAGCTGAAAGAGACTGAAATTGCAACTAAGAGGGCTGAAGAGTTGATTGGAGCTGAGGAGAAGGAAGTGGAACATGAAGCTGTAGCAAATCCTCCCACTTTTCCATCTTATGAACCCACACCACCTTTTCCTGAAGCTTTGAAAGAAACGAAGAGGTATGAGAAGGACAAAGATATCTATGAAACATTCAGCAAGTGTGAGGTAAACATTCCCCTTTTGAATTTAATAAAGAGTGTTCCTCGATTCGCTAAATTTTTGAAAGAACTTTGTACTATTAAGAGGAAGCACAGGTTAGGAGGGAAGGAAAAAGTGAAAGTCAGTGCTCATGTTTCTGCAGTTTTCCAAAAGAAACTTCCTGAAAAATGCAGTGACCCTGGTATGTTTACTGTTCCAGTTACAATAGGGGACACCACTTTTCATAGAGCAATGTTGGATTTGGGTGCATCAATTAATGTTATTCCATATTCACTGTTCAAATCTTTGGAACTTGGACCCTTACATGACACCGGGGTAGTGATTCAATTAGCTGATAGATCAAATGTTTATCCTAAGGGAGTAGTGGAAGATGTGCTTGTGAAAGTTGATGAACTAATTTTTCCTGCTGATTTTTATGTGCTTGATATGGAACATGATAGACAAGCAGTACCCATCTTGTTAGGAAGACCTTTCTTGAAAACTGCTAGGACTAAAATTGATGTTTTTACTGGTTCTTTGACTATGGAGTTTGATGGACAAGAAATTGTGTATAACATCTATGATTCCATGAAATACCCTGTTGACACTCATTCTTTGTGTTCCATTGATATCATTGATCCTATAGTGCAGGATGTCTTCAATGTTGAGGGCGAGGATGCGCTCCTCACTTCCATTTCTAATGATTTATCTGCTGATTGTTTGGATATTCCTTTGCCTAATAGTGTGCAGATGATGGTAGCAGAGTTGAATGGTCATTCCAAGCTTCCACTTAGACCACCAGGTTCGACACCTACCCCATTGACAGTGCCTACTGATAAACTCTTACCTTCTGTTTTGCAGGCACCCCAGGTGGAGCTAAAACCACTTCCTGATCATTTGAAATATGTGTTCCTTGGTCAGAACGATACTTTACCTGTTATAATTTCAAGCAAATTGACCAAGGAGCAAGAGGACAAGTTGGTGACAGTGCTGAAAGAGCACAAGTTAGCTATTGGATGGACCATTGCAGACATTAAGGGAATAAGTCCATCCACTTGCATGCATCGTATTCTGTTAGAAGATGATGCCAAACCTGTGAGGCAACCTCAGCGTCGCCTAAATCCCCCCATGATGGACGTGGTAAAGAAGGAGATCATAAAATTATTGCAAGTAGGAATGATATTTCCTATATCTGATAGTAAATGGGTCAGTCCTACGCAGGTGGTTCCTAAGAAAAGTGGTGTGACTGTGGTAGAAAATCAACAGGGTGAAATGGTTCCTACTAGAGTTCAAAATGGTTGGCGAGTTTGCATTGATTATCGTAGGTTGAATGCAGTAACTAGGAAAGACCATTTCCCTTTACCTTTTATTGACCAAATGATTGAAAGACTTGCAGGGAAATCCTATTACTGTTTCCTTGATGGGTATTCTGGGTACTTTCAAGTGCCCATTGCACCTGAAGATCAGGAAAAGACAACTTTTACATGTCCTTTTGGCACATTTGCTTATCGCCGTATGCCTTTTGGCCTATGTAATGCACCTGCAACCTTTCAGAGATGCATGATGAGCATCTTTTCTGAGTTTGTTGAGCATTTCATGGAGGTATTTATGGATGATTTCACTGTGTATGGTGATTCTTTTGATAAATGCTTGCATCACTTATCTATGGTCCTCAAAAGATGTATTGACTCTAACCTTGTCTTGAATTCTGAGAAATGTCATTTTATGGTCCAACAGGGCATTGTGTTAGGTCATGTAGTTTCTTCTAGAGGTATTGAGGTTGATAAGGCTAAGATTGACACTATTCAGTCTCTCCCTTATCCTACTAATGTGCGTGAAGTGCGTTCTTTTCTTGGCCATGCAGGTTTCTATCGTAGGTTCATTGAGGGATTCTCAAAGCTTGCAAATGCTATGTGCAAATTGCTGCAGAAAGATGTGAAATTCCACTTTGATGATGATTGCAAGAAGGCTTTCGACGAATTGAAGGCTAAGCTCATTTCTGCCCCTATCATTCAAGCCCCAGATTGGTCTCGACCATTTGAGATAATGTGTGATGCGAGTGATTATGCAGTTGGAGCTGTTTTAGGCCAGAAAGTAGGGAGGGCATCTCATGTGATCTATTATGCCTCAATGACCCTCAATTCAGCCCAACGAAACTACACTACCACAGAAAAAGAGTTGTTAGCTGTAGTATTTGCTCTAGAAAAGTTTCGATCTTATTTGCTTGGTACTAAAGTAATTGTTTTCACTGATCATGCAGCTCTTCGCCACTTGATGACGAAGAAAGAGGCCAAACCAAGACTAATAAGATGGATTCTGCTCTTATGTGAGTTTGAGTTAGAAATCAAGGACAAGATAGGCGCGGAAAATCTAGTTGCTGATCATTTGAGTCGTTTGACCCATATTGTTGATCAACCATCATTCCAATATCAAATCCTAGGAGAATTTCCGGATGAATCTCTATTTGCTCTTAAGGATTTGCGCCCTTGGTTTGCTAACATTGTGAATTTTCTGGTTTCTCAACAGTTTCCTCCAGGTTTCACAAAGTCTCAAAAGGACAAGCTTCGAACTGATGCGAAGTACTATGCATGGGATGATCCATACTTGTGGAAGTTCTGCTCCGATCAAATCATTCGCAGATGCATTCCCGAAAATGAGGTGATCCCCATTCTCACCTTCTGTCATTCTCATGCTTGTGGAGGACACTTTGGAGCCAAACGCACAGCCAGGAAGGTTCTCGACTGTGGTTTTTACTGGCCAAGTTTGTTTCGAGATTCCTATGGATTTTGTAAATCCTGTGATAATTGCCAGAGAGTAGGTAACATCTCCCAGAAAAGTGAAATGCCCCAATCCTCTCTTCTATATTGTGAAATATTCGATGTTTGGGGTATAGATTTCATGGGACCATTCCCTATTTCTTACGGTTTTACTTATATACTTCTTGCTTGTGATTATGTGTCGAAGTGGGTAGAAGCAATACCCACTAGGACTGATGACTCTAAAGTGGTTTCAGGTTTTATCAAAGCTTACATATTTTCTAGGTTTGGAATCCCAAGGGCGTTGATAAGTGACCGTGGAACACACTTTTGCAACCGTACAGTGAGTGCTTTGTTGAGGAAGTACTCTGTTCACCACAAAATCTCCACGGCTTATCACCCACAAACCAATGGGCAAGCCGAGGTGTCCAATAAAGAGGTGAAGTCAATTCTGCAGAAAACGGTGAATCCGGATAGGAAGGATTGGAGTTTGAGGTTGGAGGATGCTCTATGGGCGTACCGCACCGCATACAAAACACCTATCGGGATGTCCCCTTACCGCCTTGTCTTCGGAAAACCGTGCCATCTACCGGTTGAGCTTGAGCATAAAGCATATTGGGCGGTTAAGTCATTCAACATGCAAATGGATGAAGCAGGTGAACATCGGAAATTGCAACTCCAAGAACTAGAGGAGATCCGGCTTGAGTCCTATGAGAATGCAGATATTTATAAAGCAAAGACCAAGCTATGGCATGATCGAATGATCACGCGGAAGGAGTTTAAAGTCGGTGACAAAGTACTCCTATATCAATCCCGACTTAGATTGTTTCCGGGAAAACTTCGGTCCCGTTGGGAGGGCCCTTTTCAAGTGGTGAATGTATATCCGCATGGAGCAGTTGAAATTCAAAGCCCCGAGACCGATAAGGTTTTCAAAGTCAATGGACAAAGGCTCAAACCCTACTTCGAGGGTTTCAAAACCGAGAACGTGGAGAGCATCGATCTCTACGAGCCATCAATGGAGTAGCGAAGTGGGATGAGCCGCGTCGAGCCAACGACGTAAAACAAAGGCGCTAATCGGGAGGCAACCCGATCGAAAACTCTTCCCCATTACTTTTCGTAGTTTAGTTTTATTTTTTTCGTGTGATGTGAAGAGTGTTTTTATTGTTTTTGTGTAGGTGGAGGCCTTGGGAGCAATTTTTATGCGCGAAACGCAGCAAAAACAGAGCAAAACAGAAACAAAGGGGCCTTCCCTGCAGAAGCCGCTGGCAGCTGCTCTGCAGCCGCTACCAGCGGGTCTTCTTGCAGCCCAAACCCCTTTGTTTCTGTCCCAGCCGTTGGTAGCTGCTCCTGAGCCGCTGCCAGCGGGCCCCCCTCTACGTTTTGTTAAAAAAAAAAAAAAAAAAAAAAAAAATAAATAAATAAAATAAAAAAAAAAAAAAAAAAAAAAAATCACCAAAATCTGCCAGAGCCGCTGGCAGCGGGCCTCAAGCCGCTACCAGCGGCTCCTACAGCTCTCCCCGATTTTTTTTTCCCCTTATTTCCCCTTTTCCAAACTCCAACTTCATTATCCCCCAATTCACATAAACCCTTACTCCTTTTCTTCTCCTTCTCTCTACTCATTCATTCCCCTACTCCAATTATACCAAATTCCTACCAATTTCCCTTTCCCAAATCTTCATCTTTCTTCAAATTCTCAATTCCCATCACAATTTCACCTAAGGTTTACCATTTTTCTTGATTTCAATTGTGAAATTGAGTTGGTTGTGTGGAATTGCAAGCTTAATTTATTTTCATTGAAGGTGAAGGTGAAGGTGCAAGTGAACATATTCCTTTTTATAGCCATGGGTAGAGACAACAAGAGGTCTAAAGAATCATCTCCATCAAGACCCTCAAGGGGCAAGAGGCAAGGGGCTTCTTCAAGTCAAGGGGAGGCACCTCCATTGCCTCAAAGGGATGGTTTCATGGGTGTTCGGTTGCATTCCAAGGAGAAGGGCGTATGGACTAAGCTTCAACAACCCCGACGAACGGTGCAATGCACCAAGTTCTTTGACTTAGAAGCTCTACAAGAGCTAGAGATGGAGGAAGGAGTGCGGCTCTTGCTAAGGAACGTGGGTCTCGAGAATTTCATGACCAAATGCGCTCCCACCTATGTCAGGTATACATATGAATTCCTTTCAACGCTTACTAAAGGACGTGAACAAATATCCTTTAATTTGAACAATAGGAATTATGTGATGTCTTATGATGATTTGCGTATGGCATTTGGTTGGGATGCACCCCCATTGGTGAACCGTTGGGGTGATTATAGCACGTACTCGTCCCGAACATTTTGGAGGGCTATAACTGGTTGTGAAGTTGACCCTCATGGTGATCATAGCTTCAAAATCACCCACCCATGCCTTAGACTGGTGCATAGGTTTATATCGTCCACTATTCTATGCCAAGGGGAGGCCACTAAGGTCCCCAAAGTCACATTGTCGTATTTGTGGGCGATGACCCCTGAAGGTGTCGGTACGCCCAATTGGGTGGAGATTTTTGTTGATAGTTGTGTAAAGGTGAAGTCCAACTCCAGTGGCCATATTAGTATGGGTGGCATGGTCTCTTTGCTAGCCTGTTATTTGAATGTTCCACCCCCTGAGGATCTTGTGCCAGTAGACTCGACATACTTGACATATAACATCATGACTCTGGTCAAGATCGGTTTATTATCGCGTTCCCCCGTCGCCGGTAGTTATTTCTGGCGATACGGACCGCAGGGTTTGAACTATTTGAGACTTCCTCGTCCCGAGGGACGAGCATTACCTTTTGGCCCTACTGCTGCAGACTTTTTCCTTCCGCCCGACCCGGATGTTGCTCCTTATTTGGGAGATGCTGAAATCATAGTTGAGAACATGGGAGAGGAGAATCCCGATGTTCATATGGGCGGAGAGTTTGTTGATGAGGAAGGGGGTGAGGATGCTGCTGGAGTGCAGCACGATGATTGGCCTCGATGGAGGGCTGATGTGGATGATAGACTAGAGGAGGTGTGCGATGGGATGCAGGAGCTGCTTGCATATCAAAGAAGCATGAGTCGGTTTTACACCACTCAGTATCCGCAGTATGAGCCTCCAACTGAGGCGTTCATGGATCATTTGGCATCCCGTGCTTTGCGTCGTTCCGAGAGGCGTGCTTCTCGGGGCGATGCCGGCTCTTCTGGCTCTGGAGGTCCCTCTCATTGAGATGGTAACGATTTTCTTCCTTTTCCCTTACTTTTGGTTTCATTGTAGTTGTTCTTGCATCGAGGACAATGCTTCATTCAAGTAGGGGGGGGGGAAGAAATTCTTGCATATATTCTTTGAATTTTGTATAGTTATCTTGATTTCATGTTTTGTTTAACTATCTTAATTGTGGTTCAATGAAGCAAGCTTGAAAAAAAAAAAAACAGAAAAAAGTAAAAAAAAAAAGAAAGAAAGAAAAAAAGAAAAAGAAACCCGCTAAGTCGAAAACCTGAAAAGGCGGCTTAGGCAAAAATGGGGGCCCGGTTAGGTTGAAAACCCGAAAGGGCGACCTAAGCAAAAAAGTGGCTAATGAGTGGGTGAGAAAGTGAGATTTGGAAAAAGATGAGAGGCTAGGATGAAAACCCGAAAGGGCTCCTAGGCAAAATGAGAGAAAAAAGAGAGAAATGTTCATGAATTTGATTTTTCAAGGAAATTTCGCATCTATTTGCCGGAGTCGGTGTCATAAGGGGAGGAGATATAAGGAGGTGTCGGGGTAGGTTTCATCTTGGTGATTTTGGGAGATAGTTGAGATTTTGGGGGAATTTGTTGATCATCTTAGGAATTTGAGAGCATGAGTTGTTTGTTTTCACTCTTGAATGTGGAAGTGTTTTTATGAGATTTTTGGTTAAGTTGAGTTTTTGTTTGCCCAATTTTATCAAAAATTTCATTTCTTTAGGCGGTTGAGAATATTCATACTCATGGCTATGCGTTTATCGTTCCAAGTTGATTTTGGGGATGAATTGATAAATAAGAAAAAAGGGAGATTCAAAGTGTGAAGTATGGGGGAGTGTGATTGTGATTGGTTGATAAGTACTAGGATGTTTTGTTGAGTTTGAGTGCATAGAGCTAGTTTGATTCCACCATCTTCTGTTTTGAACCTTAGTGAGGAGGATGTGTTTTATTCTCTAAGTTTACTCGAGGGCGAGTAAAGGTTCAAGCATGGGGGAATTTGATAAGCCTTCTTATCATGGGTTGAGAGAAGCATTTTAGGGTGTGTTTTGATGCTTTATATGTACTTTTGTTAGCTTTTGTGAGTTTTGGGCTGTGATCTCACTTATGTGCAAAAGGCGGGATTTATGAGTATAAGTGAGTGAGTGAGCTCGGGAACCAATGAAGAGTTATGTAAGAAGGATGGACCTTGGCTCGTGATTTGAGAGTTGTGATGGAGCATGGAAGAGCAAGGAAGAAAGCTTGAGGAAAAGGTGAAGCAAAGCAAGAAGAAGAAGCAAGGAAAGAAGGCGAAAACAGCAAGAACCGCTGCCAGGGCCGCTGGCAGCTGGCCAGAGCCGCTGGCAGCGGGTATACCAGAGTGAGGGGCTGCCAGAGCAGCTGCCAGCGGGTCCAGAGCAGCTGGCAGCGGCTCTGGCAGAAATTCGGGCTGTTTTGGTTAATTTTCAGCAATTTGGCTTTGTTTTGGCTCGTGTTTTGGATATTATTTTATTATTATTATTGTGTTATGTTATTAAAATATAGAAACATATAAATAGCTTAGTTTTAATTAAGTTTGGAGAAAAAAGGAGAATTAAGTTTTGAGGAAAAAAAGCTTTCTAGGGTTTTCTTGGAATTTTCAGAATTCTTTGTTTTGGAATTAGAATCCATGGAAGCTTAATCTTCCGGATTCTTGGTTAAAGATTGAAGCTTTTAGCTACGAATTGTGAGATCTTTCTTCTCTTAATATCTATTGAATATATATTGTTCCTTGAATTAATTTCATGATTTGCTTTAATCAATTGCTAGGTTAGAATTATTGGATTCGCTTGCATCTAATTAATCTTTCCAAAGTAGCAACTTTAGGTTATTGATGCATGCTTTTGGTTGATAACTTGAAGAGGGAATAATATTATTGAAGAAATTAGACCGCTTGTGTTAATTTATTCAATCCTTGTTGATTTCTCCGTTTATTTTCTTCTTGTGGATAATTTAGAGCGCTTGTATTGAATTGTGCATTGGAAAGGGTTAGAAAGGAGCGCTTTGCTATTTCTAACTATTTATGAGAATTTAGAATCTAGGAATTCTACAACAAGGTGTTCAATAGAGCTTGATTGAGGAGACTTCTATGATCAATTTGTATGTTCATTAGTGGATTTCGCATAACCAAGACCGTTCTTCTCATTGATTACCTATTCATTACGTTCGTTGTTCTTACTTAGTTCATTTATCATCATTGCTCGTGAAAACCCCCCTCGTTACTTAGGTTACTACCGTCCTAGAGTATTTCCACTTAGGTTTCCAGTTATTAGTCCCTTTTTCCCTGTGGATTCGAACTCGACTTCCCTAACTACGTTTATTTGCAGTTAGCTTAGTTGTGATATTTTTGGTTGCATACGACTGAGGTACACCAGACGCACTTTAACTTGTTTTTGCGCCGAGCTGGTATGTTAGGAGATGTATCCTATCCGGTTATACTCGGACGTTATCTTTTGCTTGTGTTGTCCGAGTAGATTAGTTGGGAAGGTGTTCCTTCTCAACTTTACTCGGACACTTGTTCATTTCATCTGACTTTTTGTTTCTTTCAGGCGGCCACTCCTACTCCCCGGGTGAAGAGAAAGCAGCCGACTTCTACTTCTAAGGACGGCTAATCGTCCAAAGCTAGGAAGACAATAGACTCAAGGGCCAAGTCTTCCACTAAAGTGACCAAGGCTACGTTGCAGACTACTTCGAAGCAGTTTGAAGGAGAGCAACCCCAACTGTCACCTAGTGGGGTCTCCAAGCCCGTGGATCCGCAAACTGAGGTGGTCTACGATGGGTCCATCCATGCGAACGATGGGGGTAAGTCGTCCCCGGCAAAAACGACCGGCAACTTGGCCTCGACTCCGCATGTTGAGGTGATAGATAAAGCTGAGTGGCTGAAAGCTGCTTCTTAGTTGGCCGAAGGACAACGCGACCGCTCACTAGAGGAAGGGGACGAGCTAATACCCCCTCCTTCACTCAACCTTCCATCTCCTCCATCCTTCTCAGACGGTAAGCTAAATCTTTGTACGACTGTTGACTCGTATTTTTAAGAACTTACTTGTTCATTCCTACAAATTTCTTGGTTTTGCGCAGGCTACCCGACCAGTCGCTCACCGGCGCTGATCGAAAGGTTATTACAGAGGCCATGCAACGGACCTAGGGAGCAGCGGGATAAATTTCGCGGAATACACGAGGGCTTATTTTGCTTTCATACTTAGATTGTTTTCCTAGTTTGCTTTTGCTGACGTGTTTCCGTCCGAATGTAGATCTTCCTCAGGCTAAGCGCCTTCCAGGATTAGAAGGATAAGGAAAATGAGAAGATCAAGGCGGCTTGGGCCACCATCAACCGTCTTCAAGACGAGAACACCGGCAACCTGGCCTTGTAGAATATTAATTACGACCAGGCCCTGAAGGCTCTCTCCGAGAAGTCGGCTTGGGAAACTGAGGACATCGTCAAGATTGACAATGCACTCCAACTAGAGTAGCTGGCTAGGCAGGCGCTTCAGCAGGAACGGGACGAGGCGGTTGCTAATGCCTCTCAGTGGAAGGAGAGCTTTGAAGCCTCTAAAAAGCTTAAAAACGAGTTAGCCTCGCCCTAGGAAGCTCTTCAGACGGCCCTAGATCAAGCGAACTCCCTCAGACTTGAGGTTGAGAATTTGAACAAGTCCATTGCGAACTTGTCTGAGCAGTTGATGGCCCCTCGGCCGACAGATCCCATGGAGGTCATCCGTATCGAGCATAGGGCCGAGGAGAAGCTGAAGAGCTGCTTCTACGAGGCCTTCTCCTTGATGGTCGAAAAGGGCACGACTTCCTACTATGAGGAGTGCTTCACTAAGCACCTCAACTTCGTCTGCCTCAAGGAGGAGACCGAGGCTGTCGGGCAACCTCCTCCAGTTCTTGAAGAGACTTCCTCTTACTCTGAAGTTGAGGAAGACGATGATGAGGAGGAGTAGGAGCCGACTGGTGAGGAGGAGCCGACCGAAGTGAAGTCCGCTGACGCTGCGTCCGGCAATGGGAAGCCGGTCGACGAGGAGCCTGCCAAAGATGATAAGCCAGCTGAGTTGAGATTTCAGGTCCTCCAACAGCTGTTTTGAAGCTTTCTGTACTTTAATTTTATTTCTTTATCTTTGAACAATCTCGTCTCTGGCCGCCTGCTTTGAGCGGTCTTATAATATACACTTTTTATTTTTGTTGTCTGTTTTGAACGGTTTTACTTTATGAAGCTTTCTTCCTTTATTCATACTTAGCAATTTTTCATGCTTCTGCGTACGAATGCTAAACTGGGGGTATGCCCCTTTATTCGGCATTTCTCGTAGTCCATACTCAAGAAGGTTTGAATAACTTAGTAGATTTTATACCTTAAATAGTATTACAACTCGTAAGTTAATCAAATCATAATAATGATTGCTCTTGGATTAGGTGAATGCCGAATCAATTTTTTAGTCATCCTTTTATGCTATCTCTCGGACACACTCATAATATCTCAAGTATTTTTTCAACTTGATTATATTTATTAGGCTCGGACGCCTAGGTATGTCCTTGCCTTTTAGGTAAAGATATCTTAGGCAATTTTCGGGTTATCCTTTGTTTCATCCGTCCGACTGTTCTAGGGCCGGATGGAGTGATTAACCATTTTGGATTTTATGGCCGAGTTGCCTAAGTGGGGGACTCCTTCGTTAGGCATTTTACTCGGCCATCAGATCATGCCCCTTCAGTGGCCGAGCTGCTATGTTGCAAGCAGCTTCGATTCCCTTTTTGGAAGGCTTACATTGTGCTATATTACTTATTCGTGAAGGAATGGTGTCCTTCCAACAAGTGTATTATTCCGATAGAGGGTTCAGAATTATTAGAAAGCTAATTATTCAGCAAGGTCAAGTGATCGGAATGTCTAGCTGGAGGCCGCTTTTGATCAGTAATATTAATGTATAAGTAATATTAAAACTTAATCTTGATTGAACCCTTCGAGTCAAATCCCAATCGAATAACCGATCCGAGGCGACGAATCAATCCGAAGGATTAGATGAGTAATCAGAGTATTACGAATAAAGACGTCGGATATCGAGCTTAAAGCATCGAAACCGATCGGGAGTTGAATTTAGAATTCGACGAGACGAGAAATCAAGCAAACAACAAGTACAAGCTAAGTCGTAGCGTCGCATTGGCCTAGCCATGCGGGTTCTAGGCTAGCATAGAGCACCAACCGCTTCGCATGGCTATGCCGCAAGCCAAGCATGCATGTGCGTGCTAGGCTTGTTGGCCAAGCATGCTTGCGCGGTTGGTGCGCCTAGTGGCAAGCACGCTAGCACCAGCACGCATGGCTGGGCTAGCTAAGGCCTTGGCAAAGGCATCAAGCAGCTGGCGCGCAAGGGCGAGCATCACCCCTCGCAAGCATCACACCAAGTGCTAGCGTAGCACGCTGCGCATCGCTAGCGAGGCATGCACCCAGCAGCAGCCTGCTAGTAAGTGCTGCATGCGTGCTTGGCTGCTCGGACCCGCTGCCGAGCGAGCAGCGTTCAGCATAAGCAACGCAGCAGCAGCAGTAGCCCACATGGTGTGCGTGGCCTGCTTGCTGTGAGTATGCATATGCGGGCTGGCTGGCAAGCCAAGCCATGGTGCTAGGCACCAGCGAGGCAGCCTTGGGGGCCAAGGCAGGCAACCAGCCAGCTCATGTGTGTGCCAGCACATGCTCAAGAGGGGACCATTTTTGGTGGGTGGTTTGGGGAGCAAGGGGAGTTTGGTCCCCCCTTGTGGTCCTCACCTAACCCCATGCTCACCTCTTGACACTTGGCGTTTGTTGATTCACTTGCATTTCAATTTGATTTTTGAATTAAAATAAAATTGAATAAAGTGCATTTTACCAACTCTCCCACATTAATGGGAGATTGGAATTCAAGAGCTCCCTTCCCTATAAATACCAATCATTTGGGATTGGGAAGGGACACTTGAGTTGTGAATTTTAAGGGATCTCCAAGAAGAGAAGACCATAATTCTTGTTTTCTAGGTCTAGCCTTGACTAAGCTTCGGGTTAGGTACCGTTTGGGTCGGGTCTCGAGGGTGAGAGCCGTTGGAGGCTTACGCATTTGTGGAACTAACGCTTTCAAGTACAAGCTCTTAGAAAGAGCGAAGCACGCGTCAAGGGTAAGATCATCTTTTCTTCTTTCTCTCTCCTTGTTAATTAATTATGCGATTGCTAATTAATTAATATGCATGTTTATTTACTTTAATTTGTGTGTGTATTTTGGGAGGGTTTCATTCCGGTAGTGTCGGACACTACAAAACCCAACAACGGTATCAGAGCCGTGCTCATTTAATTTTTATAACTAATAATTAATTAAGGTGATTTAAATGGATTTAAATTTCTAGTTTTGCTTTCTTATTAGATTAGAAGCTCGTTTTAATTAGTTTTAATCTCGTATTTATACTAATTTTGGCTCAAGAACCCAGATTTCGACCCAAAAATAGTGAATTTTGGGTGGAATCGATGTCCTAAATCGTTTTTATCCCTTTTTGAGGACTGTCCAGAAGCCAAAGTCCAATTTTAAATATTTAAACCTTAATTAATTATGGCATGTTAATGTTAGATTATGTGTATGGTTACGTCATTAATCTACTGCAATAATAACCCTTATTAAGCGTGTTTATGAAGTCATATTTGGTGCTTAATTTGGTGAGTTCATTTTTCACATAAACTTGCAATTTCACATTTTTGCAAATTAATTGCTTCAAGTGTGAATGTTTATGGTGAATTTGTAATTTTGAAGTCCCTAAAAGTGTTAAAGATCCAATCTTTAATTGTTTATTTGGTTGGAACTTTACTTTCTAAATTCCATGTTGAATTAATTTTTGATTTAATCATTTTGAGTTGATTAAAGTCTTAAAAGTTCAAAACTTGTGATTGAAATTTAATTAATCTTCATATTGGAATATGTAATTTTTCCAGTTTACACAAGTTAGTGTTGGAAATTTATCATTCGAAGATTGTGTTTATTTTTCCAACCCCTTTAATTTTGTCAAATCTCATTATTAATTTAAGTTTGGTTAAATTAATTGTGAGTAGAGCCGTTCAATTTTGTAGCATCAAGATGAACTAAAAATAATTTAAAGAATGGTTCTTGAATTAATTTTGGTTTGTGCACTAAAATTGAATTTTTTTTGAGTTGGACTTGATTTATTTTAATTTTTGATCAATATTAATTCTAAAATTAGTTTAGAATTAATTTTAACATCACACAAAAATCGAGATAAAATCCCGAGAGCATGAGCACGCAAATCGAGGCACACAAGCCCGAGCACTACCTTGGACAGCTAGGCTGCTTATACTGCCCACATGTGGCTGCCGAGGTGTAGGGGGCTGCTGGTGCTTCAATGCGTGTCTCGTGGTGCGTGTGTATGTGGAGCTTGGTGAACTTGGTGCGGTGTGTGCGAGCTTCGTGCACGCTTGGTGAGCTCGGTGCAATGCGTGGGGTGCTACGGTGTGCGGTAGTGGGCAGCACAACCCCGCACAGATTAGGGCCTTTGAGGCCGAGTCTTGCTTGCATGCAAGCACGCTGATGTGGCCAACATAACGCATGAACGATGCTGTCATCCATTCCCACGTGCTTGGCGCAGCAAGGGGTGTGCAAAGGGCAACAGCCACGCATGGCAGCCGCGCTTTGGTGCCTAGCACACCGAGCCTCTGGACTTGGTGCTAGGCACTTGGGCATCGTTGGGCTATGTGTTTTGCAATTTTGGTCGTTTTAATCATTTTATTATTTTAACGAGGCTAGGCCTCAGTTTTGCCGGCACTTGCAAAAATAATTTGGCAAAATTTGGGTTAACTGGCTTAATTAATTGGATTAGTTAAGTTGGATTCGAAATTTAGTGGGAGCTTCATTAATTACTTGAGCTAATTTTATTGCGTTTAATCATATAATCGGTTAACATTTTTGACTAGTTTTAATTAGGCGTGTTAATTGGATTAACCACCTAAGTTAGTTACTAGTTTGAGCGTGTTGTGCATTGTTACTTGTTTTACGTTGTGAAATGCATGGGCCATTCACATATAGTGAATAGATGAATGGACTGTATATTATATCACAGGTTTTATGAAAATGGCAACTAGTGGGGCCCGATTAGGATAGTAAATACGGACTGCGATCCGTTATGTATTTTTTAAATCTAAATACGGTCTATGTACCGTTGCGTGTTTTCGTACCTTAATATTTAGATTAGTCCTAGTCATAATAATTAGTAGTCGCATATTTGGTGGAGATGTCTCGAAGACGGCGTTACTAAGAAGACAAGACAAGAGGATGCAACGAAGACCCTTGAAGACTTGAAGACTTAAGGGGTCATGCTAGTTGCCAAATGGATCTTTTACTTATGTTTTCTATATATAATTATGTTTATATATGAATGAATGGTATGTTAGATGCATGTTTAGGATTTCGAATGTTGCGATGATTAATTAAGTTCACTTAAATCAACCAACCTAGAAACCCTAGGTTCCTATAATATTGAGTCAAATTTGCCATTCCATGAACAACACTTACCGAAATAATGCGCATAGCGATGGGCTACGCCTAAGCAAGGCATTAATACTTCCCTAGGAACGTAAGGTATACTAAGTATACAAGTTTATCTTAGTTAAGCTCAATGATATCAGTAAGGAGTCCTTAGATGTCATGGTAATGTAGATAAAACGCCAAGGAAGCATTAGATGCGACGTTTTATTGAACCAAGAGTAGCTTAGAGATGTTAGCAATTGGATTGCTTAACTTAAAATATTAAGTGATAAAACAAGCCAAAGCATACTTAATCATATTTTGATTTTTGTGATCTTGGAATCGTTTTATTCTCGCCTAAAAGGGACAAATATTAATGCGTGGATAAAACGCTCAATAAGATTGAAAATTTGCATGTATGCTTTAAATTTCAACTTATTGGTTTTATGAATGGTTTTTCATTTCAAATTCTTTAATTGTAGAATCATGTCTGCAAATAACTCAAACAACCAATTTTCGTTACGCTCAATTCTCGACAAGGAGAAGTTGAGTGGGCCAAATTTTCTTGATTGGCAAAGGAACTTGCGTATAGTTCTCATACAAGAGCAAAAGGAATACGTCCTTGATGAGGAAATGCTCGACTCTCCCAATGAGGAGGTCACTTAGGCTGCCTTAAACCGATGGTAAACTGCTAATCGGGATGTCAAATGCATCATGTTGGCCACAATGTCTTTCGACCTCCAAAAGACTTTCTTCGAAAGGGAGATGACTTTTGAGATCATTTTTGAACTTCAGAACATGTTCTAAGAGCAAGCCTGAATTGAGAGGTTCAAAAACCACAGGCAGATCCTTGAGAGCAAGCTCAAGAAAGGAAAGCCAATCAGCCCACATGTACTTAAAATGATCTAATTATTTGAGAACATGGAAAGGCTTGACGCTGGGTATTTGACTAAGATGGCAATTGACATTATTCTTCATTTAATGCACAAAGGCTATGATTAGTTCAAGATGAACTATAATATGCACAACAAGGAGAAAACCTTCACCGAGATTCATGGAATGTTGAATAGGCCGAACAAACGCTCAAGGATGAGGGGAGGCATGACATGCTTATGATAAAAAAGGGTAAGCCATTCAAGCGCTCGGGCAAGAAGAGAGGCTTTCAGGGGAAAAGAAAGAAGACTTTTCCACTTAAGTCAAGTGCTACCAAGGGTGACAAGGCCAAGAAGGTAGCCTCTTCTAAATCCGATTCCGAATTTTTCTATTACAAGAAGAAAGGACACTGGAAGCAAGATTGCCTCAAATTCAAGGAAGATAAGAAGAACAACACCGTTACTTCTGTATCAGGTATTTTTGTTATAGACTTAAACTTCACTAGCTAAACATCATGAGTATTAGATACCGGATGTGGCTCACACCTTTGTTCCAATGCTCAGGGACTAAGGATAAATAGGAGGCTAGAGAAGGGAGAGGTTAAACTACGGGTCGACAATGGGGCCAGGATGTCAGCCATATCCGTTGGAACTATCAGTTTGTCTTTGCCCTTTGGGCTTGTTCTAGAACTTGACAATTGTTATCATGTTCCAAGAGTTCCCAAAAACAATATTTCAATTTCGGCGTTGGACGCCAAGGGATTTGAATTTCGGATAAAAGACAATAGTTGTTCATTTTATTTCGATAATGTTTTATATGGTAAGGCATATTCAGAAAATGGTCTTTATGTGCTTTCTCTAGACAAACAAGTTTATAATGTTGATGATACCGCCAAAATCAAACCTACTGTGGCATTGTCGTTTTGGCCACATTAACATCAAACGCATCAAGAAACTTCTCTAAGAAGGTATTCTTGACTCATTCGACTTAGTGTCATTTGAAAATTGCAAAGGATGTTTATTAGGCAAGATGATAAAGCAACCATTCTCCAAGTTAGGAGAAAGAGTTAGTGACTTATTAGGTCTTATACATACGGATGTATGTGGACCAATGAGTACAACCACAAGGCATGGTTATTGATATTTCATCACCTTCATGGACGACTATAGTAGATTAGTAGATATGGATATGTCTACCTTATTGTTAGGTTTCGTAGTGACCCACACTACGCGGAAAGAAACCCGCCAAGACCCGCCCCCATAATAAATGCAATTAACAAGCAAAACATAATTAAACACAAGAAAGGATAAAAGATTATACCTTTGATGCGTGCTTCGCTCAACAATGAGCTCTTACTTGAACCCCGAAAATACGAGGTCTCCAACGGGATCGTACCCTCGAACCCGACCCGAGCGTCCTAAGTATCGAAGAGTAGTCGAGACCCGGACAAATAAAACTATGAGTTTTACGAATCAAGGTTTACTCAAATCAAGAGTTGCCTTTAATTCCACTCAAGGTTGTGTTTTCCCAAATACCTAAGCCTTTGGTATTTATAGGGAAATGCACCATTGATTTCCAATCTCCCATCAATGTGGGAGAGTTGGTAAAATCAATAATTTATTTAATTCCAAATTAAATAAATAATTAAGTTAATCACATTGCGACAAGTGGCACAATCACATGCTAATGAGTGATGGCTAAGGCTAGGTGGGGGGGACCATTTGCCTTGCACCCCAAGGCCCCTTGATTGGTCCCCACAAGAAAACACAAAACCGACACATGGGCTGCTAGGCTGGCAGCCAGCCAGCACTCCCTTGCTTCCCAGCATCCCCATCGCACGCACACACGCACCAGCCCCACGCATCATCGCTGTTGCTGCTTGCTAGCCAGCACACACTGACACTCGTACACGTAAACGCACAGGGCATTGCCTGGCATGCTGCTGTGCGAGGCTGCTGCTGTGAGGATGTGAGGCACACACGCACACACACGCATGCCCCTGGCATTGTGATGGTGCTGCGCGTGGTGCCAGGCCTGCGATGGTGCCTGGGCTGCGTGCTGCGATGGTTCGATAGGCCTAGGCACAAGCACACGCACGCACGCAAGCCCTTGGCATTGCGATGGTTCTGTGCGTGGTGCTAGGCCTGCAATGGTGCCTGGGCACTCGCACACGCCCAGCGTGTTGTGATGCGAGGCAAACATCCATGCTAGTACTTGGTGCTAGCGATGGTGCTGCCATGCTACGCACACACGCCAGCACCTAGTGCCAGCGATGGTGCGCCTAGTGCATGATGCTAGGGCTGCGATGGCGCCTAGGCATCATGCCTCGCTTAGCACACCATGGTGCGCCTAGCACACACATGGTGCGCCTAGGCTTGCGATGAGCTAGCCTAGCCTAGCTACGGCTACGCTCATACTTGTCGCTTATGATTTTGCGACGCTCGGTCTCGACGCCTTAGGCTCGAAATCCGACGTCTGTATTTGTAAAACTCTGTCGACTCATTAAATCCTTCGGATTAATTCGTCATCTCGGATCAGTTGTTCGATTGGGTTCGACTCGAAGGGTTCAGTTAAGATTAAGCTGTAATATTAATTGTACCTTAATATTACTGATCGAAAGCGGCCTCCACCTAGGCATTCCGATCACTTGACCTTACTGAAGAATTAGCTCTGTAATAATTCTGAACCCTCTATCAGAATAATACACTTGTTTGAAGGACACCATTCCTTTCAATCTCCTACTTGTCCTTCCGGACAAGTGTGCATATAGTGTATAGCTCATTTCCTATGTCGCTTAATGTCTCTTCGTGAAATATAAGGTAAGATTCATCGTCATCCTTATTACGTTCAGAAGTGTTTCTCGATCTCCGAGTTCGACTGTCAATAAACAGATGATTTCTAAAATCCATCTGAGCACGGCCATGCATTTTCACAGTCTCGCTCATCGAGCGGCCTTGTAAATAACAAAGACATATTCCCTATTGTTAATAGGGGGACATTCCCAGTCTTGCATTGTAAGTTTCTTTTACTAAGAGGACCTAATCTCCCGAGTGTTCCCGTTATGATCCCTAGTTACGGCAGACGTTAGGCAACATCAAAGAGACTAGTTCTCAAACAAGAAAACTTCACAACACTCATGGTCGAGGAAACGAGTTCCGATAGCTATAATGAGAAATATACTTATGAAAATTTTGAATCTCTTAAAGTACTCTCATAGGTCAATCCAGTGCAGTTCCAAACTGGCACCTGTGCAAATGATTTATGACCATCATGTCCTTGCAGCACAAGAAACGGTGCTGTAAATCATACTACACACTAATCTCTGGTGGTCATCAATCGTCCATCAGTTAGATGACCTCGATTAGGGATAACTTTCGATTTAAATATTCAATGTTTACTTAACAGGTGTTTCTTTATCCAAGACATGGTCTTGATACCCTGTTTTGAATATTTCCATAAATCGAATGGACTCATTATTTAATTCTAAACCACAATTAAATAGCAATGGAGTGAATGATAATTTTGCACAAAAATTAATTACTCCATGAATGAATGGTTTCAATACAGTGTCTTACAGTAAATCAACCAGTTTAATTAAAACACATGTACAGGGAATTTCAAAGCCAATCTCCAACGTGCTTGATTCCCATTGCCTCAACGTGCTTGTTTTAATTCCCATTGCCTCAACGTGCTTGTTGTGTTTCACTTGAGGCAAAGGTTTATTCAAAGGATCGACCACATTATCATCCGTGCCGATCTTGCAAATTCTGATTTCACCTTCGGATTTCCATTCCCTTATCATGTAAAATCGCCTTTGGACATGTTTGACCTTCTGGTGTTCTCTTGGCTCCCTGGCCTGAGCGATAGCTCCATTGTTGTCACAGTAGAGATCTATCGGACCCTTGATGGAGGGTACAACACCAAGTTCACTGACGAACTTCCGAATCCAAACAGACTCCTTAGCAACTTCTAAAGCAGCGAAGTATTCGGCTTCAGTTGTAGAGTCTACAGTTGTGCTCTGCTTGACACTCTTCCAGCTAAATGCTCCTCCATTTAGGCAAAATATGTACCCTGATTGTGACTTGATGTCGTCTCTGTCAGTCTGGAAGCTAGCGTCGGTGTAACCTTCAACAATCAGATCTTTATGGCCACAATAAACCAGGAATTTATCCTTGTTCCTTTTTAGGTACTTCAGGATATTGCCTTTCCTGGGTTTGATTGGTATCGGCTCGTAGCACTCAAGGCGTACGAGACATCTGGCCTTGTACATATCATGGCATACATGATCGACCCAATTAGCAAAGCATATGGAATCTGATCCATTCTCTCTCTCTCAACAGGTGTCTGTGGACACTGTTTCTTGTTGAAAGTTACGCCATGGGACATGGGTAGATGCCCTCTCTTGGCATTCTCCATGTTGAATCGTGCTAGTACTTTATCAATGTAAGTACTCTGGCTCAATCCAATCATCCTCTTAGATCTATCCTTGTAGATCTTGATGCCTAATATGTACCGTGCCTCTCCTAAGTCCTTCATTGAAGAGCACTTTCCCAACCAGCCCTTTACGGACTCTAGTAACTTTGTGCTATTTCCAATGAGCAGTATGTCATCGACATATAGGACTAGGAATGCGATGTCACTCCCACTGACCTTCTTGTATACACAAGATTCATCTGGATTCTTGATAAAACCAAACTTGCTGATGGCTTCATCAAATCGCAGATTCCAACTCTTGCTGGCTTGCTTTAGTCCATAAATGGACTTCTTAAGCTTGCGAACCTTTCTAGCGTTGCTCGGATCGACAAAACCTTCTGGCTGTGTCATGTACACAGTTTCTTCCAAAATCTCATTTAGGAAGGCGGTTTTGACATCCATCTGCCATATTTCATAATCGTAATATGCAGAAATCGCTAGAATAATCCGAACAGACTTTAGCATTGGAACTGGTGAAAAGGTTTTATCATAGTCAATCCCGTGGACTTGCCTATAGCCTTTTGCACCAGTCTAGCCTTGTATATCGATACATTTCCATCCTTGTCTGTCTTCAATTTGAAGATCCATTTGCAACCAATGGGTGTGTAACCCTCGGGCAAATTCACCAAGTCCCAGACTTGATTTTTCAGACATGGAGTCCATCTCGGATTTCATGGCTTCTTGCCATTTAGCAGAGTTGGGGCTCGTCATAGCTTGCTTGTATGTTGCTGGCTCATCACCATCCATAACTAGGATGTCTTGATCATCGGTTAAGACAATACCAAGGTATCTGTCTGGTTGAGATCTTTGCCGTTGCGACCTACGAAGGGTAATAGGTTGAGCATTTACATTGTCTGTTTGATTCTGACCAATCTTCCCAGTTGCTTCCAAAGCACTTAGATTGTCAGTTTTATCAGGTTGACATTGTTGCTCGTCCTCTCAAACTTCGTTGAGTTCGATTTTCCTCCCACTTGTCATTTTGGAAAGGTGTTCCTTCTCCAAAAAGACACCATCACGAGCAACAAACACTTTGTTCTTGGATTTATTGTAGAAGTAATACCCTTTGGTTTCTTTTGGATATCCCACAAAGAAACACTTATCCGATTTGGGGTGAAGTTTGTCCGAAATTAATCGCTTGACATATGCTTCGCATCCCCAAATCTTGAGAAAAGACAACCTAGGAGGTTTCTTAGTCCATAATTCATATGGAGTCTTTTCAACAGCTTTTGACGGAGCGCGGTTCAGTGTTAGTGCCGCGGTTTGTAGCGCATGTCCCCAAAAAGAGATAGGAAGTTCACTAAGACCTATCATTGATCGAACCATGTCTAACAAGGTTCGATTCCTCCGTTCGGACACTCCGTTCCATTGAGGAGTTCCGGGAGGTGTCAACTCTGAAAGAATACCATTTTCTTTCAAGTGATCGTCGAATTCATGGCTCAAATATTCGTCACCCCGATCCGATCGAAGTGCTTTAATTTTCTTGCCAAGTTGTTTCTCAACTTCTTTCTGAAATTCTTTGAATTTCTCAAAGGATTCAGATTTATTTGACATTAAGTAGATATAGCCATATCTTTTTCGGGTGTTTTTTGGTCCCTCAGGAGAGTTACAATACGGAGTATGCGCGCCTGACTTCTGTACCTGCAAAACCACAAAACTATGGTTGAGTGGAGTTCCGCCTCCGACGATCAAGTTAGTATGATTTACGGATGGGTAATAGTGCGGAAGGTAAATAGGTTTTTCTCACTGATTCAGAGAGATTCCGCAATTAATATTGCTCGGGTTTCGTGTTTGGATTTATGAATCCCAAAAAAATGAGGAGGATTCCCCTATTTATAGTGGAGGAGACATGTTCCCTGATTAGGGTTTTGATGCCACGTGGCAGCATCCGATTGGATCCCATTGGGCCGTTGGTGGGCTGCCACGTGTCATGATTCTACTGGGCCACATGGCATAGGGTATTTTTACCCTAAACATTTGCCCCTCACAGGTGTGACGTGGCGCAGCCACGTGTCACCTGTGACAGGTGTCAAGCAATGAACAGGCGACGATTGAGTTGCTTCCCGCCTCTCTCTCCTGAATTCGAACGTATTAAGGCAGAAGGTGGCGATTCGCCTTCCGGTCTTTTTCTATAAATTGAGGCGCACACCCTCTCTCCTCTTCGCTTTACAAATTTTTTCAGAATTTTCTTGAGAGCTCTGACACCGGCTGCTAGTTTGTGCAACCAGTTGCTTTATTGAAACGCATACGGATACCGGTTGAGGACTTCTTCACTTAATCCCTCCAGGTACTGTTTGACTTGATTCTCTTTCTTATCTTGAGTAGAAACACAGACGGTCATACACCGTCTAGGACTTCATAAACCCCTTTTTATGCTTTGCATTTGGTAGACCCACAGACGACGTAAACCGTCTGGGGAATCTTTGAATCATGATCCTCAAAGATAGACCCTCAGACGGTGGTAAGCCGTCTGAGGTATCCTTCTTCAATGGACTACTCTGAACGCATGTCATGGCCCCACAGATGGTGAATACCGCCTGTGCACCTTTACACTGGTTTTTCATGTAGTTGCACTTAAAAGACCTACAGACGGCTATATGCCGGATGGGTCATCTTTATACCTTGCTTTTCAAATGATAGAGCCACAGACGGTGTGGACCGTCTGGGATACCTTCAAACCTTGGCCTTTAAAAATGCGTTCCATAGGACCACAGGCGGTGATATACCGCCTGTGATATCAGCAGTCAATGGTTTTCAAGAATTTGCATTCAAAGGACCCACAGACGGATACGTGTCGTCTGGGGTATCTTCAGACAATCATTTTGCATCCAATAGACCCTAAACCGGAAAGATTCTACCTGGACCACCTTCAAACAACTGCCTATCAAAAAACTCATTTCATAGACCCTCAAACGGCAAGGAGCCGCCTGGGGCGTCTTCAAACAAGATTCTTTAAAATCAGACCCATAGACGGTTCTAGGCCGTCTAGGGTGTCTTCAAATAATAGCTTTTCAAAACTGGACCCACAGACGGTAATGGACCGTCTGGGGTGTATGCAACTATGCTTCGAGACTTAGATATTTCGCACCCTTAGCCGGGCTTATACCGCCTGTGGGGCGTTTGAACAATGATCTCCATAGCTCGTTCATGACCTGCCCTTCAAACACCCTCAGTCGGGTCTCATGCCGTCTGGGGGGTCTTTAAGCAACCTTCAATGATTAACTCTTGAGGCATCCTTGGTTTCTGATAACCATTTAATGAAGCCTTAGACGGAGGTGTCCCGTTTGGGGCATTTGAGTGAGCTTTATTAATCCCTCATGGGGTGTATTTGACTAGAACTTTGTGATACCGCTTGTGGTATCTTTGAGCAAGCCTCCTTGATACCGCCTGGGGTATCTCTAAGCAAGCTATTATGATACCGCTTGGGGTATCTTTGGGTAAAACTGCATAATACCGCTTGTAATATCTTTGAACACACTTTATTGATACCGCTGGGGTATCTTTGTGTGAATTTCTTCCAAAATGCCTGACTGTTTTGTATTTGTGCTTCAGGTTTTAAACACAAACGGCTGTCTCCGCCTGTGGCATCGTCAAGCCACATCTTCTTCAACCGTCTTCATAAATACAAGGTATCATCCTTGCCCTTTTTGTAACCTTTTGAGTTTACCGGTTGTATAGGTTAGAGAATAATGGACTCTCCCAATACACACACGGCACGGCCTAGGGAAGTTGTCAATCGTTCACCGGATACGGCTAAATCTAGGACTGGGGATGCCGTCTGGGGGTGCATAGAACACCCTTACATTTCTGAGAATCCGATCGTCTTTGTTCATGTGCAGGACAGAATGGCTCGGACAAGGAAAACGACTTTTGACCCCGAGTACAAATCAGATGATTCAGCCGGTACGCCGGTTGAAGATGTTCCTTTTGATCAACCAGGCGTTCCAAGTACGCCTGGTGATGAGATTTTGGAAGAGTTCGGAAGCTCGAGCGGTGAAGAAATAGACCAAGAGGCTGGGTCATCAGAGTCCACGATGACACCGGATGTCCCTAAACAAGATGAGGAGGCATACAGCTGGCCGTCAGCAAACAACCCATTGGAGGCGCACAAGAGCGATCGGGACGTTGTGACATTAAACGCAACACTCGAGGCTTTTCTGAAAAAGCGTCCGGTAGGGGACGGCTGGGAGTTGGGTGTCCCGCCTGCGAGCTCGTCAGTTGTCTGGGAGGATGACTTGAATCATGTCGATCACTACTTCGGCTGCTATGAGGCGGCATTCAAAGCCGGCCTCCGGTTCCCCCTTCACAGATGCATTAAAGCCATTGTAAGAGGCTACGACTTGGGGGTCTTGCAGCTTACACCCAATTCTTGGGTGAACATCATCGGCTATATTGCCGCCTGCGAGATGCAGGAAGTGACGCCTAGCTGGGAGGCGTTCGCGCATATGCATTACCTAAGCCGTGCCCCAGGCAGCTAGAATTCCTGGTACACTCTTACTACGCATCCGGAATACATGATAACTTTGGAGAAGCCCTCCAAGTGGACGAGCTGGAAGAGCAAGTTTTATTACGTCTCTTCCCCTTCAACGACTGTAAATCCACCGGATGCGCCGTTACAATAAGAACCCGGCTCTTCTAGGAAAGAAGTGCGCCCTACCAAGGGTTCCGGCTGAGGCTTGGGATGCCATAATGGAGCCGGGGTTATTTAAGAAAACCACCGAGCCTTTGGCTGATGGGACATAAATCATTGTCCCTCTATTCCGGGTTTCTCACCCGGACTGGTTCAAGAACCAGGCGTTCCTCTCCGTCTGCGGTCTCAGCACCTTGTATAACAAAGGTCTACTTCTTAACCGGCAATTTATGCCGTTTGCATGATATGAAAATGATGCTAACTTTTTCTTGTTATTTTTTAGAGAAAGGATTAGAAATTACTCCTCCTGAGATGACGCCGGCTAAGTCAGCCGCTGAAATCAGGAAAGAACAGTTGGAGAAGAAGAAGGCCCAACTTGCTGCCCGGGCCAGTGGAGTAAGCACCGACTGTGTTATAACCGTTTGCTTATTTTGCCAATAAACTTGATTTTAATTTATTGATTGTTTTTTACAGACGGGAAGCCAGAATGTTCCCCGCTCTATCCGCCAGATGGTGAGAACGGGTGGGGAGCTTCCTCAAACGCCTCCACAAAGGTGCAGGGTCTCAGAAGGCCCTACTCCGCCTTCAGCCAGCAGGACACCGGCTCTTGTGAGGCCCACTACAGCAGGAAAAAGTCTGCAAAGTCTTAGCCTGAGCTCTGAGCCGGCTGAGACCGGATCTAGGGAGCGTGCTCCTTCTAGCAGGGTGCCGGCTATTGCTTTCGGCTCCAATGCGGCTGGGGGTGGTGGCACCCCTCAGCCGGATGACCAAGGTATGGACTCCGCTTTTGACCCCCCCTGGCCGCTTGGGCCACTTCGAGTCAAGTCTCATACGTCTCAGTCGGGCGACTCAGTCGGGAACCGGCTGAATGTAGGAGCCGTTTATTCCCAACACTTAACCGATATGTCTCATGATGCAGATACTGCTTCTCGCTGGCCGGACATGCAAAATTACGCCAGGAGAATGATAAGGACCTTGACTAGGTCCGAGAGGGAGGCTGTGCCGGGTGTAAGCCAGGTCAACCTTGACCAGATCACCTCATTGCTTGCTGAGGTAAGTTGCCGGATGCGTTAGTTTTGCACAATCTATTATTTCACCGGATGAGGTATTTTTGTGCTAGATTTGATAGCTGATGTTTTTAAGATCAATTTGCTAACTCAATTGTCGGTTGGTCTTGCAGGCGATGCTAAGGGTGGATGGGTTAAAAGCCCCCTTGCGAAAGAAGCAAGAGGAGGTAAGGGATGCCCAAAAACGGGCAGCCGATTTAATTGATGTATGTCAGTACAACTCCCTAATGCGTGAAATCCACACTAAAGCCTGGGAGATGAAACAGGAGGAACTTATCCAGCAGCTGACGGCTGCTGCTGACACCGCCAACAAGACGATTGCTGACCGTCAACTCCAAATCGACCAACTCAAAACCGACATCCAAGCTCTGAAGGATGTGGAGAAGGAAAAGACTGGGTTGAAGGTGGAGGTCAACCGGCTGCAGGGGGAGCTGGACAAAGCCAAAGATGATTTGGTTAAGTCCAAGAAAGATGCTCTGGACTAGCTTGCGGCTGAGCAGACCCGGCTGGTGAACGAGAACAAGCGTGACTACGAAGCACGCATGAAGATGGCGTGGTCCATGATCCATCCGGAGACCGACTACGCCTTCTTTGACTTGAGGTACAAATACACAACTGAAGTATTTGATGCTCAAGTTCTCGGGCTTCAACAACCGGCGCCGTTTGAGGAGTGGGCCGGCGCAGGGGAGGAGCAGACGGAGGGTGATGTGCCGGGTGATGGAACCCAGACCCAGCAGACCCAAGATGCCCCTAACGCCGGTCAAGGCCAGCAGCCGGAGCAGCAGCAACAGCCAAACCAGCAACAGCAACAGCAGTAGTAGTATTTTTTCTCTTTTTCTAACCGGCCTGCGAGCCGTGAATTTCAGTATCACTTTTCCCGGACAGGGGTCCGGTTAACATTTGAAATATTTAATATATTTGTGCCGACTGTGTCGGTTTGCTTTGCATATTTGCCGGTTTTTTTTTTTTTTTTTTTGCATTGAATCATGAAATCATGCGATATTCCGGATGTGTGAACCCTGCTTCCCCCTGGATGGTTGTTTGCTTAGTTACCAACTCTAAGTAGGCAGCCGTCCATATGCATCCGGACAAACAATTAGGCGGTCCTTAACCGTTGTACAACAGGGTGGGTTAGTATAATTCGTTAGAATCGTACCGGATGTATGCGTTTTGAATGGTATCCAGATATATGCAAATATGTGGATTACCGCCTGTATTGCTTTTGAGCAATAACCAAGCACAAATGTAGACAATGTTGTCAATTGCCGGCTGTATTACCTAGGGGCACTAGCCGGTTGCAATATAAGTCATTTTATATCGGTTGTATACCCTTGGGGCAATAGCCAATGTCAATTTGAAAATTGTAAAAATCGGGATAGAAGCGAGGTCCGGCTGTAGTGCTTTTGGGCAAAGCCGGCTGCTTAGCAAGATTTAAGTTACCGTCTGTATTGCATTGGGGCAATAGCCGGTTTTATCTTGTTTGCGATAGGTCATTCAAACGCAAATGGGTTATCTTCAACCTAGGCGGTTGAAGCCGTTTGAGAATATGACGCATAGAACAATGTGCCACCCGGAAGGGAGATGTTCTCTTCAACGAATTCACCCGGATGGGTGTCGTTGGATGCCTGTTTTGTTTTTAAAACACACGGTTTAAGATATATTGGCTTTGTGCCTTTATTCAGCTAAGTTAGGTACTTAGGATGCCCGGTTGTACATTGCACACGGGTTTTTTTTTTAAAAGGTGCCCAGGTGTGCATTGCACACGGGACTTTTAAAAGGTGCCCGGGTGTGCATTGCCCACGGGACTTTTAACAAAAAATTGAAATAAAGTATCCTTTGTTCATTTACTTTATTTACAAAAAATAATTACAATTTCCTTAGAAGTAGTACTTTTTCAAGTTGTCTACATTTTAAGTTCTGGCTAAAGGCCTGCCGTCTGGGGTTTCCAGGCGGTAGGTGCCGTCTCTAACTGCTTCAAAAATCCGGTAGGGGCCCTCCCAATTTGGGGTTAGCTTTCCTTGTTCATTAGCCCTACCGGTTGACTCCATTTTTTGTAGCACAAAGTCCCCCACTTTGAGGGGCCGCTTGTGTACTCTTCTGTTGTAAGCCCTCGTCATTCTCAGACGGTATATCTCATGACGCAAGGCAGCATTGCCCCTACGTTCCGGGAGAGAATCCAATGCAAGACGCATGGCCTCCCAATTAGCCTCTTCGTCATAGAGCATGACTCGGAGTGTTGGCTCATAAAGCTCAATTGGTAAGACGACTTCTATGCCATATGTCATGAGAAACGGGGTTTCACCGGTTTCCCCCTTTTTGGTTGTTTTGATGGCCCAAAGGTCGTGAGATAACTCATCCTCCCAAAGACCACCGGCTCTTTCAATCTTCTTTTTTATGCCGTCTGAGATGAGCTTGTTGAAGGCTTCAACTTGGCCGTTTGCTTGGGGCCGGCCAACAGATGCAAAACAATGTGATATCCCCTGATCTCCCAACCAATTCTTGAGGGTAGGCGTTTCACATTGAGGACTGTTGTCAAACACCATAAACATAGGAACCCCAAATCGGGTGATAATGTTCCTCCAAATGAAGGAGATGACATCCTTTTTCTTGATGCCTTTGACCGCCTCTGCCTCAACCCATTTTGTAAAGTAGTCTACAGCCACTAGAATGTATCTTCTGCCGCCTGTGGCAGGCGTATAGGGACCCAAAATGTCCATGCCCCATTTTGCAAATGGAACCGGGCTGTAGATAGCCGTAAGATCAGTTGCCGGACGGTGTATGAACCGGCCAAATCTTTGGCACTTGTCACATTTTTTCACCAAATCCATGGCGTCTGCCTCAAGGGTGGGCCAAAAGTAACCTTGCCGCCTGGCCCTCTTTGCAAGAGACCTGCCGCCTATATGTGAAGCACAAAAGCCCGCATGCAGATCCTCTAGCACTTCTTTTCCCCTTTCTGGGGTAACACACTTCAGTAACGGTTGGAGATAACCCTTTCTGAAGAGTTCTCCCTTGTACATTTCAAAGCTCAGAGCTCGTTTTTTAAGTGCTGCAGCTTCTGAAGAGGCATCCGGTAAGGTGTCGTCTACCAAATAATCCCGGATGGGGTCCATCCAGGTAGAGCTTCGATCGAGAATTCCAATGGGTTCATGCTCAATACTTCTTTTTTCCATGACCTCCCAGAAGACTGACCTAGGCGCATCACAAGTGGCGGATGAGGCCAACTTGGATAGAGCATCCGCCTGATTATTTTCTGACCGGGGCACCTGACTCAAATGGAACTCATCAAGTGTCCCCGCCTCATCTTTGACCGCCTGAAGATATTTGATCATTGCTGGATGGGTGGCCTCGTAGTCACCATTGAATTGGCTAACAATCAATTGGGAATCAAAATAGGCGTCAACCTTTCTTGCCCCTACCGCCTTACACATGCGTATTCCGGCTAGCAGGGCTTCATACTCAGCTTCATTGTTTGAAGCTTGAAACTTAAACCGTAGTGCATATTCATAAGTATCTCCTTCCAGAGACTTGCAAATTACGCCTGCACCACAGCCGTTTGAGGTAGAGCTTCCGTCTACGAATAACTTCCAAACCTGATCGGTATTCTCCGGCTGTGCCGGCCTAGTCATTTCAACAATGAAGCCGACAAACGCCTGACCTTTCACTGCTCGCCTAGGTTCAAAAGTTATCTCCAAGCTTTGCATTTCAACAGCCCACTTGATCATTCTGCCGGATGACTCAATGGAAGTCATTGGACGCTTGAGTGGCTGATCAGTATAAACAGTCACCGGATGGGCTAGGAAGTATGCCTTTAGCCGCTTGACTGCTTTGTAAAGAGCCAACCCAAATTTCTCGATCATTGGGTACCGGAGTTCGGCATTCCTAAGGATATAGCTGATGAAATACACCAGGAGCTGCTTGCTGTCTCTCTCGGCAAGGAGGACGACACTAAGGGAGTGATCTGAGACGGCTAGGTACACGTAGAGAACCTCCTTAGGCAGGGGGCTCACTAGCCTTGGCAAAGAATGCAAGTGTTACTTTAACCTCTAAAATGCCGCCTTAGCCTCTTCTCCCCACTCAAATCTAGACCTCTTCCTGATTGCTTGGAAGAAGTAAAGGCATTTGTCACCTGATCGGCTGAGGAATCTTCCTAGTGCCGCTAGGCAACCGGTTAGCTTCTGGGCCTCCTTGAGAGTGCGAGGTGACTGCATGTCAATCACCGCCTGCACCTTATCCGGATTGGCCTCTATGCCTCTTTGATCGATCAGAAATCCGAGAAACTTCCCAGACTCAACACTAAAGACACACTTTTTGGGATTAAGCATGACCTTATGTCGCCTGAGGGTGGTGAAGGTTTCTCGGAGGTCGGCTATGTGACCCGCCTGTTGCTTGGATTTGACTATCATGTCATCAATGTACGCCTCTACATTCCTTCCGATTTGATTGATGAAAACTGTGTTTATCATTCGTTGGAAGGTAGCAGGCGCATTTTTCAAGCCAAACGACATCACCGTGTAACAGTACAACCCCTGATCAGTAACAAAGTCCGTCTTTTCCTGATCCTTCTTCCATAGGGGAATTTGGTGGAAACCTGAGTAGGCATCCATAAAACTCATCAAGGCATGGCCGGCTGTAGAGTCGACCAGACTGTCGATCTTTGGAAGGGGATAACTATCCTTCGGACATGCCTTGTTTAGATCTGTGTAATCTACACACATCCACTAGGTACCATTCGGCTTTTTGACAAGGACAACATTTGCTACCCAGTCTGGGTAGTAGCATCCAGAATGAACCCGGCATCCAGAAGCTTTTTGACCTCAGCGGCTACCGCCTGAGACCTTTCTTCTCCATGATCTCTCTTCTTTTGCCTAACCGGCTTTATTTTAGGATCAACAGCTAACTTGTGGACATCTAGATTCGAGATGACGCCTGGCATCTCTTCCACTTCAAAGGAAAAGATGTCTTTGAATTCTCGCAGAAGTTAGAGCAAGCCTGCCCCCAACATTTGATGAGCAACAGTCCCAACTTTGACTGTTCTGTCAAGGCGGATATCGTCCAAGACGATATCAATGCTCTCACTAGACGGCTGGGGTCGGGATTCATCTGACCTTTCCCCGGCTAGTGATTGCTATTTTGTTTTTCTGACGGGGGCCAACTGGTCCGCCTTTCGCTTCGTGCCGGCTGCCTTAGGGGCAGGAACTTCTTCGAGGTCAGCAGGCTCCTCCTTATGACCGACTGCTGTTACAGTCGGCCTGATGTCTGAGAGGTAACACTCCCTAGCCGTCTTTTGATCCCCGCTTAGGGCACCAACTGATCTATCATCCCTCTGGAACTTGATCATCATAAAAGAGGGGATGATGACAGCCTTAGACTCGTTGAGGGTGGGGCGGCTCAAAATAAGGTTGTAGGCGATCAATTCCTCGACCACCAAAAACTTGACGACCATGTGCCGCCCTTCCCCTTTACCACCTAGTCGGATGGGTAAGTCAATCATTCCCACCGGATGCACTACTCCTCCCCCGAAGCCGACTAGGGGATGGGGGGCCTTGTGCATGCTGCTAGGCTTGTACTTGAGCTTTGTCAAGCATTGGTAACTGATTAGGTCAGACGAGCTCCTGATATCGATTAAGATCCGGCCAACTCGTTGATTAGCAACTTTGCATTCGATGACTAGGGGGTCATCGTGAGGCCGCCTGACCATGCCCCTATATTTCTCAGAGATGAAGACCTCAGGGAAGGTGTCTTTCGACGCCTGGCCCTCATCTTCTGGGTTAGATAGTTTCCGGATGTTATCCTTAGCACCCCGGATAGTGGAACCTCCGCTTGCGAATCCGCCTGCAATGGTGAAGATATGTTCTTCATCCGTTTTAGAGCTAGCAGCAGGCTTCTTGGACGGCTGTCCCCCACTTGATTTGGAGTTGCCCTTGGTTTTTACCAGGTAGGACTCCAAGACCCCTTCATCAGCCAGACGGTCCAATAGCCGCCTGAGGCTATAGCAACCATTGGTGTCATGGCCGACGTCCTCATGGAACTGGCAATACTTGCTTTTGTCTCTGTTCTTGACAGAGCTTTTCATTACAGCCGGTTTTTTCAATTGTCACCCGGTCCTTTATCTCCATGAGGATGGAGGAGCAGTCTTTGTTGAACTTGTACTTTGGGACGTACAGTTCCAACTTCCGTTGTTTCTTCTGGGACGGCTGACCTAGGCGGTCAGCTGCCCAGACTTCTTTTCTTTTATTTTCTTCTTTTTTGGCCGGCTGGTTAGGCCAGCTGTCTCTCCTGTCGGACCGCTTGGGATCCGACGGATGCCTGATAGAGCAGAGCTCGGTTGCTTGAATATAGGCCTCCGCCTCCATCAGCGCTTCTTGGAGGGTGGCTACCCTCTTACGGACTAGGTCAAACTTAAAAGCTGACCCATCCTTCAGACCCTTGAAGAAGTCTGTATATGCCACTTCGTTAGACAGCCCCTGAATCTGAATTCTCATTAGATTGAACCGTCTGACATAGGACCGAAGTCCTTCCTTATCATTCTGCTTGATAGCCCCTAGATCGAGACTTGTCTTTTTAGCAGGTATATTCATGGAAAAATTTGACGCAAACAGGTATGCAAGCGTCTTAAAATTATTGATGCACTCAGCCGGCAGGTTGCCAAACCATCGTTGGGCTATGCCCTTCAATGTAGCCGGGAAGCATCTACACCAGGCGGCGTCATCCAACCCCTGTAGGTAGATGAGGTTGGTGTATGCCATTAGGGGTCTTCCGGGTTGGTGGTGCCATCGTAGGCACCAACCAACACATTCTTAACCTTGGTCGGTTGTACCGCCTCGGTTATCTCCCGGGAGAAAGCAGAAGGTTGTTCCCCAAGGTTTTGCAGTCGGAGCTGCCAGTCCATGGGCTGGACCTGGTAGGCCGCCTGACCCCCGAAGGGTGTCGACTGCATGAATGGAGATCCATATTTGGCGTATGGCTGTTGGGGCACATACGGGGCCTGCTGTTGGATCACATGAGGGCCAGTACGTGCAGATATACTGACTGACTGACTCCCCAGCTGTGTCTCCGAATGCTTCATTGAAGCATTTCAGAAACTGTCCGAATAGGTCGACGTTGAGGCCGACTGAGACATGCTCTGACTTTTCTTCTCCCGGATGAATAACCGGGCGTCAAAGAACATCTTCTTTGACCCATCCGGCTGTGTATGCCGGATGGCCTTCCGTTGCCCCGTTTCGGGGAAACGAAGTTTCGAAAGGTCGATCAGGGGCCCATCCGTCCCCTTGTGTTTGGGATGCGGAGTGGGCACCCGGTCTTTGATTTGCTTCCTCCCGGAGGGAGATGGCTTCTTTGCTTACTGACCCTTGTTGGAGCCAGCTGACTTGATTATATCTTTGATTTCCCCTTTGAAACTACTCATGAGGTTCATGAGTTCGTCTCTGGTGACGGGGGTAGCACCCTCCGCCGCCTGGGGTTGTCCCACAGGCTTGCCGCCTGGGTTAGCTTTGTCTTGGCCCCGTTCCTTTGTTTCCTTGGAACGGGTGCACCTAGAACGGAATGACCCGTTTGGGGCCATGTAGGTCTTGACGTCGTAGTCGTCCCCACTGCCATTCTCATGGTCCGTATGGACCTCAGGGTCAGCTGGTGGCCGGCTGCCCTCTGCATTCGGTACAGGATCGGATGCCATCTCAGTAGTACTCTCCCCACAGACGGCGCCAAATGTTTCGGGTGTTTTTTGGTCCCTCGGGAGAGTTACAATACGGAGTATGCGCGCCTGACTTCTGTACCTGCAAAACCACGAAACTCCGGTTGGGTGGAGTTTCGCCTCCGACGATCAAGTTAGTATGATTTACGGATGGGTAATAGTGCGGAAGGTAAATAGGTTTTTCTCACTAATTCAGAGAGATTCTGCATTTAATATTGCTCGGGTTTCGTGTTTGGATTTATGAATCCCCAAAAAATGAGGAGGATTCCGCTATTTATAGTGGGGGAGACATGTTCCCTGATTAGGGTTTTGATGCCACGTCGCAGCATCCGATTGGATCCCATTGGGCCGTTGGTGGGCTGCCACGTGTCATGATTCTACTGGACCACGTGGCATAGGGTATTTTTACCCTAAACAATATCTACTAATGTTTGTTAATGAAGTTGAATTCTTAGATGTCTTAGTTATCGGTATCAACTTTTGTCTAATCATATGTAAAAACATGCAATTTCCATTGAACATATATTTGCAAGACAATTTTGAAACAACTATTGTCAAAGTCTTACATTCAAAATACCTAGGTGTCCAACACCATTGATCATAGTATGTTCAAAAGCATGAAAAACTAGGATTAATTTAATTACATGTCATAGACAAAATAGTGCATGCAAGCACGACCGAAAAACCATCTTCGTCGTCTACTTGTCCATGCACCAACACTTGATAAGCTTCTCACTTGGTCCCTGAAAAGGCAACATAAAGTGAGTCATACTTGGTATCCAATACCTATGATAAGCTTAATTCACAAGTGTTTAGGAAGATACCTGAGGCAGATGCTCCATTTCTTTCCTCTTCTTCCTTGAAGAGCTTGCATTCTCTATTATAGTAGCCTTGCCCACCACAATAGAAGCAACGCATCTTCTCCTTGACCTTATTGAACTCCCTTCTCCTTGCTCTTAAGGGCCTCTCGGTCATTCCACATGTGGTGGCTCGGCTGAGTAGTTGCACCACCTCCATTAAGGAGTGTGTCTCCTTTCCTGCAGCTATATGCACTCTAAGTGCATCATAGCCCGAGTGGAGCGAAGCAAGCAAGATATGCCCCGCCATCTCATCCTCCAATGAGATTCCGAGAAGCTGCATGTGTTTGAAGAGCCTAGTCATTCCAAGCACATGAGGTCGGAGGGGCATGCCAGGTCTCAATTTGGCATTGTAGACCTTGGTCCAAAGCCGACGCCTTTCCTTAGCAAGACATCCCACGTTTGGTGGTTTTATCCTCATGTTTAAGAGTGACCTAGTCAAGTCAAACACGAGTCCATCAAAGTTGCCATTTTCACTCTTGGTGACTCTTACATTGACAACGTCCTCAAGTGCTTTGAGGAACATGTCCGGAAGGTAGGAGGAAAGGGTTTCCTTCCAATCTTTCGTGATAGAATTTGCCATAAGTCGTGAGACCTTTTTGCAATTGGAAGACCATTCTTCATGAGCCTCATCGGTCATGATCCCTTTGGCAAAGAAGCTTGGAATGGGAGTATACTCCAAGGAACAATTCCGGAGAGTTCTCCTGAGTTCCTCCTCCCATTCCTTAAAGTTGACCAAGTTTAAAGAAAAGGCCAACTTTTCGGGGAGTTCCGGGCACATTTGGTTGTTGTTTGAGTTACTTGCAGACATTGTTCTACAATTGAAAGAATTTGAAATGAAAAACCATTCATAAATCAATAAGTTGAAATTTAAAAGCGTTCATGCATATTTTCAATCTTATTGAGCATTTTATCCACGCATTAATAAATTGTCCCTTATGGGCGAGAATAAAATGATTCCGAGATCCCAAAGATCAAGAAATGGTTAAGCATGCTTTGGCTTGTCTTAATCATTAAATATCTCTACGTAGTCGGCCCAGAATTTTTCTTCGTTCTCCACTAGGCGAACCCGCTAAGGTAAGCAATCCAATTGCTAATAGCTCCAAGCTACTCTCGGTTTGATAAAATGTCGCATCTAATGCATCCTTGACATTTTATCTCTTTTGCCACGACATCTAAAGACTCCTTACTGATATCGTTGAGCTTAACCAAGACAACTTGTATACCTAGTATACCTTACGTTCCTAGGGAAGTAATGATGCCTCGCTTTGGCGTAGCCCATCACATACGCGCATTAGTTCGGTAAGTGTTGTTCTTGAAACGACAAATTTTAGCTCAATATTATTAAGGGACCTAGGGTTTCTATGTCGGTTGATTTAAGTGAACTTAACTAATCATCGCAACATGTAGAAGTCCTAAACATGCATCTAACATTCATATATAATAATGGTATATATAAAGCATAAATTGATGCATTTGGAAACTAGCATGACCCCTTGAAATCTTCAATTTCCATGGGTCTTCATCTTGGCTCGTCTTCATCGAAACGCCGTCTTGAGACATTTTGGCCAAAATAAAATAACTAGCTAGTACGACTAAGATTAATCTAAAGTACAAAAATATTTAACGGTTCGCAGACCGTATTTAGATTAACAAAAATACATAACGGAACGCAGTCCGTATTTTCTATCCTAGTCGGGCCCCACTAGTTGCCATTTCCAATAACTTGTTTTGAAAACAATCTTCCATTCACCCATTCACTATTTGTGAATGGCCCATGCAAATTACGAAATACATAATCAAACACGCAAAACTAGTAACCAACTTAGGTGGTTAATCCAATTAACGCGCCTAATTAAAACTAGTCAAAGTTGTTTAATCCATTATTTCTAAAATCAAAGTGCTCACGTAATTAACTAAGCTCCCACTAAATTCCGCATCCATACTTAATTAATCCGATTAATTAAGTCGGCATAACTCATAATTTGTCAAAATCAAAAATTTTGCAAAAGCCGGAAAAACCGAGGTCTAACCTCGTTAAGATAATTATACAAATAATTTAAACGACAAAAATTTTCGCAAAATTACATAGCTCAAAATCAAGCAAAAAAACCCACACAAATGCTTGGTGGGTGCGCACCATGGCTGCTAGGCAGCCCATGTGCTGCGCTTGCTGTGCTGTGTGCCAGCATCCATGCCCAGCGTAGCTTGCTGCGCCAGCCAGCACTAGCAGCTCACTACGCATGCTGCGCATGCTAGCTTGCTAGCTGGTGCCTGGCAGCGTCTGGCAGGCTGGCTGGGGCTTGCTGCCTCGCTGCCCAGCAGCACGCACAAGCAACTCCAGCAGCCCTGCCATGCGCCTAGCACTACGGCAGCACGCATCTCCCATTTCCACACAACACCCCTGTGCGCACCACAGACAGCAACATTGGTAGCGCTTAGGTGTTTTTGCCTTGATTTGCATGCCATTTCTCGGGATTTTAATCTCGATTTACGTGTGACATAAAATTAATCTAAATTTATTTTAGAATTAATTTAAGGGCAAAAATGAAAATAAAATAAGTTAAACTTAATTAAATTCAATTTTAACGGTGCACAAGCCTAAATTATCCAAAAATTCATTTTTGAAACAATTTAGGTCTTCCGTTATGCTTAAAATTGAAATAGCTATGTCCATAATTAATTTAGCCAATATGCAAATTAATAATGGATTTGACAAATGGGAGTTGGAAAAATAAATTAACCATCTAATGATAAAAATTTTCTAATTTTCATACTTGTGTAAAATAACAAGATTACATCTTCCAATATGAAGATTAATCAAAATTTTACTCACATGTATTTGAACTTCATATATTTTAATCAACCAAAATGAAAAATCCAAACTTTGTTCAATATGGAATTTAGGGTTAGAGTTCCAATCATTTGAACCTTTAAAGATTAGAACTTTAACATACTTGGGAACTCAAAATTACACATTCACATCAAACATTCACACATTAATGCCATTTATTTGCATAATTGTGAAAAAACAAGTTTGTGTGAAAAATAGCATATTAACTCAAGCACTAATTATAACTCCATAATTATGCTCAAGGATAACTAAAGTAGCAATAGATTAGGGATGCAATAATGCATTTAATCTAACCTTGTAATGCTTGCATTAATCAAGGCTTAAAAAGATTTAAAATTTTTGTTGAAAAACGAAAAAACCCCAAAAACTTGGGTTTCTGGTTCAAATTTGGCTTCTGGACAGTTGTCAAAGAAGGTTGAATCTGTTTCAAAATGTTGATTCCACCCAAAAATCACTATTTTTGAGCCAAAATTTGGGTTCGACAGCCAAATCGATAAAAAATACGAGTTTTAAAATTAATTAAAACGAGCTTCTAATCTAATTAGAAAAGCAAAACCAGAAATTAAATCTTACTTTAAAACACCTTAATTAATCAATAATTGCAAAAATGAAAAGGAGCGTGGCTCTGATACCGCTTTTGGGTTTTGTAGTGACCCACACTACGCGGAAAGAAACCCGCTAAGACCCGCCCCCATAATAAATGCAATTAACAAGCAAAACATAATTAAACATAAGAAAGGATAAAAGATTATACCTTTGACGCGTGCTTCGCTCAACAATGAGCTCTTACTTGAACCCCGAAAATACGAGGTCTCCAACGGGATCATACCCTCGAACCCGCCCCGAGCGTCCTAAGTCTCGAAGGTTAGTTGAGACCCGGACAGATAAAACTATGAGTTTTACGAATCAAGGTTTACTCAAATCAAGAGTTGCCTTTTAATTCCACTCAAGGTTGTTCTTTCCCAAATACCCAAACTTTGGTATTTATAGGGAAATGAACCCTTGAACTTCATTTCCCAACCAATGTGGGAGAGTGAATAATTTTGATAATTAATTTAATTCCAAAATAAATTAATAATCAAATCAATTACAATGCAATAAGTGTCAAGGGAAGAGAGAGAGTTAGGTGAGGACTAAAGGCTTGGGGGGACCATTGCCTTGATCCCCAAGCCATTGCTCCAAGCAATGGTCCCCTCATCCAAAACCGGCATAAGAGGGATGCTGGGCTGGCAGCCAGCTAGGCACGCCAGCTAGTGCTGCAAGCTAACACCAGCCAGCAAGCCCCGCATCACCCCAGCCAGCATATGCGTGCTGTGCTGGACGATGCTTGTGCTGCTGCTGCGTGCTAGTGCTAGTGCTGGGCGCTGCTAGCTTCCAGCGCTAGCCCTTGCCTCTCTTGCCATCGCACACGCACACGCAGGGCAGTCGCACTCATAGGCCCTCGCACTCCAAGTCCCACGCACGTGCACATGCCCTCTCGCACAACCAGCACACCCAGGCCAGCTAGCCCGTCACGCACGCAAGGCCTGGTATGCGTGCTGCTAGCGAGCCACGCATGCTGGGCGTGGTGCTGGGCGATGGTGCACACGCACACGCACAGAGCGAGGCTCGTGCTGCTGCTGCGATGGTGCGAGGCACACACGCACATGCGCAAGTGCCCAGCACTGCGATGGCTGTGCTTGGTGCGTGTGGCTTGTGATGGCCCCTAGGCACACGCACACGCACACACGCATAGGCCTAGCCATGCGATAGTGCTGTGCATGGTGCGTGTAGCCTGCGATGGTGCTGACTTGCCATGCGAAGGCTGCGATGGGCTGCCTTGTGCACCTAGCACGCATGGCGCGCCTAGCACACCATGGTGTGCCTAGCACACCATGGTGCACCTAGCACACACATGGTGCGCCTAGGCTTGCAATGATCTAGCCTAGCCTAGCTATGGCTATGCTCGCACTTGTTGCTTGTGATTTTGCGGCGCTTGGTCTCGACGCCCTAGGCTCAATATCCGACGTCTATATTCGTAAAACTTCGTCGACTCATTAAATCCTTCGGATTAATTCGTCGTCTCGGATCGGTTGTTCGATTGGGTTTGACCCGAAGGGTTCAGTTAAGATTAAGC
This sequence comes from Chenopodium quinoa, assembly GCF_001683475.1. Taxonomy (NCBI): domain Eukaryota; kingdom Viridiplantae; phylum Streptophyta; class Magnoliopsida; order Caryophyllales; family Amaranthaceae; genus Chenopodium; species Chenopodium quinoa. Next base: position 4,199,299 of record NW_018743212.1, on the reverse strand, counting down.
TGTAATATTAATTATACCTTAATATTACTGATCGGGAGCGGCCTCCACCTAGGCATTCCGATCACTTGACCTTACCGAAGAATTAGCTCTGTAATAATTTTGAACCCTCTATCAGAATAATACACTTGTTGGAAGGACACCATTCCTTTCAGCAGACGCTTTGAGCAGGTAGTCAGAACATTCGATGAATGTGATGGTAGTGCCAGACCATTTGTGTGTGGAATTTCAGAAGTTGAATTTAGAAGTGATGGAACACGGAAAAGTGGCTAGGATGTTGAATGCTTTGGTGATTCAGCCATCCATTTATGATGAGATAAGGGAGAGTCAATTGAAAGTTGAGAAGTTGAAGGATAAAGAAAAAGATCGATGAAGGTCAGGTGTTGGATTTCACTATTGGTGATGAAGGGAGTATTCGTTTCAGGGGAAGGTGGTGTGTACTGCAGAGTCGTGGAAGTTTGAAGCAAATATTGATGGAATAAGCCCATATTTTCCTTATTAAATTCATCCTAGAGTGGATAAGTTGTATAAGGATATGAAGAAGACTTTTTGGTGGCCCAATATGAAAAGAGAAGTAGCTGAATTTGTGGCCAAGTGTTTGACATGTCAGAAAGTGAAGATTGAACATCGTAAGCCTCAAGGAAAGGTCCAATCCTTGGAAGTGCCCAAGTGGAAGTGGGATTTGATGTCCATGGATTTTTTTGGAGCATTGCCTAAGACCAAGGCAGGGAATGACACTATTTGGGTAATAGTGGACAGGTTGATGAAGTCAGCAGCATTTAGACCCATGAGAAGTACTTGGACTATGGATTAGTTGGGAAGAGCTTATATGAAGTTTGTGGTGAAGTACCATGGGGTACCCCACAAATATCATTTCGGATAGAGATTTAAGAAACCTGTCTAATTTTTTGCAAAGATTACAAAAGGCGATGGGAACAAAGTTGTTAATGAGCACAACATTTCATCCTGCGACCGATGGTCAGACGGAAAGAACAATTCAGACATTGAAGGATATGTTAAAAGCTATTGTGATGGAGTATCAAAGGTCTTGGGAAGATCACTTGGATTTGATAGAGTTTTCTTACAACAACAGCTATCATGCAAGCATTGGAATGGCACCATTTGAGGCTTTGTATGGTCGGAAGTGTAGAAGCCCGGTTTGTTGGAATGATATAAGTGAGACAATGGTACTTGGGCCTGAGATGATTTAGGATATGGTGAAACAAGTGAAGTTGATCCAAGAGAAGATAAAATCAGCCCAAGACCGACAGAAAAGTTATGCTGATTTAAAAAGGAGGGAGGAGGAATATGAAGTAGGAGAGAAAGTTTTGTTTGTAAGTTCACCCATGAAAGGTGTAATGAGGAGTAGAAAGAAAGGAAAGTTGAGCCCAAAGTACATAGGGCCATATGAGATGATTCAAAAATTGGGGAAAGTGGCATATAAGTTGGATTTGCCAAATGAGCTAGAAAGGGTTCACAATTTGTTCCATGTGAGTCAAATTCGAAAGTATATACCTAATGTGACACATGTGTTGCAACCGGAAACCAGTGAGATGGATGGGAATTTGACCTATGAGGAAAGACCAGTAAGGATTCTGGATTCTAAAGTGAAAAGTACAAGGAATAAGAATGTGAGTATTGTGAAAGTGTTGTGGTCGAACCAGAGAACTGAGGAGGCTACATGGGAAGCTGAGGCGGATATGAGTAAACGTTACCCAGAGTTGTTTGCCTAAGGTTAGTGGTCGATTTACGGGGACGTAACTCCTTTTAAGGGGGGTAGAGGGTGATAGAGTTTCGCACGTTTGCTTTTCGAGTCGTTTTTGGGTAATTTTGAGTATTTCTTGAGTTGGTTGGAGTTTTGAGTCAAGTTAGGATGTGCATGAACCAATAATTTAAATTGATTTTCGTATCTCTTTAGGCTAAATTTCAGGATGAAACTTCTTTTAAGGGGGGTACACTGTAATTCCCCACATTTTTTAAACATATTTGCTAATAAATTAATTAATTAATATTTTCTAAAAAGGGTATTTTAGTAATTTATTCTATTTGAATTTTGGAGCCAAAATGATATTTGAATTTTGACGCCAAAAGTTTTTTAAAACTTAGTTATTATTTTTGGATTTTGGATAAGATTTATTATCCATTTATTTTATTTTAAAAACCGAATTATTTATATATATTTTGGATATTTTAATTAAGAAAAATTATATTTTATTATTTTATTGAGAGGTCCGAAAATTCCTATTGAGTTGGCTGTGATTTTTGGATTTTCCTAGTGTGGAAAATCTGATTTTCTTAGCTAAATTATTTAGTGAATAATTGGTATTCTCTTTAATAATTATTTTTTACAAAATATATATTTTACAAAATTACTTTTAATCCCTTAAATCTAGAAAAATAATTTCCTAAATACTACTAATATGGTCCAAAAATTTGGAGCATGGAAGCTCAAAATTTTCGGCCACTTTGGTTAGATTTTGGGTGAATTATTTTGGTAAATTGTATTTTTAATTCTCTCCCTTAAATCTATTATTTTCCTTAATTCTTATTCCCATCTTGTAAATATTTGATCATGTTATTTCCTTACCTTATTTCATCCTTGATTATTCCCCAAGCAAACTCGTTTTGTCATATTCTTTTTCATGACAACATACTTTCCTTAATTTTATTATTCTTAATCACCTTAATATTAAACTTTCCATAATTCTTAAACTTTCTTCTCCAAGTAATTTCCTTAATTATTTTTACCATAATTCTTCCAACATTCTTCTACCATAATTCTTGCATGAGCTAGCCTTTAAATACCCCTTGATTCATGGCTAAATACTCACACCAAATTCTCTAATTCTCTCTTAATTTCTCTTAATTTATCTTCTCTCTTTCTCTCTTGTTCTTGCGCCAATCAGCACAACAACCACCGATCACCACCCTTGGCCATTGCCACCGCTGGCTGCCACCAGTCGCCACCACCACCAGCCGCCGGAAGCCGCCAACTACCGCCTCCCCTTGCGCCACCTTTCTTCTTCCTTTTTCCTTGGTTTTCTACCTCTTCTTCTTCTTCTTCTCTTCTCTTATTTAATTAATTATTATTATTATGAGGGATTTATAAAAATTATTATGAGTAGTTTTAATTAAATAAAATCAGATATTTATTCAAGATTATGAAAATAATTTAAAAGGTTCATGTACATACAATTGGGGGTTTTAATTTAATTGTTGTGATTACTTGTTAACCTTATGTTAATTAAGGTTATATTTATTTGTAGGGTGTCTCTTCTCTTAAGTTCTTGAAGTTCTTTTGTGTGTGCTAAGCAAGGATCAAAAGTACGCTTAGGTGGCTAGATACCTTTGAAATTGATTGGATTGAATAAGCATGTTTTATATGATTTTTATGATGATTGAATTAAATTGAATTGAATTATGATTAATGAAATAAAAGCATGCACTACTACAAAAATGGTCAAAGAAACCTCTATTAAGAGACCTATTGGTTTATACAACAGGTCTCTTAAATGTAAGAGACCTAATATTAGAGATAACAGGTCTCTTTTATGTGAGAAGGTCCAACACGTATTTGGGGAGAATAAAAGGAAATAAATAAGAGATCTGTTGTCTTACTTAACAGGTCTCTTATATATATATATATACATATATATGGGTCCACCACTTTCTTTTTTCTAATTTTTTTTTATTGAATAAGGCCCATCACTTCTATTTTTACACAGCTCTCTATCTCCTCATTTACCCTTATATGATCCTCTCCCTTTCATTTACCCTCATCATTTGCAAGAGAGCTACGCCACATCTTCTCCTCAATTCATGTTTTTCTTTTTCTCCTAGATCAAGAAAGTACGACACATCCTCCACCTCAACGACCACTGTAAGATCCTCCACTTTAACGGTGTCACTGCGGTATCCTCCACCTTAACGGCGTTGTTGCCGCATCCTATTTAACGCCGGCGTTTCCTCATCCTTAACTGTTAATTTTTACCATGAAAACTCTAGATCTAGAGTTTTTTTACGGTCAAATTAGGCAATTAAAGTGATAATTGAAGAGCTATAGCAGGTATAATACCATTTTCTATTTTCTATTTTCTATTTTCTATTTTATATTTTTAATGGTTTTTAGGCGGCTGACAAGAAGTTTTTATGTCATGGTGGTTTTGAGTTTTAGACTGGGTAAGTGTTATTTTAATGGGTGGCTAGGATTTTTTTAAAAAAAAATTGGGTGTGGTTCATACCGGGGTTGGGGGGTGGTTTATACGGAGAGTGGGTGGTTTGTTCGTACAGGGGTTGGGGGTGGTTGATTTATACGGGCTTCGAGTGATTTATACGGACTGGGGATTTCCGATTTTTTTATGTTGGTTGGGGTTTTTTTATGGTTGTTGTGCTAGGTGACGGTGGTGGTTGGGGTTCATATGGACTGGGGGTGGGTGGTTTATACGGGCTGGGGGTGGATTTTTAAAGACCGGTGGGGTTTTTACAATTCTTTTTCTGATTTTTTTTTATTTGCATGTTAATTTTGGTATATTTTTTCTTGATTAATTTTTCTTTTTAAAGTGAAAGGGTGTATGGGAAAAAAGAAAGTTAATGTTGGTTTTGATGGACCAATTGATGATTTTTCTTGTTTATATTTTGGATGATAGTAATGATTTTGATGCTGAAGAGTTGATTGATTTTTATGAAGGCTTCAAATGGGTTAGTGTCAATTTTTTATAACTGATTTTCTTAATGGTGTACAGGACAATGAGAAATTCAAGAAACTCTCGATCAAGGAAGTTCATGAATGGAGGGATAAATAAAATCGACCAAAGGATCGTTGGTTGGATATATAATTAGACTGTTAGTTGTTGGTTATGGTTACTTGTAAATTATTTTATTGAGTTCTATACTTGTAAATTGTTTCAATGAGTTCTATCCTTGTTAATTATTTCTTTGAGTTCTATCCTTGTAAATTATTTCAATGAATTCATTAACTATTTCGTTTTATAATTTACAATTCTTTTGCCATATTAGTTCTTTCAAAAAAAAATATTCAATTAATAAATATATCATTATCAATTTTTTTTAAAACAATTAAGCTAAAAGAGACCTGTTATCTAGCAAAACAGGTTTCTTTAATAAGGGTCAAAGAGACCCGTTATGTAAATAACGGGTCTCTTTCCCTGCATAATTGTAAGAGGTAATTCCATGGAAAGAGACATGTTGCCTTACTTAATAGGTCTCTTATTGATTACAAAGAGACCTGTGAGCTAGAGACCTCCTCTAAAAGGTCTCTTAAGCCATTTACGACAGGTCTCTTTGACCATTTTTGTAGTAGTGATGTTTAAAAATTGGTTTTGATAAATAAATTGGAGGATTGATTTTATATCATGTTTTAAATAATTAAAATTATTTATAATGTTTTAAAAAGGTTTGATTTTGAAAGCAAATAAAAGGAGTTTTTAATTATGTTGGAATTTCGGAATTGGAAAAGGATTTATTGAATTTTTATTATTAAAGTTTTTCAAGCATGTTGATAGTAATCCCACTATGCGGATTTGGTAGATAAAACTTTGGACTTTGTATGACCGAGTCTTTCCTCAAGAATAGCCTTGAAATAGTAGGAGACTGGCTTGGGGGGTGTGCACACTTGGGTGAGGAATTGGTTTTTGAAAAGAGGAATTGGTTTTTGAAAAGAGGAATTGATTTTTTAAAAAGAGGAATTAGTTTTAAAAAGAGAAATTGGTTTTTAAAAAGAGGAATTGGTTTTATAAATCGTTTTTATTGAATTATTGAGTTATTGGAATTGTTTTGAGAATATTGAGAATTGGTTTTAAAACTATGAGTTTTGGAATTATTGGATTAACATTAGCATTGGTTTTTAAAAGCATGTTTGCAAATAAATTGAATTTACTTATCTTGCACTTATCGTACTTAGCATATTTTGCTAATCCGTATTTCTTATTTGTTTTGGTTTCCCCTGTTTACCTTAATGGTAAGCAGTGTTGAATATTTCCAGGTGGAGTCAATATTTGAGCATATGGGAGTCCCGAGATGTTCTTCGCCTAGATTTGGAATGTTGGTCTTTGTTTATTTATGAGTACTCATGACAATGGTTTCTATTTATAGCTATTATTAATAAAGAAAGAGTTTGAGTTTCCGCTGCAATGTATTGGTTTTGGTTAGTAGTTTTGGTAGCCTTGCGTAATCACGCGGCGGTAATACGCCTAAGTCTATCTCTGCGATATACTTATACGTATTATACTGGTATTTCTGTAGAGGGAGATTTCGGGGTGATACATCAGCACACGGTCGTGTACGTGTGCAGAAGATAATTTTTTTTTAATATTATTTACTATTTATTTTTAGGACGGTATAAATAGGGGTTTTAACCCTATTTTAAAACATCAAATTTTTATTATAGCTTATCCTATTCTGCATTGTTTTGTAAGAGAACACATAGAACTCCATTGAAGCATTCAACTTAATTCAATTTCAAGTAATTCTCTTTCATCTTTAATCTCTTTAATCTTCTATTGTTATTATGCATTGTTTAATTATTTGTCATGTTATTTCTATCTTCATGTGTGAGTAGTTTCATAACATAGGGTTAGGTTGAACCCTAATATGGATTAATGTATTGTTTAATTCCCAATTCTTAATTCAATTAATTTATAATTCTTCCTTGTTAGGGTTGGTTTTAATATCAGTAATTAACTAGAAATAGTATTATTGAATGTGATTGGGTTTACAACTAAAGTTGATTCTTAATTGATTTTAGAACCCTAATTAAAAGTAAGAGGCTTTATGCCTAAAAATAGCTAATTTCTCTTGCTAGAACTTATAGGATGTCGTTCTTAATACCTTTAATATGTATGATTCCATGAAAATAGGTATAATTACATGTTACAGAAGCTATTAGTTGACCAAAAGAAACTCTTAGTATTGTTGCAGGGAGCATCCGTCCTATGGAATGTTTATTGATTTAATTGAGGGATAAGGGATTGTTCAATTGCATTGATTCATATTAGTTGAGATACTTAATTTTAGATGTCTTTAGTTCTTGATTAATTCCATGACAAGCGCACTTTAGGGCGCGCTTTAGAGCATATTTTAGGATGATTTTGGATGTATTTGGGGCCGCTTTGGCCGATTATTACCTTGTTATGCTTACGTTCCCCATATTACGTGCTTCACGGGTTTTCGGTTTGTTTTTGATGTGTTTTCAGGTAATATCAACCGAGTTTAATCGGATCCCGAGCCCTTGATGCGTAACCGAGCTAGCCTTGACCGGAGTCCGAGGAGTTAAGGAAGTTCAAGTGTCGTACATTGATTACATAGCACAGGCAGCACGGCCGTGTTACCATAGGCACACCCGTGCTGGCCTATAAGCAAGCAACCCCAGGCAAGGCAGCACAGCCGTGCAAGCCAATAGCACGGCCGTGTCAGTATCCACGCACCCGCACGGCCGTGCAGGCCATTAGCACGGCCGTGCCAGATGTTGCCCGTGCCCGTGTCAGCTTCAGTATGAGCCCCGTGCTAGAGCATATTCAGCACGGCCGTGTCCTTTTTAGCACGGCCGTGCCAGGAAGCTGCCGGTCGTGCCATATATAGCACGGCCATGCCAATTTGAAGAAGAAACCCGGTTTACTTACTGACAAGCTAGCACGGCCGTGCCAAATACAGCACGGCCGTGCTGATCCAGGGTTAACTGCGCGCTTGACTTCTCCGAATTAGAAGACGTATATAAGGCCCAACTTTAAGAGGATTCGAGAGACAGTTTTAGAGATAGTTTTGAGAGCCTTTGTAGAGAGTTATTGAAGAACGTTCTTAGTTTTAGATATTCATTAGTTTTCTTAGAGATTATTCTAGCGATTTTAGTTTTCTTGGATTGATTTGAAGAAATATTTGTGAAGATTCTTTGTATTATTCATTGACGACGGATATCAAAGTTCTGAACTTTTCCATTGATTCACATCAATACAATTGGTATTATTCATTCTTGTTTATTAATCAAGCTTTATTATTCCTTAATCAGAATTCATGTTTATATCTATTATGCTTTTGGAATTCATTATTGCTTTGATTATGAATATGTGTGAGTAGTCTCCTAGCTAGGGTTTCGGGATGAAACCCGACCTAGGTAATCTATGTAATTGAGGATTGATTTTGATAAACGGATTGTGATTAAATTGATTATATGCGATTGCATGTTAATTCATTATAATAGGAGTAGCTAACCTAGAATCTTGAATTTGATTGCATGATATCCTTTATTTGAACAAGAGATTGTGAATTGAGTATTTCATTATTGAATGTGGTTTGATTATGTATCGAGTAATGTTAAGTGCATGAGAAATCCAAGCTTAGTATTGCCCGTTGTCTTCCTATCACATGATATTGATCAGACATATAGTCTTTGCATATCCCGTTTGTCTCAGTGATTCCTTGTTGCGTAGTTACCGATGGTTTGGTGAATTCCCATTCTCCCTAGTGTCTTAGTTTATTGATTTATTCCATCTTATTAGTAGTATTTTAGAACACCATTTTCCATTGATTTCGAACTAGCTTAGGTTTAAGATTGATTTGCAATTACTCTCGTTCCTCGTGGACCGAACCTTTATTTGCCATTGTACTTGGTTATAGGGTGTTCGTATAAGTATTGTTTGATTGAGAGTTAGATTGTAGCGACCGATTTAACCCTTGTCATTCCATATTAGTTCCATTGTTTACTAGTTAATATTTGTTTTAGTATAGGTTTCTCAACTTTGATTTGGTTACTTGCTTAGTATTAATTTGAGTCAGTTTAATTAGTTATTCGTTAGTCTCTTGGGATTCGACCCCTACTTGCTCAACTACATAGTAGATTTACTTCGCTTTAGGGGGTTGGAGCGGCTGTTCTGCTTGAAAAAAGAGGTCGCTCCATAGAGGGGAGTGGTCTCTCTAAAGTTTCTGCAAAAAACTCCTAATTTCATAGGAGCGGGCGCTCCAATGTTCGGAGCGGGTGCTCCAGCGGTTATGCCTGGACAGCTCGATTTCAAACGCTCTTAACTTCTTCATTTCTTGCTCAAATTAGGCACGTGACCTGTCGTTGGAAAGTTCTTGGACTCTAATTTTATCTCCAAATTGAATCACCTGAAAATTCCTTATAAAGAAGAAGATATGGCTGATTGAAGTAGTTGAGTTATACATTGATAAGTTTCTTTCTTGGCTAACACATGGAATCCTTGGAGCTTTATTCTAAGCAAACAAAAGTTACTTGAGTTTGATGATGGTCAACCCCAAAAGGTGAACACTAAGGAGTTTAGCACGGCTATGTGTCATAACACGTGGCACTTCTTCAACTTCCTCCACCAAGTTCCATGCATCCGCATCAAACCCCTCCTCTTCAAAAGGAATTACCCTCAATTCCGGATCATTATCACCAACATCTTCCTCAAAAAGAAAAGGATCAAGATCACCAACATTGAAGGTAGCATGAATTAAAAAGTCTCCCGGAAGTTTGAGCTTGTAAGCATTGGATCCAACCCTCTCCACGACATCAAAGGGGCCCTCGGATCTTGGCATGAGCTTGTTCTTTCTCTTAGCCAAAAATCTTTCCTTCCGAAAATGGAGCCACACAAGATCTCCTACATTGAATTCCATTGGCTTCTTGAATTTGTTTGCTCTAGCCTTATAACTCTCATTTGCTTTCTCAATCCTCTTCTTGACATCTTCATGAAGCTTTTTCATCGTTTCAACTCTATCTTTTGCCTCAAAACTCAACTCCTCTTGAGGAATACTAGGCAACAAGTCAAGTGGTAAGTGGGGATTGAAGCCATACACCACTTCAAAGAGTGTTTTCCCGGTAGCAATACAATTATAGCAGTTGTAAGCAAATTCAACTTGAGGAAGTTTAACATCCCAATCTTTCATGTGCTTGCTAATGATAGCCCGGAGAACGGTAGACATAGTACGATTGGTAACTTCCATTTACCCATTAGTTTGAGGGTGACTAGAAATACTAAACAAGAGCTTGGTTCCTACCAACTTCCACAAGGTATTCCAAAAGTAGCTCAAGAACTTAGGATCTCGATTCGACACAATGCTTTTTGGAATACCATGAAGCTTCACCACTTCTCTAAAGAACAAGGTAGCCACATGAGAAGCATCATCAATCTTGTGACAAGGAATGAAATGAGCCATCTTACTAAAACGATTCACCACAACAAACACGGAATCATTTTGCCTTGTTTTATCTTAAAAGCGGTTTTCCATTCATCTCCTTCACGCATGCGAATTTGGTGGTACCCCATCCTCAAGTCAATCTTTGAAAATACCTTGGAACCATGCAATTCATCAAGCTTATCATCAAGTCGGTGAATTGGAAACCGATCCTTGATGGTAATATTGTTGATGGCCCCACTATCCACACACATCCTCCATGTACCATCCTTTTTCGGAACCAAAAGAGCCGGAACTGAACAAGGGCTAAGATATTCCCTTACGAATCCTCTTTCCATCAACTCATTGACTTGTCTTCGAAGTTCTCTTGCTTCATCGAGGGTACACCTATAAGCCGGTCTATTAGGGAGTTGGGCTATTGGAATAAGATCAATTTGATGCTCAATTCCCCTAATAGGTGGAAAACCGGGTGGGAGATCATTAGGAAAAACATCTTGGTACTCAGCCAACACTTCCTGGACAAGGGGGTGGATTGGGTTCTCTCGCTCACTCTCTTGTGTTTTCCTAAGAAGACAAACAAAGACAATTTTCCCTTGATTTATCTCCTTTCTCATCTCATTTTCACCTATGAGAAAATTCTCTTTGATTGTGTTTCTCATACCCAAGGGTTCTTTGTGTTTAATTGTGGGGGGGGGGGGGGGAAGGGGTTAAGTACAATCTTCTTCTTATCCATCATGAATGAATAAGTGTTTTTTCTCCCATCATGCAATACATTTCTATCAAATTGCCAAGGCCTTCCAAGTAAAACATGACAAACATCCATAGGCAACACATCACAAAGCACCTCATCCTTATACAATTTGCCAATTGAAAAAGAAAGAAGAGTTTGTTTTGTTACCTTCACCTCATTGTGATTGTTAAGCCATTGAATCTCATAGGGAGTAGGATTATCGGTAGTGTCAAGATTGAGCTTGTTCACTAGTGTTGTTGAAGCCACATTAGTGCAAGAGACACTATCAATGATAAGGTTGCAAAGTCGATCTTTGATGGTGTAACGTGTTTGGAAAATGTTCTCCCTTTACTCTTCCGCCAAAGGAGTAGAAATGGAGTGAAGTTCCCTTATAACAACAAGGATTTGACCCTCATCGGCTTCTACTACAACCTTATCCTCCTCATCATATATAGGGTCTTCAAAATCCTTCTTCTCATCTTCGTACTCATCATCATCCACTATTGTCACTCGTTAGCATAATGTCCATAGCCTCTACACTTGTAGCAAACCTTCCTATTGCTCTTGCTTTGGTCATCCTTGCTAGACGAATGCATGGGAGCCTTGCCTTTGTCATCCTTGGAAATGGGCTTGCTTGTCTCACCCTTCGAGGCAAAAGGATTCTTGAAAGTAGGTTTAGAATACCCACTAGCACTACTTATCTTGTCATACTTCTCAAACTTCAAAGCCTTTTGCACAACATGAACAAAACTTCCATGGGCACGAACATCAACCTTTTGTCCAAGCTTTCTCTCAAGACCACCAATGTACCTAGCAATCTTATGCTCCGGGGATTCTTCAATTCCACTCAAAATAGGGAGTTTTTTAAACTCCCTAGTATACTTCTCTACCGATATAGCACCTTGCTTGAGAGCATTCAATTTAAGATAAGCATCTTGCAAATAATCTCTAGGCACAACAGCCTTATTCATATGTTTCTTCAATTTCTCCCAAGAAGTGATTTTTGATTTTCCATATTTCCTCCTACGATTTTTTAAGTTCTCATACCACATAGAAGCATGTTTTTTAAGGTTAAGGATGGCTAATTTGCAACTTTTTCATCATTATAACCCTTATACTCAAACATATTCTCCATACTTCTAACCCAATCAATAAATTCATTAGGATCAAGATTACCTTCAAAATCCAGAAATTCCAACGTAATGTCTCGGTCACTATTGTCTTCATGGTGCCGTTGGTGGTATTCCTTTCTCCTGTGAGGAGAGTGAGAAATATCTTCTTCACTTGGACTTCTCCTTCTTCTAGGGCTTCTTCTATTCTACAAACCTTCAAGAAGCCTATCAAACTTTCTTTCTAGAGCATCCAATCTAGAGTGCTCATGGTAACTTTCTTCATCTTCATAAAAGTATCTATTAGCCATGTTTCAAGATAGAAAGTTTGTATCTTTGAGGGGGAAAATTCAAATTTTATGGAAAAAAGATGAGAACTTTTGAGAGGGGGAAAATTCAAAAGGTAGGATCTTTCAAGGCTAATAACCTAGGCTCTTGATACCAAATTGATATGAAATAACTAACAAAAACCAATTTTCAATCCAAACTTCAATGTTCAAGATGTAATTTGAGAGAGAACAAATAACAAAGATAAATTCTTATCACGCCAGTCACCAAGTTTGATGAAATAAGGGTTTAATCAAAGCCTCACACAAAGTAGAGCAAAGATTAGAGGAGAAATCACATAGATTTAAATAATCACAAAGATTATGGGTAGAGAGAGAAAATCTCATGAGATTCAAAATTAAGCAAAAGTTGCTCTAAACAACAAGCTTAACCCTATATATAAGGCTTTACAAAAAAAAACCTAGAGTTCTTGAATTACACCCCTTGGATTACAAAAGAAAGGACAAGATTAAAAGCAAGCTAAGAAAAACAAAAAGAAAGATCAAAAGCCACTACGAAACAAGGGGTCTAGAGCAGTTGCTCTAGAGGGTTGGAGCGGTCACTCTGCTCGAAAAGAGCAGACACTCCACAACGGGGAGCGGTCGCTCTAAAGTTTCTGCCAAAAAAATCGCAATTTCAAAGGAGCAGGCGCTCCAATGCGAGGAGCGGGCGCTCCAGCGGTTCTACCGGAACAACTCGATTTCAAACGCTCATAACTTCTTCATTTCTTGCTCAAATTGGGCATGTGACCTGTCGTTGGAAAGCTATTGGACTCTACTTACATCTCCAATTTGAATAACCCAAAAATCATCTATAACGAAGAAGATATTTCTGATTGAAGTAGTTGAGTTATACATTGATAAGTTTCTCTCTTGGCTAACACATGGAATCCTTGTAGCTTTATTCTAAGAAAACAAAAGTTACTCGAGTTTGATGATGGTCAACCCCGAGAGGTGACCACCAAGGATTTTAGCACAACTACGTGTCACAACACGTGTCACTTCTTCAACTTCCTCCACCAAGTTCCACGCACCCGCATCAAAACTAATCGATAAAGATACTTTATTGTACAAAGATAGAATTCTATACGAAAAAAAAACCAACTTAGCTACTCGTATGATTTAGATACAACACATACATGCTTCAATTTTAATTCTAAAAAATCTATCCATATATATCCAACTCTTATTATAAGAATTTAACAAATCTGTCTTAATATTATAATTAGCTAACAAAATATATACTTTATATTTGTTGATGGTAAAAATACCGCGCCACGTGGCCCACTCCTAAGGTGACACGTGGCCCAATTTAAGGACGACACGTGTCTTAATAGGAAGATGAAACGTGGCATTCCTAAGGCACTTCAGTAGGGTAAAAAGGCAATTATCACATCAAGCCCAAATACCAAGAGAGACGCCAATAAAACGACGGCTGCAAAGGACACGTGTCCTTACCTTATTGCGCAGCCAATCAGCACCCACCATTCTAGGTCACTAAAACCTAGGAGGGCACGCATTCCCACCCCTATATATACCCCAATCATTTATGATGGGAGGGGTGGATTGAGACATTGCATTCAAGACATTATTAATTGTTGATTGTTCTAACTTCTCTCTACTTTCTATCTCTAAAACCCTTTGTTTTCCGGTTGCTAACTGTAGGGAATTTTTCCAACTCTTTCCCTACATGTGGGTCATATTTTTAAGCATGGCGGCGCTCCAAGGAAAAGAAGCTGGACAAAAGAGCCGCCAACAAGTTTTAGGAACTTGTAAACCTTTCACAATTGTAAAGGTTACACCCTATTCACAATCACAGAGATTGATAACTTCATAGTGGTCCGGAACCATGATTGGATGTTCGGGGATGATGGTACGAATTTGACCAAAGAGAAACCAAACCCTCCCAAATTAGGCCTCTACTTGATTCTTATTGATATTCATGCGCGCTTTTCGATCAACATACATACATCAAATCAATCCTAAACCTATTTAATCTATGTTGGTTGATTATTAATGCAGAATCAAATCTAATATTGGTGGTCACTTGAATTAAAATCATATTAAACCTAAATCTGATTATTAATTATCTTATTAGACGTGATTTCAAGTACAATTCCCTTTAAGCTTGCAGAAAGGGGCGTGATCAAACAATAACAATAAATCATGAATAATCAAGCAACATATAATTAATATAATAATCATCATCAAAACATTGTTAGTAGTAAGATCCTAGGCATGATACTAAACAGATTAATAAAAATCCTAGCATGTCACTAACAAAATCAACACATTATCCTAAACATGATACTAATATTCAAAGCATTATCCTAAGCATGATTTCTATTCCAAATCAAAAGAATAATTAAGTAATTAAATTACTTACTTTGTTGCCTCGACCTTCTTGCTATTAAAACAATACACGCGTTAGTAAACTTCAAGAAAGTTAAATCAATAAAGTAAATAAATCAAATATGAATTCAAATATAGATTTGGGACCAAACCCTCATAACTATCAACCTTTCACGTCGAGGTTGAAGGCAACGTCAAGTATGGCTTGGAGTATTCGAATCATGCAAAGGAAGTATTGTGAATGATTTGGATGAATCAAAAATGTGTTTAGGCTTAGGCTAAGAACATGGATGTTTGAGAATAATGATTGATGATGGTTGTTGATAAGGATTCTTGATGATTGTGGCTAGGAATTCTTGATGGTTATTATTGATGATTGTAGATGATTTTGAAAACGGGGAAAACGACCACTATCTATAAGGAAAAAATAGAGTCCAAACGATCAGAAAAGGATCAGAATTTGTACCGAAATAAACTACTTTCGACGCCACGCAAAAGGATTATCGCGCCATGTTAGACACTGTCGCAACGCATCAGGACTAGCGTTGCACGATGGTTCATAAGATAATCTAGTTTTGTACGGAGTTTTATTTCTGATGGATTTTTAATGAAAAATATATCTGAACGTGTTTGAATTCAAATAAAACAAGGATTATCAAAAAAAAGAAGTTTTATTCGATTTAAAACTCTTTAATCTTTTAGGGAAGGATAGATTAGAACCTTCTAGGGAATTCTAGGAGTTTCTAACTGACTTAGGATTGGGAATATGATCATATAAGGCCTAAATAAAATATTTGGACTCTATATAATCATTGGGTCGTACTAAAGATGGACCTAAGCTCGATTTAGGCTCAGTTTAGTATTTTGGCCATAACTTATTCAATTTAAGTCAGATTTGGGCTTATAATATATCGTTGGAAAGCTCTTTTCAAACTAAACAATATAGTCATAGTAAAGATATATTGGTCCATTTATTGAGGGGACAACACCAAGTTCACCAACAAACTTACGAATCCAAACTGCCTCCTTAGCTGCTTCTAAAGCTGCCAAGTATTCGGCTTCAGTTGTAGAATTTGCAGTCGTGATTTTCTTAGCACTCTTCCAACTGAACGCTCCTCCATTTAGACAGAACACGTATCCTGATTGTGATTAGAATTCGTCTCTGTCAGTCTGGAAGCTTGCGTTAGTGTAACCTTCAACAACCAATTCCTTACTCCCACCATAGACAAGAAATTTATCCTTGTTCCTTTTTAAGTGCTTTAGGATATTCTTGGCCGCAGACCAATGTGCCTTTTCTGGGTCTGATTGGTATCGGCTCGTAGCACTCAAGGCATACGATACATCCGGCTTAGTACATATCATGGCATACATGATCGATCCAATAAGCGAAGCATTTGGAATCAGACTCATCCTCTCTCGCTCATCAGGTGTTTGCGGACACTATTTCTTGCTGAGAGTTATGCCATGTGACATGGGTAGGTGGCCTCTTTTAGCTTCCTCCATATTGAATCGTGCCAGCACTTTATCGATATGAGTACTTTGGCTCAATCCAATCATCCTTTTAGATTTATCCTAATTGATCTTGATGCCCAATATGTACTGTGTCTCTCCCACGTCCTTCATTGAAAAACACTTTCCAAGCCAAGCCTTTACAGACTCAAACATTGGAATGTTTTTTCCAATGAGAAATATGTCATAGACATACAAGACAAGGAATGCGGTGTCACTCCCACTGACCTTCTTGTAAACACAAGACTCAACTGGATTCTTGATAAAACCAAACTCACTAATGGCTTCATCGAATCGCAGATTCCAACTTCTACTTGCCTGCTTTAGTCCATAAATGGACTTCTTAAGCTTGCATACCTTCCCAGCATTGTTTAGATCTACAAAACCTTTCGGCTGTGTCATGTACACAGTTTCTTCCAAAATCCCATTAAGGAAGGCGGTTTTGACATCCATTTTCCATATCTCATAATAAAAAAATGCGGCAATTGCTAGGATAATCGGGACGGACCTTATCATGGCGACTGGCAATAAGGTTTCATCATAATCAACGCTGTGAATTTTCCTGTAACCTTTTTCCACCAATCTAGCTTTGTATACATATACATTTCCATCTTTGTCGGTTTTCAACTTGAAAATCCATTTGTAGCCGATAGGTGTGTAACCTTCGGGCAAATCAACCAAGTCTCGGACTTGATTTTCAAACATGGAGTCCATCTCGAATTTCATGGCTCATCTTCATCCATAACTAGGATGTCTGGATTCTCGGTTAAGACAACACCAAAGTATCTATCTGGTTGAGGTCTTGGCCTTTGCGACCTACGCAAGGTATTTGATTAAGCATTTGCTTTGACATATTGACTTCGACCATTTTCAACAGTTGCTTCCAAAGCACTTTGATTGTCAATTTTGTCAGGTTGACTTTGTTGCTCACCTTCTCAAACTTCATCAAGTTCGATTTTCCTCCGACTTGTCATTTTTGGAAAGATGCTCCTTTTCTAAAAAGACACCATCTCGAGCAACAAATACTTTGTTCTCAGATTGGTTGTAGAAGTAATACCCCTTTGTTTCTTTTGGATATCCCATAAAGAAATATTTGTCAGATTTTGGTGCAATCTTGTCAGATATAAGTCTTTTGACATATGATTCGCAACTCCAAATCTTAAGAAAAGACAACCGTGGAGGTTTCTTCGTCCATAATTCATATGGAGTCTTTTCGACAGCTTTTGACGGAGCGCGGTTCAGTGTAAGTGTTGCGGTTAGAAGTGCGTGTCCCCAGAAAGAGATAGGAAGATCGCAAAGACCCATCATTGGTCGAACCATGTCTAATAAAGTTCGATTTCTCCTCCTGGACACTCCATTCCATTGTGGAGTTCCTGGAGGTGTTAGTTATGAGAGAATTCCATGTTCTTTCAGATGATCATCGAATTTTGTAGCTCAAATAATCGCCAACTCGATCCAATCGAAGTGCTTTGATTTTCTTGCCAAGCTAATTTTCCACTTCACTCTGAAATTCTTTGAATTTCTCGAAAGATTTAGATTTGTGTGACATAAGGTAGACATAGCCATATCTACTAAAGACGTCCGTGAATTTGATAAAATAGCGATAACCATTTCTTGCGGTTGTGCTCATTGGTCCACATACATTCGTGTGTATAAGACCCAATAAGTCACTAGCCTTTCTCCCAACTTGGAGAATGGTTGCTTTATCATCTTGCCAAGTAAGCATCCTTCGCAGTTTTCAAACGACTCTAAGTCTAATGACTCAAGAATCCCTTCATGAAGAAGTTTCTTGATGCGTTTAATGTTAATGTGGCCAAGACGCAATGCCATAAGTAGGTTTGATTCGACTCAACGGTCTTAATTCTTTTGGTGGTATCATTAACATTATAAACCTGTTTGTCTAGTGAAAGCACTTAAAGACAATTTTCTGAATGTGTCGTACCATATAAAACATTATCTAGATAAAATGAACAACTATTATCTTTTATCCAAAATTCAAAACCCTTGGTGTCCAACGCCAATATTGAAATAATGTTTTTGGTATGTTTGGAACATGATAACAATCTTCAAGTTCTAAAACAAACCCATAGAGAAAAACAAACTAGGTGTCCCAACGGATATGACCGCAATCCTTGCTCCATTGCCGACGCGGAGTTCCACTTCTCCCTTCACTAGCCTTCTACTTTTCCTTAGTCCCTGAGCATTAGAACAAAGGTGTGAGCCACATCCGATATCTAATACCCATGAATCTTTGCTAGTAAAGTTAAGGTCTATAACATATATACCTTATCTAGAAGCAACGGTTCCGTTCTTTTTATCCTCCTTGAACTTGAGGCAACCCAGTTTCCAATGTCCCTTCTTCTTACAGTAGAAACATTCGGAATCGGATTAAGAAGAGGCTACTTTCTTTTCCTTGTTGCCCTTGGTAGCTTTTGACTTAGGCGTAAAGGTCTTCTTACCCTTTCCCTTGAAGCCTTTCTACTTTCCCGAGCGCTTGGATGGCTTGCCCTTCTTAACCATAAGCATATCATGCTTCCCCTCATCCTTGAGTGTTTGCTTGGCTTGCTTCAACATTCCATGAAGCTCGGTAAGGGTTTTCTCCATGTTATGCATATTATAGTTCATTTTGAACTGATCATAGCCTTTGTGCAGTGAGTGGAGAATAATGTCAATTGCCATCTCGGTTGGATACCTAACATCAGCCTTTCCATGTTCTCAAATAATCCGATCATTTTAAGTACATGTGGGCTGACCAGCTCTCCTTTCTTGAGCTTGCTCTCAAGGTTCTGCCTATGGGTCTCAAACCACTCAGTTCGGGCCTGCTCTTGGAACATGTTCTGAAGTTCAGAAATGATCTTAAAATCCGTCCCCTTTCCAAAGAAGGTCTTTTGGAGATCCGGAGACATTTTGGCTAACATAATGCATTTGACATCCCGATTGGCAGCGTGTCATCGGTTTAGGGAAGCCTGAGTGACCTCTTCATTAGGAGCGTCGGGCATTTATTCATCAAGGACGTATTCCTTTTGCTCTTGCATGAGAACTATACGCAAGTTCCTTTGCCAATCAAGGAAGTTTGTCCCATTCAACTTCTCTTTATCGAGAATAGAACGGAGTGAAAACTGGTTGTTGTTGGTGTTAGTTGCAGACATATTTCTACAATTGAAAGAATTTGCAATGAAAAACCATTCATATAACCAATAAGTTTGAAATTTAAAGTATACATGCAAACTTTCAATCTTATTAAGCATTTTATCCACACATTTAAAATTGTCCCTTTTAGGCGAGAATAAAATGATTCCAAGACCCCAAAAATAAAAAAGTGATTAAGCATGCTTTGGTTTGTCTTAACACTTAATATATTAAGGTAAGAAATCCAATTGCTAATAGCTCTAAACTACTCTTGGTTCGATAAAACGTCGCATCTAATGCTTTCTTGACGTTTATCTCCATTGCCATGACATCTAAAGACTCCTTACTGATATCGTTGAGCTTAACCAAAACTAATGTGTATATGATGCCTTGCTTTGGCAAGAACACCAACACACCTTACTTCCCTAGGAAAGTAGTAATGCCTTGCTTTGGCATATCCCATCACTATTCTCATTAGTTCCGTAAATGTCATTTTGGAATGATAGATTTAACTCAATATTCTTTGGGACTTAGGGTTTCAATGTTTGTTGATTTAAGTGAACTAAACTAATTGTTCAACATTCGAAATCCTAAACTTGGACCTAATATCGCAATTATATATAAGCAAAATATATAGGGCATAAATAGAGATTCATTTGGCAACTAGCATGACCCCTTGAAACTTGAATCTTCATATCTTCAAGGGCCTTCATTGCATCTTCTTGGCTTCGTCTTCTTAGAAACGCCGTCTTCGAGACATCACCACCAATTATGCAACTACTAGAAAAGCTAGGAATAAACTAAATAAATTAAGTACAAAAATACTTAACGGCACGCAGTCCGTATTTAGATTTACTAGGCACCAAGGCCCCGCCATGCGTAGGTGTTGCTCGCACAAGCATAGCAGCGTCAAGCGACCTGCTAGTCGCTGACAACGTCGCTGACAACGTCGCATCTTGCGTTACGCTAGCACTAACAGCGTGCTTGCACGCATGCTTGTGCTAGCCCGCAGGCTACGCTCTGCGAGCTGCACACTGCCTAGTAGCAGCAACCCCGCACCACACGCATGCCCATCTCTGCACCAGGCTACTGCTGCTCACATGTACACACGCACCAACACGGTGCACTCCCTCGGCAGCCACATGCGGGTTGCGCAAGCAGCCCAGCTAGCCGAGGGTTTTGCTCGAGGCTTGGTGCCTCGTTTTACGTGCTTGTGCCTCGGTATTTTGTTTCGATTTTGTGTGTGACATAAAATTAATTTTAAATTATTTTTAGAACTAATATTGAGCAATATGAAAATAAAACAAGTCCAACTTAAATTAATTCAATTTTAGTTCACAAACCAAAATTAATTCAAGAACCATTCTTTAAATTATTTTTGGCTCAACTTGATGCTTCAAAAATTGAGGGCAATTCTCACAATCAATTTAACCAACATAAATTAATAATGAGATTTCACAAAATAATTGATAAATAATCATTCATCTAATGAAAATTTTTTTTCCAACACTCACTTGTGCACATTGGAATATTGTAATCTTCCAATATGAAGAACAATAATTTTTCAAGCACAAGTATGAACATTTTAAGATTTAAATCAACTCAAAAATGATTAAAACTAAAAAATTGTTCATTATGGATTTTAGAGAGTTAAGATCCAACCAAATAAAAAAATTAAAGATTGAATCTTTAACATTTTAGGGGCTTCAAAAATACATTTTCACCATAAACATTCACTCCAAGCAATTAATTTGCAAAAATGTGAAATTGCAAGTTTATGTGAAAATAAGAGCTAACCAAACTAAGCACCAATTATTACTTCATAAACATTCTTAATGAGGGTTAAAATTGCAGAAGATTAATGGTATAATCAAACACATAATCCAACAATTGCATGCCATAATTAATCAAGGTTTAAAGATTTAAAAAATTTCGTCAAAAACGAAAAACCCCTCGATAAACCACTTTTTGGGTGGATTTTGGATTCTGGAAGGCCATTTTTAATCAAAAAGTGGGTAAAGTCTGATTTAGAACGTTGATTCCACCCAAAACTCACTATTTTTGAGTCAAAATTGGAGTTCGTAATCCAAAAAAAGCATAAATACGATTTTAATCTAATTAAAAACGAGCTCCTAATCTAATTAGGATGCTAAACCAGAAATTTAAATCAATTTTAAATCACCTTAATTAATTTTTAGTTCTAAAAATTAAATGCAAGAGGCTCTTATACCGCTGTTGGGTTTTGCAGTGTTCGACACCGCGCGGAAACAAAACCTGACAACTGGATCACATGCATAATAATTACAACATAAATAAAAGCATGCAAATAAACATAAACATAAGAGAAGAGAGAGAAAGAATGCTCACCCTAGAAGCGTGCTTCGCTCAACCGTTGAGCTCGGACTTGAAAGTTTCAAGTTCCGCAAGTGCGAGAACCTTCGACGGCTCACACCCTCACTATCGAACCGTAACCGGTCCATACCCCAAAGCTTAATCGGGGCTAGACCAAAAAAAACTTAGAGTTTACGAACAAATGTTTTCTCGCTTTTGGAGATCCCATAAGGTTACCCAACTCAAGTGAAGTTCCTAATGCCAAATGATTGGTATTTATAGGGAATTGTTCCCAAGAATTCCCATCATCTTTCAATGCAAAATTTAGATTTAATTTAATTCTAAATTAAATTAAAAGACATGAAATAATAATCAAATGACAAGTGTTATCACACACAGAGGGAGTAAGTGGGAGGACCACCTTAACCTTGGAGAACAAGGAAAGGGCTTCCCCCACCCACTTCAGTCAACTAGGGCAGCTGCCAGCCTTGGGCAGCAAGGCCAGCCTTGCTCGAAGCCTTGCGCCACAAGGCTAACCCTGCTGGCCCTTCACCCCAAGCCCACGCCTAGCAGCAAGCCCATGCGCCTTACCGCAACACGCAGCAGCATCAGCACAGGCCCAGCAGCAGCGGCGTAGCTGTAACAGCATCACACAAGCGCCAGCCTTGATGTTAGTCTCGCTATGCAAGCCCACTAGGCTACACCAGCCAGCCCACACGCAACGGCCAGCTTAGCTAGGCCTTGCGATGGCTGCGGTGGCTTGGTGCTTGCGGCCCCTAGCCACTTGTCTTTGATCCGAGGCGTGGCTAGGGCTCGTGCTATCCTTGTAATTTTAGCACGATACGTCATTTGATTATTTTTCTCGTCTTCGTCGATTCCTAAAATTGACTCGATGCAAGACGTTTGGCTCCGACGCACTAAGCTCAGAATCCGACTCTTAGTTCGTAAAATCTCTATCGAAATATTTAATCTTTCGGATTAATTCATTGCTTCAGTTCAGTTACACGATTGGGTGTGACCCGAAGGGTTCAGTTAAGATTAAGAGGTAATATCAATTATTCATTAATATTACTGATAGGAAGCAGCCTCCAGCTAGGAATTCCGATCACTTGACCTCACTGAATAATTAGCTTTCTAATTAATTCTGAACCCTCTATCGAAATAATAAACTTGTTCGAAGGACACCATTCCTTTCAATAAGAACATCATCCAAACATCGTTAGTAGTAAGATCCTAGGCATGATACTAAACAGATTAATAACAACTCCTAGCATGTCACTAATAACAAAATCAAAGCGTTATGCTAAACATGATACTAGAAATCATAATAACATCCTAAACATGATTTCTACTCCTAAAATCAAAAGAATAATAATAAGGATGATTGGATTACTCACTTTGATACCTGAATCTTCTTGCTATTAAAACAACATACGCTAGTAAACTTCAAAAAAGTTAAATCAATAAAGTAAATAAATCAAATATGAATTGAAATATAGATTTAGGACCAAACCCTCAGAACTATCAACCTTTCACGTCGAGGTCGAAGGCAACGTCGAGTATGGCTTGGAGTATTCGAATCACGCGAAGGAAGTATTGTGACTGATTTAGGTGAGTATCAAGAATGTGTTTAGGCTAAGGCTAAGAACATGGGTGTTTTGAATGATAATTGATTATAGTTGTAGCTCAGGTTTATGAAGGTTATCGTCCATGATCTGGAACGGGAAAAACGACCTCTATTTATAAGAAAAAAAGAGAGTCGAAACGATCAGAAAAGATCAAAATTTGGAACGGAATAGAACACCTTCTAACGCGACGCTGGGTTGTCACGCCGCGCTGGGTTCTGTCGCGTCGCGGCAGGCTTATCGCGGTGCGATAATTTCTGACATGGCGCGATGGTTCAGCAGATGTTCTAACTTGTACAGAGTTTGATTTCTAATGGAATTATGTTTGTGAAATATATCCAAACATCTTTGAATTTGGATAGGATCAGGATTATAAAAAAGAGAAGTTTTATTTGATCTCGAACTCTTTGATCTTTATCTTTTCGAAAAGGATAAATTAGAACTTTTTAGAGGATTCTAGAAGATCCTAATCTGGTAGCATTGGGAATATGAACATATAGGTCCTAAATAAGATATTTGGACTCCATATAACAATTGGGTCGTAGCTATGGTGGATCTAGGCTCGATTTGGTTTCGGTTTAGTATTTTAGTCATAACTTACTTGTTTTAAGTCGGATTTTGGCTTATAATATATCTTTGGAAAGCTCTTTTCAAACCCATCCAACTAAGCAATATTTGGCTGAGATTACGGACCAAAATAATCTGGTTTAGACGTTTTTATAATTTGAGCACGAAATAAATGATTTCAAGGACACGAAATGAATGTTTTGGGTTTAAGGACACGAAATGAATGATTTTGGATTAAAACATTTTAGGTAAGGTTAGGAATGGTCAAGGCGTAGGGAAATTTCACGTGACTCTTCAACTCATAACCGAACTCGTTAATCTAAACGTGAAAGGTACTCATCACTGGGTTTGGTTTTTGGGGAGACACAATCAGGTGTCTACAACTTTGCTGGTGGTTTTCTTGGGGTTGACCCAAGACTTGGTGTTCGTGACTCATTTTGTATGGCTCAATGTACTTAACTCGACTCGATGTGATATGACTTGATGTGTATGACCCACGTGTGTAGACGTGAAAATGAAAAGAGGTAAAGTGTTGGTGAAAAACGAAGTTTTTGAACTTCCACAAAAGGAAAAAATATGAAAAGAATGAATCGAGTAACGATGAGCTTAATCAAGTGTATGTATTAATCGTTGTATTTCAAGGTTCAAGGATTGTAGCATCTTAGACTATCTCAATTGATGATTCGATAATGAAAGTATTTGGGTAACTTAGGCTCGGAGGCTAAGTACTTCATACTTTGTGATGATGATGATGATTATGATAATGAGTGATTCTAAGATGACAAGGCATGCTTAAGAGTTGTATCAAGATTTCATGAGAAAGGGTCTTAAGGGAAGGGTTATTTGGCTACGTATTTGCGATGTGTGTGAGAGTGACACGAAGGTTAAGCTGCAAAGGCTAAGGGTATAGAAAAATATTATGAGAAGAGCCAAATGATGGTGACTCTTAGGCTGGGTAGGCTAATGAAGTAGGGATCAAGCCCCCCAAATATAGCTCTAAATGAATAAGGATGAGCATATAATCATGATGTGAATATGAATGCATTTTTATAACGGTCGCACCCCAATGTGAGGTTGCCTACGTATCCGTTAGGAATCAAGCCAAACGTAGCTCTAGCCGAACCTCGCACAAGTGTGTGTACACCTCAAAGAGGTCTTTCAAGGCTAAAGGTTGAAGAAGAAGGTATAAAGGTTTAAGACCCAAAGTAAGCCCCCAAGGTAGGCAACCTTGCATTTGAATCTTGGTATTTGTATGCTTGAGGTTTCTCACTTTTGAACTTGTTTTTTTTTTTTTTTTTTGCATTTGAGATTTAGATTTGAATCTTCTTTGGATAAGTGTGGGAAATACCGATCATGTGGTCTATCACTCACTTGGCATTCATATTTCTCAGGCACGGTACCGAGCACTCGATAAGAGACGTAATCTGAGACGTGTTCATATCAAAGACATTGGAACACTTGCCCTTCTGCACACTTTTACTGCTTTTTGAACTTTCGAAATTTCGGAACTTTGGTAAAAATCACTCAAGCTTTTGTACTTGACTTTGAAAATTGCATAAGTTGCACATTGTCCCATCCAAAGGTTAGGTAAATGTGGGTTGAAAAAAGACAGGCCAACCGTTAGACGAGGCTCAAAGTGGTTTATCAAAAGTGATTGAATATTTAAAAGGGAAAAGGTGGTATGATGTGGCTACAAAGGGGTGCCTCAAATCATTGGTATACCTTGTGCTTAGTTTGGCGAGGATTTTATTTTTTTTAGGAAATGCAATGCAATGACCATATGCAACAAAATAAATGCTCATGTTATTGAAATAGAAAGAGTAAAAACAAACTCATGAAGTAAATATAAGAAATGATAGAGGGTGCCTATGCTAGAATTATTGAAGGAAAAGGGAAAACAAGAATAAGAAAAGAATCATGAAATCTTGTCGTTAAAGCTTGCCTCGTGCTTTATGCTTATCATCACTTGGCCTTCTTGTTGCTCGGAGGAACACGAAGCCAATTAGAACAATGAGGTTTTGAATGCAATCCTTAAGGATGAAGCATTCCTTAGTTGTATGACCATTGCCTCGATGGTATTTGCAATAGGAGTTTGGATTCCAATTAGGAGACCGTCTCTCAGGCATGGATCTTGGATTAGATCAATGGGTTTAATGAAACCTTGGCCTTGGAGGTAGTCGAAAGCTTCATTATAAGTCATTCCTATTGGTGTATATTCATCTATGGTCCGTTTAACCCGCGGCTTAGGAGCGTTAAGTTTTTTCTTTAATCTTTGATGGGAAGAAGAAGAAAGAGGATGGTTGTTCTTTTCATTCTTCCAATCCTGGCAATGAGTGTTTTGTTCAATGACTGATATCCAATTCATTAGATCTTCTACCATACTCGTAAGCTTGGCAATGGAATCTCGGAGCTTATCAGCGTCTTCTTTTAAATTTGCTGAGTTTTCCTCGGTGGCATCTAAGAAAACTTCTTCGTCTTCCTCAATCATGGTCACTTCCTTAATGGCAGTTATATAGATTTCTTCGATCATGGGCTCATCAATAGGTGTAATGAGGAGAGAAGGATCAAAGATTATTTGATCTTCTGCGATGGCTAGAACCTTAGAAATTTTGATATCATTAATTAAATCCTAGATAGATTCTTTGAGTTTCCAACATTCCTTGGTATCATAACCTCTTCCTTGATGGTACTTAAAATGTTTATTAGGATCCCAATTAGGTAGTATGGCCTCCGGTACTAGATATTTCATAGGTCCTATGGGCATGACCTGTCCTTTGTGGTGTATTTTATCGAAGGCTGTCTCGTAGCTTACGCCAAGAGGAGTAAACACCCTTTTTTGACCTTTGGATTCTTTGCTTAGGAGCGTCTGTAGCAAGTAATTCATTAAAGGGAGAGGAAGAAGAAGGATGGTCGTTCTTCTTTCCTTTCGCATTATTATTGTTAGCAGCTGTCGATTTCATAAGGTCGTCCTCAATTTCGATGCCTATATTGTAATCACCCTTAAAAGTGTTTAGAAGTTAATATTTTAAGTGCTTTTGGTACTTATCTTGGAGATTTCTAATGAATATACGCATGGATTCCTTTTCATTTGGGACAGTGATCATCTTTGCGGAAGTCTCTTTCCACCTATTGTAAAATGTAGTGAAACCTTCATTTTCCTTTTTCTTAAGGATCTCGAGCTCTCTATGGTTGATCTCCACTTGGACATTACAATTGTATCTATCAATGAAAACCTGCGTGATACTATCCCAAGTAACAAATTTCTCATAACCCACAGAAAAGTACCATTACTGGCATACTAGTTCCAAGGAAAAAGAGAAAAGTGAGGGGAAGATTTTCTTGTCAATCCCCTTGATTTCCACGATTGTCTCAAAAGCCTTTAAGTGAAATTAAGGATTGTCAGTGGCTTTAAACTTAGGGATGTCAGTGGCTGAGAACTTGTGCGGAAGAAGTTATTTGTCTAGTGAGAGTCCCTTAAAGCTCATGTCGAGGTACTTGTAGTCATTGGAGACTTGACTTAGCGTCTCTTGGATATGCTTGATGGTCTCAGGCGAAACTTGTTTATTAGTATCTTCGACTTTCTCCATTCGAATGGTGAGTCCCTTGACAAGCTCTGCAATACTCTCCATGGTTTTTTTGGAGGTTTTCAAAATATTCCTTACTAGTCGCCATTGGTTTCTTCTTCCTTCGAACCGTGTTTCTAAAGAAGATCTCTTATATGTAGGAGTTGTCTCGAACTAATCGACCCTCTTTTCTTGACCAAACGCTGTAAAAAAAAGGAACCATGGACATTTCTTGTCAATCACATGACTCGAACTCGATTCAATATGCATAGATAGGGAAATTTGAAACAACATGGTGTTTGAGGGAGAATGATATGCATGGGGAAGGCATGTAGGAGGAAAAGTATGCAGGGAGGTATATATGTATAGGGAAAGTATGTGAATGTGGAAAGTGTTTAAGAAGGAAAGTGTGAGGTATGTAATGTATGGAAAGTGTTTAAGAAGGAAAGTGTGAGGTATGTAATGTATGGAAAGTGATGTAAATGGAAAAGATGTATTTGTGGAAGAATATGGAAATTTCCGGGAATAGGATGGACCCTCAACTTAAATGACGGAAAGGATGACTCATGCATGGACCTAAGACATGGTCATGGTGTGAAAAAAAAGATATGTACAAGGTGTGTGCAAAGACTCGTGTGTGGAAGTGATATTTACAAGACTCGTGTGATGACCATGTGACTAGACATGTGGTTAAACCCATACAAGACTAGGGAAAGACCATATGCTGATGTTAAACTAGTTAATCGTGATAGTGGGACTCGTTGCGAAGACTCGGAAACAAGGACTGAACCATCGCGTAGCGATGAAACTGTCCTAGGAAGATGGTTCCATCGCGGAACGGCAAGCTTGTCACAACGCGATGGTTACCATCGTTCTGCACCACAGATCAAAGTGGCGCGCCAAAAATAGAAATTCCCCGCGATTTGTTTACAATCATTCTTTCGAAAGTTTAAGCCTAAAAGTCTTCTAGGTCGAGCATATTTATACTTTATGGGTTCATTTTAATTAACCAAATTAATTAGACAAGGTCCTCGTAGCTTTTGGGTTAGTATATATAGACATATGTACAAGAAACAAATCAAAGCAAAGGGTTAGTTTAATCACAAACAAGGTATGCACAAGTAGTCAAGTAGTCACAACATGATGCAATAAGTTTGCACCTAACCATGGCTCTAGTTCTCTAAGGCCAAGGATTTCACCCTGTCCAAGGGTCCATGGTTAAGAGCCTTACCTTAGATCGGTTGGCGCGATGGACGGGACCCTGCGAGTTAAACTCAACTCCATGGTTTGGTGAATTCACAAACTCGGATGCACCCATCCATTTTTGCACGAAGCATATATTAGGGTGGACGGAGTGTGAATTCCCAAGGGCTAAAACCACATGTAAAACACATATGGATCCAGAAAGGTCAAAATAACTTAATCAGGAAGTAAAATCGTCGAGATAGTGCTAGAATCAGGTGAAACAGGAACACAGAAAACTGGCGCAAAATCACCATTGTCGCTGGTCAGCAAGGACCATCGTCCGACGACAGCCCTGTCGTGATGCAACAAGGTTGTCCTCCGGCGTTGGTCACTGTCGCCATGCGACGGGTCTGACGCTCTGCAGCAGTCTCGATTTTCGATATTTTTTCGATTTTCACAACGTCTTTTTGATTTTAGTTGTGAAAAATATTTCCGGCCTTTCCTACGTGTATGTCATATGTTTTGACGCATTACGAATGGTTTTTCCAATGCGTACCTTTTTATGCTAATGCCACAATGTTAATCAAAATTACGCACATGAATATCAAGAATCTTTCAAGTCTCATCCACTCATTCTAATTAATTGCCAAACAAATTGGGAATTAGTTTAGAAATCCTCCCCAGTGTAGTCGCCAAAAAACTGTAGGAAATTTTTCCAACTCTCGCCCTACGTGAATGTCATTGTTTTAAGCATGGCGGTGCTCCAAGGAAAAGAATTTAGAGAAAAAGAATCGCCAACAAGTTTTAGGAACTTGTAAATCGTTCACGATTGTGAAGGTTACATCCCATTCACAATCACAGAGATTGCTAACTCCATAGTGGTCTAGAACTATGATTGGATGTTCGGGGATGATGATACGAATTTGACCTAAGAGAAGCCAGACCCGCCTTAAATAGGCCTCTACTTGATTCTTATTGATATTCATGCGCGATTTTCAATCAACATACATACATTAAACTAATCCTAAACCTGTTTAATTTATGTTGGATGATTATTAATGCACAACCAAATCTATTATTGGTGATCACTTGAATTAAAATCATATTATCTTATAGGCATGATTTCAAGTACAAGTTCCCTTTAAGCCTGCAGAAAGGGGTGTGATCAAACAAGAACAATAAATCATGAATAATCAAACAACATCTAATTAATATGACAATTATCATCAATACATCGTTAGTAGTAAGATTCTAGGCATGATACTAAACAGATTAATAACAATCCTAGCATGTCATTAACAAAATCAACACGTTATCCTAAACATGGTACTAATGATCAAAGCGTTATCCTAAGCATGATTTCTATTCCAAATCAAAAGAATAATTAAGTAATTAAATTACTTACTTTGATGTCTCGACCTTCTTGCTATTAAAACAATACACACGTTAGAAAACTTCAAGAAAGTTAATTCAACAAAGTAAATTAATCAAATATGAATTAAAATATAGATTTGGGACCAAACCCTCATAACTATCAACCTTTCACGTCGAGGTCGAAGGCAACGTCGAGTATGGCTTGGAATATGGAATCACTCAAAGGAAGTATTGTGAATGATTTGAATTAATCAAATATGTGTTTAGGCTCAGGCTAAGAACATGGATGTTTGAGAATAATGATTGATGATGGTTCTTGATAAGGATTCTTGATGATTTTGGCTAGGAATTCTTGATGATTATTAATGATGATTCTAACTGATTTTAAAAATGGGGAAAACGACCTCTATTTATAAGGAAAAAAGAGAGTCGGAACGATCAGAAAAAGATCAGAATTTGGACTAAAATAAAACTGCTTTTGACGCGACGCGACAGGATTTTCACGCCACATAGGACACTATCGCGACGTGTCAGGACTGTCGTGGTGTGATGGTCCAGACGTTGCAAGATGGTTCATAAGATAATCTAGTTTTGTACGGAGTTTGATTTCTGATGGGTTTTTCATGCAAAATATATCCGAACGTATTTGAATTCAAATAGAATAGGGATTATAAAAAAGAGAAGTTTTATTCGATTTCAAACTCTTTTTGATCTTTATCTTTTCAGAAAGGATAGATTAGAACCTTCTACAGAATTCTAGGAGTTTCTAATTGACTTAGGATTAGGAATATGATCATATAAGGCCTAAATAAAATATTTGGACTCTATATAATCATTGGGTCGTACTAAAGATGGACCTAGGTTCAATTTAGGCTAGGTTTAGTATTGTGCTCATAACTTATTCGTTTTAAGTCAGATTGGGCTTATAATATATCGTTGGAAAACACTTTTCAAGCCTGACAAGTGCACATAAGGGCGCGCTTTAAGGCATATAAATGGGTGATTTTGGATGTATTTAGGCCCGTTTTGGTCGTTTATTGCCTTGTTACACTCGTTTCCTTCATATTACGTGCTTCACGGGTTTCGGTCTGTTTTTGGTGTGTTAACAGGTATAGTTGACCAAGTTATGTCGAGTCCCGAACCATTGGTGCGTAATCAGGCTATTATCAATCCTAGTCCACCAAGCTAAGGCTTTGCTGCGGTTCTCAAGGCCTTGAAAGGCAAGTTAAGTAGCAGGCAAGGCAGAACAATTCACAAATATGACACCTGTTCACTATTTTGCTCATAACTTTCGATATACAAATGATAATGGAGTGATTCTAATTGCATTGGAAAGTAGACTTGAAGAGCTTTCCAACGATATATTGCACGCCTCAAACAAAGCTCTGGATAAGAAGTTGTGATTGTTTTAAGAAGACCAAAGTGCCTGCAACCTTCCTGCCTATGCTTGCACGGCCGTGCCAGGAATTAGCACGGCCGTGCCAAATTCAGCACGGCCGTGCCGTTTTCCATATTCAGCACGGCCGTGCCGTTTTCCAGATTCATCACGGTCGTGCCAGGCATTAGCACGGCCGTGCCAAATTCAGCACGGCTGTGCCAAAATTGAAGATATTGCGGATCAGCTAGTGCCATGCTTGCACGGCCGTGCCACTTATAGCACGGCCGTGCCACTTATAGCACGGTCGTGCTGATTTACGAAGGGCAGCCTGCGCAATTTACTTTCCGATTTAAAACATATATATATAACCCAATTATAAGGGTTGTTTCTAGACAGATTTTAGGGAGATTTTGAGAGTACTTCCGTAGTTAAGGTTCCATAGTTTTCTTAGATTTTATTCTAGCAAATTCATAGTTCATCAGATTTGAGATACTCTAGTTTTCCGGATTTTATTCAAGGCAATATTAATTGGGATTCTTTGTATTATTCATTGACATCGGATATCAAAGTTCCAATCTTTTGCATTGATTCGCATCGATTTATTGGTATTATTCGCTCCTATTTATTATTCAAAGCTTTATCCTTGATTAGAGTTCATGTTTAGATTTATTATGCCTTTAGAATTTATTGTTGCTTTGATCATGAATATGTGTGAGTAGTTCCCTAACTAGGGTTTCGGGATGAAACCCGGCCTAGGTAATCTATGTAATTGAGGATTGGTTTTGATAAACGGATTGTGATTAAATTGATTATATGCGATTGCATGTTAATTCATTATAATAGGAGTAGCTAACCTAGAATCTTGAATTTGATTGCATGTTATTCTTGGTTTGAACAAGAGATTGTGAATTGAGTATTTCATTATTGAATGTGGTTTGATTATGTATCGAGTAATGTTGAGTGCATGAGAAATCCAAGCTTAGTATTGTCTGTTGTCTTCCTATCGCACAATATTGATCAGACATATAGTCTTTGCATATCCCGTTTGTCTCTATGATTCCTTGTTGCGTAGTTACCGATGGTTTGGTGAATTCCCGTTCTCCCTAGTGTCTTCGTTTATTGATTTATTCCATCTTTTTAGTAGTATTTTAGAACACCATTTTCCATTGATTTCGAACTAGCTTAGGTTTAAGATTGATTTGCAATTACTCTCGTTCCTCGTGGACCGAACCTTTATTTGCCATTGTACTTGGTTATAGGGTGTTCGTATAAGTATTGTTCGATTGAGAGTTAGATTGTAGCGACCGATTTAACCCTTGTTAAAGCCCCATCCAACTAAACAACAATTGGACTGGGAACATGGACCAAAATAATCAGGTTTGGAAGTTTTTATGATTTGGACACGAAATGAATGTTTTTAAGGACATGAAATGAATGATTTCGGGTTTAAAGACACGAAATAAATGATTTGGATTAAAAACACTTTGGGTAAGGTTAGAAATATGGTCAAGGCTTAAGGAAACTTTGCAAGACTCTTCAACTCTTTACCGAACTCGTCAATCAAAATGTGAAAGGTACTCATCACTGGGTTTGGTTTTTGGGGAGACGTGATTAGGTGTCTACACTAACTTAACCATCGAAGGTAAATATTTCTGTCATGGAATATTCGTTGTTTTGCTGGTGTCTCCGGCTGTCCGATGCATTAAAGATCTATATCCTGAGGAAATCTCAAAAAACCCCGAAACAATATTTGTGATATTTAATATATGGAAAAGATTACTCGCTTATATCAAATCTATGTTTTATGATTTTATATATATTTATTAACATAATTTAAACTCCCCTAGCACAAATCACGACCCCCAAAAAAGTAACGCTAATCAGTTTATTTTGTTTTATCTTTATTTTTATTTTAATTTATTTTCAACATAAAATCATGCTCAACCTTCAATGTTCAACAATGGCGGATTATTACTCACGAATTCATATGACTAATCAAAATTAAACTAAAAATCATTCCAATTCTAACAATTAATCCCGAAAGATATAATCCATAATTTTTCAAACGATTTTTTGTATACAAATAGTTAAATTGATTACAAACTCTGAAATAAAAAAAAAATTGAAGCATAATTGTGATGATTAAACATAAATCTTATTGATTCTATATATAATTTGGTAATTTTTTTGATGAGTTTTGGATTAATAATGAAGGTTGGAGGTTGAAGATGAAGTGTCTCATTAAAATAGGTCAAAGATCGCATTGAATATGGATGAAGCTATCAAAATGGGGCGCTATACTAGTGGTTTTTTTAATTTTATTTTGGATGACTTTTTATCAATTTAATAATTTATTTGGATGGTTGTTTATAATATTACTAGTTCAGAACCTATGTTATACGTGGTTTTACATTACAATAGTACTTTCATAATTCGTTTATTAAAAAAACATATAAAACGAAATCATTGTTGCTAAAAAAAATAAAAAAAATGTATAATAAACCTTATATTGTGATATTTTTATAGTACAAGTAATGTGAGAATGGAAGGATTACGAAGTAAAAATATTTTTAGTATTCATAATATTAAATCTTACTCTTATTCTCAATTAAAAAGTACTCACTATTCATGTCATTCTTATCGTTATGATAACAAAAAAAATACTTCTTGATAATATTCTAAGTAGTGTTATATAGTATAACAATGCGTAAGATTTTTTATTCTTTACTACTCCACTTTTTAATTTAATTAAAATTATTATGATTGTGCATCATTCCCTTCCTTAAATATAAGGCTAAAACTTAACAAACTTCTTTCAAAAAAAAAAGTAATAAACTTTTTAGCGGGAAAAATTTTTATGAGGTAATGACACGTGTATTTTGGGGATAATTATGGGGATTACTTTAGTATCTATTATAGATTATAGATAATTTAGAAAAAAAAATATACCCTCTAAAAGTAAGAAAACAAACAACACTTTGCTGATTGGTCGCTTACTGGTCATGACTTAAATGATGTGTAAATTAAATTTTTTAATTTTTGTAAAAATGTAACGTTCGAAGTTTAAGATTAAGCAACAAATATAATAAACAATTCAGATTTAATCTCTTAACGTAGTCGACGACTATAATAGAAGCTTCACTGAAGATGATAAAGACCCAGACTTTGACATAGAAGTTTACAATAAGAAGGACAAGAGAGACAACATGGTGGATTAAAGACATCTCATTAGGATAGAGCTTTAAGAGAAATGTTTTTATGTTATTAGTAAAGTGACTTATCTTGGGATTTTAAATAAGTAGCTAGAGCTACAATGTTAATATTAATATAACAAAGCTTCACAACGGCATACCTAACATGTTTAGACAAAAGCCCATGAATAGCAATCGGCAAAAATACTTGCATCATAACATGACAATCATGGGATTTCATACCAACTACTTTCTTATCAGTCACCGAAACTAAACAGCTTATATTCGACGAATACCCCGTAGGTACCTTGATTCCTTTCACTACTAGAAAAAAGCAAATGAGCACTGGTTCAAAACTGGTTTTTCGCACTGGTTTTGAAACGGTGCAAATAGTATTAGTTATTCGCACCCCTCAAATGAGCACCGGTTCAAAACCGATGAAAATAACGCACATTAGCACTGGTTAACCTGTGCACATATATGGGTATTAGCACCGGTTAACCGGTGCCCTTAATGCCCAATAAAAAATTAAATTTTTTTGCTTTTTTTTTTTTTTTTTTGCATTTTTTTCATTTAAATTAGTATATAAACACTAACATATGTATAAACTTGAAATTTTCATTAATACAAAGTTGTAATATTACAAATTTCATTCAAAAAAAAAAATTGTTACGTAGCTAATTCACAAAGAGCAACATATACACAGCAGCAGAGAAGAAGTAGCAATAGCTCCAGCAGAGCAGGATAGTGAAGCAACAAAGGCAGCACAGTCGGCAGCAGGAGGGAAGCAGCATATGCTCAGAAAATCAAAATCAAAATCAAAACTGAAATTGCAGCTTCATTTGACAGTTCTTTCTGCCCATATTCTTCCCCGAATTAAGTCTAATTAATTTTAATATCAATAGTCTAGCAATTTCAAGACCACAAGACGAGGTTCATCTCCTACTTAAAGAAAGCCAAAATAGAGTCTGCACATGGAGATACAAACAGACATATACACAGCCACACAGGCATAGATTACATACAACTATCTAATACCCAAAAGCACACAAGGCACTAGATATGCACCCTGTGAACCTGAATTTGTTAAACGATTCCATGCCAATCTTTAACAGTCTTATGAAGGCACCAGCTATCTCACGAAAACGAATTAAAATGTTACAATGTCACCAAGAGTAAATGTACCTTGCACATATGGAGAACCAACCAGACCATAACAATCCAATATTTCAACAGACAATCAATTCCAACAGATTCCGATTACGGGGGTAACAAATACCAATTGGTGCATTCAGCAATGAATTTTTTCATTTCTTAGCTAGCACAAGTAAGCTTTAAGCACATAATCATCATAATTTAAGTGGCAACCCCAATAGTTTTGAAATTAAACATAAAAAGCTATAATCTTGACTCTCTTTTGTAAGCAAGGATAATAATATGATATGTCTTAAAGACTGGGACATCCCTGAGTTAGACAGAGCACATCATGCATTGCTATCAACCTTACAACTACCTATACAGAAAAGAAAATGATTCAAAGCCAGGAAAAAAATCTATGGGATTCATGGTTTTACCACACAAGGACAAATTAACATGTACAGGTAGCACAGAGCAGTGAGACTACATAAGCTGGAAGACTAAGAAAACAACTGGTGATTGGGAATGTCCCCGAGATATTGAAATTAATTAGATAGCATACATCAGTGAGACTGCATAAAGAAGGAAGACTAAGCAGAGAGATAGCACATTATGAAACTCTGACACAAGTCCTAAGATCACATAACACAACATTTCGAGAAATGGAAGCAGTACAATAACATTCTATTTCTGTTTCTAATTGATTTACACTGAAAATTTAAAGTGACAAACAACTTGTAAGTTGATAGAAGTCATACATATATACCTGTGAACTTCAATCATCGCCATTGGATCCTCTACAAAGTCACCAAGCTCTCTACATAAGCATCTGCACAACAAATTTGATAACCATAAATTATTCTAATAGTCTTTATCTGTTGGCTAGTAATGTCATAAGACATCAGTCTCATTGGACAATATCTCCAAGACAGCAAGAAAAATACACCAGAGAATTCATCATAAGTAATCCTTGCATTCCTATTCCCTATGAAGAATTTAAGTGCATCTAAACTCGAACCACCTTTAAAGCACCGAACCATGGTTTCTCGGGCACAACCTCTCCAATATCCTCTCTCATAATCCACATATTGCTACTCTCAGCAGAAATACCAAATACTACCAACGATTTCCTGAAAACAAACAGATACTTGAACATCTTCCTCCCAGGCACTAGTAGAATTTGAGATGGCCATGAGTGCAAACTATAACACATTTTATGAGCAATCAGATTAGCAAAGATAATTAAAAGCTCACACAAAACACTTATCAACAGTTAATAAAAACTTGAATACCACAAATCAAACTTGAAGTAAAGCATAATAATGTAAAAGAATAGTCATCTCTTTAGAAGAAACAATTTAGTGTAGTAAAGCTACAAAGACAATTATACAAATCATTCTACTACTAAGTTTGTATAATAAGATTAACCTCAAACTCAAATACCTCTAAAGTACAAGTATATACAGGAAATCAACCCAATTTCTAACAACCAAAACCCCAAGAATACACATTTTTTATTAAAATTCATAGGAAAGAAAAATCTTTCTACAAATTTCACCGAATTCTAGAATCCAGAAAAGCAAATATCAAGCCAAATCAATTAACCAACACCATGATGATCAATATGATCATTGCTATTGCATCAATGAACAAACTCATACTACCATACTACCAATTCAAGTTCCAGTAACCTAAGAGGTGATACCAAATTACCAATACAAGTTTGGTGTAACTCAAATCGACTCAAAACACCCAAAATTGAGATTGCACCAAAATATGTTTACTATGAATAATCAGCTATGAAATCAAACAAAATTCAAGTACTTCCTTAAAACAAATGACTGTACATTGCCAAGTTTGGCAATGCACTAATCCGAGCATAGCCACAAGATCATATAAGTTCATCATATTCATCGAGATCATCAATCAATTAACACCAAAAGATCATCGAGCTCACCATATTTCTGTTAAAAAGGAAGGTACAGAAATTCAGAGCATAACCATAACTAATCCGAGCAGCAAAATCATCACTACAACCAAAACAATCAAGAATCGCATCTTTTTCAAATCCAAGTAGCAAAATCATCATCACTACAACCAAAACAACCATAATCAAACAATACCCTAATTTCAAATCAAAACAACCAAAAAAAAAATAACATCTTCAAATCAGGAGAGAACCCTACCTCAAAGCTGAGTATAATAATGGGGTGAAAACAAGGGGGTAGATCTAGACTCCTGTTCGTCGTGAGAAAGAGGGGATTTGGAGATGACTGACGATGAGGCGACGGGACGCCGTGAAGAAGAGGAGAGAGAAGAAAGACACCATTCCAACATCGTCATTATAATCACAAAAAAGTAAATAAAAATCTGAAACCCTATCACTCATGCAAAGCTAAATAAACCCAGAAACCCTAACCTCGAATTTCTGATTTTTGGTTCAAAATTGATTCAATTTTTTTGTTGCTGAAGACACACGCACATATTGTTGATTAAATTAGACGAAACCGGAAACCCTAACCTCCATTATTGTAGATTCAAGAAATAGACGGCAACGGCAATGATGGTGTCCTTGGGTCATATTGATGGCGGTTTTCGAAGGAGAGCAGCAATGGTTGTCGAGAATGAGAACAAAAGTAAAGAGAATGCATGAGAGAACTAGAGATGATATATGAGTCATGATAACCCGCTACTAAGGAGCGACGATACCTAGGGCAAAAATGTAATTTTACGCAAAAGTTGCGACAATAATAACCGCGCTGTAAAAAAAACTTTCTTTTTGAAAAATAACAATATAAAAATCAACAATAACAATATAAAATCAACAATAACAGTATATTAATAATAAATAACAGTATAATTAGAAACTAAAAATAATTTTGTTAAAATGATAATGTTTAAACCAAACCCACAAGCATTCTAGAAAATCGAAAACAACTACAAATCAACAATAACAGTATTCAAATCAACAATAACAGAATAAAAATTAACAATTACAGTATTTAAATCAACAATAACTATAACTGACAATCAATTTGTGTCATCGTCTTCAACCTCCCAAATATCCAAATTCAGCTTATGTACAGAAGCTTGCAAATTCAAGGGAGATGAATTTGAGCTTACTAGCTTAGTGTAATAATATTACTGGTTTTCCGATGGATGGTCGGCTTGGGTGTACGGATTTCGCGTGAAAAGTAATGGTTTCACCGCCTTAAGGTTTTTAACCCTCCCCCCAACCCCCCACTTTTCTTTCAGCTTTATATTCATTTCTCTTTTTTAAATTACCAAATAATATATAATACTACCCGGTATTGTCACTCCCGAGTAGTGGGCAAACATTTCTCGATGATAGTGAAAGATGAGAGAGAGGCTGGTGAGAGAGAATGAGAGATGAAAAAGAGAGACAGATTAGAGAAAGAGTAAAAGATGTAGAAATCAAAAAAATAAAGTGCATCGGGTAATAGGTGCTCTTTGTATTAGAAATGTAGAAAAAAAAAATTAAAAGCAAAAGAGCACCGGTTAACCGGTGCCCTTGTGAAGTTTTAAATTTTTGTGGGTTTAGGCTTGCGTTTTTTGCACCGAATTTTAATAATTGGTGCTAATTAGTTGGTGCACATTTATGTTTTTCTACTAGTGTTTCAAACATTTACAGAAAATCCTTTTCTCTTCCCTAGACAATGTGTAGCATGCATGAGGCATGAATGATTTCTTCCTGATATCGTTATCCTGGGGCCATACTTTAGTCGAATATTGGCTTCCTTCATGTCTCTACGCACAATAGCACCATTCTTTGTCTTCCCCTTAATATTCAATAATGTCCCAATCAATGAATCACAAACATTTTATCAATATGCATGACATCAAGGCAATGTCTAACTCTTAAGTGCTTCCGATAAGGAAGTTCCCAAAACTTAGACACTTTTTTCCATAGAACACCCTTCTTTGGTTTCTGTGTATGAAGCTTCCCATAGATTGTTTTGACATGTTTAATTCTTTCATAAATTTGGGTACCAGTCAATGGCTTACGACTCGCTCCTTTCTCAATATACCCGTT
The DNA here is from genome assembly GCF_001683475.1 of Chenopodium quinoa. NCBI lineage: Eukaryota > Viridiplantae > Streptophyta > Magnoliopsida > Caryophyllales > Amaranthaceae > Chenopodium > Chenopodium quinoa. The sequence continues at coordinate 4,159,596 of NW_018743212.1, read as the reverse complement.
GAATTGTTTCTTCATTTTTCGATTTGGATGGTCTTGGCAAAGTGACCTTCTAGTATGCATATACACATTCTTACCCCAATGTTTCTACCTTGTAACTTGCATATTATCTCCACATATTGGGCATGCTTTCTCTCCTTTGTTTTTGTACCCCGACAAATTTCCGTACCCCGGAAAATCATTAATAGTAAAATCATGGCTCTTAGTCTGAAAATCGTACCGGTTGAGCATCGAATGTCACAACACCTTCATCCCACAATAGCTTTAAATCATCTATGAGGGGATCTAAATACACATCTATGTCATGACCAGGTTGTTTAGGCCTTGATGTTAAAAGCGACAACATAATGTACTTTTGCTTCTTGCACAACCACGAAGTTAAGTTGTATATCAACTAAAGAACCGACCATGTGCTATGTTGACTACTTAAAGTGCCATAAGGGTTCATCCTGTCTGTACTAGCCTCAGGTTCCTAGGCTCATTACCAAACTCTAGAAATGTCTCATCAATGTGTTTCCATTGCAACGAATCAGCCGGGTGTCTAATTAAATCATTTTTCTTCCTCTCATTGTTATGCCACACCAAGTTTTTAGCATCTTGCTTAATTGAAAACACACACTTAAACCTTGGTATTATTGGAAGATACCATACGACCTTAGCTGGCAGCCACTTCTTACGCTTCAAGTTTAAACCCTCGCGCTTGTATCGGGACTCACCGTACTTTAGGCAAGCATCTAAGTTTTCATTCTCCTTTCGAAAAAGCACACAATCATTAGGACATGCATAGATCTTGGTGTACTCCTAACCCAAGGGACACATCAATTTCTTCGTATAATAGGTGGACTTAGGAATATCATTTCCCTCGGGAAACATATCTGAAAAAGTTTCTAACAACAAAGTGAAACTCGTGTCGGCCTAACCGCTCTTTGCTTTCAAGTTGAATAATGTTAACACCCTGAAAGCTTGGAATATTTTGTAGAACCAGGATATGCAACTTTCGAAACCTCCTATATAGTACGAGAATTTTCATTCACGTGATCCTCCAACCCTTCCATCATATCATTAAATGTTATCTTCATCAACACTGTTTTCATGATCAAACCCATCATTATTAACAGAAGATGTACTACCCATAGGAATAAGTTTCTCACTATGCCAGTACCAATTGGTGTAGTTTGACATGAACCCATGAATAATCAGATATTCCTCTATTTTCTTAATGTCATCCCACCTCTTCACGTTCTTGCAATGACAACAAGGGCAAAGGATATAGATCTTTCCCTAGTAAGTCTTTGTTCAACAACAACACTCCACTGATGTTGCACTACAATTTTACAAAACTCCTTAACTACTTCCAAGTATGCAGGTGAAGTTCGAAGTGTGTCATACATCCATTCACGATTCATTTCTAAAACGTAATAACATGTTATATTCAACACCAAAAAAAAAGCAATTATGTCTAGCCAGACATGACATGATGAAACAATACTAACCAGAAGGAAGAACAAGAAAATATTAACCTAATACAACTAAATACCAGAACAGAAGCACAAACATGGATAACTTAAGAAGCTTCTTGGGTAGAATTCCATTATATTGCAAAGCATCTTTGCATGCTTCAGGGTTTTTGGCCAAAGAACTATACTAAGGCAAACGTGTATTGGCAACCAATGGATCACATTAAACAAGCACTGACTTTATTATACTGCACTAGTATTTTTGCTACCATTTTGCGTTTTTCCTAGTATAATATGTAAGGTCAAACCCACTACTCTATTCAGGCCTTTAAGCCTTTTTATTTCTTCTTATGTTGGACTAATAATTACTTCATTAGTTCTTAGATCTTAGAGGTTAAGCACAATAACTAGATAAGGACATAGTAATTTATGATTTATAAGTGATTGTATAACAAATTGCAATTAATTTACTTTTAAATTAGCTCTTTTTGGCAGTAGCATTGACATACTAAATTGTACCCTATATTTACAACATATTTTATCAATTGCATTCAAGATCAAGACCCAAACAATAACCCCAAATTTACAACCCAAACAACAAACATGCGATAATCAATACACGCAAAAAAATTACATGCATATACAATTCAAACCTCATATATATACTTCTGGCATTATTGCATCAGGTATATTAAACATATATTGATTTAATCTCAAAATTCGTTCAACGTACTTAATTTCACGAAATTGAAATAAAAAAAAACCTCAATTTGCATGTCAAAATAACCCCAAAAGAAATCACAAACCGTAATTAAAAGCGGGAAATTAAACATACCTTTGAGAGCGAAAGTGAGGTTGTCGAACCGCTGGTGATTGATGGCAGATGGAGTGGCCGACAGCAAAACGGCGGGCCGAAATAGCGCTGGTGGGTGGAATTTGGAGTAAAACTCAAAAAATTAGGTTTAACGAAAGGGGGAATTGGAGGTCGTATAGGAGAACAAGAAATAGCGCAGGTTGGTGGTGGCGGCAGGCGAAACTTCGATGGAGTGGAGTGGAGTGGTGGCAGGCGAAACTTTGATGGAGTGGAGTGGTGGACTGGTGGCTGATAGAAATTCGAAGTAGTTCAGGAGTTTTTATTTACTGGGGATTTCTAGTACTGTACGTGATAGAAGGGGAGACTAAGTTTTTGTTTATTTTAATTTTGAAACAATTTAGACTAAGTTTGTAATTTCACCTTACTCAAACAAAATAAAAAATGCAATAAAATTAGTATTTGTAACAGACTATGTATTGTTAGTTACAATTAAATATCCAAATAAAATAGACCTTTCTGAGAAAATAACAAAAATGAAGTTCACATGAACTTGGAACACAATAATTTGTAGCTCATCACATGAACAAATTTTGAACAATAATGTGTATAAAAGTACAATTATGTAAAATATTTTAATGGAAATATTTGCCTATAAATAAGTTCACTGTTTTGTGAAATAAAGAAGTAAGAAGAAGAAAAACAATCGGATTTCCTACTTGCTCTATTTACTCTCTTCTATCTCCATTTTCATAAAATATCCAATATCATTCTATAGTTAGAAAAACTTTCATTTTAAACACGTTATCAGCACGAATTCCTAATTACGTATATTTATACATATTTCTCAAAATTATAACAAATAAATACTATCTACTTCTAAATGTTTTGAGGAGTATGCTCTATAATTGCCCGTATTTTGGGATTTTCTATACCAGAAACTCAAACATTTACTGTATCAAAACAACGGTGGAGAAATTCTCTTATTTATGGATTCATTACTAATCTCCCTTGTTTGATTCATGTTGATGTTTGATTCATGCATGTTGATATTACATGTTCATCTTTAACATAAAATTTGATTTTAGTAGTACCCTTGCTCATTACCCCTCCCCCCCCCCCCCCCCCGATTTCACCACAAATCCCTTATCCTTTCCCATTTTTTTTATCCAAAAATCACCCTAAATTTTTCACCCCGTTCTTCTCCAATATGTTCCCCGACGACGGTAACCAAAACACCCACACCTTCACTTTTGAGGAAGATTTAAGGAAGGTAAAACAATATTTTTTTCTAATTATGGCGCTTGTAGTTCTGTTAGTAGCAATATTAATTTTTGTCATGATGTACAAGTGAAGTTTGTTATTTTGTCGTTTTAGTAGATTAAAAGCATGTTTTTGATTTATTATGTTGTTTTGCTGTTATTAATCATCATTGTATAATATTACCGTCATTATTATAATTATTGTTATTACTGTTGTTGTTGTCGTTTTGCTGTTTATGCGACTAATATGATTTATTTTTGCCTAATTATATAATTACTCACAATAATAAACGAAGGGGGAGAAAAGAACTATATTATTTATGGTTTATTATTGTTAAATAAATTTAATTATCACGTGTTTCATTAACAAACTATAAATATGGAAGAATTAAACATATGTGTTGTACATATGATTTATTATTATAAACTAATTATCACGTGATTTGTTGTAGTTAAAATGGGAGATCTTATGAAAAGACAATTCAGCATCCTAGATTTATCTGGAAAGAAATTTTTGGAATGGAAAGTGGATGCCATGATGAATTTGAAAGCTCAAGGGTTGGAACACACTATTAAAGATAATAAAAGTCCCTCTAGTCAAACAACAGATACTACCACTTCTGTAGTGACGGTTGTAAAACCTGTTATTGAACAAGAAAAGGCAAAAGCCTTAGTGTTACTAAGACATCATTTACATGAAGGCCTTAAAACTAAGTACATGATGGTTGAAGATCCCAAAGGATTATGGGATTGCCTTTTGAAAAATTTGGACACCACAAAAGGGTGCTCCTTCCTAAGGCATTATTTGACTAGACAAATTTACGGTTCCAGGATTTCAAATCTGTAATTGATTACAATTCAACCATACATGAGATAGTATCTATATTGAGATAATGTGATCATCCAGTCACTGATAAACAGATGATTGAAAAAACACTTACTACCTTTCATGCAAGCAACATACTGTTGCAAGAACAATATCGTGAAAGAGGTTTCAAAAGGTTTAATGAATTAATGAGTGTATTACTTGTTGCGGAACAAAATAGTGATCTTTTGTTGAAAAATCATAATCTTAGTCCAACTAGGTCTTTGGCCACTCATCATGAGGCAAATGCAACAAGTTCTTATCCACCCGAGGCAAATGCTACACGAAGAGGTGGACGTCGAAATTACAATGGCCGTGGAAATTATCGCGAACGAGGCCGACGACGTGGTAGAAATAATTTTCAAAGAAACAGTAATTTCAAAAATTCTGAAAAACAGAAGGGACAATCATCTGGAAGCCACAAACAAACTCCTTCAGAAGGAAAAGACACATGTTACAGATGTGGCATGACAGGACATTGGGGACGTACTTGTCGTACAGCCAAACATTTGGTAACCTTTACCAGGCTTCTGTAAAAGGCAAAGAGAAAAATGCAGAAGCCTACCCTTGATGTGTCCGATTTCTTCATGGACAATGTTGCAATTGGAAATGATTTCATATTTGGAGAAAATAACAATACTTAGATAACCCATCTACTAATGTAATATATACTATGTTTTAATGTATTTTCTGTTATGTACTGTATTTTAAATGTCTAGTCATGTATTTTTAATTTCTATCATCAATAAAAGTTTGTATGATATTATTCTAAACTAATCTCATATTTATTTTATGAAGATATGGATATGCCTGAAGTTGGTTCCTAATATCAGTGCCTTTTGGACAGTGGAACAACACACACTATCTTGAAGGATAGAAAATATTTTTCACAACTAAAGTTGTTTCAGGCAAATGTAAACACTATTTTTGGGTCAGCAAAATTAATTGAAGGATCTGGAAAGGCTTGTATAATGCTTTCAAATGGAACAAAATTGATAATCAATAATTCTTTATACTCGAGTAAATCTCGAAGAAATCTCATAAGCTTTAAAGATGTACGCTAAAATGACTATCATTTAGAAACAATGACAATAGATCAAAAGGAGTATTTATGCCTCACGGCAGGAAAATATGGCAAGAAACACATTTATGAGAAATTACTAGCATATTCTTTGGGGTTATATCATATAAACATACGACCCGTGGAAATCAATATGATATCTAACTAGAAGTTAGATGACAAACATTTGATTATTTTATGGCATGATCGTTTGGGACATCCAGCAACTGGGATGATGCAAAGAATAATAGCGAATTCAGTTGGACATTCAATAAGGAATATCAAAATTCCTCGATCTGATGAATTAACATGCTCTGCATGTTCACTCCGCAAATTGATAATAAGATCATCTATGAACAAAATTACTATTGAATCTCCAAAATTCTTGGAAAGAATTCAGGGAGATATTTGTGGGACAATTAATCCGGCATGTGGACCATTTCGATATTTCATGGTTTTAATTGATGCTTCTACACGATGGTCACATAGCAGAAAATGCCCCTGCACGTATTGAAATCCCAACTGATAATAAGGCCATTGAGAATGAATCTCAAGCACGCAGAAAGCGTGGGAGACCACTTGGTTCAAAAGATTCTAAACCAAGGAAATTGAAAAGATCGGATGGAATAGAAAATGAGACTAAAGATGTTCCCTCGTCAGAAGGTCAAGAAAGACCAAATGTGGATGAAAGTAAAGAAAATGATGATAATCCAAAAGGGGACGAACAAGAAAACAACCCTATAGGGAATGAACAAGATGTTCAAAACATCGATAACAATGGAATTTCAATGAATTACGTCTCTACCAAGACTCAGTGGAATAAGAAAGATGTTATCGTGGATGAAATATTTTCAAATTCCATCGCAATCGACATTATGTCTGATGAAAATGATGTTGAACCAAGTACAGTGGAAGAATGTCGACACAGGAGTGATTGGCCAAAGTGGAAAGAGACAATGCTGGCTGAGTTGAAGTCACTTGAAAAACGAGAAGTTTTCGGAAAAATAACGCTTACACCAGCAGGTGTAAAACCTGTTGGATACAAATGGGTGTTTGTGAGAAAACGTAATGAGAAAAATGAGATAGTTAGATACAAGGCAAGACTTGTAGCCCAAGGATTTTCTCAAATTCCACGGATTGATTATGAAGAAACATATTCTCCAGTAGTTGATGCAACTACATTAAGATTTTTGGTAAGTTTGACAGTCACAAAAGGACTGCAAATGCAATTAGTGGATGTAGTGACTGCGTATTTGTATGGTTCACTCACTACAGACATTTACATGAAAGTCCCAAAAGGACTAAAAGTACCATAAAACCACAAGCTTAGACAATTACTTTCCATAAAACTAAAAAGGTCACTTTATGGATTGAAACAATCTGGAAGGATGTGGTATAATCCACTAGACGAAAAAGGTAATTTGGCACCGGTTCAAACCCCCCCTAAGGCACCGGTTTTGAACCGTTGGGGATTTGAGGGATGCCAAATCCTCAAAAATTTAGCACCGGTTCAAAACCGGTGCCAACTAAAGGCTTTGAACCGGTGCCAACTTCAAACGCGCAAATTTTTTTTTTTTTATTATCAACACTATTGGCACCGGTTTTAGGCAAGAACCGGTGCGAAAAACTCCACTTTAGGCAATGGTTTTTGGCTAAAACCGGTGCCAATAGTCTCAAAAATTTTAAAAAAACTTTTGGCACCGATTCTGGTACAAACTGGTGCCAGAAATACCCAAAAAAAAAAAAATTTTTTGTATTTTTTTTCACTTAAATTGATATAGAAACATTAACATATATATAAACTTACATATTTTCATTAAAAAGGCTATAAAGCCTGTAATATTACAATTTTTGTCCAAAAAAAATTAAATAATCCAAACTTATCTCTGATCGACCTTTCTTGCATTACACTTAAAACAGGGACTGGGACAACACCTAACACAAAGCCAAAACTACGGAGAACAAAACAAAAAACAGCAGCCCAAAAAGACTTCCTGAAATGTGAGAAGTCCTACGTGGTGGAATGCACGAGCTATATTATACAAGGCTTCTTGAAATGACTTGGATTAGTACTACAGTCTCATATGAGTGACTTTAAGATTATGCACACAAAGTAAAAGACTTATTTATTAAATTGGTATTACAAACTTAGAAAAAACATTAATATTAGGCAATCAGATAATATTTATTAATGTAATAGACTTGTCAACTTTTCAAACTTCATCCCTGAACCAGTTTTCTTATTTAACAACACCAGCTTACCTGGCTATTTTCACAAAGTCGCAGATTGTTGTAAAGGAAAGCTAAGCCTTGTGCAACACACTAATGCTTGTTTTGAAGTCTATGTCCAAGGGCTAAATTGATTAAGGCAGTCCCAGCAAAGTAAGATGCATCAGTTAAATGGAGAATCAACACCAGCACACTCACATTAATCAGATTCGGATAAAATTACATAAAACATACCGACACAGAGATTGGTCAGTGGGGAATTTGGAATTTGTTTATGCGCTTCCAAGTATTCCCTTGCAGCTACTTGGTGTTGACTGATCATTGTAAACTGATTTTCAGAAATGATTATGGGTGGCACTAGATCCTTATGTTCAACTCGTATATGATGCAGAAACTTATTATGCTTTGAGAGACGATTCTCTAACCTAAAGCCAGATGAACAATAGTAAGAAATATTATAAGATAGTTTCAAGTTATAAGACATACCATAGCAAACCAGCAAGGACAGAAAAAACAAAAGCTCTGAGCAGGCACAGGAACAGTCAAACAACCCAAGCACACTGACTAGCTCAGCATCACAGTAGAACACAGCCTGCAGCAACACACAATAGACAAAACGGGTACACTCAGTTGGTACTTGGGTCTTGCACATCGACTATTGCTCGTCTTGTACTTTCAGCCACTGTTAAGGTTGGTCCACTAGTGATGAGTCTATTTTATATATATTTTTATTCCCCGTCCCACGGTCATATTTGTGCTTATTTGAGCTCTACAGAGCTATTTTTATTACTAATATACGTTTTCTAGTGTTTTGTAGAGTTGGTATTATTTTGTAGGAATTTGCAGAATTATGATAATTCCCGAGCTTATTGAGTCACTACAAAAATATTGGAGTTTGACCGTATTTTATGATCGTATATTTAATTGCCCAAGATCGAGTTAAAGGAAATTGGTTCAGTCATTAAGGGCTCAATTTGTGAAGAAATCCAAATTAATATTTTGGACCAAGTAATGAGCAAGCAAGTTAAGGATTTGAGCCCAAAACAAGAAGAAGCCTAATATCAAAAGGGATCAATTGCTGGGCGTAGGATTGCAGGCCCGGTCGGAAAGTTGCTAGACTGGTCAGGCGGACATCTTTAGTATTAGGCTTGCTGATTGCTTTTGGGCCTGCAATTTTATTGGGCTACTTCGCTCCAACTTCACGCAGCTGAGGATTGTGTTTTGCTTATTATTACGAGTTTTAATAGGCTTAGGGGTTTTGACTTTAGATAAAATTTCTTTTTTATATACCTATATAAAAGGGGAAGTAGTTACAAAGGAGGGAAGCAAGTTATTTTCTTAGTTTAGCTTTTTAGATTTTAGTTTAGGACTTTAGGTTTGTCAGACTTTTAGTTATTAATTATATTTATTGTTTTTACTTAGCTTTCATTGTTATTGTTTTCGTATTAGTTTTATGATTATTGTTTTTATTATGTCTTGCTTAATTATTTTGTTTAGCTTAGATTTAATTATGTGTGAGTAAATTTTATTCTAGGGTTTTGGGGATCTATGAATAATACGAAGGGGTAATTTATTATTGTTTGTTATTAATGATTGGTTAATTTCCTATTGATTGATTTAATGATATGCAATTAGATTTGGCCAGGTTTAATTGTATGAGTTATGCAATATTGATTCGAGATTCGACAAATGAGAATTGATGTTTAGGTTTAGTTTCAATAGGCATGTTAATCTATTAATAGTTAGGTCGAGCTTCGAGAGATGAGATTTAATACCAGTAGATTAATTATGTGATTATAATACGTAGCGACGGCCCTTTATAATCTGATTAATTTATGCATTGATAATTGATCGTATGATTTACCCTGGAGTATTATTTATTGGTGAACCTATACCCTAGAGCTTTTTATTATTGATTATTCCCTTTGTTTAATTTGCTTAGTTTTACTATTAGTTTGATTCATACAAATATAAATTGGTTACGTGATAATTTAGATTATAATTGTTGATTAGGAATAAAAGAACATTGTTTCCCTGTGGATTCGACCCTACTTCCCTATCTACTTTAGTTAGAGGACTTAGGAATTACTTTTGATTAGGTGATACGACTTAAGCCCGTCAACTAGGCGAAAAAGGAAAAAAGGAAAGGGTTAGGGTAGGGAAGAGAGTTGTTGATGAGCTTATAGGCAATAATTTGACAAGGGAAAAAGCTTATATGCTTGTGTTTTCTAGGCTTGTGTTTGCTAGAAGAGTGCTATAATTTCAAAATAAAGCTCTTTAGTGAGTGATGATCAATGAGCGAGAATCAAAGCTTCCTACCCCTTGCTGTCTTGCTTTAATACTTATATTATGATGTAGGCCATTATAACTAGCCTTATTTTAGATCAAAATCCATACTTTATCTTCACATTATTTTCAAATAACCTAAACAAACCGCCTACGCTTATTAGGATGTAATATTACAACTCACATATCAAAAATCATAATGTGTAGTGACTTCATTACATCCGCTGTGAAAAAATAGGTATATATGGTGTTGTTAGTCTATTATTCAATGCCAGCACTTTAGGGATAAAAGTGAAACCATTATTCTAATAGCTTTTTTTCCCCAAAATTTTTCTAATGCCAAGTAACCAGCTCATCAGAGAAATGAAAACTCTTCAGTTAACCTTGCACACTTTTAAAGGCACAAAACGAGAAGGTGAACAAACAAAATTTTAGGAGGGGTACCAGTTATGTTGCTATCCCTTGGTACATCAACCAAAAGGGCAGGACCTGTAATAAAAAACAAACAACAGCAATAAGTAATTAAATGATCAACAATATCTAATCATTAGCCAAATATCCAAAAATCAAACAAAAGCCAAATACTATCAATTCAATAAAACTAATATTTTACGAAATAGTAGAATAACAAGCACACCATCATCTAGCTAAACATAACAACAAATACCCATTAACTCTAGATAATGATGTAGTTTGACTCGATCTCAGGTCTTGAGTACAACACTACAAATCTATGCCTTTATCAAATAAGCCACTTTACCTGATAAGCTAGCAGTCAACCAGAAACAGCAATAACACAGAACTAAAATCATTAATCCAACAAATAATTAATTTCCAATTAAAACCCAGCAGAAAAAACAGAAGCTCTGAGCAAGCACAGGAACAGTCAAACAACCCCAGCACACTGACTAGCTCAGCATCACAGTGGAACACAGCCTGCAGCAGCACACAATAGACAAAACAAGAGCTAGAGAAACAGCAACTCAACCCAGTAGATAGAAAAGATAGACTCAGGGCATGAATCAAAGCTGAACATACTCCAGAACACACTCCAAATCTAGAATTCAGCAAGGAACACAAAGAAGAAATAGACAGAAAACCAGGCCAGCAAGAAAAACAAACACCAATTCTTGTAGAAATCAATTTGAGGGTAAAAGTCAATTTGAGGCATTTATATTGAAACATGCGGATTAACGAGTAGAAATCATATAACAATTGATTTAACCTACACCTGTAGTTATTAAAGAGAAAATAAAAGTTAATAATCCTGGGTTGGTATATCAGATTATCAAGGGTATATTGTTAATCATTTCATCAATGCGATATGCGAAGTATGATTTGCATCATAAATACCAAAGTTCATAGTTAATTAAAACCAACTTTGCACAGCATTAAACCTACAACAAATCAGTTATATGATTTAATGATTCTATCAAAGATTAAATTCACGAAAAATATAATTCTCTCTTGAAAGAAGAAAGTTGCCAAGATTGCAACTCCCCCATCTACCCATATGCATTTAATATAATTTTCAAACACATTTAGAAGATTAGCCTCAAGGAAGTAGCAAATAACAGTAAAATTTACTTCGTTTTCAATATCTTCAACCTCAACTTTTGCTAAATTATCGTATCCTGTGTTCTCATAAATTTTATGCAAATTGACATCTAAATTCATATTACCACAGCAAATTTCAAACAGAAAAAACAGGAGAAACAGAGTAGTTACCCATACTAATCCCAAGATAAACTCTGCAATCAATAGAACTATATAGTATCTATATGGTACCAAGTACCAACATTGATTTTAAATCTTCAAAATCCTATTTATAACGACCGAGGTGCTGCTACGGTGCTACCAGAAACTCTAAGACATAGATAAGGATATAAAATAGAAAACCTTTTTCGTGCAACATCATTACTTGAATTTTGTGATGAAGAAGCCAAACAAACACCTCCTTTTCTTCTTCCACCCAAATACTTCATTTCTAGAACTGAAATTGGAATTAATTTTTAACATCAACCCTAATATTTCTACACAAGAATAATTCTTAATTAATAGTTTCAAATTGAAATTTAAATGTTGCCAAGCATTATCAAATGTAGAATTTTATGATCAATTTTAAAAAATATTAATTTGACAGAAATATAAGATTATGATAGATTGATAATACAAAATAAGGAAAAAAAAATGCAGGAATACAGAAGAGAAGAGGAGCAAATCCAGGAAAAAAACCCAGAAACCCTAACCTCGAATTTCTGATTTTTGGTTCGAAATTGATTCGAATTTGTTGTTGTTGAAGATGCACGCACATCGAATTGATTCAAATAGACGCACCCAGAAACCTTAACCTCCAATATTGTAGAAAGAGAGAAGGAGAAGGAGATCGAAACAGAGAAGAAAGGAAAGGGAAAGTGATGGTTATGGAGAAGGAGAGAGACGGAGTGTTAGGAAAGCTCAGAAGCCCCTTCAATGGAGAAATTCGAGTACGCTACAATGGAGGAGAGAGAGAGGCAGATTAGATGAGAACGAAGAGGAAAGAGCAAGGAAATGAATTGAAGAAGAAGACGCGCCTTAAACCGGGTTTTTTTTTAAATGGCACCGGTTCAAACCGGTGCTAATTACTATAGTTGGCACCGGTTTAAGGCGAACCGGTGCCAACTCTATTGCTTTTTTTGTTTTTTTTTTTTTTTTAAGGTTGGCACCGGTTTGAACCGGTGCTAATTAAATGAGTTGGCACCAGTTTTGGTTGGAACCGGTGCCAACTCCCTATTTTCCAATCCCGCCCATTTCTTTTGGCACCGATTTTCAAGAATCGGTGCTAAAGGGGGGGTGCGTATTTGCTTTTTTCTACTAGTGACCGTCTTAGTGAATACCTTGTGAGAGAAGGGTTCAAGAACAACCAAATTAGTCCCTGTGTTTTCATAAAGTGATCACAATCAGGATTCACTATTATTGTAGTTTATGTTGATGATTTGAATATCATCGGAACCCCAAATTAACTTGAGAAAATTGCAAAATACTTGATGAAAGAATTTGAGATGAAAGACCTTGGAAAAACTAAATTTTGCCTTGGATTGAAAATCAAGCACTTAAGTCATGGTATTTTTGGCCATCAATCAAACTATACAGAAAGAGTTTTGAAAAGATTCTTCATGGACAAAGCAACTCCAATCAACTTCCCAATGGTTGTTCGTTCTTTGAGTATGAAAAACGACCCATATAGATCACGAGAAGAAAATGAAAAAATTCTAGGTCCAGAAGTACCATACTTAAGTGCAATTGGAGTCTTAATGTACTTAGCTAACAACACTTGACCAGACATAGCTTTCTCTGTGAACTTGTTAGCCAGGCACAGTAATGCACCAACATATAGGCATTGGAAGGGAGTCCGACACTTACTGCGGTACCTACGAGGGACATAAGACCTTGGTCTATATTATCAACCGAAACAAGATTCTACCCTCATTGGGTATGCCGACGCTGGATATTTATCGGATCCTCAAAACGCCAAGTCAGACAATGGGTATATGTTCACTTATGGCGGCACTGCAATATCATAGAAATCAACAAAGAAGACGTTGACTGCGACATCCTCAAATCATGTAGTGTTGATAGCCCTTTATGAAGCAGGACGAGAATGTGTATGGCTGAGGTCAATGATTAGTAATATGCAAGAAGAGTGTGGAATGAAAACAATAACTGAAAATCCAACCACTATCTTTGAAGACAATACAGCATGCATCTCTATATTAAGGGAGATAGAACAAAACATATATCCCTAAAGCTATTCTTGACACATTATCTGTAAAAGGATGGGGAAATAGATATCCAACAAATTCAGTCTTGTGACAACCTTGCCGACCTGTTCACCAAATCACTTCCTTCCAAGAAATTTGAGCGATTAGTTACAAAATTGGAATGCGACATCTTCTTGAACTATGCTGAAATCAGGGGGAGCATTATATGCACTGCACTCTTTTTCCCTTCAATCAGATTTTTATTCCAATGGGTTTTTCCTGACAAGGTTTTTAACGAGGCAGTATATCAAAGCATATAATATTTTTCTTTAAGGCAACCCATACCCCATTTTATGTGAACGTTCAAGGGGGAGTGTTGAGAAAATGCCAAAAATGAAGTTCACATGAACTTGTAACACAATAATTTGTAGCTCATCACATGAACAAATTTTGGACAATAATGTGTATAAAAGTACAATTATGTAAAATATTTTAATGGCAATATTTGCCTATAAATAAGTTCACTGTTTTGTGAACTAAAGAAGTAAGAAGAAGAAAAACAATCGGATTTCCTACTTGCTCTATTTACTCTCTTCTATCTCCATTTTCATAAAATATCCAATATCATTCTATAGTTAGAAAAACTTTCATTTTTAACAGACCTAGAGTAGTCGTAACAGTTAATTAAATTGTTCGCTACAATAACAATTATTTGTAACCAACAAATATTTGTCAGTTACAATTACATGAGTCATACTGTATATTACAATTTATTCGTATCGGATCTTTTATTTATTAGTTACAAATATACTAATTGTAAGTAAAAAAGTTTTGTTAGTTACAAATAGGGGGTTACAAATGACCGTTTTTTCTACTAGTGAGAGCTTGAATAAAGTTTGGTGATTTTTCAATTGTCATTAAATTATGATAATACAATGGCAACAATAAATTATTTATAGGATTTTTTTCCCTCTATATTACGTTTTAAAATATAATTATATATTTATGTAAATAGATAGAATATGATTTATTGTAGCTAAGATGGTAATAAGTGTAGTCTCTATTCAATGAGGTATAGTGTTTAAACCCCTTTCAAAAAAAAATTCTTATTTTCTTTGATCTATTTTATTTTCTACTCTGATTTGATTTGTCTTGTTCAACTAAATTTTGACTTTGTATGTAAACCAATATATTAGAAAATATATATATCTTAAAATGCAGCCTTTTTAGATTTGTATAAATGTGTATTCTCATAATTTTTTTTCATTATGCAATTCGAGATATCTATAATATTACTCAAAGGAATAACATGCTACCACCATGTGTCATCGTTCCTTCAATACGATTTGGCGCCACATGAGCGTTATGGGTCACCTTATGTGTCATCACTCATCACCCTAAAACTCTCTCTCTCTCTCTCTCATATATATATATATATATATATATATATATATATATATATATATATATATATATATATATATATATATATATATATATATATATATATATATTCGTATTTAATTTTCCCATACAATATAACTCCTAAATATTTGCATAATATACAATTTAATTTGTAAGACATTTTTCGTGATGGTTGTTGATTCCTTGGCTGCTAATTTTTTAGAGTCAATATCAGTTAAGCAATCATACAAAGTAATATTTACATGAATTATTATTTTATTATGTAAAGTAAAATAATAATTCATGTAAATTTTATTATGTCATCACTCATCACCCTGCACTCATTCCCTTCATGATCTTCATGCTTCAAATACCTGTCACTTTCTCTTTATTTCAACCCCTCTACTCACCATATAAATGCCCTGCTCTACCATACAAAATTGGTCATAAGCTCCTTTCTTTTCTCCCTAGCTTCCAACTCTGCCTTTTCAGCCTTTTCCTTCAACTCTAACGCTTGTAAATGCGCTGCTCTACCATAAAACTCATCCAAGTTATCAAACACTTGCCCTAATAACTTGCCTTGGAGAGAACGAGGTAATCCCCTTCTAGCCTTCTGCCCCTCAGTAGCCATAGTATCTTCAGCAAACCTAGACAGCTCGATGAACTTAGTGTAATACTCTATCACCGACAAATTCCCCATCTTAAGTTCCAGAAAATCATCAGATTTCTGCTTTTGCAAGAACATTGGGTAGAACTTATCCCTCACTTTCTCCTTGAACACATTCCATCCAAAGTTAGGTAATGCTTTTACAGTTTGCTCATTCTGCTGCCACCACAAATCTGCCCCACCCTTTAGGTAGTAGGTTGTACTACTCACTTTGAACTCATTAGGACAGGCTATTGCCACAAACAACTTATCGAATTCTCTTAGCCAGTTTTCAAGGACAGTTGGATCAGGTTCTCCTTGGTATGTAGGAGGTTTACTTTGAGCTATCTTCTTACCAGCAGGTCAGAATTGTTATTGTTATTCCTTTCAACTAAATATTGAGGTACAACAACTAGTTGCCTTACTACTTCATTCAAATCATTGTTATTGTTGTTTCTCCTTGCCATTCTAGTTCTCCTGAATAAAAGAAATGACTACTATTAGGTTGCTCACAACTCTCTTATAACTAGACAACAACCAAACTACTTTAAGTCAAGCACACAAGCAGTCATTTTGAATTATAGTTGAAGCACCTACTTATTTCTCCTACTAATAATTCAACACATTGTTTTGGTTGTCAAGCAACCATTTCACTTAAGTAAGCACATCACAAAAATATTTTGAGTCATTTCCCTTGGTACCATTAACAGAAATAAAAAGTAGAAATGACACTTGGTAGGCTTGGTTGAAGATTGAAATGAATAAGAAAAGAATAAATGATACTTTATTGCAATAATGGAAAGAAATGTTTGGAATATCCCAAATGTAGCTTTACTACTTATTACTCATATGCGACACTTTATTAAACTGCAACTATAAATAAAGAATGAAATAAATTCTCAAAACTCTAAAGAAAAGTTAGTCTAAAATCTTCAATTGTTGACATTGTCAATCGCTTGTCTTTCTTCTCATTGTACTTCCTTGGATTGTACTCAGGATCACTCCCATCATCATCATCTTCCTCAAGGTCTATTTCTTCTTCAGGTTCTTCCTCAAACTTATTAGACTCCACATCAATAATTACAGGAGGGCTTGGAGGATTTAGATTAGGAACTACTCGGCACGAGGTGTCTCCCGACTCATCATCTTGCTCCATTGGCTACCCTTGACTCTCATAAGTTTGCTCGGGTTCTAAATCAAACCTAGCATCATAGTTTTCTGAAGAATATTAAGGGGCATTTTGCTGTGGAACTGGTGAAGCATTTTGTTGAGGAACTTGGTGATAGCCAAAGTTATGATAAGGTGGAGGATAATCAGCATATTGTGGGTTAAGATAAATGAATTATTTGTGAGAAATATAACGGTATAAATATCTCCAATCCGTTCCCCACTGACCATTAGAGTCTTTATATTTGGTGTAATTAGCAACAACATTAGGCAAATGAAAATCACAAAAGCGACTCTTAATAGCTTCATAGAGAGGGTAATTAGGTAAGTAATGAACAATCATAACAGAAACATAGCTAGGTTGATCCAAGTGATACTCCTTAAACACATCACATCTATAAGAACAATAAAGGCGTATCCTGCGAATATAGTCCCAAACATGCTCATAGTCCTTCTTCACTAAAGTGCCCATATCAGTGAATCTACTAGGTAAATCAAACATCCTGGAAGATATTTTGGGTCATGACTCAATAGAGAAAATTCTTTTCAAACTCAAGTATACAGTTCTTTGCAAAAATTTAAGTTTGGTGTTCAATCATACAATTTTGTATCAATCCACAGAAACATGCTTCACTTAAATACATATCATCATACAACATGCTTAAACACCTTGCATAAATAAAATATGCACATAGAAAGACATACAATTCTAGCCTTTATGCCCTTTCTTTCCTACCCAATCTCACCACATGCTTTTAAAAGCAATTAACACATAATTACATACCTTAATTCCTTCGCATACCTGCATATAAAATTTTTAAAATTAAACTTTTAGTTTTTGAAAATTAATTGCTCGAACTACAAAAAATTTCAGACCCCTTAAAATAAAAATAAAAATTCGGACCTATTTTAAAAATTAAAAAAAAAATATTTTCGGTCCTTTTAAAAATAATTATTTGGACCTCCTTCTCTTTAAAAAAAATAAAAAATATTGTTCACTTAAATAAACGAAATTAAAATAAAATAAGTACTCTTAAAATATTTTCCAAATCATTTAAATAAAAACTTGGCCAAGCTTTAAAACATAGGCACCTAAAAAAAAACGTTTTTGGCTTTAGTGGTAATTAAAATCCAACCAAAACTCCCACATACCACTTTGTAATACCTTGGAAATTTCCTTCTTTTAAAATACTCTTTTTACTCTAAATAAAACTCATTTTAGGAAATAACAAAATATTACCGCCACCATGATATCAGCTAAGGCTATTTTCAAAGTCACACAACGGAAGCCTAACTTAAAAACCAACTTTTAAAAATAATAACTTGAGTTCACAACATCAAAACATAAATAAAATAAAACTTCCACAAGTTGGAACCAATACCAACATGGCCCTACAAAAACCAATTAAAATAAAACATAACAACGTTAGTCCATAAATAATAAGTTAACAATTCAAAATATAAAACTAAGAAAGCATAACAAATAACTTTCTACACCCATTCCCTTCATGCTCTTCATGCTTCAAGTACCTGCCACTTTCTCTTTATTGCAACCCCTCTACTCACCATATCAATGGGTCATAGTAGGGCCAATCTAAAGGAAAGCTTAACAAAGTACGAAACAGAAAAAGCTGAGTACATATGGACCACACTAACAAGATTATCCTAACAATAATAAATAAAACATGCTCGCCATATAATTCACAAGTCAACTTACCTTTGACTCATAACTAATAATATTAATTATTAATAAATAGCTTTGGATTACGCATCGAACAGGTTTCCTTCCTTATCTATCCCTTATTAATAAGGGACCCTCACTTGGGATCTAACCAAGCGAGTACCAACTAGTGTCACCTTGTGACAGAATTCCACCGCATAATAATAATAATAATAATAATAATAATAATAATAATAATAATAATAATAATAATAATAATAATAATAATAATAATAATAATAATAATAATAATAATAATAATAATAATAATAATAATAATAAAAGAAAGTACAGCGTCTTGTACCCCTGCAGAAGCTATGGTTAAATATAAAACCCCATAACTCCCCCCATATGTTCATACTCTAGGTGTATACGTTCCAAGAGTTTTGGTGTGTATCATCTTACACTTTACATGATTTACCAATTTAACTTGTGATGACTCCAACCAATCAATCAAGAACAATGAAAATAATAACCAACACATAATTCCATTTCTTTCTTGACTTAATTAGTGAGCACATACAATTTATTTTAATTAAGGTTCATTTCCTAGTTTTGTGCACAATTGCACTATTACTATCTTGGTGCATAAGATGAACTAATAAACTTCTTAAATTCAATCTTAACTTACACGAGTGAGTAAATAAATAAACTAACTCCTTGACTCAACTCCAATAATATATGGGTGAGAATAAAATCAAGAATCATGCTCAATAATTCTAACGTTAGCTCTTTTAAACATACATGAGCCTTACTTATTAAATTCATGCTTCCTTGATACTTAAAAATAAAACATACTTTCATGATTCATACATATTCAACTTGTATCATGCCTCAAATAACATATTCACATGCTTGCATAATAATTCATGATCAACTAACATCCAATCCAAGCATTTAATCACAAACATGCTACTAATTCATCACTTGAAACATACTTTACATTCCAGCATGATACTACGCATACATAATTTTTTCAATGCGCATACGTACCTTGAATAATGCCTAAACTCGGCCACACTCGCTAGAAATCACCTAGCTCAAAGCTTTCTACAAAAAAATAAATACATAACCATAATTAATCCACTATTCTCACAAATTTCCAGCAACTATAATATACTTTAAACCTCACTAATTAACCCAATTTAATGGTTTAAAAGCCTTAAAATCTTTTATTTAAGTGGTTACTTAAAATCCTTTAAAAAAAACTTAGTTTTCATGACTTAAATAAAATTCCAGCATGCTTATTTAATATAAAACATCACTAATCAACTAGAAAATCATATTTAGACCATCAAGAACCTTTTTCCTTTTATGGGTAATCAAACTCTAACATAATAATTAAAAAGTAGTGTGTATAATTAAATTCCAGCATTAATTGAGGGCTTAAAACTCATTAAAAACATGTTCTAACCATTAATTTAACAACTACAACAACCTAGAATCAAATCCTAATCATAAACATTAAATTCTCAAATTCTAGGGTTTGTAAATTGGAGTTTTTAATCAAATTAAAATTTGAAAATTATAAGAATAAATTAACAACATCAATTAACCAAAATCAACATCAAAATATAATTAAAATCATGCCTTTAATTAATTAAACAAACTTAGAAATTAAATTAGGAGAAAGAAAGTTTTTTTTTTTCTTTTATACCAAAACTGAAAAGGAGAGGAAAGAGGAGGGAGGCCTGGTGGCCGGCTGGTGGTCGCTGGCTACTGCTGCTGGCCGCCGGTGGTCGGTGGTGGCGCTGGTAGTGAGGAGGAGAGAGAGGCGTGGGAAAGGAGGAGAAAAAGAGGAAAAGGGAGAGAGGTAAAAATAAGAGAAAAAGTTTGGGGTATTGTAAAATCTGACAATTTGATTTTTTAAGTGTGAAATTCTTGAGTTTTTGGGGTATTTATATCCCCCTTTTAAAACAAAATACTTATTTACAAAACTACAATTACTAATCTCATTCCTCCTTGAATTCTTCTTTGGGGCTAACTTGTTGGGCCTTTAAAAACTATTTACTCCCAACAAGTTAGTCCAACACTTTTATTGATGTTGATTTAATTTAAAACACTTTATTATCCTAATTATTAGCTCAAATTATTTTGTACACACTTATTTTATTTTCAAATAATTAATTTCTTTAAAATGAAATGAATCATTTTAATTTACAAATAAAATAAATAATTTATATTTATAAAATATTATAAAAATATGGAGTATTACAATTACTCGTATTATATTTTTATCCATTTATAAATATTGTTGAACACTAACCTTCTAAGTTTAATTTTGATCCAATCTCGGGCTAATAACTAGTTTAAACTAGGTTAGATCCCGTGCTATGCACGATAATTTTCAAAAAAAAAATATGAAATTATCATTATAGTTAATATTTTATAAATAGAAAAGTAACTAAACATATTGTTGTCAAATTTTGATCAAAATACGGAGTACAAAAGATATGATATATAGATATAAAATGACGCGTTATAAATTAAAGATATGATAATTGTAAAATAATATTTAAAGATTGAAATGAAAAATAAATTTCATCGGTTTGTGTAAGAAAAAAAAAAAGTTAGTCAATAGGAAGATTAATAAAAAAAAATAAATTAATTTGGAGATTTTTATTTTTTCTACAAGAAGCATTGGATGTTAAATATAGTATCAATATATTTGAAAGATAACAATACAAATAAAATAGATTTTCATGAGATTTTTTGTGCCTATGTAATATTATATTTTAAATTTTATATTGAGAACAAATTATTTTAGTAAGAGAAGGGGGAAAAAAAAGATTTATAATGAAATAGTAATATGTGTCATTTTTTAATTTAAGTAACTTTATTTTAGTATATTTATAGATAGATAGATCATTGATTATTGACTAATTATAATTATTATGAATATAAATTATCGAAGGAATAATAGAAATATGGGTTGTTAATTTTCTATAAGCATTGATTTGTTATATGAATACCTTCTTGTGGTAAAATTATGGATTCTAATCAATAACTATATAAACAAATATTTTATTAGGAAAAAAAATGAAAATTAGAATGTATTGCAAATTATTATGTTAAGAATGATTTTTTAATAGCTATAAATATTTGTGTTAAACATGTGTAAAATATTTTTATTCTAAGTAATTATATCGTACAAGATTAGGGTTTTTTTAATAGCTATATATAAATATCAATTTGTGTTAAACATATGTCAAATATTTTTATTTTAAGTAATTATATCGTATAACATTAGGAATTATTTTTGTGTAAGATTTGTTTCTTTAAAAGAATTTTATTTGAGCAAGTCCCCCATTTACCTCCCCGATTAATGAATCCAAGATGTCCCAACGAACAACAATAAAAAACAATATAAAATGTTAGAATTTGAATAGAATGATGGTTTCTTTGGAAAATTTAAGTGAAAAGCACTAACTGTGGGTCCCGTGTATTAGGTAACGTGTTATTAGTGTGCCGTTTACTGAAACTAACCTTGGTTAGGTTAGTAGTTTGTCTTGATGTGTTTTCTCCATTTCTTTTCCATATTTTTGTTCTTATCAAGTCGTAGAGAGAATTTTTTTTTTGAAATCGCACAGCAAAATCAGAAAGGTAATTGCGATAGAGTATTGCAATCTTTAGTTGAATTTGTGGATGATTTAGTACATGGAGGTCGGAGTTTCCAGGTAAAAGGGCTTTTTTTCAGTGTTTGGCCCCAGATAATTATCAAAGCTATGGATGCTCTCTTGGCTAGTATTCATGCATGCCCAAAACAAATCCTTCATTGCTGCATGAACCCACATTTCTTGCTCAGCATAAGTTATAGCCAACCAATGATTGTTTTGGAGTTTATAATTCAAAATACATTTATTCCACTTTAGTTCAAACTACACCATGTCCAAACTATCATATATAACAATCTTCAACTCATCATAAACTTTGTGTATCCAGGGTACTTTTCCCAAGAACTTTTTTATAATTATTCAGCTCATTCTTAACAATTCAAATCGATCTAAATTGGATGCAACTACACCTCGACAATTACAAATTTCGGACGACATAATGAAATTGGATACTTACCATCTCCGCAGTTGCAATCTGAGAAATGGAAAAACTATCTCTAGGTTATCCGGATGAAGCCCTTGCGATAGCAGAGATCTGAAAATAAGGTTGAAAGATAATTAGGTAAAAGAAGGATTGCGATCCGAAAAAAGTAATTGAGTTAGTTGAAGAAGGGTTGTGATCCGAAAAAAATAAAAAAAATCAGGTAACGTATAAACCCTGGTTAGTTCACACCAGGCAATGACTTTTAGACGGATGTTAGTCCAAATATGAACTTAATATTTCTTTCCAAGTTTGACCTTGCTTTTGGAACATGAAATTCCGAAACTAGGCCCCGATGAGCAAGCTAAGTTTTAGCAAAAAAAAAATAAAGACACATCCGGAGATAGGGGTTAAACTAATGCGAATTAAAACCGAACCTAACCGCAAAGGAACAAAATTAGAAATACGGTGTTGTTTTTTTCTAATATGGTTCAGTTTGGTTTTAAAATAAATTGATTTTCGGTTTGGTTTCAGTTTCAAGTATTGAAAAGCCGAAAAATCGAAATCCAAATTGAATTTCGGCCTATACCCCAATTATAGCCTAGCCTAATTCTGATTTTTACCCTAAGTATATAAAGCAAAAAAAAAAAAAAAAAACCCCTAATCTATCATTCCTCTCAGCCTCTCTTACTCTCTTAATGATTTAATTCAATACTCCAATCTCACTCCCTCACTTCACCGGTCCACCCTCCACCATCCACCGTCCTCTCAAATCAAAAGGTATGCTTCATGTTGCTATTAATCCTTTTATATAAGCTCAATTTCTTAGCTTTGCTGAGATTCGCTAAGTTCAATTGTTTGAATTTTAATTGTGATTTGATTACATATTATGTTCCGCGATTATGCTTCATGAAGTTTTGTACAGTGATGCTTTGTAGTTTATGATGTCTTGATGGGAATATTTTATGTTGATGATGCCTTGACGGGAATAGCCTATCTCAAATCTGTGTGCTTTATTTTTGGAAGCCCACAAAAAGTTGATGATTAAGGTCTAAATCACAAGGCCCAAAAAATTGGTGTGGTTCGGTTTTATTTTTTTAAAAACCAAAATTTATATGGTGTGGTTTAGTTTGGCTTCAAGAATAATATGGTGCGGTAAGGTTTGCAAAATCCCAAAACCGAATTAATATGGTTCGGTTTCGGTTTGGGCTATAAACCACACCACAAACCGAACTTTCACCCCTACCCGATAATGACATGTGTTATTGCTGGTGTCTTTTAGTGTGTATGTGTATTGACAAGTAGCTAGTATATAGTTATTGATACTAAAAATCGCAAATAAAATGATGGAAATTTTGTAAAATAACACCACAAAAATGATGAAAAATGGATTATAACACCAAAAAAAAAATAAACACCAAAATTGGATTTCACCACCACTTAACGGATGACATCCAAAAAATCATTAGTGAGCCCCACACTATACACGTGTCAATTATCTATTGGGTATTTAAAAAAAAGTAATAAAAAGAAAAGGAAATATTAAAAAGAAAAAGAAAAAACCCTAAATCCTAACCCTGCCACCACCCCCACCATTGGCAATCGTACACCACATCGCTGGCACCACCCTGCCGCCGAAACCCTCTTTCACCGTCGAAATCACCGGCCATCACCCTCACCTACAACAGCCCCCCCCCCAAATCCCACCAAACAGTGGAAACCCCACCACGAACCCTAAACTGGGTCGCCACCACTAGGGGTGTTCAAAAATACCCAACCCAGTTGATCCGACCCGCTGACCCGTTAACCCGATGTAAAATAGTAGGGTAGTTTCTGAAAAAAAAAATCAATTTATCGGGTCGGGTTATGGGCCGGTCTGTGTAGCTGGCGGGTACCCGAAAAAATCCGTTAAAGCTTTTTTTTTTTTTTTTTTTTTAATCTGGAATCTTCCATAGTGGTTAGGGTTTATTGCCTTTCACTATTCCCCTTGTGTTGCAGCCATTTACTCTCTCTTCTCCCCTCTTTCTCCTCCCCTTTTCTCTGGTTATCCTCTATTCTCCATATTAATCTTACTTTCTTCCATTTCTTTCTCTCGATCTTGCCTATGCTAGTATTATTTACTCTTTGAATTCGTGACTCGTAGTTCAAAGAAGAGAGAGAAAGTGTTGTGTTCTTCACCTTCTTAAAGGATATTAACCAAGAACATCAATGGCGAACTCCAAAACTCCGATAATTCAAATCCTAGAAGACGAAGAAGACGTGCATTCCTGTCTCAACTCAATGTAGCAGACTCTTCAATATATCCTGTGATTCACGCCTACGATTTATTCATTCACCTTCAAAATTTGCCACTTCAAATTTATTAGCGCTTCACTTGAAATTCATTGTTGCATTTCATTATCGTGATCTGCATTTTGTAGAAGTACCAATGACCTTTCCTATTTTTATTTTTATTTTATTTGTATGTATAATGTATTATTAATGTGATGTTATTACTCCACTAATTCATGTAAAGTGAATTGGAATTTTTTTTTTCAGTAAATCTTTTGGTTCATGTTCAATTGTTAAGTTATATTACTTATATGGAGTATTCTCATTTCTTAATTTCTAATTGTGTGAAGTTTTAACAATAGATTATTTATTTGTTTATCATTTTCACATTTTGACAGTAATACTATCAATTTATCATTACTAATTCGGGTACCCTATGATCCGATCCGAGAAAATCAAGTACCCGAAACACAGGTACCTGGGTTTCTCGGGTCAAGTCATGGGCCGAGTTTAAAATTACCCGAAGATCGGGTACCCTAGTTTTCGAGTACCTGAAAAAGCGGGTACCCGGATCTGAACACCCCTATCCACCACTAGAGGTGTTCGGGGTGCGGTTTGGATCCCAATCGCAAAATTGCGTCTTTTATTTTTTTCAAACCGCACTTATAACCAAATCGCACCGTAAAATGCAGTGCGGTTTACGGTTTAGCAACAATTTTTTAAAATTATAAATATTTTTTTTAAAAAAAAGACTTTTTATTTTATTTTGTGATTATTAATTTATAATTTAAATATTAAACTCTTTTTTTAACATTTAATTAGCTAATAGTAAAAAATTACAACATATTTTTAAGCTATTTTACATATTCTTTTAATAGAAATAGTATAAAATTGGTATAACGGTTTGCAGTTTGACGGTCTAAAGTGCGATTTGGTCTAAAATGTTTCGGAAACCGCACCAAACCGCAAAAGTGAGGTTTGGTCATTTTCGGAAATCGCGCCGCAATTTTTAAACTGCAAAATTGCGGTGGGTTTTCAGTTTGGTGAGGTCTAGACCGCATTCTGAACAGCTCTAGCCACCACCACCTCTTTTTCCCATCTCTGTCGAAACCACTCCAGGCTAGCCACAACTCTCCTTTACGCTGGTTCAAACCGTCGATTTGGTGGGGGAAGGGAGAATCCGAAAGGGGGCGAACCCGGTTTTGTCGTGGTTGATTGGCTGGGGTGGGTTTTAGCCCGTGGTAGGTTGGGGTGTCGGCGGTTGGCTGGTGTGCCGACCGTAGGTTTTGTTGTTGACGGTAGGTTGGGATGGGGAAAGGGGGGTTGCAGGCGGTGGGGGAGGTGGCCGATTATGGAGTGGTGGTTGGGTTAGGTTTAGTTTTTTTTTTAGATTTTATTTTTCTTTTTTTAATGCCTAACAGATAATTGACACGTGTACATTCTAGGCCCCACTAACGGTTTTTTAGATGACATCGTTAAGTTGTGGTGAAATCTAATTTTTGGGTATTTTGGAGGCGGCCCCCATTAATCTTCGAGATAGACGAAATCTAGTTTATCTTGCGGACACGTTAGCAGAAGGCTTACATATCTTGGAATGAGCTGGAAACGAATGACTAGGTGGAAATACAGGATGTATGGTTACGGCGTGGTATTTCTGTTAAATAAGAAAGTTGACGGTGGAAGGTAGACTGTGGTAGACGTTACGACTGTATTTAATGCCAAATTATTTTATTATTTTTTTTGTACGAATTTAATGCTTGACTTAGTTGGTAGTTGGATTAAATTATTGTTGGAGATTCTAAATATGAATCTTGTTTGAAACTCACGGTGAGGCACTTCATTGAACATTTGAAGACTATGGTCTATGGCTGGATCTGAATACATTAATACAATCGTTGAGATCGGTAAGTGCTGCAGTAACGAGACAATGTTTCCTGATGCATGAATTTGTAATTATTTTTGTGTAAATGTACACAAGTTTGGAGTTTAATTCATAGATCTAGGTCATGTCCAAACAATTTGATCAATGAGTAATATATAGTATTTTTCATTTATTAAGCGTTAAATAGTGTCAATGTACTTAATGATGCATGGATTAGTATTTGTTGTGATTAATTGCTGGTGATTAACTCGTAGATCTAGGCCATTTGCAACTGATTTGTGACATAGGTTGTTCAATTACACAAGCATTAAATCAATGAGTAATGTATATATTTATAGATTAATTTGTAGACATAGGTCATTTGCAGTTTTGTAGTTGAATTGTGATATAGGCTTCTCAATTTCACAAGCAATTGATGAATTAGTATACAGTACATGTAATGTTAACATGTAATAACCGATAGATTATGGAATAACGTAAACATATAAAACGGTTGTTAGTGTATGAATATCGTTTGATTAAATACATCAACATAAAATTAACAATGTATTGCATACGATACGTTTTATACAAATATGATCAATATGTAATTGAATATGTAACAAAAGGGATTTACGTATTACATGTTCAACACAATCGGCTAATTTTGGAAATTTGAATCTAACAGTGTATTATTGCACTTGTTTTGTGACATAGGGTGTTAAATTTCACATACTACTGCAACTTCTATGGAGGAATGTGATGTGTCACCGGGTGTTGGAAGTGGGAGACTACTTGGTTCGCATGACAAGGGAAGTGGTGTTAAGTGTGCTGGTATTAGTAGTCACGATGTTCATGATCAAGGTCCAATTGTTCCATACGTAGAGGGAAAAGTTACTACGACTTCACCTGGACCATCAAATCCAAATGAGGGGCAATTTTTATCCCCAATTAAAACAATTAAGACGGTACAAACCGTTGTTGCTAGCAATCATATAAGTGTAGTTACTAACATAGAGGCACCTAAGGTTGGAATGGTTTTTAAGAGCTGGCAAGATGTGGAGGCTTACTACAAAGAATACGGTGAACAACATGGTTTTGGTGTAAGAAGAGTTCAAGGTGTGTATTCTAAGGGTGAGGGTAGAGATCAAATTGCAACAACTTGGAGGTGTGAATGTTGGGGGAGACTGGACATGAGGGCTCAGAGGGAAGCTAAGAAGAGAGCAAAGGCAATGGATGCATGTGGAACTGGAGGAGTAGTTGGTGGTATAGTCTATGAGGATGAACTAAGCTGAAGAAGCGTAGGTCCAAAAAATGTTGGTGTAAAGAAAAGATCTATGCAAGGGTCAACCAACAAGGAGAGTGGGTGTCGAAAGATGTAGAGTTGGAATAATAACCACACACCATCATCGGGTAAAGTGAAGCTGGTTAAAGAGTATCGAATGAAACAGTTTACGTCAAGAGTTAGAAAGAAACTGTTGAAATTTTTTTATGAGAGGGTCCTTGTTTCACAAATTCATGGATGTTTATCCTCTAAGACAAATGGACCCGATCCCATGTCATTTACCGTCAAAGACCTTCA
The DNA here is from genome assembly GCF_001683475.1 of Chenopodium quinoa. Taxonomy (NCBI): domain Eukaryota; kingdom Viridiplantae; phylum Streptophyta; class Magnoliopsida; order Caryophyllales; family Amaranthaceae; genus Chenopodium; species Chenopodium quinoa. The sequence goes on along the minus strand of NW_018743212.1, from coordinate 4,131,203 downwards.
ACATGAGGTGTACAAGGCAAGACGGTTGAAAATGGTGGGTGGAGATTTAACTGCCATGATGTTGTATTTTCAACAAATGCAGGCTGATAACTAGAATTTTTATCATGCTCAGAGGTTGGACGGCGAGGGGAGGCTCAAAGACGTATTGTGGGTGGATGCTCATAGTCGTGCGACATATGAAAAGTTTGGGGACGTGGTTTGTTTTGATGCTACCTATTTGACAAACGAGTATGACCTTCCTTTTGTGAATTTTGTTGGTGTTAACCACCACGGAAAATCAATTTTGCTAGGGTGTGCATTGGTGTCGCACGAGGACTGCGATACATTTCTTTGGATATTAAAACAGTGGTTGGAATGCATGAATAACCGAGCACCTGGCCTAAAGCTATTCTCACTTATGAGGTTGCTGCCGTGCGAAAGCCACTAGCGGAGGTTATGCCTTCAACTCGGCATCGTTGGTGAATTTGGCACATAAGTAGGAAGATCCCAGAGAAACTAGGTAAATGTGAAAGGTTAGTGTCTGAACTTATTACATATTTATTTAATTTTTAAATGTAACCATTATTTTATCGACATTTGTATATTTTCAATCGCTATGTATGGTGTTTTATAATTGAATGTTTATAATGACAAGGACTTAGTATTTTAACCTTTATTAATAATCTTGAAATATATTGTGTGTTACTGACTTGGTGTCATGCACAACCAGGTATAAGGAATTTAAAAGCGTTTTTAAGGCTGTTGTGTATGAAAGCCTTATGGTGGGTGAGTTCGAGAATAGGTGGTGTGCATTCCTTAATGAGTACAAGTTAGAGAATAATTAATGGTTGGACGAGCTTTACGACGAAAGGCATATGTGGATTCCTGCATTCATGAAGGAATATTTTTGAGCTGGAATGAAGACAACGCAAAGAGTAGAGAGCATTAATAGTTTCTTTGACGATTTTGTGAACCGCCAAACAAAGCTCTTTGAATTTCCACAGAATTATGCCAAAGCAATGCAGAAGCAGGTACGCGATGAGACCAAAGCGGATGTGAAATGTTCCAAGTACATTAGGAGACTTGTCACTGGATTTAAGGTTGAAAACGTATTCCAAATGTTGTATACAGACACTAAATTCCAAGAGGTACAAATTGAATGCATAATAATGATGTATTGTTGTCCACGTGAGGAGACTAGACTTGCTGATAATCTATTTCAATATGTACTTGAGGACCGTGTATGGATAGTTCCAGAAGGATCGAGTGAGGAAGTTCTCACCGAACGTCATCGGTTTTACAGCGCCACATTCAACACAGACACAAAGGAAGTTGTATGTGATTGTCGAAAATTTGAAACGCACGGAATCATATATAACCATACAATAAGGATTCTGGATCTGAACCTTGGTATTTGACATTCCGGAGAGATACATTGTTAGCCGTTGGTAGAAAGATATACTTAGAAAGTATACAAGGGTGAAGGTCTCTTACCACGACCCAACAACGATAGTTGAGGTGACTAGATACAACAAGCTTATAGCAACACGTGAACAAATATGCGACGAGGCTGCTATGATAAATGATGATACGGTTGAAATGGTGTTAACACACTTTGAGAAGTTAAGGTCAAACGTAATGCAATGCAAGAAGAGAAAGCTAGAACAAACTATTGCCTTAAATTACCCAGAGGATGGTTCCCCAACAGTTATACCAAGTTCCGATAAAGCCGACACAACATCTTTTGTCCAAATGCCCGTTGATCCACTAGTTCATAACCCAAGTGAACCAACGAGTGGCATATTATGTGAAAGAAAAATTCTTTTGAAAGACCCACTTCCAAAAAAGAAGGGTCGTGGCAGGCCTAAAGGTTCAAGACATAAAGCCCTTGCTGAAATTGGTTACAAAAAACCCAATACAAAAAAGGTAATTTCACATGGACTATTATATCATGTATATATGTTGATTACAAATGCTAATCATTGCTTATTTGTCTAGTGTAACAGAGATAGAATGCAATTGATGATCCGATAACACAGGGTGTTACTCTAAACAACGGAAAACTTGTTGTATGTCCTTAAACAACATGTCAATTTGGAATCACTACTGCATAATTGAGTTTATGTAACACGTAATTGGTAACACTTCTTGAAATACAAAATAATAGATTTATAAGTAACACTTTGGTAACACTTTATTAGAATGTAACACTTAAGTAACACTTTTAACATAATTAACATTTTAAAGTAACACTTTTTAAATTAGTAACATTTTATGCTAACACTAAGTGGTGTTACATTATTTTTAGGTGAATTAAACATTTATAATAAAGTAAAAGTTAGTGTTAAACCCTAAATTTTATTAAAATAACCGAGTATTACCGCCAAAGCAATTTAAAAAAAAAAAGAAAGAAAGAAAATTAGGCCTCAATTAACTAAAAGCGCCAGAATTAAAGAGAACCAAAAAACTTTCGGAAAAAAAAAACTTCAAGTTCAATTTCCTCCTGCCAGCAACGATTATCTTAGGATTTACCAGGCCAGTTCATCAATTCATTATTGTCTCGCGAAATTCATCACAAAATCAGTTATTTTTCGTTCAATTCGTCATCTGGGGTTTCATTCGTCACAAATTCGTCATCTGGGGTTTCAGTTGTCACTGGGTGTTTCATTCGTCACAAAATCACAAAACCAGTTCAATTCGTCATCTCGGATTTCATCTAATTCGCGCTTCCAATCAGGTATTTTGTTATTTTTAGTGGATTTTAATGTTTTTGGTTATGTAATTATTAATTTTCATATGAATTATCACAATCTAGTTTATAGGGTATTTTCTTGGTTGGATTCTATATTATTTCAATCGAAATTTGCACCTATTGTTATTCACGATTTCATGCATTTTTTTGTGGATTGAAATTGGTTGATTACTTGATTTTATTGTTGGGCTTAGAATAATTAGTGTTTCAATGCTGGTGGGTTGCTCAATTTATAACGCTAGTGTTGGAAATTTGATGATTTTTTGTGAATTTTTTCATGTTTTTTGTTTCTTAATTTTTGAGGTTTTAGGAGATTGTTGCTATGTAAGTTGTGACTTTGATGCAATTTAGGGTTACTGTGAATTGTGGGATTAGATCACTTGTTTTAATTTGCCTTTTACGAGTTCGAGGTTTGTTGGGGGATAACGAACTAAATAACACTGAATCACTGATCAGGAGTTTTAATGTTGATGTTGGTTGAACAAGTGGAAAATGAATTTGTAAAGTGATGAAGAAATTCAGTTGTTATTATGAGTTTTAATGTTGATGTTGGTTGATAACAAATTAGGCGGAATCACAACAATTTTACAATATTTTCAGAGCAATCAATTCAGGTTAGATATAGGGAAATCGTCATCAAATCAAACATGACATTAAATCATCAGACCATTAAAACAGGGCCTTAATGTATTCTAGCTGAACTAAGCACAGATGGAAGCTAGCGTTAGAAAACTGCTCGTGTGGCAAATACGTATGAGATTATACACCCATTTTTCTTTTCAATCCTTTTTCATGAAGTCGAAACCATTTCAAAAACAATCAAGCAGATCTGCTGACAATTTCTTTTGTTATTCCAATAATAGGAGAAAAACATATGCATATGTTGTCTTCGTGACAAGATTAATCTACCCTGCACTGTGATCAAACTAATATAGACTGCTCAAATCAAAGGAAATCTCATCCCAATTTTCCCTTTTATTCTCGCCTATAAGAGTATAAGCTAAAAAATGTATGCACCTATCTCTAGCCAAATGCCAATAAAAATAGGAGAATCCTGTGTTCTACCTTGTCTAGTCAGATTTTAAAAGAATCTGCTACTCCCTTGGTGAAAAAAATATACAGCTACATGTATACATTTAACAGTTAATATGAAAAAAATTTACGCCCTAAAAACGCTGATAGGGATAGATAGCAGTACACTTGGTGAATTATGCAGGTTGCACACTTTCAACGGCCAGCTTTATTCTCTGATGGTGCTCAGATACTTTGTAATCTACAATTTCATTGAATAATTGCGAGTCCAATGTAAAATCTGGCCGCCCATAAACAGTTGGTTGAACACTGGCCATGAGCTTTGCTATCTCACGACCTGAAAACCTTTTTGTTTTCCTTGTAGCTTCACGAAGCACATCTTTTGAAAGATCTTTAATGGTAATACTTTGAAGCTTCTTTCTGATTTTAAAAACTGGGCCCCACTTAGATTTGGTGTCGTCTTTGTTCTCATCAGAAATGTATTTGTTCAAATACAGATTTAATAGCTTGTATCGTTCCTCTTCCCCAGGAAGTGGAAATTCAATTACATCATCAATTCGATCAGTGACAGCGCTATCAAGTTCACCTGGCCTGTTAGTGGCAAGCACAAGAATTATGTCTCTTGACTGGTCTCCTGCACGGAAAAGCAACGCATTGAGAGCACTTCGTTGAGCTTCACTCATATATGTGCTGTTTCGCCTACTGCAGAGCAAGAGAGTAATTAACATCACACACATGGAGGGATCAAGATCAATTCCTTTATTATTATTTCTTTTATTTTTGTTTTCATTATTATTTCTTTTATTTTTAAATTGCTTCTGAATAATGTATGCTTATCCTTCTCTTTCTTTTTCCTGTGTAATCATGTGGCTTACTAATTTGCAGACCTGAGTCTTTGTGTATAGTTGTTAGGATTGTCTTTTTGGTTGTAGTGATATTGTTTCAGCACTTCAACTTCACTTCTGACTCCGTTGTAAGTCCCTGGATTGTTTTCTGTTTCATCTGTTCTGTTACTGCAGTTTTCAAGTATTATTCTCCAGCTTTCTAATCTCTATTTTCTCACATATATATTTCTTTTTAAGTCATCTTGCTCTAAGGTAATCTGAATGCTTTAAAAAGCAAATTTCTTTGGTACTAGACGTCTTAAATATTTTGACTTATTATGGCTTTGGTGGTTTGAAATTATAGAGGGTGAGGAAGACTAGGTTATTAGATTTAAAAGTTTAGCAGAATTGAAAATAGCATTACAGAATGTTAATTTACTACTCTTAACCTTTATTTTAAATGTTTAATTTATTTGAGGTTTGATATTATATTGACAGTGTTTAAATTTGGCAGTTTTGAGTTGTGTGGTATCCAGGTGCTCGGGCAACGGGCGAGTTGTGGCGGTGTCACTGAGGTAGATTCTACTATTGATGACATAATTTAAATGCACTTATCTTTGCATTGCGTGATTATAGCTGTCAAGACTTTAGTATTAGCAAGATTAATTTGCCTCAGACTATTAGCTGATCAGACTTGAGTGTTACCTGATCAGACTATTATGTATGTGAGGATTTACATTGCATTGCTCTTTTGCTCTTTCTGTGCTCAGGTATTTGAATTTGCAGTCAGTCTTTTTCTACTAAGGTATTTGAATTTGCAGATAAGAGAGGTGCTCAGGTATTTGAATTTACAGTTAGTCTTTTTCTGCTCAGGTATTTGAATTTGCTCAGGTATTAGCTGATCATACTATTATGTATATGAGTATTTTTTCTTTTTCTGCTTAAATTCGTGGAAAAAAAATTAATGCCTTGGAATCTTATGGCGGTTGGCCTGTATATCCTAGTTCTAAATCCTATGAGTACCAAACTTAATGCCTATAATACCCTTTCTACTTAGATTATCTAAGTAATAAACTAGACTTTGTTTTATGTTAAGTCAGGTGATCAGGTGCTCTTTCTGTGCTCAGGTGCTCGAATCTGTGTTCAGGTGGGATCTTAATTGTCTGCCTAACAAAGGTAATAAGCTCTTAAACCCATATCCTAATCAGTTAAAGTGGCCAGTAGTGGTCCTATGACATGCATACTTCTACAGAACAAAAGTCAATGCATAGATTTGTGACTTCTTCATCACCAATAAACAGATATATTTTGTCAGAAAACGACTGGAATAATGGCAGAAATTTATAACGCATGTGATCCATGTAGGGAGAAAACCTTGAGTTTGAACATAAGCCATAATTCTCACAAAATTCTATGTGATGCATGTGTCACACACTCACACACATGATGTGTGGCTTTAAGAATTGGGGAAGATGAGACTGAAAAGGGGAAAGTGCCAAAAAAAGGTTCAGTATTTTGTATGTGTCTCATAATAAAGTATAATTTGTAAGGCCGTTAGTGACTTGAAGAAGGAAATATTTGATGCACAACCTTGTGAATTATCAGCAGATCTTTGAGCTCACCATTTGTGAATACAAGCATTTGTTCATTTGACCTGTTATGAACATCCACAACAGGCGATTAATCAATTAGTACTCCGAGTACTAGAAGAATTTGGTAGAGACAGTAGCTAAAGCTGGTTCTGCTATAGATTGTGATGATGATATAGCCTAATACTGCTCTGATTACTATCGTTTTTTTCATGCATGAAAGATAGTTAATCTGTTTGCTGGTGGGGGTGTAGTACTCTAATTATCTTCCAAATCTGTTTGTCACCAATAATGTTCATCAACTGACAGTTTGTCTTGTGTGTTCTTTGTAGGAAGTAAGATCCAGATAGCAGATTATGGATGTTCATCAACTAATAATAGTTAATCTGTTTTTTGCTGTTATTTCTATTTGTTGCTGACTGCTGCTACTGTTGTTTGCTGCCATTGCTGTTTGCTGCTACATACTGTTGTCTACTAGTATTGATGTCTAATCTGTAGCTGCTGTTACTATTGCTGTCGTTCTGCTAGTTAGCTGTTGCTGTCATATTGCTTCCACGTTGACTATTTTTTTAAATTGGGAGATTTTCTTATTTTCTCACTTTTTCCAAGCTAGAGAACGAACCTAACTTTCTTTTTATTGTGATTATTATATTGTTTGGCCAAACATATAAATTGGTGTTTATGCATATTTTTTGTAAGAATTATGAAATTATTTCAATTCAAATTATTGTCTATCATATATGTTAATTTCTCATTCATGGTTACGTTGTATATATTAATATTATTTTTATACTTAAAAATTAAAAATAATAAACAAATAACTAAATAAATAATAATTGTTACTTATTAATTAATAAGGTGTTACATTAGTTTGCCAAAAGTGATACATAATGCCGAAAAATGTGCTACTATATGTTAAAAGATGATTGAAAAATGTGCTACTATATGTTAAAAGATGATTGAAAAATATTACCTAATAATCAACAAGGTGTTACATTAGTTAGAAAAAGTGATACATAATGTCGGATAAAGTGTTACTATATGATTGAAAAATGTTACTAAAGATAAGTGTTACCTAAGAAAAAAAAAGTAACACTTTTAAAATGATACTAATAATATAAAAAGTGTTGTATAAGAGGGTTTATAGTAACACTTTTAAAAGTGTTACCATACTTTACCCAAAGTGTTACATAAGATCTTAGGGAACATGGGTGGAAGTATCACCTAATAAAGTGTTACCTATTGTCTATAATAACACATTTATCACTTTATGTAACACTTTTTGGATGTTACTTAAGGTTAGTTTTGCACTAGGGAATATAATACACAGGGTGTATTATCATGATTTAACTTTGATGTTTATTTATGTAGGTTCGGCACAATACAGTTCCTATATCAAATAATGAACAAAATACCCCGCTAATTTCTGCTGATGCTCCACAATGGTGTAGCTTGGTGTTCCGAGTTCATCGACCCAATCTAACAACCCAGTAGAATGTACGGTGATGTGAATTTGAATTTTAATTTACGGTATGTATTAGGGTGTGGTTACATGTGAACTGAGAGTCTGTCTGAGACATGTATTGCGGTTATATAGACATATCTCAAGTATTGTGCATTAATAAATGTGTCTACTCTTTAAAAAATGTACTTCCTCCATTCTAGTATTATTGCAACAACTGGACTTTGCACTATTGATCATGCTTGTTTGACCACAAGTTATAATTTACACGTAAAATAAAATATAGTCATGTGGGGTCTTATTAGACTCGTCTCGTAAAATACTTTCACAATATCAATTTTTTATAATTTTTACTATTATATAATTATAAATATTTAACATATAAAATGTGTTTTGGATGCGTAATTTCATCCTTGTTGCAATATTTGTGGAACAAGAAGTATCTACTAAGTTTTTCCACACAATGGAATTAAGTAAGTTAGCCCACAACCCAAAATTACTCCACAATCCAATATTAGCCCAACAACCCACTGTAAATTGGCCACAATCCCATAGTGAAGAAAATGTTGTTATTACTTGGCGATTGGCCTTCATCATACAACACTTCATCATATATTTTTATAGTACTTGGTAAACACACATGCATTAACAAAGAAGACAAAATCGATTTGACTAACATAGTATATATACAAAATCGATTATACTCACAAAGTAGTCAAAATCGATTGTACTCACAAATTAGACAAATTCAATTTTACTAACATAGGACAACTAATTGGGAACAAATGAGATAATCACAATCAAAATCACAGAACGAACCTCTTCAGACGAGACCTCCTCCTGTTCCTTTAGTGGGCGTTGTCGTTTACCCATAATTTCGCAAGCCGGTTGATGAATTCAAAGTAAATCTTTGATATAGAGCAATGAATTCGGATTTTACCCAAATCTAGTATAAAAATCCTGATGGTTGTTTATAAATCAAGATAATCGAAAATGGTAGGTGTAAAATCGCGCATCAGAGGTTTCATGTGGATGGAAGTCATCGGAAAATCAAAACAATAGACGGTGGTCAAATGTCTGTTGGGTTTCGTAGTGTCCGACATTACGGGGAATGAAACCCTCCCAAAATCCGCACACAAATTAAAGTAACTAAATATGCATATTAATTAATTAACAATCACATAATTAATTAACAAGGAGAGAGAAAGAAGAAAAGACAACCTTACCCTTCACGCGTGCTTCGCTCTTTCTAAGAGCTCGTACTTGAAAGCGTTAGTTCCGCAAATGCGAAAGCCTCCAACGGATCTCACCCTTGACACCCGACCCGAACGGTCCCTACCCTGAAGGTTAGTTGGGGCTAGACCAAGAAAACTTAGACTATTAGAATTAAGGTATTCTCTTCTTGGAGATCCCTTAAAATTCACAACTCAAGTGTCCCTTTTCAATCCCAAATGATGGGTATTTATAGAGAAGGGAGCCTTGAATTCCAATCTCCCATCAATGTGGGAGAGTTGGTAAAAATGCACTTTATTCAATATATTTTAATTCAAAAATCAAATTGAAAATGCAAGTGAATCAACAAACGTCAAGTGTCAAGAGGTGAGCAAGGGGGTTAGGTGAAGACCACAAGGGAAGACCAAACTCCCCTTGCTCCCCAAGCAATCCACCAAAAATCGAGTGCCCACCTTGCATGAGCTGGCCACGCACATGCTGGTTGGCAGCATGCCTTGGCTGCCTAGCATCATGGTTGGGTCTGCCAGCCATCCCACATAAGCCTACGCACAGCCAGTAGGCCACACACGCCATGCGGGCTGCTGTTTCCGCGTTGCTTATGCTTGTGCTAGGCGTTGCCCATCACGCAAGCACGCATAGCCCATAACGTGCTGCTGCTGCTGATGCGATGCTCGTGCTAGGCGCAGCCTAGTTGTTGCGTTGCTTGCGGCTGGGTACGAGGCCCAGCACACTAGCACGCTAGCACGCATGGCGCGCCAGCTGCTAGCATGCGTGCGGCCAGGTGCACTAGCCCCGCAAGCATTCTCGGCCAGCAAGCCTAGCACGCTCATGCATGCTTGGCTTGCGGCATAGCCGTGCGATGCGGCTGGTGCCCTATGCTAGCCTAGCCTTCGCATGGCTAGGTCAATGCGAAGCTACAACTTAGCTTGAACTAATCGTTTGCTTGATTTCTTGTCTCATCGAATTCTAAATTCGACTCGACTTACGACGCTTGGTTTCGACACTCTAAGCTCGATATCCGAAGTCTTTGTACGTAATACTCTAATGACTCATCTAATCCTTCGGATTGATTCGTCGCCTCGGATGGGTTACTCGATTGGGGTGTGACTCGAAGGGTTCAGTCAAGGTTAAGCTGTAATATTAATTATACATTAATATTACTGATCGAAAGCGGCCTCCACCTAGGCATTCCGATCACTTGTCCTCACTGAATAATTATCTTTCTAATAATTCCGAACCCTATGTCGGAATAATACACTTGTTGGAAAGACACCATTCCTTTCAATCTCCCACTTGTCTTTCCGGACAAGTGTGCAGTTAGTGTATAACCCATTTCCTATGTCACTTAATGTCTCTGCATGAACTATAAGGTAAGATTCTTCGTCATCCTTATTACGTCTAGAAGTGTTTCTCGATTTCCGAGTTCGACTGTCAATAAGCAGATGATGATTTATAAAATCCATATGAGCATGGACATATATTTTCAGTCTTGCTCTTAGAGAGGCCTTGTAAACAACAAAGACATGTTCCTTACTGTTAATAGGGGGATATTTCCATTCTTGTATTGTTAGCTTACCTTACTAAGAGGCCCTAGCCGCCCGAGTGTTGCCTTTATAATCCCTTGTACGAAAGATGGTTGACAACATCAAAAATGGACTAGTACTCAAACAAGAGAACTTACAATACTCAAGGTTGAGGAAAGAGGTTCCGATAGCCATAATGAGTAGTATACTTATGAAGATTGTTAGATCTCTTAAAGTATTCTCATAGGTCGATCTGGTATAGTTCCAAACAAAACCCGTGCAAATGATTTATGACAATTATGTCCTTGTAGCATAAGAAACGGTGCTATAAATCATACTACACACTAATCTCAAGTGGTCATTAATCATCCATCATTTAAATGACCTTGATTAGGGATAATTTTCGATTGAAATATTCAATGTTCACTTAACATGTGTATCTTTATCCAAGACATGGTCTTGATACCCTGTTTTGAATATTCTCACAAAACGAATGGACTCATTATTTAATTCAAAACCACAATTAAATAGAAATGGAATGATAATAATTTTGCTGAAAATTTAATTACTCCAAAAACGAATGGTTTAACATAGTGCTTTACATTAAAACCTCAAATTTAATTAAAACACATAAACAGGGAAATCAAAGCCAATCTCCAACATTCTTGAATCCCATTGCCTCAACGTGCTTGTTGTGCTTCACTTGAGGTAAAGTTTTAGTGAGTGGATCGGCTATGTCGTCCGTTCCAATCTTACAAATTCTTATTTCACCCTCGGACTTCCATTCCCTTATCATGTGAAATCTCCTCTTGACATGTTTGACCTTCTGATGTTCCCTTGGCTCCCTGGCCTGAACAATAGCTCCATTGTTATCAAAATAGAGATATATCGGACCCTTGATGGAGGGTACAACATCAAGTACGCTAATGATCTTACGAATCCAAACTGCCTCCTTAGCTGCTTCTGAAGCTGCCAAGTATTTGACTTCAGTTGTAGAATCTGTAGTAGTGCTTTGCTTAGCACTCTTCCAACTAAACGCTCCTCCATTTAGACATAATATGTACCCTGACTGCGACATGGAGTCATCTCTGTCAGTCTGGAAGCTTGCGTCGGTAAAACCTTCAACAACCATATCATTACTTCCACTATAGACCGGGAATTTATCCTTATTCCTTTTCAGGTATTTTAGGATATTCTTTAACGCAGTCCAATGCGCCTCTCTTGGGTCTGGTTGGTATTGACTCGTACCACTCAAGGCATACGATACATCTGGCCTAGTACATATCATGACATACATAATCAATCCAATAAGCGAAGTATATGGAATCTGATTCATCCCCTCTCGCTCATCAGGTCTCTATGGACACTGCTTCTTCCTGAGAGTTATGCCATGTGACATGGGTAGGTGCCCTCTCTTGGCCCCTTCCATGTTGAATCGTGCCAGTACCTTATCAATATAAGTACTTTGGCTCAATCCAATCATCCTTTAGATCTATCCCGATAGATCTTAATGCCCAATATGTACTGTGCCTCTCCCAAGTTGTTCATTGAAAAGCACTTGCCAAGCCAGCTAGGCCTTTACGGACTCTAACATATCGACATATAAGACGAGGAATGCGATGTCACTCCCACTGACCTTCTTGTAAACACAAGACTCATTTGGATTCTTGATAAAACCAAACTTATTAGTGGCTTCATCGAATCGCAGATTCCAACTTCTGCTTGCCGCTTTAATCCATAAATGGACTTCTTAAGCTTGCATACCTTCCCAGCATTGCTTGGATCAACAAAACCTTTCGGCTGTGTCATGTACACAATTTCTTCCAAAATCCCATTAAGGAAGGCGGTTTTGACATCCATTTGCCATATTTCATCGTCATAATATGCGGCAATTGCTAGGATAATCTGGGCGGACTTAAGCATGACGATTGGCAAAAAGGTTTCATCATAATCAACGCCGTGAATTTGCCTGTATCCTTTTGCCACTAATCTAGCCTTTGTATATAGATACATTTCCATCTTTGTCGATTTTCAACTTGAAAATCCACTTGCAACCGATAGGTGTGTAACCTTCGGGCAAATCAACCAAGTCCCAGACTTGATTTTCAAACATGGATTCCATCTCGAATTACATGGCCTGTTTCCATTTTTCAGAGTCGGGGCTCGTCATAACTTGTTTGTACGTCGCTGGCTCATCTCCATCCATAATTAGGATGTCTTGATCTTCAGGTAAGATAATACCGAGGTATCTGTCTGGTTGAGATCTTGGCCGATGTGACCTACACTTCTACAAAAATAGGCAAAGAGATCTATTAAAAGAGACCTGTTACAAGACTTAACAGGTTTCTTGGTAAAAAAGACTTGTTGTTACTATAACAGGTCTCTAATGAGCTTTTTGTTGGCGGGAATAAAACAATGAGACTTGTTGTTAGTGTTAAGAGGTCTCTTTGTTTTTATTACTATTTGTTTAATCTTAAAATTATTTATGATTTCTTATATACTAGTATCACGTGTACACTAGTATCAAATACTAAGAAGCATTTTACAATTATTGAGTAAAATTTTGTTAAAAATAATAAAATAAAAATTAAAGACTACTAACTTCCTTTTTTTTTTTTTTAGGAAATGTGTACTACGCTAATACTAATTATCTTAGACTAACACTTCCTAACCAAAAAATAAATTAAAGTAAGAGTTAAAAGGAGGTGTAGAGTAGTAGCACTGTAGCAGCAATTTCGTCTTCCTCCTCCAAAAACCCAAACCCTTGAACTTCCATGGTTTCCTTCCCAAGTTTTTCACCACCTAATAAGAGGCGATCGTTTTTAATATTGTGTCCACCATCATCCACTTTGTAAGGCCGCCACCATCGTCTAGTTTACAAGGCCGCCATCATCTGAAGCATACTCGGGTCACGACTATCAACCACTCTGTTTCAGGCGATTGTACAAAGGTAAGTTGTTCACATTCCGGGCCACGTCCCCCAACCACAAATTCATTCTTCTTTCATTGTTCACTATTAATTATTGATAAAGATTGTTCAATTTCCAACCATAATATAAGCAATTGCACTACTTTACATTTGATCGATTTCCCGCCACAACCAGAAAAATTCTTATTCTATTTAAGGTATTTTTCATTCCTGTTCCTTACCCAGACAAATAAGCATGCGTCTTATATGTGAATATACTTGGCCTCCAGCTAGATTGAATTTATAGCATTCGTGATTCGTGAACTTCTGTATTTAAGTTGTGCAACATTAACGATTAGCCAATTGATTTCGTAATAATTTATTCTGCCTTGTTTATAGTTGTACAATGACAATTACGCTAATGAGGCTATTGAGTGATCATTTTGTAATATCAGATAGCGTAGTAAATGAGTTGAGGAAATTGGATACTTATTAGAAGTTCCATTTTTCTTTGTGTTTGGTGCTTCTTCTGTTTTACAATAAATTTTGGCGGCTTTTGTCCTCAATTGTTTACCCCATAGTTATATTTTGATTGTGTGGAGTTGATGACAAGGAAAAGTGGTGATCCTAAATATTTAATATACGTTGTAAAATTTGAGTAAAGTTGTGGTTCCTCGTGTATATGTATGATATGGGACAATCTTTTAGGGATACTCTAAAAAAGATAATGTGGCAAAATTTAAGGGACAAAGAGTTTTTTGATTCAAGTGTTGAAGAGTAAGAAGCTCAACTCAAAAATTGAAACTGGCCTCAAGTTGAAACACTAGGTTATGATCAACATTTGTGACTTTTTTTTCTTAAACTCGATAATCTTTGTTGCCATGGGTTATAGTATTAAAATTTTGTCTTGCTTTTAAAGTCTATTGTACTGTAAATGGATTTAATGTTTCTTTTTATTATTCTCTAATTGAATACAATGTTCTGAATTAATATGATATTAATTCAGATGATTCATGTTTAGTTTATAGCCTTAAAAATTCTGCTTGCATATGTGGTGGCTGCTTGGGTTATGGTTTCAAATTTGATTTTCCCGTGAAAATTATGGTTTTGTCGTTTTTCGGTTGATAAAAATATTTTGTCTAATCTAGTAAATATTTGTTGTATTCTCTAATTAATATCTTGTCACCCCCTTCGCTATAATCAAGACTTACATGTACATATATGTGAAGACATTATCGCTTTCGAAAATATTATGATTATTATAAAGTCTTGAATTGCTATTGGTGCATATAGAATGGATCGAAGTTGGTTATCAACAAAAAAAACCGGGTGACCCAGAATATCAAGCAGGTGTTAGAGAGTTCATTAATTTTGCAGTTACTAATAGTGGTGGTCGTCCCAAGCTACCATGTCCTTGTTATATGTGCCACAATTTGCTACATAAGAGGTCGGGCGAAATACTTAATCACTTGAGTAAGTGGGCATTTGATAGAACATATACCAATTGGATTTGGCATGGAGAATGTAGGGAAAAACCTCTTGTTAGTAATGTAGCGGGTAGTGTGTGTGAAGGTGATAGCACAAATGAGGCAGATAATTTAGAAGATTTGTTGCATTCAGTGAAGGATAACTTTGATGATAATCCTACCATGTTAGAGAGCATTTTAAATGACTCTGAAAAGCCTTTGTATGACGGTTGCACTAAGTATACTAGATTGTCTGCTATAATCAAGTTATACAATTTGAAAGCAGGTCATGGTTGGACTGATACAGGCTTCAGCATGCTACTAGAAGTTGTCAAAAACATGCTTCCAGAAGACAATGTCCTTCCATCTACTACTTATGAGGCAAAAAAGAGTTTAAGCTCTATGGGTTTACCTTACCATGCGTGTCCTAACAATCGCACGTTGTATAAAAATGAAAATGAATCTTTACAGAGCTGCTCAATTTGTAAAGCCTCGCGGTATAAGAAAAGTGGTGGCACAATCCCTGCTAAGGTATTATGGTATTTTCCAATAATACCACAGTTTAGGCGGCTGTTCTCAAATGCAGGGGATGCAGAGAAATTAACATGGCATCATTATGGTCGATTAGATGATGGAATGCTTAGACACCCCGCCGATTCTCCGCAGTGGAGGTTTATTGATGGAAAATACCCAGACTTTGCAAAAGAGAAGCGTAATCTAAGGCTTGCATTGTCTACAGATGGGTTCTATCCATTTAGGAACTTGAGTAGCACATATAGTACATGGCCTATCATATTGGCTACTTATAACTTACCTCCTTCATTGTGCATGAAACCACGATATATGTTTTTAGCATTGCTAATTTCTGGGCCTAAACAACTTGGAAATGACATTGATGTGTATTTAGAACCTCTCATTGATGGTTTGAATATTCTTTGGGAGGATGGTATACAGGTGTTTGACGCACATCGTAACGAGAAATTTATCATGAAAGCAATGTTGTTTAACACCATCCAAGATTTTCCTGCTTACGGTAATCTTTCTGGGTATACCATGAAAGGGAAAGCACCTTGTCCCATAGGCATGGAGGATTGCGGGGGAGAATGGTTGAGCGCATCACGCCAGCATGTGTTCCCTATACATCGGCAATATCTTCCTTCGAGTCATCCATTTCGTAAGAGGAAAAAGGCCTTCAATGGGAAACAAGATTTTAAAGGTCGCCCAAGATCTCTGTCAAGTGAAGAGGTCTTTGAAAAGGTTAAAGACATTCAAATTACCTATGGGAAAAAGCATAGGTCTGCTCTTCCTACGCAAGGCTTTAAGAAGTGTTCATATTTATGGCGCCTACCTTATTGGAGATTCCTTTTTGTGAGACATTTGCTTGACGTGATGCATATTGAAAAGAATGTGTGTCATAGTTTGATTGGTACTTTATTGGATATTCGTGGGAAAACTAAAGATGGCACGAAAGCTAGAGATGACTTACAAACCATGGGGATTAGAAGTGAACTCCATGCTGTTGTGAATGACAAAGGTCGAGCATACCTGCCTCTAGCAGCTTATACATTGTCAAGAAAAGAGAAAATTGAGTTTTGTGAGTGCTTGGCTGGAGTAAAAGTGCCAGAGGGTTATTCTTCAAATATTCGCAACCTTGTGAATATGGAAAACTTGAAACTTGTGGGCCTTAAATCTCATGATTGCCATGTTCTAATGCAAAATCTATTACCAGTGGCTATTTGTTCAATTTTGCCTAAAAATGTTCGTTTTGCCATGACCAGACTTTGTTTATTTTTTTAATGCAATTTATAGCAAGGTCTTTGATCCTAAAGAGTTGACTGCATTGGAAGATGGAATTGTTGTAACTTTGTGCCAATTAGAAATGTACTTTCCACCATCGTTTTTTGATGTCATGATTCATTTACTAGTTCACTTGGTTAGAGAGGTGAGATTTTGTGGTCCTGTGTACTTGAGAAATCAGTGGCCTTTTGAAAGGCAAATGAAAACATATGGCGGTTATGTCAAGAATGCTTTTCACCCTGAAGGTTGTATCGTTGAACGAATTTTTTATGAAGAAGTTCTTGCATATACTAGTGAATTTATATCAAAATCTATGAAGATATGGCTTCCCGTTTCTCGACATATGGGAAGAATGGGTGGTCAGGGGACCCTAGGCCGTAAACAACTTGACATTTCTTATGACGATTGGCACAAGGCCCATTCGTACATTCTTCACAATGAGGATGAAGTAATGCCATATATTCAAAAACACATGAGAGACTTGAGGAAATACAATAGAAGAGCAAATGAGAAATCAATAGCTGATGAACACAATAGATCGTTCATTAGGTGGTTCAAGGATCAAGTTTTGAGGGAGCTTCAGGATTCTCCGAGTTCTATTTCTGATCGACTTAAGAGTTTGGCATATGGACCTAATTTCAACGCTACTTACTATTCAGGTAATGTTATCAATGGTTTCACATTTTACACAAGGCTGGAAGATGAAAATAGTACTATGAAAAATAGTGGGGTTACTGTAGAGGTTGAAGCTATTCATTTTTCTAGTGCAAAAGACAAGCATCTCGTTTCTAGCACAATGCGATACTATGGATTTATTGAAGAGATTTGTGAGTTGTATTACTCCAACTTTTCAATACCAGTTTTCAAATGTCAATGGGTTGATAATAACAACGGGGTTGATCATAGTAGCCTTGGAATGACTTTTGTTAACCTTAATAAGGTTGGTTACAAGGACGATCCTTTTATTTTATGTAGTCAAGCTAAACAAGTGTTTTATATGACTGATCCATCAAATAAGAGAATGTCAGCTGTTATAACATCGAGACCACGACATGCCATAGATGATTGGGGCGATGATAGTGTTTTGGAAGGTAGTTATTTGCTGGGAAAGGGACTAGTTGATGATGATGTTGCTGATGATTCTTCGATCTACACAAGAGATGACCACAATGAAGGTTTGTGGGAAGATGATGATAACAATAATAAAGTGAAGCGAAATCGAAAGAGAAAGCGTAGTCGTAAAAAATCTTAAGGGGTTCAAGGTGAATTTTACTTTTATATATCTACTTTTATTACAAAAGAGAATGTTTCCTCTTAAATGCTAATAACATTGAATTTAGTAGGGTTATGCATGCTTCTTCAGATCATATACTCTCACGTACCATGCTAGCTATCTTTTACTCAAGTATTTTAATAATGTGTCGTGTTCTTTTATATAACTAACAAAGTGAATTTAACTTGTAAATTTAATGTAGGTACATGGCCAGAAAGAAAAAGAAAGTACAACCGAATGATGATTTCGAAGAGTCAAGTTGTGAGGAGAGAGGCCGTACTGTACTTAAAAAGGTGGGGAAGACTATCCATGCTGGCTCCTAAATCCCATTACAATGGCATCCAAGTAAAAGAATTCCCACTGGTGAACACAAGACTCATTTTTCCACCTACATTGGTGTAATGGCACGTGAAAGAATAAGCATTGCCTACAAAGATTGGCATGAAGTTCCAACAGGAGTGTTAGATGAAGTTTATGGATTTATCTCGATAAAATATACTAATCATGTATTAGAATGGCAAGATCATTTTATATTTAAGTTTTTTTTTTGTACTAACTTATAAATTTGTTTTGTTTGAACATAGAAGGGGTTTTATGTTCTTGAGAATCGCAAAGGTTATGTACTAACACGAGCATCGATTCGATGGAAAGCTTTCAAGACTAGATTAAGAACCACGTGGCTATATAAAAGAGATAAAACACTTCGTCAAAAGCCACCACACAAGTATCCTTTTATATGTGAATCAGATTGGGATACCTTTGTTCAAATCTGCACTTCTGATGAATTTAAGGTATACTTTGATTTATTACATCATCTAAACAATAATGTGAATATATATGTACATGTAAACAGTTTTATCAATTGACTTTGAACTTTAAAAATATGTAGGAATTGAGTGAAAAGAATCGTGAAAAGGCAAAGAAGAAGTCCTCAAGTTATCGTGGCGGTAGACTTGGGTACCAATATTTTGAAGAGGAGATTGTAAGTGTTAATTACATGATGTTTACTTACTTTGATTTTGCACAATTTAATAATATATTAACTAAATATTCAAAATTGGTTTTCTGTACTATTAGGTAAAAGAACTTGAAAAGCAAGGAGTCCATGTGTCACAAGTGTCGCGACATCTAACTTGGATTAAAGCTCATTCTCATGTCAAAGATGGAGTTATAACATTTGACAATCTTGCTGATAAAGAAATCCATGATGCAATAGTAAGATAGTATATTTAATATTTTTAAATGTTTTACTTTTCAAGCATTTAAAATTTTTCTTTTCATAATAATAATCTTTGCAAATACTTTTATTAAACTTGATCTTTTGTCTGTTTTTCAAATAACATTAAAGGGTCAAGTTCAAAGAGGTGCAATCATTGTTAGGGGTCGAGGTGATATCTTAGCCAAAGCAATTCATAAGAGTGAGCATGGTGGTTTAGTGAGAGGTGTTGGTTCAGGCATTACAGTGAAGGATTATTTTGGTTATAACAAACCTGCTCCACCCAGCCAATTGCATGCTGAAATAGGCATGATGAAATCGAAACTTGTCTCCATGGATAACAGACAAAATTTTATGATGTCCTTCTTGATGTCATGCTGCAGCCAAGAGCAAATAAAATCTTTCACGGCTGTTGGAGGTCAACAGGTTGGTTTAGGTGGATTTTTTGGTGGCGACAATACTTCTAGTAGTTTGGATGCTGGGTTTGGTGGCCTGACAGGTGGGTCAGGTGGGTTACGTGGGTTTGGTGGTGTAGGGTTTCATAGTGACCCGACACTACGCGGAAGGAAACCCACCAAGACCCGCCCCTTAATTAAAGTAATTAAACAAGCATAATAAACTTAATCAAACAAGATTAAGGACAAGAATTATACCTTTGACGCGTGCTTCTCTCCCAAAGAGCTCTTACTTCAAAATCCCGAAAAGACGAGATCTCCGACGGATCGTACCCTCGACCCGACCCGAGCGTCCTAAGTCTTGAAGGTTAGTCAAGACCCGGACAAAAATAACTATGAGTTTTACGAATCAAAGGTTTACTCTTTTCAAGAGTTGCCTTTTTAATTCCACTCAAGGTTGTCTCAAATCCCAATACCAAGCTTGGTATTTATAGGGAAATGATCCCTTGATTTTTCATCCTCCACTAATGTGGGAGAATGTATTTTTGCTAATTAATTTATTTCTAAAATAAATTATTAAACAAAACTAATCACAATGCAACAAGTGTCAAATAGAGAGAGAAGGTTAGGTGAGGACCACGCATCTCTCTCTCGCATCGCATCGCTAGCACAGTCAGCATGCGTGCTGCTAGCGAGCCACGCATGCTGCCCGCACTGACCCTCGCATCATGCGCACACGCCTCCTGCCCACACGCACTGGCACCATGCTACGCTTGCACTAGCCAGTGCCTAGAACTGCTTGTTCTTGGTGCGAGGCATGCGCACATGCATGCGTGGTGCTGCTACCTAGCACCTAGCCAGCCATTGCATGCACACACACCAGCCCACACGCATCAGTGCGGCTGCTGTGCGAGGCTAGTGTGCGAGGCTGCGAGGTACACACACGCACGCCCCTGGCATTGCGATGGTGCTTGTGCGTGGTGCCAGGCCTTGCGATGGTGCCTAGCAATGCGATAGGGCACCATATGCACCCAGTCACCACGCTAGCATGTTGCTAGCTGCTATGGGCTGCCTGGTGCCTGTGTGGCTTGCGATAGGTCCCATGCGCACCTAGGCACCCATGCTAGCATGCTGCTAGCTTGCGATGGGCTGCCAGGGTGCGCCTAGGCTGCGATGATGCCTAGCACACCATGGTGCGCCTAGCACACACATGGCGCGCCTAGGCATGCTATGAGCTAGCCTAGCCTAGCTACGGCTACACTCATACTTGTTGCTTGTGATTTTGCGACGATCGGTATCGACGCCCTAGGCTCGATTTCCGACGTCTGTATTCGTAAAACTCTGTCGACTCATTAAATCCTTTCGGATTAATTCGACGTCTCGGATCGGAGATTCGATTGGGTTCGACCCGAAGGGTTCAGTTAAGATTAAGCTGTAATATCAATTGTACCTCGATATTACTAATCGGAAGCGGCCTCCACCTAGGCATTCCGATCACTTGATCTTACTGAAGAATTAGCTCTGTAATAATTCTGAACCCTCTATCGGAATAATACACTTGTTGGAAGGACACCATTCCTTTCAATCTCCCACTTGTCCTTCCGGACAAGTGTGCATATTGTGTATAGCTCATTTCCTTTGTCACTTAATGTTTCTTCGTGAACTATAAGGTAAGATTCTTTGTCATCCTTATTACGTTCAGAAGTGTTTCTCGATCTCCGAGTTCGACTGTCAATAAACAGATGATTTCTAAAATCCATCTGATCATGGCCATGCATTTTACAGTCTCACTCTTCGAGCGACCTTTTAAACAACAAAACATTTTCCCTATTGTTAGTAGGGGGACAATCCCAGTCTTGTATTGTAAGTTCTTCTTACTAAGAGGACATAGACTCCCGAGTGTTCCCGTTATGATCCCCAGTTACGGCAGACGTTTGGAAACATCAAAGAGCCTAGTACTCAAACAAGAAAACTTCACAGTAATCATGGTCGGAGGAAATAAGTTCCGATACTCATAATGAGAAATGTACTTATGACAAAATTTAAATCTTCTTAAAGTACCTGTGCAAATGATTTATGACTGTCACGTCCTCGCAGCACAAGAAACAGTGCTGTAAATCATACTACACACTAATCTATTGCGGTCATCAATCGTCCATCTGTTAGATGACCTCGATTAGGGATACTTTTCGATTTAATATTCAATGTTCACTTAACAGGTGTTTCTTTATCCAAGACATGGTCTTGATACCCTGTTTTGAATATTTCCGTAAATCGAATGGACTCATTATTTAATTCTAAACCACAATTAAATAGTAATGGAGTGAATGATAATTTTGCACAAAAATTAATTACTCCATTAATGAATGGTTTTAGTACAGTGTCTTACATTAAATCAATCCTGTTTAATTAAAACACTTGTACATGGAATATCAAAGCCAATCTCCTATGTGCTTGATTCCCATTGCCTCAACGTGATTGTTGTGTTTCACTCGAGGCAAAGGTTTAGTCAAAGGGTCGGCTATATTATCATTCGTGCCGATCTTACAAATTCTGATTTCACCTTCGGATTTCCATTCCCTTATCATGTGAAATCACCTTTGCACGTGTTTGACCTTCTGGTGTTCTCTCGGCTCCCTGGCCTGAGCGATAGCTCTATTATTATCATAATAGAGATCTATCGGCCCCTTGATTGAGGGTACAACACCAAGTTCACTGATGAACTTGCGAATCCAAACAGCTTCCTTGGCAGCTTCCGAAGCGGCCAAGTACTCGGCTTCAGTTGTAGAGTCTGCAGTGGTGCTTTGCTTGGCACTCTTCCAGCTGAACACTCCTCCATTAAGACAGAATATATACCCCGACTGTGACTTGAAGTCGTCTCTGTCAGTCTGGAAGCTAGCGTCGGTGTAACCTTCAACAACCAGTTCTTTGTGGCCTCCATACACCAGGAATTTATCCTTGTTCCTTTTTAGGTACTTAAGGATGTTCTTGGCCGCAGTCCAATGCGTCTCTCCTGGGTTCGATTGGTATCGACTCGTTGCACTCAGGGCATACGATACATCTGGCCTTGTACATATCATGGCATACATGATCGATCCGATTAGCGAAACATATGGGATCTGATTCATTCTTTCTCGCTCACCAGGTGTCTGTGGACACTGTTTCTTGCTGAGAGTTATGCCATGGGACCTGGGTAAATGCCCTCTTTTGGCATTTTCCATGTTGAATCGAGCCAGTACCTTATCAATGTAAGTACTCTGGCTTAATCCAATCATCCTCTTAGATCTATCCCTGTAGATATTGATGCCCAATATGCACTGTGCCTCTCCTAAGTCCTTCATTGAAAAGCACTTTCCCAACCAGCCCTTTACGGACTCCAACAATTTTGTGTTGTTTCCAATGAGCAGTATGTCATCGACATACAGGACTAGGAATGCAATATCACTCCCACTGACCTTCTTGTATACACAAGACTCATCTGGATTCTTGATGAAACCAAACTTGCTGATGGCTTCATCAAATCGCAGATTCCAACTTCTGCTGGCTTGCTTTAGTCCATAAATGGACTTCTTCAGCTTGCAAACCTTTCCAGCGTTACCTGGATCAACAAAACCTTCTGGCTGTGTCATATACACAGTTTCTTCAAAAATCCCATTAAGGAAGGCGGTTTTGACATCCATTTGCCATATTTCGTAATCGTAATATGAAGCAATCGCTAGGATGATCCGGACGGACTTTAGCATTGCAACTGGTGAAAAAGTTTCATCATAGTCAATCCCGTGGACTTGTCTATAACCTTTTTCCACCAGTCTAGCTTTGTATATCGATACATTTCCATCCTTGTCTGTCTTCACTTTGAAGATCCATTTGCAACCAATGGGTGTATAACCCTCGGGCAAATTTACTTAGTCCAAGACTTAATTTTCAGACATGGAGTCCATCTCGGATTTCATGGCCTCTTTCCATTTTGCAGAGTCGGGGCTCGTCATAGCTTGCTTGTATGTCGCCGGCTCATCACCATCCATAACTAGGATGTCCTGATCATCAGTTAAGACGGTACCGAGGTATCTGTCTGGTTGAGATCTTTGTCGTTGCGACCTACGTAGGGTAATCGGTTGAGCATTTACATTGTCTGTTTGACTCTGACCAATCTTCTTAGATGCTTCCAAAGTATCTAGATTGTCAGTTTTGTCAGGTTGACATTGTTGCTCTTCCTCTCGAACTTCGTCGAGTTCGATTTTCCTCCCGCTTGTCATTTTGGAAAGGTGATCCTTCTCCAAAAAGACACCATCATGAGCAATAAACACTTTGTTCTCGGATTTATTGTAGAAGTAATACCCTTTGGTTTCTTTTGGATATCCCACAAAGAAACACTTATCCGATTTGGGGTGAAGTTTGTCCGAAATTAATCGCTTGACATATGCTTCGCATCCCCAAATCTTGAGAAAAGAGAACCTAGGAGGTTTCTTAGTCCATAATTCATATGTAGTCTTTTCAACAGCTTTTGACGGAGCTCTATTCAGTGTTAGTGCTGTTGTTTGTAGCGCATGTCCCCAGAACAAGATAGAGAGTTCACTAAGACCCATCATTGACCGAACCATGTCTAACAAGGTCCGATTCCTCCGTTCGGACACTCCGTTCCATTGAGGAGTTCCGGGAGGTGTCAACTCTGAAAGAATGCCACATTCTTTCAAGTGATCGTCGAATTCATAACTCAAATATTCGCCACCTCGATTCGATCGAAGTGCTTTAATTTTCTTGCCAAGTTGATTTTCAACCTCTTTCTGAAATTCTTTGAACTTTTCAAAGGATTCAGATTTATTCGACATTAAGTAGATATAGCCATATCTACTATAATCGTCGGTGAAGGTGATGAAATATCGGTAACCTTGCCTTGCGGGTGTGCTCATAGGTCCACATACATCCGTGTGTATTAGACCTAATAAGTCACTTTCTCTTTCTCCCAACTTGGAGAATGGCTGTTTTATCATCTTTCCTAATAGACATCCTTCGCAATTTTCAAACGACTCTAAGTCAAATGAGTCAAGAACACCTTCTTGAAGAAGTTTCTTGATGCGTTTGATGTTAATGTGGCCAAGACGACAATGCCACAAGTAGGTTTGATTCGACTCGATGGTCTTAGCCCTTTTGGCAGTATTCTCGATGTTATAGACTTGTTTGTCTAGTGACAGCACATAAAGACCATTTTATGAATGTGCCTTTCCATATAAAACATTATCAAAATATATAAAACAACTATTGTTTTTGATTCGAAATTCGAATCCTTTGGCGTCCAACGCCGATATTGAAATAATGTTTTTGGTCACTCTAGGAACATGATAACAATTTTCAAGTTCTAGAACAAGCCTAGTGGGCAAAGACAAACTGAGAGTTCCAACGGAGACGGCAGACATCCTTGCTCCGTTGCCGACCCGAAGCTCGACCTCTCCCTTCTCTAGCCTCCTACTTATCCTTAGTCCCTGAGCATTGGAACAAAGGTGTGAGCCACATTTGGTATCTAATACCCATGATGTTTTGCTAGTGAAGTTTAAGTCTATAACGAAAATACCTGATGAAGAAGCAACGTTGCCGTTCTTCTTATCTTCCTTGAATTTGAGGCAGTCCTTTTTCCAATGTCCCTTCTTCTTGCAGTAGAAACATTCGGAATCTGACTTAGAAGAAGCTGCCTTCTTGTCCTTGTTGCCCTTGGCAAACTTTGAATTAGGCGGGAAATTCTTCTTTTTCCCTTTAAAGCTGTTCTTTTTGCCCGCACGTTTGAACGGCTTGCCCTTCCTCACCATGAGCATGTCATGCTTTCCCTCATCCTTGAGGGTTCGCTTGGCTTGCTTCAACATACCATGAAGCTCGATGAGGGTTTTCTCCATACTATGCATGTTATAGTTCATCTTGAACTGATCATAGCCTTTATGAAGGGAGTGGAGAATGATGTCAATTGCCATTTCAGTTGAATACCTAGCATCGAGCCTTTCCATGTTTTCAAATAATCCAATCATTTTGAGAACATGCGGGCTGACTGGCTCTCCTTTCTTGAGCTTGCTCTCAAGGATCTGCCTGTGGGTTTCGAACCTTTCAGTTCGGGCCTGCTCTTAGAACATATTCTGAAGCTCAGAAATGATCTCAAAAGCTGTCTCCTTTTCAAAGAAAGTCTTTTGAAGGTCCGGAGACATTGTGGCCAACATGATGCATTTGACATCCCGATTGGCACTATGCCATCGGCTAAGGGCTGCCTGAGTGACCTCTTCATTGGGAGCGTCGGGCATTTCCTCATCAAGGACGTATTCCTTTTGCTCCTGCATTAGTACAATGCGGAGATTTCTTTGCCAATCAAGAAAGTTTGGCCCTCTCAACTTCTCCTTGTCGAGAATTGAGCGCAAAGAGAATTGGTTGTTTTTTGTGTTACTTGCAGACATGATTTCTACAATTGAAAGAATTTGAAGTGAAAAACCATTCATGCATCAATAAGTTGAAATTTAAAGCGTTCATGCACTTATTCACACTTATTGAACATTTTATCCACGCATTTTAAGATTGTCCCTTTTGGGCGAGAATAAAATAATTCCGAGATCCCAAAGATCAAGAAATGGATAAGCATGCTTTGGCTTGTCTTAACCATTAAATATCTTAAGGTAAGCAATCCAATTGCTAATAGCTCCAAGCTACTCTCGGTTTGATAAAATGTCGCATCTAATGCATACTTGACATTTTATCTCTTTTGCCACGACATCTAAGGACTCCTTACTGATATCGTTGAGCTTAACCAAGACAACTTGTATACCTAGTATACCTTACGTTCCTAGGGAAGTAGTGATGCCTCGCTTTTGCGTAATCCATCACGTACGCGCATTTGTTCGGTAAGTGTTGTTCTTGGAATGGCAAATTTTAGCTCAATATTATTAAGGGACCTAGGGTTTCTATGTTGGTTGATTTAAGTGAACTTAACTAATCATCGCAACATCATAGAATTCCTAGACATGCATCTAGAAAACATATATAATAACAATATATAAGGCCTAAAATAGATGCATTTGGCAACTAGCATGACCCCTTGAAATCTTTAATTTCCATGGGTCTTCATCTTGGCTCGTTTTCTTCGAAACGCCGTCTTGAGACTTCTTGGCCAAAATGAAATAAAAGAAGCTAGCTAGAACGACTAAGATTAATCTAAATAGTACAAAAATACTTAACTGTTCGCAGACCGTATTTAGATTTACAAAAATACATAATGGAACGCAGTCCGTATTTTCTATCCTAGTCGGGCCCCACTAGTTGCCATTTTCAAACAACCTGTTTTGAAAGCAATTTTTCATTCACCCGTTCACTATTTGTGAACGGCCCATGCAATTTTACGAAATACATAATTAAACACGCAAAACTAGTAACTCACTTAGGTCGTTAATCCAATTAACGCGCCTAATTAAAACTAGTCAAATTGGTTTAATCCATTATTTCTAAACGCAAAATGCTAATGCATTCAATTAAGCTCCCACTAAATTCCGCATCCGTACTTAATTAATCCGATTAATTAAGTCGGCATAACCCATAATTTGTCAAAATTTTGCAAAATCGAAAATCGAGGTTTTTAGCCTCATTAAAATAATTAATTAAAATTATTAATTCGGGAAAAATTGCAAAATCATAGCTCAACGTTAAGCAAAATCACCCAACAAATCCGTTGGTGGGTGCGCACCATGGCTGCTAGGCAGCCCATGGCATGGCGCCATGGTGCGTGGTTGAGGCATGCTGTGCCTAGCAAGCAGCGCCTCAAGCCCAGCTGCCTGCTAGCATGCTTCGCATGCTTGCTAGCATGATGGTGCCTGCGAGCATCTGGCCTGCTGGGCAGGCACATCATGATGCTCGTGGTGCGCTGGCTGATGCTTGCTGCCCTGCTGCCCAGCAGCATGCTTCGCAAGCCAGCCCAGTCACCCACGCACCCTAGCCATGCATCCCAGCCACACACACATAGCGCATAGCAGCATTCAAGGCTCGCCCTTGTGCGCACCACGGGCAGCCACATGTGGGCTGCTAGGCAGTTCGGCTAGCCTTGGTGGCACTTGGGTGTGTTGCCTTAATTTGCGTGCTATGACTCGGGATTTTAATCCCGATTTACGTGTGACATGAATTAATTCCAAATTATATTTTAGAATTAATTTTAGGGAAAATAAAATAAAACAACCATTAAGTCTAACTTAAACAAATTTTATTTTAATTGGTGCACAAGCCTAAATTTATCCAAAATTTCAATTTTGAACAAAACTAGGTCAAACATTATGCTTAAAATAAAATGAGCTATGTCCAAAATCAATCTTGCCAATATGCAAATTAATAATGGATTTGACAAAAGGGAGTTGGAAAAAATAAATTAACCATCCAATGATAAAAATTTTCCAACTTGCATACTTGTGTAAAATACCAAGATTACATCTTTCAATATGAAGATTAATCAAATTTTACTCACAAGTAATTGAACTTAATGGATTTTAATCAACCAAAACATGAAAAAATCCAAACTTTGTTCAACATGGAATTTAGGGTTAGGGTTCCAATCATTTAAACACTTAAAGATTAGAACTTTAACAATACTTGGGAACTTAAGATACAAAATCACAACAAGTTTTCACACCTTATTGCAATTTATTTGCAAAATTGTGAAAAACAAGTTTATGTGATAAATTGGTATATCAACTTAAGCACTAATAAACACTCCATTATTATGCTCAAGGATATTTCAAAACCAGTAGATTAGTGATGCAAATGTGCATTTAATCTAACCTTGTAATACTTGCATTAATCAAGGCTTAAAAAGAATTAAAACTTTCGTTGAAAAACGAAAAACCCCAGAAAAAATGGGTTTCTAGTTCGAATTTGGCTTCTGGACAACCCTAGAGGAGTTGAAACAGTTCCAGAATGTCGATACCACCCAAAAATCACTATTTTTGAGCCAAAATCTGGGTTCAACAACCAAATCGATAATAAAATCGAGTTTTAAAAAAATAATTAAAACGAGCATCTAATCTAATTAGATGAACATGAGCCAGAAAATTAAATTCTTTAAAACACCTTAATTAAACAATAATTGCAAAAATTAAAAGGAGTGTGACTCTGATACCGCTGTAGGGTTTCGTAGTGACCCGACACTACGCGGAAGGAAACCCACCAAGACCCGCCCCTTAATTAAAGAAATTAAACAAGCATAATAAACTTAATCAAACAAGATTAAGGACAAGAATTATACCTTTGACGCGTGCTTCGCTCCCAAAGAGCTCTTACTTCAAAATCCCGAAAAGACGAGATCTCCGACGGATCGTACCCTCGACCCGACCCGAGCGTCCTAAGTCTTAAAGGTTAGTCAAGACCCGGACAAAAACAACTATGAGTTTTACGAATCAAAGGTTTACTCTTTTCAAGAGTTGCCTTTTTAATTCCACTCAAGGTTGTCTCAAATCCCAATACCAAGCTTGGTATTTATAGGGAAATGATCCCTTGATTTTTCATCCTCCACCAATGTGGGAGAATGTATTTTTGCTAATTAATTTATTTCTAAAATAAATTATTAAACAAAACTAATCACAATACAACAAGTGTCAAATAGAGAGAGAAGGTTAGGTGAGGACCATGAATGGGTGGGGGGGGGGACCATTGCCTTGCTCCTCAAGGCCTTGCCCAAGCTTGGTCCCTACCCCATAACCTAAACCGCCACTTCATGGAGTGCTGGGCTGCTGCCAGCTAGCACGCCAGCTAGCATGGTGCTGGCCAGCCCAGCCAGCTAGCATGGTGCTGCCCAGCAGCCTCGCATGCCTGGTGCTAGGCATGCTAGGCGCTGGTGCTGGCCAGTGCTAGGCGCTGCTGCTGCTGGCAGCCTAGCACTGCCTATCGCACCACGCATCTCTCTCTCGCATTGCATCGCTAGCACAGCCAGCATGTGTGCTGCTAGCGAGCCACGCATGCTGGCCGCACTGACCCTTGCATCATGCGCACACGCCTCCTGCCCACACGCACTGGCACCATGCTACGCTCGCACTAGCCAGTGCCTAGCACTAATTGTGCTTGGTGCGAGGCATGCGCACACGCACACGCACATGCATGCGTAGTGCTGCTGCCTAGCACCTAGCCAGCCATTGCACGCACACGCACCAGCCCACACGCATCAGTGCGGCTGCTGTGCGAGGCTAGTGTGCGAGGCTGCGAGGCACACACACGCACACACACGCACACACACGCACACACACGCATGCCCCTGGCATTGCGATGGTGCTTGTGCGTGGTGCCAGGCCTTGCGATGGTACCTAGCAAGGGCTGTGCGCTGCGATAGGGCACCATATGCACCCATTCACCACGCTAGCATGTTGCTAGTTGCTATGGGCTGCCTGGTGCCTGTGTGGCTTGTGATAGTTGCCATGCGCACCTAGGCACCCATGCTAGCACGCTGCTAGCTTGCGATGGGCTGCCAGGGTGCGCCTAGGCTGCGATGATGCCTAGCACACACCATGGTGCGCCTAGCACACACATGGCGCGCCTAGGCTTGCTATGAGCTAGCCTAGCCTAGCCTAGCCTAGCTACGGCTACGCTCATACTTGTTCCTTGTGATTTTGCGACTATCGGTATCGACGCCCTAGGCTCGATTTCCGACGTCTGTATTCGTAAAACTCTGTCGACTCATTAAATCCTTTCGGATTAATTCAACGTCTCGGATCGGAGATTCGATTGGGTTCGACCCGAAGGGTTCAGTTAAGATTAAGCTGTAATATCAATTGTACCTCGATATTACTGATCGGAAGCGGCCTCCACCTAGGCATTCCGATCACTTGACCTTACTGAAGAATTAGCTCTGTAATAATTCTGAACCCTCTATCGGAATAATACACTTGTTGGAAGGACACCATTCCTTTCAGGTGGCCTAATAGGTGGGTTTAGTGGCTTGACAGGTAGCTTAGCTGGTGGGTCTGTTAGCTTGGGTGGTGGGTCTAGTGGCGTGGGTGTTAGCCTAACAGGTGGGTTAAGTGGCCAGGAGGGTGGGTCTGGTGGTCTGGCAGGTGGGTCAGGTGGCCTAGAGGGTGGCCAGGCTAGTGGGTCTGGTGGTTTGGCATATGGGTCACGTGCTCCCCAATTGGATGATACTTATGGTCAGGGGCTTCAAGGTATCCCTCAAACTCAACTGTTAACCGGCAAAAATTTCGAGCAAGGGAGCAAAGGGCATGGGTTTACCCCTGATTCATTAAGGGGGCAGATATTTATGATACACAAGGTAATGGGAAAGAAGATAATTGCACAAAAACGCAATCTCATACTGAAAACCTAGAGACTGAGGCATATCATGTTCCATGGCCTCAAACATATCGTAACAATCAACTTGAGCCTACAACTAACCTTGCGAATCAGAGTTGTGATTTGAAAGAATTTCCCGAGGTATGCCTTTTCATTCTAGTTAAGTCCTCATGACTGAATTGTTTAAACCAATACAGAGGAAATGAACTCAATATATATAAAATGGTGATTAGTTGCAAAAATTTAGACGTTATAGTCCTGTAAGTTTTGCCTTTTGATAAAAATGGGTGTATTTATGTTCAGGGGTGGAGTGATTGTTGTTTAGCAATCGAAGGAAACAACAAAGAGTTGCAAATTGTTACTAAGAGACAACAACAGATGTCAGAGCTACTGATTCTAGATTAATGCCACCTGGTCATGCTCGAGTCACAATTACAGAAGATATTGTGCTAACTGCTCTCTTGCCATCTCCTAATGAGGAACTAGTCTATGTTTGTCATGCAAAGAAAAGCTAAACACCTTGGCCGATTACCTTGATTTTTCCGAGAAAGGTATGAAATTTAATAACGGGTACATGTTTGCAGTGTAATATTATCCAGCATGTGTTATCAACGGCGCACTTTGTTATGTATGCAAATTCTTTAAAAAATTTCAGCTTAATCCATCCAGATATCTAGTAGGAAATGTCAGAACATATATAGTACTTATAAATTTATTTTCTAAATTCATTCATCAAAAGCAAGCAATGACTTAGGCACTAACCATCATGCCAGGAATATTCTAGACTTTTATTTACATTATTTTATTGTGAAAATGAAAAGATGTGTTATTAGCACATGTTTCGTGTATTTAATATGATGATGCTATTTGTATGCAGACATGCATCATTTGTATATTGACTTGTATAATACAAGTAATCACTAGTGCATTTTCCTTATATATAATATATTCATGTTGATTAGGGGATTTTCCCTACCAATCACCATCTGACAAATGGACCATTCAGGCTCTGCCAAGTGTCCGCCATATGGACCAATTGGAGCCTGCCACGTGTCAAGTGTTGACTAGCCCACCTTGGACCACTTATGCCACGACACGTGGCCTCCTCCATGCCAAATGGGAAAACCGGCCACCTAGGCCCAAAGTCTTGTGGAAGCCCAATCAGCCCTAGTTTGACCTAAACCTAGGACTGACACACATCCCAAGGCATATAAATACCTTCATTAATCCTCATTAAAGAGGATTCAACAATTAATTACTCTCACCCAGAGAACCTAAACACATTGATCACTACTCCCCTAGAGGAACCAGATCTCCCAACCTTTACTTTTTCCGCACTTATTACTCCTCAAACAAGTACTAACTTGACCGTCGGAGGCGGAACTACCACCACAAGGAGTCTCCGTTGTTTTGCAGGTACATGCGCAAGGAGACCAGTCCTGGAATTGTAACTCTCCCGTAGGACATCAAAAAACCCCGAAACATTTTGGCGCCGTTTGTGGGGAGAGTACTTTCGAGATGGAATCACAGTCTGTACCGAATCAGAGCGAGAGGCGTCCTATGGACGACCCTCAGGTCTATAGTGACCAGGATACTGAAAATGAGGTCGAGGTTGAGACTCATACGGCCCCAGTCGGGACCTTAGAGTTCAACGAACCTGTTCCTCTGAAAAGAATGAACGAAAAGATTGTCAGGTTGGATCTAGTAAACCTGCCGGTCAGCCGCTTGATCATCAACAGGCAGCCGAGGGATCTGCTCCCATCACTAGAATTGAACTCATGACTTTCATGAATAACTTCAAAGGGGAGATTCAGGATCTCATCAATAAGAAGACGTCTGCTCCGTCCAAGGAGCAGTCGGCTAGAAGACCCTCTCACTATGGGAGGAAGAAACCTATAAAGGGTCGAGAGGTGACTCCTTATCCTAATCTAGGAAGTGGGAGCCGCCTGTGATCGACCTAACAAAGTATCATTTTCCTTCACCAGGAAAGAGAAAGCCCATCCGTCATGTTCAGGCGGATGGATTAAAGAAAACTTACTCAGATGCTCGATTGTTGCTAGAGCAGAAGAAGAACGACCAATTTTTGGAGTCGACCTCTACTTCAGATTTTCAAGACAGTTTGCAAAATACCTCCATGAGGTATTCACAATCAAATTATGAGAGCCATACAGGCGGCACCTCCCGTCGGTCCGGATCCCATAAAGACCAGTCGGCTCCGCATAAGCCACGCCAGCCATATGTCCCGCAACAACAATTTTTCTTGCAGCCTCCTCTATTTAGAGAACAGGCGGCAAGAAACGTCCAACCTTTGGACTGGCAACTACGATTGCTAAGACTTGGAGAACAACCATCCGCCTTCTCCAAGGAAATAATAGAGGTCGCCCAGCTTGCCAAAGTGAAGAATGTTTTAGTAGGCGCCTATGATGGCACTACTAACCCAGAGGACCATCTGATGGCGTTCACCAACCTTATGTACCTCCAAAAGTTGGATGATCCCACATGGTGCAAGTGCTTCTCAGCTACTTTGAAGGGCATTGCACAACAGTGGTTCGGCAACCTGCCGACTGGTTGTGTGAATAGTTTCAAGACCCTCGCCTACTTGTTCACCTCCAACTTCGCCATAAATATTCCTGCTAAGAAGATGACCCTTGACTTAGGGACTATACAGCAGGGAGAAAAGGAGGGACTTCGTTCCTACATCAGGCGGTTTAACCTGATGAGAATCCAAATACAAGGGTTGCCGGATGAGGTAGCCTACACTGACTTCTTCAGAGGTCTAAAGGATGGGTCGACCTTCAAGCATTAATTTAGGCAGAAGCCTACATACAGGCGACAGACCTGTGTAATACTGGGAAGCAGTTGGATGGAAGAAAGTTCGACAAAAAAGAGAGCCGACCAAAGCAGTCGGCTAATAAAGATGAGAAGAAGAGAAAAGAAGTCTGGGCGGCCGACTCTTCTGATCAGCCATCCCAGAAAAAGAAAAAAAAAATTTAAACCATACTCCCCGAAGTATGAGTTCAATAAGGATAGCCAAGCTATCCTCAAAGAAATTCAAGGCCGGATGACCATTAAGAAGCCGCCCCCCATGAAAGGTTCTGTGAGTAATCGGAACCAAAAGAAATTATGTGATTTTCATGAAGACATTGATCATGATACCAATGAGTGTATTAGCCTCATGCGCTACCTGGACCGCCTAGCTGAAAAGGGTGATCTTGACTCCTATGTCAAGAAGTCCAAGGGGAAGGCTCCCCCCAAGCAAAAGAAGTCGACCAAGAAGAATCATCGACAGGCCGACAGTTCAGATACTGATGACGCCATCTTCTACACTATAGCAGACGGCTTCTCAGGAGGCGACCCCACTATCAGGGGCAACAAAGACAACATCAGGCGGTTAGATGTTAATTCCGTTCACCAAGGACGGACCGCCAAGAGTTCATTCCTAGAAATTGTCATCACAGAAGAGGATCTGGGAGGTGTTAGCGGGCCGCATGATGACCCCATTGTCATTGAATGTAAGGTGTCCAACCAAAGAGTTGGCCGGATCCTCATAGATACCAGCAGTTCCTCAAATCTCATCAGCAACAAGTGCTTGGCAAAGCTCAAGTACAAAACTGACTGCATACATCCGGTATCTCACCCTTTAGTAGGGTTTGGAGGAAGTGTTGTACACCCAATGGGACGAGTGGATCTACCCATCCGTCTGGGTGAGAAAGGGGAGGGCCGTCACATGGTGGTTCGGTTCTTAGCGGTTGAAGAACCGTCGGCCTACAACATAATCTTGGGACGACCCACCCTGAACAACTCTAAAGCTGTCATTATTCCCTCTCTTATGCTGCTCAAATTTGAGAGGGATAATGGAACAGTCGGCTCCCTAAGGGGAGATCAGAAGATGGCACTAGAGTGTTACCTCTCTGATATTAAACCCACTGTAGCGGCTGCTTGCCCAAGTGGAGAGAACAATGACCTTGCACAAGTCAAGGAGGATGCGCCTGCCCACGCAGCAGGCGCCTAGAAAAGAAAGGCCACCCAACTGGAGGCCGAGAGAAAAGAAAAAAGATAGCAATCACTGGCAGAGGAGCGGTCAGACAATTCCGCCCTCAGCCGGCAGGTGAGCATACGGATGTCGTCTTGGACGACTCACGTCCTGATCGAACAGTCAAAGTTGGGACGACTGCTCTTGCGGTACTGGGTAAAGATTTTCACCAACTCTTGAACGAATTCAAGGATATCTTTGCATTTGAGGTACATGAGATGCCAGGCATCAGTCCAGACCTGGCAGTGCATAAACTAGCTGTGGATCCGAAAAAGAAGCTGGTCCGGAAAAAGAAACGGAACCATGGTGAAGAAAGAAGCCAAGCGGTCGCCGCCGAGGTGAAAAAGTTACTTGATGCAGGGTTCATTCGGCAATGTTATTTCCCAGACTGGGTTACAAATGTTGTGATAATAAAGAAGCCGAATGGTACCTGGCGAATGTGTGTAGACTACACTGATTTGAACAAGGCATGCCCCAAAGATAGCTACCCATTGCCAAAAATTGACAATCTGGTCGACTCAATAGTCGGCCACGCTTTAATGAGCTTCATGGATGCCTACTTTGGCTTCCATCAAATTCCTTTGTGGAAGAAAGATCAGGAGAAGACGGCTTTTGTCACTAATCAAGGGTTGTATTGCTACACGGTCATACCGTTTGGTTTGAAGACGCCTCGGCAACCTTCCAAAGAATGATAAACACGGTCTTCTTTGACCAAATTGGAAAAAATGTCGAGGCATATATAGATGATATGATTGTCAAATCCAAGCTTTAGACGGACCATTTGGCCGACCTCCGAGAAACATTCACCACACTCAGGCGGCACCATGTCATGCTCAATCCCAAGAAATGTGTTTTTGGGGTTGAGTCTGGGAAGTTTCTCGAATTCCTCATTAATCAGAGAGGTATAGAGGCGAACCCTAAGAAAGTGCAGGCGGTCATCGACATGCAGTCGCCTCGCACGGTCCGCGAGGTTCAGAAGTTAACAGGTTGTCTGGCGGCCCTGGGAAGATTTCTCAGCCGATCAGGCGACAAGTGCCTTTACTTTTTTCAGGCTATAAAGAAGAGAACAAGGTTTTAATGGGGGCCGGATGCTAAGGCGACCTTCTAAAGACTAAAAAATCATCTGCACTCCTTACCAAGGCTGGTCAGTCCCTTGCCCAAAGAAGTGCTTTATATGTATCTCACAGTGTCTGACCATGGTCTAAGTGTCGTCCTCCTTGCTGAAAAAGACGGCTGTCAGCTTCCGGTCTATTTTGTCAGCCATGTATTGAAAAATGCCGAGTTGAGGTACCCCCTAGTGGAAAACTTTAGTCTTAATCTCTTCATGGCAGTTAGAAAATTAAAGCCTTATTTCTTGGCACATTCAGTCGTCGTATACACAGATCAGCCAATCAAGCGGCCACTCACAACCATGGAGTCGTCAGGCCGAATGATCAAATGGGCGATAGAGATTTAGAGCCTTGAAATTTCATTTGAGCCAAGAAAAGCAGTAAAGGGGCAAGAATTTGCTGATTTTATTGTAGAGAAGACTCGGCCCTCGGATTCTCAGGTTCCAGACCAAGTCTAGAAGGTCTATGTGGACGGGAGCTCCACCTCAAATGGTTGTGGAGCAGGCGTCATATGTCAGTCGCCAGAAGGCGACAGGTATGAGTATGCTCTACGTTTTAACTTTCAAGCCTCGAACAACGAGGAGGAATATGAAGCTTTACTGGCTGGAATCCGCATGTGCAAGGCGGCTGGGGCAAGAAAAATAGACGCCTGCTTTGACTCACAGTTTATAGTAAGTCAGTATAACGGCGTATATGAAGCAACCCATCCGGCCATGATTAAATATTTGCAGGCGGTACGACAAGCGATCGGGTCACTTCAGAAGTTTCATCTAACTCAAGTACCAAGGTCCGAAAACAACCAGGTGGATGCTCTCTCAAAGTTAGCCTCCTCGGCCTCCTGTGATACTCCAAGAACCGTCTTCTGGGAAGTTATGGAGAAGAGAAGTATCGAAGAAGAGCCTATTGGAATCCTTGACAGAAGCTCAACTTGGATGGACGACATCCGAGCATATTTAACATCCGGCACCTTGCCGAATGATCACTCCCAGGCGGCCCTGCTGAAAAAACGGGCGGCCAGCTTCTGTGTAAGGGTGAGCTCTTTAAGAAGGGTTATCTTCTGCCCCTCTTAAAGTGTGTGACCCCATAAAGAGGACGAGAGGTCCTAGAAGACCTGCATTCAGGGTATTGTACTTCGCATGTAGGCGGCAGGTTGCTTGCTCAACGAGAAAAGCGGCAAGGTTACTTTTGGCCTACCTTAGAAGCAAACGCCATGGAGATGGTGGAAAAATGTGACAAGTGCCAAAGGTTTGGCAAGTTAATTCACCGTCCGGCTACTGATCTCACGGCCATCCATAGCCCACTACCGTTTGCTAAGTGGGGCATGGATATCCTAGGTCCCTATACGCCTGCTACAGGCAGCAGGAATTACATATTGGTAGCAGTCGACTACTTCATCAAATGGGTAGAAGCAGAGGCTGTTAAAGGAATCAAGACGAAGGATGTGATCTTATTCATCTGGAAAAATGTCATCACTCGGTTTGGGGTACCCATGTCTATGGTTTTTGATAATGGTCCCCAATTTAAGACGCCTGTTCTCAAAAATTGGCTAGGAGACCAAGGCATCTCACACTACTTTGCATCAGTCGGCCGACCACAAGCAAACGGCCAAGTAGAAGCTTTTAATAAGATCATCTCAGACGGTATTAAGAAGAAAGTTGAACGAGCAGGCGGCCTATGGGCAGATGAACTACCGCATGTTCTCTGGGCCATTAGGACGACTGAAAAAGGGTCGACTGGAGAAACTCCATTCCTCCTAACTTATGGTGCAGAAGTTGTTCTTCCAATTGAACACTGCGAGCCGACTCTTCGAATAATGTTGTATGACGAAGAGGCGAACTGGGAGTCCATGCACCTGGCATTGGACTCACTTCCAGAACGAAGGGGCAATGCAGCCCTGCACCATGAAATCTACCGCCTGAGAATGACAAGGTCATATAACAAAAGAGTGCACAGGCGTCCACTCAAGGTGGGGGACTTTGTACTAAGAAAAATGGAAGCAGTCGGTAGGGCTTATGAGTCAGGCAAATTAACTCCCAACTGGGAAGGACCCTACCGAATCTATGAAGAGGTCCGGGACGGCACCTACTGCCTGGAAACACCAGACGGCCAACCCTTGCCTCGAACCTGGAATGTAGATAATCTAAAGAAGTATTATTTTTTATTGATGTAAATAGCCAAGAGCTACTAATAAAAGTTTGCTATTTTGCTTCATCTATTTTGTATTATGAGGGGCATGCCGCCTGCTCCATTAGCAGCCGGCTACTCTCCATCTTCTCATCAATTGAGGGCCATGCCAACTGGTAAAACAGTCGGCTACTCTCCATTTCACTCAAATATGCATTCAATTAAGAGGGGCACGCCGCCTGTAGCTATACAGTCGGCTACTCCACTATACTTAGTTTGCCATGAACTACCTAAGGTCTGTGGTCGAATAATCAAACCAGGCGCCCAACCAACTGATCCAATCTTTAAATTAATACAACCTGTCCCAACATCATAGCAGGCGTCCGACGACATCTCTCCGGATGAAATTCGTCGCAGAGAGCAGCTCCTTTTTGGGTGGAACATTGTTCTATAAACTAATTACACGGCACCTAGACGATTGTCCCCAAGGACAACCACGTAGCCGTTTTTGAGACAAGGATAACTCTAACACTAAACCAAACAAGTGTTAGCAGTTAACATCCGCGT
Source organism: Chenopodium quinoa (assembly GCF_001683475.1). NCBI lineage: Eukaryota > Viridiplantae > Streptophyta > Magnoliopsida > Caryophyllales > Amaranthaceae > Chenopodium > Chenopodium quinoa. The sequence continues at coordinate 4,092,638 of NW_018743212.1, read as the reverse complement.
CGGATGACCGTCTGTATTACTTGGGATAAGTACAGCCGGTACCTCTTGAGTAAATAGCCAACAAAAATTGGTGAATCAAGCGGATCAGCCGGCTTCCGCCGCCTGGTGCCTCTAATACTCAATCATAAAAGCTGACGAATGGGTAACCTGAAATATTACTCATAAGTAAGGATTCAAAAGATATGACGAGTCCGCCTGTCTAAAGGCGAACCAGAGCTCTTGTACCCCGACCCTACTAAGATGGTTTCTTTTCAAACCAAACATGTTTGAAAATCTGGTTCGTAGGTCGACTGCTTTTTGGCAAACAAGGACTCAAGAACTATTCCAATTTTAACAAATAGGCGGGCTGGTTATAAGCGGCCTGTTCCTTTCTAACTTGAAAAAGTTAAACAAACCTAACGTATTCCCTAAAATACGTTGGGGGTCCGACTGGGTAAATGGCCGACTGATCGCCTAACCTTGAACCAAGACAACAAGTCGTCTAGGGGCATAGGCACTCGGTACTTTGTACCTGTTCGTAATCTTTAGCTTACGATAAGTTACAAATTTTAAAACATTTTTAGCCGAAACAGTCGGTATGACATGTAAGCGGGTAGTAAGGATCCTCTACACTTAGCAAAAAACAAAGCATAAGAAATATTCAGTGAGCAAAGACAACTGAAAGATGGTCGCCACATTCATATAAACAGCCGGCCACAAAGACCGGAAAAATATTCAAAAAACCCCGGCCCCCTGGCCGGGTAAAGTGATACAAGAGCACACGGCACGCAGGCCGGAGAACAGAAAAAATAATAAAGCTGTAAGCATTGGGAAGGGCTTCGGTGTTAGCTGCCGCCTGATCGAGCTCAACGATGGGCGCTTAATTCTTCAAGGCCCCCTCTTTTGACGACTCGCCTTCAGGGGCAGGAGCTTTATGCGCATCCACCTCAATCGATTGCAAAGCCACCACCTCCTCTTCCTCCTCTGAGCTGGAGTCAACTGCCTCGTCTTCCTCAGCCGCCTGCCTCATGATCTGTTGGTTGTACGTTTTAGTACAAGCATTGAACTTTATCTCCTAGGCGGCATAGTGAGCTTTTGGGAAGAGGGTCGTCCAAGTCATCTTCATGATCTGAGCCGAGTCGTCCATCATGGCTTGAACTAAAGCCATCTTTTCAGACTCGACCTTGGCCTTGAGTGAGGTTCTTCTCCTGCTTTTGCAGGCGGTCTTTGACAGTCGCCAAAGATTTTTCCATGGCCTCAAAATGGGTCTTTCTTCTGCCTAAGAGGCTTCAGCTCATCTCGGAGACCCTTGACAGTCGCCTCCAGCTCGTTGTTCTTCTTCTTGGCCGCCTCCAACTCAGCGCGGATAGTGGAAGTGGCCTGCGCCTGATAATAAAGAATATCAGTTGTCAAAATTTCATTTTGGGCAATTTGAAACATTGCCTTATCAACGTCAGAGGCGGCTATAGCTTTATCAGCCTTTACCTCTTTATTCTTTGCGCTAATCGGCCAACGGAGGCCATGTACTCGCAGCAAGATCTGAAAAAGAGAAAACCAGGCGTCAGATTTTAAAATAACCAAACAGGCACCAAGTTTGAAAATAACAGGCGGCAGGCAAGGTTGATATTATAAAATTCTAAGTATACCTCAGATAGGAGACCCATGATGCTGTCTAAGTCAAGGGTACCGACTCCCTTGACAGCGTCCCTCTCCTCTAGAGGGATAGCCTTGATCATAGACTTGGCTATCTCGACCAAGTCTGGTTCTTGAGTGCCGCCTGCATCCAAAGAAGGGAAAGGTCAGAATAATGAAGAAAACATTGAAGAAAAAGTTTAAGTCTAGCAAAGCTATATTATACCTTTCGGCGGCCGACTGTCCCTAAGGACTTGTGATGGTTTACCCACACTTTGTGGGGTGATCGGCTGTTTGTGAGCCGACTGCTTCCTGGCAGATCCAGGCGTACTCTCAGCAGTCGTCTTCCGAACTTTTGAGTCCGGTTGTTGGGAGGAAGAGGGTTTGGAAGTGCCCGCCTGCAAAAAAATTTGAAATGGTCAATACTACTAATAGCAGATTTTCAAGAAACATTTGAAAGATCAGAAACTCACTATGGGCGTCTCCTTGGCAGGAGAATCAGAAGAGGTCCGCTTTTGCTGCATGATGGAGGTCCGCAGTAAGGCGACCGCCTTCTTTGACGCAGAAATGTGGTCCATAGCTTCAGCTGAAAATAAAACTGTAAAGAGTTAGAAAAAATTCGAAAGCAAGGCCAAAGATGTGTACATATGCTCAAGAGGCCGGCTACCTCTGAAGGACAGACTGCTAAGGCCATAGGCGGCCAAAAAGTACTCGTCATAGAGCCATTGAAACTTTGGGACGCAGTTTAGGGGCACTTGCTCTCGTACCCCAGTAGTAGAGTTTGCCCTAATCTCTACTTTGAAGAGTCCTTGATCAAGGATCTCTTCCCTAGCCTTGAGGGGGACAAGTGGCATGCTGCGACCACCTCCTAGAAGAGGCGGATCCTTGTTTCACCTATTGTAGCGCTTGTTCAGCAACTTGTCAGGGCTGGCAATTATGAGGAAGGTGTTTCTCCAGTCCTTCCATTTATTTTCTTTGCCCCTCGTCCTCAGATAGCCTTTGTGGCTTGTTATTTGATACCAGCCGGTACCGCTTGATTTGGGGGTTCGGCTGAGGTAATTCATATGGGTGAACGCCTCAAAATTTGGCTCCACCCCATGCATTTCACACCCGGCTACATAGCCAAGGATGTTGAACCAGGAATTCGGGGCTAACTGCCATAACCCCACCTCGTATCCATCGAGGATTTGTTGAACGACCGGACGCAAGGGAAATCGTAGACCAGCCTTAATGGCCGCCTCATAACAGCCAAATCAGGCGTCCCCATAGCTGGCTCCAACTGGCCAGGTGACGGCATCTTCAGCATCCGGCACAAAAACTTGGAAATTAGGACCCATCACATGGTCCGATAGAAAAGAGTCTATTCGCTCTTTCATGGCCTTGATGCGGCCCTTTGGGACATGACAGTAATAAGGAGTATTCAACTCCCTACGAGAAGCGGATGGTTCCGACCAGTTGTCCCCCTTTTCAGCCGCATGAGACAGTCTCGCCTCATGCAAACGAGAATGCCTTTCCTCTGAGTTTATAGAGAGGTGGCTTGAAGAGATAGAGTCAGACTCGCTATTAGAAGAGTCCGACACCTCCCCTCTCCCTGAGGGGGCCGACCCCTCTTCTTCTTCAGGGGCCGTCTGCTGACTGGCCAGGTCAACAGTGAAGTGGGAAGGGGCTACCTTAGCTCCCTCCTCAGAGCTCTTAGCAGAAGGGCCACCTTGGGTCCCTGCTGTATTAGGCGGCTGGTCCGACAGTTCACTAATCTGAACCCGGAAAAAGGAGCCATCAGAATTTTCAATCCTCTTTGTCTTTTTTGTTCTTGCCATACTGTCCTGCATAGATACAAAGACAGTCGGCACCCCTAGTCCTAGACTCAGCCGTCCTCGGTGATCAGCTGATTGCTAACCTAAGGTCGTGCCGGATGCTTTTGAGGTCTCATTTTCAAAAAAGAAATAAAAAGTGCAAAAGCGAAACAGAAAAAGGATAAAGGAACAGACGGTTACCTGAAACTTAAGTTCTGAAAGAAAGCTTGATCGAACAGGTGTCCAACAAAAACAGGCGGTAAGTAAAAGCAGTCGTCTAGAAAGTCAGAGCTCAAGTTCAGGGGTCCGAGAGTTCTCTTGAAAAAGTTCGCAAATGTGAACAAAAGACTTGGTCAACATGCCCTTATATAGGGTAGAATGAGAATGCGAAGGGTCACTTCTGAATTCAAAAAATGAGCGGGAAAAATCCTCGGCCCGTCATAGGGCGACACCTGTAGCAGGTCGTCGCCTGTTACAGGCCGACACCTATCACAGGTGACATGTGAACAGTCACGTGCCACCTGTGAGGGGCAAATGATTAGGGGATTTTTCCCTACCAATCACCATCTGACAAATGGACCATTCAGGCTCTGCCAAGTGTCCGCCATATGGATCAATTGGAGCCTGCCACGTGTCAAGTGTTGACTAGCCCACCTTGGACCTCTTATGCCACGACACGTGTCCTCCCCCATGCCAAATGGGAAAACCGGCCACCTAGGCCCAAAGTCTTGTGGAAGCCCAATCAGCCCTAGGTTGACCTAAACCTAGGACTGGCACACATCCCAAGGCATATAAATACCTTCATTAATCCTCATTAAAGAGGATACAGCAATTAATTACTCTCACCCAGAGAACCTAAACACATTGATCACTACTCCCCTAGAGGAACTAGATCTCCCAACCTTTACTTTTTCCGCACTTATTACTCCTCAAACAAGAACTAACTTGACCGTCGGAGGCGGAACTCCCACCACAAGGAGTCTCCGTTGTTTTGCAGGTACAGGCGCAAGGAGACCAGTCCCGGAATTGTAACTCTCCCACAGGACATCAAAAAACCCCGAAACACATGTTATAATGTTTCTTATTCATCACGCTACAGACCATTACCCACTTAGAAAAAGTGTTAAATGTAACAACACCATCTCCACATTTAGCATCATCTCAAGTATCCACAACTCTTAAGTACGTTATCACCGAAAAGGATCACGAGATGGTGACTTCCACGTGGTTACGTATGTTAAATACTCATGCTATGGTATTAAAAAAAAGGGGTGTGACACTCTCTATACCAATACCAAAATGCATGTTTCTTAATGAAGATGTGGGTGTGACGCTTGACTACGAGGACTTGTTGGATTGGTGTTTTAAAAGAGAGGTTGGAGAATCCCAAATGAACATTTTCATAAAGTGAGTGTTTTTTTACCAATTACCCCTTTAGTCTTGAATTTATTTGTGTATTAACTTCAACGTATACAACTTTTGATGGGGCAAGGTACTTGAAAGGTCATTGTCAGAATGAAGGTGTCTCGGGTATGTACGGATTCTGTGACACAAATGTTTTATCTCCAATGACACCAACTATAGATGAGGAGGTTCGATCTGACTATCTAGCTCGTGTTTTTGGATGCAACGAGGGAAAGAATGTCAATCAACTCTTCTTTGCTCCTTATAATGACAAGTAAGTGTACGTAGTAGTTAGTTAAAGTATGTTCGTCGTTTTCCTCAAAGGCAATAGCCTGGCTTTGCATCCAAGTATTGGTTGGTTTAGTTTGCTTCTTTGACCTTTTCATTGGCCGTATACAGTAGCTGATGTCATCAGATTTTGTTAAAGATGTTTGGTAAATTCAGGCATTGTTTAGGTAGTTTGATGATGCTTTGATGCTAAAAGGTCAATTGCAGAACTATTTTCCTATTATATACTTGCTGCTTAACCTTGTTAATGGATTTAAAACTAAGCAAAAAGGCTGGAAATAATTAATGTACCAAGTAAGGTCAATGATGATCAACTGTATAGCTTGATGTTTAGATGATGTCACTGCAATGCTCATTCCCAATGATAAGGTGTTAACTGGTTTAAATTCTGGTTAGTTTCCTAACTTTCATCCAGGAATATGTAGTTTTCAGAAATTTGTTTGTCGTAAATCTCATGCTTTGTATCCAGGCTTCTGAGTTCTGACCATGGCTTTTTATGTTTTCTTGTATTGTTCTTCTGAGTTCTGACCAAGCCTAAATGCCTAATGCAAACCGTTATCTAAGTTTAGGGACTGTGATACAAACATATACATAAATCTTCAGGCATCATTATGAAATTATCTCTCTGTTTAGATATAATTGCCATGTTGTCCAATCCTATCATGATTAAGGATCTAACATAATTTCATTCAGATACCTACCTTATATTAGTTCCTTTATTTTAAAAGGGGTGTACGGGTGTCATAGAATATTCAGTGTTTGTCCGTTGCTATTAGAAACACATGAAAAGTTTAGGGCAAAATCTTGTGTTAAATTTTAATCATCTATATATGGTACAAAGAGACTCCCGATGCCCTAATGTAAAGCAGAAGCTACTTTTTTTTTAACAAATTGTGCTTTGCCTAGAGCCTTCTTAAATATTTGATCGGTTATTCTATATAATTACTATTCAATATTCACCATTGATTTTTGCTAATATAATCACTATCATTGTGTGTAGTATGCATTGGAGGTTAGCTGTTATTAGTCCTTGGAATGGACTAGTGTGCTGGTTAAATCCGACCGGGGAAGAAAACGAGATCAATGAGTTTTCTAAAAAGATCATAAATAAGTACGTGTTAGAGTAATTATCCAACATATCTGTTTTTTGTATTATATATGCTCTATTATTAATCATTCATTTCATTATTTTTGTCAAACAATGTCACAATTTTATAGGGGATTAAAAAAATTCAGCATGGTCCATCGAAAGGACATTAAGAAGATAAAAAAGGATCCATATATTGAGTGGAAGCAACCTAAGGTATGTCATTTTAGTTTATACTCTTGATATTAAAAGAATAATGTGTTATTTAAATGCTTGTGTTATAATGCCAAATTTTCATGCATTTAAAATTTGAATGTCTTTTTTAACAGTGTCCTCGACAACCTCAATACTCCAAGGTTTGTGGATACTATGTTTGTCGCTATATGCTTGAGATTATACAGAAAAGGGTATTGTGGGTTTCTGATAAGGTATGTTTAATCTGATTTATGCATTGCTTTTTAATGTGAATTTATGTAGATAGTTCAGAATCTTTATTTCTATAACTTGGTTTATCATTACCTTGTTGTCTAAGTATCTCGAATATAGGAAAAAACAATTATGTCTCTTGACTTATTTCGAGCTTCTAAATATGCAAGCTTGTGTTCTTTTTTTTTTTTTTTGGTAAGTAAGCAATTTTATTAATACCAAAGAGAAGAGGGCAAGCCCTCAAGATTACAACGGCTAAACAGCCCAAAAAACACACAAAAACACATGGCACACCCAATCCTACCCAACTGCCTATACACAAAAAGCCGAGAACAATAATGGGCCAAAAGCACAACAAGCCCAAAGAAAAACTAATAAACAACAGAACAACACCAAACAAGAGCTCTACCCCAAACAGAAACACGCCCAAGGGAAGCAAAAGCCCCAGGCAACCAGAACAAAACACGCTGAAACCAGAAAGGGCAGCAACCAAACACAACAAAAACCACAACAAATCAGGCACACCACGACCCTAAACTGTCAGAAAACTGAAAAACCAGAAGCAAAGAAAAAGCCTCCAACAGCCCTACCAACACCAGTTCACAGCACACAGCAAGCAAGCCTAAAACAGGCTGCTAACAGGACATTATGCTGAAATAGCTACCCATACAAAGAGTAGCAGCAGACTCCATCTCTTTCTTTCCCATACAGGACAATATTGTCATCAACATGTTGGAGCTCTTCAGCACTGCTACAACAGCTACCAGCATCTTCAGCCCACCTTAAACAACCCCTTTTTTGGTTCTGTCTTCTATCCTCCCCCTTCGAATTAATCCCACCAGCCTGCACACCATTAGGTTTGCCCTACTCCCTAGTAGCTGACCCAGAAGGATGCTGAAACATCCTGCCAGGATCATCTAATTTCTTGCTAGCAGGTTGCACCGGTCTCCACCTTTTCCTAGCCATGGATTCAGTAGGCTTCTTCCAACCCTTTTTCTTAGGACAGAAGTTCACCATATGTCCCATTTCCATACAAAAGGAGCATGTGACAGGCTTCCACTCAAAAAATATTTTCTGTTTCACACTTTCACCATTTTCATCAAGAAATTCAATATGTTGGTACAGTTGCTGCTTTGCAGGGAAAATTTACCCCTTAATGGCTCATTTTAATCATGACATTGCATATTTCAACCCTTATCATTATATTTATTTGTTTGTATGTGTAATTATTTTTTTTTTAATATTGTTATAATATAGCATTATCTTCCATTATTATTATGAATGAGTTATGACTATATACGGCGATTTATTGTTTATCTTGCAGTTTTTTAAAACGGACCCCTGTACATATTCAACTGAAAATATTGACGAAATTAGAGACTTGTGGCTAAGTATGTTCTAGAGCTTGAACAAGATGATGTTAATGAATGAAATGAAGATGGTATAGACATTGCGTGAGTTTAGTTTGTCCATTACTTTTGGGAAAAGTATTGCGATTTTTAGAATTTTTTGTATAGTACTTTTGGAGCTTATCTTAGATGGCATGGAAATTAAATGAGTGGTTTATATTTTTGGGGAATACTGGATTTTTTTTTTTTGCAGATGTTGCTGTATAGTATTTTTGGAGGTTTTACTATAATTATTGGATATGTAAAAGTGTTTATCAACTTTTGTTTATTATTGTATGTTCCATGAATATTATAAAATTATGGAGTAATGTATATGATGTGCATATATATAGCAGTGAAAAATATAGGTACAAATATCCTCAGATTCCATACAAGAACAAATACAGCTCATATACCGTACAGGAACAAATACAAATATAATTGGATTTTGGGAAAAAAAATTAAAAAATAAATAACAAAGAGACCTGTTATCGTTACTAACAGGTATTTTAAATAACAACTATGAGACCTGTTGGCCAAGGTAACAGGTCTCTTTACTTTCTGAAATATATAAAATAATCATGCGCAAAGAGACATGTTGTCTCACTTCTTAAGTCTCCTATTAATACCAAAGGGACTTGTTCTATTGACCAGGTCTCTTAACCAAAGAGACCTGTGAGCTAGAGACCTCCAAAGAAGAGGTCTCTTATGCCTATTTTAACAGGTTTCTAAGGCATATTTTGTAGTAGTGCTACGTAGGGTAATGGGTTGAGCATTTGCATAGTCAGTTTGACTCTCACCAATGTCAACAGCTGCTTCTAAATCACTTTGATTGTCAGTTTTGTCAAGTTGACTTTGTTGCTCGTTCTCTCGAACTTCATTGAGTTAGATTTTTCTCCCACTTGTCATTTTGGAAAGGTGCTCCTTCTCCAAAAAGACACCATCACGAGTAACAAACACTTTGTTCTCGGATTTGTTGTAGAAGTAATACCCCTTAGTTTCTTTTGGGTATCCCAAAAAGAAACACTTGTCTGATTTTGGGTGAACTTTGTTAGAAATTAATCTCTTGACATATGCTTCGCAACCCCAAATCTTAAGAAAAGACAACCGTGGAGGTTTCTTCGTCCATAATTCATATGGAGTCTTTTTGACAGCTTTTAACGGAGCTCGGTTCAGGGTTAGTGCCGCGGTTAGAAGTGCGTGTCCCCAGAAAGAGATAGGAAGTTCAATAAGACCCATCATTGATCGGACCATGTCTAACAAGGTTCGATTCCTCCTCTCGGCACTCCATTCCATTGTGGAGTTCCGGGAGGTGTTAATTCGGAGAGAATACCATTTTCTTTCAGATGATCGTCGAATTCATGGCTCAAATATTCGCCACCTCAATTCGATCAAAGTGCTTTGATTTTCTTGCCAAGCTGCTTTTCCACTTCACTCTGAAACTCTTTAAATTTCTCAAAAGATTCAGATTCGTTTGACATAAGGTAGACATATCAATATCTACTATAGTCGTCCGTGAAGGTGATGAAATATCGATAACCATGCCTTGCGTGTGTACTCATTGGTCCACATACATCCGTATGTATTAGACCCAATAAGTCACTAGCCCTTTCTCCTAACTTGGAGAATGGGTGCTTTATCATCTTGCCTAATAAACATCATTCGCAATTTTCAAACGACTTTAAGTCGAATGAGTCAAAAATACCTTCATGGAGAAGTTTCTTGATGCGTTTGATGTTAATGTGGCCAAGACAACAATGCCACAAGTAAGTTTGATTCGACTCAATGGTCTTAGCTCTTTTGGTGGTATCATTAACATTTGTCTAATCACATATAAAATGTGTAATTTCGTAGAACATATAAGCAAGACATTCAAAAAATAACCATTGTTATAGTCTTGTGATCAAATAGCCCGGCGTCCAACGCCATAGATCAAAATATGTTTAAAAGCATGATAAGCTAGAATTAGTTCATTACAAGCCAAAGACAAATAATGTGCCTAAAAACACGACGGAAAGACCATCTTCATTGTCCACTCGTAGTTTCACTGTTGCACATCCACTTCTGAAGCCCTCTCACTCGGTCCCTGAAAATGGGAGCATAAAGTGAGATATACATGGTATCCAATACCTATGAATATTTATACACAAGTGTTAATGAAGATACCTGAGGTAGATGAAACATTCCTCTCCTCCTCATCCCTTTTGAAGATCTTGCATTCCCTCATGTAGTGGCCTTGCCCACCACAATAGATGCATCGCATTTTCGCTTTGTTCTTGAACTCCTTCTTCTTTTCTCTCAAGGGCCTTTTGGTTGCTCCATAGGAGGTGGCTTGGCGAAGTAGCTACACCACATCTCTTAAGGAGTGTGACTCCTTTCCCACAGCTATATGCATCCTAAGTGCATCATAGCTCGAGTGGAGTGAGGCAAGCAAGATTTGACCCACCATCTCATCATCCAAAGGGATTCCGAGAAGCTCCATGTGCTTGAAGAGCCTAGTCATTCTAAGCACATGAGGTTGGAGGGGCATACCGGGTCTCAATTTGGTATTGTAGACCCTTGACCAAAGCCGGTACCTCTCCTTAGCAAGGCAACCTTCTTCCGGTGGCTTTATCTTCATGTTTGAGAGTGACCTAGTCACATCAAACACAAGTCCATCATAGTTTCCATTGAGACTCTTGGTGACTCTCACATTGACGATTTCCTCAAGTACTTTGAGGAACATGTCCGAAAAATAGGAGGAGAACTTTTCCTTCCATTCTTCCGGGGTGGAATTAGCCATTGAGATCTTTTTGCAATCAGAAGACCATGCATCATGAGTCTCATCACTCATGATTCCCTTAGAGAAGAAGCTTGGAATGAGAGTATCAAGAATGTACTCCATGGAACAATTCCGAAGAGTTTTTCGGAGTTCCTCTTCCCATTCCTTGAAGTTGACCAAGTTTAGGCTAAAATCCAACTTGTCAGAGAGTTCCGGACACATAAAGTTGTTGTTGATATTAGATGCAGTCATGATTCTACAATTGAAAGAATTTGCAATGAAAAACTATTCATAAAACCAATAAGTTTGATATTTAAAGCATACATGCAAATTTTCAATCTTATTGAGCGTCTTATCCACGAATTAATATTTGTCCCTTTTAGGCGAGAATAAAACGATTTTAAGATCCCAAAAATCAAAAAGTGATTAAGCATGCTTTGGCTTGTCTTAACACTTAATATTTTAAGGTAAGCAATCTAATTGCTAATAGCTCTAAGCTACTCTTGGTTCGATAAAACGTTGCATCTAATGCTTCCTTGACGTTTTATCTCCATTGCCACGAGATCTAAGGACTCTTTACTGATATTGTTGAGCTTAACCAAGACCAACTTGTATACTTAGTATACCTTACGTTCCTAGGGAAGTAGTGATGCGTCGCTTTGGCGTAGCCCATCACTACACGCATTAGTTCGGTAAGTGTTGTTCTTAGAATGGCAAATTTGGCTCAATATTATAGGGACCTAGGGTTTCTATGTTGGTTGATTTAAGTGAACTTAATTAATCGTCGCAACATTCGAAATCCTAAACATGCATCTAACATATCGTTCATATATATAAGCATAATTATATATATATAGAAAACATAAGTAAAAGATGCATTTGGCAACTAGCATGACCCCTTGAGTCTTCGAGTCTTCAAGGGTTTTCGATGCATCCTCTTGGCTTGTCTTCTTAGAGACGCCGTCTTCGAGACATCTCCACCAAATATGCAACTACTAGTTATTATGACTAGGACTAATATAAATATTAAGGTACAAAAATACGCAACGGTACGCATACCGTATTTAGATTTACAAAAATACATAATGGATTGCAGTCCGTATTTACTATCATAATCGGGCCCCACTAGTTGCCATTTTCATAAAACCTGTGATAGAATATACATTCCATTCATCCATTCACTATGTGTGAATGGCCCATGCAGTTTACAACGAAAACAAGTAACAATGCATAACACGCGCAAACTAGTAACTAACTTAGGTGGTTAATCTGATTAACGCGCCTAATTAAAACTAGTCAAAGTTGTTAACCGATTATGTGACTAGAACGCAATAAAATTAGCTCGAGTAATTAACGAAGCTCCCACTAAATTTCGCATCCAACTTAATTAATCCAATTAATTAAGCCGGTTAACCAAATTTTGCCAAATTATTTTTGCAAGTGCCGAAAAACCGAGGCCTAGCCTCGTTAAAATAATAAAATAATTAAAACGGCAAAAACCGCAAAACACATAGCCCAACGATGCCCAAGTGCCTAGCACCAAGGCCCGAGGCTCGTTGTGCTAGGCACCAAAGCGCGACTTCTATGCGTGGCTGCTGCCCCTCGCACACCACTTGCTGCGCCAAGCACGTGGGAGTGGCTGATAGCATCGCTCGCGCGTTATGCTGGTCACATCAGCGTGCTTGCGTGCAAGCAAGACTCAGCCTCAAAGCCCCTAGGCTGTGCGAAGTTGTGCTGCCCACTGCCGCACACCGCAGCACCCCACGCAACGCACCAAGCTTACACCAAGCGTGCACGAAGCTCACACACACCGCACCAAGTACACCAAGCTCCGCATACACACGCACCACGAGACACGCATCGAAGCACCAGCAGCCCCGCATACCTCGGCAACCACATGTGGGTTGCGCAAGCAGCCCGACTGGCCAAGGGAGTGTTCGGGGCTTGTGTGCCTCGATTTGCGTGCTCGTGCTCTCGGGATTTTATCCCGATTTTTGTGTGATGTTAAAATTAATTCTAAATTAATTTAAGAATTAATATTGAGCAAAAAATTAAAATAAATCAAGTCCAACTCAAAATAAATTCAATTTTAGTGCACAAACCAAAATTAATTCAAGAACTATTCTTTAGATTATTTTTGGTTCATCTTGATGCTACAAAATTGAAGGGCTATTTTCACAATTAATTTAACCATACATAAATTAATAATGAGATTTGACAAAATTAAAGGGGTTGGAAAAATAAACACAATTATCCAAGGATAAATTTCCAACACTAACTTGTGTAAACTTGAAAAATTACATCTTCCAATATGAAGATTAATTAAATTTCAATCACAAGTTTTGAACTTTTAAGACTTTAATCAACTCAAAAATGATTAAATCCAAAATTAGTTCAACATGAATTTAAAAATTTAAGTTCCAACCAAATAAACAATTAAAGATTGGATCTTTATCACTTTTAGGGACTTCAAAATTACAAATTCACTATAAACATTCACACTTGAAGCAATTAATTTGCAAAAATGTGAAATTGCAAGTTTATGTGAAAAATGAACTCACCAAATTAAACACCAAATATGACTTCATAAACATGCTTAATAAGGGTTATTATTGCAGTAGATTAATGATGTAACCATACACATAATCTAACATTAACATGTCATAATTAATCAAGATTTAAAGATTTAAAATTTTTCGTCAAAACGAAAAACCACTCGAAAAACATGTTTCTAGGTGGATTTTGGCTTCTGGATAGCCCTTAAAAAGAATCAAAAATGATTTAGAACATCAATTCCACCCAAAATTTAATATTTTTGGGTCGAAATCTAGGTTCTTGAGCCAAAATTAGTATAAATACGAGAATAAAACTAATTAAAACGAGCTTCTAATTTAATTAGAAAGCAAAACCAAAAATTTAAATCCTTTTTAAATCGCCTTAATTAATTATTTAGTTACAATAATTAAATTAGCGCGGCTCCAATAATTGGGTTTCGTAGTGTCCGACACTACGCGGATTGAAACCCTCCCAAAATCCTCACACAAATTAAAGTAACTAAACATGCATATTAATTAATTAACAATCACATAATTAATTAACATGGAGAGAGAAAGAAGAAAAGACAATCTTACCCTTGACGCATGCTTCGCTCTTTCTAAGAGCTCGTACTTGAAAGTGTTAGCTACGCAAATGCGAAAGCCTCCAACAATTCTCACCCTCGAGACCCGACCCGAACGGTCCCTACCTCGCAGGTTAGTCGGGGCTAGACCAAGAAAGCTTAGAGTATTAGAATTAAGGTATTCTCTTCTTGTCCCTTCCCAATCCCAAATGATGGGTATTTATAGGGAAGGGAGCCTTGAATTCCAATCTCCCATCAATGTGGGAGAGTTGGTAAAAATGCACTTTATTCAATTTATTTTAATTAAAAAATCAAATTGATAATGAAAGTGAATCAACAAACGTCAAGTGTCAAGAGGTGATCAAGGGGGTTAGGTGAAGACCACAAGGGAGGACCAAACTCCCCTTGCTCCCCAAGCAATCCACCAAAAATCAAGTGCCCACCTTACATGAGCTGGCCACGCACATGTTGGCTGGCAGCATCCTTGGTTGCCTAGCATCATGGTTGGGCCTGCTAGCTAACCCACACAAGCCTACGCACAGCCAGCAGGCCACGCAAGCCATGCGGGCTGCTACTGCTGCTGTGTTGCTTATGCTTGTGTTAGGTGCTGCCCAGCACGCAAGCACGAATAGCCCATAGCACAAGCACGCATAGCGTGTTGCTACTGCTGATGCGATGCTTGTGCTAAGTGCAGCCTAGCTGCTGCGTTGCTTGCGGCTGGGTGCAAGGCCAAGCACACTAGCACGCTAGCACGCATGGCGCACCAGCTTCTAGCATGCGTGCAGCCAGGTGCACCAGCCCTGCAAGCATGCTCGACCAGCAAGCCTAGCACGCACACGCATGCTTGGTTTGCGGCCTAGACATGCGATGCGGTTGGTGCCCTATGCTAACCTAGCCTTCGCATGGCTAGGCCAATGCGAAGCTACAACTTAGCTTGAACTAGTTGTTTGCTTGATTTCTCGTCTCGTCGAATTATAAATTCGACTCGACTTACGACGCTCTAAGCTCGATATCCGACGTCTTTGTACATAATACTCTATTGACTCGTCTAATCCTTCGGATTGATTCGTCGCCTCGGATCGGTTACTCGATTGGGGTGTGACCCGAAGGGTTCAGTTAAGTTTAAGCTGTAATATTAATTATACATTAATATTACTGATCGGAAGCGGCCTCCACCTAGGCATTCTGATCATATGACCTCACTGAATAATTAGCTTTCTAATAATTTCGAACCCTCTATCGTAATAATACACTTGTTGGAAGGACACCAATGCTTTCAATGTCGACATTAACGGAGAGAAAATTGCGTCCATGACCCATTAAAATTAATAAGGTAGAGACGCTATGGTTAGATCTAGACGTTTGTGGCATACGTGGAAAAGCAGCACAATCATCTAGGTGATATTCATAGTAAGAAGTTTTAAATATACCCTGCATAAATGGGTGAAAGGACGGTCCAACCCCGATGATAAACGATAAACGTTTATCATCTTTTTTTTTAATAGCAAAAATATTTCATTAATTAAAAGTCATACGACATCTACAATAGAGATTTGACGTTAACAAATACATAAGATATTGAATCAAATAAAATTTTCCTTCATAAAAACTACGATCATCGAGTAGATCTTGCACTGTGGAACATCTACCGCTTATATCGCTGGAAAATACAGTCTTGTTGGAGAGACAATCTAACGATACTTTGCTTTCCTTCTGATTCATCTGTCTGTTTTCAAAAACTTGATAACTTTTTCACCAACGAAATGATTTCACGACAATCCATTAGATCTAATATCATGGATTCAAAACTAAGAAATTTCTCCCCCGAAAAGAGGTGATAAACCTTGTCTTTCGAAGGAGGTCGAAAAACCCTTGTCTTTTGAAGAAGATCGGAAACCCTTTCTTTCGAGGGAGAAAAGTTCCTCCCAGAAGGAGGAAGCATTATTATAAACCTAAAACAACTTTAAAGAAACAAGGATTTGGACTTTTCACCGGTTAAAACCGATGGAAGCCCTTTTAAAATTCAACAATGGAGGCTAGGGTTTTGGAGAGAGGGAGGAGGAGAGAGGAGAGAAATTAAAAAAAAAAAAAAAAAAAAGAAAAAAACATTTATTATCTAGATCAACAAGTATTTTCTCGGTATTTTGGGGTGTTATACGGTTTGGGTTTTTTTTTTTTCGAGGGAGTGTTATAATCCATCTTTCAACTTTTTTTGTGGTATTATTTTGCAATATTTCCTAAAATGATAGAAATGACTAATGATGTGAACTTATACCGTATACTTTGATCAGAAATCTAGTAATTAGTTTCAAGCTGCTTAAGGCCTTCAACTCAACTCTATTGTGTGCACCAGAAGAACAAAAAATACTTAACCTCCATTGTCATCTCTCTCAATCGATCTTTCTGCTTTTCCTAATTTTCCAAGGTCAGTTATTTTCTTATAATTATCTGCAATTAGTTCTATTATTTGATCATTCTCAGGTTGTTCTCAGACAAGTTATCTTCAAATTTGTTGTTATTTCTTTAATTGACCCTTTAACTTGATGAATCGATCATTTTGGAGGTCGATTGATGATAAATTGTGAGATTAGTTGTTAAAATTGGAGTAATTTTTGTTGACAACGTTCTCAATTTGGTATTGTTAATGGATTGAATTGATCGCAAACTAGGGTATTCAAATTCAATAATCTAGTATGATATTGTCTGCATTTTGAAGAAATATGATAACTAAAGGTATTTTTAGTTGGACTCAACGATTATGCTAGGGTTATTTGCAATTAGATTATTTGTCAACAATTGTGTGTTATCTCAATGCATGTATTTGACTGGTTATACTTGTTGCATCATCAATGGTGTCTGATAGTAAAAAAGTTCTTTCACCTATTTGATTGATTATTTGTCAACTAAAGGAAAGGTGCTTTAATTCCGGCACGGGAGCTGAGTTCGAGTTTATCTATTTGATCTCGTCAACTCGCTTGCACCTTAATCCATTGAGGGGTTATGGTTGAGACATGAATAAAAGTTGAAATCATCTGGGATTATCATTTCACCTTTGTTGTTTAGTTCCTAGGGAATTCATTCTCATTTGAATGGGGAAAAAAAAAAACCTCTCACTGCTTTATTACTCAATACTCATGATATGGAATTGTGGAGTGTATTATTAGTTTTATTACTATGAGATAGCCTTTTTTTTTAGCTATAGATATAGAGAATGGTTAAAGTTTTCTAAATGTGTGAAGTTTGTTATTTCTAATTATTTTTTTTATTGATTGTTTCCAGTTTTAGAAAACATCTTTATTTAGGTATGCATCCATGAAGCCATGAAGGAAAAGAAGACTACATCAATATTGCAGCGCATCTTTGTCAATTGTAGTGCACAGGTATTAAAGAGTAACACAAGTCTATTATAAGATTCATAACTTTGTGCCCTGTTCAATTTATGTCATAGCTTTTAAAGTTTAAACTACTTGATTAATTGATGTTAGTAGATTAACTTAGAGATGGAACTATTCTACGCGTGGGTATGAATGTATGATGGAGTTGGGTTTGCACCAGTCACGGCTACTTTTTTTTTTTCCATTCTATTTTGTGGGGAAGAGAATTTTATCTTACACCAACAAAGCATTAAGAGTACCCTATGCATATCTAGGTTTTCCCGCTGACAGTCTTTCAATAGTTTTAGCATCTATCAACACTGTTGTGTGAACTTTCCATTTTAACAAAAGTACTTTTTTATTATATGCGTTTTCTTATGTATTGTTTATAGGTGCCTCCGATATACTTTGTAAATGTTGTTAACATTTTAAGGTAGCTTTTATATTGAAGTGTTCATGATTTATATGGTCAATTATGTAACTGACATGTTTCTCAAAACCATGATGCTCACCTATCTTTGCCACCAGAGTACCAGACACAAACATCACTTCAGGAAAAATATAGTGAGGGGATATGCTAGGGCTATAGGTCTCCCTCCTCAAAAAAGATAATATTGTTGTTTTTTTCAAAATCAACCTCTGCTAGTATCATTTCCAGTTAATAATTGTCAAAGCGTTGTTCCCATCTTTCTTAGTCTATATTTCATGAATTGGACTCTCTACTTTATTTATTTGATACAGTTCACCATACCAAAATCACCGGCCATCCTTTCCCTTCTATGGGCTACTTTATACAAATCTTTCTTCCCGTCTCTATCTAGTTTGAATTTGAATTGAATTTTTTGTTTGGCTGTCAAAATTAAAGAAAGGCAACCAATCAAACCTCCTCTTCCTTTGAAGTTTTGTTTGGTGCTCTCTCTGTTCGCTGGCTACTTTACTCTTGTTCAACCAAGCTGCGACATTGGTGGAAGTTGAATCTGTAGCTTTAGGAACTGCGGAATTTAGTTTTGATCCAGTTGCCAGGTCGGCAGTGCAGTTTCTCCAAATTAACCATGGTCTTTGAAATATTAATTGTTCGACAAAAATTTTCAACCTATTTGATTGTATTTTTGAAATTGATTTGGGGATTGATGTTATGTGATTGAGCTAGAATGTGGTCTTAGGTCATTTTGAAATGTTGAATTTGGAGTAATATATGTCAAATTGTGTGATTGTGGAATTGAAAGAGGTCGAGAGTAGGGGGCAGGAGTAAGAGATGTAGGGGAGGAAAGATTGCTGTCTAAAGTGCATGATGAGCAATTGAACTGCCGCTTGTCCACTTTACATATGCTCCTGTTAAGGCATTCTTTGTTTAAAATCGTCATTTACTAAGGCATCCCCATGACTAGCTATAGGATCTCACCTTGATTATTGGAGGTAGAGAAATTAGGAGGATGGTGGCAGGTGTGGAGGGGGGGGGGGGTCCTAAATACACCTTTCCCCTAGTTGACAAATAAATTTAGAAGGCTTGAGTTCCTCTGAAGATGGCAACTTTTGTGCGGACCTTAGTGTCAGGTAGAATTAACACTAACATTAAGCTCCAAGGATTGCCATGTCACCAAAATGTGCATGTTGTGTCATGCCTATAGTGAGTCCCGCTCACTTATCTTCCTTCATAAAGAGAAAAGAAGTAATATTTGGAAGAGACTTTTTGCTGTCTATGTGGACTGTGGAATACTGGAGTATGAACATGTTGTGGCATAATGCTTTTATGGGGATTTTCTAGTGCTTATGGGCTCTTGGCTAAAAAGACTGCGGATGTTTTCTTAGGTTCTGTGCTAATTAATGATTTTCTTTGGGATATAATATTTATCTAGCATCTTGTGTGCTAAGGTAGCTGGATGTTTTAATAGTTAGTAGTGGGGGAAAATTCAAAGTTTCAATGTGATCTTAGTACAATTTGTCCTCTGTTATATTGCAATCTGTTTCTGCTGTTCACTTTTAAAATATCTCTTTATCAAAACAGGAGTTGAACTGCCATCTTTGAGGGCGCTTCTGGTTCATTAGTAAAGGGTACTGGCAGCTTCAGGCTGGGTAGAGGGGTCGGGATGGCTTACAGAGGGTGATGACTGATGGTGAATGGTGATAGTACGCTCTCTGTGAATCAAGTGGTGTTAGATGACAGAATTATGTAAAATCAAATAGCCAAGTTGCAGGAATTAAGATCTTTGAGGGACGGGAGTGAAGGGAATGCTGGCAATCAGAAGGGATTATTGATGAAGTGTAAATTTATCCCAACTACATAGTATATTTAATTTAAGAAATAAATGCTGAACCAATTATTCAGAGTAAAGAAAATTCCCTTTCCTTTCTTGAAGATCCTAAACCAAATGACACATAATATTTAGCCCTGTATTTATATCTGTCAAAATCAAGAATGTTCATTATGTTTTCTCTTAGCTCATATTGACGTTTTCTGATAGAATCTCATTTTGCATTTATCATATGGTAAAAGTATGTTGCCAGTGGCGGATCCAGAAAAAATATTTAACGGGGTCAAAATGCATTTGATAAATTTTAATGGAGTCATTTGATACAAATATAAGCAATTTATTGGGGGAAAAAATAAATAAATAAATAAATTATAACAATTTTTTTTTTCATGTTCAAGTGGGGTCAAGGGACCCCACTTGAACACCATGCATCCACCACTGCGTGTTGCTGTTTCACCTTTGTGTTTGTGTTATTCTATTTTAATCCAATTGCTTTATATCTAGGCAAAGAATTATGGAAGCTGTGTTGCAGTGAAGATTCCAGAAGTTGAACATAATATGTGCGTGAAAGAATTTTGTGCTCTGAAGAATTGTATGCAGAACGTGGTACTGTTTTCGTAAATAGTGTATTGGATGCTTTGAGCAGTGTTGAAACCTTCTTGTTCTTCTTTTTGTATTCATCTGATGTATTTGTTCTCTTGTAGCTTAAAGGCAAGCCTTAGTGTGGCAAATTGATTGATCAGTGGGGCAAATCTGGAGTTGCGACCAATAGCTTTTGTAGTTGATTTAAGAGACCACTTCAAAGGAGCTATACGTGATTGTTGTGTATACCAAAATACATACTTAGGTAATTATGTACATGACTTCACTCTATACATTAAAATTAGAAGCTCATAGATATTGTGGAAAATGTGCTGCAGCAGTAACTTGTCTTTTAGATGTCTGATGTAATTACAATCTTGCCTTTCTTTTCTTCTATTTTCTTGCTCATTCTGGTTCATTTTTTCTTTTCTTTTTGTAGGCTCTCAATTCGTTTCTTTTTCATAGTGATCCTTGGTTATCTATACACAGAAAGCCGAACAATTTTAGGGAACAAGAGAGGGCATATTAATATGAACAGCGAAGCATCAAGTTCTCAAGCCAGTATTGGCTTAAGTGGGTCAGGTGCTTTGTCACATGTTTATATTCAGTATCCCCCTTTGAAATGCAGCTTCCCAGGTTCAAAGGGCTTATTCTATGATGATGGGAATAAGTTATTGCTATCCCCAACATCTGATCAGGTAATGATACATAATGAATTAAGATGATGTCGTAAGGATTTGCATATTGCTTCATCAAATATTACCAGCAAAGTTATTTTTTTCCCATGAGTTATGTAAGGCAATTTGATATCTCTTGCTAGGTTATTTCGTGGAAAGTTGCACCTTTTGAGCCTAATGTTGAACGTACATCTGATTCCGTAAGCGAAGGTCCTGTATTATCTGTTCGCTACTCTCTAGATAATAAGATTATAGCAATTCAGCGGTCAAGCCATGAGATTCAATTTTGGAACAAGGAAAAAGGCAACTCGTATAGCCACAGGTGTAAGCCCGAGTCAGAGAAGATACTGGGGTTTTTTTGGACAGATTCCTCTGCTTGTAATTTTGTACTTGTGAAGACTAGGTATGTACATAAAAACCTGAAATGTTGTTGGTTCTGAGTGAGTATTTCAGAACCTAATGATATTTCTTCGCCAACTTTTTCATTATTAAAGTATTAATGAGAAAGGCATGCCCCATTATCTCAAGAATCTGTCTTCCTCTCCTTGTAAGATACAACATTAGACCACTATTAGATTGAACATATTTCCGCTCTGCGGAGTAAGAAAAAATGTAGAAACAAATAATTAACATTCTTTTACTGTTGAAACATAAGGAGCTTATCTCAGGCTATCTGCAGTCTTCACAACAAATCTAGGAGTTCAGAAATAGAATCTTTGGATAGCACTCCCTCTTCACCAGTATTAATAAAGTGAATAAGAAAATAAAAAATTCGTAGGATCTTGTTCGAAACAACTTGCGATTGCAGTTGTAATTTGTGATAATGTCTGCATCCTCGGAAAGGGGTTAAGTTGTAATGTTACAGTTCATAATGTGAATTTACAATAGAAAAATTTCACTTTGTCATTGTAACTCGATAGTTTTGGTGCATATCTTATAGTTTTTGCTTGATGTAATACAAAGTATTTTAAAGGTATAAACTTGTTAATTTGTGACGAAAATTGTGGATTTTAGTACCATGTGTGATGGTGTATATAAGGGATTATAATCACTATGACGTATAAAGGATGTTTGGCATGAGTTTAAACAATATCATCTCAAACAAGCTTTTTGTGGAAAGCCAAGTTGGAAAAAAGAAAAAGAAAAAAAAAATATATCCTTCTGTGAGGGACTGGTGACTCAAACAGCAACTTTTTGTTTCCAATTTCTGTCGCATAGTCAACAATGCTTTAAATGGACATGCTACTCCGTCTCACTCTGCTGTCCTCAAACTCCTTGCTGTTTATATATTGTTGTATAATTGTTATAGGACATTTTTTGCCTATTATATTCTGCTTTTCTTATACCAGAAAAGAAAATCTCTGTAATGCTTTGATCCCTTTGTTCCATTTCTGCCTATAGCACAATTAGAAGGAGTCATATATCTCATAGATTCTGCATTTGATTTGAATCTCAATTGTCATATGGATGCAAGTGGAATGGACATACGATAAGAAGACAAGCTGAGAAGTGCTTACAGAAGCTATTAATTTCATTGTAGTATAGACCTAGAAACCAGTTTCACCAAATTACACTTCTTAAGTGTAATGCATCATTATTTCTCTGGTCCTGTATGTATTCAAATCATCTAATTGCTTAACTACATTCATAATTACCAGTGTGGCATCTGCAGTATAATTTCGTAGGATTTGTGTCAGCTTAAGATCTTAGCCCTTGTACAGTCCTCAATACAGCTTGCAGACTGCAGATTCTTAATCCATTTCATGGGCTTAATGCCATATTACATTTTCTTTTGTGAAAGCTTTTCTGCATGTCTGTAATATGTTCTACTGACCATCATATAATTAAATACTACTAGGATGCAAAATTTGGTTCCTTAGAGAAGTTTCTGAGATATTGTAGCATTGGATGTAAAAAAACATTTCTGTAGATGCTAATGAAATTGTTTGAATACTTAAGCCAATAATCTCATATATTTTAAAAAAAATTCTAAGGTTTACACTTTTTATGGAAGTTGTGTTTAAACACATTTTTATTGTCTTGACAAAACGTTTTGAGTTGTAGATTCTTTGTTTCATCATTTCAAGCCTTCTATGTATGCATAATCATAACTAAATTCTAGTAATGCTCTATGACTGGTCTTTTAAATGTAACAGATTATTCAGTTGTTGTAGACTGGTCTAAATTGTTTATCTAGATTTAAGTTTTTTATATGGGGTATGTGTGATCATGATGATGTGAAAGACACTTGTAATGCAAATGAAGTATTTGTAATTTTATGTTTGTCTGAGTTTGTTGGTCAAGCTGTAAATCCTATACGGAAAGGCACATAATACTTTTCAATGATATGTATGTGGTTTGATTTACCTGTTGTCTTTAATATTGCAGTGGGCTGGACATGTTAACTTATGATTCTGAATCACAAAATATTCAACTTATCGAATCCAAGCGTGTAAATGTGAATTGGTACATCTACACACATGAAAGTCGTCTTGTTCTCCTTGCTTCAGGGATGCAATGCAAGAGTTTTACTGGATTCCAGGTAATGAATGTTCATAATATGTTTTTATTTATGGTTTGGAACTTGAGAGAATAATATCATAATCTGTGCTGGAAGGCCTCAGTGCAATATGACAGTTGATCAGGTTTTATGGTGTTTGACAATGCTTATACTTTATATAGTATAAAGGATAAAAGGAACAATACATTTAGACATGTTCCCTGATATATGGGACTAAATGTGAAAGTGTATTTGGTATTTTAGTTAACTTTTTTTGTCTATTTTTGGTTTGAGATTCCGCTCTGTCCGATAATCCCTCCATTGTTGACAAGCTTCAGCTTTGAGCAGAAAATGAGGAGAGAGAGATAGCAAGAGAGAGAGTGCTTTGTTTAACTTTGGGAAAAAAATAAAAGGGTAAAATTTTCTTTTCATAACAATTCAGTTTGTATAATCTATTTCCCTTCCAAATCTTTTCAAATTTGAAAAGATTTTATTCTTAGTCCATTAATGGACCTTCCATTCCCCTCCCTTCCATTTCCTTCACCCCCTACAATTGTTATCCAAATAATGGACAATGTCCCCCTCCCTTTCCCTTCTCTTCTTTTCCTACTCTTTCCTTGTATCCAAACAAGCTGTAGAGAGAAGATGGATAAAATAAAGATTAAAGAGGGAAAGCAAAACATTATTAAATTAAGTGGACCCAATTTGGGAATAAAAAGTTTGGACAAATATTCAGGGAGTAATACTTAGGGTTTTATATATATATATATATTATTATTATTATTATTATTATTATTATTATTATTATTATTATTATTATTATTATTATTATTATTATTATTATTATTATTATTATTATTATTATTATTATTATTATTATTATTATTATTATTATTATTATTATTATTATTATTATTATTATTATTATTATTATTATTATTATTATTATTATTATTATTATTTATTATTATTATTATTATTATTATTATTATTATATTATTATTATTATTATTATTATTATTATTATTATTATTATTATTATTATTATTATTATTATTATTATTATTATTATTATTATTATTATTATTATTATTATTTATTATTATTATTATTATTATTATTATTATTATTATTATTATTATTATCCCCCCCCCCCCACACACACACACACTCCCCCTTCTTAAGTGCTTAACTCTAAAGCCTAAAATCAAGATAGAGAATAGGGATGTGATTAAACTGATTGAGGTTTGTAAGAAGTGTGATCTAAATTTGCTATGCTAAGCTTGCACACATATATATATTTGGATGAGAAAAAAAACATACACCATGAATAGATAAAACAATGCGACCAACCAAAAAGACTTATGCAATTGTCTACCATTATAAAGTTCTTTTTTTATACTTGAAATATTTTTGTTGTTCATCTATAAGATTTCATAAAATCACGTGGTTAGGAAAAAGGGTATTGGCTTTGCAAGTTGGTGGAATTAGGAAAGAGAAACCTAGAATGGAACGCTATGGTAGTTGTGTTCTTGGTTTGGATTAGGGTTATCACAGGAAATAAGTGTTATGGCAAAACTAACTATTTTTCGTCGAGGTGTGTTTTTAAGAAAATGCAACACCTCATTTTGTTACTTAAATTATGTAAGTTAGGAATGCCTAAAATCTTTAACCACTTAACGTTAATATAATCTATATTTAAGTTAGTGGGAATGTGAAAGAATTAATGTTGGTTACATGTAATGAATTAATATTAATGTTTTTTTAAAAAAAAAAAAATTATAAAAAAAAAAAAAAAAAAAAAAAGTTAAATGGTGAGTGTGACATGTGGTGCTATTGGTTTGTGTGATGGTTAATCTATATTTAAGTTAGTTGGAATGTGAAAGAAATAATGTTGATTACATATAATGAATTAACTTTATTGGTTTTAATATAATTTTTTTATAAAAAAATAAGGAAAAAAAAAAGGTTAAATGGTGACTGGTGAGTATGACATGTGGTGCTGTTGGTTTGTGTTATTATATACTAAGTATAGATAGATATATACATTTTTGTTATGCAACAAAAGTACCTCATATTTTAGGTTGTATTTTGATAATTTGCTTCTTATAAATAACTTACTGAATAAAGGACTTTGCAAAAGAGTGGAAAGGAAATATTGGGTTATCTAGGCTTTTTTTTTAATATAACTTTTTTGAATTAATTTTTTTTTATTGGTGCTTAATTGCCATGCCAATGGCTGGATACAGTTTATATAGCATATATTATTATATTCACTTCTTTAAGAAGAGAATCAGAGATCCCTTGTGAGTTAATGCTTGTTCACCATTTTTATTTGTTTTCATAATTTGTCTGAAACATGCCCATTTCCTCTATGTAGCTCTCATCTGCTGGAATTATTCGCTTGCCAAAGTTTGAAATGCTGATGGCCAAGTCTGTGGCCAATAGTAAGCCAATCCTAGCTGCCCAAGATGTCCACATAATCACGGTGTAAGGCTTGCAGAGCTGTTACTGATTATTCTCCTTAGTCTGAATATATGTGAGCTCTCTGAAATATTTAAACCTTTACAGTTATGGAAGAATATACTGCTTACAAGTTGATAGAGTGGCCATGCTGCTCCATTGCTATAGATTTTATCGTGATGCTGTTGTACCACAGGTACTTATTCTTATTTGTTCTTTTTCTTTCCTCTAACCTCTGTTAAAATATTTATAATTTCTATTCGCCATCAAATAATGATTTTGATGCTGTTTTTTGGGTGATGGGAACATTTTCTATTGGAAGTCACATATCATAATTACGGCTGGAATACTGGAATTACAAACTTGAAATGAGAGTATCTTCTATCATGAATTAATAATCACAGATTCGCATTATCACTAACTGGCACAGTACTGGAGTTGCATATTTGAGATGAAAACATGTTATTTTACTCTACTCTGATTTTCTGCTGGTGGTAGGTCTATAATTTGTCATATGTTTCAGTCACTTCACCCACTCTAAAAGTTACTGCCTATTGTTTCTGAAAGTTCTTCACACTTTCTGTTTCGTTCATTTCAGAAAGTACTTGACTCAAACCCCTTCTACTACCTCATCCTCTTACCCAACCATATTTATTTTTTTTCATTTACTCTCTTAATTTATCAACCTTTTTCATATAAACTTACCTTTTTACACCCTCGTTTACTTCATCTACCTTTTTGTTACGCCCACTCACCACATCATTCTCTCCAATTGCCTTAATATGTGTGCATACTGTAAATGTTAAGAACTTTCCGAAACGGAGGTAGTAGAAATTTGTGTATCGCTTGATGGGTGGAATCTAGCCGACGCATTTATGCTCATGAGCCTGCTAGTGATGAAAATAATTTTCAATTACCATCTAGCCAAGTATGCTTTTGTACTAATATACTGTTATTTTCAGGGCTCTTTACCCGTTTATTCCAGCAAGGTTTCTGTGAGTGTGGTTGATAATGTATTGCTGGTTCATCAAGTGGATGCAAAGGTTGTCATACTGTATGACCTTTTTGCAGAGTCTAGGGCGCCAGTATCTGCTCCACTTCCGCTGCTTTTAAGGGATTATCCTAGAGCAAGTATGTCTTCTACCTCTAGTCCTTGTAGCAAAGGTGATGGACATTCAGAGCCGAAACCAGTTGATGAAGATGAGACAACAATTTACAGAGGTGGATGGACATTTTTTAATCCAGATCTTATATGTGATACCAGTAGCGGACTATTGTGGAAAATCCATTTGGACTTGGATGTGAGTACTACTTTAAATTTTAAAGTTGTTTAAGGGCAAAATGCTGTTGTTACATTCAATGCCTTTTTTGCAGTCTATATCTGCTAGTAGCTCAGACGTACCCTCCGTACTAGAATTTCTTCAGAGACGGAAGTTAGAAGCCAATAAGGTAGACTATATAACCTACTTCTAATCTTCTATATGGCAATTGCATTATGAAGTAAAATTTTATTCCACATTTTTGCAAAAGGTTATTCAGTCAGCATTCACTTATGCTTTATTCTTTACTTTTTCTCTGACTCAGGCTAAGCAATTATGTTTGGATTTAGCAAGGACTATAATATTGGAGCATAGGGCAGTGGGTATTGTTGCACAATCAATGGATGTTCTTATGACTTCTTATTCCCGTGCAATTAAGACGGGCAATTACTTCAAGGGGATAATAGCTGATAAAATTCTTTCTTTTGATGTCCAAACTGCCCATAACCCTAGACCTGCCACTGATGAATTCTCCAGAGGAGATTCAAGTGGAGGACCTATTAAAATGGACTCCTCTGTGATCCCTGATGAATATACTAGATCTTCAACAATTTCACATTCAGAAAGTTCTGGTACAAAGATTCAGCAATCGTCCTTAGAGTCTGAAGTTCCTGGTCCCAGTAGTGTCCCATTGGATGCTAATAATCTAGAGCAGCAAGAATCTCAGATCACCACTGCTGCCATTTCTCCTGATGAGCTATACCGCTTTGTATTTTCTTCTGTAGATGAAGAGATGACTGGGGATCCTGCTTATTTGGTTGCTATCCTTGTTGAGTTCCTTCGCAGGTATCCAAATTGATATTCTTATACTCTCATAGCTCCACTTCTTATTTTGCTTCTCCAGCGAATTTCCCTTTCCGGGTTTATGTTGATCATCCTTACTTCCTGCGGAATACTAAAGGAGAGGAAGTCAGTTCAAATCTTGGAAATGTTTTTAAAGAAAATAGTAAGGCGAAATAATTGTGTTGATGTTTCGTAGCAATACTTAACAGTAATTATGCTTACTGTGGTATTTTTAAGAAGTTCAAAACAAGTACTCCCTCTTTTCTTAAAAGTTCGACTTGCTTTTCATTTAAAGTTGTTACCCCTCTTACCCCACACTATTTACATCTTTACTCTCTCTTAGTAATCCACCTTTTTCTTACACCCACCCACCTTTTTACCCCATCTCTTTTACTTTATTTGCTTTTTTTTAACCCACCACTTTTTCCATGCATTCCTAGAAACAAGATTCTACCGTAAGCAGGTCGAACTTTCGGGAAAGGAGAGAGTAAATTAGTTGTATAATTTTTGTTTAAAGCTCCCTATTTCTTTTGACACCTTGCCTAATTTTTCATTTTCCCCCGTTGAAAAGAGTTTTTTTTTTTTTTTTTTTTTTTTTTTTTTTAAGTAAAAATTTCTAGCTTTATTTTCAATGTTTTTCCCTCTCTTTACTTTGCATGAAATTCAAAGGTTTTATTATCTTATGCCATTTCTATGTTTTTACGTTGATGGTTTAGTTTTCTGAAAATTCTAAGCAATAATGTTAAAAAAAAAAAAAATATGCAAAGAATCTTTTGAAAGAGTGGCTAAGATTTTATTCCATATTTCTGTAAGTTGTGTTTTAATTTTTGTTAACTAAAACATAACTTAGTATCAGCTTTGCTATTGGTTTGACTTTCCACAATCAATTATATATTGATGTAGGTTATTTAAACAAGCAGAAAAGCTAATGTCTAAGATAATCACTTCATTGGCTGTAGCATGTAATAGTGGGAGGGTGAATATAGCTTCTGAGAAGGCCATTGGAATAATTATTTCCTATTTTATTTTCTACTGAAATTTGCTTGTTGCTTATAGTGATGAAGAGTCAAGTAGTTTTTTTCCTGTGATGAAGTAATTTCTCGTCTACTTGGCTGATCATGCACAAGGTCGTATTAATAATAAGCTACTAACTGCTTGTCAATTCTTTCTATAAATGATAGTGCTACACTGGAAAGAATCAGAGAGTATCCAAGTTTGTATGTTCTGATGATTCAATTGCTAGCACGAGGTGGGCGATTTGGAGAACTGGGCTTGTTCGTCATTGATAAGGTTTTGATGCAAATTCAATTGTAGTTTATTTTTTTAACCTGCGAAGACTCTGTATCAATTTACTAATGAAATTACACTGCAGATTATTGAACCTTCAAAAGAAGTTGCTTATCAACTACTAGAATCTGGCCGTCAGCATCCTCCAACAAGGAAGCTTGGAATAGACATGCTTAGGCAGCTATTATTGCATCATGATTATGTACTGTCACTGCTGCAGGATGGATACTATCTTGAAGCCTTACGCTATGCGCGTAAATACAAGGTATGCTTCTCTGCTGTGCACCAATTAACAGATCTTTTTTTATTTGTCTTCTACTTTTCATAAGAATTAGCAAGATGACTACTAAAGTATCTTCCTTGCGCTCCCCTGCTTTTTCTTTCTTCTTTTGGTTGATTTGGCCTCCCTAATCATTAAATGTTCTTTTACGAGGAAAGCTAAGTAGATACTTGGTACTGTGAGTCTGTACTCCTTCACCTGACCTTTAAAATACACAATTCTATTAAGATGTACCATAAAATGCTGAAAAAGATGTATAGTCTCAAACTCTCAATGTATGGAGTTCATTTAATTTTTTTTTAACAAAACGAAATATGTGATTTTCAGGTTGTCACTGTCCAGCCATCTTTATTTCTTGAAGCAGCCTATGTCTCAAATGATTCTCAACATCTGGCCTCAGTTTTAAGATTTTTTTCAGACTTCATGCCTGGCTTCAAAAACACATCAGATCATGCTACATATGGCGAGATTCTGCGCCAGATGAATTCTCCTTGCGTAGGTGCTTAGTTGCTTATGTTCTCTTTATCAACGAGTAGCCTCAGCAACAGGACATAATGATGTTTAAGCTACAAATTGTTGATGAATGATGATGATGTATTTATGGTATACCCAAAAACAAAAAGCTGATGACTTATATAGTATGTATAAGCGACAGGTTTTGGAGGAGGAACACTGCTCGGTAAAAATAGATTGAGTTCATTATTTTTACAAATTTGTTTTTGAGCAATTGTGTGTGCACTACTTTCAGTTTAGGCATCACCGCATCAGTTATTCATTGTTACTCTCCTGATCTGGTAATTCATACTACAAAATTTCACGTGTTTACTATGATTAGGTTTCCTTAGAACTAGAACGTCTAGAAGTGACAGTGGATCATGCCTCTCCTATATAGTTGCGATGAGTATGTTGTCCACAACAACAACAAAAAAAAAAAGGGTTTTTCTACGTAGTAACCTCGTATTTTTCACTTTTCTACGCTGTGTCCTAACATATATGACTTTCTACGCTGTAATCCTAAAACACGAAAAGTGACTATATGGTGCCCTCGCCGTTAAACTGCCGATAGGGGGTTCTGTTAACTTTAATGAGAGTGTGTATATTAGTCTGTTATTAGTTTTGGGGGAGTATTTCCCTCCAAAAAACCCACTGCCCCCCTCCTTTTTTCTTCTTCCTCTTTTTATAATTACCCTGTTTCTTTTCAATTTTTCTAGGGTTTCATTGTAGGCAATTACAGTTTCAATTGAAGCAAGAAGCCATGTCTAGTTCTCGCTGCCCGTTCCCCTCAAATTCATCATGTTCCTTGCAATTCTTGAGCCCGCGATGTTTTTGCAACCCTCCAAAACTAGCAAAGTTAAAGATTTCAACAACTCGCAACCTTAGGAAAGCGTTCTTTAAATGCAACGATTGCGGCTTTTTCAAGTGGATGGATGAAGGTGATATGCAGGGTCTTGAATCATTGAGGGCTGATGAAACCGAAATTGCATCTCTGAAAGAGAAAGTAATAGAGCTGATTAGCTACATTAGGGAAGTTGTTAAAATTGGTGTTTTTATGTATGTTGTGTTACTTATAATTGTGCTGTTAAAAATTACGGGGTGAAGTGATTGTAATAGAAATATTGCTGTTACTTTTATGTGTTAATGAAATGGGTGGAAAAACCCTTTTTTTTAGTTTCATGAAATTTCATCAATTTGTTTGAGTTGTTGTTATAGTTATAATATAATGAACTCCACAATACATCAATCATAAACAGGCAACATATATAATACTAACAGCCCAATATATACATAATGTCAAAAGTTTTACATCCAACATCTAACATCAGTGTTTAACACCCAAAAAATCATCCACCATTTCCAATCATAAGTTTAACAGCCTAATACATAATTCAACCAAGTTTGTTCCCAAAAGAAACTTGAAAATATTAACAGTAGTTTAAATGTGTCCAAAAAAAAGCCGTTGTCATGCTCAAATCATCCTTGACCTGGTGGAACAGAGGGGCTCATAACATGGCAAGCCTATTCAATATCTTTTGCCTTTTATGCAAAGAAGTTGTGGTTGGGGTAGGCTGAGAGGAAGGCCCTTCAGTAGCAGGAGGCTCTCTGTTTCTGTTCCTAGATGGCAGCACAGGTTGGCTTGAGCACTCTGCATTTGACTGAGTTGAGCTGGTACTAATCATTTGGTTAATCAAGTTGAAATCCATCTCTGGCTGGTTTGCTGCCTTGTTCTCTTGCCCTTTGCTGCAATGGCGGGTGCCTTACCTTCCTGCTCCAGAATCTCCTTCTTAGTCAAACCACCCTTGCAAGTAGCAACATTATGCCCATGTTGTTTGCAATTCTTGCACTGAACAGTAGGAGACCTCTTCCCTTTTCTCTTCTCTCCTTCTTCTCTTCTCCTATTTCTGGAAGGTCTGCCAACACTTCTTTTCATTGGAGGTGGGACTAGTTTGGAAACATCCATGTCAAGTCATTGCTCAGGGGATGAAATGTGCAATATATTCCCACTATATGCCAACTTATACGTAGCCACATAGTACCATTCCCTCACAAAATCATTTGGATCTTTCCCAGAATCAAGTATGGCCCTAATTCCATGCCTACATGGAATGCCACTTACTTGCCACCTACCACAAACACATGACCAGCTGTTCAATGACACTGGGAGCATACTTCTTCCATCAAACACTTCATACACTCCCCTTCCAGAAGGATATGCATGGCATAACCTGGATTCTTTGGTCAAAGCCCTAACCCTCTCTCTAATGTTAGGACAGATGCCTTCCTCCACCCATTACTCAGCCAGTTGTTGTCTTGTAGCATGCCTAACCATAGCAATCCTCCTAATTCCTGTCATGGTATAAAAAAAATTTAGTGAAGTCAATAATCACAGCCCAACATATATATTGATGGTGTTTACAAATATGCTATACCTTCAAGTAGTGTTAGGATGGGATAACTCCTATATACCCCAATAGTATTGTTGAAACTTTCAACAAAATTGTTGGTATTCTCATCAGAAGACAGTTGGGGGTCAAATTTCCACCTTGTCCATCTATCAAGGGGCCCCACCTCCTTAAACCACTTCACAGCTCCAAGTCCAGCAGCAGACTGTACTTGAGCTTTTTTGAAACTGAAGGTAGAGTAGGCATTAGTCACCCCCCAAAACAGTTTGGGTAATCAGCTTTGAATTTTTTGCACAAATGCCTTGCACAGTATCTTCTGGGAACTTTTGGCCACACTTGATCCAAAGCAGGGTCAGCTCCCTAGCACAGATAAAGAAACATTAGTTAAACTGACTTTGATAATTAAAATACACACAACTTAGTCTTAATTTGCATAGAGATCTACAAACCTTTTGCCTATCTAATATTATAGTCCAGTCAATCCTTCCTGTGCCAATGAGAGTGTTCTTCAGGTGATGAAAGAACCAAGACCAACTTGTCTTGTTCTCTGAATCTACTACAGCTACTGCAACTGGGAAGATTTCATTATTCCCATCTAAAGACATAGCTGATAATAAAATTCCTCCATAGTTGCCTTTCAAATGGCAACCATCAACACCAACTAAGCCCCTGCATCCTAGAATTAACCCTTCAAATTGTGCTGCAAAGCTGATAAAAATTGACTTGAATTGGAGAGAGTGTTCAGGCTGCTGTAGGGCTTTCCAGGTACAAAATGCCACTATCCCTGGGTTTCTCTCCTTCAGCAAATGACAGTACACATTAAGATTGTGATATGACTCATCATGCCCTCCCTGAATGAGGTCCATTGCAATACTCTTCATTTTGTATAGGGATGAGCATGCCATTGTAATACCAAATCTCTCCCAAAGTAATTGATTAAGTGCTTTCCCTTTGATATCTGGGTTGGCTCTAATATCTTCCAACAACTTCTGAGCTGCCCACTTGCAATTACACATTGGATTATTAATCATGTTCATGTCACATGTATGCCCATGATTTATGCTTTTTATGGCCCAAGTAAACCCATCAATGAGTACAGTAACATAAATCCTCCACCTGCATCTGCTGTCAGCACATTCAGCAGTGTATCTGTCATGTTCAGCTTTCCTCACTACCAATCTGAATCCTTCTTGGATGCAATAGTCTCTAAGGGCATCCTTGAAGTGATCCCTATCAACAAACAATTGCCATGGTCTTAAGGAAATTCTCCCAAACTCTGCATCATCATACACCTTACCCTTGTTATACAACTATCGCATATAACCCCCTTCAGCACCAGCATATTTCTCATTACACCTGAATGGCTCCCAACCTCCATCAACATAATTCTGTTGCAATAACTCACCCACATTCTCCTCCACTACATCTGGATCACCATCCTCACCTCCACTCTCAATCTCAATCTCTTGCTCTTCTTTAGGTATGTACTCACCATCACTCTCAGAACTGCTATCATCATCACTATCCAGGCTATCATCATCATTAGCCTGGACCCCACTTGCACCTCTTCTCCTAAGTACCCTACCACTCCCACCTTCTGGAGTAATTTGGGATGACCATCAACCAAAACCTCACCCATGAAACCACCACCCCCACTTAGATCCCCCAATTTCTAGCTTTTTACAAATTTCAATGGTTTTTTCAATGGATTCGAAAATGGCACTGGAAAATTTCCATGGGGACGTCGATGTTGTCAATTTGCAATTGGGTGTTTAGGTTGTCGAGCACGGCAGACCTTGGCGACAGCGATGAGCTTCTTTCAAATGCACGAGTAAAATGATCCTCCTTAAATGGGGTTTCATCGCCATATTTCGAGGATTTGAGCTTGTAGGGGGTTTTGATGGAGTTTTGAAGGAAGAGTATCCTTTTGAAGAGAAGGAGGTGGAGGAGAGAGATTGGGATGAGATTATAGCGGTGGTGATGCGGCGGAGAGAGAAGGGGATGGAAAGGGTGGCGGAAGTGATGGTTATGGATGTACGGTGGTGGTGTTGTTTTTGCCAAAAAACAAATTACATGTTAAAAATGGGACTGTTTTGGGAAGATGGAGGTTAAAAGTGGGAATGTTTCCAGATTGCTTAAGGTAGGATTGTTTTGAGTAGAAATGGCAAAGGTGGGATTAATAGTTTCCATTTTTCCTTTAACGTAACTAGCAAGTTCAGTTGGCTACAATCCGGATACGGCACACCACAATAATTCGAACATTGTAAACTAATTAGAATCCATTTTGTTGCCAGTAAAACCATTGTTAAAAGCATTGGAGTGATATGGGTGCATTTTCTTTGAAATTCATTTGTCTAAACTTAGACTTAAATTATTTTGTCTAAACTTATACTTTGTATTATTTTATCAAGTGTACACTCGGTTTACAATAATATTATGGTATTTTTAATGTAAATAGGCAATAGTATAAAGGTAATATTGTTACTTTTGTTCACTTAAACTTGATTTTTACTCGACCTATGTTTTATTTTTTTTCTTTTTTGGTGTTTAGAGAGCCAAAAGGGCGAGGGTGAAAATTGATCGTAGGATCTCCTGGAACCGGGAGGGAAGCTTTAACCACCTGAGCTATCCCTCACTCTCTTTACTCGACCTACGTAATGATGGATAAACTTGCTTTGAGTTAATAATATTTGCTCCTGTTTTCTTCAAAAAAAAATTCAAAAAAAAAAAAAAAATTGTGTTTTTTACTTATAGAAAGAGAGTAATTTTATCAATAATCATAGATAATTTTTTGTTTATAATAGTTTGACTTTTATTTATATTGGGGTGATTTTTATTTATTTTGGGTTAATTTTTTATCATTTTGGGTTTACTTTAAAAATAGGTGTGTACATTTGTTGTAAAGTTGCTCTAAAATGATCAAAAGTTGATGGTTATTAATCCAGACCTTTATTAATATATCGAACTTATTAGATCTTATTGAGACTTTTTGGACCTAACTGAACTTATTATTATTATTATTATTATTATTATTATTATTATTATTATTATTATTATTATTATTATTATTATTATTATTATTATTATTATTATTACTATTATTATTACTATTATTATTACTATTATTATTATTATTATTATTATTATTATTATTATTATAATAAACACCTACAAAGTCAAACGATTTACAAGAAATTAGTGGGGAGCCGAGATACAATCTGGCTCCCCACCCCTCTAGCTATAGCGAACCCAATCCTGTTAAAGATGTGAGCAGCCGCACGAGCACCAATATCCTGAGTCCTAGCGAACGCCTGAACCCGCTTCAGCAATGCAACAACATCTTTCTCTAATTCCCCCAATGAAGAAAAGGAGAAAGGGAGAAAACCATAGCTAATAGCCCTGCAACGCGCCCCATACTTGTCTCGCTTCCGCTGAGCCGCAGCCGCCACAACACGACCAGGAACAAAGTTAGACAACCCAGATTGAGTCAATGGAGAAGACCCCGTCAAGTCAACACGTACATCTAGGCCTCTATCCCAGGAGTAAAGAAACACATCTGCTGGCCGAAGAGCCCCGTCGTTCCCTCCAGTCAACCCAACGTTGACCTCCTTCCTTGCAGAAATCCCAGAGCGGAAACAAATATCAACAAGGGTATCACGAACAACGTTGTGCCGATGTTTAATACCCACCATCCCAGCACAAGACACTGCATGATCCCCATAAATATCCCCAGCAAAAACCCTTGAGCAAGCATAACAAGGTGCCGAGACGGAGAACAAGAGAACACCCAACCGGTAGCAAAGAACACAACGGTAAGTCTTACCATTCATAATCTGACCAAGACCTGATATCGGGACCGCACGCAACCAGGAAGAAGTGTGATCCCCCTGCTGGGACTTCCATAAGGCAACCTGACGCAGAGATAAGGAGAAAGTGGATTCTGCAGAAGCAGTGACCTTCGTGAAATATATATCTGCCAATTTCTTCATGAGTTTGGGGGCAGCGATCTCACTAGGGTTACGCAAAAGGTCAGTCTCCACAGTCCTATTAAAAAGACTAAGAGCGTCGTCGAAGGCCGGACCTGGACCAACAATACCAGAATTGCGAAGAGCGAAGCCTGAAGACCAGAAGACTGCAAGCGCGACGCAAGGAAAGCATAGTGTCGAACATCACCCGCTGAATAGACACCCAAACCTCCATAAGAAAAAGGTAAGGTGGCAAGTCGCCATTGCCAATCACCAAAACCTGGTCCCGAAGCAGTTACAATGCGCTCCACAGAACCTCGAAGGGCCACATCAAAAGAAATTTGGGCCGCTTCAAAAAGACGAGGAGGACAAGTGCGCATAGAAAAGTAGAGTTTTGAAACTCCAGTACACGCACGAAGTAGTAACAACTCACATTGGGGATCCTCAAGCTTAGCAACAGCATCCATGAGCACAATGGTCTTTGACACTCTCTGCGAAACAAGCTCACCACAGAAAGAGGCATCCGCACTGACAGGACCCCCAAGCAGCTTAACACCATGAGCAGGACGAGCAATATCCGGAGGAAAGACACCGGCCAGACGGCTACGAGGGTCCTCCGAGGGCCAGAAAACTTCCGTTTTTTCAACGTTAACATGGAAACAATAGTGTAACACGTCTTCAGGTCAGAGAGCTCCGACATTCCCTCCAAATAGTCTAATATCAACCTCTTTCCTTGCTGAAATTCCATACCGATAACAAATATCAACAAGGGTATCCCGAACAACATTATGCCAATATTTAATACCCACAATACCAGCACAAGACATCGGATGATCACCAAAGATATCCCTCGCAAAAACCCTAGGTTAAAGCCTTCAAAAATCCACACCCTTAAAAAAAATAACATACATACCCTAAAAAAATACATAGAAATTAATATTGTAATACTAAAATAAGTAAGAAATAAAATGGTACTATTAATATGATATATAATATGAAGAACATAGTATGGATTACTTTTACAAAAATATTATTTAATATAATTATATTAGATATGATTAGAACTAATTTTAATTAATTAACTCATTAAACTTTATTTAACTTATTAGACCTTATTTAATTTATTAGAACTTATTAAATTTATTGAACTTTACTATAACTTATCTGAACTTATTAAACCTGAAACTCATTTTTATAAGGTAAAGAACACAAGCCCCTTAGCGGGTATAAAACCTTCTAACTTGAGGTTGAAAAGTGCTCGTTTTATTTCTTGCCTTAATCACTCATATACACAAATACACAATAAACATATACGGTGTACCTATAATAATATGCTCTTAGAAAAGATATACTCCATAGAAGTGTTTGTTTTGATTCAATGAAGGTCCATTATATTGCATAATTGCATGCTTTATATCAATCATTTTCAATCATGAAAATACCTACTGCCTCCAAAAGCAATACATGACGATGAGACAATTTAATTGCTATGCATTTACAAATAAAAAAAAATTAAAAAAAATAAATAAATAAATAAATAAATTTAACAAATAAACAATGAAATCAAATCCAGTTGCATTTCATTTTCAATATGATGTATGTGATATATAATCCCTCACCAACTCAATATATCATTTTCCAAGTTGCATGCTATAATGCTATATGAAAATATGTGGAAAGGTCAACCCACAAACCAATAATTAGATTGCAAATATATTTAATCTGTTTGTTTAGATTTTTCTCTGTCATTCATGATAGCTTAAAACTAACTTAAAGAACTATATATGCTTCACATTTGCAGCCTAACACACACATTTATATAAAATAATTACAAAAAGAAAAATTAAAGAATTGATCTTGGGGCCTCAATGAGACAATGAGTACGCAAGGGTCCCATGATATTATTAATCTAATGTTGTATTGTCTAATTTGGGAATCATTACTTGAATATGGATTAAGCCAAAGAAATTATGCTAACTACTTTTGGTGAGGAAATAATGCATCATTATTTGATAAGCTTTTCTTGATATATATATATATATATATATATATATATATATATATATATATATATATATATATATATATATATAATGTACTTGTATAATTTTTCTATTGGGTTGGTGAAACAAACCATGCTATCGGTATTATGTGTATAATGATTAATGGGAGAAATTGTTATACACATCTGGGTGTACGGTGCACCTAAGAATATTGTCTGCTTATTTTGATGATTATTGCTCAAATAATTATCAAATGGGTAAAAGATACCCTCGGGTGCACTATGCACACAGGTGTCTATAATTATTGTCAGGGCAATGGAAAATGGGTGTATGTATTGTACATATACCGGTATATTTGTTTGTTTCATTTCATTTGTCTGAAATTATATTATGGAGTATTCAAATCTATCCGAATTTATTTAAATTTACGCGAATCATTTTATTTTATCTAAGTTTAATTCGTCTGATCTTATACTATAAGATACAGAATATTATCTAAAATAATGTATGAGATTGTATTTTTAAAAAAAATTACTATTTTGTCTAAACTTATACTTTTCTAAGCTAAACTTTTTTTTTCCCAAATTTATTAAATAATTACTACGTAACTTAGGCCCTGTTCTTTTGAGCTACTCTGCTCTGTTTTAAAATAATAATTAATATTTAATAATAATAATAATAATAATTAATATTGTATAATAATAATAATAATAATTAATAATTATTAATATTAATAATAATTAATATTTAATATTCATAATAATAATTAATAATTATTATTATTATTATTATTATTATTAATTATAATTAATAATTCACAATATAAAGAACTAATATTTAATAATAATATTAATTAATAATTAATAATAATATTAACAATTTCTAATATTTACCGATCATAATAATAACACTTAATATTTTTTTTAGGGAATAGTAATAATTAATATTTTTTTTAATAGCAATACTTAATATTTAATAATAATACTAAATACATAATTTTATTTTATAATAATAACTAATGATATAAAAAGAATAAAAAAGCTGCAAAAAAAATTGAAAAACTGTCACCCTTTTTTTTAAGAGAAAAGGAAATTGGACTGATTAATAATCAACCAAATACATCCAAAAGCTAAAGCCAAGATGCATGAAAATAGTATTATGCAAGGTTTTAAACAAAAGAAATGTTCTTCCCAACAACCCTATGGAAGTAGATGGTTAATTCACCACGATGTTAAACTCTTATCTAATTATGTTCCTATTTTGATATGTGGTTGTAATAATTTGAATATGTTAAACTATTGTCTTTTATCTTTTGACTATTAACATATGTTAAACATGTTACACATCTATTTATATTTTCATTCACCTAAATCAATGGTTCATGATACCCTTATTGATATTTGTTTTCGCTCTGGGATTTCTGCAAGAAAGGAGGTTAACGTTGGGTTAACTAGAGGGATCGATGGGGCTCTTCGACCAGCAGATGTGTTGCTTTATTCCTGGGATAGAGGCCTTGATGTATGTGTTGACTTGACGGGGTCTTCTCCTTTGACACAATCTGGGTTGTCTGATTTCGTTCTTGGCCGTGTTGTGTCGGCTGCGGCTCAGAGGAAGCGAGACAAGTATGAGGCGCGTTGCAGGGCTATTGGCTGTGGTTTTCTTCCTTTCTCCTTTTCTTCATTGAGGGAATTAGAGAAGGATGTTGTTGCGTTGATGAAGCGGGTTCAGGCGTATGCTAGGACCCAGGATATTGGTGCTCGTGCAGCTGCTCACATCTTCAACAGGATCGAGTTCGCTATAGCTAGAAGGTGGGGCCCAGATTGTATCTCGGCTCCCCTCTAATTTCTTGTAAATTGTTTGACTTTGTAGGTTTTTGTTATAATAATAATAATAATAATAATAATAATAATAATAATAATAATAATATAATAATAATAATAATAATAATAATAATAAATAATAATAATAATTAATAATAAATAATAATAATAATAAATAATAATAATAATAATAATAATAATAAATAATAATAATAATAAATAATAATAATAATAATAATAATAAATAATAATAATAATAAATAATAATAATAGTAATAGTAACGGCAATAATAATAATAATAATAATAATAATAATAATAATAATAATAATAATAACAACAACAACAACATAGAGTTGTCTAAAGGGAATGACGGGGCCCTCAGACCTGCTGATGTGTTACTTTATTCCTGGGATCGTGGTCGCGATGTTTGTGTGGACTTAACAGGGTCTTCTCCTTTGACACAGACAGGGTATCTGACTTTGTTCCTGGACAGGTTGTAGCTGATGTGGCTCATCGGAAGCGGGTGAAGTATGAAGCTAGTTGTCGGCTGATTGGATATGGTTTCATTCCCTTCTCCTTTTCTTCGCTTGGGGAATTAGAGAAGGAGGCTGTTGTGTTGCTGAAACGGGTTCAGAGATTCTCGACGACGCAAGACATTGGGGCTCGTGCTGCAGCTCATATATATCTTCACTAGGGCAAGCTTTACTATAGGTAGAGGAGTGGGGGCCCAGATTGTATCTCGGCTTCCCACTAATTTATTGTAGG
Source organism: Chenopodium quinoa (assembly GCF_001683475.1). Lineage (NCBI taxonomy): Eukaryota > Viridiplantae > Streptophyta > Magnoliopsida > Caryophyllales > Amaranthaceae > Chenopodium > Chenopodium quinoa. The sequence goes on along the minus strand of NW_018743212.1, from coordinate 4,051,790 downwards.
TTGTATGACTTTATCTGTTTTTGAGATATAATAATAATAAAAATAATAATAAAAATAAAAATAATAATAATAATAATAATAATAATAATAATAATGGTGAAATCTACTCTGCTCTTGCCAGAAGCTCTAAAGAATAGGGCCTTATTTTGTCTAAATTAATTTCCTACTTATTTTGTTTGAAATCAATCAATAATAACTATATACTACAAGCGAAACCAGGAGTGACACATGTCATCGCCTGGTTGAAAATTTTACCTCCATTTCTCTATCTCTCTCTTTTTTTTTTTTTTTTTTTTTTTTTTTTACCAAATTTGATCTTCACTATTTTTTCGTAACTAAAAATATTTTCCTTACATTTGACAATTATATTGGTTTCCATATACGCTCAAATAGAATAATTTGATTCTTATATAAAGAAAAAAAAATTATGTGTTATATTTTCTATATATATTTATATTACACGTAGGTGTTTAAAAATAAATGAACATGCAACATATTTAGAATAATATTATTAACCAACATTTCTTTATTATAATCGTTCTATTTTTAAATTGCTCCAACTTCATTATTTAGGTAATAAAATTTATTTCAATAAATAAAAGAAAAATCATTTTGGTAATATATAATTTATATACTTTATTTTTCTATTCTTAAAAAGCATATCAATAATAACATGCGTCCGTAGAAAGAAAGAAGAAAAAAAAAAGAGTAAGTAGTATATATATGTTAAATTTTGGTGCAAAAATTTCTCACCATTATATTATATTTTCAAAAACTGATGTACAAAAAATGTTCTTAACTAATCAATAAAATATTGTGTCTGTCAAAGTGTGTGAGCAAAATAAGGATGGAGGTATATATGTATATTGCATGAATATTAACCTAATTGTATTCCTGTATTAAACACACCTCTATAGTTCTTAAATTTCTTTCATTTTTTTATAATGTCGGCCTAACGCAATAGTTACCCTTAATGTCATTATTTGGATAAATTATTATTGAATTAACATTATAATTCACAATAACATTAGTTAAAATCGTGCGTTGCACGGGACTTAAACTAGTAAGATAAATAAGTTACAATAATAGTAGTATGAAATCAATAGGTCATAATTATATGTCATTTTTTTTTTTGGAAACATAATTATATGTCATTTGCTTCTTCTTTTTCCTTCATTTTTTTAGGATGGTATAAATAGTACGTCTAACCAAAGCAAAGTTTGATCTTGTGAATTGTAAGGTCGTACGGATAGTACTTCATACTCCGTATATACCTAGCGTATATCCTTCACAATATAAGATGATGTTCTTTACTTCTTTACGTCATTTTGGACTAGGGAAAATACGGAGTACAAATAATTTTGTGTAAAGAGATTATTGAAAGTTTGGCACAACCCGCCAAAAATTAAAAAGAGAGGTAAAATGTCAGCTTCCAAAAAGTTATACTCTGTAAAAGAAACATAATTTCATCAAATCCTCATTGTTTATCACTAATTAGTACGTAGTAATTACTTGTTACGTGGTCAATCACTTTCAAGATAATACTCAGTATAATAATGAAAACATTTGGTAAATTTCTATTTATTGAATAACTACCAAAGATTATGAACTCGTAGCTGAAAATTAAACCAACTAATTAAAACAACCTCAACTTATAGGAGTGTTCTAAATATTAAATTAAACTTAGGATTTTATAATGATATTTATATGTTAACATTTAGCCTAACTTTAATCATAAAAGCGTGCTTTAACGATCACTTTGATTTTCCTTGATTCAACCACATTTGAAAAGTATGGTAAGGTTTCAATTTAAAACCTTTTTAAAGCACAATTAAAAAATTCTGTATCAACCAAGTATTTAATCTTTCAACCACCTTAATTAACATAACTCACTGAGGATTTATTTTGTGTTGTATGTTCATGCTAATATGCGTACATGGTACATGTAGGGTTGATTAAATAAAAAAAGAACTACGTAAGTCCCTTTGTTTCTAGTTAATAATAGTTTTATTTGTAATTTTATAGATACCAATATATGATAATGTATTTTAAAACTCTTTTGATATTGTATGAGATAATAATAAAGCATGCTCATATAGGATCTTGTTTGATTTGTCTAAATATGTCGTTCATAATATTAACTTTTTATTTGTTTATATTATTTATAATGAAAACAATGCAAATTAAAATGTTACATTGAATAGTGTATAAGTGTGTAATAACAATAAGTAAGCAATCATACCTAGAAAGACCCAATGATATGCAATGTTGGGTACGGTTCTCCCGAGTGGCTGAGTAGTACTAGTAGCTACGAAGTATTAAATAAAATTTTAAAAGAGACAACTAATGTGTAAGAGTAGCATATTATTAATTATAAGAGACAATAATTATGAATGATAGCAAAGTACAGTTGATGAGGGGATTAAAACCCTTATTAGAGTATATTGGCGTTGAACATTTATCTGTGGTCATGATTGCAAGATCCAAAGGAGTTCTCTAATTTATATTATATACACAGTACAACGAAAGATATACCAATGCACATTAATTAACTACATACTAATGTACTACTGGCCACATCTAAAGATAAAGAAATTTAAAAGTGCTTTGAAATTGCTTGAAAGTTGTACACTAGCCAAAATGCTACTCACTCCATTCCTTTTTGTTGATTAAGCTTTTACCATTTTTTCTCACAAAAAGAGTCTAAATATAATAAACAAATAAGAACTATCAAAGTCCATAAAGAGTATTATTTTCTTAATTAGATTCTGTCAATTTGATGTTGTACAATAATCCCAAATGCTAGTAATTTACTTGTACCAATTTCAGTTAAAGAGTACTCCGTATTACGAATTATTTTCTTAGATGGCGCAATTTGGTTCAAATGTCATTAGAGCCTGCCATAAGGAAAAATAAGTTCAAATACGGGTTATCCTTAAGGTAAATAATTATGAAAATTTGATATTTGAATATTACATGGTGAAACGATTCTAATAGGATCACAAGTTATAATTTATACTAATATATTAAAAAGCGTTCTTAAGAACGTCTATGTGTCATGTATACCGCTTCATTATGCCACGACAAGTTACTTGTCTCTCTCTTCCATTTGTTTCTCATTGCATCTCATGTACTTTTAATTAAAAAAAAATTATCCACACGATTTGAACATACTACAGCCTCTAATTCTAGAATTGAGTGTCTTACCACCAAACTATGTGATATTTTATGTTATCATTTGAATACATAATATTAATATGTAGCAAATGACAATATGATTAACAAATTTAATTACAAGGAAATTAAGTCATAAATTAAAACATATATTAATGATCAACCCCATGTAATGACCCTGGACATAACCGAGGCCCAAAAACTAGTTTTTTTTTTTTTTTTATAAGTGGCCATAGGCGGTCAAAGTTTATTTTCAGAGGAGGATTGCCCTTCGTGATAGAGAAATTCATTCGTCTCTCAAACAAGATTTAGTAGAACACATATGGCAGAACTTTCGTCATAATACGGCCGAATAAGCAAAGTTGTAGAATGTAATCGTATCGTGTTTAAGTTTTAATACTCGTCCACCTGTATTATTTTAGCTCAAACCGCTTTTATTAAGTTCGTAAACGTACTGTTATTTAATATCCGATGTATTTGTATTGTCGTTTATGTGTTCATTTCAAAAATGTGCTTCTTATTATGTAATCGTTTAAGTTTAAGAAAACATCTTTCGTACAATCTATAATTGCTGTAATTTTTATTAATTATTATATTCTAATAAGAGCGTAAAATTCAAAATTATATTGAAAATGTTCTTTTTATTAATTTTACCCGTCATTAAATAAATACAAATATAAAACAAAAAAAATAAAAATTTACCAAAATAATTAAAAAATTATTAAAAAATATTACATTACAATTAAAATGTAATGAAAAAAAATATTACATATTTTTAATTGTATTGGAAATTTAAATATGTAGTATAAACATTATTAAAAAAAAGGATAAAAAAAAGGTGATGTGTATTTATGGTGGGGTATAGTAAATAGTGGAGGATAAAGTGATGAGGAGTTTTTTTTTTAGAGCATTGGTGTAGAAAAAAAAAACCTCTCATGAGAGGAATTGGATGGGAAGAGAGAGAAAGTGGGTAGAGAGAGATTGAGGGGTTTGTTTTCTCCTCATTGCTGATAATGGTCTCATTTAACTTTTGTACTATTCACACTCAAATTGATTGTATTTGTAAACTTTTGTTAGATTACTAACAACATACTACAATTCATGGGGTCAAACTAAATAAACTTTGACCGCCTATGGCCACTTATAAAAAAAAAAACTAGTTTTTGGGCCTCGGTTATGTCCAGGGTCATTACATGGGGTTGATCATTAATATATGTTTTAATTTATGATTTAATTTCCTTGTAAACCCAAGCCGTAGGACAATTCTTCCACTCCCAATGCATGCAGTCTATACTACCAATCATGCCTGGAAACCCACGCAATTCATTTTGATGAAGGATTCTCCTTAAATCTTCATCTGTAGGTTTACGTAGATATTCACTTTCAAATTGTGAAATAACCCCCTGACAAAAATGTTGCAATGCATTCCTTGAGGTTGTTTGGCTGATACGTAGATATTCATCCACGACATCGGGGGCTACGCCATACGCTAACATTCTTATTGCAGCGGTGCATTTCTGCAACGGTGATAAACCAAGCTTTCCAGCTGCATTCGGACGTTGTTGGAAGAATTGATCCCCTTAAACCACCTTATTCATAATGCGACAGAACAAAGATCTTCGCATACGAAATCTACGGCGGAATTGGTTGTCGTTATACACTGCATTACTCGCAAAATAATCGTTATATAGTTGTACATGCCCTTTTTCTCTTTCCCTATCCCTTTTAGGCTCCGGGACATTTGCTATATCATTATTAAGCTGGGATTCTTGTGATGAGTGTTGGGGAATTAAAATACGAGGTAGGTGGTTAGCAGCATAATCATCAACTAACCGATAAAATTCAACGTTATTTGAGAAATCAGAAGAACTAGAGCTTGAGGTGGAGGAAATGAAAGACATGTTTTGGTTATGGTTTGATAGTTGGTTTGTTTGGGATTCTTTCCGTTTTGAATAACACTTGCATGTATATATAGTCCAAGTGACTATCAATGCATGTGAGTTGCTCTGATTTTGCATGTGAGTAACTCTGAATTGAAATTCATGTATCATTGCAATCTCTGCAATGAAATTGATGTGTCATGCATGTATATATAGTCCATATGACACTTCAATGCAATCTCTGCAATGAAATTGATGTGTCGTTGCACTCTGAATTGCAATTGAATTATAGATGCATGTGATGTATGACACTTGAACAGTTGATTTGACTCTTCAACATAAAGCTGTGGAGATTTTATTGGGAGATGTTTATTTGTCATTAACCATTACATGTGATTTTTATTAAAAACAAATTTCATAAAGTAAATAATTTACTGCATAATTAATGTTATAAAAAACATAATTCACTTCACATTAATGTAAATAAAAAGGAGTACATCTTAACATTAATTAAAATAAAAAGGACTACATTAAACATTAATTAAATAAAAACAGTAGCAAACACATTAAGCTGATCTAAATTACATGTTCCTTCTACCATAGAGTAGTGCACGTAATTCTTCCTTGTAAGCCTCTTCATCAGGAGTTAGGTCCGGTCCCTTTGCCATTAGATCTTGCAGCATTTCGTAGTTAAGCCTTCTCTCTTGAATTTCGACTTGTTTTTGGTGAAGCTCTACTTGTTTTTGCTTCCTTCTTTCCCTTTCCATGTCGAAATCCATCTTCTTCAACCGCATTTGTGCCTCGATTTCCCTCGTAGCATTATTCTGCTGCATTTGCTCGGTAATGTTTGAGACGTCAACAACCACTCCTTTTCCCTTATTACGCCTGGACTTTTCCTTTTTAACGCCATCAGGTCGAGCAAGACCCCCAGAAGTGAAACCGGTAACGTGAACAACATCTTCATCATCAGTTCTACACCGCTTTTCACTTCCACTACTGTCATCCTCGACAGCATCACCGCAAGCTAATCTTTCCTCTCTTGACAACGCCCATCTCAGTTTTGTCCTCCACTTCGGATCATTTTTAACCATTTCCCAACCATGGTGACAATTAAAATTATGTGGAGTAGGCTTGGAGGAAATATAGAATAACTTACTTGCATTATTAATTCGGTCTGCTTCGTTGTAACCACTTCCAGTTGCCCTACCAGCTTCGTCATAGCAACTACTCCATTGTATTAAATCAGTTGCCATCCTTCTCCAACGGCTTTCCAAACTCCTCAAAGGTCTTGGCGGCAGGATGTGGGGTCTCTCAGCCTGTGCTTGATCATATGCTGCAGATATTTTTCGCCATAGCGCAGCTGCTTTTTGGCTTGTACCAACAATTGCATCCTCACTGAATTGAAGATACAAACCAATTAGAGCTTCATCCTCCGCAACAGACCACATTCGACTTCCTTTTGTTAGTGGTTGGTTTTGATTCACAGACACTCTTGAAGGAGGTGGAGAGTATTGAGGAGTGTCTGGAACATTTTCTTCCATTTCATCATCTAATTGAGAATCGGTGCCTTGATAAACAAGAGGTGAATGTGGTTCATAGGTAGTGTTTTGGAAAGGAGTTTGACGAGGTGTTTGTTGTGTTGAATTTTGCAAAGAATTGTTTCCAAGCCTTTGTAGGAAAAGCTGAAATCGAGGATTAGTGACAAAATCATCACCCAAATCAGAGAAATGATTAGAAAAATTAGGGTTATTAGGATCCATAAGTTAATAGAGAAGAAAAGTAATAAAGCTTTTTATTTTTGGAAAAATAAATAAAGCTTTAAACAATAATTAGTAAAAAAATCAACAATTACTAAAAGAACAAAAACTAAACTATATTTTCAAAAAATAAAAACAGCTACAACAGCAATAATATTAATGATAATTATAATAATAATAATATGATAATAACAATAATAATAATAATAATAATAATAATAATAATAACACTAATAATAATAATAATAATAATAATAATAATAATAATAAAATTTTTTTTTTCAGAAAAACGTAAATAATAATTATAATAATAAGAAGTGAGGATTAGGAAATTAGTGAATATAGGAGATTTTTGGTGTTTTTGAAAGTATATCAAAATATATCAAAATGCATGTCTATTTATAGAGAAAAAAATTTTATGGCCGTTGGTGAATTTTTTTTTTTTTTTTTATATATTTTTAACGGCAATATTACCGTTTTTTTAATATAACCGTTGGGAAAATCAGAAAAAATCTGATTGGTGGAAGCAATTGATGCGTGTCGCAAGCCCATTGGCTGGCCTGACGCGCGTCAGTTGCCAGGGAGTTCAAATTTTTTTTGCTGAGAAAACACCAAAACGACGTAGTTTTGGCCTGGGAATGCACAAAACACGTCGTTTTGGACGTTTTCTCAGCCATTATAATGGGCTTGCGTCAGATTTTGCTGGGTCCCACCAATTTACTGTTCATTCTCATTTCTCCTCTAATCTTGTGTGTTTTTGGTTCTCCTCAACCGTGAGAGCTATTTTCCTCACTGATGTAGTGTTCGGGTTTTTTTTTACACCTTAATTTTCACTCGTGAGGGCTTTTTCCCTCATTGCTGGGAGTGTTCTGATACACTTATTTAGAAATGGAAAGGAGTATTACTTATTAATTTTTCTTTCAAGTGATAAATAAAAGACCAAAACTGTGTAAAAAAATGAAAGATATGAGTCCAAAACTTTTTATTTCTACATATTTTTTTTGTTCATTGCAAATCATCAAAAGGCTTGAAAATAACATTTTTTGGGTAGTACACTTTAAAACGAATCTAACAAGATCTAAAATTAATAATGCTTATTCTTTATATACCCTAACTAGGCCTTAATCCTTTTTTTTTTTTGGGCGGGTTATACATACACTTTTAATAATATGAGGGGGAAGGGTAAGGAATCCCCACCCTTAGAGTGTCTCTTATCGTGATCATAAAGTATTGGATAAGTCCGAGTCACGATTACCCTTTCCACTCAATATATAGAAATAAAAAATGTCTAATAACTTATATGAAATTTTCAATAACTTATGTCAAAGAAATAATATCTTTTTTTTTTTTGAGGGAAAGAAATAATATCTAAATAGTCAAGATCGATGTTCAAAATTTATATGAAATGTTCAATAACTTATGTCCATCTCACTCAAATCCGGACTCATTCAATAATAGAATTAAACTCCCAACTATGAGGCTAGAAGGTGTAATATTTCCTACTAAACCAATCTTTCTCAAGGTAGTTCATTTATTAGATAAAATCAACGTTTTCTCTAGAATCAAATACTAATACGGAGTAGATCATAGCTATTCCTAAAATCAAACACAAACAGAGTACCTTATTTTTAGTTGATTGAACAATTTCTTAAATTGATTAATTTTTCTTTTTTTTTTGACAAGAAATTGATTAATTTTTCTAGCACACCCTATTTTGCAAAAAAAGAAAATAAAAAATTGGTGATGGTAAATGTTTCGGGGTTTTCTGATGTCCTGCGGGAGAGTTACAATTCCGAGACTGGAACCGGACGCCTGTACCTGCAAAACAACGGAGACTCCTTGTGGTGGGAGCTCCGCCTCCAACGATCAAGTTAGTACTTGTTTAAGGAGTAATTAATGCGGAAATTAAAGTGATTGGGTCTCTCTAGGTGAGAGTGTTTAATGTAGGTAATCTGCTTTTTTAGCGTGATCAGCCTGTAATCCCCCTTAATGAGGATTAAGGGAGGTATTTATAACCTCGGGAAACGTGCCAATCTAGGTTTAGGTTAACCTTGGGCTGATTGGGCTTCCCTCGGAAGTTGGGCCTAGGTGACCGGTTATCCCAGGTTTCATGGGAAGGACACGTGTCGTGTCGTAATTGGTCCATGGTGGACGGATCATTGCTTGACACGTGGCAGGCTCCTATTGGCCCATGTGACGGACACATGGCGGAACCTGATTGGTCCACTTGTCAAATGGTGATTGGTGGGGAAAAATCCCCTAATCATTTGCCCCTCACAAGTGGCACGTGACTGGTCACGTGTTACCTGTGACAGGTGTCACCCTGTAACAGGCGACGGCCTGCTACAGGTGTCACTCGGCGAGAGGCCGAGAGATTCTCCCGCCAAAATTTTGAATTCTGGAAGTGACCCTTCGCCTTCTCACTTCGCCTATATAAAGGAGTGTTGACTTCGGTCATTTTCACACTTCAAAACTTTGTGAGAGAACATTCGGACCCCTGAACTTGCTCTGACATTTTGGACCCTTTCTGCCTACCGCCTGCTCTGACAAGCCGACTGCAAAGGATTTTCAGAACTTCATCAATCGTCACTCGTTCAGGTAACCGTCGGTTCTCTTACTCTTAATTTTCTCTTTACTTTATTCTTTTTTGAAATGGCACCACGGAAGCACACGACACGACCTAGGTTATTGATCAGCCGGTCACCGGGGACGGCTGAATCTAGGACTAGGAGTGTCGCCTGCCCTTTTCTGGACCCATCTTTGCCCTTTATACAAAGTCCGACTGTATCTGTGTCTATGCAGAGCATGATGGCCAGAACAAAAAAGACTGTCAGGATCTCAAATTCAGACGGCTCCTCCCACAGGGTGCCGATTAGTGAAACATCTGACCAGGCGCCAGATGTGGAAGTGAAACAAAGCGGCTTGAAAGTCGGCAGTTCTGAGGGAGGAGTCAAAGTGACCCCTTCCCATTTACAGTTGACAATTCTACATTCTCTCCTGCTCCTTTTAAAGGAGAGGAGGCGGGCCCCTCCGGGAGAGGGGAGGAGTCGTCCTCTTCGGACTCGTCAGAGGACGATTCCGAGTCTAGCTCTTCTGGCCATGCTTCCCTGGACACAGAAGAGAAAAACAGTCGCCTACAAGAGGCGAGGATTTCTCACGCAGTTGAGAAGGGGGACGATTGGGCGGAGCCATCCGCCTCTCACCGAGAGCAAAATACCCCCTACTACTGCACGGTACCTCGGGGCCGGATCACGGCCATGCAAGAGAAAGTGGAGAGCTTTATCGCAAACCACACAATGGGCCCCGACTTTTTAGTGTTCGTGCCGGATCCAGAGGACACAGTCGTCTGGCCGGCTGGTACTAGTTATGATGGCGCCTGCTTTGGCTGCTACGAGGCGGCCATTAAGGCTGGGCTGCGCTTCCCACTACATCCGGCTGTTCAGCGGATCTTGGATGGGTATGAGTTGGGGTTATGGCAGTTAGCCCCGAACTCCTGGGTCAACGTACTCGGCTATGTGGCCGGGTGCGAACTGCACGGGGTGGAGCCGAACTTCGAGGCTTTCGCCCACATGAACTACCTCAGCCGGACCCCTAAGGCAGGCGGTACCGGCTGGTATCAATTGACGAGCCACAGGGGCTACCTCATGACGAGAGGTAAAGCAAACAAATGGAAGGATTGGCGGAGCACCTTCCTCATCATTGAGAGTTCAGACACAGAGCTTAACAAGCGCTTCAACAGGTGGAACAGGAATTTGCCCCTTCTTGCAGGCGGCCGCAGCATGCCGCCTGTTCCCCCCAAGGCTAAGAAAGAGATCCTAGATAAAGGACTCTTCAAAGTAGAGTCGAAGGTGAACTCTACTTCAGGGGTACGAGAGCAAGTACCCCTGCACTGCGTCCCGAGCTTCAAATGGCTCTACGACGAGTACTTTTTGGCCGCCTGTGGCCTCAGCAGTCGGTGCTCAAGAGGTAGCCGGCCTGTCGAATACTCTGCTGTTCCGTGCATTTCTTGTTATGACTTTTATTAACTTTGCTATTTGTTTTTGCAGCGGACGCCATGAGCAAAATTACCGCCTCCAAGACTGCGGCGGCCATGTTGCGGGCCTCCATCATGCAACAGTCTTCAATCGACTCCCCCAACAAGGGGGCACCCTTGGTGGGCTTCGAACCTTACACCCTCTTTTTGGAGTTGGGTTTATGCATATACTGACTTTTCTTCTTTTTTAGGCGGGCGCTCCAAGAGCTTCTTCTTCCCAACAGCCGGACCCCAAGGCCCGGAGGACGACTGTTGGGAGCTCTCCTGGTTCTGCCAGGAAACATGCGGCGGCTGAGAAACAGCCGGCCACTTCTTCTAAAACTCCAGCTGGGCCACCTAGAAGTATGAAATTATCCTTGTAAATTTTAGACTTGCTCCCTTCTTTACTAGGTCTAATCCGTTTGTTTATGCTTGATGCAGCCGGCCCTCAGGAGCCTGACTTGGTCGAGGTGGCCAAGTCTATGATCAAGGTCGTTCCTCCAGCTGAAAGGGAGGCGGTCAGGGGTGTCGGCACCCTTGACCTAGACGGGATTGCAGGGGTCCTTGCTGAGGTATACTTAGCATATTTTTGAGTATTTGAATTCCAGGACGCCTGTTTTCTTTTTTGTTTGGAAACTGACGCCTGTTCCCCTTTTAACTTAGGCCCTGCTCCGAGTGAACGGCCTTCGCAAGCCGCTTGACCGGAAGAACAAAGAGGTAAAGGCTGCAAAAGCTATGGCCGCCTCTGACTGTGATAAGGCAATGTTTCAAATTGCCCAAAATGAAGTTCTGACCATTGATATTCTTTATTATCAGGCGCAGGCTACCGCCGCTATCCGGGCTCAGTTAGAGGCGGCCCAGAAGAGGAATAGCGAGCTGGAGGCGACCATCAACAACCTCAAGGCGGAGCTGAGACCTCTTCGCCAAAAGATGTCCTCATACGAAACCTTGGAGAAATCCTTGGCGAGCGTAAAGGTACGCCTGGTGACCCAGGAGAAGAGTCTTACTCAGGAGCTCTCGGAAAAGGCCGAGCAAGAAAAGAAAGAGCTGGTCCGGGAGATGATGGAAGACTCTGCTCAAATCCAGCGCATGACTTGGGGCCGCCTCTTCCCCAATGCCGACTTTGCCTCATGGGAAAAAACGTACCGCCAGTGTTCTGATAGATATAATCAAGAGATCCTGGCGGCTGCTGAGGAAGAGGCGTTGGAGGAGGCGTTGGAGGAGGAGCAGCCGGTAGTGGCGCTTGTGCCGCTTGGGGGTAATGCATCAAAGAAGGATGCAGCTGAAGCCGAGTCCAGCAAGAAGAGTGCTGACCAGGCGGCAGCTGCTGATATTGAAGATCTGCCCCCTTCTTAAGCTTTATGTCTTCTTTCCACAGCCCGCGTGCCGTTTGTTTTGTATTTACCCGGCCAGGGGGCCGGGGCTCTGAATATTTTGCCGGTCTTTAATGACCGGCTTCTTTTTAATGAATATTTTTGTTTTGCTTCAAATTTGTTCAAGTATTGAATATTCTGATATCCAATTGTACACTATACCGACTGTTTTACATGGCCGATAGTTGCAGACAGGTACGGATAGTTAGTCACGCCGCCTATGCCCCTGGACGACTGGTTGTCTGTTTCCAGGCTAGACGATCAGTCGGCCATTTATCCAATCGGTATTCGAACCATTTTAAAGAATGGATCCCCTTTAGGCAGGCGGTCCTGTCATTTGTAAAATTAACCAAGTAGGAAAGTGGTTTGACCAAGTACACATGATTGTTACCTAGTCGCCAAGTAACTGAGTAGTAGAGGTATCAAGCGGTTGGTACCGGTTGTTCCCCTTTATTCGCCAATGTTTGTTGGCTTTTAACTCATAAGTTGTTAACCTAGCAGGAGTAGTGGTTGAGAGCCCCTGTTTGCTAAAAACAGGCGGACGACTCATACCTTTTAGGCTCCATACTAAGTTTGAGAGAGTGACTATGAGTTAACTTTGGAGTTACTCAATCGCCGTCACTCCTGCTTGAGTAGTAAAGGTACCAGGCGGCGGAGACCGGCTGATCCTTTTGATTCGCCAATGTTTGTTGGCTATTAACTCAAGAGGTACCCCCTGCATTTATCCCAAGTAATACAGGTGGTCATCTGACTCAGATGTCAACTGCTACCACTGGTTTGGTTAGTGATAGAGTTATCCTTGTCTCAAAAACGGCTACGTGGTTGCCCTTGGGGACAGTCGTATAGGTGCCGTGTAATTAGTTTATAGAGCAATGTTCCACCCAAAAGGGAGTTACTCTCTGCGACGAATTTCATCCGGAGGGATGCCGCCGGACGCCTGCTATGATGTTGGGACAGGTTGTATTAGTTTTGAAGATTGGATCAGTTGGCTTGGCGCCTGGTCTGATCATTCGGCTTGTGGCCTTGGTTAGTTCTTGGTGAACGTAGGTGCTAAGTAAGTGGAGGGTAGCTGCCTGTTTAGGCACAGGGTCGGCCAGGCCCTGATCATTTTTAGCTAAGTATAAGGGGGGTGGCTGTGTGTTTGGAACCAGTCGGCCCTCTTCTATGGAGAGTAGCCGACTATATGTCCAGACGGCGTGCCCCTATGGTGAGAGTAAAATATTCAATGGAGAGTAGCCACCTGTAAAGGTACAGGCGGCATGCCCCTCTGAAGATAGAGTAAAATACTCAATGGAGAGTAGCCGACTGTAAAGGTACAGACGGCATGCCCCTCTGAAGATAGAGTAAAATACTCAATGGAGAGTAGCCGACTGTAAAGGAACAGACGGCATGGCCCTCTGAAGTTAGAGTAAAATACTCAATGGAGAGTAGCCGACTGTAAAGGTACAGACGGCATGCCCCTCTGAAGATAGAGTAAAATACTCAATGGAGAGTAGCCGACTGTAAATGTATAGACGGCATGCCCCTCTGAAGTAAGAATAAAAATTAAACATGGAGAGTCGCCGACTGTTTGTCAGCAGGCGTGCCCCTCTTAGTACAAAATTGAATATTAAGTATGCAAACTTTTATTAAGTAGCCCCTGACTATTTACATCATTCAAAAGAAATATTTCTTAAGATTATCTACATTCCAAGTTCGAGGCAACGGTTGTCCGTCTGGTGTTCCCAGACGGTAGGTACCGTCCCTGACCTCTTCACAGATTCGGTAGGGTCCTTCCCAGTTGGGAGTTAGTTTGCCAGACTCATTAGCCCTACCAACTGCTTCCATTTTTCTAAGTACAAAGTCCCCCACTTTGAGTGGACGCCTGTGTACTTTTTTGTTGTATGATCTAGTCATTCTCAGGCGGTAAATTTCATGGCGCAAGACAGCATTGCCCCTCCTTTCAGGAAGTGAGTCTAATGCCAGGCGCATGGCTTCCTAGTTTGCCTCTTCGTCATATAGCATTACTCGAAGAGTCGGCTCGTAGTGTTCTATTGGAAGAACAACTTCCGCGCCATAAGTTAGGAGGAATGGAGTTTCTCCAGTCGCCCCTTTTTCAGTCGTCCTAATGGCCCAGAGAACATGTGGTAATTCATCCGCCCATAGGCCGCCTGCTCGTTCAATCTTTTTCTTGAGACCGTCTGAGATGATTTTATTAAAGGCTTCTACCTGGCCGTTTGCTTGTGGACGGCCGACAGATGCAAAGTAGTGTGAAATTCCTTGATCACCCAACCAGCTTTTGAGAACAGACGTCTCAAATTGGGGACCATTATCAAAAACCATAGACATGGGAACCCCGAACCGAGTGATGACATTTTTCCAAATGAATGAAATTACATCCTTCGTCTTGATTCCCTTTACAGCCTCCGCCTCTACCCATTTAGTGAAGTAGTCGACGGCAACAATTATGTACCTCCTTCCGCCTGTAGCAGGCGTATATGGACCCAGAATATCCATGCCCCACTTAGCAAACGGTAGTGGGCTATGAATGGTAGTGAGGTCAGTAGCCGGACGGTGAATTAGTTTTCCAAACCTTTGGCACTTGTCACATTTTTTCACCATCTCCATCGCATCTGCTTCTAAAGTAGGCCAAAAGTAGCCCTGCCGCCTTGCCCGTTGAGCAAGCGTCCTACCGCCTATATGGGAAGCACAGTAACCAGAGTGAAGATCGTCTAGTATCTCTCGTCCCTTTTCTGGAGTAACACACTTTAAGAAGGGTTGAAGGTACCCCCTTTTGTGAAGTTCTCCCTTTATTATTTCAAAACTGGTTGCTCGTTTTTTTAGTGCTGCCGCCTGTTGATGATCATCCGGCAGGGTACCGTTTGTCAGATATGCCCTGATTGAATCCATCCAGGTTGAGCTTCTGTCTAGGATTCCAATAGGGTCTTCCTCGATGCTTCTCTTCTCCATTACTTCCCAAAAAACAGTTCGAGGAGTATCACAGGAGGCGGATGATGCTAATTTTGAAAGTGCATCCGCCTGGTTGTTTTCTGATCTCGGCACTTGGATCAGATATAAATCCTCAAGGGAGCCGACTGCTTGTCGGACCGCCTGTAAATACTTGATCATGGCCGGATGGGTTGCTTCGTATTCGCCATTGTACTGACTCACTATCAATTGTGAATCGGAATAGGCGTCTATTTTTCTTGCCCCTGCCGCCTTGCACATGCGGATTCCGGCTAGTAAAGCTTCATATTCTGCCTCATTGTTTGAGGCCTGAAAACTGAAGCGTAGAGCATACTCGTACCTGTCGCCCTCTGGCGATTGACATATGACGCCTGCTCCACAACCATTTGAAGTAGAGCTTCCGTCCACATATACCTTCCACACTTGGTCTGTAACATGAGAGTCCGGAGGACGAGTCATCTCAACAATAAAGTCAGCAAAGGCTTGCCCCTTCACTGCTTTTCTAGGCTTGAAAGTAACTTCAAGGCTCTGAATTTCTATGGCCCATTTGATCATTCGGCCTGACGACTCCATGATGGTCAGTGGCCTCTTGATAGGTTGGTCTGTATACATGACGACTGCATGTGCCAAAAAGTAGGGCTTCAATTTTTTAACAGCCATGAAGAGTGCAAGACCAAATTTCTCCACTAAGGGATACCTCAACTCGGAATTTTTCAGTACGTGACTGACAAAGTAGACCGGGAGCTGACATCCGTCTCTTTCAGCAAGGAGAACAGCGCTTAACGCATGATCAGAGACGGCCAGGTACATGTAGAGTACTTCTTTGGGCAAAGGGCTGACCAGCCTCGGCAAGGAATGCAAGTGAACTTTCAATTTCTGGAAGGCGGCCTCAGCATCCGGCCCCCATTCAAACCTTGCCTTTTTCTTAATTACCTGGAAAAAGTATAAGCATTTGTCGCCTGATCGGCTTAGAAATCTTCCCAAGGCCGCCAGACAACCTGTTAACTTCTGAACCTCTCGGATGGTACGAGGCGACTGCATGTCAATGACCGCCTGCACCTTCTCAGGGTTCGCCTCTATTCCTCTCTGATTGATAAGGAATCCGAGAAAATTCCCAGACTCAACTCCAAAGACACATTTCTTGGGATTGAGCATGACATGGTGCCGCCTGAGTGTGGCGAAAGTTTCTCGGAGGTCCGACAGATGATCTTTCTTAAGTTTAGACTTGACAATCATATCATCAATATATGCCTCGATATTTCTCCCAATTTGATCAAAGAACACAGTGTTTATCATTCGCTGGAAAGTGGTCGGGGCATTCTTAAGACCAAACGGCATGACCGTGTAACAGTATAACCTCTGATCAGTGACGAAGGCCGTCTTCTCCTGATCTTTCTTCCATAAAGGAATTCGATGGAAACCAGAGTAGGCGTCCATAAAGCTCATCAAAGCATGGCCGGCTGTTGAGTCGACCATGTTATCAATTTTAGGCAGAGGGTAACTGTCTTTGGGGCACGCCTTGTTTAAGTCTGTGTAGTCTACACACATTCGCCTGGTGCCATTCGGCTTTTTAACAAGCACCACATTTGCAACCCAGTCTGGGAAGTAACATTGCCGAATGAACCCTGCATCAAGTAATTTTTTAACTTCAGCGGCTGCCGCCTGACTTCTTTCTTCGCCATGGTTCCGCTTCTTCTGCCGTACCGGCTTCTTTTTCGGATCCACGACCAGTTTATGTACCGCCAGATCAGGACTAATGCCTGGCATTTCATGAACTTCGAATGCAAAGATGTCCTTGTATTCCTTCAATAGTTTGTGAAAGTCGTCACCCAGGACTCTCAGAGCAGTCGTCCCAACTTTGACTGTTCGCTCAGGACGTGAATCGTCTAAGATCAAGTCCGTATGCTCACCAGCCGGCTGAGGGCGGAATTCATCCGACCGCTCCTCTGCCAATGATTGCTATTTTCTGTCTTTTCTTGCGGCCCCTGTCTGGGATGCCTTTCTCTTCTTGTCGCCTGCTTCTTGAACAGGCGCACTCTCCTTGACATTGTCAAGGTCTATTTTTCCACCACTCGACCCAGTAGCCATAACAGTGGGCTTGACATCCGAGAGATAGCACTCTCGGGCCATCCTCTGATCTCCCCTTAGGGACCCGACTGTTCCATTATCCCTCTCAAACTTGAGCAACATAAGAGATGGGATTATAACAGCCTTGGAATTATTCAGGGTTGGTCGTCCCAGAATCATGTTGTAGGCCGAGAGTTCTTTTACTACCAGGAATCGGACTACCATGTGTCGTCCTTCCCCTTTTTCGCCCAGGCGGATGGGTAAATCCACTCGTCCCACTGGGTGGACGACTCCTCCTCCAAACCCTACTAAAGGGTGGAATGCCGGATGTATGCAATCAGTCTGATATTTTAGTTTCGACAGACATTTGCTACTGATGAGATCTGAGGAGCTTCCGGTATCTATGAGGATTCGGCCAACTCTCTGGTTGGCCACTTTACATTCAATAACGATAGGGTCGTCATGCGGCCCTCGTACCCCTCCTAGATCTTCTTCAGTGATGACAATCTCAGGAAATGAATATTTGGAGGGCCTTTCTTGGTGAACGGAATTTACATCTAACCGTCTGATATTGTCTTTGTTGCCCCTAATAGTGGGGCCGCCTCCTGAGAAGCCGCCTGCAATGGTGTAGACGACTGCATCATCTGTATCGGAACTGTCGGCATGTTGATTCTTTTTGGCCGACTGCTTTCTTGAGGAAGTGTTCCCCGCAGATTTCTTGACATAAGTGTCAAGATCACCTTGCTCAGCCAGGCGGTCCATGTACCGCATGAGACTGATGCATTCATTGGTGTGATGACCAACATCTTCATGATATGCACAGAATTTTTCTTGGTTCCGGTTGTTTGCAGAACCCTTCATGGGGATCGGCTTCTCAATTGAGATCCGTCCCTTGATTTCCTTTAGGATAAACTGGCTATCCTTGTTAAACGCATACTTTGGGGAGTATGGTTTGAATTCTTTTTTCTTTTTCTGGGCCAGCTGTTTAGAGGAATCAGCCGCCCAGACCCCGTTTCTCTTCTCGTCTTTGTTTGACGACTGTTTCTGTCGTCCTTCTCTTTTGTCGGACCTTTTCCCGTCTGACTGTTTTACCGTACTACAAAGATCAGTCGCCTGTATATAGGCTTCCGCTTCAATCAAGGCCTCTTGAAGAGTCGCCACCCTCTTTCGGACCAAATCAAATTTGAAGGTCGACCCGTCTTTGAGACCTCTGAAAAAGTCAGTATAGGCTACTTCATCTGGTAACCCTTGAATCTGTATTCTCATCAGGTTAAACCGCCTGATGTAAGAACGAAGCCCCTCCTTCTCGCCCTGCTGAATTGTTCCTAAATCAAGGGTCGTCTTCTTCGCAGGGATGTTCATGGCGAAGTTGGAGGTGAATAAGTAAGCAAGCGTCCTGAAGTTATTTACACAACCAGTCGGCAGGTTGCCGAACCATTGTTGTGCGATTCCTTTGAGAGTCGCTGGGAAACACTTGCACCAAGTGGGATCATCCAACCCTTGAAGGTACATCAGGTTGGTGAATGCCATCGGATGGTCTTCTGGGTTAGTAGTGCCGTCATAGGCGCCTACTAATACATTTTTCACTTTGGTCGGCTGAGCGGCTTCAGTAATTTCCTTGGAGAAGGCCGATGGCTGTTCACCAAGTCTAAGCAACCGTAGCTGCCAGTCCATAGGTTGGACATTTTTTGCTGCATGTCCACCAAACGGAGGTGGCTGTAAAAAATACTGTTGTTGCGGTAAAAACGATAAGTTTGGTACCGCCTGGTCGCTATGAAAGCCGGACTGACGGGAGGTGCCGCCTGACTGACTCTCACGATACGAATGAGTATGCCTCATCGAGGTATTTCGCAGACTGTCTTGGAAGTTTGAAGTAGAGGCCGACTCTGACAATCGGTCACTCTTCTTCTGCTCTAGCAGTAGCCGAGCGTCTGTGTATGTTTTCCTCGACCCGTCCGCCTAGATATGACGAACAGGTTTCCTATTTCCTGGAGTAGGAAAACGGTATTTTGTGAAATCAAGGGCAGTCGGCTCCCGCTTCCTAGATTTAGGATGAGGAGTCGCCTCTCGCCCTTGAACTGGCTTCCTCTTCTGTGAAGTGGAGGGTTTCTTAGCCGACTGCTCCTTGTCCAGAGCAGGCGGCTTCTTGTTGATCAACTCTTGAATTTCTCCCTTGAAGTCCCTCATGAAGGTCATGAGTTCGTTCCTTGTGATGGGAGCAGACCCATCAGTCGGCTGCTGCCGAACAGGCGGTGCGCCTGCTGGCTCACTTCCAGTTTGAAGATGTTCCCGTTCCCTCCTTTCAGTATGACGGGTACGTCGGGCCCTTAGGGTCCCGTCTGAAGCTGTGTGAGCTTCAACTTCAAATTCATTCTCAGTATCGTGGTCCGACTGAACTAGAGGGTCGTCCAGGGGACGCCTCTCTTCAGGAGTCGGTACAAACGTGGATGCCATCTCAGAAGTACTCTCCCCACAGACGGCGCCAAATGTTTCGGGGTTTTCTGATGTCCTGCGGGAGAGTTACAATTCCGAGACTGGAACCGGACGCCTGTACCTGCAAAACAACGGAGACTCCTTGTGGTGGGAGCTCCGCCTCCAACGATCAAGTTAGTACTTGTTTAAGGAGTAATTAATGCGGAAATTAAAGTGATTGGGTCTCTCTAGGTGAGAGTGTTTAATGTAGGTAATCTGCTTTTTTAGCGTGATCAGCCTGTAATCCCCCTTAATGAGGATTAAGGGAGGTATTTATAACCTCGGGAAACGTGCCAATCTAGGTTTAGGTTAACCTTGGGCTGATTGGGCTTCCCTCGGAAGTTGGGCCTAGGTGACCGGTTATCCCAGGTTTCATGGGAAGGACACGTGTCGTGTCGTGTCGTAATTGGTCCATGGTGGACGGATCATTGCTTGACACGTGGCAGACTCCTATTGGCCCATGTGACGGACACATGGCGGAACTTGATTGGTCCACTTGTCAGATGGTGATTGGTGGGGAAAAATTCCCTAATCAGTAAAGAAGAGAGAGCGTTGGGACTGTAGTAGTAGTAGTAGTAAAATTTTGACTTTACAAGCATTGCCAAAATTAAAAATTTCTTCCCCAAGTCACGTTCCACATGACCGAGTACGTCCTAATTTTATAACACTATTGGATTAGGTAAGACTAACATGTATCTCCACGTGGACATTTTTAATTGGTCAATAAGTCAACATAAAACACGCGACTTTTGTGAGTCTATGACTACCCCTAAGTTAGCGCGACCAAAAACATATCCAAATACCCCCACAAATCATACATCGTCTACATAAATTAATTCATACGAGTATTATTTTGTAAAATTTGAAAATTATAATAAGTACAGGGGTGAGCATGGGACGGGTATTCGTACCGTTAGTACTAATGGTTTGGGTAAACAATAATCAATATCACTAAAAGTGATATTCATAAACCGAACCGATAAGATCGGGTACCCGGACTTTGGATACTCAGATTTTCGGATCGGTTATCGGGTACCCAATAAGATATCCAATAATGACAATAAAACTTAATAATGTAGTTATTATGATATCATTTAACACTAATTAATAACAATAACACACGATCTTGACCAAATTATTAATAATATAACTAATCATTGATATTATAAAGTGATTATGAAGTAAAGTAAGAGTTTAGATTTTGGAATAGTACATATAAGTAGGACAAAAAATTGAATTTCAAGAACCCCGAAAACTGGACCAATTAAGTTAGGACCAAACCCAGACTGGACTGGTTTGGACCGATTTTAGAATTTTCATAAAAAAATTTCTAAATTTTAAATAATTTATGGAAAACTCGAAAAAAATTAAGGAAAAACAATATTTTAACATCTTTTTTTTGTATGTTTAGTACAAAAAAGCTCATACGACTAAAGTTTTCCAAGCTTGATAAGGATAATCTTAATCATTATTAAAGGTTTTATAAAAACCGGTCCAATCCACGACCAATTTTTATAGGGGTTTGGACCGGATCGGACCGAGGACCGAAAAAATAAATTTCTCAACCCGGAGACCGGATCGGTCCGATTCGATCCATTTTTTCAGTCCGGACCAATTTTGAACACCCCTACTCATGATTCTTGGCTTCTCGCCTACCTTTAGCCTTACTATCGTTAATACCCTCAACTTGACTACTTGGGATCTTCTCCTTTAATTGAAGACAAAGTCATCACCCTAGTTTTTGGTCTACAGTCTTCAATGGCTATATACATATACTCTCGCTGGACGTTACATCACCCACATCTAAATTTTTGGGGATGACTTTCTCTAAATCACCCAACACCTTGATTATTTCCTTGCTCTTAGGCTCCAAGTTTTTTGCTCTCATCAAGTCTTTTTGAGCTTCCACCAGCATCCCCGAACTGGCAAAAGCAACCCCTCTTCTAAAGAGAGCCTTCACAGTTTCTCCATCCACTCTCACTAATAGGGAACTAAGTACAATGACCTTGTTTAATTTGTTCAGTTTTAGAGCACAAGCACCAAGATTTGAGTGAAATCCTTAAGAAGTGGATTATTATCGCAATTCGAAACATTCTCGCATATAGTGCTGATAACAATGCATAGACTCTTAATTGCTTTGTTATAGATATCAAGAGCTTTGCTAAATTCACCTTCCTTGAAAAGGGAGTTACCTTCTTCCTTAAGGGATCGAAGTTACATATGGGACAACCTCATTAGGTCCATTGAATTTAATAAAGAGCTCCTCAATATCACTGTCACCTTCATCCAAGTTATCTAAGTGGTGTGATAGAAGAGGAGCAATTGAAAAGTCTACCCCCAAGCCTACCATAGTAGACGACAACAAGACACAATACTCAAAAGGAACTAATATAATACAAGAAAGAACAAACTAACTTTAACCCAAAATGAAGAGGAAGACAAGAGTACTTACTGATCAAAAGGTGTAGAGCAAGAATTTCGGCTCGTCGGTGCTAAAGGGATGATATTTGATCCACTCCAGACACCGACGAGCCAGTTGGGCTGAACCGGGCTAGGTGGCTCGAAAAGGTGTTTAAATTAGAGAGAGAACTATTAGAGAGAGAGATGTTGGGAAGATGGGCTTTTTATTTCATTAAGTTCTGCACAGTGTGAAATTGTGAGATTTTGTCGAGTTCTTGTACCTACGGTAGTTAAGGCTTTATTTGGTATTGTTTTGGAGATATTTTAGCTTATTGTGCCCTATTAGAGTTTTGACTATTTAAAAAAGTTAATTTGGGTGTTTGATAAATAGCTTATTAAAAGAGTTTTTTACAAAAAGCTCATCATAAGAGTTTTTTGAAATGAACTTATTAAACAATTAGCTTTTTGGCTATTAAATACACTAAAACAGATAACAATTAGTAGCTATTTATCAAACAATTTTACACAATCAGTTATTTACAACCAATTAATCAAATTCAGCTAATACAACCAGCTATATCAATTAACTGCCAGCTAATTACCAAATGGGGCCTAAGTATGACAACCTAAAAACTCTTTATACTCCATATATATAGTTTATAATTTCTTAAAAAAAAGTTAATTATAGATGTATAGTCTATAAATAAACATTAATAATAAGTTAATAACATACGTATAAAGTACTTTGTATCTCCTAAATTAATTTTAGTTGTACTAAATTTTTTGTACTACACTTCATATTTAATTTAGGAAAAATTACTTTAAATAATCCAACCTTTGCTCCTTTCTCCCAAAATAATCCCACCTTTTGATTATTTCATAATAATCCAACCTTTTACCCCCATCTTCACATAATGAAAGGATTAATACCGTTTTTTAATCCCAACTTTCACCAATTTATTTTCATTAATCCCAACTTTGGATTATTCCTCAATAATCCCAACTTTAAGGTGTCTATCATTCTTCATACCCAACCGGTAACTAAACCTGTTATATCAGGTCACTTGACACGTGTCAAGTCTTGATTGGTCAAAAAATTAAAAAAATAACAAAAAGAAAAAAATAACAAAAAAACAAAAAACAAAAAAAACAAACAAAAAAAACCAAAATTAAAAAAAAACCACCCAGCCAAAACCCCAACCACCCAAGAGTTCCGGCAGGCCGCCCAGCCCAGCCATCTCCCTCGTCGGACCGCCGGACCTCCCCCTCCACTAGAGTTGCCGCTCCGGCCGCTACCATCTAAACCACCATCCCCCCTCCCCGAAACCCCCTATGCAACCACCAATAAAAACCCGAAACCCCCTCGCAACCACTCATTTCACGACATCTAACCAGTCGCAACCCACCATCTTCATTCAAACCACCACCACCCTTGTCTGACCATAAAATTGGGCTTGAATTGTTGAAAGAAGAAAGAAATTAAGAAATCAAACCACCACCATTTGCAAATTTCAGATGTGATTTCCTTTTCCACTTGAATTGTTGATAGTGAAAGTGGTAAAGGAGAGAGAAAGTAGAGTTGTGGGGTGAAGGCAACCTATTTATGGTGGTTATTTGGTCGGTAAAGTGGTCATTTAACAAGGAGTTAATGATTTTCAGGGAACAATCGAAGGTTGGATTGGGAGTGTTGGTCGGTGGGCTATGGACCTATTGGTTGAGGAGAGAGAAAATTGAATTGAGAGTGAAGATAGTGGTGGTGGTCGTTCGACAAGGATGGTGGTTCAGTGATGGTTTCAAGGTCCATGGTGGTGATTCGGCAAGGAAAGAGTGGTTCGGTGGCTGGGGTTAGGGGTTTCGGGATGAGGGATGTCATATAGGGGGTGGAGATGGTGTTTTCCGGGGTGGGAGAGGGTCGGGGTCAGGTTTCGCGGTCTGAGCAGTGGGTGGGGTTAGGAATTCCGGTGAGCTAGGGTGGAGGGTTGGGTCATTTGCTGGTGTTTTTTTTTGGGTGGTTTTTCTTTTTTAATTTTGTTTTTAATTTTATTTTTTTTAACCAATTAATTTGTGACACGTGTCACTTTAACAAAAAAAAAAACCAAAATTAACCCATTCAACCGGCAACCAATTTTTGGGATTGAAGAATGATAGACCACCTTAAAGTTGAGATTATTGAGGAATAATCCAAGTTGGGATTAATGAAAATAAAATGGTGAAAGTTGGGATTAAAAAACGGTATTAATCCCATAATGAACCCAGATGACCGATTACCTAAACAACCGGTCATCCTTTTCTCTCTCCTCCCTCCTACCATCTTCCTCCATTCCACCACCCAAAGTTCCACCCCCTTCTTTTTTCCTCTTCCCCCAACCACTCTAGCCCCTTCCCACCAACAAACTTACCGCCCCCCTTCCCCTAGCAAACCTGCCGGCTTTCAAAAACCGGCCCACCCTTTCCCTCCTCCACTTCCAAAGCGGCTTACTCCCACCAAAAAAATTTAAACCCCTTTAATTTGCATTTTTCGACGAGAGAGAAAGTGAGGGGGTTGGGTTTTGGATGCTTTCAGGGATGGAGTAGGTGATATTCGAGGGCTAGGGTTTTAGTTATGGGTTGTTTTGGGGTTATGGTCGGCGGTTTCGAGGGTATAGAAGGTGGTTTGGGGGCTAGGATTTTGGTTATGGGTTGTTTCGGGTTATGGGTGGCAATTTCAGGGGTGGAGGAGGTGGTTTCGGGGGCCGGTGGTCATGGAGGATTAGAGAGGAGAGAGAAAGGTGGTTTTTTTTTTATTATTATTATTTTATATATATATATATATATATATATATATATATAAATTAAAATCTAAACCAAACCAATAAAAACGTGATACGTAAGCATGGGGTAAAAGGTTGGATTATTGTAGAATAATCAAAAGGTTAGATTATTCTGGGAGAACGGAGCAAAGATTGGATTATTTAAAATAATTTTTCCTTTAATTTAATTATTTACGGAATATGTTTTAAAACTATTAGATTTGATATGATGAAAATATGATAGTGTAATAAATCTAAAAAGATATGATATCTTATGACTAAATAATCAAATAAGATTACTAGGCTTATGACTAAATAATCAAATAAGATTACTAGGTGGATACTGTAACAAAGTTTACACAACAAAAAAAAAAAAAAAAGAAAAAAAGATGCATTATTTTAATTGCAGTATAAAGCATACAAAAATAAGGAGTGTGAAACTGTTTTACAAATTCCTATATGAGACTGGATGATTTGAATTTGAGACATATCTAATGCGAATCCTAGGATATACGAAGTAAAACCTATGGTGCACACACTTTGAATATTTCTTATTTTAATTAAGGTATCATTAACAACTTTTAACAAATACATGTCAAACGATATAATACTTATCAATCACTAATTTTCAATAATTTGTGTAACTAATATTTAATTACAATACATCACCCTATCTTTTTCACTATCAATATCTTGGTATATACTATGTATTAATTTTAACTAATATATTTTAGGAAAAATTGCCCAGAATAATCCCACCTTTGGGGCGTTCGCCTAATAATCCGACCATTGATATCAATTTGCTCAATAATGGTCCCAAGTGATCACTTACCCGTTAAATAGGTATATTTTTTTTTTAGTATAAAGTACACATGTCATCGTATAATTTGTCTACAATTTTAAATTAAAAAAAAATGAATTCAATAAAAAAAATCCGGCAGCCACCCACTCCCAAGCCTCAGCCATTGCAATAAGCATCGAATAAAATCCACCCATTGTGAGATCAGAGCTCATGATGCAAGATGTGTCGTCGCTACTGTTGGTAGTCTGGGCGGCTGAAATCAGGGCAGGGAAAGGTAAGGGAGGCCGAAATCAAGGCGGGGGAAGAGGAGGAGGCCGGAATCGGGGCGGGGGAATGACAGAGATGCCGGAATCGGGACGACGTTTTCCGAAATCGACGGTGGAGGGTGGTTATTGCTCGCTGGTGCTTCCTGAAATGTTGCCTAAGTTTTCAAAGGAGGGTCTGGGGTGTTGGTGGTGTGCGCCGAATTATTTGGTGGTGAATGCGATAATTGAAAAGAAAGAGGATGGGGCTGGTTCACGGTGCAGCCATACTTTGATGGCGGTTTCGGTGGAGCTTCTGGGCGGTCGACGTGCGGGACAGGAGAGTCCGACAGTTGAGCCGGTGGGAACGAGCGGTGGGGAGGGTGGTTTTGGCTGGTGGGGCCTTTTTCAAAATAACTAATTAATTTTTTCTATTTTTTTAAAAAATTAAACTTTTGTTATTTTTTTGACCAATCGCAGGCCGACATGTGTCAGTTGACTTGTTATAACAGATTAGTTGACCGTTTGGGACCGTTGGAGTGGATTGGCTATAAAGGTCGGCTTATTTAAAAATAATCCAAAGGTGTGATTATTTTGGACGGAAGCCCCAAAGGTGAAATTATTTCGGGCAATTTTTCCTATTTTTTATCAATTACATTCGAAACAAAGGTTATTATTATTTATTTATTTAGAATAAAAACAAAGGTGGTTCTTTTTTTTTTTTTTACAATCAAGAATACAAAATAAAAACAAAGGTTATTATTAGATTAATTACAATAGGCAAAATATTAGATTAACCATTATAGTGGTTACATTAACAAACACGCCAATTAAATTGATGCATCTATTACTCCGTAATAAACAAAGCCAGAGTATTTAATTAATTCTTTTTCTGTCACTACTATAACAAGGTGCAGCAAAATATTTTTCACAAAAAACACCAGAAAATACTTTCCACTCGACGTTGTTGTTGGCATTCAAGTCCATTTTCTCTCTCCTAAAAAAAGTAGATTATTGGGGAAATTTTTTCATTTTCATCAGAGAAACAAAACAAGGTAAGAGAAAAAGAGAGAGAATCGCTTCGAAGGCAAGCTACAAAAGCTGAACAAACCCTAGCCCCATCCAATTTTGCTGTTACACAAGAAGAGAGAGAAAAACTGTCAAATTAACGCTCACATTTTACTCTCATTGATTACGATTGCTTTTCTCACTCTAGATCTCTTTAAATTACTCTAATTTTTCCAGCAATGTTCAGATAATTAATCATTATTCCTCAGGTAATTTTTGGTTGATTTTTTGATTTCAGCTTTTTTTGCTGAACTTTACTTATTTCTAGCTTAATTACTTGTTTTTCAGCTTAATTTTGCTAATTTTTGGATTAATTTTGTGTTATTTCTGATTTTGTTAGGTTTGAGTAGCTTTTGTTGTGGAAATGGCGTCAAAGTACGGGTCAAAAACGAGGAAATTGGCGAATTCTGCGTCAACTTCAACTACGACGTCATCGAAGAAGTTTCTGAAAACTTCGGCGGATTGTCAGACTTCGCCGGCGTCGTCTTCGGTGAAGAGTAAGAATCATCATCAGTACTTCTACTCAGAGAGTCCTCCTGTTGAAACTGAGAAATTGAAGGAGAATGTCACCGTCACAGTTCGCTTTCGTCCACTCAGGTGAATTTCCTGCTATTTACTCTTTATTATTTTTGTATTTTTGTTTAGTTTTATAATTGAATTGAATGAACTCATTTTGCAATTAATTAAGTATTCTGGATTCTGATGATGTCTGTGGAATCAGTCCGAAGGAAATTCGGCAGGGAGAGGAGATTGCGTGGTATGCTGACGGCGAGACAGTTGTGAGGAGTGAGCATAATCCGTCGATAGCTTACGCCTATGGTAATTTTAATTACTTGCATGAGTGAGTATTTCAGTAATGTAGGTATAATTTACGAGTCTTAGTAAAAGAATCGGTGTTAATTTAATGTTGGAAGATTTAGTGACATCTTGTGTTGGCATTTACTAATCTCAATGTGGCTAGCTGTGACAAAAAGACGATACAGCAACCATTAAACTTGTTAGAGTGATCGTTCTTTTTTTTTTTTTTTTTAACAAAAACTCGATACATGTATGAGTAATTAGTTGCTAATGTCTGTATACTTTTAGAGTCTTATAATAACTATTGGTGTTGTTGCAAGTTAGAAGTCTTTGTGATATCTTATGCTGGCAATTACTATCCTAGGTGTGGATTCAAGATGTATGCTCAATACATTGAGTATTAACATGCATGAGTGATCATGTGTTAATGTAGGTATAGCATTTGAATCATAGTGGAAGAATTGGCTGTTTTGATGTCAGATTGTATTTTATCTTACATTGAGATTTCAGTCTCAAATGCATAATTTCTTTAGGTGTAGAAAATATTTGATTTGATTTTATTAAATATATGGTCCATAATTTGAACATCCAGAATTTCCATGTTGATAGACTTGTGAGAAAAAGATGCTAGAAAGATTAATTGTATTCATCTTATATTTTACAAAGCAGAATTAAAGCATAACATAATCACTAATAGTATACATGAAATTATTGAGATACACATTAACTAATGGTTATAGAGAATAATATCAAAGATATTCACAAAATAATAAAATATGATACGATTATAAGTATGATACCAATAGATGTATGATATCTCTTATTCTCTCTAAAATACTATCTAATTAACAGTGATGGAAGTTTTTTTTAATTCAAGACGATTATAAATGCAGAAGGATAATTCTACTTTCTGTTTCTTTAATTTATATGGAAAGAGGCTTGTGGTCTCCTTGATGTGCTTCCTTTGATTTACTTTCCTATCTAAACTTTCTTTTAATCTTTTGTAGACAGAGTATTTGGGCCCACGACCACTACACGCCATGTTTATGATGTTGCTGCTCAGCATGTTGTCAATGGTGCAATGGAGGGCATCAATGGTGCGTTAACATTCATATTAACAGGCATCAATGGCTGCAGTCTATTATGTTTCTTGAAAAAAAAAATTTGTGTCTCATTTTATTATGGTTCACATGAGTTCACTCTTTTTGTTTATTATACGATTTTTGAAAGGCCTCTTTTCTTATGTAGCACTGCAATCTTAAGATAATTCTCACTGAAATCTAAAAGAGTTTTGAAATCATGGGTTTTATGCACACCATACCTAAATAACACCGCATGGCCCAGACATTGTCTTGTAGTTTCCAGATCATGTAGTAATCTGGATTGCTACTCCATGAAGGGTAATAACATTTCTGATGGGGACAATCAAAGCAAAGACTCTTGTCTTTGTATTATTCTGGTATCTGATGTGGACATATTTATTTATGGTCAGAACAAACTCATATCAATTCTCTCTGTTATTTACTGCTAGTTATCTGTTTTCCTTTTAAACTTACTTGGACTTACCTACTTTGATTTTGTTGCACTAGAGTACCCAAAAAATTGTATGAAATCTTTTCTCTTACATTTTGCAGATGGTTCAAGATAAAATGCCATTACTTTTTCCTTTTCAAAGTCGTCAACTAGGTTGATTCTACTGATACTTTGGATGATTGTAGTTGACTTTGTTTTTGTTCTATCAGGCACTATTTTTGCTTATGGCGTGACCAGCAGTGGCAAGACTCATACTATGCATGTGAGACCTATGTCTTTGCTTAATTTAAATTCTTAGGATGTATCCTTGTTTTGATTTTTTTACCACAGAAAAGTCCTTTTTGATCAGTATTTCACAAATTTCCAGTCAGTCAAGTTGCATTCTAGGTTTTTTTTTTTTTTTTTTTTTTTTTTTTTTTTTTTTTTTTTTTTGGGGTAGGTATAGAAGAGGACACCCTACCAAACCGGAATCTCTCATAGGTCAACCCGGGTTAGCAGGCAAGACTCCTTACAAGTTGGGGGTGGGGAAGGGTAAGGGAACCCCCACTCCCAATCAATCCCACAACCATGAGGTTCTGAGAGACGATCCATGCCACTAGACCAGGTGTTACTTGGTGATCAAGTTGCATTCTAGATGCTTTTGCATTTTTGCTGAATTGTCATATGTTCAGGTTTTTGCCACCGATAATTTTTCTTGTTGTGTCTTTCATTAGTGTATTCTTCTACGAGGCACTTAAATTTGATCTACATCATACAATGCTGATCAATCTATTATGTCTTTTGTGAAACTTGACATTGTTCCTTAACCTACAACTTTCCTACTCCGGATTAGTGTCTCTTTGGCCAGAATCAATTAACTGACCACGCCACACTGTCTTAACTAAAATCTTGCCAGCTGCTAAGCCTTTTTGTTGCATTGCCACATGAGAAATGATAGCTTCTGGAGGCCTCTATTAATTCCACCTGGCATTCTAGATAGTTTTTCGTAAGACTTTGATAATAGGGTTGGACTTGTATCATTTCTAGCAGCCTAGCTGAATTTATTGATATTGTGTTCATTTTTCTCAATTAAATGGAAATTAATCTTGATAAATTGCTTTCTTAAATTTTTTTAATTGTGCTAACTTGATTTAGGACTTGCTCGCTTCACCTTGTTTCAAAAAATTGTTTCTTATTATTGTTAGAATTAAATCAGATCAAACCTGAAAATTCAGACCAGCTTGGATTAAAATTTCTTATTTTTTGTTTACTCATTACTAATTTTTTTATTTTTTTTTATTTTTTATTTCTTACTAATTTTTTTTCTTATACATTATTTCTTTTTTTTCTTATACATTAGTACTTTTTGTGTTTCTTTTTGATGTTCCTATTTAGAATCCTACAACCATTCACAATTTAAAGGAATCTTATAATTATCACCAAAAAAAAAAAAAAAAAAGAAGAAAACATAGCAATGTGTGGTCTTGTTAATTCGTCTCAATAAATGCTTTAAGAATATCAAAATTTATAACTTTTACTAATACATCATTAGAGATATTAATGGTCAAAGATGTAATTTGACAAACATGCATAATCAAATTGGGAACATATAAAAATAGAATAAAAATATAGGGGATGTATAATTATTGTGAAAGTTTTGTTGGACAATGACATCTAATTAGACCATACCAAACCAAATTTAGACTAGGACAGATTAAATCTTATTCAGATCATAATACCCTATTACAGATGAAGAGAATAATTTCTTATAATCTCCTGTAAAAGGCATTTAGTGGAGCTGTATGGTTTATTGGGTGCTTTATACTATGTATTTTTTTATGCTTTGACTATACTAATTTTTATGATTCATTTTAATGGCAGGGAGATCAGAGATCCCCTGGAATCATACCTTTGGCTGTGAAGGATGCTTTTAGTATTATCCAAGAGGTTCCATCCATTCCCCTTTGTAAAGAGTTGCAGTATTATATAGGCTGTCTTAAGGTTATTTTGAGAATTTTCTGACACTTACATATATGTTCCAGACTCCCAGCCGGGAATTTCTTCTCCGCGTGTCATATATTGAGATATATAATGAGGTATGTATTTCTCTTGATTCTTCACTTCATTCTACTAGTCATTGAAAGATGCATATCAGATTTATTATTCTAACATAATTCTGTATCACACTGTCGTGACTTTTCCTTGCTTTCTCAGACTTGTTACATTCATACGTTTAGCTATAAATGAAGTAGTTCGTTTCGTTTCTTTAAAATGCTTACTATAGCAAATAGATTTATCACATTATTTGGTTTGCTTTCTCCTTGTTAATATTCTATTTCTCTTTATCTAGGTTGTAAATGATCTGTTGAATCCTGCCGGACAAAATCTAAGAATCAGAGAGGACCATCAGGTACTTTCTTTTGAGGGTTTCATGCTTGCCTCAGTAACTCTCTGCTCATAGTTCTGTTTGTCGCTACTAGTAAATTAGATATATAAAAAAAGAAAGACTTGCTAGTAGTGATAAATCAACAGGCACTTCTGTACTTGCCTTGATGATCCATCCCTGTAATTTAGTGTGTGTGTGTGTTTTCCAACAACCACAATCTAGTAAGTCTCTTTCCAGATTGAAGCCTTACCTTGCAGAAATGGAGAGTTTTGACAACTTTGGTCTACATAAACCTGCAACTGCAGGCTATTAGGTCTTACAATCAGCCAATCAGGCACTTTTATTGAGGTTAGGTTGGCCTTATCAGACCTTTTTATCATGCTATGTGAATTTTGGTTATATAAGTTCCTATACTATCATTTTTATGAAATCACACTAGGGAAAATTGTTTATTGAAAAATATCATTATCATTGATTTCTTTACTCTATATAATTGAATATTGTATAGTACATTTGTACTTTTATCTTGCACCCCTTATGATAATAGAAATATCCAAGTTAGAGTTCCTCCTCCTTACATGCCTTACTGGTGCATTTTTACTATCATTGTTTTTTTAACTTCAATGGATATGCAATATATAGGGTTGCAACTTGCAAGTCACCATTCATCTAAATATAATATACTGGTAGTCTGGAAGCCAAATTTTGCATTGAAAAAGGTCATAAAGAGTTAGTTTGAAAGTTGCTGGGTTATCTTACAATTGATGCACTTACTCTACATTTATCTGTGATGTGAGACGGTCTGTTTCCTTAATTGGTTCCATAAGCCTTCCAGTCTAGGTTTGTAGAAAATGTGGGTCCAGCGATTAATATCCTTTGCTAATTCTCTTGAATATCGAATATATTTCTTTCATTTATTTGTACAGCTATCATCCATAATCTAGGGCTCCAAAAGTTTCCTTAATGGTATTTTCACGTGTAGGAGTATTTATATCACTCATACAACAGAATTTGGAATTAAGTGAAAGAAAATGCTAAAGAAGTGAGATTGTGTTTCTACAACTTTCCACCCCCTGAAATTTGTTAGATATGTAATTTTATAGTCTCAAGCATTAAAATTTACTGCTTGTTTGGAGGTTGCTATGTAACATTCTTTTTCATTGATTATTGGCCATAAGATTTAAAAAAAGACGACTGCAGGGAGTCTTTGTCGAAGGAGTAAAGGAGGAGGTGGTTCTGTCCCCGGCGCATGCATTGTCATTGATCGCTGCTGGTGAAGGTATATTTGGAACTAATTCTTTATGTGTTTCATGCTTGCACCTGTATAGAAAGCCTGTCTTATACAATTTTCATGTATCAGGTTTATAACATACAGTGTTCAATATTTTTGAAATTTAGAAAATGTGATATCTTCTCTTGTGTTCAGTTAGAATTGTATGAATTAACTGACTTTGTAGGTACTAGTTGATTAGCAACTTAATCATTAGCTTTGCAACTGTTTCTAAAACTATATAGCTATTCATCTCGGAAAATTTAACTCTTTTATTTTTATTTTTTATTTTTTATATTAGAAGCTTATTTCAGTTTGTTGAGAAAGCTTAATGCTTGATTTAATTTTTTGAGAAAGCTTAAGCTTACTTGACAAAAGTCATCTCCAGCTTGATCATGAATCTCTTCGACAATGTGACCCGTTTTTGAAAGCTTAGTACCTTTAAGCACTAATTGTGAATAATTAATATAATCAACATTATTTGGTTTGAAACTTCTAACCTCTCTTTGTACACAAGTGACACTCATCTCTAAGTTTTAGTATATTCAATAATTCCCTCAATTTTTTTTATTTATTCAAAATGTTATATTGGCCTACTTTCTACTCTAGTATGCTTCAAAAACATAAGAATCATAGAGGAGAATATGGTGAGTTGGTGACAAGGCATAAGGGCTGAAGGGATGTAGCTCTTCACCTCCTCCCTTCTATCCTGGGTGCTGGGGTAAAAATCAAAAGTGGCCAAGTGGACAAAATTCCTCTTAGCGTTTTAGTTTTGGGTAATGGACTAATGGCCTCTTGTTCTGCTCTTCTTTATGAGTAATGCTTATTTCAGTTTCATCATTGTTTTCTACTCCTACTCTTTTGATGATACTAGGTCTAAGATAAAAACTCCCTTTTATAACTGAATTCTACATACATCGGGTCTCCTAACTCTATCATTGGAGGATGCCTTAAATTCACAGGCATTGTGATAACTTTGATGTTGCTGGGGAATTTTGTTTTTGTGCTCAGTATGGAGTATCTCTTCTGTTGGAAGTTGCTAGGGTTGCTTA
Source organism: Chenopodium quinoa (assembly GCF_001683475.1). Taxonomy (NCBI): domain Eukaryota; kingdom Viridiplantae; phylum Streptophyta; class Magnoliopsida; order Caryophyllales; family Amaranthaceae; genus Chenopodium; species Chenopodium quinoa. Next base: position 4,017,790 of record NW_018743212.1, on the reverse strand, counting down.
CAGGATTCCATTTGCGAAATAGGGCGGGCTAGGCTGTAGAGGACATCTTCTAGTAAGAGTCCGTCTTCCCATGCCTTTCGGAAGTTCTTTTTCCGGAGTCTGAGTAGGGCTAGTGTATCTCCATTTGTTATTTGTTTTTGGGATGATAACTCTAAGATATAGGAGAATTATGACCCTGGACAACAATGTCCCTCAAGGATAGCCCTTGACCTTTTTTTTGATATCAAGCGACATTGTTTGACTGTTTTATTTCTCTGTGTGGGTGTTAGGAGAATTTGTATACATTATATGTTGTCCTGTTTACTTTTCTCTATCTACATTTTCCCCAGCTCAATGTAATTACATATTCTCTCTAAAAACAACATAGTATGAAATTGAAAAGAGGAGAGCCTAATCTCAAGGGAAGAAGAGCTGAAGAAGAGAGGATGAAAGGGTGAGTGATGTATAGGTCAGGAGAGAGAGAGAGTACTGTAAATGAAAAGGCAAAATTGAATATGATATTCCTGGGATTAAAATTTAGGCTCTAGTAGATGAAGATAATCCATCGTATGATTGATGAATAAATTTGAAGTTGATTGCTATGATGGTGTATACTCTGATCTTATTTTATGAGACCTTGTTATCTTTTGTTTCATGAATTCTTCTTTTGGTGACAGAACATAGACATGTTGGCTCCACCAATTTCAATCTTCTTAGCAGCAGAAGTCATACAATATTTACCTTGGTAAGTTGCTGCTACCTGTTTCTATTAATGAACTAGTTAATAATGGTATGGAACTTGGAGTGCTGAATCAGACATCTTACATCTTGGGATCCTTAACCTACTGAATTATCTAATGCTATGGTAGAAGATTAGACTATTGCTACTATCTTTACATACTCGTGGAAGCTGCCATGCATTGCCTAATTTATGGTATCTTCCTATCAAGGAATAACCTATATTTCTCAGATGATTTACCTGTGCATAATTCGTTGCAATAAAAGTTGAAAAAGATAAACTGCCGTGTCTTGATTTACACCACTTGTTCATTTTCTTTTATCTACAAGTATGTTTAATTGGGTTTTTTTTTTTTTTTTTTTTTTTTTTTTTTTTTTTTTTTTTTTTTTTTGGTATATTTAAATCAGACTATTGAGAGCAGTCCTTGTGGTGAAAACAGTGAAGGAGAAGCTGTTAATCTTTCCCAGTTGGTATGTATCTTTGTTTCACACACTTCTTGATTCTGTGACAACTTACTAATTGGTTCTGGAATTCTACCTGTTCCCTTTTTTGTAAACTGAAGCATATGTTGAAGACTTATAGATCTGTTTTTATCTAACTTATGCATGCAGCATCTCATCGATCTGGCAGGTTCTGAGAGCTCTAAAGCCGAGACCACTGGTGTTCGACGTAAGGAAGGAGCTTATATAAATAAAAGCCTGCTGACTCTTGGAACAGTGAGGATCCTGTCATTGTTTATTCTCTATATACATCATGTTTTTTTTATTTTATTTTATTTTTTATTTTCTATTTTTCAAATAGCTCTATACATCATGGTTGCTTGTGTTAAAAAAGAGTAAAATTGCTCATCTTGAAAAATCTCTTTTGTGGAAATGCATAAAGTTTTGCTGCAATATCGCTTTTTGATGAGATTCTACATTATGATAACTTCTGAATAAGATTTTAGGATCAGGATTAAGGATTACTGAGTGCTCAAACCATAGTATTGAAAGATAGAATGAAGGTGCTCAAAGTAATTTAAGGTTTTTGGCCAAATCAGGTCAAAATGGAAGACACTCTTGAGGAGATAGATTTTATATAAAGGATGAAAAATATTTAATAGGTTTTTGGATAAAAGAGGACATTTTTTGTGTAGAATTTTAATGGGGCTCTGGTGAACATGACAGTGCCAGAAGATGAAGGCTTAAAGAGAGTAATATTGGTCAATCTTGTTTTTCAAGGTGATGAGCTGCGCGAGAGACATAGTTGAGGAACTAGAGGTGAATAAGGGTATGAGGCTGAGATCATGAGAGATTAAGTGGCAATTGCTTTGGTATTGCTAATATCTACTGGAGTTTATCTTTAGATGATCTGGTTGAGCACACTCTGATACACGTTGGAGCCCCATTTTTCATGTGGATAACAAATAGGCTAGTGAACTTTTCCTGCACAGATTAGGGGAGCAATCTTTGGTATGAGTTTAGGACATAGCCCTCACTGATGATTTTTAAAGCCATTTTAAGAAATTAGGAATGGCAGAGTGCTGTTAAAAGCTCTTCTTATGGTGTTTAGTGATTTTTTTAATTTATTTTATATATTTTTTAACTGACTAGAATAATAAGAATTTTTTCCCCTTCCTAAGAATGATTGATTACAGAGAGGGAGAAAACTTTTCCAATAGGTGTAAATTAACATTCCCAAGGTGGAGGCTTTATTTTTCTTTCCCCATTATCCTTTGTTATGTTAAGGAGTGGAAAACAATTTTCCCATTGGTGAAAAATTAACTTTCCCATGGTGGAACACATTTTTCTTTTGTAAGGAAGGAGTGCCACTTGTTCCACTCTACTTCCTTACAACTCTTTTCCCCTCTTCCCATTTATTCTCTCCTTTTCACTTCCATTTCGTTGTTCTCTATTACTTTTCTTGTAAGGAAACTTGAGAAAACTATTTTACGACTGTTTTCTTGTGAAAAGTATTTTATATGGAAAACTATTTTTCATTGAAAATGTTTTCCGTCGAATCAAATGGAGCCTTAATAAGTTGAGACTTGAGATGCCCAAGATAAAGAGTTGGAGGATATTGGTTGGCCTTTCTTGATTTTTGTGCTGTTCTTATCTGTATAATTCTATTAGCTTGTGCAAATCCCAGCAAGAAGATATAGAATTTGTATGTAATCGTTTTAATGAAGATTAATATTTTCACAACAATATGCCTGGCCTACTAATGTGCCTTCAATAGCCGTGGAGTTTGGTCCTTGTTTCTTACTACATTGTGAGGTGACTAGTGGTGTTAGGGGGGGGGGGGGGGAGATTTTCTGCTGTGCTTCTTTACTGTGAAAGTGTGAATTTCTGATAGTGTTCTGTGGAGTGAAATCACCATACCTTTTGTAAGTGGTAATTGGGCAATGGTGGAGGTTTTGATTAATTTTAGCCTCTACCTGGTTTGTTGCATTATGTACTTTTACCATTTATAATAATTTTTTTTTATTGTTTTTTTATATGTTTGATGACTGCAGGAAAAAAAGCCTTACTGTCATACCATCATTGGTTTCTCATTGTTCATCCTTTAGAAATTTCTGTATCTAATGTTGCTATCTGCTGAATCTTCCTAATTGTTGGTTACTGATGATAAAAACAGGTCATATCAAAACTAACTGAAGGCAGGTCTACACATATACCATACAGGGATTCCAAATTGACTAGGCTTCTTCAATCTTCATTGAGTGGTCATGGGCGTGTTTCGGTAAGTTTGAGGTTCAATCATCAATTGATGAATCTGAGCTTTGGGTTGTAGGAAGTTATCATATTTTTCTGACTGATGTGAATTAATACTCTGGTTTATATGTGCAGCTCATTTGCACTGTAACTCCTGCATCAAGTAATACAGAGGAAACACATAACACTTTGAAGTTTGCACATCGTGCAAAATGTATTGAAATCCAAGCTGCACAAAATAAGGTATATTTTTCTGTATCTGAATTTTGAAATGTATTGTACTGAAGCTGCTGACACATATCAACCATGAGCAGATAATTGATGAGAAGTCACTTATAAAGAAGTATCAGAGTGAGATTCGCTTGCTAAAGGAAGAATTGGAACAATTGAAGAAAGGCATTCTCATTGTTCCTCAACTTAAAGTTGGTGGAGAAGATATTGTATTATTAAAACAGAAGGTATGCATATCTTTGTGAAAGGGCTATTTTATTGCCACATACTATCAAACGTCGTCTTGCATTGGACATTTTGAAACTCATTGCAGTAAATGATCCATTTTACTGTGTTTATTTGTCCAAGTAGCTCTATTCTTATTTCTAGCCATGTAATGTTTGAGTTAATTGTATGTATTTTTCAATTTGAAATCTGCAGTTTTAGTTAGAAAGTCTTTCTCCCCAGTGAAATGTGTTTTAATGCTTTCATGAACATGCTAACTTTTATTTTATTTTTATCTTAGAGGCTGATGTAGTAGCTAGTTAACCAATAATGAGACATTGCAGAAAAAAGAGGACGAAGACAGGAGAGAACAGGTGTCTTCATAAGTAGTTCAAATCACACATTCAAATTTGATGATCACTAGCGTTAGAAACCGCTTTTAAAACTGTCTTGGGCTAGATAGATGCTAAGTACAATATCGATTCCTAAACAACACTGGTGGGTGGGGAAAAGGGTGGACTTCTGATTATATCTTGTAGTGCAATTCAACCCAGATACAATCTTTCTGAGTTTTTTCTTACTTGAAACAGATTACTATGTTGAGGGTATTAAAAATCGTGGGCAATGATAAAGGTTTCACTTTAAAGTTTTTTAAAAAACTAGAAATTATCTGATGGTAAAGGAAGGAAAAATGTCTGGGATACACTGATACAGTTGGCTTGTTGGGTAATCTGTCATGATGCATTTGCAGATCAGCAATGCAATCTTCGATAGGATTAAATGGGGAGGATGACTCAATTCAAAGTTCCACTTCCTTGTCTATCCTGTGGTTTTCTATTTTTTTTTTTAATTTATTTATTTGGTCAGAAAAACAATGATAGGATCTTTTGGAATCGGAATAGGCCCTCAACACTAGAATCTTGAAAGACAAAGTAGTCCAATTTTTTTTTAACTTGTCCTATTGGAGTTTTCGTGGGATATTAAAGCTTGGTTGGTATACTTTATTTTTTCCTATTAATCTACTTAGAGGACTTCTGGTCCCCTGCTGCTGTAACGTCTTTGCTGTTCAACCAATTATTTGTTATAAAATTTATATACAATATACGCATCGGTTTTAAAGCCTAAAGGTGCTTTTATCTTGTGCTGCTTTCTGATTAATTCATCTAGATGCATTAGCTAATTCATTTTCTGTTATGGTCTGTAAAGCTAGAGGATGGCCAGGTCAAGCTCCAATCACGGCTGGAAGAAGAGGAAGAAGCTAAAGCAGCTCTCTTATCTAGAATACAACGGCTGACAAAATTGATATTGGTGTCCACTAAATCTTCACAGTCATCAAGGTTTTCACACCGTCCTGGTCCAAGAAGAAGGCATTCCTTTGGAGAAGAAGAAGTGCAGCTTCCCTTTTCCTTTTCTTTGTCCATTTATTTCAGTAGCATGTGATACCTCAGCATAGATTGAGTCAGATGTGTATAATTTTCAAATCTTAGTTAAAAAAATGCTTCTATTACTTTATGGTAACATTTTCAATGATTTGCAGCTTGCTTATCTTCCACACAAGAGACGGGATTTGATTCTGGATGATGAGAACATTGACTTGTACATTGCGCATGATGGAACTGCCGAGAATCCAGATGACATCTCTAAGGAGAAGAAGTCTCGAAAAAATGGACTTTTAAACTGGCTAAAGATTAGGGTAAGTGCAATTCCTTTTGACGGAATATATCTGTAATAACTTAATGTTCTTATTCTCATATTGTATATGAATTTGACGCATGAAACTATTTTGGGGTACTGGAGTATCGTAATGCATGTATAAGGTGCGATTTGCACCAATAAAATGCTTAGAGCTGTTGGTACGAACATATATCCAATAGTGCCACATGCAAATAATAGATTCTTGTTAGTACATGTGTGCTCACATACCTGCTAAGAAAATGGTGCTCACATGGGCATTGTGAAAGGAGGACATTACAAGCTCTAGAATGATCTGCTGTAAAATGTTTTGGGCTATGGCTTTTGGCATGTTCTCATCATTAGATACACAACTTAGATAAAACATGGCATTTGCATTTATAGGCTCACAGCATATAAATGTGTGATTTATGCATTTTATTGCTGTGACTTGCCCTGTCTTCTCGGTCCACCAGTTTTGAGTTACTATTTAGGTTATTAAAGAGCTACTAAGATTTGAAATTATAATGTGGAAGGTCTTCTAAAGGGATGAAGCGCCCTTCTATTTCAAATCAAGCATTAACTTTAAAAAGTAGAATTTGTAGGCCTTGTTGCCTTTAATGATGTTAATTTGAAGGCATCATTTATTCTTGTTGTTTTCTCTTGTACTTTTTTTTTTAAATCCAGAAAAAAGATGGTAGTTTGGGTGCTGGCAGTGATAAGTCAAGTGTGGTGAAATCAAATAGTACGCCTTCAACCCCACAGGCAGACAGTGTTAATCTAAATGCAGAATCCCGACTTTCCCAGTCTCTGCTTACCGAAAGGACTAATTCTGCGGAGCTTTCACCTGTAGCTAGACATGATAGAGAAACCCCTGAGGATTTTTCTGGACAGGGGACACCTCTGGTAAGTATTTTTTCTTTTGATCCATAAGTTTGTCCAACATAAATGGAATTTATGTTTGTACGTTTCTACTCAAGGGGCATAGATTAGGCATAACAAGTTACCTTGGGCTGTCACTTGTGTCACCCTGGGGGGGGGGTGCCTGCAGTGATAAGTCAAGTGTGGTGAAATCAAATGCCTTCTCGTAGTAATACTGTTGTGGAAAATGTAGCTTTGTTGTAGATACATGTTTGCATATCATAGCTTTTGTCTGAAGGTTCATTACCATTGTGTCAGACAAGTACAAAATCAATCGATCAGATTGATCTTCTCAGGGAGCAGAAGAAGATTTTGTCTGGTGAGGTTGCACTTCATTCAAGTGCTTTGAAACGTTTGTCCGAAGAAGCAGCAAAAAATCCTAAGGAGCAGATCCATGTAAGATGCTTGTAAAGTTTAGTGGCTCTGATCTGCTTTTTATCAAATGCCGTGACATTGTTATGTTTGTTTATATTTCAGATGGAGATGAGGAAATTAAGAGAAGAAATCAGAGCTAAAAATGAACAAATAGCGTCCCTCGAGAAGCAAATTGCTGATACTGTGGCTGCCAACTATGACAAGATGGACAATTCTGAGATGTCACAAGTAAGTGGTGTAATTTTTCTCAATCCATGAGGACCTCAAGTTTAGATTTTGATAGCTGAGCCATCAATTTTCCTCTCTTTTTTGGGTGGTCTCCAGACTGTTGCAGAACTTGTGAGCCAATTGAACGAGAAGTCGTTTGAACTCGAGGTGTGTTTTTGTTTGTTTTTTTATTTTTTATTTTTTATATATTTGTCATGTTTTTCTTTTATTGTTGTGTTTGAGAGTAAAATTTCCTTTGACAGAGGTGCAACCAACTCCTCTAGCCATCATGTTATGATGTAAAATAAAGTAATTAGAGAGAATGTGTTTTTATAAAATGCTTCTAGAGTAATACTATATCTCAAAAACTTCTTTTTTCTTTGTTATTACTACCTCCATTTAGAAACATTTGCACTTTATAGTTTTTCTGCACTATTCATACATCTACTTTGACTTTGCCTTTTTTCACATTGGATTATCTCAATGTATGTATTCAAAATATCAACATTTAAAATTAATTACTAATATATAATTAAAGTTATTAATGGTTAGAGTTGTGCGTTGGCAAACGTGAAAGCCAAATCGGTGCAACTATTTCTATACGGAGGAAGTTTTAGACTCTAGTCAATTTTATAGCCACGATGATGCTTGTGTATGGATTCTACGGATAGCTCTCTGTTAGTGCCTCAAACTATAGCAATTTTATTTTGGGTCAACTTTCTCCTGATTGAAAATTGGCTTTCAAAGTATGAACTTGGATGAAAAATAATAAAGCAATGACTGCAGAGTGAGTAGAATTTCCATGAGATGAAATCAATTTCATAAAAAACCTTGGATTTGGAGAGAAGAGAGAACCTTTTTCAACAAACAGCATATATCTATTTCTCTTAATGCTCTTTGTCAGCCAACATTGTAACTGGATACGATATTGTTCTTCAAATTTAAAGGGATTTTTTAAAAAAGCTGGATGCTGCAATTATGTGTGCTTTTAACGAGGAGTCACTTTGGTTCATTTAGCCGACCCCACTTATGGAATCAAGGCTTTGATTGATTGATTGATTTAACGAGGAGTCACTTGAATTTTATGGTGGGTAGTATAACTTCTGGCTAGGGCTTTTACAAACAATTTTTTCACATATATACACATCAAGACTGCTTGTATTTCCCCTTAAACCTTGATCTCCTGTGTGAATTAAGGCATAAGTTGCTGCTTATAAGTTAGCAGTCTAGTGGCCAACTGTAAATGTATTTTGGTGCCAATTTTCTGCCAGCTCTGTTCATATATATACTTCCTCTGCTTTTTTTATATTTGCAACACACCTTCTTAGCACGCTGTTGAGAAAGTGATTAGACTAGGTAAATGAAGGATTTAAACTACTACCTCCGTTAACAGTTAGTTGCAACGATTTGACATAAAGTAGAGAGGAAAAATGTCCCATCGTTGCAACTAACTGTTAACGGAGGTAGTATAAAATTTTAACAGTAGCAACTGGCTACTAAGCACTTTCTTCTTATTGGTGGTAAATTTTTGTCAATAACAATAAATTTCTTAAAGTGCGTGCCTAAGTGGTGGGTTGTAAGTAAATATATACGGAGGAAGTATATATATTTATTTATTCATCTATTCTATTTTTTCATTTTCGCATTTGGTTTTTGCTTATAGTTTGAAGAAGTTTAGATGCCTTTCTGAAAACTATTAGTCCGTTTTACTTTTCTTTTCTGTATTCAGTTTTTCTTTCTCTACTTGGTTGTTTTTCTTCTCCTCTCAAATTCTTTTCATAATATTATTTCTATGTTCAAGGTTTTGCTGTAGCATATGTTTGGGTGTAAATAGTATCCTGTTCTTTCTTGTAGGTTAAGATTGCAGATAATCGGATAATCCAAGAACAGTTGGACCAGAAGGTACAAAAGTAACAATTGGCTCCTGCTAGTTACTCTATTTATTCTGTGTATCTGAATCCCTTTTCTAACTTCCATATATGCTGCCTAGCAGATTGGTGAAGTTGAAACATTACAGGGAGAGATTAATTCCTTGAAGCAGCAACTTTCTGAGGCCTTGGAATCAAGAAATGTGAACCAAACATTCAGTAATCCGCAGCAGCATGGTAGAATGCAATCCATATCCGAGGGAGTTGAGATGAAGAAGGAAAATAGATCTTTGGTTAATACGAATGAAAAATTGCTATTGCGTGCCCAGGTTTGCCACTCCCTTTATCTCATGGTATTTATTATGCCTCAAAAAAAGAAGTATATCTTGTGAATAAATATGTACTTGCCATCATTAGGAAGGTTCAGTTTCATAGTACAGCATAGTGTTCCTATTTTAATTCATGTGTTCATCTCATGTTCCTTTAATAGACCACTGAGATTGAAGAACTGAAGCAGAAATTGGCTGAACTAACTGAGACAAAGGACCAGCTGGAGCAACGAAATAAGAAGTTGGCGGAGGAGAGTTCATATGCCAAAGGGTTGGCTTCTGCTGCAGCTGTTGAATTAAAGGCGTTGTCGGAGGAGGTCTTCAAGTTGATGAATGAAAATGAAAAGCTTTCTACGGAGATAACAGCTTTAAAGAATGCCCCCACTCAGCGTAGATCAGTTGTAGCATCAAGAAATGGAAGGAGAGAGAGTCAGGTGAAACGCCAAGACCAAGGCCTGAGCACCTCAGAACTTAAGAAGGAGTTGGTCGTTAGCAAAGAGCGAGAGCTTGCATATGAATCTGCCCTTCAAGAAAGGGATCAAAGAGAGGCAGAACTCCAAAGAAAAGTGGAAGAATCCAAACAACGAGAAGCATACTTGGAGAATGAACTTGCAAACATGTGGGTTCTTGTGGCTAAGCTAAAGAAATCACAAGGAGTCGAATCTGATATCTCCGACTCTGCAAGCCAGAGAACGGACAATTGGTAATCTGACAAATGCTAGATTTGTATTGGAATGTACAAAAGTTGGGGGAGGGAGTTGTAAATTGAAAAAAAAAATGTGGAACTTTGGTGGTTAGTATCAGGGTTCTCTAACAAATTCAGATTGATTTTGCGATGAGTGCTGATGCGTGAGCTTTTTGTGTTATTGATACCCTGATTCTGATGTAATTAATGCCAATCAAGTTCCTTTTTGGCTAATTTTCCCATTCGTTGAGTCCTGTTGTGCTTCCTGTCGTACCGAGTCTTCTCATGGGCTCTATTGATGCTTACTGTTCTTCAAGCAAACTTCCGCTATGAATTAACCATTTACAGGGCAGAGTTTCTGATCAATGATTTTCAAAACATCAGTGGCTCAGTGCCCCATCTAAACAGACTTGAATTATTAGGCAGTCTAGGAGACACCGTTCCAAGCCGATAACCAGCAGTCATTTTCATTATATAATCACCAGTTACACCACCTAATCAGCAGTAACTGATTAGGCAAGGGGGGTCTTAGGCCTGTTGGCCTTGCAGGCTCATACTAACAAGTTAGAACTTAACATAACACACCTAGGGGTGTCAATTCGGGTAAAGAGTTTGGGTTTGGGTTGGGTTTATCAGTTTTGGGTTATAACGGGTTGAAATAATTAGCGGGTCGGTTTTGAAAATCATCATGTCAGTTCGGTTTGGTTTTTTTTTTTTTTTTTTTTTTTTTAATGCGGTTTCTATTCAAGTCCGGTCTTAATCGGGTCGGGTTGTAGTTGGTTCGGATCATAATCAGTTTGGGTTGAACCGGGTCGGTTTGAAAACGGGTTTAGCCAGTTTAAAGTGGGTTTCGGTTCAAAACAGTTCGAATCCTAATCGGGTCGGGTTGTAATAGGTTCGGGTCATAATCAGTTTGGGTTAAACTGGGTTGGTTTAAAAATGGGTTTCGGTTCAAAGCAGATCAGGTGAAATCGGGTCCTGTCATTATCGGGGTTCAGGTCATAATTAGTTTGGATTGAACTTGGTCGGTTTGAAAATGGGTTGACGTAATTTAAAGCGGGTTTCAGTCCAAATCATATTGGGTTAAAATCGAGTCGGATCGTTATCGAACCGAGTTAGTTAGATAATGGGTAGGAACGGGTCATGTTATAATCAAGTTAAGTCATAAATAAGTTAGGTTTATTGAGTAATGGGTTGAAAAGGATCAGATCATAAACATATTGGGTTACGGGTTGTAAACGACTCAGTCATAACAGGTTACCGGTCGCAAACAGTTCGGTCTCAATGGGTTACGGGTCGTAAACAGTTTGGTCTCAACGGGTTATGGGTTGGAAACGGTTCAGTCACAACGGGTTACGGGTTATAAATGGTTCGATCACAACGGGTTACGGGTTGTACCGGTTCAGATTTATCGGGTTTTTGCCGGGTTTAAACGGTTTTCGGTTTAAAATGGGTCGGGTGACTATCGGGTTTAGACCTTATAGGTTTGGGTTGTTGTCAGATTCGAGTTATAATGGTTTGGCTTGATACAGGTCGGGTTAGTAACGGTTCGCACAAATTCGGTTAAGCTTAGTTTCGGGTTAGAAGAAATTGGTTCGGGTCGATTTTCGGTTTCCAAAAAATGGGTTTTACATGGTTCAATTCCTTTTCAGATCGATTCGAAACAATCGGGTTTAACGGTTCGAGTTAGAAACTGACAGCTCTAAACACACGGTATCAAATATCAAGTTTCAAATGTATGCTGTCATGGTATGGATTGGTATCATTTCTGTTTCTAATTCTAACCAAATATTGTATGTATAATCTATTTATGCATAATTTGGATTGCACCAGAATAAGTTTGCACTGCTTTAAAAAGAAAAATAAAATCCTCAACTTTTTACATTTTTGAATAAAAAACTAGATAAAAGCCCATCCAATGCACGAATTTTTAATACATAAATCTGAAAAAAAATATTCCGTATATTTCTTAGTTAGATTCTAAGTTACTTTAAATTTATTTGATTTATTCTACTATTTAACGGTTTCAGATAAAAAAAAAATTAAATTCTATTGTCTATTCAAAAAAGTCTAAGGTTTAATTTTTTTGATGTAATTTATGATGCGACCTTATTCGTCATTGCTAGTTATGTGTTAATTTTTATTAAAATAAATTAATTTTAAATATGTTAGGTCATTCGTAGTTTTAATTCTAAAATTAAGTACAAATCTCTTTTATTAAACAAGCCCTTGTTGTTTGATAAAATATAATACCGATATCAATTATTATCGATAAGATTAGTTTTTAAATATGATTTTTTATGGTTAATATTATTCAAGTTAATTTTTTAAAATTCATAATCTTACTTGATATTTTTTTTAAAAATCATACTCTTATGGGGAGCTCTAATTTTTTTTTTTTTAAAATTAAAATCTTACGCATTCTAAAATCTTAGGGAAAAATCCCCCTCTATTAGATTTTTATCAACAAACCCTTTTTTTCTTAATTTATTTATATACTCCCTCGGTCCCTCCGTTTACTTTGTTTCATCATTGTCAAAGTAGATCTACTATATGTTTCCAAAAAAAAAAAAAAAAAAATAATTCCACTGTATTAATTCTACAAAGTCTACTGTATCAATTTACAAATTCAAAACCAAACGACATTTTGATATCTTATTAACTTCCTCAGTCATAAATTCATAATACTAGACACGGCAGCGACTACAATCGCCGGTAAAAAAAAGCAGACGGAGGCGCGCATAACCAAAGTTGTCTTACTCCAATTCCATGAGTATGTTCCGGTGGTAAACACGGAGTAGAATAATGGCGATGTTAGCATTTCAACGAGCCACGAGAAACATCCACATCCCCGCTGCAGATGCACCTCGCCTTACCAGATTCTCTCTCCGCCCACCTAATTATGTAAGCAATTTATTTTTGGTGCTTCATTTCTTAACTTTAAGTTTCTAATTTCAATTTTTTTGATATTTGTTTCAATCAATCGCCTAATTTGCTCGATTTCGCCGTTTTCTTGCTAATTTTAGTTGAAATTTGAATCAAAATAGCATGTCCGTCGTATATTACATTGGTTCTGCTCCATTAGTCCTGTAGTTCTATATACTGTACTCTTTTGAATTTACAATTTGTTTTCTTGTGTGTTTTTAAATTTCGTATGTACTGCCTGTTTGATCAGTGGTAAATCGTAATGACAATGGATTCGTACATAAGTTTGTATGAATCAATGCCGATTTCCATGTAATTCATCCCAAATTATCTCTAATTCTTAGCAAATGTTTCGTATCATCAGTTACCATTGGGGTTGTAATGGACATTCATAAAGAAAAGAACAAGTACAGGAATGATATTGCATGACTGACATTAGAATGGTATTTTGCTTGCCAAATTAAACTTAATTCATTCCCAAAACCCACTCCGGTTTAATATAAGCTTAACAATTGTTTTTTTATTGGTCAAAGTTGGTAAATTTTGATTGTATTTTATTGCAAATATGCATAATGATATGGATATTGTATGAGGTATTGTTAGATTCGTTTCATTTCATTATTTTAAAATGTCAACTTCTTATTTGTATAAATGCATAGCTATTTATATAATTTGTCAAATTCTTTTCTTGGAAACCGTGCTTAATGCTCAAGGTTGAATAGGGATGGAGGGAGTAGCTTGAGTCTCTTTAACATTGCAGTACTAAGAATGAAGATGGAATACTTTTGTGTCAGATTGAGTGGGATAAGGATGCTGCAGCTATGATGTATGATCTGGTCTAGTGGTAGTTTATTTCATAGGTGTGCTCTATTTTCTCTCTTGATCGAGTTTAAGATACGGAAGAGTACACGGGGTTCAGTCATTTGTTCATGGGACAATGTTTGGAAATATGAACAGACCATTCAGTTATCTTTCATGTTGACACTTGATAGTGCTTGGGATATTCATGGAGATTTCTTCGTGAGAGCATGAGACCATGGTTCAAGGGAATTAAATGAGTTTATATAGATACTTGAGGTGGGTGGTTTGTTAGGAGCTTTATAATTCAGTCTCTTTTGTGTTGCTCAATCTTATCTCTTCTGACTTTTCATATTAATCTCATTTGGAAGAATGACATAGCTCTTAAGGTGAAAATTTTTGTTTGGATGTTGGCATTTGATAGGATTGATACTAATTGAATACAACAAAAGCAGGGACTAGGTCACCAAGGTTGGATATCTCATCTATGGCTGTGTACTTGTGTAGAGTTAATACATTCAAAAGTGTATGTTTTTCTTTATTCTTAAGTGGTGTGTTATGTTTGTAGGAGGTTGTCGTGCATCAGAAATCTTGGGTTTTTCTCTTTACTATTTTTGATTGGTTGTGGATGCTCCTTGTGGGGTTTGGAGAGGTCAAGGAGAAGGGGTTGGTGTGTTGTAGTACTTTTCTGACATCTTGTGGTGTGTGTGGTTAGGGAGAATATTCAGTGCAACTTTAGGGAGCCAACTTATCTTGCAATTTTCTATGGGATTGGGTAATATATTTAACATCCTTTGAGGCTAAGGTGTTTGTGCTTTGAAGAAATCAACTGCAGAAGTGCAGAGATTTAAAAGAACTAGTTTAATTGTATATAAAGTAGAGATATAGATTCTTTTTCTCATAAAAATAAATGAAGTTTATTGATTTATTATGTTTGCTGGAATGCGTATTGGTTAGTGATTCACACTTGAGATTACTATTTTGGCAGGGAGGGGATCTAAGTTATAGTAATTGTGGTGTTGAATTTCTTTTGATTAGTTAATTATGAGGAGTAGAAATGGAATGGATTAACAACCTTGCCAAATTTTTTGCTCATGATTTTTTTTTTGTTTTTTTTTTGGACTCCGGCAAAAGATTTGATCTCACTCACCGACTCACCCAATTTGCTACTCTTCATTTTTCCATCACCCTTTGCTATAGGGTAATGTAAAAGCTCAAGCCATCCCCAACATTCCATTTTCCTTTATCTTCTGGCTTTAGATCACCTGCATCATCACCATCACATATTCACAAATTACAACTATTTACCCAGCTACAACACAAGCGCCATAACAGGAGAAGGGGGGGGGGGGAGATCCAAAAATGTGATATTTATGTTATCTTGGCTCTGCAATTAACCTGTGATGTCAGTGAGTCACTGTGCCAGATCAGCCTATCTGTGGTTGGTGATGTCGATAAGAGGGTGGAGTTGTGGCCTTCTGTTGGTTTGGGGTTTGGAGGCACTGTAGTAAGACGGGGCCGGTTGGTGAAAACATCGTAGAGAGGTAAATGGATGTCTGGGAGAGGGGAAATGAATTTTGGTGGATTATTAAAATGACTTAAACAAGGGAGCAAGATAGTGGAACGGATTTAATCCATTCAATTCTCTACTTGTCTTTGAATCTGTTGTGTTTTATTCTTCATGGATCAAACCAAATTAGTGTAATATGTAGCGCAAAACAAGGAAGGAGAGAACAGAAAAGAATGCTAAAAGCAGTTGTATCATCATGGCATTAACCTTGGTCAATAACATGGAAGGAACTAAAGCTTGAATCTGCTATAAGTTGTTAGTGCACTTAATTGATTTTGTTTTTTCTGCTGAGGTGGTGACATCTTAAAGTCCATGTATCATAACACCATTTGGGTTGTGCAATGCTTAGAAAAGTATATGCTTTTCTGTTCTGTTTTTAAACCAGATTATCATTCTGCATTAGGTTGATAGTGGGCATGCCATTATTCCTTAAGATTTTGTCTACTTCTATTTCCACCTTTGGCTAGTAGATATGTGTGAGCTTTTTTTCCCGCAATATTACCATAGCTCGGTGTACAGAACAGCTGCGTAGCTTTTGCTTGCAGTTAAGTTGCATTAACTGTTACCATAGCTCGGTGTACAGAACAGCTGCGTAGCTTTTGCTTGCAGTTAAGTTGCATTAACTGTTAGTATCTGAAATATATGTGATACAAATCATACAATGCTTATGCATATATTTGCAATCACATCTTATGCATACATTTGCAATCACCTCTTACTATAGTAACTCATAGAAAAAGTATGCAGTTTTGGGCATGATCTTGGAATGGTCACTGGATTTAGGGAAGTGGCATTTTACAGGATTTATGCTATCCCTTGTGAGTTGTGACTGTGTGACGTGGATTGAAATTTGGATAATTGTCATTGTAATTCAAGTGTTTTCAAATATTTTCTTCAATAATAAATGTCCAATGCTGGAAAAGAATAGGTAGTAACTGATATATCTATCTTGAGATTTTAAAGTATGCTTTCAATTACTTGGTGGGTGCTTCAAAACACGTGTTACATATTGGTGTATCGTGAAGAGCAAGTTTGGAATCTTTTACTGAACAACTTTTACTTGATTCTAACGGCATTTGTTTGATTTCATAATAATTCTGTTAACCTAATCTGTCCATGGCAGTAATGCAAAGTAGTTGTTTCTCTGTTGTGTTGGACATTTAAAAGGTTATTTGTGTCTTGACAACTGCATATGTATTTTATACATTGCATGTTTACTTTTTTCTACATTAGTCATTAGTCATATCACAGTATGGCTTGGGAGTTAACTTGACATTGGACGTTCTCTTTCAGGCAGAGGTGGAATTTGCTGATGGCCGTGCATTCAATTTATCAGCAGAGTTTCTGAGAGTATTTAGCCCAGCTGCAGACAGCAAGATCCGTTCCATTGGTGGGGAAAAGGTAGAATGTGTGTTAATTTTGTTTGTCTGTAGTTCCTTGGTAATCCTTTTCAATTCCCAATTGCCATTGAGGTTTTGTAGATGACTAAACTATTCGCTACACTGCAATTCCTTACTGAAACAGCATTTGGGTGTTTGTCACTTGTACGCTTCGTACATTAAGTTTGTTTCTGGGATTCTGTCAGTGTTGTAAGCAAGTATGACTAGAAAAAATATGCTAGCTAGAAACTGAGCTTGCATTTGGATTCATGTATGAGAAGTGACAGTTTGACTTTGGAGACAACTGATGGTAAAACCGGACTATTTCAACAGCCAAACGAACCCAACTAGAAATCCTCATCAGTTACAAGTGATTTTTTTTTTTTTTTTTTTTCTGTTCTCTTGCAGGTAATATTTGGCCGGCGTCATGTAGGGATCATGTCTGCAGAACCTGTAGGGAATTATGGGGTGAGGTATGTTTAGACATTTAGTATCTTAAGATGAAGTAGCATAGTTTTTTTGGCGAATAAAAGCCTATTTGTGAAGTCTTCATATTCATGCATGTTCTAAATGTGTTTATATGCTGTTCAGGTTGCTCTTTGATGATTTGCATAAAACAGGGATATACACATGGAACTATTTCTGTTACCTTGGCTCCAACAAATTTTCTCTCATGAGAAATTATATCAAAACGTTGAAGAAGCATAACCTGAGTCGAGATCCCAAAAGGAAATAATTACTTGAAGGGCTTCATGTACTCTTTGTACTTGTATGACACAAGTTATATTAAACAGTTTTGTTATAATTATCGTTAAAATGTCGTTATGGTTTCCTATTTACCTTTTAATGTGGTTTGATGAAAGATCCGAAAAACACATCTAAATAAGAAACTAGTTATACAAATAATTGAACTCCAGGTACGCCGCCTAATGCCATATAGCCATATAGGTATCATAATTAACATTTATTAACCGTTCATTAAGTTCGTTATATTAAATAATGGTTCAAAATTCGTTATATATATTTAACCTATTTGGGCATGCCTCATAATAGGGTAACATTCAAGCTATTGAACTCCACATAATTCGAATATTATTTATATGCCTCGTTAAAAATAGTTCGTTATAACTATTAGGTTAAAGTCGTTATAATTTCCTATTAGCTTTTGTTGTACGTAATTTATAAACCTAATATGTTCTTATATTAAAAGGTTCACTAAGTTTGTTATATTGATTGTTAAAAAGTTGTTATAGATTAAACTTCGTGTATGCCTACAATGCTTTAATTCGTTAAGTTCGTTACAATTATTGTTAAAAATTCGTTTTTAGTTATGATCTTGTAGGTCTCATGACAAATAGATCGTTAAGTTCGTTATGAATATCACTAAGAATTATATGATTGTCATTAATTTTTTTTGTCGTAATTTGTCAAATCAAATATGCATTGTAGGTTATAAAAATCTTATGATTTTGAATTTAATATACATTGTTGCCTAAATGAATTTTATTAGAGTATCAAGCTAAATGAACTAATTACAGGGCTAACAAATAATTTACATTAAATTAAATTGAGTTCAATGAACTTACAAATTCAATAAGATCATAATTGGTGACTAATTATTAGAATCAATTAATACTTTAGAGATCATATATACAAGATATATATATTTTATTTATTTATTTATTTATTTATTTTGAGGGAAAATGTAATAAATATATCTTATGTATATAATATAATATGTCGTTAGTTCATAATTATGAGTTCATTAGAGAATTTAACAAACTCGACGTACTCCTAATATATATGACATTTTATTAACTAAATGGTCATTAAATTCGTTAGAATGATCTTTTTATTAACTAAATGATCGTTAATTTCGTTATAATTGTCGTGTTAATCTTTCATTGTAAATTTTTTTACATGCTTTGCAGTTTATATCTCTCAAGCAAAACAATTTCAAAAATCGAAATGATGTGTAATAACAGTTAACAAACATTTTTTTTGATGTTGAGACTTGAAGAAAAGAACCCTTTTTTTTAATGAAAAACAAAGACTTTCTTATACCAGAATTCACAAAAAACTATAATCCAACTGGAAAAAAAAAACTGAACCAATAACAATTCAGCATTCTAAACAGAAACTTAGTATTCTAGCATGTAACGCTTGAAAAAAAAAAATGCACCAAACAGAATAGTAGGGATATAACGTGAACAACTTAAATAAAATTATTTTTTTAAAAAAATAAAAATAAAAAACCCTTCTTACATAAAATTACTTAAATAAAAAAAAAAAAAAAAAACACTTTCATAAAATAAAAGTAATACAGTAATTTTTTATCTAATGATCTTCCATATCTTTTGTTCATCTCAAAATCATCCATTGATATTGATTTAATCAACATAAATCAACCAAATCACACTACACATTTTCAAATTAAGCACCAACATTTTCAAATTAAACACCAACATTTTCATTAAAACAACGAACGAAAACAACAACGACAATGTTAAAACAAACAACGATGACAACGATGATAAAACATAAATTAAAGACATAATAATTTAGACTAAAAAAAAAAAAGTACTTAAAATAAAAAGACACATAATAAGTTTGATATAATTTCCCCCTCTTTCACCAAATGATATGATATGATGCTTTGAGATCAGATTCCAAGTTTCAACTCAAGTTCTTCATCAGTGAGAGTTTGAAAAGAGTTGGCCATCTCAACATTATTTCCAGCAACATTCAGGATTGCACCAACGTTGCCACCAGCAAGCCTGAATTTGTTGACATACTCCTTGAACCACAAAAACCGACGAATTGGTCCAATAGGGCTTAATGGCACCAGACGAAGACGTGGTCGTCCTCGACGAGCCTTAAGTCCAAGCCTTAGGGTTAGATCCACTCTAGGAGTGCGAGGACCGTTATTAGCCCTTCTTCCATTGGTTTGATCTAGAAAATCATGAAATGCTGGTGGTGCTCTTGGTTCGAAAAAAAATGGCCTTGTTGTTAAACCACCTTGAGGGTGTGGCTGAGGCATAGGATAAGGCTCAAACTCAAGGTTTGGCTCAGGCTTAGGCTCAAGCTGAGGCTGAGGCTGAGGCTCCTGAGGCGTCTGATGTTGAGGTTGAGGTTGAGGCTGAGGACCATGCTGAAGATCAAGCTGAGGCTGATACCAAGAGTCCGCCACACACTCAGTCAAATGAGGCTCAAGCAGAGGTTGAGATAAAATTGGATGCAGAGGCTGAGGAGGAGGAGGAGGTTGAGGTGGCTCAGGCTCAGGTTGAGGCTCGATTGGTGGCTCAGAAGGACCCTCATCAAGTTGCGGATTATCAGATGGCCTTTGTCTACGGCGTCTACCTACACTTATATAGGTTTTCAAATGGGTGAAAAACTCACCTCTTATTTTATACCTTTCACCACATACTGGACACAAATAAGGGTATTCAGGTGTAACACCTGGGCGATTTGAGTTAACTTCTTCTCCTTCTTCCACCCTTCGAAATCGAGATCGGCCTGTACTCTCAAGGGAATGGGATTTGCATGGCATGTGTGGAGTTCTTTTGTGCCTCCTAATTCTTGCCATGGTGCACCAAACTGGTGGAAAAACAGAAAGAAAACAATTTTTTTTTTTTTTTTTTTTTTTTTTTTTTTGGCTTTTGGGTTTTTGGGTATTTACTTAGCGAAGTAGAAGTTTTTTGTGTGTGTGTGAAATGGAAGGAGTAAATGAGTTTATATAATAGGAATGTTGAAGAACTAAGGATGATAACACATCATCAAATTATTATTTGTTTGAGCAAATTTCATTATTAAATGTGATTTTTTATTTTTATTACTTTTTAGAGTGTGACTTACATGGTTACGTTTGAAATCACACCAATATCACAAGCATTTGAGATATTACAGATTAATTTTAGTTGTCGAAAGGATTTTTTTGAGGATATCATCAGATATTGCTTATATTTTTCCTTATTTACCTTACTGCCTTTTGATGGAAAATGGTAATAAATCATGGCCTTTTGTAGTTAGGTAATAAATCATACTTGATAATTTTCCCTTTTATTAATTATTTTCAAATGACAAGTGTATGGTGATCATCCATTATAATGAGAAATGAAAAAATAATTAAATAAAACCAAATTAATTATCACAAACTACAATTTAGACCCAATTCAATTCATCTAAATTTCATTTATTTCAAGAAAATAAGTTTAGAGTGGTTTAAATAAGGGTTAATAAGTCAAGATAAAATAAGTTCAAGAAAATAAAATTCAAATAAATTTCATATATGCTTTAATAAGAATTATCCAAGTTCAATTTACAATTAAAACAAGTTCTTATAAGGTCTTATTGGTTCGGATAAGTGTAAATGAGTTCAGTAAAAAGTGTGTTCTATTCACCTTAAAAAAAGGATTAAGAGCTAATTGAGTCTAATTAGATCCAATCAAGTGTAAATATAAAGCATAAGACAAGGCTAATAAGGGTTTGTTCAATCTGTTCATCTTATTTTAGTTTTAATAAGTTTAATTTAGGATAAATAAATTATGATAAGGGATATCCAATCAAGTACAAATAATGTCTAATAAATTCAAATAACTTCAGGTAAGATAAGTTCTAATAAGTGAAAAACAAGCGAATAAAATACACCATATTTTTTAATAATCAGGTCAAATAAGATAAGTTTAGTTGAAGAGAATAATACACTCTATGTTCAAAAAAAATTCAAAGAAGTTAAATTCAACTGAATAGCACACATCCTTAAAGTCCTCTCCTTTTTCAACTTTATAATTATATTCAGCTTTATAATGGTTATGAACGTTGAAGCAACATTTGGTTACATTGCTAAGAAAAAGAGGTTACTTGTTTGTAATAACTCACCACATGGAAGCAAGCATTTAAGAAAAAGATAGGAGAGAGTAAACAAATAGACCAGATTAACTAAAATAATTTAAATAGTAACTATTAAAGGACCAATTCAACCAAAAGCTTAAGATTATGGTTAAAGCTTAGAAATATGCTTTATACTCTATCACGCCCCCTCATACGTGTAACACCCCCAAATCTCCCTCTACGGAAATACTAGTATAATACGTATAATTATATCGTAGAGATAGACTTAGGTGTATTACCGTCGTGTGATTGCGCAAGGCTACTCAACTACTAACCAAACCAATACTTTGTAGCGGAAATTCAAACTCTTTCTTTATTAACAATAACTATTAATAGAAACCATCGTCATGAGTACTCATAATTAAACAAGGACCAACAATCCTATCTAGGTGAAAAACATTTCCGGGACTCCCATATGCTCAATTCTTGACTCCACCTGAAATTAGTCAACACTGCTTACCATTACGGTAAACAGGGCGAACCAAAACAAATAAGAAATACGGATTATCAAAACAAATAAGAAACTAAACATTTCATAGGATAAATAGTAGGCAAATGACGGAAGGAGGACGTGCAACAAGATTAGTGCACGCAAGTGAGGAGGGAGATGCAAAAAGAAAGAAGAAAAATCAAGAAAATAAGAAGAAGAAGAAGAAAAAGAAGAAAAAGAAAAAGAATAAAAAGGCAAAATCTCCTCAAAATCTTTTAGGGTGTCAAAATCACCCTTTTCCTCAATAATCGATGAGAGAGGGGCTTGAATATCACCAATAGAAGGAGGGCCCCAACAAACTCTTTGACAAAAGAAGAGAGGGACATATGATAGTAGGGGATATGGTTAAATCTTCTTGAAAAAGGGACATGAGAAAAGGGAATAGGAGCAATAGTCTCACCTATGAACTTTACCTCACCACCATTCCTCAAATCACCAATAAGAGCATTGAAATCAATCATAGAGTCCTCAAAAGAAGAACACTCATGATCTCCATCTCCCTCAAACATCCAACCTCCAAGAGAAACTACATCTTCCTCTCTATCACAACAATGAACAACAACTCCCTCAACATCCTTAAATTCTAGAGTCTCAAAACCATGCATGAAAGGATGCAAATTCATCTCAAACTCATTTCTCTCCCATGAAGCATTATCAATGAATTGAACTCACTCAAAAGGCTATGAGTTTTCGTTACTCCTTCAATGAACACACTAGTCATAACTTCAAATGAGTCCAAATACTCATGGATCGAAGGGTCACAAACATGCAAGGTAGACTCATCACGATAGGGAAGGGGGTTGGAATCCACAAAATCAACATTTTCTTCTTTCTCAACTCCTCCACCATCATCCAAGGGACTCCCAATCTCTCTTGGTTGCTCAAATTCATCATCCTCCTCCTCATGAATTCCCTCATCCAATATTATTGAAGATGGCTCACTCACATCCTCACTAAGGGAAGCTCTAAAGGGGGTGAAATAGGGGAGGAAAGTGCTCAAGCTCAAAAGGGGAATGAAAAGGATCAAAATCCTCAAAAATCCTTTCATCACAAGAAAATATCCCCTCACCTTTACACCCTTGGCCTATATCATCCTCAAAAGCACTCTCACACTACAAGTGTGGTGCCTCGCATCCATTTACAACAACCCTAGCACTCATCACTTGGGCAAGTCTCACTTCTCTCAACTTTTGTTCCTCTTGAAGCTCTTGGACTTGTTGGGTGAGACATTGTATTTGGGCAAGAGTTTGGGCATCAATGTTATTGGGTTGAGGTTCACAAACACCATTAATATGCATATCATCAACATTAGAACACACTCATCACAATGAGCAAAAGAAGAAAAGGGGTTAACATGCATATTTGGATCATCACAAGGCATAATAGAAGCATCAAGAGAATTCATGCAAAAATTAAAAGAATCTTGACATTGAGAATCAAAACAAGAAACATGACATTCTCTATCATAAGAATCTCTAGCAAGCCATGTGAAGAAATTCCAAGCATCATGCATAGGCAAAAGATGGAATCTACCATTATATATATTCTCAACCATTCCCCTAGCATA
The DNA here is from genome assembly GCF_001683475.1 of Chenopodium quinoa. Taxonomy (NCBI): domain Eukaryota; kingdom Viridiplantae; phylum Streptophyta; class Magnoliopsida; order Caryophyllales; family Amaranthaceae; genus Chenopodium; species Chenopodium quinoa. The sequence continues at coordinate 3,994,269 of NW_018743212.1, read as the reverse complement.
CTTATTCATGCCCCAATAAGCTATACCACAAGCATCACTAAGAGAACAACCATGGAAACTAAGGAAACCGTCAAGTCTTTCAAAGTAAGCATAGAAGGGTTCATCATCAAATTGAGGAAAAGATAAGCACGCCATTTTTTTTACACAAAGCAAAGAAAAACAAACAAAAATCAAAACTATACACAAGAACCTAGCTAATATAATCAACATAAGCTAATGATTAGTCCCTGGCAACAACGCCAAAAATTTGATCAGCGGATAATAGGTCGTGGTCTACTATCCTAGATCAAATTTACAATTTATATTCCTAACCTAACTCTTTCAAGTTCACACTAGATAATGGCAAGCGAGGGTCGAACCACAAGGACTAAGTGTATTAATTTGAGCTAATTAATCTAGTAGGAAGGTTGTGAAATAGAGAGAAACAACTAAGCACTACTTAAAGCAATTAACAAGATACTAGGGAAAGGGGAATCCAATTACATTATGAATTCAATAACAAATTGCAATTAGATGATCATGATCTCAATTAAGAATGATCAACACACTCAACTCACTCCCGCGCAATTAAGCATGTTAATTATCCTACTAAGCTAATTCACTCCCGCGCAACTAGCCTAGCAAAGGTATGGAAGAATCTAGACTCTCAATCAACTCACTTCCGCACAATTGATTGAAAACACAATGAAGAATCTAGAATCAATTAGCTAAAAATATTCTAGTCAATGTAAGCATAACCCAAACACAATAACCAAGAATCAATTGCATACTAATCACAATCAATCACTCAATTCAACAACATATATAACCTTCATCCATTTCCCTAGAACAAAATCTAAGCAAACATAATGAAGGAAAACATGGAAAACAAGGTGAAACAAGAATTAAATCAAGAATCAAACAACCAAACTAATTAACTACTCTAATCAACAATGAGTTAAACAAAAACAAGAATTAAACAAAGAAATAAAGATGAGAGAAAGTTAGAAAAGCTCATTGAATAGATCAGAAGGGAATCCACAATATTATTTCTTCAAGCTCTCAATTCTCCATTGAAATCCCATGTTTTCTCTCTCTAAAACTACTCCTAAACTAGAGAGAGAAACTTCTAATCTAAGCCTAATCCTAATTAGAGGAGAGAGAAAAATGTGAAAACTTGCTTAAGGAAGTCTAAGAAATCGTTCTATTTATATTACAAGAAGAGAAAGATGGAAATTCGAAAAGTAAGATCGAAAAACACCCAGAAACCCGCGCCCGCGGCGGAAGCTTCTCCAGAAAATTGCAAAGCTGGGAAAAGCAGAGGGCCGCGCCCGTGGCGGCCTGGGCTGCTGAGCTGCTGGCTGCACTACTCTTTTCTACTGTGGTGCTGCTGTTTGGCTGCCACTTTCAGCTTCTTGAGGTGATGCTCGGGGTGCTCAGAAGGTTCTAGCCTTAAGTGCTACAATTGCTTAACTTCTTAGCTTCTTTCTTAGCTTCAAGTTTCTTGTATTGAACTTTCTTGCCTTCTCTCGGGTCATAAGCATCAAAGAAAGCACCAAGCACCTACACAAATAGACCAAGAGAGAAAAGAGTGAAAGAACACATAGGAAAACACGCAAATCAAGCTAGAAACCGAGCAAAAAGCATATTATTCACAACTAAGGCCTAAAACCATAAAATAAGGAAATATTAACTAAAACAAGACTAAACGTACTAGAAATAACAAAGAAACACCGAAATAAACCTAAAACTAAGGGAGAAAACCCCCTAAAATGTGTCATAAATGACACTTATCAAAAGTCCATAGTCTTCAATGAATCCGCATAGTGGGATTAATATAATAATCATGCTTGTAAAGCTTTTATAAATAATTCAATAATTCTCATGAAACTCCTCTTTGAATAAAGTCAACCTTTATAATAGAATAACTCAAAAACTCCTTTTGTATTTAATTTAATAAGCTTTTAAAATCAAACCCTTTTAAAAACTCTTTAAAACAATCCAACATACTTTTTAAAACCAAGTTCCTTTAAACATAATAAATAATTTCAAACCATTCAAAACATGATATTAAAATCAATCCTTCAAAAATACATTTATTAAAACAAATATTAAAATCAATTCCTCCAACCATACTTTATATCATAAATCATAATTCAAATCAATTTAATTCAATCACCAATAAAATCATATAAAACATGCTATTCAAACCAATCACTTTCGAAGGTATCTAGCCACCTAAACGTACCCTGATTTCGAATCTCAATCAACACTTTGCACTTTCAAAGTTCAATTACGAATACACCTTGCAATTAACATAACCATAAGGTTATCACAACATCTTTAGAAATAAACCCAAATCTAATGTGCATGGACTATAAAACTCTTTTTAAAAATAGTACTTTAATATAAAATTATAGCTTCGAAATAGGTATTTATATTTTAGAAAACTAACCATGAAGAAAATAAAGGAATAGGATTAAAGAGAATTGGATTTTCATTGAAAAGAATAGGCAGAACTTGCAGTAGCCATAAATCCTTCAATATAACTCCGAATTGGGTGATTCTTGAGCCTAACCTCAGTTATTTTTTGAGAGGAACAATTTTATGTGAAATAGAAAAACTCCAAAACTGACCAGAAGTACCGAAACATTGGATCTAAAGATATACGAGCTGATTTTCTTTTAGAAAAGAGGAGAAGAAAAGTAGGAAAAGGTTGAGGGAAGAGAAGAGTAAGAAAGAAGAAGAGAATTGAGTTTTTTGGTGTGAAGAATATGAGAGGTATGAGGGGGTATATATAGGCTAGCTCATGCAAGAATTATGGTAGGAGAATGTAGGAAGAATTATGGTAAATTGGTTTAAGGAAATTACTTGGAGAAGAGAGCTAAAGAATTATGAAAAGTCTAGGTTATGGTGATTAAGTAATGAAGAAATAAGGTAAGTATGATGTCATGAAATATTAAATGGTAAATGACTTTACTTGGGGAATAATCAAGAATGATTTAAGGTAGGGAAATAAGATGATCAAATATTTAGGAGATGGAAATAAGAATTAAGGAAAATAATAGAATTGAGGAAGATAATTAAAATACAAAAATTACCAAAATATTTTTTCTCATAATACGATATGGTGGTCGAAAATTTGAGCTTTCCTAGGCTCATATTTTCGAACCTCCCTTTAAATATTTAGGAAATTATTTTGCTAGTTTTTAAGGAATAAAAATGATTGTGTAAATAATATATTTTGTATAAAATAATCAATTAGAAAATACCAATTATTCACTAATTAATTTAACTAAGAAAATCATATTTTCTACACTTAATCCGTAAATCCTAGCTAATTAATTAGGGAAATTAAGCCCTTTTAAATTAAATATAATTATGCTTAATTAAAACATCCGAAATATATATAAATAATTCGGTTTTTAAAATAAAATAAATGGATAATTCAAAATCCAAAAATAATTAAGTTTTAAAATAATTTTGGCGCCTAAATTCAAATATCATTTTGGCTCCAAAATTCAAATAGTAAAATAAATTACGAAAATGCCCTTTTTAGAAAATAATAATTGATTAGAAAATATGTTTAAAAAATACAGGGTATTAATACGAGAGTCCATTGAGCTTGAAGCGTGGATTCAGCATGGGCCATCCTCATACTCAATGCTTAATATTCCACATGAAAGTTAGGGGTAGATGAGATTTGAACCCATGAATATCTTTTATACTCTATCAAGAACAACGTTATACTCTATCACTACTAGAAATAGGCCATAACGGCTTATGGTATGTTGTCTGGTTGGACCACATCTGGTAAGAAGGCTTGTCCATATTGCATGGAGAAAAGCAAAGCATTTTGGCTCAAACATGGTGGTAAAGTTCCTTGGTTTGATTGCCACCGCCAATTCCTTTCGACAAATCACCCTTTTTGAAATAATAGAACTACATCCTGTAAAAACAAAGTCGAAAAAGGTGCACCTTCATACATCATGTCAGGAGAGGAATTGTGGGAATGAGTGAAAGACCTTCCGAAGGCTACAGATGGGCCCGAGGCACTTAAATGCCTCAAAAAGGCAAAAAGGGGTGGTTCAAGCAAAGCACATTGTGCGAGTTTCCATATTGGAAGCATCTGCTCATTCGTCACAACTTAGATGTCATGCACATTGAAAAGAACTTCTTTGACTAGTTAATTCACACTATAATGGATGTGAAAAAGCATACATGTGACATGCCATCAGCTCGAAATGACATTGTCAAATATTGTAAACGACCGCATCTTCATCTTTAGGAGGATGATAGAGGAAAAGAGTTCATGCCAAAGGCTCCATTCGCTCTTGACAAGGCTTAGAGAAAGTTTAGTGTGAGTGGGTTAAACAACTGCGATTTCCTGATGGTTAAGCCTCCAATTTGAGCAGATGCGTAGATTTGTAAGCATGTAAGCTACACGGAATGAAAAGCCATGACTGTCACGTGTTCATGGAGAGGTTGTTGCCCACTTCTTTGAGGGAATTGCTCCCTTGCCATATTTGGAATTCAATTACAGAGATTAGCCAATTCTTCCGCGATTTGTGTTGCTACACAATCACAGTTAGTGACATGGAGCGTTTAGAGAAAAGCATAGCTGAGATCCTTTGCTAGCTTGAGAAGGTCTTGCTTCCTGCATTCTTTTTCATTTTCCATATGAGGGCAAGTTATGTGGTCCTGTTCAATATAGATGGATGTATCCCTTCGAAAGGTAAATTAAAGACCCTTTCACATCCTCTTTTTTACATCCCATTCATTGTCATGACTTGTTTATACATTTATATAACTATAATTGCAGGTTCTTCAATCACTTGAAACGAAAAATTGGGAACAAGACTTGAGTTGAAGGTTCCATATGCAATGCTTATCTCACCGAAGAGATAGTAAACTTTCTGCTCTAATTACTTTAAGGCGTCAGTTGACACAAAAACACGAGATCTCGGTCGAAATGTGAATGCCGACGTGGACTCCACAGTGGACAACGCTGAAATACTAGAGTTGTTCACGGTGGATAGCGGTCATGTGTCAAATGAGGGTAAAACTCGGTTTTTAGAAGAAAAAGAACTTGAGTGTGCTCATTTGTTCGTGTTATGAAACACCAACATTTTTGGTGAATACGAAAGGTATAATATGTTTAGGAATAAATTGTATTCAAAGTTATGAACAATTAAAATGATTACAATGTTGATTTACATTGTGTCTTTGGCCTCGTAGGAAGTTTGAGGAACACATTCTTAGTACTCGACCTTATCTGCATAGAGAATAAGTCATGGAGAAATGCGAAGCTGAATTCTCTGATTAGTTTCATCACAAGGTGATATAAACAGTCTAATCGTGACATAATTATGAATTTTACAATTTGCACTTTAATTTATTCAATTCATGAATTGTGACGTTTATATTCAAAACGTTGATAGGTGGTTGAAGAGAAACCAAATTCGGATGTCCAGCGAGCGTTGTGCATGCGTCCTTTCAAGCGTGTTCGAACTTGGAGGCAGATTTTTGTCGGTGGATTTATTTTCCATACACTTGCCCATGGCAATAAGCACAAATCTACAATGAATTATGGTGTGTGTGTATCAAGTGAGGATGGTGGAGAGTACTTCGGCATTTTAGACGAGATAATTGAACTGGTCTACACTGGTCCCGAAAAAGAGTACAAGACTATTTTGTTTATGTGTAGCTGGATGGATTGTGGTAGGGGAATGAACATACATGAACAATACAAGCCTGTCAAAGTAAATCATACTAAGAAATACCCTAAGTATGATCCCTTTATATTATCTTACCAAGTGAATCAAGTGTACTACGCATCATACCCTAGCCTGAAACGGAATCGAGTTCAATGGTGGGCTGTGTTTAAAACACAAGCAAGGTAAGTGGTTGATGCTCCGGTGGATTTAGAGTTTTTGCAGGCACCATCCCCAAAAGTACATGCAACGCTTTGCCCACCGAATGAAATTCCAGACTATGTCCTAGATGATGATAATGAAGATGGGACGATGGCTTTGTTATCTCAAGCGATGAAGATGATGAATCTAGCATCGACTCTAGTGATAGTGACAATGATGATGACATCGATGTATTATTAGATGATAGTAGTGATGATTACAGTAGCGATAGTAGTGATGAGATTAATTAATAGGAGAATATGTTAGTCTCCTTTAAGAATTTCTTGTTATTGTAAAATCAAAATATGACTTGGTCTTATAATAAATCATTACTTTTGTATAAAATTTTATTACATTGCACTATACTTGTAATTTATAATATCATGTCATGTTACTAACAACTATTTCAGGTGGTCATGGCTGGGGGTAAAGATGGAGAATCGTCGAAGAAAACAAAGGGGAAAGGTAAAGCTCAAATGGTGATCGACGACGATGACGAAGAAATGGAGGAAGCGGAGGCACATGATTTGGGTGCCACTCAGGAGCCCGCCTTCACCCAACCACAAAATCAGACACAACAACATTCAGAGTTATCGGTATTAGACCTTACTATGCTCTGGTACGTACGTACTAAAACGAATTGAACTTGTATTCTTATTTTTGAAAAATTAACCTATTTATTACTTCTAACAAGTTCTATATTACTTTTTGTTGATGATCATCTAACATCGTTGTTTCTCGTTTAGGCCATATTTGGATGAAAATGGTTCCTAAAACTTAGTTTATTGAATTGGTTTATTTTTTTTATTTTTTTTTATTTATTTTTTTGTGATTTCAAGCCCTATACACCTAAATTTACCTAAAATTGACATGTTATGATAAAGAAATAGTTCATTTGGTAAGAAATGAAGAAAATGGGTAAAGTAGAAGTCATTTAGGCCATATTTGGATGAAAATGGTTCTTAAAACTTAGTTAATTGGTTATTTTTGTGATTTCAAGCCCTATACACCTAAAACTACCTATTATTGACGTGTTATGAGAAAGAAAGAGTTCATTTGGTAAGAAATGAAGAAAATGGGCAAAGTAGAAGTCATTTAGGCCATATTTGGATGAAAATGGTTCCTTAAACATAGTTAATTGTCTATTTTTTTTATTTTTTTTATTTTTGTGATTTCAAGCCCTGTACACCTAAAACTATCTATTATTGACATGTTATGAGAAAGAAAAAAGTTCATTTGGTAAGAAATAAAGAAAATGGGTAAAGTAGAAGTCAATTAGGGCATATTTGGTTCTATTTTGTTGAAAATGCTTACTTAAACTTAGTAAGTTGCTCCTTTTCATATGTATATCTTGCAGGAGGCCTACCAGAAGAAGGTTGAAGAAGCAAGCACCAAAGGGATTCAAAAGAGTCCGAATGAGTTGTAATGGGAAACTGTAGGTGGTCGAAACAAGAAGGGTCGTGTGAAGGGACTTGGCCAAAGTGCAGAGCTGTACTATGGCAACCGGATGGGTTAAGTTTCCACTTCTCCACAGCAGTACACGCCTTTCGTTGTTTCTCAGGTGCAGGATCAGATGGAGCATAGGGTGTAGGCTCTTCGCAGTGAAATCCGGAGTGAATTGGAAGTCGAGATGGAAGCCCGATTTCAAGCCCAAATGGCCGCAATAGAGAGGAGAAACCAGGAGAAGTAGGATGATTTTATGCGTTGTTTCTCCAGCGACACATGTTACACCATTCAACCTCAGAGTCGAGACCCCAGGGACGACCCGGGTAGTGGCGGAGCAGGGCAGGTAACCCGGCTATAGCTTAGCTTTTGTTTATGTAGTATGTACATGTGCTTAATTTGGATTATGTTTTATGCCTGCATATAATCTATATATATATATATATATATATATATATATATATATATATATATATATATATATATATATATATATATATATATATATATATATATTTCCGATGGATGTGATCCGACGAACATGAAAATCTGTTGGAAATTTTCGACGAATTTAGATTTTCCGACGGAATTTAAATCCATCGGAAAATACTAAGTTATCCGTTGGAAAATAATTAGTTTCTGATGGATTTAATTTCTGATGGAATATATATATATATATATATATATATATATATATATATTTCCGATGGATGTGCTCCGACGGACACGAAAATCCGTCGGAAACTCAGTATTTTCCGATGGATTTAAATTCCGTTGGAAATTTTCGACGAATTTAGATTTTCCGACGGAATTTAAATCCATCGGAAAAATACTAAGTTATCCGTTGGAAAATAATTAGTTTCTGATGGATTTAATTTCCGATGGAATTTACCGCATTTCTGACGGAATTATGGAATTTTTTTTTTTAAAAAAAAAAAAACCCTAAAAAATCCGAAACACCCCCCTCCCCTTTTCATTTCTCATTTCTCTCTCCTCGCCTCTCTTCTCTTTTTCTCTCCTCTCCTCTTTCCTCTTCTCTTCCTCTCTAAACTCTTCTCCTCTTTCCTTCTCTCTCCTCCGCCCTCTTTCTCTCTCTTATCCTCCTTCCTTCATTTCTCTTCACGCCTCGCAACCCCTGCCCACTCGCAACACTTCACGCATGAAAAATCTATTAAGTAGTTTTACAGTAATTCAACAACAAGAACTACTTAAGAATGTGGGAACAAAACCTAAAAATGATGTATGATTTCAACTTAATTATACAACAACCAATATTAATCAAAGTATTACAACCAAAGCACCAAAAGATTAATGTATTACAGAAATTACAAAGAAAAACACTAATGTGAAAGATACTAAACTTGCCTCAACTCCAAGCCATTAAAGATGAACATGAACATGAGAATACCGATGACCACTTGAGTCTCAAACCTTAGGAGTGTATACACTTTCCTAAAGAGGTTAATTTCCCCCACAACGGTGCTTGGTTTCAATCCGGAAATCCTCTTTGAGATACAAAAGACAACACTTCGTTCTTAGCACAAAGAATCTAAATATAGGTGATTAATTCACAAATTTGGCTAAATGTCAAGAATTTTTCTCACAAAAGTTTGCAAGAAGTTTGAGAGAAAATGTGGAGAATAATGATGGGAAGAAATCTGTAAAAATGAAAAACACTACATCCTTTCGATAAAACAAAAGATATTAAAAGCCGAGAAAATAACCGCAAAAAATCGCAGACAAAGGAAGCAGCGCGGGCGCGACTCAAAGAGGCACGGGCGCGCCACAAGGCGGCGCGGGCGCGTCACCAGGCCGCGCAGGCGCGCTTACCCAATTCTACCCGATTTTGATGTGCTTTTGTCGCGAGCCGCGCCAACCTTGTGCGGGCTCGCTGAACATTGGCGCGGGCGCTCCACTCAGACTCTCTAAATCATCCGAAATAAATCAAATCATCACAATTCTCTCATACTCTCTAAATCATCTAACAATCCTCCCCCATTTAGAGTGTATACCTTTTAAAACATTCTCCACTCCTATTCACTTAGCCACATCTCATGCATCAATGTTAATGTCCCTTCGGATTAAATTAACACCTAGTACAACACACTTAACGATGATCATATCCCATGATTTCCATATGGATTGAATCACACGGATATATCCAACCATTCGAAGGTGAAGTACACACAAGACAAATCGAATTAATCATCACTTGACACTTTTATACAGCCATGTCTCCGTATCTTTCATAAGTTCATCAAAGTCTATATGTCCATCTAGACTTCTTGAAGCGGCTAAACTTAGAACTCATATAGGTAGGTTCTCATATACGTTATGGTGCCCTTAAGATAAGACACCTTCATTTAGAGCTTCTCAACTCTAAATCTTTGAGAACTTTAAATAGACGCTACCTTACACATCACAAGTAACATAGCAATATGGGTCATCAAATATTTCTAACAAACAACAAAAATGCAATTCAACCACATTGAATCTAAGACTTGATGTTTCTTCAAGCGTTAGATTGGGTATCACAAATTCGTGTTTTTGGACATAAACCCATTCCATTCATAGCAAATATGATGGAATGCCTTGGCATAGCCTTTGTAAAGCAATCCGCCAAATTTAACTTTGTTGGAACATAGTCAATACTTATGACCCCATCATTGATAAGCTCTTTCACTAGGCTATGCCTTAATGAAATATGTCGAGACTTACCTGTTAGGTTTTCAGCAATTCTACACAATAAGAATTACTTAAAATTGGTGGAACAAAACCTATGTAGTGTATAATTCAATTAAATCATACAATAATCAATACTAGTTAAAGTATTACAATCCAAGCACCAAATATCAAAGTAATCAGAAAATTACAAGGAAAACTCTAATATAAAAGATACTAAAACTTGCCTCTACTCCAAGCCAATGAAATCACCAAGAACATGAGAATACAAAGGACCACGTGAGTCTTCAATACCGGGTACTTGTCTAAGGCGTGTAAACACTTTCCTAAAGTGATTATTTCCCCCACCACGGTGCTTGGGTTGAAACCGGAAAGTCACTTTGAGATACAATAGACAACACTACAATCTTTGCACTAAGAATTGTAGTAAGATGATCAAATTCTCAAAAATTAACTAAATTGATAGAGATTTCTATAATAGATTGCAAGTTTCTTAAAGAAAAGTGTGAAGAAAAGTGAAAAACTTGGAGAGGAAATTAGAGAGCAAAACAGAACACCCTCGTCATTCTTTTAATTTCGCAATTAAAAGAATAAACGAAATCGCAACTGCCAGGTGGCGCGGGCGCGCCCCAAGGATGAGCGGGCGCTCCTCACGAAAGCTGCGAAATTTCTAAAGGAAGGCAGTAAGGGGCGCGGTTTAGGCGCGACCAGCAGTGCGGGCGCGCCATCTCACCTTTCCAATTTTGCCAATTTCCAGAGAGGTGCGCGGTTTAGATACGCTCTCTGCTCGGCCGCGCCTTACTTGCGCGGACACTCTTTCATGGTTGCGATCGCGCAAACCATCAACACTCTAGATATCTAACATTACCATTGTACACTTGACTATAAGCCTTTATCAACGCCGAATTCGAATCACAATGGGTTACCACCGGTGGCATTGGCTTTGGCAATAAAGGCAATTCTATCATGAGATTCCTCAACCACTCAGCTACCTTACTAGCTGAAGCAAGAGTTATAAACTCCGCTGCCATAGTGGAATCCGCGATGCAAGTTTGTTTCTTGGAAGACCATGAAATGGTACCTCCCCCAAACATGAATACCCAACCACTAATAGAAGAGTCATCCTCTTTATAAGTGATCCAACTAACATAAGAAAACCCTTCTAAAACCAAAGGAAATCCACTATAAATCAGACCATAGTCTAACGTACCCTTAAGGTACCTCAAGACCCTCCGAATTGCAAACCAATGTTGTACACCCGGGTTACTAGTAAATATACTAAGTTTCCCTACAGCCAATGCAATATCAGGTCTTGTACTAGTCATGGCATACATCAAGGATCCTATTATCCTTGAATATTCCAATTGGGAAACCGTTTTCCCTGAATTCTTAACCAATTTAACATTAGGTTCCATGGGGGTGTTCACAGGACACTTATCAAACATATTAAACCGTTTGATCATCTTCTCAATATAATGAGATTGATTTACGATAAGTCTTCCATTGTCCCTAATAATCTTGATGCCCAAAATGACATCTGCCTCCCCCAAATCCTTCATTTGAAAAGATGAGGATAAGAATTCCTTGGTCAATTCTACTTGTTGTAGACTTGTACCAAAGATAAGCATATCAACAACATATAGACAAATGATGACACCATGACCTTTGTCATCAAATTTGCTATATATACACTTATCAACTTGATTCACTTTGAATCCAAAGGACAAAATCGTGTCATTAAATTTCCGATGCCACTGTTTTGGTGCTTGTTTAAGTCCATACAATGACTTAACCAATTTTCACACCTTATCTTTCCGTCCTTCTAAAACAAACCCTTCGGGTTGTTTCATATACACTTCTTCCTCTAGATCTCCATAAAGGAATGCCGTTTTGACATCCAATTGATGAATCACTAGATTATATACCGAAGCCATTGCAATCAATAACCTTATGGAAGTAATTCTTGCAACCGGTGCAAAGGTATCAAAATAATCAACACCATGCTTTTGCTTAAAGCCTTGGATAACCAATTTGGCTTTAAATTTCACTATGGAGCCATTCGGTCTCCTTTTCCTAGTGATAATCCACTTGCAACCAAGAGGTTTGCAATCGGGAGGTAAATCCTCTGAAACCCAGGTATTATTTCTCATGATGGAATCCATCTCATCATTTATAGCTTCCTTCCAAAATTCACTATCTTGAGAAGATATGGCCTCGCTATAACTCTTTGGGTCACTATCCACATTGAAACAATATGGAGTAGTGGAACTAAGGGCATCCCTAGAACCTTCAACTAAATAAATTATGAAGTCATTAAGAGGGTTTCTAGGTCTTCTTTCCCTAGTACTTCTCCTAACTTGATGACATTCTCATTATCGAATGTATCTTCATGAGGTTCAAGTTGATCATTCAACTCTACTATCTCCTTATCATTGGCACTAATATGTGGATCTTTCGGTCATTTTCACCAAAAATTGCATCTCTTGACTCAATAACCAAATGAATCGATATATAGTCATTTTGTTTTATTACATAGAACCTATAGGTTTTTCTATGCTCAGCATAACCTATAAATATGCAATCCAAGCCCCTTTCACCGAGCTTTCTTTTCTTGTTGCCAGGCACTCTTACGATTGCCCTACAACCCTTAACCTTGAGATACTTCAAGTTTGGTTTTCTTTTGTACCATAGTTCATAAGGAGTAGATTGTTTTCCTTTAGTGGGAACCCGGTTAAGAATGTGATAAGCTGTCAACATTGCTTCACCCCAGAACCCTTCACTCAAACCAGAGTAAGAGAACATGGAATTAACCATTTCTTCAAGAGTTCTGTTTTTCCTTTCATCTACACCATTTGATTGTGGTGCATAACCCACTGTAGTCTCATGAATTATACCTAAAGATTGGATATAAGCCGGATCATAATACTCACCTCCCTTATCAGTTCTAATTCTCTTAATTAATGATTCTACTTGTAGTTCTACTTCCCTTTTATAAATATCAAACTTTGTTAAAGCTTCATCTTTGGAATGCAAAAGATACACATAACAAAACCTAGAATAATCATCTATAAATGTAATCATGTATCTTTTGTTCCCCAAAGAAGGAGTACTATGAAAATCACACAAGTTACTATGGATTAGTTATAAAATATTAGAACTTCTCTCAACTCTTTTACAAGGAATTCTAGTGATCTTGTTCAACATGCAAGTAGAACATTTATTAGGAGAAATATCACAAGAAGGTATCAATTCTTGTTTTGACATGAAAAGCATTTTATTATAATTCACATGTCCTAATCTAGAATGCCATAAGTCAAACATATTCAAATCAACATGATTATCATTGACATCAACATTCAAAAAAATATCATCATCAAATACATACTTGTCTCTCAAAGAGAGTTTAAACAAAACATTATCCAAATAACAACGACCAATAAACGTTACACCCCTAGTAATAATGCATCTATTAGCTTCAAATACAAGTTTATAGCCAAGACTATTCAGGGTAGGCCCAGATACAAGATTGCTACTAATTTCCGGAGCATACAAAACATTCCTAAGAATAATTGTAGTCCCCGAACTAAACACAAGCTCAACTTGTCCTCTTCCAAGAACCTTGGTGGTAGAGTTGTTCCCCATGAAGAGGTCTTCTCTATCAACAACCTTTTGAAAGGTTTTGAACCAATGTTTACTCTTGCACACGTGCCTTGAAGCCCCCGTATCAATCCACCATGAGTCATCATCCTGCACCATAAAAATGTTAGGATCTGTTGCATTTAAGTCCAAACTGGAATTAAATTCAACCTAATGAAATGGATCCTTGCTTTTGGTAGCACGGCCCTCCTTGGCTTTCTCCATTCTTTTCTTGAAAGAAAAACAGTCCTTCTTGCGGTGACCAACTTTATCACATTCCCAACAAGTAAACTTGTTACTTGTCATTTTTTTTTTGGACTTATTTTTGAAAGAATTATTCTTCTTTCTCTTTCCACTAGTAGATGCACTAGCTCTTCCTTCATCTACCATGTTAACGGTAGATGTGCTAGGATTTCCATCCTTTGCACCTTCCATGGCACGAATCCCTTCTTCAATTTGAAGATGGGTGGCTAAACCGGATAATGTCTTGTCCTCCTTCTTATGTTTCAAATCATGCTTAACATTCTTCCAACTAGGGGGTAACTTGTCAATAATACTAGAAACAACAAACAACTCATTCATGGCTATTCCATGTTGTTCCAAGCTACCATAGATACGTTGCAATTCATGAAATTGGTCTATTATGGACCGACCATTAACAAACTTAAAGTTATTGAAATTGCTAACTAAAAATTTCTTACTTGAAGTGTCTTCCGCCATGCATTTGCTCTCTAAGGACTTCCTAAGCTCCTTAGCCGACTCAATATTGTGGGGGAGGGTGTCCTGGGTGTTGATTCGAAATTGTGGGTTAATTTCGATTTTGTGTGGTTAATGTTTGATTTCGTTAAATAATTTGAGTTTATTTTTGTTGATTTCGTTGTTTTTTGCTTGGTTTTTTTGTAGGTTTTTAAGAGTGATTTTTGGGGTTTTTTTTTTCTTTTTTTGAATTGTTGAGTTTTTTTTTGTTTTTTTTTTGTCGTTTTTGACGGTTGGTGGTGATGGGTGTTTCACGGTGGTAGGTGGTTTACGGGGTGGAGGTGGGTGATTGGGCGGCAGTCATGGGTTAGTACGGGGGTAGCGAGGTATGGGTGGGTAAGGGGGGCGGGGGTGGGTATCGTGGGCTAGTGGTGTGGGCTGGTTGTGGGGGTGGTGGTGCGAGTGGTGGGAGGCTTTTTTTTTTGTTTTTTTTTAAAGCATTTTCTCACGGAAATTCCGTCGGAATTTTCCGACGCAACAGTATCCGTCGGAAATTTCCAACGGATTTTTCCGGTGCCGAAATTCCTCTTCCGAAAAAATAATTCCGACGGAAAAGTGTTCCCGACGATATTTCCGTGGATAAGGTTGTTTTTCCTACAAAAGGGTTTCCTACAACCGGTTCTGACAGATATTCCGTCGGAATAGTGTTTTCCGACGGAATTGAGGGTGATTTCGACTGAATTTTTCCGTCGAAAATGGCTTGTTTTCTAGTAGTGTGTGTGTATATACATATACATATACATATACATATACATATACATATATATACATATACATATACATATACATATACATATACATATACATATACATATACATATACATATACATATACATATACATATACATATACATACACATACACATATACATATATATATATATATATATATATATATATATATATATATATATATATATATATATATATATTCGTAATTAAATCATTAATTTAATTTTATCTTGAATTAGGTGCAGGAGGTATAAGTTTCAAATGGTGGTAATTCCAAAAAAAATCGATTAATTTGTTAAATTAACAGGTGAAATTCCGACGGAATTTCTGATGGTATAATCCGCCGGAAGCAGGTTTTTTGCGATGGAAAAATATTCTGTCGGAATATGGCGACGGATTTTCAGATGGACAATTCCGTCGGAAATCATATATATTCCGAGGGAAAACAAAATCGTCGGAACTTTGCGACGGAAAAATCCGTCGATGATTTCCAACGGAAATTTAATCTCTCGAAAAATACAGACCTTACGATGGAATATTTCCGTCGGAAACGTCTTTGATTTTGATGGATTATTCATTATGTTTGAAGAGTTATATTCCGACGGAATTAATTTCGTCGGAATATTGCGAACCATGCGCCGACAAATCTAAATCTATAAGAAATTCCTTTGGAATATGTTCTTCCGACGAAAAATCCCTCGAAAAAGTCGAATTTCCTACAAAATGTTTCATGACAGACCATTATTCCGTCGGAAAGATGATTTTCGACGGATTTTTTCCGTCGAAAAACGGTTGTTTTCTAGTAGTTAACCTTACCCTTTATCGACGGTGAAATTATTTTACATAATTTATTCTATTACCCTCTCTCACCTCCTCTTTAAATTGCGTGTTAATGAGATAAGTTGCAAGCAAAAATAAACAAAATAATTTAAGTATATGGGATTCTTTGTTCGAAACTCACAATAACTTATGGGTGATGTTCTCAGTTGTCCTTCTAGTCAATCTTCAAACATACACTCACACAAACATATACACGCAACACAACATCCCCCACCCCAACACTCACACAACACACCTAATGTAAAGGGCATATGGCTTTAGGCTAGCTATAGCGACCGTTATTAGCATTTTCAGGTTGTTTTAAATTGTCGATAATTAATGATATATGCTATCAAGATATAAAGATGTAAAAGTTTAATTTAAACTATGTTTTATTGATTATATGCAAACCATAGAATGGACAATCCTGAAGTTATGTTGATGGCCTGGTGTTGTGTATTAGAGAACAATCCTAATTTTAAAGTCCGAATTTCAATTGTCATTTCGGTTGTTTTAACAAGTTCTTTCATTTAAGTGTGTTGATTTTAAAATTTAATCCCTTTATTTCAGAATAATTGACATAATTTAAGTTTCTCCATAGATTTTTTTTATTTATTTTTTATTTTTTATTTTTTATTTTATTTTTTGGAGTTTTTCAATATTTTTTTATAGTTCATATATGAGTAATAATTTTAAATAATCAGAGAACAAATGTTTTGTTTTTGTTTTCCGTTTTTTTTAACGATAGATATAAAACACAAATGTTATATGTAAAATGTTCTCAAATCAGAATTAATATATATTTCATACGGAGAAATAATTTAACGGTAGTCAAGTTTGTGCTTTTGTAAGTGTGACCACTTATATTATATCAATTTTTCTGAAACAAAAGAAGTTTTATTTGCTAGTAACACTATTAATTTAGCCAATGTGATGTAATTAGTGCAGCATTATTTTTCCTTCCAAAAAAAAAAAAAAAAAGTTAACAATAATTGTACTTTTTAAAATTTGAATTTTGACCATGGACTGGATAGAACAAAAATAATAATACATCACTAGAAATTAATTATTTTTTATAATTAAAAAATGTTAGCTCTCTAGTAAAAAATCAAATGAATAAGACATGGCCATATCTCCTCAATTTTAATACAGTCCATATTTATCGTTCCTTTGTGCTTTAATCAACCAACTTTCATTTATATAAACTTATTGAATTCATTAAAACTTATAAGAACTTACTTTGTATTTCAAATGATGTATACAAAACTAAAATAACTAGCCTTAGTATTAATTTTGTAAGATCAATTTAACTCATTATTGTTCTTGAATTTATGAACTTATTATCATACTCGAATTACAGAAATAGAAGAAAATAAAAATAATAACGAAACAGACACTTTAATTAGTACATAAATGGAAGTACATTTAGACTTCTTTCTTCGAAACCACAACATAAGCATAATTAAAAACATAAACATAAACCAACTTAAGCTTTTACAACAACTGGGTACATAACTATGTTGTTGCTACGCAAGACTAATACTTAGCCCTTTTTCTTAATACTATGTTTTTAATACAGTAGATTTTGTTAATTATCTTAATTTTAATTATTTATTTTTAGGGGTTTGGGAGTTACAACTCCTGCATTTGACACAAGACTTTCATTTGCATCCTTCTCCGGTGGCCTTAATTAGAGCTTTAAATCCAAGTCGAGATCATCATTAGGGCTAGCATCATCAGCAACATTTGCATCGGCTGCTCCATCAATCTGCAGATTTCCAAAGTTGGGAGGGAAGGAGGGCTGAGCCGGAACCTCCTCAAACTCGAACTTACCTTCGACAACCGGCACCACAGCATGAGCCGTCTGGAGGTTTAAGTAGCGAATGCTAACACGGTTCCAAGCAGTTTGTGGAGAAGTTGGTGTTGGTGATGGAAGTTGAGATTCTTCTCCGATTGTTGCTATCTGTGGAGGGTTTAGCATTGGCTCAAATGATGATAGAGGCGGCGGCGGTAGTCAGCGAGTGGTTGGGACCCACTCATTGACTGTGACTTGGGTGGGGACCAACGTAACGTTGTAGGTTGGACTCGGTGGTGGTGGTGGTGGAAAGTTTGAGACCCTCCTATTAGGACCAACGTAAGAAGGTTGATTTCCTCGGTTATGATTAGGGTGTATAGGGATTTGATGGGTAGGACGGGTACATAGAGGACAACGACGAGGACGAGGTTGGTTTTTAATATTATGATTGGATGCTCGCTGCCTTAAGGCACTGTATCTGCGGCGATATTGAGGATGATCGCAACGACGTTCGGGGTTCACTTTAACATCATTCTCACCTTCATGCTCCTTCAAATCCACCTCTTGGACTTTTGGTATGAGTCCATCTCTCTTATGAGCATTTTGGTGGCCTCTTAGAGCATGAATCGAGGTATAAATTTTAGGGCATAGGTGACATGGGTAAGTCACTTTTGGGTAGTGAGCATCAAGTTGAAGGGTTGGTTGTTTAGGCCTCATGTTGGAGACTCTAACAGGAATTTCCTCCTCAGTAGGGCTTTCAATTTTTGGTAGTTTTGGTTTTGAGGATGGATCTTTTGAGCTTTCGGTTGAGTTGGTATTCTTGGAGAACAGAATTCCAGACATTTTGAAGGAAATGGAAGGGAGAAACTTTTTTTTTTGGAGTTATGATGGGAACTCTTGTTTAGAATGTGAAGAAATGAGAGGGGTGTGAAGGGGTTCTTATAGGAAAAAAAAACGGAGGGGGTAAATAAGATGTAATTAAGATGGTGGAGGGAGAAAAGGGGTGAAGAGAGTAGAGGGATAGGGATGAAATTAATGCTAAGTGTAAAATTGAAATGAAGGCTTTCTTTTTCTTGGTAACAAAATTGAAGAAAAAGGTCCTCATTTTTGTTTATAATTATAATGAATAGTGGCATGGTTGTTACTTGTTAGTGATGTTTCCTAAGTTTGTAAGGGATACCAATCAAAAGAGAAAAATACTTAAATATGAAGTGTTGAGAGACTTGAGACTCATCAAAGCTTTTATTTAAAGTTGATTTAAGTTATGGTAAAATAGATGATAAAAAAAACCATTTTTAAAAATACTAATTCATACAAATATGAGAAGATATCATTTTATACGTACTAGAAAGAAAAAAAAATTGTTCGTGTGTATACTTGATTTAGATCACTATACTAACTTTCAACTATATTTTGAACATTAATTGAAGTTTATGCGCAAATAAATAATGGATTAATGTCACGTGTTAGATGCACGCACGTTCTACATAATTTTGTCTGCACTCGATACATGAAAGGCGCAAATACAGAATCATATCAGATGCACGTGCGTTCTACATAATTTTGTTTGCACCCGGTACATGCAAGAACAACCTTAGATGTTCTAAAGATTATGACAAAATCAAACAATTTGTAAATCGTCAGTGTTATAGCATTCATAAGTACATTATAGACTGCTAAGTGATAATGTTACTAATTGATAATTATTAAGCTCATTGCAAATATAATAAAAGACACATAAAATATTTTACTTATGATTTTTTTTTTATTTTAATAAAACTACGTACTTTTATTTACTCCTATCTTTGTTTATAAAATTAATTGAGATTGCATTATGCCTCATCTCTAAAAAAAAAAAAAAAAGAAAAAATAAAAAAAACCACATTAAATTGAAGATAAAATAGTACTCTAACTAAAATATAACTCTAACATCTAAAACAAGAGTGGGGTCGACGGTTGAAGTAACTAATGAGTTTACATGTCCTCCATGTCTCAAAAATTATTTTTCGCACTATGTTATACATGTGTATAAATGTTTAGTATACATAGGGTGTATAAATGTGCCTTTGTAAAAAAAAATAAAATAATAATATGGTAATTAGTAAATGTTTAGAGGAAAGATAAGATATCATTTTAAATGACATATGTCTAATGTATCTATCCCATTAAATGTGCACTTCACAAGAAAATTAAGGTATAATGTTGTATATGTTTTTCTTGGAACGATATATTATATGATTGATATCTTATTGTAACCATCGCATTAAATTAAATGTGCACTTCACAAGAAAAATAGGGTGTATAACGTAGTCGATGTTTAGAAAGATAAGATTACCATTTCATATAATTGATATCTAGCCTCACATTATATGTGCACTCAACAAGAAAAACAATGCTGCAAAAAAAAAAATTGTCAAGAGAGAAAGGAAGCAAGATTAAATTGTAGGTTATACTGGAATCAATTCGGATTTTTTTTTTTTTTTTTTTAATCTTTTTCCATCAAATAATGTTACACATTAAATACCCTCCATTTCTTGTTTCAAAAAAAAAAAAAAAAAAAGGGAGGGGAAAGCAAGTGTTTTAGGGTGTATTTTACATTAGCTTTTTTTAAAGTAGATTTTGCGCAGTTTTTAATGGTTTTACTAATTAATGGTTTTATAGCTTAGAAAAAGAGTTTTAAATCCAGTCCATTTAAATATTTTAAAAAATAAAAATAAATTCAATCACCACGATAGTTAAACGGATTTTCTGATATGTGCTCATTGCATGCTATAAAAATATACGAAGTATTTTTTAAAGTGATCAATAAGATATGACAGTTAATTTTTTTTATCAGTAAATTAAAACCTACATCCATCACCTCTCCTCATTTCTAACTATGTCCCACTTGTTTAATTTAATATATATCATAAGATCGAATATCCACCACTTTCAATTTAACATAAACATTTAATAAAATCAACCGACAAAACTTTCCCACGGATAGCATCTCGTACATTGCAAAACGAAGGGGGTGTCAAAGAAAAAGTATAAAATAAAATGAGCAGAATTTTGAAAACCAAACGAAGTACGATTAAATATAATTGAATATACCAAATTTGATCTTACAAAATTCAACATGATAATGTCTTCACTTTATACATTCGGAGCCGGTATTCACTTTGTTTTGCTAATGCATCACTTTCTTAAATCAACAGTTTTTTTAAGTGCGCATATCATATCTTTTTAGACATCTTTTATTTTTTCTTTTTTTTTTTTTTTTTTTTTTTTTTTTTAAGTTAGCTCTCTTCTCTCACATATTTTAATTTTTAATAAAATATTACTTCATAATTTATTTTCTATATTATTAAATATCTAATAAACCTTTTTGACACAATAATTTTGCTCCATTATTTAACCCATCCAATCAAACAAATGTACTTAAAAAATATGTAGATCAAGCAACTAAACATACACGAAGGAAGTGGTAAGAACCTACTAGAAAAGGGTAGAGATAGTAAATTTGAATTTTCGTTATTTCTTTAATTTAATTTCATATATATATGAATAAATTTAATTTTCATATTTTAAAAAGGGGGTTGTGTTTTCGTGAAACAAATATGTAGCTTGTTGTTTATTTCCCAACATAAATAAGTATCAACCTAACCTTCAAAGACTTTCAATTAAATAAAGTATTAAAAAATGGCTTAAAATAAGGAGGGCTTATACAAATGTAACATTAATAAACAAAAGTAGTTTTACAAGGTTTTTTTTAAAAAAATGAAAAAAAGCTGTTTCTCAAGAGAGAAAGAAACGTGGAAAGAATAAAATAAAAAGGAAAAAGTCGAATAATGACATCATGCATGAGTGCATTTTCTCATTTTCTTCTCCTTGAAAACTAATCCGTAAGCTTTTCTCCACGTTGTAGGCTAGCTGCAACATATTTTTGCATGGCTGCATGGCTTATGTAATACGGAGCACATCAAAAACTATTTATTTATTTTTGCTAGGTTACAATTGATTGCTTCTAGGTAATTAAGATGTACTCCATATTCTATACTCCCTCCATATCTAAATTAGTGAAACATTTCTCTTGTGCATGCATTTATGTCAATGCAAAACTATAACTGATAAAATCTTTAATTATCAAAAAGTAAAAACTATAACAATTGAATTGAATATTAATAAACTATTCTTTGAGATGATTCAAACAAGTACGTACCCACAAGACTATATTTATTTTTATGTATAAATCACAAAAATTAGTCAACGTTAATTAGATAAATTGTGCAAAAACTCAAAACAATTTACTAATTTAATTACGGAGGGAGTAATAAATAAAAAAAAATATTTAATTTATGAATTTGGAGAATTTATAGTTATTCCCTTTATGCACATATAATCTTTAGCTAGTTATGTGTGTAGTCAGCCACATGGTATATGATGGTGTGATCATATTTGTTTGTAAGAGTAACATTTATCCATTCATATCAGTATAATAATTCATTCTTTTTTTTAGAAAGAAAAATACACAAATACAATTAGGCTTGCATTCTCTCAAGGCTAAGACCTATCTATCTGAATTAATAAATAGAAAAATTTTCTGTCTAAGAAGGGGTTTATTTGATGATGATTATATTGTCCGTTTTGTATCCTAGCGAGGCAACGTAATCTACAGCTCTGGTAGCTTCTCAATAGACATGGCTTGATTGAAAGGACTGACACTGTTGGAGTGTGATCTTAACTTCATCCATAAACAGTTGAATCTCCTAGGGACAAGAAGCTTTACTCTGCAAAGTATTAATAATAGTTAGTAGTCTCCTTCAATAAAATAACGGTTAATGTTTAAAGGCTTTGCAAGGAGGAGCCCATTTCGGAGTGCGATAGCTTTAGCCAAGAAAGGGGAGCATGAACCTAAAAAGTAAGATTTATTATTGGCTATGAGCAATCCATTATGATCTTTGATGACAACTCTCGTGGAATGAAGCAGAATGGTTGACAACATAACTGTCAACATTGAGTTTCAAAACTTTAGGCAGAAGAGGGGCTCATTTTACCAATACTGGATCCTTAGGTATTGTGGACGTGTAATTATCTTAAACGAATGAAATATCAAAGGGAATCAAATTTGCATACAAGGATGCCACTCTGTAAAATTAAAAAAGCTTTCTGGAAGGCAGCTGCAGGAGAAAATGATTTTTGCCGCTTAAACACAAGACTATATCTAGTTTTCATATACTCCACAAAGGCAAATTATTTTCGATGGAGGCTTGGAAAAACCATATTTTAAAGACCGAAACAAAGAAAGAATATATGTATATTGAACAATATTGAACAATAGTTTGTAATTAACCAAATTTTGACCAAATTCATATCCCACTACTAGAATTAGGTCGATTTCCGATAGAAAGTTTTCGACGAACACATTATTCCGTCGGAAAATTCGTTTCTGACGGCTTTTAATTCCTTCGAAAGTTTTCGACGAATTCTATAAATCCGTTGGAAATTTCCGACGGAAAATAAGTTCTCGGAATTAGTGTACCTTTCGACGGATTTTTCCGTCGGAATATAATTAAAAAAAAAGAAAAAAAAGCTTTTAAATTAAAACCCTAATAATCCCCCCTCCTTTTTGGCCTCTTTTCTTTCCTTTCCCCTTCTCCTTTTCTTTGTCGTTCTCCTTCTCTCTCCTCCTCTTCTTCTTCTGGTTCTCCTTCTCTCTCCTCTTCTCTTTCCTCTCTTCTCCTCGTTCTCATTCTCCTTCTATCTCCACTTCTTGTTCTCTTTCTCTTCTATCTCCTCGTTCTTGTTCTCGTTCTCTCATCTTCTTTCCCCCATCTTTCTAACTATCACCTACCGCCAGCCACTACCACCACTAACACTAACCACCGCCGCAACAATAACACCAACACCGACATGAACCGCAACACCAACACAAACATGAACATCAACGACAAAAATCGAAGGTTTTTAGGTGAAATTCGACCATGAAAACTTTAAATCTAGAATTTTCATGGTCGAATTTGGCTTCATAAACCCAATTTCGAGGTTTTGGAGGTGGAATAAGGTATGTATCTCCTTTTTTATTTATTTATATTTTGTTAGTTGTTTTTTTCGATTTTTGTAATATTTACGGTGGTTGGGGTGCTTTGGCGCTGTGGTGGGTGGTTTTAGGTGGGCCATGGCGGGTGGTTCTCTTAGGATGGATGTTTTTAGATTTGGGTTTAGGTGGTCCGTGGTGGATGGTTTTAGATCTGGGTTTAGTTAGTGTTAGGTGGGGTGGGTTAAGGTGGTGGGGTTTGGTTTAATTAGGGTTATGAGGTGGGTCTGGTTCGGTTAGGGTAAGTTGTGGGGTTGTTCGGTTAAATTGGGTGGTGGGGTGGTTCGATTAGAGTGGTGGTGGTGTTTCAGGTAGTTGGGTGGTGTGGGGTTGACGATGGGTTATAGGGTGGTTGGAGGTAGTGAATGGTGATACGCCGTGCAGGTGGTGGTGAATGGTGATACGTCGTGCTGGTGGTGGTGCGGCGTATTTTTTTTTAATATGATTGCAGCCTATTTCAATAGAATTTCCGTTGGAAATTTCCGGCAAAAAAATCTCTTCTAAAGACTTAATTCCGTCGTAAAATTGTTTCCGACGGAATTTCCATCGGAAAAGGCCGATTTACCTACAAAACCTTTTTCCGACAACCAGTTCCGACGGGTTTTCCGATGGAAAACGGGGTGTTTCCGACATATTTTTTCCGTCGAAAATGGCTTGTTTTCTAGTAGTGTCCTAAATTTGCTTTACATAAATACAACATAAGAGTAAATTATGTTGGTCTTCAATCATATTGTCACAAAGAGGAATAATAGGTGAGATATGGACTTGTCTGTACTTTAAAGCTTCCTTAGAAGGAAGGCTATTAAGTAAAACTTGCCAAGTGAACAATTTGAGTTTCGGAGTAAGATTTAGCTTCCAAATCCAACAAAATTTCCAATTTGCAATAGGAATATTATGAGCCATCCAAGTTGCAGATTTAACCGAGAATTGAGCATCTTTTGATAGCCCTTAACAAGGTTCATCTTGAATTGGAACATATAGAATGGGGATACCTAATATTTTTGAACCACATGATGAGGAACAAGAGTGGATATATGTTGATATCCCTTGTTGCAGTGTAAGAGATACAATGACTAATTGTCAAATCGATCTAGATGAAATTATTATCAGTTACCAAAAGATGTGCAATCCAATATTGATGAGCAATAACCTGAATGTCTATGTTTGAACTATTCCAACAAATCCACATACCCCCACATTGACCTTGTGGGTTAAAAACTAATAAATGCTCATATCCCAAAGGTTTACTTAAATTTATGAGAATTAGCCGGAGAAACCTTAGTCTCAATCTCAATGCAAATGTCAGGGTTAAATTTTTTTTCTTATTATATGTAACCTTATTTTGTTCATTCATTATACGACTAACATCATTTGATTACAAAATGTCATTTGTTCATTTGAGTAACCCTTCTTTTAACTTTTGATTTATTTTACTATTAAAAGATTCTACTTGTTTAATTTTCCATTGGAGTAACCCTCATCTATTACATAGTTAATTGCTTTGTATTTGAAGTGGCTACACCATGACTAATGATGTCACTGCCACATATAAGAATTTATGAAGAATCTTTTTGTATTATTTTTTTGTATGGATTTTCACAAATAATTTACAATTTACTTTAAATAATTTTTTTTTTTTTAATATACGAAACATGTATGTCATATATATGGACCCTAAGCTCCATTAACTTTATTTTTTTCAAATTATATTCACTTTATACACTACTAATAAACTTTTTTTAACTTGTCTATACAACCAAACTTAGTAGAACGGTTATTTGTGCACGGAGGAAATACATATTATAGTTTTAAAAATAGTCACAAAACAATGTAACATTCACAAAGCTCTAACGAATGCATATTTCATATATACAATGCACCCAGTGCATGACTTAAAGAATGTAATCTTACTTTCATGGCTAAATTAGTTGGACTATTTTGTACAATCCTAACAAACTTTGGGTAAAGATTTTCAATGATGAAAATATCTCAAAAATTCAGCCTTTCTTGATTGCATCACTAGCTAATAGCTCTCAATCTCCAATTTGGAGAGATATTAGCTTTTAGCAAAATGAAAATTGGAATAGGAAAAAATGATGGGACTACTTCTCTTTAGTATCATCATTGAGTGGGTGGTGACTCTCTCTACTTGTATATATCTATACTAAAGCAATAACAGCTTACGTACATCACTTTTCTTTCCTCCTAAACTTATTAATATTCCTCTCAATTTATTTTTTTTGTAAAGATTTACCTCCAACAATTCCAAATTATTAAGTTTTTACACATTGAACAACTTTAATAAAAAGGCTATAGATGACTTTGATACAAATGGTTTATTTACAACCTTTTGCATTCAAAATTTAAATTTCTTAATATTCATTCCAAATTAGTATTAAAGATTGAAGCTTCATACAAGTATTTAGTAAATAGGTAATCCTTTTTTCAATATTTGTTTAAAAAGCTGAGCAATGCTCGGGGAATAACTAGTATATTAATAGCTAGGAAGCTAAGTTCCAAAATCAAAAGCTCATTAGTTTGTTTCAAGAAAAGAGATTAGATGGATGTTGGTACATTGATGACATACAAATTCTAATCCCAAGTTCTATCATCTCTTCAACCCTTGCAACTCCTATCTCTAGGCATGATGATATGGATGATTTCATATATTTGATGGTCACTTTGAAAAGATGGAAGAGTTAATATCAAAATTGCATATATCATCTTATTTGTGATAAGTATGTGTTAGTTGAGACGAACAATACAAGAAGGGAGGGGGGTGAATTGTGTGTGAGTTCCTATTCACTACTTTTGCGGAATTAAAACAGAATATAAAGGAACTTAGCAAAGCACAAGATTTTACGAGGAAACCTTCCAAAGCCCAACTGGAAGTAAAACCTCGACCCTCCAAGGGATTTCAAACACCAAAACACTTCACTATAATAGGGAAAACTCTCCTAGTTACAACCTATTATAATCAGACCTTTCTCACAAGTTCCTGACTGAACTTGCTACTCGATAAGACACTATCCTACCCAATCTAAATCCCAAACTTAGATTCTACTCGACACTCCCTGAATGTCTACTCACTCAGCTTCAACCTAGAAGCCTACAATCTGTATGCAATAAGCTAAACACCCACCCAAAACAAAACAATACAAACTCTTTGACTCTAATATGTGATTGGAAAGCTACGCATGGAATCCAAAACTAATATGACAAAGTTTAGACTTGGCAAACTTACACTCAAGAGCTCTCTTCAATTTCTTCACGCTTAAACTCACAAGTTGTGTAAAATTATGAATTCTACTTTATATACAAGAAGTACTCATATTTAAAGTAGGTTTTTCAAAAAGATAGAAATTATAAAACTACTAATTTCATAATACACATTTTATGTAAATCTTTTGTAAAAGAAAATCATTTTAGAAAACTTATCAAAGATATAATTTATGAAGGAATATTGATTTGTAAAATCGGATTTTGTAAGATAAAATCTTTAGAAAATCTTTTTATAAATTAAAACTTATCTTTTTATAAATTTTCTGTTAGGTTTTACCGTGATTTCAAACAAGAAAAACACTTAAATTTGTTAGGGAACAAAACCTAAAAAATATGATTACAATATAATGAAATGTAATAATTCAAAATACAATACAAAGTATTTTTAATCAAGTAATAAATATCTTAGAAATTGCAGAAATTTCTAAAGACAACACTAGTGTGAAGATAATCAAACTTGCCTTAACTCCAAGCCGATACAACCAAGCATGAACATGAGAATACCAATGTCTCGTAAGACTAGATCCTTGATACACTGTCAAAGGCGTGTAAACACTTTCCTAAAGAGGTTTATTTCCCCCACACGGTACTTGGGTTTAACCGGAAATCCTCTTTGAGATACAATTGACAGCAATTTCGTTCTTAGTACTATAATCGAAATCAAGATCGATGACAAATTCACCAAAATTGGATTAATTGAAAGAGTTTCCTCACAAAAGTTTGCTAGAAATTTGAGAGAAAATTGTAGAGAATACTGCTTGGGGAGAAGAAGAATATATTTTGTATCTTCCTTTCACGAAATAAGCCTTTTAATAAAAGACTCAACCGTCAGAAAAAAAACCGCAAAATAGGGAGGCGCGAGCGCGCCACCAGGAGGAGCGGGCGCTCCTTCCAAAAACTGCGAGATTTCACAAAAAGGCAGTGAGGGGCGCGATTTAGGCACGACCAGCAGTGCGGGCGCGCCAACCAGGACGCGCGGGCGCGCCATCCTCACCCTTCCAATTTTCCAAATTCCAGAGAGGTACGCGGGCGCTCTTCATGGTTCGCGAGCGCACAACCATCAACACTCTAAATATTCAACATTTTCCATTTATAAAGCTTGCCAAGCTTTGTCACGCCTCTAATAAATTCCATGCATAAACCAACTTAACATATTTACAATAATCCTTAGATAAATAAACTTAACAAAAAGACTTATATTTTCTTGTTGGATTATCTCATCATACATTGTATTGTTTAGGATACTTGGGCTTCACACAGACCAGGATTGTGTTCGTGCTGTCCTTCACCCTCCAGCTCGTTGCTGGAACTTCGCAGACTAAGTTCTTACGGAACTTGCTGTCTTCATAGCAGACCAAGTCAATCTTCTCAACTTGTTATCAAGCTCCTGTTAGAGAGCTTTTATTCATGTTCCTGTTAGGGAACTCAGCCAGTTCTACAAAGGAACTCTTCTTCTACTTCTTTAACTTTCCTTAGAATCTCTTTGTCTCTTCATAGTCAAATTACTCTTCTCAACTTCACTTGTTCTAGTTACAACACTTAGAGAAATCGCATTAGTTGAAGTTTTCTTTTTATTCATCATCATCATCAAAACTCTTAAGCTTCAACAGTATGTGATTTTCTTTTATTGTAATTCTTGAAAATTGGTTTGGAAAATTCACTATCTGACCAAATATAAAATGCTATATGATTAGGGGATTTTTATCCACCAATCACCGTCTGACAAGTGGACCAACCAGGTTCCGCCACGGGTCCTTCACGAAGGCCAATAGGAGCCTGCCACGTGTCAATCACAGATACGTCCTCTACGGATCAATCAAGGCACGCCACGTGTCCACCCATGCCAAATGGGAAAACCGGCCATCAAGGCCCAATCCAGTCTAGAGGCCCGATCAGCCCTAGGTTTACCTTAAACCTAGAGAGTGGCACGCTTCTCAAGGCTATAAATACTTAATTAATCCTCATTAGTTAGGGAATAGAGAAATCAAGAAATCAAGCAGAGAAGAACAGAAATATTACGGAACACCAACAACCGGCTAATCTCGCTAACGACGCAGATTACCAACACTAAGCACTCTCACCTAGAGAGATCTTATTACTTTAATTTCCGTATTACTTACTCCTTAATCAGGTACTAACTTGACCGTTGGAGGCGGAGCTCTCAGGAGTCTCCGTTATTTTGCAGGTACAGGCGTCCGGTTCCAGTCTCGGAATTGTAACTCTCCCGCAGGACAACAGAAAACCCCGAAACATTTGGCGCCGTCTGTGGGGAGAGTACTTCAGAGATGGCATCCAAGTCTGTACCGACTCCAGAAGAGAGGCGTCCCCTAGACGATCCTCAAGTTCAGTCGGACCATGATACCGAAAGTGAATTTGAAGTTGAAACTCATACAGCTCCAGACGGGACCCTAAGGGCCCGACGTACCCGTCATACCGAAAGGAGGGAACGGGAGCATCTTCAAACAGGAAGCGAGCCAGCAGGCGCACCGCTTGCTCGGCAACAGCCGACTGATGGGTCTGCTCCCATCACAAGGAACGAACTCATGACCTTCATGAGGGACTTCAAGGGAGAGATTCAAGAGTTGATCAACAAAAAACCGCCTGCTTCAGTCAAAGAGTAGTCGGCCAAGAAACCTTCCACTTCACTGAAGAGGAAGCCAGTTCAAGGGCGAGAGGCGACTCCTCATCCTAAATCCAAGAAGCGGGAGCCACCTGCTCTTGATTTCACAAAACTCCGTTATCCTACAGGAAATAGGAAACCGGTTCGTCATATTCAGGCGGATGGGTCAAAGCAAACGTTCACAGATGCTCGGCTCCTGCTAGAGCAGAAGAAGAGTGACCGATTATCAGAGTCGGCTTCTACTTCAAATTTTCAGGACAGTTTGCGAAATGCCTCGATGAGGCATACTCAGTCGTACCATGAGAGTCAGTCAGGCGGCACCTCCCGTCAGTCCGGCTTTCATAGTGCCCAGGCGGTACCAAACTTACCATTTGTGCCGCAACAACAGTATTTTATGCAGCCACCTCCATTTGGTGGACCTGCAGCAAAAAACGTCCAACCTATGGACTGGCAGCTACGGCTGCTTAGACTTGGTGAACAGCCGTCGGCCTTCTCCAAGGAAATTACTGAAGCCGCTCAGCCGGCCAAAGTAAAAAATGTTCTAGTAGGCGCCTATGACGGCACTACTAACCCAGAAGACCATCTGATGGCATTCACCAACCTGATGTACCTTCAAGGGTTGGATGATCCCACTTGGTGCAAGTGTTTCCCAGCGACTCTCAAGGGAATTGCACAGCAATGGTTCGGCAACCTGCCGACTGGTTGTGTAAACAGCTTCAGGACGCTTGCTTACTTATTTGCCTCCAACTTCGCTATGAACATCCCTGCGAAGAAAACGACCCTTGATTTGGGAACAATTCAGCAGGGCGAGAAGGAGGGGCTTCGTTCTTACATCAGGCGGTTCAACCTGATGAGAATACAGATTCAAGGGTTACCGGATGAGGTAGCTTATACTGACTTTTTTAGAGGTCTCAAAGACGGGTCTACCTTCAAATTTGATTTAGTTCGAAAAAGGGTGGCGACTCTTCAAGAGGCCTTGATTGAAGCAGAAGCCTATATATAGGCGACTGATCTGTGTACGATAAAACAGTCGGACGGGAAGAGGTTCGACAAAAGAGAGGGACGACATAAACAGTCGTCCAACAAAGATGAGAAAAGAAAAGAGGTCTGGGCGGCTGATTCCTCTAAACAGCCGGCTCAGAAAAAGAAAAAAGAATTCAAACCATACTCCCCAAAGTATGTGTTTAACAAGGATAACCAGTTTATCCTAAAAGAAATAAAGGGACGGTTCTCAATTGAGAAGCCGCTCCCCATGAAGGGTTCTGCAAGCAACCGGAACCAAGACAAAATCTGTGCTTATCATGATGACGTTGGTCATCACACCAATGACTGCATCAGTCTCATGCGGTACCTAGACCGCTTGGCTGATCAAGGTGATCTTGACACTTATGTCAAGAAATCTACGGGGAACACTTCCTCAAAAAAGCAGTCGGCCAAAAATAATCAACAGGCCGACAGTTCCGATACAGATGATGCAGTCGTCTACACCATTGCAGGCGGCTTCTCAGGAGGCGGCCCCACTATTAGGGGCAACAAAGATAATATAAGGCGGTTAGATGTAAATTCCGTTCACCAAGAACGGCCGTCCAAATATACATTTCCTGAGATTGTCATCACTGAAGAGGATCTAGGAGGAATAAGGGGGCCGCATGACGACCCTCTCGTTATTGAATGTAAAGTGGCCAACCAGAGAGTTGGCCGAATCCTCATAGATACCGGGAGCTCCTCAGATCTCATCAGCAGCAAATGTCTGTCAAAACTGAAATATCAGACGGACTGCATACATCCGGCCTCCCACCCTTTAATAGGGTTTGGAGGAGGAGTCGTCCACCCACTGGGACGAGTAGATTTACCCATTCGCCTGGGCGAAAAAGGGGAAGGACGACACATGGTAGTCCGGTTCCTAGTAGTAGAGGAACTCTCGGCCTACAACATGATTCTGGGTCGACCAACCCTGAATAATTCCAAGGCTGTTATAATCTCGTCTCTTATGCTGCTCAAGTTTGAGAGGGATAATGGAACAGTCGGCTCCCTAAGGGGAGATCAGAGGATGGCCCGAGAGTGCTATCTCTCGGATGTCAAGCCCACTGTTATGGCCACTGGGTCAAGTGGAGAAAAAACAGACCTTGACAATGTCAAGGAGAGTGCGCCTGTTCAAGAAACAGGCGACAAAAAGAGAAAGGCGTCCCAGACAGAGTCCGCAAGAAAAGCAAGAAAATAGCAATCATTGGCAGAGGAGCGGCCGGATGAGTTCCGCCCTCAGCCGGCTGGTGAGCATGCGGACCTGATATTAGACGACTCACGTCCTGACCGAACAGTCAAAGTTGGGACGACTGCTCTGAGAAACCTTGGTGACGACTTTCACAACCTGTTGAAAGAATACAAGGACATCTTTGCATTTGAAGTCCATGAAATGCCAGGCATTAGTCCTGATCTGGCAGTACATAAACTCGTTGTGGATCCGAAAAAGAAGCCGGTACGGCAAAAGAAGCGGAACCATGGTGAAGAAAGAGGTCAGGCGGCAGCCGCCGAAGTCAAAAAATTACTTGATGCAGGGTTCATTCGACAATGTTACTTCCCAGATTGGGTTGCAAATGTGGTGCTTGTTAAAAAGCCGAATGGCACCTGGCGAATGTGTGTAGACTACACAGACTTGAACAAGGCGTGCCCCAAAGACAGTTACCCTCTGCCTAAAATTGATAACCTGGTCGAATCAACAGCCGGCCATGCCTTGATGAGTTTTATGGACGCCTATTCTGGTTTCCATCAAATTCCTTTATGGAAGAAAGATCAGGAGAAGACGGCCTTCGTCACTGATCAGGGATTATACTGTTACACGGTCATGCCGTTTGGTCTTAAGAATGCCCCGGCTACCTTCCAACGAATGATAAACACAGTGTTCTTTGATCAGATTGGGAGAAACGTCGAGGCATATATTGATGATATGATTGTCAAGACTAAACTTCAGAAAGATCATCTGGCGGACCTCCGAGAAACTTTCGCCACACTCAGGCGGCACCATGTCATGCTCAATCCCAAGAAATGTGTATTTGGAGTTGAGTCTGGGAAATTTCTCGGATTCCTTATCAATCAGAGAGGAATAGAGGCGAACCCTGAGAAGGTACAGGCGGTCATTGACATGCAGTCGCCTCGTACCGTCCGGGAGGTTCAGAAGTTAACAGGTTGTCTGGCGGCCTTGGGGAGATTCCTAAGCCGATCAGGCGACAAATGCCTATACTTTTTCCAGGCAATTAAGAAAAAGGCAAGGTTCGAATGGGGGCCGGATGCTGAGGCCGCCTTCCAGAAATTAAAGGTTCACTTGCATTCCTTGCCGAGGCTGGTCAGCCCTTTGCCCAAAGAAGATCTCTACATGTACCTGGCCGTCTCTGATCATGCGTTAAGCGCTGTGCTCCTTGCTGAAAGGGACGGCTGTCAGCTCCCGGTCTACTTTGTCAGTCACGTACTGAAAAATGCCGAGTTGAGGTATCCCCTAGTGGAGAAATTTGGTCTTGCACTCTTCATGGCTGTTAAAAAATTGAAGCCCTACTTTTTGGCACATGCAGTCGTCGTGTATACCGACCAACCAATCAAGCGGCCCCTTACCATCATGGAGTCGTCAGGACGAATGATCAAATGGGCCATAGAAATACAGAGCCTCGAAGTTACTTTCGAGCCTAGAAAAGCAGTGAAGGGGCAAGCCTTTGCTGACTTTATTGTAGAGATGACTCGTCCTCATGACTCTCAAGTTCCAGACCAAGTCTGGAAGGTATATGTGGACGGAAGCTCTACTTCAAATGGTTGTGGAGCAGGCGTCGTATGTCAATCTCCAGAGGGCGACAGGTTCGAGTATGCTCTACGCTTCAGTTTTCAGGCTTCAAACAATGAGGCAGAATATGAAGCTTTACTAGCCGGGATCCGCATGTGCAAGGCGGCAGGGGCAAGAAAAATAGACGCCTGTTCTGATTCACAATTGATAGTGAGTCAGTACAATGGCGAATACGAAGCAACCCATCCGGCCATGATCAAGTATTTACAGGCAGTCCGACAAGCAGTGGGCTCCCTGGAGGATTTCCATCTGATCCAAGTGCCGAGATCAGAAAACAACCAGGCAGATGCACTGTCAAAATTAGCATCATCCGCCTCCTCCGATACTCCTCGAACTGTTTTTTGGGAAGTAATGGAGAAGAGAAGCATCGAGGAAAACCCTATTGGAATCCTAGACAGAAGCTCAACCTGGATGGATTCAATCAGGGCATATCTGACAAACGGTAAACTGCCGGATGATCCTCAACAAGCGGCAACACTGAAAAAACGAGCCTCTTGTTTTGAGATGATATAGGGAGAACTTCACAAGAGGGGGTACCTTCAACCCTTCTTAAAGTGTGTTACTCCTGAAAAGGGACGAGAGATACTAGATGATCTTCACTCTGGTTTCTGTGCTTCCCATATAGGTGGTAGGATGCTTGCTCAAAGGGCAAGGCGGCAGGGCTACTTTTGGCCTACTTTGGAAGCAGATGCAATGGAGATGGTGAAAAAATGTGACAAGTGCCAAAGGTTTGGCAAATTAATTCACCGTCCGGCTACTGACCTCACTACCATTCACAGCCCACTACCGTTTGCTAAGTGGGGCATGGACATTCTGGGTCCATATACGCCTGCTACAGGCGGCAGAAGGTATATACTTGTTGCCGTTGACTACTTCACTAAATGGGTAGAGGCGGAGGCTGTAAAGGGAATCAAGACGAAAGATGTAATTTCATTCATTTGGAAAAACGTCATCACTCGGTTCGGGGTTCCCATGTCTATGGTTTTTGATAATGGTCCCCAATTTGAGACGCCTGTTCTCAAAAGCTGGTTGGGAGACCAAGGAATTGCACATTACTTTGCATCTGTCGGTCGTCCACAAGCAAACGGCCAGGTAGAAGCCTTTAATAAAATCATCTCAGACGGTCTCAAGAAAAAGATTGAACGAGCAGGCGGCCTATGGGCGGATGAACTACCACATGTTCTCTGGGCCATTAGGACGACTGAAAAAGGGGCGACTGGAGAAACTCCATTCCTCCTAACTTATGGTGCAGAAGCTGTTCTTCCAATAGAACACTACGAGCCGACTCTTCGAGTAATGCTGTATAACGAAGAGGCAAACTGGGAAGCCATGCGCCTGGCATTAGACTCACTTCCTGAAAAGAGGGGCAATGCTGTTTTGCGCCATGAGATCTATCGCCTGAGAATGACTAGATCATACAACAAAAAAGTACACAGGCGTCCACTCAAAGTAGGGGACTTTGTACTTAGAAAAATGGAAGCAGTTGGTAGGGCTAATGAGTCTGGCAAACTAACTCCCAACTGGGAAGGACCCTACCGAATCTATGAGGAAGTCAGGGACGGTACCTACCGTCTGGAAACACCAGACGGACAACCGTTGCCTCGAACTTGGAATGTAGATAACCTTACAAAATATTTCTTCTGAAAGATGTAAAGTAAAGAGCTACTTAATAAAGTTTGCACTTACTATTCAATTTTTGTATTACGAGGGGCATGCCGTCTGTACCTTTACAGTCGGCTACTCTCCATTGAGTTTTTCACTCTATCTTCTGAGGGGCATGCCGTCTGTACCTTTACAGTCGGCTACTCTCCATTTGAGTTTCACTCAATCTTCAGAGGGGCATGCCGTCTACAGTCGGCTACTCTCCATTGAGTATTTTACTCACAATACTTAGCTAAAAATATTAGGGCCTGGCCGCCCCTGTGCCTAACAGGCGGCTACCCTTCTTTTACTTAGCACCTACGTTCACCAAGAACTTACCAAGGCCACCGGCCGAATGATCAGACCAGGCGCCAAGCCACCTGATCAAATCTACAGAACTAATACGACCTGTCCCAACATCATAGCAGGCATCCGACGGCATCCCTCCGGATGAAATTCGTCGCAGAGAGCAGCTCCCTTTTGGGTGGAACATTGTTCTATAAACTAATTACACGGCACCTATACGACTGTCCCCAAGGGCAACCACGTAGCCGTTTTTGAGACAAGGATAACTCTATCACTAACCAAACCAGTGGTAGCAGTTGACATCTGAGTCAGATGACCGCCTGTATTACTTGGGATAATTGCAGGGGGTACCTTTTGAGTTAATAGCCAACAAACATTGGCGAATCAAGGGGTCTAGCCGGCCTACGCCGCCTGGCACCTCTACTTCTCAAACAAAAGTGACGGCGACTGAGTAACTCCAACGTTAACTCATAGTCACTCCTTTAAATTTGGTATAAAACCTAAAAAGTTTGAGTCGTCCGCCTGTTTCAAACAAACAAGGGCACTCAAACCCCTATTCCTACTAGGTAACCTATTGAGTTAATAGCCAACAAACATTGGCGAATCAAGGGGTCTAGCCGGCCTACGCCGCCTGGTACCTCTACTACTCAATCTAGATTGTGACGAAGACTAAGTAACTCCTAGGTTAATAGTCACTCAAACTTAGTATGGAGCCTAAAAGGTATGAGTCGTCCACCTGTTTTTAATAAACAAGGGCTCTCAACCAATACTCTTGCTAGGTTAACAAATTACGAGTTAAAAGCCAACATTGGCAATAAAGGGAAACAACCGGCACCCGCCGCTTGTTATCCTACTTAATTCCTTGGCAACTAGGAAATACTATTTACTTGGTCAGACAAATTGAATAAATAGTTCGAATACCGATTGAATAAATGGCCGACTGATCATCTACCCTGGAAACAGACCACCAGTCGTCCAGGGGCATAGGCGGCATACTTACTATTTGTACCTGTCTTAACGTTCGGCCATACACAACAGTCGGTCTAGTGAACAAAGGGATATTAGATATGGAATACTTAGACAAATTTGAACCAAAACAATAATTTTATTAAAAATAAGCCGGTCATTAAAGACCAGCAGAATATTCAAAACCCCGGCCCCCTGGCCGGGTAATTACAAAGCAAACGGCACGCAGGCCGTGGAAAAAATACTTAAAGCTAAAGAAGGGGGCAGTTCAGTATCAGCAGCTGCCGCCTGGTCAGCACTCTTCTTGCTGGACTCGGCTTTAGCTGCACCCTCTTTTGATGCCTTACCCCAAGTGGCACAAGCGCCACAACCGGCTCTTCCTCCTCCAACGCACCTTCCAACGCCTCTTCTTCAGCAGCCGCCAGGATCTGTTGATTATATGTTTCCGAACACTGGCGGTACGTTCTTTCCCATGAGGCAAAGTCGGCACTGGGGAACAGTCGTTCCCAGGTCATGCGCTGGATTTGAGCGGAGTCTTCCACCATCTCCCGGACGAGCTCTTTCTTCTCTTGCTCGGCCTTTTCCGAGAGCTCTTGGGTAAGACTCTTCTCTTGGTTCACCAGGCGTTCTTTTACGTTGCCCAAAGATTTCTCTATGGCTTCGTAAGAGTGCATTTTTTGGCGAAGAGGTTTCAGCTCGGCCTTAAGGTTTGTGACGGTCGCCTCCAGCTCGTCAACCTTCTTTTGGGCCGCCTCTAACTGAGCCCGAACAGCGGCGGTAGCCTGCGCCTGATAATAAAGAAGATCAATGGTCAGTACTTCATTTTGGGCAATTTGAAACATTGCCTTATCACAGCTGGAGGCGGCCATTGTTTTTGCGGCCTTTACCTCTTTGTTTTTCCGATCAATCGGCTTGCGAAGGCTGTTGACTCGGAGCAGGGCCTAAGTATAAAGAAAAACAGGCGTCAGTTTCCAAACAAAAAAGATAACAGGCGTCCTGGAACTCAAAAGCTCAAAAATATGCTAAGTATACCTCAGCAAGGACCCCTGAAATCCCATCAAGGTCAAGGGTGCCGGCACCCCTGACCGCCTCCCTGTCAGATGGAGGAACTACTTTAACCATGGACTTGGCTACCTCAACCAAGTCAAGCCCCTGAGGGCCGGCTGCATTAAGCGAAAGGAAAAAACAAGTTAGACCTAGTCAAGAAGGAAGCAAGTGTGAGTTTTTTACAAGTGATTGTCCATACTTCTAGGCGGCCCCGCCGGGGTTTTAGAAGAAGTGGCCGGCTGCTTCTCAGCCGCCACTGTTTTCCTGGAAGACCCAGGAGAGCTTGCAACAGTCGTCCTCCGGGCCTTGGGGTCAAGCTGTTGCGAGGAAGAAGCCCTTGGAGTGCCAGACTGAAAACAAAAAGAGTTAGTATATGCATAAGATAACTAAAAGAGGAAGTTTTCGAAGCTTACCAAGGGTGCCTCCTTGTTGGGGGAGTCGGCATAAGACTGTTTCATGAGCGAGGCCCGCAACATGGCCGCCGCCGTCTTGGATGTTGTTATTTTACTCATGGCGTCAGCTGCAAGAAATAAACAGCAAAGTTAGTAAAATCCTAAGTAAACAAGGCGTGAAAAAACAGAGTATTTGTCAGGCCGGCTACCTCTAGAGCACCGACTGCTGAGGCCACAGGCGGCCAAAAGTACTCGTCATAGAGCCACTTGAAGCTCGGGACGCAGTTTAGGGGTACTTGCTCTCGTACCCCTGAAGTAGAGTTCACCCTAGTCTCTACTTTGAAGAGTCCTCTGTCTAGGATCTCTCTTTTAGCCTTTGGGGGAACAGGCGGCATGCTGCGGCCGCCTGCGAGAAGAGGCGGATCCCTATTCCACTTGTTAAAACGTTGGTTCAGCTCCGTGTCTGAACCCTCAATGATAAGGAAGGTGTTCCGCCAATCCTTCCATTTGTTCGCCTTACCTCTCGTCATGAGGTAACCCCTATGGCTTGTTAATTGGTACCAGCCGGTACCTCCCGACTTAGGGGTCCGGCTGAGATAGTTCATGTGGGCGAAAGCCTCAAAGCTTGGCTCCACCCCGTACATTTCGCACCCGGCCACATAGCCGAGTACGTTTACCCAAGAGTTGGGGGCTAACTACCATAACCCCAGATCATACCCATCTAAAATCCGCTGAACAGCCGGATGTAATGGGAAGCGCAGTCCAGCTTTGATGGCCGCCACATAGCAGCCAAAGCAGCCGTCACCATAGCTAGTACCAGCCGGCCAGACGACAGTGTCTTCTGGATCCGGCACGAACAGTAAAAATTCCGGGCCCATTCGGTGGTTGGCAATAAAGCTCGCCACGTTGTCTTGCATGGTTGCGATCCGGCCCCGGGGTACCATGCAGTAGTAGGGGGCGTTTTCCTCTCTGTAAGAGGCGGACGGCTCCGCCCAATTGTCCCCCTTCTCAACTGCATGAGAAAGTCTCGCCTCTTGTAGGCGGCTATGTCTTTCTTCTGAGCCTGGAGAACTGTGGCCAGAAGAGCTGGACTCGGACTCGTCCTCTGACGAGTCCGAAGAGGACGACTCCTCCCCTCTCCCAGAGGGGCCCGCCTCCTCTCCCTTAGAAGGAGCAGGAGGAAAATTAGACATGTCAACGGTAAGATGGGAAGGGACCACCTTGGCCCCTCTCTCAGAACTGTCGGCTTGGCAGTCGCCTCGTTTCAATTCTACATCTGGCGCCTGGTCAGATGTTTCACTAAGGAGCACCCTTTGGGAGGAGCCGTCTGAGTTTGATATCATAGCAGTCTGTTTCGTTCTGGCCATCACGTTCTGCATAGACACAGATACAGTCAGACTTTGTATAAAGGGCAAAGATGGGTCCAGAAAAGGGCAGGCGGCACTCCTAGTCCTAGATTCAGCCGTCCCCGGTGACCGGCTGATCACTAACTTAGGTCGTGTCGTGTGCTTCCGTGGTGCCATTTCAAAAAATAAAAAGAAAATTAAGAGTAAGAGAACTGAGTTACCTGAACGAGTGACGGTTGATGAAGTTCTGGAAATCCGGTGCAGTCGGCTTGTCAGAACAGGCGGTAGGCAGAAAAGGTCCGAAATGTCAGAGCAAGTTCAGGGGTTCGAATGTTCTCGCAAAGTTACTCAAATGTGAAAATGACCGAAGTCAGCACTTCCTTTTATAGGCAAAGTGAGAAGGCGAAAGGTCGCTTCCAAATTCAAAATTTGGGCGGGAAAATCTCTCGGCCGTTTGCAAGGTGACACCTGTAGCAGGCCGTCGCCTGTCACCGTGCGACACCTGTCACAGGCGACACGTGACCAGTCACGTGCCACCTGTGAGGGGCAAATGATTAGGGGATTTTTATCCACCAATCACCGTCTGACAAGTGGACCAACCAGGTTCCGCCACGGGTCCTTCACGAAGGCCAATAGGAGCCTGCCACGTGTCAATCACAGATACGTCCTCTACGGATCAATCAAGGCACGCCACGTGTCCACCCATGCCAAATGGGAAAACCGGCCATCAAGGCCCAATCCAGTCTAGAGGCCCGATCAGCCCTAGGTTTACCTTAAACCTAGAGAGTGGCACGCTTCTCAAGGCTATAAATACTTAATTAATCCTCATTAGTTAGGGAATAGAGAAATCAAGAAATCAAGCAGAGAAGAACAGAAATATTACGGAACACCAACAACCGGCTAATCTCGCTAACGACGCAGATTACCAACACTAAGCACTCTCACCTAGAGAGATCTTATTACTTTAATTTCCGTATTACTTACTCCTTAATCAGGTACTAACTTGACCGTTGGAGGCGGAGCTCTCAGGAGTCTCCGTTATTTTGCAGGTACAGGCGTCCGGTTCCAGTCTCGGAATTGTAACTCTCCCGCAGGACAACAGAAAACCCCGAAACACTATATATTATGAAACTTTATCATTTTTTCCTCCCGGTAGCAAAAACATTAACCATATTTTTTCGTATCATTTGTTTAATTTGTTCAAGACGTGGCTTATACAATGAATCTCATTTGCATTTATTTACGGATTGCTTTTCCTTATCTATCCTTTGGAATATATATTTGTGTGCAAAAGTTAGTTAACCTAGTATTTTCAATTTTCGGGCTTTCACTTGTATGTATGAATTGGAATGTATGATCGAATAAATTAAAATCTTGATCAAGACTTTCATAGTAAAATGGCATTTTGAATTACCTATTAGCATATATGGAAAAAAAGTAACACCGTGGTTTTTTATTTGATGATGTTCCACTCTAATGTAATATTTAGTGGATTTGTCATCAATTATAAATGTACTTATCATATTATGCAAGGTAAAGCAATCACTAATTCAACTATATGAAGATTATATGAGGATAAATTTTGATGGTGTGCCAACGGAAGTTATCAATAATGTTGTTGGTGGCGGAGTGATTCTTCAAAACAAAGATAGCTAAACAAACAAACACAAAACACAAGCAAAGAAAAGTAAAAACTAAACAAACAAACACAAAACACAAAACACAAACGCCCCAACTACAGACCCAAGCACACCTACGGGAGGACAAGTCGAGGTAAAGTCACCCCTCTTACATCCTCCATTAAAATCCTACCAAACTCTTACCGGATAAAATTAATAATTTTCAATCTTGTGTCTTGAGTGACTTCGCGGTTGACCAACCAATCCGCCGCGCGATTCTCTTTTCTATAGATGTGGGCTACATTCACCTTCCAGCTAGCATCATTGATCATTCTCTGGCAATAGTTGATGTCGTGGGCATTCTCACCACCTCCTACTTCTCCTTGCTTCATTCAGCATTTGCACACATGTTAAATTATCCAGCTACACCTCTAGTTGTTTGATTTGCGGATTCTTTGCAAGTTCAAAACCTCTAGTAACAGCCATGATCTCAGCTTTAAAGGATGTACAATGTCCAAAACTAATTAGCTGTAAAACCCGAGACAAACTGACCTTCATGGTCACGGATAATAACACCTCCTCCTGTAGGGCTCGGACTCCCTTTAGCTGCACTATCACTGTTGAGTACATACCACCCAAAATCTGGATTTTTCCAAGAGATATTAGCCATCTGTTTACTGCCCTGTGTTGGATTCTGTAGCTGCTGGTGGCTTTGTAAGCTGCGGAGAGTCTCATTTACTCTTATTCGAATAAAGGCGCCTAAGTCAACAGGGATTT
This sequence comes from Chenopodium quinoa, assembly GCF_001683475.1. Lineage (NCBI taxonomy): Eukaryota > Viridiplantae > Streptophyta > Magnoliopsida > Caryophyllales > Amaranthaceae > Chenopodium > Chenopodium quinoa. Next base: position 3,952,613 of record NW_018743212.1, on the reverse strand, counting down.
CTTCTCCTCTGTTGTGAGTATGGCAATTATGACATCGCCAAAGCCACCACATGGTTACACCAAAGATTGTAAACCAATCATCTGAAGACTTGCTCGAATCCTTATGATTACGAGTGATCCATTCCTTAAGAGACCCTTGAAAAAATTGAAAAAAGAGGGTAGGGTGGACTTGCTTGCGCCACACCGCTCTAGCAGCAGGGCAATCCCTTAAAATGTGTAAGTTTGACTCCTCGCTTGCTCCACACACATAGCACCATGGGTTGTCAGTAAGCTTGCGCTTGTACATATCAAGTTGCTCAATATACGATAATGGCACACTAGCCAAATAAAATCCCGGGTTCTTTGCTGTACAGGTGTGTGCCAAATCAGACTCAAGCATTCATCATCAACATTGTCAGTTTCATGCTTCATGATACTTAATACCGATTTGATAGTGAAGCGCCCCTTAGAATCACGCTTCCAATACACTAAATCCCTAATGCTAGGATCCTTGCACACCTCATGACTTTGAATGAGCTTGAGTGCATCTTGATCAAGGAATAGGGCAAAGATGTTCCACCTCCACCCCTCACCTTCTTCCCATATTATTCCAGCCACTGTCACCCCTGTTAACTCCATGGGTAAAGGCTGAGTAACAATGTCACTTAATGGCTTATCACCAACCCACTTATGATCCTAAAAAAGTGTGCGCTCTCCATTACCCACCGCAATTTTCATTCCTTCCCCAAGTAGCTTAATATTCTCCGTAATTCCACTCCAAACATTCGATATACCTGCCTTGGGCACAGACATATCAACATCACATGGACACTTGCAATATTTAGCTCGGAGCACTCTAGACCACAATGCATTCGGTTTTGTGAGTATCCGCCAACCTAATTTTGTGAGAAAAGCGGCATTAGCTTGCTTAGCCTAGACAATTCCTATTCCACCATGTTCTTTTGGATTTTGGAGAGTCTCCCATGAAAGAAGATGAATTTTGCGCTTAACTTCATCTCCACCCCAAATAAAATGTCTTGTTTTCTTGTTAATATCTTCGCATATGGATCTCGGAATTTAGGCTGTTTGTATTGAGTAGTAAGACATAGTGGAAATCTTAGATTTTGCCATGGTAATCCGGCCTGCAAGAGACAAATATTTGAATTTCCATCCCACAAGTCTTCGATCTATTTTCTCACATAAGTGATTGAAAGTATCCTTGGTTACACGGCCCATGAGGGTCTGCATACCCAAGTAAAGACCAAGGTCAGAAGTCACTTCCATATTCAACTCTCAATTAATATCCTCCTGTAGCCCAACTTCCAACATTTTGTGAGAAAAAAATTCGCGACTTCAGAAGACTGGTCTACTGCCCAGACGCATTGTAGAAAAAACGATCTAAGCATGCCTGTATTAATATTGCTTGATCAACGCTAGCTTCCGAGAACAAAACAACGTCGTCCGCAAAAAATAGATTAGACAAAGCTGGGCCATCTCTACTCTCTCTAATTGATTTCCAATGCCCGTGAACATTTGCCTCTTCTATCACTTGGTATAGCCTCTCTATACATATGACAAATAGGTACGGAGACAAAGGGTCACCTTGTCTAATTCCCCGACTCGGTTTGAAACTATGTGAAGGTTCTCCATTCCATAACACTTGTAACGATGCCGTAATAATGCATTCCATTATCACCTCTATCACAATTGTAGGGAGATTCATTTGCACAAGAGTGTCGCAGATAAATGACCATCGAAGCCTATCATATGCTTTTTCAAAATCTATTTTAATGGCCATGTAACCCTTAGCAACCTGTTTTCTTTTTATGGTAATGAGTACTTCTTGCATAATCACAATATTATCGGTGATTTATCGACCTGGTGATTGAGTGATGGAAATCAAAATTGGTAAGACCGGTTTGAGGCTATTGAAGATGACCTTTTTGACAATCTTATAAACCACGTTGCAAAGCCCGATTGGAAGAAATTGTGAAGCTAGCTTTAGGTGCTCTACTTTAGGGATTACATCAATAAAGGTAGAATTAAGATTATCCATGATACCCTTGCCTTCCGAAATTGGGATAATAGTACCATAAACTTTCTGAGCAACCAAATCCAAAGTTTTCTTGAAGAACAACCGATAGAACAATGTCTACTACAAGAGGGGGGTAAATTGTATACTATAGAAAATTTTGCTGAATTAAACTATCTACTAAGAGAGAAGACACTCGAGATAGGCAATGAATAATTTCACTATGTAAAGATGAATTACAATCGCTAATATTATGCCTAGACTCAAGTTCTGTGAGGAACTCAAGTTACCCAACTACGATCCCTCAATCGCAGTTTCTCACTCTTTGTGATTTTGCTCTGAATCACTTGTACAATGTGAAGAACTCTCTCAAGCCTCACACTTACAACTCTCACAACCCCAATCCCAATTACAAATTAATTTCAAGGATTTCCCTAATGTACTCAAGAAACTCAAGGATGGAAGGAACTTGACTTTAGAAACTTTTTCGCTCAAAAACTCAGATCGTTTTTTTACACTTTAAAACAGCAACGTTGAATGCTTTTTATAGGGAGATTAGTTAAGCCTCAACCATGTTCCCACTTCCCCCTCAATCCCACGTTCACCATAACAGAGAAGTTAGGATGTACGTTGAGGAAGTGGAGATACCTGGTTTCACTGACTTGTCTCCCAAGTTCAACGTGATTCCTTGAATTAAGCAAACAATATTTTTACCAAGTCAAAAATCAGTTAGAAAAACTTTTATTTAAAAGATAATTATTTAAAAAGATAAAAAAAGATAAAATAAATAAATAATTATTTAAATTAAAATTAGAAAACTTATCTTTTAATTTAATGAATTATTTAATATATATTTATTTCTAAAACAATCCTTTCAAACTGATTTTTATCTTTTCCTTAAATCAAGGATTTTAAAATCTTTTCGTAAAAATCTTTTCTGAGTCAAAACGTTAAGTTCCTTCGGGAACTTCAGGTTCCTTCAAGAACTTCAAGTTTCTTATTTGTTCCTTCCAACACTTTGCTTCTCAACTACGTACAAGAACATTCTAAGTATTGGAGCTTGTGAGGATATCTTGAAAGCTTGCTTGTTACACCAAGACTTCCAAACTCTTTTGTTCCTACTCCGGAACATTTAGCTTTGTACCTGAATCTTTCTGTTCAACCAAGACTTATAAACATCATTAGTCAGAGTTTGTTTTATGTATGTCAATCATCAAAATATTAAGGTAGTTAATTCAACAATATCCCCCCTTTTTGATAATGACAAACAAAAAAAAACTCGGTTAAACAAAACAAACATCTAGGCAATCAGAGTAACCAATAACTAAGTAAACCAATTAAATTATTAAAGCAATAAAACAAACTAAGTTTAAAGAAGTCTGCATCATTCATGAAAATAATAAATTGTAAAATTAATACCTTTGCTTAAATGATGAAGACTTGAATGGAATCGTTCCCCCTTTTGGCATTATCAAAATAATAGAAAAAGCATGGTATATATAGTACTAAACTACGGAGGGAGTAGTAAATCCGAATTCATGAACAATCAAGTATGCGCACACTGATCATACGCAACCAAAATGAAGACATCAAATTCAAAGAAAAACTAAGCCAGTTTAAGTTATATAAACCGAAACAAAAAAAAAACAAAAATTATCTGGAACAAGCAAAATAAAACAAAATAGAATAAAGCATCATTGTTTCATAAATCACAACATAAGGTAGGCTAAGTGTTTTTAGCAGATGGGTTAGAGGAGGCAGCAGCTTCAGTTCCCTCAAATGCAACATCCTTGATGTATCAAGGATGGTCTTGTAACTCTGTTTCACTTTAGCTTTGAATGCCTGATCTGAAGAATCTATGTGAGCATTAATTTTATCTTCTAAGGAGAGCACATGTGTTTGAAGATCACCCACTTTGGTTGAAAGTTGAGATATGTTGTCCATGAGGGTTGTGGATATCTTACTGAGTTCCTCCTTAAGGTCGTGAAACTGCGAGGAATTTTGACTTGTACTGAATGCACCAAAGCCAAAACATGAAGGAGGACGGGCTGCTGGAGTTAGGTGTGGTTGAGAAACAGGAGGAGGAGGTGGAACGGATGTGGGTGAGGGTGGTCTTTTGAGAACAAGGGATGGAGTTCCTTGGAAAGCAATGGATGGAACAGGTGGAGGTGATGGAGTTTCATGGAGGATAGGGGATGAGGTTTCTGCAGTAGCAGGGGAGGGTTCTTAAGGAACTGGAGCAGTAGTTCCTTCGGGAACTTTGAATGTTTCAACATCCAAATCAATATGAAGAGGCATGGAAGGTTTTGCTCTTAGTTTTGTTGCAAGTCTAGTGCTCCTTCTCCGTCTTCCTATGACTGTCATAGTCCTCTTTAACGGACTCTTCCTTCTCTTCTCTGTCTCCTCACTTTCATCAGGTTCCTCCTTCTCACTTTCACTATGTTCACCAGTTTCCTCCTTCTCACTCTCATGCTTTTCCTCTTCCTCTTTCTCATGCTTTTCCTCTTCTTCACTCTCTTTTTCAATTTCTTTTTCTTCCTTTTCAACTCCTTCACTTTCTTTTTCTTTCCTTTCCTCTTCATCTTTTTCACTGTCTTCCTCTTTGTTTTCTTCTTCCCTCTCACTGTGTTCCCCCTCAGATTCTGTTTGAATTTCAGATGCAAAACAAATTTTCCCATGCACCACTTTCAAATTCAGTTTTAACAGGGATTTTTCTTGAAGTATGTGTTCGGGCTTAAGGGTGTAGTTGTCGGCTTGTGACAAAGAAACTTTAAAGATTTTGAACACAATTAAAAGGAGAGGACCGTAGGGTATGTGAAGGTCAGGAATGCAATGGTCCAAGTGGGCAATCATCAAGGCATGAAAGTTTATGCTAACTTTCTTTGCCAAACAGAAGATGAGGAGGCATCTAACAAGGTTACAATACCTCGTTTTTGGGACCGAGGAAGAATTCCTCTCCAAGTGATGTTGAACAACGGTTTATGCAGAGGGGTTAAAACATTGTGGTTAGTCGTAGTGACTTTTGGATTACCACCGATGAAGGTGATAATTTCAGTTTCATTGTGGCCATCTACGGTGTTTTTGGATTTGTTTTTGACATAGGTTCTATATCGATGGTGGTTTTATGGAGGTAGGTGGGAACTTGAAGTTGAAGGGGTTTGTGATTTTATTAACAATGATAAAATTTAAAATTAAAGGAAAAATAATAAGAATAAGATCTAATGGAGAAAAATAAGAAAATCTTTTTGTTATTTTTGATATAGAATTAAAGATAACAAGAAATAAGAAAATGATAAAAATTAAGAAAAGAAAAAAAAAATTCCAGTAAATTACGTGAGGTAATCTACTGGTTAACATGTATAGAGGTTTAGTAAAAGGAACTTGAAAACAACATGGCTCAATTTGTCTTCTTCATCGACATAATCATATGATCACACACAAAATAGAATTGCACACTCTTTCATTGCAAGATTCAAGATTATGTTTTTCACACCAAGGTTATATATAGCAATGCTCAGTCGTTTTACTAAGACATACCTTGGGGTTCCATGAAGAACTGCTCAGTTCAGCTTTATCAGTCAGAGTTCCAATCGCATCTTTTCGAATTTTTCTCTACTCAAAGGCTTAGTTAGAATGTCAGTAATTTGATATTCAGTTTGTACAAATTCTAATCTTATAGAGCCCTTTTCCACAGTATCTTTTAAGAAATGATGCCTTACATGAATGTGCTTTGCACATGAGTGGTGTACTGGATCTTTTGATATGCAAATAGTACTAGTATTATCACAGTATATGGGAACACATTCAAGAACTATGGCAAAATCACGTAATTGTTGTTTTATCCACAACAGCTGTGAGCAACATGCAGCAGCTGCTAAGTATTCTGCTTCTGCTGTGGATAGAGCAACTGTATTTTGTTTCTTGGAACTCCAAGACACTAGACGTGAACCTAGGAATTGGACCATACCTGACGTACTTTTCTGTTTACCAAATCTCCAGCATAGTCAGCATCAGCAAACCCATAAAGATTGAATGTGTCACTTCTTGGGTAGAATAAACTCAAATCATCTGTCCCTTTAAGATATCTCAGGATTCTCTTGACGGTTGTTAGATGCGATTCTTTCGGGTTTGATTGGAACCTAGCACACAGACCAACACTAAAATAAATGTCAGGTCTACTTGCAGTTAAGTATAGTAGAGAACCAATCATACCTCTATACTTTGTCTGGTCCACACAAGTTCTCAAGGGATCTTCATCTAATCTAGAGTTAGTTCCCATGGGAGTGTGGTTTATCTTTGCTGTGTCAAGATTATACTTCTTCAGAAGTTCCTTGACGTATTTTTGCTGGTGAATATATATTCCTGATTCTATTTGCTTAATTTGCAGACCGAGAAAGAAATTGAGTTCCCCCATCATACTCATTTGGAACTCGCTGCACATCAACTCAGCAAAATACTTACACAAAGATTCGTTAGTTGCACCAAAAATTATATCATCTACATAGATATGTACAACTAAAAGATGAGTTCCTTTTGATTTTAAAAACAAAGTTTTATTAATTTTACCTCGTTTAAAATCATTTTCAAGAAGGAACTTGGACAGTCTTTCATACCATGCTCTTGGAGCCTGTTTTAGCCCGTAAAGAGCCTTATCAAGTTTAAAAACATGGTTAGGAAATTTTGGATTCTCAAATCCAGGGGGTTTATCGACGTAAATTGTTTCTTTTAATAAGCCATTTAAAAATGCACATTTTACGTCCATCTGATATAGTTTATAACCCATAAAAGCAGCAAACGAGATTAGTATTCTAATAGCTTCAAGTCTAGCAACAGGAGCAAAAGTTTCCTCAAAATCTATGCCTTCTTATTGATTATAGCCCTTTACAACTAATCTAGCCTTATTTCTAACAATAGTTCCATATTCATCAAGTTTGTTCCAAAAGACCCATTTTAAACCTATAACCTTTTTATCTAGTAGGTTAGGTTCAAGATGTCATACCTGATTCCTTTCGAATTCATTCAGTTCCTCTTGCATGGCTATAATCCAGTCGGGTTCCTCTAAGTCTTCTTTATGGTTGCGAGGTTCCAAGGTTGATAGAAAAGCATTGAAGGCACAGATTTTCCTCATTTGTGATCTCGTCTGAGTTCCTTTGCTCAAGTCACTGATAATTTTGTCCAGTGGGTGTGACTTTTGGTGCTTCCAAGGTTTGGGCTGGAAGGTTTAAGCAGAAACTCGGTTACTTTGATTTTCTGAGCTAGTTGCTTCTTCTGCTTCATTTTCTTCTTGAGTTGGTTCCTCGGCAGTTTCTTCATTTTGAGGCTGTTCAGGGGTAGGAACTTCAGTATGTACATCGAGTTCCTCCTCCTGATTTTTAATTACCCGAGTTGGCTGCTTATTTGTTACCCCTGCATCTTCTTCTTGCTCTTGAGGACGTACTAGACCAATTTCAAAATCATAGTCCTCATGTTCCTGTGTACATGGAAAAGGGTTAGTTTCATCGAAAATAACATGTACACTTTCCTCAACACACATATTACGTTTATTGTAAACTCTATAAGCTTTACTGTTAGTAGCATAACCAAGAAATACAGCTTCATCACTTCTTTCATCGAATTTCCCTATGTTCCTTTTACCATTATTATGCACAAAACATTTACAACCAAATGCTCTAAGATGAGATATATTCGGTTTTTTTCCTTTCGTTAGTTCATAGGGTGTCTTATTTAATATCGGCCTTAGCATGACATGATTTATTATATAACAGGCAGTATTCACGGCTTCTACCCAGAAGTTCCTTGGAAGATCGCTGGCTATTAACATGGTTCGAGCCATGTCTTCTAAGGTTCTGTTCTTCCTTTCAACAACTCCATTTTGCTGTTGAGTTCTGGGAGCTGAGAAATTATGGCTTAAGCCTTGTTCCCTGCATAAATCATCAAATTTAAAATTCTCAAATTCAGTGCCATGATCGGATCTAAGGTGTATCAGTTGATGACCGGTGGACTTTTGAATTCACCTGGAAAATGTAACAAACTCATCAAAAGTCTCATCCTTATTAGACATAAATATAACCCATGTGAATCTAGAATAATCATCAACAATTACTAAGACATATTTCTTTCCACTTCTACTTTGAATGCTCATAGGACCACATAAATCCATATGAATTAACTCTAAAGGTTTCGTGGAACTCACCATTTTCTTGGATTTAAAGGATGACCGGACCTGTTTTCCTTTCACACAAGCATCACAAATTTTATCACATAGGAACTTGATTGAAGGAAGTACCTCTACCAAGTTCCTTATTCTTAACTTATCAATTAAAGAAAAGCTTGCATGACTAAAACGTTTATGCCACGGTAAGGGATCATCCTCAATGACACTGAGACAGGTTAAGTTGTTCCTTGGAACTGTATTAAGATCCACTGTGTAAGTGTTTCCTTTTCGAGTTCCTTCCAACAAAACCTTCCCTGTGTCATTTTGTATGATACTGCATTTTTCTAAATCAAAGCTTACAGAGTTACCTTTATCACAGAATAATGATATACTTAATAAACTGTTTTTGAGGCCCTCGACTAGAAAATCATAATCAATAGCTTGGGAACTTGACCTTCCAACTTTGCCGATAACAACGATGTTTCCTTTCTTGTTATCTCCAAAGGTCATAGTTCCTCCAGTATAGGCCGTCAGTGAGAGAAATCTTGATTCATCTCCTGTCATGTGCTTGGAACAACCACTATCGAGGTACCATTGGTTGTTCCCCCTCACTACGACCTGCAAAAGAAACTAAGGTAGATTCAGGAACCCCATCTTTCATGGGTTCCTGCGTTGATACAGCAGACTCTTTCTTTTGCCATACATATGTCATGTTTTTAGTAGACTTTAGTTCCTTTCTTTTACATTCAGTGTCTTTATGTCCTGACTTGCCACAGAAGGAACACACAGTCTCACTAGGGAGTTCCACGTACTTTTTCTTTTTACCACTATTCTTCTTTTTGTGGTTGAAACCCAAACCCTCTGTCCTTCTGTTTTGGGCTTCAAATATCCACTTTGGAACTCCCATGTGAATTGCACTTTTGTTGTTTCTAGCTCTTTCTAAATCTTTTTCAAGGGATTCATTTTGGTCTTTAGTAACCTGCAATAATTCTTTTTTCAATTTTTCAAGATCATCATTAAAGGTTACTAAAGGCAGTTGAAGAGCATTGTTAGTAATCCTGGGCACCGTGCCGGGCCGAGCCGGGCCGCCGCGGGCCGTGCCTGGCAGGCCACGGGCTGGTTCGTGCCATGCCGGTCGTGCCGGCGGGCCCAGGATTTCGTGTCGTGCCGTGCTGGCCATTTTCACAGGCCAGCCCACAGCACGGCACGACCCTCGTGCCTGGCGGGCTCGTGCCGTGCCGGCCACGTGTCGGCCTGCGGGCTGCAGCGGGCTGGTGCAGTTTTCAAATATATATTTTTTTTTTTTATGACAACATTATAAATTAATAAGTTTATAATGTATATAAGTTATAAAATTATAATTATAAGTTTTATAAGGTAACTTATAAGTTTATAACTTATAAGTTATAAGTTATTAAGTTATGAATTTTATAATTATAAGTTGAATATTTATGTTTTATAATTTGTATATTCAATATTTATATTTATATATTTACTTTATACTATTACTTTAAAATTTAATGTTTATGATTTATTAGTAATTGGTATAATTTTATTTTTTTTTAATATGAATTTACAAATTGTAACAAAACGGGGAAAAAAGGCAAATTGGACTTTGGATGTGAATAATGCGTACTTTATATTATTATTACGTGAGTTGAGAAAATTGTACAATGATAACAATGATAAAAATCATACAATGATGGTATTAAACAAAAATTGGAAAATGATAAAATTGATATTTTTAAAATCGTACAATATACAATAATAGTCTATTCTTCTTCTCCTTCTTCTTGCTCGTCTTCGTCTTCGTCTTCGTCTTCGCCTTCGCCTTCAAGGTCATCGGCTAGTTGCATAGATTGGGAACTAGCCGAACCCGAACCAGAAGCGGAGGTTCCTTCTTCGTTGTCGTTGTGGTCGTAAGAACGGTCTTGTGAGCGATTTTCCGCATCCAACCAATCTTTGAAACACACGCACATTTCTAGTGTTTCGGGTTTTAGACTTGTTCTTCTATCGTCTAAAACCCTTCCAGATGCGCTGAAAGCTCGTTCGGAGGCGACGGAGGAAACTTGGATAGCAAGAATGTCTCGTGCCATTGCCGCCAAAGTTGGATGCTTCGAGCTTTGTTGTTTCAACCATGCAAGGAGGTCGAGGCTGTTTATCTCATCGTCGTCCATGCCTTTGGTGAAGTCGTAACTCAGGTACATCTGCAACTCCGAGACGTCGCTTTGCGTTCTCCTGATTGATGAATCACCTGAAAACCTTGAAATCAAGTTAGTAGCTTGTGAAAATAAATGTTTGGCCTTCTTACTTACGTTTTTGGATGGTTGGGAAGGCCCTGAGCGAGGAACGGTGCCATATTTGGCTTCATAGACTCTATATAAAGCAAAAAAACTGATCCTTCACATTAGTCTTATAGTTTTCTACATCATCGTCAAGAAACATGCATTGAAAGTAAATGTCAACTAACATAAATGTGTTTTCATACTTTTGCCTAGGATCTAATATGGAAGCAAAAATATAAATCAAAGGAATCTCACTATAATATTTACGCCACTTTTTTTCCATTGCTGGAAGATACTGATCATAATCACTTTGATGGCGATGATCAGCGAAAAGTTGGGCGAGTAAGCATGCATTAGAAAAAAGTTTTGAGCACAAGGATTGTAAACAGTAGAAAAACAATACGTCATGTTATATAATAACTGTAAAAATTGCATATATCTTTCACAGTTTTTCCAATCATCATCATACAAAGCATTTTGTGGAAATTTTTGGTTGTAAAATAATGTTAACGGGCCCTTGTACTCAATTGCCTTTGTTAACATGTCATAGGTGGAATTCCACCTAGTTGGGCAATCGGTTCTAATTTTTATTACCCTTATCTTTTGTTGTTTTAGAAAACTCTTCCATTCTTGGTATCTCATGTTAGAGCTATTAATAGACATAATAGCATCTCTGATTTTGCTGTAGTATGGGCCAATTGCCCGAACTCTATCCTGTACACATAAGTTAAGTACATGGCAAACACATCTAGTATGAAGAGCTTCACCGTCTAATAGTACATCGGTTAAGTTTTGTTTGATAAGATTAGCTGTGTATGTCATAGAGGTTGCATTATCAAAAGTCATAGACATCATTTTATCTCGAAGGTTGTATTCGTCTATTGCTTGCATTAAATGGTGAGCAATGTTAATGCCGGTGTGTGGGTATTCCAGCATTTTGAAATGTATTATTCTTTTTTGTAACATCCATTGATCATCTACCCAATGGCAAGTCACACATAAATAGTGATATTTATAACCACTATCCCAAGAATCGGCTGTTAAAGATACTCTACAGTTAAGGTTACTCAATTCGGCTTGTAACCGGACTTTGTACTCTAGGAAATTTTTCATTGCGGCGGAACGAACGGTTTACCTAGAGATTCTTTTATGTTGGGGTTGTAGTGGTTTGTTAATGTAGATGTTGAATGCGTCACTTTCCGAGAAAAGAAAAGGTTGTTCGGCGTGTACTATCATTTTTCCTAGTTCATCCCTATCCCTCTCATAGTTGTATGTAAAGCCGTATGGATGGAATTGGGAAATTTTGGGCTGGGTTGGATCACTAGCTGGTTTTGCACAAGCTTTCATGTGTCTTGATAAGTGTCCCGTCCTGTTTTTGGTAACTGCCGTGAATACACTATTACATGTTTTACATTTTGCCCATTGTTCACCATCTTTACTTAGGACAAAATAACGCCATACCTCACTCCTTCGGTTTTTCAAAAGTAGCATCTCAGTTTCGGTTAACCATTCATGATGTGTGTGATGGTTAGTAGTGAGACTAGTGGGAGTGGCAGTAGAAGGGGTAGAACCGGAGGGAATTCGGGTACTTTCTTGGCTACCTTGGCTAGAACAATAGTTTTGTTGATCACCGATATAATTAGGTAGAAATTGGTATGGTGGTAGTGGAAATTGGTTTAGTGGTGGTGCTGGAAATCCCGACGTATTATATGGCTCATAGCCCGGGGGGAAGTAAATGGGGTCATTGGTTTGACTCGTAATTTGGGGGCTCGTTGTATTTGGTGGTTCCCTAGAACTACTACTACGGATAAGTCGGCCTTTCCCCCTAGACCTAGATGATGGGTTGTTCGATGCCATAATTAACAATTAATTTTTTAATAAAAAGTGGTTAACTATAATAATAATAATTAATAACAACAATTTTAACAATAAAAATATCAATAATATTAATTAATAACAACAACTATAACAATAACAATAACAACAAAAATAAATAATAACAACAATTGTAACAATAATAATAATTAATAACAACAATTATAACAACAACAATAACAATTAACAACAATAATAATTAAACAAGAGTATTCTAATAATAACAATAAAACAATAATAAATTTAAGATTAGTTTAGATCTTACAACCGTGCTTCAACGCTCCACTAATTACGATTACGAACTTTTTAATTTTTTCCGATATTAGGAAAATAATTAGAGAATTTAAGAGAATAATTAGAGAATTTAAGAAAATAAGGATTATTAGAGATTTAGAGAATATAAGAGATAAGAAGAAGAGATTCTGATTTTGTGATTTGGGAATGAAATGGAGGTGAGTATTTATAGAATTTTTGGGGAGCAAATTGGCAAAAAACTAGCCGTTTTTTAGCCGTTTTTTTGGCTTATTAGAGCTAGAATAAACGGTAACATTACCGTTGGCCCGCGGGCCGTGCCTGCGGGCCGTGCCTACGGGCCAGCACGGCGGGCCATGCCCGTGCTCGTGCCGGGCCGTGCCTGGGAATTCTCAACCCTGTCCGTGGCACGGCCCGTGGCACGGGAGTTGAACTTCGTGCCGTGCCGTGCTTGAATTCGAACCGTGCCGGGCTGCGCCGAACAGCGGGCCGTGCCGGGCGGCACGCGGGCCAATTCAACATTTAATATGATATTTTCATTTTTGACTCTTTCCAGTGATTCTTTTAACATGGTGTTTCTATCAAGTAGATAAAAAAATCTTCCCTGAACATCTGTTCTTGAGCTATTCAAATATTTTGTATGATCCTTATAGATTTCTAGTGCTTTTGCATTTTGTCCAAGCTTAAGACACATTTCTTTGCATTCATCTAAAGTTTCTATGAGCAAAGAAATTAATTTGTCTTTTAAAAGAGATTTCAGAAATTTAGGTTCGAGATTTACCTCATCAGACTTTTTGGCAGACTCACTGTGCTTAGCCATCAAGCAAAGGTTTGCCGTATCTTCTTCCGTGGGTTCCTCTTCATCTTCGGAACATGTGTCTTCCCACGCTGCTATCATAGCTTTCCTGTAATCAGATTTGGAGAAGTTAGGAGTATAGGTTTTTCCTTGTTCCTTCATCTTTCCCTTTCCTTTTTCTGACTCCCAAAGGGGACATTCCTTGATAAAATGATCAGTATTTCCACATTTATGGCATCCTCTTGTTTCCTTGGAATATTGGTTCTTCTTGAAGTTCCTTTTCCTTTGGTCTCCAAACCTTTTGTTGCGGTACAACTTCTTTAGCCTCCTAACTAGCATAACAGCTTCTTCCTCTTCAAATTTGGAATCCTCTTCACTTGGTTGAACAACCTTTAGAGCAATTCCACAGCTCTTTGAGTTTTCTTGACTTTTGTTTGACAGGTGCAGTTCGTGTGTTATCAAGGAACCTGCAAGTTGTTCAAGGTTAAAGGTTGTGAAATCTTTTGATTCCTTTAAAGCTGCAACTTTTGATCGCCATCGTTCATCTTCAGGAAGGCTTCTCAGAATTTTTCGTACCTGCTCATACATAGGAATAATTCTACCAAGAGAAACTAGTTCGTTAGTAATGTTTTTAAATCTTGTAAACATATCTTGAATAGATTCTATTGAACCCATTTCAAATCGTTCATATTTAGAAAGCAGTATATCAATTTTAGAATGTTTGACTTCTTGAGTTCCTTCGTGGGTTATTTCTAGTAAATCCCATATTTCTTTTGCTGTTTTACATCCCATAACTCGAGTATGCTCATCTGGTCCTAATCCCCATACTAGGAGTTTTTTAGCAGTAGCATTAATCTCTTTCTTCTCAAAATCGCTTCTATCATATTCAGAGTTAGGTTTGGGAATTACCTCATTTTCTGCATTTGTTTTTGTTACCTCATTATCTCCGACTTCGATAGCACGCCATACTTGATAGTTCTCGGACTGAATAAACATCTTCATTCTTGTCTTCCAATAGGCGTAGTACTTCCCATTGAAGAGTGGAGGTCTTTGGGTTGAGTATCCTTCTGCTAACCTTTCATCCTTCGACATTGTTCCTCCAGGAACTTGACTCGACAGGGTTTCCTGTTATACGGAGTTCCTCGCTCTGATACCAATTGATAGAACAATGTCTACTACAAGAGGGGGGGTGAATTGTAGATTATAGAAAATTTTGCGAAATTAAACTATCTACTAAGAGAGAAGACACTCGAGATAGGCAATGAATAATTTCACTATGTAAAGATGAATTACAATCGCTAATATTCTGCCTAGACTCAAGTTCCGTGAGGAACTCAAGTTACCCAACTACGATCCCTCAATCGCAGTTTCTCACTCTTTGTGATTCTGCTCCGAATCACTTGTACAATGTGAAGAACTCTCTCAAGCCTCACACTTACAACTCTCACAACCCCAATCCCAATTACAAAGTAATTACAAGGATTTCCCTAATGTACTCAAGAAACTCAAGGATGGAAGGAACTTGACTTTAGAAACTTTTTCGCTCAAAAATTCAGATTGTTTTTTTACACTTTAAAATAGCAACGTTGAATGCTTTTTATAGGGAGATTAGTTAAGCCTCAACCATGTTCCCACTTCCCCCTCAATCCGACGTTCACCATAACAGAGAAGTTAGGATGTACGTTGAGGAAGTGGAGATACCTGGTTTCACTGACTTGTCTCCCAAGTTCAACGTGATTCTTTGAATTAAGCAAATAGTATTTTTACCAAGTCAAAAATCAGTTAGAAAAACTTTTATTTAAAAGATAATTATTTAAAAAGATAAAAAAAAAAGATAAAATAAATAAATAATTATTTAAATTAAAATTAGTAAACTTATCTTTTAATTTAAGGAATTATTTAATATTTATTTATTTCTAAAACAATCCTTTCAAACTGATTTTTATTCCTTAAATCAAGGATTTCAAAATCTTTTCGTAAAAATCTTTTCTGAGTCAAAACGTTAAGTTCCTTGGGGAACTCTAGGTTCCTTCAGGAACTTCAAGTTTCTTATTTGTTCCTTCCAACACTTTGCTTCTCAAGTACATACAAGAACATTCTAAGTATTGGAGCTTGTGAGGATATCTTGAAAGCTTGCTTGTTACACCAAGACTTCCAAACTCTTTTGTTCCTACTCCGGAACATTTAGCTTTGTACCTGAATCTTTCTGTTCAACTAAGACTTATAAACATCATTAGTCAGAGTTTGTTTTATGTATGTCAATCATCAAAATATTAAGGTAGTCAATTCAACAACAACGCTTGGGAATTGTTAGAGCCTGGTGCTTTTAGAGCAGTCATGTCCTTTATCACTTCGTCAATTTCTACAGTCAAATAGGGCCTTGTAAGCAAGCTCTAGTGTTGCATTGAATGTTCTGGGAAAACATCTTGTGGGACGTCAAAAAATCAAGGCTCACCATCTTTAGTAAATAAGGAAGGAAAATAAGGATCTTTGATTTTATCCTTCTCCTGAATCTACGAACCACCAATCCCCTTTATAGCCACTATGTGATTTCTCCAACGTCGGACAATGGTGCTAAGGTGGATAATTTTGGTGTTTCTATCCGTATCTTTTAGCCAGTTAATGCAGGATTTTTGACACCACAAGGTTTCCTCATGATTCAAAATTTCATACAACTCCCTTCGGAGCTTGGCCTCGAGTTTGAGAAGTCCTCTATCAGTGCGTGTGGCCAATGCTTTTTGGATACCTCCAATACGCGCCAATAAAGTGCGTTTTTGTTTGAAGATATTTGCAAAAATTTCTTTGTTCCGCACTTGTAAATCGTCTGAAAATTTTGTTAAAGCCGGCATAAGAGGACTACTAGTATCCCATTTTCGATTGACAAAGTCTCTGAAAATTTCATGGGATAGCCACGTGGCTTGAAATTGAAAAGGACGATGTAATTCTTGTAAAGGTGCAAATCCATTACGGGAAATAATAATTGGACAATGATCGGAGTGTATAGTCGTGAGATGTTTCATGGAAGCCTTTTCAAACCTTATTGCCCACAAATCATGGTCTAATATAATCTTCCACTCTATTGGGTTTCAGAGGTACGTCCCCTAGCCCAAGTATGAACTGCTCCCGAGAACTCAACTTCTAGGAGATCCATGTCTTCAATCCAGTTGTTGAATAACATAGATCTTCTATTAGTTTCTCTAAATGAATTAAGGGATATTCTCAATGGTGACCCCTAACTTTTGCTACGCACCAACGGTGACCTCCGTTTTTTTCACTTATACAAAATGACCTTAGTTAAAATTTTCATCTCACTCATAACCTTATTTCATTAAATATATTAATTATAGTTAGATTTATATTTAAAAAAAAAAAAAAAAAAAAAAAAAAAAAAAAAAAAAAAACTAAAATAATTAACCCAACCACTAAAACCAGCCACCCCCACCTACCCAGCCACCCCAAACTTATTTTTTTCCCCTTTCTTCTTCTTCTTCTTCCCTTTCCCCCTCCATAACTTCGGGCCACCACCTCCCCAGCCTCCTGCCCCACTTGCCTTTTCGCCCTCTCCCCTCCCCTCCTCGCCCCGCTTCCTTTTCTAACACTGCCCCTTCCTCTCCCTCTCCGATTTCTGGCCACCCTACCCAAAAACCCATCCCCTTCCCGTCCCTTTACGATTTTCGGCCATCCCCACCTGCCCAAACCCCATCCCCTGCGCCGACGAAGCTAATTCGCCCATCTTCACCCACTTTTCCCCCTTAAACTACCATCCTCGACACCCTAAAACCCCAATAACAAATTCCCTAAAATCAAAACCCTAGATTTCGATTTTACGGTTTTTTAATTTGGGGTTTTGGCGTGGTGGTTCTGGGGGTGGAGATGGCAGAAGGAGAGATAGGGGGAGATGGCGTGGGGTTCGCCGGCGCGAGGAAGGGTGATTGGACGCCGGCGGTGGGGAGGGCTGTGTTTTTCGAGGGAGAAAAGAGGGGGTGTTCGATTAAATAGCGTGGTGGTTTAGGGGAAGCTTTGGGGTGCCGGCAGTTGGGTGTCGAGGTCAAGGTGGCGCCGGCGCGGGAGTTCCGGCAGATTCAGCGCCGACCCAGGGATAGGGTGGTGGCGGTGGCTACGGCTGGGTTATGCTGGGTGGGTTTTTTATTTTTAGGGTGGCTGGGCAGGTGGGGGTGGCTGTTTTTGGTGGTTGGGGGTTAATTTTTTTAGTTAGTTTATTTATTTATTTATTTATTTATTTATTATAAATATAAATCTAACTATAGTTAATATTTAATGAAATAAGGTTATGAGTGAGATGAAAATTTTAACTAAGGTCATTTTGTATAATTGAAAAAAAAAAGGGAGGTCACCGTAGGTGCGTAGCAAAAGTTGGGGGTCACCATTGAGAATATCCCCATGAACTAATGTGTTCCAAAGGAAATCTTGTGTCATTAAAGTCTCTTGCAACAAACCATGGTTGACTATGAAATCTTACAAAATCACGAAGCTCTTCCCACAATTCTTTCCTTTTCATGGGATCCAGGCTTGCATGCACCACCGAAAAGTACTAGGGAATAGCTCCAACTCGAGTAATCTCCATAGTATTATTGTTAGAATGACTGATGATGATGAGGAAATAAAAGAGCATGTAAGAAGCTGAGCTGGAGAGCACACACAAGAAGCATGAGCATTGGATTGCTGACATCAGCTAAAGAAATAATTTTGTTACAAGTTAGTTACAACCACTTGTAATATATATATGGCTCTTAAAAAGCTAATTCATTCATTCATACATTTTTCATGTTTTCTGTAATCTTCTTCCTAGAAAACTCTCTGTAAATTTCTTCTCTCTAAAGATTCAATGAAGTCGTCCTTCTAATTTCTCTTCTTGCTGCCAACTCTGACATGGTATCAGAGCAAGTAACAATCTGGTGATGATGAAGTCCTTGATCATTTCTCACTGAAATTGTTCATTTGAGGTATTTTTTCCGATCGATTTCTCGAAGTTTTCTAGTGTTCAAATTCGATCAAATTTCTTGATTTTTTGTTCAAATTCTGCAAGTTAGTACTACAGTCAGTTAGAGTTCAGTATAATTTCATTTATTCTTCTGGATTAATTGCTTAATCAAAGATTCTTGTTGCATTTGAGAAGTAGTTGTTTGGTGAATAGTTTTTGGATTTGATTCTTGGATTACATCAAGTTATTTGTGATACAGTTGTTTACTGAGATTGTGATTGAAATAGATTCTTGAATTTGTGGCTGTGGTTGAAGATTGTGATCATTGATTTTTGTGATTGAAGTATAGACATGGAAGTAGATCCTGCACAGAATCCTACTTCACCTTTTTACTTGCATCCGTCTAATAATCCTGGTCAGAAACTAGTGAATTTCAAGTTTAATGGAAATAGTTATGCAGATTGGAAATGTTCAATGTTGATTAGCTTATCAGCTAAGAATAAGCTTGGATTTGTTGATGGAAGTTTGATTAAACCTGCTGTAACTAGTGATACTTGCCTTTCTTGGGAGAGGTGCAACAATATGATCACCTCATGCTTGTTAGGTGTCTTAGAACAAGACATAGCAAGAAGTGTTTTATTTTAGCACAGCTAGGGAGATATGGTTGAATTTGGAGGAAAGATATTGTCAATCCTCTGGAGCTTTGTTGTATTATTTGCAACAAGCCTTACATGAGATTAAGCAAGATCATGACAATATCTCAGGTTTTTACACCAAGATAAAAATGATGTGGGATCAGTTGGATGTAATTGACCCAATTCCTATGTGCTCTTGCATCAACTGCAACTGTAACATCACTCAAAGATTGCTCAAGTCACAGCAGGACAGAAGATTGGTTGAGTTCTTAATGAAGCTAAATGATAGTTTTGAGGTGGTCAGAGGAAGTATACTGATGTTCAGCCCTTTGCCTAACATTTCACATGCTTACAGACTCCTTGTACAAGAGGAAAATCACAAACAGCTATACCAGACACATGCTACTTCAAACGAATCTATGGCTTTTGCTGTGAACAATAGGAAATACTATGAACAAGATAAAAACAGACAAAGTTATCACAACTACGGAAACAATGATCAGAGAAGAGTCAACTATTATTGTGATCACTGTAAGATCCCAGGGCATAGTATTCAGAGTTGCTATAAGCTTAAAGGATATACTCAGAGTAAATATCTTGATAAGGGTAAAAGAGTGGCTGCAAATGCAGAATTCATTGATCATGAGGAAAAAGAGAATTAAGGCAATGAGATTACACTTTCTGGAAAGCAGTATGAAAAGTTCTTGAAGTACCAGTTGACTCAACAGAAAGCAGAAATGCAGACAACAAGTTCTGGAGAGAATTCTTTAAACAACAAGTATGCTCATGTGGCAGGTAAATTATGCTTAACCTCTCTAGTCCATGCTTAATGGATATTAGACAGTGGATACAGATCAAATGTGTTATGATAGTTCCTTATTTGATTCTTTACATCAGTATAGTGGTACAGAGAATTTTATCACTATACCTAATGGCAAATAAGTGGCAATCACACACTTAGGTACCATAACCCTAAACAGTCATATAGTTTTGAACAATGTGCTATATGTTCCTGATTTTAGGTACAGTCTGATTTCTATACCTAAGTTGTGCAAGGATTTAGATTGTCATGCAATTTTCACTGACAATGAGTGTTATATTCAAGGCTCTTCATAGAAGCCAAATCTTCTTGGTAAGCTCAAAAATGGACTATACTGTCTAGAAGACTCAGTCTTAGAAAAGAGAGGTCACACAAAGTCTTTTACTACAGCTACTGTACATAGTAATGATTCTAATAAAGTCAAACTATGGCATCTTAGGTTGGGACATCTTCCTGTCAATAGGTTACACCATGTTGTGTCTAATGTTTGTAATAAGGAGTGTACTGTGGACAGTTTTTGTCAAATCTATCCTGCTGCCAGACAGACTAGGAAGTCTTTTCCTGTCAGTAGTATTAAGTCCAAGGCACCATTTGAACTTTTACACATTGATGTATGGGGTCCTAATCCAGATCCTACTTACAATGGTTGTAAAATTTTCTTAACAATTGTTGATGATTTTAGTAGAATGACTTGGATTTTTCTAATGCATTACAAATCAGATGTTGTTCAAATTTTTAAAAATTTTGTTTACTATATTGAGAATCAGTTTGTCAAAACTGTTAAGATGGTGAGAAGTGACAATGCACTTGAGCTTTGTGAGGGAGAATTGAAAGCTTTCTTTCATGAAAAGGGTATATCACAACAAAGAAGTTGTGTGGATACACCTCAACAGAATAGGGTTGTTGAGAGGAAACAAAAACATCTTCTTGAAACCTCCAGAGCTTTATTCTTCCAAGCTAGTCTTCCTATACAATTTTGGGGTGAGCGTGTGTTATGTGTTGTCCATTTGATAAATAGAATGCCTTTACAGTGCTTGGGAATTGTTCACCATATGAAAAAGTGTTTGGAATGGTACCTTCTCCAGATCATTTGAGGGTTTTTGGCTTTCTTTGTTTTGTTTCTAAATCAAAGCAACATAGAGCAAAGTTTGAACCCAGGGCTAAACCTCATGTTTTTATAGGATGCTCCTTTTACCAGAAAGGCTATAAGGTGTTAAATTTATACTCCTTGAAAATATCTGTGTCCAGGGATGTTTTCCATGAACAACATTTTTGCTATTATTTTTTAGCCAATACACAACATAAATTTTTCCTTCCCACAGCAACTGATTTCTCCTCTTTTCCTTATGATTCACTTCCTGTAATCATTAGAGAATATGATAGTCCTGTTATCCCTGAACCTAATTCTTCTTGTGGTTCTTCTTTTGACATGTCAGTGGACACTTCCCTTTCTACTGACTTATCTGACACTGCTATTGGATGTCCTGTTCCCACAGTCAGAAAAAGCTCAAGACCAACAAAATGTCCTTCCCATTTTGACAACTTTATATGTAACCTTAGTTATTCATGCAATTCACAGTTACACTAATGTGGTCTTGTTCATTTTAGACATATTCCAACATCAATTCATGCCCTAGCCTCAGTTGCAGAAAATTTGTAAGAACCTATATCTTACTCACAAGCTGTGAATGATGATAGATGGATTGAAGTAATGAATAAAGGACTTACTGCTTTACAGAAGAACAACACTTGGGTTCTGGTTTCTTTACCTCCTAACAAAAAGTCTATTGGTTGTAAATGGGTTTACAAGATTAAACTTAAAGCTGATGGTTCTATTGAGAGGTTCAAGGCAAGGTTGGTGGCTAAGGGTTATAATCAGAAGTGAGGGATTGATTTTGATGAAGTTTTTTCTCCAGTTGTGAAGATGGGAAATGTTAGGTGCATTCTGGCTTTAGCTGCTTTTAAGGGATGGAAATTGCATCAATTAGATGTCAATAATGCCTTGTTGCATGGTGAACTGACTGAGGAAGTATATATGACATCTCCTGGAGGTTTTCATAACCTAGAAAACAAAGTGTGCAAACTTGTCAAATCATTGTATGGGCTTAAACAAGCTTCCAGATAATGGTTTTCCAAGTTAGTGGGGGAGTTGAAGTCCATGGGTTATGAATAGTCTAAGAATGACTATTCTCTTTTATTAAACAAAAGCAGAATAGCATCATCATAGCAGCAGTATATGTAGATGACATTATTGTCACTAGAAGTGAAGAATTGGAAATTTGTAGATTGAAAAATCATCTTGATGTTGTTTCTAGTATCAAAGATTTGGGAAAGCTTAGCTATTTTCTTGGGATGGAAATTGGTTACATGGATGCTGGTATAAGTATGTCACAAAAGAAGTTCACAAAGGAATTGCTGAAATAGGCTAATATACAAGAAGACAGAACAGATGTAACTCCTTTTCCTGTAAACATCAAATTACAAGCAACAGAAGGGAAACTTTATGCTGATCCTAGCAGGTACAGGTGTCTTGTTGGGAAATTGAATTTCCTAACACATACCAGGCCAGACTTATCTTATATTGTACAGCATCTCAATTAATTTCTTCAAGAGCCTAGAATGCCTCATTTCAGGGCATTATAACATACTTTGAGATATATAAATGGGACAATAGGGCAAGGTATTTTACTGAAAGGTGCAGAAAAGTTGATTTTACAAGCATTTTCAGATTCAGATTAGGGAGCTTGCGTAGATAGTAAAAGATCAATCTCAGGCTACATCTTGATGTTGGGAAGATCTCCTATAACCTGGAAGTCAAATAATCAAGGTGTTGTGTCAAAAAGTTCCTCAAAAGCAGAATACAAGGCAATGTCAGCAACAGCAGGTGAAGTGGCATGGATTGTAAGGTTACTGGAAGAATTAGGAGTTTAGCACTTGAAGCTTGTAACTCTGCACTGTGACAATCAGAGTGCTATTCACATAGATAAAAACCCAGTGCATCATGAAAGGACAAAGCATATTGAGATTGATGTCCATTTTACAAGGGACAAGGTGTTAGAAGATTAATACAGATTACATACTTGCCTACAACTTCTCAGATTGCAGATTTATTCACTAAAGTGCTTTCCTCAAGACAGTTCAATGAGTTACTATCCAAACTAGGCATGGTTAACGCAATGCATAGTTGAGTGGGGGTGTTAGAATGACTGATGATGATGAGGAAATAAAAGAGCATGTAAGAAGTTGAGCCGGAGAGCACACACAAGAAGCATGAGCATTGGATTGCTGACATCAACTAAAGAAATAAGTTTGTTACAAGTTAGTTACAACCACTTGTAATATATATAGATCTTAAAAAGCGAATTCATTCATTCATACATTTTTCATGTTTTCTGTAATCTTCTTCCTAGAAAACTCTCTATAAATTCTTTCTCTTTAAAGATTCAATGAAGCCGTCCTTCTAGTTTATCTTCTTGCTACCAACTCTGACAAATATACTGATTATGCTTCAAGATTGGGCTTACTGTGACAAATTTAGGTTTCTAGTAAACCCAAATTCCTCCACCTAAACCCCATGGCGTCCACTCTAGTGTGACCATTATATTATAACCAATGATCGATGCTATTTTCTCTGCATGCTCTCCACCCATTTGAGTCTCCACCAGAGTTAGAACATTAGGCTTATTTACTCGAACCAAGTCCTTCAAAGTGGATATGAAGTTTCGATTGCCCACACCTTGTACATTCCACACCGTACACGATATTGGTAAAGAGTCCGGAGCCAAATTCGGAAATGTATCATCATATATACTGGTATTGAAGGTAAAGAAGACACTATATGTGCTTAACTTATGAGCTAGAACAAATGTTTAAACTCATTGGGAATTTTCAGAGTTGCCACCCATTTAGGGGGAGTCGAGATTGGCGGTAGGAATGAGTTCAAATCGACCTCTAGAATATGAGTTAAGGGGGTCGTGAGTACTAGGTATGGTTGTTCCATTGGCTTTCCAACACATAAAGTCTTCTCCGTTGGTACAGTCAGTGTGATCGAGGAGGGATGATGAAACATATTGAACTTCACTTTGTGTCACAGAGAGTTGGATTGGTTAGTCTTCTCTATAGCTTGTGTAAGCTTTGTGTTGGCTTATGAGATAAGTACTTTGTTGGCTTCGAACATAAACGTTGAGTTCTCATTTCCTTGGCTTGTTTGAGCATTAATTTTGGTAAGATTATCAATCGAGATGACCGAGATATCCTTGAGTAGACTAGCAAAATCTTTTGAAGATAAATTTTTATTCTTCTCAAGATAAACTTTGGAAGCAATCTTTTTGGGCTTAGATTTCGATTGACTTGAAGAGATATTATTCACCTTGAAAACTGGAACATAATCTTTTTGTGACATGATTTGTTGAGAATGTTCCCCTAAATTAATTGATGGAAAATTTATTCCATCTTTATCAAGAGTATTATCTAGAAATCCTCTGTTTCCTTATTTTGTTCCTTATTTTCCTCTACAATTTCTACCTCTTGCATTTCCATTTCCGTGAATCTCGAACAAAACCCAAGATTTGCGCTATTCAAATTATTCAGATTATTCTTTCCTTTTTCCACTCATGGATGAACCACCGCTATAGAGCCCTTTTCCGGTGCCTTTGGACCATCAAGGTTGGCGTTGCCAGCCCCTTCTATGTCTTTGACCACCTTAGGAGAACGTTTGCGAATTCGCTTATTTATCAAAATCCAAGACCCAAAATCTTCATTCACTTCAGGTCTGTGATTATGATTATGCAAAGGATTGTTGTGCACTATCATTTCACTGTTATGGACTTACAACTCATCAGGTTTACATTCATTCTCGACATGGCCCAATTTACCACATTTGAAGCATACCATTTTAATGCCTTCATATTTGATTCTCCAAACTCGCTCTTTTAACTAGAACTTTGACAATAGCGGCTTAGAAAAGATCGATCTCAACAATAAGTCCAGTAAATTGGCCTCTTTCTAGTTAAGCTGTGGTTTTGTCTACACGCAACACTTTCTAATTTTTGAACCTATTTTGTTCAAGAAATTGATGTCAAAGTATTCCACTGGTTAGGTATACGCACCCAGGATGTGAGAACTTTAATGGGAGATTCATCAGGAAAAAAATTCGGTATCAATTTTCTAATTGTTAAGTAATTATCATCAAGCAACCATGGACTCTAAGTCAGATCATAATTATAATCTTCTTGGTTAGTGAACCTTGAAATATAATAATTACATCCTATATTAGTGAGGGCTAAATCTTCCTTGTTATTCCATTTCTTCTTGCCTTCTCATTAGACAGATCCATGTATCCAATTTTCCCACTGAAAACCTTTTATAATCATAGAATGCATCCATGGCTAACGAAGTCTCCTTTTCTCTTCCTTGGTAAGTTGGATAACAGGGAATCTTGTATCCTGTAGAATCTCCTCCAGTACTATTTCATCATCAGAGATGTCCTCCATATCATTCTCAACTTCTATCATTACCATAGATGAATGGGTTAGTGATTTATTTTGTTCTTGACGCAACATATCCTGAATGATTTGTTTCCCTCCTTAGAATTATGATTCTTAGCACCATTCTTATTCATTTGATTATCCTTCTATGCCTCCTATACAACATTTTTAGCATCAACCATAGTTTCATCAGCCTGGTAATCTCGATTGAAAATCAGATTAGTTATCTTGCGCTTAGGTGGCAAAGATCGGGTTCTCACAGCAAGGTTAAGCTAATTAATGACAAGAATAAAAAGGGAAAAGCTTGATCAGTGATTGATTAATTGAACTAAACGATTACAAGGATAGTCAATGGCTTGAGGCCATCAATCTCATGGTAGCTTTAGGCTACTACTCTCAAATTAAAAGTTCTTCACTCAATTTCTGGATGCCTGATACAATCACAAGCCTTACACCATATTACAAATCTGATTTCCTCTAATACTAACAATAGATAACACAAAAGCTGGGAAACACAAATCTAAAATTTGTTGTATTCCCAAAAGGTGAAATACATATGACTTTTTTCCTTGCCAAAATAGTTGTCTTCCAAAAGCACTCCTTTTTTCCATTCTTGGTCTACTTCCACTTCTCTGAACTCTCTTCTTCTTGCTGCTGCTGTCTGGTGACTTCTTGGTGCCTTGTGATTTGTTATCTTGGTCTCCGGGTGTACGCTCGAAACGGTTGACCCGTATTTGGGTCCATAACAATACCCACCACCTCAAGATTCACCTTGTCCTCAAGGTGGAAGGCTGATAATCGATCCACTATTATTCGACTGTCCTCCCAGATTGCTTCGAAATCCGGCAGACCGTGCCACTTGATCAACACCTCGACCTTAACTACTCGTCCCACTGGTACCACGCTAGAATCCAGAACTGCCTCGGGCTCCACCACCTATTCCATCTCGGGGGTTAGTTAAACCGGAATAGAGGGGTTGACCGGTCTATTACCCACCGCCTTTTTTAGTTGGGATATGTGAAACACCGGGTGAATGCGGCAAGATAGGGGAAGGTCGAGGCGGTACGCCACCTTTTCGACCCTGGCTAACACCATGAATGGACCATAGAAATGAGCCCCCAATTTTTCGTTTGGGCGAATTGCCAAAGACTTCTGACGGTACGGCCGTAGTTTTAGAAATACCGAGTCCCCGACCTCAAATTGACCTTCTAGCCTTTTCCGATCAGCGTACCTTTCATGGTTTGTTGAGCCAAGAGCAAATTCACCCTCAACTCATCCAACATTTTGTCCCTCTCCTGCAAATGAGCCTCCACTGAATTAACCGGTGTTTGACCTGTCTCCACAACCGCGATGGTTCCCGCCCATACACCACCTGGAACGGTGTTAATTTGGTGGATGAGTGGGGAAATGTTTTGTACGCGTATTCTGCCCAGTGGAGCCAATCCGCCCACTGTCGCGGCTGCCCGGCGATAAAGCAACGAAGGTAGGTCTCCAACTCCTTATTGACCACCTCCGTTTGCCCGTCCGTCTGAGGATGGTATGTCGTGTTACGATTAAGTTGGGTGCCTTGTAACCGAAACAATTCCTTCCAAAATATACTCATGAAAACCCGGTCCCTATCGATCACAGTCGCTGAGGGGAATCCGTGTAAACAGACCACTTCTTTGATGAACTTTTTTGCCACCTTGACCGCCGAGAAAGGATGTCTTAACCCAATAAAATGCCCATATTTGGACAACCTGTCCACCACAACCAAGATCGAGTCCACCCCCTTTGACAATGGGATTCCCTCCACAAAATCCATTGAAATATTGTCTCAGACGATCTCCGGCACCGGCAGTGGTTGGAGAAGCCCTAACGGAGTTTGTTGTGAGCTTTTGTTTCGCTTGCAGGCTTCACATTCTCAGACATAGTTTTCGACTCGGCGGCGAGACAGAGGTACGTCTTGACCTCACCGTCGTGTCCTCCGGTAGGGGCATCTTGATATCCCTTGAGCAGTTTTGGAATAATGGAGGATGACTTAGGAATTACAAGCCTTCCTCGGTAGAGGATCCACCCTTCTTCCTTGTGGAATCCCTTTGGGCCCGCTTCCCCTTGGTCTAGACTTGAATGGATTTAGGCCAGCCATTTACACTCTTCAATTTCTTTATCTAGTTCTGCCCAGTTCACATTTTGAGTGTACACAAGAGTCCCCAACTGCACCTCCCTTTGATTTTTGCGTGATAGAGCATCCCCAACTTGATTCAATGCTCCGGGACGATATTGCACTTTAAAATCAAAACCAACCAGCTTACGCATCCACTTTTGATACTCACTGCCCAACTCTCGTTGTTGAGTAATGTAATGGAGACTTTGTTGGTCGGTACGGACCACAAAATGCCTCCCAAGTAGTGTCTCCACTTACAAATAGAAAAACATATTGCCATTAGCTCTTTTTCGTAGATGGATTTTTCCCGTGCTCTTAACCCGAGCAACTTGCTAAATTAGGCTATGGGCCTTCCTCCTTGCATCATCACGGCACCTACCCCAAATCCGAATGTGTCCGTCTCCACAACAAATTCCTTAGTAAAGTCAGGCATGGCCAAAACCAAGGCCGAGACCATGGCTTTTTTGAGGACTCAAAAGCTTGAGTGGCCTCATTCGTCCACCCGAAGCAATCCTTCTTGAGTTGGGCCGTAAGTGGGCCCGCAATTTGAGCATACCGAAGGACAAATTTTCGGTAGTAACCATTAAGACCAAGGAACCCCCAGAGTTCCTTCAAGTTCCATGGTTCCTTTCATTGCAAGATAGCCTTTATTTTCTCTCCATCCATGGACACCCCTTTTTCCCATATCACGTGTCCCAAGTAGGCTACCTCCTTCCTCCTAAACTCACATTTCTTCAAGTTGGCGTACAAGCGATTTTCGACCAACTTTTCCAACACTATCTTCATATGCTCCACATGCTCCTCTACACTCCTACTATAAACCAATATGTCATCAAAAAATACCAACACAAACTTCCTCAAAAAAGGCCGAAATACATCGTTCATGAAGGATTGGAATGTTGTCAGTGCATTGGTAAGCCCAAACGGCATCACTAGGAACTCATAATGCCCTTCATGAGTCCTAAATGTCGTTTTGTGAATGTCTTCCGACCTCACCTGTATTTGATGATAGCCGGATTTTAAATCCAACTTAGAAAAAATTGTAGCTCCATGTAGCTCGTCAATTATAGGGATTGGGTATTTATCGGGCATGGTTTCCTTGTTCAAGGCCCAGTAATCCACACAAAATCGCCGCGACCCATCTTTCTTCTTCACCAATAAGACTGGGCTACTAAAAGGACTTGTGGAGGGTCGTATGATATCGACCTCCATTATCTCCCGAATTAATTTCTCATCCTTTTGTGCTGGCGGGTACCGATAAGGTCTCACACTCACCAGATGACTCCCCTCCTTCAAGGTAATGGTGTGCTCCCATCCCCGTGAAGGTGGCATTCCTCGAGGCATCTCAAAAACCTCCTTAAACCCCTCAATCACCTCCTCCAAAAAAGTGGGAACCTTAACTTCCCCAAGGGACTCCTCCTCAGCTCTCACCCGATTGACCTCCACAAGTATTCCCTCTTTAACTTTACAAAGGGATCGTATCATGGCTTTCAAGGATACTTGCATTTTCTAAAGTGTGGGATCTCCTACTAAGGTCATCGGCACTCCGACGATCTTGAAACGCATGACATGAGTCCTCCAATTTGTGGAGACCGTTCCCAACTTCGCCAACCATTGGACCCCAAGGATGACATCGGCATTGCCTAACTCCAAAGGCAAAAAATCTTCCTTAATGGATACACCTCCTCTTAACTGGTCTTCTACTCCCCTACAAATTCCCCTTCCATGCACAACTCCTCCATTCCCGAGTGAAACTCCAAATCTTCCTTTTCCCTCTATGGCTATCCCTTCTTCCGCGATCACCCGCAAGGACATGAAGTTGTGAGAGGCCCCACTATCCACCAACACTACTACCTCCCTAACATGCACTACCCCTTTCAATTTCATCGTTTTTGGAGGGGTCAATCTCATAACCGAGCACACGGATACCTCCGCTGCTTCCTCCTCCCCCTCTACTCCCTCGGTTTCTTCATCCCCCTCATCCATGCCTTCCACCATCATGATCACACTCAACTCTTTATTCTTACATCAATATCCGACGCCCCATCGTTCGTCACAACTGAAACAAAGGCCTTTGGCTCTGCGTTCCTGTAATTGGGCCTCTGTTAGCCTTCTGGACTCGGGTGCGAGTTTGGACACTTGATTGGAAGCTGTCTGGTTTACATTCACTGAGCCTTGGGATTCAGTGGGTTTGGTTCAGCTCCAAACTAACCCTGAGGGAAGGGGAAGCCCATATGTGGAGATTAGATTCACTCCTCCTCTGTTTTGCGTTGTACCCACGTTCTGGGCCGGCTGAGATGGGCTTGTTTTCCACAGTCCAATGCCCCTTCTTCCTCCTTGAACCCTATTCCTCTCCTCAATCTTTCCATCCATTTCCATGGCTTTTTCCAAGGTTTCAGGGTCTAACAACCGCAGTTCAACCTTCACTTCCTCCTTTAACCCATTGATAAATTGACTCTTCATCAAATCCTCCGATATTACTTCCAACGGAAAGGTGAGCTCTATGAATTTCTGACGATACTCCTCCACGGTCGTCGACTGAGAGAGCGCTAGCCACTGCTCTTGTAGGCTCCCGGAGTGCGACGGCCGAAACTCCTTCAACACCCTACTTTTAAGGTCAGCCCAATTAGTGATAGGTCGACGGCGGTTCTCCCAGTGGTACCAGTGTAGTGTTGGACCGTCCATGGCAACAACGGCGGTCGTCACTCGATCCACCTCCGATAACCTATAAAATTCGAAGTACATTTTGGCTCGAATTATCCAATTGTCAGGGTCCTTTCCGTCAAATACCGGCATCTCCAATTTCTTCTGTTTCCACCCATGGTATCCGCTGCCCTCATCGTTCCACCCCCTCATATGCCGCCTCCTCTATTCCAGCGTTCTTACCTCATTTTCTTCGCCGGTCTGACTGTATTCTCCCTCGGTCCGAATTACTGGTGGTGGCCAGTCTTCCTCTTCGTTCCCCAACAGTCGAGTCATCCCTGATATTCCTAACCCTGTGGGTCTATTCAAGGTAAGTGGTGGGTCTTGGGGTTGAGTAGCCAGTAAGAGCCGTGTCTCGAGACGTCGACGATCCTCTTCCTGTCTCCTCCTCTCCGATTCGAAGAGGGTAGTGAAGTGTTCCGTCAAGCTGCGTTGGGCGACGGACATCTGTTCATCCAGGCCACGTTGTACCTCCACCATGGCAAGATTCACAACTTCCGACACTATACTGCCTAAGTTATTCTCTTGTCGTTTTAGCAGTCCCTCGATGGTGGTAAGCCTAGACTCCACCAGTTCTAATTTTTCCTCCAATGCCTCAAAGCATTGTGCGTTTGAGTTAACCATGGCTGCTCGGGGATCGTCGGCTCTGATACCAAGTTGGCAAAGACTGGGTTCTCACAGCAAGGTTAAGCTAATTAATGACAAGAATAAAAAGGGAAAAGCTTGATCACTGATTGATTAATTGAACTAAACGATTACAAGGATAGTCAATGGCTTGAGGCCATCAATCTCATGGTAGCTTTAGGCTACTACTCTCAAAAGTTCTTCACTCAATTTCTAGATGCCTGATACAATCACAAGCCTTACATTATATTACAAATCTGATTTCCTCTAAAGCTAACAATAGATAACAAAAAAGCTGGGAAACACAAATCTAAAGTTTGTTGTATTCCCAAAAGGTGAAAGACATGTGACTTTGTTTCCTTGCCGAAAATGGTTGTTTTCCAAAAGCACTCCTTTTTTCCATGCTTGTTCTACTTCCACTTCTCTAAACTCTCTTCTTCTTGCTGCTGCTGTCTGGTGACTTCTTGGTGCCTTGTGATTTGTTGTCTTGGTCTCCGGGTGTACGTCTGAAACGGTTGACCCGTATTTGGGTCCATAACATTAGGTTTCTTGTTGGAACGATCAACTTGATCTCTTTCCTCGGAAGATTGGATTTCATCATGGGGTTTCTTTGAGTTTTCCGTGGAGAGCATTTTTTTTTTTCTTTTTTTCACTTTTAATTGACCCTTAGTACTTGCTCATGATTTCTCTAGAATTATCTACTTGAACATCTAGCTAGAGAATTCAAGGCATTATTGGAAGCAACTAGAAAAATATGATTCTTGAAAATTCTGAAATATTATGGATAGAATGATGAAAGGAGCCCTAAAATATTCTAGTCATTTCTTTCACCCCCATCTTCAACTATAAATATTGGTGATGGACAAGAAATTAATGGATACACACAAGAACCATACCAATGTACAAACCTTCATACCTTTCTACCCTCCTTGTTTACTATCTACCTTCTCTACTATCCACTATTCGTAGTTTTGTACTACTCCTTTGTGAGTTACAGTAATAGTTATTATTGTACTATTCAGTACTCACCCTTAATATTTTATAATATCTTGTACTCTCCTATTATCATATAGTGGAATATTTTGAATACTTGTCGTCGTAGATTATTTTACCTTTATCAAGAGAGTTTTCTCACATTAAATATTGTGTGAATTATTTATTTATTTATTAGCAATGCTAAAAGCAAATATTTTATTTCAAGATAAAGGAAGATTATTGTCAAAATGGGTCTAACAAACCGTTCTTATCGATTAATATTAAGATTAAGGAAAATTAATACTTTGTATTATTATAAGTCAATCAGTAAAAATCTATACTATACATTAATTAGATCTAAAAAAATCAATTTAAATAAATCATAATTTATTAATATTTTCTCCGTTTCCTATCGTTTTCATAATGTAGCAAAATCTTAATAATAATGATTCATCATCGATGACAAAATCATACAACTAATAGAGGCCCATAAGAGAAAAAATTGAAATGTTGTTCCAGTTCATTGTCAATCTTATACACTAGCTAATAACATTGATTTTCTTGGAGAATGGTGTGCTTTATTCGCTGAATTACCATTTCTGAAACCTTGAAATTTCAAAGATTGAATTTGTGTTTTAAAAAAACTTAATTGAATTTCATGTAAGTGCTCATTGTACTTAATGTTCAGATCTTTAAGGTTGAAGTATGCATGGTATTGCGAGTAATATCATAAATTATAAGCAACACTTTTTATGAAAACGAGTAATAAAAGTATAAAAAAATAAAAAATCATATGTATACTAGTTAATTTGTTGTATGTCAATAAGGTAATATATAAAAGTTTGCAAGGTAAGGTCGATGATATTGCAAAGTAGATTAGGTTTCATATCACAAGAAAATACTATTGCACTTGGTACGATTTCATCCTACATAACATGGAATTTTGATAAAATTTGTCAATTTTTTCATTTTTATTTACTAGTATCACTAAATTTAATAATGGTATGAATTAAACCTTCCAACAATGTTGAAAATAAATTGCTATATTTTGTTATAATAATATTTTGTTGTTAAGTTGCTTCAACTATTGTAGTTTCTTTGTTTGGAATAACAACGGATTGGGTTAGGGTCGGATGTAGCTTCACCTGCATTTACTCGCTCACTTTATCCGCTCCACCCGTCACCACCTGCTTAACCCATCACCACACATTTGATCCATCTGTCAACTACGGGTAGATCGGATGCTTAGCGGGTGATGATTACAATATCTTATGTTACTAATACATCATGATTATTAATGTTAATTTCTTATTTCAAGTGTACAAAAATTACTAGCTAGTTTTGGAAATATGATTTTGGCACATCAAAAAGTGATTTAAGCACACCCTTTGTGAGAGCACAGTTTGGTTTGCTCCTTTCACATGGAGGCGTACTATGAGGAGGGTGGCCCTTTAAAAGCCTAGCACTTTACACTTTACACTTTTTAGGGTGTATTATAGTAGGATTTTACAATATTTGTAGCTCGTGCCCTTCTTCTTCATTCGCCATTTTCAATCTCTTTCTCTAGGGCTCCATTTTCATTATCATTTGAAGCTATGGAAAGTAAATCTTACTCCTTTTTTATTGTGCCAAACTTTTTAATTTGGTAAATGAAATGGGAAAAGCCGAATGAAGAACCCTAACTTTAGAAATTGGGGGTTTTTAATTCGGCTTGTTTTCATTAATTTGTTTGTTCTATGTTGTTGTGACATGTTTAAGGAATATCTTGCAACAAATTTCATGTGAAAGGGTAAAGTATTGAGTCCTAGATGAGCATATACAAGCATATATGTGTTTCTTCATTTGAGTTCGAATATATGCTTGAACTTATTTCTTTCTTGCTCACATAGACTATTCTTGTTACTTTTAATGTAAATTGAAGTGTTAGAACTACAATTATGCATTAAAATTAGGATCGAAGTTTTGAACTTTGATAATGGCACAAAACTTTTCTTGCGGCTCATGTTTATTTTTGCCATGCTTAAGTTGCAAAATTGGTTTTAAGAATGATAACAA
The DNA here is from genome assembly GCF_001683475.1 of Chenopodium quinoa. NCBI lineage: Eukaryota > Viridiplantae > Streptophyta > Magnoliopsida > Caryophyllales > Amaranthaceae > Chenopodium > Chenopodium quinoa. Next base: position 3,918,854 of record NW_018743212.1, on the reverse strand, counting down.
ATAGTTATTATTATTCACTTATAACTTGTAGTTTCAAGATTTGCATAAAACTAGTTAGTTTAGGAAATTCTTGAAAACATCATCGAACTGGTATTGTTTGGCTACATTTCGGGCTTTCAAGCCTCCAGTTTATATTTTCGGGTGTCGTAGCCACCAATATTGGATGGCTTCGATGACTTGGCTTGTTTTTTAAGCATTAGACCATTCCATTCATGTTGCTAAAATGGGTCTAGATATCCCGTGTTTCGTCTTATCATGATAACGACTAAGATCTTGAAAACGATTAAACAAGTGGGTTTAAACTGTTTTTGACCATTCATATATAGCTTATAAATTCCGTAACATGAAGGTACTATAATTACCACAAACACATAGACCTGTCAATCCTGACTCAGACCCGAATGACCCGACCCATGATTCGAAATTGACCATAAAACAACGACCCAAAATTGACCCGACCCGAAAATAGAGTTGATCTGATCCTAACCTAACACCCGAACTGACCTGATCCGAAATTGACCCGTAGTGTTTGACCCCGAACAGACCCAATACCCGAAATTGATCCGAATAGACCCGATATCGAAAATGTCCTGAACTAAAATTACTTTATAATTGAACTAAAAATGTCCGGTGCCAAAAATAACTCAAATTGTGCATCTTTAACCATAACCAAGCTCATAAACTAAATTGATAGTTCTTATTATAAAAATAACAAAATATAAAATTATTGATTTGAGCTTGATCCACAAATGGAACAACTCGAACATGACCCGACTTGATTTTGACCCGATCCGATTATGACCCAAACATACTTGACCCGAAAATGGACTACCCGAACATACCCGACCCAAAATTGACCCGAACCGAACTTGACCCGATATCTGACCTAACTCATACTCGAAACCCAAAATGACCCATATCCGACCCGAATGTTAACTGACCCAAAATGACCCGACCCGACCATTTGCTAGGTCTACAAATACAGAGTAACATAAAGTAATAGGATAACAAATAAAAACTCTCATCGCCAAGAAATACACAGCCAATTACTTCTACAAATAACTCATACGAAGTATATTGAATAAGAACAGTACAAGAAAGAATATTAACTGGAGTCCGAATTCCATCTCAAATTATATACAGAAATAATAAAATCTGAACTCCAGTAAATACAGAAACAACAACATTCCAACACAGATGATAATGGAGTCAAGTTAGATCCAGTCTAGACTACTAGAACTTGAATCGATATGGAGTTAAATTAGGTCAGTAAGTATGCTAGTAATAGCAACTGCAAACTAGTCGTGGCTACCAGATTTCAGGTCATTATGAAGCCAAGTAAAGTCCATATGTAAGCAATTACGGCAGATTTCAGGTCATTATGGAGCAAGTTAAGTCCAATCGTATGCAATTACGAACCAAACGAGGCTACTAAATTGATTTCAGATACATATAACAACTATAACCACTCAAAACATAGTCCACATGATTCTATAAACTTATAACAATGAATACAATCATATAATATAGCTTTAATTAAATAAGATCCTCAAATTCAATCAACCCTCGACTACATCAATCCAGCAAAACATACCCAATTAATCGATTTCTGCTGCTAGGCACACACAACATTTAAACATCAATACAATTGCTTCGATTAACCAGAGATCGACTAAGTCAACCATCAAATAAATCAAACTACCAAAGATTCAATCAAAAACAAACAAATTTCAACAATTTAGAACCATATATATCAATTAAATTACCAGAATTCATTGAATCTTTGATTGATCAACCAAAAACAGCTAATTCTGATAATTAAATCAGTTCAATAGATTAAACCACAAATTTAGAAATATAATGTTACAGCAGATTAAAATCAGAAACTAATAAGAACAAAAATCCTAACTAGTTTTTTGATCAGGCATAGGGAAAAGCCCCATACTAGGAGCACCACGAGGAGGCGAAAACCCTAGAAACTTCTGCAAATTAGTACGAATACTAACCGAACAAAGCAGGTACAAAAACGCCATTGAACAATCCGTCATATCATCACCAGGCAAATTCCTATGACTCATCTTCTGAACAAGTTTGATCGGAACGAATGGAATTTTAGCGACTGTTTTACCGTCGAACAACGAATTGAGTAATCCAAAAACCATGAACAATACAAGCGCAACAACAGCACCAGATTTGAATTTGAATAGCGAGAGATCTCGGCTTGCGTCTTTGAGACTTGTTTCGACTCGATCTTTCTTCTTGGTTTTGTTCTTTGAGATTGAATCTTGGGTTTTCATGGTTTCGAGCTTTTTGGAGGATTTATCAATGGCGGATTTGAGGGATTTGTAGGAATTGGTACGGTAGATTAGGAGGTAAGAGATTGCTTCGCAGATTATTGCGGTGCAAATTGAGATTCCGACGACTGTTAAACTGTCGGAGTATTTGAATGAAGATAGAAATTGGGTCACCATTGTTGTATGATTCAGAGGTCTTCTCTTTTTCTGGTTTTGTTTTCTCTCTCCTATTTTCTGTGCTGTGTGAAGAGTAGTGGGTTTTCTTTCTGTTTTTAAAGGGGGTTTGGGATTGAAGATTGAAGCATATACTAGCAATCCTCAGGTAGGTGGGATTCCAACGCATACTCTCCTCGTCTCTCTCCAGGGGCTGTATAGTTCATCAAGTTGGAATCTCATATCAGAAAAGTATGAATTTTAAAACTCATACTAGTCTAAAGTTGTTTGGTTTATTGTTGGAATGGATTGTGAATTTTAGGAGAAGAGGTGGGTATGAGATTTCATGGATATGGCGGAGTTAGAACCCCTTGGGTATGAGATTACATTACTAAAAACCTCAACCAAACAAAAAAACTAGATGGAATGGATTCTAACTCCATTCCAAATGATCCAATCAAACGACCCCTAGGATTGTTTCATTTAACTTTTCACGGATTTTACAATATAGTGTGGGATCGTTTGGTTCACTAAGATGGAATGGATTGGTATGAATTCTCATACTTGGGTGGCATGGATTCTATATCTCATACTAATCTAAAGTTGTTTGGTTTAACCATGGAATGAATTCTCATACTTGAATGATAGTATGGATTATGAATTCTTAGGGGGATTCATAAGTTAAATTGTTGCAATTTTAGTGAAACAGATAAAGTAATAAGTAAAATTATAAAAATTGATATTATGAAATATATGTATTGAGACAATTCTAACAAGATCCAGGTGACTGTGTAAAATCACAAAAGATAGTCAAAGTAAAACTTGTGAATAGTATTAAAAGTCAAAATATATCAACTAAAAAAGGATGAACTATAAAGTTAATAGGTTTATTTGGAAACTAGCCAAATCGCTATTATTGAATTGGTTTGATGTAATTGATGACCTTGCAAGTTGCAACATCAACTAATTTTATGCATACTTAAGTGCGAATAAAATCATTGGCTAAAACTCAATATTGTACTCCAACTTCCTATTTTGGTAGCCAATCAGGGAAATACTTAGGAGTATCTAAGGCTAAGAATAGAGATGATAAAAACTCAGGTTTGTTTTTAATATACAATCTTGGTCCCAAACCTGTAAAATAAAGATAGACTAGTCGGCTCAAAGTAGGTTTTTGGGCTTTTTTCGGGAAGGGCTTGGGTTTGGACTAAAACTACGCTTTTATGGCTTCCCAAAGCCACACTTTTCCGGTTAGACCATTGTTAATTTTCTCTATTTGAGAAGTATGGAGATAATTTGAGTACAAAATCATACTTCATACAAGCATACATGGGCTTTGCTACAATGAGCCACAACTCCAACAAGTAGCTAATTAGCGAAGTAGTTAGGTATTGTTGCCAATCAGGGTAATATTAATTTTTAACCTTATATATGGTGGACAGTTAGCTAGGCCCAATTTAAGAGCAGCGTGTGGCCCGTTTAAAGATCACATATCCTTTTGCTTTTATTCATTAAAAAGAGCAAAAAAGCATTTTCAAAATTAAAAACTACTCTCTAAGTTTTCTCTCTCCTTATTTAATCTCATCGAATTTATACTAATCTCACTCATGTCATATTAAATGCATCTTTGATAAAAGCCTTAATCATTATCATAGTGGCGTTAATATTCTGTAGGGAATTAGGTACTATATTGCGGATCGGAATTTCACGAATTTTATTCGTTCGCACCTTAACAAGATCAACATGCATAACACATAAGAATCACATAATAATACCTTTAATTTGAAGCGTGAATTCCACATAACGATTAGCTACGAATCAGGGAGAAATAGAGTCTCAAGTGTTACTCCTTTAATCAGCACATAGGATTCGATTGAACGTCCACCAATACTAGATTGGTCGGGTGAGAGAGGTAAACCACCACGATCACCACCTTTCATGGACGACCACCACACAAACACACACACCTTGCACGCATGTGAGGTTGAGAGAGAGAGAAAGAATTCGGGTTTCGTATTTTCTAATTAGGATTTGTTGACTGATCACCCTTAATTCCAACCCTAGGCACCTAATCTATTTATAATCATATTATAATAGATTAGGAGCAAGCTCGAAATCCCTAAAACCACTCCTCATGGCCAGCCACCTAGAGAGAGGGCCCATTATGTTCCTTTCTCTTATGTTTAATCTAGACCTCAAAGTGATGACCTTATAGGATCCGTTCTAATGGACTTTGGCCTATTTTACTAGCCCAAACAAATATCGTTAGTACCTCTAATTATGAAGTAACGACGACCCAAAATAACGAACATAATTATCTCTAAAATTCGATCCATTATATATCTAGTAATTGCACTTTACGAAGACATATTTCCTTTATTTTCTAGTTATTATTTTAAAATATTTATTAATAGTGGATTTTAAAAGAGAAAATTAATAGGGTGTTGCATTGATTTATTTATTGGAGGCTATCACCAACAATGGTCATTAAAGGGTATTCTTGGGACTAGTACAGTCAACGAAGAGTGTTCTTGAAGGAGAGAGGTTTGTTGTGGTTGGGCTTGTTACTTGAGTCAAGCATTAATGCAATATAATACTTAAAGAGGATAGCTACTATATGCCAAGAGTATCTATATATAGACCGATTCATTTATATGCATTTGATTTTTTTTTTTCTCTTATGAATAACTCCGATCCTTCGCCCATTTCACATTTCATCTCTGAGTCTAATTTGGTTCATTGACCGTATTGAAGTAGCATTTCTTCTAAGATTGTGACGAAAGCCTATGCATGGGTCATGTGTCTTTGGTATGTCCTTTGGTTGTCTAATTTGTAGATTCATGCAATACGTTGATATATATCTCTTTTAAAAGATTTGTTAGTGAGTTCTTGCTTTAATGTAATCATCATGCCCCCATTCACAAATTGTAGTCAATTTGAGTTAATCACATACATGTATGATCTTTATAGGTAAATCTTTCCATGTCTACAAACATAAAACATGACTAGAAACACAAAATTGTCAAGAAGGGGTTGCTAAATTTGGTTAAGTGTAATTTATAAAACCCATGTAGAAAATGTGTGAATAAGAAATCCAAATCCTAAGAAGCATATGTACTTAGCAAGTTGTTTACATAAGAAAATCGAACTACAGTGCGTGCGAAAATATAGAACTTTTAACATCGAATAGACACATAGCAAAGTCCAAAGAAGAAATCTTACCAAGTAGCCAAGCATAATCTGTAGAGATTACCAAAAAAAAAAAATAAGCTCACAAAAAAAATGAAGCGCATATATAAAGGTAGCTAGATTACTTACCGTTTGGGTCCAATTCAGTCATCACTAATTGGGCCGATCCAAATGATTTAATTACAAAAGCAAGGTTCAACTCTCCTATTCATGCTAAGTCAGCCAAGCCCAGTCAGCATGGTAAGCCCATCTGACTTCAAGGGCCCAATCCTCCTCTATTGAGCAAAGGTATAAAAGCCATCAATTGTCTCTTCTTACATTCATTCACAATCAGCCTCAAGTAATTAATTCTCTTGTATAACATTTACTCTCAATACACTGAACTGACTTTAGCATCGGAGGGGCCTTCCTCGGCAACTGCCCCCGAGGCTAGTTTATGTGTGTTTGCTGTGCAGGAAATCCTCGCCCGGTCTCTACCTGACCAAGCTCAGTCTTCTCCCACCGAAAAGGGTCTGCCGAAGGTGCTATTGTTTCCATACCGAAACAATTTGGCGCCGTCTGTGAGGAAGATACATCAAATAGGCCAAAAATCATCAAATCTTAGCGAAAAATGACTAAGAGCGGTAAAAGTGCCAAGAGCATAAAGAAAAACAATCCTTCCTCTTCGAATAAAAATGATGTCGCGATGAGAATGAGTCCACCGACTTCACCATCACCGGAAAATTCTTCCTCTTCTTTGAAAGCTCCCTCTTCCCCGGAAGGGATGGCCTTGGAGAAGTCCCCATCCAATCATACTCGCCTGCCGACAAGCTCGTCTCGGCCGAGTCAATCAAATGCAAAAAGTCCTCCTCCACAGAGCTTACATTCTTGGTCTCAACCGAGAATAACTCCTCAATCGGGGCCCTCTACGGAGGAAGTGGCGAGAACCGTAGCGGTCGTCATGGATTTCATGAAGGCCCAAGCAGGAAACCTTCCACCACCCCATGATCACTCACCTATCTCGCCAAGACACCTAAGAATGAGGAGTAGCCGAGAGGAAGGTGAACAAACTCCTTCCTTCAAGGAGATTGAGGAAAAATGGGAGGAAGACACCTAGAGGACCGAGCGGGAAAGGAAAAAGAACCCCCAATTCTTTGGAGATTACAAAACTCGAGACTCTAGGAGTTACAGAAGCAGCAATTCCACCTCAGCGTGACAAGAGTCTGCACGCCAAAGTGTTCATGAACGTCTAGGCTTAAGGGAGGTGGACGTGCATAGTCGCCTCACCTACCCGGAGGGAGCCAGGCCCAACCCCGAATTGTCTCAGCCAAGGACAAAAACCACTTCCACCTCTCTGAGAGGGAGAAGCGAGGTTCCTTCGGCTAGACAGAAAGGGAAGGTCGTTATGGTTCCTACAAGTTCACCCTTCCAAAGCTGGATATTGGAAGAACATGTGTCGACGGTGAAAATCCTGGCGCACATCACCTACGATTGTAATTTGGATCCAAAGGACCACATTGCCTCTTACGAGGGGCAGATGTACCTTAATCCCAAGTCCAAGGCAACCTGGTGTAAGTACTTCCTAACCATCCTCAAGGGGGTTGCTCAAGCATGGATCACCAAGGGGGTGAAAGAAGGCTCAATAACTGGTTGGAAAGATCTTCCCAACAAATGTAAGAGCAAGTTTTCTACGGCAAATCGCCGAGGAAAAAACAACTGCGAAACTTATGAGTCTGCAGCAAAAGGAGGACGAGAGCCTCCGAGACTATTTGACTCGTTTCAGCAACGAGTCGTCCAAAATTACAAGTCTAGACCAAGGGCTAGCAATTTTCACGTTGCGAAACGACCTTTAAGCTGGAAAGTTCCTAGACTTCATGGTCATGCATCCCCCGCAGGCCTTGGAGGAAGCTTTAAACGCCTCGGATAAATACATCCGAGCCTAAGAATGGAACAAAACAAAGTCCCAGTCCCAATCCGGGACTGATAAGGCAAAAGGACAATAGTCCGACGGCCAGGGCCTGAAGAAAAGGAAGGCGAAAGCCTCAGAACCGTCTTCTGCACCTGAGCCGAAGAAAGAAAAAGCCTCCTATACGGGGAGATATGACTCGTACACTCCGCTCGCCTTTCCACGTGCTAAAATCTATAGCATAAATAAGGACGAGGGGAGGTACAAGAAGCCTCGGCCACTCCCACTGTGGCATCAGCAGAAGGGAAAGGACCGATGGTGCGAGTTCCATGAATATCCAAGACATCGCACCGAGGATTGCCTCTAGCTGAAGGATCAGATTGAGGATCTGGTCTGAAAAGGCTATTTGAAAAAATACCTCGCAGATCACTGCGAGGAAAAAAGAGCCGAGAAAGATTCTCGGCAAGATCTGGATTTCCTCCGGAAGAAGGACAAGCCGCAAGACAAGGGAAACCTTGATACCCTTGTCATTTCTAGAGGAACTTGTTCTCGGAGACCGGTAAAACACCACTTGAGGAGCTTGACCCATCAAGGGAACCATACAGACATCCGAGAACCCCGGTCTCCAGTGCCGAACATCACGTTCACAGCCGAAGATTGTCGGGGGGTGGTGTACCCTCATGATGACCCGCTGGTATATAACGAGCATATCTAACCATAACGTTTGGCGAACCCTCATTGACGGTGGTAGTGGTGCGAATATCCTCTTTCGGGGAGCATTCAACCAACTAAAGTTGGAGAGCAAGCACCTGACTCCAGTACCCTTCCTAGTATTTGGATTCAATAGCTATCATCATATCCTAATGGGAAAATTCTACTTCCTATCACCACAGACTGAGGCCTAGCACAACGGAATATTATGGCCGAGTTTTTGTCGTAGATGTTTAGTCTGTGTACAATGTGATTATGGGGTGACCCATCATTCACGAAATTCAAGAAGTTGTCTCTACGTACCATCAAATGATGATATACGTTTCGGGCGATAGACACTCCGAAAAAATTCAGGGCAGCTAGAAGGAGGCCCGAAGATGCAACCACCTCAAACCATCCAAAAGTCGCCGCGGTGACCGGGATGATGAGGAGGAAAAAGAGAAGAACCGATGCACAAAAAAGCTTAAGAGCTTAAGTGCTTCGGCCCAAGGCACCCCATTAAAAGACAATTCTTTGGGGAAAGAAAGAGACGATTCATCATCTGAGCCGAAAGACTCAGAACATCAACCTAAATCTGGGAAGCCTGCTGATATCGACAGTAGGCCAGATCACGAAGAGTCCAGTTCCAAAGTTATAGAATTGGACCAGCAGACCAAATCGATAGAGTTGGTCGAAGGAGATTCTGAAAGATGTGTCAGCATTGGGCTAGGACTTGACCCGAGCGTCCGTGTTGAACTTATCCAACTCTTTCGGGACAACAGGGATGTGTTTGCTTTCTCGGCAGTAGACATGCCCGGGATTGATCTGAACCTCATCTTATACAAGCTTAATGTCGACCCCACGTGTCGGCTAGTTAAGCAAAAGAAGCGGAATTACCCCGCCCAAAAGAACCAAGATATCGCAGCTGAGGTCGAAAAACTTCTGGATGCAGGTTTTATTGAACCGGGCCAATATCCGAAATGGTTGGCCAATGTAGTAATGGTTCAGAAGGCAAATGGCTCCTGGAGAATGTGCGTTGACTTCACGGACTTAAACAGGGCCTGTCCGAAGGACTTTTATTCCTTGCCGAGGATTGATCAGCTAGTCGACTCGACAAGTGGTCATGCCCTGCTTAGTTTCATAGACGCGTTTTCTAGGTACCATAAGATCTTCATGCATCTCGATGACCGAGCAATAGCGGCCTTTGTTATAAGCGCTGGGGTGTACAATTACAAAATGATGCCCTTCGGATTGAAAAATGCGGGGGCAACATATCAAAGGCTGGTCGATCAGGTATTCTCCGAGCAAAAGGGCCGTAACATGGAGGTCTATGTTGACGATTCTATTGTCAAAAGCAAAGAAGATAAAGACCATGTTGCGGACGTGGTCGAAACCTTTGCCACCCTTAGAAAACATCAAATGAAGCTGAATCCGAAGAAGTGTGTCTTCGGTGTGAAGTCAGGCAAGTTCCTCGGCTTTATGGTCAGTAAAAGGGGGATTGATGCTAATCCTGCCAAAGTTTAAGCAGCTCTGGATTTTCCCGAGCCAAAAACAAAGAGGGACGTTCAGCGTCTCACTGGGAGAATGGTCGCCCTGTCTAAGTTCATCTCAAGAGTCTAGGACAAAGGGTTACCCTTCTTCAAAGCGCCAAAACTCTCAAAGTCTAAAGAGCTCATCTAGGAAGACGAGCAAAACGAAGCCTTTAAGCAACTCCATGAGCATCTGGCTCAGCTCCCAATGTTGGCAAGACCAACCGCAGGAGAAACTCTATACTTATATGTGGCGGTTAGCCCAGCCACTATATATAAGCGCGGTTTTTCTAAAGGAAGAAGAAAAAGTTCAGCAGCCGATCTATTTCGTCAGTCACACTTTGACGGATGCCGAGACTCGCTACCCCCTACTCGAAAAAGTTGCATATGCAGTAGTGGTAGCCGCTCGGAAGTTGAGGCTCTATTTCAATTGTCATCAAATAGTGGTCTTAACTGATCAACCGTTGGAAAAAGTCCTCGGCAAAGTTGAAAAATCCGGTAGGCTAGTGAAGTGGGCTTTCGAGCTCACTAAATTTAGCATAAGCTACTAGTCGAGAGTAGCCATCAAGTCCAGGCCTTGGCGGATTTACTCGCCGAGTGCTCTTATCAAGAGACACTGGAGAAGAAAAGAAAATATGGACTGTTTTCATGGATGGATCCTCCACCGTAAATGGTTCGGGGGCAGAGGTAGTCATTACCTCGCCGAAAGGCAAGACCTTTGAATATGCACTAAAATTCTCTTTCAAAGCTTCAAATAATGAAGCCGAATATGAGGCAGCAATCGCTGGCCTAGAACTGTGCATATCATTGGACACCGAACATGTCTGTTTAAAAACAGACTCTCAGCTTGTCGCAAATCAGATCCAAGGTGAATATGAGGCCAAAGAACCCTCAATGATAGCTTACCTCTCAAGGATCAAAACGGTTATTGTGAAGCTGAGAACTTTTGAAGTCGAGCTGATCCCAAGGGGTCAGAACGCACAAGCCGACGCAGTCTCCAAACTTGCAAGTTCTACTCTAGCTGAGCAGAATCGATCTGTTTATGTGGAGGTGCGTCGAGAAAGAAGTGTGGACGAAGCACCCGACATATGCTGCGTCGCACACGAGCCGAGCTGGATGGACCCCATCCTAGCTTACAAGCTTCAAGGAGAGATTCCCGAAGACAGGAACTTAGCCTCCAAACTGAAGAGAATAACCTCAAGGTTCATCGTCTTCAAAGGAGAGCTACTGAAAAAATCCTTCTCAGCCCCACTGTTAAAGTGTGTGGGACCAACAAATGCTAATTACATCCTTCGGGAGATTCATCTCGGCATCTGCGGCAACCACATTGGGGGAAGAGCCTTAGTCCATAAGGCGCTAAGGGATGGGTATTACTGGCCCACCATGGTCTTCGATTCTAAGGAACTAGTCAGAAAATGCGAAAAATGTCAAAAATTCGCACCAGTCAACCGACAGCCAGCCCGGGATCTTCAGCCGATCTTGAATCCACTCCCATTTTCTCAGTGGGGACTGGATATCCTGGGACCGTTTTCTAATGCTCCATACCAAAACAGATGGTTGATAGTCGGCATCGAGTATTTCAGCAAATGGATCGAGGCCGAAGCAGCCTCGAACATTACAGAGCAAACTGTCAGGAAATTTATTTGGAAAAACATCATCACTCGCTTCGGAATTCCGAAGGTCTTTGCCTTTGATCTTGGGAGGAAATTTGACAATTTGCTGCTAAGGCGGTACACGGACCAGTTTGGCATTAAATTGGCATATTCTGCAGTTTGTCACCCGCAGAGTAATGGTCCAGCCGAAGCTGCAAATAAACAGATCCTCAACGCTCTCAAGAAGAGAGTTGAAGATCAAAAGTCTAAGTGGATAGAGGAACTTCCAAGAACCCTCTGGCCACTTCGGACAACAGAAAAAGAGGCAACGAGACATTCACCTTTTGAATTGGTGTATGGATTTGAAGCTATTCTTCCAGTGGAAATTGGCTCAAAAAGTTTGCGAGTAAATCTCTTCTCAGCCGAAGAAAATGAACAACTCATGAAAGAGTCCCTTGACTTTTTAGATGAAATCAGAGATTCGGCTCGAGACAAAATGGCTGCATACAAGCAGAGAATCAGCAAATTTTACAATCGAAGAGTTAATGCAAGACTTCTCAAAATTGGGGATCTTGTTCTTCGAAATGTTGTTGTTGTGCAAAAAGGCAGCATTCATGGGAAACTCTTAGCCACTTGGGAGGGACCCTATGAAATATATAAAGAGCTTCAGCCAGGAACATGCCAACTTCAGCGGCTGGATGGAACTGAGTTGACAAACCACTGGAATGTCAATGTACTTAAGAAATATCATGTATAAAGCCCTTCAAGGAAGAACAATCTGTGTAAGTACATCTTTTTTATTAATGAAAGGCCTTTGAGCCACCATTTATTCAAATTTAGCAAGTTTCTATTTTTTTTGTCTTCAATGGTTTTTGAAAAAATTCAAGGTTTTCCTTCGGCGTTATCCGAAGTATTGCCTAGTAAAGCAGCATACTTCAGTAAGCCGCAAAACCTGTCAAGACGAGGATAAATGATAAACCCCCGAAGTACTGCCTAATGAAGCATTGTACTTCGGATGAATCAGTTCCTCCGGGCAAAGGGGCCATAGGCGCATCCGAAACATTGCCTAAAAATAGGAACTAATAAACCCCCAAAGTATTGCCTAATGAAGCATTGCACTTTGGATGAATCAGTTCTGGGTAATGGTTGCTGATTAGGGGATTTTTCTCCTACCAATCAGAGTGCGCCAAGTGGACCAATCAGGTCCTGCCAAGTGTCTCCTAGTTGGAACTGTCAGGACTTGATACGTGGCACGCGCTTATTCGTCCACCTTGGACCTGTTATGTCACGACATGTGGCATACTCCATGCCTAATGGAGAACCCGGCCACCCAGGCCCAACTTCCGAGGGAAGCCCAATCAGCCCTAGGTTTACCTAAACCTAGGATGGACACGTTTCCCAAGGTTATAAATACCTCCCTTAATCCTCATTAAGGGGAGACGCGAAAAACATTACGGAACACACTAATAACCGGCTGATCTCGCTAACAAAGCAGATTACCTACATTAAACACTCTCACCTAGAGAGACCTTATTACTTTAATTTCCGCATTAATTACTCCTTAATCAGGTACTAACTTGACCGTTGGAGGCGGAGCTCACAGGAGTCTCCGTTATTTTGCAGGTACAGGCGTCCGGTTCCAGTCTCGGAATTGTAACTCTCCCGCAGGACATCAGAAAACCCCGAAACATTTGGCGCCGTCTGTGGGGAGAGTACTTCAGAGATGGCATCCAAGTCTGTACCGACTCCTGAAGAGAGGCGTCCCCTAGACGACCCTCAAGTTCAGTTGGACCATGACACCGAAAGTGAATTTGAAGTTAAAACTCATACAGCTTCAGACGGGACCCTAAGGGCCCGACGTACCCGTCATACCGAAAGGAGGGAACGGGAGCATCTTCAAACAGGAAGCGAGCCAGCAGGCGCACCGCCTGTTCGGCAACGGCCGACTGATGGGTCTGCTCCCATCACAAGGAACGAACTCATGATCTTCATGAGGGACTTCAAGGGAGAGATTCAAGAGTTGATCAACAAGAAGTCGACTGCTCCAGTCAAGGAGCAGTCGGCCAAGAAACCCTCCACTTCACTGAAGAGGAAACCAGTTCAAGGGCGAGAGGCGACTCCTCATCCTAAATCTAGGAAGCGGGAGCCACCTGCCCTTGATTTCACAAAATTCCGTTATCCTACAGGAAATAGGAAACCGGTTCGTCATATTCAGGCGGACGGGTCGAAGCAAACATTCACAGATGCTCGGCTACTGCTAGAGCAGAAGAAGAGTGACCGATTGTCAGAGTCGGCTTCTACTTCAAACTTTCAAGACAGTCTGCGAAATGCCTCGATGAGGCATACTCAGTCGTACCATGAGAGTCAGTCAGGCGGCACCTCCCGTCAGTCCGGCTTTCATAGTGCCCAGGCGGTACCAAACTTACCATTTGTGCCGCAACAACAATATTTTATGCAGCCACCTCCATTTGGTGGACCTACAGCAAAAAACGTCCAACCTATGGACTGGCAGCTACGGTTGCTTAGACTTGGTGAACAGCCGTCGGCCTTCTCCAAGGAAATTACTGAAGCCGCTCAGCCGGCCAAAGTGAAAAATGTACTAGTAGGCGCCTATGACGGCACTACTAACCCAGAAGACCATCTGATGGCATTCACCAACCTGATGTACCTTCAAGGGTTGGATGATCCCACCTGGTGCAAGTGTTTCCCAGCGACTCTCAAAGGAATCGCACAGCGATGGTTCGGCAACCTGCCGACTGGTTGTGTTAATAGCTTCAGGACGCTTGCTTACTTATTTGCCTCCAACTTCGCCATGAACATCCCTGCGAAGAAAACGACCCTTGATTTGGGAACAATTCAGCAGGGCGAGAAGGAGGGGCTTCGTTCTTACATCAGGCGGTTTAACCTGATGAGAATACATATTCAAGGGTTACCGGATGAGGTAGCTTATACCGACTTTTTTAGAGGTCTCAAAGACGGGTCTACCTTCAAATTTGATTTGGTTCGAAAAAGGGTGGCGACTCTTCAAGAGGCCTTGATTGAAGCAGAAGCCTATATACAGGCGACTGATCTTTATACGATAAAACAGTCGGACGGGAAAAGGTTCGACAAAAGAGAAGGACGACAGAAACAGTCGTCAAACAAAGATGAGAAAAGAAAAGAGGTCTGGGCGGCTGATTCCTCTAAACAGCCGGCCTAGAAAAAGAAAAAAGAATTCAAACCATACTCCCCAAAGTATGCGTTTAACAAGGATAACCAGTTTATCCTAAAAGAAATCAAGGGACGGATCTCAATTGAGAAGCCGGTCCCCATGAAGGGTTCTGCAAACAACCGGAACCAAGATAAAATCTGTGCTTATCATGATGACGTTGGTCATCACACCAATGACTGCATCAGTCTTATGCGGTACCTAGACCGCCTAGCTGAGCAAGGTGATCTTGACACTTATGTCAAGAAATCTACGGGGAACACTTCCTCAAAAAAGCTGTCGGCCAAAAAGAATCAACAGGCCGACAGCTCCGATACAGATGATGCAGTCGTCTACACCATTGCAGGCGGCTTCTCAGGAGGCGGCCCCACTATTAGGGGCAACAAAGATAATATAAGGCGGTTAGATGTAAATTCCGTTCACCAAGAACGGCCGTCCAAATATACATTTCCTGAGATTGTCATCACTGAAGAGCATCTAGGAGGGGTAAGGGGGCCGCATGACGACCCTCTCGTTATTGAATGTAAAGTGGCCAACCAGAGAGTTGGCCGAATCCTCATAGATACCGGGAGCTCCTCAGATCTCATCAGCAGCAAATGTCTGTCGAAACTGAAATATCAGACTGACTGCATACATCCGGCCTCCCACCCTTTAGTAGGGTTTGGAGGAGGAGTCGTCCACCCACTGGGACGAGTAGATTTACCCATTCGCCTGGGCGAAAAAGGGGAAGGACGACACATGGTAGTCCGGTTCCTAGTAGTAGAGGAACTCTCGGCCTACAACATGATTCTGGGTCGACCAACCCTGAATAATTCCAAGGCTGTTATAATCCCGTCTCTTATGTTGCTCAAGTTTGAGAGGGATAATGGAACAGTCGGCTCCCTAAGGGGAGATCAGAGGATGACCCGAGAGTGCTATCTCTCGGATGTCAAGCCCACCGTTATGGCCACTGGGTCAAGTGGTGAAAAACAGACCTTGACAATGTCAAGGAGAGTGCGCCTGTTCAAGAATCAGGCGGCAAAAAGAGAAAGGCGTCCCAGACAGAGTCCGCAAGAAAAGCAAGAAAATAGCAATCATTGGCAGAGGAGAGGCCGGATGAGTTCCGCCCTCAGCCGGCTGGTGAGCATGCGGACCTGATCTTAGACGACTCACGTCCTGACCGAACAGTCAAAGTTGGGACGACTGCTCTGAGAAACCTTGGTGACGACTTTCACAACCTATTGAAAGAATACAAGGACATCTTTGCATTTGAAGTCCATGAAATGTCAGGCATTAGTCCTGATCTGGCGGTACATAAACTCGCCGTGGATCCGAAAAAGAAGCCGGTACGGCAAAAGAAGCGGAACCATGGCGAAGAAAGAAGTCAGGCGGCAGCCGCCGAAGTTAAAAAATTACTTGATGCAGGGTTCATTCGGCAATGTTACTTCCCAGACTGGGTTGCAAATGTGGTGCTTGTTAAAAAGCCGAATGGCACCTGGCGAATGTGTGTAGACTACACAGACTTAAACAAGGCGTGCCCCAAAGACAGTTACCCTCTGCCTAAAATTGATAACCTGGTCGACTCAACAGCCGGCCATGCCTTGATGAGTTTCATGGACGCCTATTCTGGTTTCCATCAAATTCCCTTATGGAAGAAAGATCAGGAGAAGACGACCTTCGTCACTGATCAGGGGTTATACTGTTACACGGTCATGCCGTTTGGTCTTAAGAATGCCCCGGCTACCTTCCAACGAATGATAAACACTGTGTTCTTTGATCAGATTGGGAGAAACGTCGAGGCATATATTGATGATATGATTGTCAAGACTAAACTTCAGAAAGATCATCTGTCGGACCTCCGAGAAACTTTCGCCACACTCAGGCGGCACCATGTCATGCTCAATCCCAAGAAATGTGTATTTGGAGTTGAGTCTGGGAAATTTCTCGGATTCCTTATCAATCAGAGAGGAATAGAAGCGAACCCTGAGAAGGTGCAGGCGGTCATTGACATGCAGTCGCCTCGTACCATCCGAGAGGTTCAGAAGTTAACAGGTTGTCTGGCGGCCTTGGGAAGATTTCTAAGCCGATCAGGCGACAAATGCCTATACTTTTTCCAGGCAATTAAGAAAAAGGCAAGGTTTGAATGGGGGCCGGATGCTGAGGCCGCCTTCCAGAAATTAAAAGTTCACTTGCATTCCTTACCGAGGCTGGTCAGCCCTTTGCCCAAAGAGGTTCTCTACATGTACCTGGCCGTCTCTGATCATGCGTTAAGCGCTGTTCTCCTTGCTGAAAGGGACGGCTGTCAGCTCCCGGTCTACTTTGTCAGTCACGTACTGAAAAATGCCGAGTTGAGGTATCCCCTAGTGGAGAAATTTGGTCTTGCACTCTTCATGGCTGTTAAAAAATTGAAGCCCTACTTTTTGGCACATACAGTCGTCGTGTATACAGACCAACCTATCAAGCGGCCGCTGACCATCATGGAGTCGTCAGGCCGAATGATCAAATGGGCCATAGAAATACAGAGCCTCGAAGTTACTTTCGAGCCTAGAAAAGCAGTGAAGGGGCAAGCCTTTGCTGACTTTATTGTAGAGATGACTCGTCCTCCTGACTCTCAAGTTCCAGACCAAGTATGGAAGGTATATGTGGACGGAAGCTCTACTTCAAATGGTTGTGGAGCAGGCGTCATATGTCAGTCGCCAGAGGGCGACAGGTTCGAGTATGCTCTACGCTTCAGTTTTCAGGCTTCAAACAATGAGGCAGAATATGAAGCTTTACTAGCCAGGATCCGCATGTGCAAGGCGGCAGGGGCAAGAAAAATAGACGCCTGTTCCGATTCACAATTGATAGTGAGTCAGTACAATGGCGAATACGAAGCAACCCATCCGGCCATGATCAAGTATTTACAGGCGGTCCGACAAGCAGTCGGCTCCCTTGAGGATTTCCATCTGATCCAAGTGCCGAGATCAGAAAACAACCAGGCGGATGCACTGTCAAAATTAGCATCATCCGCCTCCTCTGATACTCCTCGAACTGTTTTTTGGGAAGTAAAGGAGAAGAGAAGCATCGAGGAAAACCCTATTGGAATCCTAGACAGAAGCTCAACCTGGATAGATTCAATCAGCGTATATCTGACAAACGGTACACTGCCGGATGATCCTCAACAGGCGGCAGCACTGAAAAACGAGCCACCTGTTTTGAAATGATTAAGGGAGAACTTCACAAGAGGGGGTACCTTCAACCCTTCTTAAAGTGTGTTACTCCAGAAAAGGGACGAGAGATACTAGATGATCTTCACTCTGGTTACTGTGCTTCTCATATAGGTGGTAGGATGCTTGCTCAAAGGGCAAGGCGGCAGGGCTACTTTTGGCCTACTTTGGAAGCAGATGCAATGGAGATGGTGAAAAAATGTGACAAGTGCCAAAGGTTTGGCAAACTAATTCACCGTCCGGCTACTGACCTCACTACCATTCACAGCCCACTACCGTTTGCTAAGTGGGGCATGGACATTATGGGTCCATATACGCCTGCTACAGGCGGAAGGAGGTACATACTTGTTGCCGTCGACTACTTCACTAAATGGGTAGAGGCGAAGGCTGTAAAGGGAATCAAGACGAAGGATGTAATTTCATTCATTTGGAAAAATGTCATCACTCGGTTCGGGGTTCCCATGTCTATGGTTTTTGATAATGGTCCCCAATTTGAGACGCCTGTTCTCAAAAGCTGGTTGGGTGATCAAGGAATTGCAAACTACTTTGCATCTGTCGGCCGTCCACAAGCAAACGGCCAGGTAGAAGCCTTTAATAAAATCATCTCATACGGTCTCAAGAAAAAGATTGAACGAGCAGGCGGCCTATGGGCGGATGAACTACCACATGTTCTCTGGGCCATTAGGACGACTGAAAAAGGGGCGACTGGAGAAACTCCATTCCTCCTAACTTATGGTGCAGAAGCTGTTCTTCCAATAGAACACTATGAGCCGACTCTTCGAGTAATGCTATATGACGAAGAGGCAAACTGGGAAGCCATGCGCCTGGCATTAGACTCACTTCCTGAAAAGAGGGGCAATGCTGTCTTGCGCCATGAAATCTATCGCCTGAGAATGACTAGATCATACAACAAAAAAGTACACATGCGTCCACTCAAAATAGGGGACTTTGTACTTAGAAAAATGGAAGCAGTTGGTAGGGCTAATGAGTCTGGCAAACTAACTCCCAACTGGGAAGGACCCTACCGAATCTATGAAGAAGTCAGGGACGGTACCTACCGTCTGGAAACACCAGACGGACAACCGTTGCCTCGAACTTGGAATGTAGATAATCTTAAGAAATATTTCTTTTGAATGATGCAAATAGTCAAGAGCTACTTAATAAAAGTTTGCACTTACTATTCAATTTTGTACTACGAGGGGCATGCCGTCTGCACCTTTACAGTCGGCTACTCTCCATTGAGTTTTTCACTCTATCTTCAGAGGGGCATGCCGTCTGTACCTTTACAGTCGGCTACTCTCCATTGAGTATTTTACTCTCAATACTTAGCTAAAAAGATAAGGGCCTGGTCGACCCTGTGCCTAACAGGCGGCTACCCTCCTTTTACTTAGCACCTACGTTCACCAAGAACTTACCAAGGCCACAGGCCGAATGATCAGACCAGACGCCAAGCCAATTGATCAAATCTACAAAACTAATACGACCTGTCCCAACATCATAGCAGGCGTCCGACGGCATCCATTCGGATGAAATTCGTCGCAGAGAGCAGCTCCCTTTTGGGTGGAACATTGTTCTATAAACTAATTACACGGCACCTATACGACTGTCCCCAAGGGCAACCACGTAGCCGTTTTGAGACAAGGATAACTCTATCACTAACCAAACCAGTGGTAGCAGTTGACATCTGAGTCAGATGACCGCCTGTATTACTTGGGATAAATATAGGGGGTACCTATTGAGTTAATAGCCAACAAACATTGGCGAATCAAGGGGTCTAGCCGGCCTTCGCCGCCTGGTACCTCTACTTCTCAAACTAGATTGTGACGAAGACTAAGTAACTCCTATGTTAACTTAATAGTCACTCAAACTTAGTATGGAGCCTAAAAGGTATGAATCGTCCGCCTGTTTTAACAAGAAGAGGCCCTCAATCACTACTCTTGCTAGGTTAAAAAATTATGAGTTAAAAGCCAACAACATTGGCAATAAAGGGAAACAACCGGTGCCCGCCGCTTGTTTTCTCTACTACTCAATTCCTTGACGACTAGGTAATACTTTATTTACTTGGTCAGACCACTTTCCTACTTGGTTAAAATTACAAAAAGACAGGCCCGCCTGCCTAAAAAGGATCCAGACAAAATAGTTCGAATACCGATTGGATAAATGGCCGACTGATCGTCTATCCTGGAAACAGACAACCAGTCGTCCAGGGGCATAGGCGGCGTACTAACTATCTGTACCTGTCTGCAACGTTCGGCCATGTAAAACAGTCGGTCTAGTAAACAATTGGATATTAGATATGGTATACTTAGACAAATTTGAAGCAAAACAAAAATTCATTATAAATAAGCCGGTCATTAAAGACCAGCAAAAATATTCAAAGCCCCGGCCCCCTGGCCGGGTAAATACAAAGCAAACGGCACGCAGGCCGTGGAAAGAATACATAAAGCTTAAGAAGGGGGCAGTTCAGTATTAGCAGCTGCCGCCTGGTCAGCACTCTTCTTGCTGGACTCGGCTTCAGCTGCATCCTTTTTTGATGCCTTACCCCCAAGCGGCACAAGCGCCACTACCGGCTCCTCCTCCTCCAACGCTTCCCCCAACGCCTCTTCTTCAGCAGCCGCCAGGATCTCTTGATTATATGTATCCGAACACTGGCGGTACGTTCTTTCCCAAGAGGCAAAGTCGGCACTGGGGAAGAGGCGGCCCCAGGTAATGCGCTGGATTTGAGCGGAGTCTTCCATCATCTCCCGGACCAGCTCTTTCTTCTCTTGCTCGGCCTTTTCCGAGAGCTCTTGGGTAAGACTCTTCTCCTGGGTCACCAGGCGTTCCTTTACGCTGGCCAAGGATTTCTCCATGGCTTCGTAAGAGTACATTTTCAGGCGAAGAGGTTTCAGCTCGGCCTTGAGATTTGTGATGGTCGCCTCCAGCTCGTCATTCTTCTTCTGGGCCGCCTCTAACTGAGCCCAAACAGCGGCGGTAGCCTGCGCCTGATAATAAAGAATATCAATGGTCAGTACTTCATTTTGGGAAATTTGAAACATTGCCTTATCACAGTCAAAGGCGGCCATAGCTTTTGCAGCCTTTACCTCTTTGTTTTTCCGATCAAGCGGCTTGCGAAGGCCGTTAACTCGGAGCAGGGCCTAAGTAAAAAACAAAAAAAAAAAACAGGCGTCAGTTTCCAAACAAAAAAGAAAACAGGCGTCCAGAAAATTCAAATACTCAAAAATATGCTAAGTATACCTCAGCAAGGACCCCTGCAATCCCGTCAAGGTCAAGGGTGCCGACACCCCTGACCGCCTCCCTTTCAGCTGGAGGAACTGCCCTGATCATAGACTTGGCCATCTCTACCAAGTCAGGCTCCTGGGGGCCGGCTGCATCAAGCATAAACAAACGGATTAGACTTAGTAAAAAAGGAGCAAGTCTAAAATTTAAAAGGACAACTTCATACCTCTAGGCGGCCCAGTTGGAGCTTTAGAAGAAGTGGCCGGCTGTTTCTCAGCCGCCACCTGTTTCCTGGCAGAACCAGGAGAGCTCCCAACAGTCGTCTTCCGGGCCTTGGGGTCCGGCTGTTGGGAAGATGAAGCTCTTGGAGCACCCGTCTAAAAAAGAAGAAAAAAGTCAGTATATGCATAAACACTCCAAAAAGAGGGTGAAAGGTTCGGAGCTCACCAAGGGTGCCCCCTTCTTGGGGGAGTCGGTTGAAGCTTGTTGCATAATAGAGGCCCGCAAAAACAAACGGCAAAGTTAATAAAAGATAAACAACAAATGTATGAAACAACAGAGTATTCGACAGGCCGACTACCTCTTGAGCACCGACTGCTGAGGCCACAGGCGGCCAAAAAGTACTCGTCATAGAGCCACTTGAAGCTCGGGACGCAGTGCAGGGGTACTTGCTCTCGTACCCCTAAAGTAGAGTCGACCCTCGACTCTACTTTAAAGAGTCCTTTGTCAAGGATCTCTTTCTTAGCCTTGGGGGGAACATGCGGCATGCTACGGCCGCCTGCAAGAAGGGGCGGATTCCGGTTCCACCTATTGAAGCGCTTGTTCTGCTCAATGTCAGAACTCTCAATGATGAGGAAGGTGCTCCGCCAGTCCTTCCACTTGTTTGCTTTACCTCTCGTCATGAGGTAGCCCCTGTGGCTTGTCAATTGATACCAGCCGGTACCGCCTGACTTAGGGGTCCGGCTGAGATAGTTCATGTGGGCGAAAGCCTCGAAGCTCGGCTCGACCCCGTGCAGTTCGCACCCGGCCACATAGCCGAGTACGTTGACCCAGGAGTTTGGGGCTAACTGCCATAACCCCAACTCATACCCATCCAAAATCCGCTGAACAGCCGGATGTAATGGGAAGCGAAGCCCTGCCTTGATGGCCGCCTCGTAGCAGCCAAAGCAGGAGCTTTCGTAACTAGAACCAGCCGGCCAGACGACTGTGTCTTCTGGATCCGGCACAAACACTAGAAAATCGGGGCCCATGGTGTGGTTGGCAATAAAGCTCTCCACTTTCTCTTGCATGGCTGTGATTCGGCCCCGAGGTACCGTGCAGTAGTAGGGGGTATTTAGCTCTCGGTAAGAGGCGGATGGTTCCGCCCAATTGTCCCCCTTCTCAACTGCGTGAGAAAGTCTCGCCTCTTGCAGGCGGCTGTTTTTCTCTTCTGTACCCAAAGAAGCATGGCCAGAAGAGCTTGACGAGGAATCGTCCTCGGACGAGTCTGAAGAGGACGACTCCTCCCCTCTCCCGGAGGGGCCCGCCTCCTCTCTTTGAAAAGGAGCAGATTTGTTAACTGTTAAATTGGAAGGGGTCACTATGACTCCCCCCACTGAATTGCCGGCATCAAGGCCGCCTTGTCTCACTTCAACATCTGGCGCCTGGTCAGATGTTTCACTAATCGGCACCCTGTGGGAGGAGCCGTCTGAATTTGAGATCCTAGCTGTCTTTTTCGTTCTGGCCATCCTGCTCTGCATAGACACAGATACAGTCGGACTTTGTATAAAGGCCAAAGATGGGTCCGGAAAAGGGCAGGCGGCACTCCTAGTCCTAGATTCAGCCGTCCCCGGTGACCGGCTGATCACTAACCTAGGTCGTGTCGTGTGCTTCCGTGGTGCCATTTCAGAAAATAAAAAGAAAATTAAGAGTAAGAGAACTGAGTTACCTGAACGAGTGACGGTTGATGAAGTTCTTGAAAATCCTGTGTAGTCGGCTTGTCAGAACAGGCGGTAGGCAGAAAAAGTCCAAAATGTCAGAGCAAGTTCAAGGGTCCGAATGTTCTCAAATAGTTCTCAAAGTGTGAAAATGACTCAAGGCAACTCTCCCTTATATAGGCGAAGTGAGAAGGCGAAGGGTCACTTCCAGAATTCAAAATTTGGGCGGGAAAATCGCTCGTCCTTTCGCCGACTAACACCTATAGCAGGTCGTCGCCCGTTACTGAGCGACAACTGTCACAGGTAACACGTGACCAGTCACGTGCCACCTGTGAGGGGCAAATGATTAGGGGATTTTGCTCCTACCAATCGGAGTGCGCCAAGTGGACCAATCAGGTCCTGCCAAGTGTCTCCTAGTTGGAACTGTCAGGACTTGATACGTGGCACGCGCTTATTCGTCCACCTTGGACCTGTTATGTCACGACATGTGGCATACTCCATGCCTAATGGAGAACCCGGCCACCCAGGCCCAACTTCCGAGGGAAGCCCAATTAGCCCTAGGTTTACCTAAACCTAGGATGGACACGTTTCCCAAGGTTATAAATACCTCCCTTAATCCTCATTAAGGGGAGACGCGAAAAACATTATGGAACACACTAATAACCGGCTGATCTCGCTAACAAAGCAGATTACCTACATTAAACACTCTCACCTAGAGAGACCTTATTACTTTAATTTCCGCATTAATTACTCCTTAATCAGGTACTAACTTGACCGTTGGAGGCGGAGCTCACAGGAGTCTCCGTTATTTTGCAGGTACAGGCGTCCGGTTCCAGTCTCGGAATTGTAACTCTCCCGCAGGACATCAGAAAACCCCGAAACAGTTGCATTTCTGAAGTATTGCCTAATGAAGCATTGTACTTCAGATAGATTATTGCCCTGGTATCATGCTTCGGATAGTCGTTCCCTCGGATGAATTATAAGGGTAAAGATATATTGTTCTCGGAGCCTAAGGCTTCTGAACAACGAATCAGGCCCCTCAAAGAAAAAATAGAAGAGAAAAGAAAAATGAGCAGAAACTTTGAAGTATGAATTATTATAAAAAGTTGCTAAGGCAAAGCAATCACCTTATAAACCTGAAGAACTCATCTACAGTTTCTAAGGGGGGGCAAGAGGCACTCAGCTAGCCAGTACTTAGAAAAATTTGGAAAAAATTCAAAGAAAAATCTAAGTAGAAGGAGCAAGGCAAAAGGAATGAAAGCAAAAACAGTGCGCTCACAGCAATTCAAGAAGTTCTCAGCTAAGAATATCTCTAACCGAGGTTCAACACTTAGAAATTTTTTGAAGAAATTCAAAGAAGCAACTAAGTAAAAGAATCAAAATCAATGAAAAAAAGATTTAAAAAAAAAAAAAAGAGTTGAGAAAAACTTCAAATATATTAAAACTGAGGATTTCAAGTCAAGTACAACGAAATATTAAATCGGCAGCCGCCCATAGGCGGAAAACACAGCTGCCGAAACTAGTACAAATACTTATAAAGTAAGCAAAAATAAGTTCGTATAATGCATGGTGAGCTGAAGCAAAAGAAAGGCAAAAAGCAGATGCGGCAATAAAAATCATTTAAGTACATGTTGACCCGCAAGATTCTGCAGACGACTGCCCGAGTTCCTATGCTTCGGCGTTGGTCGAATCAGCACTTAGAGCCTTTGAAACTTCGGTACCAGCAGAGGACGAGGTAGGATGGGCAGTATCTTGCTCCTTTCTTGCAGTCTCCTCTTCCTCTTGGGCTTCGGCTTAAGCAAGGCGAGCAAGGCAAGCGGTCTCGGCTTCATAAGGAGTAAGCAGGTTGGGATGGTTGGGAACCATTGACCATTCTTCGACCACATCTTAATTTATGCCTGGATCAGCATGAAAGGCCAAGCGCTGCGTAACTTTGAAGCCGTTATCAAAATCCTCATCATACTGATCTTGGGCATAGATTCGGACTTTCAGCAAGTTCTAGGCAGCCTTGAGATCTGCCTTGGCCTTAGAAGCTTCGTCGGTCTGGACCTCAAGCTGGCTCTAGACTCCTTTTAATTCATTTTTAACATTGGATAGATCAGAGTCCTTGGCCTTCAATTGATCGTTGAGACGCTGAACTTGAGCCTCAAGATTAGCCTGCTTTGTTTTGAACTCCTCGGCCATCATCTACCGAACTTCTGCCTCTTGTTTCATTTTTTCATCTATTCGAACCTTGAAGATCGGAATATCAACAACCCCATATTCTTGGATTAAGGCGTGGCCCTCTTCAAACCAAGGAAAAATGGTTTGTTCGATTTCTCGGCGGAAGTTTCGGAAACTGGCTGCCATTTCGTCCATCCGAGATTGGCTCGCCGCAGATTCTTCCTCTGCCTTCTTGCTCTTTAGCTCAGCTAGCCGAGCTTGGAAATCAGCCTCCTCAACTTTATTCTTCAACTCCTCGTTCAAACCCGCAGCCATGACATGGTTATGAACGACCTACAAGTTAGCCGAGGAAAAGGACTTAAACAAAAATTTGAGTAATGTAACTTACGAGGAAACAAACTCAATGAAAAGGAAGCAAAAGTACTTAAGAAAAAGGTTTAAGTGAAGCTACCTACATTAGCAGTTTGTGATTCTCAGCAAAAGGGCCTGGCACCCTCACAAAAGGTTCGGCCACTCCAGCAGCGGCCCGAAAAGACCAGATCATCGCCCTTTCTAGCTCATAAAGGCCAGACAAATCACCAAAAAACTCAACAGCTGAGTTTCGGTGATATAGCAAGCTGATCCTAATAGCTTCTGGAACAGTCAAAAGAGGGGCGGACTCAAACCCCATTTCCAAAGACTGGAAAGTCCGGAAAGAGTTTCTAGTAGAGGTTGAGGGAACCTCAAAATTCTTGGGCTCTTTAACTCTTTCTTCGGCTTCCTTGAAGTTTTCAGGCCTCCCATCCAGGACCTGAAGATCATCATCCTCGGGCTGCACTATGAATGCATCAGCCTATCTCCGAACCTCATCAGCAAAAGGTTCGGCAGTGTGCCGAGGAGATTGAAGGGAATGTTGGCTAGGAGGAGTCCTTTATTGAACTTCTTCTTCCCGATTTTCAGGAGGAGGGGGAGTTTTCACTTTGTCCGCATTGGCTTGGCCCTCGTCCAGCCGAGGTCTTTTGGTAGGAGGCCCAGCAACCGAGAACTGTCTCGGATTTACTACAGCTCTCCTTCTTCTTTGATCGTCCATTTCGTCAGCCGAAGATTCGTTTAAAGAAGACGATGGTGCTTTACCAGGCTCTCTCTTGCGTCTTCTTCTTCGTCAGACTGCAGCAGAAGAGACAGGGGGGCAAAGAGAAATATGTTAGCAAAAAAAAAAAAAAACTCCAAGCCGAAGCTTAGTACTTAGAAAAATTTTGAAGAAAATTCAAGAGAAAAAACTAAGTAGAAGGAGCAAGGCAAGGAGAAAAAGAAAAGAGAAAAAAGGCTAAGACTCATCGAAGTCTTTAACAACTGCTTGTCCTCGGTGGTGAGCACGTGAGGTTCAGCAGCAAAAATTGTTTGCTCAACTCATGGTTCGGAAACTCTAAATTTTCCTGCTCTAACTGCAACAGCAGTAGCAGCTACTTGTTCTTCTGGGCTCAATAAGAAAAATGGGTCCCTCTTCAAGTACCAGGGTTTCTGCCTGGAATATTCGACTGGCTGCGAACTCATCCGGGCCGATGACTTTCATTTTAGGATCTAGCATTCTCAGATGCCTCGGCCCTCCAAAATAATTCGATTGATCCTCCTCAACAAGAGCCCGAATCCATATCCATTGGCCTCGCCAATATTTATCGGACATATCGTTCGGCCAAGTGGTTAGGTACCCTATTTGGGTCTTAATTCTCCACCATCTAGGGCCATGGTGCTCATCCGATTCTGATTCGCATCAGCTTATGCAATTTTTGAAAAACGTGGATGCTCGGCTCAAATCCATAGAAGAGATAAACCCAAAGGAATGTCATGACTCTTTGGATGCTGACCGGGGTTAATTGGCACAACGAAATGTTGTACCCATTCAACACTTCCACGATGAACGGATGCAAGAGGAACCTCAGCCCGAATTGCAGCTGCCTGGTATACACCCTAATATAACCAGGAGGGGGCCTATGAATTTTTTCCTCGGCTATGGGCATTTGACACCAATACCCATCTTCCTCCATTATTCCGTAAAACACTTTGATTTACTCTGCGAAGTGATAGAGGGCATTCCCATTGACCCACCAGTCATAGGGAGCAGCGTTCATTAGCCCAAAGTTCTCAGGCTGGTTTTGCCATTCAATGGCTCCAGATGGCAGTCGTCGAGGCCCATGCGCTGAACCACTTCTAGAAGTACTTGCCTCTTCCCAACCTCGGCAAGGCACCAAAGCCAGTGGTATCGCAGCAATGGGGGGAACCCTAGAAAAAACCTTATCTTTTCTCTTTGGGAGAGAGGTTAGATTGCTCAAGGGCGGCATCTGCCCAAGTGGCTGGCTGCGCGGAGCCCCTAACTGAGGAACCTCCTCCTCTTCAGCTACCATTGGTCTTTTTCCTCGGTCACGAGCCATTTTGACTAAAAATTGAAAAAATCGAAAATAGGGGAAAACTTCTAAAAACAAGGAAATCTGAACAAGTTTCGGAGATGATTACCTTTACCAGACGCGGAATTTGCTGATCTACTTGTGCGGAGCAATGAATTTCGATCTAAAGCTCGGAATTGCAGAGAATAAGGGAGAAATAGAAATGGGTTCTCAAGAGTGTTAGCGAATTCAGTGAAGTACTGTTTGCGAAAAGTGATTAAGGAGAATGGAGAGGGCGGTTTAAATAAACTTTCTGGAATCAAGAATTCCAAGAGTCATAACCGCCAAAAACCCCACTAATCCCTCTTAAATCCAACCGTTAAACACGTTCCCAAGTTAACTACCCATTAAACCTTCCACCTTCCCTAATTATTCTCCTTAAACAACAGTTAAAACATCATTAACCGTCCAAAATCCAGATTCAAATTACAATCATTTGTTTCCCTCCATTTTGCAAGTCAAAACCCGACCCGTCATCCTTCCAAATTGGGTCTTGGGGGAAAGTTGTTTGGGTCCAATTCAGTCATCACTAATTGGGCCGGTCCAAATAATTCAGTTACAAAAGCCCAAAAGCAAGGTTTAACTCTCCTAAGCATGCTAAGTCAGCCAAGCCCAGTCAGCATGATAAGCCCACCCGACTTCAAGGGCCCAATCCTCCTCTCCTCTATTGAGCAAAGGTATAAAATCCATCAATTGTCTCTTCTTACATTCATTCACAATTAGCCTCAAGCAATTAATTCTCTTGTATAACATTTACTCTCAATACACTGAACTGACTTTAGCATCGGAGGGGCCTTCCTCGGCAACCACCCCCGAGGCTAGTTTACGTGTGTTTGCTGTGCAGGAAATCCTCGGCCAGTCTCTACATGACCGAGCTCATTCTTCTCCCACCGGAAAGGGCTTGCCGAAGGTCCTATTGTTTTCATACCGAAACACATACTATAACAAATTATCAATCACCACTTATCATTTTTGTTGCTTTACAACCACCTCATTCATATTTTCTCAAACTCGATTATCATGGTCATCCATGGATATGTGAAAAACAACTGGAGTGGAAAGAATTATCCTTAGGGCTTGTTTAGATTTAAGGGGGTTGTTAGGGGGTAATGGTTAGGAGAGGAATATAATTCTTAGAGAAACTAATTAAAGTGGGAAATTATTAGGGGAAATAATTAGAATGAATTAGGTTGGTACAAACTAGCTTATTACAAAGAAGACTTATTCTTGAGTTTGGTACCATTACGGAGCAACACTACTACTTGTTGCAAATCCATTCCCCCTTTTATATTACTTGAACAAAGTATACAATGAAATCACCCCAATAAAACTAATAAATTGAAATTTGATTAAAAAAAATAAGAAATTAATCCCAAAATATTAAGCTAGGTCATAATTAATAACATTTAAAGAACATAACATCATCACTTACATTTATGTTTTCACATTTTGTTATCATTTTGCATAAAAAAAAAAAGAAATGAAGTAAAGCTAATAGTCAAGATTTGAAATCTATGTATAATCAACCAGAATATTAAATAATTGAAAATTAAGGTAAATATTGAAGTAAATTTAATAATTGAAAATCGAAATTGATATAATATCTCTCACCAGTAAGAATAAAAGATTAGACTTTCCTCAAAATTGAAGATGAGAAAATCATGACACATGCCAAATTTGAAAAAAAAAATATGTGATTGTTATTTCAATATGGGAGGGAGAGAGAAAGGGAATTAAGGGAAACAAAAGAGAGCAAAGGCGAGGAAATGGAATACAATGTAACCTTTGCTTACTCAACGCACCCCTTTCAAAACCCCCAGAATATATACCCATTTTCCTTTTCTTTAGCCTTTCAATTATTCAAAATTCTCTTTTTCATTGAATTATAAATAAATATTTATATCAAAATTACGTATCAAAAGTTCTCCTTAGTTGAGATTCATTTCCATTTGTAATTAGTGAGTATATATTAGTAGATTTTTTCTACATGATTACCCTTGGAGTGTGCGTCTTTGGAATATGAATAAATTCTCATTTTTATGCTTTTTATTCTGAAATTTTTGCTTTATAAAATGAGTGAGTGGGATCCAATTCAATATATTATATTAAAATAAGGATTATAGTTGGAAGTAGGAAATATGTTAAAGTGCTAATTTTATAAATGTAAAATGATCAAGAAGAAAAAGGTTGCATTGAGTAACCGATAAGTAACTATTACTTTAAGGAGGGAGGAGGAGGATCGAGTAATATGGATAAGTGTAGATCTTATACCTTTACTTGTAGGTTTTTTAGGATTTTTTTTCTCTAAAATAAGAGCATTAGTTTTCAGATCTACATATTGATTACTCATATTTTGGTTGTTTGGTTGTTATGATCGATGCAGATTTAGGATAATCTAAAGCAGTAAGCGTGATGATAATGGAAAAGCTTGGGCTTTTGAGGATGGATTTATAGTTGTTAGAAGATAATTAATTTGCAAGTCTCACACAGACACGAAAGGTCTTGTGGTGGAATACGAGATAGCGACAAAGAACATGGATGTATACTTACTTTATAGTACGTAGTCATGTTTGAAATTTCCATATATGACTGTATGTTATACATGCTCATGTTCCTTATAGTTAGACCTATGCAATGGACCAGGCCCCCATTTAAGGCCCTACCCCACTCCTATTTTAAACGGGCCAAACCTGGTAAATGCTGTAAAAGGGTCGGGCTTTTAACGGGTTGTCCTTATATGGGCTGGTAACAGGTTGGGACGGGCTCTTAAAGGGTCATGAACTCATAATGATGTTTCACAAGAATCACAACCCTTTAACCTTGAATACGTCTTCTCATCCTCTGTTATCTTTCAATCTTTCATCCACCACAATCAAAATATCAATTTGAAATAATTTTTACAAAAATTAACCAAAAGGAGAGGGAAATTCTATAAACTTACATATCTACCAAATTACTTTGCAAATTTCAGTAATATCACTATCTTAAGAATCTTAAGATGAATAGGTTGAAAACTTGAAGTTTTCAACTCACTGTTGCTCATCTTTGAAATTAGAGTTGAAAAATTCTAAAAAATACTAGAGGAAGAGATAGAAAAATAACAAGGAAAGAGGAGAGAGAAAACATAAGCCCCTCGTCATCGTCGTCGTCGTCCTCGCACCTTCGCCATGGATGTGTTTTTTAATTTTAAGCTTTCTCTCTCCTATTGTTTGAGAACTGAAATACAACTAGGAAATACAGTATAACACAATTTCTATTGAAAAAGTTTTTGATTAAGGCCCATTTAAGTGATTTTTTTTTAATAATTTAAGAAGCCCATTTTTTTAGCCTTTTCTCCTTTGCTTTCAAATTTTAAACGGGCTGGGCTGGACTAGGTCGGGCTAAGCAACCCATGACCCAGCTCAACCCGTCTTAAGCTGACATCAAACCTGGCCCGACCCGACCCTTGCCCGTTGAACAGGTCTACTTGTAGTACATGCTGTGTACATACATGATGATGTTTGAAGGGGAGTAAGACGAACTACACTATTATGTGGCATCATGTACACAAATGTGTAAGTCAATATATTGGCGAAGTCTTTTTTTTTTTTTTTTTGTTAACACATTTTCATTATTTTTTTTCATTTAAGGTGTTAGAAAGTGTATATAGTGTGTTTAATTTATTAAGCAAGTTGATTTTTTTTTTAATGAGACTTTTGGAGAAAAATCATTAGAACCTCATTTAAGCATTCAACCTAATTCAAATTTCAAGTGTTGTTTTCTTATCTATAATCTCTGATAGAGTATAAAACATATTCTGAGGCTTCAACCATCAGCTTAATCTTTTGGTTGAATGGGTCCATTAACATGGTATCGGAGCTAGCGTGACACAAAAGTCACGAGTTTAAATCTCATCCACCCTCACTTTCAAGTGGAATATTTCGTGATGGGTATGAGGAGGGCTCATGCTACATCCACACTTCAAGCTCAACTAGCTCTCGTGTGAGGGGGCGTGACCGCGTGATAGAGTATAAAACATATTCTTAGGCTTCAACCATAAGCTTAAATGTGTCAGTAATTTCATAATCAAGGCAATGTTGAACCCTAAATATGGAAGGATTGCATGGTATAACTCACAATTCCTAATTTTACTTAATTCCTTCATATTTCCTCTTTGTTAAAACTAATTATAGCCAATAAAAAACTAGAAATATTATTATTGAGTGTGAATAGGTCTATAATAAAAGTTGATACATAATTAATTGTAGAACCCTAAGCTAATAAAAAGTAAAGACATGTAGAAAATAGCTAATTATTCTTGCTAGAGTTTATATGGTATGATGTTGTTTTTAAAGTCTTTAATACATATAATTTCATGAAAAGAGGTATGATTGCTGTTTTTTGGAAGCCATTAGTTGGTTGAAAGGAACTTTAGGAATTGCTACATGGACCATCCGTCTTGTGGAAGGTTTACAATAAATTTAAGTTGAGAGATAAGGGATAGTTTTAATAAGTTAACCCGTATTAGTGGGAATACCTAGTTCTATACATTTTTTTATTCTAGATTTAATTCTTACTAACCCATATGCCCGTGATGTGTATTTAAAAGGAATTACCTCAATATTTAATTCCCTTTTTTCATGTATATACATTTAAAGAAAATACACATTTAAAATTAAAATTAGTTGAATAACAAAAATCATAATTTAGAGTGGTTTTCCAAAAAAAAAAAAAAAAAAAAAAAAAACATAATTTAGAGGGATACTAATCTTTTTTTTCCCTATTACACGATGATATTACTTGTCTTTTTAAATTGAGATTTCCAACATCAGATTTAGGTTTGACAATATTGTTGAAGTATTTTATTTTATTGCATATTTTTTTTCCCAAATCAATCAATCAATTATCAATAGTTAAAATTTTCAACTATATTAAGGTTTATTAGTCATTGACATTTTTTTTTGTGTAATTACCACTTTAAGTATTTTTTTTTTCAAATTATAAAAAATTAAGTGAAGGAGGGTATCACTAGTTCATATTTTGGACACCAAATTTTCACTCCTCCCTCTCTCCTTCACTTATATACGGTGCAATAAAAATAATCCCATTGCTTTATATGGTTATAATCCATTTAGTTGAAACTCAATTATTAATTTTGGCTTCTTGTTTAGTTTTAATTGAAGTCAATTAGATTTGTTTAGATCAGTTAGTCTCTTGAGATTCGTCCATTGCTTGCCTACTACGTATTTAAGAGTTCTAGTTAAGTATTGTTTTGTAAGGTACGTAATCGACTATTAGATATATTATTCTCATTTGGGAGGCAAATGTTAAGAGCTAAAAAGGTGAACCTCAATCTAGTTCAAAATATACAAGCTTATAACTATTACCCCTTTAAGCCCATTACACAAGCGCTTCTAAATCACATGTGTTTTTGAAATACTAACTATGTATGAACAGGTGGTAAAAGTAAGATGAGATCTCATTGATTTTGTTAATTCATATGAGAAAGAGAATATTTTTGGAGTGCTTGAGATGGAATCGACAGAGGATTTTGGGAAGTATTTAGGAGTTCTAACCATCAAAGGAAGAGTTATGAAGGAAAATTACCAAGTTCTGCTAGATCGGGTTAACACCAAGCTCACTAGTTGGAAAGCAAAAATGCTCTCAATGGCTAGACGTTCAACACTAGTTCAATCTTCATTATCTTCAATCCCATATTATGTAGAGTACTAGAATTACTAAAGGAATTTGTGATTAGATTGACAACAAATTGAGGTGTAATACCCCGTATTTTTGAAACGTATTTTCTAATTGATTAATTAATTAATATTTTCTAAAAAGGATATCTTAGTAATTTATTTTACTATTTGAATTTTGGAGCCAAAATGATATTTGAATTTTGGCTCCAAATACATTTTAAAACTCAATAATTATTTTGGATTTTGGATAAGATTATCATCCATTTATTATATTTTAAAGCGGATTATTTATATATTTCGGATATTTTAATTAATTAAAGAAAAAACTATTTTTATTATTTAATTAAAAAGGTCCAAAAATTCCTAATTATTGACTAAGATTTTTGGATTTTCCTAGTGTGGAAAATCTGATTTTCTAGGTTAATTTATTTAGTGAATAATTGGTATCTTTTTAATTAATTATTTTATACAATAAATATTATTTACACGATTATTTTTAATTCCTTAAATCTAGAAAAATAACTCACTAAAATATACTAATAGGATCCAAGAATTTGAGCTATGGAAGCTCAATGTTTTGGGCCCTCACGGTGAAGTTTTGGGTGATTTATTTTGGAAAATTGTATTTTTAATTATCTCCTTAAAATCTCTTATTTTCTTTATTTTTTTCTCCATCTCCTACATATTTTATCATCTTATTTTCCTACCTTATATCTTCCTTGATTATTCCCTCAGTAATCTCTTTTGCCATATTTTTTTTTCATGACAACACACTTTCCTTAATTATATTATTCTTAATCACCTTAATATCAAAACTTTCCATATTCCTTAATTATTTTTACCGTAAATCTTCCTACATTCTCCTACCATAATTCTTGCATAAGCTAGCCTATAAATACCCCCTCATACCTCTCATATTCTTCACACCAAAAAAACTCAATTGTCTTCTTCTCTTTTACTCTTCTTTTCCCTCAACCTTTTCCTATTTTTCTTCTTCTCTTTTCTAAAAGAAAATCTGCCCGTATATCTTTATATTCGGGCACTTATGGTCAGTTTTGGGGTTTTGCTATTTCACAAAATTTGTTCCTCTCGAAAAATTCTTGAGTTTAGGCTCAAGAATCACCCAATTCGGAGTTATATCGAAGGAGTTATGACCTCTGCAAGTTCTGCCTATTCTTTCCAACGCAAATTCAATTCTCTTTAATCCTATTCCTTTATTTTCTTCATGGTTAGTTTTCTAAAATATAAATACCTATTTTAAAGTTATAATTTTATATTAAAGTATTATTTTTAAAAGAGTTTTATAGTCTATGCACATTAGGTTTGGGTTAATGTCTAAAGATGTTGTGATAATCTTATGATTGTGTTAATTGCAAGGTGTATTCGTGATTGAAATTTGAAAGTGCAAAGTGTTGATTGATATTCGGAATCAAGGTACGTTTAGGTGGCTAGATACCTTCGAAAGAGATTGGTTTGAATAGCATGTTTTATATGATTTTATTGGTGATTGAATTAAATTGATTTGAATCAAGATTTATGAAATAATGTATGTTTGGAGGTATTGATTTTAATTTTTTTTTTTTGATAAATGTATTTTTAAAGATTGATTTTAATATCATGTTTTGAATAGTTTGAAATTATTAATTATGTTTAAAGGAATTTGGTTTTTTAAAAAAAAGTATGTTGGATTGTTGTAAAGATTTTTTAAAAAGGTTTTTCAAAAGAAGAGTTATTGATTTTGAAAAGTTATTTATATGAGATTTAATTCTCAAGTATTTATTAAAAGGTTGATTTTGATAGCACGTTGAATTAAATAAAAAGGAGTTTTAAGTTAACCTATTATAAAGATTGATTTTATTCAAAGAGGACTTTTATTGAATTTTTTATTAAAGCTTTACAATCATGTTGTTAGTAATCTCACTATGCGGATTTGGTTGATAAGACTATGGACTTTGTATGACTAAGTCTTTCCTCAAGAATAGCCTTGCAATATAAGGAGACTAGCTTGGGGGGTGTGCACACTTGGGTGAGGAATTGGTTTTAAAAAGTGGAATTAGTTTTATTAAATTGATTATTGAAATATTGAATTATTGGAATTGGTTTTATAAATCGTTTCATCGAATTATTGAATTATTGAGAATTGGTTTTGAAACATGAGTTTTGGAATTCATTGGATTAATTATTGGAATTGGTTTTAAAAGCATGTTTGCAAATAAATTGAATTTACTTATCTTGCACTTATCGTACTTAGCATATTTTGCTAATCCGTATTTCCTATTTGTTTGGGTTCGCCCTGTTTACTGTAATGGTAAACAATGTTGACTATTTTCAGGTGGAGTCATGAAAGAGCATATGAGAGTCCCGAGATTTGCTTCACCTAGTTTAGGAATGTTGGTCTTATCTTTATTTTGAGTACTCATAACAATGTTACTATTTTTATAAGTATTAATAAAAGAAAGTTGAGTTTCCGCTGCAAGTTTTGTTATTGAGTTAATTAAGTATTTTGAGTAGCCTTGCGTAATCACGCGGCAGTAATACGCCTAAGCCTATCTCTACGATATAATTATATGTATTATACTAGTATTTCCGTATAGGGAGATTTGGGGGTGTTACACGAGGAGTTTCCTATGGGGAAGCATAGAAGAGAAGAAGAAGATGCACTTAGTTAATTGGCAAACCGTGACTAAGGCTAGAAATGCAGGTGGTCTAGGGATGAGATCCATGAGACAAGTGAATGCGGCGTTTTTGTGCAATCTTGGCTAGAGAGTTTTAGCCGAACCAAATTCTTTGTGGTCTAGAGTGGTTAGACACAAATACTGCAAAGGTTGATGTGACACGGATATGTTTGTTTCAAAGGTGGATTGTACGACTGCGTGGAAAGGAATCAATGAGAATGTTGATGTCTTGAAGCAAGAAATCAGCACAACAGTAAAGACGACCTCCTTTTGGCTACATAAGTGGGCTACCTCTAAGCCTTTGATTGAACTAGATGATCCTAGACCTCCTAATTCAACTTTGGAATGCTCGATGAATGACTTGTGGTATATGATGAAACACAAGGCTAGAAGGTTGAGTTAGTCGCTGACTACTTACCAATTGAGGCTCTCCACAAAATTCAATCCCATGAATTAATTGAAGATGAAGATGCCATTGATAACATATATTGGAGTTAGCACTGTCAAATTTATTTCAAATCAAAACCGTTTAACTATGCCCGAAACCAACTGACCTAAATGAGAACCAAACCGATTAAAAACTAATTCTGTAAAACCGAAAATCGACCCGAACCATATTTTAGTAAACCCGAAACCGAACCGATCCAAATAATGTTAAATCATATAAGAACCAAACATATTAACGAACCAAACCAGTTCTAAGCCGAACTGAAATAAAACTGAACTGAAAAAGAACCGAATCGTTTCTAACCCGAAATCGTTTCCAACCGGGATAAAAATCATTTACACCGAACCGTTAGCAAACCGCAACCCATTTCCACCGAACCATGTACAAACCGAACCGTTCATAAACTGGACCACTTACGTACAAACTAAACCCTATAAAACCGTACCTTTTTTTAACCGAACCGCTTACAAACCGAAACGTTTATAAACCGAACCGTTTATGAACCGAACCGTTTACAAACCGCTTACTATAAAGGGAAGATTAAAATCACGTTAAAAGGAATTTTAAATGAAATCTAATTATGCACACATGTTTTATACGGAGTACATTATTGTTTTCCCTGGCTTTTTTAATGTAATTATGGATTAAGCAAAAAATAATGTTCGTCTTTGGTAGGCGTGTCGCGTACCTATCAAAAATAACCTAACAGACCAATACTAATGTAGACTAGCAAGTAAGGGTCGGATCCCAAGAGACTAAGGTTCAGAAATAATTAAATAGACTTGAATTTCTACTAAGCAAGAATCAATTAACTAAGGAACTAAGTATGAGAAGAATTCGAAAATAAACTAAATGAGATGATTAAATCAAGTACTTAAAACATCCAAGATCTACTTTCACCACAATTATTATCGATGCAATTGTAATTCTACCCTTAACATACGATTTCAATCGATCGGGGAAAAGTAAACCCTAATAAATACCAAGGATCTCTCTCGAGTATCAATGGCTTCCCTAACATACAATCAATCCTATTCCCATGGTATTATGCATATTAAAGACATTAAACACATTACTCTGACTTCCCAATTATCAAACATAACTACTCTCGTGATATGAATCAAACCCTAAATTAATTTACTCAAATCCGTTTATACCCAACTCTCGCAGTGATAAAAACAATGGAATAATCGCAATACTATAGTTACGTCTAACCTAACATTGGCATAATCACAATCAATTTAGCAATTCAATTGCTAAAGTTATTAAAGAATTTAAAGATTTAATTCTTGCATCAATAATAATAGGGCTACACTAGATCTTGAATTAAAGAATCTACTCACACATGATTAAAGAAACAAAAACAATAATAAATAATGAAAACATAATTAAATAACAAAGGATGAAAAATAAATACCAAATCTTGAATAAAATTGAAAGTAGAAAGCTTGAATCTTGAATCTTGAATTACAAAAAACTTAGAAAAATAATGGAGAACTAGTTCTTAATAATAGGAATTGAAAAATAAAATAAACTTAATGAATCTCCCCGAAAAACAAGGCTAAAAAGTATTTATATAAGCCTAAAAAGATAAGAAAATCGGCCAAGCCTTGGCGCACAAGAATCCCAGGAGGCACGGACGTGCCTCTCCATAGGCACGGACGTGCCTCTGTACGTAGCAAAATTGTTGCAGCTTCTGTCTTCCAGGCACGGACGTGCCTGACTGCTGGGCACGGACGTGCCTGCTTCTTTACCTGGGCACGGACATGCCTCTTTGCTAGGCACGGACGTGCCTAGGGTCTTTAGTAAGGCGCTGATGTATACTCAGAAGCACGGACGTGCCTCATAGTAGGCACGGCCGTGCCTACCTCTAAAAAGGCCTTTTCTTCAATTCTTCAACTTCATGGGCCTTGGCTTACTTCATGGATTTATAACTCATCCAAATTAGTTCCATTATTCCTGAAATTCATCAAAAACAACACAACTACTCATAAAAGCATCGAATTATCCAAACTAAAGCAAAATACGCCAAAACGGACTCAAATACTCAACTAAACTAACAAAACTAACTAAAAATAAGCCAAATAATATACACAAAACACGACATATCAAACTCCCCCAAGCTAAACCAATGCTTGTCCTCAAGCATTTAACCATGAATCACAAGGGAAGAGAATGATAACTCCTCAAACAATCACAATGTGCCATTAAGTTCAAAACCACGATAAAAACGAAATCAAGAGTCAACATGCACAAAAACCACCATTCATCCCATATACTTGGCCTTGACAACCAATCTTACCACACATCTCCCCATACCTACTCACACAAACATGAATAGTTCTCACTTTAGTTGTGAAAAATAAAAACAATAACGCTCATGTGTTTTCGGGGTGAAATATGAAGCCACTCAACCTAAGCATAACCTGCATATCAACTTCACACGACCGACCTCTTTAGGCTTGCAATGTGACTTTCTCCACTTTTAGTGATTGATGCAAACACGAAAATCATGAAATCCATATTAGGTAAGCTCGGTAAATAAGGGTTGGACGACGTATTTTGGGAATGTGGTGCTCAAAATAAAACAAATCCTAATCCCACTACACATTCAAATGTCGGGTTCAAGCCAACCTTATTTCTTCCAACTCCATACAATTATAAACATAGCCCTTTTATTCTTTCCTTTCTTTTTGTGTTTTTTTT
Source organism: Chenopodium quinoa (assembly GCF_001683475.1). Lineage (NCBI taxonomy): Eukaryota > Viridiplantae > Streptophyta > Magnoliopsida > Caryophyllales > Amaranthaceae > Chenopodium > Chenopodium quinoa. Next base: position 3,879,904 of record NW_018743212.1, on the reverse strand, counting down.
TTTCTTTTTTTTTTCTTCACAAAGAGGAAGGAATTAATAAATAAAAACAAATGGAAGAACTCTCAATTTTTTCAAAGGCCTTTAAGGCCATATTTCTTTTCTTCTTTTTCTTTTCTTTCTCATAATCTCCCTTCTTTTCTCTTTGTTTTCTTTCTTTCTCTTTTTTTTCATTTTTAATTTTTTTTCAACATCATTCACACTCATAGGGCTTAACAAATGTAAAACACCTTCAAAATAAACCTAGAAAAATAGCTCTAATGCTTTAAATGTAGGGTATCAAGAAAGGGTTAATATGGCTCAAATTGGTTCAACCTATAGGTGAATGTAAAATAAAAATAAATAAAAACAAAAAGAAAAAACATGAAGGCCTAAAATGTGGAGGCTATAATTTCTACAAGGAAATTTCAATCATCTTTTCGCGACATGCATCATAAAGTCTCAAATAGTCAAAAAAACAAGACCAAGAATTCGATTATATGAAGGACAATCTAATCGCACAAGAAGAAACATAACTGAGGTAGAGTGAAATCAGTCAAATAAGGCTCAAGACTATCACCGGGTACACAAACTATTCACATAAGTAGAGCGGGGAGACCATCCTGGCCACAAACCAACTCAAATCCAAGCACATCAATAAATGGGTTTTCAAAAACTTTTTTTTTTTCAAAAAGCACACATATGTGATTATAATCATAGAAGCATAGTCATGCAATGGCATATTATTCGACACTAGAAAGAAATAAACTACCCAAAAACTGAAATAAATCTAATATATACAAGGTGAAAAGCATATCCTCCCCCAAGCTAAATCATACATTGTCCTCAATGTATGCATATAACAGTGTTAAATGAACAAGGGGAAAGGAAAAGCAAACTACTGATCAGGAGGGGTGGGGGGGAAAACCATACCTCCGGACGGTGCTAGGACCGCCCTGAAAGTGCTGTCGCATCATTCCCTCGATGTCATAGAACTCGGCCTGGAAGGTGGCGAGCTGATCTCGCAGGTCGCCGAAGGTGGTCGTCATGCTATCATGGGACATCGACAGGTTTGTGACCGCCCTCTGCGTGTCACTGACGTCCCTCCTCAAGTCTCCCATGCCAAGCATAACATGGTTCATGTCGGCCCTCATGGAGGCAATCTGCTCCTCCAAGCTAGGTGGGCCTTGCGGCCCTGGAACTGGGATATCCTCCTCCATGTGCTCATGGCCCTCTCTTGCGTGCAGCTGGGCTCCCTCTCCTGCGTGCAGCTGGGCTCCCTCTCCCACAGGCAATGGGACACCCTGAATATGCTGTGGTGGCCAAACGAAATCAAGAGAGATAATTCAAGTATCCCTCCCAGCCACCGGAGGAATCCCGAGCTTCGGGAGGAAAGCATAGGGAACCGATCGTGGTAGGGTAGGACGACCGACTAGCCACTCGTAGCCTTGGTTCCGAGGGCGTCTCTTCACCCAGCTCATCTGCTGGAAGCTCTAAAAACTCAGTGTGGTGGGGCCTCCGACCCTGTACTGGTTTAAACCTGCCCAATCCTGCACATAGCCAACAACCAACAAAGAAAGCATACCACCTATAGCAATGTCCCCAGACCCCATGGCTACGTTATATAGGTGATCTAAAAACCATGCCCCTGGGTTAATCATGTCATCATACTCAGTGGGGTCGGGGTGAGCTAACAAAAGCCATAGAAAGTAAAGCTCCTTGGCCGAGCAAACTCCCCCTGTGTTACATCTAGCAAATAGGGTCCAGGAAAAAAGTCGGCAGATAAGTCTCATGGCTGGGTGGATGATGCATGAGGTCTTAGAGTGGCTAGGGTCGTAGTCATCTAGCCCAGTCAAATCCCGCCATGTGTTAAAGTCGCTGTAGCCAGACAACATACTGTAGTTCGGTCTACCTATTTGGCCAAAGGTGGGAAAGCCTAGCAGGACATTAACTTCCCTCACCGTAAGGGTGTGACGTTCACCAAGACAATTGAATGAAACGTCTCTAGGGATGTGGTCGTCGGGTCTACGACGGACTTCTAAGGTAGAAAGAAACTCGTATGTAATGTTGGAGTAGGTGTTGGCATGTTTGGCTAAGAAACCACTCCATCCTAGCCGGCTAAGTATGAGTTGGACCTCACCTCCCATACCCAAGGTTTCCATAGCCCCTTGGTCAAAGAACCGTGTAGGCACTAAAGGTCGGGATCTAAGGCGAAGAAAGTTCTTCATGTATTCCTCATTTCCCTTGAAATCAATCCCGAATGTCTCAATGGGTGGAATATGGGCTAGTGGTACGGGAGGAGGTTGTGGAACGGGAGGGGTTCTAAGGTTTTTGGAAGAGGTGTTTCTAGGGCGGTTTCTTCTTGGGTTTGAGGAGGAGGCCATAATTGCAAGTTCACAGCAATGTATGTAGTTCAAGCACAAAGAACAGTCAATTAATCAACCACCTTTATCACAAACTCACAATTATCAACAATAATCAACTAAGTGCAAAATAAATCTCACAATTACACTACACCAACTTTTAATCATGATTATTAAAACAAATTAAACAAACTAAACACAACTAACTAACTCAAAAAATTTCTATGAGCAATTCGTAGCAAATTAAGCATAAAAATCTAGAGAAAGAAAGTGCAAGAAAAGAGGGTACCCAAGGTGTGGTGGGTGTTTAATACCCGCAATTGATCCACAATAGTTGCAAATAGCACCTTAGAATCCTTTCCTTGCTTCCCAATTGCTCCAAAAATCCTTCAATCAAAAACCCCCAAATTGATTTTTAACCTACGGTTCTTCGAAAATTTGCAAGAAATTGGGGTTTGGATTGATTTTTTTATGGTAGTGGAGTGTATGATTGGAGTAGAAAGATTGAAAAATTGAAGATTATTGTAGAAATTTGTGAAACAAAGTGAGAATTGATAGGGGTTGGCCGAAATTTGAGTGAAAGGAGAGGAGAGAGAGACTCTTGAGTTTGAAAGTTGAAAAAAAATGGTGAATGAAAGAATGAGGGAGCCCGTGCCTCTTTATTCGAGGGGGAGGGCACGGACGTGCCTGTGGGGGGGGGGCACGGATGTGCCTCTTCAGAAATCAAATTCTCAAAACATTCTGCCTCAGAGGCACGGACGTGCCTAATTTTTTATTTTTTATTTTTTTTTTTTTGAAAAAAAAAGTAATAAAAAAAAATCTGGAATACGGAAAACCTGAGGCACGGACGTGCCTAATGGGGGGCACGGACGTGCCTCTCTATAAAATCAACCCCCCAAACATTCTGCCTTAGAGGCACGGACGTGCCTCTGCAGATTTGATTATTCTCTCCCCTTTTCCTTCTTCTTAGCGCTTTTCCTCCTTGTTCCTTCCTCTTTTTGCTTACTTTTCACCTAGAAAAAAAAAGTAATAAAAAAAAACTGGAATACGGAAAATCTGAGGCACGGACGTGCCTAATGGGGGGCACGGATGTGCCTCTCTAGAAAATCAACCCCCCAAACATTCTGCCTCAGAGGCACGGACGTGCCTCTTCAGGGGCACGGACGTGCCTCTGCAGATTTGATTATTCTCTCCCCTTTTCCTTCTTCTTAGCGCTTTTCCTCCTTGTTTCTTCCTATTTTTGCTTACTTTTCACCTAAATTAACACCACAAACAAGACAAAAACTAGACATAAGAATCAAATAAAATAAAAAAAACCAAAAAAAAATAAATAAATTAATGAAAATAATAAAGAAAGATTAACGAAGTAAGAGTAAAAACTCAAGAATGGGTTGCCTCCCATTTAGCGCTTGTTTATAAGGTCTTTAGCTTGACCGTATGGCTTCTCGGGAGCTTAGTGATGGGAACGAGAGTGTGATATCCACCCCCTCATCAATGGGATCACCGACTCGGTAGTGCTTCACTCGCTGTCCGTTGACTTTGAAAGGTTCCCCTCTTGTGTTTTCCAACTCAATAGTGTCATAGGGGAAGACTTTCCTAATCTTGAACGGTTCCGACCACCTACACTGAAGCTTACCAAGGAATAATTTCAACCTAAAGTTGAAAAGAAGGACTTGATCCCCTTCTTTGAACTCCCTTCTCACAAGACTCTTATCATGCCACCTTTTAGTCTTTTCTTTGTACAACTTTTAACTTTCATAGGCATCGAGGCGAAGCTCATCTAATTCGTTGAGTTGTAACAATCTATTCTCTCCCGCCGCTTTGGCATCAAAGTTCAAACTTTTAATAGCCCAAAAAGCTCGGTGTTCTAACTCGACTGGTAAGTGGCACGCCTTTCCATACACAAGTCTATATGGGGTTGTACCAATAGGCGTTTTAAAGGCCGTTCGGTATGCCCATAGCGCATCGTCAATCTTAACTGACCAATCCTTCCTTGTCCTTGCAACCGTTTTCTCCAAGATAGATTTGATTTCTCGGTTGGACACTTCAACTTGGCCACTAGTTTGTGGGTGATAGCCAATGCCAAGTCTGTGTTGTACTCCATATTTCTTCAACATTGCTTCAAACCGATGCTCCGTGAAATGTGTTCCCCTGTCACTAATCAAAACACGTGGTAAACCAAAACGAGGGAAAATAACTCTCTTGAAAGACTTACTTACCGCCCGAGCATCATTGGTTGGAGTGGCTATTGCTTCCACCCACTATGAAACATAATCAACAACTAGCAATATGTAATGGTTGCCATGAGAAGAGGGAAACGGACCCATGAAATCTATCCCCCACACATCAAACAACTCGACCTCGAGTATGTTGTTAAGTGACATCTCGTTCTTCTTAGAAATTGTGCCAGTCCGTTGACATCTATCACATGCTTTGACATAGGCATAGGTATCCTTGAACATCGTAGGCCAATAAAATCCACATTGAAAAATCTTTGCAATTGTCTTCGAGGGGCCTGCATGTCCACCACAGGGTAGGTCATGGCAATGTGAAATAATGTTGCTTACCTCAATTTCTAGAACACATCTTCGGATCATGGCATCCGCGCATTGCTTGTATAGGAATGGATCGTCCCAAAAATATCTCTTTACCTCAGAAAGAAATTTCTTCCTTTGTTGAGAAGAGTAGCCATGAGGCATTGTACCTGTTGAGAGAAAATTAGCTAGGTCAGCAAACCAAGGGGATTCAGTCTGTAATAAAGCTAGTAAATGTTCAGCAGGAAAAGAATCATCAAAAGGAGTATCATATCCATCCTCGGGGTCAAGGAGAAGACGAGAAAGATGGTCTGCAACAACGTTCTCTGTCCCTTTGGTATCCCTGATTTCGATGTCATAATCCTGTAGCTGTAGAATCCATCGGATCAACCTAGGCTTGGCATGTGTTTTGGTCATCAAGAACCTCAATGCTGCATGATCTGTATGTATGATGACTTTAGAACCTACCAAATAAGAATGAAACTTGTCAATAGCATAAATAACTGCTAGCATTTCTTTTTTAGTTGTGGCATAATTCATTTGAGCAGAGCTCAAAGTCTTGCTAGCATAGTATATGGCATGGAGCTTCTTCTCCTTCCTTTGCCCCAACACGGCTGCTACCGCAAAATCACTAGCATCGCACATGATTTCAAACGGCAGACTCCAATCTGGGGGTTGCATGACTGGAGCAGTGATTAAAGCTTCAAGACAAGCATCAGAAAAGACAAAAGGGACATCCTTGGCCAATAGCTCAGTTAAAGGTCTAGCAATTTTCGAAAAATCCTTAAATAAAACGCCGATAAAAACCTACGTGACCAAGGAAACTTCGAACTCCTTTTACAGAGTTAGGAGGTCGTAAGCGCTCTATGACCTCTATTTTAGCTCTATCAACCTCAATACCCTTATTAGACACGACGTGACCTAAGACAACTCCCTATTGTACCATAAAATGGCATTTCTCCCAGTTTAAGATTAGATTAACTTCTTTACATCTTTGGAGCACCTTTGTCAAGTTTTCAAGACATACATCGAAAGATGTTCCATAGACAGAGAAATCATCCATAAATACTTCCATAGAGTTTTCTATGAGTCCATTGAGAAAATTGCCATCATACAACGCTGAAAGGTGGCAGGAGCATTACATAATCCAAATGGCATCCTGTGATATGCAAAGGTGCCATATGGACATGTGAAAGTAGTCTTTTCCTGGTCACAGGGACGAATGGGAATTTGATAGAAACCTGAATATCCATCCAAGTAACAGAAAAAGGAATGATTTGCCAACCTTTCAAGCATCTGATCAATAAAAGGTAAGGGGAAGTGATCCTTCAGGGTGGCCTTATTCAACTTTCTATAATCTATACACATTCGCCATCCTGTGACAGTTCTAGTGGCGAATGGCTCACCCTTGTCATTCTTGACAACGGTCATACCTCCCTTCTTTGGTACTACTTGTACAGGGCTAACCCACTTACTATCAGAGATAGGGTACATTATACCTACAGCAAGCAATTTCAGAACCTCTTTTTTAACTACCTCCATCATATTAGGATTAAGTCTTCTCTGAGGTTCTACAGAAGAGGCATGATCGTTTTCAAGAATGATCTTATGCATACAGAAAGAAGGATTAATGCCCTTGATATCATCAATGGTGTACCCAATGACACTTTTATATGTTTTCAAAACGTTGAGCAATTGCTCCAATTCTGTGTCCTTGAGTTCAGCATTGACAATAACGAGATATGAATTATTTGGACTAAGATATTCATATTTTAAGTTAGAGGGGAAGGGTTTCAACTCTACCTCGGGAGGCTTAGAACTCTCCCCAATACTCATTACTTCCAATGTCTCTCTGATCGGGTTCTGATTTGGATCGGCCTTTGTTTCATTAAGTAACCTGGTATACTCATTAGACTGCCAATCTCCATTATCATCTTCCTTCCCTATAAGCACTTGTTCAAGAGCATCATCATTCTGATTCAAGGGAAGTTGCTCATTCTGCAGCTCATCGAGCACATCAACCTGACAAACAGTGTCTCCCATAGAAGGAGCACCCATAACATTTAAAAGTGAGTATTCCAATTTTTCATCACCTACTTCAAAAGTAATCTTACCTTTCTTCATGTCTATAATTGCACCTGCAGTAGCTAAGAAAGGTCTACCTAGTATGATAGGAACATTCACATCCTCATCCATCTCCATCACAACAAAATCACATGGAATGAAAAACTTACCTACTCGGAGGGGTACATCCTCAAGTACACCCAAAGGAAACTTCACTGACCTGTCTGCAAGTTGCAGAGATATGCGTGTGGGTTTGAATTCACCCATCTACAGCTTCTTGCATATAGATAGTGGCATGAGGCTCACACTTGCACCTAGATCACATAGTGCCCTGTTGATCTCAATATCTCCAAGCTTCATTGGAATTGAATAGCTACCTGGATCTCCTAATTTCTTAGGGAGAGTGTTCTGCAAAATAGCACTGCACTCTGCATTCAAAGCAACTGTAGTATTCTCTTCTAACTTCCTCTTGTTAGATAGCATAGCTTTTAAAAATTTTGCATAAGAAGGCATCTCAGATATGGCATCTAGGAATGGAATATTAATATGAAGCTTTTTAAGAACATCGAGGAACTTACTAAACTTTTTCTCAAGTTTAGCTTGTGCTAATCTTTGAGGAAAAAGAACCTTAGGCATATATGGAGCAGGTGGCTTTGGTGGTGCTTCCTTTGATGCTTCCTCGACCCTAGCATCTTCTACTTCCTTTTCACTTGCACCCACTTCTTCAATGACCTCTCTTGATGGCTCCTTGGTAGAAGGATCGTCCAACTGCTTTCCACTCCTCAGGGTGACGACATTCATTTGGCCTTTTTGAGATTGTTCAGTCTGGCCCGGGAAGGTTCCTGGAGTCTTTAGGGCTTGGCTAAATTGGTTGGCCAATTGGCTTATCTGATTCTCCATAAGTTTACCCTGAGCTTGCAACTGTTGGATAGAGCTATTTTGATGCCGGATGGCACTGTTTGTTGCGGTTATAAAGCTCTCTAATGTCACCTCTAGGCTTGATTTCTGAGGTTGTTGTTTCATTGGTTGGTGAGCATTGGGTGTTTTCTGTTGGAAACCAGGTGGTGGTTGGTTGTAGGTATTGGGTGGAGGTGGTGGTGGAGGGTTTTGTTGTGCTTGGGAATTTTTGTATGAGAAGTTAGGATGGTGTTTCCATCCTTCATTGTAGGTGTTGGAATAAGGGTCATAAGGCCTCTTTGGGTTAGAGGAGTAGAAAGCGTTGGCTTGCTCGATTGACATCTCTTCCGCATTCTGCGAAATCTGTGGGCAATCTGGAGCAACATGACCCTGCACATGACATAACTGACACAACTCCTGTGGGGTGTTAGAAGTTCCTACTTGGAACTTATCAAACCTACTTGTTAGTGCCTGCACAGAACTAGTTAGCATAGTTAAAGCATCAACATCAAGTTTACCTCCCTTTTTCACAGTGCTTCGGCCTCCAGGATGATAGTTATCATTGGCTGCCATCTTCTCTATGAGCTCCCTAGCTTCAGTGGGGTTCTTTGTCAAGAGAGAACCTCCTGACGCAGCATCTATGTAAATACGGAACTCATGAGTCATGCCATTGTAAAAGGTCTGCATCAAAATCCAATCTGGAATGCCATGGTGAGGGCATTGTCTCTGCAATCTTTTAAATCTCCTCCAAGCCTCATAGAGAGACTCATCATCTGACTGCTTAAAAGTTTGTAGCTCATTCCTCAATCTTGCAGTCTTCTTATTCCCTAAAAACTTCACTAGGAAGGCCTTCACTAACTTGTCCTATGTATCGAACGAGCCAGTGCCTTCATCTCTTAACCACTCTTTTGCCCTATCTCGAAGTGAGAAAGGGAAAAGGCGTAGTCTAATTGCATCATCTATAACACCATTAAACTTCATAGTGTCACATTTCTCCTAAAAGCTATCTATATGACTTACGGGGCAATCATGTGGTAGCCCTGCGAATGAATCATTGGAGATGAACTGTATGAACTGTGGCTTGAGCTCGAAGTGCTGAGCCGTGACTGGTGGTCTTATGATGCTTGAAAGGACTCCGGTAGTCGTATCAGGAATACCGTACTCCAAGAGGGATTTCGTTGGTTGGTCTACCATGTTTCTCCTGCGTCTGTTCCTTGTTCTCCTTCTTCTTATAGTTGCCTCGATCTCAGAATCAAATGGTTCAAGACCTTCTGAACCTGAGCTACGTGTGGGCATGCACAAGAAAAACTAGAGAAAGGTATCAAAAACACAAGGGAAAATAGCCGAAGCAACGAAATGAGCCTAGCAAAAATGAATCACAAATAATCAAATGAAACCGTTAGTCCCCGGCAACGGCGCCAAAATTTGTTAGGCGTGTCGCGTACCTATCAAAAATAACCTAACAGACCAATACTAATGTAGACTAGCAAGTAAGGGTCGGATCCCAAGAGACTAAGGTTCAGAAATAATTAAATAGACTTGAATTTCTACTAAGCAAGAATCAATTATAATCAATTAACTAAGGAACTAAGTATGAGAAGAATTCGAAAATAAACTAAATGAGATGATTAAATCAAGTACTTAAAACATCCAAGATCTACTTTCACCACAATTATTATCGATGCAATTGTAATTCTACCCTTAACATACGATTTCAATCGAACGGGGAAAAGTAAACCCTAATAAATACCAAGGATCTCTCTCGAGTATCAATGGCTTCCCTAACATACAATCAATCCTATTCCCATGGTATTATGCATATTAAAGACATTAAACACATTACTCTGACTTCCCAATTATCAAACATAACTACTCTCGTGATATGAATCAAACCCTAAATTAATTTACTCAAATCCGTTTATACCCAACTCTCGCAGTGATAAAAACAATGGAATAATCGCAATACTATAGTTACGTCTAACCTAACATTGGCATAATCACAATCAATTTAGCAATTCAATTGTTAAAGTTATTAAAGAATTTAAAGATTTAATTCTTGCATCAATAATAATAGGGCTACACTAGATCTTGAATTAAAGAATCTACTCACACATGATTAAAGAAACAAAAACAATAATAAATAATGAAAACATAATTAAATAACAAAGGATGAAAAATAAATACCAAATCTTGAATAAAATTGAAAGTAGAAAGCTTGAATCTTGAATCTTGAATTACAAAAAACTTAGAAAAATAATGGAGAACTAGTTCTTAATAATAGGAATTGAAAAATAAAATAAACTTAATGAATCTCCCCGAAAAACAAGGCTAAAAAGTACTTATATAAGCCTAAAAAGATAAGAAAATCGGCCAAGCCTTGGCGCACAAGAATCCCAGGAGGCACGGACGTGCCTCTCCATAGGCACGGACGTGCCTCTGTACGTAGCAAAATTGTTGCAGCTTCAGTCTTCCAGGCATGGACGTGCCTGACTGCTGGGCACGGACGTGCCTGCTTCTTTACCTGGGCACGGACGTGCCTAGGGTCTTCAGTAAGGCGCTGCTGTATACTCAGAAGCACGGACGTGCCTCATAGTAGGCACGGCCGTGCCTACCTCTAAAAAGGCCTTTTCTTCAATTCTTCAACTTCATGGGCCTTGGCTTACTTCATGGATCCATAACTCATCCAAATTAGTTCCATTATTCTTGAAATTCATCAAAAACAACACAACTACCCATAAAAGCATCGAATTATCCAAACTAAAGCAAAATACGCCAAAACGGACTCAAATACTCAACTAAACTAACAAAACTAACTAAAAATAAGCCAAATAATATACACAAAACACGACATATCAGTCTTCTCTTTAAACAACATCATCAAAGTGCTTCATATTGTGATAGGAATTATATTGGACCAAAGCTGGCCCAATCAAATTCTTATGATGTATTATTGTAAATCTCGAAATTTTGAGAATAAGATGATTGCATCCTTTGATTTTTCAAAATCAAATTAAAGTCAATACAAAAATTATAATAAAGAATATTATTAATCAATGTATCAATTGAAAAAAAAAACTTGAAAAATTCTAGCATGAAACCAACCGACCTAAATGAGAACCGAACCGATTTTTTGAAACCGAAATCCGACTCGAATTGTATTTTAGTTAACCCGAAACTGAACCGATCCGAATAATGTTAAACCATATAAGAACTGAACCCGTTAACGAACTAAATTGAAAAAAGCGAACCGAAAAAGAACTGAACCGTTTCTAACCCGAAACCGTTTGAACCAAGATAAAAACCATTTTCACCGAACTATTAACAAACTGCAACCCATCTGCACCGAACTATTTACAAGCCGAATTGAATTAAAATCGCTTAAGAATAAACCGAAACTGAACCGAACCGTTAATAATTTGAACGAACTGAAACCGACCCGTAAGGCACTTGAACTGATTTCAAACCGAATCGTTCTCAAACCGAACTGAAACCTAACTTTTAAACTATTTTGACAGTGCTAATTGGACTGGCTCCCCGTCTGGGGGATTTTCAATTAAACCCGCACTCTAAATATTAAGAAAAGAGGATGAACAGGTTGGGGAAAATCGGAGGCATTGGAAGCACATTTGGAGATTTCAAGCACCGCAACGAATTTGGTTTTTCTTGTGGCTTGCCTATCATGAAAGATTAATGACTAATGCGGATAGATTTCTTCGGAAGCTGAGGCACAATCCTAGGTTTTCTAGTTTGTTAGCTTTGTTCTTGTTTTTTGGGGCTTGCCCCTCGTGACCACCAAAAAAAAAAAAAATTGTATTTTTTAGGTACATAATCGACTATTAGATATATAAATATATTATTCTCATTTGGGAGGCAAATTTTAAGAAGCTAAAAAGGTTAACCTCAATCTAGTCCAAAATATACAAGCCCATAGCTATTACCCCTTTAAGCCCATAACACAAGCACTTCTCAATCACATGTGTTTTTGAAATACTGATATGTATGAACAGTTGGCAAAAGTAAAATGAAATCTCATTGATTTTGTTCATACATAAAAACTGAAACAAATCGCTACAAAATGGAAAGAAATCAGAGTACATCCCACCAAATTGTTTAGGAAATCAGAGTAAATCACAACACATTGTTTATTGTTAATTAATACTCCACTTTTTCTCTCTATTTACTTATATAGTAGTACTTTTTCCATTTTTTTTTACTTGCAACACAACCTTATGACACGTAACTAAGAAAGAAATTATATGATATTAACAAACTATACTTTGTACGCATAGTTACTAATATAATTATAACCAAATATAACTAACAACTATATGGGTGTGTGTCCATTGACTTGATTTCATCTTATTTGAACTTATGAGGCTTTATTAAAAGCTTATTTTAGTAACTTGAGTAATTTTAATCCAAACTTATTATTCTTGAATTTATTTTATCTAAAATTAACTGTATTTATTAGACCTAAAATAAATAAAAATAATTTAAACAAAATATACCCTATTTGATTTTCACTAAAATCGTCGTCCGATTATTCAAACAAATAAATATTTCATTGTAAAACTCCACTAGAAAAAAAAAAGAAAAAAGTTAAAAAAAAATTTTGGGTTCATGCTACACCTTAGAAAATAGTAACGACATAATGTGGCATGGTGATGCCACCACACCACATCACACCACACCCAACCTAAGTTCATTCACCATTTTTAACCCCTTTATTATCTTTCCATTTTAGTATAAAAAATTACAATATTTAAAACTTGCATATATAGATGTACACCTATTTTTTTATACTTTATTTATTTTCATTTCATTTCATTATTTTTTTACCGCGTAGATTTTGGTTCGTCAAATTCTCCTTCTTTTTCCTTCTTTCTCTCTCTACTTATTTATATTTAATTTCTTCAACAAATTACATAATTACATTTACATAAAACATTATAAACATTTTTTAGAGAGAGAAAAATAAAATTATACAAACATCAACAACACCCAAATCTCATCACCGAAACAAAAACCCCTACGTTCGCTTCGTCACCCCGGCCCCCTCTTTCTCATTTTCTCTCTCCTCTTTTCTTAATCATCAATCGATTTTCCATTCATTTGATTTTAATTAATCATTTTGAATTCTAAATCTTAATCCCTTTTTTTAATTTTAATTTTAATTTTTCCCAATAATTATCGATTCATTTTGATTTATATATTTGGTGATTTTATTTTGAGAATCGGAAAATTTTGGATTGATTGATTGATCCAATTTTTTTTTTTTGGATTTTAAGTTTTTAGGGGTTTTTGATTGTATTGGATTTTGATGGGTTGTTTGATGAAGAAAAATCTGGGTTGTTGTAGATAATAATTATACTAATTTTGAATTGAGAAAATTTTAAAAAATATATTTGAGGATGCCAGGATTAGCTGCTGCGCAACGAAATGATCAATCGTTAAGCAATGCGAATTCGTCGTATTATTCGTTATCGATTAATAATAATGGATCAATTTCATCTTGTAATGGATTTTGGTCCAAACATCGCGATGATATTAACTACAATCAGCTCCAGAAGGTAAAATTTACCTTCTTTTATTTTAATCTTAATTTTTGGTGATAATTATTGAAATTTGATGAAATGGGGTTTACTTAAACTGGATCTTAGTATTGAAACTGATGATATAAATTTGAAGGTAATTTTTAAATGAGTGTTGTGATTTTGTCATTGATAATTTTGAGTGTTTTTTACTTTTGAGAATTTAGATCCATTTTTTTGAGTAATTTATTGTTTGGTTGTATTTTTCATTTTGGGTAGTTTTCAATTCAGGTTTAGGAATTGTTATCCGTGTGAATGTGTGATGACTGAGATGTTTTATGTTTTCAGTTTCGAGCTTGATTGTTAGCATTAGTTTTCGATGTTATTTCGTTGCTGGGTATCTGATATCGATACATCTATATCGATATCGATATTGAATTGCAGTTTGAGGTGGTGTTTCTTTATCATGGCGGAGAATGTGTGTTATTGTTTGATAAACTATGTAGCAGTATAGGTTTATAATGGAGTAGAAATGCCGAATTCAATTGTCGTTTACCGTCCATTTGTTGTGAAGTGGAATGCTAGTTGAGGCTTTTATAATGCAGTGCTAATTCAGAAAGAGCCTTGCAATGGAGTAGGATTGTGTGAATTTGACCTATTTATTCAACCCTTTTTCTATAGGTGGCAGCCTTATGATAGGGTTTAGGTTAATGGCTTGGGTTTTGGTTTACATGCTTAGATGTTTAATTCGCAGTTGCATAATGGCTTATATGTTTTTTCTTGTGATGTAGTTTTGGAGTGAGCTCTCTCCGCAAGCTCGGCAGGATCTCTTGAGGCTCGAAAAGCAAACTCTATTCGAGCAAGCTAGGAAAAACTTGTACTGCTCCAGATGCAATGGGTTGTTGCTTGAAGGTCATGCGCAAATTGTTTTGTATGGGAAGTCATTGCAACATGAAGGAGCAGGTGGTCAGCTTCCTTGCAGTAGGCTTGGGATTTCAAAAGATCAATTGCTCGGCGGGAGGGGCACTACACCAATCTGTCAGGACGAATCTCAAGACCCCTCTGTCCACCCATGGGGAGGTCTAATCACCACTAGAGATGGGTCGCTTACGCTTTTAGATTGCTATTTATATTCAAAATCTCTTAAGGGGCTCCAGAATGTGAGTCTTCTATAGTTTGCTTGATTTATTTCAGTGAACATAGTAATTTTCCCTGTTAATCCTCTTTCACATATCTTGGAGATTTAATTTCCTGATCTTTATCAGGTTTTTGATAGTGCACGTGCGAGGGAGCGAGAACGTGAATTGCTTTACCCTGATGCTTGTGGTGGAGGTGGTCGGGGTTGGATAAGCCAGGGAATACCAAGTTACGGGAGAGGACATGGAACTAGGGATACATGTGCTCTGCATACTGCTAGACTATCTTGTGACACATTGGTAGATTTTTGGTCAGCACTTGGAGAAGAGACGCGCCATTCTCTTTTGAGGATGAAAGAAGAAGATTTCATTGAAAGACTCGTGTTCCGGTATGTTTTTGAACTTTAGATTGTATATCTAAATCTAACAATATTTCACATCACAAAATTATGTGATATAATGGGATTGTTTTGGATAATTCATAGGCTTAGTGAGTGTGAGTTTGAGCATATCTAAGTTGAAGGTCAAAACAAGGGCTTGATCACTAGAAAGGTCCCAACCAATAGTTTCGGGAAGCTCTTTTTTGATATCATATATTCAGTATGCCATACCCTTTTGGAAATAAATTATTGTGGATTTTTAACTTACCTTATCTAAATATCTTATAAGCCATTTATTGCGCATCTTTAGTTAAGATTACTCGAAAAACCTCGCATTATTTCCTATTGTCATATATATTCATTCGACAGTATGTTGTGATATATATATATATATATATATTATGAAAACTATAATTATGTGTGACCTTGTTAAATTTCACTCAATATTTTCTTTCAACATATTAATTTAAAATTTTTTACTTAAGTGAAATTAGAGATGTTAATGGTATACATTGACAATTGTGAAACTCCTAACATTGCAATTAAAAAAGAACGGAGGAAGTATTTATTTTTGTAGCAGCATTAATTGTATTAAGTTACCCATTTACTGGTATGTTTTTGAACTTTGAAGTGTGTTTCTAAATCTACCAAAGTACAAATATTTCACATTTTGAACTGATTTGAATCATGTGATATATTTCATAGACTTGGTAAGTGTGAGTTTGAGCTTAACTAAGTTGAAGGTCAAAACAATGCCTTTATACTAGGAAGGTCCCAACCAATAGTCTCAGGAAGCTCCTTTTTCATATCTTATTTTCCAGTATGGCATGCCTATAGGGAATAAAGATTGTTGTAAATCAGTAACATACTTTACCAAAGTATCTGATAAGCCATTTATTGTGCATATTTAGGGCATAAAGTGACTCAAAAACCTTACATTCTTTCTTTTAGTCAATAATTGCTCATTTCAAGGATTAGAATATTCATCCTCTATTAACTCAAAAGAGGCACTACTTGTTCTTTTTTCTGACTTGTAATAGAAAGAAAATACCTAATATTTGTTTACACAAGCTATGATTAGAAATTATCTATTTTTTTTTTTCTTTTTACACAAGCTAATAAGTAAACTAATGCAGAGTGTATGCCTAATTTCAATAATGTACTTCATTTTTTTTTATCGTCGTGTTTGGAATTTCACATTTTTCACATACTCTCATTTGACCGTATTTTGTGATTATATACATTAAGAAAATATAATCACGCAAGATCTTGTTAGATTCTTCTCGATATATACTTTTGAAATATTGACTTTTTATAGCATTTGCTAATATAATATTAGAGATATTAGTGGTACAAGAAGTGCATTGGCCAGCATGAAACACTTAATGTGGAAATTTAAAAAAGAATGGAAGAAATATTTATTTTTGATGCAGCATTGAATGTATTATGTTACCCATTTACTAGTATGTGTTTGAACTTTGAAGTGTGTTTTCTAATTTACCAATGTTTCACATCCCAAAATGATGCGATATAATGGGATTGTTTTTTGTATTTCACAGTCTTGGTAAGTGTGAGTTTGACCATAAGTTGAAGGTCAAAACAAGGTCTTGACCACTACTAGAATGGGTCCCAACCAATTGTTTTGGGCGGCTCTTTTTTGATATCCTATTTCGATTATGCCTTGCACTTTTGGAAATAAGATCATTGTACATTAGTCGCTTACCTTTTTCTTATCTAATAAGCCATTTATTGCGCATCTTTAGTGGATAAGATGACTCAAACTCTTTAAATTCTTTCCTTTAGTCAATAATTGCTTGTCTTAAGGACTAGAAGATTTGCCCTCATTAACTCAAAAGCGGCAGTACTTGTTTGGTGTCTCTGTATCTCTCAACACCTCCTTTGTTATGATTTGTAATAGAGTTAAAATGCCCATTTGCCATGGTTAACTTACCTTATATTCATTCTATTTACAAGCTACAAAGGTAAATTACCTTATATACAAGTTACTAAGTTACGTACTACGGAGTGTATGTTTAATTTCAAACATATACTTATTTTTGTTGCAGCATTAAATGTTTTGGTGGCCAGTTAAGTAACTTTTCATTCACTATTATGTAATGCTCAATGCAGTGCTTAGAATAAACCTTTAAAAGATGTATTCATAATCTGTGATGCATTTTGCAACATTTCCAGATTTAATATTCAACCTTGTTCATTATATACATCTGTACATAGCTGAGTGCTGATGTAAGTGCTTAATCGTGTGGCTTGAAACCACTGTTGTTTGCCTTGGTTGCTCAGAAACAATGTTGGATTATTTTCAAAAGTTATGTCAGTGTTTTTCTAGTTTTGTGAATTTCACAAGAGTTCGTGCATCAAAATTTGCTTGCAAGAGGTGTTTGAGTTCTATGTGATTAAATAGAACAGTGATGATAATATCAGATTTGGCTGGACTAATTTATATTGTGTGACATCAAAACATATCTTCCCATGCTGTGGTACTAAGTATTATTATCTTTTGGGGGTAAATAAGATAAGATATATAATGTGACAATGACCCCCCTTGTTTTCAATTATTTTTCCTTTTTTTCCATTTAAGAATAAATAACTGATGACCTGGTAGCCCTCTATTGGGTCTGTAGTAGGCCAATTAGCTGAAGGAAATTTTGTTAAGATAAAATGGAATAATGGATTCAACCTCATCAAAATTTGGGCTCAAGCTTGAATGAAAATGATGATTGTGGGTCCTGTGACTTTTGCAAGTGTTATAGAAGATACTCAATTGAACAAGGTGATTAGAAATGTTTTAGAAGCATTAACTTTGCATGTCTGCAAATGATCTATTTTTTTTTATGAAGAATATCAGTGTGTTTAACTGTTTATTGATTGGTAATTTTAAAAAAAATTAGGAGTTAGCTACAGTAAGCTGTCTTCTGTTGATGGATATTGACGTCTTTTTTGCTACCTCTGTCATCTGATAGCAAAAGTATCATGATTGTGATTATTCTGTATCTTTAGCTTATGCTATGTTGGTTATATTTTGGCCACCATTGCCAACTATCCTTCTTGTAGGTTAATATTTTTTGGTATCTAAGACGAGCTTTCTTTGGGTTTATGTATCCAATTAGGATGTTACTGTGATAGAATTGGGCTATGTCTTACAGATTACTTTGAAAAGATCAGTCAGGGTGCGTTAGATCAGTTAGACTGCATTTTTAAGGAAGGCTTTTGTCTTTTTAATAGATGAATAAGGACTGTGACACTAGTTTGCAATTTTGTCTAGAAAGGGTAGGCATAATGTATCTTTCACAAAGTGTCATCGTATATTACAACTGATTTCTTTCCGTCTAAGCAACCAAAAGTGTCTATGTATGTATGTTCTTTTGCTGAAGTATTTCAAGTGCCTTTTCTATGTTTATAGAGCCATTAATGGTAGTAAGTTCGTGAATCTAGGGGGTCTTGACTATGCTTCTCTTGAGTAAAATGAATTGAATTGTTTGTAGATAAAGATTCCTTTATGGAATCATATTCATCTGTAAGCTGGATTAAAAATTTTAGTCACTCTGTAGCATTTCAATGCCTAGCTTTTTTTTTTTTTTTTTTTTTTTTTTTGTGATAATTTTTTTTAATTTTATTTATTTGTTTTACTTTTTGTTAAAGAGCTCAATTTAATGTCACAGGTTTGATCACAAGAGATTTTGTAGAGATTGCAGAAGGAATGTCCTTCGCGAGTTTAAGGAGCTGAAGGAATTGAAACGCACTCGAAGAGAACCTCGGTGTACAAGTTGGTTTTGTGTTGCAGATACTGCTTTCCAGTATGAGGTATTCTCACCTCCAAATCCACCTTAGCAACTGAGCTGTTTATGACCAGATTCCCACTGCCCATGCTCTCTTCTGTCTTCTTTTTTGCCCTTTGGAATACTAGATAGGGTAGTTGTTTATAGCAAGCTGTAGCCAATGACGATCCTTCTCAGATGTCTTCTTTTGTTCCTTTCTTGTGCAGATTTTTAAGTTTGTAAACAGCTAACATGCTTTCTACTTTGAAAATATCAGGTATCTAATGACACAATCCTTGCTGATTGGCACCAGACCTTCATCGATTCCATTGGAACGTATCATCACTTTGAATGGGCAGTGGGTACTGGGGAAGGAAAATCTGATATTTTGGATTTTGAAAATGTTGGGATGAATGGAAGTGTTGAAGTAAATGGACTAGATCTTGATGGTCTGAATGCCTGCTACATCACCTTGAGGGCGTGGAAACTTGATGGCCGTTGTTCTGAGTTTTCTGTGAAAGCTCATGCGTTGAAGGGAAGGCCGTGTGTTCATTGCAGGCTGGCTGTTGGAGATGGCTATGTAACCATCACTCATGGGGAAAGCATAAGAAGATTTTTTGAGCATGCAGAAGAAGCTGAAGAAGAGGAAGTATGTTCTGTCTTCTGCTTGTAATTCTACTTAAAGGATCTTGATGTGTTGGTGCATTTGTGTTGTATTAGCTCCTCTATCCCTCTTACCTTCTGACTGATTTTAAAAGAAAAAACCTACATGGGGGATTTTAATATGTTGATGTTATATGCATTTGTGTAGGGATGGTTTATTTACTTCCTTTACCCTCCAACAGTTCTAAAAGAAGAGAACACCTTATTTATAAATCATTAACATATTTATCCATCTTAACTTTGTTTTTGATGACCTAATTCTAAAAGGAGCATGGCATGTACTTTCGTGTCTAAACTCAGGATGATGATTCCATGGACAAGGATGGAAATGATTTGGATGGTGAATGTTCTCGTCCACAGAAGCACGCAAAGAGCCCTGAACTTGCACGAGAGTTTCTTCTTGATGCTGCTACTGTCATTTTCAAGGAACAGGCATGTTCTATTTTCTTATCTACTTATTTTCTCAACATTGGTAGCTTGTTACTTGTACACATGATCTGTTGAGACTATTGATGCATTTGCACTTGTTTTTTTTTTAGAGATGTTAGCATTTGCAAGTATCAGCATATTGTCATTTGTGGCACCACTGAAATTTTAGTTGCAACATTTTATTAGTGTCACCTTGTCTTGTGGATTTTTATGATGACCATTTCTATCTCTAAGATTCTTAAGCAAAGTGAGCAAGTTAGTTTTATAATTACCTCTAAACACGGAAAAAAAGAGATAAAAAACCACCTGGAATTTTATTACCATTTTTAAAGAGAGAGAATGTGATTTTCATGAATTGCTCTTAGTTTTAGTCTTTTTACAATATTTGCTTAATTTATCCATTGCCTAATCTTCCTATTCCTATCCCTTTCTGCTCCCCTTCCTTTTATGCCTTCATTGCCCATTATCACCAGTCATTGTAGTCTCCAAGTTCATGCCCTGCTCGGTCTTTAGCTCAGCCAAAGGTGAACAACAGAAACACCAAGTAGCCGACTTCACTTAATAAAAAAAGTCATCCTGGATTTAGATGCTTTTGCCCACCAAGAGTAAACTTTGAATTACGTTGTAGTATATAGTTGCATTTTTAACTGACATTTCTAAACAGAATTGCCCTTGCTGTTAACTCTAAAAAAATCTGAATGATCTTGGCATTTGAAGGCTAGCTAATTGACCAAGCAAGCACTTCTTAAGACTAAGTTTATCCCGTGTCATGTTAAATGAGAAGAATATTACTGATGTTCTAGGTGTGACTCCACCTATTCTCCCCACTAAGTAGAAGCACTGATACGTCTCTTCCTTTTATAAGGGTACAAAGAACATCCTGAACGCCTTTCTCATCATTCATTACCACTAAAATTGGACTATCCTGAAACTCCTTATAGGCTTCGCTAACACCATCCATGATCAAGAGATTGGAGAGAAATGAAGGAAGCATGTCCTTTAAAAATAATTGAGGGTTTTACAAATCAATTGCCACAAAGGTTAAGATCGATTGACTGTTTTCAAGGTCAAATTGAATATAGAACTTTAATATTTGGAACCTCAATGGTGAATTCTAACCAATCAAGTCCTGAAGGATGAGAAGATGGGAGCAGAGAAGAGGTGAGATGGGTTATGGAGGAGGTTCACAAGAAAGGATCGGGTAAAAGTTTAGGAGAGTACGAGATCAGTAGATTTTGAGGAGGGTTCAGATTATATTGCCTTTGTCTCTAAATTTATTAATCCCTATCTTATTGAGGAGAAATATAGGAAATCCTCACTTAAGTTTGCTACTACAAATTGACAAAAGTAGGCTAGGATGTTATTTTGGAGATGGCAGATGAGATTAAATTAGAATTTTCAGTTAGTAGTAGGTTATGTTGAATTTTCCACAGGGGAATATCTGCTGATTGTTGTACACTTGGTCACTTTGTCTTTTAGTCCTCGTTGCTATGTTGCTTCCTTTTAGTCTTTGTCAATAGATTTGAGGCTCACACTATTGCTTGATGTGAAGTATGTTTTCATGGAAACCATCTTTTAATTTGCAATAATATTGTTTCAGGTTGAAAAAGCTTTTAGGGAGGGTACTGCCCGCCAAAATGCACACAGCATATTTGTCTGTCTTGCGTTGAAATTGCTTGAGGAACGTATACATGTTGCTTGCAAAGAAATAATTACACTGGAAAAGCAGGTTTGTATACTTGTTTGTAATATCTACTTTCTGTATTTTGTGATTTCAAGTGATGAAGAAAAGAAGAGGGCTATATAGACATATACCCAGCTATGCCTAGTTTCTAGGCTGTTTCTGATTCCCTAGTTTGTGTACAGACGAAGCTTCTTGAAGAAGAAGAGAAGGAAAAGCGTGAAGAGGAAGCACGCAAGGAGAGGAAAAGAAACAAAGAAAGAGAGAAGAAGCTGCGTAGAAGGGAGAGATTGAGAGACAAGGATAAAGATAAAAAATGTAGTCAATCAAGTGAAACTCCTATTGCTCCTGAGATTTCTGAGGAAACTCTGTCATCATGCATTGATGAGGAAGCCACTAATAGCATTAGAGACTCAGTGAGTGAAAATGGTGATACCAACGTTTCTGAGTCTGCCTCTCCTGAATTTCTTGATGAGTCGTCCTCGAATGATTATACTGCTTCTGATTTTCTTCACAATAATTTGGATGGTATTGATGGAGATCTAGCTGATGTCAAAGAGGAAAATGGTTCATTCTCAATTGATAGTATAAAGGGTTCACGTTGGAAATTGAAAGCTCACAGGGAATTTCTGCAAGAGTCTTCTGGGAAATGGTCGGACAGACGACGGAGTTTGGATAATGGGGCCGTGGTACATGAATCTGAGTCTAGATATTATGACGACCCTTCTGAAAATTTTACAAAAGGAGCTAATTATTTTACTAGGCAGTCCAGAGCTAGTCCTCTGAAGTTCACTGCTAAAAGTAATAGTCAGAGGTTAAGGCACAAGGTTCAGTGTTCCAACGTCAGGATGACTGACAGGAGTGACCTGCATTCTTGTGGTTGTAACCAACCGAATGACTATAGGGAAAAGGTTGAGCCACACATGTCTGGAACACGATTTAATCGGGAGAGCAGATCTATTACAAAGACAGAAATAGCATCTGATGTGGCAAAGCCAGTTCATCGAATCAACAAATTTAGTCAAACGGATTACGCGCGTGATAATTGTGGAAGAACTAGGAGCAAGATCTCAAGTTATAGTAGTGTTCCTGGCAGAGATTCACCTCACACCAAGAAAGTCTGGGAACCTGTAGAACCACAGAAGAGGTGTCCGCGTAGTAATTCTGACTCTGATGTTACCTTGAGATCATGTGATTTCAAGACAGAAGAAAATGAGTCTACATCAAGGGTGGAGAGAAGCGCCCAGAAAGGAAGTCAAACAGAAGCCTTGTACCACCCTAAGGATGCAGCTGAAGAGGAAAATGATTCTTGTTTGATGACTAGCAATAACCTTAATAGGGTATCTGATTTTTCTGCCAGCAGCAGCTCAAGTTCTGATAATTTCTCATCTTGCCAAAGTGAGGGAGATAGTAATACACCATCCTCAAACCACCAAAATGTGGAGTCGTCTTCAATAACAGATTCGGAAGATAGTAGTGAACAATCAGAAGGAAGAGATATTTCAGTTTGTGTTGATGGCTTATCTGAAATTCATGATGCTGGTAAAGACAAAAACCAGAAGATAGAGCAAGAAGCTATCCACTTGACACAATCATCAAGTTTTTCGTCTGAGTGTGTTGGTAATCATTATCCTTGGAACTCCCCCACAAAAACATCCACACAGGATGTGGAGAACGGGAAGCTTGTCAATGGCTTAGCACCCGTTCAACAAGGTTTGCTTCCATCAATCCACAATCCAAGCATTTCCTTTCCTGTTTTCCAAGCTCCATCTACCGTGGGTTACTACCATCAAAATTCAGTTCCTTGGTCAGCAGCTTCGGCTAATGGGATGATGGCATACCCCCAACCGAACCATTACCTCATGACTAGCCCCATAGGCTATGGTCTGAATGGGGACTCGCACTTCTGCATGCCGTACAGTCAAGTGCAGCATGTAGCATCTCCTTTCATGAACAGCCATCAGATCCCTGTCTACCAGCCAGTTCATACAGCTAATATTTTGAACCAACAAGAGAAAACCAATGCCCCTGAAGTACATGGGGTGCGAGACACCTCTGGTGAATCAAGGAGAGAGAATGTTGTCATTAGACAGCATCCAGGAGATGCACCTTCAAAGGGAGGCTCACGAAACTTGACTCAATCGAATGCAAGAAATTCGGGCTTCTCCCTTTTCCAATTTGGTGGTCCTACGGCTGCTCTCCCTACTTACAGAAACAGTGTTCAGTTGTCAGATGAACAGAAAGCTGGCGACCTTTCTTCCTGCCATGTTGAAGGTGAGCATGGTCGCAGTAAGAAAGAAAGTACTATTGAAGAATACAATTTGTTTGCCGCAAGGAACGGGATACAGTTTTCTATCTTTTAGTATAGCTGAGAAAGGTATCGAGATTGCAGTTTGAAAGTCAGTCTCTGCCATCTTATAGGTGAAGTTTGAGTTCTTTGTAGTTTGAAACAGTAATAATGCTTTAAAGATATCTTCATAAAAAGTTGTTTTTATTTTCTTTTTTTTTCCTTTTTTCGCTGGATTGATTTGAATTGTACTATCAGTTTTGCTATTCTTGAGAAAAATACAGATTGAGAGTGCCGTAATTGATTGAATGGTTTTCTTATTGTTTTTTACTTTTTCATAAGTCAGTTTTGAGTGGAGGATATATGCATAAAGCATAATCATACCGTTATTACACATTCTTGGTGTCATGAGGTTTCTGTGGCCTTCATCATCTGCTATGTAAATAAAATTCAAAAGTATATCCCAGATTTCCAACAGTTTACATATTCTAGATTTCTTGGTGTGGGTGAGGTCAGTATCGGTGCCAGTAGAGGGTTGTGTCATAAATGGACCATCTTGGTTTTGTGGGTCAAAATGGGTTGTAGTTTATAGGGAGTTCATAGTTGGTGGGTCGATGAAGATACGTTTAAAGGTTTATCTCAAACTTGGATTTATCTCAAATATATTTATGTGTATACTCTGTAATTGAAGATTTGACGTAATGGACAAAAGGTCCTAGTAATTTTGAATAATAGCATAGCCACGTGACATATAAGTTAACGTGAAAATGTGTTTTAATGTCAAATATATAAGGTAATCTTCCACATGTTTATGTGTAGAGTGAGGTTTGGTGACGTACCCGATACCTCCATATAAGCTAGAGTTCTCTCTTGCAACCTTCATGTTTACTATCAATATGGCAGGATAAGATATGCTATTGCTCACTTTTATTTCTTCCCTTTAGGTTTTTCCTGATAGAATAAAATTTAATCAATTTTGAAAATAGGTATACAATTCGTGCATGGTGTATTGCCAAAGTGCAAACAAAATCAAACCTATTCTACTCTAACAAATAGTTAAGGAACTTAAGAATCGATTTCATGAAGAAATTGAATCTAAGAATAGTATAAATAGTTAACGAGGTTTCACATAATTAGTAACAAGAATTGGGTAGGTGTTTAACTATCAAATCTTAACTACTAATATAACTAAAAGGAAAGTTAAGTAATTAAAATATTAACAACTGAAATTAGAAATTATATTCAATGGATGATTATTATGCTATAGCCATACAATTTTGCATCATCATTGACACTTCTCAATCTTTGAATAGATTGTAAGAACAAGTTTTCCCATCCTTATGTTTAGTTAAATATTGGTACAACCTTAGCTTACCCTAAGAACAACCCCAATACTATGAGAACGAGATTAGCACTTATTGACTACATTACAAACTACAAAGTCTTCATCAACTCTGATAACCAACAGTACCACAAGCAAGTTATTTCGTAACCTAGATCATGAATTCTACAATTGCAAATCTTTAACAATTGACCTCATAATCATAAGAAATGAAATCCTTTGCTTCGAATTAGCACTCTTTTTCTCCTAAACATTTCAAGGTCCAACTCATATAATACAACGATGATAAAAAGATTATTTTGTTTACTGGAAGTTCACCAAGGACAGAGAATTCTCAACAAAATCTGCCTATTCGTCTTTGTTTATGCAGGGGTTGCATGTTCCCTCTTTGGATATGGTTCTTCTGCAATGGTGGAAGTTCTTCTGTGGTTTGCCAATTTTGCCTAAATGGAAAGTGTTTGGGTGGAAGGTGCTTCACAATGCTTTGCCTGTGGCCTCCGTCCTTAGATTGCGTGGCTTGTCAGTGGATCCGTTATGTTCCTTTTGTCATCAGGAGGAGGAGACGGTTGATCACATTTTCCGGAATTGTGACTTTGTTCAGCATCTTTGGGTTTGCGGCCCGATGGGTTTCCAGCGGCAGCATCTTTGTGATCAGCCTTTTGTTCGTTGGGTGACGGACTTGTTGTCCTTGTTCAGGGCTACTCGGAATTGGGAGGGTTTGTTTCCCTTTGTTTCTTTGCTTAGGCGATTTGGCTTACCAGAAATGATTGCAGGTTTAGACAGTTATAGGTGTCTCCAACTTTAGTGCTTTCCCTTTCCTGTATTTGGAGCTCACGGTGTCATTTAGCTCGAGATTTCCAGAGGAATAGCTCTTTTCTGCTTCGTAGACCGGTTTCAACTACCATAGACTGTTCTTTCTGGTTCTCAAAGGGGATTCCTCATGTGCATTGGATGTCTGTATGGTTACGGATGGTTCCTGGTTGGCCAGTGATAATACGTCCGGAGCCGGTTGGGTTTTTCGTAGTTTAGATTCTTCGGAGGTTTATGGTGGTGGCGCTCGAGCATCTTATGGGGTTTCACCTCTGCATGCTGAGTTACAGGCTTGTTATTGGGGTTTACGTAGCGCTCACCGCAGGGGTTTCAGTCGGGTCCTTATTTACTCTGCCTCGGCCATTATGTGTCTTCTTCTGGGGAAGCAACATCGTGACGAATTACCACTGTTGTGGATTATACAGGAACTCCGAGGTTTGGTTCATTCGTTTGCTCCTTGTCGAATTGTGAAGGTACCCCGATTGCGGGTTTCTCCTGCGCATTGGTTAGCTGGACAAGCTCGTCGTCGACATTTTTTTTTTTTTTGGTCGTTTGTTTGTTTGGTTTGTTTTGTTTTTGGTTCTCACTGTAAAGTAAAAAAAAAAAACAAAAAAAACAAAAAAAAAAAAAACGATGATAAAAAGATACAATTTCCAAGGATTGCATATATTACCTTCTGATTTAATTTCATTATTTCTTAGGTTGTTAAATTGCATTTTTGTACTTAGAAGTTACTAATGTTTGTTTGATGATGATGTAGACTTCAAATCAGGCAATCAAAGTATGTATTCTCTTGTAGAATTTTGAGCATTTAACTATATTCTTTTAATACCTTGATTATTGTGGTTGCTTTGATGGTTATTTATTATGAAGTATTACATATTATTATTGGTTTATTTTGATCACTTTATTTATTGTTAAATAATAATATAAGTATTTGAACCTCACGCCTAATAAGATAATTATATATGATCAAATTAGGTTGTGTAATTTTGATTTTTCATAAAGTGATCATGATAATAGTTTTTTATGTGTGCATTATAAAGCTAATATGGGGCAATAATTTGTTTGGAGTCAATTGAATTCTTGTATTTGTGTCATTTGAATTGCAAATAATAATATGTCATAAAAGATCTGAACAGAGGCTAATATGGGTGAAATTGGTCTCATGGCTCAATTTCATACCTTCATCGATCCTTTAATTCTAGATGGTTCAAGACCATATGTAGTCCGCGATCTCATATATAGATCATTAGATTAGTGTAACCTTAGTGGATTAAGTATCTTATTCCTGGTTGCTTTTGGTTAGTTCAATTTTTAATATAATGATCCATTAACGGTTTACACAATGTCGTCTCAATTTTTTAGGAGGCCCTGTGCTAATTTTTAAAATTAGACCTCTCAAAACATAAGAGACAATTTGATTTGAGGTAAATATTACAATCGATTAACTAAAAGAAAAATTAATAAAAAAAAAATTATCAAGGAAAACAATTGATTATTGAATTTTAGAGGGGTTAATTGCAATTTCATAGATTCAAAATAAAAGTTGCTACATATTGATGAATCACATTTAAATAGGATTTATAGGCATGTTTATGCTACTTTCATAGTTGTTGTTTAGGTCTTTTAGTCGCTTTTTAGGTTATATTAGCATAAGTTGTCCATTTTGTACTCTATTACGCTTCGTTTGTGCTTTTTAATGTTTCAAGTGATTTCATAATCATTTGGATGTTTTCGAAGTATTTAGAGTTAATTCGGGTGATATTTGGATGTAAGGTCGTTTGATCGAGTTCATTGATCGAAGAGTCTATCTTCGTGGATGTTGATTTGAGGATTTTATGCATGAGGAAAATAGCTTCCACAAGGTTTTTATGCATCTTTCGGAAATGAATTTGAATTAGAAATGAAGTCAAACGATGTTTTACGAAGTGAAAAAATTGACCCTTGTCCATTCTTTTGATCATAACTTGATTTCTAGAGATTGGATTGGATTTATTCGAGTTACGTTGGAAACTAGACTTGAAGATCTTTCCAACGATAGGTCACACTCCCCAAGAAGCCTCCTTAAACAAACGATATGGCTATTTCAATCCGAGAAATGCACAGCGACGAAGTATAGCACCGCAGGGCTAGCTGCGCCCCTGTCACGCGACCACTTGACACTAGCCGCAGCTACTGCCAGGCCGCAGCTAGGCCTGCGCCCACAGGTCTGGTCGAGCAGCCCTTGAAGCCTCGAGCAGCTTTGTCTTCATGCCTCGTCATCTTCTATCATCCAATACTATTGCAACTTATGTAAATACTATATTTTATTTTTTTTGAATAGTTCTTCATGCCTCGTCATCTTCTATCATCCAATACTATTGCAACCTATGTAAATACTATATTTATTCGAGTTACGTTGGAAACTAGACTTGAAGAGCTTTCCAACGATAGGTCACACTCCCCAAGAAGCCTCCTTAAACAAACGATATGGCTATTTCAATCCGAGAAATGCAATCAGCGACGAAGTATAGCACCGCAGGGCTAGCTGCGCCCCTGTCACGCGACCACTTGACACTAGCCGCTGCTACTGCCAGGCCGCAGCTAGGCCTGCGCCCACAGGTCTGGTCGAGCAGCCCTTGAAGCCTCGAACAGCTTTGTCTTCATGCCTTGTCATCTTCTATCATCCAATACTATTGCAACTTATGTAAATACTATATTTTTTTTTTTTGAATAGTTCTTCATGCCTCGTCATCTTCTATCATCCAATACTATTGCAACCTATGTAAATACTATATTTATTCGAGTTACGTTGGAAACTAGACTTGAAGAGCTTTCCAACGATAGGTCACACTCCCCAAGAAGCCTCCTTAAACAAACGATATGGCTATTTCAATCCGAGAAATGCAATCAGCGACGAAGTATAGCACCGCAGGGCTAGCTGCGCCCCTGTCACGCGACCACTTGACACTAGCCGCTGCTACTGCCAGGCCGCAGCTAGGCCTGCGCCCACAGGTCTGGTCGAGCAGCCCTTGAAGCCTCGAGCAGCTTTGTCTTCATGCCTCGTCATTTTCTATCATCCAATACTATTGCAACCTATGTAAATACTATTTTTTTTTGAATAGTAAAATTAATTCATTAATAAATTGTCATACGACATCTACAAATTAAAGGAGAATTGATTTTAACAAATATATAAGATATTGAATCAAATAAAAAATTCCTTCATAAAAACTACAATCGTCGAGTAGATATTGCACTGTGGAGCAACTCCTGCTTATATTGTTGGAAAATACAGCCTTGTTGGAGAGACAATCTAACGATCTTTTGTAGCCACGAGGATGTTTTCCTTCTGATTCATCCAATTATATTAGAAAACTTGATAACCTATGCGATCTCGAAAAAAATTTCACCAATGAAATAATTTCACGACAATCTATTAGATCTATTATCATGGATTCAAAACTAAGAAATTTCTCCCTCGAAAAAAGGAGATAAACCTTGTCTTTTGAAGGAGGTCGAAAAACCCTTGTCTTTCGAAGGAGATCGGAAACCCTTTCTTTCGAGGGAGAAAAGTTCCTCTCAAAAAGAGGAAGCATTATTATAGTAAACCTAAAAGAAAAAAAAAAGAAGCGACAATAGAATTGGGGCTTTCCACCTGTTAAAACCGATGGAAGCCTCTCCAAAATCAACAATGGAGGGTTGAGTTTAGAAGAGAAGAAAGAGGAGAGGAGAGAAAGGTTTTGTAAGTTGTATAAATACTATTTTCTTATTTATTTTCTTTAATTATTTTTAGATTAGAATTTAGGGTATTATAAATACTCCAAGGGATTATTAATTTCCCTCGTGCCGTTTATGCCTTTTATTAATTTTATACGCTCGTTTTAGTATTCTCTCTAGCGCGCCCTAGTTTCTCATGGACAATTCCATGGATTCCTCTATGGATTTGTCCTCAAGTTTGTTACTTTAATTCATAAAGGTATTTTATTTTTTTTTAATTTTAATTGTACTTTCTTTATTATATTTAGTTTTAAGTTTTATTTCATGCGTGAGTAGTTTATTTCTAGGGTTTCGGAATCCATGTTTATACAATGGATCTTGATAGATGTTATTGAT
Organism: Chenopodium quinoa; assembly: GCF_001683475.1. Lineage (NCBI taxonomy): Eukaryota > Viridiplantae > Streptophyta > Magnoliopsida > Caryophyllales > Amaranthaceae > Chenopodium > Chenopodium quinoa. The sequence continues at coordinate 3,849,937 of NW_018743212.1, read as the reverse complement.
ATTTTAATTTTTTTTTTTTTTGGTAAGTAAGCAATTTTATTACCAAAAGAAGAGGACAAAGCCTCAAAACTCCATACTACACAGCCAAAGGCCACACAACCTCCAAAGAGAAACAAAGACAAACAAGCAACATAGGCTACAAAACCAAAACAGCTACAAAAAACAGCAAATTACACAATTACACTAGCTTTCAACCTATACAACCATCTACATTGACTTCTCTTCCATTTGTTACTGATAAGTTGCTAACTCCTGTCTAGCACATCCCTGTAAATCATCTTGCACAAAGAATTAGGATGAATGACAGCCTGCTCCCAGTATGCTTTGTTCCTTGCAATCCATATGTAATACAGCATAGCAGTCAAGGTTGCAAGGGCCACCTTCCTCTTCACAGAATCAGTGTATCTTCTCTTTCAACTTTTCCATGCTGAAACAAGAGTGTAATTATTCACCTGCATATCAATCCAGGGACAGATTATGCGCAAACAAGCCCTGCTGTAGCTACAGTAAAAAAACAGGTGGTTATGGTCCTCAGGACAGTCTCCACACAGCAAGCAGAGGTTATCTTCACAGATCCCAAATTTCATGAGCTTGTCCTTGGTTCTCAACCTCTCATGAATAGCAAGCCAAGCTATGAAAGAATGCTTTGGAATATTTAGCCTATTCCAAATTCAATCAGTCCAATTGACCCTAGGAAACAACCCCTGTAACCAGTTGTACCCTTCAGAGATGCAGTAGCTATCCTCTGTCCATTGATCACTCAGGAAAGCATCTTTCATTTCATCCTTCACTTTACATATCCTCTTCCATGCCCATCCAACCCCTTTACTAGGAGTGTAATTCCACCAATCCTTCCCTTTGATATACACAACATGCACCCATCTTACCCATAGAGAGTCCTTCTTCCAAGCAATTTTCCACACAAATTTACCAAGAGTAGCTCGATTCTAGAGATTGCAATTCCTGACCCCCAAGCCACCTGAATTCTTGGGACGGCAGACCCAATCCCAAGAAATAGGGGGGGCTCTTGAAAGGCTTGCTGAACCATCCCATAGAAAAGCCCAACAAATCTGATTTATTCTGATAATGACAGCTTGAGGTAACAGAAGGCATGTGCCCAATATTTTAATTATTGATTTATCTAATTGATAGTGTTTTATTGTTAATCTTGCAACCTGATCAATCATTTGATTAATTATTGTTAATAAGAGTTTAAATTGAAATATCATACTTTTAAAGGCTTACCTACAATAATTAGCAATTTTGATTATGTTAGCGACCATACGGCATATGTTAAATTGAGAGCGTTAAGACCCGACAGTAGGCTTAGAAATTGCTCTAGATACTAGATTTATTGAATTATTATTGATATTTTGATAGATTTAGAAATATAAGCATGGTGAACCATAATCCTAGGCCTTTTTATTAATTGTATTATTATATTACTTTAAACTACCTTTCAATCCCAATTTAATGACATTGTTTAGTTTCTCCAATCCTTAAAAGTTAGATTGAATAGTCATCTCTCTGTGGATTCGACCTTACTACATTGTTAGTTGGTTTTGTTAAGATTTTATTTTGACAAGTGTACGACAACTTTTCACATATTAGAGGTGATAATTGTAATTTGTCAAATGGAATTAATTGGGGAAATGATAGTTTTACAATAATAGTTGAGTTCTAAAATAAAACATTTTAGACAAAGAGTTTTTATTTTTAATTAAAAAATCAAAGAATAAAAAAGAAATGAAAAGCTACAATTGTATACTCTAAATTGAGTCCCTATTATGATACAATGCCAAAAACTTTCTACCAAAGTCTGTTGTAGCCCATGATGTCTCCAATTTTGGTGGAATGCTACAATTGCATTTGTTCAGAATTGCAGAGTAGAATGGTAAGATAAATTAGACACTCTACATATGAAAAAAAAGGTAAACCCCAAAAAAAAAAAAAAAAAAAAAAAAAAAAAAAAAAAAAAGTCTATTGAATTGAAACATCAAAGTCTCGAAATGTAAAACCCCTAATTCAATTGAAACCCTAACCTGTAATTCAATGCAATCCCTAAACTCTATATTGAGTCTCTAATTAAGATAATTTAAGAAAATAAAAAACCCTAAACCCCTTATATGGAAAATGAATACTGAAATAACTTATAAAATTACTCGTTGGTAGAATTTGGTGAGTTCATATCTAGGGTTATTTTACTAAGGTTGGGGAAAAGAACATCCGAAGGAGCAAAAACGTGGGCCCTACAAATGGCAAAAGTGGACAAAACGGTAGTGCTAGACAAAGTTTTTGCATATATGGGGGTAGTTTTTTACCAACCAAAAAAAAAATAAAAAAAAATAAATCAAATGCTTACAAAACAAACTTTTTATGGGTTAGTTTTAGACAAAATTTCGTGGTATATAAGTTCCTTTAAAAACTTATTAGTGGATAACTATTTTGTCCCCTATAATGTCCTTAATCGTACTAGGTCTACATATTGCCAAGAATATATATTCACATATGTTAATGGGGTACGCTCGGTAACTCATTGACGCCTAGAATTTGGCAACTCCATCTAGGGAACATCTTAATTAGCAATCAATTTGAATGATTGGTGTCTAGTTGAGGTGAGCAAGTGGATGGGACTTGAAAAGTTCCTATGCAATTTATTGAAATGATGACATAAGCATCTTTGCATCGACAATTAGTGCATTTCACCAATTTGTGTTGGTTGAAATATGCTAACTGAAATTACTACATAAGAACGTGTTTATGTTCATGGCTAGCCTTTGGGGGTTTATGTTTGTGGCTAGCCCTTGGAGGTTTAGACTAAACCAACCTAGTGCTCTAAGATTGTGATACGTTATAGTACTAAACTCACCAAACCATGGTAGTGACCTTTCCTTGGGGAACAAAGCATATAAACATTCTTACGTGACGCCCTCACAATGCAAGGCCACCTCAGTACACATCAACCTCTTAACCATGCATGAACTCTTTTGAACATCCTAAGCCTAACTACAAGTTTTATACGTAGATCCTATCCTTGGGTTGGAACTTTATACACGTCATGTGTCACTACGCGTTTAAGTGTGCATATTATTATTTTTGCTTGCCTACCTTCCTAACTAATTAGTAAAGTCTTGGAAGTCTTCCTTTTAAGTCTAAGATAGACCAAATTTAATTCATGTAGTCTATACAAGCATCAACTTGTAACATCCACATCTGATGTTCTACTTGGATTCATGAGGCGTACTAGTTAAGAAATTGTAGTTCGAGATTATATATTTCATTTAGCATTGGTTTCTCCGGCGAAAGTTATGACCAAGATACGACAACTTGTCCACTTTAAGAATGTCGTCTTAGGTGTTTAAATTTACTTTTTTTAGCCTTTTGTGTCAAAATTGTTTAGATCTAAAACATGAGAAATCTACTACCTCATTTAGGATAATTCATTTCAAAATTCTATCATATGGGATCATAGAATTCTTATCCTATTCTAGTAGTCATATCTCATGAGTTATAATTTATTCCATCTTCCTACTCTTTGTTTATCTTATTTGTTTTCCCATTCTATGTACTCCTCTTTATTATTTCATGTCTCATGACTAACGTATAACACAAGTCATGAGCCATGTCGAACCACACTCCAACTGATCTCAAGTCAAACCAAGCATGTATAATCTAGCTTTGAGTCAAACCATGTCTAACCTTCAAGTCAAGCCATTTTACCTCAATTTTTTTTTTCCTAACCGTTGTGAAACCTCGAGCCCTAGCCATGTATAGTCCAACTTCAAGTCAAAATCCAACTTTGAGTTAGGATTTGTAAAGTTAAAAGCCCAACAAGTCAAGCTCTTTTTCAAAAAAAAAAAAAAAAAAAAAAAAAAAAAATTAAGGGGTTCTTTTTAAAATCAAAACTTATTGTCCAATTTCAAGAGGCCCAATCCAATGTTTGTCAAATCCAAATCTTAGGTTTGTTAAGTCTAGTCGAAGTCTAAGTTCAAGTCCCATTTCACACAAGCCTAATCCCATGTCTCTTTAGTCCAATTCAAGCTAAGTCTACTTAAATCCAGGTTACACACTCAAGTCCAAATATAAGTCTCACTTAAGTTCAAGTCAATCCAACTGATACTCAAGTCAAAGTCCATAGAATACACGTGTCTACTTGTCACTTGGTTGGTCTAAGTCTAGCCCATGTCACACTTCTAGCTTATTTCAAAATTATTTTCAAAACCTAAGAAGAGCATGTTAATACTCGTTAGGTCCTAAAACAGAAGTTGCATGATATGATCAAGGACTAAACAATTCTTGCAAACCTCTTGGGTTCCAACTGATTTGGACACTTAGCCCTTATCAAATATTTTAAATTATTTTCATGTCCTTTTCAAATCCTACTAGGTCGAGTCGAAGAGTTCCACCCTAGCTAGTTGTTCTTTCCCTTTCCTTATATTGAGTTTATGTCTATAGGTTTAGGTTTTCTATTCCATGAAAGCCATGTAGTTTCAAATAAATTGTAGTTTCCTCTTTTTTTTTTTTTAATCCCATTTGTGCTTCAATTCAATGATAATAGTCTAATCAGTTGCTTGACCTTAGCTTTAATTACTCGACTCAGTTTAAAAAAGGTTAAAAAAAGATCATACAAAGTAATGACAAGAGGCACCTTTCTAGTAACCCTCATTATTTCCCTTTGACCCTTCAATGATTCCAGTTGCTAACACTTTGAGCCTCTTCAATTGATTACCCTTTAGTTTCATAAATACGATGCATCAACCAAAAAGCTGCATGACCAAAATATCTTATCCCATTAACTTAGAACTAACTACTCCAATGAATAAACTTGCATCCATTACAACAAAATTACAATAGCATAGAAAAATAATTAATTTAGACAATTAAATGTAAAACCAAATTATGAAGAAACCAAATTACATTACAATATGTATTTGCACTCTTTGTAATGTGGACATCAAATTCATAAAATAAAAACCTCTCAACCTTTACAATATTAAACATGTTAATATATTCTCTTTAATGTAGTAATGAAATTGTAGTGGTGGTTGTTGTAAAAGAAGGGGTAGTGGTGGTTGTAAAGATCAACCGGGCCGCAACCGTTCACAAGGAACCTAGCTTGCAATGCCTTAGAGGAGTGGGGGGATTTGTTGCTGACGAGGATTGAACCTCGCACCTCAAGGAAGCGAGGCGACCTCTTGTGCCACTGCACCAAAAGGTCTCCCTCAGGTTATTCCCTTTGATGTAAATCAAACAACTATACAAAAATAAGGGATTAGCTTTTTATTCACCTTATTTTCCTTTTAATCTCATTTTGTTACCCCTTTACCAACCAAATGCCCACCCGGGCCGCAACTGTTCACAAGGAACCTAGCTTGCAATGCCTTAGAGGAGTGGGGGGATTTGTTGCTGATGAGGATTGAACCTCGCACCTCAAGGAAGCGAGGCGACCTCTTGTGCCACTGCACCAAAAGGTCTCCCTCAGGTTATTCCCTTTGATGTAAATCAAACAACTATACAAAAATAAAGAATTAGCTTTTTATTCACCTTATTTTCCTTTTAATCTCATTCTGTTTCCCCTTTACCAACCAAATGCCCACCCCCCTCACCCCCCCCCCCCCCCCCCCCCCCCTCCCCAAAAAAAAAAAAAAAAAAAAAGAAAAAAAAAACACCAATGAAGTGTTTGGTTCAATGAAATGGAATGGAATAATACAGAACATCATACATCAGCAAAATAATAATTGAACAAGAATGTTTTTAAACAAGGAGGAAAGCATATATTATTGTCCCTATTAATGGGTCAAGAAAGATTTGAATCACAACCCGTCCAATGGAAGAGAGTGGCAGATTGCCATTCCTATGCATCAGCTAACAAACCCAATTAACGACTAATAAGATAATTTCAAAAATGTTAATAAGTTTATCTTTTACTTCTTTTGCAAGCTTTTGCGAAATTACTCATTTTTATTTTTTATTTTAGAAAATTTCTAAACCTAGTACTACTATATGCTTGGGGGCCAAGCAAATAATCCCTATAAATAGAGGGATGAACAAACACAAAATCAATCACACCATAAAACTATGCAATTAATAGGTCCGCCAATTCTCCGAAGATGTCTTTTACCACATTCCCTTCCTGCTGGAAAACCACCCAATCCTACCACAAAACAGCCTTTAACAGTCCCTCAAAATCCTTGTGCTCAACTCTTCTTTGCCATTAACCCGAAAACATCACCGGAAAACCTTATCGAGTTGCTAGACAAGGCTTGGGAGTATGATCCCTCAACCACATTGAAGCTAATATGCTACCTAAGGACTCTCAGAAAAGAGAGATTGTCCTGTAAGGAAGGGTTTTATGTGGCAGCCCTTTGGCTTCACAAAAACCACCCGTTAACCCTTGCCTGTAATCTGAGAGACTTGGCTAGTTCTGGAACATTGAGGGATTTTGCTGAGATCCTCTATAGGCTAGTCAAGGAAGGTGATAATACAGGAAGTTTTAGGTTGTCGCGAGAGGATGAAAAGATGGAGATAGCGAGGAGAGCAGTGTGTAAATATGTACAGGATCCAGCCTACCGCTTCCTCCATGAACGAGTGTCTGATCTTTTTGCAGAACTCTTGCGTTCAGATGTAGAAACACTCAACTCTAGCAATGCTGAAGCACTAAGCTTTGCAGCAAGAGATTGCCCATCAATTGACTCGTCGTGTGATAGGTACACCCTCTTGTGTAAGAGCATTGCCAAAAAGGTTTTTCCTCGGGAATCAGACCCAAATTATGAAGGCATTGAAGACATACATTATGCCTATCGGGTCCGGAATAGACTGAGGAAAGAGGTTCTAGGTCCGCTCAGAATAGCATTAGGGAAAGAAACACAAGGAAGACTAGCAGGCAGTGACAAACAAGTCCAAGACAGTACATTGTTCTTCATGAAGAAAGCTTACCAGAAGATGCTGAAGACGAAGGACACTGCCAGCAAGTTAAGGTATTACCAGATGATTTCGTCAATGTTTCTTAAGACTAATGGTGAACTGAGGTATTTCTCTTCAACTCCGCTCAGTATAATAGCTTCTCTAAAGGAAGAGAACATTGGAGTGAAAGAGTTAGAATGGCGGCATATGGTGCAAGCCTTTTCAAGTACAGGGAAACTGAGGAGCTCCCTTGCTGTTTGTGACATCTCTGACAAGATGAAAGATACTACAAAAGACGTCTGCATCTCGATGGGGTTATTGATTTCTGAACTAAGCAACGACTGGTGGAAGGGAACTGTATACGGGTTCCATCAATTGCCGAAGCTTTGCAAAATCGAAGGGGAAGATCTTCAATCGAAGGTAAACTTCATGAAACAGCTGAAGTGCACCGAGAGGGTGAATATTGAAACTATTCTTAATCAAGTATTGCAAACAGCTGTTGCACAGAAGCTGCATAAACAGGAAATGGTGGAGAGAATTTTTGTTTTCACCAATAAGGAATTCAGGAAAGCAGTTAACAGCAGTTGGGGGTGGAATTACAGGGCTGTTTGGAAAAATTACCAGAAGTTTGGCTACGATCAGGTGCCCGAGATTGTGTTCTGGAACATTGAGGGTATCAATGATGGTCCTCCTACAATTAAGGCTGTTTTCCATAACAGATTGCTGACAATTAATGGTTTCTCGAGAAGTTTGTTTGCTTTCTTCCTGCATGACGACGCTGTTTGGAGATCTGCAGAAATCAAGTCAGTCACAACTGCAGAGGATGTAATGAGAATAACCCTTTCAGGAAAAGAATACCAAAACCTTGCTGTACTTGACTGATGTAAACCGCTTATTATAAATAAAATTAGTATTTAACCCGTGCGATGCACGGAATAATTTTTTTGTCTAAATATATATATTTCGACTTTTTTTTTTTAATCAAAAAAACTTTTTTTTTGAAAGAAAACCAAAAACATTTGTAAATATAAATCACTTTTTTAGTAAATTAAAATGTAATATTACGTACGTAAATTTAATGCAATATATTCTTAACAAGAAAATAATACATCATATCATACGTAACATTAAGTAATAAATTGCATCAAGCAAATAAAATAACTCTGCTAGTAAATAAAATTTTGTTTCCTCATTTTGTTTCAAATGTTAGCAAAAATAATATTGAAAAACACAAAAAAAAAAGAAAAAAAAAAAAAAAAAATCAAAACGTTTGGGACATAAAGGAAAACCAAGAAGAGACAAAAAATTTGAAAATTGGTCAGTTTAAGAGATTGAAAACGTTTGGGAGATTTTTTTCTTAAAAAAAAAAAAAAAAAAATAGCTAAAATAAAAAATTAGCTTGAATAATCTAGAATTATGAATAGAACAGAAATTTGAAACATAATATTCAATAGTTAGCAAAACGTAAAAAATCCAACAACCAATAAAGTAATACAAGAAACTTGAAAACCCACAAATTTTAAAATTTCAAATTACAAAAGCAAGATAAATAGATTTTACCAACTTCTATATATGAAGTAGTATTTAGGAGACTTGGCTATATACGAAGTAGTATTTAGGAATTTTCCAAAAAAAATAATGCATGCACATGATTAATTTTGCAAAAATAATATTGACCGATTTTAAAGACCCAACAAATATTCAATTTTATAAAACTATAGCATCATTAAGTCATAAATTTTGAATATCCATAAAAAAAAGTTTAATTTATAACAATAATTATAATTGAGATTAAAATTGTAATGCAATTGAAAAAAAAAAGAGGGAATTAAACTTAGAGAAAACAAACCTTTTGGTGATAAATTTGATGAAAGTACGAAACTGATCAATACAGAATTTGGCCAAATGGTCTTACAAAATTATGAAATCAACTCAATTGCAGTGTAATGTTGTAAAATTCAAAATAGAAAAATAAGAAGGAAAATAAATTTTAGACATGGAAATAAAATGGGGAGAAGGAAGAGAATTTCAATTGATAATGAGTATCATAATTAAAAACTGAAGTTTTTAGTAACTATTATTGGAGGTCATCAAAATTCAAAATAAGCATTGAAAGAGTACATTTATCTAAGGAAATCAGAAACTATATGATGAAAAAGCATGAATGAAAATGTTTCATTTAATGTAATAAAAAAATATAAAAATATTTAACTACAAATGGATAATAGGGAAATGCCACGTGGCACTTTGTATGACTTGCAAAAGTTCATGTTATAAAATATTAGTATAGATAACATAAGTGTTTCAGAATTCTATGTAGTTGATATGTAGTATGTATCACTAAAGTAAACTTCCAAAATAACACAAAATGGTTTAGAACTGAAGATTAAATTAAATTATCAACACACCATAACTAGCAATGGAAGATTTTCATGCTTTGCATTCTACTCATCCATTTCACCGACATTGCTTTGAAAAGCTGTAATATCTTGGTTCAATAACATATTCCTCCAACAAAATTCACAAAAACGAAATAGTTCAAGACTTGAACTCCAAAACTGCCAGATAAAAGCTTAAATCATCAACAAATTCCTTTAACACAAATAAATGGTTAGATGCAACCTTCTCCAAAGTCATCTTCTCAGGTAAGTCAGACACAACTACATCAGGGTATTGTTGTCGTTGTTGCTCCAATGCCTGCCTACCTTGGAGATGACTGATCACCACTCTTGCACCTGCAAGTGCAATGACTCATCAACAGTACTTTAGGACTAGTTTGAGTTTTTGCCTTTTGTCTTTCAAAAAATAGTTTGTCAAGAGTTGCAATTAAAAATTAAAAATAAAAAATCACATCGACATAAGAAATGAGATGAGTGATATTTACCTGGTGAACAGCGACTAGCAAGTGTTTTGAAGATCTCGTCGAGCTTAAAAGGCAAACCTGGCAAGAAATAAAGGAAAACAACATCCAAGGGAGCCCACTTGTCAGGTACATATATTAATTCTCCTTGCCAACACTTAACTTTGTCATGCCTCTCTTTAATACATGCAAGTGATAGGAGGGACTCGTGAACGATGAGCAAAAGTTGGCATGGAGAAGAGTTGACCAACTGATCAACAAATTCATCTGAACCTATAGAAACCAGGACCTTTGAGGTCTCTACAATATTTCCAGCAGAGATGATTTGATCAGTCTTATTGTCATGTTCTTCCTTAGAACTTGTGCTGCCAGATTCAAGGATTGACCAATCTTTCTCAACTAACTCATCAAAATTCATAACAGCAACAACCCCTTCTTGCGGAGTTGCAGCACAAACTAATGAGTAGCGTATATGGGGCGAATAAAACTGATTATAGGAAACTCCAACAGAGCGATGAGGAAAACTGCATCGGCTTTGAGAATACTGGTGGAGGCAATTAGAATGGAGTATTAATCGATTAGAGAGTGGAGGTTTTTGGTAGGATGATGGACACAAGAAAGATGAGGAAAATGAGAAAGAATTCATGATGACGATGTACTAAATTTTTTTTCTGAATGGATACGGCCAGTCTAATGAAAGTATAAAAACATAAATCAGCTACAACCCTGCATGCTAAACGTCCACTGTCATTTCATCTTCATGATTCATCAGCCCTACAACTGTAAAATTGTGCATGTTAATACTATATATTGACAAGTATTCCACCTTTTTATTACACAATATTCCTCAAAGAAACTCTGGTTATGTTAATAAACCACATGATGTTTAGAGATAATCCAAATTATCTATTAAGCAGGCAAGCATAACTTAGGCCTTGCTTGGATTTGGGGTAATATATTAAGGGGGTAATAAATGTCAAACTTGAAAAAACATAAGTAATTATAGGTGTTGTTGTAGGAGGCATGGTGTTTACAAATGAAATAAAGTAATTGTGCCATGAGGAAAAGAGAAAGATGGAAGAATTATTACCCTCTGAGGGTAATAGTTACCCACCCTCCCCCTAGTGTAACTATTACCCCCAAAATGAGGGTATTAGTTCCTCTTTCTTCACCTCATACTACATCAACACTACATAATTTTCCTTACAATCACACCATCACTATCTCCTCCTTCCCTATTTTCACTTTCATTTTATTTAGTTTGACTTTTATTACCCTAATAATACATCTCCCCAATCCAAACATGCCCTCAATGTAAGCCATTTGCTCAAAAAGGTAATGCAGGTACTGATAACGATCCTAGAGCGAGCAGTACACATACCACAATATTTTAGATGCATAGCCATATACTGTTAGCCTCAATATCAACTGATAGCATCACACATACGAGGTGTAATAGTATGTCAATTTGAGCAAATAAAACGACTCAACGCCATATTGTTGAAAGTATTAACATGTTTGTTTCCCTTTTATTCTTTAACCCATTTCTTGGTCATATAATCTTAAGAGTTGAATAAATAAGCGAATATATAAAATAAGAAGAAATCCATGTTCCTTAAATTGAAGGAATACAACTTCAATTGTAGTATAATAAGTTAACAGGCACACAGTGGCGTCTCTACGATTTCCAAATAGGGGTTCAAAATTTCGAAAGTTCAGAATCGTAATTAACAATGGAATGAAAATATAATAATTAAATATTCAGTACATAAGTTCCAATCATGGATTGCAAATAAATTACACAATACAAATAGAAAAAAAAATTACAGATTTATTCTTCGAGTTTTCATACTTTGAAAGCGGTTCAATACATCATCATCACTAACTCTAGAAAATAAATCTCTCTCAACAAAAGTGACTAACCTATCATCACCCATACTATTCCGCAACTTATTTTTTACACACTTGCATTATATATCATTAATTCATTATATCTCAAATTCCCACAACAAACATACATGTATTATCAAGAATTAATGGTATATTCATTGATAATTTGATATTGATTTGAATAACTTGAAAGTATTTCTGGGATTATTAATTCCAGAAAAGTGGGTTCCAATAATCCAACTTCCAAAATCCAAACGGATAACAAAACATACGAATTGCATATTTGCATACAATCTTTTTTCAGAATTTTTTTAGATAATAAAAATCAATACATCATAATATATTATCAAGAATTCAAGATATAAATCTGTAAACAAATTAACAAAACAGATAGTATGTAAAATATAAGGAATTAAGAAGTAAAATTCAGTTATTCACCTACAGAGCCACGGAATATGGATGAGTGGATGACAGAGAAGTGGAGCACTGAGCACGGGAGGCCGGAGGCGACGCCTGTGGGACAGGCCGACAGGATTTAGGGGAGTTACTAGTTAGGGTTTTACAATTTGGGGGAAATGACAAATGAGAGTGGAAATGTCGAAATTAGAGGAAGCAGGCAAATGAAAAAAATAAAAATAAAATTGTGAGTTATTTACATATATCATACATATATTCTATTTAACCCTTTTTCGGTTTTTTGTTAAAAAAAAAATTTCAATTTTTTTTCAAAAAATCAGGGGTTCAATGAACCCCTACTAGATCCGCCCTACACAAATGCTTTGCAGCAAAACAACCAGTAATTGTTCTTCAATCATAAACCAGTGAATCAGTGATAAAGTTTTCATTACAGGTAAATGTGTGAGTTTACATTCATGGGTTTTGCAACAAATTAGCAACCCAATTTGACCCCATTATGAAATCAAATTCTTCGAGTAGTAATTAAATTTCATAATTCAATACTAACATTAAAGGGTTCTGCAACACATCAGCAACCAAATTTGATACAATTATAAACTTAGCTTATAATTTTCTTCCCGTTAGTAAATAGTTAAAAAATCGAACCCTAAATTTACTATATTGACAAAAAGAATTACCTCAGAAGCTGCTTCAATGGAGGATAGAAATATCGATGGAGAACGTGGAGTGTGCTTCAATGGGAAACTGAGAAAGAGAGATAGAGAAATATCCTTTTCATTTTCTTTTTTTGTTTTTTTGGTCAATATCTTATCCAAGTAGGAAAGTACTAAATTTTTTAAAAAAATTTGTTAGATGCAGCTATATAAATTACCAATTTTGTTTAAGACCAAAAAAAAAATACCTATTTTGTTTTATATAATAAAAATTATGAAGCCTAAAAGTTTTAATATTTTGATCATTGACAATTTGACACTCATTTTTATTTTTCAACCAAAATTTCTTGAGAATGATGTTAATTATGCATTTTGCATAATTAAAAATTAGGAAGAATTTTTTGACCGAAAAATAGGGGTGTCCATTATTCGGATAAAAATCGAAATACAATCCAAGCCAAACCGAATTATTAATTTGGATCGGATCTAAACTTTAAATCGGATCAAATCGGATTAAAATTTTTTGAAAATTCGGATTTTCGAATCGGATCGGATTGACCTTGTTGGGATCCAAAAAATCGAATTAACCGAAATATGAAACCATGTTTTTTACAAATAAGGATTTGTTTAAATTAATCATGTAAAATTATGTTAATAATTACATCAATATTAATTATGTATAACTATGTTTTCAATACTTGTATTAATCTTGTACAACTATATTTTCAAGACTAAAATTTTTATAATTACTTTTTATTTGTATATTAGGCCCTAAATATTTTCAATGTATTTCAATTCGGATAGATCGGATCTAAATAACCGAATTATAATTTGGATTGGATTGGATCGGATTGGATTGATGAGAAATTTGGATCGGATTGGATTTGAAAATAAAAAATCGAATTTTATTTCGGATCGAATTGGATTTGGCCTAAATCCAAACCGAAAACTAGGGCTGGCAAATCCTAACCTGACCCGATAACCCGATCCGAACCCGACCCGAAGTTACTGAGAGAAACCCGAACCGAACCCGAACAACCTGAATTCGATCCGATTTCACCCAAATTTCATATTTAGTAATAATATTAAGTTTTACACTATTTTTGATAGTTTCTAAGCATAACCCGAAATGACTCGAAATCTAACCCGAACCCGACCAGCTGACCCGAATTGCCACCCCTACCGAAAACCGAATAAACACCCCTGTTGGCGGAAAACACAAAATTTGGGAGAGACTAGAGATTTTTTGGACATTTTTCCACCTAATTTGTTTCCAAAAAATCTTGAATATATGAATCTTGGAGAGATTCAACCTAATACTTCCGCTGAAAATCTGTTCTTCTCTAAACAAAACTTGAGAAAATGGGTCAAATGGTGAAATAATTCCGTCGCAATTGTGAAAAAATGGATGGGGAAGTGGTAAAAGCTTGTCACCATTTATAGTTGTAAATATAAAGTGAGTAGTGTGTAGTCATTAGTGCATCAGAGTGAAAGTAGAAGGAAGGGGAAAAAGAAAATGTTGACGCTATAATGCTATATATCTATACGCAATTTTTGGCAGGTAAAGGAAGTGAGTGTCAAATTAACAAGTTTATAATACTTTTTAGGCTGTAATTTGCAATTTTTATTTTTAAAAGCTGCAACTGAAAAATTTGGTGCTCTAAGTGTGGCTATATTTGGCAAATTTTCCAAAGTTTTGGGTATTCAAACCCTTTAATTTTTTTTTTGGTACTCAAGCTTTGTGAGAGGAAAAGTTGTGTTGTGATGCTTGCGGCTGGGTTTTGTAGGCTAGTTGAGGATTACACCGAGTATGCAAAGAAGGTGTTCTACCCTGCTGTACTAGCAGCTATGGCTAGCAGTTTAGTGTGGAAGTGTCCTCCGCAAGGGTGCATCAAAGCAAATGTGGATGCACATATCCCTGCAATGGGGAAAGCGGGCCTGGGTGTTGTGTTCAGGAACGCTAATGGTAGCATAATCTTGACAGCAATGAAGATGACTGATTCTTCTACCCCGGAGTTTATTGAAGCTCAGGTTGTGCGATATGCGCTTCAACTTGCCATACGGTTTGGTTCAGATGCAGCGAATGTCATAAAAGTCATCTCCTCCGAAATAGATGGTCGTGCCCCAATTCATGTCGTTTAAGATGATATTAGATTGGTTAGAGCGTGTTTCAATGTTTGTTTATTTTCACATGCCAAGAGAAATTGTAATACGGTAGCTTACCTAATTACTAGGGGGGATACGGGAGGGAATGATGAATTTGTACGTTTTAGTTCCTTTCCTAAAGTATTGTAACCTTGGCGGAAATGGACATTTCCCCTTAATTAATATAATGCTCTATCTTTTCTTTCAAAAAGAGGAAAAGTTGTGGATCTCATTACCAAAAATAAAAGGGCATTTTTTTTTTAATTGTTCGAGTACTCAACTCAAAAATCCAGCTGAATTAATTAAATACTTCCTCCATTCTTTTTTACTTGACCTGCTTTGACTTTTACAATATTCACCATCACTCCTTTTGACCATCTTTTGTGAATTATTTGTAAGGAAAAACATATTGTGTGAAATCTTGTAAAATCATCTCAATAAATATTATCATAATATATAACTTTTACCCGTATAATTTTTACTTATGGAAAATTAAAATAATTGATGATTAAAGTTTTACATTGACAAACACATAAATAAAAGATGTCTAATGAAAAAAAATAGTAGGAAGTAGCTCCAACTTAGTACCTTTAGTTAAAAAATAAAAAAATAAAAAAATAAAAACTTAGTATTTTGGTAAAATCAAATAAAGCTACTGACATAAGTTTTGCACGTGCTTCGATGATAATTTTTACAGATAAACCAAATTGATCCATGATTTTTTTTCCTATCAATTTTTTCTTTATTTTCAATATTTCATGTGTGTTAAATTTATTTTTAATCAAAAATTCAAAATTACAGGTTTATATTAATATTAAATAACGATAACAAACTACTTAATTGAAATTATATGCAGATATTGGTGAGTTTAATTTTCTGATTTCTTGTTAAATGTATTATCAATTGAAAATAAAAGTTAAGCAAAAAAATAAGTTACTCAATTTTCAAGTTTTTCACCTTTTGGGTACTCAAGTTTTTTTTTTTTTTTTGTTTTTTTTTTCAACAAGATTAATTAAATGACTAAAAGAGAATTTGTTATTATTCATCTTAATTATTGAGGATTTTTTGTCCAACAAATCACCTTACTATACACCATATATTTCTTGTAAAATTTCGTGCACAGAAGTTAATGTGTCACTTAAATAAAAGGGGAGAGTGAGTAATCAACAAAATACCAAGTCAACGTGACATTTTTGTACTATGTAATGAAATCAAGGAAAATTTGACTTTAAATACCATTAAAAAGCACCGATTTAATATTTGCTACCCATTTAAAATTCTATTTTATTTTACTACCACCAAAAAAAAAAAAAAAAAAAAACATTGCTACCACTTAATATTTTCCATTAGGGTTCTGTTAGTGGTCTGCCATTAAATTATTTTTCCTTGATTTGCATGCCGATAAATGTTTTGTTAAGGTTTTAGGGGGGCATTTTAGCCTTTAAAAGTCCAAATTGAGCTCGGAATTACCAAAATAAAATAACGAAAGTGTCTCGTTTTGAGAGTCCAAAAATGTTTCGTTACGTGCAACTATTCTTTTTCCCGCGAAAATTACTCACGTAAGGTTTTGGGGGTCATTTTAGTCCTATTGGACCCAAATTAAGATCAGAATTGCCAAAAAAAATTATGTAAATACCTTGTTTCAATTTAAAGTACACATATATCTGCCGATACATACATAATATATAAGTGCAAATTGTTTTCTAGGCTTAGAGAAAAGATTGGTTGCTTTAGGCTCATTTTAATAAGTAAAAAGTAGGATTGGACGATCCTGACCAAATCTACACGATCCTGTACGATTTTGTTTGATCCTACATGATCTTGTATGCTCCAATAACAATCAAGATCGTCCAATCCTGACTGATCTTACACAATCATGTACGATTCTGAACGATCCTGTATGATTTCGATGCAATCCTACTGCCTCTGTGATTCTACTTTCGATCTGAATCGTTTGACTGAAATTGGATCGTATGATCCTGACCGATTCTACACGATCTTGTACGATTCTATTCGATCTTACATGATCCTGTATGCTCCAACAACAATCCCAATGAAAAAACAGGATTCTGAACGATCCTGTATGATTCTAATGTGATCCTACTGCCTCTGAAATTCTGCTTTCGATCCAAATCGTTTGACTGAGATTGGATCGTAGGATCGTACGATCATACGATTCGGATCGCGATTCTAACAACACTGTATTGAAATTATATAATTGTTTTAGATTTTAAAACCATTGTGAAAGCGTATTTATTTATTTTTTTAAATGATTTTCAATAATAAATATATTTTCAGCGCGTTTTTTGTGTGGTTGGCCACACTGTGTGGCCGGCTGACACATACCAAAACACTAAACGAGTAACCATTGATCGACCGAGTAACCCCTAACCGACTGAGTAACCCTTGACCAAATAAGCGCTGACCGACCGAGTAAATCCTGACCAAGTAACCCCTAATCGACCGACTAACCTCTGACCAAGCAATCCCTGACTGAGTAACCCCTGAATAAGTAACCCCGGCCACATATGAAACTTTTGCTTAAAAAATAGTTTTTAATTAATTTTCTTGTCAAATTTTTTTATTTATTGAAACTCACTTATAAAAATGTTAGCCCGCCATTGATGATAGCTTGAATTTTCAAATAATATATTTCATATATAATAATACGTGTTTCATACAATCTATAGAATGGTTGTTGGTAGGGGGTGAAAGTTCGTTATTCGGTTTGGATTTTACACCAAACCGAATCCGAACCAAATTAATTCGGTTTTGGATTTTTAAAACCGAATTTGGATTCAATCCAAATCGAAATAATTCGGTTTTGGAAATTAAATCTGAACCGGACCGAATTTCATGCAAAATTAAAACCTAACAAGCAAATCCATACACCACCGTTCGAAATTCAAACAAAATCAAAACTAAACAAGCAAATCCATTCAAGCAAAATCAAAACCAAACAAGCAAATCCATACACCACTGTTCGAAATTCAAGCAAAATCAAAACCTAACAAGCAGATGCATACACCACTGTTCAAAATTCAAAAAAAATAAAAACCTAACAAGCAAAGGACCGTCGAAGAAGAGTGAGAACGGACGAGCAGTGGTGAGGGACCGTTAGAGAAGAGTGAGAGTGGTTGGGCGGTGGCGGTGGTCGCAAGGGCAGTGACTTAGTGAGGAAAGAGGGGAAAAAGATAAGGGTGTTGGCCTGTTGCCGCGAGGAAAGAGTGGTGAGGGACGAGCGGTGGACAGTGACTGAGTGAGAAAAGGGCAGAAAAAATAAGGGTTGCCGCAACTAAGAAATTAAGAAAGAGTGAGGAAGACTGAAAGGGAAAAGGAAATAGGGTTTAGGTTTATATATGAAGGGGAATATGGTTGGGGTATTGGGCTTCCTATAAATTCGGTTTGGAAATTCGGTTTTCGGTTTTTAGAAGCCCAAAACCGAAACCGATCCCCAATCCATATTTTTTTAAAATTCCAAACCGATCCAAACAGAATTTCCAAAAAAACCGAACCAAATTGTTAATTTGGATTGAATCAGTTTGCGGTTTTAATCCATATCACTTTCATCCCTAGTTGTTAGTAGCAAGGCTTTAGCTTAGAAAATATTCTACTCAAGCCAAACAGATTAAAATGGTTTTCAATCTAATATTGGATGGAGCTCCATTTTTTTTGTAATAATAAATTTGTTTTCTTTTCAACTTAAGAAAACAATTTTCATCACTTTACAAGCCTAACCAAGGAAAATACAAATAATATGTCAACTACAATAAAATTTTCCTCGAGCAAATAGCATATAAGAACTTAAGCTAATCCCTTTGCATTAAGAGATACAAACAATTAATCTAACATCTACAAATCAAGGCTGACTACTAGGTAATTTGATGAGAACAGAATGCTCTGGTTTGTGGTCACACTCGAAATCTAGATGCACGAATGCTCGCTCAACTTCTGGAAGCTTCTCAATTTTAATCTGCAATGACTCTCCAATTGCATGAGCTTCTTTCAAAGGCAAGTCTTCCGGTAGCTCAATGTCAACCTTTTTCAAGTCACAACCATTTAAGAATTTCAAACATAAAAAAGTCATACTATATTTAACATTCTAGTATCCAACTGAAATTGAGACTGACCTCAACAAAGTATAGAACACCGAAGGTATATGCTCGAACCGTATCAACACGCTTGATTTGAGCATGATGTTGTATAACTAGGTAGGTCTGTTTCTGCAAGACTTCCGGAGGAGCTGCTTGCCCAACCAGAGAAACTGCATAAAATGAAAGGAATGGTATATAAATTGAATAGCACAGATTCCTTTACTTAAATAGCCACTGCAAAGATGCAAATACTTTTGCCAAAAGCCTTAAAATGCATATATAGTGGCGAAGCTAGAAATCTTTTTAAGTATGTTTAAATCAATTACAACAATCCACCAATTACAACATGTACACAACCTGCATTTTCAAAAACGGTTCCAGACCAATTTGAAATTGTGTATATAGCCAGAGCAATAGCACCAATAGGATCAATCCACCAATAGAATTTATCGCCGAGAACTGCAGCTATTAATCCCACAACATTTGTCACCACATCAAAGTAGTGATCCTGTCAATTGGTACAAACAGAAGCAAGTCATTATAAATTGCATATGATCTTTACTAAAGCAATGCTACAATAATGCTTCTGTTTTTATTATAGAGAAACTCTGATCTTAAGAGTCATATGGATACCTTTGCATATGCACGAACGATCCTGTTCCCTGAGCTTTTGCAATAAAACCAAAGTTCGAATTTTACAGTTGTGGCAGTAAGCATGATAGAGTACAGCCAGATAAGCTGCTCATGCGTCATCTTTGGAGAAGGTTCATTTCTTATCAATTGTTCCACAGCTTCAATGAGTACCTGAAACCCTGCATCAAAATGTATTTTTAGTGAGTCAAGAGTGATATTGCAACATTATATCCATCTGCAAGTTCAAAGGTTACCAAGCGTGGCCATGACAGCTGCAAATATTACAATACCCACAGGTTGAACCCTTAGTTTGCCTATAGGGTATTGGTAAATATTGATGTTCTTCATCGACAAATGCGTGAACCATAGAATTCCACCAGCCATGAGATCTAACAAGGAGTCAAGTGTTGAGGCTGCTATAGCTATAGACCCACTTCTTATAGTTGCATATATCTGCATTTTAAGCAATCACGAAATAAGATATGTATCTAGGGAATTTATAAAGAAAACATTGTTGATGCTAGGCTCTCTCAAAAATTAATGTTGCCTTGTTATAGCATAAACACCTTTAATGCTAGCAACACAACATTAGCTCCATTAGATATGTTCATTGCTCTCTCGTGTTGTACTTGTTCTCGTCTTTCTTCTTCTTCATTGATGTCAGGAGGTACATCTAAAGCATCAACCTCCTCGAATGATTTTAATGTTGAAACTTGCCTTTCATAGTATTCCTTCTCCGCTACCATGACACAAGACAAAGTACAAGATGGTAAATTCAAGAAGACTGAATCTCCTATACATTATTAAATCTGACAGACTTCAGAATTTGTCAAACAAGATCAGAGTACAGTTTAACCTTGCCAAATTTCCAATTAAGTTCAATATTTAAGGAAAAGATTTAGCAAAATATTGGTAAGATATATCTACTATCAAAGTTTTAACTAATATTTCGCAGATTCAACCATGGCTCTATAGTCTAAATGTATGTAGGTCCTATCCTTCATACTCAACAATAAACAATGTACAGCAAACCAATAATTAAGTACTCTGTATCATTTTGCACCCAAGAAAAAGAAAAAACCATGTATCTAATATAATGAAGTTATCAATAATCAATGTAATGCTAGTAAAATAGAATCTAACAATCCCTTATAAATAGATAATTGAAAGAAACACATTGAGAAAGTAAATTACCTTCGATTAAGCCGGAGCTATTGGAAAGGTCTAGATCAAAAGGGGACTCAGGATCCATGGCCAGCTGAACCTTGTGAGGCAACTTAGAGAAGAAATCGTTCTTAAGACTCGTAAAAGAGTATCGTCGACAACATATATCACCTCTTCCATTCTCATTGTTAACCATGTGTTGTTCTTGCTCATTTGACTAGCCCAACAATAATGGTTTTTTGGCATCATAATCCTCCAATCCACCACCTCCTTCCATATTTCTTTAACTTAACTAAAAGTATATGTCAAAACAACCAATTTCAAACTTCCTACTCACTTTACCAACATCAATGAGCTCACTAGCGAAAATAACAATACATACATAAAAGAGAATAAGCTCGATAATCGAGCAGCGAATGAATTCTCCTTGAAGTGGTGTTAGTTGCAGCTGGCATATCATTGAGACATGCATGAATAACCCATCCCGAAGATAAAGATATACATAAAGTTTTCAGAACCACCCCACAACTTTTTATTTCTTTATCATATGAATGACAAAAAACAAGAACAGGAACAAATAGAAAACGTACGAATAACAAAGAGTCAAATTTGTATAACAACAACAACCACAAAAACAATGATGATGATTGACACAAAACCAATATAATATGAGTAATAACCGTAGAATGAATGAACTCAAGAATGTAACAAAAAAATTATGTATGTTTCAACAGATTTTTGTGGGTTTTTCTGGGGTACAATTTTGGTTTTAAATACACCTAAGATCTGTTTTTGCGTTGGTATGTGGCTGTTGAATATTGATGAAAATATGTGGGACTAGCAGGGTTAAGTAATAAAATTTGACCGTTTCTTTGTTTGCATAAAAAGTTTAGGACAAAAGGTTAAAGATAATTATAATTATTGTCACAAAACCTAGGAATTTTGTCCTTAAATGACTTTCTATATTAAGAAATTACTCCTAAAAGATTCGCGGTGTATTGTGTATATTTGTTACTTACTCTTAGCTATATTTAAGCTAACCATGTCTTTTTGAATGATTAAACATTTTAGACTATTTAATCTTCAAAGCAAAGATGGATAAATATAGGCTTTTTGTTATAAATGTATTTATTTACATCAATAATTGATTTGTAAGCTTTGTTTTGTATATTATTTTTAAAATATAAGCTATTTTGCCATTTTGGTCAATATAGATCAAGTTGATCACGAGGGGTTTATACTAAATATTGTTGTAGAATATGAGGAATTGAAGTTAGGAGGGTGAGCAGTGTGGACTAGTCACCTGTATTTAATCGGAGGCCTTGGAGCTAGAAGAGTTGTAACATGGAGCATTAGCAACGACAGAAGGGATGCGATTTGAAGTAACGCATGAGGGATAGAGCTTCCTAAAAAGAGTTGTTCGAGAAGGGTATCAATCTACGAGAGTCGACTCCATATCTTTTCCTCTGCATTTATCTTTAAATTAGAACACTTAATTGAACAAATAAATCAAATTCCATACCCCCCACCTTCGACTCTTCGAGATCATATGAATGGTTAGGGTGTGGTAGGGAGGGAAGGAGAAGGGAGGAACGAAGGCAATGTAGTGGTATGAGATGGTGTAAAACGATGGAGGCAAAATGGGCAAAAGCATCATGCGGTGGTCAATTGATAAGGTCCAAATTTAGCAATTATACATGATAACTTGTGCTTTCTGCAATGATATTTTGACGGATTCGTAAAATGTTTGCTAGATGACGCTTATCTAGATGATCCCGTTTGAATGAAATTACAAATTACAATTCAATAATGTAATCTCAAAAAGCCCTGACCATCATAAAAGTATAAAATAATTATTTGAATTCAACAAAATCCATTTTTAAAGCATGAACATAATTTATAATAACAATAAACGCCACAAAATTATAAATATATATAAATGGATGACAAAGTTATATAATGTCGTAATCAAATCTCCTTTTATTAGTTCCAAAAGACACATGACGAGTGTACACAATCACATATTGATATGGGATAGAAAGCACAAAGTAACCAAAATACCCTCACAGGCTCAGTATTACAACATTACTCTACCTCTCCCTATGTATGCATCAATGGCAAAAGTTTATTTCAGTATTTGTTCGATTAGCTCCCCTTCAACGCCCTCCATCTCCTGGTAAAAAAGCCTCATTTAGTCCCACTCTCAACCATTTTTATTCTGCCATTTGAAACACATATGGGATACTATTTCCTGAGTAATCATACTCGGTATATTCAACAAATGAAAACCTACGGAATTCAATAGCTTTTTAAAGCAAATATACCATGATCCAAGAACATACAGTTATGAGTTAGCTCAAGGTAACACTTAAGAATAACAACCGTACTTTAGCTAGAAGGCCAAATATCAATATAATAATAACATTGGCAATTATTACGAGTAGATGTTTGCCAGCTTTGATGCTGAGATACATAAACAGAAAAATAGGATCAATTGCAAATAAAAGATAAGTTACATGATCGACTTGATAAACCTTAAACCATCAATAAATTCTCCAATATCTACATCAATGATGGAAGTGGAAACCTAACACAATTAGTTGTAAATGCATTGCTAGGTTAGCTGAACAACTAAAATGAGCAAACCAGCCAGCAACTCGGTCAGCTATTATGTGATTTAGCCTGGCACTACTGCAAATAATTGAAATTTTAGCCTAAACTTTAAGTGCTCAAGAAGAAGGAAAAAAAACACGCAAACTGCCACTAACAAGTTGATCAATTGCTTGAAAGAACCTAAACACCTTTACAAACATGTGCTAAGTGCACAAAATAGAACACAGCACATAAGTAAACCAAACCACTAACATCTAAGAATTCGGCCTTCATGAGTAACTATGTGGCCAAAAACACTACCCAAGGTTGCATCTTTTTGACCAACTAGTAATTGTTATTAGCTGGTCTCCCTACCCCCATCTCCTAAAATGTTAAAAAAAAAAAAAAAAAAAACAAACAAAAATGCATATTGAGTTGGAAATCTCTTAATCTAGTATCACACATTCCACTAATTTACACAACTATGAACTGTCATCAACAAGATGCTGTCAGTTTCCCCCACTTTGTTTTCAGCAGATTTACAGACTCACTCACACTGTCACACAGTGATATGATGGCATTGTCTCAAGTATGGTGTCAAGAAACGAACCTCGACAGGATTAGTGCGGAAGTCCCTCAGCAGCTTAGCCCTGAATAATAGTCTGTAATGACCTAACATCAAGAGTCGTACTTCTTTCTGAATTGTGGAAGCACTTTGCATGCAATGCTTTGGAGCTTCAGCAACAGATCCGGTTCACGAACCAGGAACCAAATAAATGAATCAATCAATCAAAAAAGCACTCAAGTACTCAACAGATATATGGCTCTTCAAATTTAAAAGCAACCTCAAAAACTAAACTACTGAACTGGACATCATCATGATATGGTTTGATGTGACTGACTATAGAATTCAGTGAAATCAAGTCGGAAAAGGAGAAATTTCAGGTCAATATGTTGCTGGACTGGCAATTCAGAGATAAATCCTGTAAGAAGGGATGAATACTTTTTTCCAATATCATCCAGTTCCTGGCTCATAGAGCTGAGAAATTTAGCAGCATGTTGGGTTAAGGCCTTCCTGCCCTCAGATGCCCATGAACCAGGTTCTGCAGATCTGCTACTTAATTGCCTAGATAGTTTTTTCTTATCATCAGTAGACCTGTAAATAATGATTTCCAGAGATAACTTAGCATATACGATAAAAGCAGAATAACTCTACATGATAACATGACAAACAGAAAGATACCTTGCTTGCACTTCATAAATGCCTTCATATAATCTGTCAGCTAAACTCCGGAAGCGCAGTATCAGGTCAAACAAAACAAATAGTGTCTCGAATAAACTTTGTGATCTCTCTCCAAGAAGAGACTTCTCAACTATGGAATGGAGATAGTTTTCATGAGCAGCAAGTAGATCATCAAGATCTTTCGCTGCTTCAATTTCATTAGAAAAATTAGACCATGATACCTCCAAAACTTCAAACATAATGTAGTACTGCAAATTTGAGACAAAATGATTCATCTCATCCCAAAGAACTTGGCATTTCCGCAATGTCGAAAGCAACTTCACTTTAACTGCTTGTTGCAATTTGATAAAGGAGCGAGAAGTGATACAATTTGGCTTCATAGTTTTCCATGTACTTATCAGTGCATGCTCAACTCGCCTAAGCTTCCACAGGAAATTGAAAATTCTTAGGTACCTTGACATAACAGATTCCGTGAAAACAGTATCTAGTGGAACTCTGGCA
Source organism: Chenopodium quinoa (assembly GCF_001683475.1). Lineage (NCBI taxonomy): Eukaryota > Viridiplantae > Streptophyta > Magnoliopsida > Caryophyllales > Amaranthaceae > Chenopodium > Chenopodium quinoa. The sequence goes on along the minus strand of NW_018743212.1, from coordinate 3,824,842 downwards.
TCATATTCCAAGGAGAACACATCCCAGCCCCTATCTCCAGAATTATGTGGCATCATCTTGACTCTCAGTCTGTCCAATATATCGCGGTCATCATACTGTGCATTTGATGACCTTATAGCAGTTTCCAACAGCCCCGCCAGCTTAAATGTGCTAATAGTGTTGGCTGGCTCAGAGAGTTCTGGCCCAACTATGTCCATTAGATACTGCACAAAATCACCCTGTCCAAGCAACAAATACCGTTTTATTGCCATACAATGATCTTTAAACTTGTAGCGGTTGTAGATAACATCCAGTAGATGCTTATCAATCCTCTTAGCTGCTTCAGCGACCAACAATTCAAGAGCATCAGTTTCTCCATACCCAAGACCACCTCTCCCTGTTGTGGTTCCAGCAGCAGCTGCCGCCTCAGTCGCAGCATCAGCCCATCCTCGGTCTTCACAACATACCCTTAGGAAGTTAATTGACTTCCCAGTCCTCAGAATGCGCTGTGCAAGAGATGGCGAGATGAAAGAAGGAAGCATCCCACGATGGAGCCGATAACCCTCTCTCCAAAGGGATTCAGCCTTGACAGGCTGCCCTACAACAAAAAACTCAGCAAATATATCTTCGAGCTCCCCTTCCAAGACCCAACTTCTAACCATTTCAAACAGGGGTGAGCAAACCCGACGCAGCAAACGCTTCATAAAATCCCTCACAAGGGGATCCCCATGTTGGGCATGCATATGAATAGCCCCTGCCATCGCCCCACCTCTCAAAACTCTACAAATATCAGCCAATACAGCCATAAGCCTCATCTTAACCATAGGTTCAGCAAACCAAACCGACAGTCTCCTTAAAGAGAGATAATTCCCTGAAGTGGCATTTTCAGAAACCAGTGGAATGGGATTCATTGCCTGCGCTTCAAGCACCGCTAAAAGCTTATAATACTCGGTAAGCTCATCCTGCAATGCCGCGCAAAATGCTTGCCCCACAGTTCCGACATCTTGAGAAGGAAAGTGATCCATGCTCTCCGATATGTACCCTTTAACTTTCCTAAACAACCAACCCAACTCACATAATTTCTGAATCATAATCCTAGTAGCTCTAGGTACCTTAATAGAATCAGACAAAGCATACCCATCAATAGTTCCATCAAATTTAACATAACTTCCATCAATTCCTTGACTAGCATACAACACATCCCTAACCAAAACCTCCTCAGAAATATCATTCTCTTCCTTCAACAAGTTAGCAAACTCCCTAAACGCAATATCGCGAATATTGTCAGGATCTTTCGACAACACTAAAACCCCACCACTCCACCCCACTTCTTTATCACGAGAAACCTTCGAATTATCACTCAACTGAGAATCATAAATCGCTGGCAAACCCCTAGAAACCGTGGAATTCGGTTGTTTTTTAGCAATTTTACAGTCTTCAGACACAACTCTAAGTAAATACAAAACCGCCCATTTGTTATTTATACTACCAGGACCAGTTTTCGACGCAAATTTCGAATAAAGATCGGCGAAAGTAAGGGCTTCGGAAGATTTACCTTGAGTGACGAGCTGACGCTTAATTGATTCCGCCATTGCAGCTTCATCAGCAGCAATTGAAGGCGTCATTCGACTAGATAAGATGCGAATTGCATAGCGGAGAGCTTGATTGAAGTGATTAGAGTCAATTGAAGAAGAATTAGGGATTACGGAAGTGGGTTGATTAGGGTTAGGGTTAGGGTTTTGGGGTTGTGAAAGTAAACGATTAACAAGCTCTTTAACTAGATCTAAGACCTTCTGATCCTCCATGAAAATGGCAATTTCCGAAGAAACCGGAGAAAGATGAAAGAGTCAGAGTCAGAGTGAGAGTCAGGAGAGAGAAAGAGGGAAAAGGGAAAATTTTGGGTTTTTTTTGAAAAGAAGAAATTAATGGATGAATTATTTTAGGGTTATAGTGATTTATGTTGGGCGCGCAAAATGATTACTGTTTGCCTTTTCAAAATTAGATTATTATTTTTTTGGACTTTTTGAAAAGAAAATACCTTATACATTACAGTTTTTGTGAAAAATTACTTTATTAAACAAATGTTGTAAGAAACTACCTTATAAAACTTAGATGTAAGGCTGAGCAAAAAATTTGAAAATCCGAAAATTTGAAGATCCTATCCGCATCCGATCCAAAAATTATGGATATCCGATCCGAAAATATCGGATATCATATATCCAACTCTTGGATTTCGGATGTCCAATATCCGAAAAAAATCATTAATTTTGTTACAAAAACATTATTTCTTACGGAGTACGGTACAAAATAGTGAAATACACCAAACCCTATATTCTTTTTCTTTAACCTATCCCACGCCACCCCACCTCTCTTTGTCATATCTCAATTTCTCACTCTCTCCCCTCTCTAATAACTTCATCTGCAACTTCTCTCCTCTCTAACTTTCTCTCCTCTTTTCATCTCAAAATCTCAATTTACAATCTCATACTCTCAGATCTCCTTCACCGACACTGACCACCGACTCACCTAACTTAGCGGGCTCTCTTCCTATGGCTCAAGCTCACCAACCTCCACCGGCCGACTCAAGCTTTACGGGTCACCAAACCCACTGTTGTCACCAAATTTGCGACAACCATTAGAACACTTTTTTACTTTTTTCTGATTATTTTCATAATTTTGTTTAAATAATTCTTTATGTATATAATTAGTCTTACATTATTGTGGGTTATTTAATTCTTGATTATGATTTTCTGGGATTTAATTGTTCAAAAAATCAATTTTTCCATTAAACTTGTATTTTTTGTATTTATTTGTTAAAAGGTTCGGATATTAGATATCCGACCTAACCGATCCGAAATTTTCGGATATCGGATATCCAAATATTTTTGGATAGGATATCAAGTAACTGAATTTTTGGATACGGATATCCGATCCGAAATTGGATTTTGGATTGGATATCCAATCTGTGCTCAACCCTACTTAGATGTTGTAAGAAACTACCTTATAAAACACTAAATGTTGTAAGAAGCTACTTTTTGCCGGATTATTGCATTGATTAAGGGACGTTTAATGATCCATTTTCAATCATTTTTTTTTACCTTTTCCCAACCAATTTATCCATAGCCCCTATATAATCCCTAATTCTCCTTCTCTTTCATTGTAAAATCAAGCACGTGGTAGCAACTTATAACATTTAGTTTTTATAAGGTATTTTCTTACAACAAATTTTTTATAAGGTAGTTTTTCCACAAAAATCTTTTTTTTTTTAACTCCCTCCGTTTTTTCAAATGCTTTAGATTAATCGGGATATAATTGTAAGAAGGATAAGTTGAATAATGTAAAATATTGTAAGTAAGGTTTGTTTGGAGATTAATACTTGGGCCTCATTTAGTTGATACAAGAAATAAATTTCCGTCATAAGTTGTATTTTATGGGAAGTTATTTCCCAAATGAAATTCCTAGGAATTTTAAGTTGTTTGGTTGTGAGTCTTGAGACAATGGGAAGTTGAAATATCCATGAATTTTGATTGACTAATTAGGGCCTAGGTAATTTACTTCCTATGTTTTGTGGAAAGTAGAATTCCCCATGAATTCCAACTTTCCTAATTTTTGCTTTTTTGTGTCAACTAAACTTTCACCCAAATTACAAATTCCCATGAATTTTCAATTCCCACATTTTATTTTGTCAACCAAACAAGCCGTTGGAAATTTTATTGGTAGCCCTTTTCTTTTGCTTTTTTTCAATGGTAGCCAATTTCTTTTCGATTATCATTGGCAGCTCTAAACTTCTACAATTTATCAAACGTGATTTTATTGAAGGATATACAAGTTTATAACCTTGGCAAATTTGTAAATGAATTTCCTAGAGATTCGTGCTTATATGATAAAAAGTTTTTTTTGCATTTTTGTCTTTCTTCCTCATGTAAACCACCACCGAACCAACCACCACCACCACCACCATATTCCTCCTTCACCTCCATCCTTCTTCAATCCACAATAAAAAATCGAACATTATCTTCATCTTCTTCATACGAACTGACCACGAGCTTCAATGTTAGAACGAAACCAAAGCTTAGTTTCAAGCCTGTAATGGAGAAAATAATGGAGTAGCTAGGGGGAGTGATGTGATAGGAATGAACCATTGAAAATTCTTTTTTTAAGCTTTGTTTAGGTTTAGCCTATAGGTTTTACATTTCACTTGAAAGGGTTTAACCTATTTTAGCCAATAGGATTTTGATTTTATTTTAGGTAGTTACAGTTTGTTAGGATTTGTTTAGATTGTTTCTATAAATTGATTTTCTTAATTAAAGAATTGTCTAACAAGGCTATGCAAATTGTAGTATAAATATCTTTGTCATTCATAAAATAAAAACAGTTGACATATTGATTAAAACTTAGAGTTTGACTTGTGTTTCAGTAAAGATTCACATTGTTTAATTTTGCAGAGATTTCACAATTTCTTAGTTGTTATTAAACCTTGGTTAGGAATTAATAACTTCATATACTAAGTGTGGTTGTTGTATGCTCACTTACCCTTTGGGCTGGGTTCACCATGCCCCGAGTTACTCCATTTTTCTTAGGATTTTTGCTGAATTCGACGGAGAAGCCGCCGTCAATGTCGATGTTGGTGATAGTGTCAATGTCGATTCGGTTCGCAAGAGGAAGATAAAGATGAAGATGTTGGTTGGTTTGATGAAGATGTTGGTTGGTTTACTAGGAGAAGATGAAGATGGTGGTTGGTTTTCGGTTGTGGATTGAAGGAGGAAGGAGATGAAAAAGGACGATGGTAATGGTGTTGGTTGTTTGTTTCGATGGTGTTCCAAAGATGAAGAAAGAGATGAAGGTAGAATAAGGATGGTGATTTACAAAAATACCTTCAATTTGTCATGGAAATGACCCTTTTAGCCAATTTATTATCACGGTTATTAATTGGGTTTTCCTCAACTTATTGATGATTATTAGGTAAAATTTCGTTAAGTATAACCCATTATAAACTATGGTTAACTTTTTAAAATTCAAATAGATTATTTTTTCAAAAAATCACACAAATATTATTCCTATTAATTTTCACCTTATCCTCCTCATCTCTCTCCTCAAAAACTACTTTATCAATGATGGCAAACATGAATCACTCCTTCAATAAAAGAAAAGAACACCTAATCTTTCTCCTCTAATCTTGTTATATTCATGTTGTTTTCAATGCAATTCCTAACATTGGAATTCCAAAATTAGCCTTGTATATGGCTAGAATATTGGAGAAATTATCAATACTATTAGTGAGAATGGTGAAGAAGTTATGAAAGAGAAAGTGGAGGACGGTTAATTATGATACCCCAAAACCCTACAATATCAATCAAAGAACAACACCTTTTTTTTACCCTCAATTACAAACGATGATTGCACGCCGACGCGCGGGCAGGTGCTGCATGTAGTGTTTAGAATCAAGAATGTCACAAGTAGATATAAGGGAATATTTACAGGAAATTATATTAAGAGATTGCAACATCTTCGTCTAATTCAAGGATGACGGGACTGATTTTTGGGTCGTTTTTGGTGAGTAATCGGAGCTCACAAATTAAAGTGTTGTGATTCTGTAGGGAATTTTCATCTCCGCCCTACATGTGGGTCATGTTTTTAGGCATGCCGGCACTCCTAGGAAAAGAAGCTAGAGAAAAAGAGCGCCAACAAGTTTTAGGACCTTGTAAATCGTTCACGATTGTGAAGGTTACACCCTGTTCACAATCACAGAGATTGCTAACTTCATAGTGGTGTGGAACCATAACTGGATGTTCGGGGGATGATGGTATGAACTTAACCTTCAAAGAGGTCAAACCCGCCCTAAAATAGGCCTCTACTTAATTCTTATTGATATTCATGCGCGCTTTTTGGTCAACATACATACATCAAATTAATCCTAAACATGTTTAATCTATGTTGTTTGATTATTAATGCACAATTAAGTCTAATACTAGGATCAATTGAATTAAAATCACGTTAACCCTAAATCAAATTATTAATTATCTTATTAGGCGTGATTTCAATTACAAATTCTCTTTAAACCTACAAAAAGGGTGTGATCAAGCAATTGCAACAAATCATTGATAATGAAGAAATATATAATTAATTTAACAACCATCATAAAAACATCATTAGTAGTAAGATCCTAGGCATGATACTAAACAGATTAATAGCAACCCTAACATGTTACTAATAACAAAATCAATATGTCATCCTAAACATGATTTCTATTCAAGAAAGTAATTAAATTACTCACTTTGATGCTTCAACCTTTTTGCTATTAAAATAATACATAAATTAGTAAACTTCATGAAAGTAGAAATCAATAAAATAACTAATAAACTAAATTAATTAAGAATTGAAATATAAATTTGGGTCAAAACCCTCAGAAACATCAACCTTGTACGTCGAGGTTGAAGAAAACGTCGAATATGGTTTGAAATATTCAAATCACGCAAAGGAAGTATGGTGAATGATTAGGATGTGTCTAGGATGTGTTTAGGCTAAGAACATGGGTTTAGGAAGCTCTAGTTTATTAATGATTGTTATAATGGTTTTTGTTGATGATTGTAATTGGGGAAACGACCTATATTTATAAGGAAAAAATAGAGTCGAACAATTGGAAAAAGACCAGAAGTTCTGACTGGGATAGAACTTCTCTGTCACGGCGCGATGGTATTTGTCGCATCGCGACAGAGCTACCGAGGCGCATTCTGTCGCTGTCTGATGGTTCAAAAGATATTAAAGTTCGTGCGGAGTTTTGTTTCTGATGGGTTAGCTTTGCAAAATATATCCGAGCGTCTTCCGAAAAAATTAAGGATTATCATAAGAGTTTTATTCAATCTCAAACTCTTGATCTTTATCTTTTCGGGAAGGACAAATTAGAATCTTCTAGAAGATTCTAGCTGACTTGGATTAGGAATATAATCATATGGGGCCTAAATAAAATATTTGGACTCCATATAAGCATTGGGTCGTACTAAAGGTGGGCCTAGTGTAACACCCTAGAAATTCCTTTCCTTAAAATTACTTGTTTTTCTCTTTTAAAATACAAAATAGGAAAATCTAAGACATTACCGCCACTGTGAAAATGGCTAAGGAAATTATCAAAGACACATAGGGGAATACTCACTTTAAAAACCATTAAAAACAAATTAACTTAAAAAGTCAAACCAAACAAAAGTAAAGTAAAACAAAAGTCAAACGAAGTCAACCTACAACTTGGAACCAATTTAGGCCCTTATCAAAACCCAAAACGAATGTTAAAAACTTTGTGTTAGTCTCACAAGAAAATATATAATAATCAAAGCGAATAAACACTTCAAAATTTTTATGGAAACTAAACAGAAATCACTCTTCACTCATGCCAATCATGAATATGCTTCATCACCTGAAAAGCTTCCCTTTACTTTTCCCCACTACTCGCCATTAGAAATGGGTCGTCGTAGGGCCAAGATAAAGACAAGGCCAAACAAACATACAAACACACAATCAGCAAAGCTGAGTACATAAGCGTAAACAGTACACACTAACATGCTTTTAACCTATCAACACACAACTTATCTTGTTGCAACTATTTACAAGCATACAACATACTATACAACCAAACAATAAATAAATGAATTGCTTATTTAATTTGATTACGCATCGAACGGGTTTCCCACCAAATCCCTGTTCCAAATAAATTGAGGTAAACTATACCGGGAGCTAACCGGGTAGGAAAATGCCACATGAAAGTGACTAGACGTCCTATGCATAAGAGAAATAAAGGAAAATACAGCGTCATGTACTCCCATACGAAGTTATGGTTAAATATAAAACCCTATAAATCCCCCCCATATGTTCATACTCGAGGTATATACGTTCCAAGAGTTTTGGTGCGTAATCTCTTTCACTTTACGTTGTTTACATATTTTAGATTTGGTGATGACTCTCAATCCACAACACAATCAATCATCATAATTCATTCAAGCAATCGAACATACCAATTTAATTCTTGGATAATTAGTGATCACACAAATTTAATGTTGAACCCTTATTAGACTACCCCGACGTTAAATAATAAGCGCATAAAGCACCGCAAATCCTATCCCTCGGTGTTTAGAGCACCTTAAGTGCACTTAGGCACCGCATTTCCTTTTGTTCATGTGTACTAAGACACTTGATAGCTCAATTCCCATGCTTAAAGCATCAATAAAAATTATATGAACCATCATAAAATTCCCTTTTTATATTCCAAACCAAATTAAACATTTAGTTTAATTAAACATGCTCTCAATCATGCCAATAATAAAAGTGTGGTTCATATTCAACATGCCAACATAATTAATTCTAATCATAAATTCACCATAAATAATTCATATTTCACAAATAAATCGCCAACATCAATCCAGTCAACAATTCCAACCAACACCTATCATGACACTACCTTGAAATTAATTAAACAAAGCCTAGCAATACTTCTATACACTTAAATAATTATTGAGTACGCGAACGTACCTCGAATATGATCCCAAAATCACCACGACTACACGATATCACTCACTTGGAGATCTCCTACAACCCAAAATTACAATGAGACATTAATACCTATTCTTAATAAATTTCCAGCAATATATATACTCTTTAAATTACTTTTAAACCCTCTAAAACATGCTGAAAATTTATTTAAACCACCTACTTTTATTCCCAATTAATGGGTAATTAAAAATCCTTTCAAGAAACTTAATTCTAACTTTTATATAGAAATTCCAGCTTTATAAAAATTTATAAAATTGCTGTAATTATGTTTAAAAACACCTATTTTAATAATCAATCGACTACAATCAATTTCCATCAATATTCTTTAATTTAGAAGCCTAGGGTTTTCAATTTGGGGCTTTTTAATTCAAAAACAAAATCTTAAAGTTAATTACATAATAATCGTTATTCAAACACCATAAAATCATCACACACACCAAAAACAATAATTAAATCAAGGCTAGATTAAATTAAAATCGAAAGAGAAGTTTTTTTTTTTTTGAAACACAACCGCACAGATGGGATGGGGCTGCTGCCACCCTCCACGCAGGCGGTTGCTGCTGGCGGCGGTGGCCGACCGATGGGAAGTGGTGGTGGCGGCCGACCACCATGTGTGTGTGCGTGTGAGGTGCAAAACAAAAGGGGAGGGATTAAAATTAAGGGGAGAGAAAATAAGAGAGAGAGAGAGAGAGTTTACCTTTGGGTATTCTCCACCTTGGGGAAAGGTGTAACTTGCTCATGTGATGGGTATTTATACCCTCTCTCAAATCCCTCCGAGCTTGAAATTCCCCTTCTACCCTTAATGATTACTTCTCCTATTCAAACTAGTCTTTGACTTTCTTTAAATTCCATTGACTTTAAAATTTCCTTTTATAAAAAAATTTTGCCGCAAAGTTTTTAAATAATAAAATAAAATATTTCCAAAGTAATTAAATAAATAAAAAATGGACTTTTAAATTAAAATAAACCTTTTTAATTAATAAAATACCATAAATAATTCATTTCAAATTATTTAAATACTTCATCAAATAATGTTTTAGATTAATATACGTATTAAAATACGGGGCATTACAACTAGGTTCAGTTTGGGCTCGGTTTAGTATTTTGGCCATATCTCGCTCGGTTTAAGTCGGATTTGGGCTTATAATATATCGTTGGAAAAATATTTTCAAACCCCATCCAAATAAAAAATAATTAATTGGACTGGGAAAATGGACCAAAATAATAAGGTTGGTCGCTTTTTATAACTTGGGCACGAGATAAATGAATTTAAGGACACAAAATGAATGTTTTGGATTAAAAACACTTTGGGTAAGGTTAGAAAGATGGTCTAGGCTTAAAGAAAACTTTGCGTGACCTTTCAACTTTTTGCTGAACTCGTCAATAAAAACGTGAAAGGTACTCATCACTGGGTTTGGTGTTTGGGGAGACACAATCAGATGTGGTGTTTGGTGTTTGGGGAGACACAATCAGATGTCTTTAGAAGCCCTCATTTTAACCGAGTTTGGAGAAACGTAAGTTTTGAAAACGATAGTTAAAGTATTTCGAAAGGGGCGGAGAATGATCTAGAATGTTTTGCGATCCTAAATCATCCATTTAACGCCGATACATGCGGAAAACGTCAGTCCAACAAATAAAGGAGTTATAGGGAAAGAAATGTGTATCTGACACTGCCGGGTACACGCCTCTGGGTGACATCTCGTTAACTTGAACATATTTTGATGACCTCCACATTCTCAGGGAGCACTGTCAAAGACCACTTCGCCTTGAGTCATCTTCTCGAATCGGGTGACAACCTCCTCATTCTCAAGTAGTGCTGTCGAAGATTACTTCGCCTTGAGTTGTCTTCTCGAATCTTCTCGTCTTCATGCCTTAGAAGTGATAGTTTCTCGTGCCTTTGGGAACCTATCGTAAAAACCTTACTCCCTACAATTTTATCGAGGTCAAATTGATTTCCGTAGAAATATTCCTTAATGGTTATATCTCACCTTGAGAGTCCTATCGAACCATCTTTTGGAAATCGTGATCGTAATTGGGCCGATCACTACTTAATGTGATCGTAATTTGGCCGATCACTAACTAATGTGATCATAATCGGGCCGATCACTACTCAATGTGATCGTCATCGGGCCGATCACTACTCAATGTGATTGTAATCGAGACTTCTTGATAAACTGCTCATCACGAGGCTTAAGGAAGAATAAATTGCTCATCACAAGGCTCAGGGCAAAATGCCAATACCACGTAACAATCCATCATAGGAAATATTGCTACGATCGACAATCCACATCATAGGAACATAACTCTTAAAAGACATTCCGTTTCGGAAAATTTGCCAATGCTATGCGACAATCCATTTAGGAAAATATTGCCACAATTGACAATCGTATCTTGGTAAAATTTGCCAGAAGAGCCAAACGATAACCTTCTTTAGGAAAAACTTGCCACCACCGAAATGAATGACAGTCCATGTCGGGGAACCTTGGCCGAAATATTAAATTGAATAACGACCCATGACAATCCTCTTTGGAAAATTTTGCCATGGTGAACTCGGGGAATGACAATCCAATCTCGGAAAAAATTGCCAAGGGAATTGATAAATGTATGGCAATCCAATCTCGGAAATATTGCCAAATGAGATGATTTGTGACAGTCCACTCTTGGAAATATTTCCAAAGGAGATGATTTGTGACAATCCAATCTTTGAAAAATTTCCAAGGGATTTGATTTATGATAATCCAATCTTGGAAAAGTTGCCAGATAGGTGATATACTTGAACCCTGCAAAAAATTAAATTTTGCCAAAGGACATTGATAGTTGGTTTGCTTGAGGTTGACTTAAGACTCGACATACGTGGCTCATTGTGTAACTCGATGTACTCAAATCGACTCGATGTGGTTTGACACGACATGACTTAAAGTGCATGACTCGTGTGTGCAGACTCAACTTGATGTGGTGACACGACATGACTCATGTGCATTGTGTGGTGATTGTGCTCGTGCATTTCGAAAATACAAAAATGTAAATTTTTTTGTCATTTTTGTAGAGAGAGTTGACTTTCTCCCAAAAAGAAACACGTGAAAATGAAAAGAGGTAAAGTGTGGTGAAAAATGAAGTTTTTGAGCTTCTCCAAAAGGGAAAAAGATGAAAATAATGAATCGCATAATGATGCATGTTGAATGAGCTTAATCAAGTGTATGCATTAATCGTTGTATCTCATGGTGCAAGGATTGTAGCATCCCAGACTATCTTAATTGATGATCCGATAATGAAAGTGTTTGGGTAACTTAGGCTCGGAGGCTAAGTACCTCATACTTTGTGATGATAATTATGATAATGAGTGATTGTAAGATGACAAGGTGTGCACTAGAGTCGTATCAGGATTTCATGATAAGGTTCCTAAGGAAAGGATTATTTGGCTACGTTTGTGATGTGTGTGAGAGTGACACTAAGGTTAGGATGCAAAGGCTAAGGGTATGGAATAATATTTTGGGAAGAGCCAAATGATGGTGACTATTCGGTTGGGTAGGCTAATGAACTAGGGATCAAGCCCCCAACTCTAGCTGTAAAGGGATAAGGATGAGCATATGATCATGATATGAATATGAGAAAATGCATTTTTATTACGACCGCACCCAAACGTGAGGTTGCCTACGTATACGTCAGGAATCATGCCGAACGTAGCTCTAGCCAAACCTCGCACAAGTGTATGTACTCCTCAAGGAGTTCTTTCAAGGGTTGTAACAGGGTTAGGCTAAAGGTTAAAGAAGGGATAAAGGCTCAAGACCCAAAATAAGCCCCCAAGGTGTGCAACCATGTATTTAAATCTTGGTACTTGTATGCTTGAGGTTTCTCACTTTTGAACTTGTTTTTATTTTTGTATTTGAGATTTGTTTTTGAATCTTCTTTGGATAAGTGTGGGCAATCCCGATCATGCGGTCTATCACTCACTTGGAATTCATGTTTCTCTAGCACGGTGTTGAGCATTCGATAAGAGATGCAATATGAGATATGTTCATATCAAAGACATTGGAACATTTGCCTTTTTGCACACTTTTATTGCCTTTTGAACTTTCAAAATTTTAGTACATTGATAAAAATCACTAGAGATTTTGTACTTGGCTTTGAAAATTGCATAAGTTGCACACCGTCCCATCCCAAGGTTAGGTAGATGTGGGTAAAAAAGAAAGGTCAATCGTTAGACGAGGCTCAAAGTGGTTTATCAAAGGAGATTGTATATTTGAAAGGGTAAAGGTGATATGATGTGGCTACAAGGGATGCCTCAAATCATTGGTATACCTCGTGCTTAGTTCAGCGTGGATTTTTTTTTTTGAAATGCAATGCATTGATCATATGCAAGGAAATAAATGCTCATTTTATTGAAATGGAAAGGGTAAAACAAACTCATGAAGTAAATCTAAGAAAAATGATGGAGGACGCCTATGCTAGACTTATTGAGAGAAAGGGGAAACAAAAATTAAGAAAGAAAATTCATGAAAATCCTAAAAAACATGGAATGCCTCGTGCCTCGTCTTAGTATTACTTAGTCTTCTTGCCAACTGGAGGGAACATAAGCTTATTTGCGTCAATGAGATCTTGAATAAGGTTTTAAAATCTATAACATTCATATGTGGTATGATCATTGCCTCGATGGTACTTGCAATAAGAGTGGGATTCCATCTTGAAGATCGCTTTTTTGGTGTTGATCTTTAGTAGGAACAATTGGCTTGATTTAGCCCCAATCGTAGAGACGATCGAAAGCGACATCATAGGATATTCCAATAGGTGTGAATTCCCTTATGGGATTCTTGGCTTATGAAGTATCCTTGTCAAGGGTCCAGATTTCATCGGCATCGACATTATTAATGCAGTTACTATTTTGATGGGAAGAAGAGGAAGAAGGATTGTCGTTCTTCCTGCTATTGCCATTATTGCCTTTGTTATCAGCCCTAGCCTTTAAAAGCTCATCTTCAATGTCAATACCTATGTCATAGACTACCCTAAAATTAGTCAACCCCAAGAACCTTAGGTGCTTAAGAAGTCTTCTTGAAGTCTTTGGAAAAGAACCATTGTTGGCACACTTGTTTTAATGAAAGGGAGAAAATCGAAGAGAAGAGTTGCTTGTCAATCCCCTTGATTTCCATGATTGTTTCGAAAGCTCTCAAGTGGAAGTAAGGGTTATCTGTAGGCTTGAACTTAGGAATGTCAGTGGTCGAGAACTTATGCGGAAGAAGTTCCTTGTCTAGTGAGATTCCCTTGGTACTTATGTCAAGATACTTATAGTCATTGGAAACTTGGCTTAGCTTCTCTTGGATGCGCTTGATGGTCTCAAGCGGAACTTGTTCATTAGTATTTTCAAATTTCTCCACTCGAGTGGAAAATCCCTTAACAAGCTCAGCAAGAGTATCCATGGTTTTTTTTTGGAGAGATTCAATGTCTTCCTTAGTGGCCGACATTGGTTTCTTCTTCCTTCAAACCATGTTACTGAAGAAGATCTCTTGTATATAGGAGTTATCTCGAACTAATCGACCCTCTTTCCATGACCAAGCGCTGTAGAACAGGAAACCATGGACATTTCTTGTAAGGGTGTTAAAAAAAACCCAACCCGGTTGTCCCGTCCCGATTTCCCGACGACTCGCAAAAAACCCGACAGGAAATTTTCAAAATTTCCTGTTTTTTTTAAGGTTGGGTACCCGTCCCGGTAAAACAGCACTTTCGTGGGCTGGGACATGGGACAAGCTTTGCAATTATTACGGATACCCATTAACCACCCAGCACCCACACCTTATCTTCTTCTTTTTCTTTTTCAGCCCCATCCTCCTCTTGCTCTCTCCTCTTCCCCCTGTTACTCTCCTCTCCTTTCTCCTCTCTCTTTCCTCCTTTTTAGTTTCACGTTGCTCTCCTTTTCTCCTCTCCTCGCTTCTTTCTCTTTCCTCTGTTCTTTCTCACGCCTCTCTCTTTCTCCTCTGTTTTTCTTTTTCTTTTGGTTTTCATGGTCAAAACGAAGGTTTTTGTCACAAAATTCGCGAAATTTGGCCAAAACAAAAGTTTTAATGGTTAAATTCAACCATGAAAACTCTAGATCTAGAGTTTTCATGGTCGAATTTGATCGTTTTAAAACAAATCCAAGGTGAAATTCAAGGCAATTTTAGGTTTAAAAGGTATGATTTTGAAAGGAATGGTGTTCTTCCAACAAGTGTATTATTCTGATAGAGGGTTCAGAATTATCAAGAAGCTAATTCTTCAGTGAGATCAAGTGATCGGAATGCCTGGGTGGAGGCCGCTTCCAATCTGTAAAATTAGTGAACAATTAATATTACAACTTTATCTTGACTAAACCCTTCAGGTCGAACCCAAACGAACTGCCGATTCGAGTTGACGAATCAATTCGAAGGATTTGATGAGTCACTAGAGTATTACGAACACAAACGTCGGATATTGAGCCTAGGGTGTCGAGACCGAGCGTCGCAAAATCAACAAGCAACAAGTTCGAGCAAAGCCGTAGCATCACATTGGCCTAGCCATGAGGCTGCTAGGCTAGCTCGAGCTAGCACAACACCATCGCAACACCCTAGGTGTGCGTGCGTGCAATGCTAGCACAGCACCATCGCAGCACCATGAGTGTGCGTACGTGCGTGCAATGCTATCACAACACCATCGCAGCACTATGCGTGCTTGCATGTGTGCGTGCATTGCTAGCACTAGGTGCACAACATGCCTCGCATAGCTAGGCGCTTGCGTGTGCGTGCCTTCGCATGGCAGCACCAAGCAACAACAGCAGCACACTGTGCTTGCTTGCGTGTGCGTGCCTTCGCATGGCAGCACCAGGCAGCAGCAGCACGCTATGCTTACTTGCGTGTGTGCGTGCCTTCGCATGGCAGCACCAAGCAGCAGCGAACTTGAGGCCTCACCCAGCACTAGCAGCCCAGCGCCCAGCACTGCTATGCGCCTTGCAGCATGCTTAGCTTGCTAGAAGCACGCATATGCTGGTGCGTGCTGGCAGTGCTAGCTAGCCAGCAAGGTAGGCAACCAGCTCACCTTGTCCTTGATGCCGGTTTGGAGGAGTGGGGACCAAAGCTTGGAGAGCAAGGCATGGCCCCCTCCCCCTTAGTTATGGTCCTCACCTAACCTCTCCTCTCCTCATGCCACTTGTTGATTTTTGATTGCATTGTTTTATAATTTATTTTTGATTTAAATAAATTAGATGAAAAATGCAACTATTTCACATTGATCATGAATGGGAGTGCAAGTTGTATTTCCCTATAAATACCCCATGATTGGGCATTTGGAAATCAACTTGAGTGGAACTAAAAAAGGCATCTCTTATTATTGAGAAAACCTTTAAGTTCGTAAAACTCTAGTTTTATACTTGGTCAAGTCTCGACTAACCCTCGAGACGAAGATCGTTCGGGTCGGGTCGTGGGTACGAGCCGTTGGAGGCCGTCACGCTTGTGAGGCTTTAAGCTTCGAAGTAAGAGCTCGGTTTACGAGCGAAGCACGCTTCAAGGGTATTACTTCTTTCTCCCTTTTCTTAATTGTTGTATAATTATGTTTATGCATGCTTTATTGCTTTAATTATTGGGGCGGGTCTTGGGCAAGTTTCTCTTTCGTGTAGCGTTGGACGCTACGAAACCCAACAGCGGTATGGGATCCGCGCCCTTTTTAATTATTGCAATTTGTAATTAATTAAGGTGATTTAAAATGGATTTAAATCTCTGGTTGTGTTTTCTAATTGGATTAGAAGCTCGTTTTAATTAATTTTAAAACTCGTGTTTTTTATTTTTGGCTGACGAACCCAGATTTCGACTCAAAAATAGTGATTTTTGGGTGGAATCGATGTTCTAAATCGTTTCTGATCCTTATAGGGTTGTCTAGAAGCCAAAATCCTCCCAGAAATATGTTTTTCGAGGGGTTTTTCGTTTTTGACAAAAAATTTTAAATCTTTATGCCTTGATTAATTTATGCATGTCAAGGATAGATTAAATGCATTGTTGCAATCCCTAATCTACAACAATTTTAAACCCTTTTAAGCATGGTTATGAAGTCATAATGTGTGCTGAAGTTGGTATATTCAATTTCTCACATAAACTTGTTATTTCACAATCATGCAAATAAATTGCATTAAAGTGTGAATGTTTATTGTGAATGTGAAATTTTAAAGTTCCTAGTACATTAAAGATCCAATCTTTGAGTGTTTAAATGGTTGGAACTTTGATTCTAAATTCCATGTTGAACTAACTTTGGATTTATTCATTTTGGTTGATTAAAATCCTTAAAGTTCAAGTGTTTGTGATTAAATTTTGATTAATCTTCATATTGGAAAATGTAATTTTGTTATTTTACACAAGTTAAAAGTTGGAAAAAAATTTCATTGGATGATTGGTTTAATTTTTCCAACTCCCTACTTTGTCAAAACTCATCATTAATTTACATTTGGGTTAAATTAATTATGGGTGTAGCCCTTTAATTTTAAAGCATCAAGAGAGACCTAAATTATTTCAAAAGGTAATTTTGGATGATTTAGGCTTGTGCACCATTAAAATTGAATTTAATTAAGTTGGACTTATTTTATTTTCATTTTTGGCTTAAGTTAATTCTAAAATAAATTTAGGATTAATTTTATGTCACACGTAAATCGGGATTAAAATCCCGAGAAATGGCACACAATCGAGGCAAAAACACCCAAGCGTCACCAAGGCTAGCCGAGCTGCCTAGCAGCCCACATGTGGCTGCCTATGGTGCGCACAAAAGGGGTGTGGCTTGAGGTGCTGCTGTGTGTGGTGAGGGGCTATTGTGTGGCATGGCTGTTGCGTGTTGGCTGATAGCTGGGTGCGTGGCCTAAGGCTGCTGGAGTACTTGTGCGTGTTGCTGGGCAGCGAGGCAGCAAGCCCCAGCCAGCTAGCCCATTGCTGCCAGTGTCAGCGAGCAACTAGCATACGTAGCGTGAATTTGGTGCTAGCTAGCAAGGCCTGCTGCACTAGGCGAGCATGCTAGCACCCAGCACCAGACGCAACACATGGGCTGCCTAGCAGCCATGGTGCGCAGCCCTCGTGTTTTGAGGGTGGGCCATTTGTTTAAATTTTGGGCTATCGTTTTTGCAAAATTTTGGCGTTTTTTAAATTTAATTAATTATTTTAACGAGGTTAGACCTTGATTTTTTAGGCTCTTGCAAAATTTTAATTTTGAAAAAATTTGGGTTAATCTGCTTAATTAATTAGATTAATTAAGGGAAATGCGGAATTTAGTGGGAGCTTGAGTAATTTCGTGAACAAATTGGGCCTTAAGAAACATAATATGATTAAACAACTTTGACTAGATTTAATTAGGCGTATTAATCGGATTAACCACCTAAGTTAGTTACTAGTTTTCGTTTATTGTGCATTATTACTTGTTTTTCGTCGTAAAATGCATGGGCCATTCACATATAGTGAGTGGATGAATGGAAAATATATTTTTTCATAGGTTTCGTGAAAATGGCAACTAGTGGGGCCCGATTAGGATAGAAAATACGGACTGCGTTCCGTTACGTATTTTTGTAAATCTAAATATGGTCTGTGTACCGTTGAGTATTTTTGTACCTTCATATTTAGATTAATCCTAGTCATAGTAGCTAGTAATTTTATTTTGGCAAAGATGTCTCAAGACGACGTTTCGATGAAGACAAGCCAAGATGAAGACCCTTAAGATTTGAAGATTTCAAGGGGTCATGCTAGTTGCCAAATGCATCTATTTTATGCTGTATATATATCATTGTTCTTATATATATATGTGAATGTTAGATGCATGTCTAGGATTTCAAATGTTGCGATGATTAGTTAAGTTCACTTAAATCAACCAACATAGAAACCCTAGGTCCCTAAAATATTGAGCTAAAATTTGTCGTTCCAAGAATAACACTTACTGAACTAATGCGCGTACGTGATGGGCTACGCCAAAGCGAGGCATCACTACCTCCCTAGGAACGTAAGATATACTAGGTATACGAGTTGATCTTGGTTAAGCTCAACGGTATCAGTAAGGAGTCCTTAGATGTCGTGGAAAAAGAGATAAAATGTCAAGAATGCATTGGATGTGACGTTTTATCAAACCGAGAGTAGCTTAGAGCTATTAGCAATTGGATTGCTTACCCTAAAATATTAAGTGTTAAGACAAGCCAAAGCATGCTTAATCACTTTCTGATTTTTGGAATCTTGGAATCATTTTATTCTCGCCAAAAGGGACAAATTATTAATGCGTGGATAAAATGTTTAATAAGATTGAAAATTTGCATGAACGCTTTTAAATTTCAAACTTATTGGTTTATGAATGGTTTTTCATTTCAAATTCTTTCAATTGTAGAAACATGTCCGCATGTAACTCAAACAACAATTCTATGTGCCTTGAACTCCCAGACAAGTTGGCCTTTTGCCTTAACTTGGTCAACTTCAAGGAGTGGAAGGAGGAACTCAGGAAAACTCTTCGGAATTGTTCCTTGGAGTACACTCTTGATACTCCCATTCCAAGCTTCTTCTCTAAGGGAATCATGACCGATGAGGCTTATGAAGAATGGTCTTCCAATTGCAAGAAAGTCTCACGACTTATGGCTAATTCCATCCCGGAAGATTGGAAGGAAAAGCTCTCCTATTTTTAGGACATGTTCCTCAAAGGACTTGAGGACGTTGTCAATATAAGAGTCACCAAGAGTGACAATGGAAACTATGATGGACTCGTGTTTGATTTGACTAGGTCACTCTCAAACATGAAGATAAAGCCACCGAATGTGGGATGTCTTGCTAAATAAAGGCGTCGTCTTTGGACAAAGGTCTACAATACCAAATTGAGACCCGGCATGCCCCTCTGACCTCATGTGCTTGGAATGACTAGGCTCTTCAAACACATGCAACTTCTCGGAATCTCATTAGAGGATGAGATGGTGGGGCATATCTTGCTTGCTTTGCTTCACTCGGGCTATGATGCACTTAGAGTGCATATAGCTGCGGGTAAGGAGATACGCTCTTTAATGGAGGTGGTGCAACTACTTAGCCGAGCCACCGCTTATGGAGTGACTGAGAGGCCCTTGAGAGCAAGGAGAAGGGAGTTCAAGAACAAGGCAAAGATGCCGTGCTTCTATTGTGGTGGGCAATGCCACTACAAGAGGGAATGCAAGCTCTTCCGAAAGGAGGAGGAGGAGAAGAAAGTGTCATCTGCCTCAGGTATCTTCATTAACACTTGTGTTTAAAGCTATTCATAGGTATTAGATACCACATATGACTCACTTTACGTTGCCTTTTCAGGAACCAGGTGAGATGGATGCACAAGTGGATGTGCAACTACAAGCGGACGACAAAGATGGTCTTTTGATCGTGCTTGTAGGCACATTTATTTTGTCTACGACTTGTAATTAAACTAATCTTAGTTTCATCATGCTTTTGAACATACTATGATCTATGGTGTTGGACACCAAGTTGTTTTGATCGTAAGACTTTGACAATAGCTGTTTCAAAATGTCTTGTTTATACATGTTCAATGGAAATTGCATGTTTTTACATATGATTAGACAAATGTTGATACCACTGACAAAACTAAGATAATTCATTACCTTCACCGACGACTATAGTAGATATGGTTATGTCTACCTTATGTCGAATAAAACTGAACCTTTTGAGAAATTCAAAGAATTTCAGAGTGAAGTTGAGAATCAACTTGGCAAGAAGATAAAAGCACTTCGATCGTATCGAGGTGGCGAATATTTGAGCCATGAATTCGACGATCACTTGAAAGAAAATGGTATTCTTTCAGAGCTGACACCTCCTGGAACTCCTCAATGGAACGGAGTATTCGAAAGGAGAAATCGAACCTTGTTAGACATGGTTCGATCAATGATGGGTCTTAGTGAACTTCCTATCTCTTTCTGGGGACATGCGTTACTAACTGCGGCACTAACACTGAACCGTGCTCCGTCAAAAGCTGTCGAAAAGACTCTATATGAATTATGGACTAAGAAACCTCCAAGGTTGTCTTTTTTTAAGATTTAGGGTTGCGAAGCATATGTCAAGCGATTAATTTCTGACAAGCTTCACCCGAAATCAGACAAGTGTTTCTTTGTGGGCTACCCAAAAGAAACCAAAGGGTATTACTTCTACAACAAATCTGAGAACAAAGTGTTTGTTGCTCGTGATGGTGTCTTTTTGGAAAAGGAACACCTTTCCAAAATGACAAGTGGGAGGAAAATTAAACTCGACGAAGTTCAAGAGGACGAGTAACAATGTCAACCTGATAAAACGGACAATCAAGATGCTTTAGAAGCAGTTGATAAGATTGGTCAGAATCAAACAGACAATGTAAATGCTCAACCTATTACCCTTCGTAGGTCGCAACGACCAAGATCTCAATCAGACAGATACCTTGATATTGTCTTAACCAATGATCAGGGCATCCTAGTCATGGATGGAGATGAGCCAGCGACATACAAACAAGCTATGACGAGCCCTGACTCTGCTAAATGGCAAGAGGCCATGAAATCTGAGATGGACTCCATGTCTGAAAATCAAGTCCGGGACTTGGTAAATTTGCCCGAAGGTTACACACCCATCGGTTGCAAATGGATTTTCAAATAGAAAACAGACAAAGATGGAAATGTATCAATATACAAAGCTAGACTGGTGGCAAAAGGTTACAGGCAAATCCACGGGATTGATTATGATGAAACCTTTTCGCCAGTCGCAATGCTTAAGTCCGTCCGGATTATCGTAGTGATTGCTGCATATTACGATTAGGAAATATGGCAAATGGATGTCAAAACCGCCTTCCTTAATGGATTATGGAAGAAACTGTGTATATGACACAACTAGAAGGTTTTGTTGATCCAAGCAACGCTGGAAAGGTATGCAAGCTTAAGAAGTCCATTTATGGACTGAAGTAGGCAAGCAGAAGTTGGAATCTGCGATTTGATGAAGCCATCAGTAAGTTTGGTTTTATCAAGAATCCAGATGAGTCTTGTGTTTATAATAAGGTCAGTGGGAGTGAAATTGCATTCCTAATCCTATATGTTGATGACATATTGCTCATTGGAAACAACACCAAATTATTAGAGTCCGTAAAGGGCTGGCTGGGAAAGTGCTTTTCAATGAAGGACTTAGGAGAGGCACAATACATATTAGGCATCAAGATATATTGGGATAGATCTAAGAGGATGATTGGATTGAGCCAGAGTACTTACATTGATAAAGTACTGGCACGATTCAGCATGGAGAATGCCGAGAGAGGGCACCTACCCATGTCCCATGGCGTAACTCTCAGCAAGAAACAGTGTCCACAGACACCTGTTGAGCGGGAGAGTATGAATTAGATTCCATATGCTTCGCTAATTGGATCGATCATGTATTCCATGATATGTACAAGGCCTGATGTATCGTACGCTTTAAGTGCTACGAGCCGATACCAATCAGAATATCCTAAAGTACCTGAAAAGGAACAAGGATAAATTCCTGGTCTATGGTGGCCACAAAGATTTGGTTGTTGAAGGTTACACCGACGCTAATTTTTCAGACTGACAGAGACGACTTTAAGTCATAGTCAGGGTACATATTTTGCCTAAATGGAGGAGCGTTTAGTTGGAAGAGTGCCAAGCAAAGCACCATTGCAGATTATACAACTGAATCCAAATACTTGGCAGCTTCAGAAGCAGCTAAGGAGGCAGTTTGGATTCGTAAGTTCGTCAGTGAAGTTGGTGTTGTACCCTCCATCAAGGGTCAGGCCAGAGAGCCAAGAGAAAACCAGAAGGTCAAACATGTCCAAAGGCGATTTCACATGATAAGGGAATGGAAATCCGAAGGTGAAATCAGAATTTATAAGATCGGAACGGATGACAATGTGGCCGATCCTTTGACTAAACCTCTGCCGCAAGTGAAGCACAACAAGCACGTCGAGGCAATGGGAATCAAGCACGTTGGAGATTGGCTTTGAAATTCCCTATAGTTTTAATTAAACTGGATGTCTTAATGTAAAACACTTAATTGAAACCATTCATTTATGGAGTAATTGATTTTTCATGCAAAATTACTATTCACTCCATTGCTATTTAATTGTGGTTTATAATTAAATAATGAGTCCATTCGATTTGTGAGAATATTCAAAATGGGGTATCAAGACCATGTCTTGGATAGAAACACCTGTCAAGTGAACATTGAATATTTAAATCGAAAATTATCCCTAATCGAGGTCATTTAACTGATGGACGATTAATGACCACTGGAGATCAGTGTGTAGTATGATTTACAACACCGTTTCTTGTGCTGCAAGGACATAGTAGTCATAAATCATTTGCACAGGTGCTAGTTTGGAACTTCACCGGATTGACCTATGAGAGTACTTTAAGAGATTTAAAAACGTCATAAGTAAATTTCTCATTATAATTATCAGAACCTGTTTCCTCAACCATGAGTATTGTGAAGTTCTCTTGTTTGAGTACTAGTCTCTTTGATGTTGTCAAACATCCACTGTAACTGAGGATTATAACGGGAACACTTGGGAGATTATGTCCACTTAGTAAGAGAGGCTTACAGTACAAGACTGGGAATGTCCCCCTATTAACAATAGGGAATATGTCTTTGTTGTTTACAAGGCCGCTCGAAGAGAGAGACTGTGAAAATGCATAGCCGTACTCAGATGGATTTTAGAAATCATCTGCTTATTGACAGTCGAACTCGGAGATCGAGAAACACTTCTGGACGTAATAAGGATGACGAAGATTCTTACCTTATAGTTCATGAAGAGACATTAAGCCCGACATAGGAAATGGGATATACATTGTATGCACACTTGCTCGGAAGGACAAGTGGGAGATTGAAAGGAATGGTATCCTTTCAACAAGTGTATTATTCTGATAGAGGGTTCAGAATTATCAGGAAGCTAATTCTTCAGTGAGATCAAGTGATCGAAATGCTTGGGTGGAGGTCGCTTCCGATCTGTAATATCAGTGAACAATTAATATTACAACTTTTTGTCTTGACTGAACCCTTTGGGTGGAAACCAAACGAACTGTCGATCCGAACCGACGAACCAATCTGAAGGATTTGATGAGTCACTAGAGTATTACAAACATAGACGTCGGATATCTAGCCTAGGGCGTCGAGACCGAGCGTTGCAATATCAACAAGCAACAAGTTCGAGCAAAGCCGTAGCATCACATTGGCCTAGCCATATGGCTGCTAGGCTAGCTCGAGCTAGCACATCACCATCACAGCATCCTGGGTGTGCGTGCGTGCGTGCAATGCTAGCACAACACCATCGCAGCACCATGGGTGTGCGTACGTGCGTGCAATGCTAGAACATCACCCCATCGCAGCACCATACGTGCTTGCGTGTGTGCGTGCATTGCTAGCGCTAGGCGCACAACATGCCTCACATAGCTAGGTGCTTGCGTGTGCGTGCCTTTGCATCGCAGCACCAAGCAGCAGCAGCACACTGTGCTTGCTTGCGTGTGCGTGCCTTCGCATGGCAGCACCAGGCAGCAGCAACACGCTATGCTTGACTGCGTGTGTGCGTGCCATCGCATGGTAGCACCAAGCAGCAGCGAACTTGAGGCCTCGCCCAGCACTAGCAGCCCAGCGCCCAACACTAGCAGTCCACCGCCGAGCACTATTTTGCGCCAATAGCATGCGTGGCTCACTAGCATCACGCATGTGCTGGGGCGTGCTGGTAGGGGCAGGCTGGTTGTGCTAGCTGGCCAGCAAGGCAGGCAGCCAGCTCACCTTGTCCTTGATGTCGGTTTGGACGAGTGGGGACAAAAGCTTGGAGCACCCCCTTGGTTATGGTCCTCACCTAACCTCTCCTCTCCTCATGCCACTTGTTGATTGTTGATTGCATTGTTTTATAATTTATTTTCTATTTAAATAAATTAGATGAAAAATGCAACTATCCCACATTGATCATGAATGGGAGTGCAAGTTGCATTTCCCTATAAGTACCCCATGATTGGGAATTCGGAAATCAACTTGAGTGGAACTCAAAAAGGCATCTCTTATTATTGAGAAAACCTTTAAGTTCGTAAAACTCTAGTTTTATACTTAGTCAAGTCTCGACTAAACCTCGAGACAAAGATCGTTCGGGTCGGGTCGTGGGTACGAGTCGTTGGAGGCCGTCACGCTTGTGAGGCTTTAAGCTTCGAAGTAAGAGGTCGGTTTACGAGCGAAGCACGCTTCAAGGGTATTACTTATTTCTCCCTTTTCTTAATGGTTGTATAATTATGTTTATGCATGCTTTATTGCTTTAATTATTAGGGCGGGTCTGGGGCGGGTTTATCTTCCGCGTAGCGTTGGACGCTACGAAACCCAACAACTTTCTTGTTTTTAATTTTCTTTCTTTTTTTCTGAATTTTTAATAAATCCATTTATATGATATGATTTCTGGTAATTATCGTGCTTTTTTTTTGGTGAATTTCATTGTTTTTGGTTAAATTTTGGTGGTGGTGGTTTCGGTTTGGTGTGGGTGGGGTTTGGTTGGGTTGGTTTCGATTGTGGGTTGTGGCTGTCGGTGGTGTTGGGTTGTCGGTTCGTTGTGGGTTTAGGGTTTCGGTGGTGGATCTAGATTGGTGGGAGGTATTGGTGGTGGTGGGTGGTGAATTGCGGTGGTGGTGGGGTGATTGTGATGTTGGCTTAGGAGGAGAGGAGGTACGTTTTAGGTTCTCGATTCACTCCTTTCTTGGAAAAATAAAATTCGGGTACACGTGTCCCGTCCCGGATAATTCGGGTACGGGCTGACTTATCAACTACCCGAAGATCCGAGTACCCGGATTTTTGGGTACCCGGATCTAAACACCCCTAATTTCTTGTCAATCATATGACTCAAACTTGATTCAACATGCATATAGATAAGGAAAGAGCATAGTGTATGAGGGGAATGATATGTACGGGGAAAGCATGTAGGAGGAAAGCGTGCAGGAAGATATATGGGAAAGTATGTGAATGTGAAAAATGTATATATAGTAAGGTATGTAATGTGTGGAAAGTTATGTAAAGGGAAAGGACGTATTTGTAGAAAGACTTGGAACTTTTCGGGAATAGGACGAACCCTCAACACAAATGACAGAAAAAGATAACTCATGGATGGATCTAGGACATTGTGTGTGTGAAAGATTGTGGGTGTAAGTGATATTTACAAGACTCGTGTCATGACCATGTGACTAGATATGTGGTTAGACTCATACAAGACCAAGAAAAGACTGTATACTAACATTAAACTGGTTAATCGTGGTAGTGGAACTCGATGTGAAGATGCGGAAAGAAAGACGGGACCATCGTGTAGTGATGGAACTGTCGCGTGACGATGGTTCCATCGTGAAGCGACAAGCTTGTCGCGACGTGATGGTTGCCATCGTCATGCATCACAAATCAGAAGTGATGCGCCAATATTAGAACATCACAGCGATTTGTTTTCCGTCGTTCTTTCGATGGTTTCAGCCTAAAGTCTTCTAGGTCGAGCATATTCATACCTTTTCGGCTCATTATAATTAACCAAATTAGTTAAGCAAGGTCCTTTTAATATTGGGGTAGTATATATAGACATATGTACAGGAAACAAGGCAAAGCAAAGGTTTAATTTAATCACAAACAAGGTATGCACAAGTAGTCAGAACATGATACAATGAGTTTGCAACCTAACCATGGCTCTTGTTCTCTAAGGGGAAGGATTTTGGCGTCCAAGAGGGTCCATGGTTAGAGTCCGGATGCATCGCACGGAAGCTTTACCTTAGAAGGGTTGGTGTGATGGACTATGAGACCCCGCGAGTTAAATTCAACTCCACGATTTGGTAAATTCAACCAACTCGGATGAACCATTTTTGCACGGATCGTTTATTAGGGTTGACGGAGCGTGAATTCCCAAGGGCTAAAACCATATGTAAAAGACATATGGGTTCAGAAAGGTCGAAAAAACTTAATCATAAAGTAAAATCGTCGAGAAAGACTAGAACCAGTCCAAACGAGATGACAGAAGACTGGTGCAGAATCGTCATATTTTATCGCAGGACGGCATGAACCATCGTCCGACAAGAACTCTATCGTGAAGTGACAAGGATGCCGTCCGGCGTTGGTCACTGTCTCCATGCGACAAATCTGGCGCTCTGCGGCAGGTTCAATCTTTGATATTGTTTTCGATTTTCATAACGTCTTTCTGATTTTAGTTGTGAAAAATATTTTTGGCCTTCCCTATGTGTATTCCTATGTTTTGACGCATTACAGATGGTCTTTCCAATGCGTCCCTTTTTTATGCTTATGCCACAATGTTAACCAAAATTACACGCATAAATATCAAGAATCTTTCAAGTCTCATCCACTCATTCTAATTAATTGCTAAACAAATTAGGAATTAATTTAGAAATCCTCCCCAGCGGAGTCGCCAAAAACTGTAGGGAATTTTTCATCTCGCCCTACATGTGGGTCATGTTTTTAGGCATGCCACTGCTACTAGGAAAAGAACCTAGAGAAAAAAAGTCACCAACAAGTTTTAGGAACTTCTAAACCGTTTACGATTGTGAAGGTTACACCCCATTCATAACGCAGAGATTGCTAACTCCATAGTGGTTTGGAACCATAAATGGATGTTTGGGGATGATGGTACGAAATTAACCTTCAAAGAGGTCAAACCCGCCCTAAAATAGGCCTTTACTTAATTCTTATTTATATTCATGCGCGCTTTTCGGTCAACATACATACATCAAATTAATCCTAAACCTGTTTAATCTAAGTTGTTTGATTATTAATGCACAATTAAGTCTAATATTGGTGATCACTTGAATTAAAATCACGTTAACCCTAAATCCAATTATTAATTATCTTATTAGGCGTGCTTTCAATTACAAATTCCCTTTAAACCTACAAAAAGGGCGTGATCAAGCAATTGCAACAAAGCATTGATAATCAAGCAACATATAATTAATTTAACAATAATCATAAAAATTATCGTTAGTAGTAAGATACTAGGCACGATACTAAACGGATTAATAGAAACCCTAGCATGATACTAATAACAAAATACATCATCCTAAACATGATTTCTATTCAACAAAGTAATTAAATTACTCACTTTGATGCTTCGGCCTTCTTGTTATTAAAATAATACACACTAGTAAACTTCAAGAAAGTAGAAATCAATAAACTAAATAATAAACTAAATTAATTAAGAATTGAAATATAGATTTGGGTCTTATCATCCTTTCACGTCGAGGTCGAAGACAACGTCTAGTATGGTTTGGAGTATTCGAATCAAGCAAAGGAAGTATGGTGAATGATTGGGAAGTGTCTAGGATGTGTTTAGGCTAAGAACATGGGTTTTGGAAGCTCTGGTTTATTAATGGTTGTTATAATGGTTGTTGTTGATGATTGTAATCGAGGAAAACGACCTATATTTATAAGAATAAAAAAGAGTCGAGCGATTGGAAAAAGACCAAAAGTTCTGATTGGGATAGAACTTTTCTGTTGCGGCGTGATAGTGCGGCGTGATAGTCCTGTCGCTGTCCGATGGTTGAAAAATATCAAAGTTCGTGTGGAGTTTGGTTTCTGATGGGTTATCTTTGCAAATTATATCCGAATGTCTTCTGAAAAATTAAAATTAAGGATTACCATAAGAGTTTAATTCAATCTTAAACTCTTGATCTTTATCTTTTTAGAAAGGACAAATTAGAACCTTCTAGTAGATTCTAGCTGATTTGGGTTAGGAATATAATTATATGGGGCTTGAATAAAATATTTGGACTCCATATAAGCATTGGGTCGTACGAAAGGTTGGCCTATGCTCAGTTTGGGCTCGGTTTAGTATTTTGGCCATATCTTGCTCGTTTTAAGTCGAATTTGGGCTTATAATATATCGTTGGAAAGCCTCATCCAGCTAAACAATAATTGGACTTGGCAAATGGACCAAAATAATAATGTTGGTAGCTTTTTATAATTTGTGCACGAAATAAATGAATTTAAGGACACGAAATGAATGTTTTTTGATTAAAAACACTTTGGGTAAGGTTAAAAAGATGGTCTAGGCTTAAGGAAACTTTGCGTGACCTTTCAACTCTTTGCCGAACTCGACAATTAAAACATGAAAGACACTCATCACTGGGTTTGGTGTTTGGGGAGACACAATCAGGTGTCTACAGATTCAGGTTTTACTAGATTTTGAACGTAGCTTTGAACGAATAAGATATTTTGTTTTTCATCGCTATACTTCTAATTTCATTGTTGTTGTTGTTGTCCCATTTTTCTTTCTCCACAATTCACCTTATTCAATGTACGTGTTTGAATTGCTTTAATGGATTTTTTTTTTCCTAAAAAGAAGTTTTGATGGAGGAAGGTAAACTTGAGCTTTGAGGAGATCAAAAGAGAGGTGGAGGATGTTAGGGAGCTAACCCCAGTTAGCTTGTAAACCATATAACATAACAATGTACGACTTTTTCATGTTTTAAGCCTTTGTGGTGTCACAAAAATAAGTTAAATTGGCTACCCATTGAAGAAAAAAACAAATTAAAAAAACAAAAACAGAAGGCTATCGTTGAGAATTTCCCTTAAAAATTATAGAAAAATAATTGGGGGTACTCATAATAGTTGTTGCGGAATAAAAGCAAGGATGTGAGAGGTGATAAATTTTTTTTTTTTTTTTAAAAAAAGGTGAAAGTAGTAGGAACCAAGTTATGAGAGATATATAATAAAACAAAACATGAGGTTGTGTTTAATTCGCCTTATAGTGTGGGTGATGCACTGATTTATTACATACATTGATACATAACAACTATCGTGCATAAAATTCAGATTTAATTCTACTTCGATATACTGATTTATTATGTATCATATATTTATTTTTCTTTGTAATTAAAGACACATGGTATGCGATACTTCAATAGTTAATTTTCTTAAGTTTAACCTTGAGGTCAAGGAACCAATTCTTATACAAGTTCATAATTATACAATTCTAATCATCAATAACATAAAACAGGCACCAAGAATGACACGTGTCACTTTCTGGTGCTATTTTTTCCCTCCAAAACTCCCCCCCCCCTTTTAGCAAAAAATCTTTTAATTTTGGAAAATTTGTATAATATAACTATACAATAATATTTCAAATCTTATATATTATCTTTACATAAAAATGTATTTCTTTGTATTTTGTGATCTTAATTCTTCCATACACATTTACCTAAAATATTATTCTAATTTTTTTTAATTATAGCAAAAGTGAGTCACTGATTCCGGTACACGATACTATCATTACCACCTGGACATCTTTTAGCCGGAGTATTATTGAAATTTTGCCCTAAAAGTAATAATAAAATTGGTTCATATAATTGATATTAAAGAAATTACTTTAAAACATCACTTTAATTTTTTTTTAGTTCAAATACCTCTAATATTTTATTTCTTAGATTAATGGAGTATGACATGACTACATAATAACTGTTGTGTTTGACAACTATATCATATGTCTAATTCTAGAAAAATGTGAAATTTCAATTAATGTTTTTGTTATTACTTAATTAAATAAATTTATATCTTAGTAAATACAAAAAAAATTTATAGTCTTTTGCTGAAACATGTGATTGAGATTATAAATTTATTGCATTCGACATTATAATTAAGATGCATAGTAAAAGACACATCAGACATAGTGACAAGTGACATCTTCTTGTCGTGAGGAGGGTAGCCCGTCGTTGGTGATCCCACTTCCTCTATTCCCATGGCCCTTTAAAAGCCTAGGATTTTATACTTTTGAAGGTGTGTTAGGATTTGAATTCCTGACTATATTAGGGGACCTTGAATTAGAATTGATTCTATCATTACGCTTTTTTGTAAGAAACTAATAAGGAGTTGCCAATGAGTTTTAGAAAAACTCATAAACCTCGTTCATGCCTTTCTCCCAAGTAGAGTTCAAGGGATATATTTAGCATGAATCAAAAGTTTACCTATGCCCAAATTGGTCTACTTATACCAAAAATGAGTTTGGGGCGAGGGTACTAAAATAACGTTCTCTTTAAGGGGGAATCGCTATTCTAGCCCAAGTGAGGCCTCTACTAACTCTTCCTTTTTCACAATTTCATCAGCAAACAATATATGCAACATGATACTTAAAACTAAATTATTTGTATTTATTTACAAGCATTAATCACAAAAAGTCTACATTGCAACGAATGTCGTTATTCTTATTTAATTCAAATTCGTGAAAAGAACAAGAAATAAAACAAGATTCACCTTGACTTTAGTGATAAAACAACAATTAGTTATTCAATTCTAGTCTTTAATTAACACAAGAATACTATGTGAAATTAATTAATTAAAGTTTTATTTAAAGTGATCAATCAACACTAATTAATTAATTGAAGTTATTTAAACAGGAAAAGAAAAGTGATTTATCTAAGTGCTCAGGAAACTAACTATTCTCCTTTGTTTGCTAGATCTTTGTGTTGGATGTTTATGGACCTTCCTTCTTTTTCGTACCTTCAAGGATTTAATGAAATAAATTAGGGTTGGAGGTATTTGGTAAGTGAGGAGAAAGGTAGTATGATAGTAAGAGGGTTTGAGAGATTAGGGATTTCATAATGCTAGGGTTTTAATTCTGATTTTTCTGTCGTGTTTAGGTCTAAGCGAAGACCCTTATTCATAGGCGTAGGAATCTACGTTTTTAGAGCCGCGGCATCAAGTGGCGCGCGTAACTCTCAAAATCGCTCTGGAGTTCCGAGCGCAACTCTAAGACTTGCACGCGGAAGGAGCGCACAACTTTGAGAGTTGCTCGTGGTGCGGTTTGCCTTATACGAAATTGCATTTTTAAAACTTCTATAACTTTTGATTGAAAAGTTCCATTAAGGTAAATAAGATATTATTGGAAAGCTTTGAATTTCTACTTTCCAATGCCGTTAGAATTAGGTTAAAATTTGTTATGGATCAAAAGATATGGCCGTTTGAGTGCAAGGGTGTCGGTTTTAGGGCCCGATTTAGTATTTTGATGATAACTTTTTCGTTAGCTCGGAATTGGGCTAATAATATACCGTTGGAAAGATACTTGAAAGGGCTATCTAATTGTATAGGCCTTAAAAGTATATTGGGTGGCTAAATGTTCAGGTTGGCTCAGTTTTTAACAATGTAAGATCCATTGGATCCAATCATTGCATTTGACGCATTTAGTTCCGTCATTAATCAAGATTAAATATGTATGAACACGTTTTAGGCCTAATTAGTAATCGAACTAGGCTCTAAGATAATTTGGTCTCAAATACGGGTTTTAACTTATTTCATAATGCATTTCGGAGTCCATAAATACTTCAACTTTGCCCTTGCTTGAAGAACGAGTTTTTGTATCATTATCGCACTTCTCGTCGTGACAGGAGGCCAAAAGTAAGTGTCTACACTTGTGTATTCTTTTTTTTTTGATAAATAACTATCATCAACAAATAAAATTTTAAGGAAATAAACAAACAATGATTATACTACAATTATTGGATAGCTTCAAACACATTTTTATATAATAACAAAGAGCGATGATATCATGTAAAGCATCAATTTATAACCAAAAAATGTACTATTAATAGGTTAGTGTTGCCTAATTGTTGATTATAATTGCCTTTAATGATCCGAGTAGTATTTATTTCCTTTGAAATTATTTTATTGGATATAAAGGTGATATATTATTTGTAATTTATATATTTACATGTATGTTGTGCTAATAGTTTAATAGTTTTACTGTAGATTTTATTGTGTTGTTTGATTAATATTTTCATGTTTATTAAAAAGGCATTTATAAATAAGTCTTTAGTCATATAGTCACTATATTGTATAGTTTTATTGGAAATAATATGCATCATTAATGTAATATAATGTATACTATTTTTAAATATTTTCAACACAACTAATCAACAATAAATTTTTTTCTCAATTGTAGTATTAATAATTTTTGCGTTATTATTTTATTTTTCTATATACATTGCATTTTTTTTTATTCCACATGAGTTGCCTTAATTTTATATTATAGCACAATTAATTATGGAAAAATAATTATTACTACCGTGCATTGCACGTGCACTAATCTAGTTTATTAATCTATGATGAAATGGAATGAAAACCAACATGGGAGGCTAAGATAGTGCCACATGACATGTGAACTTGTTTTAGAAGTATTTAATATATGGTATAGAAGTATAGATTTTTGCCTTATGAACTTATTAAATCTGATTTGAAATTATCTTTTTTATCTAATAATCTTATCTGATTGCCCTAATTTGACTAAATTTTATCCTTATATAGTTATATATACGCTGATTATAAAAAAAAATATTATATTCGATAACAAATGGGGTTTTGTTATTAGATTTGTAATAATGTGGATTTTTTTTAATATGTAATTTTTGTAATTGTTTTTGCTGCGTAATTAATAGTGATAAAAAAAATCACATATAAAACAATGATCGAATTGAAGTATGTTCAGAACTTATTTTTCTAATTTAACTTAAAATAAGTAGTTCATGAAATAAGGTGAACTAAACATACCCTAATTAAGTCGAAGGTCCAAAAATATGTGATGTACTAAAAAAGTGATCGATTTAAAAAGTAATGCATGCACTTAACTTTAATAAAAACAAAAGGAGTACAAACTTTTAAATAAAATGCGTGTACAATAGATATTGACAAACTTTTTACTATACTAGGTATTATACATCTATCGGTTATAATGTTATCCTAAAGTGATCAAAAGCTACCCAAATATACATAAAAGTTACATATATTTCATTGATACAATTTCTCTTTATGAATGAGTAAAAATCAAACCTTAGAGCATCTCCAATAATTAGCTAGGGACTTGCTTGTAAATTTTTAATTTTCTAGCTACTAACTTGACCATTATTGGAGTTAAAAACTAGTTGTAGCTCGGTCAAGCAAATTATTTTGGGCAAGCTAACTTATTGCTTGAGAAAAAACTTGCCAAAAAGGGGTTGATATATCAATAAAATTAAATTTAAATAGTTAATTAAGAAATTAAGGCTCTTTTAAATCACAAGCTAGTTGCTAGCGAGGCACAAACAAGATACAAAAGGGAATGGCTTAAAATCTTATGTGGTACAATTAGCTTGCCATTGGAGATGCTCTAAAGATAAATACAGTTATATCTAATACTA
This sequence comes from Chenopodium quinoa, assembly GCF_001683475.1. Taxonomy (NCBI): domain Eukaryota; kingdom Viridiplantae; phylum Streptophyta; class Magnoliopsida; order Caryophyllales; family Amaranthaceae; genus Chenopodium; species Chenopodium quinoa. Next base: position 3,791,202 of record NW_018743212.1, on the reverse strand, counting down.
AAGTAATAACCAGTGATTTATATTTTTATGTTGAATCCATTCATTTTGCCTCCCAAATCTCTACCTTTGTTTTCCTTATCAAAATTCCTAAATTTAGGGAAGTTTTTAAAGTTTTTTTTCTTCACTTTTTAAATGAAAAAACATTTACCTCATCTATCTCACACTCATTTGTAGGAAATTGTAAAGATGCTTTAACAAACTTGAAAATTTGCTGTGAATACAATGATTAACTGACTAATTTGAGTAGTAATACCAATTTTTTAAATAAGTACTTTATTTATAGTAAATTAAACTTCCGAGCATTTGCTCGAGGATTACCTAGTGACCCATATTAAACTTTTTCCATGGACTATGTACGTTAAAATCATACCAAGTTTAAATTTACCTCCAAACGTCGTTTAAAGTTACATAACAATTGTTTTATATGCTCTAATATTATAGTAAACTAGATGTACATGAAATTTTGTCAAAAAAAAGTCTAATTAAATAAATGGTGGCCATTCTACAAATAAAAAAAATGAAAAAATGATTGGAAAAATGAGAACAAGCTATGTATTGTGACAAAAATCAAAACATATCAGCAGCTAAAATGAACAAAGGAAGTATATATTGGATCTAATGAATTGCTGTTAAATTTATTCATTACTAAAAAATTTTATAGGAACGCAAAAATTATCTATATTTCAATTACAATTAAATGAGAAAAATGAAAAAAAACTGAATCTCACACCTTCAACAATCATTAGATTGTTGTTTTAAAAATATTGTATATTCCAGCAATATGAATGGGGGACGTTCCATTATTCTAAGATCTACTCGGCTATTACTATATTATTTTATATTAGTGTGTGTGCGGATGTTGTATGATTTATTTATTAATGAATAATTTTATTATTAAAAACATAGTTTTTTACAATTTGACTAGCACATTTTCAATGCATAATTTGATCACATGTTATAATCTATACTAAAAGGTATGCTAAGGAGAATTTATGTATCATGTGGCACTCTCCACTTAAGAAAATGCTTCAAATTCATGTCAATCATTCAATTTAAAAAATTATACCAGTCAAATGAAAAAACAAATTTCAACCACCTTTCGAATATGACATCAATGGTTTATTTTTAAAATTAAAAGGTAATAAAGTCTTATAAATGTATCCCTACCTTTTAAAAAGTATATGAGAAAACACTTATGGATAGTGTGAGAACTTTTATATCCTTAAAATGTTTGTTTACCTATATGCCTATATTGATATGATGCTAATTGCCTCTAAGCCTTTTCTTGTATGATTTAATGATTTAATTCTTATGAATAATGTTTAGACAATTATACCTTCTTAAATGCTTATTTACTTATTTTCCCTCATTAATGTTAATTGTCTTTATTTTTAAACTCTTAAGAATAGTGTGTGGACATTAATACCATTAAAAGTGTTTGTTTAAATATTTTCTCTCATTTATGTTGTCAACTGAAAGAACTTCCCAAACATGGTTAGCTATAGTGCACATCGCGCGCATTAGCTACCCTAGTTTCTTTGAAAGTTCTAAACAAGATGTCTATATTGTTATAACACAAAATACATTGTAACAAGTAATATTGTACTTCAATTATATATTTATTACAAAAAATAAATTTATATAAACTTTTAAGAGTTTTTGCTACAAGCAATTACTTATCACACTATGATGTAAAATTCTTCATTATTAGACAAGAACTAAAAAAAAATTAAAATATGGTGCATCATATGGAATACTAACTAGGTGATATGATATATATATATATATATATATATATATATATATATATATATATATATACTTTTGAATCGGTAAAATTGAAAAAATATACATTATGATCAATCCAACGACATTCCTCCAATCTATTCCAATATTATTAGTTAACACGTACGCTTGATTTTGGCTCTCATATATAGGAATTATGATAAAGAAATGAAAAAGACAATAATACTCATACCCACTTGATAGGCGTGTCGCGTACCTAACAAAAATAAAACTTAACTAGACCTACTAACTATGCAGTCGAAGAAGCAAGGGTCGACTCTCTAGAGACGACCTGATTTAAACTAATCATATTGACTTGAATTAAAGCTAAGCAAGTAACCAAATAAAAATATGAAATTATACTAAACTAATTCTAGCAACAAAATAATCAAGAATAAACCAAGAAATAAAGACATCTAGAAATAAATATCCCCACTCATACGAATCAATGCACCAAAATAACCCCTCTTCCCTCAATTAAATTAATAAACATTCTACAGGACAGATGATCCCTATTAAAACACCAAGAATTTCTTTCGATCGGCAAGTAGGTTCCCTAATATGCAATCATACCGCCTATTCTCATGGAATCATACATATTAAAGACATTGAAAATGACATCTTATAAGTCCTAGCAAGAACATTTAGCTATTCTCATGCTTAAATGCTCTTACTTTTAATTAGGGTTCTAAAACCAATTAAGAATCAACTCTCGTTGCAAACCTAATCACATTCAATAACAGTATTCCTAGTTGTTTATTGATAACAAAACCAACCCTAACAAAGAAGAATTATAAATTAATTAAATTGGGAATTGGGAATCAATTAACACATTAATCCATATTGGAATCAATTAAAACATTAATCCATATTATGGTTCAAACTAACCCTAGATTATAAAACTACTCAAACATGATAATTAAATAAATAAAATAAACAATAAGAGAAAACATAATAACAATAATAATAATAATAATAGTAATAATAATAATAATAATAATAATAATAATAGAGTAAAGAAGAAAATACTTGAATTGATCGAATTAATGGAGACTTGAATAGATTTTTCAATGGAACAAGGCTTGAATAATAAAGGAGAGAATAAAACAACGTACGTAAAACTAATATAATGAAAATATGAAAAATCCCCCTTATTTATCTTTCTATTAACCTATTATATTCTAGTACAAAACTAGGAAATTCTATCTTATTAGGACTCTAAACGCATATGTAAAGGACGACCACAAGCGGGTTGTGGAGCATGATGATTGGCCATGAGCATGTTGTGGAGAAGGCTGCCACTCCTCCCATTGTACACTAAATGCTTCCTCTAACAAATCAAACCACGATTAAGGAAAACATCTAGCAAACCGAGTCCTTTTCCTACAAAAACAAAAGAAAACATACCAAGAAGAACAATATCGAAATATGAAGAATAATAGCTCTAATAGATTAAGATAATAGAGAAAACACAGTATAATATGATCAAATGTAGCATATAAATCGTGTTATCACCACTTAAAAATTAGTTGGAGGTTATGTGGGGTAGTAAAGGTAAAGTATGAACCGAAAATAGCAAAGCTTCAACACAAAAAGAAGCCTCCCAAAAAGGAAAGCACGTCAACTAAAAAACAGATGAAGTATTACACAATAACATTTTAGTAAGAAAATGTAGTCAGCAATAGCGAATTAGTGTATGTAAAGTACAAAAGCCAAAGTTGGCGCAGGACACATCATCATCTCAAGAAATAAGTAATGTGAAAAAGGTGCAATTTTTTTTTTATGGAAGATTATCATGGTTATTAACCGAAATAAGGAAAATATCAAAGTTAAATTGAAACAAATTAACTAAGATTCTAATAGATATTTTAATTATTAAGAGTATCATTTTTTTTTGTATTAAGAAAATCTTTAAAACTTTTATATGTCCTTTAAGTTTATTGTACCGTGATTTTTTAAATTTTGTAAAGTATATAGGTCATCTTTGGTTTGCAAGATTTTTTACTCAAATAGATTAATTTTACTAATTTATTTTTTTTATTGATAAAAATAATATTGTTAATTTACTAGGGTGTTTATTAGAAGTTTGGGGAAAATAAGTTCAAGTTAAGTTCTTATAATAAACACTAAGGAGTATAATGAAGTTCAATTTACAATTAAAATAATAAACTTTAATAAGGTCTAATAAGTTTACGTAAGTTCAGGTATGTCTTTGTTTTCTAGTAGGCCATTAAATGTCCTTAAATTATTTTATTGAAAGAGATATGAAAAGTATAGCAAGTTGATTATAGATGGTCATCAACCATTGGTTGTCTTGTTTATATATTGATCAATCACTCTAATCACAATTTCACTACAAGCCTAAACATTATCTTTCCAAAATCACCCATTTCAACATTTCTCTCTTGATTTTCACCTCCTTCAATCTTGCACCCTAATTCCTTTATTATTTTATAAAATTAATTTTATTTTATTTTGGTTTCTTCAAACCCAAATCCTTAACAATCGATCATCATGATATATGAAAGAGAATTTTATAGTTCTTGTATAGATTTGCTAGACTATTCAGACCCCCCTTCACTTTTCTCATCTTTTTTTCCTGGTGTTTCACCAAAATCAATTGAAAAGTTTTTAATTGGTGGCATTATCGCCATCATTCTTCTGATTCATCCCAAAGTAAAGCAAAAATAAATACCACCATCACCATTAATGACATGACCAATGTCATGGCACCAATCCAAAATGATGCTTTTCCTAATGATAACCCTGATTTTTTTGTATGGTGTTGGGAATAATAACATTTACCCAACTAGTACAATGCAAGATGATATAGATTTTGTCAATGGATTGCTAGTAAAAGAAGTCAATTCTAAACGAATCGAAGTTAGCCAAAGACGGAAGTTTAAAAAAAAAATATAAACAGAGCTGAAGGGCAATGGAAAACTGAAGATGATAGGTGTGTATTAATTTTAATGTTTTTTATTGTTAGTTGATAAGATAGATTTTTTTAAGATAAGACTTTTCAATGAATCTTTCTTGATTGAGATCTTGAAGTTTGGTATTTATTATTAATATGAAAATACTCGTTTTTTTTTTTATTAAAAAATGGGATTGTATTCTTGCAGATGGCTTAATTTAATTATCACATGAAACTTCAAGTTTATAACTTACAGGTGATATACTAAAAAGTGAATGTATTGGTTTTTGTAAATTTTGCTATGATTTGGTTTTAAATGAAGGTTTCTCAATTAGTGTTCAGAATTTTAGAATATTTCTTTAACTTCTTCAAGTGAATTTTTTTTTTATTATAACGAATGAAAATATTTGTCTTTTGACTACGTATTTGATTTAATTTAAGTCATTTTGGAAATGAAGTATACTCATGAACATGGCATCAAAACAAGGAAAACAAAATTGGGTTATCATTGCAAAAAACATTTAGGGTAAATCAAGGAAGCAATGTCGTGAAAGGTGGTATAATTATCTACAACCACGCACCAAGGTAATTAAATTAAATTTATGATTTGTTCTCTTAATTAATAAATTCTTCTTTCTTCTTTCTTCTTTATTTTTTTATTTTTTTTTACCATATCTTGAATTTTTATTGTCTGTCTGGCTCTTATGAAAGGTTACTGCTTTTTTACTTGAAACCACACACTTTATCTTTAATAAATAATAATAAGAGTTGTCGTCAACCATTTGCACCATTTTGTGCAGATTCTATTAATATTTGGTATTTTATTTTACTACATAATTTACAATTTGGTTAATGAGTCTTATTACTTGCACTTGAAATTCTTTGGCAAAGTACAAATGAGATGCTTTAATTACTGTCTTTTGAAGTGATAAGTAGAAGAGATAGACATACAAATTAAGGTAACTTTTCAATGAAAATTTGGTACATTTTCAATTCAGAAAAATTGATATTTAGACCATGTAATGGGTTGAAAATGTATTTTACCATGATTAAAAATATTATTATTTTTTACATACTCCATTACCATTCTACATCTCGTCAATTTACCTTAGAATTTTACATTTTAATATTTTAAGAAAATTAACAATTTACCATTTCTTTTTTTACCTTTACTACATAGATCTTGAGGAAAAGGAAATAAATCATGATTTTTTTTTGAAAAGATTATTATTATTATTAATATTATTATTATTGTTGTTATTATTATTATTATTGTTGTTGTTGTTGTTGGTGTTGTTGTTATTATTTGATAATTAATAGAAGACATAAACTCATATGGGTCAACGCTTTTTTATGACTATATCCTGATTTGCAATTATTTCTTTCCATTAAATTTAGCCCTTGTATATCATGATGTGTTTTGCTTAGCCTCACTTTCCTACCCCTCACATTATTATTTTTACTATTGTTGTTGTTTTTCTTGTTGTTTATTATAAATAAAAGCAGCTAATTTCAATAATTAAACATAAATATCATATGGGTCAACGCTCTTTTATGAATATATCTTGATACACAATTATTTCTTCCATTTGATTCGACCCTTAGCTTGTATCATATGCTTCACTTAACCTCCCCCCAAATAAAAAGTTGAATCTCTTTGGATTTTCTTTACTATCTTTCCTACTGATATCTGTTAAATATATTTTTTTTTTATAAAAATCATATGGGTCAACACTCTTTTATGACTATATCTTGATACATAATTATTTCTTCCATTTAATTCGACCCTTAGCTTGTATTAGGGCTGTTCACGGTGCAGTTTGGACATCTTTTTTCAAACCGCACCAAAATGCACCGTAAATGTGATTTGTTGTGGTGCGTTTACGATTTTAGCCACATTTTTTTAAAAATATAAATATATTATTTAAAAAAAATTATTTTATTTTGTAATTTTTAAGTTATAATTAAGATACTAAATTATTTTTTTAACCTTTAATTAGCTAATAGTCAAATATTATATCATATTTTGATGTTCTTCTTATCTATTTTTTTTTTTAAAAAAATAGTATTAAAAGGGTTTAACGTTTTGCAATTTAGACTCGGTTTAGAATCTAATAAACTGCAAACCACATCAAAGTGCGGTCGGCAGTGCGATTTGATCTAAAATTGTTTGGAAACCGCACCAAACCGCAAATCGCAATTTAGTCATTTTCGGAAGCCGCACCGCAATTTTTAAATCCAAACCGCATCAAATCACAAAATTGCGGTTTGGTACGGTCTGACCACATTCTGAACAACCCTAGCTTGTATCATATGCTTCGCTCAACCTCTCCCTAAACAAAAATTTGCTATAATCTCTTTGGATTATCTTTGCTTTCCTACTGGTATCTTTTAAACAATATTTTTTTTTAACAAATTGTAGCTAATTTCAATAATAAAACATTAATATCATATGAGTCAACGCTCTTTTATGACTATATCTTGATACATAATTATTTCTTCCATTTAAATCGACCCTTAGCTTATATCTTGTGCTTCTCTTAAACCCCCCCAAACAAAAGTTGCTATAATCTCTTTGGATTTTCTTTGCTTTCCTATTGATATATATATATATATATATATATATATATATATATATATATATATATATATATATATATATATATATATATATATATATATATATATATATATATATATATATATATATATATATGAGAATTAGGAACTAATCTAGGTCCTTTGATCAATATAATCGGACGAATAATGTATTCCCCGTGCTCATTAATGGTATTTTTGTAATTTCGCAACTTTTCAAACTGATTCCTAGTTTTTTTTTAAAATTTTAAGGCAGTTTCATTTACTTTTACTAATTTATAATTTACTTTTTAGAAATGAAACTAGAAACTACTTTGTAAAGTTGAAATATTACGAAAATGTCATTAATGACACGGATGGCATGTGGACTGTCCGATTAGAAGGATCTAAGAGCCTAGATTAGTTCCTAGTTTTCATTTTAGTTCCTAATTTGCATATTGGGTATAATATTCAATGATAATCATAACAACGAGTAAGAAAATAAAGTCAAATTACATATCTTTTTTTATTACTGTTTTTGTGTTTGGTAAACAATGGGTGATAATATTTAATTATATTAATAGAAAACTAGTAGTTTCATCAAAAACCACCCGCCAACACCACTACCACCTCATTGGACATCATCACCGTTCCCTTGAGATTGTTTAACTCAATATTTTCTAATACATCTATACAAGTTCATGGTCGACCTTTACCCGATGCATTATTATTATTTGCACAACGCTGATTTTTTTTTTGTAGGTTTACCTTAATTAAGTAAATAATGTACTAATTTGAGTAATTACATCACCTCAATCACAACATTTAAGTTATAATAAATCACTCAAAAAAGTCTTGTTCAAGAGTTCAACCATTTAATTCTCCACCCCTTTCAAGATCCAAATATTCGGAAATTATACATCCAAAAACAAATTGAATAGATTAATACCACATATAAACATTCCGAGTGCCAAGAATTTTCTTCATCTATGATTCAACACATATGCTTAGTTGCTCTCTATTAATTTCCAAAAAAGATATTTTTTATAAAAAATTTGATAAACTTTCTGTATATGTTAAAAGGAAGAAGATCAAAAAAGAAATCCTTGTGAATAATTGAATGTTGTATTGTATTAATTTTTTTCTTTAGAATGTTTTTGTGAATGTATGATGTGTGGCACCTTGGCATGTGGGAATGAAGGGTACGCCAATGAAGGCAGCGCATAAGCAATATGAAAAATCATTGTGAATTAGTTCATTGTTGATTGTTGCACACATGCACATGTGGATATTGGTAAATATTGATGTGGATATTGGTAAATAAAATCAAGTAAGAGCTCTTGATAAGTACCAATATTACATAGGAAAATAATATATATATATATATATATATATATATATATATATATATATATATATATATATATATGTCAAAATAACAATGTCTATACGTAGAGAATTTGTATACAATCTTTGTTAATTGTTATTTTAATAGAGGCTCATTTTTAATGATTGTATAGGGCCACTATAATGTTTGCAATGGTCCTAGACATGCTTCTGAAAGCTCGAATGCGACCGTTAATGCTGCTTGTATTCTCCATCAACCATAGTAAGCCCAAGCCATGAGGAGATGATGTTCACAAATAACAACCAATACGATCAATGATCTAGTGATGGAGATTTATCATGGGATGGAAGATTTATACTGCATGTATCATGTATGTTACCTACCTTAACAGTGGAAGGAAGATATTTACGGAGAATATGGTGAAGAATTTGAATAATTGTTATCCTATTTAGTAGGGTTAGTAACTTTAAGTTGTTTTAACTTCTAAATGCTAGTAGACAATTATCAGTTTATTATTTTTGAACTTTGTTATTAGGATTCTCCCTAAACACGGTATTGCTTTAATTTCATTGTTAATTTCATGTTATTCCTCTTGTTTTTAAATATTTTTTGGTTGTGTTTTGCATTGATATAAATCTCCTTTGTGTTAAGTGAACTTATACTGAAGATGAAACTATTTTTTTAAGAGCTGCCATTTGAAAAAATTCACAATGTGAATGTATTAATTGTTGTGAATGTATTTTTTCTTTTTTTATTTTTTAAATCTTACATTGATTTACTTTATATACATTCTTATATGAACTTAGAGGGTTTGTTTAACTTGCTTTTAGAGATAACCTATATAATAGTTGAATCTACACCTTTATGTATAATGTATCTACTTAGTATCTATCACTTTAGCTAATAAGTTTTAGAAAACTTCATAACAAAATTTCAAATTACTAGGATGGCGGGATTAATACAATGGATGAACTGTGATTGAAAACCAAAAAGGGAGGGGGGAACTGTGATTTAATACAAATTTATAATTAAGAGCTAAATAATATGCCTTTTATTAATAAAATCCTTTTTCTTTTTGTCAAAAAAAAAATACTTCTCTGTTCTATAAATATTGCAACAAGGATGAAATTACGCATCCCAAAACACATTTTATATGCTAAATATCTATAATTGTGTAAGAGTTAAAGTTATAAAAAGTTGATATTGTGAAAGTATTATAGAGACGAATCCAACAAGATCCCACATGACTATATTTTGCTTAACGTATAAATCATATTATATGGTCAAACAAGAGTGATGAATAGTGCAAAAATTCCATTGTTGCAATATTAATAGAACGGAGGAAGTATGTGTTTTGATATTTGAATTATAAATTTATAATTAAAAAATATAATAAAAGTTTTTAAATTTATTTGTGATTTTTTGTAAAAAAAATATTAAACCGTGTCGCACCAAACCAGATTTTACAGTGTGGTTTGGTGCGATTTGGTTATAATTGAGGTTTGGTGCGGTTTGGGATCCAAACCGGACCTTAAACAACCCTAATTGTAACTAAGCAATAATTGTTTATTTTAGCATAACTTGTAAGTAAGTGCGCAATTTTGAATAATTATAAAAATGAATTAAAATAATCAATTTAGCAAAAAAAAAAAACAAAAAAAAAACAATGCCTTTTACAAACCCTTTATTTGAATCTCAATTTAATGAGGGAATCCAAAGAAATAAAAAATTGAATATCTATGAGCTATTGACTTCTTTCTTATTTAATATCAATTATAAATTAACTTAAAATAATCTCAACTATTGGATGATCTTTTCTCAAAATAGTCTCCTTTACCTATTAAGGCTATAACCTCATACTAGTTAATTTATTTTTTTTATTTTTTATTTTTTTCTTTTATCTTTCACTTTTCTCTATCCTCCCACCATCTCTATAACACCTATTCCTCCATTAAATCCGTACTTTTTTTTAATTGCATTTCTAAATTAAACATATAATTAAAGAAGTTTCCACTTTCATTAATTAAATGGTTGGGTTGCTTTTGAATAATTCCAGGCGGTAATTGAATAATTGTTCCTGCTCCAAGTCTCAAGATGTCACTACTAGTAATAGGGCTATTTTCGAGGAAATCCTTCCGACGGACCTAATATTCCATCGAAAATTTCAAATATTCCGACGGAATGTTCTATTTCCGATGCAAAATCCGGCGAAACGTTTCCGACGGAAAAATATTCTGTTGGAAATTAGTACTTCTGACAAAATATTCTGTCGGAGATTTGTTTCCAACGGAATATGCGTCGAAAGTACCAATTTTCGATAGAATATTTTTTCCGTCGAAAAATATTGATTAAAAAAAGGAGGGGCTTTTTTAAGAATCTAAAACGTCATTTGAAAAAAGAGATAGAGAGAGGAAGAGAGAGAATGGCGGAGAAAGAGAAAGAGAGAGCCCTTGTCGCTGCCATCGCCGCTGGCTCCCCACCGCCCCTAGAGTCCTCCGCCGCCGCCCGATTAGTTTTCTAAACATTTTTTTTTATTTTTCTTAAAAATAAAATGCTAAGTAAAACCTAACCACCACCTCGCAGCCTCCATCCTCCTCCCTTGCCACGACCAGAACCACTAACACACAAACCACTCAGTGCTAGCAGCTCCGATCTCGGAGAGTAGCGAGCAGCACGGAACTTGAATCAAATTTCAAAAAAGAGCTTGGGACCTATGAACAGAAGGGCAAATGAATTGCATTAGTGCGATTTGGCGTTTTTCAGGCCCCTTTTTTCTATTAGTAAAGCGCTAGCGGGTACTTGACGAAAAAGACAGACTATCATCGAAGATAAAAGAGAAATCACTGGGCGTACTCCAGCTACTAAATAGCTTGCTGCTAAAGCCTTTGAGCCATCGAGGATGACCTCGATCCCGGCTAACTGCTTGCTGGCTGGGAGCTGTATGAGCGGTAACACCCATTTTTTTTTAGCTCCTTTAATTTAATTTAGACGCGGTTCGAATGCCTTTACGCTATAGGCTGTGGGAAAAGACTTCTTATAGGTCGATTCGGTCGGGGCTAAGGTACAAAGACAAAGGAATATGGTAGGTATAAGGAATATTCAAAAAGCAGAAAAGCGATGTCTATCATTGTGCAGCCTGATAAGCCCGTTCTTCCTCCCCCCCCCCCTTTTATTATAATTTTAATTAATTAATTAAATATTAATTAAAAAATCAACCTCCACCAATGGTTTTTATGCTGCCACCACTAACGCCTCCTCGACAAAGGTTGCCATGCAGCCACCACTGACACCTCCTCTACCCTTAGTGAGTTCTTTCCCCCCTTTTTTTGTAATTCAATTTTAATTTGTTTGATTACAAATCCTAATTTAGTTTTTAATTTTAATTATTTGTAGGATTTGTAGATTTAGTTGGTTAAATTGTCAAAAAGAAGTGTAGATCTAGAGTTTAGTAACATTACAAACCCTAATATTCTTAGTTTATTAATTTAATTATTTGTGTTAATTGTATGGCTTTATTTTAAAATATATATGTTTTGTAAAACTATATACTATTTGTTATATATATACACACACGTATATGTTAGTTTAACATTATTGCTTATAGTTTAGTTTATACACGTTTGTTGTATTATATGTTTAAATAAGTTTAAATATTTGAAATGAATGTGTTGTATTATGATATGTTAGTTTATTTTGGTTTAGTTTAATATAATGTATGTTAATTTAGTTTAGTTTAATGAAATGTATGTTAGTTTAGTTAAATATGTTTGTTTGATAATGTTTAATATTTGTTTAAAATATTTGTTTGATATATTAGTTTAGTTTAGTTTAATTATGATATATTTGTTTAATATAATGTAAGTGTTAGTTTAGTTTATATATGTTTAATTTTTGAAATGAATCATTTTCATAATCATATGCCTAGATATCCGTTCAAGACATACTCCTAATGTGTATTTCTTGAATAGTCCATGGTTGGGACTATTCTTGGACACTTAATCTCATTTAGGTGGTAAATGTATGCCATGTTATTGATTCTAGGGAATATCATGCCTTGTCATTTCTCTACAATGTTCTCTGGATACATATGTAGGTGTACTTAATTGCCTACATCGTGTACTTGGAGAACTATAGGGAAATGCTGCTGGATTTTCCATAGAATTGAAAACCTGACATACATTCACTAGTGGGATTAGATGTCCAAGGATAGGTTAGGTTGGAGTGATGAGGACCCTTGGACATCATTTCAAATCTCATTTGCATTTCCATAACACTATGATTGGAAACTTATATTAAATATGCTTGTGACTAATGTGGTTTTATGCGTGAGTTGTGTAGAAGTTGTAATCATGAAACGAAGAGTGCGTAGATGGATGTATGATAGGTCGGATGGGCATTCTATTAAGCCAGAGTTCTTGAAAGGGGTTGATGAATTCATTCAGTATTGCAAAGATCATCCTGAGAGTAGTAACTCGAATGAAGTTGGGTGTCCACATCGTAAATGTAAGAACAAACGACTTCATGATCCGAGCACGGTTAAAATTCATTTGTATGGTAAGGGATTTGTACCTAATTACCATGAGTGGATATGTCATGGGGAAGGGATTCCAGGAACTCCTGAAGGGCAATCCAATGAATGTCATGAAATGGTTATGGATGCTTTTGGTCATACTCAAGATAGGCCAGTCCAAAGAGGCTAGTGTTTCATTATAGGAGGAGCCCAACGCACAAGCTAAGTAGTTTCTAGATTTGTTAAAGGCTTTTGAACAACCATTATACGAAGGGAGTTCATTACCTGTGTTAGAGATGGCTGCTAGAATTACTAGCCTAAAGCAGCACAGGTGTATTGATGGGTTTGCTTCTTTGCTTAATGAAGCGAATCCTAACAACAACCATAAGGCCAGGACATTTTGTGAACTGAAGAAGATTGTTAAGGGGTTGGAGCTGCCCCATGAAAAGATTCATGCATGCCTAAAAGGTTTTATGTTGTTTTGGAAGGATGATGCTCAGTTATCTACATGTAGGGTGTGTGGCAGCGACCGATACAAGAAGACTTCTAAAGATAGCTTAGTTCCATTGAATGTTTTATTTTTTTTTCCTGATCACACCCAGGTTGCAATGGATGTTTGCAACCAAGAACATTTCGGAGGAAATGACATGGCATGCGAAAAATCCTCGAGTCCAAGGGACAATGGCACACCCTAGCGATAGTGTAGCTTGGAGACACCTCAATAGTTAATTGCTTTCCAAATTTTGCCTCTAAACCTCATATTGTTCAACATGGCTAGTGTACAGATGGTTTCACTCCTCATGGTAAGTTAAGGGGACAATATTCTGGTTGGCCTATCATTTTGACCCCTTATAACTTGCCTCCCTCAATGTCTATGAAAAGAAAATTTATGATCCTTTTGTTGGTCTTTCCTGGTCCTAAATGTTAGGTTTTATGGTGCCCGAGCACCGTGAGGAACCAAAATTTGCCCCGGACCACATGCATAAATTAATACGACTAAACTAAACATGCATATAATTAATAAATCAATAAACTCATAAGAGAGAGAGAGAGAGATAGAGAAGGGAAAAAATGATCATACCCTTGAAGTGTGATTCCACGTCACTCGAGCAAGAACCTCGAACGGAGCGAGAACCTCACACGCGACTCCTCCAATGAAGTCCACCCGCGCACCCAAAACTTGGTTGGTATTAACGGCTAGGTTAATACGCAACACTAATAATAAGAGGTACTCTAAGGGTTTTCTCATTGGAGATGCCCTTTTCGAGTTCAACTCTTGTAATTCCATTTCCAAGGCAAGCTTGGGTATTTATAGAAGAGGCATCTTCCATCCCATTGAAACCTTTCTTGTGAGACTTTGCAAAGTTGAGAAATAATGCATTTAATTTAATTTCAAAATAAAAAAAAATACAAAAAGCAAATAATCAAACAACAATTGGCAAGAAAGGGGAGAGGTTAGGTGAGGACCACAAGGCCTTCCTTGTTTTGCAAGCCAAAACCGCCCTAGTGCTTGGCTTGCGGCACCCTATGCTAGCCTAGCCATCACATGGCTAGGCCAATGTGATTCTAGGGCTATATGCTTTGACTTATTATTTGTTGTTTGACTTATTTACACGTCTCGTCAGTTCCTAGAACGATTCGACGTTTGACGTTCGGGTTCGACGCTCTAAGCTCAAAATCCGACATCGGAGTACGTAACATCTTGTTTGACCTATTAATAGGCGTGTCGCGTACCTAACAAAATATAACCTAACTAACCACTACTATGTAGACTGGCAAGCAAGGGTCGAATCCCAAGAGACTAAGGTTCAAAAGTAATTAAATAGACTCAAATTCCTACTAAGCAGAAATCAATAATAATCGAATAACTAAGGAACTAAAGTATGGAAAATTTGAAAATAAACTAAAGAATATGAAGAAATCAAGTAATTAAAACATACAAGATCTAGTATCATCACAATTACACTTGATGCAATTATATTTCTACCCCTAACATATGATTACAATTGAACGGGGAAAAGTAAACCCTAATAAATACCAAGGACCTCTCTCGAGTATCAATGGCTTCCCTAACATACAATCATTCCTATTTTCATGGTATCATGCATATTAGAGACATTAAACACATTACTCTCACTTCCCAATTATCAAACCCAACTACTCTCGTGTTGAAAATCAAACCCTAAATTGATCTACTCAAATCCGTTTAAACCTAACTCTCGTTGTGATATAAACAATGGAATTATCACAATACTAAGATTACGTCTAACCTAGTATTGGCATAATCACAATCAATTTAGCATAACAATTGCAAAAGTCATTAGAGAATTTAAATATTTAATTCATGCATCAATCATAATTGGGCTACTCTAGATCTTGGAATAGAAAATCTACTCACACATATTGAAAGAAAATATGGAAAACATAATTGAAAAGCAAATATAGTTGAAAGAAAATGAAGTAGAAGTGAATACCAAAGATTCTTCAATTTAAGGGAATTAAATTGTTGAAGAACAATGCTCAAATCTAATGCAAGGAATTAAAATTGCTTCAAAATAATAAACTAGAATTCTAGAGAGAGAAAGAGGAATAATGGAAAACTGAAAAACCCCTTTCTAATGAAGATTACAAGGGGTATTTATACCCTTAATGACCTAAAAATAAGAAAATAATAATACGGAGTGTCGCATAACTGTGCCCGGTCCAACCGGGCAAGCACCTCCCGATCGGGCGGTGAGAGTACGGAGTTGCTTTCCTTCGTAGCACTTCTTCCACCATGTGCCCGGTCCAACCGGGCGGACGTTGCCCGATCGGGCGCGTGAGGAGGTCTTCATAAATTGCTTGCTACCTTCGAAAATACCAAAAATCATCTAACTCCTATGTGCCCGGTCCAACCGGGCGGACCATGCCCGATCGGGCACGTAGAGGCTGCAGCAAATAGTTTGTATTTAACTCATCTTAAATCAGTCATAACTTCATATCCGGAGCTCCATTTGAGGCGTGTAATATGTCGTTGGAAATGTCTTCAAGGCTACTTTCCAATTCAATTTGAATCACTCCATTATAATTTGTATATCAAAAGTTATGAGCATAATAGTGAACAGGTGTCATATTTGTTAAGTATTTCATCAACGTTTTGCTTCATTTTCACTCAAGTTCGTCTCGAACACATGTTTTGATATTCTTAAGCAATATGTTTTCATACTCCATGATTATTATACTCAATATTATCCAACCATACTCCATTTGCATATAAATCACCTGAAATTCATCAAAACACACAAACGAAGAGTAGTAGAGCACAACTTAAGCAAATAATGCAAATTTGCACTAAAGATCTCTAATTTTGTAATCAAATGAGCTTAGATACCCACCTAAAACATGTGAAAAATAGGACCTATCACCTATTAAGACCTTCGGCTGGATTCGTCGACTTAGTTCGGTTGCATGCTTGGGTGTGACCCGTTTGGTTCTGTTAAAGGAAAATTGTGAGATTAATATAATTAATCTTACTGACCAGAGATGGCCTCTAGCCCGACTTTCCGATAACTTGACTTCACTGAATAATTAACTCCGTTTTTTATTCTTAACTCTCTATCGGAATAATACACTTGTTCAAAGAACACCATTCTTTTCAATCTCCCACTTGTCCTTCCAGACAAGTGTGCAATATGTGTAATGCCCTTTTCCTATGTTGCTTAATGCCTCTTCGTGAACTATAAGGTAAGATTTATCGTCATCCTTATTTAGTCCACAAGTGTTTCTTGAAATTCTGAGTTTGACTGTCAAGTACAGATGATTTCTAAAGTCCATCTGAGCACGACCATGCATTTTCACAGTCTCGCTCTTCAAGAGGCCTTGTAAACAACAAAGACATATTTCCTATTGTTAATAGGAGGACATTCCCAATCTTGTATTGTCAAGCTTCTCTTACTAAGAGACCTAGCCGCCCGAGTGTCGCCTTTATAATCCCCTTTTACGATAGACGTTTGACAACATCAAAACAAACTAGCCCTCAAACAAGCGAACTTACAATAATCATGGTCGAGGAAAGAGGTACCAATAGCCATATTGAGGAATATACTTATGATGATCATTTAAATCTCTTAAAGTATTCTTATAGGTTGATTCGGTATAGTTCCAAACTAATACCTATGCAAATGATTTATGACATTCATGTCCTTGTAGCGAAACAACGCTATAAATCATACTACACACTAACCTCACATGGTCATTAGAGGTCCAACTTTCAAACGACCTCGATTAGAGATAAGTTCGGTATGACATTCAGTGTTCACTATCTAATGACCTTGATTAGGAATATACTTTGATATGACCTCGATTAGGAATATACTTCGATATGACCTCGATTTGGTGTTTCTTTATCCAAGACATTGTCTTGATTCCCTATTTGAATATCGTCAAATAGAACGGAGTCATTATTTAATTATAAACCTCAATTAAATAGACATAGAATAATAATTTTGTGAAAAAATAAAATTACTCCATATTGTTAACTTAGTGTTTTACATCAAGATGTCCTAAACTTAATTAAAACACATAAAACAGGAAATTAAAGCCAGTCTCCAATGTGCCTAATTCCCATTGCCTCACGTGCATGTTGTGCTTCACTTGAGGCGAAGGTTTAGTAAGTGGATTGGCTATGTTATCATCCATTCCAACCTTGCAAACCATGACTTCACCTCTAGCAATCCATTCCCTTATGAGGTGAACTCTCCGCTCGACATGTTTGACCTTATGATGTTGCCTCGGCTCCTTGGCTTGAGCAATAGCCCCATTATTGTCGCAAAACAGGTCTATTAGTCCCCTGATTGAGGGAACAACACCAAGTTCATCAATGAACTTCCGAATCCAAACTGCCTCCTTAACCGCTTCCGAAGCTACTAATTAAGTATGCGGTTTCACTTGTAGAATCTGGAACCGTGCTCTACTTATCACTCTTCCAACTGAACGCTCCGCCAGTTAGACTGAATATATATCCAGATTGCGATCTGAAGTTGTCTCTGTCAGTCTAGAAGCTCGCGTTGGTATAAACTTCAACAACCAAATCCTTACTCCCACCATAGACCAGAAATTTGTCCTTGTTCCTTTTAAGGTACTTTAGGATTTTCTTGGCCGCGATCCAATGCGCCTCTCCCGGGTCTGATTGGTATCGGCTCGTAGCACTCAATGCGTACGATACATCCGGCCTTGTACAAATTATGGTGTACATGATCGATTTTATTAGCGAAGCATGTGGGATCTGATTCATTCTCTCTCGCTTATCAGGTGTCTTTGGACATTGAGTCTTGCTGAGAGTTACACCATGTGACATGGGTAGATGGCCTCTCTTGGCGCTAACTATTTAGAACCGTTCCAGTACCTTGTCGATGTAAGCACTCTTTTAGATCTATTCCGATAAATCTTGATGCCCAATATGTACTGTGCCTCTCCCAATTCTTTCATTGAGAAATACTTTCCAAGCCAAGTCTTCACAGAATCTAACATTGAAATTCTGTTTCCAATGAGCATTATGTCATCGACATATAAGACTAGGAATGCAATGTCACTCCCACTTCTTGTATACACAAGACTCATCTGGATTCTTGATGAAGCCAAACTTGTTGATTGCCTCATTAAATTACAGACTCCAACTCCTGCTTGCTTGCTTTAATCCATAGATGGATTTCTTAAGCTTGCACACCTTCCCAGCATTGTTTGGATCCACAAAACCCTTAGGGTGTGTCATATACACAGTTTCTTCCAAAATCCCATTGAGGAAGGAGGTTTTGACATCCATTTTCCATATTGGTTGTAAAAGTAATACCCCTTTGTTTCTTTTGGATACCCCACAAAGAAACATTTTTCAAATTTTGGTGCAAGCTTGTTAGACATATGCTTCACAACCCCAAATCTTTAGAAAAGACAACCGCGAAGGTTTGTTCGTCCATAACTCATATGGAGTTTGTTCGAGAGCTTTTGACGGAGCGCGGTTTAGTGTTAGTGCAAATAGGAAGATTGGTAAGACCCATCATGGATCGAACCATATCTAACAAAGTTCAATTCCTCCTCTCGGAAACTCCGTTCTATTGTGGAGTTTCAAGAGGTGTCAATTCTAAAAGAATACCATGTTCTTTCAGATGATCGTCGAATTCATAGCTTAAATACTCATCTCTTCGATCCAATCGAATAACTTTGATTTTCTTGCCAAGCTGTTTCTCCACTTCACTCTAAAACTCTTTGAATTTTTAAAAAGATTCATATTTGTGCGACATTAGGTAGACATATCCATATCTACCATAGTCGTCCGTGAAAGTGATGATATAACGATAACCATTCCTTGCGATCGTGCTCATTGGCCCACACACAACCGTGTGAATGAGTCCCAACATGTCAATTGCCCTTTCTCCTAACTTGGAGAAGGGTTTCTTTATCATCTTACTAAGTAAACAAGATTCATAGTTTTCAAATGAATCTAAGTCAAATGAATCAAGAATGCCTTCACTGAGAAGTTTCTTGATGCGTTGATGTTTATATGGCTTAGACGACAATGCCACAAGTATGTTTTATTCGACCCATTGGTCTTAGCCCTTTTGGTATTTTCAACATTATAAACTTGTTTGTCTAAAGAAAGCACATAAAGACCATTTTCTGAATGTGCCATACCATAAAAAACATTATCAAGATAAAACGAACAACTATTGTCCCTCATCCGAAATTCAAAACCTTTGGCGTCCAACGCCGAAATTGAAATAATGTTCTAGTAATGTTTGGAACTTGATAACATTCATCTAGTTCTAAAATAAGGCCCTAGGGCAAAGACAAACTGAGTGTTCCTACGGATAGATACGACTGTAATCCTTGCTCCATTGCCTACCCAAAGTTGCACTTTTCCCTACGCTAGCTTCCTACTTTTTCTTAGTCCCTGAGAATTAGAACAAAGGTGTGAGCCACATCCGGTATCTTATAGCCATGAAGCATTGCTAGCAAAGTTAAGGACTATAACATATATACTTGATCATGAAGCAACGGTGTCGTTCTTCTTATCCTCCTTAAGCTTTAGGCAGTACAATTTACAATGCCCCTTTTTCTTGCAGTATAAGCATTCGGAGTCAAACGAAGAAGAAGCTGCCTTCTTTTGCTTGTCGCCTTTGGCAGCTTTTGGCTTAGGCGAAGAGGCCTTCTTGCCCTTCCCCTTATAGCCTTTCTTCTTGCCTGATCACTTAAATGGTTTGCCCTTCTTGACCATAAAAATGTCATGCTTCCCCTCATCTTTGAGCGTTTTCTCGGCTTGCTTCAACATTACGTGAAGCTTCGTGAGGGATTTCTCAATGCTATGCATATTATAGTTCATCTTGAACTGGTCATAACCTCTATGCAATAAGTGGAGAATTATGTTAATTGCCATTTTGATCGAGTATCCCGCATCAAGCCTCTCCATGTTCTCAAATAATCCAATCATTTTGAGTACATTAGGGCTAACTAGCTCTACTTTCTTGAGCTTTCTCTCAAGGATTTGCCAATGGATCTCGAACCTTTTGGTCCTAGCTTGCTCTTGAGACATATTTTGAAGTTCAGATATGATTTTAAAAGTCGTGTCCCTCTCCAAAAATGTCTTTTGAAGCTATGGGGACATCGTGGCTAACATGATGCATTTGACATCCCAATTGGCAGTTATCCACCGGTTTAGGGCATCCTGTGCCACCTCTCATTTGGAATGAGAGGAATTTTCTCATCAAGGACATACTCCTTTTGTTCTTGCATAAGAACAATCCTCAAATTACTTTGCCAGTCAAGGAAGTTTGGTTCCGCTCAACCCTCCTTGTCGAGAATTGAGTGGAGAGAAAACTGGTTGGTGTTGTTGTTAGTTGCAGACATTGTACTACAAATGAAAAGAATTGCAATGAATAACCATTAATAAAACAAATAAGTTTGAAATTTAAAGCATACTTGCAATTTTCAATCTTATTAACGTTTTTCATGTAAGTTTGTCCCATTTAGGCGAGAATAAAATGATTCCAAGATCCCAAAAATCAATAAGTGATTAAGCATGCTTTGGCTTGTCTTAACACTTATTATTTTAAGGTAAGCAATCCAATTGCTAATAGTTCTAAACTATTCATGGTTTGATAAGTCGTCGCATCTAATGCTTTCATGACACTTATCTCGTTTTCCACAAAATTTAAGGATTCCTTATCGATACTGTTGAGTTTAACCAAAACTAACGTGTATATCCAATATACCTTATGTCCCTAAGAAAGTGATGATACATTTCTTTTAGCATAGCCCATCACCTACTTTTGAAGTTTTAGTAAGTGTCATTTTGGAATGGCAATTTTAACTCAATTTTCTTTGGGACTTAGGATTTCTATTTTGGTTTGATTTAAGTGAACTTAACTAATCATTCAAAATGAGAAATCCTAAACATGCATCTAAATATTAAGATATATAAGCAATATAAATAAATATATATAAATGCATAGTGAACTAGCGTGACCCCTTGAAAATTATCTTGAAGCATCCAATCTTCAATCTTCAAGGTCATCTTGGCACCTTTAGGCTTTGTCTTGAAAGATATGCCGTCTTCTTGACTTCACCATTAAGCATGCAATTACTAGAAACTAGGAGTAATCTAAACAAACTAAGTACAAAAATACTTAATGGCACGCAGTCCATATTTAGATTTACAAAAATACGTCATGGAACGCAGTCCGTATTTTCTATCCTAGTCGGGCCTTACTAGTCACTTTAGTAAAAATCTACATAAGAACATTTATAATATTCCATTCACCCATTCACTTCTAAAGTGAATGGCCCATGCATTTTTATAAACAATACGAGCATTAATACAAAACTTTGTATCAAACAAGCGCGCACTAGTTACTAACTTAGGTTGTTACTCCGATTAAAATACCTAGTCAAGTGTTTATCCAATTATGTGAACTAATGCAATAATATGCATAACAAAAGCTTAAGATGCTTAAAACCGATTAATGGTACTCTCACTAAATCCCACATCTAAGTTAGATTATTTAATCCGATTAAATTTAATTAATCAAGTCGAGTGAATTTTGTCAAAAATACGCAAGTATGTGTAAAATCGAGGCCTAGCCTCGTTTTTAAGCAAAACACAAAATGCAAGTAAAAAACCGAGGCCCTACCCCAAGCTAATGGCCGGGTGCTGCTAGGCTGCCTAGCCGAGCAGCCTTGCTAGCGCTCGGGCTGGGTGGTTCCTAGCAGCTCAGCATGGCTTACGTGCAGGTGTTGGCCGCACATACCTACCAGCGCACCAAAGCAGCCACAAGCACTAGCAGCTGCACAGCATGTCTAGCATGCTTGTGTGCTGCTGGTGCTAGCAGCGTCCTTGTGCGTGTGCTAGTGCTGGCAGCAGGCGCTGCTAGGAAGCCTTGCCTTGTAGCCTGGGTGCTGCCGAGCAGCCCCTGCCCTTGCGGCACGCACACATGCATCACAGCATACCCTTTTCGCACAAGCTCTCGCACACACACGCACACATTCGCACAAGCTCTTGGTCAGCAGCTTAACGTAGCTGCGTGAGTAACCCTACTGGCCGAAGGTTGCACCGATGCTCAATGCCTCGATTTTTAGGATGTGCATCGAGATTTTAATCCCGAAAAATTCATGCGATTTTATTTAACTTTAAATCTAATATTGATGATCAATTTATAATTAATTTTAAGTCCAACTTAATTAATCCAAATAAAGTACAATAACCAAAAAAATTTCCAAGAACCATTCTTTAATAATTTTGGTCATTTTGATACTATCAAAATTTAAGGGCATGGTTCATAATTAAATTAAGTCGTCCAATGATTAAAATCAATTATGACTTTGACAAAACTAATTAAATAAATTAATTAACCAACCAATGAGAAATCATTTATTCAATTAGGACTCATACTTGTTTGAATATATCAATCATCTAATGAGTAACAATATTCAAGCATAAATGTGAACAACATGATTTTTAATCGATTTCCAAAATCATTAAAACTCAAGGTATGTTCACTTTGGATTTTAGCAAGTCAAGAAACAACCAATAAGATTCAACCTTTGACTATTTTAAGGGTTCATTAATCAAATTCAACATAAACCAATCCACTTTAAGCAATCTAATTGCAATTTTAAGCAATTTCAAGTTTATGTGATAATTTGAGCTCTCCAAATTAAGCAACCATAAATAACCAAAATTCATGCATAAATAGGAGTATGATTGCAGTAGATTAAAGTCATAATCATTCATCATATGCCATAATTAATTAAGGTCCAAAGATCTAAAATTTTCTCATTCTAAACAAAAAAAACCCTCGAAAAACATGTTTCTAGACAGATTTTGGCCACTAGAAGCCATTTTTTTAAAAAACTTTGTGGGTAAAGTTTGATTTAGAATGTTGTTTCCACCCAAAATTCACTGCTTTTTCGTCGAAATCTGGGCATTTTAGCATAATCAAGCATTAATTCGATTTTATCTATCCAATAAAACCAAAACCCTAATCTAAGTAGGTTACTAATCCAGATTTTTAATCTATTTTAAACACCTTAATTAGTTTTAGTCGTAAAAATTAAATGCACGAGGCTCGTGATACTGCTCTTGGGTTTTACGGTGCCCGAGCACCGTGCAGAACAAAAACCCGCCCCCGACCACATGTATAAATTAATACAACTAAACTAAACATGCATATAATTAATAAAGAAATAAACACATAAGAGAGAGAGAGAGAGAGAGAGAGAGAGAGAGAGAAGGGAAAAGACGATCATACCCTTGAAGCGTGATTCCACATTACTCGAGCAAGAACCTCGAATAGAGCAAGAACCTCACACACGGCTCCTCCAACAAAGTCCACTCGCGCGTCTGAAACTTCGTTGGTATTAACAGCTAGGTTAATACGAAACACTACTAACAAGAGTACTCCGAGGGTTTGCTCAATGGAGATGCCCTTTTCGAGTTCAACTTTTGCAATTCCATTTCCAAGGCAAGCTTGGGTATTTGTAGAAGAGGCATCTTCCATCCCATTGAAATCTTTCAATGTGGGACTTTGCAAAGTTGAGAAATCATGCATTTAATTTAATTCCAAAATAAATTAAAATACATAAAGCAAATAATCAAACAACAAGTGACAATCAAGGGGAGAGGTTAGGTGAGGACCACAAGGCCCTCTTTGTTCTCCAAGCCAAAACCGCCCCCAATAGCGTGCGGCCAGTTGGCGCCAGCCTTGAGCACCAAGGCAGGCCTTGCTGGCAACCTGGTGCTCGGTTGGGCCTTACTGCCAGCCCACACTTGTGCTGCTCTGCAAGCCCGCATACGGGCTTCCGTCGTAAAATTGTTGTTTTCTTGTAGGGTGTATTAGTGGCTACGAGAGATTGGGTAGGTCTTTCGGTGGATGGGCATTTATAGAATGGTGGTTTTCGATAGCTGGGCTTGGCTATGCAATGCTTATATTACCGAAGAGATAGTAAACTTCTGCTCAAATTACTTTCAGGCTTCAGTGACACAAAAACACGAAATCTAGGTCAAAATGTGAATGCCGATGTGGAATCCACGTTGGACAACGGTGAAGTTCCAGAGTTGTTCACAGTGGACAACGGTCGTGTGTCAGATGAGGGTAAAACTCGGTTTTTAGATGTTAAGGAACTCAAGTGTGCTCATCTGTTCGTGTTAAGAAACAGCGGCATTCTTGGTGAATACGAAAGGTATATATGTTTAGGAATGCATTGTTTTCAAGTTTATGAACAATTAAAATGTTCATAATAGTGATTAACCTCATGTCATTGACCTACTAGGAAGTTTGAGGACTATATTCTTAGTACTCGACCTTATTTGCGTAGAGAAGATGTTAGGGAGAAATGTGAAACTGAATTCCCTAATTGGTTTGATCACAAGGTGATAATAATGTTCTAACCTTAAAGTAATTATGAAATTTTGATAATGCACTTCGTTCGATTAATAATTTGTGACGTTTATATTCGAAACGTTAATAGGTGGTTGAAGAGAAAACAAGGTCCGATGTCTTGCGAGCATTGTCTATGCGTCCTTTCAAGCGTGTTTGAACTTGGAGCCAGATATTTGTCAGTGGATTTAATTTCCA
This sequence comes from Chenopodium quinoa, assembly GCF_001683475.1. Lineage (NCBI taxonomy): Eukaryota > Viridiplantae > Streptophyta > Magnoliopsida > Caryophyllales > Amaranthaceae > Chenopodium > Chenopodium quinoa. Next base: position 3,765,961 of record NW_018743212.1, on the reverse strand, counting down.
TACACATGACTATGGAAAACACAAGTATACAATGAATTATGGTGTGTGTGTGTGTGTCAAGTGAGGATGGTGGAACTTTGGCATTTTAGAAGACATAATTGAACTTGTCTACATTGGTCCCGAAAGAGAGTACAAGACTATTTTGCTTAAGTGTAGCTGGATGGATTGTGGTAGGGGAATAACATACATGAACAATACAAGCTTGTTAAAGTAAATCATACTAAGAAATACCCCAAGTATGATCCATTTGTCTTATCTTACCAAGTGAGTTAGGTGTACTACGCATCATACCCTAGCCTGAAGCTAGATCGAGTTCAATGGTTGGCTGTGTTTAAAACACAAGCGAGGTCATTTGTTGATGCTCCAGTGGACTTAGATTTTTTTCAAGCACCATCACCTCAAGTACATGCAACGCTTTGTCCACCAAATGACATTTCAGACTATGACGATGATAATGATGATGATGATGATGACAATGGCTTGGTTATCTCAAGCAATGAAGATGATGAATCTAACATTGACTCTAGTGATAATGACGAGGATGAAGACAACGATGTATTTTTAGATGATAGTAATGATGAGTATAGTAGTGATTGTAGTGATGAGAGTAATGAATAGAAGAATATGTTAAACTCCTTTAAGATATCACTTGTTATTGTAAAATCAAATGTTGACTTGGTCGTGTAATGTTACATTAATTTTTGTATAAAATTTTATTTCAACGCACTATATTTTTAATGTATGTAATTACAATATCATGTCATGTTACTAACAACTATTTCAAGTGGTCATGGCAGGAGGAAAAAAGGAGAAGTGTTGAAGGAGAGGAAGTGGAAAGCTTGTATTGTGTATGATGATGACTTGAAGAGGAAGAGGAGGCACATGATTTGAGTGACACTCAGGAGCCCCTCACCCAGATACAGATTCAGACGCAGCTTTAGGTGAGAGCACTCGCAGACTTTGATTTGCCGATGTTAGACCCAACTACACTATGGTACGTACGTAAATGTTATGAAATAGCTTTATATTCTTATTTTCCTTACAATATATTATCTATTACTTCTAACATGTTCTATTTACTTCTTATTTATGATCAATTAACATGGTTGTTTCTCTTTTATTATAGGTTTGATGATCAAAAGGCGAAGAATGAGGTCTTCGGTTCAATCACAGGCTACTACCGAGAGCCTTGGAGATATTATGGACAGGTTGATGCTCGCACGAGAAAACACTGGTGGAACTTGTTCAGGGTATGATGGTTTTTTGCTTACTTAATACATGTTTTATTAATTATACTCATGGAGTTGAGTTTGTAATTTTAAAAGTTTTTGTAGTTCGCAGAAAAACTTCACATGGGCACCTCAGTTGAACGACCAAGTGAAGCGTAACTTTGAATCCAGGGTAGGTAATCGCCTACGTGACATGTTCATAGAGTCACAAAGAAGATGAATGAGGCCAAGACTACATAGCTTAGTGAAGAAGTCCATAAGAGAATGATGGAGATTTCAGCCACAGATGAGACGCATAAGAAGCAGTTTGCACAAAACAGGTTGAACAGAAGAGACGAATCTATGGAAAATGTGGTTGAACCAACCCAATTTAAGGGTTCTACCTCAGTTTTAAAATATACAAAAAGGATGGTAAGTTTGTTAAATACACTAGTAAAATAGTCGGAATATCTGTATTATGATTCAAGGGTGGTTTGACCTGTTAATATTGATTTTCTACATGTACATTCAAAGGCGGCGAAGAATCAAGGCCAAATACCAACTACTCCTAACATTTTCTTGAAGACACACTTCAAAGATGTGCCTGGAAAAGGTCCAGTGCTCGCTAATACCAAATCCTAGAAGATTGCGGTAACAACTTAAATAAAACAGTGTCCCTAAACTCATTTGATTGACTTTGTGGAAAAATGGGCAAAGTAGTAGAAGTCATTTAGGCCTTATTTAAATGAATTTGGATGAAAATGCGTCCTAAAAATTAGTTAAGTACACCTTTCATATGATTTCAAGCCTTATCCACCTAAACCTATGTGATATTGACATGTTTTGAGAAAGAATTAGTTTATTTGATATGAATTGTAGAAAATGGGCAAAGTAGAAATCATTTAGGCCTTATTTGAATGAATTTGGATGAAAATGCGTCCTAAAACTTAGTTAAGTGTACCTTTCATGTGATTTCAAGGCTTAGCCACCTAAATGGGCAAATTAGAATTCATTATAGCCTAATTGGAATGAATTTGGATGAAAATGCGTCCTAAAACTTAGTTAAGTGCACCTTTCATATGATTTCAAGCCTTAGACACCTAAAAATATGTAATATTGATATGTTATGAGAAAGAATTAGTTTATTTGATAAGAAATGTAGAAAATGGGCAAAGTAGAAGTCATTTAGGCCTTATTTGAATGAATTTGGATGAAAATGCGTCCTAAAACTAAGTTATGCGCACCTTTCATGTGATTTCAAGCATTAGCCACCTAATATTATATAATATTGATGTGTTATGAGGAAGAATGAGTTAATTTGATAAGAAATGTAGAAAATAGGCAAAGTATAAGTCATTTAGGCCTTATTGGAGTGAATTTGGATGAAAATGCATCCTAAAACTTTGTTAAGTGCACCTTTCATGTGACTTCAAGCCTTAGACACCTAATATTATTTAATATTTACATTTTATTTGGAATAATGAGTTAATTTGATAAGAAATGTAGAAAATGGGCAAAGTAGAAATCATTTGGCCTTATTTGGTTCGATTTGGATGAAAATGAGTCATAAAACTTAGTTACATGCCCCTTTCATGTGATTTCAAGCCTTAGCTAACTAAAAATATTTAATTTTGACATTTTATGAGAAAGAATTAGTTCTTTTAATAAGAAATATAGAAAATGGGCAAAGTAGAAGTCATTTTAGCCTTATTTGGTTCGATTTGGATGAAAATGAGTCCTAAAACTTAGTTACGTGCCCCTTTTTCATGTGATTTCAATCCTTATCCATTTAAAATTATGTAATATTGACATGTTGTAGAAAGAATTAGTTCATTTGGTAAGAATTGTAGAAAATGGGCAAAGTAGAAGTCAATTTAGCCTTATTTGGTTCAATTTGGATGAAAATGTAATCTAAAACTTAGTTACGTGCCCCTTTCATGTGATTTCAAGTCTTAGCCAACTAAAACTAGCTAATATTGACATGTTATGAGGAAGAATAAGTTCAATTGATAAGAAATTTGGAAAATAGGGAATGATGTAGGAATCATTTTTGCTAAATTTGCTTGAATCTTCAAGAATATGAACCTTTAACTTATGTTATTGGAAGTTTTTTTTAACATTATTTGTGCATATCATTTGTATGTTTTAGGAGACATCCAAAAGATGGTTAAAGAAGCAAGAAGTTAAGGGATTCGGAAAAGTCCGAACGAGTTGTACTGGGAGACGGTGGTTGGGCGCGATAAGAAGGGTCATGTTAAGGGACTTGGCCAAAGTGCAAAGTTGTACTATGGAAACCGGATGGGTCAAGTTTCTAGTTCTTCATAGCAGTATAGCCGTTGATTTTTCTCAGATGCATGATTAGTTTGAGTATAGGGTTCAATATATTCGGAGTGAAATGAAAGTCGAGATGCAAAACCAAATAGAATCCCAAATGGCCGAAATTGAGAGGAGAAACAAGGAGATGATGAGTCGTTTCACCAACTATGACACATATTCCACCATTCGTCCTCAACATAGAGACCCCAGGTTCGACCCGGGTTGTGCGTGGCGAAACTGGCCAAGGTACCCCGACGATTGTGTAGCATAGCTTTTGTTTAGGTGTATTTTGCACAAGTAGTTACTTTGGATTTTGTATTTTGCATGCACATGATTTAATTTATGTATATAAAAGCATTTTTTGCGTAATCAAATCATGAATTTCTTTTAAATCAAAGCCAAAATTAGGTGCAGGTATAGATGCAGGTTTCTTGTGATTAGAATTAAAAAAATCGTATAAAATATCCCAAAAATGCATCTCACAATTCTGACAAAATTAAAATCCGTCGGAAGCTAGTCCATTTCCGATAGAATATTCCATTGGAACCTGTAACATTTTCGACGGAATATTTCGTAGGAAAAGGAACAGATTCCAACGAATTTTAATTTCGTCATAGTTTTGCGATGGAAAATCACCTAAAAAAGGCATCGCAATTCAATCCGTCGGAATATTCTCCTTTTCTGACTCCGTCAGACATTTATAGGTTCCGGGAAAAGGTTATTTCCGAAGGATTTAATTCCGTTGGAACTTTGCGACAGACTTACAATTTTGGCCCAATCAGTCTCTGACAAAATATGATCTGTCGGAATATGATTTTCCTACGGAATTTCCATCGAAAAATGTTAAATTTCCGACAAAGTGGTTTACGAAATAAATTTCCAACGGAATTCCGTCAAAAAAACATTTTCCGTTGGATTTGCCTATTTTTCCGACGGAATTTTTCCATCGTAAAATTGTTGTTTTCTTGTAGTTTGTATTGGTGGCTACTAGATATAAGGTAGGTCTTTCGGTGGATGGGCATTTATAGAATGCTGGTTTTCGATGGCTGGGTTTGGCTTAGCTAAAATGGTGGTCTTTGGTGGTTGGGCTTGGCTATATTGGTGGTATTAATGGCCGGACTTTAGCTAGAATGGTGGCTTCGTCGATTGTGGGTGGTTAAGAAGGTGGTTTCGGTGACTTGGAGAATTTTTTTATTTTTTATTTTTTTTATTTATTTTTTTTTACAAGAAGAAAAGGGATTTTATTAATAAAATAGTCGGAACTTACATATAATACCTAAGAAATTAAGAATTCCAGCACAAGTACATAACACCGTATAACTAAATACATCGCTAATTCGATCAACAATTACCATAATAAAATCTTCATTTGAGGCAATACAATCTGTGAGTTAACACCAATTCTGCTTAAAATCCACTAATGCGTAGTCGTTTGAATGAAAATACTCAAGTGGTCCTCTAGATTCTTATGGAGATTATGAAACCCTAGATCTTCTCTTGCCATACAAACAGAAAAAGAAAATAAATACAAGAGAAAAATCATCATCTTAATAAGAACAAGTTTATTGAAAGAAACTAAAGGTTTTTGGGGCTTACCACTGATAAGAACACTAGTGGAAGCCCCTACAAAAATTTACAACTGAGACCAAGAGGAAAACAGATGGAGAGAAAAGGAGAAGGGAGATGGAAAACCTTAAAAAAAAAAAAAGAATAAACCTAGCAACGGATGCTAGGAAAACCAACCCAAAGAAGAAACCCTAGAGAGAACCAAGAAAAACCCTCCCAAGGAGAAAATCTAGAGGGAAACGATGTCCACTAGGGTATTTGGTTTAGTTTGTAATTATAGTAGTTAAATAGTGGTTGAGGTAGGGAGTAATTCAGAGAAGAAAAAGAAGGGGTGTGTGTTTGTTTATTATTTTTCTATTTTTATTTTTAATAAAGCATTAACCAATACCAAATTCACATCACTCTTTTTACTTGAACAACAGGTCAACATACAATACTGAGACTATCTTGAGAAGGGTCATTCAATAGTTGGGATTAATTTATGTTAATATTATTAAACTATAATTGAGATTAAAATGAGAAGAAAGTAAATGTATTATTCTTGATTAAGGCCCTATTTGGTTTGATGTACAACAATTTCAACGAAACATTAGTTTTCATAAAAAACAATTGCAAATTAGTTTTCCTTTGTTTGGTTGCATACAAGAAAAATGAAAGAAAAATTAAATCTAGAAGTAGGAATGTGAGGGTGGATGAGATGAAAGTAAAAAGGAAGCAAGGATGGAGGAAGGAGGAAAATGTGGCTTCCCTTGTTTTGTAAAAAAAATATTTTCCATCATTAAGGATGCAATTTTCCATCAGTGGGAAAACCGTTTTCCACCTCTTCACAAATTAAGCAAAGAAATTAAAAAAAAGAAAAATAATTTTGCATGAAAACATTTTACAATAAACCAAATGGGGCTTAATTGATTCAAATTATTTTTTTTGTTTTTGAACATCAAATTAAGTTTAAGATGAAAACCGAAGAAATAAACAAACCTAGAAACAAATTTGGACTAAACTCCCAACATTTAATTTACCTTAGGAAAAATCGTCAAGAATAAAATGACCTTTCAGCGGTGTTCTAAAAATAAAATGAACTATAGATTATTTCAAAATAAAACGACCTTTGATAGCCATCTACTAAAAATAGAACGCACAGGTTGACAATCTATTGAACAAGGTTGATGTAATACGTGTTCTAATGCGATAGGATGGTTTTTTTTTTCTTTTTTTATTTATTAAAAAATGATTTTAACTAAAAAAAATACCAACCCCCTGCCATGAACCGCAGCCCCAGCACCACCCACGCTGTCTCAAACCCAACCCGGCAAGCCCCAGCCCTGAAGGAAATGTCCGTCGATCAAGTGTAATCACTAATTATAATTAGGACAAATATGGAGATTAATTATAATCGGTTATTTTAGGTAATCATAATGTTTTGCTAGAAACCAATTATGATTTGTGAACTAATGCGATTAGTTTACTACTAATAATAATCCGGTCCTATGATGTCACACATATGAGTATATGATTGAATTAAGATGCATGAAAAGGCATTAAGCCCAAGAGATGCGATTATGTGAAGAGGTGCGATAGTCTATTATAAATATGACTAAGTGACATAAATGAAAAGATACATTTTTCATTAATCAAAAAACCTCTCTCTCAAATATCCTCCAGTAAAAGAAATACGGTCTGCGCACCGCTTGTATTTTTGTAATTTATTTATTGCTTATTTAAATTAGAATACAATACAAGAGTTATCCGGCAACGATCCACGATGAATCATGGATGGAGATTCGCGACTTATCATGGATGGAGACTATGAAGATAGACTTTTTATTTTCATAGAATTAGAGGCCATACTAGGATCACAATTTTATTGAATTTTATCTTGCTTATTTAAATTTACGTATGTTGCTCTTATTTATGGTATAAGTTCTCTAATAAATAAATCAACATAGTAAATTGGGTCCCTAAAAACAATATTGAGATATGTTTTTCCAAACAGACACCTATAAAGCCTTTGATCATAAGTAATAGATTCCGCCAAAGCGGGGTGTTGCATATAATCTTGGGAATATAGGGTAATATTTATGAAATTTTACATGTCACTGTTTGGTTTTTTCTCAACAAGATTATCAAAAGACAAAGTTTTGGGTCTTGAAACATAGAGATGGAAACAAAAGTTGTTATCTATCGACCAAGAATTATATGAGATATAATTAGTAAAGGTTGTTTACTTACCAATAAAACATTAGATTTTATAAATAGGGCCAAAGTCCGCTAAAATTTATTGTTTTAAAGGATCTTGGTATTCACATTAAATATACGGGACAATTTTAAAATGTGATAAGTAGCTTTGAATTGTTCAAATTTTGTATGCTACTATGATAAACATATAATTAAACTTTGCTATATTTCTATTGTAGATACCATGTCTAGTAACAACAACAACAATAGTCCTAACTTACGTTCATACCTTGAGAAGGATAAATTGAACAACACTAACTTCCTTGATTGGGAAAGAAACCTAAGAATTGTTCTTAGGGCCAAAGGAAGAGAGGATGTCCTTGACACCCCTATACCAGTTTTGACAGCCACAACATCAGATGCTGAAAAGGCCAGTCATAAGGTTGTTAATGACAAATCAGTGTTTGTCACATGTCTCATGCTAGCTTCCATGGAACCAAACCTTCAAAAGAAGTTTGATGGTATGGATGCTCATAGCATTATCCAGCAACTGAAAAAGATGTTTCAGAAGCAAGCAAGGATAGAGAGTTGCTCCGATGTGTGCAAAAGGTCGATGAACCAGTGGGAGAACATGTTTTCAAAATGATGGAATTGTTCCAGAAAATGTCTAAACTGGGAATGACCTATACCACTGAAATGGCCACTGACATAATCATGATGTCATTGCATGATGGATTTCAGCAATTCAGGCAAAACTTTAACATGCACAATAAAGTGAAAACCTTAGAAGAACTGCACGGAATGCTTGTCACTGCTGAGATGGACATTCCAAAACCAAAGAAAGAAGTTCTTATGGTACAAAAGGGTAAGGGGTTCAAGAGGAAAGGGAAGGGCAAAAAGATTGTCAAAGGAAAGGGCAAGCAAGTTGCTCAGACTAAGACATCTAATAAGCCCAAGGGCGATCCAAAAGCGGATGCCAAGTGTTTCTATTGTGATGGAATAGGCCATTGGAGAAGAAACTGCCCAAAGTATTTGGAAGATAAGAAGACAGGCTCTTCAGGTATCTTTGTTATAGAATTTAATTTAACAACTTCTACTTCTTGGGTATTTGATACCGGTTGTGGTACTCACATTGTTTCGGATGTGCAGGGCCTAAAAAGAAGTAGAAAGCTGGCTAAAGGAGAGGTAGAACTGCGCGTTGGAAATGGAGCAAGAGTTGCTGCTTTGGCAGTTGGAACATATAGTTTACCTTTGCCTTCTAGATTAGTTTTAGAATTAAATAATTGTTATTTTGTTCCTTCTATTACTAAAAACATCATTTCTGTTTCCGTGTTAGACACCGAAGGATTTACTTTTGAAATAAAGAACAATGGTTGTTCTATTTATTTTAAAGAGATGTTTTATGCTAGTGCTAAATTAATAAATGGTTTGTATGTATTAGATTTTGACAAACATATCTATAACATAGACTGCAAGAAAAACAAATCAAGTGATTCAAACCCTACTTATTTATGACACTGTCGTTTAGGACACATCAACCCAAAATGTATTAAGAAATTGCAAAAGGATGGCATTCAGACATCGTTTGATTATGAATCATACGATATATGTGAAGGGTGTTTGATGGGTAAAATGACTAAGTCACCTTTTATAAGAAAAGGTGAAAGAGCAAGTGATCTTTTGGGACTCATACATACAGATGTCTATGGACCAATGAACACTATGGCCAGGGGAGGGTTTAGTTACTTTATAACTTTTACTGATGATTTAAGTAGATATGGATATATTTACTTAATGAAGCGTAAGTCTGAATCATTTGAAAAGTTCAAACAATTTCAGAATGAAGTACAGAATCAACTTGGCAAAACAATAAAAGCACTACGATCAGATCGTGGTGGAGAATATTTAAGCCAAGAATTTGATGATCATCTTAAGGGTTGTGGAATACTTTCCCAACTAACTCCACCAGGAACACCTCAGTTAAATGGTGTTTCCGAAAGGAGGAATCGTACCTTACTTGATATGGTTCGATCTATGATGAGTCTTGCAGATCTTCCAATAACCTTTTGGGGACATGCCCTCAAAACTGCTGTTTTTACACTAAACAGGACTCCGCCAAAGGCAGTAGAAAAGACACCATATGAGTTATGGAGAGGAAGAGTTCCAAAATTATCTTTTCTACGAGTTTGGGGTTGTGAAGCTTATGTAAAACGTTTACTTTCAGATAAGCTGTCTCCCAAATCTGACAAATGTTTCTTCATAGGTTATCCTTAAGAAACAAAGGGCTACTACTTTTACAACTGAAATGATAACAAAGTGTTTGTTGCTCGAGATGGTGTCTTTCTGGAAAAGGATTTCATTTCCAAAAAGACAAGTGGGAGTAGTATCTATCTCGAAGAAATTCGAGAGGAGCAACAAATGGAAGTGGATAAAACCACGTTAGAGACGCAATCACAAGGCTATTTCTTACCGATTAGGCCATTAGTAAATGAGGAAGAGCTAGTGCCTGAAACGCACGATCCTCTCCTCACTACTAACAATGTGATGGAGGAATTGCATTCAACACAAGAACCTCCTACCGTCCCACTCGAATCAAATTCGTGCGAAATTTCTCAAATAGTGGAGAAGAACATTTCTCCTGTTGCTCAGCCCGTACGTAGATCTAGTAGACCAACAAGACCACCTAAGAGGTTTGTTGAACTTCTGTTAACGGAAAACTCTGAAATTATGATTTTGGACCAGGAAGAACCTACTAGTTATAAACAAGCTTTGACGAGTCCAGACTCTGAAAAATGGCTTGGAGCCATGAAATCCAAAATGGAATCCATGTCAGAGAACCAAGTATGGAACTTGGTTGATTTGCCAAATGGGGTAACACCTATTGGATGCAAATGGGTTTTCCAATTGAAAACTGACAAGGATGGAAATGTAACTGTTTTCAAAGCTCGACTGGTTGCTAAAGGTTTCAAGCAAATACATGGTATTGACTATGATGAAAATTTTTCACTGGTAGCGATGCTTAAATCCGTTCGAATACTTCTAGCGATTGCTGCATTTTATGACTATGAAATTTGGCAGATGGATGTGAAAACCGCCTTCTTGAATGGTTTCTTGGAGGAGGATGTGTACATGACACAACCAGAAGGTTTTGTAGATCCATAAAATCCTACGAAGGTATGCAAGCTTAAGAAGTCCATTTATGGGCTTAAGCAAGCATCTAGGAGTTGGAATCTTCGATTTGATGAGGCAATCAAAAAGTTTGATTTTCTCAGAAACGAAGAAGAATCTTTTGTTTACAAGAAAGAAAGTGGGAACAGCATAGTCTTCTTGGTATTGTATGTGGATGACATACTTCTCATAGGAAATAAAATACCAATGCTTGAATCTGTCAAGGAATGGTTGAAAAGTTGTTTCTCTATGAAAGACCTAGGAGAGGCCGAATACATTTTGGGAATCAAAATCCATAGAGATAGGTCTCGAAGGATGATTAGACTAAGTCAAGAAACTTATATAGATAAGGTTCTTGCAAAGTTCAATATGGAAAACTCTAAAAGAGGATTCATTCCCATGCAACATGGCATATCGCTAAACAAGACTCAGTGTCCAAAGACATATGATGAGACTAAGCGAATGAAAAATGTTCCTTATGCATCTGCTATAGGATCAATTATGTATGCTATGATTTGTACAAGGCCAGATGTCTCATATGCCTTGAGCGTATGTAGCAGATTCCAATCAAATCCAGGCGATGCGCACTGGACTGCAGCTAAGAACATCCTTAAGTACTTAAGAAGGACTAAGGATAGTTTCCTAGTGTATGGAGGTGAGAGTGACTTAGTTGTTAAAGGTTACACAGATGCAAGTTTCCAAACCGACAAAGATGATTTCCGATCACAATCTGGTTTCATTTTTTGTCTAAATGGAAGTGCAGTCAGCTGGAAAAGTTCAAAGCAGAGCACTGTAGCAGATTCTACAACAGAAGCTGAATATTTAGCAATAGTTGAAGCGGCCAAAGAAGCCGTTTGGATTAAGAAATTCCTCATTGAGTTGGGAGTTGTGCCTACCATTGTGAATGGTATTGATTTGTACTGTGATAATAATGGTGCGATTGCTCAGGCAAAAGAACCAAGATCACATCACAAATCTAAGCATGTGGAAAGGAAATTCAATTTAATCCGAGAAATTGTTGTTAGGAAAGATGTCAGAGTTTGCAAAGTTCATACGGATGAGAATGTCGCTGATCCATTGACTAAACCCCTACCACAGCCAAAGCATGAAAGTCACGCTAGAGCTATTGGAATCAAGCATGTTGGAGAATGGCTTTAGATTATGTAATTGTTTTTCATAATTGTAAAGACATTGAATCATGTAATATTTATGTTTATCAGTAAATTATTCTTATTTAATTGTGGTTTAGAATTAAATAAAATGTTCAAAGTAATTGTAATTTTTATAGGTTGTCAAATGCGTGATTTGACAAATGAAACCCTATTAGGAGAACATAAATTATAAATTACTATTGTTCCTAGTCTGAGACATTAATGAACATAAATGGCTCAATCAAAAGACTAGTATGTGGATCGATTGATAGCTTAGTTTCATGAGCTATAGGGACATAGAGATGTTTAGTCGACTACATAGATACGCATTGTGATGTGTATGGAACAGACCAAAATTGAAATAAGATTTCAAACTTATATTTAGTGGATTCCTCAGACATGGGAACAACATTCTTCCATGAGATAATTAGTATATCCTTGATGATGTTAAACTCCGTGACGTAAAAGGAGGTAATAAAGGCAGCAATTAGGAATGCTAAAAGTTTAGTGGGAGTATTGGTTGGACAAGAATGGATAAGTCCTCCTATTTTTTTTAATGGGATTCGTGTATTGGCCTCTTGAAGAGTTAGAAACTGAAAATGCATGGCCGTGCTCAAGTGGATTAAAGGTTTAATCACTTGTTTCTATAGTTCTTAACTCAGATTTCAAGAAACAATTTGAATCTTAATATGGATGACATAAGATGTTATCATATTATCAAATTCGACATTAAGTGACTTAAGGAATTTATGGTTACACACTTGTTCTAGGACAAGTGGGAGATTGAAGGAAATATCCGTCGATCAAGTGTAATCACTAATTATAATTAGGACAAATATGGAGATTAATTATAATCGGTTATTTTAGGTAATCATAATGTTTTGCTAGAAACCAATTATGATTTGTGAACTAATGCGATTAGTTTACTACTAATAATAATCCGGTCCGATGAGGTCACACATATGAGTATATGATTGAATTAAGATGCATGAAAAGGCATTAAGCCCAAGAGATGCAATTATGTGAAGAGGTGCGATAGTCTATTATAAATATGACTAAGTGACATAAATGAAAAGATACATTTTTCATTAATCACAAAACCTCTCTCTCAAATATCCTCCAGTAAAAGAAATAAGGAATTGTTCATTATTCCGTACTAGCATACGTGGATATTTAATCATTGCTTGTGGACCAATATTAGAGGAACGACAATTGACGTTCTAACGATCTCTTATTGAAGAAAGAAGTGCCCTCTTACTTTGTGGAAATCACGCATCGAGGGTATGATATATTACTTTATGTGATCGTATTATTTATATGCATAAGATCCTGTTTTAGATGCTAAGAAATAGTTTCTTGAAATTCCGCTAAGTGCATCCATACTCCTCCAAGCCCCTCACCCCTACCTCCGTCGGCGAAAACCTAGCCTCGCCCTTGTATACATCGTCGAACCGACCCAACCCTTTTCCGTGGGATTACGACTGCGGTTTGAGTTATTGTTTAGTGCCTTAGTGGGGTTGTTTTGGGGTGTGTGAGACGAGTGAGGGGGTTTTGAGGTAGTTTTGTCGTAGCTATGGGCTGGGTTTCGAGGTGTATGGAATGGGTGAGGGGGTTTCAAGGGGGTGGCTGTGGGGTTGGTTTTCGGGGGTGTGGGCAGGGTTTTAGGGTGGTTAAGACTTACGAGGTGGGGTTTTCATTACTGGGGATCGTTGCGGTTGGGGGGACAACCGGACAGGGGAGGGGCAACAAAGGTGGCTAGGGCAGGAAGGTGATGACACTCATGGAAGGTGGTGATGTGGGCAGTAGGTACGATTGGGAGGAAGAAGGGGAGGAGAAAGAATTATTATATTTAAAAAAAAAAATTGTTTTTTGGTAATTAAAAATAAATTTTTTAATAAGAAAAAAAAATCTTAGCCAATCACAGAACGCCATGTGTCTGGGTTTTAACCTTTTAAACAGGTTACCGGTTTTTTGTACTATTTTGAGTAGATGTATATCAAACATCATTTTATTTTGGAATAATTAAAAGGTCATTTTATTTTTCGAAGACGTCTCAAGGTCGTTTTATTTTTGACAATTTGACAGAAATTTTTTAACGACATTTCAAAACGTATGATGCAAATAACATCGTACATATATAATCTGATAATTGAGATGAAATCTCAAAAATTCTAACCTATAATTTTCTCAACTTCAAGCCTTTATTAACATAGAGTTAGCAAAATCTAATAACGTTATGAAATATATATAAAGAATCAGCAAAACTAACTCAAAAATTATGATGAAATTTAAATTTGTTCTCAATGAAATGTTGAATAGTTTCAATTTTTTTTTAGCTAAATACTATTTTAAACTAGAGGTATTGCAAGTAATATGTGATTTCGAGCTTGATTTTGAGAGCGTGAGAAATTCAACATTTCAAAAGAAATATTTATTATGGTCTTGTTGAGGTAAATGTTGTGCTTTATCAACAAGTCAAATACCCTATATTGTTCTATGTGGGGCTGCCCCTATTATTACTGATTTTACTTTAACCTTTAACATAACAACAAAAACATGTAAGTTGCAATACTTGAAGAAATTAAGAAAGAGTTGAGTCAACCAAAGAAATGAACAGACAAACATAAATTAATTAAGAATGCAAATGTCTTCCATTAAATAAAGGATAAAGTTAGGGTTACAATCGTATTACAAGAAGAGAAGATTAACTTCGTATTCAAACAATTGGAATGATCGAACAATCATCAAAACATACTAACTAAATCTAATCTATGGCAGGGAAAATTAATAAGAAAAGCATTAAAGAAAGCTTAAAGAAAATGAAATATTTTATTAGGTTGATTTGTTGATGCCTCTATTCTATGAATCTTCGCTATTTATAGGCAACTCCTCGAGAACTTTGCTCTGATTTTCCATTAATGCCCTCCTAACCGTATAGCGGTTTCCTTCTTCTTGGCACAAATATTACTCTCTTTGAATAAGTCTCACTGGATGAATACCACGTTCTTTAGCTCTAAAAAGTATGGGCCTTGACATTGGGCCATCCTTTATGCTTACTGGAATTGTCCACTTGATGGTCTATTCAATTTATAGTGTTGACTAGTCCGTCGTTGCTTTAAGTCAAGCTTCCCTTAATGAAGTCAAGCTTTGGTCTAATCTCCCTAAAAAGAGTCAAAGTTAACGAAATTAAAGTCAACAAATTTTTTAATTTGGGTGTGATAGGTCAATTTCATTTACTATACATTAAACTAATCACAAAAATTATCCCAAAAGTACACGAGTCTACAACAAAAAAATTTCCGTTAAAAACTTATTTTTCTTATATTGTTTTCCTTAAAAAGTAATAAGATAATTGATAATAAAAAATATATATATATAAAAAAGAGAATATGTAGCCAAAACAACTCAAAAAAATAGAACAATAACAACAACTTTAAATAAATAAAATATTTTTTTAATCGTTAATCTATAAAATGTATATTCCCTTGAATCTTTAATTTATAAAATTTATTGTTCATTTCCTACTAAAAAAAGTCTTAACTCAATTTTAAATTCAAAACTTGTAAGCAAACTACAAAATAGGGATACTCTACATTAACGTATCTCATCTTTAATAATTTGATATCATAAATAGAAATTTAAATGTATACACAATCTATAAACAAATACATTAAACTATTTTATATTTGTTGGGGTTTTCTTCTAATAGGCCCTATAGGTCATCAAACTGTTATAGCAGATTACTAGGACATGTGTCAACGTGTGATTGGTCCAAAAATTATAAAAAATAAAAAAAATTAAATAAATATATAAGGAAACCCAACCTCAAGCACTGCTAGCTAGTGGCCAAACCCACCCAAAAAGAATCTAGCCCCACCAAAAATCGGCCGGCCACCCCACCCAACCCTCAAAATTGGCTGGCCACCCCCACCTCGACCCCCGAAACCACAATCATTTCCCTTATCCCACCCCGAAAAAAACGTCTCAAAATTGGTATCGACGGGTCCAGTTCCAATTTCGCCTCTGTCGGTTCCTAGCTGTTTCCGATTTCAATTCTAGTTGTGCACACCCCTATTGCTCACATGTGATGGTCAACACTAAAAGTAGCGGTCAATGGTGGATTCCGGCGGTCAATATCCGGAATCTAGGCAAAGGTCCAGATAAAGAAAAACATTTTATAGCTACATAATATTAGTTACATAAACTTAATAATTTTTACTTAATTAAATAAATTAACTCAATAAAATTGAATTTAAAAAAAAAAAAAAAAAAAAAGAGTAAAAAAATGTCAACAAGTTGTGTGAGTACGGGCGTGAGGAAGTAAGAAGGACGTGCAAAATATGGGAAGCACGTCGAAGATAAAAATTTGTGATAGGGGCGTGGGAGCATGCATTGGCAATTAGCGGTTAGAGACATCAACCGAATTTCGCGCCCAACTACTCAAATTCTTTCTCATCAAACACCCCTTTCTCCACCTCTCAACTCGTTGACACCCATTACATTTTCCCTTTCTCTCTCTTCTTTCTCTCTCTTCTCCATTTCGATTTCTTGCAATCAATCAATCAATTTTCTGGAACAAAGATTCTTCATCTTTTCCTACAATTTACTGGGTAATTTTAATCTGCTTGTAATATTGGTCATCATTGATTAAATTTGTGTTAGGATTTTAATTTGTGATTTTATGGGTTCAAATTTCATATAAGGTTGCGTTTATCTGAAACTCTTCGTTTTGTTTGTTGATGGGATTTTTTTTTTTTTGTAATTTTGTAGATTTTGGTACATTCTTGTTAGCAAATTATAAGGGGTTTATCTATTATTTTTATTTTATCAAAATTGGCAATGATTTCATGACTTATTATTATAATCCTTAATCTTTGCGATTTAGGAATTATTTGTATTTAGATGTTGGATTTACTTATAATTAGTAGGGTGGTTGTATCTTTATGTCATGATCATTACCCTGTTGTGCCTTGGATGCGCCTAATTAGGTGCTCATCATTTCTCCTGTCGAATTGTATAACCAAATGAGCAAGAAATTAGCATCGGGTGCACCTAGCTCCACGCTCACCTAGGTGCAATCGGTGAATTATAGTTTTGGATCATCTTGGAGCTAAATATTAGGATTGCAAAAAATTTCCTTCTCTGAATGGATTTATTTAAAAAAAAAAAATTCATACCTTGAATAAAAACATTATTGATTTATAATAACCGTGCCTTGAACAATTTTGTGATGCAGGAATTTGAATTGCTGAATATAGGCTACGGTTAAAGTTGATATTGATAAAAATATATATTAACGACTAAGATCATTTGTGTGTTGAGAAACCTATTGCACCAACAACTTGAATTATGTTCTGCTGTGGAGGCACAGAAGAGGAAAACGCAGGCCCTCCGGCTCATTACACCGCCCCTCCTAGAGGAAATAAACCTGTTGGTGGTAATTACTCCTTTTATCTTGTATTTCTCAGGATATCTATTTATATGCAGTCACTTACTGAATAATTACTTGTATTATAAACACCTTCATGTAGCATTATGTGATAAGCAACTGAGCATTTCTTGCATTGACCTAGCTAGTTTGTAAAGAAATCACTTGACTTTGTACTTAAACTTTTAAACCTTATAAAAGGTTGGTTTAAGAAATTATAAAGTCATGGAATTATTGGTGCAAATCATAGCTGTAGATCAAAACAAAAAAGTAGAATGGTTTCTTTTGGTTGAATTCGGAGGGCAACTGTAAGGTAAGGTGGGTGGGTGGGGAGGTGAGAGTAGCATCCGACCATGAGGTTGCGTGAATTGAGAATTAAAACCATCAGTCTCTTGGACTCTTGGTTGGGAGGTGGGAGCGAGACCATTATACATTTAGTTCTTACTTGATCCCTC
Organism: Chenopodium quinoa; assembly: GCF_001683475.1. Classification (NCBI taxonomy): domain Eukaryota; kingdom Viridiplantae; phylum Streptophyta; class Magnoliopsida; order Caryophyllales; family Amaranthaceae; genus Chenopodium; species Chenopodium quinoa. Next base: position 3,748,494 of record NW_018743212.1, on the reverse strand, counting down.
ATAATGAGTCGAGGGCCACAAAAGACATTCATTCTTTGAGGTAGACTTGATTGAGATCAAATTGTGGATTTCGCAAACTATGAATGAACCTGAAAAGAATATGAATTTTCATCAATTGTTAAATAAAATTTGTGTAACCTTAGCATGGTCAGATGTATTAGGAGTTAGTTTCTATAATATGAAACTTTCTTTTGATGTCATTTTATAGGCGGGGATAGAGAAGAGCCAAAAACTGGTAATGGAACAAGAAGTGGAGCTCCAGTAAAAGCCTTACCAATAGAATTGCCAGCTGTGCCATTGGATGAACTAAACAAATCTACCAACAACTTCAGTCAGAAAACTCTGGTTGGAGAAGGTTCTTATGGAAGGGTTTTCCATGGAAAGTTAAACAATGGCCTAGAGGCTGCAATAAAGAAATTGGACACGAGTTCTGCTCAGGATTCAGATTCCGACTTTGCAGCTCAGGTATCTTACAATTTTCTTCATAGTATGGTTAGATATTTTTGGAAATTTGTTCCCTCTTTTTGATAAGTGGTGGCTCATTGCAGTTGTCGATAGTTTCAAGACTAAAGCATGAGCATTTTACGGAGCTTATGGCTTATTGTTTGGAACAAAATAACAGAATATTGGTTTATCAATATGCAACAATGGGCTCTTTACATGATGTATTACATGGTATTCCATCTCTTAATCCGATCATCTTACTCATCTTTTTAATTGGCAGCAGAATAGTTTGCAGTTTTTGTAATCAAATCATCCTTGATGTCCTGTACAGGAAGGAAAGGAGTACAAGGTGCAGCACCAGGGCCTGCTCTAACTTGGGCACAAAGAGTAAAAATTGCCTTTGGAGCTGCAAAAGGTCTAGAGTACCTGCATGAGAAGGTGCAGCCTTCTATTGTTCACCGAGATGTTAGATCTAGCAATGTCCTGTTGTTCGATGACTTCATGTCAAAAATAGCTGACTTCAACCTGACAAGTGCTTCTTCAGAGACAGCAGCTCGTTTGCACTCCACTAGAGTCCTGGGAACATTTGGTTACCATGCTCCTGAGTATGCCCCTCTTTCCCTATTAATTCCAAATTGAAGGATCTAGTATATATTATGGCTTATTCCAATCATTTTACTCATCTCTTAATTGGTAGTAGAATAGTTTTTACTTTTAGGCGCAATGAAGCTGGACTCCTTTCTAGGGACTAGGGTATATTATGTCAAAGACTGATAGAGAAACAAGGATTGTGTTTAGGATTACTAAACAAAGCTCCGAATAATGATAACTACTGTAAAATTGATTGGATCAATACTGATAGACAAAGCTTTTGATGACATTTTTTAAGCTCACTGGTGCTTGAAGGAGTTGAACCTTTCTTGTCTGTTTCAATAAACAGGTATGCAATGACGGGGCAAATAACTCAGAAAAGTGATGTTTACAGTTTTGGTGTTGTTCTTCTTGAGCTTTTGACTGGAAGAAAGCCGGTAGATCATACTATGCCAAAAGGGCAACAAAGTCTTGTTACTTGGGTGTGTTTCCTGTTATCATGGTGGCATAAATATCATTTTTATCACTTTCGTATTACCAGTTTTGCTGATAAATTCCTTGTCACAGGCAACTCCTCGGTTGAGTGAGGACAAAGTGAAACAATGTGTTGACCCCAAGCTTAATGACAGTTACCCACCAAAAGCAGTAGCTAAGGTTAGAAATACACTTATATTATTGTTCATCTTTTGCATTTAACTTTTAAAGCAAATGTCACATGGATATAAACTTATCTCAGTTCATCAAACCTTTTTTTTTTTTTTTTTTTTTTTTTTTTTTCCCACCTGTTTACTTTCATTTTCTGATAGGAATTTAATAAGAATATATCCTTTTTTTGTGTATATAATGTTGGCTCTTTGGTATTGATCAGATGGCAGCAGTAGCGGCCTTATGTGTTCAGTATGAAGCTGACTTTAGGCCCAACATGACGATTGTGGTTAAGGCTCTGCAGCCTCTTCTGAATGCAAATAAACCAGCAGGCACCGATGCACAAGCATGATTACTATAATGAGATACCAAGATATTTCATTATGCCCATGATTTTTTTCTTTTTTTGTGCTCCTTTTGTGTAACTCTTACGTTTAGTATTTCTTCATTTAGACATTTGATGCAGAAAACAGTTCGGTTCAGAATCACTGAGAATTAAGAATCAGTATTTCTTCATTGCCATTTACACGTTATTGTGGGGGGCATCATCAAGTCTTGTTCATTTAGGCAGATAATTCTCCTAGTCAAATCTTTTGTGTAAGATAAAATATTAATCAAATTTCAAAGGGCAAGCATGCCTTCTCTTGATTTGTGAATAAATGAGTCACACAGCCGGTTAAAACACCCTTTATCTACTTTTTCTGTTTTAGTTTTGCGTCCTTTGCAGCATAAGATCCTGTTAGTTCTCGACTCTACAATGCTTTCAGTTAGTTTTTTTTCCACCGGAAAGCATCTTATTTTAGGCTTATTATGCAGTATTTAGCACAGAAAACATCACAAAGTATCTTACAGTATTCGTATACCAGGAACATACAGGCAATGATTTGCAATTCGGTTCGTAACGGCATCACTGTGGTTTTCTGTTTTTTGGTTTTTTGTTTTTCAAACTCATATGATATATGTCATGTAATGAAACAAAAATTAGTCAAGCTTATTAAAATCACGATACTTTTGAAAACTGACAACAGAAAAGTGAAAAGGCCTTTTTTCTTGTTTCCTGTTTTTGGTTTTTTGTTTTAAAAAAACAGAAAACTGAAAACAAAAAATGATGCCAAACAAGCCCTTAGTTACTTAACTTCAAAGTTGAGAAGTACACTTGGACTAGTTTTATGAAAATTGACTATCCAATATTATAGGGTATAGCAAAAATAATACTTCTAATTTATATCATTCGGATGTTTTTTAAAATTCTATTTAGCTCACTCAAAGCCATGGTCTGCTTATCAAAGGACTAGCATAGTAGCAGAATTATTGATCATCTTCAAGAAACTGATCAATGAAGCATGCCAGAAGTTAAATTCTGCCAATCTTATAACATCTGTAATTATTAAAAACATATTTTGAAAGATGCTTTAATTTAAAGAATAAATATAGAAGATAGCAATTTTAATTTCTAAACGATAAAAATAGATGATACAATATTTATTAAAAACTATAGCTCACATATGAAATCTCTCTGCTGGTACGAACTAATAAGCCCAGATTCTATTATTAATCCTTCAAGCTGTATTTTTTACCGGTGAAGGGGGTTTCAGTGACTGCCCTATGTTTGAAGTTTCCGAACTCAGCTTGGTCGATGTATTTGATATTACAACAGCAGCTAAATCTTCGTTTGCCGTGTAATTACTCTCATTTAACCTCCTTCCTCTGCCACTAAACGGTACAAAACTTGAGGATTCTTTAACATCTTTCTCTGGCTTAGGAAGAGGTTTGGAAACTGGTTTTGGAGGCTCTATATAGTCCAAAGGAAGAGCAAAATCAACCTCTACATCAGTTTCGATTACACAAACCGCATCTGATGGCATAGCTTGAACAATATCAACATACAATGTCTTCCCCTCATGCCTAATAACAATAGTATCTCCAACCGTCAAACAAGCATATCCAGAGCAAAACGCACTCTCAAGTACATCTTTAGGGCTTCGAATATCCAAAAATTTTACACTATGAGGCTGCAACTTCACATAAGTTGCCCTATCATATCTCCGTCTTCCAAACACATGTTTTTCATCATCCACCCAGGCATAAATACCGCTCCCTCTTCACCGCTAAACTCTAAGACTCCACAATGGGAGATTTTCCCCTTAGTTTAGATTTTCGATCTTGAAAAGCATAGGAAATCCTACCCCTTTGTCCATCAATTCTTCTAAAGCCGATTTTGGCATAATAATTTTGTTACCAACCTCTAAATTCGTTTTTTCTATGTAAGATAATGGATAAACATTGTACCATTTATTGAAACCTGCTTCCCATCCACTATTAGTCTCCCCCTCTTCGCTAACGACATCATCACCCTCACTATAATCACCAAATTGTTCCTCATCATTATTATCGTTGATGTTATGATGATCAACACCTTCATTATTATAACCATCATGATCTTCTTCATCATTAACATAATCATCGTGATTTTCCTCACCATTATTATCATAATAATCATCACCTTCACTATAGTAACCTGACGGATTCATAATTGAGAGGGTTGAAAAGAGTTTTTTTTTTTTTTGTTTTTAAGCTCAGAGAGTTATTAAGCTAAGAGAGTTGAAAATATACGGAAGTATTTGATTAGGTTATTACTTTTTATGAGTACTTATATAGAGCTAAATAATTTAGCAAGTCTGAGTTTATATAGAAGTAGGATTCTATTTTTTATTTTTTATTTTTTATTAATTTTTTTTTTAATAACAAAATTCTATATCTTACGTAAAAAATAGGAATCTATTAGTATTCTATTTTAAAACATGATAAACCTAGAATAAAAATCGGTTAACAATTTTATTTAGCAAAAGGGTTAAATAAACTTTACAAAAAATTATTTATTCATAAAAAAAAACCTTTACAAAAATAAAATAAACTAGATAAAAACCCGTGCGATACACGATTTTTCATACATATATCTCACAGAAAAGATATTTTCCTATCTAAGTTTTTTTTTATTTTTTTTATATATATAATTATTTGATTTATTTTACAATTTAATAATTTCAGACAAAAAAAAAACAAATAATAATTTAATTAAAATGATATTGCCAATTACAAAAGTATAATTTTTGTAATGTAATTTAATGCGACTGAATTTATCGTTGTTTTGTATTTTATTCGTTGTTGTTAGTTATATGATAATAATATGATATCTTGCAAAAAAAAAAAAATGTAAATATGATATTTCATTGATTACATATTAGGATAAAATCTTTAATGTGAAAAGATAATAATTTTTTATTTTTAAAATAATTTAAATCCTAAATCATTATTCGTTGCTATTTACACTTGAAACTAAACTCTCAAATCTATATATCATTTTGTATATTTTTTGTGATCTCTTGATCTCTAAAAAATTATTTGTGTTTTCAATTTTTTAGACATAAAATGTTTAAGGAAGGTAAAGTTTTTTTATTGCATTGTAAGTTTTAAATTTTTTTTATGAAAAAAAATCTTATTAATCGGGTATTTAGATAAAACCATTAATTTCATAAGATAATTTTTTATTGTTTTTAATAATTTAAATCCTAATATCCCACGGTTTTTTATACATAAAATCTCATAAAATCTCATAATATTTTTGATTACTTTTCTATTGTTTGTTAAGGATAATTTTTTATTAATTTTATGTAATTTATTCCTCTAATAAATATTTTGATAAGAACATGAAAAATAATAGTTATTAGATGTAATATTTCGATGTAAAAAAATTTGTATTAAAAAAATTTTGATAGGATCACCAACTTTGTTCACACCCATATCTCTTCCATCTAATAAAAATGGATAAATAGAACATGTTAGCAAAAATAAAATTTATATAAAATTAATCTTTATAGTCTTATAAAATAAATTAAAATATTTACCAGAAAGAGAATAATTGTTGTGAAATTAATATAAAAATTGTAATTATACAAAATTAAATCTATGCATTGGAATTTTTTCATCGTCCCCAATTGCCCAAACAATAGTATTTTGGAAAATTGAATCATTATTTTGTTGTCGCTGCCAATGCGTGCGATATTGCTTCTTATTTGTAACGACTGAAAAGTATCTAATGATGTAAACTTTTCCTTCAATCAATTTTGAACAAAATTGTAGAACAAAGTTGACTTTAATTGAGGCATGACTTAATTAAGCTACCTAAATCACAAAAAAATTGTTTTAATCATAAAATTAGTTGATAAAAACTAAAATGTAAACGATTTATAAGGATATAATACCTCCTCATCCAATAGGATCATCAGGCGAGAAACTCGTACTTTGATATTCCAAAGATTTTTTCTCGAATATAATTCTTTGATTCAATTAGATCTGCATGTAAAAACAAAATTCAGTAACAAAACATAAACATATAATCATTAAGTATCCCAAATAAACACAATTTAAGCAATAATCACATATATACATTTAAACATGGGTTTTAAAAATTAGGCTAAGAATTACCCAGCCATTGATGACCTAATAAAACTGACACAAAATTAATGACACAAAATTTGCTTGGTTTGGTTTTGTATTGATACGAAATTTTGTTGGTGTCATATGATGCGTCAATTTATAATGGTAAATGTCATAAATTTTAATTTAATTATAATTTAGGAATAACTTTTATTTCTTATCATAAACACTATCAAAATTTATCTTATAATAGTAGGTATATAAATCCTATTTCTAAAGATGATTATTTTAAAAGATAATTTTTAGTTTTTTAAATAAATTAAATCCTAATAAATCAATATTCGTTGTTTTTACTTACGTGGCAAAATTCTTAAATCTCATTCGTCACTTTTGTTTAGGTGCTAAACGAATTTTTTAATTCCAAAATAAAATAGAAATCTAATTTTTAATTGGTCGAAAATATACCTTTGCTTATGTGACACGCCGAGTGCTCTTGAAAAATTCTTATTAGATGTAATATTGGATTTGGAAAATTCTCAACGGTAATCTCCTACTTTTTTAGTTTTTCAATGGTGACTTCCAATTTTTCAAATTATCAAATCAATTATTAAACATGACATTACTAAGTAAAAAAATAAATAAAAAATAAAAAATAAAATAAAAATTAAAAAATGTTAGATGCATGTTAAATGGGGATTTTCAGTTAAAAGCTTCTAACCTGGGTTAACTAGGAGTATAGTTAAGCTAATTCTCTGTAAAAGATAATTCTTCTATTTTAGAAAATGTAATTTTACATGCACAATAAAATTTACAAGAGGAGTATAAATAAATACTTTCTTATTTTAGAGGAAGTAGCCATCAAGATGAACGAGCAGAAGGAAAGTACTATCATACCCAAAACTAGAAGTTTTGTTGTAAAAGATCGAGAACTAAAACTAAAAGTTTACATAAAATAAAACATCATCATCAAACACTTTGTTTGGATAGAAGAAAATGAAAGAAAAAGAAGGGAAGAGAAAGGGAGGGACCAAACTCACTTGTTTGGATAAAGGATTGGGGGAAAGAAGGGAAAGGAGAGGGAGGGAGGGATCCATTTTTCCTCTCCCTTTAATAAACATAATCCCCTTCCCTTCCTCCTATTTCCCTCCCCTTCCTTTCCTTCCTTATTTGTTATCCAAACAAAGCGTAAAAGTTAAAGAAGACCAAAACTTTATTATCACTCAAGTGAGGAATAGCTCAAGTGGTTAGAGCTCCCCTCCCGATTTCAAGAGATCTTGGGATTGATTCTCATCACCCGCCCTTGCGGCTCTCTAAAAAATTAAAAAAATTAAAATAAAATTCATCCATTCATTGCATTTAACTCCAATTAATTCAACCGCATGGTACAACGATGTTGTAAGTCCATCCATTGGGTCAATGAATTATCAAAATCCCGGGTAAAATTTTATAAATCGGTAAATGGCCTTTTTCTAGTATTTAAATTCATCAATTCCCACCAATTGGGTAGTCTATTTTTACAAAATTGAGCAAAACTAACACGAAATAAGCCCACCTAATCTGGAAATTGGCCAAAAACTTTGACAAAGTTTCAACCTTTGATTGCCTCTGATATATAAGAGTGAACAATTGAAAACGATCACAACATACTACCATACGTCCATACATTATGATCTTTCTTCTGATTTGAAGCCGTAAAAAAATAAGGACTAGATTCACGAGTTAAATTAAACACTTCGAATACGTACATTATGATCTTCTTTAAAGTTATAAAACAGAATTTGATTTTTTTGATGAAGAGGTGATCGCTGATAGATGAGAAGTTGAGTTCGAGTCGTGACGCAAAGTATCAATTTCGTGAGTGACAGATGAAGGATAACGTAAATGGAAGTTTTGTGGCAAAAGTAAATAGAGAAGTACATTAGTATAAAGAGGTGTCCACCGTGCGAGTTGTGCGAGTTGGGTTAGGGTTAGGTGGGTCGCGGGTTGGGTTTCATGACACATAACATGACCAATGTAGGGTAGGGTGGGCCAGGTCGTGTGTTGGGTCAGAGAAATTATTGAACACACTAGGGTTGGATTCGTGGGTTAGACGGGTCGTGGGTGGGTTGAGCTGGGTTTGTGTGTTAAACGGGTCGTGGATGGGTCGAGTTGGGTTCGTGGGTTAGGTGGGTTGGAGGGTGGTTCGAGATGGGTCGAAGGGTGGGTCAAGCTGGGTTTGTGGGTTGGGTGGGTTAGGGTCAGGTGGGTTCGTGGGTTAGGGTCGGGTGGGCCAAATGGCTAAGTGGGTTGTGTGGGTCAAATATACAAATTTGAGTTTTATTTAATAGTTTTGAACTTTTATTTTGAAATAATATTTTGCACATATTTATTTTTAAGGTTGTATAATTTTTACAAAATTAACAATTTGAAGGCTTGCTCTTAATTAAGATGCCTACATATCCTTATATCACAAAATAAGGAATCAAAGCCAACGTAGCTCTTATAATTCTAAAATATCACTACTAGAAATAGGCTTATTTCCGAGGGAATGCTTCCGACGGAATTTGATTCCCTCGTAAAATTCAAAATTTCCGAGGGAAATTGACTTTGTAGGAATAATCCATCGGAAAAATTCCTTACCGACGGAATTTTCCCTCGAAAAATTTCCGACGGATTTTAGATCCCTCGGAATTTGTCGGTTACGACGGAATATTCCCTTGAAGAGTGTTCCGACGGAAATTATTCCCTCGGAAATCACACGTTCCGACGGAAAAATCCGTCGGAACCTGTGATTTCCAAGGGATTAATTTCCGTTGGAAAACTGAGGAAAAAAAAACACGACATTTCTGAATCTGTATAGATTAGAGAAGAAAAAAATCCGAGAGGAAGAGAGAGAAGGCGATTCACAAGAAGAGGAAGAGGAAGAGAGAGAAAGGGGCACGCCAGACATAGGAAGAGAGAGGAAGAGGAAGAGAGAGAAAGGGGCACGCCAGACATAGGAAGAGAGAGGAAGAGGAAGAGAGAGAAAGGGAGAAGGAGGATGAGGAAGAGAGAGAAAGAGGCACGCCCCCAAGCCGCCGCCGCCGCCACCACGCCCCCCTCCCCTGCCGCACCGCCGCCGGTAAGTGTCTTTTAATTTTTGTTTTTATTATTATTTTTTTTTTCCTGAAAACCCTAACCACGACCTTTCACCTAGGGTGTACGGGAGTTTTCACCTAGGGCATAACTCGCCGGCGGGTCTGCAACCACCACGCCCAGCCGCCGCCGCCAGCAGGTTGTTACGCCAATGACCCATGTTCCAACGTGCGACCTCCATTTCGAGATCTCAGGGACGACGACCCGGGTTTTGGTGGAGCTGGCCAGGGCTCTCGCGCCGTTGTATAGCATTGATGAACTTAGTGTTTGTTAGTTCTAATTTTAGATTAACTTAGTGTTTATTGTAGACATTGGAATTAGTATATATATATATATATATATATATATATATATATAATTATTTTTGCACAAATTATTCAGTGAGTAATATAAGAAGCAGGAATTATAGATCTGTCCCGGAGGAAAATATATAGCCAAAATAGAAAAATTGTCGTCGTTAATTCCGTCGCAAGGTTCCAATGGAAACATATTCCGTCGCAAAGATGAATTGTTCCGACGGACATTTCCGTTGGTAGGTTGCGACGGAATTATAATCCCTCGGAATGTTACGACGGAAATATCCATAGGAAAGTTCGCAGCTATCGACGGAATATTCCCTCGGAAAGGGTGGAAATTCTGACGGAACATTCAGTCAGAAGATGGGATGATTCCGAGGGAAATTTCCGTTGGAAGGTTGGAATATTTCGAGGGATATTAGTCCGTCGGAAACTTGCGATGGACCTCCATTTCTGGTCAAACTCAGGTTCCGAGAAATTAAAATCCGCCGAAAATTCAGTCGGTAAGGACGTTTCCACGGAAATTCCCTCGGTATAACCCAAATTTCCGACAAATTGATCTCCGAGAAAGTCTTCTGACGGAATTCCGTCGGAAACTGGTCTTTTCGACGGATTTTTAAGGCATACCGACGGAATTTTTCCCTCGTAAATCTGCTGTTTTCTAGTAGTGGATTTTCCAAACCTTTAGGTTTAACATTGGGGTCAAGAATAGCACCGATTCCATAAATAATTGGGAGTTTACTAAAATAAGTATGGTACTTACGTTTCATGCTACCAGGAACGGGACGAAATCCATCAATTTTCATATGTTCTTCGATGGTGTGAACAACTTAACACACTCCAATATGACTAAATGAATGTTAGGCTCATAGATATAAGAGAAAATATGAGTTGCATTATCAAAAGCATTTAAAACATCACGAACAAAACAGACATTAGTCCAATGACTTTCGGTTATTAACTCACTAGAATTAACACGAGTCTCAATGTAAAGTTGGGTCAAAACGTCACGATACTTTATAGTATCATTGAACAAATTAAAAGTAGAATTCCAACGGATAGGGGTATCAATAGACCATTGTCTTTTCTTAAGACCTCTCTCTTTACACATAGCCATGTATTTCCATCTAATTGAGGAAGTAATCCTAATCCATTTTATAACAGTTCGATCTAATTGGGTTTAGCAATGGTTGCAGCTCACCGAGACCCTCTTGAACAGATAAATTCAAAATATGTGCATAACATCTAACATGCAAGAGATTACCACCCAACAACAAATTCAACTCAAGTCATTTTTCAAATAGTCAATACACATTGTGTTTGCAGTTACATTATCAAGAGACAAACATTCAAGTGAAATTCTTTTAAACAATCCATAATACGAATTTTGATGTTAAAACCGTTATGCCTTTCTTCCATAGCTTGAAAATATATTATAAGTTTTTGAATAAATCATTCATCATCCACCCAAGGAACAGTAATGCAAAGAAAAGGTTCGCTAAAACAAGAAATCTATGTATCACATGTAAAACTAACATGACCATCAAAAGTAAGAAATAATTCAACGAACCATTCCTATACTTATAATAAGAAGTTTGTGTGGGTCGTGCAGGTTGAGCGGGTGGGTCATGCATGCGGAGTGGGCAGAGTCGTGGCTCGTGCGGGTTGGGCGTGCAAGTGGGTTGGGTCGTACGAGCTGGGTCGGTTCACGGGTTGGGTGGGTCGAATTAAATAGGTCAAAACGGGATGTGCGGGTAGGGCCGAATCAAACGGGTCAAAACAAGATGGGTCGAAATGGTTGTGTCGAAAATCTTGGACTCACGACACAACCTGAGCTGTGCCGGGTTGGTAACAAGTTGAAACTGGGTCAGACTCACGTGGCCCACTAGCGTGCGGGTCAGGGTGGGCTGGGTCCAACCTGGCCCACTGGCCACCTCTACGTATATATGATTCTACATAACCCTATTTTTAATCATAGTCAACAATTTAACCCATTCATCCAACTTAACCCATTCATCCCAACTTAACCATTATTATGCATCAATCTATTTTTTACTTAGTAACGTCACGTTAAATAACTGAGTAGAAACTAGGGAATATTTAAATAATATATGAAATTTTGGGTGTCACGAAACTATAAAAGTAGGGAATCATCATTCGAAATTTCCCAATAAATTTTATTGAGTACTGGTAATTCATTAACAGTAATGGCGTAATAAAGTGCAAATTTCAATCACTACGGTGAAAATTTCACAATAAGAAAACACTTTTTTTTTTTTTTTTTTTTTTGAATAAGATTAGAAAACACACTTACTCTACAGTCTACACCCAAATAACTTTCAAATTAAAGAAAAATAAAAAAAACAACATAAATTCTGTTATAATTTTATACTCCGTACCATTGAAAAAACAAGGTGACAAATATTGCATATATTCATCAATTCAGGCACAACGAAATTTCAGCACCGATCAGTTTCGTCATCACAGCTTACTTAAACTAGGCACTAGTGCACCACAACAACAGAGGTAACTAGTGCTCTTGACCTTCTAATTTAGTTTTTCGCGAAAAATGAAAATAAATAACACAACAAAGTCTCAAAAATATTATTTCTACAAAATTTAGCGCAAATTTAAGACAAGTGCTCTTGACCTCGAAGCAACGCCGGCGAGGATGAGGGTGAGTGTGACCGAGAAAGAAGAAGCTGCGCTGGTGATTGTTATGCAGCGGTTTGAATGTTTATCCCCTGCAAGTATTTTTAATTAAATTAAAAAAAAAAGCAAAAATACGCTTTAATTAGCGGTTTAAATATTTTGAAATTCTACGTAGTATTCTAAATGAATCCAATTGATCTTTATATTATTACTGTGGCGTTTTTATTTTTTATATTTTTTTAATTTTTTTTTTTTATGTGTGTGTATTTAGACAGCCACAACAGACCGGGACTATTTAATCAGTTGAGAATCGATCGTAAGATCACTTGAAACCGGAAAAAAAAGCTTTAAGCCTTTAATCACTTGAAATATCCCTCACTCGTGTATATTTTCTGTAGTAGAAGTTTTTTATAAAACGTGGACTATTAAAGTCAAAATGTAACTATAGAAAGACACATATACTATAATTTTTTAATGTAAAATTCATGAAAATGCTTATCGATGTACGGAGTAGTATAAATAAAACACGAATAAGTATTAGTGCATAGCACCTATGTGCTTAAAAAGTGTATAGGATGACACTGGTTTTCTAGTGGTACAATTCAAAGTACAAAACGTACATACCACTTTGATTAAATGTACCAATGTGATTTCAGTGGTACATTTTCGGAATATTAAATGTACCACTAACACAATAAAGTGGAATATTCAAGTTTTTTAATGCCTGATAAATTACACTTCTGCCCTCCTATACACATCGTTTAATAGGTGATATGTGCTGATATGCAATCATAAAACACGTCTCCATTGTTTAGCCCCCCCCCCCCCCCCCCCCCCCCTTTAAACCTGCTGCTACATACCGTTGAATGATTGTTTATAAAGAATTAAAGAGGGTCAAACAACAATGATGGTCTTTGCTATGGAGTAATAAGAATATCAAGAACTATTGCCATTGGTAGTTTTGTATTATTAACTTATTATTCACCTTAAATTCCTCTTAGGACACACTATAAGAGCACAACATTTAGTGAATACAACGTAAGGAATTACTGAAGGTCAGTATCATTTTTTTATTTTATTTTTTTTTTAAAATTGGGTTTCCGATGGGGATTGAATTGACTACTAAATGTATGAGTACAGAGCAGTCAATGGTGTCTGCATTTAAAAAAGAATCAAGGATTACATTGGCGTAAAGTATATCATCTAGATATATTCATGCGGGAGCGTTTTTGAAACCTACGAATTGTATGACTATATGATGCGTTTTGTGGCATTTATATCTCAATCAACTTTTTCGATGAATTCTCTATGTTATGATGTGGCTTAAGTGAATAAGAGCAATCCTCGTGTCTTGATTTTACAATTGATGGTTGAAGATGTAAGCATGGAAACAAAGATGAGAAAGAAAGGCTTGTACTTGATCAAAATGGACTACTCAACTTCAAATAACTATATCTTTTTTATTACAAAGAATTTTCACTGATTTAAATTGGAGATGAAAGTAGATCTCAAGAGCTTTCCAACGACAAGTCATATGCCTAATTTGAGCAAAAACCAAAGAAGTTATGCACGTTTGAATTGAGCTATCTAGGAAATCATGTGGATCTCCCGCTCCTAAGGTCGCCTGTTTTAGTTTGCATAAGCGAGGAGGCCCGCTACTACCCTTTAAAGCAGCTGCTCCAAAGGCCCTGTATCGAGTGAACATCCTTATTTCTTTTATGCTTATTTTTTTCTATCTTTTAATCTTGACCTTTCATTTGTAATCCAAGGGGTATAATTTAAGAACTCTAGGATTTGTTGGTAAAGCCTTTAATTAAGGCTAAGATTGATTTTGGGAACAATCTTTGCTTAAATTTTGAAATCAATGAGATTTTCTCTCTCCTTAATCTTGGTGATTATTTGCTTTCTTTGTGATTGCTACTTTGTAATCTTTGTGGTTACATCTTAATCCTAGTTTTACTTGGTGTTGGCTTTGATTAAAAACCCTTATTTCATAGATCTTGGTGATTTTTGAGATTGGCTTATCTTGTGTTGTTGCTTTGAAATTGTTGTTAGTTGATTTTCCCCTCTTTTCTTGGTTGTTTCACATCATACAAAGTGTATGATGTAGGACAAACAAAGAACTAGACCTCATGAAACATACCATAAGGTCAAGTATTATGGCCTTCCATGAAACACGTGATCAATTCAAATTTCTTAGTACAACGTATTATATACTACTTGTATTTCGTCGCTCCGTTCTAGTTTAGTTGACATATTTTGACTTTTACATAAGTTACTTTGACTTTATTTAGTGATTTATTATTAAGAAAGACATGTAGTCGAGTAGGGTCTTGTTTGATTCGTCTCATCAGTATCTACTTTCTAAATATCTGATTTTATAATTTTTGGGTTTACATAATTAACTTTTTTATTTGAAGTTATGCATGGCCAAACACATTTAAAAGAAATGTGTCAACTAATATGAATGTAGAAAGTATGTATTGGTCCTTTTCATTCTTTGTTGAGGATTTATAAAGAAGGCCCTAAGGAGTAAGGCCTAAGTAGTACTTTAATACATCTTTCTTAAGGTCTTTTGATACTTAATTTGGAGTAATACAAACAGGGGTAAAGCCACATGAGGGTCTAGTGGAAAGTTAGTATTAAATTAGCTGGACCCGCGTCCAGCCAAAGCTGTCTGGTCCCGTGACCAGAAATGAACATTTTCTAACTGAATAAATTTTACAATTTTGTAACTGAACATATTTTACAATAATTAAATGTTCATTTTCATGCAGTATGATCATTCTTATAAAATAAATGTTCATTTTCATGTAGTACGATTTCAATTGAAGCTTTATAAAATGTTAATGAACAAGCAACAACATTATATGTTCATTTTTATTTACAACATTATATGTTTAGTTATATAATATTAGATGTACAATAGTTTTTTTTTTTTTTTTTTCCAGTTTTATAGTTTCTTTATTTTACTCTTATATTATAAATGTTCATTTTTATATATTGCAATGTTAATTTCAAGTTTTAGATATTTCTTTCTTTTGATTTGGAATTCATTTTTCATTAAAAAAAAAGTGTTCATTGTTATTTAACGAAATATTCATCTCAATTTTTTGAAATACATTTGCAGTTTCAATGTTACTTTTCAAATATGTTCAATTACTAGATGTTCATTTTTTTCTAGTAAATGTTCATTTTTGTTGCGTAGGACCCAAGTCCAGCTTAAAATTTGTGTCTAGTGGAGGTCTGGCATGATGGCCCATCTCCATAGCCTTATCATTTTCTTAGTACTTTTTTCTTTATATAAACAAATTATATGATTTAAAACAAATATCTATTTTATTGTAAATGTTTACAAAAATATCTATCTTATTGTATTAATTTATATTAAAAAAGAATTTATTCACATAAATTTGCTCCAAGTGGAACTAAATCTTGTTCCAACCAAAGCTTTATATATAGAAAATTATTATAGCTTATTTGTTTTCAAAAAATTGTACCCAACCAAAGCTTTATATATACCCAAAAATTCTATCTATATCCTCTCTGTTTCCAAAAAATGTATAAGTCTAAGTCTAAGCGCATAGCGCCTATTTACCAAAGCTGCATATAGGGTGGCATGAATTGTAATATAGATGAAGTTATGAAATAAAAGTGGTGGGCCATGGTGCCAGGTGGTAACGGTGCTAGAAAGAAATTACGAGGAAGGGGGAAATGAAGTACTAACACACAATTGTCTCTTTTCTCTTTCATTCCAAAAAAAAAAAAAACCTCACAATTTTAATGGCGACAGTCGCCAGATTATTCTTAAAGGCAATGAAATAACTTCAGTTCATGGTGTAATAAATTAATACAACCCGTAAACTGTCATTTTGGTGAAGTTAGAAATACTCTATCGTGGATGAGGTTAGGTGAAATTCTTGGGGTCGATTTAGCTGAAGCAATAGGTGATGTTTGGGACGACGACCATGGTTGCGCAAGGGAGTTGCGGTTCGATGTTGACAATGTAAGTTTGTAATTGTATCTGTATTAATTTATAGACCATGAAGTAAGAACCATGAAGTAAGAATTTGTATTTAGGGTTTTCTGGCAAAATTGTTCATAATGCGTGTTAATTGAATGATTGATTGAATTGATAATTGTTTTTTGCTAATTTAAATTAAAGTATCGAAATGGAATATGAATGTTGTCGATTCAACAGTTGATTTGGGTAGCATTGTTTAACTCATGAAAATATTGGGATTAGGAATTGTTGTTGTGGAATGTGAAAGAATGATTAGTTAAGTTGTTGGTTGGTGCGGGAAGTGTAAAGTAAAGTTTAGGAAATGAATGTTGTTGATTCAGTAGGTGATTTGTAAATGATTAACTTAGAATTCTTAATGGTTTTTTTCGTTTTAAATTCACTAATAAATTTGGCCTAGCAGTGTTTATTCTTAATGTATATGGTTTTCTTATTTAATTGATGAACCTTATCAGTACCATTATTTTGTATATTGATGAATTGATTGTGGGTGGGTGTTATATTTTTGTTTTCTTCTGATTTAGATATGGGAATATGTTCTTTGTAGGAGGAGGGTGTTGGTGATGATTATGGGAATAATGGTGAGGATGGTGGACACGTTTATGAGGAGGAGGAAGCAGGAGTAGAAGAGGATGATAATGGAGGTGGAGATGGAGAAGGAGAAGAAGAGGAGCGTTTAGGAGATGAGGAATTAGAAGTGGAGGTAGAAGCCGGAGGGGGGTTAACGTTCAGGATCCTAAAGAAGAGGGTTAGAGTGAGCACCATTTTTGGTGAGGAAGAGGAAGTACCACCCCCTACTGTTGGCATGGTTTTTGGTAGTTGGGACGAGGTAGATTGTTATTTTTGGAGGTATGCTAGACAGAAGGGATTCAGTATTGTTCGGGCTGCTGCTGGTTGGAAAAAGGTGAAGAAGGAATTGGGAGATGGAAGGTGTTGTAAACAGAAAAGGAATGCGAAATGGACTTGTGAGTGCTATGGAAGACCATCTAGGAAGCGCAAACAAGATCCTCTTAAGGAAGGTTTGGTGCAAGATGAGGAAACTATTGTGAAACGAAAAACCAAAAATTGTGGTTTTCCGTTGGATTAGTATGTTAGCATTGATGAGCAAGGGAATTGGGTGGTTCGTAGGCTTTGTTTAGCACATACACACATTGTGACACCAAGAAATTCAAGGGATGTATCGATGGTCTGCAAACATGAGTTGGTTGTCAAAAATAAACATTTGGTGAAAAAGACCTATATTGCAAAGAAGTCTAGGGTGAAGGTATCCCAAATGTATAGCTCTTTTGCTAGGGAGCGGAATGGAGTGCAGGAAAGGGCATTTACGCAGAAAGATCTAGAGAATATAGTGGCTGAGCAACAGAAGCTTGAGCTCACAAAGGGGGATGTTAATGGTATGGTCGGGTACTTTAACAAAATGACCGCAGACTATCAAAATTTTTCCACCTATGTAGGTTTGGTAAAGACAATGTATTACAAGTTGTTGTTTGGGTAGATGCGAGGAGTAGAGCTGCATACGAGGAATTTGGTGATGTTGTTTATTTTGATAGCACGTACCTGACAAACAAATTTCACCTACCCTTGGATGTATTTGTTGGGGTCAATCATCATGGGCAGAGTATTTTATTTGGCTATGCATTGATATCTTGGGAGACTGTTGAGACTTATAAGTGGGTGTTGAGGACATGGCTGCATTTCATGGTGGGCAAAGCTCCTATCTCGATCCTTAAAGATCAAGACCTAGTAATTAGGAGAGCTATCTAATCGACGATGAGTCAAACGTGCCACAGGTAGTGCATATGGCACATCCTTCAGAAGATTGGTAGGTACGTAAGTCAGCATGAGTTGTATGATGTCGTAAAGGATGAGTTGGAGAATACCGTATACGGAAGTTTAGATGAGGATGAATTTGATGCTCGGTGGTTGGAAGCTATTAAACATTATAAGCTGCAAGATAACGCTTGGCCAGAAGGTTTGTTTATTTCACTTACCTATAATTTTTATAGTTATATGTCATTATATTTTGAATAGGAAAATGTGAAAATTTGTTCGCAATTCATATGTAGTTGTTAGGAAGCTGTTGGAAATTGTTCACAATTTACACATATTTTGCATAGGTTTGCTTCTCCCTATTGTGTTACTGCCTATTGTGTTTCTGTTACTATTTTGTGCAGCTTGTTTCTGTTACTATTTTGTGGTGCTGATGTATTGAGTGGTAGTTATCCCAGCCCTAGTGATACAAAATTTTGGTATCAGGACAAATGTTAGCTTGTTTTACTCAGCTTTCTGTGTTCTAATCATGCCAGTAATGATAGTAAATCAGTTTATTTGATGGGTGTTAATTCCAAAAAGAATAGGTCTGTTTGTAGAAAGGCACATGTGGATCCCAGCATATTTGAAGCAATTGTTCAGGGCAGAGATGAAAACCACACAACGGTTGGAGAGCTTCAATCATTTCTTCAAAGGGTATGTTGATAAGCATACAACGTTGTCCGAGTTTGTGCTTAGGTACTGCGATGCTATGTAGATAAGGGCTGAAACGGAGTGAATTATGAACTCGAGCACGCTCCGTTACGTCAGGAATTTATGTATTGATTCCTTGCTAAAGAGTTTTTCCAGAAGTGCTACACTGATGCCAAGTTTAAAGAAATGCAACGTGAGTGTACCAAGTGTTTGTATGTGCATTGTTTAGATCAGATTGAAATTGGTGACAATCTATCTTATTTAGTTTGTTCTTGAGGATCGTGTATGGATTAAGCCAAAACTTGCAAAGAAAGAATCAGTGACAAAAATTAGGAGATGCTATAGGGTAATTTATGAAAGTACTTCATATGAGGCTACATGTGATTGTAAAAATTTTGAATGCCATGGAATAATTTATCGACATATTATCCATGTGTATGACCTTAGTGGTATTAGCGTTGTTCTGGAGAAATATGTTCTTCGTCGTTGGACGAAGGATGTTTAAAGGAAGCACACTAGAGTAAAGGTTTCTTACCACGATCTACTAAAGACTGATGAAGTGAGGCAGTATCAGAAGCTGGTGGTCGCTTATGAACCTATTTGCTCAAAGGCATCTACATGTGCAGATAGTGTTGAAGCTGTTGTGGAGTTGCTGCAACTGATGGACCTAGGAGTAGATGAAGTCCTAGCCATGGTGGAGAAAAGGCGACAACAACAAAATAAGGATAAGGACAATGATGAAGAAGATGAGGGGGTTGATAGTGTAGTCCAAACGCCTTCAATTGTGGCACAAAACAGGGCACCTGAAGGAATGACTGCATTAGTAATTCCTGTACAAGGCATCCTGAATATAACAACACCAATAAGTACTTTTTAGGGGAGTTGCGATGGATCTGCCCCTGCATGGATTAAAGACCCACCCTTACCTAAGAAGAAGGCACATATGACTACCAGTGTAAGATATCCATCATGCATAGAAAAAAGGGAAAATAGAAGGCTACAAGAGCCAAAGCCGCTACAAAGAAGCAAGCCGCCACAAACACTAACATTGTATCCTTGTCCACAATGAATATATTCAGTTCGCAGGAGGAATTCAAATGAGAGATGGTGATGGTTCGTTAGCGTACTTTACATCCTTAAGGTCAACTCAGATTTACGAGGTGCTAACTAATTTTAGTGTCATGACTCCTGGGTTGTAAGTTGCTTTTAGTAGTTTCATTTGCTATCTATTACATTCTTTGACCCCAGTGGGACAAATACTGGGACAATGAATTTGTGCAAGTACCAGTAGATCGATCCTTCAGTGGTATAAATTACGTTCATATTAAAGTGTCATTTCAAACATGTATTGGAAAGGACCCAACTGATTATGCTATCTATTCCACAGTTGTTTTAAATTCATTCCATTGTTAATTTTATGGTGCAGAAAGGTTGTTTCTTTTGCAGTATGGTTTAATGTATTTGTATGGTCATGTGGAATCTTATTAAATTCGTCACGATATATATTTTCAAAATATAAAATTTTTATAATTTTTGTTATCGGTAATTAAAGATATTATTGATTGAATTTGTGCATTGGCAAACGTGACCAAAGGCAAACGTGTCAACTAAAAAGAAACAAAGGAAGTATAAGTTTAGTCACACATCAAATATTGTTACCCATTTATACGTATTCCTTTTTAGTGGTACAAGATGTTGGATTCAGAAACCATTGAAAGCGCATTGGTACACAACGTGCCATTAATAAACCATTTGGATACGCAACGGTACAAATTGTTACATGGATGGAAATCCCATTTGTAAAAGCAGTGGTAAATAGAAGTTGCATTTACAAACCCATTAAGTAAAAAGTGGTCATCCGTGCAGTGAATATGTCATTTGAGAACTCAGGGGTAAAGATTATTAATAACGTGACTTTAAAAGTAGAGCCTTTAAAAATTCCGTGGTACTTTTTTCTTAATATAGGGTACCATTGTGTATGGTTGGGGTACCACTAAGTAAGCCAGTGGAACTTAGTACTAAATCAATGGGACAAAAAACATAGTAAAGGGACTTAGTATAGAATGTTTGGGAAGGTTATACATTAAACTAGTATTGCCCAATAATTCCACCAATAAAATTGTAAAATGAAATCTTTGTTAATTAGAAATGGAATTTTTTACTTTGACCTTGCCCAACTATGACATATTGAGTGAAGGTTAAACATATACTTCGTCACACTCGGTTATTGCATTATATATATATATATATATATATATATATATATATATATATATATATATATATATATTCATAGATATATGTTACTCTTAATAAACGAGATTCCTTTACTTTTCCCATCATGGAACATATTATTGGTGATAATGTAAGGGAATACGAAATAATTTCACTAATTGTGCTTGACAGATCCATTATACTACCCTATGCCACTCTTCGAAGATTATGTAAGGAATTGGAAGGCCATAATAACATAAAACCCTTGCAATTTTGGACTTTGTCATTAATTTGTAAAATTCTAACATTATAGAACTCAGTGGTACACAAATGGTTCATGTTTGTACCATCTGGAAGCTCAGTGGTATATAAAACAGTACCATTGAGTTGAATGGTCATGGACAATAATTTACTGGAAACATAAACACAAGTGGCTATGTAATTTATATGTTATAAAATAATAATTTAATTGATGCTTGGAATAAATACAGTATTATTATAAAAGGTATTTATATTGTACCACTATGCTCTACGTATTATACAGTGGTACATAGTGAACACCATTGACAAAGTTAAGTGTTTCAAATAGTATTTATATCCAGTTCAGGTGATTAGTGAGATAGTTTCGTTCAGGTGATTATATGGATAGAAATCCCATTCATAAAAGAAGTGGTACACATAAGTTGTATTTACAATCCCATTAAGAAAACAGTGGTACACATCTGTGCAACAAATATGTCATTTCAGAACTCGGCGGTAAATATTATTAATAACGTGACATTAAAATTAGAGCCTTTAAAAATTCTGTGGTACATTTTTATTTATGTAGGGTACCTTGTGTATGGTTAAGGTACCACTAAGTAAGCCATTAGAGCTTAGTACTAAATCAGTGGGACAAAAAACGCAGTAAAGGGACTTAGAATGTTTGGGAAGTTTATGCATTCAACTAGTATTGCCCAAAAATTCCACCAATATAAGTGTAAAATGAAAACTTTGTTAATTAGAAATGGAATTTATTACTTTGACCTTGCCCAACTATGATATATTGAGTGAAGGTTAAACACATACTTCGTCACACTCGGTTATTGAATAATATATATTCATAGATATATGTTACTATTAGTAAACGAGATTCCTGTACTTTTCCCATCATGGAAGATATGATTGGTGATAATGTAGGGGAATACAAAGTAATTTCAATAATTGTGTTTGACGGATCCATTATACTACCCTATGCCATTCTTCGAAGATTATGTAAGGAAATGGAAGGCTATAATAACATAAAGCCCTTGCAATTTCAGACTTTGTCACAAAATGTAAAATTCTATTATTACAGAACTCAGTGGTACAAAAATGATTCCTATTTGTACCATCTAGAATCTCAGTGGTATATAAAGAACTACCAATGAGTTGAATGGTCATGGACAATGATTTATTGAAAACATAAACACAAGTGGCTAGGTAACTTATATGTTATAAAATAATAATTTAATTAATGCTTGGAACAAATACAATATTATTATAAAAGGTATTTATATTGTACCACTATGCTCTACGTATTACACAGTGGTATTATATAGTGAGCACCATTGACAAAGTTAAGTGTTTCAAATAGTATTTATATCCGGTTCAGGTGGTGATTAGTGGTATAGTGTCGTTTAGGTACTTTCAGTTTAATTTTGGGACAACTTCTTTGTGGTGCCAAATAGCAAATATTTTTCCTGCTAACCTTCCATTGATACCTTGACTCAATTTCTAAATTTGACTAACTTAATAAGATAATAAAAAATCAGGTGACTTTCTTGACTGGGTACATGTCAAATCGAACACTTTTAATACTAGAGCACCACTCCTACATTGGTAGTCCATCTTAGTTCAAGTGGTAATTAATGGGAATGCAAACAGAGTGAACCACCACTCCAATGATACTCCATATTGTCTCAGTGGTATACTTTTTAGTGTAGTAAAACATATTTGTGCTTCTTTTGACAAGCCATTGCACTTCCATAGGCCTGCACCCTATGCCCCTATACACATATGTTGACGTGTGTATGTGTCTACATTAATGGAGAAATCAATGTAAATCGTAAATGCAAAACTTCTCCTATCCTATACTCCTAAATAAGTGCTTTCAACAACATGATTTGCTCTTTTTAACCTTTGTTTAGTCTCAAATAAAACTGCTAACTCCTTCACCATGAACAAGCACCGAAATAGAAAACTAAATTCCGTTTTAATACAATCTACCAAATGCCAAATCACTTCTTATAGCACTCAAATAAATTTTCATCCTAAGGAACCCATCTTATACTTCCATAAAACAGTTCGAGTTCATAAGGAGATGAATATCAATAAGGTTAAGTATTTTCAGACGGACAAGGAACTCTTAAAAGTATTTTCAGCAATTAACAACGTGATTGAACGAGGTTCAACCATTCTGTGTTGGAATGCTAGGGGACTTAGTAGGCCCTTATTTATCGAACATTTCACCATGTTCCATGAGAAGTATTCCTCGCTAATATGGTCGTACTTGAATCGTGAATTAGAAAGTGGTATGTTGGTAACTGGATAAAAGATGATTTACCAAGACCGTACAACGTGGAGCATTTCGGTTCAGACGGTTATCCCGGAGGCGTTGTAATGTTTTGGAAACCGAATGCACTTCACACACACATCTGGTACAGGTCTAGTGACCAGATTGGAAAACTTGTTTCGGTTATATTCCAGGTACGGTTTCATATTCATAGTGGAGAAGTACTTTCACTTTAGTTGGTCTATCCTTTCATGAAGGTACCAGTGTCTATTGTACTACTATTGTAACACTCAAATAATTCTCTCTTTAAAACCTGTATTAACCTGTAAATACTTTTAATAACCTGTGAGAGAATTACTGGCGTGCTACCGCCACGTGTTCAAACGTTAAGGCTAGTTTCAAATATTAGCAGCGGAACCATAACGGCCCTTATTCAATACTAATAATCAAAACCAAATTTAGACTTACAAGTTGGAACCATAACGACCCTTATTCAATACCCAGTAAAATACGAAGAAAGTAGAGTTAGAGTCAAAATGACATCAATTTATGAAATGAAATAAGCTAAGTGATTAACCAACGCTCCACTCAAATCCCATCACCCTGATGCAAGTTCAGTTTATGCAAAAACCTGTGATTAGTCTGCTCCCTAATATTACAAGTGTAAAAATTGGATCATTACAGGGTCATTGAAAGGCGAAGGCCATGCCCAAGAAAAGACACACAAAAGCACGCAATCAACAACGCTGAGTACATACAAGCTACGAAATATAGCAAAGAATTCCTAGCATAGTACTAATAAGCAATCAACACACACAATATAATCATTGACTCGAACACATGACTCAATTGTCGATCATTACTAAGTTTGATCTAAATAGCATTGATCATTTCATTAATTTGATCGGATTAAACAATTGACCAGGTTATCCCCCTATGCTCCATTCTAGAACATTAATAAAGAAAACCCTATGCCTCCTTTCAGAAGACATTAATAAACATCCAATGGCAGACGGGCGCGACACCATGGCCATAACTAGTATGAGATCTCATCTAACTCATTATAATTTTAAAAGAATTTAAAACAAGAGACTCATAGATCAGACGACCTCTGAAAAGTACACGGCTAATACCCCGTGGACCCCAACCCCTATTTGTCATTACTCTAGATGTGCACAAATCCAGAGTTTTATTGCTCATCCTTCTTGCACTTTACGTGATTTATCAGTTTAAACTTGGTGATGACTCAAATGCACACAACACAACCAATCATACATCAATCACTCAAACCATTCAAGTTTCCAATTCAATTCTTAATTTATTAGTGACAAACAATATTTATTATTGAATCCTTTGACTACCTCGGTGTATAAACACCTTAAGTGCATAAGGCACCTCAAATCCTATCCCTCAGTGTTAGAATCACCTTAATTGCACATAGGCACCGCAATATAATTTATCCATGTGTACTAAGACACTTAAATAACTCCTTTCTCATGCTTATAGCATCAATAAAAATTATATTAACCATAATAAAATTCCTTTTTCATATTCCAAACCAAATTAAACATTTAGTTTAATCAAACATGCTCTCTAACATGCTAATAATAAAAGTATGGTTCACAATCAACATGCCATTATAATTAAATCCAATCACCAATTCACCATAAATAAATCATACATCACCAATCATTCACCAACATCAATCCAATCAACCAATTCCATCCAACAACTATCATGATACTACTTGAAATTAATTTAACAAAGCCTAGCATGCTTCTATACACTTAAACTTTACCAAGTACGCGAACGTACCTTGAGTCATTTTTCCAACTAGCCACAATTGCTAGAAATTACTCAACTTAAAGTCTCCTATAATACCAAATACATAAACTCAATTAATTCATTGATTACACAAATTTCCAGCAACTTTTAACACTTTAAACCTTCTCTAATAAGCTGAAATTTTGGTTTAAAACTCTTTCTTTAAGTGGGTAATTAAAACCACAACATAAAAACTCATTCATGGTGTTTATATAAAAATTCCAGCACACTTATTAAGATTTAAATCCCTCAAATAAATCTGAAAATTATTTTTTAAAACATGAAACCTTCGTCAAAAATCAAAAATTGTCCGAAAACCCTATTTAGAGGCTAAATTTGGCCACGAGAGGGTGGTGAACACTACCAAAGGTAGTGAAATCTGATAAGAACGTTGTTTACACACGAAAAACACTATTTTTTTTTTTGTAAAAATTGGACGAGTTAGAATTTCAACGTGATTAAAAATATTTAAGAACGGAGATCGGAATTTAATTATCGAAAATTTGTTTTTATGTTTAATTAATCTTTATAAATTTAATAGGAATGAAAGCCCTAATTTAATTGATTATTAGAACCCTAAAAATCAACACTTTAATAGTTAAAACCCTAAGTTTTAATACTTTATAAAATCATAATTTAAAACCATAGAAAAACTGAAATTTATACTCTTTAGTTGTCAAAACACAATTATAAAATATACTAATCATATTTCAATAATTAAAATAAAAAATCCATAGTATATAATTATAGGTTTAATAATTAAAACAAGAGGAGAGGGAGAAGGGTGGCTCACGGTGGGGGGTGATTGCCGGCCGGCAGGTGGCTGGTTGCCGGCGGTGACATGGCAGCGATGATGAGGTGGCAGCGGCGATTAGCGGGCGGCAACTTGCGTGAGTTTGCACGCATGAAAGAAACAAAGGAAATAAAGAATAAGGAAAAAGAAAAGAAAGGAAAAAAGAAAAGAAAGAAAAATAAGGGAAAAGAAAAGAAAAGAAAAGATTACTTACCCCCAAAAAATCTAATTTTTGATCTCTTGTGTGGGAAATTTTTGGGGTTTAGAGGAATATTTATAGAGTAGAGAATAGGGATCTTGTTTGGGCTTAATAAATAAATGGGCTTTAGTTTTGAAGTATTTGACCCACAAGGGTTCAAATAAAAGAATTGGGCTTACTTAAATGAAATGGGTTAGTCAACTAAGAGTATGTAAGAATTGTTTAATACTATTATTTAAATGAGCCCAAACGATTAATAAACGTTTAGCCCAAAATAAATTATGCTTTTATAAAACTCAATAATTTAAATACTTTAGCCATTTAAATATTTAATTAAAATACTTGAGTACTTTAAAAATATATTTTATAATTAATTAAATAATTTATAAAATACATAAAAATATAGAGTATTACAACTATAATCTCCCAACAACACTTATAATACAACAATAGCACTCTTACAATGTCCCAATGGCATATGTATAAAAAAAATGTACCAACGGAACTTTCAATGTGCCAATGGCACTTGCAATGTACCAATGGCGCTTGTAATGTACCAATGGCAGTTATAATGGAACATGTTATGTCCCAATTGAAATCATGAAATCTTTGTATGTTGTTTATTTTTACAAGCATCCACCACCTATGCTGGTGGCTCATTGCTGCCACAGCCTATTATTCTCAACAATGACCCGTTAACATCCGACGAGGAGGAAGACCCTAATCATTGGTAGAGTGATACAAGTGATCGTCGAATGGTTATGTTTTCTTGCTTATCTACGACATAGTATTTCTATTTTGTGTATTTAAGTGACAATGACTATTGCTTAGTTTTATATCCATGCGGTTGTATGTATTATCCTCTTAATTATATTGTAATGTTTATGGACGCTTGTTTGTTACTAGGAGGTATATGTTTCTTTATTGCCTAACTGCCGTATGCCTCTATACTCAAAATAAGCAAGCCCTATTCCGTAGTTCCAAATACTACACATAATGTGCCACTTCATTATAGTGGTACATTTCATGTGAACGTTAAGGCATGTACAATTGTGCCATTGTATGTAAGTTGTACAAATAATGAGGTCCTGCAATTGGTAAATATACTGCTGGATAAAATTTGTACATTTTAAGCCAAATTTAGGAACGCAAAATTGTACTAAATGTATGCCACTGATATTTAGCCAAATCTGTCACAGTATGCAAATGTAGCACTTACCTTGGAAAAAATTTTAAACTCCAACTACTAGGTGCTAACAATCCCCTAATAAATCGGTTACCCTTGAGTGTATAGACCACCTGAAGGTGAAGTACGTTGGACATAAACTAGTAAACCTTAAACAAAATACTTAAAACATTCATCAACCCTAATTTGTCATAGATTTCGCGTTGTTTTCCTAGAACTTGGGACCAAATCGCCAAGAGCATCTTTGAGTTTGTTCACATCACATTACACATCGTCTAAAAACATATTCGCTCTGGCATTAGGAATCTTCCCCTACAAAATGGAAATGACCACAATAAAAAGGTGAACCCTGTTCCAATGAGGTTGACAAAATTAACACCTGTAAATGACTTACCACACTGAACCGAGTGGTGAACCTTCGAGCAAAGAATTATATAGGCCAATATGAGTACGTCCCAATATGAGCAGCAAATAGGTGGATCACCATGAATACAAAGATTTCAAAAGTGTTTTAAAAGCAACCAATTAAGGACAGAGGTTCTCACTTATCCCTTGGATCTTAGATCTCAATAGTGCATCTTGTCCATGAAGTGAGCTGGCCCGTTTTCCATTTCGGGTCACTAATCTGAAAAAGCACGTCAACACCACTAACCTGCGTATCATTTCACAAGCAAATTATTCATAACCAAATCAGTCCTAACTCCTATGTAAGAGGATGATTTTGTTCTAATAGCTGACTAACATCATGTATTCATACTAGGAGATCTATAACCGGGGCATGTATGGTGAAGGGGTCCAGATACATAGAATCAATCATCTAGAGCTTTCGACCCTTCATGTCCAAATCTAAGCACCACTAGTGCGATTCATCGGGGGAATCCTTGGGACCTTCAAGCACTGGGAAGAAAAGCTGATACATTGCCAATGCCACAAACAAAGTCTAGAGTAAGAACTTCAAAGACATGTCAACAATAAGTGAATTGTAAAAAAAAGGTTGACAGTATGTACGGACCGTTCGAATCTTTGAAAGCTTATAGCTCAAAAAAAGTTTGCCATACTTTTTAGCGACATGTTGTTCATTTCCCTCTTTCCACACAAGTCGCATCTACATTCCACAAAAAAAATAAAAACCATTAGATCGGGTTGTGCATGTATACTTGATAGACCATGTTTTGTTTACAACAGAGTGCTTACTGCAATGCTTGGATCAAGCAAAATAAGCTTGCTTCTGTCAAAAATTCTTTGGTTCCTCATTGCTTGGTGTATAACACACTGGCCATCCTTACGTATCCACTAGACACCCTTGATTTATGGTGCACTACACCGAAGCAATCCCTCTAATTGGCTTCCATGTGGTCACATTTAATTAACACAATGCCAGGGCTAACATCCAACAACAAAATATTAATATAAGTTTTACTCATATTAATTTTTATAACTGATCATAAAAATTACCCAAGGGATCACAAACATCACATCAACAACTTAGTTAAATCATACAATATTCTGTTACGAATTGGTTCAACTAAGTACAATAGGAAATACATACGATTTTGAAGGTACCTAGTTTAAGGTGAGTTTAATTTAGACTAATATTGGTGGGATATTAGGTTCAAAGGAAAGCACTACAGGTTACTTTTACACATAACCTTGTTTTAGCTTTTATACCCCTTCAATGCTTCTAGTTTACCGCTATAAACAGAAAAGGTACTACTGGAATTAAAGGTGGTACCCTAACCTATCACAATGAAACCCTACATGCAACCAAATTATACCATTACATTCCCATATGAGATTATAAATGCAAATTTATGTACCAGTGTCTTGCAAATGGTACAACAAAAAAGTAAGTATTGTAAAACATAAATTTAATGGACAGAAGTGACTGAGCTTCTATTATTAGTGGCCAATCACCATACAAAAGCTAAGTTATTGTGCAATCTCCGAGTTTAATATATCTGGGTAAGAAGTGGAGTCAATTATTATGAAAATTAGGAAAGAGATGATGTTTAAGGTACATCATTAATAGACAAAATTGTTTACCTAATCATCAGTTTATTATGCTCATAAGTATATACATTTCATTTTTAAGGGTTGACAATTTACCAAGGGATCGCAAACAACAGAATAACAACTTAATGAAATCAGAGAGAATAACCGAAGTGGATCCTTGAGCTCCTTCCAACGCTTTACAAAATAAACCACACGTGCCTCGAGCGTTGTATGCCTTCGGGTGTTTGACACATTAGTGAACGTGGCTAACAA
Organism: Chenopodium quinoa; assembly: GCF_001683475.1. Taxonomy (NCBI): domain Eukaryota; kingdom Viridiplantae; phylum Streptophyta; class Magnoliopsida; order Caryophyllales; family Amaranthaceae; genus Chenopodium; species Chenopodium quinoa. Next base: position 3,718,817 of record NW_018743212.1, on the reverse strand, counting down.
GGCTGCTTTTGTTGGTTTCACAACCTTCTTATCCGCAGTTCCTTCCACCTTTGCCACTTGCCTCATGTTCCTCATCAGATGAAGAATATTTTGTCAAACTACACCCGACATCAACCAACACAGTAGTTCCCCTGGTCCCAACCAAGCCCACAACAATAGACGGTCCAGGGACAATGTATTCATACTCCACTTAAGTATCAGAACAACTATGGAAGTCCGAGGCAGCATCTTGATCAACCTCAGCCTCAGACTTGTTCTCTACATCCTGTGGTTCAGCCATAATCTTGGCAACTACGCAATCAAGATCTTGTTCACCTGAAACTGTATCATGCAATGACTGAGAACCTTCACTTCCATCAGCCACTGGTTCTCCAGCTTGCAAACCCTTCTCACACAAAGAATTCTCTCTGCCTACCACTGCAACTCCATCATCTTTGGTAGTAAGGTGAACCTCATCAAGCGTCTTCTCAAAGACCTTCAAATTTTCATCATTTTCTATTGGCTTTACAATGGCCTTGGTGACAACCGATTTCCTTTCATTATTGGTTGTTTCAATACACCTTCCCACCAAGATAGTGAATTTTCGAAAAACATCCTCTACCTTGCTGTCTATAACGGTCATCACCTTTGGAGTAATCCTTTCAACCACCTTAAAAGAATAAAAAAAAAAAGTAATTTCACAAAATCAACCAATCATAAAGGATATAATCAAATAGAAAAGCAATTTCACAATTATCTACCACCACAAGTATACAAATCAACATAATAAACATGTTTATTATACCTGCTTAGTAATCTGTTCGACGACACCGCTTCGCCATGATGCATCCCGAGGGACTAAAGGATGTTCTTCACCATAAGCAATATTTAGCGACTACAAAAAAAAAACCAACAAAATATTAACCAATACACAAAAATTATTTTAGAAATTCAAATCACAAAACACTTAACATAATACTAACCGGCAGCCGTCCATGCATATTCACCAGAATCAAACAGCCGACCAAGCCTTTAGCCGCGGTGTCAAACCCCAAGACATAGGGACGCGGTGATCAAGATAAAATATCTGTAAATTTCATAAAGGTAACCAACCAACCATTCAATTAGAAAGACAACTGTTCAAAATGAAAACAACAAACAAATTAATCACTTGAACCTCAAATTCCATAACCCAGATTACTTACCAACACGAACACGATGCATCTCCTAGAACCTGGAACAAATCCATTGCGAGCAAATTTCTTTTCGAAATTCCTTGTCGCAGTACACATCCGCATATATACTAAACTGCAAAAAACATACTCCTTTGTTTATCATACACGAGTAAGGCTAGTGTAAGCTTCACGACAAGATTGCTTGTATTTGTTGTAGCACAGAATATGTAACCTAAATTCACTATAAGAAAAGCTACCTTGAAATCACCCTCTGCGCATCTGATAGAGGCACAACATTTCCCTCTGCATCCTTGCAAATCAAGGCGGACAACAAATTAGCTAAGGAAATGCTTTCCCCTTAGCATACAACCCCTGTATCCTCTTGGACTCCGCCTGCTTCTCCACATCATCCTCAGGAATACTAGAAGGCACCGCCTTCAAACCCATTGGAATCCCAAGTACAGATTGGATCTGAAAAACACTGAAGGGTAGCACATACTCATCTCCAAAAGTTAAGAAACCATGCATCTCCCATGACCCTTGTCAACAACCAATAAGCAAATTTACAAGACAAAAATGTAAGCGGCATGCTTAAGAAACCTTCAAAACCCATCTTTGTGACCACCTTCTTCCTAGAAGCATCAAACAGCTTTACCGCACTATCTATAGCCTTCACACCATTCATAATAGAGGCCTTCACCAGTTCACACAAAGAAAACACCAACTCAATCACACAGAAAATCAAACACATTCGAAATCTACGCATAAATGCAATTCTTTCTATTTTATTTTTAACCAAACCACAAAATAGAAAACCAAATTGAGAAGCAGCCCAAAATAGAAAACCACATTTAGGAGCAACACAACATAACTATCACTCAGTGCATCAGCAATAGAAAATAGTAGCAGAAACAATCAATCATCCTACCACTAATCAGTAACACAATAGGCAGCAGCACACCTCTGCACTCTTGCAGTCAATAATTTCCAACAGTCTTTGAATTACTATATATGTGAAATGTGAATAATTTCTCATATTTTGTGAATCGTGAACAAATTCTCATATTTTGTGCATAGTTTTTTACCTTAATGATGTGTGTTGTAGTTACAAAATTTTACACAAAAATGAAAGGATAGTGTTTACATACTCATCATATTTTATCAATGCCAACAACCAATTCAGCAATTAAACATTCAATCAGTTCAAAAAAAGTAGTACCCACAACCATACAATTGTAACACCACAAAGAAATAAATTTACAGATTACCTTCAGCATATTTCGTGATTGGGTTTTAACCACAACCCTTTTCTCCTTCACCTTTTCTCCCTTTGACTTCTGGACCTGGTCATAAGATTACACCTTTAATTTCTTCATAAACTCATTATATAGTTATTTATCTAAACTTTAAATGCACAAACATGCCATACCTTTTGCTTCATCTTTCCTTTCTTCTTCTCAGCCTACCGTCCTTCCGCTTTCCACTTCTAATATTGTCTTGCAATATCTTCACAAGTAAATCCTCCCAGCTCTATTTTGGTGGTTCAGGTTCTTCATTGCTACCTTCTAACTCATCCTCCTCAACCTTTTCTAACTCAAAAGCACCACTCTCAGCAGAACCACCATCATCAAAACCATTGTCATCATCTGAAGCAGCATCATTTGAATCTGGTAATTTCTCTTCCTCAAATACAGGGTCAGGTTTCAAATTCTTCTCCCTTTATGAACAACTTTCTTTTTATACCCATCATTCTCCCGAATCATCATGGGTTTTGACCTCGCCTACACACATAAAGTATATTTTTAGTTAATTAAACAACACAAGGGCTGAATAAACATACAATGTTTCATTTCACAAAATAACTCACCAATTCAGATCCCTTTCTCTTCTTCTTCTAAATGATTCCTGCCAAGTCCAATTAACCAACATAAATCCAGTTACACTTCTACTTAGACAAAACCATATTCTGACCTACACTTAACTCATTACATATACTACATCCACATAAAGAACATATTCATATTGTAGTACGTAGCACAAATTACTTTTTCGACTTCATAACCGTAGCATTAAGAATAAAAGACTATAATTAAAATAGTACACTCGTACTTTTTTAGGGCCAAATATTATCAACACGAACAAAATAATATATACAAGGAGAATCACCATTAACAACAATAAAGGAGTACAATTATAATTTTTTTTCCTTAAACATTCTCAATTCCCCTATAATCATACACACAAAGCAACAACAATATAATTCTAAAATATTGTGATCACTTGATTAAACAACAAGATTAAAATGGTACCTAAATCGGTCGTCCAAATTATCTTATTAGTCGTGATATTCAATTACATATTCCCTATAAACATGCAATATGGTGATCAACAATAACAATAGAATAAACAATAATATTAGAAGCAACTTAACCATAATAACGTTAGTCAAATCAAATCATAATAACCCTAATCATGATACTAGAAATAATAAAATAAAATAAGTAATTAAATTACTTAATTACTCATGTTCTGCACGCTTCTTTAAATAGCCACATCATGAATAAATTGTTTGTAACTTCAAAGAATAATAAATCTAAATTGAAATTAAATTAAATAAAAGTAGAGTTCATTTGGTCCAAACCCTCAATCGGTTCTACCTTTCACGCCTTGGTTAAAGTAAGCAACTTTAGGTGTTGTATGGACTCCGGGGAGTGCTTAGGGGATTTATTATTAAAGAATAAGGAAGGCTAGTGTTTAGGCTAGAGCATAAGAGAGAAAGAGAAAATGATTTGGTGTATAAGAGGGAAAAAGAGAATTGTTTGGTGCCCCAAAACTGAGATATCAACCTTGTATTTATAGTGAAAATATGAGGGGTTAAGCACGGAACCCTAGAATTGTAGCGTCGCGAAGAAATTAAACCTAAAAATTGACGTGTCACGGTACAGTTTGCCGTGAGGCGGAATTTTGCCGTGGCGCGCAAATCAATTTTACCTGAATTCGGTCTAAATTCATTTTATCTTTTTCTTAAGCATTAAGCACGTGATAATTAGGCGTCGTTTCAGCTATTTCAGTTTTATTTCAGGCTTAGGGTTTTATTATTTACTAATCGGGCTTAGTTAATAAATAAAACAAAATGAATTAAAATGGTTTGGGTCGAAATATGGGTTGGACTGAGTTTGAATAACTGTTTAGACTGATTTATGAACTGAATATGTAGGATGTGTTTGACTGAATATGGGTTTTAAGCACTCCCGAGATTAAATACTCAACACGACCAATGGGCGGTGAAATGTTGTTCATCATCGGGTTGGTTTTGGGGAGACATTTTTAGGTATCTACAAAAGCCCCACTTTGACTGAGTTTGCAGAGACATAAGTTTCGAAAACGATAGTCAAAGTAGTCGATTGGGACGGAGAATGATTTTAGATGTTCTGCGATCCTAAATCACTCTGTATACGTCGATACCTGCAGAAAAGTGTTAGTTCCACAGATAAAAGAGTGAAGAGATAGAATGTGTATCTGACACTAGTGTATCGGTGGCAAATATGTTTGGTAGTGTTCTACGCCTCGAGAAATCCACCGGATGATAATTTTCCACGCCTTGGGAATTCTATTAGATGATATTTTTCCACGCCTCGGGAATTCTGTTAGATGATATTTTTCCACGCCTCGGAAATTCTGTTAAATGATATTTTTCCACGCCTTGGGAAATCTATTAGATGATATTTTTCCACTCCTTGGAAATTCTGTTAGGTGAATTTTTCCTACGCCTCAGGAAGATGTGTTATAGTTTCCTCGCCTTGGGAACCCTATCGTGAGCTCCTACGCCTCGAGTAACTCACAAGCGAAATTTCATACTCTGGGAATGACACAAAGTGTCCACGTCTTGGGACTCAATCGCCGACTTCTACGCCTCGAGAAGTGTGCAACGACTGACAATTCTCCACGCCTCGGGAAAAGCTTGTCTGATAATGAGAAATTATATGTCCACGCCTTGGGACACAATCGCCGACTTCTACGCCTCAAGAATTGTGCAACGACCGACAATTCTCCACGGCTCGGAAAAGTTTGTGTGATAATAAAAATTACAAGTCTCTAAGCCTCGAGAAACTTGCAACATGAATCGTCCACGCCTTGGGAGATGATCACTAGATGTTTGATAAATGTTTGTTGATGATTTTTTTATTATACCTAAACAGTGGTTGTAGATGATAATTTGTTCGATTCTCCCCAAACAGAGGCTGTAACTAAGATCTGCATAATAGAATTTGCCAAGGGACTCATATAGACTGTGATTGACTCATGACTTGACCAAATGACTCGACCAAGTTTAACTTGACATATATATGACTAATGACTGTGTATATGTATAGTTTGTCATGAGTGGAGGGTATCGACTTTCTACCGAAAAAGAAAGACGTGAAAAAAGAAAGTAAAAGTTTTTGAACTTCCCTTGATTAAAAAATTTTGAAAAAGATTTTGAACTTCCCCAAAAGAAAAAAGATGAAAAATTGAATAAGTATTGTACCTCCTCACCATGAAAATTTTGAAAAAGTATTTGAACTTCCCCTAAAGAAAAGACATGAAAAAGGAAGAAGTTTTACACTTCCTCAATGAGAAAAGCGAAATGAGTGCTATGGATTTTCTTCTTATCAAATTTAATTGCTCGTCTTTGAAAATAATGTATGCATGATGAATGTTCGTAGGCCAGCGGCCAGGAGGCTAAGGGCAATTACATCATGTGACACGATCAATTAATGAACTTAGGTCATGAAGCTAAGCACACTATAATCGTAGTTTGTTATCGGTGTATGTTGCTTAGGTCATGGAGCTAAGCATCATATATAGTGTATGAAAAAACAATCTTGAACATCGCTTAGGTTTGGAAGCTAAGCACGTATACAATGGTGATTACTGAGTAATGCATGAAATAATGAAAGTTGCTTAGGTCAAGGAGCTAAGCACAATATGTAATGTATGCAATAGTGAATGTTACTTAGGTCAGGGAGCTAAGCACATCTTGCATGAATCTTGATAAATCTACCTAGGCCAGGAAGCTAAATTCATTCGTGATAATGCTATCGAATGATGATGACTTTGCTCGATGATGTTGTGAAGCATGCGTTGTGTGGGAATAAGGTTTCATGATAAGGGGTTCCTAAGGGAAGGAGGATATGGCCCTGAATATGTGAATGAAGTGTATGAAAGTGATACTAAGGTGAGGATGCAAAGGTTATGGTGATGGAAAAAGATGTGAAAAGAGTCAAAGATGTGAAAAAGGCTAAGTGATGTGGGTTTAAGCCCCCAAGACTAGCTCTAGATGCATAGGGATGAGCATCATGTATGAATATGAATGTGGTGGCACCTCAATGTGAGGTTGCCTACGTATCCGTTAGGAATCAGGCCGAACGTAGCTCTAGCCGAACTTCACGTAAGTATGTGTATACCTCAAAGAGGTATTTTTAGGGTTGCAATGTAGTTGAGCTAATGGTTTGAAGAACAAAAGGGTTAAAGGCTCAAGACCCGAGAGAAGCCCCCCAGTATGTGTAATTGTGTGTTTGAAATTTAAATTTGCTAGTTTTATTTTTCACAATTTTTTTTGAAAAATTGCTTTAAATAATACCACCTTTCACCCGTCCGCTAAAAACAAGCCGACCTTTTGATTATCTCTAAATAATACCACCTTTGGGGGTGTCCGCTTTAAACAAGTTGTAACCTATTGGTAACCTGATTAATAGGTCATGTAGGACACGTGTCAATGTTTTATTAGTTTGACAATTTAATTTGTTTTTTTAAATTTTTTTTATAATAATTAAAAGATATTTAATAATATTAATCACTTTAATATTTATTTTTTTTAAAAAAAAAAAATCAGCCCCCCTCCCCCACCTGCACTTTCTCTTTCCTCCAACCCTCACTTCCACCATTGTTGAATAAAGTAAGGGTTTACCAAGCTTTTTATTTATCAAATTCACAATCAAAAAGCTGTAATAATCACTCTAGAAATGTATAATTATACGCTTCACTTGGCGATATCGGCGTTGGTTGGAACGTCGTTTGTGGCGGTTTCTGAGTACTACATGCACCTTAAACGCTTTCGCAGTTGCTGGAGTTTGCCAAAACTGTGGAGAGAGATAAGGAGGGAGAAGAAGGAGAGAAGGAAGAGGAGGGTGAGGGGTTTCGTGAGACTAAACCTAGAAAACCCACTCCCTCCCTCAAAATCGGTGTAGCTTGGTGGTTTCGTGATGTGGGTGGGTGACTTAGATGGTGGTTGTGGTTTTGTGGTGGTTTGATTGGTGGTTTCGTGGTGGGGTGGGATGCTGGTTTCGTGGAGAGGGTAGGTTAGACTGGTGGTTATGTGGTGGAGTGACAGTTTTTGGGTGGAAAGATAAGGGCGAAAGGCGGTGTTTATCAGTTGAAGGGTGGGGGGAAGGGCAGAGAGGGGTGGGAGTGAAGGGGAAGGGCGGCAGATGGCTGGGAGGGGAGAGGAGCGGTGGCTAGGGAAGGAGGAGGAGAGAGAAAGTTTCTTTTATTTATTTATTTTTCCTTTATTTTTTTAATTGGTTTTTTTATTTTGTTTTTTGATTTAATTGTTAATAAATCATAATTAAAGTTGTTATTAAGAGTTAATTACATTGTTAAATGAATTTATTAAAAAGAAAAAAAAAATTTAACCGGTTATTCAGGTTGTAGGTAAAATAACTTGTTTATAGTGGACACCCCCCAAAGGTAGTATTATTTAGAGATAATCAAAAGGTCGACTTGTTTTTAGCGGACAGGTGAAAGGTTGTATTATTTTCTGTGTTTTATGTTTGTCAGGCACGATACTAAGCACTCGATGACAGACGCAATTCGAGTTGTGTTCATATCAAAGACATTGGAACACTTGCCCTTAGCCATTGCTTGATTTTTATCATTCTTTTTTGAACCTGCTTTTGAATGCTACACAAATCACACACCTTCCTATCCCAAGGTTAGGTAAATATGGGTTGAAGAAATGAAAGACAATCATTAGACGAGACTAAAAGTGGTTAGTGAAGAAATGGAATATATGTTCGAATTTTTTAAAGGGAATGAAGGGGTTACAAAGGTGCCTCAAATCATTGGTGTACCTTGTGTTTGGTTTGGCAATTGATTTTTTTTTCTTTTTTTTTTAACTAAAGAATGGCATGATCGAGATGTAAGAGGAAAACAATGCTCACTTTAATGATGAAGAAATGTGAATAAAACATACCGAAATGCAAAATGGAAAACCTATGCTAGACAAAAATGGGGGAAAATGGAGATATATAAAAAAAGAAAGACATAATGAAATCTTGCACGAAAGACTCGCCGTGCGCCTTGTCTTCATTGCTTCTTGTTACTTCTTGTTGCCTGGAGGGATAGAAAGTTTGTGTGCATCAACCAAATCTTGAATGACATCTTTCAGATTCCAACACTGTTTAGTTGAGTGACCTCTTCCTTAGTGGAACTTGCACTGAGCATTAGGGTTCCATTTAGCACTCCTTTCTTCAGGTTTCGGCTCTCGAAACAGCCCAATAGGTGTAATCAAGCCTTGACCGTAAAGGCGATCAAAGGCAACATCATAGGTCATCTCCAAAGGAGTATAAGTTCTCCTTTTCTTGGGTAATGGAGCATCAAGAGCTAAAACTTTATTGAGATAAACCTGGCTCACATTGTTGGTAGTATTTTCGGGCTTAGAATACGAAGAAGAAGGAAGGTCGTTCTTCTTGTTTTTCCAAGAGCTATTGTTGTTATTACTACCAGCGGTCTTCATTAGCTTGTCCTCAATATTAATGCCGGTATCGTATACAACTTCGAAAGTATTTAATGGTAGGAACTTGAGATGTTGTATGTACTTGTGAGTCAAATTTTGGATAAATAGACGAATCATTTCCTTCTCCATTGGTGGCTCAACCATTTGCGCAACTATTTCTCTCCACCTACTCAAATAGGCAGTGAACCCTTCATTTTTTTTTCTGCTTTAGGATAGAAAGCTCACGTTCGGAAGTCTTGTTTTGAATGTTTCACTTGTAACGATTCATGAAACTTTAAATGACATCTTCCCAAGTTGTAGTATACTTGGAATCTAGAGAATAGAACCATTGTTGGCAAGCATGCTCTAAAGAGAGAAGGAACACTGTAGGGAAGAGTATCCTATCCAATCCCATGAGAGCCATGGTTGTCGAGAAGGCCTTCAAATGAAACAATTGATTTTCAGTAGGTTTAAACTTAGGTATGTCGGCAGTGGAGAAAGTTTTAGGAAGCTCCTCCTTTACAACCAAAGCAGTGGAAGGTTGTTCCACATAGGTGAAGTTACTAGAAATCTTGCTCACTTGCTCTTTAAACTTGTCAACTACAACAACAGTGACCTTAGTTTGTTCCATGGTATTGACTTGGGTAGTGAGTTTTTGCATCATGGCAGAAAGTGCCTCGATGGACTTATGAATGCCCTCAATATCTTCCTTAGAGGCCATTGGAATGAATTAAAAGTAAACAGGAGATGGTGATGGAGATGAAGTTCATGGAGACGATTGTGGTGGTTTCCTTGTACGCCTCTTAGGTATAAGAGGCTGTTATGGCAGCGACTCGAATCGTACCAATCTACCCCTGCTTCTTGACCTAGTATTGTGAAATAAAAAAAATTCGCTTAATGGTTTGACTCAACATTCCAAATAGGAAAGAAAAAGAAGGAGGATTTTTTTATTTTATTTTTTAAAAAAAAAGATAAGAAAACTCCACTCATTCTTTATTGTGACAGAAAAAAGTAGACACATGCATGAACCTAGTGTACGATCATAAACGGCATGGTGCACGACTCAAGTCGAACATAAAAGAGTGTGTGGACTATACTTGACTCGTGAGTGATTAAGTGATGTTATAAGACTCGTGGTATGATCGCATATCCAAACATGTAAACAGTATCAAAACGAATGATGCGTGGACCAAAATAGCATGGAAGACTAAAACAGGACAGACTTGACTCAAACCCAGGGTACCGTGGCACGGAAAATTATACCATGGTGCAGTACAAGTTTCCGTGCCACGACACTGACTGCCGTGGCGTGGTGGTCAGTTCCATGTTTATTTGTGCGTTTGTTTTTTCTAATTTTTCGTCAATTTTAGAGTTTGTGCTAATTACTAAGTGAATACGGTCCGTTGGCATTTGTTAGTCGTAAATAAACCACCATAGACGTAGAACGATCATTTATGGTTCGGAACAAAACGATCAAATATACACACATAAGGCACGTAGTCACAATGATGCAATGAAAAGTTCGCAACCTGGAGTCAAGTTCTATGTTCCACTATGTTCAAGATTTTTGGTGTCAAAAGGGTACCATGGTCAAGAGTTTGAACGCGTTAGCAAGGCAGCCTCCCTTAAATCCCCCAGGGCTAAAACGTATGTAGAACACATACGGTTTTTCAGAAAAAATGAAGGAAGCTAATAACGAGATAAATACAGAGCCATTGGAAGGATTTCATGACTGCCATGACATGACAGGAAATACTGTGCCACGATACAGATTGTCGCGTGACGGTAACCTGTGCCATGAGACGGCAATTTTTCCGTGGCGCGGCAGACAGAAAATCTATCCAGTGCCTCTGTTTTTTCGTTCGCGATCAGGTTATTCGATTTTTCCTACGAGGTGAACCTAAATACGATGTTAAAACGTCAATGCATATGCAAAAAATGCCAAATAATCACAAGAATACGATTCAAGAATCTTTCAAGTCTCATCCACTCATCTAATTAAATATCGGTCACTCAAATCGATAAGTAACCAAGAATCCTCCCGCAAGTGGGAATTGACATACGATTAGGGACACGATTAGGGACAAAGCAAAGTAGGGAATTGAAATGCGATTAGGGACACGATTAAGGAACTTGTAAACTGTTCACTTTAAGGCAACCATGATTAAGGGACAACGAAGACAACAACGCTTGACCTGTAAAGGTTACACCCTATTCATAATCTATGAGATTACTAACTCCATATGGTTCAAAACCACGAAAGGAGGATCAAGGATGATGGTACGAAGTGAGTCATGGAGTCATATTCGCCCGTATAGGCCTCTACTCGATTCTTATTGTGAAAAGTGATTCCTGCGATCTCAAAGGCGTACAAACAAAGATTCATTTTGCTCCAAACTAGTATTAGGTTAAATTGGTTGAATGTTAATGCAACGTATAATTCTAAAATATTGTGATCACTTGATTAAACAACAAGATTAAAAAGGAACATAAACTGATCGTCCAAATTATCTTATTAGTCGTGACATTTAATTACATTTTCCCTTTAAACATGCAATATGGTTATCAACAATAACAATAAAATAAACAATAATATTGGAAGCACTTTAACCATAATAACGTTAGTCAAATCAAAGCATAATAACCCAAATCATGATACTAGCAATATAAAATAAAATAAGTAATTAAATTAATTAATTAATTACTCAAGTTCCACACACTTCTTTAAATTGCTACATCATGAATAAATTGTTAGTAACTTCAAAGAATATAAATCAAAATTGAAATTAAATTAATTAAAAGTAGAGGTTATTTGGCCCAAACCCTCAATCGGTTCTACCTTTCACGCCTTGGTTTAAGTATGGATCTTTCGCTTTTGTATGGACTCTAAGGAGTGCTTAGGGGATGTATTATTGAAGAATAGGGAAGGCTAGTGTTTAGGATAGAGCATAAGAGAGAAAGAGAGAATGATTTTGGTGTATAAGAAGGAAAGAGAGAATTGTTTGGTGTCCGAAACTGAGAAATCAGCCTCGTATTTATAGAGAAAATGTGAGAGGTGAAGCACGGAACCCTAGAATTGAAGCGCCGCGAAAATATTAAACCTAAAAATTGCCGTGTCATGGCGCAAATTTCCATGACACGATACAGTTTGCTGTGACGCAGCGCAAATTGCCGTGACGCGGCATTTTTCCGTGGCGCGACAAATCAATTTTTCCAGAATTCGGTCTAAATTGATTTTATCTTTTTCTTAAGCATTAAGCACGTGATTATTAGGTGCCGTTTCAGCTATTCTGGATTTAATTCAGGCTTAGGGTTTTGTTATTTACTAATCGGGCTTAATTAATAAATAAAACGAAATGAATTAATTAAAATGGTTTAGGTCGAAATATGGGTTGGACCGAGTTTTAATAAATGCTTGGTCTGATTTGTGAACTGAATATGCAGGATGCGTTTGACTGAATGTGGGTTTTAAGCACTCCCGAGATTAAATACTCAACTTGACCAATAATGACGGTGAAAGGTTGTTCATCATCGGGTTTGGTTTTGGGGAGACAATTTTAGGTGTCTACAGTGACTAATATTCCAAAAAATCATCTAATGAGTTTTACTGGCACTATGGCTTTAAAGGGAATTGATCCTAATCTCTATGCTTTGACATTCCCTTTATCTCTAAACCCAGCCGCAAGAGAGTGTTATTATAGGCTAGATGTCAAATTCAAGAGTACATTAGAAGATGTATTTTTGGCTTTCATCACCCAATATGAGAGTAATGTAGAGTTCAAATCAACTTTGCGTGAACTTGAAATACTCAAGCAAGGCGGCGATGAAGGTTTCCTTGCTTTATATGGTAGATGGCGTGAAAAAGCGGCCCACATTGCCCAAAGGTCGCCCCAACTCGAATTAGTACAAAAATTCATTGACAATTGTCATGAAAAGTACAACAAACATCTACATTACCTTAGTTTAGACAATTTTCAAAAGGTGTATTCTTTGGCCACTAGGATTGAAGATGATCTTGCAAAAGAAAAAGGCAAACAAGTCTCATCATCATCAACCTAAGAACAACTACCATAAGGGGAATGATAACACTTCATCCTCTATCGATGTTTTCGCAACATCCACACAATATAATAATAACAATAATCGAAGAGCATGGAAAGAGATTGAAAATTCACACAATTTCCTTTAACTAATAAAGAACTCCTAGAAAATTTGGCTGAAAAGAGTTTACTATTGCCAACTAGGCCAACACCTCCTGCTTCCTTAGAAAAAAGACATCCTCAATGGGATGTAAATTCTTACTGTACTTATCATTGGGGTGTTGGCATGATATTGAACGTTACTCTTTTAAAAACACAAGATTCAAGATCTAGTAGACGATGGGAAAATTCCCATGCCTAAACCGAATAATAATGTTTCCCCACTGGGAATATTTCACATTGATGAGGACCATGTGAGGAATGGTGTGTTCAATCCCTTAGATTACATCATTCCCATAGGGAAACCTTTAACCACAACACTCATAAGGGCAACTAATGAGGTATGTGGACTATGGGACAATGGCTTTAAAGACTTGTATGTCTCAAAATATGCTGACGTCCTACCTCCACCTCGTCTTCAAGTTAAAACAAGTGGGAAAATCACAAGAATTATCAAACCTTTGCTTAGAAGAACAATGACATCAAGCACAACTCATGGAACATTTAGAAATGGAGACATGTTCAACACCTTTAGAAGAAAATTAGTTCATAAGTACTAAGGCTAACCCAAACGAGATCGATCACTTGACTCGTTCTGGGCGAGTTTATCAAACTCAACCAAATGGATATTCGACCAACCAAAGTCAAGTTCAAAATCCAATACTACCTCCACCTGAGGTAGAAGATCCATTGGTAAAACAACTTCGCCGATCTAAGGCTAACGTTAGCATTTGGGAACTCCGAAGTACCTCTAAGGAACATAGGAATTCTCTCATGAATTCCTTAACTGCTTTGTCTGTAAGCACACATACAACTTCTGGGGATCTCGTTAGCTTATTTACTAGAAAAAAATCCGACAAATCAATCATCTTCACTAGTGATGATTTGCCATCAAAAGACACTACCCATAACAATGCATAATATTAAACCATGGGGTGTAAGGGATACCACATCCCACTTACTTTAGTTGATAATGGGTTCGCCGTTAATGTGTGCCCATTACGAACCGCGAAATATCTAGGTCTAGACCCTAAAAAGATTTCAATGCAACAATACAAAGCATTAAGGCTTATGACAATTCAAGGAGATCGATGTCTGGAACTGTTAAGCTACAAATTACCACAGGCCCAATTCAAAAGATGGTTGAATTCTATGTCAAGGACATTAAACCTACATTTAACCTTCTTCTTGGATGTCCTTGAATACATGAACTTGGAGCAATACAATCTTCGCTCCATCAAATGATTAGGTTGAACTATCAAGGTCTTCCTATGACTATAAATGCTTCTCCTCTAAAGGTCACATTAAAAGATCAATCTCTTCTAGAGATAAATCACGACAATGATGAAGAAGATATGTTGGGATTCGCCGCGGAGGCTATTTGCACACTAGAAATGGATTAAGATTTTGAAATCCCTTTCAAACTTGATCCATATTCAACCCCGATTGTAAACAACATCTTATTTAAGAGTAGTTACTTTCCTGGGATGCTTTTGGGATCAAGAATGAAGAAATATATCTTACTTCCTATCCCAAACTTGAAGCTCACAATGCCAAGATAAGGGCATGTAGGAATAATAATAACAAAGGGATATTCCTTCACTCCTATCTTACAAACAAAGCCTTAATGGACAATTCATTAGGGAGGGAGAGAATTACCCATGTTCTGGAACCACTAGTTCTTTAAGGCATTAAGAAGCCTGGATTCGAGATTTTTCACGATTGCAACTTCTTGAATGGTGACTTAAGTGTCACTCAATCAAAACACCCAACTCTAGGGTGCTATGATAAGTAAGCCTTTAACTTGCTATTTGGACTAGAGCAAAATCATGTTACTGTCGTAACTAATCAAAACTCCATCCAAGACGAAGCCTTTTATCCAACTTCATTAATCACCCCTTTTGATAACACTTTTGAGCATGGATGGAGAAGGACATTCAAATCGACAAACCACAAAGGTGACAAGCTGGAAATCACCTCAAGCGAAGGGAAAATGCTTGAAGAATCCAACGATGAGTCTAGCTTAGATTTTAAGGAAGATGAGAATTTAGGCCTTGTGGCCATTACTGAGTCTTTATTTTCTAGTTCTAATGACGAGGATCTCAAAAAGGATTCCTCTCTTGATTTACTTGCTTTTGATTTTAATAAGATGAGCTCTATTTCCGAGTATATGCCTTCTCTAATGCTACAATAATCAATCTAACGAAGATGATGATATTAATAAATTGATTGAATTAATGAATGAACGAGAAAAAAATAATCCAGTGATCGAAGACACCGAAATGATCAATATAGGAACAAATGAAAATAAGAAATAAGTCAAAATTGGCTTAACTTTAAATCCGGAAGAGCGGTCGATCCTCATATTGAGGCTCAAAGAATTCGAAGACGTGTTCACTTGGTCATACAAGGACATGCCTGGAATAGATAAGGAAATCGCAGAACATACTATTCCCTTGAACCCTTTGTCTAAACTAGTAAAAAAAAAAACTTCGACAAATGAAACCTGACGTTGCTTTAAAAATATAAAAAAGAAGTACAAAAACAATTGGACGCAAGTTTTATTCGCGTATGTAATTACCCAGAATTGGTAGCAAACATCGTCCCAGTCCCTAAAAATAATGGACGAGTTTGCATGTGTGTTGACTTTAGGGATATTAACAAAGCTAGTCCCAAAGACAATTTCCCTCTACCACATATTGATATATTGGTGGATAATACGATTGAACACGCGATGTTATCCTTTATGGATGGATACACAGGTTACAACCAAATTCTCATGGAAAAAGAAGACAAAGAAAAGACGTGCTTTGTTACCCCTTGGGGTACTTGCTACACAGTCATGCCATTTGGTCTTAAAAATGCAGGAGGTACGTACCAAAGAACAGCTACGACTCTCTTGCATTATATGATGCACAAAGAAATAGAGGTATATGTGGATGATATGATTGTAAAATCCAAAGATAGAATGGGTCATGCAAAAGCTTTATGCAAATTCTTTGCTCGAATCAAAGAGTATAAGATGAAGTTAAACCCATAAAAATGCGCATTCAGAGTAACTTCTGGCAAGTTACTCGGATACGTAGAATGCACTCGTAGCATTGAGATCGATCCCTCAAAAATAAAGGCAATTGTTAACATGCCTCCCCCACAAACATAAAAACAAATTAAGAGATTTCTTACCAAACTACAGTACATTAGTCGATTTATTAGTAAGTTGACGATGACTTGTGAGCCAATCTTCAAAAAATAAAAAAAAAAGGAAAAACATGAATGGGACGACCAATGCCAAGTGGCCATTGAGAAGGTAAAGAGCTATCTCAAAAGTCCTCCGATTTTAGCATCACCAGTACCCAAACTACCTCTTAGACTTTATATCACTGTCACGGACACGACTACAGGAGCCATGCTCGCACAAGAGCTAGATAAAATAGAACTTGCAATATACTACATTAGTAAGAAGTTTGTACAATATGAAACACGATAAAACACTTTAAAAAAATATGCTTAGCATTAGTGTGGGCAACTAAAAAACTACGACATTATATGTTCCCCCACACCACTCATGTGATTTCTCAACACATTCCAATAAAGTATTTGTTTGAATAACCACCCATACAGAGAAGAATATCCAAATGGTTGGTAATGTTGGCTGAATTCTACCTCAAATATATCCCTGAAAAATCAATAAAAGGAAAAGTAAGATCCGATTTTCTGGCTCAACATCCTATTCAAACTAGTCATGAAGAAACTACTCATCTTCCGGATGAGGAAATTCTCATGACACAAGATGACAAATAGGTAACGTATTTCGACGTCGCATCTAATAAAAAAGGGTGTAGCGTAGATTAACACCCTAGAAATTCCTTTACTTTAAAATACTTGTTTTATCCTTTTTAAATTATGAAATAGGAAATTCTAAGATATTACCGCCACCGTGATAACGGCTAAGGCAAATATCAAAGACACACAGCGGAAGACATTTTCAAAACCTTTCAAAACAAAGTCAAAGTCAAACCAAAATAAAGTAAAGTCAAACCCAAGTCAAACGCACAACATGGAACCATTGTAGGCCCTTTGTAAAACCAAAGGTATATAAAAGCAACGCGTTAGTGTAGACACCTGATTATGTCTCCCCAAAACCAAACCCAAAAATGAGTACCTTTCACGTCTTTGATTATTGAGTTCGGTGAATAGTTGAAAAGTCTCGTGAAGTTCCCTTTAGTCTTGACCATTTTTTACCTTTCTTTAAATGTTTTTAGCCAAAATAATTCATTTCGTGTCCTTAGAATCATTCTTTTCATGTCCTTTTTATAAAAACGTCCAAACAAGTTTATTTTTATCCAAAATATGGGTCCAATAATTGTGTAGTTAGATGAGGGTTGAAAAGATCTTTCCAACGATATTTATAAGCCCAAATCCGAGTTAAAACGAAGAAGTTGTGGCCAAAATACTAAAGTGGGTCAAAACCGAGCCTTATCAGCGAACCTAATGATCATGTGGAGGGTCCATTTATCTTAACTGTATTTCTAAAACCATTAGGATTTATCATAAGTTTCTAGAATTATCTAGAAGGTTGTTTTGAGTCCTAAATCCATTAGGATTGATTATTAGCTTCTAGAATCTTCTAGAACGTTCTTAATAGATTTAATTTTACTTCAGATAAAACATGTGTTTTTAATAGATTTAATTCTGATAAAATAAGGATAAGTACGGATATTCAACTACCCCAATTTTTATTGAAAGTCGAATTCAGTACGAATCTTATCTTCTGAAAAGCATCGCGCAGTGATGGAAATATCGCACATCGATGCAAATATCGCGCAGCAATATAAGCATCGCGACGTGATGAAAAGTGTTTTACACAGAGTCGAATTCTGGCTAATATAATATTTTTCCAAGACATCAAAGTGAGTGAATTGATCTCCCTAATATAATATTTATTCTTTTGATATAGAAATCATGCTTAGAATATTATTATAATTCCTAGTATCATGTTAGAATGTTCTTATATTTCTAATATAATGTTGATTTCTAGTATCATGTTAGGGTGTTATTTTAATATTTCTAATGTCATGCTTCCTAGTATCATGTTTAGGCTAAAGCTTTGATCTTTATTATTTAGTGACATGCCAGGGTTTGTTATTAATCCGTTTAGTACCATGCCTAGGATCTTGCTAATATTATTTTGGTGATATTGCCTTATGATGATGATTTGTTGTGTCAATAATTATTATGTTGCTTGATTATTTATGATCTATTGTTATTGCTTGATCACGCCCCTTTCTGTAGGCTTAAAGGGAATTTGTACTTGAAATCACGCCTAATAAGATAATTAATAATTTGATTTAGGCGTAATATGATTTGAAATCAAGTGATCGCCAATAATAGATTTATTTTTGCATTAATAATAAACCAACGTAGATTAAATATGCTTAGGGTTAATTTATTGGATGTATGTTGATCGGAAATCGCACATGAATATGATAAGAATAAAGTAGAAGCCTATTTAGGGTGGGTTCAATCTCTTTTAAGTTGGATTTGTACCATCATCTCCGAATATCCAGTCATGGTTCAGGACCACTATGGAATTAGCGATCTTTGTGATCGTGAATGGGGTGTAACCTTCACATCAGTGGACGGTTTACAAGTTCCTAAAACTTGTTGGCGACTCTTTTGCTCTAACTTCTTTCTCTTTGGACGCCACCATGCTTAAGTGCATGATCACAGTGGGGCTCAAAGTTGAGTGTTGAAATAGTCCCTACAGTTAGCATCGTCAATCAATAATAATAACCCAATAAACAATAATAATTCGCATATTTGAAATAGAACTAAAACAAGATTCATTGTTCGCTCAAACCCTAACATGAACATGCTGCACCACCTGAAAAGGTTCTTATTAAAGTGTCCCTACTACTCGCCATAAGAAATGAGTCATCATAGGACTAAGATAAAGACAAGGCCGAACACATGCAAAATCAACAATCAACAATGCTGAGTACATAAGCGTAAAAGGAAACACACTAACATGATAGCATCCTATCAATAACAACAAAACTTACCTTTCTTCATAGTTCAACATATAACAATAGACACAACATAGACTTATTATTTTAATTACTTTGATTACGCATCGAACGAATTTCCAACCAAATCCCTGCCCTAAAGAATTGGGGTAAACTACACCGGGAGCTAACCGAGTAGGCATAGATGTCACATGAAAGTGACGGATGTCCTGCTCATAATAATAATAAAAAAGAAAGTACAGTATCATGTACCCCCATTAGGAGTTATGGTCAATTATAGATTTGCATAACCCCCCCCCCCCCCATATGTTCATACTCAAGGTATATATGTTCCAAGAGTTTTGGTGCGTAATTTCTTTCACTTTACGTTGTTTACACATTTTAAACTTGGTGATGACTCTCAATCCATAAATCAAAATAATCAACCAAAATGGACCATTCAAGTAATCAAACATTCCAATTCAATTCTTGAATATTTAGAGATCATAAATAATTTAATGTTGAACCCTTTTTAATTTACCTTGTTGTTGAGACACCTAATGCGCATAATGCACCACAAATCTTATCCCTCAGTGTTTAAAACTCCTTAAGTGCACTTAGGCACATCAATACATTTTATTCATGTGTACTAAGACACTTAATAGCTTAATTCTCATGCTTAAAAGCATCAATAAAAATTATATGAACCATAATAAAAATCCTTTTCAATATTCCAAACTCAATTAAACATATAGTTTAATTAAACATGCTCTCAATCATGTCGATAATAAAAGTGTGGTTCATATACAACATGACAACATCATTAATTCCAATCAATGATTTATTGCAATCAATCATGCTTCATAAATCAATCATCAAATCCCATCCAATTCTATAAACCAATTCAATCCAACAATTCCAACCAATTCCTAGCATGATACTAACTTGGATTTAATTAAAATAAATCCTAGCTTGCTTCTATACGCTATATATAAATCCGAGTACGCGTATGTACCTCGCATAAGCTCATAAAGTAGATGTATACACTAGAACACTTCCCGAACCAAGTCTCCTACATAAAGGGACAATGAAACTACATCAATTACCCTTTTATACACATTTTATAGCAACTTAAACTCACTTAAATAACCTATAATAATCTGAAAGTTATTCTAAAACCCCTAATTAACCTCTCTTTTAATGGGTAATTAAATCCTTTTTATAACATCATCAAAATCAACACTTAGAACCAATTTCCAGCACTTTAACTAATTAAAACTATTTAAGACATCATTTAAAACAAACTTTTTATGCCCAATTATAGTTGGAAATAAACATGAAACATTAAAACCCCCAAATAATTGATAATAAAACCCTAAAATTCAAGTCTTTAATAAATTAAAAACGTAAATTTATAAATTATATAATCTGAAAAATAAACCCAAACTACAAGTCTGAAAATTATGATTTAAACCCATTAAAACATCATTGTAAAACCAATTAACAAAGTTTAAAACAATAACACCAAAACCCATAATAATAATTTTCAACACCCATTAAAAATAAAAAGAGGAGAGAAAAGGAGTAGCCACGGTGGTGGCGATTGCGTGACGGCGACAAGTCGCAGGAGGGTGGTCGGCGGCTAGAGGGAGGCTCGATGACGTGGCAGCAATACTTGAGTGGAATTGGAGTTCCACTTTGTCCATTCCTACGCATGAACTCACGGAGAGGAAAACAAAAGGAAAAGAAAGAAAGAAAAAGGAAGGAGAAAAGAAAAGAAAGGAAAACGGTAAAAGGAAAAGAAAAAAAAAAATAGTTTACTTTGACCATTTAACTTTTTGGGTGGCAAATTTGGGGATTCAATGGGTATTTATAAGGTAGAGTAGATTAGGGTAAATTTTTGGCAGATAAAAATGATGGACTTGAGTGATAAGGTATGATGCCCAAATATATAAGTAAGATTAGTGGGCTAATTAAATGGACATGGGCTATCTTTATATAGTGTGTGTAATTATATTACATACGGCATTTTAGAGTCAACTATTATAAATCTTTTGGCCCCAAAATTTTAAAACTTGTTTTATTTATATCTAATAATTAAAATAGTTAGGCCCAAAATATATTTCATAAATAACAAATAATTTATAAAATACATTTAAAATACGGGTTATTATAGTAGTTTACCCCTCTTAAAAGAAGTATCGTCCCTGAAACTTAGGTACGAAAACAAGAAGAAGCTTCTTTGAAAACGAATAAATGCTTGTAAATTCTGTAAATTTCCTTGATATTTTTAGTTGTTGTACTTTTGTGATACTAAATTTCTACCTCATTTACCCATTTCTACATAAACTAATGTGTAAGATAACCAACTCACTAACCAACTTACACAAACTAGTGTGTAAGATAACCCATTCACTACCAAGTTTACACAAACTACTGTGTATTATACAGCCTTAAATACTAACTTACACAAACTAGTGTATAAGGTATCCAAACAAAACAACAAAGTCAATGCAAAACTGACTTAAAAAGCAATAAAAGTACTGAAAATAAGGGAAAAAGTGCGAAATTCTACCGCACTCTACCCACCTTAAAGAAAACGAGTTACGTCCCCGTAACTCTATTCAAATTAACTCAGATAACTCAAGGCGATCCCTCTTTATCCAATCTTTGGTTAAACTATAACACTTCCAACTTATTGATATCCTGATTGCGTGTACTCGCCATATAACCAATCCTTTACCCAAATCAACTAAGAAGTTATGATTGAGTAATAATTAATAACAATATCCCTATGAAATAATTAATACATCACCCTACTTAAATCATTCCATAACAACCTTTTAATAGACAAATGCTATGCACTCCTTGTGTCAAAAATCCTGACAATTTTTCCTCGCAAGTCCAACATTAGTCTAACTCAATAAATTCGAGATTATTATCGCACCACCATTTATTGCAGTCCTCTCTTGGGTTTTACGAAAACACCTTGTACTTTACCAAGGTCATTGCAGGGCTAATCTATTAGCCACCTTTACCAATCCGTTCCCAAATCTCATATAAGCATAAATACTTTAGGCTTCATTTTTTTTCTTAATGTATACTCGTACTTTGAGTAAACTTTTACAAGCTCCTTGCCCTCAACCTTGAATACTTCCTTTCTACCTTTAAATATACATAACTTTTTATTTATTTTTTATTCTACACGTCTCAAACTTTGCGTTTAACCTACTCATTTGAGCATTTGAGGATTTAAAATCCTCATCCCACTAAATTATCCACGTAGTGGACTTCTTCATTCTTTCCATACAACTCCTCCAACGTTCGTTGCCATGTCTATGCTAACATAGATACTATTATTAGAATAACTCATTTATATTCAAAATGCCTCTCCAATCATAAATACCCTTAACATGTGTTTTATTGTTATACTTATTTTCAATCGTTTACCCAAAGCTCTTGTGTACACTCCTCCAAATTTTCGAAAGATTCTTGTAGTTTAAAACGACATTTTTTTAGGTGCTCCATGGAGCTTCATCACCTCCTTAACTTAACTCCTTACGAGTTTATGCACCGCAATTTTACGATATCATTTCCATGCCTTAACTTAAGTCAATATTCAACAACCCCTTAAGAATCAATCTCATTTTTGACCTGGGATCTCGTGTGGCTATATCATTCCCCCTTGATTCTCTTATGCTCAATCTTTACTTTTTACAAATCAAACGTTTCACCACATAATTGCTAGTTCATTAATCACTCAAGGCTGCCAATACACTTTCTCAATTCTTCATACACTTCTTCCCCTTGTGGGTACACCTAAATATGATATATTTGTGCCTTTCCTCCATGAGCTTTCATCTTCATTGACATTTATGTAGTCGCCCTTCCTTGATTAATCTTTTCACATATTCGACCAACTCCAACACTTGAAACTAGTTCTCTTTTATCTCTTTGAAACAAGCGGAGTATTAATCGAATTGCACAACCTATTCCTTAATGATCCCTCTTCCCACAAATTCAAGTTTCAACCTTTCCATTTTTAAGCAACTCCCAAGCTATAACCACTGCATTCAACCAATGTCTTAAACTTCGACCTAGATCATCCTTAATTATATCCAAATTCTTTAATAACTCATATTTAAATCCAACATTTCTCACATACATATTCAAATCCTTAATACAAGAAAATGCACTTCAAATTCTTGTAGTCTTTGACACCATGATGCCTTCCTAATGTAATCCTTTATAATGTTATTATGGTAAATAATGTCGTGTCGCGGTACACATGTCGTGACACGGCATTTTTTTAGGGTTTTGCTTCACAACGCCTTCAATTCTAGGGTTCCATGCTTCACCTCTCATATTTTCTCTATAAATACGAGGCTGATTTCCTCAGTTTTGGGGCATCAAATCATTCTCTCTTCCTCTCTTATACACCAAAAAATCATTCTCTTTCTCCCTACACCAAAAATCATTCTCTTCTCCCTCTTTATCCTAAATACTAGCCTCCATATTCTCTCATAATACTTCCCCTAAGCACTCCAAGGAGTCCATACTTGACCCGAAGTTCTATACTTAAACCAAGGCATGAAAGGTAGAATTAACTGAGGGTTTGGACCAAATCAATTCTACTTTTCATTTAATTTATTTGTTTCAATTTGATTTATATTTTTATTAAAGTTACTAACAATTTATTCATGATGTAGTAAAACGCGAAAAGTAAGTAATTAATCACTTAATTACTCTTATTTTTATTCTTTATTGCTAGTATCATAATTAGGGTTATTATTATGATTTGATTTGACTAACGACATTATGGTTAAATTGCTTCCAATGTTGATGTTTATTCTATTGTTTATTGTTGATCACTATATTTCATGTTTAAAGGGAGTATGTAATTGAAGATAACGCCTAATAAGATAATTTGGATGACCAGTTTAGGTTCTTTTTAATCTTGTTGTTTAATTGAAGTGATCACTAATAATAGAATTATGTGTTGCATTAATATTCAACTAATTTAGCTTAATATTAAATTGGAGCAAATTGGATCTTTGTTTGCATGCCTTTGAGATCACAGGAAATACTTTTCGCAATAAGAATCGAGTAGAGGCCAATACAGGCGAATGTGACTCCATGACTCACTTTGTACCATCATCCCCGATCCTCCTTTTGTGATTCCGAACCATATATAGTTAGTAATCTCATGGATTATGAATGGGGTGTAACTTTCACCGGTCAATCGTTGTTGCCTTTTGTTGTCCCTTAATCATGCTTTCCTTTTATGATCTGTGAACGGTTTACAAGTTCCTTAAAAACTTGTTGGCGGCTCCCTACTTTGCTTTGTCCCTAATCGTGTCCTTAATCGTATATATGTCAATTCCCACTTCCTATGAGTGCCAAGCATATTCACAACATGCTTAAAGTAGGCACGCTTTGAACGACGCCTACAATTTGGCGACTCCACTAGGGAGGATTCTTGGTTATTTATCGATTTTTGAGTGATCCGTATTTAATCGAGACTTGAAAGATTCATGAATTGTATTCCTGCGATTTAATTGGCATTGTCACATATGCATATGAATTTTAGCTTACCTATTTTGCCACAATAGTAAGTGTTCTACGTATGGGGCTAGCCCGGGGGATTTATGCTCTATCAACCCGAAAACGCTCATGGCAATAAGGGTTCATCCGAGTTTTTAAATCCACCCAAACCATGGAGTCGAGTTCGATTTCACCACAAACTGGTGGAGCCGCCTGTTGGCATACACCCTCAAGGGAGGCTGCCTTGCTAACGCGTCCAAACTCTTAACCATGGTACCCTTTGACATCCAAATAAGCTTGACCATAGTGGAACATAAAACTTGACTTTAAGTTGCGAACTTCATTGCATCATGCGTGACAATGTGCTTATGTGTACATATTTTTTTTTTGAATTTTTTTTATTATTATTTTTCCTATCTAACCCTCCTTCTTTATTAGAGTCGATTCATAGTTCTTTTTTTTTTATTTTATTATGTGTCAACCCGGAGTTTTATTCACGTATCCTGTACAAGCGTCAACTTGTTTTGATCATAGCCGGAGTTCTAGAAAGTGTTATATGTCGTGCAACCTATGGATCTGTAGCCCAGAGTTTTATCTCTCATTTGGCGTTGGTTTCATCCCAATAAAAGTCAGAGATCAATAGTAATAACCGATATACTACAACCTGTCCAGTTTAGGTGTCTTTTTAGTATCCAACCTTCCATTTTTTTTTTTAGTTCTTTTTGTATCTTTTCGTGTCAAGCTATTCTTAGCCAATCTTCTACTTCTCTTAGTCTTCTAATCCGTGTCAACTCGTACAATATAGGATTGTAGATTTTTATTTTTATTTATTAATTTATACCCAGAGTCCTAACTCTTCTAGAATTCCAATTGTTTTCCTAGTTTCTTGTGATTATTGTGCTAACCTTAACATTATGTATTCTTTGTCTTTGATTATGGTCGATCTTATTTATGACTAACGATTGCCAATGAATTGTTTTCATTTAATAAATAGCATAAACATTAAAATTGGACAAAATTAATCAAGTTAGTTTGTCTTTTAGTCTTCCATGCTATTTGGTCCTTGGGTCCTTTGTTTTTTCACAACGTTCTCATGTCTAGCCATGAGATCATACCACGAGTCTTATAAATTCACCTAATCACACATGTTGAGTCGTTGCACACACTTTATATTCGAGTCATGCACCATGTTGTTTATAATCGTATACTAGGACTATGCATGCGTCGTTTTCCGTCATTATAGGATTGAGTGAAGTAATTTCCATAAGTTTTAAAAATTCTTTCATACACTCTTCCTTTCCAATCCGAGTATTGAGTCAATGTAGAGCTATCAATTCGGGTAAACAGGTCGGGTTTAGGTCGGGTAATTGTGGGTCGGGTCAACTCGGGTCGGGTCATTTCGGGTTAATGTCGTAACCTATACGGGTCAGGTTCGGATTGGGTCATGCTTGAGTTGGATAACGTCGGGTCATACATCTTGTCGGGTTAGTGTCGGGTTTAGGTCGGGTAAATAACAGGTCGGGTTACATTCGGGATGGGTGAATAATAAGTCGGGTTTAATTCGGGTTTTCACGGGTTAAAACGGGTTAGGGTCATTCTCGGGTTCGAGCTGGGTTCGGTTCAAGTCAATAATTTGCGGGCTATAATCAGGTCGAGTCATTCTCGGGTTTGAGTCAGGTTCGGTTCAAGTCAATAATTTGCAGGTTATAATCATGACGGGTCATTTCCAAGTCAGGTCATTCTCGGGTTCAAGTTGGGTTTGGTTCAAGTCAATTATTTGCGGGTTACAATCAGGTCGGGTCATTTACAAGTCAGGTCATGTTCGGGTTCAAGTCGGGTTTGGTTCAAGTAAAACAATTGCAGGTTATAATCACGTCGGATCATTTCCAAGTCAGGTCATGTTCGGGTTCGGGTCTCAAATATTGGGTTAATCTGGGTATCGAGTTGATTTCAGGTCGGGTCATATCAGGTTCGGGTACATTTTTTTGGTCGGTTTGTTAACAGTCCATATAATGACATTACGTTTAATCATTATCAATTACTTCATTTAATGTAAGAGAAATAATTTCAGATAAGTTTAAATTCGAGGTAATAAGTTCTAATAAGTTTAGATAAGATATACATAATAAGTTCATATTAATTCCAATAAGATAGGTTTAGTTTAGATTTTTAGAAGATAAGTTCAAACCCTATTCTAATCTATTTACATTGATTCCACTCATTTTAGGGATAACAATTTCAGATAAGTTCATATTCGAGATGACATGTTCAAATAAATTTAGATAAAACACAATAAGTTCATATAAATTCGGATAGAATAGGTTTAGTTTATATAAGTTAAAATACAATTTTTTTTTTCTAAACTTATTTTATTTGAAATTATCTAAACTTTTTTATTTTTATAAGTTCATATCTGAGTTCACTTTTTTTTAATGGCATTTTTTTTAAAACATTTAAATGGAATTATTCAAAACATTTAAATATGATTAAATAGGCAAATGAATAATAAAATTAGAAAAATAAAAGACCAATAAAAGCCTTTTAACAGCTCTAGTTCGGGTCACCACTTTCTCACAAGTCAAGTCATGATCGGGTACAGGTAAATTATTTGGGTCAGATTATCATGGGGTCATTGTCATATACTCATGCTCACATTCAATCATTATCACGTTCAATTCAATAATTATCCGAAAATATTATTTTTTTTTAACTTTTTTTTTATAAAATATGAGATAAAACAAACAAGCCTAAGGTCAAATAGTATTTGTAAACCGTAATTGACTACATTAATGCACATGCACCTACGAAGTAGTAGTATTCGTAAACCATAATTGCTTAATTGAAATATAGAATTAACTTGCACCTAAAAAGAAGTAGTATTTGTAAATCGTAATTACTAAATTTATAAAGAATGCACATGCATCCAAAAAGTAGTGGTATTCATAAATTTTTATAGGTTTTTTTGAGACATATAATTGTAATACATTTGATAATAGAGAATTTTATTGAAAATATTTGAATAAGCTTAAATAGGAAAATAACTCATAGAATTAGGGAAAAAAAAAAAAGGATATGACGTAATCCTAGATTGCTAGTTAACTTCGAGTCAATAACAAGCCGGGTTGATTTCGGGTCGGGTTACTGACAGATCGGGTTGAATTTCGGGTCAGGTTAGTAATAGGTCAGGTTAAATTACGGTCGGGTTAGTAATAGGTCGGGTTAAATTAGGGTCGGGTTAGTAATAGGTCGAGTTAAATTCGGGTCGGGTTAGGAATAGGTCGGGTTGAATTCAGGTCGAGTCAAATTCGGGTTTTGACGGGTTAAAACGGGTTTGGGTCAATTTCGGTTCAGGTTGGGTTCGGTTCAAGTCAATATTTTACAGGTTATATTCGGGTCGGGTTATCTCTAGGTCGGTTCATGTTCGGGTCTGAAATACTCGGGTTAAATCGGGTCTAGGGTTTGTTTCAGATCGGGTCATATCGGGTTCGGGTCATCATTTTTCCGGGTTTAGACGGGTCGGTTAATAATCGGGTTCGGGTCGGTATTTCGAGTCAGGTCAGCTTTTGAAAGCTCTAAGTCAATGCATTAACTGAGTTCTTTTTTCCACAGTACTTGAGTCCAAAATCACTAGGCAACAATTGGAAGATTAAGGGGAACGTCATTCCTTCCTTCTTTCCTTCCAATCAAAACATTAACAACAACAAACTTCTTTCCTCACCAGGCAGCAAGAAGTAACTCATAAATAGCCACGAAGACAAAGCACGATGCAAGCTTCTCACCAGCATTTCATGTTTTCTTCTTCTTTTGTTTCAAACACTTCCCCCTAAAAAGTCTAGCATAGGTTCTCCTTATCCAAGTGTCTATGTACCATGTTCCATCAATGAGCATTTCTTTCTTACATTCGATCATGTGATTAAAAAAAATATAATAATAATGTCTAACTGAACACAAGGTATACCAATGATTTGAGGCACCTTTGCAACCAATCATTTCCCCTTCAACCATTCAAACACTTTTCCATTTCTTCATTAACCAATTTGAGCTTCGTCTAATGTTTAGCCTCATTTATTCAACCCACATTCATCTAACCTTGGGATGGGAAGGTGTGTGATTTGTGTAACGTTCAAAAGCAAGTTCAAAAGAGAAAAAAAAAATAAAAGAATGTCTAAGGGCAAGTGTTCCAATGTCTTTGATATGAACACATCTCGAATTGCGTCTCTCATTAAGTACTTGGTACCGTGCCTGAGAAACATGAATGCTAAGTGAGTGATGGACAACATGATCTGAGAATGCCCACATTAATTCAAAGAAGAAAACAAAAATTCAAAGCAAAAAAGAAATGTGAAAAATAAAACTTGCAAATTTAAATTTCAAACACATAATTACACATCTTGGGGGGCTTCTTTCGGGTCTTGAGCCTTTTACCCTTTTCTTCTTCAAACCATTAGCTTAACCAGGTTACAACCCTCAAAAGAACTCTTTGAGGTGTACATACACTTGTGCAAAGTTCGGTTAGAGCTACGTTCGACCTGATTCCTAATGGATACGTAGGCAACTTCACATCGAGGTGCGGTCACATTCATATTCACATTCATATGCGTGATCGAGTCAAAGTATCCATCTAGAGCTAGACTTGGGGGCTTAAACCCACATCATTTATCTTACCTAGCATAAAGATTCATCATCTTTGACTCTTCTCAGATCTATTCCCATCGCCATAGCCTCTGTAGCCAGCCTTAGTATCACTTTCACACACTTCATTCGCACATACATAACCATATCATCCTTCCCTTAGGAACCCTTTATAATGAAATCTTACTTCAACAATGCGCGTGCTTCATAATCTTTCAAGACAACATTCACTAATAAGAAACATGGCATACTTGCTTAGCTTCCTTACCTAAGAAATATTCTTTGTTTCATAGATTACATGTTGTGCTTAGATTCCTGAATTAAGCAATACTCATCAAGATTCATTATTTCATGCAATACTCAGCAATCACTTCATCTACATACGTGCTTAGCTTCCAGACCTAAGCAACATTCATCAAGATTGTTTATCATACTCTATATGATGCTTAGCTTCCTAACCTAAGAAACATACATTGATAACAAACTATTGTGCTTAGCTACATGACCTAAGTGTATTCATTGATCGTGTCATATGATGTAATGGTCCTTAGCCTCCTGGCCTACGAACATTCATCATGCATACATTATTATCAAGATAAAAATTCAAGTTGACAAGAAGAAAATCCATGCGATTTACCTCGGTTTGCTCAATGAGGAAGCTCAAAACTTCTTCCTTTTTTTCATGTCTTTTCTTTTGGGGAAGTTCAAAAAACTTTTTCAAAATTTTTTCTCATTGAGGGAAGTACGAAAACATAACTTCATTTTTCACGTCCTTCTTTTTCAGGAGAAAGTCGGTACCCTCCACTCATGACAAAAAATGACGAAAATTTTTGCTTTTGCCTTTTCATTTTCTTGTGTCTGCACCCACACACTCAAATAATACACATACACACACAATCACAAGTCATACACATGTCATGTCAAATCAAGCTTGGCCAAGTCAGTTGGTCAAGTCAATCACAGTTTATGCGAGTCCTTTGACAAATCCCATTTTGCTGGTCTCAGGTACAACCCACGTTCGGGGAAAAGCGTACCATCTACAGCCCACGTTCGGGGATAAGCAAACCATTTATAGCCCATGTTTAGGGATAAGAAAACCACTACATCCCACGTTCGGGGATAAGCGAACCATCTACATCCCACGTTCGAGGATAAGCGAACCATCATCATTCTTCAAATACTCAATGATCATCATTCAATAGGCTACTCGAGGCGGAGTAGCTCACGATAGCTTTTCTTGAGGCGAGGAAGTTATCTTCAATCAGACAAGTTTTTCACAAGGCGTAGAAAATAGTCGGTCGTTGCCACCTCTCACGGCAAAGAAGTCGGCGATTATAACACTCCCGAGACGGGGAAAAATCATCATCTAACAACGTTTCAGAGGCGTGGAATCATCATCTAACAACATACCCGAGGCGGGGAAAATCATCATCTAACAGCGTTCCAGAGGCATGGAATCATCATTCCCGAGGCAGGGAAAAACATCATCTAACAACATTCCCGAGGCGGAGAAAAATATCATAACAGTCTTCATCCGATGGATTTCTGGAGGCGGGGAAAGCTACTAAACATATTTTCCACCGATACATTGGTGTCAAATACGCACTCTATCTCTTCACTCTTTTATTTGTGGAACTAACGTTTTTCTACAAGTATCGGCATATACAGAGTGATTTAGGATCGCAGAATGTCTTGAATCATTCTCCGTCCCTATAAAATACTTTGACTATCGTTTTCGAAACTGACGTTTCTACAAACTCAGTCAAAGTGGGGGCTTCTGTAGACACCTAAAAATGTCTCCCCAAAACCAAACCCGATGATGAACAACCTTTCACTGCCATTATTGGTCGAGTTGAGTATTCAATCATTGGAGTGCTTAAAAACATGTTTAATCCAATACATTCATAAACCAACCTAATTCTTAGCCTATTTTCCCAAACCATAACTTACTTTCACTTTTCGTGTCCACATCACAACACCGAGATAAACTGATTTTATGGCCCTATAATTTTCATCCAAATATTATTTTTTTGGATTGGAATTGAAATAAGCTTTCCAAATATATATCATAATCCCAATTCCGATTTAAAACGAAGAAGATATAAGCAAAACACTAAACTCGGCCCAAAACCGATACCCTTTCACTAAAACGTCCATATCTTAAAATATTAAAAATATGTTGACCTGATTTCTATTATTTTGGAAATAAAACTTGATAAGATTTCCAACGATATATTATATGCCTTATTCCGAGTTACGGATCAAAAGTTAACATAGTTTTAAAAATGCGGGAAAACTAGAATATACCGTGACACGGTAAATAACGTCGTATCGCGGCACACATGCCTTGACACGGCATTTTTTTTAGGATTTTGCTTCACGACGCCTTCAATTCTAGGGTTCCATGCTTCACCCTCGTATTTTCTCTATAAATACGAGGTTGCTTTCCTCAATTTTGGGGAATCAAATCATTCTTTCTTCCTCTCTTATACACCAAAAAATATTCTCTTTTTCCCTACACCAAAAATCATTCTCTTCTCCCTCTTTGCCTAAATACTAGCCTCCCTATTCTCTCATAATACTTTCCCTAAGCACTCCAAGGAGTCCATACTTGACCCGAAGTTCTATACTTAAACCAAGGCGGGAAAGGTAAAATTAACTAAGGGTTTGGACCAAATCAACTCTACTTTTTATTTAATTAAATTGTTTCAATTGGATTTATATTTTTATTGAACTTACTAACAATTTATTCATGATGTAGCAATTCAAGGAAACGTAGAAAGTGAGTAATTAATCACTTAATTACTCTTATTTTTATTCTTTATTGCTAAAATCATGATTAGGGTTATTATTATGATTTGATTTGACTAACGATATTATGGTTAAATTGCTTTCAATGTTGATGTTTATTCTATTTTTTATTGTTGATCACTATATTGCATGTTTAAAGGGAGTATGTAATTGAAGATAACGCCTAATAAAATAATTTGGACGACCGATTTAGGTTTGTTTTTAATCTTGTTGTTTAATCGAAGTGATCACTAATAATAGAATTATGTGTTTCATTAATATTCAACCCATTTAACTTAAGATTAGTTTGGAGCAAATTGGATCTTTGTTTGCATGCCTTTGAGATCACAGGAAATACTTTTCGCAATAAGAATCGAGTAGAGGCCAATACGGGCGAATGTGACTCCATGACTCACTTCGTACCATCATCCCCGATCCTCCTTTCGTGGTTCCAAACCATATGGAGTTAGTAATCTCATGGACTATGAATGGGGTGTAACCTTCCGGGTCAATCGTTGTTGCCTTTCGTTGTCCCTTAATCGTGGTTGCCTTTTATGATCTGTGAACGGTTTACAAGTTCCTTAAAACTTGTTGGCGGCTCCCTACTTTGCTTTGTCCCTAATCGTATATATGTCTATTCCCACTTCCTATGAGAGCCAAGAATATTCACAACATTCTTAAAGTAGGCACGTTTCGAACAACGCCTACAATAATCAACAATTAAGTCGAATTAAAGTTTGAGGAAACATATATATATGTATCCTCATTCTTAAAATTCGAAACATATTCTTTGATTGATAAACAATTAAAGAGTTCGTTTAGTTGAACAAAAAAATAAAAATAAATATATTCCCTTGAATCATTACCCAAGAAAGGAAGGAATAAAGAAGGTAGTATTGCTAAAATGAAAAAAAGGGGTGCTTGAATCACTCAAGGAAATGGGTAAGTAATCACACAAAGCTTCTTCGAGAATTGTAGCATTGCTACATGATATATTCCCTTATAACAAAGGATGATTGATAACCATCCTCAAAATTCGAAATAAAGGTTGAATAATCTATTCTCATTACTCAAAATTAATTGAATAATTGTTCCTCAATACTCCCCAATTTAATACCTTTTTATTAAAACTTTCATGAAATCCCTTCAAAAATTAATTCTCAAATTAGTAAAATAATATCCTCAACGACTTCCTATAAATATAATTCCTCTAGGTATCCATGTAATTATAGTTCACCTTATTCATTGCCACAAACTGAGTATCCATAAAATTAAGTGATGCTCAACTAGACTTTTTAACTTTAGACTCTTATTCTCATCTTGATCATAACTTATGTTCCTTTATCATCATATCCCTTAGAAATCAACATTAACCCCTAAATTCTTTCGATAATACCAATCCTCTTATATACTTAACTCTACTATACTCATCCTAGCTTAGTATCTCACTAGACCAGTGAAACCATAATACTCTTTCTTGAAAATTAGGTAATCAACCACCAACTCAATCCTAACTGCCAAAGTGATTAGGTTGATTCCAACATTACTCCAAAACGCTAGCCAACTCGGAACAAAGGGAATTAGATGGTCAACCTAACATCGCAAATGGGCTCTCATGCTCCTTAATCTTCACTAAAGATACTCATTCAAGAAATCTCACTAGGCAAGGCTTTAGGAAATCTGAAAAGAAATGGGTATAGCTCACTCTAGAATAACCCTTCCTAAAACAAGATAAATACAGCTCTTGCAAAAATTTAAGTTCGGTATTCAATCATACAGTTTCCAATTGCACATAATATATATAATCCACATATAATAAGTACACGTGCTTTCATATCATTCACGTTGTCATACAATTAAACATGCTTGAACACCATAACGAATCAATATGCACATATGGAAGAAATTAAATTCTAGCCTATATTATATGTCCATTCTTTTCCTACCCAATCTCACCAAAAGCTTTTAAAGCATTTAACACATAATTACATATCTTATTCCTTTGCATACCTGCACAAATAATGCACTAAAATTTTCAAAATTCCTTATTTATTGAATTAAATTTGAAATTTTCCCCAATATAAAAAAAAAATTCGACCAAAAATTCGAATCCTAATTTAATAAAATTAAATGTTAAATCCAATTGAAGTTAAATAAAATGGAAAAATAATTATATTATATAATTTTCAAACCAAAATCCATAAATAAATAAAATAATACTTTCAACCTTTATAATATTTAAAACCTGATCATTTGATCATTTAAAACAAGAACTTGGGCAAGTTAAAGCTTAGGTACCTTAAAACTCGTTTTTGGCTTTAGTGGTAATTAAAATCTAATCAAAGCTCTCATATACCACTTTGTAACACCCTAAAAATTCCTTTAATATAAAATACCTGTTTTACCCTTTTTAAAATACGAAATAAGAAATTCTAAGATATTACCGCCACCGTGATAACAGTTAATGCAAATATCAAATACACACAGCAGAAGACATTTTCAAAACCTTTCAAAACAAAGTCAAAGTCCAACAGTCCAACCAAAATAAAGTAAACTCAAACCCAAGTCAAACGAAGTTAAACCCACAACTTAGAACCATTGCAAGCCCTTTGTAAAACCAAAGGTATTTAAAAGCAACGCATTAGCATCGTCTATTAATAATAATAACCCAATAAACAATAATAATTCACATATTCAAAATAGAACTAGAACAAGATTCGCTCTTCGCTCAAACCCCAACATGAACATGCTGCACCACCAGAAAAGCTTCACTTTAAACTGTCCCTAATACTCGCCATAAAAAATGGGTCGTCGTAGGGGACAAGATAAAGACAAGGCTAAACACACACAAAACACAACAATCAGCAATGTTGAGTTCATAAGCGTAAAAGGAAACACACTAACATGATCGCATCCTAACAATAACAACAAAACTTACCTTTCCTCAGGTTCAACATACAACAATAGACACAACATAGACTCATTATTTTAATTAATTTGATTACGCATCGAACGGGTTTCCTAAATCCCTGCCCCAAAGAATTGGGGTAAACTATACCGGGAGCTAACCGAGTAAGCATTGATGTCACATGAAAGTGATGAACGTCCTGCGCATAATAATGATAAAAAAGAAAGTACAACGTCCTATACCCCCATTAGGAGTTATGGTCAAATATAAAGTCGCATAACCCCCCCACCTATATGTTCATACTGAAGGTATATACGTTCAAAGAGTTTTGGTGTGTAATCTCTTTCACTTTACGTTGTTTACATATTTTAAACTTGGTGATGACTCTCAATCCATCAATCAACATAATCAACCAACATGGACCATTCAAGTAATCAAAAATTCCAATTCAATTCTTGAATATATAGTGATCACAAATAATTCAATGTTGAACCCTTTTTAATCTACCTCGGTGTTGAGATACCTTAAGCACATAATGCACCGCAAATCCTATCCCTCGGTGTTTAAAACACCTTAAGTGCACTTAGGCACCGCAATACATTTTATTCATGTGTACTAAGACACTTAATAGCTCAACTCCCATGCTTATAAGCATCAATAAAAATTATAGGAAATTTTGAATTTTAACACCACAAAAAAGTCTGAAAATGGATTTTAACACTACAAAAAAAAAACACTTTTATTTAAAAATTATAGGAAATTTTGAATTTTAACGCCACCTCCCTTTCCCCCTCACTAAAACCGACAACCTTGCCCCAATGGCCACAAAAAACGGGTGGCCGTTTTTCGAACCACCCAAAAACGCCACCAAAAACGGGTTCTAAGGATCGAAAAAGATCGGTTTATGGTCAGGTCGGCCACTTAGGCCTTAAGCTGGTTGTTTTCGACCGTTAGTGGCCATTAATGGTGGTCGGTTTTATGTGGTTAAAGAAACGGCCGCCCATTTTAAGTGGCCGTTGGGAGGTTTAGTCGGTTTTGGGGAGGGGGAAAGGGAGGATACAGAGTTTGCGACGGCTGGGGCTGAGAACAGGAGTGTTTGGATGGGGTAGTGGCCGGCGTCGCCGTGCCGGTGGTGGGGATGGGGTTGGCTGGGTTAGTTTAGGGTTTTTTTTTTATATTTTTTTTTTCTAAACTAATAATATGACGACACGTGGCACAATGGACCCTACTTAACGGATTTTTGGACGGCAACCGTTAAGTGGTGGTAAAATCAAATTTTGTAAATGTTTTGTGGTATTAAAATAAAAGTTTTTTTTTGTAGTGTTTAAATCCATTTTATCTTTTTTTTTTTTTTTTTGTGTTAAAATTCAAAATTTTCCAAACTTATATGAACCATAATAAAATTCCTTTTTCAATATTTCAAACTCAATTAAACATGTAGTTTAATTAAACATGCTCTTAATCATGCCGACAATAAAAGTGTGGTTCATATACAACATGTCAACATTATTAATTCCAATCAATAATTTATTCCAATCAATCATGCTTCATAAATCATTCATCAAATCCAATCCAATTCCATAAAACCAATTCAATACAACAATTCCAACCAATTCCTAACATGATACTAACTTCGACCTAATTAAAATAAATCCTAGCATGCTTCTACATGCTATATATAAATCCAATTACGCATACGTACCTCACATAAACTCCTAAAGTAGTCGTATACACTAGAACACTTCCCGAACCAAGTCTCCTACATAGAGGGACAATCAAACTACATCAATTACCCTTGTATACACAATTTGCAGCAACTTAAACTCACTTTAAATAACTTATAATAATCTAAAAATTATC
Source organism: Chenopodium quinoa (assembly GCF_001683475.1). NCBI lineage: Eukaryota > Viridiplantae > Streptophyta > Magnoliopsida > Caryophyllales > Amaranthaceae > Chenopodium > Chenopodium quinoa. The sequence continues at coordinate 3,681,969 of NW_018743212.1, read as the reverse complement.
TTAAAACCCTAATTAATCTTTCTTTTAATGGGTAACTAAACCCTTTTTATAAAATCATCAAAACAACACTTAGGGCCAATTTCCAACATTTTAAAATAATCTAAACTATTTAAGACATCATTTTAAACAAACTTTTTATGCCCAATTTTAGTTAGAAACATGCAATAATAATCCCCAAATTAATTGATAATAAAACCCTAAAAATCAAGTCGTTAAAAAGTTAAAAACCTAACTTTATAAATTATATAATCTGAAAAATAAACCCAAACTACAAATCTGAATACTATTATTTAAACCCATTAAAACATCATTATAAAACCAATTAACAAAGTTTAAAACAATAACACAAAAGCCCATAAAAATAATTATCAAAACCCATTAAAATAAAAAGAGGAGAAAGAAGGATCGGAGTATCCACGGTGGTGGCGGTTGCGTGGCGGCGACAGGTCGTCAAAGGGTGGTCGGCGGCTAGAGGGAGGCTTGATGACGTTGCAGCAATACTTGAGTGGAATTGGAGTTACACTTGGTCCATTCCTATGCATGAACTCATAGGAAGGAGGAAAACAAAAGGAAAACAAAGAAAGAAAAAGGAAGGACAAAAGAAAATAAAGGAAAAGGGTAATAGAAAAATCAAAGAAAATAGTTTACTTTGACCATTTGAGTTTTTGGGTGGCAAATTAGATTAGGGTAAATTTCGGGCTTATAAAAATGATGGACTTGAATGATAAGGTATGAGGCCCAAATATATAAGTAAGATTATGGGCTAATTAAATGTACATGGGCTATCTTATATAGTGTATGTAATTATATTACATACGACCCTTTAGAGTCAACTATTATAAATCCTTTGGCCCCAAAATTTTAAAACTTGTTTTATCTATATCCAATAATTAAAATAGTTTGGCCTAAAATATATTTTATAAATAAACAAATAATTTATAATATACATTTAAAATACGGGGTATTACAATAGGAGTTTTACTTAGAAGTTCAGAGGGAGCACATACTCCAATCTCTGCCAAACTAGACTTTGAGGCTACCAATATAGCAACGGAATGTGAAGCATGCATTATTGGATTAGAAGCAGCAGTTGGCATAGGTGTGCATAAATTAGAGGTATATGGAGATTCCAGTTTAATAATAAATATATAATAAAAAAATGGAAAATTAAAAACTCCACAATGATATTATATCAATCACACCTAGAGAAACTCATCGAGCAATTCAATTATATTAATTTTAAATATCTCCCAAGGGATAAAAATCAATTTGCCGATGCGCTAGCAAAATTAGCCTCAATGATCAATATTCTTGATCAATTAAATATGATGCCATTATGCATTCAAAGAAGAGATGAACCAGCTTATTGCAACACAATAGAGGAATTAAATGACATCGAAGGGGAAAATCCCTGGTATGAACATATCCTCCAATACATTACTCATGGCACATATCCTGCAAATACTTCACTTAAAGACCAGCGTCCCTTGAGAACGCTCGCAGCCCATTATGGGATAATTAATGGTCGATTGTGTAAACAAGGGCCTAATGGTTAAAGCATACTATGCATAGACCAAGCCCAATCCACACGCCTTATGGAAGATACTCACAAAGGTGTTTGTGAACTCACATGAGAGGAAAAATACTCGCCAAAATAATATCACGTTTAGGGTACTTTTGGTCCACAATGGAACATGACTGCGTTCAATAAGTCAAGAAATGTCCACTGTGCCAAATGTTTGCTAACTTACAACACCTTCCACCATCCGAACTATATAATCTCACTTGCACTTGGCCATTCTCAACTTGGGGAATTGACGTTATTGGTAAAATTTCTCCAACGGGAACAGGAGGACACGAGTACGTATCACTAGCTATCGACTACTTCACTAAGTGGATCGAGGTTGCCTCTTACGTTAATATCATTTCTAAACATGTTGCAAAGTTTCTCGAATGAAACATATTTTTTAGACATGGAATTCCACACTAACAAATTAGTGACCAGGGATCTCAATTCAAAGCGGAAGTTGAATCTCTCTTGGCTCATAACAAAGTAAAACATCACCATTCTTCCCCATTTCGACCTCAAATGAATGGAGCATTAGAATCGGCAAAACAAAACATAACAGTCATCATAAAGAAAATGGCAGAATATTATAAAGATTGGCCAAATAAACTACACTTTGCTTTTTAGGGTTATAGATAGTCCATACGAACTTCAATAGGAGTAACTCCATACTCCTTAGTTTTTGGCATAAACGCAGTTCAACCAATTGAACTGAGTCACTCCATACTCCTTAGTTTTTGGCATGGACGCAGTTCAACCAATTGAACTGGAAATACCATCCGTGCGCATCGTACTCGAAAGTAAGCTACCAGAAGCCAAATGGGTGCAAGCAAGGTATGAAGAGCTTTTATTCCTCGATGAACGACGACTAAAAGCTTTGCATCATGTACAAGTCTACTAACAACCATTGCGCGAAATTTTAACAAACGGGTACGACCCCGTAATATTAAGGAAGGTGACTTTGTAATAAAAGAGGTTAGAGGTCCTCCAACCGATCCATGAGGGAAATTCAAGCCCAATTGGATAGGACCATACCGCGTAATTAAAATTCTATCAGGAGGGGCAGTTAGACAAATGGATATTGGTGGCGACAAAATTCGCCAACTAATAAATATTGATCCACTTAAAAAATATTACATATGAATTTCGGATAATCTCGTTCATTCAAAATCAAATTTCACAACATTCATGTAAATGATTCTAAGTGTTATAAATTTTACCAAACTCCACGGTATAATTCATAACACTTGGAGGGGGGGTTAACCAAAAATTGAAAAATAAAATTCTCGCTCAAGTTTTTTAAATTCTACTGAACTTCACGGTAAAATTCACAACACTTGGGGGGGGGGGGGTAGATCAAAAATCAAAACAAGTCGTTCAAGTGTTCGGAATTTTTCGAACTCCACGAAAAAACTCCTCACACTTGGGGGGTAGATAATATATCAAAAAAAATTTCACTCATTTTTAACTTAAGTCAAAAAAAATATACACACTCGCAGCATAGGTGTCGCTCGCAACTCACAAGGTTGCGCTAGGCAGTCGGGCGCAACTAAATCAGTTGCGCGCAGCTGGCGTGCGCGACTTTTTATGTTGCGCGCGCCACCTGATGACGAAATGTGAACCTTAATTTTTCACTTAGTAAGAAATCAATTACGATTTTTACTAGCGATAAAACGAAGGAGTATTTAATATATACATTTGAAAAACCAAAGTTAAAATTTTATTTAAATTATTAAACAAAGTTTAATTAATTTTTCATTTACTCCTACAAATAGGATTAAAGAAAAAACGAAAAATTGTCGTATACAAGAACTACGCGAGACCTGATTTCGTAATATGAATATGTAAGCAATCTTTGATTCGGTCAAATAAAACAACAAATTAAATAAAAATATCTTTCATTCCAAAATATAAAAGCATTCAAAGTACATCATAGACTTAGATAAAAAAAAAAAAAAAAAAAAAAAAAAAAAAAAAAAAAAAAAAAATTAGTAGTGGTTACACTTTATTCGAAATAAATATTATTAATAATATCATGTAACACCCTAAGGTTTCACTATGTCCTCAATTTATATAGTGGAAAGAGGAGTAGTGTCCATAGCAGTGTTCTCATCACCCTTAGAAGTTTCACCTTCCCATTTCTTCTTAAAAACCTACACATTGTTCTTTAACTTGGGAATGGAAGCCTTTTCTACCCTTTTCCCCTTTTCTTTGGGATTGGAAGGCGTCTTTTTACGAAGATTTGAGGACGGTTCTTTAATGTTTATGCCTTGCTGCGCGGGTTTGGGAGCAACCTTCCTCTTAGGTTCTCTTGGACGAGCCTTAAGAGATGGGGAAAAGTCTAACTTCCTCCTCACTCCTTTGTTTTGGCCATTAGTAGGAGTAGTATAGTGGCCAATTACACTAGAGGTTTAGATGGATTAGGAGCCAAGGCGGCTTAGTTTTGTTGACGAGCCTTGTTCAACTCTCCTTTGTTGGTGCATTCATCCAAGCTTTGTAATAGGAAGATAAGACCGTACTCGCAGTTGGATTTTGCACTACCCATTTAGGGAGATTAGTCCAATACTCAATCCAACGATGAATCCTCTCAGCCTTAAAATTCACATCCTTAAGAGCATCACAATCTTGTGGAGGGATAAGTTGTTTCATCCCATATTGTCTCAAGGTTTTATGGCTGATTGACAATTCGCAAGCGATCCATGAGCCAAATCCAAAAAAAAAAAAAAAAAAAAAAAAAAAAAAAAAAAAAAAACCAATGTCAAATTGTGAATTTTACAACAGTAGGAGGCGAGCGCAACTGAAAGAGTCGCGCGCGCCTTACACGTGCAACTGTGAAACTTGCGTTGGGCATACCAGCGCAACCTTCAGAATTGCGCGCGCTAACGAGTACGTGAAAAAAAAACGTACGTGTAATAGGAGTGGTCTTCCGGTGAACCCATTTTCGTTTGGATCTTCTCTAAGGAGATTCAAACAAAGCAAAGTTTCTGCCAAGGCTGGTGGAGTGGGTGAATGACACCTCTCTATTTGCTTTACCACGAACACCATTGAATAATCTCCATATTATTTGCGAAACAATTGACAACAAGATAAAAACATAAAACACGAATTTTAAAACGTTGTTTAGTCAAATTGTTTCGAGGAGTCACAAAATGTTCGATGAATTGAATTAAATTCACATCATGCTGCGTATCAATTTTTTGTCATATCATTATCATTCAAGCTAAAAAATCGCTAAAAGGCAGGTTTGAAATATGACAGGTTAGGGGCATAAGTCACATAGAGAGTATTTGCAAGGAAACCTAGTAGAGCTTCGAACTTGCCGGATAGAGGCACTATTTCATCCCCTTCAAATAGGAAAAGATGGTGGTTAGAGTCCTAATGATTGACAGCAGCATGAAGAAAATCAAAATTAATATTGAGTTGCATGTAACTTAGTAGGGCATCTAGGTGGTATATTTTAAAAGCTAGTTTGTCCTCACTCAAAAGGGAGGTTACCCAATGTTTCAATCGTTGCTCAAAAGTTTTCACCATTATAAGATTAAAAAAAAGAGAGAATAATGAGTTCTTTGAGTAATGTTAATTATTTTGTTGTCGAATGAATGTGAGATGATCAAAAGCCTAGACGTGACCATGTTTTAATAGACCAAAATGGTCCGATTTTTGGAAAAAAAAAAACGCTCAAAGGAAAGTCCAGCCGCAAGTGCCGCGCGAAACTCAAGAGGTGCGCTTGGCATCCGTACGCAACTAAGTCACTTGCGCGAGACGTCTGCGTGCAACCTTCAGAATTATGCCCGCCCAGTCTACCGCAGCGAAATTTCTTTAACTTCCTTATTTCACCTTGTGAATAATGGAAACCTTATTATGGTTTTTTTATTAACCCACACGCTTACCTTTTTTTTATTTCTTACTTTCTTTTCCTCTTTTCTCCTTTTATTTCCTATTCATTTTTATTTTTATTTTTTATTTTTATTTTCTTGTTCTTTTTTCCTTTGTTTTCTTTTTTATTATTTTCTTTTTCTTACTTCTTTTTTTCCTTCTTATTCCTTTCCTTTTTTTGGTCGTTCTTTTTTCGAGGGAGGTAAGTCAGGAACCCTTTCCCTCCCTTGAAATTTTTTCGCAAATATTTTATGGAAATTAAAAAATACAATAAAAATCAAACGGCGATATATACAAAATATGTCGTATGTACAAATGTCGTATGTATAAAAATAAAAATAGAAACATATACATTTTTATAAAACAAAAAAAAAATTGAATCACTGTGCTCGATGACTCCCGGAAGGTTGCTGCACATCCTGTAAAAACCAAATAAAAAATTAATACACATTTGTGTGATAACTTTGATAGAATAAAAAAAAGATAGAAAAAAAATTGTCGCAACCATCTGATGATCACAGTATGACAAAGCAACGAGGGCCCTCCGATAAGCATCTCGAAAAGCTCGAAGGGTCGTCACCATGCCGTTCACGGTCTCCCGCGGAACCTGTTCCAAGAAAACGAAAGTTGTAAAACATGTATGTGACAAATAAAGATTTATATACATATACCAAACAAAACATAGTGACTTGTCCGTCTCTGGGACGTACAGTATGTCCTCATCCTCATCCGTCGGAAGAGTCTCGTGGATCACCGATCTAAAAGCGTCGGTATACGAGATCTCTGCCGTAGGAGGAACCCAACCGCCTAGCGTGACCCTCTACAAAAAACTAGACAATACAAACAAGATAAGGTCAATATCCAAATGTCGATAGAAAAACAAAATCAAAAGAGAAAACAGACGAAGCGGAACAAAAGCTGAAAAAGGGGTCAACCTGAATGCAACAAAAGACTAGTAAGAACCCCCATGCTGCACCAGCTACTCCGCAGGATAACCAAGGACCGCCTGATCTCGGTCCTCGTTAAATAGCAGGTCCGAACACAGCATCCGAATCAGAGGGTCCACAGGAACCAAAGGCTCCTCGGACGAAAACTGCGAGACTACGCGCTCGCCTAAAAACCACGCGTTTGTCTGGTGAACCAATGAAAGTCCCTGATAAAGCGCCCGGATATGAAAGCGAATGCAATCTACCCAAACGGCCTCTAGGACCCCCACGACTAAGCTCCATGGGCGAAGGTCGACCTACAAAATACAACATCATGTCAAACTAACACACAAAAAAAAAATGATGACCAAAACAAAATAATATGAACATATGTTGTAAAACTAATAATCACCGACGCACAAGTAGTCACCGAAAGAATCTTCTAGAAAAATTTGCCAACTGTAGTAGCTCTTCTCTTCCCTATCCTGACCAAAAGATGGCCAATAGGGATGCGAGTCGGCCTGAGTGTCCTGGGGGCTAGAAAAGACAGGTACGAATACCCCCAAGCCTAAAAAAGAAAAACAAAAATAAATGTGATTATCTTGAGAATCGATAGAAAAGATAAAACAAAAATATATATATAGGCACGTACCTCAAGAATACAGCAGTGCCATAAAATGGAGATGCGGGGCATCTCAGTAGCTGTCGCAGAATCCATCACTCGTGTCGCCTTGCCCATAGCAATAAGCATACGAGCATATGACGCCTTCGCCTAGTTCAGGTTACCCACCTACCCAACTCACTAAGGAAGATGAGTAACCCGACAGCGAAAACGTTCTCCCCGATCACTCAAAATAGTGACGGAAATAACGTGAGCAATGTATATCCGAGCTAGCTTCACAAGAGTACACTGCCGATCAACCTCATCAGCCGATAACTCATCGGCAAGAACCGAGTAGGGACAAGACTATGCATACACATGTAGGTTCGCCGCAAGACAGTCCTCCACGAGGTCACACAGTCTCTCATCTGACCCCTTAATGCTCCCCCAAAATCACGGGCTTGCCCCCAAAAGGAAAGCCCGTAATCATGGAGAAATCGTAAGGGGTAACCGTCATCTCACCCCACGGGAAGTGAAAAGTGTTGGTGGAATCCCACCAAAACTCCAACAGCCCGCGGAGGAAAGCTAGTGACGCAGGCTGACTCGATAGATCCTAAAGGGCTGCCAGCTGGGGACCGACCCCCAAAAGCTCTATCACCGCTTTCACTACCTCAGGCAAAGCGTCAAACCGACCTCTCAAGCCACTCAAACTGTACAGGCACATGCTAGGCTCACTTAAAAAATATAAATTCGATTATGATGGGTCTTAAAAGAAACAAAAAAGAGAAAAAGAAATAAACAGACACAAGACACTCACTATGCCGCACCAACCCCGAATCGAAACATGATGGTCCGAGTCCCATTTAAGGACCTGCAGATCCCAGTTGGGAGGAGCCTCCCAAACCAACTCCTCATGACGACATCGTTCTCGTCCTTCCTCATGAGCACGTGCCACCCTCTTTCGAGGGAAAGCCACCTCGTCAGGAACTGGTCCTCCTAAGACCTCCTCAGCGTCCTCAAAAAGGGGAGTGTCCATGCTAAGAACAATCTATCGATGAAGTTTCAAAAAATTACACAATTGAATATGTTTCTAAAATCCTAAAAGAAATACAAGGATAATTTCTGGACCCATTACGGCAGCATAATGGCTGCGAAAGGGCCAAAACACAAAGTCGAATACCACCCATACTTGGGGGCTACAACACCTGCAACTACACTGAGTAAATGGGGGCTCAAACACCCAGAAAGCTAACCTATACCAGTTTAACTAAACATTCTAAAGATTATTTCTAAGCATATTGGAAATTAATAGTTTATGGTTGAATAATAATCACCCAAATTTAATTATCATCTACTTAACAATTATTTTGTAGCTTAAAAATGGTAAAAAAAAAATATATGAATATCATGCATTTCACGCCATTTCTCAAACTCAAAATTTTCAAAACATGACTTAGATCATAATTGTAGGCATAACACTATAATTCATCTCATAGTCAACAAGTATAACCAAATGATCAAGCAACAACAGCAATTCGAACAAGAAATCGAAGAAAAGTACGGAAAACGAACATAAACTAAGACATGCTCATACAAGGTTCAATATTTAACTATTTTTCATGAAATTTGTTGCAAAACACTCCTTAAACATATTATAACAACATCGAACAAACAATTTCAAGAATTATGGATCGAATCGAAAACCTCCCATGAGAGAAAATAACAAGGAAACTTACATTGGATTTTGGCAAACACGAATTGGATGCGAGATCATCTTTCCTTAGCTTCAATTGGAGGCAAAAAACAAAGCTTTGTAAAGAGAAAAAGATTCGAAAATGGTGAAGAATAAGTGACGATTTAATCGCGTTCTTCGTTTGTTTTTTTACTAACTTAAATGTCGCACGCAACTCTGAACATTGCGCGTGCCTGGCTAGAGCGACTTGCAGAGTTGCTCGCGGATACTGATCACTTAAAAGATTGATATCCGGATTTTGATCGGTTTTGAATTTTTCTAACGGTTTTGTGCGTTGTTAGACGTAATAACGAGCGAATTTTCAAAATCCTTTTATTTTCTTTGCATTTTGTAGTTGATTTTCTTCTTTAATAGTTTTTTGCATCATCCTGCATGCACACCATGCTTTGTGCCTGCCCAAGCATACGTTTTGGATATTTAACTTCTCGAAAGACAACAAAAAAATATCAGGTAGTGGTGCTTTACATATAATTTCCCATAAACAGTTTGGCATTTTTCCTGTGCTGCCCTTAAGAAATGCCCCGTTTTTCATACTTTTGTCGTAACTTAACAAAAATACCGTGTACATACAGCTTAAAATTGTATGGCGTACATACTGGGTAAAATTGTATGGCGTATGTGCTGCGTAAAATTGCACTAGCAACGGGATCTACCTCTCGTAAAAAATGGCAGAACCCTTTCTTTAGGCGTTAGCTTAACGAGTCAACAAAGCGCACCAACCATCGAGGCAGACGACCCCCGTTGGAAGCAAATACGGTTAGCTTGAAAGCAGTCTTGCTTTACCGGCTGTTAGGGTGTCCAACCACCCCCTATATAAATAGCGGCCCCAACTTAAGCTGCATTTATTTAGACACGTGCTCCCGTGTTTTCATCTTATGGACAAAATTGTTGAGAGAGTTTCCGATTTTCATCTCTCTCACTGGATTTGGATATGTGCCTGCAATCCTAAGACATGTATTTCTATCTTGTGGACATCGAATCTTTGTTTTGGCAGCGTATGTCAATCTTTTATTCAAGTGTTAGGCTACGAATGCCGAAACACCCCTTATTTATCATCTTTTCATTTGTTAAAATCATGGACTTAAGTTCCAATGGCAGATTGAGGAACTAAAGTTCCTATTTTAATCTTTTTAACCCCGGTACCTTCTCATGACATGACATCACCCAGGATAGCCTTTACTTGAAAAGGCATTCTATACTTGCAAATGATCAATTTAGATTCTTTAGCGCACTAAGTTCAGAAAATACTTTTCTGGTCTTACTAGCTACTTGTCTTGAACATTTAGTGAATCGAGAATAGTTTCGACATTCTCAACACTATTGAAACATTCCTTATCTTTAGGAACTTTGCAGAATGAGTCTCGGATTTATTTCCTTGACTACTATGATCATCATCTATTCTAGACTCGATCAAAGTGGGGGCTAACAGTAGACATCTAATTTTGGTCCCTTGTCCCGACTGGAAGTGCTATAACAATAAATAATTCCATCTTTGTGCTGGATTGGAGTAAGGAATGTTTATGGACTACTGATTAAAGCCTAAACACATAAACTAGCTAGCTTAGCCCAAATGAAATGAATTAAAACTCATTAACACTAAGCCCGATAAGAAATTAAGCTTAATCCAAAGATTAAACCTAATTTCGGACGGATTTAGAGCGCCTAAGTCAAAATCTAGGGCTGCCGCAGGAAAATCCGCGCGCAACTCATAAGGTTGCTCACGGCATCTAGCGCAATCCTGAGAGATTCGCTTGCGGAATATTTAGAATTTTTGAAAAAAAATGAATCGAAACTTACCATACAACCCCGCCCAAGAATACAAGGCAGCGCAACCTACTCACTTGCGCGCGGAAGCCACGCGTAACCTTCACAGTTGCGCGCACCACCTGTTGCGGCAGAATCTCCGAAACCCTAATCTCACCCATTCCCTATAAGTAGAGGTTTAATACGAGCTCCAAACACACAGAAAAATAGCCTAAAAGTCAGTAGTAACATCTTTTTGAACTTATGCAATAATCAACCCTCTTGTCCTAAACAAATACCCTTTAATTGTCTTGTTCTTACAATGGAGGTTCCCCAACAAGAAGGTGTCCGTAAACATTCTAAATGAAGATCTAGCAAGGAAAAGTGGTAATTCCCGAGCGCTTGGATAAATCACTTTACTTTTCTTGTCTTAAATCACCTAAAATGATTAATTATTGTTGCTTGATCACATCAAACGAATATTTAATTAATCAATTCAGCAAAGTATTCTTTCGTTAAATAAGACTAGAATTAAATTTATTGATTTATTGTTTTTAATCACCTAAGCCAAGGCGAATCTTATTTATTATTGTTCTTTCAAGAATTCGGAATAAAGAAGAATAACGAAATTCGTTGTAATGTAATCCATATGTGATTAACTTGTGTAAATAAAATCAACTAACTTAGTTTTTGGTATCACGTGCATATATTGTTTGGTGATGAAATTGTGAAAAAGGAAGAGCTAGTAGAGGCCGTAATAGGGCTAGGATAGCGAATCCCCCTAAAGGGAACGTTATTTTAGTACCCTCGCTCATGAACTCATCTCTGATACAAGTAGACCAATTTTGGCATGGGTAAACTTATGATTCGTGATAAATATCTCTTAAACTCTACTTGGGAGAAAGGCATGAATGAGGTTTATGAGTTTTTCCTAAAACTCATTGGCGACTCTTTATTGGTTTCTTATAAAAAAAGCATAATGATATAATCAATTCTAATTCAAGGTCCCCAAACATTCAGGAATTCAAATCCTAACATATTTTCAAAAAGTGTAAAGTTCTAGGCTTTTAAAGGGACACGGGCATAGAGGAAGTGGGATCCCCAACGACGGCTACCCTTCTCACAAAGGTCTAACTAAATTCTAAATGTAATAAAGCAATACTACCAATATAACAATGTTGCTAAATATCTTAGTTAATAATAAGGCCTAAATCTATCTTTAAACAAGATAAACGTAAAAATAAAATTTGATTAGCAGTTTTATTTAACCAAAGGGTTAGATAAACTCTATGTAATAATAATAATAATAATAATAATAATAATAATAATAATAATAATAATAATAATAATAATAATAATAATAATAATAATAATAATAATAATAATAATAATAATAATAATAATAATAATAATAATAATAATAATAATAATAATAATAATAATAATAATAATAATAATAATAATAATAATAATAATAATAATAATAATAATAATAATAATAATAATAATAATAATAATAATAATAATAATAATTACAAATTAGTTAAATTCTAACGATTTTTTGTGTACATTATTGCCAAAAACGGTGTAATAAAGTGCAAATTACGTTTAATTGTTTTAAGCTAAGCCTTTAACATTGGTCGAAGCCTGCCTTAATGTAATAGAGAAGAGTGGTTGTGGCTCGATCATTATCCAAATCGAATTCATGTTATATACAATTATTTGTACATACAATTATTACTTCGCATTAGAGATGAACCAAATATTATAGGAGAACCTGTTGCAAAAAAATTTATTCATCCATGATTTTGTCATGCAACAAAGGAATTTTTTGAGGATTTGACTCTTCCTCTATGCTATACATCAACTTATTTTCTTCATCTTTCTTATCGAGCATCTCTTCTTCAGATTTTCCTTTTATCAATGTATAGAATCCAACTGCTATAATCAATCCTCCAATTACACTGCACAACAAGAACTATAGAATTTAATATTATCCATTAATTAAACAATATTCCTGTAAATGAAAATTTTAAGTAAACATGTCAATAAATTAAATAATTATATCTTAGTCGTTCTCCTCTCCCTTTTTCTCTAGGTCTTTCAAAACTCAAAATTGTTTTTGGCTATTCCGGATAATATCTGAGTTTTTAAGAGAGGATCCAAAATAACACCCTAAAATTCTTATTTTTCAAAATTTGAAAAAAAAATAAAAACTACATTGTTTGTATGTATGAGCTTTCCTTAGTACGTAGTAATTGTTGAGTATGAGTATGGAGTTTAGTTTAGTATTGGTGGAGTAACGTAGATTTGGTTCCTTGATAAAGAATCATATGCTATAGCAAGAGTTTTCAGTTTTAGGAATACAAGTAGAGGGAATCGGGTGAAAATTTTCCTCATGACTACAACAATTTGTTAGACCATTAATTTAAAAAAGTTGTACATTCAAGCGATATGTGCAAGAGATAAACTAACAGTGAAAATCTATTTTATGATCTGATGAAGGAGATCATCATTATTTGATTTGAATGGTTATGTATTTGCTATATTCATATTTCTTTTATAAATGTAGTATAACTAAATATTAATAATATAATTTTACTATAAAAAAATTATTTATCCAGAGTTTTGTTTGGGGCATCTACAGATTATGGTCAATTGATCATTATATATATAAGCTAGAGTTCGAGTTTCAAATTGAACCAACAATGTACGCCCTCCATTTTTAAGTACTTGCTCCATTTTTTAATACTTGTTCCATTTCCTTATTTGAAAAACTTTTACAATATTTAATTCATTTTTCTCAACTAGTGGACCCAACATAAATTATATTTTATTAATTTCATATTCACTCTCCTCCAATTCTCTCAACTACTTTTGCTTTTTATAATTTTTTATTGTTCCACTTACCCCACTACCTCCATATATTATTACTTTCTCTAATTTTTCCTAAAACTCCGCGAACGGAAAAATGGAGCAAGTGTTTAAAAACGGAGGGAGTATCAAGCTTAGTTCTTAATAGTATATTATAGTGATAAAATCAAATTAAACTCAACAATAAGCAAGGTATAAGAAATTGACCAAGTGGAAACTATGGTACCTCCCAAGGTGTGGCACATCCCCAAGGAACAATGCTCCCAATACAACTGCGATAATCATTTGAAGTGGCTTAAACAGCTATAAATACTGGTCCCTTCACTCTGCATGCCCATGTGTCCACAATATTTAACGAACCAAATGTTACTGCCTGTTCAAAGTTTAGACAATATTTCAATATTAATTTAGGTAAAATTGATATAATATCTTCTTTAATTTTTAGTTGCCACAAACAAATTTTTTATATCTCGCAAATAATACCCCGTTGTTACAATTAAAAAGTAACGGAGGTAAGTTGAATGATAAATTTCAATATAATTTGGTCTAAGAAGAGAACAAATTATAAGAATTACCCCAAAGAGAATTGAAACTAGTTCGATACCAATTGTTGGTGTCCAAACACTTGCATCATTTTCCACAATTAAAGTAACGATTCATACAATTATAGTCTCAAAGATAAATGTAATTAGTATTATTAGCACTTCCGAAGGGTAATCTCTTGCAATCCAAGTCTGAAAAAAAAGAAATGAAGTGATTAATAACCGAAAAATAATACATGTTGACCTTAGACATGTTCATGGGAAAAACGGCAACAGTCGCAAAAAAAAAAATAATAATAAAAAAAAAGTGTAATAACATTATATGACGTATGATTTTATTATAAGTGACAAAAAACATATCTATCTATTGAGTATTTTAATACTTTAATGAATTCGAATAAAATATTACCTTTGTCACATACGCCAATGAAAGGAGTAAGCAAGTCATTGAGAGAAATGCCCCTCCAACAACCCAATTTGGTTGAGGTTGAAGTTGCATTAGAGAATGGAGAGATGGCTTGGTAGGTGAAGGGAATATACTACTGATTGGGAGTCCTAGATAGAAGATCACTACGAATGCTCCACTAATTGATACTATGGTTCCTATCAACTTTAGTATCCTACTTTGTGAACGTAGATTCAAAATCTCCATCCTAAATCCCACAATTTATATATGGAGTACACATTAAATAATGATATGTTCAGCTCAACTTATTTAAGAAAACATGTAGGATTTTTTAAAAATAGGTTATACCACATCTCAGTTCAACTTAATTTAGAAATTATGTATGATTTTATGACTAATTAGATTAGGCCACATCAAATTAAACCATTTTTTTTAATTTGCATTTTCTTATTGATCATTAGAACATATAATTCTATACAAAAAAATTATGAAAATACGAACATATGTATACAAATCTTATTTGATAATTGGTTTTTTTAAAATGATTAGCTTACAAATAAGTTTAAAGTTTAGTCAAAGTAACAAATCAAATCAAATCAGAAATGAAACGAATCACATTAGATGAAGTGAATTCAACATAGCCTAAATTATGCTCCATTTTTCAAATAAACTATGTGCTCCATCCCCATATATATGTACACATAAAATAAACACAATATACACTCCATTTATTGATCTAAATATATAGTTACCTGAAAATGATGGCTACAATGAAAGTAAAAGCAAGTGAAAGATTAATCGTTGCTGATGCAAGTGTTGGTGAGCTATAGCGTAATCCAGTGTAGAAAAAGATCGAAACACCAAACTGCATATGAATTTAGTAAAATTATTTATATACTCGATCAGTGCAACCAGGGTGTATCTAAGATATTTGAAATGAGATGTTTCCTTGGATCATCCTCGTATATGATTTTTTTTTTTCAACAGTTTTCAATGTATATATATATCCAACCAAATTTATCTTTAATGACGTATATTCAAAAGTAATGATAAACTAATATTTTGAAATTGCACTTAAAACAAGGTTTTTTTTTGGTAAATAACCACCCTAAGATGTACCCTGTAATGAACTAACCACCCATTTTTTTCGAAATTAAAAAATACCACCCATTAATGTCAAAATCAGTAGATTTCACTACCCTTCTCCAATTCCGGCCAGTTTTCCGACTTAGTCCGGTCAGTTTCCCGACTTAGGGACCCACAAAATATAAAATCAAAATTACATTATAAATAAATAAATAAATAAA
Organism: Chenopodium quinoa; assembly: GCF_001683475.1. Lineage (NCBI taxonomy): Eukaryota > Viridiplantae > Streptophyta > Magnoliopsida > Caryophyllales > Amaranthaceae > Chenopodium > Chenopodium quinoa. Next base: position 3,666,374 of record NW_018743212.1, on the reverse strand, counting down.
TAAAATAAAATAAAATAAAAAAACCAAACCCACCACTGCCACCTCCGACAACCCCTTCCCTTCCCCGTTTCCATTTCCGGCACCCCTTACCTTCCCCGTCCCCGTTCCAGCAATCTCCTCCACTTCTCAATCTCACCACCACCTTCACAACCACCACAACCCACCTCTTCTATCCATCGTCACCACTGTCAACCCATATCTCTAGAGAAATCAACGACTCTCTGAACCTCCTCCTCTTCCTCTTTCTCTCTCTTCTTCAATCAATTACAAACTCACTTGAAAATTTCAAAAGTTTTGTACATGCTTCAAATCCATAGTTGGTTGAATTAATTCAACAATCTTATCAAACCAACAAATCAAAACTCTAAAAAAACAGAAAATTAAATTAACAAAAAAATTAAAGAGTGCAAACTTGGAATGAGAAGAGGAAGCGGCGACGTGGGGGTTTCGTGAGGAAATGGCGACGTGGGTAGGGGTTTTGTGAGGGAGCGGCGAAGTGGGTGGGGTTTCGTGTGGAAGCGGCGACGTGGGGGCTAGGTGGGGTTTCGCAAGCAAGGGTTGGGGCTTGGTGAGGTTCGCCGGCAGGAACAGTGGCTGGTTGGGGTGATGGTGGTCCGGCAGGTGGTTGATGTGGGTGGGGTGGCAGGAGATGGGGCAGCTGCCAGGGGCTGGGGTTAAGTGAATTCACTTTTTTTTTTTTAAGAAAAAAAATTATTTTATTTTTATCTTTTTTATTTTTGAGCAATTACAAGGTGACACGTGTACCCTAAGTCGAAAAACTAGTCAAAATTGGAGAAGGGTGGTGAAATCTACTGGTTTTGACATTAATGGGTGGTATTTTTTAATTTTGAAAAAACGGGTGGTTAGTTCAATACAGGACACATTTTGAGGTGGTTATTTACAATAAATCCTATTTTTAATGTTAAACAACATTTTGAACATTTTTTACTTTAACGGACCAAATAAAATGGTAGATTTCGTTCATAATACCATTTTAGTAAGTTATCTATTTTTAGTTTGATTTGTGTAACTAGTATTTTGAACTTAATTGCATTGTGTGTACTTGTTGTGAACCATAAAGTATGAGGTAATAGTAAACTTATTTGTTTCTTTACTTATTTAAATGTATCAATTTCCTATTTGTTTGAATCGTTATTTATTTTACAGTGATATTTATATATTATGGAATAGTAACAAATTCAATTTTACAGTGGTTTTAAAATATTATGGAATTGTAACAATGATATTGACATGGAGGAGTGACTTTGTACTGGGTATTGACTACTACGAGTAGATATTATTGAGGCATCTATTTCGTAGCTTGTTAAATTGCATAAAATTTTTAGTTTTAATGTTGGTTATTTCATAGCATCATACGTTTATTTGCAGTATCAAGTTTTGATATATGGTATATATTTGACGAACTTCAAAGAACGTAAAATATGTATTAAAAAGGCAAAATAGATTATTATTATCGGAGAAATTCTAACAACAACAGAAACACCCATAGCAACTACAAAAGAAGAGGAGTAAAAAAAAAAAAAAAAAAAAAGGACTAAGATTAATTGACCCTTAAAGCTTAAAACTGACGACCCTTAAGGTGTAAAACAAACAAAGGTAAATTTAAACGCTTGCGATAAACAAAGTGAAGGAAGATTGTATGAAGTTCCATCTTCAATCCTTGATAAACCAACGCCTTTGTAATTTGAAAAAGGGTATATAATTTAATTCCACCATGTGTGTTAATTCTAATTCTGGAAATAAGTTGTAAATCCTCCTCTTCCTCATTCCATCATGTGTGTTAATGAGGTATTTGATCCCTCTTGATAATGGCCGGTACCTCATAGGCACACTCCAGTTGCAAATATCACAATCCATTAATTCTTCAAAGCAGTGATGTTTTACCCAGCAAGTAGCTATGTTGATTCAAACGAGATCCCTGCAACAAAATGATTCAAGTTAAGTATACTCTACATCTAAATTGTCATTTATCCTTTGTCCTACCATCTCATTATATTTATAGTTCAATGACATCAGATTTAGGAGGTGGAAGATCTCGTTTATCTTTGGGTAGATATGCTCTTTAAACATAAGATCCCAATGACCGAAGTTGTTCTTCAAGAATTTGTTTGAAGGCAACATACAATAAAAATATTTAACAGTGTACTATCTCAGCAAAGTCAAAATTCAACACACTAACATACAAAGTAATAAACAAATTATTACAAGTCCTAAACTTACCAAAAGCTACAAACATATCTAGACTTGAAATAACTTGTCAAAGTAGCTAACTTCTCCTCCAAGACTATGTTAAGCATCAACTTTATAATGTTAAAATAATCTACAATAGTAAAATAGACTTTTATTACATGATCTTGAAGATTATAAATTCAAACCAAATTCTACAAAGAATTCTATCTACAACAAACTGTTTATTTTCATCAGAAAAATGGATCCTTTAATACTAATCCTCATCACCCCTATAATATTTTTGGTTCTATATTCTTTTACTAGAGTTTTATATTCACTTTGGTGGAAGCCAAAATGGTTGGAAAAGAAACTAAAGCAACAAGGTATAAAAGGCACCCCTTACACGTTTTTAACTGGAGACATGAAAGAATGGGTGAAGCAAGTAGAGGATGCTTGGTCCAAACCAGCCAACCTTAACCACCAGATCGCAGCTCGTGTCGATCCTCTCACTCATAGTATTTCCCAGAATTATGGTATGTGAGTGACTTGTGTCTATCCAATTTGTTAATCTTTCTAAGAATGACAATATAATATGTAGTAGGTCTTTGCAAGAGAATATAGTTGCTACAACTATCGTACGAATTTTAGGATCTTACAATTCTACGATCCAAAGAAATATGGTGGATTTGAATCCTTGTTTAAGTCTTGTGTTGTGTCATTACTTATGAAGTTCTATGTTTATAATATCATTACTTGCAAAGTAAAGAGTCAACCTTTCAGAGACCAGGTAATAATCTAGCATTTCATCCATAATTTTGTGATAATCAACTTCTTTGACTCTTTCTAATTTTATTACACTACCACTTTCAGATTATATATGTAAGAAAGAGACCTAAGCAAAGATAAAATGTACATGCAGTTCAAAAATAATACACCTGCCCATTTTTGTTGTAAGTTAAATAGAACTAAGATAGCAATTGAGGCAAACAGTTGAAATTTGCTGTAAAATAACAGTTCAATATAAGATTGGGATTGAACATGTTTTATGAAAATAGGGAAGGTATCCATGTGCTGGGCAGGCTCAACGCCGAGGCTGATTATCAAGGACGCGGAGATGATGAAACAAGTGTTAAGTAATAAGGAAGGTCATTTTGAAAAGCTATACATAGACCCCTAACTCTTATTCATAACTGGGGGTCTTACCACTTTGGAAGGTGAAAAGTGGACAAAACACAGAAGGATCATCAACCCTTCTTTCCATATAGAGAGGCTAAAGGTCTGTTCATAATACTGTTCTTCCTATTTTTTTGCTTCAGAGGTCTGATTCTGTCATATATTAGTTCACTTTAGAACATGGTACCTGATATGGCCGCTGCTTGTGGTGAGTTCATCGAGAAAAGGAAGAACTTGGCTGGTGCTGAGGGAAGTTGTGAAGTTGACATCTGGCCTGAGTTTTAGAATCTGATAGCAGATGTAATTTCGAGAACAGCGTTTGGGAGCAACTATGCAAAAGGGAGACACATTTTTGAGCTTCAGAAGGAGCTTTTGAATCTTGTGATAGAAGCAATGCAGACATTGTACATTCCTGGTCTCAGGTATATCCTTTTAGTGCTTCTGTAAGTTAGTGTAAAGGGAGAACAGTTCATGATAAAACAGGATTAAATTTCCTGCAGATATATTCCTACTAAAAAGAATCGGAGGAGAAAAGAATTAAGATGATCACATCAATGCTCACAGATGTGATCAGGAAAAAGGAGAGTGCTGTCAAAACTGGAGAATCAAAGGCGGATGACTTGCTAGCCTTGCTTCTGCAGTCTAATCAACACAGCAATGAAGCAGAAAATGCTACAATTCTGAAATAAGGCGGGTTAACCATAGAGGAAGTGATTGAAGAGTGCAAGCAATTCTACTTAGCTGGCCAAGAAACAACCGCAAGCTTACTTAATTGGGCTACGATAGTATTAGCTATGCATCCAGATTGGCAAGAGAAAGCAAGAAAAGAAGTCATAGGAGTTTGTAGGAAAAACTCTATAGATTTCGAAGCAACTACTTACCTCAGGACAGTAAGTTTGTCTTATCAGATTGTATTTCAATTCTAAGAGTTATGTCTTAAATAAATAATGCTCTAAACTTTATGATATGTAAGATATAAAAGCGGTTAAAGAATATTTTCCTCTCTGGTACTTTAGGTTAATATGATACTTCTGGAGGATCTAAGGCTATACTCACCTGTGATTGCCCAATACCAACATACTTACAAAGAAACCAAACTTGGAGACTTCTCATCCCAGCAGGAGTTGATGTCACACTTCCTACACTACTTATCCATCATGACCCTGATATCTGGGGAGACGATGTGGATGAGTTCAACCCAAAGAGATTTTCTGAGGGAGTTTCAAAAGCATCCAAAGATCAACTCGTGTTCTTCCCCTTTGGATTTGGTCCAAGGACTTGTGTTGGTCAAAATTTTGCTCAAGTTGAAGCGAAGGTGGCTTTATCTATGATTCTACAGAACTTCTCCTTTCAGCTCTCCCCATCCTACAGTCATGCTCCCCACACTGTTATGATGCTTCAACCGCAGCATGGAGCTCATATTATAATGTATCCTTACCATGCTCAATAGTTCAAAAACTTTAAACATTAGGGTAAATGTAATCTAATAATCCCACCTTTAGTCGGTCTTCCATAAACAATCCCACCTTTTGAAATTCCAGAAATAATCCCACCTTTAACATGGATCTTCCATTAACGATCCCTGACCGATTGAATCGTTTTGGTAACCGGTTTTCTTAGGTTTTATGACACGTGTCGATGTTTAATAGGTTTATTCTATTTTTTCCATAAAAATAAAATAAAAATAAAAAAAAAAAAAAAAAAACCACTGCCGCATCCCTTCCCGGCAACCAAACTCAGGCGTCATCATCGCCCCTCCACATCACTGTAGCAGCCGCATTCCTTCAATTCCCCGGCAACCCAACTCAGGCATCATCTCTTCCCCGACAACCCTAATGGGCGAGTGATTGATTCAATCATCACCACGCATCATCATCACCACACGTGTTTCTTCTTGGTAGTGCACTTCATCATCACCACGCATCATCAACATCTTTCATCAATGGTTTAATTAAGCTCAATCATGGCAGTTGTATTGATTCAATTTCATTCATACCGTACAATTTCACAAGCGAAATATGGTTTTGGGTGATGATGTTCAGTTCATGTGGGGGTTAGGGTTTCAAATGGGGTCGGGTTTCAGCTAAGGTGAGGGCGGGGTGGGGCTGCAGCCAGGGGAAATGGTTGGGATGGTGGATTGAACTTGCCGCGGCGAAAGAATTCATGGTTGGTGGAGGAATGCGTGGGTGTTATTAGGGGGTTGCTGGTGGAGGAGTGCGTGGGTGTAAGAGGGTTGCAGGTGGAGGAGTGCGTGGGTGGTAACTGGTAAGGGGTTGCTGGTGGGGTTTTGTGAGGGTTGTGCCTGGTGCTGGGTGACTGGTGGTTGGTAAGGAGTGAGGAGTCGAGGAGGTAGTGGTTTGGGTGGCTCGGGTGGTAAACAGGGAGGGAGGTGGGAGGAGATGAATTAAAAAAATAAAAAAAGTTTGACCGGTTTAACCGGTAATAGGTCAAAAGGATCGTTAATGGAAGATCCATGTTAAGGTGGGATTGTTTCTAAAATTTCAAAAGGTGGGATTGTTTATGGAAGACCGACTAAAGGTGAGATTATTATATTACAATTTTCCTAAACATTAAACAAGCTGCAACTTTGTTATAAATCTCCTACCATGTGTATTGTATACTAGTGCTTTGATGTTGTCATAATCTTACTTTTATACCTACGGAACTAGAGTGTACCCGTCCTATACGGAATAATACAAGTCTTTTTTTTTTCAAATGTGCAAAGTTGATTTTGAAAGTATCTTTTTTTTTTTTTTTTTTTTTCCTGATATAGTATGTGGTAGTTAATGAATAGTTTTGGGGGATAAGTGGATCACAATGTTGGAAGTTGTTATGTGAGAAATTGAGGGGATATATATTAATTGATATTTAAATTTTTCTTTCTTATATATTAAAATTAAAAAAATATAAAAACCTATTACATTCATGGATTTACGAAGACCAGTGCAACCAAGAAAGGAGGAAGTGAAAGAAATGCAGCATTATGAAGACTCAATGAGTGATAAGACTCATCCTTTGTTATAATCGCATCAATGATATCATAGTAATATAGTACATGTATCAACAAGTTAACTGCATCCACACATTGCTATATAGTCAAGGAACAGAACCAATTTACAAGTAAGAGTCTTAATTGGACTATTAAAATTTTTAGCAAGAAATTTCACATGAAAAAACTGAAAATATTCATTCAATAATTATATTTTGTTAATAATGTCAAAATTTTACATCATTTCAAGCACAGATGGCCTTTAAATGATGTTAAGTACACTTCCCATTGTCTTGTAATTGCAACTAATCATGTGAAGAAAAAAAAAAATTGAGCAAAAGGAACCTCTCCCTTTTTCATTGACAGGTTCTAAGAAAAGGCTTTTTTTTTTTTTTTGGTAACTATCATTGAAGGAATTATAAGGTATGGAAAGCAGACTTCTAAAGACCTTTAATGTTTAGACTGTATATTCTCTTTTCTGTAGACTATCAGATCTAAGTACTCCGTATCTTAAAGCTTAACCATTAGCAACCTAAGTCAGCAAATTTATCCAAAATAGAGTCCACATCGGGAGTTAGAATAGCACGCTTATTGAACTCCCCAACAACACAACAATGCTTCTCCGCAGAATTAATAGCCACAACATCCTGGGCAAATGTACAATCTGAACCAAGGCTTGCCTGCAACATAAAGTTAAACCATAAAAATGGGATCTCAATGCAGTGAAAACTATTGGGAAATTAGATGGGGATAGGACGAAATTCTCTAGAGCAAAGTAAAAGAACAATCACAATGCAGCAAATGTAGGCAACTTTACATTCCAAGATATTTTAATTTAAACATAGAGCAGTTCAATCCAAATACTGATGAGAGTTATGACAATAGAGTTATGAGAGTTGCTAGTGGGCAATTTAGCAATGAATTGTTTTAAGAAGGTTAAATGAAATAACTTGCTCTTTTGTCCTTGTTGGTCAACTGATGAGTTTTCAGTGGACATCTAAACAATTGCTATATAACATCAAGAATTCAACAGTGATAGAAGCCATAGAAGCCCCGTGCATTGAGTGGTTGTTATAGCAATCATATGTTATACATGATGTAAAGAGTAAAGGCAACAAAGGGGACGTTCAAGTTGTACAATCCAATTGAAGTCAAAGGCATAACACAACCGATTCAACCACTTAAAAAGAAAATATACCATCTCAGTTTTTATCTTTGTAGCCAGTTTAAGGTTAGACTCACATTACAACCATTTAATATTTGTAATTTTGTACTTACATCATAAAGGGTATCTCCAAGCTTAAGCTTCACAGCACCACTTTTGTATATCAGCAATTTTCCCATGACACCTGCTTGTAAATCTTTTAATCCAGCAGCCTTCTCTATGGGGTTTGAGCCACTTGGTGTTTTTGAGCTGCTGGTTGAATCTTGGCCTGTAGCTGAAGTTTGTTTTGTCATCGGGATAGTCGTTGGTAGCTGAAAAAACATCATCCTAGGCTCAGAATTTTCCTCCTGCCATGAAAAAGTTCAGACACATTATGCAATCTGGAACTCTATTGTTATAAATTCACATCACGTGGAGCTATTTTTAATACTCACCATAAGGCCAAGCTCCATCGCTGGGTTGGACATATTTTCGTCAAAAGTAGACACTTGCCCAAATTCTTCTTCATTAAGGATATCTGAAAGCAAGAACAAGTTGAAAAATAAAAAAAATATTAGAAATTAAAAATCTAATTTCATCTGTTGCCAAAACAACCAGCAGCAGAAAAGCTTTTACATAGAGAAGAGTTATGCATCTATATTTGACTTAAAAACAAATTACATTGAGCCACAAATTGATGGTACTCCAAAATTCAAAATCATTAAAAAAAAAAAGTCACATGCCTTGACATACCTGGATTTCCAGAATAAGGCCTTCGAATTGGAAGAGTTACAGGATAATAGCTGTAATAATTCTGTGAAAGCACGTAAAGAATCAATTACGGTACAATGAGTTCAACACAAAGGAAAATGGCAGAAAAAATTAAATGAGAGTAGGGTGATGAACAATTTGACCCATTAATGAAAAAACCTACCCATGGTTCTTTGTATTCTTTGTTCTCTCTCAGGTTGGAAAACCGAGCTTTATCTGGGTTACAAAAAATTTCTTAGGTTCATAGTAGTTTAAGGAGTGAAACCATCAAAGTAATTGCTCACAAAAATAATATACCTTGATGCCAAGAATTATTTCCATTGGAGGCACTGAATTGAGTACTGGGGATTGATGAACCATACCCAAATGCAACTCGCTGAACAGGCTCTGCTGCATACCAAGAAACCAAGAGGAAACTTCAGGTGTTATTAAAAATAAAAATTAAAATAAAAGTTTTAAAAAAAAAAATCCTTAAAGATTATTGACTAAGAACCATGTCAATTCACAATTATCCCGTTCATCTCAAAAAGGCAAGAATTTTCTCTCCAAATAGGCAAATAGCAAACAAATATGCATGCATCCATGTAGGGATCAACAATAAGAGTTAAGAAAAAGAAAACTTAAAATTAGCAGTATTTCAAACAGCTTCCATCTAACCACAGTCCTCTTCCTTGTTTAATGAGACACAATGACAACATGCATAAGCGGGCAGCCAATAAGCTGATAGCTTGATTACATTAAGCTTACTTGGCTATGGTCACCGTTTACGATTATGATTCAATCCCTAGTGGTATTTCTCTCCTATAACATGGGGATGAGGAGTAGCAGGTTGGTTGGGCTTAACCCACTTATCAAAGGATATGGTCCCTTATAAAATTTACCTAATCATTAATGAAGCCTTGGAAGATTAGGGGTCCACTCCTAGTCCTTAGTTCCTTACCTACCAAAAGAGGGAGAGAAAGCTCATGAGGATATATTTTTTTTTTTTTTTTAAAAAAAAAAACAAAATTGAGTCAAAACAATGTAAACAACATATAAATGCTAACTTGACCAAACAAAATTTGTTAGCTTTTAGGATTCTTCAATGAAATGGGTAATTTTGGTACTCTTGAGCATTCTTGATCATAATGCTCATGTGCTTGACGCTCATATCTTAGATGCAGAGCAAGGAGTAAAGACTCAGAAAAAAAACTCACATTTTTTATTAATCTTAGGCTTCGCTGTTAAGCCATCCTATAAAGGAAAAGCAATAGATTAGAACAGGAAAAATTTGCTTACATATAATGATGACAGAAGATGGGGAAATAGATGTTCAATGGATATCAGCAAAACCTGAAAACGTCGCACTAACTCTTTTGCCTCAGCAGTTTCAGCATCATCAATCACTTCACTGGAAACAAAAGACATTAATTGGCTATATATACACTGCAGAGTTAGTCCCCCGAAAACCACACTACTAAAGCAATAACACCATACGTTTTTGCAACAGCAGCTTTTGTTGCTTTGCGTACTGGAGCTTTTGGTTGAAATCTCACCTACAATGAGAAAGACACATATTATAGAAAAGCCTAGGAACAATAAACGTGTTTGTGATGAAAGAATGAGATGTAAACCTTTCGTTGTGCTGGTTTTTGGTCAAACGATGCTGGATTCATCACAGTTCGATTTTGAACTACTACAAAGATAAAGCCGTGAGTTAGTCACAATGGGGTTAGCGACGAATTCGCTGTACAGGCCCGTCCCTGAGGAAGGGCAGGAGGGGCGGCAGCCCTGGACCCAGGGAAAAGAGCTCTGATTTCACAGTTGAATCCTAATATTTAGTGTTGTGCAATACATTAGCAACCAAATTCGATTCAATTATCTCATAATTTTAGTGATACTTGATTCAATTATCTCATAAATTTAGTGATATTTGATATGATGATAACAAATACAAACAACTTACCTCAAAAGCTGCTTCAATGGAGGATACAAGAACTAAATTCAACGGAGAACGGCAACTGCGCTTCAATGGAGCAATTCAATGGGTTGGACGCCTTGGATCCCTATTAAAAGCCATGACCCATAACCCGCCACAATTATTAATGGGTTAGATCCGTCTAATAAATAAATGAGCCGAGTCTTTATACGATCGTCTAATTATGGGGCATGACAGACTTTATAAGGGTTTAGAGTAACCTGTTTTAAAAGGTACGGATTATTAGTTTATCTTTGCACTTCCATTTCTCAAATACTATCTTCACACACTAAAGCTTGTATAATTTGTTTGTAAGGTATTTTTTTTAAAAAAAAAAAAAACGGTTGAAATTACATTTATTAAATGAGTTTGTAACAAACGAAAGGAAAGTATGATAACATAAGTCAATTACAAATTATCATGTCTTAAATGTGGTTATGATGAGTTTTTCTAAAAAAAAATGTGGTTAGGATGACTCTTTTGTCGTTGCCATTATGACAAATTAATTGTGTCATGTGAAGTGTGAACTATGCAATTGTATAGGTAGTGTTACCTTTGCGGTTTTAACATCAACTGACGGTCACCTACATTTTATTATAAATGCAGTTGCAGACTAGCAAGTCTAGAATTATATAAGTTAGTTAATTGTATGAGTTGGTTAGTGCTTTGTGTAAAACAGAAAATTATTAGTGAATAACTTTGAAAGTGACAACTTTAATACCTTTTTTTTTTTGAAAAAAAAAACCATATAGATCAACCAAAGAAATTTCCAAAATGCGAGGAGGGATTACATCACTCCACACCCATTGCCCAAACTCCCATGATTGAAAGTAAGTCAATTTGTGTGCTACATTATTACCCTTCTTGCTTTACAAAAGACCATGAATCACTAGTAAAATTAATTAGATGAAGAAAAATAATCTAGAATAACCTTTATAATCAAATGAAAGGAACTGAAGCCATACAAAAGCTTCCTCATTGCCTCAATCACCACCAGATTATCACTCTCGATCCCAATGCAGCTCATACTCTTGTGTCTCGCAATCTTCATGCCCCAAAATACGGCTTTGACATCTGCAATCTTAGTCTCTCATTTTTCACTCCAATACATCGTAACTCCCCAAAGCACCACCCCCTCACTATTCTTGCATACTACACCCAGCCCCGTCCCCACCTCCCCCAAAACACCAACTTCAACAATAATTTTAACCACACCAGATGCCGGAGGAGACTCGCCCACATAGACACTCTTTCCACCCCTCCATTCCCCATGTTATTCAACTTTTGCAACTCATGACCCTTGGTATTAATCTTCAAAGCATAGGCAACAATTTACTCAACATTCGGATTTTCAACCTCAATCATCCATTCGTTCCTTGCGCCCCACATAACCCAACACATGTTAAATAAACTCACCATATCCTCTTCAAAATTACCAAAACAGTGCTCCCACCAGTCACCCAAACTACAAAGAGAGTGAGACAAAACCATAGATTAATTGCGCTTACTCCAAATTGCTTAGGCTAAACTGCAATCTTTTAACGCATGCATGACAATAGATTTTTCTTCTCTCTGGCAAACACCACAAGCTAGTAGCCAGGGCACAAACTAGCTACAAAAAAATTAGCTTTAAAATCTTACGTGGCCTAAAAAGTTAATTTGCTAATTAGCTTACCATTGGAGATGTTCTAGTACTCCATTTGTTCCTTTTATTAGATACATTTTGACTTTACACCCTAGTGTCCTAACCAGTCCAACGAACACCCACCCAAACCCTAAACCTAACTCTCGAACCCCATTTATTTGGCGAACTTCCACCCAAACCTCAGCCCTTACTCTTAAACCACACTTATGCGGCGAACTCTCACCTAGCCCCAACCTAGCCGATCGATCGAACCCACACAACTCCCACCCACCCTAGTCGGCACGAACCTATGACCACCCAGCCCTCCACACCAAACCCGACACTCTAATCTTTTTAAAAAATTATTTATTATACTCCCTCCGCCCACAATTATCTACAACATTTGCCATAAATGGGTGCTCTCTATTATGTGCAACAATTTTTTCTTTCCTCTTTATATAAATTTTAAAGAGTAAAAAGACCACCTTACCCTTACTTTAATTTTTTAACTTTGTTTGACATCTTTTAATTTCACTCAATTTTCCACCTTTTTCCCACTCATAAAAGGGGCCCCTCAATTTTTCACCTTTTTCCCACTCACTTCAACCCACCCAAAAACAAAAAGATAAAGGACCACTTCTTTCCCTCCTTTTTCCCACTTAATTAAACCCACCCAAACTTAACTCAACTCCACTAAAATTTTTGCTTAAGAGTCCGCAAAAAGGACGTTGGTGCAGATAATCGTGGGTGGAGGAAATAATTAAAATTAAAAATAATTTTTTGCATATATTTTGTTTTTAATTAAGTCAATTCTTATTTAATTGAGAGTTAATTATAGTAAAAGTCAATAGATGACTTGTTTGACCGGTCACAAGACAAATCTAGTACTTAAATTAATTCTGGAATATAGACATCAATGTTAGACTATTAAAGTTGACTTAATATTGGAAGATCACCTAAAGTTCAACTTATTGTGGTTATTTTTTACATTATTTTATTATATTAGACTTTTCTGCTACTAATCATCTGTAAATGCATTTCTATTTTACACAAATATTTTCCATACGAGAATGACAAAAAAGGCAAAAAGAGAATGGTGCATTATCACACCAAGAATCAACACGAATTTTTTTAGTGTGTCATTAAGTATATAGTTATTGAAATATATACTGATGGATTATTGATTGGTTATTATTTATTGATGATTACTAGTTATTTATTTAAGTAAATATAAAAATATGATATTTAATTATAATTTTTTTCTAACGGATAAATCACAAAAAAAAGTCAAAAGAGAAGTGTGCATGAAAATGTCCAAATGGTCAATCAAAGAAAGGAAGAAAGTATTTAACAAATTATATAAAATTATTTACGAATTAACAAATTACATAACTATTTAACAATTATATAAATAAATGATTTTTTTAAATATCATTTTACCCTAGGTCTCTAAAATGTCTATAAATGTCTATAAATCACAATGGTAAAATCTATAAATCGTTTGTTATTTCCATTTAACACCTTTTCCCATGCTAGATAGACAAAAACAAACACATGGGTTCAAAAATATTTTTTTTTTATTGTCTTTTTTTGAAACCCAATGCAAGTTTATTACAAAATTGCTATGTGGTAAACCATCCAAGTTTATCTAGGAGATCAACTTGGATTTCCTCTAGTCTTATTGAACTAAAATTATTTTTGATAAACTGAAATTATTATACGGAGTATTGAATATTATTATGAAATTTTGTGTTTTACCATCCCTCTAAACAATATATTTAAAATTAACCACCTGTTTTTTTCGCTTATTTTAAAGGAAAAATTAACAAAAATAATCCAAACTATTGACTCCCTTCCCATTTTAATCCCAACTAAGTTTTAAATCAGAATAATCCTAACTATTAGGGGTCCTTCTCAAATTAGTCCCTCTTACTTACAACCTGTAATACCAGTTAAGTTTTTTTATTTTATTTTTTTTGACAATTAACTTTTTATTATTTAATTTAATTATAGTATCACCCATCTTTCACCTACAACCTCAGCCACTTCCATAGCCATAACCACCACTACCCTCCTTTCCATTCTCAAAGACTCTATTGGGGACTCTCCTACTATTCATGATTTTCAAGCTCCCAACTTATTGATTATTAAGGAAGAGAGAGCTTTTGTCAAACAAAAAGATTTTTGTGAAGAGAGTTTGTCTTTCTATTCTTCTTCTTCTTCTTCTTCTTCTTCTTCTTCTTCTTCTTCTTATTTTCTTGAATTTTCTTTTGATTCTTCTTCTTCTTTGCAACTCTTTGTTCATTTATTTTGCATGCACTAATCTTGTTGCATGCCCTTCTCCCCTAATTTTCCTACTTGTTATCTTACGAGATGTGTAGTAGTGCATTTGACAAGGTCTTACGATCGTTGCAATATAATTTACTAGAGCGGTCGAGCTTGGATCTTAAGTAAGTCTTTCTCGGGAAGTAACCTGTGTTTTATTGCTTTCATTTTCTTTTCTTTTTAGTATAGATTTTCTCTCATAGAAATGTTTGTGTGCCCTTTGCCAGGTACATAATTTGATATACTTTGGTTCATTGGTATTGGATCAGAATCAAGGAAGTTTGACTCCTGTTTCCTAACATATGACATATAAGGCATAACTTTGGAGGAAATGGGCTTTGAAAGTTTTAATTAGGTCATTTGTGGGTATATATGAACGGAATGCTGTCCTTCCAACAAGTGTATTCTTCCGATAGAGGGTTCAGAATTATTACGGAGCTAATTCTTCAGTAAGGTCAAGTGATCGGAATGCCTAGGTGGAGGCCGCTTCCAATCAGTAATATCAATGTACAATTGATGTTACAGCTTAATCTTAACTGAACCCTTCGGGTCAAACCTAATCAAATCACCGATCCGAGACGACAAATTAATCCGAAAGGATTTAATGAGTCAGTAGAGTTTTACGAATACAGACGTCGGATATCGAGCCTAGGGCGTCGAGACCGAGCGTCGCGAAATCACAAAGCGACAAGTATGAACATAGCCCTAGCACCACACTGGCCTAGCCATGTGGATGCTAGGCTAGTTCAGGCTAGCATCCACCAAGCATGGCTAGGCGCAAGCCCAAGCGCACTAGGTGTGCTAGGCAGCCCATCGCAAGTGCTATGGGCACCATAGCACATCATCGCAGCCCATACAACATCACTAGGCGCACCATGCGTGCCCTAGGATGGCTGGGCACCATCGCAGCCCAGGAAACATCTCTAGGCGCACCATGCGTGCCCTAGGATGGCCTGGTGCCGTCGCGGCCCAAGCACAATGTTGGGCGCATAGCAGGACCACACGCACCAAGCACAGCTAGTGCTAAGCACTGGCGCATGCGTGGTGCGTGGTGCTTGGCCGAGGCTTGTGCATGCATAGTACATGGTGCAAGGCCGAGGCTGATGCGTGTGGCTGTGCGAGTGTATGCGAGGGAGAGCTAGCAAGCAAGCAGCGTCAAGCCAAGCATGCGTGGCTTGCTAGCAGCACGCATGCTAGGCATTGCGTGCGAGAGGGGCTAGATGCGTGGTGCGCATGGTGTACGAGACTGATGCGAATGGCTGGCAAGGCAAGAGGCCAGCATGCGTGGCTCGCTAGCAGCACGCATGTTGGGCATGCTAGCAGTGGTGCGAGAGAGAGATGCGAGGCATAGCACCAGCGCCAGCACGCACCAGCGCCAGCAAGCAGCAGCACGCACTGGCTGGCTGGCTGGGTGCTGGGCAGCAAAGGGGTGCTAGTTGGAAGCCAGCTAGCCCTCCTTGACCCGATTTTGTGCATATAGTGCGGGGACCAAATCAAGGCCTTGAGGATCAAGGCAATGGTCCCCCCCAAGCCTTGGTCCTCACTTGGCTTTCTCTATTATTGTGCCATGTGTCAATTTGTGATTGAATTGATTAATCATTTAATTTTGGAATTAAATAATTATTATTTTACCAACTCTCCCACATTGATAGGAGATTGGAAATCAAGGGATCATTTCCTTATAATTACCAAGCTTGGGTATTGGGAAATGAATAACCTTGAGTGGAATTAAAAAGACAACTCTAAGTAAGAGTAAACCTTTGATTCGTAAAATTCATAGTTATTTTGTCCGAGTCTTGACTAACCTTCAAGACTAAGGACGCTCGGGTCGGGTCGAGGGTGCGATCCGTCGGAGATCTCGTGTTTTCGGGATTTTGAAGTAAGAGCTCTTTGGGAGCAAAGCACGCGTCAAAGGTATAATTCTTGTTCTTAATCTTGTTTGATTAAGTTTAATATGCTTGTTAATTGTTTTAATTAAGGGGCAGGTCTTAGTAGGTTTCCTTCCGCGTAGTGTCAGGTCACTACGAAACCCTACAGCGGTATCGGAGCCACGCCCCTTTTAATTTTTGCAATTATTTTTTTAATTAAGGTGTTTTTAAAAGAATTTAATTTTTTGGTTCATGTTCTTCTAATTAGATTAGATGCTCGTTTTAATTAATTTTAAAACTCGATTTCATTTTCAATTTGGCTGTCGAACCCAGATTTTGGCTCAAAAATAGTGATTTTTGGGTGGAATCGACATTATGGAACAGATTCAACCTTTATAGGACTGTCCAGAAGCCAAATTCGAACCAGAAACCCAATTTTTCTGGGGTTTTTCGTTTTTCAACGAAAATTTAAATTCTTTTTAAGCCTTGATTAATGCAAGCATTACAAGGTTAGATTAAATGCACATTTGCTTCACTAATCTACTGGTTTTAAAATATCCTTAAGCATAATAATGGATTTTTTATTAGTGCTTAAGTTGATATACCAATTTTTCACATAAACATGTTTTTCATAAGTTTTGCAAATAAATTGCAATAAAGTGTGAAAACTTGTTGTGATTTTGTAATTTTAAGTTCCCAAATAATGTTAAAGTTCTAATCTTTAAAAGTTTAAATGATTGGAACCCTAACCCTAAATTCCATGTTGAACAAAGTTTGGATTTTTTCATGTTTGGTTGATTAAAATCCATCAAGTTCAATTACTTGTGAGTAAAATTTGATTAATCTTCATATTGAAAGATATAATCTTGGTATTTTACACAAGTATGCAAGTTGGAAAATTTTTATCATTGGATGGTTAATTTATTTTTCCAACTCCCATTTGTCAAATCCATTATTAATTTGCATATTGGCAAGATTAATTTTTGGACATAGCTCATTTTATTTTAAGCATAAAGTTCGACCTAATTTTGTTCAAAATTGAAATTTTGGATAATTTAGGCTTGTGCACCAATAAAATAAATTTTATTTAAGTAGGACTTAATTTTATTTTATTTTATTTTCCCTCAAATTAATTCTAAAATGTAATTTGGAATTAATTATTGTCACACACAAATCGGAATTAAAAATCCGAGGAAATGCACGCAAATCGATGCAAAACCGCAAGCGTCACCAAGGCTAGCCGGGCTGCCTAGCAGCCCACATGTGGCTGCCTATGGTGTACGCAAGGCCATTGCACCAATGCGCGTGGCTGTGTGTGGCAGGGAAGGTGCTGAGCGCAGCAATGCGTGGGGCACTGGCTGGGCAGAGGCTGCCTATGCATGCTGGCTAGCAGCAATAGGCGCCAGCCCAGCACGCAAGCAGCTCGCAAGCACCAGCATGCTAGCAAGCATGCGCAGCATGCTAGTAGGCAGCTGGGCATTGCAGGCCTCGCCCACGCACCATGGCGCCATGCCATGGGCTGCCTAGCAGCCATGGTGCGCACCCTCAAAGGGCTTTGTGGGACGTTTTGCTTAGTGCTTGAGCTATGATTTTGCGAATTTTTGCAATTTTAATAATTTTAAATAATTATTTTAACGAGGCTAAAAACCTCGATCTTCGATTTTGCAAAATTTTGACAAATTATGGGTTATGCCGACTTAATTAATCGGATTAATTAAGTACGGATGCGGAATTTAGTGGGAGCTTAATTAGTTGCGTAAGCATTTTGCGTTTAGAAATAATGGATTAAACCCTTTTGACTAGTTTTAATTAGGCGCGTTAATTGGATTAACCACCTAAGTTAGTTACTAGTTTTGCGTGTTTAATTATGTATTTCGTAAAGTTGCATGGGCCATTCACAAATAGTGAATGGGTGAATGGAAGATTGCTTTCAAAACAGGTCTTTTGAAAATGGCAACTAGTGGGGCCCGACTAGGATAGAAAATACGGACTGCGTTCCGTTATGTATTTTTGTAAATCTAAATACGGTCTGCGAACCGTTAAGTATTTTTATACTATTAGATTAATCTTAGTCGTTCTAGCTAGCTTCTTTTATTTCATTTTGGCCAAGATGTCTCAAGACGGCGTTTTGACGAAGACGAGCCAAGATGAAGACCCATGGAAATTGAAGATTTCAAGGGGTCATGCTAGTTGCCAAATGCATCTATTTTATGCCTTATATATTGTTATTATATATGATTTCTAGATGCATGTCTAAGATTTCTATTATGTTGTGACGATTAGTTAAGTTCACTTAAATCAACCAACATAGAAACCCTAGGTCCCTTAATAATATTGAGCTAAAATTTGCCGTTCCAAGAACAACACTTACCGAACTAATGCGCGTACGTGATGGATTACGCCAAAGCGAGGCATCACTACTTCCCTAGGAACGTAAGGTATACTAGGTATACAAGTTGTCTTGGTTAAGCTCAACGATATCAGTAAGGAGTCCTTAGATGTCGTAGAAAAAGAGATAAAATGTCAAGAATGCATTAGATGCGACATTTTATCAAACCGAGAGTAGCTTGGAGCTATTAGCAATTGTATTGCTTACCTTAAGATATTTAATGATTAAAACAAGCCAAAGCATGCTTAACCATTTCTTGATCTTTGGGATCTCGGAATCATTTTTTATTCTCGCCCATAAGGGACAATTTTAAATGCGTGGATAAAATGCTCAATAAGATTGAATATATGCATGAACGTTTTAAAATTTCAACTTTTGATGTATGAATGGTTTTTCACTTCAAATTCTTTCAATTGTAGAACAATGTCTGCAAGTAACTCAAACAACAACCATATGTGCCCGGAACTCCCCGAGAAGTTGGCCTTTTCCTTAAACTTGGTCAACTTCAAAAAATGGGAGGAGGAACTCAGGAGAACTCTTCAAAATTGTTCCTTGGAGTATACTCTTGACACTCCCATTCCAAGCTTCTTTGCCAAAGGAATCATGACCGATGAGGCTCATGAAGAATGGTCTTCCAATTGCAAAAGGGTCTCACGACTTATGGCAAATTCCATCCCGGAAGATTGGAAGGAAAGTCTTACCTCCTATCTCCCGGACATGTTCCTCAAAGCACTTGAGGACGTTGTCAATGTAAGAGTCACCAAGAGTGACAATGGAAACTTTGATGGCCTCGTTTTTGACTTGACTAGGTCACTTTCAAACATGAGGATAAAGCCACCAAGCGTGGGATGTCTTGCTAAGGAAAGGCGTCGGCTTTGGACAAAGGTCTACAATGCCAAATTGAGACCCGGCATGCCCCTCCGACCTCATGTGCTTGGTATGACTAGGCTCTTCAAACACATGCAGCTTCTCGGAATCCCATTGGAAGATGAGATGGCGGGGCATATCTTGCTTGCTTCACTCCACTCGGGCTATGATGCACTTAGAGTGCATATCTCTGCGGGAAAGGAGACACACTCCCTCAAGGAGGTGGTGCAACTTCTTAGCCAAGCCACCGCCTATGGAATGACCAAAAGGCCCTTGAGAGCTAAGAAGAAGGAGTACAAGAAGGTTAAGGCAAAGATGAGATGCTTCCATTGTGGCATGCAAGGCCACTATAAGAGGGAATGCATTCTCTTCAAGGAAGAGGGGATCACTCCGACTACCTCAGGTATCTTCCTAAACACTTGTGAATTAAGCTTATCATAAGGTATTGGATACCAAGTATGACTCACTCTATGTTGCCTTTTCAGGAACCAAGTGAGAAGCTTATCAAGTGTTGGTGCATGGACAAGAAGACGACGAAGATGGTTTTTCGGTCGTGCTTGCATGCACTATTTTGTCTATGACATGTAATTAAACTAATTCTAGTTTTTCATCATGCCTTTGAACATACTATGATCCACGGTGTTGGACACCTAGGAATTTTGAGTGTAAGACTTTGACAATAGTTGTTTTAAGTTTGTCTTACAAATTTATGTTCAATTAAATTGCATGTTTTTACATATGATTAGACAAAATTTGATACCACTAGCTAAGACCATCGAGTCGAATCAAACCTACTTGTGGCATTGTCGTCTTGGCCATATTAACATCAAACGCATCAAGAAACTTCTTCAAGAAGGTGTTCTTGATTCATTCGACTTAGAGTCGTTTGAAAATTGCGAAGGATGCTTATTAGGCAAGATGATAAAACAACCATTCTCCAAGTTAGGAGAAAGGGAAAGTGACTTCTTAGGTCTAATACACACCGATATATGTGGACCAATGAGCACACCCGCAAGACAAGGTTACCGATATTTCATCACTTTCACCGACGACTATAGTAGATATGGCTATGTCTACTTAATGTCGAATAAATCTGAATCCTTTGAGAAATTAAAAGAATTTCAGAAAGAAGTTGAAAATCAGCTTGGCAAGAAAATTAAAGCACTTCGATCGGATCGAGGTGGCGAATATTTGAGCCATGAATTCGACGTTCACTTGAAAGAAAATGGCATTCTTTCAGAGTTGACACCTCCCGGAACTCCTCAATGGAACGGAGTGTCCGAACGGAGGAATCGAACCTTGTTAGACATGGTTCGATCAATGATGGGTCTTAGTGAACTCCCTATCTCTTTCTGGGGACATGCGCTACAAACTGCAGCACTAACACAGAATAGAGCTCCGTCAAAAGCTGTTGAAAAGACTCCATATGAATTATGGACTAAGAAACCTCCTAGGTTATCTTTTCTCAAGATTTGGGGATGCGAAGCATATGTCAAGCGATTGATTTCGGACAAACTTCACCCCAAATCGGATAAGTGTTTCTTTGTGGGATATCCAAGAGAAACCAAAGGGTATTACTTCTACAATAAATCCGAGAACAAAGTATTTGTTGCTCGTGATGGTGTCTTTTTGGAGAAGGATCACCTTTCCAAAATGACAAGTAGGAGGAAAATCGAACTCGACGAAGTTCGAGAGGACGAGCAACAATGTCAACCTGACAAAACTGACAATCTAGATACTTTGGAAGCATCTAAGAAGATTGGTCAGAATCAAACAGACAATGAAAATGCTCAACCGATTACCCTTCGTAGGTCGCAATGGCAAAGATCTTAACCAGATAGATACCTCAGTATCGTCTTAACCGATGACCAGGACATCCTAGTCATGGATGGTGATGAGCCGGCGACGTACAAGCAAGCTATGACGAGCCCCGACTCTGCAAAATGGTAAGAGGCCATGAAATCCGAGATGGACTCCATGTCTGAAAATCAAATTTGGGACTTGGTGAATTTGCCCGAGGGTTATACACCCATTGGTTGCAAATGGATCTTCAAAGTGAAGACAGACAATGATGGAAATGTATCAATATACAAAGCTAGACTGGTGGCAAAAGGTTATAGACAAGTCCACGGGATTGACTATGATGAAACTTTTTCACCAGTTGCAATGCTAAAATCTATCCAGATCATCCTAGCGATTGCTGCATATTACGAATATGAAATATGGAAAATGGATGTCAAAACCGCCTTCCTTAATGGAATTTTGGAAGAAACTGTGTATATGACACAACCAGAAGGTTTTGTCGATCCAGGCAATGCTGGAAAGGTTTGCAAGCTGAAGAAGTCCATTTATGGACTAAAGCAAGCCAGCAGAAGTTGGAATCTGCAATTTGATGAAGCCATTAGCAAGTTTGGTTTTATCAAGAATCCAGATGAGTCTTGTGTATACAAGAAGGTCAGTGGGAGTGATATTGCATTTCTAGTCCTGTATGTCGATGACATACTTCTCATTGGAAACAGCACAAAATTGTTGGAGTCCGTGAAGGGCTGGTTGGGAAAGTGTTTTTCAATGAAGGACTTAGGAGAGGCACAGTACATATTGGGCATCAAGATCTACAGGGATAGATCTAAGAGGATGATTGGATTAAGCCAAAGTACTTACATTGATAAGGTACTAGCTCGATTCCACATGGAGAATGCCAAAAGAGGGCATTTACCCATGCCCATGGCGTACCTCTCAGCAAGAAGCAGTGTCCACAAACACCTGTTGAGAGAGAAAGAATGAATCAGATCCCATATGCTTCGCTAATCGGATCGATCATGTATGCCATGATATGTACAAGGCCAGATGTATCGTATGCCCTGAGTGCAACGAGTCGTTACCAATCGAACCTTGGAGAGGCGCATTGGACTGCGACCAAGAACATCCTTAAGTACCTGAAAAGGAACAAGGATAAATTCCTGGTGTATGGAGGCCACAAATAACTGGTTGTTGAAGGTTACACCGACGCTAGCTTCTAGATTGACAGAGACGACTTCAAGTCACAGTCGGGGTACATATTCTGTCTGAATGGAGGAGCGTTTAGCTGGAAGAGTGCCAAACAGAGCACCACTGCAGACTCTACAACTGAAGCCGAGTACTTGGCCGCTTCAGAAGCTGCCAAGGAAGCTGTTTGGATTCGCAAGTTCATTAGCGAACTTGGTGTTGTACCCTCAATCAAGGGGCCGATAGACCTCTATTGTGATAACAATGGAGCTATCGCTCAGGCCAAGGAGCTGAGAGAGCACCAGAAGGTCAAACACATGCAAAGGCGATTTCACATGATAAGGGAATGGAAATCCGAAGGTGAAATCAGAATTTGTAAGATCGGCACAGATGATAATGTAGTCGATCCTTTGACTAAACCGCTGCCTCAAGTGAAACACAACAAGCACATTGAGGCGATGGGAATCAAGCATGTTGGAGACTGGCTTTGAAATTCCCTGTACATGTGTTTTAATTAAATAGGATATTTAATGTAAGACACTGTATTAAAACCATTCATTAATGGAGTAATTAATTTTTGTGCAAAATTATCATTCACTCCATTACTATTTAATTGTGGTTTAGAATTAAATAATGAGTCCATTCGATTTACGAAAATATTCAAAACAGGGTATCAAGACCATGTCTTGGATAAAGAAACACCTGTTAAGTGAACGTTGAATATTTAAATAGAAAATTGTCCCTAATCGAGGTTATCTAACAGATGGATGATTGATGACCGCCATAGATTAGTGTGTAGTATGATTTACGGCACCGTTTCTTGTGCTGCGATGACATGACGGTCATAAATCATTTGCACAGGCATAGTTTGGAACTGAACTGGATAAGACCTATGAGAGTACTTTAAGAAAATTTAAATTTTGTCATAAGTACATTTCTCATTATGACTATCAGAACTTGTTTCCTCCGACCATGAGTACTGTGAAGTTTTCTAGTTTGAGTACTAGGCTCTTTGATGTTTCCAAACGTCTGCCGTAACTGGGGATCATAATGGGAACACTTAGGAGACTATGTCCTCTTAGTAAGAAGAACTTACAATACAAGACTGGGATTGTCCCCCTACTAACAATAGGGAAAAATGTTTTGTTGTTTACAAGGCCGCTCGAAGAGCAAGACTGTGAAAATGCATGGCCGTGCTCAGATGGATTTTAGAAATCATCTACTTATTGACAGTCGAACTCGGAGATCGAGAAACACTTCTGAACGTAATAAGGATGACAAAGAATCTTACCTTATAGTTCAAGAAGAAACATTAAGTGACATAGGAAATGGGCTATACACTATATGCACACTTGTCCGGAAGGACAAGTGGGAGATTGAAAGGAATTGTGTCCTTCCAACAAGTGTATTCTTCCGATAGAGGGTTCAGAATTATTACGGAGATAATTCTTCAGTAAGGTCAAGTGATCGGAATGCCTAGGTGGAAGCCGCTTCCGATCAGTAATATCAATGTACAATTGATGTTACAGCTTAATCTTAACTGAACCCTTCGGGTCAAACCCAATCAAATCACCGATCCGAGACGACGAATTAATCCGAAAGGATTTAATGAGTCATCAGAGTTTTACGTATACAGACGTCGGATATCGAGCTTAGGGCGTCGAGACCTAGCGTCGCGAAATCACAAAGCGACAAGTATGAACATAGCCCTAGCACCACACTGGCCTAGCCATGTGGATGCTAGGCTAGTTCAGGCTAGCATGCACCAAGCATGGCTAGGCGCAAGCCCAAAAGCACTAGGTGTGCTAGGCAGCCCATCGCAAGTGCTATGCGCACCATAGCACATCATCTCAGCCCATACAACATCACTAGGCGCACCATGCATGCCCTAGGATGGCTGGGCACCATCGCAGCCCAGGAAGCATCTCTAGGTGCACCATGTGTGCCCTAGGATGGCCTAGTGCCGTCGCGACCCTAGCACAATGCTGGGCGCATGGCAGGACCACACGCACCAAGCACAGCTAGTGCTAAGCACTGGCGCATGCGTGGTGCGTGGTGCTTGGCCGAGGCTTGTGCATGCATAGTACATGGTGCAAGGCCGAGGCTGATGCGTGTGGCTGTGCAAATGTATGCGAGGGAGAGCTAGCAAGCAAGCAGCGTCAAGCCAAGCATGCGTGGCTTGCTAGCAGCACGCATGCTAGGCATTGCGTGCGAGAGGGACTAGATGCGTGGTGCGCATGGTGTGCGAGACTGATGCGAATGGCTGGCAAGGCAAGAGGCCAGCATGCGTGGCTCGCTAGCAGCACGCATGTTGGGCATGCTAGCAGTGGTGCGAGAGAGAGATGCGAGGCATAGCACCAGCGCCAGCACGCACCAGCACATGGCACTAGCACGCACCAGCGCCAGCAAGCAGCACCAGCACAGCCCAGCAGCAGCATGCACTAGCTGGCTGGCTGGGTGCTGGGCAGCAAGGGGGTGCTAGCTGGCAGCCAGCTAGCCCTCCTTGACCCAATTTTGTGCATATAGTGTGGGGACCAAATCAAGGCCTTGGGGATCAAGGCAATGGTCCCCCCCCCCAAGCCTTGGTCCTCACTTGGCTTTCTCTATTATTGTGCCACGTGTCGATTTGTGATTGAATTGATTAATCATTTAATTTTGGAATTAAATAATTATTATTTTACCAACTCTCCCGCATTGATGGGAGATTGGAAATCAAGGGATCATTTCCCTATAAATACCAAGCTTGGGTATTGGGAAATGAATAACCTTGAGTGGAATTAAAAAGGCAACTCTAAGTAAGAGTAAACCTTTGATTCGTAAAACTCATAGTTATTTTGTCCGGGTCTTGACTAACCTTCAAGACTTAGGACGCTCGGGTCGGGTCGAGGGTACGATCCGTCGGAGATCTCGTGTTTTTGGGATTTTGAAGTAAGAGCTCTTTGGGAGCGAAGCACGCGTCAAAGGTATAATTCTTGTTCTTAATCTTGTTTGATTAAGTTTAATATGCTTGTTAATTGTTTTAATTAAGGGGCGGGTCTTGGTGGGTTTCCTTCCGCGTAGTGTCGGGTCACTACGAAACCCTACAATATACACCCACTAATATCTAGTAGTATCTTTCCTTGTTCTTCCTTTTATGTTTAGTGACTTGGTTGCCATGTGTTTGTTTGTTGGATTGATTCCTTACTTTTCCCCTCTCATGGATTAATTGGTTTATGGTTTGAGCATGTTGTCTCATTCAAGCTTGGGGAAGGGTATTCTATCATGTTTGGTGGGATGTTGATTCATATATTCCATGCACGATTGTATATGCATTTCCGAGTTCTTTATTTTGAAAAACTCCAAAAAGATTTTTGTTTCTTTCAAGGCAAATTTGCATTGTGTTTTGTTTTGTTCTTGCTTTGGACATAATACTTTCGGACTTGTATTCTCGAATGTTTTTCTTCTAAAGTGGTGGTGGTGTGCATGATTTGAGAATATGCTCAGTTGATTCTAGGATAGAGTATGCTAAGATAGTGTGTTAACAACTTTCGAACCATGAAGCCCTAGTCTACTTATTTGTGGCAAGAAGGTGTTGCTTCCCAATAGTGAATTTCAGTACTACATTTTTAATCAAATGCAACGGCTAAAAACGAGCTATTGCAACGGCTCATTTTATTGTCGTTGCATTAGATAAGCCTAATACAACGACATAAACTTTGTACATCAAAAGGTGGAGCTAACACAACGGTTTTAAGAAGCCGTTGCATTAGGTGTACTAATACAAACCTGAAAGACTATTGCCACGGCAGACCGGTGTGAATGCTATGAAAAAAAAAGGAAATATCTTTTTTCTCTTTCCTCGAAATCTCCTCCTCTCTCACAGTCTCACCTACCTTAGCTTCTCTCTCCTCTTCATTCTTCTTCATCTTCTATAAGGGCTGCAATTTTGAGCCGATTTTGAGCAGCCGCAACTCTCCCAGTCACCGTCATCCTCACCGGAGCTGCTTCGAGGTTCTCATGACCCACTGTCACCCTCACGCTTCACCTGCTCTCCACGGCTCCACCACTATCGTCTCTCTTCGCCGTCGCATTCTTCTCCGCTCCTCCAAATCTTTCCTTTATCAATGTCTTTTGCATAGATCTGGTCTAAGTAATCTCTCTTTCTTTATTTTAAAGATTCAATTTGAATTGAAGAAGTTTGAAATTCTAGGGTTAATTTGATGAAGACAATTGTGTTATTTATATTATTACATTTTAATGTTGATTATTGTTCATAACAATCGTGCTATCTAAGTACGGAGTAGTCAATTTGTAGCATTTTCCTCTGTTCTATCTCAAATACCAACTTCGCTTTTCAGTCTAAATGGCGAAATTACTCCCTCAAAGAAGCTACTTCGTTTGTTGGGCGAAATGTGACTGTCATTGTTTGTATAGTTAGTGAACCTTACTTTGAATTTTTGAACAATTGGTTGATTAGTGTACATCAAGATAAAATTTTGGTGATTACTGAGAATTATAACACTTCGTATCGGGTTAATCAAAGGTGGTCTGGTCATGCTGTGCTAATTCCTCCAGTTCTTGAATCTAATTCTGCCCATAAATTTGGTTCCTTGGTATGATTTTTCTTGCCATATTTTTTTCAATTTAATTTATCATATTGTTGATTGATTACTATTGCTGTTGGTTTTTTTTTTTTTTAAGGTTTTGATCTGATTCAGGTGTTTGATCTTATGTGAACTTGTTATTTATAAGGGCTAGTGTGTTAGTAAATAGTTTGTGAAATTGTGATGTTAGTTGTCGTCATGCGTGTTTTTTTATTGTGAAAATGTTGTTATGATTTCAGCTTCCGGACTACCATGAGATTATTGAGAATCCCATGGATTTTGAAATAGTGAGAAAGAAACTCTTGGGTGGCTTATATGTGATTTTGCAGCAGCTTGAGGTTAGTTGAATGGTTTTAAGGTTCCCCTTTGAGACTTTGTACTACAAGAATTCTTCTTATCATAGCTAATAACTTCGCCTTAGATGGTTCATTTTCAGCATATTATTTTGGCCGGGTTGGACTTTCTGAATTGTTTATCTGTCTCCTGATAAGGAATTTGAAAATGCATTACTCTTACTGTATTTAGAGGTTTTAATTGGCATACAATTTAACACCGTCTTATTGAAGCAGGAAGCATTAAAGTGAACATCTGTTATTGCATGTGTTGTTTATGGGAAGAATATGCTGCATTTAGTTGGTGTTTAGTGTTGTTCTGAGATGTTCACCTTAAATTAATCAACCTGTTCACATCTGTTTACGGGTAGAAGAAGAAGCCCACATTTAGGCCCAATCTACTTTGGACCCTTGCTAATCCATCACTGTTATTCTAATTGCATCCCTTTCTGCTAAAACTGCAATCCTTGCCTTCAGACTCCTAATATGTAGTTGCTGTACAGGGGAGAGCATCTGTATCGTTTAATTTAATATGCTCTATCTTCTTTCAAGTTAAATCTCAGTGGGGGCAGGTTGAGCAGGGATCCTTTTTTCTGTACTACATATGCACAACCTGAGGCATGATGTTTTATCATATTAGCTTCTAGATGAGTTAATCTCTGTTCCTTGTGCCTTGCTGAGTTTGATGCTCATGATTTGGCATGATATACGGTGTGTTTGCCTGATTTATAATAGTTTGATAGAGTAAGAAAATATTGCTTTTTTTTTTTTTGTTGTTCTATTGATCGTGGCTGCATTGATTTGTATTCAAGGATTTATTGCTAGCCACTGGTTAGTGGTTACTAAGCTCTTGAATTTCTTTACAGGACGACATAAATTTAATATGTTCATAGATTTCTTTACTGGTTACCTGTCTTAGTGCACATAATTTTTCTTAAGAAATGCAAATGAGCATTTTTACTATCGCTTTATGAACAATGTGCTGAGTGGGGAGTTTATGCAGAACTACTAAATACTGAATAACGTGGCTTTTAGTTCGTTGCATTGTCTGGGTTTATATTTTCTTAATCTTTTTAGTTCTTACGTTTCCGTGCATTTTCTTTTACGTGAGCTCCCATGCAGCTAAAAGGTAAATTCTTGAACATTTGAGTACATGTGGTTGAACCAATTTCATGTGGAATTTGATGTAATAATATCTGTTTGTATTTTCTGTTTTCAATCCGATTATTTAAAAAACTAATGATTGTTTTTTATAGGCTTTGGTTTGCTCATCGACATGATACAATTGTGATGGCTGGGAGAGTACTGTTTGTGGAAGCTGGTAGGCTGCACGACATTGAGTAGACGACTAAGGATAAAAGGGGCCAATTACAGAATTTCAACAATCCATGAAGAAATACCTGCTTAAGTTTTTCATACTATTAGCTCTAAACTTATGTCAAAATTATGTTTTAAGGAATATACATGTAGTTATAGGTGTTATTTGAACTTGTAATTTTTTTAAGTGTGACATTATATTTATGTACTCTTAATTTTTAAATTCAATAAAATTTTCCTTTATTTTGTCATATCTAAATTGATTTATATACATATATATTGGTTCATGTATAATAATTAAAAAAAATAATAATAATTATAATATATAGTCTCTGCCGTGGCATTAGGTCTCAGTATTATGTTGTTTTAGGTATTAATCTAATGCGACGGATAAATGATGTCGTTGCATTAGGTATTAAGCTAATGCGACGGATTAATGTCGCCGTTGCATTAGGTGTCAAATGTCGTTGCATTAGGCCTATTGCAACGCCAGAAGATGCCACGGTACATGGCCGTTGCATTAGGCCTAATACAACGGATTTTGATACCTAATGCAACGGATTTAGGGGTTGCAATAGATCAAAAATGTAGTAGTGTTTGAAGCCAATAGTGAGTTTTCTCTACAACCATGTGAGGTTTCATTTCTCTAGCCTTCTACCTATTTTGCATGAGTGGCACATGGATCCTTGGCTATCGCTTACTTTATCTAGAACTTGACTTTTATCTCCAGAGATCGCGACCGAATCATTAGGGAAGGATAAAGGCATCTTTTCAGGGTGGTTATTTTTGCTTTTCTAGGTTTCGATTTTATATTTTTGGTTTTGGGTTTACATTTGCCTCATTGCTAACCATTTGAGGCTTGTACCTTCTACTAGACTACTTACCATTTGTTTCATTCTTTTCATCTTTGGTTTTTCTGAAGCTAGTGGTGATAAGTTTGTTTGATGATTATAAGTGCAATAGTTTGAAGTTATGAGCTCATTTTGTATAGCAAGTATGTATTGTGTATAAGTTTGCGAATAAAAGCAAATGCAAAGTTGAAAAAGTCGTCCATAGTCAAAAGAGGCAAGGACAAAACAATTAAATGAAAAAACAAAGCAAACCAAAAGAAAATGCTTTGAAAAAAAAAGAAGAAAAAAAAAAATGAAAAGCACAAAAATGTTTTGGCGTAGCCATGATTTCCATGGTTTGGTGCATTAAGGACAATGCTCCGTTTAAGCTAGAAGGAAGCGTGTCTACGCTTTTTGTATATATGATTGTGACTTTGTTTTGAATAAGTTTGGGGGTGTTGGTATTTTTGTTTGAGCTGGGTGAAATCTTGATTATAATGTTGAGAATTGATCACCCTTTGCTTCACAAATTCGGTATACCACCCAGTTTTAAATTTTAGCCTACCTTTACCCTTTTTGCCATTACGTTGCAACCCTTCAAGGACCTTTTAACCCTTATGGTTAAATAACAGGTCATTGGAGGGAGATAGGAGTCAAGCCTATGGTGGGGGTTTGCATAGTCAAGATGTTGAGTAGCCCTAAATCTCTCTTTTTTTTTTTTTTTTTTTTTTTTTTTTTTTTTTTTTTTTCCGATTCCTTTAAGGAATAATTGAGATGCTCACTAGAGGTGGATTTGAAACTAGTAGGGAGAATGCGCTAAGATCGTTTGGGATGAAGGTGAATTGTGTCTTACTAGTTCTCTACGCTTAGCATATTTTATGTTTCAATCAACCTTGGATATCTTGAAACGTGCACTCCTCTATTGTTTAGAAAGACTAGCATCCATTTGTGCTTGTTCATTTGCAAAGGTCCATTCAAGAGCATTTGTTTTTCATGCTTTGCCTTATTTGTTTGGTTTGTGAGAGTTATAGGCTAATCTCTTAGGAAACCTTTACGAGAGCATCACTCGTCCTCTAGGGCGATCTAGGGGTTTAAATGACTTGTCTTTAGTTGCTAAAATTGACTATGATTCCTACGAAAATGAGTTATGTTGGGTTTTGCGGTGTCTGACGCCGCGCGAAACAAAACCCGCAAATGGATCACATACATAATAATTACAACTAAACAAAATAACATACAATTATTGAAAGCATAAACACATAAAGAGAAGATAGAGAAAGTAAGAATAAGACTAGCTCTCCCTTGACGCGTGCTTCTCACGAACCCCGTGCAAGAACACGGAAAACCTCTAGACCCGCGAGTGCAAGCCCTCCTCAATCTCACACATTCTCGCCCAAATGGGTCCCTTCCTCGTAGCTTAGACAAGGCTAGACCAAAATAAACTAGAGTATTACAAATTAGAGGCTTTCTCACTTTTGGGAGATACCTTATTGAGTTCAACTCAAGTGACTAATCCCAATACCCAAGGTGGGTATTTATAGGGCAATACTCCCAAAAACTTCAATTTACTTTCCATGTGGGAGAGTTGTTAAAATGAGAAAATGAGTGATTAATTTAATTCCAAATTAAATCAATTTCACAATTCAATTAGCAAACAACAAGTGGCAAAAGGAGAGGAAGGGTAGGTGAGGACCACAAGGGGAGGACCACTCCTCCCTTGCTCCCCAAGGAAAACCTCCCACCACTTAGCCCCAATACGAACCGGCCAGTTGGTCGTCCTTCCCTTAGAAACAAGCCGTGCCAAGCTGGCAGCCCTTGTGCTCTGATGGGCCAGCCAACTAGGCCCATGCTGCTTCCCGCATTGCCAGCAAGACTCGCACACTTGCGGGCTGCTGTTGCCTTGTCGCTGCTATCCCACGTAAGGCCTAGTGAGCCTTGCTGGCTGCTGGCCTTGCTTGCGGGGTTGGCTGGCACTTGCTGGCCGATGCTATCCCTGCTTGCATGCCAGTACGCAAGCTTGTGGCAAGGTTAGGCATCTCAATAGCACATAATGCGTGTTGGTGCTTAGCGTGTGAGCGGCTGGGCGGACCAGCCTGCATGCATGCTCGACTAGCAGGCTTAGCTCGCATATGCTTGCTAGGCTTGTGGTACATCCTTGCCAATGCAAGGCTACGGCTTAGCGTTGACTCGTTGTTTAACTAATTTCTTGTATCGTCGATTCCTAAAATTAACTTGATGCTCGACTTTGACGCTCTAAGCTTGGAATTCGACTTATTAGTTCGTAAAATCTCTATCGACGTATTTATTCCTTCGGATTAATTCGTCGCCATTGTTTAGTTACACAGTTGGGTGTGACCCGAAGGGTTCAGTAAAGAGTAAGTTGTAGTATTAATTATACTATAATATTACTGATCGGAAACGGCCTCCAGCTAGGCATTTCGATCACTTAACTGCACTGAATAACTAGCTTTCTTAATTAATTCCGAACCCTCTATTAGAATAATACACTTATTCACAAGATACCATTCCTTTCAATCTCCCACTTGCCATTCCAGACAACTGTGTTGTATGTGTATTCCCTTTTTCCTATGTAACTTAATGCCTCTTCATGAACTATAAGGTAAGATTCATCGTCATCCTTATTACGTCCAGAAGTGTTTCTCGATCTCTGAGTTGTACTGTCAATAAGCAGATGATTTGTAAAATCTATCAGAGGACGGCCATGCATTTTCATAATCTCGCTTTTCGAGAGTCCTTGTAAACAACAAAGACATGTTCCCTACTGTTAACAGGGGGACATTCCCAGTCTTGCATTGTTAGCTTCCCTTACTAAGAGGCCCTAACCGCCTGAGTGTTGCCTTTATAATCCCCATGTACGACGGACGTTTGACAACATCAAAATGGACTAGTACTCAAACAAGAGAACTAACAATACTCATGGTTGAGGAAAGAGGTTCTGATAGCCATAATGAGTAATATACTTATGACGATTGTTAAATCTCTTAAAGTATTCTCATAGCTTGATCCTGTATAGTTCCAAACTAATACCTATGCAAATGATTTATGGCAATCTTGTCCTTGTAGCACAAGAAACGGTGCTATATATCATATTAGACAAATTTCGCGCGGTCATTAGTCTTCCAACTTTAAAATGACCTCGATTAAGGATGGTTTCGATATGATATTCAATGTTCACTTAATAGGTGTTTCTTTATCCAAGACATTGTCTTGATGCCCTATTTTGAATATTCTCAAATCGAATAGACTCATTATTTAATTATAAACAACAATTTAGTAGAAATGGAATAATGATTTGCGAAAAGTTAAAATTACTCCATAAATGAATAGTTTAACTTAGTGTTTTACATTAAGATCTTAAAACTTAATTAAAACACAATAGGGGAATTAAAGCCAGTCTCTAACTACAACTAAGGATTTGGTTGCCTATGCTAGATTACTAGTTGAGGTGAAGATAAATAGTGAGCTTGTAGAATGTATTGAATTCTTGGATGAGTTAGGGCATCATGTGAAACAGAAAGTGGACTTTGAATGGAAACCAGTATTTTGTCCTGTTTGTAGAGGTATGGGACATGATAAGTCTCAATGCCTTAATCTTAGGTTAGAGAAAGAAAGGAAATTTCAGCAACAAATGAAACATCCTAAGAAGGTGTGGAGGCCGATTTAAAAACCTATCCTAAAATGTATGATCAGACTATTCAAAAGAGCTATTCAGTGAATGAAAAAGTGGGGGAGGAGCTTCATCATAATAAGCAGGAAAGAGAGAGGTTTGATTGTATGTAGCCAAGCATAGGACATGAGAAGATTCATCATAATAAGCAGAAGGGTGAGAGGTCTGATTGTTTGTAGGGATCCAAAGGACACCTTGCTTATAAAGATGTGATTGCATATGTCAGTGTGGGGGGTGTTGTGTTCCCTCTAGATATGTTTTTAGCTTTTGGTAAGTTTAGGACTTATAATAATTTGTTTATTACTTTGTATGTTAGTGTGTTGAATTTTGACTTTGCTGAGATAGTACGCTGTTAAATATTTTTATTGTATGTTGCCTTCAAACAAATTCTTGAAGAACAACTTCGGTCATTGGGATCTTATGTTTGAAGAACATATCTACCCAAAGATAAACAAAATCTTCCACCTCCTAAATCTGATGTCGTTGAACTATAAATATAATGAGATGGTAGGGCAAAGGATAAATGACAATTTAGATATAGAGTATACTCAACTTGAATCATTTTGTTGCAGGGATCTCGTCAGAATCAACATAGGTACCTGCAAGGTAAAACATCACTGCTTTAAAGAATTAATGGATTGTGATATTTGCAACTGGAGTGTGCCTATGAGGTACTGGCCATTATCAAGAGGGGTCAAATACCTCATTATTACACATCGTGGAATGAGGAAGAGGAGATTTACAACTCATGCCCAGAATTAGAATTAACACACATGGTGGAATTAAAATGTATATCCTTTTTTAAATTATAAAGGCGTTGGTTTATCAAAATTGAAGATGGAACTTCATACAATCTTCCTTCACTTTGTTTATCGCAAGCGTTTAAATTTACCTTTGTTTGTTTTGCGCTTTAAGGGTCGTTTGTTTTAAGTTTTAAGGGTCAATTAATCTTAGTCTGTTTTTTTTTGTTCGTTTGTTCCCTCTACGTTTCTTTGAGAAATTTATTTTCTGGATGAGAAAAGGTGTTTATTTGAGCAGGAGGTGACATGGGAATGGAAACCACATTAGTGTTCTATTTGCCTTTTTTCAAAGACACATCAAGGTTCAAGCCTACAAGAAGAGGGTGATTGCTATTAATGACATGAATGGGGTTTGGTGTGATGATAAGCAACAAGTAGCTAAGGCTGGTTCCGCGTTGGAATTTTTCAAGGGTTGCTCTTGTGTGCATTATTCTTTTGTTGGGGGGAAATTGTAAGGTTTTGTAGAGACCGTCTCTACAGGGAATAGAAACCCCCCAAGACCCGCCCCAATAATTAAAGCAATAAAGCATGCATAAACATAATTAAACAATAATTAAGAGAAGGGAGAAACAAGTTATACCCTTGAAGCGTGCTTCGCTCGTAAACCGAGCTCTTAATTCTAAGCTTAAAGCCTCACAAGCGTGACGGCCTCCAACGTCTCGTACCCACGACCCGACCCGAATGGTCTTCGTATCGAGGGTTAGTCAAGACTGGACCAAAGATAAAACTAGAGTTTTACGAACATAAAGGTTTTCTCAATAATTAGAGATGCCTTTTTGAGTTCCACTCAAGTTGATTTCCAAATGCCCAATCATGGGGTATTTATAAAGAAATGCAACTTGCACTCCCATTCATGATCAATGTGGGATAGTTGGCATTTCCAGCTAATTTATTTAAATCAAAAATAAATTAAAAGATAATTTAATCAACAATCAATAAGTGACACATGGAGGATTAGTGATTAGGTGAGGATCATCACCAAGGGGGGGACCATTACCTTGCTCCCCAAGGGATGGCTCCAAGCTTTGGTCCCCACAACTCCAAACCGGCATCAAGGCCTTGGCACGCTGGCAGCTTGCCTTGCCAGCCAGCCAGCTCAGCTAGCCCATCGTATGCATGCTGCTGCTGCTTGGCGAGGCCCCTAGCTTGCTGCTGCTAGGCAAGGCCCCTAGCTCCCTGCTGCTTGGTGCTGCCATGTGAAGGCACACGCACATACGCACAGCCTAGTGTGCTTGCTGGCTGGTGCGTAGTGATGTGCGTTGCTGGGCTGCAAGCACTGGGCCTAGGCACATGCACGCACACACAGCCCAGCGTGCTTGCTGGCTAGTACGTAGCGATGTGCTATGCTGCCAAGGCAAGCGCCTAACAAGCTAGGCATGCTGCACGCCTAGTACTAGCAAGGCCTAGTCTTGCAATAGCAGCTGGGCTTGCTGTGCGCCAGTGCTAGCAAGACCTAGCCTTGCGACAGCAGCTGGGCACTAGCGCCTAGCACGCATGGCATGCTAGGCTTGCGCCTAGCAATGCGAGGTGCATGCTAGCTCGAGCTAGCCTAGCAACCACATGGCTAGGCCAATGTGATGCTACGACTTTGCTGGAACTTGTTGCTTGTTGATTTTGCGATGCTCGATCTCGACGCTCTAGGCTCGATATCCGACGTCTATGTTTGTAATACTCTAGTGACTCATCATATCCTTCGGATTGATTCGTTGGTTCAGATCGGCAGTTCGTTTGGGTTCGACCCGAAGGGTTCAGTCTACATTATGCATAGATGCTTCAACATTTATTGTTCACTAATATTACTGATCGGAAGCGGCCTCCACCCAGGCATTCTAATCACTTGATCTTACTGAAGAATCAAATTCCTGTTAATTCTGAACCCTCTATCAGAATAATACACTTGTTGGAAGGATACCATTCCTTTCAGAAATATGATGGGTTTGGATATAATTTTTATTTATATTTCTCTCTATTCGGCTTTTGTAGACAACAGCTTTTTCATTGCCGACCTCGGAGAGGTTGCTATACCGCCCAAAGCGTGTGCCGGCAATTAGGGTTCTTATTCTTACTCCAACAAGGGAGCTAGCTGTCCAGTGATTTTCACTACTAACTCCATTTTTTTGGACATCAAGAAGATTTTATTTCTGTAAACCAAATAACTAACATCAACAAACCACAAAACTGAGGAACTCTTTTCTTCCTTATTATATTGAATGTATATTTTCATAAGCATGTGTTTATATGCTTAATGAATTTATATTCTCATAAAGGTTACAACTTAAAGTGATATCAAATAGTCATGAATAACATGTCCTGATCTAACATTACATATGACACATTGAACATTGCTGTAATCGTTGTGGTCAAGTGTAACTGTGTAAGATGAGGTTTGGTGCATGTTTATATAGTCATTAGAAACTAAAAGAGTATTATTCTTTTCCTCCAGCATCTTTGATTTTAAAAAATTTTGTTAAAGCTAAAACAAAGTATTGCCTGTTTGTGAAATTCAATCCTATTAGGGGAAAGGATTGTCAAAATGTTGAAGCATCTATGCATAATGTATACTTGTATATTGATATACTATCTGTTTTGGGGTTTTTTGATGTGTCCTGCGAGAGAGTTACAATTCCAAGATTGAGCTGTCGGATGCCTGTACATGCAAGATCACGAAGACTCCGGTTGGTAGGAGCTTCGTCTCTGACGATCAAGTTAGTATACGTACAGGAGGGAAAGAGTACGGAATAGGTAAAATACTTCTCGCTGATTGGGAGAATTCCACAATTAATATTGCTTGGTAAATGTGTTTGTATTTATGAATGCCCCATTAATGGGGTTTTCCCCACTATTTATAGTAGGGCAAACAAGTTCCCCATGGAGGATACCAAGGACACGTGTCAACAGGGGATTGGGGCCCTATTGACCAATGGCGAGGTGCCACGTGTCGCCAGCCCATTGGTCCACGTCAGCAACTGTGATATTTTTTTTATTTTTTTTTTTAATCTCTTGGATTCTGGCCTTTCAAGTGAAAAGGCGGGAGAAGAAGAAGGTGAAGAGTCGGGACTCTTCGCCTTCTGAGGAGGGGCCTATAAATAGACAAGTCCACTCCCCGAATCCTCATTTACAAACTTTGCGAATTTTCTGATTTTCGAGAGCAGCAGGCATTTGAGAGTATTTGCGAGATAAACACCGTGCGATCATCCAGTCTTCAACCGCCTGAGGGGTTTGATAATCAAACGAAATTTGGATCTGTACTTCAGACGACACAGCCGGCTTAAGAGACGCCTGTGTCTTTGCAAGCATCCCCACAAAAATCTCCACGATCAAGCGGTTTTCTCCTTCTCCCTTTTTAGGTACCGTCTCTATTCTTTCAAGCTATTCCATGTATTTTTGCTTGAATTTTTTTTTTACTTTCTCGCTTATTTGCCCCATAGTTAGATAGACCCTTTATACCCCCATCCGGAACATAATAATGAGACCAGCCGGTCTATTAGTACGGCTGAGTCTAGAACTGGAAACACCGGCTGTAGCCTCTGGGATTTGCCTTGTTTATCTCCCAATCCGACCGTCTCCGTGTCTGTGCAGGACACAATGGCCAGACCAAGAAGACAGCTATGGACCCCAACTACAGAGGCGGTGGCTCTGACGAGTTGCCGCCTGATGAGACGACCCCTAACGAGACAGCCGTGGGATCTCCTGGAGGTATTCCCAGCACCCCTAGCAACGGAATCCTAGGTCTTGACCAGGGAGGCGGTGAGGAAGCCGCCTCCGTAGATCGAAGAAACTCCTCTCAGGAGGCCTCCTCCTCTACCTCCGGCACTGCTCTCGGTCCTGTAGAGAGCAGCTCTAGTTATCTAACACCATCCGTTGATAGCGAGGAGGAGGAGAGACCCTCCTGGCAAGCCAAAGGTGATCCTTTGATGATCACCGTCTCCACAAAGGACAGGGCCATGATGCAGGATAATCTGGCTGACTTCGTCCTCAAACGGCCTCTAGGCACAGGATATAAAATGGTGGTCCCGCCTGCGAGGGGAACGGTTGCTTGGGAGGATGACCAGCGCAATGCAGACAGCTGGTTTGGCTGCTACGAGGCGACATTCTTGGCGGGGTTCTGCTTCCCCCTTCACGACACAATAAAGGCCATACTAAGAGGGTATGGCTTGGGAATCTGGCAACTCACCCCAAACTCTTGGGTGAATATTCTTAGGTATATCACCGCCTGTGAAATGCAGGATTTGAACCCCGAATGGGAGGCGTTTGCCCATATGCACTAACTGAGTAGGAGCCCAGGCGGCTGGAGGGCCTGGTACACCTTGACCACCTACCCTCAATATCTCATGACGCTTGACAAGCCGTCAAAGTGGTCAGACTAGAAGAGCCGCTTCTACTTGGTCAAGGCTCCCACAAATGAGGAAAACAGGGAGTTCCGGACATACAACCGGAAACCTGAACTTCTGGGGCAGAAATGCCGGTTGCCCCCGGTACCGGAAAGGGACAGGGAGGCAATCCTAGATTCCCAATTTTTCGAACTTGTCCCTTCCACCCTCTCAACCGGGGAGGTAATAAGGGTGCCCAGGAACTGGGTGCCCAAACATGAGTTTTTAAGGGACGAGGCTTTTTTGTCCGCCTGCGAGCTCAACAACATGTTTGAAAGACGTACTCAAGACATACTCCTAATGTGTATGCCTTGAACGGGTATCTAGGCATATGATTATGCAAATGATTCATTTATTATTATATATGTATGTATATATATATATATATATATATATATATATATATATATATATATATATATATATATATAAAGTGAAGGATACATGCATTTTACTAAACAGAGATATATCATAATTAAACTAAACTAAGCAAATAAATAAGAACGCTTATTAAATATTATATTAAACATTATATCAAACAAAAATATTAAACTAAATACACTAGCATACACTTTATTAAACAAAACTAAACCAATTTTAACTAAACTAAAATACATTAAAATAAACTAAACTAAACTAAACTAAACTAAAATAGACTAAACTAACATATTAAATTACCCTAAACTAAACCAAACTAAACTAACATGTTATAATACAATAATTAAAAACTAAAGTTAAATAAGCTAAACTAATCTAAAATATCATAACACAAATACATTCATTTCAAATATTTCAACAAATTAAAATATAAATACAACAAATTGTAAATACAATAACTAAAAACAATAATAAACTAACATATATCTACACACCATTAGGATCTAACATGCCAAGTATAAACTAAATATATAAATTTATCTTTAAAATAATCTCTAACCTGTAGATCTGAAGATGTTATTGGCAAAGAACCAATTCAATCTACAAATCCTACAAATATTCAAATTACAAACAAAAAATAAACAAAAAATAAAAGTATAAACTATATTTATAATTTTAGCTTTTGAGTTTATGCTTGCATTTTGTATAAAAAAATGAATAATGATAGATGTGAACTTTAATTAAAAAAAAAAAAGAAAGAAAAAAAAAGGAAAAACCGGACACTACCTGCTGGCGGCGGCGGTTGGTGAGCGTTGTGGTTGCAGACCGGCCGGCGAGTGAGGCTTTGGGTTGGTGGTTTATAGGGTTTTCCGGTAAGCCCTAGGTGACATGGTGGTGGTTAAGGTTTTCCGGAAAAAAAATAAAAAAAAAAATAAAAAAATTAAACCACAACTTACCAGCGGCGGTGCAGCAGCGGAGGGGCGGTCCAGTGTCTGCGTGGCCCTCTCTCTCTTCCTCTTTCTCCTTCTCCCTTTCTCTCTCTTCCTCTTCCTCTTCCTTTGTCTCGCTCTCCCTTTCTCTCTCTGTGTTTTTTTGTTTCTGGTTGTGTTCTGTAAACGCGTGTTTTTTTTAATTGTTCTACGCTTCCGACGAAAATTATTCCCTCGGAATATTCAGGTTCCGACGGAATTTTCCATCGGAACCTGAATATTTCGAGGGAATAATTTCCGTCGAAAGGGTTTCCGAGGGAATATTCCGTAGGAAACATAATATTCCAAGGGAAATACAATCCGTGGGAACGTTATCGAGGGAATATTCCGTCGGTAGGGAACGTTTCCGACGGATTTTTCCTACAACTACAATTTCCGCCGGAATTTTTGAATTTTCCAAGGGAATTGTATTCCGTCGGAACAATTCCCTCGGAAATAAGCCTATTTCTAGTAGTGGGCGCACCAGCCCCACAAGCATGCTTGGCTTGCAGCACAGCCATGCGATGCGCTTGGTGCCCTATGCTAGCCTAGCCTTCGCATGGCTCGGCCAATGCGAAGCTACGACTTAGCTTAAACTTGTCATTTGCTTAATTTCTTATCTCGTCGAGTTCTAAATTCAACTCGACTTATGACGCTCGATTTTGACGCTCTAAGCTCGATATTCGACGTCTTTGTTCATAATACTCTAATGACTCATCTAATCCTTCAAATTGATTCGTCGCCTCAGATTGGTTACTCGATTTGGGTATGACCTGAAGGGTTCAGTCAAGATTAAGCTGTAATATTAATTATACATTAATATTATTGATCGGAAGCGGCCTCCACCTAGACATTCCAACCACTTGACCTAACTGAATAATTAGCTTTTTAATAATTCCGAACCTTCTATCAGAATAATACACTTGTTGGAAGGACACCATTCCTTTCAATCTCCCACTTGTCCTTCCGGACAAGTGTGCAGTTAGTGTACAACCCATTTTCTATGTCACCTAATGTCTCTTTATGAACTATAAGATAAGATTCTTCATCCTTATTACGTCCAGAATTGTTTCTCGATTTCCGAGTTCAACTGTCAATAAGCAGATGATTTCTAAAATCCATCTGAGCACGACCATGCATTTTCACAGTCTCTCTCTACGAGAGTCCTTGTAAACAACAGAGACAAGTTCCCTATTGTTAATAGGGGGACAATAAGAGGACCTAGCCGCCCGAGTGTTGTCGTTATAATCCCCATTTACGGCAAACATTTGACAACATCAAAACGGACTAGTACTCAAACAAGAGAACTTACAATACTCATGGTAGAGGAAAGAGGTTCTGATAGCTATAATGAGAAATATGCTTATGACGATTTTAAATCTCTTAACGTATTCTCATATGTTGATCCAGTATAGTTCCAAACCAATACCTGTGCAAATGATTTATGACAATTTTGTCCTTGTAGCACAAGAAACGGTGCTATAAATCATACTACACACTAATCTCAAGTGGTCATTAATCGTCCATCATTTAAATGACCTTGATAACGGATAATTTTCGATTGAAATATTCAATGTTCACTTAACAGGTGTTTCTTTATCCAAGACATGATCTTGATACCCTATTTTGATTATTCTTAAAAATTGAATGGACTCATTATTTAATTTTAAACCACAATTAAATAGTTTGTGGAATTATTAGTAAAAAATTTATTCCCAAAATGTTTTAAGAGTAATACTCTTGACAAAACATTAATAGAAATCACACCCATATTTAATATGTTTTATTTCTTTCATGCACTTGTTAATGTCGTCATTCACTTATTACATAAGTTAAGTTATAATTACTTTGCAAAATCTTAGCATCTTCATTATCGAACACTTTCATAATAAGATGATAAAATTTGAGAGTGTTATGGATTATATGTGATTTAGGATTTATTGTCCAAGTGATGGCTCCCACTCATGTTCATGATTTGAGATCTTTAACTTACAACCTACAATCATAAACGTTCGACAATGAACTTTCCATTAAATAACTTTCTTATTATTTCCTTTAAGGCAACAATATTCTCCACATATATTTCAGTGGACTTCCTGATGGTGCTTTGCTTAGATTTGATTCAAAACGGCTCACAATGATTTGGGATACCCTAATCACTTTTGATCATGAGAATTTACCTTAAATATTCGCACATTACACATGGATGCACGTCCATGTTACCATTATCAAGCCACGACGCGTTTTAGCTCGTGCTTATAAACGACTTCCTTGTTAAGGATCTGATCCTTGCTAAGGATGTGCTTGCAAAATTAATCCTCAAATCACATTCGTTTCCATGTGTCAAGAACTCATCCCTTTTACTTATCCAAGTACTTTGGATGTTCTTGATCATAATCTAATGATCCATTACTTAGATTTAAATTGATTGGTATTTTATACTTCTTATGCTCTAAGCATGTAAGCTGGTGACAACTCCATATCATAGCATACATGATGGTTTTAATTGCAGAATTATTCCCAATTTATTACATTCATGTGACCTTTTAGCTCATCCAGTTTCACCGAATCTTGCTAAACTGTATTCTATATGATACGGTTGAAAGGCTCTCCTAGAGTCTTTCTTGTTTGATTTAGTAATAGACTAGCTTGTACTTAGTTCAAAACATTTACTTAGTTTTATACATATAGTTCGAAAGGCTTTCCAAAACTTTCATGTTTAACACGGTAAATTCCTTTACTCGTTTAAACATTTCATTAAGTCTATACAATTGATCTTAATTCCCAATATGTACTAAGTATCGTCTTTCTCTTGGTCCATTGTCGAAAATCCTTTCAAATCTAAGCATTTAGCATTTGATAGTCATTTCACAATAGAGTTCGTAAACTTCTTGTAGGACCTTACAAGATTGACTCTTGCTCCCACTAAACTTCTTATCCATAAGAATTTATATGATTCTCCATAAGTTAAACCTTTTATTGACTTTATGAGAATACATGTTCCAATTCCTACATGATCCCACAATGGATTTCTTAAGCTTGCTTTCAAATCTAGCATTACATAGATTTCAAAACCCTTAGACTATTTCCATAATCTCTTCCAAAATCCCATTTTAGGAAGGCGGTTTTGGTATCTATTTTGCCATATTTCATATGCGCAATTTTGCTAAAATAATCACGAAAAGACTTAAGCATTCCGATTGGTGAATAGGTTTTTATTAAAATCAACGCCATGGATTAATTGTATCCTTTTCAACCAATCTAGCTATGTATGCATATATATATCCACATTAGAGTAACAGATACTATGCTCTCAATTAGGTTGTGGAAGTCACGCCCGTAGTCTCACTTGAATGGTTACAAAGAGACATGTATATTGTCTTTTGGTAAAAGTTCATTGTGAAACAAACAGTTAACTCCTACTCGAGCTACCTTAGCCCTTTTTGAGCCACTTAGCTCCCACTGAGCCAATGAACTCCCACTGAGCTAACAGCTCTAGACATATACTTGAAAAGACGCTAGAAACTATTTCTATCCATAACTAAATATGATGTCCTTTCTTAGCTTCAGTAATTTTGTTTAGTGTAACACTAGTCATTTGTGCAAATCTTTAAGAGCTTTATAGGAAGTGATGTGATCCATCTGAAAGGAATGGTGTCCTTCCAACAAGTGTATTCTTCCGAGAGAGGGTTCAGAATTATTACAGAGTTAATTCTTCAGTAAGATCAAGTGATCAGAATGCCTAGGTGGAGGCCGCTTCCGATCAGTAATATCGAGGTACAATTGATATTACAGCTTAATCTTAACTGAAACCTTCGGGTCGAACCCAATCGAATCACCGATCCGAGACGACGAATTAATTCAAAAGGGTTTAACGAGTTGACAGAGTTTTACGAATACAGACATCGGATATCGAGCCTAGGGTGTCGAGACCGAGCGTCGCAAAATCACAAGCGACAAGTACTAGTGTAGACGTAGCACCACAATGGTCTAACTATGTGAATGCTAGGCACCATCGCAGGCCCCTCGCACAAGCACAACACCATGGTAGGCCCTACGTGCGTGTGCGTGTGCGAGGAAGGCATAGCAGCAGCAGCATGCGTGT
The DNA here is from genome assembly GCF_001683475.1 of Chenopodium quinoa. Taxonomy (NCBI): domain Eukaryota; kingdom Viridiplantae; phylum Streptophyta; class Magnoliopsida; order Caryophyllales; family Amaranthaceae; genus Chenopodium; species Chenopodium quinoa. The sequence goes on along the minus strand of NW_018743212.1, from coordinate 3,622,721 downwards.
GGTGCGAGGCTGATGCGTGTGACTGGAAAGGCAAGGGGGTCAGCATGCTGGCTATGCTAGCAATGGTGCGAGGTTCGTGCGTGGTGCGTGGTGCGTAACATGATGCGTGGTGCATGGTGCGTAGCATGATGCCTGGTGCGTAGTGCGCAAGGTGTGTGCGTGCTAACCTGTGCGTGGGCTGCTGGGGGCCAGCGCTAAGCGCTAGCACACAGCACCAGCACCAGCACCAGCATCGCCCAGCGCCAGCACGCATTGGCTTGCGAGGCTACTTGGGCTATTGGGCATGTGCTAGCTGGCATGCTAGCTGGCTGCCAGCCCAGCAGGTGTGTGGCGGCATTGAGGAAGGGTGTGGGGACCAAAATCCAACCCCTTGGGGAGCAAGGCACATGGTCCCCCCCCCCCCACCTATTGGGCACTACTTCTTTGCACATGATCATGCCACTTGTCGCAATGTGATTTACTTGATTATTTATTTAATTTGGAAATTAAATAAACCATTGATATTCAACACTCCCACATTGGTAGAGGATGAAAAATCAAGGGTTCATTTCCCTATAAATACCAAGCTTGGGTATTGGGAAATAAACAACCTTGAGTGGAATTAAAAAGGAAACTCTTATAATTAGAGTAAACCTTTGATTCATAAAACTCATAGTTTTGTTTTGTCCGGATCTTAACTAACCTTCAAGACTTAGGACCCTCGGGTCGGGTCGAGGGTACGATCCGTCGGAGATCTCATGGTTTCGAGATTTTGATGTAAGAGCTCTTCGGGAGCGAAGCACGCAACAAAGGTATAATTCTTGTTCTTAGTCTTGTTTGATTAAGTTTGTTATGCTTGTTAATTGCTTTTATTAAGGGGCAGGTCTTGGGGGGTTTCCTTCCGCGTAGTGTCGGGTCACTACGAAACCCTACACCATCATCATTCGAGTCATTTCCAAATGGCATCGAGGTCTCCATCAAGACATACTATATTCTTTGTGTAGCTAATTATGAAATTCCAATTTCATAACTTTGATATGATCACTCTTGGCTCAAGCAAACATCGCTCGATCTAACCTAGACGTTTTGATATCTTACCAAGTCGATTCTATACTTCACTGAACTTTTGAGCTACTCAAGGTCCAGTTTGTTCACATTTGATGAATGTAGCCACATTCTTTCAAATTCTTGTAAGAGGTTGAAGTAATGGAATCCTCTTTAGCTTTAAGAGTCAATTGTCTATACCAAGCACAATGGCTTCTTTATTTGTCAATTTCAACAAGTAAGACTAGCTTGCCTTAGAACGATTTTGAATCGATCAACTATCAAGAGTCTATCTAATAGAGCCTTGAGTACGTTCTTGTCGATGTGACATTGCTAAAGATGTTTGGAACACAAATCATGTCTATGACTTGAACCTTGTGAATTTTCATGTTAGGGAAATGTTTGTTTGTAATCAAGCATTCTTGACTCATGGCTTAGACAACCATGACATTCAAATAAAATCCGTAACTATTGCTCGTTTACTTTGAATGTGAGTCTTTCCGTGTACAAACGGATCATTTGCTAATTATAGAACACAATAACCATTATTTGTTCCAGCCTTAGCTTTAAAAGGTCTTTAAACAAAACAAGTGACCTTACAACTGATGTAGCACTACTTGCTTCATTCTAAGCTTGTAAGTCAATAACTTAGCTTAACTTAAATGGTTTGTGTTTAGGGGTTTTTTATATGTCCTGTGGGAAAGTTACAATTCCAAGACTGATCTCTGAACGCCTGTACCTGCAAAACAACGGAGACTCCGGTTGGGTGGAGTTCCGCCTCCGACGATCAAGTTAGAACGTGATCGGATGTTAAAAAGTGCAAAATGTAGATGGGATCAGGCTCCTCTTAGGAGAGGAGTGACCATCCGGCTATCTCAGACAGCCTCGAAATCCGAGCCTTAGCTCTCAAGGAGTGCAATTAAAGCTGGAGTTAATGCTCAGCAATTAATGTACACGTGTGTTTAATAATTTCTAAATGATGTTGCTCAGGGGGAACATCTCCCTTTTATAGGGTCTCGTAATGTGTGTCAATCCTAGGTTTACGAAAAACCTAGGCTTGACTGCGCTTTCTTGGCGTATGGGCCTTGGAAGGCTGCTTGTCCAAGTTGGCAATCTGTCTGCCACGTGTCGTGCCTTGATTGGTCCACTTAGGACTCTACACTGAGTGACACGTGGTAGACTCTGGTTGGTCCACGTGGATGACACGTGGCGGGGTTAAATCCCTTAATCATTTTCCCCTCACAGGGGTAACGTGGCTTGCCACGTGACGCCTGTGACAAGTGTCACACTCTGATTGGCCAATGGTTTTTACCACTTTTTTTTTGGACCGTCCCTTGAAATTCACCCCCCTATAAATAAAGCATGTCCCAATCATTTTTTGGATATTTCCAAAAAATTTCCAAACAGAACTCTTGAGTTGAGAACTTTGTCATTTTCTAAGAAAGAACGACTTCCACTTGCTACCAGACTGTATGCTCTTACAGCCGCCGAAGATTTTTCAAGCACCTTCATCTTTACAGACTAAAGGTAACCACATGTTTTTCTTTCGTGCTTTCTCTTTATTTCTTTTTCTTTTTGAAAATGGTTTCCCAAAAGCACACGGCACGACCTAGGTTAGTGATCAACCGGTCACCGGGGACGGCTGAGTCTAGAACTAGGAGTGTCGGCTGCTCCTTGCTGGACCACCCTTTGCGAACTGACCCAAGTCCGACTGTCTATGTGTCTATGCAGGACACCATGGCCAAAACTAAAAGAGCTGCAACGGTTACAAACTAAGACGGATCCTCCTTCTATGCGCCTGTCAGTGAGATATTTGACGTGCCGCCTAGCGCCCCAAGCACCCCCAATGATTCCATTTTGGAAGAATCAGGGGAGGAGGTTCAAAATGACACACCGGGCTTTGTTGATCTAGCCCGTCAGGCGGAAGCTAGGTCCGAGAGCTCATGCTGTGACTTTGAGCCAAGTACTTCAAGCAAATTCTCTAATGACTCTGAAGAGAGGCACTCTTGGTTGGAGGCAGTGAGAGAATCGCTTTCAGTAGAAATGGGAGAAGACTGGGCGGAGCCGTTTGCTACCCGCCGAGAGCAATATTCCGCCTACTATCATCATGTTCCCGCAGGCAGGTGGAAAATAATGGCGGATAAAATCGGGAGCTTCAGAGCTAACCATGCCATGGGGCATGGTTACATCTTATGCACGCCGGATGCCGAGGACACCGTAGTCTCGCCAGAGGGGTCCAGCTAAGGGGCCAAATGTTTTGGCTGCTATGAGGCGGCTATTAAGGTTGGCCTAAGATTTCCTATACATCTGGTTGTGGAGCGAATCTTGGACGGATACCAGCTGGGTGTCTGATAATTGGCCCCAAACTCTTAGTTCAATATCTTAGGCTATGTTGCCGGCTGCGAAATGTACAAAGTAGACCCCAGCTTTAAAGCATTCTCTTACATGCACTATCTCAGTTGAACCCCAAAAACAAGCGGGACCGCCTGGTACCAGTTGTCTAGCCACAAGGGCTATATGATGACTTTAGGGAAGGAGAATAAATGGAAAGATTGGAAGAACAATTTCTACATTGTCTCCAGCCCTGACAAAGTTAGAAATAAAAAGTTTAACAGGTGGAACAGGAACCCACCTTTCCTAACAGGCGGATCTGAGCTGCCGCCTGTTCCTCGTAGAGCAAGAGAAGAGATCCTTGACAAAGGCCTCTTCAAAGTGGTTACCCAAGCAAACCCGGAGACTGGGGCGAGAGAGTTCATTCCGCAAAATTATATTCCCAAGTATAACTGGCTATACGATGGGACATATCTGGCCGCATGTGGCCTTAGTAGAGAGGTGCCGAGAGGTAGTTAACCGCATGTTCAAGTGTTTTGTAAGACTTGGTTGATTTTGTGTTGAACTAACCCTTTGATTCATCTTTTGCAGATAAAGATATGGAGAAGCTCTCGGCATCAAAGAAAGCTGCAACTCAATACCGCTCGGCCATCCTTGGCAAGCGGCTTGTTGCGGAGTCGCCTGCTTCGCTGACTCCCAAGGTGAAACTCTTTTTCATTTGTATAAGTCAAAAAATATATTTGTTTTCGCCTGCTCCTCACTCTGTGATTTTTGTTGCAGAGCGACTCAAACAAACCCTCTTACTCACATCCGGATCCGAAGGTTCGGAAGCAGACGACTGGTGATGTGAGAACTCCTGGAAGATTCAAGAAGCATGTGGCCTCAAGGCCAGGGAAGAACCCACCTCCAAAATCTCTAGCCGTCCCTGAGGGCAGTCGACCTCAGAAAGAGAAGGAGAAGGAGGCGACTGCTAAAGGTATCAAAGACTTATATCCTTTCCCTTACCCTTTGAGGGTCAAATTTAATCAGTAGTCGTCCGGTACCTCTGAAAGCAGTAGGTCTATTGGCCGAATTTATACCAAGTACTTACAGGGTATTGATTATGAAGATGCCCCTCAAAGGCCGGATCTTGTACAACTAGCCAAGTCCATGCTAAAAGCCATCTCCCTTGAGGACAGGGAGACGGTTAGAGGAGTCGGCACCCTTAACCTGGACATTATCCTCGCTCTTTTGGCTGAGGTATACTTGTAAAGATTTTATATTTCTTGTTTACATAACCTGAACCGTCTGTAACTGACGTCTGTTTTTTGGCCGAATGCAGTCTATGCTGTGAGTGCACGGTCTCCGCAGGCCCATCAATGAAAAGACCAAGGAGGTAAAAGTTGTGAACGCTCGCTCCGCCTCTTCTCATGATAAGGCCATGTTTCAGATTGCTCAAAATGAAATATTGACGACTGACATACTATATTCACAGGCAACCGCCAATCTGCAGGTCAAGGCTGACTTAGACGCTGCAAAGAAGCGGGTCTCTGAGCTGGAACATCAGGTCAAGGACCTCCAGGCCAAGCTCAAGCCTCTCAAAGAGGCGGAGAGGGAAGCAGATGACCTCCAAACTCGGGTGGCCAAACTGAAGCAGCGGCTGGCTAACTAAGAAACCAAGCTTGCCAAAAATACACTTCTAGGTCCAACGAGGAGAAGAAGGCTTTGGTCATGGACATGATGGACGACTGTAATCTCATCATGGAGATGACCTGGGCGGCTCTTTTCCCGGACGCCAGCTATGAAGGCTGGAAAAGTCAATTTACCGCCTGCACCCAAGAATATAACGACAAAATCATGAAAACTGGTGAAGAGGAAGAGGACGAGTCTGATTTGGCGGACGGGTCCGTCCAAGAGGAGCAGGAGGAAGGGAAGGATAATGAAAAAGAACAGCAGCCGGATGGGGACCGAAAGGATACGGCTGCTGATGCTGAACATCCCCCTCCTACTGCTTAAGCTTTCCCTGTTTTTATATCAACTTTCTTCGGCCTGCATGCCGCTTGCTTTGTATCATTAACCGACCAAGGGTCTGGGTTTATTGACAATTTGAACATTTTTGTCGGTCTTCTGGCCGACTGTTAATATGAATCATCTGGCAGTTTTGTCGGATTTTCCAATTTGCACTTTGCTTTGAATTTTTGCATTTCATAAATTTTGCTAAGTATAGCTTGCCTTTTTGTAAGAATGCTTTGAATACTTTTCAATATGCCGATTGTTTTGGTATACCGACTGTTTATGCCCCTTGGCGGCTGTGCACCTGGTTTTTAAAGGCTGATGGATTGACTTAGAAATTTTTGATACTTTAAAGAGTATGGCTGATTTCTAAGTTAATCAATCACTATGGTGATTGCCCCAAACCAGGCGGACAGACGGTCATACGCTCAGCATGATCTCGCTCTTGACCTCATTTATAGTTCATAAGACGAACTATGCATAGCTGCCAAGTTTTTATACTTAGCTTATTTTCTATATTTCAAATATGCCGTTTTTATGATACCTGGAAAATAACAGGCGTCAAATGGAATATTTAAGCAAGATAGCAGCTGCCTGTTATGTTACAGGCGTTAGCTTCAACTATCTTAGTTTCACTATCTTAAGTAGTAATAGTGGTCGAATACCGACTGTTGTCAATAAGACAGGCGGTTTTATTCGAGCCTTTTAGGTTTTTCAGGTTGAACGACTGTGAGGTAATCCTTAGGGTTAAATCAGTCTTTGTCGCTTGGTTTTAAAATGTATAAAGGAAGCAGACGGCAAAAGGCTGCTTGATTGCTTTGCATGCTTAGTTGCTAAGCGTTAGACTTAGCTTGTTTTTGTAATTTAGCTACTAAGAGTTGAACTTAGCTTATATCCTCAAATTTAGCCGACTGAGTTGCCCCTGAGAAATCAGCAAACGGTTATCTAACTCAGATATTATAGACTATCGCTTGTTTTGCAGAACAGTCGGTAGTCTTGTTATCCTTGTCTCATTTGATCGATGCAAACGACTGCGAGCTTGTCTTTATGGACAACCGGTGGGGCCGTTTGTTTTTGTTTATAGAGCAATGTGCCACCCAAATGGGAGATTCTCTCTGCGACGAATTCACCCAAATGGATGTCGCCAGACGCCTGCTCATGTTAGGGACAAACGTATTGTTTTACAAATTAATAATATCCGGCCATAAGCCTCATTTTGATCGTCAGGCCGTAGGCCTGACTTAGATCAACAGGCCATAGGCCTCATTTGTTCTGAGTGGAACGACACATAGCTACTAAGTTTGCTAGACTTAGCTTATTTCTACTCATGTTGGAGTAGTAGCAAAATAACAAAAGGGTTGTCTGCTTATTAAGCAAGCGTCCCTCCCTTTTGGGAGGATGTGTACAAATACAAAGTACTTAAAACAAATAGCAACTTTTTATTGATGTGCTTTCATTTACAAAAAATTTACAAGTCTTAGAAGTAGTACTTTTTCAAGTTGTCTACATTCCACGTTCTGGCTAGCTGCTGGTCTTTTGGTGTTTCCAGGCGGTAGGTGCCGCCTCTTACTTCTTCATAGATCCGGTAGGGGCCTTCCCAATTGGGAGTCAGCTTTCCCTGCTCATTGGCCCTACCAGTTGCCTCCATCCTTCGCAACACAAAGTCCCCCACTTTCAGGGGCCGCTTGTGCACTCTTTTATTGTAGGCTCTCGTCATTCTCAAACGGTAGATCTCATGGCACAAGGCAGCATTGCCCCTGCGTTCTGGAAGTGAGTCTAGTGCTAGCCGCATGGCCTCCCGATTAGCCTCCTCATCATATAACATGACTCGAAGAGTCGGCTCATAGTGCTCAATAGGCAAAACGGCTTCTAACCCATAAACCATGAGAAATGGAGTTTCACCAGTCCCCCCTTTCTCAGTCATCCTAATGGCCCACAGAACATGTGGCAATTCGTCAGCCCTTAGCTGCCAACTCTTTCTATTTTCTTTTTGATGCCATTTGAGATTAACTTGTTAAAGGCTTCAACCTCGCCATTTGCTTGAGGGCGGTCGACTAATGCAAAACAGTGAGAGATCCCTTGGTCTCCCAACCAACCCTTGAGAGCAGGCGTCTCAAATTGAGGTCCATTGTCAAAAACCATTGACATGGGTACCCCATACCGAGTGATGACATTTCTCCAGATGAAGGAGATAACATCTTTGGTCTTAATGCCTTTGACCGCTTTTGCTTCGACCCATTTGGTGAAGTAGTCGACAACAACCAGGATATACCTCCGTCCGCCTGTAGCAAGCGTATATGGTCCCATAATGTCTATGCCCCATTTGGCGAATGGTACCAGGCTATGGATGGCCGTCAGATCAGTAACCGGACGATGGATGAGTTTGGCAAACCTTTTACACTTGTCACATTTTTTCATCATTTCCATGGCGTCTGCTTCAAGAGTAGGCCAGAAGTAACCTTACCGCGACTCTCTTTACTACGGTCCTGCCGCCTATATGGGAGGTGCAGAAGCCCGAATGCAAGTCTTCTAAAACCTCTCGTCCCTTTTCTGGGGTGACACATTTCAACCAAGGTTGAAGATAACCTTTTTTAAAAAGATCTCCATTTTGGATTTCAAAATTGGGTGCACGCTTTTTCATTGCGACCATCTCTGAGTAAGTATCCGGCAGGGTGCCGTCTGTTAAGTAAGCCCGTATGCCATCCATCCAGGTTGAGCTTCGATCTAGTACTCCAATGGGATCTTCTTCAAATGCTTCTTTTTTCATAACTTCCCAGAAGACTGACCTAGGTGTGTAACAGGAGGTGGATGACACAAGTTTGGAGAGAGCATCCGCCTGATTGTTCTCGGACCTGGGCACCTGACTTAGATGAAATTCATCAAGTGTCCCAACCTCTTCTTTGACCGCCTACAAATATTTGATCATAGCCGGATGGGTGGCCTCATAGTTACCATGATATTGGCTTACAATCAACTATGAATCAGAGTAGGCGTCCACTTTCCTTGCCCCAGCCGCCTTACACATGCGGATGCCGACTATTAAGGCTTCATATTCTGCCTCATTATTTGAGGCTTGGAACTTGAATCGTAGTGCATATTCATACTTGTCTCCTTCAGGAGACTAACATATGACGCATGCACCACAACTGTTTAGGGTGGAGCTCCCGTCCACATATACCTTCCAAACCTGATCAAGGTTCTCAGGATCATTCGGCCTTGTCATTTCGACAATGAAGTCGGCAAACGCTTGTCCCTTAACTGCCTTCCTTGGCTCTAAGGAGATTTCAAGGCTTAGATTTTCAATTGTGCCCATTTGATCATTCGGCCGGATGATTCCATGGTTGGAATTGGCCGCTTGATTGACTGGTCTATGTAAACCACCACCGGATGCACCAGGATGTAAGGTTTTAACTTCTTGACTTCCATAAAGAGGGCAAGTCCAAAATTTTCAACCATGTGGTACCTCAGCTCTGCATTCCGTAGAACATGACTGATGAAATAGACCAGGAGCTTGGTGCCGCCTATTTCAACTAGGAGAACAGCACTGAGCGCATGGTCAGAGACAGCTAGGTACATGTACAACACTTCCTTTGGCAAAGGACTAACTAGCCCTAGCAAAGAGTGCAAGTGTTTTTTCAACTTTTGAAAGGTCGCCTCTGCATCCACCCCCCATTCAAACATTATCTTCTTTTTAATAGCTTGGAAGAAATAGAGGCACTTGTCGCCAGACCGACTGAAGAACCTCCCCAATGCCGCCAGACAACCTGTTAACTATAGTGCGGGGCGACTGCATGTCTATGACTACCTATATTTTTTCCGGGTTGGCCTCTATCCTTCTTTGATCAATCAAAAATCCGAGAAACTTCCCACACTCAACATCAAAGACACACTTCTTGATTGAGCATGACCTAGTGCCGCTTGAGTGTCGCGAATGTTTCTCAAAGATCTGTAAGATGATCCATCTGAAGTTTGGATTTGACTATCATGTCATCAATGTACGCCTCCACATTCCTTCCAATTTGATTAATGAAGACTGTATTAATCATTCTCTGGAAGGTTGCAGGCGCATTCTTCAAACCAAACAGTATCACAGTATAGCAGAATAACCCGTGATCAGTGACGAATGTCGTCTTTTCTTGATCTTTTTTCCACAAGGGTATCTGATGGAAACTTGAATAGGAGTCCATGAAGCTCATTAAGGCATGGCCGACTGTAGAATCCACCAAACTATTAATCTTTGGCAGAGGATAGTTGTCTTTCGGACAAGCCTTGTTCAGATCCGTGTAGGCAACACACATGCGCCAGGTACCATTCAGTTTTTTCACGAACACAACATTGGCAACCCAATCCGAGAAGTAGCATTGCCGAATGAACCCAGCATCCAACAGTTTCTTCACCTTGGCGACTAATGCCTGGCTTCTTTCTTCACCATGATTTCTCTTCTTTTGCCTAACCAACTTCTTTTTGGATCCACAGCAAGTTTGTGGACGGCTAGATCCGGGCTGATGCCTGGCATTTTGTCCACTTCAAAGGCAAAGATGTCTTTGAACTCTTTCAATAGGTTATGCAAGTCTGCACCCAATTTAGCAAAAGCAGTCTTCCCCACCTTAACAGTTCACTCCGGACGTGTATCATCTAGAACAATATCAATGTGCTCACCAGCCGGCTAGGGACGAAGTTCATCCGGCCGTTCTCTTTTTGCCGCTTGTTGTGGGAGCAGGCGCAGCATCTCTGACCTTTTTAAGGTCCCTTGGCTCGTCACCCTGGTCGGATGCTGCCATAGTGGGCTTGACATCCGAGAGATAGCATTCTCTGGCCGTCTTCTGATCTCCTCTAAGGGAGCCGATGAACCATCATCTTTCTCGAACTTCAAAAGCATCAAGGATGGAATGATAACAACTTTTGATTCATTCAGGGTAGCACGACCCAATATCATGTTGTAGGCGGTCAGCTCTTCAACAACTAAGAATTGGACCACCAAGTGTCGTCCTTCTCCCTTTTCTCCCAGTCGATTGGGTAAGTCTATTCAACCTACCGGATGCACAACTCCGCCCCTAAATCCCACTATGGGATTAGAGACCTTGTGCATGTTCCCATGCTTGTGCTTGAGCTTGGTCATGCACTTGTGGCTGATGAGATCAGAGGAACTGCCGGTGTCTATGAGGATTCGGCCCACCTTTTGGTTGGCCACTTTACATTCGATGACAATGGGGTCATCATGCAGCCTCTTGACATTGCCCCTGTCTTCCTCAGAGATGAAAACTTTAGGAAAAGTGTCCTTAGGCACCTGCCCTTCATCAACTGAGCTGACATCTAGCCGCTTGATATCGTCTTTGGTTCCCCGAATGGTTGGGCCGCCTCTAGCATAACCGCCTGCTATTGCATAGATTTGTTCTTTGTCAATATCAGAACTACTAGCAGGTTGAGAGTTTTTCTTGGACGACTGCCCAGGGTTAGTTTGCAGGGTAACCTTGGACCTCAGAACGTAGGATTTGAACACCCCTTTGTCAACCAGGCGGTCCAACAGCCGCCTGAGACTATAGCAGTCATTGGTGTCATGGCCAACGTCCTCATAGAAATGACAATACTTATTCTTGTTCCAATTTTTGGCGGAACCTTTCATAGAAGCCGGCTTCTCAATGGTCACCTAGTCTTTTATCTCCATGAGGATGGAGTAACAATCTTTATTGAACTCGTACTTTAGGGAGTACATTTTAGTTTCCTTCTTTTCCTTCTGGGACGACTATTCAGAAGTATCAGCCACCCAGACTTCTTTTCTTTTCTTATTTTCTTCTTTCTTAGCCGGCTATGATGACTGACTCTCTCTCTTGTCAGACTTCTTTGGGTCCGACTGTTTACTGATGTTGTAGAGTTTGGTCGCCTGTATATAGGCGTCCGCCTCCATCAGCGCTTCTTGGAGGGTCGCAACCCTCTTTTTGTCGAGGTCGAATTTAAAGGCCAACCGTCTTTTAGACCTTTGAAAAAGTCTGTATAGGCCACCTCATCAGACAGCCCTCGAATCTTAATTTTCATCAGATTGAACCGCCTGATATATGACTGAAGGCCTTCTCTCTCTCCCTACTGAAGTGCACCCAAGTCAAGACTTGTTTTCTTCGCAGGGATGTTCATTAAGAATTTGTATGCAAGCATCTTAAAGTTATTGACGCATCCGGTTGGCAGGTTGTCAAACCATTGCTGGGCGACGCCCTTCAATGTGGCCGGGAAGCATCAACACCATGAGGCATCATCCAACCCTTGTAGATACATAAGGTTGGTGTATGTCATAAGGTGATCTTCTAGATTGGTGGTACCATCATAGGTACCTACCAATAAATTTTTTACCTTGGTCGGCTGTGCAGCTTCGGTTATTTCCTTGGAGAACGCAGATGGTTGTTCCCCAAGTCTTAGTAGACGAAGCTTCCAGTCCAAAGGTTGGAAGTTTTGTGCTGCCTACCCCCCCCCCCCCAAGAGGGTCGGCTGCATGCAGGGTTGTCCATACGGCATGTATGGTTGTTGAGGGGCATACGGGGTCGTATAGTGCATCTAAGGACCAGAGTAGGCAGACATGCCGCCTGTTTGGTTCTCTTGGTTTGATTGAGAATTCCTCATTGAGGTATTCTGAAAGTTGTCTTTTAAGTTCGACGTTGAAGCCGACTCTGACAGTTGTATATTCTTCTTCTGCTGGATTAAAATTCGGGCATCAGAATAAGTTTTCTTGGAACCATCCGGCTGAACATGCCGGATGACCTTCCTCTTCCCTAGCTAGGAAACCGAAATTTTGTTAAGTCGATCAAGGGCAACTGTCTCTCCCTAGGCTTAGGGTAAGGAGTAGCCTCTCGGTCCTTCACCGGCTTGTTTCTCCCAGAATGGGAGGGGTTCTTGGCCGGCTATTCCTTGGTGGAGACAATCGTCCGTTTGTCAAGCATGTCCTTAATCTCCCCTTTGAAACTTGTCATGAGACTCATGAGCTCGTCTCTGGTGATAGGGGTTGCACCTTCGGCCGCCTAGTGTTGACTATATATATATATATATATATATATATATATATATATATATATATATATATATATATATATAGGGTCGGGATCCTGTGAGAACCACCCTTTATGTGAGAACTCACACCTTATGTGAGGACAAATCTCAGCCGCTGGATTAGATCAAATCCAATAGCTGAGATTTTCTTTCTCTTCCTCCAGGTTCTCTGATTTTCTACGCTCTTCCATTTCTTCGCTCTTCAATTCCTTTGCCTTTTCTGATTAATTTCTCGCGATTATCTGTTAAGGTATGTAAATTTCAGTTTAATTTTGAATTTGATCGATTTTGAAACATGTTTTTGCGATTTTGATTTCGAAAATTAGGTTTTACGACCTGAAATATGATAAGGATTCTTGTGGTGTTGGTTTTGTTGCTGAACTTTCCGGCGAGTGCAGCCGTAAAACGATAAAAAAAATTTTGAATTTTACATTTGATTTTAGGGTTTTTGATTTTAAGGATTAATTTTTTGGGATAAATTCACTGATAATTGGTAAATATGGTAAAAAAAAAGGTTACAAATGCAGTTGAAATGCTGGTGAGGATGTCGCACAGAGGAGCGTGTGGTTGTGAGACTAATACTGGTGATGGTGCTGGTATTCTTGTCGGCCTTCCTCATGATTTCTTCACTGAGGTGATGTTTTTTTTTTAATTTTTAATTTTGATTTTTGTAATTATTATTAGTATTAAAAAAAGTATTAAAACTTATCTACAATTTCAGAAATTAAGAGTGTTTTTTTTTTGTGCAGTTGTAATCTAGAAGATGTTGTTTCTGCTGATAAAATTATGAGGTATCAAAGGCTTTCTATGACGGAATTTGAGTCTGAGATTTGGAATGATTTTGGCAGAATCATTCTCCATTAAAATGACTGACTTAATATGGTCAAATTATTATTGTTACCTATTTTTTTAACAAAAATTTGTAGTATTTCATCACTTAATTATTTTGTTTTTTAATGAAATTTACAGGTGAACTGGGAAAGTGGAGAAAGGTACCACTACTATTGTCATGTTGATGGATTAGGGAATTGCCGATTCAAGGTTCATACTTATCCCTTCTTGTTACTGTACAATCTTTTAGTTTCTCCATTATTACCTCCTTTCACCTTCTTTTGCGATTTATACATGTCTAATCTTAAATATCAAATTTTATCAAAGTATAATTATCGACATTTTTGTAAAAGAATTACAATTGATAATCCTGGTCTGTAGTTGTTGTAATTTTTGATTGTTGTGTTGTATGGATTATGCTAAATTAATGAATTATTAATGTAATTAAACGTAATTGAACCCTATGTAATTGGATAAGTAATGCATGTTTTGGTATGTTAAGTTGTTTATTGGTAGAAGCAGCAAGACTTATTTGTTGTGGCCTTGGGCGTTGTGTGAATGGTGTGGGCTATCTGTGGCCAGGGAGGATGGGTGTGATGTTGTGTCACTAGCTGCTGTTGAGTGCGTTAGGCAGTTAGGCATGTGGTGTATTGTAGGGTAGCTGAGGCTAGCATCAAGTGGGTGGTAAAATGAGCAACCATTAGTTTGCTCATTTGTCAAATAAGCAAATATTTAGTTACTCATTTGTAAAATAAGCAAACATTTCTTTGATCATTTAGGAAATGAGCAATCAATTTTTTGATCATTTGGGAAATGAGCAATCAATTTTTTGATCATTTGGGAAATGAGCAATCAATTTTTTACTCATTTAGCAAATGAGAAAATAGTTAGTTTCTTATTTGTCAAATGAGCAAACATTTCTTTAATCATTCATTAAATCAACAAGTATTTCTTTGCTCATTTGTGAAATGAGAAATCAATTATTTGCTTACTTGACAAATGAGTAAATATTTCTTTACTCGTTAAATTAGAATGTCTATATAAGTATTGTGTCTTCAGTTGGTTAGCTGTAAAGGAAAGGTGATATCAGAGACGCTATAACAGATGAAACTAGGTACGCACTAAATCTGAACCATCTCAATATATTTTTGCTTATGTAATTTACTTTTGAGTTTATGTCATTTACTTCTGAGTTGATAGAAGTGGTTGAGTATTATTTGGTTGTGTGGTTTTGATTTTAATGGTTGCGTGAAGAGTTGCTGTGTGGGGCTTATGTTTGGTAGAAGAAGCAAGACTTATTTATTGTGGCCTTAGGCATTGTGTGAATGGTGTGGGCTATCTGTGGCCAGGGAGGATGGGTGTGATGCTGTGTCACTAGCTGTTGTTAAGTGTGTTACGCAGTTGGGCATGTGGTGTATTGCAGGATAGCTGAGGCTAGCATCAAGTGGGTGGTAAAGAAATGGTGTTATTACTATTTTTTGGTTAGTGTTGAGCTATGGTTAGTTTTGAGTCAATTAAATTCCTTGGTAATGTAAGAGTAACTATATCGTTGTTCAGTATTCATTACTGTCGAGGTAATTTTTTGTTAGATTACACATAGGAGATGATACCTTATTGATAGCTAGGATATATTCCATTTTCAGATGTACATTAAGGTTTTCCTTAATCATTAGCTGTAGTTTTGTAATTTACATGCTAATTGAGTGTAGTTTCAGGTGTAAGCTCTTCAAGAACCAATTCCTAGGTCATATATCGAATGAGCCAAACAATTCTTTGCTCATTTATCAAATGAGCAAACAATTCTTTGCTCATTTATCATATGAGCAAACAATTCTTTGCTCATCTATCAAATGAGCAAATAATTCTTTCCTCATTTATCAAATAAGCAAACAATTCTTTGTTCATTTATCAAATGAGAAACAATTCTTTGTTCGTTTTGTCAAAATGAGCAAACAATTCTTTGTTCATTTATTAAACGAGCAAACGATTCTTTTTTCATTTATTAAACGAGCAAACAATTCTTTGTTCATTTATCAAATGAGCAACAATTCTTTGTTCATTTTATCAAATGAGCAAACAATTCTTTGTTGATTTATCAAATGAGCTGATTAAATATTTATAACATAGAAAATGATTTAAAACATATGATAAACCTATTAGCTCAATTGGTAGAGCACTATGCAAATGCATAGAGGATGTAGGTTTAATTCTTACATAGGTTATCTCTATAAACAAAATTAATTAAGAAAAAATAATCAAATTCGTACTAAATTATATGAGCAAAAAAAATGGTTTGAAATGATTTAAAACTATATAGACTTTGTTACAATTAAACTCTCATACAAACTTGTGTCTCCACATTACATAAATGAACCTACGTGGGATTTGAGCCCACATCTTTTGTGCATTTGCACAATGCTCTACCCTTGAGCTAGTAGGCTAACGTATTTAAAACATTCAAACACACTCACAAATGAGCATTGATTTGAAAAAATGAGCAAGAAACATTTTCTCATTTGACAAATGAACATTAAATAATTTTCTCATTTAACAAAGGAGCTTTGAATTTTTTTGCTCATTTGACAAATTAATGCTCCGATGAAGCTAGATAGGCTCTTATGATCAAAATTGTTTAGTTTGTGTTGATGCAAGAACAAATGATATTTGCTTGTAACTTTGTGAGTAGTATATAATATGTTGTGATACAGTAGTATGTTGTGTTTGCTCTTACTATTATACCAGCTAAGAGCATGATTTTCATCTCTTTTCAGAGACTCAACAAGGAGTCAGGATGCAAGAGGACAAAAGCAACTTATATCAACTTTTAAAGCAGAGAAAGTCCTAGAATCAGATGGATACATGTCCAAATTCTAATGGTAACACGCAAGAAAAAGTCCTAGAATCAGACTAAAACATTTACAGATTCTAATTACAACACACCAGAGAAAGTCCTAGAAACAAATAGATACATTTCCAAACATGAAAATACACTCATCAGTAAACAAAATACTTGGGTACTCGTCTACTTTATTTGTTCATTTGTCAAATGAGCAAATAATTGTTTGCTCATTTGATAAATGAACAAAAAATTATTTGTTCATTTGATAAGCAAAAAAGTATTTGCTAGCAAAAAATTATTTGCACATTTTTTATCATTTGATAAATGAGCAAAAAATTATTTAACACTTATCTCATTAATTAAGTAGTTTCGACCAAACATTAACATATATAATCAACCTACTTCTAATTTGAAACAAAACAAGTCAATTAAGCTATCTTCGAACAAGTTACTAACCATCCAAAAAAAATTAAGGTAGAAAATTAAAAATAACTTGGACTAGCAACTAGCCAACTATATAACATTGGTAAGTTGATATATATAAACAAAAAGATGATACACAGCTTATATATCAATTGAAAGAAATTGATAACACCATGACAACTCACCTATGTATGTAACTAGACCCCTTTCCTTTAACAATAAATTAAATCTCTTGATTCACTCTTAGTTCTAACCCTTGAAGGTCCAAGATGATGTTTATGCCTTTTTTGTTTTTTGTCGGTCTAAGAGCCTAGACATCCTCGACTTGCCTCTTCCATCCAACAAGTTACATTTTACTGATGATGGGGATCAATTAGCCACTTACTTCGAATCGATACTATGTTAAAAAGCCACATAAGAAGCACAAATGGTAAGCATATAAATATATTTTTGTATGTATACCATATCTCGGCCACTGCTGACATACTGTGCATAGTGCACATTCCACATAATTTTCATTCCCATATAAACCAACCTTCTCAGCTTGCACAATATAATATGTTATTATGAGCAACAGCAACTTCCTAGAAGATGCAATTAAAACATGGTATAGTTAATATTCACATTTTGAAAAGATATTTATACTTGTCTTTACTTCCCCAATGTTTTGTCCTTGCTAACCAAAGAACGATACATCTCAATAAAATTACTAAGGTGCACAAATCTGTGGAGAAGACAACACCACTAGCAAAGGTAGGATGTATAAAAAGAATAAAAAATAAAAAAAAAACTAAATTAATTGACATATATATGCAACTGCTTATAGAAGGTATTCTCTTCTTTTCTTTTTTGTTGTGTGACAAACTCAGGTTACTAACAACCGAAGCTAATCTTATACTCATTCGAGCTCGGCCAAATTATAAGCAAGTGAAGTAACTAATCAAATTCATTAAGATTGGAGGAGGTCAAACAAGTCCATAGGTAAACATTTCTCAAATCAGTGATAACTTTTACTACTTAGAAATTCCAACCTTTTTTTGAACATGTCATATTACCTACCCTATCCAATATCCAAAATTATATATACTCATATAACGGAGGAATTTTTTGGACGAAGAGGAAAACAGTGGGTCTTTTTGATGGTGGGGAAAAGTTAATCAGTGTGATAAATTTTTGTTTATTACCATTAGTATCATATGATCCTTCCCCACCATCTCCACTTAAGGGAAGTACTCTCTTTATGTTCTAAACTTCTAATTATATCTTCTAAATCTACCATATTTATTCTTATGTTCTAACTAAATTGTTCTCCTCATCAAACATAAGTACATAACCCAAGCAAGTTAAATTTGAACAATTATACTACTTCAATACTTCGTATAAATTTAGGGAAAAAAAACCCTAGATTTTACAATAATTGATTCAAAGGGAAATTCAAATAGAATTCTACAAAACTAAACAGCATTAGATTGAATAACTCTATATAACACATAATATTCAGCAAAATATCATCGAAAAATCGATCGCAAACACAAAATTCGGAAAATAAACAAAACTCAAAGCAATTGAACACACACAAAGAATGTATTGAAATGTCATCCAATTGGAACAATCAAAACCGTAATTCAACATGAAAAAGTATACAAATGATAAAAAAAAATTAAGTCAAAAAAACATACAAAATATTGAAAAAAAAGAGCAAAATTGAACAACATTATGAAAAAAAATTCGAATAATACAGGAATTACGTGATTAAATTGCAAAACTTACAACAATTTGATGATAAATAATTCAATATCGCCGATTTGATCTTCATCTAAGTAAAGCCCCTGAGTCAAAATTTCAGAGAGAGAATGTGAGGGATTTGAACAATAAAAGAAATTTAAACAATAAGAAGGGTAGAATCGTAGGTTTTGCTCGAAATCCAAAGGGAGATGAAAGAGAATAGCTGCAATTGAGGGAAATTCATGGGTTTCTTCAGCAATGGTGATGAAGGAGGAGAGAGAAAATAACTTGCAAAATGAAGGAGGAGAGAGAAAACGCTGATTTTTTTTATTTATTTTTTTGAAATTATGTTTGACCGAGATAAATGGTAGCCATTGGATGCAATTTATCCAACGGTTGTAATATGTCCTCACATATACCAGGTTCTCACCATAAGGCATGTGGTCTCATATGATCCCATATATATATATATATAATATATATATTGTCTCGTGCAAACATATGATTGAAAGCCTTTTTCATTTTCGAAAGAAAAAGAAGAGGAATTGAAGCCTTTGAAACCCTTTTCATGATGGTAAGAAAAAGAAAGAAAAGAAAGAGCTAAAGAAAAGGAAATAGAAGCTTTTTCGTAAAACCAATAAGTGATCTTCGAAATTGCCATTTTCGCGATTTTGCAGATTCAAGAAAGAAGTCTGGAACCTCTGAGGTCCCTTCTTGCCATACGAGCTTTCGGAATCTTTTGCGGCGAAGAGGCTGGGCTGACTACCCAGCACGCGTCGTTCCTTACGATCCTATCGCTATAACACATGCGCTATTAAGACTTGCCGAGCAGTCATCCGATACGATTGATGGCTTACCCCTACAAGAAAAGGAGGCGGGCGTTCAACCCAAAAGGTTGGGGGGTTGCTAGAAACCTCAGTAGGGTTGGTGCTCCTAAGGGTTCGCATTTTTAACCAAACCATTCATCTAGGTTAAAGCAAACGCCTAGAGAGGTATCCATTACCTCGGCAAGGCGGTAGATCTTGATAGAGAACCGGGGGAGGAGTCTGCTGCGTAGGGGAAGATTCTCACGACTAGGAGGAAGATTGAGACCATGGAGTTAGAAGAAAGGAGCACCTGAATGTTTCGCAGGAGTAGCGTCCCCATCCTTGTGTTGTAAGCCTACGGCCCCCCCAATCATTCCTTTCCCTAAATGAGCAGGTGAACTTCTGCTTTAAAAAAATAGCAAAAAGGAACGCGACCCCCCAACCCCACGTGGGATAGTTTCCCAAGAAGGAAGTTCGCAAAAACAATAGCTCTGTAGGGTTGAAGAAACCGTAATCAGGGATTCTTGGGGCATGCAAGGTATGTAGGGATTCAAAAGTGGAGTAGAAATTCTTGGAAAAATGCAAAATCTAGGTCCCTAATTTGTTCAACAAAATGCTTGGCAGAGCTGCAAAAACAGCAATAAGATCCAAGGCTTAGTTGAGCAGCTTAATTAGGGGGAAAGCGGGTTATGGCACAAGAAGGCGGAGATTGATAAAAAAAAGGCCGAGTAGCTGTCGGTACTTCCTGGTCGGGAGTCGGTCCCACAGGTGGCCGATCATCGGTATGTGTGTGTGTGTGTGTGTGTGAGAGAGAGAGAGAGAGAGATAGAGAAGGGTGATTATGGTGAGAAGCGTGAGAATCTGAGATACATCAGACTAAAATTATAGGTACATCAAATTTAAATAAGAGATACATCAAATTTAAATTAGAGATACATCATGCTAACACTAAATTAATGATACATCAATCGTATATATATATATTGTAGAAACATTAAGAAAATTATAGTAAATACGTAACATAAATTTTATAAATACATCAAGAAATTGATATAGATACATCAAACTAAAATTTGAGGTAGCAACTTGCAAGTACATCAACAACTAAAAACAAATAGCAAAAACATTAAAATTAAAAAACAAATGATGAGTTGCTGACATAGTAGCAACTTGCAACAAGTATCCCAAATAACTACTCCAATTCTACACGATTAGGGAAGAAGAATCAAATACCATAGGCTGCATTCTTTTTGTTTTTGTATAAATAAAAAATGAATTTAATTAGCAACAAATCTGATGGGCTTCGTTGTATCCAATTTTCAACCTTTTTATTTGGTAACTTAACCAATCGGAGTTTTTCAGCGACAAATCGGCTTTATACCAGCGATCTTTGACGATGTTTGATTGAATTAGAGATGGTAGTTATATGAATGTGCATTTGCAATTTATTTTTCAATTTATTACGAGATTCATATTTTCGGCAAAAGATGGGGTTGTTTGCTGGTTATTATGAAACGAGAAGGTAGAAGAAAGGAGATGGATCGATCAAGTGAGGTGGTGAGGAATTTGGTTTCCAGGTGGTCAGAGAAGAAAGGGATAAAGGAGTATGGGGGCAATTTAATTGTCGTTGGTTTATCAGTGAGATATTGAAGAGCAATTTTTGTTCTTTGGTATGCATATAATGAAAAAAAAATCCCTTCAACAGTATCAAATTGGGAATTGAGGGGTAGGGATGGCAATGAGCAGGGTTTAGGTAAAGTCTAGTAATATTTAAACTCACACTCACACTCACACCTGAAATTTTTATCCATATTCATACCTTATCCGGACAGTTGGACCTCTTAAGTCTAAACTTTAAGACTCTTACCTGAGACTTAAGGGTCTAGCATGATCTAAGTTGGGTCAAATCTAGGTCCTTTACACAATGCAAAAAAAAAAAAAAAAAAATTGTTAGAGAAACAACTCGATTAACCAAAAGTGGTTCAGTTGATGGTTGAGGCACATGAAAATGTTTTTTTATTTTATCATGTCCCCTCACATGAGAGCCCGTTAGGCTTAATGTGAATACAACTTGGGCCACCCCATACTGAGCGCGAAATCATTTTCATTTGAAAGAAGGGGTGGAGTAGCTCTAGTTACTAGTTAGAGGACCAACTCAACTAAAGGATTAAACCGATAGTTAAGGCACAAGAAATAAGTTTTACTCTTGTGCAGGTATATCAGTATATGTATGTGAATTTTATGGATCCTTGGGTCGGTGTGGGTGTGAAAACTTTATACTCGGACAGTTGGACCCTTACCTTACCTAATGCCACCTAGTCCCATACCCTACCCAAACTAATATGGTCTAGAAATAAGACTCGTGGATGTATTATATAGGAAGGTCCAGTAGGGTTTACGTAGGGTCCTAGACCCATTGTCATCCCTGGTGGTAAGGAGGGACTCATCTTTGTACCACAAGATTGGGAGAGGTAAACAAATGGGGGTAATGGATACCCTTTAAAATGGAGTGTTTAACCACACGTCTCACACTTAATATTCAATAGGAATTGAAAATGATAATGAAAATGGTTAATTGATTCCAATACCATCACTCAAGAATACAATAATTTTTTTGGTATTAACTGAGTGCCAACTACGAGCATGTTTGATAATATATTCTTATTGGTTGGAAATGAATTTCGTCAAACCATTGTCGTTATCAAGTGTTTGAGTGGGTAACAATAACCATTATTTAGGGGTAATGATTTCTAACTATTTGTTACCTCTCTAAAATCTAAGGTAACCTTATGATTACCATCCTCAAACCAAAATATGTGTAAAATTCAAGTAATTCTTTTCCTTGATTAAACTAAACAACTGAAAATACTACCACCATTAACAGTTATTTGCAACAAAGGAGGGTAGCACAAACTCCCAAGCAAAACTTTTAAGGGGTGTTTAAGTGAGAATAATTGAAAGAAAGGGCATGTGATTAATTCATTAAAAAGGAGGGAAAGGGGGACCCGAATTTTAAAAGAGGAGAGAGAATATGAATATTAGTGGGTTTTTGCTTTCCTTTCTAATATTTCACCAACTTTTAATTAAAAGTTTATACCTTTTTTCATATCAAAATTTTCCCTCCATTTGAATTTTCATTCAAGGTAGGGTATATAAACCTGTGACCAGAATTCATAGTTCAAAATATTCATACAAACCAAATGTTCTACCCTAACCAAATTACAGCATGTTTTCCTCACAAACGTTAGCACTAATTTTCAGCTTAAACTTATTCTCCAAAACTACCTTCCTACAACTAATTAGTGCGAGTTTAAAAGTAGCATCCATCATTTTGTAATCTACAGTCTGGTTCAACTTGAGTACTTCAAAAAAAAAAAAAAAAAAAAAACAACCCCCACTTTATCACCATTACTCAAATTTGTAAGGAAAAAAACTTCAGAAATTAAAATGGTAGAATTTTTCGATGAGGAATTTTTTGGCATAGATCAGTTGCTAAATGATAAAGATTATATGGAAGACAGTGATTCAAGCAGCATGGAAGAAGGTGACAACATTCATCAAAATGTGTTACATGAAGATGCATTGCAACAACCTAAAGGTAGAGAACAACTTGCTGCTATATAAAAAAAAGAGATTGTTGATACAACTCTAGTCAAAATGGATGGTCTGGATCTGCCAAGAGGTTTTTTTTTGTCACAGTAAGCAAGAAAATTTAATGTTCATAGGTCATCAATAAAAAGATTATTCAAAGACATAAAGAGACAAATGGCTGATGGGAATGCGATTGATGTCAGAAGCAAGAAGCTTGGCAAAACTAGACCCAAACCAACAGAGTATACAGAAGAGTTCCTGCAGTCAGTCCCTTTGTAGAAAAGGACAACAGAGAGAAACAATGGTGATGCTCTTAATATTTCACATGTGACAATTCACAAGTTAAAGAAAAAAGGGAGGCTGAGAACACATACAAGCACCAACCACCCAGCCCTGACATCTAACCATAAGATAGTAAGACTAAAATGGGTTTTAAGTCATCTTCTGCCTATTGAACATAATGTAAACCCAAAGTTTGAGGATATGCAGCAAGTAATACGCATTGCTCAAAAGTGGTTCTACTTGAACCCAGAAACAAGGAGGTTCTATCTGCTGTCAAATGAACCAATTCCATATAGGTGCCAACAGTCAGAAAGATTCAAGGTAAAAGGAATGTTCATGGCAATGATTAGGAAACCAATTTTTGACACCCATGGACATGTGCTACATGATGGAAAATATGGAATCTTTCCATTTGTTTATGAGAACATTACTAAGAAAAAAAGCACAAACAAAGAAGCTGGAGCAGTGGAAATTAAGACAGCTCAAAAAGTAAACAAGGAGGCAATTAGAGCAATGCTACTCAACAAAGTAATACCAGCAATACAAAGTAAATGGCCTCCTCATATGTCTGATGACATATTTATTCAATGGGACAATGTTAGACCTCATCAAATTCTAAAGGATGAGGAATTCATTACTGCATGTCAATTAAATGGGTTCAACATTCAACTCATTTACCAACCAGCACAGTCACCTGACTTGAATGTGCTAGATCTTGGCTTGTTCAATGTGATTCAGTCTATACAGTACCAATCATTCCCTAAGAACTTGGGGGGACTCATAGACAAAGTCACAGAGGCTTATGACTTGTTTAATCCAATACTAAACAAGTACAGTTGGATAACAATACAAAGTTGCATGATAGAAATACTAAGTCATCTAGGTGGGAATAATTTTACCCCACCACACAAAGGGAAGAAAAGGCTGGAAAGGCTTGAATTGCTGCCAGAACAACAGGAGGTGCACAGGGATTTGGTTCAACAAGTTGTTGAATATCTCAACACTTTATTCATACCAACAGGGGAAGGAAATGAAGTGGATGAAGACATGCAAGTGGATGCAGACGAAAGATAACAGAGAAAGATAAGGAAGGTGATAGTGGGACTACCACACATAACCAATGAAGAGGATGAAAACCAATGGTAAAATAGTAGGCAGTCTTTTGTGTTTTTGGTTTTACCATTGTTTGAAATTAATTGGTTATGTGTATTTTGCTCAAATTCAGATCAAATATTGTAAGGCAGTATTAACTAGCTTCTTGTAACTAACTTACAACTGAAGTTTTTGGAGCAATTCCAACTAATCAATTTAGTGTCAAATGAGTCCCTTCATCATTTGGATTTTTCAAACATACACACATTATAACTCACATCTCATGTAGGGACACACATCTCATTAAGGGACTCAAATTACAGTAGGCACCAACAACTGACTAAGAGGACAAGCCTAGCCATATGTCATGTTATTCTCTCTTACTATAGTCATTGAGAACATAACAGACAAGGGTTATCATCACTCATCATGTCACAATTCCCATAGCCACTATATGCCAGAAATGAACAACAGAAGCCACAAATGAACAACTAGAAGCCACAAATGAACAATCTCAAGCCACAAATGAACAACCAGAAGCCAAAATTTATCAACCTTAAGCCACAAATTTACAATCAGAAGCCACAATTTATCAACATCAACCCACAAGTAAACAACCAGAAGCCACAATTTATCAGCCTCAAGCCACAAATTAACAATCAAAAGCCACAATTATCAACATCAAACCACAAATAAACAACCGGAAGCCACAATTTATCAAACTCAAGCCACAAATTAACAACAAGAACCGATAATTTATCAGCATCAAGCCACAAATAAACAACTAGAAGCCACAATGTAACAACCAAAAGCCACAAATTATCAATCAGGACCACTGGACATCAACCATAACCATCAATTAACAACCATTACCCACAAATTAACAACCATAGGCAGAAATTATCAACTATATGCCACCAGTTTAACAAAACAACAGAAATTCATACATAATTATCATAATCAACAAACAGATTAGGGACTCAGGGTAAATGTAAACAATCTAATGGAATAGTTTAGGGTCAGAAGGGAGTTACGTTGCGAAATTAGTTAGAGCAAGTGATGGAAGGGTTGTCAACCCCCTCAACACAACATTTTTGTCAACAAGGGACCCAGATCTAACCCTTTTCTTTCTAGACAGAGGAGTGTCGGACTCAACAGCCTCCTGGCAAGGATTTTGTTTTCAACAGCCGTAAAAGGCTCATCAGCAACCTAGGTCTTCACAGCATGAGCATTTTCTATAGATCCCTCACCATTTTTACCTAGATCTAAAACGTTAGACCCCTCACCTTGTTCACTGGAGTCGTCAACAGCAAGCTTCGCACCCACACCATACATACAGCGCATATCTAGGTATGTTGCCCTATACGTATGGACGAGCTTCATTTTCCCAGTACGACGTTGGCACCTATATGTCGCGTAAAAGCCCAGATCTGGTTTATTCTCGTTTGGGGAACTCATTTTTTGTTGTTTTTCAAAGAAGGAAGTAGATCCATAGAGAGAAAAGGTGGAAAATCTGGTGAAATTAGGGTTTCAACAAGGAGGAGAGAGAGTGAAGTATACGGACGAGCTTCATTTTCCCAGTACAACGTTGGCACCTATATGTCACGTAAAAGCCCAGATTTGGTTTATTCTTGTTTGGGGAACTCATTTTTGGTTGTTTTTCAAAGAAGGAAGTAGATCCATAGAGAGAAAAGGTGGAAGATCTGGTGAAATTAGGGTTTCAACAAGGAGGAGAGAGAGTGAAGTATAGTATAGCGAAAAAGGAGAAGAAAGAGGGTGTTGAAATCTGGAACCATCTCCAGTTTTAAAGCCTTCACTGGCCTTATTAATGGGAGTGGTTGAAGGTTGCATTGATGAAGGTTGTAGAGAAGATGAATGAGGAACCGGTGAGATAAAGAAAATGAGATCCAGATCTTAATTTTTGGTGGGAATCATTAGATTAGTTTTGTAGATAAGAGGAATAATAAATTAGGATTGCAAAGTAAGTTAGCAATTAATCAATTTTTAATAAGGGCATCTTTGTAATTTGGTCACATAAAAAGTTACTAAAAAAGGGAAAAAAAAAGTTTGTTGCAAATAATAGTTAGTACCCTTTTTTGGTAAATGTTGCAAATAACTGTTGACGGAGGTAGTATTAGAATTAACAAACGGGTTAACAATTTTATGTAACAAACGGGTACCTGATTAGTGATTACGAACACCCTTGAGTCCTTGACCGGCCAAATGTAGGGGTGAGCATGGGTCGAGTACTCGTACCGTTAACACTATCAGTTCAGGTACCCGATAACCAATAACACTAAAAATGATATCCATTAACCGAACCGATAAGTTCGGATACCCGAATTTTCGGATCGGTTATCGAGTACCCAACATGATATTCAATTAAAAAAAATTTAAACTTTATAATATAGTTATTATTATGATATCATTCAACAATAATTAACAATGATACCACATGATCATGATTAAATTACTAATAATATTAATAATTATTTAAATTATGAAGTGATTATGAAGTAAAGTAGGAGTTTAGATTTTGGATAAATAGATTTAAGTAGGAAAAAAAAATTGCTTATCGGATCGGATCGGGTAACCATTAATTTTAAAATGATACCCAATAACCGTACCGGATAACAAATTATCGGATCGGATACCTGAACCGTTATGATTATCGAAACGGACACTTAATTTTCGATTCGGTTACGGTTCAAATTTTCGGTTTTTGAATAATTTTGCTCAGCCCTAGCCAAATGCCAACTACTTCTCAAGTTCTCATCACTAATCATCAAACTGCCCGCCAAAAGAAAAAAAAATCGAAATCTTTTTAATAGTTTATGCTTCTTCTTGCGACTACCGTTCAACTCCTCCCTTCTCATCTCCGGCGCAGTTGTGCTTCAATGACCAGACCTCAACGATCAAAGCATCGGATTAATTCTAATTCCGACGAAAACCCATCTCAATCAAAAGTCAACTTTCGCGCTTCCAAGTCAAAATTTAAATTGAAAACCCAATTATCTCCAGAACGTCCAATTTCAAACAATTCTCATATTAATTACCAGAATTTGGCAATTTTAGGGCCCGATTTTTGCTCCATTGATGCTCTTGATCTTGCTCCACTTCTTCTTGGCAAGTTTCTTCGTCGTGACGATGTTATACTTCAGATAACTGAGGTGAGATTTCATTTGCTATTGATTAAGCACACCAACTGTTCGACGAATTTACTCAACGAAATGGAAACTTGCTACAGTACTACTTTTCTTGCTTTGTTAAACTGTGAAAAATGTCATTGAATTCAGTTTCAGGGGTCATAAAATCATGATCGGGGTGGGTGTTCTCTCTGTATTATCTATTTGGTTTGTGGGTTAGTTTAAGACCTGATTTCTGGAGACGGTTGTGTCTAGGTTTTCAGGAAATTCATGGGTGGTAAACTTTTGCAGGTGGAAGCGTATAGGCCAAATGATTCAGCATGTCATGGTCGCTTCGGCGTTACAGCTAGAACAGCTCCTGTTGTAAGATAAGAATGTTGATTAGTTATTTTGTCTCAGCAACTTAAAATCTTATACCTTTTTAATAAAGTATGAATCTTGTTTGTTTGTCCTGTGCAATTTGGGTAGTTTGGACCAGGTGGGCATGCTTATGTGTATCTCTGCTATGGTCTTCACATGATGCTTAATATTGTTGCTGATAAGGAGGGTGTTGGGGCTGCTGTGTTGATACGTTCTTGTGCTCCTGTTAGCGGTAATTGCCCGTCAGAGTTACATCATTGGGTTGTTAGCATGATGCTATGCAAGTTTAGTTATGTGATGTTATGTTGTATGAAAATATGTTATGTGGTTGGTTGAATGTATTGGTCTTTCAAATCTGGCTTATTCTATCAATTTTTACTTTTTCGTTGGTTGATGCATGTATGATACTCATCCCTTGTACAAGACAACAATAATGATTTATTTATAATGAAGAAGAGCATTCCATAATTTTCTATTGGATATAGGTGAAGGAGAGGTGACGAGACTAAAATCCTTAATTAGTAGATGGAGAGTTTTGATTATGTGGCTTAATGTTGCAGGTTTGACAACCATTCAGCAGCGTCGTGGTCAGATTACTAATAAGCCTGTTCTTCTTGCTGGGCCAGGAAAGGTCAGCACTCAGCAGTCAATCTTTACAGTCCCTATATTTAATAATTTGGGTATAAGTAAATGCTTGATAATGTCATTTGTTGGTTTTGACATTTGATGTCAAAAAGGGTATCTTTTAATCTTTTCAAATGTTAGCAATCACATTGTACGATTTCAAAGACCAAAAAAACAATCACTGTAATATTCTAATTCTATTCTTGCAAAGCTTTATTCCTCATCGACTTAAAAAAAGAAGATTAAAAGTTGTTCTATATCTGTTTTAAGTTTTCTGGTCGGGAAATTAAAGGAAGGGATACCAGTAAGACATCCATATGTTTTGAAATTTTGTAATTTTAGGTCTGCAAATTTTACCACCTACTTATTCAAATGATTGCTCAAAATTAATGGTATACACATTTTGTATTCTGCTTATATAATAACTATGAGGTCTTTATATCCCTTGAAACAGAGAAAGTTTTTTCTGATTACTTCACGGGCATGCATCTCCTATATTTTCCCTTCATTTCATTTTGTTGTAGCTCATGGACCTTTGTGAATTCCTATGTTCTATCCATATTTGTATCATTGATCAGCAAATACCTTAAGATATACATTGCATTAAAGCATCACATAGGGTCCTCTTTATATGCATACAACACCTCAAACACAATTCTTCAACAAAGAATGAGGGGAAACTGATTTTGGCACAACTTTTATTGATATTGGGCTCACCTCTATGTGACAAGAGCATATAAAATTGTGCTCTCACAATGGGTGTGCCAAATCATTTCCCACAATGAGGAGGACCATGAACAATATAATACTGTGTAATATAAATCCGTGCCTTGTCGCAGGCCATAATACTTGAATTATGGTATGTCCCATGTGGCCTAGTTCTCTTTTTCATCCACATCATCAGACACTAAATGATATACTACTATCAGACACTAAATGCATGCACCACTGACTGTTGTGTACTTAGCACAGTCAGCAGTCAGTTCTTCTCTCATTTTCAGTTCTAGAATTTGCATTGCTCTGATTTTTGTACAACTATACACTGCTGCATTGCCAAACTTCCTCATTGGAAATCCTATTAAAAAAAAAAAAACTAATAGGAAAACTGATACCTTCTGTAGTTCTCTTTGATTTATTAAACTCACCAATGTTGTGCTCTTGAAGTGTCCTAAGAGGCATTCTGGGAAAATAGTACAAAATTACCAATAGGTCTTGAACTTTTTGTTAGCAAAGAACATCATTGTTGTTTGGCCCTCCTTGTTTGCATTGAATCACTGGTGAAACGATCATTCAACAGTGATAATGTGCAATGTACTCTATGCATATGATGTCTAGTCTGATCTCAGGGCGACTATTTGTAACTGCAACCAGGGCTGTTATATACTCTTGCCTAAGTTACTAACTTGCTAGTTGAGGGAGGAGGGAATCTGTGCCTTTTCCTCACTACCAAGATTGACAGATTTTACTAAAGGAATGTTAACCTTGGCGTACTTGAATCAATTTCTTGAAGATTATCATTATTGCTGTCACTATGCTAGTCCTTTGATAAAACAAAAGCGGACCATGACTTTGACTCTTTGAGTGAGATAAACAGAAGTATAAAACATCCTTTGGTTAGATAAGCAGTATTTTTTTGCTATGTATAGGTCCTCATTACTAGCAATACTGGGCAATCAATTATTGAATAACTAATCCAATTGCACTTCTCAACTTAACACTTATAAATAATGTTCTTAACAGGTTGGACAAGCACTTGGATTATCAACCGAGTGGTCAAATCATCCCCTTTATGTACCTGGTAAGAATATTGTAAGATACCTTGTCCTTTGTCGTGTTTGATATTCTAAATTCTGCATAATCAGGCTGAAATAAGATGATTTTTCAATGATATATGCAGGCGGTTTAGAGCTTCTGGACGGGCCAAAGCCTGAAAAGATAGTAGTTGGTCCTCGTGTTGGCATTAATTATGCTTTGCCTGAGCATGTAAATGCATTGTGGAGATTCGCTGTCGCAGGTAGTCCATGGATTAGTGCTCCAAAGAACACACTTAGGCATCCTTGACAGGAAAATAATTCTTATGGCCCCTTCTGATCACATCAATGTATGTTGAGAGGACAAAAATAAGCTTACACATTCTGCTGTTAACCAACTAGGAAAGCACTTTTTGCCCTCCCTTCTGAGGGAGGAGGAAGTAATGTAGTGTTTTTATGTGTTTGTTGGTACATACATGATAAATTCGTAAATATTAAAAATTAATATTGGTACCATTAAGATGTGAAATGTACCATTGATAGTGGAATAGTAATATCAATGGAATGGTACTAAAAATTGTTACAATGGTATATTTTTGAAGCTAATATGTGTACCACTAGATTGTAAAATTGTGTCATTGGTAGTGTAATGGTATACTGTATAATAATTGGTTGTAATGGTACTAAAATGACTACAGTAGTACAATTAAAACTTGAAAATTAAAGTAATAATATACTGTCTCATCACCTTTATTGTTATGCTAAGTTATTAATATGCCTTTGTTATGTACCAACAGATGCATAGCAATACTCCCTTTAAAACTCCTTCTAAGGTGCCTTATTTTTTTTGGTAAGAATGACCATATTGAACCAACACATCTCACAGATAGTCCATCTACGCAGACCATCCCTTGAGAGTAGGGGTACTATTTGTCCTCCTTTCTGAGGTGCTTATTAGTCCCTATACCCAAGTTGATGTGTTGGTTAGTTGATCCACTTTTAAAGTGGAAACTTAATATCTATATAACACTTTTCACATTGTAACCCGTAAAGTACATTTAGTTTTCATACAGTAACTTTGTCGTTATTAACACATATATACATCTAGTAAACTAGTACCACTCGTACATCTAGTAAACTAGTACCGCTCGTCAATATCTTTCGATAATGTTTAATCATGTCGTCACAATTCTCACACCCTCCATTTTTCTAGATATACAATTGATTGGCAAAGGGTTTTAGTGCGTATCATATCCGCTTGTGGATAGCGCATATCAAACGGCGATCAACATCGAGAGACTTCGAGCTAGAGATGGAAAGCCGAAGGAGAATGTTATGACTTTTAAGGTTGATTCGCATGTGAAATCGGGTAACGGAGAGAAGACCTTTTGTACTCATTGCAATTGGATCGGTCATGAAAATAAGGGTTGTTATCAATTGATCAGCTTTCCCGACGGATGGGATGAAAATAGGAAAGGCGGAAGAGGAAAAGGTAGAGGAGGCTCTAGCTCTCGTGGAGGAAGAGGGGGCCGTAGTACAAGTGGGGGGGGGGGGAGAGAGGAAATTATTCCACAAACTCCACACACCGAGCAAATGCTCTACAAGGAGGAGTTAACAACAATAGGGCAATAGTTCGTCTTCCCAAGGAACGTCTACACAAGGTCTTACGGGTGTTACTTTAGATCAAGCACAACAACTCATAGATTTCCTTGCTAAAAAATCTAAGTCTCAATTAGAAGGTAATGCAAGATTGTGGATTGTGGATACCGTACCATCTAATCATGTTACTAATGATATTTCGATTATGAAAAATGTAAATTAAAGACAATTGTAAATTAAAGACAATACAAAATTGTCCGATAGGGATTATCGGATGGTTAAACGGTGAATGCAAATCAATTGAGTTCGGTTACACTAGAGGGTGGCTTGATGATCGATAATGTGATGTTTGTACCTCATTTAAATTGCAATTTAATTTCTGTCACACAACTTAGTGATGAATTGAGTTGTACTATACAATTTACAAACAAAATTTGTGTTATTTAGGACTAGTTGATGAGGACGATGATTGGAGTGGGTAAACGCCAAGGTGGACTTTATTTTTTCCAAGTTGTACCGCAAGTGAAGGTTCTAGCAGTGAATTGTGTGGTGGATTTTTGGCATCAACGCATTGGTCATCCGTCGGAGAAAGTTCTAAAGTTACTTGTGCCTATGAGTAACTCTATTTTAGGAAGAATAATCATATTTGTGATGCATGCCCTCGTGTAAAACAATCTAGAAATCGTTTTCCTATTATTGAGAATAAAGCTAGTAGCTTGTTTGATTTGGTTCATATTGATTTGTGGGGTCCCTGCAAGACGCCTTTATCTTGTGGAGCAAAATTGTTTTTGACAAAAGTAGATGATTTTTCTAGGGGTGTTTGGATTTATTTGATTAGCTATAAAACTGAAGTTGAATTTACTTTTCTTAATTTTATTGCCTTGAACAAGCGTCAGTTAGATAATGGTATTGATTTAAATAATTTACGAGAATATTTTGTGAAAAATGGAATTATTTTTTAGTCTACTTGTGTTGGAACCCCGCAACAAAATGGGAGAGTTGAAAGAAAGCATCAGCATATCTTGAATGTTGCTCGGGCATTGAGATTTCAGGGAAAATTGCCTATCAAATTTTGGGGGGAGTGTGCTTTGACGTGCGTGTAATTTGATTAATCGGACTCTGAGCTCTCTTCTTAAAGGAAAAACACCATATGAGATTTTGTTTGGGAAATCCCCGTCTTATGAGTTTATTCGTGTTTTGGGTTTGTGTTAAGCTCATAATCAACGAAGTCAGGGTGATAAATTTGAGTCTTGAAGTTGAAAGTGTGTATTTCTTGGCTATCCATTTGGCAAGAAAGAGTGGCAATTGTTTGATGTAGAAACCCGAGAATAGTTTGTATCTCGTGATGTTAAATGAGCATGTTTTTTCATTTGAGGAGTCACTAGATTTGGAGCGTGAATCTTCTTTCGCTAATGAAAATTTTGATTTGAGCAATAAGATGATTTCGTCATATGGCATAAGGGTGAAGTTGAGCTTGGGTATAGTGAGTTGAGTGACGAAGAGGTTTGAGGAGTTGAGATTATTTTGTCAATATCTCAATTAACCCTATGAATCTCTCACGTTGCGTTGATACTAATAACATCAACAATATCTCAATTAACCCTATGAATGCATTATGATGATTATAGTGGGGTAATGATGAGAATAATTATATAGTGATTTATGATGAGGAACCTTACGATGATTATTGTGAGGGTATTGATGAAGAAAATTATAATAATGCGTATTATGCTCCATAACATTTCGGTGATTATAGTGAGGGTTTGATGAGAAAAATTATAATAATACTGATTATGATGAAGAATATTACGGTGATTATAATGAGGGTGGTGATGTTATTACCGAGCAGGAGAAAATTGGCTGTGAATCGGAGTCGGATTTTAAGAAATGGTATACTATTTATCTGTTATCTTATAAAGAGAAAACATATTTAGAGGTCATATATAGTTGCTAAATGCAATACTTACTTACTCAACACACCCTCCTATAAAACCTAAAATACCCTTCACACCTAACCGCAAGATATTGAAACTAATTTCAAGTCATTCAAATCGAACCTCAAGATATTGAAACTAATTTTCAATCAAACACAACTCTAAGGAATTAGAATTAACAACGATTTGCAAATCGAAAGATAATTAATCCCGAGTTCGTGAGTATTTAATTTGTCATTTTTTTTATTTTTTATTTTATTTATTTATTTATTTATTCTTGAAAAAATTGTCATTAATAATACAACCTTTAGGCCATTCTTTTTAAATAATACAATCTTAGGATTATATCTAAATATTACAACCTTTGGAGGATCTCAATTTTAAACTAGACAAAAAACTTGTAACCTGCTAAATCGGTTACCCATGACACGTGTCGTCATGTAATAAGTCTAAATATTAAATTTTGATTTTCTTAAAATAAACAACCCCGCCAGCCATGGTGATCAGCCCACCTCCCCCTACCCCAATCCTACACACACGTACATCTCCGACGGCCCGATCTCCGACCACCCAACTGACCGACTAATTCCGACCGTACCCTTCCCTAATCCCTTCTAAACCCCTTTTGAAGGGGTTTCGATAATGGAAGGAGGAGCTAGAATCGGTGGTCGAGAAGGGGAGTAATCGGGGTTTCTGTGGTCAATCGAGGCTGCAGTTGTGGAATCGGTGGTCGAAAAGGTGAAGAATCGACGTGTGTGGGAGTTTTTGGTGGTGGGGGTTAGCAGCGGTGGTCGGGAAAGGGAGTTTCGGCGATGTGGTGGGGTGGAGAGTTTCGGCGTGACGGCGTGGTGGTGGAGGTTGGCAGCGGTGGCTGGGAAGGGGAGGCGGCGGTTCTGGTGGTGGGGATGGGGACTGGAGTGGTGCAGTGGTGGTGGGATGGGTGGAGCAGTGGTGGTGTTTGGGGAAAGGAGAAAGAAGAAAAAAAATTAAAAAAATTATTTAAGCCAATCATATGGCGACACGTGGCATTGGTAACTTGTTTATCAGGTTGCATCCGGTTTTGCCTTGTTTAAAATTAAGACCCCCTAAAAGTTGTAATATTCATGTATAATCCAAAGGTTGTATTATTTTAAAAAACTGGCCTAAAGATTGTATTATTAATTTCATTTTTTTTTTCTTCTCTGTACACTTACATCAATTTGATATAGTATAGTTTCAAAATTAATTTGTTTGTCTCGAATTTCAACTCTCAATTTTTACTCCATGAAAAAGAAGAGTGTTTTCCCTCGATACAGCTTCAATTATCAATAATTCAATAACTACAACTCCTCTTTCATAGTTTCCCAATCTACTGTCCACGTCACCCTCTTAGTATAAAATCACTTTTTTTAAACGGTTCAGTACATAACCGCTATTTGAGTTAGCGGTTTTCAATTAGGGAAAACCGCTAACTCAAGTCGTGATGTTAATTGGTAAATCGCCAATAGAAATAGCGATTTTAAGGAAAACCGCTAATTGAGTTGGCAGTTTTCCAATTTATGTAAAAAAACAAATTAAAATAAAATACTAGAAAATGAAGAGTACTACGGATTATAATCAATTTTCTCCCAAAATAAATCAACTGTAATCGGATGAATTTAAAAGAAAAACATAATGAATTCGAGTAGAGTATACTCCAAATCAAAGTAAAACAAAAATAAAGAATAGAAAACAAAATCAAATTAATTTGGACAATTACAATAATTGGAAGTAGGGCATATACTAGTATACTATGTGAAGACACCTGATTGTGTCTTCCCAAAAACCAAACCCAGTGATGAGTACCTTTCAGGTTCTGATTTACGAGTTCGGTAAAGAGTTAAAGAGTCTCGTAAAGTTCCCTTAAGCCTTGACCATATTTATAACCTTTCTTAAAAATTTTAATCCAAAATCATTTATTTCGTGTCTTTAAACCCAAACAAATTCATTTTGTGTCCTTAAAATCATTCATTTCGTGGCCAACTTATAAAAATGACCAAACTAGATTATTTTGGTCCATAATCCCAGTACAATTATTGCTTAGTTGGATGGGGCCTGAAAAGTGTTTTCCAACGATGTATTATAAGCCCAAATTCCACTTAAAATGAATAAGTTATGGCCAAAATACTAAACCGAGCCCAAACTGAGCCTAGGTTCACCTTACCTACGACCCAATGATCATGTGAAGGTCTAAATACCTTATTCCCAATCCTAAAATCAATTAGGATTCCTTAGGGGCTTCTAGAATCCTCTAGAAGGTTCTAACCTATCATTTCCGAAAAGATAAAGATCAAAGAGTTCGAAGCCGAATAAAACTTCTCTTTATGATAGTCCTTATCTCGATCACTATCCTTTCCGAAAAGATAAAGATCAAAGAGTTCGAAGCCGAATAAAACTTCTTTTTATGATAGTCCTTATCTTGATCAAATTCAAAGACGTTCGGATATATTTCACAATCATAATTCTGGAAAAGAGTGTGCAGGAAGATACAAAAGTAATGGTTGGCAGGTTGCTAAACTCTCTGACAAAATTGAAGTTGCTGGGAGACAACTCAAAGATGCTACAGGAAGAGTTCAGAATCTGGAAAAGAGTGTGCACGGTCTTGAGAAGAGTCTTAGCGAACAGAAGGTGGAGTTCTAGAAAACTATCAAGAGTCTGGAAGCAAGTATTGAAGCTTACAAGGAGGACACCAAGAAGATTCTTAGAATCCTGGAAGCCTGAACCAGCCTTCTCTTTGCAGCCTTCCTATAGCCTAGCCTTAATTATTTTTCTTCCTTGCTGTTTATGTCATGAACAATTTTTATTTTGTTTTGGTTTGAAAATTTTTTGTTTGTAATCGCTTAAACATGATGATCTTTGGGTTTTCTATGCTATTTTGGAACTTTTCCTATACATGTGTGCTTTGTGTGTTATGAAAGTATGTGCAAGATTGTGTGAAGGAACTAGCTAAAGGGAGCTAGTCAGCGCTACCTTCAGTTTCCCACACTCGATGAGTTGCTTGTGGGGTTGTGGCTAGATGTTTAATAACTTAGATTGTAGGACTTTTTTATAATGCCAAAAGGGGGAAAGGGGGAAGCAAACTTGAAAGTGGAAGTTGTTATGGGTTCCAGTTGATAAAGTATCAGTATCAGAAATTTCTTTGATACTGTGTATAAAGTAGTTTTGCTTCGTTTTGTTCTGTTTTTGTTTGTTTTTGGTTTAAGTTTTTTTTTTCTACTTTAGTTTTTGTGTGTTTTTATTTTCTTGTTAAAAAATTCAAAAAATACAAAAATACGCCATTCTATTCTATTTAACTTTCTTGCCCAAAATTTGCTAAGTTTGTCATCATCAAAAAGGGGGAAATTGTTGAAGCTTAAGAATTTTGGTGATGATGAATAAAAGCAAACTTCAACTAATGATTTCTCTAAGTGTTGTGATTAGAACAGGTGACGTTGACTTTGGAAGTGGAAAAGTAACCTGACTATGAAGACTCAAGGTGATCCTTAGGAAAGTTGACGAAAGTAGAAGAAGAGTTCCCTAACAGGAACACTAAGAGAAGTTCCCTAACAGGAGCTTGACAACAAGTTGAGAAGATTGACTTGGTCTGCATTGAAGACAACAAGTTCCATAAGAACTTAGTCTGCGACGTTCCAGCAAGGAGCTAGAGAATGAAGGACAGCAGGAACTTAATCCTGGTCTGCGTGAAGCCTAAGTATCCTTAACTTACAGTGATTGACAAGACAATCCAGCTAGAGAATATAAGTTTATGTTATGTTTATTTTTCTAAGGATTGTTGTAAATATGTTAGAAAAGTTTATGCATGGGATTTATTAGAAGCGTGACAAAGCTTGGCAAGCATAAAAAATGGAAAGTTTATAAAAGATAAGTTTTTAATTTATGAAAAGATTTTTATTAGATTTTATCTTATAAAATCCAGTTTTACAAAAAGGTATTCTTTTCATAAATTATATCTTTGATAAGTTTTCTAAAAATATTTTCTTCTCAAAGGATTTACATAAAAAGTGTTATTATGAAAATGGTAGTTTTATAATTTCTATCTTTTGAAAACCCTACTTTACATACGAGTACTTCTTGTATATAAAGTAGAATTCATAATTTGCACAAATTTTTGAGTTTATGCATGAAGAATCTGAAGAGAGCTCTAAAGTGTAAGTTTTCCAAGTCTAAATTTTGTCATATTAGTTTCGGATTCCGTGTGTAGCTTTCCAGTCATATATTAGAGTCAAAGAGTTTGTATTATTTTGGTTTTTGGGTGTGTGTGTTAAGCAAGCTGCATACAGATTGTAGGCTTCTAGGTTGAAGCTGAGAGTGTGGGCATTCAGGGAGTGTCGAGTGAATCTAAGTCAGGGACTTAGGTTGGGTAGAATAGGGTTCTACTGTGTAGTAAGTTCAGTCTGGAACTTGTGAGAAAGGTTTGATTATAATAGGTTGTAACTAAGAGAGTTTGCCCTATTATAGTGGATTGATATGGTGTTTGAAATCCCTTAGAGGGTCGAGGTTTAACTTCTAGTTGGGCCTTAGAAGATTTCCTCGTAAAATCTTATGTGCTTTGCTAAGTTCCTTTATATTATGTTTTATGTCCACAAAAGTAGTCAATAGGAACCCACATACAATTCACCCCCCCCCTCTTGTAGTGTTCGTCTCAACTAACATCTATTAAATGTGTATGACCATTAATAATTCATTATGTCAAAATACAACTTAATATGTATTGATATTATATGTGGATGAAATACTATAAGATTATATTATATTTTAAAATAGAATCATTAAAGGTTTATGATGGATGAACAATATGTGATTTATTTTTGAACATTTTTTAACATGTGAATGAACATACATTAATATATATGTGAATTTACACATATCCAAATCAACATCTATGTATCAAATTCGAATAAACATCTATCAAAATTAGAGTTAAAATGTATGTAGTATAATATTCAAATGACGCTCATGAGCATATATTAATTTAATATAAAGTTAAACATGTATTATTATAGTCTATGTGGATATCTTCAATATGAGAATGAACATGTACGTATTTAAATTCAAATGAACATTTGTTTAAATACTAGTAAAAACATTCATTAATATGTGAATGATCATAAACAAAACTAGGGTAATCTTCTCTCAAGACCGAACCCTATAATAGATCTAAGGTAAAAATGTAAATGATCATATACTAATATCATAATGAAAATCTATCAAAATGAAAATGAACATTTACCGAAAAGTCATTTTCAATATAAACTAATTTAAATCTCAGTAATTCTACGATAACTCAACTAATTCAGAAAATCAGCAAAATTATACTTATGATTTTTACATTTGTAACACAAAATTTGTAAATTCTTTGATAAAATTTACTAAAAAATTGAAAAATTGCACAAAATATAGTAGATTTTAATCATTTTTGCATAAATATAAGCGTAATCATAGCATATTATGTTTCAGAACATATAATCGCAAATTAAATTTTTTTATGTTTTTCACTAAAACAACTTCGGAAGCAATATCTAGAGTTTAAGTAGTGAGAAAACTTACATTTCATCATAATTTTTCTCCGAATTACTCTTCTATGAAGTGTTCTTCTCCAAATTGTTCTTAGCTTTCTAGAAAACTCGCACAAATCATAGTATATTTTAATCAATTTTGAGTAAAAATAAGTAATATCGGACTAGATTGCGTTTTAGAACATATAATCGCAACAAAATGAACAAAAATTTGGGTTTATATATACAATTGTACCATAAATGAACAAATTACTTACTCTTTTGTCGAATCTTGTTCCGATTGAACAGTTTCATCTTGAATGTCAGACATTTGTACTAATTTTGAAGTAATTTGTACTAATTTTTCTTGTTATTGCTTCGATTTTTTTGAGTTTTATGAGAGAGAATGCAGGGAAATTGAAGAAGAAATAGAAGGTTGTAGAGTGAGAAAATGGTGGTTTTAGGTGTTTTTTTTTTGTTATGTATATATATGTGGGGTAGGGGCGGTTTTTGACTAGTTATTGCAGTTAGTGGGGGATAAGGCGGTTAAATATGTAGTTAGTGGGGAGAGTTTAATACACAGCGTAAAGGGGGGGGGGTTGTAGGTAGTGGAACCTACACTAGGGGGTAGGTGTTAACGATTACACCCTATTTGTATTATTAAGTGCCAGAAGACCTTAATGTAAGGAATGGTATCCTTCTAACAAATGTATTATTCCGATAAAGGGTTTGGAATTATTAGAAAGCTAATTATTCAGTGAGGTCAAGTGATCAGAATGTCTAGGTGTAGGCCGCTTCCGATCAGTAATATTAATGTATAATTAATATTATAGCTTAATCTTGACTGAACCCTTCGGGTCACACCCCAATCGAGTAACCGATCTGAGGCGACGAATCAATCTGAAGGATTAGATGAGTCATTAGAGTATTATGAACAAAGACGTCGGATATCGAGCTTACAACGCCGAAACCGAGCGTCGTAAGTTGAGTTAAATTTAGATTTCGACGAGATAAGAAATCAAGCAAATGACAAGTTTAGGCTAAGTCGTAGCTTCGCATTGGCCGAGCCATGCGAAGGCTAACTAGCATAGGGCACCTAGCGCATCGCATGGTTGTGCTGCAAGCCAAGCATGCTTGTGGGGCTGGTTCGCCTAGTCGTATGCTAGCTAGCACCAACACGCATGGATGGGCTAGCAGGGTCGTGGAAACAGGTGCCTTATGGGCAGCGAGGACCTAGCAAGCATGCTAGGCCATGCAGGCAGCAATGTCGCACAACACAAGGCCAAGTACGCAAGCTGGCCTGTGCGTGTGCTGGCCAAGCCGCACAGCAAGGCTGGCAGCTAGCCAGGCCTTGCGCCAATTCCCAACCTCACATGTGCGTGTGGAAGCTTGTGTATGGGTTTGCTTAGGGAGAAAAGGGAGAATGGTTCCCCCCACCCCCCTTTGTGTCCTCACCTAACCCATTGCTCACCACTTGACACTTGTCATTTGTTGATTCACTTGCATTTCAATTTGATTTTGAATTAAAAATAAACTGGATAAAATGCATTTTACCAACTCTCGCACATTGATGGGAGATTGGAATTCAAGGCTCTCTTCCCTATAAATACCCATCATTTGGGATTGGGAAGGGACACTTGAGTTGTGAATTTTAAGGGATCTCCAAGAAGAGAATACCTTAATTCTCATACTCTAAGTTTCTTGGTCTAGCCCCGACTAACCTTCGGGGTAGAGGTCGTCAAGGGTAAGATCGTCTTTCCTTCTTTCTCTCTCCTTGTTAATTAATTATGTGACTGTTAATTAATTTGCATGTTTAGTTACATTAATTTGTGTGCGGATTTTGGGAGGGTTTCATTCCACGTAGTGTCGGACACTACGAAACCCAACAACGGTATCAAAGCCGCGCTCATTTAATTATTGTAACTATAATTAATTAAGGTGATTTAAATTTCTAG
Source organism: Chenopodium quinoa (assembly GCF_001683475.1). NCBI lineage: Eukaryota > Viridiplantae > Streptophyta > Magnoliopsida > Caryophyllales > Amaranthaceae > Chenopodium > Chenopodium quinoa. The sequence goes on along the minus strand of NW_018743212.1, from coordinate 3,581,872 downwards.
TTTTATTTTCTAATTAGATTAAAAGGTCGTTTTAATTAGTTTTAATCTCATATCTATACTAATTTTGGCTTAAGAATTCAGATTTCGACCCAAAAGTAGTGAATTTTGGGTGGAATCGATGTTCTAAATCGTTTTTTTACCCTATTTAAGATTGTCCAGAAGCCATAATTCACCCAAAAGCATGTTTTTCAAGGAGTTTTTCGTTTTTGACGAAAAATTTCAAATCGTTAAACCTTGATTAATTATGGCATGTTAATGTTAGATTTGTGTATGGTTACATCATTAATCTACTGCAATAATAAACCTTATTAAGCATGTTTATGAAGTCATATTTGGTGCTTAATTTGGTGAGTTTATTTTTCACATAAACTTGCAATTTCACATTTTTGCAAATTAATTGGTTCAAGTGTGAATGTTTATGGTAAATTAGTAATTTTGAAGTCCCTAAAAATGTTAAAGATCCAATCTTTAATTGTTTATTTGGTTGGAACTTTGCTTTCTAAATTCCCTGTTGAACTAATTTTTTGGATTTAATCATTTTTGAGTTGATCAAAGTCTTAAAAGTTCAAAACTTGTGATTGAAATTTAATTAATCTACATATTGGAAGATGTAATTTTTCAAATTTTACACAAGTTAGTGTTGGAAATTTTTCATTGGATGATTGTGTTCATTTTTTCAACCCCTTTAATTTTGCCAAATCTCATTATTATTTATGTTTGGTTAAATTAATTGTGAGATAGCCCTTCAATTTTGTAGCTTTAAGATGAACCAAAAATAATTTAAAGAATGGTTCTTGAATTAATTTTGGTTTGTGCACTAAAATTGAATTTATTTAAGTTGGACTTGTTTTATTTTCATTTTTGCTCAATATTGGTTGTAAAATAAATTTAGAATTAATTTTTATATATCACACATAAATTAGGATTAAATCCCGAAGTAAGAACACGTAAATCGAGGCACAAAATGCCCAAACACACCCTTTTGGGCTGCTCACGCAGCCCACATGTGGCTACCAAGGTGCGTGTGTAGGCTGCTCAAGGTACGATGTGCGCTAGTGTGTGGTGTATGCGAGCTTGGTGCACGCTTGGTGCTCCAATGTGCGACAGTGGGCTGCGAGGCTTGCAAGTGCTAGCAAGCCAGCCACATGCTGCTAGCGCCAGCAACATGCAAGCATGCGTAGCATGCTGCAAGGCTGCTGGTGCCAGCAGGCGTGGCATGCGCTGCTAGCTGGGCATGCCAGCACCCACGCGCGCAAGCCAAGGCCTTGGTGCCTAGCAAGCCTAGCCCCATGGCTTGGATGCTAAGCACTCGACCGGTTGGTGGGCTACTATTTTGCGTTTTTTGGGCGGTTTTAATTATTTTAACGAGGCTAGGCCTTGGTTCCTCCGGCACTTGCAAAATAATATGGCAAAATTTGGATTAACCAGCTTAATTAATTGGATTAATTAGGTTGGATGCAGAATTTAGTGGGAGCTTTGTTAATTAGTTGAGCTAATTTTATTGCGTTTTAATCACAAAATCGATTAACAACTTTGACTAGTTTTAATTAGGCGCGTTAATCGGATTAACCACCTAAATTAGTTACTAGTTTGAGCGTGTTATGCATTGTTACTTGTTTTTTGTTGTAAAATGCATAGGCTATTCACATATAGTGAATGGATGAATGGAATGTATATTCTAGCACAGGTTTTGAAAAAATGGAAACTAGTGGGGCCCGATTAGGATAGTAAATATGGACTACAATCCGTTACGTATTTTTGTAAATCTAATACGGTCTGCGAACCGTTGTGTATTTTTGTACTTTAATATTTAGATTATCCCTAGTCATAATTACTAGTAGTTGCATAATTGGTGGAGATGTGTCGAAGACGGCGTTTCTAAGAAGACAAGCCAAGAGGATGCAACGAAGACCCTTGAAGCTCAAGGGGTCATGCTAGTTACCAAATACATCTTTTACTTATGTTTTCTATACATAATTATGCTTTTAAATATATATGAATGATATGTTAGATGCATGTCTAGGATTTTGAATGTTGCGATGATTAATTAAGTTCACTTAAATCAACCAACATAGAAACCCTAAGTCCCTATAATATTGAGCCAAATTGGCCATTCCAAGAACAACACCTACCGACCTAATGCGCATAGTGATGGGCTATGCTAAAGAGAGGCACCACTATTTCCCTAGGAACGTAAGGTATACTAGGTATACAAGTTGATCTTGGTTAAGCTCAACGATATCAGTAAGGAGTTCTTAGATGTCGTGTCAATGGAGATAAAACGTCAAGAAAGCATTAGATGCAACGTTTTATCGAACCAAGAGTAGCTTAGAGCTATTAGCAATTGGATTGCTTACCTTAAAATATTAAGTGTTAAGACAAGCTAAAGCATGCTTAATCACTTTTTGATTTTTGGGATCTTGGAATCGTTTTATTCTCATCTAAAAGGGACAAATTTTAATGCGTGGATAAGACGCTTAATAAGATTGAAAATTTTCATGTATGCTTTAAATTTCAAACTTATTGGTTATACTTTGCACTTATATTTGTAGAATTCCAAATCAAATTATATTGTTTTCAATGATTGGTAAAGAAAATCTTTTGAGAATGGTTCTCAAGGAAAGAAAAGGCATTTCTTAAACACAACTTCTCAAAATGACTTTTATAACTTAGTGTGAAAGGACGGTTGGATATCATGTATTCAAAATACTAGGTAGTTTTGATGAACATGAAGTATTGAGTTAAAACTCAAAATGTCAATAGTTGACAACCAACATATCTTTTCTCTTCATACTCAAGTGAGTAGGACTCACTGATGTAATAATTCAAGTACGAATTAAAGGAAAAAATGGAACTTTGTTTTATGGCGCATTAGATGCTTAATTATGCCTAACAAAGTATAAAAGTCAAAACACTTAAAGAAATGGTTCTTAAAGTTATGAGATGATGTATGATAAGAAATATAGGAAATAAGGAACAAAGAAAAGGAATAAGATTCCTTTTCTACCCATAAGTTCATGTTATTGTAGTTAACTTCGTAACTCGTTATCTTCACAAGTATCGGATACTGCTTGATTGTTCCACTTTGAAAGTGACCTCAAACTGATTAGGGGATTTAACCCCGCCATGTGGACCAATGGAACCCTGCCACGTGTCATCCACGTGGACTTACCAGAGTCTACCACGTGTCACTCAGTGAAGAGTCCCAAGTGGACCAATCAGGGCACGACACGTGGCAGACAGATTGCCAACTTGGACAAGCAGGCTTCCAAGGCCCATACACCAAGAAAGCCCAGTCAAGCCTAGGTTTCCGTAGACCTAGGATTGGCACACATTACGAGACCCTATAAAAGGGAAATGTCCCCCCTGAGGAACATCATTCAGAAATTATTAAACACACGTGTACATTAATTGCTGAGCATTAACTCCAGCTTTAATTGCACTCCTTGAGAGCTAAGGCTCGGATTTCGAGGCTGTCTGAGATAGCCAGATGATCACTCTTCTCCTAAGAGGAGCTTGATCCCATCTACATTCCGCACTCTTTAACATCCGAACACGTTCTTGATCGTCGGAGGCGGAACTCCACCCAACCGGAGTCTCCGTTGTTTTGCAGAATACTAAAGAGATCATTTTAAAGTCATTACTAATCCCAATACTAGCGCATGAAAAATTCTCAGTCGTCGAATCACGAATGTTAATTACTCTACACTTTAGAATTTTTTTTTCACTACACAAACTTAGTATCTATCTTGATAATTCCAGACATTTCTAAATCAAACTTCTTAGGCCTTGTTTAGTTGACATGGGAATTTAATTCCCACAGGAAATTGCATTTCATGGAAAGTTATTTCCCTAATGAAATTCCTAGGAATTTCCTAAATTTGTTTGGCTGGCAATGTGGGAATTGAAATCCCATAAATTTTGATTGATTTAGGGGGGGCTAGGTAATTTACTTCTCTTGTTTTGTGGGAAAATGAAATTCCCATGAATTTCTACTTCTCTCATTTTTATTTTTTTATGTCAATCAAACAACTCCTTAATTAATTAAATTCCATAAAATTCCACTTTACTCATTTTATGTTGTCAACCAAATAAGACCTTAATTTAAGAACCATCTTACCATAGTACTACTTCTATTTATTTCAAATAAAAAAAAAAAAAAATCACCAACATTGTAGACTGTTCTGTAAATCAGAACCCTCCAGATCCCCACCCCATTCCACACATACGCACTCCCTTTTTCTTTTCTTCGCCTCCGCCCCAATTCTCACTCCCCCTTCTTTCTCTCTCTAAAAACCATCACTTTCTCTCTTCAACCTACTTCTCTGCAACAATGGCGAAATACGGCGAAGGAGACAAGCGTTGGATAGTAGAAGACAGACCAGACGGAACCAACGTCCACAATTGGCACTGGGCTGAAACAGATTGTCTCGAATGGTCTAGAAACAAACTCTCAGATTCTCTCTCCAACCTCACAGTTTTATCCGGGGAAGGAAACCTGTTTGTGAAGATCACAAAGCTCGATAAGCTTGAAGGTGAAGCGTATGTGAACATCCGAAAGGGGAAGATTATCCCCGGGTACGAGCTCGCCCTTACCCTTTCATGGGAGGGCGAGGCGAGGGACGATTCAGGAGTTTGTGTTTCAAAATCAGTCGGTAAAATCGAGATTCCGTATATCTCCGATGAGAATGCGGATGAGGATCCCGAGGTTAAGATCAGTTTCGACGATGATGGGGTTGTTGGGAGGAGGATTAAAGAGGCGTTTATTGCGAAGGGTAAGCCGGTGGTGCTGGAGAAGGTGAGGGAGTATGTGGAGAGTATGGCGAGAGGTGGGCCGTGTAAGGAGGAGCTTGAGGTGAAGAAGGTGGCACCGAAGGCGGGGGCAGGGGAAGGTGAGGGTTCGAAAGCCGGGGCAGGTTCGACACCGGTTGTGGCGGCACCGAAGAAGGAGGTGAAGAAGAGTGAGGAGAAGAAAGGGTTTAGGACGGTGAAATTGAGTGAGAGGTTTAGGTGTAGGGCGGTTGATTTGTATGAGATATTGATGGATGAGAATAGGTGGAAGGGTTTTACGCAGAGTAATGCTAAGATTAGTAGGGAGGTTGGAGGAGAGTTTAGTATTTTCGACGGCTCGGTTACTGGGACTAATGTTGAATTGAAGGAAGGGAAGTTGATTGTTCAGAAATGGAGGTTTGGGAATTGGCCTGATGGTGTTTTCTCTACGGTAATTTCATTTCTTTTTTGTTATATTTTTGAATTATGTTCTTTTGGGTTATCTTATTATTCCTATGTTGATGATTTGAATTGTTTGATTGTATTTTGTTGCTGTTTATTGATGAGGCTTGATTTTCATGGCATTTGATTTGTTGTGAACTTGTGATGTTCATCTGTGTTGATTGGAAATGTTTTTTTTTGTTGGATTTTGCTTAAAATCTTGACATGGGTTTTGAAATGGCTGTTTGGAATGTATAGTGTAAGGTATTGATTAGGACTTCGGATATGTACACGTTTGATATGAGTTTGTCTTCGTTGTTTGATCATATTAACCAAGTTCTGGTAGATAGAGAGGGTGTTTTATTTATTTATTTATTTTATTTATTTATTTAATTAAGTAGGTCACTTGTATTTGCCTAAAGTTTTGGAGTTGAGGAAGAGGAGTTGTAGTTGCTTGTGCAAAAGTTTGAGGTATTCACTTGGTTAATTGGCATATTTTTTAAGAAAAGACCACCATAATACAAGAATAGTTACCGGCTTTGAGTAAAGGAGTTACAGATCATAAGGAGCAGGAGAAAGGTGCTTCTTTAAGTTCAAGTTCTTGTTCTGTTGATCTGTTGTTCTTAACTAGATTTTCCGGAGGCATTGAATCTAATTACTCAATATATAGTTTGAGTTGTAGTCAAATTAATCCAAAAGGCTTATAGTAATGAGATGAGTAAGTCTACTTAGGCAATTAGTGGAGAAAAAATAAGGTAACTTAAGGGGCCATCGGTAGTTGATAGTTTTCCCGCATTGAGGGGAAATTACATTGCGTTGCTTGGTTCTTAATATTTTGGAATATTTTACATGTCAACTAGTTGCCTGAATTTTTGCTACCTCTGACTCCAATTAAGTTATATCAGGTATTGGTTTACAATTATGCTTTTTACATGTGTGTTAATATTGTATCTTCACATGTAAGTTAAGCTTTTTTACATTATTAGATATACTTTGTATTGCACCTTGTTTGGATATAAGGAAAGAGAGGGAAAAGAAAGAAGGGAAAGGGAGAGGACAGTGTCTATAGTATGGATAATAATTGTAGAGGGTGAGGGGAATGGAGGGGAAGGAAATAGAAGGAAAATTTTCATTAATTGTTTAAGAATAAAATATTTCAAATTTGGAAAGAAAATACTAGTAAACTTAATCGTCTTCTCATAATCAGACATATCAGACTCCACCAATTCCTTCTTCCGTTGCATTGCTCACCAGTGTCGAAAACTCCACTGTTGTTTCCTAATTCCGCCATTATTACCCTCAAATTTCATTATTTAAATAACTGAATCTATTTATGTATTACGAATAATAGTGTAGCATGGAAAGTGATTCTTCTTCTTCTGCTTGAACACCTTAATTCCATACATGAACTAACACGAGGACTTCTCATGAGGTCACCCATCCTAGTACTACTCTCAATCATTGTGGCTTATGTCAAGCGATGTGACAAAGTTTTACACTAGCCGTCACTGGTCTACCGTAATCCTCCTTCTTTATCCAGTTGGGACTGGCAGCGGGAAACCCACTGGTGGAGTTAGCATGGAAAGTGATTGAATTAGGAAATTAGGGTTTCAAAGTTGAGGGAAAAGAAAGGGGAATTAAATTGGGGAGAGTGATGAAGAAATTAAGAGATAGAAAATATGGACAGTAGAGAAGTAATCTGAGATGAAGATTAATCCCTTTTTAATTTTTTATTCCAAAATTTGGGTATTTTCTGGGTATTATTATTGGGAAATTGCAGATGTTTTCATGGGATTTGAGGATATTGAAGGGGATGATGATATAAGGGGGTAGTTTCCGTTCCCATTCCTTCTTTTTCTCTTTTATCTAAATAAAGGAGTTGGATTTCTCCCCCCCTTCCCTCCACTCTCCTCCTTACCTGAAATTGTATCCAACTTAATGATAAGGGTCTCTGGTTTTTGCCCCTTGTCAGAGGGTAGGTTTGCTCAGTCAAATGGCTTTTATCCATTTAAAGGACAGAGAGTTCATCGTCTGAGGGGCTGAGGGAGGGCATAGAGGTGGTGTGTAAAGGACCGACCCTTTCTTTTTTGTGTGTGTGGGAATTTCATTTTCCTTGGAGTACATTTATAGTTTTATACTAGTACATTCATATCAAGGGAAGACTTTCAATTGTATGCTTTTATATTCTGAATTTCTGAGTGGAATTTGAAACTAAGTATTTCATATAATCTTATGGCACATTGAAAACTGATTCTTAAAAGTGTTTTAAGTATACACTTTGCTGGAAAACCAGAGCTAAATGTTTAATTCCGTCACTGATATCTGACCAATAATAAATTAGTGATTTGTGGAAGACTTATACCTAGAGTCTAGTCTTTTATATTGTTACCTCTTTCATAACAAGAGTAGAATTTTAAGATATTGAAACGTAAATGAACCTCTTCCTACAGGGCACTGCCGTTACATGATCAAAATGAACCTTAAGACTTGTTGACCTTACAAACTTAAGACCATATGCAGAAACAGCTTGAATTTGTACTCTTGATTGAAATTGGTTCAGAAGGGCACCTTGCGGAGATAGAAATCATCATAATGAGTCAGTGCTAAGTGTGAACACATTAGCCCTTTCAAACCATTCATACATTTAAGCATGTGCCCTGTACAACTCCTGAAGCATAAGAATATTCTCCTCCTCCCTGGAACCCCTTGACTATACGGATACATTAAACCACTTGTGCCAGAGAAAGACCTTATCCCAAGCAGTATTTTGAAATTTGAATATCATAAAGTGACCTGCCAAGCTTAACTCTTTGGTAACTTCAAAGTGTAAAGCCTGAGAACTGAGTGGATGCCTGAAACCTCTTGACTAGTACAGATGCCCAAAATTACTTGGCTCGGAGAAAGACCTTATTCCAAGTACTATCTAGAATACCAAAAGTGACCTGCCAAGATTAGTTCTTTGTAAACCTGAAGGGGAAGCATGAGATCTGAGAAGATGTTTCAAACTGACCTGAAACTAGAGAATAGGAAGACTATGTAATTTTAAATTTCACAAGTCAAGATTATGTAATTGGAAATTTACCCCCTCTATAAAATTCCATTCCATGCTAGCCCATATATATAGATCAAAATAGGAACGTACACTGACCTATTTTCTGCCGTGTATCATTAATTATCTATGACAACCTATGTACATTAGATCGGCTAAGCACAATTCATTAAGTCAAAAGGGAACGAAAGAAAACCTTTGCAAGGAGATACGCTTCAAAATCTTTGGAAAATAGGGGGAAAACACGAGTGAATGACAGTTTATATAAGGTCTGATGTAGCTGTACCCTTTTTTACTGAGATTACTAGAAATTGCAATAGCATTCCAGCAATGCTCATCTTTTTTAAGGATAGAGGGGTTTAAGCTGAATAGATCGTATTTATACTATGGGGGATCCTTTTATCACTAAAAGAAGTCGATTAACTGGCTGCTTTTAGAACAGACTAAGAAGATGGCACAGATGGAAATAAAGGTGATTAGATTATTATCCCCCAAAATTAAAAAAAAAAAAAAAAAAAAATGATGATGAGATAGCTGATTAGCTGAACTTTAACCAAATAGTTTCTTTTTATGATAAGACAGATAGCAAAATTTTGATTCTTATTTCTTATTGGAAATGGATCTGAAAATTTTCCACGGTCGAGATTTCAGATTCCTGGTTAATTATTCTATCCATATCTGGGCTCTAAAATACTCCGTATCTTGCAAAACAAATGTATAGAAAATTAATTCTACACCTGATGCTAAGGAGAATGGGGCAGTGAAGAATCACTAAGCAAGCATAAACAGTTTTGACAAAGAAAGAATCATCCTTTGACAATGGCAAAGCATTGAAGTCATTTGCTGGACTAGAGAGTTACGAGATATTTTGAGCTATAAATAATTCTTAGTATCCTTCTCAATGAGATAATCAAAGAAACATCACACATGTTACTTGGACTCGGGTACCCATGTCGGACACGGGTACGCGTCCAAGTGTTCGACTCGGCTATTTTGTGAAAAATTTCCATGGTTTTGAACTAAAAGTGAAGTGTCCGAGTGTCATACCCATGTCCGAGTGTCGAGAGTCCGACATGGGTACGTGAGGTGAAATGAAGAGTCCGAGTAACATACACTTTCACTGATCCATTTATTGCAAATCTGACATTAACTCATTGCATAAGCCAAACTGACACGATCCTATAAATCACACGACCACAAGAGATCTAATAGTCTGAGAATACATGCTCTTATAGACCCACTTGTCCATCCCAATAGCAAGATAAGTGGGTTTAAAGCTAAACTTCAAGCCTGTTCCGTTGGTAAAATTGATTGAAAGTCAATATTTTTGATACCCAAAGCCCCTATAAATTTAGGATGTTGAAGAAGGTGTTGCCTTATTTCACCCTATGTAGATTATGATTATGAATTTTATTGCGATTACAATAATTGACGTATATAATAGAGTATCTTTACTGATAGCTGTTGGGATCTTAAAAACAGATTAACGTGATTGTGAAAGTTTGAGATGGACTAAATTTTGAACTACTAAATAGAGTATACATTAATATGTGTGAAACTGCACTTTAATGCTTTTTTGTATACGGTGTAATTACTAGTTTTGTTGTTGTTGGGGGGGGGGGGTGGGTGGAGAGGATTTTGCAGTACCAAGTATTATAATATTGTAGCATTTTGCCCATTCTTGCCATTTAGCATGTTGATGAACAAGCTAGCAGTGCGAGAACTTCTGCAATGAGGTTCTGTTGTAATACTATTATCTTATTAATGAATTTATATTTTACACCGTACATTTAATTTTTGATTGATGTAGTCTTTCCATTGATCTCATAATAATTGGTGTATCCAGGTGAAGCTGACATTTGAGGAGCCAGAATCTGGTGTCACTGTGGTTAAGTTGGTTCAGACTGATGTTCCCGAGGAAGACAGGTTGGTTGTAGTTTAGGATTTGTCTTATATGTTGTACATATGATGCCTTCTGGTTCTTGATAGATTATTGGTATGCTTTCTATCTGATGCAGATATGGGAATGAAACTGTGGTGGAAAACACAGAGAGAGGCTGGCGAGATCTGATCTTCCAAAGGATTCGAGCTATCTTTGGCTTTGGACTTTGACCACTCAACTAAAAATATTCCTTTGCCATTTCAAGTGTAACGCACTAATTGATATATTCCTTGTTGTTTAGCCATGAATGTTATTTGTTGAAGTGGCTGGACTAATTTTCAGATGATCATGAAAGTATCGTGGACAATATTGTGTCTCCATCTGTCATAGTATCATGTAACAGTGGTTATTTTCAGAAGTTTTGAAGTAATGAAGAGGCTCTTCTCTTCTGATTTTTGTTGGTTTTGTTTTTCTGATTTGATGCAGTCCATTGCTCTCAGTTTCCTCATGTTTGTTAGCTTAACTACTACATAAACCCTGATCAATGAGCATCTTTTCTTCCATTTTCTTTGTGTTTGTTATTAGTCTACACCCTGATAATTGGGCATCTGAATTATTTTGACTTATAACTATTGAGCATAATAAAAGGGAGGGAGCTGATGTTTTTGCTGCCTAGTTAGCAATCCTTTTGTCCTAACAAGCTATGCTCAAATGTAAATGTCCAGCTGTTGAAACTGAAACGGATTGTATACCTTGTGCCAACTATTTAAGTGTCCCAACAAAAGAGATTGTGGTTTGATGTGTTCAGTATTCCCCAATAAACTTAAGCTACATTTTTGTACTTAAACTACATTTTTGTTACTCTCCTTACATTTTGTATTGTTACATATTGACTTTGGTGGTTAACGTGTAAGAACTTTGACTATGAAATATACTACCGTATTACAAGATTAAGATCATATTATAGGGGTGGTGTTAGATTTGTCTTGAAATGAATTTTTAAATAAACCAAGATTGGAAGAGCAAATCCCCTCCTTTTGTCTTTCGTATTTGTACTAAGGTCATCGGATTGGATTCGAACCAATCATCTCTGATACCCTTTAGTAGATCATTTGTGGGTTTGTCGTCCTCTTCATTATAGTCCTTCTAGATGCCGCAAGTGAACTACAGTTGAAGCTTTCGGTTCCCCGTCCTCGGGAGGTTGACTAGGGGCCTCCTCTCCTTGCGGCAGGTGCTTGAAAATATTAGTGGTAAAAAAACATGTGCATTTGAAGATCGTAAAGAGTAGTGTCACAAAAAAAAAAAAAAAAAAAAAAGATGGAGGAAGTATTTTGGAATTATATTCAATCCCTACAAGGCAACTAAATTCTTTAAGTCTATGCAAATATTATTCTAGAAGGATTTCACACGATAATGGTTTGGCTTACGTTTTAGAGCCAAATACGAATGTATGATCCTAGATAAATTCAAGTACTAAGAAAAAATAAGCAAGGAATGATGTTTCAAGAGTTAAGATTTTTATATAAATACAAGTGCCGCTTTGTTCTTTTTTATCTAATTAGTTTTGCTTTATTTCTTTTATGGTAATAAAAAGTGCCGCTAATATAGTTAATATTAAAAATTTATATAAACCATGATTTATATAAGTAATAATGACATTGATAATTAGGAACAAAGTTACAAGTAGTGTCAAAAAGTACGTAGTAGTAGTTAATATTTTAAAAATATAAGTAATATTAAGTAATACGTATTTATATTATATAGAGAAGAAAATTACCATTCAAAGGTTCTATGGTGTAGTGGTTAGCACTCTGGACTTTGAATCCAGCGACCTGGGTTCGACTCCCGGTAGGACCTCTTTAGAATTTTTTTTTTCTTTTTCTTTTTCTGAATTGCTATTTGACGAAATAAAAATACTCAAGCTAACAATGTTAATTACCTTCATACCAATGCCACCACCACCACCACCACACCGCCACTTTGATGAACGCATAATTATGCAAAATTAAACCAAATTAAGGACGACACATATTAGATGCAAAATTATTAATTTTGACTAATTATGAAAATTCGAATTAGATGCAAAACATTAATTTTGACTAATTGACTAATTATTTCGAAAGATTTAAAAAAAAACGAATTTAAATTTTTTTTAAAGAAATATCGGTGGACATCTGTAGGAGATGTCTTTAATGTGGTAGGGACATAGACTTTTTTTTTTTTTTTTTTTTATTATTAATTTTTTTTTTCTGAATTGCTATTTGACGAAATAAAAATACTCAAGTGCTATTTGACGAAATAAAAATACTCAAGCTGACAATGTTAATTACCTTCATACCCTTACTTTCAAATGTTATTACATCCTCACCCATACTTGCCTTCAAACCACAAGTTCATACCACCACACCACAATACCTACACTGCCACCACCACCACCACCACCACCAGTTTGATGAACGCATAATTATGCAAAATTAAACCAAATTAAGGACGACACATTTTAGATGCAAAATTATTAATTTTGACTAATTATGAAAATTCGAATTAGATGCAAAACATTAATTTTGACTAATTATTTTCGAAATATTTTAAAAAAAAAAACGAATTTTAAATTTTTTTTTAAAGAAATATCGGTGGACATCTGTAGGAGATGTCTCTACCGTGGTAAGGACATCTCCGACAGATGTCTTTACCAATGGAAGAACATCTACAACAGATGTCCTCCACGTGGTGGAGACATCTGAAGGAGATGTCTCTACTGTGGAAGGGACATCTCCGACAGATGTCTCCACCACGTTGAGAACATCTCCGACGGTGGTGGCGTCTATCTCGCGCTTGCCCTTATCGACGGAGCCTCGCCGGTGTTGCGTGGTGGGCTGCTGCCGTCATGAAAAGGTTGTTGTCGTTTAGGCCCTGGTCGACGGAGCTCGGCCGGTGTTGCGTGGTGGGTTGCTGCCGCCGTGAAGAGGTTGTTGTTGTTTAGGTTGGTGTTGTAGGTGTGGAGGTGATATGTGTGTTTTATATACTATAAATTATCCCCCGTCCCACGGTCATTTTTATGCATATTTGTGCTCTTCGGGGCTATTTTTAGTACTAATGTGTGGTTTCGAGTATTTTGTAGAGTTGTCATTTGTTTTGTAGGAATTTACTGGATTTGTCGGTAATTTCTATGGTTTTCCGGCCACTACGAGAAATCGAAGATTATTTTCACATACATGATCGTCTTTCATAGCCCAAGACCGATTATTTCGGTGACTAAGGGCTTGGTTCGTGGAATTGGTCCAAGTAATGGACCAAGGAAGAGGAATTGGGCCACAAGTGTTTAGAGGCCAAAGGAAAAGAAGAAAAAGGACCGGGCCCGATCGGGCGAATGCCCAGAAAGGCAGTTTGAGAAAATAGGCGAGCCCGATCGGGCACGTGTTTTTCCTGGGGAGTTTAGGACCTGTCGTTTTAGTTATTTTTGGGTTTAGTATTTAAACACTTTTTGTAAGCTAAATTAGCTACGCTTTTACATTATAATTTTCATTCTTAAAATTTGAGAGAGATTTTAGAAAAAGATTATTGTTGAACTCAAGTTTTCCCCTTTTAGTGCAATTTCACATTTCCTTCATTTGGTATTATTTCTCGTCTTTATCGCTTTATTTATTGCTTTGTTATTTTGTGCTTTGATTTGAATCATGTTTTCTTTATATGCTTTGATTAGTTTAGATTTAATTATGTGAGAGTAGTTAATTTCTAGGGTTCTAGGGGGATCCATAATTAATATGAAGGGATAAATTGTGTTGGTTGATTATTGATATTGCATAATAATTTCTTATTGAATTGTTTTAATTCCTTACAATTGGATTATGAATCGAGCAGATGTGATATGATTGTAAGAGTATAGTAATATTGAATTGATGAATCGAGCATATGTTAATTTGATATTAAAGGCTATTTTCAATAGGAACTTTGATCTAGTAAATTGCGAGAGCCTGTTAGATCTATGTTGATTAATAAATTGCGAGAGCCTGTTAATCATGTTATGTTTGAAATATTAATTCTTGATTGTTATATTTTATCCCGGAGTATTAATTATTGGTGAACCTGTGACCCTAGGATTTTTATTATTGGTTATTCCCTTAGATTAATTCATTCAAACCTTATTTGTTTCTTGATAATTTAGATTATAATAATAAATTAGGAATAAAAGAATGTTGTTTCCCTGTGGATTCGACCCTACTTCCCTATTTTTTTAATTAGTGGTCTTAGGAATTACTTTTGATTAGGTGATACGACTTTAGCCTGTCAAATTTTTGGCGTCGTTGCCGGGGAAACGGTTTTATTTTTATTTCTGATTATTTTTGTAGTCTAGATTATTTTCTTTCGTCTCAGAGAACGCAAGGTCTTTGAGATATTTTCTCATATTTAATTTGTTTGTTTAGTTCTGTGTTTATGCCCAGGAGTTCTAGATTGGGTTACATTCCATTCGATCCTGAAATCGAACGTTCATTTCATAGATAGAAGAATCTTTTCAGACAAGTACGAGCTACTTCCGAGGGTAATACACCTTTGGAACCTTTATCTGATTCTAGCGACATAGAAGTTTCTTCAGAACCAGAATCAGAGATGGCGAATCCGCCACCACCACCACCTCGCAAGCTAAAAGATTATTCGCAGCCATCCCTGACAGATTTCCCACATCTTGCTCCTACACCAAATCTCGAAAGAGTATAATTCGAGATTAAACCCCAGTTTATTACTATGATCGAAAAGAAGCAATTCAGCGGAGCTAAGGGTAAAGATCAAAATCTTCATACTTTAGACTTCTGCCAATATTGCAACACCATCAGACAAGCTGGGGTCAAGCAGGAGCAAATCAGGGAGATTTTTTACCCCTTTTCTTTATGTGGTTAGCGAAATTGTGGTATAATGGATTGAATAGGATTGCCCTTGGTATTACTGAATAGATTTCTCTTGCTATGAATTTCTATAATAAATATTACCCTGCAGAAAGGATAGCTTTGTTAAGGAGTTCGATCCAAAATTTTGCCCAAGAAGCTGATGAGTCTTTATATGAAGCTTAGGAAAGATTTAAGGATTTGCAAAGAGAATGTCCCCATCATGGGCTAGCACAGTGGCAGATAATCCAAGCCTTCTAAAACGGGCTTGGAAATTCATCCACATCAATCCTAGACTCAACAGCTAATGGAAGATTTATGAATCTTCAAGAAGATGTAGCAAGAACAGTTATAGAAGAGATGGTAATTCATAATTCCCAATATGGGAATCCTAGAGGCTTTGCAAACAAAGGGAAACATAATGTCGATTCCGTATCCTTTGTGCAAGCTCAATTAACCTTTATTTGTCAGAAATTAGATAATATTAGTACTGCTATTCCTGCTTCCATGGTTAATGTTTCTGCTGTCAATAATACTAACAATGCTTTTTGTGAAAATTGTGGAATTGTAGGTCATTGAGCACAAGATTGTAGGAGTTCCATGGAGCAAGTTAATGCCTTCCAAGCCTATAGGCAAAATAACCCATACTCTAAGACTTATAATCTGGTCTCCGAAACCATCTAAATCTTACCTACCGGAGTACTAATGTGCTAAACCCTTCACCTCCACAACAACCACAACAGCAAACCCCACATCAACCACAAAAAAATATTACCAACCTCCTAACCAGAGGACCCAACCACAAACTCCTCCTCCATCTACTGACCCTGCCCTATTAGAAATTAAAACAATGTTAGATAATATGTAGAATCAGATGCAGAGTAGGGATGCACAAATTGATTCGATCCTAGCACATAATAAAATCATAGATAATCAAATTGCGCAAATTTTCTCTACTCTGCAAACTTGCCAGCACGGAGCTCTTCCATCGCAGCCAGTACAACCTACAGATCATGCTAATGCAATTACCCTGAGAAGTGGTTCACACTATGATGGGCCCTCCATGCCCAAAGATGATGAACCTATTATAACAAAAAATGGTAATCCTGATTCTGTTATATCAAATGGTATTGTTACTAGCCCTACAGGGCCCTAGGATAAAACTAACTCTTCTGATAAATCTTTGCAGGGTAAAACTCAAGACAAGAGTGGAGATGTGCAGAGCCCCACTATCCAACTTACATTCTCAAAAAGATATCTAAAGAATAAGTTGGATAAGCAGTTTGGTAAGTTCTTGGAGGTTGTTAAGAATTTGCAGGTAACGGTTCCTTTCATTGATTTAATCACACAGGTTCTTGCATATGCTAAACTCATGAAAGATATTTTGGCTAGGAAGAGAGCCTTTAATGAGGTAGAGACTGTAGCTTTTACTGAAGAATGTAGTGCATTACTACAAAGCAAATCTGCACCCAAATTAAAAGGATCCTGGTAGTTTCTCTATACCTTGTCATATCGGAAATGTTTTCATTGATAAAGCATTTTGTGATTTGGGTGCTAGTTTTAGTGTAATGCCATCATCTGTGTGTTCAAAGCTTAATATGGGTGATTTAAAAGTTACTAATATTACCTTGCAAATGGCAAATCGTTCTGTTAAATACCCTTTAGGTATTCTAAATGATGTTCCTATTAGGGTTGGTAAATTTTTTATCCCTGTTGATTTTGTTATTTTAGACATGGCTGAAGATACACAAATTCCTATTATTTTAGGAAGACCTTTCCCTCACATTGCAGGGGCCATAATTGAAGTTAAAAATGGAAAACTCATTCTTTCTATAGGGGATGTTAACATCACCTTCAATTTAGGGAGAGTTATGAAAGGACCTATGCTAGAGGAAAAATGCTGCAGTATTGATGTTATTGATATTATATGCCATGATAGCTTACCCCAAGTTCTCACCCGAGACCCCTTAGAGGAAGTACTATATTGTGATTTTACTGTAGGGGATGCTGGCATATAGGTTAGAGAGGTGGATGAAATTGAGCAAGCTCTAGTGAATGAGCAACTTAGCCCTGATGAGAATGATAAGGTAGAAAATTTAATTCAGGAATTGTACTTTGCAGAGGTAAAGAAACCTGAACTTAAACCTCTTCCTTCACATTTAAAATATGTATTTATTGATGAGCAAAAACTGCACCCTGTGATCATTAGTATTGCACTCGATGACCCCCAAACTTCCCAACTTCTAGAGGTTCTTTGAACCCGCAAAAGGGAAAATGGGTACAATATTGATGATCTAAAGGGTATTAGCCCTGACTTTTGTATGCACGGGATACACCTAGAAGACAATCACAAGCCATGCATTTAACCACAAAGGAGGTTGAATCCTAATATGCAGGAAGTTGTAAAAAGGGAGGTTATGAAGCTACTTGATGCAGGTATTATTTATCCTATCTCTAACTCAAAGTGGGTAAGTCCTGTTCAGGTAGTTCCTAAAAAGGGTGGGATGACAGTAATTAAAAATGATAAAAATAAATTGATTCCCACTAGAACTGTAACAGGATGGCGGATGTGCATTGATTATCGTAGATTAAATACCGCCACTAAGAAGGATCACTTTCCCCATCTCTTTATTGACCAAATGTTGGAAAGGTTAGCTAATCATAATTTTTTCTGTTATTTGGATGGGTATTCGGGATTCTTTCAAATCCCAATTCACCCATACGATCAGGAGAAAACCACATTTACATGTCCTTATGGTACTTTTGCTTATCGTAGGATGCCCTTTGGATTATGTAATGCACCTGCTACTTTTCAGCGTTGTATGATGAGCATCTGTTATGAATTTATAGAGTGTATTATAGGTCTTTATGAATGGTTTTAGCGTGTATGGATCCTCATTTGGTGTTTGTCTAGCTAACCTCACTAAAGTTTTGAAAAGGTGTGAAGAATGCAATTTGGTTTTAAATTGGGAAAAATGTCACTTCATGGTGACACAAGGTGTAGTCCTAGGTCACATTGTTTTTTATCAGGGTATACAGGTGGACAAAGCAAAGGTAGAAGTGATTGAGCAATTACCCCCACCAGTGAATGTTAAAGGGGTAAGGAGTTTCCTTGGTCATGCGGGGTTTTATCGTCGCTTCATCAAGGATTTTTCTAAAATTGCTAAACCACTAACCCAACTTTTACTTAAGGATGCTCTATTTGTTTTTACTGACCAGTGTCTTGAGTCTTTTAACAGGATTAAGAAGGCTTTAATTTTGGCTCCTATCATATGTGCTTCGGATTGGAACCTTCCATTCAAGATCATGTGTAACGCGAGTGATTATGCAGCAGGCACCGTGCTATGCCAAAGGAAGGACAAAGTTTTGCATGCTATTTATTATGCAAGTAAAACTTTGGATGAGGCTCAAGTTAACTATGCCACCACATAGAAGAAGTTTCTTGCTGTGATTTATGCCCTAGAGAAATTTAGATCATACTTGGTTGGTTATAAAATTATTGTTTTTACTGACCTTGTAGCATTGAAGTATCTCATTGCCAAGGGAGAGACCAAGCCCAGACTTGTTCGTTGGGTGCTCTCGCTCCAAGACTTCGACTTTGAAATTAGAGACAAAAAGGGAGCGGAGAATGTAGTTGCAGACCACTTGTCTAGGATCACAAATGATGGAGGTAAGGATTCTACACCTATATATGATTACCTTCTTGACGATAATCTCCTTGCAGTTGTGTCACAGGGACCTTGGTATGCTGATTATGCCAATTATTTGGTAGGCGGTATACTACCTCTAGATATGTCCAATCAACAAAAGAAAAGGTTTCTCCATGATGTTAAATATTATTTTTAGGATGATCCTTTTTTGTTTCGTGAGTGTGCAGATGGACTATTTCGCAGGTGTGTCCCCAAATGGGAAGTGAACGACATCCTACAACTTTGCCACAACTCTCCATATGGTGGGCATCATGGCCCTTCTAAAACCGTAGCCAAGCTTAATGAGTCAGGATTCTTTTGGCCTACTATGTTCAAGGATCCGTAGTTATTCATAATGTCTTGTGATTCTTGCCAGAGGACCGACAATATTTCGAGGAGGCACGAGATGCCCCAACCTAGGATACTTGAAAATGAAATTTTTGATGTTTGGGGTATTGACTATATGGGACCATTCCCATCTTCCAATGGGAATTGTTACATACTCGTGGCCATTGATTATGTGTCTAAATGGGTCGAGGCCATTGCTTCACCAACAAATGATGCCAAGGTGGGCATGAAACTTTTCAAGAAGACCATATTTCCAAGATTTGGTGTCCCACGAGCTATCATTAGTGATGGAGGTTCTCACTTCCATGAAAGACAATTGGAAAACCTTTTAAAGAAGTATGGAGTCTACCATAGGACCAGACTTAGTTATCATCCTCAAACAAGTGGTCAAGTTGAGGTCTCCAATCGAGAAATCAAGTCGATTCTAGAAAAAGTGGTAGCTAAGTCAAGGAAGGATTGGAGTATGAAGCTAGATGACACAATTTGGGCGTACAGGACCGCATTCAAAACACCAATTGGTACTTATCCTTATAGAGTAGTGTACGGTAAGGCAAGTCATCTTCCCGTGGAATTGGAGTGCAAAGCTTTTTGGGAAATCAAGGAGCTTAATATGGATTCTTAGGTTGTGGGTGAGAAAAGATTTCTCCAACTAAATGAGTTGGATGATTTTAGATTGTTAGCGTATGACAGTGCGCGAATTTACAAGGAGAAAACCAAGAAGTGGCACGACAAGAAGATCCTACCAAGAGAGTTCGCACCGGGAGACAAGGTTCTATTATTTAACTTTAGACTCAAGCTCTTCCTAGGAAAGCTAAAGTCTAGGTGTTCAGGTCCCTTTATTGTCACTAAGGTGAATAAATTTGGTTCGGTTGAGCAATTGAACGACAAAGGTGAGGAGTTCAAGGTCAATGGTCAACGATTGAAGGTGTACCATGAAGGAGCAATTGTTGGAGTGGTGGAGGGAATCCACCTAACTCCCCTCTCATATTAGAGCTAAGGTACAAAGGTCGTGTGGGACCTTAAAAAACCAGCGCTTTACAGGAGGCAACCCGTACTTAATGCTTTCTAAACTAGTTTTTCTTTATTTATTTATTTTTTGAGGGGTGAGGAGAGTGAAAATTTTACATGTGTGAAGTAAGTTGTGCAGATTTTGAGCCATGAAGTAGGGAGATTTAACGAGAAAAAGTCAAAGAATATCACAAATCCGAATTGGGCAGTGGCCCAATTAGGCGGAGTTCGCTCGATTGGGCGCGCAAGTAAAGCTAAAAACTCAAAGAAATCCGCCCGATTGGGCGCGCAAGGAAAGAAAAATTTGGGCTGAAATCCACTCGATCGAGCAAAGCCTCCCGATCGGGGGCACAAAAAGACGAAGAAAAAGAATGGGAGCTCGCCCGATCGGGCTTGGAAAATCGAGCTATCTCAAAAGATATTCCGGGCGAAGCTCGCCTGATCGAGTGAGCTATCGAGGCTAGGAGCCCGCCTTATCGGGCGCTCAAGCGAGATTCTAGAATCCCTTTCCTTTGGGCAAAGGGCTGCCCGATTTGGTGCGACTTTTTACTCGTATCACCTTATTATCTTTTTCTCCTTCTTTCTTTTATTTTCTTCTTTCCTTCATCTCTTTCACCTTCACTTTCTCTCTCTAAACTCCATTTTCAAACCTTTAACTCCGTTTTTTAATCAAGATCTCTTCCAATTCTTTCATTAAACCTCAAAGATTTTACCATATTTTGAATCCTCTCACATTCTTCTACATTTCCCACCTAATTTCTCTTTTTCTTACACTTTTAGGAAACCCTAGAGAGAGAAAATCTCAAGTTCTTCATTAATCATCTTCCAAATGGCTACAAAAAGATCAAGAGGACAAATAGGAGAGCAATCAAGGCAACCAACTACACCCATGGTTGACCCGGAGCTTTTAATCAATGGATGAGAGAAGGTGGCGGTTACAAGCCAAGAACAAAAGCAAAGGATTCTCAATCTCATCTCTAGGTAGGTAATCGCTACCCGTTTTGTTCATCATCCTACTTTGATTAATATGGGAATAGTTAAACAAGTAGAGAAACTGTTTAAGGGTATTGGCATGACTAGCTTCTTTGATATGCATTCTGATACTTATGATTATCCAACGGTAGAGTTTATTTCTACTTTTAGCTTGAAAAAATCGAAATCAAATGCTTTTCATGTTCAATTTCGTTTGTTAAATAATGATGTGAGATTGTCTTTGAAAGATTTTGGTAAATTGTTTGAGTTGAAATCCGATAGATTACCCACTCCACCGAGGGACTTTAATGGTGAGGTTTACATGGCTCTCACGGGAGAGGTTTTAGAGAGCCTCCAACATGCTAAGGGCACCATTATTCATCACCCCGTGCCAAAGTTTTGGCAACGATTTGTAGGCCTCACAATCTTTGGGAGGCATGAATTGGCTAACGTTAGGGGCAATTAACTAGAACTCTTAGCCTCCTATTTGTACCCCGAGTATGGGAAGCTTAACATCCCATTAAAAATGGCCCAAAATTTCCAACGTAGTGCTAAGGCTTCCGAGATTTCAAGGGCGAGAACCCCTATTTACTTTGGTGGGTTGGTGACCCACATTCCGGTTAAATTGTTGGGGTTTGGGCCTAATGACCATAGGAGGGTGGATGGGAGTACTTTGATGGAACTTAGCTACTTAGGAGGGATTAATTGGGTTCAACCTACCCATGGTGTGAGTCGGCCTAATGAGTTGTGGTGGATAGTCCATAGAGAACCGAGTAAGAGAGACCGAGCTTTCAAACTGCCTAACCCTACTATGATTAAGTTTGATAGGGGTAAGACTTCTTACACCTACATTATTGACAATGAAGGAGAAGCTAAAGAAACTCCCCAAACTCCACCACAATTCCAACCTCAACCTCCATCTCATTTTGAACCCCAACCCCAACCTTACATGCAAGACATCCCCTCCTCTTCTCATGACTATAACATTGATCCTAATGCACCATATGACTTCTCGGCTTTTAGGGGCCATCTTTATAGGATTGAGAGAGGGCAAGGAAAGCTAGAGGGAATGGTTCAATCCCTTGATAGAAGGATGGGGTCACTTGATAGGAGGGTTGGGTATGTTGAGCGAAACCTAGGGAGAGGTTTATATCCCATGTATGATGATTATGCACGTCGAGGTGCTATTTCCCCCGAAGCTATGCTTCCCGATTGGTTTCAACCTCCCCAAGGAGGGTACATCGCCCCTACTGTTTATTGTTTTTATGTGGACTACTCTTCTGTCCATGGTCATGGGGCCGATGTTCCTTTTGGAGGGTTAGGTGGGAATGTGGATCCTAATTATTTTGCAGGTAGTTCGAGTCATGGAGGTGCCGGTTCTAGCCATGGAGGTGGTAGTGGCTATGCTAGGATGGATGCGGATGATGATGATGAGGAGTAGCTTTTCGTAGCTACACTCCCAAGTCAATGAGGGCATTGCTTGATTTGGCTTGGGGGAAGATGGTTTTGTATATATGGTATTCTTTCTCTCTTCTCTATTTTATTGCTTTCTTAGGTTAGATTTAATGCTTTCAAAAAAAAAAAATCCAAAAATACATTCCAATGAAAAGATATATCATGCTTCCCTGTGCCTCTTGATGAAAATTGTTTTGACTCTTGGTTATTGATAATGAACATTGTGGATTAGTTGGTCATGATTTGATGTTTGATTGCCTTGAAATTTTAACATGCGTCAATTTTTCCCAACTACTTGTGAATATAGTGCTTGACTAGTTGTTTTTGGTAAGGAATGTGTATTAGTTTCTGGTATATCAATGAAGTTGAGTATTGATTTTTAACTATGAGTAATGTTTATATGATTCACTATTATGCACAATGGGGAGGATGAAGGCGTTTGTTCTTTTAGGTGGTTTTCAGACAATTTTAGATACATTTGTTCCCTTCTTGCTACCCATGTTGTTGCCTTGACTTTTCATTGTTTATTTAGCCACATTACAAGCCTATTTTTCGCCATTGGTTACTAGTCCCAAGCTTGGCTTAGGGGAGCTATTAGTTAGTGAGGTGAGGGAATTGTAGTGTGCGCATAAATTGCACAATGTGGGTGAATAAGAGGAGTAATTTATTCTTTTGATGTTGTGTTTGGAAAAAAAAATGAGAAATTGTTGTTCAAAGTTGAAAAAATTCCAATGTGATATCAAAAGAAAAAAAGAAGAGCAAAAGTAAAAAAATTGTTTCAATGTTCAAGTGTTCTAATGAAGGTTGCTCAAAAGAAAAGAAAGAGAAATAAGTTTCAAGAAAAGAAAAAAAAAAATCAAGTTCAAAAGAAGAGTTCAAAGTTTGTTTGATTCACTCTAATCCTACATTGTTATATTTTTATGAGTGAAATGGTAAGTGTTGAAAATTGTGAAGAAATTGGTTTGGTTATTCGGTGAATTTTTGTAGCGTTGAGTTATGTTGGAGATGATTGGTTATTATTATGTTTGACCTTGGTTTTACTAGGATTTGGCTCGCTTAAGCATGGCTTAGCT
Source organism: Chenopodium quinoa (assembly GCF_001683475.1). NCBI lineage: Eukaryota > Viridiplantae > Streptophyta > Magnoliopsida > Caryophyllales > Amaranthaceae > Chenopodium > Chenopodium quinoa. Next base: position 3,558,305 of record NW_018743212.1, on the reverse strand, counting down.
CTCACATTTTCCCAAATGTTTCCTACCCTCTACCTAAGCCTTACATTTCCGACCTTTGTGCATAGAGTTGTGTGAATGTTAAAGTAATTGTTTGCCAATGCGAAGAATGATTAGATATATTCCAAGTCGACTACTAGGTTGAGTGTATGCCTTTTAAACACACGAGTGCATGAGTTGGAAGGGCATTGTTCACATATAAAGGGGTGGTTGGAGAGCGATCGAGTACATCCTTTACTCGCCACATAAATGAGAGTTGAGTGTGTGAGCACTAGTCTTGAATTCTATATGCTCTTGTGGTTTGCTCTACTTGACAATTGTTAGGAAAGATTGGTAATTGGATGGATTTGAGTGATTGCTTATGATGCATGTTTGTTGGATTGTCTTTGAGTTATATCATGGTTTTGAAATATATTTGGGGTGAAGTTTTGATTTGTTTGATTCATTGCCTTGCTTAGGGACAAGCAAGGGTTTGGCTTGGGGGAGTTTGATATATGTGTTTTATATACTATAAATTATCCCCCGTTCCACGGTCATTTTTATGCATATTTGTGCTCTTCAGGGCTATTTTTAGTACTAATGTGTGGTTTCGAGTATTTTGTAGAGTTGGCATTTGTTTAATAGAAATTTTCCGGATTTGTCAGTAATTTCTATGGTTTTCCAGCCACTACGAGATATCGAAGCTTATGCTCACATTCATGATCGTCTTTCGTAGCCCAAGAGTGATTATTTCGGTGACTAAGGGCTTGGTTCGTGGAATTGGTCCAAGTAATGGACCAAGGAAGAGGAATTAGGCCACAAGTGTTTGGAGCCCAAAGGAAAATAAGAAAAAATACCGGGCCCGATCAGACGACCTATGGCCCAATCGGGCGGATGCCCAGAAAGGCGGTTTGAGAAAAAAGGCTGGCCCGATCGGGCGCGTGTTTTTCCTGGAGAGTTTAGGACTTTTAGTTATTTTTGGGTTTAGTATTTAAACTCTTTTTGTAAGCTTTATTAGCTATGTTTTTACATTATAATTTTCATTCTTAAACTTTGAGAGAGATTTTAGAAAAAGATTTTTGTTGAACTCAAGTTTTCCCCTTTTAGTGCAATTTCACATTTCCTTCATTCGATATTATTTCTCGTCTCTTTTATCGCCTTATTTATTGCTTTGATTTCAATTGCTTTGTTATTTTGTGCTTTGATTTGAATCATGTTTTCTTTATATGCTTTGATTAGTTTAGATTTAATTATGTGAGAATAGTTAATTTCTAGGGTTCTAGGGGGATCCATAATTAATATGAAGGGATAAATTGTGTTGGTTGATTATTTATATTGCATAATAATTTCTTATTGAATTGTTTTAATTCTATACAATTGGATTATGAATCAAGAAGATGTGATATGATTGTAAAAGTATAGTAATATTGGATTGATGAATTGAGCAGATGTTAATTTGATATTAAAGGCTATTTTCACTAGGAACTTAGATCTAGTCAATTGCGAGAGCCTTATGGATCTATGTTGATTAATAAATTGCGAGAGCCTGTTAATCATGTTATGTTTGCAATATTAATTCTTGGTTGTTATATTTTATCCCGGCGTATTAATTATTGGTGAGCCTGTGACCCTAGGATTTTTATTATTGGTTATTCCCTTAGATTAATTCATTCAAATCTTATTCGTTTCTTGATAATTTAGATTATAATAATTAATTAGGAATAAAAGAACAATGTTTCCCTGTGGATTCGACCCTACTTCCCTATCTATTTTAGTTAGTGGTCTTAGGGATTACTTTTGATTAGGTGATACGACTTTAGCGTGGCTTGGTTAACAGTGTGAAGGAGATGGTGGTGTATAAGGTAGATTGAATTAGGGGGAAGAGATTATTTATAAGGGTATATAGGTCATTTACAATGTCGCCCTAAGTATTTTTATTTCGTCAAATAGTAACTCCCTTCTTTTTAAATACAATATGAAAAGCCATTTTTGCTTCACTTAATAAACATTTCAAAACATGAGATAACTAAAAAAAATATATTATACAAGATTGATATTATGAATATATACTTGTAGATAATTAAGCACTATATTACACATTTACAATCTTCGTTAATAGAGAGTGAGGTATAACTCAAGTGGTTAGAGCTCCCCTTCCGATTCCAAGAGATCTTTGGATCGATTCTCATCACCCACCCTCATGGCTCTCTAAACTTCAAAAAAAAAAAAAAAAAAAAGATCTTCGTGAATAATAATCGCAACAATTTGACTTTTGCATTATTCATATACTTACTTTGACTATATTTTTTTTAATCAATATATAAAAAGCATAAGTTGTCATGTAATATATTTTTGAATTAGTCTTTATGTATATTTTCATTATATCAACCTTTTATACTTCTTACTCTCTCTATCCCATAATATTTGAGACATTGGGGTGGACACGTAGTTTAAGAAAACTACAAGTGGGTCCATTTAAAACATTTGTTTATATAAAGGATTTTCCTTTGTATTTTTATGTTATAAGAAAACAAAAAGTGGGGGAGGTGGGGGGTAGTTAGGAGAGAGAAAATGTAGGATTTAATCAGGTGTTGGGATTTGTGGTCCCAAAGAAAGTATAGGAAAATATTTTTTTTATTAGTGGTCCAATTCCATATTTATTTACGTGTCAAGTATTTTGGGCGGACGAAAATGAGAATTGTGTCAAGTATTCTGGGACTGATGAGTGTCATTTATGGCACTCATAGGGTAGGTTTTTTTCTTTATTTTATGCTCGTTTCTTAGCCTTTTTAGTTGTGTTTTTAGGTAATAATGCTTGATTTGCGTGCTTGTGTGTGAGTTTAGAGAAATGCATGTTTTTAATGGCTTTCTTATCATTTTATGCATTTCTTTGTTATTCTCTCGCTTTTTGTTTTGTTTGACTTGTTTTGTAGGTGAGTCGGGATTTTTCGAGGCTCAAATATTGAGGAGGAAGCCCAACACGAGCTTTAGAAGTCAACAAAACTGAGTACGGGAAGTTAGAGCGCAAGCAAATCAAGTTGGAAGTCAAAGCTTAGTGACTTGGGCAAGAATGCATGCCCAAGCATTGAAGAAGATTAATTTGCGTCTGTGCTGGGCATACAAAGGGTGCTCGGCCAAGCAGCCCTTCATGCCCGAGCAACTCTTCGCACCAAGCTTCGCAACGTGCACCACCAGCAAGCACCGTGGCGCAGTACTTGTTGTCGTGGCATGGCACCTGCTGCTGTGGCGCGGCAGTGTCCTCCGTGGCGCGGCGGTTTTCTTTCTTCGAAAATAACCCGAGCCAAAAGAGGGTATTCTCGGGCATAAGCATTTGCTTGGCCGAGCAGATCAATATGCCTGAGCAGCCCTGTTTTGCGATTTTACTCTTTTATTTCTTTTTATTATAAATACGTTTTGGCTTCCCCTTTGTAAAAAACTTTAGACTTCATTTTATTTTCTCTCTCATAATTAGGATTAGGTTGAGAGCTTCTCTCTCTAGATTAGGCTAGCTTAGGAGTAGTTTTAGAGAGAGAAAGTGAGAGATTTCAATGGTGATTTGAGAGATTGAAGATTCAAGAGTGACAATTGTATTGAAGATCTTCTCAATTATCAATGAGCATTTCTCACTCTCTCTCCTCTTTATTGCTTTCTTTAAATTCATGTTTGTTTGATTTGGTTTTGATGATTGATTCTTGATTAGTGTAGTTGTTCTTCAATATTTGTTGATTCTTGATTTCAATTACTTGTTTGGATTGGATGATGATTGTTAGTGAGTAGTTGCTTGCTAGGGTTTGGGTAAAACTTGTATGATTGATTGATTGTGATTAATTTGGGAATTATGTTTTTTAATTGTTGAGATGAAATTGATTAATGGAAGTTTGCATGTGCTTAGTTTGATTAGGCCTTGAGAACTATGCTAGATTGCATTGTAGATCCTAATGACAGGATCCTTGATTTAGGATTTGCAATTGTTGATTGGTTTGAATTGTGATTCTCCTAGTTTGTTATTCATAAAGGAAACCTAGCTTAACGATTAGGAGATAGCTCTTTGATTCCAATTGATAGCTCTAGGGATGGCAATATTAAGTGGATATCTGCTATTCGCTCCACCCGCTTTAAATAAATGGATGATAAGCGGGTGACGGATGAAGCGGGTGATGGATCGGATCGGGTGTGGATGATACTTTTTTCACCCGCTAATCATCCACCCACCCACCCGTTTAACATATATTAAATTTTTAATCTAAGAATTTTAATAATAAAATATAAAATGTGCAAGAAATTACTTGATTTTTTTGTTGGAAATTAATTTTTCAAACAATATGTTGTTATTGTTTCCTTTTTTATTAATAAAATAAAAAAATTATTGTATAAATAACCGAAATTAGAGTTTATGTGAGTTTTTTTTTCACTTTAATACTCATCCATTAGTCATCCGCTCCACCCGTTTCATCCGCGGATGATGGACGAACGGATATGGATGATAGGTGAAGCGGGTGACGGATGGATGTGGATGGAGCGATTAGAATAATGGATGGATGGATGCGGGTGAAGCTCCACCCGATCCGAATCCGATCCATTGCCATCTCTAAATAGCTCTTTTCATTAGTCTACAAAAGTATTTAAATTACTTGTTGATCCCCATTCTCTAGTTTTTTATTTGTTTGATTCTTTGTTTTGTTAGTTGAGTAGTGTTATTTCCTCACCTTCGACTTCGACCTAGCTTAGGCGCACATTGGAAACACTTGACTGTTCCTAGTGGTTCGACCTTGACTTACCTTTATACTTATATTTAGGTTTGTTAGGTGATTATAAATTTTGTGTGACCTTAGGGAGGATTAGTAGATGACCTAGTTCACCCTACGTCAGGGACGGAAGGAGTACTAATTTATAATTACAAAGATTAATGGTCAAAGTTGTGCATTGACATGTGTGTCGGTCAAATTGTTGCGATTATTACGAAACTGTAACATTTAATTATGTAAAAGTCTTGTGTAAGGAGGGTGTACATTAATTTTATTGTAAGACGGTCAGTTTTAGGGTAACTTTAACTATTTTTTTTTCTTTTTGTAACTTTAACCACTTGAAGGGTAACTTTTAATTTGTCGTTGGTTTGAATAATTGTAATTTCTTATAGATTCATGATTACATACTATAAAGGCTAATATGATTGATCTAATACATTATAAATTTTTTATAAGATAAAATTTAGGTATTTTTGACTTTTACCACCAAAAAAAAAAAAACAAAAAATTGTTTTTTACCACCAAAACTTCTAAAACTTTTATTTTACCACAAAAAAAATTAAAAATTGTTTTTTACCACCTGCTGTTGAACTAACTGGTAAACCTAACGGAATTTTTTAAGTTCTTCGATTTTCGTGCATAACACATGGTCTTTAAGGATTTTGGTCCTTTGGGTCCAATTTGAGGTCAGAATTGATAAAAAATGATCGTAAATGACTCGTTTTTCTTATATAAACACCTCAATTTGCGTGAAACACGCAAAACGAGGCACTTTCGATCATTTTTTTTGTCAATTCTGACCTCAAATTGGACCTAAAGGGCCACAATTAATGCCCCCCTAAACCTATGAACAACATGTTTTGCGCGCGAAAATCGTAGAATTTTTTAAAAACCGTTAGATTTAACGGTTATCTTGACGGTAGGTGGTAAAAAAAAATTTAGAATTTTTTTTGGTGGTAAAATAAAAGTTTTAGAAGTTTTGGTGGTAAAAAATAATTTTTTGTTTTTTTTTGTGGTAAAAGTCAAAAATACCTAAACTTTATCATTAGAAAAATAATAACTTTTGTAGTATAAAGGGTAACTTTAAATACTTATATGATAACTTTAACCGTCTTAAAACAAATTAACGTACACCCGTTTTTTTGGAGAATTTGTGTTTAATTATACTAATTTCATTTCATATTATGATGTGCAACATTTACTAAAAATACCTGATATACATTATGTGAAATAAATATTTTCATTCATTTTTTAGTTGTCATTTTTCTCTATCTTTATGTTCATCACATTCATTACTATTTTTCATTTAACATTCACAAACAAATTTTGCCTAAAAGTCGTGCAAACTCATTTGTCGCAAAAAATTATGACATAAAGCCATAGAGATAGTATTAGCAAATATTCAACTTAAAGCTAATGATAAATAGTGTAAAATGTCAAAGTGTGGCACACTTAAATAGTACTTGCCTGAGTTGTGTTTGCGTTAGCAAGCCCTCTGGCATTTTATTGACTTATTAAGATTATACTTAACAACAATACAACATGTCAAAGGTTCCATGGTGTAGTGGTTAGCACTCTGGACTTTGCATCCTGCGACCTGGGTTTGACTCCCGGTAGGACTTTTTTAATGTTTTTAATTTGTTGTTGATTACTTGGGCAAACCGCAAACTTACAGAGTTTCGTTATTGTGACTTCTTTTGAACCATTTATTTTTACCTGTTTTGATTCGGCCAAATCGCGGGGGAAAAAAAAATGTGAATAGCGAATTTCTTTAAAGTTGGTCTCTTCTTAATGTTAACATAATTATAAAATGGAGTAATAAAAATTACTCTGTATTTAGCCAGTGGCGGACTTGGGCTTAGACCTGGTGGGTCAAGTGACTCACCAGGCCCAAAAAAAAATTTTAAGTTATTTTTTTTTTAAAAAAAAAAAAAAAAAAAAAAAAAAAAAACTAAAATCAGTTTTCCCCAAATGACCAAATCACGAAGTCAGTTCAAGCCCTAGCCTTCTTCAGTTCTTCTTTTTGCCAATTCGCCTCTTCCCTTCGGCCTTCAATCCTTCATCAATCATCTCCAAGACTCCAACTCCAGTTCTCCACTCCAGTTCTTCACTTCTTCATCAAAGAGTAAGTTTGTAATTTTTATTTAAAATTTCTAATCTTCAATTCAATTCAGTCTATTTAGTTAATTTTATTAAACTTCGCAATCTTGTCTTTGATTCAGCCAATTCGCTATTTCGATGTGCGGGCTGTGCTGCTGGCTGCTCCGCTGCTCGCCTAGTCGCCTCAATCAGCGCCTGCCGCCTCCGGCACGGCAGTCCGGCAAGGTAGGTTCATCAATTTATTCTTTTTTTTTTGTGAATTTTTGATCAAATTTGCATTACTTGTCTCTTAAAATTAGTATATACGGTGAATGTTCATTGAATTTGCATTATTTGTGTAAATTGTGTTTTGACTGTTAAATTGAACTTATTAGTTTATCTGTTTTACTGTTTATGTCGTTATTTGAAATTGTGAATATGTGATGCCGGTATTGCCGGACATTGTGTAAGACAGCAATTAGACTATTTAACTATTAGTGTAACTGTGTAAGGAGGATTATAAATTTATAATTAGATTACAGTGTGGATTGGTTAGTGCTTAGTGGTGCTAGTCGCATATTCAGCTTGAAGTTCCGTATAGTCGTATAGATTAGTGGAGATATTAGTTTGTTGATTTTAGTCTTGTCAATTTTAAGCTTGTTAATTATTAGTTAGGATTGTAATCTTGTCAATTTTCTATTTGGATGATCTAATGATCTTTGTAAATAATTTTTCTGAGGAATATTGTTTGATTTAGTTGATTATTCATTCAATTTTCAGAATGAAGAGAAAACGCACTCAAAATGAAATGCAAAACATTACTAGCTTCTTTGCTAAAAAGAATCCTACTTCAACTTCTCTTCCACATCCAACACAAAATGAACAAACTATATCTCCACCTCAACAAAGTGAACAAACTACATCTCCACCTCAAGAAAGTGAACAACATTCATCTCCATCTAATTATTCAACTCAAAATTCCCCTCAAAATGAACAAGGCCAATGTTTTCCTAATGCCCCAATCTTTGGTGAAAGATTAAGTGAACATGAATTTGATAATCTTCCACAAGATCCAGGAAAGAGGAGAAAGATGAGTCAATTTCATAAAGATGATAGAGATTTAGTGAGAAGAATTTACATTCAAAGAAAGCCTTGTCAGCCCAAAGACTTTATATTTCCTCAAACTTCTATTTTTGGCAAAAACCGTCGCTTTTGTGCTAAGTGGTTTGATACTTGGACTTGGCTTGAGTATAGTGTGGAAAAGGATGCTGCCTATTGTTTCCCTTGTTATCTATTCAAGGATGAAAATGCATTTGGAGGTAATGCTTTTGTTAGTGATGGTTTCAAATCATGGAATCGATCGGATTTAATAAGAAAACATGTGGGTAAGCACATGAGTGCACATAATAATGCAGTGTTAGCTATGGATTTGGTCAAGAAGCAAAAGTCAAGCATCACACAAGCCTTGACAAAACAAACCGCTGAGAGTACAAATGCATATAGGAAGCGACTTGAAGCTTCAATTGAATCAATCCAATGGCTTTTACTCCAAGGGTTGCCTTTCCGTGGTCATGATGAAAAAGAAAGTTCCTTAAGAAGAGGTAACTTTCTTTCACTTTTATCCCTTATTTCCAAAGGTAACCCTGAATATTCTAAAGTTGTTTTAAAAAATGCTCCTAGTAATTGTCAACTTACTTCTCCAAAAGTCCAAAAAGATATCATAAATGCATGTGCAAAAGAGACAACTAAAGCAATGCTTGAAGATATTGATGGTGGTTTGTTTTCTATCCTTGCTGATGAGTCCGCTGATGTTTCTGACAAGGAACAATTGGCTCTTTGTTTGAGATATGTTAATAGAAAGGGAGAAGTGTGTGAGCGTTTACTTGGTATTGTGCATGTTGTAAACACTGCTTCTTTGACTCTCAAAACTGCTATTGAATCCTTATTAATGGAGCATTCTTTGTCTTTCTCTCAAGTACGGGGTCAGGGTTATGATGGGGCAAGTAATATGCAAGGTTCTATTAATGGCCTTAGGACTCTTATAGAGAATGAGTGTAAAGAAGCTTATTTTGTCCACTGCTTTGCTCACCAACTTCAATTGACTCAAGTTGCACTTGCTAAAAAGAATTCAGATTGTGCTTGGTTATTTGTTGATGTACTTGCACCTCTGTTGAACTTTGTGGGGGGTTCACCAAAAAGGAAAGAGTTTCTTCGTGAAAATCAAGCTCAAAGAGTGGTGGATGCTTTGTCTCTAGGTGAACTTGAAACGGGTTCAGGTTTAAATCAAGAACGTGGATTAGGTAGACCTTGTGATACTCGTTGGGGATCTCACTTCAAGACAATCTTGAATGTACTTGATTTATTCCCTGTAATCCTTGGTTCTCTTGAGGATATTGCAAAAGTATCTGATACAATAGATTCTAATAGAGCTCAAACACTTACAAATCTTCTGATGTCCTTTGATTTTGTGTTTGTGGCACACTTGATGGTTAGTATATTTGCGATAACAAATGCTTTGAATGTGGCCTTACAAAAGCACGATCAAGACATTGTGAATGCAATGGTCATGGTTAATGTAACCAAGACTAATTTGCAAAAAATGAGAGATGAAGGATGGGATTCTCATATGGAACAGGTCATTTCTTTTATTGGTGACTATGACATTGCAGTTCCAGATATGGAGGCTAAATATGTTGTTCCCGGGAGGAGGTTGTTTCGAGGTAAATGCCCACAAGTGTCTAATTTACATCATTTTCGAGTTGAAGTTTTTTTTGGTGTCATTGATCTTCAATTGCAAGAACTTGAAAATCGATTTCCCGAAATAACTAAAGAACTACTTGTGTGTATGTCTTGTTTGAGTCTTGTGGATCGTTTTTCTAAGTTTGACAAGGAAAAATTGATTAAGCTTGCGAAATTCTATCCTAATGAATTTCCAAGTTCAGAATTGATAGTCTTTGGTCATACACTTGAGAGTTACATTTGTTCTGTTAGAGGAGATGAAAGGTTTTGGAATTTGAAGGGTCTTAGTGAGCTTTCAATCAAATTGGTTGAAACGGGATTGTCTGAAACTCATGATAGAGTCTATTTACTTTTGAAGTTGGTGTTGCTTCTTCCTGTCGCAACGGCAAGTGTGGAAAGGGTATTTTCTGGCATGAAGCAAGTGAAAGACAAACTACGAAATAGCATGGGAGATCAAATGTTGAATGATTGTTTAATTACTTATTTGGAGAATGATTTGTTTTTGAATGTTAGCATGGAAGATATCATGAATCGATATCAAAACATGAAAACTCGTCGAGAACTATTGTAATAAGTTTGCATTACTATTTAGTTGCCTTTTGTAGTATTATATGAACATTTGGTTGTATTTTGTACTGTTTGAATATTTGGATGTATTTTTTAGTACTATTATTTGGTTGTTCGGTAAATTTTTTTTTTTTTACATACTTGATTATCGATTGTGAACCACCAGTCGGAAATTCCTGGGTCCGCCACTGATTTAGCTATTACTATAAATTGATCATACAAATCTAAGCAACCAACTGATGATTTCCGAAACAAGCATGTACTAAGGCTCAATAAAAGACGCAGGTTAAAACTTTAAATTGTGACCCTATACAAAAAATTAAAAAAAAAAAAAAAAGTAAAATATTACGTTCATGAATAATATTTGTAAGAGTAAAAGATTATGTTTTGCGTCAAAATTTCAAAGACATATTCCGTATTTAAACATGACATAAGTAACTACTTAACTAGTTGAATGCAAAAATCAACTAAAATTAAAAAAAAAACGTCGCCTGAGAGATTCGAACTCTCGCGGGGAAACCCCATGTACTTAGCAGGCACACGCCTTAACCACTCGGCCAAAGCGACTTAGTTATTCAATAAGTCAATGAAAAAATATAAATAGTAAACACCGAAAAGGTAATATGATTGACCTACTTTCTGTAACTAGGCAGATCTGCTCTAATTTTATCTTGGTTTCATTCAAAACCAAAAAATTGTTACGACTAATAGTTAATACAGAGTTTAGGATAATTTACCAGAACGAATGACAACAGACCAATACATGACCAATCCGACATCAAATATGACTTGAATCAATTTGCCTTAGTCCGAAACCAATCCACCCTGCAAGTTTGTCACCTCTTTATTACTTTACCTTTTTTCACTTCATGTTAAGCCTAGAATGAGTCCTTCACATAGACTGATATATAAACTATAAGAACTTAATTTGGGCATAACTGAAAAAGTAGTACACAGTTAGCAAATCAGAAAGATAACGCTGGTTGTTTTTTGATTTACAAGGAAAGAAATGTAGTCTTTCAACTGACTCTATACAATATAGTGATATACCAACAAAACTGAAGATTTATAGAGGTTGAAGAAACTGAAAAAAAAAAAAATTGTGGTAATTAAGATAGAGGTCTGCAGATTTATATGAACTGCTGGATCATGTCCTTCACCTCTTCCAAAACTAACCAAGCTTTATGGCCACCAATTACTTCCGCTTTCATTTCTCCGTCTAGCCATAGCTGCAAACAAAAATGAGGTTAGCATTTCAATATCTTAGAATCTTTAATCAGTATTACAAAACTATCTGGAATCTGAGAATAAGTTGATCAAACTCACCTGGATCGTGGGCATTTTCTGATGGAACATGCAAAATAGGGAATTGATGGTTAAAGGACAGTCAGAGAGAAATAAAATGGATGTGACCGTAGAAATAAGCATGGATTATAGAGGAAATTGTCTCACTGAAATATTTCCGCGCTTGACAAGAGCTTGAGGCACATTGTTCACATCCACGTAGTAAAATTTGACCCTTCAAGAAAACATGGAGACAATGGAGTGTTTATTATAAGAGGAAATAAATTAAAATTACAATTTTCTATCTTGGTAGTACAGTAGTACAGCATACATATGCATAAAGCCATATAGTATAAGAAAGCTAACCCTTACAGAATTATAGAGATAAACCTACTGTATGATAGTTCATATAGTTCAAAATATATAAGCATAACATATGTGTTTGTAATCTTTTGATGAACATGTAATATTGTTGGGCATCTTCCAAGAGTAGGTTAAGGAACCGAAATGGTGAGACAAATCAAACTCAATAACTTGAGGAGATAGCCTAAGAATATTCAAATGGAAGAAGATGAAAGTATGAATAATTACTGACTCACAACGGATGTGTTAAACAAATTACTGCAAGTTTATGGTGGATAAAATTTTGTATAGGGTGTGTTGATAATCCTTCTCAAAACAATTAACTCTACTAAAAAACCAAGAGACTTAAGTAAGCATACTGTTAGTTTGTTACTGAGTTTTTATGGCTCCCTACACGCATATGAAGCTAAGTTCAGCAAGGACAATTAAGGTTCAACACAAGATTTTGTAAGAAGGCACAACTCAAAATCATCATATCAGAATGGTGAAAAAAAAATGAGCATATAAATACTGAAACAGATGATGATTTGAAGGGATAAGATGGACTTCTTCCATGAGGCACCATTTGGAGAGCAACACTAGGTGCAAGATTGTTGTTTAAAAGAACTTAAACTTCAAAAGAAAGACTAAATGCGTATTTTGCAAGAAGTTTACCCATATTGAGAAATTTTGCAGAGTGAAGCAAGCCGAACAAAATCAGCAAGATAACTTTAGCCACTTGAATCAATTCAATTGCAGACATGAAGCATTACTTATTTTATGATGAAGACAATGCAATAGCATATTATAAAAGCAAAAGGAGGTGGCTAATAGACAGTGCTTGTACAGTCACATGATTCATCAAAATGCTGGAAACAAAGTGGTTGCAAATTGAAGAGAACCAATTATTGAAAGAGTACGGTTCATCAAACTTCAAAAACGTTTTGAGAGGTTGAACTGTTGAAGCCCTTGAATGTCATCTTACAATTGGCCACATGCCTTAAAGAAAAAGGAAATGGGCAAGAGTGCATGACAGGTAGCCGGGTAGGTGCATGAGTACTAAAAAGAAATAGTCCTAGAAATTCTGGGATGAGGCCATATGTACTTCTATATACTTGATCAATAAGTTGTTGCTGACAAAATTGTGCAGGGAAAATTCTTGTTAAAGCTTGGTGTGGACAAACATCACCTGTCAAGCATCTTAGATTAGTTCCCTCAATTTGTTATGTGCATATTCCTTCTCAAAAAAGGAGCAGCTTGGATGACTCATCAGAGAAAGTCATCTTACTAAGTTATAGCTTACAATCATGAGGTTATAGAATACTCAACATCACTGATGTAATAATTGTTACAGTTAGAGATATCCAAGGTTGATGCAGGACTTCACAGAAGCTTGATGGGTAGTTTGGTAGGAATTTGAAAATTGATCTGATGCATGTTGCAAGCTTGCCTTTGAGGTTCACGTATGACTTAAATTCCAGTTCAAATGGGGACATCAAAAAGAATTCTGAGATATCAAGGTGACTTCGGATTATAGAGTCATGTTCAAACAATAATATGATATGCAGTCCATAGGATACACTCCCTGTAGTATTCATGGATTTTGGAAAGGCGAAAATTAGTTGCTTGATCAGAAACTTAGGCAGAGTGTATTATGGATTACAATCTAAAAATAACTAAAATTCAAATGGACAATAAAACAAATATTATGGTAACGAAATTGTTTTATTTGTCGGACCAAACATATGAAAGTGAAATATAAGTTATCAGGGATGATGAAGATGAGATAGAAGCAAGTAAGTCAACTGTCGATACATTATCAACTTACACATTGTTTAACTAAGGCACATACAAATGGAAAATTTGAGTTTTTGAAGCGTAGATGCAGATGACAAGCAAAACTCTCAAAGAAGAGTTTTGACAGATGAGATCTTTATCCTTTAAGAATCAGAAATTCAAGTAGTTGCCAAACTACAAATATGAGTGTCGACTTAGGGCAAAATAAAAGGTTCAGGGGCTTTAGCCTAAAAATGAACAATGGTGATCTATGATCAACAAGGATTGTTGATTACATAAACTTTTTAAAATTTATATGAATGCTTTGCTGCATCTTTAAAGGATCCCTAATTCAGTTTTCTAGAGTTAAAACTGCAAGAGTCAAAGATACACAGCAGAAGAATGATTAGACGATAGACAATATGATACAGCTCACAGCCAAAGAAGATTTTCCATCATGGTGTTTCTATTTTCCATCTGATACAGAAGGATGTTGGCTCAAATGAAACGAACAAGCTATCCTCATAAACACCAAAATCCAATTAGCATTACATTAGTTCCATCATGTTGTTTTTCTTTGACTGTGTTCCATAATATTAATGAAATTCAGAGGCCTAGATACTGCTTTCTCTGAGCGAGAATAAGTTGCAAGCTCAATTCTTAGATATAGATACAAGTTTATTACTAATACATAGCAGGACTATACGACAGATTCTATTATTTATCCAATATCCTACTCTCACAGTAATGGCAAACCTTACTCATATGGGCAAACCTGGGGGGTAAGATGAATAAAATTTGATATCGGGGAGTTGATTGTGCAAGAAATGTCACACAATGAGTATCCATGGAGCCAGCAAAACAGCTTAAGTAGGCATTCCAGTTAAGGCAGATGTAGCACCACACTCATAAGCAATGCTTAAATCATGTTATTCTATAAATATTATTACAGCCTTTAATGAGCATAGGCGTCCTACTGCTGCCCCCACCATACAGACATGAAGTTATCTGCTATAAATAACAATCTATTATGTACAAGAAATTGTAGGTGTATGTCAATTTAACAAAGTCTAGAAACACAATCAGTTACAGAAACACTCTTAATTACGAGGTATGATAAAGCACAAATATAATTAAGTGTGCACGACTACGAAATTGCAGGAGTGCATGACCAACAAATAGGCTTAGATAGCAAGTAGGACAGCAAAACACCACTAATTGTCGATTCTACCTCAAGCAGACAAAACCATCCAAAAATGTATTCATATCATGTATGCAACCTTCCAAATACACACTGTTTAGCACGAAACTTAAGCGGGATTTTAACGTATCAAATAGAGAAATCTAAACTTCTTCTGAGTAAAATAGAAATTCTTACTTGGTATCATATTCAGCAGCCATTTTTTCCAGTTTAGGCTTGAGATAAATGCATTTCCTGCACCAATTAGCCATCCTACCATCCAACAAAAAATTAATCAAAAACCCAAAAAAACTGCATAAAGTATGCTACAAGTAATTTTTTTTAATATAAACTACTCCAAATCCCATATTCAAATAGAAAAATAAATTGAAATAATGCAATAAAACAAAACATAAATCT
The DNA here is from genome assembly GCF_001683475.1 of Chenopodium quinoa. Classification (NCBI taxonomy): domain Eukaryota; kingdom Viridiplantae; phylum Streptophyta; class Magnoliopsida; order Caryophyllales; family Amaranthaceae; genus Chenopodium; species Chenopodium quinoa. The sequence continues at coordinate 3,543,197 of NW_018743212.1, read as the reverse complement.
CCAAAAAATTTCTAATAAATTTATTTGAGAGTGGAAAATGACAAACCAATCAATGATAACGGGTTGAGAATTATCCTTAGCTTGCTGTAAAATCTGGTCAAGCTGATCACAATCTTTGATGGATTCCATTTCAACAGTAGTAGGTCTCGACAAATCTGGCCAAGCAGCATGCGCCATAATCTCTCTTTTCTTCAAATTTCTACCATCTATGCCGTTTTTTTGGTCTTTTAATCCAAACCCAGAATTTTTTACAAGAAATAAACACCACCCATTACTCCATTTTTGTGGAAATTGATCTTTTGGGTGTGAAAATCGGTAAAATATTTGAGAATTTGGAGCTAAAACAGACATACTAGAAATTTTTGAAATGGGGTTTAGATTTTTTATCTTGTTTGAAAGGTAGGTGTTAATGGGTTATCATAGTTTTAAGGTTGACTGACTGAGTAAAGCATGTAAAATGCTTCATTTACTGGTTAAAAGGGGATGCAAAATGAGGACTTTGGAATATCAATGGAGATTTTTGTGTGCTTTAATTATAGGCGTTTTGTCAAGAAATATAAAATTGAGTAAAAGCTTATCCGGAATGTGAGTTGGAACTTTGGAAGTCAATCAAGTGATATAGAGTTAATGTTAGATTGCTAGGGGTAGAGGTGTCCACCGTGCGAGTCGTGCGAGCTGGGTTAGGGTTAGGTGGGTCGCGGGTTGGGGTTTCATGACACACGGCACGACACACGTAGGGTAGGGTGGGCCGGGTCGTGGGTTGGGTCGGAGAAGTTGGACACACCAGGGTTAGGTTCGTGGGTTAGACGAGTCGTGGGTGGGTCGAGCTGGGTTTGTGGGTTAGACGGATCGTGGGTGGGTCGAGCTGGGTTTGTGGGTTAGACGGGTCATGGGTGGGTCGAGCTAGGTTCGTGGGTTAGACGGGTCAAGGTGGGTTAGTGAGTTAGGGTGGGTCGAAGGGTGGGTTAGTGGGTTAGGGTCGGGTGGGTTTGTGGGTTAGGTGGGTTAGGGTCGGGTGGGTTAGTGGGTTAGGGTCGGGTGGGTTTGTGGGTTAGGTGGATTAGGGTCGGGTGGGTTTGTGGGTTAGGGTCGGGTGGGTTCGTGGGTTAGGGTCGGGTGGGTTGTGTGGTGTTTTAATTTTTACAAAATTAACAATTTGATGGCTTGCTCTTAATTAAGATGCCTATGTATCCTTATATTATAAAATAAGGAATCAAAGCCAGCGTAGTTCTTATATTGTACTTCTTTTGAAATTTGGGGGGGGGGGCTTGGACCTATCTTTAGAAAACTAAAATTTAATTTTGCAATTAAATTGTAATTTTCGAAAAATAAGTTGCCTACGTATCCCGAAAGAATCAAAGCCCACGTAGTTCTTAGCGTACCTGATTTAGACTTTTCTAGCCACCCATGTTTGTTGCATCATCATCCCCGGAAGCTGCATCATCCGTTGACGACTCCAATATCATCACAGGATCATCTTCATCGTCTTCGTCTTCCTTTAAACCTTGAGTTCTTCTTTCAGCTTGATCCCAATCTTTCTTACAAACACAAATTTGAATGCTTTCCGGAGTTAAGCGAGATCTTTTTTCATCTAACACTCTTCTACCTGCACTAAAAGCAGACTCGGAAGCAACAGATGAAGCAGGAACTGCAAGTATATCTTTTGCAATTCTCGCCAATATAGGAAAACTTTTTTTATGTTCTTGCCACCATTTTATAATTTGAAAGTTGTTGTTGGTCTCATGTTGATATGACAAATAATCATTAATAGCAAGTGTTGAAGAAGATGATGATGAGAATGATGTAGATGCTTTGTGTTTTTTTTTCATAACTTTATCAAGAAAACCAAATCTAGAATCGGAAGTGCTAGTAGTAGTTGGTGTTGCCAAATCAAAACCATAAATAGATGCATAATGATCATAAAGGTCTCCCAAAACAGATTTGCATTTGTTAATATATTCACTAACATCATAATCGATACTTAAACTTGTATAATAAAATTCTAAAAGATTTTCCAAACCTTCAGCTTTGACACCGGGGTCAAGAATAGCAGCAATTCCATAAATGATTGGAAATTCACTAAAATAAGTATGCCACTTACGTTTCATGCTATCAAGAACGGGACGAAGTCCATCAATCTTCATATGCTCTTCGATGGTGTGAACAACTTTAACACACTCAATTATGACTAAATGAACGTTAGGCTCATAAATATAAGAGAAAATATGAGTTGCACTATCAAAAGCATTTAAAACATCACGAACAAAAGAAGCATTAGTCCAATGACTTTCGGTTATTAACTCAGTAGGATCAACACGAGTCTCATTGTAAAGTTGGGTCAAAATATCACGATACTTTATAGCATCACTCAACAACTTGAAAGTAGAATTCCAACGGGTAGGGGTATCAATAGACCATTGTCTTTTCTTAAGACCTCTCTCTTTACACATAGCTATGTACTTTCTTCTAACTGACTGAGTAATCCTAATCCATTTTATAACTGTTCTAATTGGGTTTAGCAATGGTTGCAACTCAGCGAGACCCTCTTGAACAGACAAATTCAAAATATGAGCACAACATCTAACATGCAAGAGACTACCACCCAACAACAAATTCAACTCGGAGTCATTTTTCAAATAGTCAATACACTTTGTGTTTGCAGTTGCATTATCAAGAGACAAAGAAAAAACTTTATTATTCAAGTGAAATTCTTTTAAACAATCCAAAATACGAATTTTGATGTTAAAACCGGTATGCCTTTCTTCCATAGCTTGAAAACATAGTATACGTTTTTGAATAAACCAATCATCATCCACCCAATGAGCAGTAATGCAAAGAAAAGGTTCGCCAAAACTAGAAGTCCATGTATCACTTGTAAAACTAACACGACCATCAAAAGTACGAAATAATTCAATCAAACCACTCCTATACTTATAATAAGAAGTTTGTGTATAACGTCTTAGGGTATTTCGGGGGACACGAGTAAATGCAGGTTGTAATGCAACTTTATTAAAATGCTCAACGTTTGCATTTTCACCGTAACTAAAAGGGTATTCATTAGCAATAACTAAAGTACTCATTTCATCAATCATTCTATCTTTATTATAAATGAAAGGTGTACCTCCGCCGGGTTGGTTCATGTATCCACCCAATTGTGTTTGGACGCCACCCCCCGAAGGACGGGGGCCATTTTCGAACAAGTCGTGTTTATTTTGCAAATGCCGACTCAAGGTTCCGGTTCCATCTCCCGTTTTCCAATTATATGACTTGACATTTGCACCTAGCGCCTTGCAAACTAGGCATGTACACGTGAACCTCTTTGGTTGACCAGGTTGCCATCCCGGGGGTGTGACCTCAACTCGTTCAAAATGTTTCCACACCCAAGAAAAATGTGCTCGACCTCTACTTTCACCGCCACCACCTTTCATAAATCAAATTATTAAAATTAATTTTTAAATGCTATTCATGAAAATAAGCTTTTAAATTTTAAATATTTTAATTATACTTATTTAAACGCATTTTTCATGGTAATTAACTAATTGTAAATCATAGAAAATTGGAAACTAAACTAACTTTATAATCATTAATAATAGTTTTTTTAAATATTCATAACAATAAAAATTTAATTAGAAATTACCTTGAGATGAAGGTTGAGATGTTGGTTGCGATGGAGGTGGCATAGTTGAACTTGATGATTGGTGGGACTCGTGGGAGAAATGTTGTGGTGGAGACGTTTGAATATTTTGCCTATCTCCTAAACCATAATCTCCATATTCATTGACAAATTGGTTTAAATTTTCCGTATTAATTTCATACGAAAAATTTGCACCACCACTCCTTTGGCTACCACTTCGACCACCACTTTGACTCCTTCCCATTCCTCCTCTTGAGCTCATTTTTTTTTTGTATGATTACTAATTATAATATGGAGAAGAACTTTTTTTTTTTTAGAATCTTAAGAATACTAATAATAATATTAAGGAGATTTTTTTTAACAAAAATATAACTCTATATAACACTTGAGAATTTGAGAACAATAAGAATTTTTAAGTAAGAGAGAAAGAAAGCTTGAATTTGTGTGGAAATTTGAGTGAAATGGAATTGGTATTTATAGGAAAAATAGAATGGATGATCATACACTTAAAAAACTAGCCGTTAGATACAAAAAACTAGTCGTTAGATACAAAAAACTAGCCGTTTTTTTTTTTAAAAATGGATGTTAGGCCGTGCGGGTCGTGCGAATTGTGCGGGCTGTGCGGGCCGTGCGGGTTGTGCGGGCCGTGCGGGTTGTGCCGGCCGTGCGGGTTGGGTGGGTCATGCGTGCGGGTTGGGTGCATGCGTGCGGGTTAGGTGGGTTGGCTCGTGCGGGTTGGGTGGGTCATTCGTGCGGGTGGGCCGTGCGGGCTGGGTTGTGCCAGGTGGGTCGGGTTAGGTGGGTTCACGGGCTAGGTGTGTCGAATTAAATGAGTCAAAACGGGTTGTGCGATTTGGGTCGAATCAAACGGGTTAAACTGAGCTGGGTTGAAATAGGTTGTGTCGAAAATTTTGGACCCACGACACAACCCGGATTAAATCCGAGCTGTGCCGGGCTGTGCCGGATTGAAACCGGGTCGGACCCACGTGACCCACCAGCCGTGCGAGTTAGGGTGGGCTGGGTCCAACCCGGCCCACTGGCCACCTCTAGCTAGGGGTGGCCATTGGACCCGATCCACTGGCTAAGTGGGCCCATTTGTTTAAACTAGGCGAAATTGAACTCAACAACATCAACTATAGTTTAGGTGTAATGAACATATACACTTAAGTAATAGCTAGAACAAGGAAAAATTGCCAAACTAAGCGTTTTTGGGAAACAATTTCAAACTAGACGCGTGGCAAAACTATTTACCAAACTAAGCTTACAGGGTAAAACGCCAACCAGGATGACGTTTTTACCCTGGGCATTTTTTTTTTCTTTTTAATTTTTAGTCAAGGAAAAAACGCCATCAAGGGTGGCGTTTTATTTATAGGGAAATTTAAAAAAAAAAAACACATTTACACAAAAACGCTAACGCCGTTGGCGTTTTATCTTTTACACAAAAGCGCTAACGTCGTTGGCGTTTTAAGGTCGGGTATTTCAGCAGCATATTTCGCTGTTCTTCATTATTCAACCAAACCCCCAAATTGCAAACCCTAACCCCGCGCATAGCAAATTCCAATTCTCCATATTTGAAGCAATTTCATCACATTCCATAGCTTAGTTTTGCATCATAGTCAATAAAAATTAATCCTCCTTGTTCAACACTGTTACGCCCTACTTTCATCGAAATTGAGGTATGTCTTGAATTTAACTATTTTACTTGTGTATGATGTTTTTGGGAATTTATGTTTGTAATTTACAATGTATGTACTATAGTGTTGTTCAAGTATGCGAAATATGTATAACTAAATAATACATTTTTGTTTAATTATTGAAATTAAGTATAGTTATATGTATGTTGTATAATTTATATGAAGCATTTAGTTGTTGAACTACATATATGAAGCATTTTGGGAATTACGAACTACATTGTTGAGTTAAGTACATTTAAATGTATCTTACATTGTTGATTAAGTAGGTAAGTTAGTACGTTGTTGAACACTACGTTGTATATACGCTTTGCTTGGGGATTTAATAGAATCATTGTGGTTTTAGTTGTGCATATGTGTCACCTAATATGTGGTCCGATTGTTATGTAGAACATGGCTTCATAATTGATTGTGTTGTTATGCCGTTGGGGGGGGTGAAATTTTGTGTGTCGGACCCAATGTCGAGTATAGAGGAGGAAAAATGGAACCGCTGGCATTGAAACCTTGTATGACTTACAATGATTTGTTGAAGAAAGTTTATACTATAATTGGTTCAAACCCAACAAGTGTTGAACTGAACATCAAAATGAGGTTTGAAAGTGTTAGCGGGATTCAAATCTTACCTGTTTTGAATGACGACCATTTGGAGGTTTTGAGGGGTGTCGTTGCAATAGGTCTCTTCCTACTGATTTGTATGTGGAAACGGTGCCTGTATGTACTCAACAACCAACATTTCTTCCATCATACAATGCAAGCTCTCTACAAATGCCCGCATATAACATTCCATCATCTAAATATGGAATGGGTTCTTTCAGTAGAATGTTACACGACGATCAATTTGACATTCCATTCAGTTCACAATTTACGGCGTTGGGGTCAATGCAGCAACCTGATCCATCTACCTCAAACAATGACATTTCATCATCGATGCAGTTGCAAAGTTACTCTCCCACGCAAGAACATGTTCAAACACCACCGTTTCAAACTTTGGTGAATGCTGAACTTGTTATAAACAACGAGTTGTCTGTTCTTGATATGTATAATGACACAAACGACGAGGGTGAAGACGGAGATGAAGAAGATGTTATAAACAACAATTTGTCTGTGGATGATGTTGTTGCTAGAACTCCATTACCTTGGTTCAGTCAAATAAACGAGAACTATGAGGTGGACATACATTGGGGTGATTCGGGGAGCCAGTGTTCGTTTCGTGTCGGGGGAGAATTTGAGAAGGGCATGATTTTCGACAATAAGAAAGCGCTGCAGGAAATGGTGAAATTGTATTCCATAGAACGAAATCATTTCTACACCACAGTGACGTCGAATGAGAATCTCCTTCATTTAAAATGCAAGAGGGGGTGTGGTTGGTCGCTACGTGGTACAAAAACAAATCTAACCACACATGCCTTTAAGATCGTATCTTATAAGGGCCCACATCGCGACAATTGTGTGAATGAAGTTTCGCCTAGAGATCACCGACACTTGGACTCCTCTGTTATCTGTGACTATGTGAAATCGTTTGTGCAGAAAGATCCATGTTTGAGAGTTGAGTTCATACAACACATCATCTCCAACAAATTTCAATTCGATGTTCCATATCGAAGAGCGTGGTATGCCAAACAGAAAGCGATTGCGGAAATTTTTGGGGATTGGGAGAGTTCGTACAGCAGACTTCCTTCATTCATGCAAGCCCTCTAGGAGTCGAACCCAGACACTGTAGTTCTGTGGAAATACAAAGCTATTGTTGAAGGCGTTTATTACAGCAACATGGAGGTATTTAAACGAGTGTTTTGAGCCTTTAAGCCTTGCATCGATGCGTTCAAACACTGCATGCCCGTGTTGTTTATTGATGGGACACACTTGTATGGGAAATATAAAGGCACACTTTTGGTTGCTACAAGTGTTGATGCTAATTTTCAGGTATTTCCTCTAGCATTTGCAATAGTTGAAGGGGAAAACACCTCGAGTTGGTCCTGGTTTCTAAGCTGCATTCGGGTTCATGTTACTGATCGAGAGGGCCTATGTGTTATATTTGACCGACATGCAGGGATTACTGCTGCAATGACTAACCCGGATGTTGGATTTCATGAGCCACAGGCCTTTCACAGGTTTTGCGTTCGACACATGGCCTCTAACTTGGGGACCCACGTGAAAAACAACAACATGAGAGACAAGTTCAAGGCTGCTGCATACCAACGCCAAGAAAAAAATTGGTTGAAGATATGCGTTCTATCGGTGAAGCTTCTGTTAAGTCCCTAGAGTACATTACGGATGTGCCGTTTCACAGATGGTCCTTGTTTCATGACGCTGGTTGGAGGCATGGTATATTACTAAAAATTTCTCAGAAACTTTTAACAATGTGTTGAAGGGAGCACGTTTTCTACCGATCATGTCCCTTGTCGAGTTAACTTTCCACAGAGTTAACAAGTACTTTAACAGAAGCAGAGATAGTTCACTTGCTAGGAATGCTGACGGATATGCATACTCACCTAAGGTCACCGCCATTTTGGAGAAGAATAATAGAAAGGAAAAATACCATACAATGGATGTTTATAGCCGTCAGCTTGTTATATACCAAGTAAAAACACACCGAGGAGAAAGGATAGGGAGAAAAGGGGGTCATAAGCATACTGTTAACTTTAATTTGAGAACATGTACATGCAACAAACCGATGATATTTCACCTACCATATTCTCATGTTCTAGACGTGTGTCTTAAGTATTCAGTTTCTGAGGAACCATGGGTGGACAGTTTCCTACGATCAGAGGCGTATGCAAATACTTATGCCCCATAGTTCTGGCCTATTCCTTGTGAGACGACGTGGAGGTCATACAGAGGGCCTAAAATCATTCCTGATGAGAGCATGGTCCGAGGACATGGTCGTCCAAAGTCGAAGCGTATACAAAATGAAATGGATGAGACTAATCGTCCACCAAGCAAATGTAGTCGTTGCCGTCAGGAAGGACACAATAAGAGATCTTGCCCTTTTCAAACGGACGGTGACCGGTAGTGGTGTTAGTTTATGTATTATTTTAATACCATGTTGTGTGTATGTGTTCAAGTAGGATGTAGCTGACTTTTTGTTTTACATTGTACGCTGAACAGAGATCATGGAGGGACAGGATCAGGGGCAGACACGACATGACCCAAGACCAGCTTACCTTTCAGTGCTGACACTTCAGGATACCCATCGGAGCCGTGACGTTTGGGAGCAGACAGTAAGTTTTCATCTACCAAATATTTATTGTGTTTGGCATTTATTTGGTTAACTGATCCAACAATTTATTTTTTGTTGTTGTATAGGGTGATCCAGCATGTTGCTTGGTTTGTAGGCAGCACGTTGCCACCACTAGAGGTGGCCAGTGGGCCGGGTTGGACCCAGCCCACCCTAACTCGCACGGCTGGTGGGTCACGTGGGTCCGACCCGGTTTCAATCCGGCACAGACCGGCACAGCTCGGATTTAATCCGGGTTGTGTCGTGGGTCCAAAATTTTCGACACAACCCATTTCAACCCAGCTCAGTTTAACCCGTTTGATTCGACCCAAATCGCACAACCCGTTTTGACTCATTTAATTCGACACACCTAGCCCGTGAACCCACCTAACCCGACCCACCTGGCACAACCCAGCCCGCACGGCCCACCCGCACGAATGACCCACCCAACCCGCACGAGCCAACCCACCTAACCCGCACGCATGACCCACCCAACCCGCACGCATGACCCACCCAACCCGCACGGCCGGCACAACCCGCACGGCCCGCACAACCCGCACGGCCCGCACAATTCGCACGACCCGCACGGCCCGCACGGCCTAACATCCATTTTAAAAAAAAAACGGCTAGTTTTTTGTATCTAACGGCTAGTTTTTTGTATCTAACGGCTAGTTTTTTAAGTGTATGATCATCCATTCTATTTTTCCTATAAATACCAATTCCATTTCACTCAAATTTCCACACAAATTCAAGCTTTCTTTCTCTCTTACTTAAAAATTCTTATTGTTCTCAAATTCTCAAGTGTTATATAGAGTTATATTTTTGTTAAAAAAAATCTCCTTAATATTATTATTAGTATTCTTAAGATTCTAAAAAAAAAAAGTTCTTCTCCATATTATAATTAGTAATCATACAAAAAAAAAATTGAGCTCAAGAGGAGGAATGGGAAGGAGTCAAAGTGGTGGTCGAAGTGGTAGCCAAAGGAGTGGTGGTGCAAATTTTTCGTATGAAATTAATACGGAAAATTTAAACCAATTTGTCAATGAATATGGAGATTATGGTTTAGGAGATAGGCAAAATATTCAAACGTCTCCACCACAACATTTCTCCCACGAGTCCCACCAATCATCAAGTTCAACTATGCCACCTCCATCGCAACCAACATCTCAACCTTCATCTCAAGGTAATTTCTAATTAAATTTTTATTGTTATGAATATTTAAAAAAACTATTATTAATGATTATAAAGTTAGTTTAGTTTCCAATTTTCTATGATTTACAATTAGTTAATTACCATGAAAAATGCGTTTAAATAAGTATAATTAAAATATTTAAAATTTAAAAGCTTATTTTCATGAATAGCATTTAAAAATTAATTTTAATAATTTGATTTATGAAAGGTGGTGGCGGTGAAAGTAGAGGTCGAGCACATTTTTCTTGGGTGTGGAAACATTTTGAACGAGTTGAGGTCACACCCCCGGGATGGCAACCTGGTCAACCAAAGAGGTTCACGTGTACATGCCTAGTTTGCAAGGCGCTAGGTGCAAATGTCAAGTCATATAATTGGAAAACGGGAGATGGAACCGGAACCTTGAGTCGGCATTTGCAAAATAAACACGACTTGTTCGAAAATGGCCCCCGTCCTTCGGGGGGTGGCGTCCAAACACAATTGGGTGGATACATGAACCAACCCGGCGGAGGTACACCTTTCATTTATAATAAAGATAGAATGATTGATGAAATGAGTACTTTAGTTATTGCTAATGAATACCCTTTTAGTTACGGTGAAAATGCAAACGTTGAGCATTTTAATAAAGTTGCATTACAACCTGCATTTACTCGTGTCCCCCGAAATACCCTAAGACGTTATACACAAACTTCTTATTATAAGTATAGGAGTGGTTTGATTGAATTATTTCGTACTTTTGATGGTCGTGTTAGTTTTACAAGTGATACATGGACTTCTAGTTTTGGCGAACCTTTTCTTTGCATTACTGCTCATTGGGTGGATGATGATTGGTTTATTCAAAAACGTATACTATGTTTTCAAGCTATGGAAGAAAGGCATACCGGTTTTAACATCAAAGTTCGTATTTTGGATTGTTTAAAAGAATTTCACTTGAATAATAAAGTTTTTTCTTTGTCTCTTGATAATGCAACTGCAAACACAAAGTGTATTGACTATTTGAAAAATGACTCCGAGTTGAATTTGTTGTTGGGTGGTAGTCTCTTGCATGTTAGATGTTGTGCTCATATTTTGAATTTGTCTGTTCAAGAGGGTCTCGCTGAGTTGCAACCATTGCTAAACCCAATTAGAACAGTTATAAAATGGATTAGGATTACTCAGTCAGTTAGAAGAAAGTACATAGCTATGTGTAAAGAGAGAGGTCTTAAGAAAAGACAATGGTCTATTGATACCCCTACCCGTTGGAATTCTACTTTCAAGTTGTTGAGTGATGCTATAAAGTATCGTGATATTTTGACCCAACTTTACAATGAGACTCGTGTTGATCCTACTGAGTTAATAACCGAAAGTCATTGGACTAATGCTTCTTTTGTTCGTGATGTTTTAAATGCTTTTGATAGTGCAACTCATATTTTCTCTTATATTTATGAGCCTAACGTTCATTTAGTCATAATTGAGTGTGTTAAAGTTGTTCACACCATCGAAGAGCATATGAAGATTGATGGACTTCGTCCCGTTCTTGATAGCATGAAACGTAAGTGGCATACTTATTTTAGTGAATTTCCAATCATTTATGGAATTGCTGCTATTCTTGACCCCGGTGTCAAAGCTGAAGGTTTGGAAAATCTTTTAGAATTTTATTATACAAGTTTAAGTATCGATTATGATGTTAGTGAATATATTAACAAATGCAAATCTGTTTTGGGAGACCTTTATGATCATTATGCATCTATTTATGGTTTTGATTTGGCAACACCAACTACTACTAGCACTTCCGATTCTAGATTTGGTTTTCTTGATAAAGTTATGAAAAAAAAACACAAAGCATCTACATCATTCTCATCATCATCTTCTTCAACACTTGCTATTAATGATTATTTGTCATATCAACATGAGACCAACAACAACTTTCAAATTATAAAATGGTGGCAAGAACATAAAAAAAGTTTTCCTATATTGGCGAGAATTGCAAAAGATATACTTGCAGTTCCTGCTTCATCTGTTGCTTCCGAGTCTGCTTTTAGTGCAGGTAGAAGAGTGTTAGATGAAAAAAGATCTCGCTTAACTCCGGAAAGCATTCAAATTTGTGTTTGTAAGAAAGATTGGGATCAAGCTGAAAGAAGAACTCAAGGTTTAAAGGAAGACGAAGACGATGAAGATGATCCTGTGATGATATTGGAGTCGTCAACGGATGATGCAGCTTCCGGGGATGATGATGCAACAAACATGGGTGGCTAGAAAAGTCTAAATCAGGTACGCTAAGAACTACGTGGGCTTTGATTCTTTCGGGATACGTAGGCAACTTATTTTTCGAAAATTACAATTTAATTGCAAAATTAAATTTTAGTTTTCTAAAGATAGGTCCAAGCCCCCCCCCCCCCAAATTTCAAAAGAAGTACAATATAAGAACTACGCTGGCTTTGATTCCTTATTTTATAATATAAGGATACGTAGGCATCTTAATTAAGAGCAAGCCATCAAATTGTTAATTTTGTAAAAATTAAAACACCACACAACCCACCCGACCCTAACCCACGAACCCACCCGACCCTAACCCACAAACCCACCCGACCCTAACCCACCTAACCCACAAACCCAACCGACCCTAACCCACTAACCCACCCGACCCTAACCCACTAACCCACCCGACCCTAACCCACTAACCCACCCTTCGACCCACCCTAACTCACTAACCCACCTTGACCCGTCTAACCCACGAACCTAGCTCGACCCACCCATGACCCGTCTAACCCACAAACCCAGCTCGACCCACCCACGATCCGTCTAACCCACAAACCCAGCTCGACCCACCCACGACTCGTCTAACCCACGAACCTAACCCTGGTGTGTCCAACTTCTCCGACCCAACCCACGACCCGGCCCACCCTACCCTACGTGTGTCGTGCCGTGTGTCATGAAACCCCAACCCGCGACCCACCTAACCCTAACCCAGCTCGCACGACTCGCACGGTGGACACCTCTAGCCACCACGGTGGTAGATTGGGTGGTCGACCCCCGTGTGCTATCCCCCAGGGCCGGGACCAATCACACCGCCGTTCACACCGTGAGGTAGGCAGCAGTAGTAGGGGACAGACTCTCACGTCCCCTACAGGGTCCCCCCAGTTTTTTGATGATCAGGAAGATATCGCCATCCACATGTCTGCGCCATACTCATCTCTGGAATGACCATCTTCCAGCCAACAGACTCCTCCCCAGACCTCTGCCCCAGATCCTTTCACAACAGTATCTCAGTGCTACCGTCGTAGAAGACCGCGATTGGATAGACAACACTTACATACAATAGATGAATCAGGATCTTAGAACTTCTTTTGTTAGTTGTAATCAAATTCTATAGTACATTGTATCCAAACAAATATTATCAATTTTACTGACCTTTTTAGTTCATTTTCTTTACATTATCAACTTCACCATACGCATTCATTCTTTTCATTGTATTGGTTGTTTTTGTTGTTGTTGCTAGTGTTGTTAATGCTGTTGATGTTGTTGCAGTTATTGTTGCAGTTATTGTTGTGGTTGTTGTTGTTAAGGTTGTAGTAGTTGTTGTGATTGTTGTTGATGCTCTTGTTGGGGTTGTCATTGTTTCTGTTGTTGTAGTTGTTGATGTTGCTGTTGTTGTTGTGGTTGTTGCTGCTGTTGTTGTTGCAGCTCCTGTGGTTGTTGTTGCTGTTGCTGTGCAGCTGTGTTTGTGTGCAGGTATTGCAGATAAAACGCCAACCATGGTGGCACTTTAGGGGGGAAGTAAAACGCCAATCATGGTGGCGTTTTTATTATGGGTAAATTATTTTCTAAAAAATCACTCAGGGTAAAACGCCAACGGCGTTAGGGGTTTTTTGTAAATGTGTTTTTTTTTTTTTTAAATTGCCCAGGAATAAAACGCCACCCTTGATGGCATATTTTCCTTGACTAAAAATTAAAAAGCAAAATTGCCCAGGGTAAAACGCCATCCTGATTGGCGTTTTACCCTGAAAGCTTAGTTTGGTAAATAGTTTTGCCACGCGTCTAGTTTGGGAAATAGTTTCCCAAAAACGCTTAGTTTGGCAATTTTTCCCTAGAACAATATAATACTTGGTATGTACTGGCCGAATTGTACATACGCTCCAAAACGACATAAGCCTGGTAATTGTTATGGGGTAATTTTGTGCATTGGTTGACCGATGATGATAGTCAATGACCGACGGCCAAGAACGGTGGAATGGGTCAAGTTAGTTAGCCATACTCCATAAAATCAAGGAGATAACCTCTCTTGCTAAGATGAACTCTATTAAAGTCGTTGATCGTATGTACACTCCATAATGTCTACATTCAGCAGAAGACCAAGTAAAAGAGTGAATAACCACTATCTCCTATTTTCATGGAGGGCACCCTCACTACTCTCCAACAACCTATCCAAAGCCTTATAAATTGAAGAGCCTTCCTCCCCTAAACTCCATTCAACTACTGAAATTTGCATAGTACACCTGGGTGTACCATGCTCATGGTACACCCTGTAGAAAATAAAGGCATTCTTCAAATTAGTTTTTTTTTTTTTTTAAAATGATTCCTCCTTAATTTAAGGGATTTGTTAGTTATTCTCCATATTAATAGTTTTCAAAAATAGATTTGATATTTTTGGAGAGATATAATTACAATTTCGAAATATAGAGAGAATTTCCAGAGAGAGAAAATTTTTAGCAGCTAAAATTAATGGCAGGGTGTAAGAAATTCGACATGATTCCATTACAAATTTGTTGATAATACGTATAAGAATGAAGATTTGGTTAATAATGAAGATGACTTTGAGGATTTCATAATCAAATGTGAATGTAATTTTTTGTTTTAGAGTTTTTTTGTATTAGAATTTTATAATTATAATTACGATGTTGATGCTAATGATAATGTTATCTTAAATTATTAAATTTCATAATTTGTGGATTATTTCATAATCAAAGGGAATTGGTTTTTTTTTTTTGGTATTATTTTCAAAGGTTGAAGATGATGTTCTTCTGATTATGATGAATGTTCCTTTATCATGCATTCAATTTGTTAATTGTAATGAAAAGTCCGATTAATATGTTCTTTGAGTCTAAACTATATGTTCTTTACATTACAAATTATGTTCTTTAAGGTATAATGTTCTTTGTGTTTCAATAATATGAATTATGTTCTTTTTACTTGAATAATATGTTCTTCTATGTTCATGTTCATTTGTTTTAACTCTTATATTCTTTTGGGTATTGAGTGATATAGCACATATTATTTTAAAATTAGTTTTTACGTCAGTTTTAATTATTAAACTATTCATCTTCAAAATTATTTATTAAATTTATATTTTTTTATGTTAATAACATTAAATAAGTGTGTACATTTATTTTTTCAGGATCACGATGGTTAATGGAGATATTTTTTTTTTGGACAGCATATATTGATGATTGGTCTTCAGATCCAAAGAACATCTATAACATTTATAAAGAACATGATTATTTTATGTAATAAGCACTACTTAAACTAAAATATTTAAATTTAACAAGGATGGTCCAAACAAAAATTTTAAGAACATTTTCACAATAAGCAATGGATATTATATGACAATAAATGTACATTACAATTACAGTTAGAGAACATGGACATTTAATATATTTTATCAAAAGATCTAATAAAAATCATAATATTAATAGTGGACATATGGAAGAAAAATAGTGCTAATAATTAATTGTACTTTACATACAAAAATAAAGTACATCATATTTTCTGATAAAGAACATTATAAAAATATACTTACAAGAATTACACATGACCATTATTATTATAACGAATATTATAATAATTAAATTATAAAAAATAAAAAATTGTTGAAAGAATATGATTGATTTTGGTAGAGATTTTTTTAATTTAAGAAAATCAAATAAAATATTGGTAATTGAAATTTTTAAATATGAAAATGAATTTTTGAATTTTAATTTTAAAAATAAAATCTTGAAATATTTTGAAGAAAATAATTTTGGAAAGAGAAAATTATTCTAGAATCCTAATTTTTTTTTTAAAAAAAGATTGTATCAATTAATGTGGGATTTGGTTGATTCCTTTCCGAAATTTAATGAATATACCTAAAAAACTCGCGTTCTTTGTTTCACATCCACATGTTCTTTTTCAACTGAATGTTCTTTGTTACAAAGCAACATGTTCTTTCCGCGTTTTTTTAATTTGTTTGTTGCCTGCGTTTTATTTTTTGGGCAGCGTTGTTTTTGCCCAGGTGTACCATGCGCTCATGGTACACCCGGGTGTACAGATCAACGATTATTCAACTACACGTTTACAACCTCTCGCCAACTACATACAGACTACTTCTTTCATTTTATCATCCACTTAGACATCCACTAAAAGAGTTCCTAGCCAACTACTATATTCTAATCCTACATGATATGCTAATCCTCTACAAGTATCCACGTATCTTCTTTTCACTTAGCTTCCCATGTCTTTATTCTACAAGGAGTAAAACTACTATTTCCATGCCAATTTCACCTCGGATGATATACTATTTTCCTAAGTATATAATACCATAAAAATACCCTCCTTGCTATGTTACGAAGCCTACGTCCAAGATATCTTCATTCAATTATGTTATTTTATATATTACACATATTAAACATACAATGTAATTGTAATCATTGGCTTTATGCCTGTAATATAATAGATTGGTGGACTCATTGCCACCCGCGGTTTTTACCCACCTTCATTGAGGTTTTCCGCGTCAATCGTGTCTCCTCTCTCTCTTTCTTTATTTTTGCGCCATTTACTTTCCACATCCAACACTCTTTATTTTAATTTAGTTGTTTCGTAGCCGTATTCCCACATCAAATCCTAGGTACGAAATTGAATAAACAATTTTTTAAAAGTCAGAATGTACATGAAGATATATCCCAATGTACATGGGCATATAAGAGAATAGTGTTCATTTATAATGTAAGCGAGATTTTTGTGCATCAGTTTAGTAAAAAAGGAAATAGATAAGTAGAATTTTTTTTTTCACCATACATTTATTACAAATCATTTTATTTTATTTTATTTTTTTTACCAAAAGTTCACTTTCTCTCTCTAGAAGTTCTCTCCCCAAAAAAACCTTCACACCCATTTAAATTGGCCAAACCCTAAGCAAAATTTCAAGAAATTCGAAATTGTGAGTCCAAAATTGTTTAAGATGACAGACAAAAATGAAAGGTAAGACCAAATTCGACATTCATACTTGTTTATTTTGAGTTCGAGTGTTTGTTTTTTGTAATTTGGTTCAAAATTGTAAGTTTTGGTTAAATTTTTTGTTTTTTTTTGGGAATTAATTTGCGATTTATGTGGTTATGGTGTTGTAGTGAAAAACAAAATGAAGTTAGATACAATGACAATTTGATCCTCGCTAACCTGTAAGCAACATTATAACATATATGTTCATTAGCAAAAAGTACAATATACATTAAAATACAGTAAAATGTTCTTTTCATATACTTGCATGTAGAGATGACAATGGGTCGGATCTGGGTCGGGTCTGACAAGACCCAGATTCGACCCAGATCCACTGGGTCTAAATAAATCAGACTCAAATCCACTTGGTTCTAAAACGGGGCCAAAATGGGTCTAACTGTAATGTTTTTAATTTTTTTATTACTTATATTTTTAATATAATAATTATCCTATTACTTGTATGACTATAAATAGACATTAAACAACCTTGTTATATAGTGCATATTAAAATAAACTTCTTAAGAAAAATAAAAAATAAAAAGATACATTAAAAAAATATACTACTAAACATACGATAGACTTGACGAGACTAGAAGCTAGGAGCTGTTTGACTTGGAGCCCTTGGAGGAGTGGCGGCGGTAGTTTGGAGCTAGGTTCTTTAGGTTTTTATTTTATCTAATTCTTTAAATTAGATAATTTATGACTTATTTAATTATTTTAAAAAAAAATCTTCGGGTCTATGGATCGGATCTGGGTCTGAAAAGTTCAGACCCAGAGCACTTAGACCCAGGCCAGATCCAATCCAAATCCATTGGGTCTAAAATTTGAGGACCCACACCTTAAAATATGGGTCGGTTCTAACCGGGTCTGGGTCGAGTCTTAGACTCATTTCCATCCCTAGTTTCATGTAGAGCTATCAATTCGGGTCAACGAGTCGGGTTTGGGTCGGGTTAGTGTGGGTCAGGTCAACTTGGCTGGGGTCAATTCAGTTTAATGTCGTAACCTATGCAGGTCGGGTTCGGGTTGGGTCATGCTTGAGTCGGGTCATACATCTTATCGGGTTTAGGTCGGGTCAATAATAGGTCGAGTTACATTCGGGTCGGGTGAATAATAGGTTGGGTTTAATTCAAGATTTTAACAGATTAAAACGAGTTAGGGTCATTCTCGGGTTTGAGTCGGGTTCGATTCAAGTCAATAATTTGCGGGTTATAATCAAGTCGGGTCATTTTCAAGTCGAGTCATTCTCGAGTTCGAGTCGAGTTCAGTTCAAGTCAATAATTTGTGGGTTATAATCCGGTAAGGTCATTTCAAAGTCGAGTCATGTTCGGGTTCGGGTCTCAAATATTGGGTTAATCCGGGTCTCGAGTTGATTTCAGGTCGGGTCATATCGGGTTCGGATACATTTTTCGAGTCAGTTTGTTAACAGTTCATGTATTGGCATTCACGTTTAATCATTATCAATTTCTTCATTTATTGTAAGAGAAATAATTTCAAATAAGTTCATATTCGAGTTGATAAGTTTAACCTACATTTTTTTCACTTATTTTAGAATAAATAATTTCATATAAGTTCAAATTCAAACTAATGAGTTCATATAAATTTAAGATAAGATATAATAAGTTCATATTAATTCCGATAAGATAGGTTTAGGCCCTATTCACTTCACCTTACAAAAATAATATTCAGTAAAAATAATTTCAGTTCAACAAAAACAAGTTCATTTCATTTAAAATAAGTTCAATTCAATAAAAGCCGGAAACCTTAAAAAAGAAATATAGCAGAGAATCAGTAAAAATAATTTCATTTCAGCAAAAATAATTTTAGTTCAGTAAAAATAATCTCAATTCAGTAAAAATAATTTCAGTTTAGTAAAAATAATTTCATTTCAGCAAAAATAAGGTGAAGTGAACGAGACCTTAGTTGAAATTTTTGGAAGATAAGTTCAGACCCTATTCTGATCTATTTTCATTGGTTCCACTCATTTTAGGAAACAATTTCAGATTAGTTTAAATCAAGTTAATAAGTTCAAATAAGTTTAGATAAGATACATATAATAAGTTCATATTAATTCCAATAAGATAGGTTTAGTTTAGGATTTTAGAAGATAAGTTCAAACACTATTCTGATCTATTTACATTACTTCCACTCATTTTAGGGATAACAATTTCAGATAAGTTTATATTCGAGATGACATGCTCAAATAAGTTTAGATAAATACAATAAGTTTATATAAATTCGGATAAAATAGGTTTAGTTTAGATAAGTTAAAATAAGTTCAGTCCCTATTCTATTCACAATGCTTCTACTTAAATAAGATATACGAGTTATTTTATTTGAAGTTATCTAAACCTTTTTTTTTTCTAAACTTATTTTATTTGAAATAATCTAAACTATTTTGTATTTAATAAGTTCATATCTGAGTTAACGTTTTTTTTATGGCATTATTTTTTTTTTCTTTTTGAAACATTCGAAGGCATTATTTAAAATGTTTAATAAGATTAAATAGGAAAAATGAATAATAAAATTAGGAAAATAAAAAAAGACCAATTAAAGGAGCTTATATAGTTATATGGAAAAATTCATGGCAATAATCTGGCCTTTAGCCCGTTCTTTTTTAATAATTCGACCTTTCGATTATTATTTAATAACCGGTAATGTAACCTGTTATAACAGGTTACATGACACGTGGCGGCCTGTGATTGGTAAAAAAAAAATTAAAAAAAAATCAAAAAACCAAAAACAAAAAAACAGAAAAAAATAACAAAAAAAAAACAGCAGCCACCAGGGAGCCCGCCCAGCCACCAGCCTAGGCCAGCCCCCAGCCACCGGTACCTGCTCCGGCAGACGCGCCGGCGGCCGTCGGCCTACTTCCCCTTCCCTCTCCCCCTGCTCTTGCCCTACCATCACCAGCAGCACTGAACCACCCCCGCATCTCCCTCACTCACAACCCTGCTCCCTCATTGCCACCACAGCAGCCACAATCAGCACCACCTCACGCCACCCAGCAAACAATCGCAACAGTGGATGTTTCGGGGCTGCGGCTTTCGCAGGTTTGGGTGGTTTCAGGGCTGCGATTTTCGCGAGTTAGGGTTCGTTTGGATGGGTGGGGCGACAGTTAAGGGGAGGTCGGAGTAATAGGGGGTGGTTCGGCCGACGGTGGGTGAGCTGGACGCCGGCCAGCCGATTTCTGGGCTAGGGGAGAGGGGAGTTGCGTGAAGGGGAGGAGGAGAGGGAATGGTGGCTGGTGGGGAAGGTGGTGGCAAGGCTGTGGTTTTTTTTTAATCTTTTTTTTAATTTTGGACAAATCAAATTGTGACACGTGTAAATTAAATTTTAAAAAAAAATTACCTCTTCAACCGGTTTCTGGTCAAATGGAACCAATAAAAATTAAAGACCCCCAAAGGTCGGATTATTAAAAAAGAATGGGATAAAGGTCGGATTATTGCCATGAATTTTTCCTATATGGAATTACTTAATTGAAATATAGAATGAACTTGCACCTAAAAAGTAGTAGTATTCATAAATTGTAATTACTAAATTGAAATATAGAATGAACTTGCACTTAAAAAGTAGTAGTATTCGTAAATCGTAATTACTAAATTAAAATAAAGAATGCACATGCATCCAAAAAGTAGTAGTATTCATTAATTTTTATACATTTTTTTTATGGCATTCTCTCTTGTAATGTAAATCACTGATGTTACATTCTTGATGTTATCTCATAGTACATTAAACTTCTTTGGACACATTAATTAAGTTATTGAGCACATTTTGTACTCAACTTCATAAATAATTTTTCAGCTATGTTAGGCTTAGTTATTATGTTACACCTGTAAGTTGATCATGATTTTAGCATAATGATGAAACTAAATATGCATGCAGGTGCATTATCCAGCAGGTGCACTTCAAAATGATCCAATTTTAAGGAGAACTAATCTGTATAAGTATTAAGTGAGACAAATATTTTTAATTGAGTTGGTTGAAATTGATGCACATGGATTCACTTGGAAGCTGGTTAATTATTCAATTTGTTGCTGGCTTGTAGAGTTTTTAGTGCACAAAGCCAATAAATTTCAAGGCATTAGCCTAAGTTGTTATTAGAATTAGACCCTAAAAGACTACATTTATGGCTATTATTGAGTTTAGAATGATAATAGACAAGCTTATGCAGTTATGCCAATATAATCTGGCTCTTAATGAAAAATTGAGGGAATATTTTCCTTGCTTATTATTAAGAGAATAACCGCATATATACAATGTACATGCCTTCGTCAATCATCATAGGCTAAATTCTAGCTAACTATATGCAAATAATTATCAAGCTAATTATCTCCTTTAATTTTACTATATAACAATATATATGGCAACATACTAGGGAACTATAGCCTATAATTTAGGAAGCTAATTATTTCCTTTGACCATACAACAAATATATACTATATTTAACACTTAAATTTGAGGATGATGCTTCTTTATTTTGCTGGACCGACTTGGTCTCCCTGCATCCAAGACAAAATTCTTATTCTTATTTTTTATAATATTATCTTATATTCCTATTTGCGCGACGAATATCATATTCTTAGTAGAAATAATTTAGAAATATAATTATATATTAATAAGGTGGTCTAAATTGAATTTAAGGTGATTTGAAATTGGGCTAGTCAATAACAGGTTAGGTTGAGTTTGAAATGGGTTAGGAACAATTCGGGTTGAATTTGGGTCGGGTCAATTACAAGTCGTGTTGATTTCGGGTCGGGTCAGTAACAAGTCGGGTTAAATTCAGGTCGGGTTAGTCATAGGTTGAGTTAAATATTAAGGTTTTGACAGGTTAAAACAGGTTTGGGTCAGTCTCGGTTCAGGTCATGTTCGGTTCAGGTCAATAATTTACGGGTTATATTTAGGTCAGGTCATCTCCAGGTTGGTTTATGTTTGGGTTCGGGTCTCAAATACTCGGGTTAACTCGGGTCTAGGGTTAGTTTCAGGCCAGGTCATATCGGCTTCGAGTCACCATTTTTTCGATTTCAAACAGGTCGGTTAATAATTGGACTCGGGTAAATTTTTCGAGTTGGGTCAGCTTTTGACAGCTCTAGTTGCATGATCATTTATAATAATTAAATCCTATGAAGTATAAAATACCAAATGTACATTTACTATATGAATAATGTTCTTTAATATTAAACATAATGTTGAACAACCTTTTTATGAGATCTTACCAAATGCCTTTTTGAAACAGGAACCTTGCTATGATTATGCTCCATTTCATGTTTGACAACATGATACAAACCAGTGTCCTTATCAACATCAAACTAGATAAACACTTTGCAACCTTTATGATAATTCTTTAATTTTTTTGGTACACAACATTAGACTTCACTTTCTTAAACCCACCATAAGTACAATAAAGAGTTCGTTGCCGAATTGTCTTTTTATCTAGGCCTGAGCACGGATCGGATATCCGTATTCGAAATTAGATTTTGGATCGGATATCCGTATCCGAAAATCCGGATATTTGATATCCGATATTTTCGGATCGGATAAGTCGGATATCCTATATCCTATTAGTACCATACCTTAACTCAACACACGAATTATATTAAAATCGAATGTGTTTTTAGGCTTAAGACAGACAAGTTTCAAGGTAGATTTTACACAGAATAAGCAAAATGATACTACTGTACTAGTAGTATGCAACATCTATATCAACCAACTCAAAAACTAAACCAAATATAATTGATATCAAGTTAATGACCAAAATGATATAAAAAACAACTCAAAAACTAAACCAAATATAATTGATATCAAATTAATGACCAAAATGATATCAAAAACTAAACTCAACCAACATCAACCAATGCCTCAAAGGATTGTACTTCAATATAATTGATATCAAATTAATGACCGAATATGCTTAACCCAAAAAAAAAATTAACTTACTAACTAAATTGTAAAATACTAAAACCCAATTGAATTGGGTAAACATACTTGATGCCTAACTAACAAATATACTCCATTTATATGGCAAACTTGTAACCTTCATCTTCCAGATTTGAGCATGAATGATGAAAGCAGAGTGGACTTGTAAAATCACGATCTTAAACATTTCCGAAGCAAGCTTGCGACGCTCATTTGCAGGTAAGCTGCGGGACACGAGATGGAGATGAATTCCGACACTCCAGATTTGAATTGATCCTCGTTGCGAACAACTCCTCAATGCGGTGGAAGAGTAGAAGTGTTGGTCCTGTTTGTGAGTATAAGGTGAATTGCAGAAGATGAAGAGAGAGGAGGAAGGAGGGAGGAGGGAGGCTGAGATGAGAGAGGAGGGAGGTTTGAGATGAGAGAGGAGGGAGGAGGGAGGAGGGAGAAAGTAGAGGAGAAATAGAAAGTATGAAAGAGGAGGATGGCTTAGGGAGTTTAGGCCCTTTAGGGTTACCAATTACCTGGATGTTTCTAAAATGTTAATAAAAAAGTGTTTTTTTTTCTTCAGATATTCGGATCGAATCCGATATCCGATATCCGACTTTTTTCGGATATTCGGATATTCGAAATCGAAATTTTTGATATCCGATATCCGATCCGATATCCAAAATTTTCGGATCAGATATCCGATCCGAAAATGTTTTCGGATCGATTATCCTAAATTTTCGGATCGGATGCGGATCGGAATTTCGGATTTTCGGATTATCATATAGTTTTGCTCAGCCCTATTTTTATCCTCCCTTGTCTTTAACAGTCCTTTATGTGTACCATATCCATGCTTAAAAGTATATGAATTGTATAATTCACATGCCTCTTTGTCAGATATTACTTTTCTAAAAAAAAGTAAATCTGAAGTAGTAGATTATGTGAAGCTTGTATATAGCAAATTAATAAAATGATCATTAGCCAAAATATAAATGAACATTGTAGTCAAAATATATGAACATTATTATAGTCAAATTAAATGAACATTGTAAACAATAAAGCAAATCCATAAAATAATCATTAGCCAAAATATAAATGAACATTGTAGTCAAAATAAATGAACATTATAGTCAAATTTAATGAACATTGTAAACAAAAATCAATGCAAACAAAATTTATCGAGATATACATGATGAACATTGTAGTCAAAATAAATGTATATGGAAAAAAAGTATTAGGAAAAATTGCTTTAAATAATACCACCTTTCACCCGTCCGCTAAAAACAAGTCCATCTTTTGTTTATTTCAGAATAATACGACCTTTGGAGGGTGTCCGCTTTAAACAAGTTATTTTACCTACAACCTGAATAACTGGTTAAAATTTTTAATAAATTTGTTTAATAATTTAATTAACTCTTAATTAAAACTTTAATTATGGTTAATTAATAATTAAAATAATTAAAATCTAAAAAAAAAATACCCACCTTCACCAGCCACCCTTTCCCCTTCCCCAGCGACCTTCCCCTTCCCCGGCAACCTGTCAACCCACCCCTCGACGCCGGCCACGCCTCGATCTCCCCTCCCACGACACCGGCGCCGATCCCATCCCCTCTCGTTCCCTCGCCTGGTTTCTGGCCCCCTATTCCCTCCCTCAACCGAAACCACCCTCACCCACCCAAACCCGAAACCCTAACCCCGACCTGAACCGCAACCACCCTCACCACTCAATTCTCTCTTCTCCAATGTCTTATTGTCTTCTGTATGCCATCCTTTCCTACTTCCCATTCCCAAAATTTCCAATTTCAACCTCAAATTTTGATGATGAAGATGAAGAACAAGTAATCGGGGATTGTTTGGTTTTCGAAGGTGGGGTTTTTTAGGATAGGATGAGGGTCTGGTTGGGTGGGGGGTGGTTGTTTCGGCTCAAGATGGGGTGGGAGTGGTGGTTTCGGGTCTGGGTGGCGATAAGAGTGGTGGCTCCGGGGTCTGGGTTTGGTTGGGGTGGCGATGGGTGGTCGCGACGGAATATAAGGGGGAAAGGGAGGGGGTGCCGGCGGTGAAGGTGGGTCGCTGGGGGCTGTTGCGGGGAGGGAGGTTTTGGTAGTGGGAGGTGGGGAGAGAGGGCTGCCGGAGTGGAGGTGGGGGTTGGGTTGGGGTTATTTATTTCCTTTTCTTTTTAAAAAAAAAAATTAATAATCTTGTAAAAATTAAAAACATTAAAAAAAATTTAAAAAACATATAAAATTTTCAAACCAATCAAGCAATGACACGTGTCCATATAACCTGTTAATCAAGTTAATAACTGGTCATAACTTGTTTAAAGCGGACACACCCCAAAGGTCGTATTATTCTGAAATAAACAAAAGGTGGACTTGTTTTTAGCGGACGGGTGAAAGGTGGTATTATTTAAAGAAAATTTTCCAAAGTATTATACATATAATTCATGTAATGTTCATTATATGTAATATTAAAGAACATTAATAATATTTTAATGAACATGTGTGCGGATTATAAGGAATCATGTTCAACATTACAAATTATAAATACGGAGTAAATAAAACAGATGAGAAAAGAATGCAGTAAAATAATAATTTCAGAAATCAATGCAATAAATCATTGTTCTTAAAATAATTATAAATCAATAAAATAAAAAGGGGGGGCAGTTGAGGGTGGCTGAGTTTTTTTTTTTTTTTTAACATTTTAATATATTTTTTTTAATAAACTTAACGGAACCCTAATGGATTCCGTTAAGTGGTAGTGAAATTTAAATTATGTGATTTTAGGTGGTAGCAAAATAAAATAAAATTTTAGAGGGGTAACAAAAGTGAAATGCATGTATTTTAGTGGTAGCAAAAGTGAAATTATCCAAATAATAATGCAGAAATCAATGAAATAATAACGTACAGATTATCATCAAATTCAATGAAATTATAAATTCAATATGAAAAATCATCAAATTCAATTAAATTACAAAATAAATAAATAAAACTAAATCACCTTTTCCTTCTGTGACAATGTTATCAATCTCGCCGAATTCATCATTCTCTTGAATCTTGATCATCATCACAAGCAAAACGGCCATATGAATCATGTCAAAATTCGCCATGAGTAGCCATGTTCTTTCAGTTTCTCTCTCTAAAAATTCTCTCAAATTTGAAAAATGAATTATGAATCATGAATACTTTAATTTGGACACTATACATATAGAAAGAGAATCAATGAATCTTGTAATTAAGTCAATATCCAAAAAACAGAGAGTATTTTTTAAAAAAAAAAAAAAAAATGGTACATCCGGCTCCAACGACGGACCCAGAATTTTGGTATAAGGCGGGCCGAAAAATACACTTGATAAATGATCGTATAAGGGGATAAGTACAAAAAATTACTATTTTTTTTTTCATTTTTTTTATATAACTGAATGCCGTATTAGCACACAATTTAAAGAAGGTAATGAATAAATTAATTAATGCACAGTATAAATTATAGTGAAGAGTATAATTTAGCTTAGGTTGTCAAAGGTTAAGTAATTAATGATAAATAGATTATTTGTCAAGAAGACATATTAAAAATGGTGTAAGTAACAAATTTTTACAATTTGTAAAAGTATTTGGCTGTTTGCATATATTATTCAAGTTAAAGTAAAGTACTCACTGTACACTATTTTTTCATTAAGACAACTTTTTATTTTAAAGAACTGTCAAAAAGAATATTATACAATAAGACACCAATCAATCTATTACCTTGAAAATGGAAAAGCAAAATACAAAATGAGTGTTGTGGGAATCGAACTCAATACTTGTAGTCTTGTGATGCAAAATACAAAATTTCAACTAGGCTAGCATAATATTTTCAATAAACATCCACTGAATATATTTTAAGCTATATTTCTATCCATGGGGTGGGCGACGGCCAAGTCAGCTCCTCCTTGGATTCGTTTTTGTCCGGCTCCACCATAAAAATTTCAAGAATAACATCAACTTTTGGCAATGTTTGCAGCGAGTGTCCTAAATGACATTGAAGATCTTATAAATTAGCATACTTAGTGTCGTTGTGGCAATTAAAAATAATGATTTATGACGTACACCGCACCCATTGTAAAAGTTGATATTGTTTAAGGTACTACTCATAGGTGGTGCTACTCACTCCACCCAAGGCATAGTTGGTGATGTTAAGGCCAATTTTGCCTTTAAACTATAGTATGTAAGTATGATATTGTAGTCACCTAAAAATGTTTCCACAAATTAAGTTTGATGACGAAACAACCCTCACTTCCTATTTTGGTCCGGCTCGTATGATGGGTTGAAGAATTACTTGAATAAGTCCTTTCTCCCTATTCATCATCATTTCTTAAGCCATTTTAGCCATTAGTAGCCCAAATTAACACTTTACCTAGCTCAAATTCCATAAACACTAACCTGATTTTCTCTTCTCATAATCGCAACTCAAAACCGAGCAAATCTGATTTCCATGCTTCATAATTTGCATCGTGTCGCGGCACACTTCCGGCCCTATATCTATTCTTTTTGGCCTCTCATTTTATAAATATCGACTTATTATTGGAGAGAGGAATTCGAACCGGATGACTAATTTCAAACCCAGATAGATGACCCCAAAGGCTTGGAAGTAAAGTTTAGACATACAATTTTTATTGTTCTTAATTTAATTTCTAATCCAATTCAAGTAATTTGAAGGCTGATCTAACTTTTTAATTTCTTTTTTTTTTAATTTCTTTTTTTGATTTATTATTATATTGAAGTTTACTAACAACTTATCCGCGATTTAGCAATTTAAAGAGCTCATACGATGTACAATCCTAATATGGAGTAGATTAGAGTGTTTGGGCTTTGCTTCCTAGTCTAATTATAATAAAATTATAAATAGACTAGGTGCCTAGGGTTGAGTAATACAATTCAGTGATCATAGATCAAACCCCGATTAGCAAACACAAGCCAAGCGTATCTCATACTCTCCCCACTCTCACGGCTCACTCTTCTCTCCGTGCGCCGGTGTGTGTTCGGTGGTGGTGGCCGGTTGTCCGCAAAGGTGGTAATCGTGGTGTTTCCCCTTTCATTCGACCAATCTAGTATTGGTGGCCGGCTCATTCAATTCTTGTGGACTAAGTAGAGGAGCAACACTTGGGGCTCTATTATCTCCTTAATTGTCAATCAACTTGCTACATGGAGATCACGCTTCAAAGGTATAATTATGTGATTCTTGTGTGTTATGCATGCAATCTTGTTTTAGGTGTGTATGAATATGATTCATGAAATTCCGCTTAGAGTAACTATTTCCGGTTTTGTGGAGACAATTTATCAGTCTTTGTTGAAATACTGATTTGGTTTAGTTGTCATGGGCAAGTGTTGATCCATGACAAGGTAATAAATTGTTTTCATTTGCTAGTTATGAGTTAATTTTGTTTTATGACATTGATATAAGTAGATCACAGCAAGCGAAAAACAAATAATTCAAAACCAACCTACTTATAACATTGTAGGTTAGGTCACATAAACCAATTGCGCATCCAGAGATTACAAAAGGATGGACTCTAATCCTCATTTGATTATGAATCATTTGAGAATTGTAAGTCATGCTTGTTAAGTAAGATGATCAAATTCCCTTTTACATGAAAGGTGATCGAAAGAGCTAGTGACATATTGGGACTCATACATACGGATGTATGTTGACCAATAAGTGCAAAAGCTAGAGGTGGATTTAACTATTTCATTACTTTTACTAACGATTTAAGTAGATATGGCTATATTTACTTAATGAAGCAAAAGTTGGAATCCATTTGAAAAGTTCAAGGAATTCTAGAATGAAGTACAAAATCAGCTTGGGAAAACGATTAAAGCATTACGATCTAATCGTGGTGGTGAATATTTGACTCAAGATTTTGATGATCATCTGAGGCATTGTGGAATTATTTCACAATTAACTACTCTAGGAATACCACAATTAAACGATGTGTCAGAAAGGAGGAATCGAACTTTTCTAGACATGGTTCGATCCATGATGAGCTTTACTGATCTTCACATATCGTTATGAGGATATGCATTAGAAACAACTGCCACTACTAGATATAGGCCGTTTTCCGACGGACTTAAATTCCGTCGGAAAATTTGAATTTCCGATGGAATTTGGGTCTGTCAGAAAATTCCGTCGGAAAAGGTAAGTTACGACGGAAAATCCCTCGGAAATATTCCGACGGACTTTTTTTCCCCCGGAATTTACTGCTTCCGACGGAATATTCCCTCGGAAATTATTTTTCGACGGAATATTCCGTCGAAAGCTGTAAATTCTGAGGAAAAAAAATCTGTTGGAACAAATACATTTCCGACGGATTTTAACATTTCTGACGGAATTTTGATTTTTTTTTATAAAAAATAAAAAAATATCCAAACCCTAACTCCCCCACTTTTATTTCTCACTCTGCCTCTCTTTCCCCTCTCTTTCATTATTTCTCTGTCCTCTCTTCTTCTCTTTCTCTCTCCTCTCTTCTTTCCTCTTCTCTTTCTTTCTCCTCTCCTCTTTCCTCTCTGTTTTCTTCTATCTTCTTTCCCTTATCCTCTTCTGTTTTCTTCTTTCTCTTCTCTCTTTCGCCTCTTCTGTCTCTCCGTCCTCCATTTCTCTAGCCAATCAACAAAAACAACGGCTACCGTCAACAACAACAACCACAACCACAACCATCGTCAACAACCACAACCACCGTTGACAACGACCGACAACCAACATCCACCGCAACAACAATGGCGTAGCAACAACCAAGCCTTCAACCACCGTCGCGAGCCACCAGTCTCAAGTGTAGATCTAGTTAATTTTGTATGTAATTGTAATGTTAGTTTATATGATTTATTAGACAATTGTATATATATATATATATTTCTTTTAATTTCGTTGGTTAATTATCGTTTTTTTTAATTTTTTTAATGAAATTATGATTAATTAGTAGATCTACTGGTTTTGATTTTTTGTGTGGTATGTTGTGAATGTTGTGTTAATTTTCGTATTTTTGGAGTTAATTTTCGGTTTTTTTAGGACTTTTCGTTTTTCTGGGGTTGAGTCGGTTTTTTTTGTGTTAATTTTGGTTTTTTGGGTTCATTTTTGGTATGGTGGTGATGTGTGGTGGTGTCAGTGGTGGTGTGGTGGTGTCGGTGGTGGTGTGTGGTGGTTTTGGTGGTGTAGTGGTGGGTTGTGGATTACGGATTTCGGTGGTGGGTTGTTGTGATGCTGGGTTGTGGGTAGTTGTGGGTTAGGGGGGTGGGTTCAGGTAAGGGGGGTGGGTTTAGGTAAGGTGGTTGGTTGGGTTCAGGCTAGGGCTGGTGGTGGGGGTGGTGGGTGGGGTTGTTTTTTATTTTATTTTTTTTAATTAACATTTCCGACGGAAAATTCCGTCGAAAGCAAGTATATTCCGACGGTAGAGGACGACGGAAGATTCCGTCGGAAGAGGTATATTCCGACGGAATCTTTTCTGCCGGAAAATTGCGACGGACTCTTGATTAAAGTTAAAAACAGCGCCGACAGAAATAAATCCGTCGGAAATTGCGGCGGAAACTAGCCTTCCGATGAAATTTCTGTTAGAAAAGGTCGAATTTCTTACAAATGTTTGTGCGACAGACTGATTCTGTCGGAAGACCATTTTCCGATGGAATTTCTGATGTTTTCGACGAATTTTTTTCCGTCGGAATCAAGCTGTTTTCTTGTAGTGTGCGAACATACTAAACAGAAGCCCGCCCAAAGTAGTTGAGAAGACGCCATATGAGTTATGGACTGGAAAAGTTCCAAAGTTGTCTTTTATCAGGATTTGGGGTTGTGAAGTTTATGTAAAACGTTTACAAGGCGATAAACTAGGCCTTAAATCAGATAACTTTTTCTTCGTGGGTTATCCCAAGGAGACAAAAGGGTATTACTTCTATAATCGCACAGATAACAAAGTGTTTGTTGCTCGCGATGGTGTCTTTTTAGAAAGGGAATTTCTTTCTACAAAGCCAAGTGGGAGTAAAGTGGTTTTTAAAGAAATTTGAGATGAGAAACAAATGGATGCGGATAACACCACGTTAGAGGCGAGGGCATATGAGTCAAATAATTTGACAGATCATGCGTCGCAACAAGCTAATTTAATAGCGAGACTCCTATCGTCCCACTTGAATCTTCAAAGAATTGAAGAGAATATTTCTATTGTTGCTCCTATCCCTCGTAGGTCACTCAGACTTAAAAACATATAGTTTGTTGATGTTCTGTTAACTGAGGATTCCAAAATTTTCCTATTGGAATGTGCGGAACCCACAACCTACAAGCAAGCTTTAGCGAGCCCCTAACTCTGAGAAATGACTTATGGCCATGAAATCCAAAATGGACTCCATGTCTGAAAATGATATGTGGGCCCTAGTAAACTTGCCTAATGGGGTAAAACCAAATGCTTAAGTCTTTTCGGATTATTCTAGCGATTGCTGCTTTTTCGATTACGAAATTTGGCAGTTGGATGTCAAAACCACCTTCTTGAATGAGTTCTTAACGTAGGATGTGTACATGACACAACCTAAGGGTTTTGAGGATCCAGATAATCCTAAAAAGGTTTGCAAAGTTCAAAAGTCCATTTATGGATTATTGAAGCAAGCATCATGGAGTTGGAACATTCGTTTCGACGAGGCAATCAAACAGTTTGGTTTCCTTAAAGAGCGAAGAAAAACCTCGTGTATACAAGAAGTCCAGTGGGAGCAACCTAGTTTTCTTAGTCTTGTATGTAGATGACATACTACTCATAGGGAACGACATACCAATGCTTGAGTTAGTCAAGGAATGGTTGAAGAGTTGTTTCTCTATGAAAGACTTGGGAGATGTCGAGTACATATTGGGAATTAAGATCCGTCGAGATAGCTCTCGAAGGATGATTGGACTACGTCAAGAGATTTATATTGATAAGATTCTTGATAGGTTCAAAATATAAGACTCTAAGAGAAGATTCCTTCCCATGTCTCATGGTATTACGCTAAGTAAAACTCAGTGCCGTCAAAAGCCAGAAGAGTTGATGAGTATGGCTAATGTACCTTATGCCTCTGCAAAAGGGTTCATTATGTGTGCCATGATATGGACATGGCTGGATGTTGCATATGCCTTAAGAATGTGTAGCAGGTTTCGAGAAAATCCAGGAGAAGCACACTGGAAAGCTGCTAAGAACATCCTTAACAACTTGAGAAGGACTAAAGGAATGTTTCTAGTTTATGGTTACGAAATTGAACTGGTTGTCAATGGATATACGGATGCAAATTTCTAAACAGACAAAAATGACTTTAGATTTCAATCTAGGTACTTTTTATGTCTGAATGGAGGAACAATGAGCTGGAAAGTTCAAAGCAAAACATTGTCGCAGACTCCACGACAGAATATGAGTATTTGGTTGCGATAGAAGCAGTTAAGGAGGCAGTTTGGATCAAGTTGTTTTGTGACAACAATGCGCCATTGTCCAATCAAAGGAGCCAAGGTCACATTACAAATCCAAATTAAACTTGTTGAGAGAAAGTATCATCTCAATCAAGAGATCATTGGCATGAGAGTCACACTTACTAAACCCCTTCCACAACCAAAGCATGAGAGTCACACTAGTGCTTTTGGATTGAAGCAAGTTATGTAATTTAAGTTGTATTTGTTTTGAGAAAACTTATTACATATGTAATACATTAACTTGCATAATTATGTTTAAATGAAGAAATTTTCATTTCTCTTATTTAATTGTGGTTTAATATTAAATAAAATGTCCAAAATAATTATGAATTGATGGGATCATCAAATACGTGATTTGGTAAATGAAACCCCACAAGTGAACTACATTCATAAATTATGTAAGTTCCTAGTTTGAAATCAATAAATTGGACATAAATGATTTCAATAAATGGATTGACATGTAAGATTGATTGGATAGGCGCAGTTTCATGGGCTATAGGGGCTTAGAGATGCTCGGTCAATCACATGGATATGCATGAATGATGCATGATCGAACTATTGACCTACTTTGAAGTTCAAGTATAGAGCTTCTGGATATATTAGTGGATTCCTTTGACATGAGTGGAACACTGATCTCATTCAATGATTAATTTAACTGTGGTACATCATAACGTCTTGCCGTAAAAGGGGGCTATAAAGGGTGTTTCCTGGTTACTTCAAAAGTTGAGTGGGAGCTTTGGTTGCCACAATATTGGATTGAGTCTACCTATTTGAATAAGAAATGTGTCATAGCCTCTTGAAGAGGAATAATTCAGAAAATGCGTGGCCGCGCTCAAATGTATTATTTAGTAATCATTTTTTTTTTGTAATTCTAACTCGTATTTCAAAAAATGATTTGTAGATTAATATGATCTTGACATGAGATGCAATCATATTATCAGATCGACACATATTGACTTAAGGAATTTGAATATTATATACTTGTCTCATACAACTGGGAGATTGAAGGTTTTAAGTCTTTGTCAAGTGCAATTACTAGATATATAATGGATCAAATTATGGAGATAATTAAGTTTGTTCTTTTAGGTCGTCGTTATATCATAGCTAGAGGTACTAATGATCTTTGGGCTAATAAAATAGTCTAAAGCCCAATTGAACGGATCCTATACGGTGACACAAAGGGCCTAGATTGAGCATAAGAGGAAGAGGCCCATGATGGGCCTTCGCCCTCTACGTGGCCGGCCATATGGAGTAGATTAGAGTGTTTGGGCTTTGTTTCCTAGTCTAATTATAATGTGATTATAAATAGACTAGGTGCCTAGGGTTGAGTAATACAATTCAGTGATCATAGATCAAACCCCGATTAGCAAACACAAGCCAAGCCTATCTCATACTCTCCCCACTCTCATGGCTCTCTCTTCTCTTCGTGCGCCGGTGTGTGTTCGGTGGTGGTGGTGGCCGGTTGTCCGCAAAGGTGGTGGTCGTGGTGTTTCCCCTTCATTTGACCAATCTAGTATTGGTGGCCGGCTCATTCAATTCTTGTGGACTAAGTAGAGGAGCAACGCTTGGGGATTCATTCTCTCCTTAATTGTCAATCAACTTGCTACGTGGAGATCACGCTTCAAACGTATAATTATGTGATTCTTGTGTGTTATGCATGCGATCTTGTTTTAGGTGCCTATGAATATGATTCATGAAAATTCTGCTTAGAGTACCTAAATCCCTACATATGGTGGGGATTTCAGCGATGGTAGGGGTTGGGGTTAAGAGGCTATGTGGAGATAGAGTGGGAGTTTTGAGGCTGGTTGGGGGGGGAGGATGTATTGGTAGTGGCTGGCAGGCGGAGGCTAGTGGCGAGGAGGGGGTTGATGGGAGGGGATGTGGGGTATTTTTCAATAATTATAATTAATTTTTTTTAAGAAAATATTGTAATATAAAAAAAAAACCTACCAATCACAATCATGCATGGTCGTCTCCGGGAATCAAGAGGCCCTGCCAAATACTATAACGAGGACCCTATAATTTTTTAATGGACATCTGTCTAATGTAAACATCACGTCATCATCAAAATAAGTATAATTTTAGTTCGAAGTTACAACATCATTAACCTTAATGACTAACGGAGGTAACTACCGTTGATCATTAATAGAGTTTGGTGAATTTTTGAAAAATTTGATGGCATTTGGTGAATTTTGAAAAACGCGATGACATTTGATGAATTTTCAAAAAACACGATGGCATTTGGTGAAATCGTTGTTGTTTTTTCAATAGAAACTTGTGTTTACTTTACAATGAAATTGTAAAAAGCTTTTATTTTTATTCCATTTTTGTTTTCATGACCAAAATCATACGAAGTATTTATTGATATAAACAGGCATAATTGATAAACCATACAAATATTTGAAAAATCACAAATAGCAATTATATATATATATATATATAGGATCATAGGAGACCACCCCCCTTATGTGAGAACCCTATTTTATGTGAGGACATATTACAACCGTTGGATTAATTACATGCAACGGTCATAATACAACCCGGTAAAACAAAACAAATTTATTTCAAAATTTATTTCCTGCATTTTTTCTCTCTGTCCTTCTTCTTTTTCGCTCAATTTTCTCTCTCCTCCTTCAAGTTGTACGGTTTTCTACTGTGTTTCTCTCTGATTTTTCATCACAAGATCTTCAATCTTCATCGATTCTTCGTTAATGTGAGTTTATTATTTATATATCTGTTGTTTTTCAATTAATTTTAGGTTACATTCATTGTTTTATTTTCGTTTTGTTGTTCGTTTAATTTGTTCTGATTTTAGCTAATTAATTTTAACATGCAATGTGTCTATTATGTTTTAGTTTGTTTTTTATTTGTTGATTTTAGTTTTATTTTCGTTTTCTTGAGTGATTATCAAGTTAATTTTAGTTTTATTTTGCCTGAATTTTGGTTTTACTAAGTGTTCTTGTTTTGGTTTTG
The DNA here is from genome assembly GCF_001683475.1 of Chenopodium quinoa. Lineage (NCBI taxonomy): Eukaryota > Viridiplantae > Streptophyta > Magnoliopsida > Caryophyllales > Amaranthaceae > Chenopodium > Chenopodium quinoa. Next base: position 3,507,931 of record NW_018743212.1, on the reverse strand, counting down.
TATTTTGCGAAATTATGTGTGGTTTTGTTGCGATTTTTGCTTGATTTTTTTGCGATTATGTTGTTTATTTTCGTTTTTCTTTTCGTTTAATTTGTTCTGATTTTAACTCATTAATTTTAGGTTAGTTTGTGTCGATTATGTTTTAGTTTGTTTTTTTTGTTGATTTTAGTTTTTTTTTTCCTTTTTTTTGAGTAATTATCAAGTTATTTTTAGTTTTATTTTGTCTGAATTTAGGTTTTTACAAGTGTTCTTGCTTTAGTTGTGTATTTGAGAAATTATGTTGTGGTTCTGTTGCGATTTTTGCTCGATTAGTTGTGAATATATTGCGTTTTTGTTGCTATGTTGTTGCGATTATGTTGTGGTTCTATGTACATACATTGTTTTAGCAGCTTGACTAGTCTGAGTGTATATTGACTCTGTTGAACTGTGTGTTTGAGTCACTAGTGACCATGACTCTGTTGAACTGTGTGTTTGAGTCACTAGTGACCATGACTCTGTTGAACTGTGTGGGTGACCATGACTCTGTTGAACTGTGTGTCTGAGTGTATATTGACTCTGTTGAACTGTGTGTTTGAGTCACTGTGTGTTTGAGTCACTAGTGACCATGACTCTGTTGAACTGTGTGTTTGACTCTGTTGAACTTGTGAACATGACTCTGTTGAACTGTGTGTTTGAGTCACTAGTGACCAGTCTTATGTTAGTAACCTGTTCTCACAAAGTTGAGCTTCTTTGTAAACTATAGCAGTTCAACTAGAAAACCAATTGTTGCCTTTTGTATATAGTCTTCTAGAAATAGGTGATCTAAGTGAAGAGATGAGTGGTCCATTTCTAGACTTTCCGGGGTTAGGGAGGAGTGCATGAAGATACACTTGTAGAAAGGAAAAAATGTTCAATTGGAATTGTTTGTCTGTAATGTAGACTTTCCATTAATGGATTTCAATTGCATTTATGTCTATTATGTTAATACAGAAGAAACTATTCACAACCGGTTAAAAATGGCTTAAGAAACCTAGACCAATCCCCAACCACACCCCCCCCAAACCCAATGGGAATCCTTTCTCAAGCTCAGTTCGTGTTTCATATATCATGTTCATGTACTGTAGTTTATGTACATTGCTTCTAATTTTTTTATTTTAGAGTCATGTAAATTTTAAATTTCTTGCTTATATTGATGGGTGCTTCTTTTCATAAAGATGAGGCCATGTGGCAGTTGTTGTGAAAGCAACAAGTGACAGTTCTGATTCTACAACATCTTTGAATGTTGTCAAATCAGTTCAGAATCTTGTGAGTATCCTCTTGCACACTCCCTACCTTCTGATTAGCTTTAAACACCTCAGATGGGAAAACCTTCTCATTAACATGTGTAGGTGTTTGTGTTTTTCCATAAGCGTAGGTGGGTTGGTAGGATTATGCTGATGGACATGTTACCTAATGCAACATTGTGGATTAAGTTAATGTTGTACTTGGCTTTTCTTTTGCTTGTATGCAGACCAAAAATAAATTCTACCTTGTGTTGGATTTTATAAATGTAGGACCGCTATTCTGTCCATATTTTTCAGGCTGCTAGTTTGAGATAACAGGGACTGCTATCGTGTCTTAGAATATTGTAATATACATTATTTTCTCACATTTAGGATCCTTTGCTTGTTGTAAGAAATGTGGTGAACCCCTTCCCCTCTTTATTTCTCTTAAAATTTGCTACTTAATTTGATTTATCCTTTGTTTTAGTTATCTTACATTTTTTTCGGGTTTTTTTTGTAACAGTGCTATGGATTCTTCAGCTGCTACTGATCCTAATAATGCTAAAGATTATACGGATGTACATTTGGAAAGGACAATGTACGTGTTTTCTTATTTCCTCATTTTATGTTTTCTTATTAAATGCTTCTTGATTTAATGAATTATTATATAAATGTTTGCTCATTTGATAAATGAGCAATCAACTAATTGCTCATTTGGTAAATGAGCAAAAAACTTATTGCTCATTTGACAAATGAGCATCTATGTTTTTGCTCATTTGTATAAAATTACCAATTAATTATTTACTTTTTTTTATTTATTGTTTTGTATGAGCAGGAACTCTATTGAAAAGAAGGCTGCTGCCAATGTTGGTTCATTAGGTGCTGCTGCTGATGTTGGTTCAACAGGGGCTGCTGCTGATGTTGGTTCAGCAGGACCTGCTGTTGATGTTGGTTCATCAGAGGTTGTAGTGGCAGAAGAGAAGCTCAGTGAAAAGAAGCGGAAGAGAATCAAATTAGTTGCTACTAAGGGTAAAGGGAAAAAGGTTGAAAAATGATTGAAAGAAAAACAGAAGATTAAGTTGGAGGAGACGAAATCCAGCAACGAAGGGGAAGATTTGAAGTCTCATGTTTATGGGACATTACATAGTAGGATGTCCCCTTCATCCATAGTTCAAGTTATTGAAAAATGTTCAGAAAATCAGTTGAAAGCTATTAGAGCAATAGGATTCGGGTCTATGGATTTCTTGAAGGTGACCCAACTGCCTTTACAGTTGGGTTTATGGTTAGTTCATCACTTTGATGCAAACACATGCTCTTTAAACATTCCATATTTTGAACCTTTTTTGTATCACTGAAGAGCATGTGCATGAAGTACTTGGGCTGCCAATGGGTGGCATAGAAATTGACAAAAATAATTTTTTCCAGAGATAAGAGAGTGATTAAGCAATGGAAAAAGGAATTCAAAAGAAACTCACTCTCTATCAAAATAGGGGAGCTGAAAGAGTTTCTGAAAGAGCTTCTGAAAGAGCATAAGTCAGTAGGTCTTATGTTCAAAAGGAACTTTGTAGTGCTATGCGTGTCTACATTGATGGATGGTAAACTTCTTATTTTTATTTTGCTTATTTTTAGTTATAGTTAGCACTTAGCAGTTGTGTGCTTATAGCAGTTTGCTCATTTTCAATTTTGTTTGGTTATTTATATAATATTTTGTTCATTTAAATTTTCTTTTGCTCATTTTTCTTTTGTTTTGCTCATTTTTTTGTTAGGGAAACAAAATGTGAATATCAATTCTGATATTCTCACATTTCTTTCTGATGTTGATAAAATAAAGGACTTGAATTGGAGCAAGTATATCCTTGATTGACTCGTGAAGGCCAAGCTTTTCTGGGAAGAATGTCAAACTCGTTCTTTTCCTGGGTCTTTACTGTTTCTTATGGTATTACTATAAATTTTGTTGTTTTTTAATGTAGTATTTCTTACTTATTTGTTGATTTTTAATTTACTAATCATTTTTTCTTACTTGTTTGTAGTTATTATATGTATTAATTGTTATTTGTTTAATTTTAATGTGCTCATTTTTTCTATTTTACTTGTTTGTAGCTTTTATATGTTGATAAGTTTGTGATTGAGGATGTCAGAGCCGAACGAGAAACTCCAGTTCTCAAAGGTTGGACAACCAATATGTTTTCTAGTCGTGAGAAATTGGAAATTTTTAAGGGGAGGCTTGGAATTTTTGACAAAAATCTGAAGGTTGTTGGTCCATTTGGCAGCAAACAACCAAAAATGGTATTTCACTTTCAATCAATACTTAGCTTTTCTGCCTTTTAGAATTGAATTGGAACAAATCTTGTTAGATTTCATATTAAATGGTCCCAACTTATTTTGACATTTTTTTTTGTTTTTTTGTTTTGCATTCAGGAAACATCCATTCCAACTGTTCCACAAACTAACGAAGATGTTGAAGTAGATCCAAATAAGGTATTTATATGATTTTTAATATTTCAATGTAGATCTAATATTAATTTATTTTGTTTTTTAATGACATCCATTCTACTCAATGTTCTGAATTCTATTCTATGAAGTTTGGTTGGCAAAATTGGGTTTGTGGAGTATCAGCAACAGTTGAATAATGATGCAATGTGGCACTCTATTATGGCGCATCAATGGAGTTCCTAAATCAGCAAAAAAATATTTGCTCATTTGTCAAATGAGCATTTAATTTTTTGCTCATTTGTCAAATGAGCAAAAACTATGTGCTCATTTGACAAATGAGCAAATATTTTACTATTGATTTGTTATTTATGTTTTTTTATTTAGTCTTTTGATTTATATTTATGTTATTTATTTATGTTTTTTTTTTCTAGAAATGCTTAATGGATCTTGCAACAACTTCGACATACATGGACTTTCATGGAAAACATGAACTAGCTGTGAAGCATTTTCCTCACAATGAGAAAATACGGAAGCTGAAGGAAGATGCAATGGGTATTTCTGACGAGTAAAGATTGAGTTCTCAAGCTATGCCAGAAAATCAAAGCTTTTCTTTTAGCCAAGACGATGAGTATTGGCAAGATCCAGCCGTCATTGAAGCTTGGGATAGATTTTCCAAGATTTCAGCTAATGAGAAGAATGTTGAATCCTCACTCTTTGCTAGGGCTGATTGTCCAACCGTCACAGGAGCCATTGATGTTTCAAAGATTGCTGTTGAAAGTGTTCAGATAGCAAATACTCTATCTGAAAATGAAGGTCCTGCTATTGTAGTTGAAACTGAAAAAGTTGAAGGAGGTTCAAGTATTCGATCTGGGTTGAGATCTTTAGTTAAAAAAGGATTTGGAACTCCTACTTTCAGTTTAGGATTTGATTCTCAAAATATTGATGATCTGGAGAACTCCCCAACTATTGTAAAACCTTTAGTAGTTGCTGATGCTGATGTTCCTGTACAACCTTCAGTTGCTGCCGATGCTGATGTTCCTTGTGCTGTAGGTGCTGCTGATGTTCCTGTTTTAAAGAAGCGTAAAGTTCAACCGTCAATGCTGCTTAGATCACCTTTTAAGGCACGGATTATCAACATTTACTCTACATTATCAGAAGTTCAGAAAACTGTTTTGGAAGCTTTGTTTGATGATGATAAAAATCATTTGTAAGTATTTTTTTTATTATAGAATTTTCTATCTTGTACACTAATTCACATTTGCTTTAGTGATATTAACTTTCTTAATTTCTTTATGAAGTGACCTAGTATTTTTATCCAAAGTCAATGGAGAGGATGATGTTGAAATTATGAAATTTCAACTTGAAAAGCTTTATACTCACCTTAAAATTGATTCAGAAATCATTAATGCTTGGTGTAGTATTTTGAATTATAATGAGCAATTTAGAGACTCAAGTTCTCCTGCTCGTTTCTTTTTTAATCTTACTGCTACTGTAAGTTCATATTCTTTATTTTATTTTATTTTATTGAAGTATTTTACAGTGTTCCTATTGTATTAATTTTTTTTTTTTGTAAACATGTAGGAGTGTCTTGTTCATTATGAGATTGATTCTGTTAGTCATCGAAATGCTATGTTTCGTGAGGTTGTTGAGAAGTTATACAACCAAACTGTTGTCCCAAAGAAGGACATTAAACTTTTCTTCTTCCCAGTTTACGAAAGAGATCATTATTACTTGATATGTTTCAACACTACCACAGAGCATGGTAATATCGAGGTTATTAATTATAGTATGGTAATATCGAGGTTATTGATTATAGTGAAGATTCCGGAGATCATACACAGGTTTTAAAACATTTGGTACGGTTTAAAAGTTAATTTCTATTAACAATATGTTTGCTTATTTCAGTAAAATGATTAGATTTTATAAATATTTATTTTCTTTTCTCATTTGACATGTTTATTTTCAGAGAAGTGCATTTTACAATTTTATGTAATATGAAGGAAATGTACAGAGCTCTGTGTTGTCAAGCGATATCAAGCGCATGGAGCATGCTGCAATTGATTCTCCTTGGAAGTCTACAAATATTAATCATTTGCACTGTGGAATTGCATTGATGAGGATTATGGAAACATACATGGGTTTGTCAAAGTGGCCTTCAGGTTTGAAGAAGAATAATGTAAGTCTTTCATCTTATATTAGAGGTGATCAAAGTTGGCCCGGCTCGTCGGCCCGGCCCGTTTTTGGGCAGATTTTTCCGGCCCAAAATCGGGTTGGGCCCGGCCCGAAAAATTATTATTTTTGGGCGGGTTTGGGAATGCGTTTTTATGCATTTTTAGTTGATTTTTTTGGCCCGGCCCGAAAAGCCCGTCTAGCCCGGCCCGGCCCGACCCGAAAAATGGGCAAAATTTTTTAGCCTTGGCCCGGCCCGCCCAATGATCACCTCTATCTTATATGGATTGTCCTTAGATACTTGTTTGCTGGACTTGATTAAATTTTGTGTGTGCCAAGCCTAAAAAAGGTTGGCTACAAGACCTACAATTTTTATTTGTTAATTTCTAATACTCTCTGAGTTTATAAGAATATGGACATGTAAAGTGAAAATTTGAACGATAAAGAAAATTCATGATAATAAAAGGATATTAGTATGTTTATATGCACCACCAAGCTATTTTTTTTATTTTTCTTAAATAGAAATTTAAATAAATCTTGCTCATTTGTCAAATGAGCAGCCAATAATTTGCTCATTTTTCAAATGAGCAAGCAATTATTTGACTGAACTAATATGATTAAATATAAGGCTTAAACTGCCATCTCTGTGCTTATATAAGTGATTCCATGTGCTTGGACTTTTTGTGAAAGTTCTTGCACTGTTATTTGATAGTTAACCAAGAAAGGAACAAATTGTAAAGTTTTCATCTGTTAAATATAGGGTCTTTAGGAAGCGCTACACTTTCAATGTTAAATTGGTAAGCTCATTTAAGTAGTTAAAGAGAGCAGAACTAAACTAGTGCTCTAGGTTGTGGATTATGCATCCTTGATAAGTGAAATCTTCCAAGCTTCCATCTGCTTATGCATAGCAGAGAAGGTAGCACACTAAGGCAGCTTCCTACTCTGGTTTATTTTCTCTTGAAGTAGAGGCTTTTCACCAACATTTCAATAATTAAAAAAACAAGACATAATTTCCACAACTTTTAATATTACCATTAGATTACAATACACTGTTCAAGAAGAAAAGACAGTTAAATTGCAAATAATTTGCAATACACCATCCCCATGAGCAAATAATTTGCTCATTTTTCAAATGAGCAAGCAATTATTTGCTCATTTTTCAAATGAGCAAGCAATTATTTGCTAATTTTTCAAATGAGCAATATTCTTTGCTTTAATGATGGCATATCAAGTAATTGATTGCTTATTAGCAAGATTTCAAGCTTCTTTTCTTTTAAAATAACTGTAAAGGAATCAGAATTTGGGTTTCTTATTACTTATTCTATTCTTTGTACTTTGTACTTCACCTTCCTTTATGCATTTATATTTCTTAAAATTTTCTTGTTTTATTTTTTCTTTCCTATTTCTTACAGGTGATAATCATAGAAAAACTTCGTGTGAAGTATACCTTGGCAATAATTTCAAGAGAAATAAACACAGTTCAATATATTAAAGAAATTCCTCAAAAGAAGAAAAAGCAGAAGAAAGTTTCTCTTAAGACTGAAGAAGAAAAAGTTGAAGAACAAAAGGGTGAAGATGAAAAAGCTTAAGAAGAAAAAAGGCTACTTGTTAGTGTAACCTCAATTGCTTGGTGTAGTGTTAATTAAGGTGTTGATATAACTTTCTAAGTTTAGGAAAGTAGAGAACTAATGATTAAATCAACTTGTAAATTGTTATTTTCTGAATGATGTAAAAATGGTGACTTTTGATTATGGTGACTTTTGTGTTCGTTATATTTAAATTTGATGTTTTGTGTTTACCTGAAATACTTTGTCACTTTTACCTACCATTTATTTGAACTATTTGTTGAGTTACAAATGAGCAACGAACTATTTGCTCAATTGACAAATTATTTGCTTATTTGAGCAAATAAACAAAGAACAATTAATGCTTAAGGGAAGAGCAAATCGTTCTTTGCTCATTTGACAAATGAGCAACTAAGTTTTTGCTCATTTGAAAATGAACAAAGAACAATTTGCTCATTTGACAAATGAGCAAAGAATAATTAACTCATTTGAAAAATGAACATAGAACAAATTGCTCATTTGACAAATGAGCAAAGAAATGCTTGTTTATTTAATGAATGACCAAAAATAAATTTTGCTCATTTGACAAATGAGCAACTAACTATTTGCTCAATTGATAAATGAGCAACTAAATTTTTGCTCATTTGTTAAATTAGCAACTCAGTATTTGCTCATTTAGCAAATGAGTAAGTAATTTATTTTGTTAAGAAATATAAAATCAACAAAATATTAACAAAATTTAAAACACAAAATTTATAAATGTTTAATAAATAATGAGGAGATGTGCCAAAAATATTAAATCTTATATTTATATAAAGTTATCATTATTTTTTTGGACAATTTCTAATATCATGATGACCCAATTCACCACAACCTCTGCATAATCTCTTCTTTTTCTGGTTTTGTTCTACAACCTTTTCTTTTTCTCCCTTCAGCCTTTTTGCACTTCTACCTCTTGTTTCAACATTTGGCACATCAATCTTAGCCCTTTTCTCTTTTGAAGTCTCTTCATTTGATACATGAACTCCAGTCCCTTTATTCTTTGAAATTTTTGGAGGTTTGACAATTATTTCAGTTGGCACACTAGCTCCAATCAATAGCTCAATGTCTTGTCCTTTGTTGTTTTCACTTCTTGTTGTTTCATTATTTCTTGCAATCCTCTTAGCCTCCAAATCATTTCTTATCCCTTGAAGATTTATCACAAGATCTTGAATATCTTCATCATTGCCTTCTGCCAAACTTACACAAGTGTGTATCTCTGACCATAAATCATTTAACAATTTTTTCTTGTCAATTAAATTAGCACATTGCTCCAACAGGTTCCACCCAAGTCAAAAATTGGTTTTTTCAGTGCCATAGTAGTCCATCTATGTAGCATATACTGCTCAGGAATGGTTTTGAACATTTTTTCTTTCCAAACCCAAATCATATGTCTACATGGAATACCTTGTCTATAAAATAGCTTGTAACAACATGTGGTGTCATAGTTAGTTGGATTAAACACAACATCAAATGTTCTAATTCGATTTCCTTCACTTACTTTTGCAACTTCCAATCCATTTTCTTTCTTCAATTCATCAACACCACAAGAAAAACAAGCAATTTCAACCTCATATTGAAATTCATAAAAGACATAGTTAGTATATAAATGTGAGGCATGCTTTTCTATCCCTAGAGGTGTTTTGCACTCATGATATTTATGCTTAGAATCATTATCATTCTGACCTTGAGTGTGTCTTAGGGCATCAATTGCAGCTTCATATCTCAAGTAAAACTCAACAAGTGACACATGAGGATTGATAAAGGAGCAGAAAAAGTTGTTTTCACTTTCGGATCTTGATGTTGTACGCATTATTCCACCAAGGAACACATCTCTAAAATACGTCGGAATCCACTTGTGCCTTATCTTGTACATATAACCTAACCACTCATGTTCTTCCAAGTGGTATTCAACCATCACCTTGTTCCACCTTTCTTCAAACTCAGCAGGTTCAATTTCAAGATGCCAAACACAAGCACATAATTTTTTTAGGAAACCAGTTTCTTCTTGCATGATTAATTTCTCCACCTTATCTGCCAACTTTTTCATTACGTGCCACATACAGAAGCGATGTTCAGTCTTCTTAAACACACTTTTAACAACAATTTTCATTGCTGGATCTTGATCCGTAATCATACAATTCAGTTCATTCCCACCCATTGCCTTGAGAAATGATCTGAACAACCACTCAAATGACACTATATCTTCCTTTTCTATGAAACCAGCAGCAAAAGTAATACAACTCTTATGATGGTCAACCCCTGTAAATGGCGTAAACACCATGTTGTACCTGTTTACACATAGATTAAATTTTAAATGAGCAAATACCTACACACACACATAAATACAAAGACACACGTACTTAGACATAGACACACGCACACACACACACACATACACATACATACACACACTCAGAATCTGTAATAGAATCTGAAATCAGATTCTGAAATCAGAATTATCATTAGCTACTGAAATAATTCAATGCTCATTTGTCAAATGAGCAAATAATTGATTGCTCATTTGTCAAATGAGCTTATAACTCAATGCTAATTTGTGAAATAAGCAAACAATTATACTAAGTTTATTTAAAACAAAGTCATTAAGTTAAGCTATAGTTATAACATAAAAATGAATTGTGATTTTTATGAATTACCTGTTGGTTTGGTATGTGGTATCAAAGGATACCATATCACCAAATAGAGCATAACTATTTTACAAAGGGGGTCTTCCCACAATGCTCTACAAAGGCAATAATCTTCATCCATCTCAAAAACAAAGAAAAAAGCACTCCACATTAGCTTTTTGTTGGTAAAGTTATCCACGAACATTTGAGCATCACTTCCTTGAATGTATGTTTTCAAATCTCTATGAAAAATTTTGAAATCTTACTTAGATGCACCGATGTTATCATATCCTCCAACAATTTCCTTCATCATTCGAAAAGTTGTAACTGGACCAATATTCGCCTATTATAAGAACAAAACAGTTTGTCAAATGAGCAAATAATTCAATGCTCATTTTTAAAATGAGCAAACAATTCAATTATTTGCTTGCTCATTTGAACAATTTAATGCTCATTTTTCAAATGAGCAAACAATTTAATGCTCATTTTTCAAATAAACAAACAATTAAATTCTCATTTTTCAAATGAGCATACTACTTTTATTAGTACATATAGAGAATTCATGAAACATAGGAGACTTTGAAAGTCTTACCTTAAATTATTCACAATTATTTTTTTGTGCAATATGTTCATTTTTCTTCCTTCTTTTTGGAAGAGATTGCAACTAGGTGTATAAAGTGCATGATTATGTCCCTCATGAAATTGTGACACTATGAATTTGTTATCATCACAATGCTTTATGACAATATGTGCCTTGCACCCAACACGAGTAACGAGTCTCTTCCTTTTGATTGAAGCTTTTTCTTCATTGCTTTCTCCTTCGTTGTTATTTAAATCTTTTTCAATAGTAGGCTTTCTTTTCTCTTTGTATCCTTCTTTATTGCATAAGATATACTGTGATTTCAATTCTTTGCTTCTTCTTTGCCTTTTAGTTGTAGACTTTCTTATGTTGAATCCAGCAGCAAATGCGTAACTTTTATAAAATTCAAGGCCCTCTTCAAGATTATTAAACTTCATCCCTATAGCTAGTTTCAACTCATTGGGGCATATAGGAGGCCATTCTTTTGTTCCTCCAGGAGTGAGGAAAGGTGCTACTTTAGGAGAAACTACTATTATAGGAGTAGTTGGCACATTTGTGATGGTACTAGAATGACTGTCAAGTTCTTCGTTGTTGCTCATCATTTCTGACATTAAATATAATAGAAATAACAGGTCAGTAACAATCCCATAAAATAGTTTCAGGAAGCTCATTAAAAATCTTATACTAGAACATTATGTTGCTGAATCATGTTTTTAACAATACTAATTACTACTTACATCATAACTCTTACACTTACTTACACAAACACACACACACACACACATAATAATTTCAAAATCTAAAATAGATCTGAAATTAGCTTCAGAAATCAGAAGTGCAAATAGAATGATGAGGGGGCAGGGGGGATAGGTTTGTATAAGGAAGTGTAAGAAGGGAATGTGGTTGGTGTGCAGGAAACAGAAGAAGAAGAAGGGGGGTGGGTCTTATGTGCAGTCAAGAAAAACAAGGAACTCAATGCTTTGATAACAGATTCTAGATGATTCGAAAAGGAGTAAAACTTGATAATGCTATCCTTCACTATGATTTGAAAAACCTAGCATATATAGCATTCAATATAGCATATTTGTCAAATGAGCAAATAGCTCACAAAAGTGCTCAATCTAAGAAGCACAACCACTAACAAACCAAGAAGGGGGGATAGGTTTGTGCAAGGAAGTGGAAGAAGGGAGTGTGGTTGGTATGCAGGAAACAGACCAAGAAGAAGGGGGTGTAGCTTGTGCACAGACAATCACACTAAGGAACTCAATGCTCATTTTTTAAATAAACAAACAATTCTTTGATGTTTTGTAAAATGAGCAAATAATTAAATGCTCATTTGTCAAATGAGCAAATAACTCAATACTCATTTGTGAAATTAGCAACTAAGTATTTGCTCATTTAACAAATGAGCAACTAATTACTTGCTCATTTGATAAATGAGCAACTAAATATTTGCTTAATAGCTACAACTATCTCTTTCACTGTCACTGCTTCTGCAACTCATGTTAATGAGCTAAATGCCATTTCTCACCCTCTTTCTTACACTGTACAATCACCACCACCACCAAACTCTCTCTCCTTCCTCCGCCCATGTCCCTGCACCTTACCACCATTACCAACTTATTTTGCTCATCACCACCACAACCTGTCTCACTCTCACTCCCCCGCTGCCGCCTCTGTCCCCTGAACCCTACCACCACCACCATTACCAACTTATTTTGCTCATTTGCTCATTTTTATATTTGCTCTTTTTTTTTGGATTTGCTCATTTTAATTATGTTTTCTCATTATATTTTTTTTATATTATTACAAATATTTAGGTTTGCTCATTTTAAATTTGATTGCAAATTTTCAATCTCTATCAAACCTAAATTATTTGATTTAATTCAAAAAATTTCAAAGAAGTAAATTCAATCAAATGAATAATTGATGCAATTAAACATGCAATTCAATGTGAATAGAACAAACCTTAAAAATCAAAAATTATCATGCAATTAACATGCAATATAATAACTGGAGATTGATGCAATTAAACATGTAATTCAATGAGAACAGAACAAACCTCAATAATCGATAATTATCATGCAATTAACATGTAATTAACGAAAATAATTCGAACTGAACAATTTGAAATCCTCAAATACTAAGCTTAACATGCAATTGAAAAATATTTTGTAAATTTTGATGCTAAGATCACTCATTGGTAAATTTTAATGAAAATCCAACATGAAAACCATAAAATTCGAAATTACTAACAAAAATTAAGAAAAATACATTCAGAGAACACTAAAACTTTTGTTGATTATTTACCTGTATAATCTATGAAGCTTGTTGATTCTTGTTGCTGCTAAAATTTGACAAAAATCAAACTGAATAATGTTGAAATTCTTGAACCTCACTTAAATTGAAGCTCGCAGCAGAGTATATATTTGATATATCGCAACAGTATAGCCGTTAATATTGTTTGATCTTAAGGCTTAGATTTGTCCTCATATATAAGGAGTGTCCTCACATAAAGGGTGGTTCTCACCGGATCCCGATCCTATATATATATACATATACATATACATATATATATATATACATATATATATACATATATATATATATACATATATATATACATATATATATATATACATATATATATACATATATATATACATATATATATACATATATATATATATATATACATATATATATATATATATACATATATATATATATATATACATATATATATATATATATAATAAGAATATGATGTTCGCCGCGCAAATAAGAATATAAGACAATGGTGATAATTTGTATCAGTTATATATATGTATATATACACACAGACACACACACACACACTCACACACACACACACACACACACACACACACATATATATATATATATATATATATATATATATATATATATATATATATATAATCAAAAGATCAAAAGATGATGAAAGAGAGACTTTGTATGGTCTTACTCCTACATCTAGATGGCTTTTACATGATTATGAATTCAGCCTTGCACCTATGTTTCTCACTTTCACCCACCCGTCATTGATGGCCCCATGGCAAGAAATTGGCCGTTCTATCAACGAAGGTGGGATCGCGTTTGACAAAGTCCATGGTGAAAGTATTTGGGAGAAAGCATCCAACGATCCTGAGTTCAATAAGCTTTTCAATACAGGAATGGCTTCGGTTACCAAGACTATATTGGATGCTATTTTGTGTGGGTATAAGGAAGGGTTTAGTAAGCTTCAAGGAACCCTTGTGGATGTTGGTGGTGGTATTGGCCGAGCCGTGGCAAAGATTGTAGAGGCTCACCCGCATATTAAAGGGATCAATTTTGATCTTCCTCATGTTGTAGAAACTGCACCAGTATTTCCTAATGTCACCCATGTTGGTGGCGACATGTTCAAGGAGATCCCTTATGCTGATACCGTCATCATCAAGGTACATTCATAGATATACATAGAGAGAAAATTCAAAAACTTAATTAATCATCTGCTACCGTCTTGTAGAAATTGAATTTCGAGTGATGATAATTAAGTTTGCATTGAAATTGTTGCCCCCTTTCAATTTAATTTACCATGCATAATAATTATTTTATCTGTTACATTATTAATGCAGTCAGTTTTGCACGATTGGGAAGACGAAGATTGCCTTAAGATTCTGAAGAATTGCCAAAAGGCAATATCAAAAACCAAAGGGAAGGTGATTATCGTAGACATAGTTCTATATCCGGAGGATAAAGGGCTTTATGAAGAAACAAAGTTAGGGTGCGATTTATTGATGATGGCAAGTTGTGGTGGCAAAGAGAGGACGCAACATGAATGGAACAAACTATTAAAAGATGCTGGCTTTGCTAGTCACAACATTATCACAATCCCTGCTTTTGTTTCAATTATTGAGGCTTTTCCCCTAGAAAATTAATTAAATTTTTTAGTCATGCCATCTTTAATTTCTCTAAGTTCCTTTGTTACCCCCTATATGGGATATTGGGATATCAATGGTTTTTAGGATATCTATTATTTTAATGTTATCAAATAATTGTGAACCCGATCTATAAGGGACGTAGAATTTTTCTTTTAATATGGTAGATTTTAGGAAAGTTTCATGGTTTTGCTTATTCCTTAAGAGTTGGATTTTACATGTAACCCAAAAAAAAAAAAAAAAAAAAAAAAAGAAAAAAAAAAGGATTGCCCTTATCATGGGCTTATTGGTGTGTGTCACAGAGATTATTAAAGTTTAAAGTTTTGTGATAAAACTTATGAGATAAGGTGAGATACTTATTCGTCCAATCTAATTTGAGAGTGAGGGATAGCTCAAGTGGTTAGAGCTTCTCTCCGGATTACAGAAGATCATGGGATCGATTCTCACCCCGCCTTTGTGGCTCAAAAAAAAAAAAAAAAAAGATCGTTTAGTTTGAGTATAAGTGTAAAGATTGTTTTAGCCAATTACTCCCTCCGCCCCTTTTTATAGTTTCCACTTGGACTTGTAAGTTTGCCAATGTAACACTTTGATCATAAATATCGTTGGTTGCTTATTAGTAAAAAGTATAATAATTGAATATTAATAATCTATTCATCGAGACAAATTAAATAACACCCAGCATGACTATGTTAGTTATGTCTTATATATTAAGTAATTTAGAAGATTCTCTCACATTATGATTAGTGTCAAGATTTCAAATGGGAACTATAAAAAAGGACGGAGAGAGTAGCATATAGGTATGGAACAGACCTGTGCGGGTGTGTTCAATAAATGTGCATGAGTATACTAGTCTCCTCATGGACTAAACTTAGGAAAGCAGAGTTGTTCAATAAGCAAGCCCTGCCTTTAATTTGGCATTCTGCTTAGAGCTCTCAAAAGCGGACCCGAACTGAAAAATTTGTTTGAACCCGATTATGACCCAACCTGTTTAAACCTGAGAAAATGGTGACCCGAACCCGATATGATCTGACCTAAAAACGACCATAGACCCGAGTTAACCTAAGTATTTGAGACCCGAACTCGAACATGACCCGACTTGGAGATGACCGACTTGAATATAACCCGTAAATTATTGATCTGAACCAAGATTGACCCAAATCTATATTAACCCGTCAAAACCCGAATTTAACCCAGCCAAATCTACATTAACCCATCGAAAACCAAATTTAACCCAGCCAAATCTATATTAACCCGTTGAAACTCGAATTTAACCCGACTTGTAACTAACCCGACCCGAATTCAACTCGACTTTCCTAATCCATCTCAAACTCAACCTGACCTGTTATTAACCTAACCTGATTTCAAATCACCTCAAATTCATTTACGACCAACTTATTCATATATAGTTACGTACTCCCTTCTAAATTATTTGTAATAAGAATATGATGTTCGCCGCGCAAATAAGAATATAAGACAATGGTGATAATTTGTATCAGTTATATATATATATATATATATATATATATATATATATATATATATATAACTGATAAAAATTATCACCATTGTCTTATATTCTTATTTGCGCGGCAAACATCATATTCTTATTACAAATAATATATATATATATATGTATGTATGTATGTATGTATGTATGTATGTATGTATGTATGTATGTATGTATGTATGTATGTATGTATGTATATGTATATGTATATGTATATGTGTATGTATATGTATATGTGTATATATACATACACATATACATATACATACATACATACATACATACATACATACATACATACATACATACATACATACATACATATATATATATATATATATATATATATATATAAAGGATCGGGATCCGGTGAGAACCACCCTTTATGTGAGGACACTCCTTATATATGAGGACAAATCTAAGCCTTAGGATCAAACAATATTAATGGCTATACTGCTGCGATATATCAAACATATACTTTGCTGCGAGCTTCAATTTAAGTGAGGTTCAAGAATTTCAACATTATTCAATTTGATTTTTGTCAAATTTTAGCAGCAACAAGAATCAACAAGTTTCATAGATTATACAGGTAAATAATCAACAAAAGTTTTAGTGTTCTCTGAATGTATTTTTCTTAATTTTTGTTAGTAATTTCGAATTTTATGGTTTTAATGTTGGATTTTCATTAAAATTTACCAATGAGTGATCTTAGCATCAAAATTTACAAAATATTTTTCAATTGCATGTTAAGCTTAGTGTTTGAGGATTTCAAATTGTTCAATTCGAATTATTTTCGTTAATTACATGTTAATTGCATGATAATTATCGATTATTGAGGTTTGTTCTGTTCTCATTGAATTACATGTTTAATTGCATCAATCGCCAGTTATTGAATTGCATGTTAATTGCATGATAATTTTCGATTTTTAAGGTTTGTTCTATTCACATTGAATTGCATGTTTAATTGCATCAATTATTCATTTGATTGAATTTACTTTTTTGAAATTTTTTGAATTAAATCAAATATTTTAGGTTTGATAGAGATTGAAAATTTGCAATCAAATTTAAAATGAGCAAACCGTTGAACTGCATGAGACGTGCAAGGCGCGATACATCAGGAGATGTCGTAGACTCTAGCTTTGAAGCTATGTGTGATAAACTCATTGCTTGGCCATGCGAGTGTATGATATCAGCTATGCGGAGTTCCACTGCTGATTTTATCACAAGAGATTGGACGAAACTAAACAGGTGGTTGAATATTTGAGCTTGCCCTTGAAAGAGCTGATCATCACCATCCTCATTATTAAGAATGTGTGTGTTTAAGGTGCTCATTTTCTCTCTCTCTTTCTTACTACTAGTCTTTTGGCTTTTCTATAGCTAGTTGATGTTTAAAATTATGGACAAGTTCTAAGTTATTATAGGACAATTCTGCTAACAAACAACCTTGGACATTATATAGGAGTTCAAGACAAATAAATGTTCACAAGCTATTAAATAGCTTGACCAGTTATTCCTTATAGCCCTTTTAAAGAGAGAATTTTATCAAATACTGTAGGAAAAATTCATGGCAATAATCCGACCTTTAGCTCATTCTTTTTTAGTAATTTGACCTTTCGATTATTATTTAATAATCCGACCTTTGGTGCTCTTTAAATTTTATTGGTCCCATTTGACCAAAAACCGGTAGTAGAGGTAATTTTTTTTTAAAGTTTAATTGACACGTGTCACAATTTGATTTGTCTAAAATTTTTTAAAAAAAACCCACAGCCCTGCCACCACCTTCCCCACCACCCCTGCCACCATTCACGCAGCACCCCCCAGCCCTCTCCTCCTCCCCTTCACGCAACACCCCACAGCCCTGCCACCACCTTCCCCACCACCCCTGCCACCATTCACGCAACACCCTCCAACCCTCTCCTCCTCCCCTTCACGTAGCACCCCCCAAGCCCAGAAATCGGCCGGCATCCAGCTCACCCACCGCCGGCCGAGCCACCCCCAATTACTCCGACCTCCCCTTAACCGTCGCCCCACCCATCCAAACGAACCCTAACCCGCGAAAACCGCAACCAACCTCCACCTTCCCTCACCGCAACCCCTTCCCGACCACCGCAGCCCCGAAACCACCCTTACCATGTTTTCCGGCCCCCATAAACCCTATTCCTCCACCTAACACCACCAAATGGGCTGCTGTGGGGGCATTGAGGGAGCAGGCTGTGCGTGAGGGAGATGCGGGGGCGGGGTTGTTCGGTGCTGGTAGGGCAAGAGCAAGGGGAGAGGGAAGGGGAGGTAGGCAGGCGCGTCTGCTGGAGCAAGTACCGGCGGCAGGGGGCTGGCCTGGCTGGTGGCTGGGCTGGCTCCCTGGTGGCTGGGCTGGCTCCCTGGTGGCTGGCTATTTAATTTTTTTTTTATTTTTATTTTGTTTTTTTTTTTTTTTTGTTATTTTTTTTATTTTTTTTTACCAATCATAGGCCGACACGTGTCATGTAACCTGTTTTAACAGGTTACATGACCGGTTGGAATCAATAAAAATTAAAGACCCCCAAAGGTCGGATTATTAAATAATAATCGAAAGGTTGGATTATTAAAAAAGAATGTGCTAAAGGTCGGATTATTTCCATGAATTTTTCCAATACTTTATGTGTTTTTTTATATGTATTTCTTTCTATAAGTGAAATTTCAAAATAGATACATCACTTTCATTTTAAATTTTTATCTCTTTCATATCACATGAACCATCTTTATTTTTTTCTCTTTATATCTTTATACTTCAAATATTATCTAGGAGTCCGTAAATTAAAAAGTGATGCATTAAAAAAAACAGGGAAAATTTTAGTTATATTGGTCAGGGTAACGTATATGCTTATTTATTTATAGGTAACTATACATGAATTGATGAAGAATATATACTAAAATTAAATTTTAAAATTCAAATTTATTTTATTTTTTAAAAATATTTTAAAAAATATATATTAAAGTGCACGTCTTATATATATAAGGTACATGTCATAAAGGTACAAGGTACATGCCCTGAAGATAAGTACATGACCAAATTTTATATTTCGTATATAGAATGTTTCTAAAAAAATTGTTGATTAAATTTTAAGGTATGTGGCATTTAGCTATAAGATACATACCCAAAAGATCTAAGGTAGAGTAGATGTTTTAAAATTATAAGGCGCTACAGTATATCCTCTTGCACGTATAGTCACCAATCGGTCCATCGCCATTGTTATTTTTTTTGGTGTTCCACCCGATTCACCCTTTGGGCTAGTTGCATTCGGGGATCAGTTATGAATGGTTAGGTTCCAATTCCCTTCCAATTGTTGTTGCAAGGAATCGAATACGGGTCCTCCCTACCATCACCATTGCACCAACAATCAATCGGTTCCATCACCATTGTTATAATTTGACTATTTAGCATTGTAAAATTAAGATATGGCTGCTCATATATATAACTTTGAGTTGCCCATATTTGGCGTTATTGGCATTGTACACTGCCCGCCGTCTGCCTCAACAATCTAGTCGTCCGGCGGCTTTTCCCTATCTCCCCTCATTCCAGCTTTGAACTGAAAGTTATATATGAGCAGCCATTTCTTAATTTGACTATTAATTTGACGATGCAGAATAGTCAGATTAAAAAAATAATACTAGTATAACGATTTGTGTAAAAAATGCGCTGATTCTGAACGCGAACACCCATATTTGGCGATGTACTACAGCCCGTCTGCCTCAACAATCTAGTTGTCTGGCGGCTTATCCTTACCTTCCCTCGTGCCAGCTACATCTTAATTTAACGATGCAGCTAGAATTGTCAAATTTAAACAGCGGCGATATGATGGATCGATAATGACCATATGTGCAAGAGGACATTGGAATAAACGCTAAATCATCATCCATTAACCTTACTTTTTTTTTTCTTCTTATAATTGGGCTGTTTTTATAGACCATTCATATTTTGCTTAATATCTTTTCCCAATAGTGTTAATTCAAGGACTAGCTGGTTTGTAAGAACTTAATGTATAAACTATAAGACCACTATCAGCAGTGAGGAGAAAACAAACCCCTCAATCTTTCTCTACCCACTTTCTCACTCTTCCCATCCAATTCCTCTCATGAGAGGTTTTTCTTACTACACCAATGTTAAAAAAAAAACCCTCATCACTTTATCCTCCACTATTTACTATACCCCACCATAATACACATCACCATTTTTTTATCTTTTTTTTTTTTTTTAATAATGTTTATACTATATATGTAACTTTTCAATACAATTAAAAATATATTTTATTTTATTTTTATAATTACGTTTTAATTATAATGTAATAATTTTATTTTTTAAAAAATTTCCTTTTATTCTATTAATTACGGTTAAAATTTCTTAATACACCATTTACAATGTAATTTTTTATTTAACGTTTTAATTAGAATATAAAAACTAAAGCAAATAACAGCAATTATAGATTCTACGAAAGATGTATTTTTTTAACTTAAACGATAAATTAAAAGCGCATTTTTGAAATGAACACATAAACGACAATACAAATACATCGGATATTAAAAAACAGTTAGGTTACGAACTTAAAAAAAAGCGGTTTGACCTGAAGTAATACACGAACACAGGTATTAAAACCTAAAAACGATACGATTACAAACTACAAATTTGCTTATTCGGCCGTGTTATGACGAAAGTTCTGCCATATGTGCTCTACTAAATCTTGTTTGAGAGACGAATGAATTTCTCTATCACGAAGTGCAATCCTCCTTTGAAAGTACGCGTTGAAATCAATGTTGGGTGGCCGCCCGACGTTGAATTCAAATGGCTCGTTGTTATTCACCGTGGCACTTTTTCTCGGTCCCGGCCGCGCTGCTGTACGTTGTGGTCCATCTTCTTCGTAGTATCGTCTTAAAATATCTGCACGGGTGAAGTTGTGTCGTTCATCCTCGACGATCATGTTGTGCATTATTATACAGGCTTTGATAATGTCACAAAGAATATCTTCGTCGTATGCAAGTGCTGGTTGTCGGAGTATAGCAAACCTGGCTTGTAAAACTCCGAAAGCCCGTTCAACGTCTTTTCGAACTGCTGCTTGTTGATCAGCAAACAACTTGTCTTTTTGAACTTGAGGATGTGTTATACCTTGTATAAAAGTTGGCCATTTCGGGTAAATCCCATCTGCCAAGTAGTAGGTCAACTTATATTGATGTCCGTTAACCCAAAAATTTATTGGTGGTGCACGACCTTGTAAAACATCATCAAACACCGGTGAACGGTAAAGGACATTAAGATCATTACATGAGCCAGGCATTCCAAAGAACGCATGCTAAATCCATAAATCTTGATCAGCAACGACTTCAAGAATGAGGGTTGCAGTTTTGCTACGACCAACATATTGTGCTTTCCAAGCCGTAGGACAATTCTTCCACTCCCAATGCATGTAATCTATACTACCAACCATGCCTGGAAACCCACGCAATTCATTTTGGTGAAGGATTCTCCTTAGATCTTCATCTGTAGGTTTACGTAGATATTCACTTTCAAAATGTGTAATAACCCCCTGACAGAAATGTTGCAATGCATTCCTTGAGGTTGTTTGACCTATACGAAGATATTCATCCACGACATCAGGGGCTACGCCATACGCTAACATTCTTATTGCAGCGGTGCATTTCTGCAACGGTGATAAACCAAGCTTTCCAGCTGCATTCCGACGTTGTTGGAAGAATTGATCCCCTTCAACCACCTTATTCATAATGGGACAGAACAAAGATCTTTGCATACGAAATCTACGGCGGAATTGGTTGTCGTTATACACTGCGTTACTCGCAAAATGATCGTTATATAGTTGCACATGCCCTTTTTCTCTTTCCCTATCCCTTTTAGGCTCCGGGACATTTGCTATATCATTATTAAGCTGGAATTCTTGTGGTGAGTCTTCGGGAATTAAAATATGTGGTAGGTGGTTAGCAACATAATCATCAACTAACCGATCAAATTCAACGTTATTTGAGAAATCAGAAGAACTAGAGCTTGAGGTGGAGGAAATGAAAGACATGTTTTGGCTATGGTTTAATAGTTGGTTTGTTTGGGATTCTGTCCGTTTAGAATAACACATGCATGTATATATAGTCCAAGTGACTATCAATGCATGTGAGTTGCTCTGATTTTGTATGTGAGTAACTTTGAATTGAAATCCATGTATCATTGCAATATCTGCAATGAAATTGATGTGTCATGCATGTATATAAAGTCCACATGACGCTTCAATGCATTCTCTGCAATGAAATTGATGTGTCATTGCACTCTGAATTGCAATTGAAATATTGATGCATGTGGTCTATGACACTTCGACAGTTGATTTGACTCTTCAATGATCTATGTCATTATATCATTACTTGTGTTCAGTTGATATGACTCTTCAACATAAAGTTGTGAAGATTTTATTGGGATGTAAATTTGTCATTAACTAGTACATGTGATTATTATTCAAAACAAATTTAATAAAGTAAA
This sequence comes from Chenopodium quinoa, assembly GCF_001683475.1. Lineage (NCBI taxonomy): Eukaryota > Viridiplantae > Streptophyta > Magnoliopsida > Caryophyllales > Amaranthaceae > Chenopodium > Chenopodium quinoa. The sequence continues at coordinate 3,485,321 of NW_018743212.1, read as the reverse complement.
TAATTTACTGCATAATTAATAATATATAAAAACAAACATCATTTCACATTACTGTAAATAAAAAGGAGTACATCTTAACATTAATTAAAATAAAAAAGACTACATTGAACATTAATTAAATAAAACATTAGCAAACACATTAAGTTGATTATTATTACATGCTCCTTCTACCGTAGAGTAGTGCACGTAATTCTTCCTTGTAAGCCTCTTCATCGGGAGTTAGGTCCGGTCCCTTTGCCATTAGATCTTGCAGCATTTCATAGTTGAGCCTTCTCTCTTGAATTTCGACTTGTTTTTTGTGAAGCTCTACTTGTTTTTTCTTCCTTCTTTCCCTTTCCATGTCGAAATCCAACTTCTTCAATCGCATTTGTGCCTCAATTTCCCTACCTGCATTATTCTGCTACATTTGCTCATTAATGTTAGAGACTTCAAAAGCCACTCCTTTTCCCTTATTACGCCTAGACTTTGCCTTTTTAACGCCATCAAGTTGAGGAAGACCCCCAGAAATGAAACCGGTATTGGGAACATCATCTTCATCTTCAGTTCTACACCGCTTTTCACTTCCACTACTGTCATCTTCGACAGCATCACCGCAAGCTAATCTTTCCTCTCTTGACAACGCCCATCTCAGTTTTGTCCTCCACTTAGGGTCATTTTTAACCATTTCCCAACCATGGTGACAATTAAAATTATGTGGAGTAGGCTTGGAGGAAATATAGAATAACTTACTCGCATTATGAATGCGGTCTGCTTCGTTGTAACCACTGCCAGTTGCCCTTCCAGCTTCGTCATAGCAAATTCTCCATTGTATTAAATCAGTTGCCATCCTTCTCCAACGGCTTTCCAAACTCCTCAAAGGTCTTGGCGGTAAGATGTGGGGTTTCTCATAATGCGCTTGATCATAAGCCGCAGATATTTTTCGCCATAGCGCAGTTGCTTTTTGGTTTGTACCAACAATTGCATCTTCACTGAATTGAAGATACAAACCAATTAGAGCTTTATCCTCCACAACAGACCACATTCGACTTGCTTTTGTAAGTGGTTGGTTTTGATTCAAAGACACACTCGAGGATGTGGAGAGTATTGAGGAGTGTCTGGAACAGGTTCATCCATTTAATCATCAAATTGAGAATGGGTCCCTTGATAAACAGGAGGTGAATGTGGTTCATAGGTAGTGTTTTCGAATGGAGTTTGATGAGGTGAATTTTGAAAAGAAGTGTTTCCAAGCCTTTGTAAGAAAAGCTGAAATCGAGGATTAGTGACAAAATCATCACCTAAATCAGAGAAATGATTCGAAAAATTAGGGTTGTTAGGATCCATAAGTTGATAAAGTAGTAAAGTAATAAAGCTTTAAACAATAATTAGTAAGAAATTCAAAAATTACTAAAAAATAAATAACTCTATTATATTTTCAGAAAATAAAAATAGCAACAACAACAACAACAATAATAATAATAATAATAACAACAACAACAACAACAACAATAATAATAATAATAATAATAATAATAATAATAATAATAATAACAATAACAATAACAATAACAATAACAATAACAATAACAATAACAATAACAATAACAATAAAAATAACAATAATAATAATAATTATTATTATAATTTTAATTATAATGATAAGTATAATTATTATAACAGTATTTTTTTAAGCAAAACCGTGATTAATAATAATAATAAGAAGAAGAAGAATTGAGGTTTGGGAAATTAGTGAATATAAGAGATTTTTTGGGTTTTTGAAAGTATATCAAAATACATCAAAATGGATGTCTATTTATAGAGGAAAATTTTTTATGGTCGTTGGTGAATTTTTATTTTTTTTTTATATTTTAAACGGCTTTATTTACATTTTTAAATATATTACCGTTGCAAAATGGGTAATTTTCTGATTGGTTGGTTTTCAAGGCAAGGACGCGTGTCGTATCCTTATTCGCTGGGTTGACGCGCGTCAGTTGTTAGCTTTTAATTTTTTTTTGCTGATTTAAGTTCCAAAACAGCGTCGTTTTGGCCTTAGCTTGGGCTAAATGACGCGTTTTGCCAACTTTCTCATAAATACAAGTGGGCTTGCGTCAGTTTATTGCGGGTCCGACTCCATTACTGTTCATCTTTAAAACCCCTCATCTGATGAGCGTTTCCTCTTCTCCTCAGCCATGAGAGGATTTCCTCTCATTGATGTGGCTTGTGGTTTTTTTTTTTACACCTTATCTTTTACTCGTGAGGGCTTTTTTCCTCACTGCCGGTAGTGCTCTAATAAGTTAGAAATTAAGAATTTACTATACGTTAAGAGGATTCTAACAAATATCTGCATAACTATACATTAATATTTAAGACGATTCTAACAAGTATTTTTTTTAAATGAGAACAATAACAAGAATTTTATGTGCTCATATTTTGTACTAAATGTGCAAAAATAATTGACTGAAATTTGATGTGTGCATTTTTTGTACATAATGTGCATAAATTTTCAAATTGGAGAATATTAGTAGGTCGAAAATCAAATTTGCACCTTATAATTTTAAGGTCATGTACCTTATATCTTTCAGATACGTACCATTAAAAAAAACAATTTGTTTAGGGTAAAACTACCCTGTCCACGTGGACCAATCGTGTGCTAACACGTGTCAACATCAGAGAGATTCTGAGAGAACCGATTCTCTAGTGACACGTGGTACTCCAACCCATGAAAGGGGAACTGATCCCCTTACACTATAAATAGAGGAAAATCCTCATTTATTGCACATTCATAAATATACACACAAAATCTGAGCAATATTAATTGCAGAATTCTCTCGGAATCCGAGAGAAAAACCTTTACATTCCGCACTTTTATACATCCGAATTCTTTCTATCTTGATCGTCGGAGGTGGAACTCCACCCAACCGGAGTTTTCCGTGGTTTTGCAGGTACAGACGGTTGACGCACATTCTTGGAATTTTAAGTCTCCCGTGGGACTCTAAAAACCCCAAAACATTTGGCGTCGTCTGTGGGGAGAGTACTTCTAAGATGGCTTCACAGCAGTCTGTACGGCCTGCTAATGAGAACCGGCGTTTGGCCGAAGTAGAGGTCTATACAGACCAAGAGAGTGGTGACGACTTCGATGTCGACACCTATGTGGCCCCAAACGGGTCACTCAGAACAAGACGCGCCCGTTCCAAGAAAACAAGGGAAAGAGGCGAAGACCAAGCTAGCCCAAGCAACCCAACCGTCAAGCCAGCTGGCCTACCCCAGGCTGCGGAGGGTGCTGCTCCCGTTACTAGAGACGAACTCATGAAATTTATGAAGAGTTTCAAAGGGGAAATTAAGGACCTAATAAACAAGTCAACTAGCACCAACAAGGGTCAGTCGGCCAAGAAGCCTTCTCCCCTAGGGAAGAAGTATGTAAAGGATCGTGTGCCTACTCCTCACCCTAAACCAAAGGGGGCGGATGGGCCCATGATCGATTTAACAAAACTTTTTTTCCTGAATTCACTACTAAAAAAAGGTCAATTTCCGACGAATGTGTTTCGACGGACACAAAAATCCGTCGGAAAAAACGAAATTTTCGATGGATTTAAATTCCGTCGGAAATTTCTAACGAATTTAGATTTTCCGACGGAATTTAAATCCCTCGAAAAATACTTGGTTTCCGACGGATTTTTATCGGAAAATAATTAATTTCCAACGGATTTTAAATCCGTAGGAGATTTTCGACGGAATTTAATTTCGTCGGAAATTTCCAACGGAATTTAAACCATTTTCGACGGAATTATGGTTTTTTTCTCTCCGCCTCCCCCCTTTCATTTCTCATTTCTCTCTCCTCTCCTCTTCTTCTCTCCGCCTCTCTTTCCCCTCTCTTTCCTCATTTCTCGTTTCTCTCTCCTCTTTCCTCTTCTCTTCTCTTCCTCTCTCCTCTTTCCTCTTCTCTCCTTTCCTCTTTTCTCTTCTATTTTCTTCTATCTTTTTGTCCTCCTCTTCTTTCTTCTTCTTTCTCTGCTCTCTCTCCTTCCTCCGCCCTCCATTTCTATCTCCGTCAACAACAACGACTACCTTCAAGGCTTGAACCGTCAACAACAACAACCACAACCACCGACAACCAACATCAACACCAACAATAACGACGTAACAACCACTGTCACCCACTCTCAAGGTTTTTGTTTTGTAGATCTAGTTTTAATTTAGGTTAGATTGTAGATCTAGTTAATTTTTTATGTAATTGTAATGTTAATTATAAATTTGATTAGATAATTGTATTTCCTTTAATTTTTGTTGTTTAATTATCATTTTTTTTTAATTTTTTTTATGAAATTCTAATTAAATATGTAAATCTACTGATTTTGATGTGAATGTGTGGTATTTTTCGATTTTGTTGTGTTAATTTTCGTATCTTTAGCCTAATTTATGTTTTTTTGGGGTTAATTTTATATTTTTGGGGTAAAATTTTGGTGTGGTGGTGTCGGTGGTGGTGTTACGGTGAGAAAGGGGCTGGTGTCGGTGGTGGTTTATGGATTTGGTTTAATTTTCGGTTAGGGTTACGGTTGGTGGTTTCTTGTGGGTTAGAGTTAGGTGGGTTAAGGGTTACAGTGGTGGGTCTGGTGGGTTAGGTTTGGTGGGTTACGGTGGTGTGTCTGGTGGGTTAGGGTTAGGGTTAGGGTCTGGTGTGTTAAGGTGGTGGGTCTGGAGGGTTAAGGTTATGGGTTAAAGTGAGGTGGTTTTTTTATTATTTTTTCAGCATTTTCCGACGCAAAATTTCCGTCGGAATATACCTCTTTCGACGGAAATTTCCGTCAAAAACCTCTCCAACTCCGACGGAAATTTCCGTCGAAAAATTGCGATGGAACTTCAATTCCGTCGCAAAAAGGTCGAATTTCCTACAAAAGGTTTTGCGACAGACAGATTCTGACGGAATTCCATTTTCGGACGGAATTTTCGATGTTTCCGATGGTTTTTTCCGTCGGAATCAAGCTTTTTTCTTGTAGTGATTAGGGAAAAGGAAGACCATCAGGAAATTTCAGCCGGATGGATAAAAAAAGACTTACTCAGATGCCCGGATGTTAATCCAGGAGAAGAGAAGTCAACAGCTGTCTTAGTCGGCCTCAACGTTGACTTACCTAGATAGTTTCCAGAAAACTTCAATGAAGTATTTGGAAAAAAACCGAGCGAGTTAGTCACGCGGCTTGTCTGCACATACTAGCCCTCAGATCATCCAACTGGCTCCGTGTGTGCCCTAACAGCCATACATGCCGTATAGATCACCTTACATGAAGCCAACCTTCCTCGGGGTCAGGCGGCACAAAATGTCTAGCCAATGGACTGGCAGCTCCGGCTACTAAACCTTGGGAAATAGCCGTCGGCGTTCTCTAGGGAGATAACAAAGGCGGCTTAGCCGGCCAATGTTAAGAATGTGTTGGTTGGAACCTATGATGGTACCACCAACCCAGTAGATCACCTAATGGCTTACACCAACCTCATGTACTTACAGGGGTTGGATGACGCCGCCTGGTGTCAATGTTTCCTGGCGACGTTGAAGGGCATAGCCCAATGATGGTTTGGCAATTTGCCAGCCGGTTGCATCAATAATTTCAAGACGCTTGCATACTTGTTTGCGTCCAACTTCTCTATGAACATCCCCGCCAAAAAGACAAGTCTTGGCTTGGGAGCTATTTAGCAGGGAGATAGAGAAGGGCTAAGGTCCTATGTCTGGCGGTTTAATCTGATGAGAATTTAGATTCAAGGGTTGTCTGACAAAGTTGCCTACACAGACTTCTTCAAAGGTCTAAAAGACGGGTCGATCTCGTCAAAAAGAGGGTTGCTACCCTCCAAGAAGCTTTGATGGAAGCCGAAGCCTATATACAAGCGACGGAGCTCTGTTCCATCAAGTAGCCGTCGGACCCTAAGAATTTCGACAAAAAAGAGAGTCGGTTAGCTCAGCCAACTAAAAAAGAAGAGAGCAAGAAAAGAAAAGAAGTTTGGGTGGAAGACAATTCTGGTCAGCCATCCCAAAAGAAAAAGAAAGAGTTGAAGCCTACGTTTCCAAGTACGAGTTCAACAAGGACTGCTCCTCCATCCTCATGGAGATTAAAGACTAGCTGTAATGAAAAGTCCCATCAAAAGTCAGGGCAAGAGCAAGTATTGCCATTTCCATAAGGATATAGGCTATGACACCAATGGCTGCTATAGCATCAGGCGGTTATTAGATTGTCTGGTTGGCGAGGGGGCTTTGAAGCCCTACATTCTGAAGTCCAAGAGTAACCCCAGAACAAACAATGGGCAGCCGTCCAAGAAGCCGGACAACCTTGCTATAAGCTCTGACACTGATGAAGAGCAAATCTTTACTATAGCAGGCGGTTTTGCGGGAGGGGGTCCAACAATCCGGGGCACCAAGGACAACATAAGAAAGCTGGAGTTCAACTTAGTGGATGAGGGCCAGGCGTCGAAAGACACCTTCCCCGAGGTCACCATCTCTAAGAAGGACCGAGGCAAGGTCAAGCGGTCTCATGATGACCCTATAGTCATCGAGTGCAAGGTCAGACGGCCAAGGCGAGGAACCCATTGACCTTGATGACTTCAAGGAAGCCACGCCTGCTCCCAAAGAAGCCGACAAAAAGAGAAAGGCGGACCACTTGGTGGCCGTAAAAAAAAGAGAATCAATAGTAATCACTTATCGGGGAACGGTCAGATGATCCCCGTCCCCATCCGGCTGGTGAAAATATCAATATTTTTCTTGACGACAGCCGTCCAGAACAAACCGTTAAGGTAGGGACAGTGGGTTTTTTTCCAAGTGGGGAGCAGATTTGCTTCAACTGCTGAAAGAATTCAAAAACATCTTTGCCTTTGAAGTGGAAGATATGCTAGGCGTCAGCATGGATCTTACTGTCAACAAACACGCTGTGGATCCAAAAAAGAAGCCGGTAAGGCAAAAGTAGAGAAATCATGGTGAGGAAAGATCTTAGGCGGCTGCCGCTGAGGTTAAGAAGCTGATGGATGTCGGCTTCATTCGGCAATGTTACTACCCGGATTGGGTAGCAAACGTTGTCCTTGTTAAGAAGCCGAATGGTACCTGGCGGATGTGTGTTGATTACACAAATCTGAACAAGGCATGTTCGAAGGATAGCTATCCACTTCCAAAGATTGACAGTCTGGACGACTCTACAGCTGGTCATGCCTTGATGAGCTTCATGGACGCCTACTCAGGCTTCCATTAGATACCCTTGTGGAAAAAAGATCAAGAAAAGACGGCATTCGTCATTGATCAAGGGTTATTTTGTTATACGATGATGCCGTTTCGGCTGAAGAATGCGCCTGCTACCTTCCAACGAATGATTAATAAAGTCTTCATTAATCAAATTGGGAGGAATGTAGAGGCGTACATTTATGACATGATAGTCAAATCTAAGCTACAAACGGATCACCTTGCTGACCTTCAAGAAACCTTCACCACCCTCAGGCGGCACAAGGTCATGCTTAATCCCAAGAAGTGTGTCTTTGGTGTTGTGTGAGAAATTTCTCGGATTTTTGATTGATCAAAGGGGGATAGAGGCCAACTCGGAAAAGGTACATGCGGTAATTGACTTGAAGTCGCCCCGCACTGTCAAGGAAGTTCAAAAACTTACCAGTTGTTTGGCGGCATTGGGGAGATTCCTCAGCTGGTCAGGTGACAAGTGCCTCTACTTCTTCCTAGCAATAAAAAAGAAGATTAGATTCTAATGGGGGGGAAATGCTGAGGTTGCATTCCAGAAATTAAAAGAGCACCTCCACTTATTGCCACGACTAGTTAGCTCTCTAGCAGGATAGGTTCTCTATATGTATTTGGCCGTCTCAGATCATGCCCTCAGTGTTGTTCTCCTCAAGCGGTACATCCGGTGGTGGTCTACACAGACCAACCCCTTAAGCGGCCAATGACAACCTTGAAATCATCCGGCAAAATGCTCAAACAGGTCATTGAAATGCAAAGTCCGGAAATAACTTTGGAACCAAGAAAGGCAGTAAAAGGTCAGGCGTTCACCAACTTTATTGTCGAAATGACAAGGCCGGTTCAGCCGAAAAATGTTGATCAGGTTTGGAAGCTATATGTAGACGGGAGCTCTACTATGAACGGATGTGGTGCAGGCGTAATTTGCAAATCTTCGGAAGGGGACAAATATGAATATGCACTATGGTTCAAGTTCCAAGCCTCAAATAATGAGGCGGAATATGAGGCCCTGCTAGCCGGCATCCGCATGTGTAAAGCGGCAGGGGCAAGAAAGGTTGACGCCTGTTCTGACTCACAGTTGATCGTTAGCCAATACCATGGTGACTACGAGGCCACCCATCCGGCTATGATCAAATATTTGCAGGCGGTCAAAGACGAGGCTGGGACACTTGACGAGTTTCATCTAAGTCAGGTGCCCAGGATAGAAAATAATCAGGTGGATGCACTATCTAAGTTGGCATCATCCGCCTCCTGTGATACGCCTAGGTCAGTCTTTTGGGAAGTCATGGAAAAAAGAAGTATTGAACATGATCCCATTGGAGTCCTCGACCAAAGCTCGACCTGGATGGATGCCATCCGAACTTATCTGGTAGATGGCACTTTGCCGGATGCCCCTTCAGAAGCGGCTGCACTAAAGAAGCGGGCCGCAAGTTTAGAGATCCATAATGGAGAACTCTTCAGGAAGGGTTACCTTCAGCCGCTGCTGAAATGTGTCACCCTTGAAAAAGGGGAAAGAGGTTCTAGAGGATCTGCGCTCGGGCTTTTGTGCATCACATATAGGCGGCAAAACTCTAGAAAAAAGGGTCAAGCGGCAAGGCTACTTTTGGCCCACTCTTGAGGAAGACGCCATGGAAATGGTGAAGAAGTGTGATAAGTGTCAAAGATTTGGCAAAGTCATTCACTGTTCGCCCATTGATCTGACGGATATTTACAGCCTGTTTCTGTTTGCAAAATGGGGCATGGACATCCTGGGTCCATATACGCCTGATACAGGCGGACGGAGGTACATATTGGTTGCTGTAGATTACTTCACCAAATGGAATGAGGTAGAGGCGGTCAAGGGCATTAAGACAAAGGATGTCATCTCCTTCATTTGCAGAAACATCATCACCCGGTTTGGGGATTCCTATGTCTATGGTCTTTGACAATGGCCCTCAGTTTGAAACGCCTACTCTCAAGAGTTGGTTAGGAGATCAAGGGATCTCACATTGTTTTGCATCAGTCGGTCGTCCCCAAGCAAACGACCAAGTTGAAGCCTTCAACAAGCTCATCTCAGATGACATTAAAAAGAAAATTGAAAGAGCTGGCGGTCTATGGGTAGATGAGTTGCCTTATGTCTTATGGGCCATCAGAACAACTGAAAAAGGGGCAACCAGTGAAACCCCATTTCTCATGTCTTACGACACTGAAGTCGTTCTGCCTATTGAACATTACGAGCCAACACTTCGAATCATGCTCTATGATGAAGAGGCCAATTGGGAGGCCATGCGTCTAGCATTGGATTCACTCCTGGAGCGCAGGGGGGCAATGCCGCCTTGAGACATGAGATATATCGTTTGAGAATGACGAGAGCCTTCAATAGAATAGTGCACAAACGCCCTTGAAAGTGGGGGACTTTGTGTTATGGAAAATGGAGGCCACTGGTAGGGCCAATGAGCAAGGAAAGCTAACCCCCAATGGGGAAGGTCCCTACCGGATTTTTAAAGAAGTTAGAGGCGGCACCCACCGCCTGGAAACTCCAGACGACAGGCATCTAGCCAGAACTTGGAATGTAGATAACATGAAAAAGTACTAGTTCTAATGACTTGTAAATCTTTGTAAATAGAGTATGTTAATAAAAAGATGCTTTGTTTATGTTTTCTTGTACAAAATTCCATTTGTGAAATGCACAACCGGGCATACGTCTGCTCTAACTTGAGTAGATATAAGCTAAGTCTCAAACTTAGAAGCTATTTATAAGATCAATGGCCGGATAGCCTTTAAACCGCCTGCTCCAATATGAGCAGGCAACCGGCGACGCCCATTTGGGTGAATTCGTCGAAGAGAGCATCTCCCATTTGGGTGATACATTGTTCTATAAATCATAACTCAAGCGGCTTTAACCGACTGTCTAGGTTAAAGATAACTCACGGCCGTTTGGATAATCAATTGAAACCTAGATACAACCGGTTGTTGCTTCAAAGCAACACGAACGGTAACTAATATCTTGGTCAAATATAACCGGTCTTTTCCCAAAGGCACGACAGTTGGTTAAAAACCCAAATTAAGAAAGCTAAGAACCTTAGAGGTTAATTCATAACCTGGTTATGATGCTTACGCCCAGCCAATGGCCGCACGCATCCTAACAAACGGCGATGATGGATACCTAAAGGGTAACTCGCAGTTGGTTAAACTAATATTCTAGGGTGGTCCTAGTTGGTACCGTCTGCTAATCTAACTTGGAGAATAATTCTACTTCTTTTAATATGGTTAATGACCGTCTGTCTATCTGTCCGGATGCTTGATTTGACGGCTGCTTGCTTCGCGTTGGGCAATATCAAGCAAACAATTGTCTAGGGGCGGGTAAAGCCAATACATCCGGTATACCGCATGTGCTGAGACACTTGGCAAAAAGAAAAAAAAATTACGAGCATAGAAAAATTGCAATAATTGAAGCAAATTATATCAAAGGTAAATATGGGCAAAACCGACTCAGTCGGCAAATTCAGTTTATAAAAAATAATTGTCAGCCGGAACCACGTCCGGGGAAAGAAGAATACATGAGATACTCGGCTCGCAGGCCGGAGATAGAAAAAGAAAAAACAATCAAGGTTCACTGCTGCTAGGTAGACTGAGATGTCTGGCCTTGACCGAATGGAGGAGCATCTTGAGTTTGCTGAGGTTGGGCTTCATTAGCCTCACCCGAAGTTTGTTCTTTCGCCTGTTCCTCCTCATCTTCCTCAACAATACCAGCCCATTCCTCGAAGGGAGCTGGCTTCTCAAGCCCAAGAGTTTGAGCGTCATACACTTCGATGACGTACTTGTACCTTAGCTCGAAAAACTCCCATTCGGTGTCCAGGTGGATGAGGGTCCAGGCCATTTTCATACGAGACTCGCAGTCCTCGCATCCTCTTGGCATATTGTTGGAGGTCAGGCCAACGGGAGGAGGCATCTGCACCAACAGATTCATTTGTTAAGTATTGAGCATAAGTGACACCTATATTCTACCGGCTGCCTGAAGAATCCCCTAATTGGGTAAATTGGGACTTGACTCGCATAGGCCCAAGCGGTTAGGGGGGATCAAAGGTGAGAGTCATACCTTCATTTTCAAGTTGAGGGGGCGGTCGCTACAGTAAGATGCCGTCTTGAGGGAGTTTCAGGCTCCTTCGTCTCAACCTCAACCGGCCCAGTGTGTAGGCCAAGGTCTTTCAGGCTCTTGCCTGCTGAGGTTGGCCTATCAGGCACAAACGGCCTTCCGGAAGAGGGAGGGGCAGCCAGAACCCTCCTGGACTTGGAAGGAGGCTGGGAGGTCTCCTCGTCCAGTCTTTTTATCATCTTTGTCAGGGATTGAGGAATGTTCTTGCTCCCCATCTGAAAAAGAAACAAAGCAACCGGTTAATAACAAAATTGACATGAAACTATACAGACGGTAAAAGAGCTCAGCCGGAGCTTACCACATCATCCTTGGCTGCCAGTTGGGCCCTCTTCTTCTCTAATTGATCCTTCCGGATCTAAGCAACAGATTTAGCAGGCGTCTTCTCTAGAGGCACCATCTCTAATTCTTTATCTACAAAGAAGATCAAAGTCAAAATCCATTCAAGCATGATACAGACGGCATAAAGTGTCGGTTATCAGTTAACATACGTCTGCTAAACATTGTGCTAAGGCCACAGGCAGAAAGGAACGCCTCGTCCCTTTGCCAGTCCAAATGAGGGACCTAGTTCTTGGGGATAATGATTTCAGTCCCATCATCCAAAGGCATTAAGGTTCTCTTGAAGAGCCCCGTCTCCATTATTTGCATCAAAGCCTCTTCCAGTACTCTAGGAAGGGCGCATTTCTTTCCAAGGAAAGCCGGGTGCTTATTGTAGTGACGTAGCCAGTGGTTCAGACGCAATGATGGAGAAGAAACCAAGTAAAACTAGCTCGTCTAACTGCTCATTTTTTACGGCTTGTCAAGCGTCATCATGTATTCCGGATGCGTGGTCAATGTATACCACACATTCCATCCGCCTGGGGCACGGCTAAGGTAGTGCATATGTGCAAACACCTCCCAGCTAGGCGTTATGTCCTGCACCTCGCAGGCGACAATGTATCCTAATATATTCACCCAGGAATTGGGTGTTAACTGCCAAACGCTAAGGTCGTAGCCTCTTAGAATGGCTTTTATTGTATTGTGGAGGGGGAACTAGAGGCCGGATTTAAATGCCGCCTCATAGCAGCTGAAATAGTTGTCAGCATGGTCAAGGTCGTCATCTTAGACGACAGTTGCCTCCACATGCGGCACTACAATTTCCCATCCTTCCCCAATCGGGCACTTCTTTAAAAATTCGGGTAAGGTAGCGTTCAGAGGGACCACATCCCTGGCAGTCATGTGCGCCTCTGTTGGATTATTAATGGAGGGCCATTTATATGCCTCCTCATCCCGTTAGGGGGCATCCGGTTTGAAGGTAGACTCTGAAGAGTCTGATTGTTGGACGGTCTCTTCACCACCTATATCCTCGAACTCTTCTAAAATATCATCACTGGGTGTGCTAGGTAAACTCGGATGGTCATAATGTACATGGTCAACCGGAGCTTCGGCTGAGTCGTCTGATTGGTAGTCAGGGTCTACAGTCGTCCGTCTCGTTCGAGCCATTCTGTCCTGCACATGAACAGAGACGGTCGGATTCGCAGAAGAGTTAGGGTGGTCCAAACACCCCTAGACGACATCCCCAATCCTAGACTCAACTGTATCCGGTGACCGACTGACAACTGTCCTAGGACGTGTCGTGTGTGTGTTGGGTGAGTCCATTATTCTTAAAAAGTTATACAATCGGAAAAATTCAAAAAAGTTTAAAGGGGTAGAGACGATACCTCGAAGAAGTTTTGAGTTTGGGGGAGGTTGACTATTTGGATCAGCAGCCGAAACTCTCTTTGTTTCTTGCTAGATACCCAGACGGTTGCCCGGATGTACCCACTTGAAAAGCAACTAAAACCTGTTGAAAAACTCAGACGTTCTTTTGAAGTTTTGCTTGGAGATACCCCATACGGTTGACCGGCTGTGGGTGTATTGAAAGCTAGGAGGATGTCAAAAGACCCTCAGGCGGTTTAATGTGTTTTGAATGAAGAAGCACTCTGACGGTAACTGGTTGAGTGAAAAAAAGGAAGACGGTTGTGCAAAAAGTAGCAGCCGGTATCAGAGCTCTGTTTTTCTCTTAGAAAAATTTCTCAAAAATTGCAAAGTGTGAAAATGTGGGGAAGGGGTCTCTACTTAAAGAAAACCCCAGAAGGCAAACTGTCACCTTCCAAATTAAAAAAAAATAATAAATAAAAAGAGAGAGAAGGAGACAAAACGTCACCTTCTCAGATCCTGACACCTGACACAGGTGCCACGTGGCAAGCCACGTCACACCTATGAGGGGCAAATGTTTACAGTAAAACTACCCTGTCTGCGTGGACCAATTGTGTGCTGACACGTGTCATTAGAGAGGTTATGAGAGAACTAATCCTCTGGTGACACGTGGCACTACAACCCATGAAAGGGGAACTGATCCCCTTACACTATAAATAGAGGAAAATCCTCATTTGTTGCACATTCATAAACATACACACAAAACCTGAGCAATATTAATTGTAGAATTCTCTCGGAATCCGAGAGAAAAACCTTTACATTCCGTACTTTTATACACCCAACCGGAGTTTTCCGTGATTTTGCAGGTACAAACGGTCGACGCACATTTTTGGAATTGTAACTTTCCCAAGGGACTCCAAAAACCCCGAAACACAATTGATCATGTTATACCTTAGCTTTATGCTTGTACCTTATATATATAGGTGTGCACCTTAATACTTCTTTTTTTTTTAATATTTATTTTTATCATGTACCTTATTCCTTATATTTCCTGCTTTATTTTTATTTTATTTTTTTGTTGCATCATTTTGTAAATTGTAGACTCTTAAATATTTTTAGATATGAGAGAGATAGAGAGTATAAAAAAGAATGGACCTATGTGATAGAAGAGAAATAGAAAGAGTTTATTAACTAAAAAGGAAAGTGATGCAACTAATTTGAAACTTTTTTTTAAAGAAAGTGATATAACTAAAAAGAAATAGAGGAACTAACTCTTTTAAAGTGAGAGCTTTATTATCAAATACTCCTTCAAAAATTAAAAAAGAAAAAAAAAGTAACTATTAGTTATATTATATTGGCCAGGGTAAGTAACGTAAGCTTATCTATTATTTATAGGTAACTGTACAATTGATAAACAATGAAAAGAAAAGAGTAACTATATTAGTTATATTGGCTAGGGTAAGTAAGGTATGCTTATTTATTATTTATACGTATTTTTTTTTCTTTTTTTTTTTGTTTTGTTTGTGGGTGTGTTTTTTTACAAAGTCACGAGGGTGGGGGTGAGAATCGATCTCATGATCTTCTGAAATCGGGAGGGAAGCTCTATCCACTTGAGTTATCTTTCACCCTCTTTTATTATTTATAGGTAACTGTACAATTGATGAACAATATAATTCTTTTTTTTTTTTTGTTGCAAATTCACTTTATAAATTGTGGACTGTTAGGTGATATTTGGAGATGAGAGATGTAGAGAGAATAAAATAAATAAATAGACCCATTAATAGATGAGAGATAGAGAGAGTTTATTAACTAAAAAGGAAAGTGATGCAACTAATTTGAAAATTTTGTTTTAGGAAATTGATGCAACTAAAAAGAAATGGAGAAAGTATATTGTACACCTAGTTTACGTATTTAATAGTTTTTTAAATCTTTTTTTAGGTAAGATGAAGGATCCTATCGGACCGAAACCCCTTACAAGTCAATCTGGGAGAATGGGGGGGGGGGGGAAGGTAAGGGAATCTCACTCCCCAAATTGTCACTAGTGGGGATTGAACCTCCAAGCTCATGATTAGAAGGTGCTCTCCTTCCCACTAAACCAAGCTTAGCTTGGTAAAGAGTCTTCCTTTAAGGTTCAAACTTCAAACCAATTAAGTGTAACTAATCAACTATGTCTATTCATTCTACCACCAAGCCATCAAGGTAGTCCAAGTTGTTAACATATATTTGTCTTGAACTCTTGTATAATGTTCCAGGGTATTTGTTTGTTAGTGGGATTGTCCTATAAATAACTTAGAAACTTGTCCAAAAAATATAAATATATCTACTAGCTTTAGAAAAGCCAAAAGACTAGTAGTAAGAAAGAGAGAAAAAATGAACACCTTAAACACACGCATTCTTAATGAGGATGGTGATGATCAACTCTTTCAAGGACAAGCTCAAATATTCAACCACCTGTTTAGTTTCGCTCAATCGCTTGCGATAAAATCAGCGCTGGAGCTCCGGATAGCTGATATCATAAACTCGCATGGCCAAGCAATGAGTGTATCGCACATAGCTTCAAAACTAGAGTATGCATCTCCTGACGTACCGCGCCTTGCACGTCTCATGCAGTTCTTAGTGTGGAACAAAATCTTCACCGTTGAATATAATCAAACATCATCTACATCAAAAGATGAAAGAGAGGCTTTGTATGGTCTTACTCCTACATCTAGATGGCTTTTACATGATTATGAGTTCCGCCTTGCACCTATGTTTCTCACTTTCACCCACCCGTCGATGATGGCCCCAGTGCAAGAAATTAATCGTTCTATCAACGAAGGTGGGATCGCATTTGAAAAATTCTATGGTGAAAGTATTTGAGAGAAAGCATCCAACGATCCTGAGTTCAATAAGCTTTTCAATACAGGAATGGCTTCGGTTACCAAGACTATATTGGATGCTATTTTGTGTGGGTATAAGGAAGGGTTTAGTAAGCTTCAAGGAACCCTTGTGGATGTTGGTGGTGGTATTGGCCGAGCCGTGGCAAAGATTGTAAAGGCTCACCCACATATTAAAGGAATCAATTTTGATCTTCCTCATGTTGTTGAAACTGCCCCACTATTTCCTAATATCACCTATGTTGGTGGCGACATGTTCAAAGAGATCCCTTGTGCTAATACCGTCCTCATCATGGTACATGCCTTTTTTTAAAGCATGAACTGCTAAATAATTTATTTATTTTTAATTATTTTTAGTATTAAATGGGGAAAAATATAGAGATGCATGTGATGAAGAGGGAGATAATATAGAGAGATATGATAACTTAAAAAGAATGAAAACATCAAATTTTGCAAATAATATGAAGGAAAATTTGTCAATTACTACCCCTAAAAAATGCCATTTGTGAATCACTAGTACTACCCCTAAAAAATAAAGTTGTTAATTACTACCCCTAAAATTGATTAATTCTAGCAACTACTACCTTTTTCCCTAATCAGCCTACTTAACCACTTAATTAATGACATTATTATTCGACCAAATTTTGAAACCAAATTGTAATTAGTGGCTTTCAAAATTTGATTAATTACTAATTAAACCCTTACACTACCTACACACGACCATTACACCACCTCCGGCAGCCCCTTACCACCCTTTGACGGCTCCCCCACCACAAAACCTACCCCTCCCCTTCCCCCTACCACGAAACCTACTCATCCCCCCCTCCTATTCCCTCACATCGAAACTCACCCCTATCATGTGGCTGGCTGTTTCTGGGAGTTGGGGGAAGGGGGAGGGGCGGTTGGGGAAAGCGGATCAGAGGAAATGGGTTTTGAGGTTTGGGGCAAGGGGAGGGTCGATAATTGCGGTAGGGGAGTAGGATGAGGGTGGATTTCGTGGTGGGGAAATGGCAGGGGGTCAGATTTGCAGTGGGGAAAATGGAGGGGGTCAGGTTTGCGGTGGGGGAACGAACGGAAGGGAGGTAGGTTTTGCAGTGGAGAAACAAAAGGGGGTGGGTTTTGCGTTGGATGAGCAAGAGGGGTTGATATCGTGGTGGAGAGTTGTCGAAGGTGGTAAGCGGGGCTGCCGAAGGTGGGTGGAAGTGGTGCAAGGATTATTCTATTTAATCAAGGTTTAAAGACACTTAATTACAATTTGACTATATCAATTTTTACAACATTTACATTAAGGTCGCTATATACAAAAAGAAGGTAACTATATCGACTGAGTTTTTGACACCATTTACATATAGGTCACTATATATAAAAATAAAGGTCACTATATGTAAAAATAAGGTAGCTACATCAATTTTGACAACATTTACAACATTTCCATGATACTAAGGTCATTATATACGAAAATAAGGTAACTATATATATACTTCTGGTAATTATATCAATTTGACACCATTTACCCATAGGTCACTATATATAAAAATAAGGTAACAATATCAATTTAACATTTATACAGAGGTCAGGTTAATATATTAATTTTGACGGATTTTTTCCTAAATTGAGCTTTATTGGTAAATTATTTACCAAATTGGTCTCGTGGGAAAAGTATTTCCCAAACTAAGCTTCTGGGGTGAAACGCTGTCTCGGACAGCGTTTTACACCCAGTTTTAAAAAAAAATTCAAGAAGTAAAACGCTGTCTCAGACAGCGTTTTACCTTGTTGACCTGTTGGTATGTATTTTGGCAAAATATACTAGTATATTTTGCCAAATTATACTGGAATATGTATATGGGCTTTAAAACGCTGCCTGAGGCAGCGTTTTATGTTGAAGCATAAAACGCAGCCTGAGGCAGCGTTTTATTTGAAGCATAAAACGCAGCTTGAGGCAGCGTTTTATGTTACAGCATAAAACGCTGCTACACTGCATTACCAGCAGCATCTGCTACACTACATCACCAGCAGTTTCTGCAATCTGCTGCTGCCCCTACACATAACCCTCACCCAGCAGCATCAGCTCAGCCCCACCATGAACCACCGCCCCCACCACCATCCACCACCATCAACCACCTCCCCCACCACCACCGGCCGCCACTCTCGACCACCCCTATGCAATGCAAAACACCCTAAACAACGCAAGGACATTCCCACCACCCCATCATTAACCACCACCCCCACCACCATCAACCACCTCCCCCACCACCACCGCCCTCCACTCTCAACCACCCATAAACTACCATAAAACACCCTAAACAACGCAAGAGCATTCCCACCACCAGCCCCAACCTTTCCACCACCATCGACCACCACCGACAACCATCAAACACTGGAAACAACCCCAACAGCATGACAACCATCGTGAAACAGCACTTTAAGTGCAGGAGACCAAATATATGCTGCTTGATACATATAACGGATATAAAAGATATAGTTTCACTAACAAAAGTCAAATTCGGACAAATAAGGGAAATAAACTTCAAATTGTACAGAGAGTCATTTAGAAAACATTTCTTGTATTAATAATGTAAGCATTATATACAACATTGTTAAATATATGAGTACCACAAAAGGATCAACTAACTAATACTATCCGGACTCATGTATTGGAGTTAACTGATCTCCATCCTGTGTGTCCTCCGTCCGTCTACGAACACGCCTCGGACGCCTCGTGTAATGCTGAATGGTGGTGAATGGGTCTCGGGACGATGGAGGAGTCAGCTGGCGAGACGATGAGTCACCCTGGCTGTGGCCGGGAGCGGTGTTATGGATGAAGTAATCCTCTGCCTGTGTAGAGCCCGAAGTATGACCTCCACCACTACTCTGTCCGAAGTCGAACTGTGAATGGAAGAAGTTGGGGTCATGATCGTCCCTGGGGTGGACGAGATGGCCATGGCCATATCTCTGCAAGCTATGTATGCCCATATCTCGCACCCGCTCAACCTGGGCTCTGGTGGGTACGGCTGATAAGGCATCTGAAAGTGCATCAACCATCGCACCCATATCCCCCGCCTGCAGTAATCATCCATGAATTAGTAATATGATATAGAATTTCAAATAATTTTGGAAAACAAGAAACTGAAAAAACTCACAAGTCCGCTGATAACATCATAAGCTGGATGGTAGTGCGTGGACGGTGGGGTGTAGGTAGGGTTGATGAAAAGGCGTGTAATCTTCCTGTACCATACCATGTAAGGATCACGCGGATCCATAACACCCTGAAACAGGTGACCGTCAACGATGGACTCCAACCGCTGGTCCCAAAGCTCAATGAATTGATGATGCTCTAGTGCCTAGTTTGTCTCCAACTTTCCACGACGGTCAATGCCGTGGAGGCGAATACTAGTGTCACAGGGCATGGGGATAGGCTGGTGAAGTCCGAACTGTCGCAACACTCGGTCCGGTAAGTGGCTCTCCACGACTTCAAAACAGATCATGGGGGTCCTGGCAAGCCACTCAGCACGATGCTCGAGCAAGTGTTCCGGCATGGCCTCTACCAACACAGCAGAATAGGGATCCCATGTCATCTGCAACAAGGATATATCGTGAAAAGGTTAGGGCAATGTCAATAAACAGTATAAAGAGTAAACAAACGATTACAAATGTAGTGCAAGATTCCACCTGTTCATCCGAGAGTCGATCGAGGGCGTCACGGTAGTAGAGAAGACCTCTCGCTGTATGCGCATGAGTTAGTCTGGGAACCACCCACCTGTGGCAACAAATTATTTAAGAAGTTGTACTAGCTAATTATAACAAAATTTGAGTACACAAGTATAATGTTACGAACCTACAACCGTATACCTGATCGGGTTCAGGGAGCGGGGGAGCATCGTATGCTGCGTACTGATCGTCTTGGTCCAGCTGCCCTGGACGGTGTACAACAGGTCTACCTGGTCTCCCTACATGGATGTGCTCCCAAGCCCATAGTTGTTTTAAAAATCAAATAAAAGGTAAAGCATAAATAACGTCAAGTCATTATCAGACTAGGCTTAAGGATAATGATGAGGTTTACCTGTAGCACAACCAAAGGACCTCCAATCAGCTGTACTCCACGTTGTGATGCTCTACACAGATGGCGATACAAAACCGCCAAACAAG
Organism: Chenopodium quinoa; assembly: GCF_001683475.1. NCBI lineage: Eukaryota > Viridiplantae > Streptophyta > Magnoliopsida > Caryophyllales > Amaranthaceae > Chenopodium > Chenopodium quinoa. The sequence goes on along the minus strand of NW_018743212.1, from coordinate 3,465,307 downwards.
CACTACCCCAACTGTATCCACGGATCTCATCCCAGTCGTGGTCTAACAGCTGCAGGTAAATAATTTGAAGATGGCTTCCGCGCTTGTTTCCAAAGAGCACGCCCGAGATGAGCAGGAACAAGTAAGCTCGGGCGTATCTCTGCACTGTGGCGTCGTCAGCGTCCTGAGGTAAATGTCCAAAAGTGTCGCGTAGCCAACCGGTCCTCAGCGCGCTGCCCCTGATCTCGTTTGGATCTGGCTGAACCCCTAAAACCCGACCTACTAAACCTGCGGGGTCAAGTACCACACCCCCTGTCACCGCATTCCCATGGATGGGAAGGCGTGTAAGTATCGCGACGTCCCGCAGCGTGACTGTCGCCTCCCCCACAGGAAGATGGAAGGAGTGTGTCTCCTGCCTCCATCTCTCAACTAATGCTGTGATAAGCCCTCGATCTATTTCTCTGTAGCCCACGCGATGAATACCACCAAAGCCAAACCAGTCGACGTACTGAAGAACGCGTGGATCGACTGCCCAGCCGGACCTCAAGTGCCTGCACCCCAACATTTCCGCTACGTCCACCTGGTAATTCATTTAAAAACTGTAAATAAGGGTCAAGTATACAAAAAAACAAGACAAATCTGTATATGAAATGGCACGTGAGAAATTACCGTCTGCTCCCATATGTCAACACTCCGATGTCTATCCTGCAGTGTAAGGACAGAAGGGTCAAGTGGTCCTGGTATCCGATCGTGTCCGACCATGATATCTGTTTATTCAAAAGAATATGGCCAAACCAATTAAAAAACAGAATTACTAGTCAATGAAATTGACATGACTGTCACAGGTTTTGGTTACATAACATCATTAATCAACTACTACATGAATCTACTGTTCTACTACTATAGCTAAACAATTACAAGCTTATGTTTCGGTTGATCTAGCTGGGCACGTTTTGCGATTGTGACCTTGTTGGTGGCAGCGGCTGCATTTAGTCCTAGGTCGGTTAGTGTCATCCATTTCATTGCGTATGCGCTTTGACTTTGGCCGACCTTTTCCTCTTACCATGCTGGCGTCCGAGATGAGTCTAGGTCCTATGTACTGTGTCCAAGTGGTCTCACATGGAATAGGCCAGAACTGTGGTGCATACGTGTTCATATACGCATCCGATTGCAGGAAAAGGTCCACCCACGGCCTCTCGGACAGTGAATAAGTCGCACACACTGCTAGAACATGAGAGCATGGAAGGTGGAATATCAGGGGTTTGTTGCATGTACAGGTTCTCAACTGGAAGTTAACAGTGTGTCTATGGCCTCCCTTTCTACCAACTCGCTCCCCCCTATGTGTCGTCACTTGGTAAATGTGCAGGCGACGGTTATAGGCATCCACCTTGTGGTATCTTGCTTTTGCTGTGTTCTTCTCCAAAATAGCAGTGACTTTTGGGGGATATGCAAGTCCCTGTTCGGCCCTGGTCTCAGAAGATTCTCTTCTTAAGGTGAAGTACCTGTTAACTCTGTGGAAAGTTAACTCAACAAGGGACATAACTGGCATGAACCGAGCACCTTTCAAAAAATTGTTAAATGTCTCAGTGAAGTTTGTTGTACATATCCCATGTCTGCGACCACCGTCGTGAAACAAAGACCACGTAGGAAACGACACTTGGGCAATATACTGTAACGATTTTGTACATGCCTGACCAAACGAAAACAAGTCAGCTTGCAGTTTTCTTTCTTGTCTTTCGTACGCAGCAGCCTTGAACGTATCTCTCGTGATGGTGCTTCGCACGTGAGATTTTAAGTTTGAAGCCAAGTGACGAACACAAAACCTGTGCTAGGCTCGGGGTTGAGTGAATCCAATGTTAGGATCATTCATTGCTGCAATAATCCCTGCATGTCGATCAGATATAACACACAAGCCATCTCGTTGCGTAACTCTATCCCGAAGACAGCTCATAAACCAAGACCAGCTGGAAATGTTTTCCCCCTCAACCAACGCAAATGCTAGTGGAAATACTTGGAAGTTTCCATCCACACCTGTAGCAACCAAAAGTGTCCCTTTATACTTCCCGTACAAGTGCGTCCCATCGATACATATAACAAGCATACAATGTTTGAAACCATCGGTACAAGGACCAAATGCCCAAAACACTCGTTCAAATACTTCCATGTTGCTGGTATACCTACCCTCCACTAGAGCTTTGTGTTTCCATATGACTACGGTTCCCTGGTTTGACTGTTGCAGTGCTTGCATGAACTGAGGAAGTCTGCTGTAAGAACTCTCCCAATTCCCAAAAATTTGAGTGATGGCTTTGTCCTTGGCATACCATGCTCTTTTATACGAAACTTCAAAATGGAATTGCTTGGAGATGAGTTCCTGAATGAATTCAACTTTAGAGTCGGATCAAGCCTATCATACTCCTCCCCATTATCATCCTCATCATCTGTACCCGCATACACATCGTACACCGACAATTCGTTATTCACAATATTATCAAAATGACTTGGATCTTCTTGAGCCGGTGATTCTTGAACCTCATCTCGCATCGGTGACGGAGCCACGGTGTTTGATGTTGAAGGACCGGATTGGCCGAACATTGTCACACAGCCCCCCGCATGTGCAGGTGATGCTATATGAGGACTAAACGACATCTGAAATTGATCATCATGCAGCAAGCGACTGAAAGTTCCCATCCCATATTCATTCGATGGAATGTGGTTTGAAGGGCCTTGGAAGGACGCGGTGTTGTAATCGGAGACATATGTAGGATGTTGTTCTGCCCAAGTACTTTGTTGGGTATATATAGGCACTGTTTCTACATATATCTCATTGGGAACACCCTTCATTGTAACAATGCTTCTCAAAGCTTTTAAATGTTTGTTTGTGGAGACAGGTAACACTTAAACCCCATGCCCAGTCTCACACCTCATTTTAAGGTTCAGTTCAGCATTCATTGGGTTTGAGCCGATACTACTGTGAACCTCATTCAATAGATCATTCACAGTCATGCTCGATTCAAGTGTTATAAGTTCCATATTCCCTCCACTGTACTCAACATTTGATCCATCGCACATAATTTCACCTCCCCACCGGCATAACAACACTACATTTTGTGAAGCCATATTCTACATACCAACCAAAACACATTTAAGGATAATCGAATTCTAAAACAACATCAAAAAACCCTAATTTAACAATACATAACATACATAGCTTCGATAATGGAAAGTTATATCAAATTTCGAGAACCTACATGTGTAGCTAATATGACAACAATGAAACAAGTCCATTCTCATTATCAACATTTTCATCACCAATTTCATAAACTCTTAGTACCGCATACAACTATCAACATACTAATACCGCATTACCATCAACAATTTTATCATTCTTTTCACAATAATAGACCACATTACCATCAACAATTTCATCAAGAATTTCATCAAAAACAAACCACATTATCATTGACAAATTCATCAACAATTTCGTCGACAATTTAATCAACAATTTCGTCTATATTTTTCCTCAACAATGTACCACATTATCATCAATAATTATCAACAATTTATCACATTTCATTACTAATTAGCAACAAATTAATACAATTTACATCACAATTTGCTACAACATACAACAACTATCTACTACCAACTATTCAATGTAAAATTCAACAATGTACTACGAATTTAGGGTTTACCCGGATTTAAAGAGTGAGTGAGACAATGCCGGCAACAGGGGCGGCGGCACGGCAGGGGAGGCGTTGGCAACGGCTGTGGTTCTTTGTTGCTGACAATGAGAGTTAGTGAGAGAGAGTGTGTAAATTGCGTGAAAGAGATTGAGAAAAAAAGGCCTGGAATTCGTTATAATTCCCGCAAGAAACGCTGCCTGAGGCAGCGTTTAATGTACAGATAAAAACGCTGCCTCAGGCTGCGTTTTATGCTTGTACATTAAACGCTGCCTCAGACAGCGTTTCATTTAAAGATATAAACGCTGCCTCAGGCAGGGTTTATTTGTATAAAACAGGTATGAAATACGAAGTTTATGAAAAAAGTCAAACTACCATAAAACGCTGCCTGAGGCAGCGTTTTATGTCTTGAATTTTTTTAAAAAAAAAAACTGAGTGTAAAACGCTGTCCGAGACAGCGTTTCACCTCAGAAGCTTAGTTTGGGAATTACTTTTGCCACGAGACCAATTTCGTAAATAATTTCCGTATAAAGCTTAATTTGGGAAAAAATCCAATTTTGACTTCATTTTAAAAAATCACTACATGTAAGCCTATGTAGGATTCGAACCCACATCATGTGCACAATACAAGTACACAATGCTCGACCAATTGAGCTAATAGACTTTCGGCACACAAAAACAATAAAGCTAATAACTCATAAATTTTGCTTAACGAACCACACAGCATATATGTACAGCTTTTCCATATGTACTACGGTCATCCCAAACAAATATATCAACCTTTTCATTATAATTGCGTCAAAAATATCCGAAGCCATAGTTTATGCGGTACCAACACAGGGATCATATTTACACCAAAATCTCCCAGCTTAACCAATAAACCACCATAGAAAACTAATCCTTTTTCATCATGCAAGTGAGCAATACAAGAAAGACAAGATAGAGAGGCTTACAAAATTTTTATGGAAAGAATAAAGATATACTTACATTTATAATCCCTTCTTCACAAAAGGGATTATCCTAACACATCCAAATGAATTGCCAATTCTCTCATGTCCAAATTATTCCTGAATAAAATGGCAAGGGTTACAAAATAATACTGTAGATTAATAGCTTTAGGCTATTACTCTCTTTGATACTTTCGATTATTACTCTCTTGGTAACTTTAGCTTATCATTCTCTTTCATTCCACAATACAAATCTCACGCCTTCCTACTGCTATGCTACTTCCCTTTTATAATCAAGCAAAACTACAGAAATAATCTAATATTAATAATGTTTGTCCTTTACTGCTCAAGAGTATCAGAATTCAGTCCCATGTTGCCACACCCCTTAGGGGTGCTCCCTTAATTAGTTTTGTCTTCTTTTGCTAAAGGGTCTTTTGCCCCCTTTTGGGTTCATTACATTTGCCCTAAAGATGGCAGGTCCTATTCAAAACTTCAGAAGTTGGCATCAGAAAGAGAAAAATGAATAATACAAAAGACTAGATGTATGAAGGGGCAATGGAAGCATGAGAAAAACGTACCTCCCATCAGATTGTTGAAGGTTTCTCATAGATCTCAATATGTGATTCAGAATCAAACAAAGAAAAATCATAGCCAAGGATCTTCAGTATAGCTAATGCACTATACATGCTTGCCAAATGACTACTGTTACAATTTGAATTCTGTAGCAGCAGACAAAGAGTAAGAAGTGGTATAATCAGCTTCTTATGACCTTTGAGCATAAATCATACCCAACCCAAGTAATTTCACATTATTTGAATTCAAAACCAACCGTAAGAGCATATGTTGGAAACTGTGATGACCTCAAACCAAGAAATCCATAAAATTGTCCTATCATCATAATAGTACATCAAACAATTGTGTTATAAAATTTTGATCCAGGATAATTTAACAAGTCTACCTGGTAATTCCAACCCTCTCGAAAAAATAAAAAGAAGAAAACCACACAGACTCACTTGCATCAACACAACCATCAACACCACCAAAACCACCAAACATAGACCACCACCACCACCGAAATCCCCAAACCCAGACCACCGAAACCCCAAACCCAGACCAATAAGCTGCTGAATCCTACACAGCACTTCAATACAAATTGTTGTTAAAATCAAATCCTTGTTAGAAAAACTTAATTAAAACCACAATTCAACAAACTGCTGCATTCACGGTGGCTATACATACACAGACACACACACACACAAATCGCATTTTAGCTATTCGCACCCCAAACAGCCATTAATTCGAAATCAAAATCCGCAAAAATCAGCTAAAATCAAACCCTAAATTCGAACACTAAATCTCTGAAATTCAAAATCTAAAATCGAACTATAGATCCGCAAAAATAAGAAAAAATCGAACCCTACATTTGCAAAAATCGAACTCAAAAAAAATCTAACTCCATTCGAAATTCTTAAAATAAAATCAGAAAAATCGAACTCATGCAAATTTCATGAAAATCGAAACAGAAAAAACGCAAATATCATATCACAAAAATCGCTGAAAATTCGTGAAAACACAAACAAATTGTCGAATATAATCATACCTGAATTGTGATATCTAGAGTTTTTTCGCCAAAATTTGCTCTTAATTTGTGAAATTTCCTCCTTCCACCACGTTTAGAGAGAGAACGAAGAAAGAGAAACACACAGTAGAGAGAGAAAACAGAGAAACTGGTTGAAGAGAGAGAAAGTACGAAAGAGAAGAAAGGAGAGAGAGGAGAGAGAAAATAACCTGAAAATTAAGAAGGAGAGAGAAATTCAGAAATGTCTGAAAATAAGAGGAAAGAAATCTCAGCGGTACGATTTGATGAACGGCTCAAATTAAAAGTTTTCAGTTTTTAACTTAACACTTGTTTTTACATGATCCTATTCCTATATATATATACGGGGAGGTTCCGCTAAAAACAGAGCTTATGGTGAAAACTAAAAACAAGCAATCTTAGCCATTCATTACTAGCACAAAAGATCAGACGGTTATAAAGCCCTAAGATCATTCCAACCTTACATATAATCAATTCAACCGTTTTAAATGTTTTTTTTTAACAAACACAACGTTTTAAAGGTCACTACATGCTAAAATAAGGTAACTTTATCTAAATTGACGATATTTATATAGAGTCACTATATATAAAAATAACGTAAATATACACAAATAGGATAGCTATATCAATTGTTACAATATTTACATTAAGGTCACTATATACAAAAATAGGGTAACTATTTCAATTTTGACCATATTTACATAGAGATCACTATATACAAAAATAGGGTAACTATAACAATTTTTACAACATTTACATTAAGGTCACTATATACAAAAATAAAGTAACTATATCGACTGAGTTTTTGACACCATTTACATAAAGGTCCCTATATACAAAAATAAAGGTCACTATATATAAAAATAAGGTGACTGAAACAAAATTTACAACATTTCCATAATTCTAAGGTCATTATATCGAAAATAAGGTAACTATATATTAACTTCGGGTAATTATATCAATTTGACACCATTTACCCATAGGTCAATAAATATAAAAATAAGTATTAAAATAGTCTATGTAGGATTCGAACCTACATCACGTGATTACACAGTGCTCGACCAATTGAGCTAATAGGCTTTCAACATGCCAAAACAGCCAATAAAAGCATACCAACATCACGACTAAAGCAAAACAAGCTTAACAAGATCAACGTTTCAAGGACAGAAGCAGAGGCAAATAAAAGCATACCAGGATTTCATGATACGAGCAAGCCACCTGTATATGAGGAATCCCAACAAAATATAGATATTGAACAGGCAGGCACCAAAAATCATAAATCTTCATAAAGGCTGAAGAAGGTTACTACACTAACTCCAGCCGACAAGGTAAGATCAGGCATGATAGAGCTCGCAATAACGCAAACTAGCATACTCGAATTCTAGAAATAAATTTCTAAAGACACGCTTCTACCATTTAACTAATATGTCCTTTACCCTGCATATTTCAAGATGAGAATAAAGTATCAACAGTTATTGGAGATCAAAGGGAAAAATTGATACAACCTATAAATGGTCTTGAAAGCATTGTACAATCTCAACAGCTCTAGTATATTAAAACCCCACAGAGGCCTACTCAATAACCTATAGATACTACTACATGCCAGACCAAAAAGGAGCAAAAGGAATACATACATACAATCTCCCAAAGGACAAATAAAACAAATCAGATCAGTAATCAAATCATTACTCCTAGATCAGTAATCAGGATGGATGAGTTTTGCTAAAAATTTAGTCTTAAGCTCAATTAAACAGAGGAATTTCAGAAATCTGCAAGCTTCACCTGATCTTTCATCTGCATGAGAGCCAGGGGATACTTTTATGTCAACCTGTGTAAAAAAGACAATACTTGTATTATTCGTCTGAGAAAATCATGATGTCCCCATTACACAAGAGCCAGAATATCATGGTTCCCCTTACACAGCTCGAAATCACATTGAACGAAAAGTATGACTAAAAGGACAACCAAACGATCAGTTTCAGAAATAATTACTCCCAGATCACCAGCATGGTTTTATTTCAGATTACTCAAGGACTGAAGACGACTAGATGACAATGTAAGACATCATTCTTCTTGTTGGATATGTTAATGAGCTGTCGATTTCAATCTATGGCAGACTGGCACACAAGCTAGCAGATGTGATGCATACAAAAACTTAAGACAAATGACAATTAGAGAGTGGAAGTATCTATATCTGAGCTACCAGTATCAACCCACCAGTTACTTAGGGTAGATTTTGTTCTTCACTCGAGTTGATCTATACATTTTGTATTTATTGTATGGCATGACGAACAGAAATGGGCAGTCTCGAAAGGCTTCTCAGATTATATTTCAAGCATAATCAAACAGGAAATCGAACAAAAATCACAAATGAAAACGAACAAAAACCAAGCAAAATCAAACAGGAAATCGAACAAAATTGAACAAAATCGAACAGGAAATCGCAAAATCAAACAAAATCGAACAAAATTGATAAAAAAAAGTCAAAAAAATTGATGACCAAAGTCGCAAACTCGCAGTGCAAATCGAACAAAATTGATGAACAAAACACACAAAATAGCATAGAAATCGAACAAAATCGCAGAAAAAAATTTGATAAAATTACCAAATGATATCGAAAATTAAAAATCTGAAATCTAATCAAATTATGAAAAAATAATATACAAATTTGATGAGAAAAAGTCGAAAAATCGCACTAGAAATCAAACAAAATTGATGAACAAAACACGCAAATCGCACAAGAAATCGAACAAAATCGCAGGAAATTTTTTTTGATAAAATTGCCAAATAAAATCGAAAATTAAAAATCTGAAAATCGCATAAATCAAATCACAAAAATCGCAAAAATTAAAATCGGAAAAAAAAAAACGTACCTGATTTGAGCAATTTAGGTTGTTTATGCGAAATTTGAACAAAAATTCTTCAATTTCCAGCAATTTGTGTTTAATTTTGGGATTTGAGGAGAGAGAAAGACAAGAGGTTTGCAAGTTTGAGGAGAGAGAAAATTTTGGACGGTGGTTTGAGGGAGGATATGTGTTTAATCTCAGCCGTGAGATTTGATAGGTCATAATCTACGGTCTTGATTATCCGTTTTCATGTTTTTAGCTATAGGCTTGTTTTTACATGATCCACACTCTATCTATATATATATATATATATATCTATATATATATATATATATATATATATATATATATATATATATATATATATATATATATATATATATATATATATTGTATTTCAGGTGACAATAATTAATTTAGTTTGAAATTGTTGCCCCCTTTCAGCTTTATCATGCATAATAATTATTTTGTCCTTTATATTCTGAATATGTAGTTAGTTTTGCATAATTGGGGAGACGAAGATTGCCTTAAGATTTTGAAGAATTGTCAAAAGGCAGTATCAAAAACCAAAGGGAAGGTGATTATAGTAGACATAGTTCTAAATCAAGAGAGCAAAGGGCTTTATGAGGAAACATAGTTAGGGTGCGATTTATTGATGATGGCATATTGTGGTAGCAAAGAGAGGACCCAACATGAATGGAACAAACTATTAGAAGATGCTGTCTTTGCTCGTCACAACACCATCACAGTCCCTGCCTTTGTTTCAATTATTGAGGCTTTTCCTAATTCAAATAATTTTTTTTATATATAATTATGTTGTTGATACATACGTCATGTTATCTTTCACTTGTGTTTCGGATGAAAACAATCGAATCTCGGAAGATCCTTTTATCTTGAGGGAACTTGGTCTCGGTCCGAACGACGCAGGAGCCGAGGGTTTCCTGCACAACAAATACACGTAAACTAGCCTCGGGGGGGGACGCCGAGGAAGGCCCCTCCGATGCTTAAGTCAGTATATTAGAGAGAGAAAGCTGTGCAAGAGTTTAGTTGCTTGAGGCTTTATTGTCTTACCAAGAATTGACCAAATTGTTGGCTTTTATACCTTGGCTAATGAAGGAGGCGGATTGGGCCCGGAAGTCAGTTGGGCTGGGCCAAGCTGATTGGGCCGTTGACTGACCTTGACATGGCTTTGAGGATGTTTGATTTTTGACTTTAGCATATTTGGAGAGTTGAACCTTAGCCTTGGGCTTTTAATTGGATCATTCAGTGACCAGGCCCAATTAGACTAAATTGGACCCAAACAACTTGCCCCCCAGACCCGATTTGGAAGGATGACGGGTCGGGTTTGATTTAATCAGAAAAGGAGGGAAGTGAATGATTTGTTGATCCAAAAATGTGAATTTGAACCGTAATTAACCCATGATTAATGAGATAACAACAGTTAATGTGGATAATTGCGGAAGTTGGACGGGTAGTGGGCGATTTAACTGCAAGGTCGTGTGTTTAACGGTTACTTAGTGGGGTGCTTGAGAGAAATTGAAACGCAGACTCCTTGAATTCCCATTTCTGGAGATATAAATAGAGGCGCGTCTTCTCTCCCCACTCACTCATCAACACAAACCCAGAATTCTCAAGAACGCTCAAGAGCCCGCATCAAAACTTCGCAAATTCCCCGAGCATTAAGCTTAGAAGCTGAGACCTGTCACTACCAATTCGTAAATCGGCGGCTTTTGCTTCAGATCAAGGTAAATTCCTTTGATTTTATTTCATTTTTCCTCGACTTTGCACTCTTTCCCCTTTTTTCGACTTTTTCCTTCGAAATTCGTCAATGGTGAGGGGAGTTAGAGGTGGAGCCCGTGCTCCAAGAAGAGCAAGGCTAATCCCCGATCCCAGGGACAGGATTGGGACCTGGAATGGACGAAGGACAGAGTCTGACCCTGCTGAAGGGGTTAGGGCGACTCCCATTTCTTCGGCTCCTCCTCAGAGGGCTGAGGGGGTGAGAGCTTCAGGACGGGATGATGAAGTTCCCGCTGTCCTTTGGGATATCCTCCCAGGGTTTTCAGAGTGGGAGGATGCCGAAGTAGCTTCGGCCATGATAAAGAACCGTCCCTACTCATGGTGGGTAGAGAACGCCGATCAATATCGATTTGCTGAGCAAATTGAGTTGCACTACGGCATTTTTGAAGCTGATGGATATTGGTGCCGAATGCCCTCAGCATCCGATAGAATCCATCGTCCACCCCCGGGGTATGTGGGGGTGTACACGAGACAGCTTCAGTATGGGCTGAGGTTCCCTTTGGACGTATTCGTCCGAGACTTGCTGATCCATTACAACATTTCCCTGTGCCAGCTGACCCCCACCAGCATCCGAAGGGTAATGACGTACTTATGGGTCTGCAAATTCTTCAGATACGTGCCGAACCTGCACTGCTTCAGAAAGCTCCATCGGCTAGTGCCAAATATTCAGAGTGGGCACGGAAGCCATGGTTCTGGGTGGTATCGGATTGAGTCTCGGCCCCCGTTCCTAACCATGTGGCCGAACGACTCTTCAGACAAGGACTGGAGAGGTCAATGGATTTGGGTTAGGGCGCCCACGGAGCCGAGCCATCCTTATGTTTTCAGCGCTCCCCGGTATCTTGCCGAGCCGGATCCTGATATGGGAAGTTTAGGTCCTCCCGAAGATAGCGGGCCAGACCCGAACCTTAATCAGCAGAACATCTTCGGCAAGCTGCCGAACCGGGGAGGCAGCGGCCGAATGCAGCATATCCCGGAGACTTGGCTCCCCGATACGCACTATGTTTTCCAAGAGAATATGCTGGCAGCTGTCGGCCTCAGCCGAAAGTTTAGGGATGGTAATCTTCTTCGGCTGGGGCCGAGGCCTTTTAATTATCTCTTTTCTTCTTTCATTTTGCTTTCTTGTGATGTGCCGAACTAACTGAATTGACTTCTCCCCTTTTCTTTTTCAGAACGGGACGAGACCAACGTCGGCATTGATTACGCTCGCCTTGGCGTCAGCCGAGAACGAGTCGTAACTGATCGGGCTCCCCCTATCACTGAACCAAGGCGCCGAGAGGTTCACCTAGACTCTTCCCACTTCCAAATTGAGGCTGTTGCTCTGTATCAGAGGCAGAAGCCTTGGTGGAAGAAGAGGGATCCCTTGTTTCAGCTGCTGGAAGAAGAAGCTGAAGCTGCCCGCACAGCCGAAGAGGTTGCACGGGTACTTGAGGCTTGTGAAGGAGGAGAAGGGTCCTCCAGAGCTGCTGAAGCCGAAGCTGCAGCTAGAGCAGCTGAAGAAGACGAGGCTTTGCTGAAGACCTCGGTGAGCCTTTAGACTTAACTTTGTCTTTCTTCTTTTTTTTTTTTTTTTACTCACACTCTTCTTCCCCCCTGTCTGTTACAGTCTGAAGAGAGTAACAGACACAGAGAAGGCAAAGCTCCTGTTCGTCCCGAAGATCAAATACAAGAGTCTTCAGATTCAGATATGGACGAGCAGCCCCTTCTGAAAAGGCGCCGAAGGATGGCCATCATCGGCCCTCATGATTTTCAGCAGAGGCCGATGACCATCGGCGTCGCAATAAGGGAACCTGAGGAAGGCAATGGATCGCCGAGGGTTCCCCAGCCAACACCCCAATCTCCTCAAAAGACCCCTCCACCACCTCCTGAGATGGAGGTGGATCAGAGAACTCCCGGACCTAAGGGAGGGGTCCAAGAAGAAATCAAGGAGAGTGCTGCTGAGCACGGAAATAAAGATGCCGTGATGTCAAGTGCTGAAGGCTTCACGGCAGATATCGCAAGAGAGGTTGAGGCTTTCGTCCTCACCCCTGAAGAAGAGGAGGTCATAGTACTTGACTCCTCTGAGAAGGACGATGCTGAGACAACCAAAGCTAATCAAGCTCCATCGTCGTCCTTCCCTTCTTTCCAGACTCTGCATTCTGGAGAAATGGGTTTTCTCGGCCCCCCGAATTCCAATCCCAGATCACATCTGGGACCTCATATGGGGTCAAAACCGAGAAGGAGCTGCAGCCTACTTCGGCAATTTTGCTGGCATGTCCGAAGTAGACAGGGCAAGGATCTGGTCGCTGAAGGCCACTGCTGGGATGGGCGAATCCAGTAGATCAGTTCCTGACCCAGCCAGGTCTAACCAACTGCTGATGATGCAGGTAATTTTCCTTGCCTTGATTTCTTTCTGAACTCAACCTTTCAGCTATTATTTTTTACTTTTTTAACTTGTGCCCCTGTTTTCAGTTCGTGCACAATCAGACTCTCACTGTAGAGCTGATAGATTCCCTACAAGATAGGGTGGACGCTGCCGAGCACGATCAAAGGGTAGCCGAGGAAGAGCTAAAGCTTGCTAAGCTGAAGCAGGCAGCAGCTGAAGAGAAGCAGCAGGAGGTTGAGGAGTACGGTAAAAAAGCTGCCGAAGCTCTGAAAACCTTCTGTGATGCTATGGAGATGGAGGTTTTTCCCCCACTGATGGAAGGGGAAAAATTCCTCCAAGAGCACCTGGGGGTGGACATCTCCAAGTTCAAGGCTGCTATCGAGAGCCGAATCCAAGGAGCTGCTGCACAGGCTGAGGTGCAGCATCAGCTAGAATCTCTTGAAGCCAGCAGAATGGCTGCTGAAGAGATGCTCCAAGCTAGGGATGTCCAACTCTCAAGGGCTGCTGCTGCTGCTGAAGCTCAAAGAGCTAAGCTACAAGAGGCTGAGGATCAGCTCACTGCCAAGAAGGAAGAAATGGTCCAAGTTCAGGCCGAGGCTTCCCAGGTTCAGCAAGAGTTTACCGAGCTGAAAGGCTCCTCCTCCAAGCTCGTCGATGAGCTGAAGAGATCCGAGGAAGACTTGGAGGAGACGAAGAAGAAGTTGGCCGATGCTGAGGCTCTACTCAAAGTCCGTATCTATACCCAAGAAGAGTATGAAATGGGTTTTAGAAACGGGTTCAGAGTGTGCCGAAGGGTCTGCCTTCATGCTGAGCCGAAGCTGGACTGGTCCAAATGTGCTGAATGGGTCCAAGATCCCGAAGACCCTCACATGAAGTATGCCACTCCAATCGAAGCTGAAATCCTTAAGGCTGAGGAAGCCGAGGAAGAAGCTGAGAGGATGGAGTTGGAGGCTGAGCAGAGGGAAAGGGAGGCTCGGCAGAGTGCAAAGCCTGCTTCTTCTGCTGCTGGAGCTGAGACCACCATTGGGCCCAATGAAGCTGATCAGTCTGATCCTCAGGCTGAAGCATAGGAACTCGGGCAGTCGTCTTCAGAATCTTGCGGTTCATCATGCGCTCAACTTTAGACTTGCCGCTTTCTGAATTTTTGCCTTTTGTTTTTTTTTGCTTCAGCTTGCCTTATCGTACAACAGCTTATTATATTTTTATTTTGCCTGTACGTATTTCGGCAGCTGTTATTTTCCGCTTGTGGGCGGCTGCCGACTATTTTTGTAATTCAACATTTTTATTTCAAAGAAGTTCACTTTCTCAGCTTTCTTGTGTATTTTTTTCCTTCGCTTTACCAGTCTTCGCACTTTACTGCTTTCTTTGAATGATCTTTCAAATATTTGCTAAGTGCAGAACTTCGGCTAGCGAGAATCATTTCTGCTGAGACTTCTTTTTGCCGTTTGTACTCGGATGTTTTCAACTTGTGAAAAAAACTGACATAAGTATCAAACTTCGGCTGAGCTGAAGGGCATTAGATCAGTTGTGCCATTTCTCTATTTCCCTCTGCCCCCCCAGAAATCTGAAGATGAGGTCTTTTGAATTCTGGAATGGCTGATAATTTTTCTCGGCTAAGCCGAGGATCTTTGAACACTTTGCTTTATTTTCTACATCTGTTTTTAAAGTACTGATTTCCCACCTGAGAGTTTTCACTCTAGAGATGGTACTCTTGTGACACTTTCTTCAATTCATCCAAGGGAACAACTATCCGAAACACCATGCCGGGGCAGCAGTTTATCTGAAGTACGAGGCATCATCATGCAATACTTCAGAGTTGCAACTACCACCCGGAACTGATTCATCCGAAGTACAAGGCATCACTATGCAATACTTCGGGGCTTTATCAGTTCCTATTTTTTTAGGCTATGTTTCGGATAAGTCTATGGCCTTTTTGCCCAAAGGAACAGATTCTCCGAAGTACAAGGCATCACTATGCAATACTTCGGGCTTGTATCCTTTTTTGGCAGGTTTTACGGCTTGCCGAGGTACAAGGCATCATTATGCAATACCCCGGACAGCGCCGAATGAAACCTTGAATTTTTGAAAAACCGTAGAAAGCATAAAGACTTAAAGAATACACGCAATCTGAATGAATACTGGCTCGATGGCCTTTTTACAAACAAAATCAGTGTACTTACATGGATTGTACTATCCGAAGGATTTACACATAGTATTTTTTGAGCACATCGGCATTCCAATGGTTTTTCAGCTCGGTGCCATCCATTTGTTTGAGTCTGAAGGTACCGGGCTGAAGCTCTTGATAAATTTCATAAGGTCCCTCCCAAGATGCTGAGAGTTTGCCATGAATGCGACTTTTTTTGAACAGCTGCAGCATTCCTCAGAACTAAATCCCCAACTCTGAGAGGTCGTTGATAGACTCTTCGGTTGTAGGACTTGCTCATTCTGAGCTTGTGTGCAGCCATCCTTTCTCGGGCTAGATCTCTAATCTCGTCAAGGAAGTCGAGGGACTCTTTCATGAGCTGCTCATTTTCCTCGGCTGAGAAGAGATTCACTCGTAGGCTTTCTGAGCCCACTTCCACTGGAAGCACTGCTTCGGATCCATACACCAGCTGAAAAGGTGAATGCCCCGTTGCCTCCTTCTCGGTTGTCCGGAGTGACCAGAGGGTTCCCGGAAGTTCCTCTACCCACTTGGACTTTTGATCCTCTACTCTTTTTCTGAGAGCGTTAAGGATCTGTTTATTTGCGGCTTCGGCTTGGCCATTACTCTGAGGGTGGCAAACCGCGGAGTAAGCCAATTTTATCCCGAATTGATCAGTGTATCGGCGCAAGGGCAGGTTGTCAAACTGTCTGCCGTGGTCGAACACAAAAACTTTTGGGATGCCGAACCGAGTTATTGATGTTCTGCCAGATGAACTGTCTGACAGTTTGCTCAGATATGCTTGAAGCAGCTTCCGCTTCAATCCATTTGCTGAAATAGTCGATTCCGACTATCAGCCACTTTCTTTTGTATGGGGCCTCGGGAAAGGGTCCCAGAATATCCAACCCCCATTGCGCAAATGGAAGAGGATTAAGAATTGGCTGGAGATCTAGGCATGGCCGATGGATTACCGGTGCAAATTTTTGGCATTTCTCGCATTTTCTGACCATGTTCTTTGCATCCGAGATCATTGTAGGCCAAAAATACCCTGCCCTGAGAGCTTTGTGGGCTAAGGTTCTCCCTCCTATGTGGTTTCCGCAGATGCCGAGGTGAATCTCTCGGAGAATATAGTCGGCATCCGTTGGACCCACGCATTTCAACAATGGAGCGGAGAAGGATTTTCTGAGGAGTTGGCCGCCGAAGACGAGGAATCGTGAACTGATCCGCTTTATCTTGGAGGCCGAATTCCTATCCTCGGGGAGCTCGTCCCTGAGTTTATAAGCCAGGATGTCATCCATCCAGCTCGGCTCGAGTGCAGCGCAGTAGATTGATATTGCTTCGGCTACACTCTTTTCTCGGCGCACCTCCACATAGACAGAACGGCTTAACTCAGTCAGAGTTGAGCTTGCAAGTTTGGAGAGTGCGTCCGCTTGAGCATTTTGACCCCTTGGGATCAGCTCTACTTCGAAAGATCTCAGCTTCGCAATTGTCGATTTGATCCTTGTGAGGTAAGCTGCCATTGAAGGCTCTTTAGCCTCATACTCCCCCCGGATCTGATTGGCGACCAGCTGAGAATCTGTCTTGAGGTAGACATGCTCGGCTTCCAACGATATGCACAGGTCTAAGCCAGCAATGGCTGCTTCATATTCGGCCTCGTTGTTAGAGGCTTTGAATGAAAATTTTAGTGCATACTCGAAGGTTTTGCCTTCGGGAGAGGTAATGACGACCCCTGCCCCCGAACCGTTCACGGTGGAGGACCCATCCGTGAAGACGGTCCAGATTTTCCTCCTTGCATCCAGAGTCTCCTGATAGGAGCACTCGGCCAAGAAGTCTGCCAAGGCTTGCGCCTTGATGGCTGTTCTCGGCTGATAACCGATACTGAACTCGGTGAGCTCGAAAGCCCACTTTGCTAGTCTACCGGATTTTTCAACCTTGCCGAGGACTTTCTCTAACGGCTGATCAGTTAGAACCGCTATTTGATGAGAATCAAAATAGGGTCGCAACTTCCGAGCAGCCACCACCACTGCATAAGCCACTTTTTCTAACAATGGGTAGCGCGTCTCGGCATCCGTCAGGGTGTGGCTGACGAAATAGATCGGCTGTTGAACTTTTTCTTCTTCCCTTAGCAGCACCGCGCTTACCGTGGCTGGACTGACCGCCACGTATAAGTATAGGATGTCTCCTACGACTGGCCTTGCCAGTGTTGGGAGTTGAGCCAGGTGTTCACGGAGCTGCTGAAAGGCTGACTTTTGTTCGTCTCCCCATTCAATGCCTTTTGAATTTTGGAGCTTCAGCGCCTTGAAGAAAGGGAGCCCTTTGTCTGAGGCTCGTGAGATGAACCTGGACAAGGCAGCCATTCTCCCGGCTAGACGCTGAATATCCCTTTTTGTCTTCGGCTCGGGGAGGTCTAAAGCAGCTTGTACTTTGGCGGGGTTTGCATCAATCCCCCTCTTGCTGACCATGAAGCCGAGGAACTTGCCTGACTTCACGCCGAAGACACATTTCTTCGGATTCAGCTTCATTTTGTATTTTCTGAGGGTGGCGAAGGTTTCGGCTAGGTCCGTGACATGATCTTTTTCTTTTATGCTTTTGACGATTGAGTCGTCAACATAAACCTCCATGTTTCGGCCTTTTTGCTCGGCGAAAACCTGATCAACCAACCTCTGATATGTTGCCCCCGCATTTTTCAATCCGAAGGGCATCATTCTGTAATTGTACAACCCGGAACTTGTTATGAACGCTGTTTTAGCTCGGTCCTCGGGGTGCATGAAGATCTGATGGTATCCCGAGAATGCGTCCATGAAACTGAGCAGAGCATGCCCGCTTGTCGAGTCGACCAGTTGGTCGATCCTCGGCAGCGGATAGGAGTCCTTGGGACATGCCCTATTCAGGTCCGTGAAGTCAACGCACATCCTCCAGTTACCATTTGCCTTCTGAACCATTACAACATTGGCCAGCCACTCCGGATACTGACAGGGTTCAATGAACCCAGCATCTAGGAGCTTATCGACCTCAGCTGCGATGTTCTGGTTCTTTTCGGCGGAGTAGTTCCGCTTTTTCTGCTTAATGGGTCGACTGGAGGGGTCGACATTAAGCCTATGGGAGACGAAGTCCGGATCAATCCCGGGCATTTCTGCGGCTGAGAAGGCGAACACGTCTCCACTGGCCCGTAGGAGTTGGACGAGTGCCGCACGGGTGTCTGGCTCCAGTGACGACCCGATGCTAACACATCTGTTCGGATCTCCTACGGTCAGTTCTATTGACTCGGTCAGGTCATCCGTCTCCATGCTCTTAGAGTTGGATTCCTCGAATTCCGGCCTGCTATCAATATTAGCAGACTTTCCTGACCGCGGCTGGCCATCAGAGTCGTTCGGCTCTGAGGCGGAGTCAGCCTTTTGGCCCCCATCAGATTTCTCGTTGTCTGGGGCTTCATTAGCCGAAACGTCTGAGCCTCTCGGCTTTTTGGCGTTTCGGTCCCGGTGCTTTTCCTCCCCATCGCCACGGTCGCCTCGGCGAGACGTGGATGGCTTGAGGTGATTGCATCGGCGGGCTTCTTTTTGACTGCCCTTTATTTTCTCGGAGCGTCCCTCGTCTGAAACGTATATCATGATTTGATGATACGTGGAGACGACTCCTTGAATGCCGTGAATGAGGGGTCTCCCCATGATCACGTTGTATGCAGATGGAGCATCTACGACCAAAAATTCGGCCATGATATTCCTAGCTGCTCGGCCTTCGCCGATGGTGACAGGAAGTGTAATCTTCCCGTCAGGATACGAGGAAGAGCCGTTGAATCCAGACACCGGGTAGGGTGCGGGGGCCAGGTGCTCGGCTCCCATCCTCAGCTGGTCGAACGCTCCTCGGAAGAGGATGTTCGCCCCGCTACCGCCGTCGACGAGGGTCCGCCAGACGTTGCGGTTGGCGATGCCCAGAATGATTACTAGGGGGTCATCGTGGGGGTATACCACCCCCTCACAGTCTTCGGCTGTGAACAGGATGTTCGGCGCCGGTGATTGGGACTGCCGAAGCTCAGCCTGATGAATCTGATGGGTTAGACCCCTCAGTTGGCGTTTGGCTGTGCCTTGCGAGATTCCCCCGGAAATAACCAGGATGTCGAGGGACTCCTTGCCCTGAGGTCCCTTATCCTTCTTCCGAGCGAAGTTGAGGTCCTGCCGAGAATCTTTTTCAGCTTTTTTCTCCTCGCGCCTGTCCGCGAGGTATTGGCTCAGGTACCCCTTGCGGACCAGATCCTCAATCTGGTCCTTCAGCTGGACGCAGTCCTCGGTGCGATGTCCTGATGAGTCATGGAACTCGCACCACTGGTCCTTTCCCCTCGTCTGATGCCAGGGAGGCAATGGACGAGGTTTTTTGAATCTCCCCTCGTCCTTCGTCGTGCTGAAAATCTTAGCACGGGGAAGGGAGAGTGGAGTGTATGAATCGTACCTTCCCGTGTAGGGAAAGTGTCTTTCCTTCTTCGGCTCGGCAGCAGAGGACGGTTCTGAGGCCTTAGCCTTCCCTTTCCTCTGCGCCGAGACTTCGGGCTGCTGCCCTTTCGGCTTCTCAATTCTCGGACGAGACTGAGACCTGGATCTGTTCCACTCCTCGGCTCGGATGAACCTATCCGATGCTTCCAAGGCTTCCTCCAGGGTCTGCGGGGGATGCATGACCATGAAGTCCAGGAACTTTCCAGCTTGGAGGCCGTTCCGTAGCGCGAACACGGCCAGGCCTTGATCCAGGCTTGTGATTCCGGATGACTCGTTGCTGAAGCGAGTCAGATAGTCGCGGAGGCTCTCGTCCTCCGCCTGCTGCAGACTCATTAGCTCTGCAGTGGTCTTCTCTCGGCGGTTGGCCGTAGAGAATTTGCTCTTGAACTTGTTGGAGAGGTCGTTCCAACCGGTTATGGAGCCTTCCTTGAGCCCTTTGGTGATCCAGGATTGGGCAACACCTTTGAGGGTCGTAGGAAAGTATTTACACCAGGTAGCCTCAGACCTCGGGTTCAGATACATGTGCCCCTCGTAAGAGGCAATGTGATCCTTAGGATCTGAGGTACCATCGTAAGTAATATGTGCCGGGATTTTGACCGTTGGCACATGCTCTTCCAGAATCCACTTCTGGAAGGGCGAGTTCGATGGAACCATGACCGCCTTCCCCTTGTACCCAGCCTCAGGGACCTCGCTCCCTCCTCTCTCAGAGGTGGAAGTGGTTTTCGTCCCCGGCTGAGACAAGGTTGGGTGGGGTCCGGTATCCTCTGGGAAGGTGAGGCGGCTATGCACACTCACCTCCCTCGAACCCAAGCGTTCGTGAATGCTTCGGCGGGCGAATTCCGGGTCCTTGGAGGGCCCCATAGAATTCTGAGCTTCAGAGTGGTCAGAGGGTTGAGGGTTCCTCCTCCTCTCCTTACTGGAGTTTCGGGTGTCCCCTCGCCACCTCTGGCCGAGCTGTCTATGTGGTGGAACTTGTCCACCATCATCCTGACCGATCCTCCTTTTCAGGTTTCTCGGCTGGTGATCATCAGGCATCTGGATTGGAGCCCC
The DNA here is from genome assembly GCF_001683475.1 of Chenopodium quinoa. NCBI lineage: Eukaryota > Viridiplantae > Streptophyta > Magnoliopsida > Caryophyllales > Amaranthaceae > Chenopodium > Chenopodium quinoa. Next base: position 3,444,425 of record NW_018743212.1, on the reverse strand, counting down.
TTGAGCTTTAAGGAACTCCATGCAGATGGCCACTGCTCTGGCCACTTCCTCGGTGGAGGGTCCGGAGGGAGGAGTCTCCTGCGGATGTGACCTGGATTGCACGCTATGGCGCGGCGGGGAGTTCCTCGCACCTGAGCCACTCGGTCTCGGGGATGGCCCCGGCTGCCGAGTGTGGTGCGAGGTGTTCTCCTCCTGGAGGCTAGGACCTCTTGAGGCTCCCCTTTCCGGAGAAATGGGGGCCTCCGATTCGGAAGAAGCTTGCTCCGGGGAGGGATAAACCGGCTGGCGTTCCCTCACCGTAATCCGGCCTCCTCCCTTCTTAGCCTTCTTGGAACTCTTTCCACTCTTAGTCATGGCGACTGCCGGAGTGTTTGATGACTGACGCGAAATTTAGTAGCGTTCCCCACAGACGGCGCCAAATTGTTTCGGATGAAAACAATCGAATCTCGGAAGATCCTTTTATCTTGAGGGAACTTGGTCTCGGTCCGAACGACGCAGGAGCCGAGGGTTTCCTGCACAACAAATACACGTAAACTAGCCTCGGGGGGACGCCGAGGAAGGCCCCTCCGATGCTTAAGTCAGTATATTAGAGAGAGAAAGCTGTGCAAGAGTTTAGTTGCTTGAGGCTTTATTGTCTTTGTCTTCGTCTTACCAAGAGTTGACCAAATTGTTGGCTTTTATACCTTGGCTAATGAAGGAGGCGGATTGGGCCCGGAAATCAGTTGGGCTGGGCCAAGCTGATTGGGCCGTTGACTGACCTTGACATGGCTTTGAGGATGTTGATTTTTGACTTTAGCATATTTGGAGAGTTGAACCTTTGCCTTGGGCTTTTAATTGGATCATTCAGTGACCAGGCCCAATTGGACTAAATTGGACCCAAACAACAATAAATGATTTTCAAATTATAAATGAATTTAAAAAATAAGAAAATTATTTTTCACATTAAAAAAAAAAAAAAAAAAAAAAAAAAAAAAAGTACGTGAATAGATAGAGCCAATCACAAAGAGCCATTATGACCAGTATATAATTATCATATAAATTAATAATTTAATATAGATATTAGATTTAGATATAAAAATAAGGTGAACAAAAGATTAATAATCACATAGTCTGAGTTTCACTCAACATTACTTCATTGCTTGGTCCTCACTGTACTAGACTACTACTTTCCCTACGAGGAAGATAATTAAAATAATTTTTGAAGTAAACAAACTTTTGCTTAATTAATTTTTCTAAAAAAAAATAGGCGCATCATTCATTTTACAAAATCTCATAAACTGGTATAGCAATAGAATAGTCCCCTTCTGGTCCATGATTCACGTGATCATCACGTGCATATAAATAAATGCATAAAAATTGGAGATGTGAATGATCCTACCACGTGAATGGTCACATATATGCAATTATGTATGCGTAAGCGCTAATTAGCCCTCGTACTAACTAATTAGATGACTCCTACTATACATGTATGTTGCATAACATCAACACGATCCAAAAATTAAATAGCATTCACATATTTATATTTTGATTGATTGTGAGTAGGTGACATAGACTATGACCTCTGCTGGCTCTGCAACGCAATTAAAATCACACATTTTTATTACACTTATTATTATTTGTCCAAATTACTTTTAAGGTTGCTGATAAACATTGTCTCGTTTCTATTTGTATTCATGAAGATTACAACTTCACTTAAACATTAAGCATTCGTATATTATATACATTTCTCTTTTCATAACATTTCGCGGAAGTAAAAATGAATACAGGGCTTGAATACAAAGATCGAGAGTATGTAGTATTTTCCATGTATGATAGGTAGTGTGTTGTATTGTTCTCAAGCAGCACCATTCAGCAATAATGGATGATTAAGCTAATTATGATGATCAAGTCATATCTTTAATTATATCATTAAACCAAATGAAGGGTTTAGGAACCACTCAATGATTAATAGGTTCATACTTCATAGTGGGGCAACTATACCTTGTGATTCTATGAAGTTATTATTTTATTCAAGTACTCTACCCTATATCATGAGCAAGCATATTTTAGTTGAGGCAAATAATGGACAATCAATAATAACACTGAGTGACTTGAGCCTATACTAGGCCCTCTACGGTTCTTTATTAATTTATGGTTTCAATAATGGCTAAATAATACTTTGATCTAAAATTTATTAACATTTTTAGGGGGCCCTTTAAAGATTTCGTATAAAATTACGACTATATGAGTAGTCAACATAGATTAGTATGTACGTTGGTTGGTTGCATTGGTCCGAAAGGAAATTACTACACTTGTATCATTATAAAATTGCTTTGATTTGTTTGGTTAACATACAGAAATTGCAATTCATTCTTACCATTTTGTATGAATTTTCATTGCTCATTTCAATCAAATGCAGCAAAACGAATCTAATGATTCATTTTCTAATAGTACACATAAAGATATAAGCTATAACTTTTATACTATGTATAATCTTTTATTCATACAGGCCCAAGGTATGATATACTTGTATGAATAATTTAAGTAGTATTTTGGAGACCATGAATTTAAAGTTAAGCCTAACAATCTTTAAGAGGCCTAGGATAGTAATTATGTGCTCAAGCGACAAGCTAAAATACTTAATACGTACGAGTAATATAATGTAGCATACTCCAATAAATACTACTCCGTAGTAATATACTCCATACTATACAACGTTTCAATTTGAACGTTTAAACTTTAAAGCAATAAAAAGGTGAATTAGTAAAATTGCACCTTTTTAACAAGGGTAAGTTTGACACATAATGAATTATTACTAGAAAGCAAAAGGATAATCCTATTACTAAACAAAATCGAGGCTGCCACTGAAAATTCTAAAGAAATTCTGGATTTCTTAAAAAGAAAAATTTTGATAAAATTGGGGGGGTGGGGGGGGGGGGGGGGGTAGACAAGTATGAATCCAAGTCACATATGGTCTAACAAAACCAGGTTTTGCTAGATTCTCCTTTACTATTAACATTCAACAACGTCCATTTTATGTCGGCTTAACCAAAATTTAGGTTAGCTTTGGAATTTGCACTTATCCTACTTTACTCTATATTCTTCATTTGTCTTGCGTTGTCTCTTTTAACCTATATGTTTAACCTATATGTTTAAACAATAAGCTCAATTACTAGCTACTCTATACTCCATAAAACTAGCTCTACATAGGGTGAAATGTACGGAATAATATATATACTATTCTGTATTATTATTAGAATACATAAATTCTTATATGTAGCGCTTTATATCTAAATTGAACATTCAATGTATTTATACCTATTAGTCCACTAGCTCCTTTGTTGTTAATAATCAATCACTATTACACTGTGCCATAAAATATTGACAATATTGTAGTATATCAAGAGAGCATTAAAGGACAGAGACAATGTTTAACTAAAATAATAACATGGGTAAATAGTTAATTAAGATTGTAAATAATTATACAGTAATAATTAAATGTTTATTTGACTAATTTGAGATAATTATTTTTCTCAATATTCTTCCAAGAGATGAAGAGAATATGATGTGAGTAAAAAATCCTTATATGGAGTATGAAATAATTTTTTTGATTTATATATTTGTATAAACAAAATCTAAGTAGGAAATCCATAAAACCAAAATCAAATACAAATACAGTACTCGTACCGTATAAGTCTACTACATGTACGGAGTAAAAGTAGACAATCTCTGAGGGGGGCACAGGTGCCAGCTGGAGAATTGGCCAAACTAATGACCAATAAGAATCTTTGGACCCACAAAAATATCTTGTCAAATGCCACGTATACAAATCAACATGGTCTAATGATAAAGTGTGCACAGAATTCTATTAGCAAGTGAGACTGCGACATGTCCTTCGAAACAAAACCCCATTCTTTAAGGGTGTTTTTCTTCTTTTTGTCTTCATTTTACCATTCCTATTTTCCTACTACGAATTTTAACCTACAAAAATTAGAAGTAGTACTTGTGTATCCATACTTTTATTGATGAATTGATGAAAGTTTGTTTAGGTATTTTCATCTTTCACCTCAAATGCTAAAAGTTTCACTTTTGAAAAAAAAATAATTATCGGTATAATTTGGATATAGCAAGTTGAGCTAATTTGAAATTACTATATTATATATATATATATATATATATATATATATATTTTTTTTTTTTTTTGGTGAACTGAAATTATTATATTTAAAACAAAGAAAAATAGGCTGATCGAACACGATATAATAACTATTGCTCGTATTCGACTGTAAATATTGTGTAACACTCAATCTTTATAAAATTATAAACGCGAGTACAACAGAATAAATAGTTACATCTGTTACTTTATTGTAATTGTATTTTATCCCACATGAGTACATGATAGTATAGCTGGGCGGTTTCAATTTTATAACAATGAAATTAAAAACAAACCACTCAAAAGGGTATAATCAGAAACCTTAAACTTAATGTCTTCGTTAAAATCTAGAAACAATTGGATTGACGTGATTAGAATTAAGGAAATTATTTCAACATGTCTAAAATCCACATTTGTACCATAAGTACATGTATAAAACTAGCTTTCAAATTGTCCCAACTTAAGTTTTGGATTAGAAAGTCAATTCTCAAAAATGGAACATAACAAAATAAAATAAGATAAAATCATCACATAATTGCCTAAATATGAAGATAAAACCCTTTTTTTTTGTGTTCTTTTCATGTTCCTTATTATAGCTCCATATAATGACATCTCTGTAAGAAGCTGACAATAGCCATGAAGTATGATGTGTGTTTAATAAGTAGATTCTTTTTAACCTTCATCAATTTTAACTTACATTACAAAAAGAAATCACAAAAGAAAGCATGAAAATTGGAGCAAAGCTCTGCATATGAAGACAAATAATTAAAAATCACTTCTTTTTTGTATTTTTCTCTTAGCCAGTAAAATCATCAACAGTAGTAGATAAAAGAAGGATCAGAACAACTACTGAAAAAAGAAAAAGGATGAGGGGGGTAAAAAGTAGCTTATAGATCAATCAAATTTTCCAATTATTTTTCTTTGCTCTTTTACTTTGTATTTCTGTCCAATAAATGATTGTCACCCCACATCCCCATCTCCTTAAATCTGATCTATAGTTTTATACAGTACTTAAATGATATAATTGAACAATCTCTACAATGATTATGTTCGCCTTCAATCTACTCTACACTTAAAATCGTAAAAGTCTGGCTAATTGCCTAGCAGTTAGGAAACTAACAAGTGTAAAATGTCAATACTCTATAGGGCAATTTCTCGAGTCTAATTAGTTATTGTCATCTCATATCCACTTCTCCTATACTTGTTTTACAAGAATGAATAGTAATTCCGTGTCAAAACGACAGTGGCTCATAGGCAAGTTTGAATAGAGCCAACATTACCCTGCATAAAATCAAGTAGATTCACAAGTTAGCTTAAATTTTACTAATACACAAAAGGGTGAAATTTGGCAGAGATTAGTCCAATGCGTCGTTTAACTCACCGTTACAGCTATTGTTTGATTCAAACTATGTGCATAACTGCATATGCCAAGGGTTGAATGGCAGTGGAAAAGAATGGTAAGTTGCAGACTTGTGGGGTTAGTAACAAGGAATCACCAAAGTATTACAGGTTAAGAGTACCTGTGTTTTCTGAAGAAAATTATGGGAGAACAAAGAGAATTAGACAAAGGAAAAAAATACACAAGTGAAGAAGAATAACAGCAATAAAAGAACTAACCTTTTTTGGGGGAAGGAAGATGGTAACATGTCACTATCAACCATTATACTTATTACCCATTGCAACAGTTCCACTACCTACATATTAGGGGGACCAAAACCAAGATGTTACTTTAGAAATTTGGACACAAATTTGACTTATGGGTGAAATATGAGGAAAAAAGGAAATTGTGCAAATATGCTATTAATGAGGAAAAGATCAACTAAATTCAAAGACATGAGTACTATAATTTGCTTGTATCCTCCTAAGGGTGCGTACGACGACGGGGTCATGCTAAAAATGCTAAGTTGAAAATGTGATACGGAGTATAAAGCGATTGACAACATCAGAAGGATGAAACAGATGCATAGCAGGAAAATCAAAGATAAGATTGTTGCAAAGTGATTGTATTGCTTTTGTTATTTTGGTAACCTACCTTTCAAAGGTTCTTTTGTAATGTCCACCTATTCATGGAACAACCTTATCATTGTTTGCGACACGTATTTCTGCACAGAAGTTCAGGTACTTTCAGGATTTGAAAGTGATATTAAGATGCCTCAAAGAAAAGAGATTACCTGATTGAAAATCAATCCCTTTAGTAGAAATTGAATCCTGTGTATCCAGGTGTTTGTGGCAATAGCTCTTCCACTTCTATACGAGCACTGGAGCAGCTCATACTTTTCCTGATTCTGCCTCGACTGAGAGACTCTACCTCAGCCAAAAAAACGCTGTAAACTGGCCTATGATCCGAGAACCTTGATTCACCGCGCACATAGGATAGTTGACGGAGGCCCTTCCCATACCATAAGATACGATCACACCTTCACAGGCAATCAACAGCCTAATCAGATGTTATAATCCTCACATGTCTACTCAACAAATGTATATTGGACATAATATTAATTAACAAGACTTCTATAATATAATTCCTCTTTAATGTTCTTTGGGTTTGTACAAAACATATCAGTGTCATTAGGCAAAAGTATACAATATGAAAATATACATAAGATTTACCATGCAGGAGTTCTTCGTTTCTCTTTTTGATGAGTATCAGCACCTGCATATCTATCCGAGTTATGGGAATACTTGTATGTAGGAGGGAAGTATATCTTTCCTTCATTCCATCCCTCAAAAACACGACCCTGTCTCTGTTCAATGCGCAACTGCATATAACACAAACGCTTCAGTATTCAGACCAAGTATTATTCTGCATATGCAGAAAATAATCTCTGACAAAACCAGATGCTTTGTAATTCAGAAACATACCTGATCCTTCTGTAGCAGGGCTTTCCAGTTTCTCATCTCAACAAGAGCCTTGGCAGTTCGGTAGGATAGTGCAATTCGGTAATTTAAATCCCCAAGCCAAATGACTCGACTGCAATGAAATTTAACACACATCACAAGTTGGCCAATGACTCAATGAGCTGCCATTTGCCAAAGCTACTAAATAAGAAGTAATACATAAGTAATAGACTTGAGAAGAAGTCTCACTCATGGTCCATAATGTGCTGAGGGGAATGCTCATCTCCCATGCCAGGAACTCTCGGAAATCTAGTCTTCCTAAGTATCTCCATGACATCAGAGTTTCTTCTTAGCTCATCGCCCTCCTTTTGTCCGGAAGTTAGATGAGTACAGACGAAGCAAAAGCTCGTTTGGTGCAAACACATGCTAATAGAAATCGAACCCTGCAAAAGTTATAAACCAAGTTCCAGCATCAGTAGAGTTCTTGCTTCATCATACCACCCTTTCAAGCATAAAAGGCACGCTTTTCACAAAAACATTCAAGTACCTTGTTTCCAAGATATCCCATTAATCCTCTTCCTACACAGGATACTTTCATATTCCGAACATCATCTCTTAGATCACTCCTAACCCAAACAGTGAGAAATACTCCCACCATTTGCTTGCTTGCAACCAAACAGTATCTAGACTGACCTCTTTGTCTTTCAGTGTCCTCCCCAGGGTTAGATCCATTGTAATAGGACATAGGTGAGCAATGTGGAACAACAGGTGATTCATTGTTGTTTTCTTCATCTGAGGAGCAATATCTGTAATTAGGATCATAATCACTAGCCCTGTGTCCTGACATAACCCGGTCACAAACGCTGAATCTTCTATCAAGCCGCGGTTGGGGCTCCAACATGTCATTGTCCACCCTCATGCTCCGGCTCAGCGACTGAAATGATCTCCGATGGAAAAATGAGGAGGCCTTTTGCCTTGTTGATCCCTCAAAATCGGCTTCTAACTCTACAATAGGATCAGGGATTGGAGAAGGTGTTTGATAGAAACCACTTGAACCAGGAAGACTGTTTAAAGTTGTCCTAATTAATGATAGCCACTTTTTAGCAGGACCATTATCTTCTGTACCCAAAACATTACCAGCATTCAGAGGAACAATTTCCTGAAAGCTAAAATCCAAATAAACAGCAATAAGGGCTTATACATTACAAGAAAATGCAAATATTTTAGGAACTCAATATGAAGTTTGAAGATGAAAACACACCCAAGAACATAAATGTCAGCAGGAGGTGATGTGTGAAGCCAATCTTCAAGATTCAAATGGTTAGGTGGAGATTTTCCTGCCACATTCCATGTAGCTACAAATATCCTACACCCATACCAAAATTAAAAAAAAATGAACACGAATTCTCAAAAAGCAAACAATTTACAACATCATATTGGTGGAAAATTAAAGTCTAACCTATAATTTTCTACATCAGTAACTTGAGATTTATCTAAATCAACCTTAATTCGGCGAGCACGGTCAGAACTCCTCCTATATGATCTTTCTGATAAAAAAAGGATTTACAAAAAGCATAAGAACAAGATCAATTATCATGAGATTAAAGCACAAGTTTGAATAGAAAAAGTAATTCTTGGAAAATAGGAATATATTTGGAAATTCAAAGAGTAGGGTGGTCCAAAAAGCAATATAATGTCATTGATACTGAACCTGTTTTGCTTTTCTTTAGAGTGCATGCCTCTCTCTCCCTGTAATTGCTTCTCCAATCTTCATCACAACCTGAAAAAAGAACCATAACCCATAAAAAAGGGACTAAAAAGCAATAGTATTCTTGCACTCAACTTCTGAAATCAAACAACCCCATTTCTTAGCCCCAAAGAGAGGGAAAAAGAGCATTTGTAAAGGGAAAATGGTGGGACTTAACTAGGGATCTTTAACTGTCAAATATGAGCTCATACATGACACAATAAAACAAGAAAAATAATTGAATAAAACAGTTTTTGATTCAGAAATTACTGCATAAGGATGAAATTGCAGTCTACAAGAATGTGAAAAACATCAAATTATACAGAAATTTACCCTGGTAAAAAGGGTGGTTCAGCACAAATAATGGTCCTTGGGGGTTTAATTGAAAAGAAATGGGGTAAAAATTTACCTTCATTGAAGACATCATCCGCATGAAATTCTTCAGCTTTACTCTTGATATTCAACCATTTCTTTACCAATGTCTTGGGCCATGAAAGCTGTATTTTTGCAGAAATAAAAAAAAAAAACATCTTCATTAATAAAATTCATAAATCTATTTTCACATAATGAAAGAGGGAAAATTTATGAACATTTCTTATACAAACACACACACAAACCTTGGTTTTTTTGGAGCTTCCATCTGTCATTGTTTTCAGTACCTCATATAGGAAGAACACTTCCCACACCCTTAATTTTTTTTTTTCTAGGGTACTTAAATTCGAAATTATTATGCAACAAATTTGTTAGAAAATGAGAAGAAATTAGAAAAATGTGCAATATTCCCAATAATAGATTGATGAAAAGAATCAAGATTACACTCTTAAACCAATGATTGAAAGATCTTTACAAGAAATGTGACAAAGAAAAAGGAGAAAAAAAAAAAATCAATCTTTTCCTTGTATATATTTTTTTCCCTTAAAATGATGAGGAGAAAGGAATCAAGGCTAACAAAGAAAATAAAGGTTTTAAATCAAATTGGTTTCTGGGTTTCAAACAAGGAAGTCAAAGAAAGAAAACCCAGTTAGGAATTTGGTTAAAACAGAAGTCATTGAATCTAATTTGAAGTGAAGAGAAAAAAGGGGGGAAAAACAGGGGAAAAAACAGAAGAAGAAGAAACATAGCAAGAGACAAATGAAGAGAGGAAAGAGAGGGATTGAGACAGTAAATAATGAAGTACGAAGTGAGTATATAGTATTATTATGATTTATGACAATGAGATTCTGAGAGAAGAAGAACAAGACAATGTGGGGAACATAAAGAAAGAGAAGGGCAGGGTGTAATATCTCCTCTTCTTATGCTGGTTATGAGCTAGGCAAAGTATCGAATTTTTGGAGAGAGAATAAAGTGCTGCAGTTGAAGAAGAGAGGGCTCGTTTCCACTCTAGGCATTTTTACTCTGATCTCAGGCCCCGACGAGTAGGAGTGAGCAAAAATTTCGAATACTCGGAATTGGAATTAGAATCGGTTAAGAATTAGTGGGTCCGAAATTAAAATTGAACCCGGTAGTTTCAATTCTGGCTAATGAATTAAGGATCCGGTTAAAATTAGTTCCAATTCCAATTTTTAACTTTTTGGAACCGGAACCATTTGAATACCCAATTAGCCAATATATGTTAAACTAAATAAATTTTAAATAATAAAAATATGTTGAATGTATACAGTTAGTATAATAAAAAAGTATTATTACTACCTAACATAAATACAAATAGCTTAATCTATATATAAATATAAGTATTAAACGCTAAAAATGAAATTAACCAGAATAATTATTATAATTTGTATTATATTTTAACAATTACATATATAAGTGGGTACTCGGAACTGGAACCGGTACCTGGTGGTTCCAATTCTAATTCCTAAATTTTAGGACCCGGTTAAACCAATTTCAATGCCGGTTCCGGAATTTAGGACCCGGTCCCAACCAATTTCGAGTCTGATTCCTATAAATTTTTACCGGATACCCCGTTTACTCACCCCGACATAAAGTGTCCAACATACACTCGGGTTTTATTTCATGCCTTCTAGAATGTAGTGCAATTGTATATGTAGAGTATATATATTGTATTTGTACCTTATAATTGTACGTTATCATCGTGATTACGTACGTACAAAGAATATGTAAACAATTATGATTATTTCCGGTATTGGAGTGATATTTATAGTAACATATCATATACTTGCATGGTTGCACATACTTCCATTCAAATTAAGGAATAATAATTTATTGTGTTGCATCATATGGAGTACGGAATATCATTCAACATAAATACTTTAATTGTTATGTATCGTGATTTTGATCAAAGATTTTGTATTACTCATTAAAGTTAATACGAAGAACTAAGTAAAAACTACATTTGTAATAAATATGATAAAAATATAATGAATAGAATGAATTATAATCCATGACTTGTTGATCATCATGTTCAATTGTCTATGTCATAGCGAAATGTTATATTTTATACTTGAAAAAGGTATACATATATTTACTATGAAGTACGACGATATAAATGGCACGACGGCAGTTAGCTTTGAGATATATCTAAAATATAATGTGGTAAGCAAAAGTTTTGGATTTGTATGATTAGGTCTAAAAATGCTTTACAAATCAAAATAACACTCCATAGTGGTGACTAAGATGATTCACAATTGTAATTTTTTAATTCAAAACAGTCGAGATGAAACTCATAGTATAAAATCTCCCACAAAATGTACATGTACAGTATAATTTTATGTCCATGTGAAAAGTTTAAATCTCAAACATGCTCAAATCATTTAATAAACTTGTGTCCATCGAACTATTTATACCTAAGAAGAACACAAAGGTCCAACACTGCAAATGTACACGTTCGCAAATAAAAACCTACCAATCAAATTAATTAACAATCAATTTGAGTAATCAACTACTAACAATTGCTTTAGACAAAATTAATGATAGTTTAATAATCACAGATTAGGATAAGTATACTGGTAATCTATCTACCAAAATTTGACCTGCCCAACCTTTGCAACCTATCCCATTCCCATAATAGTACTCACCTTGGGCAGCTGGGTACAGGGTACTCCTACTCCTACTCCAGGTTAGATCAAACACCCTGGCATTGTCTTCTTCTTCATAGGGTCCTCCTAATGATAAGAACAACAGTTATAAATTATTGACCAGAGTTTGGATAATATTGTCCCCCCATTGGTTTCTTCCTTACTTTATTCGTATTATCTCAACCTCTAATAACTAAGAACGTCATCACATTGTTTTATTCAAGTGACGATAAAAAATTCAATCATAAAGCATTACATTTTCACGAGTTTTATTATAAGAAAAATAATGATGGTATAACTACGGAGTATTAATTTTGGGTGGAATTAATTGAAGTTCAGAAAACCCTTTTAAATTTTGATGAGACAGTAAATGATATTATTAACTGCTAGTAGAAGTACAGCTTTTGACAATTTCAGCCAAGATTTTATGAAGCAGCTGTTGTCGTAATTAATTGTTTGTTACCCAATTCTTGAAACATGCCAAGTTTAGTTAAGACAAATAGCTTCAAATTTATCAATTTAATACTACTTTAATAAAACCTTACAGCAGGTTGAGTTTACCACCAGTGAACTTTTGTTTCAGACTTCTCTGCTGAAAATCAAGACTCTAATTTACTTGCTCATCGAGTAATTATATGAAAAGAAATTCAGACACCAAATTCAAATTACATTTTTCAATCATAAGGCAAAGTTCATAAACTTCACTCTGATCAGTTAAGGTTGCGTTCTATTCAACTGAATTTGAATTATAGGAACTTTATTTGATGATGTATCTAAGTCGTAAATTTGCCGTAATTATATATAGATTATCATCCTTAGATAAAAGCATGATCAATCCTTCCAAATGATTTTTTTTTTATCTTGCTACTTTTTCAAGATGAACCATGCACCCACATCATAGGAAATCATGACCATTGTTCATCTAGTTCACTATTTCCTAAGATCTTGAACCAGGAAGCTTTAACTCATTGTAAATGCAATTCTTCTGGTTCTGCGTTTTATCAGTTCAGTAATCAAGATAAAAACAGTACCCATTTCCAATTTCCCCTTGAAATTAATGTCAAACTCCAATAGAATTGAATGTTTGCCTTTTGGAAGTGCTAACAGCCACATCTACTTTTTGTACTTTGCCTTATTTCTAGAGCAATAAACACTCTTCTCTTCATCAACTCATATTTGGGTGGGGGTTGGACTTTGAGAATGTTTTAAACCCGAACCTAAACCTCATATGCAAAAATGTTACGTACACCCGAGAATTCGTAGAAATAGGCATATGCTTATAGCATACGCAGTAATATAATGTATATTTGAGGAGACTGGATCAATATATGACTTTATAATCTATAAGGTACATAAAACATCTAAAACTTTGCCTTAATTATACCTCATTCGAAATTATAATAACCGTCCCGTCTTGAACCTATCCAAACCCATACTTTTGTATGGGATGAAGTAGATTCATAGAATTTTTATGGGTTCCAACTTTAGTAGTCATGCCTACCCTAAAACCTCTCAATTGTTACTTTACACAAGAACAAAATATGCTCTAGTAATTAGAATGTTTAGCACATTTTTGAACCACTTTTTGACTCAAATTTAGACTAGTGTCTAGTATACTATAGGCAGATCTCCCCATCTCAAGATTTTGGCTTTCTTTGAAAGAGATTTAGCTAACTCACGTCTAATCTTATAGACTAAATAAAGTAATTATGCATGGATTAGTATAAAGTACATTCATATGAACATGCAAAGTATTAATTTAATTACATCTATGTAGGATCTTATTAGCCCATAAAAGCATTTTTACTTATACCTAGCTAGACTCCCCTATACAGATCAACCCTATATAACACGATCTCATAGAATTTCGTGCAATTATAAATAAAGTATTCTTTTGCACTTTAATTATCATACTAAAGCAAGTTTAGATCTTGGATTAAGCAATAGTTAAACAAATAACCTTTGAAAGTACTAATCCCATGTGGGCCCAGCAAATGAACATATGGTTATGTAGTCTAATGTACGTTGATGTTATTAGTAATTTATTGATTAAGGTGAGATTAATTATATAATTAAGGAAAACAAAGTGATTTCTTGGATTAAGCTCACTAATTAATTTGACTAATTGTAAAACACATGCTGCATGTGGGGGGACTGTGTTGATTCTCTAACTTGGTCTCTAATTTTTCATTGTTCTAGGCCAGGTTTGTAGCAATCAAGTATTTGTCTCAGCTTGTGAATTCTCTCAAGCACAATTAACTAGTAAAGTTCAAATTAAGCCAATTAACATTGAGCTAATTAGTCCCAATTTAGCATCATAAACTAAACCCAATGGCATACGTTGTACTTCTTTCTTTATTATGGATCGGGTCCGTAATTTGTGTTTTTATCATAGGTTACGTTTCTGACATGTTATTAATACAAAGAATATACTCATCTCTTCATTTCACATTAGATAATTTTAAAGATTATTTACATGTTTTAGGCTTGTATATAATCCTACTTGATGTATTTGTATACGAGTATGGCTTAGTAATAGTGCATAAATATTTCAAACAAACAATCAACAATACATCGATATTTTAAAGAAATAATATGAAATAAGTAAAAAATTAGTAAATTATAAGTGGAGGGAAATAGTAGCAACGAACTTAGCATGTGTAAACAAACACATATAGTGTGGCTAAGTGACACTAAAAGACACAAAATCATCAAATTGGAACAAAATTTGGTATATAATTCAACCAAAAGTTTGATGTTCATTTTAATTAATTTGGTAAAAGTTGAAGAGGTGTTGAAACTAAACTTGTCAATCTGATCAATTAGGTTAAAAACTACTTGGATCATTATATTTTAAGGATCATTAAAGTTTGCTATTATGGCCTAAGGTTTGTGAATATACTTTTATATTATACTTCGTATGTATTTATCAACATGATACTATGATACGTACTCTACATATTATGGAGAAGTTTGAAAATATATATGACAAAGTAAAACACATGGTAGTAACATGTATATAGTCTATAGATGAGATGTTAGATTGTTAGACTCCTAGCTTTAAAAAAAATAATAAATAAATAAATAAATAAAAAATCAACTTTGATGAATATTCTTTTTCATGATTAACAATCACAACCTTGATGGATATCACATCCAAATTGACCTATTATAGCTAGCTTTATAAGCTTAAATAAATACGGCCATCCTACCTTAATACCTCTTCCCTCATAAAGGACACCTAACATACACTTGACCATAATCTTCCAAAAGAGATAATTGCTTCCAATTTTAGAATAAATAATGTTTTGTGTGGTTCTAATCAGTAGTTGTTTCTTAAAATAGAAGCAAATAACCTGAAATATCATGACAAATTATAGCAACAAGATCATTAAAAAGGACATTACATATCAATTTCAGTTGACTTTTGACTTTTATAAGTCTTCCAAGTGTACTTATGCGTTTATTTCTAAAGGGATAATAATTTCTATATGTATAAATAATACTACGTATTACAGAAAAATTGATTCAATGGACAACTTAATTAACGAGTAAGGTTAGCCTTTTTGACTATAATAATGCAACAATAGATTAAGCTGCTTAGCTAATCCTTTGAATGAGGAAAAGATAGAACTTTGGTAGGATACCAAATCGCAATTTTAAGTATTACTCTAAACTCAAACGTATAGAAAATTACTCTTAAAACTATAAAATTAGCCTCGGACCTAAAAATCCAAATCCGAAATTAATCCTGGAAAAAATAATTTGATTTCAAGTTAGAATGCCACTGCCTAATCAAGGTCTTTACTAATTAAAGTAGTTAATGCGGTTTTAGTAATATTTTAAACTCTATTAAACTATCACAAATACTCCTTATTATTTGATTTTTATTGATAGGATTGTATATAATTTCACCTGATGGATGATGGCGACTTCAGCCCCAATAATTTACAACCAAACAATAAATTCATGCTAATACATACGATGAGGTGAAACTGTAAAAGGAGTAAAAAGTTGGATATGACCCCCCTTAACTAAATGCAATGTTTTTCAGTTTTTAACCAAACCTAAAAAAAAATGTACTCCATCCTGTACTATATTTTCATATTCACAATAAAGATGGATTTAAAATGTTATAAGCTTGAGGGTTACCTAATTTCTCCACGTTAGGAATGTTTTCTTGGGATGATTTACAAAAGTATGATTACTTTAAAACTTATTTACACTTTTGCGTTGGAGTGAAACTTAATTATGGAACTACTGTCTACGTAGGCTCAGATAAGTTTATTTTTATTTTTTTATTTTTTAAAGTAAAACCGCTACCTCAAATAGCGGTTTATGTACTATACCCTTTATAAATTGCTACTCCGTATCTTTACTTGAAGTACTAAAGACAAACCGTTAGGTAGCGGTTTTAGACTATAAACGCTACTTAAGGTAGCGATTTGTCTCTAAAGAAAAAATTACACCAAATGTATTACCGAGCCTACGTGACTGTATTTTCGTAAATAAATTTCATTCCAATGTAAACTGTAAATAAGTTTTTTAAAAGCTATATTTTTGTAAATCATCCTGTTTTCTTATTTCTATTTGACATTTTTTCTTTAAACGTAAGAAGTTGGAAAAGAAGAGAGTAAAATGAAAATGATAAAGTTTATTAGAGGATGTAAACCAATTTATTTATAACCAATATGAACCTATCAGTAATTCTTGAATTTAATAAAGCCATGATGAATTAATCATTTCGCATTCCATATTGAATTTTGCATGACTTGTGGGTTATCCTTAACGTCTTTGATTGACACGCAAACCACCACATCATGTCGAGTATTCTTTTGGCAACGTGATGGAACTCATCTCTTCAACCACAAGATTTCTACCCAAAATGGACAATTATAAAACTAAGGAAAGCAAATTTGCTAGAATCATACCCTAAAAAACAGTTCTAGTACTAAAGAGTTAAAAAGGCATACTGAAGAATCACACCATTATAATGCAATTTACTGTAGGGTATTATCTACTTTCTTTTTAATCTATCTGTAAAATTCAAAATGAATACGAATATTGTTATTGCTAATGGTGAATTATATATACGCACACGTACGCACATTCTAAAAAAAACCAATTGATGTTTATAAATTAAAACTTATAAACGCCCTAATAAAGTATGTTATACCAAGTGGTACAATAATATTTAAATTTCACGAATCAACTAGTTATTGGTCTAAAACTCTGAACTATATCACATGCTGTGAGTTGTATTAGCAACATGAGCTTTACAAGTGAAGAAGATGACCAATGGTATAGAAGATGGTGACATAAGTGTGATTTGGCCAATGAAAACCAATGCCATTAATGTAGGTTCAACCATAAGCATTTTAGATGGATAGTAATTATAGCTTGATGATGATATAAGAGGAGGTGGCTGATCTTAATAAGGGTGTACGGGGAAAGATGTACTAGCAAGGATTCTAGTAGTTATTGTTTTATTTCCATTTTTTCTTTACTCGGTAAGGTATGATGTAAGAAACACCAATCGTTTTTGTAATATTGATATTGATTAAGATATGGGATCGTTGCCTATAATTTATCTTCGTTGTACATATCAAAGTTAACTGGCTTCGACATAAAGTTTGAAAGTTATATACCAATCTCAATCCGCTTAAAAAGAACAAAATTTATTACATCATTATTCAATTACCACCGGGCTAAGCTAAGCAGTCAAAGAGATGATCCTTGAATTTGTACTTTGAGCAAAGAATCTCTTCTCTCATCTCCTCATGTAAGTTGTATGTAGAATTTTTGTTTTTCACTTGACTGTTTCTTTTAACTTTTCAGCTTTATTAAAATAACACCGTCCTTCCAATTTTAAGCTTAAACTCTATTTCACTCTTCACGAATTTGGCAAAAAAGACATCAAATTTAAAGCTGCTTGACATTTGTATTGTGCGTCTGAATTTTCTTCCAACCTTAAGTATGGATTGGTGGGGGCATTTAGTATTTTTAATTACAGAAAAATAATAAATTCAAAAGTAATTAAATTAAATAAATATAGTAATATTATTGAATAATTAGCTTTTTTTTTTTTAAAAAAAGAGCATTTTCCAAAGCAGAAATCTGCAGCTGCAAAAAAAGACAGAATTGGGACAATGATGTCTACTATTCTCCAACATGTAACTTTGAACCGTATACGGTATGTATTACAATTACAACTACTTACAATTTATGTGAGTATAACAAATGCTGTCATAGTATAGGACGACAGTGCTATACTCAAGTTAGACCCCCTAAAACTTAAAAACATGTACTCCTTCCGATTTTAAATACTTGCTTTACTTTTTATTTCCGATCGTTTTTAAATATTTACTCCATTTTCTTATTTGAAAACATTTTACAATATTTAATTCATTTCTCTCAACTACTGAACCCAACATAAATCATATTTTATTAATTTCATATTATCTCCTCTAATTCTCTCAACTACTTTTTCTTTCTACAATTTTTTATTCTTCCACCTGCCTCACTACCTCTATACTTTATTACTTTTTCTAAATTTTTTCCTAAAACTCCGCGCGTGGAGAAATGAATCAAGTATTTAAAAATGGAGGGAGTATAACTAAACTCACATCAAAGATAATCATAAATAAATCATTTGTCGCGTTAATAATTGAGAACAAAATATCCAAACAAATCTATGTCCTTCATATTTTCATATATCTGACGTCACATGATTATGTCCTCCTAATTAAGAAAATCATGTTAGGGATTGATATCATAATACAAATTTTGGACCGTAGCCTTTTGTGAGGGTAATTACAGTATGTTTCAAAAATGGTGCGTGTGAAATTCACCTTCTGACCTTATAGATGTTTGAATTTTTTGAAAATATAAACCAAATTGTCTAGCTTATTTCATATGAAGTACAATTAAAACCAAAAATTTCATCAACAATTTTGTACAAGCTCATAAATCAAATTCTAAAAGGTATACTTTACAGTGAATCTGTGATCCAATTTCTCATATATGGTCCTAAAATCCTAGTGCCCAAGTGGACCTTCAAAGGACTCAAAGAGGTGCATCAAAAAATTAGGGGGGGGGGTCTTTTCTCCAGATATTGACAAATCTTCCATAAGCATTCAGAAAGGATATATTGAACATGACGCATGCCTTTCACTAAGGGCAATTGTTGTTAAGCCCTGATTATTATTAAGCAATTTTACTTTCAGTTCTTCTATTTATCACAAATTATTGGCCTTGTTTGACAATTGACTGTTGGCTGCTGGCTGTTTCTCTTGGCTGGTCTGACTAGTTGTTTGTATTGACTTTTTATGTAGGTTGTTTGACTGTTGGCTGTTTTATATAAAAATGACTTTTCAATGTTAATTATTAATAAATAATAATTATTAATATATTATTTTTCACTAATTAATAATTATTAGTTGTTAATTATTACCTATTTTTAATTAATAATTAATTATTAATTATCATTAGTTATTAATAGTTAAGTATCATTATTAATTATTAATTATTAATTATAATTATTAAATATTATAATTGTTAATTATTAAATATTAATTATTAATGTTAATTCTTAATTCTTAATTATTAAATATTATAATTATTGATTATTAATTATTAGTTATTAGTTATTAATGATTAGTGATTAATGATTAGTGATTAATGATTAATTATTAATTATTAATTATTAATAACTAATTACTAAAAAAACCCCTAGCCTCCTCTCTCTTAAACTCTAGCCTCCATTGTCAATATTGAAGGGGCTTCCATCAGATTTCACCGGTGAAAAGTCCCAATCTTTATTTTCTTTTAAGCTTTTTGTTTCTTAGGTTACAATAATATCTCCCTCGAAAGAAAGGGTTTATCTCCTTCGAAAGACAAGGTTTTTTCGATCTCTTTCAAAAGACAAGGTTTTTCGGACTCCTTCGAAAGACAAGGTTTTATTTGTGTTTAATTTGGTCTCCGATTGTGTGGGGCTACGATTAATTATGGCTCGGATTTGGGTTACGTAATCAGCATAAGAATTTACTTTCTCACAAAATTGCGAAGCGATGACGGATCCACTCAAAAAGTTGTATGAGACAACGAATCGAGAATGTACCGAATTGTTATATTTATGTATTTGGATTCTTAGCCCTTCCCCGATCAATTCTTGTTTGATTTTGTTAAATTTGTTTTCATTATCGTTAATTGTCAACTGTAGATATCGTATGACTTTAATTAATGAAATTTAGTGTCGTTTAGGACTTCTTTCCAAAAAAAAAAAATTACTAATTACTAATTATTAATTATAATAATTTATAATTAATTATTAATTAAGGATAGGAAAGTTATTTGAATGGTAAAAAGCCAAAAGCCAATACCAAAAACTAGTAAGACTAGCTTTTTATTTTTGGCGGAAAAGCCGGCTTTTTAGCCAACAAAAAAGCCATTTACCAAACACTTATTTTGGCTGTTTGATCAAGATGAAAAGCCAAAAGCTAAAAGCCAAACAAAAACTATTTACCAAACAAGGTCATTAAGTACTCCGATACTTGGAGTAGTCATGTTAAGACAGTCGATACCCTAACAAGAGTAAGAAGTCCTAATCCGATACCTTGATTTTCTCTTCGACAACTCAATTATCTTAATACATACGGAGTATATTTGAAGAGAAAATGTTAAAAGATGTGCAAGAGTCTTTTAGAATAGAAAAAAAAAAATTGTTTCATTGATGCCCCCTCACCCGTGTTTAGTAACAATAATAGGTTCTCGTATTTAATCTGTAGCAAAACTTAGCTATGTACCCGTACCCGTTACTCATAACCTTTATGAGTAATACAGAAGTTGAGTCATATGGACCCGAGAGTGCGTGCACAATGCAAGCCATATCACTCCTCATTTCATACTACCTCTGAAAATTTAGCCATGGCTTGACAAAATAAACAAGGATGATGACCACACCCGAGCCTTAACCTGACGCATACAAAGAAGAAGAAAAAAAATAATCGGGAAATCCTAATTCAGATAATAATGACCAAAAACAAGCAGAAAGGAACAAAAATGGCCTGCCAAACTAATGCTTATTAGTTATTACACCTGCAAAGTGCAGGACAAGGCAGAGGATAATGAAAACAAAAAAAAAACCTTGATTAAAGTATTCTAAAACCTGTATTAAACCATGTAACAGTCAGAAGTACTAAATCAGCAGACCCAAAAATTATTTTTCATCAAGGAAATTTGTCATGATGTTATTTCACATAGGTACCAAGTCTAAAATCCTCTTTTATCATATTGAAATAGAATATGAAATGTCGCAATCTTTCTCCAATATCATTGCATCATAATTCCCATATTCAACCTAGGACATTCCATTACCGAACAAAGACCTTAGATTTCATGACATCATATCAGGCCATAGTGTAGATAGTGGATATCTTACAAGACCAAACAAAGGATCACAACGCAGAAGATTAGCATTAAGTCAAATAATGAAATTTTTTAGCGCGTCATTAAGATTGAATTTTACATCAGTGCCGACAAACTCGAATGTTTAGCTAGTTCTAAATCACATCGAATCCAATGGATTGGACTAAAGTCTAGCTCACTGGCCCAATCACATTATTCTTGTGCCTAGATTAGGAAGAGAGCACTTTGATATAAAATTCCTAGTTTACTACCCTCTCGTTGCTCGCATCTAATCATGTAAACCAGAGTCCTAAAACTACATTATCACCCATAATTTGTCCATCAACAATTTTTATATGGTCTTACTTTTGCAAGTGCATAATCATTTGATCAAGTTTCTTGGACTTATTATGCTATGGGTACACATGGGCCCAATCTGGGCGGCCCCTCTTAAGCCACAAACCCAGATTGTTAGAAGCCTAACTATGTGTGACGATGAGGAAAAGGGATACAAGATTCGAATATGGGAGGTGTGGGGAAAAAAAAAAAAAAAAAACCAATGCTTTAACTAGCTTCTAATACCCCTTACGTGACCTGCTATACATCAAGAGTAAGCGTAGAATTCATAATTTCATACTTCGTATAATAGTTAAAAGTAGTCGTAAACAAGTTCTCATTTTAAAAGGTCGCTCTTTTAAATTATGTTCCCCCGGTAAAATCATCAAATTTTACTAAGAAAGAAAGGTTAGCAATTAACTGCCATTGACAATTGACATCTTTCCCTCCAAAAACTATTAAATCAACGACACTAATTGGATCAAATATGTCGTAAGGAACCACCATAATTAACATTGTAGACCCTGTGGGGTTCTCATCAGATCCATAAGCCAAAACAGTAGGTCCTCTACACCTGCTGGATCAAAGGTTCCTATAGTTCATACAGCTAAGTTGTAAAGTCAATACACTCATCAAGGTTCAAGGTGCATCCCTTATCTTTTAGACAAATGATTGACAAATCTCTAAGAATGGATTCATGTGCACCAAGGCATTTTAAAGTAAATTCTGGTATTTTTTGGATTTATTTTTTTCCCTGTATTAAAGTGGGTAGCATTAGGAAGAAAATAAAGCTAAGAGTGAACTCTGAAATTTAACTTTCCTAAATCTTATTTGCACTCTAATGCTTAATTAAATTTCAAGGACCGTGGTCTCTCATTCCTATAGGATCAACTTCGGAAAAATAAAACTTGGGGACTACAAGGAGTTAACTATACTCGGAAATACCTTTCTCTATTTCCAACAAAGAATGGGTAAAAGAGATTGAATAATAAAATGTTGACAAAGGAAAGAGGGAAATTGATTGGTCATTAAAGCTTAGAAAAAAAACAAAAGAAACATAAAAAAAAGAAAAAAAAAAAAATAGTAGCAGGATGTGAGTTATAACTATCATAGCCATGTCAAGGAATATGGCAAAAGACTACATTAGGTCGACTAAAACTAGAAAATAAGGTACTTATTTAACAACTTGCATTATAGTTCAATTAGTTTAGCCTACCCACACAAATGTGGAATGCCTGTACATAAAATCATTGACAAGAAGGGCTTCCTCCATCCCCTACCTAAAAAGGGGCCATTCACATAAAATTACATATACATAACAACAAGCTTTAATTTGAAATAATGAACACATTAAAGATTCGATATACGAGACAAGTTCAAATAATTTTTCTGCCAACAAATTAAAACATTGTCCTCTGTGCTTCAACAAGGGGTACAATATGCAGTAATAGTACATCTACCCAGTAAGGCAAGGCCTACCATACGAAACACTCAGACTTAATTTCATCTTTAAATCCATGCATGAGATCACCTAAAGTAGCTATAATTTATATGACATTCATAAACTACACCCTAATCTAATTGAAGATAGAAATGGCTGCCAAATTAGCAAAAAAGTACTGTGGGTGTACCTAGCTCAAGATTCACCCAAGTGTGGATTTTGCAGTGTAAAAAGCAAGGAATAATAAATAAAATGCACCCATGGAAAAGGAGGCAAACCCAGATATTATATAAGGCAACTTATTGGCTTAAAAATGTAACCAGTGATTTTGCTCAAGCCAGTAGTCATGCGAGGGGGAAGGGAAGGAGAAAATTAAGGCACACCACATTTTGTGGAATGGCTTACAACCAGTCTTACTTTGTTAAGATAATGTGGCACTACATTCAAAGTTAACAGGTAAGGCTACAAGGGGAAAGTTTGAGATAGACATTAGGAAAATCTATTCAAAGATAAGGGCTAAACTGTCCCCTCAAGAGCTTCTTTTTCCGTTCAAAATCCTATATATACAGCATGATCAGCAACTGTTGCATGTGGTAGAAAATTCTTCCTGTTCATCAAAAATTAAATGCTAAACGATTTGAAAGGAGGTTCATTGGAAATACAAAGAGATGCATGCACTTTAAAGAAGTTGTAAGGATAGTGTGCATCAAGTGAAAATTTATAAAGTTGTTTGTACAACCCTGGCAAATTAGTCAACAACAAAAAATTTAATGAAACGTTTGATCAAATTTAAATCCTCACTAAAGTAATACAATCAATATTAATATCAACATAATCCAATGCCCCTAAAGAGTATCCATCTCGGGTGAGGTGAGGTGTTTGGATGTATCGCAGCTTTACATAGAGGCTGTTTACACTTGACCCTAGATCTAGCAACAGTTTTCTACCACTTTACAGAAAATAAGTGTGCATGTTTTATTAAGCCGTAGAATCCTGTTTTACAGAATTGATAGATTCCTCAAAGATCAACGTTTTACCTAAAAGGCTAATACTGATTTAGTGTTCACATACTTTCTCCTCGTATCTCTTCACATAATAATTAACAAAGAAGTCTACATAAAAATACGGAGTAATGTTTTAAGTAAAAGCTGCAGAGGAACAGACAATTACAAATTTTTCAAGACCTACCACTTTATTATAGGGGGAAAAATAAATAACTTCCTCTCATGAATTTTATTTCCAATTAAGGAGAAATGTGACAGGTGAACTGTTAGTAGGGCTGATAAACAAGACCACAAGCAACAGCAAGTTCATACCAAGAGTTAAACATTGTCTTGACTGCCCACTATTGCCATTTTAATTGTATAGGTTTAATAGATTCTGCTACATGTTCAGCTTAAAATGCTGATTCCTCGGCATAAGCACCCCACAGGTTAATGACAAGATACATGTCTCTGGACGACCCCACACGCCACAGCACTTCACAAGCCCATCAGGGATTTGATATTCTAGCCAGCCCCTACCTTAATGAAGTCCACACTAAATAGTGTCTCTAGTCTGCTAGAGAAAATAATGCATATATAGATATATATCATGTGGGATAAGAGTAGTAATTAAATTTTTTTCAACCTAATATTGAGGGTGCTTTCGACATGAGAGTTGAAGCTTGCAGGATACATGGCAATGATCACAAAACCTATGACAACCATAGGGAAAAGAGAAGCCTATATTTTCAATGTAGGTGGGTAAATATTATAGGAAATAGCCATTTGCAGTTAGATTGTCATTAACAAGGAATTAACATATCACCACCGTCCAGCCTCTGAGCCTTTTTTCAAACAAGCCATTTTTTAAGTTCCTCCTAAGCACCTTTATCACAAGTTTATCATAACATTGACTATAGGATATGTGTTTTAATTCTCCTACAATTTTAAGAGAATGCCACCACCTCCTTAAGCCTCTAGATGGTAATCCCCAGTGGTCATGGCCTTTGGATAGTAATTTAAACTCTTAAGCTCTCAGAAAGAAGCTTTTTTACAATGTTCTTTTATGTGCCTAAATAGCATGTATTGAGGCACAAACTTGAACTTAAAGGATTGGGTTTCTAAAACTTCTAAAGAGGTTTAGGAGCTCAGATCTAATTCCCTCGTCAAACTCCAGAGATTGAAAATTTTCCTACTGTCTATCTCAAAATTTTCCTACTGTCTATCTCAAATTTTCCTACTGTCTAACTATGGTCTTTCCCCAAACTTATTAAGGAGGCTCTCCAGCGACCAACATCTTAAATTCTTATATATCACCATCAAATAAAATCAAATTTAATACTATTGGCTCGTTTCACATAGACACCAAGAATTGTAACCTCTTTAAGGTATAAGTGTTTTTTGCCTCCAATCAAACTTCATTTTGTTTTTCTTTTCATAATGTCCTCAAACCTCATATACATTCCAAGTGTCTCCATAATCCCTATAAGAAAAATTCTAAGATCTTCAAGGCTCTACACAATACCCTTGAGCAATAAATAAAAACCACCAAAACATGTTACCAGTTGCACTTACATATAAACTTGTTTAGACTTTGCTCATGAGCATGAAGATGCCCTTAGCATTAGATCTTAATGTTCCAATCAACTCTTAAACCACAAATATAGATCTACAACCTCTCATTATGTGGGGCCTTGAGGTTCCTTGACTCTTCAATTTCAGTACCTCCAGTTTTGTGTTCCTCAGTAATAGTCCTTTTAGTCCTCCAATATAAACTAAGTACAAGCATTTTATCTGGAAAATATGCAGTCGTGCATATAATTCTTGTAAAATTTAGCAAGGATATCCAACTTACGTATTTGATTTGGAAATCTTTGACGGTACAAGTAAAGTTGTCCTCAATTAAAAGACCCATCTAAGCATCAAACAGAATTAACTCTTAAGTTGTCTCATTAAATCATCCATACGCATATTCATTGCATTGGCTAGTATGCTTCAAGTTCACACCTTTATTCTCATTAAGCTTTCAAGAAAATACTTGCTAGGATATCTCCTTGAATTACACCAAGGATAAATAATAGTCTCTTTAGGTCAACAGACTTCAGAGTTCACTAGGTTTAATCGATTAAGAAAAGGTGATAGAACCTCTATGCTAAATTTATGAAGCAAATTTCTAAATCAAACCTGTCCTGACTAAACCAGATTTGGCAAGTGATTTACTGAGTTTATATGTCCTATACATACTCAGAACCTTACATTCCAATGCTTCCATGTATGGCTATATCACTCAAATAGTATAACTTATATAGCCTATGCTTTTGATCAACCAATTCTAGCTCCTAATACTTTTCATAAACACTACAACCAATTCTAGCTCTTGACAGACAATGATCTTAATTATAATTGCTACATCACAATTTCAACAATTTACTATATGCTCTGAACACTATGTTACATTCATAAACAACCAATCACACAAAGAATTTAACAAGTAAAACAGTAGAATTTAGCTTAAAAGACAATTACCCTCATTTCTTGTAAGACAGAACATCATAGCGCTTCCGAGCCAACTTAACACAATCCAACCAATGCAAAATCTGGTAATTGGGATCTCTCTCCACCACCACATCATCCACCGTAATCTGAACCGAACCCCGAAAACCCGAAACTCGGCCACGAACCCGGGCATCAAAACCAATTTGAACTCGGCTAGAATGAATGTTTGCCATTTGGGCAATTGAGTGAACATCTGATGGGCATCGCCGAGAAAAGTAAGAAGATGTCATCTGATTCAACCAAAGAATACATTGGACACACCCAGTTCCATCATCAATGGAAAACCTCAGGAATTTGTCGGGCTTGAGGTCCCGAGTTACGACAACTCCGAATACTTCGACCCGAGAAATGGGGATTCCCTTACGGTAGAAGACAATCGAGTCACGGGAAGAAGAGGAGGAGAGAGAATGGGATTGGGTTAAAGAGTTGAGGTCGAAGGCGAGGAGTTTGACATTGATGTTGTTTAGCGAATTTGGGTTGATTGAGGGTTCATAGTTTGCTGGTTTCTTGTTTGAATGATTTGACATTCTGGAAATTTGAATGAAGTTTGTAGGTTTTTCTGGGTTTTGATGACTTTACAAGGAAGAGATTGGTTTTGGCGGGGAAGCTATGGTGGATGTGATCAATTAAAAACCTAATTAGATTTGGGTTTGGGAATCTAAAACCTTTTATTTTTTTATGAGAACTCGGCTACTGTAGCTTAAGAACAGTATTTCGGTTACTGTTGAAAATGAAGAGTGATAATAAGACTTTTTTGCCCTTTTTTCCAAGCTTTGATCAAAATCATCATTTTTAGGGTTTAATTGGGGGTTTTTACAAAAATTAGTGTAAAATTGATCACCTAAAAGGAGATCAGCTGATATCTCCGGCAGATGCGCTTAGAAGTCTGGCAAAAAAGCAGCAAGCAACAGAAGTTGGAAATCTGCTTCAAATTATGATGTTGGTTCTTGCTTTTGTACTTGGTCATGTTTTGCGTCGCCGTAAATTTTATTATCTTCCTGAAGCTAGCGCTTTTCTTTTGATTGGTATAAATCTCCCTCTTTTGATTTGTTGAACTAGGTATTTTTTAGTTAATGTTGCATGTGTGTTGTTTTTTGTCGATTTCGATTCTTATTTGCATGATTTTGGTCCAATATGGAGTGTCTAAGTGCTGTATTTGTATTGGAGTGTTGAGTATTTGTTACAAGTACTTGAAGTAAAATAAAGAGTCAGGGTAGCATATATGTTGTTATTGATGCTAACACGGGGTGTCTGCTATTTATATTATAGTTTTGGGTGTTATTGGTGATCTGATTTAATCCTTTTTTGTTCCCTTTTATGCCTGATGTTTGCTGGAATGAATGAAGTGTATAAGTGTTGTATCTATGCTTGAGTGATGAGAATCCAATGTGGGTACTTCAGGTGATCATGGGGTTTCCGGATACCTTTTAAAAAGTGTAATTGGTAAGATGGTGCATTTAAGAGAGGGCCAATGGAGGGTTTTGGGTGAGATTAGTTTAAAATGAATCCGTAATTGGAAATTTACATGATTACATGCATCTTAAAGCAGAAGCTGATTACTGTAAATATTGTCCATGTATGATAATTTTATACTTATGGCGGTATCACTATTTGTATAACTCTTTTGAATGTTATTCTGAAAGAGACCTTCCTATTAAATTGAGTTTTTGCTGTCAATTATCATACAGTGAATTTGATGGAATTTCAGGTTTACATTTGCAAAGGTAGATGTTATCTTAGTTAATTATCTGAAAGTGAATTAATTGTGGTTGAGTTGTTCTGTTCCAGACACTAGGCAAAGAGTGATAACATAGTGTTGGTTGCTAAAGTAAGAGCTCGCAACTTTGCAGAAAGGTAGCTCTTACATTCAAACTGCTTTATGTTGCTGAAATTCTTCTCTACATGATTCTGTAAGTTCTCTCTCATCTCTTGTCTTTCCCATTGCAATCTCTCTCATCTCCCTTCTTCCCCTTTTTCCATCCTTCCCTACTGATTTTTTTTTTCTTTTTAAAACGAGAATTTAGATATTTTGGGTTTAGGGTATAGTAGGATCAATGGTTTCTGATGATTTTTTTTTTTTTTTTTTTTTTTTGAGATGCTTATGCCCCATTTTGATGTCACAGTATTACTTCTACAATAGGTCATGTTTGATTGGGTTGGCTAAATGGCTGCAGCTGAGAAGCTTGACTAAAGATGGGTTGTCTTTAGTACTGTCAAAACGGTTTTACAGTTTGGTTTCGGTTTGGTTTGAAATCGGGTCGGTTTGAAATCGGTTTAAATGTCTTACGGGTTGGTTTTAGTTCGGTTTAAATAATTATCGGTTCGATTCGGTTTCGGTTTATTCTTGAACGGTTTAAATTCGGTTCGGGTAGTAAACGATTCGGTGCAAACGGGTTGCGGTTTGTTAACGGTTCGGTGTAAACGGTTTTTATCCCGTTTTAAATTCGGTTCGGGTTGTAAACGGTTCGGGTTGTAAATGGTCCGGGTAGTAAACGGTTCGGTGCAGACGGGTTGCGGTTTGTTAATGGTTTTTATCCCGGTTAGAAACGGTTCGGTTCTTTTTTAGTTCAGTTTTATTTTAGTTCGATTTATAACTGGTTCGGTTTGTTAGCGAGTTCGGTTCTTCTATGATTTAACATTATTTGGATCAGTTTTATTTTAGGTTTACTAAATTACGGTTCGGGTCTGTTTTTGATTTTAAAAAATCGGATTTTTATCGAGTCGTTCAAAATACTCCTAGTAGGAAGTGGTTTGTAAAATGGTTCGAATTATAAGCGATTCGGTTCATAAACGGTTCGGTTTATAAGCGATTTGGTTTATAATCAGTTCGGTTTATAAACGGTTCGGTGCAAACGGGTTGCAATTTGTTAACGGTTCGGTGTAAACGGTTTTTTATGCCAGTTTAAACGGTTTCGGGTTAGAAACGGTTCGGTTTAGATTTGATTCAGTTCTTAAACGGTTTAACGTTTACTCGGATCGGTTCGGTTTCGATTTTACTAACATACGGTTCGGGTCGGTTTTCGGTTTCATAAAATCGGTTTTTAATCGGTTCAGTTCTCATTTGGATCGGTTGAAACGGTTCGGTTTCACCAGTTCGGTTCGGTTTTTGACAGTGCTAGTTGTCTTATTTAGATAAATTTATTGTGAAGAGTTATGAGGTTGGGATTAGTAAGACTGCTACTTTATTGTGGAAGTGTTTGGTTGTTTTCTTTAATTTTTATTTTTGGATGGCATGAAGAGCAAAGAGTTACAATATAGCTGCAGATTATGTCTCCAATATGAAACTTTTAATAATGGCTAAACTTGAGTGAGCAATTAGCTTAGGTTGTTTGTTGACTTCAGGTTGCAATTAAGGTGATTTTCATTGATAACTAACCCTTAATTTTACCACTCTGAGCTATGATTTCTATTTGTCAAATGTTAGTCTTATAATGTTTTAGGTTTGCGGTAATATTCCAAAGACCAATTTAACAAATCAATTTAAGGCTTTGTTTAATCTTAATTTTGAGGTTTGAACTTATGGTTTATCATTATTCTTTTTAAGTAATGAGTTTATTGTAATTGTGTCTACAGCTTTGTTTATTATCCCTGAGGTCATGATTTGCTTTAAGTGTATTTTTAGATGAGTGGAATTACTTTTTGTTTGTTACTTTTCAATTTGCTTTGATTGTTCATTTATTTGCAGTACAATATCATGTGACTTTGCCATTTTAGCTTAGGGTTGTGCTTTAGATGGAAATTTTAATTTGAATTTAATCCTTTTGATACTTTATAATTGTACATTGTTTCTATAGTTATCAGTTGAACTTGAGGTCCTTTATTCTTTTCAATTTTGTTTAGCTTTCTTATCAAATGTTGATTCCATATGACTGACTTTTTCTGGTTTTTCTCTGTTGTTCTTCTTTGGTTTTAGTGCGCTCACCTGGAGCTTGATCCATCAAAATAATCTGTGTGGATTACTAAAGCAAAGCTTGGAGTTGTTGCGCGAGAATTTTGTTCAAGCGTCTTCAGGTATACAGACTATACTCTACAATTTACTACTGAAATCTTGATTGAATTGTGTGGGTGCATGTTTATAATATGATCGACTTTTAGGGGCTGAATAAGTAACTCTGGGCTATCCTTTTTATCTCATTGCTTAGTCTATGCTTTGTATGCTCTCTTTGTTTTTATCTGTTACAAATGACAACTCATGAATGCTTTCTTAGCTGGGGTATGCATAAGCTGCTAATTATTAGCTTGTAGGAAATTAATGCTATAAATTGAGAATTGAAGGTAATGAGAGTTATTTTCTCGGGAAGAACAGCTTAATGAGAGAAAAGGTGAATTTTATCATATTTTTGGTAATATATTCGTGTCCGAACGTTAGTGCCTATTTTTGAGTTTTTCTCCCAGATTTTATGATGTGGGTTTTTGCTTATTTTCTTTAACTTGTTCTTTTTGCTGTTTATTGACTGTTTTTTCCGATTATTCTTGCTTTATATGTGTAGAGATCAACAAGGAAAGATGGGAAGCTTGAATGAAGATTGAAGTGATAAGCAACATTTTCCTCTCTTAACGATCAGTGAAAGAGTGAAAGAGCAACATCAAGTTAGTTCTAATGCTTGTCTGAGGCCTTTAGTTCTTTGTTTATCTATGTGTAATCCATCACTCATATTTATTTTGGTTAATTGAATTTTGGAATTTGGGTTTTTTTTTTTCCTTTCTTATCGTTTTTACCCTATAATTAAAATTTTAATTTGAGTAGTACTTGTCCTGCTATTTTTGATAGCTTAGGTAATCTTGGTGTTACGGAGTAATTGATTTAACTAGAATGCTAGAAGCAAGCAATACGAAGTATGAATGACCTTTTTGTTCTTATTATTTTCTTTCTTCCCCATTTGCAGGTAACACAATCTGCACTTGATAAAGCAAACTTAACTGCTAAAGATCTTTCTGCAGTAACAGTAACTATTGGTCCTAGATTAAGTTTTTGCTTGTGTGGTAATCTATTTGGTTGACTATCTGTGTGTCTGGTTTTATTTACAAAATAGAAAAATAGCTCACAGTTCTTATAAATTTGAGCAATGGGCATAGAGGCCACGTGTGTTAAGCAAAAGCTTGGGAATATGGTTGAGGAGATTAGGAAAAGAAGTGATGACAAAAATCTGTCTATATAAAATTCTTACTTTTCTTTTTCTTCCAAAACAACAAATATTGGTTTAAACGTGAAACAAATTGTGAATCTCCTTCTATAGCAGTTCATCATTAGTTAACCAAACTAAGGAGCAATTTCCAGTCTAACCGATTAAACCAAACTATAAACCATAACCTCTCTCTTTCCTTAATTTCCATTTTTTAGCATCTTTAAAAACCAAATAAGATGTTAGTTATCAGAATAATTCATCTCTTAATTTGTTTCATAGTTGTTGTGTAACAGTTCTGTATTATTTTCTTCATATTATATTTCCTAACATTTTTTTAATCATTTTACTTTGGAAGAAATAACAAGATTATGTGTGTTGTTTAATCCAGTGTCCATCTCATATCCATTAAATTTGTTTTGGAAAATAGTATAGATATATTTTTCTTCTGCGAACTCTGTAGTAATGCAGCCACACAACTTCTATTGCAGGTGGAAACTATGGAATTCCTGGAAGATTGCATAGATATGTATTTGGAAAAGTAAGTGGTATGGTTCCTCGTTTCAGGTAAGAATCACAAACCTTGCTGCTTATGATGTGATTATAATCAGTTACTGTTCATAAGCTACACAGCAACTATCCTCGTGTCCGTTTAGATATATTTTTCTTCTTCAATTCAATGTTTACAGGTACTTTTGTCCAATTAAGAAGCCTTCTAATTTAGGAATTCCTAACTCTGTAAAAAAGTAAAAATAGTTTTGATTTCTTAATCTATTGTTATTGTCAAGTAGTTATAATTTTCAGGCCATTTAGAGTTTTAGACACAATTGTTGGTATGACCTTTGTCAATAACACCTCCCTAATCACCTCTTTGTTGACATTCTGGAGTGCCTTTGTTTCCTATGTGCCTGCTGCTCTGTTTTTTCTTGACTTCTTAGCTCTTTCTTTGACAGTGAATGGGAATATGCCATACTTCCCATCATAGAGTAGTTCCCCATTTATGTCATACAATGGCTTCCCAATGATTGTCATGAACATTGCCTTAAGCTTGAATCTTCTTAACTGTTGTGTCTTGTAGGGATCTTCCTCTGTAGGAAGGAGATAAAATCTCCTTTTATCAGGATTGAGATAGAACCGTTTCTCATCTATGTGTATGACATGGTTCATGTCAACAAAAGTGGGGTCCTCATTTGCTGTGAGTAGGTTTATATGTGACAGAACCCATTTCATTCTAGCTACCTTGTGGTATGATGTGTGTGTTCTCAGCCTTCCCTTTTTCTTCAAATTATGAAGAGTGACATGAGAAATCTTCAAGGCAACTGCATAACTTCTTTCTGTCTGCCTTAGATGTAGAGGGACTGACTGTAGGAATACATCTGAAAATTCCCTTGGCTTTGGACCTATTCGGCCGTACTTCTTAGTCCTGACATCAATCAAATTCCCCTGTGCCATTTGTTTTTTAATGTCAATGAATATTCTAGTGATTGTTGATTTGTGAATATTGAATTGAACTAATCTTGCATTTTCACCAACATTGCATCAACAATTTCCCTTTTCTTTTGCAAAGTGAGCTACTTCTTTTGTGTTTGTTGATTCCCAACTTCATTGAATACTTGCATGTCATTGTCTTCATCCTCTTCATGTGCAATGTGAACATCTTGTGTGCCTTGCTACCCATTTCTTCTTCTTCTTCTTCTTCTTCTTCTTCTTCTTCTTCTTCTTCTTCTTCTTCTTCTTCTTCTTCTTCTTCTTCTTCTTGCATGTTTTCATTTTCTGTTTCATATTGCTCTAAGTCTTCATCTTGCATTTCTTCTTGTTGATCATAGTAGATTTCTGTCATTGTTTCCTCTGTTAGTATTTGATCACATCATAGAACAAAGCTTCAATAAATTATGCCATGCCTTGTGTCTGATTTTTTTTTTTTCCTCAGATTGAGGTTGATGATATAGGATTGGCTGCTGTTTTTTTTTTATTTTTTTTATTTTTAGGAGATGAAGCTGCCCTAGGTGAATATGTAGATAATGAAGGTTGCTAGGTGATGAAGATGATGAAGATTGAAAATGTGAAGCACTAATTTTAGTTTAGGGAATTTTTTGGGTAAATATGGGCTAATCATGGGTAGTTAGTGCTAACTTTTGGGTGAACATTTGATCTTTTGAAAAATTTCTGGTGTGTAATTAAGTGTGCATCATTGAATGCTTGTGGCAGATTTGGGGGCTAATATTTATAAGCCTCATAAATGATGAATACTTGGGTTTTTTTTTTTTTTTCAAGTAAAATGAATACTTGGTTTAAATATGTTGTTCTTTTTTTAAAAAAAAAAATAAAATAAAATAGAAGGGAAATAAAAACCCTCCCAAAATTTCACTCAATTCGAATTCTTTGTGAAAAATTGGGAGGTAAAACAAATCCCTCCTAAAATTAGCATATTTTCCCACCAATTTGCAAGTGGGTGGGTCCTACTTTCTCTCTCCTCTTCCTTTAATTACTTTATAAAAATTTTCCTAATCTTTGCCCCTTAAGTTTTGCCTTGGTAACCGCAACCCCCTCCAAAATTGCACATAACATTTAACGGAGGTAATAATATAGATTATATTCTTATTGACTTATTGGCCATTTTACACAATAAACTAACTAACCAAATGCACCTATGCCCCCAAAGTTTAATTGCTTTGGCGAAACTTGATCTTTAATATATTATGCCTACTTCTTCTTTCAAAAAAAAATTAACTACTGCCTAGTTATAAAACACTATTACGCAAAACGCTAATAAAAACAATTTGTCAAACACGCTAACATTAAACCTTTAAACTCTAACAAGCTAGTTTAAACCGTTAATAGAGATAAAGTCGAGAGTTTTCCAAAAGATCAGTCATCACAATTTATATTTATATCCATATCAAAATTTTAATCCATATCCATTTATCTGGGAGCATATATAAAAGCTGAATTCATAAAATTGATTAAGTTAGTAATCCTCACAAAGAAAAAGATAAACATCTACAGTTAAATTCCCCTCTCTCTTTCTAATGGCAGATCAAGGAAAGCGGGCTGAGATCTTTGAGCTCGACAATGGTTCAATGCATGTAAAAATCTCAAACTATGGCTGCACAATCACTTCTTTATCAATCCCTGACAAAGATGGTACATTTATTTTCAATAAAATTTTTGATCTTTTCATCTAATTTAAGTTTTTTCCTTAATTTCTTTTCTGGGTTTTATTATTGCATGTATGATAATTGATGGGTTTTGTCTAATTTTCGTGAAGGTAAACTTGCGGATGTTGTATTGGGATTTGACTCTGTCGACCCTTACCTGGTAATTTATCTCTTTCTTTCCAGGATTTTGCATTGTATTAATAATTTTTTGTTTGAATTTTTGTATTTTATTGATGAAAAACGTCTGTTTATTTCGCAAATTATCTAGATTTTTTGGAATTTCTGATGAAAATTATTTTAGATGGCATGAGCTTGTTGGTTGAATTCATGAACATTGTGGGATTAATAGGTTTATAAATGGGGTCAATAATTATAAGATATGAGTATGAAATTTAATAATTTTAGAACTGTATTGTAGATCAATTTTGGAAAATCTTAAAGGTTGTAATGTTGTCATGATAATACACTTAGGTAAGTCAGTAAGTGAGACTTTTCTTGTAGTCAACCAAACTCAATTTTAAATCCAAGCCCAAATTCGGATCCTGAAACGAACATGCTTGTATTTGCCTTTGAGGCTGAATGCAACATCAGTTGTTCTTCCTATTGAATTTCTTACATTTGAGCTGTCGGGTTTCTTTGCAACAAGTAATGATCTATGATCTTCAATGTTTCTGTCGCTAATTAATGTCTAATTATTTTTAACCCAGCAAGGAGCTGGATCATATTTTGGTTGCATTGTTGGTCGTGTTGCAAATCGAATTAAGAATGGGAAGTTTACACTTAATGGAGTTGAGTACTCTTTGCCTGTGAACAATCCCCCAAATAGTCTCCATGGTAAGATAAATTTAGCTTCTGAGATTCTTAAACTTGTGTTATCTCTTATCTCTGCGACTGTTGACATATGAGATGATATTATTTGTTGCTTTCCTTTGTTTATAAATTGTCATGTGAGACTCCCTAGTCTTGGTATTTAATTTCTGAATCCTCTTTATGATATAGTAAATATTGACTTCTTGTTGTTGAAGACAGAATCTGATAAATATTATTGGATCAAGCCTTCACTCTGTCTTCTTTATGCCTGTTATCTTTCAAAAGGGTGTGACTGTGTTCTTTATATACTCTCTGAACTGTTAGAATTAAATGTGGTAGTGAATTGAATTTAGGTATCCCTTATTGACCCTAAACTTGAACTATGTGGTATTGAATTTAACTTACTCCGCCTGAATCTATTGCTTTTGAAATAAGTGAAAATACAGCAAGAACGCTGAAGGCCTAGGTTTTTTTTTTTCTCTTTTTATATGATTATCAAGTGCCACATTGCATTTATGCCTACATTAATCTTGGCCCAAAAAGTGACCTGGTGGCCAAAGCACTACAATTGACATTATTTACATCTTTACAATGTGAACTAGTTCCAAATTGGGCCATTGTTTCGCTTGGATTCTAGTTCCATGTGGATTAGGTTGGACATCGAATTATGTTCCTTTTATCTGTACATTCCCCTTACGTGTTTCCTTATAATTTTAGATCTTTTCATTTAGGTGGCCATAAAGGATTTGACAAGCAGATATGGGATGTAGTTGCCTATGAGAAAAACGACACTCCCTCGATTACTTTTAAGTATCACAGTCATGATGGCGAGGAAGGTATGCTCTCTATTGTCACTTCCCTCTTCTGCTGACTACTGAATTTTTTTAGTGTGTGTTTCAGAGTTTACATCAATGAACATTTATCATATTTTACACCTTGTTTATACACTAAATTAAGTTTTTGGAAGAGAATACAAAATATCACTTGGTATATTTTTAATTTTCAATCTATTTGTAATTCCTTACCGTGTTTCTGTAGGCCTGATTAATATGTCAAAAACATTTTGAAAGAATCTGCTAACGCTATACTCCAATAGAGTCAAACTTCATAGTACAATTTTCTAACATTCACCTATTTGTAAAATAAACTGATGCTAAATCTATTCGTTTTCCAAACAAAGCCCTAAGAAATGTTCTTCATGAAACAGGTTATCCTGGTGATCTTTCTGTGACTGCAACATATACTCTTACTTCCAAAACAACCATGAGGCTAGACATGGAAGCTGTGGCTGAGAACAAGGCCACTCCAGTCAATCTTGCTCAACATACATATTGGAATCTAGCAGGGCACAATTCAGGGCCTGTGCTTGACCATCATATTCAAATACGGGCAAATCACTACACTCCAGTTGACGAGAACACAGTCCCAACCGGAGAAATTGTCTCAGTTAAAGGCACACCATTCGATTTTACTTCGGAGAAGAGGATCGGTCAGGATATTGATAAAGTTGGCATGGGATATGATCACAATTATGTGCTTGACTGTGGGGATGAAAAGACAGGATTAAAACATGCTGCTAAAGTCAGGGAACCTTTGAGCAAAAGGGTCCTTGACCTCTGGACTAGTTCCCCTGGCATGCAATTCTACACTGGTAACTATGTGAATGGAGTCAGTGGGAAAGGTGGGGCTGTTTACAACAAACATGCTGGACTTTGTCTCGAGACGCAAGGATTCCCGAATGCTATTAACCAACCGAATTTCCCTTCTGTTGTTGTTGAACCTGGTAAAAAATATCAGCACAGTATGTTGTTTGAGTTCTCAATTGCATAGAGTGTCTTTTGTAGGTTCTGTTTTAGTATTTCCTAAATAATATGTCCCACCTGTGTAATGGCTTGCAGACTGATTCCGTAATAAATGAATAATGAGTGATTTTATTATCCTTTCGTATGCAAAATTTGCCTTGTGTTATACAGTTCGTAGTTTGTAAATTGTACTGATGTTGGTTAATTAGATTAATCTGCAAAAAATTACTTTAGTTTGAAACTTGTGAGTTATGACCATGCATGAAGGCATGAAGCCACCGAGTAATTTTCATTAGCTTTTTGTCAGAAGTTGACATCGTGTAAGCCAAAGGCCCAAAAGGAATTCCACCCCAAGCAGCCAGGGTTGTGAACCCTGCCCAAGCAGCTAGGGTATGTTAATCTTGCCACAAAACATAATGATCCTAGACCAGTTCACAATAGACGATAAGTATAGCTTAGGTAGAAACTCTGTCCTTGTGGTATTTTTATCTCTCATTTTGGTCTGAAAGTACGAAGTGTATAAGCCGCAGTTACATTCTTCTCCTTAAATGTGTTTAACATAGTCCAAGTCAAGTTGTTGGGAAATAAATGATGAGTAAAAATTAATTTCTTTTAATGTGTTATATCAGTAGCAGGAGAGAATCAAACTGGTTTATAATTCATGCCCGAGCTGTTCAATCCAGCTCTTTTCATCAACAATCACGAGTTAAAGGGATCATTTTGAATTTGCATGTTATATATTCTGAAAGGATCACAATAGTAATGGAATGAACACAATAATACTCTAGAGGGGGGGGGTTGAATAGAGTATGGGCGTTTTTCGCAAAACACAAAATATCAAGGTCTTGAAATTAATTTCTAGGCGGAATAAACTAATTTCAGACTTAAAGTCAAGGCTTAGAAAACAATTGATACAGCAAAGTTGATTGCTAATCAGAAAGTTAGATGCGTTTGTTTGAACTTAGCAAATGATCAGTTTGAACAACACAAAATTAAGTGCAAGAACAGAAAGTAAAGAACACAAGGTAATTGTTACGAAGTTCAGCACAAAGGCCTACGTCTCCGCTTAGGGTTGTTAAACCCGTAGGATTTTAACCAACTTTTATTTCTTTCCTTAGAGTTCTAAAGCAACCTAGAAGATCTCACTATCTTCTCTCCGTAGCACCCCAGCTACACCTTAGACACTCAGTTCCTAGAAATAAAAGCTAACACACTCAAACAACTTCGAGTATTATAATTTTACTACGAAGTGTATCACTCAAGTATTACAATGTTAAGCACAAGTGTACACTCTCGTATTTTTTTCCCTCACTTTTTAAGTAATAGACAAACTATGATTGAATGAGAGAAAGTATAACTCTAGAATGGCATAAAACTTCTGAAAAACTTCGATGATCAAATCCAGCAAGTCTTCACGCTATTTATAAGGCTTTTAGGCTGATTTCAAATGTTGCAAAACTGACTTCAAACGGTTTGAAAGTCTTTAACAGAATTCCTTAATTCTTGCTTCAACGGAATTTTCGATTCTTTTGAAATTCAAACGTTGTGGGCTGTTGCATTCTGTTTTCAACGATTATCTTTTTGAAGATATCAGCCAGCCGTAATCTGTTACAATTACAGGCTAACAAATTCCTTGAAACAAGGTTAGGCAATATAAGATAAAAGTATTCAAAACATGATTTATTTATCTTAACCGAAAATTAATCATGATAAAAATTCTAAAATAATAACTTGATAAAATAATTAATAACTTGATAAAATAATTAACAAAAAAATAATCAGAAACATTATCATTTAAAATACTTATGCAAAAATAATTCAAGTTAACAAAATTAATTTATCATACATTTTGGGCTTTCAACACAAGTATCTATATTACAAAAGTCCACGCACAGCCATATTAGTACATTAGTTGGGTTTGACTTCCATCATAATAAAGTTAGAATAAGTAACAAGGCTATTCATCAAGGTGGAGTCTTCATATTCATTGTAAATATGAATCTACCATCAAGAGAGTAACTTGATAGAGAAGAAACAGGAAATCCAGTACATAACTTTGAGATAAAAGCAGCCTATATTAAACATTTCCGGTACATAATTTTTGTATGCAAAACTTGTCTTTGTGCAAAAATCCCCGTGCTTTATATACAGATTACAGAATATGTGAGGGGGCCTTCAGTTAACAAGCTTAGTCAAGAAGGAAATAACTTTGAAGGCAATAGTACACAGGCATATTGATCATATTTCCGGGCTAATCATTTACTACTCGAAGGCGTCAGTTACTTGTTAAGGTGGAGGACACTGATTTCTCTGAAAGAGTCCTGTAAATGCCACTTATTGTCTTTGGAGTAGTTCTACAGCAACCACCAAATAGAGAAGCCCCTGCCTTCTGCCAATGTTTCACATAAGAAACAAAATCTTCATCTAGAACCCCTGTATTTTGCTGCAAGATATGCATTGAGTCAGGCATGAATTTACAATTCAAACAGATAACAGTCAAGCAGCTACCCATTAGTGACAGCGAAATGAGCTAGGTGAATACCTTGACATAATACAGAAAACCCAACCATTTCTACAAATTATGAGACAGTAATACTTTGAAAAGTATACCAGGCATTCTGGCAACATAAGTTCTGCTAGTCTAGTGGTGCTACTCTCAAGTCTTGACATTATGACAGACGTCACCAATACTACCGAAAAAAGAAGATAATTAGGCAGTACTTAATAGCAGTAGACAAAGAAAAATATTGCATACAGAAGAAACAAATTCTCTGAACAAGCACAGCATAATAACTGTGCTCAACATAGGCTTACAAATCAGTTGAGAACAACTATATTTTTCCTCCAGTCGGACCGTCAGTTCAATTATTCTTGAATTTGCATCAACAGAAAGACTCTGCAGTGCATTTTAAAAAGCTTGGTAAAGTAAGTCTCTACTTTTTACCCCTACAATAGAGAACTAACATCTCAAATATAGATGACCCAAAGTTCCAATCAGAGATTAATAATTGTAAACCAGATTTGAGCTTTTGCACTCCTATATCACTCCCTACTTTCTAGTAGTGTAAGAATTGAGAGTACTTAATCCAAAGAGTTGGCAGTCACTGAAGCAGATTATATAAGGGCCTGAAGAGACCCTCAAAGGCTGCTCCATAGCCAGAGGAATTTCTTATGCAGCTTTTCTGATAACAATTAGTGGTGTTCGAGTCTTAAGTGCATCATCTTTACCAGGTTATAGAAAGGTCTAACAAGTATGACTTCTAATTTTTTTTTATTATTTTTTTAAAATTACAGGAATGCTGAGGATCTTTTTCAGGTCCCATTTCATAGATTGACACAAGGCAAGTTGGCAACCTAGGAGACTATTAATAAATAAATAAAATAAAATAAAAATTATTTTTTTATAAAAAACCTGGTAAATTTCACTCTGATTATGTTTAGCCAGAATGAGTGTTTAGAACAAAACTTAAATCTTCAATCTGGTATCTATACAATCAAGTGGCCATTCAAACAACAGCATGAGCTCTTGTTTTCAGTTGATATTTCCATTAAATATTGCCAAAGACAGAATGACCTTTCCTATTTAGAGGTAATAAGTACGGATATGGTGTCAAACAAACACGGGATGATCCCAGAAGATCTCCCATCAATTCAACCCCTGAAAATTCTCAATGGTGTGACTTAAAAGCCCAGAAGAATTCTCTCCAATTCCTATTAAAACTTTCTAATGCTCATATAAAGAGTCAAGGAGGACAAACAAAGCTTAAATCTCATGGTAAACCAAAATGAAGGGACCATCAAATAATCTCATAACGCTACTTTCAGGCCTCAGTGCAGATGTTAGAACCCTGGAAAGTCTCACAACCTTCTAAATGGGATCTACGACATGTGGATGCAGTGCTTACTATAGTCAAAATAGCCAATGTGTAGGGCATTTTAAGAGTTTGTTTGAGAGCTTAGGAGATTTGTCTTACAAGTGGTGTTTGCAATAGATAGGTATGACCTATGAATTATTTAAGGGAAAAATCTTTTCCTGATACAACTGATCACTAGGAAGCCTAGAACTTCCCTTCTAATTCCAATATATAGTTTTCAGTTTTTAAGTGTTTGGTGTAGAGAGACCTGCAAAGGGCAGATGATATAGCAGGATTTGATCCCAAGGTCCTAGGTACCACCCTCCAAGGCTTTCACCAACTAAACTAGTTAGCATCCACAATTCATAATTTTCTTAGTGTCCTAAAAGGAAAACACGTGGCAAAAATAACATCCTTCTGGTTGTGGATCTTTACTTGGGTGTGGTAATCTATGTCACACATGAAGAAATTAGTTTGGGAAACTTAACACTAATATCCGTAGAGACTATCCAGTGTTGCATGGAATAGTCTTCAGGTCATAAGTCCATAACTCATTGCCTATGAAAGGGCCTATTCACTAATGTTGTGTGTCATATATATATCCAATAATAGATCCCCATAATTGAAAAAAGCAGAGTAAAAACTCATAATAATAACCATTTAGTTAACAAAACTGAAGAGAAAAAACTCACCACCCACTCCTTTATAATGGGATCATAGGTTTCACCACTGTTCGGATATATAATAATTGGTTTTGTTGCCACCTGAAATAATTATCCACACAAGCTATTAGAATTTCAGTGCCAGATTGCTGCTTGAGTATATATAAAACACTATAGCAGGAAACAGAGACAATATCAGGTTTCATTTTATTTCAATTGAGAAATTTCAATGGTACCCTTTTTGAGCCAGTAGAGTTTGAAAAACAAGAAATAATCCTATATTTCCTCCAGATATAAGAACAAGCAGAAGAAAACCTACTCTAATTTTACCTTTTTAATTGACAAAATCAGTCCTTGAATAAACCTGGGAGGAGTACAATTAATTCCAACTGCAACAACCTTCTTGCTAGCCTCAGCAATTGATGCACACTCAGGGAAGGAATCGCCACTGACCACATTTTCACCATCCTTTGAGCTAAAGGTAAACCATGCTGGAATATTTATATTTTCCTCTTCAAGTAGTTCAGCATAAGCCTGGACATAGGACATAACAGCCAAGGTAAAGGCATTTTAGAGTGCCAATATACACAACTTTTGTGAGTGTCATTAACCAAATTTGTTGCCCCTCCATTAAGTCCAACTAGACAGATAATGCATCCTATGGATCCCTAAAGCTGCAATAGTAGCATAGATTAATGAAATTTTGCATAAATTGGCATCCAAAAATTAATAAATTATCCCAGAATGTAAAGTAGAAAAATCAAGATGACACAGTAAGACAT
The DNA here is from genome assembly GCF_001683475.1 of Chenopodium quinoa. Lineage (NCBI taxonomy): Eukaryota > Viridiplantae > Streptophyta > Magnoliopsida > Caryophyllales > Amaranthaceae > Chenopodium > Chenopodium quinoa. Next base: position 3,401,761 of record NW_018743212.1, on the reverse strand, counting down.
CTAATTCAGAAACCTCAGGATCAAAATTTGTAACCTAACAGTTTTAGCACATAATATTCCATAGCTCCAACATACCTGTGCTTCTACTTTATTTGGAATTGTTTCAAATGCAATTAGGTCGGCACCTGATTCAGCTAAAACCTGAACTCTTCTCCGATGAAAATCTTTTAAGAAATCCAGAGTCACAGTATTACCATAGTTCCCACTGTAAAAAGAATCCATAGGAAGAGGCAAATTTACTTAACATGATCAGGATTTATGTAAGGAAAAGACCATAAAAAATATCAAAAATATAAAAACGAAGAAATTGTAAAGATAAGCCAGTAGGTCGTTATTGTCAGCACATTGGAGAAGATGCACATAGATATCAGACATCACACAAGATTGTGATTAGTAGCATGACTACACAGAAAAAGGCTTACCCCTTGCTACAACGAGGGATCAGTGAAGGCGTAAAAGAAAACATTGAATCACTGAAACAGAACAGATAAACAGGGGAGAAAGGCAAAAAGAGAATAGTTTATTCATTCATGCCACTACCACAGCATACAAGACTCTAACTAAATAGATCTAAAGACGCATCTGTTTGACACTCTGACCACTATACCTGTAGCTTTAGCTTCCCCACACAATATTCAAGAACATGACATATAAGAAATTGATAGACTCCTTCATCACTTTCCCACCAAATTTCATCCACTATTTGTATCCTTATATTACAAGTGCTTATGACATGAAAAATAAATATTAGGTACAAGTGCTCATAATTTTGTGGGAAGCAAGTTATGATTTCAGCCATTTCTATCACCAATGAAACACAAATATGCATAGAGCAGAATTACCAAATCATGCTAGAGAACAGGTAGTATTATATGCATCCCCCAAATTTAGTCCTAATTGACCAATTACCATGCAAGCATAGTAAGAAAGGTAATACTGGTAGTATGTAATAGTTGGGGATTGGAAAATGATGATAGCAAGTATTACATCAATCATTCTAGATAATAGAAGTTAGCTTTACAACGAGTAGAAGAAGGAAGTATTGGAAAAATATTATCTATAATATGACTGATCAATGGTCAAAATATAGTAAACAAGCGTCTTTGGGACCAAGAGTAAGATATTTGACTGTTAAGTGATGACATTTCACATCTACGAGTAGTAGAGTACTTGTAGAATGCACGGGGACGAGAAGTTCAAAAAAGGATAAGAATACAATAGTATTACTACATGAAAAAAAAGAGTGGGGGAGGGGAGGTGGCTTTGTATTACCTATACTCAGAACCATCAGCCAAATAAGCACCATAGCTTCCCACTGATGCTGCAACCAAGATGGGCCTACTTTTTAGGATCTTGCTATCATGTCTAGCCTCCACAGAAGCTTTACCACAGTTTTCATAGTATAACTCACGTGCCTCACAGGCAATTTCAACACTTTTCCTTAGCAAGGCTTCACTTTCTTCTTGTGATAACCCTTTGGCGCGAAAACCCTGGATGGTCGCCTATCAAGGTACATCAAAAGGTGAATTTACAAATTTATAAATGTCTGTTTAATAGGATAAAACAGTAACTAATCAGTGATACAAGATTTAAGGGAAGGCTACCTGATACGATGCAGATATTATGATATCAGCACCAGCTTCAAGGTAATCAAGGTGAACCTGCAGCATCATGTACGTCGTATTAAGCAATCAAACCGGCATTGTGGCCAAATATATATAAAGGAATGGCAAGCCTACATCATAAATGATTATGCATCAGAAATGGTATACCAACACACAAAACCAAGAGTCCGGATCATTAATAGCAAATTGATACTAAAAAATTTGAACAACATAACCCATCTACTGAAAGAAAGGCATATGTAGTACTATAGAAAGAATTCCAACATGATATCCACCACATCAAGGCAATTGTGGGGCAGAATCAAGTGTGTCGCTGATTGTTTATCTTCAAAGAAATTAATAAAGGATACAAAGACTTATTTTCTTTGATATATGAAGTCAAATTTCAATAAATAGCACAACTTAATACATGACACCATAAATTATAAGACAATACGACACAAAGTATATATGACTAACTCTAATATCTTAGTAAATTACACCAAAGCATCTTTTACTAAGTAGCAATAAAAGGTGATATGTGACAAGCTATTTAAACAAGTGACCTAAAGTTAAATTTTCAATTTCTAGCAAAATGTTAATACTCCGAATCTCCGATTCTCCCTCCTCAACATAATCTTGTTGTATGCATTTTGAAGCATTACTTTGTCACACATTTATACATATAATATAATGATTTACTCAGTATAAACATAATAATTATTGGATTAATCTCCAAATTTACTCTCTACAATGAGCTTTCTAACTGTCATTCAAGACTGAAAAAAGAATATAGGCATTTTCGGAAGGAGGGAGTAGTACTGCACATACAACTAGTACTACATAATTCGAAGCAAATGATGTAGATGGGATTTAATATCAATATTTTTTTTTGACAACGGTCCAAAAAGGAGGCTAGCTCCCAACTAACTTGAGACTACAAAGAGAGTATTTAACTCTCTTGACCATACTAATACAAGAATTAAAACGGGGATAGGGGGTACAAACATAATGAATTGCTTGACAAAACAAATGCGGTGGGTGAGAAGATTCATCGCCGATACTAGCCATAAGATGTTCCTCTCTTGCGTTTCTTGATCCTGCAAAAACACAACCTAGAATACTTGTTATCTTTCTTGTTCTTCACCCATGGCCTTCCATTTTTCCTTAGCGTGATAGAGAACGTGAAGGTAAAGGTAGAAGATGGTGGAAAGAACTGCACCTGGGTTCAAAGCTCATGGGGTCTTCATCGTCAGAACCTACGAATTCCACATCAGCAAGATCAGTGGTAGTTAAAGCTCTCGTAAGTATCGCGTTCCCCTCCTCCATACTTGAACCCGCATTAATGCTAGAAGTTAGGCTAGTAGATATATGATCATCTAACTTCTCAATGACAACGGTATTGGGTTTGGGGCACCCAACAACATGATAACCACAACGGTGTCAAGAGGTTGCTTGGCCTTTTTCTTTTGGCTCTTTCTAGAACGACTCCTCTTCTCCGGATCTACCTTTCGAGTGGCATGCACAAGGTTTCAGGAACTTTGGAGTCCTTTGTCTTCAGAGATACAGGATGCCCATCGAGGGTGGTCTTTTCCTTCACTCATACAGTCATCCATGAAACAGCAACAGAATGTTTGAAGAAATTCAAGGTTTTCCCATGGCTTAGATCCGAATAAGACAAATCGGACATCTTAAGGGACTGATTAGTTCTCAATCTGTTGAGGAAAAATGGTTTTTCCTCGATCCCTTGATCTTCGCTTGTCTAGAGTTTTGGTTAGTTGGGGAGCTGGTAGCATCATTGTCCCCTTTACCCAAAGGGGTAAAATCATTGATAGTAGAGATAAGGCTCTCTACTATCATCTCACTAGCAGAGGGTAAGTCCATAACCTCACTCTGAGCTTCGCTACTAGGCAACCTGTTAAAATTCTAGACTGATTGAAGGCTTGTTGACCTTCCCCATTGCGTTGAAGCTGGCATGGGACAAGTCGGCTCCTTGGTACCTCTCTTTCCCTTTAACTTGCTAGCTTTGCTTCTTAGCCCCTCCACCTTCTCCATCTCACAAAGGACGTCCTCATTATTAGTGGTGATGTGGATCTCTCAAGCTACTCCCAAGGCTCACAAACTATAATAACATTGGATCTTCGGATTTTAACAAGAACTAAAGAAATTACACGAAAATTAAAAGGATAATACTCTAGTTCTCGCAAGAATAGAGAGTCTCTTCCTAGTCGCAATTAGAAGATGATCACGAGTCGCAACAAGTGATTTTTTTATTAACAATCAAATGGCGCTCAAAGGGTTAATTCCCATAACAAATCTCTCATCATTATTCATTAAAAATCACTATTGATATGCACCCATATTTATAGGGTGAAAAATTGTACAAACATAAGATAGGAAACTAATAATCATATCCTAAAATAAGATATAATATTGAGAATCCTAATCCTAACTCCTAATCATATTTGTGACCAACTACTAAATTTATCCTAACATAAATAAATTAAACAAATAAATATCCTGATGACTAAAACTCTTAAAGCCATAAAATAGGAAAAATCCTTTCAAGTGAAAGTTAAAAACCCATAGGCAAAATCCTAATAATTAATAATAACTAAAAGATAGTGTAGGCTTTTTTAAAAACTCCATGAATTTTCAGGAAAACATATATTGGACTATTGTTCCCGCATCCATTAGGCTCTGCCTTGGCTGCTTTATGAAGGTCTTCATGGGCCTCTTCAAGTTGATTGAGCTTGATTTCAGCTACATCCCTTCTGTAAAAGGCTCTAGTATTGTTACCATCAAGCATAGTGACTAAAGAGCAGAGCTCCTTGGTTTGTTCATCATCACACACCTTTAGGGCGCAAGCTGCAAGCTTTAACTCAAGGGATATGGCGAGATTCCATAGAAAAACACAATTATCTTCATTTCTCAGTAAACCAAAACACAGAAATTTCAACTCTTTGTCATACTTAGCCCCAACAAGAACGACTTCACCTTTTTTGAAGTGAATATTGCCCTCCTCTTTCAAGAACTTTGCTTGATTTAGGATGTTCCGAGGGCAATTATTTGTAGAAAGTTCACAATGCTTTCATCAGAGTCATCGTGTGTGCGTAAGGGCACTAAGTAATTTTTGGCAATCCATTAGATCACAAAGGAGATAGAGCAAGAATAACACAAAAAAAATACAAAACCCTTACTAACAGTAGAAGAATAAGAGTACCCACAAACCGACAATCAAAAAGATTGAGGAAGTAGATTATGGCAATCTATTAATTACCATAACAGAGGAAAAGGTGGACTAAACCTTGCTAAGGAAGTAAAATCAGAATTGCAAGAAGCACTACCCACATACTTAAGAAGTAAAAAGAGGAAAACAAAAGAACGAAGAACAGAGCTTCCACCTTCGAATTCGTCCGCAAAATCAGATGAAGAAACAAGACCCCGAGCCCGAAAGACCGCTGCTACAAGGGGAGAAGAAAAGCGCGGGAGAGAATAGGTCGCTTGGCAAGTCGCCGTTGGGACCATGGTGGCCTGGGGTGGTTTGCCGGCGATCGAGGAGCAAGACAACCCACTCAAATTGCCGGCGGCCCAGTGGGTTCAGCTGCTTGAGGAGGCTGGTATTGAAAAACGGTTATTTCATGAAATGCCACTGAGCAATTGCAAAATTCACCAAATGCCATGAACCTTTTCAAAATTCACCAAATGCCACGGTGAATTTTTTTAAAACTCGGTGGCATTTGGTGAATTTTGAAAAGGTTCATGGTATTTGGTAAATTTTGCAATTGCTCAGTGGCATTTTATGAAATAACCAATTGAAAAACCCGGGGCTAGAATTTGGTTGTTTTGGGGGTTTTGTCAAGTGCGTGTATTGATATTTTCTGTCGATTCTAGTTGTATTAATATCAACATTGGATACTATACCAAGACTTAATCCAACTAAACTAGTTCGCTTAATTGGTTGACATTGATAGACAATGACTAATCAATTGTTACAAACAAATACTCCGTAACATCTCCTTTTAAAATCCTCTTTTATTCAGAACATCTAACTTTTTCGTACTTAGTGCGCGAATATGTGGAGGATAAACATGATTAATAAATCCCAAATAATCCAAAAGAAAATGACTCAATCAAAATCACTAGATGCTTCTTTACCTAGTACTACTAAGAACTAAAAACAATCAATACAAATCTTGAATAATGTTAAAAATAGTACTCCCTCTGTGCTCTAATACAAAACCTCATTTTTTTTACTTTTAATATCAATTTCCAATATTTTTTCTATAATTTTAAAAAATTTAAACTTTCTTAATTCCCGTCCAAAAATCAAAAGAGGTTTTGTATAGGGGACGGAGGGAATAAGAACTATAAACAATTAACACAAATCTTGAACATATTTTGCAAATTAAGAATCAAATTTATCACAAAATAAGCAAGAGAGAAACCTGACGAACGAGGTGAGGAGAAGTGACGAGACATTTAGCGCTCCAAAGAGGATCATTGAGATCGGCGCCGTGACGCTCTAACTCCGTCGCAAGTCCGCCGTCGACGATTGCGAAACCGCCGGAATTTTCCAGAACCTTCGACATGATTGATGACATAGTTGCAGCTAACTAGCTTACTCTTTACTTTTTTTTTTCTCGCTTTCTTTCTTTATTCTTTCTACTTTTTACTACGAGTTGAATATAATAGCGGCGTTTTTAAGTTGCGTAGCTTCTTGAAATGGAAGTATGAAGCGTCAGCTTAGATTTTACACCTGTGAATTTGGTGGGACCACTCTTGTAATCTTGTACATCAGATAATTTGTTTATGATTATGAATGTAATCTTTATTATGGCTTTATGCAAATTCACATGGGCCCATAATCTCCTCAATTTAGTGCGTGGAGGAGTACTACTAGTTTGGCCATGTATGATTTCACAAACATATTTTATTCAAATGCTCAATCATTTCGTTTTGGATAAATTAACGGGAATAATCTCATCTTTTAGCGACTTTCTCAAATTAGTCTCACCTTCTAATTAACTTAATATAATCTTACATTTTCACTCAATCTTCTCAAAATGGACCCTCTTCTAAATTGACCTGCTACAATAGGTTATGGGTTTACGTGACACTTTCAAAAGATAAATAGTAAGTCTTCCTCCACATATGACATAATTTCCTACTCACTTACCTCCCGTCCATGCATCTTATTCAATTCGAGCATCAACTATGAAGCCTAGGATTTTCGAGGGTAGGGGAGCAGTTTCGTGGGTGTTTGGAGGGGTAGGGGAGGGATTTCGTGGGTGTTTCGAGGGGAGAGGGGGGGTTACGGGGATGGGAGTGGTGGTTCAAGGGGGAAGGGGGAGGGGCGACGGGACAAGAAGAGCGGCGGCTGGCCGACGAGAGGAGGGAGTGGGTTTTCCAGTGCAAGAGGCCAAGAGAGGATTGGGGTGGCTGGGGTTCCGATGGGCGGTGGGAGATGGGGCTGAGGGTGGTCAGGGAAGGGGTAGGGCTAGGTTTTCTAAAATAATTTTTTTTTTAAATTTTTTTGGCTAATTAGCTTTTAATACGTGGCATTTAATAAAAAAATAAAAAAGAAATTAATCTTTTCAACTGATAATCGGTAATAAGGATTGATGAAAGTAAATAGTCCCCAAAGTTGGGAAAGTTGGGATTATTAGAAAAAAAAATGAAGTAAAGTAAAGATTATTAATATCAATTTTTCCTAACAAATATTCATAGACGAAGGAGTATTATTGAATTGAGATGAATAATTTGATTAGAATATAGTTACCATTGATAATTGGTTTGGACATGTAATCGTAAATAAATTAGGGTAATACTCCATCCATTTGTTTAAAGTGCCACATTTGTACTTGGTGCACTATTCGTTAAATAACTTTGACTTGAATTTTTGTACTATTATACTACCTCCGTTAATGATTAATTGCAACAAGTGTACTTGTTGCGGAAACCAAGTCAAAACTTTTAGAGAGTGTTTAGGATATTATAAGTGTAATGAGGGGCATGTGATTAGGGGAATAAAAAAGGAGGGAGAATCTGAAAATTATAGTGGGGACCCGGTTTTTTTTTTTAAAAGGAGGAGAGAGAATCTGAATTTATAGGGAGGGTGAAATAAGAGGGGTAAAAATTTCAGCCCCTAAATTTTTACCTCCCTTTTTTCCCACCAAACAATTAACTCTATTTTCAACTCAAAATTTTTCCCTCCAAACATTTCAGTCTGTTTTTTTTTTCCCCAAATTTTTTCCCTCCATTTCAAATCAGCACTCTTGGAAGAGTACTTAAAGACCCTGCCACCAGAATATAACAGCTTATGAAACATCAAATTTTTCCCCCAACTTGACTTTTCCAATCAAGTCAGGGTATTTAACAAACAACCTGCCTTAAATCCACAGTACAAGTAGAAATTTACAATCCAAAAGTCAGAAATCCTCATTACAACAATTGTTTAGCAAATCAGGCTACCATCCTACGCCTAATTAATCCTACGTTAGAAGCAGCATCTTCCTTTGAATTGTTCTGGTTCAGCACAGCAAAGCCCAAAAAAAAAACAGCCACCAACTTCATTACCAGTTCCTAAATCTGTGGAACTCAGGGTCATTAGTTTATCAAGCATGTCAGACAATTTCAATGATGCTTATTTCAGCATTGACCAAATACTCAACGATGAAGGCAACATGGAAGACCAATATGCAAGCAATGAAGGAACTCACAACAATCAACACAGTCAACAACAACAAGAAACAAATGGCAATCCCAGAGCCAAGAAAGAGCTGACTGTATCCCAGAAGAGACAGATTGTTGATGATTTTTTATTACAACATCAGTGTGGGGAAATACCAAGAGGATTTTTAACAAAGCGAGCAATCAAGTTTCAGGTACACAGGTCAACTATTCACAGACTAATCAAAGACATTAAGACACAAATGGCAGTGGGGAATGTGATAGATGTCAGAAGCAAGAAGTTGGGCAAAACTGGACCCAAACCAACAGAATACACAGATGAGTTCCTGCAATCAGCCCCATTGTACAAGAGGGTGACTGAGAGAAGCTATGGAGCAGCTCTCAAAATATCACATGTCACCATCCACAAGTTAAAGAAAAAAGGAAGACTCAGAACACATACAAGCACAAATCGCCCTGCACTGACATCCAACCACAAGATAACAAGACTGAAATGGGTGTTAAGTCATCTACTGCCAGCTGAAGATAATAGGGACCCACAGTTTCTGGATATGCAGCAAGTAGTGCATATTGATGAAAAATGGTTCTACTTGAACCCAGACACCAGGAGGTTCTACCTCCTGCCCAATGAGCCTAACCCATACATGTGCCAACAATCCAAAAGGTTCAAGGTAAAAGCAATGTTTATGGCTGACATTGGGAAGCCAATTTTTGACCCCCAAGGAAATGTCTTGCATGATGGAAAATATGGAATTTTTCCATTTGTGTATGAAACCACAGCAAAGAAAAAAAGCAAAAACAGGGAGGCAGGTGTTGTGGAAACAAAGGCAATACAAAATGTCAACAAAGAGGCAATCAGGGCAATGTTGCTGGAAAAAGTGATTCCTGGCATCAAACAGAAATGGCCATCCCATCTGTCCAAGGACATATGGATTCAATGGGATAATGCAAGACCCCATCAAATTCCCAGGGATGAGGAATTTAATGCAGCTTGTCAGTCAGATGGTTTCAATATCCAATTCATTTACCAGCCAGCTCAGTCCCCTGACCTTAATGTGCTAGATTTGGGGTTGTTTAATGTCATTCAATCCATACAATACCAATCATTTCCTAAGAACTTAATGGAACTCATTGAGAAAGTGAAAGAGGCTTATGACTTGTTTAATCCTATTTCAAACAAGCATTGTTGGATAACATTACAATGTTGCATGGAAGAAATACTCAAACATCTTGGGGGGAATCATTTTACCCCTCCACACAAAGGCAAGAAAAGGCTGGAAAGAATAGGCATGTTGCCAGAAATACTACATGTGGACAGGACTTTGGTTCATCAAGCTGTTGATCACCTCAACAGTATGTTCATAGAAATAGGTCAAGGCAATTACAATGATGAAGGAATGGAAGTTGATGCAGACTGACCACAACAAAGACAAATGAGGAAGGTAACAGTGAGACTGCCACACATAACCAATGAAGATCAAGGAAGCCACTAGGTAGTGTTTATTGGTTTTTATTTTTTAACTTTATTTGTGTTATTGGTTATGTGTATTTTGTTTACATTGAAGGTCAATTAGGTAAGGCAGTCTTGACTAGCTTTTGTTCAACATGTGTAATCTTTTGAAAGACCATATGATATGAAATGTGATGGTATTATGTACAAAAAGCAATGACAGTAGTATTAAACTGTGAAACATAGGCAGAAACAGTATTTTAAATCCATCAGATGGGTGTTGTTTTTCACATAAAGTGCATAATTGGTTACCTCAACAACAACTTCTAGTTAAAGTTGTTGGAGCAATTCCAATGATGCAATTTTTTTTTTTCAAACTGAGTCCCTTCATCACTTGGATTTTTCCTACCTAATAACACTATCAAGGGACTCCTAGATCAGGTAGGACCACACATTTAGGCTACATTGTTCTCTGAATGCACAAAACAGAAGGGACTCAACATCAGGTAACTTATATGCATGCACACATGGTCTGTCAAGTAGGACTCATTTATCACCATTTAAAGTAGGTTACATAGTCATCATCATTCATCAGATCACAAACCCCAAAGCCATTAGTGCCAAATAGGATAACAACCTGAAGGATCCTATCTCACATACACAAGCAACTGGCTACAATAGAGGGACTAATATTGACAACATCATGCAGAGAATACCAACAACAAGACACAACATACCCAAAAGAAGGACCCAACAGAAGCTGATACAATAGAATAATTCCCAAACTCAAGCTAACAGATTGCCAACATTCAGAATTAATCACATTGTGAAAAAAATGTCACAATTACACTGAAGCCAGAATTTAGTAATCATGAGCTCTCAAAATTAGGATCATCATCCACAAATTACTCACAACAACACCCACAATTAACAACATCAAGCCAGAATTAAGTGTTCATCAAGCCAGAAACAGGATAATCATGCACAAATTACTAACAACCACGCCAACCATTAACAACATCATGCCACAATTTAGTAGTAATTAGCCACAAATTACTATCAACAACACCAACAATTAACAACCACGCCAGAATTTAGTAAAACAAATTAGAAAATAGGATACTCATCCACAAATTAGGAACAACCACGCCCATCATTAACAACATCAAGCCACAATTTAGTAGTAACAAGCCACAAATTAGGATAATCATGCACATAGTACTAACAACGACGACCACAATTAACAACCCCCCAGAATTTTATACTCATAAACCAGAAATTAACTAAATCATGCACAAATTACTTCCAATCAGCACGAAATAACAACAAGGGGCTTTTTTTCACAACCAACAACCAATACACAGAATCAACATCATTGAACGAAATACTAGTATAAACTGTAAAGGGTCAGAAAAGAGTTACGCTGCGTGATTAATTAGAAGGAGCGTCATTCACAGCACCATTACCACCATCGCCAACAGGGGACCCAGATCTAGCCCTCTTCTTGCCAGAGACCACTCCAGCAGGCCCAAATCTACCAAGATCTTCTTTGTTTTCCGGGATAAGGGCTACCGAAACACTTTCAGCAATGTCCGTGCTAACCACATCAACAGGACGCTTATTCTTCGAACCCTCATCTTTGTTGGCCAGATCTGCACCCTTAGACCCCTCACCTTCCTCATCAGAGTAGTAAGGCTTAATTTTGGCACCCACACCGTACATACGGCGCATATCCAGGTAGGTGACCCTTCGAGTTCCAATCAACTTCATCTTCCCAGTACGACGCTGGCATTTGTAGGTCGCAATAACGTCGTCATCTGGCTTCTTCTCATTTGGGGAACTCATTTTTTGGGTTTTTCAGAGAAAATACCGGGTAAACCAGATCTGGAGGAATTAGGGTTTGAACGAAGAGAGAGAGAGTGAGGCGAACTAGACAGTCAGAGGGAAATAGCGATTGTGTGGTAAAATAAACAACAGAAGAGCGACAGTGTTGCAATCTGGAATGACTTCCAGATTTAATTCAAAGAACAACCTCATTAATGGAGGTAGGAGGTAGGTGAGGGATCAATTGACTGAGGTGCACAAGAACCAAAGAAAACAATTGAATGACGTGAAATCTGTAATTGATGAGGGTTTGAAGAGCCTTATTAATGGAGGTAGGTGAAAGGACGAACTCAGTGAGGAGAAGATGAAAGGAGGGTGTGATGAATGACTGGGAAGAAAGATCTAGAAGAGGGTTGATTTGGGTGGGAATCATTAGCTTAGATCTTTAGATAATAAGGTTTTTTGATTTTATAAAAAATGAGGTTAGTGTATAATCAGATTTTAATAAGGGTATGATGGTAACTTTACCAATAAAATAGTTACCTATAAAGGAAAAAAAAATTTGTTGCAACTAATAGGTAGCACCTATTTATAGTATTTGTTGCAACTAACCGTTAACGGAGGGAGTATAAATAATAAATGTATCATGTAATATTGAGGTTTGTAGAATCACCACATTATTGTGGAAAAAAGTTGCTAATAAACAAGTTAATATTCTGGTAGAAGAATATGTGCATGCATGTTCTAGAAGCTTCCGAATAAATTAAACAACGTTTTTGCAATCTTGCTCGTGATTTCTCTTGATACATCTACAAGCTTGTTTTATGCAAGTTATTCGAACTTTCTAAAGAACACTTGAAATTTGGAGGAAATGTAAATAACGGTTCATGAAAATTCTACAATGTTAAAGTACTTCAAAATTTAGGTAATTCTAGTCGTTTCTTTCATCCTCCATCATTAGCTACTCGTACAAGCCTATAAATATTGGTGTTGGACATTCAATTCAAGACATGCACACAAGATTTTTTTACAGGTTAGAAGTTTGTTCACTCAACATGCATAAATTGTTTATGCCTCTTTTCTAATGATATTTAAAGTTTATGTTAAGATGAAAAAAAAAAAAAAAAGCATTCCACAAATATTATTCTTGTCTCTTTAGTGAAACATCATCCACACTATGTAATTACATTTGAAAATCTCCATACATATCATGCAACCATAAAATAAAATAAAATAAAAAATCATAAATTATATACATAAACCTCTTTTACAATAAAAAAATTAAGCACATTCCATTGATAAAAGATTGGACAAAATTTGTTAAAATCCTTCATATTCTAAAATTGTCTCCTATATATGTCGAAATAAAAACTTTGGGCGAAGTTTTGACTCATTGCAAAATCTGCACAACCTACAAACATTTTAGCCCGAGACAGAATGGATGGGCACGAGAACCGATTGATCAGACATGAGAGCTACGGGCCACGACTAGGGCCAAAACAAAAGCAACTTTGAACAACTTGATCGTCAGGTATCATCCCACCGCCTTTGGTTGTATCAAAAGCTTCCAATAGCCTCACTACTTCATCCATGTCAGGGCGTTTGTTTGGTTCGCGATCCCAACATTTGCGCATGATACTCACTAATGAAGGTGGACAACACCTTGGTATATCAGGACGCGTACCCTACCAAATAGATAGGAAACTCAACTTAATTAATAAGCAGATTAACATTGAAATTGAATTGTTACGCATAAAACTCGTGAAAGAACACCACCAACCTCTATAACAACCGCAGAAGAGACATCCGCAAAACTCAAATCATGATAAGGCATATCACAACAATAAATCTCCCACAAGCATATTCCAAAACTATATACATCACACTTTCTGTTGTAAGGCTTACCATCAAAAACCTGCAAATAAGTTATTAAAATTAAAATTAATTTTTTCGGTTATTTTCACCAAAATCAATAATTTTAATAAAAACATCATCAAAATTTTAATACGATTGTTACCTCTGGTGCCATATATCCCAGTGTACCAGTTTCTCCAGTCATGTCACGTGGGTTTTGTGCCTCAACTCGAGCAACACCAAAGTCTGCGATTTTCAATGTACCACTAGTATCTAATAGCATATTTTCAGTTTTAACATCACGATGTACAATCTTTCTAGAGTGAAGGTAACTTAATCTGCACATATAAGAAGGTACACAATCTCATCACTTTCTTAAAATAAAAAGTAACAAATAAAGGTACATGTTATACAAAACTTACCCTCTAGAAAGATCTAAAGCGAGTCGAATTACAACTTTGATAGCAAGTTTTCTCTTCCTATTTCTAATCAAATAGTTCTTCAGTGTTCCTCCGGCAAGATACTCAACAATAACACAACATGCCCTAGAAGGAAGAGAGTTGCCCAAATTGCCACTATTGGTAGGAATTAAAAGATTTGAAGTTCCCATTGAAGCTCCAATGAACTACAACATATATTTGATGGTTCAAACCCTCAGCAAATTTATTTAACAAAATATGGATAAGAAACAAAAAAAAAAAAAAAAAAAAATGTATGCCATTACATTTGACAAAAAAAAAAATAATAATAAATAAAATTAGTCAGAGTCATATGTGATTAGACCAAAAGCATAAAAATCAAAAGACATAGCATAAGTTTCTAACAGCTTTAACCTTTGTAACATTGGGATGGTCAAGTTTATGCCAAACAGCAACTTCTTGCCGAAATGAGGACCGAAGAGCCGCAGTTTCAGCCTCTGTGGCCATACCATCTTCCCCCCAATCCAAAACTTTCACTATAATATACCCACAAAAAAAATAAGTGAACCAATCAAACATACCAATAAAGATAATACTACATATAGAATTCATTTCCTTAACTCCCATAAAAATACATTAAGCTAGTAGCCCACTAATACATGCAGCACCAAAAAAAAAATTATTTGAAGTAGAATTAATGGTGGCTATGTGGTATTTGTATTGTTATACATAGTATTAATTAAAAAGTAGGTGTACAAGAATGTAGAGAATACGAAAGGAGGCATATTAAATAAGAATTCAAGCTAATTTAATATGGAATAGCAGAAGTATATGTAGATATGTATATATATATATATATATATATATATATATATATATATATATATATATATAATTCTTATACAGTCAATAGTTCATTGCTGTTAAGCAAATGTTTGGTTTTAGTTGTTCTTTAGTTTTGTTTCACATGCTTACTGAAATGTATTTCCAACTTTCAGGATAGCATAAAAATTTAAGTAGTTTCATTCTTTCATAAGATGGCAGATTAACCAATGAATTTCCTTAAGTCAAGTTTCTTACCAATGTTGATAATCAAATGGTTGCTTTAGGATCAAGCTTCATCCAACACTTCAAAGGTTTAACCGTTTAAGTAAGGAAGCAAGAGTTTGAAGTTCGACAAGAATTATAACGTAACAGTGTTTCTCCAAACATAAGATAATTGAATTTGGCATATAATGTCAGGATAGAAACATGAGCAAAGTTCATAAAAGGAACGGGTGAGCGCAAAATAAGATGCATTAAGACAAAATTACTACTTGTATATAGTTATATACCAATATGCCATGCCCGACAAATTAAATGTCACTACATAAGAACTTGAAACTATATCAGTTAAAGAGATATCTAGTACTTTCATTATCAACCAAAACTATGTCATATGCAAGTAAGTATACATATCACATTAATGAACAATCACAAATCCAGCTTTTGCCACCTCAACCCCGATTACCACATAACCCTATCAGCAAAGAACTATACAAATTACCATAATCTTTAAACTTTTCAACCTACAGAATTTTTTGGGGGGATCATGAGTTCTATATACCGAATTAATGATGCTATAAATATGACAGATAGTCCATTTACATTTTCATTTACAAATATGGATGGCGATCCTCAGCTATTGACAGAGCACACTATAAGCCCAGCACATGGCACTTTGTGCTTACATGCATACCTCAACTAACAATGATACCTCTTTGAATAATGATCAAAGCTTAATGATTAAGTACATCATAAGGTCAAGAAACAATTTCAAAATTAATCAATCTGTAGTAACAGACTAACAGTTAATAGTTAACAAACAAGGTCATCAGATTAATCGTAGACACACATGAAGAGCTCATCGAAACCATGTAGACTTTACGATAGTCCAACATATAGATTAGTCCCCGGTACAGGGGTACAAAATACATCATATGTCACCTATTTCCTTTCCCTGTGATATCGAATTCTATCAAGCCATGCCTGGTGTACAATTTCCAAATACTCACACACAAACTTATGATCATATAAAACTAAATTTGACAAAATAATATTAGATAGTAAATTTATCATGAGATAAAGTGATAAACAGAACATAAAAGTGGGTTTTCATTACCTGCAACATCCCTTCCATCATAAACAGCCTTGTAAACAGAACCATATGTGCCATGGGCAATATTGTGCTTCAAATCGAGTTTTGCCAAGTCAATTTCCCAATCTTCTTTCTTGGTGGCATTAAGATCTCGATCTGTTAGGATATAATTATGTTGTGAGAAATAATTTGTGAATATATTTGTGTATATCTTGTTAGAAGTTTTTGGCATTTTAGGTTAATGATGTAAGCCTATATATATGAGTTTAATGGTAAAGGCTCACCGTTTTCTCCTAAATTTCTTGTGAGTTTAACACCATCTCCAGAAAAAACCCGACTCAAACGTTTCTCCAAATGAATATCCCAATTCTTGAAATCAATCATATCAGCCCTAAACATCATGTTTTTTGTACTCAAATTCCCCGAATCCGTCAAATTCGAAAGAGAACGCTTCTGATCGCCTTTTGCTTGTTCAGCAGGCTTATCAGAAGAATTCTCTGCCACTGGAATGACACTTTCATCCCCTTCATTGCTCTTTGATTCCATTTTATTCTCCCTAAATTAAACTTTTTTCAAATGCAATAAAATCAGACGCAGAAAAAACACAATATAAGCTACCCTGACAAAATTTGACGGCAATTAAGAAATTAACATTGTAAAGGTATAAACTTATCAAAATTATGATGATTTAATACAACACCAAACAAGGTTAAATACTAAAAATCCACCTTTTTTATACTAAAATTAACAAAAATCAAAATTTTCACCTAAAAAAGAATTGAAACACCAAAACATCAAACTCAGAATTAATAACTAAAGCTAAATTTCTAATAACATATCATCAGAAAATGACCTTTTTCCAACCCATAAACATGAGGAAAACGAAATCCCAGAAAAAATTTAAAACCCACAAAAAATAAAAACAGATAACAAACAAAACAAAAAAATCACAAAAAACCAATAGAAAAAACACCAACTAATTAATCAAAAAATAGGGAAAAGGAGAGATACCTGAAAGCAAAACAACTGAATAAATCAGAGACAAAAAGCCAGAAAATTAGCTGATGAACGAGTAATTCTCGAGGGCTTTGTGGATGACAATAAACCTCCCCTAGAATTAATAAATACCAAGGAATTTTGAGAAAATTGTGTAATTTTTGGTGGGTATATATCTAATTATATGGATAAATTAGATGTACTGTACATAAAATAATTACGAGTATATTATAGCCTTATAGAGTTATAGGGGTGACAGGGAGTTGAAACCAATCAGGATATTCGGAGCAGAATATTATAATAGGAAGATTATTATCAGAAGACCAAATCAATGAGGATATTAATTTATCCAAATCTTTGCCGGAGATGATTAAACTTTTTTATAGTGTGACAAATAAATTTAACCCCTTTTAATAGTAGTATGAGCAATATTGAAGGGAGGGAAAAAAAAAAGTATTTTGTGACCCATCATGCCACTAGAGGACACTAAAGTACTTGTAGTTTTAATGTTTTATTTAGTTAAGAAAAAGGTTCATGTAAAATAATGATTAAAAAAATAAAATTAAGAAGAGGTTTAAGATAATTCTTAATCTGTTTTGATATGAGAATTATATGGAATTTTGATTTATCTGTTATTCAAGTATGATAATATTTTTAATGGGTGTCACAATGAATACGAGTAAATGAGTTACACCTTACACTAATAAGTTTGTATTGTGTAAAAATTAAAAAATAGTTGACATCCACAATTCTCAGTTTTTCATGTAACAGTTAGAATCATATTCAGGCTTTAATTTGCTCATCTTGTTTTCATTTATATCAGGTCTAATTAATTCAGATAAAATAAGTTTAGGAAAAATAAGTTTTAATAAAGATTATCCAAATAAGTTTTAAGAATTTCATATAAGTTCAGATAATTTCATATACTACATAACTAAAAATCAGAGGAATAAAACACACCCTTTGTTACCAATAACATAGATAAAAAAAAATTAAAAATAAATCTTACATTATGAAGAAATATTTAAAATATATTTTCTATTAGCAAGTAGCAACAAATTCAATGAGAACAAGAGATGAACCGCATTTTTTTATGAAACGCTGCGGTACTCGTTGGTCCGGTGGACAAGGACATAGATAGGGAGCACTCAACATTTCCCAACAGCAAACGATGTCGATAAAGAAGTTTGCCATATTCAATTAGTTTAGTTTTGTTTTGTTTTGTGGCTGTTCATGCATGCTCTTTGGTTTGTCATACGATGATGTAAGCTACAAAATTAAATGTAGACAGATAATACTTTTATAATCTATCTTTGCAAAATTATCTTATGCAATGGACTATATTCCTTTGCAACTCAAATTTATGAAATAGATACGGAGTAGAAGTATAAAGTACCAATACATTTGGTCAAAGTAACTCGGTAAATGCCTTAATGTGTTGTCATCTTTGTATGGTCATTAGTTTAGGCTTGTCTATTAAAGTACTACGAGTATATGGCCCTATTCTTTTCAGCTTAATTTCAGTTCAGTTCAATTTAATTCAGCTCCAATTAGTTCAATTTAACTTCAATCAGTTCAGTTCAATTCAGTTCTTTTGCTAATTTATTTGTTTTATATGATTTAGCTAATGATATTATTAATGACAATTTAGTTTAGCCATGTCTTTGGGCCGATCTTTTTAAGTTCATCTTTATGTTTAATGATATTGCTAATGGTAATTAAAGGCAAATTTCATACTTTTTAGTATATGTTACAACAACGACGACAATGATAATATTCATTGTTCGAATGGTTATAATTTTTGATACACATTTTTTTTGGTTTGTTTTTGTTTCATTAACAACCAAACTATTACACTAGATTAATTTCATAGGCATTAATTAACATGAAAATAAAAAATTTAGACAAAAAAAAAAAAAACTCTATTAGTGGATTAATTTTGAACTTCATTTTATTTTTCATAATTATTAGTGGATTAATATCATTACTAATCAATAGTTAAAAACCAATCAGTTCAGCTCATTTCATTTGTTTTCTGTAAATCGGAATAAACCCTATGTGATTAGACTCACGATGAGACACTAAGTGTACTCGTATATGAATTATTTTTTGAACGAACATTTCAAATAGCTTTTTTTTTTTTTTTCGTGAAAATTTGGAGTATTAGTAGTGAGTCAGTTTTTGAAATTATATGCTATGTACGTAGTATATTGAATAGGTGAACTCATAGTGAAACAAATTCACTCAATACTTTATTTTTTTATTTACTCTGTATAATTTAGTTGGGATTAATGTTGGAATTTCTTTTCAAATGTATTACTGTTTTACTATATCACCATCTCATTTGCTGCCATGTTTTTAGTACTCGTAGTTTTTATATACTTCGTAGGTCACATACTCACATTCAGAGCATTATTCCTTTGACATCTAAATGTTTAATCGGAGGGTCAATAATACTGACAATAATTTCAAGCATCACTTTGAACAATAGCTACAAGATTGATTATATTCACCGAGTATCATAAATTTATATGATTCTACGAAGAGCATGTAGAAAGTTATCAGTATTTCGCCAAAATAAAAGAGAAATCTATAAGAAAAAACTTTCAACATTACTTTTCGGTTCCCTTTCTCCTTTTCTCGTTAGTTTTAGTTATGTGAAAAAAAACTATGGATGAGCTAGCAGCCTAACAGAGTTGGTTGATTGGTCGTTTAGTACCATGGATATGACAAATCACCATACAATCATGCAAGATATACAACATTAACACAGTGCAAGGCCCTCCTCACCGATAGCTCCTTATCCCGGCAGAGTTTTGGTCATCTGATATAATGATAAATACTCCGTGACCACTTACTACTTTACTACCCTTGATACAAACACTTCACAGTGCAAGGTAGTATGATAATTGATCCTCATCCAAGATAGCTACAAAGGAGGATTTGCATTACACTATTCCTCGCTGTCAGACTCATTCCCTGAGTCTGCATTTGCAGGTTGTGGATTCTTATAGTCACCAATTTCATCACTGTACCGTTTCTTGTCAGCACGAGCTTTTGCTTCATAAGGTTCTTTTTCCTCAGCTGCATCACAAAACAAACCAATTTAGGGTTGTTTTAGATACTCTACTTTACAAGACAGATAGTAATGTGTTTCTATTTATATCATCATACCTGACATCTTCCTCCATTTCTCCCCAAGAACCTTCCCAATGTCTAAGAATGCAATCCCTGGGTTTTCTTTCTTTGTATTCTGCATAAAATACACCCGAAATTAAATTAAAAGATACTTCTCAGGTACTGCAATGGATATTAGAAATACGAAACGACTATCTGCTGCCATCTTTACCTCCCGCTCAGCTTGAGAGAAGAAGATGAAACCAGTTTTTGCCTTTTTGGGGGCATTTGGATCCTTTTTCCTTTTTGTTTTCTTCTTCTTTGATCCGTCTTCATCTCCATCTCTAGATTTCTTCTTGCTTAAAGAAGCTTTAACTGATGCCAAGTCTTTCTTTTCTTTCTTAGCAGGTTTCTGTATCAAATCATTCATATTACTTAAAGAATTGAATTGGCAAAAATAAAGTTGATATATATCTAGCAAAGACAATGTCTTGGTCAGCTACTTACCTCTTTTTCATCACCACTAACACTAGCATCCGATTGATCTTCTCCAGAGTCATCAGTAGGAGACCCTCCATCATCCTTGTCTAAAACAAAATCTTCATCCTGTAAAGAGGTCACAACTATATGTTCAAACCTTTCCCAGCAAACATAGGTACAACAGAAAGCTATAAACATTCCCCATAGCTGCTTCCTCACAGGAAGAAAGAAATAAAAGAAACAAGAGAAGATATCAACTGGTCCAATTCATAACGCTTAAGGAAACAGGAATGGTCTAATACCTCTTCATCACTCTCATCTTGTGCATCCCTAATTCTCTTCATATGAGGATCTTCATCATCACTGCTAAGAGGTGCAATGGAGAGTGAAGGTTGATTAGCACCATCTCCCACGTTCATGATTTTCAAGCCCTTGTTGCTGCAAGTAACCATATAAGCGTGTCAAATTAAAATCAGGTGTTACTATCAGTTATAAATCAAATGCTGGAACTTGGAAGCTTGTTAAGACCTGATGAAATCAAACAAGTTTTGGTATTCACTCCTCTGGATATTCCGAAAGAGATGCTCCTGATCTGTCTTCAGTTTTACAAGGAGATCAAAATAATGCATGTTGGATCCTGCAACAACGTGCCTTTGGAACTCCATATAATCGATCTGTTATATAAGGAATCAATATTTGTTAGAGGTTTATAGAGCCAGTAATTAAACACACATGATGCTAAATACAATGTTGCACACATATAAAGATATCACCTCCTCATGAAGAATAAGGGTTGGAGGCTTGGGTAAGAAGAAGAAGCTCTTTTCAAGTGGGTACAGAATTCCGTCTTCAGCTTTAAGTGATGACTTGACAGCATAACCATCTTGGCAGCTACGGAATTTTCCAGGCCTAGTGACTTTGGCGCTAGATAAGGCACGCATTATGTTTGTAAACACATCATGAATGAGACCCTGAATTATGGGAAACCAACAACAAATTCTATATCACTGAATGAAAACCAAAAGGAATGCAAATGAGAATGGCAAATAAAATTCAAAGTATTTTCATTACGTAAATTCTCTAAGCATTACCTTGTATGAAGGTTCCAACTTATCCTTGTATTTGGTGTTCAAGAGATCTTCATTTATGGAGAGAGTACTTTCAACGACATAGTCAGTTTCAAACTGAAAAAGGTAGAAGCAAATAGATCATACATCAATTAAGGAAAGACCTGAAATTGTCCAGAAAATGGAACCACAAATACCTGCATCACAATATGAGGGTAAAGCGTTTGCCCTTTACGAATTGGAGGATCAAGAGTGATAACTACAAATGTATGCGGTTGGTTTGACTGCAACAACATAACAGAAGATGAATGAGCATAGCAATAGAAAAAAAATTGCAAAAAAAGTATATAATTACCAATCAGAAAAAGACAACAAAAGTTTTATAAGTAAAGAACCTTAGGAAGACAGAAAAGTCGAACAACACTGCTATACTGGATTTTAAAATCATTAGCTTGTCCTTGAAGACGTAAAAATGTAAGATGCAGTTCAACGCTATACCGACCCCTAGAATAAAGGAGAGTCAAACAGTCAGTAGGAATTCATGTTCATCTTAAAGGATAGAAAAAAGACAAACAATCCAACAATTGGCATATTCTCTAGAGAGAAAAAGTAGACTGGGTTGCACAAACCTTGGAGTAAGGATAGCAATACCATCGAATGTGACAACAGCCTCTTCTGCATCAACATCAGCCATAGACATGATCTTATCATGAAACACCTAAGGGGATAATCAGGCAAACAATGAGATACAAATCTTCAGATAACAAATTTTTGGTCAGCAAGATTCTGAGAGTCAGAAAGAAGCTCACTTGGGCTGAAGGACGATTTTCATCACCAACAAACTGGGTGTTCGAATTTGGTATGTGGAAACTTATCTCCATCAGAGAATCTTTCTGCAAGATACAGGAAAAGTAAACTAAATAATGTTGCCTCAACCAAGCCACCAACATTACCAAATGCACAGATCAAAAAATTAATATAGAGGAGATTCTAAGCCATGATAAAAGAACCAACCTCATTGGCACCAGATGTGTCATCAAGATGGAACTCCAATAGAACATCAGTTTTTCCTTGCATCTGAGTTTGAGATATATCAGCTAAAGATAGCTCAAAGGCTTGTTTTGAGCCATCGAGAAAAGTCAGCATATTCCCTGAGAGGAGCATATGAAATTAATAAGTTTACCATCAGATACATTTCAATTCAAAGTTTCAGACAGATCAAGGAGACAAGGAGTATATAAAGGGGCAAGAAACATATGATAAGTAAAAAAGCGCCAATAACAGCAAGGTCAAGATTTGATCAAAATTAACGACAACCATCTATAGGCTAAAAACTAATACCTAAACAATTCATCCAAACTAGGGTACCTCAAATGAGCTTTAGCTAATAAGCAGGCAGGCAAAATTTCATCCAAAAATCCCCATATGTTAATTTAGGAAAATTAAGTATAGAGCGATAATGCTATAGCCATTAAGCTACCTATAAATGGCTACTTCCCTTCACCCCATATTAGATTTCCTATTTCCTTATATGGTGTCCTAAGATACTCTTGTTTTCAATTCTTTCCTTTTCAAACTCATCATTTCTTCCTTCATTTTTGAAACAAGCATCATTTCTTCCTAAAATACCCTCAAATTTATTTGTTGAGACATTTGTCCACATTAAAAAAAGAAAAAAAAAAGAAAAAAATGTAGTGCCCACATTGAATAAAATTTGCATGAGGAAGTTTTTTCGTTCTTTTTATATATAAGTTCAAGGATGAGGTGAATACAACAAAATTATTTTTACTATCATCTTGCCGCAACATTGAATTGTGTACTTTCCAATAAAAGTACCAAGTACAATTGTAAAATAATATTTGCAAATGCAATGTTCCAAATTTTCTTAATTCTTGTGAAAAACTCAAAATAGGAAAAACAGTATAGGGAGGAAAGCATATTAAATAAAACATGACTTTAATAGGCCATCTCTATAGGATAAGTGATCTTTTCAGTAATTGCAGTTCTCATGAAGTAAAATCTGTTGAAGGTAAGCGATTTCCTCTATTTTAAAGGGAGTAATTCCGAGAATGTAACTCCCTAGATTTTGTCAACTAATTAAACACTAATTTGTCACCTCAAAATATTCAATCTCATACTTTTTTTCTGTTTGTCCCCTTTGATTCCATTTGGTTCTAACCCAGTCAACCCCAAACCAGACCCTTAAATAACCAGCCATAAGTCATGCAGCAGTTAATAATACTCAATTTCACCAATATATGCATTCATCCACTATTTCTCATCAAAAATTCCAAACCATAAAAACAATACGTACAAAACAATTGGGACTCGGTATTTTAGTAACTACAATGTAATTTTTAATCTGGATCTAATCAAAGCTAAGACCTCTTAATAGCATTTCACCTAATTTTGAGGACAACTGAAAGGCTATACGGCTTAAGATAATAAATACAGAGCCAGGAAAGGGGTAATAAAATAAAAAAAGGAAAAAGAAAATTCATGTTACCATTCAAGTCAACTTCTCCCCAGTTATGCCCACTGACAGATACTTGCTTCTCTTCAGGGGTAATTCCATAGCTGTTTCGGAAGAAAGTAGTCAGAGTGGCAACATCCTATAAAAACAAAAGAATTCATCAGCTGTCATGAAGTGTTCTCTTCAAAAATTAAACATGCATCAGGCTTTTAAATTTTTTCAAAAGCCATCAATCAACAGTAGCACCATCCAGAAATGAGGCCAATATTACAGAGTGCAACAAAGTAGCCATAGCAAAGGTATTAAACTCAACGCAAATTCTAATGCAAAACATAGCATAAAGTAATTACAGCCAGGAGATGTAGGTAGACGCACTCGTAACAAATCCAAAAATAATATCCACAAGATTGCTGGAAGAGATTAAAGGTCTATCAATCTCAGCACTTAATTGATGTTAGGGTTAAAAAAATCAGTAATAGGTCTAACCATTGTTATATACTTATATCCACAAGGTTTGCCAAGTACAAGAATAAAATAAACAGTGACAGATATACCATTTTTAGGATTGCAAGCTTAACAAGTCCTAACGTAGTAATTGGACCACAATCATTGAGTCAAGATTACGAAGTAGAGAAGGCTTTGCTACAGAGTAGCATATGTGCGGGCTGAAGTCACATAGGATTGTTTTTAGCAGCAACACATCATGAATTTTGTTAGATGTGTTTCTATCTTGATGGACAAATAAAGTTGGATTAGCATTGCACTTCGGATCTTGTTAGTTTGCTATGTTTCTTATATTTTTAGGATAGTAATTAGTAATGTTATCATTGTCATAAGATATTAATAAGAGCCTGGTAATATTAAGGAAATTATAGTTCTAGTTGAATTAAGTGATTGTTAGCCTATATATATGGATTATATGTTATGGATTAGGGAATGTGTAAGATTGAGAGTGAGATCTAAAGATACAACACAGGTGTGCATGAGGGTGTCTCTAGTGAAAGACACTGAAGTTTGGGGAAGCTCAAGGGTGAGACACCAAAAGTTGGGTAGCTCAAAGGTAGGAAAGCAAATATGTGGAAGTTTATATAATTGACATTGATACAAGTTTGGGTGGAAGAGTCCTTCGACATGATTGTGTCACCATTGATAAATTTGTTTATCTCAAACTTAATTATGTAATTTTTGTTGTTTGATGGATATCTACATAGGGATGGTAGGCTAACAACCACAAGCAGCATTCTCAGGCTCATTAGACCATGTATCCAAATATGTTCAGCTGACATTTCTATGTGAGGCGATGACAAAAAGCAATATACTAACAAAATCTATAGTTGCAGATAAACCCAAACTTTCAACTGGCATTTCATCTTGGATAATTTTATCAATTGTAAATACTAATTTAGATGATATAATAAATTCACTATATTAAAAATAATAAAATGGATCAGCCAACTGTTTGCTTACTTTTTTGACATGATTTGGCAAGCAGTTGTGTTGTATCTATTATGGAGGATGAATCAAAAGCCTCATTTAAGGGTATGGCTAAACACCTCTAACCCTTCTATGCTGCCCATGGATAAAACTTCAACAGAGGCATCAGAAGTTTATGCTAAGATTGTCATTGTATACTACTCCATATAAAAACACAAAAGGGCATCCCATATAGATATTACAAGCACAAGTATGTTCTACATATTATCTTTGTTTCTTAATTACATGCGACATATTCCATACTGAGATGTTTCATATACATCTATACATGCATAATTTCCCTCGACGGGAAGGTTTTTTTTTTTTTTTTTTTTCTCCGGTGAAATGACTTTGTTATTCACTATTAAAGTGGGACAAATCCACTATAGTAAATTTGTTGAAGACACTCCCCTATCTAATCGCATAGACAGTAATGTCAAATTTCACCTCTTTCCCAAACCCACTAAACTGGTTTTAAGTGCAAAGAAGTATGGTAGGTAGTACAAAATACAAATGACATAGCACATAACATAAAGGCATCCCAAATAATTGCAGTAAATGGTTGTATATAGGGGAAGTCAAAGAATCTAAATCAAAATCGCGAGAGGGGGAGGGGGGGACTTCAAATCCAATAAGATTTATCAATTAGTTGATTTCTTATAGATATTTCCATACTCTCCAAGCTATTTCATATTAACATATTTAATGGAGGTCAAAACTCAGAAACCCCATATTTGGTAGGACTTATGTAAGCAAATAAAATGGGACAGTATTAAGAGAACTCAAAGTGATATTATCAGAAGTTGAAACATTAAATAAAAATGTTCGTTGGAAAAAAAATAACATACCTGATCCCGGAAACCTATAAACTTATAGTACAACCCATCTTTGCTTCGAACTCCAAGTTGATTTGACCTTGGCACCTTCATCCAGAATAGCCCAGAGATATTACTCTTATCAACTTCTACAGCTTTACCACCTCCCTGCTTTTTCCACAGGATCCCACCTGAATGAACTCTTATCTGCCCTGGCTTCTGCAAGCCCACACAGGAGACAGAAAAAAAGACCAACATCAACTGATTACGATAATAAATGAAAAACAGTAAATACAGACATAAATCAATAATTAACTAAATATATCCTACATGATGTGAGCACAAACAGAGCAATAGGAGAGAGAAATAGCGGGGGTGGTGAAATAGCCACTAGGGTTAAACATTTAGACTAAATAAATACAAAAACATCTAAACCGGAAAGTATGGGAGACATTAATAAATAGCAGATGATACTAAATCATCTTCATTGATCCCGTTTTGCTTTCCAACAAACTGTAACAACACACGTGTGTGCGTGCGCACACACATACACATTCCATATCATTAATTCACTCAACTAAATTTACTTATTCATGATTCATCATAAAATATCAATTTATTTTAAAACTAATACAAATTTACTTGTCCATCCCGAATACCAATATGACAATAACAGCTTCTTCATCTAAGTAATAAAGCATACAATATAGCACAAATAAATGCTTGATCACAGTTGATTTGGAATGAAGAAAGAATTTTTATTCCCATGTTCTCCTTTTCTTCTCTATCTAACAAGTCCTCTACTATTCAATATCTTTTATAGCATTCAATCGCTGCATTAACATATTCTGGTCCTATCCAACTTCCCAATCCCCTTGACATAACCTTCTTCAATATTCAAGCAAGTTCTACTGAATGAGACTAGAAATACCAAAGAAAATCAAATTTTTCAATCGAACGACAAATCAAAATTCAATCAAGCTAGGCAGCGTGAAATTAGGGTTCAACAACTAGGGTTTAAAATTGAAAAGCAAAAAACTACCAAAACATCCAAAGCCAAAATTCGTACAATTCATCACAGATTCACAATATTTTAAATTTCAATCATCAACCATAATTTCATACAAACAAACCTCTAAAACCTAGAAAAACATTATTAATCAATAAACTATAAAAAATTTCTTCCGCGCACTCAAAATTGATCTCATGTAAATAAACAAAGGTGAATACACAGTATAACCAAACCCTAGGAAAGATATCGTAGAACTATCGAGCGTTAAGCATGAAAAATTAGGGTTAGGCGGAAAATGAAAGAAACACATGAACTACGAAAAATGCGAAAAAGAAGCAGAAAATGAAGAGCGAAAAAGACTAACAGTGCCGCCACGACCGCCGAGAGAGATGTTGTTGAAGAGATGGCCGTCCGCCATTGTTGCGCTTTTGCGAAGAACCAGAGAGAAAGAGAGAGTGTCGAAACACTCGAGTTTATGAGTGAGAAAATGGGTTAGGGAAAGTGGTTATATAAGTGTCGAAGGAGGAGAAGAATGGCGCGAATTTATTGGTCTTCTTTGCCTGTTGTATGATGGGCTTGGGCTCTTTTTAGGCTATTCTGCGTTCTAAAGTCCACATACAACCCACCCAAAAAAAACAACCACTTCGACCTTATATTTTTTTTTTTTTTTTTTTTTTTTTTTTTTTGTAAATAAGATGAAAGACCCTATCGTCTATCGGAGCGAAACTCTTCACACTTTAGAAGAGTGGTGGAAAGGTAAAAAACTCCGATCCCCCAAATTGTCACTACTGGCGGTTAAACCCTGGTTAGATGTTGCTTGGTACACTTGGACCATATATGACTTACCTTTTCGATAGATATTATGTAGTCTAGTGATTTTGAATTCATTCATTACGCTTTGTATACATTGTATCATCAATTAACTTTGGTTTTACTGGAATACTAAGAAAATATCTCCTATGTATTAAAAGCTTTCAGCCAACGGAATTTTGTATTTCGTTTTCTTATCTTGTATAAGTAGCTTTTGGCCTATTTAGACCTTTATTACTTGTATTTACTTACATGCAAAATTCAAACGAGTTATTTGTAGTTTGAAAAAAAAATAATAAAAAAAAATCATATATCCTTTTAGTGTTCAAGATTTGCAAGATGTTAGCCGTATAGTACATCCTCTTCCTTTGTTTTCTCTATAGGCCCCACCGTTGGAAGACCTATGAGACTGAGTAAATGGAAATTCATTGCAAAGTTCAGAAGGAGTTGCTGCCTGAGCGTACAAGGTCATAAAAATAGCTGTGATATACAAGTGGGAATTTCCGGTTTATTGCAGCCTAATTTTGTTACATCCTGAAGAAGACTAAGTTTCTGATATTCATTCAACAGAGCTTACATATGAATAAGAGATTATTTACATATTAGATCTACACTGTTTCCTGGCGAAAGAATTGCACTACTCACAAAACCTTCTTATTTTTCCTGTACATGTGAAAAAGTTCTAATTAGTAATCCATACATATTCAAAATCCATGTCTCAACAACGTAATAACAATTATTTTATGCAATCATATCTGTAAATTGTTAAATTTTTAAATGCAATAGCATGATCAGCAGGAAGATGACACACCTTCACAATGAAGAGAATGCTACCATCTGAAACTTGCTGCCCAGGAGCTACTTGAAGCCCGTGAATAAAACCAGAGGAAGGAGCCTTTACAACATGCTGGATCAGGAAGTACAGCATTTTAAAACCATTAGAATCTAAGACTTGGAGCAGATAAAAAGTTATACAAAAACATGTATGCGGCACAAACCTCCATTTTCATAGCTTCCATTACTAATACTGGTTGCCCTGCCTCTACTTTCTCTTCATTCTTCATGAGAACCTTGACCACCAAACCAGCCATTGGCGCGGTTACAGAACCTGGGGAATAAGATGCCATCTCAGCTCTTGCAGGCCTTTGTTCAGTTTCATCCTCTCCTGACAATTCCAGCCCAATTTTTTGCCGAAAGTGGTGATATTGTAGGCCATTCCAAATGTATATGTGCTTGCTATTATCCTGCCGAATACACCATAAATATTGGTAAAGACTACAGTGCCTAGTTGAAAACAAGGATTTGGACAATCAAGGACTCAACAAAAATGAAGTGCATGCATTACATATACAGGCTATATAGTGATCATGACAAATTTTGGAGTGGAAATCACTATCCAAGGGTGTTAGGTTGCATGGGGTAATTTCTGTTAGCAATACAGTTCCACTTTCACATTCAGTATCTCTTAATTACATAGGAATTTAGCCAAAAAAATATATATATATATAATATATGCTCCAAAAGTCCAAAGGATCATTGACAGTTCTTGCAAGTCAAGCAGACCGAGCAGGAACAACATTTTAAAACAATCCCAGAATTATAGCATGCCTTATATCTAACATAAAGTTTGTTAGCATCAAAGATGGTAACGGACATATAACTGGTAAGCAAATTATTTGACAACCATCTCAATCTCATGGTAAATCAAGCATGTATCACAGGTTCCATAAATCACATGTCAGTAAAGAGTAAGCAAGTGGGAAAATCGATGCTTTCAGAAAGACTTGAATGCAGCAGCGGATAATTCTGTTCCCTATTTTAGTGACGTATATCTCAGGATGTACATCGCATTATGCAAAGATACACACCTTTGTATAGACAGCTAAAGTTATGAGCACACTTAATCCTTGTGCTTCAACCCTAAAATCTTGATCACCTAGCTGCACAACCTTAACTTCGATACCAGGGGAACCACAATCTCCAGCCTGTGAAATTAAACTGACTTTGAGTTATGGCAATCAAAGGAATATTAGACTAAGCTTGGCAAATAACTGAGAAAATTGCATGGAATGCTTGAAAAGATGAGCCTTAGCTATAAGGATAGGTACCTCAACAAGATAGCTCCCATCTTGCTGATATGTAAGAGCCAATTTCAAGGGCACTGAACCAATAGTACCATAGTCATTTTCCCACTCAAATTCTATATCACGCTTGGCACAATAGTTGACCCTAAATGGAGGGTCAGAATACCAGATTGAAAGAGGGCTTCTTTCCCCTGTAAAATTGTCAGTATTTATTCAGTGCTTCAATGGCCTTGCTAGGATAATGATAAAATAGATCAGCTATTTGTTTACCCAGATAATTTCCCTTTGCCGTGTTAATTTCCGTTTTACAAAGACATGCAGCAGCGAGCATTGCACTATGTGTAGCAGATTTGCATGCTTCCTCTGCCAGCTTTATATTACTTGAATCAGCAAATAGTTCATCACTGTGGTTCTCGATAAAATGAGTTTCAACTTGACCATTCTCAAAAGCCCGGTGGTTGGCCAATTTAAGAAGAAAATTTATGTTAGTTGGCAAACCAGCAACCTGTATCAACAATAATTGGATGTTAAGTTGTTAACCAAGCACAGAATGCAAAAACAGATGCAACAAGATAACATTAAATAGTAAAACTTCATATTTATTTATTTACAGCTTAAGAGGATACACAACTGAGGTCAGCATTATTGATCCTCACTGAGAGAGGTAAGTAGACAAGACTGCATGTTAATTTGAAGCTTGATAGGAACCGAAATGAGTTTCAACTTACATTGACAGTCAATTCAGGCAAAAAGTATACTAACTTTACTGTTAACTTGTTAAGCACACCTCCAAAGTGAGAACTTCACAGCAAAAAGCCAAAAGTACGAGAACCTAACAGGCCACCCAAGGTTGCAAAATATAGGAAAGTGAGATCTCTCACTCCTATTTAAAAAAAGAGACGACATCTGACTAAGTGACTTTGATCATTCAGGTAGACCTTTATGGAAAATTCAGCAAGTCAATACCCCCCCCCCTCTCTGCCCCCCTTATGGTCCCTAACCCACCTTCCTTGCTTTCAAATGAAGAAGGTAAAAGGTTGGAGTAACAATATGTGCACCATTAATGCTAATTCTACAAACATTTTTAATTTGTTGCAGACATCCTCAAAAGAAATTACCTCCCAGGGAGATACAATGTAAAGCATGTGAAAAAGAAAGTTCTAGATCCATGCCTGAAATTTTGATAGGCAATCCTTCAGCTTAACTAATGCTGTAGCACGGTTTTCTCCCCAAACAACAAGCTTTGCAATCATGGGGTCGTAATGCATACTAACAGCGTCTCCTTGTTCAACTCCTGTCTCAACACGAACTGTTCAAAGAAGATAACTTGAGTACTTGAGTATTTGACAAGGAAGTATGTTATAGAGCAGCAAAAATGACAGGTGGACTTAAACAAGTAACAAATGTGATTTGTGA
The DNA here is from genome assembly GCF_001683475.1 of Chenopodium quinoa. Lineage (NCBI taxonomy): Eukaryota > Viridiplantae > Streptophyta > Magnoliopsida > Caryophyllales > Amaranthaceae > Chenopodium > Chenopodium quinoa. The sequence goes on along the minus strand of NW_018743212.1, from coordinate 3,370,037 downwards.
AAGAGAAACACTCTAACAAATCATAACATCATGCAAAATTAGGCATATCACATCTACACCATTAATTTAAAAATCAAAGCGTTCCTCCAATATTGAAATTGGTCATTCCAATAGAAGGGGAAACTGAACGAGCTTGGTGCGACAATTAACAAAAGATGAGGATACAACCAAATTACTACATCTGACAAAACCACCTGTAAACCCCTATATAGCGGGGGTAAAGATTATTTAAAGTGCACTGTTATAATTGTACACATAAAAACTGACAAAAGGTGCCAAAACCTGTATCTGATTCTGGAACAGGTCGATAGTGATGAAGAACCCCAGTAGCAGGGAGAAACCCTTTTGGAACATTTTCGGCATATATACGGGCTTCAAATGCATGACCTGCCACCAAATAGAAGTATTTAAACTTCACAAACTACATAAACTACAAATAAGCAGAAAGATCTACAGAGCAAACATATGGTATGTGACCATGCTTGACAAATTACAAAATATTGTAATAACCCACGCTTATTACCATTGTCAAACCCAACAAGATTGGCTGTGGATTTGATAGACAATGCCTCGAAGTTACAATTGTCAAACTCAAGTTTATTACCGTTATCAATCAAAACCAATAGTGGTAACTAAAAAGGATATCAAGTCATTGTTTTTAAGCAGCAACCTTATCAACCGCCATTAATTTATAATTTTATAAAATTCAAAAATAAAAACTGAAGCAAAAAAATTCAAGACCAAGCAATTTTTCAAGCCTCAAACACAACCAATGACAAAATCTATAAGGCATCCTACTGGTCAACAGATATTCTTGTATATATATATATATATATATATATATATATATATATATATATATATATATATATATATGCATCTACATTTAGCTCAGAAATTCAGCAAGATACTTTTATTCTTCTAATTAAGGGTTTTGTTTAAAAGTGAAAATTTTCACCTAATAATGGCACCTCTGACTGCGTAACAGGAAGAGACTCGCCATTAGCAACCCGAATCTGCCATTCTACGAGATCTTGGCCAACAACCATCTCTGTCACAGGGTGCTCGACCTGCAAAATTATGTGCATGACACCAGTTACAAGTCCACTTCACACGAATGTAGAGCTGTAGATATACACCAATAAATATAAGAAATAGTAGCACCTGCAACCGTGTGTTCATCTCCATAAAGTAGAATTGACCTGAGACAGTATCCACAATGAATTCAACAGTTCCAGCATTGTAATAGCCAACTGCCTTTCACCCCAAAACATGCTAATTCAGCAGACCAATAAGTTGAAAAATTAAGCAAAAGCTGAAGGAATTAGAGAACCTAATGGAAAATATGCTTCAGGCTTAAGAGCAGTATGCTGAGTGTAAACAGAAAGCTTCTTAAAACCTAGAACTAGCAGTCCAGTCCCAATTAATCAAAACCAAAGAACAGCCGTGTGCAAAACGATTAAGTTCCAAGCAAAAGGAGAAAAAAAAAGGTTTATGGCAACAATTTTGAGATGTGGATAATGATGCATTGAGAAGCGAACACAAGATATATACAAACAATACAATCAAGCCAGTGTTCAAGTAAATCCTGCAGCATACCTTGGCTGCAGAAACAGCAGCTTGACCCACTTGAGAGCGAAATTCATTACTAACATTGGGCTGCATCGATGGAACTTTAGTTAAAACCTCTTCCAATCTACAATCTTAAAGTTGAACAAAATATAGAGAGGCATTACAGCTGGGGCTTCTTCAATTATTTTCTGGTGTCTTCTCTGTACACTACAATCCCTCTCATATAGATATATAACATTGCCTTGTTTGTCTCCAAAAATCTACAAAGCAGATAGATGAAATAAAGTAAGATAAACTACTTAATTAAGTTTGGCCAAACTAAAAAGGAAAAAACTAAAGCCCATCTTTTGCTTCACAGAGTTTGAAGCATGCAATTTTTATGTTTGATGTAACTATAACAATAACACAGCATAAGAAAAAATATATATATATATTTTCAATTCCAATAGAAAGCCACAGTTATACACAAGAGTTAGAGAAGAAGAAGACCTGCACTTCTATATGCCTAGGCCTGGTGATGTATTTCTCAAGCAAGATTGTGTCCACTCCAAAAGAAGCAGCTGCCTCCCTTCTTGCACCCAAGAATGCTTCAACAAATTCATTTGGGTTTTGCACAATCCTCATGCCCTAGGGAGAGAAAAGAGCAGAAAAGGCATAAAGAAATTTGTAAGGCACCCTTATTCAAGAGAATAAACTAAAAGAGGATTTTTTCACAGTACATATTGGAGTGGGTTCATTTTCAGAAACATCATTGAAGTTATCACTTCACTATATTGCTTTTCTCTTCAGAAAGATGACGAAGTGTAATCAGTATATCACCAAGAACTCAAGAAGTGCTAAATCAAACTAAAAAACTGTCCTTGCCCAATAAAAATTGGTCTGAACCAACAGAAAAGGAAATCATTGTCGGTATAAAAATTTCTTGGTTTATATAGCTGGTTCAATAAGGTAAACATAGATGAACAATATTATAGAAATAGTACAAAATCTTTTTGGTTTAAAATGTTGTCTCTAACCCCATTGGTAACGGTACATTAATCAATATGTACTTGTACAGATAATCTTTCCCAAGCCCAGAAATTATCCAGACATGTGTTTGAGTCTAATGTGGTTCCAATTTGAAAATCTAAGATACAAATTCATAAAGGTATTTAATATTTATTTGCAGAGTCAGCCAAATTAGAATACCATTGTAACACTTTCAAAAGTAGTCAGGCATAATAAATGATGACTCGATTAAGAAAATAGTAAACACAAAGAGATGGCAGGCATGGCACACCTTTCCTCCACCTCCATGTGTTGGCTTTATTAGAATAGGATAACCAATTTTTTCAGCTTCTGATTTCATTAGATCAATATCTTGATCATTACCATGATATCCAGGCACCAGAGGAACACCTGCTCCACCCATTATCCTCTTTGATGCACTATGAACCAAACAAAAGGTTAATATATCAGATACCCTTACATTCTTCAACTAACACAAGTGGAGCAAGCCACAGAAAAATAGTACACATTGGGAAGTTTGAGAACCTCATTAGGGCCAAACAATTACAAGATATGTGAATCACTTCCAATCCACAAATAAAGTCAAGTTGAAATAAAAGACCATAAGGCATTCTTGTTTCACCTTTTGTCGCCCATATCTCGTATTGCAGAAGCAGGGGGTCCTATAAATGAGAGGCCCTCGTCTTCGCACTTCTGAGCAAACTCAGCATTTTCAGACAAAAATCCATAACCAGGGTGGATCGCCTGCATGCCTCATGTTAAACATAGGCAATTATCAGGTAATATTTACGAAAGTGCTACCAGCAATTGCTAATTAGATCTTATACAAGTAAGCTGCCTTCAGCATTACATCATTAATGCCACTATTGTACAATGTACATGTCGCATCAGAAACATTACTCATATAAACCACTGCAAGGTGGACCCTCTTTATTTTTCAAAAGGCTCATCGAATATAATTTCAACCATAATTATTCAAAATTTTCCAGGTATTTCCAAATGCCAAACACCCTTAGAGCTAAACTCATATAGCCTCCACGTGAAACATCTACAAAGAATGTTATTAAAAAGCATAAAATTCCCAATGAAATTTCTTATAATGGCCACTTATGTATTATACAATTATACATTATAACCTTATACATTTATACATTATAACCACCAGGAGCTAGCACACTTTCGAGTCATTGTACATAACACCTATTAATGATATTTCAACTTTCTTCATCATCACTTGGCGCATCAAATGCAAGCTCTTAAACTAGTCTTATACACTACTAGTTTTTTCGCTCTCTCTTACTCTTTACGAAAATTTGACTATGACAAATACTTTGAGATGGAGAAAGAAACAGCATAGAAGATCATAACAGTCTCCCTTCGTCCCAAAAAAGAAAAGGCCATGTTCAACTTTGAACTTCTCCATGCTGTTCAGAAAAAATCCTAAGATAATCTCACATGTTCAAGTATATAATCTCACAAAAATAATCTAAGAGCTAAGCATAAGCATGAACTCATGAAGTACAATTCCTAAGCTAATACTCTACCTAGAATTAGCTTCCATATAATTTCGGAATTCATGACAAAATCACGAGCCAATTGTTGTTACTAACGTAGTTTAATCACAAAACAATTCTAAGCCTAGTAATTCGTGAATCAATTGGCACACATCATCTAACCATAAACCAAAAATTCAATTAAATAAATAAAATCACACAAAATCCTTCCAAAAAAAAATAGCAAAATTAAAAAAAAAAAATAACCTGAGCACCAGTCAACCTAGCAGCATCAATAATCGAATTAACCTGCAAATAACTCAATTTGGCAGGCGGAGGACCAATACGAACAGCTTCATCAGCAAATTTAACATGCCGACTATCTCGATCAGCATCACTATAAACTGCAACTGTCCGAACCCCTAATTTCTTCGCAGTTCGCATAATTCTACACGCAATTTCTCCCCTATTTGCCACCAAAATCTTCTCGATCATCGGATTCTTCTCGGCGCCGGAGTTTTCCGACGACGAAAACTGCCGGGAGAGAGAGAATTGCGCGAAGATGTGGCGGTTTTGGTGGTGGAGTTTACGGCGGAGGAGGAAAGTAAGAGCTGCCATTGTTGTTGGAGTTTAAGCTTGCGTAAAAATGTTGGAATTGTAATGGAGTTTTGAAATTGATTTGATTTGTTTTTTTAGAGGGATTAAATAAGTTTGAATTTAAAGTGGATAATTACTAATTTTGTTTTTTGGGGCTTGATTGAGAGTTAGATGATGATGAAGTGTTGGCATTTTGAGATTTTTGAATTTTGACTAGTTAGTGAGTCATCAATGATAAGTTTCATCAACTTCATCTTTTTCTTTATTTGTTTCTTCCATTCTCTCTCTTCTAGTCTTCTTCTACGGAGTAGTGTTTAAGTGTTTGGTGTTGGTTTAGTTTGGGTTTAGATTTGGCCCAACATGTAGAGTGTTTAGATCATTAGATTGGCCCAAGTAAAAATGAAATAATGGATTTCTCTTAATCCATTGCGTTTGTCTATAATTCATTAATTTGTATAGAAAAAGTTGTTAGCTTGTGTTGCATAACTTAGCACTTTGATGAGGATCATGGGGTGGAGGGACGCCTCCATCTCCCTCAAGAGTGACCTAGATTCGATCCTTACCCCATACCTCCTGTGATAAGAGGGGCACCTTTCGTATCTTATTGTGTAAAAAAAAAAAAATCTTAGCACTTTGATCGATAAAGTCTTGGCCTACTGATTAAGAATGAAAATTATGTATGATAAGTTGCAGGTTCAAATTCTCACCCCATTTATAGTATTGTGTTTCTTTCTTTGTCATTGGCACCAAAAAAAAAATACTTAACTCCGTTTTTTTTAGTTGACACATATTCCTTTTTAGAAAGTTTATTTTTAGTTGACACGTTTTCTTTTTTGGTAAGTTTATACCTTGCAATTACCAATGTACCCCACTTGCTTTATCACTCTCTCTCATCTCCTTAATATGTATGCCTAAATTGAACGTGCCAACTAAATAGAAACGGAGGATGTATAATTTAGTATTTTAGGTTTTAGCATCCATCTTGTGCTTGTATTATTTTTTTTTTTTGCTCCATTTGTGCTAGTTTTTTTTTTTTTTTTTTTTTTTTGAAGGCAATTTTTGTGCTAGTTTATGTTGTGCCTTGGGCAAACTTGTGTTAGTGTCATCTTTAGACAAAAATATGCCTTTTAAATATCAATCACATTTAGTAAGTGATTTATTATAGGTCATATATTCACACCTTTTTTTTTTTTTTTATGATAAAATAAATAAGTTCACTATAGTGTTTGTAGGTAAATTTGTAGAAGACGTAATGCCAACTTCTAATAATTGTGAAACATCATTTTTTATAAGGAGTTATACTTTTTCAAGGTAAGCAAAAATTGGATTATCTTGAGACCCTCCCCACAAAAGAAACACATAATTCATATGGATTGGTAATGACAATAAGCTTTAGTTATAATGCAAAATTATATGTAATAATCAAAACTGAATAACAGTCATTAGCTAACAAATGAATTTGCAACCTGATTTACTTCTCGACATATTTGGAGCTACACAAGTTTCGCTTGTACAAGAAAATCCTTAAGGAGCTAAGATACTTTAGAGATGTTTGATAAAGATATTTGACCAAATGAGTTTGGTCATTGTTAGAGAAAGTCCCTATCCACCTTCCCTTGATAGCATTACTTCCATGACTCCAAAACAAAAGTATCTATAATATTATTAAAACTCAATGGGACAACATGGTATTGCCATGTGTCACATTCCCTCATTATGACTTGGCGCCACATAAATTAATAATAAATTCATGTGCTCATCCTTAGCTTCTCCTTAATTCTCCTATTTTTTTTTGGCATTAATTGCTAGAATGATTGAATGAAACCCATCCTCTTACATAGTAATAACTAGGTTAAACCACAACCACATTTTTCACCATGCTCAAAAGGGAGCAAATGGGCCAAAATTCTTTTATTAGTTGTTGTAAGTGGGCCTAAATTAGTTGCTATGACTTTAAAGAGGCAGCATAATGTCAAATTTACAGGACGTGTGCTTTTTGTGTATACTCTCATCTCTATTATTTGGTCTCCACTTTATTTTACTACAATTGAACCAAAGATTAATTTTGCATTACAGTATATTTTCATCAACAAAAAAGACATAAAATGGGCCCATGTTCATACACCTACGTATTTTCGACGAGTTTTTCTTTTGTCGAACTATAGAGATGGCTTAGTTTGTCTTAAGTTTACGTAAATGGCATCATCGTATACTCCCAAAATGTCATGGAGAGTGAAATTTCCTGGAACTCGACTGAAGTATGGTGCAAAATCTTCTACTTGTAATAGGATAGCTTGTGTCCTTTAGTCCAAAGGCAAGAAAGGTACGTGAGATAGATATAATGAATCGATACGTATCCATTATAAAGTAGACAATTTTTATAAGGAAGGAGAAGTACCCTATTAATATAAAATTTTACCTGAATTAATTTTATTCGAGTTAGTAAGCAAACACTTTAGAAAAAGGGAATGAGTGAGGAATACAATGAAATGTGATATCATAATTTTAGCATTAGACTAAGTTCGAACTAGATTGTGATAAAGAAGTCAATTTATGGTTGTTATCTACCACCTAATAATATACATTTTCTTTAAAGAACCTAATAGTATACATGATTGATTATGTTTTGTGGCTTTAAAAAACAGGAAGTTGATTTATAGTTGAGGTTTTTCTTTTTCTAACTTTATTTAAATATCTTGTCCAATTTTGTCAAATTTTACTTCTAATAAGTTTTAAGCACTCGCTTCCTTCAAGTTTTAAGTGGACATAAATGTTAATGCAAAACTTCAACTAATAATATATTTAATTATTTATAAGTTAAAATTTATAGTTATGAATACTAATGAACTATTCATTGAGACGATTTCAACAACTATCCACCATTAATCAAATTGAATTATGTAAATTGTGCAAAAATCAACACGTTTTACTAATAAAAAAAAAACAGGGAGTATAATTTTGTCAATTTATTTACAAAACTACACTTCATGATCAAATTTTTTTTTCCGTTTGCAAATTTAATGAAGTTGATGGAAGTGGAACATAATGGCACGGGGACATGGTGTACGTAGACTTTTCTTTCCGTAGTTAATTAGTTACACAATGTTGTCTAAATTAAAGTAGAGGTCATAAGACTCATAAGTCATAACTATGCATGAATTACTAAACAAATTAATTCCATGAGTGATGAGTCTACGTGGTGACACCCATTATTGTCAACCAATTTGCGCGCTCCAAACAAACCATACATTAATTAATGACTATACATTCCAATATTATCGATTTAGATTTTTCGTTTTTCTTAAAAAAAAAAAATTATTCGTTTTATATTTGCTAGTGTAGATCACGTGTATTGAGTGTTTGAGTCATACTCTTTATTTATTTAATAGTATAAATTTTTGGAGCATTATTGATACAAGTGACAGAAAATCCTAATAGCTCATGCTTATAATAGGATTCCTTCAAAAAAAAAAATGCTTATAATACGACAATCGGTTTTTATCTAGCAAGGTATGACGGGTGAAAATATGATGAATATCAGTTTGGATATTTTTTTTATTATTATTATCATCACAATTTTCACAAAAACTTGTTCAAAGTTCATGCACCATACAATTTTAGAATTCAAATTGAAAGTTTAGAATTGATTTTTGTAATTTCATAAAAAAAAATTGCAAATAAAAATTTCTTAGAATTGATTTAAATTTTCCATGTATCAATTTTCGAAGACTTTAAGAAAATATTGTCAATCATAGACAACAAGATGAACGCTAATTGTAGCAATAAATGTTACTTTTTGGTTTAGACAAAATTTAATAAATAAGGAATGAACATGTACAATATAACAATACACTTATCAATTTTCATAACTCAAATTTTTCAAATGTTTTCACCAAATAGTCTACTCCCTCCGTCTCCGAAACTTCGACCCTTTTGGGTTGATTTCGCGGGTATTAAGAAGTTAAATTGGAAGTGTTGGGGAAACTAAGAAAAGTACATTGAGAAGGGAAATTTACATTGGAATTGCAAAAAAGTAGAGAGAGAAAGTAATAAAAGTATATAGAAAAAGCAAAATTTGCACGGGGAAGCTAATTTTGCACAAATATTATTGCAAATTAAAGGGTATTAAAATGCAAATGAGATGAACATTTTGGGACTAAAATTAGGCCATAAGGGTCGAAGTTTCGGGGACGGAGGGAGTAAAACAAAACCATATCACAGTCAAGAATATTCTTAATAAAAAATAATAATAATCAACAGATAAAATAAAACCAAATAATTAAAATAAGGGAAATTCTCAACGGTGACCTCCCTTTTTTTTATTATACAAAATAACCCTAATTAAGACATTTATCTCACATATGACATAAATGAGTGTTATTTATTTAAAAAAAAAAACTAATTATGGTTAACTTTGAAAAAAATAAAATAAATAAAAACTAAAAATAAAAACCACCAACCCAGCCACCACCTTCACCCTCATCCCCACCAGATGCAGCCAGCCCCACCTGCCCATCTAAGCTCCCCCCGCCGGCGACACTGCTCCAAGCTCCCCCCGCCGGCGACGTTGCTCAACCTCGACCACCGCCTAGCCAGAATCCCCAACATGCCAAAGACCCTCCTTCTCTATCCTCCTCACCCCGCCACCACCTCTACCCTCTTCCTCACCTCAACCCGACATTTCCCACCAGACCAAGAACCGCACCGCCACCAAACCAAACCCACTTCTCATCCTCCCACCGCAACCCACGAACCTCCTTTTCTTTCTCCTCTGACCTCTCCTACGCCCAGATCTAAACCCGACCAACAACCGCTCCTCCAACCATAACCACGACCCTCCCTTTCTCTCTCCTCCGCTCAGACCCAAACCCGAACTCTAAACACCTCACTCTTTCTCTCTCCTATGATAACATAGCCCTTTGCCGTGGTGCAAGAGATTCGGTTGAGGTGAGGTGGTAGAGTTAGGGTTTTGATGAAGGTGGTGGTGGAGTTGGAGGTGGTGTTGTGGGTATATGGCTGGTGGTAAATATGGCTCTGGGCCGTGCCGGGTTGTGCCTCATGCCAGGCCCATGTGCTTTGGAGCAAGTTAGGCCCGACCCATGGCTCCGCCCACGAGTTTCGTTCCGTGTCGTGCCGGGCCAAAGTTTTCAAAAGGCTGGCCCGTGCACGACCCAAGCCCACGTGCCGGGCTTGCGTGCCTAAGCAAACTTACATTGATTTTAGCATGCTTTTTCGTGTCGGGCCCAGTCGTGCCGTGCCTTATTATGCTTCTCCCAAATAAAGGCGGCCCAGGCCTGGCGCACGGCCCACACGCACAGTACCGTGCCGTGCCGTGCTTTTTTCGTGCTGAGCTTCGGGGCGGCCCGGCCCAGTGCCATTTTTAGCTGGTGGTGGTTAATTTTTTAAAAATGTTTTTTTTTTATTAAAAAAAATAAATCTAACCATAGTTAATTTTAATTAACAATTTAATGAAATAAAGTTATAAGTGGGAAAAAAATTCTTAACTAGGTCATTTTGTATAATTGATTTTCATGAGGGTCACCATGTGTGCGTAGCAGAAGTTAGGGGTCACCGTTGAGAATTTCCCTTAAAATAATTAAGTCGGGGCCACAAAATATACTTACCTTAGAATATAATCTAAACCCAAATATGGATTTCTAAATTACCAAATATCAATTAGTTTTAGATTGATTCAATGCTTCCTCATCACCTATCATTAAAAAAAAAAATGAGTAAAAGTGGTTGTTGTTTATATTGGATGATGGGATGATATGGATATTTATATTACAGATCGAGTATATATTATGTATATACTTTACTTCATTTCAATTTTCCAACTTATATCTTATTTGCCATCCTATGTTTATAATTATTCAAATTAATTTTTCGGAATATTTTCTTCATTGTGTTACATAATTAAGTACAATTCAATAACCATTACACAATTCTGAAATTAATAATTACAGAAAACCACCAGAAGATGGTAGTGAATTAGCGATGTGTATAATAATGTAATCATGATACAAAATCTATCATACACGTTCTCTTAAAACTCTATAAACTAAACTAATTGACATAAAGTTTACTACATAAATTTAATGTACAGCGTATATTTAAATTCGGAAAGTTTATATTAAGACAAAAACGTCCAAAATGTTAGCTTCAACAAAATCAATCAGAAATGAAAACATTAATTAGATGCACCCAAGACTTAATCCCAACTTCCTAACTAAAGTGATGACCCTACAAAATAAACAATCGTAGAAGTCACTCAACCTCACAAGTTTGGCTTTTGGTAAACTGTTGCTACCATTTGATGATATGCCTGCATAAATAAACAACATGATGCGCGCCGACCTTCTCTGCTACGAGTAGTATTTTCTCATCCACCATTATTCTTTTATATTTTTATCCTCTTTAATTAAATTGCTATTATTTCCTAACAAAATACAAGCTAAAACTGACCTGCTGATATTGATAGTGTGAATGTGTGATGGGTATCATTATGATTGCTCTATTTTGAATTATGTACGTGTTTAGCCAAGAGCCTAACCGTCTAACGCCAATTTCATGATATTTACCCATTACGGAATACTTTGTAATTTATATGCATAACATATGTTGGTATATATATAAATTATACATACAAAGTAGTATTTATCAATTACAGTGTACTACATACTTTATATTATGTACAGCTAGATCATTAAAAAAAAAAAAATTGGCATGAGCATAGCTAGATCGATGAGTATATTGCAAAATTTGGCATGTACGTACACCACTTTAATCTCCTTAAGTTGATTAAAATGATTAATATTCAAATTCTATACAATTGAAAGCGGGTCGAAAGTGTTTACAACAATGAGTTGGAAAAAAAATAAAAAAAATATAATACTCCATTACTCCGTACAACATCATGGAAAACCCTGCCTATGCATGCAAGTGACTCCTATATATATATATTTATCATATATGAAATATGGGATATCATTAATACCAATAAAGAAATATGATGATAATAAAATATGTAAGAAATAAGCATTATTTCAATATCCTACACACCAAAAATAGATTATGCTTCTCAAAATGATGTAAATTATTATTGATCAAGTTAATATTGACCAAGTAAATCGCATTAAACACCATAAAAACTTCGAAAAAACAATTCATTTGTTGAATCCGTTTAAATAAAAAAATAAAAAAAAAGGTTGGCGATTGAAATTTTGTGATTCTATACACATACGTTGATACGTAGTCAACATTTTGGATTAAGTTGCTAATTACATTATTTAAATGTGTTTAGAGCAAATACAAAAGAAACGTGGTCCAATTTGTAAAGAGAGAATGTCATAATTTTTTCTTAAAAAAAATGTAAAGGAGAGAAATGCCTGCGCTCCACTTTCCTGGTGTGGAATGGGCAACCTTCTCCACCGTCCCGGAGTCCGCCTTCAATCAAAACTCAAAAGTTATGCAGTTTATAAAAAATCTTCTCAGCTTTTAATTAGTCCTAATTAATTTTATACCTTAATTAAATCACTACTCTTTGTACGACTTGCTTCTTTAGGTCATTTATCCGGCCTCTCTTGCTGTAAAAAATAAAAATTACAAATAAAAAAAAAAGATGAAAAAGCAATGTACATTGTACTCTTGTACATAAGGTAATTATTGCATAACAAAAATACAGTACTTCATCTGTCAAAAAAATAAAATAAAATAAAATACAGTACTTCATAAAGAGGGTGGACCAACTCTGTTCGATTTTTATATGGAGTACGTATGAAATTATATATGCGTATAAATTTAATTAGTATGTACGATCCTATTTTATAGATCGAATATTAGATACTAATACGGATATCAAATTTTATATTTTCAAATATCCTAAATTTGAAACCAAATCTTGTACTTTGTATACCATATTTTAATTTTTTTTGATGCATTATATATAGCTTAAGTGCGGCCTTAATATTTTGTAATTATAAATTAATTTAAAACAACTATAACAAATTTCTACTTGTACATAACAAATTAATACAAATATTAAATTTTTCCGTAAAAAAAAAAAAAAATTACTCATTCCATTTTTAAAAGTTAAACTCATTTAGCTCAACATATTTTCAACTGTATAAGTGAAAATTGTCTAAAAAAAGTTCCAATTTGAAAATTACATCGAGATGAATTTAATATATATCACATATTAGTATATGAATATTATCATCCATTGCAAGAATCTAATCAAGAAGCAAGATTGGGAAGTTGAAGTGAAGCACATCTATCGAGAATCAATCCAAGCGGCTGATTGGTTAGCCAATCAAGGAGTCTCCCAGAACAACAAATTTGAGTTGATTCAAGTCCCCCCCTTAGCTTTAGGGCGTATTTTACATAATGATATAATAGGTGTGGCTTTGCCACGGTGTGTACCTCCTTAGTTGTTTTAGCTTGTTTTTTCTTTCTCGGGGCTTTGCCCCTCGTATGCACCAAAAAAAAAAAAAAAGATATAATCCAAATTATTTTATTTTGGACCATATAAATAATATGTCAATGGAAATTCAAAAATTAGATGTAGTTTGTTTCATAATCAAAGTTATTGACTCCATGACCCAAACATTCCAAAACGAGAACATAAAAAGAAAAAGGAGGGATTATCATAGCGTATGTTAGGCAGTATCATTTATGTACGCATCTTATGATACCATTGACCAAAATCTTCATTGATCATAATAAGGATCTTAATATCTTATTGCATTGAAAGAGGGATCATAGATTAGAATAACTTGGGTTTTGCGTAAGCTTAGAGGACTAAAATATTCCCAAATAATTCATTAACCATGCACAAATTTTCAATATTATATGCTTGATTAGCAAAATAATGATTCCCATCAACTTCTAGAGACCCAAGGAAGAACCAACATTTTCAATAATCCCATTTAAGGCTAATTTTGTCATTTCAAATCTCATTAACCTAGTCAATATTTTTGCTACCATTAAAAAAATAAATCTAACTAAATCAAATCAAATCAAATTAGCTTAATTACCAACGTTCTTCTCAAATAATTACAATCCCATAGGATTTGGCCCAAATCTCTCAACTAAATTAAGAAATTAAATCACCCCAAAAACCAATTATTTTCATTTTTCACATAAAATACTTAAACTTTAGGACCCCTTAATAAAATATAACGTATAAATACGATTCAAGTACAATATACATATATATTGTATAGTTGGAAACCCCAAAAATACAAAAAAATAATAATATTTTTGTCAATAATTGTTTTCTTTTTCAGCGTGACAGCCCTCCAAACAGTAGAAAGCAGAGAATAAAAGGCAAAGTAAAAACAGAGGAGAGAGAAAATAAAGGTACACAGAGGATCAGTTCTGTAGTTCTAGAGAGAGAAAGTGAGAGATCCAACGGTAATGGGGTGAAAAACATGGAATCAAACTGAAGAATTCAACTCGGTTTCATTTTATTCAATTTTATTTTGGTAAGTTTTATGTAAATTTTTGATATATAGTTTTTATATTTTGTCTTGGATCATTTTGACTATTGAATGAGAAACTAAAAATCCCAACTTTTTTTTTGGATTAAGTAATTGAATTTCATAAATTTAGGATTTTTATACTTGTCATAAACTCATAATTTAATTTGGGAATTATGTTGTTGGGATTTCCCAGTTGGTTGGTGGGTTTTGGTTGAATAAGTAGCTTTAATAAAGTTGAAGTATTCAAGATGATTTCTTTTTAATGAAATAATCATGGGTCTGACCATCTGAGTATAATTTGTCCCTTTTATTTCATAAGTTTTGTTTTATGTAATTAATTCTGGAAATTTGATCTTATTGTAAAATTGGGGTTTTGGACTGTTTGTTGAATGTTCAGGTGCTTTGGAAGGGAAATTTTGGCGTGTTTTAACATAATAAGATTATTATATTTTGGCTCCGTTTGTTTTGATGGAAAACATTTTTTGAGAAATGATTTTGGTTATTATTAACCTGAGATCATTAATTTTGGTTTGCAGGTACATGTAGTTGAAGGGTACAGAACCTTGTTTTTTGTGTAGCATTTTGTGCTAAATAATTTAGGCAATTTGATCAGGCTGGCATTGTGAAATTGAGTTAGTTTTGGACTGAATTATGGCGAAAAGTAAAGACATGTATTCTTGGTGGTGGGATAGCCATATTAGCCCGAAGAATTCGAAATGGCTCAAGGAAAATCTCACAGGTATAATGTGCTTTTCCTCTGGCTTTGTTTAGTTGCAATTTTCAAGGCAATTTATGCAACTGCTTGTTAGATTATCGGTTTGCACGAAGTTGAGATTATAATTTGTTAAGTGATTGATTGAGTAGCCGTGTGATGTCAAAATGTTTGTATAATTGTATGTCTAGTGAATGGTTGGCATTATTTGATGGTAGCTGAAAAAGTCAAGTTGTTTTTTTTTTTTTTTTGTGTGTGTGTGTGTGTGTGTGCGATTGAGTCTTGAAAGTATTTTAATATCTACTCGGATTCATGTACATGTAGTACTATTGTGGTGTTTGTGTGTTGATCTGTATTTGATGTTGAGTCTGAATTTGTGAGTGTAATCATGGCATCTCAATGCTGTAACAAATTCTGCCGGTCTTAAGTGCAAAAAATTGTTTCGAATTTCCCCTTTCTAGCTATGGTAATTAACTCTTGCAATTTCTTTCTTGCAGATATGGATAGCAAAGTGAAAACAATGATTAAACTCATTGAGGTAGATGAGGACTCTTTTGCAAGGAGAGCTGAAATGTATTATAAGAAAAGGCCTGAGCTTATGAAATTAGTTGAGGAATTCTATCGTGCATACCGTGCTATGGCTGAAAGATATGATCATGCTACAGGGGTAATTCGCCAGGCTCAAAAAACTATGGCAGAACACCAAGTTCCTTTCCTTATGAATGATGATGGGCCTGTGAATGGCACTCAAGATTCCGGTCCCCACACGCCTGAAATACAGGCTCCTACACGAGCTTCATATGATCCTGATGAATTGCAGAAGGGTGCAGTGGGTTTATCGTCTGAGTCTGATACTGTAGCTGGTAGAAAGGGATCAAAGCAGCTGAATGGGTTAGGGAAGGCAAGGAAAGGTCTAAAATTTCAAGAGGCAGAGGAGAGGGAAATCGTGGAAAAGATTGAGAAGCATCTTGCTGAGACTAAAGCTTTTTCCGAATCTGAGAGATTAGGAAAATCTGAGACTGACATTCAAGCTCTAAAAGAAGCCCTTGCCAAACTAGAAGATGAGAAGGAAGCTGGCTTACATCAGTATCAGCAGACTTTAGAACGATTGTCTAAACTAGAGTCTGAAGTCTCTCAAGCCAAGGAGGATTCTCAAGGATTCAACGAACGAGCAAGCAAGGCTGAAGCTCAAGTGCAAAGCTTGAAGGAAGCCCTGGAAAAGGTAGAAGCTGAAAGGGAAGCTAGTCTGCTTCAGTATCAGCAATGCCTGGACAGGGTATCCAGCTTGGAAAGCCATATATCTCGTGTGGAAGAGGATGCTGGACAGCTTACTGAACGAGCCTGCAAAGCCGAAACAGAAGCTGAAGTGTTGAAAGAAGAGCTTTCTCGATTGAAGGCTGAAAAAGAATCTCTTCTTGCCAAGTATATGGAGTCTTTGGAGAAGATAGCCAACTTGGAGAACAAATTGTTGCTAGCTGAGGATTATGCCAGCAGGACTAGTGAGAGAGCTGACAGAGCTGAAAAAGAAGTTGAATCTTTGAGGAATACTATAACCAAATTAACCGAGGAAAAGGAAGCTGCTGTTCTTAAACATGAGCAGTGTTTGGCCAAGATAGTGACCTTGGAACGTGAAATTGTTCTCATGCAGGAAGAGGCTGAAAGGCTAAAAGCTAAGGTTGAAGACGGGGTATCGAAGTTAAAGGGAAGTGAAGAACAGTGCTATCTGTTGGATAGGTCAAATAATTCTTTGCGGTCTGAGGTGGAATCGTTGGAACGGAAAGTGGGTTTTCAGGACCAGGAGCTTTCTGAAAAGCAGAAGGAATTAGGTAGACTTTGGACATGTGTGCAGGAAGAACGCATGCGTTTTATGGAGGCTGAAACTGCTTTCCAGTCACTTCAGAATCTGCACTCGAAAGTCCAGGAGGAACTCAGGTCTGTTGCTGCTGATCTTCACAAGAATGTTCAACTTTTGAAGGACCTCGAGAATCAGAAGCAGAATTTAGAAGATGAAGTTCAGAAGGTAAAGGATGAAAACATGAGCCTCAACAACCTTAACCTCTCCTCGGCTGCTTCAATAAGAAGCATGGAAGAACAAATCTTTGATTTGAAGGAGGGTAAAGGGAAGCTTGAACAGGAACTGGAGCTTCAGCTTGATCAGAGGAATAATCTTCAGCAGGAGATTTCCTCTCTGAAGGAGGAATTAAATAGTCTGAGCCAGAGACACCAAAATATGTTGAGGCAGGTGGAGTTGGTGGGCTATGATTCAGAATCCTTTGGTTCATCTGTAAAAGAGATGCAGGATGAGAACTCAAAACTCAAAGAAAGCTTCCGGAGCAGTGAGATCGAGGTAGCTACGGTAAAGGAGAAGCTGAGGGTAATGGAAAATCTTGTTCTAAAGAATGAGCTTCTGGAGAATTCTATGTCGAATTTGAAAGCTGAGCTAGAAGCTGCAAGAAAGAGAGTGAAGGAGTTGGAGCAGTCCTTCCAGATGCTTCTTGGTGAGAAGTCTACACTTGTTGCCGAGAAAGGTTTTCTGATATCTCAGTTACAGATTACAACTGAGAATCTAGAGAAACTCTCAGAACAGAACACTTTCTTGGAGAACTCTCTTTTCGATGCCAATGCTGAACTTGAGATGTTGAGGGTAAAATCTAAAGACTTAGAAAATTCATGCAAGATCCTTGATGACCAGAATTCTGCCCTTATTGCGGAGAATCAAACATTGACATCTGAGCTGGAAACAACACACTGTAAGTTGGAAGAACTCGGTAAAAGACATGCAGACTTGGAGCAAAGATTCACAGGTTTGGAGGAAGAGAGAGAATCCACAACCCAGATGGTACAAGAACTGCAGGTATGTTTAGATACTGAAAAGCAAGAGCACACTAACTCAAACCAATTGAGTCAGACTCGGATTGCTGATTTGGAAAAGCGGATTCATCTTCTTGAAGAGGCGGGTGATCACATGAGAGAAGAGTTTGAAGAAGAATTAGATAAAGCTGTTAATGCTCAGTTTGAGATCTTCATCTTGAGGAAGAGTATACAAGATCTGAAAGACAATAATTCTTCGTTGCAGAAGTATTCTGAGAAACTTCTGGAAGCATCCAGGTTGTCTGAGGAACTCATTTCGGAACTGGAGAAGGAGAGTCTTGATAAGCAAGATGAAGTTAGTGTGTTGTCTGGTCAAGTAAAAGGATTGAGAATGGGGATTTTTCATTTGTTAGATGCACTGGAATCTGATGTAGGTTCAACACTTGATGACTGCGGCAATGAGGATGAAAGAGTTGTGAACCTTATACATGGAAAACTAGATGATATAAAAGCATCTCTGTATAAAGCCTGGGATGAAAATCAAGAACATGTAATACAGAAGTCTGTTTTCCTTGCAATGATTTGGCATCTTAAACAAGATATGGCAGATTTAAATGCTGTTACACACTCCCTCAGGCAGGAGGTTGAAAGCAGGAACCAGGAAGTAAATCAACTCCAGAAGGAGATACAGAAGCTTTTGGAGAGTAATGAAGAGTTAATTCTCAAAGTTAGGGAGGGAAGTCAGAAAGAAGTTGTTCTTCTCACTGAAATGGAAGATCTCCGGGAGAAGCTGTTTAATCTCCAGGAGGCTTATGATGATCTACAGAAAGAGAATTGCAAGGTCATCGAGGAAAAGGGATTTTTGATGAAGGCATTTGAAGATTTGGAGGAGGAGAAGCACAACCTACAGGATGAGTGCTCTTGTATGGTTGGGGAGGTAGTTGCGCTGGACAACCTGTCATTTATTTTCAAGAATGTCATCTCTGAGAAATCAAAGAAAGTCATACAATTGACTGGGCATATTGAAAAGCTTTGCAGTGACAATAGTATTCTCGAGGAGAAAGTGCAAATAGTAGAGAGGAAACTGGAGGATGCTCGTAGTAAAAATATCAATTTTGAGCTCTCATTGAAGAAGTCAGAGAATGAACTGAAAGAAGTGAGAGTTTCAAATGATAGGTTGAAGGATGAAATATCTAACGAAAAGATTCTTTTTTGCTTGAAAGAAAAGGAGCTTCTGGAAGCAGAGTCAATGAAAGAGAATCGGGATATCCAATTACTTGAATTGTCCAAGAATTATGCTGAACAACTGAGAGAATGTGAAGACCTTCATGAACTTATTGAATATCTGGATTCACAGATTTCTAAAATGCAGAAGGAGCATGAAGATAGTGAAGCAAGAATCCGAGTTCTGAGCTCTGAATTACAGAAGGGAAAAGACGAAGTCAAACTATGGGAGACTGTCGCAGGCACTTTTTTCACTGAGCTACAAAGCTCCAGTGTACGTGAAGCATTGATCAAAGAAAAGTTCTCTGAGCTTCTGAAGGCTTATGAAATCCTTGAAGAAGAAAGTTATTCCAAATGTGTAGATGTTGTTCAGTTGAAAGAAAGAGTTGGGACCCTGGAAGGTGAAAATTCTGAAATAAAGGCTCGATTGGCTGCTGATCTCTCGGCCATTATGTCCCTGAAGGATTCCTTGGCGTCTCTTGAGAAGCATGCTAATTGGCACAAGAAGATTCACAAAACTGACGACGAGGAGAAAGAGGTATTTTTTATGTCTAATTAAAAAATCACCTATTAATCTAAATGTTATTAATGTTTATGCTGAGAATTTCCCCTCCCTTGGTGCACGCATTGTTAATAGTTGCATACTTGAAAAATGAGTGGATTGTTATGAGAATAGTGTCATTGCAGAATCCAATTTCGCATATCTGTGTTGATAATAAAGGTAGTATTTGTGAGAGGAAATTTGTCACCACATATGTACAGATCTCCATTGCAAGTCACTTCTACCAAACATTGTGTGTGTGTGTGTGTGTGTTTTTTTTTTTTTAATTATTATTATTATTATTATTATTATTTAAGCTATGATAACATGTCAATATTTCCAGTGAAAATCTCATTTCAGTGATAAATTCATTGTTTTTATTTGAGGAGGTGGTATGTTTTTGTGGACTTTTCTGTTGCCAACCTAGTTTAGTACTGTTGCCGTGGTTGTATCTTTTTATATTTCTTTCTTTTGCCTGCCTTTTGTGTTGTTTGAACTTTGAACTCATCTAACTGTTTACAGTGATTAGCTATTTTTATTTATGATTTCTCTAAGAGAACTATCATAAACTATTTAGCTATTGAATTGTTGCTCACATTGTTCATGTTTATAGGGTGTTGAAAACAATGAAAACCAGAATGAAGATCAGACAGCTGTGTTTGTGAACTTGCATGACATTCAGGCCAAGGTCCAAGATGTGGAAAAGGCAGTTATAGAGCTGAAGCAGCAAGCAGAAGAGGAAAACTCTGGTGTCCGTTCTGAGCTTGACTCAGCACTGCGACAAATCGAGGCACTAAAATCTCAAAGCAGCTCACGCCGTGGGAGTGGAAGATTAAGTAGGCGTGTTGCATCACATCCAGATGAAACAAAGTCCCGAAAAACAAATCCTGATGTCTCACCTCCAGAGGAGGAGCTTCTGATGAAAGACATTATGCTTGATCAGGTATCGGATTGTTCATCCTATGGGAAAAACAGAAAAGTGACAGGGTCCAATGATCAAATTCTCGAGTTATGGGAAACCATTGACCAAGCAGGCAGCATTGATCTCACAGTGGGGAAGCACAGCAGAGCAGCTCCTGCTGTTTCCAACAAGTATTCTCACCTCGACTCTGTAAAAGAGAGCAGGAGTGGTCGTCCCTCAATAGAGTCAATGGTGGAGAAGGAGTTAAGAGTGGATGATCAGCAATTGACTTCGAAGAGATTTATGAATCCCGAGCAGGAGGATAACAAGAGGAAGACCCTAGAGAGGCTTGCTTCTGATGTTCAAAAGCTAACCAACCTTCAGATAACAGTGCAAGATCTGAAGGAGAAGTTGGAAATGACTGAAAACAACTCCAGCAAGGGAAAGGGTATTGAATGTGATAATGTCAAGGATCAACTCTTGGAAAGTGAGAATACAATCCTAAAGTTGTTCGAGTACAGTGCAAAACTAATGAAGAACATTGAAAATTCCTCAACAGCATCGTCTTTTGATGGATCAGTTACGGCTGATTCATCAGAAGGTGGGGGTGGTAAGAGAAGGAGATGCTTGGAGCAAGCACGGAGGATATCAGAGAAGATTGGTAGGTTGCAGCTTGAAGTGCAGAAGTTACAGTTTCTTCTAATGAAACTTGACAATAACAAAGTAGGCAAAGGTGGGACCCGAGTAAGTGAACGCAGTACGAGAGTCCTCCTACGAGACTATCTCTATGGAGGAACTCGGACCCCGCGCAGGCGGAAGAGAACTCATTTCTGTGGATGTGTGCAGCCTCACACCAGAGGAGACTGAGGTTGGTGAGGTGTTTAGAAATTCGATCAGTTTTAGCTTTTCTTGTAATTTTTTCGCCTAATCTTTTAGAACCTGTTGACTTGCATATATTCTCTTTATTTTTATGGGAAAGAGAATCTGGTGTACAATATACATGCTAGGCTTTGTTTAGGGCTTTAATCTTGCAACAAGTTAATGCATTTAGGAAGTTAGTTTTTCCCATGATTAAATAATCAATTTCTACATCTCAGAGCAATTCTCAAGTCTCTTTTTGCTTCACATTACTATTGCCTCCGTTCTAAAATGTGACCTCTCATAACTTAGAACATGAGCTGTACTACGCATCTATGCAGGAGAAATTGATGAACTTGTAGATGCAACCGGTTGCATTAAATATTCTAGACAATCAGTGTTGGTTTGTTATATTTGTAGTACTGTTTTAAAGTTGTAAGCTTTTATTGTGAACATCGATTAAAAATAACAATTTATGAGGTAACTATTAAGCTTACTTTGAAAGACAGGGTATCATGTTCCGAAACTGGAACCTAGCGGTTCCCATTTTTTAGGAACCTGCTGAATAGGTTTCGGTGGGTCCTGAGGTTTTTACAGGGTACCCTGCTACGCTCATCCCTAGTAAAAAGTGTGACTTTGATTTTTACGGCATAATTAAAATTTTATTATTTTATTAACTACTAGCAAAAATACAAAAACATAGATTAGAGGAATATTATTTCTAGATTGTTTGTAAATAAACGTGTAGTTGGCTTAGTTCCAAGTTGTATTATTGTCATCTCTAAAGAGAAGTAAAGTCTAGAGATGTTGATTAATAAATAAAGTCGTTTAACCCATCTTCAAAGAGAAGTCAAGTCTCTGTTTTGTTCTTTTCTTTTCTTGTTTAGATGGTTTCGTTTTGAATGTTTTGTGACAAATGCTACGCCCCGTCTTCCTCAGGTTCAACCAAGTGACCGTCTATTGTTATAAAAGCCACTCTCATCTCTTTGCTATAAAAATATAGTGGTGGGGACTATCAATCAATTTGTTTTGCAAGTAGACATGTACTACCTTCAAATGCACGATGGAATCAATAAGTTAGTACGTCAAGTTAGCGAATAAAAACACAAGTCTTGCATAGACATCATACTACTATACAATTAATTAGTAACGTTGCAATGCTCAAAATTTGCTACTCGTATATGCTAATCATTGTTTGGAAGATAAATTAATAATGACTCAGATAACTACTATTGATAATGAATTCACCTTATATTTCTTTGCTCATCTTTTCTTCTAATTATGTATTCTTTCTTGCTTCCCTTGGCTAATTATATATATAGGAAGAAATAATCAATAATGTTGACTGGTTTAGAGAAAAAGGAAGAAAAAAAAAAAAAACTAAAGATGTCCTTGTTTTAAGGACATTGTAGCGAGTTTACCACACACAGAAGAATCTTATGCCTCCTTTGCTTATCTGGTCCAAAGGCGCAATAAGGTGAAAGTGTTAGTGTTGGGGGGTTTGCATTAGCCTCAGTCTGACTTACTTTAGGCACCTTCAGTTAATTCACTCATAAGTCGTAACAGCTCCTTTTTTCGCCTTGATCATCTTCGACTAATCAGTTTGTTTTGCAAGTAGAAATACAAGTTGTTAATGAATAACAACATACAAATCTTTGGGAAGCAATTATTTCTGGTTCCCGCGGCCCAAAATGAAGCAATGTTGACTAGTTCATAACAAATAATTCTTTAATCTCGCTACAAGTTACTGCAGTTAATTAGGAAGCTATAGTTTTCCCCATGATTAAATAATCGAACTCTGTACCTCATCAGTTTGCATTGTGCATTAAGTAGTTAATCAAAGCATTTTCCTCTTTTTTATTTTTTATTTTCCTCTAGTAAGTAAAGGCGTAACTAAAGATATGGCTTGTGTTTTATACGTGCACTAAGCTAGATTACTGGTGCATTTTCCAAGATATATACCTGTTGTGTTCTGGACTCCTATGACATTTTATCTTAACTTATTCCTAGCATTATAGTGGTAATTATGTTATCTATTTTGTTTCTATCATTAATTATATATGTCTTCAATATGTACCATTAGCGCAAATTCGGTACAAATTGCCTAGATTTCTTTAAGATTTGATTCCCAATTTTTGCAAAGTAGTTTTCTAAGGTCGCTTACTATTTATTGGAGAGTAGGGATGGCAACGGGTTGGATTCGGAGCGGATTATGCTAAATCCGACTCCAACCCTATAGGAAGTCGGAGGCTAAATTTGACTCCGACTCCGACTCCGACATCCGCCTCCGAGACTTCGATTCGATCCGACTACAATATTCTACCTCCGACTTCGACTCCGATTCGACCCGACTCTGAGCTATTTTTGGTTATTTAATATTTTGAGAATTGGGCTATTTGGGCCTTTGCAGCCCACACCCACACCCACTGCCACCACGACTCACCCAAATCCACAGTCCATTAGAGTCGAAGTCGGATAATCCGTCAGCGTCGGATATTTGTCAAAGTCGGATTTTTTGTAGGACTTGACTTCAACCCCCCTCCAACTCAGAGTCAGATTATTACAATGGAGTTGGACTCGGAGCGGATTTTTTTCCTCGAATCGGGGCAGAGTAAGGTCGGATCCGGACTAGATTGTCATCCCTATTAAAGAGGCTAGGTTTGGAATTCTTACTATTAGCTATGTCACAATGCTCAAAATTCAAGTTTAATTTAGGAAAATGGAGACTTGATCACTTGGTTGCTCAAGCTAAACCAACTGAGTAGCTGACTACACCCTACTGAGTGAGTTATGACTACTAAAGCTTTCTTGATAAAAAAAAAAATTCACGAATTTCTTGCATATCATTCAGTTCATGTGTTTGGATATTCTTGAAATTCAGCTTGCAGGATTAAACTTACGGTGTAAGAAATACTGGTACGTCGATGAATAAAAACATGAATCTACACGCGTCATAAAGCTTGCCAACTCCGTATTTGAACAAACACTATTTGCCCATTGACAAGGATTGAACATTGTTAGAAAATTCGATGCCCTGTTCTTCAGGTTTGTCTCTTTTGATGAATCAGAAACTATGTTATTACTAGCTAATTTGGATTGCAGAATTTTTTTGGCATTTGGAAAACTATCATCATTGGTTCCCAAAGGTAAACAATATTGACTTTAGTGCAAAGGATGCCCAAAATTTCAGTATCTATCAACTTTGCTCTCTAGCTAGCAGAGTAGCAGGGGATGATCTACATTGTTTGACCCCGTAACTTTTTATGCGATTAGAATATATAGAAGGAATATTGTGAGAGGAGATATATTTACAAATTTATCTCAGAGATCAACTTGAATTTTTCCGGAATATATTGCCTTAAATATGGATAGAAAAAACTATCTCAAAAAGTACAAGCATACATGAGTAGCTAATGATGAAGCCTAGATAGTACTCTTACTTTCTTTGCATATATTAGTGGAAATTAAAGTAAGATTAATTAGAGGATTAACATTTCTAGAATCTTTGTAAATAAACGTCTGGTTTGTGTTACTCCAACTTGTACAATTGTCATCTTCAAAGAGAATGAAGTCAAGTCTGTATTTTGTTCTTTCCTTTTCTTCTCTAGATGGTTTCGTTTTTAAAGTTTTATGACAAATGCAATGTCCCGTCTTCCTCGCTAGTAGACTTGTCGATTGTGATCCTTAGCTTCAACCAAGTGATAGTCTATGGCTATAAAAGCCACTCACATCATTTCTTTTGTTATGTGCCAGTAAAAAAATTCCTCTTTCACAAATCAGAAAAACAGATATACACTTTCCTTAATTAAAAAAAAAAACATTTAAATCACAATGGGTTTGGGACGCTTTACATACATACTTCTTTTAGTTTTTACTTTTTCAATACTAATTTTCGATTTTTTCGTGGTCGCTAATTCTAACCAGCCTTCCTTGCAGCAATCGAAGCCATTGTGCCATGACCAAGAGAAGATTGCATTGCTTCATTTTAAGCAAAGCTTTCTTCTTGATTGCTCCACGTCATCATTTTCTGATTTCGCATATCCAAAGGTGAAATCATGGCATGATGAATTAGATATTCATCATCCGGAAAATGCCACTGTAAGTGGTGATTGCTGTAGGTGGGATGGTGTCAAGTGCAATGAGGAGACGGGTCACGTGATTAGCCTTAACCTTAGTAGCAGTTGCCTTTACGGCACCTTCCCCCGTAACAGCACACTCTTCAGCCTTAATCATCTCCGTGAGCTTGATCTTTCTTTTAATAACTTCAATTATTCTCAAATCCCCTCTGACATTGGTCATCTATACAAGCTCACACACCTCAACCTCTCCTATTCAGTTTTAAGTGGTCAAATTCCACCAGAAATTTCAAAACTGTCAAGCCTATCTCTTCTTGATCTTTCCTTTAATGGAGATCGGCCTACACGTGTTAATGAGAAGTTAAATCTGAAACTTAATGATTTGAGTCTAGAGAAGTTGGTCTATAATTTAAGTCGTTTAACTCATCTTCATCTAGACTTAGTTGACGTATCGTCTGAGGTACCCCTTAGCTTAAGCAACCGAACTTCCCTAAAAGCTATCTCCCTCCCTTTCTGCAATCTATTGGGTGAATTGCCACAAAGTATTTTCTGGCTACCAAAACTTGAAGAAATTTGGTTGGGTTTCAATTCTAAATTAGGAGGATATCTTCCTGATTTTCATTCTAATAGTCCTCTTCGTGCTTTAAGTCTATGGGAAACAAAATTTTCAGGGGAATTGCCAGATTCACTTGGAAATCTGGTTTTCTTGAATATTATGATTCTGGAAGATTGTGAATTCTCTGGAAAAATTCCATCCTCAATAGGTAATTTGACAGACCTTACCATACTCGGCCTTGCTGGCAATTATTTTAGTGAGCTCCCTCACTCTATCATGAACCTAACACGTCTTACTTCTTTATCCCTTTCAAACATGATGAATGTTGAGACTGCTGGAATATTGAATTCTTGGTTGCTTAAGCTAAATTTTATCACTCATCTATACCTTCCCCATATGAATTTAGGAAATGAATTTTTTCCTACTCTGTCTAACTTTACCAGACTCTATGATTTGGAGCTTAGCAACAACTTGTTAACAGGCCCACTTCCAAGTTGGCTCATGAATCTAACCCAATTAGAATCCTTAGACCTATATATATGGTAATCAGTTGCAAGGTCCAATCCCACCCTGGATTTCTAACCTTAATAATCTTGACTCATTGTGTTTGTCTTTCAAGGGCACAGTTGACAAGTTTGATCCATTTTTCATGCTCCCAAATCTTCAATTATTAGTATTGACTGGTGTTGGCCTCACATTTCCTCAAAATATAAGCATCAATTCATCTCTTTTTAAGTTGCAGAGTTTGCATCTAGAATCATGCAACTTCACTGAATTCCCAAAATTCTTACGTTATCAAGACAAGTTAAGCGAACTGTCTCTTTGGGGAAACAACATCACGGGAAATATCCCAGAATGGTTTGTGAACACAACTAGGGAAAATCTGTTGTTCTTAAACTTGTCGAATAACATTTTAACAAGTTTCGAACAACCTTTGAATTTTCTCCCATGGAATAATTTGAAAGTGCTAGATCTCAGTGATAATAAGTTGCGAGGGCCACTTCCAACTCCTCCAAGTTCCATGCTTGTTTATCAAGTCTCAAATAATCACTTCCATGGAGTTCTTCCCCATCATATATGCCGTGCAACTTCTTTAGTCTACCTCGACTTATCTGAAAACAATCTTATGGGCGAGATTCCAAGCTGCATTGGTCGTCAACTTAGTGGTTCCTTACAAGTTTTAAATGCACGAGGCAATAAATTTGGTGGTGTCATTCCCCAAACATTCTCAAAATCCTGTAAATTGAAAGTGATTAATTTGAGCCAAAATCAATTAGAGGGCAAGCTCCCAAAGTCATTAGTCAATTGTACTTTGCTTGAGGTACTTGATGTCGGAAGCAATCGTATTAATGACACCTTTCCATCATGGTTAGGAAGTATGCCCATGTTGCAAGTTCTTATCTTGAGGCATAACAACATCTACGGGAAGATAGCAACCCCATTCCCTAGTTCAGTTGGTAATGGTTTTCATAGGCTGCGTATAATTGATTTGTCGTATAATTATCTTATCGGTAACTTGCCATCTGGGTATTTTCAAAAATGGGTTGCAATGACAGATTCAATTGAAAACTCCTCAAACTCATCTAGTTCTTATTTTCTAATGTATTTTTTTAGTCGTAGTCAATTTTGGACTTATGGTGAGAAATACAATTATGTTGTCACCATAACAAATAAGGGGAGTGAAACAGTTTACCCAAAGATATTAACCATATTGCGAGTCCTTGATTTGTCAAGCAACAAGTTTACGGGTATAATCCCTAAGGATATTGGGAACCTTAGGGGACTTCAGGCACTTAATCTGTCCAACAACAATCTTGTTGGCGGTATCCCATCTTCTCTAGCCAACATTACAAACCTCGAGTCCTTAGACCTTTCTGAAAACATGCTTTCAGGACTGATCCCTCGAGAGTTGACAGTGCTAAACTTTCTTGAGGTCTTCAATGTTTCACATAATCGTCTAGTTAGAGCAATACCTGAAGGAGAACAGTTCAATACTTTTGACAATAGTTCTTTTGCTGGGAACTTGGCATTGTGAAGAGATCAACACAAAGATTCAGGAGAAATTGATGAAAAAGCTGCGCTATACATGCAGGCTTTCATACCTGTTCTAAGAACCAAGTATAATTACTTCAGTTTATGTCTAGGCTTTTTCATTTGTTGTTGTATAATTTCTGTTTTTATGGTTTTGTTTCCCAGTAGCTTGTATTTTTAGCTAATGTCTATCTTATGTATTATCCAGTGTTATATCATGTTATTCATGTAATATATTGCTAGCTATATGAATGAGATAACACCCTATGAGACGAGAGTTGCTCATAGAGGTTTCCCTAGTGTTTTGCATGATGTGAGCTTTATATCTTATTTGCGGATCAAAATATTGCTTTTTAAAAGAATGAAGTATGCTAGAAAACAATATGAGAAAATACAGACTGATAAAAAAAAAAAAAAAAAAAAAACCCTTACTCGAGCAATTTATATATCCAACACTTACAAAGTTACAAGAGTAGGGCTACTTCACCATGAAGTAATCTGACCTTAGCACGATTGCAAATGCACCGCCATTAAAGACACATCATGCCAAACTTATAACTGTCATCCTGAAAATCCACCACCTCATCATCCTTAATGCATTTCCAACCTCCACGTGACACTTCTCACCTTCTTCAAAACCACTTTACTATGTACTACTATACTAGCAATAAGTAATTAAACCACTTGAAAAAAACTTACTTACAAAAAACTTTGAGAAAATAAATTGAAAGCAAAGCATGGGAAGCAAGTAACAAAGAAGAAAGCAAGATGATGAAAGTGTTAGGAAGCAAGAAGAAGATGAGAAGAAGCACGACAATGACCACGACCATGACCATGATCTTCCATCGATGGCACTGAACCATGTGTCAAGACTATGTAGATCAGTGGAAGATTCATTAGAGTTTTACACCAAAGTTTTGGGGTTTGTAAAAATTGAGAGGCCTCAAGCTTTTAATTTCGACGGGGCTTGGCTTTTTAATTATGGTGTTGGTATTCATTTGGTTCAGTCTAAGGATGAAGATCGTTTGCCTTCGGATAAGACGGCCTTAGACCCCATGGACAACCACATCTCCTTTCAGGTATCGTACGTACCTTTTGACATCTTTAATTATTCTAGTCGGGGGAGGATCTTTATTCAGACTCATAGCGCCATAGTGGCCTAAGACCTATTAAACATAATAATACGTACTCTCTCTGTTTTTAAATACTTGCTCCATTTTTTCATGCGCGAAGTTTTAAGAGAAATTGGAGAAAGTAATAGAATACAGAGGTACTGGGGTAGATGGAAGAATAAAAACTTATAAAAAGTAAAAGTAGTTCAGAGAAATGGAGGAGAAATAATATAAAATTAATAAAATATAATTAATGTTAGGTCCACTAGTTGAGAGAAATGTATTATTAAATATTGTAAAAAAAATTAAGAAAATGGAGCAAGTATTTAAAAACGGCCGCAAATGAAAAGTGGGATAAGTATTTAAAAACGGAGGGAGTAGTATATTGTTTTAATATAATTATGAATATAAAATGTTGATTTCACAATAGTTAATAAGTTGTACTTTTAACTAGTTTCAAGTTTTAGACCTCCTGTACTTTTTGGTCCAAGATCCGACACTGATTATTTTGAGTGATGAGTTATTCGATTCAATTTTATGTCGGTGTTTTTATCTAATTATTATGAGTCATCTAATTAATTTTCCAATGCGGAGTATGTAGTGTGAAGATATGGAGGCAATAGAGCAAAGACTAAAGGAATACAATGTCAAGTACATGAAAAGAACGGTGGATGACGAAGAGAACAAGACGTCGATCGATCAGCTATTCTTCAATGATCCAGACGGATTTATGATAGAGATGTGTAATTGTGAGAATCTAAAGCTTGTACCAGCAGGGTCAATGGGTAAGATTAAGCTCCCTTGTGATCGTCATAATCCTCCTATTCAGCTTCGCAAAGATGATAATGCTACAAATTAAAGGAGATTTTGACTTTATTTTAGCAGAAAATGGGTTGATTTGAAGTTGGAGCAACTTGTTTTTTATTTTTATTAAGAAGCAAGGTTCATTGTTTCATTTCCTTTCAATTTTGTCAAAGGAAAGGAATATGTGTTTCTTAATCGTATCTCATTTGTTGGTTTCATGATGTTTATAAAACAAGTTAAGTTGTTTTGGTATTCAATTCTTTTCCCATTTTTGGGATTAAAGCTTTGATTGTTAGTATTTTGGTATTTCATTATTTGATGTTTACCCCTTACTTCAGCTAGATGTAGCTATCAAATTATACTTGGATCTTGATAATGAATTCTGGAGGAAAGAATTGGTTTGCATCAAATTGATATATTAGGGTACGTACTTATGGTCCTCATAGTGGTACGAGGTTATAATCAAGAACGAAACTAGGATGACATGAATTTGGAAGTTGATATTTATACATATTATATCCTATATTATTTTAACATATTAAAAAGATTACACCATTTACCTTTATAGTGCATATGACGGGGATTTTATGGACAAGATAATTATTAGATAGGGTCAATGCGGGTCAATAATATATCCCAAAACAATTTTGAAAAGTAAAATTTTGAAAAAATGAGCATACAGGGCAACAAACATCAAAACTAAAAAAAGCTAGCAAAAAATAAAAAGAATAAAAAACACGTTGAAAAAGTCATGGGTCATGCACAGGAAAAAAAGACAAACGGGATCAAAAGAGAATGAACAAATGTACTTGTATGATGTTGGCACGCTCTAAATACGAACAATGAAGTCAAAGAAATATGGTGTTGGCACACTCTTTCAGGATGTAAAAGTAAAAGTCATCACTCCAAAGTCCTAATAAGCAACTAAGCAATACTCAACAATAAGCAACTGAGCAAGAAATCAAACCAACATGCATAATACAACAGCTTAAAACATATCAGATGCTGCAATCGCAGATAGTCAAGTTACATTCTTCTCTATTTCAAAATATACAGAATACCCTTTCGAAGGGGCTCAAGATTCCTCTTCATAACCCAAGTCATGGTGACCAGGAATATCAATATCCGAGAGCAATTTATCACCACAATAAATCATAATATTGTGGTGTAAAAACAAGCTATGACAATGCTAGCAGCTTACTCTTGTCATGCCTCCACATGACCTTACTAAGAATTCTCCAACATCCCTTTAAAAGAAATAATTCCCTCACTCAAGGTATTTCGCGGCCTCATGTGCCTTCCTGTATTTTGAGTTAATGGACAAAGAGTCCTGATTTTCATAAGGAATCTTGAGCCATGGAAGAAGAGGGTATTAAACCACATCACCAATGTACTCTGATCTCTACATCATCTAACCTCAATTTTTTTACTTAATCGCTCGCCATTTACTTCTATACAATCTTGAGTATTTTGAAATTTTGAAGTTTTGGCTAACGCGAGCCAGGTAATAGTTACAAAGTTCAGAATTGTACATGTAGCCCTACAGTCTATGAACAAGAAGTTAATTGTTTAACATTGGAAACACAACAATTTTAATAATACCAAACAAGTTCATAATTCTCTCATAAATTCCAAACTTAATTCACTTCAAGGAAACATATTTACAGCTCATGATTAGCCGTTTAGCCTTATGAATAAAAAAAAAATCAATAATGTAAATCAATTCAGAGAATACTTTAGAGAAAAACGTACTTGTGATTTTCGCAAGAACCAGGGTTTTTGACAGAAACATTACTTAAACTACTTCTACCAAAAATTAATTAGCTAAATGTAAAAATGTAAGTATCCCTTCAAACATCTTAGGAATGCAGCCCTGCCGCTGTCAAATTTATCTTCATCTCCATGAAACATAAGAATTAAGACAAGATATTTCTTACCTCTGTATTAGATGTTCAAGTTTGATCCTCTAACAGCAACAACTTCCCATGTCAAACATTACTGCTACCATCATTCCTGAAGCAAACCAAATAGATTTATTACACAGACATCTGCATCATTCTAGCCTGCATTGGTAGATTATACGTCGTAGCAGCATAAAATAAGTTCCACAGTATATCATTGAAAAAAATATAAGTCAGTACTATTGATCCTAATGCAGAGTAATTTGCACATTCTTTTTTCTTTGGTGCCTTTTACTTTTAGTACATGATTAACAACTCCCATCTCTATCACTTTTCTCGAGGACTTCTCCGACTAACCTAGCTAAAAACAAACGGTCTAACCCTTTATCAATATTCATTACGAAAACTAAGAATTGTCCATTGTTGGCCCTCTAGCTCCTATACCAATTTCACTAGTTACTCCCTCCATTTCACATTATTTTACGACACACTTAACTAAATTTTGATTTTCCATATATTTGTCAGTTCAAGTATCAGTGCATCATAAGTTGTTCGATAAAATAATCAATGTGTTATAAATTGTTAATTCAGATACCAATTTAATCACTAACACAGTAACACCTCTTAAAATATTCTGTATACTCTTAGTCTTAGATGAAAATAACATAGATTAAAGGGAATTTAACCATGTATGGTTGTTACTTATTTAGTTCTCACTTCCCAGAGAGGCTCATCACAAACAAATTAACGAATTTTATCGTAAATACTAAAAAAAAAAAAAAACACTTCATAACAAATTTAATTTTATCAACAATTATTGTAATCAATAACCAAGAAAAATCAAACAGCCAATTAAACTACTCCATATATGCTTCACCAAAGAAAAAAGTCAAACAAAAAGAAAGTTCAAATTCAAATTGATAAAGACAACAGTTAGGTCAGGTACTATATCCACCATAAATTTCCAGGTCTTTACAAAGACTTTTTATGCTTTTCTCTCACCATCTCATCAATCATATATCTTTCTCCATCCCTAATCTGTAACTTTTTATTCTCTTAAGTATGCTTTTCTTGTTTTCATATTCCCAGAAGTCGGCAGTTCACTAGTGCTTACAAATTCTTCAGCAATCTGTTAAAAATGCTGACTTCAAAATGTCCCCTCAGAAACTAGGCAAGTGTGAAAAATCTGAGGTTATACCTTCAAATTTCCTAGAACATTCAAAGAACATCCTTAAAAAATAGAATGAATTCACATTCAGTCAGAAATTTTTTGTACCCACAATCTCCAAAGCAGATACCAAAAATTCAATAACTTCTTTGATCAGCAAAGAAAACCATGCCTTCTCCTGTCTATAAAACAAACCTTTTTGCTTACTTCTTCTTTCTAAACAAACAAGAACCTATAAGTAAAAGTTGCATCATAATAACACTATGTTCATGTGTTATTTGTCATGCATTTACATTCTTTTCTTAGTTCCAGTATGTTCCTATGCCATTAAACTAAACAATCTTGTGTCCTCTTCGCGGCCATCATGTGCTGATCATGAAAGATTGGCATTGCAGCAGTTCAGGCAGAGTTTCCTGATAAACTGCGCTGTTTCTGATTCTGCATATCCAAAGGTGAAATCATGGTCAGGTGAGCTAACAAGGGATTGTTGTATGTGGGATGGTGTTGAGTGCGAGGAGGAGACAGGTCATGTGACAGGGCTCGACCTCAGTAGCAGCTGTCTTTATGGAAATTTTCCTCCTAACAGCACCCTTTTCAGCCTCATTCATCTTAAGAAGCTTAATCTTGCCTTTAATGATTTTAACTACTCTCTCATTCCCTCTAAAATCGGCCAAATTAACAAGCTACAAAATCTTAATCTCTCCAATTCATCATTTAGCGGCCAAATCCCATCTGAAATCTCAAAATTATCACAGCTTAATACCCTTGATCTTTCCAACAATGGTGATTCTTTAGCTAACAGCCAACTTAATTTGAAACTTCAAGGTCGGGGTCTTGAGAAGTTACTCAGAAACCTAACTCGTATACAGAAACTCTATCTTGATATGGTTGACTTATCTACTAAAGTTCCAATCATCCTCACAAATCTAACCTCTCTAAAAGCTATTTCCCTCCAATACTGTAACTTGTATGGAGAACTGCCAACAAGTCTTTTCAAATTGCCAAAACTTGAATTCCTTTACCTGAGTGGCAACAGAGATCTAGCAGGATTTTTGCCTCAGTTTCAATCAACTAACCCTCTCAAAGAGCTGTATCTATTTGGCACAGCTTTTTCAGGAGAAGTGCCACCTTCAATTGGAAATCTTGCTCATTTGGAACAACTCGACCTATGTGGTTGTTATTTCTCAGGATCACTTCCATCTTCTCTGGCTAACATGACAAAACTTGCCGTTTTACTCTTAAGTCGCAATAACTTAGGTGAAGTCCCCTTCTCTATCACAAATCTTACCAACCTCGAAGCTTTAGATTTCTCAAATCTCGAATTCAGGCCACAAGACTTGTTTATGCAGTTGTCCAAGCTACACAATCTCAGTTACCTACGCCTTGCTGAGATGAAACTAGCTACTGAGATACCTCCTTTTATTGCAAACTTTACAAAACTTAATTATCTAGATCTTGCATCATCTCAGATAATAGGTCCATTTCAACAATGGTTTGCAAACCTAACCAAGCTAAGGCAACTGTATCTAGAGAACAATCAATTAGAGGGTCCAATACCACAATGGTTTTCTCAGTTTACCAACCTTCAATCTATAGACTTGTCTTACAACAACTTGTTTGGCAAATTCGAAATTTTTTTTCATCTAAAGAATCTTCGTAATCTAGCTTTATCTCAACTCAACCTAACATTTCCTAGTTCTACGACCAATTCATCTCTTCCAAAGCTCAAGCTCTTAGAACTTGAATTTTGCAACTTGACCGATTTTCCACAATTCCTACAGTATCAAAATGAGCTGCAATCACTATCACTCAAAGGAAACAAAATCAAGGGTAATTACCACAATGGTTGGTGAATACAACTAAAGAGAATCTCCTTAAAATTGATCTTTCCCAGAATAATTTGACAGGCTTTGAAAAGCCTGCAGCAGAACTTCCATGGACCCATTTGGAAGACTTTTGCTTCAGGGGTAATAAGTTACAAGGACTAGTTCCTTCTCCACCAGGTTCTATGAAGTTTTACGATATCTCAGATAATCTGTTGACTGGAGTTATTCCCAGGCAAATTTGCAATGCAAAGTCTCTAATTTCCCTTGATTTGTCTGGCAACAACATGACCGGACAGATACCAGATTGCGTGGGTCAGCTTGGTGAATCTCTACAGCTTCTGAACCTGCGAGGTAACAATCTCCGTGACACAATTTCCATAAAATTTTCAAGATACTGCAAACTGAAGATGATCAACTTGAGTCAAATCAATTGGGAGGTGAGCTTCCAAGGTCACTTGCAAACTGTAAAATGCTTGAGGTACTTGATGTTGGAAGAAATCAAATTAATGATTCTTTTCCATCATGGTTAGGAATTCTCCCAAAGTTGCAAGTTCTTGTCCTGAGCCATAATAAATTTTTTGGAGGCATAATGCATCCGAAACCTTACCTCGATTTCCGCTTCTTGCGCATTATTGACCTATCCCACAATCTTCATACAGGTCATTTACCATCAAGGTACTTTCAAAATTGGCATGCAATGAGAGATTCAGAAGAAGAACAATCAGGTTCATACAATACTCTGATTACTTTCTACTTTAAGGTGGGAACAGATTTAGTAATTTCTGAACAGAATTTCGAGTACTCGATCACCATAACAAACAAAGGCAACGAAATTCTTTACCCAAAGGTTCTTAAAGTCTTTAGGGTCATTGATTTATCAAGTAATAGCTTCACGGGCAGGATACCAGATGTCGTTGGGGATCTCAAGGGGCTTCAAGCACTCAACTTGTCCAACAATAATCTTGAAGGTAGAATTCCACCCTCTCTAGCCAACATAACAGACCTTGAATCACTAGATCTTTCTCTTAACAAACTCTCTGGTGCAATTCCTCCAGCACTATCACAATTGACATCACTAGAGGTGTTCAACATTTCCAATAATGAACATCTCATGGGCCCAGTACCACAAGGAAACCAATTCAATACCTTTGATGATACCTCATTCCAAGGGAACCCCGGGTTGTGTGGAAATTTATTATCCAAGAAGTGTGTAAATGAAGATGTGCCACTGCCACCGCCAACAGTGAATATTGAAGAGAGCAATGACGATTCTGAGTTAATTGATTGGGTCATCAGATCACTGGGTTGTATCAGTGGGACCATAGTTGGCTTTGTAGTTGGGAAAATCTACATCACTGACAAGTACCATGAATGGTTTATGGACACCTTCGGAAGGAGGAGGCCAACTAGGAGAGTTAGGAGAGCATAAAGACATAGACGAGAGAGTTCAGCTCTACATGTTATATACTAGTAATAAAGGGTATGGTTTGTGATGGAATATTGAAGTTCTTATGTAAATCTACTTCCTATGGTCTTAATATCACTAGCTTGTACATAGTTTGCTACATCAATAATAATATGGTACTTCATGAGAAAATTGCTGCTCACAAGGGTTTTCCTTTTTTGTAGTTAATAGGGGGAAAAAAAAAACCCTAGCCAGAATTAGCACTTTGCCTACTTTATCTGAATTTATCTTGCTCTGCATTACCCTTTCCCTTGAGAGGTAAAGTGAACTTATGCCACCATCCATTTTATGTGTGATCCTAAATCCTAACCAAAACCTTTGACAGCTGAAAAATAGGAGTAATATGGGCAATATAACCACAAGAAGATTACAATCTTCCTTGCATAGTAGAGGATCCAAGGTTATTCCTCCATTTAAAACAAGTTACTCTCAGCAAGGTGATATATTCTACTAAAAATGTCATTCCTGAATCCTGAAGCAGATTGAACCAGAGGCCAAACCTGCACAGCTAAATCTCTATTTGGGCCTGACTCGGAAGATTGAAGCAGTTTAAAAGCAAGTGATACTTGTTGGATAACGTTATGTGAAATCCAGAACCGCAAGTGAAAAACCAAGAGTAAGTATTGTGGGTCGAAAAAAGAATGATAAGAAAATATCAAAGCACAACGTAAAGGAGAGAATTTGGTTTATGCAGAGTCAAGGAATCAATGAAAATGGAAGTTTAGTAATGTAATCATACCTTTGCAACCTCATAATTCCATCAAAAGTGTTAGTTGGTACCAATGACTTCTTAGCACTGATAACTGATCACCATACGACTCTAAATTGCCAAATGACAATAGTAATCATCATCATATTGCCATAGGTTGACAAAATGTTGACAATTACTCATATAAAGAATATGTGCATTGTGATACATACTAGATGCTTTCGTACAAAATGATACACACTCCATGACAAGTACTTTCTGGCAAAACATGATACATATCAGGTGCTTTCCAATAAATGTTCCCTTGTGTTATATAATATGAGTATCACACTAATAAAGAATACCCGTATGTTAGCAATCTTAGCATGCTACACATGAGAACAGAGCAAATGAACAATCACTTCAATTCAATAGGCAATGTAGAGGAGGGGGGAAATATGAGCTATTACTAAATCGAACTAATACAAATACTTTAGATTGTTTAGAATAGTCAGCAATTTATATCAAAAGCCACTAACACAAATTTTGACAAAGTTCATTCAAAGCAGGATAATCAAATATTATTCCAAAAAAATTAAAACAAAAATGAAAATAGGAAGAGAATATACCAGGATGTGGGATTAACAACCCCAACCATCAAAATTGAGTTAATGGCTCTGAAATCCCTTTTCTTCTCCTCCAATTATTGGGCTTTCCTCCAATGAATCTAAAACCCTAGAAAAATTGAATTCTTGAAATTCATAAAACTTCTATGGATATGCAAGATTATGATAACAATAAAATTGAAAATTACCTCAGAAATAATCAAGATATATACAACTGATGCTCAGTCGCTCAGATCCTGGCTGCAGCAATTTTTCGCTATATTCAGCAATCTTTAAGGTTTTTAAACTTTATATTATTTGTGTCACGCCCATAGTTCCATCTATCCTAGTGAAAAAGAAAAAGAAAAAAAAAGTTGGTGTGCATTTTATTTTTTTTCTTTTTTGAATAAGAAAAAAAAATGTAGTAGCCCAACTTGGAAATAATACGTAATTTTAAAAAAAAAAAAAAAAAAAAAAAAATTTGGTGTCATTGGCAATTTAAGAATTGCACAAAATAAATTGGATAGACATAAAAGGAAAGTGAGCAAACTAGATTGAAACAGTAGGAGTAAAATGCTATTAACAATGCTACAGAAAAGCTTTGGACAATAAATAAAACAAACAATAAAGAAGTTTGTTGAATGTACTGCTCCATAGTACTTGATAGTAGATGTTATAATTACTTCCATTCCACAATTATTAGTTAAGCTGCGTTTATATTCACCTAATTTTCTGTTAATTAATTTTATTTAATTTAAACTATGTAAGTTGTAAGTTGAATTTGGATAGCTCTTGTCTGAACTTGATTTACCTTCTGGTTCTTTTCACCTGTCCACCTAGTTTAGGAAGATAGTTCAGATTAGGGTAATAAATACATTTCAGATAAGTTTTTACAAGAATTGATAGGGGCTGCCTAAATTTAATTTATAACCAAAAAAAAAAAAAAATGTTTTCTATGCATACTCTGCTCTTGTACTGACTGATTTTTCTACAAGCAACTCATTATTCTAGACTCGTACACTCAAGCTCTTGCAGAATTACCAGGTGAGTTCCACTTAGTTCTTACAGTATATATAGATATAATTTGAAATAAAATATGGAACTGTAATATTGAAGAATTTAACGGGGTTCTTTCTCATTGAAAAGCAAGTAATCAAACAGCATATGTTATACAACAGCTTTAAATATTTCAGATACTGCAGACACTCAACTCGCATTCATCTAAATTATCTCTTATCCCAAAATTTACAAAAACCCCCCATTGAAGGCTTCCTAACCCCTCAACCCCAAGGGGGAAAAAAAATGACTGCCGGAAACCAAAGATGGAGACATGCTTAAATCATCAATCAGTGCCTTCTTTATCTAGGCTGCAAATATGTAGCTAAATTATCTCTCATGGTACCCCCTGAGGTATCAACAAGCTTGCACGATTGCCCTTCATAACCCAAGTCATGGTGACCAGGAATAGCAATATCAGAGAGCAATTTATCACCACAATCAATCATAATGTTGTGGAGTAAACAACAGGCTAAGATTATGCTGGGTAGCTTACTCTTATCGGGCCTCCACATGACCTTGCTAAGAATTCTCCAACTTCCCTTCAAATATGATAATGCCCTCACTGCCAAATACCTTGCAGCCTCATGTGCCTCCCTATATTTTGAGTTAACGGGGGTAGAATCTTGATTTTCATAAGGGATCATGAGCCATGGATGAAGAGGGTAGTCAACTCCACCGACAATGTACTCTCTGATCTCTACATCATTTAACCTCAATTTTTTACTTAATCGCTCTCCATTTTCACACAACTTATAAAACCCAGAACACTTCAAAAATCTAGACACCGTCATTGCCCCAGGCCAACCAGTAACAACATCAAGAAACCGTATTTCATCATCAACAATTCCCTGAAGCAACATGCTATAATTATTGGCTTCATCACACCAGTCATCTGATGTTTGAACTGCCGGTAGGGTCATAAGAACATGAGTAGCATCTACCGCACCACAACAATTGGGCAACCCAAACAAACTTTGAAACTTTGATTTGATCTCCTCCAACCGATCCTGATCAGGTCACTTAATATGGTGCTTAGCACGAACCTCCAATGACTCAATAAATCTCCAAGTGACCTGAGAAACAGTGGACTGACCAACCCCAAATGAGGCACCCACGGAAACCTGTGAATCACCAGAAGCCAACCTCCTCATTGCAATTGCAACCTGTTTCTCAACACTTAAGAGCCTCCCCTCAATGTTGATCAACCCCGAGGGTGGTCTCGATATCAAGTCCTCTCTAACAAGTGAACATATATACTCAAAAGTCTTTTTTGACACCCTAAAGAAAAACTTGAATGCCTCCTCTTCATCACTAGGTATGGTAAAACCTGAAAGATTCCCAAATAACAAATTTTCTAGTCACTTTACCAACATTTTGGTAATTCAATCAACTAGTGCCATTTCCATATTACATCTTGAATAAATCTACTATTCTACACCCTCTCAAATTCTCCAACACGAGCACACGGGGAGGAGAACGTTTGTGGGTGTAAATTATATATCAAATCCCCGGGTGTACAATTAACACCCTATTACCCTTCATTATAGCTAAATAGTTTTCAATTTTTCATAGACAATCAACAACAACAACAACAACAACAATAATAATAAAGCAAAAATACAAACATGCCCATTTTCAGCTAGAACTCCAATAACATTAACAAAATAAAATTAAAAGCAATTCAGAAATCAAACAAAGGAATTCCCAAAATTAACAAAATCCCAGGTAAATATACATCAACAAATTGCAATTTCATGACAGAAAAATCGCAAAAATTAACTATAAAAAAAGAAAATTGTTTACCTGGGGAGGAGGAGACTTTGTGGAGAAAACTATCCCACCAATCAGACTCAATGGGTCTGGGTTCAATTGGAACAACATTCACTGTTTTTGTTTTCTTCTTTAACTTCTTCAAATCTTTCTTCTTTGATTTCTTCTTCAGAGGAGCCATAATTTGAAATGGCAAACACTTGCAGATGGGATTAATTCAACGAAATTGCGATTGACACCCAGAAATTTCTGTAATTTTGGAAAATTAATGGGAGATAAAACGAATTTAGGAAGAACCCTAGTAACTGAATTCTGAAGTATGAAGAAGAGGAGTGCTTAATCTTTTTTTTAGGAGTGCTTAATCTCTGCCACTTTGAAATTGTTTTTTTTTTTTCTTTTTCTTTTTTTGGAAACTCCACTTTGAATTTGGGCGAATTGGGTCGTATGAACAATGTGTGGAGGACTGAAGGGTTTAGACCAATAATAATACAAAAGAAAATTGGATGTTTTTATTTAAGGTTGATAATTAGATAAAATAATGATTTATTAAGGCTATAAATAAGTATTTACTCATAAAATACTCAGTTTAGGATTGTACGAAGTATAACAATGTGTAATTAATTATTATTTTCATAGATTATTTTACTTTTTAGCTTTTTATATAATACCTCTATTCTAAATTAGACATACGTTTTCTTACCATGTGTGCTGACGCACAAATTCTACCGTTAATATCCTTAATTGTCAATATATAAATTTGATATTTTGAACAAAAAAAAAAAACATTAAGAGAATTTCAACAAGAGTTTATATGACTATATTTTTTCTTATCAACGTATAAATCACAAAAATTAGTTAAAGTAGAGTTTGTGAATAGTGTCAAAAGTCAAAACGTGTCATTTAATTTGAAACGAAGGAAATATAATTCTACATTTTGAGTACTGCCACTAAAAGTACTTCAAATCGCAAATATTGATATACTTAAGTCAAGTAAACGTTGAATAGTTACAACATTTGTCGTAATAATTCTATATATGTCCATAAACAATATTTGTCACAAAATGATTCAAAGACAATTACAACTAAATAACTTATAATGGCTACAATTTAGGAATAAACATAAATTTGAAACTTATCATGGTTTATAAATTATACTATTACCCCGTCAAAAAAAAAATATATTACAAACTATCACATCATTTTTTGTAAGGTTAAGGACGCTTGTGAAAGCGTGATTGATCGAGAAATTGATAAAGTATAAACAGCAAGAAAATAACACCCAACGAGCACTTTAAAATAATTCCACTATATTAAAATATATGAGAGTACAAAAGAGAAAAGACCCTAAAAGTTATGGTGTAAGATTACAAAATAACTCTCACAATAATAAGTACTCACAAAAGAGTATTAAAAGAATAGTGGATAAAAGTACAAGGAGGAAGTTTTAAGTAAACTTATGAGATGAAATAATTTTAGTGTGATGGAGGATTAGGGACTTTTTGTATGTGGATTTTTTCTTGATTACATGCTTCTAGTGGATGACAACACTTATATTTATAGATGGAATATGGAGGTGGAAGATTTGTGTGGAACCTTCCACATAGGTAGATAATTTTGGTGGAAGTCTAGACTTTTCATGGTCATTTAATATTTCTAGAGCCTTCCACAATTCTCCACCCTTTTCTTGATTTAGTAGATTTTTCTAGATCTTGAGAGTTAATTAGTTGGGCCTTTCAAAGATTTGGGCCACAAAAGTTATACCCAACATTTTTATTAACAATACTATTGCATCATTTTGATGCACTAGTAATTAACTAATTGCTTGTACATTAATATAACAGCAAATAATTGCAAATTTCAATTGCTGAATTCAAACATTGTTGCATGTCTCTAATTGATCACCCATTGATTTAGGGGTTGACTTTGGCTTGAATGTATGTAACATGTATCTGCATGCTCCAACTGCTTCTCCAACAGTCAAATGTATCCATTCTTCTCCTAATAATTCTACTACTTTCGATCTTTGTAATTTCTTCATTACTTCTCCTCCCGGATTTGCCAATACAAGCTAATGAAATAAAAGAGGAGATTATGAAAAAATTAATTCTTGCTTTTCAACTGTGTCTAATTAAGGATCGATAGATGTAGATTGAGTAAGTAATGATTATACCTTGAGATCTCTTCTATCCATAATTTTCTTAAGTTCTTCAAACATGTTGATTCCGCTTGTATCGATGCTTCCAACCGCTACAATAGCCACAAAATTTAGTCCAATTTCCACAACGTTTACTCAAATTAAACTATTCATAGAATAATATAAGTATGTGGTAATAACATACATCTAGTGTCAAATTAAAACTATAGTTCATTTGGAGTCTTGTTATGCTAAGTGTAGGTAGAATTTAAACTTACCACTCATATCCAAAATCACATAATATAAGTTGGTCTCTCCAGATGATTTTAACCTATCATATTCTTCGTCAATCCACCTTAAGATCCTGTTAACAAATACGAAAAATATTATTTATAAGAAAAACTCCCTAGTCAATTTTCCTCTATCTAGCTTAGCTTACTAATTAGAGATTACCTATCTCTTAAGTAAGTAGCATTGGCAAAGAATATTGGAGCACCAATTTCAAGTATGAGTATCCCAGGTACAGTTTGAGCCGCAGGGTATTGGTCAATGCTTCGATAACTAATTGAATTTGGCACATTGCCCATAACAAAAGTTCTTGGTCTTGCTACAAATAGTAACAACCTTAGCACAGAAAATGCAACCTGCAAATTATTCATAATCAAACAATACCAACTACCTTAGTCCAAAGAATACAGAATTTTATGCAATGTTTTGACCGTGCAAGTTCTGAGGACTAGTTAGACTATACACAACTGAAAATAACAATAACAATAACAATAACCAATATAGTATGCATTATTAAGTGATTTACTATGTGGTTAGCTTTAATGGTGTTAAGAACTGATAGAGTATAAAACATATTGTTGGGCCTCAATCATCCTCTACCAGCCCCCTCACACGAGGCCCATTGGGCTTAAAATGTGGATACCATGCTAGTGGACCAACTCAACTAAAAGCTTAAATTGATGGTTGAAGCCCAAGATCGGTTTATATACTCTATCAATAACTATGGAGTAAAAGATTAACATACCGCGACCACTAGGCCAGTTTCAACACTACCAAAGACCACACCAATGTAGGCACTCATACAAACGATAAAATCGAATTTGTCGATCTTCAATAAATGAATGGCTGCCTCATAATCTATAAGTCCGAGCATGGCAGAGATGATGATGGATGAAAGTACTACAAGAGGAGTGTAATAGAACAATGGTGTTAAGAACAATAATGTGATCATCACTGCCACTGACATGACTATGTTTGAAACTGCTGTTTTACACCCTGCATTGTAGTTCACCGCTGATCTTGAAAATGGACCTAGGCATTATTCAATATTGTGCGTGGTTAGTTAATCACAATTCACAAAGTTGTTTGACAAATACTAATACGAGTATGTACGTATTAACTATTAAGACGTACATAAGAGTAATTGTACGGAGTAGAACATATATGGATGTCGTGTGTAATGAAATGGAGGGAGTAATATCGTAACAAATCATATGGAATTAAATTAAAGGTTACGTACCAGTGGTAAGGTAGCAAGAGGTGCAAGACCCAAAAATGTTCATCATGCCAAAGG
This sequence comes from Chenopodium quinoa, assembly GCF_001683475.1. Taxonomy (NCBI): domain Eukaryota; kingdom Viridiplantae; phylum Streptophyta; class Magnoliopsida; order Caryophyllales; family Amaranthaceae; genus Chenopodium; species Chenopodium quinoa. The sequence goes on along the minus strand of NW_018743212.1, from coordinate 3,326,061 downwards.
CAATCATTTCTTTGTTACCATCAATATTGTAATTCTTAAACATAGCAAAGCTTCTTCCTACGGCAATTCCTTCCTGCATTTTGATTAGTATGTAATTAAATTTACTGAACTTCATGCTAATTAAAAGGAAACTTGATGGTCAAGGTATAGAAGCTCACAGCCATAGCGATGACACCGGTAATAATGCCGGTTTTGAGAGCCACCGGAAAGTATGGAGAAACGAATACAAAGTCCCCAAAGGATGGCGGATTTATACCCTTCTTCAAGTAACCTATCTGCAAATGTCACAAGATGAACAAATTCATCAACTAAATCTATACTTCTTCCGTTTCTTTATAGTTACAACACACACTTTGTAATTATAAAGAAACGGAGGAAGTACAACATCAAAAGGAAAACAATAACAATTTTTTTTTTACACAAATAACAACAAATGACTAATGGGCCGAAATTTCTAACATTACAGCCCATAGCGGTTTGGACCCACTTGTTCCAATCCAACCCAATATTCTCACGTGCCTATACTTCTTTACTACGCCGTAGGTTTCAAAAAAATTATATGAATAATGTATAATTCTAAAAGAGATACGTGTCATAAACAACTTATATATATATATATATATGTAAAAAAAAAAAAAAAAAAAAAAAAAAAAGAGAAATTTGGAAGTGGGTTGAGACAAATTATGAGCAGTGGGGTTGACTTGAGGAAGCTTACCACTTGGATACCATGTTTTTCAGCATGGGTGAGATAAACAAGTAGGCTTCCCAATATAACCGAAGTCAAAGGAGCCATTGCTGATATCCAAAACAACTTTGGTTTCCTTTTGCTCTGCATTCCATTTAACAATTTGTCCCAATCAATGCATGAGTAAAGTTTATTGTATGTATCACATTATTCACATATCATCTCAACGCAAAAGTTTATTTAATTAGCTACCCAAATAGTCGAATATGGAGCCCTACCCCTTATGGCCTTATGTTTCCTACACATGCACACGTGTATGATGATCATCGTGCTCTAACTATACATGTACGATAATATTAATGTTGATAAGTATATTAGGTGACTCGTACTTCGTAGCTTTGTCCGCCCGATCGGGCGGACATTGCCCGGTCTGACCGGGCGGAAGAAGAAGAGGTGCCTGGCAAATTCGTTGAAGAAGCTGCTCTCGCGCCCGACCGGGCGAGCCTTCGCCCGATCGGGCAGACCTTGCCCGGTCTGACCGGGCGGTGGGGGTTGGATACGTTGAAGCATTCGTATGGAGTTTTCTTCTCGCGCCCGATCGGGCAGACCTTGCCCGGTCTGACCGGGCGGAGAAGGAAAAATACGGAACGCGGATTTTGCGGTTTTAGGTTATCTTATTTTATTATCTTTTTGCCCAAGTATCTTTTAATTAGGGATTAATATAAAACCTCCCTAATATCAGTATTAGGGTGAAGAGAGACAGAGTGAGAGCCGTTCTTGAGAAATACAAGAATCATCTTTGTAATCTTTGCAGTTTATAGTGAAATCATTCGATCTCGGTGCCCGTGGACGTAGCTATCACATCGATAGTGAACCACGTAAATTCTTGGTGTTGTTCTTATTGTTTGCATTGAATTTCTTTATTGTTTTCTTGTTTGTTTTCGACCTTTGCTTCCGCTGTCGCACAACAATTGGTATCAAGAGCTCAGGTTCAATCCTTGGAGAGTTTCTTGAAGATAACAATGGCAGGAGATTCAACAATAAGAATTGAGAAGTTTACCGGGAAAAATAGTTTCGGGCTATGGCAAATTAAGATGAAGGCTCTGTTAAAACAACAGCAGATATGGCGTCCGTTGGCTCCAAAGAGTACTACTTCGGAGTCAGGAGACGGACCGACTGACTCGCAGTTAGAAGTTATGGAAGAGAAGGCACACTCTACCATATTACTTAGTCTTGATGATCAAATCATCACGGAGGTTGCTGATCAGGAAACGGCGGCTGGATTGTGGCTGAAGCTGGAGTCATTGTATATGACTAAGTCGTTGACCAACAAATTATTACTGAAACAGCGGTTGTTTAGCCTCCGGATGCAGTCAGGTACTTCCTTACGGGAACATCTAGAAAAACTTAACTCTATTTTGCTTGATTTACGTAATTTAGATGTTAAAATTGATGATGAGGATGCTGCGTTGATTTTACTTGTATCTCTACCGTCTAGCTTTGAGAATTTTGTAGAGTCTTTTGTTGTTGGTAAGGATTCTATAACCTTAGAAGAAGTGAAGGCAGCACTTCATACTAGGGAACTCAGAATGAAAGCTACGAGTGATAATGGGGATAATGGTAGTGGGTTATTTGTTAAGTCCGGAAAGTCTAAAAAGAATAAGGGGTTTAACAAGGGGAACAATGCTGGGTCGGGTGCTGGAAACGGCAAGGATGGATCTAGTAAAACTACTACTAAAACATGTTATTACTGTAAAGAACCGGGTCACTTTAGGAATAATTGTCCGGTGAGGAAAAACAAGTCCCAGGCTGCTGTAGTTGAAGAGAAACCGAATGAGAGCTATAATTCAGAGGAAGATTTAGCATTAGTCAGTTCTGCTAGGTCTGATGATTTATCTGATAACTGGGTTCTAGATTCGGGGTGTTCGTTCCATATGTGTCCACGTCGAGATTGGTTTGATACATATGAACCTCGCAATGGGGGTATGGTTATAGTCGGTAACAATGCTCCATGTAAGGTCACAGGTATTGGTTCCATGAGGTTGAGGACTGTTGATGGGCGGAGGTTAACTTTGACTAATGTACGGCATGTTCCTGCTTTAGGAAAGAATCTGATTTCATTGGGTACCCTGGATGAATTGGGGTACAATGGTGTGTTTTCAGATGGGGAGTTGTGTATTTTCAGAGGTTCTGAGTTGGTACTTAAGGGTATCAAAAGGAACACCCTCTATGTTTTTGAGGGTGTTACACTGCCTAGTTCTGCGGTTTGCGCATCTGTATCTCACCAGGAGATGACTAAGATTTGGCACATGAGGCTTGGTCATATGGGGGAGAAGGGGATGCAGCTATTGTCCAAGAGGGGTCTTCTATCCGGGGTCAAGGTTGCCAACCTTGAATTTTGTGAGCATTGTGTGTTTGGTAAGAAACACAGGTCAAAGTTCAGCAAGGGTGCTCACATTACTGATGCAGTGCTCGATTACATCCATTCAGATTGCTGGGGTCCATCTAGAGTTGAAGGTATGGGAGGTTACCACTATTTTGTGTCATTTGTTGATGACAAGTCCCGATACACATGGCTTAGGTTGCTTAAGTCAAAGGATGAGGCCTTCAAAGTTTTCAAGCAATGGAAAGCTTTGGTGGAAAATCGACAAGGAAGGAAGATCAAGAAGCTACGAACGGACAATGGGCTAGAGTTTTGCAAAGACGAGTTTAATCAGTTCTGTGCAGATGAGGGTATAGGTCGGCATCATACTGTCAGGAAGACACCACAGCAGAACGGTGTAGCAGAACGGGTTAATCAGACACTGCTAGAGAGAGTTCGATGCATGCTCTCTAATGCAGGGCTTGGGAGGAGGTACTGGAGTGAAGCTGTGTTAACAGCTTGTTATGTCATTAATAGGGGTCCTCATTCTGGAATTGATTCCAAAATTCCGTTTGAGATCTGGAGTGGTAAGTTGCCTAATTTTTCGAATTTGAAGATTTTTGGTTGTGTTGCTTATTATCATGTTATTGAGGGTAAGCTGGATCCACGAGCCAAGAAGGGGTGTTTTGTTGGGTACGGGGATGGTGTGAAGGGGTTTAGAATTTTTTCACCTTCGGAGGGTCGGGTCATTCTTAGTAGGGATGTTACTTTCGATGAAAACACCATGTATTCAATTAAAAATGCAGAGATTTCAGATTTGAGAAGGGAAGGAGACAATTTATTACAGACAGATGGGGTACTTGAGGTACATCAGTCTACCATTGCTGATTTACCTCGGGTACAATATATTGATGATGATGCTGATGTTCCAGTGCCGGGTACTCCTGAACCTGAGATTACTCCTACTCATTCTAACTCTGGGGATGAGGTGGAGCAATCTAATCAGGGGTCATCTAGTCAACCTGACACCATTCTTGAGATGCCTAAACGAGTTATCAAGAAGCCTGTTAGATTGATTGAAGAGATGGAGGGAAGAAATTGCTGTGTTGATGCGATGACAGGTTATGCATTGAGTGTAGCTGATGATGTAGAGTCATTTGAACCTGCCACATATAAACAAGCAATTAGTTGTAGTGAGTCTGCGCAATGGCTTGCCGCAATGGGTGAAGAGATGCAGTCCCTTTACAAGAACAGAGTGTGGGAACTGGTAAAGGTACCGGAAGGGAGGAAGCTTGTGGGTTGTAAATGGATTTACAAGAAGAAAGAAGGGTTGTCGGAAACTGAGCAAATACGTTTTAAGGCTAGGCTAGTTGCTAAGGGGTTCAGTCAGGTAGAAGGGGTTGACTTTGTTGAGATATTCTCACCTGTGGTTCGACATACTTCTATCCGTGTGTTATTGTCAATTGTAGCACATTTTGATCTTGAGCTGGAGCAGTTGGATGTTAAAACGGCCTTCCTTCATGGCGATTTGGAGGAGGAGATTCTGATGAAGCAGCCCGAAGGATTCGAAGCTCCTGGAAAGGAACACTATGCCTGCAGATTGCTAAAGTCATTGTATGGACTTAAGCAATCCCCCCGACAGTGGTACAAAAGATTAAAGGAGATGCTTAACTCGGAGTTTGACATGAAAGACTTGGGTGCAGCTAGGAAGATTTTGGGTATGGAGATCTACAGGGATCGGGCTAGAGGTAAGCTTTTCTTGACTCAGAAAAGCTACATTGAAAAGATTCTGTCTCGTTTTGGGATGGAAAAATCGAAGCCTATAAGTACGCCAACTACTGTTAGTTGTAAGTTGTCTTTGTCTATGTCACCTCAATCAGAGGAGGAGTTGTCTTATATGTCTAGAGTTCCATATGCAAACGCGGTTGGTTGTTTGATGTATGCTATGGTCTGTACTAGGCCGGATATTGCGCATGCTGTTAGTGTTGTAAGCAGGTTTATGGCTCGACCTGGGAGGGAACACTGGCAAGGGGTGAAAAGGATTTTTCGCTACCTGAGAGGGACAGCTGATATTGGTCTTGTGTACGGGAATGGTAAGGAATGCTTGGTCACTGGGTACAGTGATTCTGATTATGCAGCTGATGTGGATACCAGGAGGTCTGTGACTGGTTATGTGTTCACTTTGGGTGGTTCTGTGGTTAGTTGGAAGTCTACATTGCAGTCATCAGTTACGTTGTCAACTACTGAAGCTGAGTATATGGCTTTAACTTCTGCAGCTAAGGAGTCTATTTGGCTCAAAGGCCTAGTAGGTGAACTGGGTATTGCACAGGATTTTGCTACAGTGTATTGTGATAGTCTAAGTGCGATTTGCTTAGCTAAAGATCAAGTACACCATGATCGGACGAAGCACATTGATGTCAGGTATCATTTCTTGCGTACTGACAAGAGGATTAAGGTGAAGAAGATTGGGACTGCTGACAACCCGGCTGATTTCTTCACTAAGCCTGTTCCGTTTAGCAAGTTTAAACATTGCTTAGACTTGCTAAATATTGATTACTACGTGATGTAGTAGGCCCTGAGGGGCGAAGTTGGGGAGCTCCTGGTGTAGGTGTGTTGGCATTAAGGTGGAGCTTGCCCGGGGCTTGTGATGCAGGTGGAGCATTATGAGTTGTTATACTTGGAGACGAGTATGTGATGGGTCTTGGTTGAAGACTTATCGGGATGTATGGCTTATGCATGAGTCCTGCATCGGGTTTGGCTTGAGATGTTTTTTCACTATGTCTTGATGGGGTCGTTTGCTGACTACGAGTTCTCGTCAAGGTGGAGATTGTTGATAAGTATATTAGGTGACTCGTACTTCGTAGCTTTGTCCGCCCGATCGGGCGGACATTGCCCGGTCTGACCGGGCGGAAGAAGAAGAGGTGCCTGGCAAATTCGTTGAAGAAGCTGCTCTCGCGCCCGACCGGGCGAGCCTTCGCCCGACCGGGCGAGCCTTCGCCCGATCGGGCAGACCTTGCCCGGTCTGACCGGGCGGTGGGGGTTGGATACGTTGAAGCATTCGTATGGAGTTTTCTTCTCGCGCCCGATCGGGCAGACCTTGCCCGGTCTGACCGGGCGGAGAAGGAAAAATACGGAACGCGGATTTTGCGGTTTTAGGTTATCTTATTTTATTATCTTTTTGCCCAAGTATCTTTTAATTAGGGATTAATATAAAACCTCCCTAATATCAGTATTAGGGTGAAGGGAGACAGAGTGAGAGCCGTTCTTGAGAAATACAAGAATCATCTTTGTAATCTTTGCAGTTTATAGTGAAATCATTCGATCTCGGTGCCCGTGGACGTAGCTATCACATCGATAGTGAACCACGTAAATTCTTGGTGTTGTTCTTATTGTTTGCATTGAATTTCTTTATTGTTTTCTTGTTTGTTTTCGACCTTTGCTTCCGCTGTCGCACAACAATTAATATACAAGATGTAATAATTTCATGTACTTTGTAGCTAGTTATTGAAAATACCTATCCTTTGTATAAGAGAAAAAATAATAAAGAGTTGAATAATAAAAAAATTATCTTCAATTCGTCGGTGCACTTACAAAGAGTCTAGTGAGAAGAAGGAAGAAGAGGAAACAACATCCCAACACCACACTTTCCCATCTCCACTGCAAAACAACAAAAACATGATCAAAAAAGATGGCTCTTGTGTGTGGTGATATGTACTTAAGTATATATTTTAATTACTTATATAATTTTTTTGGAATATGAGGAAATTGACTACGGACCGGTCTGGCCTGGCCGGCGAATTGAACTTAAATAAACTAGAAATGAAATTAGATGAAATTTAAGTACAAAAGAATAAGGCATGTTATGCCAAAAGACGAATTGTTAATTATGCATTGAATGTACGATTTTAGTTATTTTAGCATATACTCGGTAATGTTAAATTTATAGAGTGATAAATAAACCTGGTGTTCTTGAGAAAAGACAGAGTGCATAACATCGATGAGATCCGTGGATTGTGTGAAATGAGTAAGTCCAAATATTCCTTTGAGCTGTTGCAAGCACACCACTGTTGCTGCTCCTCCCATGAATCCCACTATTGCTGCATGTGATAGAAAATCTACTATGAACCCTAACCTGCATTATTATCGAATATCAGCCCATTAATCACATAAATAATCTAATTTACTACATTAAAGAAACAATAATTATTATAAGCAGAATTAACTAGTGGTTGTTTGTTGATTGCTTGAACATAATAATTAAGAATTTTGGCTTTACGTAAAAGTTGCAATTATTAAAAAGTTCACCATATGACATGTCTAATTGTCTAAATATAGAATAGAATGCACCCAAAACAAAAATTAATTAAAATATAGGGCTAAATAAAATATCAAAAAAAAAGGGAAAGAAGGGTCCAAAAGCAAAATTACAAAATATTACCAAAATAATTTGTTTAATTTTGTCATTAATTGAGTTTGCCAACTTTAATTTGCATGGATCTATCCATACATCTAAACTCTATCCAATCATACTCAGAATGTGGGAATTGAGGAAATAATTAATAATTGTCACTTGCTACTTAAAGTTAGATCTATTCTTCACTTTACAGATTTTGAAGCAATTATAAACAATTTCTATTTTGTCCTCTACAATAATTAAGATTTCATGTGGAAAAATAAATATTTAGTTTGAAGTGTGACAACTAGTACACGTAGTACATATATTATTGATAACTTTAACCATTTTACGGTTTATTATATGGAGTACTTCATTATTTATGTATATGTTTTGAAATTGAACTATAATCTACTTTAATTTTAAAATTTGTAACATTATATCGAATGAATAAAGGATACAAGTACATAAGCTAGATAGATTGACATGACATATGTTGCTTATATAAGAGAAAATTAGGTTTGCACCATAAAACATACATTAGTAATGTAGAAGTAGTCTTAAATTTGAAAGTAATAGTACCAACCTCAAAAGGCCTAAAGAAGTTTGGAAAACTCCAGCAACAAGGGTGGCTGTAAATGCAAGATGAAGGAATAGTTTGGGATCCTTGGTTGGATTCACGACGGTGCTTAGCATAGACCCTGTCAAGAGTGATGCCACCGCGACTGTACCCACAGCCAAGTCTCTAGAGCTCCCCATCATCGCGTACACCAATGGTGGAACCAAACTAGAATCTGTGCAAGTAAAACACACCCAAAATAAAAATAAAATTTAAACAAATACAATAATGTATTAATAATTGACAATGAAATATGTAAATGTTGGGATAACACATTTTTAGACAACTTTGAATATATCAAAATCTCACTTGATAAGTAAAAATAGGGAGTGAATCATAGATATGTACCCATTTTGTGTTTAATTGTTAATATATAAGCTAAGGCATCACATTTATTTACTTATGTTTTGTTTTAAAAGCCATAAAAGTCAAAATGGTACCTATAATTAGATCATAGATTCATAGTTCGTTAGCTGATCTTTGCAATATAATATATGATAGGATAATGATGTAGGGCATGAAATTAAAGGAGAAAGCCATAAACATATACAATATATGAACTATAATTTGAAATAATAAATTCACATGTATATGCATATTCCAATATTAATTAGTTTGTATATTATTGTATAGTACTGTACTTACATAGGCCAAGGACTGGGGGCAAGTTAGCAAGTTTAGCATAGCTGATCCCTTGGGGGATAGCAAGGCTAGCAATGGTGACCCCAGCAATAAGATCCGACTTCAAGAACTCCAAACTATACTTGGGAGCCCACTCGAGGAAGGGGAAGAAGTATTGCAACCCTAGTATGACCTTCCTAGACCTCGGCTGGTTCTTAAACTGCCTCAATGGGTCGTCGGGGAAGAATGTCTCTTTCAATGAGCCTTGTAGAGACTTTAAGAATGGTTGAGGTGGCGGCACCGCCACTCGGCTCTTACATTGCTCCATATTCACACTAGGGTACACATATTGTTGATCCTCCACCATCCCCATATGTTACAAGTTACAACGTTATTGTACTAGATTATTTTTTATTTATATCAAGTGTATGATATCACTTACTTATGTATCTTAACATCAATAAAACGTCTATGAATGATGATTTTTTATTTGATATAAGAAAAAGAGGGAGAGGAACATTTATATATAGAATTGAGAGATGAATTCATAAGGTAATGAAATGAAGGATATATATATAGAGGAAGACATATATACAAGTATTTGGTGTATGGACTTTGGAGAGTGTCCAAATTAGAGGAAGCCACTTGAAGATATTACGTCACTTGGACACGTGGCTAGGTCTTGGAGAGACGTTAAATGTCATAATCACTTATTAGGGGTCAAGCATTAATGCCTAACTCTCTTTGCCTATTATTGCATTGTGTTTTTAGGTACTCAAAAGTCATAACTCACTTTGTACTAAGAGTGGACTTGTTTCCCTAATTTTCAGCTTTCATAATTAATAATACAAACTAATTTAAGGGAGAACAATTTTAAATAAATTAAGTACGTAGTATGATATTTATATAATCTCATAAGTTGCATTATTCCTCTATATGGTAACATAAGAAAAAACAGTCATATGCAAAGTAAGATTTTATTAGATTTATTTCGCTACATATTATTAAAGTATCAATCTAACACGGTGTATAATACCTAATGATCACTGAAGATGTTAATGGTGAAACACTATCTATATTGTCAATTTTTTATTATAAATGACAATCTAACAAAGTAAATTTCGTACAAAAGAATTACACATACGGAGTACATTTTAAACTTGAGATATTTCTTAGTAATAGTTAGGCCTCCTTATTTAACGATTATCATGCTTAAACACGTGGTATAGACAAGATGAAGACATGAATGTCCACCTTATTTTTCGTCGCTAAGCTAATTTAGGTGGAGAGAATAGTGGCAGTAGGTCAAATGATCAAATAACCCCCCCCCCCTCCTCTTTCCTCCTCCCCAACCCTAAAAAGGCAATCACAACGTACTTTTACATATACAAATTTGTGAAATTGTTTAAGAAATTATATAAGATTACAACAATTGAATTTAATTTCAACAAAGTGGTATAGGTTCGGCTCCTCCCGCTATATTATTGGGGATCATGTAATTAAAGTTTCTTCGAGTCTCTGATTCAATAATATATAAATTAAACAAACGAACAATTGACAAAAATAAAGTATTTAAGGTCAAACTTATGAATTGAAGGTGCATATCTAAAATATAAAATTAAGATTTGAGTGTCCAACCCGAATATATGTAAATACCATTGACATGCTCTTATCTTTCCTTTTTTAATGTGGGACAAAATCACATGTTTTCTCCGACAAGTCCTTAAAAACAAAAGGTTAGGGATAGTTTGATCTAACAAAGTGACATATGATTAGGGGATTTTTATCCACCAATCACCGCCTGACAAGTGGACCAACCAGGTTCCGCCACGTGTCCTTCACGAAGGCCAACAGGAGCCTGCCACGTGTCAATCACAGATACGTCCTCTACGGACCAATTGAGACACGCCACGTGTCCACCCATGCCAAATGGGAAAACCGGCCATCAAGGCCCAATCTTGTCTAGAGGCCCGCTCAGCTCTAGGTTTACCCTGAACCTAGAGAGTGGCACGCTTCTCAAGGCTATAAATACTTAATTAATCCTCATTAGTTAGGCAATCGAGAAATCAAGAAATCAAGCAGAGAAGAACAGAAATATTACGGAACACCAACAACCGGCTAATCTCGCTAACGACGCAGATTACCAACATTAAGCACTCTCACCTAGAGAGATCTTAGTACTTTAATTTCCGTATTAATAACTCCTTAATCAGGTACTAACTTGACCGTTGGAGGCGGAGCTCTCAGGAGTCTCCGTTATTTTGCAGGTACAGGCGTCCGGTTCCAGTCTCGGAATTGTAACTCTCCCGCAGGACATCAGAAAACCCCGAAACATTTGGCGCCGTCTGTGGGGAGAGTACTTCAGAGATGGCATCCAAGTTTGTACCGACTCCAGAAGAGAGGCGTCCCCTAGACGACCCTCAAGTTCAGTCGGACCATGATACCGAAAGTGAATTTGAAGTTGAAACTCATACAGCTCCAGACGGGACCCTAAGGGCCCGACGTACCCGTCATACCGAAAGGAGGGAACGGGAGCATCTTCAAACAGGAAGCGAGCCAGCAGGCGCACCGCTTGCTCGGCAACAGCCGACTGATGGGTCTGCTCCCATCACAAGGAACGAACTCATGACCTTCATGAGGGACTTCAAGGGAGAGATTCAAGAGTTGATCAACAAAAAACCGCCTGCTTCAGTCAAAGAGCAGTCGGCCAAGAAACCTTCCACTTCACTGAAGAGGAAGCCAGTTCAAGGGCGAGAGGCGACTCCTCATCCTAAATCCAAGAAGCGGGAGCCACCTGCTCTTGATTTCACAAAACTCCGTTATCCTACGGGAAATAGGAAACCGGTTCGTCATATTCAGGCGAACGGGTCAAAGCAAACGTTCACAGATGCTCGGCTCCTGCTAGAGCAGAAGAAGAGTGACCGATTATCAGAGTCGGCTTCTACTTCAAATTTTCAAGACACTTTGCGAAATGCCTCGATGAGGCATACTCAGTCGTACCATGAGAGTCAGTCAGGCGGCACCTCCCATCAGTCCGGCTTTCATAGTGCCCAGGCGGTACCAAACTTACCATTTGTGCCGCAACAACAGTATTTTATGCAGCCACCTCCATTTGGTGGACCTGCAGCAAAAAACGTCCAACCTATGGACTGGCAGCTACGGCTGCTTAGACTTGGTGAACAACCGTCGGCCTTCTCCAAGGAAATTACTGAAGCCGCTCAGCCGGCCAAAGTAAAAAATGTTCTAGTAGGCGCCTATGACGGCACTACTAACCCAGAAGACCATCTGATGGCATTCACCAACCTGATGTACCTTCAAGGGTTGGATGATCCCACTTGGTGCAAGTGTTTCCCAGCGACTCTCAAGGGAATTGCACAGCAATGGTTCGGCAACCTGCCGACTGGTTGTGTAAACAGCTTCAGGACGCTTGCTTACTTATTTGCCTCCAACTTCGCTATGAACATCCCTGCGAAGAAAACGACCCTTGATTTGGGAACAATTCAGCAGGGCGAGGAGGAGCTTCGTTCTTACATCAGGCGGTTCAACCTGATGAGAATACAGATTCAAGGGTTACCGGATGAGGTAGCTTATACTGACTTTTTTAGAGGTCTCAAAGACGGGTCTACCTTCAAATTTGATTTAGTTCGAAAAAGGGTGGCGACTCTTCAAGAGGCCTTGATTGAAGCAGAAGCCTATATACAGGCGACTGATCTGTGTACGATAAAACAGTCGGACGGGAAGAGGTTCGACAAAAGAGAGGGACGACAGAAACAGTCGTCCAACAAAGATGAGAAGAGAAAAGAGGTCTGGGCGGCTGATTCCTCTAAACAGCCGGCTCAGAAAAAGAAAAAAGAATTCAAACCATACTCCCCAAAGTATGTGTTTAACAAGGATAACCAGTTTATCCTAAAAGAAATAAAGGGACGGTTCTCAATTGAGAAGCCGCTCCCCATGAAGGGTTCTCCAAACAACCGGAACCAAGATAAAATCTGTGCTTATCATGATGACGTTGGTCATCACACCAATGACTGCATCAGTCTCATGCGGTACATAGACCGCTTGGCTGATCAAGGTGATCTTGACACTTATGTCGAGAAATCTACGGGGAACACTTCCTCAAAAAAGCAGTCGGCCAAAAAGAATCAACAGGCCGACAGTTCTGATACAGATGATGCAGTCGTCTACACCATTGCAGGCGGCTTCTCAGGAGGCGGCCCCACTATTAGGGGCAACAAAGATAATATAAGGCGGTTAGATGTAAATTCCGTTCACCAAGAACGGCCGTCCAAATATATATTTCCTGAGATTGTCATCACTGAAGAGGATCTAGGAGGGGTAAGGGGGCCGCATGACGACCCTCTCGTTATTGAATGTAAAGTGGCCAACCAGAGAGTTGGCCGAATCCTCATAGATACCGGGAGCTCCTCAGATCTCATCAGCAGCAAATGTCTGTCAAAACTGAAATATCAGACGGACTGCATACATCCGGCCTCCCACCCTTTAATAGGGTTTGGAGGAGGAGTCGTCCACCCACTGGGACGAGTAGATTTACCCATTCGCCTGGGCGAAAAAAGGGGAAGGACGACACATGGTAGTCCGGTTCCTAGTAGTAGAGGAACTCTCGGCCTACAACATGATTCTGGGTCGACCAACCCTGAATAATTCCAAGGCTGTTATAATCCCGTCTCTTATGCTGCTTAAGTTTGAAAGGGATAATGGAACAGTCGGCTCCCTAAGGGGAGATCAGAGGATGGCCCGAGAGTGCTATCTCTCGGATGTCAAGCCCACTGTTATGACCACTGGGTCAAGTGGAGAAAAAACAGACCTTGACAATGTCAAGGAGAGTGCGCCTGTTCAAGAAACAGGCGACAAAAAGAGAAAGGCGTCCCAGACAGAGTCCGCAAGAAAAGCAAGAAAATAGCAATCATTGGCAGAGGAGCGGTCGGATGAGTTCCGCCCTCAGCCGGCTGGTGAGCATGCGGACCTGATATTAGACGACTCACGTCCTGACCGAACAGTCAAGGTTGGGACGACTGCTCTGAGAAACCTTGGTGACGACTTTCACAACTTGTTGAAAGAATACAAGGACATCTTTGCATTTGAAGTCCATGAAATGCCAGGCATTAGTCCTGATCTGGCAGTACATAAACTCGTTGTGGATCCGAAAAAGAAGCCGGTACGGCAAAAGAAGCGGAACCATGGTGAAGAAAGAGGTCAGGCGGCAGCCGCTGAAGTCAAAAAATTACTTGATGCAGGGTTCATTCGACAATGTTACTTCCCAGATTGGGTTGCAAATGTGGTGCTTGTTAAAAAGCCAAATGGCACCTGGCGAATGTGTGTAGACTACACAGACTTGAACAAGGCGTGTCCCAAAGACAGTTACCCTCTGCCTAAAATTGATAACCTGGTCGACTCAACAGCCGGCCATGCCTTGATGAGTTTTATGGACGCCTATTCTGGTTTCCATCAAATTCCTTTATGGAAGAAAGATCAGGAGAAGACGGCCTTCGTCACTGATCAGGGATTATACTGTTACACGGTCATGCCGTTTGGTCTTAAGAATGCCCCGGCTACCTTCCAACGAATGATAAACACAGTGTTCTTTGATCAGATTGGGAGAAACGTCGAGGCATATATTGATGATATGATTGTCAAGACTAAACTTCAGAAAGATCATCTGGCGGACCTCCGAGAAACTTTCGCCACACTCAGGCGGCACCATGTCATGCTCAATCCCAAGAAATGTGTATTTGGAGTTGAGTCTGGGAAATTTCTCGGATTTCTTATCAATCAGAGAGGAATAGAGGCGAACCCTGAGAAGGTACAGGCGGTCATTGACATGTAGTCGCCTCGTACCGTCCGAGAGGTTCAGAAGTTAACAGGTTGTCTGGCGGCCTTGGGGAGATTCCTAAGCCGATCAGGCGACAAATGCCTATACTTTTTCCAGGCAATTAAGAAAAAGGCAAGGTTCGAATGGGGGCCGGATGCTGAGGCCGCCTTCCAGAAATTAAAGGTTCACTTGCATTCCTTGCCGAGGCTGGTCAGCCCTTTGCCCAAAGAATATCTCTACATGTACCTGGCCGTCTCTGATCATGCGTTAAGCGCTGTGCTCCTTGCTGAAAGGGACGGCTGTCAGCTCCCGGTCTACTTTGTCAGTCACGTACTGAAAAATGCCGAGTTGAGGTATCCCCTAGTGGAGAAATTTGGTCTTGCACTCTTCATGGCTGTTAAAAAATTGAAGCCCTACTTTTTGGCACATGCAGTCGTCGTGTATACCGACCAACCAATCAAGCGGCCCCTTACCATCATGGAGTCGTCAGGACGAATGATCAAATGGGCCATAGAAATACAGAGCCTCGAAGTTACTTTCGAGCCTAGAAAAGCAGTGAAGGGGCAAGCCTTTGCTGACTTTATTGTAGAGATGACTCGTCCTCCTGACTCTCAAGTTCCAGACCAAGTCTGGAAGGTATATGTGGACGGAAGCTCTACTTCAAATGGTTGTGGAGCAGGCGTCGTATGTCAATCTCCAGAGGGCGACAGGTTCGAGTATGCTCTACGCTTCAGTTTTCAGGCTTCAAACAATGAGGCAGAATATGAAGCTTTACTAGCCGGGATCCGCATGTGCAAGGCGGCAGGGGCAAGAAAAATAGACGCCTGTTCTGATTCACAATTGATAGTGAGTCAGTACAATGGCGAATACGAAGCAACCCATCCGGCCATGATCAAGTATTTACAGGCGGTCCGACAAGCAGTCGGCTCCCTTGAGGATTTCCATCTGATCCAAGTGCCGAGATCAGAAAACAACCAGGCAGATGCACTGTCAAAATTAGCATCATCCGCCTCCTCCGATACTCCTCGAACTGTTTTTTGGGAAGTAATGGAGAAGAGAAGCATCGAGGAAAACCCTATTGGAATCCTAGACAGAAGCTCAACCTGGATGGATTCAATCAGGGCATATCTGACAAACGGTACACTGCCAGATGATCCTCAACAAGCGGCAACACTGAAAAAACGAGCCTCCTGTTTTGAAATGATACAGGGAGAACTTCACAAGAGGGGGTACCTTCAACCCTTCTTAAAGTGTGTTACTCCTGAAAAGGGGCGAGAGATACTAGATGATCTTCACTCTGGTTTCTGTGCTTCCCATATAGGTGGTAGGATGCTTGCTCAAAGGGCAAGGCGCCAGGGCTACTTTTGGCCTACTTTGGAAGCAGATGCAATGGAGATGGTGAAAAAATGTGACAAGTGCCAAAGGTTTGGCAAATTAATTCACCGTCCGGCTACTGACCTCACTACCATTCACAGCCCACTACCGTTTGCTAAGTGGGGCATGGACATTCTGGGTCCATATACGCCTGCTACAGGCGGCAGAAGGTATATACTTGTTGCCGTTGACTACTTCACTAAATGGGTAGAGGCGGAGGCTGTAAAGGGAATCAAGACGAAAGATGTAATTTCATTCATTTGGAAAAACGTCATCACTCGGTTCGGGGTTCCCATGTCTATGGTTTTTGATAATGGTCCCCAATTTGAGACGCCTGTTCTCAAAAGCTGGTTGGGAGACCAAGGAATTGCACACTACTTTGCATCTGTCGGTCGTCCACAAGCAAACGGGCAGGTAGAAGCCTTTAATAAAATCATCTCAGACGGTCTCAAGAAAAAGATTGAACGAGCAGGCGGCCTATGGGCAGATGAACTACCACATGTTCTCTGGGCCATTAGGACGACTGAAAAAGGGGCGACTGGAGAAACTCCATTCCTCCTAACTTATGGTGCAGAAGCTGTTCTTCCAATAGAACACCACGAGCCGACTCTTCGAGTAATGCTGTATAACGAAGAGGCAAACTGGGAAGCCATGCGCCTGGCATTAGACTCACTTCCTGAAAAGAGGGGCAATGCTGTTTTGCGCCATGAGATCTATCGCCTGAGAATGACTAGATCATACAACAAAAAAGTACACAGGCGTCCACTCAAAGTGGGGGACTTTGTACTTAGAAAAATGGAAGCAGTAGGTAGGGCTAATGAGTCTGGCAAACTAACTCCCAACTGGGAAGGACCCTACCGAATCTATGAGGAAGTCAGGGACGGTACCTACCGTTTGGAAACACCAGACGGACAAACGTTGCCTCGAACTTGGAATGTAGATAACCTTAAAAAATATTTCTTCTGAGAGATATAAAGTAAAGAGCTACTTAATAAAGTTTGCACTTACTATTTCATTTTGTATTACGAGGGGCATGCCGTCTGTACCTTTACAGTCAGCTACTCTCCATTGAGTGTTTCACTCTATCTTATGAGGGGCATGCCGTCTGTTCCTTTACAGTCGGCTACTCTCCATTGAGCATTTTACTCACAACACTTAGCTAAAAAGATTAGGGCCTGGCCGACCCTGTGCCTAACAGGCGGCTACCCTTCTTTTACTTAGCACCTACGTTCACCAAGAACTTACCAAGGCCACTGGCCGAATGATCAGACCAGGCGCCAAGCCAACTGATCAAATCTACAAAACTAATTCGACCTGTCCCAACATCATAGCAGGCGTCCGACGGCATCCCTTCGGATGAAATTCGTCGCAGAGAGCAGCTCCCTTTTGGGTGGAACATTGTTCTATAAACTAATTACACGGCACCTATACGACTGTCCCCAAGGGCAACCACGTAGCCGTTTTTGAGACAAGGATAACTCTATCACTAACCAAACCAGTGGTAGCAGTTGACATCTGAGTCAGATGACCGCCTGTATTACTTGGGATAAATGCAGGGGGTACCTATTGAGTTAATAGCCAACAAACATTGGCGAATCAAGGGGTCTAGCCGGCCTACGCCGCCTGGTACCTCTACTTCTCAAACAAAAGTGACGGCGACTGAGTAACTCCAACGTTAACTCATAGTCACTCCTTCAAATTTGATATGGAATCTAAAAAGTTTGAGTCGTCCGCCTGTTTTAAACAAACAAGGGCACTCAAACCCCTATTCCTACTAAGTAACTTATTGAGGTAATAGCCAACAAACATTGGCGAATCAAGGGGTCTAGCCGGCCTACGCCGCCTGGTACCTCTACTACTCAATCTAGATTGTGACGAAGACTAAGTAACTCCTATGTTAACTTAATAGTCACTCAAACTTAGTATGGAGCCTAAAAGGTATGAGTCGTCCACCTGTTTTTAATAAACAGGGGCTCTCAACCACTACTCTTGCTAGGTTAACAAATTACGAGTTAACAGCCAACATTGGCAATAAAGGGAAACAACCGGCACCAGCCGCTTGTTATCCTACTTAATTCCTTGGCAACTAGGTAATACTATTTACTTGGTCAGACCAATTGAGTAAATAATTCGAATACCGATTGAATAAATGGCCGACTGATCATCTATCCTGGAAACAGACAACCAGTCGTCCAGGGGCATAGGCGGCGTACTCACTATTTGTACCTGTCTGCAACGTTCGGCCATACACAGCAGTCGGTCTAGTGAACAATGGGATATTAGATATGGAATACTTAGACAAATTTGAATCAAAACAAAAATTTGATTGAAAATAAGCCGGTCATTAAAGACCAGCAGAATATTCAAAACCCCGGCCCCCTGGCCGGGTAATTACAAAGCAAACGGCACGCAGGCCGTGGAAAAAATACTTAAAGCTTAAGAAGGGGGCAGTTCAGTATCAGCAGCTGCCGCCTGGTCAGCACTCTTCTTGCTGGACTCGGCTTTAGCTGCACCCTCTTTTGATGCCTTACCCCCAAGTGGCACAAGCGCCACAACCGGCTCTTCCTCCTCCAACGCACCTTCCAACGCCTCTTCTTCAGCAGCCGCCAGGATCTGTTGATTATATGTTTTCGAACACTGGCGGTACGTTCTTTCCCATGAGGCAAAGTCGGCACTGGGGAACAGTCGTTCCCAGGTCATGCGCTGGATTTGAGCGGAGTCTTCCACCATCTCCCGGACGAGCTCTTTCTTCTCTTGCTCGGCCTTTTCCGAGAGCTCTTGGGTAAGACTCTTCTCTTGGCTCACCAGGCGTTCTTTTACGTTGGCCAAAGATTTCTCCATGGCTTCGTAAGAGTGCATTTTTTGGCGAAGAGGTTTCAGCTCGGCCTTAAGGTTTGTGACGGTCGCCTCCAGCTCGTCAACCTTCTTTTGGGCCGACTCTAACTGAGCCCGAACAGCGGCGGTAGCCTGCGCCTGATAATAAAGAAGATCAATGGTCAGTACTTCATTTTGGGCAATTTGAAACATTGCCTTATCACAGCTGGAGGCGGCCATAGCTTTTGCGGCCTTTACCTCTTTGTTTTTCCGATCAATCGGCTTGCGAAGGCTGTTGACTCGGAGCAGGGCCTAAGTACAAAG
Organism: Chenopodium quinoa; assembly: GCF_001683475.1. Taxonomy (NCBI): domain Eukaryota; kingdom Viridiplantae; phylum Streptophyta; class Magnoliopsida; order Caryophyllales; family Amaranthaceae; genus Chenopodium; species Chenopodium quinoa. Next base: position 3,307,039 of record NW_018743212.1, on the reverse strand, counting down.
AAAAACAGGCGTCACCTTCCAAACAAAAAAGATAACAGGCGTCCTGGAACTCAAAAACATGCTAAGTATACCTCAGCAAGGACCCCTGAAATCCCATCAAGGTCAAGGGTGCCGGCACCCCTGACCGCCTCCCTTTCAGATGGAGGAACTACTTTAACCATGGACTTGGCTACCTCAACCAAGTCAAGCCCCTGAGGCCCGGCTGCATTAAGCGAAAGGAAAAAAACAAGTTAGACCTAGTCAAGAAGGAAGCAAGTGTGAGATTTTACAAGTGATTGTCCATACTCCTAGGCGGCCCCGCCGGGGTTTTAGAAGAAGTGGCCGGCTGCTTCTCAGCCGCCACTGTTTTCCTGGAAGACCCAGGAGAGCTTGCAACAGTCGTCCTCCGGGCCTTGGGGTCCGGCTGTTGCGAGGAAGAAGCCCTTGGAGTGCCAGACTGAAAACAAAAAGAGTTAGTATATGCATAAGACAACTAAAAGAGGAAGAGTTTTCGAAGCTTACCAAGGGTGCCCCCTTGTTGGGGAAGTCGGCATAAGACTGTTGCATGAGAGAGGCCCGCAACATGGCCGCCGCAGTCTTGGATGCTGTTATTTTACTCATGGCGTCAGCTGCAAGAAATAAACAGCAAAGTTAGTAAAAATCCCAAGTAAACAAGGCGTGAAAAAACAGAGTAATTGTCAGGCCGGCTACCTCTAGAGCACCGACTGCTGAGGCCACAGGCGGCCAAAAAGTACTCGTCATAGAGCCACCTGAAGCTCGGGACGCAGTTTAGGGGTACTTGCTCTCGTACCCCTGACGTAGGGTTCACCCTAGTCTCTACTTTGAAGAGTCCTTTGTCTAGGATCTCTCTTTTAGCCTTTGGGGGAACAGGCGGCATGCTGCGGCCGCCTGCGAGAAGAGGCGGATCCCTATTCCAGTTGTTAAAACGTTGGTTCAGCTCCGTGTCTGAACCCTCAATGATAAGGAAGGTGTTCCGCCAATCCTTCCATTTGTTCGCTTTACCTCTCGTCATGAGGTAACCCCTATGGCTTGTTAATTGATACCAGCTGGTACCTCCCGACTTAGGGGTCCGGCTGAGATAGTTCATGTGGGCGAAAGCCTCAAAGCTTGGCTCCACCCCGTACATTTCGCACCCGGCCACGTAGCCGAGTACGTTTACCCAAGAGTTGGGGGCTAACTGCCATAACCCCAGATCATACCCATCTAAAATCCGCTGAACAGCCGGATGTAATGGGAAGCGCAGTCCGGCTTTGATGGCCGCCACATAGCAGCCAAAGCAGCCGTCATCATAGCTGGTACCAGCCGGCCAGACGACAGTGTCTTCTGGATCTGGCACGAACAGTAAAAATTTCGGGCCCATTCTGTGGTTAGCAATAAAGCTCGCCACGTTGTCTTGCATGGTTGCGATCCGGCCCCGGGGTACCATGCAGTAGTAGGGGGCGTTTTCCTCTCTGTAAGAGGCGGACGGCTCCGCCCAATTGTCCCCCTTCTCAACTGCGTGAGAAAGTCTCGCCTCTTGTAGGCGGCTATGTTTTTCTTCTGAGCCTGGAGAACTGTGGCCAGAAGAGCTGGACTCGGACTCGTCCTCTGACGAGTCCGAAAAGGATGACTCCTCCCCTCTCCCAGAGGGGCCCGCCTCCTCTCCCTTAGAAGGGGCAGGAGGAAAATTAGACATGTCAACGGTAAGATGGGAAGGGACCACCTTGGCCCCTCTCTCAGAACTGTCGGCTTGGCAGTCGCCTCGTTTCAATTCTACATCTGGCGCCTGGTCAGATGTTTCACTAAGGAGCACCCTTTGGGAGGAGCCGTCTGAGTTTGATATCATAGCAGTCTGTTTCGTTCTGGCCATCACGTTCTGCATAGACACAGATACAGTCGGACTTTGTATAAAGGGCAAAGATGGGTCCAGAAAAGGGCAGGCGGCACTCCTAGTCCTAGATTCAGCCGTCCCCGGTGACCGGCTGATCACTAACTTAGGTCGTGTCGTGTGCTTCCGTGGTGCTATTTCAAAAAATAAAAAGAAAGTTAAGAGTAAGAGAACTGAGTTACCTGAACGAGTGACGGTTGATGAAGTTCTGGAAGTCCGGTGCAGTCGGCTTGTCAGAACAGGCGGTAGGCAGAAAAGGTCCGAAATGTCAGAGCAAGTTCAGGGGTCCGAATGTTCTCGCAAAGTTCTCAAATGTGAAAATGACCAAAGTCAGCACTTCCTTATATAGGCAAGGTGAGAAGGCGAAAGGTCGCTTCCAAATTCAAAATTTGGGCGGGAAAATCTCTCGGCCGTTTGCAAGGTGACACTTGTAACAGGCCGTCGCCTGTCACCGTGCGACACCTATCACAGGCGACACGTGACCAGTCACGTGCCACCTGTGAGGGGCAAATGATTAGGGGATTTTTATCCACCAATCACCGCCTGACAAGTGGACCAACCAGGTTCCGCCACGTGTCCTTCACGAAGGCCAACAGGAGCCTGCCACGTGTCAATCACAGATACGTCCTCTACGGACCAATTGAGACACGCCACGTGTCCACCCATGCCAAATGGGAAAACCGGCCATCAAGGCCCAATCTTGTCTAGAGGCCCGCTCAGCTCTAGGTTTACCCTGAACCTAGAGAGTGGCACGCTTCTCAAGGCTATAAATACTTAATTAATCCTCATTAGTTAGGCAATCGAGAAATCAAGAAATCAAGCAGAGAAGAACAGAAATATTACGGAACACCAACAACCGGCTAATCTCGCTAACGACGCAGATTACCAACATTAAGCACTCTCACCTAGAGAGATCTTAGTACTTTAATTTCCGTATTAATAACTCCTTAATCAGGTACTAACTTGACCGTTGGAGGCGGAACTCTCAGGAGTCTCCGTTATTTTGCAGGTACAGGCGTCCGGTTCCAGTCTCGGAATTGTAACTCTCCCGCAGGACATCAGAAAACCCCGAAACAACATACAAGTATATATTAGCTAAAATACAGCTCTCAAGCATCAAGTTGCATTACATGTAGTTAATTATTAAGTAATTTAACTTATTATTACGTTAAGCCTTCCCAAGGTCCGTGATTTTAAAAGGTCTCCACCAATTAATTCACGAGTATAATTCAGATTAAGCACTCATATTAGTCATACAGTATATGTTATTATGTTATTAAATCATCAATCATCTAAACAATGAAAATTAAAGCTAAGCTAACAGCATTTCACAAATTAAATAAACTACTAGGGCCTAATTAATTAACATCATAAACATGCAAATTGGATGTAATTTAATAAGAAAATGTTGAATTATTATATCTTTATTTGGAAGCTTTGTTAGTCACCAAGTCAATAAGGATAGAAAGTAATAAACAAGAACATAGCCCTTAGGCGGAGCTAGGACTATTATGATTTTTAAAATTATGATTGACTATACTGTCAGTAATCTATCCTATGATAATCTTGTCATTATATACTACGTATGTTTTTTGTTTTCAATGATTAAGTATCTATGTGAAAGTGTAAACTTTTTGAATACAATGTTATATATTAAACTTGTCGAACTGTGTGATTGAAAGATAAACTAGAGAACCAATCGACTACATATAGTATTATTCATACACACATAACAAAAGGTAATTCATTATATATAGGAGTAGATTATAAAGAAAGGACCTTTAATTTATACAAGGATAAAGAAGCTAAGTAGCAATGACGTACAATACATTACAATGTGAAGAATATTACAAATTTCATGAAATATTTTATCATGATTCTTAAATATACACAATATAGCATCATTTTGATGCACTACAAAATAGTTTTACATGTTGATGGTTTGGAAGGTATAAAAAGCTTCCAATATATATAGAATCACAACTTCTCTCTAAACTTCATTAAGTTGCTATAAATACCTTCTTCCCCACCTAATTAATGTAATTGTTCTTAATTTCTTATGATTAAGCACCAAAACAAAATTAATTAATATACTAGCAAATTTATCAATAATTTAAAACGAGTCAAACATTGTTGCTCCACGTCTCGGGTTGACCATCAGCCTTGTAAGTATGAAGCGTGTACCTACATGCTCCAACTGCCTCCCCAACGGTCAAATGTATCCATTCTTGCCCTAAATTTTCAATGAATTTGGCTCTGTCCAATTTCTTCATCACTTCTCCTCCTGGACTTGCTAATACAAGCTGAATTTTACAAGAAAAGAACACATAAAAATAAGAAACAATATTACTTTTAGTAAGATAATATGAATCGATTTTCGTACTTTTAAGATTGAACTATTGTGAAACTATGTATACCTGAAGCTTTCTTCTGTCAATGATCTTCTTAACTTCTTCAAACATGCTGATTCCACTTGTATCAATGCATGAGACGGCTGCAATAATACCGAATTTAGTCTTTTAGTTTATGTCACGAGTTTAAACTCGCCTTTATATAATAACAACCACACAGTATGTTGTGGTCTAGAGTTGTTGACTCCCAAGAGCTAAATAGTGGTAAGATTCGAACTTGTAACCTTAGGGTAACAAGAATCCTACCACTTAGCTAGACAAACAAAAACATTGGTTATTGGCCTTATTGCCATTTTTATGACTTTTATATATAACGTACCTCTCATATCCAAAATTACATAACGTAAACTAGTCTCTCCAGATGACTTCAACCTCTCTTCCTCATCATCGATCCACCTCGAAATCCTAAGAACAAGCATACAATTATTCATATAAGTATATAATTAATAATCTAAATTCCTAATTAAAAAAATGCTATTCATTATATATAAAAAACATAAAGAACTATTCTTTTGAATTACCTTTCTCTTAAGTAAGTAGAATTGGCAAAATATATAGGAGCACCAATTTCAAGTATGAGAATTCCTGGCACAGTTTGAGCTGCAGGGTATTGATCAACACTCCTATAGCAAATCGAATTCGGCACATTACCCAGGACCGTGGTCCTTGGTCTAGCCACAAATAGCAACACCCTCAACACGGACAATGCAACCTACTTATTACAAACAATGTTAATTACTTAGCTAGCATGTTCTGAATAGAGCTTATTATTAACCCTTATTTGAACTTATATTTTCTTGTAACTAATACTTACCGCGATCACTAGGCCAATTTCAACGCTGCCAAAAACCACGCCAATGTAGGCACTAATGCAAACAACAAAATCAAATTTATCTGTTTTCCATAGATGAACCGCGGCATCATAATCTATAAGGCCGAGCATAGCAGACATGATAATGGATGAGAGGACCACAAGAGGAGTGTAGTAGAACAATGGTGTGAGGAATAGAAGTGTGATCATCACAGCAATTGACATGATTACGTTTGAAAATGCTGTTTTGCACCCGGCGTTGTAATTCACAGCTGACCTCGAAAATGGACCTAGCAAGTGATTTATTTGAGGTTAGTATAATGAGAAAACTTAATCATTTTGAAGTACTTCTATATTACGCTAATTTATTTTGGTGAAGCTATTACACTAATTTTAATTAGTTAATTATATCATATGTAAAATTTAATGTATACCTGAGGTAAGATAACAAGAAGTGCAAGAGCCAATAATGTTCATCACCCCAAAGGCAACCATTTCTTTGTTCCCATCAATATTGTAGTTCTTGAACATAGCAAAGCTTCTTGCCACAGCAATTCCTTCCTGCATTTGATTATATCATAATAATTAATTAAGGCATGCACTTTAATTTTTGTTCATAAATAAGTTATGTGGACGACCTTGACGTGGTGCAAAAAAAGTCGTATAAGAAATCTTACGAAACCATATATTCCAAGCTAAGGTCATAAGAGGTTAGGTTATATTTTTGATGTGGTGCAGCAATTGTATAAGAAATATTGTTGTATCCTTGCTTAGTAAGAAGATTAAGGCAAAGATGTAGCAACTCACCGCCATAGCAATGATACCGGTAACAATGCCAGTTTTGAGAGCCACCGGAAAGTAAGGAGAGTACAATACAAAGTCTCCAAAAGAAGGTGGATTAATGCCCTTCTTCAAGAACCCAATCTGCATATCCATCAAAAATGAAAGCTCAATGATTATTCATTCGTTCATATATTGATAAAACTGAAACTTTTCGTCAAATCTTATCTTTGGTATATAATATATTCAATTCATTGGTATCTGAGTGCCAACTAGCTTTGTTAGTTAAATTATTAAAAGACATATCCGTAGATAGCCAAAATGTTGGATCAAATCTCAATCATCTACATTAAATGCCCTTATGGATCAAATCACTAATGCACCCCTAAATGTTCACAAAGTATACAAATTATTCAGTATAATTGTTTAGTGGGGCTGTCCCATGCATGTATGTGCATAAATACACCCCCAAATAAAAAGGAAGATTCTGCCATATATAGGAATCTTCACACAACCAATTATGATATAATGGGCCAGCCCAAAGACTTCCTCATGGCAAACAGCCATTTATTTAATAGCTTGAGGGCCCAACAACTAGTGGTGGGCCCTACTTTAGTAATACGTCAAGATTTAAAATGTATAGTGGGTATGGATTTAGTGGCACAGACCAATATTCTTTTTCAGAGTTCTGATTTTATGTATGGAATGGAACTCACTACTTATGTCGTGGACTGTGGTCCAAGGTTACCACTATTACTGGATATTACATTGTGTAGATCTCATTTTTGGCTAACTTTCAAAACACCAGAAGGACAGATAATATAGACGGGATTTGATCACAGATCTTAAGTACCATCCCTCGAGAGTCAAGACATTAACCAATTAAATTAGTTGATATTCTACTGTCAATTTTATTTTCTTAAATATACCAAGAAACTTGTTAATTTATATATGCCCCAAATAGGCTACTTTCAAAACGTACACACCCGCTTATCCTCTTTGTTTTTCCTAGTTTGTCCCCTTTTTTTTTCGTTTTACAAAGATATTCTAAATGAGAAGAATAAAAAAGATCGAATAAGTACAAGGAGTTTGATAATATTATTTTTAATAATTTAATCTGTAATAAGTATAGAAGGTTGTCTTCAATAATTGTTATATAAAATGTTATGTTTTTAAAGTTGTGTTTTTGCCTTGTATTTATCTAACTTTCACTATATTTGATAATATTTATGGATTTTATATTAATCAAGGAGGTCATTTTCCAAGTTCAAATGTTGTGTTGATCTAATGTGTTTGTCAATGTACTTTTATGTTTATGTGTTTTTGCTACTTTAACACTTTGTTTGGATTGAAGGAAATGGAGGGAAAGAAAGGGAAAGGAAATGAAAGAATGAACTATCTTTCATTTGGATAAAAATTGAGGGAGGAAAGGAATTAGAGGGAAGAGAAATGGAGGGATTATATTGTGAGAAATTGAGCTATCCAATAATGGAGAGATTTGGAAGGAAAACTCATCTTTCTTTCCTCCCCTCCCTTTCTCTTCCCTCCCCTTCTTTTTTTTTCCATTTCTTTATCCAAACACACCGTAAAGGTTTGATTATCTCTAAAAAGTGATATGATTGATATAAGAAGAACTGGCAATCAATTAATTTAAGAAGCATGAGTCATATACATAATAACAAAAGTGTAGAATATTGAGATAAGACGTCGCTAAAAGTCTAAAACTTACCACTTGGACACCATGATTTTCAGCATGGGTGAGATAGACAAGTAGGCTTCCCAATATGATTGAGATCAAAGGAGACATCACTGATATCCAAAAGAATATTGGCTTTCTCTTGCTCTGCATTTTTATAGTACCAATAAGCAGCACGTAATTAGTAACCGGAAAGGAAAGACACAAAAATCGCGTAAACATAGACACTTACTCTATGATATATCCTACATCTATTCCTTTTTCTCATTCATGGTTTTCTAAACTTATACAGGGTATACTTACTTTTGTCACTTACAACCCCGCTTTTTGACTTAATGTCTTCATTTTTCAACTGGATCTTGTGCATGCATATAATAAGTGTCAAGAACATTAAGAAATAATATAGGTTAAACTTACAAAGTATTTAGTGAGAAGAAGAAAAAAGAGGAAACCACATCCTAGTACTGCACTTTCCCATCTCCACTGCACAATTACAAAAAAATCAATTTTTGGCAATTTGTCTAGTCAAAACAAATTAAATACTCAACATTTTACATTATGAAATGTAAAATTAATCAAAAGATCATTGATGAAGATATGTACTGTATTAAAAAGCAAGTGGATGGTTTAATTAAACTTTGTACATCAAGTATAATTAGTAATTAAAGAAAACAAATATAGTACCTGGTGTTCTTGGGAAAAGACAGAATGCATAACATCAATGATATCTGTAGATTTAGTAAAATGAGTGAGTCCAAGTATTCCTTTCAGTTGTTGCAAACACACCACTGTTGCTGCTCCTCCCATGAATCCCACAATTGTTGCATGTGATAAGAAATCCACTATGAAACCTAGCCTTCATTATTATCATCATTATTAATCAAACAATTAATTATCTATTTTAATTTAGAATTAACTCATCAATCTATACATACATACCGACTCAACACTCTAGTATTAACATTTGCATATTAAATTTGTCGTTTGCCCATTAGTCATTTTAGATCAAATTGTATTGTATTATCAAAAAAAAGTATACTCGCATATCATATTTCAAAGTTGATAATGTTATCGAATTGATTTTAGAGATATACAAGTACTCAACTCGTATATCATATAAGCAAAACCCTTAATTTATATACACTTTTTATAATTGTACACTTTTATAGTTTTATAGTGAATGACAATTAGCCTAAATAGATCTTAGCAAAATCATGTCCCAGGAGACAAACAAAAAAAATCTCCATATGGGAAAAATCAATATTCTTATCTTTTTTCACGTTAATACTGCATTGAAAAAATAAAGTTTAAGATCAAAAAGTAAGAAATTAAAATTCCAACAATAATTTCAAAAAAAGTGCTATCTCTGAAACCCTTTTTTTGTCTAATAATGCGTGACTTATTGTGTTTGTGAGTGCAAATAATTTTATTCCTTGGCATAAAATATGCACAAATATTAGAAATTGTAACATTGGATATTTGGATAGCATATGCTTCGATAAGGTGAATCGAACCTTACCCCATGCTCCCAAACAGCGATCTTACTGGCATTTTTCCCACTATTTTCTGACCAATCACAATCTAAATATATGGAGAAAGTGGTATGAAAAAAGATGAATAATGCACCCAAAATCAACTTAAATCTCTACTTAGATATGGCCACTTGCTTCTCAAAGATATTTCTCTGTAAGTGAAAATTATAGTCACATATACGAAGTACTATTTTAGTATATATTTGCATAGTTAAAGTGATTCATGAACGATTTATGTAGATATTAGTATATATTTGCATAGTTAAAGTGATTCATGAACGATTTAGTATATATTTGCATAGTATATATTTGCATAGTTAAAGTGATTCATACCCTTATTAAAATTGAGCGAGTGAAAATATGTAGATAGTGCAAGTTGCGCAACTGTTATTATATAAGTACTTGGTACATGTTATATGTAGAAGAGTTTTGAGTGAAATTGTGTACTGTCATGTGTTAAAAAAAATTAATTAGCTTTATCCATATTATTGGTACAACAACGTTAAAAGTATAAAGAACAATAAAATAAACTGTGCTTTTTCTGTGTGGCCGTCCACATTGTGTGGTCGAGATTATTTATTTAGGGTTTACTCAGTCGTTCACGGGTTACTTATAATGAGGTTACTCATTCGGTTAGCACGTTTTCTGTGTGAGAATAACTCCTGACCAATTAACCGAGTAACCCCTGAATAAATAATCCCTAAATAAGTAACTCCGGCCACACATTTTAATCAGCCACATATAAAACTTTGTGTAAAATAAATTTACTGTACCGACCTTAATAGGCCTAAAGTGGCTTCAAAAATTCCAGCAACAAGGGTGGCAGTAAAAGCAAGGTGAAGGAACAGCTTCGGATTCTGGTTCGGATCAACGGCGGTGCTTAGCATAGCTCCCGTCAAGAGTGACCCCACCGCGATGGTTCCTACGGCCACATCTTTAGAAGTTCCCATCATGGCATAGACCAAAGGTGGAACAAAGCTAGAATCTGATTATTTAAAGATCCACAAAATAAAATTAATTCTTGATAATATATCACAAAAAAAGTTAATTTAATGTTGTCTGGTAATCGAATGACATGGTCATTGATTAAATCATTCACTCGGATCACATCGTACATACCATCATGTTAATTAATTAGTTCTACTAGTTATTAGCAATAATTGAACTTTTAGTTAGTCGTGAATCGTGATATTAATCTTATATGTTTGTACTACGTAAATAAATCAATATAATATAAATTAGTTGAAATAATGAATAAACTTATGTTACCACTTAATTACTGTAAAAAACATGAATAAACTTTAGTAAATTTTTTAACCTAGATAGTATACATATAACTCGTATAAGTTGTCTTATATCATTGATTAATGAAAATGACTAATTATAAGATTCGTTTACTTTAGAATGAAACAACATTATAACCGTGTTAGGCTTTCCTACTAATTAGTGTGCATATACTACGTATATAGTATATAAATATGCCTAAATTATTACGAAGTATATATTTATAGTTATATAATTTAGTGCTCTCCAGTCTCTCTACACCACTTGCAACATTCAGAATCTTAATTAAGATTACTACTAAACAGTCATGCACTCCACATTATTACTATTTTTTTAATACAAAACACTCGCTCTTATTTGTCATTAAAAATTTAAAACTCTAATTTTGCACTAAACGTAGTTTTATTTAAGAAAAAGTAGCTGTCCTTACATTACTAATTAGCCCCTTAAAAAGATAAGTTGACTAATTAATCTCTTCCACTTTAGTGCATGAAGATACTTAAATCATCATATGTACAAGTAGCTTTATTTCGAATCAGATTAAGATATTAACATCTAAAATAGTTAAATATAGTATCTCATATTTTAATTTCTAATTAATAGTTTCATAAAGTAGAACACTAAGATAAATAATTAAATTTATCAACATGAGTATTATTTTACTATACTACAACTTACATAGTCCAAGAATTGGGGGCAAGTTGGCAAGCTTAGCATAGCTGATCCCTTGGGGGATAGCAAGGCTAGCAATGGTGATCCCGGCAACGAGGTCCGACTTCAAGAAGTTCAACGTATACTTCGGCCCCCACTCGAGGATGGGAAAGAAGTATTGCAACCCTAGTATGAACTTCCTAGACCTTGGCTGGTTTTTGAACTGCCTCAAGGGATCGTCGGGGAAGAATGTCTCTTTCAATGAGCCTTGTAGAGACTTGAAAAACGGCTGAGGTGGTGGCACCGCCACTCGGCTCTTACATTGCTCCATATTCATGTTAGGATACACGTACTGATGATCCTCTAGCACCGTCCCCATATGATAACAGTAACACTGCTGACGGGGTATTACAAATAAAAACTTGAGATATGTATAAATGTTATATGGTCGGTTCGAGTTATAGTAAGTTGGGGAAAATGAAGAGGAGAATAATGTATAAACAGTAAGTGTATGAATGTTGTAGGAGAATTTGGAGGATGAGAAGGTTGAGATGAAGGTAATGATGTAAAATGAAGGGTTTATATAGATGAAGAGATAGATTATTTATGATTTAGGCATTGTATTTGGTAATGGTGTACTAAGTAGGGTTAAGGAGAGTGCGCAATGGGACCCACTAGTGAGTATGCGTCAGCTGGACACGTGGCTGGTGTTCATGCACGATGATAGATGTTGTATTATTTGTACAGTATGTAATGGAGAAGAAGCGCTTTTCCGATTGTTATACTCTTTTTTGCCTTTTGTAAGTATTGAGATCACAATAGCTTTTGGTATTGGTCATTTTTTACCTAGAGAATAAGAGAATGGAGTTAGATCTTATCATAAAGGTTGTAATGCTCATGTTTTTTAATTATATAATAGGTAGGTATTGCTACTTGCAATATATTGTCCCATTGTTAGAATTGTTATCAGATGTGTACATGACTACATGTATTGATTATTCTCTTTAATTTTTAAGGGAGGTTTTCATATATACTTGTAATTTAGAAGAACTGATTTTTGGAATTGGTGTGATAATAGAATTGTAGTATTAAACTGGAACTAGTGTGATAATAGAATTGTAGTATTAAACTATTAATGATTTTTTTTTTTTTTTGACAGAGTATTAATGATTCTAAATCAGTATAATTTCACATATTCTAAATGGTAAGTATTGAGATACAATTCAGGTTGTGGTTGTAAAACAATATGATACCAACTTATCAAGGGCCATGATACGGTTGCTCGTAAGTTATAGAAATGGATTGGGTTTATCAAAAGAAATTTCTAGCTAGTTTTTTCAAGCTATCAAAATTTTCCACTTCATTAATTAGCGTTCTAATATATGTATACAATTAAATTTTAACTATTCTTGGTTTTCTTAATATCAACGAAACAAGCACTATAAGTAATTGCAAAGTATGTCGTGATTTGTAATTAGTTTGTTACTAATGCATATGAAGAATTAGTGAAGTGTATCACGTAGATGGAAAGGAGGGACATGGAAGGTTCTTGGTTGCATATTGCATAGGTAGGTTCATGCATGCATTGTATCATGAATATCCTAAAAGTGATAGATTCTAGTTAGGTGTTGGACTGTGATTGGCTTAGGTGTTTAACCTGATTCATTATAAACATGACACATGGTACAAAGATTATTGGCCAGCTAGCTTACCTAGCTATGACCAGGCTAAAGGTTACCGAAAGGGAAGTTTAGGTTTAAAAATTATGGAATGATAGTAGACCCAGGGTCGTGCTATACAGCTAGGGGTGAGCGCGGATGGATATCCGATCCAAATCTCGATAGCCCAAACTTGGGATATCTGTCTAATTGATAGACTGATATCCAAATTCAGTCTAAAAATTTTCGAGATATTTGAAGATTTTCGGATTAAATATACCGGATATCCAATATCCAAACTAAATATTTAGTATATAATAAATTTTAATTTTGATTTATTGTTAAAGAAAATGTGAAATAATACCCAATTGGATCTTTGGATCCAATATCCAATATTCAAAATCTTGATACTTCGTATTTGGATTATATATCCAAATACGTATTTGATTCAGAATTTTTCAAATCAGATATCTTAAAATTATCGGATCAAATTGAATGCAGATCGGATCTTTGGATAGTTTTGCTTAGCCTAAACTATACCTGAACTTTGAGTTCTTGAGTCATTAAAAATTGATTTGATTTTATGTATATTTAAAGTGTATACTTTATCTATTTTAATTTTCACTTATATCACGACTTATAAATATAAGTTTTAGCGAACATATTGAAACTAAACTAAATTTATTTGAACTTATTTTTATTGTAATATATTAAACTTGCGTACTCATTAATAGTACTTGTCCAAATTTATTTAAACTTAAATAATTTAAATTATCAAAATTTATATTTTTCGAAAATTAAGTGAAAATAATATGAACAAAATTAATTGACCCTAAAATGGCCATAATGTCATATTTGCATTCTTTATTTATACAAGTACAATTTTTATCAATTGAAGTTGTAATGACTATCATTGTACTTAATTTTCATTAGCCGATTTTTTATTTATTCTTTGGAAAATTCTACATGAAGGCCTCCAAGTTTTAAAAATTCTACATGGAAGACAATTTTTTTTTTCAATTCTATCAAGTGGCACTCTGGTTTTGCAAAATTAAGTGTAGTGCCCTTTTATTGGTTTTATGGCTAACTTTTACAATTAAAATGGTTAACCTTAGATTTTTTTTTTATTTAAAAATTCATTTAATTATATTTTAAAATAATAAAATTAAAAAAAAAAAAAAAAAAAAAGGAAAAACCACCACCACCCTTTTCCTCTTCCCAGCCACCAAATTCGCCGCCGTCGCTATCCTAGCCGCCACCTAACCTTTCTCTGCCCAGCCAACCCTAACCTCGCCGGTGAACAGATCCCCTGAGCCGGGGACCCACCAAGCCTCCCCACCCCCCTTTTTCCTTTTTCCTTTTTCCTTTTATCTCGACCTCCGACCACCGATCCCCTTTTCCCCCAACCCTCCTCTCCTTTCACCGACAACCCCCAACCAAACTCCTAAACCCTGCACCTCTTCCCCCACCACCGAAATGACGACGAAAGGAAGGGGGAGTTGTTTCGATGGAGAGGGAAGACGTGCGGGGGTTTAGAGTTTAAGAGATAGGTCAGGGGTCGTCAGTGAGGGAAGTAGAGGGCTGGGGTGCCAATGGGATCGCCAGTGGGAGAGGGGAAAAGGAAGAGGTGGTTGGCCGGCGAGGGGATAAGAGGGCCTGGGGAGGTCAGGGCAGCGGATATGGTGGTGGCTGGGAAGAGGCGGTGGTGGTGGTTTTTCTTTTTTTATTTTTATTTTAAAATATAATTTAATTAAAAAAATAAAAAAAAAAGATAAAATAAAAAAACCTAAGGTTAACCATTTTAATAATAAAAGTTAGTCATAAAACCAATATAAGGGAGTATACATTTAATTTTGCAAAATCAGAGTGCCACTTGATTGAATTGAAAAAAAGTTTGTCTTCCAGGCCACCATGTAGAATTTCCCTTATTCTTTTGTTGGTCAAACTTATTAAAAATCAATTTTTCCTTTTTTAAAATTCTTTTTTTTTCGAAAATTAGTTATGAAATCAAAATATATTTTTGAAAATTTTGAAAATTAATTTCAGAAAAAAAATAAATTTTCAGATATTTCAATTGACTACTTTAGAATTTTCAAGGGACAAATAAAAATTGACGTGATATTTCACTTGATTAAATTTGTATCTAAGTATGATTATCTTTGGATTTGAAATTAAATTACGTCTCATAACTTACTTTTTTTACTTATCATTAATAAGACAACAAAATTTTATAACTACTTTTTTAAATCTCGAATCCTAATTAACTAATTAATGTTGGCCACCCACATATAAATTATACCTTAATTAATTATCTTACGGATGATCAATTAAAAGACAAACATATAAAAAAAATCGGATGTACAATAAAATATTGTACATTAGTTATAAAGTTATCTTAAAATGATCAAAAATTACCCTATAATAAATGAAACTTATCCAATATATAAGTTACCCTATAAATAAAAGTTAACTATGTTTTATTGATAAAAGTTAAAAAAAAAAAAGTCTGAAAGTTCTTTTTCTCAAACCAAAAAAAAAAAAAAGTCTGAAAGTTACCTAAATTCAATAAAAATTATTTATGTTTAATTGATGTATACAAAAGTTTTTGCAATTAAAAAGACCGACAATAATCTACCAACTATATAAATATATATGGACTCATCTAGGCCAGCTAATAACTGGTTAGATGAAGGCAAATGTTGCAATGTATAATTGTGTAATTCTATAGTTATTTTCTACGTGATTTAACTTAACATGGTTGTAGCAAGAATTTGCGTATCATCATTCTACTTTACAAAGGTAAGTTCTTCTTTGTTTGAAGTATTATTGCCCATTTATAGGACACTGACAGGAAGGTTATGGGCCTATAGCCCATAAAAAGGCATACATGTCCACATGCATAGTCAAAAGTTTTACCTCTACTCCTTTTTGTTTGCTTCGTTTAGAATAATCCCTCCGTTTTTTTTTTCTTATTTGCATCACTTAATGATGCGTGGTATTTTAGGAGAGTAATATAATATTATAAGTGGGTGAATAATTTATTATAGTAAAAGTTAGATGGGACCATGAAAGAGAAAGAATGTGAGAGAGAGTAAATATTTTTATTATATAAGTGGGGACCATGAAGGAGAGAGAAATGATAAAATAATTTAAGTAGGGTTTAAAATAAGAGTGAAAAATAATAAAATATTGTATAAAGTTATCAAATAAGGAAGTGATGCATTTAAAGAAAAACACCCATAAAAGAAAAGTGATGCATTTAAAAAAAACGGAGGGAGTATTTCATTTCATTAAATGTGAGATGTGAGATGTAGATAAATTCATCTTGACATGTTCTTTTAAAATATATACTTGTAATTATAATTTATTATTCTGCATATATTTATTTGTAGATTATCTCATTGTGATACTCATTATGAGATAATGGAAAACATGCTTCTTGAAGATACTTTTTCATTGTATGTCCTCTAAATTTTTTTTGCTTCTAAGTTTGCCATAGTTTTTAAGGACAATTCGTCGATGTGATAGTCATTTTGGTAGCAAAGTAAATAGAGAGCTCGTATGATAAACATTGAAATGGATATGAGATGGGAGCATGAGAAGTCTTGATCCAAGTAATTAGAAACGTGTACATACAAGCAACCATATCAAATCATGTTACACATTTTTTTGAGCACGTATCATAAGAAATAAACTTATTATTAAGTCTTGTTATTGGAGTGAATTTATACCCTAAAAAGGCACACAAGTCAACTCGACCCAATTTAACATGCTAGATCCTTTAGAGTGTCAACTCCATCCAACCATTCACATATTCACAAATCACAATGAAAGAATTGCTTAAGAGTCAAAGCATCATTGTCCATGAGTAATCTCTATCAACAAGCTAAAGTCAAGTTAGTTTCAAGAGTTATCAACTTATCATAGTGTTGAGTTTTTTTTTTTTTTTTTTTTTTGGCAGGAATAAACTCGGTTAGTTGCTACCGATGAATTCCATCAAAGCATTTACGGGCTATGCTATGTATATAGAGACTAGAGATAAGTCTCCAAAAAAGTGTATAGCCCAACACTACCATCAAAGCTCATCATTGTCAAATTAACCTATTACAGTTGTACAGTAGTCTCCATTATTACTAGCGTATAGTCGTGCCTTGAAATTGGGATAACGCAAAAATCTAGCTAAAGGAGGTTCCATTTCAAAACTAATTGAGTAATTAGTATTTGAATGACAATCCCACATGAGCAAAGCCTAAATAACTATTTTAATATATCCCTCTACTCCATATTGTTCTTAATTCCAATTCAAATTACCATATACATGTCCAAGTAAATTAATTAAGTCATGCAAGTGAATAATCCTTGTGATATTTTTTTTTAGAAGATACGAGTGAAATAAATAAATAACTTTGGAATAGTGAGCTAATTTGAGGTTAAATAATACTTTCTTTATTTCACATTAAATTCCACTTTACGTTTATCATGACAATGTGATAGATAATTAAGTTGCTCTTTTTTAAATTTTATAAATGTGGATGTGATTCAAATTATTAATGATCACATATTTTTTGAAGAATGTTGGTAGGAAATTATTTTATAGTTACAATTTACAAATTTTGTGGAAGAAAATTTTCAAGGGGTTGACATTGTGATAGATAATCAGGGATGGAATAAAAAGAATGTAACAGCTTATTGTCCACACACTTTAGAGTGATCAATGATAATTGATAAATGTTCTTTTTGCGTTGTTTGTTTGATATCCATTAAAAATAATGGGAATTCACATGTATTGAAGCATATAAAGGACTAATTAGGAAATTAGGAGTGGTATAAATAATGCAGCAAGTCAATGTATACAGAAAGGAGCAATCACAGATGATACAATACTATTGCCGATTGCGCAAGCATTTTGGGTGGCTACAGTAACTAAATACTTCGCGGCATTATCCAATCATCAATCATCAATATGTTAATACCTCTTCTATCTTTTTTGTTGACGTCTTGATTTTTGACACTATTTATTTTATTTTATTGTGACTATATTTTATGATTTATATTTAAAACGGAATATAGTCATTTGAAATAGAATTAAATTCGTTTTCAACCTTTTAACGGCGTACCTCCATTTCATATTAGATGTAACTTTTGAATTTTTTATGTCTCACAAAATAATACTCAAAAAAGGTGCATCTGATTAATATGAAATAGAGGTAGTAATTTATATTGGCAATTGAGATATAAAAAATTTGTCAACTACAAAGGAATAGAAGAAGATAAAGCACAGATTTTACTACCCTTATAAACTTTGCAATATGAGAATAATACTCGTAGTCTCGTACTACATAAGTTGTTGGTTACACAACTTACACTATTTCGATGACCCACCACATTGTAACGATCTACTTTAAAAGTTTGAATAATTATTTTGAATAACATTAGTTTTACAAAACGTGTCTATATGATATTGGGGTGTATCTTTAATTGTTCAATTCCTTTCATATATACCAAAACATGGGTGTGCCCACACACCCACATTAAGTGAATATTTTTAAGTTACCTTAATAATTGAACAGTGTTGGTTTGAAATTGAATTGTTAGGGTAAGGCAATGCCAAGTAGAAATTTTTAATAAAGAACTATATGATTGATTGCTTGAACAATAGTCTTTGTCTTGCAACATACATGGGCTTATCTAGTCTTTGGCCCATGGGGCAATCGGATGGCATCCACAGACAATTTGAAGGTTTTTTTAGGATCTAGGTAGCTAGGCAAGTCACAAGTGAGTGTCAACTTTTAGTCATGTGTCACTCATTCACTGAACATTAATTAAGTCGTATCAAAATAGAAAACATTGATAACATGAGAAGAAACTCTCTACCAATAACTATATTTGTCAAACATGACAATAACAAGCGTTATTGTTACTTTTTAGGCTTTGCCTTGATACAAGTATTGTACTAATGGAAGGTTTAAATAGCATCAACAAGACTATTGGTGCTTGTAAACATCATGTTGATACAATATTCGTACCAAAGTAAGGTCTTGTTATATCAATTCAATAAGCATCTATATGTTGTATTGTTGTCATGTTTAACAAGAGTGCGTAGTTATTGAATTATAAAATCCCTCTAGCGTGGATCATCGCCTCATCGGTGTTGAATGCCATTCAAATTGTCTAAATTTCTCTGAACGATTATTATAATTTTTAATATTTTAAAATAAATTATCACCAATAGAACAAAACCGAGTCGTTCCTAGTTTTACTCTTAAACTCAAAAGTTTGTCCAAAATTTGGCTTCTATTTCTTTCAAGAAAAATTGGATCTCACCATCTCACTAAGTGCCAACCGTTAAATCAAAATTTTGAGAAGAAAAAGTGCCCCATCCTTAATTGAAAGCAACTACCACCTTCTTGGCCATCATATAACCGGTTCACATGGCCTTACTATATTTGTATACGTACCTCCATTTTCCGTTTACCATATCAAGAAATTTAAAACATAATTAAGTTCCCTAATCAACGTATAATCAAAGTCAAATCATATTACATACCTAAATTCTTTGCTACCTAGCTTTTCGTTATTTGACGGTTGCTTTTACTAGTGCTTTGCCCTTAAGGAGTAATGTACATGTGTATTGGTTGATAATATAATGACATAACATGTATGTATTTCGGCCTACTTGAGAAGTTGTGATTGTGATTGATCCAATGTTATTTGAACATGGAGTAGACTATTCAGATTAATGGCGGACCATTCTCTGAAAATTACTTATTTATTTATATATTATCAATTACAGTTCAAGGTAGTTTTGGATATATGTACAACTACTACTACAAAAATGGGAATACAAAACGCCTAAAACAAGCAATATAGAACGCCTCAGAGGCGTTCTTTTGGGGGGGGTGCCCTATAAAGTCTACATAACGCCTCTTTGAGGCGTTCTATATCAATCACAATACAGTTCGCCTATCTCAGATAGGGGCTTCATATTCTAGGTACAAAATTATAAGGAAAAGAGAGTTGTCATCTTAGGATAGGCTTTCTATAGATATATAAAAAGAGAACGCCTACCACAGACAGGCGCTCTCTTTTCCTTACCTTTCTGTTAAAAAAAATTATATTATTATTATTAATCAATAATAATAATAATAATTTGTATACAATGAATAAAAAACCGTAGCAATAACATTAAATTAATTTTAAAAAAATTACAAATATTTCAATTGCAATTATAAAATTCCTTACAAGAAATTTACATTACAAGTTCTATAATACAAACTACTTAAGCCGATTGTGTCAAGAAGTCAGAGCCTGCCATTGTCAAGCAAATTTCCACTCATAAAATCTGTAAAAACATATAACAACAAATGATAAGACTATAATTGCCATGTAATTTAAAGTGAATTTTATACAACTTCAATCACGTCCTTGCTAGAAACCCAGATGACTCCACCGAATTCAACATAATATTAATTGACTCATTCAAAACTCAAAATCCACCCCAACAAAAATAGATCTTAATACAATTTTAATTACAACAATAGTATTATCATCCCACAAGAAATTAAAATAAGGGAATTGTTAAACATCGCCCACAAATCTCTACATAACGCCCATAATTATTTTTATTTTGACGTTTTTGCCCTTTTTCTAATTTTTACCCAAAACGTAATTCTCTCTCACGAAAAAGGTCTGGATCGCCGAGGGACACCGGAGAGCTGTCGTCGTCGCCGGAAAGAGAGGTACTTTTCGGTCAACTATTATGAAATGTTGGTCGGCGTATGGCCTGACCGCCACCACCGTGGCGGTGGCGTCTGGCCGGGACGTCGTCACCGTGGCGGTGGCGCCTAGCCGGGACGCCGCCACCGTGGCAGTGGGGTGGCGGCGGTCAAGCCATACGCCAACCAACATTTCATAATATTTGACAGAAAAGTACCTCTCTTTCCGGCGACGACGGCGGCTCTCCGATGTCTCTCGGCGATCCAAACCTTTTTCGTGAGAGAGAATTACGTTTTGGGTAAAAATTTGAAAAAGGACAAAAGCGTCAAAATAAAAATAATTGTGGGCGTTATGCAGAGATTTGTGGGCGATGTGTTTATTATTATGTTAAAAGCAAATGGAGTTGTTACCTAAGATAGGCGCTCTATATTGCAAAGTCACTTTTTCATTAAAATAATAATAAATCATATAGAACAGTTAAGTAGGGGAGGCGTTCTATAAGTTTCAACTTACACAACGCTCATCTTACTTAGGCGGTCTGTAAAATTCTAGAGATCGCCTATCCAACTTGACTGTTGTGTATTGTATGTTGCTTATTCCTATTTTTATAGTAGTGAACCCTATTACTATTACGGCCCATAATTATTATATTTAAAATTTTGTATGCCGAGTAGTCAATGCAAGCGCGGAGTACATCAGTCTTACATTATTCTTACTTATCTTGTCCGGGTAAAAGGATATTGTTTGTGGACGACCCTACCATTCATAAACGACTCGTTGCTTTGAAATGGTCGGCGTTTTAGATAAGTCGATCTTAGTATGGTGCTGACTGCTACGGGTTGCGCTACTCATGAAGATTTAGGTGCGATGCACTGCTCGCATACACGAAAATGGTCATCTGTTTCATAGGCCACGTATATTACATGTGGACGTGTAATATATAACTTCGTATTTGTAGTTTGGGGCTGTAACATAGCGTATGGTCTTCCATGCAATCATGCATATCAATGAGGCTCTTAATTGAACTGATGCAAAAATTTTCATCCATCATCACTATTTCAATTAATTAGTTGTGTTAAGTGTTATGTGTTCCGGGTCAGCTTATATAACTTGTATTTGGAGTCGGTAAAGATTTATCGTCCAACTGATTACCTACATAGTCAACGTGGATTAGCTAGTTCGGGGTTTTATCCGGGGATAACCGCTCCGACAATGAAGTCAGTAACATGGTGATATGAGTAAGAAAGGAGATTAATGAGAGTTCTAGATAGAGGTTTAGAGAGATATATAAAATAATACCTTAGAAATGAATTGTGTTTGGGTATTTATAGGTAGATAACCAAGCTGGTGCCACGTGTAGGTCCACGTAGCTAGCATGTCAAATGTAATACCCTTCAAATTTCCTTCTTTTAAAATACTCTTTTTACTCTAAATAAAACCCTTTTTAGGAAATAACCAAAATATTACCGCTACTGTGATAACGGTTAAGGCTAATTTTCAAAGTCTTACAGCGGAAGTCTAAAAACAAAAAAAAAAAACCAACTTTTAAAATAAAACTTGAGTTCATAACTTCAAAACAAAAATAGAATAAAACATTCACAAGTTGGAACCAATTCAAACATGGCCCTTCTTAAAAACCAATTAAAAATAAACACAATAATGTTAGTCCATAAACAATAACCAATAATTCAAAAATATTAAAACTAAGAAACACAACAAGTAGCTCTCTGCACTCTATCTCATCATGCTCTTCATGCTTCAAGTACCTGTTACTTCCCCTTTATTTCAACCCTCTACTCACCATATAAATGGGTCATAGTAGGGCCAATCCAAACACAAAAGTACGAATCAGCAAAGCTGAGTACATATGCACCACACTAACATGAATATCCTAGTATCAAAATAAAAATAATAATTAAAACATGCTCGCCATACAATCACAAGTCAACTTACCTTTGACTCATAACTAGCAATATTAATCATCAATAATAATTTTGGATTACGTATCGAACGGGTTCCCTTCCTTTAAAATAGCCTATTTTAAATATTGAGTTTCCAATCAGGGAGCTACCCCAATTGACACCTACTATATCAAACAATATGCTAATTGTTTTTTTTTTTTTTTTTTTTTTGGTAGGACAATATATACGCAAATTGTTATTGGCTTATTGCCACGCATAGAGTTGAGGACCACGAAAACAAATGTCCCAAGGAAATCACATGGCAAAAGGGGGGAAAAGCTTTCAACCTTTCCCTCACCATGTATGGTGTTGTTACTTGTTAGGTCCATTGCCCAAATCCCTTTTCCAAGAAACGCCAAAGAATGAAATGAAAATGAAACCCATGTTTTGAAGCTTCCTTTTTTTTCCTTTATTAGCTCTTTATACCCACTACTAGCACTAGTCCATTCATTTCAATTTTGTTAAAAAGGAGCATGAAACAAAATAACTGAATATACTAAAATTTTCAAACGTCAAAGATATATACATCATCTTCTGTTGCTTTAAAATTACAATAATTTGACCAAATGATAACAAGCGGCCCGAGGGCGTTATATAAGTACTAAATGTGAAAATATTAAAATAAAATTAACATTAATTACACCGATCGATGCGTGGTAATATATTAATTAGTTATCTAACGCCTTGGGGTGCTTATTAACAAGATCCATATAAAAAAAAAAATATAAGTATATCTTATTTAAATTTCCGTTATTAATTATTTGATACAATTAATGTACAATTTGAAACATCGATCATCCTTTATATGAAATAGCTAATTAATACATACTTCTGATTATGATCGGATCAAAGTTAGTTGTACGTTGTATGGCTAACGTAAAACTCAACTTGTTAAAGCAATCAAAATGGAGGAAGTCAACCCTAATTTAATTAACCTTACTCAACAATATAATAGGAGCATCAATCACTTTTTAAAACACGCTTTATATTTGAAAAGCTTTCCACCACAAAACCTTATGCTTCTGAAACTCTCTCCCCCCTTAGCAAGCTAGGTTTAGTGGTGTTTGGGTGACCACAAACACACACATTCAAAACATTTTCGGCCTTAACATTTCATGTCGAAATTGTGATATGTTGCAGCGTACGACCTTGACAGTCCATTCATAACATTGTAATATTATGTGATGTGATGGTTTAATTAATAATGAATATTGTTGTACATTTCAAAAGTAATGGTTGCTATGTTTTGACAAAAAAAAAGATGCCAAAAGAAGAGGCGGTAATGAGGTACGTAGTAATGATCTAAAACAATTTGGAAGACGAAAGGTCACATCTTAAGTCACTTAAATTATATGCATAAATCGTGAAATCCAAATAGGAAAAAGATGTGCATCACCATATATAGCTCATAGGTGGTCCGTGGTCATTGGTTGCTCCGATCATTGCTAGTTGAAAGAGGTTTTAGCCCGATAGAGTATAAAACATAATCCTGGGCTAAGCTTATGGTTAAAGCCTAGGATTATGTTTTATACTCTATCACAGCCAAAAAGAGAGGACGGGTTGATTCAAAATTTTAATTAGAGTGTGAAAGGATTGAAAAAGTGTAAAGGTTTGAACCTAAAAGAATAGTTTTGAAAAATTGATTGAAGGAGGTTTTTTTAAACAAAAAAAAAATAATTCTTTCAGTATAATTCTTAATTATGTTGTTTTACACAAAATGAATTAATTATTATCTCTCTTTCAATATAATAGTCTCATTGTGATTTTGCACGGTTTTTAAGATGTACTTTTGACCATCAATATCTTTAATTATTATTATATATTAACAAAAATTATAAAATTTGATACTATAAAACTACATATCAAGACAAATCTAATAATATACGAAGTATCACATAACTATATTTTTTAGATATATTAATGTGAGGTATTGGTCAAAGTTTTAAAAGTTTGACTTTAAAAAAGCCAAAATAAAACTATCAAATTAAAACGAAGGGAGTATCAACTACTGAGTAATTAAAAATTATTTGCCAAATATTTTTACACATAGAACTAATATGATTAGTTAAATAGGAAAAAAGATTGAGGTTTTTTTTTTTTTTTTTTTTTTTTAACAAGTGAGAAAATAAATGCCCTCCACTAGATATATTGAGAAGAGTATTTTGGAATGATCATTGCCTTAAAGACCAACCCCCACCTTGTGTTTTTGTGGATTGATTTTGTATGGAATCATTCTAGGCGACTTTATTGGATCAATATTTACTTAAAGAAAAACATTGGGCCTTTTGAGTCAATGTTCTTGAAA
This sequence comes from Chenopodium quinoa, assembly GCF_001683475.1. NCBI lineage: Eukaryota > Viridiplantae > Streptophyta > Magnoliopsida > Caryophyllales > Amaranthaceae > Chenopodium > Chenopodium quinoa. Next base: position 3,282,367 of record NW_018743212.1, on the reverse strand, counting down.
AGCTTTACCCAAGGTATTAGCAGCCCAAATCTCCTTCATTTCCTGCCCAAAAAAAGGTGTTACCTGGACCGCTAGTCCAAGTATCCCAAAGCCCAATCCTCTTTCTTTAGACTTTAGCTACAATTTATTATTGTAAAAAAAAAGGAAAAATTGTGACAAAGGTCCTTTTAAAGTGACTCTCTTGTCACAAAGGTCCTTATAAAAAAAAGGTGGCAGTAAAGGTCCTTATAAGTGAGTTTGGTTGTGCAGAGGGGCCTTTGACCCAATTCCGGCCAAATTTCGGCATTGGCTTTTGAATTCAGGCCAAAAAAAATCACGTGCGTTGCACGTGACTTCTTTTTTTAATTTTTTTTTCTTTTTTCTTTTTTCTCCTTTTCTTCTTCTTCCTCGTTTTCCCCTTTTTTCAAGCATTTTCCCCTTTTTGAACCCTAAATTGCGAACGTGGTTGCAATTTGTAACCCAAAAATTGCAATTGAAGGCGAATTGAAGCAATTGAACGCAAGTTGAACAAGGTAAGGTGACAAACCCACTGCCAATTCCAGTTTAATTTTTCAAATTGAAATTTATCTTTCTTTATTCTTAATTGTAGTTGCGCATTCATGAAGAAGTGTAGTTGCGCATCTGCAGAAGGATGTGATTAATGTGTTGTTGGCTGAGAAACACAAGATGGCCACTGACCATAATCTCCTGAAGGCAAGAGTGACATCTTTGGAGCAAGAAAACAGAAGACTCACTCAGCAAATGCCAGGAAAGCCAACTGCAAACAGGGTTGTTCATGGCCACTGACCATAATCTCCTGGGTTGTTCTTCACCATTTTTACAGAAAAAATTAGCTATTTTCGTAAAAAAATTTGCAAGATCAAAAACCTTTCAAAGAGACTTACCACAGACAACAGCAGAATTGTTTAATCTCCACCTCAATTGCACTTCACCATTAATTCGCCATTAATGGTTGCTTGCTTCCTGTCAGCAATTAATTGTGGTGAATGAACAGGAATGGAACAAAGGTGAAAATTTGGGAAGTAGTAGAAGAACAGGGCTTGCTTCGTAGTAGAAGAAGGAAAGGAGAAAAAAGAAAAAAAATTAAAAAGAAGTCACGTGCGTTGCACGTGATTTTTTTTGGCCTGAATTCAAGAGTCAATGCTGGAATTTGGCCGGAATTGGGTCAAAGGCCCCTCTGCACAACCAAACTCACTTATAAGGACCTTTAGTGCCACCTTTTTTTTATAAGGACCTTTGTGACAAGAGAGTCGCTTTAAAAGGACCTTTGTCACAATTTTTCCTAAAAAAAATTATAAAAAGTTCATACAGTTTTGCACTAAAACCACACTATATACAAAATTACACTAATATAAATAATTCAAATTTAATTTAATAATACGGTTACACGGACCATTTTTTTTCTTATATATGAATGAATATTAATAATGGTGAAAATTACGGACAAAGTTTGTATTTTTTTTTTTAGTGATCGAGACAACATTTCATTTAAGATAAACACATAGGAATAGAACATGTAACAAGATTAACAACATATAAAATCAAGATACAAATTTAAAACTCTGTGATTTTTCGAAAACTCTTTTGCCACAGCAACATTAGTGATTAGTGAAAAGTCTAGCACATATATAATTGATCGATAGTCAATCAAAAACTCCATTTTCCCTAAAATTATTGACAACCAATATATTATCATTTCAAAAATCTAATCTTCCTACCTTCCAAATATTATCATTAGATTTGATTAATAAGTTGGCGTAATCGACGGATGGTGACTCTCAAGTGTATGGTGTGCGGTGTGCCTATATCCATAATCAAGGCGAAAAGCATGTTGAAAAGATTGGAAATTCCTTTCACAATATGACAATATACCAACCATATATATATATAGATTATTATAGTACTATTAATATTTGTAGCTAAAATTAATTCTTCAAATAATAATTAATTAAACATCCAACCGTGTGGCACCAACCCTAGATTATTGAGACGTACCATACCCAAAAAACCTTTTTTTTTTAATGCCTCCAATGTCCCATCTTTAAAGGGCTATTTTACTTTTCCATGCAATTTTCCTTTGTATTAACATTGCCGTCAACCACAGAAATTTGTGCATGGCAAAGAGATACTCCGTATATTGTATAGATCGAGCAAGCCGATAAGATATGCCTCCACGATCTAGTCCTCGGTGCCTTCAGAGGAGATCGAGCCTTTAACCTTGTAGTATATCTCATTTGTTTCCCTAATTTGGGGGCCGGACATATATTCAATATCATCATTTATAAGATAGGACAACCAAATAATGAAACTCAAGCGCTTATATCTTATACATTATAATTAATAGAATATATGATAAGATATTCTGTCATAGGTTAGGACATTTTTTGTGAATATTGTATAATTATTTTTAGAGATTTTTTGATACAGTTAACTACTTAAACTCACTTTGTAACCCTATATATTGATCAATGGAGATTATTTCAATCTAAGGAGTACAGTTTTACAAAATCTAATGAAAAAAAAAAGAAAAAAAACTCAGAGATTTTTGTTGTGTTTCAAATCATTTAATTCAATGATTTTGGGTATCTAAAATAGTGTATTACTATGTATTGGTACACAAGAATCTACATGGTTGAATATATTTATGTACTATTATGTCTCAAATAGGATAAAGACATCTTACCCCATTTATTAATTTGCTTGATATTTCTTTGTTGATCATTTATTACCATGATTTTGTTCATCTGTTCATGGGATAATGGTGTTTGAAGAAAATAGTGGACACTAGTAGAAGTTGCCCTAGCGTTGGTATGAGGTTGACATAATATCATAATTAAGCATGTACTAATTCGATCGAATATTGTGAGTAGTTGTGGAGGATATATTATCGGGACCTTAATTAAGTTTTAAGTACTTGTACTTTGTGTATATGATATTCAATTCCGTCAACTTGATTATTAGGTGTATAAATCGAATACAAACACGCATATATACCTATATGAATGTTTTTTTTTTTTCAATTTTATATACATAAAATGCATTATCAAGCGGATGAGCGGTGCGTATAAATTTAACCGTTCTGAAACATGTGGAGTACTAACTGGTCAAACTAATTTTATCTGTAAAATGTCAATGAATATAATGTTGAAAATTACTACAAGACCATACTTGATTTGGTAGAAAGATTATTGAAATCATATCATGGTAATTAAGGAGCACTTTAAGGGTAAGAATTCCCTTACCCTAATCCGGCCACATGCCACATTACCACATTACCTTGTTATTCAACACTCACCTATTGTATGGGTAACTAAAACAAACACTCCCTTAATGACTAGAATATGGATTAGAAAATTAGCAGGTTTTTTCAAAAATTGTCTCACAAAATAGTATATGTACAATAATAAAGGACTAAATATTCCGATTAACTACTCCGTATTAATTAATATTTTAAAAATATTGTATTACAAACTGGATCATCCTTAATTTGTCATAATCAAATCCGATATTGTCTGAGTAGTTTAAGTGTCTACTTCAAAGTTAAAAGGACGCCGAATGCCTTAGGTTTTTAATATTTGATCACCTACTACTTGCATGAGTTGTGTCCACATCTTATAAAATTCAACAAGTTTTTTAGTTCTTCATTAGTCATTACATACAAACAATAATACAGTGCACGAGTGCTTAATGTCTTTTCCACATATTTATAATTATTATGTGACGCACCTCAATTATTTTTAGTACTTGGAAAAATAAAATACATAAAGCTTATGAAAAAAGTGTCCAACCACCTTAATAGTATTTACGAAAAAATTACAATAACTTTCAAATAGAAAAGCGTAACAATGTACCATGAACATGGTACACCCATACTTGTTTTGCTCATCATCGTTTGCTGATGACTGTTCTTTCTAAGTTACTCTTGCTAAAAAGAGCAAGTGTATATTAGGACATGCTTATCACTTTAGCTCAATCGAATTTTTCCCAAACTAACTCCATGCACACTGTTAGAAAAAGTTTGTTCAATTTAGATTTTTGCCGGTGAATATCTATAGTTGTTAAATCTTCGTTCATGTATTATTTCTCTTAGAACAAATACTACATACAATTTTTCATTTAACAAAATTTATTACTCATTTTTCCATGCGCAGGATAATTGTTGACTCTTTTTTAAACTACCATATATGGGCGAGACCCAAGATTAGGGCTGGCAATCCCCGACCCGATAACCCAACCCGAAGTTACTGAGAGAAACCCGAATCTAACCCAAATCGAACCTGAACAACCCGAATTCGACCCAATAATTTGACCAAAGTTCATATTTCGTAATAATATTAAGTTTTATACTATTTTTGATAGTTTTTAAGCACAATCCGAAATTGACCCGAAATCTTACTCAAACTTGACAAGCTAACCCGAATTGCCACCCCTACCCAAGATCAACTATCATCGAAATAATAACAGTTATGTCTATTAATCAATAATCAATCGAACGTAGTTCAGTAGCAACCTAATAGGCGAATTGGTCCATAACCCCGCACACCAACAAAACAAAATTCATTAATAAATTCAACTTTCCAAGGTGCAAACATCTATCCTTAGTCAAATTAAGCCAACTACATACACAAAGATACCATCCTCCTAACTTCCGAACACAAAGGTTATCTTTTTAACTTAAAAAAAGGTTAAAATTTCCTCATTACCCACCACCATTCCAAGTGCTAAGCTACCGACAAAGCATGGAATTTTATCCTAAGTTTTATATAATCCTCTAACCTCCTTGAAAGTGCTCATATATTAATATCCAAATATTTAAACACTAATTAGCAATTAATCAAATCACGTGGCATAAATTGATTAGTTAACCTCCAAAGCACGGGGATCTTCCCATTTTCCAACAGTATTTTTTATTTTATTTATTTATAAATTGCTTTACTTCTTCTCCTGTCTTTTTCAGGATTCTCTTCTTCTCTTCTTCCCCACTCTCTCTTTTGACTCCCCCATTTTTTCACTTCTCTTTTTCTTTTTTTTGAAGTTTGAATTTCTAATTTCTATAACTTTTTTTTTTTGTCACTTTGTTTATTTTAAATAAATTTTCTGGTTCAATTTTATCTCTTTCTCATTTATACTTGTTGAAGAGCGGGAAAAAGAAGAACACTAAGAGATCTGTTTTACCCAAGAATGCTCCATTTTCAGGTACTCTTCTCTACCTATTTCTTTTTTCTAAAGTTTTGGTCTTTTTTGGTTTTATTGCTAAAATTGTATGCAATGCAGTTTAGTTTTCCTGGTTAATTTCTGGGTTTATGAAGTTTTGGGGTTTTAGTGAAATTTTTAACTTATTTTTTTTTGGGGTTTTGGGGTCTGGGTTTTGTTTCTTGTGTTTAAATGTTTAATGGGTACTTTATTAATTTTGGCTTTGTGTATATTGCTGGTAACAGAAACCCAAAATTTGAGGGAAAATTGTATTTGTTACTTTCTTAAACTTGAAGAAGATGGGTTTAAGTTGCTTAGTAAGATGGAAAAGGGTGATTTTTATTTTTATTTTATGCGGGTGAATTACTCAATAATGCTTTAGCATGTGTTGTAGAAAGTAGAAACCCAATTGTTGAAAGCACATTTTACTGATTTTAGTGAGTTTTTTTGTTAACTAATTTTGTGCTAGGGTTTTAGCCTAAGTTATGATTTATGACTAATTGAAACTTTGTATTATGCATTAATGTGGTATATTAAGAGGGTTAGTCACTTTCATATCCTGTTTTAGTTTGAACTTTAGCACTACTGGGAGGCTTATTAGAGAGCCTGAAATTAAGAAATTGTTTCTCTTTTACTTCACTTTGTTGGTATGAAAGATTTCACTTAGCTTTCTACAGTACCTGCTAAAAACTCTTGTGAAAAGGGATGCCACAAAATTTTCTAGCTATGAAAATTACATTTATATCCATGCACCTGCTTGCGAAAAGAGTTCGAGGCTGACTGTTGCTATTAAGAATTCTAGTAATTTAGTTTGGGAGTGTTTCTGGCCTCTCTGTTACTAGTAATGTGCTAATAAATGGTGTCATGTATCAGATGTTGTAATATTTTCTGCAGGTCTGAGCTTAGATGCAATAGGAATCATTTATAGAATGCTAATGTTATGGATTATTTGATTTAAAGGCTATTAATAGCAGTCAAATCCCAAACTGTGTAACTGCCTTTTGAATTCTTGCCGCCTTACCCTTTTCTTTTCATCTTTATGCTTTCCGGGAATGTTATTTATGTTGGCTTGTTTTAAATTGTAGGAGTAGAACTTGTTCCTGAAGTTGCCAGAACTTAAGAGTTAACGGCGGTAGAAATGGATCAGTATGAGGTACTAGAACAAATCGGCAAGGGTGCCTTTGGTTCAGCCCTTCTTGTGCGGCACAAACTTGAGAAAAAGAAGTGAGTGCATTCCTTCCTACCATTTGCTTTGAAAATATAGTTTTAAGTTTCTAGTGATGCAAGGTCTATTACCTATTTTAGCTATTTTCTTAATCTAACGGCCATATTCTTCCTAGGTATGTCCTGAAGAAGATCCGACTTGCTCGTCAGACTGACAGAACGCGCAGGTCTGCCCATCAAGAGGTCAGTTCTAGATGTGTATTTTACAGACATACTGACTAGATATGTTATTCAGGCATAATTTAAAGCTTTCATGCTAGAGATAAAATATGATGAATAGGTGCAGTATAAAGATGTTGCTGCACTAGCTTTAGTCTATTTTCATTGTGTGGACTACTGGACTACAGACAATAATCCATGGGGTTCATTGAGTGAAGGGGACAAGTGGCTTCTTTTTACAAAAATTTGGAGTAATTTATAATCCCCTTGATTGTTCCTGCAAACAGGCTATTCACTTTCTAACTATGAGTATTGACTAGTATGTTATGTGTCCAATTATTTGCAGATGGAGCTGATTTCTAAAATAAGGAATCCATTCATCGTGGAGTATAAAGATTCATGGGTGGAGAGGGTAAGTAGTTCCCTTTTTGTAAAAAGGTCTCTCAAGTATATCAGTCATTTTGATGTCTAAACCATATTGTATTTTTAATTCTCTCAATTCTCTATAGTATCCATTGGAAAATGGCTGATGAATTGGCAAGAACTATCTTACTAGATCTTGAAAGTCAATTCTAATCTGCTTCTGGGATTGCAACTTGTAACTATCATCTGCATTTTGGCACTGAATAGTTAAAACGTTATTAAAGTGCTAACGTGGCATGATAAGTTTATTTAGTGCAGAACTGCCACCTTACTGTATAACGTCAGAGAAAGCAAGCTGTGTCTTTCTTATCTGAAGGCTCTGTCTTTCTTATCTGAAGATAATTCTTCATCAAATAACTTCGTTTCCTTACATATATCTAGATGCTTTTTCTGTACATTCTAAAAGACAAAAATTGTCTAGTCCTTTGGTTATGTGCTATAGCTGTTCATGGTGTGTATACTCGTAATAATTCTGATAATTTTTCTATGCTTTATCACAGGGTTGCTATGTCTGCATTATCATTGGTTATTGTGAAGGAGGTGACATGTAAGTTATCCTGCTTTTCTTTTATACGTGCCTGTGCTGCGCTGCTGTTAAATTGTTTGCCTGTTGGCCTTCAGTTTGTAATCTGTGTTTTTTGTCTTAATGTGCTTGTAGGGCAGGTGCCCTTAGGAAAGCTAACTGCACTCATTTCTCTGAAGAGGTAAGTACTAAGTAGTTAGCAGCAGTTTTAGTTTCTCCTGCTTTAATTATCACTTAAATTTTCCAGACTTGATCTTACTTATGTGGCCGCTTATTTTATCTTAATATATTGAGCTCTTGTAGAAACTTTGCAAGTGGCTGGTTCAGCTTCTAATGGCGCTTGATTACTTGCATATGCACCATATTCTGCATCGAGATGTTAAGGTGAGGCAGGCTTTTTTTGCCTAGATCTTTGCCATGTGTCTGTCATAATTATAGGTCTTCTCATATTGTCCTTGTTCTTTTCTTTCCGCAGTTGTCAAATATATTTTTGACGAAAGAGCAAGACATACGTCTTGGTAAGATTTTGCCTAAATCAACTCTTGTATAATGACATATTTTAATACTATATATATTAACATTTTAATTGATGGACGCAGGTGATTTTGGTCTAGCTAAACTGTTAACTTCAGATGATCTTGCTTCATCTGTAAGTAGTTTTTTCTATCTATTGGTTAACTCGACAATTTAATGTTTTTAAATGTGTCTTAATCCTTGGTTTACCTTTTTCAATTGAAGGTGGTTGGAACTCCTAGCTATATGTGTCCTGAGCTTCTCGCTGATATACCTTATGGCTCCAAGTCTGACATCTGGTCATTAGGTCTGTTAATCTTATAAAGCCTACCTGACACTTTGATTTTTCTATTCCCTTCTATTTGTTGGGTGATCGCAATCTGTCATGTGTCATTTTCAGGCTGCTGTATCTATGAAATGGCTGCTTTGAGACCTGCATTTAAGGCCTTTGTAAGTTGCTTGTATCCATTTTCCAGCACTGATTTATGTAGTTTTGGATGGCATCATATGATCATTGCGCTTCTGAAATATTCATTTAGAGTCTATGTTATGTAAATATATAAAACCTTCTTTTAGGTTTTATTACCTAGACATTTTTATGAAGTTTTTTCCATTTGTGTAATTTGCTCCCTTGCATTCGTGGTTCTGCACTTAATATTTTTGAGTAAATTGTTATCTTGTTGTGCAGGACATGCAGGCACTGATTAACAAAATAAATAGGTCGATTGTTTCCCCACTTCCGACTATGTATTCTGGTCGATTGTAAGTGCTTTCTTTGCAGTATGTGAAAACTTTCATGCGTGTTATGAGTTGCACACTTGCACAGTAGGAAATATTTGCGGGCTTGCCTTTTTTTTTTGCTGTGTAAGGTATATTTAGCTATGGTCTTTCTCATTTCACTGTATCATCTCATTTTGCAGTAGGGGTCTTGTTAAGACCATGCTGAGGAAAAACCCTGAACTTCGGCCCAGTGTATGAATTCTCTTCTTTTTTAGTTTCATACTTACAATGCTGCATGCCACTTTGCTCTGATATTATACTTGTCACTATGACTCTGTAAGCTTTAGGTGAAAACGTTGATTAAAATCAGGGGTCTTTTGGTTCGCTGTAATAGGGAAAGGGAATGGGAATGATTACCTTTGTTGGTGTTTGTTTTCCCTCTTTTGTCATTCCCATTCCCCCTTTTTATTTTTGGGTTTACCCAAAATCCTCCTAATCCCATTCCCCACCCCCCCTACCTTTCCCATTCCTTTCCCCAACCACCACCATACCCCTTAACCCTAAACCACCTCACCGGGACTAGTAGCACCTCGCCGAAACTCGCTGCACCTTGCCGGATGCTCGCCGGCCTTCCCCCAATCCTCGCCGCCCTTCGCCGCCCCTCCTCCCACCCACGTATAACCCTTAAAAAACCCTCCCCTCCACCGGAACCAAAGGCCGCACCTCACCGGACGTGGTTTGTGGGGTTGCTTGGCTAGGTTTCGGTCGTGGTTTCGCCGCACCTCACCGGATGTGGGTTTGGATTTCAGTCGTGGTTTGTGGGGTTGCGTGGTTTGGTTTCGGTCGTGGTTTGTGGGTTGCTTGGCTGGGTTTCGGTCTTGGTGGTTCTTGGGGGTGGCGTGGGTTTGGATTTGGGTTCGTGGAGGTCTGGGTGAGGTGCAGCCGTTGGGGTGGCTGTTGGTTGGGCGGTGGGGTGGCTGGAGAAGGTGGAAAAAAATGAAGGGCGGGTGTTGTGGTGGTGCAATGGTGGTGTGATTCCCTAGCTTTTTTTTGTAAACAAACAACATGCTTAATTTTGAGGGTTTCATTCCATTCTCCTCCATTCCCTTTCTGCATTCCATTCCAATTCCCCTCTGCGAACCAAACGGCCCCTCAGTAACTTCATTTCAGAAATATATTAGTGAATTGAACAAAATAAATAAATCAGGTTCTATACTTTATTCAATAAATATCACTTTATCAGCAAAAATGAAATTTTACATGTAAAACTGTAAAATTATTTTAGCTACATAGGTCTTGCAATCGTTTACAAGTTGAAACAATTTGTGTCCTTGCATCTGAATTTCATTTTTCCCCTATCAGCACATTGGCTATGATTATTTGACGTGGATATGATTTTGGCTGCACTGTTTCAGGCTACTGAACTGCTCAGGCATCCTCATCTTCAGCCATATGTTTTCAAAATTAATCTAAAGTTTGGGAGCCTCAGAAGAAACACCTTACCAACATCCTATTATGATAATCCAAGGAAAACCAGATTTCTCGAGGCGGAAGAGATTCCAAAGCGTGTTGACAGACAGAACAGAAGATTGTCATACAGTAATGACCGAACCCAGAATCCCAGCATCTCTGGAGCTGAACCAGACTCCCCGTATTCTATCAGACAGCAACAGGAATTTTCTACTTATATGAATCGAAAGCTGGAGGAAATGTCCATTAGTAGCTCACACAAGGAGATAGGTGTGGATAAGCCAATAATTGGCAAAGCTTCTACTGTGGCAAAAACCCCTAGGTTCTCAACTCCTTCAAAAGGTTCTTCTGCCTTTAGGAGGTTGTCAACACCCTCTAAGATGTCCACAAATGCATCCAGTCGTACCTCTGTAAGTTCATTTAAGCCATTACTATTCAGTTTAATAGGCCACATCTTTGTTTTGAGACATGCCATAACAATAGACCACTAATCTAAAATTTCTTAAGTGAAAATTTTATGTTGCCCATACAAACCTTAAAGATATCGTAATACTAAAACCTTTAATATTAACACGAGCTGAAAAACTTGCAAGGAGAAAAATACTTGTGGAATTTCAATTCAATTGAAATTATAGAAAAATTCAACCGATCAATGGTTGTCCTTTAGAATTGGGATGAAAGAACTAGGGGGTTGTACATTGAATCATTGATATCATTTCCCCTGATAAAACCTTTCTGATGGGCCGTGTTAGTACGTGTTTCTCTTGCTAGTATGTATTTGACACTATTAAACTCTAAGCTTTGAATAAATTAAATGTGCAGCTTCCCATGTCGCATACTCCGACGACCAAATATTCCAGATCAACACGTAGAGTTTCCCTGCCGCTTTCAGTCTCAAGCAACAAGGCAGCAGACTGTGAGACTCAATATAAATCCAAGACAGGATTTCTTCACGGTGTCGAGTCTCCTGATGTATCTGTCAATGCCCCACGTATTGACAAGATGGCCGAGTTCCCATTAGGATCTTCTGAGAGCCCCCTTTACCCTGTAAATAGAACCTCATCAACCTCTGCTCAGTGCTCTTCCACCTCCCCAAAGGCTGCTGATCGCTCGATGATGAAGGACAAGTGTACAGTCCAGATAATAGACAGAGCCTTGGATAAGCCAAGTATGGCCAATGAAAATTCAGAGCATAATCAAGTCAGTGGTTTATCCAGCAAATCATCATCAGACTCCAGGCAACGGCGGTTTGATACCACCTCATATCAACAACGTGCTGAAGCATTAGAAGGTTTGCTTGAGTTCAGTGCCCGACTTTTACAGCAGGGGAGACATGATGAGCTTAGTGTACTCTTGAAGCCTTTCGGTCCTGAAAAAGTGTCTCCAAGAGAAACTGCTATATGGTTAGCTAAAAGCATCAAAGAGACTGGAACCTAGCTATGGTACTAACTTTCTTCCACAACTAGTCCCTTGTATATTGGCTAGCAATGTTAGTTTAAAATTGTGTGAACTAGTGAATCTAGGCCCTAGGATCAAAATCCTTGGATGGGATTTTTGATTTGTTAAGGAGGCTTGAAGCTGTAGTTTAGAGTTGCAGCTGTTTCTAATTTTGTTAATCCCCGCGATAACCATTACAGGTGCAAGCAAACGGTGCTACATGCACTTGAATAATGTAGTGATGTGATTCTAACAAGTTAGTTCTCTTAAGGATATGGGTTCTAAGATGTGAATTTTCCGGAGAGTAATAGTATGTTGGTATCAGTTTTTCTTCCTCGTGTCCTTGGGAAAGAGATGTTTCTGGAATGGAAAGAGGTTTCGGGAAGACTGGAATGTAGATTATGCGAGTTTTACATCTCTCAGTCTCTCATGTAATACAATTGTTTGGATTTTGCATGTAAATTTTTTGCATAAACTTGATACTAACGCACAAGATAGGGCACCGTTTCGTCTAAATCGTACTGACTATGCTATGTTGGTTGTCATGGTTGAGGAAATACTAATACGAGTACCGATATAGTGACTCTTTTTCCGAAACAATAAGCTGTTGCATGCTAAGTAGTAAGTACGCCTAAATGTCTCAATTATACTCTAGACGGAAACACTCTATAATCACTCTCTTAGGCTCCGTTTACTTTACCTTATTTTTGTTAATCTGAAATTATTTTTACTGAACTGAAATTAATTTTGTTGAACTTAAATTATTTTTACTGAACTTAAATTAATTTTACTGACCTGAAATTAATTTTGCTGAACTGAAATTATTTTTACTGATTCTCTATTATATCTTCTTTAAAGTTACTGATTTTTACTGAACTGAACTAAAATTATTTTTGCTGAACTGAACTGAAATTAATTTTATTAAATATTTTTTTTAAGGTGAAGTAAACAAGGTCTGACTCTATTCTCATCAGTTATCTATAACATTTAATGAGTAAGTTTATAAACAATTTAATTACCACAATATAAAACTAATATAACAATTAGATTATATTTTACAACACGAGTGTGCCCCCATCACTTCTCTAGTCTAGTACTCTAGTGATTAAATTTCTAATAATCCCAACGTCCAAAAATCTAGAAAGAACCATAAAATTTAAACCTTTTTTTTTTACGGGAAAGCTTTTACTTATAGCGGGAAATGCTTAATTGACTTGGAATTTTCTTAAGAACCCTAAAATTCAAATTTAGACTTAAAAGCGTCAACTTTTGGAGAGAGAAAGAAGAATTTGCAGAGACTTCAATGGAGGAAAAGAAGATAGAAGTTCTAGAACCCTACCAACTCCATTACTCGGATCTTCTCAAACTTTCGTCATCGTCTTCATCTTCATCATCGATTGAAATCGGACAGTTGGAATCAGTCACGAGAGCAGTAATGGAAGCCCTAGGGCCCACTGGTCCAGGCCTTCTCACCATTACTGGAGTCCCTAATGTTGCGGAACTCCGCAATTACCTGCTCCCTCGCGCACGGGATCTTTCCCTCCTTCATCATCGTCATCGCAATCGCATTCTCAAGGTCTTATTTATTTATTTTAGTTTTAAAAGTTGTTTTCAATTATTTGCAGTTTTGCTGAAATTGTTGGGAATTATGAATGATGAGACTTATTTTAATTGATTGTTTGTGATTAATTGTTAAATAGTGAATGTTTTCAATCATATAATTGGTAAAAAGTTTTTAATGTGGATGAGGATAATTTTTCTTTTTTGGAGTGTTTAAAATGTCATGATTGTATTTAATTATATAGGAATTTAGTTTGTTAAAGACAAATTGATGAATTTTCTCGAATCGTGTGGTTGAGGATACTCGAGAAATATTGATGAAAATCTAAATTTAAGCTGTTAGAAAGGGCAGAAAATAAGCAAAAATTGACCTTGGATAATTTCACATTAATGGAGAATATTGATAGGTGACATTAATGTTATGGGGATTGGGGAGATGTTGATTGATAATATTGACAGTTATGGCATTGAAATTTAAGCTATTGATTGATTTAATCTGGAAATTATAGGATAATTTTGATTGATAACATTGATAGTTATGTCAGTGAAATTTTAGCTATTAATTGATGTATTTCTTCAGGAATTTTGATTGGTCATGTTGAAATATATGGAGAAATGCTGATAGGTGTCAAAGATGTTTGTCTAGTGTTGAATGAACAATGCCAAGGAAATGGCATGGTGGTGCCCAAAATGGCAAAAGATATGAGGTATCTATTGGTCAGTTGGTCTTATCGAGACTTTGGAATTGGTGTGCTATGATGCATTGTTAAACATAACTTTGGTTGAGAACTTGTGATATATGGGAGATCCTCGCAATGACATGCGAAAAATATTGCAAGTTTTGCAGATCCTTTACTCATTAAGTCATACTGCTTTATTTATTGCTTAATGGCTTCTTTATGAGATTTTTTTGGTGGGTTTCTTCATTAGTTAATTTTGGAAAAACATACTTAGGAGTGTCTTGTACAACCTGAGCCTTGAGGGATGATAGGCACATCCCATATACCGGAGAAATTTGGATTGATATTAGGATTTTGTTGACCAATACGGATATTGTATTTTAGGATATATACCCATTAGAATGTATTATTTTGTCCACTCTCCAAGATGGTTTAACGTTCCTTGTATACAACACTATAACATGTACTTAATAATTGCCTTGATCTTTTCAGCAGTTTTCTTCTAGATGTTTTTCATACCTGTCTCCCATACTGTACTGTTGACTTGTAATTAAAGAGAAATGGCAGGATCATGGCTTAGGGAGCGATGTTCCATTGAAGAATTTGGATAGATGTGTCTCATCATTTGCTATGCAGCTGAAATATGGGCATGAATTGGATATGAGTAAGTTGAGCCATGTATGTTCTGAGGGCCTTGAGAAGCACAATGGGGCTGAAGAAAATATTGATGCTGATGAGTATGTCAAATCAATGAATGATCACTTCAAGGATCTTGGTTGTAATTTTAGGGAACTTGGGTTATGTATGATGGACTTGGGACTTCGTGTAGCACGTATTTGTGATAGGGCAATTGGTGGGAAGGAATTGGAGAATAGCTTGTTAGAGTCAGGGACAGCAAAGGGTCGTCTCATTCACTATCATTCTTTTCTTGATACTTGTATAATCAAAGAATCTGGGAGAAGACAGGGGTCTAAGAAAGGACAACAAAAATCTGTACCAAAGAACTTTCATTTCAAGGATGAAAAGAGGTCATGCAGGAGTGAGGAAATGCATAGAGATGGTGATAGAAGGGCATGCAAGAAACATTCCGATCTTTGGCAACAGTGGCACTACGACTATGGTACCTTCACTGTTCTTACTAGTCCAATGCTCATCAAACTAAGATGTTGCCACACAGAACAAGGGGATGATGATTACAAGAAATTCAGTGGGTTAGAATGCTCGTCACCCAGTGGGAATACTTATATGCAGATTTTTCATCCAAAAAATAACAACATTTGTGCTATAAAGGCTCCTCCTGAGAGTTTCATTCTTCAGGTGGGAGAATCAGCTGATATTCTGTCAAGACATAAACTCCAGGCAACGCTTCACTCAGTATCACAGCCAGTAGAGCTAGAAATTTTGAGCAGGGAAACTTTTGTTGTTTTTTTGCATCCTGCGTGGAATAAAGTTTTTGATATTTCAGATTATCCAATGGAGCAGTTAACATTAAATGATCAGAAGGGGAATCATGGGGAGAGGCCTCAAGGTGAGGGAGAGCTCGAGAAACTTACACAAGAGATTCACAGAATCATTCCCCCACTCTCTGCACGGCTAAAGGATGGGATGACATTTGCTGAATTCTCCCGGGAAACAACCAAGCAATACTATGGTGGTAGTGGCTTACAATCAAACAGATGAGGGTCGCGAAGCAGTGAGGTTGCATTTGACTCTGCCATATGCATTGTATTCTTGTTGTGGTTGGTCTACTTGCTCTGGTGTTGAGGAAGCATCTGCAGAGGAACACCTTATCTTATTTGAGGATGCTGTGATCCAAGTATATATTCAATTGACAAAATTCTTTATTGAAGAATTTTGCCATTTTACTGTACATCTACTCTCTACCAAACCATATGAAGCTTCCTAGAAAGGTAGCTATCTAATTTCCTGTAGGATGATTTGGGGATGTAAATTTTTAACCTGCAGAAGGATTATTCTCTTTGAAGCAACATTACTGGCATCTGTCATGTCATAATTTATTCCCTTGTCCATTCATTCTGATGATTATTGAATGACCAAATATCTTGTTGTAAAGTGTTATGGAACTTGAAATTCTTGTTAGTAATTGTGAAGAAGACGTTTGAACTTCTGCAATGTATGAAATGATTTCAGACCACCTCAGATGTAATTTTTAGCATTGAGGAGGCTCTTAATTTTCTTATCTTTGGCAGGGTGAATAATATTGACGCACGCTTTGCCTACAATCACAACATGATCATTTCTCTATGATATCCTGACAAGGTAATGGAATCTTTCTCGCAAGCAACTTTAAGCTTTGATTTAAGCCCATTGGTTTCACCATTTCAGTGAATTTAATGTTTGAAGAGTGATTTAGAATGTTTTGGTTTACTATGGTGGATTGTGGGATAGACTTGTAAAAATAGAACTAAATTGCAATCCTGGGATCTGGAATTTTCATCAAATTGTTCAGTAGTTTGTTGAAATAGTAACAAAATTCTTGTTTAGCTGAATCTAATCACGTATGTTCAAACTTCAAAGTTTAAATTAGTTTGACCTATAACATCTCTTAGTATATGTTTTGGACTTTTGATAGCATCATTTTAGAGTACGGATCTAAATCATAGTGGAAGATGGAAAAGATTATGATTTAATAATAATAATAATAATAATAATAATAATAATAATAATAATAATAATAATAATAATAATAATAATAATAATAATAATAATAATAATAATAATAATAATAATAATAATAATAATAATAATAATAATAATAATAATAATAATAATAATAATAATAATAATAATAAGGTGAACAAAACCCTTGCTTTATTACTTTGCACTTTTCTTTATTGCCCTTCTTAATAAGTCTCATTTCTGAAGTATAGCTATTATAGGTACACCAATTACCAATTAATTGACCCATTACATAAAGAGAAAGAAGAGAGGGGGGGGGGGGGGTTATATGTGGCAGCTTCACCCCATCAAACACTTTAAGAAAAGTACGTATCACGGATGACATCTGGGAGTTCCATCTTTAAAACTTAAGATCAAACTCAAGCTTTTAAAATCTTACTTTCTAAGGTGGACTGTTTGTTGTCCACCTTTGCTAGGATTTTTTCTCCTCACCTTTACATCCACAACTTTATGTAGGACTAGTAGTTTTATCATTGGTAATTAGTAGATCATAGTTTTTCACTTAGATGTTTTATCATGAATGTGGATTATATTCATTACTCTGCCCTTCCTTCTGTGTTACACTTGCATACTCCATTATGATCATACAGTATAGTGTTATTCATTCCAAATTTCAACCCAGAATATCACTCTCCCGATTCTTCATTTTCGGACAATCAAGTATGACACAACACTTTAGATTAGGCCTGATCTTTGTATTAACTCAGTAATATTGATCTGTGTTAATTTAGCTAATAGCATTTTGTTTCTCCCCAAACAAACGCAGTGGGAATCTTCTCCAGTCCAAGTTTTACAAAGTAAATAGGAGAAAACAACAGGGGAAAGGGGGGTAAAGTAGGGAAGTTATTGGTTAGCTAGCTATTTGCATGGCTGATGGCTTGTTGAAGAGATCAACCCCATTCATGAAAATGAAATATGATTTAAACTTTTCCTCAGTATAGGCAAAGGGAATAAAGGGTTTTTTTCCTCTGAACTGTTGCAGGAGTCCCAACTTATTAAGGTCCCCCTCTTTGATATTTTTTCAACATATTTTATGATAAAAGAGAAGCATTATTTGACATTAAAATATACTTACTTTATTTGCTTATTTTTACTTGAAACTCATTACATGAGATCAATGTATTCGGGCCCATTTATCCATTTCCGACATGGGTAAGTGTCCAAGTGTCTAACTTGGTTATTCTGTGAAGTTTTTCCATGATTTTGGCCTAAAATGAAGTGTCTAAATGTCCCATCCATGTCCGAGTGTTGAAAATATGACAATGATACTTGATGTAAAATGAAAAGTCCAAGTAATATAGCATGAGATGTTAGCTAAGGTGGAGATTAGAGAGGGTAAATAGACAAATTAATTAAAGTAGTTTAAACCCAAATAACATAACCTTTTCTTCTTATTACTAGTAAAGTTATTATAAATAGTTCATCTATTTTCCCCTTATAATCTCTTTCTTAAATTGCGTGTCCAGGTGATGAGTTACGAGTAAATAACTACATTTGTTGAACTGGTTGTCATCAAGTGAGGCTTAACTTTGTGTGGAGTAGGAGATGATGACGTTTTACAGTTGCAAACTGCAAAGGTATCAAAAGGGCACGCTTCTGTGCTGAAGTTCATCTTCTCAGTTATATTTCAGCCTTTATTTTATAATTGCATAGTACCCCAAAATGGTTTTAGATTAAGGGGCAATGTTGGCTTGGTCTGACCTTCAAAAAGGGAAGGTCCTTTTGTCAGTCTACGATGTTGCCAATTCCTGTAGATGTTGCGACACCCATCAATTCATTTTAAGATCATTCTAAGTTTTGATTTCATTCAGTTTAATTGTGGAATGTTATGTCTGTATACTTTCTTGGTTCATCACTGTAATGTCATTTGGATTTGAAATTTAAGTGTGACTACGTGGTCTTCGTCGACTAGAAACTAGAATCAGTGACGGTTTTTTTTTTTTTTTTTTTTTTCATTTGATGTGAGACATGAAGGCCTTGTAGCCTTGTAGGTATCACTTCCAAGACTTATCCAGTTACTCTACACTAATGTTGAGGTTTGGGATCCTTGCATTTTGAATTTTTAGGTGTCGGAACTGTGACCCTAGGAGTGTAGGGTGTCCATTGTCAATGGTAACTCTAGATATGCTTCATTTCCTAGAATGGTGATTTAGGAACTTATGAAAAAAAAAAAAAAAAAAATCACATTTGACTATTTGAGTAAGTATTAGTGTATTACTCAACCTTGTATGAATTATTGTGAATGCTAGAATATACTTCCTTGGCTTTTACACCAAACACAATGACTAATTGGAAGAATTAAGGAGAATCTGCAGATCTGCTTGTATGTTACCAATTGCAGATTTTGGGTGTAGAAATCAATACTGTAAATGTATTGTTAGCTTAGATCATAACCTACGTTCTAGGAAATGTTTAAACTTAAAATTATCAACCTTTCATTTGCGTAGAATTAGCAAATATTTCCTTTATTACACCCTTTTCTTTTGTATATTTCTTTTTAAAAAAGGTTTAAAGAAGCTTTACAATTATTCGATAATAGCATCGTAGTGGACACATTCCTTACCGTTAGCTTAAGGGGAAAAAAACCAAAAGATCCACGACTAACTAAAATTAAAATATCCTTCATCCAACACCAAATGTACCATACATGGCACCTGAACAATTTTTTACATTACAAACTTAGCACTCTTAAAAATCGGAAGGAAAGCCTCTTAATGCCACATCCATGGAATGCAAATGTGCGCAATAGTGATTTTGCAAAACCATATTCCGTACTTTATTGGGTTCATGATAGTTGATCATGACTTGACCCAAATAATCAGTATTTAGAGATCCAAGAATTTGGTAGTGAGGATGATTGTGTAGTATACTTAAGGAACATTGGATTTTGTCTATACTTGCAGTACAAGAGGACCACCATAGGACATAAGCTTCCTGTTAAAGTGAGCTGAACAAAGGCATCAGTAATCAGCTTAATGCACCTTTGACTGTAACCCCAACTCAATTGTGTCGAAGCACCCCAACCCCATATCTAGCCCCGTTATCATTAAAATACGTTCATTCCCAAAGGATACCCTTAACAGGAAAGTACGAAGTATTTTCTTTTTTACCCTTCCTTTCTCCTAAGGTTATTGGAATAGTATAAGAAAATTAGTTTTTGAGTAAGGTTAAAAAATCAGTAAATTGTAGATTTATAAAAAATGGCTTGCACCAAGTTACTTGAATAGATTCAAATTGTACTTGAAAAATGAAATACTGATTTTGATTGAATGAAGATTTCTTATCCAAATTGATGTAGCATGAAAGTTCACATTACTACTATTGATTGATTTATCATAAAAGTAAAGTTAATTCGAATGAGTCACAAAGACAATACAAATTACAGATAGGGTTGGGAGATTTGAACATGTAACCTATTGTATACATGTCCTTTAGTCTAAACTAATAGGCCAAAACCTCATTGGTCTCATTATTTGAATATAACCCTAACCGAATTTACTTAATCCAAACAATGCTTATTTCTTCCGTCCCTTTAATATTATTCCACTGCTTATAAGTTTTGTCCCTCTAAGTTTGTCTACTCATTCTCATAAAGCCAAGGCCATTGCAAATTCTCCCAAAAAGAAATAAGCAGCACAAATATAAAAAGAGAAAAAAAAAAAAAAAAACATAAAAAAATAGTAAAAGTAACCACCCTAGTCCCTGGTAAGGCCACAGTAGTATAAAAGAGTAAACAAACCCATATTTAATTCAAGTCACCAAGAAAGAACAACAAAACAGAGAGAAACTTAAGAAAAGCATCCCCTGAAAAAATGGAGGATACAAACCCAATGCTAATGACCAAAGAATCCAATTACAACAACAATGATAACAATAAGCTACCAGAAAGTCCAAGGTTACCAATGGAATTTCTGTCAAGATCATGGAGTTTACCTGCTCTTCAACTCTCAAAAGCTCTTTCTCTCTCTCTTCCTTCTTTAGTCTCCAAAACTGTTGCTCCCTGTAATACCCCTCCTATCTTTGAAGAAGAACATCATTCTCTAGTTTTTCCTGCTGACCAAGATGATCAAAAGAGGCTTATTTCTGGAAATTCTTTCTCTTTTGCTTCTTCTGCTACTTCTCAGCTTGTTCTTGAACGCATCATGTCTCAATCTGTAAGTTTTTTTGGTCAAAATTACCCAAAGTTGCATTTTTTGGGTTTTTTTTTTTTTTTTTTAGAATTAATTTATCTTTGTAGGATTTTTCTAAGAATGCTTAACAAACCAACAAACTTTTGCATGATAAAGACTATTTTTTTCATGCAAAGTTTACATTTTTTGAGACTTTTTCATGAAAATAATTCAGAAAAAAGACTGTTTTTCATGGGTTTAATTGATTTTGCTCACACACTTGAAAATCACCTCTTTTTTTTTTCTTTTTTTTTTTTTAAAAAAAACATTTAAATTTAAAGGGTACATATGCTTTTGTGATATAGTTTTTGAATGTTGTACGTTTGTATGTGTTGCAGGAAGTGTCACCAATGACATCCGGAAGGCCTTCATGTAGTGAGCCACCAAATGGAATTGGAGGTCAAAGTTTTTCTGCTTCTTCTCTTACTCCTGAAATGTTTGACAGCCCTACTGATCCTATTTCTCCTCCTGTGGATTTTGACAAGGTATTGTTTCCTCAGTCTTGGATGAGTCTAGTATTGTTTTAATTTATTGTGAAACATTAAATATACACCTCATGGATGAGTCGAGTATTGTTTCAATTTATTGTGAGACATTAAAAATACGACGACTCGTAAAAAAAAAAAAAAAAACATATAAAATAAAAGCCATGCCGATCTTACAAATACTATGTGACCTTTTTGCCTTGATAGGAATTATTTTTTTGACTAGTTAAAATATTTGTGTGATGTGAACTTTTTCTGTTTTGCTTCCAAGTACCATTGTCTAAACATTAAACATGCTTAAGTTGTACTTAAAGACACTTAACATTCCACACACTTATTGCTTGATTTGAACTTATTATGAGATTTTGTTGAAAATTGATATGGTAGGACATCTAAAACTTCTAAAGTTGGTATCTAATGAGAGAGTATGAATACTTCACCCTCAAGAGTCTTTTATCTTTTTAGATAAGATTGCCACTAAATAGAAAATTCAAAAGAAATACTCTTAAAAGTTGACGGTTTTGTCTAATTTCAAACTATAAGTAAAACAAAGCATATTTAAGTATTTACTCTGTAATAACTTCTACTATGTGAATTAGAGATATTTATGCGTTATAACATATGTTAAAAACCATGAATAATCAAATAGGGAAGGAACACAAAAGTAGTAGTAATTTTTATCCCAACCTTATGTTATTAAGAGAGACTTAAACACAACTTGAAACTAATGATTCAAGTCGACCATTTATCCGAAATTATACAGTATGTAGGGAGTACAGGATAAAAATTGTTTACAATAAACAAATGTCAGGAGAAAACCAGTTTAAAGTTCATCTTTGCCTTAAATTTCACTCAAAACTAAAAACCAAGATTATTAATTATACTCCTTAGTTCTAGCTAAAAACAGATTTAGGCTAGAGAGAAACAGAGAAGACAGCAATGACCTGCAGAGAGTAGAGAGATGTCAGCTATGTTTCCTGAGGCTTCTCCATTCTCCCAAATTTGACGCTTACTTTTTAGGTTGTCCTCTATTCAATGGGTCTATCAATTATGATTGTTGTTATTGTTAGTACACTTTTTTTACAGTAATATGGAGATATTGCTTTTGTTTCTTTCAATGCTAACTTTATTTTTTTCCCATTATCATAGAGTAGGTCTTTCTATAGCATTGTTTAGTGATTGTAAATTTTTTATCCTTTTCCTTCTTTACCATAGGCCCCTCTGATTGGTTTGGATAAAATCAATTTTTCTTAGATTCTGAACCCTTAACTTGATTCTGTATTGCATGGTCTATTGGTCTTGTATACTCACTCCGTGCAATGTAGCTCCAAGAAATTACTGTACTGTTAGCTACTCACCCATGGGTTGCATTGAGTAAATTGATACGAGTACTCTCCCCGTCTCGAAAAGATAGGTCACTTTGGAATAGTAACTCGCGTAAAGAGAGTGTTTCATTGGGTGTAAATTATTTTTCGGGAAAATGATTTTCCATTGTTTGGTTTGTAAAGGAGACCCTAGTTGATTTTTTTTTCCCCTTTTGTAAGGAAGAAGGCTTGTTTTCCTCCCATCTTTACTCCTCCTTTTTGCATCTCAACCTTTCACTTTTGTTTTTCGTTTTTGTTTTCTCTAATATACTTTTCAAGAACCAAACAAAAGAGAATTAATTTGCAATTGTATGTTTACTAAGAAAATTTTCAATTAGAAATCACGTTTATCGTAGATGTTCTCTATTAAACCGGAGTCAAGATATAAAGAAGTCAATTTTTTCTAAAGGGAGGCAGAGTGTGGACAAATTGGCACATCATTATTCTTATGACTCTAAATGATTTAGTGCTCCTTTTTACTACTTAATTAGGGTTAAATTCTTTGTTTAAACTTGCTTTTACTTTGTACTATTGTTTATTATTGCTGCATTCAAACTGAATACGAGGAAAAGGATTCTCAAAAGGGTAAGAAAGGGGACAGAAGGAAAACTGGAAAAGTAGAGTGACCAATCTTTTTCCTTGTTTGGCTCATTTTTTACGTGGTAAAAGGAATTCCCTCCCTTTTTTGACTAATATTTGCTTTTAAAAATTTTACTAAGGGAAAAAAGCCAATAATAAGACAATAAATAGTACCAGCCTTTCTTTTTCTTTATAAAGAGTTCTAACATGTTTCATGAGGTGGCCTTGTGAAGTTGTGGTCTATACGAGTGCATCTACACGCATAGAGCCTATATGTTTCACATGTATATAGAAGAGCTGAGGTTTAATTATTTTTTTTTCTCTTTTAATGGTACAGTGGTACATTTAATATACCATTATGCATGTAGTAGTACTTTTTGCTATTAAATTTTCCACCACTGTTTTTTCTCATGTTTTCATTATTCACAAAAATGTCATCCTATTTGTTTCATTGGCACATAGGCCATATGCGCCAATAATTCTCCGGTCTATACTCTATAAGCGGTTTTTGGGATTTGTAGATTTTGAATATCACCTACTAGAGTTTTTAATTTTACTAATCATTAGAACCAAAATCCCGAATATCTAAATTGATCACCCTTTCTTAATAGTTAATCACATTCTTTCCGGATTAATAGTCCAATTTTACGCCTTTTTAGAGTCCATTTTATTAATTTCGAAAACTTATACACATAAGAAGTCGAAGTTCAAACACACCATTTAGGATAGAACTAAATCACTAATACACCAATTCGATATTGATCACTTGCTACCTAAAGCTCTAGACTTGAGCCAATCCAAAGCATCACCAAAGACAAGCTCAACATTCTCCTCAGGCTCACCAACTAGCTGATGCCACATACCCGGATAGATCTTCAGTGTCTTGTCCTTGCTAGAGGCGCGTTGATGAAACTCCTCTACGCAGGCTGGGTCACATACAACGTCGTCTCCACCGTGAATGATCAACAGTGGAATATCAACTTCTTCGAATCTCCCTTGAACCTCTCTGCATATCCTCATCAGCTCATATGCTGTGGCAGCGCGTGGCTTCCCCATGTACCTCTTTGGGCTCGCGATTGCTAGCTTACGCTTCCATTCCACCTTAAGGATACAGTAGACATTAGACCAACGTGTGGGGAACACGGACCATATAAGGACAATTAAAGTTTTTGAGTAAATAAAATTGAATAAGCAGCTTTTTGTACCAAGTCAATAGAGATGACCTACATATTAATGAATGTGGGTACTCCAGCTAGATCATCCGTCCATTTTGATTTTTTTTTCCCCCTCTTATTTTTACTAAGCAATAGCTGCAATAATCTAGCTTTAATTTTGAAGGTGCATTCGATTCACTTGGTTTACACTCATCTCAACTGAACTGAAACTAGTTAGTCCTTATTTTTCATGAACTTAGAGAACTTATTTCTCCTATAACATTTGAATTGTTATATACTATGTATATATTTTTTTTTTAAAGTATTATAAATGTTATATACTTTGTATATTCATATTGATAATTAATTAATTATAGTTACGTTTTTTCCTACAAGTATATATAATTAATTAATAAAAAAACACCCAAACAAAAATGTACAAGAAATTATACTAGGTATATAAACATAATTGGAAAATCAATTAGAAAGAGGATGAATGAGAAGTTCCAAACCTTAAAGGACACATCAGGAATAGAACCACGAGTAGGAACTACGCGCCAAGTAGGCAAAACCGTAGCAGCTAACCCAAGAAGGTGTTCCAAAGGCCAAGGTGGCTTAAACTTCTGACTAATCCCACACATAGCCCCATTCAACACTGTTTCGGTTGAAAACAATGGGACCTTGCCGAAGGTCCACTAAAATGGAGAAGACTGGATTCGATCCAAGCTGTGTTGGGCCGAAGGTTTCCTGCACAGTGAACACACGTAAACTAGCCTCGGGGGTGTTTCCGAGGAAGGCCCCTCCGATGCTAAAGTCAGTACAATGTGTAAAAAGGAAGACACTATGCAAGAGAGTTTGTAGCTTGAGGCTTTTGTGGAGTATTTCTCAATGCAAGAATGAGCATATGAGTTGGAATAATCCGTGTATGAGATAATGTATGTGATGATGCCTGTGTTGTTGTGTCTGATAGTGTATATGATGTTATGAGATGTCCCCTTGAATGTGTTAATATGAGGGCTTTTATACCTCATCATATTTGGAGAGGTTGGGCTTTTGCCCAATTGGCTTACTTTGTGGGCTGACTTTTGACTTTTGAGCAATTGGAGAGTTGAACCTTGACCTTGGGCTTTTAATTGGATCATTTAATGCTCCGGCCCAATTTTGACTAAATTGGACCCAAACAACTTGCCCCCCAGACCCGATTTGGAAGAATGACGGGTCGGGTTTGATTTAACTCAGAAAAGGAGGGAAGTAAATGATTTAATTGATCCAAAAATTTGAATTTAAACCGTAATTAATGAGATAACAACGGTTAATGATTTGCGGAAGTTGGACGGATAATGGGCGGTTTAATCACAAGACATGTGTTTAATGGTTACTTAGTGGGTACTTAAGAGAAATTAAAGCACAGACTCTTCGTATCCCGTACCTGGAGATATAAACAGAGGCGCGTCATTCTCCTCACTGATTCACCAACACAAACCCAGAATTCTTCGAGAGAGAATCCAAGAATCCGTATCAAAACTTCGCAAATTCCCCCGAGCATTGAGCTTAGAAACTGAGACTTGCCACTACGAACTCGTAAATCGGCAAATTTCGCTTCAGATTAAGGTAAATTCCTTTGATTTCAGTTTATTTTTCTTCGAATTCGAACTCCTTCCCCTTTTCTTTCGACTTTTCTCTTCGAAATAGTCCATGGCAAGAGGAGTTAGAGGTAGAGCCCGTGCTCCAAGAAGAGCAAGGCCGATTCCCGATCCTAGGAATAGGATTGGGACCTGGAATGGTCGAAGGCCGGAGTCTGACCCTGCTGATGGGATTAGGGCGACTCCCCTTTCCTCGGCTCCTCCTCAAAGAACGGATGAGCCGAGTGCTTCTGGACGGGATGATGAAATTCCCGCTGTCCTTTGGGATATCCTCCCTGGGTTTTCAGAGTGGGAGAATGCCGAAGTCGCTTCGGCCATGATAAAGAACCGCCCCTACTCATGGTGGGTAGAGAACGCCGATCAATATCGATTTGCTGAGCAAATTGAGTTGCACTACGGCATTTTTGAAGCTGATGGATATTGGTGCCGAATGCCCTCAGCATCCGATAGAATCCATCGTCCACCCCCGGGGTATGTGGGGGTGTACACGAGACAGCTTCAGTATGGGCTGAGGTTCCCTTTGGACGTTTTCGTCCGAGACTTGCTGATCCATTACAACATTTCCCTATGTCAGCTAACCCCCACCAGCATCCGAAGGGTGATGACATACTTATGGGTCTGCAAGTTCTTCAAATACGTGCCGAACCTGCACTGCTTCAGAAAGCTCCATCGGCTAGTGCCAAATATTCAGAGTGGGCACGGAAGCCATGGTTCTGGGTGGTATCGGATTGAGTCCCGGCCCCAATACTTGACCATGTGGCCAAATGACTCTTCAGACAAGGACTGGAGAGGTCAATGGATTTGGGTTAGGGCACCCATAGATCCGGGCCACCCTTGTGTCTTCAGCGCTCCCCGGTACTTAGCTGAGCCTGATCCCGAAATGGGAAGTCTAGGTCCCCCCGCAGATAACGGGGCGGATCCGAACCTGGATCAGCAACATATCTTCGGCAAGCTGCCGAACCCGGGGGGGAGTGGTCGAATGCAGCATATCCCGGAGACTTGGCTCCCCGATACGCATTACGTTTTCCAAGAGAATATGCTAGCAGCTGTTGGCCTCAGCCGAAAGTTTAAGGATGGTAAGCTTCTTCGGCTGGGGCCGAGGCTTTTAACTACCTCTTTTTCTTCTCTCGCTTTGCTTTTTTATGCTGTGCCAACATATCTGAGCTAAACTTTTTCCCTTTCCTTTTTTCAGAGCGGGACGAGACCAACGTTGGTATTAACTACGCTCGTCTTGGTGTTAACCGAGAGCGAGTTGTAACTGAACGGGCCCCGTCTATCACTGAGCCGAGGCATAGGGAAGTTCATCTGGACTCTTCCCACTTCCAAATTGAGGCTGTTGCTCTGTATCAGAGGCAGAAGCCTTGGTGGAAGAAGAGAGACCCTTGGTTTCAGCTGCTGAACGAAGAAGCTGAAGCTGCCCGCACAGCCGAAGAGGTTGCACGGGTACTTGAGGCTTGTGAAGGAGGAGAAGGGTCCTCCAGAGCTGCTGAAGCCGAAGCTGCAGCTAGAGCAGCTGAAGAAGACGAGGCTTTGCTGAAGACCTCGGTGAGCTTTCAGACAACTTTTTTCTTTTCTTCTTTTTTTTTTTTTTTTTTTTTTTTTTTTTTTTTTTTACTCACACTCTTCTTCCCCCCTGTCTGTTACAGTCTGAAGAGAGTAACAGACACAGAGAAGGCAAAGCTCCTGTTCGTCCCGAAGATCAAATACAAGAGTCTTCAGACTCAGATATGGACGAGCAGCCTCTTCTGAAAAGGCGCCGAAGGATGGCCATCATCGGCCCTCATGATTTTCAGCAGAGGCCGATGACCATCGGCGTCGCAATAAGGGAACCTGAGGAAGGCAATGGATCGCCGAGGGTTCCCCAGCCAACACCCCAATCTCCTCAAAAGACCCCTCCGCCACCTCCTGAGATGGAGGTGGATCAGAGAACTCCCGAACCTAAGGGAGGGGTCCAAGAAGAAATCAAGGAGAGTGCTGCTGAGCACGAAAATAAAGATGCCGTGATGTCAAGTGCTGAAGGCTTCACGGCAGATATCGCAAGAGAGGTTGAGGCTTTCGTCCTCACCCCTGAAGAAGAGGAGGTCATAGTACTTGACTCCTCTGAGAAGGACGATGCTGAGACAACCAAAGCTAATCAAGCTCCATCGTCGTCCTTCCCTTCTTTCCAGACTCTGCATTCTGGAGAAATGGGTTTCTCGGCCCCCCGAATTCCAATCCCAGATCACATCTGGGACCTCATATGGGGTCAAAACCGAGAAGGAGCTGCAGCCTACTTCGGCAATTTTGCTGGCATGTCCGAAGTAGACAGG
This sequence comes from Chenopodium quinoa, assembly GCF_001683475.1. Lineage (NCBI taxonomy): Eukaryota > Viridiplantae > Streptophyta > Magnoliopsida > Caryophyllales > Amaranthaceae > Chenopodium > Chenopodium quinoa. The sequence continues at coordinate 3,254,062 of NW_018743212.1, read as the reverse complement.
GCAAGGATCTGGTCGCTGAAGGCCACTGCTGGGATGGGCGAATCCAGTAGATCAGTTCCTGACCCAGCCAGGTCTAACCAACTGCTGATGATGCAGGTAATTTTCCTTCATTTCCTCCGAAATTCAGCTCTATTTTTTTTTTCTTATTACTTATTTTTTATTTTTTTTTTTGTCTTCCTGTTTTCAGTTCGTGCACAATCAGACTCTCACTGTAGAGCTGATTGATACCCTACAAGATAGGGTAGACGCTGCTGTGCACGAAAGGAAGGTGGCTGAAGAGGAAGTTAAGCTTGCTAAGCTGAAGCAAGCAGCAGCTGAAGAGAAGCAGCAGGAGGTTGAGGAGTACGGTAAAAAAGCTGCCGAAGCTCTGAAAACCTTCTGCGATGCTATGGAGATGGAGGTTTTTCCCCCACTGATGGAAGGGGAAAAATTCCTCCAGGAGCATATGGGAGTGGACGTCTCCAAATTCAAGGCTGCTATTGAGAGCCGAATTCAAGAAGGAACTGCTGCACAAGCTGAAGTGCAGCAGCGTCTAGAGGCTCTTGAAGCCAGCCGAATGGCTGCTGAAGAGTTGCTCTTGGCCAAAGACGTCCAACTCTCAGAGGCTGCTGCTGCTGCTGAAGCTCAAAGAGCTAAATTCCAAGAGGCTGAGGATCAACTGCTGATCCAGAAAGTTGAAGTGGCCCAAGCTCAGACAAAGGCTTTCCAAATTCAGCAAGAGCTGAATGAGCTGAAGGGTTCCTCCTCCAAAGTCGCTGAACAGCTGAAGAAATCCAAGGAAGACTTGGAGGAGACCCAGAAGAAGCTGGCTGATGCTGAGGCTTTACTCAAAGTCCGTGTTTACACCCAAGAGGAATATGAGATGGGTTTCAGAAACGGATTCCGAGTATGCCGAAGACTCTGCCTTCATGCTGAGCCGAAGCTGGACTGGTCTAAATGTGCTGAGTGGGTCCAGAATCCCGAAGACCCTCACATGAAGTATGCAACTCCAGCTGAAGCTGAAATTCTTAAGGCTGAGGAAGCCGAAGAGGAAGCTGAAAGACTGGAGTTGGAAGCTGAGCAGAGGGAAAGGGAGGCTCGGCAAAATGCAAAGCCCGCCTCTTCGGCTGCTGGGGCTGAGGCCACCATGGGACTCAACGCTGATCAGTCTGATCCCCCGGCTGAAGCATAGGAACTCGGGCAGTCGTCTTCAGAATCTTGCGGTTCATCATGTGCTTAACTTTAGACTTGCCGCTTTCTGAGTTTTTTGCCTTGTTTTTTGCTTCAGCTTGCCTTGTCGTACAGCAGTTTTATTTTTTTGCTTATGTACGTATTTCGGCAGCTGTTATTTTCCGCTTGTGGGCGGCTGCCGATACTGAATTATTGAACTTGTAGCTCAAAAATTTTTTCTTCAGTTGCTTTATTTTTGAATGCTTTACTGTTTCTTTTCTTCAACTCTGCCGAACATAGCTGCACTGCGTGCTTCTTGCCCCCACAGAAATTGAAGTATGACTTTAGTTGAATAAGCAATTTCTGAACTTCTTCAAAATAGATATCCGAAACACAGGGCCAACTTAAGGCAATGCTTCTGGGATACAAGTCTTACTGAAGATTGACTGTCTGAAAGTTGGATATCCGAAACACAGGGCCAACTGAAGGCAATGCTTCTGGGATACAAGTCTTACTGAAGATTGTCTGAAAGTTGGATATCCGAAACACAGGGCCAACTGAAGGCAATGCTTGGGATATTAGCTTTCTGGGACTAACCTCTTTAGAACAAGTCTTACTGAAATTTGACTTCAGCTGAAAGACCAGCGTTCTTAAAGAAGACGTATATCCGAAACACAGGGCCAACTTAAGGCAATGTTTCGGATAATGGCTCTCTGGGATACAAGGCTCAGTTAAGGCAATATCCCAGGATTGTCCATGGACTCATGTCTTTGGAGAACAGGTCTTACTGATGTTTGATTTCAGCTGAAAGACCAGTGTTCTTTAAAAAGACTGAGTTTTGTAAGCCATCTGAAACCCAGTTACCCGAAGGCGAAGGTTTCAGACGAGGCTGATTTAAAAAGGCTGTTATCCTTGATTTTCTGTCTATCTTTGAAAAATGGATACCCGAAACACAGGGCCAACTTAAGGCAATGTTTCGGATAATGGCTCTCTGGGATACAAGGCTCAGTTAAGGCAATATCCCAGAATTGTCCATGGACTCATGTCTTTGGAGAACAAGTCTTACTGAAGTTTGACTTCAGCTGAAAGACCAGTGTTCTTTTAAAAAGACTGAGTTTTGTAAGCCATCTGAAACCCAGTTACCCGAAGGCGAAGGTTTCAGACGAGGCTGATTTAAAAATTTTCAACTGTTGCTGTTATCCTTGATTTTCTGGCTATCTTTGAAAAATGGATACCCGAAACACAGGGCCAACTTAAGGCAATGTTTCGGATAATGGCTCTCTGGGATACAAGGCTCAGTTAAGGCAATATCCCAGAATTGTCCATGGACTCATGTCTTTGGAGAACAAGTCTTACTGAAGTTTGACTTCAGCTGAAAGACCAGTGTTCTTTAAAAAGACAGGTTTTGTCAGCAATCTGAAACCCAGTTACCCGAAGGCGAAGGCTTCAGACGAGGCTGAATAAAAAACCCTCAAAGAGTAGATAGAACAAAGAAAATTTTGAAAGGATAAACAGTTGTAAATTTTATATAAATGGCGGCTCCAAGGCCTGTCATTAGTTCAAAATGTACTTACAAAGATTGTTCTGCCCCGAAGGGTTTACACATGGTATTTTTTCAGTACATCAGCATTCCAGTGATTCTTCAACTCAGTTCCATCCAACTGCCGAAGTCGGTATGTCCCTGGCTGAAGCTCATCATAAATTTCATAAGGTCCCTCCCATGTAGCTGAGAGCTTCCCATGGATTCGGCCTTTCTGAACTGCAGCAGCATTCCGAAGGACAAGATCCCCAATTTTGAGAGGCCTTGCATGGACCCTTCGGTTATAAAATTTGCTGACTCTCTGCTTATAGGCCGCCATTTTATCTCGAGCTGAGTCTCTTACTTCGTCGAGGAAGTCGAGAGATTCCCTCATCAGTCGCTCATTCTCAGCCGAGAAATGGTGCACTCGAAGGCTCTCAGAGCCAATTTCCACTGGAAGGACGGCTTCGGCACCATACACCAGTTCAAAAGGTGAGTGGCCCGTTGCCTCTTTTTCAGTTGTCCGAAGGGACCAAAGGGTTCCAGGGAGCTCCTCTAGCCATTTGGACTTTTGATCTTCCACCCTCTTCTTGAGGGCACTTAAGATCTGTTTATTTGCTGCTTCGGCTTGTCCGTTACTCTACGGGTGGCATACCGCTGAAAATGCCAGTTTTATGCCGAACTGATCTGTATATCGCTTCAGCGGTAAGTTGTCAAATTGCCTCCCATGATCGAAAACAAATACTCTCGGGATGCCAAAGCGAGTGATGATATTCTGCCAGATAAATTTTCTGACAGTTTGCTCTGTAATGTTCGAGGCTGCTTCGGCCTCGATCCATTTACTGAAGTAGTCGACGCCAACTATCAGCCATTTTTTCTGGTACACAGCCTCTGGAAATGGTCCCAGTATATCCAGTCCCCATTGGGCAAACGGGAGTGGATTAAGGATCGGCTGAAGATCCCTTGCTGGCTGATGGATAACTGGAGCATATTTTTGACATTTTTCGCATTTCCGAACCAGCTCCTTAGCATCTGCGATCATGGTGGGCCAGTAATATCCGGCCCTCAATGCCTTGTGGGCTAAGGTTCTTCCCCCAATGTGGTTCCCACAGATGCCGAGGTGAATCTCCCGCAGGATATAATCTGCATCTGTTGGTCCCACGCATTTCAGCAATGGGGCTGAGAAGGACTTTTTCAGAAGTTCCCCCTTGAAGACAATGAACCTAGAGCTGGTTCTCTTCATTTTGGAGGCCAAAGCTTTGTCCTCAGGAGTTTCTCCCCGAAGCTTAAAAGCTAAAATGGGTTCCATCCAACTAGGCTCTGGGTCGGCGCAGCACACTTCAGGTGCTTCGTCGACACTTCTTACTCGACGCACTTCTACATATACAGATCTGTTCAGCTCGGTAAAAGATGAACTAGCAAGTTTGGAGAGTGCATCGGCCTGAGTATTCTGACCCCTTGGGATCAGCTGAACCTCAAAAGTTTTCAGCTCTGCAATGACTGATTTGATCTTGGCAAGATAAGCTATCATGGAGGGCTCTTTGGCCTCATAGCTGCCACTGATCTGATATGCAACTAGCTGAGAGTCTGTTTTTAAGCAGACATGATCGGCTTCCAAGGAGATGCACAATTGTAGGCCGGCGATTGCTGCCTCATATTCGGCTTCATTGTTCGAGGCCTTAAAAGAAAATTTTAGTGCATACTCAAAGGATTTGCCTTCGGGAGAAGTTATCACTACTCCTGCCCCCGAACCGTTTTCGGTGGAAGACCCATCCGTAAACACGGTCCAGACTTTCTTTTCACTGTCCAGCACTTCTTGGTATGAGCATTCGGCCAAGAAATCCGCCAGGGCTTGAGCCTTAATGGCAGCCCTCGGACGGTAGCTGATGCTGAATTCGGTGAGCTCAAAAGCCCACTTGGCTAGCCTACCGGATTTTTCAACCTTGCCAAGAACTTTTTCCAATGGCTGATCAGTTAAGACCACTATCTGATGGCAATCAAAATAGGGCCTCAGCTTCCGAGCAGCTACTACTACCGCGAAAGCAACTTTCTCGAGTAGAGGATAGCGGGTCTCGGCATCCGTCAGTGTATGACTGACGAAATAAATCGGTTGCTGACTCTTACTCTCTTCCCTCAGCAATACTGCGCTGATGGTGGCCGGGCTAACGGCCACATATAGGTATAGAGTTTCTCCTTCAACTGGGCTAGCCAGCGTTGGGAGTTGAGCCAGATGCTCCCGAAGCTGTTGAAAGGCGTCTTTTTGCTCTTCCTCCCAAACAAGCTCTTTTGTTTTCGGGAGTTTCAGGGCTTTGAAGAAGGGTAACCCCTTATCCGAAGCTCTAGAAATGAACCTCGAAAGGGCTGCCATTCTTCCGGTGAGCCGCTGAACATCCCTCTTCGTTTTTGGCTCAGGAAGGTCGAACGCCGCTTTGACTTTAGAGGGATTGGCATCAATCCCCCTTTTGCTGACCATGAAACCCAGGAATTTCCCTGACTTCACGCCGAAGACACACTTCTTCGGATTCAGCTTCATTTGATGCTTTCTCAAGGTGGCGAAAGTTTCAGCCAGGTCCTTTACATGGTCCTCTAGTTTTTTGCTTTTGACGATTGAATCGTCAACATAGACTTCCATGTTTCGGCCCTTTTGATCGGCGAAAACTTGATCCACCAGCCTTTGATAGGTTGCCCCCGCATTTTTCAATCCGAAGGGCATCATTTTGTAATTATACACCCCAGCGTTCGTGACGAATGCTGTCTTTGCTCGATCGTCGGGGTGCATGAAGATCTGATGATACCCTGAGAATGCGTCCATGAAACTAAGCAAGGCATGGCCACTTGTCGAATCGACTAGCTGATCGATTCTTGGCAAGGGATAGAAATCCTTTGGGCAAGCCTTATTTAGGTCCGTGAAGTCAACGCACATCCTCCAGGTACCATTGGGCTTCTGAACCATCACCACATTTGCCAGCCATTCCGGATATTGGCAAGGTTCAATGAATCCTGCCTCCAATAATTTTTTGACTTCGGCTGCGATGTCTCGGTTCTTATTGGCGGAGTAATTCCGCTTCTTTTGCTTAACTGGTCGACACGCTGGGTCAACATTAAGCTTGTGGGAGATGAGGTCTGAACTTATCCCGGGCATATCAGCTGCCGAGAAAGCAAACACATCTCTGTTATCCCGAAGGAGCTGAATAAGTTCACAACGGGTGTCAGGATCAAGGTCCATCCCGATTGTTACACATTTCTCAGCATCTCCTTCGGCCAACTCAACTGTTTCAGTCTGTTGGTCCATGTCCATTGCCGATGGACTGGACTCTTCAGAATCTGGTCTGCTGCCAATGTCAGCAGGTGTCCCAGTCTTTGTGTTCTTCGGCTGGCTCTCTGAGTCTTTCGGCTCAGATGAAGAGTCAACCTTTTCCCTTTCGGGACCTTTTTCTCTGGGCACTGATCCTTGGGCCGAAGCACTTAGGCCTTTCGGCTTTTTTGTGCTCGGCTCTCTTTCTTTTTCTTTCTCCTCCTCATCCTTGTCGTTATCTGGGCGACTACTGGATGGCTTGAGGTAGTTGCACCTTCGGGCGTCCTTCTGGTTGCCCTGTATCCTTTCGGGGAAGCCGGCGTCTGAGACGTAAATCATCAGCTGATGATAAGTTGAGACGACCCCTTGGATCTCGTGAATTATGGGTCTCCCCAAAATCACGTTGTACACTGAAGGAGCGTCGATGACCAAAAACTCAATCATGACGTTCCGGGCTGCCTCATCGCAACCGATGGTGACAGGAAGTGTCACCTTCCCATCTGGATAAGTTGAAGCCCCATTGAACCCGGATACCGGATAGGGTACCGGCGTAAGGTGCTTGGGCTTCAGCTTAATTTGGTTGTAGGCCTTTCGGAACAGAATGTTTGCTCCGCTGCCACCGTCAACAAGGACCTTACTGACGTCGTGGTTGGCCACCGTGGCGATGATCACCAACGGATCCTCGTGAGGGAACGTAATCCCCCGGCAGTCGGCGGCTGTGAACGTCATGTTCGGCACCGGCGACTGGGGAGATTGAATGTCAGCGTTGTTCACCTGGTGAGTCAAAGCTCTAAGGTGACGCTTGTGCTCCCTCCGAGAGTATATTCCTCCCGAGATAACATTGATCGGAGGGAATTTCCCCTCCGGTTTTTTACTGTTTTTCCGGGGGAAATCAAGGTCCTGCCGAGAGTCCTTTGCTAACCTCTCGGATTCTTTTTTCTCGCGGTGATCCGCGATGTATTTTTTCAAGTATCCCTTCCGGACCATGTCTTCTATCTGGTCCTTCAGCTGGATACACTCTTCAGTGTTGTGGCCCGAAGACTCGTGGAACTCACACCACTGATTTTTATTTTTTTGCTGATACCACTCTGGGAGTGGTTTCGGCTTTCGGTAACTCTGCTCCTCCTTCGTCACACTGTAAATTTTGGCGCGTGGAAGAGAGAGCGGAGTGTAGGACTCGTATCTGCCTGTGTATGAGGCAAACCTGTCCTTCTTTAGGTCGCTGGCCGAAGATGGTTCCGAGGCCTTTGATTTTCCCTTTGCCTTATGGCCTCGGCCTTCAGACAAGGGTATTTGCCTCTGTTTCCCTCCCCCGGATTGAGGTTGGGTTTTTGCTTTATTCCATTCTTCGGCTCGGATGAACTTATCCGAAGCACTAAGAGCTTCCTCCAAGGTCTGCGGGGTTTGCATGACCATGAAGTCTAGGAATTTTCCTGGCTGAAGGCCATTCTGCATTGCAAAAACAGCTAGCCCCTGGTCCAGCTGAGAGACGCTTGATGACTCGTTACTGAAACGGGTCAGGTAGTCTCGGAGGCTTTCAGTTTCCCCCTGTTGCAGACCCATGAGCTCTGCGGTAGTCTTCTCTCGGCGGTTTGCCGTGGAAAACTTGCTTCTGAACTTGGAGGACAGATCATCCCAACCTGTTATGGAGCCTTGCCTTACTCCCTTGGAGATCCACGCTTGCGCGACCCCCTTGAGAGTGGTTGGGAAATATTTGCACCAAGTCGCCTCGGATCTGGGGCAAAGATGCATATGAGTCTCATACGAGGCCACGTGGTCCTTCGGATCCGTGGTCCCGTCATATGTGATATGCGACGGTATTTTAACCGTGGGTACGCGCTCTTCTAGTATCCATTGCTCGAATGGTGAACTAGCGGGAAGCATAATGGCCTTGCCCTTGTTCCTGGCCGAAGGGACCGCGCTCCGCCCTCTCAGAGAGGTAGGAGTGGTTTTCGTCCCTGGCTGGGAAGTCTGGGCCTCGGCTGCAGGGAACGTGAGGCGACTACGCACGCTCGGTTCCTGGCCGCCGAGTCGGTCAAGGACGCTTCTGCGAGCAGTCTCGGGTTCCCGGCGAGCAGATTCTGGCCGAGAAGCTGAGCTGCTGCTCTTATGCGCTGCTGGTCTTGAGGATGAGGATCCTTTAAATAATTGAGAGTTCTTCTTCCTCTGTTTTTCATTTTTCCAAGAATCCTCCTCCCACTCTTCCAGTTCCCGGAAGGAAGGAAGCTTCCCACCGTCATGGTCTAACTTCCTCCGCTGATGCCGGGTATGCGGAGGAGTTCGATCACGAGGCGGTGGCATATTCTGTGCCCTCATTGCCTCCATGAGTACTGCCAGCGCTCTTGCCACCTCCTCCGAACTGGGCCCCGTCAAAGGGGTCCCCGGCCGAGTGTGGTAATGAGGCCGTGCAGCCGATGGTTGGCTTTGGGACACTGAATATGTCCTATGATCAGACTGACCCCTGCTAGACCGAGAGTGGTCCGGCCTATATTGAGAGTCATGCATTATAGGAGATAGGGAATCCTCCTTGTGTGATCCTCCCCCCGAGCCGGCACCCTTGGGAGAGTTCCGGTCCGGCGAGGGCGATGGTGTAGGGGTTTTAGGCTTTTCGCCCGCTCCTTGACGGAGGCTTTTGCTCTTGCGGTTCTTAGCCATGGCTGCTAAGATAATTGCAAGATGATCTTGGTTAGGAATTTGGCTTAAAGATTTTTGAAAGTCTTCCCCACAGACGGCGCCAAATTGTTTCGGTTGAAAACAATGGGACCTTGCCGAAGGTCCACTAAAATGGAGAAGACTGGATTCGATCCAAGCTGTGTTGGGCCGAAGGTTTCCTGCACAGTGAACACACGTAAACTAGCCTCGGGGGTGTTTCCGAGGAAGGCCCCTCCGATGCTAAAGTCAGTACAATGTGTAAAAAGGAAGACACTATGCAAGAGAGTTTGTAGCTTGAGGCTTTTGTGGAGTATTTCTCAATGCAAGAATGAGCATATGAGTTGGAATAATCCGTGTATGAGATAATGTATGTGATGATGCCTGTGTTGTTGTGTCTGATAGTGTATATGATGTTATGAGATGTCCCCTTGAATGTGTTAATATGAGGGCTTTTATACCTCATCATATTTGGAGAGGTTGGGCTTTTGCCCAATTGGCTTACTTTGTGGGCTGACTTTTGACTTTTGAGCAATTGGAGAGTTGAACCTTGACCTTGGGCTTTTAATTGGATCATTTAATGCTCCGGCCCAATTTTGACTAAATTGGACCCAAACAAACACTAACCCATCAAACCCCCCACCACTCTTTCCCACGCGCTTCTTCCTCAAAGTAATCAACAACGCAATCGCCCCTCCAAGAGATTCCGCGTACATAAACGCCTTCAACCCCGGCGCGTGTCTCTCACGAAACGCATCAAAGAACGAAATGCAATCATCAACCACGGGTCCGATATCGGGGATGTGAGCCACGTACCCATCAAGCGCGTCGGAGTAGCCATGACCCTGGTGGTCAATCGCGCAAACAATAAAACCGGCTTTTGCAAAGTGGATGGAGGTGAGTTGGACGGTCCAGCTTGACTCGCCAGTGTAGCCATGGACGACGCAGATTAACCCGAGTTTTTCACCGTGAAGTGGGGTCCACCATTGGGTGAAAAGCTTCATACCTCGTGAATTGGTGATGTACTCGGATGAGTGGCTCACTGAGTGCTTTGCGTAGAATTCGTCCGGTGAAAGTGAGCCGAAAGGGCTCTTCTCGTTCGCTTCTGCGATTGGGTGCGCCATTTTTTTTTTTTTTTTTTTTGTTATCTCTTTTTTTTTTTCTGAAAGGATTTTCGCCTGTTTTTATTTATTTATAACGATGATGATAAAAAATAAAAAAAGTAAAAAAAAAATAATACTTAGATAACAGTTTAATGGTGCCAATAAAAAGTCTTAATAAGATCAACCAACCAAAGTAGTTGGGGAAATGTTGTTGGGTTTATTTTTTATTTTTTAGCTGAAATGTTTCTCTTTCTTACTAGATCTATAGGTGAAAATTTTAGCATGTTCTGAATGCTCGAATATTTTACAGCCCATATTTTACTGTCAGCTTTTTTACTCTTTCCTGGATGCACTTATTGTAGGAAGTCTGTGCAAGGTACTTGTAGCATATCACTGACTGGTTTTCTGAAAACTGGCTTTTGGAAGTTACCATGTCCCCAAATTTTACCCTTTTCACAAGGTGAAATTCAGATTGGGTTCGAGTGTATAATGAAAATTGTACGAGTACTTTGTATTTAATTAGATTTGAAGTGTAATAAAAATTTAATACCTTGTATTTTGTGTGATTTCGATTAATCAACTCTAAAATAAGCAAATTACTGAGTCTGTGACAATCTTAGTGCGACAAAGTGTGTGCAACAATTTCATAACTATGAGCGTAAGATTTGCATAGGTTTTTGTTAACGTACGCAATTCATTCATACTACCCAAAACAAACACCCCCCTCCTTTCATGTAATTTTATTATCTGAGTAGTTGAGAAATGATTTTGACATGATTAAACTAGAAAATCACCCCAAGTGCCCAACTGGAAACTATCTATTTATTGTCTTATTTAATATAGGCCATTACTTTTTGTCTCTTTTGGGATCTTGGTAGTGTAGTTTAGTAAGTACTTTAGTAGTGCTTCTCTCATTAGTCTTGGCTTTTAAGTAATGTGCAAATTTGAACTATCTAAAGTCCAATCTTCATTTGAACAATTTCTGCTATCTTTGCTATAAAATTACTTTTTTTTATATGGTAAATAGAAAGTGACACCATTCCTAAACCAAGAAAAAAGAAAAAAAAAGTAAAAGAAAGCGTTACCCTTTAAATTTTGATGTTATTGACTCATATCCAAAGAGCTTTTACAAAACCTTCTTTATTAAAGGTTTGCTATAAAGGAAAGTATTCATGTGACTAGCATGTGATGCCTTCTCCCCTATCCCTCCCCCCCCCCCCCCTCTCCTAAGGGACATTTCAAGTTTTTGACATTTTTTGTTATTAGACCTGATGCCTTAAGTTATGATATCTGGAGTACTTCGTGTTAGAAAGAACAAATGCTATAAACTTGATCATTTCATTTTGTTTTTGATTCCAAAAATGAAGTAAAGGCCTCCAATGTATAGAGAGGACTACCTCGTTGTTTAAGAAATGCAAGTGCTGGACACGCCATTTTGACTTGTTTCTACTCTCCATGTCCCTATTATTGTGAACTTTCACTTGCCATAAATATATTTGTGTAAAGCAAATGGTGTGGCTTGCTAAACCTTGTGACTACTGTTTTCCAATGTTTGCAGTACCTGAGTACCAGCAGTACCCCACAACCTCTATTACCTCCCATCCGTGTGGGTCCTAGAAGTGGTGGAACCACTCCTTGTGCTGGCGGTTCTGTTGGGGGTAAGACAGTTGGGAGGTGGCTGAAGGAGAGGCGTGAGAAAAAGAAAGAGGAGCTGCGAGTGCACAATGCACAGCTCCATGCAGCAATTTCTGTGGCTGCAGTTGCTGCAGCAGTGGCAGCAACTGCAGCTGCGACTGCTGCAGCATCTGGATCATCTGGGAAGGATGAACAGGCAGAGCAGACAGACATGGCAATGGCTTCAGCCGCTACTTTGGTGGCTGCACGGTGTGTGGAGGCTGCTGAGGCAATGGGTGCAGAGAGAGAACAGTTAGCTACTGTAATTAGTTCTGCTGTTAATGTTCAATCCCATGGTGATATCATGACTCTCACTGCTGCTGCTGCAACAGGTTAGAGTTTCTGTTCTTTATTCCTACAAATTCTGTTAACCCATTGTCTGCATTGGAGTGTAACTTGGAAAAAGAGATTTAATGCGTGGGAAATTGATGTGATCATTTAATGTTTATAGCAATTGACAAATTGAAATAATTACAGATAGATTTCAATATCACATTTGCTAAAATCAGTGTCATGGAAAAATAATGGAATGCATATAATCACTTTAGGAAGTCATTTTGTCAACCGAGGCCTATTGTTTTGGAATGGCCTAAACAACTGTGGCTTGATAGTTAGGATAAAGGGGTATTACCTTATACTGTAGCAACGATAATTTTGAAATAACATTATACAGAGTGTATGTGTGTAGAACTGTACAAGTGCATATTCTATGAGGAGATTGCTTTTTACAAATCATTACATCCTATATGCATAATGCAGCTTTAAGAGGGGCAGCAACTCTGAAGGCAAGGACAATGAAAGAAGTATGTAATATAGCAGCTGTCTTACCCGTCGAGAAAGGTATAAAAGGTGAGAATAGGCACAGTCGAAATGGTAGCTACAATGGCGAGCCTGATCTACAAGGTGAAAACTTTCTTGGTTTATGTAATGAAGAACTACTTGCCAGGGGCTCCGAGCTTCTTAAACGCACTCGAACTGGTAATTTCAGCTTCTCTGGCTAGATTTAATCAAAGCCTATTAGTAAAAATAATTATTGATTGAATTATTTCATTTGTTTTACCAGGTGATCTTCACTGGAAAGTCGTCTCAGTATACATCGACAAAACAATCCAGGTTACGTTCTTTCAAAACCCACCCACTTGTATACCATTTTCTTCTACTTGTTAGTCATTTTCCTAACCATTTTTCTCTTGTCATGCAGGTTGTGCTCAAAATGAAGAGTAGACATGTAACAGGAATCACCAAGAAGAAAAAAAGTACTTCGCCATTCTCTTTCTCCCTATCAGTGCTCTGCATATTCCTCTAATTTTAAATTTATTGCAGAAGTCAAAACTTATGAATTTTGATAGTACTGGCAAGTGAATTTGGATGTCTGGTGAATCACTAATTAATGATGAGATTTATTGTGTAATTTGTGACAGAGATACTGATGGAAGTTTGCAAAGACTTGCCAGTATGGCCAGAGAGGCGGTTCATTGAAACTGGAGGAGAAAAACGACGTTACTTTGGGCTAAAGACGGCCACACATAGAGTAATCGAGTTTGAGTGCAAGAGTCAGCAGGAGTATGATGTTTGGACTCAGGGTGTCTCAAGGCTGCTCTCCTTGGTTAATGAAAAGAAGAAAACCAACGCGTGTCCAAGAAACAATATTTACTGGAATTAGACGAATGGACTTAAAGTATGAGAGCTAATACAGATATAGAGTAAGCTGTTTTGGTCAGATCTTTTTTGCTTCGTTTTGTTGATATGGTGTTCATAAATGTATGAAGGCTTTAAGTCTTATGGGAAGGCAAAGGACGAATTTTGAGGTACCCTTAGCTCTTTATAAATCCTATGTAGCTAAAGTTTCAAATACAATCTCTGTGTCCATATTTTGATATTTGTCTCTAAAGTTACACAGTACCATGAGGAAAGGGTGGTTTTTGAGCTTGGTATTGTTCATACTCATACCACTCACATATGAGCTTGAGTTGAGTGTTGCTTTGTTTTTTTGAGCTCGAAATTTTCAAGTTTAATTTAGCTTAAAGTTCGACTTCAAGAGATTTTATAAAGAAGTAAAACACTAATTATTATACCTAGTACGAGTACTTAGATTTGCTCACATTATGAAATACTTGTGAGAAGTATGCATTGTAGTCTAATATGTAAAAAGCTAAGAAAAAACTATCGGGTTTGTTGCACACCTCTCATGTTCAGTAGAAGAGACTTCTAGGCCAATGTCATTCCTCATTATAAGGTACCAATAACCTAAGGACGATTTGTGCCATAAATGAAGAAATCCTCCTCCTGAAGTAACACCCAAGTAATTAAAATTTAGAAGTATATCTTGATACTTCTACTAACAATCAAGCTATCTCGAAAACCTTGCTTTACTCATTGATTACTTGCCTTGAACTAGGCATAATGTTTCTGTAACTAACTGTTCCTCTCTTATAGTTCACAATTTGCAAGCATATCTAATTCACACAGGGACAGAATCATACGACAATTGAGAATAACTTGGTTAGCTGGAAGGAAACTTCTGCAGTCCTTTTGTTTGAGTAAAAGCATAAAAAATCACTCGGTGATAGGCTGCTAGCAATTGTTTAACAGCCTTTCCCTTTCAGTGACACCATCTACCAAATCTGGCATTATCGACATCGACATCGACAAAATACATCCTTTATTAATGCCCTTTCCTTTGTAAGAAAGGCCTAAAGGTTAACACAATGCATCAAAAAGGCAAAAGATGACCTTGCTTCACAATTAAATGCATTTCATACAACCCGGGCTAAAATGAAAACAGTATAAATTGGAAAAGAAATTCGTGTACAATTTTTCTCCTGCTAGAATAACAAAATATCTATGTACTTATAAAGTGGTTAACAAATTTTTTTTTTTTTTTTTTTTTTCTTAACATGGTTTTGATTATGGACACAATGGCAAAAGTTTGAAGTTCCTCTCGCCTAACTGTCAGCAGCTCTGAAAACTGTTAGCAGAGAAAGGAAGAGGTTGATAATATCAAGATACAATGCCACAGCAGCCCATATATACTCATCATAGGTGTATCGCTTGATGAGGTTGTCTGTGTCATAAACGATGTAGCCACAGAAGATGATGGATGCCACACAACCATAGATCATCACACCAATCTTGCCCAATGGAAAGAATATCTGTAAATATAGAATTTAGCATTTTCAGAATGTTGAACAAACAAACATTGGAAAGATTTTTTTTAAATAAAAAAAATAAAAAAATAAAAGAAGAAGAAGAAGAGGAGCAGCTGAAAGGCACTCTACCTGTATTAAAGAGAATATGATCAGCACAATCAAAGCCCCGAACAAGAAGGGACCAAGGAAATTGAAGTCATGGCCTCTCTTTGCCGCCCAGAATGTGTACGCAGTGAGACTTAGAACCACTGCAGTCGTCAAAATCACAGACTCCAAAATAACTTTCCCTGTCCATTTTAAAAGTGTCAGTGACTCAGTGAGTGCAAACGTGCCAAATTAAGCTAGTTTCTTACATCATGCAATAACCTATTCAGAAGGTAAGTTCGCCACAACCAGAACAGATTGCCAAATTGAATTTAGATAAGAAAGACAATAACTTAGACAAAACGGCGACAAACATAAGTCTGGTAAAAAGGTTGGCAGCTAGCACATTCATTCACAGTCTTCAGCATTAAACTCTGTCCCATGGAAACCTCCTATATTTTTTATGTCATCACTTCTTTCAATGTAGACCAGAACCACACATGCTGTACTTTACAGTGTAAGCATTACTAAGATACCATGCCAAAACATCGGTTTACATGTTATAGTACCAGCAAGTTAGGTTTGTACACTAAGCTATTCACTTGGACAGTAGTAAGTAGCAATGTGAGGGTATATATGCTGTCTACATGTTCATCTAATTGAAAATTTCACATTTACTTTTCCCAAATCCCAGTATCAGATTCTCAAAACTGTGCAACGGGGTACATTGAATTATCAAGACAGCAAAGAATAATTAATAATGGTTGCTTGCAAGAAAGTCATCCATGATTACCACAAACTTAACCTACTAAAGATACTCAAACAAAGGCAACTTCGATCAGAAAAAACCACATAACATCAAGGGGGAAATATTGTCAATTTCGTTTCAATCAAAGTTCATTTCTCATCAATGGCAGAACGAAAACTATTATAAATGAAACTATACGAAACAATAAACAAAACGAGCAAGGAGAACTTACCACTAGTGAATGCACATGTCAGGCCAATGGAAAAGGCAAGTGAGATAGTGAAGATCCCAAGCAGCAGATAATTCACCGGATGACTTTGATGATAGTAGTACAATGGACATAGCACTACAACACAATAATCACACAAAATTAGCCACACCGTGAAAGTCTAACATTCTAAACAGTTCTTCAACAATAAAATGAGTAATTAATTGATAAAATCATCATAATAACCGCATTCCCAGCCAAACCATCAACTAAAATTCACAATATATCAACTAAAATAAGCAATCATTTAGCAAAATCATCAAAATAAGCACATTTCCAACTTAGAGAAACATAAAATACATCAATTGTCATACAATTCCCCACCCAATTCATCTGCAACAAAATTACTAAAAATGCTAATCAACCCACGAATTATTATCCAACAATTAGTCTAGCATTCCAACGAAATATAAGAAATGATGCCGATGCCAATGCCAATTCCATTTAACTTCTTTAATAAGTCAACCAAAACCATACGAAAAATTAACAGCAATTAACCCAATTCAATCCCCCAACAAAAAAAAAAAAATCAAACGAACCCCAGAATCTCAAACAAATACCCAGTTCAATTCACCAACAATACAATCAGATTCCAACAAAAAAAATCACAAATAACTCGGAAAATTATTAAAAGGGAGAACAAAAATTACCAATAAAAGGGGTGATGATGAGAATGATATAACAAGCGAGACCACCACTACTAGAAGTAAAGAAATGAGCAATTGGTTTATACGAAACAACAATAGCACCAACAACAACGGTAGCAAGCAATTGAACTGCGATGATTGAGTAAACTTTTCGAATAAAACTCCATCGAAGCGTTGGGTCTTCAAGCATCACAGGGTAAAGTTGTTGTGATCCTCCTTCAAGATCATTTTTCCTAGGTTGCCACATGATTTCTAACTTCTTGCTTGCTTTAGATTTAGATGAGAGAGAAAATCAGGGGTTCTGGGCTTTCCTGGGTACTTGGGTTTGGGTTTTCTGTAAAATTAGAGAGAATTTGGTGCGTTTTAAGGAGAGAGAAAGTGAAACGAAAGTTCTTGAGAAGTCTTCAACTTCTACCGTTCTTGTGAAGGCGGTGATTAGGGAGAGAGGATCATGAGGTGGAAGATTCTGGAAAATGTGCGTTTTAGAAATAAAATTAAAAATTGAAGTCAAGATAAAATGGAATTAAAAATGAAATTCTAGGATTTTCTTTCAAAGGTTGGAACTTGGAAGATGGCTAAAAGCTAAATCCAATATCCAAACATTATTGCAAATTGCAAAATTGGATTGTTGTATTTATACGACATGGTACATCATTGTTTGAGAGTGGACATGTTAAAGGTACCTTAAACGGTTGAGCAGCGTGTGGCTGTGATATTCACTCAGTAGCTATTAAACTAGTTGTTGATAGTATTAATATTTGACAAAATAATTATTGGAGTATAAAAATACAATAAGTTATGTATTTCGTATACGTTTTTTAATCTTTTTGAAATTTTTTTTTTAAACAAATCAATTCATTATCAAAAGTCATACGCCATCTACAAATGAAATCTAAATCAACAAATACATAAAATTGAATCAAATAATGGTTTCCTTAATCAAAGTTACGATCGTTGAATGTATCTTGCACTGTGGTACATTTATCGCAGACATCGCTGGAATATACGGCCTTTTCGGAGAGACAGTCTAACGATTTGTTGTAGCCATAAGGATAATTTTCATCTGATTCACTTGAACGCCTCTAAAGATTTGACAACCGTTGCGATTCCGGACGACTCTTTACCAACGAACTGATAATTGGGCAAAAAATGATTACCTTTTTAATAAACCCTAACACACACACACAAAAAAAAACCCTAAACAAAAACAAACAACAAAACTAACAAAAACTAACGACTCCACCATAGGGAGACGAATATCTACACTACTCTTGTAGAATTATTGAAAACTAAATTGCAAAACTAAAGAAAACTTAGGGAAAAGGGTCGAAAATAGTGAAATTAGACTATTTTCGGCCTAAACAGCCAATAATTTGGAGAAACCCTAAAAGAGAGGAGGAGAGAAAGGAAAGGAAATAAATTCTTTTAACGTATATGTTTTTAAATGGTAATATAAAGTACGAGTATAATTTAATAGACGTTATTTGGTATTATACCTTTGAACTGATAATACTCCCTATATATTTTTTTTAATGCATCACCTTTTTTTTTTCTTTTTCTTTTTTTTTTTTTGAAAGCAACACTTTTATATTTTGTAGCTTTACATTATATTGTATTATTTCTCGCTTCTCTAAAACCTCATACGAGTACAAAATATTTTATCATTTCTCTATTTTTCATGTTCCCTAGCTACTTAATTAAATGATTAAAAGACTCCAATTTCACATACTATCTCTTTCATGATCCGTAATGTACTTTTATCAAAATAAATTAACCATCACTTACATAACTTACACAATATAAAATTAGAGGCTTAGAGCATATAAATACTCCTAAAACTCCATATAAATGCAAATGATGCATTTAAAAAAATATGGGAGGACTATGTTTATTTTTTTAATGATGTCCAAACGTTACCAGTCTTACCACCACCATTACCATTAACCACTACCTAAATAATTACCTGATCGAACATTTAATTATCTAATAATGTTTGTATAAATACTAGAAATTCCTTGCTTTATCTAAGAGTATGGGGAAACACCTTTATTTTTCTAAAGAATCAAAAAAAAATTCTGCAACTTGAAAAGTTAATTCAGTTGTAGAATGTCTTTGAAGTTGGAAGCTGACAGTCCTAACAATAAGATTAGCTGAATGAAGGAAGAAGGAGAACATGGAAACCAAAGGAGGTTGAGATTTTGATCTTTGTTTTATGTTAGTGTTTCTTGGTTTTGACCCCGCTTGAAAATATGCCTTTACAATTTTATTAAAAATGTTTTACATCAAATCAAACAGGGTTTTTAGTTACACCTTTTAATCTTTAAATTCTCTACAATTATCGATTATGAATGTAATATTGTCAGTGTTATAAAGAAAAATACTTATAAATTAAGACTTTAAAAGTTGGATATAATTAATAAATTAATATTTCATATTCAATAATATACGAGTAGGCAAGAAGTGTGCACATGATTACATGAGTCATCAATCCAAAATCAAGTAGCTGGTCATCGGAGGTCATAAATAATACGACTAGTTTATTACAAGTACAAGATTACAACTTTACATGTTCAAATCTATCACCTATACATTGAATTTTAATCTTTTCAACTTACTTTGCTGGGAGCCTGGGAGTATTAAGCTATTATATCATACATATATCATTTTTATAGCCATCCATAGCACATAGATTAAACCTTGTTTATGTGCAACGCACACAATTGGACGATATCGGTTTTTAAGTATATTTACCATACACCCGTAGGACGTAGCCCGTAGAGTTTGGAGTTGAGAGGCGATCTGCTGGTCAGTGTGGCCGGTGTACATTTATTTAGGTATTCTCTTGAATGCGAGTTAATTAGCATGGACCATCATTAGATTCTGATCCAATTTGTTCCTAAGACTTTTTTGTGATATTAGATATAGGGGAAATGATTTTAGCACACCAAAAAGTGATTTAGGCACACCCATTGTGAAAGCACATTTTTCTATACCTCTCTCACATGAAGGTGTGCCAATATCAATATAATAATAGATGTATCAAAATCAGCTTTCTTTTTGTTGAAAAGAAAGCTCTGACGTGATAAAACATGTAAAAATTAAACTTTATCCTAGCTAGAAATCGGATGACACAACATGTGACTAGTAAGTTGGGTATAGCCAACAAAATCCTGATCTTATACACGTGGCATGGCTCGACACGATCTAATGCCATCTTTACTACTTTATTAGGACCTAATTATGTAAGGTGAAAAACTCTTACTTGTATTATAATTGGCCCAACATGTACAACACAATCATCTCTTTTCAAAACAGTAAACATACAGATCAAATAAAGTAGATTACTAAAGCTCGCTAAATATATACCGTATATTTGGTATTTATATAAGCTGTAATAGCTACTAGTATTATCAAAAAATTATACTTCAGCTAATAGCCTAGCTAATAAGTAGCCTATAGCTATTGATTATTGAATTCAAATTTCGGAAAGACATGAATAGTTTAACAATCACAACCAGTTTAATTTGCTGCTGTATTTGAAAATGCATGGTTATGAAATATCCGTACATTTGAACTACAGCCATAGATTTCATGTACTGGCCTTTCTCAGTCTATGTACATACAAAGTACTAAAATTTCAATATGTAGCTGTGTGTTTTATTACAAGCTATGTATAATTGCACATCGTTTAATACTGGTATAATTTATGTGTCTTAGCTTGCTTAGAGTACAAAGCCATTAATCGATCATAATTCTTGAACTCTATAAATATGATCGCTTATTGAGCTTAAAATGTACCAAGACACAGAAATATACATATATATTACGAAAAAAAATTCACATACGCAAAATGAGTACTACAAAAATCATGTTTGTTTCTTTCCTTGTCCTAGTCCTAGCAATTGATGCCGCCTTTGGGGGTAGCATTCCGATCTATTGGGGCCAAGGTCGTGAGAGTACTCTCAGCCAAGCATGCTCGACCAAGTTATATTCACATGTTAACATAGCCTTTCTTAGTAAGTTTGGCAAAGGTAGAACTCCTATGCTAGATCTTGCTACACATTGCAATCCATCAACAGGTGGTTCCAGATTCCTAAGTAACGAAATCAAGTATTGTCAATCGATTGGGGTAAAGGTTTTACTCTCAATAGGTGGTAATGGCGCGGATTACACCTTGAACTCTCCCTAGGAAGCTAAAGACCTAGCAAGTTATTTGTGGAACAATTTCTTGGGAGGCTACTCTCGTACACGACCATTTGATAATGTTGTGCTTGATGGGATCGACTTTTATATGCAAAGTGGATCAACAAAGTAAGAATCATAGTAAGGAATTATAACTTTTTTTTTTTTTTTTTACTGAATTGAATCAATTACGACTTTTAAAACTATTTTGTTTTGTTTTTATTTTTTATTTTTTTTATTACAACTAATTCGTACAATTTATTAGAGGATCAAGGAGTGGAGGGCCACCCCCGTATCTTACCGTGTAAAAAAA
This sequence comes from Chenopodium quinoa, assembly GCF_001683475.1. Lineage (NCBI taxonomy): Eukaryota > Viridiplantae > Streptophyta > Magnoliopsida > Caryophyllales > Amaranthaceae > Chenopodium > Chenopodium quinoa. Next base: position 3,233,282 of record NW_018743212.1, on the reverse strand, counting down.
AAAAAAAAAAAAAAAAAAAAATCATACAATCTATTACATACAACTCAAATACTTTACTTCACATAATAGTAGTTTACATACATCAAATGTTACATATTACATATACCCCTTTAGTCCTTTATGACCTATTGGCGCGTTACTTGGCTGCCTACAATACAAAATCTCCAAGAAAGGTGTACCTAAGTGCAGCTCCTCAATGCCTCTTGCCAGACAAGCATCTAAATGCTGCCCTAAACACTGGCCTTTTCGACTACGTTTGGGTTCGATTCTTTAACAATCCTTTATCATGTGAGTACACTGCATGGAATAAGAAAAACTTCTTTAAGACATGGAATTATTGGACATCAATCAAAGCAAGAAATGTGTTCTTAGGCTTGCCTGCGTCTCCCAAAGCCGCCAACACCGGGTTTATTCCGGTAGATGTACTAAAGTCACAAGTGCTTCCTGTTATTAAGAAATCTCCCAAGTATGGAGGTGTGATGCTTTGGTCAAGGTATTGGGATCAAATTGAAAAATACAGTCCTTCCATCAAATACTACGTTTAATTTGATAAATTTGTGAACACAAATTTATCAAGAAACTCATGATGAATAAGCTAAAAGGATGTGTCAAGTATGTACGTAATTTATTTACGTGCATGTTTATTTGGTGTTGTTATTTTCATTTTATGTATGCATGTAGTGTGTAATAAAATGGGAGGAGAAAATAGAAACACTTCTCATCTCATATCATTTTATATCAACATAGGCTTCGTAAAACAGCCGATATAAAATTATGTATTTCAAATAAGATTAATAAACTTAATACAAGTATATGTATATCTCTTTTATATGGAGTATACTTCATGCATGATATACTGTATTAGAGAGTATACATTATTGTGTTACGATATCAATACACTTAATTATATTAGCAAATAGCAATAAAACTTTGAGGTCTTAATTAAGGCCAAAACACTTGTTGATTCACATCTACCGCGGCTAGGCAGCATATATAGTAATGTACTTCGTATTAAACTTGCATAGACAATAAATAGTAGTGATTTGTTAAACTAGATGTGGAGGTAGTGATACTTTATTTAGTTGTGAAATTGACTTGTGACAGTATATACGTATGCTTTATCACTTTTATGGCAAATTGAAAATAAGTTCAAATAATGTGATGATATTTTCGATTTTGTGTTGGTTGAGTGCAGAACTTGATGTCTACTTAAGAGAGTTCGTACTCACGTTTTATAAAATAAAAAAATAAAAAATATAAGTTTTAAGATGTTTGATTCCATATATTCTGCTATGTATGTATTAAGAATAATATTGACAAGATAAACAACATGATAGACAATATGAGTAGAATATATATACTCCCTCCGATTTTTATTAATTGCAACTTTTGCTATTTTAGTCTGATTCAAATTAAATGCAACTTTCTATTTTATTTCTATTTTGGGTAAACAAAAACCCTTAAAATTACTATTTTACCCTTATAATTTGTAATTTTTTTAATTTTACCCCTTATTAACCTTAATCCCCCATTTACTCAAAACATCCCAAATACACTAATCTAATTATTCCGTCCAATAAATTTCCCCAAACAACACCAATCTCCAAAATCCCCAACTACCCACATTTAAGTGAAGTAGTTTGGGTATTTGTATTTCTAGAGTTCTCTGAAGAACCCTAGATCTGGTTCTTCGTCTTCCTCATATTCGCTCCTTCGCGTCTGTCACTTTCTCCATTCTACCTCCTCCATTCTCACCTTCACTCCTCAAAACTTATAAAACTTGAGTCCCCCACTACAATGGTAGACGTAGATCCACTCATCGACACCTACATAGCAACGGATGACAACAGCGAAGGAACGTTCATCAAGAAACTTATTCTTGATATCCAAAGGGGAGATTCTTTCCCTCGTCGTCTGTACCATCATAAGGATAGGAGGAGTTGCTGTTCTCCCAGTACCTTCCAGGGTTGGGCGAAGTTCTGCAACGTATGGATGATGAAGAGAAAAAACAAAAGGCTGATGGTGAGGGAAGTGGTGAGTCCCAGGGGAAAAAAAAGCTTGATTTCAGTCCTGTTTGTGTAGATGTGGAATGCGAAAGTAGTGAGGGAAGTGATGTGCCGACCTCCAAGCCCAGATCTAACCCTTCCAGGCCGCCGCCGAAGATTAGGACAAAATGGAAGGCGGCGTTGGTGGCTAGGAGGCGTTGGAGGGGTTTGCCTGACAAGGAGGTGGTACTGCTCTCTTCTGATGAGGAGGATGAGGAGGGTGACGGCCCTTCTGTCAAGAAGCCCTCTGCGAGGCGGATGAACCCTAGGGTTCAACCCTCCCAGTGACCCTTGTGTAACGACTCCTAACCCTACCTACCTTTAATTTTTTTTTTGAAAAAAAAAGTCCCTTTTATCTAATTTTGTCAATTTTCTGTTGATTGTCCATGGTATTTGGTTAGTGTTGTGGGATTTTGTGACTAAATCTGGATGCACGTTGTGTTGCTTGGTTATTTGTCAATTCCTACTCTGTTTTATGCTTTACTAATGATGCATGTAGGCTTGGTTGATTATTTGTGAAATCATGGCCTGATGTAGTTGGTGTTGTTGATCAATGTTGGCTTGATTGTTGTTTCCAGCTGGGGTGTAGTTGGTGATGTGGATTAAATTGTAACCGTTGTTTAGTTGATGGTATATGGCATTTGGTGCATATGGATGTTTGGTTGATGAATGATGAGGCTAATGTGTGAATACAATTGTTAAAAGTCCCCTGGTCATACCTTGAAGTGTTCTCAATGATCAAATTAGTAGAGAACACATGACAATCCCTTATGTGGTAGCATTACTTGTATGAAGTCCCCTAGTTGTCTGTGTTATGTACTCTGCCCAAATCCAAATGAGGAAGGGACTCTGTTGACCTTCACAACCCACATGTGTCTTGCTCCAACTATGTGGTTCATGCCTTTGTTGTTGAGGTAACCATGTGGGTTGGTGTTTTATTGGAAAAAAAAAAAAAAAAAAAACCTTCTGATGGATTGCAATGGCCACATAAACTCAGACAAAGAACCATTTCTATTCAATGTAACATGAGGTTACAAAATGACTTTACATTAGACTGCCTTACATGTTTGAAAAAATAATGCAACAAAATACACATAACCACCCAAAAAATAGAACATGTTAAAAACAAAATGACCATACCAACTGTAAGTGGTTATGTGTGGCAGTCCATGTGTTTGTACTTTGATGTGATGAGTCCCTCAATCTGCATCTACCTCCCCATCTTATGTTCCTTGATCAGTCCCCTCATTCACTGGCCTAAACATAGTGTCTAGGTACTCTACTGCCTCCAACACAATTTCTTTCTGCACTGCTACTTGATTTGGTAACTGTCTAAGGTTTTCCAGTTTTTTCTTGTTCATGTGGGGGAGTTTGTACTTGTTCCCACCTTGTACTTTGAGGATCTCAATCGTGCACTTTTGCAAAGTTAGCCAAATATACTTGTTGACTTGGGGATTGAATGCCTCATAAGATTCTTGCACTCTTGTAACTAACTCATCTAGGTTGTTAGGAAAAGACTGATATTGCAATGATTGAATGGACCTAAACAACCCTAATTCAAGCACATTCAAATCTGGTGATTGTGCTGGTTGGAATACAAAATTAATGTTAAATCCATGAGCTGTAGTTGCTGCCATAAACTCTGCATCTGTAGGAACTTGGTGAGGCCTTGCATTGTCCCATTGGATCAAAATGTTTTTTGGCTGACTGTGAGGCCACTTTGAAATAATTGATGGAATGACATGGGTCACCAACATGTCCCTGATGACTTCTCTGTTCACATTCTGTATTGCCTTTGTTTCCCATGTTCCTGCTACTCTGTTTTTACTTGATTTATTGGCTAGTTGTTTCACTGTGAATGGGAACACTCCATATTTCCCATCATGGAGTAGTCCCCCATCTGTGTCATACAAAGGCTTCCCAATTAAGCCCATAAACATTACTTTGAGCTTGAATCTTTTGGATTGTAAAGGCCTATAAGGATCTTCCTCACTAGATAGGAGGTAAAACCTCCTCTTGTCTGGGTTTAGATAGAACCATTTTTCATCTATGTGTATGACATGGTTCATATCCACAAATGTTGGGTCCTCATTACTTGCCAATGGATTTATGTATGATAAAAATCCATTTCAGCCTTGCTATCTTGTGGTCTGAGGTCAGTGCTGGCTTGTTGGTACTTGTGTGTGTTCTTAACCTTCCCTTTTCTTCAACTTGTGGAAGGTTGACTGGGATATATGTAATCCTGCTGCATAACTCCTTTCTGTCTGCCTTAAATGCAAAGGCACTGACTGCAGGAATGCATCAGAAAATTGCTTTGCCTTTCTGCCAACTCTGCTCAACTTCTTGGTCCTGACATCAACCAAATTGCCCTGTGCCATCTGTTTTTTTACGTCTGAAAATATTCTTGTGATGGTTGATTTATGCACATTGAAATTCACTGATAAGTGCTTTAAGTGACCTCTTGGTAAGTTACCTTGATGCATGTTTACCAACATTGAGTCCACTACTTCCCTTCTTTGTTTCATTGTCAGGTTTTTTCGTTGAATGTGTTGAGTCCCATTGTCAGTGGGTTGTTCCATTTGCTGGTCCCCTGCCCCATCTTCTCCTTTTGTGTTCTGCTGCCCTTGGTCTTCTCCTTCTGTGCCTTGCATTATTTCATCTTACGAGTCGTAGTAATCCATACCTAGGTCTTGCATATCCTCTGCATAATCATAGTACAATTCTGCCACTTCTTCTGTGAGAATCTGATCAACATCAAAGTACATAGAACCAAATTCTGCCATGGTTGACTAACGTGTTTTGTTTGCTTAGCCTCAGTTTTTTGAAGTTATGGCGGCTGCTCTGATTTTGAGAAGAAGATGAAGGGCGAAGAAGAAGCAGCTGCCTTTGAAGGGCTTAGGGTCTTAGTTGGGCTATTAATTTTAGATTAAGGAATTTTTTGGGTATATATTGGGCTTAAATTTCTGTAATTAATCACTAAACTAGGGTAATTTCAGTTGGATGAATGTTTAATTTTTTGAATTGACAACATTGAATTCTCTCTTTTGGAGGAGGTCTAATTTATGAGGCCTCATAAATATGAAGTACAATGGCTATTTATATGCTTCAATTTCAGAATATTTGGTGTTTTGTATGGAAAATTTTTGGAGGGAATTTAAATTTCCCAAAAATTTCAGCCATCTGAAATTTTGGGGAAAATTTTGGGGGGAAAACAATTGGGGGGGGGGGGGGGGAAAAGTTCAGCAATAATCCAAGGATTTTCCTAAGGGTGGGCCACACTTTCTCTCTCCAAAAACTTTAATCACCTTTAATTAACCTCACTTTCATATACCCCTTAACTTTTAGCTCGTGAACCGCATATAGCCCCAAAGTTGCATTTAATAAAAATTGGAGGGAGTATATATATATATATATATATATATATATATATATGTATTATTTTATTTTATTTTATATTTTTTTTTGACAAGAGTAGAATTTATATTGATACAATCATATATGATTGTCATAATTGTGTAAAAAATAAATATCACATCAATATTCATAGTGTTATGATTAACATTGTTTGGTTATTGATACGATACTTTTGACTTTTCTTGTGAAGACGGAAAATATAAATATAAATATAGGTCGTAGTATTTTATTTTTATAGTCATATTTTCGTATATTATTGTAATTTAATAATATGTAAAAAGGTTAAAATTACTTTTCTATTTATTTACTACATTGAATGCACCAAGTAATTGACTAACATTCTGCAAGTATACCATTAGTCAAATAGTCCTTTCTCTTAATATAATTCAAAATTGGTTAGAATGTGAGTTTGAGTCGTTGAGGTCCCCTATATATAAGTATGTACTTCCTCCGTTTTATAAATATTGCAACAAGAATAAAATTACGCATCCTAAAACACATTTTATATGTTAAATATGTATAATTATATAAGAGTAAAACTTATAAAAAAAGTTGATATTGTGTAAGTATTTTACGAGACGAATCTAACAAGATCTCATATGAATATATTTTACTTAATATATAAATCATAATACGTGGTCAAACAAGCATGATAAATAATGCAAAAGTTCAGTTATTGCAATATTACAAAAACGGAGGAAGTAGTATATAGTCAAACTTAAGATGAACAAAATTTCTCCAACGGCACAAAAACACCGTTTGAAAAAAGCCTCCAACGGCTATATTAATGGTTGGGCTTTTTGTTCATGCACCAAATGATTTTGTTGGGTTGTGTGCGTTATGCTGACCAGTCTATGGGCCCAGTGACTTAGCCCCTTTTAAGAGACAAGCCCGGTTTAAATAAAGCAAATGAAAAATAAACCTCCACTACCAAATCGCAGAGAGTACAAAAACCAAAAAAAAAAAAAAAAAAAAAAAAAAAGAAAAAAAAAAAAACTTGGTTTCAAACTCTCAATTCATTCAACTAATGCACCGTTGTAAAATTTGTTCATTTGACTTAAATAGGCAAAACTTATACTAAGAGTGCATTAATGATATATTAATAAACTTAACAAATGTTTCAAGCTACTCCAATGGCAAGCTAAATAAAAAAAATGATCACATCAATTAGAGCAAAAACCTACACACTAAAGTAAACCTTATTCCAATCCAATCAACCTACTCAATTAAAGTATGCAAATTGAGAGTAGCCACTATCCTATATTAAGATAAGTACAATCAAATAATCAATAACTTAAATCATAGATATACAAGAAAATTAAGATTAGTTGCACCAAAGGCAAGAACATACAAGACAAAGTTTCTACTATTTGTATTTTTCCTCTAAAATAAGAAATTAAAAATTTCACATTACTACTTTGCATCACAAAAATGTAGAGTATAAGAAATTGATTGAAGATGACATTCGGCTAACTCACATCACCATCTTTTCTTGTTCATCTATGGGAATCATACACATGTGAGAATAGATTCCACTCTGTATTATCATTATAATTAATTAAATAATTTACTTTATTAATTTTATTTATTTATTTTCTTTTTATCTGCCATTATTATGTTTTAAACCAACAATCATCAAAGTCAAGGTGGCCCACTAACACCATTTCATCTTTGTTATGTGAGTGGGGTCCACCATCCTTGCTGTTCCACATGCAAAAACGTCGTCGTTTTACCCTTACCCACCTCACGCTAATCAAACACCACGGCATCACATCTTTAATGTTTATTGCTCGTTGCATTCTCACCCAACAAATATAATAATCGCATTAATTAATCATAGTTTTAATAATTGCATGAACTTCTTTTTCTTAAATTTTACGTACCACGTATTTTTTTTGGTTATCTTGTAAATGTCTTTATGCCAACTAATTTAAATAAATCTCTTGACATCGAACTCCTTACATATCACTCTATCACATGTCATTAATTTTAATCAGCCGAGTTAATATAATATGGAGTTTACATCAAAAATAAATCTTGTATACATTATTGTCCAGTACTTTGCATAATGTATGATTATCTATCGAGTATACGAGTAACGAGTACCCCTATTTTAATAAATTACATAATTCCCCTAGTCTAAGGTATGAGTCATACCGTATGACCAAACACAACAGTAAACTGCAAATCTTTTCTGGGTTTCCCCAACGAAAGAAATCAAATTTGCAAGGTAAAGTGAGCAAATGAGCAAAGGAAAAAAAAAAAATGAAATAAATAAAGGAGGGAAAAACACACATATTATACTTTATACTGTAATTAATAAAGCTAAAACTTTTTTCAATTCAACCAACAAACAAAAAGGGGAAGATTAAAAAAGTGGGAAATTTCTTCCTTTGGATTCTCATTCTCTTTTCTCTCTCTCTCTCACTTTGATCTCACGCCTACAAGCTCATTTCCCCATTTTCTGTACTGGGTTCTCTAAATTCAAGCTAATTAATTTCTGGGGTTACTTCTCTTTTCTTGTTAAAACTCCAATTTTTAATTTCTGGGTTGTTTATGCAGCAACTAAACAAGAGATTTCTGGGTTTATCTCCTCCATTTTGTTGGATTAGGTAAAAAAAAATTGGTTGGCTTTAATTTATTTGAAGTGGGTTTGGTTTAATTTGTTCTTATTTAGGCTTCTGGTAGAGATTCTTTTGGTGTTTTCTGGGCTTATAAAAGTGTATTTTTTCATTGCAAAGTGTATGTAAAACTCTGTCAAAAAAAGTCCCCCCTTTTTATTTTTTCACTATTTATGAGTAAATTAGTTCAAAATTTGGTTAATTTCTGTAAAAATTTCACCTTTTTTTGGTAGTCATAATTTGTGATTTATAAGAACCCTAAAGAATAGATTCTTCCTCTGGCTGAAGAGCTAAGAGGGAGGTTTAACATTGTGGAGATCTGGGAATTGTTCCGTGCTCTATGTCCTATGAGGACATTATTTAATTCTGAATCTTGTAAAGAAACACATTATCTCAATGTTCTAAATCCACAGTCATGGCTTCAAGTTGAAAGAGGAAAATTTTCTAAGGTAGCAGCTGCTCAAGCATCTACCTCAATGTAAGTTGTAATTTCTAAGTTTTGCTTGATTTTTGTAAGAATTTTTAGAATTTATTTTAGATGATTGTTGATTGTTTTGTTGATTGATAGTTGTAATTTGGTATTTGTAGTGGATCTCTTATCAAGGTTCCTGAACCACCTATTGTCCCGCACTTTAAGCCTCTTGATTATGTACAAGTTTTAGCTCAAATTCATGAAGAACTCGAATCGTGTCCGAAGAATGAGAGGTCAAATTTGTATTTACTACAGTTTCAGGTGTTTAAGGGATTAGGAGAGGTTAAGTTGATGCGTAGAAGTCTTAGGACTGCCTGGCTTAAGGCTAGTAGTGTTCATGAAAAGATTATATTTGGGTCATGGTTGAAGTATGAGAAGAAAGGAGAGGAAATTATCTTTGATCTACTTGGCTCTTGTAGTAAATGTGCTAGAGAGACTGGGCCGATTGATGTGGCTTCTGAACTTCAAGTTGATTGTGGTTCACGGTCCTCTGAGGATGCGTCCATCAGTGGGAGTGAAAGTGCTGAGACTGTTGTTTTTCGGATTGGGAATGAGAGAGTACACTGTGACAGACAAAAAATGGCTCGTCTTTCAGCTCCATTTCGTGCTATGTTGAATGGTTGCTTTACTGAATCATACTGTCAGGAAATTGATTTCTCTGAGAATGATATATCACCTAAGGGTATGGAAGCCATCAGTGCATTTAGCAAGGCTGGGAATTTAGATGAAGTCTCTCCAGAACTACTTGTAGAAATATTGATTTTTGCTAACAAATTCTGTTGTGAGGGCTTGAAAGATACATGTGATCGAAAACTTGCATCACTTGTTTCCTCCAGGCAGGATGCAGTGGATCTTCTGGAATGTGCAATTGAGGAGAATTCTCCAATACTTGCAGCCTCATGCTTGCAAACTTTTTTACATGACCTTCCCGATTGTTTAAATGATGATAGGGTTGTGGAAATTTTAGGCAATGCTAACAGGGAACAGTTGTCTATTGTGGTTGGACAAGCCTCATTTTCACTCTTCTGTTTATTAAGTGAAGTTTCCATGAGCCTTGATGCTAGGTCTGACACATCTGTGTTATTCTTGGAACGATTGGTGCAATCCGCAAAGGATAATCGACAAAGAATGATAGCTTTTCATCAGCTAGGTTGCGTGAGGCTTTTTCGGAAAGAATATGATGAAGCTGAACAGCTTTTCCAGAAAGCCGTTAAAGAAGGCCACACGTACTCAATTGCTGGTCTGGCTAGAATAAGTTACAATAAGGGCAAGAAAAGTTGGGCGTTTGAGAAGCTTAATTCTTTAGTTTTATCATCAACTCCTTTAGGATGGATGTACCAGGAGAGGGCCCTCTATTATGAAGGAGATAAGAGGTGGGATGACCTTGAGAGAGCAACAGAATTAGACCCAACACTTACTTATCCATACATGTATCGGGCCGCAACCTTTATGAGGAGACAAGAGGCTGAAGCTGCAATTGGTGAAATAAATCGTGTTCTTGGTTTTAAACTAGCTTTAGAATGCTTGGAACTCAGATTTTGCTTCTATCTAGCGCTAGAAAATTACGAAGCAGCCTTTTGTGATGTTCAGGCCATTCTCACTCTTTCTCCTGGCTATCGAATGTTTGAAGGCCGTGTTGCAGCAACCAAACTTCGTATGTTGGTGCGTGAGCACGTCGAGAAGTGGACAACTGCAGACTGCTGGTTGAAGTTATATGACCGGTGGTCTTCAGTAGATGATATTGGATCCTTATCTGTAATATATCAGATGCTTGAATCCGATGCAGCAAAAGGTGTCCTGTACTTCAGACAATCATTACTTCTCCTAAGGTATGCTCTATCATGTTCCGACTTTAAATCTCATGGACCAGCTTTAAAGGGGCATTTTTTGCACTAGGTTTGTCTTGGTCAGTTTATATAATCGTGTTAACAGTGCTGTAGGATTTTTTAAAGCGGCATTCATTTGCACTAGTTTTGAAGCATTGAAAAGTTAAAATTTGTAGATTACATGCTTTATGATATGGAAACTAGGAAAAACATGGCCTTGCTTTACTTTAAAACTTGGAAACTAGGACACGGTGAAAGTTTAACATTATGGGACATACGTGAATGCTGCTTGCTGTTATAGGCATCTAATTCTGTTCTCAACCAGGTTGAATTGTCCTGAAGCAGCCATGAGAAGTTTGCAGTTGGCTCGTCAACATGCTTCAAGTGAAGATGAGCGTCTGGTTTATGAAGGCTGGATATTGTATGACACTGGACACTGTGAGGAAGGGCTTCGCAAGGCAGAAGAGTCGATAAAACTCAAGAGATCATTTGAGGCTTTCTTCTTGAAAGCTTATGCATTGGCTGACTCTAGTCAGGATCCATCATGTTCTTCAGCTGTTATTACACTTCTTGAGGATGCTCTGAAGTGCCCTTCAGATAGGCTGCGAAAAGGTCAGGTATGGTTTTCTTGGCATCACCCTTCTTTTTTTTTGTCAATTTCCAATTTGATTGGGAAGGCATGTACACATAAGTACTGTAATCGAAATTGGTCTTTGCATAGATATACACTCAAAATTCCTTTCTTATTGCATTTTGATACCATGGCTTCATCTAAAACGTTTTCTTAGAGGTATTGAAAGCTGTCATTCTGTTCTTCAAATGTGGTTAATCTTTTTATGTCTGCCCCTCTCCATGGCTTGTGGGTGGTTGTAGCTTCAACATAATTTTGTCCTTCTTCTGGGACTAGTAACCTCATCTTTGTCTTTTTATCTTTGCCAGAAATACTACATAAGATTGAGCTAACAACTGGATTTATCCTTGAGAATATTGATGCAATTGAGTGTACTATGAATTAGCCACAGTTGCTAGTTAGTTACTGTTAGATAGTATTTATTTCATGGTCCTTCCAGAATTGTACATAAGCTACTCCTAGATTATCTTCCCTTTGTTCCTCAATTCCTGGTTAAACAGGATAGACTGTTTTAAGTACGTGGAGTCATTATTTTCCCATGTTTAGTACGTGCTAATAAAATGCAAACATGACAGGCTCTGAACAATCTTGGGAGTGTCTATGTTGATTGTGGAAAATACGACTTGGCAGCTGACTGCTATGTTAATGCCCTTAAGATCCGTCATACCAGAGCTCATCAAGGCCTTGCTCGAGTTCATTTTCTCAAGAATGACAAGACTGCTGCATATGAAGAAATGACTAAGCTAATTGAAAAGGCGCAGAACAATGCATCTGCATACGAAAAGAGGTCAGAGTACTGTGATCGTGACTTGACCAAGGCAGACCTGGAAATGGTTACCCGATTAGATCCACTTCGAGTGTATCCATACCGTTATCGAGCTGCAGGTAAAATACATTTTACTTGAACTTCTGCATAATAGAACTCTAGGGTTGGAAAATCTCTGATTGTGTGTCTCAATAAAGGATTCTGTAGGGTGTTGTTGGGGGCTTGTCGCTTATTTTATTCCGATTTGCCTTTTCCTATTTTGTGGTTCAGTGTTTGAAACAGATGTCTGTGCTTTAGTAGTTTCCCTGGTTGTCCTTCAGATCCGTCATCTGTTATACAGTATAAATTTATAAGTTCCAATAAACAATAGTAAGATACTAAGGTCTGATATCCTTTACTAAAATCTCATTTGAATAGTTGCTCGAGGAGTCATTACCTCCAACTGAGGCACAGAATTGATGATAATGGATTGAGGGCATGCTGTGGTGATCAGATGCTACAACTAGATCTCTCCTAATGGTTTTCTTGTTGTTTTGTGCAGTGTTGATGGACAGCCACAAGGAGAAAGAAGCCATAGAAGAGCTCTCGAGAGCGATAGCATTCAAAGCTGATGTCCACTTGCTGCACTTACGAGCAGCATTCCATGAGCACATCGGTGATGTCATGGGTGCCCTCCGGGATTGCAGAGCTGCTCTTTCTGTTGATCCGAACCATCAAGAGATGTTGGAGCTTCATAGTAGGGTGAACACCCATGAGCCCTGACCATTCTAAAGAAATTTGCATGTTCATTTCTTGTAAATTCCTAAGCATATGTATTCGAATGAGGTGTCATTATTTTTTTCGCCTCAAGTTTTGTAACCTTTATGTTCAGTGTAGTGTATTTAATTACAGTGAACAGAAAATGAAGAAATTCTTATAGCTTCTGGAAGGGCTGTTACCATTGACGCATTCGCCGCATCCTAAAAAGTGTTGAAACCCAACATTTTAATCAACACCAATTCTTAACTACTCTTTAAAGCAGTACATAATCCTTGCAAACATCTTTTATCTTCTAAGGACTTATATTGGAGTGCACAAACTAGCCTTAGATAAGGTATTGGCTAAGTTGCCCTGAGCTTGTTATGAATGTTGTCTAAAGATTGCCTTAAAAATTTGAGTATAAAGGCGCTATAGAATGCCATGAAAAGCATACTAATTCGCCCTAGATTGTGCCTTAGAGCTGAATGTAGTTTCTTTTGCCTGATCAGAGTGATTGTGAGCATGTCTATGACCTTGTTCGTGGCATGCATGCCAATTGCCGGTCACAAGACTGATTGTGGTTAATATTGCCTTGGCGGAGATATTTGTATAGGTACAAAGATTACCTATATGTATATAACGCGATATATTTGGTTGTAATAAGGTTTAAAATACGTTTTACGATCCTTTTTTCATGATGATCATTCGCATTGATGTCCAAAATTATGGCCTACGACAAAAAATCTCAAGTCTAACAATTATTACACAATCCATAAAGAAACTCTGATTTTCCAATAAGAAATATATTATGAATATGAATCATATACTCTTCAAAATCGATTTACTACAATGATTTACATATTTCACACAATGTACCAAGATGACATATTTTACAAGCCTAAAATGTGTTCCTAAGCAAGGTTAAGGCCCTTTTCCATACAAATCATTCTCGAGTTTAATGTTTACAATTTCCATAGTAGTTATTTAGTGATCCAATGAGACTTCAAAGTTTACATAAATGCTCCCCTTAGAAAATTGCTTAAAAAATGATTTAGCCTTTGCTTTTAACCAGCATTGTTAGGGACAACTCCTGTACTTGCATTAATGTCAATCTTAGTCTCACAAAAAAAAACGTTGATCTTAGTTGCCCTAACATCGGAATAGACCTTGTTACACCTATGTATGTCTAGTTGACAATGGAATTGGATCATCTTTCCCCTTGAAAAAGTTTATAATTGCGTTACAAAATTAGCAAATTGACGTGTTTTCGAATAGAGGGGGGCAAAGGGCAAATCTATTGATAAATGATGGTAGTCATCAAAATGTGCAATCACTATAGTGAATTTTCATTTGATATAATTATGGTACGGAGTAGAACATTATAGAGTAGTAAAGCTCCTTAGTCGACACAATAACTATACCTGAATTTGACACGAAGAAACATGAACCTGGCACGACATAATAGATTGTATATTTGTATACAGATACGAATACAGAATACTAGAACAACCAATATTCCAGAATTTGGAGAAGGGGTAGTTTTAATTTTTCCTCTCAAGTCGTGTGATCGTATCTCCAAGGTTCCGGAGGATTTTATCATGAAAAAGAAGTGTGAAATTGGGGTATGTCTTCAAAAGCTAACTCCTTTCCTATCTAATTATGATTCCTTGCTCATCTGCTCTTCAATTTTCTATGAACTGTGGAATCCTAAATCCATTCATATAACTTTTCATGTATAGATTATTATGTTGAGACTCACATTTCTGTATGAAAATCATTGAGATAGTGAGATTGATCAGCTAAACTTTGGCCCTATTTATGTGAAATAGACTAATAGGATTACTGCTTATCTGGGCATCATCCATTGTTATTAAGATTGAATCTTGGAAAATTCGTTTTTTTTTTTTTTTTTTTTTTTTTTTTTTTTTGGTTTTTTTGGTGGTGGGGGGGTTCATGTAGGAGACTTAGAAAGATAATTTACTATTTTACTTAATTGAATGTTAGTGGATGGTTCTTGGAAGGTTTTTATAGTTTCATGGTCCTGGTTGGTATAGGGTTCAGGTAGGATATAATGTTAGGCCTTGTTCAGTTCGACTTACTTTCACTTAATTCATACAAATTAAGTTCAAACAAAATAAGTCGAATAGAACTGACCGGTATAAATTAAGAGTTTATTTCTTCTCTGTGGTGTATGTCTGCACAGCCAATTTTGAGAGTTTCGGACTTGTGTGGTGTTATTACTTGAATTTTAGTAGTATTGTGTAGTGATAAATTCGTTCCTTCGTGTTAGAATCAGTGTGTGTTTTTCGCCACCTTTGTTATATTGATTTCTTGTTTAATCACAAAAATATTGGGGTTTAATTAGTCTGATGCCTTTTATTAATAATAGATCAAAAGAAAATGTGTCCCATGCTGTTCTTTGTAAGAATAATAGCGAACCTGAATATTTGCAGGTAGCTTCACTGTGTTATTGTTAATGGAGAATTTCAAGATTGAGTGCATTTTGGTCGGAGTTCTCTTTAACATTATAGTAGGATGCCATGGAAGGTCTCACTCTTGTATGAGACTTTACAATGAAGGTGGTGCTCCAGCTGTTCTTCAATCTTCAGAATGTTCCTTTGAGTATGTTCATCCTAAGAACCCGAATCATACAACTAAATGCCAGTGTTCTTCACTAAAGGGGCGAAGGAAGTACCAAGAGGATCGTGTTTTTTGTGATCTCGATATGCAGATTGATCTTCTTGGTAATTGCTCATTGTTTGCCTCTTCTTTGTTGACCTCCCTTGCATTTGTATTTCTTTTTACCAATACTCTGGTATGTCTTGTGAATACGGTGCATAGTTGATACGAAATATTTTTTAGTTAAACTGCGTAATAGATACCTAAAAATCATTATTTCTGCTCTAATAAACAATACCAAATGATGCATGATTTATTCTTAAATTTTCAACAGGATACCAATTGTGAAATATATACTTCGTATAAAGCTATGCATAACCATGTAATGCCTTCCAACTTTCCTTGCTTTGCTCGAGACAGAATGTTGTACTTTCCTTCTTTATTATCACGGGGAATTGTCATGGGGCTGATGGGTGTGAGCTGATGCATTAAAAGATGTTAACCATTTTGTTTCCTATTATGATATGGAAATCAGCATGATTTATGATGATGCTCAGTTTGATCACCTTGAACCTAAAAAATTATACAAAGTTTCTGTTGGTGATAGGACTAAAAACAGAAGAAAGCAAATAGAGGAGAAATCATAAGATTCAACTTTGACGCAGGTAACTTAGGTCAAGAAAATGTGAAGATTGGTGTAGCGGCAGTGTTTGATGGTCATGGTGGAAAAGAAGCCAGTGAATTAGCTGTTCAACTCCTTCCTTACTATATTCAACTTCACATTAGTTTTTTAAGTCAGAAAGAAATGGAGCTCTTTGAAGACGGTCACCATATGGCTTTCCCATTGGATACAGAGTTCAACTCTTTGGAGACTCGTCTTAGAAGGTTCATGTCAATATATCTAGGATGTCAGATCAGGGGACGCTTTGGATTTTAACTTGTTGGCTTGTTTTATTTGTTTACTGATTACACTTTTTAATCTGTTTTTTTTTCTAATTTTTTAAAATAAAATTTAGGCATCGTTCGTATGAACACTGACCCTAGTCTGAACTTAATTTTCCTGATATGAGTTTATCTTAATCTAGTAGATATTATTGACCTTACCTGAAGTAATTTCTAAATTTTTTTTTTTTGACTGTTGTTTTGTTGTGGATGTGGTTGTCCAATAGCGCCTATATGCTGAAATCTTGAACTCTGTTGCATTTTAACTTTGATTTAGGGTACATAATGACTTTGAACATCACATTGAAGCAATCAATTTGTATTACATTTCAGGCGTATGAATGAATCAAAGACAATGGAAATTATACAGGAAGCAGTTCTCCTGGCAGTTCACAACATTGATTTAACATTTTCTGAAGTTTGTTCTACTATCTTCATCTAAAACCGGATTAAACTTTATGAAAGCTTCCGAGTGTAAAATTAATTTCATTGTTCATCCAAAAATGGGGATTAAGGCTTTGATTGATTGATTGATTGTTCGTCCAAAAATGCAGGTGGCCTTAAGAAAACATTTGCTATCAGGAACAACAGCCACCATAGCTATTCTTGTGGATAATGAGCTGCTGATTGCAAATGTTGGTGATTCAAAGGCATTTTTATGCTTAGAGATGATACAAACCTGTGATGTTACCAACAACAAAAGTAATTGGCTATTTGGTTTCAATGATTTCAACATTGCTGGACTGCTTAATTTATATTGCTGCTGGTTCAGAAATTTTAGATTATGATTTATGTATTTGAACTGTTATAGGTACCTCCATGACCAGCTTCCAAGTCATAGAACTAACAGCCGATCATCATCCTGATAGAGATGACGAAATGGCCCGTGTTACAGCTGCTGGAGGGTTTGTGTCTCTATTGGGAGTGCCTAGAGTTAATGGTATCCTTGCTGTATCACGATCCATTGGTGATGTGTACTTAAAAAGGTAATTATGTTCAACACACTTGCTTTCAGTAGTTATGCCTTGAGTGAAGCCAACCTTAGATTCATTGTGTCCCTTGTCTAAACTATTAAAAACCTTTCTCTCAGAGTTTCAGAACTCTGCTGCAAGTATGCTCTTTTGTTTTTGTAAGTGAATATCGTTACTATGCACAAAAGGGAAGTAAATGTAGACAAGTTGGGAACCCTAGTTTCCGGTACAACCCCTTAAAAAACTTTAACAAGCAAGCTGATATTCACTTCTTCAAGTGTATGATAGATTTAATTTCTGTATATTATGATTTGTTATCTAATTGTGAGATGCATTAATGGTTATATTATATCCCTCATACCAGAAAGTAACATAATAAAAATGGTTATTTATATTGTTCTCTTTTTCAGATATGGGGTGATAGCAGAACCAGAGGTTAAATGGTACCATTTGGATGCAAGTGCAGTCTTTCTGGTGGTTGCATCTGATGGCATCTTCGAGGGATTGAACACACAAGAGGTTTGCAGACTTTTGCACGAAGCATATTCTCAGGATGAAAACCAAAATTATTCGAGATCATCTAATTGTCAATCCTCATCATGGGCCGAATGCATTGTGAATAAGGCATATGAGAAAGGCAGCACAGATTACTTGTCTGTTGTTCTAATTCCCCTAAATAATGTGATTACTTGAAATTAACTGAGAAATTCATTGTACCGAGGTCAGTTTAAATCATACACTAATACTGGTTTGTTTAGTATCTTAGCCAATTGTTTTTTAGAACAGTGACCAAATAATGTAGATACTAATCTACAGTATTTATTATTGTGCATTCTTTGAAGTCTAAAAACCAAAAACTGAAGACATAGATCCGAGTAGAGCACATTTTTGGCAATTGAGTAGACAGATCAGAAACAAGTAGGTTCGAAACACCTTTATTCTATTTATTTGTTCATCACTTGGTTTTTGGTTTATTCCCTCTTAAATCTCCTGTCTGATTGATGCAACTTTTAAGTTTGATCTTAGGAGCAACGATTCCAAAACCCTAGTTAACAACTAGTTTGAACCTTAACAAAGTTCTCTTCAAGTAAAAGCTCAATAATCTCAACTTTTAATTCATAAACGTCCTCCTCAAATAATATAATTGACATACAACTAGTATATATAGGAAAAGCAAATCTATCCTACTTGCCCTGCAAGCAAACTAAATAATAAGCCCTAATAATTAATTAATGAACCAAGAGAACCCACTAATTAATTAACACAACTTTGGAAGCCCAAGGCCCCATAACTACTATGAAGAAAATAATAAAAACATTATTAAAAACTCACTTGTAAAACCCCTACTTTAAGAGTAAGGTAAAACCAAGAGAGTACCTAAATAAAGCAATAAAAATAGTTATAAGAAAGGGGACTCAATTCACATCACTGACTGCCTGCATGATTACTCAAGCCTCCTGTTTCAAGCATCTTGTTGATATTTCTTTATCGAACTTTCTTTTTCTGCATTCTAATTCTGGTTAGGATTTTCAAGAAAAATAAAAAAGCGATGGAAATATAAGTAAAGTAAAAGGTATATTAGATATTGAAATGAAATCTCCAAATACATCAGCTTTGCACTAAAATCTGTCAAAATTTTAATCCTGCTACATATTTACAACCCTGCTTTTCAATAATGAAATGAAATACTTCTGTTTCGATAATTCAGTAAGCACGTATAGTTACTAATACAACATGTGCACGGATGACTTGCGTACAAAGGTGAAAAAAAACGTCACAAAATAGGTGTAGGCAAGTCTTTCCTTGCCACTTCCTTGTTGGCATCGTCTCGATGGGAAAATTAGTACCGGTTTTCTCTTCTTGTGTGTTTCTGAACATTGAGTAGATTATATCTTCAGGGTTTCATAATCTTTTTGCAACTTTTACAGAGAATTAACTATTCTGATTCTTGGTCTCAAAGTAAAATGTTCTAGAAACTCCCTCAGAAAAAACACCAAGCATTTCTGTCTTTCGTCACATTCAGCTCATCCTGAAGGGCCTGGTTTATATAAACCATGAATAAGCATCTGCAACAACATTCACTCCTTTCCTCTGCCCCATCATTTATTGTTATGTGCTGACCCCTGTCGCTAACTATTCTTTTTCACGAAAGAATGCACTTATAGTTCCAAACTTTCAATGATCAGCTGGGAGGTGATTGGAAATAAGGATGCTGCAGAGCATCATCCACAGTCAGTCGATCATCCTGTACACATAACACGAGAATAAAACATCTATAAAACACAAAGCAGAAGTTAAACCATCCAACCTAGTCGCAGAAACGTGCGTCAATGCTGCCTTTTATGCACTCTTTTTAGTTACTAGCATCAAAATATTCTCACAACCCATTATAGCCATTAGCCAACAAGCTCAATTCCATCCAAAGCTGATTTGGTTACTAAACATAGGTATTTTACTTCGTATAAGAATGGAAAAGAGATTTTTTGACATTTTGAAGATGAAAAATGAAGCATTATTTGGAGAGAATGGACATTAATATATTTGTTAGAAAATGGTTGTCCACAAAGTCAAGTGAGATCCCCAGCAGTTGAGCAGATGAAAACCACTTCACCAGATAATAATTAGGAAAAAAAATAAAAAAATAAAATATACAGAAACTTTACCGGATCCCAACGTAAAAGCTGTCGTACTAGACGCATGGCCCAGACATTTGGAAACCTGATAACAATGTGAATTAGGTTCAAGAGTATCTATAACCTGACCAGTATGATGTAATTTCAACCAAATAATTAAGAGTAATGGTAACTAACCCTATATTAAGAGGGTCTCTACTTTTTATAAGATTCGAGAAGAATTCTTCAGAACATTTCCATGAAGCTGGTGAAGCTTTAGCCTGCAGATATACATTTAGTATATTAACCAGCACATTTGAATGAATTGGAATACAGTCAACCACATAGAATAGTATTAACAGTAAAGCAAATAGTTCTGTTTCTGTAGATCATGTTATCTCTATATGCCAAGCACAAGCACTGCCTTCTTTTTTCCCCTTCTAGAGGACCAGCCCTAGAGAGCTCTTTTGTGGGGGAAAGGGGGTGAGGGGCTCAATTCACAGGAAGACCAAATAACTTAAAGGCTGGGAAAGCAAACCCGGCAGGGTGACAATGAATCCCACCCAATATCTAAGTTGGGAAAATGAGAGCCAAACACCCAACATTATGGTTGGGACTTTGGAGATGGCAGGTGGAAGCACAATCACTGATTGTGATAATCACAACCACTATGTGAGTGCAAGTAGTCACACAAAAATAAATCAAGACCTACCCAAATTATGATATGAAGTAAAACATTAAATAATTAGTGGATCAAATAAAATCAATTAAAAAGCAGGGGCAATCTGGTTTAAACTCGGAGTAAACAGGCATTTAATACGTGACATGACTATCTTGATCAATACAGAATAAGGGAAAGTTGGAATAAAGTTCAAGGTTAACCTAAAACAGATTCTACATATAAGATATTCACCTGGTCTTGTGGACCCTTGCCAGGATGACGTGTACTGGAATGGCCAGGGACTAATATGCACATTTCCATGAAGGACCTAAGCCTGACCAAAGTGAGAAAAAAAGTAGCATCTTATCAGCAATAAAAGCCTTAGTTTCTCAATAGTACTGTCATGTACATGATTATTCATTTAACAACATATTAGCATCATTCAACACCATGAGTCCATAAGCCATATTTGTGTAGCTACATCTCAATTGAGGAGATAGATACTGAAGCAGAATTTCAAATGCTTCATTGCCAGCGATCATTCAACTAAGGCAAAGATGTCATAGTAGTAAGATGCTCAAACTACAATTTCAAATTTAAACCCCAGTTTATCAAGTGTATGTTAAAACAATCTTTGACATCATAATGATAAGTTGATTAACACAGTAGCATGCAGCATTTCAATAAGAAAAGAAAATTCTCAGAATTTCCATGAGCAACAGCTGACCACAGAAGATATAACTATCTCCTGCATAAATTATTCACATTTGAAAATATTTTAGTTTTTCACTGAGCAAAACACCCATAAAGCATCTGACACAGTTATAGGTGAGCAAGAAAAAGGCAAACATCTTTTTAAGCAAGGCTAGCAGGACAACAGGAACTCCTTCCATGGGACAACATGAACTCCTTCCATGCAATAATGCTAAAGATTCGTCACTTCAATCACTTGTAGTGTCAACAGCAAAGAATCAATTCAGTGAAGTAGGTAGATTATTTATGAACATACAACATTACGACAGATCTCACCTATAAGCAAGCTCCTTCAAGTCTTCATTCCAACCTTCAAGAAGCTTATCTAGAAGGGCATGGGATAAAGAGCTAATCTGGAAAACATCTGTTGATCCCAATACCATCTCCAAGAATACAACTCCAACACTCCACATATCATACCTACCAAAAAAAGGAACTTAGAACAGATGTATCTGGAAAACAAGGCATTTTTATGTGCTTCATTATTGGGTTGTTCCAATATTGAGTGTTGTAGCTAACATAAAGACATGGACATTTAAGTATAAATAAATAAATAAATAAAAATGCTTCATGAAATTAAACTTTTCAGCTAATTGGAATTGCATACTTGAGAGTTCTG
The DNA here is from genome assembly GCF_001683475.1 of Chenopodium quinoa. Lineage (NCBI taxonomy): Eukaryota > Viridiplantae > Streptophyta > Magnoliopsida > Caryophyllales > Amaranthaceae > Chenopodium > Chenopodium quinoa. Next base: position 3,211,592 of record NW_018743212.1, on the reverse strand, counting down.
CTTGTAGGTCCCTGAAACCAACTTGTATTCAATAAAGCTTCCGGGGAGTGTACTCAAATGTCTGTTCAGCTCTGTAATTATAAAAAAAAAAAAAAAAAATAAATAAATAAATAAAAAAAAGGGAAATTATGTAACCCATAACAGTAGAAACTACAATAGAACAGTATATTTCTGACTACAAATTCTCAGTCATAAAAACCTTCAAATATAGGATTGATAGAATATGGATGAAAATAATACTTTATTTTAATTTCCCTCTTTGAAGATAATACATAGTTCAACACTTTTAATCATTGTTTGAAATGACAGATCATAATTAGACTTGTGTCTTCTTTCTGTCTTTCTCCTTTCGCAATGACTAGTGATTGAGGGATCAAAAACAATATAATAATAATTACAGCAGAATCAGATAGAGGACAAATGAAGATTTGCAGTCCACATGTGATATAAATGCAGTCAGCAAGGATAGAACCTGCCTCTGAGATAACTGAAAAATATATATATATCAAATTCATATTAAAGCAACTCAAATGATGTAGTAATATGTTTTCATATGAACATCTTAACAGCCCTATCTGGATTCTGGAAATCTGTATCATATTTCCTATATGCTCTAGCTCTAGCAACCTTTTTTTTTCCCTTTTGGTTTAAGAGGTTTCATAAAGGGCAGAAATGTAAACAATATCTAATCGCAGGTCTTGGGGACCATCCTCTAAAGACTACCAATTAAACTTAGTAGCACCAACAAAAACAACTATATTTAGGCTGAGAAACAGATTTTATCTAGTCTCAAAGAAATCTTAATATGATCCTAACTAGGAAGGGGAGAAAGCATAAACAGAATTACATATAACCTATGAGCTTTAACACTTCATCACATCATACATGATCTGATAACAGTATGAATAAACCAGACATGAACTGTAGCTGTGAACAACAATTCTGATTACAATAAATGAAAGACATCTAAAGGAAATGCAAAGGTCTCAAGTTTGGAAAGTACCTAGATGGGCCTTTAAATCCATATAAACGCCTCATGGTGAAGTCATCGATTGCACTACCGAAGTCAATAATACGCCTGACAGACCAACATTCACCAAAGGCGGCACAATTGAGGAAATATTGGAGTCTAAAATATCCACTTTCATGTATAGAAACCATTAATAAAATTAAATTTAAAAAAAAAAAAAATACTGTGAAAGGAGTGAATACATTTTTCCTGCAACTTTTAGATCTCCAATTGATTTTCCCTTAACACATTCCCCTGTATCCTGATCTTCAACGCATATTACCATGTTCTCTGTAGAAACAAATTCTCAAATCATTATCCAAGAACCAGGAATCCAATTTAAATTTAAGAGTCAAAATTAATTGTATGGTCAGAAATCAAAAGGAGATACCCAATGTGTGAGCGAAAATTTTGATATGCAAGGTTGCTTTCTCTTGATCCACTATTAAATTTTAACAAACTAATGAAATATGGAAGCAATAGAAGATTTTAGAGGAAAGACCCACAATATAAGTTTTTAAAAAAATAATTATATATATACAAGGTACCAAAAAAAGGAAACAATTCTCACAGTGCATCAATTTGAAAATAGAAAGAAATAACAGGAAAAATAAAGAGAGGCCAGTCATATAATTCCAACATTAAATCTTCTTGATTTCACCCTGTATTCCCTTCTCTGAACTTACTAATTTGATTGAAACCAGACAATAAAACTTATGAGCCCTGGTAATCCACGATTATGAGATATAGCTTTGACAAGGATGATTGATTAGTGACCGATCACATAGTTTACTCATAAGGTCCATAGGAAGAGATCCATAAAAGATACAGCAAGTTTTCTTCCGTATTATTGCAGGGATAACCCACCTGAATAGAACCTTAAGCACATGAAGGAAAAAAAAAACAACCTACATACAATTCGTGAGACCCTAACATGCCACAATTATCTCTTAAATGATTGATAGCCTATAAACAACTATTAATATGTTTTACAAATCCTTCTAATTTTCTTATTATTTAATTAAGCAGAAATAACATGAAGGAGATTATGCATCACCATTTCAGGATGAATAGTAACAGACAGGGTATCAAGATCCTCACCAGGTTTAATATCTCTGTGGGTAATATTACGATCATGACAAGACTTAAGTGCCACCAACTGAGACAAAGAAAATAAATTATCTCAGGAAATCCAAGTAAGAACTCAAATGCACGTAACAATAACAAGCATACAGAAGTTAAAATATTTTTTTAAAAAAAAAATAATAAATAAATAAAAGAAAAGAAAGAAAAAAACAAAAAAAAAAAAGAACTTGGTAAGGTTCTAGTCCTAAGATCCAAAATAAATAAATAATAAAGGAGTTCTACAAATGTACGGAGCTATATTGAAACATGGAACTCCAATTGCTGGGACGGACTCACATATTGGCCAAGACAAGCATTCTGAATATATAAGACAACTTTCTAGCATAAGCATGCTCCTATTCATTCTTCATTTAAGATTTAACATTAAAAACACAAGTCATAAGTTGCACCTGAACAAGATAACTGAATAAAACAACTCAAATAACAACGTTGCATTTAAAACCTTTACAAGCACGCACCAATTGCTTGATAACACTGCGCATTTCCTCATGTCCTGCTTTTGTTGTCTTAAGCCAATGCCACCATTTTGACGGGCGCAATACCTGAGCATGTCCAGCTCTTTCTGATGGGATTTCATCGACATCTCCAGTTGTGTACATAAGCTTTGACAAAGAAATGCCTTCATGCCTAAAAACAAGCCATATTTCATTAGAACGAGACTCGAAAGATTCCACATATCTTGCAATATGATCAAGGCCTTCTTCATAAACCACTGTCCAAGTTCCATTTCCATGCATAAACCTATCTCCAGGATTCTCAAAGTCCTCATTCTCCTGAATAACAATTCTATGATTTTCATCTGTTCCAAAAGGACCATAAAAATTGGCTCCAAGTTTTCTAAATAATAAGCTTGACATTGTAGATGGTAGAAACCCTCCAAGAGATGTTGAAGCATTTAAGAATATTTCACCAAAATACTTCTCCCGCAACCCACTTAGGTAAACAGAAGATCCTCTCTCCACCTGTTCATAATAAAAAGAAACTAAATACTTGCTTTTAAGTTGATAAATCTCCGCATCTTTTAAATGACGCGACTACACAGCACTAATCAAAATGATAGCTGACAATTCATTTAAGGTACATGAGTAACATGACGATAACCCTTTGCTTAACTCAAATGCACACATAATATAGGCTTCCACACAAAAAGCAAAATTATATTCCCTAAACACAAACAAATGTACTTTAATGCAGCTTACCAGGCATATCGCATAGAAGAAATTTTTTCAATGAATGACAACAGAAAATAACAGCATGACTAATAAGCTGAAGTCAAAAGAGCAGAATGATAATGGTAACTTAGCAACATGCAGGAAAATTGACCACCAAATGGAGGATATAGAAATAAATCACAAGTACTCACTACTCAGACCTACCATTATGCGCTTCAAAATGAACAAGTTATTATCAGAGGACCCACTAGGACAATCATAACGTGATGAGGAGTTTTCTGAATTTTCATTGCATGACTCCATATTAAGATGGTGTCTGGAAAAAGTTCTGTTATTCTGATTCCAATTCCGGGCATTTTCTCCTTGAGAACAATTCCACTGAAAAGCCAACCAAACCTCACCATATGCTCCCTGGCCAAACCTTTTCCTTAGGATATACCTATTCATTGAAAAATAAAATATAGTTTAATGCCATGTGAGGAAGAACCAGAGATCAGCATCATGAACTCATAATTAGAAAAACAGGAACAATAAAAAGAAAATTGAAGAAGAAAAAACTAGTAAACCTTCTTCGTCTTTGATTTCATTTTCAAAATCTGTAAGCTTAAAGGAAAATTTAAAACAGGCCTCAAAAATCAAAAGATACATAGATTCCTAAATACTATAGTACTGCAAAGAGTTGGGGCAAAGAAAATAGAGTTTATACCTCATTTCAGGTTTAGCTTCCTCAAATGACCCAAAACTAGATTCAGCATGCTGAAAAGGGATTGATTCAAGCAGGGAAAGGAAACTGGAAAGATCTTCAGGATATCGGCTATCATCATTACTACCATCAGAGATCATCCCAGAATGAAAGCAAAAGTCATTCTCCACATTTAGCTTCGCAGATTCTCCTAATTCCAAAGGTAAACAGTCTTATAGTCATACTTCGCATACTGTCACACTGTAAAACTTGAAAAAGACACTACAATCCGTAGCTGAAAATAATAACTACTTGATTGAATGTAAAAGGGATGAACTTTCCACACCAATCACCATTTTTCCGTCCTACCTTAATAATGATAAAAGAAAAAAATATTGAGAGGAAAGAGAGCACATTTTGTTCAATAAAAAGATATATATTATACAAACTCAAAACCAGGGGACAGCTCCACTCACCACAGGTATGATCAAGGCGCCCAGGGAGAGCATGAGGGATGTCATAAAGATCTTCAGATATTTCATCCTCTGGATGACTAAAAGTATCCTCCTCATATTCCTTAAGATTCTCATACAAATAGTAACAGCCAAAATTACCTTGCTTGTTTTGCACCTGAAGCAAAAATGACTATCAAAACTTTACAAGAAAATTTTGGCCCATAGACATGGTCAAATGGGAACCCAGCATAACTTAATACTAAAAATTTTAATGGCCTCTATTAATTTAATGACATAAAGAACGGGCTTCAGAAAAAAAAAAACTAAAACAAATACTTAATAAAGCACATAGCCAAATATGCTTTTATCTTTCTGGGGAACGGTAGAATTAAAAGGATTACTTGGTACCTAGAACATTAATGCATACAGGCTATGGCATTAAGGTTTCTCCAAGTCAAAATCATAGTAGAAAAAGAGGTAGGTTCATCTTACCATTTATATCTCAGGACCAAATGAGAAATCTTTGCTGCCATCCCTACATCCTGAGATATAAATGTTAAGATGATCAGGATTATTGACTGTGTTATTGTTCTGTAAATTAGTCAAAGCATGTCTCTGGGGAAGATTTCTGGAATTCACCTATTAACAAATTATGTTATGTACTAATACAGTAAAATAGAAAGAAAATACAGTAAATATCAAGTTACATACATTCTAAACCTACTCATATGTACTTTGTACGCAATAAACTGAAAGGTAGCTAAGGGCAATGAAATTTTCAGTTTGCAATGAACAAGAGGTTATACGTATAATCATGGCACTAATGCGCAACATACAAAAGAAAACAAAGCACCAAAGTGCAGCAATTAAAGGGATTTATGAGCATAGTCAATTGTACTAATTCAAGTTTTTTCGAAAGGACCCGACAGGGACATCAGTTCAAGAGTAGTTAGCAAGAGTTTAGAAGGGAAATTATGACCAGAATGAGAAAGGAAAATTAGAAAAGGCAGAACTCACAACAGCAAAGTGATATACAAAGTCAGCATAAGCCCCCATAAGTCGAAGAAAATTTATACATTCCTTTTAGGATTATTAACTAAATGCCAAACAAATTCCCTTAGAATATGCACTCTTAAACCCCCTACTACTTTGTTCAAAATTTTTTTGGCTTTTATTACTTACCAATAACCTGTCAAACTTTGCCACGATAGGGTAAGCATGTTTCAGTTGAACAAGACTGATGGGAATTTCTGCAGCTAAAACATTGACAAAAGCAAAGAAGAATAATCATGTTACTTTCAGAGACAATGCATGGTAAAGACAATCAATGCTACAAATGGATCGATAAAAATGTTGGCCAAAGAAAGTGCAGCACAATGGACAATAAATGTAACCATGCAAAACCTATATTTAAAAATAATAAATAAATAAAACTGCTACAAATTGAACTTAAATGAAAGTTCCAGAACCAAGAAATGCAAGCCCAAACATTTCAACCGAGTTATTTCCAATTACAACAAGGCTGAAAAAATCTCCATGGATTCTCTATCTTTCAATCACACTACCACTACCATTTTCAAGATTAAATTCAAATTCCTTAATAAATAGCATACTTACCATTTATAGAGGTTTTAGATAAACTCATCAATCTTAATGGAACCACAGCAGTAGCCATATTATCTGCACTTCCTCGTTCAAAAGCTGTGCTTATTATGCAGTCAGCTAAAGAATCTGAACAAGCTGGAGAAACCTGTGATCCTAATAGGTCATCATTTTGCACTTCCCACAAAAGATCACAAACATCCTTTGAGTCCAACCCCTCAAAAACACCATCAGATGCAGCTACGAGATAGCTATCATTGTCATTCAGGAGTTGCCAATCTGTAATCTCTGGAGCAGCTATAACACCATACCTGCAACCAATGAAATAAAATACACGATCCTCTTAACAAATTTTTAGAAAAGTATTTAAAAATAAAATTAAAAAAAGCACGCTCGAACAAACCAAATAAACATTTTAATTATTGAACATTTAAAATAAACACACACTCAACCGAAACTGATCACAAGAAACTTCTGAATGTCACAGTGAAGTAGTGTGAACCCCCACCCCCCCACACACACACGGAGTACATCAAAGAGACAGGATTGTGCTACAGAGCACAGTTTTCTTTATTACCTTTTGAAAGGCACATCACCAATAGCCCTCGACACAGCAAGACGCCCATTAATTCGAGGAACTCCGCTCCACTCAATAACATAACCACCAGCATTTTCAACTCGGGACTTCTCATCATCCCTGTCTGGCCGATGATCACTAGTCAATTCTTTCACAACCAAAAGTTTCAGTCCCTTGGAAGCCACCATTTTACAGATTTCACAATCTTTAAATCGCAGTACAGCACCGTCACGTTGTTTCTGCCTATATATCCTTAAAGCAGTGGCTGCAATGATTCCAGCAAACTAGAACTTTAGCACAGGTCAATGCAAAACATAATAGCCTGCAAGCAGATTACCCCTTGCACGTAATATACAATCATAGACCAATGGGTTAAACGAGATAGTAATGTCTATCTCACTTCTGTGAACATCTCCAAAGAAAAAGGGTGCTCTCAGGAAAGATACTGTTACCTTTAGCATCAGCAGGGGGCTGATAATGCTCAGAGCACAAAAAAGCCTTCGAGTCTCCTAAATTTGCAACCAATATCTGACCATCTACGATCAAAACAATTGTGGCTGTAGAACCCGAATCAAGATGTAATCTGATGGCCTCCTTCACGGCTCAATTCAATGATTGTCAACCATAAACATAATCTAACGCTAGAAAGGCAACTCAACAGAAAAATACTTTGAAACTTGCCTTGGAAAAAGTGGTATCAATGTCAGCGATTGTTCTCAGCAATGCTTCCTTCAGTATTTCCAAATGAAATGATTCTCCAAAAATTTCTTGAGACATATGCCTAAAATCATATTACATTACAAACATTAACAACCTCACAAACACCTCCTTTTCTACTTTTTAAAAAAAATTACAAGTTTATAACCAACAATACCTACACGACCAAGATTTAAACCTACAAGCTACAACTATGTTCTTAGTACAGGCATAGATTTTTGCTACTATGTGTCTATATTAAAGCTAGGCAACACAATTTGCATCTATCAATATGTCAAAAGATTACCAACAAATCAAATGAGAAAAAGATGATACCCTCTCAATTCTTTATCAACTATTAATTTCAGAATTTAGTTTATATGGAGTATATTTCAATCACTAACTAGAAAAGAATACTCTTTCAACATTTTAATGATTTTTTTTTTTTTTTTTTTTTTTTTTTTTTTTTTTTTTTTTTTATTTTATGAAGGAATACTCTTTGAACATTCTAATTGTTCATCCAAGGTTAGTATTTTTCAGTTTGATCTTAAAGGTTATAAAACTGACAATTTTTTTAAAAAAATAAGCAAATAATTAAATAAAAAGGACTATAATTGTTCATTTTGAGGAATGTTGTTTGAGTATAAGCATACATGTAACTTCATATAAGGAAGAAAATAATTTTCCACTCATTTTTTTGCTAATGTGCATAGAATTCCAAGTTTCCCAAGAGCTACTTTTCCATGTGACATGGGAAATTGCTAATCAAGGAAGAAATTTGGCAAGTACAACTTCCAACATCCATGGAGAAATCTTTTATTTTTAAATAAAACATTTTCATACATTGGTAGGAATAATATACTACCTCCGTTAATTTTTAGTTGCAACAAAGGAATGTTTTTATGTCTCACAAATAATACCCCTTTGTTGCAACTAAAAATTTAACGGAGGTAGTAGTTTTCTTATAATTGCTTGCGAACCAACAAGGCAACAATCTATCTACAAAAACCGTTTCCATGAAAGTTCAACTTGCAGAAATAGACTTGTTGAATCCTGAGATAACCTTTTTTGTTGAGAACATAACTATAGTCGGCTGTTAATAGAAGACAATCATCTAAAATTATGTGGACCCCAATTGAAAGATCAAGAATCATAATATCCTTTATGTTTTAAGTCACACTTCAAATAGTGACAAACCTGGTCTAGCATAAGGGAGAATAAAAAAAAAACTCTCAAAACTTGACCCAAGTGCAAGGAACCTCAAAGGAAGAACAAGGCCTAAAAATCTATAGCATGCAGTATATTCCTAGCTAACTTCAAAGCACAATATTGTCTATATTATATTAGTAGGTACATGAAAATTGGCGGTGCTCATACATGTTATCCTCAAATTAGTCAAATGTGGCAATTGGCCATTCATCGTGAACAAAAAGATCCCAGAATATATTACAGAGGTAAAAGATGTAGGGGTGAGGGACATATAAAACAATAAATACATAAATAAAGAAGATTGTGAACAAGTCAACTTAATACCTTTGCTGATCATTAAAATGCAAAATCCATTCTCTATCCATAAAGAATTGAGAAGAAAATGTCACAACTTCCTTGTTTGTCAATCTTCCCATGGATTTCTTTAAAAAGGAAGGAAATGTTGCATCAAGAAGAAAATAAGTGTGCAGAATAAGATACTCCAAGAAAAGTTTTGAAGCCATATCACTAGCTTCAGAGCCATTATGTCCATCAAAAACTGCCACAATGCTCACATCCATCTCTGTAAATCCATTTGGACCTGCTCTAATATTAATGTAAATTAGAAATCCAAAGGTACTCATTATAAATCTGTACTCACAAAAATTCCAAACTAACTTGAATTCCAGAAGTCATCTATGCAGAGGGATAAAAAAAACCTAGGAGGAATCTTTTTTGTTTTTGTTTTTTTGACAAGGGGGGATGGGCCTAAACAAGTCCGTCCAAATAGAACGAAACAAAATGAAAATTACTTACACTAGGATGAATCATGTACACTAATTACTTAATTTAACAGTTGAAAAAGTTCCCAATGCTCAAAGACTCAAAGTACATAATACCAATTTTCAGACAGACAGATTAATTGATCACACTCCATATGATTGAGCACACCAAATTACAATAGTGCACCCTTCCTCTTTTTATGTTGATATAATGTAAAGAAATGGTTGTTAAGATTCCATCCAATAAATTCTTATTTTTTCAGTCTTCTTTCTCTGATTTCTCTCACAACCAGTTAATTTGATTGCATAATAATACCAAGGCATCCTTTTCTTTGCATATTGTATAGAGAGAGTGAGAGAGGAGAGAGGTATACAATGTGTAGAAAAATGAGAAAGGAAATCATCCCCATATCCTGTGGTTGTGTCAATGTCACAGTTTTAAGTCCTTCAGTAATTCCACCCTCCCAGGTCCAACCTTATCATTCATTCCATTTGAACATCTCATCTCTACATCAGTCACCAACACAAGCCACTAAAATGATTTATAGATTAAAGATGATCTCTACTAAAAATAGTTGAAGAAGACAAGAGCTTAAATCACTAAAACCAAAATGAACTGGCACCCCAACATAACAGATTAAAAAAAATATCCTACAACATAGCTTGTAAATCAGTAAAGGAACCAAAACTAATACAGAAACATGCACGAGATTGTAATGAACATTTAACAGCCCCTGCCCACCCTGAAAAAAATTAATATAAGAACATATGAGAGGATGATACTTATGAGCATCCTTATACCAAATGGCCTAAAGCTGTATAAGTGAATTTTTCGAAAATCGGGATTTTTTAAATGTCTTATTGTATACACTAAACCAATCTTATCCTGGGAGTTGTGTAGCATGACTTTTGCCAACAATCCACCCTTCACCTCAATTGTTCACTAATTCATACAACTATGCAATTCCCATTTTTCTATTACCCCATTTCAAATGAGACAAACAACATCATGATGGAAACATAATACACAAGCAATAATCACATAACCAACATAACAATAAGAATCAATACCCAGCTAAATCAAAGAAAATTACTACAAAATGAAAATCAAATCCAGAAAATGAAACAAAACAAAACCTTACGAACCCGGAAACGGAATTCGAACATCGAGGGCACATAAAATACGATCCTCCATCGAACTCCGGCGACCTTGAAAAGCGGCGACATGGCACTTGGAGCTCCCCGGCTGAAATTGGTGATGGGAGAGCTTCCAGCTAGGGCATTTTGGGGATTTGAATACCGCCGGAGCTCCTCCTTCCTTGTATACCGTCAAACATGTCGATGATTCAGCTGATAAACAAGTGATTACAAGCAAGAATAAGCTTAACCCCAATACATGGATTTCTAGGGTTTTATCCATTTTAGCTAAATCAAGCTTTTTGATGTAATTTTTGACGCGAAAATCTAGGGTTTTCCGCCATGGATGAATTCTTAGATATCAGAATTTTAGAATCTCGATTTTGTATAGAGATTGGGAAGAAGAGGTGGAAGATGTCAAATGTGAATTCTGTGAGTTTGAGCACAGAGGAAAATTACGCCAAATAAAATTAAATTTTAGGGTATTTATAGTTTTTACAGCCTTTGGTTTTTTTTTTTTTTTTTACAAGCTGTGAATTCCATTAAATGAGGTCAATTTTCCGCCAAAGTAATTAAGCTTTGAGGAAAGGACCTAACGATACAAGTTCATTACAACCCCTAGCGTCCCAACGAGCTACATTGTGCGCTAAAGTATTACCCGCACGCTGGACATAAAATAAAGAGAAAGAACGCACGCTGGACATGAAATAAAGAGAAAGAACTAAAAAAAGAACTAAAAAATATAGGAGAGAAACCCACTGCCTTTGATCTGATTGCACCTAGTCACCCACCACCTTCTCAGCATCACTCTCAAGATGCACATGAGTAAAGTCCAACCTTTTCGCAAGGGATAAACCGAATCGGCAAGCAGTAGCTTTAGCTATATGAACACCCCAGCCAGCACCTTCCTCACACACAACAACAGCAAGTAAGGCACCCTGCTCGCTCCTGATCACCACCCCCAACCCAGTTGCAACACCTATATGAGCATCGCAATTAATCTTAACAACCCTTGCAACCGGACAACTCCACGAGCCTACTGATCTACCAACCTGAGGAGCAGCCCTGTTGATTACTTTAGCTGCGTAATCATTACTTTCCCTCACAAAATTGACCCATCCTTTCGCCACCTTCACAGCATTAAACGAATTTTGCTAAAAAATAACCATGTTCCTGCAATGCCACGTAGCCCACGCGAGGGCAGCCATGGTAACAAGCTCTGCCTTCGCCACATTCTTTGATAGCCAAAGCAACCATTCACCAAAACTGCGAGAAGGAGCGAGGTTGAGGTGAACCAGAAAGGGGCTAGTATGTAGCCAGATCTCTTTCATTGCAGTACAATCAAACATAGCGTGCATTGTAGTTTCTTCTTGAGCATTGCATATAGAGCATGACTTCTCCGGAGTAATACGACGGAAGAAGAGATGCTCTTTTACAGCCAAAAAACCCTTACAAGCTCTCCATAAAAAATGCTTCAACTCAGTAGGCATACCATAGACAAAACCAAACGCCAAACCTCATACATATCCAAACTTTGCTCGAAACTCGGATCCCTTTTGCACAACCAATAGCCGATATTACATTATATGCGCCATCTTTTGGTGACCACCAGTACATCCTATCGGGGGGAGCAGTTTGAAGACAAGGGAATGGTAAGGATTTTTGCAATATTATCCTCATTGAAGGTATTACGCGGAACATTCATATCCCACGCATAGCAATAATTGCGATCAATCAAATCACTTACCCTCAAAGACATATCCCTAGTGGGAGTGGGAGATGGAACAATAGCCGAAGAATTTCCAGGCAGCTAGGCATCGCACCACACATTTATTGAGCTCCCGGTCCCAACACACCACTTTAGCCCCTCCAGAAGCAACCCCTTTGATTCCCACATACTCCTCCAAGCGTAGCTTGGGTCATAACCCCAGCTAAACAGATAATGTTTTTAATTACAATCTTCATTTTTTTAAGTTACAGACTTTCGTTTTTCACGGTAATACATAAGTTTAACAGATAATGTTTTTAATTACGATGAATAAAATTGTTTTAAAAATATAAACTAAAAGCATTAATTTAAATCATACGAAGTACATTATTTTACTGTTAATCAACAAATACACTCAAAATAAATTGTGTGAATTGTGTGAAAATTAACATTATGCAGCTATAATACAGAAAAAATATAAAGGTAAAAACTATCTATACCAAGTTATAATTTTTACAAGGTATGGAGTATTTAGTATCCCATAATATAATTGTATTTCTAATACTAATATTACAAATATACACATACCCATATCAATCTCTATGATAAGTATATATTATGTAGTTGATCAAAGTTTTGTATTGTTATTCATGTCTGTAGTAAAATTCGACTTGTGTGAATTGACAGTACCTTTGTTACTCTTGAGTAACCTCGTTTATATGTGGTCAACTGTTGGAGTAATGCAACCGGAAAGGTTTTATCTCAAATTTAAACGGGTTGGTTCGTCCGATCGATCTAGCGAGAGTAACTCCTTGGTTGAAAACTCATTGTTGTACAACTATCCGCTACATGGTCGTGTACCTTGTATTACATGATCGTGTGATATACAAGGCCGTGTACCTTACTTTACACGGTCATGTGGCTTTGCATACGAACTCATCTACACGGTCGTGTATCTTTTTCTACACGATCGTGTGCGTCAAGTATTATTTGAAGTGGCTATCAGTTGGGCTTAATTGGGCACAACGTAAACCGATAGGTGGTTTGGATTTATTTTATTTCCTTGTATTGGAACATTGTAAATATAAACGAGAGTCTCTTCGATGATACGACGTTTGAAAAACCCTAAACACATAAATACAAACCTATCTTTTGAGATCTGAACAGTTCTTGAGTAATTCCACTCTTCGGGTTCGGGTACATGAATTACGAGGAGAGTTGTGTTAACATCGGGGGGTGTGCGTCATCAGAAAACCTGTACCGGTGGTGGCATATTTCGCTTCTAATGCAGTAGATTCTGTTCTGCGGTACAACTGTATAATTGAGATCATCTATTAAGTATTTTTCCCTTTCATCTTCTTTATTTTGTTATTGGAATCAACAGGTATTTTACCGACATCTACTACCTTATTTATAATCTTACACATGCATTGTTAATAACCACAAATGAATATCTCATAATATCAACTAAAGTATGGTGTGTCACTGGGTGACATATAAATTTTGAGATATTTAAAGAATAGGTGCAGTATGTTTTGCTTGATCAGGTTAAAGTCAAGCACATAATAAAGGTCTTGTGGTTATTTTATCAACAAAAATCACTATATAGAGATGATGTCATGATAAGCATTTTTCCCCTTGTGACACTTAAGTCAAAATATAAGTTTTAAGATAAAAATAGACCAATGATTTCATTATCATAGGTGTTTATACTTGGAGCACCGAAATGATTGTGAGAGGTTTAATCCCTTGCACTATTGGAACAGGTGTTTGGTTAGCTCATGTACAGACTCAACCAAGACCAATATTCAAAATTATGGTTTCCCATATAATTTAACAACATATGAAAAACTACTTAAGGGCATGCTTGGATTGGAGATAATAAATTAAGGAAATGATAAAAGTCAAACTAGAAATAACATATGTAACTGGAGGTATTATGGAAGGAGATAATGTGTTTACGTAAACTGAAATAAAATGGCTATAACATGAGAAAAAAAAAAAAAAAGAGATGGAGGAATCATTACCCTCCTAATGAGTATAATAGTTACTCACCATTCCCCTGATGTAACTATTATTACCCCCAAATGAGGATAAAAGTTCCCTTTCTCTTTACTTTTCATAATAATGTCATTATATATAATTTCCTAACAATCATTGAATCACACCATCATTCTCTCATTTTTCCTTGTATGTTCACAATTATTTTTCTTAAGTTTTTTTTACCACGGTAATACATCACTCTCAATCAAAGCATGCCCTAAAAGTAGAATATCGTAGTAGATTGATAATATTTGATTATGACCTTAATGTGACAAATTTAAGACTTGTGAAGAAACACTCTTGGGGGTGTGAGGGTGTGACTACTTGAATAAATCACATTGACACACTAGAGTCTAAGAAAACGGTTTGCGTGAGATCGGACTCATCGTGAGTCCAATCTACCTGACATTAATAATCTAATATCTGACATTAATAATCTAATATTAGACATTAATAATCTAATATTTAACATGAGAAATTTAATATCTGACATTAATAATCTAATATCTGATATTAATAATCTAATATCTGATATTAATAATCCAATAATTTAATGTCAGATATTAGATTATTAATGTCAGATGTATTGAACTCACCGTGAGTCCGACTCATCAATACGGGTCATTCATGATAATCACACGTTCTAATTTCACTTGTTCTATTTGATGAGTTTTTTCAGATCAAAGTTTCTGGAGTATAATATACTAAAGTAATCCTCAAAATCATTTTTAGATTACACCTGTCAATACTATAAAAACTTTTTTAATACGAAAAAAAAAAAAAAAAAACACATTGGAATTTCTTAGGGAAATTTGCCCAAAATAACACGAACTTTGGCCGGTTCGCCAATAATAACACCACCTTTGAGTTATTCCAAAATAACACCAACTTTGGGGGGTGTCTTCCAAAAATGGTACAAAAAAAATGGTAACCGGATTTAGGAGGTAATATTGCTGACGTGTGTTATGTCTTTGCCAGGTTGTGCGTTGCTTCCCCTTAACCATCCAACGTGTTCTTTCTTCTTCTTTATAACCGTTAGAAAAAAATGCCAAGCCCTTTATTCTTCCTTCTTCTTCATTCTCTGTTGTTCCTCTCTCAGTAGTCGTTGCTCCATCTTCTTCCTCTGTTTCTTTGTTTTCCTCTCTCTTAATTTGTTGCTCCTTCTTCATCTTCAAGTTCTTTGTTTTCCTCTGCTCTTCATCTCTCTTTAATCGTTCGTGTTGTATCAATTTTAGTGCTCTTAAAAAATTAATCAATGGCTACAAGAAGGTCAATTTCGAACCAATCATGTTCATCCTCTAGCATAAAAAGGATGGGTAATTCGAAAATTCGTTGCAATTGTGGGAATGAAGCTTTGATTAAAACTGTGAGAAAAGGCCCTAATTTGGGGATGAAGTTCTACGGCTGCCCTATGTGGCCAGTAAGTTGTGATTGATTGTCCTATGTTTATTGCATCTTTTTTTGTTTATTGCATCTTTTTTTGTTTATTGTAATTTGGGGATATGTAATTGTAATTACCCTAATTTGGTGTTGTTTATTGTTCATATTTACTGGATGCAGGACACTCAATGTGATTTTTTCAAGTGGGTGAATGAGCAGGCTGAGATGGAAGATTATGAAGTGAAGTTGTTGGAAAAGGAAACCGTAATTGGTGAGTTACAGGTTGAACAAAAAATCGCACATGAGAAAATAAAGAAATTGCAATTAAAGAAAGGAAAATTGGAGGAAGACATCATAGGGTTGAAGAATGAAATAGTTGTAATGAAGATTGATTTAATGAAGTGTGGTAGGAATGAAAAAACGTTGTACTTAGCATTGTTGTTTTCTTGGTTGTTGTTTGGTGTTGTAATCTTCCTTTATTGATTAAGGAAGAAATGAGGATGTATGTTGAATGTTTTATGTGGAAATAAAAAGCAATCAGTGTAATTGATTAATGGATGCTTAATTGAATGTTTAATGAGTAATGTTTGCTGTTGTATTTTGTACTTAATTGATTTTCATCATAATTGCAATAGCAGTGTACAATTGACATACCAGAGCTAGATCAAAAGACCACAAATTTCCCAAATTATTTGCACAAAATGAAAAACAAACAAAACCAGAGCAATGTTAAAAGACCACAAATTATTTGCACAAATTGAAAAACACAACCACAGCAATATCAAAAGACAAAGGCAGAACTGTTATAATGCCTGCAAATGTTTCAATAATGCATGCAACTGTTTCCAAAATACCTGCAACTGTTTCCAATACTTAATTACATAAGATCTCTAACATTGTTTAACAACTAAATTGTTTGACAAATTACACACTTAGACCAAAAGCATACTTAGTAAGTACAAAAGAAATGGGGCACATAAGATCTTCACTTGATCACTGCTGCATCTGGGAGATAGATCTTGTGTTTGGTCTGGTACTTGGTGCCTGCCACACAAATTACAAAGTTATTGGCTTATTTTCCAAAAAAAAAAACAAAGCAAACACAAAAATGAAAGGGGGAGTACTAATTCTTACTGTAACAATTGGGCTTCCATCATCAGCAAACATTATCCCAATTCCTGATGGTTGTGCTCTTCCCCTTCCCCTTCCTCTTCCCCTACTTGTAGTTGTAGACCCTCTACCAGCCGAGCTTCTTCCTCTGGTGCTGCTTTGACTGACACTTCTAGCACCTTGACCTCCAAGTATCATTCTTCCACCCCTGCCTAGTTGAGTTGGCTGTGCAGTAGCAGTATGGTGGGCAAATTGTGTTGCAGGAGTTGAAGATGATGCAGTCTGTGTCAGGGTGGGTGTTGGGGTTGCTTGTGTAGATGGGGCATGTGAGGTTACATCAGTAGATGGGGCAGTCTTTCTTGGTCTTCCCTTGGGTCTTTTGGGTGCTGGTTCATCAGGGACAACAGAATCCTTGTCTTTGCAGCCTCTCTTGTTATGACCCTTCTTCTTGCATATGCTACAAGTCATTTCTACTCCTGCCCTACTCAATGACCCTGGCTTCTTAGGATTCTCAAGAGGGTGCTTAATTCTGTTCTTTCTTGGCCTACCAGGACCTATCTTGATAGGAGGGGGGTCCAAATTGCATGGACATCTTGGCCAATACCTCTCACCTTCACATGGAGGTATACAACCACTGTAGGCCTTCTTATAAGTCTCAACTTTGTAACATTCATCAACAAATACCTCAGGTTCTTGGTTCACAAAATAAATGCAAGCTATGGCATGACAGCAAGGAATGCCTACCATATTCCATTTTCTACAACTACAAGTTCTAGCAACTAAATCTACATTCAACTGATCCAAATAATACCTAACATTAAACTGACTCACAGAAGAAGGCAAGACTTCACAATCAGCAGCTTTCTCTTTCTCCTTTTCTAACCTAGCTTGTATCCTAGGGCATAGCAAAGAGGTCCATTTTTCCATCTCATGTCTTTTTTTTACTAACCTCTGCATCAATGCAACTCTAATTTCCTCTAACATGTAAATTATGTGTTTAGTCCTAGCATTAATGATATAAGCATTAAATGTTTCAGCCATATTGTTAGTAATGGCCTCAGATTTGATGTCTTCCTGTAAGAATGCCCTACAGAAGAACTGAGGATTGTACCTTGTTATTGCAAGGGCAGCCTCTTCATCAATCTGTCTCAACTCATCCATTGCTTCATTGAAATCAGCCTGGTTATAGGCCTTTGCTATCTTCCAAAACAAAAGCTTCATCTCATCTCCCTTGTAGGTTCTGTGCCAGAGGGCAAAAATATGCCTTGCACAGTGCCTATGTTCAGCCTTAGGAAGAACAACACTTACAGCATGTAAGATAGCCTGTGTACCAAAAAAAAAGAACCAGTTAATGTCAATCATCATCAATCATCATCATTAAATGAGATAACATATTACACAAATTAATGACTTATACCTGATGCTCATCTGAAATAATAGCTATCCCTTCTCCTTGTCCAAGATCTAGGCAATTCTTTAAGTGGTTAAAGAACCATTCCCAAGACAGATTGTTCTCCCCTTCCACAACAGCCCAACAAATGGGGAACATCTGTTCATTGGGATCCCTGGAAACAGCAGTTAATATCTGACCCCCAAGAAATGTCTTCAAAAATGCAGCATCCACACTTATCACTCTCCTACACCCTGCTGTCCACCCTTGCTTAACTCCATCAAAGCAAGTGAACATCCTACTAAACATTGGGGTAGAACTCTGAGGTTGTGGAGCAACTACCAAGTCCAACACTGTTTCAAGACTTGCTTCCTTCAATGCCTTCAAGTACCTCTCCACCTTCATATAATGCTCTTTCATAGAGCCATGTAACATCTTGTGTGCATGGTATTTTACTTTGTAAGCAAAATCTCTACTGACAATCATTCTGTAAGACCTCCTTACAGTGTCTACAATCTCCTTAGCTGGCCAATGTGGCCTAGCTTTGAACACATCAAGCAACTGCCTAGCCACCCAACTGGACTTCAACTGCCTGTTACTATTCATGTTCCTATGGCATGTGTGATTTCCAACTACTCTCTTCACTAGCCAAGTTGCATCTCTAGAATGCACAGAAAAATATAAATAAAATGGACATTCACCAACACATTTCACTCCCAACCTTTGTCTGTTTTTCCAGCTCACACTATACTTTAGATCTCTACCCTGTAATACAGCATACTTAGTGACAGCATCCTTAATGTCACTGGCATTAGCAAACCTCTGACCAACCTTCCAATGAAACTTACTGAAATCAGTTTCATGGCTCACTAACTCTCCCTTTTTCCCTTCTAATTCATCACTACTACCAGGTGGTGTATCAATGTCATTATCTTCATCACAGTCACTTAGGTTTACATCCCTTGCAACCTCTTCATGAACTGAGTTCTCCCTCTCTTCATCAACTTCAAACTCCCTCTCCTCATCAACTGCCTTTTCCTTCTCCTTCTCCTTACAAACTTTTTCTTGCAATCCCTTCACTATCTCAAGTAACTTTGTATTAACCCTCTTTACTCTATCCCTTGCTTCAATAATCTCATCATCAATGTCATCAGATTCATCTTCAAAGAAATCAGTTTGTTCTAGATCTTCACCTTCACCTTCTAGATCTATGTCAGATAGACTAAAATCACCTTCCTTCTCTTTCTCTATGCTCTCATCTACCTCAAACTGAAAATCATCTTCATCATCATCTTCAAACTCCCCACCCTCACAAAACTTCTGATACTCATGATCATATAATGGATCACTGTCATCACTAGACTCATCATCAGCAACTAATTCATTCCATTTCAAAGGGCTCTCTGGTCTGTCATCCTCCCACTCAAATTCATCATTGAAATCTGTGTTAACATCAGGCAACTCACCAGTAGAAACAAACTCTAAGGATGGGAATTGAGAAAGATGAAGAGACTGGTTTTGAGTGAAGGGTTGAGTTTCTGAAGTGATTTTCAAGGGGGGTTGAGTCTGTTTTTTTGTTTTTTTTTGGGGAAGGTCAGATGCTTTTTCTGGTAAAGTTATAGATGCTTTTTTGGGTGATGTGGTAGATGCTTTTATAGGTGAAGTGGAAGCATCTTCTTCAGTCAATGAGGGTTTCACCACCTGTGTTTGTGGTCCCTTCCTTGTGGTCAATTTTTTTCTTTTGTTCAGTTTGGGTGGGGGTTTCTCAAGTACCTTGCCTGTTGTTTTGGATATGGTAACTTTGGGGTCAGCATTCAACAAAGTACTTTTCTGACTTGTGTTGCCCACATCAACTTCCACAACTTCAGGATTTGAACCTTCTCCCACTTCTCTCTCAAACTGAACTGCATACACAACAATACTCCTATTTACAACAGCTAACTTACCCATCTCTAACACCTCAGCATCCCCTTGAATTACTCTCAAACCTTTCTCAATATTTAACCCAGGCATTTGGTAAAACAAAGCATCCACATGAGCAAGCCCACACTTACTACCATAATCCCTTAAGTCCCAGTAACAAAGTTCATCTGGGTCAACA
This sequence comes from Chenopodium quinoa, assembly GCF_001683475.1. NCBI lineage: Eukaryota > Viridiplantae > Streptophyta > Magnoliopsida > Caryophyllales > Amaranthaceae > Chenopodium > Chenopodium quinoa. The sequence goes on along the minus strand of NW_018743212.1, from coordinate 3,191,414 downwards.
TCAAAGTTAATATAACTCCCACCCTTATACACCATTTCACCATTACGAACATGCTTAAATTGACCCCCATACCAGAATCGAACAGTCACATTATCAAAAACATGAGTATTTGCAGCAGACCCTAGAATTAAACAACTCAATTAGACTACAAACAAACACTCAAGTAATTAACCCTAATTCAGCAATTAACAAGAAAATTTATCGAGTGAACAACATAATTCACCATACAAATCAACCTAATTATTAAACCTACTTTAACAATTACCAGCATAATTAAACATACGAACATCCATATTCAAATTAGAACACATAAAATCCACCCAACAATCATAATTCAAACAAAACAAAGAAATTAAAAAAACACGAACCTTTCTTCTTCGTCTTTCTGGGCATTTTGGGAACCAAAGATCGCAACTTTTTCACTCTTCTCTTCACTTCACTTCAATGCAATTTTCTTTGGGAGCAGTAGAATTTCGGAATTGAGTTCTGATTATTTCAAAGGGAAATGACGAAATGAGGAATTGAATATGCTCTGAGATCCTCTGATAAAATGGTTCGAAGACGAAGAAAGAGAGTGAAATATGGAGGGAAATGAATTAAAGAGGGAGACAGGAGTTAGGTGTGCAAAATTTAATTACACGTTGGATGGTTAAGGGGAAGCAACGCACAACCTGGCAAAGACATAACACACGTCAGCAATATTACCTCCTAAATCCGGTTACCATTTTTTTTGTACCATTTTTGGAAGACACCCCCCAAAGTTGGTGTTATTTTGGAATAACTCAAAGGTGGTGTTATTATTGGCGAACCGGCCAAAGTTCGTGTTATTTTGGGCAAATTTCCCAATTTCTTATTGCAACTTTTTTTTTTAAGCAAAAAAATAGAATATTGGAGTAATAATTTATTTTTCGGAATTTTGTGTGATATGTCAAACCAAAACCCTTGCTAACCCCATAATGTTCTTCAATGGAGAGCAAAATAGGATTTAATCAATTACTATATTTGCTTCCAAAAATCTCCAAACACAGTCCCCTCAAAACCCTAATTTCTCTTCTCAACAAAGAAATTCGATTATCTAGTTCAAACGCTGAAAATTGACAAAATGGTTCATCAAACATTTCCTTCAAATTCTTCGTCTTCTCCCTGAAATTTGGATTTGGGATTCAATAATTAACGACGGTGGATATCGACGACGAAAGGGCGGAGTATGAGGGCAAAAAATGGAGCGTAGGATGCATTGAGAAGCTGATAAAACTCAAAGGCCTCATTTACAACCTTCCAAGGGTATTTTTCTTTTGCTCAATTTTTGGCTTTCTGTGGAACTATTATTATTTTTACCGGAAAATAAGTTGAACTAAACATTACTTTAGTCCAAAACCCCATAATTAATGGTATGACATGAATTGAGTAGATGACTCGATTGGTTATGGTTTTATAGAAATGTGACATCCTAGTATACGTGAGTACGTGACCATTGTTTTTGGGAGTTGCCTACGGAGTACTTGCGTTTGTGTGCCATTTGTTGTAGCATTTGTCCTTGCCTTTTTACAATGTTGATTATAGTAATTATATGATGGTTGGTGTGAAAATTCTATGGTAGTCATTAAAAATAAGGAGGAGAAATAATCAATATAGTGTTGAAATTGGTCATAATTTCTTACTCTTTAGCAACGATAAGTGTGCTAGGAAAATTTTGCAATAGTTACATAATTTTTGTAGCTATAAAATGTTTAAGGTCAATATAAAATGGATGAGATTATTTTTTAAAAATCGTGTTATTTTCTTGACCAACTTTTGTAAGGGGGTTTTTTTTTTATGAAATGTGTAAAGTAAAATAAGATAGAGGGTACATTAATTATTTATTATCGTCCAATCCTAAATAACTGCACATTTTTTTTTTTTTTAACATTTTACTCTATTTCTATATTAACTTACACGTTTATTTGTTAGCTATTATTTGAAAATAAATTTTATACTATTAATTATTGTTGTAATACACCTCTAAGCATATATTTTCAAAATACAATGTTTTTTTTTTTATAAATTTAATAAGATAATCTATATAACTAATACTAAAATAGAAACCCTTGACATTATTCCCTTCTTAAATTGTACACATGTCATGCTCTCATAAAAAATATTCCCGCCTAAATGTATTGATTACACCATTTTAATAATTTTTTTTTTCTTTTTGTGCTAAATCCTTCCATCTATTCATTCCCCCCAACTAAAACCCTTATTGCTTTTCTTCTTCCTCAATTATGTAGTTTTGTTGCCTCTTTCTTATTTCAATATTTAACTTTTTTTTTTTTTTTTGAATGTGTGCAGTTATTGATTATTTTGTCTTATAATTTTGATTAATATTCAATGTGATACAAAGTATTTCAATTAATTGTGTGTTTTTTGTTAAATCGTACATTGTACGGGAGCTAAACTAGTTATAGTCTAATTGACAAATATGTCTAATCAAAATGATGAAATTTTTAAGAAATTGCTGTTTTTTTTTTTGTTTTTTTTTTTTTGTTTGGCAAAGAGGAGAATTTTTTTTTTTTTTTTTGTGCTCTTTTTATTTATAAAAAATAAAACATGGACTAGAAACAATCAATTCAATCATGAAATTGCCCATAACTTCCCATTCTTCAACAATGTCAAGTCTGCAAATCAGCTTTCGTTAATATCTGTCTCTCATTAACATGGAGTACCTTTTATTTTCTTGCTTCCCAACCCTTTTTTTAATTAATTTTTTTCCCTTTTCAAAGTGCCTTTTTTGGGGGTAACCCAAAACAAAACTCAAAAAAATAAATAAAAAATAATTACTCGAAAAAAACCTAGAACCTTGTGAAGTTGTGATCAGTACTTCAGTAATGAGCACCTTATTTAGTTATTTTATATGACCCCCAATTACTGGTGGGGCATTTTCTCCTATCTACACCAATCAAATTGCTCAAAATAACAATTCTTTATTCCTCGTTTTTTTTTTTTTTTTTTTTTTTCTTTCCTGTTGGATAATAACCCCCTCCACATTAGCATGGTCAGCATGACTCAGCAAAACAAGTATTTTTTTTTTTTAATTTTTATTTTTTGCTCCCCTTCCTGAATAAATTCCAGAACTTTCCAAGGCTCCCCATCCCAATATATCAACCAAAAAAATAAAAAATTTAACAAATTAAAAAAGTACACCTACCCAAATCCACAAATAAAATATTAAGCCTTTGCTATTTTAGATGGTTCCTTCCTCCATCCCTTCTAAACTCTAGAACTTTCTACTCAAAATTATATTTTAATTAATATCATAGGTTATATAAGTTTCTATTTAAGGGTCCAATTGTCACACTTTTGATATCCCCTCAACCTTATTAATCACATAATCTCCCCCAACAAATCAACAGTAACTGCCAAAACCTACCTTCTTCTTTCCAAGCAGAGCTAAAACAGAGCATGTCTTACTGTCTTCCAAAAATTATACAACTTGTTTCTTCAAATTTCTTCTTCTTTCTCTCAATTTCTCTTCTTCTATATATACCAATCAAAGCTTCCTTCTGTTTTTCTCTAATTTCTAATTTTTCTCTTTTCTTCCCTTGTCTTTTAAGTTATTGATTTTGATATTTTCTGTACAAATTTGATCAAATTCAATCTTGGTTTTTGCTAAATTCTCTTTCAATTTAAAGAATTGAATTTCATCCGGGTTTGCTTCAATTTCAATTGTTTCACTTCAATTTGAGTCACATTGTGACTCAATCTTTGAAAAAAATTTGCTTTTTTCTTTGACTAATCACCAAAAGTAAAGCTTACCCAGAAAAATTCAACCTTTGAATTATAAATTTCGACTATGAATCCGTTATATCCAGTTAAAAAAGAGTTCCCAGAATCGAGCTCAACGACGTTGACATTTTCCGGCGAGATTTCAAGGAATTTTCCGGCACCTCAGCCTAGAGAAGGATTACATGAAGTGGGCCCACCTCCATTTTTAACGAAAACTTATGAAATAGTTGATGATCCAAGTACTGATAATATAGTGTCCTGGAACAGAGGAGGTCAAAGCTTTGTGGTTTGGGATCCTCATGCTTTTGCTTCTGGTTTACTTCCTAGAAATTTCAAGCATAATAATTTCTCTAGCTTTGTCAGGCAGCTTAATACTTATGTAAGTACTCTTATCCCATTCCTTTTTACTTGTACCATTTAGTTTGCGACTTAACGCGTTACAAGGATTGCATATTTCATAACCGTTCTTTTCCAAATACGATATTATATGCTAATTAAATGTCTAGTTTTATGGAGTCAATGACACAATTAGCAAGGGGCAGAAGTTGATTAATATTATAATTAGTAAAGACAAAAGTTGATTAAAATTCACCTCTCGACAAAAGCCACCTGTCTCATTGTCTTTCTCTTTCTTGATTTGTTGTGATATTTTGATGTGCTGGAATTAGAATTGGATTTGTTAGCAATTAAAAAAATTTAATAAAAATGTTAATGGGATTTTTAGTGAAATGAGTCGGCAACTTGTCAATTAACTTTAGTAATGTGGTTGAATATTTTAATGCAACTTTCCTTTCTTGATCATGTGAAATCTACCCGATGATTCTTTTTGAGTTTGTCCTATTATCTTATTTAATCTCATGACTAAATTTGAAATAGCAAAAATTCTAGATGCGGGTCCTTAGATTTTAATAAAATATTTTGCAACTTTGCTTGATGTAATTTAATAATTTTGACTTTTTACTGCTGCCGACTTCTCTTGATGGAAAATGATGTTTGTAATATGGACATTTTGGTTAATACTCCATCCGTCTCAAATTACTTAAAAATGTCTCTATAAACCGGTTATTTATTTCTAGTAATTTGATTAACTTGATATTTACAAAATTGTTGTTCGAAATTTTGCAGGGTTTTAGGAAGATTGATCCTGATAGATGGGAATTTGCAAATGAAGGGTTTTTAAAGGGGCAAAAGCATCAACTGAAGAACATAAGGAGAAGGAAACACTCATCTAATCCTATGTTTTCTCAACAGGGAGTGATAGACCCTTGTGTAGAGCTAGGAAGATTTGGGGTTGATGGTGAAGTGGATCGATTGCGACGCGATAAACAAGTGTTAATGATGGAATTAGTGAAGCTAAGACAACAACAACAGAACACAAGATCATTCTTACAAGCAATGGAACAAAGATTACAAGCTACTGAGATAAAGCAACAACAAATGATGAGCTTTTTAGCAAGGGCAATGCAAAACCCTGCATTTCTCCAACAGTTAGTCCAACAAAAGGAGAAAAGGAAAGAACTTGAGGAAGCATTAAGCAAGAAAAGGAGGAGGCCTATTGATCAAGGGCAAAAGGGTCATTTACACAGTGGGGAGTCAAGTAGGTATGCAAGTGTAACAAGTGGTAGTAGTGTACCTTTAGGAATGGGACATGTTAAGGCTGAGCCATTAGACTTTGGTGGTTCTTATGGGTATGATCAATATGATCCTCTTGGTCCGGTTTCTGAGCTTGAGGCGTTAGCCCTTGAGATGCAAGGGTATAGTAGGGGAGGGACCGAGCTGGGGGAGGAAGAGCGTGGTGGTTTGGACCAATTTGAAGGTGATGATAAAGAACTCGATGAGGAATTTTGGGAGGAGTTACTAAATGAAAGGGTTAAGGCTGCCGCCTCTAGTGATCAAGGAGGCGAAGAGCAGGAGGATGTGAATGTGCTAGCTGATAGATTGGGGTACTTAGGTTCAAGCCCCAAGTAGATGGTTCATTTCTATGGTAGGATCTTAATTAGTTGGTGCTTGCTTAATTAATCATATTTTCCATGTTTTTGTGTAGCTTGATGTGTTTGTTTCATTTACAGGAGAGGGGGAAGAACCAATCTGCAGCCAACAATAACTATTTAGAGGAAGATTTAAACTGCTTTTCAAGTCTTTTTCTAATGATTCCTCTCTTTGTTTTTCGGTTCAAGTCTTTCGACTTGTCGAATGTTCCTTCTCATTTGTGTTTACATATTGTAGGAATGCAGGAATATTTCAGAATGTAGAAGCTAAGTTGAAGTTATTTGCACCAAAATTGTGCAAAGGTTGCTACTTTAAATTAATTTCTTTCAGTAATATTTTTCTGTCTAAACAGTTGGTTACATAAGATTTTCCAATAATTCGGTTTTGCTTTATTAACATGTAGATTGATTGGATGAAGTTCAAATCGAAAAGAGCTTGCTGTGCCAACAAATCAACAAGATTGAGAACATGGTAGTTTAATTTCTGGTTGAAAATTTTTAAAGTTTTGTGGCTTTTGGTCAGGGTTCAGCTGGGGAATCCTGGTTTATTCACTGCCTTGTAAATTGCAAGTATCACACACCAGTCATTTCTTTTTCCACAATGTCCCTATCACCCCCATTAGTGATTAGACCCCTAACACTTTCTCTCCTTCCACCCCTTCCCCCTACACCACATCCCCACTGCTGCTGCTGTTTTCGACGTGTTTTTTTTTATTCGAAAAGAGTTTGATGGAAGTTTTTTCACAAGCCCATGAGGGGATGAACAAAATCCACGTGTTATCCTTTGGGCATGGACTTGTTCGTCTAGCACCCTAGCTTATGGGGCATATTGTTATATGAATAAGACCTATGTAGTGGCCATGGGTCTTATATGTTTCCCCATGGGTTTGTTGGAGAAAAAACTCTTGTCGATCCCCTTGTATTTACTTTTTTGAAAAAGTTGTCGAGAGATGGTTGCAGTGAGGATGCCAAGTGCTCACTAAGTCAAGGACTTGGCTACAATTGTGGAGGGGGAGTGTGACCTTTGTCCGCGGGTGGGGGCCTTGGGTGTGAGTCTGCGAGATGGTGATTTGCAAGGGAGAGTTGTGGTGGTGATGAGGGACTGGTGAGAGGGGAATTGTGGTGGGGAAAATTTTGGAGAGGGGGGATGTAAGATGATATTAGCTGTTGAGTTTTACCTAGTGCACAAAACTCTACATTACCACATTGAGAGAAAAGGATACCTCTAGTAGCCAAGATTAGAAGATGTATCAAATGTCAATGTTATAGGGGTGAAACTAGAAATTAAATGAGTGTATCGTATATAACTTGTTCAGTATTCCCAAATTACATTAAAGCCAATTATCTGTAAAGTTGACTATTATATGATTTGGGGTGACTAAACATGTTGTATACGATACATTTTACGTTACAAATGTACTGAAAATTTGAGAGGATTAGGGATAGCAAAGCAAGCAAATTTACCCCAACTTTTTATAGAATTTGTGGGGGCTATGATTCCTTGTTGCTCTCCTTAGTAAAGATTTTTATTTAAAATCCAATAATAATCAATATATAGTGGATTACATTAGCTGCTAACACTGCAAGTACTACATAATAACAGGTGTGTTATTAATTATTATCTAGGAAGACCAAATCTTCCTAAATTTTAGAATTCGATTTAGTCAATGGTAACTAGTATAGACTATATCTTACTGTTCAATGAATTTAAAATTTCTAAACTAATCTTTGTATTAAGTACACTGCTAAATTCGTTTGACTTTGACTTACTAGAGATGGAAAGGTGACAGATTAGTAGCTATTTGTAATCATAAACAACTCCTTTCAAGGCCTTTGTCAAATTCTTTGCAAGATGGTTGATTTGATTTGGTTGTAAACATTAGTCTCCCGCGTTTTTATATTTATAACTCCATTATTATAAAATAAATCGAGTTGTTAACTAGATATTTAACGCAGGTTAATTATATAGTCTCTTTTTATCGTAATTACACTTGTCATTGTCAAAGTGAGTAATTCACTATAATATTGATTTAAATTCATTAGAAATTATTTCTAGCAAATTCATATTGTTGTGCCATATTTGGTTGAAGAACAAATATTAGAGGTTTGACGAATGAATTCAATGTTCATTCATTTACTATGGAGAATCAAACCATTCAAATGAATTGATATAGACATGTAGGGAGGATAAGATGTAAAGACTTAGTAATATTTAGATGTTGGCAAACATGAATCAACTTAAAAAAATGCACGGGATGAACTTACAATGTCTATCACTGAAAAATGATTTATAAAACGATGTCCATATGTAGCCTATTACTCTATTAGGCTTAGGCAGTGAGGCACGGAGTGAATCCTAAAGTCAATAAAAAAGAAATATTATTCTGTAGTTCGTACTACATAATCTAGCAAAATCAAGGAAGAATACCTAAAACTTTTGTGGAATTTGCTGATATCTATAGCCAAATTCCAATTCGCAGAAGTATATCACAACCATTTGGAAAAAGGATAAAAAAAATAAAATTTTAGCAGGTGAAAAAACTGGTCCAAACAAGCTAGTAAAACCAACAAAAATGGATCCATACCCAAAAAAAAAAAAAAAAAAAAAAAAGTACACCAACAAAAATGGATTGGGCCTTGTAATTGACCAAATCCACAAAAGACAATCTCTTATGGGCCACCCACTAGGCCCGTGATCTGTAACTTGAATTGGGCCCGGCCTAGCAACTTAGAAAATGTTGGACACGTTCACATTTACAGAGTTACTACTTGGCCTTGATTAATATTTGGGTTTGGATATGATTATTTTTGTTCTAGATTCGGATTAAATTGTCATCCCGTTACCAACTCTTTTCAATAATTAGAGGAGACATTGTGGCCTATGTTTTTGACTCCCTTTCGATATATTACGATCATGTGTCAAGGTATATTCCATAATTTCGATTGATGCCTTTGTCTAATGCATGTGCTAGTTAGAGCTAATTTGTGGCGGTCTCGGACTTTCAAATTGACATTGAGTTTGCTACTTATAAGATTTAGAATTTCATCATGCTCAAGAGATGATTTTTGAGTTCAATTCAGGCACGTACGCTTCATCTTTTCGACAGGTTGGTGTAAAGTTGTTAACTATCAAGTGACCCTCGCAACGAACTAGGGAGGGAGAGCTAGCTAATAATAAGCATATCGATCTCTGATCCACTTGAGACCCTGTTCTTTTGAGTTGTTCTGCTCTGCTCTACTGAAATCTGCTTTGCTCTGCTCTGCTCTGCTCTGCTCTGTCAGAAGCTCAAAAGAATAGGACCTTACTTGACCGCAGATGATTAATAGTATGATCATATTAGTTCATCATATAACAAACATTATACATACTTCGTACTATAGTTAGTGTGTTCTTTTCTTTTTGATAATCTAAAAAGGAGTTGTTTTGAGACTCTTATTAATTACTATAAGCCTATAATATAAGGTCAATAGTAGTTAGGTTATCAGTTACTCTCGCTGCATTTTAGCCTAGGTGTGTAGTAAATTGTAACATTGAAGAAGCATATTATGCATTGCGTAGTTAAATGTTGTACTGTGTTTGACCATTTACTTGCTTAGTTTCTTAGTGCATATACTCTCCCTTTTTTAGTTGTAACTACTGTGTGGCTCGGACAATATTACACATACTTTTATCATCAATTATCTTATGTTTAGCTAATGATATCATGCATGTAAACCTATTTGATTAGAGGTACGTATAATGTTATTGTTAATCTCTGGATATATCAAATAATTAGCTACAATTCTTACAAAGGCCAACATGTAGACTCGTAAATATACATTTAATGACAACCAACTTAAAGAAATTTCATTCTTTATTTTTTTATTTTTTTATTTATTTTTTTATTTTATTTTTTATTTTAAGAAATTTCATTCTTAATTGTATATTTGTATTAACATTAGTTGCAACTTTGCATGCATGGTTCACATACTTCACAAATGTTATCAATGCACTATTCATTTCTTGATTATGATTTAATTTCATACAATATACCTTTTTTTTTTTTTTTTTGGCACACTAAAACTTGAATTTGGCACACTGATATACGTGTTTTATACAATGGTTTTCCCCGGTTTTACTTAGTAATTTTATATGGTTTTGAGCTCTACGGAGCCATTTCTTGCTAACAATCTCTTCTTTAGTGTATTCGATTGTTTTAGTAAGCTTTTCAGGAATATGAAGCGTTTCTAGGCAATTGGACGTGTTTTTAGTAGATTCGGAAGAGTTGATAGCCAAGAACTGCAATTTATGTGGAGTGCCCGACCGGGCATGGCTTGCCCGGGCAGACCGGGCAATGAAGAGTTCACAGGAAGAAGCCCAATTCTGAACGGTGCAACGCGCGCCCGATCGGGCAGGCTTCGCCCGGTCAGACCGGGCGATGAAGAAGTCAAGTTATGAAGATGCAATTCTGGAAACGTGTTACGCGCGCCCGACCGGGCGAGGTTCGCCCGGTCTGACCGGGCAAAGAAGGAAAACTGTCGTATTTTACGCAGCCTTCCTCCGCCCGATCGGGCGAGATCTGCCCGGTCTGACCGGGCGATGTTCAAGATTGCGCGATTTCAGCTATTTCCGAATTTCTATCTTTTGGGGGTATAAATACCCTTTTGTAATTAACTCTTAGAGGGAGTTTTTCATTAGTTTTTCTCCTTAAGCCCTAGAAAACTCTCAAGAACCCTAGTTTTATTTCCTTTAAGCAATTTCAATCTTTTAATCCCAGATTAATCAATTGTTCATCAACAATTTGAGTTCTTTCAATTGGAGTAATTGGTATTTATCTTACTTCACTCTTTTCTGATATTCACTGTTCTCTAAATATGTTTTCTTTACTGTTTCTTGTTTTTGAACTTGATTTTGATTTTATTATGATGTGTGAGTAGTTTCCTTAATCCGGGATCTTGCTAAGCCCGATTATGATTGATGTATAAAGTAGATCTTTAAATTCCCCAATAATAATCCCAATTGACATGCTTAATTGATTGTGTTTATGCCAATACTAGATTAGGAATAATTAGTATTGTTATCATCCCTTTGTTCTTATTGCAACGGAAGTTGGGTATTAACGGGATTAGGTTATTCCAATTAAGGGTTTGAAGATCATCACGGAAGTAGATGATTGAATAATTAGGAATCTAGGCATGGTGTTTAATGTCCCTTATTCGCTTGATTCCACGGAAGTAGGCTTGATAGTTAATTTGGGAAGCCATTGATAACTTGGAAGAGACCTTTGGTATTATTATTAGGGATTGCTTTTCTTCTTGTCAATTGATTTATATATTGGGGGTAGATTTATTAGTTTATCAATCATAATCGTGGTAATGCTTGATCTTGGATGCTTTAGTTTATTGATTAATATTTCCTCTAGTTAATTGTGTTATTTAATATATTAGTTGATTATTATCATCCATTATTGATTGGTGACGTGCTTAGTGATTAATTGAGTCTGATTAATTGAATGAACCATAGTCTCTTGGGATTCGATCCTTACTTGCCCTACTACACAGTTAGAAGGAATAGTTAGGTTATTTTTGTTAGGTACGCGATAAGCCTATCACACACAATATACTTCATACAACTAACATTTATAACTAGAAATAATTACTAAGATGATTACATTCAACAATAGGAGTAGAGGTGGGCATGGGTCGTGCCGGCCCAACACGAGATTGGGTCGGTCCGGTATGAGCCCGCCAGCGGCACGACACGGTGACCGAGGAGTGGGCTGTGGGCCGTGCCGTGAACACGATTTCAAGAATCCGGCACGAGCAAGGCACGAACCCGCGGGCGACATGGTAGTTTGGCCCGCCAGCACGGCATGTCAGACACGGCCATAAAATAACATAAATAATAATAAAGAATAATAATAATAATAATAATAATAATAATAATAATAATAATAATAATAAAAAGAACAATAATAATATAATAATATAAAAAACATAAACATAAATGAATAAAATTATTTAAATAGTATATCCATTTTAAAAGTTGTTCAAAAAAAATTAAAAAAATTATGGGCGGCCCGGTGTTCGGCAGGCACGGCACACTAGACACGTGGGTCCTGTCGTGTCGTGGGCTGGGGTGTGCTAAATGGTGGCCCGGCACGGCACGAGCCGATCACCAAGCACGACGAGACACGACCTACAACGGCCCAATACGACACGCTGCCCACCTCTAAATAGGAGTACATACTCATTACACAACTATGGAGTACACAATATTTATCTTTTTTTTTTTTCACATGTGAAAGACAAAAATTAAAGGGGTAAAAATAAACTAACCAATAGGAGTGAAAATAAAACAAACCAATAAAAAAATTGTGGCTTTTTTCTTCTCTTTTAGAGAGAGAAAGAGAGGGACAGAAGATGACTGCATGAGAGAATCTAGAAATAGAGAAACCCGTGAACCTCAACAAGCTAAGCTAAGTTGTGGTGGCCCCTCAATGTGTGTGTGTGAAACTTGCTGGCGATGTAATCCTTCCTTTGCTTCCTATAGCTTCTGCATTTTTCACGATTACATTGATGCATCTATGTAAGCTAAGGAATATTAATGATGCAACCCCAAGAATTTTTTATATAGGCAATTCATCATCCCCCCTCACTTTGTCAAATTCAACAACATCGAGCTAGCTAGCTCACCTCATGTACATGTCATAAATCTAACGGAATATGGATTTAATTTTGATAGAGTATAAAAATCAATCATGCATGGATGAAACTTAGCTTCATCCATGAGGTTAAGTGGATTATCTTACATTATATCAACTATTATGAACTGGTGTGAGTGCGTGACAAGTAGGTCACAAGTTCAAATCTCATCTAACCCTTCTTTATTCTCTCTAAAATATAACTATTGTAAGTCGCAAATGTTGTTTTTAAGTAGTTTTAACCAAACCTTAATATATTATAGACGTTATTCATTAAGTTGGTAATTGTGTTTTGTATTTCGAGAAGAGGAAATATCATGAAGATACCTTTTGTGTGTGTGTTAGTTATTCAAGTCTATTTTGCCTCCAATCAATTACCCTCATCGTCCTTTACAAGATATTGTCTTGCTACTATTTCTCTATCACTTCAATTCCATCCTCATTTATTATTCTGTATTATCTACGTAGCGTTAACAAATTGGTGATCGATACAACCGTGGCACCAATTCTTTTTACGGGAAAAAATATTTATTTGATTTATTTCAATTTCTGAAGGGTGATAGGTAGGATAGTGATCGAGGAAGGTGGGTGATGAAAAAGAGAGGAGTGGTGTTAGAGACTTGGAGTATTAGGCAATCGAAAGAAGTTGAACAATTGCAACAAGTCATACGTCAAAATATATTCATACTTCGCCTTTTATACATATTTTTACTCTGTACAATATTGACCTCAACTCAACAAAAGTAAAAGAAGCATTGTTTTGCCGGAATTGTTTAAATGTAGTACTCTCTCCGTCCCATAATATAGTTTCTGTTTTTCTATTTTGGAGATCCAAAATGTTGTTTTTATTTCTATTTTTAGATGGTATGTAAAGATTATCATACCCTCACTTTTTTTTTACTTTATTCATTGTACTTCCTACATTACTCTTGAATTTTGCACATAACTTGTACTTTTTTCCACTTTATCTCTCTAACTTTTGTCTATAATTGTACTTTTCACTTTTATTAATGTACTTCATCCACTTTTTCCCTCCTATTTCTTAAATGCCATGAAAAAACACAAACAAAAACCATATTATGGGACGGAGGGGGTACAACATTTCTCCTTTCATCTTTTTTCATAGCTTGGCCAAATTGTAAGGAAGATTACAACCTTAATTAATTAATTATGCATTTCATACCTAGTAACACAAATTTTATCATAGGTCAAAAATTTTCAATATAAATTGCAGATCAACATGATTAGAATTAATTTCAAGTCTATCATTTCATGACAGCACATTGTAGCTAGCTAAACTAGTCGACATTGCATAAACATTTTATATATATATATATATATCCACATCAGCACTCGGCCAATTGGTTATTTATTGTCTATATATATTGCCTCAAAACCCTCAACAATATCGAAATTAATCATGATAATTTGTACATATTCAAATATTTCCCTTAAATTGAAGGCTACACTCTCCCCAGCCCCACAATAACATGTTCTCCCACCAATTATTTGCATGTCATGTCGATAAGAAGGAAACTTCAAAAGGAAATGAAAATGCTAAAATTACTACTTTTCAAAATTTCCTAGAAGTTTCACACTTCTCACTGTTGGAATTTTGGTAGGCATTATATATTGTTAGTTCACCATAGGAAAGTAAGGTAACACGTTATATTATTTCCTACTCGTATTTTCCTTAGTTATAGTCTTCAAATTTGTATTATTTCATGCCCTACTACTTGTCAACAAATCAACAATAAGACAATATAGGAAAGATAGTAAAAATAATACTGTTATTTTAGACAAGAAACATCCTCCTAACAGATCAATTAATTAGTTCTTATTTTGTTTGTTACTTCCGTTTTCTTTTGACTCTATCATTCTATGACATGTTTCTAACAGATCAATTAATTAGTTACACATTCTCTAAAATCAATGTGTTGTACCGTAATCGTAGTTAGTAAACAAAATTTAGGACACGTCGTACCATGCCATATGTTATTAATCTTCGTTTTATATTGTTCTTTTTAGTTAATGATGCATATATTAAGGGTATATTATATGAAATTTATAATAATTTTGAAAGTGACCTATTATTTTTCTTAAAAAAAAAAAAAACTCAAAAAGAATATGTGATCTTATATGAAGATGTTGGAGTATTCTTTTTTAAAAGCATAGAACTTGGATTATAGTTTGATAATTTGTCTCATCAAAAATACAAACATCAAACATGCTCATTTGAACTTCTTGTACTCCGTATCAAGTAAGTACTAAGTGAGTAAGTGGTAGTCGGCATGCAATTATTAATTCTGTAACATTCTTATTAAATGAGAATATATGGTAGGTACTTTCTTTCTTTTCCATAATTAATAATTAATATATATTTATAAAAGTTTATCTTCGGTTCCTTTGGGTATGAAGTGACAAAGTTGAAGTGTTCTTCTATACTCATTTGTAACTTCGTAGATTGAATTATAAGTCGCTAGCTTTTGCCCTACTATCATTTCATTAGTTTGATTTTTATTTATTACCATTACAGTCAGATTAATTGCACATAAGGTATGTGCTAAGTTTGGAAGCAATGTGAGATTAGAAGATTAATGAAAAGACTCAAAAGAGCAAAGTTTGTTTCACTAAAAGTAATACTTTAAAGGATTTTTTGTCAGCAATTATCTAATAAAACTTAGATTTTGTGAGAAACTACTTAATAAATTAAAAAAATGTTGTAATAAACTACCTAATAAAAGGTAATTATGTTGTAAGAAACTACATAATAAAAGGTATAATGTTGTAAAATACTACCTATGTCAGATTTCCACCGTTGACCAACCTTAAAACACCCACGAAATCACTGCTTTCATCCCCAAAACCTACACAACCTACTTGAAATAACCTCCACCACGCCGAAACCACAATCTAACCCCAAAAACCATTATTTCGAAGCATGAAAATACCCTCATCAACTCGGAATATCCTCCAACCACCTCGAAAATTACCTTACCACCTTGAAAACCAACCCCCGCGATGGTTTTGAGGGTCTTTTGAGGTAGTCGATGCCGTAAAATTAGGTTAACGGCGGAAATTCGGCCAAAGGTAGTATCTTACAACATTTTACCTTTTTATTATAGGTAGTTTCTTACAACATTTTTTTTTATTATGTAATTTCTCACAAAATTTAGGTTTATAAAGTAGTTCTTGACAAATAAAACCTACTCCGAACAATATGCTTGTATTATTTTTAATCATAGCCGTTTAAATCTAATATAGATAAGATTATTCACCCTAATGGCCTTACCAGTTATTACTAATCAATGAATCAAATTAGATGGGATTCCATTATTTTGTGAAAATGCACTCTGGCCCCATGAAACATCACATGTGACCAGATTGAAAAAGGGACCTTACATGTAAGAGAGAGTGTTGAGACATAGCCTTCCTAAGTGTCCTATTAAGAAAAGAAGAAAGTGTTAAACACTTTATAAGGCTATGGGATTACCCTTCCGATAGCTATATATTTTTGGGATGAAACTTACTTGGACTTGTGAAGTAAACTCTCTCTCTTGATAATGGGTGCGATTTAGACCCGTATTTAACATTTTGTTCTCATGCATAAATTTGAATGAAATTTGTAATAGTAATATTCATCTATTCATTGCTTGATTTTTGCTGCCAAAAAAATAACATTGTAGGGGCATAGGGCCGAAAAATGTTGTCAATATGCTGTTATCCTTTAGCATAAATTATTAAGTTTAATTTTGTTTGAACGTGTGTTCATTTGTACATTGTAACCCAGTTATGATAACTTGATACGCGTATGACATGATTCCGGAAAGTTCATCTTTCAAAATTCAATATTATTTGTCAACTTTTATAATATCTTGAAGAAAAGGAATGTGTGTTTATACTATATCGAGCAATAACTAATGTGAAGCAATGTACTAACAGTTGCACTATTTCTCTTTTAAAGTTCAAACTAATAGTGCAAAATCTCAAGCGTAGCATTTATAAAAAAAAATGAAGGAAGTATAAAAGGCCTATTAGCTTCATCTCAGAGTATGTATAATTGTACTAAAGCACAATTAGAGATGTTCATAGTTAAACAATTGTACTGATGACAATCATAAAATAAGAAATGAAGCAACAATCAGTGAACGGGGGAAGTATATTTCTTTATTTAAAGACTTACTAGCCCTTTCAAAAACGTGTATGAACTTAATTTTGCCAAGTGTTTTAGGTATTTGTAAGGTGAAAAGGCCTCAATATGTTGTTACGAGTAGCTAGACCGATTTTTAGTTTTTTTTTTTTTTTTTTATAAAGACAATATTATATAGTATATTGATTCCTTAAAAAGGTTAGCAACATTTTTAGCTCCACATAATAACGTGGGGAAATATAAGAAGTAAAGAAGAAGAAGATCAAAGCTTTTCAAAATCCCACCATGGATTTTGGTGGGGGTTTTAATCAACTTTAGGCACTTTCCTTCTACGCTAGTGGGGGAAGATAGAATATGGTTGACTAGCTAGGTTACTACTAATACAATGTCGTATACAGGCATTAAGGTTATTATTAGGATTTTCTTTTTGGTGTAAAGAAAGTACTGTAATAAACAACAAATGATGTAGCCGGATGTAAACAAGATTTAATTTATAGTGTCACCCAACAAGTTTTAACCAACTGTAAGTTAGTCGATAAGCACAAAAAAAATTATAAGAATTCTAATAATCATGCCTAAGAACAAATGTTAGATACGAGCCTGGGGCAAAAAAAATTACGAAGTATAAGATATACTCTAATATTCATGCCTGAGAACAAAATGTTAAATAGTAGCTACTAACATAATTTGGTATTTCAAAATTTTTCTTAAAATAAATGAAAATTGTTCAAATTCAAATTGAATTGAGAATCATGTAGGGGTGAAATTCATACATATGCAACACAATGATAATGATATACTCTACGTACGAAAATGAAAAAGCAACAATATTCTCAATAGTGAATCTGAATAGACTATAAAGCTCCTTATATTGAAGCCTAAGATATTAGTGGATTCGCAAAGTTGGACTTTGGTGCGTAGTATGCATCAGATTTCATACTATAACAAACACTGTCATAATCAAACCACGCAATAAAAATAAAATACTTTATATATTTGATGAAATACTTATAAAGTTGTAACTTATATAAGTGATCAATAATGAATCATGTAATCTATTGTATAATGAGATGACAGATGTGTCGTACAACTAAGATTATTATTTTGCTCATTACGATTCCATTAGCTAATTAAGGGAGTTGGAGAGGTTAACATGACTAAAGTTTTATCGTGTAGTACTCCGTAAAACAATTTTAACATGGTGAACTAACCTGAATCAGATGCAAGCAATCTTTTTTTATGAGACGGTTTTACAATAAATCAATAACTTTTACGGAGTAATCTAAACGTTAAAGTGTCGTGACCAAGACTAAAATACTTTAACTTACTACTCTGTACAAGTTTCCGGCATGTTTTTTACACAAAGAAGATTAGGAGTGTGATTGAAGTTTTCATCCCCATCCGTGCAGAATCTTAAATGAATCATTGTTGCATTAACATGCAAAAATCATTACCATAGATTAAAATATCAAGATGTAATTAATTGACTTTTGACTGTTATAAAGGAGAAGGCAGTAAGACTTTGAACTAAAAAGAGTCAATAATTGAGTATTATTTTTTCTCATGATAGTGACTAAAAAAAGTAACTCTCTGGTCTCACAAAGTTCTTTTTATGTTCTCCAAATTTTCAATTTTTATTAAAACCTTTGCCAATTGGGTCTCATTTTCCTAAGCTAAAAGCAAGCCTTTTTAAATTAAGGATTACTGTAAAACAGGATTATTTTTCCGTCTCTATAAATGAATTTAAAAAGGCTTTGCTTTTAGCTTAGGTATCTATGTATGTAATTTCATAGAATTATAAAACAAAATGCATAACATAACATTCCGTTCATATCAAAGGTCATCTCTAGGGTTTGGGTAGTATTATGTAACAGGATTTGGAAAAGACAGGAAAATGCCAACATCAAACTCAGAAAACACAAAATTACAAGAAAATATTGTTAAATAATTGATATCTAATATATATATATATAAAGAGGAGTTTTTTCCCGACTTTTTAGAGCGCCAAGTAGGATTTTAATTTTTAGAAAATTATTATAGCGTCGCGCAAGATTAAGTAACTCCTGATCGATTAAGTAACCTTTGACCAACCGAGTAAGCTTGACTAAATAATTCCGGTCATACAGTGTGACCAGTCATATATAGTTTATCAGATAAATATAAATTTAGTAAAATATTATGTTTGAAAAAATACAAACAAACTGTACATCGCACGGGTTTCATCTAGTTTTAATTATTTTGTTTAACATTTTATTTTTGAGAATAGAGGGTAGGGATAGGATTTTTCCTGGTCTTTTCCTGCTTTAGCCTCATCCACACATCTCTTTCAGAGTTTTTAACTTATTCTAAAAGAAATTTCTTAAAATTAATTGAATCTTTTTCTACAATTTTCTCCCCTTTTTTTTTAATTTATTTTCCATATTTTTACATATAATTTTACAATATTAAAAACCCATAAAAAGAAAAAAAAATTAAAAAAAATAAAGAAATTATTCTGAATTCTGCAAATTTTGCAACTGAGTAAGCTCAGACAAGTAATCCATGGGGTTTAAACTGTTAAAGATTGTAACTTTCATCATTATCATCATCACCTCTTCACGGGAAATTCTTAGTTTTAGTTCATTATTTATTTTTTCAAAATTTAATTTAATTATTTTTTGTTTAAAAAAGTGAATGAATTTTGTCTGATTCTCTTTGAATTTTCCTCTAATTTTATTTTTTTCTTTCTATATATATGTCACTGCCACCTGTGGCCCTGTTTTTATTAAAAAAAAATCCCTCCTTTGCTTTGCTACTATCTTTCTCTCTCTACAGTTGGGGTTGTTCTTTCTACTTCTCTCTTTAAAACAATCCCTTCTTCCAAAGGGTACATACCCAAAAAAGATGGGATTTTTACAAATTTTTTTAGTATAGTGGGTGGTGTTTAACTTATTTAAGATTTGATAATCAAACAAACAAAACTTTGCAAAATTAAAAAAATTTCATATTTTGTTTTGTTTTATTTTGCTTGGAGGTTTGTAGAAGAAAGACAATGTTCCAAGGAGCTATGTCCAATTCAACTTTGTCTGAAGAAGCTAATAGTCTTTCTAGCTTTAACCCTTTGTTACTACAAAACACTACTAATATCATCACTTCCCACCAACAACAACAACAACCTCCTCCTCCCAAAAAGGTCAAGAAAAAGAGAAGTCTTCCCGGAAATCCAGGTAAATTTTCAAAAAGTTTCAATCTTTATTATATTCATCCATCAATTGTATCTCGATACTGTAAAAATGAAGAGTCCGAGTAACATATATAGCTCGGTATCTATGTATGTAGTCAAAACAACCTTTATTATATTGATCCATAGCTAAATTACTTTCATTAGTTGATGTGAAGAGTTTCAGTGTAACATATATAACTTGGTTATGTATGTTTATATGTGGTCATAGGTTATTTGGGTATTGTTGAATTGAATGAAGAGTCCGAGTAATATATATAGGTCGGGTATGTATGCAGTCGAAAACCCGACCGATTCGCAAAAAGTATGCCCTAATGGCAGTGGCGGAGCCAGGATTTATAATTCGGGGGGACAAATTTTGGAGGTTAAAGTTTCGGCAAAAATCTCAAGAAAAAAATTGATCACCTAAATTGTTTAATATTTATTTGAAATCACATATGCCAATTATTTCTATATGGCAAAAGAGGAATAAAAAAGTTTTATTGTATATTAAGAAAATTATCCAACAAAAATGAATAAATTTATGTTTGTAAATCCCGTTATGTAATCACATAATTGATATATACGAATTAATTACCTTATCATAAAGTCAAATAATTATCGTTAGAACAAATTGATGGTAGATATGAAGGGTCTGGGTTTGAGTTACATTCGAAAAAATAAACTCAACTTTCTCAAATCAATCATATTATTACATATGTATTTCGTATGTATTAATAAAAGTTAAAACACAGTTACAAACAATTAATTAATAGTAATCTATTTATTAGAAATGTAAAAAAATAGAGTTTAAGCACATAATAAAATTAAAAATCCTAAAACAAGAAATAGGAAATGAAAAATAAAATTAAAAAGACTATTGAAAATTAGAGTAATCAAAAAACAAGTAGGGGAAAAAAAACAAAAAAGCTGAAAAATAGTAGAGTAGGGAATCGAACCTAAGACCAAGGCATAGCCTTACTAAGGACTCAACCACCAAACCATATTCAATATTGTGATATTTACTGTAAGTATATGATATTTATAGCCTTTTACTGTATTTTCTTGATTTTTTTTTTTTAAAAAAAAAAAACTTTTTTTTCGAAAATGGGGGGACAACTGTCCCCCCTTGTTCTAATGTGGCTCCGCCAATGCCTAATGGTTTTGATTTGATTTATGCAGACCCAGATGCTGAGGTGATTGCACTGTCACCAAAAACATTACTAGCAACAAATAGGTTTATTTGTGAGATCTGTAACAAAGGGTTTCAAAGAGATCAGAATCTTCAGCTTCATAGAAGAGGGCATAATTTACCATGGAAGCTTAAACAAAGGAGTAAAACAGAAGTTATAAGAAAGAAAGCTTATGTTTGTCCAGAACCTAGTTGTGTTCATCATCACCCTTCAAGGGCACTTGGAGATCTTACTGGAATTAAGAAACATTTTTGCAGAAAACATGGTGAAAAGAAATATAAGTGTGAAAAATGCTCCAAAATTTATGCTGTTCAATCTGATTGGAAAGCTCACTCTAAAACTTGTGGCACTAGAGAGTATAGATGTGATTGTGGCACCCTTTTCTCCAGGTAAAATCATTATACTTATTTGCGGAATGAAACCTGTTAGATCGTCTTTTACAAGAATTTATTATATTTTCCGATATAATTTGCATTTTTTTATTGATTGGTTTTATGTGGGATTGATTTTGTTTGATTATGTTTTTGAATTAAATGAGCATAATATTGATTAGCAAAGGTGTGTAGTATAATATGTACTGGTTTTTTTTTCTTGGATTCTGATATATGCCTTTTGTTTTCTGGTGAAAATATTGTTACATAAGAATGGTAAGTTTTGCATGAAATAATATATGATGAGAATAATAATAAATAAAATGCAATTGGTAAGAGAATTTTATCTGTTGAAATCTGTACCTTTTTTCCAAGTTCTATGTAGCACACACACAAACACTGTATATTATACAAACAAAGAACAATCAGAAACAGGCTGTCTTTTGTTTTATTTAATGTTCTGTCCAGTGATTCAATTGCTGTCTATTTTTGTCCTCGATTTCTCACTACTGATTAATGCATCAGCATTATATAACATCCCTATAATTTTCCAAAATATGCAAATCATTTTTCACAGTTTACAATCTTTACAGTCTATCAAATTTAGATAAAACACATTTAATGAGCAAAGCAATGCAAGTTATCTAGAGCAATACAGATAAGTATCAAACATATTTTCCGTCTCCAATTAGTCAATACCCATCTTAAAATCATGTTTAGACACGGGTTTAAAATGTATATAAATCGTAGTCCCTAAGTGGCTTGATAAGATATTATCTATATATAAGAGTATAGGTGTTGTAATTGATTATTTATCCTTCTAAAGAAGATCTTTGAATAGAAAAAAGGCAGGCTTTTGGTTTTTCTTTTTGTAATGCTAGATGTTAGTCCCAAAAATAACAATGATAGGTCACTGCTATGCTCGTGTATTTGAGGAAAAAGTAATGCTAAACAAGTGATAAATTACAAAGTAATAATCTTTTTCAAGATTTTCTCTTTTTTGTAGTAGTAGCAGAACACTTCTGAGTAGCTCAGAATTTCTTCATAATAGAGGAAAAACTGATATAACCTGCAAAAAATCTGATTTGGTCTGCCTTTTTCCTTTTTTATTTGGACCCCCTATATGCTGAATTTTGCATGCTAGGTTGCTCTATGTTTGGATTAGGAGTACACTTTGTTTAAGCTCTAATTTCAATGTGTTAAACTTTTTTGTGACTATTATTTGGTACAAGAATCACATGTTTAGTCAAGTACTAATAGAAATATAAGCACATGTTCTTGGTACAAATCATACAGTCAAAATATGTTCATAAATAGGTCAATGGGAATATGGGATCCTAGAAGATTAAAAATGTTTAAGATTCTTAATTCCTTTTTTGTTTTACTAGTATCTACAATGTTCTTGGGTAAGGAAGAGAAACCACATTTTCCCCTTAAACTATTCCTTACCTTCCTCTTCTCCTCTCCCTTTCATTTCCATTTTCTTTTTCATTCTAACTTCTTGCAAAGACAAGGTCTAATATGGAAAGTAACTTACAGAAGTTGGTTTCATCAATGTAAACTATTTTTTACAGAAATATGAATTTCTAATGAAATGATTTCTGTCAAAACTAACAGAGCCTAAGTTGAAAGAATGAATTCAAATATTACTATATTTAGTATTTCATGTAAGATAGATGGTAGTCAAGATGGGAGAAATTATTGTGTGGTTCGGTACCAATAAGGCGGGAGCATTGAATCCATCAAGACTTTACATACAATAATCTTCACTAAAATGGAGGGATAGGATTATAGGAAGAGATGGCTGTAAAACAATGAGAGTATTTAAATATGCTTTTATTTCCTTCTCTTTTTGCTGAATGTGTTGAGTTTTATCTCTATTATTATTTTAGGACTTCTTATTGTTCTTTCATCTTCTTCAACTGTTAATTATCCTTTTTTGAACATACACCAAGCTGCTAATCTCTACAGTCAAACTCAACTGGCATAAAAATCACCAATATATTTTGTGCACAAACAACCTTCATTATAAGAATAGTGAGATTTTTCAAGAAATGAAATGAGTTCTATTATCACCTTTTAATGATAAGTTTCAAATATTTGCATAATTGCATTCACATTGTTTTTACAGTATCACACTATTAGTTCAAATTGCGCTATCATTAAGCTAATAATTTCAAACAAGCTAAGTAGATCACATGCATGTTGTTATACTGAAGCTTTCGTTCACGTTTTATTCTCATATAGTGTTTTTTCTATAAAGTCGGAGTAAAATTTTAGATGTCTTATTTTTCTATTTGATAAAGTTGTTATAGTCACTACATTGTACATACTTGTCTTTATCTAACATTCTAACCATTAGGCATTTGTATGCAACAATATTGTAATGCAGGAAAGATAGCTTCATCACCCATAGAGCATTTTGTGATGCACTAGCTGAAGAAAGTGCAAGACTTTCAACCAACCCTTTTGCTAACCCCATCCTCCCACCACCACAACCACCGCCTTTCTCCACCCAAAACCCTAATTCGTCTCTCTTCCCTTTCATCACCTCGTCGTCTATGTCCCACTCCTCATCCCCATGGGACCCGAACCCTCAAAACCCTAACCCTAACCCTCTCATCCACATCAAAACCGAAAACCCCCACTTCTCAACACCACCACCTTTCTTCCAACCACCCTCAATCTTCACCAACCAATCCAAGAGTCTACTAACCTCCCTTCCCTTCACATCCTCGGACACATCCGCCATGTCATCGGCTCACTTCCTCTCCGCCACGGCCCTCCTCCAGAAGGCCACCACGGTAGGGGCAGTAGGAAACAACACCATGTCAGCAATGATGAACGGTTTTGATGAGCTAGGAGCAATGTCCCGCCACATGGGACCCCCAACCACCGATGAGATGTCATCCGTATTGCCACCACATTCATCCTCGTCGACAAACACGAATTCGACTAATGCAGCAACCACAACCCCTACTGATCACCCAAACAATGCTGATCACTTCACAGCCATGCTTAACACGTGGCGGAAGAACAACGATGGTATGACGAGGGACTTCCTAGGACTAACCGCGGGGGATTACAACACCAATGCTGGTGGAGGAGGAGGATTCAATGGCGACGAGGTGGTGGGGAATATGCTAAAGTTCACAGGTGGTTTACAGTACGGAATGACAGCTCCATATGATCGTGACAACTCATCATCATCAGTATTGTTAAAGCATGATCAGCAGCCTCTTGATATTCACCAACAACATCATCATCATCAGCAAGTTGACGGGTTCGGTTTCGTATCGGGGGCTGAGCCTCCTACAACCGCTGCTGCTGCCGCTGCGCCGGGATCAAGGTGGGGGTGAATTTAGCTAGCTAGGCAATGGCATCATGAAATTTTTTTGTCACTCGTTATGAAATTACTTCTTTACCCCTCACAACATGCAAAGTTAGTACGGGTAAGTGTTATTTTAATTTTTGAATTTAAGTTACTTTTAGAGGTTCCTTTTCAAGGGAGTAATTAGAGGTGAGGAGCTGAGGATCATGCAATTGTACGTTGTAGTAATTTTATTTAAGTTAAATAGCATGCTATATCATCAAAATGTTGTAATATTTTTGAACAAGTGTTATTATATAGCTAGTTTCACAAGAACCGTCGAGATCTTGTGTATCTTGTAATTAAACATCTCCAATCACTTAGGACCAATATGAATTAATAATGTCGATAAAGCCTGAAAATAATATATGAATTCAAAATTATACAAACACGTGATTTCGTAGCATGTGCAAGGTGCCCTTCGATATGTCCTTCACGTGTCGTGTTAGGACATATGCTACGACAACTTGGATACAATAGTAAGTACGGAGTAGTAACAACTAACAAGTGTATATGTGACGCCAATGTCATTTTTATTCTTTTGTATATTTATTTATTTTTCCAATATATAAAAATAACAAACTAAAACATGTATAAGTATTCTCACCCTATTTTAGAAACAATAATTTTCACAGCATTCCATCCATATGCTTTCCTGCACATATTGATGAAGAAAGACATGGGTCAAAACTCAAAAGAGAATATTCTTAACCTCGAATTCCCTTCATAAACTATTGAAGAACATAAAAATGTGTTAAGGATTATTGTGGTTGATTATTTAAGATTGTTTTAAAAATTGATACAATTGATTGGGTGTTATTAATAAAGATCAGATTCACTACTTCATGCATATCATCTAAGAATCATCTAATTTTTATTTATAAGGAAAATATATCGAATACATACATTGTGCGTTATTTTTTAACGTCATCCTATATATATTAAGACTAACCCAACAACATAGTATATAACAACATTTATATATATGTACAATATGTAATCAAAGTTAACATATAAATAGTGCGAAAATCAAATTGTTACGGGTATGCAGAAACAAAGGGAATATAACGAGAAAGATTAGCTAAGTACAAACTACTGCATGCATATAATACACTCATATCAAACCTCAGGTAAAGTAGCATTATACATGCATGGTAAAGGTAGTGGCAGGTCATAATCTAAGCTAAAATATGGTGATGATGCGTGAATGCATATATATAATAATCATACCATATAATATGATAATGATATGGCAGGGCACAAGTAACACAGCTCATGACCCATAAATATATGTAAAAAATCAAAAATGTAATGTAAAGTTTTGTAGATCTAGAAAAAACTAAGGCATGACAAAACTAGTGATTCCTCTTTCATAGTTAGGAAGATGTGGATAAAAGACACTTAAATAAGACAATAATTATTGGTTTGATAATGTATGTGATAGGTATTAGGACCACTGGACCAATAAACTAGGAGTAATCCATAATAATGCCAAAAGGTTCACATGTTTATTAGATTACTTACTACAAGTACTACCACAAGCACATAATAATTAAAGGTCATGATTTTTAAATTTATTGAATATTATTACTATATATTATAATTAACTAGAATTCCAATGCTACTTAGTTAAATAGACTTTTATTTGTTAAAGTAAACACGAACCTTATGTTTAGTAAACACTGAATAGCCGCCTTTGTCGTTTTTATATAATAATTCTATCTTCGTTTATGAATTTAATAATACGATACATTTACAATTTTGATTTTCTTAAAATAATAGCTAGGTCACTTTCTCAATTTAGTAAAACCTCAAATCTTTTCTATATCACCTTTAATATTGCATCTAGGTAACAAGAATGTATGTTACTTATATAGAATAATGAAAAACGTAAAAAAAGGTAAATGGTGACGAATCGTTAGTGAGACCTACAACTAAATGCGGTTTATTATTCAGAAACGGGAGAGCACACAACAAAAATGTTTTACTCATTTGCAATTTTGCATAGTGTGCATAACAAGAGATAATTTCTCCCCCTCGTGATTAAAGAACTCTGAAAATTCTACATTAAAACTCTTTCTATGATAAATACATCTAGGGTTTTCTTTGACTAACTGGTAGAATTTGCTAGATGCAAACATCAGCATTCTAATAAAGATAATGGTCAATAAATAATATAGAAGTCAAGGAGGAAATCAAATTGGTGGCTTTCTAGTCTAGCCTTTCTAGCCAATTAATCAGGAAGATCAGAGAATTTTCTAATAGCAAGAAGAAAAAAGGTGACAAGGAAAATTTTGCTGCTTTTAAGCAGTCAAGGAAGGATATATTTCATTGTCTTGGGAAACAACTACTATGAAAATAAATTGTTCTTTTTTTGAATTTTGACCTCTTGAATTCATTAAACAAATTAATACCCAACCCCTCAAAAAATAAAAAATCTAATTAACCAAATTATTTTCCAGAAAACCTGGGTTGAGTTAGTAGTTCTTTACTACTGCCTTCCACACCGCAGGCGCGGGTTCGAATCTCTTCCTCTACCATATGTACACTTGAATTAACCAAAACTTAGAACACTAGTTGCTTTCACAATTTTTTTTTTTGGTGAAAGTCAATGTTCAATATGAAAAGAGTAATAGTAGTTTATTCATAAGGTCCCTCCTATAAATGGATTTACTACATACTTTTATCCTTAGAAGTTATTTGTACAAATTCAGTTATGTATAAGCCACCAGCCGCACTCTACAGTTAAAAAAGATTTTAACAAGCAATATTTTTCCAATAAATATCAAAAGAAAGTACACATACTTGATTATAAGAGATAAAATTAAAAGTTACATAAACTGAGACCATACAAATAAGAAATTTGTACATAATACTATAGTAGCATGGTATAATAGTGTAACAATGTAATCTAAACTAGTCATATAAAAATTCTAAATCAATAGAAGTACTGAATCCTGTAAATGTTCATACTTAGATGCATATTAAAACAACAAATTTAATAATTAGAGATATAAACAAAACTCCTCCAATGTCAAAAAGAACCAAAATGAAATTTTCCTATGGCATCCAAATCATAAAATTCTAATATTACAAAGGATTGACCAACTTTATGTAGAATGTTGGAAAGAGTGGAAAAAAATTAGTTCAATCTTCTAATTTATACGACGTTTCAACCAATTACAAGCGTGTATATCATACTAAGTGGTCCGGGACATAGTGAGTAGTGAATAGCTAGTAAGTGACCGGGAGATGAAGTAAGAACTACTCCTCCTAAAATAAACATGAAAGCCCTAAAAATAAAAATGTCAAAGGTTGTTGAAAAGATGCTAAAGGAACTTTAGCTTTGGGAGTCTTGAATAATCCTTAAAAATGTAGTTACCCTTAAACATTAATGTGACTCTATTTTCTCAAATTCTGTGTTAAAATCCAACAACAAACAACAAAGCCTTTGCTATTATAGATGACCCCCTTGACCCCTTCCATGATTACTGGTAAAAAAATTCAGGTGACATGGTCCATCAATCTTCATTATAAGTTCTTATCAATCAAATCATAGCCATTCATTCAATAATATCACGGGTCTTTTCGATTTTTGAGAGCAGAAAAGCTGAATCAACTATTCACAATCATAGGCTAAATAGAATATCATAAACTCTATGAATAATTGGTTGATTTACACTACTGTAGTACTAATACTAGCTACTAAAGGTTGGGGGTAGTCTAATGTAGATGAGAGTCATGACTCATGAGACTATCTACATTTAAACAAGTTAAATCCGGTCAAAACTCGACTCAATTCGAGTTTTTAACTAGACATGTCAAGCTTATCAAAGTGGCCTAAAGATGTCTTACTAATTTACAACTCCTTGTCTTTGGATAGTTAGTTATCATATTTCATTTATCCCTCATAACTCATAACTAAAGATATGGACTAACTAACTTAACTAATACAAAATACTATAGAACATTAAATAACTTAAGTAAAAGTAGACCTAAGTTAAACTCAAGACCAACTCGACTCATTATATCTGAGCTAGTAAGCCACCCCCATTCAACCCAAGGTTAATAAGGCTAATCTGTCCATGAATTTGTCCATGAGTTCGCTAATTTGTACTCGTGACTCAAATAGGGCTAATATACATATCTTTGATAATGAATTAATTATTTGAGGGATATTAAAGACGAGGCATTCTTAACACCCCATAAAAATAAAAATAAACATAAGAAAGTTATTCAGATGAAAAAAAAAAGGGTAAGAATCCACTGTCTGATATAGACGTATAGACTATTAGTGGACCTAGTGACATACGGACTTAAGAGAGCTTGTCCAACCGGCTTAACAAACTAAGTCCACTACTATCTGGAAGTGTGAACATTAATTGAAAGAGTACTAATTTTAAGTCTCCCCACATTAAGTCCCAGAGTCCTCGTACCATTTTCATGTGATCTGGTGTTTCCCACTCAGATAAGTTATCTTCAACACTGTAACCACACCGGTGACACCAGCAACCGACATCAAATTCAAAGCTAACCCATTCACACAGGTACTTCAGAGATCACATACACTGTTCTATCACGTCGGAAACACGGCACAACACAGTTATTGTAGGACACATTTACAGGCTCAAGGAGTACTAGGAACAAGGACATGCATACATGTGACAGCAAAGAAGACAGTAACAAAACTGTGGGATAAGCCTTAGACTTCTGCTGTTTGTAAAGGTTTCTAACTTAAAAGCATACAGTACCAAAGTGTGATGTGGTGTAATCCAAAGTGTGAGGTAGTGTGATCCAAAGTGTGATGTATTGTGATCTTTTAGAAAGTATTTAGGTCACTTGCAGCCTTGCTGTGTTAAGGAAAAGAACACTGCTTAAAAAGAGATTTTAAACCCCATTCCATCTCCATGTGTGCGTTTTCCCAAATTATGCACACACTTAAAGAGTTGTTACTTATTGCATTGATATTTAAGAGAATGCACAAATAATAATGCATTGATATAAAATCAATTAGTAAATGCATTCATTCATATTTTAAGCCACCGATGATTGGAATAGAAAAAGAATTAGTTAAGTGGTCATATAATATCGAAAAGAGGGAAAATTCCTTTTTTTTTTCTCTCCTACTACACGGGCGGATAATATTCAAGAGAGTGGGTTGTATTCCATCTCAATTCCCCTTCCTTTAACTCCGTAACAACTTTCTACTTCCACAATATGTCATCTTCATCAGGGAATCTCATCTCTTAAGGAACATGTCCTTTTTTCTTCCTTTTCTATAATTTCAGTCCTTTTGCTTTCATCTCTGTCTATTCCTATACTACGCTCATCTTTTTGAAGTCATTGACAATCGAAGTTTTCGCTTACTTCAGCAACAACATGATGTCAATACTTGACCTCATCTTCAGAACAACTGATGCTTCACTTGACCATTTCAAACTACTGTATTTTCTTAGTCAGCATACCACAAACTTTCTGAGGATTTTGGTGATCAATACTTTCTTTCAAAAGAAAAGGATATGATCATGTCACAATATCAACTTATCTAATCTTATGCAAACTTATAATTTACTTCAGTTGTGAATTGAGCTCGGATAGACCTAACATGAACTTATTGGCCCCAGGTTATCAAATTAGACAATGAGTATGAACAAACCAAACAATCAACCCAATTCGTAAGTCTACTACCATTACCCTTACCAAGCAATTTGGCTGCCTCCTGAAACTGAAAGGAGGATATATAAATTTTAATCATTTTATCATATCCCTTGGCAATTCTATTTTACCTCCCCACAATCATTATTTCATTGTTCCTCCATGCAATCGTATCTTATAAACCATGTTCCTCAAAACCTTCCCTAATGTTCTGTAAGCCTGTACCCATGTCAACATAGGTGTGATCATATAAGTAAGAAAACTCAGATGCAGCCATGGTGGACACCATATAAGGCCGACATATTCAGCGAGTTTAAGCAAAAACGACTCATCAACTAAACACTTAATCTACAAATTAAACTTAATTGCCTCATGATTACAAGCCGACGTAGTACTTAAGCATTAAGTAAAAACATCTACAGAAACCTTATGGACAACATTTACTGTACTCAATGTCATAATAAGATTTGAATTATACAGAAAAATCCACAAAGCATCTAACATCTACAAATATGGAGTACACTAGTATTCAAACTAGAACCATGAATATTCTACAATGTAATGAGTGACTCACATGTGAAATATGCCGCAGAAGACAAAGAAATTCACTGTTCAAGCACTCGAACTTTCTATTTATAACAGGCAAGACCAAGCTGCCCCAAAAAAAGAATCAGTGCATCGTCAGACTGTGTAACTGGACCCACTGAGTGTTACTCCCATGTATAGCTGCAAAACATTCTTGAATGCCTACAAAAGAGTAACAAAATCACAAAATGTAACTTACATCCTAAAATGGTATATAATATGGAAAAAGATATCTTGCATTATTGATTGATCTAATAAATATATGATTCTAATTGTGAAACAGAAGCATGTCCAAGGATTTCATAATTATAAGAAGCAAAATCCAGCTTGCCTCTTGGAGTCCTAAAGCACAGATGGCTCTGACATAGAGATGGAAGCCACAGTTGCAAGGTAACTAACTAGTATTGCATTAACATAAGGCCAACCCAAAAGACAAAATGATATAAAGGATGAAAAATGGATCATTCAAAAGGCTTGTAAAGTACTTTCTCCGGGATAAGAAGTTACATTTGATTATGTATTACAAGTACGTATTAGTGTACAAAACTGTATGGTAACAAGGATGTAAAAGCAACAGTAGTGCGGATTATATTCCCATTTCATCGGTGGATAGAAAAGTTTCTATATAAAAGTTCTACTGTAAGGGTTTTCCTATCCCACAAATAAAAAATGTTTCAAATAAAAAATTTATTCCTAATAGCTTAAAAGTACAGTAACTTCCTTAAACAGAGGTACAATGAGAACCATGTATTGCAAGAGCATGAAGACTTCTACCTTGCACCAATTTTGACTATTTAACTAAGCAAGCTTATGCTAAAATTATTAACATTAAAGTCACCTCAATAAAATAGATATTCTTTTTGCTAAGTAATACTCTATTTATCAACCTCCTCCCTCAACAGATATCGACGCAAAATTCCAATTAGAAAAATACAAAGGTAAAATCAGCTCTTACCTGGAGTGCAAATGACTCTTTTCCTTTCAAGATCACATCCATTACAGCAAATTGATCATCAAACACACTATAAAACCTCTGGTAGAATGAGCCCCTGTAATAAACAAGACAAATACCGAATTAGAGAAGATGTCAAACCTGCCATATTTGAAAAAAACCAAATCAGAGTCATTTCACAATTGATCACTTACCGGTCTTCTTCAGTCAGCTGCTGATCTAATTCATCAAATTTTCGCGTAAGAACTTCAGCCCCCACTGGCGAAAGCATGTGAAGTATCAATGCCTCTAAGGTTCGGGGAAAGCTGTTCTGAGAAAAAAACAAAACAAACAAACATAATAAGATGCGACTTGGATAGCACAATTAACACCAATTAATAATAATTTGCATTGATGAAACGTTAGATAATAAGTAGCTAACTGCACACAACCTTTAAAAAAATAAACAGAGACAAGAAGCATCATTATATTAGTTCGAGCGTTTAGTTAGGAAAAAAAAAAAAAAAAAAGATCAAAGTCCTTGTTAAGAATGCCAGAAAATATCAATGAATCAATCTTCCCAAAAGTGTTGCGAATCTCAGTGCAAAGCTTACTACAAGGTAGAGGAAAAATGGCTATATAAAATTCTAAATAATCTATAAAATACTCGATAATCTAGAAAATGACAAAAACAACCACAAAACAAACGATATTTTGCATAAGAGAAAGCACATAAGCAAAGGAACTGCAGCATGGAGCAGAAAAACTTTCAATTGGTTTCCCTAATTCAAGGCATTAAAAGCAAAAACTCACCACCATTGCCATAAAAACTGTCAGAAGATCAAGTGGTTCAAGATTCCAGAAAATACTGGCAATTGAATCATCTTCCAGGCGACATAAGTTAGATATCGGCAAGTTCTTGGAGTCTTTGTCAGGAATAACTCCTGAATCACTTATTGAAGAACATTGATCTTGAGTGGCAGCACTGGTGCAATAGGACTTGGTAAGCATTGTGTTCTTGCCATATTTATCAGGAATCACCCCAGAATCACTTGTTGTAGTGCGTGGTTGACTGACAGCACTAACCCCATCATGGACGAGAGAAAGAAGTTCATGAAGTGCTTCAAGTGCTAGGGGGGCAAGATCATGAGGTTTGACGTTCAAATTAATCTTATTTTCATGCTTCTGGGGCGCGACCATTCCTTGACTATCTGATGCAAGGACACAAGAATCTAATCAGTTACTCTAGACCAGATGCTCAAAATATATTCACCAATGTGCAGTGAATATAAGACCTGTTTTTCCATTATCAGGTTCTTCACTTCTGCAGTCTCTCATTTTGCCAGAACCCGCATCATAAGTTTTCTGCAACATCTGATTCTGCCCTATTGAAAAGGAAAGAAGAAGTATCATGAAAATATTGTCACCCAAAAATGAACATATCTTAGACTGCGTCAGTAAAGTAAATTCTAATGATGATACACACTGGGACATGTGCCAACAAAAAAATTATACTAGCATTTTTAAGGTCGCCATTTTTCCTAAAACATGTCTTGATAAATGATAATGCAGACGTGCTGAGAAATATATGATATACAGAATACACAAATTTAATAATAAATAAATAAAAGACATTTATGCAAATGCCTATTCATCAAGGCAAGACTACAAGGTAACGCATATGGGGATTCATTAAATATAAAAAAAAGAAATATCACAGTTAGAGTTGATGAAAAGGAAAGGTAAGCTGAGTAAAGAAAACAGCAACAGCCAACAAGAATACTGATAGTGACACATATTTAGACAAACCATTCTAAACATCAAGACATGTGCTATCACTTCAAATAAGCAACAAACCTGTGCACGATAATGACAGAGCCACAGAAGAAATTCTCAGGCAATCAAGACACAATCACTTCAAGTGAATAGCAATCATGTACAATTCTACGACAAAATGAAATGACAGGCTACATACCATCTCTTTGTCAATCAATCTTCAATAGAGAACACCCGTATCACCAACAGATACAACACGGAAAAAACATAGCATAAGTCATAGTTTATATAATTCATCAAATTACATTATTGAGGTAAATGAAAATGCACACCTTCTCAATATTCTACGCAAGTAATATACATCCATGTGTTCCAACATGTTCGACATCATATTCGATCTCCACCAAAAGTTAACAGCTATGGTTAATTGATCACTATCAACTTGATGGAACCTGTCAGACAAGTGATTATAAAGAAAGGGAAAGGATTCTTGCAGTTCTAGAGATTATGAAAACAAAAACAAAAACTCCTCTATAGAATGTTCTTAAAAGAGTAAAGGACACAGCCATATATATGGATCTACAAAATAAAATCTCCTCTATATAACTTTTTAATGAACTAGCCTAAAGGGAGGGGTAGTCTAGGCAATGCGCCAATACATGATTAGCTGTTAGAATAAAGTTTGAGCTAGCTTGAGTAACAAGAAGAGGGGAGTAAGTCTATATCTGATTTCCATCCTATACAAACTTTTGCATCACCCTCGTCCTAATAATATTTCTGATTTCCATTCTATACAACTTTTGCATTATTTTGGACCTAGAAGACCAGGACGTGTATGGTCGTCAGAGCACCTGTGTTTCAGATACGATGCTTAATGTAGAAATTCTAAACCATATTCCAGTGGAAAAACAAATTGCCAAGATACTCACCAATCAAAAATCAAAAACCTCATCTGAGTCATAAGAATATCACTCTTACACAAAAACACAGAATTGAATCACAAGAACCATTCAATAGATTTGGAACTTGGGTGCCCTGGTTTATAACTCCTGACCTATTACCATTTAACAGCCCAGGTGCAATGGGAAGTCATAAGGACAATCATTGCTGACTTGTGTAAAGCTGACAGTTTTTTAAATACTTACCAGCCTTCAGGAATAAAAAGGCCATCTCCTGCATGAAGAGTGACTTTTTGGGAGTACTCATGAGCACGTTCAAATCTTGGATAACGCGAAAAATCAGGAGAATCAAGAGTAACAGAGCTGTTGGAAAAAAAGTGAAGATGAATAAGACTATTATAATGAAAAGAAAAAAAAACAGCAAAAGATCAAAGTCTAGCATAGGGTTCTAAACTTTTGATAAATGCATCTTGCCCTTCAGAATCTGACAGAAAGCACTGAATCCTTAGCCCCAGTCAGGGTTTTCAATAAATGGGTATCTAAAGTTGGGAATGGAAAATGAGTGACCATTTATGCTTTCCATTTGTTTTCAATTGATTGGAAATAATTGGAAGGCCTTATTATTTCCCATTAATGACAGTAAAAAAGATAGATAAAGGATATTTTAGTAATTCGCCGCTTTATTCTC
Organism: Chenopodium quinoa; assembly: GCF_001683475.1. Taxonomy (NCBI): domain Eukaryota; kingdom Viridiplantae; phylum Streptophyta; class Magnoliopsida; order Caryophyllales; family Amaranthaceae; genus Chenopodium; species Chenopodium quinoa. The sequence continues at coordinate 3,156,164 of NW_018743212.1, read as the reverse complement.
AATTTATTCCCATTAGCCCACCACAACCCAAAGTTCCAAACAAAGGAACAGAAATTACCATATGAATTTCAAAATCCCAATCAACACTCAACCCCAGTCCCAGTTTTAAATCCCTAAACTCCCATTAGAATTTTACTTGCATTCCTTTAGTAATTGTATTTTCAGCATACCTATGATTAGAGGACTCTCCGTAAATTGGCATAGGATACAACAGCGGGCCAGCAGATGGTGGCCATAAAACAACTGCCAATAGTAGAATTATCAAAGGTGAATCAATACAAATTGACAAGCAAAATACATATGTTATTTGCTTAAAAATTGGATGGTTTATGACAGAAGTAGAAAAAGCAGCAACATCCAACGTCTGAGTTTTAAAAAAATATTCCTCCTTTCCTAAAAATATAATAAAATAACATATTAACCCTCACGGCCTCACCCTCAAGGCTCAAAGGCTTTGATAAACACACAAAGAAGCACAACTAATATAAGAGTCTAAGGATGATCATTCCAAACAAAGAAACCAATTACACGAACAGAATGCTTAAAATTCAGAACAAATGTCCATGTGAAGAACAATTTTGCTACCAGATATCAGACTCACAAAGTTTATAAAAGAAAAGTTAACTGCCGTTTATATGCACCACAATAATGCAGCATCTTATTACAAGGCCTTTCACTTAATCTCACTCCAATATCCACAACTCTGAGTCAGGGATTAGATCTTTCTGAAGTCAGAACACAAACATGGTACTAATTAAAACATCCTTTTCACATAAATACCAATCAGAAGGACAAGAGAGCTAGAGGTACACAGGAAAAGACTATTCCAAACCAGAATGTATTATATTGGAGTTCTATAAATATAATAATAATTATTAATGCAATGCACTAGGGATGAATCTGTCACGTTGTCAAATTTCATACAATGTATATGACAAAGATCGATCAGCCAACACAAAAAAAGGCCTATCGTCACACAATCACTAGCAATGCAAAATATCATCTTTTTTTTTTTTTTTTTTTGTTAATGGGATAGCATAGATTAATCAAACACCATAATGCAGATATAAAACTGTTTGCAGATTTGCACAAACATAGAACGCTTCTGCACTAAGCAACATAATGCAACATAAGTTGCAAGAAATTCGAAGAAAAAAAAATAGGTACCTTGCTTGCACCCAGAAATTACACATAAAAGATTATGGTGTGGATCATAGTGGGTGCTCGATCTAGCCTCTGCATTATTCATCCACAAATTGATAGAAGAAATTTTACTTGGTCCCAAGAAAGAAGGCTGAAAATAAGAAGCAAGCAGTAAGGCAGGGGCTACATTCAGAATCAGAACAGATAATAATATAATAGAGCTGCAAATCAAAACACATAAGTAAATGGTTCATAAACATACTATTTTAATGTCTTCTTGTAAATTTTCTAATTGTACCCTTTCTACATTCTCTCTGTTCAGGATTGGAACCTACAGCCACATTATATATACAGGAATTATAAACCAGTAGATGCCAATACTTCAGTGCTTAGAACATAAAGAGGGGTAATGAAATCCCTGCTGTAAACACAACTCAAGAGATAGTGTAGCGCAGTAGTAGCAACATAATGCCACCCTGCATTTCTAAACAAATGTTCTCACTCTATGCCCCACCAGAAGTCTAACATTATCTGATAAGGCATTAGGATTCAGCCTCCAGTATCTTATGCACATGTATAATTTGTTATTATAAGAAAAAAAGAACATAAATCACAAAGGATTTCCCTCGTATTTCTTCAACTCAAATAAGGTGATCTGGTCCAAATTTTTTTAAGATTTCGTTTTATCTCATCTGAGTTTTTTGTATCCAGTCTATCTGAACACTTAAATAATCAATATCATTGTAAAAATTATCACTGTCATCATTATGTTATTAACTATGCTGCACAACACATTCTACCACTAATACACAGTCCACTAGGACTCTCTGGACTGTAACTTCAACCTGAGCTAAATAAATCTGATCACGAGCATTTGTTAATGAATTGCACAACTCGGCATCCGTTCCCACACTCTGAAGTATCTCAGACTCATTGCAGGCATCGAGACTATCATCTTTGCTCTGACCCCTCTTACAAAATCCAATGAATGAAGAAAATGGCAGTGGAACCTACACAGTCAATAAGGGTCATAACCTGAATGAATAGTCCAAAATCATAAGGTTAGAAATGGTAAATGCCCGAAGAAACTACATACCCTCTCATGGCTTCTAATATCACCATAGAAGATAGGTGCTGATCTTGATAACATAATCTCCACAATAGCTGATTGTACCCGCTCCTAAGATTTATAATCAGTTAATCATATATGCTACACAGCTTTCCGGCCAATTTTGGATGTAAGAAAAGGAAATGAAACCAAACAAGAATATACATAACATGATGAAAGAATTAAAAAAACAGTAAAATGCAAGAAAGAGGAACAAACTGTGCTAATTTACGTATGAAACAATGACTCCGTGAACGTGTGCATTCATTGGTTGAATCGGGATCATAAGAAGTCGTTGAGCTTAAGATAGCTTCATTAAGCTCAAGGCAATCTAGGCTTGAACTCAAGCTTGTCGAAATCATAATTTTCAGGCACGGATTAGCATAATACTGTTGCTTTATTGGAGCTCAAGTAAAGAGCTAGTAAATCCTTTCTCAAGCTCTAACATTATTACTTCTAACTTTCATCATTCTTTCAAGATCCTTAACACAATTTTGTTAAATCAGTATTGTATCTCAAACTTCATAACCCATCTATTTAATTAACTAAATCCATATATACGAACATGAACTCGAGCACATTTGTTTAACTCATTCATTTATTTAACTTAATCATATATTCGAACATGCACTCGAGCTTTTCAAATATAGCCATAGATAGGAGTATACCCTATTTTAACACATTTGTAAAATCTACCGAGCTCGAATAGGCTCGTAAAGTCGTAAAGGTATCAAGTTATCGACTGGAGCCAAACTTTAATCGAGGATATCTTGAGTAACTTAGGCTCATTATCATCCTAATATTTATTCATAGCCAAATTCCCACTTGATTAAGCTAATTACCTTGTTAAAATGGTGAAAATAATTCCTCAATGTAATTTAAATTTGTTGCGCAAATCATTAAACTGACAACAAATAAACAGCCAATATACTTCGCCCAATATACAGTGCATTCAAATTATTAAGAATCCAATGCAATAATAATGCAAAATAATGAAATTATAAAACACAAACCTGCAAATAATCGAGACCGCCATTTTTAGGGTTCCAACTTTGGAAAGCTTTCCAATCCTTAACACATCCTCTGAAAACCTTTTTTTTTTCAAATCAAAATCGAAACAATATTCAACATTTAATAAATTTAAGAGAGAGAATTATAGAAACGAATAATCAGGAATTTGTGATATTTACAACGGGAACGTTTAGGGTTTCGATTTGAGACTCAAATTCTTCAGTGGAAATTGTTTCTTCGACTTCTTTAATTCGCAACGAATCCTCCATTTTTGTTCTTGACTTGAATTCTACTGATTTGACTTCAATGCTTCAGTAGCTCAATCGTTATCAGTTATAACTTACGGAGTATAAGAATGATGAGTGAGAAAATGATAATGGGTCGCTTTGTTGGACCATGTTTTTGACGCTAACTATCGGGCCTATTCAATAAAAAGTGGCCCGATTCTAAAAAAATCCAAAACCAACCCGATCTAATAATAACCTGACATTTATTTTTTAATCGAGAATTCGAGAGTTTACCCGATTCACAACTAACAAGAGGAAACTTGAGACTCAATTTGAATTGATTAACCAATCATGCTTGGTGATGTTGAATGGGAACTCACCTTGTGATTTGGAGGTCACAAGTTCGAGCACCATCATCAACTGAGCAGGGGGATTCTCTTACCTCCCTCTTCATTTTAATCTTTTAGAAAGAGAAACTTTATCTATAAGCTTTACTTACATGCCATAAGATAAAGAATACTTCGTAAGCTCTATAAAGATACGCGTTAACCTACTTTTTAGGGTTGAAATCAAGTCTATTTTCTTGTCATGCTATAAAGAGTTTATTTAGACAACTAAAGGTGGTTAGGTGGGCATGTGTTGTGCCTAGATAGGCCGGGAAATAGTTGTGTTGTGTCGTGTTGGCTCATGCCGATCTTTCAAATCAAAGGTCATGCACGGTCCAGACAACATGTCATGTCATGTAAACAGACCTCCTTAAATATTTGTACTTCATATGTTAATGTTGAATTGCTCAAAATAAGCCGGACAATATCAAGCTGACTTGTTGTGCCCGTGTTTCCAAAATTAGAACAAAAAGGTCCATGTCCCATTACCCACCAAGCCTCTCGTGTCATATTGATTTTGTGACGAGCTCATGTCGAGTTGGGTCTTTTTGTGTTGTGCTTAACTGACCTTCATGCTGGCTCAAAAAAGGATGTCAACATTGTCTTTTTGCATTATGGTGATCTGGATAAAGTGGTGTATATAAAATTTACTCGACCCATGTCTAGGTCTATAAACAACTAATCACCACCAACTAGCATCATGCAATTATCTAAGTATCAACTACTCCTACGATTAACAACTATGAGCAATTTGTTGTAATTTGGATTTGACCATTGGAGGCTTGAAGCCTCGATAGTTGTTTAGTGGATGGTCAAAATTTAAAAATCAAAATACATGTACAACTTTATTAGATCAATACAAGTCAATAATAATATATTTGTAACATCAATAGGGAGATTAGGTGTATAAAATAACTTTGCACATTTTTGAAATCTAATTTAGCTATCAACTTGGTTTCAATAGTTTTGCATCATTGGATAGACTAATTCTAAGCTATGCGCCTGGACCATGTCCAATTTCATATAACCACGCAAGTATTGAGCATGAAACAATACAAGTAGGTATATTAAGTAATCTCTAGATTTGGTAAATGGAGTGCCGCAATATTAAAGCATGCTGTAAATGATAAGAATATGAGACCACCAAGAGCTGAAAATTGACCATGGTATACTATATGAAAATGAAACCTCAAGCAAATTAAAATATCACTTGACAAATAAGTTTATCCACACATTCAAGGCACAGCAGGTGCTCTCTTAGCGTCGTACTCTCATATGATAACGTACATCTAAATTTGTCGCCCTTCCAAATACATATTGGTATCTTGGGTTGATTTATTTATTTATTTTTATTTTTAATTATTTTTATAATAATTTACTGTAAATTTCGTATTTTTGTCTATTCGGAAAAAATTGACATCATAACAAGAGTAAGTGCAAGATATTTGAAAAAACAAAACTTGAAGCTTAGGGTTCGTTTGGTATTACTGTGATTTTTTGTTTTTTGCTTTTTGCTTTTCAAAAACATATGATATATGTCAGATAATAAATCATAAATTAGTTAAATTTATAAAAATCATAATAATTTTGAAAATTGACGACAGAAAAGTGGAAACATCTTTTTCTTGTTTCCTGTTTTTAATTTTTGTAAAAAAAAAAACTGAAAACAAAAACAATGTCAAACAAGCCCTTAATTATTACAATAAAAAAAGTTTAAATTAATATAACTTCCTTAAAAAACTTGAGGTAAAAGACGATGTCTATAATACAAAGTACTGGTATAATTTTGTTATTACCAAAAAGTGTTGGGATTAAATCTATTTTTTACTATTGTCAATTGTAGATGTCATCGTATGACTTTAACTAATGAAATATAGTGTCGTCTAGAACTTCTTTCAAAAAAAAAAAAAAATAAATTAATTAAAAAAAACTAACCTAATTAATTAAGTCTTAATTATATTTACTGAACTGAACAAAAAATATTATTATTGAATGTTATATTTAATTTAAGGTGAAAAGAAAGGATCGAGTGCAAAATGATATGGAGTATTTGAATACTACAAAGTAGCATTTACTTAGAAGTTTATATTATACTTATATAGTAGTAGTTGATTTCATGACCATGGTAACGTTGTGTGAATGAACATTAGTTGACTCCATCTTAGGCTGACCAAACTTTATTTTATTTAATTAAGAGACAAGACTTATTCACACCTAACCACATTTCATGCATCACTTATTCACTTAGCTTTCATTGAACGGAAAGTTATGGTCTTGCTTGTTTAGTTTAGAACTTTAAATGTTTACCAATCATAAAATAGCAACTCTATGAAACGAAACCACAAATACAGAGTAATAAACTACTCCTTCCGTCCCATATTATAATTCCTGCTTTTTTATTTTGGAGACTCAAAATATTATTCCTATTTCTATTTTTGAATAATATATAAAGATCATTATACCCTCATTTTTTTTAACTTTATTCATTACTAGGTTAAATCCTGTGCAATGCACGGTTGTTAAATACTTTTGAAAATAATATTATAAAAATTATATAAATAGAATGACTTGAGTATTAAAAAAATGGTGTATATTAAAAATAAAAAATAAAAAGCAAGAAAAAATATTTAAATTACATGTAACAGTTATAATGGACAGTTTAATATTTTTGGAAAAGGAATTGTATTTTATATAAAACAAATGTCATAATTTAGATACAATTTTTTTTCCCTAAGTAACAATGATTTAATTTAAAAAGGTAATTTTGGAGGGAAAATTTTTAATGCAATATTGACAAGTGTCTTTTTTTATTCGCTTTTAGTAGTATGTAATGATACTTCCTAAATTACCCTTGAATTTTCCACTTATTTTGTACTTTTTTCCACTTTATCTATCTAAATTTTGTCTATAATTGTACTTTTCACCTTTTTTTTATCTACTTCATTTACTTTCTCCTCTCTAACTTTTGTCTATAATTGTACTTTTCACTTTTTTTTTTATTTACTTCATTCACTTTAATTTCTCCTCTCATTTCTTAAATGTCGTGAAAAACTACAAACAGAAACTATATATTGGGACGAAGAGAGTATGCTACGGAAGTTTTAAGTCTTCAATCTCATTTATTCTTCTTCAATTCATTGCATGGCTAATAAAATTGTATTTTATGGCAATTTAGGTTATTACCTTATTACACACATAATTATTAAAGCATCAAAAATTAATGCTATACTCAATCATTATATTTTCTCTTGTGTTTGCATTCAATTTACTTGTATCATGATTTTAAACAAAATTAAGGGCAATATTCATTTTTTTTCTCTACAAATTAAGTCCACATTATCATTTAAGTCTATTAAATTGATCAAGTTTCATTGATACTATTAAGAAGATTTCAACCTTTTACATGCATGGTTGTTTGATCCAAAAACTTAAGCAATGTTATATCCAAAAACAAAAAAGAACAAATGTTGAATAATAAATTTAAACAACCGAGGTGTTAAGGTAAGAAAAAAAATCGAATACTATAAAAGTAGATTATTCTTTATTCAATTTAATTTTTTAGGCGTTATTTTATGTTTTACAACAATAATTTATTTGGCTTTAATTAGGCTATGTACGAACAAATGTATTAGAAAAAATGGTAATTGAATAGGGAAACAAATCATTCAAGTGATCATCACAACTCAAACTTAATCAATTTATTACAAGTATACCTTAGGAAGACCAATTTATAATTAAGGAATCAAAAGTTGAATAAATTATTATTACGATTTCAATTTGAAAAATGCATATCTAGATGAAAATTAATAGCCAATCGATTCAATTGCATACATAGCCCTATTAATATCTATTTTTAGATGTGAATTATGTAATACTTTTACCACTATACTAGCGTTGAGTTGGTTATTTTTTGTTTTGTGCATTGTCTGTTTTCTTTTCTTCTTGCGGAATAACATTTTCCTCATTCGGATAAAAAAAATACTAGCGTTTTCTTTTTCCTTAAACCAGTCCAATTTTTGAGCTTTAAAAATGAAAATTATATGATAACTAATGAATAACTCGTGAAAGCTACATGTCTACATGCCCCAAATGAAAATTACATGCCAACAAAACTTCAAAGCTAGATACTTCTCAATTGAACACTTCCAACAATTATGTCTTACATACCATTTTAAGATGTAATATAAGCAATTTAAAAACCTTCATCTATCACCATGCATATTCATTATCAATAAAAAAAAAAAAATTAAAACAACATGACATATATAGTACATTTTTTTTTTCATTTTCAATACTACGTAAAAGCCATCGAAGACCACAAGAGGAAATTGTGTAATAATTCTAAAAGTCATCTTTTAAACATTCAATCTTGTAGGCTATTCATTTACTCCACCAAAATCCTTTATGATTCTAAACATTAAAACAAACATCCTTTAATTAAAATGAATATAAATTTTATCCACTAAAAATAAATAAATAAATAAATAATTGCAAATAGACATAAAAACATACTAACATAACACCTCCATTATTAATGCAGGCCAATTTCCCTCCAAAAATAATTGAAAAATCCCATAAAATTATTATAGACATAACTTAATTACTACTCCTAACTACTTAACACTACTACTAAAAAAAAAAAATAGTGCTAACTGAGAGGTCACCACGTCTAAGCCGTTGATCTTCACCTGCCACGTGGATATATTCATAGACGTGGATCTTTAATGATGACGTCATAGGAGAGAGAAAATGAGATTAGTACTAGTACTAATATCAATTTAGGAGAGCGCGAAACGAGGAGAAGAAACAGCAAATAGACGAAAGGAAATTATTTTTTGGAGAGAGAAAAAAGAAAAAGAAAAAAAAACAGAGGTAATTTATTTATTCAAAATTGGAAATTATTAAAAAAAAAAGAAATATTATCAAAAAGGAAGAAAATCTTCTTCCCTATTTCATAGTGTTCAACGCGTTTTTTGCAGAATTTTTGCTAGCAAATTTAGGGCAGAACATAAAATTTGCCGAAGAAAGAGGAAGAAAATAAATTTCAAATTTCAAGCTTCAATCAAAAAATCTTAAAAATCAAAATTTCAATAGATTTTCTTGTTCTAAGCCCTAATTTTTTCAACAATTTCGATCTACATTTCTGCATTTTGTACTGTAATATTTGAAGTTTGATTTGATTACATTTTTTTTGAGATTTTTTTTGGTGTTGAATTTGAGCTGGGAGCTAGATCGATTAGCATCGTTGGATTAATTGGATCTAACGGCGAGGAATGATCCGAGTCGTCGGATGAGAAACGGCGTCGTCGGATGTTCCAGAAGAAAACGATGAAATGGACAACATTGCTTAAGGACTTGAGAGAGAAGGTTGGATTAACTCAGCAGCAGCAGCAGCAGCAATCTTTTCCGTCTCCTTCGCCGTCGTCTTCGTCGTCGTCGTTTCCGTCTTCTTCTCTCACATCTTCAGCTGATAATCACAATGCTGCATCTCTTTCTTCATCAGATTATCATCACGCCTACTTGTCCAATTCAAGGTATGTTTTTTTTTTTTTTTTTTTTTTTTATAATTTGTGTTATATGATTAATTATCTTCTTGGATTGTTTTTTATTTCTGCAAATGAATGCTGTAATTTTTTTTTTTTTGTGAGATGAATGCTATTTTTGGCATGATGATTATTATAATTTGAAGTAGAGCTTAATTTTACCTAATTCAGCTTCAACTACACTTGAAATTAGATTGCAAGGTTGTTAATGTTGAATTGGCGGTTTTTTGTATTGATTTTTGGTATGGTATTTCCTGTGATTAGTGATTATACAGGAAATGAGGAATCAGTATTGATCTGATCGATTGATTGAAGTGTAGGATCTGCATTTTTATAGGTAGGACTCGTAGGAGCGTTGTGGGAGGACAAGAGTAAGGTGTTTAGAGGAGGAAAAATGGTTGACGGGATTTCTGCCCTTATTATAGATTTTAGTTCAGCATTGACTATGGTTATATTGTCAATGCTAAGCCATTATAAGGTGTTTTTAGTCGTATTAGATATTTAGACGTTATTCCGTAGAAGTTTGAGGAGACATTGTGCACATGCATAGAGTAACTGGAATTTGAGTTTTTTGTAAAGTAGAAGTGTTTGGGATACGTCTTGGGTTGGAGCCTTTGGAAATGAAAATTTAAATTACATTTTTAGTCTTAGTTTAGTGGATCATGTGTTTACTGTTTGGTATCTGGGTCCCTTCCTTTGCTGACTTCGATCAGGTGCTTTAATTCGGGTTGGTCCTGTGAATGTCTACGACTTATATTGACAATTTGATTGTTAAAATCTTGCTACATCAACGACCTTTTATGCCATGATCTGCTACCTCAGTGAATGCCTTAAGTTGTTGGTATAAAGTGACCAAATTTAGTCATGACTCCTTTACTTGGAAGGTCAGCATGAAGTGTTTGCTTTTGTTAAGCTGATCATTAGCTAATTGGGTTGATAAACCGATGAATTGCCAAAATTAGATAATCTCCTTCTCAGGCTTAAAAAGCTGAAAAGTGTTATCTAACATAGTTACTTGTAAAAAGGGTAAAAAAATTCTATTGCAATTTCAGGGACAGACATGAGCTCGAGAGTGACTTCAAGAGATTATGGGAAGAGTTTCGCTCTTCAAGTTCGGAGAAGGTATCTTATAATTTTGAACGGCTCTAGAATTGCTCTGGAAAAAATTGTCTTTTCCAATGTAGTTAAATATGCTTACATGTTATTTGTCTTGTAGGAAAAGGAAACGGCCTTGAACATGGCTGTCGATGCATTCTGTAAATTAGCAAAGCAGCTTGCCGATGTAGCACAGTTAGTTACTATGTACGGTGTACCTAACCTCTCCTTCATTGTCCTTAGACCTATTATGTTTTAAGAAAAATTTAAGCCTATATCTTATCTACACTGAATTCATATGTTTGTATTTATTTTTGGTATAATCCTTTCTTTACTTGAGACTGACAAATTTCTTGTAGATAACCTAGTAACTAATTTTGATTTTCTGATTTTGTTCACAGGTTAGTTGAAACACATATCTTCTCTTTCGTGGTAGGAAGGGCTTTTGTTACAGATATTGAGAAACTAAAAATTAGCAACAAAGCGAGATCATTAGTTGTAGAGGAAGTATTACGTTTTTTTGCAGAGGTTACAAAGGTCTGTTCTTCTTTATGATGAATATAGTTTCTGGTGACTGATCTTTTTGTGCTGTGATGTAATCTCATCTGTCTTGCAATCTCGAATTTAGGATGGCATATGCCCTGGCGCAAATCTTCTAAGTGCAATTGAACTTCTTATATCTGGGGTATGTTCTTTACTATCCTAGTAAGAAACTAAAGTTTAATTTCTGCCTTGTCTACTTTATTATATAATTTGTTGCATTATGGTTTTTATTTTGACTGGAAATATGAAATTTTAGTTTTCCTGATCATGGACTCTCCTGGACAAAGATTTTATTTTTTTTTAACTTGCAAAATACAATTGGCATTAAATGCTCACCTTGTTCTTGTTGTGTGGTTTTCTTCATTTCTGTTGTTTGTTTGATGACATACTACCTCCGCTTCACAATAGATGCACTGGTTTGACTTATTCACTTTCCAACACGCTACTTTGACCATTAAGGCATTAATTTATGTATACATTAATTAATAAAGTTTCTATAAAATTATACTACTATTTCAAAAATATACATTGAGACCAATCTAACAAAATTTTACATATAAATATATGATTTTTATTTATAGATGTAATAAATGTAGTCAAAGTTAGCAAATGAATTGTGCAATTTGCATCTATTGTGAAACCTAGGTAGTAAATAAGTACTCATCTCATTTTCCATGTTTTTGGATAGTAATTTCACAGGGAAGGGGAAAGAAAGGGAAGTGATAAGAAGGGATGGGAATAAGAGGAAAGGAAATAATTAAGTTCACAATAGAGGGAAGGAAAATGGATTTTTTCTATTCCATTCACTTCCTTGCCCTTCTTAACATCCAAACAATGACAAATTGGTCCCTTACTCTCTTTGACCTCTCTTTTCTTTCTCTCCAAAATCCCTCATCCATAAAAATTGCAGAATTTTCTCTATGTAGTATTAGGGGAGGACCATTGATAGAGTCCAGATGATTTGAAGATGCTGATACCCTTTATGAGCCTTGCTGCCTTTGAACTTCAAGCTAAGCTATACCTCCAATACTTGTCTGTGTTGGGCAGTGGATGTGTATTCTTGACTTAATTCAAATGCTTGGGGATTTAATGAGGCAAATATATTGTATTGGCCTTTAGATTAACTTCTTATTTTTATATTATTGGCCAATCTGGCAGAATGTTGATTTTGTATTTTCGCAGAGTGCTACTCTGGTTAGTGTTTCTGTGTCAAGCTGCTTCCAAATTGGACCTTAATTTGTATGACACAAAAATGGTTTTTCTAAACTTATTATCAAATAGATAATCTAGTGAATTAGTGATCAAGTCATTATGATTCAATTAGGCATGTGCTGGCTGTTAGGCTATATACTTTGATGACGGTTCTTTCCCTCCTTTAATAGCTGTCAATAATAAAAAAAATTGATGTAATGTTGATTCATTCTACTCACATGTCCTACGATTTGATAATTGCAGCCGATTGATAAGCAGTCTCTCCTTGATTCTGGAATTCTTTGCTGTCTTATTCATATTTTAAATGCTCTCCTGGGATCCAGTGGAGGAAATATTGGTCAAAGGAATTCTGATCATGATAAACAATTAGTTAGCGACCATGTAGATGCTGGTGGTCTTCGTACTCGTCAGCTGGAGGTGAGTCGCATGTTTACATTTATTTTAACTCATGCAGCTCACGAGTTGTATGGCATATAGAATATTTTGCACTCATTATATTTGTATCATCAACTACTCCAGTACTTATGTATTAAATTTAGTCATACTAAATGTTAATGGTATTAAAAAAAAAGAAGATGTGTTGCTGAAGGAGTTAAAGATATCAACTCCTTTCATTCCTTTTTCTTGGTTACACATGGTAGAATCAAAGTTCGAGGTAGGTAGGAGAGAGAGTGTTGCATGTTGGGTTTGGTAGGAGAAAGAGTTGCACACGTGGTATTTGTGTGGTGTAGGAAGGGTAAGGTGTGAGTAAAAAGTTTGTCAAAAATATTATGAAAAAAGTAAAATTGTAATGGTGTAACATACAAAAAGAAACCTATGAAAACCAAAAGCGTTACAAAAAAACAAAAAAAGAGGAGATATGAGACAATTTTGGCTTTGTAGTTTTCATAATGGAGTTTCTTATAAATTGTATTTGAAAAACTAATGAAGCGAGTGGAGAAATAGTTGAGAAAGAAAAGATCAACCTTTTTTAGGAAGAAGTTGAGAAATTGTCAATGGTAGATAAAAGCTGTATTATCATGTATAATTAATGAGAGTGCACAAGGAAAAGACATTGTTTGCCAATAGTTCCTGTTATTTAATATTTTTGTATTTGAGTCTCATACTTCAAAATTTTTGTTTAAGAGCTTATGTGGCTAATGCTGTGAGGCTTTTGGTAAGAATGTTTGAATGCTGTAAATATTAGGTCTGCTTTTAGCTCTTTCTCGACATCATTATAAATTATAAGAGTCCATGAATTTGTTTGATTTCTCCTGCTTATTAATACAAGTGATTTTAGAGGATTGATGTACAGGAATTAAGTAGATGTGAACCAACTGTCATTCGTGGTTGCTAATTACACCTACATAATTCGCCCAAATACCTATATGACTATATCAGGGGTAAGATTATGGGAAATATGGTTGTTAGAAGCTACTTATTGACACCAATTTTTCATTCCAAGGGCAAGACCGCAAGATTATTAGAAGCTACTTAGAAACCAATATTTGCTCGAAATGTAATTATGCAAAACATGGATCTGCATGAAAGTATGAGGCATCTCATTAATTCTAGGAAATGTTGGTGAATTTGGTTTTGGTTAATGTTGTCAATCTATTCTTATCTTTAATTAATGTTGATCTTCTACTTGGAAGGTGGAAGTTTAAGTTAGTTGTCTTTATCATAGTATTTCGTGAAAAATTGGTTTACTGTGCACTGCTGCATTGAAATCTTTGCAGGTTCCGATTGTTATTTTACTTCTGTTACTGGAAAATGTCAATAGGATTTTGTTGTATATGAAAGCAATGCAGATCGTTGAGTTGTGTCATTTATTATTGTAGGTTGAAGGAAGTGTTGTGCACATCATGAAGGCATTAGCGAGCCACCCTTGTGCGGCTCAAAGTTTGATTGAGGATGATTCACTGCAGTTACTTTTTCAAATGGTTGTCAATGGTTCATTGGCTGTTTTTATGCAATATAGAGATGGTCTTGTTCCCTTGCATTCCATTCAGCTACACAGGCATGCAATGCAGGCAAGTCCAAGCTTGACATCATTTACCCTTTTTTTAATCGATCACATATACTAACTTCTATTGCCTTAAAAGGGTTTCTGAAGCTCATTTTTCTTACTGCAGATTCTAAATCTGCTTTTAGTGAATGACAACGGAAGTACGGCCAAATATATTCGAAAACATCACCTGGTATGCTGTATAATGAAACATGTTTCAGTCTCTGTTATTTTGATGCTGTAACAAGATGTCAATGGCTTAGATGTTATATATATATATATATATATATATATATATATATATATATATATATATAATTTTTTTTTTTTCTTTTTGATGGAGTAATAAGTCATTTCATTGAAGATAGATGCTTAAATGATAGCGTCTTCCTGTGATTGTGAAGATGTTTGTTTAAGGTCTCAGAACTTTCATTGCTATTCCGAGACTGCAGTGTTGTTTATTTGAAAGAATAGCTAGAGATGTCTATTGTGAATTTCTGATTGATATGCCAAATCATCTAAATAAAACAAACTAGGCTGTTCAAGGTTCCATCCTGGTTTATGCTCAGCAGATGATGTTTCTTGGCTATATCAATTTGACAGTGACCAACAGTGCACACAACTAATCAGTGCTCTATCAGATTTTTCCTTTTTTACTTTTAAACTTGTTTTTGTAGCTTCCAATTTGATAACAATAGCTTTCAAGAGTCAAGTTATTAGCTAGAATTTGTATAATATTTAGGAATATTTTATATTTACTGCAGGGCTTACAAAGATGTTTTCTGGTTTAATTAAGTTTTATTTACAGTTTGCTTCTGTGCTTTTTCAGTTTGTTTTAATGCTGATCATACATAGTTCGGCCCACAAAAATTGCGGGTTTGTACAGAAATCTTGGGCCTGAAGCGCATAAAAAGAATCCGCACCTTGGCCATCAATGTTTAGACTACGGAACAGACTTGCCACTTAGGGTTAAATTGGACTTTTTTTTAGGCCTAAGGCCAATCCATCCCAGCCCATGATTAATTTTCACTTATTTCAGGTCTAGTAATTAATATCTAAAGATAATATAAGTTCAGTGCTAAATAGTTTGGGTAAGTTCAAGACTAATAAAATCATGTCATAAGTTTTGGGCTGCTAAGTTTAGATAAGGAGAACACCATCCATCTGTATTATAATGCTTTTTATTGTTCCATGTTGCAGATAAGAGCTCTTCTAATGGCCATTAAGGATTTCAATCCTCGTTTTGGAGATCCTTCTTACACAATAGGCATCGTGGATTTGTTGCTGGAATGCATTGAGCTTTCCCATAGGCCTGGTAAAAGACTATTTTCTTTTGTTCTGGCATTCTTATAAGCATCGATAGTTCTCTTTAATCCTTCATATGTAGGTTAATGCTATCTATGGAATTAACATTCTCTTTAGATTTGCTTCCTCTGTCCCTCAATCTCACAAAACTTCCCATTTCCCATGGGTACATAGTTTTAGGAGAGTGTTTGTTGGAGGTTTTGTTAAGTACAAGTGGATTAAAAATTATGTGATAGAAAGTGAAGACCATAATGCTGTGAGGGAGTAGAGAGAAAATGATTTAATAAGATAAAGGTAGAAAAGGAAACATTGTTTTGGGACAAGCAGTGAGAGAGAAATGAGAAGTTTTCTTGGGACGGAGGGATTATTATCATTCCTACTCTCAATCTACGGTTTCTTTTCAGTACTACGACATCAGCTTTATGTAAATATTCATTCTGATAATGTTCATTGACTTGCAGAGGCTGGAGGTGTAAAACTTAGGGAGGATATACATAATGCTCATGGGTATCACTTCCTAGTTCAGTTTGCTTTAACACTGGCTTCCATGCCTCCAAACCAGTCTTCTTCTGATAGTTCAGCTGTGGATGCCTCTCTTGCAACTGTCAATTCAAGAAAACAGGAAGTTAATGACAGCGGAGATGGAAGAATCTCAAATCTTTCGCCTGCACTTTCTAGGTTGCTGGATGTTCTTGTTAATTTAGCTCAGACAGGTCCATCAGAACCACCTGCAGCTAGAAGTTCTAAAGCATCCCATGCCAAAGGTGGTGGTCATGGCCGGAGTCGTACACCGTCATTGGACTTAATTACTGATGAAATTTGGGAGAAAGGAAATGCTAAAGTAAAAGACCTCGAAGCAGTGCAGATGCTGCAGGATATATTTCTTAAGGCTGGCTGCACAGAGTTGCAGGCAGAAGTGTTAAATCGGATGTTTAAGATATTTTCTAGTCATATTGAGAACTATCAAATGTGTCAGCAGTTGCGGACTGTGCCACTTTTCATCCTGAATATGTCTGGCTTCCCACCTGCTTTGCAAGACATTATATTAAAGATACTTGAATATGCTGTCACTGTTGTGAATTGTATTCCTGAGCAGGAGTTGTTGTCACTTTGCTGTCTACTACAGCAACCAATTACATCTGATTTGAAGCAAACAATTCTTTCTTTCTTTGTCAAGCTGCTGTCTTTTGATCAGCAGTATAAGAAAGTGCTGCGAGAAGTTGGTGTACTTGAAGTTTTGTTAGACGATTTGAAGCACAACAAGCTTCAGTCAGGACCTGACCAGCAAAATGG
The DNA here is from genome assembly GCF_001683475.1 of Chenopodium quinoa. Taxonomy (NCBI): domain Eukaryota; kingdom Viridiplantae; phylum Streptophyta; class Magnoliopsida; order Caryophyllales; family Amaranthaceae; genus Chenopodium; species Chenopodium quinoa. The sequence goes on along the minus strand of NW_018743212.1, from coordinate 3,139,311 downwards.
TGAAATAAACCCCGTGGAGAAGAAATCCAGCCAAAGTGGCTTCCAGAAACATTTGGACAGTAAAGATGCTATTATCACATCACCTAAACTCATGGACTCTGGTTCAGGAAAGTTCCTTCTATTTGAAGTTGAGGTTACTATCTCTATTGCTTGGGATTGTATGGTTTCTTTGCTGAAGAAGGCAGAGGCTAATCAATCCTCTTTCCGATCGGCCAATGGTGTTGCTGTTGTTCTTCCTCTTTTAGTTTCTGATGTTCATCGTTCTGGGGTGCTTCGATCATTGTCATGCTTGATTATGGAGGATGTAACTCAGGTTTGTAGTATTTTCACATCTAATACAAATGTGTTGAATGCAATCTAAGAGATTATTTTTGTTGCTGGTCTTTTGATGTCCCTTCGCCTTTTCATTTTGAGCTTGTATATATTTAGTAGTTAAAACAGAAGCTCTGTGTTTATGCTGTGCTTGGCTAGATTGTGAACTGATGACTGTTGACTTTCTGTTACTAGGCTCATGCTGAAGAATTGGGAGTGCTGCTTGAGGTTATGAAAAGTGGAATGGTTACTAGTGTTTCAGGATCTCAATACAAGCTGCATGATGATGCCAAGTGTGACATTTTTGGAGCCCTTTGGCGCATCTTAGGTGTTAATAATTCAGCTCAAAGAGTGTTTGGTGAAGCAACTGGGTTCTCTTTGCTATTGACTACTTTACATAGTTTCCAGAGTGATGAAGAGCAGACAGACCAGTCTCAATTAGTTGTTTTTGTTAAGGTTCTGACATACTTACTGCGTGTTGTGACTGTAGCAGTTTGTGACAATCCTATTAATAGAACAAAGTTGCACTTAATAGTATCATCACATACATTCTATGATCTCTTATGTGAGTCAGGATTGCTGTGTGTGGATTTTGAGAGGCAAGTTGTACATTTGTTAATGGAGCTTGCTCTTGAAATAGTTATTTCCCCTTTTTTGCCTTATGGAGGTGATACTTCTTCTGGTGAGGTTGAATCATCCATTTTTGTTTTGACTACTCCCTCTGGTGATGTCAATCCTGCAATGGAGAGGGTGTATAATGCTGGTGCTGTCCGAGTAATTTTGCGGTCCTTGCTGCTATTTACTCCTAAGTTTCAATTAGAGGTTCTGGAGCTTATTGAAAAGCTTGCTCGTGCTGGACCTTTTAATCAGGAAAACCTTACATCTGTTGGTAGGAATCATAATTGTCTTTGACTTATCTTTGTTCATTCTTCTGTTTACAATTTTGTAATTTTTTTTCTACATGCTCTTAGGCTGTGTGGAACTTCTTTTGGAGATGATTCACCCCTTCCTTCAAGGCTCATCACCCTTACTTGTACATGCTTTGAGGATTGTTGAAGTTCTGGGTGCATATAGGTAGAGAAACTTACATTTTGTATCCTATACGGTGCTTGATGCCTTGTTTGACAATTTGACTTTCTTCTCCCAGAGAATTTATGAAATTCTTTTTTCATGTCTAGGCTGTCTACATCAGAACTTCGATTACTTGTCCGATATGTTCTTCAGTTGAGGAATAAGAATTCAGGTGATGGTCTTGTTAGCATGATGGAAAGATTAATAATCATGGAGGACATGGCTTCAGAAAGTGTTTCTTTGGCTCCCTTTGTTGAGATGGACATGAGCAAAGTGGGTCATGCTTGTATACAAGTCTCTCTCGGGGAAAGATCATGGCCTCCGGTGGCCGGTTATTCCTTTGTTTGCTGGTTTCAGTTTAAGAATTTCTTAAAGTCATCGGCTAAGGATACTGAATCCAAAATTGGACCTAGGAAGCTAAATTCTTCTGGACAGCAGCAACAGGTTTTGAGATTGTTTTCTGTTGGAACTGTAGATAGCGGAAATACATTTTACGCAGAACTATATCTCCAAGAGGATGGAGTTCTTACTCTTGCAACAAGCAATTCATCCTCACTATCATTTTCTGGTTCAGACTTGGAGGAAGGTCGGTGGCATCATCTTGCTGTGGTTCATAGCAAACCAAATGCTTTGGCTGGTTTGTTCCAAGCAAGTATTGCCTATGTATATCTAAATGGGAAACTGAGATACACGGGAAAACTTGGATATTCTCCATCTCCGGTTGGAAAAACTTTGCAGATAACAATAGGTACACCAGCCACTCATGCAAGAGTTAGTGAACTTCAGTGGAAGCTACGAAGTTGCTATCTTTTTGAAGAAGTGCTTACCTCTGGTTGTATATGTTTCATGTATATTCTTGGTAGAGGTTATAGAGGCCTTTTTCAAGATACAGACCTTTTGCAGTTTGTTCCCAATCAAGCTTGTGGCGGGGATAGCATGGCCATACTAGATTCATTGGAGGCTGATGTGAATACTGTGGCTGCAACACAAAAGCCTGACAATTCTGTTAAGCCTGGCATCTCAAGGGCAGATGGAAGCGGGATTGTTTGGGACTTGGAACGTCTTGGAAACCTATCCTTTCAGCTATCTGGGAAGAAATTAATTTTTGCATTCGACGGGACATCTACAGAACCTCTTCGAGCATCTGGGACTCTATCACTGCTTAATCTTGTTGATCCTACATCAGCTGCTGCTTCTCCAATAGGGGGTATATAAATTAGTCTTAATTTGTGAATTTCAGTTCCTTCATAATTTGTCAATTGTTTATTTTATAGAGATTTCTTACTTTTTTCTCTATTTTTAAAATTATATGGCAGGTATTCCACGTTTTGGACGTCTTCAAGGTGACATCTATGTCTGTAAGCCTTGTGTCATTGGTGATATCATCCACCCAATTGGGGGAATGGTTTCAGTCCTTGCTCTGGTTGAGGCTGCTGAAAGCAGGGATATGTTACACATGGCATTGACTCTTCTTTCGTGTGCTCTGCATCAAAATCCACAAAACGTGAGAGAAATGCAAGCTTGCCGGGGTATCATTTACTGTCCCTGTTTCTGTACCGGAGAATGTCACTGTTTGACATGCACTGTCTTGAGATTTTTTTCAAAATTGCTGCTTGTGAGGCTTCATTCTCTGAACCAAAGAAGGTGGGGGGTTCTCATTTTAGCTTATCTCCTGTAACAAGTGCTCCTGAGGCCAGCTTTGAGGAGCTCAATTTGTCCAAGTTCCGGGATGAGTTTTCTTCACTAGGATCTCATGGGGACATGGATGATTTCTCTGCGCAGAAAGATGCATTTAATCATATATCAGAGCTCGAGACAGCTGACATGCCTGCTGAGAATTCAAATTGTATTGTCCTTTCTAATGCTGATATGGTTGAGCATGTGTTGTTGGACTGGACACTTTGGGTGACTGCACAAGTTTCTATCCAGATTGCACTGCTGAACTTTCTTGAGCATCTGGTATCCATCCATTGGTACAGATATCATAATCTTACTGTTCTTCGACGACTCAATCTTGTGCAGCATTTGCTGGTTACTCTACAGAGAGGTGATGTTGAGGTGCCTGTTTTAGAAAAATTAGTTGTGTTGCTTGGAGTCATTCTGGAAGATGGGTTTCTTGCTTCTGAACTAGAAAATGTGGTAAGGTTTGTGATTATGACGTTTGATCCTCCTCAGCTGACTAGTCGCCCAGTGGTTGTACGGGAGCCAATGGGGAAGCATGTCATTGTGCGTAATATGTTGTTGGAAATGCTCATAGATCTACAAGTGACCATAAAATCTGAAGAGTTGCTTGAGCAGTGGCATAGAGTGGTATCGTCTAGGATAATTACATATTTCCTTGACGAGGCTGTTCATCCATCGAGTATGCGTTGGATTATGACACTTCTTGGTGTTTGTCTGACATCTTCCCCGACATTTGCTCTTAAATTCAAGACAAGTGGAGGCTATCCAGGACTAACACGTGTGCTTCCGAGTTTCTATGATTCACCAGACATATATTATATTCTCTTCTGCTTGATGTTTGGCAAGCCGGTTTACCCCAGATTACCAGAAGTTCGTATGCTGGACTTTCACGCTTTGGTGCCTAGTGATGGGGATCATAGCGAGTTAAAATTTGTTGAATTACTGGAATCTGTTATTGCTATGGAAAAATCTACATTCGATCGGTTAAGTAAGCAATCAATGCTTGCTCACCAAACCGGTAGTTTTTCACAGATTGGTCCTAGTCTTGTTGCTGAATTAGCGGAGGAAAATTCTGATATGATTGGGGAACTTCAGGGTGAAGCTTTAATGCATAAGACATATGCCGCACGCTTGATGGGTGGGGAAGCTTCAGCCCCTGCTGCTGCAACTTCAATCTTAAGGTTTATGGTTGATTTGGCAAAAATGTGTCCTTCGTTTGCTAGTGTTTGCAGGCGAACAGAATTTCTTGAAAACTGTGTTGAGCTATATTTTTCCTGTGTGAGGTATGCTTTTGTCTCTTCTCATGCATTTATATTGTGTATGTCACTGTATATGTGGAGGATACCCTTTCAGTAGTTGTACAGATTATCTTTATTATTATTTTTATATTTTAGAGGGTCACACATGAATTAGGAGATTTGGCTGGATTTGCAGGGCTTCTTATGCAGTTAAGCTTGCAAGAGAACTTTCTGTTAAAACAGAGGAGAAGAATGCCAATGATTTTGAAGATTCCAATAGCTCTCAGAATACATTCTCTAGTTTGCCCCAGGATCAAGATCTGTCTGGAAAGACATCGATAAGTGGTGGAAGCTTCCCTCAAGGACAGGTCAGCACAAGCTCGGAAGATATACCTCTTCCAATGAATGGCAAAACTGTCGTACATGATGATTTTAGTGTATTATTAAATGAGCCCAAAGTAAAATTAGTGACTCAAGATCAACCCCCAGCTGTTCAGAACCTAGATGACGAAGCCATTGACAAGTCATCCATGACCCCCTCCAGTATCATTGATGTCAATGTCCAGAACATAAGAACCACGCTGAATACGAATATCCATACAGATTCTCAGAGCTCCACATCTTTTGCAATGCCTAATTCTCCTATACTATCTGAGAAATCTGGCTCCAAGTTGGGACCAACATCTGGTGGGTTCCCTGGTGTTGCACTCGCTTCTGAACCTCATGTTACTGTGAATGCATCCCTGGTTTCTTCAAACTCGATGGGTGAAAGTGATTCAATTAAATTCAGTCCTCGTGGACCATCTGCTGAAAGCTCATTTTTTTTAATAAGTTCAAAGCTCCTGCTTGAAATTGATGATTCTGGATATGGTGGGGGACCGTGCGCTGCAGGTGCTACTGCTATATTGGATTGTTTGGCTGAGGTTCTTTCTGAAGTTCTGACCGACCAGCTAAAAGCCGTGCCCATGGTGGAACGGATTCTGGAGAATGTTCCGTTATATGCTGACTCTGAAGCTGTGTTAGTTTTTCAGGGTCTTTGCCTTAGTAGAGTTATGAACTTTCTGGAAAGACGTCTTCTGCGTGATGATGAAGAGAATTCTAAAAAATTGGATAAGAATCGCTGGTCATCAAATTTAGATGTATTATGTGGCATGATAGTTGATCGTGTCTACATGGGTGCTTTTCCGAGACCTACTGGGGTTTTGAGAACGTTGGAATTCTTGCTTTCGATGCTGCAACTGGCTAACAAAGACGGCCGAATTGAAGAAGCATATTCTGCTGCAAAAGGCTTATTGTCTATTGGTAGAGGAAGTAGGCAACTTGATCCATACATCACTGCAATCCTTAAAAACACAAATAGGATGATATTGTATTGCTTTCTTCCGTCATTTTTGGTTACCATCGGGGAAGATGAACTTCTTTCTTCCTTAGGAATATCAAACTTGAATAAGATGAAACAAATATCAACCTCCAATCAAGATGGAACTGGGATTGATATTTGCACTGTCTTGCAACTGTTGGATGCGCATATACGAATTGTCTTCTGCCCAAGTAATGTAGATGCGGAACTGAACTCGTGTCTGTGTGTTAACTTGATATCTCTTCTTCATGACCAAAGACCAAATGTTAAGAATTTGGCAATAGATATCCTTAAGTATCTATTAGTTCATCGTAGAGGTTCTTTTGAAGACTTGCTTGTATCAAAGTCGAATCGTCTGGATGTATTGCGTGGAGGCTTTGATAAACTCTTGACTGGGAGCTTATCAAGTTTTTTTGAGTGGCTTCAAAGCTCTCAACACACTGTCAACAAAGTTTTGGAGCAGGGTGCTGGGCTTATGTGGGTGCAGTCTATTGCAGGATCTTCAAAGTTTCCTGGAATAAGAATCAAATCAATGGAGAGTCATCGTGGTAATGATTTGATCAAGAAATCAAAGGAGTTGGCAAGATCAGACGTAAAGCACTGGGAGCAAATAACAGAACGTAGATATGCACTTGAACTAGTTCGAGATGCCATGTCAACAGAATTGCGTGTTGTGCGTCAAGATAAGTATGGATGGGTCCTCCATGCTGAGAGTGAGTGGCAAACTCATCTTCAGCAACTTGTGCATGAGCGAGGCATATTTCCAACACGTAAGACTCCTGAGTCAGGTGAGCCCGAGTGGCAGCTTTGCCCCATTGAAGGTCCATACCGAATGCGGAAAAAGCTTGAGCGTTGCAAACTAAAAGTTGATACCATTCAGAATGTGTTAGATTGGCAATTTGACTTTGGAAAGGCAGACTTGTCTAAAGAGAGACCTGAGAATGCTCTTGATGCTTCTGACTCTGGTTCAGGCTCTTTCTCTCAACTCTTAGCGGATGGTTCCCAGCAATTGAGTTTAGAGGGTGAGCTATATGATGAGTTATCTGTTAAAGATTCTGATGATGTTAGAGAAGTTTCTTCTGCCAGAGCAGCATTGGTTGATGATCGTGCCAGCAGTGTCAATGAAGCAAGTCTTCATTCTGCAGTTGAGTTTGGTACAAGGTCTAGTGCAGTATCTGGTCCTGTTTCTGACAGCATACAAGGCCGATCGGAGTTGGAATCTGCCGGAGTGTCTTCTTCAATGAGAACTGATGATGTTAGACTTTCAGAGGAAAAATCAGATAAAGAGTTATTGGACAATGGGGAGTATCTCATTAGACCTTACTTGGAACCCCTTGAGAAGATACGGTTCAGATATAATTGTGAGAGAGTTGTTGGTCTTGACAAACACGATGGTATCTTTCTGATCGGAGAACTCTGCTTGTATGTCATTGAGAACTTTTATATCGATGGATCTGGGTGCATATGTGAGAAAGACTCTGAAGATGAACTGTCTATTATAGATCAGGCGTTAGGAGTGAAGAAGGATACAACGTTTATGGATTTTCAGTCCAAATCGACATCTTCATGGGCTGCTGCTGCCAAAACCTGTACAGGGGGAAGGGCCTGGGCTTACAATGGAGGTGCTTGGGGAAAGGAGAAAGTCTGTGCTAGTGGTACTTTGCCACATCCCTGGCGTATGTGGAAGCTTAATAGTGTACATGAAATATTGAAGCGTGATTACCAGCTGCGTCCAGTTGCCATTGAAATATTTAGCATGGATGGTTGTAATGACCTACTGGTTTTCCACAAGAAGGAGAGGGAAGAGGTTTTCAAAAATTTGGTTGCCATGAATCTACCAAGAAATAGCATGTAAGTCCCAAACTCTTAGTTGCTTTGTTTTGTGTTCAAGGGTGGGAAGATTGTATACAACTTACATTAAATGATGGCTTATGCAATGACTCTGCCATGGGTCTTAGTAATATGAATTCCCATGCTAAAATTGTGCCATGACTGAGCATAGGTCCGCAACCCGATAAGAAATATGATTTCAGATCATACATCCGTATCCTATCTGAAGATTACAGATCATACATCCGTATCCTATCTGTAGATTTCAGATATCCAAAATTTGTGGAGTGGATATTACCAAATATCCGAAATCCGACAATCCTTTCTTTCACTATTTTATTTATTTGTTTTGCAAACATATAACTCATTTTTTTTTAAATTAGCCGTCTCAACATCAACAATTCTATTTCAGTAATACAGCACTTATAGAGATGTAACTGACTTAGTATGAGATTTATATTTACATCAATAAATTACCAGATCTATAGATACATTCCTATAATAATTAAAGTTTGTTGGAATCTTTTTTTTTTTTTTTTTCTTTTTCTCCCTAGATGATTTGATAGACATTGATTATTTTCAACAGGTTGGACACAACTATTTCGGGAGCAACCAAACAAGAAAGCAACGAGGGTAGCCGTCTTTTCAAGCTTATGGCTAAATCCTTTTCTAAGAGATGGCAAAATGGAGAAATTAGCAATTTTCAATATCTCATGCACCTGAATACTTTGGCAGGACGTGGATATAGTGATCTTACTCAGTATCCCGTCTTTCCATGGGTCCTTGCTGATTATGAGAGTGAAGATCTAGATTTAACAAATCCCAGCACGTTTCGCAAACTTGACAAACCTATGGGCTGTCAAAGTTCTGAAGGGGAAGAGGAGTTTAGAAAGAGGTTTGTTCTTGTCCGTTATGATTTTATGCTTTCTGGTGTGCTACTTCTAATTTGAGTAATTGACTGGATATTGTTGAAACAAATATCCTGTAAAGGTATCTTAACAGTAAATATTGTTTCTCCTCATAGGTATGAGAGCTGGGATGATCCTGAGGTTCCAAAATTTCATTATGGCTCCCATTATTCTAGTGCTGGAATTGTTCTCTTCTATCTTGTACGCTTGCCTCCGTTTAGTGCTGAAAATCAAAAGCTCCAAGGTGGGCAGTTTGATCATGCTGATCGTCTATTTAATAGTATCCGGGACACATGGGGTAGTGCTGCTGGGAAAGGAAATACATCTGATGTGAAGGAGTTGATACCAGAATTCTTCTATATGCCTGAGTTCATTGAGAATAGATTCAATCTTGACCTAGGGGAGAAACAGTCTGGGGAAAAGGTTTGCCTTTTTTTTTTTTTTTTTTTTTCCCTTTCATTGTTGGTTTAGAAAAATGCACGTTTGAATTCATAAGCACCTTTCCCCTTCCCTGATTGACACAACATAGGGTTGGAAGTATTGGCTTCATGGTTTCAATTGGTTTCCAACAGGTTGGAGATGTCGTTCTACCTCCATGGGCAAAAGGCAGTGCCAGGGAATTCATCAGAAGGCATAGGGAAGCACTTGAATGTGATTATGTTTCTGAAAATCTACATCACTGGATCGACTTGATATTTGGGCACAAGCAAAGGGGCAAGGTTGGTGATAATTTTTTTTTTTGGCCTTTTAGATGATATTGTTATTTTTTTTTATAAAATTTTATTAAATGCCCTAAACATTGTAAAGAGGATTGGTAAACATCCTGCAGTTAGGTGATGCATTTTAGCATTTTCTTATCTTTCTGCAACCCCGGACACCATTAATTTATTTTTTGCATCCTTTAGCCCCCTTTTCCCTTTTAATTTTCCGGTTTTCCCCCTCTCTTTCCTTGCCCTGGATTATATTGTGTGAGTGGTTTTCAAATTTGTCATTCGTGGAATTTATACTGATCAAGCATTTGGTTCAAGAAGAGAAATATGGAATTTTCGTAAGATGTTTAGCTGTAGTCTAAATGAGAATAACGTGTACCCCGACTCCTTGAATCATCTAGGAAAAAGTAAAAGTTGTGATAACTTTTTGGCTTTAGTATGTTAACTTAGATCAACTGTTGGTATTGTTTAATACATAGGTTGATGAAATTCATAAATTGACTTTTCAAGGAGGTAATTATTGATAGTAGAAGAAGTTCAAGAGTGAATTCATTTCTATCTCTTTTGACTTGATCAGTAAGGAGTTAGATGAATTTCAGGACAAAGAGAGTGCAATGTTAACTAAATGTAGGATTGTGTATTCATTATTTCCAGTTCCAAGCCATCATTTTTGTCAAATTATTCTTGAATGATTTGGTCTACTGTGTTGCAAACATTTGATTGTGGACACAAAGTCTTTGTAGAAGTCACCTTGTTGAATATCGTATCTCGGAAATTGAACATACAAGCTGCTTTCCTACTTTAATTTCTATCCTATAGTGTGTCTTCAATTCAGATGACCTGGAAGTGTCAACAGTTCACTTTTTGTGACTTGTATTTTAACCCTTTGCTGATATTTAAAGATTATTACAACCATCAACAATATAAGATTGATGCTATGCTTAAGTTCTTGGCCTTATTGTTCTTGTTGATTGTACTTCATACCTTTCCTCTGTTAGCTTCTTTGGTTTGATAAGTTACTATGTGCTTCTCTTAACACATGTTTTTCTTGTGTAATTTATAGGCTGCTGAAGACGCTGCAAATGTTTTCTATCATTACACATACGAAGGGAGTGTGGACATAGATTCTGTTACAGACCCTTCTATGAAAGCTTCTATTCTCGCACAAATCAATCACTTTGGACAGACTCCTAAACAACTATTCCAAAAACCCCATGTGAAGAGGAAGGTTGACAGAAAGCCGCCTCACCCTCTAAAATACTCTATCAATCTTGTTCCTCATGATGTACGAAAGACCTCATCTTCCATTTCTCAGATTGTCACCATTAATGACAAAATTCTAGTAGCTGGAGCAAATCATGTGCTTAAACCCCAAACATATGCAAAGTATGTAGCTTGGGGTTTTCCTGACCGTAGCCTGAGATTTATGAGCTACGATCAAGATAAACTCCTATCAACACATGAGAATCTTCATGGAGGAAGCCAAATTCAGTGTGTAAGTGTCACCCATGATGGTCAGACTGTGGTTACTGGGGCTGATGATGGATTGGTTTCAGTTTGGAGAATTCAAAAGGACAGCCCTCGCCGAGTACGGCGCTTGCAATTGGAGAAGGCACTCTGTGCTCACTCAGCCAAGGTGTCATGCCTTTATGTGAGCCAACCTTACATGTTGGTTGTCAGTGGTTCAGATGATTTTACTGTTATTCTGTGGGACCTGAGCTCATTAGCTTTTGTAAGGCAACTCCCGGAGTTCCCATCACCTGTCTCAGCAGTTTATGTCAATGACTTAACAGGTGATATCATAACTGCAGCTGGGGTTTTGCTTGCTATCTGGAGCGTCAATGGTGATTGCCTTGCAGTGATCAATACCTCTCAGCTTCCGTCTGATTATATTTTGTCAGTGGCAAGCTCAATGTCGTCTGATTGGCAGGACATCAACTGGTATGTAACAGGCCATCAGAGTGGGGCTGTCAAGGTGTGGAAAATGGTTCACAATACCGACAAGGAAAGTGCCCAGATCAAGCCGACTGCCAATGGGACAGCTGGCTTGGCTCTTGCAAAAGCACCAGAATACAGATTGATTCTTCACAAGGTACTCAAGTCTCATAAGCATCCTGTTACTGCACTTCATCTGACAACTGATCTGAAGCAATTATTGAGTGGTGACTCTGCTGGACATCTGCTATCATGGACATTGCCAGGAGATAGCTTGAAGGGTTCATCTAGTCACGGTTGATGATGAATTATAGATATTGGTATACTTGACTGTTTTGCAGCCCTTAGTAAGGTCTTGAGGCTACAATTGGTTTGCCAATAGAACCTTGCTAAGGTTTTAATGGGCCTATCCGCAAGGTAGGACCGAAGAAGCATGACAACAGGGCTCTCGTGGGCTGTAATTGTAAAAGTGCGGTATTCGCACGAGGTTTTGGTAATTGAGTGCATGTCATTGAGACTGCTGACATAGTTGGGACATAAAGTGGATGTGCTTGATGCTCAAGGGACATGGTGGAGGGCGGTCTTCAGGTTTGAGGGATATTGTCACTTATATACTAAATGTTGGATGTAAATAGATTAATTAGGGGCTGTGTGTAATCAATTGTATAGTGTTTTTGTTTCCCTTTCTTCCCTGTTTTTGAGGGTTAGAAGGGACGAAGCGGCGGATCAGTTAACATGATTCGTGAGTTTGATTATGGAAAGTTATATTTGCCAGCATCATTCTCTTTGGATCTTCATTTTTTTTTTTTTTTTTTTTTTTCACACTCAAAATGTCTTTGAGGCTTCTTAGACTTGTAGGTCTTTGTACACTGCTGTAAAACACTGAATTTACAGAAATTTCAGCTTCGAAAATTTAGTAGAATTTTACATTAGATTCAATACTTTCATCTTTCCTTTAATAACCTCACAGCCTGTTATCACTAAAGATGGCACGAGGCTGAGCCAAAAAACAACACAGCCTATCTCGAAAATGCATGGCACGATTGTGTAACACAAATGTTACATTGCACTATTGTGTGTGTTGGGAACTTGGGATATGTATAACATGATAAGGACTATAAGGTACCGTGCATAACTTGACTTTTGATAACAAAGCTTGGCAAAATGAGTGAAATTCAGCTTCGGGCATGACATAACCCAGCACGATGGCCACACAGGTTTGGGTCGTGCTTAGACTAAACTTTCCGATGCCAATTTTAAGACACGAGGGCTGAGCAGAAGGCCACAACACGAATAAATCATTAGTTTTCCCGGAGAAATTGTTGAATTTTTCTACTACTAACAACTACAAAGTATGTCATATCACATATCACATTATGTTTGGAACTCAACTAAAACATCCATAACTTACTATCTCTCCTAATCTATGGCTTCTTCAATTCAACTTTCTCACATAACCTCTACTCCAACTACCTTACCAGACTACCAAATGTTGAAGAATGCCCATTTTAACTTTCCTCCCAAAACCTCTAAACTTGAGACAAACTCCATTAATTCATCATCATTAAAACAAATTTGCAAACAGGGTAATTTAAAAGAAGCAATTCAATCACTTACCAATTATCTGTCTCACCAAAATGAAGCCCATTTATCTTCTGATGAAGCTTATTCATCAGTTCTTGAGCTTTGTGCAGAGAAGAAGGCTGTGAGAGAAGGGCAACAGATTCATACCCATGTTATAAAATCAAATGGGCATGGAAATTCTGTGTTTTTGAAAACTAAGCTTGTGTTTTTGTATGGGAAATGTGAGGCGGTGTTCGATGCACAGAAAGTGTTCGATGAAATGCCCCAAAGAAGTATTTTCTCTTGGAATGCTATGCTTGGTGCTTATGTTTCCAATGGGAAGCCTTGGGAAGCACTTGAATTGTACCGGGCGATGCGGGTTTTTGGGGTAAATGTTGATGCTTTCACTTTCCCTTGTGTACTTAAAGCTTGTGGATTGATAAAGGACATAAGATTAGGGACTGAAATTCATGGATATGCAGTGAAATCTGGGTGTGATTCCAATGGTTTTGTTGTTAATGCCCTTGTGAGTATGTATGCTAAGTGTGAGGATACTGTTGGTGCAAGGCAATTATTTGACAGGATTCAAGTAAAATATGATGTTGTATTATGGAATTCAATCATTTCAGCATATTCTGCCAGTGGGAAGCCTATGGAAGCGTTAATGTTGTTCAGAGAAATGGAGAAGGCGGGTGTTAGCATGAATAGTTATACTTATGTTTGTGCACTTCAAGCATGTGAGGAGCCATTTAAGAGATTAGGGGTGGAGATTCATGCTGCAATTTTGAAGTCGAATGATCGTATGCATCTCTACGTGGCCAATGCTTTGCTTGTTATGTATGCAAGGTGTGGTAGAATGAGGGAAGCAGCTCAAATCTTCCATAAAATGACTGAGAAGGATAGCGTATCTTGGAATTCTTTGCTCTCAGGTTTTGTGCAAAATGGTCTTTATAGTGAGGCTCTTAACTTCTTTCATGAAACGCTGGCAGCAGGGCAGAGAGCTGATCAGGTCTCTTTGATAAGTATCCTTGGAACTTCTGGAAGGTTAAAGAATTTGCTGAATGGAATGGAAGCTCATGCCTATGCTGTAAAAAATGGATTAGATGCTGACATTCAAGTCGTGAACTCCTTAATAGATATGTATTCCAAATGCTGTCACATAAAATTTATGGAATGTGTTTTTAGAAGCATGGTCAGTAGAGATGTTATTTCTTGGACTACAGTTATAGCTGGTTATGCTCAGAACAATTATCATGCTAAAGCCTTGGATGTGTTCCGTGAAGTACAGGCTAAAGGGGTGGAAATTGATGCCATGATGATTGGAAGTGTCCTGCTTGCTTGCACTTCACTGCGATGGCTTAACCATGTCAAAGAGACACATGGCTATATCTTGAGAAAGGGGCTCTCTGATTTAGTGTTGAATAATACGCTTGTAGATGCGTATGGGGAATGCAACAATATAGAATTGGCCTCTCGTATGTTTAATTTGATTGAAAACAAAGATGTTGTGTCTTGGACTAGCATGATTTCAGCTTATGTTGATAATGGACTTGGAGATGAAGCTCTTAGCCTTTTCTGTATGATGAAAGAAGATGGAATTGAACCTGATTCTGTTACATTAATCAGCATGCTCTCAGCTGCAGCTAGTCTCTCTGCCTTAAAGAAAGGGAAAGAAGTCCATGGGTTCTTAATCAAGCGAGGTTTCCTTCTAGAGGGATCTGTGGTTAGCTCTCTTGTTGATATGTATGCACGATGTGGAACATTAGAGAACTCATTTAAGGTTTTTAATCTTGTCAAGGATAAGGATAAAGTTTTATGGACTTGTATGATCCATGCTAGTGGAATGCATGGCCGTGGCAAGGAGGCCACGGAGTTATTTAGCAGGATGGAGATGGAAAATATACTACCAGATCATGTTACATTTTTGGCCCTTCTTTATGCATGTAGCCACTCAGGGATGATTGACGAAGGTAAAAAGTATCTGGATATTATGAAAGATAACTATAACTTAGAGCCATGGCCTGAACATTATGCCTGTGTGGTTGACCTCCTAGGCCGAGCAAACCGTCTGAAAGAGGCATATCAGTTTGTAAAAAGCATGCCTATGGAACCTGGCGCTGTTGTTTGGTGTGCTCTTCTTGGGGCTTGCCATGTTCACTCCAATAAGGAATTGGGAGATATTGCTGCAGGAAAGTTGTTGGAGTCAGAACCAGGGAATCCAGGAAATTATGTGTTAGTTTCAAATGTCTTTGCTGCTACTGGAAGGTGGGATGATGTTGAGTTAGTACGAGAGAGAATGAAGGAAAGGGGATTGAAGAAAAATCCAGCTTGCAGTTGGATAGAGATGAGAGATAAAGTCCATAGTTTCATGGCGAGGGACAAGACCCACCCTCAGAGTGACCAAATATATGAAAAATTAGCTGAAATTATTGAGACAGTTAAAAGGGAAGGAAATTACACTGCTCAAACTAAGTATGTTTTGCATAATGTTGATGAGGAAGAGAAAACAAAGATGCTCTATGGTCATAGTGAGAAGTTGGCAATTGCATATGCACTCCTTGAATCTCCCAAGGGAACCCCTATTCGAGTGACCAAAAACCTTCGTGTATGTGGGGATTGTCATGTTTTTATCAAGTTAGTATCTGACTTCTTTGACAGGGAGATCATCGTAAGGGATACCAGCAGATTTCACCATTTTCGCCATGGAAGTTGTTCTTGTGGTGGTTTCTGGTGATATTGTGTCGGGCCACATATCTTAGTACATTGCTAAGGGTGAAAGAGCTACTGACATTGATGCATGGTAGTAGCTGTGCTCTGTTAGAAATTGATTGTTCGCCTGTATTAGCACTTACAGGGTGGAGGGAGAGCCTTAAACTCAATACTAAAGCTGCCTAGCTTGGGAAATAATCATATAAGGTGCTGGGAAGACGGCTCGGTCCAGTCCTTTGTGATTGTAAATGTGCTGATCAAGGGAAGAAGGATGAATTCAAGAATGTTGATGTTTGATGGGCAAGCAAAGCAAAATTAAGGTAATCACTTCAGGTTGATGTACATTATAATTGCTGCAAATGTCTATAAATGATTTTTTTTTTTGTTAATAATGTACCATTGTAGATTGGACATTTCTCGGCAAAACTATTGGTTTTCCTTCCAAAATGTTTGCTACTGAAGTACTAATTCTGAATCTTGTTAAATAAAAAAAAAAAAAATTACGTGTTTGTTTATTTCCTAGACAACCAGAAAAACATTGCAATATGCTCGTAATAAACCAGAGTTATTTTTAAATCAAGAAAGGCGAGTAAATGGTACTCTGTATGATACTAAGAGTCTAAGATAACTTTTTGCCCCTTTTAGTTGCGTAACTGTTAAAAAAATCGGCCTATTATTCTTCATCATACGGAGTAATCTACAATTCATACATCAGACACGTTTGTTAATTATGTTGAACGACGTGTTAATACGATACTACCAAAGTTTATACACGATACATGTCAGATTTGTGCATCTGACAAACTAATGATATTAAAGACATTGGGACTTTACCCAATTATAAAAAGGACAAATACCAAGATTTACTGTGAAATTATAAATACAGTAAATACTGAGCATCAAAACAGAAGCAGTCTTTTTTTATTACAGCAGGAAAAAAGAACCAATAGCAGATGAACAAATTTCACAATCACTCTACAATTTACACGTGTCTCATCACATCTAATCCTAAGAAGATCTCAACCCTCCATTTAATTGTGTGCATTTTGAGTAGAAAATATCTATCTGGAAACTACTAGTAATCCAATTTCATCTTCTTTATATTCATAGAAAAGAATTGCAGGGAAAGAAACAGGAAAATACCCATTTGATCAAGTCACAAAAAGATTGCAGAAAAACAAGAAATTTGAAGAAAAAATAGGAGAGAAAAAATGTTAGCAGTGTTCAACAAGGAAGTAGCTAAGTGCCCAGAAGAGCTGAAGAATGCTGATTTTTTGGGAAATTTAAAGAAAGATGATTTGATTCAACATTTTTCTTCAATTTATCCTGATGCTCTTTCTGTTAATCTTGGACTTTCTGGGTTTATTGCTTTTTCCTCTGATAAACAAAACCCTCTCTTACCCAGGTATATACTCCCCTTTAAATTTCTGGGTTTTTTTTTTCAATTGATTTTGAATTATTTGTATGTGGGTGTGTTATTTAGCAATTTGGAAATCTGGGTTGAAGTTAGTTTCTTCAATTTTATTGGATTTTAAGTGGGTTTTAATAGTTGCTTTAATGGTGAACAAAGATGGCAGAAATTTGATTGTTGTTGGACTTGTTCTTGACTTCTTGGATATGACATTTGATTATAGAGTTTGATTAAAGTTCAAAATATATATACTAGTATGTATGTATAGATCTTTTTTAGTGATATTGATTTTGGTCAATAATTGGAGCATATGATACGAAAAGGTGATTTGGTTATCAATCTTAAATGCTTTACCCCACTGTTAGCACATGATTCACGGGCATCTTATTATGTATGCATTTGGATCATTTTATTGTGATTTCTAAAATTGATCGGCAAGTCAGAAGTAGGCTGTTAGGAAATTTTTTAGCTGTAGATGTTATTGAAAGTCGATTCCAAGAAGCAAGATCGAATCAGAATTAATCAGGCATTTTTGACGTTTATAAGAATCTTTCAATCAAGAGGGTAGGAAGTCAACCTAGGCTTTGATATTTCTAATTTAGTGATGATTATATTAAGTCTTGGATTAGGAATTCGCCCACCAAGTGGACCTCTGACTTCGTTTGCTAGTAATCTCAATTGGTATGTTAGGATATATTGATCTCAGTCAACTTCTGGATCCTAGCCTTCCAGTTGACCACCCCTAAAAGACTTAGCTATCAGAATTCGGTTTCTGTCTCATGTTATTGTGATTCGGGGTAGATAAGCTTCTTTGTGTTGATGTTGGCCCTTTAGGCTAATTATGTGAGCTGATGAGCTCATTGATACCAATTTCTGAACATTTTCCTGCAGGCTTTTTGCTGTAGTGGATGACATATACTGCTTGTTTCATGGGCACATTGAGAACATAGCTTCTCTAAAACAGTTGTATGGATTGACTAAAACTGCAAATGAGGTGAGCATCATCATAGAGGCTTATCGTGCCATGAGGGACCGAAGCAGCAATCCTGCTGATCATGCATTGAGAAACATTGATGGAAAGTTTGCATTTGTCATTTATGACAGTTCGACAAAGAGAACCTTCGTTTCAGTGGTAAGTAATTAGAGCAGGGCTTCCCGCTTTCATTGTTAAAGGATTTTATAGTTTTATATATGTTTGCTTATATGTGTGTTATATATTCAGTAGAACCTTTGTTCTGTATTGCATACATATATATACAAGTATATTATAGGTTTAATGATGTTAACCCTTTTGGTATTTTAGGACAATGAAGGAAGTGTCCCTCTCTTCTGGGGAACGGATTCTGAAGATCACCTTGTTCTCTCCGACATTGCTGAGATTATACAGAAAGCCTGTGGGAGATCATTTGCTCCATTTCCAAAAGGTATTATCTCAAGCACTCAATTAACTTCCAGAGTGCCATAGGATGCATGCACTTACACTGTATTGCTATTTACTTAAAAAATTGTGTGGCATCTTCATCTTTGTTTCTGTCCATTTCTGCTGTTTTTACTATTCCCACCTCCTTACCTAAGAAACACAAAACAGAACAGAATTTATATAGGGTCCTTTTCTTTCTAGTTAATACAGAAGATTTGATCAGTGAATTTACTGTCTTGGTAAAAACCAAATGTTTTATTCTTTGCTATCCCTGTCAACTAATTTTATATATAGCCAGTAGCCAGTTTTCTCTAGAATACAGTAGGTATGGAAAGACAGGATACAAGGTATGGAAAGACAGGACACTACTTGTCAATTTTATGTATTTGGTGGTTGTGGTTAAGCTTTGAAAATCATCCCTCTAATTAGGGGTGATTCCGTGATCATGAGATGAGTGTTTTTGAGAGCCCTATTCCATCAAAACTCAAATCGAGTGAGCTCATCTCAACTCTAAACTAGACTTGTATAGCTCAAGAGAAGCTATATATATTCTACCTAATATGCAACTAACATGCATCCATGTATTCGCTGATCTCGAACCAATCCTAGTTGAGTTCAAGCCATGTTTGTGCCGAGCTCAATTGAATCCTAAAAGTAGAGGTTTTGAGTCCAAATAAACATCAAATTTTTTTCCATGAATTTTTAAGTTGAGCTGAGCCAAACTCAAGCTCTACTCATATCATTATCACCTCTACACGTATCCATCCATTGCTTTACTCCTATGGTGCAATTTGTGACTGTGTATTCTTGTTTCCTTCTTAATCAGGATGCTACTTTACATCATCTGGTGGCCTTAAAAGTTATGAGCATCCACTGAAAGTGCTAAAGGCAGTCCCATGGATTGATAGCTCAGGCGAAACATGTGGATCAACCTTCGAGGTAACCCAAGAGACTAAGAAGGAGAACAAGCAGCTGGGAATCAAAGGAGGAATGCCTAGAGTTGGCAGTGATGCTGACTGGTCCACAAAAATATGAAAATCCAACAATTCATCTGTTATAATGCATTTTATGCAAAGTCTTTATCACTGGCCTTCAAAACTAACTTCTATTACTGATGCCCCAAGTGGGTTTGGCTTCATGGATGTTACATAAAATTGCCTTATTGAATTGGCATGTGAGTTTTATCTCAAATTTAGTACATAAAAAAGATGTTGAATATATCGAAATTTTTGTATATTTCTGTCCATATAGTATATTGTCATATATAGTCTTATTGTGGTTAATTGATAATGTGCTGAAAATGGGAAAGCTGGTTGCCCTGCCTCATGATGACTAGTCTAAAGCCAATTTAAGGATAAGATGAGTAGATTGACAAGCGTATGGTGGTATACGAGTATATGACTATACGGCGAGGCAACTTCTATGGATGACAATTTCGTGTAAGAGTTCTTTTTTTTTTTTTTTTTTTTTTTCAAGGAAAAAATTTGTGTTGTTTAAGATTGACAATCCTCGTGAGAGAGATACAATGAATAAATTGCCAACTCTCAATCAATTTCTTTCATCATTAGGCTTGCCAACTCTAAGGACGATTGATTTATTGATCTCCGTGTTGAAAATTATAGCTAGGCAAAAGCTAATTAACATCCTCCGGACGTCAGATAAGAAAACTAAAAGTGGGAATATTAAAGTAAAAAATAAGACAAGCGTTTGTGAGCAAGATCCAATATAATTATATTGGTGCGTGACTTTTGAATGTTTTGATAAAAAAAAGGGATTGCTTTTATGATGAACACCCATTTTTTTTAGATTCTGTAATATAATTTGGAACATTATATATGCTAAATTTTCGTTGATTTTGCCTTTGTGAAACAAAATGGTTGGTGGAGGCGTAGACCAACATCATTTTTTGCTTTAATTCACTATTAACATCGTCATCATGAAATTATTATAGTGAAAGTCTAGGTATTGATGCACCTGGAAAGATGTCATGTTGTAACATTAGCCTATGTTTAGTCCACTATTGTCAAGTTAATAGAGTTGCTAACTACTTTGTATGTATCTATTTTGCAATCATTGCCCATCAAATTTCAAAATCATATAAAATTTAGCGAAGAATAATATTATTGTAATTTAGCTTCTTTTCATTTAAAATCTAAAAGAAACTAAGATGTTGTCTTAAGTATTTGGCAATCCGAAATATGTTGTACCCTTATCTTACAAAAATATATAAATAAATATCCCGTTAATTTTCTTACTCTCTAGGATTCGTATTGATTCTTGATCACAAAATTTTTTTATTGTTACAAGGCCATTAGATTCGAGCTGTTTTCTACTAGTAAGTACTTGAATTTATTGATTATCAACTCTTCTAGATTTATTTGTCACTTTAACTTGTTGGAAGCATGAATCCATAATAATAATCGGAATATATTATAGAGGAGATATAAAAACCAGGTGTTAACAAAGCAGTAATCCATGTGTAATTGTAACAAGAAACAACAAATGGAATCCTAGAATAACACACATAAATCAGAATCAAAGCACCACAATAACTTTTCCTACTCTTTTTGGTTGCAAAAAGCAATAGGATACAAAGATTCCTTGCCAAATTTGTTAGGTCACTTTGGCTTGCTATAAATCTCAAAACTATCCACAATCCAAACCCTTTGTACCCATCTAATAGTAATGCAGTCCATTTAGCCGAAGGGTCTGCATAGACCGGCCGGGTTATCCGGTCCGAATAAGATGGGCATGGACATGAAATTTTCCAAATTCGTAGAGGTTTGGCTATTATATTGGCTCCATTTTTTTAACTGCATGCTTAGATTATTCTTGAAAAATATTAAATTTTATCGTCTTTTTTTTTTATTTTTTTAATTGTAATAATTTGTACTCTATATTATATTTCTATGCTACTATGAGAACATGTACTAATGTGTCCAATACTAGAGAACATATCCTTTGTTTCATGGTCTTCACCACTCACAAAAGTAGTGGGATGATAAACAATCATGCAATAAAAATAGATGAATGAATAAAAAGATTGATACTTAATTGTGTGGAATCTTAGTTTGAGCCGTTTACAAGGATTACAATCACATATACAGTACACTAATTCAATATACATAGTAGGATAAAATTGATTAACATGAAAAGTTTGAAACTTTCTACAACCAATGACATAGTTACATTATCGAAGAGTGGAGATTGTGTCGAAATAGTGATGTAATAAGAATCAATTTGATACGTACCATGACAAAAACAACCAAAGTTGTACCCTATCAACTACATCCAATAATATATACTTCGTATATATATATGTATCACATTCTTCTTAAAAACAAACATACGAAGTATTTATATTGGCTATAGAAAGTTGTGTAATATTTTCAAATTATTATTATATAACAAGATATAAGCAGTATAGGGGTTCTCCCACTTATTAGATGCAAGGGAAGAGATCGAATTAAAGATCAGAAAGACATTTGATCGGGAGATAGATAGATGAAGGAAAATATATTAACATATTCATGTCATATATTAGAATATTATTGTCAGATATTATATTATTATTGTCAGATATATATATTGGACTCACCGTGAGTCCGACTCACCCAATTTTTTTCGATTTGCAAATTATGAAACATATATGAGGGTTATTTTGAGGAAAACCATCATATTTCTATGTAATACATACAAATTGTAGTAGGCTCTCTTTTAATTAAGAATCAATAAGATCACGATGATTATGGCGATGGATTAGCCAAAAGTACATAGCATCGTGATTTTCGAACCAATAAATAAATTACATACACTTTGTTAATGGAATAAATAAACGAAACCTTAAGACTTAATACTAACGCTAATAGAATTAATTAGGTTAATTAGTTAATTAAGGTGGAACCTTTTCCTTGCATGGCTATCTAGCTACTTTACAAATCAATTAAAAACACAAACGTTAGACAATAAGATGCTATATATCGTCGCGATAAATAATATTATTTATAAACAAATATAATTAGTAACCTAATCTTGTCCCCTAAAATTTAATTAATATAATTAAATTAGAAAATACACATTGTGATCTGAGACATGATCCGTCTCTCACTAGGCGACATTTGCATGATTCTCCATGACATAATAAACAAGCATTATCCTTTTTAATATAAAGTTTGTAATTTATTTATAATTACGAGTATATAATTAGTTCTCTACATCAAAAGATTCAATGAGTACCCTTTTTCCACTTTTCTTTTTTGCACTTTTTTCTGTTCTTATATTCTCTAGCTAAGATGTTGACCAAAAAAGGAAAAAGAAAAAAAAATTAAATAAAATTTGTTGCTAAGATACCCATGATTCCATCTTCAACAACCAAAGCTCAAAGTTCACGTTTGCGCAGCCAGAACAAAAAAAAAAAAAAAAAAAAAAAAAAAAAAATTCTTTTTCAATCCCATATATACGCAAACAAAATAATGCAACAATTAATATAATTGCTAGGGTAAGTTGTATGTACCGGGCGATGACTTGTTCATGTTTGAAGCGGAGTGACTATATCTACTATAATTGCTAGAGGGTCATATACGGTGAATTATATAGACGAGATTTAATCTCAAATCTTAAGTATGTTTCTAGAAGGGCTTAGCAAACTAAGCAAGTTAACTTTTGTTGATCTAGGAGTGACATGTATGGTATAATTACATGTATAATTCTTTTCGAAATGTTTGAGGAATGACTGAATGAGTGTTGTTCGTAATCATCAATGACTTATGCTTTCCTTTAATTTATTGTCGATTTCAAAAAAAAAAAAACAAAAATTGTAAATAAAATCCCTACTATCTATCTATATATATATATATATCCATTCTTCAACAACTAGACAAAAAAACATAAACTCTTCGTAGAATATAATGTTTAAGGTTTTTTTTCTCTCTCTTTTTTTTTTTTTTTGTTAAGTAAAGGTACATAGAAGTTAGAAAGTCTTCTCTCAATACGTATAATGTTCAAGCATAAGAGAGAAAGTTATGCTATGAAAATAATCCGAAGTATTGCAAATTAAACCATATACAAGTATATATTTACTTAAGTAACATTTTTTTTTTTTTTTTGTTTTTTACAAATGTACATTCAAGTTCATTCATACAAAACTTAACGATAACAATGATGGAGTACTAATTAAATTAAGAAATAAAGCTTGAAATTAGCTCTCTTGGAGGGGCCTTCATCGTTGTCGAAACCCTCATACAAACAATTTAAGCTTTGTTATTCATTGTCGTCATCTCACGTCGTGTGGTACGTTGTAGAAGACATTGTTGAAACTCGGTCGAAATTCTTGACATAAAATTCTTGTATATAGATAATATACCTATGTATGAGACTTTGACAAATGGTGGACAGATTTCGAAAACAATAATCAAAAGAATAATGAGTAAAAAAACTTATGAATAAAGTTTTAATTTTACTCCGTAATTCATATTTACAGGTAATTACTCATATATTACATACAGATAAGGAGCATGTGAGAGGGTATAATTTCCCGGAGATTATTGACAAGAAGGATTAAAACTTGCAATTAAATAAAACATTTTTTTGCATATTGAAAAATGAGAATATGCATCACTAAATACTTATGTACAAATTTATGAATATTAAGAAAATAAAAGACCTCTTTAATTTATTTTCTTATTTATATCATATGCATGTCATTCACTAAGTAAATGATAATTATGAGAAGCAAATTAATAAAGCAATAAACACGTACCAATAATTAAATGAAAATGGTTCAATTTAATGAATTCTTCATTGTTGTTGTTTTCGTGATCCCATCAAAAGATGAAGCTACCAACATGATCTAATCTTTCCTTAATGAAGGTGTTGATGATGATTAATTGATAGATTAACCAGAATAAAAGGCAAGTTGAGATCATGCTGGCAGCTTCATCAACTAGTGGTGCACGTCAATGTACAATATAATTTCCCAATGAAACTAAGAAAATAAATATAGAGAAAAGAAATTGAGAGAAAATAAAGCTTAATAAACATAGGATATAATGGTAGAGAAAGAAGTGAAGAAATAATGGGGTATTTATAGAGGGGCCAAAGGAGAGAGGTTTATGGGAAAATGTAAATAAAATCATAGTATATAAATATAGTACTTAATAATAACTAATATTTATTTCATATCATATGATTAGGAGCCATATGAAATTACAGATGGATGTGGCCTAAAGTGAGACACATTGAATATAATCACACCCAAGCCACATCAATCTATGAAAATTATTTTTTCATATTTTTTTAATAATTTATTTTTTTAAAAAAATTGTTTTTGAAATTTTTTCTATAAATTATGTACCTATATATCTAGGGCTTTGTCAACTTTATACTTTTATTCAGCATATTCTCTCTTCTTTCCTTTCTATCTCAAGAAGGGCAATGCCTTTTCTTTGCTTTTGTTTTTGTTTTATTATTCTATTTTGGTTCTTTGAAGATTCAATAGAAGCCATGGTTTGATGTGTAGATATCAAAATATAGAAGCATCAAGTACGTGCTTGCATCGGCTAGCTTAGTAAGGAGTTGTGTTCTAGATTAATCAAGGTCTTGGCTGGTAAGGATAGGAGTTGTATTCTAAATAAATCAAGGTTTCGATTAGTTAAAACTTGAATGCATAATAACACTTATTGAGAGAGTTTTCTTCAATTATATTGGGATATCTTTCGCTTTGAATTTTGATTTACAATTGATATACAAGTATATATATTATTAGCTACTAAATTCATGGACTCACTTTTTATTAAAATTAGATGGACTTAGTTAAATGTAGTTCATTTAAAGTAGTCTGGATACGCTAGTTTTTTTTTTTTTTTTTTTTTTTTTTTTTTTTTTTTTTTTGTTGTTGTTGTTGTTGTTGTTGTTTGCAACTATACAATTATATTAATCTTATTACTGCACTAGTTATGATAAAAATATAGTGCAAGATCTTATTACGGGGTATCATGAATTGATCACAATATCGATTAACTATTCAATTTTAGACAAGTTTTAGACAATAATACAATATAAGTCTAATCAACTATATACTAAATCAACAAATTAATTAATCAAATAGGGCCATTTACATCATTTCATATCAATTCAAACAAAAATATATATACAAATTAACGTTAAAATCACTTTCAACTCCACCTCAATGGACTACAAATACCGACATTATCCCCCCTAAACTTTCGAAGAAATATAAAAAAGATTATTAGAATTAAGTAATGTGATTAGCTATACTAGGGGACCATAATTTTGTTAGTTGTAGAAGTAGGGTAAGGTATCTTAACATAACAACATGATCATGTGATCGATCTCCTTCCATCTCTATGCAAGAGTCGTTTTCTTTTCTTTTCTTTTTCTTTTTTAATTCTTTAATTTGTTAAATTTTTAAAATTTCAAAATATAATTTTAATTTTGTCCTTAGATGGGTAGTCTTTATTTTTTTTTTCTTTATTAGCATGCAATGCCAATTGTCGGAGGCATGCTTTCTTTAGCATCTAATTGGTTAGCATAGATTTACATAAAAAAGGCAAGTGTTTAAGAGACAAGAACAATGGGTTAAGTGACACATGGATTGGGACAACAATATACATTATAATTAATTTAATACATAAAATTATGAATAAATTAAAGTGAACTGTCATCAAAAGGGTAATTAAATTTTGATTAATTAACTAAAAAAAAATTAAGGGAGTTCTGATAAAGTTAGTAAATTTTATGCTTTATTATCTTACTTTTATATGTTTACAATAAAAAAAAAAAATGTTACATATATAGACCTTTTGTTTTGATCCCTTTGGTGGGTTTTGGGTAGATGGAACCAATAGATGCATGCATAGTCATAAAAAATAAGTTCCCCCACAAATCAAAGTATCAAAAAAGTGGAAAGATTGAAGAGTTAGGATAAGAAAAAGGTTCTCCAAGTTATTAGCTTCAAATGGCGCATGCACACATCATAAGATTGATTCACTTTGAGTGCATCCAAATTCCAAACAAGCATCTTTCTTATTCCTTCTTCATTCATTTATTTCTCCATTGTACCATTTTTTAACTTGTCACCCAAGATTTGGCCCATATCCATTGCGTTTTAGAATCTTTTGTACTTTTGCATCGAGTGTTGTTGTATGATTATTGGCAATTTAGAAGGGGGTTAGTTCTATACTAACTGATGTAACTCATTGATGAGATAATTAATGTAGTGATGATAAGCATCGGATGTGATTTTTAGCTTTTCATTTTTGGTCATTGTTACTTATTTTGTATGCTTTGTCTAAGCTAGCAACGTCAACAAGTTGCGCTTCTTTCAGTTTATTATTTCTACATGCGCATGGGCTGTTCACTATTTTTTTTTGCTTGAATTACTTGTTTTTATTACACAAGTTACGCTTGGGGATGGAGGCAAACCACTTGATTGTTTAATTTGTTTAGGTTAAGATTATATTTATTTCTTCAACTTCATCTACGAATTTATTATTTATTTTGCCTAAAATTAGACCATAACAATATTTCTTACCACATTAAAATTTCTCATCATTTTTGTTTGATGATTACTAAATATCTTGAAATTGCTAATAAGTTAGATAGATTCCACCACGTACACCTAAATATCATAAACCAATCAACATATAAATGAGGAAAATTATTTTAGTTATTCATTACAATAGCAAGCAATATAATACAATATGATTAAATAGGCACACTTAAAAATAAAAATAAAAAAAAAAAAAAAAAAGAACAATTTAG
This sequence comes from Chenopodium quinoa, assembly GCF_001683475.1. Lineage (NCBI taxonomy): Eukaryota > Viridiplantae > Streptophyta > Magnoliopsida > Caryophyllales > Amaranthaceae > Chenopodium > Chenopodium quinoa. The sequence continues at coordinate 3,112,380 of NW_018743212.1, read as the reverse complement.
AATTTCAATGAAAATTGTAGTAATTTACCTTTATACAATTTCTAACTTCCTCTTATTAGTACTTCGTATAATACAATAAGAAATCAACTTTAGTCCATTAGTTGGTTCTTTTTTGCAATTTGAGAGCCCATTAATCTATACAATAAATTCAAACACCAAAAAGAGGGAAGTGTATTCATTGAATTGAACCAAGTTTATGATGTTCTTACAACTTTTATGAATTGCAAATTATTTTCTTTTCTTTCTTAAAAGAGATTTCCAATTTTCATGATGTTCAATTCTAGCTCTTTTTTTTATAGGTGGTCTTCACGTGAGGAGTGACATAGGCACACATGGTACTAGAATTAGTAGAATATAATTAGCAATAATAAGATAATAATAGTTTAATTAAGGAGTAATTAAGCTCATGATTAGGAGGTAGCTGCCTCTCTCCGTACCAACAAGAGTATGTAGCATACTTTACCCAAATAATAAGGCAACTATTTGCCCTTCTACACTGGGACTTGGGTCTCATCATTTTCAGAATTTTCCCTGCTACAATTTGCGGATTGTTAGGACAACGCACAACAATAAAAAAATTAGTAATAAGAATTATTAATATTGAAAAAGATAATCCAAATAAGCAAAATTTTGGCAACAAAAAAACTAATTAAATTATCCAAATAAGAATTATTAATATTGAAAAAGATAATCCAAATAAGCAAAATTTTGGCAACAAAAAAACTAATTAAACTATTCATTGATCCCAAGCCGATTTGATAATTTTTTATTTTGAAAACCCCGATTTGATAATTTTTACATATTTATGACATTTTGAAACGAGTAAAAATTGTCAAATGAACAAAACAAGAAACATAATTACTCAAGGGCGTATGTACCTAACGAAATACCTAGGTGCATATGAAAATTCTTACTCTAGAACTAAGAAATTTAATTTTGTTAGATAATTGACTTATGCAAGAATAAATATTAAACCTAATTAAACACATATAACTGAAAGCCTTTAGTTTTGATTTAAAGTACCAATCGCCAATTTTTTTCAACTTAACTAGCTAGCATGTACGACATTATAAATTTGAAGCATGATACAACACAAAGACAAAAGACGAACCCATAAGCTCGCATACGGAGTAGGGTTATTAGCAATAATAAGCAACAAGAAGAAGTCCATGGCCATATCCATGTTCATATAAAGAATACTAATGTACCACATGAGGGATAGCTCAAGTGGTTAGACCTTTCCTCCCTATTTCAGGAGATCTTGGGATCGATTCTCACCTAGTTCTTGTGGCTCTGATCTCTAAACACCCCGATTCTCACTCAGTTCTTGTGGCTCTCTAAACACCCAAAAAAAAAAAAAAAAAACAAAAATTGAGAATCAGACAGAAAGATATACATATACTTACATTATTAAGCAGTATTTTCCAGCCTTTCGATCTTAGCTTCCCCCAAACAAGGAAGGAGTGATGCTGTCACAGCATGACCTAGCAACAGCTAGCAATTACATTCATTCATACAATCATACGTATATTATGCATATAAATATATGTATAATTGTATACTATATAGTTTATTTTTAATGTGACTAGCTAACTAGCTAACCATAGATAGATCATGCTGGCAGCTTCACTTGTTCCTTTCTTGAGGATTATTTCAACCACTTGATAAACAAATTTAATCACCACCTCTTTAGTAAATCTCAGTTTAAATAACTATATATTATAATTGCATGTATAGTTTTTTTTATAGTACTAACTACAATATGTTGGTTGGAGACATCATCATAAAAGTATTGAAAATTCAATTGAATTTGTAACAATATGCAAGATACAAACACCCTTTGACTTTGTTTTTACATGCATAGTTCTAGCTAGAATAATTATTAATTAATAGGTCTATGGAAAAGATTGGTGATTTAAAAATAAAATAAAAAATAAAAAAAAGACATGCATTATGGTATTCTCTGTGAAAACATCAACTTTACTTTAAAAGTCAAAAGAAATAGAAAAAAAACCCAGAAAAGTTTCGATGATGACAAACAAGAAAAACAAAATTGAATAAGCCAAGAAAAACAAAATTGAATAGCAAGAAGAAAAAAAAAAAGGTTATAAAAAAAAGAAAATTTAGGAAAATAATTAAAAACAAAGATAAATAATTTACTACTATTATCATAAATTTTTGAAAACGTATTCATGTTAAGAAATGATGTGAGGAGGAAATAAAATCCTTAATATAGAGGAAGGAGAACAGTGGAAATAAAGAGAGACAGCTCATAAGGAAATCAAAGGAGGAGGCAGGGAATTAAATCATACAATTCAAGTAGGTTTAATTAATTATGTTGGTAATTAATAAGTGTTGGAATAGGTTAAGGGTTAGTATTTAAGTAGTTTTGTACTACGTACTATACTATTGTATGTGTCAATGTGTGTTATTATTCTAGCTATTAAGCAGACGGCATATGGTAGGTTATAGAGGATAGGATTTAGGTCAAAGTGTAGGGTGGCCTCAACAAGGTCAGGCTAGTTGGGTTAAACGGTGCGTCGGTGCAGGTTAATAGTCTTTCATGTGTACGTACAAGTATTGTGCGCAACTACATACATCAATAGATTTATATAAGCTAAGTCATAATTAGGTAAATAAAAGAAAACACGCAGTTGGTGTTTTCATGACCCCAACCACTATATAGCTCGTTTTATTTTGAGCTACTCTAAAACTAAAATTCCTATGAACATTATGCATGCTACCATGCCATATTAGAAAAGCAAGCGACACAATCAAGTTAATTGCTCACGATGATAATATGATATTCTAACCTAACTCTATATAGTTATTACTGTACGATATACGATCTTCAATCTCAATAAATCTTTGTCTTTGTGCCTCATCTCATGGACGTAACTAAAACGTTATTTGTGAATCACACACACAATGTCTGTGTACTCTTAATTATTGATTTACTTTGTCTTACATGCACTATTACATCAACCCCTCTACAACCTATATATTTAAACAGCTAAACAGCGATCCAATTCTGAAAATCCAGGTATCAACAGTCAACACCCCAACCTCCCCATGTTAAAGGCAAGATACTCGATCTTCATAATATTTAAAAAAAAACAATTTGTAAAAGATGAAAAGAGAAAAGGATTTGCATGTGGAATTAAGCCACACGATCTTCATTAACCAAAAGTGTCACTAGGTATTGTTAACTTATTATCCACTTATATTATTATTTGTGGATGATAAAAGCAACTAGTTTGTCAAAAAAAGATAAAAGCTACTAGGTAATAAATTTAGTATAGGACCATTATATAAAGTGTGTATATTATGGCGTTATACTATAGGCGTGACATTAAAAATTTAGGAGTGAGATCCAACCATATATAACAGATGAATGCTGGTGGATTTTATACTGTTCTTTCTGTAATTAAGCTGGTTTTAACCTTTAACCTATGAAGCTATTCTAGGGTTCACTCTTGTAGTCTTGTGTTGTATCTTTTGAGTTATTCAACAATCTGAATATATCGATTTACTACTCATATTTAATACCATTCCCATTCTTGTAGGGTCTTGTATATTCGTTCCAGCCTTGTATATTCGTTCCAATATACTCCCTCCGTTAACGGTTAGTATATATGCTTTCAATATATTAACTTTTTATACGAATAATTTTTTACAAAAACAAAATGAAAGATTTTCATAATAAAATTATGCATTAATAAACATAAAATTACAAATGTTGCAAACAAAAATATTAGGGAAAGTATATTTGTTAAAAAAATAAAAAAAGTGGATCTTGGTTATTTCTTATAAAATTTTTTAATTACAACACTTTGACTTTTAGGCTACGTTTGATTCACCACCTTGTTTTTTGACTTTTTCTTATATGATATGATATGAACTTTTTTTTTTTTTTTGATTTGATTTATTTGACTAAACGCTAACATTATATTTATGTTAATTTAAAAGGATACAGATGAAGTTTTATTAAATTTTTATTAATGTATATTTTCCAAATGTACAATTATTTTCATTACAGAATTAAAGATGTTTAGCTATAAAAAAAAAAAAATTGCAAATAAAACAATATGGTATCGACCTAAATCTTTTTTTTCATGATATGAATTATTTTTTTTCCTTGAAATAAGTAATAAGGTCCATTACTAAATTAAGGTGAACTAAACATAGACTTATTACAACTATTTTAAATGATGCAAAATGAAAAAATTTTGAGAGTTGGGGAAGTGATTAGTCATTGACATATTAGGAGCTCAATCAATCAATCAAGGCCTTAATCCCATAAGTGGGATTAGCTACATGAATCAAAAGTGATTATTCCGTATAATCATCCAGCTCATATATATATATATATATATATATATATATATATATATATATATATATATATATATATATAAAAACAGTACATAGGTTTTTAAGACAAACTGAAAAACTATTCCCAAAAATAGGAGTAAACTGTAGTAATTTCTGCAGCAAAATCTAGTGCAATGATATTAGGTTGGAATGTGGGATGATAGTATTGAGTTTAGGTAATCGATATGATGTACTCTGCTCATTTTTAATGCCTTTTTAATGTCGTGTTGTTGTGGATCAACAGATGGAATATAATGAACAAGTAGTACTAATGTACTATAACTCAACTCTTACTTCCAAACTTCCTTTATTTTTTTTTTATTTTTTTGTTGTTGTTGTTGTTGATGATAATTCATGTATTTGTATGTATTCACATTTTCTTTCAAAATACAAGTAACTAATTAATAAGGTACCACTGTTAGTTTTTACTCAGTGATTCGGTCTAATGATAGATATCGTAACATTTTTATAATATGACTCGAGATTTAAAGCGGAGCAGAAATATACAATCCAAAAGCATATACGTACGTATTATATTTGGACTGTGATAGAAGATAATAAGACAAGTTAATAGAGTGTAATAGTGATTGAATTGCAACAATAATGTGTATTACAATTGTGAAGGGTATATAGCATTACGAAGTGAAATTTAATTAAATAGAAGGATATGATAAGACAATGAGATATAAGTCTTATGTACAACAGGTGTACATTAATTTTATTGTAAAACGGTCAGTTTGAGTGTAACTTTAACTATTTTTATAGTAACTTTAACCACTTAAAGGGATAACATTTAATTTAACGTTATTTTAATGTGTAATTTCTTATGGATACGTGATTACATATTATAAAGACTAATATGATTAATCTAGGGTGTTGTTAAACGTCGTTCCCAAATTACAACTCGTCGCTCGCATTTTTTTCATGAAATTCCGTTTTTGCCCCCATATATAAATAACTCACGACAGTTACAACACATTTTACGCTCGTACTTTCTCTCTAAAAACTAATTCTCTTCAAAAATTAAGGGACATCCGCCTAAAATTTCTGGATGTCCCAAAGGACATCCGCCTAAAATTTCCAGATGTTCCCTGGGACATCCGGAAATTTCAGGCGGATGTCCCTAATTTTTTTTTTATTTTTTTTGTTTTGTTTTTTTTTTTGTTTTTTTTTGGTTTTTTTTCGTGCTTAAATTTTTTTTACTCATAATTAATGTTATGTAATTTTGGTTTTTTTTGTTGCGATTAATATTTTTTAAATAATTGATTAAATGTAAGTGGTGGGTCAAAGTGCTCGGGAATAATATTAAACTGCTCGGTATACTATGTGACAAAGTGGTGGAGCCTTATATAGGTCAAATTAACACAAGGGCAAAACGGTAATTTTACATTTAAATGGGAGCGTCACCATGTAAATTGGGAGCATCGAATAGCAGTTCACTTAATCTAATACATTATAAGTTTTTTGTAAGATAAAATTTATTAATAGAAAAATAATAAATTTTGTAGTATAAAGGATAACTTTAATTACTTTTAATATAACTTTAACCCATTTTACAATAAATTAACGTACACCCGTCTTTTTGGAGTATTTGTGGACAAATTAATGGAGTAATAGTAACTGCGACAATAATGAAATTGTAAAGGGTAGATAACATCATAGTTACGAAGGTGAATATAGAGTGGAGGATGGATACGAGAAGATGTTGCGAAAATATGGTAAAATTAAAATGTATTGTAAAGGTCTTTAATACTTTATATAAAACCCAAAATGTGAAGGTCCCAAATTTGGGATACTTGTAGTATGAAAATGGATCCAAGGGACAGAGATGGATCAAGTAATTTGTTGTCGTTGCTTAATCGCAGATTCGAAACAGCCAAATTATTATGTTGGGCCATTTTCCTCGGCTTGTCTTCATATGCTTATTGCATAAGAAATGGCAACTACACTATTTGTTATCAAATTGTTTTGGATGTTGACTTGAGATTTGGAGTGCTCCTAAAATAAATGCTGCACATCTCCAAACGTTGCTATTAAAAAAGAAGTAATAGGACATTAGATCTGTGATTGGAGGCATTCAAAACCTTTTAAATAACAGTTGTAATGGCTTATGGTTGAAACATAAGATTGATTTTAATACTCTGTCACACTCTAAGAGATGCAGCATGAGTTCTCACACACAGTATGAGCAAAAAAATCTAAACTTATTAGCTTTTTTATCACGTTTGTTATTGATATCATATTAAAAAACCATTTCAACCAAAAACTTGAGTAAATGATTACTCCGACATACCTAGAATTGGTTTTTATTGTCTATCACAAATCGCTACTCCAAGGATAGTAATTCAAGAATAAAGATGCCTAGCTAGGGTTTTTAGACATATGATGGCAGCTCATACCAGGTAAGATAAACCAAGATGAGCCAAAAACTTAAGCATCTTCTTGGATCCCTATAGTAGTAGGCAGTGGTTAATGATATTTTTCCTCAACAAGTTGTGGAGTGAGTAGAGTGGTCCTAGACTTAATTTGTGCTTTGCCTAGACTCTGCGTGCATGCAATGCAAACTTCAGATGACAGAATTATAAAGATGAAGATAACAAATGTTTTTTATGATAATAATCCTTGGGAACCCAAAAATCCTCTACTTTCATTTACTTTGTAGAAAATGAGACCTTCCTTTGTTCTTTTTGAGGTTTATTATAACCTGGACTTCCTACATCCTAGCTACTGCAAGTGCAATGAGGCCAATGACTCTTTATTCTTCTTTCGTTTTGAAATACTCTGTAATGATTACACTTTGAATTATGACACGACTTAGGCCTTGTTATTTTGAGCTTCTGGGCAGAGCATAGCAAGGGTTAGCAAAGCATAGCAGGGGTTAGCAGAGCAGAGTAGATTTCAACAGAGAAGAACAAAGTAAATTTCAACAGAGCAGAACAGCTCAAAAGAACAGGGTCTTATATATTTTATTTTTTGATACGAACATCATTTAAGAGCTAATGATTAAAATTTTAAATTGACAAACATAAAAGGTAAAGAGTTACCATTATTTCGTAAACAATGGAATTATTTGAGAATATGTTGGCAAATTGTCAATGACCAATTACTTCTTCCAATCTCAAATATTTCTCACTTTATTATTTGCATAAATAATGAAATAATAAAATAGGGCCCAATACGCAGGCAAGTCCAATAGTAGATGGGCTAGATACTACTCTGAATATGGGCTGGACCTATAGACCGTTAAGCTCTTAACCATACTCTAACTAAAGGTCAAATGCACCAAGTTAATTAAGCAACAGATGGAAAACAACGGAAACTTACATGCCATAAAACCTTTATTAGTACTTAAATTGTTGGCATATTATGATCACAAAGGCCAGTAATCTTCCCAAGCCAAAGCACTAATGAGTTCAGATTTATGTTCATGCCCAAGTTGTTCGAAATGACTCCTCCATTCACTCTCTGCATGAAGAATTAAGTCATCTTTCTTTCTGTAAGCAATCCCTAACTCAGTTCGCATTGTATTTTGTGTAGCTGCAAGAGTTGTTTTCCGGTCAGCACATTGATCCCAATATATGGGGTCAAGTTTAGTTGTATGTTCTGTTTTCCTCCACATTTTTGCCGTCCAGTGATCCTCCAATGACTCGAACTTCTCTCTTCGAAACTTTTCTGATTCTGTAATGAATTTTGACCATCTAACACTTGCAAATTGCTGCAGCACATGCTTCACATCATGCTCAGAGCTCTGAAACCACATTATGAAAGTAGAGGAGTTTTCAGTTAAGAGTTTGTCAAAGCCCCCATTTAATACATCCAAGGGCTTATTGTGGTCTGTCTTTGATATGAGCACGTCTTCAAGGGAGGCTCGGCAATGCACTAGAAGAAACTTTAGTATACTCATGGCTAAATTTCTTGCATCTGTTTGCTCGTCAGAGATGAGGGAGATTAGACTAATGCAGAGGGAGCAATATAGATCAATATCCGCATTGCTTGAATGGAAGATGATTTCTTTATGCGCATGTATTAGTTCCAAGACTATGCAAATATCCACCCGCATTTCTTCTTGGGAAATGAGAGGATCTTCTCTAGTGGAGGCCAAGAAAGATGGAAGAAAACAATACAATACCATCCGATTTGTGCTCTTAAGGATAACATCAATTGGCCTACTTCCTCTCAAAATTGATAGCAGGCCTGTCCAAGGAAGGGATGATTCCTCAATTTGACCATCTTTCTTTGCAGAATGGAGCATCAAAAAACAGAATTCTAAAACTTTCATCACAGCTGAAGGCTGAGGAAATACACCTATATAAACACAATCTACAATCAAATTGCAAAATGACCCTAAATTTGACCACAAAATGCTCTTATCCAAAATTTGGCCATTTCTCTCATGACTGTACAGAAGCCGCCTTTCCAAATAGGTCATAACTCTACTGAGGCAGAGTGCTTGGAAAGTTAGAGCAGATTCAGAATCAAGATATAAAGGACCACTCCATAAAACGCTTTCCATGATTGCAATTGGATTCACATGCCCAATCAAAGTAACAGATAGAACTTCTGCTATAAGATCTAAGATAGCAGTGGCTCCTACTGAATATAATTTACCTCTACCAGTGGAATTGTCAAGTTCCAGCATAAGATGGGAGGTAGTTAGAAAACTTGAATCTTCAGTCGACTTTGTATGAGAACCAAGCTTTGCAGAAGGTGATTCATCACCTTCACAAGCTAAGATGGAATAATTGGTGGAAGTTGTTAAAACATAAGGTTCTGTGACCAATTTTACAGCCATATACGCCCTGGAAGACAAAATTTAAAAAGTTTAGTACGGTTGAGTACGAAAAAATAATCAATTCAAAATATCAGGGCACAAGCAACTATTTTTAAAAGTCCTACATTTAGCAAAAATAGTTCTGAGAATATTGATACAGTAGAGAAGAGAAACCAACCAACCTCACAATAGAGAAGTAAAGGTCCACACAGCTTTCAAGAAATTCAGTCCTTTCACAGATTTTAGAGAAAGATGGTGACATTTTAGCCGAATTAGCCATAAATCTCAGTATTGAAGTTGCATCAGTGGCAGAGGCTTCCAAGCCATGTAAAGATGTAGTATGTGTCTTGTGATTCAAAGCTTCTTCACCACCTAATTCTTCAATAATATCCATGTTTCCCTCTGCAAGGTCCACATCATAAGATTGAGGGATATCCAAAGCTTGTTGAGCAAGAGTTGGTTGGACTCTAAGCTGATCAAAAACATATTTCACCATAGCAACTATAGAATCCAAGAGGCTTGCAAATTTCAAGTCTCTAAAGTCCTCATTATTGAGCATCAGCGCCTCAAAGTCCAAAATTCCAACTTCAGGTAATTTTGGGTATATAGGCTTGCCAAATATCAGGCAAAAAAGAGTATAATATATGTCAAGAAAATCATGGAAACTTGGAAGTACATGAGCCAATGCTTGGTAGCCGCCATTACTCTCAAATTTAAGAGGAAATGCGGGAGATGATGTGAAGCATACACCCAGAATGGTTATGATCCATATCATGCTTGTTGGATGAATTGCTCTATCAAGAAAATGTGCAATGAGTTGTGATGAGACTATTTTATGCCAATGCTCAAGCAATTCCTCAGAAAATATGGTCACTTGTAAATCTATGAGTGTCTCCAAGAGAATATTTCTCAAACTCACACGCTTACTCATCACCTCTCTCGTGACTTGAGATGGTTTCATCACTTCAGGGGGTTCAAATGTTGTAAGCACAAATGACGTCACACTCTCCAGCTCAGTGTCTAGAAACTTGTGCTCTAAGATGACTGCAAGTAGAATAACAAATTTCTCCAAGACAAGCACTTCAATATCATCCCTATGTAAAGCTGCCAACAAATGTTGGACAACGTTTCTTTCACGCAGAACACTCAGATTATGATCTTTGAATTTATACGCAGACACCATATTCTCGAAAAAGTCCAGAATTTCTAACTGGATGGAAACAGGGGCCGCCACCCACAGGGTCCAGTCTAGCAAGACATGCTCTACTATATCTGCATCAGATAGAGCACCAGAGATTAATAAAGTTGCCTTTGTATCATTTGAATACCCATTAACATGATTAGTTTTTTCGCCATTTGTAGAGAAATCATGAATTTCTCCATGATAATTCATTGAAGAAAGTGAATCCTGAGACTCTGCTAGATCAACTTCCGGAGATATGGCCTGGGGCATGGCTTTTGCAGATGAAATAATAGTTTGGCTATCCACCACTTTTGGCGGATCTTCAGACACAACAATCTTGAAAAGAATCTGAAGACATTTCATGTCAAACAAGGCTATTTTCCTACAAAGGAACAAAGACAGCAACTGATAACCTTTGCATGCTTTCATCTGTTCAGCCCTGTGAGAATTCTGATTTAGAGCAGACGCAAATAATGTCAAGGCTATATGAAGCATGTTCCTTGTTTCAGCAGATTCAATAATAGCTAGAATAACAGCAATCCCTGTAACTGGGCATACGACATTTCCAATTATACATCTCCTACAAATAGAGATATCGCCATAGAGTTCCCCAAAGTGCGCTATGCCTGAAATTTATTGTAGTCCCACGGGAAAAAAATAGAGGATAAAGTAACAAAGTCAGCTTATCATTGAAAAAGATTTTGTATCATTGTATGAACAATTTTATAAAGAAAATAATACTAATATGGGGTTTATAACTAACCAGTTGAAGGAACAACTGACATAGGATCAACAAGATTGAGCAAGGTCAAAGTATGTGATGCTGGCAGAGCTTCAATCCGTACTGCATTGAATGCACAGAGGAGTTTCTTTTTGAAAAGTTGCAGCCACAGTTTTTCCAACATCTTCATATCCCAAATTGTCTCTGAGCCATCTACCTCTGGTCTCCCTACTTTCTCAACAGTGTCTAATCTTCCTACTCCGTCATCTGAGCTTGAGTCCAATATAGAATTTCTCAGACCTTTTCCATCATCATCAAATATAGAGTGAGAGATATCTGAACCTTGAAGTAGAACTTTGTATCCTCTAACAAGCGTGTACATGAAACTAATAAAATCAGCAGAGAGTGGTTCTTGGAAAAGATAGCAACTATGTAATCTCCATTGCAAGTCACTAACCCTTGCATGGTTTGCAGGTGTCCCAATGGTAATCTGCAATTCCCTTTCAGCAAGCATGGGAGTGTAAGCAAGTTCTGCAGTGTCACTCAGCTTCCCATTAACATATATGTGTACAGTACCAGAGAAGTGTTTTGCAGTCACATCATCTCTATTACTTTGGACAATGGCAAGATGATACCATTCGCCTTCTTCTAAACCCAAGCTACGAGAAGATAATAACAAAGTATTGTTTGTTGCAAGACTCAGCACACCATCCTGTTGCATAAAAAGTTCTACAAATGTGATTTCACTATCTGTTGAAGTAACCAAAAACAACCTTAGTTTCATTGTTCCTTCATGTTCTGATTGCATTGATTCTAAACCCCTATACTGAAACCAGCAAACAAATGAGTAGCCCTCCTTTGGTGGCCATGCCCTCTCCCCTAGCGATGCTAGAATGCAAGCATGCCCCATATTACTCATGTCAAATTCTAAACAAGGAGCAAAAGAAGCACTCTCATAGGCCAAATGCTCCATGAATAACAGTCTTCCCAAGATGTTATTGAGATAATGGTTTGCATCTATGAGCCTCATTTGCAAAACATACTGAATGAGTAGCCGAAGTTCTGGAGGCGACAACCTGTGATTAATGTTACAAAGGGCATGGCAGTTGTCTGAAGTAAGTTAATGCTAAACAAGCTACTAAGGTTTTTATTTGATAAAAAAAGCTTACCAAGTAAACATGAACATGCTCTTTTACTCAATTTTTATCAAAATTCCCTTTTTACTCAGATCAATATGGTGATGGGGTTTTTTTTTTTCTTTCTTTCTTTCTCTTTGTTCCACTCGCTTTCTTATGATAGATATGATATAGTGTATAGTTTATAGTCCGTAGATTATACACTCCAATGAAACAATCATTGCCTTGATTTAATCTTCACCACTATAGTCTATATACACAATGATACAATCTAGTTAACTATGCTCCAAGTAACACTATCAACTAAGAACTAAACTAATTTCTCTAAAAACGACTCGAAATTCAAATGCAACTAAGAAGCAAACTTTACAGCCAAAATTCAGAATAAAAACTTATATTCAATGAAAACCCAACAAATGAATGCAACTATAAAGAATCGAGTAGAATATTTTACCTTGAAGGAAAATAATCATAAGAAGTGTCTGTTCTTGGTGGGACTTCAACAACTTCACTCAATTGAGATAAAGACTCAAACCCAACCTTCTCTTTGATATCCTTAAACAATGTGGTTACCCAGGACTCCATTTTTTAATCTTTAGCTTTCTGGGTATGAAATTTTTGCAGATTTTGAAGGTTGATGAAGAAGAAGAAACAATAGTAAAGAATTTGAATGTCATGATCATGTTGTATGTACTATGTAGAATAATGGGTTAAAATACTACAACGTGTAAGCCATCTTTCCCTAATTTTTGGGGGAAAATTAAGGTCAATCACCAATTTTGAATTTTGGTGAAATAATTTTGATTGGGTCATTTTCTCGAACACAAGGCGTGCATTATGATTAGTAGTGGTGATTTTATATTATTGGGCGGAAGATGCTCAACCTTCCCACAAATTGAAATGGTCGCATCACTCGCATGAATCAAAAAGAAAGGACTTTGGTTTAATATAGTCAACCACACAACCTATGAAAAGTGATTTCTATACTACATTTTCTACCAGAACGTGGAGTTCAAACCCCACAAAGATCTGTGTAATTTTGCTTGATGGGTTAGTTAGAATATTTTTGAAATTTGGCATTTTGTATAAAGGTATACATGTTTTAAGTCGGTTCACTAAAAAAAAAAAAAAACGGTTTATTACACCTTATTTTTGTTGACTTGAAATTAATTTTACTGGATTAAAATTATTTTTACTGATTCTTTATAATATTTCTCTTTAATCAAGTTACTGATTTTATTGGGTAAATTGAATTAGGCCTTATTCACCTAATTTTTTTTATTTATCTAAACTTATATTTATCTTATCATCTAAACTTATATTAGTCTTTAAAAAAAATAGTATGAGCATAATGATCTTATCTAAGTCCTTAAAAGATAGTATGAGCATAATAGATAGATAAGCTCGTCTTTGTTACAAAGTGAGCCTAATAGTCTGACACTGCATACTTGACCTAACACGCAAGGTCAACTAATGCTATACCCCACGTTTATGAAAGATCAACATGAGAATGACACAATATAAAAGATCCATGTTTATGAGCTTGACACAAAATATGATATGAATTTTTACTAGGCTCATATTATGCATGATTTGCTACACACACTAGACCTGTTGGCAACTTGGCATGACATCCGGACCTATATAACCCAGTAGTCAGCACTAGAACCCATAAAACTTCATAAAATTAGAATCATATATGATAATTAATTCCACCCGTTTCATAATGTTAGTCCCTAACTATTTGGACGTTTCAAAAAGATCTACCCATATTAAATATGTTCCATTTTTAACTTAATTTTTTTTTGAATTAATTGATTGTAGATTGATGACATGACTCTAAGTAAGGAAATCTCTACCTTAAATTATGCAATTATGACTTGTACTTTCTCAAAGAAAAATAAAAAAAAAACTTAAATAAGGTAAACTAATTATGAATTATTTTGTAATTTAATGTTAGATTCCAAATATTGTTCTTTTCGTATTTTATATGATTGATTCCATATGAGACTAATATTATGAAACGAATGGAGTATAATTATCTAAAATTTCTATAATTAGGTCTACTAATTAAATTTTTCTAATGTATACAAATCACATAGATGTTAAAAAGGTAACGGTGTATACGAGATTTGATCGTGAGTCCGCTACGGTGATGCCTCGTACGTTCACAAGACTCTAGACAACTAAACGAATGTAAGGAGTGAAGTGATTGCACTTTCTTTCTTTTCTCACTTTGGCTTCAATGGCGAGAGCAACGCTTCTTCACCCCAGCGATCAAACTCATTGCATGCCATCAATATGTTAAGTAAGAACAAATATTCCCTTTTATGCTCATTTTCCTTTACTTGAATTTTAATTTCTTGTACTCTTGAAATTTCTAGATTGTCCGGAAATTTCTCACAGTTGAAAACCCTCATTAATTATTAAAAGGGAAAAATGCAACTGCATAAATTATAATCATCTTTGTTAAGTTAGATTATATAGGATCATGTTGCAAAATCCACTTCTTTTTTTTTTCCAAGAATTGTTTTTTATGTCAATTATTCAATTTGATGACAATATAATCGCGAATTTATGCTCTCAATTTTTCATTTTTTTTTTTTTTTGATTAGTATATTTTTTGTTATTATTGATATGTATTGAGAAGGAATTATTTTAACTGCCTGCTAAGTTATTTTCTGATTATTTGCTATGAGTTGTTGATTTAGTTTTCATATTTTCTGCTTAATTTACATAATTTGGAATATCAAATTTCAATTACATTGATGTTAATGTCTATGAATTCGACTATATTTGGTCATAGGAGTTATAAGTATTATGCATGCACAATTCTATGGACATTTAGTATGTGATGTATCATGTATTACTAAGTATGAGGTAAAAGATAATAACCTAAATGATAGAGCATTGAACATTGAACTTAGGATGGGAAACTATACGGCGTTTTTTCGAGTCATGAGAGTAATTAGACTATCACTTCTGGCTTCAGATTATAATTGGGTTGCCAAGCTGAATAATATTGTTAGGATATGAAATTTTGAATTTCCATTTTAGAAAATAGGGAATAGGGAGAAACTAATTGGTTAACTATTATAGATTTAGAGGGCTTATGCTTCATCTATTTTGTATGGTGTAAATCATGCATGCTCTGGTTTATGTACAAGCTCCTTTGATTATAAAAGGAATAGGTAACAACAGAATGAAATTACACGTTTCTGAAGATTAGATCGAATTAAAGTACTATCAGCATTCGGCTAGTTTGTACAGAGTCATGAATTGATGAGATGATACTGACTTTCTAATTAAGTTTTCATGAAACATCCCTTAGGAATGTCCGAGCTTAGGTTTTTCTTCACAGATTTTCCTTACCACTTATACATGCACCTAAAGGCTGTAATAACTTATAAGTGGTTATGATTATCAATGATTAGAGCTGAATTGTTTGTCAGTGGGGATGCATTTCCTTGTACGTTGACAAAGGAAAATCCATGCAAAATTGCACACAAATGTCATTATACCTGAGATGACCTTATACAAAACAAGCCTTAAGGGTTTAATTTTACAATAAAAATAACAATCATTTAAGTATCCTATTCGCAAGGGATGGGGCAGCTGTACATGTCTGATCACTAATCAATGGACTAGTTGATACAACAATTAAACTTTAATAAGAGAAACAAAAAATTCTATGATAATATCTGATGGTACGTGTTGAGCTCTGGTTATAGTACTTTTCGACTTGATCTGGTTTCAAGACCAACATCTCTGTGAATGAACTTTCTGGCTTTGGCTATGAATTTTACAAGAGTAGTAAAAATGGGTTCTTCTGGAACAGGTATGAGTTTAACTACAAAGCCAATGGGCCATGAGAAAAATGAGATGATTATACATGCTGCCCATTCTTTCCAGTTCAAGCTCACTGTGTTGGCGAAATTTTTCAAGAACTCGACCATCACTGCCTGAAGGATGATTTCTATGGCAACAATCCCGAGAAACAAAGGAGTTTTGTGGATTCCTTCGAATATATTTTGCTTTTCCATTCTTCTTGAATTGAATTCGTTGAAAACTTGGCACAGAACAAAGGTGTTAAATATCAGGGTATTCTTTTTGTCTGTGGACACATTAAAGATGGATTTACCTCTGAACTGCAGGATCAGTAGCACTGAGATTTGATACAGCGATTGGCACAAGAGATTCCTCCACATAATGTTGGTTATGAGGGGTGCTGTCCTTCCAACAGGTGGTTTATCGAGAAGCTCTTTGGTTGGACGCTCTGTGGCAAGGGCCAGAGCTCCTAATGTGTCCATTATGAGATTAACCCACAGTAGTTGGACTGCTGTCAGAGGGACTTCTCCGGCTGAAACTGCTGCTATAAAGTTGATTACCAAAGCTGCCACATTTACTGTAAGTTGGAATTGGATGAACTTTTGTATATTGTTGTAAACACATCGGCCCCATCTTAGAACGGTGGCAACGGTGCTAAAATTATCATCTAGGATGATAATATCGGAACTCTCTTTAGCCACCTCAGTGCCTTGAATTCCCATAGCAAGTCCAATATCTGCTTCTTTTAGAGCAGGTGCGTCATTGGTGCCATCTCCTGTAACTGCAACCACTTCCCCCCTTTGCTTTAAGCATTGAACCATCAGTAGCTTATCAAGGGGAGATGATCTTGCCATTACACTTATTTTGTCAACTCTTTCCATTCTTTCTTCATGTGTGTAGTTCCGAAACTGTATTCCTTCCACAACTTCACCTTCCTGTTGTTGGTATCCTAGTATACCACATTCTGCGGCTATGGCTTTTGCTGTGAAAATGTTGTCTCCTGTAATCATTTTGATTCTAACTCCTGCTCTTTTGCAGACATCTACTGCATGCTTGACTTCTGGACGACATGGATCCTTCAGACCTACAATCCCCAACAAAGTCAAGGCTTCTTCTTTAAGCTTTGGCTTAGCTGTTTCCTCGTCATACTCCACCTCTTCTTCTGAGACTTCACTATGAGCAAATGCAATGCAGCGAAGACTGCTGGCTGCCATGCCTTCAATTATCAGCCCAATACTTCTCCTTCCATCTTCATCCATCACCTTTTTTATTCCAGCAGAGGTGTAATAATGGGAGCACATTGCTAGAATAAATTCTGCTGCTCCTTTCCAGTGCACGTTGATAGAACCGTCAGATTCCTTCCTCATCATTACCCCACTTCGCTTCTTATTTGAGTTGAAGCTTTCAACCTGAAGAATTGAACTGCTTTGCTTTATTGTCTCCATATCCATACCTACTTCCTTGATTGCCCAAGATAGAATTGCTTTCTCAGTTGGACTTCCTGAAATCTCAGGTACTCCACCCTGATAAGGTATATATACTACACCTGTCGTGTTCAAAGCAACTCCTTGTTGGAGCAATTCAAGAACACTGGGAGCAGTTACTCGAGTGCCTTCTTCTTCTCCGATCCAAGCCTTGGTCACTTGCATCTGATTCAACGTCAGAGTTCCAGTTTTGTCAGTGCAGATGACTGTGGCAGACCCCATAGTCTCACAAGCTGAAAGCTTTCTCACCATTGCCTGATCTACCATCATCCTTTTCATCGAGTAAGCAAGGGTGAGCGTCACAGCCAATGGCAAGCCCTCAGGAATGGCCACAACCACTATGGTGACTGCAGCAGAGATTATCCGAACTATGGAACTGAGTATGGAATTGATCCCCGTTTGACTACCATTATACTCTTTTTGCCCATCCTCACCTCTGGTGTTCCCTGTAAAATACCTTACAAGTAACACCATGAGGACAAGTAGAGCGACAAGAAGACCTATCTTCCCTATTGCTGAGGTCAATGCATCGAGCCTCACCTGTAGTGGAGTTTGCTCATTGGTATCACGATTAATTGTGCTCATCATCTCTCCCCAAGATGTGTTCATCCCAACTGATGTCACCAACATTCGTCCATATCCATCACCGACCTTTGCACCTGAGTGAAGAAAAGGGTTGTTTGTATGATTTACCTCAATGTGATCACTTTCTCCTGTCATGCTTGACTCATCTATCAACAAGGATTGTCCATCTACGAAGAGTCCGTCTGCCGGTATTTGATCCCCAATCTTCAAGATCACTACATCTCCAACTACGATGTCAAAGATGGAGACTTGTTGTGGCCTGCCATCCCTCACAACACTGATCATAATGTTATCGCTTATTTTTGATAGCTTGCTAAATTGTCTATCTTGTTTGATGTTACTTACAGCAGTAACAATGACAACAAGGAAGACTGCCACGAAGATGCTTCCTCCTTCATACCACCCTTCTTTAATGCCATGCAGCTTGATCCCAAACCCAAGAGAAAGGGTTGCACAAACAAGAAGGATGATGAGGGTGAGATCCTTAAAGGCATTCCAAACAAAATAAAGGAAACCCTTAGGACGCGGCCTCTTGTAAGTGTTTGACCCGAATTTCTCCTTTCTCCACCCAAGATCATGTTCGCTTCCTGAGATGCCACTTGTTTCATTGGTCTTGAGTGCACTGGCAATTTTGTGAACTCCCCCAAGTGTGTGAAGAGACTCAACTCTCTTCTCCCTAACAATTTCAGCGAGCTTTGCTGCATCTATGCATGATGAAGAAGGGGTTACTGGGCTGTTGGGTTCAACATCAAGTACTGTGTAAGGCTGCTGATAACCAATACTCAGGCTTGTGTTGTTGGCGAGGGAAAGAAATGCTCGGAAGGAATAGATGGCTGCAGCTGCTATGTGCCACCGTTTCCTCGCTTGTGTTATTGTGGTGCTCACTTTATGAATCAAAGTACCACAATCACTATCCAGGACAAAAGCTCTCCCGTCCATTTGTTTTCTTCTATACTCTAAGAAATATGGAACTAAATAAGTTTGGAGAAGATGAGATGAAATGGGTTGGTTTTTTCTTCTTTTGAGGTTTGTTGGATGCTAAAATCTTTGGTTCATGTAGCCGACTTCACCTTTGGGATTAAGGCTTTGATCGTATTTGTTAAGGTTTGTGGCTGACTCTTTCTATTATTGTGAGTCGGAAATATAATGTTGTGTACTTATCTTTATACTTGTTCTTTGAATCAGGAACATGCTTTGCAGTTTCCTCTTGTCTTGCTCAATGAAAAAACGCTTACAGTTACAGCAGCTCTGCAGCTATGTCATGCTCTTCTTAATAAAGATGTGATGAAAGGTAACACATCATAGATTAATGCTGAAAGTTCTTAATAATTTCCGATTATTATTTTGTTAATTTTTGTGATTATCCTACACGATTAGTCTCCGGGTTTGTTCGTCTGCTCAATTAATTACTATATATTATTTCGCGTATAATACGTGTATATTAAATCAACTTTGGCATAATACGTGTAAATTAAATCAGCTTTGGTTTACTAGTATTAGTTAATCGATCTTCTTAATTAAGCATTGATCATGTTGAGTATTGACTATTTTAGGCATAGATTAGTGTTGTCAAAGTTTCATAAGACTGCAATTGAAGAAGTAATGGTTTCCCACTTCTGGAAGAAAACGGTTGTTATACTATTTTATACAAGTAGTTCGTATATCCATTATTGCTTGATTTGTTTCTTATATTTTACCACTATTGAAGAGAACAGTGCGTCGGCAGGATTAGGTTTCTAGCTCTTAGCTTGACTACCTCTACCGAGAAGCTCTCTCTCGCTTCAGGTTTGCCTAATCGAATTCTTCCTTTTCCTCCGCAAACCAACCACTTTTGAAAAAGGGCATTTCCAGCACCACATTTTTATTTATTTTTTTGGTGCAAAATAAGAATATTTTGTCGATTATTATATAATAATAACGATAATGATAATCACTAGTAAGAATGGTGATTTAGTAATATGTAAAAGAGCTGTTATTACCGCGTTAGAGGCAGCACTGATTATGAATGGGTGTCTCAGGTGATGACTTACAGAACAAGCGAAGGATACCATTGAATATATGGGGCCTTATTAAGCTAAGACTTGGAAGTTAGAACAAACCAATATGATAGTTGACCTTATATATTAGTCATTTGATATTGCTATTATGCTCGATTAGATGCAAGTTTTTCCAACTATCACTTTTTTTTTTTTTTTCGACATAAAGCATTCATATGTTAGATACAACAATATAATTCATACTACGTAATATAAATGTATAATTACTTGTAACTATAAACTATCTAAAGTAATCACGATATATGGATAAAAAAAAAAAATAGACTACCTTTATAGGTGATGAACATTGTGCGACTTATTAGAGGGACGTTTTGTTCATACTTAATAGAGGTTTGACGAGAATCACAACTAAGAAAGGGTAGAAGAATTCTAATCCATAACAATTGGATATACGTCTTAACTACTAATTCACCCTTCGTTTGTGTTTTCGTGTTGCATACTCCATTCGTCTCAAATTTGTTTCCAACAAGGACGTTTGTCATCTACCATTCGTCTCAAATTTGTTTCCAATAAGGACGTTTATCATCTACGATTACTACAGTACAATGTAAGAGGCAGGTAGTCAGCAAATTTAAAACATAATCTTAAGTAATTCGTATATTATATGGTGCCATTATTAATGTAAACACGGTTTTAGATGGATATTCGGGATAATGCATTAATCTTAAATTGGCAACTGATTGATACCAATCAACCAACACAACTACACAAGCTAATGTAATGTGATGCAATCACGTTTGCCGTATAATAAATAAAGCATCTGACTTGCACTCCTAACAACGTGGTTACTTACGTGAGTAGTTGAAACCAACTCCGTACTTCTTAAACTCTCTTACTTTCTTTTCTCTTTTCTTTTATGGAAGTATTTATTTATTTATTAACAGAAATTTAAGACTGCATTTTTTTCCGAGTGCTCAAATTGTCCTAAAGATCAATGGTGTACATGTGATTTGATCTTAAGTCTTGAATCCGTAATTTAATGTATATTGGCTATAGTCGGTCAAAAAGATAAGAAGAGGTTTGATGTGCTTCTATATTCCACAAGAGGAATAGATCGAGTATAAGACGTTTTGAAGGATTACTAAATCTGATAATTTAATTGAGAAAAATACTACTCACAGGTAGTAGCCAAAAATCATTTTAGTACTCCTTAGTAGATGTTGGTTTTAGTTTTAAAACCGATAAAGCTCTATAAGCTCAAATTAGTAGTCATGTGGGAAATTATAGAGTGTATGACTGTCGAATGTATGGATAATGAATCCATTATGTATGTTATATAAGTACTTCGAATTTCCTTTGTTTCTTGTTAATTGTTCTAACTCAACTTTTACATTCATCAACACAAAGAATTTGTCAATCAATAAATCCTATAATCGATTTTATTTAAATTATTGGAAATAAATGTTTGAGACAAATCCAATACTACAATTTGCCTAAAATCATTTAATTTGTTTATACATATTGATATTCATATATGATCAAAATAAGTTAGGAAAAAAGTGCAAAAGTCTAAACAATTGAAAAATGGAGAAAATATAAATTTTTTAAATTTAAGCTACATTTGCTTGTCTATAGCATCACCTTTTCCCCGACTATTTTTGTTATTTTCGAATTATGATATTATTTTGCCAACTTTTAACCTAACTTCATATATTATTTGTTTGGGGTGTAATTGCACAAAAACTTAAATAAGTACTACAACCTTATAATTATGGAAGCGCTGTTAATAAAACTTTGGCCTATAATTATTCACCCTCCACCAAATAATGTCCCCATAATACGCACACACCCATTAGAGATAACCAGGGGGGCATTTCTACTACAGTAGCTAATACAAGGTGTTTGAAAACAACAAGAAATATATGAAGTTGCAAGTTCCAATTCATTGTTAAAGAGATGTTTAGATTTTGACATCCATCACAATATCACGTATGGTGAATAAGTCGTTTGAATTTGACATGGTATGATTTATATCGATAATAATAATCATTTCAATTATAGCTTGATTTACATTATAGTCATGTAATTAAATCAAATTCAGATCAAGTCAATATCAATTCATGCCAATTAACTTATCATGTAATTTTAGATACGTATTCGGTTGAATTCGATTAATTACTCCTAATTAATATGAATCGAACTCAAGGGTATCAAAGTCTTCACTAGTTAGGTCTACGGTCTACCATTTCTGCTATTTTAAAAGAACTTTTCAGTAAAGTGGCCGTTAGATTGCCCATATTCATACTGTTTTTGCACCATTATTTCTTCTTATTTTCATTGAAGATACAATCAGTTTGTCAATATTAAATAAAAAGACGAAATTTGAGTTCACATAAAATGACTGATTTCACGCTTTCTCATTTATATATGCGTCATTGACGGCAATTTAATAATTTCTTCAATATTCAATGACTAAAATAGGAATTGAAGAAACTACCTCGTAGTTTCGCTAGATGTAACTTCAAAGTTTTTGGTGGAAATAAGTTAAAGCAGCATTCAACGAAAGCTACTATTATGCAGTAAAAATCACTTTATAATAAAAACTAGTGAGTAGTCCGGGCGTTGTTTCAAAATACCACTTTTGTATTTGTGTAATTGCTAATTTTTAAGAGTATTTAAATATTTAATAGTGTGTATGTAGTATGTATTTTCAATACTTTTATAGTATAATATTATTTATTTAGTGTGCAACATTAAAGCATAATTAACTATCAACTTAGATGGTTAAACAATAACGTTGCTTCAAAGAGGTTAAGTGTTCGAATCTTCTAATCCATATATTTTTGAGCATATAATTTATTTGAAATTAATTCGTATATACTTTGTCTAGAAATTAATTCGTATATGTTAAATATTTCATACTCTAAAGGACCGGCATTTATTGTTTCTTATTTCGTGTCATCAGCGTACATTCAAAAACTTGATGTGATCTATACAAGATTCAGATGTATGTCTTACCACTAAGCTACGTTATAATAAAAAGTACATACATAAAAGATCAAAATATAGTGAAAGACAATATGAGAAATTAAATAACATTTAATTAATTAAGATAAAAATCGAATCATAAATTTCTTTTTTAAAGACTGGATTTAAATTTTTTTAATTAATGTAATAATCGAGATATTGTCTAGGCTCAAACACTATTTCTTAAATAAAACTTATATAACCTAAACATATTACAAGTATAGAGTATATCTTTTATGGAAAGTTCCAACTAATTTCCATGATGGCAACTTAGCTCCATCCTTAGCTTCCTTTTTGACCTTACATTTGAATCCGTAGTACCGTACAATGTACTCTGTATATACTACATACTTGTACTAGAAAATTCCAACATTAACCCCAACTCTTTCTATAGCATAATGTGCAATTGTGCATTATTAAGTCTTCTTAAATAACATGATTCATTTAGATGTTCTTTCAAATCGTTGAAGTTTTTTCAATGAAATTAAAGTATAGGAAATTATTAGAAAATTTTGAATACTTGGCTCATTAGACCACTATCAGCAGTGAGGAAAAAAAAAACCTCTCAATCTCTCTCTACCCACTTTCTCACTCCTCCCATACAATTTCTCTCATCAAATGTTTTTTTCACTACATCAATGAGGAGAAAAAAAAACCTCTCATCACTTTTTCCTCCACTATTTACTATACCCCACCATAATACACATCATCTTTTTATTTTATCTTTATTTTGAAATAATGTTTATACTACATATTTAATTTTCCAATACAATTAAAATATGTGAAAATAATTTATTTTTTAATTACATTTAAAAATAATTTAATAAAAATGTATAATTTAATAACAATTTATAAGTTTTATATTTACTTTTCAATTACGTTTAAAAATAATATAATAAAAATTTATAATTTTTATATTTATTTTTCAATTACGTTTCAATTATAACTTAATAAGATTGTTTTTTATTTGTCAATTACGTTTTAATTATAATTAATAATTTTTATTTATTTTTCAATTACGTTTTATTTATAATTTAACATTTGAATTAGTAGCACATTTTTGTAATGAACACATTAAATAGTCACATGGGAACTTCAATAACGGTAATACAAACACATGGGATGTTAAATAACGGTACAAGTACGAACTAGATAAAAGTGGTTCTACTAAAATAAAATACAAACACGAGTATTAAAACATAAATAACGATACGGTTACAAATAACAAACTAAAAAATTATTTATTCAACCGCATTATGACGAAAGTTCTGCCATATGTGCTCCACTAAATCTTGTTTCAGAGATGAATGAATTTCTCTATCACGAAGGGAAATCCTTCTCTCCAAATACGTGTTGAAATCAATGTTGGGTGGTCGCCCGACGTTGAATTCAAATGGCTCGTTGTTAAACACCGTGGCACTTGTGCTCGGGTCTGCCCGCCTCACCGTACGTTGTGGTCGATCTTCTTCGTAGTATCGTCTCAAAACATCTGCACGTGCGTAGTTGTGTCGTTCATCCTCGACGATCATGTTGTGCATTATTATACAGGCTTTCATAATATCACAGAGAATATCTTCGTCGTATGCAAGTGCTGGTTGTCGTAGTATAGCGAACCTAGCTTGTAAAACTCCGAAAGCCCGTTCGACGTCTTTCCGAACTGCTGCTTGTTGATCAGCAAACAACTTGTCTTTTCTAACATGAGGATGTGTTATACCCTGTATAAAAGTTGCCCATCTCGGGTAAATCCCATCGGCCAAGTAGTAGCCCAACTCATATTGATGTCCATTAACCGTAAAATTTATGGGTGGTGCATGACCTTGTAAAACATCATCAAATACCGGTGAACGGTAAAGGACATTCAAATCGTTACATGACCCAGGCATTCCAAAGAACGCATGCCAAATCCATAGATCCTGATCAGCAACAGCTTCAAGAATGAGAGTTGCACTCTTGCTACGACCAGCATATTGTGCCTTCCAAGCAGTAGGACAATTCTTCCACTCCCAATGCATGCAGTCTATACTACCAATCATCCCTGGAAAACCACGCAGATCATTTTGATGAAGGATTCTCCTTAAATCTTCATCTGTAGGTTTTCGTAGATATTCACTTTCAAATTGTGAAATAACCCCTTGACAGAAATGTTGCAATGCCTGCCTAGAGGTTGTTTGGCCGAGACGTAAATATTCATCCACAGCGTCTGCGGCTACGCCATACGCTAACATTCTTATTGCAGCGGTGCATTTCTGCAACGGTGATAAACCAAGCTTCCCAGCTGCATTTCGACGTTGCTGGAAGAATTGATCCCCCTCAACCACTTTGCTCATAATGCGGCAGAACAATGACCGTTGCATACGGAATCTACGTCGGAATTGGTTGTCGTTATACACTGGATTATTCGCGAAATAATCGTTGTATAGTTGCACATGCCCTTTTTCTCTTTCCCTATCCCTTTTGGGCTCCGTTGATAGTTCAGTTTCATTATTTAGTGGAGGTTCTTGTGGTTGGTCTGGAGGAAGTAATCTATGAGGTAGGTGATTTGCTACATACTCATCAACTAAGCAATCAAATTCATGATTTTTGGAGAAATCATCGGAAGAGGAGCTTGAGGTGGAAGAAATGAAAGACATTTTTATTTTGGTTAGGTAGTTGGTGTGTTTGGGATTGTTTCCGTTTATAATAACACAGGTATATATAGAAAATGTGAAAGTCATTATTGGATGGTAGTGGTAAGTTTGCATGTGAGTTAAAGTGGAATTGAAGTTGCATGTGACTCGAGGTGACAATTCAATGCATTATTTTAGCATGTGATTGTGCAGTGTTATTGATGTTTGAGCAGAGGTGACAATTCAGTGCATTACTTTAGCATGTGATTGTGCAGTGTTATTGATGTTTGAGCAGAGGTGACATGTGACGCGTGTCAGATTGTATCTTTATCAGATATCAGCTTTATCAATTTCAAATTACTAAGAAAACATGTGAATTAACTGAATATTAATAATAAATTTAACATTACATAAACATAAATTTAACATAAACTAAATAAACACTAGTACATTAAATTAACTGAATAAAACATAAAGTTAACATTAACTAAATAAAACATAAGCCAAATCTCCAAGTCACACGTGCCTTTTACCATATAGCATTGCACGTAATTCTAATTCCTCCTTGTAGGCCTCTTCATCGGGAGTTAGATCAGTACCCTTTGAAAGTAGATCTTGCAGCATTTCATAGTTCAGCCTTCTCTCTTGTATGTCAACTTGTTTTTGTTGAATTTCGACTTGTTTTTGTTTCCTCCTCTCCCTTTCCATGTCAAAATCCAACTTCTTCAACCGTATTTGTGCCTCTGTTTCCCTACAGGCATTATTCTGCTTCATTTGCTCACCAATGGTTGAAGAATCAGAAGCCACTTCTTTTCCCTTATTACGCTTGGCCTTTGCCTTTTTAACACCATCGGGTCGAGGAAGACCTCCAGAACAGAAACCCGTGGATGGTGTATCACCTTCCTATACGGTTCTACATCGCTTATCACTGCCACTACTATCATCTTCGACGGCATCACCTACAGCTAATCTTTCCTCTCTTGACAACGCCCACCTAAGTTTTGTCCTCCACTTTGGGTCATTTTTAACCATTTCCCAACCATGGTGACAATTAAAATTATGTTGAGTAGGCTTGGAGGAAGCATAGAATAACTTACTGGCGTTATTAATTCGATCTGCTTCGTTGTAGCCACTTCCTGTAACCCTTCCTGCTTCGTCATAGCAGCTACTCCATTGTATTAAATCAGCTGCCATCCTTCTCCAACGACTTTCCAAACTCCTCAAAGGTCTTAGTGGTAGAATGTGAGGTTTCTCAGCCTGCGCTTCATCATATGCTGCTGAAATTTTTCTCCAAAGCACAGATGCTTTTTGGTTTGTACCAACAATTGCATCTTCACTGAATTGCAGATACAAACCAATAAGAGTTTCATCCTCCGCAACAGACCACATTCGACTCCCTTTTGTAAGTGGTTGGTTTTGATTGACAGACACTCTTGGAGGAGGTGGAGGGTATTGTGGAGTATCTGGAACACTTTCTTCCATTTCATCTTCATATTGAGAATTGCTCCCTTGATAAACAGGAGGTGAATGTGGTGGTGGAAATTGAGGAGGTGTTTGTTGTGGTGGAAATTGAGGAGGTGTTTGTTGCGGTGGATATTGAGTAGCTATTCGTTGAAGGAAGGTTTGAAATCGAGGGTTAGTGACAAAATCATCACCCAAATCAGAAAAATAATTAGAAAAATCTGGTTTGTTAGGATCCATTAGCAAAATAATAATAATAATAATAATAATAATAATAATAATAATGATAATAATAATAATAATAACAATAACAATAATAATAATAATAATAATAATAATAATAATAATAATAACAACAACAACAATAATTATACTACTACTTTTTTTTGACAATATAATAATACGATTTTTTTCAAGGATTAATAAATTTAACAGAAATAATAATAAAGAAATTATTAATAATAATAATAATAATAATAATAATAATTATAAGAATACCAATAAAACTACTACTTTTTTTAAATTAACACTACTACTACTACTACTAGTAATAATAATAATAATTATAATAATAATAAAAATAATAATAATAATAATAATAATAATAATAATAATAATACTAAATAATAACTGAGGTTTTTTTTTTTTTTTTTACGAATAATAATAATAATAAAAATGATGAAAATAACTCAAAGAAATTGGGAAAAGAAGGAAATTTGTAGTATTTATAGGTTTTTTGAAAGTATATCAAAATATATCAAAATGCATGTCTATTTATAGAGAAAAAAAAAATCTATCCGTTGGTGAATTTTGTTTTTTTTTTTTTTTTTTTTTTATAATTACAACGGTTATATTTAACTTACAAAAATATAACCGTTGTAATAAAAGCAAAAAAATCTGATTGGTTGGAAGGATAAAGCCTGACGCGTGTCGCATCCCCATTGGCTGGGTCTGACGCGCGTCAGGCCAACTGCCCCCTATTTTTTTTTTCCCTTTTTGCCCCTCAAAACGGCGTCGTTTCACCCTTCTTTAAGGCAAAACGACGTCGTTTTGCAAGCCAGAAGGGAAAAAAAAAAAGCGAACACGCGTGTACGAGTGGGGCCCACTTGTTACTGTTCACGAGTATTTCCCCTCAACTCTTGTGCGTTTTCCATAGCTCTCAACGGTGAGGGTTTTTTCCCTCACTAACGTAATGCTTGGGTATTTTTTTTTACACCCTTATTTTTACTCGTGAGGGCTTTTCTCCTCACTGCTGTGAGTGCTCTTATCAATGCAAAGCAAGCTACTTTGTACTCATTTAACTAAAATATCTAAAATATATAGTCAACCATATTTTAAATATAATACATATCAATATCACTCATCATTCTTAAAAACTAATGAAATACTATGCTCTTAAGTCAATTCGAATGCTATGACGACCCCCATTTAATTAAACATGTTCCATGCACATCATTCAATCATCTACGTATATCTAGAATTTAGAGACATAGATGAATTGAATACATACTAAATTAAAATTTTCGAACACACAACTTCTGAACTGAAACTAGAAAACATTGACGAGTTAACTATTAGTTACATAATCTTCTCAGTTCTCATGCTGTGCTTTACAAACAATGAAGGGAAAAAAAAAAAATGATTCTACAAAATACTAATTAAATTCTTGATACTATGTACGAGTTATTATTGTAAACTAATATAAAGTGGATTAAACTAAATGAAAGGAAAAGTTAAATTAATAAATCAAGAGGAGAGTCTGAACATTACTTATTCTTGATTTGAATTGTTTTTTAAAAAATAAAAAATAAAAACCTTGCTAAATAAGCTAACAGATTGTGGAAAAAAACAAACGTGCACCAGCCGGGAATCGAACCCGGGTCTGTACCGTGGCAGGGTACTATTCTACCACTAGACCACTGGTGCTTGGATGAATATTAGTGCTTTCAGAATGCTAAATATATTCTGTACGAACTCCAATATCTGAAAAATTAATACTGTGAATAAAGAGATCAGCCAATTGATTAGCAAATATTGCACATGTTGACTTGATTTTTCATTAACAGTACATTCTTCTTTGACCATATACTTATTTTTGTGACTCACGTATAAAGAACAATATAGTCATATATAATTTTGTTGGATTCATCTCGATTGATACTTTCGAAATATAAGCTTTTATTTTTTAATTATAATTTTTACATATTGAGAATTATAATATTAAACGTGTGAAAGCGGAAATAACATAATGTGACATTTTTTTGAGGAATAACAACTATTTGTCATATATTTGTAATGTATTTAGAAACTAAAAACAACTTGTCTTATATAGTAAAAAATAAACGATGAGATAAGTTGTAGGGTTGTCAAAACAAATCCAAAAATATTAAATTCTAATAACTAAAATGATGTAAAAATAGCAATTACTCCGTAAAATTATGTACTGATTACTATTGACAACTCATTACTTTTCTGTAATGACCTGTTCTTTTTCCCTAATTAACTTATAAATTGGGATGAATTTTCTTACCTCTTCTTTTTTTCCCCAACACACATTAATGTCCCTTACCTATTCATGTACCCTTAATTGATGTCATTCTTTAAAATGGAGACAAAAACGCCGCCTAAAGACTTCTCTCCATCTAACCAACAACACCAACACCATGATCGGCACCCTTGCAAATGCACCCCGCCTAAGCCCACCTTACAAGCCTTTACGGAACGTGTAACGAACGCGTTACTCCACCATATCTTCCTCCTATATAGGTCAGACCCAGAGTTTTACGTCCTAGGAGCAACAGGTAACGTGTACATTGTTAACATATCAATAACACCCTCATGCACGTGCCCTGATCGTACCACCCCATGCAAGCACATCCTCTTTGTGCTCATCAAGGTCCTAGGGTTCCCCCTCGACGATCCAGGCTTAAGGAGGCAAACTATAAGTCCTTGCCACCTCGAGAAGCTTCAAGCCACCCCGAGCTCCCCAGTATCCCTAGCAAGCCATACACTACGCCAGAGGTTCCACCAAGTTTTTTTCTTAAAGAAAGAGTTAGGCTTACGCAATGCAAACCTAAAGCCGTGTATGAAAGCTGAGGTTGGGGGTACATGTCCGATATGCCTAGAGATGGGGAGGTCCGGGGATCGGATGGTGGCTTGCGAAACATGTAGGATTCCAATCCATGAGGAATGCTTGATGACTTGGAAGAGGACTCAAAGGAAAGAATTGACAAAATGTTTAACTTGTAGGTCACAATGGAAACAGAAAGGTGATCAACAAAGGTATTTGAATCTATCTGATTATGTTAGTGAGGATGAAACAAGTCCCAAAACCGAAAGATCGTAAAGGGTTAATGCATGCTGTGAATCCATGAAGAACATACATATATTTATTTAGTTGATCAAGTAGAAGCAGAAGATCTTTTGTTGCCGAGAAGATTCATTTTGATTTAACTTATAAACTTCAATTTATGTCCTGTAAAGTTATATTTGATCGGTAGAAGCAGAGGATCTTCCCTTGCCGAGAAGATTCATTTTGAGTTTAACTTCTTAACTTCAATTTATGTCATGTAAAGTTATGTTGTAAATGTGAATACAATGTACAAATAATGTACTACGTATATTAATTTCACTTTCTTCTCTTTTAGCTTGTACATAAATCAGACTGTATTTATTACTGTAAATATTGGACCTTAATGATAGGATTATATTTATGTACAGTAATAATGCAATAATTAGTAGCCTTCAAATACTATAATTAATACTTATTCATCAATTCATCTGTTCCTAATAGAAAATTCTATATACACCATCCTTATGTTATGCCGATACTGATTACACATGCAAAATGACCAGAAAGGGATTCTTAAAAATAGCCCACAAGGCTAAAACCAATGTAGTGTTGATGCCAAAACCTGAAGTTGTGGCGCAACAGATAACGAAACATATACAACAGCTCCTATATGTGCAGTCGAGGAAGCTTGAATCTTGTCAGTCGAGACCTTATTACATGCTCTTCCTCTAGCCCAGCCACTGGCCATTACAATAGTTCAGTAGGTTCCATCTTTCTACCAATATAATAAGCAACTCAGATAACCTGACTTGTTAAAGCCAATGCAATATATTTTTCATTGTACCCCCAAATAGTCTTCAATTACCAAACATGCTCTGAAATTCAACTCAGCGATTTCACTGTAATCAGAATCACACAATACATCCCATAATTATCTCAAGGTCATAAATTCGCAATATGAGCCACAACACTGATCTGAAAAACCCCCCAAAAGGCAAAGTTTCCCACTCAAAGGCACAAATTGAGGTATTATACCTGCAGAGCAAAAAAACCGTTCATTAGCTAAGCTTGCTACAAAACATCATCAGGATGTACAAACATCCATTGTAATGAAATTCCATAAGCAGACACTAAATTTTGGCACAAAATTCAAGGATTGTTGAATACATCATAGATTCCAAGTTTTGGCACAACTACATACACAACATAATTCCGTGAATAAAGTTGATAGTAGAGCAGCTTCACATGTCAACCATTAATCCTTGTCAAATATGATGTACAAATGTACTGTACTAAACAAGCTGGGCAAGCTGGTAACACTCTAGAGTCTACAAAGGGTACAAATTATGATACAGAGTACTAAACAAGCTGAAATCACTCTATCCCTGTCAAAACTGATGCACAGGTGACAACAATGACAGAAAAGAATATCTTACACTGTTGATGCGCGGATTACATCTTTGATGATTTTAACCCAGAAAAAAGAGCTTCGTGAAAGAAGGAAGCAATCCATATCTAAAAAACAACTTATCAAAATTGATGGTTTGTGATTGATTTTAACCTATTTGGGAAGTTGCAGCAAGAAAAAT
Organism: Chenopodium quinoa; assembly: GCF_001683475.1. NCBI lineage: Eukaryota > Viridiplantae > Streptophyta > Magnoliopsida > Caryophyllales > Amaranthaceae > Chenopodium > Chenopodium quinoa. The sequence continues at coordinate 3,080,326 of NW_018743212.1, read as the reverse complement.
TTGCAACCTAAACCCTGAATAAACTCAAGAAAAGCAAACACAAGATATTTTTACCAAGGCAAATTAATCAAGGCTCCAAATGTCACTATTGCTAATTAGCTCATGCAGTAATCATTAATTCGAGATTTATACATGAATTCAAACAAATGGTACACTTGGGTGTAGGAATCATGCATTGATGGTCATATAAGCACTTTTACATCTTAATGATTCTCAATTGCCTTCCTTCAGCATCTCCACTTGATGGACACCTATGTTCTATTTTTTTTGTTTATCAAAGACCCAAGGAGAAAAGAGAAAGAAAAAAGACTAAAACTAACTTCAAGTATTGCACTCGAAAATTGCAAAATAATCCGAAGCATGATAATTTAAGAGGTACAAAAAGTGTAAAGGCAATCGCTGCAACACTCAAAGCATGTAAGAGGGAAACAACTGAGGCTGTGAATACAGAAGACAGCAGCAAAAGAGCAAACTATCCATATCCAAACAGCCACATGAGTGTGAATCTATAGAAATGGTGATGAAAGTAGTGGGAGTGCTCATACCCTCAGTCCTGTTTTAGATACAAAAGCACCAAACAACGAACGGAAATTTCCTAAATTGATTCCCACTTCCAAAAGTTTGGAATATCTCGTCATCCTACTTTTATTAATTGATTACATTGAATAAGAATACACTCGTGTCTAGTCAATCCTGTCTTGGACATTTGGTGTGCTTTTGGTTAGATGTAAGAAATTGTACACTTGCACTTTTGTGAGAGATTACAATTTCCTAAAATTCTACTTGAATTTCCTAGGAACTATAAACTTGGTTAATTCATTGCATTCTACTTCCGGGTTCCCATGGAACTTTGAAGTTCCACTTACCTTATGATGACGGAATGACGGTGTAGAGTTTCATAAAGGTTGGAGATTTAACAGTAGAAAGGGCCAGGCAAAGTGTACAATTACTCACTACCATTGGCAATAAAAGTACGTCTGACCACTGTATTTTGTGTTGTAATTTATAAGTGCTATGCATACTTGATTAGCTAGCAACATACGTCGTCATTACCATTAATAAACCAAGGCCATAATTCGTCAATGTGCAAGACATGACAAAGGGAAAACCCAGTAGAGCAGGAAAAGAAAATTAAAAGAATAATTATAACACTCCTTGATTTCGGTAGAACATGCTTTCTTAATGCTATAGAAAGTTTGATCAGACATGTTAGTAATGAATCATGTCATTTCAATAAGAAATCATTCCCTTTGTGCTTATACATGCAGCTTTTCACAGTTTGTAATCCTCAAGCTTCCATCCTTGCCTTCTTCTTGCCTTTTATAAAAAAGTGTTAGGAGTAATAACTAATCCTTATTTCGTTCTTCCATTTCTTTCAATCAACGAAATTAGCTCACTTTGACCTCCAAAATTCAAAAATACAAAGAACATAAAAGCCATAGGCCCAAAGCTTCACCTTTTCCCCACACCTTTCTCTAAATTAGATACTAAACAAAAGGCCACCAACCCACAAAAAAATGTCGCACAAACAAACTAAGCAGAGCACATACGAATACACAATCAACAGTCTGACGAAACAAAGCATAAACAAATAAACCCAATAACATTCATCAAAACCAACAAAGAAGCATTCAAACAAGCATATCTTTTCCTCACATATCACCATGGGACCTTACTAGGCATCAATACTGAGATTTAATTTTCAATAATCGGCACACATCATTCAAATGGATAACATAAAGAACATAAATCAGCCTACCAAACTAAGTATTCTAATATAGAAATGACAAAGAAAACAGTCAAATATACAATGCAAACTTGACATTACTTAGAAAACAGAATATGTTGATAATGTCACTTACACACCTGAAAAAACACTCCTATCTTCAACAATGTTTCTTATCTTTCTACCATCATTGTCTTTATGGCTCTCTATGCTAGACCTCGGACAAATCTCGTCTACATCATTTCCCTTTGCGGCCCTCTATACACCTCAACAATCAGATTAAAAATACAAAAATATTTCTCCATCAATTGGGTTGATTTCTATCTCCCAATAGCTCGGACCCTCTAAAATTAGTGACTTCATAACTCAAATCCAATACAGAAAGCAACCCCAATTGATTCCCAGCCAACATTTCAAACCCTAAATTCCCATTGAAAAGACCCAAACCCGAGACCCAAGAAATCAACTCACCCACCTCCTTCTTCCTCAACTTTCTCTCTCTACAAGCAATCCGGGCCGACCCAAACGGGCCCAAACACTTCTCCTTGGATAACTCCCCACATTTTTCCTTCGACCCTTGAAGACAAGCAGCCATTTCTCTCTCCTCACACTCGTTTCTCTCTTTGAAATCGATTTTCCCGAAAAGGGTCTTCCACCAAGGAGATTTACAGTTGTTTGATGCGGTTATGGAGCACCCAATTCGTACCCCTGCTTCACACAGCTCCAGAAGCTTCGACTCGCAGAATTTGAGGGAAGAGTAGAAGGATTGCGGGTTAGGGAATGCTAAGACGAATGGGCCGAGTTCCGGGTCGTCGGTCGGGCCGTCGGGAATGGGGCGGCGGAGGAGAGGAAGAGGGCGGTCGAAGTGGATGAGGGTTGCTGAGGCAGAGTAGTCTTCTTCGTTTGGTGATGGTTCTGCCATTGGTTTTGAGTTCTGTTTTGTTGAAGATGATAAATAAAATGGGGTCATTACTCATTACTCATTAGTAGATAAAGTCACCATAAAAAAATTTGGACCTAACCCTAACTTGACACAATGACACTCCTTGATTGAACTTTTTACGGTGCGCTCAAGAACGAGAGTTTATTACTGTATTATCTTTTGGGCTAACAAGTTAGGATATTTGGGCCAAACGAATAGAGTTAATTGGCTCAATTCGGTTCGGCTTGAAAATGTGTGGATTTGGACAGATCAATAATGTGTTTATGAATTCAAGTCTGATTTGAAGTTTGTGAAATTTGTATCTAAATTTGTGGGAACTTTAGAAGTCATGGATTCTTCATCACGTCATTTCTTGACTTTTTAAAATTATCTTCAAACACAAATAAAACCCTTTCCATCACCAATCACTCGCTTCTACATTTTAAGTGATGGGCCGGATTGATTTTGGGCTTTGAGAAAATAATACAACCCTCTTTTGGCCATAGCTTTGTTTTGTGGCAATCTTGAGGTTCAAGTTCTTATTTTCAACTAAAAGTTAATTTTGAGCTGTTTAAAATATTAGAAATTTTGAACAATTTAAACCAAGTTGAGATGGCACAAAATTCAGACACAAATTGAATGTTTTATTTTGGTCAAGATGCTCTGTCGGCCATTTCTGGTTTAGAGATTGACAATCACTATTTTGAGTTGGACTCTACACTTAATCAACCATTTTTTTTTCCCAATCTACTTTTTCACTTGCATAAACACATGTACAAAAGCTTGTGAGGCGAGTAATTTGAGAGAACATTCGAGAAATGAAAGTTTTATGTCCAAATTATAGGTGGGATAATTGAGCCACACCTGCTAAGCTGGCCCGAATCTTTCTCAAAACAAAACATTATTTTTTCGGATTTGTACTTTTATAGTGTAATGATAATATTAAGAGCATGGACTTTTTATAAATAAAGATAATGTAATTACAAGTCATATCAAGGGAACTACGATGGTTTTGTAGTAAATGTTTCCAACCATGAAGAAAATATTGCTGGGTTATTGTAGTGAAACTATACTTGACTACCTGTTAGTATAAATACTTTGTAACGGGTAAGAAAAATAAGGTTAGACATTACTCATAAAATATTACATGTATTAATTGACATGGTGTAGCATTGTATTCTAATACCATAATAAACACCCGTAAATCAGTAATGACGTCTAACCATTGAGCATGCCCTAAGAGTGTGAAAATTTTGGCAAAAGAAGAGGATATATTAGAAAGAAAAGAAAATACTAGTCCATCCTAACTCCTAAGCAAATCTCTCAAGATTAAGTGGAGCTAAGCAGCCTTCTCTCTATTTCTCTTTTCCTCGTTTTTTCACTCTCTGTATATGTGTTGATGTTTTCTTGCAGCGCATTTCCTCTTCCCTGAAATCGACGATAAACTCTTTCTTTCCGATCAAAGGTAACCCACTTCAAAAAATTATTCCAAGTATGAATAATGATTTTTTTTTTCTTCTTTCTTTTATACCCTTTGATGCTCTTATAAGCTTATAATTTGCATGAGTTGGTGAAGTTTTTTATTTATCTGTTTGCGTTCTCCAAATGCTAATCTTGGAGGTGGGGATTTCATGCTATGAACTGTTGATTGCCGTACTTATCTGAATTTTATTTTCAAAGATTATGAGTTGCTGGGGTTTAGGGTTTTAGGGATTTAGGGTTTTTTGACCCAATGACTCTAAATTTGCAGATTATTGTCATAGTTTGTTAATGGGTGTAGTCTATTCTCTTCGAAATTCCTCCCTTTCTTTAGAATTGCCTCAAATTGGGGGTTTTGCTTCACAATTATAACTTAAAGGTTAAATGGAGTTAAACTGGATTTGAGATCAACTTTGAAGGTTCTTTTATCTCACTGGAGATTCATTGAATTTATGATGCTTTTTGGTGTATTGTTGAGACTTGGTAGAAGGGGTTGTTTTTTGAACAATGTTGAAACTGGTACTCTTTTTTATATGCAACATCAAATGCCTATTCTTTGCGAATCTGTGGATTCTTTTTAGTTCAGTCATGAGGTATTTTTTGCTGGGAGATTCAGCTAGACAATGGCTGATGTATAAGCTCAATTCGTTATTAAGCGATGTGTCATCCTCGATATGATTTGAACTTCTAGCTCTTCTATACTCTTACATCAACTTCTAGGAAATGTACCGTCCTTGTTCTTCAGAGTTGTCCAGATGTAGCCATTCTAAACTGTACTGAGACCTATCACTGATTAATCTTGGGCTTTCTTAAAGTGCATGGAGGAGGAATAGAAGTAATCTTGATTGTACCTATTTGGTAAAAGGCCTGATTTGTGTTATAACTTTTATTTAGTAGTATGCTCCTGGTTCTTCATCAACTGATGTTGCGGACTCTTAGTAAATCTGCACTTCATGATAATCATCCTTCAGCCTGCAAGTCTAGAGAGAGAAATTTGTAGCATATTTTCTTGGAAAACAAAATAGGAACAAACTCAATTTGATAGAAAATGGATGCATGGTGGTTGTTTCTAACCAAGCCCTGCCTCTGTCCAGTGGACATTTTTGTGAAGGATATAACATGCACATGCTACCAGTGTTGTTTTCCTTTGCTGAAGCTTTCTCAAACCTTATGTTTTCAACTTGAAAGTTTTAACCACACTTTTAAAACTTTCTTGAATTTTATTTTTGATTTTCTTGTAAAACTCTCTCAATTTTTCTTAAATGCTCTTTTGTTTACTCACTTTACTGACCTTTTTTTCAAACTCTTTTAAATGATGGTTTTGTTATTTCCGTTTCTTTATATTGTGCGATTCCTTATGACGATTCATGTTAGCCGACCCCAAATCATTTTGGGACTAAGGCTTTGTTGTTATTGTTGTTGTATATGACATGCTACCAGTGCTTACATGCAAATGCTGAGTCCAGTAAATATGACATGCTACCTGTGCATATATGCCAATGCCAGGACCAGTGCATAAAGGGAGCACTATCTGGCTAGGCAAGCAACTTAATGCTGAGGCTGAGTACTGTAAGCCTGTTAGGTTAATGTATCCATGTAGGTAGTTAGATATGGCATGTATTTTGTCTATCGTGTTTCTAATCTGACATTGTTTGGCAACATATGCAGATATGCTAGCTATTAGCTTTCATTTTGTTGAAGTGTATGCATCACTGTTTCTAAATTCTAATTGCTTCAAAGCCTATAATTACAGAAAGCGGTAATATATTTATGCTGTTGGATAAAGTTCTTATCTTGTAAAAGGTGGAGATTGTTGATGACTAGCTAGCATCTGACTCTGTTGTATATCTTGATAATAACACTATATCTGAAATGAACTTCCTTTTTAGGTTCTGCAGTCTTAAGGGGATATGGCCAAGAAAAAAAACCCTCAAGTGTTTTTAGATGTATCAATTGGTGGGGATCCTGTCCAAAGAATTGTTATTGAGGTAATTTGAATATAATTACACCTGTTTCTAATATTGCACATGTGCAGGGTTCTGGTGATATAGCATATAGGCATTCTCATTTTCTATATGTAGATATCTGTTGTATGTAATTTTTTTAACATGTGACTATGACCTGCAGCTTTATGCAGATGTTGTTCCTAAAACTGCAGAAAATTTCCGAGCACTCTGCACAGGTCTTTTTCTTTCCAAAACCTTTATCTTAGGGTACTTGTAATTAGTCTTTCCACTAGGTTACTTGTGCAATGCACGAAAATGTTTGCAAAAATTATGTGTCACAGAGAAATTATAACTCCTCGTGTATAGTAATCATAATGAAGATTTTACAAATTAATGACATAGTGCTCATTATGAAAAATGGTAAAAGGGAAAAACTCAATATAAATGAAGGTAAATACATAAAAACACGACGTATATTTACGAAGTATAAAATAAGAAAAATATAGGAAGTGTTTGGTAAAGTGTTGCAATCTTGCAATAAACGTGCATAGAAAAGTATAGAATCATTAGTGTATTCTGGAAGATTAAAATAGAGTATAAATTCGCTTAGATGGGAAAAGAAGACTTAAGGAGAAACTTCCATGTGGATAATGGTTTCGACTTTTGTTTCCTATCTAAGATATTTAACTGGGCATCCTTTCTGTCTTATATTTTAATTGCAATGAGCTAATGACAACATACCTGTGGATGCTTTTACTGTTTCAGGCGAAAAAGGTGTGGGAGCTACTACAGGGAAACTATTGCACTTCAAGGGATCAAATTTTCACCGCATAATCAAAGGATTTATGGCCCAAGTACTTCCTTAATTTTTTGCTATTTCCTTTGTGTTTTCCCAATGGATGTGCATTGAACTTTCGAGAAGCTTCATGTCTTTGTAGTTGTGCAATATTGCCTTTGGCTTCTCTTTCCTACATGTAATTCTGTTGAACTATCTCAGCAATTTTACATCAGTTATGGTTTGTGTTTTCTAATTGTTTGTGTGAGTTGTTGGTTTTCCTTAGAATTATTAGCTATAACATAGGAGCCGGAACACATCAAACTGGCTAGTAATCCTAGTATATCCACTCCTTCATATAATTGTTTTGAATAACATAATTGGTTATGATAGTTTGGGTCTTGGGATTTAAGAACTCCATGCCATGAGCTGGCTGATACTTCCAAGATAGTGAGCTTTGTTTTTAGTAGGATGATTATTATTGCATAATATGCTTGTCAACAGTAGCTGTGGGTGTATGTTCTTGTTTCCCACCCTTTTTTTTCTTCCCTCCTTTTTCTTATATATAAACATATATTCCCGATGTCAAGGGTTGATGATAGGAGTTTTTTTTTTTGTTTTTTTGTTTTTTTTTTTTTTTTAAAATCAACAATGGGATGTATGCATTGCTTTGGTAGTTACTGAATAAGGCCTGTTTTGAATGTAATCTGTGATTATCTGTCACACCCATGCATGTGATATATATTTATCTGAGTTTCCATCTTTCCAATTCCTTGTTGTTGGTTCCTGATTACTTATGCCTTGTCCTTTAAACAACTCATATCACCGGAACTCTGACAATTTTGCATATTGTACAGGGGGGTGATTTTTCAAAGGGAGATGGTACGGTCCATATACTTCTATTGATCCCTTTGCCTTAATATTTGATTGGTGCAGATTTCTGTTTAACTTATATGTTTATGCCCAGATGTAAGGAACAAAATTTTACTGCTTTGCAGGCACTGGTGGAGAAAGTATCTATGGTGGCAAGTTTGCAGGTACCACTCATATATCTAAGTGCATATAACTGGTGGCCTTTGGTCTTGGTTATATAATTTTTTTTTATTTTTTTTTTTTTTTTTTTTTTTTTGACAGATGAGAATTTCAAATTGGAGCATAGTGAACCTGGACTTCTCTCTATGGCAAATTGTGGTCGTGATACCAATGGATCCCAGTTTTTTATAACCTTCAAGCGTACACCTCATCTTGATGGGTACGTGCGTATCTTTACTATTTCTTCTTCAAACTTTAACTATGTGAATACGACATGTGTACACCTACATTTGAATTTGATGAATGTTTGACCTATTGCATGGCAGGAAGCATGTTATTTTTGGAAAGGTTGTGGAGGGAATGGATGTTGTGAAGAAAATGGAACAGTTTGGAACTTCTGAGGGACGGCCTATTGAGCAAGTCAAAATAGTTGATTGTGGCGAAGTTTCCTCTGGTAAAAAAGAAACTGCAGTTAGGACTGAGAAAGGTGAGATTAGAAATGTGTTAATATGGGATCTAGTGTTAGGCTGTATACTTCATACGCTGTAGCTTCCCTTGGTGCTGATTATGGGTATCTCTTTTAGGTAAAGTTAAAAAAATGAAAAAACTTCCAAGTTCTGATGATAGTTCAGATGGCAAAGCTAGAGGACGACATAGGAGATTTCCAAAAGACAGGAGGAGAAAGAAGAGGAAATACTCTTCATCTGACTCATATAGTAGCTCGTCATCTGATCAATCTGATTCAGATTCCGATTCCTACACTTCAGACTCAGATTCTGGTTCAGAATCCGATGCCTCCTTATCTGACTCCAGCTCATCCAGTGATGATAGGCGCCGGAAGAGAAAGAGATCTTCAAAAGGCCCGAAGCGGGTGCGGAAAAAGAGTAGGGGGAGCAGCAAGAAAAGTCGACGTAATGGGAAGAAATCTAGACGAAAGTCTAACCGGTGCGTATATGATAAAACCTCCCTTATATCTTCTGTTAGTTACCTTGCATTATGATTTTCTACTCTTCATATCATTACCTTGCATTATGATGCTCTACTCTCCATATCTGTATGCAGGAGTTCTGAAAGCTCCAGTGACAGTGAAACGACTAGTGGCTCTGAGGAAGAAAAGTCTAGACATCGCGATTCTTCAAGTAAGATGATATGATTGTCATGTTCCGTGTGCTGCCTGGACACTTATCTTCTGCTTCTGCATTCTATTTCTTGCCATCAGTTACATATGATTGAACTTTTGCAAATTTTTTATTTTAGGGTTTATGAAATGCGAAGTATGTAGTATATATTCTTTTCAAGTCTTTGCTTGTTGATGTTCCAGAGTTGAAGAAGAAATCTTCCATGTCTATTGAGGAACAACAACAAAAGGCTCATGTGCAGAAAGCAGAGGTGGAGAGTGAATTTTCTCGAAGGACTGAACATATTTCAAACAATGCAAATGGCAGGGAAATGAAGTCTGAGAAACTTAAAGAGTCATCCTATGATGGAAGCAGAGAGAAACCTAGGTTAGTCACTGAATAACCTCTTGCTTGCATAGCTTCACTTTGTTTGGAAAGTTTTTGTAGGTTTATGCTTGGATATATACATTGTCGAATGAGGCTGAAAATTTCTCATTTTGTGAAGTGTACTTATTAGATAATAATTTTGCTATCGGAATACTCTTATCAGGTCCCAGTCTCCTAGTCCAAAGAAAATTCAAGAAATTAGCCCAAGGCGAGACACTAGTTTAAGCCCCTATAAAGGGCATGATGGGAGTCCTGAACCACAGCATGAGAATAAAGTTCCTGCCGAGGAGCCTGTTTTACCTCTGGCTTCTGCTCAGAATCAAGAAGTGTCAAAATCTACGCCTGAAAATGATAATGGTGAACCTAAGCGCCTTAGAAAGGGACGAGGATTCACTGAGAAGTTCGCCTTTGCACGCCGATACAGAACCCCTTCTCCAGAGCGCTCACCTCGTAGGCCATTCAATTATGGTGGTAGGAATTATTATGACAGGAACCGTGATAGGTAAGTGTGTTGGTTCTGAGCTTGAATAGAAAAGTAGACTACCTCGTAGCTAACCTCTCCTTGTTTGCACAGGTTTTCGAGCTACAGAGGTGGATCAGATCGTTCACCTCGCCGTCGTTACAGGAGCCCTCCAAGAAGAAGATCCCCTAGGTTCTCTCTCTATCTCTCTCTCTCATAACTTAGCTTTATAGTGTGAGTTTAAATGACAATTTATGTTCCTGTTTATAGATGTGTCTCTGTTTTTTTAATGTATTGATAACTGATTTTGGCATGGTCCCAATGTAATTATGATTCAGGAGGAGTCGAAGTCCTTCCCACAGTCCAAATGACACACGTGGACCCAGGCGGAATCGGAGCCGGAGTCCAGCACATGGTTCCAGTCTAAGGCGGGATAGGAGCCGGAGTCCAGTTCGTGGCTCCAGTCCAAAGGAGAGACGCCCAGAAATCAGTGATAGGCTAAGATCTCGTCTTGGCCCCCGAGCAGATAATCAACGTTCTCCAGTAAAAGCAAGATCAAGACCTAGATCAAGGTCCAGGGGACGCAGCTCATCCCGTTCAAGCTCACCCAATGATGGTTCACTTAAGCACCGGAAGAGAGGGTCTGCATCTCCTACCAAGTCAACCTCAAGCTCACCTGTCGGGCAGAAAGGTCTGGTAGCCTATGGAGATGCTAGCCCTGATGCTGCATCAACATAGATATATGCTACGGAAACTATGTCAATGTTAAATTGTTCCATTTCCCGTCAAAAAAAAAAAAATGTTAAATTGTTAGTTGAAATTTGGGGAACTTGGTTTACGTGGCACTTTTGATATTCTGCCTTGGTTCAAATTTTAGCATGTTTCTGGTGGTTTTTCAGGCTTTGGCCATTTAAACGCAGCATCTGCATCATTCTTAAACCTTCGTTCCTTGCAACCTTTTTTTTTGAAAAAAAAAAATTCAATTATGTTAGGCAAGGAGATCTAGGATACAGTTTAGAACTTGGTAATTTGTGATGAAACAGAGAGATAGGTAGTGCTTAACGTATTGGGTCTTGAGTCTTGACCCTCTTGGGTGAGAATTTAGTGTCTGTTTCCAAACTACACTGAGTTTTTCCTGCCTCAGGTGTGTGTATGCGTTTTACTTGTATTGTCCTCGGCTTAATTTAAGGCTACCATACTAATTTGATGACGTTTGATTCAGGAACTATGGTAACTTCGGTAGATTTTGACGTCGATGACAACTGTGTTGCTACTTGCTATCTTATTTGACCAACACCCTTATGGGGGGGATCTAGGTAGCGCACAGTTGCGCACTGTCACCTGACTTCTGGTTTATCCCATACAACTAGACACTAGTTGTGCTTACCAAGAAAAGAACCGATTAGCTTCCCCGTCAAATTAACCTATAACGTACATGTCTCTCTTCCACTAATTCAAGGCCACAACAACCTTAATTCAAGGCCACAACAACCTTTATTTGACTGACGAATGGTTATATTTGGGTCCAAATAACATTATACTCTTTCATCAATTGAGTTTTCAACAAGTCACCAAATCATGAAAATGATCCGATTTCATTTATTATAAGCCTTAAATTTAGCATTTGAAAAACATTTTTAAACTCGGCAATATTAGGCGCCGAGGTGCTTCCTAATAACGTTCCCAACAGTCTTAACTTGGTACCTAGAATCATCTAATTCTTACCTTGGCCGGTTGGGCCCACCCCTCGTGATTATGGCTTAAGATGCATTGGCCTTGCCTTCCTTGGCCCTAAGGCCATGGCGTGCCTTGGTTGGGCCGCAGCAAAATCAGACGTAAAAAAGCTCTTGTTCAGTTGTTCTGTTGTTCCCGTGTATGTAGCAGCTATGTCAATGGAACTCGAGATTGCTAAAATGACAATGAACCTTAGTCTCATTTTTCTTTACTTCTCCCTTCCTTGAATAGCTTTCTTTGTTACTACCTCCTTTTTGAGAAAACTCTTTCCCTTCGTTACGTTACCTTAGACTAGCAACAATTTCTCTTACTTATTGGTCATGAGTTCACGACATAACTTGAGACTTAGTGAAATTTTTTTTGATGTAACAAAGAAAAGGTTTAATCCCATGCAATTTTTCAGGTTTGGAATAAATGCAATGAAGATATCAAATTGGTGAGGGATAACCGACTGATAAGTCCAATTCTCATGTTCTTCAAAACAAACACTAAATTTCTTCATCTCCACCACCTTGTCCAAATCCCTTCCTCTCCCTAGTAAAAATACAAGATACATTTAAGTTTAGTATTTGTCGATAAGACAATCAGTCCAAGAACTTGGGCGAAACTCGTAGCCATGAACAATACTCATTCGCTAGATCTTGGATAGATAGACCTGTTTTCTACTATACCCTCTTGGTTCGAAGGCTTAAAAAAAGAAATCCCATTGCCAAGCCTTCGTTTGTAAAGATGACCGTTACGGTTATTTGTTCTTAGTACATCATATGCAAACTTGAGTAGTTGCTCTAATACTGGACATATGAGCTGACAACCGCACTAACGGAAATTTAGTGCATAGTTTTTCAGCTAACTACTTCAAAATGCAATGAGACTTATCAAATGGTTTTAGATTCTCTAATTACATACTATCAAGTACCAACAAGATCTACATAATTATTAAAATGTTTTAAGCTTTGAAAACAACCTCGCTCACGAGCAGCTCTTCATGTTTGAACTTGCAAGCCCCTTGCTCTCATATCCCTTATATTGGTAGTCCCTTTGGAACAATTTTGTCTTTGATCCACATGTAAATAGGAACCAGTAAATAGTATGTCGATGCCAAAACTCCAAGGATGAATCGGTAGAGAAATACATGTAGAGGCACTGGTTTTTGGACATCCTCAGCTTTTGGACCAAGCTGCATCACATATATATTAAATGAGAATCAAGATAAAGAGAATGAAACTCTAAACTTGTACCAGTACCAAAGTATTGCATAATACAGTACATAATAATAGATCTTGTTTCAAATCGTCGATCTGGTGGCAAAAAGTGGGTGGTGGTGGTGTAAATGTGGGAGGTGATGACCCACTTTTATACCACAAAAAGAGGGGGTGTGCTTTTGTAAAAATGAGAACGTATGCCTAAAATTCTTCCTCCTATGGATCACCTCCTATGGTGCATACGATCAGATTTCCTTAATCGGGAGCAAAATAGATCATACATTCATACACGAAAGCTCTGGTCTACAAGTGAAGCACCCTCAAACATATTTCCTCAAAAATTGAAATGCAAATTAGTCCCAAAATGATTTGGGATCAGCAAGCATGAATCGTGGAATGCAACCATGAAATAAAAGTAAAAATTAAAACACGTCAAAATAGACCAACAGGTTCATCCTCTAGCCAAATCAAATCAGAACAAGTTGAACGCACATCAGTTTCCCAGTGGCATGGACAATCTATAACTGGGACTTAAATGTACTCTGTTTATACTCATAAGTGTATAATTGCATCCAAAGTAACAATAAAAGTTAATATAAAAACAAAAAATCTGCAAGAGACAAGCATCCTTCTACCCTAGCTCAATCAACATAAATATCATATGCAAGTATAGAAAGACTAAATACCTGCAAGGGTGAATCTCCCGAGGCAGGTTTTACACCTGTTACAGAACAGCCCATAATGAGGCCATGGCGCCGAACCCCACGGTACCACTTAGGGCCAATCCTTTTCAGTTGAACATCTTTGAAACCTGCTTTCTCAAACCACTCAATATACTCTTCCTCCTTTGGGAAGAGCATCCAGACATCCGCAAAGAAGCGAGATAGCCAAAATGTTGGATAAACAGGACCAATCAAACATGCTTTCCCTCCCAATTTCAGCACCCTGTATGCTTCCCTTATGCCCCGTTGTGGATCAGGCCAGTACTCAATACTGAGATCAATGGATCAAAAGGCAGCACAAAAGTTAACTCATGCTTTATGGTACCCACCACATATGTACATTCCTTGGACAAATTACTAAACAAACAACACAGGCATACAAGATACAACCTCTTATGCAATTTCAAAATTCAATGATTTCAGCATGTCTCGCCAATGCATGTTCAAAACTTTTTCATCCCTCTTATGAACACATAATTCAAATCCACATCATACATCAATTCAGCAGAAATTAACAATTGAAACAAACGAAAAATAATACTTAAAAAGACACAAGCAGGCACACAACCTCTTAAGGCTTTAGCACCTCCAAGACTTATTCATGTCTTGCCAATGCATATTTCTTATACTTGTAATAGATATGTAATGATTCCACATTATATACAAATACATGACAGAGTACTGGCTCAGCACCCCTATTAAAGCATTGTCCAGAAATCGGTCTACAACTTTCCCAATTTTCTCAATTCACATAACGAGAAAATACCACTTTATCACCTTGATAAACAAATCTCATATAACATTATTATCACTTTATATGCTTCTTTTTCATGATCCAAAAGTTATACACTACGTAGCATCTTAAGTGATAATAAGACCTCAATTAGCAAGCTTTCTAGGTCACATGCACATTAATTTTGTAGAAATCATACCACACATTGTTAAATCACACTATAACCAACAATTACATAACTCAAGAAAAATGCACATCAATTCCAGAAGTAAACTACACAAACACCCAAAAATTAGAACCAAAGCATGCATAGATTACAAGAAACTGAAAAAATTGAACCAACATATAGATAACTTAATGAATAGTTATATACCTTCCAGCAGAAACATATCTATCAGCATAATCAGTAGGAAAAGGGAGATCCTCAGCATCACCCTCAATAATCTTACATTCCTTCAAAGGCTCTTTCTCTTTCGCTTTCGCCAATTGATGGGGTGATTGATCCAAAATGGTGACATTCTTAGCATCAACATGCTTAACAATACCTAAAGTAGTGAACCCAGTTCCACCCCCAACATCAACAACCAACATATTCCTGTTATTCAAATCTGCTGGTTCTAAAGCTTCATCCCTCATATCCTCTGTCCAATGCGGAGGATTTACAATGTTATCATACACAATTGACAGGAATCTGTAAAACCAAAATGCCTCTTTTTTGTTCTGTATAAATCTGGGTTGTGAAGCAGGCCTTGAAGAGGCTGAAAGACTGCATTTTGGGGTTAAAGTTAGGGTTTTGGACCTTAAATTTCTGGAATTTGGGGGTAAACTCAATCTGGGTAATTGGTATTTTCCATTAAAATCAGACCCAGAAAATCCCAATCTATTTGGGGTTGTCCCGCTGATTAGGGCAAGTTTATCAACCCCATTTAGCATTGAACAAGCCATGATTGAAATGAAATGAAAAATCACTGCAAAAACAAAAACCCAGAAACAAAATTCAGATTAAATTACTAAAGAATGACATGAATGAACAAATTGAAGAGAGAAAGGAGTGAACTTACCAACCAAAGAAGAAGGAAGTGAGGAGAGAGAAAGAGAGAGAGCACTAAATTAGCACCATAGATACTGTTATATGGACTGAAATGATGCAGAGTGGCCCTCTCGTTCTATCACTTGTGATAGCCAGTAATCAGTATTTTGCTCGAGTAATCCGCCAACTATATTACTCACTAATCAATTTGGCCACTCTGCATCATTGATTTTTGTGATAAATGTCGAATTAGTCATTGGTTTTTGATAAATGTGATTTTAGTCAGTAGTCACTTGTGAGAGCACTAAACTGTATTACTTACTGTATTATGTGATAAATGACGAATTAGTCATTGATTTTTGATTTTAATTAATGTGATTGACATTGTCACGTTCTAAACAGTCCTTTAGAGTCTAGACTACTGGGTTGATTGTTGATAACTTGATCACCCTTTGTCCCTTTGTTAGGACTTAGGACTTACTCTCTATGTTTTTATTTAAGTGCTACATCTTGGTTTAGCACGTATGCTGATGTAGAATTTTAAATAATAAGTGTCTTTAATTATAACAATTGAAAGTTTATAAATTATTAATTGAAACGATTATAAAATTATTTATTCATTAAGAATAAATTATATAAAACAAAAGTGATATTTGGAAAAAATATTAAAACGATTCTAACAAGTACCAATTATGTTTAATCTTATGAATAAAGCACCAATCGAGGTCAAAGTACTACATGTGCATAGTATAAAATTTTAATTGATACACTTATTTGAAACGGAAGGAATATGATGCAACTAGAATTGTCAATTTCAGGACCCGATCCAACCCGAATTCAAACTAAAGTTGCTGAGAGAGCACCCGACCCGACTCAACGGCCTGAAATCAACCCGATTTGACTTTTTTTATCATGCTTCCTCACTTTTTTTTAATGCATCCCTTTTGTTTCCACGGACTTCTAGGGAATTTCTGGAGCACAATAGAGATAGAGAGAACAAATAAATGAGGCCCACGTGGTTGGAGAAAGATAGAGAGAAATATTAGTTAAAAAGGAAAGTGATGCAACTAATTTAAAACTTTCTTTTTAGAAAAGTGATGCAACTAATTTAAAACTTTCTTTTTAGAAAAGTGATGCAACTAATTTAAAACTTTCTTTTTAGAAAAGTGATGCAACTAATTTAAAACTTGTTTTTAAGAAAAGTGATGCAACTAAAAAAAAACGAAGAAAGTATTTTATAATGATTCAAAGATTTCAATCGATCCAAAATGGCGAAATATAATCCGAACCTTATGACCCAAAATGACAGGTCTAGATTGCAAGCTTATTTTCAGCTCAAATACAAACCCGTTGTGGGCTAAATTAATAATGTGGTCGATGGATAGATGACATTACGTGGCCAGATAAATTATTGGGCATACAATTAGAAACAATGATGGGCCAACTCTTTCTATGAAGCCTACTGGGCTATTGTTTTCAGGTTGGACAATGAGCCCATTGACTCCATTTCATTTCAGCTACTGGGCCATCCCTATTTGGCCTATGTCTGTATGCATTTGTATATTGGTGAAAATGAACATTGTATGGCATGATTTCTCTTGATAAATCCAACAATTGGTGAAAATGTAAATAAAGATCTACCATCTTAGATTAATGAAGGCTACTTTTTTTTATTTTTTTAATACCAGGCATCATAAATGTTGCATCATTAAATTTCTTTTATGGTTGAAACATTACCGCATACAAAAATCATTATTGACGTGTTCATTTTAGTGAATTTGGATGAAGAACTTGTGTTAATGTTTTACATCCTCTTTTACATGAGAGTAAGTGTCTATTGTTGTAGATGTCTAGATGATATATGATGGGCACGACTATATTATATTGATTCGATCTCCTACCCTCTTTAAAAAAATCCATAATCCCCATTTTACTTGATTTATCTAAAAAAAATTAACTAAATTTATCATTGTTTTTACAATGATCGACATTATCTTCATTTATTTTTGTTTCTCATTTACTTGCTTCCACCATGAAGAATCTATGAATCCATCAACAAAAATTTAATCCCTGTCAAATTTTAAATGAAACTGGCTTGCCCTTATTACTGAGTACATTTATATTTGATTTATATGGAATAAATAATTTAAAAAAATATATTTCCTCAAAAAAAAAAAAAAAATTGTATAATAAACACCGTAGTAGTATAGTACAGTGAATAAAATAAAGGCATAGACTGACAAATTACTGCACAAAAGAGTATAAATAAATCTGCAAAAATGTGATTAGTCTAAAGTATACCTCAGAATTACATCATCAAACAACAATTATTTATATATATAATCCCTCAGATAGCAAGGACTAATGCATACTACTGATGAACATACTGTACTCTCTTACACTTATATTTATGTTTAATTTCATAAGCTAAAGTTTTAGCTACGATTGCCTTAAACTTTGTACTAATTCATCAACTTGGGAGCTGAGTCCAAGTTAATTGCCTCCTTAAATGAAGTGAATGGCATCATCATACATCACTAATAAGGTACTAATTAAACTATATATTTTCATATTTTACAAGTACATAACTATTTTAATATTCTATGCATATAGTATATTTTATATAGTATAGTTTAAAGTAGTCAAATAGTATATGTGAGACAGTGAGAGTGAGGGAGATTAGGAGGGGAGGCATGTGATTAAGGGAAGTTCCCAAGCTAATTGCCAGCCTAGAAGACCATTAAAAGACCCTTTCTAACATCTTACTCACTTTTTCATGTTTGACTAGCTACCACAAACAAAACCTTAAAGATCGATGTTTAATAAAATTAAGATTAAGTTATTTATTAGAGCATTATTTTATGATAACTTTGATGATCAAAATAATACGTTATACAACAAACAAAGTTTTGAGATATTGTAGTGGACACCAATTTACAATTTTACCTTTTGAGTTCTTTTGCGTGTGTTGCATGGAAACGGATACAAGCACACAGGTTTGATCTATTATGCATTTTGCGCTTATAAGTTGCAATTTTGAATATTTTTTCTCTAATAATGCATTTGTTTGTCTAAGAGGTAGTAGATACTTAGGTAGTTAAGTATTGAGCACACAATATATCTTACCTACTAAATATAGTATATAGTTGTAGGAAATATATTATTTGCTACTTGATGACTTACCATTAATAATATTCGAGAATGACGTTAAGTATATGCTAGCTACTATCCTAGGTATACCCTATGCACGATTCTAATCTCACATTGATTTCATTATTGCACTCTTATCTAGCTAACTAAGAGATTAATTAAGATTTTTATATAATTATAAGGTAGTTGTTGCTTCTGTAATTCTACAACTTGACGCAATTAACATGCACAAGTTACATATAAATATCAATTCACACTTATAGAGAGGACAAAAGTACGGTACTAACTAATTAGGCAAGAAATTTACTACGTATCAACTTGCATAGTTAGTTGCATGCATCAAGTGGTTTGCTAAGTAAGAATGTTTTAGTTATATTACCAGCCACTTTGACTTTCTCTGATTAGGTTTAGGTGGACTACAATCTTAGCTGTTAGTTTATCAAGCTAGAATCAACAAGTTGTGTGAAATTAAAAATACTACACGACATTTTTAATTGGATTTAAATTGTAAATGAAAGAGAGTCGTAAAGAATATTAATGTTTACAAAAAAAAAAAAAAAAAAAAAAAAATTAATAATAATAATAATAATAATAATAATAATAGGCATGATGTGCACGAGTTAATGACATTGCAATTGTGAGATTGAAATTGGGGTGTGATATAGTTGTATGGGTCCAATAATGACATGAACTAGACCTGACCAAGTAAGTTTTGAATTGATCCTTTGTCTCAAAACTCCTTAGAATCCAAAGCCCAACATTCATTTACACTTGTAATTTGTAAGGCTACCTAAATTGCTATACTCTTAAGAATGAATACTCTATAGACTCAAATCTATACCTAGTCAATAAAAACTCGAACATAAACGAACATGAGTTATCAACTCCTTCCAAAAATCCATATATTTTCATCCCGAGCCTTTCTCCTATCCTTTTTTATTTTTAGAATCACTTTTAGTTTCTTTTAATGATACAACTCATAAGTTGTGCATTAACCCGTGTTGGTGTGCATGAGTAATGAAATTAGCTCATTATGTTTCATTAACTAATTTGAAATTTCTAACACAAATTACATGAATCTATATGATCAATTCAATTTATCAAGTTTGTACAAGTATTCATGTGGATGTAATATTCCCTCCTCTGACTTTGGATCAAGAAAATCTTATTTATGCCTATCATGTGCATAAGTTCTGCAAGATTAGCTAATTGTAATTACTTATCTTTTGATTAACTGACACAATTGGTTCCAAATAACTAATTTATCTCATCCTTTTAAATTTATAAATTATCATCCTATCACTATAATTAAATATAGTTTATACCTTCACCATTACTAGACAAACATGCCAACTGCTGCTACTGAATCACTGTTCATCTCATTTACTTCCCTTCTTTTAATTTCCTTATTTTCTCTCATCATACCTTTTCGTTCACTACATTAATTATATAAGTCGAATTTTCAAGAATAGAGTGATATTGATGTACTAAATTTCGTAGTGGATATATGAATGATTAATTACTCCATACCAAAGAGGCAAATTTCAGAGAGGAACAGTACAATTTCCTAAGCATTATATTGAGTATGGAAGTGCTTTGGTCACAGATAATATTGGTTTGACCTAAAACATGAAAAATTTCAATATTCACTGAAAGTAGTCATATTTTTATTTTTCTAAATGTAAATTATTTACCATAAGATAAAAATAAATGGAATAATAGAGATAGAGCAGTCTTCAAGGTGGTCCAAGTACTAAAATCTAGAAATGGGGAGGAATCAGAATCCCATATCTGTTGATGATTGAAGCAGCATTCCCAAACCCACTTTTATCCAATCAATTAATTTGTTGCTAACAAACAAAAATTATACTTGATCTTATAACAGTACATTAATGCAATAGGCACCTACTATACTTAAATTCTTAATTAACCTAACTCCTCTTCAAAGGACTTTAGGGTATAATTACCTTTCTTGCATGCGTATAGTAAATACTTCGTACTTATTATTTGTACGATTTTCTTTTTATAGGTGCTCTATTTTGACTCTTGCGACATTTATATATTGACTTATGGATCGTGATTATATTTATTTTAATGTTATAGTTCTTTATTATTGAGATGATATTTTGTTGATCGATTGGAGAAAAGATTCATTATGCTGGAAAGACATAGGTTTAGGCCGATCATTAATTCGCTTGTAAGCTCTTAAGTTGAGGCTGGAGGAATTTTATTCACTAATGTTTTGAATTATTCCTTACACCATTATTGCTCATTAAGTGTATTTATTTTCAAGTCATTTATCAATTTTGCTTAATAAATACTCCCTCCATCTCATAATACTTGATACAGTTACCATATTCGTCCGTCTCAAAATACTTGACACGTTACTAATTATGAAATGGAGCCATTAATAAAAAAAATATTTTCATATACTCTCTTTGGGACCACAAACCCCAAAACCCAATTAAATCCTACATTTTCTCTCTTATCACTACACCCACCTCCCCCACTTTTTGTTTTTTTACAATATGAAAATACAAAAGAGAATATTTTATATAATAAACAAATATTTTAAATGGACTCACTTGTAGTTTTCTTAAACTACGTGTCCATCTCAACATCTCAAGTATTATGGGACGGAGGGAGTACAAAGTAATATGGATTATATACGAGTACCTTTTTTAACATATATGGACCTTTAAGGTTTTGCATGTGAATAATGTTAATAGTAATAGTACGGGATATATTATTGTTCCCTTAATGAGCTATGTTATACTTTTGGCCTAGTCTCATAACATGATTAGACTTTTATAGCCAAAGTATGTTTAATTAAAGTGGTAACCCCACAATTTAGTGAACTAGTGGATTAGGGGCCAACATATGAAAAACTTTGCTACTATTTACCCATAAATGTATAATATATGATTTGGAAAAATGAGACCATTACTATACTAATTAACAAATAAGATAGCTTTTGTCTTATGTATACACACACTTTAGTGGCTAGGCTGTAGGAATAATGATGGAATTAAGCTTTTTATTAGGCCTATGATTTTTAGGTTAGACAAACTTTTTATGGTATAATTCGAAATTCTTGTGTTAGTAGAGTCTCAATCATTATCATCGTTATTCTCATCACGTATTTATCATTTATAGATCTCTAGGTTACATTCTAAGCATACAACTAACCCAATTATTAATGTAATTGCATGTTAAATAGGAAGCTAATTTGTAGTCTTGTGATTATGCATTTAGCCAATAAAATATGTGCTACTACAAACTATGTGAATATTTTATAATATAATACTATAGTTTTTATAACTCCGTAAAAAATAATGCACTATGGTAAAGGAATGTGTGCAGAAGAAAAGGGTCGGTGAAAAAGAACATGGGAATTGAAGTTGGAAACTGTGTCTTTGTTTATCTTTTAACACATTCATGCAACCAGGACATAGGAACTTGAGAGCTTATTGTGGACCATAGTAAATTCTTTTTGGCCAATTTCTATGTCTATAGAATTGTACATTTTTTTTTTACCCTAATGAGGTAAAATTATTGTTAACAATCAACTTTTTTATTACCATAATGCATGTTCATGTTTATGTTCATGCATGACTGGTGATTATCTATAGTATGGCTTATCTTAATAGCTACGGAGTACAGAGCATAAGTGTATGACTAATTGACTCAGCTCCACTTTTTGTTAGGGACAAAGTTACATGTATTGTAATAACATGTATTTAATACATGTTTGAAATAGATCAATGTGATTATTATATTTATCCAGAAACACCTCAAAATAGATACATACACCAGTACACATATATTGTATGGTACATTCAAGTCTTTAATGTAATATAGATATGTTGGTTAATTTGGGCCATCACCTATATATCAAAGCACAATATTATTAATGGGCAAATAATACACGTATCTAATTACTTATATAAGCGAATCTTGTTATTTTTACAATATACCTTTTTTATCGGTGAGGAGGGGGTAGCTGGGAGTAGGGAAGCTATGCCTACTAATTTTGAACGTGAATAGACGGGTAGTAGGGAAGCTATGACTACTGGTATTTTTGAACATGGATAGGCGGGTAGTAGGGAAGCTATGACTACTAATTTTGAAGATAAAAACGTATGTTTATGTTTATGATTATATGGTTAACTATATGATAATGTAAAACTTAAATCAACAAAATTGTTGCATGAGGGTAGAGTAAGGGGCGCACATAGAGAAGGCCATGAAAAAGGAAAGAAGATAATGGTAGGTTTAGCATATGAAAGTGCAATGGATGACATTGTAGACAAGACATATGAAAGAGGTGTTGGAACAACCTATCAATGAATTTATAATATAAGTGGAGTAATACTTAGGAGGGTATATATGTAAGCGTAACGCCAGATTCATAGCCCCCCACATGCAGGAATCAGTAAGGCTATGAATGGGTGTCCTTAATTTGTCCTTCAACAAAGGCCAAAATTTGCATGTAGAGTTTTGCAGCTTAAATTGCCCTACCAATATGAAATGAGTAGACCCATTTTACCTAATATAATGGCCACTAATGCCAAATTAATAGATACATTATTGAATCATATTAATTGAGCTTGTATGTATAATTGAAATGAATAAATTATTAGTAAGAAGAAATGATTTTGGTAGCCAGATTATTTTATATTAAAATGTGGGAAATTTAGCCATTTGTTTAGGCCAATATCGAATGTGATCGATCTATTTGGCTGAATAGGTCAAACTCAAGTGATCATTAATCGATTGTTGTTCTTATATCCTCAAATAATTCAAATAACCCTCTTTATAAATTCAATGACAAATTACTCCGTGATTTGGCAAAACTTACTCTAATCGAAGCAATCTAACCTCCCAATCCTTCACCGCAAGTGTGTAACATTAATATTGCAAGAGAGGTACTGCATGCTCAATTTTTTTAAAAGGTAATAGAAGGATCCTAACTGAAATTCAACCCTCACGATATCTTAATTTTCATGAAACGGACACTTCGATGAGGAAAAAGGGTTCAATACCCTCATTTCAAGCACCTGTGAGATTCAACATTGTGTTTTTAAGATAAATCCTCAGCCAACTAAACTAAGTCTTGATCAGTGAATAATTGCTCAAACTTTCGAGTACTATTTATTATGGTGCGTGGAACATATGGTACTAAGGTAGTGGAGTGATGCTGTTGCAAAAGAATTGTACACTGCCTAGTAATTGTAACCATTATTACTCAGTAAAAACCTGAGCATTTATTCACATCCAAGCACATTATATGCTGCAAAAATATGTAAATCAATGACATATTGACAAGGTTTTGGTTTTTGCTGCAGTTAAGTTGTAAATTTTAAGCAATATAAGATTCCACAATATTTACAATTGACCATAATTTTGTACAATAGGAGAAATTTTTCATGTGAAATTGGTTAGTGTAAAAAAAAAATGGCATAAAAAGCAAATTAAATACAATAATATGTGGACATACTATCAGCTGTCTTGTCAAAGGTAGGACTATATGATTGGTGTAGTTGGGTGTAAGTAAGAAAGAATAGCCTTTAGCATGCAGTTACACCAATAAAATGTCATCTTCTCTGTCATTGTTACACCCATCTAACCTTGCTTCCTTTCTTGCCAACAACTTCATCACTAGCTACTTAGCTAGCCATTTGGTGGGGGATAACAAAAAAATAGTGCTCTGTTCTTTTTCTTTTTTCTATTTTTTTTTTTTTTTTTTTTTCTTTTGGGGGTGGGGGTTGGTAAATCTTAGATTATCGATTTCATTCAATCACGTTCTTGGCTTATATCCATGATAATTTCTGATTTATTACGAAGTGTTACATATTCTCTAGCTAATACAGAGTATTTGTAATTAGTAAGACATGTTTCTTTTTCTAAGTCAGTTCACTTTGTCCTTATTGTATACGTAGTATATATAAAGTGGCGGAGAAGTAATCTTATCGCGTTAATCACTTTTTACCTTCCCACCCCAAGAAACCAATATTGCTTTCAACATTTTAGTGACTTGTTTTGAAAGAGATTTACAAATCTTGCATGATTTCCTTTTTTCCAAAGACCTAATGAATAGAAAAGGCAAGCGGGGCTCCACAGTCCTTTCTATCACAGGAGGGAATATGTGGTTGGGAGTGTCCGAGGTGTGATTCGATCCTGGGTCTAAGCCATGAAAACGGGGAGTGGCTCCGCTGAGCTATCACTCCCATGTACGAATTAGACAATAGTAATAGTATAAGCAAAAAGTGATCAAAATAGCCATTAACACAATATAAAATGAAGAAGTCTTGTAGATGAAGAGCCAATATAAATTTA
This sequence comes from Chenopodium quinoa, assembly GCF_001683475.1. Taxonomy (NCBI): domain Eukaryota; kingdom Viridiplantae; phylum Streptophyta; class Magnoliopsida; order Caryophyllales; family Amaranthaceae; genus Chenopodium; species Chenopodium quinoa. The sequence goes on along the minus strand of NW_018743212.1, from coordinate 3,055,571 downwards.
ATTAATAAGGAGTATAAAACTAAAGCAATAGATAATTAGAGATTCTAATTTTTAGGATTTTTCACTAGAAAAATAAATATTAAAATAAAAAAGATGACAGCATTAAAATCCAAGAGGGTGAAGATTAGAACTAATAATTTGTAGAGACAAGAACGAGAGAGGGGGAACTGATGAATAGTTAATTTAATGAATAGTTTAGTTAAAATTGGATATTCAATGTAGGTTTGTCTTACACTTTGAAAATAACTTCTCATACTTTAGAAAAGGACACTAGTGGAAAGTCTCAAAACATAGAAACTCTCATCGACTTGAAAATGACTTCCCATTATCCCTTATTTGAACACTTGAGAATTGATATCTATCAATCTATCATCAAGGACAACATGGGATTGTTTATCTTCATGCGGAGTAGTACTATACATCCACCGGCACCGCTAAGATACTCAAACTTATACGCAGCTTCGAGGGATATTTATTTTTAAGGTAAAATCTCTCGAAGGGGATGTATAAGGGAATTCTTCAAATAAGCTTTTGGGAATATGAGGTGTGGAGCTAAATAATCACTGCACTAACACCTAATAAACCTTTAAAAATTTCATCTGGTGATTGGGATATTCCAAGGATTGTTTATTTAAAATTTAATTATAAAAAGGTATCATAAATAAATACATGTTATCTTGCTATTATAAACATCAAACGATACATAACTTCATCATTAATTCATTAATAATATTATTTTACTCCGTACAAAATAGGCTGATTTACCAAAGATTAGATTATACAAGAATTCGTCTTGATTTTAGTAATCACATGTGGATAAAAATATACCCAAAAAAGAAATCGACTACTTAAAAGCTAATTTACCGTTGGATATTAGTTTAAGGATTCAAGTTGATTGGGCTCACTTAAGATGCTTTAGCTTTGATGCTAGCTAGACCTTTGCACTGTTTCTTAATCACTCTAGATTTAATTGCATTCTTTGCTAAAGACGAGGCATTATTGTAAGGTTTAAAGAGTTATAAGTTGCTCTAATTTTACAAATTTGTGAACATCAAGATATAGAAATCATTGACTTTACACAAAAATGTGCATGCATCTATACATAATAAGGTAAGCATATGTTGAAACCGCAAGCAACTCAATATAGGTCTAATAAATAAAAATGATTAATTTACTAAGCACAGTAAATCTTGATAAAAGAGATAAACTAAATACGCATCATATCACAAAACAGGAAGTTGTTAGTATGAGCAACCCAAGAAGATCTTGTTTAGGTTACTCTCTAATTGATTAGGGCATTGATTTGGCAAGTTGGCCATGTTGCTTGGATGAATTAATGGCGTTGTATTCCAGCTATTCAGTTTTTGCCCAGTAGTTATTTTGTTTCAAGCATCTAATTGTGTTTTTAATTGCATAATGTTTTCATCCATGAAAATATTGCTAAATACATACTCTCGTCATTAATATGATAATTAGCTTGATTACTTGAATTCGGACATGTAGAGAATGTATTGTGATAACCTTATCATGGAGTATAAATCTAAATAAAAATAAATAAATAAAAAATAGAAGATCTGTTGAAGAATAGACCTTTCAAGTATCACCAGATGCATGTAAGTGTCCCACATTAGTTGAACAAGAGAGAGTTAATTACTTTATAAGGCTAAGGGCTACTCTTCCTATTGTCATATGGTTTTGAGATGCAACCTCCTCTGGACTTGTGAAGTAGACTCTCTCTCTTGATATGCGGGTGCAGCCCAAACCCATTAAAATTGATTGATGTCTTTCGGAGTGTTATATTATATATGCATGACTAATTATTTTCAAATGATGCAAACATGTGACAATTATAGTGGCTTGTTTCTACTTGATATTAATGTATCAAAAACACATACATGAAGATGAACCTCATAATTGAACACTTGACATAAAAGAGGAAACACTTCTTGTCCTAAATTAATTAGCTAGTTGTAATGTAACTGTTAATTTATTTATTTTTAATTTTTGACGAAATCTATTAATTTTTTTGCATTGTACATAACACACATCTGACTAATTATATCTTTTATATCTTATGTATACAAGTTATAAAATTTTGATGTTCAGTGTAAAAGTTAAACAATGAAGCAAATCTAACAAAATATCAATCAAGATTTAGTCAAAACAATGCAAACTATGGAGTAATTCAAACAAAAACAACATTAAATTTTTTATTTGTTCACAATAACAATTATAAAATTACTAATCCTAATATGTGACTTATCGTATACATACATCAATACATGCCCACCGCCACGAATTCTAGCTACTAGATAATTGGTATACATGCCCACGGCCACGAGCTCTAGCTACTACGAGTAGAATAATTGGTAGTATCGAAGAGGGTATGGCAAAAGTGACAAACCTATGGAATGTGATGCCATATGCAAAGATCAATAGCTTGGTCCATATTATCAACATGATAGAAATAGTTGAATGTGTTTGGTTCGTTCAAATTGTAGCCATTAAAAAGGAAAACCAGCCACGTGCCAAAGGGGGTTACCGATATCCGGGAACTTTATACGGGTAAGGCTTCACGGGTTGCCTTTCTTCCATTCCTTAATTTCATTTCCTTCCACGTGATTGAAATTATGAGTTCTCTCTTTCTCTATTATCTTTCCTTGCATCAACATTTTCAACAAACAAACGTATAGTGCTACTCATGAGTTCATGTTATCATGTTTATTGTCCTAATCGTACCATTCATTGTGCATTAATTATAGTATAGAATAGTCCAATATTCATTGGAATATGTGTTGATTGAGGAATCGGACTAATGTTTAGCCATATGTATTACTACCTCCATTCGAGAAATTAAAGAGGAGAGAGTGAGAGACATTGACTTAATCTTATGTTGTATGGCTGATTAAGATAGTTCTAATCAAGTTTGAGTTAAGAATTCTGGCCAAGAAGTGTAGTCTATACTAGATTACTTTAATATTACAAGCCATGCATTGTCAATTACATAGTGGATTCAGACAAGTTTTGATCACTACAAGAAAGCAAGCTAAGTGAAGTATAGTTTACAAATGAAAGTTTTATTAAGGGTCTTTTTTTGTAATATCATATTATACCTTTAAAATTATGAACTTAGCACAATGGAAAAACTATTCAAATAGTGTAATTTTTTTTACTAGTGAAATTCACAAATATCAAATGAGACAAATTAAAAATGTCAAAGTGGATTCTTACAGAAGAACGATAGAGTACAAATTTGCTAAAATTTTCAATGTCGAAATTCCCACTTTTTATAATGTAATAGCTATCACTTGTTACTTATTCTAAAATAGTGTTACGTTATAATTTTATACATGTAATTGATTTTCTATACATTAAGTAGCAAAAAAAGTACCCTAACGAATAATCCATGAATGACCAAGAGTCTTTTATTAAAATTATTTAATAACCTTAGTTGTAGTGTAAGCCCTATAAGGTCGTCAGAGCGCGAAATTTCAGATCCAATATGCACATAGACTTGTTCTTGAGAACATAGCACCTCTAGTTATAAGCAAACTAATTTTGAAAAGACCGAGATAACCTCATCTGGTTAAAAATGATTTTTTATGAACTGGATAAAAAGAACAAACTAGACCATTCAACTTTCGATCCATTGAACTAAGAAGGCAAATGACTACTTTAGAATTCAAATTAACATGCCAATTATAAGTAAAACAAGCAAATTTTGAACAATCATCCTCGAAAGACAACCTTCTAAAATTCCCAAAAATACACAAACTTCACTTAAAACTAGGGAATGTGCAAAAACTTTTCGTGCACTATCCAATCTCACCAAATATAGGCATGATGAGTTCATAGATGAACCAAAATTTGTTGAGATTATCAAGTTATCTTCATGAATCTACTACCATGTTTCCTTCCTCTGACTCACAAGTCATAAATCACCTTAATCTCAACAAATCGTAAAATTTTGCGGTAAGATAAAGTTTGTCCACATTTATTTATGCTTCATGCAATCATGCATAACCGTTAACCCTGAACAAGGCACAAATACATCCACTATATACGACATTTGGGGTTTTCATCTTCTTCAATAGGACAAAACCTTCATTTTCCCATCACTTTTTGCTCCCCTCCACCGTAAATTATATTTTACTGCCCACTCATGTTGGACTACTTCAATTTTCTAATGTGTAAACAGATTTCAATTTTTATCCATTTTTCTAATTTTTATTCACTTTTATTTTATTTTATTTCTTTTGTATATAACCATCTTTCACCCTAACTAATATATGAGTTCTTATTATATATAGTCTTCATTTGTTTTCTTTTACTTGCTACACAACCTAATTCATAGTACACACATAATAGATTAGAGAATGAAAGTGGACAAATTATCAAATAATTTACGAAGTATAACATAACATTTAACTCTTTCCCATTCTTAAGTGTTAGAATTTAGTTTAAAGAATTTGTTTGTACATCTTCTCTAAATACTTCTTAAAATTGTATAGCCTGAGATTGTGTTGTAAGTATATTTCTCATAAGTTATCTTTGATTTTGGTTGTTACAGACTTACAGTAACGAATAGAATAAGTATAAACGGACATACGAAATATGATAATATGATTAGTAAAAAAAAAAACATAGAGATTAGAAGGTAAAATTAGAAGGGGGTAAAAAAGGGTCAAACTTTTCGCAACTGAAGGAAGTTGGACTCTGACACGTTCACTATTCAATATAGCATCACCCACGGAAAAAGCCCAATTTCTCAATCTTATCTTCCTAAACTACCCCTCCATTTTATTCTCTCTTCTCTATATTACGAAGGGTATTTTAGGGATTCTCTCTCAAAGGTTCACCTCGTAAGACCCTTTAAAAGACCCGAAAAGCGGGAGTTAACGATAAAGCCGTGATATTCTCATAACCCAAAATCACACACTAAAAAACTCAGTGAACTAGAGAGAGAAAGAGTGAGAGACTGTATTCATTTTTCTAGAGAGAGAATGTGAAGAAGAAGAAACTCAGAAATTTCGATGGTGGTTTTCTGATTTCTGGAGATTGAGGAGGTTTTAGAGAGAGAAAGAGAGAGTTTAGGTGCTTTTAGAGAGAGAAAATGACAACGACAGGGATAACAATCCATGACCAGAACTTAGAGAAGCAAATCGAGAAGCATATGGGAGGTTGTATGGCTGGTTTCTTCAACCTCTTTGATCGTAATCATCTTCTTTCTGGAAAACGCCTTTATCCTAAACGTCTTCCTCCTTCTATCTCTTCTACGGTAATCATTTGATTTGATTTGATGATTTTCTTCATTAGTTTTGATTTGTAAATTGAATGATGGATTAATTGATTGAGTTATTTTTGGTGTAATTTGATGAATTAGGCTGGTGATTCTGCATCAGAATCAATCTCAATCGTTGGATCTCCTCCGCCATTATCGACGGACTCTGAGAAGCCGAAGCAGAAACCTCAACCAGACCTTAAATCACCAGCGCCGGAAAGTGTACCGGCAACGCCAAACTCAACGACGGAGTCGGTGAAATCATCGCCATGGAAGTTCAACCGAGAAGCTCCGAGGCTCTCGCTTGACAGTCGAGCAATTACCGACGCGAAAGGCGGACTTCGGCCGCGAGAGATTCGAATCAACACTGTTTCCACTTCCGCTTCCGCCGCCGAGGATGCGAGAGAGAATCAGCGTCAGTCTCCGAGCGTTATTGCTCGGCTTATGGGGCTCGAACAGCTTCCGAGCTCTTCCGGTGAGCCGCCGGAGAAGAAGGTTGAACTTCGTCGATCGGCTTCCGAGTCTAGATCGAGAGATTACCGGTTTTTTGATACTCCAAGCTTTCTCTCTCCTGTAACAACCAAAAATGAAGTTATAGGAGAGAGAAAATCGGATCAAAAATCTGGTATCACTAGAAACCAGAACAACAATGGCGGAAAAATTAATAATATTCAGAAAGTAAAAAATCATAATGTTAATAATTTCAATAATAATAACAATAATCAGCGGAGATTAATGGTGGAAAGGAAGAGTTATTATGATACGGCGGATTTTTTTCCGCCGGAACTTCCGGTTAAGCAGCAGCAGCAGCAGCAACATCAAGCGGCTGTGTCGATTTACGGCGAAATTGGACGGCGTATGAGAATGCGAGGAATCGATGAGCCATTGAAGGATCTTGAAACTCTTAAGCACATTCTAGAAGCTCTCCAGCTCAAAGGCCTTCTACATTCATCAACTGCTACAACAACTATGTCTCGCAACAACCGGAGATTCTCATCGGAGGAAGAATCTCCGGTTGTTTTAATGAGACCGGCGAGGTCTCCAGTGAATAATCGCCGGAGGAATGTGAATAATGCGAATAATATTTCCTCCGGCGAGAGTCCGAGGAGAGAGAGACCGGCGAGAAGTCCGATGAGGTCGCCAGGGAGGAATGAGAACCGAAGTTCGAGTCCTTCGATTCGACGAAAAGGCGGTCCTTTAAGCGTCGAAACGCAGAGGAGAACCAATGAAACGACGACGACGACGACATCAAGTAGCAGCAGAGTTTCGCAACATTCGCCTGTTCATTCACCGAAAATGACACCTACAAGGCGGTCTGATCAGACGGTGAATCGGTCGCCTCGGAATCGGCGATCAACGGTCGAGAATTGTGAGGGAGATAGAATCCTCAGTGGTCCTGCATTGGCAGAGGATGAAGCATCTACGACTATTTCCGAAAGTAGTTTTAGTACTACTTCACATACCGACAATGAGGTAAATCTTGATTAATTCTTGGTATTAATTTCTTAATTAAAATACTAATATAAGGTCTGTTGCTAATCATGATTAATTGATTAATCTTTGCAGCGATGGAGGGGAGAAGAGTATAGAGATGGACGGAATCTACTAGAGAGGTGTGATAAGCTATTGCACAGCATAGCTGAGATAACAGCAAACTCGAACTCGAGCTCGGCGGAGTTACAGCAACCGAGTCCGGTATCGGTGCTGGACTCATCATATTACAAAGATGAGTCGTCACCGTCCCCTGTTAAAAAACGTACCATTGATTTCAAAGGTATACACTTTAAAACCGTTATTACGAACTTCGCATTATATTTTTGACTTTTGATGATGACGTTTCATGGCTGTTTTACATGTTTTATTCACACGATTTGTCCTCTTAACAAACACAACTCATGATTTTTGTTACGTAAGATTGGGGTTTTTTTTTAATGAATTCTGTAAGGAAATCTTTGTTATATCATTTCAAGTAGTACCACTTGTCACTGTAACGATCACGCTTACGTACTGAATCTGTGATGAACATGTTATGAAAATCCAATTACGGCCCTACAACTGTAATCTGCCTCCTTATATAATTATCAAGAAATTACCTCTTGATACTCTTGTATGATAAATTTTTATAATTTGACCAATTCTAATGAACTAATGTAGTGATTGTAACGTAATCGTTAAGAAATAAAAGATTCCGATCAATCAAGAGAAAGGAATGAACATGTTAGAGGTTGGATTATAATGCACATGCAAGTTTTAGATAAATTCTCCTAATTGATATTAATTGTGGTCTAATAATAGTTAATGCTTGTAAAGTTGTAAGTACTGTATGTCTCTTGAGATAAGAGATGATTATGTTCGGTCAATCAATTGATATTGTGACACATATCCAATGAATGATCAATAAGAAACAACTGCTATGTTATGTTATACGGTTGATACTCCGTATTGGGTATAAACTATAAAGTACAAGTATAAATTCCATGGTCACAAACCTTAAACTCAATAAAAGCTTGGTCAATTGGGTTAGCATTGATATTGATGTTATCCTCGTATTAGTCGGTAGTCAATGATTATTAATTAAGGTAAAATGAATGAGAGTTAGTACTAGAGAATGCTTGTTTAATTAAGTTAGAATGAAATGCTGACCTTAAGAAAGAGGGTGGGATATTCATTGGTCAAGATGCTTAAAAACACAGACTGGCAATTAAGTGAGCCAATTCAATCTGATAAATAGAGCCAATCAGGGTAAAGAAGAGGTTTGATGTTAGCTCAGATTAGTGGCCAGTGGGGTTGTTTCTGGGTTAAATTAAAGTAGCAGGGGAGCCTTAAACCCACACATGATCACCTGATCCCATCACGTGGGTTGCTCTCTTTCTCTCTCCTCTTTTTTTATTTTTATTTTATTTATTTATTATTTTTTTTTTTTTATCTGTATTTATGAAAACAAAAGAATAATACTCTACAGTATTAGATTTAGATATTAATCACACTTTACTCTATAATTACTCATTTATAAATTTTAACTGTAGGCCTTCTTTGGTGGTAGTGTGGTATTATTATGAATTAGCTTTGTTTGTAAAATCTATAGCCTCACTTGGGAGTGAGGCCGCGATGATAAATAAAGACCGAACACAAACCTCATGGTTGGGAAGTCGGTACTTTTAAACACAAGGAATGGCGAACTATTTAGGGTGATAAATGGAAATTTTATCTGAAAAGAATGGATACAAACATCATGGTTGGGGAGGGGGGTACTTAAAAAGCATACAGTATTAATAGTTGTGTTGTCATGTGTTTTTCAATTAATTGTATCCCTCATTCCCGTAACCTTCTAATCGGAGAAGGCGCATTTCCTTTACACAATGACACTAACATCACTACAGTAGGAATTTAGTGTAGTACTACTACAGTAGTAGGGGTACCAAAAACTAAGCCTTTGCATTTTCTTCGTTTGCTAGATTAGGTAAATATGTGTAGGATACAGATTAGACCTCCATTGAAATGGTAATAAATGAGATTAATTTACAAAGATGAATGATCTGTGTAAAGTGGTTGAGGATCTTTAATATTTTGATGAAGATTTTCTGCTCAAATTTCTTCCAACTGACATGTTAACTGTCGCATTCAATTTTTCCAGCCTTATGTTTATTAAAAATCTTATTTATGGTCCTTTTTTATAAGGTATTTATTATTGGAAATTTTGCATAAAATCACCTTTTAAATCTTTTTTTTTTTGCATATAACCGCCTTTTAAAAAATATTTTGCAAAAGACCACCAATTTTAAAAAATTTGTTGCAACTTACCACCAGTTTTTAATGCAGAACAGTTGATGAATTTGGCTAAAAAAGTGGTAAGTTGCAACAAAAATTTTAAAATTGGTGGTTTTTTGCAACATTTTTTTTAAAAGGTGGTTATATGCAAAAAAAACAAGATTTAAAAGGTGGTTTTTTGCAAAATTTCCTTTATTATTTGTGTTTTAATCATACTTGTATGAATTTTTTTTTTTGGAGTACTTTGGACTGAATCCCTGACTTAATAATATTTATCTCTTCATTTCTGATTACCAGATCAAGTAGTTATGGAATTGGAAGATGAACTATTGTGGAGCCCATCTTCAATAATCCAATTATCTAAGCTTGATAATGACATTGATTCATCAGACGACTCAGAATTCAGCTATGTTTCAGAGGTACTCAGAGCATCAAATTACCTACCAGACGACAACACTAACTTATTTCTGTTACTAGAGAAGCAAAGTTCGATTAGAGGCAATAAAGACAAGTCCAAGGCTTCTATTCTTCAAAGGAAGCTCATTTTCGATACCATCACGGAAATCCTTGATCGAAACAGACAACTCCCCCCTTGGAAATTGATTTCAATCTCAAATTCAGCCTCCGGGAGATCAGCATTGGAGCAAATTTGGTCGGAATTCCAAAAAAACCGCGAGCAAGGTCCATCAGAGGATCTCTTCGAGGTCATATGTGGGGTGCTAAAAAAGGACTTAGCTGAGGACTCAGTAAACGGATGGGCCGATAGTCCGGTAGAGATGTCCGAGGCGGTGCTTGACATCGAACGAATGATATTCAAGGATCTAATCGGCGAAACCATCCGAGATCTCGCTACCTTTGCTGGTAAAAGTATGGAACTACAAGCACCTTGTAGGAAGTTAGTTTTCTAAAAGCGCGGGAAAAGAGACAAAATTAGATAATATGCAAAGAGTGGAGATAGAGAGCAGCTTTTGGCGCGCTTTTTCTGTTTAGCGTTTTTATATTTTTATAATTTTATTATTTTTAATATCCACCATCAAAAGGGCCCCCCTCCACTTATTGGTTAGTTTATTATTAGTAGGAGTTAATTTTAATTTTAATTTAATTTTTTTAACTTAATTTCTAAGCTTTCGTCGGCCATGGTTTTTTGTGGTAATTGTATGGAATTGTGGACTTAGATTTGAGAATGTAGGCTCAGCTGAAACCCAGGCAAATCTAACGGTCACTTTTCTTTTTTTTTGTTTTGTAAAAAGATGTAAAGTAATTAGGAGATTTTTAGTTAAAAATAATTATAAAGGAAGTGTCATGTGAAGAGCATGTGGGTGAGCTGAAAAGGGCAGAAGAAGGTGTCATAAGGTTGTATGGAAACAATAAAAAAGAGAAAAAACAAGGGTGGGGTCCAATTAGGATTAATGTTTGGTGATTAATAATTAAAAACGGGGGAAATCCATGTGTTTTTTGTCTCTAAGTAAGATAGATTTGTAATGATGAGTAGTACTTGTATTATTAATTTGTAATTTGTATTAGTGTTGGTTGTGATAAAAGATTTATGGAAATGACAGAGTGAGGTTGAAGATTATATCCCCTGCTCATTGTGATGCACGATACTTGTTGTGGATTTATTAGAAAGGCATGGCCCCTTTTCTTTTTAGCCCTGTCATGGCTCGTGCGCTCAACTCTGAATTCCCCCATTTTCGTTTGTTATTATACCTTCTCAACCTCCTTCAATGATGATTATTACTTTAACACGTTCTCTCCAAACCTAAATTACTCTCAAGGTTACGTTTGTCAGTATCCTACCTTGCTTTAAGTTAGATGACATATTTGATTTTTAATAGTTAATATACTACTCGCTTTAAGTTAGTTGACATATTTTGATTTTTGATAGTAATCACAAACTCTGTATATATACGAAGTAGTTTGCTTTTGAGGTTACCTTTGTAATTTATATTTCAATGTTACGTGAAAAAAATTTATATATTTGCAAATGTGATAAAATATTATGTCAACCTGATTTGAAAAAGAGAAAATATAATTTCGGCCACTAGGTATGTGAATGGATAGAGTGAATTCATCATCATGGATCATTCACTTACACCCGCAAATTAATTGGGTTGATCAAGGGAAAAGAAAACTTAATTTCATTAGTTATTTAAAAAATCTAATATAAATGTTAAAAGTAGAACTCAATTGCAATTTGCAAGTATGTTTCATCTTAGGTCTATAAATATAATACTTGTATATATCTAAGATGCATTTAATTTAATTAGATGAAAATAGTAAAAACTAAATAAAATAAAGAGATATTCATGAACGTTTATATGTATTGCATATATTTAAGAATCAAACTACATATAGTGTTTAAAATGACGATCTTATTTGTATACGGTAGTAAAGATAATTGAGCATCCCATTAATTATACAAATAAGTAGTAGCCTGCCAAAATAAAGTCAATGATTATTAAATACAAATCCTTAGCCTAAATGATAGTTAGACTAGACAAATAAATCATGAATTAAGGACAAGAATTATTGTATCCTTCAAATGATCATCATGAAACATAGAAGAAATAAAGAACTAATGTACACAAATGATTTAATTTGTTACACCTCAAACAACATATACAGCTTTCATCCACTATAATTAAATGCAATCGTTTTCAAATTCAAACCAAACTAAATATATATATCCCCATTCAAAGAACAAATCCAAAAAACCAAAAACAATAAAAAAAAAAAAAAAACAAGTCAAAGATAGAAAAAGAGGAGAGGGATGTAACATAGGCAGAAATGAACACAATACAATCCAATATATACACACTCCACTGAACTAACAATCATAGCCTTTCTCACATGCTAACTGAGCAGAAAGAAAAGCTTACCATACAGCATACCATACCCTAAAAAGTCAGATCTCATACACTTGTATTATGCCACACATAGACTAGCCTCGCCTAGGGGAGTTGCGCACCATTCTTCTCTCTGAACAATAATAACCCATTTACTCATCATTGGCTTCACATAAATGTGCCATCATTTTGTTACTACTATTTTTTATTCAATACTCTCTATGTTTCTATTGGATTTGGCTCTTACGAAAATGGTTAAAATTTACTCCATGCATCTGCTTTGAAAATAAATGTCAACATAATAGTTAATGCACAATTTTGATTACTCTTATTGATACTCGCTCATCGTATTAGGACAGAAGTATACATTACTCCGTATTCCGCTAGACAAATCTTAAAACATCTTATATACCAACATTACAGAAGTATCTATGAAATGCTGATGTGCTGAAAGTATTCCGTATTCCGCAAGACGAATCTTAAAACATCTGATATACCAACATTTGTTTATAGTATACTATACTAGGGATAAAAGTGGTCAAAAAAAAAAAAAAAAGGGGGGGTCAAGATAAAATATGAGAATAATGCAAAAGGTCAATTATATTATCATTATTTTAGAACAAAAGGAGGAAGATTTAAGTTAATAAAATATTTAATTAACCAAAAATAAATAAATAAATGATAAGAAATTAAAGAAAAAAATAGTGGAAATGAATAATGAATGTGAAGATAAAGGGGCCATTTTATGGTATGAGAAAAAATTATGAGACATTAGAAATAGATATATAATTGAATAGGTGTATTGAATATGCAAAATTGATGCATGATTCTATCTTCCTTGTTACTCTTACACATGTGGGGCAGTAAACCGCATTTTAATGTCGTTACATTCAAACAATGCAAGCCCATATTTTATTTTTCTTCAATTATGAATAAGAAGGACCCTTCACTGTCTCTTTTTTACCTACAAAATTATATTCCTTCCATTTTTAAAAAAGCAAAAGTGATTGCCAATCACTATGGTTGGATGTATTCTTAGATTTTTACTAATAATGTACGAGTCGAGTAATGTTCTGATTTGACAAGATTGAACGAAGTAACTAAGCTAAAAAGTTATTTAGGTAAAAGCCTAGAGATATGTTAGTCTAACAATAGTTATAAGAATAGTCACATTTTATCCTAGTTTGGCAATAATCATCTTACACTCAGCATATTGGTAGAGATTTCTGATTGGATAGACGATGTTGGTCATTGACTCATTGTGTTTATTCGTATAATGTGTAATGATAATAAAGTCATACTTTACTTTTAATTCATTCTATTCGTATATTGGAAAAAAACATTTAGGTAAATTAAAACTCTAAGAAGATAATAATAAGACCGAACTATGGAATTTGAATGATTTACGCGCTTCATCTATATACCATACAAAAAGTGCAAATAATTAAACTAATTGCAATAGTGAAGGCAATTGTATTATTTTTTTTCTCCAAAATACCCTACATGTAGTTATGAATTTGAGTCCCTCTGTCTTATTCATCATTCATCTCTTAGATTGGTCCTAGCTCTACTCTTTTTCAATTCCATGTCACCAAAATTGTTGATAATGACCATACACAAAATGATAACATTTGACCGTCCCAATTTGATAAGACTACCAGAAGAAATACACATATAGGCGGATATGGAGTTGAAAGTCTTTATTGGCAGTATCATACACTCCATTGGAAAGAAGCTAAGGGAAGAACATACATTTCATATTTTTTGTGGAAAATAATATAATGTAGAGTATTTAGGCCTATTTTCAATGGACTTATTATACACTAGTTTTGAAATGGAGATAGTGATTGTATTGTTGGTGTGAATGAGTGATAGCACTCCTATTTCATATGTTTTTGATGTGAGATAACTGGTTACAACTCACATGTTACTGAATTATATAATATAAGGAATTGCTTGCAATATAAATAAAATGTCTAGCTACATGTTTAACGTTGGAAAGCAAAATAATGAGCAACATGCAAGCTATTGTAGCCCAAACAAGTTACGTTACTTGATTAGAAAAGAGACAAGTAAACTCCACTCATATTGTGACATGTGTAAAACTATATTTTTTTTTTATATATATATTTTTTTTTGCAAGCTACAAGGCCCTTGTAGCTCACCATTGGAGAACTCTGTAGCCAAAAAATGTTGTAGCTTAAAAATTGATGTGGCAAAGCAAGCTACAAGGCCCATTGGAGATGCTCTAATACAAAATGTTTTAGGTGTATATTTAACATTTAATTAGCCATTTTTTCCACTATGATACTTCCAAATTTCATGTGCACATTACAACTTTTACATAAAGTACACATTATACTGTTAAAATCAGCGTTTTAACGCTTTGAGTTACCCTTTATAATTTTTTAAAAATTTCATTTAGTGGGAAAAATGGCTAAATAAATATTAAATGTACACCTAAAATCAAACCTTTGGTTGTATTTTTATTTCTATTTCATCCGAATTCTGGTGTATGTATATCACAATTTCGATGAATGTACACATTTTTTGCTCCATATTAGTTAACATGTATTGACTTTTGACACTATTACTTTGACTAACATTTGTGATTCGTAGATATGAAAAAACACAGTCATGTGAAATCTTATTAGATTCGTTTTAATGTCTACTTAATTTAAATTTAATTTTTAGTATATTTTAATGTCTATTTAATGTAAGTATATTTTTATAATTATATAATTTAAGATAATTTTTACAATGACGAACGTGATAAAAAAAAAAAGTCAACTAATTTGAAAGAGAAAATAAATAGAACATCACCTAGGTTTTTTTTTTCTTTCTTTTTTTTTCATACTAAATAAAAAATAAAAGAAAAAGGAAAGGAAAAAGAAAGCAAGAAAAGATAATGTGAAATAATAATGGGAATATTCTCATCCAAGAACATGGGCCTTCCATTATACACTAACTTAATTAAGTCCATTATAAGTTCTCTGGCCCAATTTTGACAGCTTGCCTATGTCATTTCCATGCAATATTATCGACAACTATATATAGTTATCCAACAATATCCTCTCTTGTCCCTCTCTCGTACAAATTTCATTAATTTCTTTGCCCCCTTCCAAATAGGTAAAAAATTAATTTGTATATTTATTTTTTAGAAAACCCAAAAAACTAATTATAATTTTTTTTTTTTTTTATATATATATAAGAATATTTTGAAAGTTTTTTGGTGTATTAGTAAATTAAAGCCAGGACCAAAAACCAGGTACTGTACAAAAATTTTTACTTTAAAAGTTTCATTATTTAGTGACCATGTTTGTCTAAAAAATGGACCATTTTTCATTAATTATATTAAACACAGTCCTTTTTAGATTATAGTACATAGTTGTCAATTTCATACTTAGCTAGGCACTTTATCAAAATTAGGTCCTTTTTATAGATATCTGGTTTGTTGCTAACCCAACTTATGGATTTTGGGCTCACATACATTAATTGAATTGAATGCAATAGAGAGGTCTTTGATGGTCCCTTTCTTGGGTTAGAATAGAGCTAATTAAACATGGATTCTAGTCAAGTTTGCTTTTAACAATCAAACTTAGTACACTGTTTAATTGTCTTGATAATGAACATGTTGTTAGTACACTGTTTAAAGTTGGCTATATAGGGGGAATGTCTATATTCCATGTGAAGATAACAGCACATGGTCCACCCTAGTGGTGAATTACGAGTTGACTCGTAGTCAATGATTAGTCAATTTCCTTTTTTTCGGTGGCAAACTAGACTAGTAACTTGGTGATACTTTAGAGGCTTATGATAATAAATACCTTTATTTATTACATCAGGATTTTGTAGTGGTTGGCATAACAAATATTATATGTACTTGTATATACTAATTTTCAAATTAACCGTTTTTTCTCAACCCTTACATACAATTTATTACTCAGTAACTTTTTCGTTAAGTTAAATAGTATTTTAGTAAAAACAATGTGGACTAAAGAAAGTCCTTAATTAAATGGGCTGAAGACAAGCCCGGTCCAGAAGTCTTTCAGTCTTTGGGCCAAAGATTCCTACACAACAAAACACATTAATTGACCTTGGAGTTTGTCCGAGAAACGACCCTTCAATGCCTAAGTCAGTCCTTTTAATACAAAGTAAGAGTATTAAATGATATGCAAGAGAGTAAATACTTGAGGCTAATATTGGATACTTGAATAGGGTGTAAATTGGACCTTTTAAGGAGGCTTGGCATGCCCTTTGAACTGATTCTTGCACTAACTTAAGCCTATTGGGCTTGGTGACCCAATAGAGAAATGAGGTCCAAAATGGATGGGCATTTTGACATCCAAACATAGTGAAGGGAAACTTACCAGAACAACTACTCTTAGTAAGTAATTTGGTTCATTTACTCTACTTTTTGACTTTATTAATATGGTTGGTTCATACAATTAATGACAAATCAATAGTGGTAATTGGGCTCAAAAATTCAATTAAAAGACTTTGTTAAGCAAAAAAAAAAATTAAATGCATATTGCAAAAGAGTAGGCCCAGTCCTATGGACCAGGCCTTTGTTTTGCAACCCAAGAGTATAGACGAGGAGTTCACTTCCCTTTATATTTTTTTTTTGTAATTCCTCTTCATCCTTAAATACTTTGTAGATCATATTTGATAACTTGATGTTCCACCCGGTTCACCCTTTGGGTTAATCTAGATTCGAGGATCAGTTTTGGGTGGTAAGGTTTCAGTCCCCTGCCAATTGTTGTTGCGGGGGATCGAATACGCGGTCCTCCCTACCAAGTGTAGCCCCAATCACCACTACACCAACAACCAATTTGATAACTTGATAAGAATAGTTAGTCAATGGGACGGGCGAGGATGGTTTTGGAGTTGTACTCGTCGGGGCAGGGATGAAGATGAATTTTGGACTTGCCGCGAGGGTGAGGATGGGGATAATAATTTTAGGTACGGATGGGGATGGGAAGGCCAACATCCACCCCGCCCCGCCCCCTTAACATCCTGATAAGATATCATTTCCCAATATTAAACATACAATGTACGAAGTATTTTTTTTATTAACTAATACTCTAAATCAAATCTTTAAGATATCAACGTACGTAGACTTTCTCTCTTTGGAATTGTTTGTAGACAATACAAAATTTAATCTCTTTAAGTGCTGTGACCTAATTCCTTCAAAAAAAAAAAAAAAAAAAAAGAAGGGTTGTGACTTAATTTTGGAAAAAGACCCCATGTATTCACATTTTGATTTATTTTTTTTTCAAAATTGGCCTGAAAGTGTCGATATCTTCAGTTTAGATCATTTTTGAATTTATTGAAGCCAAAAAAGTAATAGGTTAGTGTGCTTCCCATGGACCTCATGGCCCCCGGAAGGCCACTTAGATAGGTGGTGGAATCGTCAACTTTTTCTTTAAAATGTTAATTTAGCCAATCATGTATACTCCTCCATTTCTTGACCTAAGGCCACCATGGGCCTTTTTGTGACTGACTAGAGGTCACACATGATTCCAAACAACATTATAAGCTATGAGATGCATCCCTGCATCCCAAAAGTTTTCAATACCAAGTCACAAAACCTCAAAAATAAGTCTAAAAATGTGGATTATAGCCTTCAGTTTGGAATTTTTTTACTTTTTTCGGATTTGGAAAGTAAATAGGGTCAAAACGTTTTCATGGATCATATAAAAAGCTCGGGACACCATTCAAGTAGTTGGAATTGTAAATGTGCCTTTAAACTGTCAAATTAGTTGATTACATGTACTCCTTTCGTTGACTTAAGGACACACCATGAGCCTTTATGTGAGCGACTATTGATCAATCACATCGAATTTCTTCAACCAAGTCTATTGATGCTAATATACACACCTTCAAACCCTTTTTCTTTTGGGTGATTTGTGGGTATCCAAGTGTGCCCCTCAAACATATTGTCCCTCCACTTACCCTAGAATCCCATAATATTACAACAACTGATTTTTTTAAAAGGACTCAAAATTACATAATGGTGATTTCCACTTGCATTTCATGAAACTTCCCTTTTGGGCTTTGCTCTATTAAGGGCAGAGAAAACTCCACCTAAATCTAAGCTTTGTCTACTTATGGCATTTTGTATCTTAATTGGTGGCAAACATTGTTGGTCCACCTTTGCTAGTTTTTCTACTAACAACCCAAGTTTATACAGGTATATTCCTTTTCTTTTAATAACATGTGTATGATTTTATTCATTTCACAAACATTGAAGTTTTCCAGTTGGCCTAAGATGAGATTCATAAACTTACAGTAAGTAGACAACTTATATAGCTGTAACAATCCACTAATGTTGGATCATCATGTCAACCACTAATGAATTATCTCTTCATTTCTCATATTCTACACTAGGTTAGTAATAATCCAAGGGGTGGTAGGTGGGGGCCATTTTTCTAACTCTTAAATTTTCGCGCATTTATGGAATGTGAATGAGCACTTGTCTTACGTGTAAAAAAATAAACAGAATTTACTTGATTGCCTAGCTGAGCCACCTAAAATGGAGCAAAAATTCTAATCATCTATGCCTGTAGTCACAAAATAAATAAATTTAATAGCCGATTCCATAACTTCATTTGCCTTTTATGCACTTAACTAACACAGGGACCTACAACAAAGTTGTTTCAAGTCCATAATGCAATTGCAGATTGTACGGCTAACACATCATTCACTGTATAATATCACCATTTAAGTCCATTTTCTAATCATGGTCTTCATAATGCACAACTGAGCAAGTGTTCGTGGAGATTTCATGTTTGGATCAAATTGAGGGCCTTTAGCATCATATAGCATGCGGGGCTCATACGTGTCGCGGCCGTGGTGGTAGCATGGGATCATATTAGGAGCACCTTTCAGTAGTATGCCTCTTATTGATTTTACCTGAAACAAACAATGAAACATAAACATTTTGATTTTTTTTTTTAGGTAAGATAAAGTTCTGATTTCTCTGAAAATGGTAGGGGTTTTAGTCATTTTACATAGTTTATAGCAAGGTTGCTTTGTAGCTGGATCTTCATCAGGAGTTGGTGGTTCCTCACCAAATATCATATCACAACTCATATCTTCAAAATCTGTAAAAACATACAGTTATAAGAAAAATTACATATCAAATATAAAATTTTACCAATTCCTAGAGTTTTTAAGTGCTCCTGAAGTCATTTTTAGGGTAAAAAAGCCGGTATTATATTGTAGTTGGACTAACTGTTAGTTGATTTCTGCTGATTATAACAGATGGTATATCTACTGGTTGCGATACATGAAAATGCCTAAGCTGTCGACTCCTGACAAAATTCAGGAAACAGATTCATAACCATCTAGGATGATATCTTGCAGCTAAAAAAATAAAGTGCTGTTTTTATAATTAAGGAAAGAACAAAATGTGATTTGATGGCATGTAAATTATAGTGTTTCCATGCACCCTTAATGGTGTTATTATGGGACCCTTAGTGTTATTAGTGCAGATTTACTGTTAATTTTTCGACTAATTGGTAACAGTTAGTCTGTTAGACATACTAGGGACCATGGTGATTGGCATTCCTAGAGAATCCTTGATGAATGTTTGAGTTGGAAACTTGCAGAGGTTTGTGCACATTCCTACACAGTTTGAGCTCTCTAAAAACCTGATTAAAAAAACAAAGTTAGAGTTATAGATAATAGAGAAACATAATGGATTAAGCTAGCTAGTTCTTTTCAATATATATGATCGATTTATCTAATCACGGTAGTTTGCACCAAGATCATATTGTTAGTACATTACCTGCATTTCTTTACGTGCACCACGTTCTTCTCTGATGTTCCGTTGAACTCTGATTCTTTCAACTTCATCATAAGTCCATTATTAGACTTGTAACACTCGGTTTACACAATTCAAAATACTTAAACAAGTGCTTAACAAATTTTCATGTTAAGCATGTTTATAACTACACTATCAATATAACTTGAAATTTTACCTCAGATGGTCCAACTAGCCAAGCAAAAAACAAGCCAGTGAATTTGGCTAGGAGTTCTCTTGTAAACTTACAATGTGGTACCAATGCCTTCAACTGTCCATGAAAAGTTCAGAAAACGATTACTGATTAGTCATTGATTCTGCATACAAAGTAAAACAGGACAACTCGATTTAAGAAAGTACGACAGAATATCACATTAAGTAGTATCCTATCAGATTGCCAGTAACTGCATCATCCTTCTGTTTTTATTTTACTTCTTCAGTTCAGAAGATTAGTTGGTTGTCTAAGATACTCGTTAACTAGTAGGACTACGGCCTCATTCTCTTCAACTTATTAAAATAAATTTATGTCAAATTTGTTTTGACTAGTACTCTATTTCTAATGCCAAACAATATGTAAGATTCGATATACTAAAGAACAGGTTAAGAGTACTTGCCAAAGGAAAAATTTCCTTAGGAATGGATCTAGCAAGACCTTCCAAGCTGAGTTGTCGTTGTTGCACTGAGTCAAACTTCACAGTCACTTCTTTGCAGGTTTCCAACAAACCATCATAACCTTTCTCTTCTATCTGAATGCCTGCATAAAAATATATCAGTCAGTTTTGCTAACTAGTATATAGGACATATAAAATAGAGATCGAATTATATGTTTGTTTGCTACTCCGTATATTACAAACCTGCTACAGCTTGTAAGTTTTGAGAGAGATGGTTAATGGCCATAAGATCAAGCCAAGTATCGTGGTAGCAAGTTATCTTTGGCACGTTTGTTACCTCGAGTACCTTGTGAGCTGATGGTTTTAGTGACATAAAAGGAGTAAAGGACATGATCTTGTTATGGTGCATGTATTTTCTGTGAGGGCAAAGGAAGGTTAAATGAGAAATTCTGCTGTTTATCGCGCTTGTATCCATGGATGTTTGTTTGATAATTGCAATAAAAAGTTGAGAAGAACTTCCCTTAAAATTCATGCTTCTATTAGACTAATATATAGAGGTATTAGAGAACAACCAATGCTTCTTGTGTGCTGTTTTCCTGTATTTTGCTCACACGTCTATATTTCAAGTGTTGGCTACAGGATAGCAAACCATCTAACAAAGGGCAAAATGTCCTTATTACCCATGAGCGAAATATATAGTTAAATTTCGGTTAAAGAAAGAAAATGCAAGGACACTATGGACATTTCGCTCTTTAGTTGCCTCACTATTAGACAACTAGGCAATGCTCCAATCATCATTTGCATTCACCTTACTGTTGCAATAGTGAAATTTTTGTTTATAGAGTTCCAAATCTATCAAATTCATCTTTAAACTTACAAATTAAGATTTACAGCATCAATTTTATCTTTTCTACGAAGGTATATGCAGAAATTTAACATTGCTCCAAATTCTAATTTAAATTAACTGATACGAGTATAAGTTTAGTTAACGAACTTCAAATTGAATATTTTGGCTAAGCAATGTTGCGAGTAGATTAGTACCATACTACCATGTGATGAAGATATTGATAATGCCATCAAAAGAACTGGATGTGCAAAATGCACATGTATAAATTCTCGACTAAAAGCTCAATATGCAATAGAAATTCACTGATTCAATCAAGCAAGAAACTTAATTGAGTCATCAAACAAACACATGTTACAAGACAAATCCAGTTAGAACTGCACAGAGACCAGAATGAACTAAATTGACAAGCACCTAAATAGCTAATAAAATATCACACTTAGAAATCCTAGAGGTTCGGCAGAAAGATATTACAGCTGAAATTGCTAGAATGGAACAATCCCACATATACTTGATTCTTCATCCTAAATTATCAGATAAAGAATCCTTAATCCTTGGCTGATTTGTTAATCAATGACTTGTGAATGTGAGGGATAACACCACCACCAGCAATGGTTCCCTTGATGAGGGTGTCGAGCTCCTCATCCCCTCGAATAGCAAGCTGCAGATGCCTAGGAGTGATCCTCTTCACTTTTAGATCTTTGCTTGCATTTCCTGCTAGCTCGAGCACTTCTGCAGTCAGGTACTCAAGGATCGCTGCAGAGTAGACAGCAGCAGTTGCACCTACACGGCCATTGGCCGAGGCTCTTGACTTAAGGTGACGGTGAATTCGACCAACTGGAAACTGAAGAACCCCACACAGACAATCCACACAAAGTTAATAATTTGAAAAAAAAAAAAAAAAAAAAAAAAAAAAAAGAAATTAAACATCAAATGAAGTCAAGGGGAATATATCACACGTCAACAATGAGCTCATTATAAGCAGAATAGTTGTTTAGAAAATCTAGCAGAAACGTTACATGTTCAAGGGAATAATAACAATATTCAATAACTCAAGTTTTCATGGCAATTGTAATATAAGCAGTGCCACAAATAGGACAACAGAACAGGCAAAGGCAGTAGCTAGACTTGCAGAATAATCACTGATAATCAGAATATTTCTAATAGACATGTAAGTAATCCACATTAATACAGGGGAATTCTTACACGCTTAGATTGTTGCACAGGGGAAAACCATTGGAGAGAAGTGACACTACTTAACTAAGACCAAGTACACATACCAAATCACTAATAAACAAATGGTTGATTCTTCAATCTGTCTATTAGACTGTTTAGAATACTGACACAATGCAATGGAAGAAACACAACTGACCAATTCATCAATTAGTGATGAGTTGAAAACTTGTGTGCTTCTCATAACATACATGTAGATTTCTTTCCAAACAGCAAAAAATTCTTTGATTTATGACCAAAAAAAACTAGTGAAAAGTTTGCCCAAAAACATTATATCTCCACAAATTCTCCAAAAATGTAATTCTATATATATTGATTAATGGAAGGAATTACAACTCATAGAGGTATATTATTCGAACTATACCTTAAGTAAAGAAACTACTCCTTCACAGCTTCACCCATAAACAGTTAAAAACCAGTGCTGTTGATTTTACTTCTTTAAGAAAATTGACTATGAACAGATGACTGACTAAACATGCTAGTTGTAGTTGCTTGCTGAAACAGATTTTGACAGACTTTTACCTAAAGCTTGTGCCAACAAAAAATGTGTAGACCTAAATAGAAATACAAACTAGAAAAGTCAAATTCAAATCAATGCCATTAATACCATGCAAGAGTTTGCACATAGCTAATGAGTGAATACAATCCACATATGTATATGACATGCCATTTTCAAAAAACATAATGGACTAACAGATTTCTATAACACTTGTATACCTTGTAGATACATCATCATTAAATCCTCACAAAAAAATTGGCATTAATTAACTCACATGGTACCAAGAGCCATGAATTAAACATCTCTTATAGTTTATACTACTTAAGCCCACTATAAAGAAGTGAGCTAAACAAAGAACAAAAACTCTATCAAGGTTAATTCCACCCATCTTTCATGATCAACACCTTTTCTCCTTATGCCAAATCTCTAATTATATAGCTTCCTTAATGCACATGTAACTAGTTACTAATGAGAAAAAATGCAATTCTTCTATTGTTGTTTTGAGATGTTACTTAAACAATTCAATGAAGCCACACAATAATGGAACTTATCAATAAGTGATGGTAAGTGAACAGTTGTGTAGCTCACTAGATCTTATAGAATTCACTAAATAGTTGTCTTTTGGCTGAAAAAACTACACAAGCGAAGAAATAAATTAGCAATGTTTGGGTAAACAATACTTAATGACTTGGCCCAAGGATCCCCTTTCATTCAACATTAAGTTTCATTATTGGACACTACCAAAGAAAATTACCCCCAAACTTCAATTTTTAAAGCATATAGTTTCAAATCATAAAGATATGTTATTCAACAATGTAACTTGAGTAAAGCAAGAGTAACTTCTCCATCCTAAGCTCAAGACCTCAACACATGCTTCCTAAAGCCTTAAGAGTATTTGAATGCATCATATAATACATTAGGTGCTGTTGATTTCACTTCATTTAGATACATGCCTTTGAGATAATGGAAAAGAATAAATGCTTGCAAATCATGAGAGCTTATGCTAAGATACATCTTGGTTACAACTTAAAAAGGATTTTAGCAGTACTTATGCTTACAAATAATAAGATCATCTACTTAATTTTCAATACAAACTAAACAAGTCAAAATCAAATTAATGACACTTATACCATGTTAGAGCTTGTGCATAGCCAATAAGCAAAGATAACTACCATTAGTATATGAAACACCATAATATGGCCCAAGATATATCATTTTGTTATGGACAATAAGTTCACAACGATTGTATACCTTGAAGAATTTAAATACTAAAAATCCTCACAAATTAGAATTTATCTAACACAAATCCTAACAGGATATCAGAGCCATTATTGAAATTTTAATCTTTATTGAATGACACAGCTTCAAAAGTAAGTTTAACTACAAAGTTGATAATTATTGTCAATTGTTTATGATTAATTTTTAGATCACAATTTAGCATAAAACAATATAGGACAAGGATAAATGTACAAGAAGCAATCTATCACCCTTCAAGAACCATTTCAAAAAACAAAAAAAAAAAAAAAAAAAAGAAAAAACAAATGAATCAATTAGCTTGTATTGAGAGGTATAATAAACTACTAGCAGATCACCATCAATGGCTTTAAATATAAACCATTACAACCACACTAAAAAAAGAAAGGTATAACTTTTATTCCAAGATCACCAATTTATGAGAGCTTGATACATTTTATCATACTAGTTGGGTAGTTGCTAGGTACAACAAATCATGACTCAACAAATGCAAACATAAATGATAAAAAACAAATGCTTATATGTACTTTACTAATCAAATACTCTCAACTACTAAACACATCCATGATTAAGCACAAGTATATGTTCAACTATCATGCTTTTATCCAAAGATAATTTTTTACACTTATATTTTAGCTAGTAATAATACTTTGTAACACAAAACAAGATATGATACATAAAAAAGATCCACAATTAAAGACAGAGAAAGAACAGGAAAGACTACCTGAAGACCAGCTCTAGAAGAGCGAGAAACAGGTCTCTTCTTCTCCTTCTCTTTGTTACCCGCTGTTGTTTTACCAGCCAATAGCCCTTTTCCTCCCTTTCCCGCCATTTTTCGTCCTTAAATTTCAAGATCTTCAAACCCCAATAAACACTGAGATTTACACAAAAACGACAGAAATCATCAAGATTAAATTTTTATCATCACATGAAAAATACTTCGAACAAATTGAGTTTGAAATCTAAAATTCAAGATAAAACCCTCACAAATTTTACAAGATTAACAACCCAGAAACTAAAAATAACCCCCAAAATTAGAGATCTGGGTCAAACCCAGGAAAGAAAAACCCCAATTTGAGGGTTTTAAAGAACCAAACCCAGAAAGAATAATACCCCAGACTTCTGAACAAGCAAGCAAAAAAAACCCAGATTTCAAAGATTAATAACAGATAATTATCGAGAGAAAATATGGTGAAATACCGAAGAAAGCAGAAAAGCATACCTGCGAGAGAATTAACAAAGGAAGAAACTTTGGTAAGAAAGCGTAGAGAAGGAATTAAATAGAGGAGAGAGAAAGTGGGTTTTGAAATTAATGGCGGTGAACTTACGTTTTGATTTTAACAAGGCGTTGAAGAGCGCCAATTCCCTGAAATTTTCATGGAATTTCTGGGTTTTCAAAGTTTCGAAATTTTGCCGCTTTTTCTTTTTATTGAAAAATGAAAATTATTCCAAGATTTTTGGACTTGTTTTACCAAATTTATTAATGTGGGCTTTTACCGTATTGACATGAAAGACTTTGGGCTTTGGCAAGCCCAACTCATTCGTATTAGCAATTTACTAATCAAAGTCCATACATTTGTCAAGAATGTATTTGATGCAAATTTGTCAAGAATGTATAAACATGTTACTCGTACATTAATGATCATATTTGGAACAGCTACGACGTCAACTCAACATCGGTCCGGTCCGACCCGGCCTGAAAATAGGGCAGGTTTGGACAAGCCTAATGACGCATTTTAAGTTAAAAACCCAAGTCTTACCCCAAAAAAACCCGACAAGTCCCGTACTTTTAGCGGGCTTGGGCACGAGATATGATGTTAAGGATCGACCCGGCCCGCTTTTTGTATCATCTCTAGCTTCAAGATTGCTTAATTGGCCTGTCACAAACTGGCTCGCTTAGAACCAAATGTTGTTTCCCCAACCTTTTTTGTGCTAAGCAAAAACAAAAAATTGAAATTAAGGTTTAGTTGAACTAGAAAGTAGAAACCACCCCGGCCAATGGCTAAAAAGGTCCAAACTTGGGCCTTGACCCCAGTGGGCGGTAGCCTAGCCGGCTAAGTACTTACCTGCAGCCACCTCCATGGCTCCATTAATACTGCAACAGTAAGCTATTTTTCATAGTTTCATACTCCACTTCCCCTCCTTATTTTAATACTGTATGATTCAAATTGTACTAGTACATCATACCATTGCCTAGAGCAACACTAGGTTCAAGGTTCGAATCCTACAGCCTTCAGCTTTATATATTTGTTATTGGCTTCTACACCCCAAGCTCACAAGGTACCAAAATATCAATTTACCATAGAACATTAGCTCTAATCAGGTCAGTAGTTAAATAGAAACTGAAATAAACAAGATACGGAGAAAACACGTTTTGATGAATGATACAGTATACAAATACAGAAACATAATCATATGATACAAGACATGCACCATCTGTATTACTACACAAACATGAAAAAAATGCCAATATTGCAATATCTAAATTCAACAGCAAGATTCTCCCAACACATAAAATACTTATTCAAAATTATTCCAGCGCAATACATTGCAGCCATTTAACTGCTATACGTACAAGTATAGCAAAAAACTTTAAATGTAGAAATTGAATATACGAAAGAATGCAAATGATCTCATATGAAGTGACATACATTTTTCGGTTGAAAGTTGTTCAAAACGTTCAGCAAGGTGTAGCAAGCAACTCAAAATTCACGGATTTCTAACTTAGCTGCTGCTGGAAGTTTACTGGAAATCTGATCAGTGCATTTTCGGATGGCATCAAGCTCATCTGGCTTTGGCAAGTCACACTCCCATTTGTTGAGGTACAACCTTTTACCAGCAGGAACAACAATCATTTTTTCCAAAGCAACTGCTGATTCAATTAGCAAAAGAGCTAGTTCAATATGCCCTTTTTGACCCAAGAAGCCACTGAGTTCAATCTCCCGAAGATGTTCATGGCGAAAATCCGTTCTTAAACCCTTTTCTAATTCAGGAGTGTAGAAGTCAGGGCCCTTTAAATGCAACCCAAACTTATACAGAGAAGGGACTGCTCTAAGCAATTTAATGAGCCCGGTAAAAGCACCATTTAGACAAACAACTGACATAATCAATACCTTAAGACTGGCCAGTATCGGCAAAATCTCATAATTCATATCAAACTTCTCGAAAAAAAGATCAAGATCCAAGATTAAAGTATGGAGCAATAGATTTTTACTCATTAGTTGGCTAAAAATCTCATCTATCCATCCCAGACGCAGCACCCTAAGCTTTGAGATATTTTCAAAGGAGAATTTTAATTTTGGTCCAATATATGTGAAAGATGCAAGATTTCCTGCATTAACTTCCAGTATGACTAAATCATGACAAAGGTATATGTGCAAAAATTTCAACCGGATCAATGACTCTGGGATTCTTATACTTCTCAGATTCACAGCTGAGCAAACAAACAAGTCCTCAAGAAGCAAACAATTTGACAGCAGATCCTCAAAAGATTGGTCTGTAACAACCACATAGGTCAAAGATACCAACTTAAGATTCTTGAAACCACTAAAAGCAGGAACAACTTCACATCCGCCCAAACGAAGCTGGCTTAGACAACAAAGATTGGTTTGAGGACTAGCCACTTGGGGAGGAAAGAGCCACGAACCGATGGCACTTCCCTTTCGGAAATGTAGGTTAAGGCTTTGCAAATTGCACTTAAGGGCAAACAAGACCCAACGATCAATGTAACATACCACTTCCTCGGATAATTCGTAGTGCCCTGAAAAGGTAGAAACACCAATTGAAGGTGACACCAACTGGCTAACAACCCCATCCACCAATCTAACAAACTGATGCGTTCTCAAACACTGCTCTACATAACCGAGCTCCCCGCCAAACATGTTATAGGTATCAAATGTCAAACTAGGAGATTTCATCCACAAATTCATCCACCTCTTTGAAAGCACACCAGTACTCACAGCTTGTTTCAATGGCAAGAAGGATAATATGTGAAGGAGAAGTTCATCAGGCAGCAAACTTATCCTACCTAGCAAAATGCTATCAGACTTCATGTCTAACAAGTCACCCAATCTAAACTGTTTCCTTTCATGCATCCCTTTGCACCTAAAATTAAATTAACACATTATACATCTTGTTATCTTATAATCCAATTTACTTATATACATAATACCACTAATTCTTTATGTATTATTAACTTATAATATAACAATTGGGAAAAAAAAATTGCCAACATAACAGAAATGTTCACAACCACAGCATAATTGAATTGAAATAATCTGACCCTTTTCATCTATGCAATTAAAAACCATAAAAATCAAATACCCAGTTCATATTAATGAAAATCAATGGTAAGAATCGAACAAGCGAAGTTAATTACAAGAAAAATACACATTTTGAAGCTAATATCTATTCAATAGGGTAACTAATTAGGGATGAATTACCTTATCCCTGAATATTTCAATTAAATACAATCAATATCCTACAATTTGTATTAGAAATTCATTCAAAACAACAAATATAGACTATCATGACTATTAATAATCTTAATTTTGATAAAATCATGGAAACATTAAACGAAAATAAAAAAGCAAATTTACCTGATGAGAGAGAAAATTGAGTGTGAAGTAATGCAAAAGCAATCAACAGCGAAGAAAGAAGGAAATAATCGTTGAACCTAACACTCAGATTAACTGATTAACAAATTTAAACGGGAATAATGGGATCGGATCGCTTAAGTAGTGTTCATACTGAATTTTACTGAAAAAAGTGACTATGTACGAAGCCCGTAAAAGATATTTGGGGCATACGCCTCCATAGTCCATAATCCATAATCCATAATCCTAGTCCATACCTAGGGAGTGGATTTTTCATCTACTTACGTACGTAAATTTATTTGTTACGATAATAGCGTAAATTGATATAGGACATAATGTAAAGAGCGGTGATATCAACGATATTACGGTTACAAGTCTATAACAATTCGTTAGATTGTTTCTCCGACAAATTATATATTCTAGCAATATAAACGAAGGATATGACTTGGTTTAGCTTACACACATCTGATCAAAAATCCAACTGATATATTATACATTATTAGTTTAACTGGTTTTTTTTTTTTTTTTTGGACATTTTTTCAAACAAGAAAAAAAAAATTAGGCCCTTTTCCTAGCCATTTGGGCTAGGTTATGGGTTCTAGTGACAAGTGCTCTAAGGACGTAACATCAACAAAAAAGAAGTTATTGTATGGAACATTTTTCTACCATTGCTCTACAGACTACATCATGTTTGATACGCATTAATACTTAACATTGTCAACTCTTTAAATTAACGTCAATGGAAATTTCAATGCATATTTTGGCGAAAAGGTAGAAAAATCCACTTGTCATACTCCCTTTGTTACATAATATTTGACACACTTTGACTTTTTTTATTATACCGATATGAACTTTGATAATAGCTTTTGAGTAATTTTGTATGAAAAGCTTGGCTGCACCTTTGCACCCAGCAAAACTTTTGACAAGTCCTAGCACACCATCAACTATACATTGGAGTAGGTGTGCCTTTAATGCATATTTTTGGCATTCACATCGAGATATTTTTTGTAATTAATGGCATGCAATGCACCCCAATCAATTGTTATTGATACTATACGAAACTAGTATTAAAAAAACAAATAATTATATATCTATTATATATAATACAAATAAAACATAACACATACCTTTATAATTGATTCAAAATGTAGAGTATTATGATCCGAACCCAACAATTCACGTTGTGTCCTTAAGACAATTTTGCTCCCTCTATGATACCCAAGGTTATTGAGCAATTGTCTCCTAGGATAGAACGAGTTTCGTTTCTTATAGAATGGTATTGTAATTTTAAGAAACCAACGAACAAACTAGATTAGAGTAACTGCAACTATATACATGTAAATTAGAGGGAGTAATTTAAACTAATATTTAGTACTCATAAATTAGAATAACCAACAACTATTTATAGAAAAAGAAACATGGATGAAAAGGTGCAAGTAATGAAATGACACAACTATCCATTATAACTAATGAATAGTTAATGAAATAACACAGTTATTCACATTAAAAATTACCATTGAAAAGTTACAATTATCCAAATATACAATCCAAATAGTCATACAAATTGTCATCTTACAACACTAGTCTACATTAGATACATAATTCTTCATTAATACAAAAATATTTATAAAATAAATATCCAACAATCCCCCACATTAATGAAGAATTTCTTATTCACAAACAATTGAAATCTAACAATCATCCCCCACATTAATGAGAAAGACTCATTATGATGCATCATGGTATGTTATGCAAATTGTGGTTACTCAATGAAAAATAAGTGCATTGGGATTAGTAGTCAAAGACTTTGAACCACCCCTAGTGAAGTCCATCGAGCTTACTCAGTCGATCAGTAGTATTTTTTAACTTTGAACAGCCAACTTTAAATGTAAGCTTAGATAATAGAAATCACACAAATATTTCTCTAAAATAGTTTGTCCTCATGTTCGTGTCCGTTTTGGCCATGGAAACTCCTGGTTCTGCAAGTGTCTTAGAGAATTCGACCTCAAAATTCTCATAGAAGCGGCCCGTCCTCACACTCACATAGGTGACTTCTATACCTTCCAATAGAAATCATTAAAAATCTAAGCTTAATATTGAACTTAAACTTAACCTTTCTCGTATAAGCACCAATGTCACATATAGGAATGAGTAAGAGTTTTGTACTCTATTGTGTTTTTACAATTATCATAACTTGGTTGTCCCTTTGAACCTAGATCTTGGGATCTCTATTCAACTAGGTTGGGTAGCCGCTATAATAACTAATTGATAGGTCTTAACCCTTTTCCCTTTAATGACTTATCCACTAGCTCTCTAGTTAAGCCTTTTGTTAATGGATCCGCAATATTATCCTTTGACCTTACAAAGTCCATCGTGATAATTCTACTAGAGAGTAGTTTTCTAATGGTATCATGTCTACGACGTATATGTCTAGACTTTCCATTATACATGACATTCCTTGCCCTTCCGATAGCTGCTTGACTATCACAATGTATGCAAATAGCAGGCATAGGTATTGGCCAATTAGGAATATCTTCTAGAAAATTTTGAAACCAGCTTTATCCAAAGCAATAAATTCAGACTCCATGGTAGATCGAGCAATACAAGTTTGTTTAGATGACTTCCAAGACACTGCCTGTAACACCTTAGAAATTCCTTTCCTTTAAAATACCTATTTTGCCCTTTTAAAATACGAAAAAGGAAAACCTAAGAAATTACCGCCACCGTGAAAACGGCTAAGGCAAATCAAAGACTCACACAGCGGAAGACTACCTTTAAAATTATTTTAAAACAAGTCAACTTGAAAAAGTCAAACCAAACGAAAGTAATAGTCAACCAAAGTCAACCTACAACTTGGAACCATTGTAGGCCCTTAAAACCCAATCAATATTTAAAACCTTTGTGTTAGTCTCATGATCATAATAAAATAAATAATATTCAAAGCAAATAAAACACATCATATTCCTATGAAAACTAAGCATAATTCGCTCTTCACTCATGCCCTTCATGAAAATGCTTCATCACCTGAAAAGCTTCTCTCTACTTGTCCCCATTACTCGCCATTAGAAATGGGTCGTCACAGGACCAAGGTAAAGACAAGGCCAAACAAACATATAAACACACAATCAGCAATGCTGAGTACATAAGCGTAATAAAACACACTAACATGTTTCCATCTTGTCATCACACAACTTACCTCGTTGCACCTGTTTACAAGCATATAAGACACTCAACTCTTAACTAGACAAACACCAATGTTCATTTAATTTTGATTACGCATCGAACGGGTTTTCCCCTAACCTGCCCAATAAAGGGGTACTAATGATAGGCCGTCGTCGAGCCTACCAAAGATAATAATTCCTATCTTGGTCTCACTAACAATAGTAAGGGTAAGAAAGGGTCGAACCCAAGAGAGGCGTTGAATCAACCACCGAGTACTACCGTTTAAATAAGCTAAACGAATTCTAAATTGGGTTGGTTTTTAGTAACTTCTTCTAACACAATTCAACTAAGCTAAGAGGAGGTTAACAATATTAAGAGGAATCTAGGGCTTGGGTTATACCACTCAACTTCATCACAAATCACAATTAGCATGCAACAATCAAGGTAAATTAATGGGATAAATTAGGGGAAGTCATCTAAAGCACCCAACTACTCTCTCAAGCTAGAGGGATTACTTGAATCATGAATACGACCTACTCTCGTGGTTACATAGCATAAAACAAGTGTTAAAGCATAATCACGATGACATAAACATTCCCTTGACCGGTAATCCCTATTCTCATGGCATTTCGGGTCAATCAAGCATAAGGGAGCTAACTCAAGTTCATCTCTCGATCCTTCGTTGAGAAAGCTTGGATAAATAGTTCTAGCAATGGCCATATACAAGAACTAAGCAATTAAACCACTTAAGCTCAACTAATTAACATCCCACAACAACCAAATTAGCACATGCAACAAGTAATTAGTGACTACATTGAGGGTTTTGCCCAAACCCTAGAATTTAGACTACTCACAATCCATGGGGGTTAAAGCAATTAAAGATTTCAAGCAATTCATGAACAAATTCAAACTAAGGATTAAGCTAATTAACAATCCAAAACATGCAAGAACTAGCAAATAATTAACAACAAAGTAATGAGAAGTAGAAAAGATGAGTAAGAAATGGTTACTATGAAGCTTCAAGGTGAGCAACAATGGTGGATTTTGTCTTCTACAATGATTGAATTTGAATAATTCCAAGCTAATAATTGAGAACTAACTAATGATTTGAGAATTTAATGTTCTAAGACTACAAACTAAGAGAAAAGCTCTGAAAAACTGCCTCCCCCCTACAAATGAGCTCTAAAGGGGTATTTATATGACCCCCAAATAAAAAGGACGGAGAAAACAAGGAAAGAGTTCGACTGCAGGTCTGCACGGACGTGCCAGATTTGGCACGGACGTGCAAGGCTAAGCACGGCCGTGCCAAGTTTGGCACGGACGTGCAGAGGGGGCAGAATTGAGGCAGAACGTACTGCTAAGAATCGAGCAGTTCCGCACGGACGTGCAGATATTGGCACGGACGTGCAGCTACATCTGCACGGACGTGCTTAATTTGGCACGTCCATGCAGGCCTTGGCAGAATGTTCTGAGTTTCTGGAGCACTTCTGCACGGACGTGCAAAGTCTGGCACGGTCGTGCACCCTCTTCTGCACGGACGTGCCAGATTAAGCATGGCCGTGCAGGCCTTGGCAGCTTGCTGAAGCTTTCTGGAACCTCCTGCACGGACGTGCAAGGTCTGGCACAGCCGTGCAGGGTCTTCTAAACCCCTTTTTTTCATCTTTTCTTCTATAATGCTCCTTTCCTTGGCTTCTTTCATCCATCTTCTTGCTTCTAACCTCGGCTTTGTATCCATGGGCTCCATTTGGTCGTTCTTTTGAACCTAGAATCTCAACAAAAACACCAACAACCCGTGAAGCATATGATACACAAGAATTGCATAATAATAGAGTAAAAATGAACCAAAACGCAATTTATATCAAGTAAACTAGGTTCAAAACACCCTAAAATCGTATCAAATAGCAAGTTATCAAATCCCCCCAAGCTAAGCTTTTGCTCGTCCTCGAGCAAAACAAAAATGTCAAACCAAAGGAGGAAAACAAATTGCTAATCATCAATCCAAGGAGAGGCAACAAGGGGGAAGCATACATAAACAAATCCGCATGGTGACAACCATCATCACTTTTAGCACAAGTGAGAAGCAATTTAAACCTCTAAGTCGCCTTAGAGGACGAGTTTTTATCTCGTGAGGGTTTCCAATGAGTTTGCCCCACAACTCACGCAGTCCACAGCACATCGCCAAAAATCACACAATTTCAATTTTTCGCCCAAGTCAACTCATCGGGATATGAGACACAAGCAAGACAAGTGAACGACTTTCAAGAATTACCGATCATACAAATGTACACATGAGTTGGGGGTAGAGAGGAAAACTAAAGAAGGTTGCACTAGGATACTTCCTTTGGCCTTTTACTAGTTCATTAGAGCACACCTAGATATTCCAAAGTTGTAATGAGCCCTCTTTCGGTTATAAAATCTCAAAATGCTAGTCCACCTCCCAAAATGCACACCCAAGGCCCCTTAATTACACTCTAACTCGGGAATTTCATAAGAAACAATAAGCAACAAATTCGACAATGTGTGGGAGGCATCCACAAGTTGACCTCTAAAGAAAAGAAAATCAAAATTTTGAGAATTTTTGGGGGAGTTTTTTTTTTTGTTCTCCCTTCTTTTCTATTTATTTTTTTTATATTTTTTTTTTCATCATTTTTTTTACATTATTGCCCTCGCCTCTTTTAACTGTGAGCGGCTCTTTCTTTATTCGAAACGTGTGGCTTATTATGCCACTTATTACACATAATACAAGTATAACCAATTCCCTAATAGAGTTTCATTTCGGGGAGGAAGTGAGGCACATTAAGGGCACAAGGGACCGCAATTTGACTCAAACATATCCTACTTTGGGCAAATTTAACAATATCCTATGCTAGATGTGCAATTGAGCATTCATCGACTTTCATTTCATATACACTAATGCAACCAGGATTAATAGACCTCTAAATGACCCCAACTCTTGCATGCACCCTTCTAAAAGAACTTTTACTCATCACTCAAGAGTCAAGCAAGCAAAACATATTAGCGTCGTCATTTGAGTTTCATCCTTGGGCAATCTTTTCATTATTCAATATTTTTTCGTTTTTCGAATTTTTTTTTTTTTTTTTTTTTTTTTTTTTTTGAGTAAGAAATGAAAAATTACAGCATTGGGCTAGCTAAACTAAGCATAAAAAAAAATAATAAAAAAAAACTATACAACTAAATGAAAAGATAAGAGAGGTATTCACAAGATAAGAAATTTGGATTTAGGGTATTGGATTTCAAAGGGAGCAAATTTGGATTTAAAGGATTTGGATGTTAGGGAAGAAGAGAATGGGAAAAACCAACATGCAAACTCAATCATGGAAACACGAAAACACAACACGAACCAATGACACATGAGAGAACACTCCACTCCCCCCAAGCTATCATAAACATTGTCCCCAATGTTAAAGCAATGCAAGCACAAAGAGAAGGGGAGGAAGAAACTAACTCATTGGTTCGGGCCCCCTTGGGAGCTTGAGCCCCCTGGGTAGAAATGCCGGTACATAGTGCGGAAATTGCCCAACTCCGATCTGAGACCTTCGAAACTTGTTCTCATGTTGTCAAAAGAAGTCCTCATATCTTCGTTTGATCTCCTTAAGGTCTCGAATTCGGTGGTCATGCGGGCAAAATTCGCATTCATGTTGGCTACCTGCTGCTCAAAAGAGATGTATGGGTTATTTTCACCCACACCTTGATCTTGGTAACCCTCTTGGTCCCCTTGTTGGAACTCGTGTTGTTGATGAAATTGCTGTTGCTGAAATTGTTGATGATGTTGGTGTTGTTGAAATTGTTGATGATGTTGCTGCTGTTGTTGTTGTTGTTGATGGAATTGTTCCTCACCGCCTTGGGGTTGGTCATCTTCTCCACCCGGAATCCACTCAAAATCCGGCTCAAAGACCCAATTCTCGGGGTTGTAAATAACCGTGGCTTCCGGATTTGGCAAAGTTGCATAGGGGCGCCTACTTACCATCCACGTGTAGGTCCTACCCTCTTCATCTTCCTCCAACCAATGCATAGCCTTGAGGGAGCGGATGTCAAGTGTCGTTGGCCCGGGAATGATTTCCAAATCTGCAAAATTAAGATCGAGAAAAGCAGCAATAATAGTGATCATCCCCCCAATTGTTATCACTCCACTCCCCGAGGATACATCATCTAGGTGGTCTACAAGCCAAGCCCCTAAGTTCAACCTCTCGTCACCCTCACTCAAGTGCCAAAGGAAAAGCAACTCACGGTTAGAAACTACACCCACACTATCTCCCCTAGCAAAAATAGTATTAGCTATTAGGCGCTGGGATAGTCTAAAGGCGGGGTGTACTATGGCCGTGGCCTTGTCGGTCCTAGGATCTCTAGTAAATAGGCCGGTGATTTTTCTCCAAAAAGATCCCGAGTTATGCTTTCGGGAAGGCTTATCCTTAGGTCCGAATTTGCCATCCGTTGGCCACCCAAATGCTTGGTTCACTTGTTCTATGGTCATCTTGTGATGGGTGTTCATCAATTGGAAGGTCAGGTAACGGGGGTTGTTGCGGTTATCTCGGTGGACATATAGTGAGGAGAGGAATTCTAAGGTAAGCCGTTTATAGGTGTTAGCATGCATTTCTAACCAATTTGGGACACCGGTTTGAAAAAAAAGTTGCCTCACATCATTCTCTACGCCTAAGGCTTCGGCTACCTCATGGTTGTAAAATTTCGTTGGCCGAATTCTTCTCCTACTAATTCTTAGGTAGTTGTCCATGAAATCCGAATTATTAAAGACAATACCTAGGGTGTCCACTTGTGGTGGTTCGACGGTTGATGGTGGTGGAGGGTTTCTAAGCCTAGCGGATGAGGTGTTTCTTGGTTGGTTTCTTCTTGACATGATCAAAAAAAAAAGTTTTAGAACACTTCAAGCAAGCACAACACCTAATGAACAAGTATTTGAACACACAAGGCTCTAAGTCTTCCACCTAACCAACACACAACAAGAACAAGCCCGAAAATTGAAATTTACCAACAATGATCTTATCAATTCAAACAATCAAACATCAAAATTGTCAATGTGCACAATTTACCAACAACAAATCAACAATCCAACACCAAAAGCATCCATACTCACACAAACCTATCACCAACCAAAATTTCAATGCTCTCAATTCACGCAAATTTTTTTTTTTTTTTTTTTTTTATACTACTAAACTATCAACAATCACAATTACTTAACAAAATGTCAACAATTTCAACTATTACTACTCATAAAATCGACCAACAAGCATTTAAACTACAAAGGAAGAACTTGAGATTAGAAAGATTATACCAAGAATATCGTGGGTGTAGAACCCGCAAATGAACCTTTCTAGTACTCCTTGTTGTTTATTGATGGTCCTTGTTCACCCAATTTGCTTAAAGAATCAAAATTCAAGAAACCCCCAAATCAATTTTGAAAGTTAGGGTTTGAGAAAATTTTGGTACTTTGGGGTTTTGATGGTGAAAAGGGGTAGTAATTTGTGAAGAAGGTTGAAAGAGGAGTGAAAATTGTAGATTAGAGTTGGGATTTAAGTGAAAAATGGAGTTTGAAGAGTGAGAAATAGGAAGTATGGAGTTTGAAGGAATAGTATGAAGTATGGAGTATGGAGGATGAAGGAGAATTTGAGTATGAAAGAGGAGTGAGAATTGTGAGTATGGGGGGGGGGGTCTTTGCTATTATAATTTTTTTTATTTTATTGTTATTTTATTTTTTTATTTTTTTTTTAGTAAGAAACCGTCATATTGCTGTGCAGGCTGAATCTGCACGGACGTGCAGATTTTGGCACGGACGTGCAGATTCCTGGCAGAATGGCAATCTGTTCTGTCTTCGAGCGCACGGACGTGCAGTAGTTGGCACGGACGTGCGAACCTTCAGATTTCACTAGTCAGGTTCTGCTTTCGTCTGCACGGACGTGCG
This sequence comes from Chenopodium quinoa, assembly GCF_001683475.1. Lineage (NCBI taxonomy): Eukaryota > Viridiplantae > Streptophyta > Magnoliopsida > Caryophyllales > Amaranthaceae > Chenopodium > Chenopodium quinoa. Next base: position 3,017,736 of record NW_018743212.1, on the reverse strand, counting down.
ATGTTCTGCACGTTCGTGCAGACCTGATGGTGCACGATTTCTTCTTCTTTCCCCTTTTTTTTTATTTATAGAAACCTACAAAAAATATATATATATAAGTAAAAGAAAAAAAAAAAGGGATAAAAATAATAATAAAACAAATGAAATAATAATAATTGAGGGGGAGTGAGGAATTCGGGTTGCCTCCCGGTAGCGCTTCTTTAACGTCACTAGCTTGACGACATTGCGGGATCAAATGTTAGTGAGGAATATCGAACTCATCAAGGTGAACAACTTTTGCCTCTTCATTCAAAAAAACATCAAAGTACGCTTTTAGCCTTTGGCCATTTACTTTGAACGGTTCACCATTCTCTTTGGCAATTTCGATTGCACCATATGGGAACACCTTCTTGACGGTAAAAGGTCCACTCCATCTTGATTTTAGCTTACCCGGAAACAACTTCAACCGGGAATTGAATAGTAGGACCTTGTCACCTTCCTTGAACTCTCTTTTGTTGATATGCTTGTCATGCCAAGCCTTGGTCTTTTCCTTGTAGATCCGTGCATTCTCATATGCATCCAATCTTAGATCTTCCAAGGCATGGAGGTCAAGTAACCTCTTTTCACCGGCACTTTGAAGGTCAAAGTTCAACATTTTAATAGCCCAATGAGCACGATGCTCAAGTTCTACCGGTAAATGGCATGATTTCCCATATACTAGCTTATAAGGGGTGGTGCCAATGGGAGTCTTGAATGCGGTGCGGTAGGCCCATAGAGCATCATCTAGCTTCGTAGACCAATCCTTTCTAGACCTATCCACCGTCTTCTCTAAGATAACCTTTATCTCCCGGTTTGAAATTTCGGCTTGACCACTTGTTTGAGGGTGGTAAGCCAATGACACCTTGTGCCTCACACCGTACTTCTGAAGAAGAGCTTGGAAGGACCGCTTTGCAAAATGCGAACCTCCATCACTAATGACGGCACGTGGCACCCCAAACCTCGGAAAAATGACCTTCTTGAAGAGTTTGACCACCACCTTAGCATCATTAGTAGGAGATGCAACCGCTTCTACCCACTTTGACACGTAATCGACGGCCACAAGAATGAATTTATTCCCAAAAGAGGTTGGGAAAGGCCCCATAAAATCTATGCCCCATACATCAAAAATCTCCAACTGAAGAATGTTGTTCAATGGCATTTCACTTCTTCTTGAAATATTGCCGGTTCTTTGACACCGGTCACAAGCTTTCACTACACCCCACACATCTTTGAACATGGAAGGCCAATAGAAACCACATTGTAAGATCTTTGCCAAAGTTTTGTTAGCACTCATATGTCCTCCACAAGGTGATGAGTGACACATTGTGATAACACTTTCAATTTCATCATCCGGGACACACCTTCTAAAAAGGCCATCAACACCTTGTTTAAAGAGCAAGGGGTCGTCCCAAAAGTATTGGCGAATATCATGAAGAAACTTCCTTTTTTGTTGATAGGTGAGGTCAGGAGGAAGAATAGAGCAAGACAAGTAGTTTGCAATGTCCGCAAACCATGGTGCCGGTACTTGAAGGATAGCAAATAGTCGATCATCCGGAAATGAATCATCAATTGGCAAGTTATCAAGATCACCTACAAAGATAGGCAACCGTGAAAGATGATCGGCCACAACATTTTCGGCACCCTTCTTGTCTCTAATCTCAATATCATAATCTTGCAAGAGCAAGACCCACCGTATCAATCTTGGCTTAGGTTCCTTCTTAGACAAGAGGTACTTCAAGGCCGCATGGTCGGTGAAAACTATGACCTTAGAGCCCAACAAGTAGGACCTAAACTTCTCAATTGCATGAACAATGGCTAGAAACTCCTTTTCCGTGGTTGTGTAATTCCTTTGTGCCTCATCCAATGTTTTGCTAGTATAATAGATAGCATGGAGCTTCTTGTCCTTCCTTTGTCCAAGAACAGACCCAACGGCGAAATCCGAAGCATCACACATAAGCTCAAAAGGAAGTTCCCAATTAGGGGGTTGAATTATAGGAGCCGAAATCAAGGCTTCCTTCAACCTATCAAATGCTAGCTGACAATCATTAGTAAACACAAAAGGGGCATCTTTTACCAACAATTGAGTGAGCGGCTTTGCGATTTTTGAAAAATCCTTTATGAACCGGAGGTAAAAACCCGCATGTCCAAGAAAGCTCCTTATCCCCTTCACATTGTTAGGGGGTGGGAGGCGCTCAATTACTTCAATCTTGGCACGATCTACCTCAATGCCCCTACTAGAAATCACATGACCAAGAACAATTCCCTCCTCTACCATGAAATGACATTTCTCCCAATTCAAAACTAAGTTCACCTCTTGACATCTTTTTAACACTTTAATCAAGTTTGAAAGACAAGTGTCAAAAGATGAACCAAAAACAGAAAAGTCATCCATGAATACCTCAATTGATGATTCAAGCATGTCGGAAAAAATAGACATCATACACCTTTGAAATGTGGAAGGTGCATTACAAAGCCCAAATGGCATTCTTCGATATGCGAAGGTGCCAAAAGGACATGTGAATGTAGTCTTTTCTTGGTCCTCGGGGTGGATTGGAATTTGAAAGAATCCCGAGTATCCATCCAAGAAGCAATAATGACTATGTGATGCTAGTCTTTCCAATATTTTATCAATGAAGGGGAGTGGGAAGTGGTCTTTCCGGGTGGATTTATTCAATTTTCGATAATCAATGCACATCCTCCACCCGGTGATCGACCTCGTAGAAATGGTCTCACCCTTATCATTTTTGATGATGGCCATGCCTCCCTTTTTAGGCACAACTTGAACCGGGCTAACCCACTTACTATCGGAGATAGGATAGATTATGCCCGCCTCAAGAAGTTTTAAAACTTCCTTTTTTACCACTTCCTTCATATTGGGATTGAGCCTTCTTTGGTGCTCAATCGAGGAAGCATGATCATCATCAAGTAGAATTTTATGCATGCATATGGTGGGACTTATCCCCTTAATGTCATCAATTTTGTACCCAATGACATCTCTATACTTCCTTAAAACAACTAGGAGTTTCTCAAGAGAGGTGTCATCGAGCTTAGCATTGACAATAACGGGATAATTCTCACTATCATCAAGAAAAGCATATTTAAGTAGAGGGGGAAGGGGTTTAAGTTCAACCTTAGGAGGAGGCGTAGTCCACTCCTCTTTTGCCTCCACGTTAAGCACTTCAAATTTTATCATCTCGTGGGCCAAAGGTTGGTTGAGCAAGAGATCATACCCCTTTGCTTCTTCACCCTCCTCAACAAAGCTTCCCGTTAGGGTAGCTTGTAAAGGATCTCTTTCATACAATCTTTCTCGGAACTCTTCTAAGTCCCTCTCCAATGTGTCAATTCTATGAACTTCATCAATCAATGGCTTTTTTAAAGTTTGTGAGAATGAAAATGAAATTTTCTCATCTCCCACATTTAAAGTCAATCTTCCTTCCTTCATATCAATCACCACTCTCGCGGTGTTCAAAAATGGTCTCCCCAAAATGAGGGGTACTCTTGAATCTTCTTCCATCTCCATTACTACAAAATCACACGGCACAAATACTCTTCCAACTTGAACTGACACATCTTCAAGAATCCCCAAAGGTAGCCTAACCGTGCGGTCGGCTAGTTGTAAGGACATTCTTGTTGGTTTCAAGTCTCCAACTTTCAAGGTCTTTGCAATAGAATAGGGCATCAAGCTCACACTTGCCCCAAGATCACATAAAGCATCCATAGCTTCCAAATCTCCAATCTTCACCGGTATTGCATAGCTACCGGGGTCACCAAGCTTTTGGGGAAGCTTGTTTTGGATGATTGCACTCACCTCCTTAGGAAGGGAGATGGTTGCACTCTCTTCAAGCCTACTCTTGTTGGATAGAAGATCCTTCAAAAATTTTGCATAGGTAGGCATTTGTGACATAGCATGAAGGAAGGGGATGTTCACTTGAAGTCCTCTCATGACTTCAAGAAATTTTGAAAACTTCTCATTCAACTTCTTCTCTACAATTCTATGAGGAAACGGAATGGGGGGCTTATATACTCTCATAGGGGGCTTTTCTATTCTTTCTTCATCTCCCTCGTCTTTCTTTGTGGCTCCCTCATCACTCTTTTGCTCTTTTCTCTCAACTTCAACTACTTCATTTTCAAAATCATCCTCACTTCTCACCACAACTCTCTCATCTCTCTTTTGTGTCTCCTCCTCACTCATAACCGGGCCCTCATAACCCCTTCCCGATCTCAAAGTGATAGCCTTAGCTTGCTCCTTTGGGTTCAATACCGTTGAGCTTGGAAAGTGACCACTAGGATTGGAGGATGAACTTCCAACTTGTTGTGCAATTTGAGCCAATTGGCCCTCCATTATCTTATTATGTGCTTGGAGTTGTTGGATGTTTGCATTCATCTCCGCATTGTTCCTTATTTGTTGAGTCATGAAAGTTTCAAGAACGAACTCAAGGCTAGTCTTTTGAGGAGGTGGAGGAGGAGGAGCGGGTTGGTTATATTGTGATCTTTGGTGGTTTTGATCCCTTTGGTTGGGATGGCGGTATGGAGCTTGTTGGTTTTGTGATTGAGGTTGGTTGTAGTGGTTTTGAGGTTGGGTTTGATTTTGGTTGTAGTTATTTTGTGGGGGGCCTTGGTTGTATTGCTTCCATCCCGTGTTATGTTGGGGCTTCCAACTTTGATTGTGGGATTGGGAGTATTGTTCATTCCTTTGCCCAATTGCCGCCGCTTGCTCTTGATTCGTTGAGTTGCAATAAGAGGACAAGTGATCATTTCCTCCACAAGTCTCACAAGACATGACTTGCGAGGAAGAGCTTGAGGGTGTGAGGGTGGCTTGATCTAGCTTGTGAGCTAGAATATCAAACTTTGATGCAATAAGATCTATTGCACTAAGATCATGAATTCCGCCCTTCTTTGTTTGAGGTTGCCTTCTATCACCTCCATATGCATAATGCTTGGCCACTTCTTCAATCATCTTGTATGCATCGTCCACCGATAGCTTTTTGAGGCTACCACCGGCCCCGGAATCAAGGTTGGCCCTTGAAATAGGAGTAAGACCGTCATAGAAGCTTTGTACAATGATCCATGATGTAAAACCATGGTGGGGGCATTTCCTTGTGTAATCTTTGAAACGCTCCCAAGCTTCACTCAATGTTTCATCAATGTCTTGATTGAAATTGGTGATCTTTCTTCTTAGTTCGGCGGTCTTTTCCGGAGGACAATACTTTCCAAGAAAGGCTCTAGTGACTTCGTCCCATGTACTCAATGATCCCTCTTCAACCGTTCTCAACCAATGTTTTGCTTTATCACGGAGGGAGAATTGAAACATGTGCATACGGATGAACTCTTCCGAAATGTTGTTTTGCTTGATAGTTGTACACAACTCAAGAAAGTTGTCCAAATGAGCAAAAGGACACTCATGAGGACTACCTCCGAATTGATCGCTTTGAATCATACGGATGAGTTGAGGTGAAAGTTCAAAGTTGTTTGCATTTGTGGTGGGAAGACGTATGCCACTCCGAAGTTGGAATGCGTTGGGGTGGTCATAGTCTCTTAACAATGGTTGAGGAGGATTCTCTCCCATGTTATCTTCTTCGTTAGTTCCAAAAACCTCTTCCGGATCGGAATCCGAATATACAATGGAAAACTCGGGTGTGCCTTGCAAGAGTCTCCTCACGTTTCTCAAAGTCCTATTTAGCTCTGGATCAACGGGAATAAGCGGTGATTGCTTACTCTTTCGTGTCATGCAAAGTCAAACAAAGCTAAGAAAAACGTTAGCAATGACTATCGCAATTTAAACACACATAAACAAAAATTAAGGTAAGAAAACTACTATACATATACACACATCTAGTCTCATTCAACAATAATACATTCAATGTGACTTTGCCTCCCCGGCAACGGCGCCAAAACTTGATAGGCCGTCGTCGAGCCTACCAAAGATAATAATTCCTATCTTGGTCTCACTAACAATAGTAAGGGTAAGAAAGGGTCGAACCCAAGAGAGGCGTTGAATCAACCACCGAGTACTACCGTTTAAATAAGCTAAACGAATTCTAAATTGGGTTGGTTTTTAGTAACTTCTTCTAACACAATTCAACTAAGCTAAGAGGAGGTTAACAATATTAAGAGGAATCTAGGGCTTGGGTTATACCACTCAACTTCATCACAAATCACAATTAGCATGCAACAATCAAGGTAAATTAATGGGATAAATTAGGGGAAGTCATCTAAAGCACCCAACTACTCTCTCAAGCTAGAGGGATTACTTGAATCATGAATACGACCTACTCTCGTGGTTACATAGCATAAAACAAGTGTTAAAGCATAATCACGATGACATAAACATTCCCTTGACCGGTAATCCCTATTCTCATGGCATTTCGGGTCAATCAAGCATAAGGGAGCTAACTCAAGTTCATCTCTCGATCCTTCGTTGAGAAAGCTTGGATAAATAGTTCTAGCAATGGCCATATACAAGAACTAAGCAATTAAACCACTTAAGCTCAACTAATTAACATCCCACAACAACCAAATTAGCACATGCAACAAGTAATTAGTGACTACATTGAGGGTTTTGCCCAAACCCTAGAATTTAGACTACTCACAATCCATGGGGGTTAAAGCAATTAAAGATTTCAAGCAATTCATGAACAAATTCAAACTAAGGATTAAGCTAATTAACAATCCAAAACATGCAAGAACTAGCAAATAATTAACAACAAAGTAATGAGAAGTAGAAAAGATGAGTAAGAAATGGTTACTATGAAGCTTCAAGGTGAGCAACAATGGTGGATTTTGTCTTCTACAATGATTGAATTTGAATAATTCCAAGCTAATAATTGAGAACTAACTAATGATTTGAGAATTTAATGTTCTAAGACTACAAACTAAGAGAAAAGCTCTGAAAAACTGCCTCCCCCCTACAAATGAGCTCTAAAGGGGTATTTATATGACCCCCAAATAAAAAGGACGGAGAAAACAAGGAAAGAGTTCGACTGCAGGTCTGCACGGACGTGCCAGATTTGGCACGGACGTGCAAGGCTAAGCACGGCCGTGCCAAGTTTGGCACGGACGTGCAGAGGGGGCAGAATTGAGGCAGAACGTACTGCTAAGAATCGAGCAGTTCCGCACGGACGTGCAGATATTGGCACGGACGTGCAGCTACATCTGCACGGACGTGCTTAATTTGGCACGTCCATGCAGGCCTTGGCAGAATGTTCTGAGTTTCTGGAGCACTTCTGCACGGACGTGCAAAGTCTGGCACGGTCGTGCACCCTCTTCTGCACGGACGTGCCAGATTAAGCACGGCCGTGCAGGCCTTGGCAGCTTGCTGAAGCTTTCTGGAACCTCCTGCACGGACGTGCAAGGTCTGGCATAGCCGTGCAGGGTCTTCTAAACCCCTTTTTTTCATCTTTTCTTCTATAATGCTCCTTTCCTTGGCTTCTTTCATCCATCTTCTTGCTTCTAACCTCGGCTTTGTATCCATGGGCTCCATTTGGTCGTTCTTTTGAACCTAGAATCTCAACAAAAACACCAACAACCCGTGAAGCATATGATACACAAGAATTGCATAATAATAGAGTAAAAATGAACCAAAACGCAATTTATATCAAGTAAACTAGGTTCAAAACACCCTAAAATCGTATCAAATAGCAAGTTATCAACTAACACGGGAGCTAACCGTGCTAATTTACAATAAACCATTCGTAAGTGGTGGAATTCCTGCGCATAAATAAAAAGGAAAATACAGCGTCCTGTACTCCCAGTAGAAGTTATGGTCAAATATAAGGTCGCATAACTCCCCCCCCCATGTTCATACTCAAGGTATATACATTCCAAGAGTTTTGGTGCGTAATCTCTTTCACTTTACGTTGTTTACATAGTTTTGTACTTGGTGATGACTCTCAAATCATAGCACAATTAGTGACCACATAATTTAATTGTTGAACCCTTTTTAATCTACCTCGGTGTCAAAGACACCTTAAACGCATAATGCGACGCAAATCCTATCCCTCGGTGTTTAAAACACCTTAAGTGCACCTAGCACCAAAATATAATTTAATCCTCGTGTACATAGACACTTAATAGCTCCTTCCTCATGCTTATAGCATCAATAAAAATTATATGAACCATAATAAAATTCCTTTTCAATATTCCAAACCAAATTAAACACTAGGTTTAATTAAACATGCTCCCTATCATGCCAATAATAAAAGTATGGTTCACAACCAACATGCCAACATAATTAATTCCAATCACCAATTCATCACAAATAATTCATACATCACAAATCATTCACCAACATCAATCCAATCAACAAATTCCAACCAACACCTATCATGATACTACTTGGAACTAATTAAACAAAGCCTAGCATGCCTCTACATATTCAAGTAATTACCAAGTACGCGAACGTACCTTGAATATGATCACAAAATCGCCACGACTAAATAAAATCACTCACTTGAAAGTCTCCTACAAACCAAAATTACAAAGAAGTATTAATACCTCTTCCACACAAATTTCCAGCAATATATATACTCTCTTTAAATAACTCATAAACCCTCTAAAATAACCTGAAATTTTATTTAAAACCCTTACTTTTATTCCCAATTAATGGGTAATTAGAAATCGTTTCAAGAAACTTAATTATAGCTTATATATAAAAAATTCCAACATTATTAAAACTTATAAAATTGCTGTAATTATGTTTTAAAACACCTATTTCAGTAATTTAAATCACCCACAATCAAATTCCATCAATATACATTAATTTAGAAACCTAGGGTTTTCAATTTGGGGCTTTTTAATTCAAAATCAAATCTGAAAATTTATATACAAAATACTTATTATTAAACACCATAAAATCATCACAAAACCCAAAAACAATAATTAGATTAAAGCTAGATTGAAATAAAAATCAAAGAACAATAATAATAACTTTTTTTTTTGTAAACCACCGGCGCACAACCACCAAAGCTGGCTGCCGCCGCCTGGTGGCTGCTACTGCCGACGAGTATTGTTGGTGGTGGCCGCCGGCCAGTGGTGGCGTGTGGTGGCCGGCCTGCGTGTGTGGTGTGTGTTTGGGTGGTGATTAAAATAAAATAAAATAAAATAAATTAAAGGGGAAGGGGAAAAATTAAGGGGAAAAGAAAATAAGAGGAGAGAGAGAATTTACCTTTGGGTGCACTCTACCTTAGTCATATGATGGGTATTTATACCCCTTCTCAAATTCCTCCTACTTAAAATTCCTTTACTTCCCTTACTGATCACTTTCCTAGTCAAACTAGTATTTTGACTTTAAAAATTATCTTTTTATAAAATAATATGCCCTAATATTTTTAAATCATGAAATAAAATATTTTCAAGATTATTAAAAAATTAAAAATAAACTTTTAATTAAAGTAATTCTTTTTAAATTAATGAAAACACCATAAATAATTCATTTCGAATTATTTAAATACTTTTAGGAAATACTTATTTAAATTAAAATACGTATAAAATTACGGGGTATTACACTGCCCCTCCACCTAGTGTAAATAAATATCCACTAGTAGATTTCGTATCCTTAGAGCAAGTTATCCAATTTACATCACTATAACCTTCAATTACAGTAGGATATTTAGTGTAATGCAAACCAAAATTTTGAGTTTGCTTTAGATAACCCAGGATATTTATTGATACTATACGAAACTAGTATTAAAGAAACAAATAATTATATATCTATTATATAATACAAATAAAACATAACACATACCTTTATAATTGATTCAAAATGTAGAGTATTATGACCCGAGCCCAACAAATCACGTTGTGTCCTTAAGACAATTTTGCTCCCTCTATGATACCCAAGGTTATTGACCAATTGTCTCCCATAATAAAACAGGTTTTGTTTCTTATAAAATGGTATTGTAATTATAAGAAACCAACGAACAAACTAGATTAAAGTAACTGCAACTATATACATGTAAATTAGAGGGAGTAATTTAAACTAATGTTCAGTACCCATAAATCAGAACAACCAACAATTATCTATAGAAAAATAAACATGGATGAAAAGGTGCAAGTAATGAACGACACAACTATTCATTATAACTAATGAATAGTTAATGAAATAGCACAACTATTCACATTAAAAATTACCATTGAAAAGTTACAGTTATCCAAATATACAATCCAAATAGTCATACAAATTGTCATACAACACTAGTCTACATTAGATACATAATTCTTCATTAATACAAAAATATTTACAAAATAAATATCCAACATCAATAATTGTCCTACAAGCTACTAGTCAAAGTTTGGGTGCAGACCCAAGATATAGATAGGGTATTGAGGCCAATTTTGCTAAACTTTAATGGTAAGAAAGTCACTTCACAATTAAAGATTATTCTGTTTACTTTAAAATAATATATTTAGTAAATTTAATTTTAGTTCAATAAAAATAATTTCGGTTCAGTAAATAGTTTCAATTCTGTAAAATAATTTCAGTTTGCTAAAAATCAGTAACTTTCTAGAACAGATAATCATTAAACATAATTTAAATTTAGCAAAAATAATACGACCTTATTTATTTTCAATTACAACCATAAAAAAAGTTGAACAATCCACTTGATACACTAAATTATATTGTGTTTTACAGATATCCTTCTCAAATATATATCAATAATATGGTTATTGTCTGCATCACGTTGGATACGCAATAATACTTTAAACTATATCACATCGGATACGCAACAATACCTTAAAACCATGAACACTTCAAGTTGACACCACTAAACATTGTTGAAAAATCACTTGAGATTTTAATTGCACAAAAAGTAAACAGGGTCGATTTCCTATATTAATTAAGATTGTCATTTATAGAGTAATACCTCAATCTCCTTCATAACTTATTAAATCAAATCCATTAAGATATACAAACTTTAAATTATGTCTTTCAACTGCATCCATAGTGCTATATAAGGAGTTTTCGAGGAAATAAAAATTTCAAAACAGCACTAACTACTAATCCACTGAATAAGAAAAGTTATGGCAACTACTAAGAAGTTCATGGCACTAGTCGTTGATGATGACTCTGTTAATAGAGCTATCAATCTCAAGTATTTGACTAGAAATGGTTTTGAAACTGAAGTAGCTAAAAATGGGCAAGAAGCTGTAGAGTATTTTCAAATGGGCTACAAGTTTGACTTAGTGCTAATGGACATGGAAATGCCGATAATGGATGGCTTTCAGGTACAACATATTTACTATACACTATCTCCGTTTCTTATTACGTGCAACAAAGGAATATTTTATGTCTCACAAATAAAACCCCTTTGTAACACATAATAAGAAACGGAGGTAGTATATGTATCTATGCAAAATTTACATGCTTTAGTACATATACAGGGGATACAGGGGTGGTTTTGAGCATGTGCAGGGTGGTCGATCGCACAGAGCCCTTAGTGAAACTACTATGGCCCGGTTTTTGAATTTAGTAACATATTTTTCCTAAAAAAAATGATTTTAGGGCCCAATTTAACAAAATTACACCGAGCTACTTTCAGTGTTAGCATTTGCAGCCCCGTATCTGTACATATATAATCACAAACATTAAGTCAATCATTAACAATAAACTACATTATTATTAATACCAGGCCATGCAATTGTCATGATAGAAAATTTTACGTATAGATTCTAAATAATTTATTATTTTTTCATCTTTCCAGGCTACAATGGAAATTCGAGCTTTGGGTGTGAAAAGTTTGATCATAGGCATGTCATCAACTGCTTCTCAAGTAAAGATTCAAGAGTTTGTTAGTGCTGGGTTAGATGATTTCTACCCTAAGCCTATGAATATGGCCAAACTTATAGCCATTATTCGACGCCTTGAAGACTAAGCTAATTATGTATTGCATGCATTTTATATGAAGTGTAAGAGCGTGAAATTTGGAATGAAATAAAAGTTTATAATAAATCTTGGGAATTAATAAGTTGATTATTATCATTATGAATATTATAAGTTCATTAATGAATATTTTAAGCATTGAAGCACGTATTATGAAATCTCCATTAAAGTGGCTTGTGGACTTTATCCTACAATTGAAGCATTCTACATTGAAGTGGTTTATGAGTTTTTTCCTCCATCGAAGCAGTTTCCAAGCTTTCTCCTCCATTGAAGCACCACCATCTCAACACCAACCACTAACCCATTGTCGAAGGTACTTTATTTTTAAAGAAAAAGGGAACGCCCGGAGATAAAATTAGTATCCGAATTCGTAATTAATTGATTTTCGTCTAATGTCTTTGTCTTAACAATTCTAGCTTAATCCTTGTTCATGATAATCCCAAAGTCAAATTAATCTAAAAAGGCTATATTTTGCATGGTTTTACAAATGAAAATGTCAACTTTATTAATTCGAGAAAGCAAGGTCGGTCTTCATATCAAGGGATTTTGGGTTTATTAAATTTATTGGGAAATTGGGATTTTGATTTGGGGGTATAGTGTTGAATTAAATTAGACGTTTGGGATTCTTAAATCAATTTGGAGGTTAGAATTAAAATTGATGTTTAGTAATAATCAGGTTTAAAAAATTAGGGGATTAGGAATTTGAACTGTTTATCAATTGGGTTCAAATTAGGTTTTATCATTATTCGAATTAGAGTTCATAAATTATGGTTTAATTATTAAATTAGAGTACAGTTGAGCTTTTTGTAGGAGAAATTGGATAAAAAAAAAAAGAAAAAAAAAAGAAGAAGTTGGGGACCACAAAACAAAATAGTTATTTAGATGGAAACCGTTAGTGGGAGGGTTACCCTAACTTGTTCGGTTTTGCAAAAAAAAAAAAAAAAAAAAAAAAAAAAAAAAAAAAAAAAAATTAAATGTAGTTGTTTTCAAAAGTAGTACTTTAATAGGTATTTTTGACAAAATTTTCTAGTACTTTAGGGTTCGAAAACGATGATGTAATTTGAATTATCAAATTGATGATGTAATTTGAATTAACAATATAACAACTAATTTTGATTGAGATAACATTATACTCTGTACGAATTAGTAAAGTTGATTAATTAGGTTAAATTGTAATAGGTTTAAAGTGGGTCTTTGGTGTTTTTTCCCATTTTTTTGTGATTGTTTGTTGCATTAAAAAAATGTAAATTTTTTTTCTTAAAAAACAGAAAAACTAGAGGAATCCACGTGTTATATAAATAATATTGTCTTATACAAACTAATAATTCGATCATATATACCCACAAATTTTTCGAATATTTATAAACATCGACATCTGTTCAGATATTCATCATCATCCATAAAATCAAATCGATCAATTAAGATCAACAAACCTCTTTAATCTAAGTTTACGTCTATATGAAGGAGTTGTTAGAAGATTTATTGATTACTTCAAAACCATTTACTAGTCTAGTAAAGAAGAAAAATTAAGTTAACTCCGAAAAAGTTCACTGCTTTGTTTGTTGGTGACGACTACACTAACAAAGCCATGCATCAACCTAAAATATATCGGTAAAAATGGACTGGAATTGATTTTTTGTACAGAAAAAATAGAGGAATCCACATGTTATATTAATAATATTGTCTTTTACAAAGTAACATTTTGATCATATTATCACAAAGTTTTTGGATATTTGTAAAGATCGACATCTGTTCAGATATTCTTTATTATTTATAAAATCAAATCAATTAAGACCGACATACCTTTTTAATGTAATTTTACGTCTATATAAAGTAGTTGTTCAAAGAAAATGATTACTTCAAAACCATTTTTTAGTTTAGTAAAGAAGAAAAAAAATGGTAACTCCTAAAAAATTCAATGCTTTGATTGTAGGTGATGACTCCACTAATAGAGCCATCAATAAAAAATATTTAGGTAAAAATGGATTTGAAATTGGAGTAGCTAAAAACGGGCAAGAAGCTGTAGAGTATTTTCAAGTGGGTTACAGATTTGATTTAGTGTTGATGGACATGGAAATGCCTGTTATGGATGGTCTTCAGGTACATCAACTGATTAATTGTATGCATCTTTAATAAAATTTACATGTGTTTACACATATATAATTATGTCAAAGCAATCATTAACTATATGTCTAAACACATTTACTAATTAATATTATGGCATTGTTACAACAATTAATTTTTTTTTTTTTTTTTTTTTGGGTACAAATTCTACATTGTTATGTAATTAATTTGATATGTCTTTTTCATCCACCTAGGCAACCGGGGAAATCCGAGCTTTGGGGGTAAGGAGTTTGATCATTGGAATGTCTTCAACATCCTCACAAGTGAAGATTCAAGAATTTGTTAATGCTGGTTTAGATGCTTATTACCCTAAGCCTATGAACATGGCTAAGCTTGCAGCCATTGTTGGTTGTCTTATTAATTGAGTCTCTATTGCATGATTGTGTCTTGCAGTTTATATGATGAAGTGAGAGTCAATAAATTCGTAAAATAGTATAAAGTGGTTAAAACCAAAAAATTTGTACTTGGAGTGAACTAAAATTTAAGATGTCTTGGAATTTGTTGGGTTCATAATATGTTCTGTATTTTTTTTTAAAGGTTATAGAGTGTTACAACACATACAAATATAACTCTCTGTATTCTCTCTATGACCCCCATCCCCGAAAAACCCTAGGAACTCGCCGGAGTTCCGGCGCCACAGCTATACTCCGACGAGTCTCCTCCGCTCCTTCTCCTACTTCCCTTCTCCTCTTCTTCTATCCCCTTCTCTGCGTTTAGGCGTTTCCATCATAAAAAAATCCGAGCCGACGCCCTCACCTCTTCTCTTAAAGATCAATTAATACCATATTAGAAGGTGTTTTTGTGAGTCCTTTTCCGACTAAGAAGATTTCGAGAAGGCCCTGTATAACCCAACTTAGAGTGGAAGTTTCACGTTCAAAGGATTTCGCCGGCGAAATAAGGTCTAAGGACTAGGCCTAACCACTACTAGAAAACAATCAAATTACGACGGATTGCTTCCGACGGACACGAAATTTCGTCAGAAAAAGCGAAATTTCCGATGGATTTTGTTTCCGTCGGAAATTTCCAACGAATTCAACAATTTTGACGGAATTTTGTGCTTTCCGACGGATTTTCCGTCGTAAATTACAATTTTCGACGGAATATAAATCCGTTGGAATATAATTAAAAAAAAACTTTTTTTTACCAAACCCTAAACTCCCCCTTCTATTTCCGCCAACCTTCTATTCTCCTTCTTTTTCTCTCTCCTCTTCTCCCTCGTTCTCTGCGCTTTCTCCTTCTTTCTCTTACATCTTCTCCTTCCCTTTCTGTCTTCTCTTTCCTCTTCTCCTTCCCTTTCTCTCTTCTCTTTCCTCACCTATTTTCTTCGTCACCAGCGTAGGGTTGGGGTGTTGATTTGGTCTTCTTTCTCGCCGGCGTGGAGGTGCGGTGTTCTCTAGAAATTAATGGTTATTCAGGTCAAATTCGACAATGAAATCTCTAGAATTTGGCCATAATAAACCAAATTCGAGGTGACATTTACAGCAAAATTCGATTTTAAAGGTATGTTTTCTTGTTTTATAATTTTTTTTTAATTGTTTTGTAAATTTTTGGATTGTAGTTGTGGTTTTGGGCGGTCGTGGTGGGTGGTTTTAGGTGGGTAGTTGGTCGGAATAGGTAGGGTTAGGGTGGTAGATCCGAGTTTTGTTTCGGTGGGTTTAGGGTGGTAGATCTGGGTTTGTTTGGGTGTGTTTAGGTTATGGACACTACTAGAAAACAGACTATTTCCATCAGAAACACCCAGTTTTCCGTCGAAAACGTGTTTGTAGGAAAAATGACCTTTTTCGACGAAATTCAGACTTCGGAAGAGGTTTCTCTGCCCCGAAAAAGTCCGTCGGAAATTTCCGACGGACACAATTCCACCGGAATTTCCGACAGAAAAATGCTACAAAAAAAAAGGCCCAACACCACCCCTACCAACCCCCCTAACCCGTATCACCACCCCACTAGACGCCCAACACCACCCACAACCCGACCACCAAAACCTCCACCAGAACCCCACCACAGCCACCTCTAACCACCAATAAAAAAATAAATAAATAAAATAAAAAAAACCACACAAACCAGACCCTTACCCACCACCTCCCACACCTACCACCGTCATATCCCCCAGATCTAGTCTCCTACCATCACCACCACCGCCTGAAAAACCCCGCAACCCACCCTAACAACTAGACTGACCAACTTAACCCACCCCACATTACCCTAACCTACCCAAATCCAGATCTACCACCTAAACCTACCCAAACCAAACCCAGATCTACAAACCAAATCATAACTAATCCAGCCAAACCACCCATCCTAAGCGAACCACCCCACCACCCACCTAAAACCACCGCTCACGATGCCGAAAACCACAACCCAAAAGTTAACAAAAAAAAAAAAAAACTACAAACAAGAAACAATACCTTTAAAATCGAAATTGGCTATGAATTTAACCTCGAATTTGGTTTAATAAGGCCAAATTCGACCATAAAAACATGGTCAAATTTGATCTTAAAAACCATTATTTGTTTGACACCACCACCACCACCATTTGCTTATGCTTGATAAAGAGAGGTGTGAAGAGACAAAGATAGAAGGGGCGTGAAGAGAAGAGGAGAAAGAAAGAGAAGAGGATTGAAAGGGCATGAGAATGAAAGACAGATTTCAAAGAAGAAAAGAAGAGGAGAGAAGAAAAAGAAGAAGAGAGAAGAGAGAAAGGGCGTGAAGAGAGAAGAGAATTGGGAAATGAAGGGGGCAGGGACGGCACATGTTATTAGGGTTTGTGGGTTTTTCGTTTTCTTTTAAATTAAAAAAAAATGCTAATTCCGTCGAAATTGGCCTTAAAATCAGTCGGAAATTTCCGACGGAATTAAATCCGTCGGTATTCTCTGACGGGGAATTAAATCCGTTGGAATTATTATATTTCCGTCGGAAATGAAATATTTTTCGATGGAATAAAATTCCGTCGGAAATTTCCGACGGATTCTCGATGGAAATTAAATCCGTCGGAAATTTCGTATTTTTCGACGGAATTTCATGTCCGTTGGAACATATTCGTCGAAATTGACTGTTTTCTAATAGTGAGATATGGGTTAGTTGGGTGGTTTAAGGTGGGTGGGTTCGTATTAGATGGGTTTAGGTGATAGATCTGGGTTAGTTGGGTGGTTTTAGGTGGGTTAGGGTTAGGTTGGTTAAGGTGGTTGGTTTGGTGGGTGGGTTAAGGTGGTCGGTCTGGTGGGTGGGTTCGGGTTAGGGTGGGTTAAGGTGGTGGGTTTGGTTTAAGTGGGTTAAGGTGGTGCGTCTGGTGGGTTAAGGCGGATTTGTTGGTTAGGCGTGGTGGCGGTGGGGGCTGGCAGCGGTGGTTTTTTTTTTTATTTTCTTCCTTGAAGTTTCCGACGGAATTCCCGTCGGTAATTTCCAACAGAATACGGCCCTTCAAAAATTTCTGACGGACTGTATTTCGTCGGAATAGTGTTTTCGACGGAAATTCCGTTGGAAAAAGTCGATTTTCCTACAAAATGTTTTCCAACAAACGGTTCCGACTGAAATTCTGTAATTCCATCGAAACGGGTTTTCCGACAGAAAACAGGATGTTTTCAACGGATTTTTTCCATCGTAATTTGGTTGTTTTCTAGTAGTGAACGCCTCCGTCAAAGGTCATTAGTAATTTTGCCCGTGACGAAAACGGTTAAGTTAGGGTTAGGGTTTCATGGGTCCTTGCGCTGGAGGGCTAAGCCTAACGCCGCCGTCACAAGTGGTTCGTGACGGAAACAGTGAAGTTAGGGTTAGGGTTTTGAGGTTCTTTGCTTTTATGGTTTCGAATTTCGGGTCTGAAAGGTGCTCTTTGATATGTTCTTATCTAATTATGTTTTTTCTTGTTGTCAATTAGAGTTTGCTTTACTTTATTAATTTCTTTATGGTTAATTTTAGTCTATCTTGGTTGTTGTTCTGCATTTTTTGTTGTATTGGCTATAGTTTATTGGATGGTTGTGTGCAGAGGGAGTTTGGATCCTTTGTTAAGGGTTTTGGTTTTGTTGTAGTGTTGGGAGAGTTAACAGGTGTTGTCATTGTTTGGGGGACGAACAAGAATTTGACCGTGGCTAGGGTGAAGTGTGTGTTGTGTTGGAATGATTATTGTTGTCATTCTTTTCCCTTCTCTGTAATGATCATTGTGATCGTTACTCTTGAAATTTTATATCCAAAGCAGGCGCCCAAACTTTGTTTGGGGGTTTCTTGAGCCTCGATATTGTCAAATCTTTCTTGCCAACAAGAACAACTTATGAATGAAAGGTCATGTGTCCAAGTGACCTGCTTTAAGGCTTTACTTGTTGATAAGTTGATCCCACTAGGTAAGGTTACACTAGCCATGATCGAACAATTTCGGTACTCTCTGCTCTCTTTGTGTTTTGAAGTATGTATTCGCTCCTTGGCCTATAAGGAAGTCCTAATCTGCAACATGTCCGGCCAACCCCAGTTATGTTATATTGTTTTTAGTGTCGAAAGTTGTAATGGCTTAAATGTTAAAAGTCATGTAGTGGTAAGTTTTAGTTTGTATTTCGTATTTTGTAAACTCTGATTTTATTAATATAATTTGCTATTGTAAGAAAAAATAAAATAAAATAAATAAATAAAAAAAACATTTGAGTTTTTTTGTTTTCCCTTTCACTTATATTTTATGAGTTTTTGGCAAGTAATGTATGTTATTTCATGCCCTTACCCAAGATGGATAAAATAAAATCACAAACCTGTATAAGATCAATTAACTTTATGAAGATTCTATATATCATCCCTTAAAATTCATTTTTCCTTATCGTTGATTTTTTTTTTTTAAATCACCTTTTATCCTAGGTTGAGGTTCCAATTAAAGCTACATCATCTCGACCTAGCCCATCGCTGAATTGCCTGGGCAATTGGTCTAAGTTGCACCCTTGTGCACTTATTCTAGCTGCAACACCGGGTCACTAGCCCAGTTTCAAACGCGCCCTATTAAAAAAAGCCCCAAACCAAAACGAGCGCACCCACAACACCGAACATAACATTAGAACGCAGCTCACCCACACACATTTATAGAAAACCGTCACTTCCAACCGCTCTTTTTTAAAAAAAAAACATAATTTTTTAATAAAAACCGTCACTTCCAAACTTAAATTTCTGAAATTTATTTCTCCTCTCTTTAATTTTCTCTCTCTAACAATCAAACACAATTCATTCTCTCACCTCTATATGATTTTCTCTTAGTAAAAAACTGAAAAAACAACCATGGACATTCGAGAAGAGATTAAAAATCAAACGGATTCTTCCAAAAAAAGGTGGTTCAAAGAGCATCAAATCTAAGGTCTAGCATATTTTCAATATCAAAGCTAGGAATACAATGGACATCCACCACTTATACTCTCTGAACTGATGTGTTCTCATATTTCATTGTATAATGTGTAGTGAAAAACTGGCCGTTTGAGGTAAGGTATTGAATAGTTGAATGGCTTTCCCTATTTAATGCATCAGACATGCACATTTTTGCAACTTTTTACTTCATTGACATCATTCAGTTTCTACTTCATGATCTCCCCGACTCCTTGTAACAATGGCTATTCATTATAAGCATTGCAGGTTGTTCTTGATTTAGATGATACACTAGTTTATGCATATGACAATTTTTTTTAAAGTATAGTATAAATGTTCATGAAATTTTCTCAAGAAGTCTGTTTATGCATATATTCACTTTTTGAAATGGATATGTTCACATTTTTTTTATGCATATGTTCACTTTCTAAAATGCTTATGTTTACTTTAAGGAAACCAATGCATATGTTCATAATTTGAATTCGTATGTTCATTTTCTAAAATGCATATATTTAAATTTTTAAAAAACTTATAATGCGTAGGTTTCATAATCATTTTATTTTTTCATTTCTTCAATTTTCTTATGTTCATAATTAAATACCTTATGATCATAATATTTATTCTGTATGTTCATTCCGTATGAGGAATTTATGGATGATTTTATTGAGTTGGTCAAAACTTTCTGAAATGCATATGTTCATATTTTTTTTATGCATATGTTCACTTTTTGAAATGCTTATGTTCAATTCACTTCGAGAAACCAATGCATATGTTCATATTTTTAATACTTATAAAGCGTATGTTTCATAATCATTTTATCTTTTATTTCTTCAATTTTCTTATGTTCATAATTAAATACTTTATGTTCATAATATTTGTTCTGTATGTTCATTCCGTAAGAGGAATTTATGGATGATTGTTGAGTGGGTCAGAAAATCAGATAAAATTCAATTTGTATGAATTACATGTTCACAAACCTAATCAATTGAAATTAATCACAAAATCACCACATAATAAATCGAAATTCATACATAGATCAAATTGATCGAAGCTAACCAAAAATCAAATGAAATTTAATTCATAGAAATTAAAAAAAATACAAATACAATTGAAGCTAACTTAAAAAAAAAATCTAATTACAAATCAAACAAACAAAACACTTACCTGTATTGATGATCTCTTCGGGAATAACAACTAATTCCATGTTGTAATCAACAAAAAGTGAAACAAAAAAGAAAAATAATTATATAAAAAAAAAACAGAGGAGAAAGAATGAAGAACGAAGGAGAAAAAATAGAGGAGAAGAAAAATATGATGAAAATTTGGATCAAAATTATCATAGGAAAGAAAAGTGAAGAGAGAATATTTGAAAATAGGAAACAAAAAATTTAAAAAAGGAAAGCAGAAACGCAGGAATAATGTTATAGCTGCGTATAGAGGTGTACATAAACAGGACCGGACCTGAAAACCGACCTGATCCGGACCTGTTGGGACCGGACCTGACCCGGACCTGTAGATTCAGGTCCGGTCCCGGTCCTTAAAATTCAAGGTTTCCGATCCCGGTCCGGATCAGGTCCAAACCCGGGGTTTTCAGGTCTGGACCTGAAACCCGGTAAAAATGTATTTTTTTAAAAAAAACTTTTTTTTCCCAAATATCAAAACAAGAAGTCAGTTCATTTCTAACCCTAACTTAATCACTCACTCCCTAACCCACTCAGCCAACACAAGTCACACAACACACTTACAAACCCACTCCCTCACGCTGCACACTCCTCTAGCGACCACTGAATCGCGCGACTCTAGCAACCCCAGCCACTAGAACGTGCGACTCTAGCAACCGCAACCACCACATTGCGCGACTCCAGCAACCACAGCCACCAAAACACGCGACTTTAGCGACCGCAGCCACCAGATCGCGCGACTCCAGCGACTGCAGCCACCAGAACGCGCGACACTAGAGGCCGCAACCACCAGATCGCGCGATTCCAGCGAACGCAGCCACCAGAACGCGCGACTCCGGCGACCGCATCCACCAGA
This sequence comes from Chenopodium quinoa, assembly GCF_001683475.1. Taxonomy (NCBI): domain Eukaryota; kingdom Viridiplantae; phylum Streptophyta; class Magnoliopsida; order Caryophyllales; family Amaranthaceae; genus Chenopodium; species Chenopodium quinoa. The sequence continues at coordinate 2,996,357 of NW_018743212.1, read as the reverse complement.
TCGCGCGACTCCAGCGACTGCAGCCACCCAATCATACACCAATCGCCCTCTTACTCGCTTCACGATCTACCCCGACCTTCCTTTGCGACCATCTACTTTGAAGGTGGTAGATCTGGTGGTTACTGTTGTCTAGTATTTTTGGTGTTTGGGAATTGGGACTTTAGTCAATTTATACAATTTATGTAGTATTCATGATTGATAATATCAGATTTTATGTTATTATTTATTTTATTTTTTAAATAAAAAATCAAAAAATAAATAAAAAACAGGTCTATTCAGGTCCGAACCCGGACCGGACCTGATTTTTCAGGTCTAGCCCGGAACCGGACCTGTTGAATCAGGTCCGGTCTCCGGTCCTCAAAATTCCCTGATTCAGGTGCCGGTCCCAACAGGTCCGGTCCGGTTTTGGACCGGTGTACAGCCCTAGCTGCGTATAGTGGGCTGCGTTTCATGCTGTTGCAGCTAGAATAGCTACACAAGGATGCATGTAAGAATATGCGTTACCTGGGTTTGGGAAGATTTGCTGGACATGGATTCTAAGCGTGGGCCAGCATACTTTTTTTTTAGCCGAGGCAAATTCAAAATCTAATTGTTAGTTATAACTTTGTCCCATCATGAAGATGACTCGAAATGGCAAGTATGATCACTATATCTTTTGCCCAAACTTGAGTCTAGCTTGGCCCGAAACTTTCTTTGTCATAGCTCGACCCATGATCAGGCTTTAGTTCCAATGCACTTGTATAATTTTTTTTTTTTTTTTTTTTTTTTTTTTTTTTTTTTGAGGTGGTGGGTTAGTTAAAACTTAAAAGACATATGAGACCAAAATCCCTTACGAGATAACTCGGCCCAAAACAGTAAGACACACACTGGCAAGTAGAGGAAAATGTGAAGTGACCTCTCCTCTAAAATGCATATAGTGAAAATTGAACCCTACATATATAGTTACATTAAAGTTCAAATGTTCTATCCTTTCCACCAGTTTAAGCTTAGCCAGTATATACTATATACTGTTACTCAATTGCTAAACATCGCCCGCGAATCTCCACATAAAGCCCACAAAATTAGAGTGAATTGTCACTTTTGCCCTCAAAGTAAAAAACACAATTTCTTCTCTCAATTCTCTACTTCCACTTTCTCTCTCTAAAAAACTTTCCGAGCGATGTCGAGGCGGCCCGGCAAGGAAGTGGCGGCACAGGCGGCGGGTGGACAGCGGTTTTCCGGCGAGAAGGTATTTTTTATTAATTTTGTGTTTAAAAATTAAAAAAAAAAGGTCGGAGGCGGTGGTGGCGCCTAGGCCAGACGCCACCACCACGGCGGCGGCGTCTAGCCCAGACGCCACTACCACGGCGGCGGCGCCTAGGCCAGACGCCGTGACGGTGGCGGTGGCGTCTGGCCCAGGCGCCAGAACCACGGCACCGGCGTCTGGCCTAGGCGCCGCCGCCGTGGTAGTGGCGTCTGGGCTAGACGCCGCCGCCACCGTCACGGCGTCTGGCCTAGGCGCCGCCGCCTTTTTATTTTTTTTTTTAATTTTTTTTTGGTTTTAAATTTGAAATTTAATTTTCGAAAATAATTATTTTTTTTTTGATTTTTTTTTAAATTTGTTTTTCTTTTTTTTAATTTTAAATTTTATGTTTCTGATTTTTTTTTTATTTTGTTTTAAATTTTGTTGGTTTTTTTTAAAAAAATTTTATGTTCCTCTTTTTTTTTTTTTAATTTTTAATTTTATGTTCTTGTTTATTGTTCTTGTTTTTTTTTTTTGAATTAGTTTTTTTACTTAAAAAAAATTTTATGTTCCCTTTTTTTTGTTATAAATTTTTTTTAAAATTTTGATGTTCTTCTTTTTTTAAGTTTTTATAATTTTATATTTTTCACTTTGTTATTGATGACTGCAACAGGCAGAGCTGTTATTGATGAACTGCAACAGGCAGAGCTGTTATTGATGAACTGGAACGGGCCCTTGAGCAGTGGCAGTGGGCGTCACAGAGAGATTATTGATATGTCGGCAGTGCATTTATAAAACATTTTCCTAGTTGTTTGTAAAAGTTAACATTATCTGTTCTTATAATTATTATTTTAAGTTCTTAGAATTTGACATTATATTTTTAGTTTTTATAACTTTTATTTTAAGTTGTAATTAGTGGGCATACGAAAACTAAATACAGGTTCACATTTAAATGGGAAAACTAAATACGAAAATTAGAATCCGAAAATTAAATAAATGGGAAAAACATAGCAATAGCAATATTAGGTCACATAGAAAAGGCAACTAGATTGTTCCACTGCTGCACCCGGTCATGATATAACGCATCCCAGCCCTCTACGCTTGCTGTACGAATGGTGTACCACGTTGGTATAATCGGTGGGACCGGAAAATCGGGTGACAGGTCCAGTCGGATGAAATGTCTGTATGACGGCCCCAGAAATCCAATAGCAACCTCTCTTACCGGTCTGGTGACGGTCTCACGCGAACACCAAGGCAGAACCGTGGTACACGGATAGTAAGCTCGACCATGCAAACCAAGGCCGAAATGCATCACTGCACACTTGTAGATGTTTGCAACGGCGAAGAGATCAAGGGGCGCGTCGAACCAATGATTTTGACCGCAACGTCCTCCTCCCCACCGGATACGCTGCAGAGACCTATCCAAGTCCTGTCCGTACACGTGGCGATAAACAGCTCGGTTTGAGGCGATTTCACTGTACATCAACTGACGCACTAAACCGTAGTTGTCTTCACCCATCTGAAACACATCAGCCACAATCCGAAATCCACAGTTACCATCTGCAACCACATCATTCCACCCGTCCAGGAACGGCATCATGATGTTAGGGATCCTGTCTTTATATGGAAAATGTTCAATGTCCATTCTGCCTGTTGCACACATCAAAAAACACAATTAACAAGTTAGCAGAAAACTAAACAAACACTCTAAAAAGTAAATTAAACTAAAGTACCGTACCGGTGCCGGGCATATTCACCGACGAAGATGTTTGACTACCACTTGATGACGATGTACGACCACGGCACGTGGCGATAAATGAAGAACTTGGTTTGTCCAATATTTGACAAACTTTTCCCTCTGAGGCACCCACTGCTGCATCACATAGTCTACGATTGCCGGGCACCATTGGTATGCATCCTTGAAGTTATCCAAGGCTCGGTCGTACTCTGCCTCCGTGGTAGCTTGCAGGATCTTCCGCCACTTACCATTTACCAATCTCTCTGCTGAATCTAAGTTCTTGTTGAAAAGGTTGTAGGCTTTGACTTTCACGCATTTGTTGATGTGCCATGTGCACAGTAAATGGCTCGACTCCGGAAACAGCTCCGCTATAGGGGCAAAGAGACCTCCCTCACAATCGCTGACGATGGCCGATGGCTGAACACTTGGGCCGATGTAATTTCTCAACTTCTCCAACACCCAACGGTAACTCGCAACCGTCTCATCCTTCATAACTGCATAACCAATCAAAAAGTTCTGGTTCGTTGGAGTCATCCCAACCATCTCAACCAGTGGAAACTTATACTTGTTTGTCTTGTACGTTGAATCGATCAGAATCACAGATGGCCAAGACGAAATCATATCAGCACAATCAGGATGCACAAGGAACAAATGATTCACCTCCGATGTGTCTTCATCAGATTCAAACCAGTACAGGTAACCACGTGCTTGTGCCTGGTGTAGAAGCTGCTGTATAGGGTTCCTTCCCTCTGACCGTTCAAACCTCAATTTATGTCTGACGTTGTAGATGTGTCTTCGGTTTGGCTGGTCTTCAGGAAATTTCTCCAACACAGATGCTAATATTTTAGCAGGCTTCACTTGAGCATCACTCATTTCTTTTACAATTAGTTTCGCAGCAGGACTTAGGCCACTTAACTGTCGATGACCCACTTCATATGCGATCATCTCATGGTTGTGATACCCCCATTTACCGTAACTCTTCACTTCCCAACCGTCACCCCTTTGCTGTTGTCGAACCTTTACTCTGAACTGACACCCACAACCTTTCCGCTTTGTATCAAACCGAATCGCTTGACTGAAATCTCGTTCCTCCCTTTTGCGATAACGGTCGCATCTCAAAATGCGATCCATTCTACCATCCCGTTGAGATTTATGAGTTGCTACTACTAAACAAAAACCTGATCTAATTGCAACCTGTTTCGCCCAATCAACCGCTTGTTGAGCATCTTCGAACAGACCATCGTGTACAAAAATCCCACTATAATCATTTCCGTCTCCACCATAATCCTGCAACAATAACATATAAATATAATCACATAAGAGTAGATTAAATTAATACATTTGACACAACATTAGCACAAAAGCAAAAACAATAATAAATTATAAACAACAAACAAAGAAATAAACAAAAAGTATTCAAAAAAAAAAAAAAAACAAAACACAAAAATAAAAAACATAAACAAAACTTTAGATTAAATAAATAAAAATAAACCAAAAAAATAAAAACAAAAAAAAAACATAAAACGAAAAAAATTGTAAAAAAAAAAATAAAAAATAAATAAATTAAAAACAAAAACAAATTAAAACAATTAAAAACAAAACAAAAAAAAAACCAAAAAAAAAAGAAAAAAATTGTAACACAAAAAAAAAAAAAAACAAATTTTAAATTAAATTAAAAAAAAAAAAATAAAAAAAATAGTGGTGGCGCCTAGCCAGGACGCCGCGACCGTAGTGGTGGCGTCTAGCCAGGACGCCGCCACCGTGGCGGTGGCGCCTGGCCAGGACGCCGCCACCGTGGCGGCGGCGTCTTGGCCAGACGCCACGGCCACGGTGGCGGCGTCCTGGCCAGGCGCCAGAGCCACGGTGGCGGCGTCCTGGCTAGGCGCCACCACTACGGTCACGGCGTCCCGGCAGGACGCCAGCCGCCAATTCGTGGTTTTAGATGGCTTCGTACCTCCTTTTCCGGCGTCAACGGCGTCTCTCCGGTGCATCTACCCGACGTTGAGGGCTCTTCGGTTTCACTCGGCGATCCAGTCCTGCTCCACATTTTTTATGAGTGAAAAATTTTATTTTCGGTAAAAATTAAAACAAGGGCAATAATGTCAACATTTTTAAAAAATGTGGGCTTTATGTAGAAAAACGCGGGCGATGTTTAACAAATCCCATACTGTTAACCACTTCACTTCATCGATCAATTATACTCTCCCTCTCTATTCCACATACAAAGTTATTTTCCATTTTTTTATTTTTGTTTTTATCAAACTAAAACGTTAATCGTGTTCAGTAAATTACATTCAAGAAATAAAAATTGGGTCAAAATATTTGGACCAAGAGTAGTCAATCAATTTAAAACCGATCCGACCACAAACCCAATATGAGATTACCAACCCTAAACTCATATTTTTTTTATTTTTTTTAAAAAAAGGGTAAATTATGAAGAGGGACCCTCACCCTATCTCAGGAATGGGGCTATGAGGAATTGAACCCCCATCACTTGGGGCTAGTTCCTCACCAACCCTAGACTCATAGAAACCTAGAGTATATCAATTTGAGTACTCTGTACTTCTGTAGTTGTTTATTGTTAGGTTAGCAACATAAATAAAAGTATGAAACAAGAAAGAAAACCGACATAAATAGTCATCTGAAGAATTAAGAACAAGTTGATCAAGTTGTTTAAAAACAATAAAACATCCGTCAACCGTAATCTACCCTTAGTACGGACTTTTAAAAATTCGTCTCAAATCCCTAAATTTCCTCCCTTTTCTCCGACTCTTTCTTCTTCGTTAACTCCGCCTCCAAATTCTCCCTCTTTCTCTCTCTAACTTTCTCTCTCCTCCCAATCTTCCTCGCCGGAAAAAACCCACCTTTTTCCCGGCGACAAACAATGTCTCAGTCCACCACTTTCTCTCTCCTAACCCCCACCAAAATCTCCCCTTTCAAAACCCTCCTTAAACCCTCTTTCCCAACCCGCCCATCCTTCCTTCCGGCCCGACCCGGATCCGAACCTAGATTCCACAACCCCATCTCCGTCGCCGGAGCTCCGGTGATTACTCCGGTGATACCCGAAGAACCATCATCTTCGTCGTCGTCGTTATCGACATCGTTGGAGATTGATCATGTGAGTTCGGCTGAGATGAAGGAGAATGGGTTTCGCAGCACGCGTAGGACGAAACTCGTGTGCACAATTGGGCCTAGCACGTGCGATTTCGAGACCATTGAGGCGCTTGCTGAAGGTGGGATGAATGTCGCACGTTTGAATATGTGTCATAACACGAGGGAGTGGCACAAGGAGGTGATTGAGCACGTGCGGAAGTTGAATGAAGAAAAAGGGTTTGCTGTTGCAGTGATGATGGATACTCAAGGGAGTGAGATTCATTTGGGTGATTTTGGTGCTGCTTCCTCTCTTAAAGCTGAGGTCTTTTTTTTTCTTTTCTTTTGATTTTTGTAAATTTATTGTTTGTTTTAATTTGCAGAATTGACCTATAATTGAAATTGATTGACAAAAAGAAGATTTAAGGACCCAAAAACTCGGAATATATTGGATCTTACAAATTAGGAGTTTAGAAGTATCTTATGTGGGACAAAATTGATGTGACTAACAAATGAAAACCTTTTTTTTTTCTTTTACGAAAAAATTAAAATAAAATTAAAACTTGTTTTTTAACACTGCTCCAAAAAATTGAGAGATTTTGTTTGGTTGGTTCTATAATTATGTGTGTAAGATTGTTGTTTGTTGGGCTTTTTTGTATTTTTTTTAATTGTTGTTGTGTAGTTAATTAGTTATTGCTCTGGTTTTTATTTGATTATGATTTTTGAAGAAAGATGGAATTTAGTGAGTGAGGTGACCCTGATTGATACCAAAGTGGAATGACATTCTGTTTGATTAGTGTGATGTAGACTGATAATCACAAGAAGAACAATACTCCATAGTTAACATTCTGAATTTAGTTAACTTACAACTTGTTCGTATCGCCCTTAATGATTATATCAAGAAAAGACTACAATGTTGTATGCTAAAGATGTAAGAGATAAAACTTGATTGATAGTTATGATAATTCAACCAAGTTCTTCATAGAGTTAAAGATGACCATCAATTGAATTGTGGACTACGTAGCATTTTAGGGACAGAGTAATTATATGTTACTTTGATTTGAAAGACTCCCAATGGATGTTAAGTGGATACTGAATTGGTTTTTTCTTCTCTTGAAGTCTTCTAGTATTAATTAACTTATCATGAAGTCCACGGGTTGGGTCTATGACTGTGGATTGGATGAAAAGTTTGAGTGAAGTAGATCACGAGTAAATTACTTAATTGTTTTTTTAACCTGGAAAAATCGGTATTCTCAATACTTAAAAGCTGTTAATTTAAATTTATTATGAAGTATACGATTGTAACCCTTTTGCAGCTGTGAAAACTAGTAATCATGGCAGGGCTCTATTTTTTTTTATTTTTACTTCTAGATAGTAAGAGTTATACTTGTGCATGGATGAAACTAGGAAGGATTTGTAATTCATGGTTAGTTTGGAGTAGACAAGAGATGCTCGACTATCTCACCTTTGTGCATTATAGAAGATACATACATAACATAGGCTGTGTTTTTTTGTTTTGTTGTTGTTGTTGTTGTTGTTGTTGTTGTTGTTTTCCTCTCTCCAGTTTCAAATTACCAAAATATGTGCTTATGGAATATGAATGTGAGCAAGGAATCTTCAATATCCAATTTGTCTTTAGTTTAAAATTTAGCAAAAAATATATTTATCAACATGCTTTATATACAAAGAGGCTACCAAACTGATTACACTAGGATTGATCACAACCTTTTTAACTGATGTGCATTTATTGACTTCTTTAGGATGGTGATATTTGGACCTTCAGTGTCCGTTCTTTTGATGAGAGTCAGCCAGAGCGCACCGTCAGTGCAAGCTATGATGGATTTGCTGAAGGTATGTCTTATATTACTATCTTGTTGTGGAAAGAGCCATAAAGCTGTTGTAAGTAATTTAATTTTGATCTTATTCCAAATGTAATAGATGTTGAAGTGGGTGATGAACTTGTTGTGGATGGTGGTATGGTCCGTTTTGAGGTTGTTGAGAAAATTGGGCCTGATGTCAAGTGCTTGTGCACTGATCCTGGATTGCTGTTGCCTCGTGCGAATCTTGCATTGTGGAGGAAAGGAAGACTGGTTCAACAACGTAACAGCATGCTCCCAACAATCACATCTAAGGTTGGTGTCTCTCATCCGACCTTTATCATCAACCTAAATATCTTTTGTATTTTTTATTTATTCATTGTGAGGTATCGTGTATTCTGAACCAAAAACCTTCTATGATCCCTAGGATTGGCTGGATATTGATTTTGCTATAGCTGAAGGTGTGGATTTCATTGCATTATCTTTTGTTCGATCTGCTGATACAATCAATCATCTGCGGAGCTATATTGCTGCCCGATCTCCTAACAGGTAGACATTTCTACTTGCTATTAATCAATTCTCGGAATTCCCTCAGTCGCATTTTTTCCCTTCAGAAAAGCAGCTTTGTTTCTTGCTGGAGTTGTATTCTGCTTGAGGGAAAAATTCAAAACTACTAAATCTACTTATGGATTCGTGGTGTGTTATTTTAAAGGATACACTATACGGGTGGTAGTGCCATTTGCGAATTAGGGTGTTTGTGGTTTAATGCCAAATTGCTGATAGTAGATGCTCCTCAAGAATCTAAAATCGTGCTTTATTGTTTATATCTGAAATACTTTCTATAATCTAGTTTTATTTTGTTTATTGTAGATACTTAAGCAACAATCTAAAGCTGCTTGTGTAAATTTTGTGCTCAACCCATCAATTTTTTGTTTTTGATTATTTTTTTGGCTCCCTTCAGCAATTGTCGCATGTCTCTTTCAATTGAGAGCTTAAATCTCAATTTTGATGTGCAGGGATGTTGGTGTAATTGCTAAAATAGAGAGTGTTGACTCACTGAAAAACTTGGAAGAGATAGTAGAAGCTTCCGATGGGGCTATGGTTGCCAGAGGAGATATGGGCTCACAAATACCTCTAGAGCAAGTTCCATTTGCCCAGCAGAAAATTGTTCATTTGTGCAGGCAGCTGAATAAGCCTGTCATTGTTGCCTCACAGCTCCTTGAGTCCATGATTGAGTATCCTATACCAACTAGAGCAGAGGTTGCTGATGTTTCTGAGGCTGTAAGGCAGCAAGCTGATGCATTGATGCTCTCTGGTGAATCAGCAATGGGTCTTTACCCTGACAAAGCATTAACTGTTCTTAGGAGCGTTAGCGTGCGAATGGAAAAGTGGTGCAGAGAGGATAAGTTTAGTGAAGAATTGGAATTAACAAATATATCATCATCATTTTCAGATATCATAAAAGAAGAGATATGCCGGTCTGCTGCCAAATTAGGTAAGCAAATAATCTCAAATATTACAAGTAAATTGAAACTGAATCAAGTTCCGATTTTTTTTTTTTTTTTTTTTTTTTTTTTTTTTTTTTTAAATAGATATTTGTAAGTTTGTAACTAATCAATGGTTTGGATCTTTGTTTCAAAATTCCACGACAAAGATTACAGGTTATGGTGGTTTTTTTTTTTAAGAAAACCATTGTAGACTCTTCAAAAAATGGCTAATTTAGACGTTTTTGCTATGTTAGATTCTTTTGATGTCTTTTGTGGATTAATGTCATCATATGGTAATAACTGTGTGATTTACAATTCCACAGCCAGCAGTCTGCAAGTGGACGCCTTGTTTGTTTACACATCAGATGGACACATGGCATCTCTCCTTTCACGGTGGCGACCAGATTGTCCAATATTTGCTTTTACCCCCACTCCTTCTGTGCGGAAACGATTAAATCTGCAATGGGGGTTGATCCCTTTCCGGTTAAACTTTTCCGAAGACATGGACACTAATTTGAGCAAAACTCTGTCGTTGTTGAAAATAAGAGGCATGATCAAGCCTGGAGACCGTATTGTTGCTGTGTCTGATATGCTACAATCTATCCAGGTAAGGATCGTTCCTTGAATGCCTGCCTGCTGGTTATGTGATTGTGTTCGGGATGAAGTTCAGCAATTTGTAATTTAATGGATATTTAGGGATTATTTGTGTGCGTGAGAAACATCTGATATTCTACATTCCTTGTGATTGTAGAAGTCTTAAGGCTGTATTATCACTTAGGTATATAGTGCCAACTTTGATCCTAGATTCTTAGATCTACTCGTGCATCTTTTTTCTCCCGTCTTTTCTTGATGTAATTTTAAAATGACTTCTGATGTATTTTTAGAATTGGTGTTTACAAAGTATTTTGTTAACATCGAGCGCATTTTTGGTGAAAAACACCCTACATTTGTTTCTTAGATTCATTATCAAATGTCATTGTACAAGGAAGGATGGAGGGTATGGGTATGCGAGTAGCTATCATCAAAATACTCTGATCCTCTTAGCTACGGAGTACCGAGTACGAGTATAAACTAAGCCATGCACGACAGGGACATGCCTTTTCTCCTTGCATTTGGGGTTCTTAATAACTCTCATATGGGTTGTCAAAGCTCTTAAAAGACATAGAGATTGGTCCATAACTCCAAATCCAATTTTCGATCAGACTAAACCAAATCAAATCGGACCACTATCTTCAAATTTACATTTGGTTATAGGCCTTATAGTTAAATACTTGTATGTTTAATTTAGAAAAGTTCGTATTTGGAAAATGCACGTTAATACGGAGTAATTATCAACTTTCCTAAACAGGAAATAGCCAGATGGGCCTTTTAATGATATGGACTACATGTGTTGGAGTGGCCCAAGTAGGTTTTGGTCCAATCTTAGGAAATTAGAATTCTTGTTACTCATTTTTATTACTCCGTGCTACTTTTTATTTTTATTTTTAAAGATTAAGCATATGCTTCTGAAATTCTATATACTGTAATAACCAAGATTTTACGCTGAAATGAAGTAGTTAGTGAACAATCATGGACATAACCGTAAATTTACAATATTCTAAAGCAAATCTTAAGTAACTTTATATTTGGTGCAAAATCTTAGATTACTTTAAAAATGTTATCTTTCTCTTTGAAATATTAGGTACTAGTGTACTACATCAAGCATCACTTCTGATTATGACTTAGTTGATAATAGAGGTGGTTATTGGACAGGGTAGCCCAATGATAATAGGGTCAGGGCCAAGCTTATAAGACTTTTAATGGACAGGGTTATTAATGGACAGGACCCTTATTGGATAGGGTCAATATCGGGCCAACATGTTTTTCCAATTTAGTTGATAAAGAAAATACATAATGTAAAAATAATTATATAAATTAATTTGTATTCATATGTATTTAATAATGGCTTTGTTCAATATTTATTTTAATTGATATTTTGTAGGCCCGCCCATTATAGACCCGCAACCCACATTGGCCCGGCCCTATATTGACCTTATAAAATGTGACCCTCTTTGACCCTGACCCGCAACCGACCCGCACCGATCCTGACCTGACCCGCCCAATAACCAGGTCTAGTTGATAACAATGGGTTTAGAATTTTTCTCCTTTCAACCATATATTTGTTGGCATGTCATTTGATTTACCAATTTTTATGTCCCATTGTTTTAAGAAATTACTTTTGATTACAAGATTCAATGAATTAATTGTGACTAATCTTTAAATTTGATACTGACACTTGTTTCATAATAATACTTACTAGTAATATAGTTTTAATGACCAGTTTAACATAATTATGAACAATGATATAGACACAAAAGGTTAACTTTGGGTAATTTGGGTGTAAATGGTCTTAATATGGACAATTATTGTTTTTCATAGCTTTTGCTAAATATGCTTATTAGTATCCAAACTCTGAATTCTTAGAAATAACTCATGGTCGCCTATTTATTTGTAAAGTAACATGCTTTATGTTCATTTTGTAAAAATATACAGATTTATATGCACTTCTCATTAGGGCCATTTTTTGTTTAAATTGAGTTACCTATAAGCGGTAAAAGTCACTATGAGTGTTTCAATTGTGTGTACAATGAGTAAAATTTGGCTAAGTGCATAGCCCTATTGTTTTTAGTGATGAACCGCGGAATCCGTACGGGAAGGGTTGTTTACTTGAATCGCCTCTAATTTTTTTAATTGTTCAAATGTTTTTACTTTAATACACTTACTCCTCTAGTTCTGTAAAAAATGTTTTAGTTCGATCCTTGCAATTTTCAAGACACACATTTGAGCATTAACATTTTGAATTGTGTAATATAAAAGTAAATATTTTTAAAATAAACATCGAGACTAATTTAACAAGATGTTTTGTAGCTTTAATTTGCTTTTACTCTATTTATTTATCAGACTGTATGTACTTAAGGTCAAAATTCCTCTATCTCCAAATAATACATTCCAAACAAGAACAATTTCAAGAAACAAAATATGCTAAACAACAAAACTGTAGGCAAAATAAGCTCAAATACACAAATTCAAATAAATTCAGTAATGTTTAGATAATTTTAGATATTTTGAGATAAGTTAAACCAATCTTTTTACATTTTCTTAATTGGAACAAAAAAATACAAACTATTAGTGTTCAACACTAAACTAAACATGACTTAACCTAATTTAAGCAATGCAACTAAATTTATTTACGTCCTATGTCGGTATGTGTAATTATCCAAATGAACAAGCTCATTTCCATCTTCCTATAATACAAATGTATTACGAAAATACTCAGACCTATCTAGTTCATGTAGCGTGTACAGTAACAGGCTTGAGCAAGTACAGTTATGGTCAGACCCACATTAACACTCTTTACGTATTCATATTAAAATATTTATCATTAAATTAGTGTGAAACAATTTCACGCACCGTAAATAAATTGGTTTAAACATGTACACTAAATCCTGTTTCCTGTATCCCTGCAGCATTCGAACTATGCCTTCCACCCTTTTTCATCTCAAAGTCGTGTGATTTTCTTGCCCACGGATTTCATCAATTTCCTAAAGCAGGCTTCTTCACTGTAACATTTGATGTCCTTTTCATGATAATATAGTTGCCCATGAAAGGAATTGTACCACTATATATACCCTATACGTGACTAACGTGATCTTTTTGACAATTGAAAGTTATGAGTACAATAAAAAATTTTGTTTCAATAAAAACCGCATTACGTTATTCTTTTATCTTTAAATTTGTGTGAGAAGTAATTTAGCGGAATTAAAATGAGACGAAAGGAATATTAATTAAAATTATATTTAAAAAAAATAAAAAATTCAACTACTAAGCACAATTTTTAATTAATAAGTTTAATAAGGATGGGTCCGGATTCATCAAAATGTTAGGAGTTGTTTGGTTACACAAAAAAAATAGGAGAAGTGAAAAATGAGAGAATTGTAAATTTATGGGAATTGTGACTTCCCACAAAACATTAATTACCTAACCCTCCTTGATAAGTCAAAATTCTCATGATTTGCATCTTTTCTCATGCCAACCAAACAACTTTATACAATTCCCATAAATTTGATGTAGGAATTTAATTCCCATGAAATACAAATTCCTATAGGAAGTAAATTCCCATAGCAATCAAACGACATCTTAGTCGCTTTCACTAAATTTATTCGTTATAATCGTCAACTTAATTTTATTCTGCACTCATTACAACTCAAAAGTCTTACTAATTCTCAAGAGTTCTTACCGTTGATGCTTCATAATTTACTTTATTTTACCTTGTGCTACACATTACACTTTAAGGATTTTAACTTTTGTTTTTTCAAAGACTCTATATCTTTGTGTTTTTTTTTCTTTTTTTTTTTTGACCTATACTATACTTTGTTTTCTATATTATAGTCACTTAGTTAGCCCCGTGTATAATTCATTGCAACATTGCTCTATTCGATCAATATAGTTCTCGCTATTCTCGTCACATGAGTCCACTTTTATACCTCAAACATTTATTTAAACACTTTACAACGTTGTGTAACATTTATAAGAAACTTGAAGAAATATATTTTGTTAAGTGCTCAAAGTATATATTGCTGAATGGCAACGAATAAAGAATTCAAAATTGAGCAATTTTTTTTAATTTTATGTTTCTGTTTGTATCAATTTGGATAAGAAAGAGAGCAAGCTAGAAAAAGCTAATTTTGTCACGAAATTTCTTGTTGATGTAACTTGTCTAATCGTAAAAATAAATAAAAGAGAGAAAAAATGCTTTACAGAAAGGGATAAAGAGATGGGTCAGAAGTGGGCCTAATAGCAATAGGGAAATGTAATGAGTGAATGGGCCACTTCAGGATTAAAGTAGGCCCATTAGACATAATGGCATCAGTTTCTTTTCCTTATTTTGGGAGTATTTCTTTTTCTTTTTTATTTTGTTATCTTTTATGCTATTCTTTCTTTTTCCATGTTCTTGCTCCCACTTTTGAGTGAAATTGTTGGGAAAAAGTAGACATAGATCATTTGCTCATTGATCATAAGGTAACCCAATAGTTAAATATCATCATTAATCAAGATTTAGTAATTGAGTAGCAAAAAATATTAAGTAATTTAATGCACTTAATTATAACTTGATTTTGGCACAAACAAAGATATAACAACTTTGTTAATTTTGTGTTTAATACACTGTTTATTAACTTCATGGTGTGCACTAGTTTCATGAAATGAAACAATTAAGGTAATTAGAATGTTGACACATAGTATAATTGCATTGCTTGGTTCATTAGAAGCTTCCCACCTTCCTGATCAATTGAAGTGATAATCAATCCTCATCTCATAGAAGTAGATCTATTAATTAGTATCTCCTTAAACGGTTATAAACTTATATGTTTCTTTTCCGCAATATCTATACATGCATAATGCATACTGATCTTGAACAATGAATTTGGGGATGAGATTGCATAACCTTATTCTATTCCAATCCATGGTCATTTATTCTATTTTTCTAAAAGGTACATGAACAAATGTTTATATGATGACATTATTATACACTACATTCGGAAACGAACTCTACTCATCTTTAAAGGAGATGAGTGACCTAACCAATTGACCATTCTTGGTCTCAAACCTCAAGACTCTCAATTCATATTCGTTCTACCCTTCTTAATTAATTAGTTTACACTTCATTCGTATTAAAAAACAAAACAACATCTACTTGATTATTAACATGAGTTTTATAAGCTCTTCTCAATTCCTTGGATAAACTAGGACTAGCTTAGTGGATAGGGAATTAGGGGAAATGCATGTAACGAATTGAATATGGTACCACAATAATATCAAATGGGGAGAATAATTGATTAGAACATTGTTGATGTTGTGCATCTATAACTATTGATGAAATGATTTTCATCATTTTTAAAAGACATTACATGTAACATGATCCTAAAAACATAAAAATCTAACGTAATCAACTATTTGAATGATAATTTAAAAAAATTGCTAACTATTTGTGACACTATTAATTTAAATGCTTGGGTCAGTTGTTAGTAAATTGTTATAGTTTAATCATATACGTCTCTAGTTTGAACTTGAATTCGCAATAACTGTTCAAAGACTTTTCCTCAATCGAGATACATATAAATGTTCCAACTCGAGTCTTGATTAGTTGAACTCGGTCTAAATTATCATCGCGTGGGGTATCTTGAACAAAGCAAATCATATCATATAACATTTTAATTGTTGTAATAATACTTATTCACCAAAGCTGTATATAAACACATCAATTCACGAACGACAAAATACATTGATTAATATTGCCTGAACCAAACTGATCATACATATCATGAAAGAAAAAAATCAATCATGTTTAGATTATATCATAGCAGACAATATAACACATGCCAACTCAAATGTATCTTTGAACAATAATCAGTATTAATATAATTATGTATCCATTTGAAATTTAGTAAAGCATATACTATAATATAGTATGTCTTGAATCTAATAATCCCTAACCAACAAAGATACATGTACAATTCCCTTGCCCCCTATCCTGGGTTCAATAAGGATTGTACCAAAATAATAATTGGGCACAAAAAGAAATAATAGGGCAGTTGAGCACCCACTTATGCAATGCAGTTGCCATTCATGTTAAAAGGTCCCACACCAAATATTAGACTTCTCATCCACCCCCCTAAGTTTTGGTTTTTCTTTCTTGTTTTATATGTACTCCCTTTGTTCCTTGAAAGTTCGACTTATTTGAATTTTACAAGGTCTTTAATATACATTTTTAGTCGTGAATATGTTTAATTATGAATATGTTTAATTATGTATAGGTTATAAAAAAAAATTAAAAATTGAATATACATTAGATACATCCAACAAGGTTAGGTTCCATATATTTATCTATAAAAAACGCTCAAAGTTATGTTATTATGTTATTTTAATCACAAAATTAGTAATAAGTCGAAACTCTCATGAATGGATGAAGCGGTATATATTATGGTATATTTTTCCTTTTTCTTGATATTTTTTTAACTGACATGAAATTTATTATAATAAGGGAAAACATTATTGGAGGGGACCCAGCTAGTGGCTAACATCAAGCATCATATCCAGTTCTACTTCAACTGTAGTGACTTGATTGCAAAGGCAACATCTGCCTTTGATTCCTGGGATATACATTTTGCAGTCCTTGTGTGTTTAATAAGGCAATACTTTATTTTTTACAAAAAAAAAAAAAAAAATAGAAAAAAGAAAGAGAGAGAGAATACAATATGAAATACGTACTGTTAAATTGATTTGATAAATTATTAATTACGAAATATATTACTATCAAATTAATATTCAATCTTTGAGTGAATGATTAAATAGTTAGAAGTATCTTTTATTTTACAATGATAAGTGTAAAATGGTCATTTAAACACTGAAATACGTATATAATCTTCTAGTCGTTTTGATTGATTAGGTCACATGCAAGAAACGTTATTTCCTAATATATTATATTATCAACCATAACTAGAAATTCTTTGATAAGCTATTTTGGTCATATATGCATTTTTTTTTTTTCTCTTTCTATTTATGTTTATGCACTCTCCATGAAAGATGGAGATGGGCAAAAATGGGAGGTACGACCCTTCAAAATAATATTAGATATTGAAGTATTTTACGTGATTAAACACTATATTACAAGTTTATTACATGAATTGGAAATATATTATCTCTTACACTACAATACGTATGCAACACAACGAGAAAATCTAAATTGATTTTTCGTGATTGTAATAGTTTGTTTTTTTTTTTTGTTTTTTTTTTCTTTAAAAAATAAAAAAAAAAAATAAAAATCTGCAAATTATAACGTATAAGAATGCACAACATTTTTCTTATGGCTTAGCATATACATATCGTACAAGAACAAGGTTATACTTTATGTGGACCATAAATCAAAACGTTATCCTCTTAGTAACTTGCTCACTTAGTTTAGAATGCAATTCCATTATTACATGTATAATTCCTCTATCTTTTACATCCAAATACTCAACATGATGGAGTTTTCATGTAGGTATTTCAACTTCATACTCAAAGGTATTAAATTTTATCTGTATACCCTATCATGTATACCAAATACCTTATCTAGCTCTATCCGTAGTAAAAAAGATTATACTCCCTTTGTTTGAAATTAATAATTACACGTAAAAGTGTAAAAAGAAAGTTGACATTAATAGAATTGTTTCATTTAAATTCTATCAATATATCACTATGTAAATTATGAAAAGTTGGAACAATATGATAACTAATTTTGATTTTAGAAAACGAGTACAATTGAACGAGCTAGCTAGATATTGTTTAAAACATCATCAATCAAATATTAATGAGTCATCTTCGTAATGATCTGGCTAACAATAAGATAACATTTGAGCCACATAATCCCTATCTTAAACATGGACCCTACATAAACATAATTAATAATTATATTTAGCTCTCATATATAATTACTACCAACCACAAATTATTGGACTAAGGTTTATCCAATAGGAAAAGAGTGTGTGTATGTGGTGGAATAGAGAGAGAAAGTTAATTATAATGGGCCGAACAAATTTTACTCCCATGATAGTACGGCCCATTTAGTGAGACATATTAATGAGCCCATGGGCCCAAAAGTGGGCTCCCTTTTTATTTCTTTTGAAAGATAGACTATAAAATAATCTTAACAAATTGATACTACAGAATATACGATTACACGTCAGCTATCCTGTTTTGACCAAGAAGTTTTAGCTGTATTAGGTTGACTGACATACTTTTAACTTCGTAAATTTTTTATTTTTAAGTTTTTTTAATTTTTGGATTGATTTAGGATATGATGACTCTAACTTTTGGACCGTTTCCAGCTTTGTCAATTGGTCAAACTAAATAATACGGTGCTTAGTTATATTTATCCGGTTTACAATTTCGTAAAATCTAAAATTTTTATGTTCTTCTCTGTAACTTTGACTCATATAACGTGATCTTACAATAATGTCAAAGATTATACTCGTACGGAATATTAAGGAGTACTAATTGTAGCATGTATTCTTGTTATGACTATAATTTATTTTATTTCTTTGGATAATATAAACATATACTTAATATTACACCTAAAAAGTTTCATTTCAGATCAATATAAACATATTGAACTTTATAATTTCATGAACATGATTGCCAGGAAAAATAAAAAAATAAATATATATATATATCAAATTTGAGTGAAACATGTATAAATCCGTATAATTTTAAAAACGCAATTGTATTTGTTTTTACACATATGTATACGGTTATAATACAACTTTTAGCAAACATCTTTCATACAATAAGATGATAGTCAATCAATCAAATTAGTAATTCTCCTTGATCGGTATATGTACACTCGAATTTGTACCTTCACGTGTTAGATAATTCTTTCATGAATCTATCTACATCCAAGATTATTGTGATATCTAAGCTACAACCTCAATTTTTTTTTTAATAACATATTATCAAGTAATATAATACTTGAGCAGTAGTTGAGCTAATACATGTACAACTAGTGGGAATTATAGAAGGGAAATATCACCCAAAAGAAAAACTTCTTTTAAGGATTTTAATGTGCTTACTTATAATTTGGCAATAAATCAAGGGAAAATGGGTAGGGTTTACTTAAAAAATTTGGTGATGGAGTTAATAAGGTTAGTGAGATCCATTAGGTGAGACATCTTTGGGTAATTTAATAATGACAAAGGTGGCGGGAGTAGTTAGTGGGGGTAAATACGATCAACTCCGTTAAAAAAAGAGACATTAGAACGTAAAACAAGGAGATATGTGGCTATTCAGGGAAAAAAAAAATCTAATTGCAATAACATTCGAAACAAACAAGGAAACTTCAAACATAAAGTAAACATATAAAACATTAATAATTATCTCATTAATGCACTGGATTGTGTTTGGACGGTTGAGTGTTATAGGTTCAAATCACAATCTCTTACTCTAACAAAACTTTACCAAATTTAACAGCTTTGGAGTCAAATTAATCTGACAAATGTGCGGTAACTATGGAATGACGGAAATGTACATTTGTCGTGTCGAATTGCTAAAAGACAAATAACAAAAATCACTATACCAGAAACAAAAAATGTATTGCCATTTGTTAGTGGTTCCCGAAGTATCCTCAACCTCTCAACTCGTTTTTAACCAAACTCTCATTGACATCACAATACTCGATTTTCTTCTAACTCAGTTCCACACTATTCCATTATTCTCATTTTGAGGCCTACTTTATACTTTCAACTTGAGGAGTCGTTTGGTTGGGGGATTCATTAAAAGGAAAGGAAATCAACTGCCCTGATTCCCCTTGTTGCTGTTTGTTAGCCGTTTTTTCCTATTCCCTTCTTCATTACCCCAAATCCTTCCAAGTTGATTCCCCACCCCTAGGTATTTCCATTCCCATTCCCTAGCCACCATCACATCACCACCCTCCTGCCTACCCAGACCATCGAAAAACCCACCACCGCACTACCTGACCCTCGCCGCCTCTCCTCCAACCCTCACAAAACTCTCCCCTTCCCGAGAAAACATCTCCCAGACCCATAAAATCTTAGAAACTCCTCCCTATCCTCATAAAATCGTCGTTCGTCCATCCCATCCCCTGGTGGGGGATAGGCGGACAACGGTTTTGCTAGGGTTTCAAGGGTGGGGGGATGGGTGAATGACGGTTTTACAGGGACAGGGAGGAGATTCTAAGGTTTTACAGGGTTTTACGGGTCTAGGAGATGTTTTTCCGAGAAGGGAAGAGTTTTGCATGGGGAGGGGAAGAGCGGCGAAGGTCGGGGGAGAGGCGACGAAGCGTGGCGGTGGTGGGGGAGGTGCGGCGAATGGTGGGGTGCAGTGGTGGACCCAGGATTTTCCGACTGGTGAGTCACAATCGATAATCAAATATGTAAAAAAAATTTTTTACCAAACAACCAAATAATAGTACTAAAAAATACATCCAAATATTCAAACAGTACAAAATACAACCAAATGTTCATATAATACTACAAAAGACAACTAAATAGTAATGCAAACTTATTAAAATAGTTCTCGACGAGTTTTCATGTTTTGATATCGATTCATGATATCTTCCATGCTAACATTCAAAAACAAATCATTCTCCAAATAAGTAATTAAACAATCATTCAACATTTGATCTCCCATGCTATTTCGTAGTTTGTCTTTCACTTGCTTCATGCCAGAAAATACTCTTTCCACACTTGCCGTTGCGACAGGAAGAAGCAACACCAACTTCAAAAGTAAATAGACCCTATCATGAGTTTCAGACAATCCCGTTTCAACCAATTTGATTGAAAGATCACTAAGACCCTTCAAATTCCAAAACCTTTCATCTCCTCTAACAGAACAAATGTAACTATTAAGTGTATGACCAAAGACTATCAATTCTGAACTTGGAAATTCATTAGGATAGAATTTTGCAAGCTTAATCAATTTTTCCTTATCAAACTTAGAAAAACGATCCACAGGACTCAAACAAGACATACACACAAGTAGTTCTTTAGTTATTTTGGGAAATCGATTTTCAAGTTCTTGCAATTGAAGATCAATGACACCAAAAAAAACTTCAACTCGAAAATGATGTAGATTAGACACTTGTGGGCATTTACCTCTAAACAACCTCCTCCCGGGAACAACATATTTAGCCTCCATATCTGGAACTGCAATGTCATAGTCACCAATAAAAGAAATTACCTTTTCCATATGAGAATCCCATCCTTCATCTCTCATTTTTTGCAAATTAGTCTTGGTTACATTAACCATGGCCATTGCATTCACAATGTCTTGATCGTGCTTTTGTAAGGCCACATTCAAAGCATTTGTTATTGCAAATATACTAACCATCAAGTGTGCCACGAACACAAAATCAAAGGACATCAGAAGATTTGTAAGTGTTTGAGCTCTATTAGAATCTATTGTATCAGATACTTTTGCAATATCCTCAAGAGAACCAAGGATTACAGGGAATAAATCAAGTACATTCAAGATTGTCTTGAAGTGAGATCCCCAACGAGTATCACAAGGTCTACCTAATCCACGTTCTTGATTTAAACCTGAACCCGTTTCAAGTTCACCTAGAGACAATGCATCCACCACTCTTTGAGCTTGATTTTCACGAAGAAACTCTTTCCTTTTTGGTGAACCCCCCACAAAATTCAAGAGAGGTGCAAGTACATCAACAAATAACCAAGCACAATCTGAATTCTTTTTAGCAAGTGCAACTTGAGTTAATTGAAGTTGGTGAGCAAAGCAGTGGACAAAATAAGCTTCTTTACACTCATTCTCTATAAGAGTCCTAAGGCCATTAATAGAACCTTGCATATTACTTGCCCCATCATAACCCTGACCCCGTACTTGAGAGAAAGACAAAGAATGCTCCATTAATAAGGATTCAATAGCAGTTTTGAGAGTCAAAGAAGCAGTGTTTACAACATGCACAATACCAAGTAAACGCTCACACACTTCTCCCTTTCTATTAACATATCTCAAACAAAGAGCCAATTGTTCCTTGTCAGAAACATCAGCGGACTCATCAGCAAGGATAGAAAATAAACCACCATCAATATCTTCAAGCATTGCTTTAGTGGTCTCTTTTGCACATGCATTTATGATATCTTTTTGGACTTTAGGAGAAGTAAGTTGACAATTACTAGGAGCATTTTTGAAAACAACTTTAGAATATTCAGGATTACCTTTGGAAATAAGGGATAAAAGTGAAAGAAAGTTACCTCTTCTTAAGGAACTTTCTTTTTCATCATGACCACGGAAAGGCAACCCTTGGAGTAAAAGCCATTGGATAGATTCAATTGAAGCTTCAAGTCGCGTCCTATATGCATTTGTACTCTCAGCGGTTTGTTTTGTTAAGGCTTGTGTGATGCTTGAATTTTGTTTCTTGAACAAATCCATAGCTAAAATAGCATTATTATGTGCACTCAAGTGTTTACCGACATGTTTTCTTATTAAATCCGATCGATTCCATGATTTGAAACCATCACTAACAAAAGCATCACCTCCAAAGACATTTTCATCCTTGAATAGATAACAAGGGAAACAATAGGCAGCATCCTTTTCCACACTATACTCAAGCCAAGTCCAAGTATCAAACCACTTAGCACAAAAGCGACGATTTTTGCCAAAAATAGAAGTTTGAGGAAATGTAAAGTCTTTGGGCTGACAAGGCTTTCTTTGAATGTAAATTCTTCTCACTAAATCTCTATCATCTTTATGAAATTGACTCATTTTTCTCCTCTTTCCTGGATCTTGTGGAAGATTAGCAAATTCATGTTCACTTAATCTTTCTCCAAAGATTGGGGCATTAGGAGAACATTGGCCTTGTTCATTTTGAGGGGAATTTTGAGTTGAATAATGAGATGGAGATGAAAGTTGCTCACTTTCTTGAGGTGGAGTTATAGTTTGTTCATTTTGTGTTGGATGTGGAAGAGAAGTTGGAGTAGGATTCTTTTTAGCAAAGAAGCTAGTAATGTTTTGCATTTCATTTGGAGTATGTTTTCTCTTTATTCTGAAATTTGAATAAATATTGAACTAAATCAAGCAATATTCCCCAGAAAAATTATTTGAATAAATATTCAACTAAATGGTCTAAATCAAGCAATTTCACATAATGACATAATCACATAAACATATTACACAAAACACAATTACACAAAACAGATTTCACATAAGTAATAACTAATAAGTTCAAGAGATTTCAATTACACAAAACACAATTACACAAAACACAATTACACAAAACAGATTTCACATAAGTAATAACTAATAAGTTCAAGAGATTTCAATTACACAAAACACAATTACACAAAACACAATTACACAAAACAGATTTCACAAAAAAAATCAATTGATGATTAGTTGATTACCTACCTTGCTAGGCGGAGGCGAGCAGCGGAGCAGGCGGAGCAGCACTGCAATAGGGCCACGGGCAGTCGGCCAGCACCGCAGCACGGCAGTCGGCAGCACTCAAGTCTCAGGCACCGAGGCACGCACTCAGCAAGACAGCAATTCGCCAATTCAGCAGCACAGCCAACTACAAAT
Source organism: Chenopodium quinoa (assembly GCF_001683475.1). Lineage (NCBI taxonomy): Eukaryota > Viridiplantae > Streptophyta > Magnoliopsida > Caryophyllales > Amaranthaceae > Chenopodium > Chenopodium quinoa. The sequence continues at coordinate 2,972,876 of NW_018743212.1, read as the reverse complement.
TAACAAATCAACCAAAGTTTAAACCAAAGTTTAATAAAATTAACAAATTAGACTGAATTAATTTGAAGATTAGAAATTAAAAATAAAAATTAGAAATCAACTTACTAGCACCGACGTTTCGAGTAGCGATTTCACGAAGAGGACGGAGTCCACGAGTCACGACCACCGAGTCACCGCTCACCGACGTCCGACTACCAGGCGATTAGGCGAAGAGAACGGTGGCTGCCTGGCTGCCTGGCTGAGTGGCTGGGACGAAGCGAAGAGGCGAAGTCACGAAGAGAAGAATGGAGATGAGCGAAGAGGCGAAGTCACGCGAAGTCACGAAGAGAAGAATGGAGATGAGGCGATTAAGAATGGAGGCGATTAGGCGGAGAAGGCGAAGTCACGAAGAGAAGAATGGAGGCGATTAGGCGGAGAAGGCGAAGTCACGAAGAGCACGAAGAGGCTAGGGCTTGAAACTGATTTTTTTTTTTTTTTTTTTTTAAATAACTTAAATTTTTTTTTTGGGCCTGGTGAGTCACTTGACCCACCAGGTCTAAGCCCAAGTCCGCCACTGGTGGGGTGGCTGGAAAAGGTAGGGATTGAAGGAGATAGTTTGTTGTGTCGTGGTGGGACTGGTGGCTTGATTCTCTTTCTTTTTAAAACAAACAACATAGGAAATTTGAGGGATTTTCATTCCAATCTCTTTCTTTTCCTTTGTTTGTTCCACTCCGTTTACCCCACGCCAACCAAACGACCCCTGAGTGTAATGACAATACTTAAATTCGGTCTCCATAATTTTACATAGATAAAAATGCAACTCCAAGAAATTTGGGTATATATTGGATATTAAGCAATTTTTATTCTATTGTATTGTGACAATTTATTTGTTATTTATAAACTATTGTAGAGTAATGTGATAAAAAAAAGTTAAAGATGTACGAATTTGTAAAGATATTTGTAGAGAATTAAAGATACACTTTGTTCTGATAAAAAGAACACTTTTCTAACTTTTTCCAATTTTCTTACCACAATAACTATTCAATTGGACATTACATTTTAACCTCAAGTAATAGGAGTCAAATTGTTATACTCCAAAAAAGTACAGAGTACTACTTATTGATTTCACCTTCTACTCCGTATTAAATTACTAGTATTAAGATGTTTTCCTTAAAAAAAAAACAAAAACAAAAGCTAACCAGCGCCTCAGAAGCATAATTTTGTCATCAATTTCAAACATAATACTTTTTCCGTTCTAGTAATATTGCAATGATTGGGCTTTTACACTATTCATCATGTTTTTTTGACCATGTATTATGATTTATAGTAAAGTAAAATATAGTTATGTGGGGTCTTATTAGATTCGTCTCGTAAAATACTTTCACAATATCAACTTTTTATAATTTTTACTCTTATATAATTATAGATATTTATCATATAAAATGTGCACTGGGAATTGGGATGAGTAATTTCATTCTTGTTGCAATATTTGTGAAACAGAGACAATACTATTTTAAATAATATATTAATTAAATATCTAACACCCCAGAACGCCTGTGAACAAGATAAAAAAAACGACTATTTTACCAAATTTCACTGAATACTTAATAAATTCACCAAATGCCATCAAGCTTTTTAAAATTCACCAAATGCCATTGATCTCAACATACAAAACGGGGCATATGTGCTATTTTTTTTGTTAATTTTGAGCTTAATTTGAACCCACAAAAGACTAAATGACCCCCTAAACCTTACCCCCAATCAATTTTCATGGTTAAAAAATAACAAGGCTAATTGAAATTTTTTCGACACACAAAAAAGAGCATTTACGCTATTTTTTTTGTCAATTCCGAACTTAATTTGTAAGCATAAAGGGTCAAAATAACCCCCAAAACCTTATCCGATCAATTTTCATGGTTTAAAAATAACAACACGCTAATCGAGATATTTTTGTAACACACAAAACAAGACATTTACGCTATTTTTTTTTTGCTAATTTTGAGCTTAATTTGAATTCATAAAGGGTCAAAATGACCACCAAAACTTTACCCAAGAAATTTTCGTCACGAAAATCAAGAAAAAAAATATTATTTTTATAAATTAAAATAAATGATTAAATGATCCAATCATATCATGACACGTGTCATGATCTAATCTTAATAACTAACGGAATTAACGACCGTTAGCCATTAATGATATTTGATGATTTTTTTAAAAGCTCGATGACATCTGGTGAATTTTAAAAGCTATAATGATATTTGTTGAATTTTTTAAATATTTAGTCACATTTTTGGTGAAATAGTCATTAAAAAAAAACCACAATGTTAAATTTTGTATTTGTTGGGTGAATGGTGATCATTGTGGGACTTACCGATGTCATGTCACTCACAGTCACTCCTTTTCAAAAATAAATAAAATAATTAAAACTTGTCATATCACAATTTCAAAGATAATCAATTTCACTCACAAAAATTAAAAAAGTTACAATCAACCCCCAAAATTACGATCGCACCCTTCCTATAACTTTACCTTTCTAGACGAACTCCTGTCCACTTTCACCTCTCAATCACAAATTTCTCCAGGGGTAATTTCGACATTTCCTTCCTCCAAACCACACTTCACATACATCCGCCACGTGGCAAAGACAGTTTTGAAACTCCCCGCATTACGAGGGGGTTTGTAAAAAAAAAAAGAAAGAAAAGTTTATTACAGTACTGTACAACATTACACCCCAACTTCTAATAAAAAAACCAAGAAAGGGTAATTTCGTAATTTAGGCACCTATGTAGCGTAACCAACACTAGAACGTGGCTGAAAACGGTCGTACCACGAAAACACAAATATCCCCCGAACCACACCACGTAACAATTAGCTTCGGAAATCCCGAACCTAATTTATCCCACCTGCCACGTAGGATGTAAACGTGGAAATGGTCAATCCTAGTCAGTAACACTCCTATAAAAATTACATCGCCTCCACTGTCTCCTCTTTATCCTTCTTCACACATAAACACTCTCACCCTCTCTCTTCCTTTTTAAACCGATGAACTAAAACCACCAAACTCTAAATTAAAGAAAAAAAAAAATTAAAAAGGAAAAAACTTTCATTTTTTCCATTTTCTCTCTCCTCCATGAATATTTAGTCTAACCGCTTCACCTCTCTCTGAGAAATAATGGCAGCAAATTCGTGTGAGTTTGAATTTGAACACTGATTTTCCCTTTCTTTTTTTTTTTATTGAAGTGTTATTTTATTTTTTCCTGATTAAGAAAAAAAAGTTGAGTTTACTTAGGAGAGTTTACAAGTTATTCCATGCTTTACCTCGCAAATCACAAGGTGTTGAAGCATTTCTAGGGTATAATTTAAGCTTAATCTTTCTCGGATTCCGTGAATTATATATATAATTATAGTTATAATTGTAATCAATAATTAATATTTAGGATAAAAAAATTGGTAATCGGTTTGTTTGGAGATGCGAGAAATGGCGATGAAGCGCGATTTAAAGATTATCTACAACAATTGATATTCGAGAAAAAAAAAGCGTAAAAATCGAGCTGAAATTCGTGTTTTTTGGGAGGTTAAAATGACAAAAATGGAGTACCGAGGAATTAAGAAAAGCGAAGCTTCATCAGAGTTAGTGTAAACAAAGAGGAGAGATAATTTTTGAGGTTTTTGGTGTGGAATTTGATCATCAACATCATCATGCCGTTATCGATGAAGATTCAGCCGATTGACGCCGGCGCCGGCGAAATTCCGGTGGCGGAGCCGGCGAAGCAGCCGTTGGTGAAGTCGCGGCTTAAACGGCTATTCAGGATCTCGGTTTCTGAGCCGACTGTTCCGGTGGCTTCGTCGGAGATGTTTGAGCCGAGTTCAGTTTGTTTAGCTAAGATGGTTCAGAATTTCATCGAGGAGAGTAACGAGAAACCCTCGCAATCGTCTGCGGTAAGGTGTGGGAGGAACCGGTGTAATTGCTTTAACGGCAACGGAAGTGACGGGTCCGACGGTGAGTCGGATAACACTGTGTCCTCCGCCGATGTCTGTGACTTTCTCAAGGTAAGCTGAAAATTGGCTTAATTTGATTGTGTACTCGATTGTCGTCTCATCGTTTTTGATCGTTCGGTTGGAACTAATTGTGGTTGTTGTTGGTTGTCGAGTGCAGAGTTTGGTGGTGTGTGCGAGTGTGAATGAGAGGAATGTGTTGGCTGATACGGCCAAGATTGTGGCGGAGAAGAAGACATGCAAGAGAAAAGATGAGCTTAGGAAGATTGTTATTGAAGGTTTAATGGCGCTTGGGTATGATGCTGCCATTTGCAAATCTAAATGGGAGAAATCCCCCTCTTTTCCAGCTGGTAATTTAATTTCCTCTCAATTCAAATAAATTTTAGCTTAATTTGGTAGTTTATTTGTTCTAATTGTCCTGATTATATTCCAAATTTGATGTCTGAATGCGAAATATAGAAGTTTTAGTTCTTGATTTTTGTTAGCAATTTGGAAATTTCCCAGTAATATTGTAGTATAAAGATTAGATTATAATTCTCTACATTTCTGCCTATATAATAGTGATTTCTGTTTTAGGATGGTTTATATATATATAAATAAAAGTTCTTATCATATTGGTCTCTAAATTTCTGCCTGAAAATTAGTGATTTCTGTTTAATTGGGGTTATATAAATTAAATAATTTGCAATAATAAAATCAATTGATTGAAGTTTTGGGGAATTTGTGGAACAGGGGAATATGAGTATGTGGATGTGATTGTGGGAGGAGAGAGACTGATAATCGACATAGACTTCAGGTCAGAATTTGAGGTTGCAAGATCAACCAAGACCTACAAATCAATCCTTCAGGCGCTCCCTCACATCTTTGTGGGAAAATCCGACCGCCTTTCGAAGATAATTTGTATTCTCTCTGAAGCTGCTAAACAAAGCCTTAAGAAGAAGGGTATGCACATCCCTCCTTGGAGAAAAGCTGATTATGTTCAGGCTAAGTGGCTGTCTCCACCCACCCGAATCGCCCCCGCCTCAACCACTGCCACTGTCACCGCCACTCCGCCCCCGAGCCCACTCTCCCCTGCTAGCTTTGTCATCAATTCCGATGGGCCGAGCCCTAATAGGGCCGCGGAGTCTGATCACCACCAAGCTGATGAGTCAGAGCAGAGCCGGAGCTCGCCACCATCGGAGTCGGTGTTCGAGATGTCCGAGAGCTCAGGTGAGGAGGATGTCAAGGAGAAAAGGAACAATAATCCCAAGAAAGGTCCTGAACTTGAGGTTGTCATCACTGGTTTAGCTTCTATCATGGAGGAGAAACCATAGAGAATGAAAGAAGATGAAATTTTGATCCTTTTTTGTTTTAAATTTTCCCTTTTTTGGTCCCAAATTTTCTTTTTTGAGGGAGTTAGTTTTTGGGTAATTACTATAAAGAAGATGCAAAAGTTTATAGAGGGGTTATGTTTAACTACTACTTACTACTACTAGCAACAACTATTACTACTACTTGATAAGTGAATTGCATGGGTGGGTGGTAGCTTTTGACCTCTAGCTCTCTCTCTCCCTTCAATCCCTTCTGGTTTTTTGTTGTAAGGGTTATTATATTACAATCTCTACCTACTGATATGAATCATATCAATAATATATAATATACAAAAAAGCAGCAAATATATTGTCATATACAGTATTACACCTTAAATCTTTGTTCATTCGATCTTAATTTTCGATTATGTACACCTTTGATCTCGTTTTCCATCATTCGATATCTGTTTATTCAATTCGTTCTCGCTGCTCTCTGTTTGTTCGACCCGTTCGACTCGTAATGTTCGATTGTGTATGTACACCTTTGCTGTTTGTTAATGTTAAGAGTGTGAGGCTTAATTATCTGATGTGCAGTAGCTTAAGACAATTTGAGAATACAGCAAAGACAAAAGGGAGAAGAAGAAAAAGGGAAAGGAAAGGAAAAGAAAGGTGAGAATTCTGAATTCAGCTTTATTTTTGTTGTTTAGCTACTACTATATCCTTTTTTCAGGCTAGTTAATATTTTAATTAATTACTTTCTTGGTAAGCTGGGAAGTGGAGAATCTAGTGAGGAAATTGAATTGAACCCTCGTGCTATCTCGATTATTGTGGGTGAGAGATTGAAGGTGGTGTGAGAAAATTTATGTTCATCACACTATTTGAACATTATAATAATAATAAAAAAACATTATTATATATCTGCCATTGTTCTTTATTAATTCAATTATAAATTAATCTTAATTTTGGATAAGATCAAATGGTTTTTAAAGTACATAAGAAACTAGTACTTCTAATTAGTTTTTGAGTTTTTTCAGTACAGATTCTGGGTTTGATCAGATTAGTTTGACTTGATTTTTTTTTTTTTTTAAATGTTGACTAATTCCTTCTTTGTTAATTTTTTCATGTGAACACTTATAATATGGGGTTTTTGTTCTTTTTGTGTTTCTTTGCTTGTTACCGGGTAGGTTGTGAGTTTGATCTTTCACCTTCTTTATTAAGATGAAAAAAGAAAAAGATGGTTCTTTACTCTTTAGGGAAGCCTCCCACATTCAGTCAATCTAAGCTCTCTCCTTTTGTGGTTGTATGATTCTTCACTTGTAGCAATAAAAAGGCGGTGTTTAGCCTCGTTTTAATTTTGTTCGACTAGTCCAGAACTTTGTCGTGTCCATCATAAACAATCGAACGACATAGACTCGAAAATTATTAGGATTATTATGGGGTGGTGGTGGTGGTGTTGTTTGGATACATGAATAATCTTGGTTATGGACTTATGGTTAATCAATCCTTTTCCTCGATGTTTAAATATGTTCAAAATGTGTCTCCTTTGTGATGGGATGCCTGGTGAAACGTTATTCTCTACAAGTAAAATAGGGATTTAAATGGTTTCAGGAGAAACAGAAATTAATATTATGATGGGATTTTATTTTATCAACTTTTTTTAGGCTGACAAATGGAGTATATTTGGTCACCAGGAGGAACCAACAGGAGGAGCCCACTATTTGTGACCCATTGTACACGCAAAGAGACTACTCGTAGTTAATAGTCGGTGGGATCCACTTTTTTTTTTTTCTCTTCATGCATTATTTTTACTCGAACCTTCGCAATTTGTTTTTTTCACCTTTACCCCCTTTTTTCAAATAAAGTTAATGTTACGTGAATAAATTTTTTACCACACCAGCTCTCAATATCATGTTAAAGATCAACTCAATTAAAAGTTAGTTTGATGGTTAAAACCCATAATTACTGTTTTGTTTCACGCATATGTGTTTTGATATTTTAGTTGAATGAATTTGATAAAAGGGACCGTATGACGTATGTTGTAGATGTGAGAGTAAAGTCGTGATTTCCATATAATTATAGTATGGGACAAACAGAAAATAAAAGGGTATGATGGGAATCTTATTTTTACTGTATTGCATTTTTAATATTCTTTTTTACCCTTTTCTTTATTTGGTTTTATTAAATTTATTAATATTATATTGGTGAGGTGGGGTTGGAGTGGAGGGGTCACCAACTTTGGTTGTTTACTCAAATTTGAAGGAAGGGTCTATTTGAAATTGTGCATAATTATAATTCCTGTGCTTCACTTTCAGGCTCTTTTACCTTTAGCTTTGGTCTTTTATGTGAACCCTATCATCAAGGGTTGTTGCGCATAAAGTTTGCATAAGGTGTTTGCTTGTTAACGGCTACATTCCCCTGTTTTTTCTCTACCTTTTTATTCTTTGAAGGTGAGATTATTATAAACTTATCTAGATGCTAAATATCTCAACTAATTATGTTGGGTTAGATGGTTTTTTTGAAGGTAATTTACTCTAATAAATTGGTTTGAGTCCTACTTAAGAGTCTTCGCCACTCTTTCTAATGATGAAAAATCGATTATAATTAGGAATTTTACCGAAATTAAACTTACCTAATGTGTCAAAAACTTGAATTACATATGCAATATTTTGATGAATATAGTCGAAAAAGGATTTAACTTTAATTAGTAAAGCACACTTAATTCATTACAAATTTAATAGTGAACTTCATTAAGCATTGATGAATGATAATAGCCGAACTTCATTAAGAAATGTTTGTCTAATTATAGGAGTTTTACTCGTCTACATACTTAATTCCTTTGTGTAAATTTTTTTTATCAACACTCTAGAAGAAATATCGCCAATCTTTTGTATAGTATCTCTTTATTAGGATTCATTTCCTTATTAAGACTTATCCGAACCTATTTGTCACTATACGAACATAAATATTGTTGTAAAGTAAATTGAACTTAATAACCCTTAATCATCTTAAATAGGAATTCTTCTTTCCTAAGTACTAGTGTTTTGTGATTAATTTATGTGGATGATTGATGAGCGGTGAGCCGCTAGTAACAAGACCTTCGGTGAATCGAGCTTAAGTAAACCTTTTTGCTTATCTAGTAAGTGTTCGCAATGTTTTCCTTATCATTGATGATTATTGTAACCACACTATACGCAAAATTAGAATACTACTCATGGTTATTATGAGGTGTTTATACTTACGTTGAGCTTGTCCAACTTTTGAGACTTGCCTTAACGTTATTTTTTTTTTCTTTTTAGAAAATAAGGAAACGATTAGCAGTTATAAGATTGTCGTCTCTTAAGACAATAGCCTACTACGTATTTTATATCCTAGCTACATTCTTCGTCTAACCTCTATACTATAGTGATTTGCAACAAAATCCGCACGGCTATACATACTAGAGGTTGTTGATCTCATAATATTGCACCAGGGATACTTTGCCTTTACATGCAAACTATAGACTCATAGCAGCACTGCATACATTAAAAACACATAACTTCATCACATCACTGCACTCTTCCATCACCTCTGAAATTTATTGTAAGGAAATCAATCAGTAAATGTTCTTGTGTTACAACTTTCATGAATTTGAGTAAGCTTAGCTAAGTAGTCTGATTGTATATTCATACACCTCGTACTTAGGAGGGTCCACATTAACAGAAAAAAAATTAGGAATATCTTGGAAATTGAAGCTTAGTATATTTATGAATATTAGAACTGGTTGAAACAATCATTGCATTTTTTTGGGGGTTAAATAATTTAATTTAGTGATGTTCAATTTTTTTCACCAAATTTTTTGAAAGCTATATACTTGTCTTTTTGCTATGGCTGAGTAAGTTGATTAAATATGTGACGTAAGAAAGAGGGATAAAATCAGAGTTATGGGTTTTGGTTTATTCAGAAATTGGAGTTGTATATTATTGGCAGGAAAAACTAATCAATTTTACTCTCATATTTAAGAAATTATTAAACCATTTTTATGTGAAGAAAGCAATGTTTCACCTAACTTTCTGACATCTATTTCTCAGACTTGGTAGTTTATCAATAATCTTGCCCCTGTCAACAAATTTAATTGCTTCTTGCCTGTCAGAAACCTTATTTCCGATTTTTTATTTTTTATTTTTGTTTCCGGGGTGTACGGATACTCAGTGGCGGACTTGGGCTTAGACCTGGTGGGTCAAGTGACTCACCAGGCCCAAAAAAAAATTTTAAGTTAATTTAAAAAAAAAAAAAAAAAAAAAAAAAAATCAGTTTTCCCAAATTCACGAATTCAGTATTTCAGTTCATGGCCTTCAATCCTTCATGCCCTAGCCAATTCGCCTCTTCCCTAATTCCCTTCAAGGCTTCAATCCTTCGCCATCATCAATCACCTATTCACCTCCATAATCGCCTCCTCCAGTCCTCCTCTTCGCAGTTCGCAACTCGCAACTTCGCAAGTAAGCATCTTCCTCACTCCTCAGTTAGTCAGTTCCTCTTCGCAGACTCGCAGTTCGTGCCTTCGACCCTTCGTCAGTTCGTCTTCCTCTTCGCATAAATTCAGGTGAGGTTAGTCTTCCTCTTCGTCTTCCTCAGTTAGTCTTCATCTAAATTTGTTTAATTGTTGATAACTTGATAACTTGATTGTCTTGATAATTGCTTGATTGCTTCGCTAATCGCTAGACGCCCAGTGGCCCTAGACGCTGCCTAGACGCCTACTGAGTACTGATTATTGTTAATTGTTAATTTTGTTATATATTGTTGTGATTTTGTGAATTGTTCAATGAAATTCTGAATGGTGAATTTGTGAAATGTTTGACACTTTAGTTCCTCTTCGTCTTCCTCAGTTCCTCTTCGCATAAATTAATTAATTAACTTAGTCTTCATCTAAATTTGTTTAATTGTTGATAATTGATATTACTTGTTAGTTATGAATTAGTAATACTAAATTTGATTCTTTGAACCCTAAATCCCTAATTGTTCAATAATCAACTCAATTGTTCAATAATCAACTCAATTTCAATAATCCCTAATTGTTGTGATTTTGTGAATTGTTCAATGAAATTCTGAATGGTGAATTTGTGAAATGTTTGACAATTGACACTTTACATACTTGTTCAAGCTGTGATGCTGTGATGCTGGCCTGCTGCCCTGTGAGCTTGTGATTTCAAGCTGTGAAATGGTGAATTTGTTAATTGTTCAAGCTGTGATACTGCCTGCTGGCCTGCTGCTCGCCTAGTCGGCAGTCGCCTGCTGCCCTGCTCCACTGCTCGAGAGTCGAGAGCGTGCTCTGCGCTCACCGCTCTTCGCTTCGTCGCTTCTTCTAAAGTCTAATCTCCTATTCTCATTTTGCTAGTAAGTTGATTTCTAATTTTTAGTTTAAAATTCTAATCTTCAATTTAATCAAGTCTAATTAGTTAATTCTATTAAACTTTGGTTGATTTGTTAGTTGTTCACTTCAAGTCTTCAATCACTTGTTTGTTTGGTAAACTTTGAACCTTTTGTTAATGAGTAATGACCTTAATGTAATAATGTTGTTGGGTTTTAGATGAAATTTGAACCTTTTTGACCATGTGAATATGTGATTATGTGAATTGTGGTTTGTTTGGTAAAATGATCTTTGTAAATAATTTTTCTGGGGAATTTTGCTTGCTTTAGTTGATTATTTATTCAAATTTCAGAATGAAGAGAAAACGCACTCCAAATGAACTGCAAAACATTACTAGCTTCTTTGCTAAAAAGAATCCTACTTCAACTTCTCTTCCACATCCCACACAAAATGAACAAACTATATCTCCACCTCAACAGAGTGAACAAACTATATGTCCACCTCAAGAAAGTGAACAACATTCATCTCCATCTAATTATTCCACTCAAAATTCCCCTCAAAATGAACAAGGCCAATGTTCTCCTAATGCCCCAATCTTTGGTGAAAGATTAAGTGAACATGAATTTGCTAATCTTCCACAAGATCCAGGAAAGAGGATACTTGATTATCGATTGTGAACATGAATTTGCTAATCTTCCACATACATTTGGTTGTATTTTGTACTGTTTTGAATATTTGGATGTATTTTTTAGTACTATTATTTGGTTGTTCGGTAAATTTTTTTTTTTTAGATACTTGATTATCGATTGTGACTCACCAGTCGGAAATTCCTGGGTCCGCCACTGCGGATACTCCGATTATAAAAGGGACTCGATTTCAGATCTTGCATGTAATATCGCTTGGTTAGACTTTAACTAACGAAGGTAGTTGGCATATACCGGAGATTAGTAAGCTTGGTTAACCTACTTTGTTTAAAATTATATTGTCTTGATCTGTTACAGATTAGTATTGTTGTAGTATTGTTGAGGTGTAAAGTTTAATGTATGATTTTTAAAATACAAGGGATGTACAGAAAGTCAATAGATTTTGTGCATTATTCTCACTAACTAACTACTTAACTGACATTTAAGGGGTTGAAAAAAATGATTAGAGAGAGGAGATTATTGTAGTATCAAGTAAGGGATGACAATAAATTAATTAGTGGTGTTTTATGAGTTTATCTCGATCACTTGAAGTTTAGGTGTACGACTGTACGATGACCAACTTGTGGATGATCGAGCTCGGCTTAAGGCGAGTTTTAGTCGAGTTTAGATCAAGCCGAGCTTGAATAACTTATGAGATTCTTTAATGAGAAATCAAATTATGAATTGTAGATAAAAAACTAACAGAATATTTATTGCAAAACAACTTTTTGTACTTATTTTGAAATTGGAAGAGCTTTATTATTGTTTGATGCTTTAATTGTGTTAATTTTTCTACATTCTTTGTTGACTCTTAAAGTATTATCAAGCTCGTAAGACTTGAGTTTGAGTCTTCTTGAAGCTAGGTATATTTGGAGTAATTGAGTTTTGATTATGTAGCTATTATCTAAACACTATGAAGAAGTGCTGCATTAGGTTTTTATATAGAAATATAGAATTGATAATAGGTCATGAACTTAGTAGGTTAATAACTGTTTCGGGTGAAAACAATGGGACCTTGTCGAAGGTCCGATGAAAACAATGGGGTGTTGCCGAGGAAGGCCCCTCCGATGCTAAAGTCAGTACAGGGTGTAGAAAGAGAACACTATGCAAGAGAATTAATTGCTTGAGGCTTTGCTTTTTTTTTTTAATGTACAAATGTAATATTGACGGCTTTTATACCTTTACATATATGGAGAAATTGGGCCTTAGCCCAATTGGCTTGCCTTGAGAACTGATCTTTGACTTTAGCACAATTGGAGAGATGAACCTTGACCTTGGGCTTTTAATTGGATCATTTAATGCCTAAGCCCAATTGGACTAAATTGGACCCAAACAACTTGCCCCCCATACCCGATTTGGAAGGATGACGGGTCGGGTTTGATTTAATCAGAAAAGGAGGGAAGTGAATGATTTAATTAATCCAAAAATTTGAATTTAAACCGTAATTAAACCGTAATTAATGAGATAACAACAGTTAAGGCGGATAATTGTGGAAGTTGGACGGATAATGGGCAGTTTAATCGCAAGGTCGTGTGTTTAACGGTTACTTAGCGGGGTATTTAAGAGAAATTGAAACGCGGACTCCCCGTATTCCCATTTCTGGAGATATAATTAGAGGCGCGTCATCTTTCCTCACTTATTCACCAACACAAACCCAGAATTCTCGAGAGAACCCAAGAACCCGCATCAAAACTTCGCAAATTCCCCGAGCATTAAGCTTAGAAACTGAGATTCGCCACTACCAATTCGTAAATCGGCAACTTTCGCTTCAGATTAAGGTAAATTCCTTTGATTTTAGTTTATTTTTCTTCGAATTTGAACTCCTTCCCCTTTTTTCGACTTTTTTCTTCGAAATTATCAATGGCGAGAGGAGTTAGGGGTAGAGCCCGTGCTCCAAGAAGAGCAAGGCCAATTCCCGATCCCAGGAACAGGATTGGGACCTGGAATGGACAAAGAGCAGTGATAAGTCCTATTTTGCACATGTTTTAGGTGGGTATCTAAGCTCATTTTATTACAAAATTAGAGATCTTTGGTGCATATTTGCATTATTTGCTTAAGTTGTGCTCTACTACTCTTCGTTTGTGTGTTTTGATGAATTTCAGGTGATTTATATGCAAATGGAGTATGGTTGGCTAATATTGAGTATAATAATCATGGAGTATGAAAACATATTGCTTAAGAATATCAAATCATGTGTTCGAGACGAACTTGAGTGAAAATGAAGCAAAACGTTGATGAAATACTTGACAAATATGACACCTGTTCACTATTATGCTCATAACTTTTGATATACAAATGATAATGGAGTGATTCAAATTGCATTGGAAAGTAGACTTGAAGACCTTTCCAACGATATATTACACGCCTCAAACAGAGCTCCGGATATGAAGTTATGACTGATTTAAGATGAGTTAAATACAAACTATTTGCTGCAGCCTCTACGTGCCCGATCGGGCATGGTCCGCCCGGTTGGACCGGGCACATAGGAGTTAGATGATTTTTGGTATTTTCGAAGGTAGAAAGCAATTTATGAAGACCGCCCCACGCGCCCGATCGGGCAAGGTCAGCCCGGTTGGACCGGGCACGTGGTGGAAGAAGTGCTACGAAGGAAAGCAACTCCGTACTCTCACCGCCCGATCGGGAGGTGCTTGCCCGGTTGGACCGGGCACAGTTATGCGACACTCCGTATTATTATTTTCTTATTTTTAGGTCATTAAGGGTATAAATACCCCTTGTAATCTTCATTAGAAAGAAGTTTTAAGTTTTCCATTATTCCTCTTTCTCTCTCTAGAGTTCTAGTTTATTACTTTGAAGCAATTTTAATTCTTTCCATTAGATTTGAGCATTGTTTTTCAACAATTTAATTCCTTTCAATTGAAGAATCCTTGGTATTCACTTCTACTTCATTCTCTTTCAATTATAATTGCTTTTCAATTATGTTTTCCATATTCATGATTGTTATTGTTTCTTTCAATATGTGTGAGTAGATTTTCTATTCCAAGATCTAGGGTAGCCCAATTATGATTGATGCATGAATTAAAACTTTAAATTCCCCAATAATAATCCCAATTGACATGCTTAATTGATTGTGTTTATGCCAATACTAGATTAGGAATAATTAGTATTGTTATCATCCCTTTGTTCTTATTGCAACGGAAGTTGGGTATTAACGGGATTAGGTTATTCCAATTAAGGGTTTGAAGATCATCACGGAAGTAGATGATTGAATAATTAGGAATCTAGGCATGGTGTTTAATGTCCCTTATTCGCTTGATTCCACGGAAGTAGGCTTGATAGTTAATTTGGGAAGCCATTGATAACTTGGAAGAGACCTTTGGTATTATTATTAGGGATTGCTTTTCTTCTTGTCAATTGATTTATATATTGGGGGTAGATTTATTAGTTTATCAATCATAATCGTGGTAATGCTTGATCTTGGATGCTTTAGTTTATTGATTAATATTTCCTCTAGTTAATTGTGTTATTTAATATATTAGTTGATTATTATCATCCATTATTGATTGGTGACGTGCTTAGTGATTAATTGAGTCTGATTAATTGAATGAACCATAGTCTCTTGGGATTCGATCCTTACTTGCCCTACTACATAGTTAGAAGGAATAGTTAGGTTATTTTTGTTAGGTACGCGATAAGCCTATCAAGCAGAGTCTGACCCTGCTGAAGGGATTAGGGCGACTCCAATTTCCTCGGCTCCTCCTCAGAGAACGGAGGGGCCGAGCGCTTCTGGGCGGGACGATGAAGTTCCCGCTGTCCTTTGGGATATCCTTCCCGGGTTTTCAGAGTGGGAG
The DNA here is from genome assembly GCF_001683475.1 of Chenopodium quinoa. Lineage (NCBI taxonomy): Eukaryota > Viridiplantae > Streptophyta > Magnoliopsida > Caryophyllales > Amaranthaceae > Chenopodium > Chenopodium quinoa. Next base: position 2,957,776 of record NW_018743212.1, on the reverse strand, counting down.
GATGCCGAAGTAGCTTCGGCCATGATAAAGAACCGCCCCTACTCATGGTGGGTGGAGAATGCCGAACAGTATCGGTTTGCCGAACAAATTGAGTTGCATTACGGCATCCTTGAAGCTGATGGGTATTGGTGCCGAATGCCCGTGGCATCCGATAGAATCCATCGTCCACCCCCGGGGTATGTGGGGGTGTACACAAGACAACTTCAGTACGGGCTGAGGTTCCCTTTGGACGTATTCGTCCGAGACTTGCTGATCCATTACAATATTTCCCTATGTCAGCTAACTCCTATTAGCATCCGAAGGGTGATGACATACTTATGGGTCTGCAAGTTCTTCAGGTATGTGCCGAACCTGCACTGCTTCAAAAAGCTTCATCGGCTAGTGCCAAATATTCAGAGTGGGCACGGAAGTCATGGTTCTGGGTGGTACCGGATTGAGTCTCGGCCCCAGTACCTAACCATGTGGCCGAACGACTCTTCAGACAAGGAATGGAGAGGTCAATGGATTTGGGTTAGGGCACCCACGGACCTGGGCCACCCTTGCGTCTTCAGCGCTCCCCGGTACCTTGCTGAGCCTGATCCCGACATGGGAAGTTTAGGTCCCCCCGCAGATAACGGCCCAGATCCGAACCTTAATCAACAGAATATCTTCGGCAAGCTGCCGAACCGGGGGGGCAGCGGCCGAATGCAGCATATCCCGGAGACTTGGCTCCCCGATACGCATTATGTTTTCCAAGAGAACATGCTAGCAGCTGTCGGCCTCAGCCGAAAGTTTAAGGATGGTAAGCTTCTTCGGATGGGGCCGAGGCCTTTTAATTATCTCTTTTTCTCCTCTTTCACTTCGCTTTTTTATGATGTGCCAACCTAACTGAACTGACCTTTCCCCTTTTCTTTTTCAGAGCGGGACGAGACCAACGTCGGCATTAACTACGCTCGTCTTGGCGTCAACCGAGAATGAGTTGTAACTGATCGGGCCCCCTCTATCACTGAACCGAGGCATAGAGAAGTTCATCTAGACTCTTCCCACTTCCAAATTGAGGTTGTTGCTCTGTATCAGAGGCAGAAGCCTTGGTGGAAGAAGAGAGATCCCTGGTTTCAGCTGCTGCACGAAGAAGCTGAAGCTGCCCGTACGGCCGAAGAGGTTGCACGGGTTATTGAAGCTTGTGAAGGAGGAGAAGGGTCCTCCAGGGCTGCTGAAGAAGAAGCTGCAGCTAGGGCAGCTGAAGAAGACGAGGCTTTGCTGAAGACCTCGGTGAGCTTTCAGACTTAATTTTGTCTGTTTCTGTTTGTTGTTTTGTTTTTTTTGTTTTTTTTACTCACATTCTTCCCCCCCCTGTCTTTTACAGTCTGAAGAGAGTAATAGACACAGAGAAGGGAAAGCCCCTGTTCGTCGCGAAGACCAGATACAAGAAGAGTCCTCAGACTCAGACATGGACGAGCAGCCGCTTCAGAAAAGGCGCCGAAGAATGGCCATCATCGGCCCCCATGACTTTCAGCGGAGGCCGATGACCATCGGCGTCGAAATAAGGGAACCCGAGGAAGCCAATGGATCGCCGAGGGTTCCCCGGCCACCACCTCAATCACCTCCAAAGACCCCTCCGCCACCTCCCGAGATGGAGATGGATCAGAAAACTCCCGAACCTAAGGGAGGGGTCCAAGAAGAAGTTCAAGAGAGTGCTGCTGAGCACAAGAATGAGGATGTCGTGATGCCCAGTGCTGAGGGTTTCACGGCAGACATTGCTAGAGAGGTTGAGGCCTTCGTCCTCACCCCTGAAGAAGAAGAAGTCATAATAATTGACTCTTCTGAGAAGAAGGAGGATGCTGAGCCATCCAAAGTTAAAGAAGCTCCATCGTCATCCTTTCCTTCCTTCCAGACTCTGCAATCTGGAGAAATGGGTTTCTCGGCCCCTCGAATTCCAATCCCAGATCACATCTGGGACCTCATATGGGGTCAGAACCGAGAAGGTGCTGCAATCTACTTCGGCGATTTTGCTGGTATGTCCGAAGTAGATAGGGCAAGAATCTGGTCGCTGAAGGCCACTGCTGGGATGGGCGAATCCAGCAGATCAGTTCCTGACCCAGCCAGGTCTAACCAACTGCTGATGATGCAGGTGATTTTCCTTGCCTTTATCTCCTTTAAAATTCAGCTCTTTAATTATCATTATTATTATTATTTTTTATTTTAAATTGTGCTCCTGTTTTCAGTTCGTGCACAATCAGACTCTCACTGTAGAGCTGATAGATACCCTACAAGATAGGGTGGACGCTGCCGAGCACGACAAAAAGGTAGCCGAAGAGGAGTTAAAGCTTGCTAAGCTGAAGCAAGCAGCAGCTGAAGAGAAGCAGCAGAAGGGTGAAGAATATGAGAAAAAAGCTGCTGAAGCCCTCAAAACCTTCTGCGATGCTATGGAGAAGGAAGTTTTTCCCCCACTGATGGAAGGGGAAAAATTCCTCCAAGAGCACATGAGAGTGGACATCTCCAAATTCAAGGCTACCATTGAGAGCCGAATCCAGGAAGGAGCTGCTGCACTTCAGTTGAAGCCAACAGAATGGCTGCTGAAGAGATGCTCCAAGCCAGGGATGTCCAACTCTCAGAGGCTGCTGCTGCTGCTGAAGCTCAGAGAGCTAAGCTCCAAGAAGCTGAGGATCAGCTGATGGCCAAAAAGGAAGAAGTGGCCCAAGCTCAGACAGAGGCTTCCCAAGTTCAGCAGGAGCTGAATGAGCTGAAAGGTTCCTCCTCCAAGCTCGCCGATGAGCTGAAGAAATCCAAGGAAGACTTGGAGGAGACAAAGAAGAAGTTGGCTGATGCTGAGGCTCTACTCAAAGTCCGTGTCTATACCCAGGAAGAATATGAAATGGGTTTCAGAAACGGGTTCAGAGTGTGCCGAAGAGTCTGCCTTCATGCTGAGCCGAAGTTGGACTGGTCCAAATGTGCTGAATGGGTCCAGGATCCCGAAGACCCTCATATGAAGTATGCAACTCCAGTCGAAGCTGAAATCCTTAAGGCTGAGGAAGCCAAAGAAGAAGCTGAGAGAATGGAGTTAAAGGCTAAACAGAGGGAAAGGGAGGCTTGGCAGAGTGCAAAGCCTGCTTTTTCTGCTGTTGGGGCTGAGACCACCATGGGGCCCAACAATGCTGACCAGTCTGATCCTCGGGCTGAAGCATAGGAACTCGAGCAGTCGTCTTCAGAATCTTGCGGTTCATCATGCGCTCAACTTTAGACTTGCCGCTTTCTGAATTTTTGCCTTGTTTGTTTTTTGCTTCAGCTTGCCTTGTCGTACAAAACAATTTATTTTTTTGCTTCTGTACGTATTTTGGCAGCTGTTATTTTCCGCTTGTGGGCGACTGCCGATATAGTTTTTTAACTTATTTGAACTTGTACCTCAATTTCTGAGCATGAATTATTAATTTGATGTTCTTTTCTTCAGCTGCTTTGTTTTTGAATGCTTTACTGTTTCTTCAATTCTGCTGAACATAAACTTGCACTGGTAGTGCTTCTTGCCCCCCCAGAAATTGAAGTATGGCTTCAGCTGAATAAACAATTTCTTTATTTCTTAAAAATGGGTATTCGAAACACAGGGCCAACTGAAGGCAATGCTTTGGATAATGGCTTTCTGGGATACAAGGCTCAGTTAAGGCAATATCCCAGAATTGTCCATGGACTCATGCCTTTGGAGAACAAATCTTACTGAAGCTTGACTTCAGCTGAAAGACTAGAGTTCTTTAAAAAGACGAGTTTGTCAGCAATCTGAAACCCAGTTACCCGAAGGCGAAGGTTTCAGACGAGGCTGAATAAACAATTTCCAACAGTTGCTGTTATCCTTGATTTTCTGTCTATCATTGAAAAATGAATATCCGAAACACAGGGCCAACTGAAGGCAATGTTTCGGATAATGGCTTTCTGGGATACAAGGCTCAGTTAAGGCAATATCCCAGAATTGTCCATGGACTCATGTCTTTGGATAACAAGTCTTACTAAAGTTTGACTTCAGCTGAAAGACCAGTGTTCTTTAAAAAGACAAGTTTTGTCAGCAATCTGAAACCCAGTTACCTGAAGGTGAAGGTTTCAGACGAGGCTGAATAAAAAACCCTTAGAGAGTAGATAGAACCAGGAAAACTTTGAAAGGATAAAAAATTGCAAATATTTATATAAATGGCGGCTCCAAGGCCTTTCATTAGTTCAAAATGTACTTACAAAGATTGTTCTGCCCTGAAGGGTTTACACATGATATTTTTTCAGTACATCAGCGTTCCAGTGATTTTTCAACTCAGTTCCATCCAACTGCCGAAGTCGGTATGTCCCTGGCTGAAGCTCATCACAGATTTCATAAGGCCCTTCCCATGCAGCTGAGAGTTTCCCATGGATTCGGCCTTTCTGAACTGCAGCAGCATTCCGAAGGACAATGTCTCCAATTTTAAGAGGCCTTGCATGGACCCTTCGGTTATAAAATTTGCTGATTCTCTGCTTATAAGCAGCCATTCTGTCTCGGGCTAAGTCTATTACTTCGTCGAGGAAATCGAGAGATTCCCTCATCAGTCGCTCATTCTCAGCCGAGAAGTGGTGCACTCGTAGGCTCTCAGAGCCAATTTCCACTGGAAGAACGGCTTCGGCGCCATACACCAGTTCAAAAGGTGAATAGCCCGTTGCCTCTTTTTCAGTTGTCCGAAAGGACCAAAGGGTTCCAGGGAGCTCCTCCAGCCACTTGGACTTTTGATCTTCCACCCTCTTTTTGAGGGCATTTAGGATCTGTTTATTTGCAGCTTCGGCTTGTCCGTTACTTTGCGGGTGGCATACCGCTGAATATGCCAGTTTGATGCCGAACTGATCTGTATACCGCTTCAGTGGTAAGTTATCAAATTGCCTCCCATGATCGAAGACAAATACTCTCGGGATGCCAAAACGAGTGATGATATTCTGCCAGATAAATTTTCTGACAGTTTGCTCTGTAATGTTCGAGGCTGCTTCGGCCTCGATCCATTTACTGAAGTAGTCAACACCAACTATCAGCCATTTTTTCTGGTACACAGCCTCTGGAAATGGTCCCAGTATATCCAGTCCCCATTGGGCAAACGGGAGTGGATTAAGGATCGGCTGAAGATCCCTTGTTGGCTGGTGGATAACTGGAGCGTATTTTTGACATTTTTCGCATTTCCGGACCAGCTCCTTAGCATCTGCGATCATGGTGGGCCAGTAATATCCAGCCCTCAATGCCTTGTGGGCTAAGGTCCTTCCCCCCAATGTGGTTCCCACAAATGCCGAGGTGAATCTCCCGTAGGATATAATCTGCATCTGTTGGTCCCACGCATTTCAGCAATGGGGCTGAGAAGGACTTTTTCAGAAGTTCCCCCCTGAAGACAATGAACCTTGAGCTGGTTCTCTTCATCTTGGAGGCCAAAGCTTTATCTTCGGGAGTTTCTCCCCGAAGTTTGAAAGCTAGGATGGGGTCCATCCAACTAGGCTCTGGGTTAGCGCAGCACACTTCAGGTGCTTCGTCGACACTTCTCTCTCGACGCACTTCTACATATACAGATCTGTTCAGCTCAGTAAGAGTTGAACTGGCAAGCTTGGAGAGTGCATCGGCTTGAGTATTCTGACCCCTTGGGATCAGCTGAACCTCAAAAGTTTTCAGCTTTGCAATGACTGATTTGGTCTTGGCAAGATAAGCTATCATGGAGGGCTCTTTGGCCTCGTTGCTGCCGCTAATCTGATATGCAACTAGCTGAGAGTCTGTTTTCAGGCAGACATGATCGGCTTCCAGGGAGATGCACAATTCTAGGCCGGCGATTGCTTCCTCATATTCAGCTTCGTTGTTCGAGGCCTTAAAAGAAAATTTTAGTGCATACTCGAAGGATTTGCCTTCGGGAGAAGTTATCACTACTCCTGCCCCCGAAACGTTTTCGGTGGAAGATCCATCCGTAAACACGGTTCAGACTTTCTTTTCATTGTCCAGCGCTTCTTGGTATGAGCATTCGGCCAAGAAATCCGCTAGAGCTTGAGCCTTAATGGCAGCCCTCGGACGGTAGCTGATGCTGAATTCGGTGAGCTCAAAAGCCCACTTGGCTAGCCTACCAGATTTTTCAACCTTGCCGAGAACTTTTTCCAACGGCTGATCAGTTAAGACCACTATCTGATGGCAATCAAAATAGGGCCTCAGCTTCCGAGCAGCTACTACTACCGCGAAAGCAACTTTCTCGAGTAGAGGATAGCCTTCTGAACCATCGCCACATTTGCCAGCCATTCTGGATATTGGCAAGGCTCGATGAAGCCTGCCTCCAGCAATTTTTTGACCTCGGCTGCGATGTCTCGGTTCTTATTAGCGGAGTAATTCCGCTTCTTTTGCTTAATTGGTCGACACGTTGGGTCAACATTAAGCTTATGGGAGATGATGTCTGAACTTATCCCGGGCATATCAGCTGCCGAGAAAGCAAACACATCTCTGTTGTCCCGAAGGAGCTGAATAAGTTCACAACGGGTGTTCGGATCAAGGTCCATCCCGATTGTTACACATTTCTCAACGTCTCCTTCGGCCAACTCAACTGTTTCAGTCTGTTGGTCCATGTCCATTGCTGATGGACTGGACTCTTCAGAATCTGGCCTGCTGCCTATGTCAGCAGGTGTCCCAGTCTTTTTGTTCTTCGGCTGACTCTCTGAGTCTTGCTGTTCAGCTGAAGAGCTAGCCTTTTCCCTTTCGGGCCCTTTACCTCTGGGTACAGATCCTTGGGCCGAAGCACTTAGGCCTTTCGGCTTTTTTGTGCTTGGCTCTCTTTCTTTTTCTTTCTCCTCCTCATCCTTGTCGTCATCTGAGCGACTACTGGATGACTTGAGGTAGTTGCACCTTCGGGCGTCCTTTTGGTTGCCCTGTATCCTTTCGGGGAAGCCAGCGTCTGAGACGTAAATCATCAGCTGATGATAAGTTGAGACGACCTCTTGGATCTCATGAATTATGGGTCTCCCCAAAATCACGTTGTACACTGAAGGAGCGTCAATGACCTAAAATTCAATCATGACGTTCCTGGCTGCCTCATCGCAGCCGATGGTAATAGGAAGTGTCACCTTCCCATCTGGATAAGTTGAAGCCCCGTTGAACCCGGATACAGGGTAGGGTACCGACGTAAGGTGCTTGGGCTTCTGCTTGATTTGATTGTAGGCCTTTCGGAACAGAATGTTTGCTCCGCTGCCACCGTCAAAAAGGACCTTACTGACGTCGTGGTTGGCCACCGTGGCGATGATCACCAACGGATCCTCGTGAGGGAACGTTACCCCCCGGCAGTCGGCGGCTGTGAACGTCATGTTCGGCACCGGCAATTGGGGAGACTAAATGTCAGCGTTGTTCACCTGGTGAGTCAAAGCCCTAAGGTGTCTCTTGTGCTCCCTCCGAGAGCATATTCCTCCCGAGATAACATTGATCGGAGAGAATTTTCCCTCCGCATTTTTACTGTTCTTCCGGGGGAAGTCGAGGTCTTGCCGAGAGTCCGTTGCTGACTTCTCGGCCTCCTTTTTCTCGCGGTGATCCGCGATGTATTTTTTCAAGTATCCCTTCCGGACCATGTCCTCTATCTGGTCCTTCAGTTGGATACACTCCTCAGTGTTGTGTCCCGGAGATTCGTGGAACTCGCACCACTGATTTTTATTTTTTCGCTGATACCACTCTGGGAGTGGTCTCGGCTTTCGGTAACTCTGTTCTTCCTTCGTCACGCTGTAAATTTTGGCGCAGGGAAGAGAGAGCGGAGTGTAGGACTCGTATCTGCCTGTGTATGAGGCAGATTTTTCCTTCTTTGGGTCGCTGGCCGAAGATTGCTCCGAGGCCTTTGACTTTCCCTTTGCCTTATGGCCTTGGCCTTCAGACAAGGGTATTTGTTTTTGTTTCCCTCCCCCGAATTGAGGTTGGGTTTTCGCTTTGTTCCATTCTTCGGCTCGGATGAACTTATCCGAGGCATTCAGAGCTTCCTCCAAGGTATGCGGGGTATGCATGACCATGAAGTCTAGGAACTTCCCGGGCTGAAGGCCATTCAACATTGCAAAAACGGCTAGCCCCTAGTCCAGCTGAGAGACGCTGGATGAATCGTTACTGAAACGGGTCAGATAGTCTCGGAGGCTTTCGGTTTCCCCCTGTTGCAGACTCATGAGTTCTGCAGTAGTCTTCTCTCGGCGGTTTGCCGTGGAAAACTTGGTCCTAAATTTGGAGGACAGATCATCCCACCCTGTTATGGAGCCTTGCTTTACTCCCTTGGAGATCCACGCTTGCGCGACCCCCTTGAGAGTGGTTGGGAAATATTTGCACCAAGTCGCTTCGGATCTGGGGCAAAGATGCATATGAGTCTCATACGAGGCCACGTGGTCCTTCGGATTCGAGGTCCCGTCATATGTGATGTGCGACGGTATTTTAACCGTGGGCACGTGCTCTTCCAGTATCCATTGCTCGAATGGCGAACTGGCGGGTAGCATAACGTCCTTGCCCTTGTTCCTGGCCGAAGGGACCGCGCTCCGCCCTCTTAGAGAGGTAGGAGTGGTTTTCGTCCCTGGCTGGGAAGTCTGTGCCTCGGCCGCAGGGAACGAGAGGCGACTGTGCACGCTCAGTTCCTTGCCGCCGAGTCGGTCGAGGACGCTTCGGCGAACAGTCTCAGGTTGTTCTCGGTGAGTAGATTCTGGCCGAGAAGCTGAGCTGCTGCTCTTATGCGTTTCTGGTCGGGAGGATGAGGATCCTTTGAAAAATTGAGGGTTCTTTTTCCTCTCTTTTTCAGTTTTTCAGTTTTCCAGGTATCCTCTTCCCCCTCTTCCAGTTCCCGGGAGGAAGGAAGCTTCCCACCATCATGGTCTAGCATCCTCCGTTGATGCCGGGTATGCGGAGGAGTTCGATCACGAGGTGGTGGCATATTTTGTGCCCTCATTGCCTCCATGAGCACTGCCAGCGCTCTTGCCACCTCCTCCGAGCTGGGCCCCGTCAAAGGGGTCCTCGGCCGAGTATGGGAATGAGAGCGCACAGACGATGGTTGGCTTTGGGGCACTGAATGTGTCCTATGATCGGACTCACCCCTGCTAGACCGAGAGTGACTCGGCCTATGATGAGAGTTATGAATTACGGGAGAAAGGGAATCCTCCCTGTATGATCCTCCCCCGAGCTGGCACCCTTGGGAGAGTTCCGGTCCGGCGAGGGTGATGGTGTAGGGGTTTTAGGCTTTTCGCCTGCTCCTTGACGGAGGCCTTTGCTCTTGCGGTTCTTAGCCATTGCTACTAAGATAATTGCAAGATGATCTTGGTTAGAAATTTGGCTTAAAGATTTTTGAAAGTCTTCCCCACAAACGGCGCCAAATTGTTTCGGGTGAAAACAATGGGACCTTGTCGAAGGTTCGATGAAGTGGAGAAGATTGGATTCGGTCCAAGTGATGTTGGGCCGAAGGTTTTCTGCACAGTAAACACACGTAAACTAGCCTCGGGGGTGTTGCCGAGGAAGGCCCCTCCGATGCTAAAGTCAATACAGTGTGTAGAAAGAGAACACTATGCAAGAGAATTAATTGCTTGAGGCTTTGCTTTTTTTTTTAATGTACAAATGTAATATTGATGGCTTTTATACCTTTACATACATGGAGAAATTGGGCCTTAGCCCAATTGGCTTGCCTTGAGGACTGATCTTTGACTTTAGCACAATTGGAGAGATGAACCTTGACCTTGGGCTTTTAATTGGATCATTTAATGCCTAGGCCCAATTGGACTAAATTGGACCCAAACAATAACAATATGGCCTAGTTGAATAACCATGTTTTACTTTCAATTACCTCTAATTAAGTGAACTCGCTCTTTCCATTAAATTTTTGTTCGTACATTTTGGTTTAATTCATTCAAAATGATGAGTTAGATTGATTCTATCGTAGTAGCTTGTTGAGTTGTTATTTATTTATTTTTATCTTATTTTTTAGGGATTTTACTCGATTTTGGGCTATCGTGAAATTGACTTGTAAGTAGGTTGAATGGCTAATTGAGATTACTTATCTTAGTTTCTTCCGATCTGAAACTTCCTAACGTTGTTATCAATCATTAAATGGAGGATATGCAATAAGAATAATCAAGTAATTAAATCTAATAAAGCTAATTATTCAACTCATAAGTCATGCAACTACCCTGAGTAAAGACTCTAAGGAGGGACACATATTTTGAGAGATAATATCTAAGAGAGTAGTTATTCCAATGTAAAGGGACTATTATTGTTTTGACCAAATTATATTTGATTATTAATTACAGGTTTATGCACACACATAACACCATGCTTCATGTGTATGAAGCATTGAAGCGATTATTGAGTGTTTAATGTACACCTAATTGTATGTAAGACCGTTTTAATTTAATACTCATCAGTAAAGTTATAGTGAGTTATCGTGAGATTTCTCTTACACGAGGATACGAGGTCATGTTGTTGAGAGCGGGTGGGGGGGTGGTTCTATACTCGTGAATTGAGATGTTGAAGGGGTTTCCTCTTTAGAGAAAACTGCCAAAGACACGAGAATTTCATCATCCTACCTCGGCTCTTAGTGCAGGTAAACATGCACTATATTTAGGTCTAAAGTATTTCATATACCATGCATTTTTGGACCACCTCTTCTTCGTATGACGACATATATATCATGAGTTAGATAAAGTTTTAATGAGCTAATTTTTGTTTCTTCTTCATACTGGTAATTAGGTAGAATAACATTATGTTGAACATTGTGTCATTGTTTGCATGGAAAATTGTAGTAATGGCGTTTCCTTTAACTTTGGCTGACTTCTGGTGGCCTTTAATTTTTTTTATTATATTTGTAATATAAGGAAAAAAATCTTATTGAATCGGCATCTTTTAATGATCAATTCAATTCGTCTTTGTATATTACACTCATTAAAAGTGAGTGGATAAGAGAATTCCCACTTTAAATAGCTTTTGATGAGATTTAATCCTATAACTTTCAAGTCTCGAAGTCAGATCCTTTGCACTAGACTCTTAGCTTGCATACTTCTTATATTTGATTTGAGGCTATACATTATATATTTAAGTAATTATAAATACGAAGTATTAAAGAGGGTGAAGTCAGAAAATTTGACTAACGATCCATCGAAAGGTTGTATTGGATATATTGACTTCAATATACAATTATACATTCATATTATTGACTTTTATGACATGTATATAGTGGGAGAAAAAGAAAAGCAAAATTACTCTTCCAAACTAAGAAATTAAAAAGAGGCAACTTGAAAATAATATAAGTATATATCTTTATTTCTTATAGTAATCTCGACTTACTTGTGTAAGTAATCAATCCTTAAGATATTACTATACTCGTAGAGTTGTAGTTTTCTAATGACTAAAGGCGATCAGTTCCCTAACGTTATGTAGTACTCATAGTTGTTAAAGGTTCAAGTTTCAGTTAAATATAATAATATTTCTCAAGTAGTATTGAATTCGAGTTTTATTTATTAATGAGGTATTATTTTTTTTGTTTATTTAATGTTAATTGATATCGACCTAAAGAATTTTGAGCTAATTAAATATTAATTTAATTCTTATTGAGGATCAATAATCAAAATCTATATGAAATCACTAATGACACTATGATCACGGTAAAACCTCATTTATCCTTTTACTCGTTACTTTCTATTCATTTGAAGCTCCATCATATCATATAATTGTATCAACGATAGTAGTAGTCCGAATTTTTGTATATCCTCCCTTTTATAAAGTTCTTCATGTTTCTATAAAAACTTATGTAATTGAAGAATGAAAACTTTGACTGTAACGTGATTACAATACGCAACATTATGAAAATGAAGGGTCGAAAGGAATAATATACTGTGGTAGTTGAATAAGTTCAGGGATGAGTATACATTTTAGGAGGTGGATATCGATCATATGATGAACATGGATAAGAGACCTCATTAATATCCTAAAATATTGTTAAGAATTTTGTTCATTGTTATACGAGTAATAATAATACTTGTATAAGAGAATATTAATACTGCAGTTAGTTGAATTGTAGTGCAGTGCGTACGTTATTAATTTTCCCAAAAATGTGTGATATTCATCTTCAGTTGGGGAAATGTACCAAACAAGAGTGCAAAAGCATAATGCATTCACGTGCAACTATATCTGTTACCATCTATAAGTACCGTAATATTCGCCAAGTGTGTAACCAACTATACTTTTTTATTTTCTATCACCAATTTATATAATATAGTATTCTACAAATATAAAATGAACGAAAACTAATAAAAAAAATATTGCGTTATAAAATAATGTAGTGAGGTAAAATAAAATTATAGGTAGAGTCACATTTTCAGCGTGGGATGATAGTCTGGGTAAAAAATAAAAAAGACAGGTGCTATTAAAAATAAAATAAATAAAAAGTGTAAAAGGCTGACAAAAATGATGTTAAAGTCGTAAGACATAAACATTGATCACTCAATTTTAAAGCCATTGCTGCCTAACAAAAGTCATGCCATGATTAAAGATGTCCTTCAAGTCTTCAACTAATGTCAATTTTCTAAGGTAAAAGTAAATAAAGTTTATGGTAAAATTATATAGGATTTCACTGTTTTATTGAAGTAGTTATAGAAAATGGTACTCAAATACTTTACATGTCCACTCTCGTTCTTTAAAACAACTAATTTAGGGTGAGGAAGAAGATGTATACCTGAAAATATGATGCACATCGTACTCGTAGAGAAACAAATCTAAATAAAAGAACGAATTAGAATAAGAGGAAAAAAAAAACCTTATCGCTAGCTTACTTCATTCATCAAAATAACGTACAGAGTAGTTGTATAAGACTATAAGTTAATAAATGAAGATATAGTGCAGTGACATATGGTATAAATAAATGTGCGTAAATTTGTGATTAAATTATCTAAATAACATGGAACATGAAGATATGTTCTTTTATTTTTATCAATATACTCATTTATTTTAGATATATAGTACGTGACTATACTCTTTCAAACAAAGTGCAATTATGCTGTGATATATGTGTATGATTAAATGTATCATATATGTGACGTATTTTAATTTATTATGATGAGTGATGAAATGTTGCAAACAAGTACTCTTCAACTCTGATATTAATTGCAGATACTAGAGGGCATTCTTTCCCCAATAAGTATTATGTTAGAGTTTGTATCTATGGTCATACAATGATACAAACCATCCAATTTCTTTTAGACTCATTTGGTAAGAGACTATAAGGTACTGAATGATATTTTGTACGAGAACACGAGTGCTAATGTTCAGCATTACATTTTCTCATTATCAAGTATGGAGTACGTTTTTTTTGTTATCGATCAATATCACCTTAAGCAGTAGTGGATAATTATGATAAATTACGAAGGATAATTCTCATTTAACAGTAGAAAGAGTAAAAGTTGCATAATTTGTTATATATTTATCTCAAGTTAGGATCATTGCTTATTTTGCTTGGGTCTATTAGACAACATAGTTTCCCCAAAACAGGCCATAAAGCCCACATTCTTATCAGTACTAAGTGGAAATAAACACATGGCACAGTTTTGGGCTTTCAATTAGGCCAAGTTTAATGAGTTAATGGGCTGAACGACCTTCTGAGTTTTGGGCTTCTAAAATCATATAGGCCTACTAACCTCCTGACACTTAAAGACAACTAGCTCTTTAATAAGCAATTCAACATGGATACATAATTTTATTGGGTGCAAAACTGCAAATGTGCAATATTCAACATACCAAGTACTTCGTATTACATATGTAATGACTAATGATGTATTGAAGTAGGCTATATCTTTAATCAAGTTTCAATTAAAAAGTATGCGGAGTTGATATTTTGTAAATACACTAAAATAATACTATCAAAATAACAAATGATATTGCTTTACAATACGTATAAAGCACCAAATACAATTATAGTTTTCTTACTTAACCATGTGAGCAACGAGTGTGAAGAATTCTAAAGAATGGCAATTGTAGATGAGTGTTTAGATCTCCATCAAGTGTTGGAATTTTCATTCATAAGAGCTTGATTGTTTAGGTGACGAGTAGTGTGTAAATAGTAAAACCTACTAATATGCAACTCAACTAGCGTTTTCCAATTCTACAATCCTATTTATTATACCAATACATGTCAAATTCACTTCAAGCGGCTTTTGTTGCCTACATAAACACTTTCAAATCATAGCATAAAAAAAGAATGCTCCTTCAATAAGGTCATTAGGCAAATGCTCACTTACACGAATTCATGATCAAGTCAACATGTTTCGAAAGATGAATGAACATAATAAAATTAGAAAGTCTCCTCCTCTTAAGCTCCGTTGACCAACATCACTATCCAATAGATTCAAACCACGTATAACAATTTACATTATAACCAACATGAATTACCTAAAATACCCCTATCATTCTCCCAAATTACCCCATGGCCCCCATCACCTCCAATGGCTCAAAATCTTCAAATCTCAAGCTCGTTCTTCTCAAAACACACTCTCTCTCCTCTTCTTAAGATCTTCAACATTCTCACTCGAAAAAAATAAAAACTTATTGATTATTTTTTTCTTGAATATATTTTATATTTTAATTTGGAAAATTCGTGGAAGGAAACCTTAAACCGCCCGAAAGAGGAGAAGAAGCGGTGCAAGGCAAGGATTCTAAGCGTAATAAAACTTAACCCAATTTTTGCAATTTTAAAGAATTTTGATTTGATGCCAAATTAATCCAATTGGGTTTTCTGGGGTTGTTATAATTATCAATTCAAATGATGGGTTCTTGATTTCAATGTGATACAACCCGACCCGACCCACCTGGGATCTTACAGCATCTGGTTTACATTGAATCAAGAACAATGGTGAAGATTTGGAGTTGGGTTTTGGTTATTTCGATTCTTTTATCGGTTTTTGCAATTGGGTCTTCTTCAATTGATGATTTCCATCAAGCGTATGTTATAATTTCTCTCTCTTTCATCAAGTTTATAGCTTTCTTTTTTGGTCAATCAAGGTTTATGTTTTTTGTGTAGTTCTAAATTTTTACTGAAATTTATCATGTGTATTTGTTTATAATTGCTGCTTTAATTGTGGATTTGGGTAAATTTAGTATTAATTGCATGTATATGTTAATATGTAAGCTCAAATTGAGTAAATTTCTATACATGACATAACTTGTGTCACATTTTGTGTGAGCTATATACATTATAAGTTTATTGTGCAACCCTGGGCAAGGCCGTGTGTGCTGAGAAATGACCGGCAAGACGGTACCTTGCTGGAGCATTGCCAGTGAAATGGATTAGGGTGTGGTCTTTTAGGTCCTACCAAGAAAGTTTTTTGTATTGAAAAGAGAATTGGAACAAGGAAAAGAGTTAGAGAGGAAGTGTGATCGTTTCTAAGATTTAAGATACCACATTAGTTGTTATAGTTTGAGCATCAAAAAGACAAAAACAGAAATAGAGGGGATTTTAAGTTTTTAACCTTTGTTTTGACATACTAATTTTAGCAATTTGTACTACTTTTGTTTTTACTGATTGGAACAAAGAACTGGCATTTGACCTAATTAAAGAACTCCATACTTAAAATCCCACAGGACAGAAGATGAACAATAGTCTAATATTTTACTCGACTTGAGTTGAGTGTGTTTTTGCGGATCTTTTGACGAGTATCTTTTATAAATTGTGAAGATTATTAAAGTTTAAAATTGAAACTTGATTAAGAAAGATTTTTTCTTTCTATTTCAGTTGTGTTCTTTTAGCACAGAATTTTCTGCTATGTATTATGCTTGCAGCTTCAGTATTCTGTGGTGGCTGCTACCTGCATTCCACCTGACTTATACCCTAGGTAGAGACTAGTCAGACTACAACTCTAATATTTCAAACCCTCTACGATATACATCAGATAAAGACAAGCAAGAAAACCATTGATCATGTGACAGCATTGCAAGGAAGAACGTCACATGATCCTAGGAGAATTGAGATACTTTCCTACAGACTAGTGCACCATATTAAGGTGTATATTGAGAGATGTTCTCTATATTAATCTGTTTTGCCGTTTTGGAAAATTTTCTCTCCCTCTGACTTCAGAAAATAGTTACATACAATATCTTGGAAAATTAGAAACTAGTTGTTACCTAAGGCAATGGTTTATAATAGGATTTTCCAAGATGCCTTTACATATATAATTATATTGAGTGACTTAGTGAATGTGAGAGTAGTTCAATAAATTATGAAGGATATCTATAAGTTTACAGCTTGTGCAGAAGAATTCTCATTTTCATACCTGTGTTCAGTTATTCCTATCCAAACCTAGAATAGGTCCTTTCATATGTTTGAAAGACTTTGAGTGACAAAGGAACTGAGGTAAATGGAAACTTGTTTAAGAGATGCTGTGGAATTGTCAAGAAGTTTCTGTTATATAACCACTAGCAAACAGCGATATAAACAGTAAGAGGCACATGCTCTGCACATGGTGAAGTTGATGGTTAATTGATTTACTTATTGGACCTCTTTGTATTGAGCACTTAATGCGATAAATGAATCCAATCCTTCAGTGGTATAGCAATTTGTTTGCTGCTCTACTCTTTCATTCAATAAATAAGCTTTTTCCTTAGCTACAGTATAATATTGTTCAAAAGTTGCTCCTTGAAAATGAGAATGCCAGTCATGCTGCCTGTAATTTTGATACTTGTCCTGTTTTCTCTTGGCAATTAGCGAGTAGTTAAGATTATGTCAGAGTGCATGCCAATAAGTAGTGCAGGTCCTCAAAATTTTGTGAAATTTTATGAATGAATTATTGCGTGGATCCCTCCCTTTATGTGCATATGAGCTTTAACAATAGGGTTTTTTCTTTTAATTTTGAACCAGGGGTCATGTTTTTACTGTTGCTAACTTGCTATTATGTCTTTGCAATCACGAAAGCAAAATTTTCTCATTCAGAACATTTGTTTCAGTACTTCTGATACTCTTATGTAGCTGTTTGTTTCCCCTAAATATATCCTTTAGTTGATATACTATTATGACTGTAATAACAAAAATTTGGACTTTAGTACTTAAGTCTCAAACTAGTTTTCATAGGCGAAGAAGAGTATATTAACTTCCATGAAGGGCTTGTTATCAGATTATGTAGGGGAAATTCACAAACCTACCATTAGTCATAGGTAGGAGTCTACAGATGTCCATGAAGGGCTTGTTATCTTATTATGCAGAGAAAGGTTAAAAACTTATGCTGTTTTACAGTAAGATTGAGCTATGTAGACTATTAGTCATAGGTAGAGGCATAAAGCTGCATGGATGTGAATCATGTGATGTTGCTCCTGAATCACTCTCTCCTTCCTTTTTTGGAGTGGGAGACTGGGGGTAATGGGCAGGGGAGTGTTGGGTAGTGTCATTGTTTTGGAAGTGCGGGTATGTTTGTTCTTCATTGCTAATTAAACTGAAGATTCCAATTATCAAATTTTCCATCAATTCGATTTGATACAGCTACTCAGCTTTAATAGATTGGTCATTGCTCATTAAACCTTATATTGTGTCTTTGAGCTATGCAAAATTGGCTATAATGGTTTTATCTAACTAGCCAGGAATGAGCTATTTTAGTTCAACAACTAGGGTACCGCTCATGAGATTTTGATATGTGCTACCCTTATCCTACACGGTTGACAATTCATGTCTTCTGTAGGATGATGGTAGCTTACTCCATGAAAATATATGTCTGTTTGAGCCTAATGTTAGCTCACTCCATACGAATATATGCTTGTTTACCCACATTTGCTCCTTATTTTGAATTTCTTTTATCTTCACTGCATTTTTTTGTTTACTTGTTTGCGTGGGTGCTGCCCAGGAAGAGTGATTTTGTGATTGAGGAATGTCGTGGTGGTGACAATACTGACATTGGTCTTTGTTTATACAGGTTTCCCATTGTAGAACCTGATCCTGGTCATACAAAATTACGCCTTTCAATGGAGGGATTGGAGGCCATTAAGAGAATAACAACACCAATTTCCGCTGTTGCTGTAAGCTAATGTTGTTATTTTGAATATTTCTTTCAACTTAGCCTCCATCTGTTCTCTAATACTGCTCGTTTATCTATTTTGATTTTTTTTCCTCCCACGTCAAGATGGTGTAGATAAAATTTTGATTTTAGCATTACCTGACAGAGATTATTGATGCTAAGCTTCTTGCATATGTAGATTTACGTGTTTCTCTTGACTTATTGTGGTTATATTTTTAGGTGATTGGACCCTATAGATCTGGCAAATCTTTTCTACTTAATCAGCTCCTGTCACTTTCTTGTAATGAAGGTGATGTACTATATACTTTAAAAAGTTACTGTGAAAGTATTATAGCTTGAATTTTGCCTAATCATAATCACTTTTAAAACTATTTTCTAACAGGTTTTGGGGTTGGACACATGCGAGATACTAAAACCAAAGGTATGATTTAATAAGTTAGACTTTTACTCTTTTGGAAATTTCATGATATTTATTGATTTTTGCTATGAATTGTTTGTTTTTCCTGAAATTTCAATATGCAGGAATATGGGTGTGGGGAATGCCAGTGGAAATGATGGTTGATGGTGTCAAGACATCTGTACTCTACCTTGATACAGAGGGATTTGAAAGCATTGGTAAATCAAATGTTTATGATGACCGGTAAATATTGCTCTTTAATTAACTTTGAATCTGGAATTTATTGGTAAGTAAGTTTTTGTAAAGCCTTTCTGATGTTTCTTCCACAGGATTTTTGCGCTGGCTACTGTAATGAGTTCTGTACTTATCTATAACTTGCCTGAGACGGTTTGTTTTCTCTACCTGTATCACTCTTTTCTCTTTTCCTTATTATTGTGTATTTTCTATTTATTTATATTTCTTGTAGAAGTTAAAGATGGACCTTTTCTTTCATTTGACCCTGCGTACACAATGATATATAACATATGTGATCTTATAATGTACTTGTGCTGCAGAGTGATTGGTATTTACTTGTTTCAGGTGCGTGAAGCAGATATATCACGACTTTCTTTTGCTGTTGAGCTTGCTGAAGAATTTTATGGAAGGTTAAGAATTTTGATTTACACATTATTTTTTTACAAACTGTTACTCCATTATTTAACAGACTGCTCATGAACGACAATATATATTTTTTTAATCAATCTTTCTCCCTTAATAAAAATTGCTATCACTAACTTTTTTTTTCTCTTTTTTTGGCCCATGTATGCCTTCTTACACACAAAGCAGAGTAAAGGTATGCTTTCTTGTGAAATTTTCAAGTTCCCATTTTTTGAATGATAAATATTCTTTCCCTCGTTTTATTTTAAATTGTATCATTTTGACTTTTGAACTATTCACATACCCTTTTTTTACCATATTTGTCCATATGTTTTAAGTTTTTTCTAGTCTATGGAAACAAAATTGAACATGTACTATGTTATCGGATTTTCCTCAATGTATATTTTCAAATTATTAACCTTTTACAATTATTACTTAAAGATAGGTAAAGATCAAAGTTGTGCATTTCCAATTGTGAAAGTCAAACTGATACAATAATAGTGGACTGAAATTTTTGCTATGATTTAATTGGCTCATTTTTGTAGGGCGAAGACGTTGCTTTTGAACCTGCTAAGCTTCTATGGCTAATACAACGTGATTTCCTACGTAAGTTCTAAGTTCTGTAAACTTTTTATAGTGATTTCTTTCAGATGGGGAAATAACGGTTATCTAACAATTTAAAAACATGCAATTAACGATTTTGGACAATCAAGGGTCTCTATCGTTGCTTGAGGTCCCACAGCCTTTAAAAATGAGTTACAAAAAAAAAAAAAAAAAACTTTGGACGAGGTTAACTTCCTATAAAGTTTAGGCCCTACTTGATACGTATTGAGATGGTTATTGCTTATTTTAGATTTTTGCCTACGAGTTTTTACCTTTCACTTGAAAGGGTTTTTCTTGTTTTAGGCCTTAGGAGTTTATTTTAATTATTAGGATATATTTGTTAGTTTAATTCGGTTAATAGAAGATAGCTTAACTTTAAAGATTATATTTGCAAAATATTATCTTTACAAGTTAGGATAAGTTTCCTAGTTAGATTAGATTTTGTTCTACACGATTTTAGGCTAATTATTAGCTTATAAATACGTGGTTAAGAATTAATATAAATCAGATTTGAGTTTTGATTATCATATGAAAAACGTGAGCTTAGCTTGTGTAATCGTATAATAAATATATCAAAATCCAAGAAAGGTATAATGATTGTTTTTTTTATTCAAGAAACTCAAAATAGCTGCGTAAATATGCATCACTACTGTAGTTGTTATTTTAGTTGTACGGGATTTGATGATTTTATTTTAACAACAAGGATGGTATTGAGTCATGTTAAGAACTAATTCTTATTGGTTCTTTACAGAAGGGAAATCTGTGCAAGAAATGGTAAATGAAGCTCTTAGGCGTATCCCCAATCAAAATGGTTTGTCTAGTTCCTAGTTGCACCTGTCTATTAAGTTAATGAGTTAATCTTGAGTCTTGTTACTTCTCCCTACGGGTATTCTGACTATGGGTTTTGCTGTTAACCTGTCCGCTCAGATGACAAAGATATTGAGCAGGTATGCATGCTTAACTAGATTAAATGAATATTTCCATGATAACTTACTGATGACTACCTGAAGGAGAGGACTCACTGTTGAATTTTATCTATCAGGTTAACCAGATCCGTGAATCATTGGGTGTTATGGGTGACAGCAGCACAGCTTTCAGCTTACCACAGGTTTGTTTTTTTAAGTAAATATTTGCATCAAGTTTCGTATTCAGACTCTCCTCTGTTTCCTTTATTTAGTAGTCAATATAAGTGACCATACTCCTGAATGATCAGTATCCAAGGCGTTTGCACTCAAATAAGTCAAATTACTCAAGCAGTTGAGCATGCATCCTTGCATGAATGTTTGTTTATGGCTTTATGTATGTATTTGCATCGGTTTTTTGTAGTCAGCCCCTCTTCTGCTGCCTTTGTGGTTCAATAGTCAATTATAATAGTCAATATAATTGACCTTACTCATCATTTATGAATGATAAGTTTTTATGGTGTTTGCACACATTGTACTCTAGCATCCTTGCATTAATGTTGTGTTATTGGGTGGTGGTGGAAGGTAGTGGTGTTCAATATCATCAAGCATTAGATAAATTAGACATTTTGTGTGGGAACTCTTAAAGCTATATCTGCCTGCTGGTTGTATGCTGATATCTTCTCACTCCTTTTATCCATCCTTCTATACATTTATCATAATATGAATAGCTCATTGAATTTTAGTAAGGAAATTGTTAATTCTATGACTGGCTGATTCTAATAAATAATAATGTTTGGATTTTAAACAGCCTCATCTACAGAGAACAAGACTCTGTGACATGAATGACACTGAACTTGATCCTGGCTATGTGAAAAAGAGGGACCAGATGAAGGAGCTTGTTGCTTCTATTGTTCGACCAAAAATTGTGCAGGGTAAAATGCTAAATGGGAAGGAGTTTGTTTCTTTTCTGGAACAGGTGCCTTCTGTACTCCACTTAAAATGTAATTTTTGTGATCAGTTTTGGGACTGTTTCTTGCTGTGCTCTAAGACTTAAACACCAAATTTCAGAATGTGAGATAGTGACCATATCAGCTGGATTTGGATGATTGGATGTCTAGACTCTAGACTCTAGATGCCTGGCAACATATTTAATATTTTGCCTTGTGTCACTGATCTTCAAACCTAATATTCAATTTTCTCCCATATCTTTGTATCATATTACATAAACTGAATGGTGCTTTTTTGGCCTTTGTCCTAGTAACCTGTGTGCACGTGCATGTTCAAGTGTATTATGTGTTATGATTGCCTGGAAGCTATAATAAGAATGACCACCTTTACATGTCTATACTAGAGGGGAGAAGTTGAGTGGGGTTGAGATGGAAGATGTTAATTTCAGCTTGTGTGATGCTTCTTTTGTTTCGACGTTCTGAAAAACTACTCCTTTTGGTGTTTCAGATTATTGAAGCTTTGAACAAAGGAGAAATCCCTTCCACTGGATCTCTTGTTGAGGTTTTTAATAAGAAAATTGTTGAGAGGTGTTTGAAGTTATACAATGAAAAGATGTCTATCTTGAAATTGCCTCTCTCTGAGGATTCGTTGAAAATAGCCCATGAAGATTCTAGAGATGCTTCCATGAAAGTTTTTGATCAACAGCATTTCGGTCGTAATCATGCTAAGAAATCAGTTGATCAATTGGATGAAGAAATTAAGAAGGTACATTTATCCAGTTGAACTATTACCATAGAATCAGTAATCAGTAGAAACTTTGAAAGCCTTTGTAACTTGGATATGGTGTTTTCAAACTGCACATGAATAGTTTCTACCTTTTGATTTACTATCTTTGATATTTTGATGACCATTGTTCCAACAAAATTGTGTTAAAAAACTAGTACAAGTAAATTTCACACTCCTTAATCTGCAAAGGGCTGTGACATTGGAAGAAATGTCAGTTGTCTTTCATTTGATTTCTTGGTTGCACCACAAGCAGTGTTGTACAGCTTTGTTTACTAGAATGCATCCCGATAATTCACTTCATTCTTCATCTTACTGTTTATTCTTTCCTTTTATTCCCACTCAACTAGAAAGGGATGAATGAAAAATGTATGAAGCCTGAAGTATATAATTAGATTTTTAGGTTATATGTTAATTTTAATCAATTTTTTTTTATGCAGTATCATTCATCTGTATTGTATTTTCTGCATTTTGCATTTCTCACAACAGGCTAGAATGATATTGGACATTAGACTGAGGATGAGTGTTGCTATTCATGTTGTAGGTGTTTGAGAATTATGTAATGGCAAATAAATATGAATCAACAAAACTTTGTGAGATGCTGTATACAACTTGTGAGGACAAGATGGACCAGCTTCAGGTGCTCAGACTTCCGTCCATGGCTAAATTCAATGCAGGATTTCTGAAGTGCAATGAGAGTTTTGAACAACTGTGTGTTGGACCTTCAAAAGTCAACTATGAACAACGGATGATGAAGGTTATGTTTCATGATTTACTATGTTCCACTCTAGATGTCAATGCCTACTTGCGTGATTTGGCTTCATCTTCCTGCCTGCTTGTATACTTTGACAAATTAATTATTACATAATTATTACTGAAGAGAAATTATTTAGTTTTCCTAAGAATTTTCTTTGCATATTGGTTCACTTTGTTATTTCTGAAAGGTCTGCTGCTGTAAAACCTTTTGTAGGTTATAGTTTCTCTGTTCCTTTGAGTTAGCTACAATTACTAAATGCACAAACATTAAGGAGGGTAAGAAGGAGAGTGTAGCAAGTGCACCATGTGTAAGAAAAAGTAGGTAAGATAGTATTGTATGTAAAAGAGTGTTTTAAGTGTGGGCTGGGATCGGGGTTGGTGGCAACTACAACTTTACATCGGTAACTTTATAAGACAAATATAATGAGTAATATAATGGGTTAAATAAGCTTCATTTATTTCACTTGAGCTCCCGTTGCCTGAACTTGTTGATTCTAATTTGAACTTGCATGTAATTATCCAAACTTTGTTTTGTGTAATGCATTTGGTATTCCTTCTGTACTTGCCTGAACTTAGTCTTACGCAAAAATTTTCGATCATTTTTGAAATGTGATAGAACAAAGTCAGTCTTGCAAGTCCTGTTTCACTGGCTGATTAGTAATACCTGTGCAATGTTATTCTGCAGATGATGGGAAAGTCGCGTTCTCTATTTATTAAGGAATACAACAACAGACTTTTTAATTGGTTGGTTGCCTTTTCTTTGGTGATGGTGGTGGTGGGGCGATTTATCATAAAGTTCTTTTTGCTAGAGATTGGTGCATGGATCATGTTCATTTTCTTGGAGACATATACGAGGATGTTCTGGTCAGCAGAATCTCTATATTACAATCCCGCGTGGCACATCATTGTAGGCACTTGGGAAACAGTTGTTTACAGCCCGATCATTGATTTAGACAGGTAATTAAACATACTGTCACTTATTTGACAAAGAATTTTTGGTCTTCCTCTATGTCTGTTTTAGCTCGATTTCCCCCATAAAGTTTCCAGCAATTTACCGATAACAAATGTTCTGATTGATTCTTTAGATGAACGTTCAGAATGCCTCTCAGATGGCAATTTCATTGATTCATTAGTCTGTAGAAACCTTGTACAAAGTGAATATAGAACCAGCATATTGGGTAAAATCTATCTAAGAGTCAAGGAGTACTTAAATTGTGATACGCTCGTCCCATCTCAGGTTTTTATTCCAAAATTATGCCACTCCAAATCAGTAAAATTCCAAAACACCCGTTTATGTCAGAAGTATGAAAATTTGACCCTGATGTTGATGTTCCTCTTGCTTGTTTCTGAAAAAAGTGTGTCACTATTCCCTACTCAGTTAAGGCTTCACAAATATCTTCGTTGATCTAATAAATTTTTAAAGTTCCTGTTCTCATTTGGCTCTTTATGTTTGACCAGGTGGGCAATTCCCTTGTGTGTTTTCGTGGCTCTATTTATACTCTACTGGCGGTGTTATGGGAGGAAGAAGAACTCGTCTAGGTGGTTGTTACCTTTGTACAACAATCAAAAAAGTAGTTCAAATCGGTCAAGAACAGATTAGTTATACCCATATTATGTATACCGTTAAGATTCTCTTGATTTGTTCATTTGGGCGAGCCTTTGATTTTTCATATATAGAGCTCTCTCATCATACTGGGATTTTGGGGTGCTTCATGGACCCTTTAAATTACCATAGTGGCATAGTTTATAAACAGGTATCAGGATCAGACGTTAGGCACTGTCGGCTTCGATTGTGTTTATTTCAATTGTAGCATACCACCCCATATGTATGATTATCAAAATTAATGAAAATGTTCTTTTTGGACTACAGCTCCTTTTTTTTTTTTCTTCTTTTTTCCCCCTTCCCAATCAGACTACATTATCACGCATTTGAGAAAGAATTCCTTGATGTTTAGTTTTTGTTGTCACTATTTTATGGTGGATATATATGTTTTTGAGAGGTACAAAACGCAGTGCCTTATCTCAGCCATTCTCAGGCCTCACAGCATAATGGTGACTAATGAGGTTCTAACACCTGTGATGGGTGTTGGCGGATCTTGGAGTAGAGGAGCTAGCCACTCCTCCAACTTGTGGCGCTTGACAAGCTGTTCTAACCCCAGAGCGATCCAGTTGCTTACATCCTAATGTAGTGATATGGGAGGTAGCAACGAGTGAAAAAGTTGGATAGATGGTCATTGACTCGTGTCTGTTCGACTCCATTCACTCTACACGGATCAGTGCTCAACCATTATTCATAGTTACATCAAATGGATCAGGTGATGTATACTTGTTAAACCAGTTAGCCACTAACATATTCTAATAAAGTAATAATCATGCGCACAATTTTGCAATCCATCAATCAACCATACAACTCTATATGTTTGCTTTTCCAAAGAACATATAAACATGCTGGAATTTTGGAAGAGATGAAACAATAATATTCATTGTGAAGCCAAAATTTACAAAACAATGATGAAATTTAGGAACTAGATGTTTTTAACTCGAAAAACATAGCTCTGTGAAAAAATTGTTCTCTAGCTAGCACCCTAACTTGCTTCATGTACACATCTAAACTTATCACACCTTGTTCAAGAGCCTTGTCCAAAGCATATAGGACATCGTCTAATGCCTTGCTTGCAGCCTTAAACTCAACCATCTTCGACTTGTCGCCAACTATTTGAACATGAGCAGTTGAAGAAGCATTCTGGCTGATTCTCAACCAATCTGACAGCTTATCATTATACTCTTCCACTTCTGCCACACTTTTTTCAAGATTGTCGCGTTCATCCTTTAATAAACTAATATAACCATCTATAACATCACCTCTTTCTTTCAGCTTCGCTTGGTTGTTAGACTCTCTCTCGATATCATTTCGAGTTTGAACATTCAAGGCAGCCAAATCATCAGAAATCTTCCTGACAAGATCATCTATGATAGTCTCTTTCACATCTAAATCATCATAAAACTTCGCATCTAGATCATCTTGGATTGTCGCTTTCAATGTAGTGTCGGGCAGGCAAGGATGCTCAAGTTGAAAAAGGTCTATAAGGTTGTGTACAAGGTCACATAGGTTACTCTTTTTTTGGTCCCAATCTAATATGTAAGGTGTTGTAACAACACCAGAAGGATCAACAAATGGATGGTTTTCGCGAATTGGACACTCCGGGTTTGATGGTATAAAGATCATAGGAGACACCAAAGGGTAATTTTCATGAAGCCAAATAATGAGAGGAACATCAGGTAAGAAATCCGAGACATGAAGAAAGCCATTAACGTTCAAAAGATTCATAGTAGTACCATCAAAATGATCAAATTTGTTAGTTGATGGTATTAAACAGGGAAAGTCTTGGAAATGTTTAAGAAAATGTTTTCGGATTAACCATTTTTGGAGAGGATTATAAGAGAGCTCAAATGAACAACTTTCAAAGAGGGCAGTGTCTATAAACTCCATTGAAGATGTTGATTTCATGGCTTAAAATACATAAAAATATGGTTTTATGATATAATATATAGTTTCAGAAGTAAATGTTTAAGGGGCTCATTATATCATGGACTGCCAATTTATAAATAATCTTAAGGGCTAAGATTATACCAAGTCATCTACCATTTAGTAGTATTTAACTAAGTGGCCTTGACCAAGATAACAACCAGCTTAGTTATAGTCTTTTAATATTCATTAGTCAAGAATTAAGATTTGTTTACGCGCTTATCCATTGATTATGAGTGTAAGGACTAAGGAAGAATAAAGATAGCGTCTTTTGTAATATTTAGGGACATTTCCTCCAAATTTCTACACCATCGGAATATACAAAATTATACTTTCGTATTTTTTTTTAGTGTGTTTAAAAAGATAGAATCGATAATTTGACAGTGATATTGACATCAGTTTGCTTCAATGGTACGGAGTATGACTAACTAGTTGCATGATCTAATTTAATTAACTAGTTTATCTACAAGTACAGAGTACATAACTACCAGTAATCACTTGACATTTAAATACTCTCTAGTTAAAGTCTTAAAGATAGATAAGTGTCAAAACATGAACACTCATTTCGTATTCTCATACACACGTATTCTAATGCAATACTTACACCAATAATATCATTAATCAATAACATAACACTAAAACAGACACCAGGAATGACACGTGTCACTTCCTGGTACTGTTTTTTCCCTCCAAAACTCCCCCTCCCCTTTCGGCAAAGAATCTTTTATTTTTAAAATATTTGTATAATACAACTATAATAATTTTATTCCAAATCTTATGTATTATCTTTACATAAAATGGATTTCTTTTTATTTCGTTTTCTTAATTCTTCCAT
This sequence comes from Chenopodium quinoa, assembly GCF_001683475.1. Lineage (NCBI taxonomy): Eukaryota > Viridiplantae > Streptophyta > Magnoliopsida > Caryophyllales > Amaranthaceae > Chenopodium > Chenopodium quinoa. The sequence goes on along the minus strand of NW_018743212.1, from coordinate 2,930,417 downwards.
ACACATTTACCTGAAATATTATTCCAACTCTTTATAAATTATAGAAAAAGTGAGCCACTGGTTCAGACACAAAATACAATCATTACCGCCTGGACATCTTTTAGACGGAGTATTATTGAATTTTGCCCAAAAAGTTATAATAAAATTGATTCATATAATTGATATTAAAGAAATTACCTTAAAACATCACTTTAATTTTTTTTTTTTTTTTTTTTTTTTTTTTTTTTTTTTTTACATATTTCTAATATTTTGTTTCTTAGACTAATGGAGTATTAGATATGACTATGAAATAAATGTTGTGTTTGACAGCTATATCATATGTCTAATTCTAAGAAAATATCAATCAATTTTTTGTTATTATGTAATTAAATAAATTAATATCTTAGTAATTACAAAAAAAATTATTCTCTTTTGCTGAAATATTTGATTGATATAATAAATTTATTACATTCAACATTATAAATAAGTTGCATAGTAAAAGATATGTCGGACGTAGTGAAAAGTGACATCTTCTTGTGTATCCTTTTTTTTTCGATAAATAGCTATCATCTACAAATAAACTTTTATGGTAATAAACAAACAATAATCATAGGATAGCTTCAAACACAATTTTATATAATAATAATAAAGAGCGACGATATCATGTAGAGCATCAATTCATAAACAGAAAATGTACTATTAATAATATAGGTTAGTGTTGCCTAATTGTGGATTATTATTGCCTTTAATGGTCCGAGTAGTATTTATTTCTATTGAAATTATTTTATTGGATATAAAGGTGATATATTATTTGTAATTTATGTATTTACATGTATGTTGTGCTAATAGTTTTACCGTAGATTTTATTCTGTTGTTTGATTAGTATTTTCATGTTTATTAAAGGACATTTATAAATAAGTCTTTAATCATATAGTCGCTAGATTGTATAGTTTTATTAGGAATAATATGCATTATAATTAATGTATATATAATGTATACTAGTTTTAAATATTTACAACACAACTAATCAACAATTATTTTTTTTCTCAATTGTAACTTTAATAATTTTTTCCTTAATATTATTTTTCTATATGCATTGCATTTGTTTATTTTATATGAGTTGCCTTATTTTATATTATATCACAATTAATTATGGGAAAAAGATTATTATTTGTGTAAGAAAAAAAATAAATTATTACTACTGTGCATCGCAGGAGCATTAATCTAGTTATCACTAAAACAAAGTTGATTACATAAATAGCAAAAAGTCAAAACGTTTTACTCGAAATAGTAATTTTTAGAGACGGATAAAGTACAGTCAAGGACTCCACAACTCCACATCACCGTGAGTTGAAATCAGATAATTTCCTTCACGGCTTCACGTCACATCGGCTAGCCTGCCTAATAATTTGCGATGGACTCTCATCCATCTCACCTGAACCCCACCACCACCGTCGCCGGAGCTCGTTCCCGGAGTTCCCACTCGCACTCGCAATCCCAATCTCCTTCCCACTCCTCCGCCTCCGTCTCCGCCGCAACCTCCTCACTCCACCACCACCCTCACCACAACAAACGCAAACGCCCTCCTCCTCCCACCACCACCACCAACGACGCTCCTCCTCCCTCTTCCTTCCTCTCCGCCGACACCACCGACGATCTCGACTCCATCTCCGCCGCTACTCCCGCCGATAACTCCTCCGATGACGCCGCAGCCGCTACTCCCGCCGATAACGACGACGACGATGACGACGATAATGATAACTTTCCTCCTAATGATTCCTCCTCTATTCGTACCTTTACTGCCGCTCGCCTCGACGGTGCGCCGAGGAGTACTAAGCTTAGTAAGGTTGATGGCGGTTCGGTGAAGGTTGAGGTTCCTGATTCTGCGAAAGATGGCGCGAATTCTGGTGGAGGTGCTGTTCCTGTTGGTCCTGCTAATGCGAGTGGTGTGACGGTGAAGGAGGATCCTGTGAAGAGTATTTTTACGGAGAATATTCAGACTAGTGGTGCTTATAGTGCTCGAGAAGAAGGTTTGAAGCGCGAGGTATATTTGAAAATTTTATCACCATTTTAGCTAATTGCTGCAATTTTGGTTGATTCATTGCAAATTTAGTTGATTGATTAGGTGATGCAACAGTTTTATGTGTAAATTTTGGCTCGAATCGAGTTATTTCATCCAGTTAGGTTATTCTGCTGTATAAATTGGATTCATAGTTCATTGTTGCAGAATTTGGGAGCTGCATTAAATAATTTTGGATGCAAGGAAGAAACATTTTACCTAGTCTTTTAACAAACTACAATGATGCTGTTGTAATGTTGTTTGTTTTAATGGCTAATTGAACATATTTTGGGGCGCTAATCGAATGTAGTTTTGGTAGACTCAGTTGAACTAGAGGGCATCAACTTGGTGAACTTATGATGAGCTCATGAGCATGAGCTATAAGTTAGGATACACTCGTATTAAGGTTTACTAAATGTTGGTTAAGTGCCGAAAAGAACTTTGCTTTTAGTGTGATTTATGATTTGGTTGGCACTAAAGCAGTATGGATTTATCAATTGAGGTTTAATAGTAACTCACCGGTACTTGTACAAGTGTGTATATTACTCTCATGTGTTTTTCCAATACATAAGTTCCTTGAAACGTTATTTAGTCAGGTAGGCACTGTGATTGCTGAACTCTTCTTTCAGGGTTTATTTTTAATTATTAATATTCAGGGAGCATTGTTCTTATTGTAATATTATTTGGGGTAAGGACTTTGTGCAATCTTATATTAGTGTATATTGTTTTCACTTGCAAACTTGTTAACTTAATTGAACCACACTTATCTTTACATATTAGCTCTGTACAGAACTTATTTAACATTGTTAGCTCAAACCTAAACATATCTGAGCTGAATTTATAATGTCTTTAAATGAAGCTTGAACATACTGAACTGGGTATATCTTTACTTGTTATCCTCAGAATGAATTAGTAACCTTGAATCTTAACTTTTAAGCAGTGAACTGAACTTAAATAGCGCAGTACTGAACATATATAAATTGGCTGCATAATATTGTTTTTCTGTATGTGCAGTAGCCTTATCCCTATCTGGTTGTATCAGAAAGGCTTAACTTCATTCAATATGTACAGTTTAAGCCATTACTTTTAATGGTCTGTTTTAGGTTGTAGACCAGATTGATACTAAAAATTGCCCATGGTTACAGTAAATATACCTTGATCTAATAACCTTAATAAATTGTTAGGTCATGCTACACCAGCAAAGAAAACATACAGACTGTTGTCCTATAGAAAACTTGTGTTTACATTGGTCTTGATATTCAAGTTTTACTTCTCTGGATGGCTTTTCATCTTCTTTTTATTATTTTTTTTTATTTTTTTTTTATTTTTTATGAAGAAATCTATCTGAATCTTGCAGGAGGAGACGGGAAAACTTAGATTCTTATGTCTTTCAAATGATGGAGTTGATGAGCATATGGTTTGGTATCTTAATATTACTCACTGGGTGCTTATATGAACAAAAAAATTTATTTGTAGTTGTAAATATATGATGTGATGACCAATGTTGAAATTTTTGTTTTTGGTTATTCAGGCTGATAGGTCTGAAAAATATATTTGCTAGGCAACTTCCTAACATGCCAAAGGAATACATTGTTCGTCTTGTTATGGACAGGTATGCCCATATGTGTGATTTTTGCAGAGTTAATTGCAAATTTATAAATGCTCCTACTGATTTTCTATCCATAAAAGTCATAAATCTTCCGCAAAAAGGTCCCTGTTCTGTATAGAGAGAGATTGATAAAGGAAATGGGTGAGGGAGAGGATATACTGCAAATTTGCATTTCATTCCAGACCTTACCAAGTTGCTGATGCTTTATAGGACAACCATTATCGTGCTGAATTTTTTGCAGAAGCCATAAATCTGTGATGGTAATCAGACGTTCAACTGTTGTTGGTGGCATCACTTACCGTCCATACAAGAGGTAAATGCTATGTTCAGGTTATTCAATTATCTTCTATTCTGGATCCCATTCTTTATTGTACATCTGAATGTTACATAAATTTTCTTTATAGGAGAAAATGAGTTATAATTTTTTGTAAGATATTGGTGCTGTGTAACTCGGTGATACTGATACATGGAAAAGGAAAGCATACTAACAGAAAAACAAAATACACAATTTTCCAAAAAATTCAAAAAATGCAAAGAGTTGGAAAATAAATTATTTTTATATTATAAAAAAATTTCTGCTTAGTAACGTGATAGTAGTAATTTTTATCAGAATTAGTTTGGGTTTGTTTAAACTATAAAGAGACTATTAGAAAGAATAGGTCATTTGGGACCATTAAGATTCATAAACTTGCTGGTCATTTAGAAGCAGAAACATGACCTTTTAAGGTTTTATGCTTTCCTATAGAGTGTAAAAGAAGACAAATAAAATTGGAATTGACAGATTTGTTAAGCAGTGGGTTTATGTTAAGCAGATTTGCTTGACAGATTTGCTTCTGCTGCTGCTGTTGTTGTCTCAAAGGACCTTCATTCTTTGTGCCATTTTTTACTATATTAGCATGACCTATCTATATTAGGTGCACTGATGCAAGTTCTTACAATATTCTCAATTTCCTTCTCTTGCTTTGTTGTGTGTGCAAAACCACTTCTGCAGAGGTGATTGGTTCATTTATAGCTTTTGACTGTATTGTCTGTGGTATGTTACAGCCAAAAATTTGGGGAGATAGCGTTCTGTGCTATTACTGCTGACGAACAAGTAAAAGGCTATGGCACTAGACTTATGAATCACCTAAAACAGCATGCTCGCGATATTGATGGATTAAGTCATTTTCTCACTTATGCAGACAATAATGCTGTTGGTTATTTCATCAAACAGGTAAAGCTATCATCCATGATTGTTTTAGTGGCGTTATTGATTGAATGAGATTTAATGGTTATCATGATCTTAGGAAACAACAAAAATTCATCCACATATGCCTTATTACTTCATCAAAATGAATGATTTGGATCAAACTAGCTAGAGCTCTGTTCTCCTCAACTTATCATCATTACCTTTTTAAAAGTTTGAGTTAACTCTTATAAATAGCGTTTGGACAATTATACCCTCTAAAATATTTATTTACTTATTTTCCCTCATTAATGTTAATTGCTTTTCTTTTTTTTACTCTTAAGAATAGTGTGCTTACATTTATACCCCTAAAAATATTTGTTTATATAATTTCCCTCATTAATCCTACCAATAACTAAAGTTATGACATAAGGCTAAATCGAATGAACTCCCCGGACATAACTAGCTGATGCGAGCGCCAACCACCCTAGTTGTAAATAATTTTCAGTAAGAACAAGCTTGTTTTCAGCAAATTGAATTGTGGAAACGTGTAAAATACAAGTTAGGGAAGACTAAAGCAAAAATAAGTTTGGTTTGGCAAAAATAAGTAAACTCAGCAAAAATTAGTTTTTTTTAGCAATAATAAGTTTAGTTCAGCAAAAATAATCTGAGAAGAGCCTAAGTTGGAGGAATTAGATACTCTAAACATGCCTCTTTCCATTCCATGTGTATGGTTTGTTCTATTGTCAAGTGGAGTAGTAAAACATCCACATGGTACATGAAAAATTAGAAATTATGATGGGTTCTGGGTCTTCTTAATTTCTTATATAGGCCAATTTGATTTAAATGAAGCTAAATGTATCTGTTAAGTATCTAATAATGTTTTCTTATCTAGCCTGTCAAGTAGTGTCATTAATGATTCTTGTGAATTATGGCCTGAGATTTTGGACCTCTAAAATTGTGTGTGTGTGTGATTTATTTTGTTGAGATTAGCGTCACTGGGGTAAACTAAGGTAAACCTGCTGATGAATGATGAATCAACCTTCCAATTTAGGGTATTTTGTTTTTCTACGGATTAAAAGTAAAGAACGTATATTACATATGGCTTAGCCTTATGCTGAAATTTGTTGTTTTTATTGGAGAGGAAAACTGCTTATTTCACTTTAAAGACAGCTGGCCCATAAATACATATGGTGAAACATCTGTCAGACAATGAAATTCCCTACACTGCTCAACACCAACAGGTGCTGACTTTGCAAGGTGATATAAACTACAAAATTCCCACCCCTTTTCCCATGAGAACAAAACTTGAAATCAAACCAAGAACAAGAAGAACCTCATACTGAACTTATGAACATGTAATTATAATATGGGCCTCAGCTGTAAAAAAGAATTGGATTCAGACTCTTGTACAATTCAAACTTTTTTTTTTTTTTTTTTTTTTTTTCCGTCTGGTGTTTTTCAACTGACTGATACTGCATTTTTCTGTAATTCATTTTTTTTTTTTCCTTTTTACTTTAATTTTCCTTGGATTAGTAGCTGACATTGTCCCAATTTCATATTCTGTAGGGGTTTACTAAAGAAATCTCCTTGGAGAAGGACATATGGCATGGGTAAGTTTTTCAAGCTGCACCACTTGTATGTATGGGAGTTGGGAAACAAAGTTTTATAAGTAAATGAATTTTGTTACCATCTTCCTTGTATCTCTGTCTTCTACTGTTGTGGATTGATTGGCTAATTTGTTTAGTATTTTTTTTTTAATATTTATTTATACCTTTATGTATTATTGTGTCATCCTTAAGGTACATTAAAGATTATGACGGAGGAATCCTTATGGAATGCAAAATGGATCCTAAGCTTCCGTATACAGATTTGTCAACCATGATCCATCGTCAGAGACAGGTAGCAAACTTCAAACCTGCATATGTAGCTTTGGCACAGTAACTCCATCTCTTATGTTGTTTTCTGGTTTATAGTTATTCGACTATGCCAAATGGTATAAGCAACTATATAAGCTCTCCATGCCAACATTTCTCTGGTATAATGTTAAGGAGCTATTTAGGATTTTATTTCTCATACACGCATGTATTCATAGGCGATAGGTTTGCTCATTTTTGTAGCCTCTAAAAAGCTTAACCTACAACTAGTTGGATATGTGGTAATCATTTTTTGTGAATAGAACAAAGGGTGTAAAAAGTTATTTTTGGTAACAGGAATGAAAGTTATCATTCTTACATCTGTATTTGGTACACAAGTATTAGAAAAGGGGATGGGGTGAAAATAACTAAAAATAACATTTGCATTAAGTTATGATTTAATATGGAAACTATTCCTCTAGTCCCACGACTCCCACCCCTACTTTCTAAAATCCAGCCCTTCCATTGGTGATAATACTGGTTGGAGTTGATTCCCTCTCCATCCCCTTGCCATTTTCCTCTCCCTTGTACTAAGCACATATTTTGTAGGAATCAATCCCTTGTTAGAGTAGTTTCTAGTTTCCTACTCCTGACTCCTCATTTCCGCATACCAAATGAGCCATAAAAGTACTTTCCTCAGGTGGAAAATTTGCTGTGTTAGTTTGGGCTTTTTAAAATTTAGTTTGATAGTTCTTTTTCTGTTGGAATACCACATTTTCTTTAAATAACGTCATTGTTTGGGTGATGCAGGCCATTGATGAGAAAATCCGAGAGCTCTCTAATTGTCATACTATTTACCCTGGAATTGATTTTCAGAAGGTAATCTCACAACTTTAACTTTTAATAGGCATGATTGCACTGAAGTGATGTTAGTCTTCGAGCCTTAGCAAATTATGCAAGGCAAAGTCACATGCCTTGGTGAAGTGAGGCGCATGTTTCCTTTAATTTTGAAAATGCTATTATATCAAAGATTGTTTTACTCAATCATCATGTGTGACTCACTAAACTAGCAATAGAAGTCACTATTTTTTTAGTAATTTTTGAGGACAAAAAAGATGCTTTAAGATTCACTGTTTTCCTTGTTATCACATCACTACACAAGGTTAACTGAGATGAAAATCGAATCAGGTGTGCAGAGGCACACTACTCAATCTCAATGAGCTTCTAGGCTTCCTAGAGGCAATCATTTTTTGCGCCTCCTGACACTTTTTAATGACCTGCTAGAGAGGTCTAGCCTATACCATTGCCGTTCTGATATTAAAAGATTCTGAGTTTTAAAGATATTAAGCAGTGAAGGCATGAGTGATTATTCTCGGGTCATGTTTATTAGGAATTGTTCAAAGGCATTATTCTCAGGACATAAACTGAAAGAGACAATGGAGTTTGTTGCTTATTTTGGAGACAGCATGGACTCTTTTTTATTTATCATTTACTTAGTCTTAATTGTGTGTACACATGGAACTATGAGAGACAGCTTATTTCTAGAAGTTATTTTTTCAAGTGCTGTATAATCCTTTGATCATGCACTCAGAATTTATCTAACTATGTAGTATATTGTTCAGAAGGAGGCTGGTATCCCCAAAAAGGTCTTCAAAGTCGAGGATATTCCAGGATTGAGTAAGTAGTGTCAATCTTTTCTGCACTTTGTGATGCATATCTCTATATGTTTTCATGACTCAAATGATTGATGTATAATATTCTCTGATTAATTTCCTTTCTCTGAGCTTTTGGATTCTTCTTTCAACCTACTGCTTGTAAATTGTTTTGCATCGATAACCTAAATATATCAGATAACATGGGATTATGTCAACCACTCATCCATTGTTTTCTCAAAAGCCCTCCATAGTTATTTATGCTCTTTTCTACCAATCCTTTCTCTGAATGTTTTAGATTCTTTAGTGTTTTTTTTTTTTTTTTTTTTGGGCTGTCTGTATATTTAACTAGAATATATGTCGGACCAATATCTCTGCAAGCATAGAGAATAATCCTGCTGTTGTACACCTAATAGGGAATGCTTATAATAGCGCCTATAGCAGACTCTGGAAGTATTTTGGATTTGTACTTTATATGAATTTTGTTATAGTGCATAATCAAAACGGACATATGGAGTTCCGGCTTTCTGATTGGCTTGACACTTGGTATTGATTTTCTATGCTGAATCTATGTTTAGTGTTTTGTGCTGGTAGTTGATTTTTGGTGTTCATGTTGCTTCTTTCTTTGTCCTTGCTTATATTCTTCAGCGTGTGAGGCGCTTATTTTATACACCCTCTGTTTGGGAAGAATTAAAGCATTTTATAACTAAGAACATATTCTTTCAGAAGACAAAACCGCAGCACCACTTGTAAAGCTAGTATGTTATCAGGTCTAATAGATTTACTATTGCAGTGATAATGTTATTAATAAAAACTACAAGCACAAATATCGTGATTTATAATTGATATTGTTAATATATGTTATTATAGGAGAGGCTGGGTGGACACCTGAACAATATGGACATTCAAGGTTTAAACCTTCAATTGCTTCTGGGGACAATGCCTCATATCAGAAATCTCTTACTGCATTCATGCGCTCACTCTTGAAGGTTAGTTTTCTGCTTGTGCATATTTTTGGCATTTTTTTGCTTGCTCTGTTGCAGTGTTTGTAAAGGTTCAAGGCTAAGGCATATGGGTCCGTGAGCTTTAGGTGCAAAGCACGGGCATGAGGCTCACTTTTAAATATTAAAGATTCTATGCTGAAATTTTGGTTGCAGACCATGGACTCTAGATTGTACCCAGCGAGCTTTTGTTTGTTACTTTGTTGTAATGTGCTCTTGTATGCCTTGATGAAAATACCCTCTTAGGACCTTTTCTAAGTGCTTGGGCACCATCGCAAGGTGTGCCTTTTCAAAGATTACTCTGTAGTGTTAATTGGAGTTGAACTGGGTCAAGCTCCTGCTTGGAATAAAAGGCTTAAATTCAGCTTCAGGTGCCCTGAAGCTACTATGCTGTGGACTTAGACATCTATATCTAATGGAATCTGCTTAAAACCTTTTTGACAATAAAGAAACTATGATAAACTCGTAAAGGTTAGGAAAAAAAAAACAATGAAAATCAAGTTGAGCCAATCTTAGCCATGTGTTTTGCACCACTTACTAGACTTGGGCTCAATAAAGCTCAAGGACCGTGGCAATGAGCTCAAGTGAAGCTTTGTCCAAGGTTGTCTTGGGGCTTGTCATACCGTTTTGGGTGCAATAAGGCCAGTAACTGTCGTAGTATACACCTGAACTCCAGTCATTATCTCCTCGTTCATTTAGATGTTTGCTCTACTTGCCTTTTGCACATCTGGCTGCACTTATTTTATCTGGCAGGGACCTGTAAAGCTATAAGATCAGTCTAAGCATTAATAAATTCGCTATGGTTGTGATGTATGCTACACCCTTGCCATGATTTACTCCTTTGATGCTTAAAATAATGCTAAAGCCTTGCATAAATAGTAATAAGTATGTTATATTTAGATAAGTTATACGCATGACCATCCTGATACCTGGCCATATAAGGGACCAGTTCCTTAAATCTTAATCTGAATGTGGTGTAACGCCCTCTCCCTGGTTTTCTTTTTTTGATGCTTGAATAACACTGAAGTACTGAGTAGTTTTGTGATGATACATTTTCCTCTCCTAAACAGTCTATGCAAGACCATCCTGATGCTTGGCCATTTAAGGAACCAGTTGATGCTCGTGACGTTCCCGATTATTACGATATCATCAAGAATCCCATGGGTATGAGCAATTTCTTCAAACTTCTTTTGGCATTCCAGTAATCTTTTGTTTCCAGTTGAATTAGCTGGGTGACATGCATTGTTGCATGTTTCAACCAAACTGAAATTATTGCATTACTATTTATAAATTCCTTAAGTTCCTTTCATCAGTAATTCATCTCTGAGCAACTGGTGTATTTTATGATGTAACACTAGAATCACAAATTTTATGATGCAGACCTGAAAACAATGTCAAAGAGGGTGGATTCAGAAATATATTATGTGACATTTGAGATGTTTGTTGCTGATGCCCGGAGAATGTTTGAAAATGCACGCACCTATAACTCCCCAGAAACCATTTACTATAAATGTGCAACCAGGCATGTTTTTATCTGTTTATCATCATTTTCCACTTTAGTACACTATTATTTCCCCTGGAATTTTTGTTTATCTGGTTGATTTTTCAGGTTGGAGGCACATTTCACCAGTAAAGCAAATTTGCAAGCTGGAGTCCCATTTCTCAAGTAAAGCTCAAGCAGCTGTATAATCTGATCCAAAGACGCGGCCTTAGTAATGTGTATATATGCGAGATGGACATTAGTTAGAAACCCTAGATGACATACCAATTGCAGCTGTTGATGGACAATTGAACTTGTATACTATTAATATCATGGTATTGTTAAATTAGAATCCGATTGTTAAATTAGATATTAATGAATCTCATATTGGAAGCAGTTTATTTATGAAAAATAATTGATTGTAACTTTGTTAGTGTCATCAATTAATTTGTTGGTTTTACCTCTCAATGCTTGCTTATTTCGACAAGCTCCTAACTTCCATTAGCTTGTTCAAATTCTAGATCATCAGCGCATCTGCATGACAACACTATTTATTGTTTTGTCAATATTGATTGCCTTACAATTTACCAATGCTAGGGCTAAAAAGAGATCTTGGCAAAAGCAATTTATACTCCTGTCCAAAATCAATAGCTACATTATACTTTGTACATACTAACTCAGTTATCTTTAATAGTTGTGCACGCCCAACGTTGCATCTTTGCAATTAAAAGGAAATAGAGGTATTATATTGTTTTAGGTTGTTGGAAAAAAAAAGACGTTATGCCATTGAAATCAATTATAATCATGATTAGATTTTCTAATATGCCATTACCTAATGAATAGGGATATTTATGTAAAATTGGATTGTGAATTGTATACTACGTGAGTAACGTGAATTACGTGACAACTAATTCCAAACCGAGATAAGGTAATAGCGGTTTTGGGCCTTGATGAGGGTATAGAGACAACATAAAACCGATCCATTTAGCATCTACCACAGGATATTAATGATCCAACACATTTATAAATTTAAGAAAATAAATAAATTAATTAAAAAAAAATAAAAAGAGAGAGAGAGAGAGACTATCTCTGTTGCTCCGTCTAAATTTCGTACGAAAGAGAATCAGTGTTCATCATTCAATTGATTCAAGGTCAATTTTACTCCCGAATTCCTACTAAATTCCACCGTAATCAGAGCAATTTTCCCAGGTTTATCTCTCCACAATTCTTCAATTTTTATTAGTTTAATCTATAATGCGCAATTTATTTTTTTTAAAATTTCGATTCGATTCGATTCTATAAAATTACAATTGTTGCCTAAATGTCTTGTTATTGATGTTGATCGATTTCTAACATCTTCGATTTTATGCTCTTTGTTAGTCTTTGAAATTTTATTAGGTTTTTGATGATGATATGAGTTGTATTGATTGATTCTCATGAAATTGAAGTATTATCTTTCTTTGATTTTCAGAAATTTTGGTTGTTGACCTTGTTTGACTATGTCGAACAAACCTCAAATCCCTAATAAGAATTCTGCACTCATTGCTGTTATTGCTGATGAGGTATGCATTTATATATATTTTTTTTTTTTTTTTTTTTTTTTTTGCCCTTTGTATTTAGGTTACGGAGGTATAAATTTTAGTTTCGATGGTGTAATTTTGCAGCTGAACATTTAAGAAAGATGACATTTTGGGTTGACTGAGCGTGTCAATGAGGGCTAACTGGTTAAGTTTGCTTGTGCAATTATTATCATCAAATTGAAATTATTAATGCTTTAGCTTCAATCTTAGTGATCAATAGCTCAATGTGATATCGAGGGAGGGTGACTCGATGATACTATGGTGTTTTCTTGGAAGCATTGGTGGGATTGTGTTGCTGTTATCTTAGTAATTGCAACTCAGATGCTAATCAGATGACCTCTAAGAATTATGAATTTATGATCCTTCATATTTTAACGCTGATTGATGATGCAAGTTGGGTTAAGCTTTGTCTTATATCCTCTATTAGAGTTTTTCAATAATGATCAACTTTTTTTATTGGAATTTTGTTGATTTTGAAACAAGAAATTTGCATAATATAAGAGAGGCTAGATTTTGATCAAACCTGAATGTATTCCAAGTTCGAGCTAATTGGGATGTTTCCAAATTTCTATATAAGAGACACACCACATGGACTAATATAAAATCATGCTCTTGGGGTTGGAGCCTGTGGAGGGAAGTTGCTTACATCATGACAACCTCAAACTCTCGCTATAGTGAGATTTATGTTGGATTGTTGATGTTCTTTATAAGCTTATCTTATTAATTCCTTGCATGTAGGATACCATTACTGGCTTTTTGCTTGCTGGAGTTGGTAACGTTGATATCCGGAGGAAGACAAATTACCTGATTGTGGACAATAGTAAGTGCCTGAATCTTCAAAATGATATAACGCTTGTAGTCCAGTACTCTAGTGTGCTACAGTTGGAATCTCTTCTACCTTTTTTCCAACACTGAAAATTTTGTACCTTTGTTGAACATCAACTTGATTTGCATCTACTAGCCTAAAAAAAAATAGTCATGCAAATCAATCTATCTTATTGGTGAGTTGTATTCTATGTAACCTAAAAAAAAAAAAAAAGGGTGTTTTGTCTTTTAACCTTTGATGCCTTAATTTGAAAGTGTTGACCTTTACTGTCAACTTGTAAACGAGGCCTTGATGTGAAAAGGAAAAAAAAATAAAATAAAGAAAAGAAATTTTCGGTTGTTTTAACATGTAATTATGAAATGTATTGATTTTTCCCCCTTGTTTCCTATCATATGCTAAGCTTTTTTCATAATATATGAATAGTAAGATGAGATTGTGTCAGCGTACGATATTATTGTTAAATTTTCACAATAGTTTCAGCTTTGCTCTTAGTCTATTTATTTGTGGTATACTTTTGTCCCAAGTTATGACTACTCTACATTCAACCACTGTATAAGACAGGAGCTTGTGCCCCTGAACCCCAGGGCGAGCCAGACCCAGACAATTCATAATTTTCGTGTATTTAAATTGAGTTTTGTAAGCTGCTAATTTTACTCTTGGTTAACCTTTTTTATACAAAGTAATTTGGTACTGTTATCTCATTGACCCTATTTATCTTACTTAGAAACAACGGTAAAACAAATTGAAGAAGCGTTTAAGGAGTTCACAGCAAGGGAGGACATAGCAATCGTATTGATCAGCCAATATGTAAGTTTCAATTGCTGATTTAAGTTGTATTTATCTTTATTTGTCTAATTGTGATTGTTGCAATGGTAGATGCTCACTTGACTGTTCTATTGACTTGTAAGTGAAGTTGCATATTCTCTTCTCATTAATTAGAGTCTCTGAGTTTTAGTTAACTTAGTGCTACATATCAGGGGGAAGAGAGGAGGGGGGGGGGGGGATAAGAGACATGCCCCAGCTATGGATTTAATCAAAGAAGTCTATTATGTAGAGACTTATTCATGTTTGGCATTAAAATGTTCTTTTCCCCTCATTCAGTGTCTCCGCTGCCCGTGCACATTGGTGCTGCTGCCACTACCCAGCCAAGGCCTAGGCGCTGCTGCTTAAGCCAAGGCATGGAGGCTGGGTGCTTCTGCCCAAGTCAAAGCACGCCATGGCCTAGGCAAGGAGCATGGCATGAGGACTAGGCATAAAAAACACCTCATCCAAAAAAAATACACCTATTTTTGGCATTTGAGGGTAGCATGTTGGCTTGCCTTAGGGTGAAGGCAACAAATGGCCAAGGCTAGGCAACACAACTTCGCAAGGCAAAGCAAAACAAGGCATCTTAAGATATGATAATGAGGGGTCGATCAATTCCCGACACCAAATAGGCCTCTCGGGCCCTTTGGGGACCCTTGGAAGCACGTCAATTCATAACCTTGTTGAATAAAAAATATGTTATCTGAAGACCAAATTTAAAAAGTATACTACAAAAATCAGACCATTTTTAGGACCCAATGTCGAAAACTCAAGTGATGGTAAGGGAGGCATAATGTTGTTTGGAACCATACACAACAACTACTCGGCTACATAAAAGCCAATGGTGGCCTAATTGGTTAAAATGACCGTTTAAAAACAAAATGGATCGTTTTAACCACCCAAATGGCCTCCCGAGGTCTCATGTCCATGGGAAACACTCTGACCTCTTTCCTTTTGAGTCCCTAAAAAGTAAAAAATTATTCAAAACTGTAGGCTATAATCCACACTTTTGGATCAATTTAAAAAAAAAAAAAAAAAAAAATCAAAACTATAGTGAATGTGTGGGGTGTTCCCTAAGGTCATAAAAGTTGGTTTGAAACCATAAGAGACCCACTAATAGGTTTGAAAATGAGTTTGTTAACTTTGCCTCAATTAAATGGCTATTTCATAATTTTGTTGCATTGGTAGTCAAAGAGTTGCAACATATTGTTCCAATCACCAACTTGGCATCCCGGGGTTTCATTTACGTGCTGGGTTTGCTTCATTTGGTTATGAAACCCAAAGCTGCCCATTCATTACTTACCATAATGTTGTTGATTTAATCAAAGTTTATTTTTTTTTTCAATTGTAAGCTATAACATGACGTGGAATGTAATACCTGGTTTAGTATTTCTCTCTCTACCACGCCTTACAATTATATTCCTCCTGATATACTCAAGTATTTCTTGTGGTTAAAGGTGCATATTCTCTTCTCGTGTATTAGAGTCACTAAATTTTAGTTAATTCACTGTTATACATCAGTACTTCAAGTGGATAACTATAAGAATAGTATTGTCAACTGTAATATGATTCAGAGTGGAATATAAATTTTTGATTGTCTCCATATCAGGTCTTACATTATTATTGCTCCTGATATCTATTTCTTCTAAAAGAACTAGTGTGGTTAATATGATCTGCGCCTTCTCTCCCATCTTGTTATGAAGTGCTTCTATCTGATCCTTTGGTTGCCTTTTCCTTTCTTTTGATTGTGTGTATGTTTAAGCATTCTGCTTTGTTGCTCCCCCCCCCCCTCTCTCTCTCTCTCTCTCCGATTTTTGTTGCCCATAGTAAGCTCCATTTTCCCTGTTGCAGATTGCAAACATGATAAGATTTCTTGTTGATAGCTACAACAAACCAATTCCAGCAATTTTGGAGATCCCATCAAAGGACCATCCCTACGATGCTGCTCATGACTCAGTTCTTTCACGGGTGAAATACCTCTTCTCCGCTGAATCAGCATCCAGCAGATTTTAGACAGATGTTCGTCTAAATATTGAATGCTTTGAGTTTCTAGAACTGTTCACATTTTGAGTTGATATTCCATTCTTATGTTCTCAGAATAAGGTGTGTAATTAATTTATCACATTTGTATGTCAACCTTAAACGAGTTTGTTTCTGAACCAAATGAATTCAGCAATTCCATATTTATGCTCCATTCAGCATGGGTAACCATGTTTTTCTGTTTCAAACTTTTAATTGTCTAATCAACCAATACATACAAGCTATGCTTTTAGAGGGAGTGCATTGTTCAATGTATGCACTGGATGGCTACATTGAAGCGGATTGTGATGCATCAGAGATTGTTTTGGTCTATTAACATAGAATTTGGCATTACATTACCAACAAAAAAGTAAAACTCAATAGGTATTTTCTTACCAAAAAAATAAAAACTGTGAAAGTCACTCAGAAAACCAACTTTTCTGACAAATTTATAAGGTAAATCGGGGCAAGTTTTGCAGAATTTTGCACTGTACCGAACTAATAGAAGACTGCAAAAGGTATTATTACTGGAGCAAGTCACTTTACAAATTATAATCCCTGTGGAATTCTTGGCTAAGAGCTGGGTAATATAAAGGTTCAACTTTTTCTACTGTAGATCAAAGTGTTTAAGATTACATATAGAAAAAACTTTGTACAGCAATAATTCTCACAGCACTGTGCAGTACCAAAAGGTATAACTTGATAAACTTTAGAAAGCAGCTTGACTTTTTGCGACAATCTAAATTACAGAAATAAACAGTAGGAAGTTCAACAATGTAGATATTAGGTAGTCATTTTAGCATCAAGTGATTTCAGATATTAGCCCTGAATCTTCACCAAAAAGAGTACTCGTAATGAATTGAGTTCTCATTTCCACTGAAGCTCAAAATGTAGGATTCTCCTACTAAAACAGAACAGTATGGCTCACGAATACTTACTAGTTATTACAGGATCCTTATTGTATGATTAATCTATCATTATTGTAACTGCGAGACATTCTCAAACAAACGGCCAGACTAAACTGCATACATGATCACTCTATTTGAAAGGGCAGTGCTACATGTACTAGAATGCAGGTAACAATAATGATGTTTCATGCGGTTTTTTCAAACCACTCTCAAATAAGGGCAGACCTAAAGTCTTGGTAAACTTCTCGAGTGCTTTCAACCCTTCTTCAGGTGAACTGGCTTCCCCCAACAGCCTCACGATGGCACTTCCAACAATCACACCATCAGCCCCCCATCCAGCCACCTACACCCCCCAAAAAAATAGCAATCAGACAATCATAAACAAGCAATCCAGGATCATATCAAGCCGTTTATTAGAAAATTCACCTGTTTTACGTGCTCGGGTTTCGAGATGCCAAAGCCGACAGCCACAGGCTTATTAGTAGCCTAAGTACAAAGAGGGAAAGGGTCAGATAAACAAATATTTTGCAAAATTTAATACAAGGAAGGAGGTAGTGACTTTATCATATTTGATTTAAAATATGTACTCTGTAGTAGATAATCAGATACAATAATATTCAGAAATGGACCTCCAGTGTGCCAGATAAAAAAAAATCAAATAAAAACAAATTACGATGCAGTTGCATGAGCAATAAATTGCGTACTTCACAAATGAACACAGTACACACCTCTTTTATTTCACCAAGTAGCTCTTCAACTCGCGCGCCAACATCTGCTCGAGCTCCAGTAACTCCAACTTGGCTCACCTGCTCATGAAGAGCTTATTCAGCACAAAACAGCAAGATTTATCTAGAAGACATAAGCAAGCACCACGTCCCGCATCAACTGTTAAATTCTAATTACAAACGATGTAATACATATAATCAAGAAGAGATCTTACAAGGTAGACAAAGCCTTCTGAAGCATCAACAATAGCCTTCATTCTATCTTTAGGGGTTGTTGGTGTAGTCAACAAGACCTTAACCACGAATACAAGAAGTCAGAATAGGTCAGAAGGTAAACATTGTTGATTAATACTTCAATCATATTTCTCCTTACCCATCAAACAAGGAAGAGAAAAAAACCAGACAAACCAATTAATAAAAAAGGAATTTATTGTAACTTGCCTCTTATTATTTTCATGATTGTCCCATCAAATGTATAGCAATATTCAGCTACAAATATCACAATACTCTTAACTAATTTTGTTTACTTTTCTTTAATTATCATTACTACACATATCAATTATTCTTGACCTATTTCTTCCTAACAATCTTATTTATTTGGAAGCATAGCAAAAAAGTTAATGGCTTTCCTTAGTTTGCTTAAACAAGGTAATTATCTGCCTACTGGCTCGCTACCAATAGCCTTTTTAAGCTCAGTATCAGAAACAATTTTATGTTTATACATAATCTATTGAGAGCTCTAGATTACACCTGGCCATCCGGGTTATAACGAATCACATGTTTTAATTGTCATGTATTCATGTAGTTCTCCTGTAGAGTTATAAGAAGCTTTCTTCATAATATTATGAGGAAGTATACTTTTTTGGCTTTGGCTAGCTTTCTAGATACAGCATAAGCTCGCAATTTTGTTCTTGATAATACTTACGTTACTTACTAGCAACTGTATAAAAAACAATTTCCAAAATATGGAGTGGTCAAACGAAGAAGCCAACCAATTCAATTCCATGCTTCAGAGCTTCCCTTCTTAGGATTTCTGTCTCCTCCAAGGGAACATCTGGTACCACCAACCCTATAAGGATAGATATGGACATTAACAGAATATTATCGTACACATACACACAAGTAAAAATGGCCCAATTATAACAGTATGATTTGATGAGGCATATCCGCATCTGGTGATATCCACCACATAACCCAACACCACCACCTTTCCCCATCAAGATAAAAAAAAAAAATTCCCTTCCATTTCAACAGGGTAAGAGAGTAAAAGAAGCTGCATAAGCTAGGGGAAGAGAGTACTTGCATAGGATAAAATATTATGTGTGTCTATGTAGCAAGCAGCCGCATAGGTGAAACAAATTGCATCAAATGGCAATCGTATCAAAGGAAGCTCCACATGCTTAAGCTCGCCTAAATGCTTTTAGTTAGCTTACAGAAAGTAAAGCCACAGTTTTCTCCTATCCCAACAAATCAGCGAAAGAGTGCAATTACTCAAGCAATCACTCTGCTAAAATATTTGTTACTTATTCAACTGCAGACTGTGCAGCTCAGCTTGCAAGAATGCAAGTACTGATAATTTCTCTTCTCAAAGAAGGAAACCAGTCCTACAACACTCCTTGATACTTATGACAGCAAAGAACAGCTGCAAACTTGCTTCATCCTTTTAAAAAAGCTGTTAACTTAAAGACCTAACAGCTTCTGGACGAGAAAAGAAATAGGAGGATAATATTAGAAAGAAAAGCATCATAATTTTAGAGGAAACAAAAAGCATCATGATTGAGAGATGGGACACAATAAGAAAACAAGCTCAGTGGCTCAAATTTTTATTAACAAGATGGATGAATATCACATGAGATTGGCAGAAACAAATTAACCTCATAAAGGATAAATTTACACTTATTTCCTGTGCAACTAACAATCAGCATCTAATGTATTTTCTCCTCTACAGTTAATAGTTTGTTGATTCTATATATGGAGTACAACCGTTCCTCTTATGTAATTTTCCTCTAAACAAAAGTAAGTCTATCTGTGGCAACACTGGTTGTGGTTGAAATTGTCAACTCGCTTCAGTAGTTCAGTATGCTTTAAAGAAATGACAGTAGTTCTAAAACATGGAAGTTATGACAACAAAATTAAAACCATACCATGGACACCAACATCTCTAATGGTAGACATAAACTTCTCAACACCACGTTGGAGTATAGGATTGTAATATGTAAATAATGCAATTGGACAAGAAAGTTGTGGTATGACCTGGTTAGGGAGAGCAGAAGATTAGAAATAATAGAATTACCAATGTGAAACACTGTTCAGATTAAAAAAATGAGACAACAGGATCTTACATTCCTCAGCATGGAGAGAATGTTATCATAATTGGTTCCCTTTAACAAGGCACGCGTAGCAGCAGCCTACAAAGACATACCTACATTTAAATTCTGAAATGATTGGCAACAGAATTCACAATAACAAAATTCTAAATTACCTGAATAACAGGACCATCTGCCAAAGGGTCAGAATATGGTACACCCAGTTCTATAATATCTGAACCACAAGAGTCGAGCACTTTCAGAGCTTCTGCTGTGGTTGACAAATCAGGATCACCAGCTGTGATGTAAGGGATTAATGCCACCTATGTAATACATACATATTTAACAAGAGTTAGGACTTAACAGAATTAGCAAGGGAAAAAAAACCTTAGTACTCTTACTCAATCATATGATTCAAATCCCCTCCATCTCCGTCAACATACAACAAGAATGCAATCACAGAAGCTAATCCTCTAGAGAGATGCTTCAAGCAAACAGAAGTATGCAACAAAGATCAGCATAACAGCAATATATCATCCTAAAGCACAAAAGAGAGGATGAAATCCTAATGTTTAATGCAGCAGAGGACAACACAAAGAAACATACCCACAGAACTTACTAGAAAGCCACAATAACTGGACAAGATAGTACTGAACATAAATGTAAATAAATGGCATGATTTTCAAATATTACAAATTGCCCATCAGAGTTGTGATGAACACAAAAGATGTAATTCATCATTTCCAGCAATCTTTTCTACTCAAAAATTAATAAAACACACCCCAATAAAAGAGGTAAGTATGACGCATAGAACAATCGCATTGAAAACTCATCTATTCATTCATTTCACCAGGAAGATTATGAAGACATGAACACAAACCTTTGACACACATGTTTGCAAATAAATACTCAGCATTGCAAAACGCAAACACAGTACACAAATATCCAAGCAAAACATACAAGTATTCATTTACACACACTGACAAGCAGATACGACACGGGAAGCTAATCAACAAGACTTTTAATAGTTTCCTCCAATTTGACAGCATAAGACCGTATGAATAACAGCAAACATAATGACATCAAAGGAAAATTATAAGGTTTAGAACCCCCATCAAAATCCCTTCAAAACTAAGACATTTGGAAGAAAAGGGCCATATATATCTTCCAATTTCTCCTCTTCCATGCCTCCCTGAATATTACTCACATGCATTGTAAATCACATACATTTTATAAATTCATATAATCACCCAAAGCAATCAAATAATTAATACTATTAATACTAATTAACATGAAACAAAAAACTTTCCGATTCATCAAAAATAAATAAAGGTTTAAACTTTTTCAGACATCTAGTTGAAATTTGAAGCAAATTTCTTGAATTAAAAATACCCAAATGCAAAATTAGTCAAATAACAATAAACCCAATAGTTGAAACCATCATTCAACGAGATTAATCTCCAGATTTATCAGACGATGACAAAAATCGAAGGAGAGAAAAAGAAGATTACTTTGTTTTGCTGCTTCAATCGATTGAAAGTCTCTGAAAGTCCGACAACTGGTTCAGCGGAGGTAGCATGGGAAGCCATTGTTACGAAAGTTTTCTTTGACGAAACGTTTCGAAATCTGAGAGAGGATGAAGGAGAAGGAAAGGGTTGCGTTTCGAAACGTTTGTGTTGCAGAAAACAAGTAGCTTTGAAAGCTATAGCCATTTGAATGAGTTCTTATCTAAGGGAAACGCTCACTCTCTCACTTCTGGTTTGCTGCTTCGAACAAGGGGCTTATATATTCAGTTTAAATGTTATGGAACAAAGTATAATTACTCCAATTAATTACAAAAATAAAATCATTTGATTTAATTTTCATTAAAAAGGACCATTTTTGGGGAATAATTCATTAAAAGGACTTGAATTAGGCTATCTTCGATTCGATTCAACTTATTTGATCGATTTAGTTACTTTAGGAAATAATCAAATTAGATCTTTATCTTTTTATCAATGGTTATTTATTATGAAGGAAAAATAGAAATTAAAAATCTAAGCTTTGCACTTTCTTTCTTTAAAAATCCAACCTTTGCCCCCTATCTTCATCTAAAGATCCATTACCTGTTGGTGACCGGTTTTTATAAATTATACGTCACGTGTCCACTTTTGATAGATATATTATTTTTTTATAATTAAAAAAAACAAAAAATAATTAAAAGAAAAAAAAAAGGAAATCAAAGACCCAGCCCCCTTTTACGGCCAAATGACCACCCTCGCCCGTGCCCGCCATCCCGATCGGAACAGCGGGCCCACCCCCTTCCCCTCCCCATCCCCACCTCTTCTTCCCCGGCAACCCAACCCACCATCACCGCCGCCGTACTCACCACAAAACCCACCACCTACAACCCCACAAAACCCACAAAATCACACAAAACCTACCACCTACAAACCCGCAAACCCACCACCAAATTGAGCACAAATTAGCGGTGGCGGAGCTCCGAACACGGCCGTGGCGACCTTGAGGGCAGTGTTTGAACAAATTTTCTGGGTTGGTTCGAAAAACGGAGGAATAGGTTTCTAATTTGTTTGTGGTCTTTAAATTTCTGGGCGAAAATCGAAAAAAGATGGTTTTTTTGGGTGGATTCTCGCCAAAAGAACAACAGAGGTGGCTTGATTTCAAAAATGGCGAGATGAAGTTTATGGGTGTTGATTCTCGCACCAAGAGAATAGAAATCGTGGTGGGAGTGGGGGCTGCAGTCAGGGGAAGTGGTTGGACGTGATTTTGGTTTGGTTTGGTAGTTTCGTCTTGGGGTGAAGGTGAGGTGGTGGTGGTTTGGTTTTATTTGGTAGGGTGGCAGTTGAGGTGGTGACGGTTAGGAGGTGGCTAGGTGGGGAGGCGAGCAGGGGCTGCGAGGTGCTGATGTGGCTGCGATGGAAATAGATGGCTGGTTGATGACGATGGCGGTATAGGCTGATGTAATTTGGGTGTTGTTGTGGTGGGTTGTTTTGTGGTGGCGGAATTGGTGGCGAGGCGTGCTGTGTTGTTTCTGTTTTTTAGGAGTGAGAAGGGAAAGTGAGTTAGATGAAGATAGGGGGTGAAGGTTGGATTATTCTTGGATAAACAAAAGGTTGGATTTTTAAGGGAAGAAAGTGCAAAGGTTGGATTTTTAATTTCCATTTTTCCTATTATGAAATACTTCTATCTTTAATTTAGTGATAATGGAAGCTTATGAAATATTAATATTTGTAAAGTGTATAATTATAATGAATTTAATGGCATCTCATTTAGTCGTTTGATGGTTGTTTATCATATGGATCATGGTAAAAATAAGGTCAAAATTTAGTCAAAAATCAGAATTCTTATCAGATTAGGTGAATTGAACATAACTTTAATAAAATTCTAGTAAAGTGAATCGATGACAATTGGAACGGATTTAAGTTAGGTTTATTCAAATTATTCCACTTACAAGTGAAGCAGTGAAGCATTGTACTCATTTTTAGCACGATAATAACCTTTGAGAAGTTTCGACCCAAAAGGGGCCATCCCCTAATCAAATAAAATAAAGAGTAAAGAAAATTGAAAAAAAATAAACAATACTTTGTAAGAATTGGGGTAAAAAATTGTTTTATATTACTATACAAAAAACCATTAATTTAAATAAAGTGGCACAGTGAGTTACACATTTGATACTTCGTACTCATAATTATTTCCATGTTAGTTTGATCAAATCACGCAGTCGAATTACATTAGAAAAAATAAATTTAACGTAGATCAGATAAACAAAAATAAGATAAACTCTAGAAATTAAGAACGCTAAATTCCGGGTTTTCCATCGGGTCCGAGTAGTAAGCAGGCGAGCCAGCACGTGACTATCCAAACACCCAGACTAAGGGAGTAAGGGGGCGTAGTCTCTGCTGCATCAACAACTCTGCTGCATGCGACGCCAATAATCAATATAGAAATCATGCTGGGATTATCATATGGTGAAATATTCGTTATTCTTGGAGCAACTGCTGCTCTTATCGGTTTGTATCCCCTGATTTTTATGCAATTTTTGAGATTTTCAATCATTTGTATTATTAAAGTTTTGATTTTGCGCAATTTTATTCGATTTTACAATCAACAGGGCCTAAGGATCTTCCGCTCATTGCAAGAACTGCCGGTCGATTAGCTGGCAGAGCTATTGGTTATGTTCAATTAGCTCGTGGTCAATTCGAAAATGTCATGCAACAAACTCAATTTCGTCAGGTCTCTTTCAATTTATATACAATATATTATTGTTAATATGATTCATGGATTCTTATTGTTGTAGAAATGTTGAAAGTTTTGAAATTTATTTTCTGGGTTTGAGTTAATTTTATCTGTATTGGGGAATTCTTGTTGTGATTTGGGTAGAATATTGATGATTTCTTTATTGGGTGATTTCTTTTAGGTCAATTTGATTCATTAGAAGTGGGATTTTCTGGCAAAAATTGACTTGGCCTGAAAACCCCATAAATGTTAGGGTCTAGAACATGGGTTTTTGATTTTTCGCCCCAAAACTTGAAACAACATTCTAAAATCAACCCAAAAAGGAATTGTGATCTCGAAATTGACCGCAATCTACCAAATGTATATTTGATATTACCTGACCGGATGTGCTTAAACTGGTTTATATTGTATTGAGGGTTTGAGTTGATTTTGCTTGGAGTTTGATCTACCTGTTATGAGTTAACTTATTAATTTGCTTATCTTATAGTGTGTGATGTAAAAAGCATTGATCGAATGGAAGCTTGCTTTTTTTGAGCTTTATATGCTTGATGTGTGTGTTTGAGTTAGTTAAGGTTGCACTTTGCTAATAATGCTGGTCTCTTGTACTTTGGTCTATTAATGCTCCTATGTTTGTATAAATAGTTGATGTTCAGATGTTCTCTTGGGGAGTCAATGTTATGATGGCTACTCCTGTTAACATCAAGTGCTCAAATCTGTTTTGCTCAACTTGTTTTCCAGGTAAATAAAGAATTGCAAGATACTATGGCACAGCTAGAAGCTATTCGCTATGAAATTAGCAGCATTTCCGTCATGAACCCTGGTCCATTGACGCGAAGGCTGATGGATAATCCTGACCAAGATAATATGAACACAGGTATTAATTGATATTGTGGTTATTATGAATGGTGTCTCATTAGTTGTACCATGAATACAATGTGAGCTGCTGTATTGCTTTCTAGGGGCAACTGCCAATACTGGGCCTCTAAATATCAGTGACGAGAGCACTGCTCCTAGGGAACACCTGGTCCAACCTCAACAAATCCAACAACAGCTGCATAGCTTTAAGACAGAGACTAGTGTGTTTAAGGTTCATAGCTGAACAAATTACTATTTGCAACTTTATGCATGTAAGATGGAAAACTTATTGAGATTTTGTTCTCCAGGAACATGGCTCAGTGGCTTCTGGAACATCCAATTTGTATAGTCAAGCTACAGCTTATGCTAAGTTGGCAGAAACCCCTGCAGTAAAATCTGGGACAATAGAAGGAAGTGTCAGTATGGACACAGTTGATGACAGACCTGGCCTTCTGTCAGTCCTTCCTGTATCTGCTGAGAGTGCAGGTTTACTGCCAAATCGTCAAGGTATGATTTGATGTCATCAACTTATTTTCGTAAATGTTTGCTTAAACTGCTGAGTGATTTACTGGAATTAACGGAGACTGACTTTTGTGTCATGGATTAGGTGAAGTAACAGGTTCTGATATTGTTCTAGAAGCAATGTTAGAGGCAGAAGTTGCTCGCAATGCCAAAGAATTTTTCTCCCAGCCACAGAATGAAATCAAATTTGAATAAGTTAGTAAGTTCCCTTCCACCCTTGTCTATACGTGGAGTCTAGTTATGTTAGATTTCTAGCAAACATGTTGTCATACTTTACTAATTGCTAATTCCACACATTTTACCTTGGTGCAGCAATATTCAGCTCCGAAAATTTGAACAAAAGTTTCGAATACTACATATTCTGTTGACTGTTTTCAGCAACTGTGACTGTAGGATTGTCTTTGAACTTGTTGCTTGTAGGATTGTCTTGGAGTAACAAGTGATACACCAACTTAAAGGATTATTTATCTAGTCTACATGACTACATGGACCTTTGCAGATCAAACATAGTTTAAAACTTTTAAATGACTACTATTGCGATCTTTGCCTAGTACCTCTAGAAAAGACCGAAAGAGGTAATTGCTGAACAAATTCAGCTTTTCAAATAGTTTCCATTAGATAGAATTGAATGAACTGATTTTTCACTGGTGTATACTTGTTTCAGAGCCTATTCAAATTTCAATCAATTGACTTGACTATCATCACCAATTTTTCTTCAGACTTGTGCTAATTCTCTTTGAATCTTATAGTTGCTGAAAGAGTGTGGAGAATGACATAGCTTGTAATATTGAGGGGCAAGATTGGTGCAGAAATTAGGCTTATGTTGGATAGCTTGGATTAAATGTGTTGAAATTCTGGAGGTTTTCATTCCTGGATAAGTTCCCTCTTTCCTTGATTAATTTATGTGGGTTGTATATGGGTTCATTGATTCATAACATTTCATTCATCTTAAAAGGGAGTGGGGTAAAGATGGGGAAGACTTGGGTGCTTTTTGTTCTATGTAATGTAGCTGATGTAGAAGCAGCTATGAATCGATATTTTGGGGGGGGGGGGGGGGGGGGGGGGGGGGAAGGGGCAATGTAGGCCGTTGTATTATGATTTAGTGGCTTGGATAATAAGCCCAGTTACTGGAAATTTCTATTAGTGCAAATTAGAGATAGGAGGGGTTATGTTGAATATTGATGAGTGCTTTGTTTAGCATTGCTGATTGGAAGAGAATCAAGCCTATTAAAAGTTTGAATATCCTTCATTTTGCTGCAATTCGAGTTTATTTATCGAAATTCCTTCTTCTCTCCTAACAATCTTCCATTAATATCATAGCAGAAGCTTAGTGCTGCTTAGCTGGAGAAAGGATCATTTCTCTTTTCTAGGTGTTAGGCACTAGACAAGAATTGTTTTTAATACTATATCCAGATTATATGGGCCAATCACTCTTATAATGTGTGTTAGTAGTGATGGTGGGAAAGGGAAGGTTCATAAATGTGGAAAAGGCAAGGGACAGAGAATAGAGGTGAAGGAAGGGAAGGAGTGAGTTTATTTCTTCGAATTTTCTCAACTATGGACGGATTTGGTTTATTGAAAGGGAAAGAAAATTTGTTTTCTTCAATTCTTTTCTCTTCTCTCTCTCTCCAATCTCCATTTCTTATCCAAATAAGTAAAATTAGATCCCTCGCTCTGGCTCTCACTCCCCTTCCCTTCCCTCCAAATCCCTATATCCAAATACGCTATCAATCTAGTTTTCTTGCCCTTTTATCATTTTTGCTTTAATTGGTTATTCTGCTCTTTCAAACTTCAGAGAGGCAAAATGTGAATCCTTGCGTTGCCTATCCTTATATTTATTGTCTTTCTCCTAACTCTCAGGCTCCCAGCCCCATATATTCACCAATTCTTGCCCCGCAGCTGTTCAATTTAAACAAAACTTAAACTGTTTTTCCATTTTTGAGGGTGTCATATCATTGTATTTGTATCGTATATGGGATGAACAGTATGAACAAACGTCTTTTATCCTTTTTGAGGTAGGGTGGCGTGAATGAGAGAAATTCATGAAGGAAAGTTGAAAGAATGAATGGGAGAACCTGTGACTCCTTAAAATCTTTTTTGTAACTAAATTGTGTCTAGTCTTGGTAAAAATAGTGACTTGCACTCTTGCTGAAGTTTTGAGAAAGAAAACTCTAATGCATAAAATCGTTGGCATATTTACCCTGAGAACATTATATTGACTTGAGAGCTGATAGGTCATACTTGAAGTCTTGAACTATAAACATTTAATGTACTAACAAGGTCGTCGGATGATTTCTTACATTTGTAAGTTCTTTTTCAGCTCTTTGGGTTTACTTGCAGTTATGCCTCCAAATCTTGGTCAAGAGAGCCATTAGTTGCCAGAGTTGATCCAGAAGTATATTAATTTTTTGGGTAATATATCGCAGCAATTACCTGTGATTCCTGTATGCGCATGCAATTTTTGCTGTGGGAATTTCATCTTACTATATATATACCCAAAAAAATTTCAAGATTGGCTAGAGCTGAAGTTAAAAGTCTAGTACATGCAACGCAACCTTGATTGATGATCCTTGCAGGACTTCCCGCAATCTGTTGAAATCTTCAGTATATTTTGGCAAGGGAGAATGACTCGAGTCTTGACTTAGGTGAGAGCTACATATGTTGCTGGCATTTGTCCAATTATTACAATGTATGCTATCAGTGTTGCTACATAATATATCAAAAGAAAGCAGCAAATCTTGTATGAAACGACTCACAATAACTTGCAGCAAAGTCGAGGTAACATATTACTCTGTACTACATTAACAAGGGGTTGCGCTATAACTTTATTGCGATAAACTGTATATTCTCAAATCATTATGTAACGGATTCTATTGAGCTAAAGAAATTTTAGAGTTTATGTATGGAGGTCAGTTGTTGCAAGAACATCTTGTTTTACGACATCTAACATCAACTTATATATACGAAGTATATACGAGCACTTCGTATATACTACGTCTATATTTGCCTTTTTAGATTGAAAAACACATGGAATGAATCTATCTCCAAAAAACAGAGATGGAGCCGTAGAAAATATGAATATAGCGAAATGATGACACTTTTGACAATCATCTGATAGATATTTACCCCGTGACACATTTTTGTCAACTTCTTTTTTGCCCATTTGCCGCACGCGTAATTGCCTTTTTATATACAAGTATTTTATTTTATTACATTTTTAGAAATATTATTATTTTTCTTTTTTTTTTAAAAAAAAAAAAGTGAACTCTCTTTAAATAAAACGGCTTGCTCCACTAATACTAGTAGGTGATATTGTACTTATTTTAATAATTATATTAAATTATTAAGGTGATCAACTCCCTCGGGAGATGACTTCTTTGAAAGTTAGGATTTTGGTTATTTTAGGACTTGGAACCTAACTCCCATTTGACAAGTGATTGACATTATGTATTTTTTTTTTAAAGTTGGGGAAGTCAAACTCATAAAGGCAACGAGCTTGAGTTTACTTTGATTATGACATTGGATCTATGGTTCTAATTGAGTTGAGAAAAAGGAGAGTAATCTTCCTCAATCGTTTGATCGAAATAGTGTCTAAATATGGTTCTAAATTATGGTTTATTGCCTTCTATTATTATTATTGAAAGTTACTTTAGATGTTTGCGGGAAGTAAAAGCATGAAGTGAATTAATTGTACCTTAAATTCTTTGTGATGCCTTACATTTGGTAAAGTTGATTGGCATTTTCGTTCTCCTCAAGGCTACTATACTCTTAATTCAAATTAAACGGTTTAGTTATTGGTCAATCTCTCGTATAGAGACAAGTATTCAACAAGTAATTTGATCATTCACAAGATGGTGCGTTGCACTAGCTACTCTTACTCAAACTTACATGAGCTATTTCACAATCCTTATTATGTCATCAATATCTATAGCATCCAGTTGGCTTATATCTATAACATCTTCAAACTCGCCTTAATGATATCAATTATCAAGCACCCACTCGTGTCAATATCTGCATCTCTTCGGTGAATGTCGATTATACTTGTTGTGGAATTGTGGCAACTTCAAACTCACCTTGATGATAACAAGCACTTTTTTACTATGGTATTTTGCAACATGTGTTGTTTACTTTAATTATTTCAAAATAAAATTATAGTTAAATGGATTGACTCGACCATTTTGCTGATTGTTAATCCTAAGGTTGCTATTTACTTATCATTTCTGTAATGACAAAATTATGAATATTACGGAGTAATAAAAAAAAAATAATAAGTGAATAGAATTCTAGACAACCCTATAACAAAACTTTGCAAGCTACCTAAAAACTCACATTCTAAATTTCAAACAACCACTCATATGTTGTTTGGATATGTTTGTCTCTTACCTACAATTACAATTCCCTTATAATTTGATTCATTGAACCAAGTCCAAGAAATTAAAACTCTCTAACATCAGCTTACCCTTTCACAAAAATAATTCCATAGATACTCAATATAAACGAAGTTCAGCTTCATATTTGAAAACTATGAAGTATTAGGTAGTACATAAAATACTCTTCATCTAATCCGTTTCTACAAATTTATCCTATTTTGTTAGACAATCACCGTTCAAATAAGAATAACTTTTAAAGACAAATAGAGTACAATATTTTTTAGCTCTGTCAACCGACTAGATTCATCCTCAAAGGTTTAATTAATTCATACAACCCTACAAAATATGACATGGCATAATTCAATTAGTGTTCCTAAGTCTATCATCCATCCCATTATTAAGACCTAAACAAAGTTAGATAATCCTAAACAACTCCAAAACAACACGTTATTATATATTTATACAATTATCATAATTATTTCTCCCCCCATTTTTATTTCTTTACAGCTGCCCAAATATAAAATTATTTAAAGAAAACCCACTTTTTTTTTTTAATAACCATATTTGAAATTAAAAAAAAAAAAAAAAAAAACAAAAACAAAAAAAAAAGTCTACCAAACACCTAAAAATTCATCATTTCTTTTCTTTATTTCTTCTCTCTCTTCGTTCTCTCTCTCTCTTACAACTACTTAACAAAAAGAACCCAAACACTCTATCCCTTCATTCTTTCTTCTTCTTCAAAAATTTTTGCTTTCTTCTTCTTCTTCTTCTTCAATGGCGAACAATCCAGATACTCCTAACCAAGATTTCCTCGAACAGCTTCTTGAGATGCAAACTTACGCCGCCGCAGCTGCCGCCGCCGCTGCCGCCGGTGACCCTAATTTGGCGGGAACTGATGTGAATTTGGGCCCCGGAGCTCCGATGATGCTCCAATTAAGCTCCGGCCCAGGTGGGTTTCATGGGCCGCCCGTTTTTCCGTTGGGCTTGAGCTTGGACCAGGCTGGTAAGCCCAATTCTGGGTTTATGAAACATGACGAGGGTTCTAGTAGTGCTAATAAGCGTTTTCGTGATGACCCTCAACATCATCTTGTTGATGCTTCTGCTAATTCTGCTCATAAGAATGTAAGTTTTTAATTTTATTTTTAAAAATATATTTTCTTGTTCTTTTTATTCCATGTTTTTGCTGAATTTTGGAATAATATATGTTTGAAAATGTATAATTGTGTAACAATTTTGATATATTAGAAATTTAGCATATGGTATGTATGTATGTTTTAGATTTTGGATTAGGAGTATGGAGGTTGAATTTTGGGGAAGAAGGGTGTTAATTAAATGGGTTGTAGGAAATAATGGATAAGAATTAATTATGAATATGATATTGGGTAAAGTTACAACATATGATTGTTGCTGAGTTAAATGAAGGGTGTGAGAAAAGGTTGAAGCTTTACATTGTTTAATTAAAGTTGCTATCTTTATGTTGAGTTGTTGAGGATGGGTGTGGAACTTTTTTTAGGTATACCATGGCCAGCCGATGTCGAATCCTGTTCCCGTGGCGCCGCATCAACCTGCTGTTCGTCCGAGAGTACGAGCTAGACGAGGGCAGGCTACTGATCCACATAGTATTGCTGAGAGGGTAAGATTTCAGTTAATTTGGTGTTAGAGAAGAAGTATTGGTTATGAGCATGACTATCTGTCAAATTAATCTCATTGGCATAGTTTTTGATGTACTTGAGAGTCTAAATGCAACTCTTCCTTCCATCATCAATAGGAGAGAAGAGGATGTGTCTTTGAATTTCATGTGAATCTGCTTAGACTTCCATATGTCGGTTTATGTTTCTAGCGAATTGGTTATATACGGGCTTTGTGAATATAATGCTCATCTTGCTTCTGGCTCAAATTATGTCTTGGATAAGAGAAATCATTCATGGATATTATCAAGTGTTGTATGTTTGAACCACTTTAGATGAAAAGTATGCCTGACATACTCTCATTTTCTTTCTGAACAGTTGCGTAGAGAGAGAATTGCTGAAAGAATTAGGGCATTGCAAGAGCTTGTTCCAAGTGTCAACAAGGTCGGTTTGCTTTTTTTTTTTCCCAGAATAACACGGGTTGTTTGGTGCTAAACTGTCTTCCCCTTGTCACATGCGAATAAATTATGCCTTAGCTTTTATTTTAGACATGGCAGATAGTGTTTGGTTGAATTTGATTAAACATGTAACACAATCTTGGGATCACAAATCTTTGATACAATACACCTTCTCGTGTGATTAGCATCTGGTGTTGTTATAGATTGGAATTGAGTTCTGTTACTATGACACCACTTTTGAGGCCTCAAGGTTAATTTTTTTGGCCTCATGGACATTATCACAATACAGAAGGGTTTAGGTGCAATTGTGCCCTTTGCAAATGATTATACCCAAATTTTCTCAAAATACCCATATTCCCAGTCTAGTTTCATCCTTCATTATGTTCATAGGCCTCACATTGGTTCAAATTAAGGGTTTTATCTAATGTAGTTCCATCACACAGAGTTTCCACCATATTTCATTTCGAATGGCAGCATATTACACTATATTGCATTTCATTGCAAAATACCCTGTCTGCAAGCATTACTAATTCATTGACCTACCTATGTAGTTGCATTTTTACTGTTGAAAAGAGTTCATTTATGTCAAGTTGTAATCCTTGCATCGTTATATTTGTTTTTGCAGACAGACAGAGCTGCTATGCTTGATGAAATCGTGGATTATGTGAAATTCTTGAGGTTGCAAGTCAAGGTAACCTTATGTTTGAGTTGGGATTTTTTTTGCCCATTCTTTGTCTCATGATGGAAGCAGCTGTTTCCTGGTGGAAGATAACTCAAAAATTTTCAGCTACTTAGCATAATGCTAGCAATCCTAGCATCTAAATTTTAATCCAAAATTTATATATTGGTCTCTTTTCCCCAGTAGTTAGCATCCAGTGAGTTGCTCCATTCATTATGCTTATTCGATTGACACATGGACCCATACTAATAGCCCAAATTATTAAGCAAATAATGCCCTATGATCCTAGTACGGTCTTTCATCATTTTATATCATGACTTCATGATACAGTTATCTACATTTCTTACATTAGACCCTCAATCATGACTCCCTATATTTAGGCTCTCAATTTAATATAAGTATCTATAACCCAGAGTCCCAGACACTATAATTAAATCATTATTATTAGATTGTTGTTATTATATTTTAACTTGTCTGCTATTTTTAAATTGATTGTTTCCCTCTTTACTTCAAGGAGAAGCTTGCCCTCAATTATATTAGCGTAGTAGTTTTAAATTAAAGTTATTATGAATGCTGATAATTAACCATTGATTGTCAGGTTTTGAGCATGAGTAGATTGGGTGGAGCTGGTGCAGTGGTGCCACTCGTTACAGACATGCCAATATCATCTGTTGAGGTATTAAAAAAAAAAAAAAAAAAAAAAAAAAAAAAACCTAAAAGAACTGTTGTATTATATCATTTCTGGTACGAGAAAAAGAAAAGGCAATAGTTTGACATTTCTCATCTCAGATCACATGATATAATTTCAGACATTCCATTGACGTCGTTTTCTTGTACGCTTTCCTTTCCCAACAGGAAGAAGGTGGGGAAGGTGGGCGAGGTCAACCCGTGTGGGAAAAATGGTCGAATGACGGAACTGAAAGACAAGTTGCAAAGCTCATGGAAGAAAATGTTGGGGCCGCAATGCAATTCCTTCAATCCAAGGCACTTTGCATCATGCCTATCTCACTCGCATCCGCAATCTACCACACACAGCCGCCAGATGCAGGGTCACTTGTGAAGCCCGAGTCAAACCCACCTTCATAAATCTCCATATCAGAAGGTGATTTTCCTCAGTTTCCTTCATCTTAACTCGCTAATCTGATCATGGGTCCCACTCTATATAGCTGTCGAAATCCAACCTCTCCAAAGAAATCAGTTCAATCATCTCATCTTTGAATTTGATATCAAAGTCAGATGCCATAGTGCCCAACTTTTTTATTAGTTTTGTCAACAAATAGGGACTAATATCATGGCTAAAAAATTGGAAGCACACCTCTAACATTAGTCTTTGTTGAGTTCAAGTAAAGGCAAGAAATGGGGGAAAATTGTCAAAGCTTAACTTGAGTTTCTGAATTTTGAATTCTAATATGGTGGGGATGAAGAGTTAGTGGTGGATGACAAAAGCACTTTATGTAATATTATGTTAGTGGAGGGTTGTCAATTTTTTTTTCCTCTTTCTTAGTGGGTGGTGGGACCTTGATAAAGGAATGGATGAGTACATATATCTTTTGTAATATTTTATGTATTTTTCTTATCAGGAAAGAATGCAGATTTTAGAAAGGATAATGTTTAGTTGTCCAGAATAGCTTCTTTTATTGTATAGTTCAATTCATATCATTTAATTATGTTTTATGTTTTGATCTTTATTTAGGAGGGTGGTTGGCCTTATGTTTTATAAAGTCAGCTGACAAATTTGATCTCTTTTTAGCCCCATCCCCTGAATAATTATATGCCTGTAGAATCAGTTTTTTTTCCTTTCTTTTTTTGTTTGGGGAAACCCCTTTGCTTACTTTGCAGCTTAGGTGGGTATTTCATTTGTCGTCATATTTTGCTGCCAAAGTAGCTGTTGATTTATCTTACCAACCTCTCTTGAAAGGAGTCTAGGTAGGTGTACATACTAGGTGATACCCCCGAGTCGCTTTCTTAAGCACTATGAGTTTACTCTTTTGTTTTATTGTGTGAAGTGGGATGGTTGGGTTTTGGGTTTTATCTCCAGCCACTCTAGTAGTTAGAGAGCCTAGGCACTTGGAGGGAGGGAGGGAGGGAGGGAGCGAGGGTTAAAGCTATTTGGAGGGATTGGGGAAAAGCGAACACCCACCAAAAGCGTCCTACTCAGAGCTTAATTAGATACGAGACGGTTTCACATTAGTATTAAATCAAGGAGACTTGTTAGTTTTTTCTGAGTATATGTTTTAGTGTGTTACAGTGTTACTATAAATCGGTGTGAATTGGTTTTTGTTTTAAGTTTAGCTAGTCACAAACCCATACTTGAAGTGCTACAATATTGAGGGGTGCTGTGGTCACTTTGCTTACCACAATCGAGTTAGCTAAGACACACTATGCGTTTAATCATTTGCTTTCCTATGTAAGGTTAGGTGGTTGGTTGGCTATTGTCTTTGTATAAAGCCAGTCTAGGATTGTTTTTGAGGGAGGCTTAGTTGCTGCTAAGGTCTTTGAGTGATCTCAATTTTTATGTAGCCTTTTTTTGGGGGGGGTGAGGGAAAGAGATTAAGGGTGAGTGTATGTGTGTGCGTGTGCGTGTGGTTGTGTGTGTGCACGCGCGCGTGATATGCTGGGGTACTTTTGGGAGAGTAGGTTCCCTACTCCCCTCCCAGCAAGCTAGTTTGTTTCTGACCTAAGGCTGAAATTGGGAACCGATGACTGGGGGAGAGGGGATTCGGCCTAAGGCTGGGGGGGGGGGGGGAAGTAACCAAATGTAAACATTGTATAATCTGCCTCTATTCAAGTGAAGGCACATGAATAAATACTCCACAACCATGTTAAAAACCAGGGCTAGACTGATGTATGGAGCAGGGCTGTCTCACTTAAAAAGCATAGCTAAGTGCGTTAACCTTGCTGATTTGTGTTTGATCAATTGTTGGAGACTTGGATGATGTTCCAGTCTTTGATCTGGTCCATTAGCCACCTCAAGTATACTTCTCTTTGATCCTCTCATGTTGAAGCACATGCTTTCGTTAGAATTTCCACGAAATCACCAGGCAATGTGCTTACTAATTGTAGTTGAAGATTGTGCTAATAATCGTATGATAATGATTATGTTGAAAAACCCTTAGAAGATGAATGAAATACGAAGTGTAATAGTGATTATGTTGGAAATCCCTCAGAAGTTTTATGAAATACGAAGACCGCGCCAATAATCGTATGATAGTGATTATGTTGGAAAATCCTTAGAAGATGAATGAAATACGAAGTATGAACTTTTTCAAACATTACAATTACTGAATTACATCATTTTTCCACCGAATAATGGGCATAGTTAAGCTATCAACTCGGCATGAAGTGGACACGACCCTTGTTGGAGTACGAGTGCACAAACTACTATGAACTGTGAAGATCAACTTCAGTAGAAAGTAGGAGATCAAGATTACAAAAATGACCAACATTTTATGATAGCACGCGTATAGATAACAGTAAGATTAGACAAATGAAATTAAGTCCAACGTTTCAAGTACGTAACTTTATACCTGAAAGGATAACGTATAGTAAAGGCTAGTTCTTTTTTCATCAGATTAGAGGAATTAGGGTTGTATAAATTTCATTATGTCAAATTATGCAGTAAATTTAGATGCTTTAACTGAACTTATTATTTTTTTTTATTTATAATTTTAATTAATCAACTTTTTAGTTTAGGGTTCAATATTTAATGACTAGTTTTCCTGATAAAACTAATTACAAAGAAGTGTTACGGCGTCATGTGTTGCTAATCTTTATCCTTTCAAAAGTACCAAATGAGCCATAACTTATTCAATAGTAATTGTTAAAACCTACACCCAAGTGTAGAACACCTACAGGCTACAGCCCCCTTTCCAAATAGTGAATTGCTAAACATCGCCCGCAAATCTCTACATAAAGCCCACAAATTATAAGTGAATTGACACTTTTGCCCACAAACTAAAAAACACACTCTCATCTTCCCTCTACTCTCTACTCTCATTTTCTCTCTCTAAAAAAAAAACTCAAACTACAATGTCGAGGCGGAAAGGCAAGGAAATGGCGGCGCCAGAGGCGGAGGGAGGGCGGTCACGCGGTGGGAAGGTACTTGTTTAAAAAAAAAAAAAAAAAACCAGATGCGGCGGCGGCGCCTGGAGAGGACACGGTGGCAGCACCCTAGCCAGACACCTGGCCCACGGCAGCGGCGGCTGGGCGAGACGCCAGATCCACGGTGGTGGCGTCTTGCGTGGGCGCCGCCACCGTGGCCAAGGCGTCCTGCCCAGGCGCCGACGCCGTGGGACATGCTTCTGGCTAGGGCGCCGCCACCGTG
The DNA here is from genome assembly GCF_001683475.1 of Chenopodium quinoa. NCBI lineage: Eukaryota > Viridiplantae > Streptophyta > Magnoliopsida > Caryophyllales > Amaranthaceae > Chenopodium > Chenopodium quinoa. The sequence goes on along the minus strand of NW_018743212.1, from coordinate 2,893,376 downwards.
GGCATGGCGTCCTCTCCAGGCACCGCCGCCGTATCCGGTTTTTTTTTTTAAAAAAAAAATTTTAGAATTTTTGTAATTTTTTTTGTTTTTGTTTTGTTTTTTTCGGTTTATCTTTTTTTTTAGTGTTGTGTATTTTTTTTATGTCAATTTATTAGTATTTTTTTGTTTATTTGATATTTTTTTTGGTTAGGATTTCTAATTTTTGTTGTTGATACTTAAAAAAATAGATTATTAATATAAATAATAATAACAATTGCTATTATTTTTCGTTATTTAAATGGAGTTAAGTATCGCATTTTCGACCTAGTACAGGGAAGAGTATGGATGTTATTAGAAGTAGAATCTACTCCATGGAGAGCTCGGGGCCCAGACACGTTAGATCTCGTGGTATTTCGGCCTCGGCTCGCAGAGACCGGGTTCACCATCCTGAGGAGGATGAAGATGATGATGGTGATGAGGAAGAGGAAGAGGAGGAGGAGGCAGATGAGGATGTGGTGCGTGGGATGGACGATCAGAGTGGACCATATGATGATTACAGTCCATTCAGTCAGAGGCTTGATGATATGTATGAGATGCATAGGGTAGATGTGCGTAAGGGTAGAGATGGTAGATTTGTTAGTAGATGTGGCATATCATCTGCGTCCACTGTGTCTGCGGTAAGCAAAAAACGGTCGAGGGCCGTTAATGATTCTTGGGTGGTGAGGGGTGAGGTGGATGGGGGACCTGTAGACGGGAGTGTGATTCCTAGCTTTCTAGGACACATAGCTACCCGTATCTGGGAGGACCAGGAGAGGGCTTTGGATACGGGCATTTTGAAATGCCAAACGCGGGAAAAAACTTGTAACTTTCTGTGTAGTTGGGCTGAGGCTTGGCCGGAGGAGAGCGATATGCTCAGCCGATTGAGGGGCACTAGAGTGAGTCACCTTACTGCCACCATGCACGATAGGATTGACTCAACGCTGATCACGACTTTCTTTGAGCGATGGCAGTTGGATACAAACTCTTTCCACCTTCCGTTCAGTGATACGAATCGGGATGACGCGTGTGAGCCGGGTTCTCGAGTCGGGATGACGCGTGTGAGCCGGATTCTCGAGTCAGGATGACGCGGCAGGTTTCATTGGATGTCTGACATTATTACAGACCTGAATATACGAGTATTTTCCTGCGTTTCGACCACACCGCGACCCGGTTCCTATTGGGGATGGGATGGCACGTGCTTGTGCGTGGAGGCCGCGGTTCGAGAAGAAGTGCGTTGATCGCCTCCGATCGATACGGTTATTGCTTGAAAGGATGTCCCCCTTAGAGGTAAAGTGTATAAATTATTTCTAATTTTAAATTTTGATGCATTTATTATATGAATCTTACTAATTTGAAAAAATGTGCAAGTGAACTGGATGCCTTTCGGCCAGAACCCTAGTATTAGGGTACCCAGGACCCTCTACGCGGGACTGATTCAGTAACGGGAGATCGTGGAGGCGTACATGCCCCAACGCTGTATTCGTCAGCTTGGATTTGTCCAAGTTGTCCCTCCTCCACCAGCATGGGCCAGTAAGGCGGTCCGATCTGCGTCGTCGAAGGAGTACGTCGTCCAATGGTCGGAAAGTATGATTTCCATGTGGGAGCAGTTTCCGATGGTTGCCCGTCTATGGACTGCGGAGCTGCAGCGGCCGCCAACTAGGGTGACTGGCATGTGTGACCAGTATTACATGGAATGGTGCAACCGGTATTCGCACCCGAGGTTGATCAGAGACCTCTACCATGGCGAGACGCCGATGATGATGATGTGCCACTGCTCACTGCTATAGATGCGGTATGTCTCATAAAACATTTATTGTTGTGTTTTTTGTTTTTTTTATAATACATCGATATTGAATTTTATGTCTGACGTTGTGTGTAGTGGATAGGAAAGATGATGCAGCTGGGACAAAGACTCTTTCAGGAGAGGGACAACATGACGACTGCATCAGGCAGAGCTGTTATTGATGATCTAGAACGGGCCCTTCAGCAGTGGCAGTGGGCGTCACAGAGGGATTACTGATATGTGGGCAATTTTTTTATAGAACATTTTTGTTTTTTTTATATAATACATCGATATTGAATTTTATGTCTGACCAAAAAGCCACTTCATCACCCAACTCCTTCATCCTGTTGTACTCGCTTAGAATCAACCCCAAGCAGTAGTGTGACACATGACCATGGAGAATCTTAAATATGAAATGACAATACATCATGCCATGTCGCCGTCTAGAGTCCTCGAGAGAGTTCTTGATGCCGTTCCTTTGAGTATCAATAGCCTTGTGTATTCTCTCGAACAGTGTGTCTAGAGCAGAGGTGGAAGAATCAATCCAATCCTTCGAAGCTCTATGAGCGCTCTCAACTCTACATGTTGTAGTATTTCCAGGATGAAGAACTTGGTTTGTCCAATATTTGACAAACTTTTCCTTGTGAAGTTATCCAAGGCTCGATCGTATTCTGCCTCTGTGGTAGATTGCAGGATCTTCCTCCACTTACCATTTACCAATCTCTCTGCTGAATCTAAATTCTTGTTGAAAAAGTTGTAGGCTTTTCTTTTCACACAGTTGTTGATGTGCCATGTGCACAGTAAATGCTTTGACTCTGGAAACAGCTCCGTTATAGGGGCAAAGAGACCTCCCTCACAATCACTGACGATGGCTGATGGCTGAACATTAGGGCCGATGTAGTTTCTCAACTTCTCTAACACCCAATAATAACTCGCAGTCGTCTCAATCTTGATGACTGCATAACCAATCAGAAAGTTCTGGTTTGTTGGAGCCATCCCAACCATCTCAACCAGTGGGAACTTGTACTTGTTTGTCTTGTATGTTGAATCGATCAAAATCACAGATGGCCAAGACTTGATCATATCAGCACAATCAGGATGCACAAGGAATAAATGAGTCACCTCCGATGTCTCTTCATCAGAATCAAACCATAACAGGTAACCACGTACTTGTGCCTGGTGTAGAAGCTGTTGAATAGGGTTCCTTCCCTCTGACCGTTCAAACCTCAGTTTCTGTCTAACGTTGTAGATGTGTCTTCGGTTCTGCTGGTCTTCAGGAAATTTCTCTAACACAGATGGTAATATTTTAGCAGGCTTCACTTGCGCATCACTCATTTCTTTGACAACTAGTTTTGCAGTAGGACTTAGGCCGCTTAACTGTCGATAACCCACTTCATATACTATCATCTCATGGTTGTGATACCCCCATTTAGAGTAACGTTGCCGAACCTTTACTCTGAACTCACACCTGCAACCTTTCCGCTTTGTATCAAACCGAATCGCTGTACTGAAATTTCATTCCTCCCTTTTGCGATAACGGTCGCATCTCAAAATGCGATCCATTCTACCATCCCGCTGAGATTTATGAGATGCTACTACTAAACAAAAACCAGATCTAATTGCAACCTGTTTTGCCCAATCAATCGCTTGTTGAGCATCTTCGAATGGACCATCATGTACAAAAATCCCACTGTAATCAACACCGTCTCCACCAAAATCCTACAACAATGACATATAAATATAATTATATAAAGATTAAATTAATACATTTGACACAAAATTAACACATAATTAATTTCTAAATTTTTAAATTGTAAATTTCATTTCTATATTTAACGCATAATATATTTAATTTCTAAATTTACACATAATTAACACAAAATTAACACGTAATTATATATAAAGTATTCATACACATACAAAATTGAAACATAATTTTGTTTTTTTTTGAAGTTATTAACACATATTAATTTCAAATTAAAACATAATTTTGTTTTTTTTTTGACATTATTAACACATATTTAAAACATAATTTCAAAATAAAACATTAGTTTGCTTTTTTTGAAATCATTAACACATATTTAATTTCAAATTTTATATATTTAAAAACACAAAAAAAAACCCAAAACTTTAAATAAAATTAAAAAAACAAAAAAAAGACGAAATGGCGGCCGACGCACGGTCGGACCACCGCCACCATGGCGGTGGCGTCTGGCCGGGACGTCGCCACCGTGGCGGTGGAGCCTGGCCAGGACACCTCCACCATGGCTGTGGCGTTCCAGCCAGACGTCACTACCACGGTGGCGGCTTCCTGACTAGGCGCCACTGCCACGGTGGCGGCGGTCCGACCATGCGCCGGCCGCCAATTCGTCTTTCTTTACCGTAACGTACCTCATTTTCTGGCGATGATGACGGCTCTCCGGTGTCCCTCGGCAATCCAGTGCTGCTCCACATTTTTGGTGAGAGAAAATTTCATTTTGGGTAAAAAGTAAAAAAAAAAAAAAAAAAAAAAAAAGGCAAAAGTGTCGAAGTTTTTAAAATTGTGGGCTTTATGTAGATAATTGTGGGCGATTTTTATCCTCATTTTACCATTAATTAAACTAAAATAAAAGTTATTCCAATTTAATTAGAATCATAATACTATTCATAAAATAAAGTAACATTCTAAATTACTAGCAATACTCATAAGTCGAATGTAGCATTGAGGAAATAGTTTGATAGATAAAGACATCATTATTTGAACTACGATCATTAATATTATACCGATCAACTTTAATTGTAATACTTAAGTGAGATTTTTGCCGAGGTAACCGAACACAATCTCGAAATCTGAATATTTTGAAGATTTATTTTGATCGGCTTTATTTGATGTTGATCTAATCGGTTGTATTCCAAAAACACTTGACCAAGGCAATAGTGACACATTGAAATTACTTTGTAGATCTCAAAAAAAAAATTCTTTTTTTTTATCTTGACTTGCATCATTACATTTATCTTAAAACAAACCGTAAATATCATCTTGTTTTTCTAAATGTTTGCATTGTATCTGAGAAATAACTTAATGAAAGCAAAAATAAATGTTCAAGTTTTACCGCTATCAATACCTCACATGCTCCACATTTTCACTCATGAGAATTAAAGATAATAGCTTATTGAAAATTACACTAAATAACTAATTATATAAAACCATTTATAAACTAACAAATTATACAAGTATAATTTACGAATCAATTAACAAATTACATGAAAATATTTACAAATTAGTAACTCCATCACATGAATTGTAAAATATAAAGTCAAATCATTGTCCAATGGAACATCATCATCTCTAATATATTTTTCACCAGTTATCATACAAAAATAAGAAAATGAAAGTACCTCTTTTAACACATTTGTATAAAGATTTAAGTTTTTTTTATAATTGATTAATTCTCTCTATCACTTAAAACCATGAATGAATTTGGGGTATATAAATGTGATGTATCCCTCCCTTTCTGGTCTTTCCAAAACCTTTTTTTGCCTTCAATTTCGAATCCAAAAGAGCTACCGTATGAACCTAAGTAAATATGTTCATCACCCCGTCAACCGAACAAAACTAGCGCGTGTCTTTATTCTTATTGTTCACCATGTACAGTGACCAAAGTAACATTACCCTCACCCATGTACACCGTCTTCCCACTTTCATCAAATTCATCTACTATCTTCAATTCACAATACTCCGCTATAACGCAACACGTACACAAAACTTAATACGTCAATCCATTTCTTCATCGTCTGCAATACATTGAAACCCATGATTCCAATCAATGTAATACTTTTGTGCGTTCTGTTTTCAACAAAATAAACAAAAAATAAAAATAAAACTAGTAATTAGTGTAAAAATGTTCTAAAATACACTATACTAAAAATACAAAAAAAACATATGTTATTCGTATAATATTTTGGGTCATAATATATACCTCTTTTGGCTTACAAGGTCAAAGTCCTTCTCATCGACGATCCTATCCATTTGAAATCAAAGTAGAAAATTTGATACCGTTTTTTTTTTTTTCTCCAAATTCAAACAGATAGCATATGTTTGAGGGATAATTGTGGTACGTTATATTGTTAGTCAGTAAGCCCATAAGATTAATCTGGAACTGTATTAGAGACTGAGACTATTAATTAAAAAAGAAAATATAACAACAATTTTTTTTATTTTTTTCTTTTTTATTTTTTTTGAGGAAAAATGTTAGCATGAGATTTTATTCTAGATCAAGTTCTGCTAAGGTATTATATAAATATTTGCAATAACCTATCAATAAAAACAATTGTTATCATATTAACAAATTTCATCTAAACTATTAATTAAAAAATTGATTATAATTATCACATAAAAATAAAAATTTAATTAATTTGTATTAAATGTTTATAAGTCAAAGAGTGTCAATAACAAAAAAAAAGGGTACAGTCTTTGGCATGGGTACAAATTAATTTAAATTGAAGTTTAATTTCTTTTAAAAAAATATTTTTTTTTTGGCAAGTTAAAATTAGGTATGATTAAGTCAACATTTTCATTACATAATTTGTAAAAACCGTGCGTGGAACGGGTTTTAAGCTAGTTCAATTTTATAAAAAAACATTGATTTCATGATTTTTATTATATACTTCCTCTGTTTCTATTTAGTTGACGCGTTCAATTTAGGCACACATATTAAGGAGAGGAGAGAGAATGATAAAGCAAGTGAGGTACACTAAAAAAAACAATGTATAAAACTTACTCAAAAGGAAACATGTCAACTAAAAATAAATTTACTAAAAAGGAATATGTGACAACTACAAAAAACGATGGTAAGTATTTTATAATATTTAAAAATATAAAAAATTATTTCATAATAGTAGAAGGTGGAGAAAGTTTTGGGGTAACATATCACATGTAAATTGTGTTATTATAGATTTTTTTTTATTTTTTTATTTTTTTATATAGAGTTTTGATGAATAATATAAAGCAAATAGTACTATATAAATATAGGAAGGTTTTGCTTTTACTATAGGTTATTATAGATGATCTTTTACTAGACTTTTGGAAATTGAAATTTACACATGTACACCCGGAAGAAAACGCTGTGTTTTGTTCAAAATTTCATGCTCCAACACTTGCCAAATTTAAAAGAAAAAAAAAAGGAAAATCAATCTCAATTCAAGAGATTTAGCGTGGTATTCTCCATATTTTCATTTTTCGAATTTAGAGAGAATTTTACAAAGAGAATACTTATAAAGAGCAAAAAATGGCATATCAATCCGAGTTTCCCATAACAATTCATTATAGATTAACTATGCCCATTGTTCGGTGGGAAAATGAAGTAATTCTAATGTACACCTTATTGAAAGGGTATAAGGTTGATATTTCATTCATCTTCTTGTTCTTCTAAGGATTTTAATTTCCAACATAATCACTATCATACGATTATAATTGGCGCATACTAGTGTACTACACACATAATAAGGGTTTTAATATCATCATCATTGATCGATCCAAGTTAAAACTTTAACATGTAAAATAAATTATTTACAAGTATTTAAACTTGTTCACGAGTCTTTGGAGTAGAGCCGAGCTTTGTTCATCTTATGATATTAGGCCATTAACTTGGAATCTTGGAACCATTCAGGCTTATTCTCACCTCTAGGCTCTAGCTATGGATAAGTTATCACCCATTTAGTAGTTTTTTTAAGATTATGTTCAATTCTGTGTTTTTTTTTTAAATATATACTCGTATATCACCCGTTAGGATTAGCAACACATGGCGCCGTAACATGCTTTGTTATTAAATATTGGCTCCTAAGCTAAAAATAATCTTCCCATAACACCGGTCACACATATTTTTATACCAAAAGTTGATTAATAAAAAATAATAATAAAAAAAAAAATAAGTTTAGTTAAAACATCTTAATTTACTGCATAATTTGGCATATTGAAATTTATACAGCCCTAATTCCTCGAATCTGATGAAAAATGGATCTAGCCATTACTATCTGTTCTACTATCAGGTATAGAGTTACGTACTTGAAGCGTCGAACTTGATTTCATTTGTCTGATCTTACTGTTATCTATATACGTGCTATTATAAAATGTTGGTCATTTTTGTAATCTAATCTTGATCTCCTACTTTCAGGTGAAGTTGATCTTCACAATTCGTAGTTGTTTGTGTACTCGTACTCATAATCCTCCAGCAAGGGCCATGTCCACTTGATGCCGAATTGATAGCTAAACTATGCCCATTGTTTGGTGGAAAAATGAAGTAATTGCAATATAATCCGTGTTTGAAAAAGTTCATGCTTTGTATTTCACTCATGCATCTTCTAAGGGTTTTCCAACATAATCACTATCATACTATTATTGGCGCATTCTTTGTATTTCATTCATCTTCTAAGGGTTTTCCAACATAATCACTATCATACGATTATTGGCGCATTCTTCAACTACAATTAGAAGGCACATTGGCTAAGCGATTTCGTGGAAGTTCTAAAGAAAGCATGTGCTTCAACCTGAGAGGATCGAAGAGAAGTATACTTGAGGTGGCTAATGGACCAGATCAAAGACTGGAACATCATCCAAGTCTCCAACAATTGATCAAACACAAATCAACAAGGTTAACTCAGTTAGCCCAGCTTTTTACACGAGACAGCCCTGTTCCACCTCGACCAAAGTACCCCAAACTCGATCATCTGAGATATATAAAGATTATAGACCACTCAACCACCTCAAATTGACTGAGATATAAAACACAGAACGATAGTAAATACAAACAAGTATATATAGAGCTTAGTAGCAGTAATCATTCCCCAGTACTCCGGATAATGTACATAATAAGTTCAACTCAAGTTTCATTACAGTAGTTTTAAGAGGGATAGGCAGCCTTTTCACGAGAACTAATTAAATTATGACATCAGAATCCTACTAGACTTTAATTGCATCATATTTTGAAATGTTGTTAATTTTCTTACTCTCGTCCATTTAAGCACTCTCGTCCAGTTAAGTACCCTGAACCAGGAGGATGATGAACATGTGTTTTGTCACAATAACGGCAGCCGCAAATATCAGCTTTATCTGAATGATATGAGAACAAGATTGCCAAAAATGAGTCTCATAATAGTAACAAACTTAAGATAATAGTAACAATAACTAATGAAAAACAAACGCCAAAAGATAGCAGTAAGATCAGACATATGATTATATGGTTTCAGCTGATACATTCAGGTGTTTCCAAGTACATATACCTGGTAGGGAATCGGATGGACCCAAGCATTTGCAGAAGTTAGCGAAGTAGAAAAACCGGTTTCGAATCACTTGGGCAAAAAAAGTCTGCACTGGAACGTCGGGATCAATTTTGTCCTTAGCCTCGAAATTGAGATGCCTGATAAGCCCTATGCTAATCCTTGATGTTGCAATGGGACCTTTCTTCACAAGCTCAAAATTTGTACCCTTAAAATTTGTAACAATAGCCAAAAAAAAAAAAAAAAAAAAAAAAAAAAAAGGTAGGCCAGTATGAGTCATAATGATCGTATGACAAGAAAGAAGATAACACGACACATGGAAATAATTAGCAGGAGAAGAAAATTTAATCAAAGGAAAACACCTCTTTTTCATAAAAAAAGTGCAAGGCTACATCTTCCATAGCTATATCTTTAGTGCTCATGTTGGGTAAATACTTGACTCCAGGATGCGAGAAATTAGGAATGAACAACGCTTCTTCTTTTTCAGCTTTCTTTAGCCTAAGATTAGCATTTGGAAACAAAAAAATCTTGGTCAAGAGGTAGTTGATTCGAGTAAGTGCAAAATAAACAAAGTTCTAATTCCGTCACCACATTTAAATTTAGATCACATGAAGTCAGATTAAGGACAAATCTATATATCTATAACTCAATCAGCAGTGAAGCAATGTACTATACGAAACTAGTAAAAGAAGAGCAGTTACAAGCTAGAGAATAAATCAACATACCCCTCTGCAATGTATGTTCTAATCTCTTGGAGTTGGGAACACAAGGTTGGATAAAGATGCTCAGCTCCTCTTTGGAAGGACTCATGAAAATGAGGATGATGAATATTGTTAGAGCAACAATAGAGACATCCAAGAGTATCAGCTTTCTCTGCAAAAATGGTGTAACCAAGATGACTATAATGTTGAGTAATATCGTAATGGTAATGACAACCCGCAAAAAGAAACAACATCAAGACAGTAGAAAGGGCAATACAATTATGAATATGTAACCTGGTAGTAAGTGGGTTGGCCCCATGAAAATGAATCTGTGACAAGTAACAACACTTCTATTATCTTTGGTGTTCAGAGAAAAAGGTGTGCACAGGAGCATCAGGATTATTTTTCTCCTTAGCCTTGAAGTTAAAATGGAAAATACGGGCTGTTGAAATGTATCCGGCTGCTAGGGGGCCAGTCTCCACAAGCTCAAAGTTTGACGAACAACGGTTATTATACACGTTTACAGCCATGATTGCATATTTCTGCCTTCTGGCTTCAGGTCCTTTGTCAAAACCTTCGTCTTCAGAATCAGATAATATCACACTGACCAAAGTTATCACTCATTAAATTAAATGTATATCAGCAGAGAACAGTGGTGCAGTAAAGGAGCTAGTAAGCAATATATAAGCTACATTCTTGAAAGCCTTAAGTTGGACTACAATGATCCCGGAAACCCAGCTTACCTACGTTCATGAATTGATGCTCGTTGAGACCTTTTATATTCAGTTGGCTCAACCAAGCATTTAAGAAAACAAATATCACTAGACCAGAGAGGCACCCTTTGGGTATGACAAGAGGAGTATACAATAAGAAGCTAGTATCATTATCATGGTTTGTTTTCCACTATACAAACTAATGTAATCAAACAATTACAGATTTTGTTGTTTTCCACTATACAAACTAATGTAATCAAACAATTACAGATTTTGTTGTTTTCCACTATACAAACTAATGTAATCAAACAATTACGGATTTTGTTGTTTTCCATTATACAGATTAATGTAATCAAACAATTACGGATTTTGTTGTTTTCCACCATACAAATAACAAACTAATGTAATCAAACAATTTACAGATTTTGTTGTTTTTCACTATAGGAGTACAAACTAATGTAATCAAACAATTACGGATTTTGTTGTTTTCCACTACAAAATAATGTTACCAAACAATTACGGATTTTGTTGTTTTCTACTATACAAACTAATGTAATCAAACAATTACGGAGATTTTGTTGTTTTCCACCGTACAAAACTAATGTAATCAAACAATTACGGATTTTGTTAACCAAAAATAAAAAGAATTAAATGAAAAATTACCAAGAATCCTCGGAGGGAAGTGCAGTGGCAGGTCTCAAGTTGTAAGGGCAGGTACCTACATCAACAGCCGATTTCCTTCTCCTTTTCCGCAAATGGAACGTTGGGGAAAATACTTGTTGTCGTCTAAACATAAATCAAAATCAAAATCAATTTGATCGCAATTCATGAATCGATTAATTTGTTAATTAATTAATTAATGTACCTGGATTCCAAATTCTGTTTGCCATTAAATTCATCTTTTTTTTCTCGATTCACGCTTCGTACGCACCTTGCGATTGCTACTACCCCAACCCACCCTCACCCTCACCTCCATCTTTCTCTTTTTCTCTCTCGGAAATTCGGGAAAAAAATGCCACAATTCAAGAACTAACTAAATCCATAAAATCACCATCAATTTCATCACAAAATTAAATCATATCATAAGATTCACAAACTCCAAAAAAATATTCAAAACCCTTAAACCTAATAATACCTCCTCCTTTAATTTGGAAGCACAACATGCAACTGAGAGATTGTTAGTTTTCTTTTATATAGGGGAGGGATATGAAGTGGCGCCAAAGAAAACCTACTACCCTTATATTCCCTCAATTCCTTTATTTTTGCCCCATTGTCATTTTTTGGGTCAAACTTAAAAAACTTTGACCATACATTATCGTTACTTTATAAGAGATAATATAATCATAAAGTTTTGTTAGATTCGTCTCATTAATGTTTTAATTAATATCACGTTTTTATAATTTTTACGTGTATCAAATAAAGATATAGACATTTTAAAACACGTCTTAGAGAACGTGCAAAGTCAAATGGGGCAAAAAAAAAATAGGGATAGAGGGAGTACTATATTGCAAATGCAGCACTTGGTCTTCAAAACAAGCGTATACAAGAATTATTTTATTTTTTTTATTGCTTTCGTTTTATATTATTTACAACATTTTAGAAAACGGATGCTACAAGCTAAGAAAATTAAAACTAATTTGAACACTCCTAATAGTATAATTGGCAAAAATATAAGACCAAAAGCAACAAAGCCTCAATCTTTTAGGGGTTATAACGTAGGGGTCGTATCCACCTAATGCCAAGCATGATAGATTAACTATTCTATGCCCATTGTTAGGTTGGAAAAATGAAGTAATTGTAGTGTACTCCTTATTTGAAAAGGTTGATAATCCATTCATCTTCTCGTTCTTCTAAGGATGTAAATTTTCAACATGATTACTGTCACATGATTACAATTGACGCATACTACACACATAATAAGTTGAGCTTTCATGTTATTGTTTTAAAATTCTAACGCCTGGGGAATAGGGATGACAACATTTTCTTAAATAGAGTATGGAGTATTTTAATCTCATCATAAATATTACATGAACTTCTTACTATTGATCGATCCAAATCTTTTTTTTACATGTAAAAATAAATTATTTATAAGTATTTAGACTTTTTCATGAGTATTTGGATCGGACTATCGGAGTAGAGCTTAGCGTGTTCATCTTATGATAGTTTTGGACAAATCTTAATTTACTTGGAACCCATTCACGCTTATTCTCACCTCTATTGAATTACAAATTTTTACCTAGACCCTTGTGTAGGTAGCACTACATGCACCCTCTTTTCTTCATAATAACGTCATCTTATATTTTTTCCGTTTGGAATCACATATAAAATGTTCATTTTTATATATGTAAATGTTCAATTTTGTATCATTAAATGTTCAATCTTATTAATACGACCTTCTATATTCAAAATATTATATTTTTGTTTTTAGACAGTTTTTATTAATTTGCCTTATTATTTGGTTGAGTTAATATACTTCTTTTGAAAAAATATCTTTCAATATAGAAAAAAAGTAATGCATTATAACACCATTTTAAATTAACATAGGCTCATTGTTTCTTGTTTCTTAAGCATACAAGGAAATATATTTAACTTTTCAAATGGAAATATGCTTTATTTAAAAAAATAAAATTAAAAACTATATAAAAAAAAAAAACAATAAAAGTGAAATCTTAAACTAAGAAAATGTACATATCATACATGTATCTTACAAAATGAACATCGTTTTTTAATGTAATACATCTGGTATAAATAAAAGGTATATAGAATCATCCTCCTAGTTATACGCTTGTACCCCTTCTACTATTATGATGTTTGTATTATGCTTTTCTTAATACATATTTTTTCTCAATATTTACATCGTCGTCTTTCACTTTTTTTATTTCATTATCCGGTAAAAGAATAACTAATTTTTTAAGGAAAATGTTAGTTACAATTAAGCCACACTATAAAAAAAAAAAAAAAAAAAAAAAAAAAAAAAAAAAAAACTGGATAATCAAATACACATTTATAGATACAAATTTGAACACATTGTTAGAAATGAACATAGTTCGTTCAATATAAGAATGAATCAGTATTAAAATCTAAATGAACATCTTTCAACATGAAAATGAACAACTATTAAAAGTCAAATGAACATCTATCTTTCAACACGAGAATGCATGAACATATATTAAAATTTAACTGAGTTTTTTCAATATGATAACAAACAAGTATTAAAATTCAAACGAATATCTTTTAATGTGAGAACTTAATGAACAAGTATTAAACTAAATGAATATGTTTAGATATGAGAATGAACATTGTATTAGAGTAAAAATAAACATCTTTCAATATGAGAATGAGCATATAATTTAAAAAGAATGAATATATATGAAAAATGACCATAAATGAACATTAATTTCATCTAAAATGATCATTGTTCCTTAAAAAAAAAAGAACATTTACAATAGATTAAGTTTCATAGCCAAAATTCACCAAATAACAGTTTTTATTAACAAAATAAATAATATTAATTAAGAATCAATGATTCAATTCCGTAAATCAAATTGATAATTTGGCTATTAAAATATGAATATTAATCCTTTACAAATGAACATAAAGTTCATCTAAAATGAAGATTTATAATATATTAAATTTACTAGTCAAAATTCATTGAACATCAGTTTTAATTGACTCATGTTATAATTATTGAAAGTTCTTATAACATAATTTAAATATTATTTCAAGAACCACTTCCGTGATAAACTATAAGAAATCAAAAACTCTTATGGAAATCCCTTATTAGATATATAGAAATTAATGAAGAAAATGGCAAAAAAAAATACATTTATTAGAATTTCAATGACTATTTATTATTATTTGAATGACCGTATACTAATATATAAATGAACATTCATCAAATTGAAAATGAACATTCATCAAAAAGAATTTTTACTACGCACTAAATTTACATTTCTATAATCCTACGAATCATGTCAAATTATCTAGAAAATTAGGACAATTACACTTTATTTTCATTTTTTTATGTCCAATATGTTTGTAATCTAATAACACACCACAAATCGATTCAACAAGTATACCATACATCATTCTACTACAATTATGAGAAATCACTTTTATGATTTTTAAAAAAAAATTAAAAAAAAAAGAAAAAGAAAAAAAAAGAGAGAAAACAAGAACTACTACCGAAGTTTATTATATCTAAAGAATATAACTGAAAAATGAGGCAAAAAGTTAGGGTTTGTACATTTTTCCTTCCAAAAATAAACAAAAATAACTTATAATTTTATTTTCGATCTTTCTTTTGAAAAAACTTCCTTCGATTTTGTGATTTCATCCTTTTAGTCCAATGTTTTAGTTGCGATCAAAGAGAATTTAGATTTGTTTTTCCAAGAGAAATTTGGGAGATTTTGATAGTTTAGCAGAGAGAAAATGAAGTAAAAAAGTGAAGAAAGTGGGTAAAATTTGAAGAGAGAAAAAATGTAGTAGTAATATTTCTTTTTTTTAATTAGCATTTATACGAGGAGAGAGATAAGGTGGATTTTTTTTTTTCCATCCTGATAGTAGTTATTTGGGGGTGAACTGCTAAACATCGCCCGCAAATCTCTACATAAAGCCCACAAATTTTAAGTGAATTGACACTTTTGCCCACAAATTAAAAAGCACACTCTAATCTTCTTTCTACTCTCTACTCTCATTTTCTCTCTCTAAAAAAATTTTCAAACTACAATTTCGATGCGGCAAGGCAATGAAGTGGCGGCACCGGAGGCGGAGGAAGGTATTTTTATTTTTTTAAAAAAAAACAAAAAAAACTCGATGCGGCGGTGGCGTCTGGGCAGGACGCCGTGACCATGAAACCGGTGGCTGGGCGAGACGCCAGAGCCACGATGGTGGCGTCTTGCGTGGGCGCCGCCACCGTGGCCAAGGCGTCCTGCTCAGGCGCCGTCGCCGTGGGCCTGGCGTCTAGCTAGGGCGCCGCCACCTTTCTTGATTTTTTTTTGTTTTTTTTTTTTAAAAAAAATTCAGAATTTTTGTATTTTTTTTTTGTTTAATTTTTTGTTTTTTGTTTATGTTTATATTTTTGATTTTTTTGTTTTTGTTTATATTTTTGTTTTTGTTTTTATTTTTTGTTTTTTAGTTTTTGTTTATATTTTTTTAGTTTTTGTTTATATTGTTTTGTTTGTTTTTAAATTTTTATATTTTTTTTTTTTCAAATTTTTTGTTTTTTTTATGTTTATATTTATTTTTCAATTATTTGTTTTTTTTTTTCCAATTTTGTTGTATTTTATTTATTTATTTTTTTTAATTTTTTTTTTTATGTTTATATTTATTTTGTATGTTTTGGTATTTTTTTTTCTTTTTGTGTGTACTTTTTTTTTATGTCAATTTGTTAGTATTTTCTTGTTTTGTTTATTTGATATTTTTTTTTGGTTAGGTATTTTTTATTTTTGTTGTCGATACTTGAAAAAATAGATTATTAATATAAATAATAATAACAATTGCTATTATTTTTCGTTATTTAAATAGAGTTAGGTATCACATTTTTGACCTGGTGCGGGGAAGAGTATGGATGTTATTAGAAGTAGAATCTACTCAATGGAGAGCTCGGGGCCCAGATATGTAAGATCCCGTGGTATTTCGGCCTCGGCTCGTAGAGAACGGGTTCACTATCCCGAGGAGGATGAAGATGATGATGGTGATGAGGAAGAAGAGGAAGAGGAGGAGGAGAAGGAGGAGGACGCAGATGAGGATGTGGTGCTTGGGATGGACGATCAGAGTGGACCATATGATGATTATGATCAATTCAGTCAGAGGCTTGATGATATGTATGAGACGTATAGGGTAGATGTGCGTAAGGGTAGAGATGGTAGATTTGTTAGTAGATCTGGCACATCATCTACATCCACTGTATTTGTTAGTTGACGCGTGTGAGCCCCTAACCGAGTAGGCCAGTATATTTGGGGCTCGGCTACGTTGGCGTATCTGTATCGCCAGCTAGGAATCTCTAATTAGGCTGACGCGACAGATATCACTGGATGTCTGACATTATTACAGACTTGGATATACGAGTATTTTCCTGCGTTTCGACCACACCACGACCCGGTTCCTACTGGGGATGGGATGGCACATGCCTGTGCGTGGAGTCCACGGTTCGAGAAGAAGTGCGTTGACCGCCTCCGATCGATACGGTTATTGCTTGACAGGATGTCCCCCTTAGAGGTAAAGTGTATAAATTTTTTTCTAATTTTATATTTTGATGCATTTATTATATGAATCTTACTAATTTGAAAAAATGTGCAGGTGAACTGTAATCCTTTCGGCTAGAACCCTAGTAATAGGGTACCTAGGACCCTCTACATGAGACTGATTCAGAATCGTGAGATCGTGGAGGCGTACATGCCCCAACGCTGTCTTCGCTAGCTTGGATTTATCCAAGTTGTCCCTCCTCCATCAGCATGGCCCAATAAGGCGGTCCGATCTGCGTCGTTGAAGGAATACGTCGTCCAATGGCCGGAAAGCATGATTGCCACGTGGGAGCAGTTTCTGATGGTTGCCCGCCTATGGACTGCGGAGTTGCAGCGGCCGCCAACTGGGGTGATTGGCATGTGTGACCAGCACTACATGGAATGGTAAAGTCGGTTTTCGCACTTGAGACATCATATCCAAAAGAAAAGAAAATTATGAGCGTAATTTGATTATTGAATCAAGTATCCCTAAAATTATGTATTTTTCGAGATTATTCAATATATATACACCATATGATATCGTATGTCTAAATATCCTACATTATCAGAACAAATTATTTGTCCGATTTAGTATCCAAGTGAAAATATTATCTTAAAATTTTATCAACCATCTAGACATTGTCCGGACACAAAATTTGATTGTAATATGCATTGCACGAGATTTTAACCTATTAGTGGAACAAAGGTCAAGCCGTCAAGTGACATTCATCATCATCAATTCTATAAAAAAGGTTGAAAGGCGCTTGGCCAGTTTCATGACACGAGCATTTGAGCATAAGTGCTTCCCTTCTCAGCAAGTTCAATAACTGGAGCATGCATCGAATCTCAGCCATTGATTTTTATGAACGGTGGTGATTGTATGATCGTATGTCTAAATATCCTACGTTATCAGAACGAATTATTTGTCCGATTTAATATCCAAGTAAAGATATTATCTTAAAATTTTATCAATTATCTAGACATCGCCTGGACACAAAATATAATTGTAATATGCATTGCACGGGAAAACCAGCACCCATCTATCTGAGGTATACTCGGGGGCGGAGCTAGTGAGGGACACGTGGCGACATTTGTCCCCCCAACTTTAAAAAAAATATTAATAAAAAAAAAAAAAAAAGGAAAAAGCGCTGGAAAAGAAGACTTAAACCCTAATGCTTTCCTCCACACTTCGAAAAACTCAAAAACGGAAACGCCACTCTCGAGTCTTCCCTCCACTTCGCCGACCGCCGGTCACCACTCACCAGCCTTACTGCGACACTTCCTCAATACTCAGACGACACTCGACACTTCGAGTCTTCGACAGTCACAAAAATTGAAAAACCGAAGTCCTGTCGCTCGGTCGCTGCCTGCCAAACCCCTCATCGTCGTCGGTCGTCCGTCAGTCGCCAGTCGCCGCCTCGGTCATCTTCTGGTGTTCGCTGCATCTAAAGGTATGTCTTAACTCTTAAATATCTTAATTTTTCTTCTAATTGAAAATTTGAAATCCCCTATTTGCAATTTTAATTGTTAACCCAATAACCCTTTCTTTCTCCCCATAATTTACTTATTTTTTGAGGCTATATATTCTGAAAAGGGTATCGGAATTTGTGTCAAATATTGAAGGGGATTTGTTTTGGTCTTTAAATGGGGTTGGTGCTCCTGATTTGATCTTTATTTATGTGCCTGAAGGGTGCCGAGTTGATGCCCCTTTAAATTTGAGGTATTTCTCAGTGAAAGGGAGTGATGCCGGGTCGAATATGTTGCCGGTTTCGAACCCGAGAGTATTAGGAGTTTTTAGGTGGAGATGGTAATAAGTGTTATTGGACTAATTATGTTCTTGAGGTGATCATCGGTGAAGGAGCAACATTTAGCCATTGTTATGTACAAACACAATCTTTGGGAGCTGCCCATATTAAATGGACTTCCATTAGGCAAGTATATTTGGTTCTGCTTTTATTATGTTTTTGTTGATTAAGTGTCATTATGTGCAACACTTTAGATTTTGTGATATCCTTTGCTTATAATCCTGTTAGTGCATTATCATGTGATTGCTTATACTTCTATTCTTGTTGGTGCTTTGGTATTTCGGAATTAAGTACATTATAATGTAACTGTCTTCGCTTTTATATTATATCCATAATTTGTCCCCCCAATTTGAAAATCCTGGCTCCGCCACTGGGTATACTTTAAATTTCTTTGTGCTTTTTTCATTTTGCCTTTGCTAATTTGTTTCAATTGTTGTTGATTTTACTATCCTTAATGGCCTTAAACACTAAAAAATCCAACTGGGTGTTTAATTTTTCATCTGGGTAGTTTAAATTTTAATTTTCTTGTGCATTTTATATATGGTTAGTTGCTAATTTGTTTCAATTGTTGTTGATTGTACTTTCCTTAAACCCTAAACCTTAAACCCATAATTCTTGAAGCAGCAATGGCAGAAAAACCCCAAAACCTAATTCTTGAAGATGGTTTCCCAGCAGTAAAGCTTTTTAATCAAGGGTATTCATACACCTATGATGATGTTATCTTTCTACCCCATTATATTGATTTTGCAACTGATTCAGTTCAGCTTAATACCAAGCTTACCAAAAACATTTCTTTATCAATTCCTTGTGTTTCATCTCCAATGGATACTGTTACTGAGTCTTACATGGCAGTAGCTATGGCTTATCTTGGTGGGATTGGTATTTTACATTCTAACAACACACCCTCTGAGCAGTTTGCTCTACTTGAATCTGCCAAGTCCCGGCGTATCCCTTTTGTTTCGGATTTTGAGGTTAAATCCCCAGCTGATGTAATTGAATTGAGTGATTTTGGGTATGGAACTGTGATTTTGGTTACTGACACGGGGAGCAGGAAATCGAGGGTTTTGGGGTATGTTTTGAAGTCTGTTTGGGTGAATCTGAAGAATAAGGATGGTAGGGTTTGTGATTATATGTCGAAATTGGATTATTCGGTGCCAAGTAGCTATCATTTGGATCAAATTGCTGGGTTTTTGGGAGATAAAGGGGTTAAGTTGGTGCCAACTGTGAGAGAGAGTGATGGGGAAGTTGTTGATGTGATGACATTGGAGGATATAGAAAAGTTTCAGGAGTATCCGAAGAGAGGTTTGCCGTCGTTAACACCTAATGGGGATTTCTTGGTGGGAGCTGCAATAGGGACTAGAGATTCAGATAAACAGAGGTTGGAGTACTTGGTCAAGGGTGGGGTTGATGCAGTGGTGTTGGATAGTTCTCAAGGGAATTCTATTTATCAGCTGGATATGATTAAGTATATAAAGAAGACATACCCAGGATTGGATGTTATTGGAGGGAATGTGGTGACTGCATACCAAGCTCAAAACTTGATTCAAGCCGGAGTTGATGGGCTGAGAGTTGGCATGGGATCGGGGTCGATTTGTACAACTCAGGAGGTTTGTGCTGTGGGCAGAGGACAGGTGACTCTTTGGTCCTTTTGAAACTATTATTAAATGTGTGTAAGAAATTGCTGTAGTAGCTTCATTATCATATTGTTAATGTTCTATTTCATTTTGCTTATTGCATTCATTATTTTGAATCAAACATAGAATAGGGAGGGATATAGACATGATTTTTGCCTGTTATAATTACCTATAATCAACAATTTCTCGGGGTATAAAGGGATGCAACATTATAGCTTAGGTGGTAGTTATTAATTGATGTAACATTATAAAGGGATGCAACATTATAACATATTTGTGCGAGACAGTTACCAATATTCCACTGTTACATGTTGGCTCATGGTAGAAATGATGATGAAGCTTAGGAGGCAGTCATTGTTTGTATCAGCACTCTGTTGCCTTATTACAAAGCTACACAGTGTTTTGTTTTGCGTAAAATTACTTTTTGTCTGAGCCTAAGTGCTTACATAAAATTGAATCTTGAAATTCTTAATGTTGCTTCACTTGTTAATTTTGTACTTTCAAGAAACTATAGTACTAACAAAATCTTTCTTTTATACTTAGGCTACTGCTGTATACAAAGTTTCTTCTATTGCTTCAAAAAGTGGTGTCCCTGTCATTGCTGATGGAGGCATATCGAACTCCGGACACATTGTTAAGGCCCTGGTTCTTGGGGCTTCTACTGTGATGATGGGCAGCTATCTAGCTGGTAGCACTGAGGCTCCTGGTGCTTATGTAGTGCAGGTATGTCCTGTTAAATACTTAACTATCCCTCATAATCAGTAATTAGTTCACAAATATATGCTAAAACATTGATTCCTTATTTACTTGAGGCTTTTCATGTATTGTCCATGTATTCTTGTACTATGATTGTGGTTAGAGGCTTGGGGTGCAGTGTTCCCTCTAGTGAAGTATTGATAAATTATGGGATGATATTTTGTGTTAGGATGGTCGCCGTCTTAAGAAATATCGAGGCATGGGTTCTTTGGAAGCAATGACAAAAGGAAGTGATCAACGGTATCTCGGGGACAAGTCTAAGCTTAAAATTGCACAAGGTGTTGTTGGAGCTGTTGCAGACAAGGGTTCTATTCTAAAGTTTGTGCCATATGCAATGCATGCAGTTAAACAAGGTTTCCAGGATCTTGGTGCCTCGTCACTTCAGTCTGCCCATGAACTATTGAGATCAGAAGTATTAAGACTGGAGGTATGGCTTTATTGATTTACCGCTTGCCTTATGTGTAAACTTAAATTCCGTAAAAAGATGTGCTCTAAAAGATCTTTATGCTCATGTGATCTGAAGTGTTTAAATGGTCCTCTTGATAGGCTCGAACTGGTGCAGCACAAGCTGAAGGTGGAGTCCATGGCCTGGTGTCTTATGAGAAGAAGGCATTTTAAAATGCATGCTGACAGATGCTTATGAGATGCAGTATACAAATATACACAACTAGGCTCTAACGTCTTGATCAAATTGTATGCTTTATCTTGCTCTTTGTCGCAACTTCTCTTAATCGAATGGGGTAAACTAAATGCTGATAGGTCTATGCTAAACAATCCTCAGTGGTTTTTGAAAGTCTATTGTTGAATTTAATCACAATAAAATTCAGAATTTATGTTACTTGAATCTCCTCAGTTCTTTTCTGTCTCTCAAATGTAAAAAGCTTGTACTTCGTATATTAGATGAGATCCTGAGTGTCCTGATCATTTAGAACTGTCTTTACCACTGCACCTGCCATCTCATCTGAGGTAAACCCTCAGAAATACTTTAAGATCATCCAAAACAGATGTTATAAATTATGAGGAGATCTTACAATTTTTCTATGATCTAGCCATGCGTATGCTTTATGTCCGAAGCACAAATCGTGTCCTGGAGAGCTGGGAGAACATGGCATCAACTAGTTCAGAGCAAAGGGGATGTTGCTGCATAAGCTAGCTAATGTAGCTGAAAATCTGAAATAAGGAGTGGTATCAGTGCTTGATTCATGAACACTTGATAATTGACATACATACAAGTAACTAAAATAACAGAAGTCAGAAGATCTTGCTTACATGAAACAGTGAGGAATATTTATACCGATTTTTTTTTAATTGTTTTTTTTTATTTTTATTTTTTATTTTTTTTACTGGGGTTCTCTAAAAATATAGGAAGAACCCGAGGAGAGAGGGAGTATATTTGAAGCGAGAAACTATTTAAACCACATGGATCACAATATATTCACAAAAGTAAAATGGTGAAGAGAGCAAAGTACATAAAATCATGGACTAATGAAAGCAAAGTGCTTGGATAATTGACCACAAACATATTTGAAAATGATTCCAAATGGCAAAGAGCTTTTTCTTAACTAGGTAGCTAACGCACGCGTGCATAGCTAGTTGTGTCTTGGAATCTCTTTTAATTTGGTTTTAATTTATTCTTTCCGTTTCGTATTAATCGCAACACTAGAGTGTTCACAAAGTTTAAGAAAATTTATAGGGTGAGACCCAAAAAAGGATTTTTTATAATATAAAGTATTGTTGGTATGAGAGAAATAATAAAAAAGTAGTATAAATGGGGTTGGTAGGAAACAAAAATAATAAATTATTTGTGAAATTGGAGTTAGGGGGAGAGAGAAATTATAAAATAATGATGGATTCTTTCTAGATATAGAAATGTTGCAATTAATATGAAACAGATGTAAAAGAAAAGTGTTGCGATTAATACGAAATGGAGAGAGTATAACTTTATTTGTTGGTGACATTAATGAAGAAAAATATGTTTTAAAAATATTAGGGGTACAAATGTTTGCATTATTTATAAGAATCATCTCAAACTTTTTAAAAGATAGGAAAAAAAGAGGAAAAAAGAAAGCCAAAGGGCTATGTTGGTAAAAAAAAAGGACAAAAAAAATATCACACATGTGATTCACATGCATAAATGAGGTATATATATGTAAATAGACATTTGTAGAGATACAACTGGCACAACACTAATTATTAGCGTTTAGCTAAACTTTTAAAAAGATAGGGATTTGTTTTCAATAAACGAGATACGGTAAAACAAATACTTAAAAGTAGAGGGAGCAACTCATCAATGTAAATAGAGAGAACAATTTTGAATAAATAAATACTAGTTTTTTCTCGTGCTAATGCACAATCTTTAAAAATAAAATAAATAAGAATATTACACTATAAGAATACGCGCGTTTATCGATGGGAAATACCGATGGCCACTACCAAGCCATCAGTAAAATAAAAATACCGATGACTTTATACTATCAGTATTTTACCGATGGCTAAAAGCTATCAGTATCTTCTTAAAAAAATTTAAAAAAAAAAAAGGTTTGGAGTAAGGAAACAATGATGATTAACATAAATAAATGCCAAGGAACATTAATTCTACCCAAACAACTCATTTTCATGCAATTGTTCAAGCAAATTGATGAAATAGATCAACACCTAAACTAGATCATTCTCATGCATCCAATTTAGAAATCAAACAATGGAATTAAAAGTGCATAACTGTAATTCCAAGCAATTTAAGCACAAAATCATCAACTCAAAGCAATAAAGTGTAAAGCTTATTGATCTACTTTCCTTTTATTTTTTTTTGATTGATTTACTTTTTTCATTAATATTATTACCTTTGTTCTTTCTTCTTTTTTTTCTTTTCTTTTTTTTATAACCTTTTATGAGCTTGTCAAATTAGGAAGGTTCCTTAAAAAAATTAGGAAGGTTCCTCAAGATTGAGTTTCTCCTGCTCATTGGTTGGCTACGAAAGCTCGTTATCGTAGATTTCAGTTTTGGTCTTTCTAGTTTTCTTTCAATTGTTGCTTTTGTTTTTGTAGTTCTTCTTATTAACTTTATTCTACATTAAAGGATTGAAAAAAGTTATATTAGACGTTTTAAATGGATACCAAGTCCTCTCCAAATGAACAACAAATCCACCCTTGGGTGCACCTACCTCTATGTGCACCCGGGTGAATACAAAAGGTGTTGTTTATTGTTGTCAAAATGGGAATACCCATCCACTATTTAGTACCCAAAAAAACAAGGTATACATGTTGCACGTCCCAATTGGAATAAGGTTATAAGCTAATAGCTTTCATGCCCAAGGTTAGGAGTCTTATCAGTTATCACTTAAGTTAAGTGGTAATCTTGTACTTGTGTATAAACGCACCCTAAGTGTGAAACATAACGTTAAGCTTCATGCCTCCTTCAGTCCTTCCTACTCTTTTTTTAAAGTTTTCTTCACCCTCATACGCTATAAAAAATTGATGGAAGGGGTAAGGCAATATCAATGTTTGGCAATACATATTACCAAGTCAAATACAAAGTGAAGTACAAGCTCCAAAAAATCACTATTCAACTGAAAGCTTTTTCCACATGTAATACCAGAAGTACATACAGAGTAATGAGGATTATTATATTCTTCCCATCACGGGGCTCATGCAGGTCAGCAAGAGCTCATCCGTACAACAATCTGTCACCTAAAATGACAACTAAAATAAAGCATCAGAGATGTGAAAATGGAAACCACGATGCATCAGTACAAAAAAATTGCATGCTACAAGCTCTTCAGAGCAACAGGGTGTATAGTTGGAATAAACATCGCGTTATTTGAAGCATCGTCCTGCAGCTGCCACCTTAGCAAGCATCAAGATCCCTGCATGGAGGCGGCTTTGGTTCACCTAACAATGTTTTATTTCCTCCTTCTGGAGCACATTTGAATCGGTTTGGATTTTGGGTGCCAGGCTGAAACAGAAAATCAGAGTAAGAGTAGTGCATTTACATGGATCTATTTGACTCCCATCTCTCTATATTATTAAAAAAAAATTATACAGAAGGATTAACAGGAGTGTCAACTCAAGCTAATAAAATGCTCACAGGCTCACACCCTTTACAAGAGCAAGCATTTGTTAATAATATAGGCAAGAGATTGGACACATGTATAGACAATTGAAGTTGCATGAAGCCGAAAACGTGTTAAAATCAATGATACAGTTAGCTTCTTTTTTTTTTTTTTTTTTGGGGGGGGTGGGGGAGAGTTCAATGATACAGTTAACTTAGTGAGAGAGAGTAGCAATTGTACAACAGTACATAATCATATATTACAAGGAAAGAACTCAGTATTTATTCCAGACCCGAAATTACGGAAAGACTAAGGCGTAAACACAATGCTTCTAGCAAGGACATCTTTGAACATTTTCCAACAGCCTTTGACCAGCTCATACGCGTTTGCATGGAAACCGTCAGCCTTGCCAGTGACTAAGAAAGTCTTGCCAATAGGTAATAGTTGCAAGAAAGCACTCACCAGAGAATTCAAGAAGTCATTGAAGGTAACTCTGGTTTTTTTCTGGGTTTGACGTGTTCTAGTTACCGATTTGTGTCAAATAGTTACTTTTTGATTGAAATTGTCTAAGCGCTATTATTGCAATATTGTTAGGGCTTCTGCTTGATCCATGGTCAGTTGGTATTGTTCAATTATGGAGCAGGCTATTATCCAATCTGTTTTGATGAAGTTTCATCTTAATGAGGCAGAAATATCAAGAGGAAATACCAAGCAGAGGATGCTTATGTCATGCAAAAAAGATATGTGAAGGTTTTATGCTTCGCATTACTATAGGGTGAGAATGATAAACTGCTGCAATATTAACCATTCTCTGAATCTCGACATGGTTGCCTGTGCCATTAAGATGCAGGAATTTGTTAGAATTAGGGATTTTTGCTCCTTCGTTCTTGGTGTTAGGATTTGACAACAATAACATGAAAGCAGCTCTATTTAGAAAGGCATTGTGATCATCAAGTTAAGTGTGGTGGAGAAAACATGATGATCTTATCAAAGTAAGTGTTATAGGTTGACACAAAAATGAAGATCTAAGAATTAGATGAAAAAAGAATTTGGAATTAGAGGTTGTGCTAATGACGAAATCAAATCACCAATACAAGTTCATGCCCCATATGAGGCTTAACCGAATTTTGACATCATCAAGGTGGCTTCCCAATTTCCCTTATCCACAAATATAGCATAAGCATACATATAATTATATAAACACCTCATTCTTACAAAAAAAAAAAAAAAAAAAAAAAAAACACCTATTTTTGGCAATTGGGGATAGCATCTTGACTTGCCTTAGGGCCAAGGCAAGGCCGCAAGGGCAAAGCAAGACATCTTATAACATGATATGAAGAGGTGAGCCGAGGCATTAATGAGATGGTTACAAGCACCAAGTAGGCCTCTCGAACCCTGGAAGCATCTCGATGCACCAAGTAGTCAGGTCCAAAAATGTTTTTCAGGGGATAAATTTGAAGGCGAATACACGAAATCAAACCATTTTTGGAGATTTCGGGACCCGATGTTAAAAACTCAAATGATATTTGGGGCTGCATCACAGGATTATATAATATTGTTTGGAACCATATATGGCCGCACGTCGGTCATATAAAGGCTTGCGGTGGCCATGGGTAAATGAAGGGAGGTGTGTACATAAACGACTAAATTGACATTAAAGGCAAAGTGGAAGGTTCCAATCACCCAAATAGTCTCGTGGGATCCATGGGAAGCACTTTGTTTCTATCCTTTTCAAGCCCGAAATAGTTGAAATTATGTAAAATTGAAGGCTCTCGACACTTTCATACTAATTTCAAGAAATTTTCCAAAATTGAAGTGAATGTGGGAGGTGTCCCTTGGGAACAAAAAAGTTAGTTTGAGGCCCCTCCAGAATGAATTTTGTTCAATCATATGGCTATTTTGAGAATAAGTTGTAGTTGTAGGCTGGTAGCCAAGAGCTAAAAGAGATGTTCTAATCACCATCTTTACATCCCCGATGCTATGAAGGTGACAGGAATCCTTCATTGGGTTACCAAACCCAAACCCATCCATTATTTACTTACTATTAGTCCATTATGTAGTTAAGTCATTTACATTGGTGTTACACACACCATTACAAAATTTGTTGGTTTTGGTTGTTGGTTTACATTTTTAAAAAAATAAATAAATAACAAACAAACAAACAATTGTTGATTTTGGTTGTTTACAATTGTCCACAGTGAAGCCTTTGTGGATTGGTGGCTGCTTGATTTGATGCATAACACAAACCTAAGGCAAAGAGGCTATACTCAATCATCCTTATTTTAACTCCATTTCAAAGATTCCCCTCGCAAAGCCTACTCAAATGAAGCCTCGAATTCCACTGACTCAATACAGAAGCTTGGAGATACATGGAATGCATTATGCAGAGTCAGCATAAAGGCAGAATGGCAGATACAAATGAAAAATGCTCTTCAAGGCAACATCAAAGTTAGAAGAATATTTCTCCTTTCATTTTCGTGTTCAGCCCTAAGTACCATCAAGTGTTTTTGGGTGCATCTATAAGTACAAAAGTTTCACAACCATGTATTTAAAAGGTCTTAAGGGAATGGCAAGCAATGTTTTTCTAACATAACAGGTATTTATAGGGGTGTAACTGTAGTTAAATGGAAGTTAGAAGTTAAAGGTTTTTGTGCAGAATTCAGAATCACACAGCCCTTGTAAATATATATTCTGTAGTTATTGTAGATGTTACTATTTCTAGCATATGTATTGAACTACAAAATAACTATCGTAATCCATAATGGGTGCTAAGACATGAGCATATTAGTAGTATTTCATGTATTGTTGTTTTTGGTTTGTGAAGACTGACAAAAGAAAATATTGAAACAAATTCATTAAAATATTGTGCCCAAAGATTAACAATCATATCCAGCACTGAAGTGAAGCAAAGAAAAACAAATTCAAAGGAGCATCAAGATCAATGACATGAAGCGTTGGCAGCAATACAAAACAGTGATGAGCAAAAATTGCAGCATCAGGGAGGTGATTGAGAACACTTTTCAACATCAAATAACACATAATAAAATGGTGGACAGCTTGCAGCTCTTTCAAGACTAACACCACATGAAAAAGACTGCATACCCTTGGGCTGTGGAGAGTGCAATGAGACTATTTCAGTAGCTATCCATTAAAAAGCTCAGGGATGTTTCTAGACATGAAGAGAATTGGTCTGCTAGCTGTAGCTATTAGATGGAATGAGATACTCCCATACAGCAATTACGCGCCTTGCAGGGAGAGTTTTGGGGCTCTGAAAGTTACCCTAGGTACATGGGTAGAAACAGGTAGAGGATAGAGGCTAACTAGTTAGAGTAACAGAATAACAGTGAGCTACCACTATCATAATTTTATCAGGATTGTACAGAAACATATTGCAAGTATAGAACTTATTAGGATCAAGAATATGATTCCAGAGGGTCCTTTTTTCTCTTTCACAGTGACTACCAGAAAGAACATGTAGCATTGTTAGGCTACAATTAGGATGTCAAACTAAAATTGACAGCTTGGCCAGGATTGTATCTGGCCTCTTACTACTTTTTCCAAAATTCTGACTAAATTTATACATGATTCACTTCCATTTTTCATGCATAATAGTATACGATATATTAATTAATAGAGAACTCACAATATCAGCTTCTGCCTAATTGTCCACTAAATAAGCCTTGCTATTTGATAACAGTAAACAAACAAAACTTCAAAGCAGTAGTCCAGGGGTTTATTGAGGAAAAAAAAAAGAAGTCATCTGAGTAGACTTACAGGTGGCTTCTCTCCCCTCTTCAGCATTTCAACAATTTCTACAACACGCTTTGGAGTGACATCCTCCTGCATTTGACAGAGCACACAAACATAAATTTCCAGACATGCCTTATCTTGTGGAATTGATGACTTAACAGTGAGAAAGGCAGCCTTACAATGTAGTTGTAGGTATATCCTTCAGATCCATTGGAGTAGTCGGCAATGGTTATCATAGGAGCATTCACACAACATCCCTGTTAATATAAAGCACAAGGTGACTTCATACTTCATATAGAATCAAAGTCAGAGAAGTGCAATAAACTGCATCAAACAATCAGAAAAATGAGGGAAGCATTCACCATGCACTCCATTTCTCCAACAGAGAAAAGACCATCCTTTGTCACTTCTGTAGATGAGAATACAAACAAAAACAATTTAACAATTCCTGATCTCATCATAGAGGGTCTTTAAGAAACCTTATTTAAAAAAAAAAAAAAGATACACGTGACTAACCATTTCGCTTCACCCGCAGATGATTCAATAAGGCTTCTTCAATTTCTCGTGAACCACGGATCATACAAGGTGTTGTTCCACAAACCAAAAGATGATATTTTCCAACCTGAATAAATGAAATTATTTGATGAAGCAAGAGGAAAGTATCCCATAATACAATCGGAAATCAACCAATCACTAATTTCAAACCTTGCTTCGATTGAACATCGAGTAGAAAGTTGCAACCTCATATACACGGATAGGAGCGACTTCTATAATCCTGGCCACCTGCGTAATACACAACAATTCAAAGAAAAAGTAATCTAAGTATCTTGAGCAAAAGAAGACACATGCTACAATGCAGCAATCACTCTCTTAATTTTCCGTTCAATACTAAAGAGCATGCATGCTAAAAAATTAGGATATCTGGTAAACAATTCAATACACTGTGCTATATATTATATATATATATATATTTGCTGAAACCTCAACCAACAATCTCCATTCCAAAAACAATTCAATAACTTAAGAAGAACCCAAGGAACAGCATGTAACTTAACTGAGGTCATATCCATATCAGCAGATCAAAACTTGACACTCCAATTACATGTTGAACATTTTACTTCTTAATTCCAAAATTTTATTTTCCATGACTTTGAGCATCAAAGACATCCCTAGTTCCTAGTATAGAATATATAAATATAGTATTAAGTCTACATTAGCGCAACAAGCCTAATAGTGAATAACATCTTTTTTGGGTGGGGCCACGAAAGAGGGGGGTGGTTATTGAATGTGTTCAAAATCTTCAATTCAAGTTCAGTTCAGCACTGTAGGCTTGTAGCCAAGTAGTATGTAAGAAAATTAATCAATCTGATACATTATAGATCACTGCATTCAAGTTGTGTGACTCTAGGTCTCTAGCAACACTTCAATTTTTTCTTACCATCACAATCTCCAAATTATATTCTAACTAAAATAAGTAAATTTTAAAAATTATTAAATTCTATTAAGAACAAAAAATCATAAGCAAGACATTTTGTAGGCATACCTCATTCATAGCAGAAACAGGTAGCCAACCTCCATGCTGTTGTTGTGCAAGATCTAGCAAAGGAATGACAGCAGACTGCTTGTAGTTGGATGGGTAGAAAGACAATATTTCCTTCACCTGCACTCAAATTTAAGAAGTCGTAAACAGAACTTATCTCTTACACTGCTAAAATAACTTGCCACCATTAAAGCTTGAAACATATAACCGCTGCACAGGTTTAGATACGTAGAAATTTCGAGAAAATAGCCCGTCATTGTTGTAATGCTAATTGTTCTAATTATCATAATTAAAGGCATCAACAATAGAATTTAAGTTTACACGGAAACAATAAAAGTATATCTGACATGAAAATGAACAGATAATTAAGGATTCTAAGGTTAACACTGATGCAAAAACAGCCATCTTACAGTGCTTATGCAAATGACAATATCCTGAGATAGTATTACAGCAGCAGACAACTAAATCCTAAAAATCATAAATTCTACGCGCTAAATGACACTTTAGTCAGAACTTTCCAAGTAGTATAGAGACAGTTTCTAAAAGACAAACAAATGAAACTGTAGCACTAAGAGTGGTACAAGAACACCCCATTATAAAGAGTAAGGTAAAGGAAACTGGAGGAAGAGTGGAAAATAACAGAAAAAGGGGGAGGCAGGGGAGTAGGGTAACGTAAAGATAAATGCAACCAATAAAGATCAATAACAAGCAGACCACCTAGTAGAGAGGATAAAGAAAGATTGAAGCAAATATTGGTACAAACAGAATGACATAATGTTGAAAGACTGATGTGAACACACAACTCCTTATACAAGGGATGAGATTCTGTTAGACGTCTTAACAACACCCCAAGTAGTTGAATGGAGGGATGATCCAACTTCAACGGAAGATAGACAAGCCATAGGAATTGTAACATCCCAAATTTCCAATGTTCATTGACAAAATAATGGTTAAATTCTAGAGCAAAACCCTTCACCATAAACTCCAGGTATTCAGGTATCAGAATATATTTTACATTCATAACCTGACATTTTGATTGTCCAAACTCTTCGGGGTTACGTTTTACATTCTCGTTGGCAGGGAATTAGAGCATATGTTTCTTAGATCCATGGTTTGCATATAATACTTTCAAGGACTCTCATAATACCAATGAGCCACAGCCAACTAGAGTACATTTGTGTTATAATTTAACCCATTCACATCTTTGATGACTGCACTAAAGTACTTAATTTATTGTCCGATAGTTTATACATGCCCTTAAAGTTTATAAACATTGTATCCCTTGATGAATACAATGCCATCCTGAAATCCTCTGATCACCATAATTGATCATTGGCCCATTGTACATAATGTATCTCGTCTCAGGGTAAAATTCGGCAACGGAATTACTCGAGGAAGAAAATTATCGTCATAAGCTAAATCAAAGTATCCTATGCATACAAATTTGTTAAATCATATACACCAATCATGAACTTGGTAAAAATAGGCAATTTATTACATGAAATACACACTTCCAATTAACTTTTAAATCAATCTCCATCTATGAATGATTAATTATATTCATAGTTTCATACACACCACAATTGCAACAGAAAAATGCATATGAAATTAGCTAAAATTGGTGAAATTCAAGTTAAATTAATACAAAAAATAAAAAAAAATTAATCACCTTTTGATTGTTTGTTTCAGTGAACTTCCATTGATTGTTAGGATTGTTATCCGGTGTATCAATGTGCTGTCAATCATATCAAATTAAACAAATTAAATTTCACTTACAAACCTAAACAATTAAATTAGCTCCAAAAAAATTGCAATTCAAATAAACGGGTCAACCCGAAAAAATGACAAATCAAGAACTTACGTAGTTGAGCGCAGAAGAGAAGGATCGAGAAACCTGCAAAAAAATAATAGGAGAGAGAAAGTTTCTGAGACGTTTCGTTACCGTTTTATTGGTAGAAAATGGAGGAGAGAGAAAACAAAAATCGACGATAAAAATGGAGGAATTAGCAGTAACCTGAGGAGATTGACGGAAAACTTGACGGATCTCCAGCAGCCGTTGGGCCGCCCTACGAGCGAACATTTTCAGAGGAGAGAGAAAATGGAAGCTTCAACAATGGAGATTTGGGATGAGAGAGAAAGAGAGCGATGGTTTTGGTGTAGTGATACAGATGATGAGCAATTGAGCAACGAGGTGAGTGTGGTTGCCACAAACTTGGCCCAGTTGAGAAATCTGGACTTGTGTTTGAGTTGGGCTGGGGAGACAAATGTCGTCGCTAAAACATCGATTTAGAATATAAGCTAATCAAAGTAGAGTTTGTGAACAGTATTATAAGTTAAAACGTGTTAATCAATTTGGAACGGAGAAAATATGCAAAAATAACCGATATTATTATCATTGTTGTTGGTTGATGTCAATGTACATTTTCAAACTATTTAACTTTTTTTGTTATCATTTTCTTATAATATGTAATTGAAAATATAAATAGTCAAAGTTGTGTATTGGATATGTATTAACTATTAAGGACATGGTTAACTCCATTGTTGAAGGATTTCTCGACCTCTATTTGTTGAAAAATCCTTTAACTTCATTTTTTAGGAGAGAGAATAGTGGCTATGTGGTTTAACGTTATCAATCTTCTCATTTGTTGAAATGACACAAATAACCCTCCTTGTTTGATTAAAAAGACGAAAATATACTCCCTTAAGAAAAATACAACGTATCTCATGACGCGAAACTTGTACATTCTTCTCACTGCAGCGGAAAAAAAAATCGCCAAAAAACCACGAATATTGCATATACTGGCATTCAATAAAACAATCAACAACAAGCTTTGGCGCCGCCGAGAGAAGCACAAAAAGCCTAATTTTAACACAAAAATGGCAATTAACAACAACTTGTGTTGCAAACCTCTTAAAATTGATCTAATACACATTTCATTTTCATTTTCATTTTCATTAACCCCTTCTTATCTCATTTTCTCTCAGGCAAAACATCAAACACTTGGTGTGCAAGACATTGCCACGATGTTCACTGGACAACAGAGACTCCTACGATTTTTCAGCAACATACCCAAGACCCTCAGACATTTAGTAGAAGAAAGAATTGAGTAATTCTATTCAACTTATTGGCATTGTTGTATTGCCTGCTCAATTTAATCAACTTAGCTTAAACGGATACCTTAAAAGAAAAGAGTAAGATGTACCTAGGGTATATAATTGGTATTTAAAAAATAAATGAACAAAATATAGTGGATCGCCCCTTCCCTCACAGCTCCCTCTAGCCAAAGGAAATACTTGCATTCAGCTCCAAGCGAGAAAAGGATTGGCTTGAAAACAGGTTGGGACTTGGGAGGTAATAGTTTATTAAAAAGTAAACGACGTGAGAGGAAAGAGTAATAATTATTATTATTATTATTATTATTATTGTAGTGATTATGTGAGGGATTATAATTAAGATTATAAATTTTATATTAAACGTCGTATTATTGTTTTTTTTTAAAAAAACAGCTGCATTAGGGAATTGTAGGTTTTTCATTTCGAGTGTAATACCGGGAGAGAGGAAATAGAATGGTCAATCAAGTTTTGTATCATGAAGTTTGGTGGAGTTTTGGGGGAAATGAAAATTGTTGATGAATTTGATTATAGTGGGTTGACGGTTTACAATAGTTTCGGAACTCCAACTGTTGATTTGCGTACTGATAGACAAGTATCTCACGTTTTTTCTAATGTTAGGATCTACCAAGGGTCAGGTGAAGAATTTGGTATCGAAATTAGCGGTATTAATTATTAAGGGTTTTGCAAAATCCAGAGTTGCTGCACTTCACCATGTATATGTGCCACAAGCACGACTTTAGTTTTGAGAGTATTGTCCATCAACTTTAAGTACTACATTCGTTAATTATTATGTGCAAATTTGGA
Source organism: Chenopodium quinoa (assembly GCF_001683475.1). Taxonomy (NCBI): domain Eukaryota; kingdom Viridiplantae; phylum Streptophyta; class Magnoliopsida; order Caryophyllales; family Amaranthaceae; genus Chenopodium; species Chenopodium quinoa. The sequence goes on along the minus strand of NW_018743212.1, from coordinate 2,859,232 downwards.
GTATTTGTGAGATATAAAAGAATTACAAAGTTAGACATGATAATTAACGGAGGTAATAATTGTTTTGGTTATTTTCTTACACTTTTTTAATTTTTATTGATCATCAATTAGAGTATCATATTTTGGTTTTGTTTATTTATTATTTTGCATCTACATGTTTATTGATCAATTAAATAAATGTGACTAATTTTAAAATCTTTCATACTAGAAATAATGTTGTTTTTATTGTCAAATATGTACTACCTCCGTTAAATATTAGTTGTAATTTTGGAATATTTTACGTCTCTCAAATGATACCCCAAAGTTGCAACTAATATTTAGCGGAGGTAGTACATTTCCTTTTCATATTTATAACATGCTTGACAATGGGCTAAGATGGTTAAATAGCCAATTTTGTTATAAATGGTTGGGTGTTCGAATCCCCCCTTAACCTTATATTTTTATATGAGGTAATGTGGATATTAATAAAAATATACATCAATATTAATAAAATATATATCGAGACTTCAAACTATTTGGAATTTACGTGTCATCTTATATTCTTATTCACGTTTATGTGCAACATTTTATTAGAGCAAGCCCCAGTTTAAACCTAGATAAACAAATTATGTTTATCAAATGACATTTTCATAAATAAGTTGCATTGAAAATGTGTTTTTTAATTTAAAAATATACTACCTCTGCTACATATTGGTTGCAATTTTGGGGTATTATTTGTGAGACATAAAATATTCCAAAGTTGCAACTAATATGTAACGGAGGTAGTATTTTTTTACTATTCGTGGGCCATTATGACAAGTTGGACAGATTTTGAAAGTTAACACCGCTAACTCTCCGTTTGCTACTATTCATCACCTTCTTCCTCCCACCTTCTTCCTCTTGTTCTTTTTTTTTTCTTCCCACCCACCTTAATCTTCTCCCTCCAATCTGTGCCCACTTTCACCTTCTCTTTCAAGTCTGTTTGACCCCATTTTGCCGACTTCGCTGGTGAAATTAAACGAAAACCCTAATAACAAAAGGAGAAATTAATGGCATAGTTAACCCTAAAGGGTAGTTGAGTTTTCCTTCCTCCATTAAATTCGACTTCGGACTACCATTTTCGTGCGATTTCGCCGGAATTAAACAAAAACCCAAATAATAAAGTGAGAATAATGGGCATGGTTAACCCCAAAGGGTAGATAAGCTTTCCTCCCTCCATTGATTTCGACTTGTTCAACGTCATATAGTGAAAAACTGAAGTTTCTACCATTGAAATTGAAGGTTGAAGGAAGAGAGAGAAAATAACAAAAGGTTGAAAGAGGAGAGAGAAAAATTTGAAAATACCAAAAGGTTAAAAGAAAAAGAGAAAACAACAATTAACCAAAATTAGACGTAGTTAATCAGAAAAATCTTATTTATCAAATTTATAAACTTGTATTTTCTCATTTTATTACTTTGTATTATTTCAAGTGAATAGAAGTATAGATCATTATCAAAGATTCAAAGGGCATTCTATTGCCAAAAAAAATAAAAAAAAAATTATAATAACAATATTTAAAAATTAATAAAAAAATAAAAGGAATAAAAATACTGTAAATCACTTCCACAATTCAACAAAAAAAAAAACACAAATACCGCCTATACGGCATTGAAGGAAACAATCGCCCCCAAGCTTTGGCGCCGAGAGAAACAAAAAAACACAGCAAGCCAATATTCAACACAAAAATGGCAACATTAACAACAACTTTGTGTTGCAGACCTCAAAAACCTTTGAAAACCCTAATACCCATGTCATGTTCATCTCCATTAGCCCGTTCAATTATCTCATTTTCTCTCAAGCAAAACATCAAACACTTGGTGTGCAAGACATTGCCGCGATGTTCACTGGACAACCGAGACTCCTACGAGTCTTCTGGAACATACCCACGACCCTCGGACATTCAGTGGAAGAAAGAACTCTGTAATTCTGTTCAACTTATTGGCATTGTTGCGTTGCCTGTTCAATTTAATCAACTTAGCTCTGGCAAAGTTGTTGCTTCTACCCGTCTTGCTGTTCGGAAATCTCCCACTGATACTAGTTGGTACTTTTAAATTTCGCATCTTTTTTCATTTTTATTTTTTATTTTCTTAGTATATGGTTTGGATTTATGAATTTTATTGTATTGCTCTTATGATAGCGGTTGAGTTCTTGAAATTTGGTGTTTTCATAGTCAATGGGCAACTGGGATAGTGCTGGAATTTGGAAATTGTTTATACTTTAGTATTCATGTAACAATGGAAATAAGGTTTGGATGTTTCGGTTGATTACTGTAATTGTAGATGAGGCCAATCTATGTTTGAATTGATGGTCATTTCGCTAACTTAATATCTTGAACATCGTGGCTAACCACATTTAGAGGACTGATATTCCTTAGTTGTATGCCTTTACAGTTCATCAATAGCAACATTTTGTTTTTAAATGTATTTTTCCATATTTGTGGCAATGATGCTTATATTTTCTTTAATCTTTATTCATTTTTGTTGAGATATAGAATTAGGTAAAGCTTTTTATTTATTATCTGTGGTTATTTTTCTTTTAGCCTACTTCAGTGACTCCTCTCTGGCACCAAATAGTGGAACATATATACGGAGTACTATGTATGGATGCTTTGTGCGACAAAAAGCCGCTAGCTCACAAGTCATAATCCTTGATCCAATATTCCAATGTGTTTGCATTTTAAGGCTTTTTTTTATTTTTTTTATTATGAAGCTTTGTCAGCATAGTCCCTTTGCCCATATCCATGGTAATGCTTGTCCAACTCAAAACCATGTTTTACCACTTCAAAAGTGGAATGGGAATTTAGGAAGAAACACTCTTTGTTTGGGGATGTTAACATGGGCATTTACGTGTATCCTCTAGATTACACTCATGCTTCTCTTGGATTCTTGAGATCATGTCTCCCTTCAAAGCCAAGGTTACTGATGTAGCTTATCTGACGGTGCTTAGATGGCCACAGTAGAGGTACTATGCCATTATAAATGTTGGCTGCATTGTTCCATCCAAAGAATACCCTTGTAATCATGAAAAATGATAGGATTTGAGAGTAAAGTTGGCACTTTGGAGGTCCTGATTATATCTGTGAGGTCAGAGCAAAATATAAAGTCCAGAGAGATTTAGAGGAACACACATGTCAGAGGGAGATTTCTGAAATTTCCATGCGCACACTAATGAGTGCTCTAGATATGTAAAGAGACTTAGATATATAAGTGTGGCTAAACTCTCCAGCTAATAACTTAAGCTTTTGGGTTGGCATGGGCTTTGGCTCATTCATTGTCCCTCTTTGTCAAATTCAATTGGATTCTGAAGGTTACTTTCAGTTTGTGTAGTTAAGCACGTAAACTAGGGATTTCATTGGTTGCACTGACACAATATGGTTGTTAACTGATTCATTGTGTACTTGTATCCTCTTGGGGGACTGTGTTTCTGATGATTACCCTTTTCTTATTTTATATCTCTTAGTAAAATATGTGTGGTTCAGCTAGAAATTTTAGCTATCAAGTAACTTAGCTACTTTTTGTCTTATTTTGCTGCCTAAACTGGCTGTGTGTACTGTGTAGTTTGCCATTGATTGCATATCAAAGGCATTTCTTGCTCCTCTTGCCAGAACCAAGACCCTTATAAAAGACTACACTGGGTAATTGGAAAAGTGAATGTTCTGCCTTATAATATTGGTGTCTGCAGGAGTTAAGATTATGTGGGGAAAATTAATCTCCTTGCTAACTACTGTAAAATTATGTTTAGCATTTGATTTGTCAAATGCAAACTAAAACCTTTTGTGGTAAAAGTATTAGTCTCTTTAGTGACTGATGAAGTATCTCAATTGTACTTTTGTGTTGTAGGATCAATTTGACATTTTGGGAAGATCTGGCACATGTAGCTAATCAGCATTTGGAGAAAGGTCAGCAGATATATGTCTCTGGCCGTCTGGTGTCAGATACTGTTGAAAGTGAAGATGGGAAACAACAGACTTACTACAAGGTTAATTATATATGATTAAAATTCTTGCAGCTTGCTTCATGGCTTTGAATAAGGTTTTCTAATAAGCAAACTCATAATTTATGATTCTCAGGTAGTTGTTCAGCAACTAAACTTTGTTGAAAGGAACTCTTCTTCTCCAGTGGTCTTATATGATGGCACCTCTGGTTCAACAACAACAGGTGATTAATTTATTTAGCACAGTTGCATGGGCATAATTTGGAATTTTCTTTTTTATTTTGAATGTTTCAGCTGACATGACATATTTTCTGACTTTCTTACAGTTGGGAAGTTTGACAACTCTGCTTCAACTAATAAGCTTTCCACTCAAGAGCTATGGCAAGCATTTTTTGCCAATCCAACAGAATGGTGGGACAATAGGAAGAATAAGGTAGTCCATTGAGCATTTGAGTTATGTATTTTTTTTTGGTTTTCTGATTGCTTTAATAGCTAGGTCAAATATGAACGCTCTAGGGACAGAGAGGGAGTATAATATTGGAAAGGCCTTAGGAAAATGAGTTCGGATCTTCTACAACCTTGCCTTTATCTTCCTATTGTGAACATATGGTGGTGGTATAGAGGCATGAGTTAAGAGAGCCATTAACAGGACTCTAAGAGCATAATCTTTGATTTCTGAATGAGAACTTGCATTTCTGTCCAAAAATATCTTTTATGTGTGCACTCTGAGCTTTTTTGATTCATCGTTGGCCCAATTTTGGGATTGGCTTTGGAGTGTGGTTTACTAATACAGTTAGCAATTTTAGTGTCTTCCTTCCAACAAAAACACAAGTTATAGGCAAATTACTTGAAAATAATCACCTTAGTGCTTATTAAAGGACCACACTTGTTTGTCTCCTTAAATTCTATCGAGAGAATCCGAAATAGTCACAATACTTATTGCATACATTTGAGCATCTGAAATGACACTAGTATCTTCAAAGTCTCATAGGCAATTGAATCGCAGTGCGAGTGCTTGCTGGTTGGGGTGTAAGGACCAGTGTTTAAAGTAACCTTTCCTAAGGCGGCTTTGAGTTGCCATCACAGGGGCTTAAGCAACACATGGTGCCTGTCCTTCAATTTTTTCTAAAAAAAAAACGATTAGCAACTTGAAGGTCTCATGGGTGTGGGCTATTCCTTTAAGATTGCTTCACAAAGTGCTATATTGGATGTAGTGTCCTGTTGTGGTTTTGATAGGCATTTGGGGTCTTCAGCGTTCTCGGAAGCTTGTTATTAATATTCGTAGGTTTTTATCAAGATTTCATTGGAAGCACTGACAAGTCCAAAATGGTGATTGGTTTACACTTTTACTCCATAAACTAGACTTTGCCTAGGTAAGCTGCTTGCATTATGTCATCTATGGTCATATGGCCACTTCACGAACTTTGAGAATCTTTGTCCAGCTCCACTTGGGAACAACCTTTAGGGTCTCATGAGTATTGAGTTATAATGTCTGAAATAGATGTTCAGAAGGAGGGGGAGGACAGACAGGAAAGAGGAGGGGGCCGGGTTGGGGGGGGGGGGGTTAAAGCCATTAGTAAGACCTTTTATTATTGTATGTTGAGAAAGTATAATGAGGTATGAGTTTATGCCTTTGAAACAGGCATTATGCAGTGCCAATTTGGACCTGTGTAAAACCTAATCTATTGACTTGATGGCTAATAGAGCCATCAGCAATCTGTAGGTCTGCCATTTGTTATATCGTATTCCTGATTGCTAATGCCTAATAGAGCCATCTGAAACCTCAATGGTCTTCTATTGTTCTTAAATGCTTAGTGAAATTTGTGAATTGTGTTTTCCCCCTTCAGTTTGTAGCAGTGTAAAACCATACTTCAAAATGGTAATTGACATGGACAATTTTGATATGGGTTTAATGATGTATGTTTAAGGCCATCTATGGTTTTCCTGATCATTAGGGTACCACTCACTTTAGGAGAAAGTCCATTTGCATCTTAAAATATAAGACCCATGATTCAAAACTTAAGAAGTACGAAATTAACTTTATAGAAGATAGTTTAGGTCATCTATTTTTCTCATGTCCATCTTTTGACCTTAGGTGGCATTAAGACCCTTTACCCTGATTTGTGAATTTTTCTTCAACTTTCAAAAGGGCATAACAATTGTGAATTATAGCCTTCAAAATTGGACTCATCATGAAATTTGAGGCTTTGATTGCTATTTGGGATTCTATAGTGAGTGAAAATCTGCAATCCTCCCGATTTCAGGTGTTATTTGGGTGCCGACTTGGTTTTGCAGCATGAGTCATATGCTTTATTATTCATTATGTAAATCCCTGCATGAAAACTTGGTATTACTTGAAATTATATTGTATGTATTGATTTCTTGAAAGGTAATTATCTTATGTATATAACTTGCGGGCTGCGGCAGAGTCTCACTAATGGAGTGCTAAACTGCTAACTCTCCACTAAATCTTCTGTAAATTAATTTAAAGTTATTGGAACTTGTGTGAACTTTTCAAATATTATCTAGTTGTGAATCAAACTTTGGTGGTTCATACCCGAGCTTCTTGGAGCTTATTAGAAGTTATTGTAACTTTTTTTTTAGAATTTTTTTCTCCTGAAACTTATTATATTATATTTAAGTGAATGAAAAAAGCACTGGATGCTGGATGATACAAGCATGATGAGCTGCACAAACACATCATCTGAGATTCATGACTCGTGTTATTATCCATTCTCCGTGTGCCTTTTTTTTTTTTGTGTGGGGGGGGGGGGGGGGTGGAGGATGTTGTTTTTGGAGGTTAGGGTTCTTTCCAAATAAATCTTGTTGAGAAAATGTGTAAACCTTTAAAAAGGTCTCAGGGGTGCAAGTTATGAAACCTTCAATATTGATTTTACTGAACCTAATTTTAGATTCGTTGTCATTTGCAATCTTAAGCTCTTAATGATGAAAGCCTTTCCTTTAGTCTTATATTGGTTATAAACTACAAAGTATAAGAAACTTTTATGATACTTAAGTGTGATGGTGTGTTAAAAAAAAATAGTTTGAGTTTATATTTACATGCTTACTGAATCAGTTTGTTTCCAAATTAGTTGGACATTATCTAAGATACTTTAGTGAGTACGAAGTTTTAGAAAAATACAAGTATCAATTTTGTAATTTTACATTTCTGGATTGTCCACCGCGCACTTTTGTTTAGTGTTCTGTTTTGTTACCAGTTGTCTTTATGGGTCTCTTGGATTATTTCCTTGATAGTTTCAGCTAGCAGAAGGTTAATTCATTTAGTTCCTGCCTATATGGATTCTGCCCTTGTTGGGACGGTGTTGATAAAATTTGGATTTGTTCAATTCCTCACTTGTTGCTGCTGATATCTGTTCTGCAGAAAAGTCCCAAATATCCTGATTTCAAGCACAAAGACACTGGTGAAGCTTTGTGGGTGGATGCCAGGTATAATCCTCCATGGGTGAAATCTCAATTGGAAATATTGGATTCGAGAATGCAGTCTTTTCAAAAGCAGGAAGACTCAAGTTTTTCCAACTATTTCAATGGTGGTTACTAGATGCTGCGACTTCTTTGCTGCTATTGGATCACTTCTGTATAATTGCATGCTCATTTATTGTCCATTTCTGCCTTTTCGTTGGTTGATTTATGAACTTTGAGCTAAGCACCTTTCTATTGTACAGGGTATTATGGTATTATTAGTTTTTTTTTTTTTTTTTTTTTTTTTTTTTTCACGTAGCCTTTTAGTGTAATGTACATTTTACCCCGAGTCTATCTTTTAGGTGAACTTGTTATCACTGATCTATTTTAAAAAAATTTGTTAGAGTTGTGATGAATTTTGTGCAGTATTTAGTACAAGTATTTTTTTTTTATTTTTTTCCTCACTCGACTTTTGGATGAACTCAAATATTATGGAAGATCAAGTTGCTGTCAAACGTTGATGGATACCCAAATAATATCACATGATGATATTGTATATGGTTGGCAGGATGCTAACATGGCTTCATGGTAAAGAATATAAACCCTCAATGATTTCATTTTCAGGATATGATTTCATTTTTCCTATTCATCGTTTTACTGATTTATTCATCGTTATACTGGTTTAATTACCAAGACAGTGATTTGTTTCTTCGGTTGCTCTAATGACATGGTTGATCCTCTATTTCCCTTAAAGCCTTCTTCATTAAGTAGGAGAGTAATACTACGTCAGTGCTAACTTAGCGTTCGACATGCTTTTCTGACTTCTGAGCTGTGTTTCTTAGTGCCTTGAACCTACTTGACAAAGAAGGGGGGAAATCAGTTGGTCACTAAATTTTTGCCCAGAAATGAGTGTAACTGCGGATAACTGGATCTCTTTGTCTGTTACTTTCGTCTGGCAATAATCAAACCCTTGTATTTATGGTGAACCACTGAATCTGTCTGAGGTCGGGTCGATGTACTGACAGTTTAGTTTTCTGTTAGCTTTTAATGGTTTTATAAAGCCCTGTTGTGCGTCCCTAAGCTTTACGGGTAGTTTGACTAACTATCTCACATTCACATACACTGTACCTTTCTTCATTATACTTTATCATCAATGTTTGAAGGATTAGTTTTGGCTTCCTTGTGAACAAAGTACCTTTTAAGAAGGGTCAACCCTATAATCACTCTTAATTATTTTCAGATCTAGTTTGGATTTGCAGTTAGTTGTAGTCATTTTTTGTTAATGAAGTAATATGTCACCATACAACTTGCAATCTTTCTGCGTATTTTTTGCACTTCTTGGCTCTTGCACATGGATAACAAGTAGGTTTGTGGTGGAAATGGCTACAAAACCTTTAGCAGTGAGTATAATGAACTTAGTCTGGTTTGATTATGAATTACGCTAGTTTAGCGAATTATCCTCTGAAACGATTTCATGTAACTGGGATTTAGTTATGATTACTGATCGTAAATCCATTGTACAGTCCATGAACTTTAAGATGACATTTTATGTTACAGTTCAGGGCGTTGTGGCAATGGCAGCACCAACAATTTCTTAATTTTGGAATAATGATGATACCTTTTTTATAGTGAAGACATAGGAGTATGTCCTACTAAGGTGCTACGGCTAGTCCCTTGCTATGTCTGTGAACAGAACTTCCTGCTTCTGCTTATCAGTAGCAATTTGGTAGAATAGATGACTGCATGAACCTTCATCTAGCTTCTTTCTAATAGTTTATAGTTCTAGAGAGTTCTAGGGGTTCTTTAGTCTGACTGAATGCAGTCTGAGAGAAGTATGATATGTGCTACTTGGACTTGAAACAAGAACTGAACAGTAGATTTGTACAGATGCAGGTAACAAACATCTGTTGCCAAGGCTTTCTCATGCTTACTGGGATGCTGGTCTAGTTGAAGTGATCCTAGTGTCATGTTACACTCAGGGGGTGAAGTGGATAGAACTAAGAATTAGACACTCTACTTTGGAATGAAGAGTCTGTGTAACCTAGACTACGATTTTTACTATGATTACTTCAAATAAGCCTTGCCTCTACTGATATCTGAACTTTTCAGGTGCTGGATCTTAATTTGTAGAAATCATTTTCATTTCTAAGAACATCAAAGAGTCAGATTGTTGTCATATCTTGATTAAGAAAGTAAATTCTGAGGATATTTGAATTCTGAAATGCAAGTATTGCTAGAGGGAATGAAGGAACACTTCAGAATAAAGAGTATATATCATGTCAACAATGTCATTGTTACTTTTGGCTTTTTTTCTGTCATATCTATATTTTTTGCATTTGTACAATTGAATCTTAGGCAAATACATATATATCCAAAGTATAAAAAAACAGTACAGGTTTTGACTTTTGTTATCAGTTTGTTGCTGCAAAACCAGAATGAAACTCAAAACCATCCAAAAGGTCACAAGAAACCAAAATAGAAAACAAAATGGAAAAAAGGGAAGAAAAAAAAAAAAAGAAAAATCTGATCTGACAATTCTCTGTATGTGTTCCTAAGCCTCTCTTTCAGAGAGACACAAAGTAAAAAACCTCGAGCAGAAGCTTTTTTTTGTTTGTTTGATAATCTGCTGATTCTATATGTTGTGAGTTTGATTGATAATCTGCTCATGTGTTTGTTTGTTTCTCATAGGCATCCAAGTCCCTTTGCTTCTGAAGACTTCATGATCCGAAGCCTTTTGCAGGAGGTGATGAACATCTCCCATGGTACGTCTCCAACCAGCATCCAGTCACCATCCTTGTCTTCGTAAGTGGGTGCTACATCAGATCCATTATATCCGTCTCTTTCGGAGTATTGTCCGATACAGATCTTGAACATACTTTCCATAGCCTTTAACAGCTCTGGATAACTCTGGTACATCTTCAGGTCAATCTTCCTCAGGTATGGTGCTCCATCCATGCTTACTTTCACAAACATCCCAGATGCATCAGACTCGCTTTTCTTGGTCTGAAGGGTGTTCTTTCTGTATGAACGGATTGGTGGCCATCCTACAATTTGTGCCCTGCAAATTTGATGTTGAAACACGTTTAGTTTTCGATTCATTTCGTGTTATTTATTGTTTGATTGATTATTAGTCTGCATTTTGTTATTTATTTTTTTTTAAGTAGGATTTATGAATCAGTACTTACTTGGAAGGAGGGGGGCAATCTTCATTTCTAGCATCAGAAACACTAGAATTGTTTGTTGAAGAGGAATCCGAAGGAAGTTGATCAGGTGATGATCTCTTGATACTTCTAGCCACATTATTTGAATTAGATTGATTTTCAGGCTCTTTGCTCCCTGGTAATCCTAACCTGAGCTCAGTTGCTTCGAGATGGAGGTCGTTTTCGTATGTCTCAGACCTTGCCATTGTTTCTTGATCGATGATATTCTTAGAACTAAAATCAGATCAATCCTTGTTAGAGAAACGAAAGACTCCGAGTTTGGTTGTTGGTTGAACTGTTTGATCAATATGAATATGACAGCTTAGCTTGTTGCTAATGATCAGAGAAGAAAACTCCTTTAGGCTATTTCAAAGCTTGAGAGAATGAAATATGTGCTGAGTTGTGATGAGGAGATAGGAAGAGGAGGAATACTATTATATAAAAGAAATTAATTAGGCAAGGGAGACAGAATAAAACACACATCTAAGTCGGAATTTATTCTGCTTTCTAAGGGGAATTATTTATTAGCCATCCACACTAGAAAAGCTAATCCTGAGACGCGGAACCAGGGCCACGCGCCTCGTGTGGACCGTCTGATCACAAGGGTCGGTGGGGAAGACCCTTAGATGGATGACCCAAACCCCAAGCACAAGCAGTGTTATATGATCTTTAGTCCTGTGGGGTTTAGTTTATGGTTAAGGGTCTTCTTTTGTGTTTACCTTTGTTTATGGGCACAATATAAAACAGCTAATGGGTGTTGGGATATTGCATTGTGGTGAGGAGACAGTGGAGGGACAAAGAACAACCCAATTAGTCTAGAAGACTGTGGACCCGGTTTCGAATCAACGGGCGATATGGATCCTTGATTTGATTTTAGAGCCGTTCGATCACGAGGAGAGAGAAACCGAGAGCTTGCTCACCATGTGATCAAAGTCCCCACATGGATGATGATGGATGTTGCAATTGCATACCAATGTTGAGAGCATGACCATGTGGTTTAGATGTTATGTTTACATTAAGGGACCTCTTCTTTGGGTAATACTATTGATTATTGATTTCATGTTTTGCCCTTGACATGTGGGGTTTCAGTTTAGGTGATACCCTAATTTATTGCAGTTTTCTGCTAACTCATCAGACATTTTAGACTTTGAATTATAATTGCAGTCTGAATTATTGTCATCATATTCTACTGTTATGTTAGTCTGTTATTTAACTCATTGAACCTGTGTTTTAATTCCTGGTTCTGGGTGAATTCCAGTCAAATTTTCTTAGCACCCTTTTGTTGAACATCTTTTTTGATATTTCGATTTCGTTAATTATTAGCCAAATGTATAAAGAAGGTTCCTACGAACTTTCTCATGTTTCTGCTAAATTGCAAGATTTGCAGTTTCAGGTGCCTTCAATTATGCTACTTCTAGTATTTATTTGATATAGGAAGTTTCATCAGCATTATCCCCTTTTCTTTCCTAGTGGAAGTTGTATATATGACTCATAACTAGTTAAAACTTACTGATATTTTAGTAACTGCTTTAGTTCTTAACATATTAAACTGTCATATCCTGAAAGATCCTAGATGATAGTGCTATAAGGCCTGTAACGATATTCTTCGTTGGACCAAGCTAGAACTCGACATGTCATTTTCAGAAGTTCAGGGATCTGATACTCTTATTATATAAAATTATTGTAAATCTTGGATTTTAGATTATGTAGTTGAGCAGTTGAGCTGATAAACTATCACTCTTAAGGGTGTGACTATTGGGCTTGACATGATGGTATATAATCTGATATTGAAACGACCTGACCGAGCTGATTTTAGTTACTATATTGAGCTTTAAATAGCTGAATTCCAAATAGACTTGAACCGAAGTGATTGCCAAAGTGCGTTACTCATTACCTGAACAAGACCCTACCCGAATTAATTAACATGAAACGACTTCTCCATTGGCTAAAACTGTAAAAACTTTCCAAAAAGTCGTGATCTTTAGTAGTTTCCAAAATTTTATTGTTCATATGTGATAAATCTGTTGTGGTCCTAGATCAGGTTGCAATATAATAAATCCTGAAAATCAACTGCTAAAAATAATATTGTGCACATTTTCTACTAATAAAGATTTGCCACTACATTTTTCTTATATGATTATTGCTGGTACTTGTCACAACAAATGCTGAGATTTTCACGGGCAACTACCCTTCTTTCAACATCCTTTTGCTAATTATATCTTGATGTTGAAGTTTCTCTACCCAGATTTTCAGATTGATCTGTGGCTTAAAAGCGCGTAAATGGTTGTTTTCATTGGTTCGACGAAGAAGATACGTACGTTAAAGATTATCATCCAGGATTGTAGCTGGAAATTCTTCCATCAAAATCAGTTTTGTTGTCCCAGATTAGCAAGTTGCTAATCTTTACCTTAAGATTATGCCTAATATTCTTAATTATTAATAAATTGCAAGTGGAATAAAATTTAATAATACTAATAAGTCTTATTCTTATTGCTGAAGAAGCAGAAAGCATCACATTTATTGATCCTAAGTTTTCCTGCCATACATATATTTGATTTCCCAGCAACAAAATCTTATAATTATCAAGATAATGATGATTAATACTTAATTTGTTTGTCAAATATGTAAAAATTAAAATCTTATCAAGAAGATTGGTGATTAATTAATTATAACGAATTTTCCTAGGGACAAAAAAAATATGGTTTGGGGTTACACATAATTAGCTGTGATCTCTTATTTTTGGCTGTGATGTTTTTTGGCAGATATTTCTCACAATATCTGTACAAGTTCAAACTTGAGGATGAGAGTCATGAGACATGTTCCACCTTGCCAGCGACGTACCAATTACTAAGTGATTACGAAATATCGTGACACATTGATATGTACTTACTATTATGTAGTTTCGCTACTCATGCATGGTGCCCAACTTTTTGTATCCTTTACCTTGAATGAGACGCCGTATGTAACTGAATGATTATTGTAACATAAAAACGGAAGATCAGAGAAAGGGTTTTGATACAAAAATAGTTGAAAGCGTTTAATAATGGTCTACTTGTATTGTTTTATTTGGCTAATATTCTAGATAAGTATTGGTTAAAGCTGATTCATGAAAACCTTAAAATATTGTAACGACAATCTTAATCACGCAAAAAAAGCAGATCACTAGTACATATACAAGTCAACGAAGTCATCTCAAATGAATCGTACATAATAGTAATATGGAAATTCCACCAAATGTTCATATGGAAGCACCTTTAAATTCAAAAAGATGGAGCAACGTACAAGTTGGTATGGGAGACCAAGAAAAGGCAGTAAATGCAAACCAACATTGTCTATTATAAGCCTAACACAACTTTTAGGGGTGTTACCCACATAGCGCTTGTGCACATTCATAAATAGTGGGCTAAAGAAGATTAGATAAGCAATTGCAATTGATCGGACATTTTTGAGGTGTCCTTGTCTTAGACTTCAAAAGATATGTCTTATTAATATTTCATCAATATTTTTATACAAAATTAAACAAAACAAAAAATTAAAAAAAAAAAACATGAATATATAAAAACATATTCCATGGTGCTAAAACCACAAGACAATTTAGGTCCACTTTTTTTATTATTAAGTTTTTGGCCTTTATTTTTCCCATACTTCAATTTTTTTTTTTTGATTCAATTCCCATACTTATCTTTTGATTGTATTGAGAGTCATGTTTTATACTGTATAGTTTTTTAAAAAGGAAAATATAGGCACATTTTTTTGAGTACAAAGGGGTAAATTTAAATATTTTGTGATAAATTTTTAATGAATGTATCTTTGATTTTGTAATAATAATAATAATAATAATAATAATAATAATAATAATAATAATAATAATAATAATAATAATAATAATAATAATATGAATATTAGGTAGTTGAAATTTAGTTTGATATTAATTTAATAAGATCCCAGGATTTTCTTATATTTTAGCATGCAGATTTTATATATATTAGCAAACAAAGAGATACACTTATTATGTGTTCTTTATGTATTAACACTCGAATAAAATAAAAAATCAGTCAAATATGAGTAACAAAAAAAAAAAATCAAATCAAATCAAATTAGACAACATTAAACGTTTCAAAATTCAGATCATAACACAATTTCATGCAAAGAATATCTGCCCTCAATTTAATTTATATATTCAATTCCTTAGTTTAATAAACATTATTGCTCAACTTTATAGTTGTTGTTCTTAGTAATTCTGTTAATGGTTTAATTAAATGCTGCAGGGATTTTTGAAAATTCAAAGTGCATTTTTTTTTTTATGTCAATGGTACTTTATATTTTTCCACTTAAATTCCCACCAAAAATGGAGACCCCACATAGTTTTAGAAGCATAATATGATGTTCCCTAAAGTTTCTTTCAGTATTATTGCTAATGTTCCCAAGCCTGCCATCACCCTCGTCTTGACCGTACGTCCTTTTTGGACCCATCTTCTATTCCGTAAATCCAACCGTAAAAATGATTAATTTGTGTTTCTAATTATCTAATTAAACATTTGTTAATTATTTAGTAACATGAAGATCTAGACATAACATGTGGAATAAGGTACTTTATCAAAGTTTCGGTACATAAGATTATTGATAATAGTTTCTTGAGCTAAAATGAAGTCGCATTAATGTTCGATGACTATGAGATTTACTCCGTAGTGCTTTGATCATTGATTTTTTGGTTCAATTTGGAGTATAGTTTTACATACTACGAACTACAAAGTACGGAGAATAATCGCGAATTCTATTACACTTTGTATACTTCCTCCGTTTCACATTAGTTGCAGCAGTAGACTTGACTCATAATTTAAGAAAATAATAGACTAGGCTTATAGGCTTATAATATAAAGTATTGTTAATAAGAGATATAGAGATAATAAAAAAAAGTAGTGTGGGTGGGATTGGTAGGAAAGAGAAATAATAAAATATTTGTGAAAGTGGGGTTAGTGGGAGAGTGAAATTTTAAAACAATGGTGGGTCCTTTCTAAATATAGTAGTGTTGCAACTAATATAAAATGACCAAAAATAAAAAGTGTTGTAATTAATGCGAAACGGAGGGAGTATATTCGAGTGTGCTTAATACATTTGTGATGAAATTAAAGTGGGTTGGCTTTTTAAGAGATTGGAAGCCTTATATATGATAAACATAACAATCAAACATTTTAAATATATTCTCCTCAAGAAATAACTTATGAATGCATGTTTCATAATGTGATATTTTTTAGTGCAAAGAAAATCATGATGTGGTGATATAGACATAATTTAATCGCAATATATACTTAATAAATGACATAATAGAGTAGCAAATATGCACCTATGAATCCCACCGGTGGGTTTAATTTTCTAACCCACCGATAGGGGAAAATTTTTGTGAAACGCTTCCAAGATCTAACCTGCTCTGATATCATGACAAATTAGGGTGAAAAGATATAATAGAATGACTTGATTACTATTCATCAATAGATAGAGTATATATACAAAACCTACGTTCATAAGATAAGAAATAATCTCTCTAAAAGATATACTACTATAACTATAAATCCTTGAAACATATTTGCTAAATAATATCTTTAACGTAAATATACTTAAATATATTATTCTCTTAATGATATCTACGTAAAATATATCACACATATATTTTTCGACATCTCATATCTCAAACATCTATCAAAGACTAAATTTGGTCATAGTTCTCATGGAAGTGAGACATTATCTTAGGGCCCAACAAAAAGAGAAGAAAAAACGTTACAAAGAAAATTACGCAAAATAAGGAAGACAAAATGAGAGAGAAGGTGATTTTTGATTTTAAGAAAAGAGGTCTAAAAACGTGCTATGAAAATGGAGACAAGTAAGCAAAAACAAGGACAGAAATTGGGGAAAAGTAAATGGAATTTACTGGTTGAATCAAATCCCTATGTCAATGGCCTCTATGCTTCTGGAACATCGAGAAAAAATAGAGAAATTGCAATTGGATTTTGTATTACACTTTATAATTTGTTTTTTAAGAACACATATTATAATAATTTAAGCACTTAATAAACACATTTATTACACCTAGTATAGATTTTATTGTATTTTTTTTACTCCGTATATTGTACTAGGGTTAACTTTTGGGAGGAATTTAACGAGTACATATGTGTGAAGGGAATTTAACGAGTACATTAGCACATGTATGTTCTTGATCTTGCTAGAGAATAAATTTGGTGCTAATAAGAGTAATAACTCAATCTTACCCAAGATGATCATGTACATACACGTCGTTTTACAATTGGGAAAACTGAAAATTAAAAAGCTTCTACCTTTTTTTTTATTTTTTATTTTATTGAGGAAATAAAAAGCTTCTACTTGTAGTACCCCATATGTCATGGCTTGCAAGCAACAAAGTGAATTAAATTAATGTTTCATATAAGCTAAGACACATTTTAGACAAGGTTGATAAATTTTAATATATGAACAACTTATAGTTCCACAATAATAATAGAAATTTATAATTATGTTCGGGTGCTGAATTAGGGCCACAAACTTGCATTTTAAGTATGGGGTAGGATGTCGTCCTTAGTATTTTTATTTGTAATTTTTTCTTGTAAAATTAACCCCTTATTTACCCTAATGAAATTATTTCACTCTTTTTTCCAATTCAAGCACTATTCAAGTTTTAGAGAAATGTTTTCAACCAAACTATTCATAAACAGACATTAGGTAAAAGAATGACCAATTTAATTGTCAAGCAAATTGTTAGAAAATTTGAAGTTGTTTGAATCTTAGTTTAGTACGGAGTTGTAGGCTCAAGAGCAAGGCTCTTTCAAACTTTCTAAAATCAAACTTTTCCATTACATACATAATTGTATTCAATATAATCTCCGTAATTGTATTCTTGCAATACGCACATCAGCTCGCTAGTTATCGATTAAAACAAAGTAAATTCAAAAAAATAACACAAGATTGTTAGATAGATCTTGTTGAATAAGGTTGTATCAAGAGACATTGAGACATTAAAACACATGCATATGTGTCCAAAAACAGGGTAATCTATGTAGTGACAATCACATTATCCATTAGTATTTGGGTAATATGTGATAAATCTATTCAATAAATTAAAGGCCTACAAAACTTAATGGAAATAAAGACCGCAATGAGAAGGACTAAAGTACTTAATTTGAAAGCCACTTTTTGGTAAAAAAAGGATTGAAGCTATTCCTTATTCTTATTGGAAGCAAAAGCCAAGACTTGTCTGTATTTTATGCTCAATCATAGTTGAATGGAGCTAAAAAGTTGAGACAAACCATGTTCAGAAATTAAAGCTAAAGAAAAGGCTATATTGGAGGGCAGGCAGGCTAGCCTTTTTCGATAATAACTCCTCTGTAATAAACGCTATCGTAATAGACAGTACTGTATGAGAGCTTTTTGGTTAAACTGTTATAACTACTAATAAAAATGAACAAAAGTAACATGTAATGTACTTCATATTGTATTACTCCATGCATACTACTCACCTCGCCCCTTAAAAGTTTACTCAAATATCATTTTAGGGTGTCTTTTTAAGTTAGTTCCAGACTTCTTTTGATATGTTTTTAGTTGGTTTTTTATTTTATTTTCTCGCTTCGATCACATGTACGTGTACAAATGGTGAATTTTTTGTCCGATTTGAACCTTAATTAAGTGAATTTTAGAGAATTTTTTTGATAGGTAAAAAAGGACTTTATTAAATATAAATCTCTCACAAGTTAAGTCGACCCGAATTAATGGAGCAATAAATAAAAAGACGGAAGGAGACGACATGAAATGTAGTGTAGAAGTCCATTTTTAAAGATGGTGTATTTTCCATAATATAAAAACCAAAGTGAATAAGATCATCCATGCTCATCGACCATCAATGTCAATGTTGTTGTAAACAACACCACGTACGTGTGGAGTAATAAATGATGAAAGTGAGATGTGGGAACTTTCCACACGTGGGATAGTGGGCCCAACAAGTTCTTGGACTCTTTGAAGAAGAATATGGGTCACAGGCCCACAGCCCATATGGGAAGGCCCTAACAATGTTTCTACTTTATTTTTATTTTTATTTTTATCTAATGAAATAGATGGATAATTGATGCTATATATATGTACATATGGCCTTATTATATAGCCATTCATGATCCTAAGCTATGTTATGTTCTTTATATATGCATGGCCAACCACCACGTGTCATGGACTTTGATTGGTCGTTTGTTATGTCATTGAGATGTACAATCTAAACTTCAATTTACATTTGTAAATAGTACATATATAGATATATATATATATATGTTATGTTATATTGGGCTTTTGAATATAAACAAATCGTACTACTATATAAGTATATAACATGATTGAGAAAGACATTGGTGGTAGCATCTTGCAATCTAAAGACAATCTCATGTTGCTTATTTAATCCTCCAAAGATTTAGCCTAATTCAACCTAATCATCTTTGAGTTATGAACTAGTTAGGTTAACGAAAGCAAAATGATATAACAAGATTATCGAACATTAGTTTCATTAGGAAATTATTTCGTTAGTGATGCTCACGATTTTTGGTTACAAATCCTATTTTAGTATGTTAATTTGGATAATCTATCATCATCACCTTATTTAAGAATGCATGATTTATGCTCAAATTTTCTTACGTGTCACTAACGATTAATTCAAGTGATACTATAGTGTTAATATGACTGCTTATGTTAAATTATATATCTTATATATAGTATAGTATCAAGGGGTTAAAACAATATGATACTTTATTCAATGTCAAGAGGAGACAATATATATTTAAGAATTGGAATTGTTGCGTAGTGTATTGTTTATCCTGAAAATACTATTTCTAATCAAGTCTTTTACTCACAAGACATGATATATAGCTTTGTATTTTACTAAGCTAGAATCCAATCTGCTTAGCTTACTTTCATTAAATTAAGCTTTAGTTAAGAAGGAAAAACAGATTTTTGCTGAAAATATAAGTCATTATTGTTGAGCTGAACTTATTTATCAAACTCAACTTATTCTTGTTGATCATTTTCTCAACATAACACTATTCACTCACTCCCCTTTGACCGTGTTTTGTATTTTATACGTAATGATTGTCATGTGAGATCTTGTTAGATTCGTCACGATATATATTTTCAAAATATCAACTTTATAATTTTTGTCTATCAATATTAAAGATATTATTAAAGTTGTGCATTGTCAAACGTGACTAAAGAAACAGATGAAGTAACTCTTAACATTTTCAGAATTAGAAGAGGAATGCACAGATATGGAATGAAAATAGGGAATAGTATTAATTGGTTTCCTCTTTTATAAAACCATGCATATATATAAATAAAAATACTTGGTAGAAGTATATACAAGTATAATATAATAGTGATCCATTGACCAAAACAATAGAAGATAAATAAAATAAGAGGCAGTGTCATTAACGAACGCAACTACCAACTATAAATTGCACCGTCAACCAACAGCATTGTTTGTGCAATGATGGAATCTCTGGCCGCAATATCTTTTTTATTTTAACAATATATTAATTACTTAATCAATTAATTGATTAATTATCTATTTATTTAGTAATTAATTAATCTAGCTAGGCTGTTTCCACTTTTATTTGATGTGTTCACACATCTAAAATACTGTATTATCATTACATTTGCCTCCCTAAATAATTCAATACGAGTAAATTGTATTCTCTTTTGCAAGAAATATCGATCAAATAAATAATTTTCTGACAAGTGAGACATTTTTTTAAAAATCATTCTTTCCTTCTGATTTTATTTTTATACTCGTATAAAAAGAGATATAGATGTTATATATTGTGCAATGTAGCAGGCTTATAAAATACTTGGTCTGCCTCTGTAATGTGAAATACGGAGTGTACTTATTATAACGGAATATTAGATCATTTTTATTGGTGAGATTCGATTTGGGTCTTAAAAATCTTTCGTAAGTTTTATCTTCAATGTGATTGGTAAGTGTAATACTCAATTCTATCTTACTTTTAGAGATTGACTCAAAGTCCAATGGTGAGATACTCCATGAGTCTCGACCAAAAAAATAATTTCAAAGCACACCAGTACACCACCCATTATTCACTATTATCTTATAAAATAGAACTTTTTAATTTTTTTTTTATAAATCTAAAAAAAATCAACAAATTTAACCTACAATTGCTCTCATTTTTAATAACTCGTCAAATAAGGGTCTCTTTTAACAACAATCTCTCCTATTGAGCCCCTATTTGAATCCCATTGGATATCCTTTTCGATTTTTTTTTTTTTTTCTTTTTTTGGGTATTTTGTACGTCATGTAATTTTAGTTTTCTATTAAATTTGCCACCCGGGAACGTAGAATCCAAAAACTAGTTATGCTTTATTTTCTTGTTGATTACATAGCCAATACTAGATCGAGGATTAATTATATTCTTCTTAGTTAATCCAAATTTAATACATACGAGAGTACTACATAGGAAAATCATACTTACAACACATTTAACCAACAGGTAATCACCTACATTATTAGTTAATGACCAACCAATTCATATAATTATATATTAATCCCCATATATACTAATTAATAATAAAATAATTCAACTATTTAAGAAGATAAAACAAAGCAGAAACGTAAATAATAATAATACATACGTACTATACATGTATATGATTCCATTTCTTTCAATTCACTTGCCCTATCTATCTTTTCCTTTCCAAATCCTTTCAAAAATCAAGTTTCTATCATATCGAAAACCAAACAAGTTGTTAAGTATGGAAGATTGGAAGAGTGTATCCTCAATCTCGATCAATCCGCAACTCAAATTATTAATAAAGGCTTTTAAGTGTACTCAATAGTTCCCTTTATGTCGGCAACAATGAGCCAAAACCTTGCTAAATTGTCAAGTTATATTATGGTGGATCCACCTTATATATATAGGTGTCACGACTCACCTTAATCAACATTTACTACTTCTTATTAATTTATTAATAAATAATGGAGAATGTATATTTACTACTTATAATTGTCATATTTATACATGCATGTTCTAATTCATAATGTATTGTAATGTTAGCATAAATAATATTCTTATAGTAATAAGGGATAGCTTATTAATTTTCTCAAAAAAAAAAAAAAAAAAAAAAAAAGGGATAGCTTATTAATTATTAGAGAGGAGGGTATGTGCCAAAGAATGTTGGATTCACCATTCATTTAAATTGGAGAGTAACTTTAAGGGAAATGCCAATTTTTTTTGGATATGTTAGATGGAGTGAGATAATACTAAATAAGTAGAGTTTAATTTTCACAGGTTTTTTTTTAAAGAATAATGACTTAATATTAATAACATGTATTCTATTATGAGGTTTGTTATTACATGCATGCATCCTATAATGAGGTTTGTTATTACATGCATCCTATGGGAGCAGCCACTATTGAAAGAAAGATGTATATATACGGCTCGAATGAGGTTTACATTTGATTAGTTAATACGGAGTAATATATAACGATTCATTCATCATTCATTTTATCTCAGTTCAATTCAAATTTAAGCCAGGTCATATTCATATACATATTATAAAGTAATGATATTCAATCTAAATCATATGTATTATCAATCAAATTTAGGGTTCACTACTTGACTCTTAATCCTTGGGTCATATTCATACATAATATAAAGTAATGTTATATGATATTCAATCGATCTAATTTTACAATGTCTACATACCAATATACTATATATTACTTTGAATACAAGTATATATGCTACCATATAACATCGTAGTATGATAATGCATGTGTACTCCGTAGTACAATCAATAATTACAACAAAATACAAGGATTTAAAGAATGACTACTGAAGAATAATAATAATAATAATAATAATAATAATAATAATAATAATAATAATAATAATAATAATAATAATTACTCGTATTATTGGTATATGATTGTTAAACAAATGATGTTCCCCAATAAAGATTCTCAATACACAATTAAGTTAAACCAATGCATTGAGACGTCGAGCAAGAGTTCATTCGCAGTAGAATTAGTAGTAGAAGAAGAGTGTTAATGTAAGGAATTAAGGTGGATAATAATGAGTTAGTTAGCTTAGTTAATAAGGTGGATAATCGCTAATTGTGGTTGCGCAGGTACAGGGGGGAATCCCCTGCAACAGTGCACATGGGATTAATTTTGATAAATTGAAGAAGTTGACACTTTTATAACTACATAAGTTTACATACTGCCCTTCCCACTTCCCATCACATGCTTCCATCCCACATGCCTTTCTTACACTTCTGTCCCACTCCTTTATACCTACATTTTATTCTATGTATACATACCTTAATTATTATTACATGTATTATCTATCCTATAATTATATATATACATACAATTTAATTTGTGTTATTGTGTATATGTTACATCAATGTTAAGTTTATGATGAGTTTTTAAAAATTATTAGAGTGAGGTCTATATAGAATGAAGGTGTATATAATAAGGTATATATATTACGGAGTATTAAAAGTTAACATAGGAGTATAAGGTCATCATTGTCATCTTATTTTTTTTGGTAAAGAAAACCGATTGCTACCACTTAATAAAACTAAATTGATCATATGACATGAAAAGAATTTTACCTTAATCTAAGTTCACATTACTAGCTAATAGCCTAACATATTATATATATACCTAATGATGATAATGAATATACAAGTAGTTAGCTTAAACCTAATAGATTTGGTTATAAATACAAAATCAATCTTGGTAGTAGTTACACGGGATTCCATAATCGTTAAAAAGCTCATTATTCCGGGATTTTCCTCATTGACCCCGGGATAATGGTCCCTATCTTCTTTCTCATAGACAAATTGCAACTATATGACTAATTATTTGAGGTAATTATTACTATAATCTTCTCTTAAATTAGGTCAGTTAAGTTAATTAATTACGCCACTACACTATTTTTTGCATGCTCTTAAAGACATAACTGTGTGTAGTACTATAGTAGTGTAGTAGCTACGTAGTACGTACGCTGCTAGCTAAATGATGAGCTAACTTGTCATTTATAAGCTCATGCACCCAACGCAAGCTAGCTATATATACATATGAATAGATGCAATTAAGAGTTTTTAGAACACAATATATATAGTTATATACCATGGATTGTACAGATTATAGTTACCAAAAAAAAAAAAAAAAAAGTTTAAAAACACCCTATTTACAGAATAATTCATATTATCCGGCCTCTTAAATTTCATTTCAAATAATTCACTAGCATTCACGTCTGACTTTTAATTAGATTATAGAATTTTTCTCTACATATAATGGTTGATAAAAGTTATCCAAGTTCAATTTAAACTACTACAAAATTTTATAAGGGTGTGTTCTATTCACTTATCTGATTTTTACTTATCTGCATGAACTAATATTTTCTTTAAAATATAAGTCTAGTTAAGTTCAAATAAGTTCAATTTAATTTAGATAGGTTAAAACAAGTGAAAGCTATTAAGTGAATGAAATTAAAGTTTGTTCAAATAAAAAAAAAATTGAATGTTAAAGAACATATATATACACCCTTGTTTTGTATGTTGATTGAATTTGAGTTCAATATTGTTGTATACTATTATGATGTGAATAAACAATTTAGACAAGTCTGATCCACTCCCCTCGCGCTTATATTGATTTTAGTTCACCAATTTTTCACTTATTTTAGAAAAATTAAGCTCATATTTAAGCTAAGTTAAGTTTAAGCTTTGCTCTATGACTTTGTAATGGGTAATCTCAATAATGCAAACAAATTATTAACCTCAATTATATAATATCTTAATTTTGCACTCAATGCCTTAATTAATAATATAATGTTTAGGACTAAATTTAGACCATGATTATTATATATAATAACTATAGGAAGTAATAATAAATATATAATTAAAAGTCTTGGAAGTGAAGGAATCTTAGGTTTAATAATGTATTGAATTGTATTATAAGATTAGACATATTTTTGGTATAAACATAAGAAGTCAATCAAGCTAATTAGCAAGCTCTAATATAAGCATAAAAATAATAAAGTACTACAACCTTGTCCACCAAGTACACAAAAAAGCATGTGAAAGTCCTTAATTACAAAACAGCTTGGTGCTCCTCAAATAGAAGCATTGGGCATAATTTGTGTTAATTAGTACTAAGTGTCCTTAAAGTTAATTATTTTAGAGTAGCAAAATTAACAGAGCATGTAATTAAAAGCTAGGTAGGGTCATAACCCAACATCTGAATTTGCCCTTGTTTTTCTTCCTTATATTATATGCTTGCAATTGCCTCCTTTTGTACGTCAAGGTTTACGAGAGAATTCGAGATCGACTCTTTCATTTCCCACTTGCGGCGAAAATAAATCTAATTGCATGGCTAAGGCCAACCTATTACTTCCTTCGTCTCTCAAAAGATTTCAAATAAGAGAACATGTAGAGACTGAGGGAATGTTTAATAGCTATTGGCTCTAATTGCTGAAAAATGCATGTCAAAGAGTCTTGTTGTGCATCTTGGAAAATCTCCAATACCTCTACGTATATGATTGAGTATGATACCTAGCCACTTCGAGGCAGGAGATATGCAACATGGTGTCATTCTCATACCAGTCGTATGTACCATAGCCAATTCTAGTTACAACGCCTAGTCTAATCATGCAAGTGCGTGACATGCTATCGTATATTCATATAATAGCCATGCAACTCAAACGACCTATGTTAGCTCGTTCGTACCAAAATTGAAAAAAAAAAAAGGAATTAGATATCTCTATGAATCGAAAAAAAAAAAAACACTTGTGCTATTCAAAATTGTTATTAGACCATTACAGACCCTTTTATCCATTTCATGTATGTATTGACAATTGAGCAAACATTAGTCGAGTCACAAAATCTAGTCCATAGGATGATACATGCAATGTTGTGCACTAGAAAAGACCCACCAATTTAAGGTGATTGTGAAAGGCTAGGTGGGTAGACCAAGTTAATTTGCATTTATTTAATATACTCGTATTAGTGAAAGGCACCTAGCATGATATGTCTTCCTACATTTGTGTGGTTTAGGAAATTTGTGTAAAAGTATGAAAATGAAATTTCCCACTATTTTTCATAATTTTACACAAGAATAGCCAAACCAGAGTTTGGTGTTCTAAATCCCACTGTTACCAAGTATTATTCTCTACCTTATTTGGTTATTCTCTTGCTTTTGCCCATGTCATAGCCTATTTAGTGTGAGCCAATTAGCTGACACATTAGAATTGTACTTTTGAGTTTTGCCTCTTTGATCTTGCAAAAAGATAATCGTTGATGACCTAATCTATTGAAAAAAAAAAAAAAAAAGCTTCAAATGAAGCTTCATTTTGCATGCATGAAATTTGACATATGGTTATGAATTGAACTTGGTTTACCCGTCTTGATGACCTATATGAGTACCACTTGGACATTGTACCACATTAAAGGCAGGTGCGAGGAAATTTGCTTGTCGTATGAGCTAAGTTATGTACTACTCTATATAACTAACTCCCGCTGTAAATTAGGTATTATAGTTTTGAAACTTTAATTTGAGATGTTATAATTAAGAATGTAACATGATTTTATATAGATATATAGTTTGTATTATGGTCCATTAGCTGTTAATCCTCTCTCATCAAACACTTCTTAGTTCTTTGTTCAAAAAAAAAAAAAAAACTTCTTAGTTCTTACGGATTACCAAGTAAAGCTCAATCTTTTACTTCCAAATTAGCTTAATTACTACCTTGAATAAGATATTAAAAGGAGAATTAATTTAGAAGATATAATATATTAGATGAAATATGATAAATTATATTCTTTCAACTAATTGAATAATATTTGTAACTATTAATTTTGAATCATGGGGACATTTAAAATTAGTTGTACGCAATAAGTAGCCATCAGGATTATATTATCTCTAGACTCCAAACAGTAGTGTTCTCTAGATCTTAAACCTAGTGGTACATATATATACATAATGAATCGCGATTGCTATTTAATTAATATATTTAATTTCAAATCAACATCAATTTATCATACTAACAAAATGAACGAATGAGACATAACATAATCAACAAAACAATATATATGAAGTACAATTCAAATGACACATGTATGATTTATTATATATATGTAAGTATATATTGTGTCATAAAAACATCTGTAAGTTAAATTTATGTATGTTCTAGTATGTACTACTCGTACTTCTTCAACAACTATGAGAAAGATTTGCTCAAAAATTCACCTTTTCATTTTTTTTCTTTTAAAAACATGTTGACCCCTTTTCTTTTCTTTAGTATTTTATGTAGCATGTGCATAAAGAAAAAGAATAATATATATTCTCAAATCCGTCAACAAAATATTAGAAAAAAGACTCACAAACAAAAAGAAAAAAATTTAGCATGTAAAGTAGCTAATTAATTAACATCATTAAGCAACGAATATATATAATCAATTACAGCTAATTGCACTTCGCTTAATTTGCTACAATTAATTGCTAGTTAAAGAGGGAGAAATCGATCATTAATCTTTTTAATTATGGGATAATTTTTTGCTTTATAGGTTTTCCAAATGTACAACAACGTAATACTTGGTCAATGAATTGAACGACATTATATTATATAGGTTAGTACATAAAAATAAGGTAGCATGCATGGTAAGTGTCAATAGGTGAAAGGTATTTCCTTTATACGCGTGCTAAATGTATGATTATAATGATGTGATGCTGATAGAAGAATTATTCATGTTGGTTTATGCCGTGTAGCACCTTTTCGTATTCCATTCCCATCACAATGTACAGTAATTCCCTCTTTGATATAACTCGTAAGTTCGTAATATTCTCGCTTTTTTAGATCAAACTTTGATAATTGTGAAGTTTACGATGTTTATTTTAAAACAGAAGGAATAAATAACATTATATGAATCTTTATGAATATATACACTAATTATATAGCATATATATTATATATGTACTTGTAATTTTTTTTTTCCAGCAGTTTAAGAGTAATTTAGTAATGAAATTAGACTAAAAGTGAAGATATATCACATAATTAGACTACACAAGTATCACATGAGTCGCCATCTAGTCAAATACTCAAAAGAAGTTTTCTTTTTAACTGTTGATAAAATCATAAGCCATTATAGCTATGAAGGCTAAAAGTTCTAGCTAATAAGTTTGTGAGACACTTCATTTTCCATTACAGTGTCAATTTAGTAATTTGGAGTTCTATGGCCTATCCCACTTCATGTCCCATCTAACTAGCATTTTTCAAGCTATCAAATCATGTTAATGGTCACACAATTAAGCTAGTGATTGATCGATGGCAAAAATAGAATTACTAAGACATGCATAAATTATACTCGTACTTCGTATTTCTATATAGTAAATGATTCAAATCGCCTGATGATTATTAATTCTTAGTAATGATAGTACTCTCGACGTTGTTAATAGGGTTAAATTAATACTCCATAAATCAATTACATGTTAAAAGGATTACCTTAATTTGTACTCCGTGATAAGATTGTAGCAAACTACCTTGCAGGAATTTTAATGGTAAACTACATGCCGTTTAGAATGCAACACGTAAGACATAACTCTAATTTAATTCTTAATCAAGATAAGATTGGTAATTACCCAATGCATGCATCTACACATACGTAATCAAGCTATGAAAATTGCAAAGGATATTTCTAGAATGAGGAGTTGTTAGGCTTAGGAGGACTCAATCTCAAATCCCATGAAAACCATATTATAGTATAATTTTATACGTACTCGAACATTGAAATATGTAAAGCAAATAAAAAAAAAACATGAAAAAGTGATAAAAATAAAATTACTTGTTACGTAAAGAATGAAATTACAAGGCCAAGGTAGAAAATGTGAATCCCGTGAAAGACAACGAACTTTATACGAGGATTAAAAAAGGAGTTGATTTCCCAATATCCAACTCTGCATGCAGGCTCCAAATTAGTAGCTTGGCTCCTTAATTGGCAGCCATTGCCAACTGGATGTCGTGTCCACTTATTTTATTTATTTATTTATTTATTATTCCACCTATTTTTATATATTTCCTCTTTTATTATTATTTCTCCCAAAAATATTTAGTATTAGATTGTTTTGTATGTGGTTATATATAATGATATAACTATATAAGGGTGATTTTCATTTTTCTATCCATTACTTGCTATTTTCTATTTGCGGACTAATTATACTACGTATTTACTGATTATATTTTTATGCTCACTGAATCGAGTTATTGACTTCTAGGTGGATGTCAGTCAACTAATTAACATCTCGCTCGTAAAAAGAAAAAAGGACAAGAAACGAAATATGACTCTTTCGAATACACAACACCCCCTTTTGAGGCCTTATACAACAACCATTTTTGTTGAAGAACTCGGCATCATGCATTAAGGTTAAATAAATCACACAATTTTATTTATTTATTTATTTTTATAACGTTCACTCATTTTGAGTATCAACTTTTGCATTTTAAGAGTATAATTTGTGTATGTTTTGAGCTAAACATTTTATGATCGATGTCAAAGTCAAATTGATGCAAATTTTAAAGTAAATTCATGTTCATTCATTCAAAAAACACTTACATCAATATAAGAAGATTTATGAAAACAATATATGAAATTTTACAAGATCATTTGACTAAAATTGTGTAAGTAGAATTAATAATTAAAAATAAGCTGAAACTTTTTATTATTCAAATAAAAAAAAATTGTTGAAATTATCAATCAGCAGACAATGCACCAATCAGCCTATTTATTGCCCACATGTCCCAAAACCTCCCCCCTTCTCTTTATCCCACAGCTTCCTGTTACATTCTCAATTTAATTATTATTTTTGTGACACTTAATAGTAATAAGTAACATTATTATACAATATAACAGAATTATTCTTTATAATAATTTAAACAATAATATTATCAAAAAATTAAAATTCCCAGTAATAAGTATAATAATTGTAGTATCATTATTATCCCCTTCCCCACAATCTATTATCATATTATATAATATTATATTTTATCATATAGTATTGTATTATAAATATATGTATATTTTGTAAAAATTTCATATTTAAAAAGAACCAACCAGGAAGCAGCATATACAACCCAACTAAACTATAGAGGAGAGAGAAATTAAAGAGAGTATTATTATACACAAACCATTCATATATATACAGAGAGAGGGGTCAAGAAAAAGGGAGGAAATAAACTAAGCTAAGCAAAAAACATTATAAATATTTATTAACCAACCATCAAAGTTATTAGAGAAGAAGAAAAAAAAAATAATAGGGGGAAGAAAAATTAGAGAGAAATTGAAATAGAGAGAAAAAATGGAAGTTGGTCTGAAAATGGAGGAGACAGAGCTGAGCCTTGGACTAGGACTCGGGTTCGGGGTTCGAGGCGGTGGCGGTGGCGGAGGCGAAAAAGGTGAAGCTGGTGTGAAGAGTGGTGTTGGAAGTAAAAGAGGATTTTCTGAGACAGTTGAGTTGAAACTGAACAATAGTTCTGAATCAAAAGAACAGACTGCAACATCATCTCCCTCGGATCTGATGAAAAATGATAAAGCTGCTGCTTCTGATTCTGCTGCTAAGGAGATTTCCTCTAAGGTTAATGTTGATCCTGTCAAGCCTCCTGCCAAGTAAGTTTTTTGTTATTTCATTAATCATTTTTGTATGTATTACCTTCGTTAATTTTTAGTTGCATTTAAAAAAAAAAAAAATTGTCTAACAAATAATACCCTTTGTTACAACTAAAAATTAATGGATGCAGTAATTATTTTCGTTTGAGGTGTTTTTTTTTTTTTTTTTTTTAATAATTCTTCATAAACATAATGATTTGTGGGTTATATAATGAAAATTAGTTAGCTAGCTAGTTAGGTTTCCATGATTAATTTGGTGCAAAAAAAAAAAAAAAAAAAGGTTATTTTGCTTATATAATAAGTTGATCAAGAGTAGTAAGATATACATATATATGATGATTATTTTCTTGTTACGGTAACTTAGACGATATGGTGATATTTTTCTACTCCAATTGACGATGTATGTATTTTTTACAACCAATCGATATTTTTGTTATAAAAAATAGGGATGCTCGACCATGTGGTGTTATTGTAACGAAAAACAAAACTTAAATAATGATCTATATCGGTGAGATCGATATGAATTTGATTGCATGCATCGTCGCATCGAATCTTGAACAATTGATTGAGATATTTGCAAATACTTCGAACAAGTATATACTAGTAAATCAATTAACAAATCAATGTTAAAGCAAGAAAAAAGAATGAATAAATTAGTATAGAGTATGGACAGTTTTGCAATAATAGTTTGCACAAATTGAAGGTCTAGGGAAGAAGCAAAAGTTCCGCCAAAAGGGCCGTTTGGTGCTGCATATAATATATTATTTCTTTATATTATATTTTTTGTGTAACATCTTTGTTGATGATAAAAGTAGAATTCTAAATTAAAATGTTTTATTAGTCTAAAAAATTACTCCGAATTTTTTTCATCTATATGTACATCAAAGTTGGGGATAAAGCTAAGGTAACTTATTAATTATGGTAAATTTCATGAATTTTAAAGACAAAAAAGAACTCATAATCAGTATCATATGCATGATTTAGCTCTTAATTACTTATGAAACACATAATATGAATACACACAAAATTTGATTAGGAAATCAAATACTTGCATAACATAATATAGCATAGATCAGATTTAATAAACTTGTATACAGTTTGTTTCTGTAAAGGCGAAATATAATAACTTAACATGTATGTATTGTTACGTTAATAATGTAGGACACAAGTTGTGGGTTGGCCACCAGTGCGAGCTTACAGAAAGAACATGCTGGCTGTCCAAAAGAGCACCGGTGGAACGGATTCCGAGACAGAGAAGCCAATGAATGGCGGTGGTGGAGCCCTTGTGAAGGTGAGCATGGATGGTGCACCTTACCTACGTAAGGTGGACTTGAAAATGTACAAGAGTTACCAAGAGCTTTCTGATGCTTTGGGCAAGATGTTCAGCTCTTTCACCATAGGTATATTCTACTCGCATATACTTTATTATCCATTTATAACATAAAATACGAGTTACATTCAAAGATATATGCATACTTTATGTTCATTGGTTGCATAAAAAATTACTCGTAATATATTACTTATTTCAACATGGATAATTTACTTGTTTTGTGATTGTGTCTAGGCAATTATGGTGCTCAAGGGATGATCGATTTCATGAATGAGAGCAAGCTGATGGATCTCCTTAATGATTCCGATTACGTACCAACCTATGAAGACAAGGATGGAGATTGGATGCTTGTTGGTGATGTCCCATGGGAGTAAGTTCATTCCCCATCATGCATAATCCTTTATTGAAAATATTAGTAATTGTTACTTGATTATCATTAAGTAACATTATATTCATGTTGTGATCAATATATATTGATTATCTTATAATTGTGTATAAATTTTATTTTACCAGGATGTTTGTGGATTCATGCAAACGACTTCGTATCATGAAAGGAAAGGAAGCTGCTGGACTTGGTTAGTGATAATTCTTTCTACTATCAATAATCAATTAATTGCTCAACTGGAAATCATTCACATATATTATATGAATGAAAATATAATTGATAAGGATGAACGTAGTCCATTAATATCGAAGTTATCATGTTATCACTTTGCATGCATAATTGAGCTATTTATAATTGAGTTATTTATTATTAAATAAATAATCAAACACTTGAATAATGCAATTGCCTTCAAAAACACTATAACCCCCCTTAGAATTTAGTCTTCATATTACAAGCTTAAATCATACAAAGTACTTTGCATTGATATGAAATCGAATGAAATTATCCCCTACTTCAAATATGTGGTTAATTTAAGTCGAGTCAGATTCTTGAATCGTCCGACATTGAAATGAAACCAACCGGTAGGAGCCTAATAAAACACCACCCACCCTCTCACAAACACTTATTTGGGCCTAAAAATATATGAGGGTCCAATCAAAATTTATGATAAACATCATGCATGGCATGAATTCACCTAGTACAATTCTCATTACTTCTACATACATTACTATCCCAAGTCTCCTTTACAAGTCTTGTTGGTCGGATTTCTTTAGCCAACTAAGCTAGTTGATACTATACATGAATTTTCTTGATTAATCTTGTTGATCGAGTATAACCTAACGAGTTGATATTGTACGTTGTCAGCTCCAAGAGCCATGGAGAAGTGCAAGAACAGGAGCTAAACTAGAAAATGGTACATCAGCCTGCTCCTTTGATCTTAAGGCCAGCACCAAAAGTCAGTTTAAAGAGGGTACCGAGCCTAACAGATGGATTGAGCAGGGTGAATTTGTAATTTCATGTGTACTTGTTTTCACCCCCTTTTTTTAAAATTTTTTTTGGATTTCTTGTATTATGATTTGATATAGATTTATCATATTACTACTTTTAAAAGTCTGTGAGTTGTATGGTGCTGAAATTTATGACTAGACATAGAAACAGTAACTAAATTGTGTCCACAAGTAAGACTATGTTTGGCCCAATATGTTTATGTTTATGTTTATGTTTTTTTTATTGTATTAATTATATTTTGTTTGGCTTTAAAAATACAATAATTGTAGTTTAAGTCATGCTGCTTGTGATAGCAATCAATGGGGTTGATAACAATATTCCTTTTGTTCTCTTGATATAAATAAATACTGTTAGTATGACAATTAATTTAATTTTGTTTATTACTCGTATTTCATATGTACTTCATATCATCTATCGTGATTATTAATATTATTATGACTCAGTTTCCTCCCTTCGTTTCTAAATGTTATCTAACTGAGACTTTATCTGTGAGACAATCACCGTTAGAATAGCAACAATATTGCGAGATGTACGTGATTAGTTCCTTGGCCTCGCTCTTTTTCATTGGATTCTTTGAACCAAACAATGCCCTTATAATAAGGTGATTTATTAAAATAGTTGTCTGTATCAATAAATAATAGAAAAGTGGGGACTGAAATAATGTGCATGTTCCATGAGTTGGCTAAGGAAGGGAGCAAGATCATGTGGATGTTGATGGGGAGGTTGGCATTTATATATCTTTGCCTATCTGTTTAGGCCGCTCTATATATATTCTTCAATTATGATGTAGATTGGTGCTTTCAATGTTAATAATTTATCCTAATTATACTTTTTTTTTTTCTCACTATATATCTATTTTTCTCATTTAAAAGAAAAAAAAAAAAAAAGTATACTATTATATGAAGAATAGTTTTACTACATATCAAAATTGGTACGATTAAGGAGAATTATGCCGTTATTTTTTGGGTAGTAAAGACTAAAGAGGGGGGACCAATGAAAAAAAAAACTGAAGCTAAACAGTTACAAAGATTGAAGCTACGTACGTTATCTTAAAGAAAGTATATGATATTTTATGTTTGGTCTGTCGTGGGATTGGGATAGAAATAATAAAATAATACGCGCTGCTAATTGAAAAGAAAAGAAAACTTGTAGGTTGTGTTCGATAATATCTTTTAGTGGTGTTTCGACTTGATAGTTCCAAACATTAACGTATGCTCGTATAGCAAAGTTGCCGGTAGTATTAGTTTTAGCTTATAATTAACATTTGAGATAGCTTGCTCCAAATAAACTTGATGGTCAATGTGAGATAGAGCCTCTACAAACTAAGAAATTTAAATTCCTTCATCTAGCAAAATCTCTTGCATTGGTTTCTTGAAATAAATGTTTAATTATTAAAGGTGATAATCTTTGTGTTATCAACTCTGTCAAACGGATTTCACAAGATTTATTGATCAATTTAACTTGAAGGTGACAATTTTTGTGTCATCAACTTTGTCGAACACTACACGAGATTAATTCGTCAATCAACAGCATAATTGGAAATCCGAAGTTATGAACTACAAGTAGTGGTCTTTTTTTTTCTTTTTTCTTTTTTTTTTTTATGTTGTTTGGGTTTTCCTCTAATAATTACAATTTTTTTTCATCATTTGCGACAATGAGTTAGGTCGGTTATTTTTAAGAGCTTAACCAACCTAGCATTCTTTCATCGTAAACAAACAAATTTTATTCTGAGTTCCACCACTATATATATGTCAATGTCACAAAAAACAATTACTGCCAAGGACTAAAAATCATGTAGAGGTATCCTAGCAAATAACGCAAGATGTTTTTCACCGTTAATAGTGAAAGCTTATACATCACTTTAAGTTGTTGGCATGAAGTATTGCAAATTTGCAATCAATAAGAAATTCTGAAAACATTCAATACGTTTTAAAGATTTTAGCAGTACTCTTAGAAGTATTATAGAGGTTTCTTCCCTTGGATATAATTAACTTTGAATTTTGTATAGTACTTGTATATATTTAGTAACCTTAAGCATTAAAAAAACTCCAACAAACCGACTTTCGGACACATTACTTCCATGTTCATAGATCCATCTTTGGATGGAAGTTGAACTTTCACTCAAATGGTTTTCAAAGGTACATTTAATTGGCCAGACATTGAGGCAAAATTGTGTTCACAGCTTTAGATCTAGTCTTTATGACAAATTGACTCTTACTCGATATTCAAATGCATAACATTAATTATAACTTAAACTGATAGAATACAAAACCAATTCTAAGGGTTCAACCATCATTTTAAGCATGAAGTTGTTTTGGCTATTTGATACGTATATAATATCAAGAATTGACGTAATAATAAGAGTAACTGAATATGAGTCAATCATATCAAAACCAAATCGAATGACTCAATAACCAAACACCTCCCAAATCAAACCAAATCTAAACAGCCTAGTTGATCACATCTACCAATTCACGGGATCATAAAAGGGTAAAATATTAACAATTTTATCGACTAGAGAGACGGTTTCCAAAAGCCCTACAAGAGCTTTTAAGACAAAATGGCAAGGAGTTGATAGAGTAGTAATGGAGTAGGGACAATAGCCTAGATTAGAATGCATAAGTAATCAACATTAACGAGGAGCAAATTGGTGATACTGCCATGTACGGTTGATCTATAACTTTTGCCTCAATTCAGGGAACTGAGTTCAGTAAATTACTCTAAAAGTTTTGTTGACTATCTTTCTTGGATCACGCGTAGCACAATTTCCCATATTACCCTTTATGGAAATAATCAAAGTATAGCATTGTTTTTATGAGTGGAACAATTTTCAGCAAATTTTGACAATCAAGTTTTCTTGGAGAGATCCAAGGATTTAGGAGGATCAACTATTAAGTTAAAAAGTCAAGTGCCTACATTTCTAAGTAACTAAAATTCAACCCCTATTTGACTTTTATTGTTTCTCCTAGTACTAATTTTTCATCAATTTATTTGAATGAAGTCAAACAAGTTCATGATCGATCAATGAGATTATGAGGTTTCGATTGACCTTATTAGCAAGTCCGCGTTTTTCTTTGATTTCATGATCATCTCCGCGTTGGGACGATCGTTGTAATCTATCTGCAACATAGAATTTGTATCAAAAGTTAGTAATAAGCGTTAAAATCCGATTCAAATCTTTTGTCCCACTTTTATATGTTTTGTCGATCTTTTTTATTGCTTTGTGTTGCTAATATTAAAGCCCTACCACTAATTTTCTAGAAAATGGCATTCTACTATACAAGTGGTGCAAAATAGTGGGAGAGAGCATTTTATTTCGCCAAAAAATAGATTCATAGGACTTACCCGCCATTTCGCTTCATCATAAGACCTCCCAGCTGAAAGATGCATTGTACCAAAAGGAAAAATCAGTATTGGCAATTAGATTAATATTTAAACACCAAATGTAAGCAAGAATACATACACTTTGACATATGCCGTTTCAGAACCCGTTGCATAGATGTGTCGAGGTTAACATCAATGAACCTGCACATTCACAACAGCAATATCACTTGAAATTGCCGAATCATTCTTATAGTTTTTGTAGTGCAGATTCATAGAACAAAGCATGCATTAGCTTAAACACCCAGTTGAGTATGCTTTCTTCTGACTCGATAGCGTATTTTTTAACTCATCCTCTAATGTCTAAAGCTCTTAGAGAACCATTAGTATTGCTTAACTACTAGAACATCCTTCAGAAACACCCTGGTCAATCACAGACTGAGCCATTCTTCTCAAAACCAGGCGTAACAGAAAATACCTAAATATCAAGTTCCTAAGGAGAATTGTGAAAAGTATCAGGTATGACGAAACCATACATATTTGTAAATTTATAAACAAACTCTTAGCTAGTCAACAAACTCTTAGTAAACTAGCTAAGACATGCTTGTAGTTGCAAAACCACCTGTTACAATGAAAAAACAAGTATTCCCCCTATCAATAGTCACATACTTGGAATAATATTTTAGAATGTCCGAAACAAAGGTTGCCATCTTTCCTAAATCAGTAATGGTCTGTGATTTGACTGGTTTAAAATACAGTTAATACCATTAAGTGATTAAAGATAAGAGTTGGTGGAGTGATTGAGTGATCCAACTATTACAAGGGGTCTTTTAGTACAATTGTATTATATCCTATATTAATGATGGGTTGGAACAATTGACATTTCCAAACGGAGTAATTCTTTTTTACAAGCAAGCAAGACAATGCAGATAAAGTTATGGGTTCATTAATTTCATAATATCCCTCTAAGTAAAACATTTAGGATCAGATGCTGCACATCTGCCACCTAGAATCTACAAATATAATTTTGTTTGCATCACAATTTGTTACTTCTCACTTAAATTCAGACCAAACTAGAAGCATCGTATTAACAAAAAGATTTACCATTTTTCGTCGAACATGGAAGATATATCTTTCCAAACCTTTTCATCTAGGAGCAAGTAATTTCCTTCTACAATCACAACTTTGTGCCTGCAGACAAGAAACTCAAACAAAGACTTGTCAACTTTCTCCTCAATTTCAGTTGCTACAACTCGTGAAAAGTAAAACAGAATTACACCAAAATTATAGTTAAAGTTGATCTGGAAAGAGACGCCTATCCGATGCAGATCCAATCAGTTTCAGCATTGGGTCATTCTAATAGGGATATCTGACATAAGATAAAAACGCTAACATTTTATGGTTTCCTATCAGAGAACAAATTTGGCATATAGAAGTTCCATGAGTCTTTAACTACTTACATTATCTTATACGGAGTACAAAAAAAGGTTTGTGGTTCATAACATGACCCAGTCTACTAACCATAAAAAACAATACAAAGATACAAAAAATAAAAGATGTCATAATTAACCGGATGAAACTGTTAGCAACCAGAAATTGTTCAGTGACAGCTGCTGTAACTTTCCAAGAATCATATTATTAATACTTTAGTAGTTATCAGAAGTGAAAAAACAGGAGCATAGCAATAGCATTAATCTCAAATGCCTGTTTGCTTAGAATGAGAACAGACACAACAGAGTTCAGAAAGGCCATCTAAGTTTGCGGCCCAAACTAGTGGCTAAAGGATGAAAACAACTAATGGCTCTCAACTTCAATTGATATGCACAACTTGTTAAATGGGCTTGAATATCGTGGGCCACATGATAAGGGTTCAAAATCAAGAAAACACAAGTATCACCAGTAATTGACAAGGGGCCTTTTTTTTTTTTTTTTTTTTTTTTTGAGACAAAGCAAAGGGGCATATATAAATTGTTACAAAAAGCATTTACTTACTGAAGGGAGACAAAGATGTCATCTTTAATAGGATCTCCTACGCCATGATCAAATGATGGTGCACAAACGGATCCCTAGTAATTAATCATGTATCAGAAATACAGTGCAAACACACTAAAGTTTTAAACAGTAATACAATCTAAATAACATCCACAATATCATCTTTCTGAATCACTAGCAGCAAAAGTTACCTGACTCCTCAAAGTCTGAAGACATTTAAGTAGCTTTGCCGGGTCAAATGTCCATGGAGCTGATATTAAAAATGATGAGACTCTGTCAACATATCAAAGATCATAACAAGCGGCACCAGAATGAAAAAAAAATAAAGAACCGTACCTCCTCTTCTTGCATGAGCCTCTTTGGGATCCTAATGAGAATGGTATAAAAAAAATAATAAATAAATAAAAATTAATGAACAAACATTACTTGGAATTTGCTAGCAAAATCTGAGACGCATCTAACAATAGAAGATGGTTCCCAAAGCAATCACATAATACCATAAAAAATTTATGGAAAATTAAAAGGTTCACCAGATTCAATCTACTTAGTATTTCTGGAAATAACATAAAATTTACAAAATCTTCCCAAATTATTCAACATGGTCAGGAGAGACAAACCTCCATCGCATCTAATTCACTACGATAAAGATGGAATCCATCCATGGGGAGAACAATAGCAACATCTGGTGATCCTACTTGTTCGTCCATGGAAGGTGATTTCTGGGGCCACGCCTTGTTTATACGCTGAGCCACTTCATGAGCCACCGTACTTTTCCCGGCACCGGGAGGACCAGCCAAGCCAACAATATATCTGCAGTGTATTCAGCATACATAGTTACTTGTATATATTTTAATAAGCATATACAACAATACTCCCTCCATTTCAAACAATACAGATTAGACTTCAAATACATTAGATGGTCTAAATTCACTGAGTTTTAACAGTTGATTTGTCATGTTATTATTAACATATAATTGATGTAACATAAAACTATCATTGCTAGACTCTCTTAAAAAGTACTTGCATAATGTTATGATTTGGAAACTTAACTATGGTATAGTGTAAGAAACAATAGTCAAAGTCAATATCCTCAAATAAAACTTATGTTGTAAATGAGGGATGGATCATCTGTAGAAGTCGCAACTCCCAACTGCCAAGCATAGTCAGGTAGGAATTACAAGCCTCAAAACACAGAGACTGCTATGTCCTACCCATGGGCCGCAGCACGTGTTGCTCCTCAGAACAAACACTTTCCTATATGCGCCAAGTACAAGTGTACAACACAATTACAAGAACATCTTCCATTACTCCGCCAGTGGTACCGGAAGACTTGCATAATGATTTACATGATAGCATATTGTGTATCTGAATTTTGGTAGTTTGGTTTAAGAAACTAGTTATGTGTTTCCTCATAGCGTTTATATTGTTACCATATTCTAGGGTATATTTCAATACATAGGTTTCTTTAGTTGTTTACTTAAGCTCCAAGTTTACGAGTTAGTATATATTGCAATTTGTTTCCGCTAATTAAATTCAGTCCAATTGAAATACTTTCCAAAAACTTTATCATAGCAATATAGTTAAACTTCCAGAAAAAAACATAAACGAGCATAAACTTACTTAAAGTTGGGGTTTGATGTCACGGCTGCGGTAGGAAGAAGACGATGCGCCAAAGCTTCATACACCTCATCCATAGATCTTAAAATAACACGTGTCAATTAATCATGAAAAAACAATGAACGCCAACAGCTTTAATACATAAAATAATAAATCTCAAGGCTTTAAGCATTATGAATTCACAGATAAATTCAACAGACTATAATATTCGTCAACATTGGTGGATATAATAATATCTGAGACCTAGACATATTAAAAGTAAACATATTTCAGACATGGGATTGGCAAACGACATGCAATAATCATTAGGGATACCCATGGAAGATCTTGGACAAGAAAGAATGGTAGGACGCTGTGTCATGTTAATCTGTAATGTTCCTCATAGCCCCAAGGTCTATCAGGGTCATGATTGACAGAGCTAAGAACACTAAAGAAAGAAATTTAGGGCCACAATTCATGCTACGATGTAGCAAATGCCCATAAATCCCTACTTGTGAGTTGTGACAAGGCTCCTAGCATTGTTGTCTTAAAAAAAAATCCCCATCGAGACATAAGTAGGAAGTTTGGGAAAGAAAGGGTCCATGATTGAAACTTCTATGGATCCCCAAGGTCAATAATAGTCGTCTTGGTCATCAATGACTATACCCAAAATGTCCCCTAGGAAAAGTAAACTATGCTTGAGGGACAATTCTAAAACTGGTAACAAACCTCAAGTACAATTAATGGAAGCAGCCTCTGGTTGCCTACTGACATCTGGGACCATGATAGAACAGCTGAACCAACTGTAGCTGATATTCACAACACCAACAAATATGCTCTAGTGACCCCTTTCAAATACATGTGAAATATCCACAAAAGCTCAAAGGATTCATGAGTCACAAGCAGCTCCTCAAGGCCTCAATATTCCAAGGTAGTCATCATAAACATAAACTAAACGAAATCTGGAATAGCCTATCAATTGCTCGGATCTTTTGCCAACAAAAAGCCAAAAAGTCATGCTTGAGAGACTCTGTTTCACAAGTGAAAATTTCATAAACCCCAAGCAGCAGTCAAATGTTCCACAACACCGTAATGGCTACATAGAGTAAATGAAGATCATACACGACATCAAACTCAAATTTTGGTAGGCCAAGCGAGTTTTTAAGGCTAAAATTAGGAAGGGGCCCTCAAGTGCATTACACTTAGCTGGAAGATTTTTTTTATACTGGACCGGATATAACCTAAAAGAATTAAGTTCTAAAGCTAAAAGTCACATCCAAACGATCTTATGAGGCAGATGAGAAAACGCACCAGAAACACTAGGAAGTCTACATGTGACACTAGATACAAGACCTAAAATGTGCAAAGGAAACCTCTTGACTTTTTGTGGACCCATTGTAATTTCAGAATATCCTGTAACACTTGGCCAGAAATGTCTCCATCCCTCAAGCAGTTAGAGAGTCTTGCCAAGTCCTCCAGGACCTATAACGGCTATCCAGGCGAATATGTTATGACACATATAATGGAAACTGGAAATCAATTTTGAAGGCTAAAACTCATGCTCATCGATTTTTAATCATTATTGTACATGTTAACAATACTCTAACTAATTGACTGGGATCATGATCACCAGTCATCATAGCCAAACAGTTACAAAAGAAGCCCATTAGTCATACCTCAAACACCTAATTTGAGATGGTGATACAAATCATCAAATGCTAGGAGGACGCCTCTTGGGGAAATTCAATGACCTCTGGTAGCTTATATGACATAAAACAATTACAGGTTGATGGTGACAGTGACTTGAGTTCATGACAAAGCTTAAGAATAACTTGAAAGCTCAGTTTTGGAGTCCTCTTCTTTGATTTAACATTTAATCTTTCACGAGTTAGGCTTACTCAAGTAGCTAGAAAGCACACTATAACTGGAATGACCAGTAGTTATAACTAAATATTGTACATCACTGCAGGAGCATGAAAGCTCAATGCCGTGGCCGGCAGCCATTCATGATCAAAAACCTATACATAGTTGCAAAAGTTCTAGAGTTCTCCCAGATATACCTCTTCTCTCTACCCCTTTCTATAGTTTTCATAATCATGATAAGAACAATAAAGACTATGGCTATTAAAAGTTTGAGATGAGAGTTACTCCAGTTTCAAATTACCAATTTTACTACACCACCCATCAAGGGAGGATAATAACAATAACCAACTGGTCAAGGTTAAACAATATAACAATAACTTTCATAAAAATTACCCAAGACTATATAATAAAGGTTCACATCTGAGTTACCCTTCCAATCAACATGCACCTACAAAGCCATCCTTACATTACTGCAATTGTCTTTATAGTATTATAAACCGTCTCTATACCTGGCTTCCCAAAGAGAAGCTTCACTCTTGCGGCTACATGATACCTGAAACAGGTGGGAAGCAACCTTTAAAAAAAAAACTAATTAAAAAAAAAAAAATCCTACTACTCCTTTACTACATAATACTAAAAATTATAAAAAGAGACCAGTTCAAGAAATGAACCTTTAGAATGCCTTTATTTTGAATGTTAGACGTGACAGCATACAGAAAAGGCTGAGTTCTATTACCAGTGATCGCTATGGATACAGACGCTTGATGCCATGGAGGAATCCCTGCTCCCTTAAGCACATCTAAAGGAACAAGCAAAAAAATTGTTATGA
Organism: Chenopodium quinoa; assembly: GCF_001683475.1. Lineage (NCBI taxonomy): Eukaryota > Viridiplantae > Streptophyta > Magnoliopsida > Caryophyllales > Amaranthaceae > Chenopodium > Chenopodium quinoa. The sequence continues at coordinate 2,816,620 of NW_018743212.1, read as the reverse complement.
CTAATGACACAATTCAGTGATGCCCACAAAATGCGCACATGTTAAGCATAACCAAAACCCAACCCATTATACATAACTAACATAAGGGACGTTTAGTAGAAAATATATATGAGCACATTATAAGTGATGAACTATTCAACTTGCCAAATTAAGCCTTGTTCAGAAAAACAGCATTTAGCATGATGTGGATCATTAGCAAAATCACCATGAAGGGAAGTCTCTTAAAATTACGATGTTAGCAAAACACCGTTTTGACCAAATGCTTAGCATTCCAAGGTGCTAATTACTAGTTTACCAAACAAACTTTTGCAATTCAACATCTACAAATCAAACCTGCTAATCCAATCTACTAGTTAATAATTGTGAAACAGAATCACAGTAGATTTTTTTTTAAAACGGGTAGAGCCATGTTCTTATATACATTTACACCCAAGTTATCAAAGATTTCAATACTTCAGTATCAACAAGAAAGACTCACTAACAAGCAAATTTCATGGAGAAAAATCCTTGATTCAATGTGTATTCAAGGAAACCTTCTTTCATAAGCTCACTAACACTGAAATCTTGTGAACACACTCAGCACAGGTACCGTCAATGCCTCAAATAAATCTATCCCTACGCCCCGCCCTCCGGGTGTACAGCATAACCACGGCATCATCACGGTCTTACTCTCACCTTACTTCATAATGAACCAATTTTAGACCTTTGATAGAATAACCATTGCAATTCCATTATCACCACAACATTATTTAATCAAATCCTTAAAACATTAAAATAAATTAAAGTAACCCACTATCAGCATTAGACAAACACCAAAATAAACAAAATGCTTAACAATCCTATATAATTAAAACCCATCAACTTTTTCAAAGCTTTAATTTTTATAAACCATTAATTCAATTCCAAGTAAATTCAAGAAAAGCTCCCAACTTTCATACAATTATAAAACACATAATGATCGGAGACCAACGAAAAGCAACAACACAATATGTAAATTAATGTAGAACAACAACAAAAAATACAAATCACAATTATATCAAGCATAAATCAATTGTGAACATACCCAAACTTTTTAAATTTATATATTACAAAAACTAAAATACGCATTAATATATACCAAAAGAAAATTAAAAAACGAGGGAGGTAAGAGAAAGAAAGACCACCTCGTGAAGAAGGAAAGAGGGTGTGAGTTCCTCTTGATGTTGCCGGAAAACATGAAACCTCCATTACTTCTGTGTTTTTATGTTTTTTTTTTCAAAATCAAACTATCTTTGTTTGTTTGTTTGTTTTTCTTGGGAAGATGTCACACACTCACACGTATGCTACAAATCCAAATTAGAAAAAAGTAATTAGGAAGAAAGTTGTTGTATGCTATGTTAATCTCCCCTCGCTTAAAGGATCTTATGTATTGTTTTGATTATTTTATCCAGCATTATGCTTTTGATAAGGGAAAAAAAATAAAGTTTAGATAAAGAGTTTGGGATATATTTACAACCCTATTAAAATTAATAAAATTACTGATAATGTCCCGGATCGTCATAATATAACATTACAATTGCCACTAATTATATTAATTTTAAGCCTTTCAAAAAAAAACACAAAAATTTAAGCGGTTGTAAATATATTATCTAAATACATGTGGATTTTTTACGAAACTAAGCCTTATTAGTAAACTATTTACCAATCTAGACCTGTGGCCAAACTATTTACGAAACTGAGCTTCTGACATAAAACGCTGCCTCGGTCAGCGTTTTACTTTTGGTTATTATTTTTTTTTATAAAATTTCGTATTATGTGAAATACAAATTTAAAAAAAAAATGGAAATACAGTAAAACGCTGACTCAGTCAGCGTTTTTTTTTGTATACATAACAGAGAAAAACGCTGACTGAGTCAGCGTTTTACACCTAAGCATAAAACGCTGCCTCAGTCAGCGTTTTATCTGCTGGCTGAAGGCAGCAACAGCAGGCCCCCAACAGCAGCCAGTGCACATCCACCAACACCACCACCCTCCTCCTCCACATCCTCCACCACCCTCCTCCTCCACATCCACCACCACCATCACCCTCCTCCTCCACATCCACCACCCTCCTCCTCCAAATCCACCACATCCACCACCCTCCTCCTCCACATCCACCACCACCACCACCCTCCTCCTCCACATCCACCACCACCATCACCCTCCTCCTCCACATCCACCACCCTCCTCCTCCAAATCCACCACATCCACCACCCTCCTCCTCCAAATCCACCACCACCACCACCACCCTCCTCCACATCCACCACCACCACCCTCCTCCACATCCACCACCACCACCACCCTCCTCCTCCACATCCACCACCACCACCACCACCCTCCTCCTCCACATCCACCACCACCATCACCCTCCTCCTCCACATCCACCACCCTCCTCCTCCAAATCCACCACATCCACCACCCTCCTCCTCCACATCCACCACCACCACCACCACCCTCCTCCACATCCACCACCACCCTCCTCCTCCACATCCTCCAACACCTCCACCACCCTCCTCCTCCACATCCTCCACCACCTCCACCACCCATCCTCCTCCACATCCACAATTTATTTTGAACGAAATGAGTCAAACGTGGACAAATAAGGAATTTGAAATTCAAACAAGACATAAATTTATTCAAATAATTATTAAAATAATAATGTAATGTAAGTGTTATGTACAACAAACTAGAGAAGGTCATTACAGCAAATAAATCAGATAATTCTATCCTATTCTGACTCATCAATTTGGTGTAACGGCTCTCTATCCTGTATGTCCACTCTCGGCCTTTGACGACGGCTGTAGTGACGGACCGTGGTAAATGGGTTCGGGCGTACTGGCGGAGTCAGCTGGATGGAAGATGGGTCATCAGGATGACGTAGGGGCGCGGAACTGCGAATGTCGTACTCCTCTGCGCCCGTGAATGACGAAGGATCACCCCCACAGCTACTCTGGCCAGCCTCGAACTGTGAGTGACTAGAGTGGCCGCCATGATCGTCCCGGGGGTGGACGAGATAGGCGTGACCATATCTCTGCAAGGTAGCCATGCCCATATCTCGCACCCGCTCGACCTGTGCTATGGGCGGCTCAGGTATGCTTGGAAGGACGTCCGACAGTGCGTCAACCATCGCCGTCATATCCAACGCCTGCAGTAATTAAGGATGAGTTAGTTGAATGATATACAAATTTAAAATTGATAAAAATAAGTTAATCAAATACACTTACATATCCCCTGATCACGTCAAAGGATGGATGGTAATGTGCGGATGGCGGTGTGTAGCTGGGGTTGATGAAACGCCGTATAATCCGCATGTACCACTCCATGTATAGATCGTATGGATCCATAACGCCGTAGATGGGGTCACTAGTGATGACGAACTCCAACCGTCGATGCCACAAGTCAATGTACTGGGCATGCTCCGTCCGCCAGTTCCTGTCGCTCTTTCCCCGACGGTCAATGCGGTGCAGCCGGGCACTAGTGTCACACTGCTGGGGGACAGTCTGTCGTAGTCCAAACTGTCGCATGACTCGATCTAGTAGGTGACCCTCGACGACCTCAAAACAGATCAGGGGGACCCTAGAACACCACTGCGCCTGATGATCTAGCAGATGTGGAGGCATGGCAGCAACTAAATCAGCTTCATACGGGTCCCATGTCATCTGCGATAACACATAAAAAGTAACATAATAAACAGGTTAGTGCATATTAAATATGTTAAGAGTATACATAATAAATAACAATTTCATAAACAAATTAAAGATTTCACCTGATTCTCGGTCAGTCGATCAAGGGCGTCTCGGTAGTACGGCAGGCCCCTCGCCGCATGCGCATATGTCAGCTTGGGGACCGCCCATCTGCAAGCGTACGCCTCGTCAGCGGAAGGCCGTGGTGGAGGAATGTACCGCTCATACTGCTGGTCCTGATCCTGCTGCCCCTGACGATATATAGCAGGCCTACCTGGCCTGCCTACATGGATGTGCTCCCAAGACCAATACTGGACATCAAACACACAAAACTAGGTTAATTGTAAACTAAGTAAGAACTTTTCGAATTAAATTGTTAACAGATAGGTAGGTTACCTGAAGCAAAAATAACGGTCCGCTAATCTCACGAGAACCCCGGCTGGATGCTCTACACAAATGGCGATACAACATCGCCAGACAAGCACTGCCCCAGCTGTAGCCACGAATATGCTCCCAGTCGTGGTCTACCAGCTGCAGGTAAATGATCTGTAAATGGTTGCCACTCTTGCCACCGAACAACACACCCGAGATGAGCAGAAAAAGGTACGCTCGAGCATGTCTCGCAATAGTGGCCTCATCAGCACCATCAGGCAACACACGAAAAGTGTCGCGTATCCAGCCGGTCCTCAATCCGCCGCCCCTGATATCGTCCGGTCCTGGCTGAACCCCGAGAACCTGAGCTACATAACCGGGGGGATCGGCCAACGCAGATCCAGACACCGGACTCCCATGAATGGGAAGCCGTGTGAGTATCGCCACGTCTCGCAACGTCACGGTCGCCTCCCCAACAGGTAGATGGAAGGAGTGCGTCTCATGCCTCCATCTCTCCACAAGTGTAGTAACAAGCGCTGGGTCGACCTCTCTGAACGCCATACGATGTATACCCATGAAGCCAGCGTACTCCACGAAAGGCAGAATGCGGGGATCGATAACCCAATCGCCAAGGAACGCAACAGTGTAGTGCCTGCATGTCAGTATGCCCGCCGGATCAACCGACTGACTCCAAATGTCAACGCTACGATGTGTGTCATGTAGTGTAAGGACAGAAGGGTCGGTGGGTCCGGGTGTCCTATCTCGGGGGTCCATGGTATCTGTTCATAACAGTTATAATCCAACAATTATAAAGTAAAAATTACATATAAGCGATAACAAAATACAGAATTTCAAATCTCACTTCAATCTAAAAATCCAACTGTTACAATCATTTGAAATGTAGAAATACAATCACCGTACTATTCTACTACATCACTCTAGATAACAGAAAAAATAAAAAATTAGTGCCCGGTCGATCTAGAGGGACACGATCTCTTGTTGTGACCCTGCTGGTGACAGAGGCCGTGAGTCTTCAAGTTAGAAGCCAAGTGAGTCTTCAAGTTAGAAGCCAAGTGCCGAACACAAAACCTGTGATAGGCTCGCGGCTCGGTGAATCCAACGTTAGGGTCATTCATTGCTGCAATGATCCCAGCATGTCGATCAGATATAACACAGAGGCCATCCCGTTGAGTGACATGAACCCGAATGCAGCCCAGAAACCAAGACCAGCTGGAAATGTTTTCCCCTTCGACTAACGCAAATGCAAGCGGAAATACTTGGAAGTTTGCATCCACACCTGTAGCAACCAACAATGTTCCTTTAAATTTCCCGTACAAATGCGTCCCATCGATACAGATGACAGACATACAATGTTTAAAACCTTCAACACAAGGGCCGAAGGTCCAAAATACTCGTTCAAACACTTCCATGTTGCTGTAATAAACATCGTCTACCAGAGCTTTGTGTTTCCATACAACAACGGTTCCCGGGTTTGACTGTTTGGGTGCTTCCATGAAGTGCGAAAGTCGGCCATAAGAACTCTCCCAATCTCCAAATACTTCAGCTATGGCTTTCTCCCTAGCATACCATGCTCTTCGATAAGTAACGTCGAACTGAAAATGCTTGGAAATGAGTTCCTGTATAAATTCAACTTTCAAGCATGGATCTTTCTGCACAAAAGACTTCACAAAATCGGAAATTAAGGATGAATCCAAGTGTGCATGATCTGTAGATAACACTTCAGTGACACAGGTGTCCCGGTGCGGGCCTTTGTATGTGACTATGGTAAAGGTATTTGAGTGCTCACTTTTTTTGGTGCCTCGTAGCGACCAACCACAATTCTTCTTGCACCGCAGATGAAGGACCTTCTCATTCGAGGTCACTGTGGTGTAGAATTGGTTCCTTTGTATAGAATACTTCTTCACCATTTCCTGAAGCAGTTTCTTAGATTCAAAGAACATACCCTTCTCAAACTCCCCCCCGATCACAAATGTTGTATGACTACCTGATTCGGCCCAATATTGATCAACCTCATAATTCTCATTTACTTGACTTAACCAAGGAATAGGAGTTCTAACCATGGCCTCCCCACCTTCCATGTCTGTAGAATCAACATCCATGTTATCCAGAATTGGTTCCTCCTCTTCGCTCTCAGCCTCATCATTTGTTTCCCGGAGCGCATCATACAGAGACAACTCGTTATTCACCATATGTTGTAGATTTTCAAGATGATTCACCAATGGTTGAGACGGTGATGTATGATCATCATGCTGCGTAGGTGAATAACTTTGGAGTTGCATGGGAGAAGATATAACTGTGTTCGATGTCGAAGGCCCAGATTGGCCAAACATTGTCGTGGATGTTCCACCATATACAGGTGAAGCTATATGTGAACTCAACGGCATCTGGAACCGATCGTCATGAAGCAGTCTGCTGAAGGACCCCATCCCATATTCAGTTGATGGAATGTCTTGTGAGGGCATTCGGAAGGACTCTGTGTAACCGGAAAAATAGGTAGCTTGTTGATCTGGTCGAGTACTTTGTTGCGTACACGTAGACACTATTTCTACATATATCTTATGTGGATAACCCCTCATTAAAACAGCGTTCCTCAAAGCTTTCAAATGTCTATCGTTAGAACAAGGTAACACTTGAACCGCATTATTAGTCTCAAACCTCATTTGAATGTTAAGTTGTACATTCATTCGGTTTAAGCCAATAATGCTATGAACCTCGTTCATCAGATCGTTGAAAGTCATGTCTGGTCCAAGTGGCAATGGTTCCATATTTCCACCACTATACTGGACATTCAGTCCATCAGACACAAATTCACCCCCCCATCGGCATAACAAAGCTGCGTTTTGTGCAGCCATATTCTATACAACAACCAAAAACACATCTTAATTGCATGCAATCTCCACCAATTCGCACAATAACAACCAAGAAATTCACACTACAAACATAATTAACCATATTCACATAACAACCAAAACAAAGTACACAACGAACATATTCACACTAACAACCAACGTATTCTACATAACATAATTTTCGTAATTAAACGACAATGTAGGCTATTTTATCAAATTAAAACAACAATTTCATCAACAATATCAACAATTTCATCAACATTTTCAACATTTTTACCAAACATTCCCACAATTTCATCATAAACTTTCTTACTAAACTAACATCAATTTAGGGCTTTTATACTAAACTATTATCAAATTACAACAAACTAACTTAGAATTATCAACATAATTATCAATTTACATCAAACTAACTTAGAATAATCAACAACATTATCAAATTAAAACAATGTACTATATAATTATCAAACTAACCTAGGTTTTAAAATTTTAAAAACAAATAAGTGAGAAGTACCAAAAATGTGATTATAAAGAAGAGGAGAGGCGCGGCGGCAACAAGCAGTAGGCGGCGGCGACGGTGGCAGGCAGCAGGCGGCGGCGGCAGCGACGGCAACGACAGAGCTTTGAGGAAGAGAGAGTTTGAGTTTTTAGTTTTGAGGAAGAGTGAATGCGTTGCGTCTGTCTGGAAGAATATACCAGGCAAAACCGCTGACTGAGGCAGCGTGTTTCTAGTATTAATGAAACGCTGCCTGAGTCAGCGTTTTAAGGCCTGTTATAGCCTAACACAAAAACGCTGACTGAGGCAGCGTTTTTGTGTATTTCAGTTTTTTTTATTTTTTATTTTGTATTTCACAAAATACATAATTCAAAACAAATTAAATAAATAAAAATGAGGAAAAACGCTGACCGAGGCAGCGTTTTACCTCAGAAGCTCAGTTTCGTAAATAGTTTGGCCACGCGTCTATATTCGTAAATAGTTTATTAATAACGCTTAGTTTCGTAAAAAATCCAATACATGTTGTATTATCGAATGACTTCTTGTATTTTAATTTATGCCCGTTACAAAAAATGAAATTTTGGGAGTACTGACTATGTATGTACTGTTTTCGTCATTTTTATTCCATAGATCACATGTTGGATATTGAACATTTAAATGATAGGAGAGTAATACTTGGCACGTAAACTTTCTTGACACGCTTTTTAAAAATATAAGAATAAGAATAGATAGATTAGGGTTGTACGCAAAGTTTTATGCAATTGAAATACAACAAGTATTTTGATGTGTAAGTGACTGAAGTTGAGAATTAAACATGATCTTGTAAAAAACACAAAAAAAAAAAAATTAAAAAAAAAATGATAAAATACGGGTAAAAGGGTATTTTATGCTTTTCTTTTCTTTTTTTTTTTTAACAAAGGGGGTATTTTATGCATTAAACATGATAATGTATGTGTAAGATCATGGAAAAAGAAAAATGTATTATATAAGTGTGACAGAAAGAAGATGTAAATAACCTAATAAATACCAAAAACAAAGACATACATTGAACTATCGCGCGCGTTGGGCAACTAGTTACATGCTATATTGAAAACTTAATAAGTTATAATCTTCATATTAAAAATAAAAAAAAATAAAAAATAAAAAAAAAAAAACCTCAAGATTTGTTGTTAAGACAGTCAGAGTGCATGTCTAATTCATGCTATATCGGACCATTTGCTTGAATCTAAAATGATTTGTAAACTGGATCAAATAAAACAATACAGTAACTTCGAGGCAAATCAAAGGCAAATGGGACGTCACAGATGTTTATCATATTTCACAAGCATCAAGACATTAATTTTGTCAGATCATTTGAATTTCCTGAACATTTCATCTTGTTAACTTTCATTTCTCTACACTTTAGACAATTATATGGCTTATTTTTAACAAGGGAAGAGGCAAAGAAAGCTTTTTCTATATGCAAAGCACTGCTGCTTTGGATATACAGCTCGTATTGGCAAGAGCCTAGAAGAAATCGAAGTTGAGAAAGTCGAAATACAAGGTGTGGGAAAGAACACACTTAAATTTATTTAGCAGTTTATAAAATACAGTTTCTATTTTATTTTTGATGAATTACAAAGCAACTTCAACAACTTTGTTTATCCAATATTCTGTCTACACTGTTATCTAAACGAAAGAAAGACAAATGGGGTTATGTAACCGAATTACCGAAGGATGGAGCCAACTACTCCCTAGTATAACACTCACTGCAACCCCCAGAATAAAATACATTGATGTACATAAGTCACAGGGAGGGTCATCCCATAAATACAATACATCTTCGCTTTCGAGCTTGGCCTTGCTTGATACCATCAGAAGGCTGCATAAACTGAGAAAAGAAAGATACATTTAGCATACTTTCAGGGAAAGAGAAGGGAAATAATGAAAGAAGGCCCTGGTATAGTTCAATGTGCCATGCTAATACATCACATTAGCATCAGGAACAGGATTTATAGCTCACAACAGCACAGCAGCAAACACTAGCTTACTGAAAACACAGGGGAAGATCCGCAATCATAAACAATGGAAAATCATGTGATCAGCACCACATATTTTGGGGGGGTATCATACTTATGGCATTTGAAGATCAAACACGGATTATTAGATAGAAGCAAATAGTTCAGAAAACAAAGACTAGATTTAAATTGGACAGCATTTGAAGTTCATGAAAGCTTGACAAGGGAAAAGAAATATGAAAGTTTTGGTTTCACGTCAAAATTTAGTGAGCTAACTCACCCAAGTTGAACAATGGTGAACAGAAAAGAATTAAGCACTAGTAGTAGAAGCATTAAAACCATGAATAACTTTGTATTTTCTGTAGTATAGTGTAATAATTACCTGCTGGCTGAGAATGTGAGGAACTCTAACTCTCTTGGATCCATCAGCCATTCGTTTGCTTAGTAAATGGCTTTCTGATGGAGCATTTTCAATCTGCAAGAATTTCAGCATGGATGTCAGCTCCATAACTAGAAAAAGTTTATGCAACCCTAGCACCTAGGATTGTCTAGCTACAGAAAATGGTCTCAACTTCATACAATTGCGTCCATTAATGCTCTATACTAACGCTACTAGGGCAATTTAAGGAAGATTTTAAATGGACAGTATTTCAAAGAAACCCGATTTAAGAATCTTTTTGTACTTTATGATTAACAAGATGAAATAACAATGAGACAACATACAGGCATAGTCAGAGGATATACCTGTATTTCAATAACCTCGTGCAGCGATTTTACACAATCAGTTGCATGAACACTTTCTAAATTGGGACACTGAAGAAGTAACCTCTCTGAATAAAGCAAGAAACAACATTAGAAACCTTAAAATTTGTTAGAATTAGCAGCTTTTACCAAACCATCCATCAAAAATCAAACATTTCAAATTACTAACCTGGGTGCAAATTTCTACAAGAGGTAAGATTCAGGTCACTGAGCTCTGGACAGTTTAAGTATAGAGCCTGCATTTTGTTTAATTCACTAAATCAGAAATGAAACCAGATGTGAAATTTACAAGCAACCAGTCTGTACAGCAGAGGGACTCACATCTAAGCCAGAACAACCCCACAAGCTAAGTTTCTTCATCCGACTATGCTTGATGATAAGCTTCTGGTATATATGATGCAACTTGCTACTTTTCTGTGGTTCATTATCATTGCTCTCATCCGCGGAAACATCATCCATGTCAGGATCACAGATAGACATACCACAGTCCATTAGCTCCAGAAGAGGTAATTGAGCAGTGGCAAATTGAATACCACCTGTTCATAGACAGAAAGTAGTGTACTTTCAGAATCAAACAGATAATATGTAACTGAAACCAACATAAAAATATCAAGGTAGCATAATCAAATCCAAACAAGGAATAGAATTTTTACTTGAAGTAATATTAGGGCAAAGCGCTAGCAATAATCTTGATAAAGTTCGGGAGAACACGTTACATATCATTCCGATGCCACTATCAGTGATGCTAGACCTACATCAACAAAAAAACAATCTAAGATTCTTGCAGGTAAACCAAATAAACTAGAAACAAAGCCTAATCCTGCTAGTGAATGACAGATTTGACTAAGCAATGATATACAAAGATGAGGCATTACCCACTCAAGTCAAGCAGCTCTAGCTTTGAAAAGCTGTAAGCAATAGCAGCAACAGACGCATCAGTGATGCCAGATCCCAACACTAATGAGAGCATTCTCAGTCCCCTGAACAAAAGGAAACAGCAACCAAAAGAATTCGTCAAACCTCATCATAATATTCAGTTTTATGCTAGAACAAAAGGTGTACAACCCCTCCCTTTTTTTTAAAGAATTCAAAAACTGTATATTTGTACCAACCTCAAATTTGCTGCCGAGAGAGCAAGAACAGTAGCATGAGATAATCTAGGGGATGCAACATGAATGTTCTGCAACCTTGGGCAGAATTTTCCCAAGTTGTCCATCATGGTTGTGATATCAGTACTGTCATTATCTTGATGAGAAAAATTCAAAGAAATCTCCCTCAAATTAGGACAGTTGATAATCTGCAGTGATGAGACCCAAGTAAGCACAAAAATTGGGACAACAAATAGATTTTATAATAGTAAAATTTCAATCTTTGAGAGTTGGAATAACAAAGAGGGAGTAATCACCGTCTTCGATAGAGAATGAAGATCAGAAAGCCAGAGTGTAGAAAGACTACTTGAAGAGATAATGACAGATCCTAGATTAGAGCATCCTTCCATCTTAAGACTAGAAAGACACCGTCTATCAGCAACAAAACGACCCAGCTCATCTCTACAGTACAAAAACAGCAATGTCAATGGCTTTTGATTACCAATTTACCATGGAGGGTAAAATAGCCAAGGAAAAATGACATTCGATAATTTCAGGACATACGATATAATGATAACACTAAAACTAATGAACCCATATGTTAAGATATAAGCAACCTCCCTCCCCCAAAGTTCATCAGAAGGTTTTTCATTTGGCAATTGACATGTTGATAGTCACTTGAAACAATGAGTTAGCAGATATTTGTCTGCCAGAGGTAAGCTATCAACTACCAGTTGGGTTGCTCAGACCACTGTAAACAATAATCAGCCGTGCAAAATCATTTGAAGTAGAGAGCCACATAAAGTGTTCACAGCGTTACATAAGTTTCCTGTCTACTAGAACAAGCACTAGAAGAGTTTGAACTCATCTATCCTTTTAAAACATATTTGCAAAACTTCCCTAAATTAAGGTGTCAAGTATTTGAAATCATCTTCTAATATTCAATCATTCATTTCCACAAAGATATAGAGAGCACAATTGGGAGCTCATTTCACAAACAAGTCATACATGAGCCACAAACTTAACAGCTGAATTAATATGGTTTCCTATACAAGAATTTTTCAGGACATAATTGGAGCAAATTTCCATGTAAGTTATGGACAAAATCAAACAGGAAATTTAATTTTTATACCCAGATATACGGTTAATTGATGACTCTGACATAGAGATCTCCATGGTTTCCAGATTAGGGCAAGAGAACGCAACGCAAGCCAGCATTGTTGCATCCACATCACTGCAATGAAACACAAAAGTTGATGAATATAAATCAACACAAAAAAAATTAGTAAATTAAACACATTACATTCTAAAGAAAACACAAATAACACCAAGCATTTCTTTTTTATCAGAAATTAACAATCACAGGAATCCTGCTTCTAAGACACCTGAGTTCAGCTCAGGTACAGCAACTAGCACAGAATTGAACTGATTTAAGCTATAGCAGTATCAAAAATAGCTTTACATTTTTCTGCTTCATCAGATGAAAAACAATTTCAGTGCACATCAATCTACCGTACCTAAAATAAGATCACAATAATGTAGGTTCAATCCTCACATTAACAATGTAATTCACATATATTTCTTGATCAACTCCACTCTATTCTTATCAAGCAACCAATAACCTTGTCCATGTTAAGTTCGATGGAATATTTCAAAACACAAATTTAAGATTCTTCTAAGCTACATTTTAATCGCTTGATTAATCTAACTATCTCATTAATGGCTGAGTACCATAAATCATGACTTATTGGATTAGGGATCACTTAACAATAACCTCCATTGTTACAATGGTAGATTGTTGTACATCCGAGTGATCCGATCCTCCTTATACTACTGACTGTAAAAGGCTCAGGCATTGAGCGATGTTTGTATATAGTTCATCAATACCTTTTTAATAATCATTTGATATGTCAAAACCCTAGATCTAATCACAAAAATACTTGTCTTTTTTTAATTTAAATCAATGCCATTTTAGATAAATTCAATCAAAACTATGAAGGTCTTACTATCCATAAGAAATCCTTGCTAGCTCAACTTCACTCTTTATCCCTTGTTTACACTTTAGTAAAGTCATTGAAGCTCAATTCAATGTCATTACAACAATCAACAATCCATTTTAAATTAAACTCCCCTCATTTAACACAAACCATTCCGATTAGCAACTACAACAACGATCTCATAATTTCACTTGATTGAGTTCAAATCAAGTCACTTAAAACCCTAGATCTTACTCCACTCAACAACACATACTAAAAATAACACAAACCTCAAAATACAACCATATAAATCCCTTGAACAAATTAAAATAACCCAAAATCCAATCATATTCTAATATTAAGTCCAATTATCAATCATAATTTCTTGATTCATACTTAGTCTTGTATATATTTAATTAAACTTCACAAACTAACACCGATTATAATCAATAACATCATCATCTTATAATACCACCCCATTTCATCCAGATCAAACCCACAAAACCCTAGATCTAATCAACCCAACAAAATCAAAAATTCAAAAACAAAAACAAAAATCCAGAACCAAACCTCTCCATCCGAAGAGAGATCCTAACAAGAGACGAACAACACTTCTTCAAAACCGACCCAACAAACCCAACCGACCCATTAGCGGGTACCCGAACCCGCAACTCCTTTGTCGATTTCCAAACCCGACCCGCTATATCTCTCCACTCTTTACAAACCCCAGAAGCCAACATCACCGATGAAGGCGGCAACCTCTTCATCACCTCCCACACACAACCAGCCGGCAACCCACCAGCAACAATTTCATCAACATCAAAGTAATCATCATCATCATCTATCCCCTCATCAATCGGCCCTAACCCAACAGCCGCCGCCTCGGTATCGGACGAATCCCCGACCTCGACATCGTCAAAGGATAACGCTCGTTGGGTCCGAGGTGGCGGCGGTCGGGGAGTCGCCGGAGAATCAATGACGGCGGCGGAGGTGGTGGTGGTGTTAGTGGTGGTGCCTTCGCACACGTGGCCTTTTTTGGGAAGGCCACATCGACCGCAGTTGTAACTCCCGCGTTTTTTGGCGCGTTTGGTGGGATCTAAGTAGGGAGTAACTGGGGTTGTTGGGGCGGAGGAAGCGGCGGCGATGTGGTGGCGCATTTTGAAGAGAGAGAAAGTAGAGAGAGAAAAAATGGAGGATTTTGGTGGGCTTTTTTGAGAGAAGAAAAGAGAGGTTTTAATAGAAAAGGAAGGTGGCGCGGGAGGGAAAAACAGGGTTTTGGCGCCCTATTTTTGAAGATTTTTTAAATTGAAAATTAAAAAGAGCGTTTTTAAAGACCGGATTCTTTTTTTTGTTTGTTTTTTGAAAGTTTGGGTGTGTGAAATTACGAAAATGGGGGTGTTGATTGAAGGGTGGTGGGTTTAGGTTGAAGGGTAGTTTGGGGATTTTGAGTGTGAGATTTGGTTTGAAGTTTGGTATTTTTTTTTTTTTTGAGAGAGGGAGAATCATGGGAATATTGAGTATTTTAATTTGTGATATTTTATTCCATTTGTGTTGATAGGGTTTTTTGGTGGGGAGAGATGGATCATGGAATTTGGACATTGCCACATTGGGTATGGAATTGAAGGATGAGTGTACATGATTTGGCTAGATGTCTTGATGGTGATATTTGAAATTGAATTTATTAGGAAAAAAAAAATGAGATTAGGTAATTAATCAATATTTATATTTATTTCTTTTCAATATTATTGTACTCCATATGTTGTACATATGCATAGCTTTAAAATTGAAAAAGTTTTGCAATGTGTTACATGTAGTAATCTTCTAGCTAATACACGAGTATTCATTAGAATTTATTTTACAACAATGACATGATGAAATTGTTTGGATGACAAAAATACTAAAATGTTCTACATAATACTAGTGCAACACAAATGGCAAAATTACAACCATTACCGCCAACTTTGAGGAGTGTTACAATTATTGACACCAACTTGTACCACTGCTTAGATTGACACCAAATTAATTAAAAAAACATAAATAACATTAATGATGATTGAGATTAAATTAGTGATTAAGTTTAATGTGTTAATTATTGTTTACAACAAAAGCCCCAAATTAAAATAACAATAGCCTAATTTTTTTTTCTCTCCTCCAATAACAATGTATATCAGTGACTAAAATCAAGATGATTTTCTATTTGAAGAGCTACATATACAATTTACTAGGGAAATTTTCAAGGTAAAATTAATTGCAAATCAAATCCCAATCCACACACACACGTTATTGATTGCCTTGACTTGACCTTGCTTAAACACTAACGCAATGAGACAACATCATGAAGAACAAATTATGCGTTGTCGCGTTGACATGTAAAGTGACTAAACATTGGAGAGAGAAACTCATAAATCATAATCAGTGTAAAAAAGGGTAGAAAAGTATTTGGGCCAACGTCGGAGAGATACCTGGAGAGGAAGAGTAGATTGGGCTTTGGGGTCCAGAAGTTTCTATTCTACGGCCCAATCTTCCAATGATGCTTTTGATTCAATTTTAAAGTGTTGCGGCCCTTTTGGAATTGTGTTGAGATTTGTAGAGAGGATGTGTGCTAGGCTACTCGATTCAATAATTAATTGTGATTGAGCTAATGTGTATCTCGTATTATTTGAAGGCAAAAACTAACGAGCGCCCCCTAGGGCGTTAAATAAGAGAATTAAATGTGAAAGTATTAAAGTAAAATTAACATTAATTATACCGATCGACGCGTGATTTTGTCGTACATTCCGAACTTGATACTATTTTAAGTAATGTATTAAGTAGTTATCTAACACTCCAAGGCGATTGTTGCAAGATCCTTATTCTAATAGTATGAGTACTTTATTTGGTTATCACCATTGCAACAAATTTGATTGTAAGTTTACCAAGACTAGTCATTCATGTAAGGAGCCGGGATGGCCTTGAGTTGATGAAGAGAGTCGTGCATATAACAAGTTAAATTGACAAGTTATGCTTTTTTGGTTTTTTGATAGATGCATCACTTTTGAAATTGCAGATTTTTATGCAATTTTTAGAGTAAAGAAATATAGAGAGAAAATATAAAGAAGATCTATGTGATATGAAAGAGATAGAGAGAATTTATCGACTAAAAG
Organism: Chenopodium quinoa; assembly: GCF_001683475.1. Classification (NCBI taxonomy): domain Eukaryota; kingdom Viridiplantae; phylum Streptophyta; class Magnoliopsida; order Caryophyllales; family Amaranthaceae; genus Chenopodium; species Chenopodium quinoa. Next base: position 2,800,215 of record NW_018743212.1, on the reverse strand, counting down.
GGAAAGTGATGCATCTAAATTCAAACTTCCATACATAGAAAGTGATGCATCTAATAAAAAACAGAGGAAGTAGATAATGTAGGCAGTTTTGTCTCCATGAAATGCATCATGACCTATTTTCTTTCCGAACCCAAGATAGTCGAAATACTTATTATTTGATTATTTCTTAATACCAAATTACTTACACTCGTTAAATGACTTTATACTCTACTCCGTAATATTTAGTACTCAACTTGTATGTAGTTGATAAGCTCTTGATCAAACATGACCAAAGTTAGTCCAAGCCTCACATCATAAATTGTTACTTGTATTCGTGTGGGAGTAATTAACCCACAATTGACGTAGTACCTAATGAATTGACAGTTGCAAGTTTCTTTAAATTTAGTAACGAAATTTTTAGGAAACTGTAGTAGTATAATTGTATATATGTGTGTGTGGAAATGGCAAAGGTCTTTAGAAAAAAAAAAAAAAAAATTAAAAACCATACATAGAAAGCCTAAAATGGCAACCAATTTCCAGTCAAATTGAGTTGTCAACCGTCCAATTCAAGAATCTCAAAGACTTTATCAAAGTCATAAATTAAAGATCAAAGTTAAAATGACCTCAACATGAGATGACAACATATATAATCAATTTTATGATGCATAAATTTGAACCTAATGAAAAACCAGGGACAAACAAAGCTAGACTTTCTCAAGTCAAAGTCCATCTTAGGGAGTTAGGGGTATTAAATAATAATTATTTACTTTAAATATAGTGATTACAGTCACTTGTTCACCATTAATTTGTCTACAAAATTGGGTGAGAGTTCTACGCATTCCAGGGCTAAGGTCATTATTTACTCGTTATATGTTTACCTAATTAAATTTCACTTAACCGGATTTATGTTAATTAATTAATTTGAACATAATAATAGAAGTATATAGGCTTAGTAAAAGTTATTTTAATAATAAATTAAATAAATTTAGTGTGAACCCTTTTTAATCTTTAACTTAACTATCTTATCTGAATTTTTATATTACTGTAATTTTAACAAAACTTATGGTTTTTATAAATACGTGATCCTACACTCATCTACCTTTTTAAATTACTTCGTTTCACTTATGAAATACTTTATATATACATTTTGCTTAAGCTTATTCATCACCTATTTCCACATATTTTTTATTTTACATATATTCAAATAGGTAATATGTCTAGCCGTCTAGGCATAAACATTACAATAATAAATAAATAAAATAGATTTGGGATGTAAATATGATACTCAAATAAACAGAAATCTGTAACCTTAAAATTTTATGCAATTTGCCTGTATTTTATAACCAGGTTAAATCTCGTGCAATAGATGCATGGTTATTAACAAATTATAATGAAAACCAAATTATAAAAATGCTATATAAAAAAATATAAGGACTCGACACACCAATTATTCAAGTATGAAGTGTATAACCACATATAATAGTTATAATGAACAATTAATATTTTTGAAAGTTAGATTTTATGTAAAGCAAATGTCATTATTTATTTTAGATACAATTGTTCTTTATGGCAATTTTTTTTATTTTTTTTATATTATTTTTTTTAATACTTTTGGAGGGAAATTTTTTAACATAATGTTGTCAAGAGGGGAGAGCATGAGTCGGGTACCCGTACCATTAACACTATCGGTTCCGGTACCCGATAACTAATAACACTAAAAATGATATCCATCAACCGATCGATAGGTTTGGGTACCCGGATTTTCGGATCGGTTATCGGTACCCAATATGCTATCCAATAATGAAAATTTAGACTTTATAATTTAGTCATTATGATATCATTCAACACTAATTAACCATAAAACTACATGATCATGACAAAATTACTAATAATATTACTAACCATTTAAATTATCAAGTGATTATGAAATAAAGTAAGAGTTTAGATTTTAGATAAATAGATTTAAGTAGGAAAAAAGTGAAAAAATTGCTTATCGGATCGGATCGGATCGGGTAACCGTTAATTTTAAAATGATACCCAATAACCATACCCGATACCAAATTATCGGATCGGGAACCGTTATGGTTATTGGAACGGGTATCCTAATTTTCAATTCAGTTACGGTTCGAATTTTCGGCTGATTTTGCTCAGCCCTAAATGCCAAGTGTCCCTCTTATTTGCCTTTAGTATTATGTAATAGATATAATACGGAGTATTAAATTTCCTTAAGCAAAAATTAAGAAGAACAAAATTTCCCAGCTGCTCAAAAGACCAGCAAACCATTATAATTAATCATCCAATTATCTGTCATATAGATCTTAACAGATCAAGTATTGGGACAAATATATAGGATCTTGTTTTGTCATTTAGTTGTTACATATAACTTTATTTTAATCTTTTAGCTAATTAGCTAGCTACTAGCCAACTCATCACACATATTAACATATACCTGTACTATTGTATCTCAAATTTTCAATTGCTACATTATTCGAAATTATTCAATTGCTACATTATTATCTCGAATTGATTTTCCCTTACGTGATCGATTTCCCACTTGCTTGAATTATGCGAGTATTTTTTGATTTCCATGCATGTATATGTACGAACGTGGGTACGTATCAATAAACTCTTGTGGCATTGTGAAGTATTATTGTGTATAAAAAGATTAATTATGCTAAAAACAATAATCACATACTTATATTTTTTCATATACTATACTCCCTCCGTCCCTTTATTAGAAGCTATTATTCACATAATAAAGAGAAATAGGCTTCTAATTTAGGGACGGAGGGAGTATAATTTATGCATGTATTTCATGCTTTTGGTCCACTATGCTCCCTTAATAATTAACTTTTAGTTCCCTATACATGCATATCAACATCAACTGGCCTCATAAGATTGTGAAATCATGATTTTTGACTATTTGGTCTAAACTTTATGCATTTTTGTTTCCCCTAATTCTATTAGTGAAATTTAATTAAGAAGCCTTTGAATTGCGAATTATTGACAATTTAGCTATTGGTTTATTGTAAAAGTGGCAAATAATCAATTAATCTTATTCTATTTGCATAAGATCCCGAGTACCCTCAACCTTGAGGTTAGAATTCAACTCACTATAATGATTAGTTTTGAAACGCTATGCATTGTAACCCATTGACCCATATACGAAATAAATTCTTTCTGGTGTGATTTTTTGTGTTTGGTCACTAAACTCACTTTGTTAGAGTGGACTAAAGCCACCTGGATAATGCTTGCGTAAGTACACCTGATTGATGATTCTACGGCTATGAAGCTGTTACTAGGTTGGATTATATGAATAAATTGATAGTGAAATCACAGTAAAATGTATTTAGGTAATAGATTCTCACTATGATTTCAGCATTTAAAAGTTACCCAACATTGCTTTTACCATTGATCTATGACTAGTCACATTATGTTCAATACGATGTAATAGTGTTGATCTCTAAAAAGTATTTGGCAGAATAAAATCTTTGATTGTTGTTGAGTGATAATTGTCAGTATTATTATTAAAATGTCTAGCAAAACTAGTAATAAGTAGTGGAAAGAAATTAAGTGTCCTTGGTTGGGATGTGATTGTGCATTAGTATGAAGCGGTAAATGAGATCAAGCTTATTATATTTTGGTTTATTTACCTGAAAGTAGCTGCCTGTTTGTTCTTCAGGTGCTCGTTGGTGATTATCACTTATCAGGCAATGATTCTTATATGTCCATACATGTTAGAGTAACTACTGCAATTTGATCTTTCAGTTAGTCTCGTGCTCAAGTTTAAAATGTTTTGAACTTTTATAACGAGGCATTATACTATTCAATGTTGATCCTATTTTTATTTTAGTCATACTCTGTGTAGCATCTGTTTTTTTTTTTTTTTTCCCTTTAAGAGGAAGTTTTTAAATTTATTTCGTAGAAGGTTTGGGATTGATTTCTAGAATTTAGTTGTTATTGAACGAATATATAAAGTAAACCATCACTTTTATGATTTACAAAGTGATTTTATCATATATTTTATTATTTTAAGGAATACATTCTAAGGGGCACACCCCATAGAAAAGAACATGCTCATTATATGGGAGCATTCCAAGACTTAAACAATCATTACTTAGTAGTTTTAAAATTCTATAATACTATAGTTTTCATGGTGTGACCATACTTGGACTTAAGGATGTCAGTGGGGCGGGTCAAGTAGAAGACCCGCCCCATCCCCGCCCTAGTGGGAGGGGATGGGTCTTGGTTTGGTGGGTGGTGGGGCGGGGATGGGGATAAAAATCATACCCGCTATGGGTGATGTGTAACACCCCAAGTGTCTCTCTACGGAAATACTAGTATAATACATATAATTGTACCGTAGAGATAGACTTAGGCGTATTACCGTCGCGTGATTACGCAAGACTACTCAAACTTCTTATTAAAAACCACAACTTTGCAGCGTAAACTCAAACTTTTTCTTTATTAATGAAAATAGTAATCAATGTTATGAGTACTCGAAATAGAAATAAATTAAAGACCAACATTCCTAGATCTAGGTGAAGCTAGAATATCCCGGGACTCCCATATGCTCAATTATTGACTCCACATGAAAATAGTCAACACTGCTTACCATTAAGATAAATAGGGTGAACCAAAACAAATAGAAAATACGGATTAGCAAAATATGCTAAGTACGATGCAAGATAAGTAAACTCAATCTATTTGCTAACATGCTTTTAAAATCAATTCTAATAATTAACCCAATAATCCAAACTCATTATTCGAAACCAATTATAATAATTCAATATTTCAATAAAATAATTAATAAACCAATTCCTCTTTTTAAATCCAATTCCTCACCCAAGTAGGGGTGAAAGTAATTTGGATAAAAACCGAAAACCGAACCAATCCAAACCGAATAAGCAATTTGGTTCGGTTTTTTTTCGGTTTTCGGATTGGATCGGTTTGAAAAAATAGAAACCGAAATATTTCGGTGTGGATTCGGTTTTGGAATTCGAAAAACCGAAAACCGAACACCGAACTAGCCCATTTTATGACATATATATATCCAAAACCCTAGATCTTTTCGTCCCCTCTTTTCCCATTTCACTTTCACAGTTTCACTTCCCCTCACCAAAACCCTAGATTTTCCCTCTTCTTTCCCTCACCACCTCACTCCGTCCGTCCACCACCAGTCCGGTACTTCGGTATCTCACCGCCGCTCAACGTTCACCAGTCACCACCACGTTCTGATTCAGTCAAAGGTAAGAATACCTTCTCTTTTCAGATTTCACTTCTCTTTTCCTGCTTCTCTTCGATTTTGCGAATTTGATGTTTTGTTATGTTCGAAATGGTAATATTCCTTTGTGAATTGGTGAATTTGATGTTTTATAGTTCGAATTGGTGAATTTTCCTTTGTCCAATTGTCCCTAGATTTCCTTTATTTTGTTCGAAAACTTCGAATTGGTGATAGATTGATCGTTTGGTGATATTTGATGTTCGAATTGGTGATAGATTGATTGTTTGGTGATAATTGATGTTCACCCATAGCCTCTGTTTGATATGTTTTAATAACAACAATTATTATATGATATTTTTTTTCAATATTTCATATATATTATGTAACTTGTTTTTTTTGTTTCTGCTGTTAGTTGAGAAATTTGACACAATTGGTGGTGGTCAAAATAACCAAGACTTGGTTGAGCTTGATTGAACGGTTGAAGAGTTGAAGCTGCCAGCCAATTAAGCTACTGCCATTGTTTCATTAAGCTGCTGCCAATTGAATTAAGTTTGCTGCTGTTAGGGGTGTACAAAAACTGGACCGGACCTGAAACCGGACCTGAACCGACCTGATCCGGACCGGACCTGACCCGGACCTGTTGATTCAGGTCCGGTCCCGGTCCTTAAAAATCAAGGTTCCCGGTTCCGGTCCGGACCCGGTCTAAACCCGGGGTTTTCAGGTCCGGACCTGAAACCCGGAAAAATTGTATTTTTTTAAAAAAAAAAAAAAAAAAAAAAAATTCAAAAATCAAAATTACGCTGCAACCCTAACAAACAGCTATCTGACTATCTCCATTCTCCATTTCTCCAAGACTCCATTTCTCCAAGACTCCAATCTCCAATCTCCGCCGACACCTCCTGCCTTCCTCACTCTCTCAGGCGAAGCCCCTTGCCCTCCCCCTCGAAACCCCTAACATTCACTCCTCCCTTGAAAACCCCTAACATTCACGCAATCACGCCGGTAAGTTATTTTTGGGGTTTTTGGTGGTGAGATTCTAGAGCTTATCTTGAGATCTTGCTGGGCAACAAAAAAAGGAGAACTTTTTGAGCAGCAGAATAGCGAAGAACACCGAAGGAGGCTTGGTTGGGTTGTTCTCTGGGCTAGCGAAGCTGCTGCAAAGTAGCAGAGCAGCGGCGGTAAAGCAGTGCAGCAGCGGTGAAGCGAAGCAGCGGACGGAGAAGTCGAGGTGACTTAGCTGTGTTCTGTAATCCTTCATTTTCTACGGGAATTCAGAGGCTCTGCTTTGATTTTTCTGGGCTGGCAGAACAACGGATCTGTGAAGAAAACCACCTAAGTGAAACAGCAGCAGCGGTGAAGCCGTTTAGTTGGAGTGTCGTTCGTGGTTGCTCTTTCATTGATTTGGTATTCTGAATTTAATTGATTATTTACAACTTTTGCATGTAGAATTTCAATTAATGAGTACTTTGCTAAATTATCTAATTATGTTTGGGTATTTTGTATTCGAAATAATGAATTAAGGTTTTTTATTAAAAAAAAAAAAAACGAAAAAATCACAAAACAGGTCCATTCAGGTCCAAACCTGGACCGGACCTGATTTTTCAGGTCTAGCCCGGAACCGGACCTGTTAATTCAGGTCCGGTCCCCGGTCCTCATAATTACCCAATTCAGGTCCCCGGTCCAAACAGGTCCGGTCCAGGTCCGGTCCGGTTTTGGACCGGTGTACACCCCTAGCTGCTGTTGGACTGTTATTTCATTTTTAAGATTTCTATTATGTCTGTAATTTTATTCTAATGGCTGGAATGTTTTTTTTTTAATAATTATGCTATTACTTAATGTGACAAATATTAATCTTAAAGACTTTAGTTTTTTCTTAAAAATTTGTTCAGGAAACGTACAAAATTTAGGCCTTTAAAATGACTAAAACAATAGGCCCAAATAAAAGCCCAAATTTAAGGCCCAAAATGACAGCCCAAAAAAATTCGGTTTGGATTGGATTCATTTTTCAAAACCGAATTATTTCGGTTTGGATTGGATTGGATTGAATCCAAATTCGGTTTGGATTCGGTTTCAAAAATCTGAAACCGAAATAATTCGGTTTGGATTCGGTTTGGAGTAAAATCCAAACCGAATACCGAACTTTCACCCCTACACCCAAGTGTGCACACCCCCAAGCTAGTCTCCTTATAATTCGAGGCTATTCTGATCTTGAGGAAAGACTCGGTCATACAAAGTCCAAAGTCTTATCAACCAAATCCACATAGTGAGATTACTATAACATGCTTGTAAAGCATTAATAATTATTCAATAAATCCTTTTTAATTCAATACTTCCAATCTTTAAAATAACAACTCAAAACTCCTTTTTATTTAATTCAACATGCTTTCAAAATCGAACCTTTTTAAAATATGATAAATAATGTAATTATTCGAAACATGATATAAAATCAATTCTTCAATTTATTCACTAAAACCAATTCTTTAAACATACTTTTATTTCATAAATCATAATTCAATTTAATTCAATCATCATAAAAATCATACAAAACATGCTTATTCAATCCAATCAATTTCAAAGGTATCTAGCCACCTAAACGTACCTTTGATCCTTGCTAGCAACAAAAAAAGGAACTTCAATCACTCTTGTCAAACACACCCTACAAATAATATAACCTTAATCAATATAAGGTTAACAAATAATCACAACAATTAAAATAAAACCCTCAACTATATGTACATGAACCTAATAAACTATTTTTCATAAACTTGAATAATAAACTGATTTTATTTAATTAAAAATACTTATTATAATTTTTATAAAACCCCATTAATAATAATAATATAATTAAGAGAAGAGAAGAGAAGAAGAAGAGGTTGAAAAATCAAGGAACGAAAAAAGGAAGAAAAGTGGCGGCAAGGAGGGGCGGCAACCGACGGCAGGTGGCTGCCAAGGTGGTGGCTGGCGTCGGGGAGGGTGGCAGCCAGCGTGGAGGTGGTGATTGATGGTGGTGGTCGTGCAAGAGCAAGAGAAAGAGAGGAGAGAATTAGAAAGATTAAAAGAGAAATTAGAGAATTTGGTGTGAGTGTTTAGCTATGATTCAAGGGGTATTTATAGGCTAGCTCATGCAAGAATTATGGTAGGAGAATGTAGGAAGAATTATGGTTAAAAGAATTAAGAAAATTACTTGGAGAAGAGAGCTAAAGAATTATGGAAAGTTTAATATTAAGGTGACTAAGGAATAATTAATTTTGTCATGAAAAATAACATGGCAAATGGCTTTGCTTGGGGAATAATCAAGGATGATATAAGGTAGGGAAATAAGATGATCAAATATTTAGGAGATGGGAAATAAGAATTAAGGAAAAATAATAGATTTAAGAAAGATAATTAAAAATACAAATTACCAAAATAAATTACCTAAAAATCAACCAATATGGCCGAAAATTTTGAGCTTCCATAGCTCAAATCTTCGGACTTCTTTAGTAGAATTTAGGAAGTAATTTTGCTAGATTTTAAGGATTAAAATTGATTTGTAGGATTAAAAATAATTTTAAACATTTTTGCTAGATTTTAAGGATTAAAAATAATTTTGCTAGGGGCTTGTGTCCATGTAACTAGAGCATAACTCCCTGGGTTGGTTTGTTTGACCATCTAAGCATATCTAGGAAGAAGGGAGTATGCCTCTCCAAAACCTCCATGTATCATCTCCTTGGTCATAGCTTTCACCTTATAAAATAGCCTTTTGTTTTTTACTTGAACTCTGAACCTTTCCATACAGATTCTCTGTAAAGACTCAACTGGAATGTCAGGGTTGGCTTGAATATCTAATTGCAGATGTCTGCACAGCCAATCAGAACTCACAACAAGGTTAATCTTCAGCCTACCACAAGTGTTATGCTCCCCTGTTAATATCTTGATTGCCCAACGGACTTTGTTAGTCATTGTAGAAGCATGAATTCTCCAGTTGCATGAATCAATAGCACATCTTGCAATATACCTTTGTGGGTCACTCTTTTCCAAAAAGACACCAAAGCCTTCCAGTATACAGTAATCCTTGAATACATCCATGAATGATTCTCTGTTTGCAAAGATCAACCAGAGCTCTAGTCTAATGGCTCCAAATTCTTGGTGAGTCCAGAATTTGCCATTATTATAAGTCTTGTCCATAGTTGAACTCCCATCAAGGTAATCGTCAAACTGCTTCTCAAGAATGTCATCATATAAAATTAAAATTCTTCCTCTATGAAGTCAGCAAGATCAGCATCATCAACATCTGGCTCACTGCCAGATTCAATGTAATCATCATCATCATCACTATCACCATCATCATCATATCTATCATCCTCAGTATTATCATCACCGGTCTCAACCCTAGCTGGTGACTTCCTACCTCTTCCTGATCTCCTACTCACACCTTGCCCCTGACTCCCTTCAACAACCTTTTTTTCAGCACTCTTTTTTGTTCTGAAACCTGAGGGTCTAGATCTACCCCCTTTCTTAGGTTTATCAGGTCAGGCATTTGTAGTTTCTGCACTAGAAGATGAGATTGTAGTAGAATGTGGTACTGTTTGGTGTGGGGGTGTTGCTTGGGTTGTAGAAGGTTCTGGTGTTGGTGGTGGGGATGTTACTTGGTTTGGAGAAGGTTATGGTGTTGGTGGTGGGGATGTTGCTGTGTTTGGAGAAGGTTGTGGTGTATGTGGTGGGGTTGTTGCTGGAATTGGAGAGGGTTCTAGGGTTCTGACAGATGCATCAGTAGGAGGTGGTGTTTTGGCTGTAGTTTTCCTTTTCCTAAGTGTCATTTGCTTCCTAACAATTTTTGTCCTGGGCTGGTTAAGAGGAGAAGTAGGTTAAAAATGTTTTGGTGGAGTTGATGGTTGGGAATCATTTTCTGGAATTTGTTCCTCCTGAGGCTGGGATGGGCTTGGGAAAACCTCATCAGCTACTGGAGTGTGAAACACTCTAACATACTCAACTCCTGAGTCCTCAGCAACAACCACAAGAACCTCTACAACAACAGTGTAAGGTTGTTGTTCATCAATCTCCCTTTAAGCTTCCTCTTCTTCAGCTAACCTCTTCTTTTTTTCCATGTCTAACCTATCCCTCTCAGCTTTCTGTTTTAACCTTCTATGCCAACTAGCTTCAGCATCCTTTAAACACCAAACCAGGACTTTCCCTTTCCTCCAACCATACATCTATTGTTTCCTTACCCACATTCCACTGCCATATTTTCAACGTATCACCATCAACACATAACTCCAGTTTCCTATTAGATCTAGGTTTGTTAACAAGCAAAGCAAAGTACTTAGGGAGCCACACATTTTGCTTGATAGAGTCCTCAAACATAAACTCAAACAAATCCATTAAACTAGTCCGGTCTGAATCATCAACCAACACATCAAAACCACCATCTCTACAATGGACATTCAACCACACTTCACTAGTAGAAAAAATGAAAAAGGCACCCCCCCCCCCTTTAGCACCGGGATGCCAAAATAAATTGGCGAGATTGAAAAAATCTGTGTTGGCACCGGTTCCAACCAAAACCGGTGCCAATCATTTAATTAGCACCGGTTCAAACCGGTGCCCACTTATTAAAAAAAAAAAAAAAAAAGGGCTCCTGCTTTTCTTTCTTTCTTTCCCCCCCGTTTTTTCCATCTTCTGTTTTCCCTCTAGTTTTCGCCTTCTCTTCCACCATCCCGAATTTTCACCTTCTCCATTGAAGTGGTTTACGAGCTTTCTCACTCCATTGAAGCAACACCTCCTTCTCTCTCCATATCTCTGGCCTCCATTGAACTCGTGCTCTATATTCTCCATTGAAGTCGATTCTGAGCTTTCTCACCTCCATTGAAGCAGCTTCGAGGTAATGTGGTCTTCTTAATCTACTGAATTCCTTCGCAATCTAGGGTTTGTCATTGATTTGGTTTTCAATTTCGTAATTTTAGGGTTCTGGTTTTATTTTTCACCTCCATTGAATTGAAGCAGCTTCAAGGTAATGTGGTCTTCTTAATCTACTGAATTCCTTCGCAATCTAGGGTTTGTCGTTGATTTGGTTTTCAATTTCGTAATTTTAGGGTTCTGGTTTTATTTCTATTTTTTAAATTTAGTTTCAATTAATTAACCATAAACCCTAAGTTTTTTAATTTTAATTTTTTTATTCGATCATTTGTAGGAATTGTAGATCTAGTTTGTTTGCTCCTCAAAAAAGAGTTCAAATTCAAAGGTTAGTGGCTATTTTTTTCCAATGCTCTTATAGTTTTATATATGTGTTAGTTATTAGTAGCAAAAATGGTACAAAATGGATCTTATAGTTGGTTGTTTGATTGGATTTTGATATAAAATGTAGGAGGAAGCAAGAGCAATAGGGCTGTTGAGAAGTGAGAAAATGGCAAATTTAGTTGGGTGTTGTTGTGAGGGTGATGAGAGATTGCTAGTTGCTGAGTTCATGCCCAATGAAACACTTTCTAAGCATCTATTTCATTGTGAGTATCATCTAAATTCATAACTTTCTTGTTTAAGATTGAAATGTTGTGACCTTGACTATGCATTTGTTATTTTTCTATCAAAGGGACTTTGTATGTGTCGTGTTGAATTAGGCATCACTACTACATTTTTTTATCTAATGTGACGGTATAAATTTAGCTAATACAACGGCTAATTTCATACCGTTATATTAGACTAGACTAATACAACTGTTTATACTAAAACAAGTCTAATACAACGGTTTAGACTAACCGTTATATTAGATGAACCCATCCGTTGTGTTAGATGCGCTAATCCAACGGATAACTCATCTAACACAACGAAGTGTATTTTGGGCTAATCCAACGGTTTGCCCAGAGACCTAATCCAACGGTTATAAACTTGGGCTATAAACCCTCAATCTCTCTCGTCTCTTTCACACTCTCTCTCCTCTTTCTCCTCAATCTCTCTCGTCTCTTTCACTATCTCTCTCCTCTCAATCTCTCTCGTCTCTTTCACTATCTCTCTCCTCAATCTCTCTCGTCTCTTTCACTATCTCTCTCCTCAATCTCTCTCGTCTCTTTCACTATTTCTCTCCTCTCTCTCCACAATCCCTCTCATCTCTTTCTCCTCTCTCTCCTCAATCTCTCTCGTCTCTTTCTCCTCTTTCTCCTCAATCTCTCATTCATCTCTCATTCTAAGGTATTGTTTCGTTTTTTCTTTCGTTTTTTGAATCGTTTCAGATCGTATTTTTGGGTTTTCAAATCTTTATTTGGGTTTTTCATATCGTTTTTTGGGTTTTTAGATAGTTTTTGGGGGTTTTCAGATTTTCATTTCGTTTTTTTGTTTTTCATTTTTTAGATCTTTGTTTTGTTTTTTGTTTTCCAGATCTTCGTTTTTCGTTTTTGTGTATTTTTTTTTTTGGTTTTTCAGATTTTTCAGATTTGGGGTTTTCCTGATTTTGTGTTCTTCAGATTTTCGTTTCGTTTTTTCATTTTTTTCGTTTTTCGTTTTCCAGATCTTTGTTTGGTTCTTTGTTTTTCAGATCTTCATTTTTCGTTTTTGTGTTTTTTTTTTGTTTTTCAGATTTTGGGTTTTCCTGATTTTGGGTTCTTCAGATTTTTGTTTTCGTTTTTTTGTTTTTCATTTTCTAGATTTTTGTTTCGTTTTTGTTTTTTCAGATTTTCGTTTTTCGTTTTTGTGTTTTTTTTGGTTTTTCAGATTTTCAGATTTTGGGTTTTCCAAATTTTGGGTTCTTTAGATTTTTGTTTCGATTTTTTGTTTTTCATTTTTAAGATCTTTGTTTCATTATTTGTTTTTCAGATCTTCATTTTTCGTTTTCTGTTTCTTTTTCAGATATTTGTTCCGTTTTCTCATTTTCTAGATTTTTCCCATTTTCAATTTGTTTCGTTTTCTCGTTTTTCAGATTTTTCCCATTTTCAATTTTTCAGATCTTCGTTTTCCAGTTTTTTCATTCTTCGTTTTTCGTTTTCAATCGATTCCGCTTCTACTAGTGTCGCCGCTAACGATGATAGTCGATCTTCACGCTCTGAATCAGACTTTGGATTCGCATTCAACGATAGCAATTTCTCCGATCGTATTTTGAAGCTTGAGATTGTTCCTGATTTGCTTAATATTAATTTTTTCCTGAATGCTCCTGAAGCTAAACAAAATAATAATAATAATAATAATAATAATAATAACAATAATAATAATAATGTTAATATATTAATATTAATATTAATATTAATAATAATAAAAGAAAAATAATAATAATAAAAAGAAAAAAAGATCTAATACAACGGATAGAAAGACCTAATACAACGGATTGGGGGAGCAACCCGTTGTATTAGGTTCAGTTATTCCAAAAAAAAGAAAGGATTGCTCAATCCGTTGGATTAGGTCCATTTTACCGTTGTATTAGACCTAATCCAACCTCAGCAAATGTGACGGTTGCTAGCCGTTGTATTAGGTCTAATACAACGGTTTTTAACACCTAATACAACGAAAAAATCCGTTGTATTAGGTCTAAAATGTAGTAGTGCATTGCTTTTGTGTTTTCGATATGTAATAATCAATGAGGTATGATTACCATGGTACGTTGCTTGAAGATGCTATAGTTTATGCCTATTATTAATTTTTGAGAAAGTATAATGTTTTCGACAAGGGGAAACAAGTTCTATCTAAATTGTTTCACTACTAGACAAAGGTCCATTTTCGACGGACGTGTTTCGACGGACACAAAAATTCGTCGGAAATAACGAAATTTCCAATGGATTTATATTCCGTCGGAAATTTTCGACGGATCGGAAAATATCTAGTTTCCGAGGGAAAATCCGTAGGAAAATAGATACTTTCCGACAGATTTTAAATCTGTAGGAGAGTTCCGACGGAATTAAATTCCGTCAGAAGCTTTCCGACGGACTTTGAACCATTTCCGACGGATTTTTGATTTTTTTTTTATAAAAAAAACAAAAAAACATAAACCTAACCCTAAAACACGGAAAAAAAACCCTTTCATTTCTCATTTCACTCTCCGCCACTCTTTCCCCTCTTTCTCTCGTTTCTCTCTCCTCTTCTCTTTCCTCTTCTCTTCTCTTCTTTTTCTCTCTCCTCTCCTTCTGTGTTCATCTTTCCCTTCTCCTCTTCACCTCCAGCATCATCAATAAGGCAACATCATCAATAACACCAACATCATCAATAACGCAACCACCAACATCATCAACAATGCCACCACCGCAACAACCACCGACAGCACCAAAGCCGCGTAAGAACAACATCAACAACACCGTACAGCCGTCGCGTCACCTCCAGTGCCGCCGCGTCACATTCAGCCGTACCGTTAACATCTCATTCTAGATCTACATTTATTTTGGTTAGAATTAGATCTAGTTTTATTTTGTTCAAATTTTAAATGTATAACTTTTTTTTAAAATAATTGTATATTTAAGTTAAAATATTTGAGATAATTGTATAATATAATTTGTTTTTGTTAAATTTCGAATTTTGTGTTGATTTAGATCTATTTAATTTGAATAATTGCTTCTGTTTTTTGTTTTGTTTTTTTTTTTGTTTTTTTTTTTTTTTTTTTTTTTTTTGTGCTGAGGTGTTGTGTTGTTTAATTTGTTTTGTTTTGTTTTGTTTTTGTTATTTTCGATTTTTTGGGGTTAATGGTGGTGGTGTCGGTGGTGGTGGGGTGGGGTGTTGTGGTGGTGTCGGTTTGGTTTGGTGTGGGTGGGCTGTTGTGGTGGTGTCGGTGGTGTTGGGATGGGGTTGTGGTGGTGTCGGTGGTGTTGGGATGGGGTTGTGGTGGTGTCGGTTTGGTTTGGTATTGGGGTGGGAATAATGTGGTGTCGGTGGTGTTAAGGGTTTGGGTTAAGGGTGGGTCTGGGTATGGGTGGGTCTGGAGTATGGGTGGGTAGGGCAGGGGGTAGGCTGGTGGTGGGGGTGGTGGGTGGGTTTTTGTTTTATTTTAATTTTTTTCTAATAAAGCTACTGACGGAAATTTCCGTCAGAAGGTAGTAGATTCCGACGGAATTTTTCGTCGGAAAAGGTATATTCCGACGGAAAATTCCGTCGGAAGCTTGGCTTGTTGCGACGGAATTTTCTGTCGGAACTTTGCGACGGACTTCCCAATTAAGTCAAACTTGACTCCGACAAAACATATTCCATTGGAATTCCGTCGGAAAGTTCCATTCCGACGGAATATCGCGAAATTCCTACAAAGTGTATTGCGACGCTGCATTCCGACGGAATTTCAAGGTTTTCCGACGGATTTTTTCCGTCGTTGATTGGCTGTTTTCTAGTAGTGTTTGTAAATGAATAAATCTTTCACCCCTTTGGAAATGAACAATACCCTATAATCTAATTAAGTTTGGCTGGTACATCTTGTAAATGAGAGTACGCCATTGTCTTATACTGATTCTTCTTTTCCATGTTGTTGTCATGTTTCCCTCTTTACCCATGAATGCATGACCTTGATGGAGTTGTAATATGTATTCTTTCAAGTTCCTCAGCCATTGCAGATAATGATGTCGGTACTCTTTTGCGTACTTTTCGTGAAGCAACAAAGTGCACCAAAGAAGTCATACTTTCCACTGTTAAAAATCCTGATCTGGAGCCTAACTTGATAGAAACAACAGTTATCACAGTGTGGTAAGTTGACATGCTTGCTTCATATTGTAAATTTCATTTTGACTGTCTTCTCTCTTAGAGTTGATACCTGTAACCTTTTATTTTCCTTGTTAGTTTCTCAATTAATGTGAGAGAAGCATGATTATAAAGTTTGATGTAGGAGAATTTATTGTTTCTGTGCTTGACTTTTTGTAATAGATTGGCCTAGAGGGAGGATTGTCACTATAAATTAGGTGTCTTGGGGAATAAGTTGAGTAGTTAGAGTAGAGAAAGGAAGGATAATATTTATAGGATATCAGGGAGAGAAATAATCAGCGAGATGATAATTTTATCCTTCTTTGTTTTAGCTTGTAGTTTGGGAGTGTCCGGCCTCTCTAAAGTCTGGGATTGTAAACCTTATTTGATGATTTAATTGCATCAAACTATGATCTTCTATCAATTTTTTTAAAAAATTTTATTATATGATTTTTATTTTTGATTAATATTTCCTGTTGTTAAGGTAATTACTTTTTTATAGAAAAGCGGCATGATACATTACTGGCTTGTTGGTAGTCATGCTTTGCTTACAAGTTTTTCTTATAGGCTATTGATTCTTTTTTTTTTCCTCCCTATATTACAAGGGTTTCTAGGAGAGTTATACTTCGTTTATATTACAAGGGTTTCTAGGAGAGCAACACAGCACTACAGCAGAGCAGCAAACACCCAGTACTACAGCAGAGCAGCAAACACCCAGCACAACCTAACCAGAGCAGAACAAAAACACAGCAGCTCAAGAACTCATGATCAAACCAATCACCTAGCCAACCTGAACATAACAGAGACACAACCACAGAAGCAAACAAATGCCTAGCCAGCATGAACAGGCAGAGGCACAACAGTGCAGCAGAACAGAAACAGTAGAGCAGTCTGGATTATTTATTTTTTTTTTGGACGAAAATTGTAATATTACAGCCTTTTTTAATGAAAATATGTAACTTTATATATATGTTAATGTTTCTATATCAATTTAAGTGAAAAAAATGCAAAAAAAAAAAAAAAAAATAAATAAAAATAATTAGGGTATTTTTGGCATCGGTTTGGACCAGAACCGGTGCCAAAAGTTTTTTAAATTTTTTTTTGAGACTTTTGGCACCGGTTCAAAGCAAGAATTAGTGCCTAAAGTGGGGTTTTTTGCACCGGTTCTTGCTTTGAACCGGTGCCAATAGTATTGAAAATAATAATAAAAAAAATCGCGCCATGGTAGTTGGCACCGGTTAACCGGTGCTAAATGCTTTAGTTGGCACCGGTTTTGAACCGGTGCCAAATTTTCATGGATTTGGCATCCCTCAAATATCCAACAGTTCAAAACCGGTGCCAAGGGGGGGGGGGGGGTTGAACCGGTGCCTTTTTATCTTTTTCGTCTAGTGCTTTACTCATCCTATCAACAAAAATTACCAAGTTACTCAACACACACACAATTCACATCCACACACACACATGCCAAACCACATAATATTCTAACACTTCACAAAATCTCATTTTAATGAATCAAAATCACATAAAAGTGTAACCCTAACATACAAAAAAATACATTTGCCGCAGTCAAACCCATAATTAGTAAATAACATGATTTTAAACTTAACATCACAACATTTAACTCAACCAACCATTCCCTAACCGTAATTTGATTATCAGGAAAAATTGACAAAATCGGTACTCGAATTGAAGATCGATGGACAAAGTGTTACCTTGCGTGCTAGTTTGGAAGGGTAGCAACACTTTTCAAGCTTCAATTGACTACCACTGCTCCCCCTCCTTGCGAACAACGACTTTAGTTCCCCCAAATACAAGTGCAGTTACTACTTCGTGCTACTACCGATCAAAATTTAGACTTAGGAAAAGCTTCCAACTTGATCGAATTGCAGGGTTGACTGATGAAGACTGCATGAAGAACAGAGAAGGGTGAGAAGATGAAGACTTCGACTCCTCAACTTTTAATTATTTAAGTTATTAGGTCAATTTAGGGAGTCAAAAGGCTTTAAGGCGCCATTAAACACAATAAGGGCAAAATCGTCAATTCACATTAACGGAGATTAATGGCATGACATGGCATTATACTGTTTGTCAGTGGCATTTGGTGAATTTTGAATACCCTGGTGGCATTTGGTGAATTATTAAAGTCTCAGTGGCATTTGGTGAAATAGCCGTATTAATGGTACAATGTCAGGGTTACCACATGCTGCATGCCGGGCCGGTCATGCTCAACTCAAGGTGGTAGAGTCCTCCAGTCCTCCTAGGCAAGAAAGTACAAAAGCCATTAGTCATGCGAGTCCGTCAACATAATAAAATCAAACAAAATAATGATGTCTGGACTAACATTTTTATTCAGTCTTAAGCTCAACGTAACATCCAATACTTCTTACACATCACTTTCTCCCTCCATTAATTATTTAATTCTCATTTTCTCGGAATATTTCCCAAAGTAAGTGTGTAAGGGAAATAATTTCCCAAAGTAGACGCATGGCAAAACTATTCACCAAACTAAGCTTCCAGGGTAAAACGCCAACCAGGCTGGAGTTTTTATCCTGACCCATTTTTTTTTTTTTATTTTCAGTCAAGGTAAAAGCGCCATCCAGGGTGGCGTTTTTTCCCTGACTGAATTTTTTCAAAAAAATTTGGCCAAAGTAAAACGCCAAACAGGCTAGCGTTTTACTCTCAGGCATAAAGCGCCAACCTGGTTAGCGTTTTTACCTACAACACCTGCTTACACACTGCAGGCACCACACCAGCCACAAACACGGCAACAACAACAGCAACAACAACATCAACAACAACAAAAGCAACAACAGCAACAACCACAACAAGCAACAACCACATTAACAACTATAACCACAACAACAACAACAACCATAACAACAGCTATAACCACAACAACAGCAACAACCACAACAACAACAACAACCACAACAACAGCTACAACCACCACAACAACATCTACAACCACCACAACAACAACCACGACAATAGCAGCAACAACCACAACACCAACCACAACAATAACAACATCAGCAACAACAACAACAACAACCAGTATAATGAAAAGAATGAATACGTATGGTGAAGTTGATAATGGACAAGAAATCAATCAAAAAGGTCAGTAAAATTGATAATATTTGTTTGGATACAATGTACTAGAGAATCCGATTACAACAAACTAACAAAAGAAATATTATCTTTTTATATTAAGAATTTTTATCTAAATATGAAAAATAAAATTAATAATTCATTTTATAGTAAAAAATTCAAGTGGTAAACAAGCGAATATCACAAAGATTATCAGATAAATATATATTTAGTAAAATATTTTGTTTGAAAAAATACAAACAAACCGTGCATCGCACGAGTTTCATCTAGTAATAGATAATATTAATCAATAATCAATAATCAATAACTATAGACTAAAAGACACACTAGCAATGACACGTGTCATCTTTTGGTGTGTCCTTAGTTAGGTTTTTTTTTTTGAATAAAATTTTATCAAAGAAACAAATCTTATACAAAAACAATCTTATTCAATATAATTACCTAAAATTCCGAACTTACTTTTGATCGTTTTCTATACCATTTTATATTTTACATATCCTTCAAAATATTTTATTTTGATTAAAATTTGTCAACTATAATTTTCAATTTTTTTTATTTTTTTTTATTTTTTTATAAAAAGCTAATTATAATGATAGTTTAATAATGGCTATTGAAAAATTAAGGCCCTATTCACTTCACCTAAAATAATAATATTTAGTAAAAATAATTTCAATTCAGCAAAAATAATTCAGTTCAGTAAAAATCAATAACTTTATAGAAGAAATATGAAAGAGAATCACGGGAACTAACCTAGTAAATCTTAAAAAGCCACAACATACTTACTCCCTCCGTGTTTTAATAATTGTTACAATTTGACCGGCACATAGTTTTAGGCCGAAAATACCCATGAAAAAGTCAAATTACAGTTTTGCCCATGACTTTCATAGTTTCATCTTCCTGTATATCATCCCATGGCTTAACATTTTTTCACTTCAATTCTTCATCCAAAGTCTGAGAAATTATGTGCACAACCACAAACAAACCAACGTGGTCGTCCACTTTCCTACACAAGGTTAGCGATGTGAATATCTAACAAGGTCATGGGTAGTGAAATTACGATTTTCATATTTATTAATTACCACTAGTCTACTTTTTTTGCTGAGGGTTTGTTGGTGCTATAGACTAGTGATATAATAAGTGCTATATTTACTAACTTGTCTATTAGACCAAGACTATATTGAGTGAGGGAAAGGGAAATCTGACTTGCCACGCATGATAAATAAAGTAAAATGTTTTCCTGGAGATTATTGTTTTGTATAATGTTTGGAGTCTTCACATCTTTATGGACTATAGGTGGCCTAGAACCGTTGTGCAAGTAGTCTAGCTCTACAATACAATCCAACATAGTTTTACCATTTATTATACTATCTCCGGTCTTTATTATCTGCAACATTTGCTATTTTTGGCCGCCCCACATTACGTGCAACAATTCATATTTTTTTCATTTTTAGTAACTTTTTTTTTCCTGTAAAATGACCAAAATGCCCTTACTTAACATTTTTAAAAACTGGTTAAGAGGTTAATTAAACCTCCTTTTTAAACTAATCTAAAATCATTAACCTAATCCTCCCTTTCACCCTCTTCATCTATTTCAACCTCTTCGTCCCTCCTCCCTCACGTACGAGTCACGACCACCGCCCCTCCCACCACCATTCTCTCTCCTCCTTCACGACCACTCCGACGACGACGCCGATTAGGTATGCCTGCTGTCCCACGCATCTCCTTCCTCTCTTTTGTGTTCTTGATTTCGGCTTTTTTTGTTAATTGAATTCTTATTTCTTTTGTCTTCACGAATTCCGGAATTCGTATGTTTTTTGGGATTTATTTTGTTGAATTCGAATTTTTTTGTTGAATTTTTTTACTTCTGAATTCGTATTCTTAGGGTTCTCTGTGTTTTGTTTTTTAATTCTAGGGTTCATGAATTCGTATTTGTTACTTCACGAATTCGCATTCTATTTGGGATTTTTTTGCTGGTTGAATTTGTTGAATTTGTTTGTTGATTTGCTGTTTGTTGATTCAGCTAAGAAATGTGAGGTAACCACGTTTTTGTTGGAAATTATTGTCAAATTGATCTCTTTCATTGTCCCGACTTGCATGTTGAATGTATGTGCAGCCTGTTACCTCTTCTTTTTCTTTTTTAATGGCTAAATGTTAGTTTTTTTTAGTAGTATATAATTTGTATTAAAGCTGTCATTTATGTGCCTTCTTGCATTATTGAAATCGAGAGCATGATCAAGGTTAACCAAAACACTACATCATGAATTGCTTTTTTGTAGTATTTATTTGATAGTGTTGAGTGATAAAGATTGAATATTTGTTTGATTTTGGGTCAGTTTTACCTGTTTTATTTATTTATTTATTTATTTTATTTTTTTTATAGTTGTTGCTTTTAATTTAGAATTGATTTCAGTAAACTAGTACTACATTTGGTTTATGGAGTTTGCTGTGTAGGATTAAAGAAGGATTTTGTGATGTTTTGCCTCGATATTACAGGAACATATTTTTTTTTTCTTATTTTTGTGCTTATTATATAAAAACAGGTTATTATATAAAATAGAGAGAAATTTTAAAATTCCTGGTTTAATTCCCTAGTTTGAACCAAACTGCAGCAAAGGGAATCAATGAGCAGTCCGTTTCCTGGGCAATTTTAGGGGAATTCCTTTCCTTTCTCCTGCATTCCCTTTCTGCATTCCATTCCGATTCCCCTGTACGAACCAACGGCCCCTTACTATTTTTGAGTAGTCCACATTATGCGCAACAATTCAATTTTTTTTTTCCATTTATAGTAACTTTTTTCTATAAAATGACCAAAATGCCCTTACTTAACATTTTAAAAAAACTGGTTAAGAGGTTAATTAAACCTCCTTTTTAAACTAATCTAAAATCATTAACCTAATTCTACCCACCCCATTTACTCATCTCCTCGTCTACCCACCACCCATTCATCTCTTTCTTCAACCTTTCACCCTCTTCATCTCTTTCAACCTCTTCATCCCTCCTCCCTCACGAGTCACGACCACCGCTCCTCCCACCACCATTCTCTCTCCTCCTTCACGACCACCTTCCATCCCACCACCATCTTTCTCCTCCCTATGACCATGACCCTTAGCTCCCACCACCGATGAACAATCCTCTTCATCTCTCCTCCCTCACAAGTTTCAGTTGAAGATGATGTGCGATTAACGATAATATATAGGAAGATGATGTGCGATTAACGATAATATATAGGAAGATGATGTGCGATCTAGATTCATTTTATCGTTTTTTTCAATTTTGTACTTTTTTTGTTTTTTTGGGTGATTTATGTTCGAATATTCTGGGTTTTGTTCGATTTTCTGAGTTTTGATTTTGATTTTTTGGGTTTTGGTTTTGATTTTTTGGGTTTTGATTTTCAAGGTTTTGATCTCGATTTTCTGAGTTTTGATTTTCTGGGTTTTGATTTCGATTGAAGGTGATGATAATGTTCGGATTTCTGGGTTAGGGTTTTAGGGCGTGGGTTTTAGGTTTTATTGAAGGTGATGATGGTGACGATTTCTGGGTTAGGGTTCTAGGGCGTGGGTTTTAGGTGTTTTGGATGACAATTTCTGGGTATTTGGGTTTGGGATTTCTGGGTTAGATTTCTGGGTTTTTAGGTTAAGTAGGGGGCTGCCGGAAAAAGGAGGGAAAGACGGGGGAGGGGGCTGCCGAAGTAGGGAGGGGAAGACGAATGAGGGGGCTGCCGGAAAAGGGTGGAGTTGCCGGAAAGTTGCTGTCATGGATGAAGGTGGAGGGGAAGAGGGCAGCCATGAATGAAGGTGGAGGGGAAGAGGGCAGCCATGAATGAAGGTAGAGGGGAAGGGGAAGACAGCCATTAATTAGACACTCTCTCCTCCTAATCACATGAATAAAATACACTAATTGTAATTATCAAATTTTATCTCGTGAACCGCAAACCCTGTGAAAGTTGTAGATAATAAAGACCGGAGGTAGTATTTGAGCTTGTGTTTATAAAGCTGAATCATGATAGCTGTTAATTAGATCGCTAACATTGTGCAGAATTAATTGCTATTTGTAGCCTATCTTTCTAACTCAAAAATTCTGGAGCTGCATTTGCCCTATTTTTTTTATTTTTTTGTTTTTGTTGTTGTTGTTTTACTGAAAAATAATGATTTTTTCTGTTCAGAAACAAATAGTACAATAGGAAGAATGACTGATGCATAGTAATGATACCTTAGAGAGCAGCAGCCTGCAAGTTTCCCTAAGCCATATTGCTCACTGAAAATACAACTAGACCTCTTTGTTGCCTCAATGAATAATATTGGAACCCTTGATACTGCCAACTGATCTTAGATACTAATGTGCTGTTGATGCTAAATTGTTTTGCTTTAACCTCAAGCCCCTTATGATTTCTGCCTTAACCCACTGAAGAAGATTTATTTGCCTGCAGTTGTGTTTGGCTTTCTTTCTTATGTTGTGTTTCTGTTGTTCACTATAATTGCAGGCCATAAATAGAGCTGGTGGAAAAGCGGGTAATAAAGGTGCCGAGGTAGCACTAACAGCCGTAAGCTTTTTACCTTAGCCTATTTAATTGTTAACCATCTATTTTGACATTATTTTTATAATCTCTAAACTTTTTCTTAAGTATATGGCCTATATTTTCTCTAGAAATAGTGGGGAGGAGGAAGAAGGAAAACCATTTTGCTAGTGGCATATAGTAATAGATCCAGTATCATAGGGTTGGAAGTTTAGTGCAATGCCCCATTGCACCACCCTGATTCAATGGGATAAAATGTCAACCCATTGAAGTAAACAATTCACCTGTGTATCTCAAATATCCTACACCGGTCGTTCTAGAACGGAATCTATACTATAGCCAGGCAAGCCAGCTCTGTCCCAAACAATGTGACATGATACGTAAATTTGATTATTCTTGAGGCACCCTTTGGAGTGGTACCAAAATCTGATATCTAGCCTAGGTTTGGTTATGAATGACTATTATTTTGATAGTGAGCTGTGGTTTCCAAGTCCCAACTTTCTCCGTGCTTCCCAATAATAATACATAGTGATGGATGATTATTATTCTGAATTTACTGAAGCGGAAGCCTAGGTTTGGTAATGAGATTACTAAGGCTTCCTTCAGTTGAAGCCTACAATTTCTGATTGTGTGATTGTGTGATCCCTTTGCGCAGTTAAAGCTTCTGATAATAGCTTACTAATAGCTAGAACCTCATGAAAAACATGTTAGTGCATCATTCTTAGTGTAGCTTAATGGTTAATCTATCCCTAGTTCAATCACTTAAATGTTTCTACATCACATGGCCAGATTCACTTTGCTAATAGTTCCAAAGGTAGCTAGGTTCTGAAGTCTACTCAAATCTGTTTGCTGCAAAAAAAAGTAATAAATAAGAGATTTTAGAATCATTAATGAATCTGTATTGAGCTTATTTATACTGAAAACACACTAAAATATCACAGGTACTGAAATCTATAACAAATATAAAAGCCCCAAGCACCAAATTTACTGTTCACTTAGCAATAGTGACTTCCCTATCTTGCCCTTAGCCCCTTAAACTGGATTTCCAAAATTACAAGGGTTAGTTTTGTCTTTTGCTATCTTCTTGCATGGCATGCTTGAGCTTGCTTCCTCTTTCCTTCATTTCCTTGATTTTACTCTCTCCCATTCATTTTCTTCACCTTTGAGTTGTTTAAACTGGATTTCCAAAATTACCGGGGTTAGTTTTTTTTTTTTTTTTTTTTTTTTTGAAAGCGATAAATCTAACATAAAAAAAGAAATAAAAGGAGAAAGGAGAGAGAGAATACCATATATACAAGAACTTCTCCCCCCAAGCCAAATCAAGCAATATCCTCATTGACTCGGGAGTGTAGCCACAAAAAGCTACTCATCATCCTCCTCATCCATTCAAGCATCAGCACCACCATGACTAGGACCGGCACCACGTTGCCCCGAACCTCTTGCAAAATAATTAGGATCCACATTTGTACCCAACCCCCCAAACGGAACATCGGCCCTATAACCAAAAACAGAAGAATAATCCACATAAATCTCGGTCACCTCCGGGGCGGAATACCCTCCTTGAGGAAGTTGGAACCAATCCGGGCGCAAAGCCTCGGGAGGAATTGCACCACGGCGTGCATAATCATCATACATTGGAAACAAACTACGCCCTTGGTTCCTCTTAAGGTAACCCATCTTAGAGTCAAGGGAACAAACTATCCCTTTTACCCGACCTTGTCCCATCTCAATCCTATCAAGTTGGCCCCTAAAAGAGGTGAATTCATAGGGTGCATTAGGGTCAAAGTTAGGGACATGTGAAGTGGTGGGATGTTGAAAATGTGAGGTTGGGGTCGAGGAACTTCTCGGGCTTCCCCTTCATTTTCAATTATGTAGGTGTAAGAGATGTTACCCTAATAAGATTTAGTCAAGGTGGGGTTAGGTAGTTTAAAAGCCCGTTCTTTCCTCCCACTTGGTTTCCGATGGACCATCTAATACATTTCTTTTGGTCGACTTACACCAAGGGTTGATTGGATCCATTGGAGGTAAATACTCTAAGTCCATCAAGGTGCTCCCCCTGGCCTTTCTTCTACCATCCGGTACAAACTCCAACAATTTAACCGCAATGTGGGTCACCATCCCACCAATGTAAATAGGGATTCTAGCTGAACCCTCGGTTGCCTTAGTACCCCGTTGGAAATGTTAGCTATTTTGTGATGGATGCTAAATTTGCCTACTTCGGGTTTTATATATGAGGCTAGGAGTTCTAGCTCGTCTCCCCTCATGGTGGCCGGTTCATGGCTCCCAGAGTGGTAGAGACCTACAAATTGTTGCCAAAATTTTGGCACGAGATGGTGAATGAGGGTTTCCTTGGCGTGTTTAAGGGATTGCAAGACCTCCCCGTAAGGGCTATATAAATCTCACTAGAATAGTCTTTATTGGGTGAGGGTGGTCTATCGGCTTTCATACCAAAAATATTCCCAAATTCAGGCAAAGACAATCGAACATCATTGTTTAATAAACGAAATAGAACATGAATACTATTAGTTTTCGATTTTATGACATGAAAAGTAGACAAAAACTCAACCCGTAAGATAATCATATGTATCGTGATGCATATCAAACAACAATGTCAAACCAATTAGAGTATGAAAGAAAAACAAGGGCATCGCAAATGACTTGTGTGCCACTGCAATGTTTGGATGGAGTTGCGAATATGCTCATCTTTAGCCATTAGAGTTGATTGCTAGCATGCTGCCCATCCCTATGCGCGCAGCCCCATTCATACTGGCTGTATTCTTGGTCACGTTTTTTAGGTTGCTTGGATTACCACTAGCTTAATTTCATAGCTGTGGCTCTTCATAACTGCTCAATATATGTGTGAATTTCAATGATGTCTTGTTTATAAAATCAAATCTGATTATATTGATAGTGATTGGAATCCTGAGAGAAAGAGTGATTAACTCTATGAAATAGGTATTCACACAATCATTCCAACTTAGTGAACACTTAGGCTTAGTTCCTATACACTATACACTATACCGACGTTTAGAAATTTAAGCACGATACGAGTAGTTTGTATGGTCAGGCATAACCCGAGCTAAATCAAGTGCAAGTCACGCGGATACAACACCATGGATATCAAACAATCATTTCTACAAACTCATATGAAGTACAAATTATTAGTAAAAAGGATCAAAATAATACGCTCCGTAATTGTTTTTCCTCTTTCACCTTAAAAAAATAATATTCAGTAAAAATAGTTTCTGTTCATTAAAAATAATTTCACTTCAGCAAAATTAATTTCAGTCAGTAAATATAATTTATGTTCAGCAAAATTCAGTAACTCTAACGAAGAAATATAATAGAGAATCAGTAAAAATAATTTCAGTTCAGCAAAATTAATTTCAATTCAGTAAAAAATAATTTCATTTTAATAAAAATAATTTAAGTTCACTAAAAGTGTGATTATTATAGGCGTCGATATCCACCACTTCCATCTTACATATAGTCATTTTTCCCGTCGATATGTATGAAAATTTGAACCACTGAATATCCTCCAAATTCACACTCAACCCTCTTTTTCACTCTCAAATTCCTTCTCTCTTACCAATACAGGTAACAATTTTTGTGCAAAATCATTTTGAATTGAAGTTCCCAGGAAACCCAGAAAAATAAAGCTTGAAATTTTGCCAATAATCCCAGAATTATGTCAGAACCATAGAAAAATCACAGAAAAGGAATGGGCGAAGGAGATACTGAACCAACAAATGGTGGGTGGGGCAAAGCAAGTGGTTTGGTCATTAAAACTCTAATTGTGGTTCGCGGCGCGTTGTTCGTTCGTCGGCTTACTAAATCCACCACCCGCCTTGACCATGCTCGCTTTGTCTCCTATTCTCTCTCCGACGAAAAGGTTTTTTCTCCCATTTTTTTTTTTTTTTTTTTTTTTTGGTGAATATTTGATTTTGGGGATTTTTGTTTGTTGAATTTGAGGGTATTTGTTTGTTGGGTTTGTGTAGAATTCAAGGGAACAAGCTGCGAGAGACCCTGATCATTTTTTAATTTGAGGTATTGTTATGCTACTATGTTTACTTTCATCAAATAGAAAACATTAACCAATCGATTACATATCATCAATCTGAGACACGAAAATCAAAGAAAACTGAGGAGATAATTACACAATTCTGCAAGGTGCAACAGTTGGTGAAGCAAATGAATTACATTGCAATTTGTAGAAGCAACTTTCAAATTAATGATCCTATTGAGAGTTGTGGCCGCTCTTCGAAGCATCGCCATCTGATAGCAATTCAGCTAGTATTATTAAACAAATTCGACTTTGAAACTTGAAATCTTAACTTAAGAGCTTGCCATTCAAATTGAAACAAAATTCCAATTACTCATCCCATCACATTTGCAATCAATTGCAAAAATATAGTCGCAAACCTTAAGGTTTAAACTATGGATGAATTGGAATCACGAATTCACCCAAAAATACAGATTAAAAATGAAAAATAACATAAAGTTAAAATGTCTAATTAATCTAATAATTATAAATTAAGAATCTCATACTATCAAAATTGAATTCCTTAGCTATAATTATGCAATATAGCTACATTAAAATTCATTGAAATCTACGTGATTTCTCGTGCAATATTATTATTCAAAATTACAAAAACAAGGTGAAATTTCTCAAAAATAAAGTGCATGAATTCTGTAAATTACCAGCAAATATGAGAAAAATAGAATGCAAAAGGAGGAGAGAAAAAAAAAAAATGAGAAAACTGACCTCAATTCAAAAGCTAGTTTACTTGTCACCGTTTAGAAACCTATGCAGAAAACAATTTAATTAAATTGGTTTAAAGAAGAAGAGGGGGATAACGACGAACACGTCTCCCTTCTAATAACCACACGACTCTGAACATAAAAATACTACTCGTACCTGATTAGGGTGGTTAACTCGCATATCATAGCTACTAAGCTAGTTACAATATTATTTGTTGGTAAGTATTTGTTGGTAAGTATTAATTGAACACGCGGTCCTCCCTACCAAGTGTAGTCCCAATTACTATTACAACAACAGCCAATTGGTTACTCTAATGTCATGTCATATCAGTAATAAGTACTCTCTCCATTTTATAATGTTAGTCCCATATACTATTTTGGGTGTTTCAAAAAAATCTACCCATATTGAATATGTTCCATTTTTAACTTATTTTTTTTTGGAATTAATTGGTTGTGTATTATTGACATGGTTCTAAGTAAGGAAAAATAAAGCTTGAAATTTTGCCATTAATCCCAGAATCATAGAAAAATCACAGAAAAGAAATGGGCGAAGGAGATACAGAACCAACAAATGGAGGGTGGAGCAAAGCAAGTGGTTGGGTCATTAAAACTCTAATTGTGGTTGGCGGCGCGTTGTTCATTCGCCAGCTTACTAAATCCACCACTCGCCGTGACCATGCTCGCTTCGTCTCCCATTCTCTCTCTGGCGAAAAGGTTTTTTCTCCCTCTTTTTTTTTCCTGAATATTTGATTTTGGGGATTTTTGTTTGTTGAATTTGAGGGTATTTGTTTGTTGGGTTTGTGTAGAATTCAAGGGAACAAGCTGCGAGAGACCCTGATCATTTTTTCAATTTGAGGTATTGTTATGCTACTATGTTTTCTTTCATCATATGTGGAAAATTTGAGGTTTTGTTTTGTTTTGTTTTTTCAGCTTGATTATTAGAAATTTTGTGGTTGTTAATTAGATGTTTGGGTCTTAATAGAATGTATTCGAGTTGGTAATTATCTTTTGGGGGTTTGGATTGAGGTATTTAGATTTAGTTGTCACATTATTAGTCGGTGCCATGATCAATCAAAAATATACTCCCTTTGTATAGAATTAGTAGTCTTGATGGTGGTATAATTTGAACTCGCAATGTGACGGCTATCGAGACAGAGTAAGTATGTTTTTGATTGATCATGGAATTACTAGTAGGTTTCTTGTTTCCATTTTAGTCATGGAGCGAGGTGACTTGGTTAGGGGATGTTACTATTGTGGAAAAAGATTATACGAAGTACAATGCTGTCATGTACTCATGTGAGTGTAATAAGAAGAAAGAAAGGATAACATATCACTTCGACATGGGGGTGATAGGTTTCATGTCCTTTGAGAAATAACTATGTCCTTCCTCTTCTCTCTGTCACCAAGTCCTAACAACCGCAACCACCAGCTCCACTAATTAGATGTTACAAATCTTACAATTTATATATCCAAATGTATTTCTTTTATTTAAAGCATGGCCTTTGTTGTCCAAATGACTGTAGTAGAATTGTTTAACCTTGTCTGTTTCTGAGTGTTTGAGGGTGTTTAAGAAGAATCGTTTGTCTAGAACATTTTATATGCAGAATTAAGTAATTTGGAGGATTCTGTTTTGTAGAATGATTGCCTGTCCAGCTGCAGATATGGTGGATGGCTCAAAAGTTCTATACTTCGAGCAGGTAATTAAGATACAGTGTATTGTTTGGCTTTTTAATCCATGGAAATATTTCGTTAACTGGTATGATGTTCTGTTACCAGGCATTCTGGAACTCCTCAGAAACCCTTTCGCCAGGTATACCCCCTTATATATGGAGGAGATCATTTGCGATGCCTAATAATAACTATTTCTCATTTCTTCTTTTTTACTTGCTAGAACTGTTATTTCAACCTTGAGTTTTCTTCACAAATATGGCTTGCTGTCCTGGTATGAACATTTGACATTCATTTCGAACCCAAATACTCCCTCCGTTCTTTTATTGTTCTACTCATTTGCCATTAGTTGTTTCCGTTTTTTTTTCTACTCACTTTGCTTTATTCTATTTTAGGTGTATACCCCCCCTTTAACAACTTACCCCTTTTACCCCACAAAAATTACACCTTTTCACATTCTCTTACTTTATTCACTTTTTTCCAACATCCACTCATCTTTTTATTTTTCCATTCTCTCTCTTACTAAATTTACACCCGATAACCATTTTCAATATTTTCTTAAATTGCATATCTACCAAACTGAAGAATAGAGGGAGTATTAGAAATTGGAAATTTTTATTTCGTATACTTTATATTTTAATATTTGTAATAGGGCTTCAGTAAGTTCAGTGTGAACACTTGGTGTGTTTGTCATGTGCTAGTTTCTTGGCCTTTTATCTTCTTTTGCTCTTTTACATGCTCTTTCTCTGGTTATATATATTTTTCTATTTATCTTGGATTGGAGTCTCTTCACACTTTCCTCAATTTATATGATTTTAGAAGCAGGAGTCCTCACCTGCCTTACTCCAAAAACAAATATAGAAATTTAAGATGTTGGCAGAAATCCAAATGTGTTTTAATTTTCATCGATATATAATGTCACTTACTCTTGTAAACAATGTTTGTTTCTACATATACTCAGGATTAAATTCTATAGGAAATTATTCTCCTTTTGGCTGCTAATATTGCTGCTATTGCATTGCAGAGATTTTATATGGTTAAACCTTGTCCCAAGGAGATGAAATGTGATGTTGAGGTGGGCCTTATGTTTTAAATTGTTCTTCATTTTTGAGCTATCAGCTTTTATGAGGCCACCTTTATCTCTGATCTCCCTCAGATGTGTACATTTTTTTTTCTTTTTTTTTTGCCTCTTTGAAGTAGCAATAGCCCCTGAATACTTTTCCCTTCCATATTTGACGGCCACATTCTTTTTCTCCATTAGATGACTTAGTTTCTCATATTACTATCAAGTTTGTGCACTGGCTAGTTAAGTTCTGATAAAGGCTTCTTACTTACAATGGCAGTTGAGTACTTTTGCCATTAGAGACATGGAGGAGTATAAGAACTTCTGTGATCGGTCAAAGGATCAACGTCCACTTCCTGAAGAAGTTATTAGGGTGAGTTTGCTTTAGCATACTTTATGTTTAAACATCCTTTGAACTGAACTCTTAACATTAATTTGCTTGAATAAGGTTAGTTTCATAACAATTCATTTCAAGCTTTGTTCTTCCAAGAACATCCTGATACATGTAACACAATGAAGAGGTATAGTAGGTTCAAAATGTATGTATAATTATATACTTATGTTGTAGTACCTTTTAGGTCTTGCTGTGATAGTTTTTCTCTGTAGTAGAAAATGGACTATACCAGATTTTCTACATGGTTAAGCTGTGAGTATAGGTTTAGGTTGCTGGAAGAAATACCAAATATGTCCATCACTGCTGTCAACCTTATGGGATATTTCTCCTGTTAAATAGTTTATCCATCATGCTAGAACTAATCCTGCTATTATTTACTTCAAAAATCAAATATCTCCTTCTAATGGTGCTGGAGGGTCATCTAGTCACCTGTGATTTTTTTTAATGCCATAAGTACTTGCTATGTACATTTATCATGTTATAATGCTTACATATATGGTGACGGGAAATGGGTTTTCTTCAGTAAGAACGTCTTATTTTTTATGACTGATTGAATTACGTGCACTTGTTGGGATTGATTAGAGGGATCTATATTGGTTTTTTCAGTACTAGACATTTCACATGCTCCATCATGGGTGTGCAAAACTGGATTTGGTGAACTGTTTGTTGTAAGTAGTATATAATGGCAGCGCATTTTCCTACCCTAAATCATATTTGTAATTTTGGTTAACCATATAATCGGAAAATCCGTTTAGTTTGTTCGGGTAATAAGCTATTTTAGTTTGCTTTGCCAACCTTGCATCAGCTTATAAAAACATATTGGTATGGTCATGAAGTCAAAGGACTTACTGCGTCATGTTTTGGCTTAAAAGAGGCCAGTAGGATTGAAATTCATTTAGGCAAAATTTATGAACTACCTTTTCCTAGGTAAAATGTACCCGAGTGAGACAGCTGTATTCAAAATCTAATTTCTAACACTTAT
This sequence comes from Chenopodium quinoa, assembly GCF_001683475.1. Classification (NCBI taxonomy): domain Eukaryota; kingdom Viridiplantae; phylum Streptophyta; class Magnoliopsida; order Caryophyllales; family Amaranthaceae; genus Chenopodium; species Chenopodium quinoa. The sequence goes on along the minus strand of NW_018743212.1, from coordinate 2,767,915 downwards.
TGAGAAAAAAAAAAAAAGAAAAAAAAAGTGAAGACAGGGAATGTCAAAAGCCAAATCAAGGACAAATTTAAGATTGACAAGTGGTAACCATACCAATGAGCTAAAATATATTTTCAGTAATTTTTTAACCATTAAATTCATATGTTGTTGGTTTAGGTATCCGAATTACAGAAAAATCATTAACCATATCCAATCTGAAATCTCGTTTTTATTTTCTTTAATGACATCCCAAATCCGATTTTTTCAGTCCATTTACCCTATATATTGGTTTGGTATATATGGTTTTGGGTCCAGTTTTCTGGATTGATCTATCTGATTATCCCTTTGCCCAAACTTTTACCTTGCCTTTCCCTTCCATTTGTGTATATATTGGTTTGTGTATATATTGGTTTCCTTTCAGTCCATTTACCCTATATATTGGTTTTGGTATATATAGCTAAACAGTCAACTGGCGATGAACCTTGATTGCCATAAATTAGATACTTATGGGACCTGTCACACTTAGTAGAAGTGGAACTGGGCATTGTAGACCCAATCTCATATACCTTTTTTTTTTCCTAGACTGGTAGTTGAAGGATGGCAAAGAATTTTAAATAAATCCTCAAATTTGACTTGTGAGATCCTTGGTAAATGTTTCCATTTGATAATTATAGTTAATAAAGTAATTAATTTTCCTTCTTAGCTAGATAAAGTATGGGCACGTCGTCCTATGTTAGCTGTTTGGCTATGAATGATGTCAAGTGGTGGAGGGACAGTCCAAAGCCCTAACAAACTTGGCTACCCCTCACTTCTTCATAATTAATAGGATAGGCCTTCAGGGATTGAACCACAGAATCCTTGGTGGTTAAGTAAAGCTAGGATAGCTGTATCCCATTAAGCAACTTACATATCTGGATATCCCATCATACACTTTCATGGCTGCTTTTTTCAGTCGCCATTTTGCAGGATATCGCAGAACATTTGACTACTATTCATCTCAAACGGTGTGAACGTGGAAAACACTGCTTATATGAAGGGAAAACACCATCAGAGGGATTTCCTAATACTTGGGTGAGTATTTTTCTATTCCTTGATGCAGGAAAGCTTCTTTCTTGTTCATATTTGACCAATATTTCCTTGTGTGTACAGAACAATGCCTCATACTGTAAATCAGAGCTATCAGTCTTGAAAAACAATGAGATACACAAGTGGGATAGAGGATATGATGAAGATGGGAATCAAGTAAGTTATATTTGTGGTATATAATTATATATAATGTGGTTGACAGATGCATTTTTGTGTTGGTTATTTTGTGGCTGGTTATTGAATTGTTAACTGTAGAACTGAATGCTATATATGCTACAGGTATGGGGGGTCAAAGAAGGACCTTATGAATTTAAGCCTGCATCAACGTCGAGTTTCAAGGACATGTACTCACCGGCGAATTTGTTATCCCCATTATCCTTGGACAAAAGGATAGAGGGATCATTTGTTCTACAGGAGTGATTACAAGCTACATGCATTATGTAAATCTTTTTGACATTTTCAAGATAGCGAGGAAATAAGTGTTATTATGAGCAAAATTCTCCTGTATTATACGTATACAGCTGGATGGTGGATCTAGTGCAGCCAGTAAGCCACTTGAAGTCCTCGTTCTTGAATCTTAATTCTTAAATAATGAAATGTCTAGTTCACTTGCCGTCAACTATAAGTTATGTTCAACAGTAAAATGTTCCATGGGAAGATACTTGGGCATGGCTTGCTCTTCTTAATTTGGTGGTACACACAAAGCTTTGTGCATCAGTTTTGGCATGTTTTCCCACCAGCCTCTGGCAAACACGAGAACTGATTCCAAGACTAAGACCATAAGTATTGCCATGCCACGTTAGGTTCATCAGAATCTTTGCTACAACCAGAATGTGGTCTGAACCTGTAGATGCCCCCCCCAAAAACAAAAACAAAATAACCTCTCCCCTGCACAGCAAAGAGAAAACAAAGAGACTGTTTTTTCAATGTTGGTCGTTGCATGGCATTTTATTCTTGCGGGTGCATTATGACTGTTAGCTATGGTGGAGGGCCTTGATTTAGTGTCCATTTGCAACTTTGGATATTCAAGATAACTAGTTGCAGACTTGCAGCTGTCCATTGAGGCGTATGAGATAAGATCCAAGTTAATTGAATACCTAAAAAATGGCAGTTAATTGTGCTGCTTCTGCAGATGATCTCTCTCAGAATATTTTTGGTTGAATAGGCAATAGATTATGTTTTAATAAATTCTGCTTGGCAAATAAATGTGAACAATTTGACTGTCAACTCAACGATTTTAATCCAAAGAAACCTGATGGAGTTTTATTTGCATGACCTTGTCAGCTCTTGAGGGCCAGTACTGATCATAATATTAGATTTTCAGGAAAGTCAGGTTGAAATTATGACAAACTATTGAGAGCATAGTTTGACATGTAGTTTTGTAGAAGACTGATTGAGTGACTGGCGTGACTGCTGGATGCAAGGATTATCACAATAGTTGATGCTGCTGGTATGTTTGAGTATTTGACCAACGTGATTGAAGGAATCGGATGAATGTTAGGCTAAGTACATAGGAAACAACTAGTATGTGGTAAAACATCAAAGCTGAAGCACTGAAGCACCTCAGATGATATTGTGTGTTTGCTGCTGTCAGTATTCTCCATCATCAGTTAAACAAATTCGTCAAATAACCAGAAAACTTAAAAACAGGAATGAGGACATTGAGATGATATAGAATATGATATCAATATGCTTTCATCATGTTTATGCTTCAATATTTCTCACTAGTACAATTATACAAAAAGAATTAAGAGTAGCAGTATCGATGTTAAAAGAGATCACTACCCTCACAAGTACAGGGTGATGAGAAAAAAAGCTATGTTGAGTACAAAACTTCAATTCAAGACCTTAATAGGTGTTGTCCAGGTAGAAGTATATTCCACCAAGAATTGCGATTCCAACAACAATGGCAATAGGCAATGCTCGTCTACAAAATAGAAGTAAAAAATATCAAAACTTTTACAATGTAATAGACCCACAGTTTTGTAGCATCACAGAATCAAATTGTATTGAACTTACCCAATGGCTTCGTCTTTTTTAATATGTTCTTTCCTTGTTTTTCAAACATCTTTGTCATTTACGTTTTTGGTTACAGGCGGGTCATATGCCCTGAATCTGCACTTTGGAGCTCCACACACTGCACAAGTTTCCTATCCGAGTTAAAACTACGATCTCTGGGATCATTACAGATTGCTATGCAATATACTAATATTGCATCTGTTCGATTTCTACTTCGAATATAAATATTTGAAACTTGTTTATTAATATGAAAAAATTATCTATATGTCTTTGTTTCGCAATTATGTAGTCTGATTTATTAATATGAATACATGTTGTCATGTTGATAAGGCTGATTTACAGCTTGTGCAAATCAGGAGTCAATTTCGTTTTTTTCACTCATAATAGTAAGAATACTCTTGTCAGTGTAGACATAACTTGGCAAACGTTGGGGTTAGTCAAACTAACGTTGAATCCGAAACCAGAAACCACTTCTTCCTCCACGCCAACACCTCCCATGGCAATTCAAAATGCCGCCGCGAATGAAAGGCTTTCCCTAAGGGGTTAATATGACCCTAATTTACACTCTTTTCTAGTAGGGTGTCCTTTTGTTTCGCCGCAAAGTGGTGAGGAAGAAGAGGAGGACGTCGGGTAGAAGAGGACGAAGAGGAAGGCTTTTGTGGGTTTGATCAGTGGAAGGCGGAGAGATGGTGGTGGCTGTGATGGGTTTCGGATGGTGGGAAATGTGGTGGAGGTGGACCAAATGGTTGCTATCTATGGTGTTACCATCGGAGGATTATTGAAAAAGATGGTTTTGAAAAATAAAAAAAAAAATGTAAAAAAAAAAAAACTAGACTGAAATACGACGTAGCAACGCCCTTCCAATCTCTTTAAAATGTTCGTCACATTAGTCATCAAACATACACATCAATGGAAAAACGCTACAATAGAATATGTATACATATATATATGGTGTTTTGGCTGTAGTTTTCCTTTTCCTAGGTGTCATTTTCTTCCTAACAGTTTTTGTTCTGGTCTGGTTAAGAGGAGAAGTGGGTTGAGAATGTTTTGGTGGAGTTGATGGCTAGGAACCATTTTCTGGCTGAGAACTTTGTTCTGCCTGAGGCTGGGATGGGCTTGGGAAAACCTCATCAGCTACTGGAGTCTGAAACACTCTAACATACTCAACTCTTGAGTCCTCAGCAACAACCACGACAGGAACCTCTACAACAACAATGTAAGGTTGTTGTTCATCACGCTCCATCTGAGCTTCCTCTTCTTCGGCTAACCTCTTCTGTTTTTCCATGTCTAACCTATCCCTCTCAACTTTCTGTTTTAACCTTCTATGCCAACTAGCTTTCCCTTTCCTCCAACCATACATCTATTGTTTCCTTACCCACATTCCACTGCCACATTTTCAACATATCACCATCAACACATAACTCCAGTTTCCTATTAGTTCTAGGTTTGTTAACAAGCAAAGCAAAGTACTTAGGGAGCCACACATTTTGCTTGACAGAGTGCTCAAACATAAACTCAAACAAATCCATTAAACTAGTCCGATTTGTATCATCAACCAACACATCAAAACCACCATCTCTACAATGGACATTCAGCCACACTTTACTCATCCTATCAACAAAAATTACCAAGTTACTCAACACACACAATTCACATCCACACACACACATGTCAAACCACATAATATTCTAACACTTCACAAAATCTCATTTAATGAATCAAAATCACAGAAAAGTGTAACCCTAACATACAAAAAAAATACATTTGCCACAGTCAAACCCATAATTCAGTAAAATAACATGATTTTAAACTTAACATCACAACATTTAACTCAACCAACCATTCCCTAACTGTAATTCGATTATCAGGAAAAATTGACAAAATCGGTACTCGAATTGAAGATCGATGGACAAAGTGTTACCTTGCGTGCTAGTTTGGAATGGTAACAACACTATTCAAGCTTTGATTGACTACCACTGCTCCCTCCTCCTTGCGAACAACGACTTCAGTTCCCCCAAATACAAGCACAGTTACTACTTCGTGCTACTACCGATTGCTGATCAAAATTTAGACTTAGAAAAAGCTTCCATGTTGATCGAATTGCACGGTTGACTGATGAAGACTTTGCATGAAGAACAGAGAAGGGTGAGAGGATGAAGACTTCGACTCCTCAACATTTAATTATTTAAGTTATTAGGTCAAGTCAGGGAGTCAAAAGGCTTTATGGCGCCATTAAACACAATAAGGGCAAAATTGTCAATTCACAGTAACGGAGAACTAACGGGTAGACCTCATTAATGGCATGACATGACATTATTCTGTTTGTCAGTGGCATTTGGTGAATTTTGAAAACCCCGATGACATTTGGTGAATCATTAAAGTGCTCAGTGGCATTTGGTGAAATAACCGTTTATTTAATTAAATCCATTTAGCTAACGTGGCCTTGTCTAGTTACTAACGGACAGTTAAGATTAAATAACTACTTTAATTTATTAGTACTTTGAAATATATAATTAATATATACCCCCACCCCCAAGAAAATATAATACTTAAACTCCAATAGCATATAGTTTAATGTGAAGTTCCAGTTGCATGAATCACGATACTTGATAAATTGGCTATATTTGTTAAACTTAAATCATTATAAGTCCCTTAAGTATAATCCCTTCTATCTCAAACTTCACCGTGAGTAGACCACGTCACAGTCATATAAAATACCTATACACTACCAAAATTATATACAGTATTGACAGTATACCATCACAACGCTCGAAATAAAGTCGTATTTGTTATTGTGCACTGAAATGTCAAACTAGATTGTATTATTGTTCGATCCATGGATCAATGAGATACACGTAGTATATATATTTCTGGCAATGTGAAGAAAAGATATGCTAGCTAGAATGGTTAATTAATTAGTCTATGCTTTGATGTATTCCTTTATTTTAATAATTGGGTAGGGTTGACCCATGCTTTGTATTATTGTAAGGACTTTCACGTATCCCACTAGCCTTTTTATTATCCTTATATATGTGTAGCATCATCACCAATATCATCTTAGACTATTTCTTAGCTTCCCTCTAAATCAAAATAAAATGGCCATTTCTCTCTCAAATATGCAAGCTCTCCCCTTCACCACAAACCATAATCTTTCCCTTAGATCCGAAAACCCGTTTCCTGTAACCTTTTCAACCAGAAATTACCCTTTTAAAAGTTCGGAGGTGGGAGCTCTTACCATTAAACCGACCTCATCAGAAGTACAAGTTTTATCAAGTGATGCATTGACATCATCTAGAGTGATTGAAGAACCTTGGAAAGAAACAGGAGTAGAGTATGGGCCTACAATGAAGGAAAGGGCCGAAAACGAGTTAGTGGATCGTTGGAAGGAGATCCATGGGGAAGATGATTGGGTTGGGCTTCTTGATCCAATGGATTCTCTCTTACGGGCCGAGCTTATCCGATACGGTGAGATGGCCCAAGCCTGCTATGATGCCTTTGATTTTGATCCATTCTCAAAGTATTGTGGAAGTTGTAGGTATCTAAGGCACTTGTTCTTCAAGGGTCTTGAAATGGAAGATTATGGGTATGATGTAACAAGATACTTGTATGCTACATCCAATATTAACCTGCCAAACTTGTTTAGGCATTCGAGATGGCCCAAGGTTTGGTCCAAGAACGCTAATTGGATCGGGTATGTGGCGGTATCCAACGATGAGATGTCCAAGAAATTGGGCCGTAGGGACATCAGTATTTCTTGGAGGGGCACCGTGACCCGGCGTGAGTGGGTCCATGATCTAATGGACTTCCTTAGGCCTGTCTCCGATGAGAAGATCCCATGTCCAGACCATAATGTGAAGGCCGAATCCGGGTTCTTGGACCTATACACCGATAAGGTCCAGGATTGCAAGTATTGTAAGTTCTCGGCCCGTGAGCAAATCTTAACCGAGGTGAAACGTCTATTAGAGTTGTACCACAATGAAGAAGTGAGTATAACAATAACAGGTCATAGCTTAGGAAGTGCCCTAGCTATATTGAGTGCTTATGACATAGCCGAGACGGGCATTCACATTGGATCAAGCAGCCAGGCTAGGCACATATCCGTGTTGTCGTTTTCGGGTCCACGAGTTGGGAACTTGAGGTTTAAGCAGAGGTTGGAGAGGCTAGGGGTGAAAGTGCTTAGGGTGGTGAATGTGCATGATATGGTTCCAAAGGCACCAGGATTGGTAATAAATGAAAATTTACCTCCGGAGTGTTTAAAATTTGCGCAATGGTCACCTTGGAGTTATTGTCATGTAGGGGTTGAGCTTGCTTTGAATCACAAGAATTCTCTATTTCTTAAGGACACCAACGACCCAGCTTGTGCCCACAATTTGGAGGCCCACTTACATCTACTTGACGGGTTAGTAATCTTATTATATACTCGATTTTAACATTTTCTCAACGCGTTTTCTATGCGGCTTGTCACACCGTATGGCGACTTATAAAAAACCGTAGAACCCCTATAACACTGATAGAGTGACCCTTATTATACTAATAGAGTAACCTTATATTACTAACAAAGTAACCCCTATAACCCTAACCGAGTAACCTATTATGGCTGGTCACACGATGTGATTAACCACATATAAAAGTTAGTGTATGACTTATATTTTTAAAGTGTATAATGATTAATTCATTTATATAAAGGAAAGAAAATATAATACCAGGGAAGCATTTCCTCAAGGAGAATATTTTATGCGTTGGAAGAGAAAAATATTTTCATGAATTAAATAACCAGCATTAGTAATTGTCCTTAATTTGTCCTGCGATAGATGGAACATAAAAAATACTACCATAAGTATTGAACTTAATCATATATATGTATTTATTAACAAAAAAAAAAGTAATGTACATGATGAATCTATTTTGATTATGTATGATTCTATATTGTTATGCAGGTATCATGGAAAAGGGAAAAGATTCCATCTAACAATGGGAAGGGACATAGCATTAGTGAATAAATCATGTGATTTTTTGAAGGATCACTATCAGATCCCTCCTTGCTGGAGACAGGATCACAATAGGGGGATGGTCAGGAGTAAGGATGGCCGTTGGATCCAGGAACAGCGTCCAGTTCTAGACGATCATCCTGATTATACTCATCATCACCTTAGACAACTCGGACTTCCACACTAATATTCTTTCTATACATCTTATTAGAGATCAAATCTTGTCTACATCACTACCCCTATAACTCTTTATACACCCCTTCCAAAAGACACTCTCATGTACTAAGTGTGCAAAAGCCGAAGCTCCATTCTAGATTGTAAATCCCAAAATCATTACATCTGTATCTGTAAACCAGGTACAAATTGTGTATAATACTTCATACATAATGTTTGTATTTGTAGTTGGTTTATTCTTATAATATACTACGTATTGGTCTTGGTCGTATTCCCTTTTATTGGAAATAATTGACAAACAAGTACTTATTTGAAACATCCAAAAAAGATGAAATTGACAACTACAACTAAAATGGGACTGCAAGATAAGCTGATAAGGTACTTTATAACACAAATAAGGCTGAAAGAAACTCACTGAACAATCTAAACAACTCAAAAATTATTGCTTTGTCAAAAACTGGAAACATATTTCCGAATGATGAAATACAAATGCACAGTCCTACTTCCAAATAGCGGAAAAAGGATAACGGTGCAAAAACAAAAATCAATCAAGATCCCAACAAATCCCAATGTACAGTATCAAATCGGTAAAGGACAAGGGACAACGAGGTATACAACAGAACAATCAACCTTCAGTAAGCACAATTGCAATTATATGCACATTATTCATAATTACAACAAAATAAACTCCATTACCATGAAGATTTTCAAGTTCTGGTTGAAGTCTTTGGCTTTTATAAGCATAAAAGTTCCATTGTTCATGATCAGGAGGATGAATCACCCTCTGGAGGCAATATTGACATGGAAGATTCATCACAGCGGGCATCTAGTTACTGTTGCAAAGATATGAATTGTTACAGGACTACAATGACGGGCAAACCAAATGTTAAAGAAAATGTAGGTGCAAGAAGATGACTAGAAGCATCAATATGTTCATTCTATCCCAGGCACAATATTCTTGTCCATTTGTTCAGATTATTGTCTAAAGTTCTTCCATTCAAAGGTTGTCTTTTCTCACAGAACTAGAAAAATTCAAAGCAAAGTAGCCATTACACAAATAACATTATGTATTCTTCTTCAAGTTTCAACTGCGTTAAAGTTCACATTGCCAATGGGGTCGTAGTGTCCAACAAGATGTTTCAAAAGAAACAGCATTGTTCTTTACAACAAAAACAACTAGCATGTATAGCTTCTCACAAAGCATGCTATGCATAAATTTTGGTAAATTTACATGCAGATCATTAGCTAAGGTTACAAAACTTGTTTCACTCAGCTGTATAAATTAATCAATCCAAATAATTGATTGTTCATTAAACAAAACCTCTGGAAGAAAAATGTTATTTTTAAGGAAGCAAAAAAATGTTTCTGATTTGGAAAATTGGAGGCATTAACTGAAGAAACTAGATAGGAAGAGGTATCAGATTGCTATAGAATTAGACTAGAATGCTTAACTTCTATATTTTCATTCTTCACAAAGCAACATGGGTATAAGAAATCAGCTTGAAAAAATACATGGATGTTTGTGAATGTTGTACTTTGGTAAGTGTTTTAGTTCTGATTCCCAATGCAGCCTGTGCACAAGCCTAAACTCCTGCAGCAGCTTTAGACTCGGAATCCTTTTTACCCTGAGCATTGAACAGGGAGGGTATCAGAGCTCTATTTGAAAAGAGAATTGATCTAACATCAAGATATACTACGTACAATACACATGGCTTACAGCATCGCACTTATTATTCTCCCATGTTATGGTATTGGAAAATAAAAGCATCGCACTAATTATTCTCACATGGTGTGGTATTGGAAAATAAAACTAGGAGCCTTAAGATAATAGTGTCCTGATGGTATAACAGGATATTCATAGCATAATACAATGTTATGCTTCAAGGTATAAGCTGCACTGCACAACCACATCAGTAAATTATTACCATAATCGCAACCAAGTTTCTAACCTTTGGCAGTTCACTGCGAATTTGGCGCGTAGGAGTCCTCATTGTGACAAACTCTTCTGCTGCTGTGGGATGAATTCCAATTGTTGCATCAAAGTCTGCTTTTGTCAAGCCAGCTTTCACTGCAACTGCAAACCCCTGAGGTTTAAAATTTTCAATCAGATAACAGCTGCTTACATAATTGTATCACTACATACCCTAAAGACAGGTTATGCATAAACCTGAACTATCTCTGGTGCATCATCTCCACACATGTGCAACCCAACGACTTTGTCAGTCTTTGCGCAGACTATAAGTTTCATGTAAACGCGATCTGGAAGACCAGATAATGTGGCCTTTAAAGGCCTAAAATTTGCAGAGTAAACATCCACGTCACCGTATGTTTCTATGGCCTGTAAAATCCAGCATTTTTTTAAGTAAACTAATCAACAATCACCAACAGTTGAGAGGTAAATAAAGTTCTCACTTGCTCCTCTGTTAAGCCAACTTGGCCAAGGGGTGGTTGAGAAAACACAGCAGACGGTATAGCTCTGCACAAAGGGAACAATAACATCTGTAACAAGTTGCTATGAAATTCACAATTGTGACCAGTGCAAACCACAGATTGAAGATAATAACTACCTGCTCAACCACTCAGCTCAAAGACATAGAAAAAGGAAAGAAAAGAAAATCAGGAATCGTAATTCGATTTAAAGGATCAGTCATAATATCAGAATATCAGATACGTTGAGAGGTTTTCCTCCAATTTTACCAGGGTCATTAACGATCTAAAATATGTGAGGCAAAGCCTTAGGAATAACAATCGCCAGCTAGATATTTACCGTATGCTTCAAGCCATCAACCAATTAATTAACTTTCCTAAATCGGCCAAATAAATTTGACAGCTTGAAGTGTCAATAGGAAACATAAAATACTTTATGATCAAGAAACCATGAGACAACTTGAATCATGATCTAATTTATGACAAGATTTGCCAACGAGTTCACCAGGTAGGACTTGGAGAGGGCTTTGTCATGCAAAAGTGAAAAGTGTATTTAAGATGTAGCCTATATATCCATCAAGGGCTCAAGTCACAAATGGTCCAAAATTTTTGTAAGCAAGCCTATTCATAAAACACTGGCTATGCCATGTAAGACCCTTAGGATCTACATGGCAGAGTCAGTGCTTTACGAATGGGATTGCTTATAGTAAACTAGACGAGACAAACATACACATGGTAGTATGGTACTAAATCAATTAGGTATAATACAGATCTCCTTCCAATTTGTAAAAAGTTAACCACTAATTGATAGTGAATTGGTGTGTGTGAGCTTTCCTAGTATTGCTACTTATTATCTAACTTTCAGCAACTAGGGTGGATTCATTGGCATGGACATTATCCATTTTGGTAGGCCAAAACTATAGTGCCAGCTGTCCCAATAAATTGGCCGATCAAAGGGATATCAATCAATCAATCAAAGCCTTAATCCCATAAGTGGGGTCGGCTACATGAACTAAATTTGATTATTTCGTGTGGTCATCCACAAAAATCTTCCTCCTCCATCCCTTACGATCCAATGCTTCATCCTCATGCAAATCCATATACTTCATATCCTTCCTAACTCCTTCCAACCAAGACATTTTAGGTCTGCCTATCCCTCGTTTAACCCCTCCATGATCAAAGGGATATATCATCCAATTATAATATGCCTGCTTGTTTGCATCTATAGCCTCGTACTTTATTCAAAAGTATCAATAAAGGTCTTCCAGACATGATCAACTCTAATAGTCTTTCAGTAGTAGCACAGGCCATTGCACAACGCTTCTTTTTGACTTTTAGTGGTCTTGATATTGCAAAGTTTTCATAATAAAGTTGGGCTTACATAAGGTGAGAGTGATCCTTATTTATGCATTTTATGATCAAAATGGCCCAACTAGGGTTCAGCAACATGGGAGAACTTGGAACCTGAGAAGTGAGAATAGCGTTAAGTTAGGAAGGAGTTTGGTTGAGATTCCCATCTCTCCTTCCCCACCACATCTAGATCTTAGAAGGTTGTTCGAGGAACTTCTCTTGATCTCACCAAGTCACCATCAACTTTTAAGATATTTTAACCTATATATAAAGCTTTCATGACCTCATCCCTTTCGTCAGTCTTAAGGGATTTGGTGAAATCTAAGTCCCTCCATAACATCAAAGAACATAATGATCTTGTCGACCACAGGAAGGATATTCAAGGGTATGGTGTTCAAAATGAGCCGTCCAGTTCTCACATATGACCTTTAGTACCATGCCATATACTGTCTAAAATGGACATCGAAGGACTTTAAGAGTTGAAAGGTCTCTTGAATGCCCAGGACTTTTCCCATCAATTTTGAGGTAGTATAGCAAATTTTAGAAAGGCTATCATAACTTATGGCCGTCATAGGATAGGAGTCCACTGTTTTTAAAGGCTCAGCTAAGGACCAACCAATCTCAATACCTTTTATTTTGGTTTTAATCGGCTACAATAGCCTCACAAGTCAGCTATTGCATATGAATAGTTGAAAAGTCATTATATGGAGATAACCTGGGTCAAGTGTCACCAGCTTTAAAAGGATCCGATGATCATAGGAGGTTTTCCATTGTCTCAAAGACTACCCACCACTTATTTCTGAGATTTTTCCTCACAATCATCTCCTTTTCGATGCTCTGGCACTAACTCAATATTACTAGAAGGCAGATAATTATGTAACAAACTAACCTGAGGAGGGGCATAATGGGTAGCATAGTATTACTATGTTAATAGTCTTTAGTTTTATATAAACTAGTTAAATTCCCGTGCAATGCACGGATTTTACTAAATTATATAGTGAAGTACAACATTAATGCTTGTGCAATAGATGCACGGTTGTTTAATGCGGAGTAATTATAATACAACAAAATTATAGAACAACATAAAATAATTATGGACTCGACACCAATTATTAGAAAGTATGAAGTATATAAATAAAATAACCACATATAATAGTTATAATGAACAATTTAATATTTTAGAAAGTTTAGTTTAGATTTTATATAAGCAAATCTCATTATTTAGATACAATGATCCTTCATTATGGTATGAATTTTTTTTTTTAAGCAAATACTTTTGGAGGGAAAATACTCAATACAATGCTGCCAAGTGTCATTTTAGGTTCGTCTTTAGTAATATGTAATAGATAGAGGGGAAGGGGAAAGGAAGAGGCAGGCAGTTTTGTAAGTGAATTCTTAAGAGAGTTGTGATCTCAAGTCACTAGGAGAGTAGTGACCTAAGGCACTAGTGGAAAGTGGTAATAGGCTAAACCTACCGATTTTGTAAGAAACCTTTCAACAATATTAATCAAAGTTCGACTCTTTTTCTCATTTTCTTTGTGCATTTGTTGAGTAAAATCTGCTGTTCTTTGAGTCCATTACATAATAATTAAGACTTATAGAATACATATACATAGCAGCAAAAAGAAGTTCACAGTATACTGAAAATGCATTACTACCATCTGTTTACAGAATACTGAAATTACCGGTAATCAGGTTTTGTTGGCTCATTAGCAAACAGAGTCTTTGCTAATGCTCCTCCCTCCATCAAAGCAACAGGGGTCAAATTCACTCTATCAGTGACATCACCCACTGCCCATATAGAAGGAACTGATGACTGAGAATACTCATTGACCTGCAGCAACACTACAATGAGAAACACGCAAGAGCATTGTGCAAGATTAGAAACACCATTGACATTCAAGATATTACCTCTATGGCGCCATTCTTATCCATCTTTACCCCCAAAGCTTCCAGCCCCAAGTTCTGCAGTTTATATAAGAGCTCACGACGTGAGTAATGAAGTAGTCACAGGCAATGACAAAGCTAATACATAATTGGTTAATCTCTGACTATTGTACATTAAAAACTAATATAATGGGTAAAAGGCACTGTATGCAACAAGAGAAGAAAGGATGACCTTCGTATTTGGTCTTCTCCCTGTCGCAAACATGACGTGAGAGAAACCATCAACAGTTTCCTTGTTGGTTTTTAATGACAAAGTTCCATCTGCAGACTTTGTGATAGCTTGGGGAGACTCTTCTGTGTGGAACTCAATTTCTCTCAAGGCCATCTGGTCAGCAAGAAAATCTCTGATCTGCAAAGCAACAAATGTAATAAAAAAGACAATCCCATATTTGATATGAAAGTAGCCAACAGCTTAAAAACGTGTGCATCATAGGCATAACACCACCTCCTCATCAAAGCCTCTCAGAATCTTCTTTTGACGAATGAAAACATGAACATCACTTCCCAAACCATTAAAGATGCCAGCGAATTCCAAACTAATGTATCCACCCCCGATAATTGCAATTTTCTTGGGCTTTTCCGGGAGATCAAGAGCAGCATCAGAATCAATAGCATACTCACTGCCGGGAATATCAGGAATAAAAGGGCGGCCCCCAACAGAAATCAAAATGTGTCTCGCTGAATAACGTTTCCCATCCACGTCAACGGTGTGAGGATCCACAATCTGTTTTCAATGATAAAGCATGATGTTATGCTGGTGAGACGTCAATATAAAGAAGCACCTTACTAAGTTTAAACTACCATCATAGCATAATCATCCCACCTTTCCACGACCTTCAACTAGCGTGACACCTGAATTATTCAGGATATTCTTGTAGATGCCTGTGAGGCGTTGAAGTTCAGCATTCTTATTAGCAATCAAGGTGCCCCAATCATGCTTGGGTTCAGCATCATAACTCCATCCGAATCCATGACTCTCCTCAAATTCATGAGAATATTTAGAAGAATAAACAAGGAGCTTCTTTGGCACACATCCTCGAAGTACACAGCTGCATAAAGGTACAAAAGACAAACATCAGACTACAGTTTCTGAAACAACCGCAAAAGCATGGTTTCCAAGCCTAGCTACAAACTTATGCAATATAGCAATTTGAGTAATTCAAACTCAAGCGAAGCTATGATTCTAGTTGAGAGTTGCAAGCTCATTTGGAATTTCAAGTTTCAGGGTCCCTTATGATCAAGTCGAGCTCAGGTTAGAGCTTTTCTAATTCAAGTCATGCTTACCCACACGGTCACACCTCTTTCTTTGAATCATTTGAGAGCCTAATCTAGCATGATGATCTTTCTCATTGGCTCCAGACCTCCACTAACATTCTACATAGCCATCAACTAAAACCCAATACAGCTAACATCTGACTTAGTAATCAGCAACAATAACTAAAATCCATCAAAAAATCTACCTACAAGAGCTAAAATTAGAAACTTTGACACGTGATTTTCTCATGCATTCAGAAATTAATATCATTATCATATATCATAACCGAAGAAACAACAGACGAAAATCACCAAAATAATCACTATAGTTACAAACAGCAATAATCAAGTCGGTATGTTCACTGAATACACAATTAAACAAAATCATATGAGCTAAAAGTAAGAACTTTAACGCGTGATTTTCTCCCGCATTCCGAAATAAATATCATCATCATCATCATACATTATAACAGAACAAAAAAAAAAAAAAAAAGACCACAATTACCATAATAACAAACAGCAATAGCAAATCAAATCATAAATTAATTAATTAAACCTCAAATAATCAACAAGAGATAAAGAAATTACGTTCCACCAACACCACCAGTAGTCTCAGACGAAATAGTACTAAAAGGAAGCTCACAAACAGCAACCGAAGCGCCGAATTGCGCAGCAAAACGCGAAGCTCTTACGCCGCCGCTACCGGCACCAATAGTAAAGAGGTCAAAATCGTAGTGCGCGCCATTATCGGAAGACGACGAAGTTGACGATGATTCAGCTCGAACGGAGAAATTGCGGCGGAGAAGAAGGTGGCGTTGAGGAGAGAGAAAGTGTAGGGTTTTGGGAGAAAGGCGAGAAGATGAGGAGAGAGAATGAGAGGAGAGAGAAAGGAAATTAGGGCGAGAAAAGCGTTTGCAGAGAGATTGGAGGGTTTTAGAGGAAGATGATGAAGAGAAGGTGATGGTGAGCTTTGGTGTGGTGTTGCTCAAACATGTCGCCATTTTTATGTGGAGTATAGTGTTTCTGGGTTTTTATATGTTTTGGGATTTTATTTAACAATCTCTTCTCAAATTAAATAAAAAAAGTAAAAAAAAAAAAAAAATTAAAATTAAAAAAAATTGGAAGAAATTACTACGTAATCCCCTCAAAAGGATGAGGAAACCAAAAATAGAGGGACAAAATTAATCAATTTAGAAGTACGAGGAATCCAAAAATAGAAGGAAAATAATGTGGTATGAGCTTTGGATTCTAAATTTCAATTAATAAAAAAATAATGAACTCGAAAGGAAGTGGAATTTAAAATAATTGGGGTAAAAAAAATTAGATTTCTTTAAGAGACGTAATTGTGCTTTGTGCACAATTTGACAACATCTAACAACTAAGATATAAGTTGGAATAGTCTTCTATTGCGTAATAGTGATAGTTTTAAAGTATGAAGGATTGTCCCATGTTGGAAGAAGAAACGTAGATGATTAACGAGTTTAATTGATTAAAGTCTTAAGGGTCGATAATCAAAACTTAGGATCAAAATTGTGTTACATTACTTGCCTTTGTGTGGCTCTAATCAGTTTCCACACCAAACAGAAAATATTGGAAGGAAAGTGAGTATTTGCTTACTTAATTTGACTTGTAGTGCAAAGATATACAAATTGATATGGGCCGGTCTTTTTGTTGTTGGCTTCAATATGTTGATACTTGATATAGGAGTATAATTTTTTAATTAAATACTAATCACGATTTTATTTTAAATCATTTGTTTTACTTTTGTATATGAATTAGAGTAATTGAGTAACAGTTACATACGATTAATAGACAACTGTCTGATATTTTCAATATTTATTTTAATGGTGAATTTTTCTTTTACGGATATTTTGATGGTGATTGAACATTGAAGTATCATCGTCACCTCCTCTTTAACACTATAATAACACTATAAGTACTAGTAACATATTTCTATATACTTTGATATGATAATACAGAATAGCTTGTTGGCTTGTGAGAGTTAAGACTGTCGTCATTTGCTTATTTAGCTAAGTACAGACTATAATTTTTGAGAGTTAAGACTGTCATCAAAGAGCACCAGTGGTCTAGTGGTAGAATAGTACCCTGCCACGGTACAGACCCGGGTTCGATTCCCGGCTGGTGCATTTGTATTTTGGCCTTTTTTCTTGCCTGTTTTTTTTCCCCTGTTGTAGACCTTGTAGTCACCCATATATGGTGCATGAATCCTGGGAAGAAGTTTTTTGCTATGAGATCTTGATCCATACTAGTATACTACCAGTACAACATTTACAACAAGACGTGCGATTCAAGCTTAACTCGCTCTTTACCTACAGAATTTATACAATGAATTAGGAACAATTCGAGCTTGGAACCTATTTTATCAGATCAGGTACCTCAGCCTTAACCTCGATCTTGGATTACCCATATATTAGCACATTCATTTTCAAATTTGACTCATTGGATGAATGTGTAAATTGATGAGGCCACGACATGGTTATCTTAGATAATCTATCAGTGAAGACATGTAGTAGAAGAACAATAATACTATATCAACAAGCCAGAAGGTAGTAGAATCTTACAACAAACTTGATAAACCATAATATCTTGTCATTTCTACATTCAAAATTTAAAAAGTTTACCAAATTCGATCAGATGAAATTCACATCAAAATACATTTGGTTGAGTAGAATATGGTCATTTAATTTAGAGGGACAATCCAGACTCCTCATCCTCCTCAAGACCTGAAACATACACAAAGTAAAGAGCCCAAATGAGACCAAACACACCCAAAAGGATCCACCCAAGAAGGTTGTTGCTCAACCCAAAGGGAAGTCCTGTTCCTTCTGTGCTCATTCTCTCATCAACAAGAGCCATTGCTGGGCTCGACATGGCGGTGGTAGCAGCTGCGGCTAGCATTGAGGCACCCATCATACCCTTGTTTGTGGTGGTTTCTTGGGTTGATGGCTTGTTCTCCATTGAACATGTTACCTTGCCACCCTTCTTTGTGATTGCTGGCAATCCTGAAACATGTGGAAGTTTCACCATTATTTCATGAGATATTGACTAAGTTTAATGAAATTGATCAATACACTAGGAACTATCATGAAATCTTCAGTTTAATACTTCTTTGTGTTCCGGTTTGGTTACATGTTGCTTTTGAATTGTAATTTACAAATACAAAAAAAAAAAAAAAAAAAAAAAAAAAAAAAAAAAAAAAAACTGCATTAAACATAGGGAATTACATACTCATACTTTAAATAATGCTTCTCATTTTAAATTTTAGTCTTATTCAAGTTTGTGCCAAGTTGTATGTATATCATTAGAACATATCGTCGTGTTGTGTAAGAACTAGACATCTCTATTTAAACCTACAATACTTTATACTTATAATTAACTTTAAGTCCTATCCTCTTATACGAAGTAAGATCTACTTTATGCTTAGGACGGCATACAAAACCCTTAAAATTAGGGGATCGGAGGTCATTTAATATTTTATCAATAAGGAATTGAGTGCATAATAAAATGAGAATCAAACTCTAAACCTTTTAATTGGGAAGCATCTTTTGACCCCCACTATAAGTCCATGAAACAATTAAGCAAATTCATCTACAATCAAACCAATTTGGATCAACATGAAAGTATTATGCTTTCTACCAACATCATATTGTTAGATTCCTATGCACAAGCATTAATTGCAAAATTACAAGACTTGATCCATTTAATAGAAAATAAAAATATGAATACGAGGAAAAAAGAAACAATAGGAGACGAACCAAGAACGGGAGAAGATGAAACACCAACCCTTCTGCTCTGCACAAGACTAGCACGGGCAACCAAAGATGCTGAAGAACTAGCAGTAATGGTAGCCATTGTTTTTTCTCTCTAATTTACGGTGTTAGACCACTGCTAAGCTAGCAAAGAACACAACTTTTTTGATGAAAAGTGTGTAGAAGTGTAGTTCTAAGTTGTGGTAGTAATGCAACTACTTCAAATTAATATTTGATGACCAAAAATAAGTGGCAATTGAACCACATAGCGTGGATAGATTGACGGCCCTCATTTCATATCCTTTATCTTCTATCAACCAATTGATCAGCTCCACGTGTTGTATCATCTATTTTAATTTATCCTATGTGGCACCATGTATTTGGTTGTTTTTCTCACCCTTGGATTGATGGGACCTCCTAAATTGTCCAAAACAGTTAATTTTGGGGTAAGAATGCCAAGGGGGGATGATAACAAAATCGACAAAATGGCAACAATTGAGCGGTTTTCATAAAATATGCTAAAAAATAAACGACATAGGCTTTCATGAGATATGCTAAAACTTAAACTAATTCCTTATGTGCGCTAGTAAGAAAAATAATATGAAGTACTCATTAGTTTCGGAACAACAGTGGCAATAGGTAGATTAGGTATTAATGTATATTCGATTACTTGTATTATTGAGTATTGATCTATGTCAATTGAGCTCCTAAAATGAATACAACAATTTCTCTGCCAATTAACGTCCACATGCTCACATTTCCTTCTAGGATTGCTTAAACAACAAAAATGTGCAGATATATCAACGATTGACCAACTCACATGCAATTAGCTGTGAGAAACAGAATATGATTATATTACACATATCTAGCTCCAGCTCCTTATACATTTAGGCAATTAGCTCTAAGAAAGCAAAGATATCATCACTAACCTACAGCTCAAATGCAGTTAGCAATCCTAGCATATCTCCGTGTAAATTTTGATACAGAGTAACCTGCTGTGAGAGACCGAGAGTTGAGGATTCACCCTTGATATTTCTCGGACTTGAGTACTCATGTTAAATGATCGTTAGCAGCTTAGCCAAGAGACAGACTGAAAGCAATAAGTTTCATTCAAATAAAAAGAATATCATATACCAGTACATAAAGCTGTCTTGATCGAGTTATATACAAGTAAAGCAACTGTCATTACAAAAAACTCTGCAAGTAATTTCTCATTTTGCTCACTATTGCTATAAGCTGGCTCAGATCAGCTCCCTAGAATACTCTGAGCAGGATACTGGAAAAGGAAAGAATTATAATTGGCTGAATTTACATGAATTAATTAGATGAAAGAATGAACTATTCTTGTATCTGTTTGTATGACTTGAAGAGTAGTTAACAACAAGCCAAAATTGGCAAAAGAATGTACTGTGAGTTGCCGCTGTTGGTCGAAATCCCGACCCTTGATATCATTGCAAGCTCCGACAAACCTTGTATTCAAGGAATGAAGAGCCTTCCTTCATGGGGTCTTGAAGAGCGTGTGAGCCAATTTCCAGTCTCAACTAAATCATATTACCCATGAAGATTACATTGTTGCACGTAGGGATGATCATAATTCGCGAATTTGTTCCAGTATCCTTTGAACTTCTTTATCCCAATATCCAACCAAGGTTTCATGATTCCATCATAATGTAGAACTGCTGCCTGTTCAATGTCCTCTAACCTCAATGCCGAATCAAATCCTAGCCCCAAAAGATGCCATCTTTGGTCCAAAGCCACAGTCTGATTATAGAAAGTGACCCAACCTAAAGGTAGACTTCCTGCCTTCCAAAGAGGCCTTCCATTGCCCTGCAACCAGATCCAATGAGGCAAGTCATGCAACGGTGATACATAATAACTAAGGTCATAGCAGAAATGTTAAGAATCCTCGGGTTGGCACCCTCGTGAGGAAGATGTAGAGAAAAGCGAAGGAATGCCATAAAAAATACTGCATCTATGACACTCATTTTATCTTTCTTGAGGGTTGTCAACTCCAAGGGTTAATGAAGTATTCACCTAGTCTTAACAGTTTCACATAAAAGAGACATTTTCTACTAGCGTAATTTATTAGTAACCACAACAAGAATCAATGCATAAGTCATTTTGAAAATCATGAGCAATTCAAGGAATTGTACAGAACACAGCCTGATCTTTGAGAACAAGATGACGGAAAGACAGACACAGAAACTGGGAAAATGGGAAGGGAAAGGGGAAAGGGGGTTGGGGTGATGAAAAAAGGTTGGATGAACAAAAAACATCATTAAAAATTAACCCAGATGCAACATGACCAATGAAGAAGAACAAAACAAGAGTGACAATATGGTACAATTAATGAGGAAACAAATCATTCAATTTACCTCTTGAAGGAATCTACGGTAGCTTGAGGTCAAATCATGGTGTCTCCACTGTCTGAGATCAAACAAATTCACCCCAAAAGCCCATGTACATGCATTGGCATCAAACTTCCTAGCCACCAGAGGATCTGAAAAATTGATGAACATCGCCATCCGCCTGAACGAAGACTTGTCTTCTTGACATGTCTCTACAGCACCATTAACTTTTCCCTTCATATCAATGGTCCAGAGACCACTTAAATCTCTTTGAACCACCACATCATGGTCGAGAAATACTATTTTATCTAGCAGTGGGAAAATTTCAGGAAGGTAAAAGCGTAGGTGATTAAGTAGAGACGAATATCTTGGATCACGGGAACCTTGCTTCTCGTGTGATGATTCATATTCCTGCCACCACTGAAAATCTTGCATATTTAGGACCTGGACAGTGGCTTTTCCAGGAGGATTTAACAAAAACCACATGGAGAAGGCAGGAAAATTCAGAGAATCTGTCAACACATGAAAGACAACTCTCTCCGGTTCCTGCAAGCAATACGAATGTAATGTCATATTTAAAGTGATAATCTGAGGGCAAATATAAATATATAAGTCTAAAATGAGTAGGCACATATAGCCAAAAGATTATGGCAGACTCAACAGAAATACAACAGGCAGTACATTGATTTCTACTAGAGTCCATCCTGGAAGTAAGGCAATTATTAAATGGAATCTGCTGAAACTATACTGCTAAAGCCTCACTCTTTTGGCTTCTTTTCGCCAAAAAAAGAAAAATAATAATAATAATAATAATAATAATAATAATAAATTAATTAATTAAAAAAAAAAAACAAAACAAAACAACTATTGCCACTAATAATGAAGAAGACAATAAGAAGGGGAGGAGTAATAATCCTAAACTTAGTCAATTAAGGCAATGATACGTTCGGATAAAGACCATTTCTACAACAGTCAGATGATCTGCCAGCCAACTTTCTGCTTCTAGTCAAGATATAAATATATAATGATAAAAGTATACACTGATTTTACATAAAAGGAAAGACCACAACCTTTGCAAACATCTCTATCCTGATCATCTGACTGTTGTAAAATTGCATTTAATGTTTTGATCTGAAACTCCCAAAGATACGTTAACAAATCCCTATTTTGCACGTCCCATCCATGAACATGGTTTAAAAAGTTCAAAATGTACAGTCCTAAAAGATATGATATGCAGTCCAATTCACTGCTGATATCAATAAGAAATCAGAACTCCAAAACACACAAAAAATCCATCAAAACACTAATCAGTTGCGGAGTAAAAACTAAGCGGCCTGATAGAGTTCGTCAAAAGAAATACCTAAGAAGTACTCATGTAGAAAACCCTTGTTCATAAGTTTCAAAAAGCAGATGCCTACTCAAAAAATAAAATTTAGATAGAGAGGGGACACATGCAAGAGACAATCATGAGTAAACACCATAATCAACACATAGTGAAGGGGTTTTTTCCAGCCACATAAAGATTTTCAGATATTGATTAAAGAAAAATGTATATAAGTAAAGTAGAGTGTAGAACCATAGAAAAGATAGAGGAAATGGCATTGGACACTGTGGAGTTTGCAATCACTTATGATAGAACCAAACCAACAGAATTAAGTGAAAGTTGGGGATTACCATGGCATTGGACACTGTGGAGTTCACAACCGCTGCAGCAGCCAAGACATTGTCAGAGAAGGTAACATAATGATGAAGATCAGGGTTGTAAACATTGTGTTGCTTAGGAAGCTTCTGTTTTTCAGACTGCAACATAAAGTAATCTGTAGTGAGCCGCATAGAAAGACAATGCAGGCCTTTTGGAGTTGTTCTTCCCGCAAGCTCTGTAAGAAATGTTGTCTGTTTCCTCTGCGACTGGACTTGTTCTTCAGCACTGTGTGTCATTGCACGGAGCTTATTAACCATGTTTGAGCAATCTGGAAATACATGATTTGCTTTTGACAAGGTGTTCTCCATAGATTTAATTTTCTGCAGACGGCTGCAAATACAGAAAAAATAGTACAACAGAAATTAGAATACATCCCATAACTTTTGATGACCAAATTTAAGGAGATACAGTACTAATCTTCTCACGAGGCAACAAGAATATATATACACGTTTGACATTAGAAAATCATAGCAATTAGCTACCGTAAAGAAACTATTTATGTTGATCACTTGCCCACAGTTTTCACAACTCGTCTAGTCATCCCTATCTACTCTGTTGATAACAAAGTAAAAGAGCTCCGAAAAGAAAACTAGGAAGATATTATTTTCAAGATACAGGTCACGACACATAAATCCTTGTACAGTCTGACATATTACCTTCTTGATAATTCTGAATCTTTTCTGGCTTCCCCCATTGCCCGTTCAACTTCTTTTATACGTAACTTCAACTCTTTCACTAAATGAGTATTGCTTGCAGCCGTAGCAAAACTCAAGTATGCCCTGGCCCTAATCACCTGATCTTTCATTTGCTTCACCTTCTCATCTGTAGCTTTCCGCGTATCAGGACGTGGAGGGGCCCGAACTCCATGATCATGTTGACTAGACATTTGATTTGAGTGAACCTGATACACCAAAAGGAGATGTAAATATGAGTCATGCGAGGACGATAGTTGACTACTGCACATTATCTATGATGTTTTCTGCAAGTCTCAGCTCTTCACATCAGAATAGAGGGTATTCTTGGAAAGGAAACATAATAATAAATTAGAACACTAAAGGATGACTATCTCTGAGGCTGACTAAACAATTTTAATGTGTGCTGGAGCAAAAATTTTGTCCTCTATCATTTTGAGCTATGAAGCACTCAGCATGATGTATCCTGTAAATTCTCACAACAGAAGTGGTCATGATACTTGATCCCCATAGAGGATAAATCTCAGCCATCAGGTAAAGTAAAACAATAGGAAACCTCGATTCAAACATGCCCCAATCTACCTATTACTACCAGCTCAAATTGTACGAAGAAAGGAGTTATGCTAGTCCATTAGTATCAAAAGTGAAAGTCATCAGCAACTGCTGTGAGCTAGCCACCTAAATGGTATCAATATATAAAGAATGGAGCTTCACCCTCATCCATGTCTATATTCATTACGGGATTTATCACTGTTAACAAGGTAGCTTTAGCTTTATTAGTCATAAGGCGTACCATTAGTTGCCTAGATAACTCAAATCACTCACTGGTGTCATGTCAGCAGCCAGCAATTGATGATGTGTAGATTGCTGCACTGCTTTTTTATTTTTGAAATGCTATAAATCACTATTGACCATCATTTATATAGTAGATAAGTGGTCAAATTGACATTTTCAGTCTGGGGTCAAACAGGCCAAGATGTGACAGGAATAAGAAACAAAACATCTCAAGAATTGGGTCACAACGTTGTATATTTGACAATATAGGCCCAGATATTTCAACTAGCTGCAACAGCTGAGCCCTACTAACTACTTGTGATAGCCTATAGTTGGTAAAGTGATTCTATCATCGGACTATTGAACAGTACAATATGGACAACCATAACAATTACGGCCAGGTTTTGTCCTCAAAATCCATAACTGCGGCGATCAAACAGGCATTAAAGGCTAAAATGTAATCCTAAGTTTACTCTTCAACTACTACAATAACAACATTCTGATATGATGATTCATGATCAATATGTGAAGTTCTATAATCATTTGTTATTAAATTTATTTCCTGTAACAAGTACCTCGTTAGTTTTCGTTACGAGTTCTTCCCTGAGTTGAATTGGCTTGACTTCTTCCCCAACAAGTTGCTGAGTTCCTAAAATGCCAAATCAATAACAACATTATCAATCCTCTCATCATCATCATCATCATAATCATCATATAGCTAAGAATCACCAAGCAAAATACAGTCAAGTCTACTAACCCCGACGTTGTGATCCAGACTCTGCCACCTTGCCGTCACTCGCCCTCGAACTCTGCACCGTTGAATCCCCACCCTGATTCTGATTAAAATTAACTACTGAGTAATTCTGATCTCTATAAACTTCTTGTTTAGGCTCTTTCACACCCTCCTTTGCTTCCTAATTTAGTTAAAATATTGAAAATCAAAATATTATCACTAAATCAAGCTGAACTAAAATCATCATAATAATCCAAAAATACACACTACATTAATTGCGCTTATATACCTGTTTAACTGCATTTAGTTGTAACGCATCTACCTTATATTGCTGCATCTTCAAAAAAAAAAAAATATTCAATTTCTTTGACTTAATCATATGCTCCGCATTAATCTATATACAAAAATGGAAAGAAATTAAATACTCCGTTAGAACGAAGAGAGAAAATACATACAATACTAGGTAAATCTTCAACGAAATTGCTACTTCCTGGAAAATTATTCACACACAAATTCAATCAGAAACATAAAACTATCATCAAAAAATAAAAAATGAAGATCAATAAACATAAAAATTACCTTCCGAAGTAAGAGTTTTCAGTCGAATGGAGACTAGAACAAGAGGAGCAAATACAGAAAGAGAGAGAAAAAAGAGGATGAAGATCCTCTGCCATCTTCGAAACCGCTTCATCAATAATATCAAATCAAATCAAATTAATCGAACCAAAAAAAAAAACCAAAAATCAATCGATTAACACGATCAAACAAATGAATCGAATGAACAAAAATGTGTAGAAAGAATAAACAAAATTAGAGGAGAGAGATCGACAGTTGTGATTGAATTTTTAGGGTTTCCTAAAAATTAGGGATTTGAAATTGGAAAAAGAATAATTAAAAATGGAAATTGATTGTAGAAGAAGTTAGAGAGAGAGAAAGAAGAGGAGGAGAGAGAGAGGTTCTTCCATGTTAGCGCTGTAATGTAATGTAAGGTAAGGTATCTTATTATTAAAGCGAGTGGTTTTAATTAGGGAGTAAATTATTTAATTAATTAATTTAGATGGGTAGTTAAGTGCGGAGAAGTGTTTACTTTCTAGTCATAAAGTGGAGCCCACACGCCATAAGTGACAACCCTGTGATGGTGATTAGTTTGTCACTTTTTCAACAGTTTTCCGGGACTAAATTACCTACCCACTATGTTTAGAATAGAAGCCGCATACGTTGCCATGGCCCTACGCTTGGTTTGCATCGCCGACATTAAGGTTATATTCAGATACTCCTTTTGTCCCTATTTTATTTGCCCCATTGCAAATAATTGGGTCAAATTTTAAAATTTTTTACCGTAAATTCTCATTAATCTATAAGAGATAATATAGTTAAGTGGAGACTTGTTGAATTAGTCTTATGGTATATTTTATTAAGGAAAAAGCTATATGCAACCATTAAGCTAAAAGTGAAAAGAATAGACATTAAATAAACATTTATTACACCGATTTACTTGTGAATTGTCGATAAATTTCCAACTTAATGTACTAAAAAAGAAGTATATCAAATGCTTATATGCAACCCATAAAGCTGCATATAGCATTACCCTTTTAATATCAACTTTTTTTATATAATTTTCATGCATATAGAAATGGAATTATATACGTTTTAAGATGCGTCTCGAAAATCATAAAAAGTCAAATGGGGCAAAAAAATAGCGACAAAGGGAGTATGTTCGATCCTGTGTAGTTTAGTTGACTTAATACTAAAAAAATGAAGAATTCATGAAAATTACGTTATGTTTTTTTTTTTCTTCAATTTTTTTTGTTGTTGATTCCAACTTTATATTTAACTTGACTTATTTTTGTCGGATTTTTATGTTAAATTGTTGCTGAGTAAAATAGATTTTACTTGATTAAGGCTTATTGTTAATTTAAATTTTACTAATTCATTTGTATATGTATTAAGGTATATTTATTGTACGAGATTTTCAATTTTACAAATTAAATTTATTATTACTGAATAAAAATGAATACATATATAATTATGCGTGCAGCAGGTTTGGCTGATATATTTTACTTGTGGCTGATATGTTTCATTTGTTGGCTGATATGGTTTTTGTGTTGGCTAATATATTCCTTTTGTTGGCTGATATGTTTCTTTTAAAAAAATATTTAATATGTTTCTTCTGTTGGCTGCTATCAGACATCAGTTAGCTGATATATTTCTTTAGTAGGCTGATATCTTTATTTTGTTGGCTGATATATATATTTTAATTGTTGGCTTATATGTTTCATTTTGTTGGCTAGTGTGTTTATTTCGTTGGCTTATTTGTTGATTTCATCCTTTTGTTGGCTAATATGTTTCTTGTGTTGATTGATACGTTTTTATTAATGCATGCTATGTCCCTAATGGGTGACTGATATCAAACATCAATTGGCTGATATGTCAATTTTAATAAATGATATGCGTCATTCATTGGCTAATATGATTAACAACATACAATATATTTTTATTTCCTTCTCACTTTCTCTCTACTCCTCACTCTTCTTCACAAAATCATGGGCAAAATCATATTAGCCAAGATTCCTTTCTCTTTCTTCTAATCCTATCACCACCAACACAACCGCCACCACACTCTCTCTCCTTCCTGCCGCAGCCCCCACCCACCACCAACACAACCAACCACACTCTCTCTCCTTCCTGCCGCAGCCCCCACCGACCACCACACTCTCTCTTCTTCCTGCCACATCCACGACGAAGCCCAACCGCAACTAGGCGGAGTGCTCAACCACGCAAACCAAGCAGCGAACGCCTCCACCTCTGCCATTACCTCTGCATCCGTCATCTACTTCAAACAGAGCAAATCATCAATTTCGATTCAATAGCAAATTTTGAAACAATACCCCCCTTTGGATTGATTATGATTGTTTTATGCAATTGATGTGAATTTTTTATTTTGATTTAGATCCGGAAAAAAGGAGGAGCAGAGGATAGAGAAAGAGAAGGGAAGAGAAGAAAGAGAGAGAAAGAGAAGGGAAGAGAAAGAGTGTGTCGCACAAATAATTGCAAGATGATCATTACGAGATGATCATTATGAGAGAGTCTTAAAAAAAAAAAAGATGATAATTATGAGATAGACTCAAATCGATTGTTCGAATAAATAGTACTATTAATAGCAAGGAAGATATTTATAATTATAGTTTGGTAGAATTGCAAGGACTAATTAAGGAGTAACGGCTAATTAGTGAAGTATGTAGTGCGATCTTATGCTGCAATGATGACACTTTTAGTCTTTAGGAGAGATAATGCTAGGTAGGCAAGAATGCAAGATAGCGTAAACATTAATATGCATTCACTTCATTTTTCAAGAGGATGGTAAAATAAATGGTAATTGGTGAATGATGACCCAAATTGAAGAAAAATAACACTCCTGCATAGAGATGTGTACATACATGATGAATTGATGATGCATCATTGAAGTTTTTGAGATTATAACTTATTGATGAATTGATGATGTATCATTGAACTTTTAGTACTCTATTATCTAACGCCCCGGGGATACTCGTTAGTTTTTGTCTACTTAGTTATATGCTAAAGTAATTAGTCAAATGTAAGAAAAGTTTCATTTCAAACAAATGTTAAGCTGTTATAACTCCTTATAAGTTCTTACTTTTTTTATTATTATTATTTTTGTACCACAAAATTACTTCTTAATGTATCAATTGTCTACACAATCGATTTTACAACTTTTTACTCATATGTTTGATGAACTTAATTATATATAGCGTAGGAGTATTATATTATGTGTAATAATAGTAGAAAATGTAAATAATGCTCCCATGTTTACTGGGTGTATGACATGAAGATACATAATATTATTAACAATTTATTATACATATGTATAAGTACTCCGTATCGTTCTTAATTACAATATAGATGTTATCCATGCAAGAATTAATAAAACAAAGTTAAGTACTATCACCATAAACGGATTTCTGTAATTAGAAATCATTTTCCATTAGCTATGAGCCACTGAGCATGAAAATTTTCCTTTAGATCTCATACACGACCCACCTCTTGTTTGTTTGTTTTTCTATAAGCCGTTACCAAAATGGTCACAATATTATCGTTATGGCATTGAATGTATGAGCGGATGAGCCACAACATAAGGCATACTTTTTCCCTAAACAAATAAACATCCTTTAACCTGAAGGACCATAAATGGTTCTTTGCTTTAAGAATAGGATAGGATTGTAACTGTATTGCCCCAAAAAGTGCAAAAGGCTTTATGAGTCTCATTCTTTTTCTTCTTTTAGGCCACATTAAACCATTCAATTCCTAGACAAAATGTCAGCATTTTTATACGCAGCAGTTAAAAAAGTTCAATTTGTCATTAATGTGACACATGATAGAATAAAGATTTTTACGCAAATTTATAGAGTATAAAAGTTGTGAGTTTGTGACATGTAGCTTTTAGTTTTAATGGCCTATCCAAGTATCCGGTAATACAGAGTGATAGGTGGTGATATATGGAGTAACATTTTGTGAACTGCTAAACGTCGCTCTCAATTTACCAGACGTTGCTCTCAGTTTGACATGAAAGAATCATATTTATATTTTGCTCTCAATTTAACAGACGTCGTGAGTGTTGTGAATTTTCTGTTTTTTTTTTATTTATATACGAGGGGTAAATACAGAATTTCAAGGAAAAAATGCGAGCGACGCCTAGTAATTTGGGAGCGACGTTTAACAACCCCCTTATTTTTTGGTGTTCACCCATTTCATCCTTTAGGCTAATTTAGATTCGAGGATAAGTTATAGATGGTTAGGTTCCAGTCTGCTCCCAATTGTTGTTGCGGGGGATCGAACACACGGTGCTCCCTACCAAGTATAATCCCAATCACCACTATACCAACACCCAATTGGTGAGTAATATTAGGATTATAGGAGTAATAAACTTATAAGTAATTTTGTACAGTATTTATTTAGAAAAATGAATTTCAACATTGATTTTTATAAGGGTTATATAAAAGTGAAATCATCATTGAAGTAAAAAGTTAGTGCTAAATTTAACATTGTTCGGTTTTTACTTGTTTTAGTCTAATAAGTTTGGATAAATTCAGTTCAAAAAAAAAATAAATTCTAATAAGAATTACTCAAGTTCAAATTACAACCAAATTAAGTTTTAATAAGGTCTCATAAATTCAGATAAATTCAAATAAATAAAAATTAGAACACACCTCGATTGATAATATTATTTTTGCATGACATTTCAAATGCTAAATTTATGCTAGTATTTATTTATTTATTTTTTTTAATAAAAACCCATTAATTTATTTTATTATTTTATTTTTTTCATTGGGCAACTCATAGCCCACATGGAGAGTACTAATACTATGAGTAAAATCTGGCAGACAACCTTAAATGATGGTACTCACTCTACTCAGATTAGACTTTCAGTGGGCTGCATACATATGTACTTGACTACTTGTATATAGTTTGACATACGATCATTAAATCTATAAAATAAAGTTTCTTATACAATATTCATATTATTAAATTTGGTACACAATAATATAATGGGTACTCGTAGCAAATATTATATGAGTATGATGATATGATTGGGACATTATAACTAAAATTGTGCCACCATCGTCATCAATATTGACCTTATGTGTTTATGCGCATGTACCTTGTATGTGCATATTCCTTGTGATGACATGACGAGTATGTTGAGAAATTGGAAAAAAATGTTATTTAAATAAATAACTTATAAGTCATTACTTGGTCTTTTGGTTCCTTGTTTTGAATTATTGATGAATTCAACTTTTTTGTACTAGGATTTGTATATTTTAAAAAAACATAATAACTTCAATTTATATTAAATTTATATGTTGATACGAGTATACATCTCTTACAATGGATTCTAATAAAGTCAGAAGTATCATATCTAATAAGGTCAATTTCAATTGGATAAAAAATATGAAGTACAAGAAACTAATTATGAAATAAAAAGTAATTGCAATATATCATTGCTATGTTTATAAAGCCTAATGACAACAAATTACTCCATTAATTTTAAAAGTTAGAAAGCACCTCTAAGAATAATTATTTTATTTTAAAAAGAAATACAGAGTAATAGTATTGCTTATAATAATTTTCTCATATATTGGTAGTAAATAGAATTAGGGTGTGTTCTCTTCACTTTACTGGACCAACTAAACTTATCTAAACTTATTAGACCTTATTAAACTTATTAGATCTTATTAAACTTATTATTAGACCTAGTTGAACTTATTAGAACTTATTGGACTTTATTGAAACTTATCGGACATTATTAGACCTTATTATTAGACTTGATTAGAACTTATTAGAGCTTATTTAACTTATTGAAAATTATTAGACCTTATTGAACTTATTAGACCTTATTAAACTTATTAGGCCTTATTAAACTTATTGGACCTTATTGTAACTTATCTGAACTTATTAGACGTGAAACTTATTTTATAAGGTGAAGCGAATAGACCTTTAATGTGTCAAATAATTATATATAAAAAAGAAAATGGTTATCAATTTGAAATTTGGTGTACAAGTCATTCCAATGATACATAAAAATAAAAAAAATAAAAAAAATAAAAACCATTAATTATGTTCCGTTCTCATAAAATTGTATTTGTGGTCAACTAAAGCCTTTTCTATCTATATATCATATATATATATATATACTCCCTCTGCCCACAATTATCTGCATCATTTGCCATAAATGGGTGCTCTCTATTATGTGCAACAAATTTTTTTCTTTCCTCTTTTAGTAAATTTTAAAGAGTAAAAATACCATCTTACCCTTACTTTTATTTTTTAACTTTGTTTAACATCTTTTAATTACACTTACTTACCAACTAATTACCACCTTACCCCAGCCACTTCGCCGCCCCTACCACCGCCCAAACGAGCCCAGAGCACCAGAACCACCGCGACAAGATCCCAAATTGTCGCGCAATTCTCCGACCATCCCCTACCCCTTTCCGTCGCTACTAATCCACCACAACCAATAATCTAAGTTCGTGGAATTTGATTCCAGATCTGGGTTTCGTGGGTTTGGTGGTGGGTTTCGGTGGTCTGAGTTCGTGGGTTACGGTGGTCTGAGTTCCTGGGTTTTGTCATTGTTCGGCTCGTGGGTTTCAGTGGTGGGTTTCTGTGGTTTAGGTTCGTGGGGGTTGCGTTTCGGTGGTTTGGTTTGTGAAAGATAGAACATTGTTCGTGGGGTGGTGGTTTGGTTTGTGGGGTGGTGGGTTTTGGTGGTGGTTTCGTGGGGGTTGCGTAAGTGGGGTGGTGGGTTTCGTGGGGGTTGCGTAAGTGGGGTGGTGGGTTTGGTGGGGGTTTTGTGGGGGTTGCGTAAGTAGGGTGGTGGTTTCGGTGATTTGGTTTGTGGGGTGGTGGTTTTTTTTTTTTTTAATTTGGGTTAATTATCCCTTCTCTTTCATCTTACTTTTCAATAATTTTGTTTAAGAAATTTTGCCTAGGAGTCCGCAAAAAGGCTCTTTGGTGCAGATAACCGTGGGCGGTGGGAGTATATATATGTAAAATACTGATAAATTTTTGGATATTTTTCTATAAAAAAATTGTAAAAAATAATTAAAAAAAAGTGTAAAAACTATCTCAAGACATAGTCGGTACAAAAACTTAACCTTTTATCATATCCGACCATTTTCTTTCTTCCAATCGTTCATGGTCTTTTTGTGCACCTTTTTTCCCAATTATTTTGCTTTTTTGAACTAAACTTATTTTATTTGAATGATTTTAACATGAACATAACTAATATAATATTCAATTCTTTTAGTTGTAAAGAATTGAAAATAAGGCAAGAGGAACAAAACAATATACTACCTCTGGTTTTTTTTTATGTGCAACTTTCAAGCTTTTTGCGGTTCACGAAGCAAAAGATTGAAGGGCAAAGATTAATAAAAGTGAGTGGGTTTAATTAAAGGAGAAGGAGAGAGAAAGTGTGGCCACCTACATAGTATTTTGGTGGGAAAATCTGGCCAAAAGTACAAAGCCAAATTTTCCCCCTCAATTAAATCTGCCAAAAAATCAAGTACTCAAATTTTCCATGTAAAATTTGTTTCCCCCAAATTTTTCAAAAAAATCTGCCAAACTGAATTTTTTTTAAATTTCAATGGAGGCTATAAAATCAGTCTCCATTTCGACTTTGCCCCCACAATTTCAACATTTAATGAGGCTATAAAGGCAGCCTCCATTGTCACTAAATTCAATGCAACCATTAATGTTAGCAGCTGGGTGAAACATTCTAGCAAAAATCAGAGTTTCACCCAAAAAATTACAGATTTCTAGTTCACCCCTACGGTTAGTTAATTACACACTAACTACAATGTTCAAAGATTTACAAAAAAAGGCTGCTCTGCTGTCATTGAAGGACATCTAGGTCATCTTCATCTTCATCTTCACCCAAGCAAAAATCAGCAGGCCCCTTATCATCATCTCCCTGTGCTGATTAACACAAACACATGGCAGAGTATGGTGATTTTGTTTTTTTCGATGTTGAACACATACTAAATGAAGAACAGATGGCAGAGTTGTGGTTTGAAGAAGAAGAAGAAATGCAGGATGCAGGCTTTTGGGGGTATGAATCAGAAGATGACAGTGAAGGTGAGGTTGATGGCTCACAAATGCAACAACAAACACAACAAATGCCACAACAACCACAACAAATGCAACAACAACCCCAAGAAATGCAACAACAAATTGTATGCATAAAGCAACTGCCAATGCAAAAGAAAAGGCAAATTGTAGATGCAATATTGGTGAAAATGAACAATGGCATATTACCTAGGGGTCACTTGAAGCAGTTATCAACTCAATTCAACGTACACAAATCAACAATAACAAGAATATTCACAGATATAAAGAAACAGCTGGCAGAAGGGGACTTGATTGATGTCAGGACTAAAAAAATTGGCAAAACATGGAGAAAGCCAATGGAAATTTCTGATGAAATTCTACAGTCAGTCCCATTACATTTAAGGCAGACTGAAAGGAGCTATGCAGGAGCACTGAAGATCAGTCATAGCACAGTTCACAATTTGAAGAGGAGAGGAAGGCTAAGAACACACACAGCCTGCAACAAGCCAGCACTGTCATCAGACCATAAGGTGGCCAGACTTAGATGGATTTTGTCACACATAAATCCATTTACAAGAAATCAGGACCCCACATTTGTTGACATGAGGAATGTCATACACTGTGATGAGAAGTGGTTCTACTTGAACCCTGATAAAAGGAGGTTTTATCTACTGCCAAGTGAGGAGGATCCTTACATGGCAGTTTAGTCAAGAAGATTCAAGCTAAAGGCCATGTTCATG
The DNA here is from genome assembly GCF_001683475.1 of Chenopodium quinoa. Classification (NCBI taxonomy): domain Eukaryota; kingdom Viridiplantae; phylum Streptophyta; class Magnoliopsida; order Caryophyllales; family Amaranthaceae; genus Chenopodium; species Chenopodium quinoa. Next base: position 2,733,307 of record NW_018743212.1, on the reverse strand, counting down.
GCAATTATAGGGAAGCCATTATATGGCATAGATGGTGAAATGTTACATGATGGGAAGTATGGCATCTTCCCATTCACTGTGCAGCAATTAGCACAGAAATCAAGCAAGAAAAGGCCAAGAGGGACTTTGGAAACAAAGGCACTACAGAATATAAACAGAGAATTAATCAGGGAGATGTTGCTCACAAAAGTTATTCCAGCCATCAAGTCAAAGTGGCCAGAAAGTCTGGCCAAGGATGTGGTAATCCAATGGGACAATGCTAGGCCTCACCAAGTTCCAAGGGATGCAGAGTTCATTGAAGCTACTACCACAAATGGCTTCAACATTCAATTTATTTTTCAGCCAGCACAATCACCTGATTTGAATGTGCTTGATTAGGGGCTGTTTAGGTCTATACAATCATTGCAATATCAGTCTTTTCCTAAAGACTTAGATGAGCTTGTCCAAAAGGTGAAAGACTCTTATGACACATTCAATCCAGAGGTTAACAAGTACATCTAGGTTACTTTGCAAAATTGCATGATTAAAATACTGAAGGCAGAAGGTGGTAACAAGTACAAGATTCCACATATGAACAAGAAAAAGCTTGAGAATATTGGCATTCTACCAGAAATAGTTGTAGTCCAGAAGGAGGTAGTAGTGGAGGCTGTGGAGTATCTACACACTATGTTTAGGCCAGCTAATCAGGGCAATGAAGAAGTCACAGAAGAATTGGAGGTGGATGCAGATTAGGGGACTCAATACAAGAAAAAGACAACACATGTACTGCCACACATAACCACTTACCTATGTAAGTTTGTTTATTTGTGTTTTATTTCAAATGTTGAAGTACCAAGTGGTTAGGTGTATTTTGTTGATTACAATTATCAAAACATGTAAGGCAGTATGTTGTAAAGTCTTTAGATTATGGTATGGTCTTTTGTAATGTACTTTCTTAATTACTCAAAGGTATGCTCTTTTGTACCCACATTTTAAATGGTAGCAATGAATGACAAAGACAGACAATTGTTGGGGCCATTCAATCCATCAGAGGGGTTAATAGTCATTATTGAATACTACACTAATGCACAAGGATACCTCAACAACAACTGCATTATGCATGTTGTTGGAGCAATTCACTTGTGCTTAGTCAAATTCAATGGAGTCCTTCATCATGTGGATTTGGGTAAGGTGAATGTCAAATCAGATTATGGGACTCAAAACAAACCAGGACCTATTAACAGGGGACTCATTGTAAGGGACTCATTGTAAGGGACTGACTAGGAAGAAATGTTACATGTAGAAGATACCAGCCTCATCATTCATCAATCAAATCCACTTTGCCAACATCATACATCCCAGTCAACAACAACACAATAAACTCAACACATCCAACCTCAAACACAACCCAATTAAGTCCATGGCAGTCAACAACAACACAATCACCTACACACACCCAACACAATACATAAGCCAATTAAGTCCATGGCAGTCAACAACAACACAATCACCTACACACACCCAACACAATACATAAGCCAATTAAGTCCATGGCAGTCAACAACAACACAATAAACTCAACACAGCCAACCTCAAACATAACCCAATTAAGTCCATGGCAGTCAACAACAACACAATCACCTACACACACCCAACACAATACATGCCCATCAACTCACTTCCAAATCATCAACATAAAAATCACTACAAATCAGAGTATTTGAAACCCAGTACATTCCAACAAAAGAAGAGAACGGGCAATTCATACAACATCATTAAATAAACTCAACCAACCATAGTATCCACACACGCATCAACCCATCAAATTACCAATAGTACACAGCAAAATAACATAACCAAGGGTAACACCAAAAACCCTAAAACCCATCATGCAACCAGATCTAGTCAAACATTCCCACAACAACAACCAAACAACAAAGCAAACCAATACAGTATGGAAAAAATCAAAAAATTAAGGTAAATTTTTTTAAAAATAAAAATAAAAATTAAGAGTTGGGGTTAGGAACAGTTATGCAAGGGTCAGTGCTCATCCTCCTCATCAGAGGAAAGCACGACGAATTCTCGCTCCGGCAAACCCCGAATACACCTCAGAGCCACCAAGGCCGCCTTCCTACGTGGCCTAATCTTCGTCGGTGGCCTGGAAGGCTCAGATCGGGCCTCGGGAGGGGGCGCAGCACTACCATCCTCACTTTGGGACCCCAGATCTACACGAACAACATCAAAATCAAGCTTTTTATGGCCACGAGACTCGCCTACACCCTCCTCCTTCGTTTTCTGCTCAGCCTCATCAATATTCTTCAGAACTTCCCCTAACGCCTTAAAAGTGGTCGGCGAACAATAGTTTGGCCCATCTTCATGCACGTACAGGCGACGGGGAAAATCATCGCCTCTGTTGAGATCATTGATGAGGGACTTGATAAAAGTGGCCTCGCTGTTGTTCTCGGTGCCAATGTAGGCGTCAATTAGTGGATCAAGGTCTCTCAGGGGAATGGTGTCATCTGGTTTTTGAACCAAAGGTGAGGGAATGGGAGAAGTCATGATGTAAACTGGAGAGGAAGGCGAAAGAAATGAGGAAGGCGACAGAAAGGAGGAAGGCGAACGAAAGGAGAAAAGGAGGAAGGCGAAAGAAAGGAGGAAGATGAAGAACCAGATCTAGGGTTCTTCAGAAGAAGAGTCTAGATCACTTTTAATCAGGTGGTTGGGAAGATGGAGAGTTGTGTCAGTTGGGAGGAATAAATGGAGGGAGGGATTAGATTAGGGTAATGTAGGTTAATGGAGTTAAGTGGGGGTTATGGGTAATAAGGGGTAAAAGTATAAAAATCTGAATTTTTAATTAAGGGTAATATAGTAATTTTCAGTGTTTTTTTTAACCCAAAATAGAAATAAAAGAGAAAGTTGCACATAATAGTGAACGGACTAAAATGACAAAAGTTGCACATAAAAAAACCCGGAGGTAGTATATATATACACACCCACACACACACACACACACACACAGAGAGAGAGAGAGAGAGAGAGAGAGAGAGAGAGGGAGGGAGGGTCAAATGAGAAGTTCCTTAAAATGAGAAGGATGAGGAAGAGTTATGTGCATAATTTTTATATTGAATGTCCATATTTTTCGAACTAATTTTGAACATAATGTGCACATTTTCTGATTTTCCAGAAATTCAATATGCATAATTTTGAACATAATGCGCACATTTTCTGATTTTCCAGAGAATTCAGATTTTTTATTTAGTTCGAAAATCAATTTTGCAGATTTAGTGAAAAACTTTTGCACATTTCTTCTTTCTCATTTTAAGAAACTTCTCATTGGATTCCAACCCTATATATATATATATATTGACGGAACAAAACAATAATATAATAACACAAAGAAATAGTAAACTTTAAAATAAAACTAGGCAAATAATTCAATTCCAGAATTTTGTAATCTTAGATTGCTAATTAGCCTACATTCAATTCCAGAATTTTGTAATCTTAGATTGCTAATTAGCCTACATTCAATTCCAGAATTTTGTAATCTTAGATTGCTAATTAGCCTACATTCAATTAGTGTGAAAGTGGGTAAACCACAAATTAGAAAACAGAAATGATTTACGAATAGGCCCAATACATAACTAACTGGGCTTGGACAATCCAAAGGCCCACATGCATTAAGCATTGCTGCATTGGGTACGTCCAAACTTATTTCTCTACATCGTTTTCATTTATGAGAGGATTATTACATATCAATAATAATACTTCGTTTTCTTTTATTTCTTTTATTTTTTTTTAAAAACCTAATACTTTATACTGTATTACATTATTATGCATTAAATCTTTCAAAAAAAAAAAAACTAAAATTATTGAGAGAGAAAATGATAAAAAAAGGTATTTTAGTAATTTAGTATGGAAGATATCTGTACTTTTAGTTAATCATCGAGTCATTGTAAATTGGTACTTTGAACTTTGAAGGTAGGCCTATTATTAGTTGTACAATATGTACTAAATTTCTCAAATTACTAAAATGAAGTAAAAGCTGCCAACCTTGCTTCACTACTGCGTTAGTAATAATTGTAACTGTCTAAATGACTTGGTAGGGGTCAATAATGTTGAAATTGATAAATGGATGTTAATGCTCATTTAATTGATTATTTACCTTGTCAATAATCATTCCGTTTACAAAGTTTTTGCACTCCAAATCAATTGTGTAATTACTCGATTGAATTTGTTATTAGATCACTAAATCACCTCAAGTCCTAAACGTTGATTGGACTAATAATCATTCAACTCGAAATAAGCCAAACCGGTCAACCCGACAGGCATCTATTTGCTGATCTAACACCAACCTGACCTGAATTTCCAAACTATCTTATTTGCAAAGAAACGAATCAAACTCAAAGTTCCAACTAATCCGACTAGACTTGAAATAACATGGTTTATAACCAATCCAAATCATCCGATGTGTCACCTCCAATCCAACACGGAAAATTTGTTTAAGTTGTAATGCCCATAATGCCCCCGCCCACAAATTTAAACACATCAAGAGTTTGTGAGTCACACAGCAAGCACATCCCTCCCCCACCCCACCACCTGCCGCTAAATGCCATGCAAAATTTGATGATAACCACCAAACATCGCACTCACACTCTCTTACCAGCTATCACTCTTAATCAGTGCCTCATTACCATTAACCCACCTTTCTCTCTCTTCCTATCCTCTCATTTTTATTCTCTCTTCACCTTACCCTCTTCAAATTTACCTGTTTAATTCACTTCAATCATGCAAATTTGAACTATTTTTGAAGAAATCTTCAGTACCCATTTGATAACTTGAGCAATATTTGAAGAAATTGTCACTGACCCATTTGATAATTTGTATATTATTTGAAGAAATTATGGCATTGAAGAACATTACTTTGGTTTCCAGCAGCTGGGTTTTGTTCAATTCAGAAGGAGAAAGCAGATTTTTGGACTTGGATAAATACTCAATTCTTAGACGTTTGAGAATTCATGCTAGAGATTTGAGAATTTTGGATCCTCTGTTGTCTTACCCTTCTACTATTTTGGGTAGAGAAAGAGCTATCATTGTGAATTTGGAGGTTAATTAATTTTTTTTTATCATTAATTATGTTTTTTTTCAGTCATTTTATGTTTTTCTGATCTTAAATTCTGATATTTGTATGTGTTTTTGGTGTGATTTCAGCATATCAAAGCAATCATCACAGCAGAGGAGGTAACGATTTCAATTATTAAATAAAAACTTCAATTATTTCTTGTGAAGTTGTGATTCGTAAGATTCGAACCTGTGAACATATGCGTGCTAGAGCTAGTAAAGGAAATTCAATTGTTTGACTTCAATCATTGTATAAATGATTAGCCCCTACTTTTGGAAAAAATGGCCTATATCACTATATGACACCCATTATAGCACCTTTGGTATTGGGACGTAAACCAACTAAAGCGGGTGTACAAGACATCATCAACTATAATGTTCGTTGGGTGCGCTCAATACGTGCACCAAAGTTTTATTTGTTATGAAAGTTACATTTTTTTAATTTGTTATTTATGTAAATTGGTTTAGGTATGGCTTCGGGATCCACTAGATGAAAATGTGATTCCCGTGGTTGAGGAGTTGCAAAGAAGATTGGCTGTCCGAGGAGCCTTTTTCGAAGGGCTCGGAGAGGAGGACGAGCAGGCTGCTGGTAATTTGATTAGTTGATATATATGATGGACAATTGTTTAAAAAATCTCGTACTAGAATTATGTTATAGTGGTCTTATTGAGATGTTGCTTGAAAAACGAAAATTGTAATGCCAATAGATTTGATGAAGGGTGTAAAACTACTCTTAACTTTTATACCTTTAAAATTGCTGATTATTAATGAGTAACAAAATAATAAATGTAGATTTTCCGTTCGAGTTTCGGGCGCTAGAAGTAATGCTAGAAGCAATTTGTAGCTATCTCGATGCTCGTACCACAGAGTTGGAAACTGATGCCTATCCAGCTTTAGATGAGCTTACTTCTAAGGCAAGCTCCCTAGTCTCTACCATCTTTTTATAATTTTCTGCTAGGAGTTATATTGAGTGTATTGATAAGTTTAGTCGTGAATCTTAAGAGGTATCATAGCCACTTTCTTATCCCTAGGATTATGAATTTATGATGAATGGGATGTTTTTGCCTGACTTTAGATTGATGACAGATTAGTAGCCGGAATTTGGATAGAGTGCGTAAATTAAAGAGTGCGATGACAAGATTGACAAACCGGGTTCAAAAGGTGTAATTCTTGACTATACTCTTTGGAGCTGTGAAATCCACACTTCCTTGTAAAACCTTGCTTGATCATAAATGATGCTTTGTTTCAGTTCTTTGAAGTTGATAACAGATTATTTGTGTTAAGTATCTTGTTGGGAAATATCCGCAGCACTTATTTTATTTGTCTTGTAATATAATTGGAGGCTAGGTCAGGGATGAACTAGAACAACTCCTAGATGATGATGAAGATATGGGAGATCTTTACCTGTCAAGAAAATTATCGCGTAATTCTTCACCTATCAGCATTTCTTGTGCCCCAAACTGGTGTCCTGCCTCACCTGCCGTCCGTTCGAAGATGTCCAGAACAAGCCGAGCAAGTGGGATATCAGCTCATGAGGAAAATGATGTTGAGGAACTTGAGATGCTGTTGGAGGTGAGGATATTAGTCTTGCTATATGCCTTTGTCTCTTTGTTGGCAATGATGAACTTAGTTTAAGATAAAATTCTCTGGGGGCACATTACAGGCTTATTTTATGCAAATTGATAGCACAATGAACAAACTGACCACTGTAAGTACCTATCATGCTGTCCTAGTTATTTTTTTCCAGTGTTTTCAATTCCATGAGTGATATAACTGTTACATGAAACATTCTCTTTTCAGCTTCGTGAATATATTGATGATACCGAGGACTACATTAACATTCAGGTAAGAGTATGGGAGATGGAAGAACTAGTAGTCTTGGAGTATACATGAGAAATGTAACCTTATTTCAAGAAAGAGCATGTATATGTGTTTTTCTGTTTAGAGGCTCCTTGCAGAGTAATCTGATTATTCACTCTTTCTAATACTGCAGCTTGATAACCACAGAAATCAGCTGATTCAGGTACAAATCTTAGTTTTTCATTGCTGCTAAACTAATACTGTATGATACTTTTCTGTGTTAAATGTTTCTCCTTCAAATTGATGCAGCTAGAGCTTTGCCTCATCTCTGGGACCCTATCCTTGTCTGTGTATTCCTTGGTAGCTGCGGTATTTGGCATGAACATCCCATACTCATGGAGGGACAATCACGAATATTTATTCAAATGGGTATGATTTCTTTCTTATCTACTACGTTAATAAATTTTTAATTTTTTTTAATGAATTCAGGTGCTTTGGCACTCCGTATAAATCAAACCTAAATAAAATAATTAAAACTATATATGCAAGTTTCTTCAAATATAGAAGTTTGGAAGTCTATTTATCTTTTATTTTTATTTTGTAACAAGCCGAAGTACCTCCAACCTTAAATTCTTCTATATTCAAGGAGAAAGCATATGATGTATTGATAAATCCTTACTTAGGTGGTCATCCTCGCGGGAATGGCAAGTGGATCTGTCTTCATATGGATAATGACTTATGCTGGCCATAAAGGTCTTATCGGGATTTGAATGATAAAAGTTCCATGAAGAAAGGAGGTGCTGTGAAAATCATAGGGGGCAATATTACAATATTTACACATTATCAAATTGAAGGAACGGGGAGATTTGCTAGCTATAGAGATATCTACATAACGGCATCATGCAGTGGAATATTTATGTCGTACTTTACTCTGCTAATTGATTTTTCTCATACCCACTGTGAATGAGTTTTCATTGTCCTCACAAAGAACTTGACAGATGTATGTATGCAATCATGTTCAATGCAAGTCATGTCCCCCCAATTTTATTACCTGTAGAATGGTTTGCTGCAAAGCTTTAGAATATGTGCCCCTTCCATTGATGCTGAATATGTGAAAAGTATATTATATATTAAGCATCTGACCAAAACTCTGTTTAGGGTTCTAGTGTTGGTCGACCTGTATCTTTTTCTTTTGTATGGTAATGGCAGGAGGACTAACAATAGCAAGCAAACCAGACGTGCACTGCAGTGGCAAAATCACCTGCTTTGTTGTGCTTTCCTGCACAGTGGCAGCCCTGGGAGGAGCCATTTTTGGTTATGACATCAGAGTATTAGGTGAGTATTTTTCTCATATTTTCTTTTCTTTTTTCAAGATTGTAGTATTATCATAGACTCGTAGTTATCAGCCTGACACCATTGCGGCATAGCCCCTTAATCTGGAGAACTCTACAAAGTATTTCCTTCAAAAGGAAATTAAGATCCTTATAAATCTGGCATCCTTACTCATTAGTGTTATGCAGAACAATGCATAAAGGACAGAAAAACCTTAAACCTCATCTATTTTTGTAGCCAGGTTAGAGTGTTAACGTAAAACTAATGCTGTACATTTTACAATGTATAGGTGGAATCACATCAATGGATCCATTTCAGAAAAATTTCTTCCCACATGTATACATTAAGATGAAAGAGTGGTTGGGGATGGAGAGTCTCAATAGCTGCAACAGCACTACCAGCACTTGTCATAACTTTGGTTCATTTTTCCTCCCTGAATTCCCCAATAGCTTGATCCAAAGGGACAATGATATGATCACCAAAAGGCAAAGCTTATCTTAAATAGTATTCGGGGTACAACTAATATCCAAGAAGAGCTGAATGGACTCGTAGAAGCAGCATCAACCTCAAAATTCATCAAACACTCACTCAATGATCTAATTGTCCGGTAGAAATACAAACCTCAGCTCGTGATGGCTATAGCAATACCGTTTTTCCAAAAAATGACAGGAATCAACGTGGTGGGATTTTGTGCTTCTGTTCTCTTCCACATCATCGGGTATGGCGAGTCTGTGTCCCTTCTCTCATCAGTTGTAATCAGGGTTGTGCAGATTGCTGCAGACGTTTTCTCGATAATAACAGTTGACAAAGTTTGGGGTGGTGTAATAATGTTAGTCCCATCTATAGTGGTGGGAAATATACTCTCACCAAAGCTAGGAGATTATGGCAGTTTAAGTGAAGGATATTCCTATGTAGTTTTGATCCTTTTGGGCATTTATAGTGCTAGTTTTAGTTTCTCTTGGGGTCCTCTAGGATGGTTGGTGCCAAGTGAAATCTTTCAGCTCGAGATACGTTCTGCTGCTCAAGATATGACTGTTGCTCTCAGCTTTACATATACCTTTATTTCTTATTGCCCAAGCGCTTTTGTCTATGTTGTGCCACTTAAAGGCTGGGATTTTCTTCTTCGGGGGGTGGACTGTGCTGATGACTGTTTTTATACACTAGTTTTTGCCCGAGACTAAGAATGCCCCTTGAGAAGATCGGTCTGCTATTGAAGGAGCACTGATTCTGGATTAGGGTCATTGGTGAGATTGGCAAGGTGCCTGAAGAGATTGTAATTACTTGGAAGGAAAAGATGAAACGAAAGTGTTCAGAAAAAAAAAACGTGATGTTCTTCCTCTAGAATTTTCACATATGTCAAAGATTCTAGTTTTTCCACAAAGAATATATACATGTACGTGAAGCAAAAGAAGCAAGCTATTCTGCCTTAGAATCCAGTCATGTGTTGCAGATTGGTAGCAACCATCTGAGTATTGAAGCAATCATAATGATGTCTAAGTATTTCATATTCATACCAATATACCATCTAGCACTCGTGAAAGAAAAAAAACAATGATAATATAACTTTGCTCTCATATTCACATTAATTGGTTTGCTCATATATATTTGATGAGTCATTTTGGTTAAGTTATTTGGATCGTTTTGGATTGAGCCTGGTCAAATTTGAGTCTTATTGATGATTCTAAAATCATAATCCTTGATAATGTAATCAATATTACCGTACTTCTTCAAAAACGCAACCATTTTACAATAACCCATCTCTCTAATTTTGTTATCCGCGACACTAATATTTTCTTGGAAAATTTAAAATAAATAGACAAACCTTTGGGCAGTTCTTCCCTATTAGACTACCCTTTAAATATGCCCATATTAGACAGAAGTTTAATATTTTTCTCCCAAAATGGACCAAACAGGTTACCTTACCTATTATACCAGGTAAAATTCCACCTGTCATTAAATTGTTGGTGAAGTTTTTTTTTTTTTTTTTTTTAAATTTTAATAATTTTTTTTTAAAAAAAAAAAAAAAACCAAAACCACCCTTCCCACCACAGCCAGCCCCCTCCCCTACCAGCGGCCAACCAATTCCCTCGGCGTCAGCGACCTTCAATGCCGCCGGAATTATCGCCACCTACACCTTAACCTTCACCACCACTACTTCCACCCACTGCACCACCACCTATGTACACCACCAGCAACAGCCACCACAGAAACCACCATACCAACAACCAAAATCACCGAAATCGCCATACCTACCAACCAAACCACAATACCAACCCACCAAAAACACCGAAAACACCCATACCAACCCACCGAAAACATCCATACCAACCCACCGAAGACAGAAAAACACCATACCAACCACCAACCAACCCACCAAAACCATCCAAAAACCCATACCCGAAACCTGCCATCTCAATCCTCTCACCACCACCACCAAGATCCGAATTCCACTCCACCCAACTCGCGTCCACACCGCGAAGCTACCCCACACCCCCCCACCCCTTTTTTTTGGGTTTATTCATCTCTTTTATTGCTGTTAATTTATGTCATATCATATATTTTCATTGGCCTTACTAATGAAAAATCATGTCCAATCAAAATGGCTGGTGTCCTTGAATTCCAATAATCCCACCACTACTTTTCTGGCATGGATTTCCCAGTCCACTTTTGTCCCCACTATCAATATCTGTAGAAAAGTCTGGTACACAACTACACACCCTAACAATTTAGTGGATGAAAACAATTTTGTTTAGGGTGTTATAGACTCTGTCGGTCTGTTTTTCTGTTTTTCATTGATAATGGCAGGAGGAATAACTATAACAAGTGATCCTAATGTGCAGTTCAATGGAAAAATAACCTGTTTTGTTATCTTTTCCTGCATAATTGCTGCTCTTGGAGGAGCCATTTTTGGCTATGACATTGGTGTATCAGGTATATGTATAATATCTCAATGTTTTACGTAACCTTTATATCATGACTGTAAAGTTTTATTCTGTAGAAGATTTTGTATTGTCATATATCAGTCTGGCACAATTCACAGAACTGAGGGAAGAATCTAAAACTAAGGCAACACTTTAATTTGATAAGTAGTGCTATACTGTTATGCTGAACAAAGCCTGAAGTGTAGATAATAAACCTTCATCAAATCATTCATTATTATAGGTGGAGGTCGCTAATGGGTTGTTTGGATTGGGTTTATTCAGATCATGTGCTGGTCTATTGGAGATTAGCTTATTAATTTTGATTCAATCAATATTACTCTCATTAATTTTTGGGTTATGTGTTCTGATTGAATCTTGGGTTTGGGTCAGGTAGTTTAGGTTGTGTATTGGCTACGGGTCGATTTTGTGAAATCAGAAAGTAGTATATATGTAACCAGTATATATGTAACCAGAGTAGAGAATTTACATTAAGCTAATGAAGTATTTTATGTCAATGTGAAGGTGGAGTTACATCAATGGATCCATTTCTGAAAAAATTCTTCCCACATGTATACATTAAGATGAAAGAAGACACAAAAATCAGCAACTACTGTAAATTTGATAGTGAGCTGTTAACTTCATTCACCTCATCTTTATACTTTGCTGGCCTTTTTGCTTCATTGTTTGCCTCGTCGATGACCAAAGCCTTTGGACGTAAGCTATCAATCCTGGTTGGAGGTATAGCAGTAATTGCTGGTTCCTTTCTAAGTGGCGGAGCTCTTAATGTTTACATGCTCATATTAGGCCGCGTCCTACTTGGAATTGGTGTTGGCTTTGCAAACCAGGTAAGTAAGTTGGTCATGATATAGTAGATTATAAAGGTAGTACTGTGGTCATCTAGTCCAAATTTTTCTGCAGGTAATTCCAATGTATCTGGTAGAGATAGCACCAAGTAAATACAGGGGAGCATTCAACAACGGTTTCCACTTTAGTCTTTCCGTTGGCATACTCTTAGCATCCTTGGTCAACTATGGGACTGCAAAGATAAAAGGCGGCTGGGGATGGAGAGTCTCAATAGCTGTGACAGCACTGCCAGCGTTTGTTGTAACTTTGGGCTCATTTTTCCTCGCTGAAACCCCAAACAGCTTGATCCAAAGGGATCACCAAAAGGCAAAGCTTATCTTACAAAGAATAAGGGGTACAACTGATGTCCAAGAAGAATTCAATGAGCTCATAGAGGCATCATCAACCTCGAAATCCATTAACCACCCCCTCAATGATTTACTCTTCCGGCAGAAATACAGACCTCAGCTCGTGATGGCAATAGCAATACCGTTCTTCCAACAAATGACGGGAATCAATTTGGTGGGATTCTATGCTCCTGTACTCTTTCGCACCATTGGGTTTGGTGAGTCTGCATCCCTTCTCTCATCAGTGGTAATTGGGGTTGTACAGATTGCTGCAGATGTTTTCTCAATAATAACAGTTGACAAATTTGGGAGAAGAAGTTTATTTTTCTGGGGTGGTGTAGCAATGTTAGTTCCATTTATAGTTGTGGGAAGTATACTCTCAGCAAAGCTAGGAGATTATGGCAGTTTAAGTTCAGGATATTCCTACATAGTTTTGATCCTTTTGTGCATTTACAGTGCTGGTTTTAGTTTCTCTTGGGGTCCTCTAGGATGGTTGGTGCCAAGTGAAATATTTCAACTCGAGATACGTTCTGCTTCTCAAGGTATAACTGTGTCTCTCAGCTTTATATTCACCTTTCTTGTTGCACAAACACTTTTGTCTATATTATGCCACTTGAAGGCTGGAACTTTCTTCTTCTTCGGGGGGTGGATTGTGTTGATGACTGCTTTTATACACTTGTTCTTGCCCGAGACTAAGAATGTGCCCCTTGAGAAGATTGATCTGTTATGGAAGGAGCATCGATTTTGGAGTAGGGTCATCGGTGAGACTGGCAAGGAGAATGCAGATAATAATGTCAGTACTCAGTAGCTGAATGAGAGGAGGAGTACTGTTATAGTGCAGACTATGTAAGTAGCTGAATGTAATGCCTGTTATATGTGTCTTCAGCATCCTATATATATAGCCTTTAAAAAAAGACCAATACATAATAATGTTCGACGATTTCACCTATACTACAGAATTTGGCAGAGCAAAAGAACTTTTTGGCCGAATCAAGCCATGTACAACAGCCTCACAATTCAGGCTCGAAAATTCCTAAGGAACAGGCCTAAGCAAAAGACTTAATTAGTTGAGCCCGAGTTTGTTACATTGCAATCAAAGAACAATGTAATATTTTGTTAGACTGATGTAATGGTTAATTTTCATTTATGTTTAGTAACAGGCTAACAGTTGTTTAGTTGATGTTTCTGCTAAAATAATACTTTTATACGTAAAATCTCAACACTCATACGGCCATCACAGTGAAACAAAACATCAGCAAATTAAGCAAATTAAAACTTGACTATTTCAGCAAATTAACCTCTCTCTTTAATACAATAAGTCAGAAGTAACAAGTTTGATACTCTTTTGGATGTTCGGCTTTTTAACGAATCATGACCAAGTACTGATGAATTAGCAAGTTTGGTCAGATTTGAGTGAAATTATGGCTCGATTAAACACGATTGGGTGTGATCTGATTTGATATCCGATAAAATCAACCCACTTTATCATTTCTTTACCTCATACTTGTAAGATCTTATGTATTGAAGACGATCTGACAAGTTTAGGGTAAAGGTATAGCATCACTTGTTTATAGATCGTTCAATAGGGAGAGCATGAAAATTTTCTATACCACTCTTAAATTAGTAAATGTGACAATATTTTCCGATCGAATATCTAAAAATGAATCAATTATTGTGTATATATGTGAATTATGACAACTAATTTTTGACGGACATAGAAATAATACAACCTTTTTTTTTTTTTTTTTGAAATAAATCGATTAAACACCCTATCATAAGGATATCTTAGGTTAATATAATTATACTGTACCTAAATTATACTAATGTATGTTATGTATCTTTATCTTCCAATATATTACATGATTTTATTTAATTAAATTTTCCTATCTAATAATAATATAAATATAATGCATGTAAAACTCTCATAAAAACTTTTAATACAAAACATACGTTTTAGAAGGATCTCCAAAACCTAGCTAATCCTCTCAAGAACAAAAAAAAAATACAATGGTCTCTTACAACCAAAACTCCGTGATATTTCCCCTTTTAATTTCTCTCCTTTGCCTTAACGTTTTCACACATGGCGCCGACAACGATACACTAATCAACAAAATGTGTGGCGCAACAAACGTGCCAAATGCATGCATTAGCTGTATAAAGGGCGATGGCCAAGATGCTAAAACCGACGTAGATGTCATCCAAGGGATGCTTGGATGCGGGGATGATGATGCTACGCAGCTCGAAGAAGACGTGAACAAAATACTCGACGATGATAACACGGATCCGAAGACAAGAGAGACCTTACAACATATCAACCCATGGATTCAGGCTATTATAATTCAAGGTGGCACAGTACAAGATCAAGTTGCTCATAGAGATTTTAAAGATGCTAGGTCAACAATTCGCGACGTAATTTATGCGAATCTTCATTCTTGTAATTCTGCGCTTAGTTCGTCTGGAATTAGTATTCCTCCTCCCGTTTTTTCTGGCCTTTTTAATGTGGAAGCTGATTATAAGCTCTCTGATCAGTTGATGGCTTCTGTCAAGGTTTAATTAGTTAAGTTTATCGATCAAGTAGTCGGTTTGTCTAACGAGTGTTCATGAGTACTTGTTAAGATGTGATTTAAGGTTTATTAGATTGTTATGCCCAAGAAAAATAAATTAATAATATTGATTTTATCATATTGACAATATTGTTCCGTAATAAATGACTTATTTTAAAAGGAGTCAAATGATATAAAATTTATTAATTTGTCCTTCCTATAATATAATTTGTATGGGAAGATATAATTTACAACTTTTTCACCAAATACCACCAAGCTTTTTGAAAATTCCATGCTTTGAATTCTCATTCATTAATTATATAAATTTGCAAATTTCCTTGCATCGTCTCACAATATTTTCGGAATGTTTGGAAAAACTAACATATTATGTGAGAATGTGAAGTATAACTATTGCTTCTACTTGGCGATAGTAATGATACAACTACGAGTATTATAAAAGGAATCGATCAAACACTGCCCTATTATAATACCACGATTGCTAAATTAAAGTATTTACTCATGAAGGGAGTTTTTATTTTAGAGATTTAAAATGGATTAAAAGAAAATTATTGATTTTTGATCTCACAAAAATGTAATCATGAGTTTATCTTTGGCTTGACGTGAGTTGTGCACGCCCATTACTGTATCTAACCCAATATATCTTTACCTCCCTATTAATTGCATGATTTCATCTACTTTAATTTAGTAATTAGAGTTCATATTAATTTGATAATGCATGCATATTCCATATTTTTAATTAAATTTACGAATTAAGTAGATCTCATTCACCAAAACTTATATAATGGCTTCTTATAATGACCAAAACTCCATGATTTTGACACTACTAATTTCTCTCCTTTGCCTAATCGCTTTCACACATGCCGTCGACTAGTCAACAAAATGTGCGGTGCAACATACGCCCCAAAGGTATGCCTTAGCTGCTTAATGAGCGATAGCAGACATTCTAAAATCGACGTAGATGTCATCCAACAAATGCTCGGATGCTTGGTTAATGATGCTAAAAAGCTCAAGGAAGATGTGAACAAAATACTAAAACACGGAAAAATTGATTCCAGTACGAGGGATGCGGTGCTAACAGTTAGCGCTAATATTGGGGCTATTATAGATGCAGGTGCCAAAGCAGGTGAACAAGTTGGGAAGAAAAAGTTAATTGATACTAGGAGTTTAATTAGGAACGTAATTATTAAGAATCTAAGGACTATTAATTTTGCAATTAGTAAGGATGGAATTACTATACCTCCTCCTATCTTTTCTGGGATTTTTTTTATTGAAGCTGATCATAAGATCTCTAATCAGTTGATTGCTTCTGTCAAGGCTTAATTAGATGATTAATTTTTTTCTGAAAGAATAATTAGATAATTAGTTTATCAAGTAATCTAAAACTATTATTTAAGCAAAAATCTCTATTAATCTTTCTCTTGCTCCCAAATCCCTTCAATTTCCCTCTTTTTTCCCCTAAATTATAGGAAGGTTTTAGTTGGTTTTCTTTAATCATATATATATGAATGTCAATATTGATAAAAATAATGTATGAATGTACTACAGTATGTTAGATTATTTCTATTGTAGTTCAAGCGAACAATTTTTTTGACAATAGCATAAACTAGATTAATCCCTGTGCAATGCACGGTCGCTAAATATTTATAATGACAATAAATTTGACAAAAAAATAATGGTACAATATAAAAATTATGAATAGATTCATCTAATATTAAAAGAATGAAATATATTTTTAAAAATTAGAGATATGCGAAAGAATATAATTAAACACATTTAATATTTATGATGGGTTATTTGATATTTAAGAAAATTTATTTAAGATTTTGTACAAAGTAAAAGTCATAATTTAGGTACAATTGTAGAAACCTTCTTTTTATGTAACAATGAAATTTTATTATATTAAGCAAGTAATTTTGAAGATGTTATAACGGATGCAAGAAAGAACAAATATTAAATGTAAAATTGACAAGAAAAAAACACACAGATTTACGTGGTTCACCAACAATGTGTTGGCTACGTCCACGAGCAGGTGAGAGAAATAGTTTTATTGATCTTGGGGAAAATAGAAAACAGATTTAGAACAGATTTGAGGCCAATCACATAAAACAGATTGATTGTCTCTTGGATTTCTAATGTTATCTCTACCAGATCTCACAGATGAGAAATACACAAAAGACTCTCAGATTTCTAAATAACACTCAATGACACAATCACACGGCTATAAATAACCCTAGAGGGGGTATATATAGCACTCCAGAATAAGATAGACGCGTAGAAAACGATGACCGCCTCACTTCGTGCGCAATTTCAGACTTGTGCGCGCCAGTCGCGCACGACTCCAAGTGTTTCGCGCGCCCGAGCTCTCGCTCGACCCAGCCACACCTAAATACCTATGCAAGCTATAGCTCCAATTTCGTCGCAACCTTCAACCTTGCCAACAAACTACTAAGCTACCGCTCACAAATCCAAGACTCGAAAGCATATTCAAGGCATATTTCTAACAAATCTCACCTTGACTTGATGTACCAGACGCATTGATCACAATGCCAGATTTACCAAAAACGGACTGATATAACAGAAATAGATAACCAAAAACAGACTCTCCTTGCTCAAATTTGCCTCTACTAGGCACCAGATTTGCTCCGTTGAGCACTAGACCAGATTTGCCCTGTCGGGCACCAGATTAGCCCCTAAGAGCTACTAACAGATTCGTACAGTTTGTAAGTCCAAGCAACCTTGAGACTTACTATGCAGAACTAGATTCGAATAGAAAGCTTGCCAATGCTTCTTCTGAGCACAAGCAATACCTCCCTTGGACAGCTGAGATATATCCACCTCTCCAACTGATAATGCAAAAGCCACCTTGTATTCTCAATTGTGCCTTCGGGGAGAGTTCCCAAAGATTACATGCCGACAAGGAGCCAAACTAGGCTGACCCGGTTTCAATGGCGAAGACTGCGATGCTTCAGATTTAGACTCAGAGTGTGAGTGTTGACTGATCTTTCCCAGATGTGGACTATCACCCCCACCTATAGGGACTTTATGCTCCACTTGCTTCTTAATAATACCACAACAGATGATGTGACAGCAGCAGAGTTAGCACCAGATAACGTAGACCCTTGCAACACATATAATGTCTCCCGTTTAATACCTTTCAAAACTACCTTTGAATCCTTGTAGACATATAACCATCTACCTTCACCTTTGAAACTGAACCTTTTTCTGTCAAGAAGACTAAGCAAAATCAGATTCCCCGTGATCTGTGGAACATGCCTGACATTGTTCAACATTAGAAATGATCATAAATTCGGGCTGGGCCGGGCCTTAATATCAAATGTCATGCCCAAACCCGCCAAAAGTGGCGGGCTTGTTGGGCCAAAACATGCTTTTTCGGGCCAGGTTTGAGCTTTTAACTAAAAAATTGGTTTTTAGCTTGTCCAAACCCGCCCTATTTTCGGGTCGAATCGGGCCGGGCTAGCGGGCCCGGCCATTGTTGATCACCTATATTCAACATACAGAGTTTAACATCATGAGTCCGAATTCTGATGGACCCTATACCAACTGTTTTGCAGACTTCATTGTTAGCCATAGTAACACTTCCACCAACCTGCTTGTAGCTCGTAAACCACTCCTTGCGTGAACACATATGATAAGGCGCCCTTGAATCCAGAACACACACATCAGATTGATGCGCACGCTCATCAGCAATTAGGACATAATCCTCTTCCGAACGGGTGTCTCCATCTGCAATATCTGCACTCATAATTTTCCTGTTGTCTCATCTTCTTGGGACATTTAGATTTACAATGCCCCTTCTCCTTACAATAATTACTGACATCACTCGGTTTTGGACCCCTAGAAGACGGTTTCCTGGATTTTCTCCCCGAATTCCCCTGTCCATTACCATCACTGACCATTGATCCAACAACCTGATTATCTGTACCTGTACCAGATGCCTTATGGCGCAACTCTCTAGTATGGAGAGAAGATCTAACCTCCTCTAGAGACACTGTCTTTTTACCAATAGTACAAGACTGCACAAAATTCTCATATGACACTGATAAAGAAACTAATAGAATTAAGGTCTGATGACTTTTTATTCAACAGCGCCCATAGCCCTTGTTGCCTCAACAAAGCCCTCATCTTGATCTGTCACAGACTAAAACTATTTCTCCCCGTGAATTTGCATTGTCAATCTTCACATTCAAAGCAGCCATCTTTCTCACAAGAATTAAACTCTAGGCCCCGAACCTAAGCTCTGATACCAATTTGTTATGACGGATGCAAGAAAGAACAATTATTGAATGTAAAATTGACAAGAAAAAACACACAGATTTACGTGGTTCACCAACAATGTGTTGGCTACTTCCACGAGCAGACAAGAGTAATAGTTTTATTGATCTTGGGGAAAATAGAATATAGATTCAGAACAGATTTGAGACCAATTACATAAAATAGATTGATTGTCTCTCGGATTTCTAATGTTATCTCTCTCAGATCTCACAAATTACACAAAAGACTCTCACTGAATAACACTCAATGACACAATCATACGACTACAAATAACCCTAAGGGGGGTATATATAGCACTCCAGAATAAGATAGATAGACGCGCAGAAAACTTTGACCGCCTCACTCCGCGCGTAACTCTCAAATCAGACTTGCGCGTGCTAGCCGTGCGCAACTCCCGGTGTTGCGCCCCCGAGCTCTCGCTCATCGCTGTCAAGTGAGCTCTTGCTAAACACCTTTACATTGTTAATGGGGTTAGAGGTGGTGGTTTTGGAGTAGGAGGGTGGTTTCGGCGTGGTGGAGGCAATTTCAAGTAGGTTGTGTCGGTTTTGGGCTGAGAGCGGTGGTTTTGGGGGTGTTTTGAGGTGGGTCAATGGTGGATTTCGAGCAGAGGTAGCGTCTTACAACATTATACATTTTTGTTAGGGAGTTTATTACAACATTTTATCTTTTATTAGGTATTTTATTACAACATTTTTCTATTAGGTAGTTTCTCACAACATCTAAGCTTTATTAGGTAGTTTTTGACGAAAAATCCTATGTTTATATACCATCTATATATACCTCCAAGAGTCCCAACTCACTCTTATAAAGATTGCAAACCAAACTCATACATTTAAGACTACGCACTTATTAAAGTACGATATACAATGGCTTGTTCCAACCAAAACACCATAATATCGACACTAATAGTAATTTCTCTACTTAGCATAATATCTCTCACACATGGTGGTGACAACGATCCACTAGTCTACAGAATGTGCGGTGCAACATTCGCTCCAAACGTATGCATTAGCTGCATAAACAGCGATGGCAGAGGTGCTCAAACGGAAGGAGATGTCATACAAGAGATGCTTGGATGCGGGGATAGCGATGCTTTGAGGCTCGAGCAAGACGTGAACAAGATTCTCGACGATGTTCAAACAGACCCAAAAACAAGAACCACCCTCTTTTCTATTAACCCTTTGATTCAGGCTATTATATCTGCAGGTGGTACAGTGCAAGTACAAGCTGCTCAGAGGAGATTTAATGATGCTAGGTCTACTATTACTAATGTCATTTTTCCCAAGCTTGGTGCCTGTAACTCTGCGTTTAGTGCCGCCGGAGTTAGTATACCTCCTCCTGTCTTTTCTGGGCTTTTTAGTGTTGAAGCTGATTATAAGCTCTCGGATCAGTTAATTGCTTCAGTCAGGGATTAATCACGTAAGTTTATATATGAACAATAACTTTAAGGATATACGAGTATCAATCTGTTTTCATATGGCTTGTTTGAGTGTTACAATTGTCTAGTTACATGCATCATGCATGAGATTATTATGTTTCAAAAAAAAAAAAAATGATTCTATAAAATTGTTATTAGGGTAATTTTGTATGCAATCCGTCCACAAGATAATATATGCGTCGTTTAATGTATTGTACATTTAAAAAAACTAATAAAATAGTTTGGTAGCGTGTTATACGACTACCTTGGTTTTCCCTCACTAGATAGCAACACATACATTCAACATTTCAACCATTGTGTTTCATGTATTATCATCTCATCAATTAGATTCGAAGCCAACCATACCTTTTGAGCCATTTACTTTCACCCAAAACAGAAAAGTTATAATTGAACGAATCAAAGTATGAAACTATGAGACTTAAAATGATACCAATGTGACTTTTCCAATGAAAATCTTACAAAACATTATTACGCAAGCACTGTATCTGATTTAAATGAAACAAAGATTATTTTTAATCAAGGTGTTTCAGATACTAGTAATGGTCAACATTTGACAGGGAAAACAAAGATAGTACTCTGTAGTCAGTAACAAAGATAGTACATACAACGTTTTATCCTTACTTGTTATAGACCCAAGGCCACCCCAGCCCGGTAATGTGCCTTTGGCCAATCATTCCTCAGCTCGATGCAGGCCAAGGCATCACGGAGTGCATGATCACCTTCCTCCAATTTAGCCCAGCAAATACTTCGATCTGTTGGATAACATTGCTGCATTTGTTGGCCTCAAACTTAATTATTGCCTATATATTATCACATCATTGTTCAGTATTTGACATATTTCATACCCAAACAGCTGCAGAAGCTACAAGATTACATTGCTCTAGTAGGCTAAAGGAGTAAAGACTAATACATGAATGCAAGTTAACGCTCATCTCGCTATACCAGCTTAATCCCTCCAGATTACATTGTTCGTCCTGCAAATACAATTACACAAAATTTGTGCATCAAATCTTAGCAGGGAAAGAGGGCAAGAGGCCCAAATTACAAGATGGGATTATTCACTCCAACAAACAAACAGCAAGCAAGCTAAGAATTGCACCAGGTCACTTAAATTCCCACACATGCACCAAATTTTTTAATGTAGTACCTCTTTTTGCAGCATAATGTAATGGAGTCAATCTCTTGTCCATGGCGATATTTCAATTTGCTCCGTGATCAAGGAGATAGGCTAATGTGGCATAATCCTCCTCCAAAGTAGAAATATGTAATGGGGTATCTCCTGTAAAATAGACCACAAAACTAATCACAAATCAATATATAATTAAACATGAAGCATTTGATCATCTCAGTTTATGCTTTTACACAGTTTTTAAACCTTATAAAATATTACATTACATGAAACCGAAATTGAAAGTAAGCAAACTGATTCATAAACCGACTCCATTACACGAGGTATTACATATTAATTGAGTCCCTAATAGGGAAACAGACAAGATAGGGACAGAAAAGAGATCTCAAATTGAATTGTATACTACTCCACTTAAGGCACCGATCTTAAAAAAATTTATAATCTGATTGATTGATACCCCTTTTACATACAACATCATAAAGAACTAATCACCCACAAATAACAATCTCCCAAATGAGCTACTACCATACAAATCACGAAAAATGACAATATCCATTAGATTAGTTCTACAAAGAGGATGATTAATACAAACATGCTCTCCCTTTAATTAATGCAACAATTCAAGTATCACGTAGCTCAACGCACAATTTTAACCATCAATATCTACAAACTTTAATTAAATTAAAATCTCCACATCATTTTCCTTCCGAAAGAATTACAACAGGTTATCAAATACTAAAGCGTAAATAATAAAACAATAACAAGAACATCAAATCATAAAACGTAACAATGAAAAACAAAATCTAAGTAACAAAGAAAAATGTTATTCTTATCCAAAGAAAATTAAATAGAAAATACCATTGACATCTTGTTCATTAACATTGAAATTAAGTTGTTCAACAAGAAACTTGCACACATCAAGATTGCTCCTTGCCGCAGCGGTAAGAAGGGCATTCCTACCAAAAGAATCATCCCTAACATTCTCCAAAGCTTTTCTAATTCCACCGCCATTATCAAATTCATTTACCACCTCTGTTTCTCCAAAAAAAAAAAAAAAAAAAAGGGGTTAAAATAAGGGTTTTTATTAATTTCAGAAATTAACGATGATATAAAGAAGAAAACATAAAAAAAGAATGAACCCAGGAAAGATGAGATTGAAAAACATAAACCCTTTTGATAATTTAAGAAAATAATAAGAAAAGTTAGAAGAATTAATTACTCGTGAGATATTCAATGTCCCTGCAAAGGCAGCAGAAATAACACGCTGTTTGGTTTTATCATCAACTGCATCCAAATAATATAAAAAATCAGTGACAATTTAGACACAAAAAAAATAAGAGAAATGAATGAAAAAGAAAAAGAGTGATGAAATAGTTACAAGGAGAAAATGAAGAAGCCATTGTTAAGTTTGTGCAGTTAATGAGACTTGAAAGAGACTGACCAAGAGAGTACAACAACTTTGGGAGGAAAACCCGCTAATGTTGTGGACTTGTGGTATTGCTTTATTTTTTTTCTGAACCAATTTTTGGTTTTTAACCTAGTTACTATCCTGTATACTTCCTCCATTTTTTTTATTGCATCATAGGAGATTTTAGGCAAAATTTGATAATGGAAAAAAGTAAGAGAGAGAAACGTAAAAATAAAAAATTGTCCATGTTATATAAAAATAAAATAATAAGTGTGAAATAATAAGGGTATGTTGGGTATTTGCAGTGTGAACATAGATATTTTTTGTCCTAAATTGGAAGTGATGCAATATTTGTGAAACTTCCCTAAAAGGCAAGTTATGCGGTATTAAAAAAAATGGAGGAAGTATGACTTTAAGAATGGATTGTGAATTTTAAGAAGAGAGATGGGTATGGGATGTCAAAGTTAAAAAGTTCAACCAAACAAAAATGGAAAATTTTCAACGGTGACCTCCAACTTCTGTTACGCACCAATAATCACCTTCCTTTTTTTATTATACAAAATGACTCTAATTAAGAAATTTATTTCACATATGACATTTATGAGTGTTATTTATTTAAAAAAAACCACCAACCCAGCCACCACCTTGACCCTCCACCCCACCAGATGTAGCCAGCCCCACCTGCCCAGCCAAGCTCCTCCCACCAGCGACGCTACTCAACCTCGACCACCGCCTAGCTCGGTCTCAACTTCCACCCCATAAATTTTTATTTTTTATTTTTTTAACAAAAATAAACAGAAAACAAATGGGTCTTCTATATATGTCCCTTCACCAACACCAAACTGTGTGCCACAACTCATATATACTCCGATCACAAAAAACTTGCATGAATCTATTTCAAATATGCGTGATTTAAAATATAGATAGATTAGCTCATATGATGGTGTGATATTGAAGAGTAACCCTTACACTAGACATATATACATATAAATGTCACATGCATAATAATATAATATAATTTAACACCTCAAAACATTATCAATGTCATAATGACTAATATAAATATTAAGTTCAACGACTTCACCAGCACAAAGTGATGTGCATGCCACTGCTCTTTTCCAATCCGATCAGATTTTTTTTTTTTTTTAAAAAAAAACAATAAAAAAACCAACAATTCAAAGAGCCTGCTAAATTTCCTCATCAGAAGCTCTTGTAAGTACACCAATGAACACGAAAGTATGTGCTACATTCGATCTTTTCTATTTCGGTCACCACAACTAGAACAAGCTAGGATCATAATCAGCAATGGGTCGGCGACGATCACGTTCACCAACTGGCATTGCTTCTTCCAATAAAACCTCGCTGCCAAATATTACAATGGAGGACAAGTATCAATATAGTGCTCGTCGAATAAATGAAGATTATTTCCAATTACGACCGTAATCAAATATTTATGAAAAAAAAATCATTATTGTTTGAAATTACCTGTAAGCATCCTGAAGCTCCTTATTCTCAGGGCAAAACTTGATAGCAGTCTTAAAAGCTTCTTTTGCCATATCATAGTCCTGCGCCAATACAAATATAACACAATTGTACTAGTTTAGATCGATACTAGTCAAAAATTGAAAATGATCCAAAAAAATTCGATATTATATAGACCTGCAACATTCTGTGAGCTTCTCCACTCCGGTAATGTCCTCTCCAAAATTCTGGTTCCAGCTTTATACACTGTTCTGCATCACTGAGTGCACGCTTCGCATCGTTGAGGCGCATCCAACATAGGCTCCTGTCGACATACACGCATGGTTCCAATGGAAACGTCGTGATAGCCTGTATTGATAAACAATTAGTCAATTATTGCTAAGAATGAATGACAACCAAATTTACTAAATTGATTTACCTCTGTGAACCAGTAAATTGCAGACTGATAATCATTTGCTTCCAAGGCTTGTGTTCCTCTATCTCTAGCTCCTAGAAACTTTGATATAACTTTGGATACACGCTGCAAGTCATGTAATTAAGCATTAAATGGAATCGCAAAGCTACGAGTAATATACTATAGTAAATAATAAGATTCAGTCTTAGAACAATTTGAAGGATAGAACAAGAGGGACCGTTTATTACTTCTAGGCACGTAACTTGATGTCACTTTCCTAATAGTTTTTATTACTGCCTCTCTACAAAACAACATGAATAACACAATAAAACTATTGAGATACAAAGAAAGACCAATTGATTATTTAATGAATTCAATCAGCAAGAAGTTTGTGAACAAGTGTTTGTAAAAACCAAGAGAACATACTCTAGAAAATTCTCTCAAAGGAAGTACATACGTTAAATGATGTTTTATTCTTGATCATCTTACATTCACATCAGGAAAACCATATCTATTTATTGAGAACGAGGGATGTACATCCTGAAAGTGTACGTGTCCCTCAAGAGGCATATCTTTTCACTCAAAAGACGTCAACATAACTTAATTCGAAAGTGGCACGATATAAATTGCATAATGAACTTAAAATCAGTCATTAGCCTAAACCATTACCTTTTCTATAGCTTCCTCAGAGTTGGTATACTCGAGTATTCCTTGACAGCTCCAATTCGGAATATGAGGAATTCGAGCAGTAGCATCGAAGAGGATGTTTATAAGCGCAACTTTACCTGCCTTAGCCGCGAGTTCTATTGGTGTGAAATCATACTAAGGAAATCACAGGAAAATGTCATTATACATATACAAATGTATCCCAATCATATAGAATCAAGACATAAAACACATACAAGAAAACCGCAATCAGGAGTGCAAGTTAAAGACTAATTAAAACTCTACAAAAACATGTGAATGTAATGTTATCTTCCACTTACAAAATCGATAGCGTTAGCATCAGCTCCAGCCTTAAGCAAGCATTTGATAATCTCTGCATCGTCTACAAGAACAGCCATAGTCAAAGGGCTTTCTCCTTGTAAACTAAGATTCGGGTCAGCTCCAGCCTGCACCAAGCATACCAAGAGTACCACCAATCAATAAATAAATGACAGCTTATAAGTAAATAATCACACGTGTTTAAAGAAGAATACTTCATCTTCCATCAGGAATTAATTGTCATGTTATCTCGACCAGTTTAAATTAAAGATATGACATGATTTTATACATATATAAGCGGTATATTCTTATGCATGATATTTGCATTCCTAAATCCTAATTATTATTTTTTTTATCATTATCACTTAATTAAAGTGAAGTGTGTAGAAAATTCAATATACCATTAACGTTTGTTTATTAAACAAAATCAAATACTGTAGTTACTAAGACATCCTAAAGTAGTAGATGTGACTATTCAATCCAAACAAATGAAGTACGTGCATGCAAAATGATAATATAAATTAAATATAGTTACCAAACACAAATGATTCACAAACAATTAAAAAAGTGAAGAAAAAGAAGTCACAACTAGCCTTTAAGAAGACGAAG
Organism: Chenopodium quinoa; assembly: GCF_001683475.1. NCBI lineage: Eukaryota > Viridiplantae > Streptophyta > Magnoliopsida > Caryophyllales > Amaranthaceae > Chenopodium > Chenopodium quinoa. The sequence goes on along the minus strand of NW_018743212.1, from coordinate 2,706,666 downwards.
TGGTTTATTAGTTTCAAAGTTTTCTCACAATATATCGCATGATATCTTCTCTACAAAAATAAGAATACAACCACCAAACATAACGAACAACAAAAACTATGTATACAATGAGAATCTTCATAATAAGGCAAATAATTATACCTTGAGGAGTAGCCTTACGCAATCAATAGATTTTCTTGCGATGGCCATTACCAATGGAGGGTGTACGGGATGAATAGTCGAATTTGGCTACATCAAAGAAGAAGATGGTTAACTTCGTTATTGCAAAGAGAGAAGGTGCCATCACATAAATGTGCATACTTTACAAGATATTTTTATATCATCTAACAAACATACTTGTATATTAACTAAGGGTCATAGAGCCAAGCTCATAGCTTAAGATGATCAGAAAAATAAGGCCAAAATGAAGCCATTTAATTATTGAATTTCAATAGAATAAACAAATAACATGGTGGTTCGGATATAAGCTAATAAGAGACATAAAAAATGCAGAAATCAACATATAGTCAACCTTGAATAAGCTCTAATGTAGTGACATGGGTATGGATACTTGACTCATTGTTTCGCATAAAAACACTTGGAATTTGTTCATCAGTTAGCCGAGTTTGACACTTGGACACATACCACTACCACAATAGTACTATATAGTAGTATATTGCACATCAACTATATATAAATAAACGGAAACATCTCAATCACATACAAAAATTAAAGTGTTGTCACATACATTAGCCTTATGATCAAGCAAAAACTTAACACCCTCTTTCACGCCATATTCCGCAGCAAATCGCAATGGCGTGCCTTTTATAAGCGATGGTGCATCAACTTGAGCACCTTTTAATACCAACAATTTCATCTGGTCTTTTTTTCCTGCCACATTAAAGCCAAGAGTAAAGTATAGGAAATGATTATTGCATCTATAGCTTGACAACGCAAAAAATCCGTAAGCCTTTTACACACAAGACCAACTACAGACTGAAATTTGAACTAGTAATGTGACAATCAAATGTAAAAGAACGGATGTACTAGAATTTAAGACTATATAGCTCAACGAGTTTTAGAAACCTTTTACGGCAGCATAGTATAATGGAGTCAATCCAGCATCGCTTGCCAAATTAGGATTTGCTCCTTGATTTAGCAGAAAAGAAGAAGCCATAAAATTATGACCTTCTGCAATTGCATAATGCAAAGGAGTGTGACCTGTAAAAATAGCCAAAAAAAAAAAATTAATAATTAATCAATCTAAAATGACATGGTATAGTATTAGGTTATTCTAGTAGTTCATACAAATCATATTATGCCGCTAAACAATAGTAGAATCTCCAAGTATATTGAATGAAATAATGACTTCTTGAGAAATCAAGTGTAGCAACTTAGATAGGCAAAATTGTACACACAATTTCATAATTCGCGTAATATTAAAGAGATCAAAGATACTCTTATACACATAGTTAAAAGACCTACTCAATCAAAAATTTAAGTTGATGGTTGAGACCTAAAAATATGTTTTATACTCTATCATGTCAATTTAAATTAAGAGATCGAATATCATTATTGGTTGTCCAAGGAATCGAGAGATCAAAGATACTCTTATACACACAATTTCGTAATTCGCGATACATCTTTTGTGAGTTCATTACTACTATTTTTTTTTTCTTTTTGAAAGGAGTTCAATTCGTTACTACTTACCACCTATATTCGTTATTGTTACTTTTACTCTCTTCATTTGTTTTGTCTAGTTTACCATTAAAATATTACCCTCATTCCAAGCGTGCAAGGAATGGATGAAGCCCTTAATAGCAAAAACTTAAATGGTGATCGGTTCAAGGACATAATATAATAGGGAGACTATCAAAAAAAAAAAACACCACTATATAAAAAATGGTTATTTAGGTTTTATAATTAACCTAGATTTTTTAGAGACTGTATTATTTCTTAAAGGTTGATTAAATCTAATCTAGTCTAAAATAATTATGGACCAGTCTAGATTTATTGTTTACCGTCTAATCTAATTAAATTAACATCTTTATAGTTTTGTTTGATCTAATATCGTATTTATCTCACCTGATCTAATCTGATCTAATCAAAACAAGCGATACTAAAGGACCATCACTAATATCCAATTGATATGGATCCTACATAATTCACAAGCCCTAAAAATGATTTTATAAAAATAATTTATGAGAAATATCATATATATACCCTTAAAATCTGTGATATTAACATCAATTTTGACCGTCTTAAGAAAGAACTTGCAGAGAGCGGTATCACCCCCGGCAGCAGCAATATGTAGGACGCTACGCCCTCGAATATCTTTTGCTCGCAACAATTCGTTTGCCCGCAACAATTGTTTTGCCTTCTGTTTACAATACTTATCCATTAATTTTTTCCCCTCTTCTGCAATTAATAAAACTATAATTAAATTAATTAATTAATTAATTAATTAAAAAAATAAATGAAAATTAACCCAATCAAATTTATGTGAAAAATAATTTAACAATTTAAAAAAAAAAGTTATTCATTTGCAAGTTAAACCACAAGTAAAGTGCAAAGATATGATTTTTGGTATAAGAAAAAATAATAATTGAAAAAAAAAACAAATAAATTATTAGCCAAATCAAAATTATGGTAAAGAAATATATTTACAAAAAAAAATTAAAAATCCGATCGTAAATTTTAAGTTATCAAAGCACAAATAAAGATTTGTTTTATGAAAAAAATAAATTACCTTTGAGGAGTTCACGATCTTTACGCGAAGCTGACAAAAAAATGCCAATACTCATGATGGATGACAAAGTTTTGCGCAAGAAAAAAGTGACATCACAAATTTTGCCAAGAAATTAAATAATTAATTAATCAGAACATAAGATGACCAATGTATGATTTTTGAGTGATGAATTGATAATCAGAAAATTAGGAAGAAGACAAGGTTTGTATGAGAATTTGATGAGTTTTGTCTGGTTTTTGTAAGAAATGAGTCAAGCGGCGGTGACTTTTAGTGGATGGTACAAGTATTTATACTCCCACTCTCTTTGGAGTGAGTGTATGAAATTGATCTTGACTACTAATTGTGGAAGTTTTTTTACCTTATTATAGTCACATTTCTTCAAAGGGTAAGTCAATTTCTCAAAGTGTGATGTATATTGACCATTTGGCCCCTTTTTTTCTTAATTCTCTTATTGATGGCATGTATAACCGTTGTAAATAATGGTTACGGCCAATACAGCCGTTATTTCGTTGTAAATGATAGTTACCGGTATAACCCTTATAAATCATGGTTATTAGTTCAACTATAAAGTCGTTGTAAATGGGTGGTTATTAATTTAAGTGATATATAGCCGTTATGAATAATAGTTGTAAATTCAAGTGGTACAACCGTCTTTCCTTTCTTATATTGACTATTACCACCACGTGATTTTAATTATATCCTTTAATACTAATTTGATACATACACTACTCTTAACAACACATTTTTGGATGTTTATCGGTAAACTAGATATATCTGATTATGTAGGCATCAATTTTTCATTTTTCTTTCCTTCTTTTTTTTTTTTTTTTTTTTTTTTGGTAGGGAACATTTACGTGAGTTTAGATTTCTCGATCACGACTTAACCTCCCTTCTCGATTTAGCCTTAACATCAAAGCTATAATTTGCTAATGGCTCCCAACGCTACATTATTATAATACAGAGTAATACTTAAATATTTTGTGCACGGAATAATCAAATTAAAAAATAAATAAATAAATAAAAACTTAATCTACATTACTTTATTTTGGAAAAATTCCATTACTATTGCCCGTGTACTTCATCAATAAATCAATAGCAATGCCCGTATCGGTAGGACCATCCTAGAATTAAATTAATGCAATTGTTATATTATTTCGAAAGAGAAAATTGATAATTAAAGAGCTATGAAATTATTAAAGAGTATTACAATTTGCAATGCATGCATGTATTCCTTTGGTTTTGGTACGTATGATTTATGATGTATACTCCCTTTATTTCTATTTGTTTACAGGATTATTATTGTCGTGTCATTTCTAATTGTTTACAGTATTGCTCAGGATGAAGTATTCCATAACAAGCACTGTTATATTATATATGTAGACCACGCAGTCACCCACTACACACGCACGAGTAGTTCATTCCAGTTAGGATTTTCTCATGTTTTTAAGCATACGTACTTGACCTCTGGAAAAGAATAAGTCTGGCATCAAAAAAGATGGTGATTATGATATTGATGGCTACTAGATTGAATTTTAAGGTCTATAAGTTCCATTTTGGTGACAAAATCGAGTTGGGAAGAGTGGAACGATATGTTGGATGTACTATTTGTGGGCAACAATGCATTGATCTGGCTATGATTGTGTAGTTGATATGACATATCTCTTCGTATCAATGTAATTATCGTATTCAATTATTTTTGGTAATTTAATTAGATACAGTATCATATCATATAATGTAATAATAAATTAGTAATCGATTACAAAAGATAATATCAAAGATGACCTAATATGGATCCTAAATTCTTAATAGGATACAATAATTACTAACATAAATACCAAGAGATATACGAAGCATTTTTTTTTAGACGGGTACGAAGTATTATCTAATCTCTAATATTTGAATTAGAGGTAGCACTATAGATTCTACATTGATTTGTTATAGAGGATTGATCTGAATATTCGATTTTCGAATCTAGCGGATTCAATTAATTTAGATCCATTTTGATGGATCGGATCTGGATCTTCTGTATCTTGTTTTTGAGATCCAGAGATTCGGTTGGATCCGATTAGTGGATTTTTAAATATTTGAAGTTTCTTTATTATTTGGTATATGCGTGCATGATTTCATATTTCTTTTTGGCGTTAGGAAATAACAATAATGTACATGCATAATCCCCCGTTCAAAAAAAATATGTACATGCATAAGCCTGAGACGAAAAACGAGCCTCTCGAGAGGACCAAATTGTTAAGGAAGAACCGTTGGTTTTAGAACGTACATCAATTGCATGTGTGTGAAGAATATGCTAAGTAACACGCTAGTGATTGATTTAATTATGGAGAATTGTTGTTCGAAAACAGTTTTCTTATGTTCGTGTTAACTCTAGTGTTATTTACAGAAATTGGTTTGTTTACCCACTTATTTCATCGGTGATTACTAATTAAAGAAAGGTTGTGGTTTTAGCTAGTGGTCCGATGGTTATTTTCTCCCCGTTATGAGTTTCTATTTAAATCATCGTTTCCATTATTTGACAGCACATTTGTAAGGAGTGTTTGCATTGCTTTCACTTGCAAGTAATATTGTGCATGTCGTCTGCATTTTCCTCAAATGGCTATCATACGGAAGATTTCGATCAAATGCCACTCAAAGAAGTTTTCTAGAATGATACTCGAAAAGGCAAATTTGTGATGTTGAGGCATTGGAAACGGACAAGAAAAATTAAAATTGTTGTCTAAAAATATAACAAAATTAAGTGTTACGAGTAAAAAACAAGTGAATGCTAAACACCTCTACATTATTAACTAGTTATAGCTCTCTTTTTTATCTTTATAGTTGTAAATAAGTAAGAGTTATATTTTACGGTTGTACAAATACAATAAGAGTAATGATATATACAATCGTGTATATAAGCATCAAATACTGTAGAAATTGGTAAGGGCTCAAAAGCCCTACCCATATTCTCTTCCATTCAATCATATATACATACAAATTATTCATCCAAAAATCTATTAACTATTACTAAAACAAAACGTTGCTGACGTCATCACTGTCCACATGTCACTCTCATAATAAAAAATTTCTTCTTAAATGCAAGGATGATGTCATCTTCTTTCTTTTTTTTTTCTTTTTTTTGGAGCTATCATATATAATAATTTTGAAATTTAAATATTAGAAACTTCTACATTACAACTACAATCTATCAATTTATTCTTAAAAAATGAAATAATTTTAAGTAGCACACTAATAAATAGACTCCTACATTGAAACATGTATTACACGACGTTGAACAGGAATTATATCATAATTTTGATGAAAATAAAATGTTAAAAATACAGATATTTTTGTACAAGGTGCATAATTCTTATTTATATTTATCCATTTTTTAAAAAATGTACAAATTATAAAAATAGATTTTAGTTCTAACCTCTAGTGACAAACTAATCCTATAAACAAGGAAATAATCAATTAAGATAAATCAAAAGATATTCTCCTAAAATATCCTAACAAAATCAAGTATATATATACCTCATAAGAGTCCCAACTTACTCTCACAAACATTGCAAAACAAACCATACATATTTAAAGTACGATATACAATGGCTTGTTCCAACCAAAACACCATAATATCGACACTAATAGTAATTTCTCTACTTAGCATAATATCTCTCACACATGGTGGTGACAATGATCCACTAGTCTACAGAATGTGCGGTGCAACATTCGCTCCAAACGTATGCATTAGCTGCATAAAGAGCGATGGCAGAGGTGCTCAAACGGAAGGAGATGTCATACAAGAGATGCTTGGATGCGGGGATAGCGATGCTTTGAGGCTCGAGCAAGACGTGAACAAGATTCTCGACGATGTTCAAACAGACCCAAAAACAAGAACCACCCTCTTTTCTATTAACCCTTTGATTCAGGCTATTATATCTGCAGGTGGTACAGTGCAAGTACAAGCTGCTCAGAGGAGATTTAATGATGCTAGGTCTACTATTACTAATGTCATTTTTCCCAAGCTTGGTGCCTGTAACTCTGCGTTTAGTGCCGCCGGAGTTAGTATACCTCCTCCTGTCTTTTCTGGGCTTTTTAGTGTTGAAGCTGATTATAAGCTCTCGGATCAGTTAATTGCTTCAGTCAGGGATTAATCACTTAAGTTTATATAGATTATTACTTGTACAAGAATATGAACAATAACTTGAGGGTTGGATTGTTATACTGTAACAAAAATATGCTCTGTTGGAGATTTAACTTAAGTTGTTATCATATATGGTCTGTTGGACTCATGTATGAGATTATTATTAAGGTAATTTGTATACAACCCATAAGATAATATATGCAACGTCCAATGTATATTTAAAATTATTAAGGTAATTTGATAGCATGCTATCTCTACAGAATACCATGGTTTTTCCTCACAAGATAGCAGCACATACATTAAACCATATACATATAACAAATACGAAGTATAGATATATTCCCTGTATCATATTAACCAGTTTTGATCAACTCCAATTGAATTTTATTGCTTTAGTTGGTGTTACAAGCATTTTCAGCAAGGAAGACGATGCATAGCAATAGACAGTTACATGATACTTCGTATAAAACAGTAATTAACATCAAGCCACAAGCTCAGAGCATGAACAACAAAAAATTACTGGTATTTTAAATGTTCATTGACTGAAGCTTATAGTAACCAACAAAAAAAATTACAACAAATAAAAAGTTATAAATTGACTGATGTTTAAAACCACGAAATACAGATCATGCACCTTCCTGTTATATCATCTAAGGATTACGCAGAGCTTCACATATGTCAGCCGTCACATCTTCAGCCACTTTGGCTTAATAGCCTTTTTGTCAGTTTGTTTGCGCTCAGGAACAGCAAGAGGATCATTTACAGTTGCATTCTCAGAAGTTGATTCGGTGGGTTCTTTCTTTGGTTCTGGTACACGCTCCAAGCCCTTTAGAGACATCACATCTTCTTGAAGAAATGGACCTGAATTAGCAACATCATCCTTCAGCAAGTCGTATGAAAAATGCACAATTGCACCAGGAATGAAACCAGCAGTAAAGAAGTCTTGACTGGTGTCCTTTATTTGCTTCTTTGGTGGGGTGGTATACAAATAATGGGGAAATTCAGGTCTTGCAAGTACTTTCTTCAGAAGATCAAAGATGCTCTGTATTGGCTCTGATGGGTGAAATGTAGCCTCTAAAGTATGACCATCTGGAAAGCGTATCTGAATTACAGCTTTGGTAATCTTTGACCTGCGGGCTGCTGTCTCTGCTTCTCGTATTTTTCTGGTCTTCAAGTATTTGTCTTCTTTCTTGGTTGCCAAGAGGAGATGGTAATCCGCAGCGGTAAACTCGTAAAAATCATCTGTTTCCTCAGTATTAGCTGCCTCAGGTGGTGATTGAGACGCTGTTGATTGTGTTGAAGTTTCGAAGACATGAATTTCCCTGCCATATTTTTCTTTTGCAGCTTCTAGCTTAGCTCTAGCTGCCTCTGCGTCCATTGGGTCAATGTTGGTCAGTCTTCTGCGTTTCCAAGCTAGGGGTGAATCAAAGTTCATTTAGCGTATGAGCAAAACCTAGAATTGCAAAATTCGAGAACTTAGCTATACATAATCATGAAACTAAAGATGCCTAGAGCTCAAAATTCAAAATAGGAATATAATATACTATGAGTACTCCAGTACTTATACAGTAATAATTTCATTGTGAAAGCTTTATCTGGTAAACGTCTAAACAGATATCTAAAAATACAACAACAACAACACCAATTAAAATTAAAACAGAACTTCTCTCCACATAAGAATGACTCCCATCACCTATCTTTAACCTTCTATTCTCTAATCATGTTAATATCAACTAATCTCAAGCAACTCAAGTCTAGAAAAATCAGGAAGACAGTAACTACAGTTCCGGTGAGGAGCAGTTGTTCTGCCTATTGCGTTGTCATTGTTTCTGTGAAAATTTGGTCACAGTTGAAATTAATTTGTATCAACTATCACGTTTTAGATTAAGTGCAGGAATGTCAATTAAGCAAATTACATTTTGCGCAAATGTCAGAAATTCCAGACACATGCAGCCACAGGGGATAAAGAGCCTAAATGAACCAACTCACCCGGCTAAGTCAAAGCTCAGTCTCAAAGTACTTAATGAGTTAAGTCAGCACTCAGCAGGGTTGAAATCAAGAAGTGTGAGAAAAATCAATATTTGAACTACTACTACAACAACGCCTTAGTCCCAAAATGATTCGGAAAACAATTCATATGCAAAGCACAACATATACGCTTAAAACAAGATTTAATGTTATCGAAATCATTACTTTAACTCAAGCACAATTTTTTGTATGCTGCCTGCTGTACTGTGCAGCAGGGGTTACTCGAATTACTCCGTCAGGGATTACTCGAGTTGCCGGAGTTACTCGAGTTGGAGTTTCTCGGTCAGGGGTTACTTGAGTTGCTCCGTCAAGGGTTACTCTCAAGTTGCCCCTCGGGTAATCCATGACCGAACCCCTCGAGTAACCCCTAACTGAGTAACCCCTCAAGTGACCCCTAACTGAAACCTTAAGTGACCCCTGACCGAATTACTCATGACCGAATTAATCGAGTAACCCCTGACCGAACTTCTTAAATAACTCCTAACCATGTTACTCGTGTAACTCGAGTAACTCCTAACCGAATTACTCAAGTAACCCCTAACCCTGAACTCCTTAAATAACTCCCCTAGTGAATAACCCCTAGTGAATAACTCGGGTAACCCCTAATAAAATAACTCAGGTAAACCAAGTTACTCAAACTTGAGCCAAGCCTGTATTTAACATCTTCAAATGTTTAGCATTTAAATTACATTAATTTTTTTACCCTTCCTACTCAATTCAGCAACAGAAACATACATAATGATAACAATTGATTATCGGTAGCTTTAAACATGCCTTTTTACCTGATTAATAACCAATCATAGATAAATTTATATATTAGAATAGAATTTTAAAAAGAAAATCCTCAATTCTAGTTCAAACATAAGTCAAAAAAAAAAAAAAAAAAAACAAAAACAAATTCAAATGACACGAAGCCGTACATTTTGAAAGCAGCAAGCAATTCTGTCTTTCTAGGGGGCAAAATTATAAATTCAATTACAAAATTAAACCACAAATTCAGCAATAATATGGGGAATTCTTTAACATAGAAACCCTAAAAATTTCCAATTAAGCAATCGAATAAAACCCTAGTTACAACAAGGAATCAAATAAATCATTAATGCTGAAATTCATCCAGAAAAATCAAACTTAAGCAATGAATAACAGTAAGTATAGGAATATCAATGCTTCACCAAGATCATAATAATCGGGAAACATGTAATACCCAGATCAATAACTCCATTAAAAAAAAATATTGCAATTCTAAATCTAAATCAAATTAAAGAACAAACCTTTCGTTTGAAGAAAGATCTGAAACGAACTCGATTTCGGCAATTGGGGAGATAAATAGCTCAATCGAAGAATTATCAAAGAATCATAGGTTGAAGAAAGTAGAAAGAATTGTTAAAGAAGATGAACTTTACTTTCCTAATTCTCTCTTTCTCTCTCCTCTGTTTACTTGTGGGTTTAGATAACTCGGAAGAATTTCTTAAGAAAGCTTCATCAAGTTTCCTTTTTTAATTTATTCTCTAGAACCCCCTTCTGTTTTTTTTTTCGAGGATCTCTAGAACCCTAAATATACGAGTGATAAATGTTGGTTTTTTTTTTTTTGTTTTTTTTGTTTTTTTTACCAAATAAATGTTGGAAATTGGATGAACTGCTGGGCTGGTACTTCAGGATAGAGGATTTTTTGAGACATTGGGGTGATCGAGCCTTATTTCAAGTGTAATAAATTAATTTCAAATAAGAAAAAAATAAGTTACGTTAAGAGTTATCAAACACGGAATATAAATTACAATTAAAATAAGTTTTAATAAGGTATAGTAAGTTTTGATAAGTTAAGTTTAGATAAGTTCAATTAAGTTTAGATAAAATAAGTTTAAGTTAGTGAAAATTAGGTGAATAGAACACACCATAAATTGGACTTAGGTTGTGAATTGATTATAGAGAGTACCGTGTTCTGCTTGACAATGTTTTATAATAATTTATTGACAAACAAACAAAAAACTAAAAATTTGGGGACATTTAGTATTTCCAATTGATTTTTATGAGGTGATTTCCATCTAAAAATAAAACGAATCACTCAACTCCATAAATTTATAGAGAAACAGAAGTTTTCTTTTGTAAGATTATACATATATAAGAGCTTAGTTAAATAATTTATAGAAAAAGAATAAACATTAACATGTTAGGAGTATATACTTCCTCCATTCCTTTTTAATTGACACGTTTTTTTAATCACTTTTGCCAATGCACAAATTCAACCATTAATAATACTTTTAACTGATTCCATATGCTAGGTGTTGTAGTTAAACCTATCATCTTACTTAATATTGTAGTAACTTTTGGATACATATTGGCTTAGTTTATACTTCCTCTGTTTTTTTTTTTATGCTTGCAACACACTTTATTGACGCACTATCTGAAGAATTGATTAAACTAGGTAAATGGACAAATTAAGCTATAAAATTTAAATTGTAATAACTTATCACTTTCTTCCTATCAATGGTGAATTTTTTTTTTCCCCATTGTTCGTTTACATAATCTAACATCAATAACAATATACTAAAAGACACACCAGTAATGACACGTGTCATCTACTGGTGTGTCCTTAGTTTGTTTTTTTTTTTTTTTTTTCGTGAATGAAATTCAATTAAACAAACAAATCTTATACAAAAATAATTCCCTAATCTTATACAATATAATTACTTAAAATGAAAAAAGATATGACATATGTTTAACACAAATATTTATATAGCTATAAAAAAATTATTAACATAATTTTAATCATTCTACATCATTTTATATCTAAAATATCTTTTGTAATCCTTTATTATAATCAAAATTTGTCAACTATATATTTAGAATGTTTATAAAAAAAAAACATATTATAATCGTAGTTTAATAATGGTTATTGAAAATTACCGTGCATGGCACGGGAACTAACCTATATCTTTTAAAATGTGTGTCAAAATGGTGAGTTACAAGTAAATATAAACAGAGAAATTACTGCGTATAAGTGTACCTTCACGTTAAATCATATAACATATCATGGAAAAATTTGGACCTTTTGATGTCTTGTAAAATGAAATCAACAAATAGCTGTAGCATGAGATCTTTGGAAGTGCAAGTGCCCCAAATTTTTTAAAAATGCAACAAGAAGAAAGACAAAGGTGTGGATGCAAACTGTGTTGACAAGACCATATATAACATGAGCTCATTGTGAGACTGAAAATTGGACTTTGTGGCCCACTGGGCAGTGGGCACTGGCCCATAGTCTCTTCTCAAAGCAGGAAAATGTGGGCCTGCAATATGTCTTCAACCTTAAATGTTTCATTAAAAAAATTCAAGATTATAGAATCTTACTGTAATATAAAAACAACAATTATTGAATTGGTTTTAAAAGGTGGTGATTCCGTCTATTTTTATTATGTTTTAAAGTGATAGCAAAAATTTGGGATCAAATTTATTGTATGGGATAAAACATAATTAGTAATTTTAATAATTATCGAAAAACAACATGATGTCTGACCACAACAAAATGTTAACCATAATAAATGGTCATTCGATGCGGTAGGAGAATATATAGTATTATAGTGTAAGGTTAAAACATTTGATCCGGATTGAAAGGGCATTATCCTAAGAAAATAGTTGCCAATACTTGAACTACTTAAATACTTAATCAGTCTAATGACACTATATAATGCTGATTATTGTTGGTGTATTAATTATGAATTATGAGTAAATCAATTTATTTTGGTGAAGAAAAATCCCCTTAAATTTTAAAATTATAATGCCAAAATTTATGATCTTACAAGAGGCTAACCAAGAGAGGAAATTAAAGAGGCGCATATATAAGCTGCAACCCCAATTTGTCTTTTCTACTACAATTACTCTAAAACTTTGCTGCTCTTTGTTGGTGTTTCTGACAATTCAAACCGATGTCCTTGTTATATTTAACACATATACCAAGTACTCCATTTATGCCTCTGTGAGTCAATATGTACGTAGCTGACTAGGTCCCCGCTTGGTGGTCCATTTTTATATTGATTGTTTGACGGTTTGAGTAGTTCTACAGTTTTACACAACACAAAAAACGACACTGGTTGACCCGTCTATTCTATTATAGAGCATATATAAGGGTAATAATGTAACCAGCATTTGATTTCCGTCATTGAGTGCATGTAATTTAATGATATTATGACTGTACATTCAAACATCACTAAGCACACAAGAAAATGAAATAAAGAAAGATTAGATTAAGACATTTGTTTACCAACAAAAAGACAATAATAGTTGAAAAGAAGTGATCTCTATTATCATTCAAAGGACCAAACAGATTCATGAAAGCATATTATCATAATTTTTAAGTCCATTCTCAATCTTTGTTAATGGGAATTATTTTGATCGTCCTAGCTGTTTTCATGCGGATGACTATGAATTATACAAGTAGTTTATTGCATCCAAATTTCAATGATTGGTTGTTTAGACGAATACGAAATGGACTACATGTGGACATTGACCAAATGAGTAGGGGTAGTCCGGTAGGGAAGATTGGGCTTAGGGGGACATTATCCGGTTCTCCCACTCATTTTTCTAGTTAGGGTTTGTAGAGATAAAACGACCGTATTGGTGTGTCTTTTTTAATGTTGATGAGAATTGTAAATTATAGACGACATTTAATCACAAATCTTGCATGCAAAGAAATTAACCTATTACGAGTATATTGATTGATGTTTGAATGAATTAGTTATTTCTTTCCTTTTACTTGAGTAGATTCCTTTTTTGGCGAGGCATATGCATATATTGTATATACTAAGTACTATTCTATGATATACTTATATACATAGTCAATAATTCATGTAGCAACCGGCAAAATTAATAAAAGAACATTGATCTATCAAAGAAAACAAAATAATAATTTTAAAGCTGATTCCCCTAAATATTATTAAGGAAATAGTATTGAATTTCAATTTTCGGCTCAATATAACATTCAACATTAATTGTACATGTTTTACTAGATCACCCATAAAATCAATTTAAAAAGAACATAGTACTTCGTACATTTCAAACATATGATATACATTTGCATGCGAGTATTATTTAGAATGACTTTAGCCCTTTGGGCCCTCTTCGAAACCAACTTCAAATGACATATCATCAAATTGCAATACTTTGCTATTGTGATTAGCACTACAACTTGAAAATTGAAGCCAAATATTCTACAATAATGGGTCCAAGATTAGGGCTCATTTTTCTCATGGTGTTGGCAATTCATAGAAAGACAAGAACTCCACTAGCTAAAAATTGTTGGTGTATTTTCTTCCTTTTCTGTCTCCCCGGATCCCTAGGCACCAGGCACATCCTCTTTTCTTTTTGCTTTTTTTTTTCATAGCCCCATGAAATAAAGCTAAAGTTGTTATTGTTATCATTTGCATGTGCCTCAAAAGCATGCAAAAATTCCTCACTTTCCCTATTTTCAAAAAGTTTAATACTACTATAAACTTAAAGAATGAACCTTTAAAACCAAAAAAATGGAAAAGAAAATAAAAGAAACGCTTTGATCGAGCATATCAAAAACCCAGTAAAACCAGCAAGAAAACAAGTGTTTAGAGCATTGCAAATGTGTTTATATTGATGCTTTAGGAAAAATGTTTGCCTATTTAAGTTACTATTTAACTTCTCCAAGTATTTGGGATCTAAGTATTATACTTTGAAGGTTGTTTTTATTGTAATTATGTAGTTTCTGAGTTTTCCAAAATATAACTTTTAATATATTTTGTTTAAAGTTAAATTTCAAGATGATTTTAATTAAAGTATAAAACAAAAGAGCCTCCACTTATTTTCGATTAGGATTTGGTATTGCTTTTAATTTTTTATGTAGTATTCACTAAGTCACTAAGCTATTTGCCCGTTGTAAAAAAACGTTGGGGAAGTTTTAATGAGGAAGCTAAGGTTATGTGACCTAGTTTCTAGTCTAGTGTAAAAGTAAAAGTAGCGTTGTATTGTGTTGTTGATTAGAAGGTTTGATGTATATAATACATTTTGTAATGTTTATGCGATAAATAATTATTGTTTTGGATTAGTATTCTTGTAGCCTCAGAGTAATATCACGTAATTAGTCACAATAAAATAACTCATTTAATCACGAATATTAATTAGTTATATATGTACATTTTCTAAGAAGCAAAACTCTCTTAAAATTACAAGTTCAAGTAACTTTTTAGGAAAATCCCATCCTAAGAGGGGGGATTTAGGAAAATCCCTTTTATAATAAACTTACAGAAATTTGAACCCTAACATCACAACTGAAAGTCGAAAAACTAGTCAAGTGTTCTAGCTACTAGCCTCCTATCTCTTTAAAACAAAGTAATTAATACGTAGAGTGAATTAGTGATATTACTGATATAGAGTAGGGACTATATATATTTAGGGCATTTCTCTTTTAGTAATAACCTGTAGTATCAATGTATCATCATGGTGGTAAAGTAAATGCCATAATTACAACACCACAAATTCAAAAGGTGATGAGATCTAGTTTCTTGAGCAATAATAGCTTAATCTTATGTCACATCTCAATCCCAAACCTTTTATTATAATATGATTAAAATCCCATCATTATCATTATTTAATTAACTCCTAATTTTACATAATTTTTTTATTAATTAAAAAATCAAATGCTAATATCAATATAGGCTTGTGACTTGCGACACTTGAGAATACCGCACGTATGTGACACACTAATTAAACAATACTCCACTCCACTCCACTTAACACTTAAGTAGCTGATTTATTACGCCCAAAAAAGTCAACGGATTTCTTGACATTGGGGCCCACATGTGCAGTCACCGACTTTAAAAGTGTCACCGCGGCGTACGTTAGCAACTTGTACCACAAATACAAAAGTGTATTAAAGCCAGTCAACAAACATAGGGTTACGTGTCATGTTTTTACTCCAGTTAGTTTTTCCAACCTGGCACTGTCTTATTGGTTGCTTTACCTCCACAACGGCTCTTGTGGTGGGGCCCATGTATACCGGTTATATTTCATTTTTTGAAGAAAGTTGGGTGAAAATAGGGAGAGGTGACAAAATTGTATGTGTTAAAGAATTTACCGATAGAAAAGTTTTGATTAATAAAAGAAGTAAAAGAGTGAAAGAAGATGGGTGAAATTGTTGTAGTGTTATCATTGTATTCTTACTTCTATGGCATTGTATTTATAGCCATGAGTTACACTAATAATACAATAATTACTCACATAGAGCCATATGAGTTCACAAGTGTTTGGACCTATATGAGCATTGTGTAATCAAATCAATAATTGGCATTCACTTATTAGACTTATCTTCTAACACTCCCCCTTGAATGCCACTAAAAATCTTGTTAGGTAAAACTTTATGGGATAAGACCCATAGCCAAAAGAGTACACCAATATTATTGTATTATATGCTTTAGTATACTGCCTCGTTAAAAACCTTGTCAGGAAAAACCCGGTGGGATAAAAACCTGATCGAAGGGAAAAAGAGTGCAGTACATATACTCCCCCTGATCTCAGCATAGTTCACGAAGATGTCGCATTCCGATTTTGTGAACTAACTGTTCAAATTTCTTCGAAGGAAGTGATTTGGTGAAACGGTCGGCAAGATTTTCACAAGACTGAATTTGCTGGATATTTATTTCCTCGTCCTTTTGCAGATCATGTGTGAAGAACAGTTTTGGGGCAATATGTTTCGTTTTATCTCCTTTAATATATCCTTCAGTTACTTGAGCGATACATGCTGTATTGTCTTCAAATATGATGGTTGGGTCTTCTGTTATTGCGTTCATTCCACACTCCTTTTGGATATTACTGATCATCGACCTCAGCCACACACATTACTGTCCTGCTTCATAGAGGGCTATCAACTCTGCATGATTTGATGATGTCGCGGTCAATGTCTGCTTTGTTGATTTCCATGATATTGCAGTGCCGCCATAAGTGAATACATATCCATTTTGTGACTTGGCATTTTGAGGATCTGATAAGTATCCAGCGTCTGCATACCCAATGAGAGCAGCATCTTGTTTTGGTTGGTAATATAAACCAAGGTCTTGTGTCTCTCGTAGGTACCGGAGTAAGTGTCGAACTCCCTTCCAATGCCTATATGTTGGTGCATTGCTGTGCCTGGCTAACAAATTCACAGAGAAAGCTATGTCGGGTCTAGTATTGTTAGCTAAGTACATTAAGGCTCCAATTGCACTTAAGTATGGTACTTCTGGACCCAGAATCTCTTCATTTTCTTCTCGGGGTCTGAATGGATCATTTTTCATATTCAAAGAACGAACAACCATTGGGAAGTTGGTTGGGGTTGCTTTGTCCATGAAGAAACGTTTCAAAACTCTTTCTGTATAGTTTGATTGATGGACAAAAATGCCATGACTCAAGTGCTCAATTTGTAGTCCAAGGCAAAATTTAGTTTTCCCAAGGTCTTTCATCTCAAATTCTTTCATCAAGTATTTTGCAGTTTTCTCGAGTTCATTTGGGGTTCCGATGATATTTAAATCATCAACATAAACTGCAATGATAGCGAATCCTGATTGTGATCGCTTTATGAAAACACAGGGACTAACTTGGTTGTTTTTGAATCCTTCTCTCATAAGGTATTCACTCAGGCGGTTGTACCACATCCTTCCAGATTGTTTCAATCCATAAAGTGACCTTTTTAGTTTTATGGAAAGCAGTTGTCTAGGCTTGTGGTTTTCTGGTAGTTTTAGTCCTTCGGGGACTTTCATGTAAATGTCCGTATCGAGTGACCCATACAAATACGCAGTCACTACATCCATTAATCGCATTTGCAGTCCTTTTGTGACTGTCAAACTTACCAGAAATCTTAATGTAGTTGCATCAACCACTGGAGAATATGTTTCTTCATAATCAATCCCTGGAATTTGAGAAAATCCTTGGGCTAAAAGTCTTGCCTTGTATCTAACTATTTCATTTTTCTCATTACGTTTTCTTACAAATACCCATTTGTATCCAACGGGTTTTACACCTGCTGATGTAAGGGTTATTTTCCCAAAAACTTCTCGTTTTTCAAGTGACTTTAACTCAGCCAGCATTGCCTCCTTCCACTTTGGCCAATCACTCCTACGTCGACATTCTTCTACAGTTCTTGGTTCAACATCATTTTCATCAGACACGATGTCGATTGCGATGGAATTTGCAAATGTTTCATTAACGATAACATCTTTCCTATTCCACTGAGTCTTTGTAGAGACGTAATTCATTGAAATTTCATTGTTATCGATGTTTTGAACATCTTGTTCATTCCCCGTAGGGTTGTCTTCTTGTTCGTCCCCTTTTGGATTATCATCATTTTCTTTACTTTCATCCACATTTGGTCTTTCTTGACCTTCTGATGGGGGAACATTATTAGTCTCATTTTCTATTCCATCCAATCTTTTTAGTTTCCTTGGCTTAGAATCTTTTGAACCAAGTGGTCTTCCACGCTTTCTGCGTGCCTGAGATTCATTTTCTATGGCCTTATTACCAGTTGGGATTTCAATACGTGCAGGGGCATTTTCTGCTGGTATATGTGATTTTGTCACCTTCTTTGTGTCTACAAATGCATCGGGCAATTGATTTGCAACATTTTGTAAATGAACAATTTTCTTAACTTCTTGTTCACACATATTTGTTCGTGGGTCTAACATCAACAGTTGTGTTGCATTCCAAATGAGTTCAATTTCTTTCTTATGTGGGTCCACTTTCTCTCCCCCTAAGGCTGGGAATACTGTTTCATTAAAGTGACAGTCCGCAAATCTAGCCGTAAATAAGTCACCAGTCAATGGTTCAAGGTATTTAATTATAGAGGGGGATTCAAACCCGACATAAATTCCCAGCCTTCTTTGTGGACCCATTTTTGTTCGTTGGGGTGGAGCAATGGGAACATATACAACACAACCAAAGATTTTTAGATGTGAGATACTTGGTTCTCGACCACAAACAAGTTGTAGTGGTGAGAATTTATGATAAGTTGTAGGTCTCAATCTAATTAGCGCTGCTGCATGTATTATAGCATGTCCCCAAGCAGATGATGGCAATCTTGACCTCATTAATAATGGTCTTGCAATCAATTGTAATCTCTTAATTAGTGATTCAGCTAGACCATTTTGTGTATGAACATGAGCTACTGGGTGTTCAACATCAATTCCAATTGACATACAATAATCATTAAATGTTTGGGATGAAAATTCCCCAGCATTTTCAAGTCTTATTTTCTTTATTGTATGATCTGGGAATTGTGCCCTTAATTTGATGATTTGGGCAAGTAATTTTGCTAAGGCAACATTTCTACTTGAAAGTAGACTAACATGTGACCATCGTGTAGAGGCATCAATTAAAACCATAAAATATCGAAATGGTCCACATGCTGGATTAATTGGCCCACATATATCTCCCTGAATTCTTTCCAAGAATTTTGGAGATTCAGTAGCAATTTTTTTCATAGATGGCCTTATTATTAATTTGCCAAGTGAACATGCAGAGCATGTTAATTCATCTGATCGGGGAATTTTGACATTTCTTATTGAATGTCCAACTGAATGTGCTATTATTCTTTGCATCATCCCAGTTGCTGGATGTCCCAAACGATCATGCCATAAAATAATCAAATGTTTGTCATCTAACTTCTGGTTAGATATCATATTTATTTCCACGGGTCGTATGTTTATACGGTATAACCCCGAAGAGTATGCTCGCAATTTCTCATATATATGTTTCTTGCCATGTTTTTCTGCCGTGAGGCATATATACTCTTTTTGATCTGTCGTCATTGTTTCTAGATGATAGCCATTTTGGCGTACATCTTTAAAGCTTATGAGATTTCTTCGAGATTTACTCGAATATAAAGCATTATTGATTATTAATTTTGTTCCATTTGGAAGCATTATACAAGCCTTTCCAGATCCTTCAATTAATTTAGCTGACCCGGAAATGGTGTTTACATTTGCTTGAAACAACTTTAGTTGTGAAAAATATTTTCTATCTTTTAAGATAGTATGTGTTGTTCCACTGTCCAAAAGGCATTGATATTCGGAACTAACTTCAGGTAGATCCATATCTTCATAAAATAAATTTAAGATTAGTTTAGAATAATATCATACAAACTTTTATTGATAAAGATTTAAAGTACATGACTAGAAATTTAAAATACAGGGAACTAAGAAAATACATTAAAACATAGCATATGTTACATTAGTAGATGGGGAACCTAAGCATTGTTGTTTTCTCCAAGAATGAAATCATTCCCAGTTTCAGCATTGTCCATGAAGAAATCGGACACATCAAGGGTAGGACATGGAGCATTTTCTTCATTAACATAATTTGCTTCTGCATTTTTCTCTTTGCCTTTTACAGAAGCCTGGTAAAGGTCTACCAAATGTTTGGCCGTACGACAAGTACGTCCCCAATGTCCTGTCATGCCACATCTGTAACATGTGTCTTTTCCTTTTGAAAGAGTTTGTTTGTGGCTTCCAGATGACTGTCCCTTCTGTTTTTCAAAATTTTTGAAATTACTGTTTCTTTGAAAATTGTTTCTACCACGTCCTCGGCCTCGTACGCGATAATTTCCACGGCCTTTTCCACAGCCATTGTAATTTCCACGTCCACCTCTTCTTGTAGCATTTGACTCGGGTGGATAGGAATTTGTTGCATTTGCCTCATGATGAGTGGCCAAAGACCCAGTTGGTCTCAGGTTATGATTTTTCAACAAAAGTTCACTATTTTGTTCCGCAACAAGCAATACACTCATTAATTCATTGAACTTTTTAAAACCTCTTTCACGATACTGTTCTTGCAACAGTATGTTACTTGCATGAAAGGTAGTGAGTGTTTTTTCAATCATCTGTTCATCCGAAACTGGATGATCACAGTATCTCAATATAGACACTATCTCATGTATGGTTGAATTATAATCAATTACAGATTTGAAATCCTGGAACCGTAAATTTGTCCAGTCAAATAATGCCTTAGGAAGGAGCACCCTTTTGTGGTGTCCAAATCTTTCATTAAGGCAATCCCATAATTCTTTGGGATCTTCAACCATCATGTACTCAGTTTTAAGGCCTTCATGTAAATGATGCCTTAACAACACTAAGGCTTTTGCCTTATCTTGTTCTGTAACAGGTTTTGCAACAGTCATTGCAGAAGTGGTAGTATCAGTTGTTTGACCAGAGGGACTTTTATTTTCTTTAACAGTGTGCTCTAAGCCTTGAGCTTTCAAATTCATCATTGCGTCCACTTTCCATTCCAGAAATTTCTTTCCAGATAAATCTAAGATGCTGAACTGTCTTTTCATAAGGTCTCCCATTTTAGCTACAACAAATTTCGTGATAATTAGTTTATAATAACAAATTATATGTACAACTCACATGTTTAGTTCTTCCATATTTATAATTAAGTTAATAAGACACGTGATAATTAAATTTAATAATAATAAACCATAAATAATATAGTCTTTTCTCCCCCTTGGTTTATTATTGTGAGTAATTATATGATTAGACAAAAATTAATCATGTTAGTTGCAAAAAAAAAACAGCAAAACGACAACAATGACAGTAGTAACAATAATTATAATGATAACGGTAATATTATACAATGATGATTAATAACAACAAACATACATAATAAAACAAAAACAAGCTTTTAATATACTAAAACGACAAAATAAGTGAGTTTTACTTATACATAATGACAAAAATTAATATTGCTACTAATAAAATTACAAGCGCCCTAATTAGAAGGAAATATTGTTTTATCTTCATTAAATCTTCCTCAAAAGTGAAGTTGTGGGTGTTTTGGGTGTTTTGGTTGCCGTCGTCGGGGAACATATCGGAGAAGAAGGGGGTGAATTTTTTTTTAGGTGATTTTTGGATAAAAAGTGGGAAGGGATAAGGGATTTGTGGTGAAATTGGGGGAAAAATCCGTCTTTTATAGAGGTAGGTTTATCCGTTACTGTTCTGTGCAACTGTAAAAATATCATATAATAGTCTAACGTACTGGCATAAAATTATGGTCCATATATATATATTTATAATTGTAAAAGGTTATCACACTGGGAATGCAAGCCATAGTGGTCCGAGAGCCCTAATATCTATAAAAGATCATGGGTTCGAAAACGGAAAGAAACACAAAAAGTATGTAAAAGTAAGAAAAATAATAAGTATAAAAGGCTGCATCTTTTTGTTAATCTAGTTAATAATAATATGCATGCAAAGCTACTACTTAGCAATTATAATAACTAAGATAAAAATTCATGTAAAATGAGTATGTAATATCAACATGGATCAAACAAAGAAACATCAACATGAATAAACAAAAGATGATAGTAGTAAATTCACAAGTAAGAGAACTTTCACCGTTGTTTTTGAGGTATATATAGTAAATGTTTGAGTTTCTGTTATAGAGGATCCCAAATATGGGCAACTATAGAGCATACTCCTCGAAACATTTAGAAGTAGATAGTATTATTTGTTATAAATTTTTAGAAGTAGGTATAAATATACCTGACTGAAAACTGGTGCTGATAACGTGTTAAAGAATTTACCGATAGAAAAGTTTTGATTAATAAAAGGAGTAAAAGAGTGAAAGAAGATGGGTGAAATTGTTGTAGTGCTATCATTGTATTCTTACTTCTATGGCATTGTATTTATAGCCATGAGTTACACTAATAATACAATAATTACTCACATAGAGCCATATGAGTTCACAAGTGTTTGGACCTATATGAGCATTGTGTAATCAAATCAATAATTGGCATTCACTTATTAGACTTATCTTCTAACAGTGTGAACTATTTTTGATGGAAAAACAAAGTTCACAAGGCTTTTAAGAACATGATTTGCATTGTACTAAAAACATCAACTCATACAAGTTTAATCGATGACTTTGATGATCTCAAATACCATGAGGCACCAGGTATGAAAACATCTACAAGTTTAGTTTGCTCGATATAGTTGCCGAAAGTTAATTTTGACCATTAATATGCTTCATTGTCTATTAGTAAAAATTCTGACAAAGTTAATTTATGAAAATAGACAATGTGGCTAGTCTAATGATATTCAAAAGTATTATATAATAACACTTTTTTATTTTTATAATAGTAAAAACATTAAGTCAAACATGATATATGAATTGTGCAAATGAAAGTAATACATTTTATAAAACGAAGGGAGTACTTTTTGCAATTAAAAGATGAAAAAGGGAACATGACCTCATATGGAATGGAATGGAACAATAGATGTTAAATTTGTTTGTCTAAACATATATTAAAATAAAGGTTATACATTGATATATATGGTTTGACAAGCTTACATTTAAAAATGATTCCTCTAAAAAACGGATCTCGTAGTGTATTTGTTGTATAGAAAGGTATCGTGTACATTCGTACCTTGCCTAATTAGTTTTCTATTAGGGTGTATTATTTTCTGCCCAATCAAAAGATCTATAAGGATGTAACTTTAATTACTTATTCAATAAATATTAATAATAATGGTGTCCATGAATTTTGATTATTAGTGGATTGTCTAATAGAGTAATAGTATAGCAGATCATATGATAGTTATTAAGAGCCTTGCCAAATTGATCTCCTAATCTAATGAACGTATACATGCTTATTCAATAAATATTGATAATAATGGTGTCCATGTATTTTGATTATTAGTGGATTGTCTAATAGAGTAATAGTATAGTAGATCATATGATAGTTATTAAGAGCCTTGCCAAATTGATCTCCTAATCTAATGAACGTATACATGCTTACTAATATAGACAAACTAAAACTAAAAGTTGTTCAAAACTCTACATAACCTTAGTTGGTTGAGGAAGGCTAATTTTCAAAACTTCTATCTTTGGAAAAGTTACAAATTACAATGAAATTCAAAAAATGGTACAATGTAGAGTAGATAAATTTTAAATTAACTTTGAGATTTGGACCACTAAACCAACCAAGTCCTATAATTGGAACTCAAATAAATGAAGTCATGGGAAATTAATCTCTAAAATGTTTAACTATTTCATTTGCTTTCAAAATTAGAGGAATTTGAAGAAAAAGAATTTAATTTATACCGAGTAACATTTATTACACTTTCTTAATTCCACCATTGTGATTGCTCTAATAATTGAAAATTTTAGAAGGTGGTACTCAAATAACATTTTTAACATCACTAGCCCTCCTATTTGTTTCCCACTCTAGTTAATAGTAAAGCAAAAATTGTTGAGCTAGATAATAAGAACTTTTTCCTCATGCGATTGAAGTCCCAATAACTATGCCTATAATATATTGAGATAATTTGATGTCTTCACGTGTGATTATGGACACGTATTAGAAAAACCAAGTACAGAGTAACAAATTATAAGCACAATAACTAACCAATTTGATATTTGTATTTGATATGAACATTGTTAAAATAATTTTGGTAATATCAAGGCTATAGAGATAAAGAAAATATCACAACAAAATTAAGAGCGATTTTTAAATAAATTGCTCAAAAATAATTAAATTTCATAAGTATACCACATTTTATCAATATTCTGGACATACCATCCACATTAGCACAACTTATTTTTTAACCGATTCACATTAAAACCATTAATTAAATTAACGGTTTTACTCTTAATAAAATCGATGATTTAACTTGTGGTTTATTAAGAGTAAATGTGCAAAACCGAATTTCAGTATGTGTATTTATTAAACCACTAATTCAATTATTGGTTTATATACTTTTATAAAATAAAAAGGTATGTTTTCTTGCTGGTGTAAATGATATACAAGAAATTTTTGTAAAATATAGCGTAAAACTTAGTTTTTTTCGAGCATTTTATATGGAAATAGCTCTCAAAAAAAAAATCGTCTTAAATAATTGTCTTTAATAAATAAATACTGTCTTTATAAAAATATTGCCCTAATTAAATTGCAGATAGCTGTCTTTATTAAGCTCACGCTTCCCATTCATAAAAACGGTTCAAGCCTTCATTACAGTCCACCTACAAAGCAACTGATTTCATTCCATTAAAAATTTAATAAAATAAAATAATTTCTGCCTAATAATTCCAAGTGATAAGTCAATCAATTTTTTAGCCGTTTTGTTTCAACTATACTAGGGAAACTTAATTATTACACCTAGTAATGAGTTTAGGTATACTCCTACTACTATTTTTTACAATTTTTTTTTATTTAATTTTTTATTAAAAAAAAAGTGGAAAACAAAGGTCTTCACTTCACCTGAAAATCTGCGACCAGACTCTGCAGTTTCATTGCCCTTTTTCTTAAACAGCATCAAAGCTTATTTAAATCACACCCCTTGCTTCTTTCTCTCTCTTCTTTCCCTTCTTTCTCTCTCTACTCTGTTTTTTTTTTTTTTTTTTTTTTTTTTGCCCATTTCCAATAATTTTGATTATTTTTTAATTTTGGGGTCAAATTAACTCAAAATGAGTGATTAAAAAAATGGGAAATTTTGTGTTTTAATTTTAGGCAGTGTGAACTTGTTGTTGTTGAGGAAAGTTGAAGTCTTTCCATTTACACCTTCTACAAATCTTGAAGAATTCCATGGATTGACAAATCTAGGGTTTGAATTTTCACCAAAGGTCTGTCCTTTTTTCTTGACTAGTGATTTTTTTTGTTTGATCTTTGATTTTTACCATTGTCAATGAATCAAAATCTCCTGGGTCTTAATTTATTTGAAGAATTAGTCATTTTCCAAGTCTATACTCTTAAATTCCTTAAAAAAGATTGAATTTTGTTCTTAAAGTTTGAATCTTTACCTTAAATTCTCAAAATGGGTGCTTAGAAGTTCTGTTCTTTGCTGATTTTGTTGTGATTTGAGTAATAATTTGTGGAATTTATGGTTGATTTTTATTCTGGGTTTCTGGGGTTGGGAGTTTAGGGTTTAGAAATTTCAATTTATTTTTGGGTATAAATTCTGCCTTTCCTATAAAATGGAAGGAGTAGAAGAAGCTAACAAAGCAGCAATTGAAAGTTGTCATAGAGTTCTAAATATATTATCTCAATCCCAAGATCAAACCCAGTTTTGGAATTTAGGTTCTGAAACTCAGCAAGCTGTAACTAAGTTTAAGAGAGTTGTATCTCTTCTTAGCAATGGTTTAGGTCATGGAAGAGCTAGAATAGTTAAGCATAATAGGAGTACTGCAACCCCTTTTACTCAAACCCTTTTTCAAGAAAGTTCTAATGTTCCTAAGATTGAACCTAGTTCTAGTAATCAGCAGCCTGTTACGACTACTTTCCAATTGCTGAAACCCAATTTGAATGAGAGCTCAATTCAAGAGAATGGATCCACTACTGGGAAGAGTTGTCTGTCATTGGGTGGAAATTTGTCATTGGAATTGAATTCGGGTGCGAAAACAACCCCGATTCAGGTTGTTCACCCGAGTTCGTCGACACATTTTCAGTTGTTTCAGCAGCAGCAGCAGAAGCTTCAGCTTCACCAGCAGCAGCAGATGAAACATCAGGCTGAGATGTTGTATCGAAGGAGTAATAGTGGGATCAATCTGAATTTCGATAACTCTAGTTGTACCCCGACAATGTCATCGACTAGGTCGTTTATTTCTTCGTTGAGTGTCGATGGAAGTATGGCTAATTTGGATGGCAATGCGTTTAATTTGATCGGTGTGAGTCAATCGTCAGACCAGTTGTTAAGCCAGCATAGGAAGAGGTGCTCTGGCAAAGGGGAAGATGGGAGTGTGAAATGTGGGAGTAGTGGAAGATGCCATTGTTCCAAAAAAAGGTTAGACCTCACTAATTGTTACCGCTTGCTTTTGAACTATTAACAGTTACATTTGTCAGCTGTGTTGATGATATTTTTTTTTTTGTGATGAATGTAGGAAGCATAGGGTGAAAAGATCAATCAAGGTTCCTGCTATCAGTAACAAGTTGGCTGATATCCCTTCGGACGAGTACTCTTGGAGAAAATACGGGCAGAAGCCGATCAAGGGCTCACCTCATCCTAGGTATATTCATGTTCTTGTTCTGTTTTATGTTCTGCTTTATGATGTTCATCAACTAACTTAAGTTTTCCATTCCCTTAAAGTTGATTGATTAATGTGAATTGTCGACTGTGAATAAGTAAATAAGCATCTTTGATGAATTTCACTTGTGAAATTCCTTTTACAGCTAAATTCTTTGATTGGTCTCGCCATATTTAGATGAATTCTTTGCTGCCTAAAGTTAGAAAGCTTATTAATAGCACTTTATTCTGAAAACCTTTTGTGTTTCCTGCAGTTTAGGATCAATTTAGGCTGAATTGCTTTATTAAAGTTTAAAACTTGTTCTAAATTGCACTTCTTACTATCATTAGAACAAGTAGAGTCAAGCTCCTTTACTTTATCTTTAGAAAAGTGTCCTCTTAGTCTAACTTCTTTTCCTGGATGATATCAATTGATAAAGGGAAACAAATCACAGAATCATGATTCTAAGATAATGTATACAATACAGCAGATAATATCTATTGCATCTGCATGTGCATGCTCCTATGATTTAAGAAGCATTGGCGCTAAATCTATTACTAATGACTGTTGCACTTATTCTCTACAACTAAGCCAATTACTTATTGAGGAATCGGTATTGCTTGGATTATTGTTGATAGATCAGATACCAAGCAGTCAGTTAATGTTCCTTTACGCTTTTAGGTACTATGGTATCTAAAAGAGCATAAGGGTAAACAGCAAGGCCTCACTTTTGCCCATATTTTTGGCTAAAACAAGTCATAGCTACTAGCTCTCCTTGATTAGTAGCAGATTGGCTCATTAGGATTGAAAACTCCCTGTGATATGAAGTTTGCTTACATGAATATAAATGCTAAATAATGCTGCAGTTTTCTTTTCATGTGCTGTTAGATTACATGTTACTAGGATTTGTTCGTGATATCATGTGCTCAAACATTAGTTAGTTACTCCGAAGGCAAGTTCCTAGGCTAATGTGATGATTTTACAGGGGCTACTACAAGTGTAGCAGCATGAGAGGCTGCCCTGCCAGGAAACATGTTGAGAGGTGCTTAGAAGATCCGTCAATGCTTATTGTTACTTACGAAGGTGAGCACAATCACCCCCGCCTACCATCACAATCGGCAAACACATGATTCAATCAAGCGGGGTGCCCCTCCTCGACTTTTGTGGAACATGATAGATTGATCTGAATTGCTCCTGTACATAGTTCCTTTGACTCAGGCAAGTGCAGAAGTAAGGAATAGCCTTTCAGTATTTTGGGAGCATTTTTTGGGGGGTTTGGTTTTAGATAAATCAATTTCAGGCTTTGTATTTCAGGCTTGACAACGAAGGGGGGTTCCAAGGCTCAAGGGTTTAAAGTGTAAAAATCGCTTCCATCTTTGACATTATGTGTTTATTACAGTTGGGGGAGGTGTTCATATGGTTCATAACTTTGGCATGTCAAACATTTCAAGTTTCAGTCTTGTAGTGTTCGTAGCTCTTATCATGCTTAGTTTCTCATCTTATGGTTTGAAAGAAGAGTTAAAGTACTAACCTAGTTTCAAATTTTTGTCTATAAACACAACACTCCCATCCCCACATATTTAAGTATTTGCCATAAGTTTAAGAATCACCCTTAATATATCTTTCCATGTACAGTTATTATAAAAAAAGACGTCAATTTTTCTAAACATCTTGAAAATAGTATGCGTGACTATTATTAATCCTGTATGGAGGGACAGTTGTTTATATCAAAATACCAAAATCTTGGGGAAATTTCTTGATTTTCTTTGGTGTGACATCCCAAATTTGGCATTATTTTTGGACTTTTATGATGACTTGGAAGATTGAGGCATGATTTAACAAGTATGGAGGCTGATATTGTTCGGATTTGCAATAAGGGAAGAGAGGGGTTGGACTTTTAGTGTTGATTATTGATGGGTAATGTTTAACTATTCTGGTATCTTATCTGTTTTTTGACTTTTTTTGTGAATGAGCTGTCTGTCTTTTATCAATTCTTTGAACTTTGCTTGCAAGCTTTAGAGATGGGCCATCTTTGAAGCAATCATATTCCATCTTAGTCTTTACTTATATTCTCGATCCCTATCATCCTCTAGGTTAGGCCATATATTCTCTATTAAGATACTTCCTCCATTCTTTTTAATCACAACGCTCGTCATTAAATAATTTCAAGTTTTCAACCGTTAATAATTTTAGTTGTTAATTAAAATTTATTAATAGTTTGTGTTTTGAAATTCTACACTGAGATGAATACAATAAGATCTTATGATTACATTTTATTCTAAGTATAAATCAACAAAAATAGTCAAATTATGTAAGGCTTTTTTTTTCCTTGTCTTACAAAAATAATATTTAGTAAAATTAATTTTAGTTCATTAAAAATAAGTTTAGTTTAATAAAATTAATTTTACTGATTCACTATCATATTTCCTCTTTAAATTATTTTACTGAATAGTTCAACAAAAATAATTTAAATATATACTACCCCTAAAAATGGATACTCCGTATTTAATGAAATTAAAGATTTTGTTAATTACTACCTTAAAAACAGAGGCTTTGTGAATTACTACCTCTAAAAAAAAAGTTTTTAATTACTACCCCTAATTCATCTAAATGGGACCGATTACTACCCAATTGCACTTTCAGGTAACTTAACTCACCTTATGACGTCATTACTCCGATTTAACCACAGTTTACCCTTTCCGTGCCCGCGGCTACATGCAAACAAAGCCACGAAAACCCACACCCGTGGATGATTGGGGAGAGCCCTATCCAAGAGCACGACCAGCCTTATACAGGTTCAAAAGATGAGCTCCAATTCACCCTGTCCGCACCCGCAGCCTGGACACCCGCGCCCGCGGCTCCCTGCAAACAAAGCCACGTATAGCCGCGCCCGCGAATGATTGGGGAGAGCCCTCTCCAAGGGCGCGACCAGCCTTCTACAGGTTCAAAAGATGAGCACCAATTCACCTTGTCTGTGCCCGTGGCCTGGACACCCCCGCCCGCGGCTCCCTAAATAACAGTTATCAATACACTACTAAGAAGGGTTAAAATGTGTCATAAATGACACTTATCAATACACAATTACAAAAGCTTGACTATAATTGCCAAGACCAACATAAATAGTCAAAACAGAACATAACTTTGAAAAATAGGCATGCATGCCATAATTGTACTCAAAATAGGACTTAAACTGCCTAAATGTTGAAGTCTTACACCAAACACACTAAATAACAGTTGTACTTTGAATCTAAACAAACAACTACTCTCTCATTTCATAAATTGGACTACTAGGCTGCTGTGACTGCCCTGCTGCTGTGACAGTTGATGCTTGGGATGAGCTCTCTCCAACCTTAGCTTGTGTTGCCTGCTAGTTGTTACCCTGCACAATCCACCACCAAATTAAGAAAGAAAACTTTGTAAGGGAGGCTAAAAACACCAAAAGAGAAATACAAGTACTTTGTTTTTAGACCTCTTTCCTTTCCCTGCAACCCTCATTGCTCTGCTATGCACCACCCATGGGTCATCAGAGAATGGTTTTCCACCCTTATTCTTGGGTTCAGATGAGGCATCAAGGGTTGGGTTCTTGCATCTCTTAATGTTATGTCTATATTGCTTGCAATTGGAACACTTGTATAGCTTCCCACCCATTCTTGCAGCCTTCTCTGCAAGGTCAGCAACTTTCTCAACATCCTCTCCAACTTCCTTCTTCCTTTTTTTCTTTGATGGCCTGTCTGGCATGACCTTAAGTGGGGGGAAAGAGGTCTTTTCCCATTGCTTAGGCCCTGGCATAGGCATCAATATAGGGGAATAGGCAGCTAGGTACTTGTCCCTTGAATAAGCTGCATCCACATAATCCTCTAGATTCCCTCTCATGTACAAAATACAAGCATATGCATGGTGGCATGGTATCCCTATCAATTGCCAAGAATAGCAACTGCATTTCCATGCATTCAAATCAACTAGATGCCTATCTCCATTGTTCTCAACCTCAAACAACCCTTCTGTGCTCCTAGTCAATATGTTGTACTTCCTAATTCTCTCAACCCAATCAAATTGTTTCTTAACATAAGGCATGAACCTCCCTCGCATTCTTTGAGCTCCCTCCCTTTTCTGACACAATTTCTTTGCATAACATATCTTTTCATCCATTCCAAGTGTGTTAAAATTAGTTGTCTCTTGCTTGTTTTAACACATTGTTAAAGCTCTCACACATGTTATTCAAAAGCATTTTTGATTTAGGGGTAGAAGAAAATGCATGCCTACTCCAGCAATAAGAGGGGATAGCAGACATGTATTCATATGCTTTCTCAGACATGGTGTTCAATGTTTGCATATGCTCATTGAGTTCTAACTGCACAATCACAATAAACCAAACAACCAAAGCTAAGCTAATTACAACGACAAACACTGGCTTTAAGCATATATTTAGGAAAATGAGGTGCATACCACAGTTGTAGCCTTGGGTACAACATTTTGGAAAGTTTTTAACAGTCCCTGCAAAACAATTCACACAGTTAATTATATATCCTATTCCCAAAACTTAATCAAAATGAATAAAAGCAAAGTCTTTAGAGAGAGAAAACTCACTTTTTGTCTATCTGACATGAAAGTGTATCCATGTCCATCCAATGTTCCCAATGTTGAAGCTAACAAGTCCTAGAACCATGACCAAGTGTCAGTTTTTTCAATTTCAACAACACCTTAAGCTAGGGGATAAATGTTGTTATTCCCATCACTTGCCACTACCACAAGACAGATCCCTGGATATGGACCTGTTAGATGGCAACCATCTAACCCAATAAGAGGCCTACACCCTACCTTGAAGCCATCCATCACTAGCTTGAGTGATATAAACATCCTCTGGAAAATGGAAGGAGGTTTCTTTATGTTCTCATACATGCATAAAGCATTGCTACCCTCATTGTACTTCTTCAAATCATATGCATAATCCCACACCCTTTTGTATTGCACTGACCCATCTCCATACAACATCATCTTTTCTCTTGCTCTTGCAAACCACAGCTTGAAATAACCACTGCACAATAAACACTTGTATCTCTCAAAACCCTTTGACCAAAACCTTTGGTCAAGTGCCAATCTGGATCAAGCCTCCAATCTTCCAAGTACTTCTCTGCCAAGTACTCTAATGTCACTTTTTTGTTCCTTTCTGCAGCCCTACATGTGTGCTTCAACCTCATTGCCCTAATGAACATTGTTTCTTCTATCTTTAGATTTCTTGTAATAACCTTGAACTTGCACAAAGGCTGAAGACAAGAACAATTTCTCTTAGACTTTTTTGGGTCCCATGGGAAAGCACATCTATCTTTACAATAAGCAGTCACCTTCTTCTTCCCATTGTGTAGCAAGTAGTAGTCATATTTGTTCTCTATTGCATGTTGTCTTAGTGTTTTTCTAAACACATTCACTAAAGGAAACCTTAACCTAGGTGTGAGTTTAATTAGCTGCTCAAAATCAACTTCTGGGTTAAATGTTTGTGTCCTGTCAGGCTCTTCATTTGACCCATCTATGCTTCCTGGCTCTTCAGAATCATAATCAATTTCCTCACCTAAGTTTGACTGTACTGCCAAGTCAACTTCTAGCTTAGCTTGAGACCTAGTGACTCTACTAGAGATAGACTTCCTTCACTTCTCTAACAGGTACTCCTCCAATGCTGCTCTTTACAGTGTGTAGAATATTTCCCCCCAAACCATCAGCAAACAAATCTTATTCCTCCTTGTCATCAAAATCATAGTCATCTAAATATGGAAGGACATCAAGTTCATAGTTAAACTCATCTCCATCCTCAAATTGTTCTCTCAATTCATCTCTATCCTCAAACTGTTCTCTCAATTCATCTCCATCCTCAAACAAATCTTCTACCTCTTCTAACTCATCCCCATCCTTACCACTTTCATTATCTTCTTCCCCACCCAACCAAATTCTCTTACCTGTTGACCTAGGTTCTGAAACAGAGTTAGCTACCTCCTTCCCCTTTCTGGATACCTTTTTCTTACTCCATGTCTTTTCTACAGCCACATCCTCATTCTTCTTACTCCCTTTATTCTTTGCAGCCACAACATCATTCTTTGTCTTCAAGTTGTCTATGTACCTCCTAAACTCACTCTCACTAATGACCTGAGCTTCTTGGATAGATCTAATTGCATATGTTTTGACAGGAGATGTAGTTGGTGTTTATTGGGATGTTTTTCTCCTCACAGGTAGTTTAGATCTTGTGAACTGGTGGGATTGAGAAGAGGTAGGCTTTACAGAAGGGTTTGGGTGAGGGTTTGAAGAAGTGGTACCCCTTTCTATTTTAGCTGTTAGTAGTGGAAGGTGTTTTAGGGAAGGGTTTTTCTGAGGTGAGGGTATCTTTTGAGCTGGTTTTTCAATGCAAATATCATCTTTTTGTGCACCACCTACCATTATTGAATTACTTTGTATGGGGCCCACATTAAACTTTTGCATGCCATTCATCACACTCAAACACAACAAAGTAATTACATCTGATTGCCCAACACCTTTCAACAGATTATCAATGTCCCATTGGTCAAGCAACACCTTTCTCCCAATGTTCAAACTCTTGCCAAATTTTCTGTATCAAATTTTGTACTCCCCAGTTTTGACTTTGAACCTATCTACTACAAGCCTATTTAAAGACTCAATGCTCATGGTCCTTGTAGACACCTGAGCCTCTAACAACATTTCACCCCCACTCCAAAACACCACACTCCTAGTGGTCTTAAAATTCCGCTATAAAACATTCGAATACCAATATAGGGTGGAATTTTTTTTCTGAACAACCCTGTACAATTTTAAAAGCATTTAACAAGTTACAAGAAGGAATCCATTTCAACTTTTCTATTCTATTGCATCAAACTAATTTCACAGTACCACCATAAACAACAACTACCTCAATTATACAATTGAAAATCAATTCAAATGTAGGTTTAAGCACGCATTCCAATTACTCATCAATTTCAATTATGCAAAACGATTTAAATAGTGTTAAGTGCATAAAGACAATAACTTTACTTACTTGGAACCAACTATTACAGGGGCCTTTCTCGTTTATCCTCCAATGACAATTCTTTTGTTCTTCCCTATTTTAGGCTCAATACATGACGAATGTTGTTTACAAGCAAGTAACTTTGTTAATTAGGGAAAATTTTAAGCATGCAATTGCATTACTGCGAACACAAACATGAATTTTGGGTTTTAGATGGGTTTTGTTAGGGAAGAACCGAAGAAGAAGAGTACAGGAGAGAGAGATGAGGGAATTTATTTATTTTTTTTTTATTTTTTTTTCTGTTTCTGTGATTGTTAGGTAAGGTAATTAATGTGGGGTAAGATTAGTTGGGGTAATTCTTTTTTTTTGGGTTAGTTAGGTTAATTAGATTAGAGTTATTCGTGGCTTTGTTTACAGGGAGCTGCGGGCGCGGGTGTCCAGGCCGCGGGCGCGAACAGGGTGAATTGGAGCTCATCTTTTGAACCTGTAGAAGGCAGGTCGTGCCCTTGGAGAGGGCTCTCCCCAATCATCCGTGGGCGCGACACACAAGGCCGCGGGCGCGGGTTTTCGTGGCTTTGTTTGCAGGTAGCCGGCGCGGGTGTCCAGGCCGCGGGCTTGGAAAGGGTGAACTATGGTTAAACCGGAGTAATGACGTCATAAGGTGAGTAAGTCACCGCAAAGTGAAATTGGGTAGTAATCGGTCCTATTTAGGTGAATTAGGGGTAGTAATTAAAAACTTTTTTTTTAGGGGTAGTAATTCACAAAGCCTCTGTTTTTGAGGTAGTAATTAACAAAATTTCCTTAAGACAAAGTCATGTGACAAATCAACTAGCTAAGCAATACTAGGCCAAGCCTTGCACAATTATAAAGTTTATAACTATCTTATATTTCATTAGAACTCATCAAAAAGAGGCTCGACATAAATTAGTTCTTAATGAAACCTTTTATAAAAAATATTTCATAAATTTGCTTGATTGGGACTTGAATAGTTATGCCTTCCATGATTGGAGATTTGGAGATATATATTCATCAAAACGACAAAAAGTATAATTCTACTCTAAAGATTATACAACTTTTGCGGGCTTGTTAATACGAATGAAGCCTAAGGACTACAAGTACAATATACTTTACCGAAAGTCCAACCCGCATGATCAAATATGACTTGAGTATATCAACATAGAAAACCAGAAAAAATCCCTCAAAGTTAAGTGTTTAGTTCTAGGTTTTTATTTTAACTGGAATCACAATAACTTTCCAATAAATTGTATCTCAATCTAAGTGACTAGGGAGTATTTGTAATAAATTAACCTTCCTTGAAGTAAACCTAATATTAATAGGAAAGTTTTCCACATAGGACGATTGTACCTCAAATCTCACGCTTGGCTGGCCCATACACGAGCCAAGCAATGGGTCATGTCACTGCCAATTTCTTGTGCATCTAAGCAGCCTAAGCAACAAGGCAAGGCCTCGTAGCAAGCAACCCCTTTGCACGCATGGGCCAATACGTTGCTTTGCTTCGTGCGTGTTGCATTGTAGGCGGTGCTACTGGGCTTATTGCTCGCAAGCGAGCGGGCCTCAACCTGACATTATTCAATTGAGCGCCCTTGGCTACGTTTGTGCGGAGTTAGCTCAAACTTGGCACGCCTAGCTACGATTGGGCCTTATGCCCTTGGCTTGGCTCAGCAGCCTATATGAGCAATGCCTTGGGCCTGTGCTTGTGGTTGCTCAACTTGATTTGTCGTCGCCTTGGGATCTTTTGATTTAATTGACAATTCACACTTGGACTTGGAGCTGTTACGCCCAATGTCAACGCTTTGATCTAATTTATATTTATTCAACGTGTTTGGTCCTTTGTCCCAATTCGTCTCATGATTTGATTTCATGCATAGGGCATGACCTGATAGGTTCAGTTAAGAGTAAGCTATGAGACTAATTATATTATTCTCATATTTCTCACTAATCGGATGCGAAATCCAACTAGGCATATCGATC
Source organism: Chenopodium quinoa (assembly GCF_001683475.1). NCBI lineage: Eukaryota > Viridiplantae > Streptophyta > Magnoliopsida > Caryophyllales > Amaranthaceae > Chenopodium > Chenopodium quinoa. The sequence goes on along the minus strand of NW_018743212.1, from coordinate 2,670,801 downwards.
ACTTGATCTCACTGAATAATTAACTCCCATTCCCTCCGTATTCTTATAAGCAACACATTATGTTTACCCTTTGAACTATTCACCTAATTTCCTAATGTTAGTGATTTATACAAAAATAAAAAAAATTAAAAAAAAAATCTTTTGGATATTTGTTGGAATCGTCTCAATAAATAGATTATTAATATTCAATTGTTATAATTTTAATTTATTGATAATTAATGATATTGTTAGTCAATTTTTTTAAGTCGACATACGTGAAAATATAAGAGAAACATTTCACTTTACAATAATAAGGAGGGAGTATTTAACTATCTGAACCATCTATTGGAATAATAGATGGTCGAAAGACATGTTATTTTAAAAAGACAATCTATAACTAAAATGGACTAGGGGTTATGGGCTTCCCACTAGATCAATACAACAAAACACACAATCATTATAGCACAATAGACAAAATAATATTATTATAAGAACAACAATTATAATAATAAGGCCTGGTTCACTTCATCTTAATAAAAAAATAATATTCAATAAAATTAAGTGTAGTTCACTAAAAATAAATCCAGTTTAGCAAAATTAAATTTAGTTAGTAAAATTGATGAATAACTTTAGAGAATCACTAAAAATAATTTCAGTTTAGCAAATGTTAAGTAACACTTCGTAATACTTAATTTCAATTCAGCAAATATAAGAAGTTAATTGGGCCTATCGCCTATGTCAATAGTATTAATATTAATTGACTCATAGAAGCGAAGAAAGATAGAGAGAGAAAAAAAGGGTGAAACAATCAATAATTGTTTCGTACACCTGGGTGTACCATGCGCATGGTGCACCCGGAAGAACATCACCCTATGAATAAAAGAACATTACCTATAAATAGAAGAACATTACATATAAATAAAAGGAGCATTACCTATAAATAGAAGAACATTACATATAAATAAAATAACATTGCCTATAAATAAAAGAACATTACCTTATAAATAAATAAAAAAATCGTAGTTATAATAATTTATTATACGCTACAAACGAACATAGAGTACATCAAAATGAACATTACATATACAATATAAAACATTACATACAATAAAAGAACATAACTTAAAAATAAAATAATATTACATATAAATATAAAACAACATTATCTTCCCGAAAAAAGAACGTTACATATAAATAATGGAAAAATGCTACTACCCAAAAACCCATGGAAGAAGATGATGAACAACAATGGTAGTGCCAAAAATTCAAACAATCAAGTAATTTCATGATAATAAGTTTTATATGAACAACAAACATTATCACAAAACACAAAATATAGGTAAAAATAACAAGCAAAGAGAGAGTTTACTATTGAAGCACAACCTAGGGTTTCATATTCATGAAGTAGAACAAAGATGAACAAAGAAAGAGAAGTTATACCTCAAATGAGTAGAAAACCCTTGTAAAGTGAATTAATAGTGGAAATCAAGCAAGTTAAACACTCAATTGCAATTTTTTTTAGCCAAAATAAAAAATACCCAAAATTCTCAAATCATGAAAAAATCCGAAAATTTGGTTGTGAAATTCGGATTTTGGAGTGTAAAATCTAGTATAAATGCGTTCGTGAGTGATGAATTAAGCACATAAAATAAAAACTATAAAAATCAAGAAATAAAATGGAAGAAGAAGTTAGAGGGAGAGGAGAGAGAGTATTAAGAATCTTCAACTTTAAAATCAACGAAAACATACTCTATGCTTTTGTTTGTCATGTAATTCTTACAATTTGGTGGCTTTTCTTCTTCCTTCTCTTTTCCATGGGAAGTTCAACTCATAAATGTTTGCGTGTTTGGTTTATTTCTCTTTGTCATCTGGCTTTGGTGTATGTTTATGCTTAACTAGTTACTAGCTAGTTAATTATCATCTTAGATTTTCTATTGGAATTTTGTTTTCAATTATGAATCGAATGTCTCGGTGAAAGATGATTTATAAGCATATTAAGAATCTTCAACTTTAAAATCTTGACTATGAAAAATACAGTAATTTGACTGTTCTTTGTTTAAATCTTGACCAGTTGCAGCAGGCAAGAAATGGTTTCAAAGATCTTTAAGCCCAAAAAGGAACGCGCTTGCTCAGATAAAGAAATTCAAGGCCATATGTAACTGAAGTCTTGAGCTTCTATAACAAAGAAGCGGTCAGTTAACAATCTGAATGTTTTTTGCTTTTCTTAGCCGTGTGGTTGTGTTATTTCCATTTCTGTTACATGCTTATTGATCTTATTTGTATGTTCTTCGGGGCTCACAATTATGACTACTGGTTTTGACAACTCGAACAATTATTCTTGCAGGAGATAAAAACAATGGCTGCCATTATTGCAGATATCGGAACGTTCAGCATCCTAAAGCTGGAGGATTCACGGATGGCAGTGGTGGAAGCCCTGATAGTCCTTTGTCCTCTGATGATGACTTAACATTTTATGAATATAACAATGTCTCATGAGTAATGAAACTTAATCTAATTAGACTATGTTTGTGGGAAAAAAAAAAAATTAGCATTAAAGGTGCAATACATTTTTAGGTCATACTTCATGTTATTTGGCTATAGGTTGTAGGTTTGAGTAAATGAAAGAGATGAAATAATTTTTGTTATTACTCTAAAATTAGGTATTAAAATTTAAAATTTAAAATTTGAAAATTTTGAACTAATCCCGTGAAAAGCAATGAAAACTTTGAGTTGGAACTGCCGAGTTGCGCGACCCTCGGAAAGTTTGTGCTCTCCGATCATGGTGTTGGAGAGAGCGCCCGACGTTCATCTTCGTGATGGAAACTATGATTGACGCTCGTAGATTAGAAGGTATTCGTAATAGATGTGGTTTCAATGAGGGGTTGTGTCATTCGGGTGGTCTTTGTCTTTGGTGGAGCGATGTTAATGCTCATGTTGTTTCTTTTTCGGTGCACCATATTGCTGTAGAAATTCGTAATGCTCATAATAATCCAATCTGGGCGGTTGTGGGTGTGTATGGGTAGCCGAAGAGGGAAAGAAAATATATGACTTTTGATCTTATGAGGTCTTTGAAGGGGGCTATTTTGTTCCTGTGGCTTTCTTTGGTGATTTCAATGAGATTTTATCTAATGAGGAGAAGTGGGGGTGGGGGGGGGCTTTGAGGAGTGATAGAGAGATGGATTTATTTAGGAATGCTTTAGAAGATTGCTCTCTGGAAGATGTTGGCATAGGGGGTTGGACCCAAGTACGGTTATTATGGAGAGGCTCGATAGGGTGTTAATTTGTGATGCATGGACATTGTTGTTCCCTCGAAATTCTGTTCAGAATATGCCTATTTACTTATCTGACCACGGTCCCATCTTGTTCGAAGCTGGTGAGGTAGTTAATACAAGGAAAAAAAAGGCGTGGGAAGCGGTTTTATTTCGAGGCTATGTGGCTAGCGAAACCCGAATGCCAAGCGAAGGTAAAAGAGGCGTGGATGAGTAGCTCTAATATGGGTGTGGGGTCATGCATTGCTTTTTGTGCCTCTCAATTGTGTAAGCGGGCAGATTGTGAATTTGGTGATATAAAGAAGAGGATCAGCTAGCTTGAATGAAAGTGAATTGAAAAAATGGCAAGAAAGGGCCCCGGATGCAACCATGTTGAGCAAATGCGAAGACATTGTGAAAGGATGAGCTTCATAGATTTGACGAGTCATATTGGCATGCCAGAGCTAGAGTTAAGGAGCTTAAGGATGGGGATAAGAATACCTCTTATTTCCATCACAAAGCGAGTTTGAGAAGGAGTCGGAATAGAATTGTAAAATTGGAGGACGAGCAGGGTGTTTGTGCATGACGATGAGGATGATATTGGAAACATTATTTCTAATTATTTCTCTAATATTTTTACTAGCTCTTTGCCTCAAATTTTGAGGAGGCCCTTGCAGGTATGGAACCTTTTGTGACGGAGGAGATGAATCAGGCTCTTGTGTGCGATCCGATGAAGGAGGAAATTTTTTCGGCCTTATCTCAAATGCACCCTAACAAGGCGCCGGGTATCGATGGTATGCATGCCCTCTTTTATAAGAAATGCTGGAATATATGTTGCATGTGTCGTATATTTTGAAGTGGTGGCATGATAATATTGATATTTCTGATATAAATAAGACATGTATAGTTCTTATTCTTAAATGTCAAGAGCCCCGAAAGATGAGTGAGTTTCGGCCTATTAGCCTTTGCAATGTCATCTATAAACTGATCTCGAAAATGTTAGCTAACTGGCTCAAAAGAATTCTCCCGAATATCATTTTTGATCATCAAAGTGCTTTTGTTCCGGGGAGATTGATAACGGATAATGCTATAGTGGCTTTTGGAATTGCTCGGACAAGATTTTTGGGGGTCATTTTGACCCTTTATGGATTCAATAAGCTCAAAATTGGCAAAAATAATAACATGAATGCCTCGTTTTGCATGTTGAGAAATTTCTCAATCTACGTGTCGTTATTTATAATCGTGAAAATTGTTCAGGTAAGGTTTTGGGGGTCATTTTGAACCTTTTTAATTTGGAAACAAGTTAAGCTCGAAATTGGCAAAAAAATTAACATAATTGCCCCATTTTGCATGAAATAACCCAAACCAAAATACCTGTGTTTGTTGATATCCTAAAAGACCAAATTGATTTAAGCCCGAATTACTTTACCCAAATACCTCGAATCAAAAATAACCTGTTCAGTTTTGTGTGTACTACTTATTGGAATTGTCACACTGAATAATTCATTAATATTCATTTATTATAATTTATACTTATTAATAGATATAATATATAATTCATATATACTTATCAACCAATCTGCATGGTGGGATCTATAATTTCCAATAATAAACATGTTTTCTGTAAAATTACTTTTCCACTAATAGAAACATTATAAACAACTTTCTGTTTGAAAAACCACTTCGTTCCTTTCATAGATAAATTGGAAAACAAGTAAAGTATAAACAACTCTTTTTAAAACAATAATAACCATTAAAAATCAAATCTTTAAATCATAAAACGTATTCAAAAATTCCAAATCATCATTCAACACATTCAAATCATATTCAAGCATTTATTTTCATACAAAAACATGTATAAATCGTCAAATCACTTAATGAAAGATCTAGCTACTCAAACATATTTAACGTAATTTTTCTACGTTTACACACAACTCTAAGCTTGATCACAAAGATAAAAAATATCTATCTATTATTATTAATACTATTATTTATTTTTCGTTCTTAAAGAATTTCAATTTAAAAAAAAAACAAATTTAAAAATAAAAAAAAATGGTTAAGTTGTCGATAAGGCCAGCGAGTTTGTTAAGGTTAAGTTCATAGGAAGTTCCCGCAGTAAAGATTTGTGAATTAATACAAGAATAGCTAAGAGGATTAGCTACAACTGCTAATGATGTTTGGAGTAAAAAAGTGAAGGTTTAAAGAGAAGAAATACAAGCACTAATCTGAAATGGAAGAAGGCATATTGGTAGATTGATTACAATCGATCGTATCAATGATTTTGTTTCGAGCTTGAAAAGATTGATAACAGTTTGATGTATATATACCAAAGAAGCAGATATTATAATGGATTGTTTCTTAATAGCAGAAGAGATGTTTAATTTGGTCCAATAATGCATTGTAAAATACATTATTTGATGTAATCAAGAAAAGTAAAATTAATTTCTACAAGACCTATTCAACATAAACTGTGTCATGTAACCCTCAACTACTTGGTAACAAAATTTTATATTAACATAAAAATAAATGCAGTTTGAAACTTGTAGTCATAGATCAAATGCATTGGTGAAAAACTGAAAAAGGAACTTGATACAAATTCTATAGCGCTATTCTTCATGATTTAAATACTTGCTCCATTTCCTTATTTGGAAAGTTTTTACAATATTTAATTCATTTCTCTCAACTAGTAGACGCAACATAAACCATATTTTATTAATTACATATTCTCTCTCCTCCAATTCTCTCAACTACTTTTGTTTTTATACAATTTTTTATTCTTTCACCTACCCCACTACCTCCATATTTTATTACTTTCTCCAATTTAATATCACTAAGATTAACCATTAATTAATAAAGTTAGCCATAAAGTGTGTGTGTGTGTGTGTATATATATCACATACTTAAATATGTTAAACTAGAGTGTCACTTAAGAGAGTTGGAATAAAAAAAAATTGTCTTTTAAATACAATAATTGAATCCTTGAGGTAACCATGTAGAACTTCCCTTATTATTATAGTTCGTATACAAATAACAAACATTAGTGAAAGTGAATAAAATGAATAGTGCACAAAGTCAAAACGTTTCATTTATTTTAACACAAACGGAGTATTTAACATGATTTTTCTACCTTTACACACAACACTAAGCTTGATCACGAAAAATCATAAAAATCTGTCTCAAACATAAAACCCACAACAATCACAACTTAAAATATTGAGTATCCTCCAAGTATTAACTATTGTTTTGTTTTGGAAAGTTACAATCTTACATTCTTACTTTTAAAACTGATTGTAGTGGGTTTATAACCAATTTGCATGAAAACCTCAGTTAAAGCCTTACAAATCAAAGCTTTAGAAAAGGGTACACCTCATACCTTACATTACAACTCCCTCCAAGAACTCTTCCACCTCTCTTTGCCTCGCAACAATGAGGTAAACTGCTACTAATTTGATAGTCAAGGCACATTTTACAGTCATAGCTCGAAAGATCCCTTGCACATTGAGCCAACCCATAAATCGTAGTATTCCCATCAACAACCATCTCCCGTCTTCCATATCTTTTCAAACTAACTAAAGCCACTACAGATAATCTACTTAATAACTCACACTATTTTTTGGTGCTTAAACAGTTTTTGATTATTAGTCACATTATTGGTATCAAATGGGAGTATGTCACACTTTTATCGATCTGACCAAAGAATTTTTTGATCGAGGTACTTGAAAATGCAATGATCATTATAGAGATGTTTGGTCAAATAATGCATTGTAAAATACATTATTTGATGTAAGAAGTAAAATTAGTCTGAGAGATACAACTGATACTACCGCAAATACTCTAGAGTCTACTACTATGTCCTAGCACAGAGCCAAGATAATCTTTTGAAGGCAACTAGCCAAACTAGAAAACCAGGCATGCTTCAAAGTTGAAACATAACTTCAATTAAATCATAGATACCCACAGTATTATGGTCATTAAAAGTAGTTCCTGGACAACATAGCCAAGAAATCATTGAGTCGTTCACGCTCCTTAGAAATATATATCACCATTGTTCTCCAGGCCAGTCTTGAATCCTCCACATCTAGGATGATAAATATTGTAATCCATACAAAAATAGCAGCAGCTATTGATTTTGGCTTTACCCTCTGCAAGACAAGTTCATCGAAATTACCAAACATAAGAGGTTTGAAAGTCCATCAGCAAACATAAACATATATGGCAGTGGTACTGGACAAATGGAAACACATTAAACAAACTTTCATTACAAGGTACAGACCTGAGAGATCCTTTTCCGGACCCAAGCATTGGCAAGTGGTAGCACGGCGAATCCCAGGGCCGGTTGTGGTCAGTTCAGCAAAAAACATCTCCACCGGAGCATCAGCAACATCTTTCTTCTTAGCAGTGAAGTTGATATGGTGGATCAAGCCTCTTACAACAGCAACAGTTCTCCTGTCACCAGGCTCCATAAGCTTATAATTTGCTTGCTGAGAATTTCAGGCCAAGACAACAAACAAAGGAAAGATTAAGCGAAGTCATCAAAAATGGGCAAAGGAAAAGCAAAAACCATAACAAGAAAACTAACCGCGTGTTCATTATAGAACTTCAAGGCTATCTTTGCATACGGCCTTTCTTCAGCATGAGCATCTTCAAGGGGTTTGGCAACATTGCGAGATTTAGACCTTCTTTTGTCAGAATTCAAACTACAAGACATTCAGAAAAACACTGACTTCAGTTCAAGATGTAGTGAATGTTTGTGTCCATAGACAATAACCTCATCGAATCTTAAGCCTCCCATGAAAAAGAAAAAAACCATCATCAAACTAGGACCTAAAGATACTCTCATACTCAAAACACCATTAAAAAAACTTATGTATGTTTTCATGTAATCGAGTGTTGATATAAATAGCCACATAGCCATTCTCATTGAAAGTGTTTACTATTGCATCGGACACGATTCGACAAGGTAACAATGTTAAATTTAAGACTAGGCAAACATGATTAAAATTAGATTTTATGTAGATTAATCATGCATATGAGTGTGAGTGTGCAATTGTTACAATTGAAAAAAAAAAAAAAAAAAAAAAAAACATTGAAAACCAGAGCGAAATATGAATTGCAAATTAACTTGACAATGCAATAGAATTAAATTAGAATAGTTCTTAGTCTCTTACGACTAAAGAAACCACATCCCTTCAAATTTGGGGTTCAAAATTCCCCTAAAATAAATTATTATTGGAATTTATACAAGTTAATCCTAAATTCGAATCAACTAATCAGCACAAGAAATCAATTTTTGCTATTTATTTTGTGCAATTTTAACTCAATAATCTTATAAAATTAAAAAAGAAAAACATAAAAGTTAGATTACCTGGATGGCACAACCCTAGAACGCAAACGCTTGGAGTTGTCAGAAGCAGAACGCAAACAATAACCACCGGGACCTTCGCGATATCGCTTCGACATTTTTTCCTTTTTTTTCTCTCTTTTATTTTTTTTAACGGGGTCTCTCTAATTTATCTTACTTATATATACTATGCAGGATAATTTCTCTAAATCCTCTTTGTAACTCGCTGTTTTTCTGCTTGAATAGTTTCTGATTAGTTATTAGTCAAATTATTGACATTCAAAAGGGAGTATGCCGAAGAAATTTTAATTTTTCATAGTTGTATCAGTGAACAGGTATATATATATATATATACAACCTAAAAGAGATTAGGGTTTTATAACATTGCCCCATAAGCTATACACTACATAAGGCTTAACAAACGTACTCTTTTTTTCTTTCTTTTTTTTTTTTCTTTTAATCGAGGTACTTGAACATGCAATAATCTCAACAAGAAAACACCAGTTTCTCAAATGATTGCTTCGGCCGTTGACATGGTGAGCTTTAGCTATGGGTGCTGGGGGTAGTGAGCCTTGGAGTGGTGAATTAGAGCTCTCGGTGTGAAACTTACTAGCTCAGGTTCACCTCGGCCTCTAGAGGAGAAAGTTAAGCTTTGTGGTCATCACCTTCTCAAGTGATTTGCTTCAGCTACCGTCTATTGATATGGTTAGCCTTGGCTCACAATTTTTTTTATCTTTCTGACACTTAGAATTGGAGAAAATTATAAAGACCATTTTTGTAGCCCTTTTGGTGCTTCCATTATAAGTAACAGAATTTTATACAGAGTATTAGATTAACCCGACTAATCAAATAAAATTTAACAAAAACTTTCATACACGCATACGATCAAATGCATTGATGGAAAATTGGATATGGGACTCACTACCTTAAGTACAAATTCCATAGCGCCTTTCTGTATAGGGAAAATTGTGGGCCCCACATTGTACATGTGTTATTTTTTTATCGGATAAATAAATGAAAAATAAAAAAAACAACTACCGGCAACCATGAACTGCCGCCGCCAGCCCCAAAACCCTAACCCAGCCCCACCGTCGGCACCCCCATCCACCGAAAAACCCACCAGAGCCGACCTCAAAGCAACCCAGCCACCGAAAAACCCAGCTAACCCATCCTTGAAACACCCCAACCACCGAACAGCCGCTGAAAAACACCCCAAAACCCTAATATGGTCCCCGAACCCCAACCACCAGCCTCACCACCCTGAAACCCCACCCTCCTCTCTCGCCGCCATTTCTCCGCCGATGCCGGCCCCCCTCCCCTTCTCTCTTCCCAAACGCACAAAAACGCCATTGAAGCTCACGCATGAAAGCTTGAGGAACATCATTTCTTCACCAAATTTTATTAAACTTGTACCAAAATGTTTACAACTCAACATACAATCAATTAGAGCAAACAATTTCGTGAATTGCTTCACCAAACCAAAAAACCCCAATTCAATTTTTTTTGGGTTCTTCACAAAAAATTGGTGGTGATTGGAGTTTAGGTTGGTGGTGATGGTGATTGTTTGGTGTTGTGGGTTGTGGGTTTTCCAGTGGAGAGGGGAATGGGGTTGCTGGGTTCCGGTAGCCGGTGGGCAGTGGGAATGGGGTGGTCAGGGAAGGAGGGTGGGGTTGGGTTGGATTTTCTGGTTTTTTTTTTTTATCCAATAAATATTTGACACGTGTGCAATGTGGGGCCACTATCGGTTTTTTGGATGGAAAACGTTAATGGGTAATGCTACCAAAACTTTTTCAAACTTGCGGGTAGTTGTAAACAAATAAAAAAAATGGGTAGTTGTTCATAAATGAGGCTATCTTACGGATAGTTCTAGACAATTTTCCCTTCTTTATAATTATATCAACAAAGCTTCTCATAAAGCTTAATCCAAGTAATAGGTAATTTTTAATAATAGACATCCCTAATTTTCAATCCAGCCTATAGGAAATTTCATTGATAATAGACCGAGGTAGGTTTACCTTTTTCCACTTGGGCAAAATAACGACCAAGCATACAACAAAACAGACCAAACCATAAAGAAAAATCTCTATATTATATTTACTTCTTTAATTGACAATACTCAGAATCCTTAGTGCTTGTTTGGTTCAACATGGAAAATAAATTCCCACATGAAATCATATGTCATGGGAAGTTTTTTCCCTTGCTAATTGCAATAAAGTGTTTAGTTGACATCATGGGAATTAGTATTTCCTAGAAAATAACTTCCTATGCATTGTAGGAATTCACTCACCTAGAGGGGGTTTGGTGAGTTATTTCCTATGCTATGTGGGAATTTACATTCCCTTTGGAAATTTCCAACCGAACACAACATTGTTTAGCTATTGCCTAGGAGTTTCCATTTCCAAGGGAAATATCCTCCTACCAAACAAGCACTTAATATGTCATTAAACCAAAATAAGTTGTCTGGTTAAATCGTATTTTATTCCTTCAAATCTTCAATATATTTTTGTAACAAAAATAAATAAATAAAAAATGCGTTTTAGAAATAATTGATTCATACTTGATTATTACTATTAATATTATTCCCTAAACCTTCTTTTGTTATTCATATATTCTCTATTTCGAAATTTCAAAATGTTTTAATTTCTTATTAGGAAACGGCTTTCTAATAGCATAATTTTTTTTTACAATATCAATCTTATTGTAATAACTATTTATGTTACAATCCCATAGTGTTTAATATACAATTTTTAAAATACTTAATTATTTAGTTAATAAAAAGAAAAAAACGATATTAATTTATCATTAAAATTTTAAAATTTTTTGTCTAACTACTCTGTCGTCATTATATTTCATTTTCATTTCATTATATACATTAAAATTTTAAAATTTTGTATAATTACTCTGTCGTCATTATATTTCATTTTTCATTTTATTATATACATTAAAAAAAATGTTGTGGTTATATATTTTGTCACATGCATTATACAAAATATTTTATTTTTGTTTTTAAAAAATTTTGTATTGAATTATAAACAATAATGAAATTAATTACCGTGCATGGCATGTAACCTAATCTAGTAAACAATAAACAACGCCAATGCCTGCCCTTTAAGATAACAGAACATCCTGCCTATGAAATGACATAACACTAAACATGCAGCAAAAGCATTCTGTGCTGAATTAATTATTCTTTGGTACATGAATAAGGCAACAAATCCCTTGGTTAATGACTACTAATTTCCGGGGAGCAGCTCTGCCCCAAAACAATGATACGCCTAAAAATTAAGTACGGAGTAACCCCTAAAACCATGAAGAATAATAGCAGCATACTAAGTACTAACTCAACTTTTGGGGATAACTTCTATTCAATCAGAAACCAATTCCATAATGTGCACAACCAGCAGCAACGACAAACCATTGAAGTTCAACAAAACTTAATTCATTGGCATAATAATAGTATGATAAAAACACATTTAAAATCTCACAAAATTCATAGTACTCAGCGAGTCATGACAGATGAAATGTCGAACAAAAAACCTAGCGAGATTTAATTCTAAATACTGCAAAGATGTAACAGAATGATGTCTTCACTTGAGGGGAATAAACCTTGAAGAATGAGTAGCACCAATACCAGGTCTACCGTGCTTCACAGGTTTGTATGAGATAGAAAACTCTGCCAAGTAGTGGGCAATCATTTCAGGCTTGATTTCAACCTGGTTGAAGGTCTTTCCGTTGTACACACCAATGATGCTGCCTATCATCTCGGGAACAATGATCATGTTACGGAGGTGAGTCCTCACAGGCTCGGGCTTCTCGCCAGGTGGTGCCTCACGTTTCTGTTACAAAAACCATGAATGTTAATTTCCTCAAATTAAAAATAAGATGCAGGCCTGCAACAGATACAAATTACACTACTAGAAATGAGGTAGCAAAGTAAGAGGTCTCTTCAAAACAGAGGATTATACTACTTTACCACAATTAACAGCAAGATTTCATAATAGCTTCGAAATGCATTCAGAGGTTGAAACAAGTATCACTCGATACATTTGGAGGTTCAAACAAGCTGATAACTTATCATGATACCATGAGTAAAATTAAAGAAAATAAACAAAACACTTGCCACTGGAACAACAAAAGAGTGTTCAATCCAATAACAATAGCAAATTAAAAAACTAAGAACCATCAGCAATCGCATTCACCAATAGAAGCAACACAGACAGATAAAAAAGTTAGGCTACACTTCATCCAAAAATTCTGTTCTCAATTACATCACAGTGGCACTGCTTGTTAAGGATTCGATTTATCATTATACTCTTGGCTTAAGATTACGAACGAACTAAAACATCAAACAAGCACATTCATAAGGAACTATTGGCCACTCCAATTATCATATACCTATATCATTAAGACTCGAGGCTCAAAATTGAGTCAAAATGACAACTTTACATTACCAATCAGTAATTCCTATATTATAGTATCCGTTGCACTTAATCAGATCAGTTTTCCATGTATACTCCAATCAAAGCTATACAAATGTCTGGCATTCATATCATATATATATATACAATACAATTTTACAACATCAATAAACTATAGATCCAATATAGAAGGTATGTCATTCAATCTAATCACCATTTATACTCTTAAGATTGGAAGAATTGTAAAAAATATCGAACAAAATCAAAATTACAACAGCCTAATTGATACAATCCAAAAGCAATCAGACACAATCCAACCGCACATGAATCACAATTTGTAGCAACCAATTTTTACATAAATAAAAACATAATTCTAATAAATATAAAAAAAAAATCCACAAATCATAACATATACAGAGAAAAGAAGGTATACCGCTTTTCGGAGCTTCTTGATGAGAGCCATAGGCTTGCGCTTCAAACCTCTTCCAAGCCTAACAATCAATTCAATTTTATCACAATCAAAACCCAATTTCATTTCCAAAATCTCCTAAAAAAAATCGATCAAATTATTCAAAAAATGAAAAAAAAATCAGAAAAACCTTCTGCGAATACGAGCAGGGAAATGCTTGACGAGTTCATCAGTAGAGAGGTCAAGCAAAGCATCAAGGTCGATTCCACGGTAACTGAACTTCCTGAATGTTCTCTTCTTTGGTGCGGCTACTGCTCCTGCTGCTGCGACATCTTCAACATCCGCCTGAAATCAATCAATCAATCGAAAACAGAGTTACAGAAAATGATTTACAGAAGATTGAATTCGAAAAAGAGGAGAGAGGAAGAAGATGAAGCTTGTACCATGGTTGCAGAGGTTCGGCGAGGAAAGAGAGAGAGAGAGCGGCAGAAGATGTGAGGAGAGAGAGAGAGATGAAGTAAGGGGAATTTCTAGGGTTTGGAAAGGAGGTAGGGTTTAAATGAGGGTAGTAATAGTAGGGTTGCAATTGGATGGGCTTATGGGCTCAAATTGTGTTGTTTTGTTGGCCCATTTAAGTTGGTGGGTTCGAGCAAATAGTTTTGGTTATAGGTTGTAGTGGTGGACTGGTGGTGTCATTTGTGGTTTTGTGATCATGGGTTGGGTTTGGACTGAGGTTGGGTTAAGGTTTATTTGTGATTTCATTATGGTTATGCTGAAATTCATGGGATAGTCCAAAACAGGTTAGTCATAGTGACACGTGGCCCAATAATTTATTTGTGATTTCTATTTTGGCTTTCTGGAAAAAAAAAACTGAACACAAAGCGATCACGAAATGATTCAAGGTTGTTTTTAGATAAGGACATTAATGCAAATCCATAATACTTATCAGTATATCTTTTCAATTCAAGACGTTATAATTCGTCGATAAATTTCAGTCCAAAAGAACGTGACCTAAGCTTGATCAAATCTAATTATCATACAGTTTGATTGAGCTTCAAAACAAACAAATAGACAAGTCAAATAAGAAATACACATAGTGATTGAAGATGTATAACTTACAAGATCAAAGGTTCTCATAAGTGATACTTAAGGAGTGTTTGCTTGTGTAATCCCCCAACCCTCGTATTTTTAAATATTTTATAAATGAAATTTTATTTTATATATAATATTTATTTGTATTTATACTGCTTGAAATTAGTTTGGATATATTGTTGGAAATAAACAAACCTAACGTCGGCATGCCACTATGACCAACCTATTTTGGACGTATCAAAAAACACTTGATTGTTGCTGGAAATTGGTGGCCGACGTCAAGTATGTTTATAATATTTATTTGTATATATATTTTACAAATGAAATTATATTACTGGAAATTAGTTTGGATATTAATATTTAATTGTTGGTTGTTTTCTAGGAGGTGATTATTCTCTAGGAGACTTTTGAGTGATTAAAAGTGACACAAATAATTGTTTACACGACGTACATACATGTCTACTTCGTTGTAAGTAGTATCATATTTAGATACCAAGTGAAAAGAACTTAGTTTTATGTTTAACGAACACTTGAATGAAAATTGTTTGGTTAAACATTGCATTAATGCATATATGTACTTATGTTTATGAGACATGTTTTGGTGAATTGATTATGTTTGTATGGAATTATGAATGCAAGCATGTTAAATTGGATTAATTGTTTGTATGGAATACTTATACAAGCATATATTTATTGGATTGGTTTGATAATAACCACATTTGGATTATTGAAGGATTGGAATTGAATGGTTTAAGTGGAATGAATTTATTAATTATTCCATGACGTTATTATTATTTTTATTATTAATCAAGCATGACTTGTTAGTATGTTAAGTAAAAGTGGATTAAGCCAAAATAGTTAGGTGGGTTGACTATGTTCAACAATTTTGGATATTTTGAAATTTAATAGGAATTAAAGGTCAATTTATGATGCGTGATCATTGCTGACCTAAATAAGATTAAAAGTGAATTTCTATGTATGATGGTGTATGGTTTAATTGAATGAGTTTGGCTATTAATTAAACTTATAACCACGTAAAATGAAACATGGATAATCAATAAAACTCTGGAAAATGTGCACTTTTAGAGTATTGACAATTATGGGTTAGGGTACAAGGTGGTAGCCCGTGACTTTCCAAGGCTTGTTTGATCAACATGTCCTCTTTTCTTTTGGTATTTACATTTTTATTTTATAATGAGAGTTAAATGGGATCATAGCCTAACTTTGTGAGAATGAAATTGCGCCCATTCTAGCAGTCGCGCTATTTTTTATTTTAAATGGTTATTTGGGACCAAAATGATTTGGTGGATTGTACAACCTTGTCTATTTCTTACTCCAAATTAAATTAAACATAAAAAGTCAAGTGATTGGGATTGGTTATTGAGTACGTCGAGTTGATTGAGCTATTTATTAAGTGTGAAGTCTTTAATGAATTTATGTTGTGTGTTTACCTTCTTTAATTAGCTGAGCATGCTAGGTTTGGTGTGTTGTGGCTTGTATGTACTCAGCTTTGTTGATTGCGTGTTTTTGTGTGTATGTGTGTTTCCTTCTGGTCATTGCCTTCATCTTTCAAAGACCCTGTGATAATCCAATTATTACACCTGTATTATTGCAGAGCAGTATTGCATAGGTTAGTTTGATGATGTGAAGTTCAGGGATTTGGCAAACGCATTGTCAAAATATTGGTGTAATTGAGAGTATTCGTTTCTTGTGATGAACTTATTTATGTTTTGCTATTTCGTTTATGAATTGGGTTTTGAATATTGGTTTGGTTTTAAATAAGGGCCTTTTATGGTTCCAATTTGTAAGCTTTGACTAATTGTTTTCTTTAACATGTTATTTTAAGATTTAAGTTTGGATTTTTCGCTGCAATATTCTAATAAAGCCTTAACGTTTTAACACGTGGCGGTAACATGTCAATAGTTCTCCTCTATTTTATTTAAAATAATTGGTTTGAAAAGGGGAGAATTATTGAGGTGTTACAGCTTGTTTGGTCAAGAAAAGTTTGACTAACTCAATTCTCAGCTCTAATAATGTGAATGTTTGGTTGAGAGAAAAACATCGAGCCTAAACATTGTTTTAGTACTATGTTAATTTTTTTTAGAGAGAACTATTGCATGAAATTTAGGGGAAATGACTTATCTATCATAAAGTTGATCAAATAAACTACCTTTTGCTAAGTTTGTAAAAGCTAATTCTAACATATGCATATTATAGACACCTAAAAATGTCTCCCCATAACCAAACACGATGATGAACAACTACCTTTCACCGCCATCATTGGTCGAGTTGCGTATTGAATATGCAAAGTGCTTAAAAACATAGCCTTAGCCCAACATTTCATTTATTTCATCTAAACCAATCCAATTCCTACCTCATTTCCCCCAAACCATAGCTTATTTTCCTCTTTTCGTGTCCACATCACAAAGCCGAACAAAAATGATTTCATAGCCCCATAATTTTGATCCAAATATTATTTGGTTGGATAGGCCTTGAAATAAGCTTTCAATGATATATCATAAGCCCAATTCCGATTTAAAACAAAGAAGATATGAGCAAAACACTAAAACTCGGCCCAAAACCGACACCCTTACACTAAAACGGTCATACCTTAAAATATAAAAAATCTTTTGACCTGATTCTAATTGGGTTGGAAAGTAGACTTAAAGATCTTTCCAACAATATATTATATGCCTTTTTCGAGATACGGATCAAAAGTTATGAAAGTTTTAAAAACGCATAAAAACTGGAAAGTACCACGCCACGGTACTAAGTGTTGTGCCACGGTACCAGTGTCGTGACACGGCACTAAGATTTTCCCTGATTCTTTTCTTAACGCGCTTTATTTTCCAGAAACGATAGAATTTGGTACCATGCCACGGTACAAGTACCGTTACTAGTACCGTAACACAATACCTTTTTCTTCAGCGTCTCTCGTTTTTTTGGGTTCCGGACTGCATCCCTCACACTTCCTCTATAAATACGAAGCTCATTTACGAGTTTCGGGGCAGCAACATCAACTCTCTCTTATTTCCCTCACATTAAACAATTATTATTCTTTCATTATTCCTCCCTTAAGCACTCCAAGAAATCCATAAAATACCCGAAGTTTCGTACTTAAACCAAGGTGTGAAAGGTAGAATCGATTGAGGGTTTAGACCAAATCAATTGTAATCTAATTATTATTTAATTTATTACAATTTGATTTATTATTCTTTGAAGTTACTAACAATTTATTCACGAAGTAGCAATTTAAAGAAGTGCGATGTGAGTAATTTATTTACTTAATTACTCTTATTCTTTTTTTATATTGCTAGTATTATGTTTAGGTTTATTATTGTATTTTTGATGATTTGACAACATATTATGGTTAAATTGCTTCCAATATTAATGTTGTTCTATTGTATTGATTGATCTCCATATTGCATGTTTTAAAGGGAATATATAATTGAAAATCACGACTAATAAGATAATTTGGACGACCGATTTAGGTTCCTTTTTAATCTTGTTGTTTAATCAAGTGATCACTAATATATAGAATTATGTGTGCATTAATATTCAACCATTTAGCTTAATTTAGTCAAGAGCAAATTGAATCTTTTTTGTATGCCTTTGAGATCGCAAGAAATACTTTTCACTATAAGAATCGAGTAGAAGCCAATACGGGTGAAGTGTCTCCGTGACTCACTTCATACCATCATCCCCGATCCTCCTTTTGTGGTCCCGGGCCATATGGAGGTAGTATTCTCATGGATTATGAATGGAGTGTGTAACCTTCACTACTACAAATATATCATTTAACAGCGATTAAAAGTAACACTTAATAGTGGTTGATAACCCGCTGTCTATGAAACCGCTGTTATAGAAGGGGTGTTATTTTACAACGGTTGGATAGGACCACTGTTAATTTACACATTTTAATGTCCCACCTATTTGGGTTCTATTTTTCCCTATTTTTTGGCGGGAAACTTAGAAACTTACAATTATTTTAGCCTATGTAGGAATTGAACCTACATCTATGTGCAAAAGCACATTGCTCTACCATTTTGAGCTAATAGGATTTTATATACATTTGAAAACTTAAAGACAATCATAGTATATTAGTAAAAAATATAACAAATTGACTAGACTATGAACACGTATATAAATTGGTCACTCAATGGTGATAACAAATACTACATCTACCGCAAAAAATAAAGCCTCCTAAAAGACATGTAAATTTTTTATTATCATTTCGACGCTTCAATCTGAAACTTGCAATCAGTTTACAGATTTGGGGCATAAATAAAAACCATTAAGAAAAGCTGAGCAAACAATTTGGGGTAAACATAAACACAATTTCATTTTCCTGTTTTATCATTTATCTAATCACAATAGTTTTGTCTATGTTAACCATTAACCAAGTTCATGACAACAAACCTACAAGTAATTCACTTTAGACAATTGAGACATCACTTCAGACTAAAAGCATGCAAAATTTTCATAAAAGTAGTTTAATCCCATACCTTGGACACTTACTCATCATGTGCCACTCTAGTAGCCATGTCTAATTTACATAGGTGAAAATAATTACCCTTGCTAAGTACCATGACCGACTCAAATAATAATAATACACGTCATCAGCCAAAATTGTGTCCTGTTGCATTTCTTGAATCTAAGTGTCATAGATTAAAATTGTATTACATGATAGAATAACATAAAAGAACTCAATCACTTGATCACAATTTACAAGAGAACATGCTCAGATGTACCAATAATCATACACATCATACATAATAAAACTATCCTCTAAATTTCATTTTTGCTTTCATTAACGAACAAGCATATTAACATGAACAAGCAGTCATACTTATAGCTCTAGTTTGAGGCCTAGCCAGTCAAGAGAAATTAATTATGGATCAGTTCAAACACTACAAATGGACAAACTCTACAAGGCGCTTAAACTAAAAGATTGGAGCTAAAGCTGAAATTTGATAGCATCAGCAATTGGTAGTTGCCTAACCCAGTTTACCTCAAGTCAAGTTTCTTCCAAATTTGACCCTCAAAACCTCAAGTTTTAGCTCTTCGAAATAATCTAATTAAGCATGAAAATCAAATCTTGTCAGAAATAAATAGAAACAAAATGACAGAAATTGTATACAGTTACTAAAGAATTAATTAAGATATATTCTCAAATTCATCCTTCAAAAATTGTGAATTATCAATTACTCAAAACCCTAACTTTATACCAAATAATCAAGTAGAAACCTATCTGTAGATCTAAAATATAATGTCCAACAAACAAAATCAAACAAAGGTAACAATGGAAATTAATAGATGAAAAATCAAAAATCAGAAATAACTTATATAATTCTACTCTGAAGATTATACAACTTTTGCGGGCTTGTTAATACGAATGAAGCCTAAGGACTACAAGTACAATATACTTTACCGAAAGTCCAACCCGCATGATCAAATATGACTTGAGTATATCAACATAGAAAACCAGAAAAAATCCCTCAAAGTTAAGTGTTTAGTTCTAGGTTTTTATTTTAACTGGAATCACAATAACTTTCCAATAAATTGTATCTCAATCTAAGTGACTAGGGAGTATTTGTAATAAATTAACCTTCCTTGAAGTAAACCTAATATTAATAGGAAAGTTTTCCACATAGGACGATTGTACCTCAAATCTCACGCTTGGCTGGCCCACACACGAGCCAAGCAATGGGTCATGTCACTGCCAATTTCTTGTGCATCTAAGCAGCCTAAGCAACAAGGCAAGGCCTCGTAGCAAGCAACCCCTTTGCACGCACGGGCCAATACGTTGCTTTGCTTCGTGCGTGTTGCATTGTAGGCGGTGCTACTGGGCATAAATAAAATCAACTTATATATTTATCCAAATGCATTTCAATGAAAATAAAGAAGAACTAAGTCTGAATTACAATTTAAAATTTACTACCTATGTAATCTAAGAACTCAAAATAGGAACAAATTAAAAATAAAACAAAATTATGACAATTTCCTTCATATAACAGAATCTTTGAATGAAATATAATTAAACAAAACCAAATCACCTAATTCATAGAACACGAACCTTGCAAAAATTCTTGGTGTAATTGAATCAGAAGAAAAGCATATTGTTGAACTCTCCAATATGACGTAAGTGACTCGGATTGGAAGAAAATCAATATATCGAGAAATGATGAGAGCAACAGATCATAAGAAAAACAAAATTAGAGGAACGGTGTAGAATTTGGGAGAATAAGCGAAGAAACCTAATCTTCATAAGTTTGAAAAATGAATAGTAGTGGGAACCAAGAAGACTCTTTTTCTTTTTTCTATTTTTTTTGGTTTAATTGTTCATTTTTTTACACAATTAATTGTTTATTTACGAGTAAAGTGTTACATGATTTAGAGTGTATCAGAGAATTGTGATCATTTGATTTATTTCGGATGATCTAGGGTCGCTGCTTAGCGCGCCCGCGCTGAGGTCGCGCGTAAACCGCGGACCATTCGGGATCCAAAGTTGATTTTGAGAAATCGGAATGGCGCACCTGCGGACCATTGATAGTGCGCTCGTGCAGCGCGCCCGCAGTGTTGATCGTGCATAAACCGCGTACCCTACTGGATTCAGAAGCATAAATAGGTTGTAGAGGGACGCGCCCGTGTCGGTTTTGGAGCGCCCGCGCGGTGTTGGGTGGTCAGCCCATTGTGTGCGGTTATTTTCTCTACTTTAAATTTCTTTCGTTTGATCGAAAGAATATATAGTTTTTCAGAGACTGATTTTCTCCCATATTCTCTACATTTTTCTCTCAATCTTCTTGCAAACTTTTGTGAGAAAAACTCTTGAAATTTAGCCTTCATAGTGAATTATTCATTGTATTTCGATTTTAGTACTAAGAACAAAATTTGCTGTCAATTGTATCTCAAAGAGGATTTCCGGTTTAACCCAAGTACCATGTGGGGGAAATAAACCTCTTTAGGAAAGTGTATACACGCCTTTGACAGTGTATCAAGGATCTAGTCTTACGGGGCACCGGGATTTTCATGTTCATGTTGGTTGTTCACGACTTGGAGGAAAGGCAAGTTTGATCAACTTCACATTAGTGTAGTCTTTGTAAATATCTGTAATTTCTTAAACTTTGATTATACTTGATTGAAATACATTGTGTTGTATTTGATATTTACAAGTATATTGTAATCATATACTTTAGGTTTTGTTCCCACACATTTTATTTTAAGTGTTTTCTTGATTGAAACCACTGTAAACCTAACATAAAGATTGACTCGTTGTTAGTGGTACCCCATATTGTCCATATAATAGCGGTTTATTCTTAACCATTGTTGTATGTTTGTTTTAATCAGTAAAAATTATAAAAACCCCTTATAACAATGGTTGGAGAAGGAACCATTGTTAATTAAGTGTTGGATTTTCAACCTTTTGTAGTAGTGCTTCACGGGTCAATCGTTGTTGCCTTTTGTTGTCCAATATTCGTGGTTGTCTTAAATGATTCGTGAACGGTTTACAAGTTCCTTAAAAACTTGTTGGCGGCTCCCTACAATTATTGTCCCTTATCGTGTAATGTCAAATCCCACTTCCTATGACTGTCAAGCATATTCACACATGTTTAAGTAGCCGTGCTTCGAATGACGCCTACACATATATCTTCTTATTAGTCATTTTACTGAATAAAGTATTTATCATCCTACATTTAGTTACCAAATAATTTTACACAAATAGCTAAAACAAACAGCTAGTCAAACCATCTTACAATTAGATAGTCAAACAATTATTCATTGTCAAAAACGAAATCAGTCAAATAGTCAATGGAGTGTATCCTTCGGGAAATCAAGGAGTTAATATGATTAATAGGGAATTAGGGTTATAATATTAGTTGGTACAAATCTATATTTTTAAGAAGTTGATACAAAGCATATATTGAGAGATTTTGATAGAGAATATATACATAACATTCTCCTTCATGGGTTTAGAATATATTTTGTAGAAGAATATATTTATGATATCTTTATATATCTTTTTAGCGACTAATATGATTAGCCCTTTCGTTGTAAACCTGTATTATCAATGGAAATCACTCTGATTGATGATTTTGTTATTATAATCTCTTGATATCTTGAATATTATGGTAAGTATTATTATTATGTGAATATCTTTGATATTATTCTTATCCTAAAGATTTTGTGTATATTCTAGTGATTATGTTACCTTTTTAACCCTCTTTTGTATCACGGTAAACAACTGTAGTATGTCATGAATTTAATCAAGCTTTTTCTTATACTCCTTAAGCTTTCTCGAATCCTCTATGAAATTTCCAACATACTCTTTCTCATACCACTATCAATAATTGTGTTTTTAGTTTATAATTAAACTACAAATTTTGCACTATGGACACAGTGTTTATATAAAAAAAACAAAGACATGTAACACGATGATTTGTTTATCATATTTAATTGAGATTT
The DNA here is from genome assembly GCF_001683475.1 of Chenopodium quinoa. Lineage (NCBI taxonomy): Eukaryota > Viridiplantae > Streptophyta > Magnoliopsida > Caryophyllales > Amaranthaceae > Chenopodium > Chenopodium quinoa. Next base: position 2,647,851 of record NW_018743212.1, on the reverse strand, counting down.
TTTTTTGTTAAATTTAGATACGATCCAACTACGTACTAATCTTGTATTAATTAAATATCGAGTGAATAAATCTGAGATGTAGTAGTCTATATTCAAGCTACTAAAATTAAATAAAAATAAAAAATGCTTATACAATCTGCTTGATTAAATATAAAATTTTCCTAAATTGATCTTGATAAAAAGATTGCTAATATTAATGCAAATATAACCAATAAAACATATACGAAGTATGTAAAAAAACACATATGTACTCCGTAATTAATTATGTAGGGATTAAAGCCATAATAATAGGAAGATTGATAGGAGTTAACTATCATAATGTATTATTTCGATATCATTGAACTTTGTTATGGTAAGTTGTAGATGTTACGTACGTCAAGTAACTATAATTTCTAACTACGTTGTTGATATATTGATGTGTATAGCACGGGTGTCGTTGTTGTTTGACCATTTTCAACGATGTAAACCTTCCTTTATCATCTTTAGTTTTTTCCTATATTATAAGTATCTTTTTGTTAAATAAAAACGTTGTTGAAGTAGAAAAAACATGAAACAAAGGGAATAACAATTGTGTGTGCTATAAACGAAGTACGTAATACATGAGTAACTTCTGAGAATTGCATTAGTATATAGTGTGATTATGTGACAATCTTGTCCTTAAAAACAATGTTAGCAAAATGTTCTCATCTTCATGTGGAATATAACGATTCTACATACTAATAAAATAAATAATTATTATATTTGGTACTCATATTATAGTTTTAAGAGTCATGAGAAATTGATGATATAGTTGCTGACAATACTTTACATATATATATTTTGGAGTATAATTTTTTTTAAAACATTATAGTGGAGAATAAATGCATCAATTTGATTACCATGAAAGAATATCGTTTTATCCAGTTAAATAATAATTTCTTCTAAAGAGGGTTGTAAATGATTTCCTAAGAGAAATTAAATCGCCCACGGATTATTCATTTTCGCCGATGTTAGCCCCATCCTACCAAACCATGGAATGTCGCCCTTCCTTCCTGCCATACCATGCAACGCCACATAGCCCCGACCTATTATATGCAGTGTCATCATCGCAGTGACAACCACCAATCATACCAAAGTCAACTCGCCATGATTGGAACATCGTACCATCAAAGCATGTTAGACAAAAACTGACCCAAAAAATTAGTTTAGTCAGGCTGCGATCAAAGAAGTTTGTAAATTGGTCTAGGCCAGTTGAGGGTTACCCAGCCGGTTTTTTGTCGGGCTAGTTTGATCATCGATAAACTAGTTTTGACCAAAATCGATGTGACCTAGTTAAACCATGTTGATGGTCCAACCAGTTTGTCAGACCTTGATCGTTGGTATTGTTCTTATTCCGATGAGAAAAAATAACTGCCTCTTTTAATAATGGCTCTAATGTGGTGGACTATCCCTCGCCTTTTTATATCCATCAGTTCACGCCCATGGTGGGTTGTGATGTAGGTTAAGAAAAATTTTCTGGTGGAAAAAAATGGTAAGGGTGGTAAAGTCAATGGTGACTCGTTAGTAGTGGTGTGGTGGTGGCGGTGGTGATGGATTTGCGATAATGCTTCTGATGACATTAATTATTTTGGTGGTGGGGTTTGCTATTGTTAGATATCGAAGGAGTGTAAGAGAAATAGAGTGAAAGAGAGAGAAAAAACGAAAGGGCACTGGCGGAACCAGTTGGGTACAAGGGGGGACAGTTGTCCCCTCACTTCAAGAAAAAAAAAAAATTATAGTTAAAGAGAATTATGTGCAGTATAAGGAATAAGGAGTTGAGTTGGTTCAATGGTTTAAGGGCTTACAAGAATTATGTGTAGTGAGGATTTCGGCAAAGGTGTTTGATTTTATTATACATCTCAATATATATTTAAGTGTCCAAGTTTGAAAACACTGCCATTGCCTAAATTGGAATGAGAAATGGTTTAAATGTTAGGATTATCGTTAATTAGAAATCACATTTATGAATTATTTGATAATTTTAATTATATATGATTAAATAATTTATTCACAATTTTCAAATTAATTATTGACCGCTTTTAAAAAAATGAAGACTTGAAGGTGAAGCTCTAATTAATTTGATATTTTTTTTTTCAATTTTTTGGACTGTATAATTAAGAATTTTGGGTTTTTGGGTTGTAAAACTTATTTATAAGTATTAAGCATAGTCCATACAATTTATGTATCTTTAAAAGGTTTTGTCCATTTATAGAACGCCACCTTTAGTCCGTCCTCTTGGGTGGAATATCCTGGCTCCGTCACTGCAAAAGGGTAATAATAAATCAATTTACTATCAAATATAGAGAAAATCAAGTAATATAATATCTTGGGTGTTGTTTAGTTTAGCGATTCTCTAGTCGTAACTGAAAAGAGAAATATATCCAACTTTCAAAAAAATTAAAATCAAATCACATAAAAGTGACATTTTTAAAGGGTAAAGCAAATTGATTTTTTGGATATATTACACTACCTACAAAAAAATAGGAAAAAGTACTTCTATTGCCTTTAAAATATAGATTATAATATTCTTTATATAAAAATCAATTAATTGTGCATTTATTTTTCAGGCAAAGGTTCAAAATTCTTACATATCAATAGAAACAAAAAATGTAGTGTCGCTTCTCTTATAAGTTTTGTCAACGCGGAGAACACGATGTCTATTTGCCTTATATGTGCTGCAATGTTGGAAGGTCGATCTAGGAAGCTTGTTTTCTTAATGAGCTAAAGATCGATTATTGATGTCTCCTTAACCATCACCGTACCCCGTAGGAGAGTAACGTGATTATATGAATCAATAAACATTGTTGTTGAATGTGTAGCTAAATTGGAACACCGTTGTAGGGATTGCAAGCATGATAGAGCTCCAATATGTAAGGGATCATACAATCTCGTAATCATTACCGCCAATAATACAAAGATCATGCCAGTTTTGGCATTATCAAGGCACCAACCCATCTCTGTTATATTTGAATCATGACCCATTTTTTTGCATTATAACCAAGTAGTCCTAGTGGAATGTTTCCGTGGTTGGGCCTTGTAAAAGCCAAGTAGGGGCAAACCATCGTCAATGTTTGAGTCCGTTGGCTGGTTGACCAATTAGAGAGAGTGAATGCTCACATGTAGTAGTGTTGGTAAGTAATACTTTGTATGTTTTTTTTTCCAAACATAAAAAATAGCCTTTTACATCTAAACAAATGATCCTTACGAAGATGGAAAATCATAAAAGATAACCTTTTACATCTAAACAAATGATCTCTTACAAAGATGGAAAAAAAAATGTTCAACACTTGTGCTAGTAGTATAATTTCAAAGTTTGGAGACTCCAATCAAAGAATACAATGTCTTATAACAATAGTGTATAAATTTTTAGTCAAGTATTATTTTTAAATTTTATCAAGGGAACAAAGTAAAAAATCTCATGTGTTACTTGGGAAAGCTAATTCATAATCCCTCCAAACATATCAAAGGAGGGGGAAGGAGGTTGTCCCCTTCATATTCATTTTTTTTTTTTTTTGTTGTACTCTTTGATTTGTGTGTTCTTCTTTTGTTTTCCAACCACAAAGCCAAGTAAGTTTGATGATAGACAAATTTATATGTGGTTTACTCATGTACCATTCTATTTATTGTTCTTCAAGTATCACATTAAGAATGCCACACATGCTAACACTCTAATATTCATGGTGTTGACTTGGTTTGAGCACTATTTATTTTCATGATTTGTTAGGATGTTATGTTCATGTTTAAATTATAACAAAAGGATATGCATCCTTATTATGTTCATGATGAACTAAGTTAATTGACACTACACTTGAATGTGAGCAATGTTAAGGAATTTTTTTACAATACCATGTCTACTTGTTTATTAATTCAAAGTTATGCTCATAATTTATTGCACTTTACACTTGGTTCAACAACTAACATCTTTGTTCACAAAGGCTTTCTTCAATCCAACTATTTTTGCATTACATTAGCTAACTTAGCAATACCATATATAACAAGATGAAAATCGAGACATAGTGCACTAAGTCATAAAACATCAACACATTATATTGATATATATGATAATACTGGTAATCTTGTGTTGCATGAGTTGAATTTATTAAATTATTGTGTTGCGTGTAGTACAAGATTTTAGAAATAAATAACATAAAAGCGTTAAATGTTGATAATCAAGTTTTTAATCTTATAGGATGATACAATAAGTGAAAGAAGTGCTCAGATAGCACATTCGTGTTAAACGCGTTAAGAAAGTCATTAATAGGATTATACATGGAAATTTATCTACTAACCCATCAACATGCACTACAATAAATTTTCAAAATCATGATATTGTCTTAAGATTAACGGGCAATGTTAAGAATATATACATAGATTTTGCATTCACATATTCTATCATTAATAGCACTAGGAAGCTAAGCATGCATGTTTTTCCCAAACATAATACTCATACACCGTGTGTTCATCTTCATTGGTGTTCTCGCAAACTTTTCAGCACCCAAATCACATCCGATTTCCACGATTTTTGATTCACAACACTCCTCAATTATCCTACAACAGATCCAAGCAAAAAAAACCAAGTTCACACCCAAGCATTCTTGTAAAATCAAGCACAAGCACGACAAACTCACACAAAACCTTCATCATGACCACTGTTGATTCCGACCCATATATCTCCCAACCTCGACCACGCCAAAACCCGAGTAACCCCTCATATGAAAGCTCACATAATTCCCTACCCAAAAAACCAAACCTCATAAAATTCCATCAATCATAGCTCAAGATATACCCACATTAATCCGAGTAAGAAACACACCCTCCAAACCCTTATTCACTAATCCACCAATCCAAAATCCTACACCATCCTTCCTCAATCCTTCACAATACACCACTAACAATTACCAACCGTTGATAAAATCTTATCCAACGATCTAAAATTAAAAATTCGAAAAAGGTTGGCGATCCGTGTGAAGGCCCTCTTGACCAATCAGCGTTGAGCTTTAGGATTTAATTGACGTACATTTCTGACTATTTAAACGCCCTCGGATTAACGTTCTTCTTCGCTCATCACACAAACAGATCTTAATCGTCGGCCTTCATTTCCCGACAGTTTCTCTTTCTCTCTCTAAAATTCTTGATTTTCGTACCCTAGAAAAAAGCTTCGATTTCTGCGAAAATGGCGGCGACTGAGGAACCAATTGTTGCAACTGGGGAGCAAGAGGTTGCTTCTGCTCCGGCAGCCGAGGAAACTCCGAAGGATGAGAACACCGCTGCTGAAGAAGTCGCCGGAAAGCCGAGGAAAGCGAAGGAAGTCAAGCCGAAGAAGGCGGTTACTGCTCCTAAGCCGAGGAAAACTCCTACTCATCCTCCTTACTTTGAGGTAATTGATTTTGGATAAATGTTGATTTATTGTTGATTTGAATTTTGCACTGGTGATTTGTAATTTGAAGTTTTTTTATGTTAATCGATTGATTGATTGAGTTTTCGAATTGGAATTTCAGATGATGAGTGAAGCGATTACGACTTTGAAGGAGAGGAATGGTTCGAGTCAAAAGGCGATTCAGAAATTCATTGAGGAGAAGCATAAGGATCTTCCTCCGACGTTCCGGAAGCTTCTTCTTGTGAATTTGAGGAAATTCGTTGCTTCTGGTCGTCTTGTGAAGGTTAAGGGATCCTTCAAGCTTCCTTCTGGTCGTCCTACTGCTCCTAAACCAGAGCCTGCTCCTGCTAAGAAGACGAAGGCTGTTGTGAAGGCGAAAACTGCTGCTCCGAAGGCGAAAACTGCTGCTGCTAAGCCTAAAGCAGCCGCTGCGAAGCCGAAAGCTAAGGCGAAGGCTGTTGCTGCGAAGCCTAAAGCAGCGGAGGCTAAGCCAAAGACTGTTGCGAAGCCAAAGGCTAAGGCAGCGAAGGCTAAGCCTGCTGCTAAGCCTAAGGCAGTGGCGGCTGCTGCTCCGGCGAAGCCGAAAACTGCTGGTACTAAGAGGAAGGCAGTGGCTACGGTGAAACCGAAGGAGAAGCCGGCGAAGGTTGCAAAAACTACATCAAAGAAGGCTGCTCCTGCTGCTAAGAAGGCAGCTCCGAAGAAGGCGGCTCCTGCTGCTAAGAAGGCTGCTGCAGTGAAGAGTGTGAAGCCGAAGAGTGTGAAGTCGCCGGTGAAGCGATCAATGCCGAAGAGAGGGAAGAAATGATGAATTTTGTTGTCATTTAGATAGTTTCTGGGATGTGGTGGATTGTTTGTAGGATTTGATTGGGATGAATAGTTTTTCTGTAAATGTTCCGATGTTTTAGTGGGTGTAATGTTGAGAGAGTTTTAGCGCCCATAATATACATGGAAGTTGGAATTTCTTCTTTTTCTTTTTAATTTACTTTTTTTTTAGATGGTTTTAATCTGAGATGTTATTTAGATGTAGTTTTAATATATGAGTATTAATATAAGATAAGAATTTTAGATTCAATTAATTGTCTTTCTAATCTCTTTGTTTGTGAATTGTGTAATTGATTGAAATTATGTTGTTCAAGCTTGATGGTATGTCTCTTTTCTGAACATTGATTGAATTTATGATGAATCAAGTGTTGAGTTTGGTATCTGAATCGTATTTGTTCTTCATGGTTTTCAGCGAAGAGCTGAGTTGAAGGGGAGGGTTAGATGAGCTTTGAAGCACTCGTAGTCAATTGAATTGCGCACTAAGGATGTAAGTGTGCTTCTGTGTATTTAGTATTTAATCTTGTGGAAATTGTTATCGAAATCAAAATCTGTGTACCTGTTATAATGTTGTATTGTTTGTGTGTTATACATTGGAAGAACTAGTTAGATTGAGCAAACATTTGGATTATCTTAGCAATGTGCATTTGTGTTTCTTCAATCACAGCTAAGTTGGACTTGGAACAGTGAGACGTTTTCTGTGTGTTGTGCATTGTGTTCTCTTACTCATTTGTCAACGCTTGAGAGCAATGGTGGTATTGTGTTTGAACCTTTGAAAGAGTATGAATATCATTAGGTATTTTGATGGTCCGAGTTTTTGAGTACTCCGTATTATAGTATGTTATTTACTCGGAAGGTTTGCATTCTATGTTACGTTACATTGTAAATGCAGAAATGCTGCATTCTGCTGATTGATTAAAATGAGATTGAGGCTTGTTATAATTTGCAATTATATTGGAAATTTTTTATCCATTACCGATTCACTTTCCTTATTTTTTGATGCCTTCTAAGAGTCTATCTGGCTTATCTGCTCTCCAGCCTGGGAATAGCTGTTTGTTAGAGGAAGTAATTATCCTTATCCCCACAAGTGATGTTTATTGAGCTTGACAATGTTTCTTCAGCCGGTAACTAGGTTTTAAGAGACAGGAGGGGTTCCGGGGGGGGGGGGATCAATGTATGGATTCTGTGTCGAAGTTATTTGATAGAATAGAAGCCATCGAGAAATCACGATGAGGTTTTTTAGGGCCCTGGACAATTATAGCTTGCAAAGAAGCGTAATGGAAATATGGAATAGATTGTGTTTTAAATGAAAACTCGAGAAGGCTCATGATCTTCCTTTAGTTTCATTCCATTTCATAATTTTTAATGCACTGCTGCATAATGTTGAGAATTGAGATATTATTTTCCGTATCTGTTTGTTATTTTAGAATAAATGCGCCTAACCTGAAGTTCCATGTTTGCTCTCTATGGTTGAACTTTCTATACATAATCCCCTGTTCTTCAACTAGTTTATAATATTTTAGAAATTGTATGGTAATCAAAATCTAAATCTGTGAACCTGTAACTTTAAGCAAACATTCTAATTGTCTTAACAATGTGCATTTGTGTTTCTTTAACTATAGGAAAGTTAGAAGACTTGGAACAACGAGGCTTTGTTTCTGTGTGTTGTGCATTGTGTTCTCTTATTCATTGTCGATGGAACAATGGTGGTATCTAATGGGTACTTTTGCGGTCCGAGTTATTGAGTATTGTAGTAGGTCATTTACCCTGAAGGTTTGCATTCTATGGTATGTTTTACTGCCACCTCCTTCCAATTGATTGAAATTAGATTGAGGCTTGTTATAATTTGCAATTATTGGAAATGTTCATCCATCACTGCTTCACTTTCCTTATTTTTTGATGCATTCTAAGAGTCTATCTAGCTTATCTGCTTTCCACCCTGGGAATTGTTGTTTGTTAGAGGAAGTAATTGTCCTTAACCCCACAAGTGATGTTTATTGAGCTTGATAGTGTTTCTTCAGCCTTTAACTAGGTTTACAGAGACGGAGATCAATGGTAGGGATGGATTCTGTGTCGAAGTTATTGAATAGAATAGAAGCCATTGAGTAATCACAGTGAGGTTTTTTAAGGCACTGGACAGTTTGAGGAGAGTTATGGGGAGACTTTAGTCACTGTAAAGGACACATGCTCGTGAAGTTTTTTTTCCTTCTATGTAAAGATGATTTATCTGGAATGTTGCCTTTTTAAAAGACGAAATATGAAGTTATCAAGTTGGTATTGGTGCCTCAATATGTTTTATCATTTCTGTTGAAAGGTGCCATATCATATTATCAGTTTACCACAGGGGGCTCCAAATTATTAGGGTTCTTGCATTGAGAAATTAACCTTTTTTTTTTTTTTTTTTGAGAAATTAACTTAATAGTTGTAAAATCAGTAATATATAAAGTGAAAGGGGGTTTTGGGTGATAAATTTTACTTTTCCAAAATACCCCTCTCATCTTTTATTTTATTTTTTTATTTTTTTTTTTTTTTGTAAAAAAAAAAAACTACCACCTTTTTTTTAAAAAAAAACCAACCATGACTTCACCAATTTTTAAAACCCAATAATATTTTTTAAAATTAGAATAACGTAGATAATATTTCAGGAAAAAAATGGAGAATCGAGATAGGTTTCTTATATTGCACACGCAATGTGCGTGTGTCTCTTAGCTTGTATAATTTAAGAGTCGTTTTGCAACACTTAACCACACCACTCCAAAACCTCAACTCTCAATTGGCTTCCAAATAACTGCATGCTACACAACTCCAAATTTACACTTATCCATAACTTCCTTTACCAAAAAAAAAAAAAAAAAGAAAATCTATAGCTTCCACATACTATTTTTTCCCTAAACATCGGTGTAGTAGCACCGGTACATTCTAGTGTTTATAAAATTTTGAAGCATGAAAAATAGATAGCATCAAGTGACTGTGGTATGTTGTGTTATGGCTTTACCCATCTAAATTCTCGAGGTATTGGAGAAATTTATATTTCAGGATGGTTTACTGGTATTGGTGATCTATGTATGTGGATGCATGAGTTACTCCTCCTTGATCAGGTGCTTTATTTTTTGTTTTTTGCCTCTGGACGCAGATCTCTACAACTACAACTATACCTTGCAAAGAAGAGTAATGGAAATATAGAATAGATTGTGCTTGTAATGGAGACTGGGGAGGACTCATGATGTTACTTTAGTTTCTTTCCATTGCATAATCTTTAATGAACTGCTGCATAATGTTGAGATATTTAATTTTTTCATTTCTGTTTGTATTTTTAGAATAAATGAGCGTAACCTGAAGTTTCCATGTTTGCTCTCTATGGCTGACCTTTCTGTACATAATACCCAGTGCTTTAGCTATTTTAAACTGTTTTAGGATCATTGATGTTATAACGAAACATTGGGTAGGCTTTAGGATGAATGGAGCTAGTAAACATAAAGATTGATAATTTGTGGTGGAAAATTATATGAGAAAAGAGGGACTGTCGACCTGTCCTTGGGGTGGGGGTATAAATATCAAAGTAGGGTTAATCTGATGTGCACATGCCTATTATCACTTTGGATTTGTATTGGGTATCTGATGTCCTAAGATAATGAGCAGAATAGGAGCTCTGGACTCTGGAAAATACTTGCATTATGCCTTCTTGTCTTTACAACTGAAGGGATGTTTGACTTGGTTATTGTTGATCTGGTTAATAAGCTTATTTTTTTTTTAACTTTCTTAGCAGTATTTGCAATATGCACTTGCCAAACTCACACTATATTGTAGATTTGTAGGGATGACTTGAATGCCAAAGAGAAAACTTGCATAATGATTTAGTCTTTTATGGAGTAAAACAGACATATGTGTTGTTAACTCGTTACTTTCCTGTCTACTTTTTTGTTAAGATCATCTGCATACTTTTGTTGAACTTCCTATCAGCTATAATAGGGTGTTGATGTGATCCTTTTAAGAGCTCTTTTGGTCCTTTTTAGGGTTCAGGTTTGGTTCACTCTTGGCATCCTGCACATTGTATTCTGCCGTCTTTTTAGAAGTATTGTACTCTATCAGTCAGCACTTAACTGTTTTGAGATTGTTACGTGTCTGATCTTAACTTGGTAGTTGGCAGTATCTTAAAATAAAGGGCATCTTCTATAAGGCCGTAATCTCTCTATATATTGTGTAGTACCTGTTTGTTGCGTTTGTTGTAATGTTCTTGGCCTTTAATGTCAGTTTTTTATGATCTTCATCTGATGTTAATCTTTCATGTGTAAGATCTTAGTTTCTTCTTTCCTATTGTTCTGTTTTAGGAAAGTATTAAAGCAAAATATTCGAAGGGAAGATATGTATGCTTGTCATATCCTCTAGATGTTTTGAAGGTTCAACGCATGAAGGGATTGATATATCTATTGATGTCAAGAATTCCCTTTGGAATCTTCTCAAGTTTATAGTTACTTTGGAAAAGAAAAGGCAGAAAAAAAAAAGGAAGCTCATTATATAAAGCACTGTGTTTCAAAATTTCAATTTATATTATGCTGTCTCATGATAATTTTAGAAATTTATGGTCCATGAAAAATAAAATCATGGTGCATTGTCTGTTCGCTTGAGAGCTGTAGTATGTGTGCTTTCTATCATTTGCTGTGTGGATTATGAGTTTGAAAATTTCAAGTTTCTTAGGGCGCTTCTTATGAGAAACTTGGTTCTAGCAATTATGGGACTTCATTGCAAGACTTGCAACCCTCATTCTCATTGACTAATTTCTCTCCTATATAGCCTTTTGGTCTGCATTTGCTTGGTGTTGGAGCTATGTAAAGTGGTTTGCCATGATTGCTTATTTACCAGAATTTAGGCTACTTTTATACCCACTATTAGACAACTGTTACAAATTGACTTCTCAAAAAAATTCAAATTTCTGACTGTATTAAACTTAGAAGACAACTTTAAGAATTTTTAGGGCATTTTCTGCCCTGATTTTAGATGTAATGAAGCCTCGATGTATAACTTGAATGCATTGAAGGGCAAAGGAAAATGTTGTCTTTTGAGGTAAGCTATATGAACATTGAGTGGTACTGGTATTTGCTGAAATTCATAGAGAATTAAAGACTGAAATATGTAAGTGTTGGCACTAGGACGTGAGTGTGTCATTGGTTGTTTGGTGGTCAGCATGATGCAACTTAATTAAATTGCATTTTAAACAGCATACTGCTACTTGTGCTTTATTGATCTGTATACTTCCCCAAAATGATGCTTCAGCTGTATCATCTAAATTGTTGTTAGTAGGTAGATGTGCTTGGATCTACATACAGACGTTTGACTCTGTTTTGCCAGAAGAATTCTGAATTGCGGAACAAGAAACTCGAGATGGTGGAAGATTTCAGCTTGCATCCTTTTGGAATCCAGCTCTCATAAATTCCGGAAGCTGCTCCTGTTATTTTTGGTATCTATCAACCCTTCAACTCTTTGGATTGAGTATTTCAGTTCCTGTTGCACATTTAACCTTGAAGGTGATGATACTATGTCTTTCCAAATAGAGCCATCTTGACATGCTGGGTTTGGATCCTTGTAAAGCTCATAAATGTTGTCTGCTTCCTCGTTCAACTCTGAAATTATCTTCAGGCACTTGAATTCCTCTGGATCAACTAGTAGGGTTTTGTCTCTGTCCTTCCATCCTATCAACTTTATACAATAATGGTCTTTAGTACAATAGTTTTATAAAATGCCAAGCAAGAAACAGTTTAATGTTCTGGCTGGCTGCGTGCAGGCTTGGTGTGGGTGAAATTGTTTTGTGCATTTGTGATTCTGTGATTTCTGATTTTGTCCAGATTTTGCACTCAATAAGACTGAGTAGAAATATAAATATTTTCTTGAGATGCAGGAATGATCTTATGCCTAGTGTAACCATGGCTGTTAAGCTTTATGAATGATCTTAATTTGCAATTAATGCATGCGTAGATACAGTCAGCCAGACACATAGAATATAACACTGAGATATATATTTTTGGGCTGAGCAGATATAGTCCTGATCTGTGTTGCCTTATTTACCAATGTTGAATGGTGATATGATTTATTTAGATGAATTTTGTCGGGGATGCTGTTGGTCATTTGTAATTAATGACAATGGTAATGTTAACTGAAGATGAGAAAAATTACCTTAGGTGGACCCTCCAAAGCATTTGTGCAATATAATCTGGCCTGGTCTACTAGTTGGCAATATGCTGGAAATGCAGTTGCAAATCTTTTGTGTGACTTTAGCTGTGAACTCACCCTCACACCTCTCCCACACAAGATAGCCCTCCTGTATGTAAAATGAGAAATTATTTCATTAGTTCCACATTTAACCACGTAGCTTGTTTGTATCCTGCCTATAATATGGTCCAATGGCTAAAGTATGAAGATCCTTCTATGTCTGTGCAGATAATTTTTGTAGGGTGAATGTTGAACCTGTAGAAGTCATTCACATGCTGATTTTCAGTTTTGTAAATTTTGTTCTAAAACATAGACTCATATTTGACTGATTTGACTGGAATGCAGGTCTTTATGAGCTGGACTCCCTTTCTCACCTTCGTTTCCAGTGGTTTGTATTTATACTAATATGACTAGGTATCATGCCTGCCATTATGCACACAATATACAAGTACATCCTTTGCAACTCGGTTTTTTTTAGAAGGAATGTTGTTATATGAGTTGATGATAGGAGTTTCATAGATGGTAGCAGATTTTTTAGAACATTACATTATATGCTTACCTTATGCCTCTAATCACTGCTAAGTAGGCATCACAAACAACACCGACCAACTCTATTCGGTATGGCCTTCTTTTTTTAATGGTTGTTTGCTCCTCCTGTTCGTCTTCTACCTGTTCCCAGTAATTTTCTGTCACAGTTCCATCTTTAGCCACGTGGTATCCAGGTCCCATACGGTATCGTTTACGGTGGACATTCCTGGCCATAGTTATTGTCTGCACTACAAAGGGAAGCCAAGATAGGGTGCCATCCATGATAACATCCCGACCCTCATTCAGTGCTGTCACAAGTACTGAAGCTGCTGCGTCTGCAGATGATTGGTGAACCTGTTTAAAATAAAATCTTATGACCCAAATTATCATGATATGTCACATACTGTACTCAAGAATTAGGAAATAGTGAAGATATGGTGCTGGCCTAGTAACTTAGGAAGTGCATATGCAATTTGATCTTTCTATGTTTTATCCTGCGAGATTTAGACATGATACGTAAAATCTCAAGTTGTGATTAAATCACTTCATAATATTAGATATTTTAGGAATTATGTGTGTTGTTATTTAAATCACAAGCTATTGTTATCTCTAGTCATTTCTGTTCAAATAGGTTCGGGAAGATGCACCTGACCCCTGCAAATCCTTCAATATGCACTGAGGTTTTTTTAAACCGATGTTATTAGTTTTTAGCATGGTGATAATTATTGATATTAATTGGTCTATATGCAATTGAGGCAAGATCATATATCTGGAGAAGAGAAGACAATTACCAGCTCTGCTGTGTGGACTGCGTCGTGATGGCCCCGTGAGCTAAGGGCTCTATAAAATAAGTCTGTTTCTTTGAAAGCATCTGCTTCTATGACTACTGCCTGCCCTGATGCTTCTTGCCAAAATGGTCTGCATGGATGATTGAAATCATGAGGTTAGTTTTCAGAGGTTTCAGTACTTAGTTTTGCAGTTGAACTTTAATATTTGTAGCACTCTATGTCTAAGCATGACCAAATTGCATTAAGATTCTTGTTTCAATTGAAGCATCATTGTTGCAGAGATTAAGAGTCATACGAGATCATATATATATCAGTTATTATTTTAGTGAGCTGCAATAAACAGTAACTGTCTGCTTAAAACTTTATAATTGCCATATTTTCCTCAACTTGACTCATTAGGGTATGAGCTCAAGCCAAGCATTTGAGTTAGGCTAAGATTGTTTACCAGCAAGCAGATCAGGTCTTGTTAATTCCTAAAATGTCAGCAGGAAACAATTCCTTTTGACCGTTAAACATATATCGGGAGTTAAGCAATGAAGTAGAGCCCTTGTGGGTTTGTGGCCCTGTCTTGTGTAAATTAGTAATTTGTATCAGGGAAGTAAGCTGAAAATATTGAATATTTTCCTTTAGCAGAGACATCTGTTTTGATTGATTTCATCAAAGATATTATTTATTGTTATTCTATTATTCCCTTATTGTTTAAATCATCTTTCTCAATATATTTTGCAGGTTTCATGCATAATAAAAGAGATGTATTCCTTACTCAATGAGGATGTCTTTAAGCACTGTACTTTTCCCAGCTCCCATTCCACCACCCATAAAGAGGAGAACTGGACTTCTATCTTTGAAAGCTACCGGTGCCATCACATCTGTGCATTCAGACTCATCGATCTCTGGTTTTGGCTGAGCGAGTCCAATTGCTTTCATTTCTTGTACCAATGTGGTAAATACCCTAGCTACCTTCAAGTCTTTAGTCACCTTCTCTATTATCTTCTCCCTGAACTCATCACATAGCATGAGAAAATGAAAATTTGGTTTCCCTTTTATTGTCGCATTTCTCATATAGTATCATGTAAAATTACTTTAGTCATTGCAAGAAACCATATTGTTCGTTTCTCATGTTTCATACAATGAAAGAGTTTTTCTGACTTACCTTGAGGCAGCTAGCAAAATATTCTTGAGCTTCTTTTTTGGTTCTGGGTCTGGCCCTTGCATCACCTGAAATGTATACCAGCCTAGAATAAGATTCTGTCATGTGTTACGGTACAAATATTGCTACAAACTTATGGATTTTTTTGCAGGGCCTTAGGCAAAAGTTTCATTACCCATAAATTTTCAGCATGATCAATAATTTGGGGTGCTAATTTGATTGCATGCCGGGTCTTTGATGGATTACCTGTTTGAGGGAAGTTTCTGCAAAACTCCAATGAAAGGCGAAGTAACTGAGAATACATCGTTCAAATTCCTCGACTAGCTTGATGAATAGTGAATCACAATCTGGATCACGGGCGAAAAAGGAGTAGACGGTATCCTCCCAACCTTCTCTCTTTTGTATATAATCAGATGCCAATCTGTTGAGCTGTGGACATAGCCTTCTGTCAGGGAATCCTAACTGCCTTGCTGCCCATATTGATCATAAGAGACATTCATAATATTATGAGTCATATTATGTAACGTCCCGATTTTATATCAGGAGATCATAAGATGTATGTTAGTTTGTAAAATTGTAATCGACCTATAAACATGCATCAGGTAGAATTAGATATAATTACCTACATAATGGGAAAATCGCTCGAGCTTTGCCACCCTCTTGGAGCGATCAAACTTGATCCTAGGGACAAGTTTTTGGTTTTTAAGATTTTGTTGATGATACAATGCAGCAGCTGCAGCAATCATTAATCCAACTGTAGACGCGATAAGCATTGCATAGCCATCTGAGGATTTGTTACATTTAGAATTGTCAGAATCAGACTGAGAGGAAAGGATATCATCAAGGTAAGTAGTTATGAAGGTTGATGTTTCCATTGTAGAAAAGATGATGCATTGCCAAAATTAGTAGAAATAGGAGGCAAAACTATATTTATTGATGGATTATGTTATGGAAAAGATCTTACCTTGCTGCATTTCTCTGAATGAATGGGCTGAGGAGAGAGAAACTTCATAGTCTGTGTTGAGATGGCAGATAAGGGGGGTGATTAGTGGAAGAGATCACTCTTTGCCATGCAAATCGTTGTGATTTGTTTTGGCTATGAATTTAATTCTTGTAATTTTGACAAGTGGGTTGTTTTTGTTTTTTTTTTTTTTTTCTTCTCTTCTATTATTTTTATTTTCTCTAATTAAATTCTTTCAAAATTTACTTGTTTTATATATTTTTATTATTCAAGATTTAACTTATTTTTTAATTTCTAAATTTAAGACCGGCATTAAATTCTTTCAAAGTTTAACTTGTTTATTTATTTATTACGGAGTAATTTATTTTATTATTTCAAGATTTAACTTATTGATTAATTTCTAAATTTAGGACGAGCAGAACTTTTTTGTAATTAATTATATTGACAACAAAAATGAATTTATGATAGTAGTCAAAAGTCAATATTCCCTCTATTTTGTACGGTATTGCCGTGTAATAGGAGTTAAAATTATTTGAGCAAATAGTTCACATTAGATGATATGGAGTACGTTTATATTTCTTAAAAAACCTCCATTTGTATAAAGTTTTTTTAATTGCTCTATGTAATTGTATGCTAAGCATAAGAAAACAGACCAATAGTTACACATTAAGACAGGATGAAAAAAGGGCGGGGGTGATTTTAGATGGGCATTAATTTTTTTTTTTTGGTGAAAGATAGGCATTAATAACACTTAAAACATTATTTTTATAATAAACTAGTGTGTACCTTGGCCAGGTTGTTTATTTGAACATTTCTAATTATATAAGCACATTCATTCTTTTTTTTTTTTTTCAATAAAACTTATGGTTTTGAATGAATTTTGCTCCAGTTTGATTGATTGTGAATTGTATGATTTTGAGTATTTTCTTTCATCTGATCCTTATCTTTGTTGTGGTTTTATGTCTATTTGTGTTATGCTTTAAGTACTGCAACAACTATTGACTAACTATTCATAACACACTATATTTATATTGGTATTTTGAAAACAAAGACACAATTATCAAAATAATTAAACAACTAAAGTTATTTTAGAACAACAATTTACCTGTCTTGCTTTTATTATCTCAATGAGTATTAGCAAATAATAGAATTGATTTAAAAAAATAGTAGCTAGTAATCAAATGCTCTCCAATCCATATATAAAACATGATTAATCACATCTTGGTGGTCTTGAGTTCAAACCTTATGCTAAGCATTTTTGAGTTTATTAGTTGAAAGATGATGATGTGGCGGCGAGTTTAGTATAGGAGGATGTCATATGGCACATAAGCGTTTTTAAAAACGCTTTTTAATATATAGTACAGATTTTACTTGTATTTTATGCAAAGCACCTACTAAGATTTAAGTTGCTTACAATTTTTTTGGTGCACACCAGGGGCTAAGTCCTAGAAAAAAAAAAACATAAAACAAATTAAGAAAAAAAAAACATAAAACAAATTAAGGAGGAACAAAACGTGGCAAAGTGACACTTGCTACATCATCATTATGCAAAAGGCCTAAAGCGAGGGGGAACTTGAATCAACTCAATTCAATTGTTTTGAGATACCCCTTGTGTAATACTCAGTATTTTTGAAACGTATTTTCTGATTAATTAATTTATTAGTATTTTCTAAAAAGGATATTTTAGTAATTTATTTTACTGTTTGAATGGAGCTAAAATGATATTTGAATTTTGGCGCCAAGCATTTTAAAACTTAATTATTATTTTGAATAAGATTTATTATCCATTTATTTTATTTTAAAAACCAGATTTTATATGATATTTTAATTAAGCAAATTATATTTTCTTATTTAATTGATAAAGAGCCGAATTTCCTAAATAATTAACTAGGAATTTTCGGATTTTCTTAGTGAGATTAACTAGTGAATAATTGGTATTTTCCTAATTAATTATTTTATACAAAATATATTATTTACACAATCATTTTTAATGCTTAAAATCTAGCAAATATTTTCCTAAAACTAGTAGTGGAGGTCCAAAAATATGAGCATGGATATGCTCAATACTTTTGGACACCCTATGTTAATTTTGGGTTAATTATTTTGTTAGTTTTGTATTTTAATTATCTTTCTTAAATTCCTTATTTCCTTAATTCCTATTTTCCATCTCACAAAGATTTGATATCTTATTTATTTACCTTAAACCACTCTTGATTATTCCCTAAGAAAAGCCATTTGCCATATTATTTTTTATGACAACACACTTTTCATAATTAATTATTTCTTAGTCACCATAATATTAAACCTTTCTTAATTTTTAAACTCTCTTCTCCAAGTAATTTCCTTAAATCAATTTACCATAATTCTTCCTACATTCTCCTACCATAATTCTTGCATGAGCTAGCCTATAAATACCCCCTCATACCTCTCATATTCTTCACATCAAAACCCAATTCTCTTCTTCTCTCTTATTCTTCTTTTCCCTTAACCTTTTCATACTTTTCTTCTCCTCTTTTCTAAAAGAAAATCAGTCCGTATATCTTTGGAGCCAATTTCAGAGCACTTCTGGTCAGTTTTGGGATTTTGCTATTTCACGGAAATTTGTTCCTCTCGAAAAACCTTTAGGTTAGACTCAAGAATCACCCAATTCGGAATTATACTGAAGGAGTTATAGCCTTTGCAAGTTCTGCCTATTCTTTCCAACGCAAATTCAATTCTCTTTAATCCTATTCCTTTATTTTCTTCATGGTTAGTTTTCTAAAATATAAATACCTATTTCAAAGCTATAATTTTATATTAAAGTATTATTTTTAAAAGAGTTTTATAGTCCATGCACATTAGATTTGGGTTTATGTCTAAAGATGTTGTGATAACCTTATAGTTATGTTAATTGCAAGGTGTATTCGTAATTGAACTTTGAAAGTGTAAAGTGTTGATTGATATTCGGAATCAAGGTACGTTTAGGTGGCTAGATACTTTTGAAAGTGATTGGTTTGAATAACATGTTTTATATGATTTTATTGGTGATTGAATTAAATTGATTTGAATTATGATTTTTGAAATAAAGTATGTTTGGAGGTGTTGATTTAATATTTGTTTTAATAAATGTATTTTTGAAGGATTGATTTTAAAATCATGTTTTGAATTGTTTGAATTACTATCATGTTTAAATAATGGAATTGATTTGAAAAGCTTGTTGAATTAATCAAAAGGTTCTTCAAAGCAAGAGTTATTGATTTTGAAAAGTTATTAATATGAGATTTAATTCTCAAATATTTATTAAAAGATTGATTTTGAAAGCATGTTGAATTGAATAAAAGGATTTTTTTATTTAATCTATTATAAAGGTTGATTTTATTTAAAGAGGAATTTCATGAGGATTTATTGAATTATTATTAAAGCTTTACAAGCATGTTGATAGTAATCCCACTATGCAGATTTGGTTGATAAGACTCTGGACTTTGTATGACCGAGTCTTTCCTCAAGAATAGCCTTGAAATAGTAGGAGACTAGTTTGGGGGGTGTGCACACTTGGGTGAGAAATTGGTTTTTATTAATGAATTATTTGAAATATTGATTTATTGGAATTGGTTTTGGAATTATTGGATTAACATTGTGGTTTTAAAAGCATGTTTGCAAATAAATTGAGTTTACAATATCTTGCACTTATCGTACTTAACCTATTTTGCTAATCCGTATTTTCTATTTGTTTTGGTTTGCCCTGTTTACCTTAATGGTAAGCAGTGTTGACTATTTTCAGGTGGAGTTATGAATGAGCATATGGGAGTCCTGGGATTTGCTTCACCTAGCTTAGGAGTGTTGGTTTTGTCTTTATTTTGAGTACTCATAAGAATGTTACTATTTTTATAAGCATTAATTAAAGAAAGTTGGGTTTTCCGCTGCAAGTTTTGTTATTGAGTTAAGTATTTTGAGTACCTTGCGTAATCATGCGGCGGTAACACGCCTAAGTCTATCTATACGCATTATACTTGTATTTCCGTACAAGGAGATTTGGGGGTGTTACACCTTGATTAGCAAACCAATCTATATCTTTGTTTCCTCCTTTGTAAGTCTGATTCACTTCTACCGTTTGGATTAGCTATGACTTTGTGAGTTCGTGACAATTCGCAATGTGATATTGTCACGTGTATCAGTCAAACGGTTACATTTAATTTTAAACGGAGGAAACACCAAATTAGGCCAACCAAATTGTGTCTTTTTTTTATGCGAACACTTCAAAAAGATGTTTTATGACTGAATGAGGAATGACTAATTAAGAAAGTAATGAAATATGCTAATCAATAACTTAATATTAACACAGACACCGGGAGCAACACGTGTCACATCCTGGTGTTGTTTTTTCCCTCCAAAATTCCCCTTCCCTTTTTAAACTTCCTCTTTTTTTTTTTTTTTTTTTTTTTTTTTTTTTTTTTGTTAATATTTGATTCTATACTAATATTATTTTAAATCTTTCATATTATTTTTATGGAAAATATATTCCTTTTTATTTGGTGTTCATAATTTTTCTATACACATTTACCTAAATAATTATTCCAACTCCTTTTTAATCATCTTCTAAATGGAGCATTATTAGATTTTGCCAAAAAAATAATAATAAGATTGATTCATATAATTGATGTTAGAGAAATTATTTCAAAACATCATTTAATTTTTTTTTCAAATACCTCTAGCTATTATTTTATTTCTATTTCAATATAAGTTTATATTCAAATTAATCATTTAACTTTATATAACTTTATTTTCATTGAAATGATTTTCAAAGTGATATAGTATGTGTAATTAATATATTTATCATAAGGGCTAAGTGATGAGAATCGATCTCAAGATCACTTGGATCGGGAGGGGAACTCTAACCACTTGAGCTATCCCTCACTCTTTGTTTGAATAATTTTTGATGTTTATTAAAAGACATTTACAAATAAGTACTTACTAATATGACCACTAGACCTGATAAAACCAAGCCTCGCCTGAAAAAAATCTCGAGTATGGGCAGCACAAAAAATCCATTTTTTTGGCTTTGCTTATTGATATAAATTATGACAATATAATTTCTATATATTTGATGTGTATGTTTTAATTTTATTTGTTAAATATAATTAATTTTCTTAAAAATTATTAGATTTACCGTGCGTGGCACGGATTTTAAGCTACTTGACTTCCCTCATCACTAGTTCAACACTTCAAGGTCTTCAACTCCACTTCTCACTATCATTTCCTCTTTTCGTCTTTCGCTCGTTTGTGGCGCTGCTAAGTGCTAATCATGGCTTTCATCATTCGAAGAAGTTTTTCTGATGTACCTTCAATGGCAGCTTCTGCAATAACGGGTAACAAGCTTTCATCTTTATTTCATGTAGATCCTTCCGAACTTTCGCCCAGAAAAACTACACTAAAATCAATTTCCCAATCTAATGAAGATACCCAATTGCTTCAATGGTTAAGTACTACTTGCAAATCAGGCAATATCACTATAGAAGAAGCAAAATTTTTCTTTGATCATATGATTCATTTACACCCCACCCCACCAATTTCGTCTTTCAATTGTTTGTTGGGTGCTATGGTTAAAATTAAGCAATTTCATCCTGTTATATGCTATTATAAAAGATTGAATTTAAGTGGGTTGATTCCCAATTTTATATCCTTGAATACTGTGTTGAATTGTTATTGTAGTATGAAATGCACTAGTGCTGGGTTTTCGGTTCTAGGGTTGATTTTAAAGAAGGGTTTTAAGGCAAATGTGATGACATTAAACTTTTTGGTTAGAGGGTTGTGTTTAGAGGACAAAATTGGTGAAGCTGCAGGCTTGTTTAGGAAAATGGTGCATTTGGGTTGTAAGCCAAATGTGGCTACTTGTGGGATCTTGATCAATGGGTTGTGTAGGACGGGGAACGCCAAAGCCGCGTTGCGGTTGCATCGAGAAATGGGGAATGGGAAACTTGGTTTTGGTTTTAAACCTAGTTTAGTGTCTTATACTGCTCTTATTGATGGTCTTTGTAAAGCAGGATTTGTCCATAAGGCGAAAACATTGTTCATGGAAATGAAATCCGAGGGTATTTCTCCCGATGTTGTGGCTTATAGTTCTTTGATTGATGGGTTTTGTCATTTTGGGACATGGATAGAGGCGATAGGACTTTTAAATGAAATGTTGGACCAACACATCCAGCCTAGTGTGGTGACATTCAATATGCTCATTAGTGTGCTTTGCAAAGGAGGCAAAGCCAAAGAAGCGAAAGGACTGTTGGAGTTAATGAAGCGGATAGGTGTGCTTCCTGATGTGTTTACACATAATACACTTATAGATGGCCTCTGTTTAGTTGGTAATGTTGATGATGCAAAAGCAGTGTTTGAGTTATTAGCAAGTAGTAGTGACGGTTGTGATGTAATTAGCTATAATACTTTGATGAATGGATATTTTAGAAACCGGAATGCAGATGAAGCTATGAGGCTATATGCAGATATGATTAGTGAAGGAATTAAGCCAACAATTGTAACAATGAATACCTTGCTAACTGGTCTTCTTAAGGGTGCAAGAGTTGAGGATGCTGGAAAAATATTTGGTGAGATAAGAGATCTTGGCCTCACACCTAATTCAATTACCTATAACATATATTTGGATGGGCTTCGCAAAAACGATTGCCTTCAAGAGGCATTGGAACTTTTTAATACTTTAGAAGCTCGTGGGTTTAAGCTGGGAGTCAAGACCTATAACTGCCTCATTGATGGGCTTTGTAAAGAGAAAAACTTTGAAGCTGCCAAAGAGCTGTTCTCTAGATTACCTTCTGTTGGTTTGCAACCGACAACTGTAACCTATGGAGCCATGATCCATGGGTTATGCATGGAAAGCAAATTAGAAGAGGCTTACAGTTATTTTGGAGAAATGGAAGAGAAAGGATGTGCCCCTAATGATTTTATATTCAATACCCTTATGCATGGGTTTTGTAAGAAAAATGAGAGCAATATGGTAGTGGAGCTTCTTCAAGAAATGAAGAAAAGAAAACTTTCACCAGATTTATTCACTGCTTCTATTGTGGTAAATTTACTTTCTAAGAGCGAAGATCATAAGAAATTGCTCAATATGCTACCAACCTTTCCAATGCAAGCTATAGCTAAAGCATCAGCAAAAAAGTCCTGATGATCTGACTAGGCTACAAAATTCTGTCTCTTCTTACTTCCCTGAAAGTGAGATTTATCTGATTATAGAGGAGCTGCTCTCCGTGGCAGATTTGAGCCTATATTTAACAGATTGACATGGCCCACCACCTCACATACCTAGGAAGCTGAGTCTTATTCCTGTAGTCTCAGTGACTTCAATTTTAATATGTACACACAGGCAGTCATTTTCTCAGACAATTTGAGCACATCTGGTTGGGTCATAGGCTGGTTCTTGGTAGCACCTGTCACCTTCGTAGTATGCCAATTTATGGGCTTCATGGTTTCAAGATGATACTAAGATTCCAGGACGAGCAGCACCACTGACAAGGTTGAGGATGCCCCTTACTCTTACCTCCGTCAATTGTAGGCTAAAATAACCTCATTTGGAAGCATTTTAGCTCTCTGGAAAGCCATTGGACCTATGTAGCAGTGAAAAAAATGGAAGCAAAGTGATCGAGAACAATTGGAGGCTGCCTATTTTCTGATCTGAGTTGGCATTACATGATATCAGGCTGTGATGTAGATTATCGCTTGTTTTCTGTAGGTATGAAAGTTTCTTGGCTTTCCTCACATGATTATTGTGACTTTAGATGGATGTGGTTTTCACACTTCTATATCTACCAGAGACTTGCCCTTGGATTCATCATTCATGCTATGAGAACAACTGCGTGATCAAACTTGTAAGTCTACTGGTACTGAGCATAAATCAATCTACTTCAAATTTTCATTTGTGAGTTATGACAGATATTTATCATCTTAGTAGATTATCGGCACAATCAAACTCATTCAGACATTCCCAAATCCCTATGCATGTATTGCTCAGATCATGTATGTTCATTTTAATTTTCTTTTTCTTGCAGTTATATCTGCTATATGAGTTGCATGGTCAGCCTTTTAACGCGATATAAACTGGTTGTTTTTGCTGCAGCTGTGGCAGTGAGTCTTAAGAGAGGAATGCGAGTGTGATGATCAAAGTAGCATAGGTACGAACTCTAAGGTTCACAAAAAGCAAGTCTTAGAAATATTGTTATGCAAAAAAAAAAAAAAAAAAAAAAAAAAAAAAAAAAACCTTAAAGCTATTGCTGCTAGAAATTTACAGTGGCCCTAGCGGCCTTTGTGGGAATAACAATCCAGAAAATATTCAATAGCGAATTGGTTTGCCTGTTACCCTCATCCTTTTAGTTTATCTGGAAGATGTCAGTATTAGAATGGAAGTGTTTGTAATGGCCTCTAAGAATTCTTACAAACTTAGTTAAAGCTTAATTTTTGCTATAAGCTATAAAAAAGTGTGCGTATAATGATATGAGATTGCATGTAAAGTCTAGAATGGTTCTTGGGTGATGAGAGTATGTGATTTTGTTAGTTAGCTTAACTTAACTATAGTTAGTTCTGTAGGTTAGTCATTGTAATTAATTAATTCAGTTATAAATATGGATTTTTTAGAAAATAACACCACAAAAAAACCCAAAATTTGATTATAACACCACAAAAAAAAAAAAAAAAAAAACTTTTATTATAACACCACATAAAAACCCAAAAATTTGATTTCACCACCACTTAACGGATTCTTGGATGAAATCGTTAGTGGGCCCATAATTTGACACGTGTCAATAGCCTATTGGTTTAAAAAATTAAATTAATGAAAAGAATTTCTTTTTTTTTTTAAAAAAAAGCCTATCCCCTAACCCAGCCAGCCCCACCACCTGCGCCACCTTGCCTCAGCCGCCAACACCATAAGCCAGGCCGACGGCACCCTCTCCGGCTCTCCCCCACCAAAACCGGCGAAACCACCCCTACACCACCGAATTTTGCCTTCCCCCTCCCCGAAAACCACCTACGCCGAACTACCCCCAGCAACATCACGCCACCACCACCTACCTCAGCAACATCACCACCATCGTCGCCGAACTCATCTCCCCTGGAGCCATCGTCGAAACCCCAACCCAAAAACCGCCCTCACCTGAGCCCTAACCCGTACCTAGAAACCGAATCGAATCGGGGTTGAGGCTGAGCTGGATACGGTGTTTTAGGGCTAGGGTGGTGCGTCGTTTAGGTGGTCGGCTGGCTGGTTTTGTGGGGGAGCCAGCAGTGGCGGTGGGGAGGGGGAACCGGCGCCGGTGGTAAGTGTGGTGGCTGGGTTAGGATTTTAGGGTTTTTCATTTTTTTTTAGTTTTTTTTTTGTTTTTTTTTAATTCAATATATAACTGACACGTGTATAGTGTGGGGCCCACTAACGGTTATTTGGATGGCGTTTGTAGTGGTGGTGAAATCCAATTTTTTGGTTTTTTTTTTGTGGTGTGACATTAAAAGTTTTAATTTTTGTGGTGTTATAATCAAATTTGTGACAATTTTATGGTGTTATTTTCTAAAAAATCCTATAAATATCTGATTGGTTGTAAGAACACTGTGATTGTAGTCCTCATTCTGTTCATAATTAAATGCTCTCTCTCTCGGAGCTTCTATTAAGCTGCTGTTCTCCATGATTTAAGATTTCTCAGGTGACAATATGTTAACCTTGGGAAATTTTATTGTTTGCAAGACTTTGTTTTACCAACTTTGCAAATCAGAAATTTGCTTGCACAATGAATTGCTTCTGGAATGTTTGATGTCTATAATTGTCTTGATTGGCATGAATATCAAAATTGATGTCTGGGGCACTTGACATTCTTGAAAGAAACAAAAACGCTATGAAAATGTTTGAATTGATGTTAAGTAACTGGAGAGGAGGACCAACTAAGACCCTAGACCCTAGAGGGTTAAAATAACTTGAGGTGTCTTTAGTTCACGGTCACTTTTTTGAGCAGAGTCCCTTCTGTTGCCAAATTGATAATATCAAAGTCTGTGGTTAAACTAGAATTTAAGTGGTGTTAGATAAGGTAGAGTAAAGGAATGGATTCTATTCTCTTATTAAAGCTGTTTGGTTATTTTTTCTAATAATTGATTCCTCTAGCTCTGTTCTTTACACTGCTGCCTTTGCATGACTCTCTGCTTCACATCCTTTTGCATGTCACCGAACAACCTCTCATCTTCTGAAGGTCATACTATCTTCAATAAAGATAACTACTGCTCCTTTCTCTCTCATAAATATAATTGATGTATTGTCAACCATGGTTCTTGGGTCTGGGTGTGGTGAATAGATCAACTCTATGGCCAGATGTGGGCCATATGGTCTTGGTGGTGAAGGACTTAACCCTTGACCGACTTGCTTGGTGTTTTGGATATTGTCCATGCTTCGTTGCAATTTGGTGCGTTATTGTGTTCTCTCTCCTCACTTTCCTCCTGTTGATTCAAATTTTTTTTTTTTCTCTCGTGTCTGGTACTGTTTTCCGTTCATAATATTCTTGTTTGATGATCTAATTTAAGATTTCATGCTACTTTCTCATAAACCAATACAGCCAATTTACACACAGCATGAGAAATTAGTGGGAGTGATGTTATGAGGATGGCTGTAGGCAGTATGATAAAGGTGGTAGTTTGGAGTGGCTTTTGTGAGCAGGGTTTGCAATGCATCTTGCAATGGAGACATTGTGTTTTAAACCTTGATAGCAGAGTCTAGAATTGAAATTTTGAACCAAGCACTATATAGTGCAGTTTATCATTCCATTCCATTTCCAAACTTAAATGATTATCAATGAAATAACTATTCAGACTTCAGAGTATTTGTAACTGATTTCAGAATATTTCGTGCAGTTATGTGCATGGGTTGATTAAAGAATGTCAGAACTTTTTCTTTTGACTTGCAATGGCCAGAACGATTTAGTATCGGATGCCATCTTCTTAGGCTTCAGTCAGTTGAATTGACAAATGCATTAGTTCATAGATAAGCAATATTCAATTCATATACAGAGATGCACAATTCGACCTTGTTTCTTCTTTGATGCAGCAACTTCTATTGAAGAAATCGATAGAGAAGACCATTTCCTCTTGGCTGCATATGGGACAAAGGAGCAAATTCCCTGATGTCTTTTGGGTGAAGTTTTACATGCAAATGCATACCGAAGATTTGTGGTTGTGTGAGGAGGGAGGTTTGCAGTTTGGCATATTTGGAAAAAAAATTCTGGGTTGAGAAAGGCAGTTTTCCCAGCGAGTGACCTTGTATCGTAGGTATGCCTGGTAATTTGTTTCGGAAATGGTGACATATATGGAAGATTCAGTGTGCTCAGGTTAAGGGTAAATTTTCCGTAATCAAATTTATACTGTGAATCTGTAATAGATTTCTTTTTCAGTACAACTGTCTGTGTATTATGTTAACTTCTGCTTGACACTGGTGCAGAAGTATCATTGTAACAATGATATAAAATTCTATAACATTCTCAATCTATAACTTCCCAAATTGTGTATTGAAATTCTTCTTGTATGCCTATATTATGCTGTTGCCTGGAAATTATTTTGACATATCATTTCAGTGGTATTGATAACGAATATTTGATTGTTCTATACTGTTATAACTAAAATTACAACCACACCACAGCACAGCGCTAGGAGCTGCAAAATGTTTTACCTGAAACTCACAACAATCCAGATTGACTGCTGGTGCCTTGGGGGGTAAGAGCAGAACTAGCAACCTTTAAAGGATAACACAAAACAAATCCGACTTGAGGTTCATTACTGAGAGAAATTCAAAGTGGACATGATATGAACATAAATCAACCCCTTCTGACTGAATCTAACCCATTTGCCATATCATGGCTTTTATCTCTATAATTTTTGATCTATTTTGTGAGCAACTTGAAAAATGACACGAAACCAAACACAAACGCGACCCATTCATACAAATCGTCAACTCTTGAGACCTACACACCTGCAGTCTTAGCAGAATTCTAATTCGGACTGATATTGTTGTAGTTAGTGTCCAAGACTTAAACTCTGCAAGTTTATGAGAAGTTACTGACATTGCATGCCTGTCAACCTGTCATATCTTCCTATGATACATAATACATTATACATCTAACATAAAGTTCGTGTACTTGATTATTATTGTGTGATTTAAATTTCCTTCACATTGTGACAAATAAATTAATTGCTATGTAACGAAAAAAAAAAAAAAATCATGTTTTCTGCTCATTTTATAGATGAACTTCCTGAAGAACATGACCCACTTGGTATCATTACTAGTAAAATTCACATGCAATTGACAACTTTCCTTGTATCATTCGAGCAATTTCTGTTTCAAATGCATGGAAGTTGCAAAATGTTTAGTAGAAAAGTTAGAAAAAAACAGCTACTCTATTTATTTCATATTATTTGTACAATATCTATAAATACATATTTTAGAAAAAGTAATGTAATAGCTAATTAATCAATAAATTATGTGTATATGATAAAAATCAAAGGGCTTGTTTTGAAATAAAGAATGTATTACGAAGTTTTTATGATGGGTATGATATATCAATTCAATTTGTCAACTCTTAAATGCTTTAATTTTACCTAACATACAGTACTCTGTTTAATATGTGTGCATAACCTTATAATATATGTACCTTGGTTCAAAATGCCTACCGTTTTATTATTGATCCTTCTTTGAGTAATGAAACAAAAACTTGTGTCTTCAAATTAAAAACTGAAAAAAATACTTCAAATGATTTGCTTTCTTTTGCAAAATTATATCAAGTCAATCTCACAGCTGACAAATTAGATTAATAAAAAAAAAAAAAAAATTGTCAACAATTAAAGCTACAAGATTCAAAGTCCATATATAACAAACAAAGTAATTCTTATTGACTCTTAACACTTCTTGCAACAGCTCACCCTTTGACAGCAGATCGAATGTTCACATTTTCTTGAAACCCAAAACATACAAACCCTGAATAAAGATAAATAATAAAAAAAAAAAAAAAAATTCCAAAGCCAAAAATATTATTGTTAATGCTTTTTTATTTTTAGAATTTTAAAATCACCAAGTCATATATTCACACCTTAACTGAAGATGAGAAGACCACGGTTTCGACTTGAACAAAGGAACCACACTTTGATTAGTGAAGGAAGCATAAAACATTGATTTTGTTAAAGAAACTCACTTTATATGTTTTGCTCGAAATAGCATGCATCTGCTAATGTTGCTAGTAAGGTTATGTACATCTGAACCTTCTTAGAACCTGCCAATGGTGAAATTCATACAGGTGGTTACGTTGTAGACTTGGTAATACTAATTCACCATATGAAGATTAACCTACATGTGTATGTTGAGGGGAATGAAGCCTGGTCCGAAATCATTCATATTAAGAATCAATAACCGAAAGACTTCGAGCCAGACAGCATTCCCCTCAACCATGATTCACAATAAGGAAAAGTTTGAGTTTGAGTTTGAGTGTGAGAGAGAAATGGAATGAGAATGGGAATGAGAATAAGGTCTACTATTTGCTTCATGCATTATAATCTATCAATATTTTTCAAGTTGTAAATTAAAGGTGTGAAGTCCATCCTCCCTTTATATGTAAGAATAGGTTCTCTTTTTTTAAATTTGTGACACATGAAAATAAGTCCACTTTCTACAGCACCTCAGAAAATTGCCTTGTTCACACGCGAAAGTACGTTATTTGATTTTTATTTATTTATTTAATTTTTTTTTTATTAAAATACCTTGTATAATATTATATATATATATATTTATCAGTTGAAAATTTATGCATGGGAATTTATTTATCATTATTCTGACTTATTATTGACATAATTAGTTAATTATAAAATTACTAGTTTGACTTCATTTCTTTTGGTTGTCACTAAACGATAAGTTGGACTACTTCATTTGTTACATTTACATAACTAATAGTTAGGTATTTGTACTCTTTTCCCACTAGCTACTCAATATATTGGACATGTAACAAAAAATAAAACCAGTCTTTCTTGTATATTGAACCGATATTTTATGCACCCTTCAATTGAAAAATACTTATCGACGGAATCATTAAATGAAGCGATTTTTTCAAGAATGATTAAATAATAAGGGAAGCAATTGTATTCAAATAAGAAAGTTTAGAAGGTTAAAAAAGATATTTTTGACATAAAGAAATAATTTGTAATTTTGTATGAATTATTAAGAAGAATTTCTCTACTGTATGAAAATCATGGTTTAAAGAGCTGATATTCAATTCAATGTTACAATTCAAGTAGATTGGCCAATAGTATTGACCCATTCATCAGTATGTTTTTGTACCAAAACCAATTAGAGAGTGTCAATGATGATAAGAATTCCGATTTAGACTAAAGGTGTAGATTCCCTTTGTGCCAATATAATTGCAATTCATTCCAATTTAAGAAATATTACTAATTTACTACCCTATATTATAGTGTCACTATCATTGTTAAAATATTAATAGACCCTTTAATTCAATTTCAACAAAATGAGGTCAGCTTAATTGCTAATTTCAATTATCTTTTGACGGGCTATCAATCTTTTAAAGGGGAAGAACCATGCATGTATTTGGTAGAATTTAGAAACCTTTTGCTTGATGGCCAAATTTTGTATATCTATATGTTTTACCCCTTCTATTTCATAATCCATCTACTGTTAAAGTATACTTTATCTTAATTCTGTATTTCCATTTCAATCCATTCAAAAATAGTAGTCATGCAAAAACTTTTATTCAAGAGGTACATCGTATTGTACAATATACAACATATTTAGTCACTTGACTTTATTTAAATTTAACTAATTTGCATGCGCAAAGAGTTGGTGAATTTTATGATTTATGATGTACAATAATACAATACACCTGTTATATACGAATTACAAGACTTATTTGATCGGCCGAGGAGGTAAGTTGTATGTCTTCATAGCTAAAAGGAATAAAGGATGAATGAAGAGCACAGAAGAATCCAATAATAATACAAATTAATTATAATTTCAGACTAAACACATGCCTTTCTATTCAAAGTTAGACTAGTATACTTGTATAACATAACTAATAAATACATAAAAGAAATTTTAAAAGCTATAAATCTACTGTTATTTTCCTTTTTTTTTTTCAGACTTTTATCCTGTAGGCCTTTTACCTCAAAAGGGCTTGAAAGGGTTAAGCTTGGGATTTAAGCTTGGCATCAAATTAGCACTTCACCTCTTTACTCTAGTGGGAAGTAAAAGATATATTCTTTTTATTGCAGAATCAAAATATTATATTACGGAGTAATTGACATTTTTTCTTAACTTATTAATAATCTAAAGTTATGTCAAACCTTTCAAAAGTACTGTTAATTTTTTCTTTAGTTTTTGTTGTGCTCATTTTTCAAGAATTTTTATTTTCAAACCCACTAATCAAGATTTCAATGACATGAAATTTTTGCTTAAAACAAACAAACAAACAAATTATATTGCTTTATTGTATATTTGTATACAAAAGTCATGTGAGTGTTGAGGTGAAACTGACCTAACTTATTAAGTTCACCATTACTTCAATTTGGTTCCTCTAATGTTTAACAATAATAATTAATAGGTTTAATTTAGAATTTTTTTTTATTTTTTATTTTTTATTTTTTTTTGACAGCAGTAGAAAAGGGAGACTACTCCCTCACCGGTTTAATTTAGAATTGTTACTCTTATAAAACTTTTTTTAAGAAATGTATTTCATTTATAATGTCACCCGATTTGTTACTCTTATAGAAATCTCCCCTTTGCGAATAGAGACCTTCATATACGATTTGGTAAAAATAGGTATATATGTTGTATACAATGCTCGTTGTCTACCAATAAGTTTAAACCAATGTCCATTATAGTTCAAGTTCATCCACTCTTCTATAAACGCCGATATAGTAAGAAAATAAAACACAATAATACTTAATATAGAGTATGTTAAAGTAAGCTAAAATTCACTATCATCATTCTAAACCTTTCTTTGGTAGTGACACAAAAAATTACTTGTTAAATGATACTAGTGCACAGATGGTAACTGTGACCAAGTGTCACAATTTTAGTGTCAATCATCATCATATTTCCAAAACCATTATTTTGAAACTTTGAGCCCATACTTGCAGGGTAAATTGTAGCACAAGGGATAATACATTATTTATAGACAACTTTCCAAAACCATTATTTATAGAATATTTTACTGTGCTTTCTTTCAATAATAATTCCTAAAACATATATGTAATCAGGAAAAAAAATTGACTTTAACAATAGTCAAGCATATTGAAAATGATTAATTATGTCTATAGTCTTTTGGCTTTTGATTCATAATATTGTAGGTTCTTAGACAAAAATGATGGTATGACTAGTATGTAAATCATTATTAACGGAGTAAGTACATTCGTGTATATAGCATGACATAGAATAATAAGGTTATATAGACAAAGAAATATCAAGTAAAATAATTTGGCTTGGTTCGTCAAAAAAAGAAGGTGTAGGAATTTTATTTATACTAATTTATGAAGCTAAACAAATGTAGCTCGAAATAAAAAAAACCTTCTTTGTAATTACTATTTAGTGTATTCACAATCCCTGCTTTGGTTTTTTGTAATTTTATACGGAGTGATAAAACATAGTCATGTAAAAACATGTTGAATTTGTCCATATACTCGTATATAATTTCAAAATACAAGATAAACTTTTTACTATAATACTTGTTAAACTTGTGCGTTGGCAAACAAAGAATCGTGTTCAACTAAGAAATATAGCAACGGAACTGCTATTAACATACAGAGTATCAATTAAAATGGCCAGAATTAGTTGCACTCATGGAAACTCTTGTTGTATTAGAACTAAGAACAGACAGCCTGATACTGAAGTACAATGAACTCTGAAGGCAACTAAAGAAACACATTGCAAGGAAAACAAAGAAGATGAATCATCATACATCTAATTATCTATATAGGAGCTGCACAGGTGGTTCTAAAATGTCCAGTTTGATTGCAACGGCTACAGTGCACAACTCGCTTCACTGGGCCAACACGGTCTTCAGCCCGGACACGCTTTTTCCTAGGACGTGGAGGTGGACGAAGTGATTTAGGCGGGCTCAAGATGATGTCAGTAATACTATTGTTATTGTTATTACCCTCATTCCACAGGGTCTTATCTGGAATAGGGTGAATGGTCTGGGAGTAAGCCTTTCTGTAAGTAGCAACTGTGAAGCAGCTCTCAGCAAACCGATGAACATTCTGCCTACAAGAAAGTAAAGCCGCTACAGCATGAGCACAAGGCAACCCATATGCCTGCCATCCATGACAAAGGCAACAACGATTTCTGATATCAACAATATTGGTACCCTCATGGGATATAACTTCGAATTCAGCTTCATTAGCTCGGAGAACTTGGTAAGTCCGAGCTTGCTCTATGGCTTCTGCCACCTGTCTTTCTGCGTTTGGTACCAGTGTGCTTGCCCATTGCATACTTACCTCACGCCGTTCATTGAACAAAGTCATCAGCTGCCTTCTTATATTCTCCATCATCTGAACCATTGGGAGAGTAGAAGCTTCTAGAATCCATGGGCTTACTGATTCAGCCATACTAGCTGTCAAATGGCCAAATCTCGTCCCTTCAAAATATGCAGTGGCCCATAAGCGTGGTGGAAGCCGTCTGATCCAATAGGCTGCATCTGATGAAATTTCCTCAATCTCAAGAATTTTGGTCTCATACTCGATGACAGTAAGGGCCCGAGCAGCTTCCCAAAATAGATTGACGAGCATGGTATTGTTAAACTCTCTACGAAAGCTTTCACTAAGATGTCGCATACAAAACCCATGGAATGCAGTGGGGAAATTTGCTTCCACCCCCTCAACTATACCCTTTTGCCTATCAGACAAGATAGTAAGCCTTGGCATATTCTCTGTATTCAAATCGAGCAAACTATGCAACTCAGAGAGGAACCACATCCAATTGTCATCAGTTTCCTCATCAATTACCCCAAAAGCTAAAGGGAATAGAGCTCCATCCCCATCATAACCAGCAGCCAGAAGTAAAGTTCCTAGGTATTTGCTCTTTAAGGCAATCCTATCAAGTCCTAGAAGGGGGCGACATCCATTGAGAAAACCATAAATTGATGCTTGAAACGACACAAACAGCCGGTGGAAAGAGTTATCCTCTGGATTGGGAAATACCGCTGCTATACTCCCTGGATTTGTTCGTTCAATCTGTTCAACATACTGAGGAAGGAGTCGATATCCCTCCTCGAATGATCCACGGACAGTAGCCATGATTCGTTCCTTCCCTCTCCAGGCTTGCTTGTATGACAAAGCAATTCCATGAACCCGGTGGATCTCTTCCAATATCTCTTTTGGCTTGCAATTTGGATTCTCCCTAAGTTGCTGCTCCACGGAATGAGCAACCCATTCAACAGTGGCTTGTTGATGGCCAAGATGAGTTAAACCATCACATGTATGATTACTATTAAGGGTTCGAATTGAGAATGTAGGAACACCAGGAAGCTTAGCAGCATGGATCCTCCAAGGGCATCCCTCGTTGACACATTTGGCAGTGAAGCGAGTTTTATCAGACTTGACAGTCTGAATTTCAAAATGAAGGGCGATGGCTGCATCTCTAAGTGCCCTACGACAGCTCTGCACATCAGGAAATTCCTGTCCCACATGCAATTCATGGTCAGGCGCTGGAGCAAGACACCGTGACTGCACTATAGGAGGCGCTGAGTAAATCAGCTCAGGCACCCCAATTTCAAAATCTGAAGTAGGAGCAATGCTCATCTCTTGAGTATGGTTGCCATTAATCTCAAGGCTTTTATCAAAATCATGGGTATCTGAAACATCTAAGTGATCCAACTTATGACTTTCATCTGTATCACACAACTGATGACCCGGCTCCTCAAAATTCCCTTTGTCTACCACCTGTCCACTAGAACCTACATTTGATTCAGCCTCATCTTCATGACTATATCCATCATCTTGATCATAATCACGAGTAACTAATTGCAGCGGACTCATATTATCCTCATCAATCTGGCTAATAGTCAAATGGTGGCTCTGTTCATGAGCTAATCCCAAATCATGCTCATTGTCATGTTGCACATCTAACCCAATCTCATGGTTGTCTTCTAAAGGTAAAGAATTCCCATGCCCTAAACCATGATTTTGACTAGAAATAAATTCATGGTTATTGAAAAATCCATATTCTTGTTTCACATTAGGAAAACCATGACTCGACCCAATAACCAAATCGCGGTCTTCCATGAACCCACAACTAAATTGACTCACACCAAATAGAAATTAATCCTCCATATCACTCTCACTCCTATTTACTCAACAAGACTCATCAAGCAACAGTCAAGCAGTTTCAGATATTCAGCTTCAGCAACAAGATTCCAGCAAACAACACTGAAAACCCAATTACAAACGATAAGTTTAAAACCAATTACAAATAAGATTTCAGCATTACATTTGATCTAAATGAACTAATAGTAAAAATCAATCACAATTCTTCGAACCCTAAATATATTAACTAATTAAGCATCAATTGGAGGAAAAATAAGGGGTGAAAGGGAAAAAATTGAAAAATCCATAGATGGGTACCGAGCAAATTACCAGAAACAGCGAATTCTAGAAGCAGAAATTACAGAATCACCAAATTCTTGATCTGTGTATCTTACAAATTGTAGAAAGATTCGAACTTTATAAAACCCCACCTCAGAAATCACCTGAAAAATCAAAATACAAACAGAATGAGACATTGATTAAACAAAAATCACAGATCTAGCTAACAAAATTGGAAAAAATAAGCACGAGAATATAGAATAAGGTTAGAAAGAGGGAATTAAATAGATTTTGGCGGGCACTAAAAAAAAAATTGGGTAAAAAGAAAGCACCTTATAGGAGGAGGGTAGAGGAAGGGAAGAGATAAATTTGCAGGGGCAAAAGGGTAGCTAAGAATTGAGCAAGATTGTTGGCGATTCAAAGAGAGTTTTTTTTAGGGTAATTGAAATATACATCAAAATTCATATAAAAAGGGGTATTTTTGGGTCATCCCACTACTTGCTCTTTTTTTTGTTCTGTGTTTTCCCTTACTACCCTCGTCAAATTCTGATATGATTGGGAATTTCTTTTTACTTTATTTTTTCTTTGAAATTTCTTTTTTTTTTTTTTCTTTTCTCTCTTTTTTTAAAAGAATCCTAAAAGTTTCTATTGATTTTGAGTTTTAAGTTTAGACTAATACTTTATGTCAGTAAGAGGTTTCTGTGAAAAAAAAAAAAAAGAGTAAGAGGTTGTTTAGTTCATCTTATTTTTGTTTATACGATTCGATCTGATTTGATCTTGTGTGATCTGATTGTTTGATTTTTTCAAACTTTGACCTTATGTATATGATAATAATAATAATAAAAAAAAATAAAAATCAAATTGGGTCTTGTTAGATTTATAATAATGTGAGAAATATCTCAATGCATAATTTAGGCGGGTCCAAAAATGTTCACCAGAGGCTAAATTTGAAGGATATAATGCACAAAATTGAACCAATTTTGGAGATTTCGGAACTTGGTATTGAAAAATTTCTGGATCGTAAGGAATGCATTCCGAGGCATATAATATTGATTGGAACCGTATATGACCATAGTCGGTCACCTAAAGTCGAGGTAGGCTTAAGTTGATGGAGAGATACCTATACATGAACGACTAAGTTAACAATTTGTAGGAAAAGTAGACAATTCCAACCACCCAAATTGCCTCTCAGGGTGTTGTGGGGTTCATGGCAAGCACCCCAATTCCTTGTCTATTTGGGTCCGGAAATGTTGAAAATTGTCTAAAATTGAAAGTTACAATCCACGTTTCAGGACAATTTTGAAAAAAAAAATAAAAAAATTCAACTCTAAAGTGAATGTGTGGAGTTTTCCTTAGGTCAAATAAAAGACCTACCAATATGTCTCTAAAGTCTTGAAAACGAGTTCGATTCAATTATATGACTATTTTAGGATCATGTTGCATAGGTAGTTAAGAGCTGCAACATATCACTAAATTGGTATCCCGGGATCCTATTAAGATGTCGAGAATTCTTCATCTTTATCGAGTTGTCAAATATACCCAAATATATTATCATGTTGTTGATGTTATATCATACTGTATATATATATATATATATATATATATATATATATATATATATATATATATATATATATATTGTACTACGTATGAGTGTCGTGTTTGTTACTCAATACCAAATATTGTTGGTTGATTGCTATAATTGTTCATTCATAATGGAGTGACTGAAGCCATTTCTTTATTATGGAAAAATATCCACAACGTCATAATAGGATTTTCCCCCTTTTATATATATATATATTATAAAATACATCAATTAGTATATTTTACAAAAAACAAAAAGAAATACATCGTCATATAATTTATTACAAAAAACAAAAAGAAATATATCGTCATATAATTTATTGTATGTTGTAGTAGTATGGATATTGATATTTGTAATAACTCTAAATTGTTTTCTATTTTTTCTTCTGATACATTAGAAATTTCCCTCATGAGGAGGGCTTCCTAATATTTATTTCTTCTTACCTTTTCAAAAACAAAAAAAAAAAAAATTATTTATTGGATGTGAACAAAATATGCAAGTACCAAGTCTATATGCATTTCCTCAAGAAAAAAAAAAAATATGCAAACAATACTACCCCTCCATCACCAACAACACAAACAGTCTTCCTTCCCCAATTTTTTACAAGCTTATCCCACTTTTTTTTATTGGGTTTTTACACCTTTCCTTTTTTTTTTTTTTTAAACCTTATTTTGCATTTTAAACCTAATAAATATGGAGTACTTTGTATAAATTAATTGAAACACAGTCAAATCAAGCTTGATGCCCATTTGTTGGATTACACTAAAAAAAAAAGTGTTATGATCCCAGTTACAAAGTTTTGAGCCAGTATTATGATACTGTCAATTGAGAGTGGACACCATTTAAATCTTGAACACTTCTGGGCTTCTGCATAATTCTTTTGTGCATTATCAATTCATAATCAATCATTTTGTTGGCAGTTGCCCTGCCAATCAGCACAGTATAATATATAGCAGAATAATGCTTGAACAAATACAAGTATGTAGTCGCAATACAGGTACCGGCTTTAGTTCAGGGTGTCTTTGTCCCCGTCGCTCTCTAAATACAAAAATATCGCCAGAAATAGTTTTTATACACCAGTCACCAATGTGGCAGACACAGACCCCTATTTTTTACCAATATGGTGGCAATCTAAGTACATATCCTTGCAAATCTAGTTACAAAAATTCAATAACTCTGCTAACACTTCCTCCGCTAACATTTCTGCATCTATTAGCAGTTTGTTACGTAGAGATGATCATGAACAGTGAACCAAAATTCACCCGGCCTATCCTAGAATACAAAAGGTGGAGGGATGGGGTGGAGAATGGGGCAAGATGCCAACAATCAATACTGGTATGTGCTGTGCTAGAAATTGACTATGATTCAGACGAGAAGACTTTAGTGAATAACTTGGCTAATTCAAGCTTACTTGTTATTTCAGGAAATATCTTTTCGAAGGACACACAATTCAAATTACTATCTTTCTCATTTATTACTTTCTTTGAGAGCAAAGTAAATTCCTGAACCTCTGCAGTTTTATCAAGAAGATCCCTCCAAAATTTGTCATCCTCATTTAAATCACCAGCTTTGATAAGTTCCATTGCTTTTGTCAAGGTTGCAACATTCCTGCCAGCACCACAGCCCATAGCTGTGGCAGCACCAACTGCATTAGCTATAGCTAATGTGTGAATCATAGGCATTTCATGCACGAAACCAAATGCCACAGCAGCCACAAAACTATCCCCACAGCCAACAGTGTCAATGATCTTCACCTGCAACATTCAAGGTAGCAACTTATATTCATCTGTTATATAAAGGCAAAACAAAGTGAAACTTTTAAATCATAACAAGTTCGTCAAACCCAATTTGGCATCAAGAACCAGAAAAAGTACAATACAAAATAGGCAGCATCAACCCAAAATGTGAGGAACCCAAACATATGGAAAATTGCTAAAAAGTACTCCTATAAAAGTCTAGTTAAGCTGGGAATTTAATGATATTTTTTTTTTGCTACTAATATGGGGAGCTACAAAGAAAGAACTAGAAAGAAAATTTGATGAAGAGATTTCCCCTAAGTTAACACAGTTACACAGCAGATTTTAAGAAAGAGGAAACATGGCAATATTGTGTGCACCATAGAAGGTTTATGCAAAGAGTAGAGGCTTAGTTTTGTTTGTTTGTTTTTACCCACTGTATATCATTAATCTTGAGGTCTTGGGTGTCTACATGCAGATTGAACATAAAAACATAGTACTCATTGTGCGGAATATAAACAATTTATATCCTAGTCAATTTTCAGTATTTCTTGACCTTCAACAACACATTATAACTTTATAAGTGTGTTATCCACAACATATCATATAAAATTGAGCCAAGAGCAAACCCTCACACAAGTGTTGACAGGGTCATAAACATCACACACAAGTTGATTGTCATTAGATTATAGCTTAAGGCATGTACTATAGGTAATTAAAGTTTTATGAATTGATGACAACACTTATTTCAATTTACAGCTATGTGTGAAGCAATTTTAAAAAGTTAAAACACTAACTTGAGGGATGTCATAATATATGATGTCTGAGAGTGCAAAAATGTATATAAAGGCACAACAAAATAACTGTGAAAGGAACTCTGTTCCCATTTTGAGCTCCAAATGAAATGTGAACAATTGCAACCAAGAACAGATTTCTCTTTCATTTAAACTTGTTTGATGATAATTGTTCAGCATTAGAAAAAATGCGAAGACAATTTTCTACCCCTTTAAAGCAGTATATTGGGTATATAGTGTAAACTACCTTTCACAAAGTTTTAGATGACTAAAATGTTACCTTGTATGATGGGGCACAAGATGTCCCAGAGAGAGTGACAAGTATTGAACCCTTCGATCCCATTTTGATGATGACCCATTTGGTCCTTGACCCTCTTTTGAGCAGCTCTTGCCCAGCTAATATTGGATTCCCAATGCCAGTTAAGGATTCAGCCTAAACAATTGTTTGTATACACACATTACAAACAGGCAGACATGATGAATACAGCAGCATGGTGATGTAAAGCATCTATAAAAAGCAAACAAACGC
The DNA here is from genome assembly GCF_001683475.1 of Chenopodium quinoa. NCBI lineage: Eukaryota > Viridiplantae > Streptophyta > Magnoliopsida > Caryophyllales > Amaranthaceae > Chenopodium > Chenopodium quinoa. Next base: position 2,607,781 of record NW_018743212.1, on the reverse strand, counting down.
ATGCCTAAAGCCTTCAATAGGTCCAATAAAGAGCCATATGAGGTTTTTGCAGAGAAAACACTACATTCAGAACGAGGAATAGATTTAGATGCGTAATGTAGATTACTGGTAAGTTATGAGCTAGACCTCATCAGAAGTTAGAAGAAGAACATCACTCATCTTCAAAAGCTCATTAAGGGCAATTTGTTCTTCAGGAGATCCCATAGATAGAGATTTCCCCTTTGGTCCAGGATCAAAGAAGACAGAAGTCCCAACTTCCACAGCATACTTCAAAGCAGACACTATAAAACCAGGGGAGAGCTCATCAAAACCATACCCATTGACCACCAAAATCTTTGACTCTTTGATGGCCAATTTTACATCCCTTGAGAGCTCATTTATCCAGCTAAAAGCAGGCTCGTCACTAAAATCTGCTCGGCTGAGAGAAAACATACATTCAGTTAACATATATAGCGAGAGTTTAATCATGGAATTTATTTTGTTATGTAATTTCTTTTCATTTGTCTTGAATATTAACAATAGATAATCTACTTTCTAGCATGTTAAACAAATTGTAATCAACCTTCATCACTTCTCTATCTATCCAGAACAACACTTAAGGTACACAAACCTGCAAAAACCATGCCTATGCATAGGATCCACCAAAACCCAGCAAAGGAGGGTTTGATATGCTTCGGTTACACTCTTAACAGCTTCGAGATCATCAACCATCTCCACAAAACCGATTCCCTCATCATGTAGCACATTCTGAAGAAAACTTCCATAGATTTCATTACCCACATGACCAATTGCGCGGCATCGTAGTCCCAGTCTGGCTGCTGCAATGGCTGTATTACAGTGGCCACCAGCTTCCCAATATTGCTATGGGAAAAAAAAAACGATCACCAATGTAAGAACTCAAAAATATAATCAGGAAAATAAATATATATAAAAGTTAATCGAGCTATAATTAAACATTTAGCAAGCAACAAAGAACCCTATATAAGAAAAAGAAGCTTACAAAATCACGAAGTGAAAAATTCTCCAATTTTGCCTTTATGTTATACACTCTAATTCTGGCCTTTTGGAAAACTCAACCTCCATGGAATTTAAGCTTTCATACAAGCAAGGTTTTAAACAAATGATTGAAGAATAAAGGAAGGCCCTAAACTTATAAGTTCTAACATTGGGAGTTTTCCAATATGACTGACATCTTATTCTATAAACATGAACATGTTTCCAGGATTCTACTCTGTATTATATCAAGCAAAGTAGCAAATCCTTCTATTTTTTAGTTTAAACTCTAAAGTTTGAATGCTATTGACCCTCACGGCACAATTAGTAAGTAATTATAAATGATGGTAATGGGAATAAAAATTTGAAAGAAAAATCAATAATTATTTCCATGGTAATGCTAGTTCAAGTGTTCAACCAAAATTATCTCTCTTTGTTTACAAATTAAATATTCATTACCATCTAATACCACTGGGAAGTATTGCTGTATTGCACAACATTTATGAAGAAAAACACATTGGGATGAGAATGCCTTACCATGGACATTAGAATATTAATTTGCTTGCCAAATTTAACTAAAATTCATTCACATTACCGCTATTTATAAGTGGCTACAAAATGGATTGTAAATGAATCTTTGTGTCATGGACTAGTTAAGGAGTAATAAGTTATTCTGTAACTGTTGCCCCCTCCCCTCTAAATCCTAAAATCTTGGCAGCAATAAGATTATACATTAATCATCAGTTGCCATGGCCCATGGATAATCAAGTTATTAGTTAACCAGTAAAGTTTGGAGCTTCTGAATTATCTCCGCGTAGTTTGAAACATACCCAACCACAATCAGCACCATGATCCAATGCCGTTAATATATTGCATTTAATCAAACAAACACAATTTAGCCTTTAATATTCATTTCTTCGTCTTTTCTTTAACTTCTTTCCATTTGAGAATAACATACACTCCATTCTCAACCAACAAAATCTCTTTATCCCCTTTAAATATATACCTATATTTTTTTTGGAGATAAATTGGCATAAGATACTTCATGAAACAGGAATGGCTTAAGCATATTATAACAAAGTAACTGACAAATTGCTCAATAAAGATGTTAATGTTTGTTATCTAAAGATTGTTAATGTAATAATCAATATAAATACCCAAAGAATTAAATTAAAGCAGCAAAAATTAAGCAAACTATTCATTAATAACCACATAAATTCTTATAATTAACACAAAAATGAAAATCAAACAATTTCTTGATAAAATTGGACAAGAAAATGTGAAATAAAAGAAAAAGAAAAATACCTTATCAGGAGGAGAAGATGACAGAGAATCCATGTAAGCTTTCCTTTCAGATAATGGCTTCGGGGGAAGCTGAGGAATATTAAGAACAATGTCGACGCAAAGATTTCCAAGCGTCGCAATATCAACATCTTTAACATCTACATTTCTCAACTTCTCATTTCCAATTGAGCCATTATAATTCGAAGAACTGAGCGAATTTAAGTGATTACTTAGGACCGAAACTTCAATTCCTCTGCAATTAACGATGGAATTTCTGAGGGTTTTAGATGAATTTGATGGGATTATTGAATTAGGGTTTGTGGGAGGGAGGAGAGAGAGTGAGGGGAAGAAGACATTGGAAGAAATTAGGAATTTGGGGGATAAGATGAAGTGATGCATTCAGACTTCACTGATTTGGGGAAGAACAACTCACTCAGCGAAGAAGAAGATGGAGGAGAGATAAAGTGTGAATTGAAGTTCTGAAATGCATGGAGTTTTCAAGCCCAGAAAAGTGTGATTAGTAGTATAGTGAAGTTGAAATGGTTTTTTTGTGGGCTTTTTATTTGATGTATTGAACTAACAAAACTATTTTCTTTTGTTTTTTCATTGCGGCGAATAGGCACGATTTCTTTATTGGATCATTTAAGTCGGGTGCTTGAAATGGCAACACGTGTTGGTGTTTGAGATATATATAGAATAATATTATTAGTAACTTTTATCGGACACTAAGTTAGTTTAGTTGGTTAAACTCTTGAAGGTGGTATCTATCATTGATACAAATTTTTTGATGATGTGTCATGAAAACTGCCTTAAAAATAGATTAATTCACGTTTACATCACTACTATTTATCATTATAAGCCTATAGCAAAAGGTAAGGTACCCTAGTTTAGTAAAGTGGTAGCCAAGCAATGAACGTAACGAGCATTAAGGGCGTCAATCACCAGCCACTTGCTAACTGTATAAACATGGTTTAGTTGAAGATAAGAAAACAAAGAAATGGGATAAGCATATTAAAGAACATCAGCAATGAGGTAGCCAAAAAGGAAATTGTATCGAGCTATAAAGGGCAGCAATCTGGAACAATTGTGGCTGAACACTTAAATACTCAGGTAAATAGAAGGCGTTTTAACAAAACTTGAAAAGTAAATACAGAGACAATTAAAAACCGGAGGGGTAATTGCTAGTTACCATACAAGAGGACTTGATTACATGCAGACCATAGTTACCATACAAGAGGACTTGATTACATGCAGACCATAGTTACCATACAAGAGGACTTGATTACATGCAGACCCTGATCTTAGAATTTTCTGACTGCACAAAAATACTATTGAGACTACAAGGTCTACCTCTCTTTTTTCCTCAGAAAGGTACAAGGTACTGGAAATTTCTCTGTGTAGTCTTGCAAGTCCTGAAAATCATAGTGAAATTTCAGGGCTAAATTGCTTCTCTGAAATTTCCTCTAGTCGCTTTATAACCTTCTGAGCCACATCAGTGTATCTTCTGGCACTGGTTGAATCTGGTGACGATATTACAATAGGGACACCATCATCACAGCAAGTTCTAATGTCCATCTCTATGGGTATCTGCAATAGTTAAAACATAAACTTGTAAAAACATCTTTAAAGGAAATAAAATCATAGTCAAAATCCATCTAAAAACATAATATCTACATATAGTTATATTAGCTTTCAATCATGGGGATATTTGGGTATTTGTAGAGTGGGCTGAGAGCAAAGAATAGGGAACTCAGGGCTAAGTAACAAACACACAAACTGACAAAATGAGGACACTGAGAAGTACTCACATGCGGTAATGTGGTGTGTTGGCAAGGCAGTGTAATTGTTACTGTCAGGCACGATTAGGATTTGTGAAAGGGCAAACTATTTTTCTAGGGACTGAGGGCATAAGATAGTTCACAATCTCATCTATCATTCCTTAACCAACCATAATCTTCACAGCTACACTTTTGGGGTTTCACTTGATGGTCAATTGCCAGACTATTTAGGCCTAGATGACAGATTCCAACAACCAACACTACTTTGAGCCTTAGAGATCAGGATTGGTTATCTCCAATAAAGACAGAAACACTCAATCAGTTGGAAAACACATCATCTCTTCTAGCACAATTAATTCCACGACAATGCTAATCTATTTTTTTACGCAGTTTCCTCAGAACTTCTTGCAGGATTTAGGAAAATCGAGATTAACTATCAGTAGGTCAGGTTTTTGGATGTTGATATTTTTCCCTCGTCAACTCTAAGGGAATATGCGGTTGGTGCACCAAGAGATCTTCCTTATACCATAACTCATAGGCAGGACAGGTAAAAATTTGTGTAATAATTTCAGAAAAAATCATCAAGATATCTAATCTAGCAATTATCATCAAGTGATCTTCCTTATACCACAACTCACAGGCAGGACAGGTAAAAACTTGTTTGATGCTAATGAACTAAGGTTGGTCTTGTAAAACACAAGTTCATCATCAACCAGTATTACACGTAACATGTTTCACTTCCCACGCAGAGAGGGTGAGGGGAAGAAATCAACTGACAGGCAACACAAACAAAATTAAACCCAAAACAATTTCAACCCAAGCATTTGCTGGGAGAAATGGACTTGAGACTTTGACAGTAGAAATACAAAAGAACAATACTAAGATTTTGATTCTTTATGATTCCAAAAAGCAAAATTTAGGACATAGCTTCCTCATACTAAATTTCTCGAAAAGATAATCACTTACATCACCAAGAAATTCAAGAGACAGTTCAGATCCTGTCCTCCTTGCTCCTCCTTCCCCAAAGATAAATGAAGGTTGGCTACAGTGAGGACACATAAAGCAGCTCATGTTTTCAATGATTCCTATAACCTGCAGGGAAAACCAAAGCCCATACATTATTGTACTATCAAACAGATATAACTGACAAGCAACACGGAGATTAATCAGCAAACATCTAATCTCCTTAGTCCCAACTCTCAAGAGGTAAATCGTCCTTACAGATTCTGTCTCAGAGGTACACCATAACAGAAACAGATACTTACAGGTAACCAACTAGACTATAACGGTCCATCAACACGATGGTCAAACAATGAAGGTAAAATTCTGCTTTTATTTATCATGGGATCTACTTATGAGCGCACAAATGGTCATCAAGACCAGAGGGCAGTAAACATCATTTAACCTAAAGGATGAAACAAATAAGCAGCAGAAGAGAGTTTATTAGTTTAACAATTGGTCAGCCTTAGGAAAGCTTGAGTTTTCATTCTTGAAATATATTAAGTCCTATGTACAGAATTTCAACACGTCCAAAAGCATCAATGTTCCATATTTGCTCAAATATTATCACATTAAGCGATTCAGGAGAGCAGTCAATAGTTTCAAAAGAGTTAATCATACCGGAACATTGACTTTGGAGAACATGTGAGCACCTCTTCTAGCATCAAGTAATGCAATATCTTGAGGAGTGGAGACAATTATAGCACCTATACAAGAAAAAACAGAAAAGTTACATTTCAGGGGAAATAATTCAAGCTGGACTTCTAACCTAAGCAACCAAAGGAAGCAAAACATAGTAGTTTAAATGACATCACAGTGAACACTGTGCTATCACCGCCTCCTGAATACCCCAACACCCCACGCGAGGCCAAAACAGAAAGATTCTTCACTACAAAGATACATTGACTTGATTAATCTGCTAAGTTTATTTACTCTTAATGATATAAGTGATGATGCTTTGCATAAGCCCGCAAACGAATGTTGGGTTCCTACACTAAACTGTTAACAAATTACAAAATTAAAGTACCTGATAATTGCAGCCGCTGAGAAATAGTCAGCTGAGCATCACCAGTTCCAGGTGGCATGTCAACCACAAGAATGTCAAGCTTCCCCCAATCAACTCCTTTGGCCATTTTCTCTAGAGCACTCATTACCTGAAAGACTAGAGTCAAGCCAAGATGAAACCCAGAGTTTGATGCCAGAAATCAAAAGCTAATACAAGCATATGATGCAGAATTATGTACCATGGGACCTCTCCAAACAATTGGTGCATCCTTTTCCACAAGCAATCCCATTGACATGCACTTTACTCCATAGTTTTCCTTGGGAATCATCTTCAAATCTAAAAATTCAGCAAAAAAAGGGAAATCATTTATATCCAGTATGAGATAATATGCTCATAGCAGAAAGAGCCCCTCAACCAGAAGAAGATGATGTATGAACTATATAGAGACAGACAAGAAATCAACTAAGGAAAGTGCCTATTTACATGTACACCAAAAATTTATAACATGTTACACAGAACTAAAAACTCACCCTCGGTGGCTTCTGGCTTTCCATGAATCTTCATCATTGTAGGGATAGAAGGTCCATAGACATCAGCATCAAGCAGACCAACAGCAAGCTGACATCTATTAGCAAGGGCAACAGCCAAATTAACTGCAAATTAAATAATCACACAAACACATATCAGCTATATTAGCAAAGTTTCTAATATGAAACTATTCCTCTTCAAAATAAGGTCAAAACATTTAATTAGAATGTCTTAGCAGAAATTACATGTAGTATTTGAAAAAATCCACTCATGCCAGCCACCCCAAAGGAAAGGAAAAGAAATAAATTTTCAGAAACAAGTCTTTGTTTTTTTTTTTTTTTTTTTTTTTTTTTTTTTTTTTTTTTTTAATGATATATGAAACACCCTTATTTCTCCTCCATGAGTGTGACCCAAACTGAAGAATAAGCGGAGGTGCAGATAAAAAATGACGCTAACTAAAATGCAAAGGATGCAACATCTAAAAAGTGAAGACCTAGTAAAGAGAAAAGCCACTTTCTAAAACAAATTTACTCCTCCAAACTGAAATTCTAAGCTAGAAGCCAATATTAAGAGTAATAAAAACATAATAAAAAAAAAGAGCTAAAAATAGATAGATAATTGATTGTCATTACTAATGCGTCAGTGATTATTGTAATTGGTCATAATAGGAGTCACTAGCTTAATACTCTGATGGTTCATAACAAGAGTCAGCAGATCTCATATCTACGTGAACACCACACTGTAGTGGCATCAATGGACAACTAGTTACACTCCATGGAAAAATTATCATTAATAACAATACCAACATCAGAAAAGCTTGTCTGCCATCACTTTCCTCACTGCTGAGTATCTGGACGAAATATGTGAGCAAAGTTCATAGAAACCTTGCATATCATGATATCTACATATATTAACCTAAAACATTTTACAATATGTTCCACATCATTACTCCTAGTTTGGTGCAGAGAAACAAGCATTTCCCCTTTATGTTGCCACCAATGTTCGAAACACCTTACAAAGGAGCTAATATTCAGCCACTTACTCACAATTTGGCTGCCATTAAAAAACTATAATATTGCAATGTTGGAAATCAATCACTTCCATTCCCATGATTTATTTACCCTACAGACAATTTCCATATCAACACAACAAACTCCAAAATTCCACGGGTTGACATCTTAAAAACAAGCCAATGTTTGAGACTCAAGATCATCAATTAGCAATTAAACTACCCTATCAATCCCAACATCAACCAATTACTACACAATGAGCAACCAAGTAAAAATTCATCACAAGGTATCAACAGCCAAAAACCCCAATTCCTCCTTCACTCAACCTAATAAAATTCCAATATAATTTGAAGAGAAAGAGGAGAGAGAATGGAGGAAGAGGCAATACCTGCAGTGGTTGACTTGCCAACTCCACCTTTACCAGAAGCCACAGCTATAATATCCTTAACCCCTGATATTTGCAGCCCTTTTCCGTTTCCAGCCAATGCTGATAAACCCCTAATTCCCACATTTCTCTGCAAAATTCAATTGATTGAATCAATAACCCCCCCCCAAAAAAGAATTAATTAACCCCCAGAGTTTCAAAACTCAATAAATTTCAATACTTTGATAAACTAACAAAACCCAGAAATTTTAATTACCCAATTGTTAACAAAACTATTGATCTTCAATGCCCCTTTCATGATTTCCTTATTTCCTGAAACCCAGTAATTACTAAACAAGGTTTATTAGTTATAAGTACTAGTAATCACAAATATACTAACTTAATCAACCATTGAAAGTAAATTTTACTTGACCATAAAACTAAAGCTGAAATTACCTCGAATAAATTCTGATTTTTGTACTTCTGTTTGTAGAATTTGGTTTAATTTTCAAGAATTAATGGAAGAAAAAAAAAAAAAAAAAGCATTGCCAAGCTCAACAATGGAGTTTCGTACTTCTGTAAATAGGGGGAAAGAAATGGACTTGTTCTCTTTCAGGTTAATCGAATCCAAGCCTGTTTACTGTCATATACGTAAGTGTCGAAGAAGCCCATTGGGTTGGTATGATTTGAAGAAGCCCAACTGCTATAGGGTGCTAACAATGGTTGCACCGTGCACCGGGTGTATATAACAATTTCTTAAAATACATGAAGTTTGTTCATAGGTCTTCAATACAGAGTACTACTACTCTTATCTTTCAAGATTTTAACCAACTAGACTGTTACCATTTACTTTTAAGAGTTTGTAGTACTGTAGTAAAGTGTGCAAATATTGATTCTTTTTTTTATAATATAAATACCAATTTTTAATCCATTGCAAATCAACATGTTTCAACCCTATGACAATTTATAAATATAACCAATTGTACATTGTATAATACAATTACTTTTATATCATGAAAAAAGCTAATAGACACTCTTGTGGTTTTAGATAAGAGAACTAAATGTAAACGTATTAAATAGAAATAAATACTCATAATTACACAAATTGATACGTAATTTTGTCATGCATTCCAAAATTAATACGGAGTTTATTTGAAGAAATACTTTAAATTTTTATCAAATAGTTTAGACTATTGAAGGCGCTTGTTAGCAAGATCCTTATATTGCGTATAATTGTTTTGATTACTGATATGTACTTAACCACTTAGCTCTGTGTGGATGATATTGTGTAAACCATTCAATAAATCAATGTAAGCCATAAAGTCAACATTTGAGAATAATACTTTATAATATCAAGCACCCAATTTTGATTTCAACCACTAATGATCTAATTATTCACAAATCACAATATTCAAATAATATTATTCAACAGACTAAACTCCAAAAGTCTCCCTCACTAGTTGATTGCCTCCCTTTGCTTGTTCCCTTCACACCATTTTCAATTTCTCACCACAACTCAAATCCTTAATCTTCCCCTTTGATGCTACAAGAACCCGTGATTAGCGATTGTGAAACCGACAGCTTGGTGATCGATCACAAATGAACTTGGAAGAGTTGTTGAAGGGGCAAAATGAGTGGAGTTATGGAAAATGCAGTAGGTGGACTAATAGCATCAGAAACTCATGGAATGCTTGCACTACTATTGTCACGTATCGCCGACGAAATCAAGCTAGGATGGGATTACACGAAAGAGTTAAAGGAGCTACAAAGTCAGTTTACTACACTAAGTTTATTATTAGAGGGTGCTTCCTTTCAAACCTACAACAACAATAACCTAGTACATGATTGGCTCAACAAGGTAGCCAATGCAGCCTACGAGGCAGATGATTTACTCGACGAGTGTTCGTATGATGCTTTGAAGCGTAGAGACAGGAATAGAAAGGCTAGAGACAAGCTCAAAGATGGAGTTACTTCTTCATTTTCGCGCTATCATATGGCGCGTAGAGTGAGGAAGTTGAGGAAATTGATAGCTAAGATATATAGTGATGCTAAGGTTATTGGACTTAAACCAATAAAAGTAGCTAGTGCTCATAATAGCATGTCAAGAAGTCATGGTGATGAGGTTGAAAACAGGACACAACAAAACCGGCGACAGTGGGTTGATGATCGGTTTCTTGTAGGAAGATATGAGGACATAACTCGGCTTGTTAGGTTGTTATGTGACCCTAGAAACACCGCGACAGATTTCAACGTTGTTGGAATTGTGGGCTTGGCTGGTAAGTTTATTACCCCAAGATTTATACAAAGTGATCAAATGTTCTGTTTTCTTTGATTCAAAATAGAACATTTGATCACTTTGTTTCTTTATGTTCCAAAGATTACCTTACCATGTTACATATCACAGCTATTTCCTTAAAAACTTGTTAGTATCAAATGCCGAATTAATTGTCATCGATCTTAATCGGTCTAGGCATTGGTCAAACAAGCAAGATCGAATAGAGTAATCAATTCAAGATAGTGAATGTTTTTCTACAAAATGCATATAAAATGGAATTAGGAATATTTTTGCTAATTTTGGTTATTTGTTACTTTCTCTGTTCTTTTTTACTTGACCTGTTTCTTTTCTCACGCTTGTCAATGCAAAACTTTAACGATCAATAGCTTTTATTCTCCATAAGTAAAAATTATAAAAGTTATATATTATGATAGTACTTATTGAGATAAATTCAAAAAGATCCCATATGAATATGTTTTTCCTTACCTATTACTCACAAAAGACGGTCAAATGAGGGGTGGTGAATAGTGTAAAAGTCAAAGCGGGTCAAGTAAAAAGAACGGAGGAAGTATATGTTATCCACTATAAATAGGGGTTTAATTGACACACGAATAAATCATTCTAATCATTTTGTTGATAATAAGAAATAAGTAAAAGGGCTTAAAGATGATCATCACATTCTAAGAAGCTAGTGTTTCTATATTTTCAACTTTTGGTAAGAAAAATAAATACTTGAACACTTATACCTTCTATATGTTCATGATAGGCTTAGGAAAGACGGCATTGAGCAAACGAGTTGCTAAGGCACAAGAAGTGATGGAATGCTTCAATTCTCATGTTATTTGGCTTGTGGTCTCTCATAGCTTTAATCAATCAGATATTTTGAAGAAAATGGTTGAAAGTCTTTACGGAGAGGCTTCAAATTTGTCGGAAAGTCAAGCCATAGTAAATAAGCTTCGAGACAAGCTCAATGGGAAGAGGTACTTACTCGTACTAGATGATGTGTGGGATACATTTGATTGGGAACCATTTAGATGTGCTTTGCAAGAAATTGGTGGATCCAAAGGTACTAGCCTTTTAGTGACCTCGCGAGGCAAAAATGTGGTGGCGAAGATGGACACATATAGTTGTGACAACCATGGTGAAAACGTCATACAAAAGGCTTATATTTATAAGCTACAAGGGTTGAATGAAGATGATAGTTGGTCTTTATTCATGGCGAGGATGAGTGGTGACAATCAAGTGGGCGCCGGTGATGAGGCATACGTGATAGCAAGGAGGATGATAAAGAAATGTGGCGGCGTTCCTCTAGCCATAAGAGCACTTGGAGACTTGTTAAGGGAGCAAAATATAAAGGCATGGAAAGAAATTGAGAAAAGTGATGTATGGGAGAAAGAAGATCAATATGGTATTTTGCCTTCCTTAAAATTAAGTTTCATTTACTTGCCAAATACGGCTTTGAGAAAATGTTTTTCCTATTGTGCCATTTTTGGGGAAGACGAAGTCATTGAAAAGGATAAGTTAATTCAATTGTGGATGGCGCAAGGCTTCTTGCAACCATGTGATAAAATGGAGTTAACAGGGGAAAAATATTTGAACATTTTGTTGAATAGTTCTTTTTTTCAAGAAGCTGAATTGGATGAACTAGGAAATGTGGAGACGTTCAAGATACATGATCTTGTATTGTCTCTGGCACGCGTTGTTTCAAGTGACTCGAAGTTTTTGAATCTAGAAGAGAAGATAAAGATCAATGATACTTCAAGTGGGCTTCGACACCAATCGACTACACTCTTTGAAGGAGAGATCACGGCTACATTTTGTAAGAAATTTCGTACATACTATTACAATCCACGGTCATTTTATCTAAGGGTCTACATAAGTTTAAAATTCTTGGCGCATTCTATGAACTTAAGGGTGTTATGTTTGTGTAATCTAGGACTAAAGGAGTTGCCAGAGTCGGTTGGTTGCTTAAAACATTTAAGGTACCTAGATATCTCAGGGAACGAGTTTGGGATACTTCCGAAAGTGATCACCAAAATTTACCATTTGCAAACATTGAGAGTGTTATCGATTGGTAAGGTATATGGAAGAAAACACTTTCCAATTCTTTCCAAAGAAGTTAGTAGTTTGGTAAATTTGAGGCACATTTGTGCTAGTAAATACCAAGAAATTGGTATACCCTTAGGCTTGTGTCATTTAACTGCTTTGCAAACTATACCGATAATCGATTTAAGAGAAGATTGGGGTGGTAGATTAAGTGAGCTAGGTCCATTGTTTAACCTTAAGGGTACATTGAGCATCCAAGGTTTAGAATGTATACATTGTTTAGATGAGGCTCGAGGTCTAAATTTGGGAAGCAAGTTAAATGTTGATAGGTTAATCCTAAAATGGTCTAGAATTCGAGACCAACCATACAATATGAATAATGAAATAATCCTAGAAGCCCTGCAGCCTCATGAGAGTTTGTCTAAGCTTGAGGTTGGATTTTACGGCGGTACAAGACTCCCTAGATGGTTGATGGAGATGAAAGGCTTAGGAGGATCACCACTATACAACCTCGTCTCACTAAGATTGAATCATTTTACATACGCGGAGGGAAATCTCAATGTCGAAAACCTTAGGTCACTAAGATTGTTGTCAATAAAACAGTGTTACTTGTTAACTGTTACATTTCCAAAACATGGGTTCCAATGCTGCAGACTGCTAGAAGTACTGATGCTAGATGGTTGTAACATTGAAAATCTCCCGAACCTATCGCCATTAACTCGGCTTCGTGCACTAGGCATTACATCATGTCATGGAAGAAGAAAGTACAAGTTAGAGCTAGCAGGGTTGTCTAGTCTCCCCTGTTTAAACAAATTGTACACTGATGAATTGTTACCTATAGACTTGGTGAAAGATAGTCCCCTTTGCGAATCGCTTCGGATATTGGATTTGGGATGTAGAAATTATTTGTACGATGGTAGGGAAACACTTCCTGTACAACTTCAGCATTTAGAGGCACTGCAAACCCTGGAAATAACCGAGTTCGAATGCCTCGAAACGTTACCGGATTGGCTAGGGAAACTGACATCTCTTGAAAGGTTGATGCTTGTTTCATTGCCGAAGTTGAAGTGTCTTCCTTCACAAGATGTTATGCAATCTCTCAACAACTTGAAGTATTTACATGTTAGAGGATGTCCTTTGCTAGAGGAAAAGTTTAGAAAAAAGAATGGAGAGTTGTTCAAAGTTTTACGTGTCCTTGATGTTAGCTGGTATGTTTATTTCCTGTCTCTTTGTTTTTGTTTTTTTAGTGTATAGCAAAAAAAAAAAAAAAAAACCGTAAAGATACATTAGACCAAAGTATGGCTTTAACAAAAAATTTAAACATAAAGATTCATTAGAACACATTAAAAGCAAGAAAAGACCACCCAAAGGAAAAAAAAAAAAAAAGGTGTAAAAATAGGCCGTCCATATATACAAAGGGGAAGGTAGTATTCTAGATTTGTCATAGATATTCTTGTTAGGCCCGGTTCTCTTCATCTTAAAATAATTAATTTCAATTCATTTTAGTAAAAATAATTTAATTTTAGCAATAATAATTTAATTTTAGTAAAATTAATTACAGTTCAGCAAAATTAAGGTGAAGAGAACATGACTTTGAGGAGTATTAAATAATGGGGAAACATAAATTAATCCTTATGATAAACAACAATAGTACTGTTTATCTAGTGACAATACTGTAAATAAGTGCTTAGGATATTTACTGTTTATGGGTGTTGCACTAAAACTGCAATATACACCAAAAAACGCTAATTATTGAAGCAAAATCACTATTTATGTAACGATTTTGCTTCTGATATTATGATTTTACCCCTTAGATAAACATAAACAGTTTATCAAAAAACCAATAGAGGCTTCCTCTTACTATTACGGGATAGTATAGATAATACTATGTATTTTTTTTTAGATGAATTATTATTACAATGAACCTCCACTTAAATTTTTTTAAGACTAATTATGTATATTTGGGCCGCATGTAGGTTGAATAGCGAGAGGCAGGCGTCATCATCAGTTGAACAGTCATTTGTACAAGGTAGATTTAATGTAATATCCGAAAACTATATGAGAAACTCAATATAGACAAATTTGTACTCCTATAAAGGAATAGGAACACATGGAAAATTGTACATTATTATGTAGATAGGAAGATTATTTCATGTTATATAAGTATATAACATTATTATACATTATACATAATCGATATAGATTGATATTTTGAAATTATACATTATTTCAGTAATTTAAAATTCATGATCGGAAGTTATGTTAATTCATGAATCATGATTGATAATATAGAAACTCTAATTGTAGGATAATGGAGGAGAGAGTAAGACGAGCGGAAGATAGACCGGATATTGAAACTACCACAAGATCTCAAGCACCAAATATTGTACTACCTTCCCACCAAAGAGGCTGCTGCAACCTCCCTTGGTTAAAGCTCAATAAACAATTCTTCAAACACATCCTAATTTAGAAATTCCCATGAACATATTCTCACTTTCATCGATCATCACATCTTTAAAAGACGCCGTGTTCATAATAATAACATTATGCTGAAACACCTCTTACTTCATATTCCTAGATTCAATTTTAGAAGTGGTGACAATCTCGCTCCCTGAATCAACAATTTCCCTATTGAACCAATTTCGTCGAATTCCAAGTCAAGAAGATTGACTTTTCTCTTGGTTATGATCGAGTATACTACAGATGGTTTCCTCGTTGAAGTTAAGGGGATGTATACTCAATTCTTGCCTCGAAACCACTTGGTCTACCCTAAGGATTTTGTATTGAAAACGTGTCAATTTACTCAATTATCGTCTGATAGAATCATTGAGCATGGTCGATTGCATTGGTGAATTTGACACACTAACGCCTTGTCTCTCAAAAGACTTGTCACTCACTATATATACGATCGATATAATTATTTCAAGATGATTCAGATTGATGCCCCTAATCTTGAGAATCTATACACGTTACATGGTCTTGGTGGATAGACTACTGAATCAATTGGATCTTGCATTATTCGCAATCTTGCAGTTAGCAAGAGCTTAAAAAGTGCAAGGATTGTCTGTAATGCTAGAATAACGGATGAATGGTTGAATCACATTAGTATTGATACTCTCTCCAAGCTAAAGCAACTCACCTTGAATGGTTGTCATAGTATTAAGCGTGTTAGAATATCAAGTACATCTCTTGATGCTATTGATCTATCTATTAATGGGTTAGAGGAATATCAAGTTTTGGTATGTTTATCGATCTCTTCCTACCCCATCTTTTGTGATAAATGATGCTAGTCGTGCTTCAACAATGGCTAATATTTGGTTGCAAGGGTACAACTACACCCATAATGCTCTTGAGTACGAGAAGCTAGTTAAGTTTCTGGGCATGTTTAATGTCTTGAGAAGATTGAAAGTAAATTTTTACGGGGTTAGTTATCTTTTTTAAAATCTTCTTCTCATATTTTACTATTCCTATTTCTTTTTGCTCTCCCCATATTGAAATTTTGTATTAGTAATTAAAGATATTAACGGTCAAAGATGTACTGTGTAATGAAACCATGTGTTGTACTTGCGATGTTTCTACCGTGTCATTTTTCAAAAAATGACACCATAACATGATAATGTGTCATGTTATAATTGGTCCATTTTTTATTTATTTTTAAAAGTCAAATGTACTATAAATGAATGTATAATTGTAAATACATGTATTTTTTTAAAGAATACGTAATTATGTCTTATTAAAATCATTTTCGAAAACTAAATTTTAATTAAAATTTCGAAGATAAAAAATTCTTCATTGTTCTTCATTCATGATAGTAATTAATCACTCCCATAAACTTGTATAATCTATTCACAACGCAGACCAAAATTCCAACCAAAATTCCGTCCAAATTCATTTACAAATTTCGTTTTAGGGTTCGATTGATAATTTTGATTAATGTAAAAATCACGTTATTTGATAGTTTTGAGAATGAAAAAAGCCTTAGGAGCGTGTATTATGATGATGTAAAATGCAGATCTTTCAATTTTTTTAACGATCAATGGATAACGAGGGTTTGCTCTTCGATTTAGAGTTCGAGTTTTTTTTTTTTTTTTTTTCACACTGTTTGATCCAGAATCGAGTTTTTTGTAATATGTTTGTGGTTAGGTTATTACCTGTATTGAGTTAATTAGATCATTACCTTAAAATTTTAGTTTTAATTTTGTAGTTGAAATTTGCTTGTGTGTAAGGCATTCATCAGTATTAGTTTTGGTCATTAATTTAAAATATTAAGTTTTATGTTTTAATTGGAATCTGCTCGTTCTCAAGACATTCATATGAATTACCTAACAATTGCGTTAGGTAATCACAATTTTACGTTAATCGTATAACAGAAAAATGATTTATGGTATCATTTTAGCAAAAAATATTTATGGGATCATTATCTTATTATAATTTGGAAAAAATATTTTTTGAATTTTTATCATATCATTTTAGCAAAAAATATTTATGGGATCATTATCTTATTATATTTTGGAAAAAATATTTTTAAAATCTTGGGCATATAAATTAGTGGCTATAATTTTGGGATATTCCTGATTAGCTTTTATTCAGTATTCACCATTGAAAGAGGAATTCTTTCTTTGCAAATACTTATGAACAATATTAATTTTCTAACAATATATAAGTATATTATATTATAGAGTGAGAAAGTATATAGATCATAATTTAATATTTTGTCACGTCCATAATATAATAAGGTTAATACCAGAATATAAAAAACACTGTTTTCCTATGTAATGACCAAAGATAGTTTAAGTCATTACCTAACCAACAAACAAGTTCGAAAAAACTTTATTACATTTGTCAGATCAAACAGGGGTTGCAAACAAAAAAAGAATGCGACCACTTCATCTTCTACAAGCTTGATACTCCTTGTTCTTTGACAAAATTGCACAATTTGAGTCCACATAAATCATATTGTCGAACCATTTAAAGCGGAATTCGTCCTTTGCAAATACTGATAAATGAGATTGCTGTTGAGATTTTTTTTTATGAACAAAAACCTAAAATCAAAAACTGCAAAAAACAAAATACAAAAACACAATTTGTTTTCGAAATTTTATCACGACTTTAGTTGGGATTTGCGAATTTATCAACAACTAACATTGAATTTGGGGACGGGGGGCTAATCTATGACATGATTGATGAACAATGATGAACGATTTTAATTTTATGAATTCTAATTATAATTATAAATTCAAAAATTTATTTATATTATAAAAATAGATTTTCATAATTTATAATTATGTATTTTTTTTTAAAAAAAATACATGTATTAAAAAAGAATACAAAAAAAATACAATTTTAATGCATTATGGACATTAAAAATAATTCAAAATGAAAATAAAAATACAAAATACAGGCCAATCAGATTTTGCCACGTCAGCAAATTGTGGTGTCGTTTTTAAAGAATGACATTGTAGAATTTTCAGCTGTACTTGTAATACTTGTTATTGTTTATCTATTGTACAAACCTCCCCTTGCTGTCAAGGACCAGAAACTCAACTATGTTGTGCAGTTTTGTAAGAGACACACCAATATCAATCAAGTTGTTGATGGTCTATTTTGGCTTTCTGCATGTGGTCCATAGACGATTACTATAAACTTCGGTCTCGATGCATCAAAGAAGTTTGAGGTATGAACACTAAAATACGTTAGTTTGAATCCACTTATATATATATGTGTGTTTGGGTCCAAATAACTTTAATTGGGCCTGTTTAAGTGTTTTAATTACAAAGCCTAAAAGCAAGGTTTAACTGAAAATTTTACACTACACCCTGGTGTAGCTTTGTTACCTACACCCCCTCCCCAAGTCACGTCATTTTTGTTCTTTTTTATGTTTACTTTTTTTTCCCTCTTTTGTTATATACCATTGCAAGTTAATTCAATATTTTGAGTTTCAATTCCATGTAAAAATTATTGTACTCGTATAAAACAAAGAGTGTGAAGAGATTTCCATGGTATCAATTATAATAAAGCAATTGGTGATCCTTTGTTTCAAAAAACAAAAAAAAAAACAATTAATAAATCACAAGAAATCAACTCAATAAGCAAATTGCAAGTCTAATCGAAGCAATTACAAACAAATTACAGTTGTTATGGCAGCGGTGGTGGCGAGATGATGGTTTTATGTGACAGCGGTGATAGTGGCGACAACGAGACAATAGTGGTCGTGTGGTAATGAGGCAACAATGATTATTGTGGCTTAATTAGTTGAGTGGGTTAGAGGGGGAAAGTGCAAAGGATTAAGAAACAGGGAAAATATAAAGAAGCTCAAATCACCATTGATAAAACTTGCTTCTTATTTTAATGAGAATTGTATATTTTTTAAATTTTTTTATAAACAGTATACTCGTATAATTTTATAATTGAACATATAATATTTTTAAAATGAACATATTTATTTAATAGTTGTAAATGAACATACAATTATATAATTGAACGTATAATATTTCCAAAATGAACATATTTATTTAATGGTTGTAAATGAACATGCAATTATTTATAATTGAACATATAATATTATAAAAATGAACATATTTATTTAATTGAAGTATTTCAAAACTGAACATATTTATTTAATAGTTGTAAATGAACATACAATTATTTATAATTGAACATTTAATTAAGGAGCATTATCATTGATGAAAAATGTATAAAATTTATAATTTTTGTACTTGTTATTGAAATTTTTTGAAGGTAGCACACACTCCTTATTGTAATTGTATGTAAGAATCATTTCCATGACAACTACAATATAGCACACACTCTTATTGAAATTCCTTATTAAATTTGTAAAATTAACTACTTCATGATATAATTGGTGCTTTAATTAGTAGTATAAATATATGTTTATCATATATCAAAATTCTAATAAATGTATCTTAATATGCAATTGATCATATAATATTATGTGATTGAACATTTATCAATTAAAAATGAACATTTAGTCATTTATCAAAGAAGTTTCCACTTCAAAATATAAAAAGAACGAACATTAATATGTGAATGATCATGTGCTAATATATAAATGAATATTAATTATATTAATAATCTATTAACATGTGAATAACATCGTACTAATATATAAATGAACATTTACCAAATTAAAAATGAACATTCATAAAAAATAGAACTTTCCACTACGAACTAAATTTACAAATCTATACTCATATGAAATAGATTAAATTATCTTGAAATTTGTGACAATTATACTCTTTTTTTAAAAAAATTTTGAGTCCAGCAATTTTATAAACTAATAACACACCACAAATTTACTTTTTTCCCCATTTTTTTTATAAAAAAAAAATAAAATTATATCATCATACTTACGTTGATACATTTTCAAGCTGGATGTTTCTTTTATTTTCATGAAAACACAATTGCAACAAAAACCAATAAAAAAAAAACTAGGACATTATACTTGTGTTTTCATTTCAAAAATCAACAAAAACACTCACAATTTCGATTTTTGACTTTGCTTTGGTATTTTTTTCCAGCGATTGTGTAAATTTGTCTCATATATTAGACATTATGCTAGACTATTATAGAGAATTATAATTTTTTACTGAAATTTATTAGCAAATATTGAAGATTTTGATGAGAAAGAAAATGGGGAAATAAAATGCAAAGAATGAAGAGAGAGAATTTGAATGGTGGTTCATTTTTTTTTAGTGTAGTGTATGGGGTATAGATGGTTACTGTAGCAACTTGCAAGTGGATAATATATGGGAAGTGAGGAGTTAGTGGGAGGAAGGGTAAAACGGTACCGTTTTGCATGGGGGTGTAGGTAGTAGACCCTACACTAGGGTCTAGTGTTCACTAATTAAGGTTTAACTCTCTCAAGCATGCCAAGTCAGTCAGGCCCAATCAGCGTGACAAGCCCACTTGACTTTAAGGCCCAGTTCATCTATTAAGCAAAGATATAAAAGTCTTCAATTGTCTCTTCTTACATTCATCCACATTAAGCCTCAAGCAATTAATTCTCTTGCATAACTTTCTCTCTCTGACACTGTATTGACTCCGGCATCAGAGGGGCCTTCTTTG
Organism: Chenopodium quinoa; assembly: GCF_001683475.1. Taxonomy (NCBI): domain Eukaryota; kingdom Viridiplantae; phylum Streptophyta; class Magnoliopsida; order Caryophyllales; family Amaranthaceae; genus Chenopodium; species Chenopodium quinoa. The sequence continues at coordinate 2,587,413 of NW_018743212.1, read as the reverse complement.
GCACAACCCCCGAGGTCAATTTTACGTGTGTTTACTGTGCAGGAAATCCTCGGCCCAGTCATAACTTGGACCGAGTTCAGTCTTCAACCCCAGAAAAGGGCCTATCTAAGGTCCTATTGTTTTAACCGGAACAATATATATAGTTATGGCTGATGAATGACATTTACAAGTTTGAGTATGAGCTAGTTCGTACATATGTTTAATTTCTTTGCTTATATCTTGCTGTTTTAGCTTAAATATCTGATAATAGTATTGTTTCAATGATTTGTGATTAGTTTGAGTACAAAGAGGACGACAATACACTAGAGAAGTGTGGTTATTGTGACTATCTTCCAGTTAGATGTTGGCGGCATTGCTTAGATAAAGTGACAATCATAAATAATGGACTTTTGAAAAATAGTCCAATTAGTGCTAAACATGATGCTGAACTAGAAGAATTCTTCAAGACCGCAACACATCCTCGGATCATTGTCGTAAAGATAATTTATTTGTGACTTCCCATGAGAAAAGGTTTTGAGGCTTGTTGATTGATAATGCTAAACAATTATTTTACTAAACTGAAATTATTTTTACTGAACTGAAATTAATTTTACAGAACTGAAATTATTTTTACTGAATATTTTTTTTATAAGGTGAAGTGATGGTTTATATAACCTTAAAAGTTGGGTTATAAGACTTAATGACTTATTTCTTAAAAATGAGGCTTATGCTTAAAAGGGGTGAAGATTTGGTATCAATTCTCTTTAATTTGCCGTATCAGAATAACAGTCATACTTGTATTTCATATAATCATCGCCGCTGAGCCTACTTCTAGCTATGTTCTATTTATGACGTTTCTACAAATTTTTGTTTTTGAAAACAAATTACATATAAGTACGAGTAATAAGAACAAGTGCTCTGAAAAAAAGAAATTTCTATAATCAACTTTACTCTGTTTTTGTAGCATTTTATTTTATTTTATTTTTTCATACCCATATTCTTGTTTTTCTTTCTCATACCCATATTTTTAACTTTTCACACATAAAATCATTTACATTCTTTCTAATTTTCCCAATCACTGATGAAGTAGCTATCGTATTCGATAACTTTCTCCGACGAAGAGAATTGCTCTTTAAAGCACTCACCGAGGATTCCGACGAGCTTTGTAAACAATGCAATTAAGGTTACTTCTAACTTCCTATTATGGGTGTTTTTATCAATAAAATTTTCTTTGATAGAAATGAATTTTTTTTTTTTTTATTTATTATTATTATTTTGTATGGTATGAGTTTATGACATATATTTGTTCAAATTTTTATGATAGATTCTTATTGAATTTTTGTAATATGTTTCAATTCTTGCCACTCTTTACTGTTCAACTAATTTATAAAAACTCTATACTGAATAGCTAAAAATAAGATCTAATTTTCAACTAATTCTCTAAGCTAAAAACCTCCTAATTCTAAGCTAAAACTAGGTATTTAAATCTAAAAGGTGTTCGTACAAACATAGCCTCGGGTCTATTTATAAGAGACGAGAAAAGCGAAAGCAATGTCTATATAATGTATATATAAATATAATTTTATGTAATTTGTTAATATATAAATAATTATACAATTTGGTTGAACGCACTCATAAAAATGCTAAATATGTCACTTGTATTGCTTTTTCTGAGCTCGCAATTTCTGTAAAAATGGAAAACACTAATCAAAATTCAAAAGCAAGGAATAATGGCTGAATGTGATTTCAATAAAAAGTAAAGAAATCGAAGAAGATGTGTGTTTTTGATAATTCATAAGTTGATTGTTTTTTTTTCCCGACTTATTTTAATTTATTTTTAGAATGCTCGTAAACGACTTTGAGTGTAATACCGGGGATGAATTGGATTGGTCAATTAAGTATTGTATCATGCGATATGGGGGAGTTTTGGTAGCTGAAGATTGTGGAAGAATCTGATTATAGTGGTTTGACAGCGTACAAACAAATCTCTCATATTGTTCTAATGTTAGGATGAGACACAGATGATTTCATCAAGGGTCATACAAATGAAGAATCCAGTATAGAAATTAAAGGATTTAGGGGTTTTGGAAAATGCATCTATCATGTATACGCGTCAGTCACATGCACGACCCTGTTTTTGAATTTTGAGAGTATTGTATTTCCTTTAATTTGACTTCAAGTAATTATTCTAGTTATTTCTTTCACTTTTCCGTTTTTGTTGATCAGTTTTGTTTGTTTATTATTTTGCAAATATGTGTTTATTGATCGATTAAATACGAGTGACTAATTTTTAATTTATGTCTTTCGTATTATATGTCGACTCAATCAAATTGATTGTTCTATTTTTTAACTTACTTGCAGTGACGTCTCTAAGCTACAAATGGCTCTTGCACTCTACGCTGAGGCATCTACAAGCTAAGCAACGTGGTTGAGAATGAAAGGAAATTACGTGGAGCGTGCGAAAATCCTAAAGATTTTTGGGTGAATTGTGTTGTTTGCAAAGAGGCATTTCATGGCAAGTGCGTTGAAATAAACCCTGCAGAAAGCTGAGAAAATCAAATAATTCAAATGCAGAAAGTGTAGCAAATTAAGAGGGTATTGCAAGACACCTATCGAGTGATCAGATCAGACTATATACTTGCTTAGTTGCTTGTTGTCAATGAAACAGCGGCTGTAATGATGATCGGATATTCTCAAAAACCGAGTGATCAGACTATATACGCATGTACTACTTGTGTGCGGTTGTACGCTGCCCTTTATTTTGATACAAGATTTCAATTGTTTTGAGGCTGAATCCGATCGGCCAACATGCACCTGATTGCATGCATATGTATCTGCCTATGTAATTTTTGACTAAGTTGATTTGGTTTTCTTGTAATCCTCAAAATCTTAGGAATACCAATATACCATACCATTGTTTTGCAAGTGCAAAATATACTTGTTGTCTTATGCTGCTCATGGTGTCATGTTATGCATATATCATCTCATGACTTGCATGTTTTGTTGCTGCCAATTAAAGCTCTGTAATCAAAGTCGTGTCATAAAATACGTATAGTGTTAAGGTGCAAATAAGTACTAGTTGTTTCTATCACCACAAAGTTGTCTCTAAGTAGTACATAGTACAAGGAAAACTTTGGTGCTACTAGCTAGCCAACTAATAATCATAATAATGGATTTAACATATTTACATTTTTCATTTCACGTGATGTCAACTTTAAGTAATTAAAAATAAGTCTAATATGATGTTAATTTTTCATAAATGAGTATTGTTACCTGTGACCTGTCAAACAAGTCATCAATTGACTTATATAATAATTAACCGATCAACTAAATCAAAATTAACTTAATTAGTTAGCAAAATAATTTAACAAATTAGTTGCAAAATTAACTTAATATGAGTATAAAAAAAAAATTCTAATTACAATAAATAATTTTGTTAAAAAATTAGGTTATTGGCCTGAGTGTGGGAGACCCTGGTGGCCTGGGTTCATATTGGCTAAAGTGGGGGCAATGTGGATAAGGGGAGGGGGCTGGGTGTTCGACGGCATGGGTTGGGGTGGAGGTGGCTGGTGGTCCTACAGTTTGGGGAATGGGGTTGGTTGATTTTTTTTTTTCCTTGATAATAAAAATAATAGATTCTTAGACTTTTTTATTTACTTTAAAGTGATTAGATTAATTAAACTTTTAAAATACCTCACTAGTAATGTTTTGATACATAGCATATTAACCAGTTAATAACCCATACAACCGGTTATCACTTAATATTGGAAGAGAGGTAAAAAAGTTAGGCTTATTTTTAATTTGAATTAATTAAAGTTTAACTTAATACAAGTCTACATATACACTTGCTGTATCATTGATTGGTACGAAATTAGAAGCTGGAGGATTATATCATTTATATGGTTTTGATAACATGGTAATTATACTTTAAAGCATTCCTAAGCTTCCTAGCCATGATTGCTTCCTCAACATTTATAATTATATAATTATTTATTTTGCAAATGGAGTAATGTAAGCATTAATTTTCAACATCTAATTCGGTTATTGTAAATATATAATGAACTAAAACGTGCCACGCCTAAACTAATGGTACTATATAAAGTTCTCATTCATGGCATATGGAGAGATATGGGTAGAATCATGGGGTATGGTACTATAGTTGTATTAATAAAAACAATTGGGGACCTTTATCTATCTATTAAAAAAATATTAAATTTGGGGAATAAATCAAGTTAGCAATTTGAGAAGAGAGTTAGGTTTAGTGTTTACTTTATACATGCATTTATATATAGAGATAGCCATGTGACAAAGACAAGGTACAGTCCAAAGAAAAGTTAAACCTTGTCCAATTCTAATTATATCATCCATTTGGGTGACCTAATCCTAGCCATGTTCTTGATAATCTTATGCAAATATCACCCCCTTTCCCTTAAAAAATTAGGAAAAAAACACCTCAAATTTCAATTATTTAGAAAGTTTGGTTGATTTTTTGGTTGAAAGAAATATATCAATGCAATAATAAAAATGAAGATGGAAGATTTCCTTTCTATGCTATGAGACATGTAAAAATGTTTAAGATTAGGATTGAATTTTTTTTTATCATTATGACCGTATATAATTTTTTTTTTTTTTGACACAGTGACTATGTATAATCAATTATTACATGTAATCAACAATCAAAATTAATACTTTGTATATCAGTACTAGGTAAGTAAGCCAGAAAATTCTTAATGAATGCTCATTTAAATTAAATATCGAATCTTATCTATATTATTGCGTTTTATGACAGTCAGTACCCGAATACAATTAAATTTAATGCAGTATCATAGATCATGAGTCTCATTATTACTCGAAGTATGAATTAAGGAAAGTATTAAAAACCAAACAATTTTTATTTGTATTAAAAATATGGACATTACAAAAATTAATAACCAAGCAAATACAAGTACAAGTAGATTTTATTTTATCTTATATTTGGGCCAACAGTTTTGGTGTTGGTTGAGGTTTAACGGTCAGTCGATTTCTCACAGCCCAAAGGATGTCTTTGTCATTCCACCCCACCAACAAATTTCTTCATTTTTAATCTTCAAAACCTTCCATTTTTATTCTCCTTCCCTCTTCTTCCTTCTTTTTCGTTCTTCACCTTTGATCCATCTTCTACCTCCATTCAATCAAGGTACTCTCTTTTTCTCTCTCCTCTTCTTTCTGGTTTCTTCTCTTTCCAAATATCTTAGCTTTTATCGAAATTTTATTGCATTTTTATTTCTAAGTTAGCAGGGTTTCTTACCTTTTCTACCTTTGATGTCTGAAATTTGTTTGCATTTTGAGAAGTAAATCACTTACTATTTAGGAATTTTCTTGATAGTATCATCTGGGTTTCATTTGAAATTGGAAATTATGTAATGGGTATATTGTTTTTGGAATGTTTGAGAAATTGGGCAATGTTATATTGACTTTTAGTACTTGGGAATAATTGGGTTTTTGTTAATTTCTTGTTTTGATGGGTGAATTTGTGATTGAGGTGGGATTTATATTATTTGGGTGTTTGTCATGAGAGTTATTTATTTGGTTAGTTGATTGACTATTTGTGTTAATTTAGCTGAATTTTGATGATGATGATTATGTTGGCTTTTGAGAACTGGTTTATAGATTATGAACTGTGGCATTTTTGGTGGTTTTAGGGTCTGATTTTGGGATGGGATCATCATTATCGATTTCGGAACGTTGGAGTGCAGGTTGTTTACATAAGCTGGATTGTCATTTGGTTTTCCCAATTGAAGTCATTGGTTCATTGTAGGAAACCCTTGTAATTCAAATTATATGGCTGTAAAAGGATCCTTCCCAATTAAAGTGGATAGCAATGTACACGGATTCGCCCGCGTGTTAAAATCAGCTGCGTGCGAGTGGTTGTTGCTGTTTCTCTTGTTACTTGATGCAGCATTTTTGTATTTCCTAAAAAAGTTTGCTCAATATTGTGAACTACAATTGCCTTGCATATTGTGTTCCAGGCTTGATCATATTTTAGGAAAAGAAAATCCGGACTTTTATGTAAATCTGCTTTGTAATAATCATAAGTCAGAAATATCATCTTTGGTTTCTTGTCATAACCATGGTAAACTTGTTGATGTTCATGGAATGTGTGAAGAATGTCTGTTTTCGTTTGCAAAGAATGACTCAAGGGAAGAAGCATACAAAATTTTGGTAGGTAAGTTGGGATCAGAATGTATTCAGAAACCATTAGTAAATTTGGATATTAATTCTGGTTCTTTGACCACAAAGTTCTGCTCATGTTGTTCAAAGCCATGGAGATCTAGACCAAATGTGCAGAAGATGGTTCAGTCGAAATTACCTTCAGCACTTGTTTCTAATCCTGAGATTCCTCCACCAAAATCACCTGGACATAGATGCCTAAACAGTCAACAGGGCTTGAAGAATAGAAGGGATAGGTTTTCGTTGCCAACTAAGCCTCTTGTCCTAGGAAGTAAAGATCATGATTCCTTGTCTCATGTTGGGTATACTGAAGTGAAGATCAGTTCAGACTCTGACTCGGATTTCCCATTTTCTGATGATGATGATCTGATCAATGTGCCTCGGAACCGGAAAATTAATGAATTTCTATCACGACAGGGCTCCAAGTTTACTCCGAAGAGTCAGTATGCTGATGTTTTCCCAGCAGTGCAACGTCAGAAATCAACTCCTGCCACTAGCAATTTAATGTTTTCACATCTTGAGCCTGAAAAAGGTGAAACGACCACTCCGAGGTTTATTTCTAATGGTGATTTAAGGAAGGGCCTTGGAGAGCTAAACTGGCAACAACTTATAAAAAAAGCAAGTCCTTTAGCACCTGAGCTTGTGTCATTGGATGATATTCCTTTATCATCCAGTGCTCCAAAGGATTTACCAGCTATATCAGCAGATGAAGGTGACAGAGTTTCTCTCTCAAATACGCTTGATGCTTCTGGTTATACAGATTTTATTTCTCACAAAACTGCTTTGTCATCTGAAAATGTGCAACTGCCAGCTAGATTATCAAAAGAGAATTGTAAGTCCATAATGCCTGTACCTAATTCTTTTTGGTTTAGCTTGTTTAACTGTTGCAATTTCATCTGGTTTATAGGTTTGTGCTGTTTATCCAAACCCCTAATTTCTTGAATATTGTTTGTTAATTTTTATAAAGTACTTCCAGGTATCGAAACTAAGGAAATGGGTGACACGGGACTTACCTCTGCCATCAACCATTGGGAATCTATTGATTTGAATAGCACCTCAACTCTTTCGTCAAGGAAGGATGCTGCATTTGTGCCTAATAACAATTCTGTCATTGGTGCAAGAGACCTTGCTCCTATTATTATTAAGGACGTTAAAGCTTCAAACCTTTTATCAGAAGAAATTGGCAGTAGCACTTGTAATGGTAATGAATCAGCTGAGAAACCATCTGTTTCAAAAGTATCAGACACCCAAACAGATTCATCATCAAGCAATATATGCCCTCCAGTGAATGGTCACTTTGATGAACCACGGATGATTCAAAATCCTAGTTCCAATGATACTCTGATGCCTCCAAAATCTCCAGGTATGGAGAGGTCTCAGTCCCTTGAATCACTAGAAGAAAGTGTAAGTGAAATTGAAGGTGAAAGTCTTGTTGACAAGTTGAGACGACAGGTTGAATATGATAAGAAATGCATAAAAAATTTGCACAAGGAGCTAGATGAAGAGAGAAATGCATCTGCAATTGCTGCGAATCAAGCTATGGCTATGATAACTAAGTTGCAAGAGGAGAAGGCTGCTCTTAACATGGAGGCTCTTCAATATCTGAGGATGATGGAAGAGCAAGCAGAGTATGATGTGGATGCACTGGAAAAGGCTAATGAAATGATTGCTGAAAAGGAGAAAGAAATACAAGAATTGGAGGCAGAGCTTGACTATTTTAGAATAAAGTATCCAGAAGATTTTCCTGAAATGATTTAGGAAATTTTGTTTGCAGAGGATGCACAAGGCTCCTACTTTGAAAGCACTGAAGTTAAGAGTTCGTAGAATTGAAGATATTATCACACTGCACATCCTTATATGTCGTACAATATCTGGAACCCTGCTGGGTAAATTTATTCCTGGAACCTTTCTTGCTTCATTAGTGTTGTCTTTGTGTCTCTTTTTATATATTGCAGTATAGGTTGATTTCATAGATGTTTTCAGACTCTGGAACAACCTTATTATGAAAATGGCTAAACCACTTATGCTGACTATCTAATTCATGAGTTTCTTAAAAAGTAGTTTGAGATACTTAGTTGGCTAACAAAATTAGATAGGGTTTTGAGCAAAATTCAGCAAATGCATAGTTTATTACCAATGTTAATATGATGAAGTTTAATGGAGATATTATATACATATTTGTGTATGTTTATTTATTTATTGGTGTAGAGAGAGCCACATAGGGCAAATGATGTAGATGAGATTCGATCACGGGTCTTGGTTCTACCCTTAAACTTTAACCAAGTTAGTTGACGTCCACATATATGTGTATGTTTATGAATATATACAGATTTGAGTTTCTCAATCTAGATTACTGAAGTTCTTACTTTGCTACTGTGTTTTGATGTTGGTAGTATGAATCCAATAGTTTGTACTCTGTACACAACATTTACACCCCTATATTGGACCAAATGAGTGATCTTGTTATTTGACCTTCAGTTTTTTCTGTAAACAGATTCGTGCTGGAAACAGGTGGACAAAGAAATTGAAAGCATCAGCTTGTTGGGAGTGATTTTGAGGAGAGGCCATGCTTACTTTCAGCAGCTGCTTAGATGCTGAGATGATTGCGTAAAGAAAGTTCTCATTAAGGTATCAGCTCAATACTTTGATGAAAATGATCAACAAAGTCTGCCAAAACCTGTGCTAGTCTTTTGCATCCTCATTTTTTGTCTGAGGTGTGTATACATTCGATTAATGTCATTGAAGCAGCAGCAGCGGCATATCTTGTGGATATTCTCAGAACAGAATTATCAGACTGTATACTAGTGTGCATCTCTTTGATATGTTTTCAATTGTTTTGAGGCTGAATCCAATCGGCCAACATGCACCTGATTGTATCTGCCTATGTAAATTTTGACCCCATTGATTTGGTTTTCTTGTAATCCTCACAGCTTAGGAATACCATTTTTTTCCCAGCTACAAAGTATACTTGGTGTCTTACTTAGCTAATAGTGTCATGCTATGCATATATCGTCATGACTTGCATTTTTCTTTTGCTACTAAATTACTGTAATCAAAGTTGTGTCACAAAATACGGTAATAAGGGGCAAAGCAGTGGTTGTTTCAGAACAGCACAAAGTTGCAGGTCATGTAGTATGGAGACATAATATACTAGGAAACTTTGGTGCTTCGGATATTGTGCTCCATCATTTTTATTTTTCCATTTCTTACTTCTCGATGTTCTCGTGCAACATAGTTTCTGTAATACTGCGCATGTTTCATACTTATATATGGAGTATTACATACAAATATACAATGTATCAAGTAGACAAATGTAGCCAAGTTTGAACTCTGAAGTAACATTGGAGTCTAGTTTCTCATATCTTCATGGGTGCTTCTTGGAAAGCAGTAATCCGTCATTGTTTCTTTTTTCTTTACTTGACTTGATTAGAACCACAAGTAAAAGTCTTTATTTTTCCACTGTTTAGGTAATCATTGAAATCTTATTTTATTCACTCCAAATTGTTTATAAGATTTTACAAATCTATAACTATATACTAAAAGCAAATAAAAAGTGACATGTGTCAGCATTTGGTTAAAAATTTTCCCTCTTAAAAAATTATGTTATTATTTTTTTTTTTTTTAAGGAAATATTTTATTCAATATATCTTTTTCTTCCTATTTCAATTCTTCCACATCTTTTATATTAAGAAAAATAATTTCAATGTAATGCAATATTTCTGTCCCAAATCAATAAGTCTTTTAACAAGTACTAATAGAAAAATAAGCAAATATATTATTAAAAAGATATTCATATTGTATATCATACGGTCGTGCGGGTACAATTTAAAATATTTATTTAGAAAATTTTTAAAAATATGGAACTTTATCATATTTTTTTAGAGGAGAATAATTTGTAAGAAAATTATTGATTTATAAATTGTTGTAAATTTTTATAAAATATGGTAAATCCGTGTATTGCACGAAAATTAAGCTAGTATATATATATGTGCAAGTTTGCAACCTGCATCGTTAAATTTATAAATTACACTATTCGTAAAATTATTAGATATGTAAAATTAATTACTCTGATTTTGAAAAAATCGGTCTCACACTAACATAATTGAGACAATAGATTAAAATTTCATTATCATAGGACAATGTAATATTGTCTCACTGTAATTATGAATGACCAAACTTATATGTATTCTCACTTGCAAAATCAAAATTTGTGTTTTTCTTGTCAACAATATATACCAAAGGTTTTGATATTTCAAAGCCTAGATTGGGACGTGAAGTGGCATTTTATTTTATTAATTTATTAATTTGCTACAAATTATATGAACAAATACTAGTCAACTAAGTTTCTCTCAAATTATATTTAAATATACATTACCTTACTAAACTTAATTTATCTCATAAAATATCCTCCACAACCATGTTTGAGCTAAGCAAATCACCTCTTCCTTCATTATGGCTAATCCTCCCATTGCTACTTATACTCATAATCAACAAGTTTTTCTCCTTCCAAAACACGAAAAACTTGTCAATCTACTACCACCACATTCCCAAAATCTTACCCTATTATCGGTCACTTGCTTGCCATTTATCAACACAAGGATGAGAGGTTCCAATGGTTCTCATCCCTTCTACTCAACTCCCCGACTGGGACCATCGTTATGAACCACCCTTTCGGATGGTGGAACATCGAAACTAGCAACCCGGCCAACGTGGAACACATGCTCAAGACTCAGTTTCCCATTTACCAAAAGGGGCCTTATCAGAAGTCCATTCTGAAGGACCTTTTAGGGAATGGCATATTCAATGTTGATGGTGAGATGTGGAAGTCTCAAAGACAGATTGCTAGCTATGAGTTCAACACCAAATCGCCACGAAATTTCGTAGAGACGGTTGTTGATACCGAGCCTTTTAGGGAATGGCATATTCAATGTTGATGGTGAGATGTGGAAGTTTCAAAGACAGATTGCTAGCTAAGAGTTCAACACCAAATCGCCACGAAATTTCGTAGAGACGGTTGTTGATACCGAGCTTTATTGTTGGTTAATCCCAATCCTACAGGAGGCTGCTAGGAATCAGACTGTCCTTGATCTGCAGACATACTAAAAAGGTTTGCGTTTGACAATATTTGCAAGATTGCTTTTGGTTATGATCCAGAATATCTGTCACCTGCTTTACCACAGGCTAAATTTGCTGTTGCTTTTGAGGATGCTGCGATGATTAGTAGTGCGAGAGCCAAATCACTTTCATCAATCCTGTGGAAAATCCGTAGGTTTCTTAATATTGGTTCAGAGAAAAGGCTAAAAGAAGCAGTAGTTGAAATTCGAGGTTTTGCAAATTCCATTGCAAGACAGAAAGAACAGAAAATGTTCCAGAATTCACAGGAATTATGCTCAGCAGAATCAGATGACTTACTGTCAAGATTTCTTAAATCAGGCCACTCTGACGAGAAATTTGTAACTGACATCGTTATCAGTTTTATCCTTGCTGGCCGAGACACCACATCAGCCGCTTTAACATGGCTTTTCTGGCTGCTCCACAAGAATAAACACGTAGAAGATGAGATCCTAAGAGAGATCAGCAAAGGCAGGGGAAAACATAAAAACAAGACAGAGCATGTTTCTGTTTTTGATCAAGTAAAAGAGATGGTTTACACTAATGCTGCAGTATGTGAGAGCATGAGGCTCTACCCACCAGTGCCTGTAGACGTGAAGGAGGCGGCCGCCAATGACTTGTTGCCGGATGGCACACCCGTGAAAAAGGGAATGTGGGTGGGTTACATCCCTTATGTTATGGGGAGAATGGAAAGCATATGGGGCCCTAATTGGGCTGAATACAAGCCTGAACGTTGGCTGGAAGCGGAGGATGCAGACAATTCTGGGAAAGGGAAGTGGAAGTTTGTGACAAAGGATCCATATTCGTATCCAGTATTTCAAGCTGGGCCTCGGGTTTGTCTGGGGAAGGAGATGGCACTTTTGCAAATGAAGAGGGTGGTGTCTTGTATATTGGAGAGGTTTCGGGTGGTTCCGGCAGTGGAAGAAGGTTTTGAGCCTGTCTTTGTTCCTCACTTGACTTCGGAAATGCAAGGTGGTTTTCCTGTAAGAATTGAAGAAAGGACAGTATGAAATGTTACAAATTTAAAATATTAGCATATGTCATTATGTCATGGCATAAAAAGATTAGCGTATAAAATATTTAACGTATAAAACGGAGAACAAAATGAGATTATAAAAATTTCTTATTGAGACAACTAAACATGTAATCAATTTCAGTCACAACTCACAAGTACCTCTATAATATTCAATCCTATGAATTAGCACTCAAAACGTACTCTTGCTGGTTAAACAACCAATACAAAGCAATTAAACAAAAATTTTATCCAACTAGTATGTGGTTGTATCAAAAGCTGCTTCATATATGACTCAAACTTCATCAGATATAATATAAAATAACAACCTATAACCTATAGTTAAGAGCAAATACGAAGAGATTATTATGAAGATAACTTTTATGAAGGAATAATAATGTTACTTGGGTGGTTCATGGTTGATTTAGTGATTCGACGACTTAAAAGGCAACTGCAATCAACTACAAAGTACTAATTAAGTACTTATTATTTTCATTTTTGTTTTTATACTGTAGTTTATTTAAGTTCAAGTTCCCCTCTTTTTATTTCAGGTGTAGGTGATCATTCTAGTGTCCTCACAAGGTCAAAGGCTCATGTTTATGCTTACAATGGGGTTCGAACCCTTGACCTTGGTGTCTCCACGTCACATCAACACGAGCACATGGTCACTCACCTCCTAGCTTCACGCGCAATCAAAACACCAAGCAGGCGCATTGCCTCACTACAACAGCAGCAAGCAACCCTGCTCTGCCCCTGTTCCCTCACCGTGGCAATACCCAAACGACCAAGCATTTCCTACCAACCTTCCTCATCTTCTGACTCTGCCAGCAAGCTATGTAGAATTAAACTACCAATTTTTTTTTTTTTTTTTTTTTTTTTTGTAAGGTTGTACCCATGACGCATGTTAGAAGGTTTAAGTTACTTAAATAACAGATTGCCAAAGATACTTCGTGCAATATATATGCATCAAAAAAGAGGACTTCCATATACCATCTTTCCTCTTAAATTTATATTTTCTCCTTCATATTTGTTGCCAAATTACTTAAATAGCAACAAACTACTTAGAAATTGCCTAATATAACAAATCATGTTTGAGCTTGGCAAGTTGTTGACTTCATTTTTGGTAATATTTCCGTTGCTCCTCTTGTTCTTCATCAAGAAGTATTTTTCTACCCAAACAACGAACACATGCCAAACTACAACCATCCAGTTCCCAAAAGCTTACCCTTTGATTGGCCATTTGATCACCGTCTTGAAGTTAAAGAAGGATCAAAGATTTCAATGGCTCATAAGTCTAGTAGTCAACTCTCCAACCTCTACATTTGTTGTTCAGCGTCCGTTTGGACGAAAGAACATTGTCAATTTACCAAAAGGACCCTGTCTTTAAGTGCATTCTGAAAGACCTCTTAGGGGATGGTATATTCAATGTTGATGGTGAGATGTGGAAGTTTCAAAAGACAAGTTGCCAGTCATGAATTCAACACCAGATCCTTAAGGAAGTTTGTCGAGACTGTCGTTGAGGCCGAGCTTTCTGATAGGCTGATCCCGTTGTTAGTGTGAACCAGGTTCATTTAAGAGTTTGTATCATTTTTTTATGGTAGTTTATATTGGCTATCCTTACTATCGACTCTAGTCATGTTTCTAATAAATAAAGAACAAATGGCTCAGTATAAATAAAGAAACGTGATATTCACCTATTTCTCATCATTCTAAAATTTACTGTATTTCATAACTTCATAAGTACTATAATCAGATTATACAAATCAATTTTCCCAAACAAACTATCTATCATAACATCATTCTAAAATTGCTTATATAATGTATAATATAATGAATAACAAAGAAGCAAATATATTCAGAGTCGTTGTGGTCAAATGTTTCATGCCTCATTGCATATGCCGAGTTTTGTGTACAACTGTACAAGTGTGAGACTCATGTAAGTATATAATACTGTTTAAATTTATTTTACATTTTTTAAGGGAACTATAATTTTATACAAGTACTTAATTACTTGTTGTTGAGCCATTTGATTATTGTTTCTTGCACAATTTTCTGTATTTAATTGTCAGGCTACTTGGAATTTTTAAACTTACTTCAAATAAGAACTTCTGAACTTGTGCCATTCCAAACTACTTGAACAAATCTTCAAAACATTATAAAATATGCTCAATAAGAGAGGATCTTCAAACCTCCTTTCTTTTCATCTACAAACTCGTGGTTCTCTTTCAGATTTGTGGTCATTTTCCCAAAAACACTCAAAAGTTGACAAATCATAAATCATGTTTGAGCTTGGAAAGTTGTTAGCCCCGTTTTTGCTGATCTTCCCATTGCTTCTCTTGTACTTGATCAAGAAGTTTTTATCCATCCAAACAACAAAAACCTGCCAAACTACTAACTTCGAGTTCCCCAAAGCTTACCCTTTGATTGGACATTTGATCGCGGTCTTGAAGCAAAAGAAGGATGAAAGATTCAGGTGGATCGCTAGTCTGATAGTCAACTCTCCATCGTCCACCTTTGTCATGCACCGTCTGTTTGGACATCAGAGCATCCTTACAGGAAACCCTGCCACGGTGGAGCACATGCTCAAGAATCAGTTTCCAGTTTACCAAAAGGGCCCTTTCCAAAAGGCCATTCTCAAAGACCTCCTAGGTGATGGCATATTCAATATTGATGGTGAGATGTGGAAGTTTCAAAGACAAGTTGCCAGTTATGAATTTAACACCAGGTCCTTGCGGAAGTTTGTTGAAATAGTGGTTGATGCCGAGCTTTCAGATAGGCTGATCCCGTTGTTGTCTGATGCAGCCAAGAACCAAACAGTCCTAGATTTCCAAGATATACTCCAAAGGTTTGCATTTGATAATATTTGCAAGATTGCTTTTGGGTATGATCCAGAATACTTGTCACCCTCTTTACCACAAGCAAGATTTGCAGTTGCATTTGAGGATGCTGTGACGATCAGTAGCCAACGATTCAGATCTTTTTTCCCTATTCTATGGAAAATCCGCAGATTTCTTAATATTGGGTCAGAAAAAGAGCTTAAAGAAGCAGTCACAGAGATCCGGAACTTTGCCAAAACAATTGTTAGACAGAAAAGGCAAGGGGTGGTGAAAGATTCAGAGTCATTAGAACCAGAAGACTTATTGTCAAGGTTTCTAAAATCAGGCCACACTGACGAGAAATTCGTCACTGACATCGTTATTAGCTTTATCCTTGCAGGACGAGACACCACATCATCAGCTTTAACATGGTTTTACTGGCTCCTCCAGAAGAACAAACATGTTGAAGAAGAGATCTTACGAGAGATCAACAAAAACAGGGGAAAACAGAAAAATAAAACAGAACATTCCTCTCTTTTTGACGAAGTCAAAGTCATGGTTTACACTCACGCTGCATTATGCGAGAGCATGAGGCTATACCCACCAGTGGCATTAGACACCAAGGAGGCTGCCATCAACGACGTGTTGCCAGATGGCACGAAAGTGAAAAAGGGTACTTGGGTATCTTACAGCGCTTATGCTATGGGAAGAATGGAAGGTATATGGGGCCTTGATTGGGCTGAATACCGGCCAGAGCGGTGGCTAGAAGTGGAAGATGAAAAGACAGGGGCAGGGAAGTGGAAGTTCGTGCCTCGAGACCCATATTCCTACCCGGTTTTTCATGCTGGACCCCGGGTTTGCCTTGGAAAGGAAATGGCAATCTTGCAAATGAAGATGGTGGTGGCTGGTATCTTGGAGAGGTTTCGGGTTGTTCCAGCAGTGGAAGAAGGAATTGAGCCAATTTACGTTGCGAATTTGACCGCTAAGATGCAAGGTGGTTTTCTAGTAAGGATTGAAGAAAGGACTGTATAACATGTAAGCATGGAGAATTTCTAAGTTTAAGCACATTAAGAAGATTCTAAGAGGTTGTGTTATTTTAAATTACTTACATTAATTTTCAATCATTTTAGCTCCAATATAAATGCATCAAAACATGTCATATGGCTATGTCATAGTGTGAAGGGTATTTAATTTTCTTTTGAGTTAATAGATTAAATTTCAGTCCACTTACAATGGAAAGAAAAGTATGGATCATGCTTAAACAATATATGAGGTGAAACCACAGTACCACACTGAAGATAATAAGAAAATAAAGCTCAAAACAAGAAGTTCCAACAGATAAACTACATTGAGCAGCACTGAAATGAATCCTGCTGCGAGCCTGTGATACATTGACCAGACACCACTGTTCCCAGGACCCAAGCTGCACACTTGTGAGACAGAAAAAGTTTAACCTGGCTGAAAAGATTTGTGCTGCAAGCACATGTGCTGGTAAGGATTGGGCAGTGGGACAGGTCCAGCTCTGTCCAGCCCGGGTTCTGGCTTAACCCAAATCACCAGCCAGGTTAGCCCACCTAATTATTAGCTTCTATTACTTCTTTATAAAGTGGACTGCCTCCCAGCCCCATTGCTTCGTGGTTGAATCTAATTCCTCCAAACAGACCTGACCCACCTCCTAAACCGGCCTTTGGCCACCCAACTAATGCCAACAAAAGTGAATTTGGTTGAAATGATTTTACAGGCAACTTCAGAAATGAAATCCATTTATATGACAGTTTAGTAGAGTATTCTGCCAATGACTCTGGCCTATAGAAGTTATGTAATATTTCATTAAACCTAGTTCTGAAATCACTTCCTATAACATGGCCACACCCGACAAAGCACTGCCCCAAAAAACCTCTTTCTCAAAATGCTACAATCACAGATCCCTTTATTCCAACCAAGAGCAGTTGCACAAGAGCTTCAATAATGCTTAAAATCCAAAGAAGCATCACTCGATGACTTTTTTACAATCAAACCACAAATGCCATATTCCCTTAAACCTTTTCTACTGAAATAATACGACCACAAAAATTCCAACACCACAATTTTAATGGACTGCCACAGCACGAGACACCAATTATTGTAAACATGCACCCATCATGCTTTTCGATTCCTTTCATGATGCAAAATCATTAATTAACATCAGCTTGCTTCATTGACCCCATTTGCTCACAATGAGCACTTAGAATTCACAAGCCACAAGAGAAGGACCTCATATCCTCAAAACTTAAAATCTGGATCATCTTGATAGCCTCATTTGCTCATACACAGAAAATTAAGTTTCAATTCAAGGCGTACAACGCCATTATCCTCAAAACCTTAGCAATGTCTACTTCTAGACCCTTCTCGACCAAATGTGGAAATAATCCGGTGGTGTCTATAATTGTGGTAGGAGGACTTTATATCGTTAAAATAGTAAACCGGTATCAAATTTCTATTTCTCAATCATTCTGAATTTTACTATCTAGAGACTTATAGTACCCGAACTTGCCCTCTGATCACTGCAAAGTCTCACCTTTCTCAATCTGATATACAGTCCAGGTCGTTTATTAGGCGGTACCAGAAATCCTACAGTTGCCAATCTGACCAAGCTCCAATGTGATCTTAACTTCAATCCCTACATCAATAATTAATACAAAATCTATGTTCTCCAGTAAACAACTACAACAAATAAAAAGCATGCAAAAACAATCAAAGATCAGAGATAGCATGCAAAATAATTATTGTTCAAATTTCCCATTCTTATTCTACTCAATCCTCTTATTTAATTACCCTGTGATAACAAACTCACCACTTTAAGCTGCAAAAATGATTGTAACATTGGTAGATAAATCAAATCAAATTACAATTTAAATTCTTGATCAGAGTTTAATCGGTATTTAACAAGCATTCTTAAGTCTGATTAGGCCGATTAGGGTTTCCATTTTTATCAACCAAAATTATACAAGTAATCAACATTCAGCAATAACCAAAATCACCTAATTTCCATTAAAATTTCCTTCCTTTCATCAACTTCCGATTAAAATTGAAAACAAACAGTAATCAATCAACAGATTAAACCACCCTTCAATTGTAATTACAATGAAATTAATCAACCTTTCATCCAAATTTTCGGGTGAACCTTGAAGATTATAAGCCAATTAATTAACAAAATCTCGGAAATTAATTCAAAGATAAAATCAAAATCAAGCAAGGGTAGAAATAAATTGCAATAAACAATAATTAATAACTCGGATTAGAAAGAATTTGAGATATACTATGAGTATGACAATGGCGTCTTCTTTTGTTAAAAATGATGACGAATGCTTAGGAAAATAAATTGATTTTCGCAGTCGAAGATACGAGGAATTAGCTTTTGGAATTATTTTTTGAGTATGAAAGATGAAGATAATTTTTGCCGAAAAAAAAAAAAAAAAAAGGGAAGACGAGGAGTGAGTTTCAGTGAAGCCTGAGTAACAGTAACGAACAAACGAGGGAAATGATATTGCGGTGATCGGCAAATGGTTTTTTTTTTTTTTAGTTTAGTCGGCTACTCTCTCCGTATTTTATTACTGGCTCCACTTTTATTTTGCGTATTTTATACATGTTTAATTTTCCTTTTAGAAAACTTTTGATAATATTTTACTATTTTTCTCCCCGGTCACCTCATATCACATTTTTAATATTTATCATATTATCTCTCCTCCCTACTTATACTCGCTTTTGCTTTTTTAAAAAATTTTATTACTTTTTTTTTTTTTATTTTAACCAACTCCACTTCTATCATATTTTATTACTTTTTACAATTTCTCCTAAAACACTGCACATGAAGGCATAGAGCAAGTAAAAAATACAGAGGGAGTACTAGATGTGTTTGGTTGTTAACTTTTTTTTTTTTTATTGGCTTTTAAGCCGATTTTTTCAGCCAAAAGTTAATATAGCCAATAGGAGTAGTTTTTTTAATGACTTGTTAGCTCACTTTTATTTTCACTAATAATCAATTTATAATCATGACTAATTTTGTCACACTTTTGTAAACATCTGACTTAAACAGTCAAATTAAAAAAGCCGATTCAGATAGCTAATTCTTTTTAGATGGTCAAACAAGTCAAACAAATCAGCCAACAACCAAAGCCAATCGTCGATTATCAAACAACCCCATTGAGAGGGAAACAGTGAAATGAATAGTAACAAGTGATTGAACGAGTTATACTTATTATGTTCACTTTAGTTGCAACACTTCTTAAATTTACATTATTCACATTTTTACACTTGAACTTGTTTATTGATTTAATTATATGTTGGATAAAATATAGTAATCGAATCTTATTGTATTTGTCTTGATTTATATATTCACACTATCTACTTTTTGTATATATGTATTTGTCTCGATTTATATTTTCACAGTACCTAAATTTAACTAGAATAAGTATCTTTTGCTATTAGGAGACAAGATTACACCGAGTAAAACCTGAACAATATTTTTATTCCAAATGTACTTGATTTACATGCAATGATGCAAGATCACAAATGGAAATTACATGAAACAAAATCAAAGATGCATGTGCAAAAGATCGAGTGCATGCATGCATAGAAAAAACACACACATTTAGATTAGAAATTAACTTGAACAAAAAACTAGAATTTCACCAAAACAACCTTAACATTCCCACGTACTAACCCTCAAAACATAACCTTCAACTCTAGAGACACATAAAAGTATAACCCCTAAAACATCCATAAAACTACTAATAATTCATCAAGGATGGGGTACAAGCCCACTAGTTGCAGCACTAGGAGTACAACCCCCACCAGCACCCCCACCACCAAGGCCGCCACCGGCACCACCGAGGCCACCACCAGCACCACCGAGACCACCAGCAGCACCACCGAGCCCACCAAGTCCACCACCACTTCCACCAAGGCCACCAAAGGGCATAGCCCCGAACCCCTTATCGAAACCACCTAAACCACCAATAGGGATAACACCGGCAACTCCACCAATCCCTCCAGCTGCTCCAACTCCTGCAAATGAGATAAAGTTTTTCTCATCACTATTCACATCACCACCCTCTTTTGGTACACCTTTCGCCGCTGCCTCTTTCGTTGGATCAACCGTGTTCGTGTCTGTATCAACTAGTTTAGTACCCGTACCACTAGTACCATTTTTAGGATCTACTATTACCTCGTTATTTTGATTCTCAATATTTTTAGGTTTTGGTACTTCTCTTGCGTTAGCATGCAACACTACAACTAGGGCTAACACTAAAAACACACACCAAAATGACCTAATACCCATTTTATTTTTTCTCTCTTTTACTAAAATGGGTTATTTATTTATTTATATATTTGAAGGAAATGATAAAACTTAGGGTTATACAAGCTCATTTTATAGAGGAATATATTTATAAACTAACGGTGCTGAAAAAGTTAGTTGAAGGTAATAAAGTGACCATAAATGACATTAAGCGAGCTGCATACATTGCATGTATATATAATGTTGCATGCAATATTAATAGCAACAAGGTCGTCTTTACAGTTCAGCATTTTAGTTTATGTGGTTGCATGCATGAGAGTTTCTCGTTATCGTTGAAAATTGGGACGTTCGAGGTTCTTATAGCTTGACACTTGGTGCCACAACACAACAATAATTCATTCAATTTTTTTCTAAGAGTTGAGTATTTGCCCAGATGATTTTAAATTATTATTAATAATAATAATAATAATAATAATAATAATAATAATAATAATAAAGTGATTATATTTTATATTATATATTTCATCTTCGTATTTAAGTATATAACTAAGTCAAACATTGAACAAATTAGTTTTTTTTTTTTTTTGTTTTTTTTTTTAGTAGTTAATTAGTATATAGGGTTCGAATTGGATGTCTGTGTGTATGAATGAGTAGAGTTTTTATTTTTATCATAAATTGATGATATCAAATGAGAAACAAATGAGGGAGAGTCACGTGACATGTAGCCTTTATTTGGAATATTTTAAGTATATAGTATAGATATTTTTGATAAAGTATAAAATATATTCATGGGCCTCAACTATCGGCTTAAGTTTTTGGTTGATTTGGTCTTTTAACATGGTATCAAAGCCAACTTAAATTGGAATATTTCGCGCAGAGTATACGGGAGGTTCATGTTGTATCTTAAGCCCAAAGGGTTCTCTTGTAAGGGGGCGTGATAGAGTACAAATCAAACAATATCTCAAACTACGACTCTATATGTTCTTTTCCGCACTAATTATATAATGAGAATTTTTTTGAATCAAAGTTTTGAAAGAGTATCATAAAAATAAAAATAAAAAATCCCAAAGGTAATAGGGTTTGGGCAATGAGTCATGGTTTCATGGGTGGGCTATATTATTTTTTGGGGCTTCCTTTGTAGCTTTAATAGATAGTAAGTCTATTTGTTAAAAAAAATTAAGGGGCCATTAACGAAACCCTAAGAACATCATATATATTTTTGTAAAAAAAATCTTGAGTTTCTAGGCAACAAGGTAAGATCAAGGTTATATAATTTTTTGATCTAAAAAAAATAGATGAAGGGCAGGAGTGCTTTGAGATCAACAACTACTTTAGGCAAAGTAGTTGAATCTATAGCCTTGGCTACTGTATTTGGTGGGGGGTAAGTATTCCATGATGATTATTATTATTATTATTATTATTATTATTAGTATTATTAGTAATTTAGTTTTAGTTTTAGTATTATTATTAGATTTTCATCTGATTAATGTAATTCTTTTGTTATGCAGGCTTTATTTCCTACCCCAATCACCTTATAATAACGATTTGTTTATCCCGGCAGAAGATTTTGTGGAGTGTTTTCGAAATCTTAAAGAGGAACTTCGAAAATATAGAGAGGGAAAAAAGGATAAACAAGAAAATTAATCCATGATATGATGATTGATGATGCCTTATTTTGTTTCTGAATGTTAACTAGTATTTAGCCCGTGCGATGCACGGGTTAATTTTATTGGCTAAATAGAAAGTATATGTTTTTCAATTAAAGAATTTTACTATTGTATGTTTAAATTGTTCTCAGTTTTTTTTTTAAAATCAAAACATATGTAAATATAAATTATATTGTATTTTGTTAGTAACATAAAATACTACATAAATGTAATGCGATATATTCTAATCCAAAAAAAAAAATTACATCATATCATATGTAAGAAATACAAATTTCATCAAGCAAAAAAACCATATACTAATACATACAGGTTTAACCCAAACCCAACGTACATGTGATGGAAAACA
Source organism: Chenopodium quinoa (assembly GCF_001683475.1). Taxonomy (NCBI): domain Eukaryota; kingdom Viridiplantae; phylum Streptophyta; class Magnoliopsida; order Caryophyllales; family Amaranthaceae; genus Chenopodium; species Chenopodium quinoa. The sequence continues at coordinate 2,564,993 of NW_018743212.1, read as the reverse complement.
TTAGCTAGCCTACCTACATATGGATGCATTAAATGATAAATTGAAAATACAAAATAATTTATAATAAAATCATTAAACATTAATCAAACACTTATACTTCTAATTAAGATTTTTATTATTTATGTTATTTTAGTTAATATCAAGAAACACTATTCTTTCAAAAAAGAAACAGTATGAGAGTACAATGAAAATAAAATTATTTGTACAAAACAAATCATATGAAATTCTTATTAAATGCTTCCAATTGTCTCTTCACAAAATTGATATGTTGTACTTTCCATCCAAATATATTGTTCCTTTGTTGAATATTGAATTTTTCACCTAAAAACACATAAAATCACCAAACATATCAAATCAGCGTTACTTAAAAAAAAATAGAAAACTGAAAATAGAAAAGAAGATCAAAATCGATTATTAAAGAGAAAATATATAGTGGAGTAGAATGTTAAATTTAGAAAAAGATTTTACAAAAAAATAAAACTCAATATAGAGTCTAGCTTATGTGCAACTGAACATTTTGAACATTAAAAATAGGTACTCATAATTTTATTATATAATGAATGTACAATGTAGCATCAAGGAAAGAATACAAATAACTACTCTTCCACATGAAAAACATCATATTAGCAATAAGTGGAAATAACAATTTAAAAACGTAATTAAAATTAGATCAAATAAAAAAAAATTATTTTGCAAATCCAGTTCAAATTTACAAAATCAGTACTAAAAAACACAATAAACGAAAATCATAGACAAAAATGAAGTAAAAAATAAATAAATTTAATTTGAGATCTTAAAAAATGAAAAGGAAATATATAACAAAATAAAAATATTGAAAATAGAATTATAAAACTCGATCTTTAAACATTGTAATAGAAAATTAATTATGCAAATCTCTTAAAAAATCCAAACAAAATATTGATACACAATTCTTCTTAAAAAAACGATTAAACACCAATCACCCAAAAAATCATAAACAAATTTCAGAAAAAAAAAAATTGAAAAATATTAGAATCCTACATAAACATAATAAAAATCGAGATCTGGAAAAAAAAAAGTGACACATGATAAATTTAAAAATATGAAAATTCGTGGGAAAAATTATCTTTGAACATTGAAAAAGGAAAAAAATAAATACAAAGTTTTATAAAAACTTGGACCAAATTCTAAAGTGCAATTTGTTAAAAAATGATTAAATATCGAAGCAACAAAAAAGTGAAAAGAAATTTGAAAAAAAAAACAAATTATAAATAAAGTTGAGAAAACATACGTTTGATTGCACCCTTAAATTCAATACGCTATTATTTTTTGAAGTTTGTTTACATCGTGATAATAATTTTTTTTTAAAAAAATTACTTAATATAAATTATAGATTTAGGATGAAAGAGAGATAGAAATGGTAGAGTTATTAGGGTAAATAGAGAAAGCGTAAAAAGTTAGAGAGGGTGAAGATAAACTATTATTAATTTTTTAGTGTGATTGAAATTTATTTATATAATGCAATTTACTGAAACCCAAGAGACACAAATGAAAATTGATATCTTTTTTTTGAGGGGATTGAATCGTTTAGGAGTTTTTTTTTTGTTTTTTTTTTTTATTTTATTAATTTACATACGTACTGTCTTGTTTCCTAGCCTGATTTATGTACTGTTGGCCTGCTGGCCTGGTTATGGCTGCGGACCTAGTGCTTCAGCTAGTCTGAGTAAATGGTTTGTGAGCTAGCTAAGCATATTGAAATAGAAATGGTTTGTGAGGTATTGGCCTGATGGAAGAGATTTAAAATTTGCATGCCTACGTCTGATAGGTTAGGTTGTATATCCGAGTTCCCTTTTCTCGGCCTATCTGTAATTTTTAATGTCTATGTAACTCTTTTTTTCTGTAACTCATTCGGATTAAAAAATATACAGTAAAGAATTTAAAAGGAAGCTCTTGCATGTTCGGAGATTAGAAAAAGGTAGTAATAGCTAATAATAGGACAAATAATTTGTAGGTGGCTAAGAAAGTTCACACATCACTCTTGCATATATTATGTTATTTCAAACTTTCACCAAACATGAACCACATGAAATGAGTAGGTCTGCCATTAACTCTAACATAAACCAATATGAACTTTCATTTCATTCTCACTTGTTGGTCAACCATTAACCTATTTACTTTAATTAAACAAGTATTAATCAAGATTGTTTTTACATGTATTACGACATATTTACGTTCTTTTTCTTTTGCTTCTTGTCTAAGTCTAAAGTCTCTTCCAATTTGACGGCTGCATTATTTTTTTCCAACCTCCCCTTTTAACCTAAGCTTTTATATAAATACTAAGGTCCATTTTAAAATTCAAATACATACAAACAATCTCTCAAACACATTCCAAACTCTCTAATTAATAACTTAATCAAGAAGCAATGTTTGAGCTTGGAAATTTGTTACTACTTTCATTACTACTCATCCTATCCTTTGCTCTTATACTCTACATTAGTAAATCATCCTCGTTACGAACAACATGGGCTAATGATCACCCCAAATCATACCCTATAATCGGTCATTTGTTCGCAGCCCTCGAACAAAAGGATAGGTTCCAATGGCTTACAAAGCTCTTAATCGATTTTCCGACTTCCACCTTCATCTTCCACCGTCCTTTTGGTGTTAAAAGTATACAAACCGCGGATCCTGCAGTTGTCGAACACATTCTCAAAACTCGCTTTCAAATCTACCAAAAAGGCCCTTTTCAAAAGAGTGTTCTTAGGGACCTTTTAGGTGATGGAATTTTTAATGCTGATGGTGAGACTTGGAAGTTCCAAAGACAAGTTGCTAGCTATGAATTCAACACTAAATCGCTCCGTAAATTTGTAGAAGATGTCGTTGAACACGAGCTTTCAAACCGGCTTCTGCCAATGCTATCAGAGGCTGCTAAGAATGGGACAATTCTTGATCTCCAAAACATACTCCGAAGATTTGCTTTTGACAATATTTGCAAGATTGGTTTTGGGTATGATCCTGAGTATTTATCACCTTCTTTACCAGAAGCGAAATTTGCAGCAGCATTCGAAGAAGCTGTAACAATCAGTACCAGCAGATTCCAAGCCTTATTTCCTGTCCTATGGAAAATTACCAGGTTTCTAAATATCGGGTCTGAAAAAAGGCTTAAGCAAGCTGTAGTGGAGATTCGAGGATTTGCTAACTCCCTTGTTCGAAAGAAGAAACAAGAAATGATGAGAAATACATCAGACATGTCGTCGAAGAAACCAGAAACAGAGGATTTGCTGTCAAGGTTCTTAAAATCAGGGTATTCTGACGAAAAATTTGTTACAGATATTGTTATAAGTTTTATTCTAGCAGGACGAGACACAACATCAGCTGCATTAACATGGTTCTTCTGGCTACTTAACAAGAACGAATCAGTCGAGGAAGAAATAGTCAACGAAATAAAACAATTGAGTAAACAGAAGAAAGATCATTCTTCTGTTTTCGAGGAAGTTAAAGACATGGTTTACATCCATGCTGCATTGTGTGAGAGCATGAGGTTGTACCCACCTGTCGCGGTTGACCTCAAAGAAGCTGTAATGGATGATATGTTGCCAGGTGAGATACCGATAACGAAGGGTACTAGGGTGAGTTACCACCCTTATGCTATGGGGAGATTGGAGAAGTTGTGGGGTGCAAATTGGGCTGATTATAAGCCAGAGAGGTGGCTAGAAGTGGAGAGGTTCGAGGGGAATAATGTAAGAAGAAGGTTTGTACCTCGTGATCCTTATTTGTACCCGGTGTTTCAAGCCGGGCCTAGGATATGTCTAGGAAAAGAAATGGCATTCTTGCAAATGAAGAGGGTGGTGGCTGGTGTATTGGAGAGGTTTCGAGTGATTCCTGTGGTTGGAGAAGGGTTCGAGCCTGTGTATGTTCCTCAATTGACGGCGAAGATGCAAGGTGGTTTGCCGGTAAGGATTCAAGAAAGAATATAAATTTTAGTGACTTCATTGCATTGTAACAAAAATATGCAAGGTGCAGTTCTAAGGAATGTACAAGTTGCATGAAGCTTAAGTCATGAAAATGCAGATATTGTGTATGATTGATTTGGTTGAGGCAGAGTTGGTGGATTTTGAGTTTTGAAGATGGATTACTTTTTACAAGGAATTTGTTAAGAAAGAATCATTTTCAGTACTTGTAATTATATAAGAATTAATTTAGTTTGGTTTGATTAAATGATGTTTGAGTACTTGTACATATAAAACTAAATGCACTTTTTATAATTTAATTTTAAATTAGTTCGATTGAGACTTATTTAATCAAGTCATTCTTGTATGCAATGTCATCGATGACGTACCTGCTTTTCTCCTCTAAATAAAGAACTAACGCCTGCTTGACTGCTTTCAAAAACAACGTATGTAGCACCTTCTACCATAAATTATATCCAATGACTTACATTTTCAATTGCAACCTTTTTTTATGGTACAAGTATTCGTAACATCTAAATAATTCAATAATGTAAATAGTACGAAGTATTTATTAGTACAAATTAATATTATTAGAAGAAAAAAAAATACTATTACCATTCCACATATACTAATCTAATTAGCTACTAATATCTTCTTACCTTTTTTTTTTTTTTAATTCGGGGTAAATTGGTAAACAAATATTTTGAGGAATATATAGTTGTCTTCATACTATTTATAAGAGCATTCTCATACTTTTTATAAGGTAGGAAGATGTTGGACAACACGTGATTTTTGTGCATAGGATACGTACAAATGACTTCAATTCTGAAACAAGTTCCCCGCTTCCAAGTTCCAACCAAACAAATTCAAACAAGCAAGTAACAATAGCCACAAAAGTATCATTCCAAACAAACAACATTATCCTAACAAGTCTATATGTACATATATACAGGGTCATACACGCTGAGTATCAAATAAACTCGGATCCATACTAGAATAAGAGAAACAGAAAATTAAAGATGGACTGCCAAGGTATTTTGATAATTAATCTCTATCTATATTATTGTTGATTAACAAAAATACGTGATAATATTGATTATATTCTTGGCCAGAACTAGTCGGAGAAGATGGGAAAAAGGCAGCAGAAATAATCGAGTCTGAAAACCCGCATGTGACGGCGTTCATCGTACCATCTGGCTCTCAAATTGATTTTAGCTTCAGATGTGATCGTGTTTGGGTTTTTGTTGATTCCAATGGAATTGTAGTCCAAACTCCCATGATTTTTTAAGCTGCTAAGACAATGTGCAACCTTAGTAATTAATGTGCACTATATATTTATAGAGAAAATACAAGTTGATATCAAGGGTAATTTTGTAAATTTAGCAGCCACATCAAGGGTAATTTTGTAAATTTAGCAACCGCACCCCCTTTCTCTCTCCTCTATCACCACCGTACAACCTGCCGCACAATTTTGTAAATTTAGCAGCCACATCAAGGGTAATTTTGTAAATTTAGCAACCGCACCCCCTTTCTCTCTCCTCTATCACCACCGTACAACCTGTCGCACCACCTGCCGCTTCACCAGCCGACCACTGACGACTTTTAGCTTCACCAGTCGACCCCAGCCGACCACCGCACGACCTTTAGCTTCACCAATCGACCACCACACATTCTCTAGCACCACCAACCGATTGAGCACTTTTATATTAACGAAAACATGTTAATTGGTGATATTAACATGTTTTTGTTAATATAGGATATTAACCCGATTTTGCTCATATTTATATATAATATGAGCAGTAAATAAAATGTGCACATTAATACTTGTAATTGTTAAGCTTAGTAAATGTGCACTTTTATATATAATATGAGTAGTAAATAAAATGTGCACGTTAATATTTGTATTTGTTAATGACTCCGAGCTTCCTAGCGAGGTATTGTACCACTATGTAGTGACCGACGTAATCAATAATAATGTTAGCTTGGGTCATGGGATGGATGAACAATTGTGTAAGTTTTACCACTAAGATTTTTTTTAAAAAAAAATTTATGGTGTTTATAGATTGAAAATTCTACATAAAATGACTAATTCTATGCTTAAATTTTATTGACCGATTACTTAAAAAAAAAAAAGAGTTTCATTGGCCAATTAATTTTTTTCATTGATCAAACTTGTTAAAATTGTTTTTTTCTTTTTTAAAAATTCATTTTTTTCGGAAAGTAATTTTCTAAATTTTCGAAAATCTTTTACTTATTTTCATAATTAATATCCGAAAAAATTGAATTTTAGAAAAGAAAATTCATTTTTAAGTTTGACCAACAAAAAAAATAAATTAAAAATCGACTAATAAAAATTAAGTATAGTGCATGTCATCAATGACGATACCTGCTTTTCTCCTCCAAATTAAAGAATTATAGTTCGCTTTCAAAAACAACGTAGCGCCTTCCACCCCCATAAAATGAACTTTTGAGCATCTTACATTATCAATGCAAACTTTTTTATGGTATGTATAAACCAAAGATTATGTGGCATAAGATTTTGAAACTATGGTAGAACATATTAATCAGTATATTCCACGGTGTTGTGTTGCTAAATGAAAAAAATTGCAAAGATCTATGGATTTATCTTAAAGAGTTCCCTCTAGGTATTCTCCTTGGGAGGGTTTTTTGGTTCCCTCTAGGGTTTCTCCCTTAAGAGGGTTTTTCTAGATTTTAGAAAGTTGATTAGTGGAGCTAATAAGTTTCCTGCCAAAAAAGAAGTTACTGCTAGTACATAAGTTAAGACCTGGCACACGAGGTAAGATAATTACACAAATGTCCAAAATGCTGCTGAAGTTCCAAACATCCCTAGTGGAGAGTGTTAGAAGCACCATAGCTTGCCTGACCACCACATCGGCTTCCCTAACTTGATCTCTGGGCCCCTTGCACAACTTTCCCCTTGGTGTCTTGCTTAGAAGGTCCCTGCAATACATATCAGTGATTCCCCATTTCATCAAAAGCATTGTTAGTTTGGTTGATTCCTATAACAGCCCTTTGGCAGTCAAATATGATCGTGAATTCCTCCCATCCTTCCCTGATGGCCCAAGAAACAGCAGCAGCTATGGCGATGGTCTCAGCCATAAGAGGGGAGGTAGCTTTTGTATGAAGAGCAACACCTTTTACCCAATTATGATGCTGGTCTCTGCAGATACAAGCAATACTAGTGGAGTAACCTTGGTCGTCTTTAAAGGAAACATCTACTATTGTTAGAGCTCTCGCAGCGGAAATACGACTTCTACTAGATAATATGAAATCTATACCTCACAAATAAATAATATTTTGGGGTAGACAAACAACCACTATAAAGGAAATAATATATAAGAAAATAAACTTTCTTGATCCAATAACTTTTTTGACGTGAATAATAATTGAATTATTATTAAGGGGTCGTTGGTTAACATAGGAAGTGAAAATTCCCATGAACTTCTATATGGGAATTAAATTTCATAATCAAATTCATGGGATTTTCATAAAGTTGTTTAGTTAGTAATGAGGAAAGTAAATTCTCATGGTAATTTCAACTTACTTAGAGGGGACTAGGTAAGTAAATTCCTACATTTTGTGGGAATTGAAAATTCCTAGGAAGTTCTTCCCCCATTTCATCAAATTTTATTCAACCAAACAACTTATGCATTTTGCAATTCCTAAAAACTTCCCATCTTTTAAAGGTAAACCAAACAACACCTAAAATTTACATACAAAAGTTTGACAACAATTTTTTTTTATGACACTCGTTTTCAATTTAATGCTTATGGGTCCAACGCGTACTAAGTTACAAATTACAAACCACATGTTCCATCGATATAATTATTGGTAGAAATAGCCAGAAAACGGATAGAGGTTGCAATAGTAAGTGTAAGTGGTTTAAAAAATATTTTTCGAAGTAGTAATTACTATTTTTTTTCTTTTTATTGAAAAATTAGTAATTGTCCAAATTAGTCTGTAGGTAGTAACTAATAAATACTCCTACAAATAATAGTTTAAATTGCTAAATACGAAGTACTGAGTACTACTCAATTAAGAATAGGGATCATATTACTTTATTTTTTAATTGAACATATAATATAAAGGAAAATTTGTTAGAAAGGTCCTTTTAAGTGGTCGATTTTGTGAAAAAAGTCCTTGAATTAAAAAAATGGCAAAAACGGCCTTATATTCCATTTAGGTTGTAAGGAGGGAACTTTGACCAATTTCCGATGATTGACTTCGTTTTCTGACCGTTAACCGTCACGTGACTTTAAAAATGAACCTTTTTTTTTTGTTGCCTTTTTCTTCCTTTTCCTTCCAATTCCAACTTACCCCATAATTCTTTCCCCCTTAATTCTCATTCATTCTACTCTCTAATTTGTTGATGTGAACAAGCTACTTAATTCGTAAAAACTAGGCCAGGGTTCGCAAATTAGAGAGAGAAAGGAGATATAAGAGGGGAAGAATTAGGGTCAGTTGGAATTGGAGAAAGAAGAAAATGGGAGAAAAGGCAAAAAAATCAGAAAATAAAAGTCAATCGTCGGAATCCGGTCAAAGGCCCCTCCAAACAACCTAAATGAGATATAAGAACCTTTTTTGCCACATTTTTATATTAGGATCGATCTTTCTCACAAAGTCGACTACTTAAAAGGACCTTTTGACAAATTGTCTTGATATAAAATAGAGAAGAAAGCATTATTTATTATCCACACCTACTTCTTTTCTTAATAATTCACCCACTCTTTGTGCCCCTTAAATGTTGGCAGAGTAAATAAAATTTTCCAACTGTAATAATTCCTTCTATATAAACACACATCCTGTGCTTTTTGTTTATATATTAGAGCTTGAAGAAGTCATCACAAAAAAGGAGCAAGAAAGATGTCATGCCAAGGTAAACTTACTTTTTTTTTTTTTCTTCTTTTTTTTTTGAAAAGAAGGTAAACTTACTGTGACATTGCTAAATCTTTGTATTCTATGTGGCTCGCCTGTCTTAGGGAGCCCTAGGGAGCCCTGACACTTATATATAACTATAGCGCAATACATTAAAAATGTTCTAATACCCGCACATATCTATTGTACGACCATCATTGTTTCGTACATAAATTTTGTAAAAATGTTACTATAATATTTGCATTATTATGAAACATTATTTAGTTAATAGGTAAGCTAGTGTGGCCGGAACTAGTTGGCGAAGATGGAAAAAAGGCAGCAGAAATAATCGAGAAAGAAAACCCCTCGGTGAAGGCCGTTGTACTAGATGAAGATTCTGATATACCATTTGACCTGAGATGTGATCGTGTTTTTGTTTTTGTTGATTCAAACAACATTGTCGTTGATATTCCTTCTGTTGGCTAAGCTAAATTATGATGTGCAACTTTAGTATGTAGATCGATATGATGTGCAACTTAATTATGAAAATCTCGTACTACTAAATAAAGGTGCACATTATTATTAGTATTGTATTAGTACTTGGTAGTGATTATTGAATGGTACTTACTTGGTATCATAGACACTGTTTTATGTTTCTTATCGATTAGTACACTTTTAATCCTTCAATCTATGTTACTAAGACTTGGCTAATTAAAAGTGTTAGGCACGATCCTTTAATGAAATTTTTGTTTAACTTTGGCCCGTATAAATTATAAAGTGTTTAACTGGCTTCTTTTGGAGAAAGGTATAGAAATCAGCATTTATATAGCTCAAATTCGGCCAGATTTAAAAGTGGAGTATTAGATGTATGGTTTACATAATACTCTGTAATGTTTAGATTTATTTTAGAGCATTAGAGCATAATAGATGGTGCAAAACATGTACATACAGAGTATCATTGCTTCTAATTCAATCTTTTTGCAATCTGCGATGATTTTACCCAATGATGCATTGTTGATTCCAATGAAATTGTAGTCCAAACTCCCGTATTGTTACATAAGCTACTAAGACAATGTCCAAGCTTAGTAAATGTGCACTAAGAAAGCATTTACTACTCATACCTGGCCTACTTCATTTCCTAATAATTCACGCCCCTTAAATAATAATGTTAGCAGAAAGGTTAATATATTTTAATTTCCAACTGTAATAGTTCCTTACTTCCTTCTATAGTATAAACACACATCTAGTGCTTTTTGATTTGCACTATCAAAGCTTGAAGAAGCCATCACATAAAAAACGAGAGCAATAAAGATGTCATGCCCAGGTAAACATACCTTTACTTTGCTTAATCTTTGTATATATTCTATGTGGCTCGCCATCTTATATATATTAGGAAAGGGAGCCTTGACACTCATATGTACAGGTAACAGGTAACCATAACACGACACATATAAAAATATCCTAATACCTGTCTTATCTATTATCCATTATATTGTACTTCGTACATAATTTTGTAACAATGTTACTCGATTTTTTTATTTTTGTTATGAATATTATTTTTCATCTTCTATAGGCAAGCAAGAGTGGCCGGAACTCCTCGGCGAAGATGGAAAAAAGGCAGCAGAAACAATCGAGAATGAAAGCCATTGTACTAAATGAAGATTCAGAAATACCGTTTGATCTGAGATGAGATCGTGTTTTTGTTTTTGTTGATTCAAACAACATTGTCGCTTATGTTCCCTCGGTTGGCTAGCTAGGCTACGAATTAATGCATACAATATTGCTACGTGCATGCAAGTGCAATATAATAAAGTACGTAGATCAATGTGTATGTGCTTCAATTAAGGCAACCTCGTGCTACATACTAAATAAATGTGCACATTCAATTAGTATTCTACTTCGTATTAGCACTTGATAAGTTGGTAGTGATTATTAATGGTGATCGGTATCGTCTTTTGTTATGTTTCTTGTTACAACTTTTGTTCATTTAATTTATGTTACTTAGACTTGGCTAAAAGTGTCAGGCCCTAGGCATTAGCTTTGGCCAAATATAAGTTGCGCACCATATCAACTTTTTTGAATGTTGTGTTTTTGCCATGAGCACTTAAGCTAAAATTAAGAGCCGTAGTAGAAGGTATATATTGGCATCAACATGTAAAGCTTGAATTTGGTTGGATTTAAAAGTGACTTGTTCAATTCACATGATGTAATCTAGTCTAATTTGATCTAACTTTTCAATTTTGAGCTAATTACGAAAATAAGATGGTCAATGATAGTTACATACAAATTATAAGATCTAATTTGATCTAATCTAATTTGATTTCATTATTTATGAAATAAGTTGATAGCAACTTAGCTAGCTGAAATTAGCCTAACATAGTGTTTGAAGTTTTTGGAGTAATATATATATCAACAAAACACGTATGGAGTATCATTGTTTCTTATTTTATCATTTTGCAATGAGCGATATCAGTTGATAACTAGCGCAATGTTCACCATTGTTGATCAATGGTGAGCTCTTTTAAAAATACATAGTAAATTAATAAAGGATTTCCATGGAATAGTTAATCATATATAAGTTCAAGCACCTTACATTAATAGGAGTAATACTAGTAGTAACTAACATATGCTTACTAAGAGGTTCTTACTAGTATTTAATTAAGAATTATGCACAGTTTATATAAAATCCATTTTTATAATTTGTAAATTTAAGAATTATGCACCTTGTACAAAAATATTTGTAATTTTATAGTTTTAGATTTTCATCAAAATTATGATATAATACATGTTCAATGTCGCCTAATACATATTTCAATGTAGGAGTCCATTTATTAGTGTGCTATTTACAATTGTTTCATTTTTTAAAGATAAATTGATAGATTATAGTTGTAATGTAGAAACTTCTAATATTCAAATTTCAAAATTGTTAAATATGGTAGCTCCCAAAAAAAAAAAAAAAAAAAAAAAATTACATCATCCTTGCATTTAGGTGGGAAAAAATTTATTATGTGCGTGACATGTGGACAGTGATGACTTTAGCAACATTTTGTGTTAGTAATAGTTAATAGATGATAGATGCCTCGGATACAAGAAATAAACTAGAGCTTTTTACTAATATTTATTTATTTTAATATTCAACAGCTGCGTGCTGAGGACCTTCACTAAACAACTACGAGTACTTTGACAATTACATGCCTCTAATAACAAATACTAGTTAACAGCTTAATTGTCCACTCACGAGTCATGATTAACATCTACTCACACAATTACCTTGCCGAACATACCCATGATCAATCGATCTTTAGCTAATACACAATGCAATCTATATTTCATTGTCATTAATAACCTTTCCTTATCATGCTATATCTTTCTCACACTCGTACAACTTCAACCATACATAACTTATGCATTACCATCGTCAAATCCATCAGAATATAAATCTTTTTTAAGATAATAAATTCTCTTTGTTTATTTCTCTTGATAAAGTAGGATTTAGTATTGAGATAAGACTACGTACGCTAATCTTAGTGTAATTTTATTTTCAAAAAATATAAAAATGAAAATCTGAGCGGGTCTAATGCTAGCTAGTTAGCTGTACATCAATATAATCCAACTCATTATTATCTCAAACACGAATGCAAAAATTCACGTATGAACAGTCAATTGAAATCAATAAAATGAAGCAATATTATATGATGCATGCCAAAGTTGACCAAAATTACATGGGAACCTCCATTCTTAATCTTATATACTTTATTCAAAAGATCGTTATTCACATTGGCAATTTAAGCTTCCGTATATATTGTGTATCAAAGTTGCTAACAACGACCACAAATATTATTAAATATAATTTGGAAAATTGTAGCTTAAGCTTACTCAAGTATATATAGATGTACTCCTTTAGCCTAAAAACTCACCAAAAAATTTGAAGATTATATTCACGAAAAAAAAAAAAAAATCAAATAAAGAAGAACGCAAATTAGAACATACATCCGATTAACAAAGAAAGATGTCTGAATGCCAAGGTATCTAATACGTTTACATATAGCTTTAATTTCTTATAAGCTACAATTTCAAATTTATATCATTGTATTAATTTCTTATTATTGCAATTAATGATCTTTTTAAATTATTGTAATTATTGTGCGTAGGGAAGAATGAGTGGCCAGAACTAGTAGGGAGAAATGGGCATGAGGCTGCTGCAACAATAGAAAGAGAGAATCCTTACGTGCAAGCGATCGTTTTACTTGATGGAACTCCTACTACAAAAGACTTTAGGTGTGATCGGGTTTGGGTTTGGGTCAATTCATACGATGTTGTGCTCCGTACTCCTAAAATCGGTTAAGCCATGTTACTACTAATACTTGATCTAGCCTCGGGGGTTCCAGCTTGTTAATGTACTATATATACGTTTATTTGTATAATAAAATAATTGCCCCGAGGCCTTTTATGTTTTATGTAAAATAAAATTGAAACACATGCAAATGTAATGTTATAGAGCATTATAATGTATGCGAGTGTATGTGAAAAAGCTTTGGCAGTGTTATTTTTGTTCTACATATATAATGATCTATTGATCTCACCCTAAATTTTCTTGCTTCTATGTATTATTAATGTATATGTTGGTTACTTGGTGTCAAAAAAAAAAATGTCTATGTTGGCTACTTAAATTAGCAAAATATTTGAGGTGCTGCCCTTGATTTCGAATCAAATTCCATCTATATATCATTATACTTAGTGACTTTCTTATATACACTTAATATTTATTAGATGCTTTAATGAAAGTGTTTTTTAGTAAATGATGAAAAAGGTGCTCTATAAACTAGTAAGCCGAAATGTCCCAACCCTAAGCCAATTTTACGTTATCAGCGGAAACTTGAAGTTATTCAGCGGAAATTCATTAGAGTATCAATGTCACTAAAAATCTTAGTAGAAGATAATCTTTTTACCTTTTCTTAATTTCTCTAATCGTGTAGTACGTCATTAATGTCACACCTAGCATTATTTCAATTCACAAATTCAAGAAATCTATGTAAAGGATTTTTTTTTTTTTTTTTAAAGTGGTATATATAATAAACGCGCTTAAATATTTTGGCAAAAGAAAGTAGTTTCAGCCATGGAAAAAGTTAGAGTAGAGAAGTAGAGAGACAGGCCGTCCAACTACTCCGAATATACTTCCTTTTCTTAATTTACTAAATTTCTAAACAAATGACACACAATTTAAGAATGTGAACAAGTACTAGGATATAAATTGAATGGAGTAAGTATGTGACCTCATTAGTGTTAAGTGAAAGATTATCAAAGGAATATATATTAAATTTTTTTAGGAAAATAGAACAAGGAACTTGAGACGAATTAAGTGTATAATTTTTGAAAAACCAACATAATATAAAGACGAGAGAATTTTAGCTAAAACATCTTATAAAAATGCTTGAAGTTTTTGAGGGATCATGAAAATGCAAGAGGGGGTGGATTAGAGGAATTGGAAAGGTAATACATTATATGTTGTAACTATGAATTAAATCATCATCATTGCAAAAATAAAATAAATGATGTAGATTTAGTACTATTTCCGTTCATAAAAGTTCAACTCACTTACTATTCATGTGGTCAAAATATAATAACTTTGACCACATTTTATGATTTATACAATCAAAATAAATTAACAAGTTTGATCTTATTAAATTCCCCTAATGATAAATTTTTCAAATATCAACTTTTTAAAATTTTTACTTATACATAGCCGAAATTATTAATGGCCAAAGATGTTCATTGGAGACCGTGCAAATGCAAAGTAAGTCAAATTTTCAAGAACGGAAGGAGTATTAGAATTGCATTATCGTGATAAAATTAAAACGTTACACAAATTAGTAACTACCAAATTATTATAGTCATTATAAAACTATCCCTTAATTTTCATCTAAATTTAATTTCCCATGCATCTCAATTCATTACATTTCCCTTTGCCTAAGTAAATACTTAAATTATAGTCAAATCTTTCGTGATGCCAAAGAATATATGCGATATCAAACTTATATAACCCTTTATACTCTCCTCCAATATAGTCAACTCTTGATATTGTGGAATTTAATTAGTACGGATTAGTGGTCGAAATACTCCGTACTTCATTGAAAAGTTTATCAGCATTATAAGTTATGAACTTATGACATTAACATCATCACCGACATCACCTTAGCATCTCATAAAAATATATGTAACAATAATTGTAATAGATGATGGTGATGATGATGATGATCTAGGGAATATTTTGTAAATATTCCTAATATTTGACCATATCTTAAATCTAACCTAAGCACATATCCTTTTACTCCATATTTCCTCCGATTTTTTAGTTGGTTTTTTTTTACTACATATATATCAAAACGTGCAATTTTGACCCATAATATTTTCAACTGTGTAATTATAAAAGCTATAAAATTGATAATTTATATATTGACAATTCTAACGAAATTCAAATGTAACCATGTGTTTCATTATGTATAAATAGCAAATAATGGTCTGAACTCTAAAATACGGATGAATAGTGTTAAAAGTCAAAATGAAAGAAGTATGCTTATTTTTTATGTCAATTTGTTGACACAAAAATGCTTACTACTTCAAACGTGTAAAGATAATTACAAGCTTCTATAATAATTATATTATTTCCGTGAGAAGCGGAAGCTATACATCGTGAGATTTTTTTTTTTTTTTCCCTTATACATCGTGTGATTGAACAAGTTTCTAAATTCAAAGTTTGACAATAGCAGCTAGCTTAATTTAAGTCATCTTTTAATTACTTCACGCAACCTTACTTTATTACAAATTTAAGTGTTTTATCAAGTTCTTCATGTTATCATGTATATATATAGAGCCTCAAAACCTAGGAGTTTAAGGGTACGTATATACTAATCGATCATCGAAGAAGAAGAAGATTAAGACAAAACAAAGCGAAAACTCGAGAAAGATGTCATCCGAATGCCCAGGTAACTTAGCTTCTTAATGATGAGTTTTTATCTAAACTTGCAAAAATTTTACACTTTACATTGAATACTTTAATCATACAATTTTGTTGATATATACGTTAATACGTATTAACTTGTAATTTTATTGTTTTTATTTATAGGGAAGAATGTGTGGCCAGAACTAGTTGGGAAAAATGGGGAGAAAGCTGCTGAAATTATAAGGGAAGAGAATCACAATGTAACTCAGACTACCGTTCTAAAAGATGGAACACCAGTTATCCTAGACTTCAGGTGTGATCGAGTTTGGATTTGGGTTGATTGTCATGGCAATGTGGTTCGCCCTCCTATGATCGGTTAACTTGTTTTATGTCGATGCATAAAAATAATACTCTGTACTTTATAACGTATGCAAAATTACACACATGTATGTAATAATTTAAGTTGTTTTACGATTATTGATGTATCCTTTTAATCATTTTATTTGTGCTACCGAATTATGTACAACAAATAATTATGTACAATAAAGTTCGTTATCCATATAATAATACTGTAATGATTTAATAATGCTTTGAGGCTTTTATGTAACAAAAACTTAAGTGACTTTGATTTGTACTGCATGTATTATTGTTTTATAATGCATGTTAAGTTCATTTAATTCCTGTATACACCTTTTATATTTATTTTTTTTAACTATATTCACATTTCTCATCTCTAGCTCATTATATTAAGTTAAAGAGTGAAATTCGAGTTTATAGAAAGCTAAGGTGTGAAAGGTCAATGTATATATGCAAATCAAGTTTTAATGCAACAATAAGTTTCTAGTGATCTAATATCTATACAACCTTCTTGGTGCCGTTGGTATCGTTATGTACACGTGATTTTGGTCTATAAGAAGCCAAAAATTGATGATATAAGCCAAACTCAATACTAGCTAGGATATCCGTTGTAGATACCACCACGATCGATATATACTTTAGTCGACATTAAATTAAACAAGTAGCTAGAGTGCTAGACATCCACATACATGAACATACATTTTGGTCTTATATTGAACCCATCAAGAATAATTTACGTATTGGTATTGCATTGCAATATAGGAAATCACCTCACAATTGCCGCATCTCAATCCTCAAGAAAAAAAAAAAAACTATTATAACTACTGAGAATTGAGATGCGGCAAAGCCGGCAATTGTGAGGTGATTTACTTAAACAATCATTTGTATATAACCAATATAATATGGTTATTGGATAATAGATCGTTTAATAAAAACAT
Source organism: Chenopodium quinoa (assembly GCF_001683475.1). Taxonomy (NCBI): domain Eukaryota; kingdom Viridiplantae; phylum Streptophyta; class Magnoliopsida; order Caryophyllales; family Amaranthaceae; genus Chenopodium; species Chenopodium quinoa. The sequence continues at coordinate 2,547,954 of NW_018743212.1, read as the reverse complement.
CAAATACGTTAGATAGTTGACCAAAGAAGTGTCTAATTCAAACTTTGACAATGGCAGCTAAGGTGATCGAGGCAGCACATCGTTTCCTTTATTCCACGCAACTTTAATTTTGCATTATCTTTGTGCATAATCAAGTAAATATATACCGCCTTAATTAACCCGAGCATTTAATTGAGAAAGAGTATTAACTAATTATCAAAGAAGAAGAACATAAAATCAGAGGAAGATGTTCTTGGAATATTTGCTTCATATTGTTACCTAGGTTACATGGATACTTCATTCAACTACCGTGTCCGTGTCAAACACCGTGTCAGACACCAATACTCGTGGGACACACGACGATACATCTCAGACCATATCCTACTATTATATGGGTCATTTAAATTTTTTTTTTAATGAGAAAATTTAAGTAAAATAAGATAAATAAGATAATTGTTAAATAATATGGGTGCTTTCATATATACCTCATTGTTAATATGATAAAGTATGATCTAATGAGAGGATGAAATGACAAATATATGGTCAAATTCTTTTTTTTTTTTTTAAATATATTATATGAATTTTAACATTCCGTACCCGTGTCCCTTATTTTGAGATAGACGTTTTCCCGTATTCATTTCGTACCCGTATTCGTATCAGTACCCGCTCTTGTGCAACCTTGATTGTTAGTGGTTAGTTAAATCGTAATATATAGGAATATGATATCCTCGGTAATTAGTCTTTTTGTGTAAGTGGAGTCGTAATAGGTTTAGTGGATTAATGTTAGGCATAATCATAGTACTATATCCTTATTTTTAGCTTAGTTTTGCACCATATATATACGTGGTATGTTGCTATGTAGAACGTACATTTTTGAATGGATTAAAAACATAAAAAGTTTTTTCCCTCTCTCATCTCTCTATCTATAATTTGCAACATATGTCACTAATAGAATGCCCAAGAAATAATTCATTATAATTATAGATAAAACATTTTAATTGTCTAAAGAAATGTCATGCAAATTGATAAACAAGAAAGTCGTTGACATAATTTATAGAAAAATGGATTCAATATGTAATTGATCTTAAAATTAGGCAAAAGCTCACTATCATTCATAGCAGCAAGAAAATGCAATTTAATCTCTAGTATATGAGTTAGTAGATAAGGACTTTGGTGTCGAATTGAATTTCTCAACATGTCCCTCATAACTTTTATTTAAAAACAGATTAATCAAAATCTTGGATGATATAATAATTAGAACCAATAACAAATCAACTTAATAAATCATTTGTATGCATCAAAGTTGGTAATATGCTAATAGATCGATGATTTTATAAAAGCAAGTACGTAATTATTAATTAAGATCATTGACCAAAAAAAATCATGATTCAAACTTTGACAATGGCAGCACATCATCATTTCCTTTACTCCACGCAACTTTAGCATTAGCCATTATCCATGTGCATAATCAAGTCTATATATACCCCCTTTATTAAGCTCGAGAATTTGATTAAACGAGGATACTAACATATTATCGAAGAAGAAAATAAAATTAGATCGAGAAAGATGTCTTCAGAATGCCCAGGTAATAATCCAACTTTTCGATCTATCGATTTATAATTCAAATTTGCAAAATTTTATTATTTCAAATAATTATACGTACGCACAATATTGTTGATGAACAAGAATGTAACGATGTTTGTCACATGTAACTTTGAAGGGAAAAATGTGTGGCCTGAACTAGTTGGAGAAAATGGGAAGGAAGCTGCTGAAATTATAAAGAAAGAAAATCCAAATGTGATTGAAGCAACAGTTTTACCAGATGGAACTGCTGTAATTGAAAATTTTAGGTGTGATCGGGTTTGGGTTTGGGTCGATTGTAATGGACTCGTTGTTCGTCCTCCTATGACGGGTTAATTAATTAAGCTACTTAATTCATAGCAGTTGTGCTGAATAATGTAACTAGTGCCATAGTTACTTCGTCTATATGTATTGTATATTATGAATGTATGATCATTTATTTTTAATTTTTTATACTAATGATTCAAAGTTTCCTATGTGTTTTTATATATCTAGACCTCTATCTGTCTTGCATAAAACCATGACGTATCGCGTCTTACTATTAAGCCAGTGTATTTTTCCAGTCCCTAAGACGTGTCTTAAGCTGTAAACATCTTTATTTACGTACACATTACTGTAAAGGATAATAACATCATTATTGTTTATTGTGTAATCCCTTAGATTTACTCTTTAGGTTGATTGTCAAAGATATCCCTAACTCTCAAGCAAATGTACCTAGTCATATTTTATTGCTTACTCATGCATACTATATATACTCTTGTTTACTTATCAATACAATTAAGGTTTCCACTATTCTCTTTAAGCTTTCCAACATTCTCTTTCTCAAAACTCTATCAATTACTATTTTAATTTCTATAAATAAAGTGAAATCCATTGTCAAAGGTTCAAAATTTTGACCCAATAATTTGCAGTTAGGCAATCTTTAAGAAACAAAGGGATTGACAAATTTTCCTTCAAAATTTTGTTATGATAGGACTGATCATAAGGATTGATAATGCCAATATCAATCCTTAAATAAATTGTAATTATATTAGGGATTATTCTCCTATAATTGAGCTATAATTATATTCTTGTAACTGAAATATGCTGACTTCTAGCGTATTACTTTAGCTTGTAAATGTTATATATACTTTCCAAGTCAATGAGAATAACACAACTTCTCTGAATATCTTTTCTTATTTTTATACATGGTATCAGATTCTTTGATCCTAAAGCCCTATCCTCCTCCTCCAATGGCCCAACCACAAGCACTTACTGCAAATGTTAGTATCTCCCCCTCTCTATCTACATGGCTTCTTGACGATGGTGCATCCCACCATGTCACAAATGACCTCAACAATTTGGCTGTGCATTCTCCCTACAACGACACTGAGGAATTAATCATTGGTGATGGTACAGGTTTAAAAATTTCTCACATTGGTTCTCTTTCTTTTTCACATTCATCCTTTTCTCTCAAACTGAATAATGTTCTTTATGTTCTTTCCATAGCTCATAATATCATTTCCATCTCTCAATTTTGTATTGAGAATAATCACTACAAGAAAACAGCCGAATTCCGACGGACTGGTTCCGACGAATTCAAGCAACCCGTCGTACTTTTCCGTCGAATTCAAGCAACCCGTCGTAAATCCGTCGGAAATTTCTGACGGATTTTAAATCCGTCGGAATATTTGTTCTTTCCGACGGAAAAGGTCATTTCCGGCGGAAAAATAATCCCTCGATAATTTCCGACGGATTTTTCCGTCGGAACATATTTTAAAAAAATTTGAAATTTTTTAAAAACCAAACCCTAACCCTTTTCTTTGTGGGAGCCGCCCCTTTTCTTTTTCCCCTCTCTTTCTCTTTCTTTCCTCTCTTCTCTTTCTCTCTCCTCCTTGTCCGCCACTTTCCTCTCCTCTTTCTTTCCTTTCTTCTCTTTCTCTCTCCTCCTGGTTAGCCCTCTTTCCTCTCCTTCTTTCCTCTATTTTCTTTTCCTTCTTCCTCTATTTTCTTCTCCTTCTTTCCTCTATTCTCTACCCGCATCTTTCTTCTCCTTCTTTCCTCTATTTTCTTCCCCTCTTTCTTCTACCATGACAACCACCACGCCATCACCAACACCATCACCCACAATCAACAACGACAACAACAAAGAAGAGTAGAACCACCGCCGTACAACAACCACCGTGCAACAACTCTCAGGCGGCCACAAGAACACCGACAACAACAATATCAATTGCACAGCAACAACAACGACAACATCAAGTATTGTAGATCTTGTTTTAATTGTAGATCTAGTTTTTTTTTTTTAATAAATTTTTGATTATGGTTAATTTTTAAGTAATTGTAATATTAGGTTATAAATTTTATGAGATAATTGTGTATCTATCTAATTCCTTCAATTTTTTGTGGTTGATTTTATTTTTATTTTTAGTGATATTCTGGATATAACTTGTTTCTCTTATTTTTAGATCTTGTTTTTGTGGGAATTTTTGTTTCGGATTTTTGTTTTGGATTTTACGTTTTTTTTTTCGATTTGGTATTTTTTTTTTCGTTTTTCTGGGTGGGTGGGTTAGGGGGTTGGTTAGGTGGGGTGGTGGTGGCTCGACAGGGTGGGGGTCTGGTTAGGGGTGGGTGGGTGGGTGGGGTGTGGGAGGTTTGAATGGGGTGGTGGAGGTTTGGACAGGGTGGGTGGGGTGGAGCTGGTTTTTTTTTTATTTTTTTTTTATTGATTTTTGCGACGGAATTTTCCGTCAGAATATACCTCTTCCGACGGAAATTTCCGTCGGAAAATTGCGACGGGTTTTCAATTAAAGTCAAAAACAACGCCGACAGACTTATATCCGTCGAAAATTCCGTCGGAAACTAGTCTTCCGATGGAAATTCCATCGGAAAAGGTCAAATTTCCTACGAATGGTTTTGCGACAGACTAATTCCGACGGAATTCCGTCGGAAGACCGTTTTCCGACGGAATTTCCGATGTTTCCGACGGATTTTTTCCGTCGGAATAAAGTTGTATTCTTGTAGTGAATGCATCCATAGAGTTCCTACCAACATCTTTTCTTATAAAGGATCTCAAAATCGGGGTATGTCTTCTCCAGGGTCCAGTAAGATCGGGAGAATCAAACCCACCCCACCTCAAGTTTTCACGAGCATTAAACCTAATTCACTTGATTGGCACCATCGCTTAGGGCATCCATCACAAAGAGTATTTAGACAATTTATTTCCTCAAACAATCTAAATGTCTCTAGCATCTCTACCTTGGACTACAATTCTTGTGCTTGCAATAAGAGTCATCAATTACCATTTTCTGTCTCTTCTATATCCTTTTCCTCACCTCTTCAATACATTTATACCGACTTGTGGACTGCTCCCATCTATTCCCACGATGGATATACAAATATTATGTGATTTTTGTTGATCATTATACCATGTATATTTGGCTATACCCTTTGAAACAAAGATCAGACACTAAAATATTTTCATCCGATTCAAAGCCTTGGTGGAAAAATATTTTCAACTTCCTCTTATCACATTATACTCTGACAATGGGGGTGAGTACGAAGCATTAAATGACTATTTGGCCGTTGATGGGATTTCGAGACTAACCACTCCACCTCACACTCCCCAACATAATGGTTTTTCTAAGAGACGTCATAAACATATAATCTAGACATTTCTTTCCCTCTTTACTCATGCAAATATGCCTCTAGAATATTGGTCAAATGCGTGTGTTACGATCGCATATTTGATAAATCGTCTACCCACACCTATTTTAAAGAATGAGTCACCTTACTCAAAGTTATTTGGGATTAAGCCTAATTACTATAAGTTAAGGAGTTTTGGGTGTCTTTTCTATCCTTGGTTAAAACCTTATACTAAGCACAAACTAGAACCGAAATCGACTCCATGTGTCTTCATTGGGTACTCTTCTACTCAAAGTGCTTGTTATTGTCTTGATATTAAAACACACAAATTATTCACATCACGGCATGTTCATTTTGTTGAGCACAAATTTCCTTTTTCTGACTTAGTACAACCTAAACATTCTCTTCCAATTTTAATCGAAGAATATATAGTGTCAAATTTCCCTACCTATTATTACCAAGCCTACTCATGAACCAACACCACCTATTTTCGCTACTTCACTCCGATCCCCACTCCAAATTCTCTCACTGTCTCAAATAAACAAAGCCTACCAAATTTATCAAGCTCACAAAATTCTCCAATATTGTCATTCAATGACATGGACAGTAGTCCCTCCTCACAATCTAACTCCCCTACACAACCCTCACCCTCAAATACTGCCACTTGTCCTCAACCAACACATACAATGACCATAAGACTAAAACGGCATTCGAAAACCAATTAGTAAAACTAATTTGAATGCAGAGGTTAAGGAAATAGAACCAAAAACCATAGCACAAGCACTAAAAAGTCCGGTGTGGTGCAAAGCAATGGGTGAGAAAATTTTAGCGTTAATTCATAAAACTTGGGATCTTGTTCCCCCCTCATCATCACATACTGTTGTTGGTTGTAATGGATTTTTCGAATTAAGAAGGATAAGGATGGGAATATTATTCAATACAAGGCTCGGTATGTGGCGAGGGGGTTTAATTAACGTTCGAGTGTTGACTATAGTGAGACATTTAATCCCGTAGTCAAACCAGCCACGGTTCGTCTTATCCTCTCTCTTGCAGTCACTCAAGGGTGGCCTTTACGACAACCAGACATTAACAATGCCTTTTTACAAGGTACTCTCACTGATGAAGTCTACACTATACAACCTCCAGGTTTTGCTGATCCACAATATCCAAATTATGTGTGCAAATTAAACAAAACTCTCTTTATGGCTTGAAACAAGCCCCAAAGGCTTGGTACCAAGAATTACGACAACATTTGATTACTTTGGGGTTCAAAAAAACAGTGTTAGACTCTTCTTTGTTCACTCTACATACTAATGGTTCAATTATTTACTTGTTGGTTTATGTAGATGACATTATTGTTACAAGTAATGATCCTAAATTCCTTGAAAGATTTTTGCAAAAGCTCTCATCTCGTTTCTCGCTAAAAGACCTCGGTGACTTGTCTTACTTTCTTGGAGTTGAGGTCATACCTCACTCAAATAGGTTATTTTTAAGTCAGAGGAAGTATATTAATGATATTTTGTGTAAAGCAAATATGGAAGATGCTAAACCTGTTGCTACTCCATTGGCAAGTCATTCTCCTTTAACAATGCATAGTAAATTGTTAACAGATCCTACTGAATATAGAACATTGATTGGCAGTCTACAATACTTGAGTCTTACGCGGCCCGACATTGCCTTCACCGTGAATAAGCTGGCTCAATATATGCTCCAACCGAAGACCACACTTATGCAATCTCTACGACGCCTTCTAAGCTACCTCAGTGGGACTTCCTACATGGGATTTCTTTTACACAAAGTCCCTCCTCTTACATTACATGCTTACTCTAATGCGGATTGGGCTTGGGATAAGGATGATTAGATTTCCACATACAACAACCTACATTGTTTACCTTGGCAAAAATCCCATATCTTGGACATCTAAGAAGCAAGGTACTCGGGCTCGTTACTCCACTGAAGCCGAGTATAGAGCCGTAGCAAATGGTTTAGTAGAAATCCTATGGATACGTAACTTATTTCTAGAGCTCGGTCTAAAGTTAACACAACAGCCTGTGATCTATTGTGACAATGCCGTAGCAACCTATGTTAGTGTCAATCCTGTTTTTCACTCGAAAATGAAGCATCTAGGCTTGGACTATCATTTTGTACGCAAAAATGTTCAATCTAGTCAGCTCCGAGTGGCTTACATCTCTACCGATGATCAACTTGCTGATGCATTAACAAAACCGCTACCAAGAACTACGTTCACCAAGTTGATCCGCAAAATTGGTCTTTATTGCTTGCCGACCATTTTGACGGGGCGTGATAAGGATTGACTATGTCAATTATCAATCCTTGAATATATTGTAATTATCTTAAGGATTATTCTCCTATAATTGAGCTAGAATTATATTCTTGTAACTGAAATATGCTGACTTCTAGCATATTACTTTAGCTTGTAAATGTTATACTTGTATATACTTTCCAAGTTTATGAGAATAGCACAACTTCTCTTAATATCTTTTCTTATTTCTCTACAAGGACGACAAGCATGGTATGGACTATGGTATGAGTGGTGATAAACCTAATAAGGCTAAATGGATAGAGTAATTATTATCCGTCCTTCATAGTTTGTAAAATAAATAAATATACTCCCTACCTCAACCACACAATTCTTATCCCACGCTTTTGCTACATTTTTAATTTTTTGGCATGGGATCGCGAGGAACGCACGAGAAAACGATGGCCGGCCTTGTCAATGTACATGTAATCTTGTATTAAGGAGCAGATAACAATTTTGAATTTTCTGGTACGGAACTAATGAAATGTGACTCGTCTATAAATTCAACTGTTTTCGTTGTTGTACCAACACAAGCAATCAAACAATTTACCAACAAAACATCAACTAGAGAAAGAGAAAGAAAAAAAAAAGATGGAATCTGATTTATGCCCGCCTGGTAAGATTTATACTACACTTAATTTAATTGCACGCAATATTCATTATGATATAGTACTTTTATATTATATGCTTGTACTATTAATAAAATTAGTACACCTACATGTTACATGATGATATGAATAAATTAAGGCCATGTATGTAACATAACATAACGTACGTAATTTCCTAGAGCAATAAAACTTGTTGATCTTTGTCACTATATAGTGTAAATTTCTAGAGATCGAATCAAGTCTTTATGTATTCTGTATTATGACAAATTATATGATTTTGCAGGGAAGCTAAGCTGGCCGGAATTGGTTGGAAAGAATGGAGAAGAAGCAGCTGAAATAATTAAGCAAGAGAATCCTCTTGTCGATCCCATTGTTTGAGATAAAATATGGAGGCCATATGACTACAATTGTTATCGGGTTTTCGTATTCGTTGATTCGGATGGTATCGTTACTAGTCCTCCAGTGGCAGGTTAAGCAATGCATGAATCATGCAAATAATATGTACACATCAAATTATATAAGTACTAAATAAATGAATGTGTACGGGTATGTAGCACGTAGTAGTGTAGTACGGATCCGACTATCCGAGTATGTGAGATTATGAAATATGAAGTGATGATTCTGATGAACTACTTGCAATCTATTTCAACTACCATAAAAGGAAATTGGGTAATAATATCTATGTTTAGTTCCAAACAAATGGAGTACGCGCATACTCGTCCACCAAATTGGTTAACGAAGCTAGATTTTCGTAGTTAACCATTGACAAATAACAACATGCATGTAAAATACATTTTATATTCGCGTCAACTCCATATTTTGAGATGAAGAGAATAAATACATTAGTATTATTCTTTTGCGTATAATGATATACTTGTATACGGTCATATAAAATTGGCTTCGTTTGTCAATTAGGGACCACATTTACATTAAGTGACCAACATATATCATTGAATCCAGCATTGGTTTTTAAAGCCAAACCATGGCTATCCAATTACTTGTATGTTGCAAATGCTATATGGGGCTTCGCATCAAGCCCAACCATTGCATGCATCATCAAGCCCAATATTCGTCTGGCCCAAGATTTTAGGTTAAAAGCAGATCAAGTCAATAACGATTATCTGATACAATTCGGTTTAGTTTTGAGTCAGGTTCACGTGAGTCAATTTCATACTTGTTCCAAATAATCTGGTTCTAAGCAATTAGCCTACAACTAGGTCAAGTCAATAGCGAGCAAATTTAGAGTTTGATTTACTCCTCTATTCCACTATATAGTTCTCATTTCTATTTTTATGGTTTAACTTTGTAAACTTTGACTAATAGTGATTCTCATTAATGTATACAACAAATTATGTCGGAAATTATTAGATTCGTCTCAATACATAGTTACTATAATATTGAATTTTTACAAATTTTGTCACAGAATTCGAAGGAACTCCATAATATACAATGAGTAATACGATTATACGAGTAATTAAAGTTACATCATTTGAAACAGATGGGAGTAAAAATGGAAGACCAATTTTACTGTTTCATCACCGTGTTGTGGTCTTGTGGACCTCGTGGACTCGTGGTGCAAATGTGCTATGACTTTTTTTTTTTTTTTTAATTTTTTTTTTTTTTTAAATCAAGGGAAGAAAAGAATCCTAAATTAACCGGCTTAAGAGGGACAAAAGAAAACAAAGTTACTTAAAAAAGAGGGAATGAAGTAAACGAGTTGCAATTTCAGATTTTGAAACCCTAGTTCATCTTAGATCTAAAATTAGTCAAAAACCCTCTTTTTCTAGAATTCATGGTAGCTTTAAAGCTGAATCTGCAGATCATTTTCATGTTATTACCCAGGTAATTTTTCAATTTTCCCCTAATCTATTTTGAATGTTCTGAAATTAAGCTCATTTTGAGTGCTTAATTCGGCATAATACTATCTGGGATTTGATAAATTTGCAAATTTGAAGATACCCAGTTGAATTTTTTGTGAATTTATAGGGACCCAATTGATCATTGGGTCAATTAGTGTGGAAATAATTTTGTGGGTTTAGAGAAAATGGGTCAAAATTATGTGTTGAAAGAGGAAGAAAAAGTTATGGTGGAAGCTGTTGTTGGGAAAGATGCATATAATTTCTTGATGTCAACAGCATGTGATGATTCTCTGTCAGAATTTAATCCACCAGGTGATATTTTGAATTTGCAACAAGGGTTATGTCAAATTGTTGATGGATCTAGTTGGAATTATGCAATCTTTTGGCAAATTGCTAGCTCTAAAAATGGTAAGACAGTGTTGATTTGGGGGGATGGGCATTGCCGGGATCCGAAGGCGGTGTTAGCTAGAGAGAGTGTAGATGGTGGGAATGGGAAATTTGGTAAAAATGAGGCCAAAAAGAGGGTTCTTGAGAAGCTACATGCTTGTTTTGGGGGATCAGTGGAGGATAATTTTGCTGCAACATTGGATAAAGTATCAGATGTTGAGATGTTGTATCTTACATCTATGTATTATTGGTTTCGGTTGGACTCTTCTTTGGGTCCTGCGAAATCCTTTACTAGTGGCAGGCCAATTTGGGTTTCGGATGTTAGAAGTTGTTTAGATCATTACCAATCGCGTGCACACTTAGCGAAATCAGCTATGTTTCAGACAGTTGTGTTTGTGCCTGTGAAAACTGGAGTTTTAGAGTTGGGTTCTGTGAGAACTGTTATGGAAGAGCATAGTTTGGTGCAAATGGTGAAGACTGTATTTGGTGAATCACATTCTTTTCCGGCCAGAGCTTCCCCTAAAGTTTTTGGGCGTGATCTTAGTCTTGGTAGTGGTTCTAGACCACGCTCAATGAACATAAGTTTTGCTCCAAAGAAGGAAGATGACGCCTCATTTTCTGCAGAATCTCATGTTGCTGGGAATGATATAGGTCCTAAGAATATATTTGTGTCACCTTCTAATGGAAAGCATGGTGAACACGGTGACAAGAAACTCTTTTCAGAGATCAATTTTGGGGGTTCAAATCCAGAGACTGATTTCCCTGCATTAGATGAGGCTAGCAAAGAGTTTTTGTTGCATGCTGCTGAGCTAAGAGCACGTAAGAGACCAGTTAGGAGACCCGCTAGTGGGAGAGAAGAAGCAATGAGCCATGTCTTAGCAGAAAGACAAAGACGAGAGAAGCTTAACCAACGGTTTTATGCATTGAGAGCTGTTGTCCCAAATATCTCTAAGATGGATAAGGCGTCACTTCTTCTTGATGCCATTTCATATATTAACGATCTCCAAACTAAGATCAGTGCGCTTGAGGCTGAAAAGGAGGCTGCTAATCCCAAGCAGGAGGAACTTCCTCTCCCAGAGATTGATTTTCAGGCAAGGCAAGATGATGCACTTGTTCATGTTAGTTTCCCTCTTGATGATCACCCTGTTTCTAAAGTTGTAAGAACTTTGAGGGAACATCAACTTGTCGCACTAGAGGCCAATGTTAGTACAGCAGATGATAAAATGGTTCATACATTCAAAATCCAAGCTCAAACTGAAGGGGCTGAGAATCTTAAGGAGAAGCTAGAGACTGCTCTTTCCAAATAAACTACAATAGGAGAAAGTTTAATTGTATAATTATTCTTTGTTCTATAATCATAAGTTAAAGTACACATGTTTCAGACGAGGTTTTGATTTTCTTCCTTAAATCGTCTATTTATGGTTTACTATCTCCTCCTCAGAGTTATAGTAGATTATTGTGTGCGATGTTAACTGAACCAATCAATACCATTGCAAAGTCTACTATAGACAGGGTGTTCTTGTAACCTTAGAAAGTCGGTAGAAGTATTCAAGGCTATTTGCTTTCTCGTTTGAAGCTCTCTAAATGAGGTAGAAATAACCTTGAAGGTACACCTGATTTAACAGAATTTGCAGAATCTCTGCTTGTTGCCTTCATGATGAATTATCAATTCCTGGGATGAACGAAGTAGTAAACTTCATTACTTGAAACTCCAATAGAAGCAAAATGTTAGTGCCGTTCAGATCTAATTGCAAGAACAATAATAACTTCAACGATTTGATTGCATGAACAACAACTTTAACAGGCTAGAATCTGGGCAAAACCCTGATATCCTATATTAACAAAAACATGTTTATATCACCAATTTTTCTCTCTCCTCCCCTCACATGGACATTATTTCCTTCCCTCTTCTCTATTCCCATGGCCACTATTTCCTTCTCTCTCCTCCCCTCCCATGGCCATGGCCAACATCGACCACCTTCGCGGCTCTAAATCGGCCGGCCGGCAAACAAAAGACACCTTAGTAGCAAATTATGAAAATTGGGCCTATACTAACCCCTTAGGGAAAGGGATTCGCTCGTGCCGGTGGTGTGGCGGTCGAATGGTGGTGCTAATGGTCATGCGGTGGTCGGCTGGTGGTGCTAGTGATGCGGTGGTCGGCAAGTGAAGCTAATGGTTGTGCGGTGGTGCGGCAAGTGGTACTAGTGATTGTGCGGTGGTGATAGAGGGGAGAGATAGGGGGTGCGGCTGCTAAATTTACAAAATTAGCCTTGATATTAACAAGTTTTGTGAACATAGGATATCAACTTGTATTATCTCCTATAATCTCTCTTACATTTAAAAAATGAAAACATTAATCTCCCTCATGGCAATATGGGTAGAAAAAGGTGCAACACAAGAAATTTCAAAGAGGTCACCCATTTTAGGACGTTCTAATGGAATTTGGTGTATTAGTAAATAGTAATGATGTAATGATATATTATGAGTGCAATTATACATATACGATTTAACTTGATCGTCAAATTAACTTTGTACTCCATAATATTTAGAGGGGAAAAAAGAATGACGAAAGGTTCAAATATCAAATAAGTAGTAAATAAATTTGGAGGGTATAAGTTTTTTTTCCAAATAATTTTAACGTATTTGAACTTATATTATCAAAACTTATTTTGTTTCAATAGATCTTATTTTGTTTGAAATAAATCAGAATAAGTTCAAAGATAACACACTATTAAGTCTGTTATTTTAATATTAATGCGACAAATTAAAAGTGTCAATTCGGATGTCCGAATTGGGTTCGGTGAGATAGGATCGGATCGATTCAAATTTTAAAGTTGAGTCATGTTATATTATTGTGTCCACGCGAGTCAAAATCTGAATCGAATATTTTTTCGGGTCAGTTTCGAATCGGATCAGATCGGTGTGGTTTTACACCTCTACTCAAAACTACCAAGTGGATAGAATACAATAACAAATAAAGATTCACTAATCAGTAAACAACACAGATTAATTAATTAACATCACAAAAACAACTCAAATTAATAGCTATAGTATCTCTTCATATATTTTTCTTTAGTTGAATTGAATAATTAAACGAAATCATATCCTCCAACCTTCCCCAGGTCCCAGGACATTACATTATCCTGTTATATTTTCTCTCTCTTCTCTAATGGCTTTTCTATTAAGTTGCTATTCTTACACGTAACTTTACACCTTCACTTCACAAGATGCACAAATTCTTGTGTTTTTTAACTGTTCAACCTGTACCTCGTGCTCCTGCTCTACCTTTTTTTTTCCTCTGCTTTAAGCTGAAAAACAACCAAATTTTTAATTAAAGAAAACCCAAAAAAAAAAAAAAAACCATTATCTGGAGCCCCAAAAACCCTGGAACTTTACTGAAGTTCTAGTAGTAAAGACTCAATCTTTTTAAAACCCTAGCTCTTGTTTCAAGGACCTTTTTTTGTTCAATAATTTGTGGTAGTTTCTGCTGAATTTGGGGTTTCTGCTGTTGCATTTACTACCCAGGTATATAATCTATCTTGTACTCTTAGATAGTGTTGTAAAGATCATTTTGAGCTTGATTTATGCTTAGGTTTGTTGATTATTGAACTGGGTTTTTGATTATGTTAGTAATTTTGAGAAACCCAGATCGATTTTTTGTGATTTGTTGAGGTTTGATATGAATTGAGAGGAACCCAGATTGGTAATTAGCTTTAATTTTGAGATTTTGATTCCTGGGTTAGTGGAAAATGGGTGTAAATTGTGAGATTAATGATGAGGATAAGGTTATGCTGGAAGATGTGGTGGGAGTTGAGGCATGTAAATTTCTGATGTCTAGATTTTGTGAAGAATTTCCGAGTGATTTTAATGATACAGGAAGTAGTGATGGTGGTATGCTGAATCTTCAGCAAGGGCTATGCCAAATTGTTGATGGTTCTAATTGGAATTATGCAATATTGTGGAAGATTGTTAGTTCTAAGAAGGATGGTAGGTCAGTGTTGATTTGGGGTGATGGGCATTGCCAAGACCCGAAGGTGGTTGTTGCCGGGGAGAGGGGAGATGGTGGGGAGGGTAAATTGGTTGAGGGTAATGGAGAGATTGGTAAGAAAGATGAGGCAAAGAAGAGGGTTCTTGAGAAATTACATGCTTGCTTTAGGAAATCAGAGGAGAATAATTTTGTTGCCACTTTGGATAAAGTATCAGATATTGAGATGCTGTATCTCACTTCAATGTATTATTGGTTTTGGTTAGACTCTTCTATGGGTCCTGCCAACTGTTTAACGTCTGGCAGACCGATTTGGGTTTCGGATGGTAGTGCCTGCTCAAATCACTACCAATCTCGGGCTCATTTAGCTAAATCAGCTAAATGTCAGACGGTTGTGTTTGTGCCTGTGAAAGCTGGAGTATTAGAGTTGGGTTCTATTAAAATGGTCTTGGAGGAGCAGAATCTGTTGCAAGTGGTGAAGCATATCTTTGGTGTACCTCAATCTGTACAGGCTAAGGCGTTTCCTAAAATTTTTGGCTGTGAGCTTAGCCTCAGTGGATCAAAACCACCATCGACCAACTTGAATTTTGCTCCAAAGTTGGAAGATGATGCTGCATTTTCTGCAGAATCTCATGTTGGTGGAAGTAATGTAGGTGCTAAGCACACTTATGGGTCATCGGCTAATGGGTGTGTTAGTGAAGATAGTGGCAAGAAGTTGGTTTCAGAGATCAATTTTGGTGGTTTGAATCCCGAAGCCCAAACTCCTGGCGTAGAGCCGACTAAAGAAGAACTTTTGTTGCAGCCTAAACCAAGAAAGAGGGGTAGAAAACCTGCTAATGGAAGAGAAGAACCATTGAACCATGTTGAAGCAGAAAGACAGAGAAGAGAGAAGCTTAACCAACGTTTCTATGCATTGAGAGCCGTTGTCCCCAACATTTCTAAGATGGACAAAGCTTCGCTCCTTGGTGATGCTATTTCTTATATTACAGATCTTCAAATGAAGGTTAAGATGCTCGAAGCTGAAAAGGAGATGGCTAATCCAAAGCAAAAGCACGTGGCTATCCCTGAAATTGATTTTCAGGCAGGGCAAGATGATGCACTCGTGCATGTCAGTTTCCCTTTGGATCTTCATCCTGCTTCAACTGTTGTAAAGACACTTAGGGATAATCAAGTCCTCGCTCCTGAAGCCAATGTTTCCACAACAGATAACAAGATCATTCATACATTTACCATCAGAACTCAGAATGGTGGTGCTGAGAATCTAAAAGAGAAGCTGCAGGCTGCTCTTTCTTTGTAAGATCGATCTTTGTTGCATGATCCTGGGACAGTAATGAGTACAATCTTTCCTTTTTGAAGGTTTAGCCTTCTCTTTAATCTGTGCTCTTTGTTGTATCTGGTTTTGGTTTACCATTTCTGATATATAATTAATGTGTCAAGTTCTCATGTATGATCTGCCTTCTTTAATTTGATATGATCCTGGCACAGTAATGATTAAAATCTTTCCTTTTTGAAGGTTTAGCACTTTCCACATGGCACCCACCCCACATCTAAAACCGATTGATTCTCGCTCCCATGTAGTTTTGTCATAGGAATTCCAGCTATATACAGAGCTGGTCCTTAGACGAAGAGCTCAATTGCGATTGACAGGAACATTCTCTGTAGATAGCAGGTGAGATAAGATCCAATTCGATTACTTGATATTAATATTTTGGATCAACAATATCTTTCAGAACTTATATCAAGAGTCAAGACTAAAACTTTAAAGTTCATGGCTTTAATATTTCGTCTTTAAACCTTCTTTAGTTGATCTATACATTGCCACTATTATCTCCTATTCCATAGGTTTGTGGTTTGTTAATACTTTGTTCTTAGCAAGCATAGGCTAGAAAATGGTTATTGTATACATTGTAGTTGTGGGATGATGGTTGTGCTGCAGCTCTATGCCTGTTATTGCAATCTCGATCAAAGATCTACTAAGTAACTGAAAATAGCAGAATCTAACCTTTGGAAAAGTTTCATATTCTTGTAAAGTTTTGGTGGAAGTAGAATGATTCTGATTAGAACTCTCAGATATATGATATCTGTTTCCTAGGTACTTGTTCATCCAGCACTCTTATACTCGTATTCACTATAAAATGTGCCTCAATTTTTTGCAGGTACTGAGTTAACAGAACAAAAGGGGAATCTATTTATGATCTACTGATCAAATCTATTTTATATTCCATATCTACTGCTATATAACTATAGTTGTTGTACAGGAGCAGATGTAAGCATCAGGCTTCGCTATCTTCTGATGTTTTTGTAAGTTTTTGGTATACTACGTAGATTAGTATCCCAATATCTCATCTTTTCAGAATTCACAGGTTAGTAGTTGGTACTTGCATTGAAGAACATGGTTTAGGCTTCTCAGAGTTGCATCTCCTTGGAGGATTTCTACCTGAAGTGGTCCAACGCTGATCAATGTGATCGAGCCTAAATGGTCGGGTCAATTTCAGGTAGTGACCTGGTCCAAATAGCATTTTTTGAACATTATGGTCTTTGGCTTGATTTTCTGGGGCTCTTCGGCTGACTGTTATCGCCCCTGAATTTGTACCATCAATTTTCCTATTTGACAGCATAGCATTGATTTTTAAGTTTCTGCTGGTTGAAAGCAGGGGTATGAATGAGTCAGCAGATATCCGAAGACAGACTGATACTTTTTTAAATTTGGCAATAGTATAACACTGTTTTTCTGGCATTGAAATTGTCGGGTCTTGAATCGCAACAAGTCTTCTTGTTTCAGTTTACTGGTAAAATCAACCTTGTACAGATGTGAAATCAAGAACAACATTGTTAGTTTGTAGCATAAATTTGTACTCAATGACTCAATGTAGTCAAATAAAGCTTCTGCAAAAAGAATTTTGATGTTCAGTCAGAATTTTGTAATCTTAAGCTTTGTCCAATTTCTCCCTTTTTGATTTAATTTGCTCCAAGTTTTCTACAACCAATATTATTGTGATGCACAGTTGCTCTTGAAAGAACGGTCAAAACAAGAAAAGCCAGCCAGGAGTATATAGTGTTGAAAAATAAACTGTCTTTATGAACTTACATTGGCTCCCTATATTGTTCAACCAAATTCATTTAAACCTTACCAAGTCTAGTAATTAAGTTTTCTACTTTTTGTATTCCCACATAATTTTATTCAATTCCGTCTATCTCAGGCTACATATCCAAAGTACTATTTTACGATGTTCGGATAAAGTTTATATTGCTACTGGTTTCTTATTGGAATTCCTAATATGACGTCGTATATAATTAGTGACGGGAAGAGGGTCTAAGTTGTCAATCTGTAACAAGGGGCATTTTTAATATCAAATCTTATTACTGCATAATAACTTACGCGTTTGTTGTAAAAATAAAATAAAATAAAATAAAATAACTTACATGTAATCGGGACATGTATGTGATAACTAGTTACAAATGAATGGAGTACACCAACTAATTAGACGAGACTACATGTATTTGTTAGTAACTAGGTACAAATGAAGGGATACACCAACTAATTATTCGAGATTATGCCCAACTACCCTAAAAAAACCAAGTATGAAAGAGTGGGGAGCACGTTTGAGTTCTTGATTAAGCTCTAACACACTATGTAATCAACAAATGATTCAAATTTGAGTCTAGTTGTCAACCTGTACAATTTGCACCTTTGACTTTTCTTTTAAAAAAATAGTACAATTGGTTCTAATATGAGGCAAAACTAGAAAATAATTTTCGAAGAACAAAATTTTCATTCAAGCTTTTAAAGATCAAGTAAAAGACTTTACCTACTATCAAAAATGTTTAAAACATTTTTACCTAAATTTTTTTTTATTAATGTAGCATTTGGGTGTCAACGATCCTAGCGGTCCCCTCCCCTCTATGTTCCGTTTATGTATCTATTTTGTAAAAGGTTTATATTAAATAGTAGTATAGATGTATAATCAATATAGACGAATATCCATCTCAAATTTCGGATACACATACAATAATGTTATCTCCCTAAAGACGAGTTTAGGGCCTAAACTGGAGTAGCTTATTAGCATCCTTGTTATAGTTATTGGTTTGAATTTGTACCCGTAGTTCAACTACTCGATTGTTTCCTTCCTTGCTTTTTATCTCTTTTTTTACCGACCTGTTAATAGTCCATACAACACCTTTTAGTACATACAACACTTGTACATGTTATAACACTGCCGCACATTTCTTTTCATCTAACTATGTTGGAATTTTCACCGGCCAAAAGTTGGTGAAAATTACGTTTTATGAGAAACATAACTTTTTAGTTGTATATATCAATACTTACCACTTACTATATGTGAACATAATACAATCAACCAGCCCCTTTCAAATTTTAATGAACAAATATAACTAATATATCGCTTCTTTTTATTTACCTCATTAAAAATGTATGTACGAGAATTAAGATTGTTCTAGTGGTTAGAGAAATAGAGACCCTCCTTCTGCTCATGTGAGAGAGGTTCGATTATCAACCTAAGCAGGTGAAATCCTAATCTTCTTCCGAGCAATTTTTTTTAAAAGGAACAATACATACGAAGTATACTACTGTATGAGAGAGTACGTTACTCAGATCCGTATGTTGGATTTTTTTTATGTACTCGTAGTACATAGGATTATTAATCAATCTAACCGTGTATGATGGTGAGTCGTACAGTTTGATTAATTCCAGTTTGTATATTTCAAACTTGTCAATTCAAACACCCTCCTAAACAATAGTCAACCACTTCCTACATTTTGACAGAAAAGTCAATGCCATCCATTCCCATTCATTCATTCATTTTATAACTAGTACCATTCCGTGCAGTATATATATATGCCGCTACTACATATACTCAAAGCATATCACCATCCATTCCTACGACCAATCGTACCGAGAAATCGAAACTCGTACAACAATTTTCCCTACCACATTAATACACTTTCGAGTTTAGTGATATATAATAAACATGGGTTTTGCTCAAAGAAGAGGATGTTATGTTGTAATGCTTACAATAATGTTCATATTTTTGGTAACGAGTTTTGATGAAGTTGAAGCTATAAGACCATTGAAAAAAGATCAAAAAACGTTATTATTAGCGTCGTTGCCTAAGGGTCCAGTACCGCCTTCAAAATCTAGCCCGTGTACTAACATCCCCAAGAGTGGTGGCACAGGTCGCTGCACCATGGAGGTGAATGTTGCCGGGGTTAGCACGCGGCACGCCCCGAGCTCCGCCAGCCTTACCTGAGTATATATATATATATGTCATCCAAGCACTATTGTTAAGGATGATATGATCAAGTTTTGCCATGCGCTTAAGGTGAAGAGTGTGAACATATAGTTTATTATTTATTTATTTTTCCCTAGAAACATGTATAGACTTTTGGAATATTTTTTTTTTTTGTTGTTTTAGAGAGCCACCAAGGCGGGTGATGAGAATCGATCTCAAGATCTCCTAGAATCGGGAGAGAAACTCTAACCACTTGAATTATCCCTCACTCTCAACTTTTGAAGAAATTAATTGTTACACAACATTCTTTAATTTTATTCTGAAATCAATAAAATGAAGGCCTCTGAATTTTATTTTAAGGTGTATGTTATGTTGTTTTTGTATTTAAGTTACTTCATAAGTTTTTGTATATGTATGAGTAGTATACTTTTTTTTAGATAATAAAAATTACGAATAAGGTCTCTTTATGGTTTTACTCAATTTATCACCCTCAACAAATGAATGAAGTGGGATCAGAGAGAAGAAAACATGATTGAAAACTACGGACGTATTAACAAAATAATCTACGACATTAGCCCTACTTATCTCTCAATACAATAGTGGTATATACATAATATAACCTTTTACCAATTATTTTATTTTCTACAATGTTTAGATGGGTTAGTAGTAAACAACTTTATATATATATACATATATATATATTAGGGTTATATTAAACAAGGTTATCTTAACTTTGTATCCATATTTGCAAAGTTTAATACATAGCCTTCCTTGCATTGATCTTTTCTAAAAGCATAGGTACTAAATGCATAAAATTTAATTAAATAACAACCGCAAAAAAAAAATAAAAAAATAAAAAAAAAAAAAAAAAAAAAAAAATTACGTATGTACTATAATTTCTTTACCAAATCTCTTCATATTCACCAAATCACCCTATCAAATCGTAATTACGCTGAATAATCACTTGCTTTGTGAATATTATTATCTTCACATCAATCTCTTTACAAGATGGCAGAGAAAATGAAGAACGAGATCGAGAAATTGGAGGAAAATTAATTTGTGTTTATTGATTATGAGGTGTTAAGTTACAGAAAAAGAAGATACGAGTATATATAATGTAGTAATAATACAGGAAGTATCTAGCAGGAAGTTTGTTGTGAAAGAACAAACCCAAAATATCTCAACAATCCCTATATTTATTATTTCTATTGTGTAATTCAGTAATTGTCCATGTATGACCATATATACCCTATAAAAATGACACAGGGGTACAAACATAATGTGTGCATTGAAGTACATATATTTGAAACTTATCATGCATAGACTAAGTCAATTGCTAAACATCCATCTAATAAAATATGAAATCTTTCAAATGAACTCCAATAAAATAAGCACCAACTCAATGACTAATGATACTAAATTACTAAGTTAATTCAGGTCAATATTGTAGCATGCAACTCAAAAGTTTGAAAATATGTATATACTTTATTTCCAATTTTTTTTGTCGAGCAAGTTTGAAAAGATATAAAGATATAATCCGTAATAGTTTCATAGTTTGCGAATTGCCTACATCAGAGAAGGAAAAGTTGCAGGGAGTCAAAGCAGCAAGTTGCCAACATAATATTGAAGAAAATATTATGATTGAACTATAACTTTGTTGAATGCAACAAAATTTACCGACCATGGGACAACAATTTCTTTTGGGTCCAACCCTATATATGCATGTCATTAATTTATTTATTTTGGCGAATGAGCAAGGACAATACAAATTACAAAAAAGGGTGGGGATGGAGTTTTTAATTATAATTTCGTAATATATTGTACACATACCCTCAATCTTAACAACTAGATCATGAACTCATATAATTAATATATATTTATGTCAATTCATCAAAATTATATTTGGGTGGGTTTATAAGGTAGAAATTTTGTAATCTATGTAGATTTTTATTATACTTCTTATAACGGATAGAATACGATATGAATTAGGGTTGTCAATCATATCATGTTATTATTCATTTTATTAATACAATATATAAAGTGCTTGAAAGTTCTTAGGGGCCATTTGGTTGGGGGTATTCATCAAAGGGAATGGGAATCAACAGGAATCATTCCCTTTGTTGTTGTTGTTAGGCTATTTTTCCCATTCCCTTTACCCTCTCCATTCCCCCAAATCCCTCCAAGTTGATTCCCCACCCCCCTTACGTATTTCCATTCCATTCCCTAGCTACCACCACACCACCATACCACCACCCTCCCCACCACCGGAACAACTAGCCACCCCACCAAAATCCCTCCCCTCACCCTCGCCGTCCCTCCCCCACCCCCGAAACAACCAGGCACCCCAGCGAAAACCTCCCCACCACCAGAACAACTAGCCACCACCGACCACTGAAAACCACACCATGTTTCTAGGGTTTTGCGAGGTTAGGGGAGGTTTTTTCAGAGGAGGGGAGAGCTATGTGGGCACGGGGAGCGGCGGCGAGGGGTGGGGGAGGTGTGGCGAAGGGTGGCTAGTGGTGGAGGAGGTGCGTCGGGTGGTGGGGTGGCTGGGTGGTGAAATTGTGTGCGATGTTAGAAAAACGACGGGGTTGGTGTTTTCGTAGTAGATTTCGATTTGCTGAGAGGAGGGTGACTCCAGGGTAGGGTTTCGGGATTTCGCTGGTGGTGGGGTTTTTGGATTTTGTTGATGGTGGGGTTTCAGGTGGTGGCGGTGTTAGTGGTGGTGTGAGTAGGGTGAGGTTGGTTATGGAGGGGTTTCAGATCTTGGTTGGGTGAGAATGATTATAGGATGCAGTGTTAGTGGTGGTGCGAGTTGGCTGGTGCGGTGGTGCGAGTTGGCTGGGACGACAATGCGAGTTGGTAGTGGTGGCCCTTGATTAAGTAATTATCCCCTCTTTTGTCCTACCAATTTTCATGGATTTGGCATCCCTCAAATAGCCAACGGTTCAAAACCGGTGCCAAAGGGGGGGTTTGAACCGGTGCCTTTTTATCTTTTTCGTCTAGTGGTGGTTGGATTGGTGGCATTGTTTCCCTTTGTTTTTTAAAACAAACAACATAGAAAATTTAAGGTAATTTCATTCCATTCTTTTCCATTCATTTTGTTCATTCCATTCCGTCTACCCTGTGTAAACCAAACGGCCCCTTAATTATCTTAACCTAACCCAATTGTTTAAAAACTTGAAATCTTTTGACTAGACTAGAACTAGTCCGTGTATTGAACAAGTTAGTAACCTTTTACCCATTAGCATACTCAGTAATACGCAATATTATTTGTAATTAGGGAAAAAAAATACAATTTTTTTTAACGAATTTTTAAGAAACTTTTGGAAAAATAAATGATAGCCAAGTGATAACGAACCCATGGAGCTACTCTCTTAAGCCGCATGCGGTCCATGCACCTTGTACAGAGGGTACTGATATAAAGTATTTCCTATATTTCCGGACAATGGGAAATACATGAGCTACTTCAACTGTTTTATTTTACATTTAACCTTGGTTTATACTTATTGTAAGGAGTAATTTTTTATGGGCGAATAATTCAAATAATAGTTATAGTTTGTGTGTACAAATTTAAAAGAATGGTTCGTTGGTAGTACGTAGAGTATGTGTTCGTTTTTCTTTTGGTGCATGTACGTAGAGTATATGTAGTAGGCAATGCAAATTGTTTTCTTGCACAACTAGTGGATGCACACATCATCTTACTAAAAATATGTCCAACCTAAGAAAAATAGCATGTAGTAGTAATTTCTTCGACATAAGATATATAAAGAAGAGCATTTGAAACAAAAGCTACTCATAATAATGTAATAAATGGGGAAAATGGCCGCCGAGAATTTATAACACGTTGTGCAAAAATGATAATTATAATAAAATAATAACAATAATAACCTTTTTATTAATACACATTTTAATACACAGTACATTTACATCTATAATCTTTAATAAAAGAATAAAATAAATCTTATTTTCGATAATAAATCAAGAACTTGAAAAAATAATGCCTACATACAAATTGACCTTTGTTTACCGTATCGTTATATATAAACTTTTACTTTTTCTGTCTTCCTATACCATAGGTGCAAAGTTTACGAATCACATATTTCAGCTAGATCAACTCAAGACCTTTGCAAAAATGAGCAAGTAAGACTCATTTACGTACAAACAGGAATGTTGCATGTAGGATTTGATCGAGATGGAGGAGATGATTGTCCACTACTCTTTACTTCTAAGTAAAGTTTAGCCACTTCTTGTATCCCTTTGCTTATTGCCACGTTAACTTCATTATCAAGAAAGCTCGCCGGTTTTAGCACCCTACAACTTGCATGTTGTATAACAACGATAAAACTTAGCAATAAAACTAATATTGTAATAGAACTAGCTAGTTTGAAATGGGAGTTCATTTTGTTAGAAAGATTGTTTAATTTGTGTGTGTATGTATATTTTCTATATAAGTGAAGGAAAGCTTGTGTTTTGAATGTATGTATGTAATTCAGATGAGTTCGTTTAAGTTATGATATTTGAAGAGGCGAGTAATGGGTATTTATACACTCCTAGCATGCATCGTACGGGTAGCTCAGCTCATTGAATAGGTAAGATTACTATATGGGTAGTACAGAAGAATTTTCTTGCTAATTTGGGAAGACTAAAGACTTGGACCATTGAATAGTTGGCGATCATAAAATTGGTATATTATACAGTATTTTTTTTAACGTGTAATAAAATGAGAATAGGTAAACAGATTTGACTTTCATGCAAACCGTGGTTACGACAATTAATCAATTATGGATCTGCCATCATTGCATACAAATGATACAATAATAATAGTGGTATAAACGGACATTATATTCTCGTTATCGTCAAATATAGAAAGCACATGCTTATATATGTTGCATACTACGGACAATATAAGGATCAAAATTAAACAACTTATTACTTATTTATGTGTATATATGTATATATGGTATACTTCACACATTATATATTACTATTATTTATTTATTTATTTTCATTCCTAAATTAAAACTAGATAAACTAACTTATTTTTAACCAACCAATCTACCTTAGGTCATGTAGTTCGACCATAAGTTTTCATAGGCGATTTTGAATATATGTAGCATTAGGATGGGTATTTTGATAGAATATAAACTCGGTCCTTAATAAATTTGTGTAACTGAGTAAGGAATTGTCAACATTTTTTTTTAATTAAAGTAATATTTTCTACGTAATTTTGTTTTTTTTTTCTTTTCTTATATATATAATTCCGATCTTTAATTTATTTTATTTCACAAAAACATTTCAAATTACAAAAAATAACTACTGTAAAATGAATTGAGAAATTAGTATCTCCAAATTTATATGAATTATTTTCTTAATCACTAGTCTTTGAGATTCTTAATTATTTAGAAAAGGTCTGTACTCATTATGAGCTTAAAGATGTAGTTAGTTGTTGATTTTTGTAGTTATTGCATTGCAAATTTGTGATTATAATTATTGTTGCAATATTTTGGCTTAATTAGTGATTGCCAATTAATGAGGGATTTACATATCCAATAAAATTTCTACTCCATTTTATAAGTAGCAAATAGTATTTAAGTTTTTCTTTCCGTATGTAATGTCTCCTATTTAAAATTTCCCAATAGCTTATGGCTAAAATTGAACCAACAATATTAATAACGTGGTGCTTGATTTATTGGTTTGTCTAACAAGAAGTATGTACTACAGACACATGTTAAGTTATAAAAATGAATATTTTTTGGTGAAAATAGTTTTCAAATTAAAAGAAAAACCCTATTGAAAGTGGAATAAATATGGGAATGGACAATAATGGTGAATGTAGGGGACTTTTTAAACTTAAATAATATAGGTTAATCAAGTATGAAAAGATTCTCATTATATTTGCTAGAATAGTAGTTTTATTATTTGTTACTCCCTCCGTTCCTAATTAAAAGAGGTTTATTAAGTTGTCATTTTAGGCATTCTCCGACTTTTAATGGTTACGTTTCAATTATTTCGTAGGATTAAAATAGTTTTATTTATTTTTTACACATTCACCACATACAAAGTGGTTAGAGCTTCATTCCTTCCCGGTTTCAAGGAATCCTGGGATCGGGATTCTCATCAGATCATCCGCTCTTCTGGCTCTCTAAACACCAAAAAAAAAAAAAAAAATACATCTATATTTTCCATACAACTATCCCCGTTTATCAAAATATTTGCATACTCCCAAATCCCAATGCAACTATTCCTATTTACGAAAATATTTTCCTTAATTCTCAAAGTTGTCAAGCTACACTGCTACACTAGTAAATCATCAAAGTAATAGGTTTAATGTTAGTTCAACTTCAAAGTCAGGCAATAAGTAACCGAGCAAGAATATCGCGGAAAATACGGATAATAAAAATGTTGGAGTTTCAAACATCATATAAACACTATATAGTTCTTAGAATTGAAACATTCAAATTCTGAAGGCACCTTTAATCTGTAATTAAGGTCTATGCGTGATAATTGTGTCGATCATTATTCTTAAGTTAAGCAATTTTTAAAGAGGATGTCGTTTTGTCAAATTGTTAAAAGCTGACTTTTTCTTATAGCAATCAATTTTGTCAAAAACTCAAAAGGTTATACTAGCTAGTAAGTAAGTTGAGTTTAGCATATTTTATTTTGCATATTTCTTAGCTAGATATTTCAAAGCCTTGAACCTTATCTCAACTGGACAGACGTAGGACGGAGTACTTGCATTGATAACTTTGTGTATGCTTCCTACATTTTTGTTAGTAGAGTTACATACGAATCTTACAATAGGGCTGACTCGACGCCTAGCTGTAATACGGCTCGTATGTTTAGCTTAGCCTGATATTGAGCCGAACCACAATTGATCGACCCATGAGTCCATAGCATGCATGCATGCTTAACGTTAATTTCCTATATAATTGTTTTCACACTGTCTTACTAGAAATCATTTCATACCTTTCAAAAAATATGAAAAAAAAAACTTTTGAATAGTGTGAGGACAGTTATTTCCTTACAAAATTTGTTTACCTATATGCTATATGCCCCTATTAATTTGATTTTAATTGCCTCTAAGCTTTCAATTCTTTGTGTGATTTAATGATTTGACTCTTATGAATAGTGTCCGGATAATTATATTTGCCCATCATTAACGTTAATTTCTTTTTTAAAAACTCTTAAAAATAATGTGCGGACATTTACATCCCTAACAATATTTGTTTACATATTTTTTTCTCGTTATGTTGCCAACAACTGAAAGAACTTATCGGAAATTAAATGGCTATCAATGTGCGCATCACATGCATTATCCACCCTAGTAACATTAAAAAATTGAACAATAGTGAAGTACTAGATGAAGCCTGTGCGATGCATGGTTTGTTTGTATTTTTTCAAATAAATTTTTTTTACTAAACATATATTTATCTAATAAACTTTGTGATATTCGCTTGCTTAGTTGCTTACTACTTGAATTTTTTATTATAAAATGAATTATTAATTTCATTTCTCATATTTAGATGAAATTCGTAATATACAAAAATTGCAATTATTTTTTCATCAGCTAAAATATAACATTTTCCTATGTGACGCTCTAAAATATCTTGAAAAACTTATCCTTTATGTAATTTTTGTAAAAATTTATGTTGGTTCCATTTATCACCCAAATAAATCATTTAATTTTACTCATGAAAATTTGTTACAAATAATAATGTGTCGCTTTGATAATTCTTTTATTTTTTTTTATTATAATCCTACGTAGCGCTTATAAAAAATTAATCTTACATAGCATAATCCTATGGTAGCGTTTTAAAATTATTAATCATATGTTGCGCTTTTTTTTATTATTATAATCTTATGTAGCGCATTAAAAAAAACTAATCTTACGTGGCATAATCCGATTGTGGTAGCGTTTTAAAAATATTAATCTTAAGTGGCGCTCTAATAATTTTGTAAAAAATAAAGTCTTACGTGGCGCTCTTAAAACTTGGGAAAAAACTCCCCTTTATATATATACTAGTTTTGTGCCCGGGCGATGCCCAGATAGTTGATAAAATTTTAAAATACGCTCAAATAATTCATTCTGATCCCGTCAAAAAAAAAATAAGTAAATTCGTTCTGATAATGTAGGATATTTAGACATACATATAATAGTATAATAATACTTTTTATAGTTTTATTTGTAAATAGATATATGTTATTATTTAAATTATTTTTATTGAACTTAAATTATTTTTACTGAAGTGAAAGTATTTTTACCAAACTAAAATTAATTTTACTGATTAAAACTTATTTTATAGATTTTCTAATTTTTTTTAAATAAATTAAATAACAATGCATTTTGTATGCGGCTAGCCACACCATCTACCAGGACAAAGTAACCCCTATAAAACTGACCGAATAACCCCTGTAATACTAACTGAGTTACCTCTAACACTGACTAACTAACCCCTATCTATAACACTGATTGAGTAACCACTATAACACTGATTGAGTAACCCCTATAGCACTAACGAAGTAACTCTTGTAATAATTGGTGACACGGTTTGGCCAACTATGTATTTAAATAAATTATAAATGGGTCTTATTTTAAAGAACTTTTTAAAACGAATTTGATGATGGAAATAGAATTGAGTTCTAGGATATTTATTAAAAGTTATGATTAAATTTATATATATGAAATATTAGAAGTTTATCGATAATAAAACTCTATGTAACAATTTTATCTTAAAAAATCTATCCAAAAATTGCTTACTTAGCAGCATATGTGTCGCAACAATACCTATTTATCTCCTACATGGCGCGACACTTGGCGAATAACTGGAACGTCAAGTGTCCCTATCTCATGACCTGACTGCGAGACCGGCTTTATTTATTAATGATATTAGATTTGTAATTTAATCTACTAAACATATGGAGAAATTGGGAGCGCGCGAAAGAACAACAATACATGTATTAAAAATTCATATTTCAAGCTTACACTTTATTGAATGAATAAAAAAAGTAAAATTAATATTTTCAACATATAACAGTATAAGTTATCTAACAAGTATTTAGCTCTACACTTTATTTTATACTTCGTACATAAAACAAATTTAAGAAAGAAACCTTTGTTTTTTCGGTATATCTAGTATTTGTAGGCAAATAAAAGAAATTTAAATCTCATCATATATATCGATAGTTAAATAAATAAATAAATACGGAGTATATTTGGCTTGATGAAATTGACCATATGAAGGCGAGCAAGTAAAACTCAATTACAAATGTAGCAAGGGGATTTCGATTTTGATGAAGGTGATGGAACTTTAGAAATCTTAACTTGCGCGACAAGTTTAGTCTCCTTGTGGAACTCCTTGCTCTCATGATCATTACCTTCATGATCAAGAAAGCTTTGTTTTAGTGCCCTACAACTTGCATGTTGTATAACAACATTAAAACTTAGCAACAAAACCAAGATTATCAAAGGTTTAGTTAATTTGGGAAAAAAGTTCATTTTGTGTAAGATATTTGTGAATGTTTTTGTATTGACCTGTTAAAATATACGAAGTATAGCTTGAATAAATGGAAATCAAAAGATTATGATTAATTTACGAAATAATATGAATACTTTGGGTTAAAATTGAGAAGAGGTGCATATTTATGTGTATTTATAATATACATTTATTAGTATGATCTTATGGGTTAGCATGGAATGACTTATGACTTGGACCATTGAAATTTGAAATGTCATTTGACTTTGGTTTATATTTATCCGTAACGTGTAATTAATTAAGCGAGGAGTGCTGAAAGTTTTGAGCTTGAATCTATAATTATGTATATTCTTAATTTCTTATATATATTAATTCGATGATTATGCATGTGCAGCATTTTAATCACATAATAAAGTTGGTTGATATTTTGTGATGCTAATTACGTTGTATAAGTGATTTCACTGATTTGGGCCTTTGGGATGTACATAACTCGAACTTATTTTAATTGACATTACTAACGAAAAATGTGAATTGATAATACTTATGTTTTTCGCTTAATATTAATATTACATATATTATAAGATTTATAACTACATTTTTGAAGCTCTCAAATCCATTAAAAAAATACTCCATAGTCCATACCAAATGTGGCATGCACAAATGATGTGATGAAACTACTCCATATAGAATAAGTTGATTCATAAAATGGGATATTAGATAGAAAATCATTATTATCGAAATTTGACAACCCCTAGTAGATACGTGCAAGATGATAGAATATATAAATCAATCATGAACTTTAACCATCAGCTTAAATTTTTGATTGAATATGGGTATTTTAACACAAGACATGACTTGTTACATATAATAATCTCGCTCAACTTACTAATTTTACTTCATTCGATTTGTTCAATCCGTCATAGTACCCTATTAAAACTCCTAGTCCAACTTCAAAGTCTGGTTATCAAAACTGCAAGAATTACTATGAAGGAAAAACAGGAATTTAAGAAGCCTTGTCCTTCACGTTTCAAACGATAACATGGAATTGAAAATTTCAAAATTTAATTACAATATCAAATAAAACTTATTCATCTGATTCTTGTCAGAGAATGAAAAAAACAAATGGTCTGTCAATTATAAATCAAAATGTCAAATTTTGACTTTTGCTCACAAAAATAATGAATTTTTTTTTTTTTTTTTTTTTTGGTAATTTCCACATTTTCAATACCTTGACTTTTATATGGGCCGAATATGGATGGACTCAGATCACTTCGGCCCAGCTTGGATTGAGGCCCGCAATAATCATGTGTTGCGACCTTGCGTAATGCTAGGACTTTTGCAACTCATCATGCTGACATGCTGTCATGCAACTTATGCAAGAGTTGTACTTTTGTCGTCCTTTTGTATAAATTTGTATTAAGGTTTTAGCTTTAAAAAAAAAAAAAAAATGTAGTATTTAACTTTTTGATACGAAGTGCCTTTTAGATATCACTCTTTATATTGGACAACTTTTTACTAATTTTTTTTTATTTTTCAAAATTTTCGAATTTTATATTTGTCGACACTTGATTTCAACTATTCATATTTTCAAATTAATTGCTACTAAAACTAAAAAAATTCAAACAAAATATAAAATTATCTTAGGAAAAATGGTTTAAGTAGTTTCAATAATTCAATTATATTGGCGGTGTCACATAAAGCAAATCAAACTACTAAAAAGGCTTTTAAGTTTGGTGTATAGTTTTGTAGTTAGGGTTTATACATAAATTAGGGAATTCCCTCATTTCAATTAATTATTAAAATTGAATCCAATTTGCTACAATTAACTTCATGTCACACTTATTAATATATTATCACAATTTATACTATGTATTATTTTTTGGTCAAAATGACAGCAAATTGTCATCTTATTCAATACCTAAACTTAGGGTTCTTATGCAAATTGTGAGTTTCTTCAAATTGAACCATTCTTTTAAATATAAGGTAGTAAAATCCAAAGAGTAATATTTAAAAGATAGTAAAAGTAATTTTTCAAAAAAAAAAAAAAAAACCCTAAAAAATAGGGAAAAAGAATGTAAATTCTAGATTGAGAGGCAAAGGAATTGAAGGAGATGAACGACATTAGAAGTGGAGCCAACGACCCACTAAGACTAACAATCCAACAAACTTGGTCCTACCTTTTTATTGGTCAAATCTTAATTGAAGATTGATAAAGTGTATAAATTGGGCTGAACCATAAGTCCATAAGCTTAAACTTTTAGTTGAGTTGAACCCCATGATCTGTTTATATACTCTATCAAAGATAATAGATGAGAATCTTTAAACAAAATTAAAAAAATAAAAATAAATAAAAACAAAACATTTTAGGTAACATCAATTATTGTACTTTGTATATTTACTTACTATAAAGAGTAATTTTAATGGCTCATATTCAATAATCAAACTAAGGTTAATAGTTTTAATCTCTATTTTGCATGCATGAGATTTATTTTAGGATGAACATTATCTCAATATCGTCATCAATCAATCAAGTCCTCCCGTCTAAAAAAAAGAAAAAAAAAATTGTATGCAAATGAAATATAGTGGTTAGTCATGAAATTTCATGTTATTTCTTATTAATATGTTTTCATCATGTATATATAAGCAATGACATTTTGCTTAACAAAAAAGGTACATATAATTTAGCCATAAACTTATATGTATTTCAATAATATATAAGAGAAACCCTTAGTTTCTCCCTTGGCAGGTTGAGAGCCGGCTTATGCACAAATAGGGCCATCGCAGTCTTGATTAGATGTAGATGGAGGAGATCCAACTTTTGCAATAAGAACTCGTTCGCCGGCCGGCTTGTTTAAACAAATAGGACCATCGCAGTCCTGACTTGATGTAGATGGAGGAGATCCAACTTTTGCAACAAGAACTCGTTCGGAATCCTTTTGCATTACTTTCTCATTTTCATGAATTTCATGATCAGCAACATTTCTACAACTTACATGTTGTACTACAAAAATAGTTAGCAGCAAAAATAAAATCGTCAAAGGTTCAGATAATTTGAGGATGGTGTTCATTTTGTTGGATATTATAAATTTTTTTTATATGTATGTTTATCCAATCGATCTACTTATATTTTGATCTTAGAACTATCTGGTATTTAACAATGAAAAATTTGCTACATTTATATCATCCTTTGTTTTGCTAAATATATAAAGGGTGAGAGTTGCTCTCATTTCAAACCATTCACTAAGACCTCATAATTAAATAAAATAAAAAATTAATTACATGAATTAAGTGCAAAATAAATAAATTACATTATTTATTTTATGTTTATACAATCAATCAATTAATATTTCCTCCGTTCCTAAATAATTGACACATTTGACTTTTTCACTATCATATACTAACTTTGACTATAGTTTTTAAATTAAATAACATATTAAAAAAATTTATCATGAAATATATTGTTGAATAAGTATTAATATAAATTTTCATAATATCAAGTTTTTTTAGGAAAATTTAACAACAACAAACCAAACTTTGCCCTCTTCTCCCAAAATGGACAAATCTTTAAATCTTCCCAAAATAAACACAAGTTTGCATTTTTTCTCCCAAAATAAACCCAAATGACCTGTGACCCGTACAACCGGTCATTTTTTTTAATATTCCTTTAATTATTATTTTTTTAATTAAAAACCTTTAATTATCTTTTTCAAATTAATACTTTAATTAAAAAAATAATTAAAAAAAATAGATCACTCTCCCCTCACCTCACTGCCATACAACCACCACCATCATCCACCACATGCAACCCTGTCATGGCCACTCTCACCCCCACCCCACCACAAAACTCTCTAGACACGCCAAAAAAACCCCCTAACCATCCCGAAAACCCAACCACAACCCGAAAAACTCCTGACAACTCTCCCCCATCCTTGAAAACTCCTCCCCCAGCCCCGAAAACCCCCACCCCAGCCATGAAAATTCCACCTCGAAAACCCTGACAACTATAATCATGCCCCATCACTGCCAAATCCCCCACTTCGAAACCATTAAGCAACCATAACCATCCCCACGCACCCTACCCATCCACAAATCCGGCACCTCGAAATAAAAAAAAATCGAGTTGTTCAAATTTAATCACAAGAATAAATTCGAGCAACTAAATCCTAATTTCTATCACGATCTACCATTTTTTTCAACGATTAAGCTCGTCAATTTAAGGTTTTTTTTTTAATTGTTCTTGAGAGTTTGTGATGTTTTCCTGGGTTACTGTTGGGGTTTCGGGGGTTGGATGTGTTTCGGGGTTTTCTGATGTCCTGCAGGAGAGTTACAATTTCGGGACTGGAACCTTGCGCCTGTACCTGCAAAACAACGGAGACTCCGGGTGGTGGGAGCTCCGCCTCCGACGGTCAAATTAGTACTTGTTTGAGGAGTAATAAATGCGGAAAAGAGTGAAGGTTTTCTCTAGGTGAGAGTAATTAATTTGCTTAATCCCCTCTAATGAGGATTAATGAAGGTATTTATATGCCTTGGGATGCGTGCCAGTCCTAGGTTTAGGTCAACCTAGGGCTGATTGGGCTTCCACAAGTCTTTGAGCCTAGGTGGCCGGTTTTCCCATTTGGCATGGGGGAGGACACGTGTCGTGACATAATTGGTCCATGATGGACATATCAACACTTGACACGTGGCAGGTTCCTATTGGCCCATGTGGCGGACACATGGCAGAACCTGATTGGTCCATTTGTCAGATGGTGATTGGTAGGAAAAAATCCCCTAATCAGGATGGGTTTCCGACGCCTTGGAGTGGTGGTGGTGGGTTGATGGCGGTTTTGATGGCGAGAGGTAGTGAAGGTTATTAAGGTGTGGTTATAGCCGATGCCGGAGACCAGTGGAGGAGATTCTGGGCACCGGCCGACGCCGGGGGAGAGGGGGTCAGGCTTAGTGGGTGGCAAGCATGTGTAAGGGTGTTTGATTTTTTTATTTTATTTTTTGTAAAAATCATCAAAAAAAAAAAAACTTGACCAATGATTTAATGACACGTGGATTTTTACCTGGTATAATAGGTAAGGTGACTTGTTGGGTTCATTTTGGGAGAAAAAATCCAACCTTGTGTTTATTTTGAGAAGATTTAAAGGTTGGTCCATTTTGGGAGAATGGGGCAAAGGTTGGTTTGTTGTTGTTAAATTTTCTTTTTTCTTTTTATATTTTTTTACAAATATTTAATCATATATTCCAAGGTGAAATTAGTGCATTGACATGTGTATCAAGTTTGAGGTGTCAATTATTCAGAATTGAGGAGTACATAATTCTAAATTTTCAATCAATTAATTAATTTATACAATCAAAAGCATCTTTCATAAATAATCAACTTAATTTATGATTGTATATTCGTAAATTTGATATTGTTTTATATGACGCATTAGACATTAGTATTAATTATCATATGTCGATGATGAAATCCTGTTAATCAAACTCGTACAAGTCATACCATCTACATTGTTAGTTGGGTACTAAACCCAACTATATGCCTTTATATACTTTTATATTCTCGAATTAATATTTTTATTTTCATATAATTCTTTAATATTTTTTTCCCTTATACGTGTGACAAAATCATAATAAATAGTTAAAATAAATAGTTTTTAAAAGCATCTCATGCATAAATATAGTGTTAGAAATTAAAGGAAAATAGAAACGAAAATAAATAATTTAGATGATGAAGTTTGGTTGTTTTATTTAAAAAAATAAATAAATAAAATTTAACTGCAACTCGATCAATAGAAAGAAAAATAGCTTAAACAATTTTGACATCTAGAATCCATTATACAATCGACGGTATTAATTAATAGCTCTGTCCTAAAAAGAAAACCATGGCTTATTGCACCACAATGAAACGGAGAGAGTATAACAATATAACAATTAAACTGAATACACTAGAATTTAGGCCGCTTCTTCAAGTCCTTCGACGAGGAGGAGAATTAGGGATGTAAGTTT
This sequence comes from Chenopodium quinoa, assembly GCF_001683475.1. Lineage (NCBI taxonomy): Eukaryota > Viridiplantae > Streptophyta > Magnoliopsida > Caryophyllales > Amaranthaceae > Chenopodium > Chenopodium quinoa. The sequence goes on along the minus strand of NW_018743212.1, from coordinate 2,512,895 downwards.
TTGGATTTGAGTGTGATGGAGGGGAGGCGGATTTAGCTAGCTTAACCTCTATTGGAGGATGTTCGTGAGCTTTCATTTCCATCCGCTTGATCATCTGATGAATGTTATGATGATCATCATACTTGTGATTTAACAATCTGCAATTTGCTCCTTTTATAAAACCACCTTGACTAATAAGCAACAAAACCATGATAAATAGGGGCTTGATTATCGTGGGGAGGCTCATTAATTTCTTGGACATAATTTTGAATTTTGAAATTGGGTTATGAATAAATATCGAGATCGAGTAAAGTGTTTAAGGTATACACATATCAGTGGCGGACTTGGGCTTAGACCTAGTGGGTCAAGTGACTCACCAGGCCCAAAAAAAAAATTTAAGTTATTTTAAAAAAAAAAAAAAAATATTAAAATCAGTTAGAGGAGACTTCAAGCCCTAGCCGTCTTCTCTTCGTGACTTCGCCTAATCGCCTCATCTCCATTCTTCAGTTCGCGGCGTTCGCCTCTTCGCTTCGTCCCAGCCAGGCAGCCACCGTTCTCTTCGCCTAATCGCCTGGTGGTCGGACGTCGGTGGTCGTGACTCGTGGACTCCGTCCTCTTCGTGAAATCGCTACTCGAAACGTCGGTGCTAGTAAGTTGATTTCTAAATTTTATTTTTAATTTCTAATCTTCAAATTAATTCAGTCTAATTAGTTAATTTTATTAAACTTTGGTTGATTGGCGAATTGGCGAATTGCTGCTGAATTGGCGAATTGCTGTCTTGCTGAGTGCGTGCCTCGGTGCCTGAGACTTGAGTGCTGCCGACTGCCGTGCTGCGGTGCTGGCCGACTGCCCGTGGCCCTATTGAAGTGCTGCTCCGCCTGCTCCGCTGCTCGCCTCCGCCTAGCAAGGTAGGTAATCAACTAATCATCAATTGATTCTTTTTGTGAAATCTGTTTTGTGTAATTGTGTTTTGTGTAATTGAAATCTCTTGAACTTATTAGTTATTACTTATGTGAAATCTGTTTTGTGTAATTATGTTTTTGAAAGTGGACAATAATTGGAGATGATTACTAATTGATGATGATGGTGTGGAAAAAGTCAGGGAGACTAGTTTTTTTGTGAGGAGTTGGCTAGTTGATTGCTGATCGTTGGATTTGTATGATGTTAACTCCACACAGCTAAGGACATGATTCAGGTGGTGGTGGTTGGGGCGGGCATGTAATCGGTAGTTGGAAATTAGGGTGGTGGTTACAGTTTGGGAATGAGGGAGGTGAGTTTGTAGAGAGGAGAATAAATATGAAAAAATTGGCATTTTGGGGTAGAGGTTCTGGAAATTGCAGAAAATGGTGTGGAAGAAAAGAAGTGCAAAAGATGACGTAGTCGGTAAATGGTGGGTTATCTGATTTATTTTTACTGCAGTTTTTGTTTTATTTTCGTAAGTGTTAAGTGGAAGATTAAGAAAACTTGGAGGGTGACGAAAGTGATATGAGTCTTTTGGGGGTTGAGGAAAATATGGTGTTGGATAGGGTGGAGTGTTTTAGAGAAAGTACACCGAGGACATGTCATGACTTTATATATGTATATATACTCCTTGCAACTGAACTCATTGTGTTTTGCATATTTGATTATCGATTGTGACTCACCAGTCGGAAAATCCTTGGTCCGCCACTGACACATATATATATGGTGACACAAAGGGGGTATTACTTGGTATACTTTATGGTGTTAGTAATGTGTGTATTTATATATACATTAATCCATGTGAAAGATTGACCATTTAGATAGTGAAGTTTTTTTTTTGTTTTTTCCCCAAATAAAAGTAAATTTTTTTTTATATTTTTTGTTTATTAATGTAAATGTGGACATATACAATGCATGCTGCGTTTTGTGTTATGTGTAGCTGGCCACATCATGTGACCGCTTGTAAAAGAACGAAGTAACCCTTATAATACTGATCAAGTAACCTTGTAATACTGACCAAGTAACCCCTATAAAATTGACCAGGTAACCTCTATAACACTGACGAAGTAACCCATGTAACACTGACCAATCGAGTAACTAACCCCTATGACATTAAGAAGTAACCTCATAATAGTTGGTCACACGGTGTGACCAGCCACATATAAGAATTTATGATGCATGAATAGTAATGTTTCAATATTAAACTAATTTTTATTTATATTTTCAAGTAATTGTTGATCATCAAATTCTTAGATGAACATTTGAAGGTTGTGGTATAAAGTATAAACAACATTCTTATTTATATGTTGACTTTTTAAATACGACGTAATGTTATAATATTAGTTGAAATAATAATAATAATAATAATAATTATAATAATATTCAAAACTAGTAAGTACTTAAAAAAAAAAAAAAAAAAAAAAAAAAAAAAACCTAGCCTCCTCTTGATCTCTCTCTTCTCTCTCCTAAACTCTAGCCTCCATTGTTGATTTTGAAGGGGCTTCCATCGGATTTCACCGGTGGAAAGCCCTAATCTTTATTTCTTTTACATTTTCTTTATTTTTTAGGTTATAATAATGTCTCCCTCGAAAGAAAAGGTTTATCTCCTTCGAAAGACAAGGTTTTATTTGCGCTTAATAGGGTTTCTAGTTGTGCGGGGCTACGATTGATTATGGCTCGGATCTGGGATACGAAATCAGCACAAGAATTTTCTTTCTCACAAAATTATGAAGCGGCGATGGATCTATTCAAAAAGTTGTATGAGACAACGAATCGAGAATGTGCCGAAGTGTTATATCTATGTATTTGATCTTAGCCATTCCTCGATTAGCTCTTATTTGATTTTGTTAGATTTGTTTTCATTATCGTTGATTGTCAATTATAGATGCAGTATGACTTTAATTTAATAAATTTTAATGTCTTTTAGAACTTCTTAAAAAAAATATGGTTATTATGATAACATAGACTTTATGGCCTGGGGACATTATGACCTTGCAAAAGTAAACGCCGCGTGAGCATGCATATGGACTAGATACTAGATATATTGGGGAATATTACAATTCTAAATTCTTTAATTAAAAATAATTAAGTCATCTCTATAGTTTTTAGGTATGTGTTCTTTATTGTAGAATATAATTTTGCCTAACTTAAAAGTTCAGATTAGAAGAGCAAGTGATGTATGCCAAGATTTTTTCTTAAAACATTTGGTTTAGTATAAATATATAAATAAATAAATTGTTTACTTATATTATTAGATAGTTGTATGTGTAAATGTGGTGAGTAGAATATCTTCTTCTTCGATCATATAGTAGACTATAATTCATGTAATTTTTCAGTCAAATTGTTTAGCTTTTTTAGAACACGACTAATAGTTAGGTCAATATCAACAACTTCACATAAATAAAAGTTTAGCCAATAACATTAATAAACAAACTATTAGGGAATAAAGTATATTTACATGAACTTATTCGCTAATACAAAAGACATTTAAAATACAGATCTCTTTACAAATTAGTTAGCTTAGAATATAACCAAATTAATTAATTAAGCTCCAACACACATGAGCTAATTAATTTAATAGCTTGAATGAAACAAATCATTGACCGTGGTTCAAAGCTTTCCTAAGCTCAATTTAATTATATCGATCACAATAATTTGAAATTTGATCGATCACTAGGTAATTGATTAATAAGAGCCCTAGCTAGCTAGTCCCTAGATGGGACTGTACATGAGTAACATGAGTATAATTTTCAAAGTTGATTATAGATGAGTATGCTTGCGTACCTAATAAGTTTGCAACGACTTAAATGCATCTTTGTACTACACAAATTAAAAGGGAAAGGAAAAAATATAAGTCAGAACTCCAACACGTAAAGTACGGAGTACATAAATATATACATCGTACAATATAGTAGTACAATTTCTCCTTTTTTACGGACTTTTTACCAAAGTGAGCTAATTTGGCAAAGTATTTACCAAATTGGTCTCGTGACAAAAGTATTTCCCAAACTAAGTTTTTGGGGTAAAACGCTATCTCGAACAGTGTTTTACACCCAGATTTTTTTAAAATAAAATTCAAGAAGTAAATCGCTGTCTCAGACAGCGTTTTACTTGTTTGACTTTTGTTGGCCAAAATTCGTATTTCATAATTTATTTAAAAAAAAAATAAAATTCCCCAATACTGTAAAACGCTGTCTGAGGCAGCGTTTATACGTTTAAATGAAACGCTGCCTGAGGCAGCGTTTCTTGCGGGGCATAAACCCAGATTCTGGTGCGTTTTTCACATTCTCACAACCACATTTTAGACTCTTTCTCTCACTAAAGCAACTCTCATTCTCACGAACACCGAACCACCGCCACCCCTGCAACCGCCCCTGCCGCCGCCCAAGTGAAGGGAAGTTGTTGCTCACTCTCTCACTCACTCACTCACTCTCTAAATCCAGGTAAACCCTAAATTCGTAGTGTAATTTTACATTGAATAGTTGATAGTTTTTGTATGTTGTAGCAAAATGTGATGTAAATTGTATTAATTTGTTGCTAATTAGTAATGAAAATGTGATAAATTGTTGATAATTGTTGATGATAATGTAGTACATTATTGAAGAACAATGTAGATGAAATTGTTGATGGTAATGTGATACATAATTGACGAAAATAATGTGGTTTATTTTTGATGAAATTGTTGATGGTAATGTGGTTTATTTTTGTGAAAATAATGATGAAATTGTTGATGGTAATGCCGTACTAGTATGTTGATAGTTGTATGCAGTACTAAGAGTTAATGAAATTGGTGATGAAAATGTTGATAGTGAGAATGGGCTTGTTTCATTGTTGTCATATTAGCTAAACATGTAGGTTCTTGAAATTTGATATAACTTTCCATTATCAAAGCTATGTATGCTATGCATTGTTAAATTAGGGGTTTTTTACGTTGTTTTAGCATTCGATTATCCTTAAATGTGTTATGGTTGTTATGTAGAATATGGCTACACAAAATGTAGTGTTGTTATGCCCGTGGGGAGGTGAAATTATGTGCGATGGATCAAATGTTGAGTACAGTGGAGGGAATATGGAACTTATAACACTTGAACCGAACATGACTGTGAATGATCTGATGAATGAGGTTCACAAAAGTATTGGCTCAAACCCAACGAATGTTGAACTAAACCTTAAAATGAGGTGTGAGACTGGCCATGGGGTTCAAGTGTTACCTGTCTCCACAAACAAACATTTAAAAGCTTTGAGAAGCATTGTTGCAATGAAGGCTGTTCCCAATGAGATATATGTAGAAACGGTGCCTATATGTACCCAACAAAGTACTTGGGCAGAAAAACATCCTACATATGTCTCCGATTACAACACCGCTTCCTTCCAAGGCCCCTCAATCCACATTCCATCCAATGAATATGGGATGGGAACGTTCAGTCGCTTGCTGCATGACGATCAATTTCAGATGTCGTTTAGTCCTCATATAGCATCACCTGCACATGCGGGGGGCTGTGTGACAATGTTCGGCCAATCCGGTCCTTCGACATCACACACCGTGGCTCCGTCACTGATGCAAGATGATGTGCAAGCATCACCGTCTCAAGAAGAGCCAGTTATTTTGATAATATTGTGAATAACGAATTGTCGGTGTACGATGTGTATGCAGATACAGATGATGAAGACGATAATGGGGAGGAGGATGATGGACGTGTTAACAGTATATTTGTTAGGGTTTACAATGATTCTACACAACAAGAATCAAATAAAATTGGTGGAACAAACCCTAGAATGTGTATTAATTTCAATGAAATATACAACACCAAATACTTCAAGTAGTATTACAAACCAAGCACTAAATTAACAAAATAATCTAGAAATTACAACAGAATAACACTAATGTGAAAGTTTCTTAAACTTGCCTCACTCCAAGCCGAACACCACCAAGAACATGAGAAATTCAATGACCACGTGAGTCTTCTTTACCGGATACTTGTCTAAGGCGTGTATACACTTTCCTAAAGTGATAATTTCCCGCACCACGGTGCTTGGGTTGTGACCGGAAACTCACTTTGAGATACAATAGACAACACCACACACTTAGCACAAAAATGTGTGATAAGATGGTTAAATTCTCAACCTATAAACTTAGATGATAGAATATTAATGAAGAGTTTGCAAGATTCTTCAATAATAGTGTAGAGAAGAGAGAGTTTTTGGAGAGGAAGATAATGTTCTGTTCTATCGAAAACAACAAGGCCCCGAAACAATATAAAGAAAATAACCGCAAAACCGTAGACGAGGGAGGAGGCGCGGGCGCGCACGAAGAGGCGAGGGCGCGTCACAGTGAGGAGCGGGCGCGCCACCTTCGTGTGCGGGCGCTCCTCCCCGTTTTGCCAAATTTCCAACTTTTTCCAGAATAGCACGCGGTTTAGGCACGGTCTGGAGCGCAGCGCGCCTAGACATGGCGCGGGAGCGCCATCCAAAGGAGCGGGCGCGCCATCCAAAGGAGCGGGCGCGCCATCCAAAGGAGCGGGCGCGCCATCCAAAGGAGCGGGCGCGCCACCTAAAACAGTCAGAATTTTCCAGTAGGGTACGCGGTTTAGGCGCGCCTACTACGCGGCCGCGCGTTTCACTGCACGGACGCTCTTCATGGTTCACGAACGCGCAACCATCAAACACTCTAAATTTCTAACAATCCTCCCCCATTTAGAGTGTTCCATTAAAGACCTTCTCTACTTCTATCAAATAAGCTTCATCTTATGCATAAATGTCAATGTCCCTACGGATTAAATTGACACTTAGTATAGCACACTTAACGATGATCATATCCCATAATTTCCATACGGATTGAATCACACGGATATCTCTAATCATTCGAAGGTGAAATACACACAAGATAACTCGCATTTAACATCACTTGACACTTTTATACAGCCATGTGTCCGTATCTTTCATAAGTTCATCAAAGTCTATATGTCCATCTAGACTTCTTGAAGCGGCTAAACTTCGAACTTATGTAGGTAGGTTCTCATATACGTAAGAGTGTCCTTGTGACAAGACACTTTCATTTAAAGCTTCTCAACTCTAAATCTATGAGAACTTTGCATTGACGCTACCTTACCGTCACAAGTAACATAGCAATATGGGTCATCAAATATTGCTAACAAACAACAAAGTTGTAATTCAACCACAATGAATCTAAGACTTGATGTTTCTTCAAGCGTTAGATTGGGTTTCACAACTTTGTGATATAGGACATAAACCTATTCCAGTCAAAGCAAATATGATGGAATGTCTTGGCATTGCTTTTGTAAGGCAATCCGCCAAATTCATTTTCGTAGGAACATAGTCAAGACTTATGACTCCATTATTGATAAGCTCTTTCACTAGGCTATGCCTTAGTGAAATATGCCGAGACTTACCATTATACACTTGACTATATGCCTTTATCAAAGCCGAATTCGAATCACAATGGATTGCCACCGGTGACATTGGCTTAGACAATAAAGGTAACTCTAACATGAGATTTCTCTACCACTCAGCTTCCTTACTAGCTGAGGCAAGAGCTATAAATTTTGCTTTCATAGTGGAATCGGCAATGCAAGTTTGTTTCTTGGAAGACCATGAAATGGCACTTCCCCCAAACATAAACACCTAACCACTTACAGAAGAGTCATCCTCTTTGTAAGTGATCCAACTTGCATCCAAATATCCTTCTAAAACCGAAGGAAATCCACTATAAGACAAACCATAGTCCAACGTACCTTTAAGGTACCGCAAGACCCTCCGAACTGCAAACCAATGCTGTGCACCCGGGTTACTAGTAAATCTACTAAGTTTTCCCACAGCCAATGCGATATCTGGTCTTGTACTTGTCATGGCATACATCAAGGATCCAATTATCCTTTAATACTCCAATTGGGAAACCGTTTTCCCCGAATTCTTAACCAATTTTACATTGGGTTCCATGGGGGTGTTCACAGGACACCTATCAAACATATTGAACCGTTTGATCATTTTCTCAATGTAATGAGATTGACTTAACATAAGCCTTCCATTGTCCCTAATTATCTTGATGCCCAAAATGACATCCGCCTCCCCCAAATCCTTCATCTGAAAAGACGAGGATAAGAATTCCTTGGTCAATTCTACTTGTTGTAGACTTGTACCAAAAATAAGAATATCATCAACATATAGACAAATGATGACACCATGACCTATGTCATCAAATTTGCTATAAATACACTTATCATCTTGATTCACCTTGAATCCAAAAGACAAAATCGTGTCATCAAATTTCTGATGCCACTGCTTTGGTGCTTGTTTAAGTCCATACAATAACTTAACCAAATTTACACACCTTATTTTCTTGTCCTTCCAAAACAAACCCTTCAGGTTGTTTCATATACACTTCTTCCTCTAGATCTCCATAAAGGAATGCCGTTTTGACATCCATTTGATGAATTACTAGATTATATACCGAAGCCATTGCAATCAATAACCTTATTGAGGTGATTCTTGCAACCGGTGCATAGGTGTCAAAATAATCAACACCATACTTTTGCCTAAAGCCTTGGATAACCAATCTGGCTTTAAATTTCACTATGGAGCCATCTGGTCTCCTTTTCCTAGTGAAAATCCACTTGCAACCAAGAGGTTTGCAATCGGGAGGTAAATCCTCTAAGACCCAAGTGTCATTTCCCATGATGGAGTCCATCTCATCATTTATAGCTTCTTTCCAAAATGTACTATCTTGAGAAGATATGGTCTCGCTATAAGTTTTTGGGTATCCACATTAAAACAATATGGAGTAGTGGAACTAAGGACATCCCTAGATCCTTCAACCAAATATATTATGAAGTCATCTAGAGGATTCCTAATTTTCCTTTGTCTTTTACTTCTCCTAACATGAGGAGTCTCATCCTCATTATTAGATGAACCTTCATGAGAAACATGTTGATCATCATAATCAACAATTTCCTTTCCTTTGGTACTTATTTGTAGATCCTTAGGTCTACTCATTGATGAAAATTGATTTTCATCAAATATTGCATCTCGACTCAATTATCGAATGTTTCGAAATAAAGTCACTTTGTTCTATAACATAGAACCTATAGGTTTTGCTATGCTCAGCATAACCTATAAAAATGCATTCCAAGCCCCTTTCACCGAGATTTCTCTTTTTGTTGTCGGGCACTCTTACAACTGCCCTACAACCCCAAACCTTGAGATACTTCAAGTTTGGTTTCCTTTTGTACCAAAGTTCATATGGAGTGGAATCCTTTCCTTAGTGGGAACACGGTTAAGTATGTGACAAGCCGTCAACATAGCTTCACCCCAAAACCCTTCACTCAAACCGGAGTAAGATAGCATGGAATTAACCATTTCTTGAAGAGTTCTGTTCTTCCTTTCAACTACACCATTTGATTGTGGTGCATAACCAGCTGTAGTCTCATGAATAATACCCAAAGATTGGAAATAAGCAGGATCATAATACTCTCCTCCCTTGTCAGTTCTCAATTTCTTAATAAAAGATTCTACTTGCACTTGTACCTCTTTCTTATAAATATCAAATTTAACCAAGGCTTTATCTTTGGAATATAAAAGATACACATAGCAAAATCTTGAAAAATCATCAATAAACGTAACTATGTATCTTTTATTTCCCAAAGAAGGTGTACTATAAAAGTCACACAAATCACTATGAACCAATTCTAAGATCTTAGAACATCTCTCAAATTTCTTGAAAGGAGTTCTAAGGATCTTATTAAGCATGCAAGTAGTACATTTATCAAGAGCAATATCACAAGGAGGAATCAATTCTAGTTTAGACATGAAAGACAACTTATTGTAATTCACATGACCTAATCTAGAATGCCATAAAGAAAACAAATTCATACCATTGTCATTACCAACATTAAAACAAACATCATCCAACATTACAGACTTCTCTCTTAATGAGAGTTTAAACAAACCATGAGACAAATAACAACGTCCAATAAAAGTGCTACCCTTAGTTATAATACATCTATCTGCTTCAAAAACTAGTCTAAATCCAAGTCTATTCAGGGTTGGGCCTGATACAAGATTTCTAGAAATACTAGGAGCATATAATACATCCCTAAGGATGATACTATTGCCCGAACTAAACATCAGCTCAACTTGTCCTCTTCCTTGGACCATGATGGTAAAGTTGTTTCCCATAAAGAGCTCTTCTCCATCATCAACCTTGTGAAAGGTTTTGAACCAATGCTTCACCTTGCATACATGCCTTGAAGCCCCCGAATCCATCCACCATGAGTAATCATCCTGCACCATAAAAATGTTAGGATCCGTTGCATTTAAATCCATACCGGAATTAAATTCAACCTCATGTAATAAATTACCTTTGGTGGGTTGGTCATTGCTCTTAGAAGCTTGACCATCCTTGGATTTCTCCATTTTCTTCTTGAAAATGTAGCAGTCCTTCTTGCGGTGTCCAATTTTACCGCACTCCCAACAAGCATACTTGTTGTTGTCCTTTTGTTTCTTGGATTTGCCCTTAGAGGAATTAAACTTCTTCCTCTTAACACTAGTTGAAGCACTAGATTTCCCTTGCTCCACCACATTAATGGTGGAAGAGCTAGGATTTCCATCCTTAGCCTTCTCCATGGCCCTTATCCCTTCTTCAATTTGAAGATGGGTAGCCAAATTGGACAAAGATATGTCCTCCTTTTTGTTTTTTAAGTCATGCTTAACATCCTTCCAACTATTGGGCAGCTTATCAATAATACTCGAAACAACAAAACAATTCATCAACATTGATACCATGTTGTTTCAAGTTACTATAAATACGTTGTATCTCATGAAACTGGTCCATAATTGATCTACCATCAACAAATTTAAAGACATTAAAGTTACTTACAAGAAATTTCTTGCTTGAGGCATCCTCCGCCATGTATTTACTCTCCAGTGATTCCCATAGCTCCTTAGCAGACTCGACATGTTGATACACATCGAACAAATCATCCTCCATCCCATTGAGAATATGACCCCGACATATAAAGTCATCATTATCCCACTTAGATTTCTCACGCACATCCTCTATTGTTTCATTCTCATGTTCTACCGGTCTAGGAGTGCTAATCACATAGGAAACCTTCAACGATGTAAGAAGAAAATACATCTTCTTCTTCCATCGTCGAAATTCCACGCCGTCAAACTTCTTAAGTTTGACAAAGTTTGTGGTAAGTTCTTTCACACTAGACATGTTGTTCAAACAATTATCACTTTAGATTGTTAGGGTTTACAATGATTCTACACAACAAGAATCAAATAAAATTGGTGGAACAAACCCTAGATGTGTATTAATTTCAATGAAATATACAACACCAAATACTTCAAGTAGTATTACAAACCAAGCACTAAATTAACAAAATAATCTAGAAATTACAACAAAATAACACTAATGTGAAAGTTTCTTAAACTTGCCTCACTCCAAGCCGAACACCACCAAGAACATGAGAAATTCAATGACCACGTGAGTCTTCTTTACCAGATACTTGTCTAAGGTGTGTATACACTTTCCTAAAGTGATAATTTCCCCCACCATGGTGCTTGGGTTGTGACCGGAAACTCACTTTGAGATGCAATAGACAACACCACACACTTAGCACAAAGATGTGTGATAAGATGGTTAAATTATCAACCTATAAACTTAGATGATAGAATATTAATGAAGAGTTTGCAAGATTCTTCAATAATAGTGTAGAGAAGAGAGAGTTTTTGGAGAGGAAGATAATGTTCTGTTCTATCGAAAACAACAAGGCCCCGAAACAATATAAAGAAAATAACCGCAAAACCGTAGACGAGGGAGGAGGCGCGGGCGCACACGAAGAGGAGCGGGCGCGCCACCTTCGTGCGCGGGCCTTCCTCCCTGTTTTGCCAAATTTCCAACTTTTTCCAGAATAGCACGCGGTTTAGGCGCGGTCTGGAGCGCGGGCGCGCCGCCTAAAATAGTCAGAATTTTCCAGTAGGGTACGCGGTTTAGGCGCGCCTACTGCTCGGCCGCGCGTTTCACTGCCCGGACGCTCTTCATGGTTCACGAACGCGCAACCATCAAACACTCTAAATTTCTAACAATATTGCCCAAGTGTCGTTTCCTATGTGGTCTTTGTTTTACGACGCTGGTCGCAGACATGGGATATGTACAACAAACTTCTCTGAGACATTTAACAATGTTTTGAAAGGTGCTCGGTTCATGCCAGTTATGTCCCTTGTTGAGTTAACTTTCCACAGAGTTAACAGGTACTTCACCTTAAGAAGAGAATCTGCTGAGTCCAGGGCAGAACAGGGACTTGCATATCCCCCAAAGGTAACTGCTATTTTGGAGAAGAACACAACAAAAGCAAGATACCACAGGGTGGATGCCTATAACCGTCGGCCGCACATTTACCAAGTGACGACACATAGGGGGGAGCGAGTTGGTAGAAAGGGAGGCCATAGACACACTGTTAACTTCCAATTGAGAACCTGTACATGCAACAAACCCCTAATATTCCACATTCCATGCTCTCATGTTCTAGCAGTGTGTGCGACTTATTCACTGTCAGAGAGGCCGTGGGTGGACCCTTTCCTGCAATCGGATGCCTAAATGAACACGTATGCACCACAGTTATGGCCTATTCCATGTCAGACCACTTGGACGCAGTACACAGGACCTAGACTCATCCCGGACGGCAGCATGGTAAGAGGAAAAGGTCGGCCAAGTCAAAGCGCATAGGCAATGAAATGGATGAGACTAGCCGACCTAGGACTAAATGCAGCTGCTGTCACCAACAAGGTCACAACCGCAAGACGTGCCTAGCTAGATCAACCGAAACATAAGCTTGTATTTGTTTTTAGCTATAGTAGTAGAACAGTAGATTCATGTAGTAGATGATTGTTGACGTTATGTAACATTTGTAACGCTTGGATCATGTCTATGTTATATTTCAGATTTGGTGACCTTTTTTTGACTTTTCCTTTTACCTGTGTTTGTCATGTCAATTTCATAATATAGTAATTCTGTTTTGTTAATTGGTTTGGCCATATTGTTTTAAAAGAACAGATATCATGGCCGGACACGATCAGATATCAGGACCACTTAACCCTTCTGTCCTTACACTGCAGGATAGTCATCGGAGTGCTGAAATATGGGAGCAGACGGTAATTTCTCACGTACCATTTCGTGTACAGATTTTTCTTGTTTTGATGTATTCTCCAGCATTATTTACGGTTTTTAAATGAATTACCAGGGGGACATAGCGGAAATGTTGGGGTGCAAGCACTTGAGGTCCGGCTGGGCAGTCCATCTACGCGTTCTTCAGTACGTCGACTGGGCTGGCTTCGGTGGTATTCATCACGTGGGCTACAGAGAAATAGATTGAGGGCTTAGAACTGCATTAGTTGAGAGATGGAGACAAGAGACACACTCCTTCCATCTTCCTGTGGGGGAGGCGACTGTCACGCTGCGGGACGTCGCGATACTGACACGCCTTCCCATACATGGGAATGCGGTGACAGGGGGTGTGGTGGTTGACCCCGCAGGTTTAGTAGGTCGGGTTCTAGGGGTTCAGCCAGAGCCAAACGAGATTAGGGGCAGCGCGCTGAGGATCGGTTGGCTACGCGACACTTTTTGTGTCCTACCTCAGCACGCTGACGACGCCACAGTGTAGAGATACGCGCGAGCTTACTTGTTCCTGCTCATCTCGGGCTTGCTCTTTGGAAACAAGAGCGGAAGCCATCTTCAGATTATTTACCTGCAGCTATTAGACCACGACTGGGATGAGATCCGTGGATACAGTTGGGGTAGTGCTTGTTTGGCAGTCTTGTATCGCCATCTGTGTAGAGCATCACAGCGTGGAGCACAGCTGATCGGAGGTCCTTTGGTTGTGCTACAGGTAAACGTCATCATTATCCTTAAGCCTAGTTTGATAATGACTTGACGTTATTTATACTTTACCTCTTTATTATATTTTTTAAACAGCTATGGGCTTGGGAGCACATCCATGTAGGGAGACCAGGTAGGCCTGTTGTACACCGTCCGAGGCAGCTGGACCAGGACGATCAGTACGCAGCGTACGATGCTCCCCCGCTCCCTGAACCCGATCAGGCATACGGTTGTAGGTTCGTAACATTACACTTGTGTTGCCTCATTTTGTTATAATTAGCTAGTACAACTTCTTAAATAATTTGTTGCCATAGGTGGGTGGTTCCCAAACTGACACATGCGCATACAGCGAGAGGTCTTCTCTACTACCGTGACGCCCTCTACCGACTCACGGATGAACAGGTGGAATCTTGCAATAAATTTGTAATCTTTTGTTTACTCTTTATACTGTTTATTGGCATTGCCCTAACCTATTTACGATATTTCCTTATTGCAGATGACATGGGATCCCTATTTTGTTGTGTTGGTAGAGGCCATGCCGGAACACTTGCTCGAGCATCGTGCTGAGTGGCTTGCCAGGACTCCCATGATCTGTTTCGAGGTCGTGGAGAGCCACCTACCGGACCGAGTGTTGCGACAGTTCGGACTTCACCAGCCTATCCCCATGGCCTGTGACACTAGTATCCGTCTCCACGGCATTGACCGTCGGGGAAAGTTGGGGACAAACTGGGCACAGGAGCATCATCAATTCGTTGAGCTTTGGGACCAGTGGTTGGAGTCCGTCGTTGACGGTCACCTGTTTCAGGGTGTTATGGATCCGCGTGATCCTTACATGGTATGGTACAGGCAGATTACACGCCTTTTCATCAACCCTACCTACACGCCACCATCCACGCACTACCATCCAGCTTATGATGTTATCAGCGGACTTGTGAGTTTATTTCATTTTCTTGTTTTCCAAAATTATTTGAAATTCTATATCATATTACTAAGTCATGGATGATTACTGCAGGCGGGGGATATGGGTGCGATGGTTGATGCACTTTCAGATGCCTTAGCAGCTGTACCCGCTAGAGCCCAAGTCGAGCGGGTGCGAGATATGGGCATACATAGCTTGCAGAGATATGGCCATGGCCATCTCGTCCACCCCAGGGACGATCATGACCCCAACTCCTTCCATTCACAGTTCGACTTCGGACAGAGCTGTGGTGCAGGTGGTTACCATTTACAGTTCGACTTTGGACACAGCAGTGGTGGAGGTGATACTTCGGGCTCTACACAGGCAGAGGATTGCTTCATCCATAACACCGCTCCCGACCATACCCAGGATGACTCATCGTCTAGCCAGCTGACTCCACCGTCCTGAGACCCATTCACCACCATTCGGCATTACAGCAGGCGTCCGAGGCGTGTTCGTAGACGGACGGAGGACACACAGGATGGAGATCAGTTAACTCCAATACATGAGTCCGGATAATATTAGTTAGTTGATGTTTTTGTGGTACTCAGATATCTAACAATGTAGTATATAACGCTTACATTATTAATACAAGAAATGTTTTTTAAATGACTCTCTGTACAATTTGAAGTTTATTTCCCTTATTTGTCCGAATTTGAATTTTGTCAGTAAAGCTAGATCTTTCATCGCCGTTATATATATCAAACAGTATATATTTGGTCAGCTGCACTTAAAGTGCTGTTTCACGATAGTTGTAGTGCTGTTGGGGTTGTTTTTCAGTGTTTGATGGTTGTCGGTGGTGGTCAAGTTTGGTGGAAAGGTTGGGACTGGTGGTGGGAATGCTTTTGCATTGTTTAGAGTGTTTTGGATTGCATAGGGGTGGTCGAGAGTGGCGGCCGGTGGTGGTGGGGGAGGTGGTTGATGGTGGTGGGGGTGGTGGTTGATGGTGGGGCCGAGGCTGCTGGATGAGGGTGATGTGTAGGGGCAGCAGCAGATGGCAGGAACAGCAGCAGATGGCAGAAACAGGAGCTGGCTGCTGGTGATGCAGTCCAGCAGAAAAACGCTGCCTGAGGCAGCGTTTTATGGTCACATACATACAATACGTGTATTCCAGTACTTTTTTTCCAAAATACATACCAACAAGTCAACTACCATAAAACGCTTTATGTCTTGAATTTTTTTAACAAAAATTCTGGGTGTAAAACGCTGTCCGAGACAACGTTTCACCCCAAAAGCTTAGTTTGGGAAATACTTTCGCCATGAGACCAATTTGGTAATTACTTTGCCATTAAAGCTCACTTTGGTAAAAAAAATCCCTTTTTTACATTACTCCGTACTTCATACGACACTAAAAAAAGAAAAAAAAAAGCACTTTATATTTTATTTATAGCATCCAAATTTACTACCACTGTTGGTATGGAACTATTTCTTTATAAATCAGGAATTCAGGATACATCTCATGAAATAGCACATTCGTGTCTTTAGAGTTTAGACCTTTAGTTTAACAAATTACATTAATCGTATTATTTTTTAGTCAAATATTATAAACAAATTTTTAAAAGTCAACTGATCAAATTTATCCAATCTTATCCTGCCATATACACCCTTCACAAGCGCTGCCACATGTCACAATCTCAGCTACTATGTCCTAAAATTTCCCCCATTAATTAATTAATTAATTAATTAAATTAATAAAACACCTATGATTAATTAAAAAATTCCTCATCTTTAAAAAATTAAAACCAAGATAAGACACATTCTTAGTTTCAATCAAACAAATTACTCCAAAAATTAAAAAAAAACCGCAAATTCCATTTCCCCTGTTTACTCCCTACACCATTTCCAGAAATCGAGGAGAGAGAAATCGGAGAAGAAGGGTTAGGAAAAAGCTTGAATTGCAATACAAAAATGGCGGATTCATCAAAAATCCCCCAAATTGATGAAACCCTAACTTTAATTCCAACCCTTCCAAACGATCTCTCTGCTTTAATCCTTTCTTTCATACCATACCCTTTTCATGGCCGATTGAAATCAATTTGTAAATCATGGCGTAATTTCTACTCATCAAAAACCCCAATTTCTCTCCGCCATAATCATCTTCCTCTTTCTTCACTCTCTCACCTCCTCTGTCTTTTTCCAGAAGACCCTTCTCTCTCTTCCCCTTATCTCTTTGACCCGACCCATTTAGCTTGGGCCCAACTTCCTCCCATGCCCATTAACCCGCATGTTTACTCGCTCTCTAACTTTGCTTCTCTTGCGATTGGGCCGAATTTGTATGTTTTGGGCGGGTCACTGTTTGATACCCGGTCTTTCCCGATTGATCGGCCCATTGCTTCTGCGTCTGTTTTCCGGTTCGATTTGGCGGTTGGGATGTGGGTCCCACTCGCACCCATGATCACCCCACGTGGGTCTCTTGCGGCGGCGGCGGTGGCGCGTGGGAGGATTGTGGTGGCGGGAGGTGGGTCAAGGCATGCGATGTTCGGGGCATCCGGGTCTCGGGTCGGGTTTGCTGAGGTGTATGATGTTGAGAGGGATGAGTGGGCCCCGCTTGCTGACCTTCCCGGGTCACGGGCCGGGTGTGTTGGGTTTAGTGTGGGTGGTGGGAGGGAGTTTTGGGTGATGGGTGGGTACGGCGAGGCGAGGACGATTAATGGTGTTTTGCCGGTGGATGAGTATTATAAGGATGTGGTGGTGTTGGAATTGGAAAATGGTGGTGGTGGATTGGAGCCAGGGGCGGGGCGGTGGAGGGAGGTTGGAAATATGTGGGGGGATGAGGAGAGAGCTAGGCTTGGAAAGGTTGTAGTGATTGATGATGAGGAGGAAGGAGGTAAGAAATTGCCTAGGGTGTTTATGCTTGATGGGGATGACATTTTCAGGTGACATTTTATCATCTTTATTTCAAAGTTTTAATTTTATTTATTTGGTTGTAGTTTTTAAATGTGATTATTTGATTACATTATTGATTTAAGTGTACATCAATTACTGATATGATTGATATATGATTTAATGCTACTTGTATCATGTGTGTGTTAACTATGTTTAGTGTATTAGAGTGTTGGAGTGTGCTAATGCTTTGTTTGAAGGATTATATTAAGTAATTGCTTTATTCTTTTGTTAGTTTGAGTCTTTAGAATGTTTGAAGGACTAGAGTATAGGATAGTGTTGCGCGTGCCTTTGGCTAGCTTTAGATACTGGGTTGGTTGCAAGGAAAGATACTGCCAAGAAATTGATTTCGTTAGAATGTTTTGTCAAGTTTTAGGTTAAGGCATAATCCTCTTATCAATTGTCAAGCAATATAAATACGATGCAATGCCAGGAAGTCTACCGGCTCTAGATTTCTAGCTTTAGCTTAAATAGACTCCGCAGCATTAGGTAAACATTCCTAATACGACTTTAATTTGCACTCCGTAAGTGAGGTTATCTAGACATACCAAATGTCCAAATGTAAGATATGTTTCCTAATATGATTAATATGTTATTGTGGTCTCGATTGGTTATGTAGAGTAAATTAGCCATCCTTTTGGATTCTTGTAGATAAGAATAGTATAATACTCATTTTGAGTAGCTTTATTTGTTATATTGCTGATTCCTTGCTGCTAGGAGCGTCTTGAATCAAATTGAATTGGTGTGCTTGGTCTTTTCGTCGATGCTGTGCCTAATGTGAAGTGTGCTAAATCTGCTAATGCTTTGTTTGGAGCATTATATTAAGTAATTGCTTTATTCTCTTGTTTGTTGGAGTCTTTAGAATGTCTGAAGGACTATGAGTATAGAATAGTGTTGCGCCTGCCTTTGGCCATTTATAGATGTTAAGTTGGTTGCTTGAAAGATCTCGACTAGAAGTTGATTTTGTTAGAATGTTTTATCAAGTTTTAGGGTAAGGCAATATAATTACGATGCAATGCTAGGAAATCTACCTGCCTTAGGCTTCTAGCTTAAACCTAAATCGACTCCACAGCATTAGGTTAACATATCTAACACAACTCTAATTTATACTCCTTATGCAAAGCTATCTGGTATACCAAATGTAAGATGTAATTCCTAATATGTTTGGATTATTAATGTGTTATTGTTGGCACGGTTGGTTATGTAGAGTGAATTAACCATCCTTTTGTATTCTTGTAGGTAAGAATAGTAGATTACCCATTTTGAGTAGTTTTATCTGTCATATTGTTAATTCCTTGCTGCTATGAGCGTCTTGAATCAAATTGAATTGGTGTGCTTGGTCTTTTTGTCGATGTTGTGCCTAATGTGAAGTATCCTACATGAAATTTTAGTTTAACTTGTTGGGAATGGAGTGTGTTGCTGTGAATGTTTAAGTTAAATCAATTAGATGATAGCTGTCTTGTTTTATGTATATTGTATACTTAGAACTCTAGAAGTTTGTTTTGGAGTGTCGCTTTGTCAGATTAGGGAGGACTTAGAGGAGTGAGATTGACAGAGAAGAAGGCTTTTCCTGATTTGTTGTAATATTTTTTATGGTGATTATGTGATTGCATTGTAATTTAGGATTGTGAATGGATCAGTTGTTTGTGTTTAGAGTAATAATACTAATCCGTTTGGATTAGGATTAGGATAGGGGAATGACAACATGTGTCAAAACTTAAATATTTCTGTAAATAAAACTTGGGAGTGAAATATTTTGGGAGAGATTAGTTGAGCTTACATTTGTATGGTTTCTTACACTGATGTTAGTGATGTCATGTTTTAACTGTGCAGTAAGACTGTGCAACTGTAACTGCATTGTATTGAGGATTATTAAGCAAATGCTCTTTTTCTGTTGTTGACTGGAGTCGTAGAATATTTGAAGCATTATGAATATCTAGTTGTGGTGCACAAATATGCGTGTGTTTGGCCACCAGTGAAGGTTGTTTAGAAGGAAAGAGTCTGTGAAAATTTGATTTATAGGAATGTTTGCATTGTTATTGTGGGAACCTTTGGTTATGTAGATTAAATTAGCCATCTTTTAACCAAATTACTTGTTTTGAGTAGCTCTATCCGCTATATGTTGCGTATATTATGAGTATCTTAAATTAAGTTAAGTGAGGTGTGTACTTGTTCTTTTTAATTATGCCATGACTTTTTTATAGTTTCTCACATGAAATCTTAATAGATTCTTATCAATAATGAAAATCGGCTGCCAATAAGTTCAAACTTTGACATATCAAAAAGTGTTGTGATAATCAGCAGAAAGCTGTCAAGAAGTCTGATCTGTATTCTTGGATTAGAGATGAGTCTAATTTTGACATAGAAAAGGTTTTGCTCATTATTTGTATCTGCATTTATTTATTTATTTATTTATTTATTTAATTTTTTTTTTTTTTTTGGTGAAGTACAGAATTCAAGAAGTCTGTTTTGGGGCTCAGTTTCTTTATTGTTCAGATATATCTCTTTAAACTTTTGAAGTGCTTCTACTATTGCTAGTGCAAATTACATATATGATGATGCTTGCTAGTGTTGCAATGTGCATTTTATGCACTATTGAAGTTGGTGACGCATTAAAATGATATTGCTCAAGGCTTTTCTTGTGATATTTTAAACAATGCAAAATCATGATTTTTATGCCAGTTATGCTGTCAAATTTGAGTGCAAAGCTTCTAGTTTAGGCTATTTACATGATTTTATCTAAATGTAGAATCTTTCTGTGTCTTTATTGTTATCATGAACTTCTTTGAATTTATTTCCATTTATGATATTGATGTCAAATCATTACTCCTCGTAGCATGCATTTTCTGGTATGTTCTTTGGTAGATTTCTGGTATAGATTATTCATCTGCCTAAAAAAAATCCGCAGAAACATACTTTGTGATAAACTGATTATTGTGTCCTGGACCCCTGGTATACTTATATGACCTTATGGCTTATGGCTTATGGCTTATGGCATGGTATTCCATGGTTTCTTAAGATGACAGAATAGGTTCTACTTTAATTTGTGCAGTGTTTTCCTTAAATGAACTTCTAATGCTTTGAATAAAATGTGGGTGTATGTTTTGCATTTTGAGGTGTGTTTGGGGATTTGGTAGAGGTTTGGACACAAAGTTGGTGTATAAGCCTTTGCCTTGTAACTTAGCAAACGTCACCCCCTCCTGTACATCCCATGTTTGTGAATACCTTTTCAGCAAGTTACGGAGCCTTAGAAGCTAGAAAGCAGAAGCCTAGAGAAGGATTTTTTTAATTTTATTTTTTCTTTTCTTAAAACAGTTGGTGCCTCTTTTGTCCTGTCTCTTCAGTTGTATTCTGAACCTTTTCTGGTGTAGAGTAATACTTCTAACTGAGAAGGGCAAAAATGCTGGACATGGGATGCTACAAATAACTGGCAATTATGGCACAGAACAGTAACTATTTGTTTATCCTTTTCAAAAAAATTTAATTTGTTGACATTCATTTTTGTCAAGTATGATCAAACATTTTCATGATTTACAGGAAGATGTTACTATGGAGTATATCAGTATATGTTTGTGTGTGACATGAATGCTTATTTAAATCTCCTTGTGTGATTCCATTTTGTACTTGAAAATGTTATAGATATAACATGGCATCAAATCGGTGGTTAAAAGAATCAACTGTTCCAAGAAAAACTCAGGATGGATCACCATTTGGCTTCATTGCTCTTCGAGGAGAGCTCCATGTGATCTCCCTCCTCCAGGGAGTTGAATTGTCAGCAATCCGAAGATCAAGGCATCGCAGAAGGGGCACTATCCTGTTCATGCAAATTTACGACCCCAGAAAAATGTCATGGAGATCTCTCATAACCAGGACACCTTTCCAATTTCCGCTAGATTTCAAAACTGCAGTTATGTGCACAGTTCGTGTGTAGTATACATTTACTTTTTTAAATTGAATATGGTTGACAGTATAGTCAACAAGCAAATCCATTTCTATGTACAGTATATATAGTTCACTGATTTATATAACTTTGTACCATTAGTGTGTTGATTAGTTCATACATGTCATTGTACAGTTTCATGAGATATTGGAAAATAATATTCTTAAAACAATATATTATGTGTTAGCCTTTTAGAATATTTAAATTAGAATATTGTTTTAAAAGGCAGATTAAAATGCGAAACTTTTTCATGCTCGATTGGTACATACTGCTTGCTTGAAATTACTCTAGTTCATTGCGTATATTTCATCTTTCACCATCGTCTACCTTGATTACTCATCTCTGTATAAAAAAAAAATTCGGAGATGGTTTTCACGCAAGTTAGGCTCCAATTTATTTCTTTTTTGTGTTAGGATTAATAAATGTGACAACTAGATTAAAAATAATAATGTGACAATTAGATTTGAAAAACAGATTTAGTAAAATTGTAAGTTAATATTATTGCCTTTTGTTTTGAATCATCAAAATTAGGTGAAATTAATTTTGTTCTCTATCCTTTTATCCAAAAAAAAAATAATAATAATAAAAAAAATGGAAAAAAAAATCTGATCTCTATTGAAAAATAAACAGTAAAAGAAGCAACACATAAAAACTTTATTAACAACATAGGGGAATTGAAGAAACTACAACACTTGATGATGGAGCATGTACCATGTAGGGCACATTACCATAAACAACACAAGGGATACCCAATCCATCTCTTACTACCGTATATGGCGGAGCTTGTATCCTCGAAAATGGACTACGGGGCGCATAACAGAACATAGGAGCGTTAGGAAGATACATTGTATTATGATGACGCATATGAACAGCCTCTTGAATATTAGTAGCATCTTGATGATTTCTTTGAGATGGAGATATGCCGTAGAGTATCCCCTCAAATTTTGTGTAGTTTTGAAAATTTTCGAAGCGAGAGTTGGAACGATCCCATTCGAAGAACTTGCTTAGAAGTTGTGACGTTGCTAAGCTATCCGATCCAGCGTGATGACGCTTTCCAAGCAATTTGAACCCTACCATTTGTGTCACTTTCCCTAATCCTAACACATCTTCGGTCAAAGGACCCAAGTAATTCTCATAATGCTTAACCATTGCTTTTAGATCATAAAACTTTCCAAAAACTCTCTTAACTAGTTCAAGAAACTGCTCTTTCGTGCTTGGTATCGACAACTCGAGCACGCTACTAATCAAGAACGCTAAGTCGTACATACCGTGAAATGTAACCCACTTGATTTTTCCATGGAACGTTTCTACTATGTTACGAAAACCAACTTTGAATTTGTGAAATATACTAGTGGTTTCACCCTTAACGTAAGTACGAGGATCACATAGATTGAACTGCCAACAACCACCTATCTTCCCTTCATCATCACATAGACTTAATCCGACTTGAAACAATTTACAATTTCCGGTGTTGTATTTCATATCTTCGTATCTCACCAATTCGGTTGCACCTCGTGGTGTAACACATACAAACGGGGTGAAACCCGTATCGATGCACACATTGTTGTATGATGCTAATAAATCAGTTAGACGCTTCATTTCTTCATCGTAATTATCTAAACGTACTTGAATGATTGATAATGACGAATCCATAGCTTCAATTCTTCTCTCTTGACTCTTGTCTCGCTCTATTTGTTTTTGTGTTTTTGGATGAATTTGTATTCTCTTTGTTTCAGTGTAATGATGCCGTATATGGTATATTTATGCTGCGATATGCCGGTGCTAGTGACACTTGACGTGCGGTTAAAGTCAGGAAATAATCAAATCAAGATTTTAATTTTTGGAAATGAAATCAAATTAAGATATTATTTCCCTATATTATGGGATTATATTCGATTCTAACGGTGTATTCTAACCGTGTATTTGTGATGGGCTAAGGAAGTTTTCCTTTTTTTTTTTTTTTTTTTTTGTTTCCTAAAATAATAACTAGGCTCCCTCTCATTATTTTACAGTACCTTTTTCCTTTTTAAATCAATAATTTATTAATTTTACAATATATCTTGTTGTACACATTAAATATTATATCAAGTTTCCACAATTAGTTATATTTACGATATGATTTTTACCACGAATAAGAAGAAATTGTTACGGTTTGATAATTTAATAGCTCAATCCATCCATTACTTTTCCAATTAGTTCCTCAAATAGCATGTACTATACTACTCTATATTCATAAACGTACCTATGTTTAATTTATAGAACTTAATATTTTTCATTTGGAAAATGATAAACATAGCCTAAGGACTATGAATAAGGAGCCAAAAGTGGTAATATTTGATAAAATCAAGCATTTATTACATTGATTAGCGCGTGATTTTGTCATGAATTCACAAATTATTTCCATTTTAGGAAGTATAATAAAGTCTTAAATATAACCCTAAGGGCTATATATAACATTACCCTTTTCATTTTTGTCCACTTTTTTCACTTTATTCCGGTTTATTTGCAAACCTTATTTACTGTCTTACTCCTCATTTCCTACAATTTTAATTTGCATGTTTTCGTTGACTCTTTTTTTACTTTTATCTACTCCTTTTTCTTACAAAAAGTGAAACACCTACCTTTTTACACTATTTCTCTTATTTTATCCATCTTTTTGTTACACCAACTTAACATATCAAAACTCTTTTTTCAATTGCCTTAATAGTTAATATACTTGCAAATAGTAAATGTTACAGTAATAAGAACTTTAATTTGAAAACGAATGAAAATAGTATATATAAGAAAACTCATATTCATGTGTAATGTAAAATATTAATTATGCACAAAAATAATAGATTATAAAATTAAAAAGAAAAAGGGCGCACTGGAAATTTATTAACACAACAATAATAATAGATTATATTTTATTTAGAAATCACGTACATACCCATACAGCAACAATACATACAATTACACATACTTTTTTTTAACACAAAATGGAACCATATATTAGATCACATAATCAGAGTACAAGGAAGCAAAGGATAAGCTCCCAACTTCAAGCTTATCTTCCCAAGTTTTACAAAAGCTAAGTAGTACATAAAAGCGAAAAGTAAAACAAAAGACCAGTTCACAAAAGATTGTTGCAGGATAGCTTGTTGATCAAACCAGAAAGAGGATGCTATCTGAAAACAAATTAACCACCATATCCGGAATTTCTGAGGCATAAGTATCGAAGAGCTCTGCAGGAGGGTAATGGAAGAGAGCTGGTTCCCCCTGGGTACTTGTAGTTCTGCCCATGGTAGCCAATTTATCTGCAACACAGTTCACACTCCTGTTAACATGGAAGATAGTCACCTTCCAAGATCGCTGAAGCATAGAGGTGACATCCTTGATAATATTACGAAGATCATGATCCTTGAAAGTATCCGGATCTTCTAACAAAGCAGCTGCATCTGTTTCTAGTTCCAGAAGTTTAACATCTCTTCCCCAAGCAATAATTAATCCCTGTTTGATAGCCAGAAGCTCAGCAGCAGCAGGAGAAAGAGCATTGAACTTCATGGCATATCCCACCTGCCAAAGACCTTTGTCGCACCTCAAGACACCACCTCCACCAGCATTATCAAGGGCCATCCAAGAGCCATCAGTGTTAAGTTTGAAATGACCTTTATGAGGTGGAGCCCACTTCCTAGATATAGAAGTGGAAGAAGAAACCGCTCCAGCATTTCCCTGCTTTAGATCAAGAGAGTAATGGTAATCCACCCAAAATTTATTGAAAGTGAAATTTATAAACAGCATTTTTTTTCTCAGAGATAGCCATGTTCCTAGTAATCCATAACATGCATATATATAGATAGATATACAGTGAGATAGATAAAGGATATGATTTGCATGCCGCTATAATATATAGACAGCTAGCTTGGGATTTGCAACAGATTAATAAGTACAGGTGAGATCTGAACAACAGCTTCCATCACTTCTGAATGGGCTACAAGCTTCACCTTCCAGCCTGCATTTTCTTTTGCAAACACCATTATTTAAGCGAGAGCCACGACCATCTTCAACCATGTCGCGGCCATGGCCGCCACTAACACCACCTTTAAAATATATATATATATATATATATAGTAGGTTGATATGTGAATTAAATAATAATTAAAAAATTTGTGTGTGATGTTAAAACAACAATTAACCTAGGTCCTAGTTTTACGACAGTGGACCGATGGGGAATGGCAGAATTCATTACGTCCCACAAATAAGATAAGATTTTTTAAAAAAAGAAGTTTAATTGTTTAGGTTATTGTTTAAGATAAGATTTTTTTTTAAATAATTGGTTAGGTTATTGTTTTAACATCATACAAAATAACATTGATTTACGACAATGGAGTGATGGACTGATGGGAAATGGGCAAATGTCCTATAATTCACTACGTACGGCCCACAAATAAGAAAAGAAGTCAAATTTGTTAATATAAAGAGGTTGCCAAAAATGGAGATATATACATGTGATTTATGCTTGATATATCAAATTTGTTGACAATGACTTGAACCCAGATATGTGTCACTGTGTGAGTAATTAGAGAAAGAGAAGATGTCTATGATACTCTATTGTTATTACCATAACAGTGTTGGAGGTCTGAATAAGTACTTGTGTAAATCTTTTCACGGAGTATATTCTAATTTGAAACTACCATAGTGACCGTGCGATGTACGGTTTATAAATCAAATTATAAACTAGGTTAGGTCCCGTATCATGCACGTACGTTATTTTAATTACTATTGACAAATTAATTTATTTATAGCATAAAATATAAAAATTGTTTAATATCTTGAACAAAATTAAAGTAACATGGAATATTCGATCAAGATCATATTCTTAAAAAATATTCCACCAAAAATACATCTTCTTGAAAAAGATTACGTATTTCCTTATTATTCCGTAATTAATTGAATATCAACATAAAAATGGTAAATATTATTGCTCATTTATATAGTTGACATAAAAACAAACTTTTTTTTTTAAATAACTTCCTTAAATAAAATTTAGTAATTAATTTTAAAAAAATATATACTAAGAACACACGACACGTGTCATTGCTGGTGTGTCTTTTAGTATATAGTTATTAATTGATTATTAATTTCGTAGGAAAAAAAAAAGATAATTCAATTAGTGATAAAGGGTTAATTTACTAATGGTCGATACAAAAGTAATTGGATTGTAATATAAATAGTATTTTTTTTATGTTATTTGCATTTCTTTTAATTTTTGTAATGTTATTTTTATTAATTGAAAAATAAATGGATAATGCTCCACATAACTATACAAGAGAAGTAGACTAATTTATTTTCTAACTCCATAGGGAAAAAACTAAAATTTTCTTGTCATATCATTCGCTTTACCAACTACAATCTAATACATGGTTTACCCATCACATTCACCAAATCTATAGACACGACAATAACCATGTATTTGACTCCAGTATTGTATATGATATATGAAGTAATATTTATAGTTAGGAATTAATAGATATGGAGAATATTTTAATTTAGATTTGGAAAATATGTGAATAAAATATATCATAATTATATGATTTGGTGAATATTGTATATAATTTATCATAGGTAGTTGATGACATTGACAAAAATAAAAAAAAATATTAAAAAAGGGAGGGTGAGTTTTAGAGGAAAAATACAGCACCAGAAAGTGACATGTGTCATTCCTGATGTCTGTTTTAGTGTTATGTTATTGATATTCAGCAATAATGTTACTCTGTATATTGGATTGGTGGTTAATTTTCACTTTTATTTCATATATCACATGCTGGTTGGATACTTATTGCAGTGACAAATGTTATAATGGTTTAGTTGAGGTGTTGACAGATAAATAAATATTCATTTGTCGTAAATAATAAGAAACAGAGGTAGTAATATTTTAATAAGGGTTTGACATGAAAATGAAAACCTTGCATGAGAGGAGAGCACTACATGACATATAGACGTTCATTCTTACAGTAGCATTTTAAAAATTATTGAGAAAAAATATATGATAGAAAATTAAAAAGTAGATGAAATTAAAGCATGATTGAGAGCCTGAGAGGGACACTATACCTTTTTTTTTTCTCCCCTATACGTGCCAAGTCATTTTATGTCTCCTTTTATTGAGCATTTTGGTGCTGGAATTTATATCCCTTTCATTATGTTTTTTGGGAGGTTCTGTATTCAATTTTAATGCTAAGCTTTAACTCCGTGTTTTAACAAGTGTTACACTTTAATCGATACATAGTTTTAGACTTTTAGGTAAATTTAATTGACATAAATATAATAAGAGATAAGTGGGGAGGAAGTATTAATGGAGGTTAGTTATGTATGAACAAATACATAACGATATTAAAATATAATAACAGCTTGTTTGTTTAGAGGGATAAAAGAGGGGGGATAGGATAAAAGAGGAAGGATTTAACGAGTCTTTTGTTTGTTTGAAGGGATGGGGTTAGGAGGGGGATAAAATAAGGGAGTTATCCCTCCAAATTAATATCTAAGAAGGGTGTAAGGGATGAGATTAAATTTAATGGGTAAAAGACAATTCTACCATTAGTGAAAGAGGAAAGAAGAAGAGAGTGAAGAAAGGATAGTAAGGGTAATTTTGTATTTTTATTAGTTATTCCAATCTAATCCCAACCCATACCAAACAATGGAATACACTATTTTTTATCCTTATCCCATTTATTAATTCAATTTTCTTATTCCACCTTTTTATCTCACTTAATCCCATCTCTCCTACCAAACGCCTCGTAAAAATACATAGAAGAGAGATTAAAAAAAAATAGTTGTGGACCCCATTTCACGTAAAAAGAGAGACAATAGTGATAGGACCACACTTTGAATGTACCATCGAAAGCTTATAAAATACCAATGGAATTTTTATTCAAATACTACCGAGAGTGTATCTAGTACCATTAAAAGCATTTATAGTGTCACTGAATATACAATAGTATTATTTGACTATTCAATGAGAACTACACTCTATTTGTACTACTAGAAGCTTATAAAATACCACTACGAGTATATTTAGTAGCACTACAAGCATATATAATTCCACTAATGGTATTATTTGATCACCCAATAATACCAAGTGAGTGTTGATAAGGATTTTTCAAATTTCAAGTGACAAGACTCTCATGCCCCTCGTTATGCATTTCTCAATACCTCACTAACCTCCATTTAAAAGCTCTCGGTAAGTGGAGTAGTTGGAATATTAAAAAAATTGTAAAAGAGAAATAGTGGGGTTAATAGTTTTATTGAAAGCTAATGAATGTGAGAGGAAAAAAAATATTAAAAAAAAGTAATAGTGGGTTTGGGTGGATCGAGACCATGAAAGGAGAAATATATAATTATAAAATATAGCTTTTTGCCAAGGAAAAAATAATCCCAACTTTCCACGATCCGCTCAAAATAATCCCTACTATTAATATTCTCAATATAATCCAAACTTTAAAAAAATCCGCTCAATTTGGTCCTTAACTTGTTGAGAGGTGTTAGTAACCTGTAATATAGGTTAATTAGACAAGTGTTTTGTTTTCATTGGTTCTAATTTAACTAATATAATTAACTTAAATAATTCTTTTGATTAATTTAGTAACCCAGCCCACACTATAGCCACCCACCACCATTGACACACCAAATCACCACCATCAATCGTTGCCTCACCACATCTCCACCATCATTGTCATAGGACAACACCCTTGAATAATTGTACCCACTTGATAAATTACAATGTAACCTCAATTGTACTTTACTCGAAAACTAGAAGCCCCGTTAATAGATTAAACGTACGACGACGCTCAAGGAAGGACATGGTGACCAATCTGACCACCGCCCCACAACAATAACCAAACCCACCCCTTAACAACACAACCCATTTCCTAGAAAAAACGGAATATAAAATAGAGAAGGAAAACGACTGTGGAGCGAGATGGTGGCGGCGACATGGCAGTAAAAGATCAACATGAGAGGGAGGGAAATGCAAAGAGGAGAGAGAAAAGGGGAGCAAAAAAAAATAGTATAGTACTCTGTAACATAATTGCAAAAATTATCTTTAAAAAGGGAAAAGAAAATGTTTAGCAAGTAATTAGTTAATTGGACCAAATTGAGCAGATTTTGTTAAAATTAGGATTATATTGAGAATAATAATGATAGTTAAGATTATTTTAAGCGGATCGTCGAAAGTTGGGATTATTCCCATCAATTTTTGCTTTTGCCAAAAAGGAAAGTGTAGTACTTAATAAAATACGATTGCATTTGATAAGTGTAACATTTAATAAAACATGGCCGTATTTGGTAAGTGTAACATTTATTAAAACATGAAAGGAGTATGCAATTTATGATACAATATGAATTTCTTGATTGTTCTACAAGATTTGTAGTTTATTCAAAAATTTAATTGTACATGATTCAATTTTTCTCAAATAATTGATAAATTTGACCATATGGTTTAGTTTGATTCAATTTTGGTAGACAATCGGTAGTTTAAATTTTACATTTTGAGAAGAATATATGCAGTAATTAAGTTTTGAAAGAGGAAGCATATTATATCAAACCTCAATAAGGCACTTTAGGGTGGGGATTCCCCAACCCTTCCCCTTCCACTCCTAAAATGTATAGCATGTTAACCCAGACCGAGAGGACCTGTGAAAGGTTCCGACCTGATAAAATCATTTTCCTTAACAAAAAAAGAAAAAAAAATAAATAAAAAAGTTTTGAAAGAATGGGTAGTCATCTTTTTGTTATGGAAAAAGACTATTTGAATTTGAGAGACACCATTATGCCGATTTGTTTTTTAACTAAAAAATACTTCGTATATAGTTGTGATCAGAGGCTAATGTGTATTTGTATTTATAATACTACGTACTAAAACAAACACAAAATATGATTCATGTTTTTTTCCTTTTAATTTACATTAAAAGTTGTTTCGGGTGAAAACAATGGGACCTTGCCGAAGGTCCGCTGAAACGGAGAAGGCTGGATTCAGTCCAAGTTATGTTGGGCCGAAGGTTTCCTGCACAGTAAACACACGTAAACTAGCCTCGGGGGTGTTGCCGAGGATGGCCCCTCCGATGCTAAAGTCAGTACAATGTGTAAGAAGAGGACACTATGCAAGAGAGTTTGTTGCTTGAGGCTTTGATGGAATATATCAGAATATATCAATGAACATATGAATGAATGAATCTCTCCCTGAATCTATGAATATTGATGGCTTTTATACCTCATCATACATGGAGAGGTTGGGCCTTAGCCCAATTGGCTTGCTTTGTGGGCTGACCTTTGACTTTAGCACAATTGGAGAGTTGAACCTTGACCTTGGGCTTTTAATTGGATCATTTAATGCCTAGGCCCAATTGGACTAAATTGGACCCAAACAACTTGCCCCCCAGACCCGATTTGGAAGGATGACGGGTCGGGTTTGATTTAATTCAGAAAAGGAGGGAAGTAAATGATTTAATTAATCCAAAAATTTGAATTTAAACCGTAATTAATGAGATAAAAACGGTTAAGGCGGATGATTGTGGAAGTTGGACGGATAATGGGCAGTTTAATCACAAGATCATGTGTTTAACGGTTACTTAGTGGAGTATTTAAGAGAAATTAAAATGCAGACTCCTCGTATCCCATTCCTGGAGATATAAACAGAGGCGCGTCATCTCTCCTCACTTATTCACCAACACAAACCCAGAATTCTCGAGAGAGAAACCAAGAACCCGCATCAAAACTTCGCAAATTCCCCGAGCATTAAGCTTAGAAACTGAGACTTGCCACTACGAACTCGTAAATCGGCAACTTTCGCTTCAGATTAAGGTAAATTCCTTTGATTTCAGTTTATTTTTCTTCGAATTCGAACTCCTTCCCCTTTTCTTTCGACTTTTTTCTTCGAAATAATCAATGGCAAGAGAAGTTAGAGGTAGAGCCCGTGCTCCAAGAAGAGCAAGGCCGATTCCCGATCCTAGGAACAGGATTGGGACCTGGAATGGACAAAGGCCAGAGTCTGACACTGCTGAAGGGATTAGGGCGACTCCCCTTTCCTCGGATCCTCCTCAGAGAACGGAGGAGCCGAGCGCTTCTGGACGGGATGATGAAGTTCCCGCTGTCCTTTGGGATATCCTCCCCGGGTTTTCAGAATGGGAGAATGCCGAAGTTGCTTCGGCCATGATAAAGAACCGCCCCTACCCATGGTGGGTGGAGAATGCCGATCAATATCGATTTGCCGAGCAAATTGAGTTGCATTACGGCATTTTTGAAGCTGATGGGTATTGGTGCCGAATGCCCTCGGCATCCGATAGAATCCATCGTCCACCCCCGGGGTATGTGGGGGTGTACACAAGACAGCTTCAGTACGGGCTGAGGTTCCCTTTGGACGTATTCGTCCGAGACTTGCTGATCCATTACAACATCTCTCTATGTCAGTTAACTCCCACCAGCATCCGAAGGGTGATGACATACTTATGGGTCTGCAAGTTCTTCAAGTATGTGCCGAACCTGCACTGCTTCAAAAAGCTCCATCGGCTAGTGCCAAATATTCAAAGTGGGCACGGAAGCCATGGTTCTGGGTGGTACCGGATTGAGTCCCGGCCCCAATACCTAACCATGTGGCCAAACGACTCTTCAGACAAGGACTGGAGAGGTCAATGGATTTGGGTTAGGGCACCCACAGATCCGGGCCACCCTTGCGTCTTCAGCGCTCCCCGGTACCTCGCTGAGCCTGATCCCGAAATGGGAAGTCTAGGTCCCCCCGCAGATAACGGGGCGGATCCGAACCTTGATCAGCAACATATCTTCGGCAAGCTGCCGAACCGGGGGGGCAGTGGCCGAATGCAGCATATCCCGGAGACTTGGCTCCCCGATACGCATTACGTTTTCCAAGAGAACATGCTAGCAACTGTTGGCCTCAGCCGAAAGTTTAAGGATGGTAAGCTTCTTCGGCTGGGGCCGAGGCTTTTTAATTATCTCTTTTTCTTCTCTCGCTTCTCTTTTTTATGATGTGCCAACCTATCTGAACTAACCTTTCCCCTTTCCTTTTTCAGAGCGGGACGAGACCAACGTTGGCATTAACTACGCTCGTCTTGGTGTCAACCGAGAACGAGTTGTAACTGAACGGGCCCCGTCTATCACTGAGCCGAGGCATAGGGAAGTTCATCTAGACTCTTCCCACTTCCAAATTGAGGCTGTTGCTCTGTATGAGAGGCAGAAGCCTTGGTGGAAGAAGAGAGACCCCTGGTTTCAGCTGCTGGACGAAGAAGCTGAAGCTGCCCGTACAGCCGAAGAGGTTGCACGGGTTCTCGAAGCTTGCGAAGGAGGAGAAGGGTCCTCCAGAGCTGCTGAAGCAGAAGCTGCAGCTAGAGCAGCTGAAGAAGACGAGGCTTTGCTGAAGACCTCGGTGAGCTTTCAGACTTAACTTTGTTTTTCTTTTTTCTTTTTTTTTTTTTTTTTTTTTACTCACATTCTTCCTCCCCCCTGTCTGTTACAGTCTGAAGAGAGTAACAGACATAGAGAAGGGAAAGCTCCTGTTCGTCCCGAAGACCAAATACAAGGAGAGTCTTCAGACTCAGATATGGACGAGCAGCCCCTTCAGAAAAGGCGCCGAAGGATGGCCATCATCGGCCCTCATGACTTTCAGCGGAGGCCGATGACCATCGGTGTTGCAATAAAGGGAACCCGAGGAAGGCAATGGATCGCCGAGGGTTCCCCGGCCACCACCCCAATCACCTCAAAAGACCCCTCCGCCACCTCCTGAGATGGAGGTGGATCAGAGAACTCCCGAATCTAAGGGAGGGGTCCAAGAAGAAATTAAGGAGAGTGCTGATGAGCACGAAAACAAGGATGCCGTGATGTCCAGTGCTGAGGGCTTCACGGCAGACATCGCAAGAGAGGTTGAGGCTTTCGTCCTCACCCCTGAAGAAGAGGAGGTCATAGTAATTGACTCCTCTGAGAAGGATGATGCTGAGCCATCCAAAGCTAATCAAGCTCCATCGTCATCCTTTCCTTCTTTCCAGACTCTGCAATCTGGAGAAATGGGTTTCTCGGCCCCCCGAATTCCAATCCCAGATCACATCTGGGACCTCATATGGGGTCAGAACCGAGAAGGAGCTGCAGGCTACTTCGGCGATTTTGCTGGCATGTCCGAAGTAGATAGGGCAAGGATCTAGTCGCTGAAGGCCACTGCTGGGATGGGCGAATCCAGCAGATCAGTTCCTGACCCAGCCAGGTCTAACCAACTGCTGATGATGCAGGTAATTTTCCTTGTCTTCATTTCCTCTGAAATTCAGCTCTATTTTTATTATTATAAATATATATTTTTTTTTTGTCTTCCTGTTTTCAGTTCGTGCACAATCAGACTCTCACTGTAGAGCTGATAGATACCCTACAAGATAGGGTAGACGCTGCTGTGCACGACAAGAAGGTAGCTGAAGAGGAATTAAAGCTTGCTAAGCTGAAGCAAGCAGCAGCTGAAGAGAAGCAGCAGAAGAGTGAGGAGTACGAGAAAAGAGCTGTTGAAGCCCTCAAAACCTTCTGCGACGCTATGGAGAAGGAAGTTTTTCCCCCACTGATGGAAGGGGAAAAATTCCTCCAGGAGCATATGGGAGTGGACGTCTCCAAATTCAAGGCTGCTGTTGAGAGCCGTATTTAGGAAGGAGCTGCTGCACAAGCTGAAGTGCAGCAACGTCTAGAAGCTCTTGAAGCCAGCCGAATGGCTGCTGAAGAGCTGCTCCAGGCCAAAGATGTCCAACTCTCAGAGGCTGCTGCTGCTGTCGAAGCTCAGAGAGTTAAACTCCATGAGGCTGAGGATCAACTGATGACCAAAAAAGTTGAAGTGGCCCAGGCTCAGACAAAGGCTTCCCAAGTTCAGCAGGAGCTGAATGAGCTGAATGGTTCCTCCTCCAAGCTCGCTGATGAGCTGAAGAAATCCAAGGAAGACTTGGAGGAGACCCAGAAGAAGCTGGCTGATGCTGAGGCTCTACTCAAAGTCCGTGTCTATACCCAAGAGGAATATGAGATGGGTTTCAGAAACGGGTTCAGAGTATGCCGAAGAGTCTGCCTTCATGCTGAACCGAAGCTGGACTGGTCTAAATGTGCTGAATGGGTCCAGAATCCCGAAGACCCTCATATGAAGTATGCAACTCCAGTCGAAGCTAAAATTCTTAAGGCTGAGGAAGCCGAAGAGGAAGCTGAGAGAATGGAGTTGGAAGCTGAACAAAGGGAAAGGGAGGCTCGGCAGAGTGCAAAGCCCGCTTCTTCTGCTGCTGGGGCTGAGGCCACCATGGGGCTCAACGCTGATCAGTCTGATCCTCAGGCTGAAGCATAGGAACTCGGGCAGTCGTCTTCAGAATCTTGCGGTTCATCATGCGCTTAACTTTAGACTTGCCGCTTTCTGAATTTTTTGCCTTGTTTTTTGCTTCAGCTTGCCTTGTCGTACAACAGTTTATTTTTTTGCTTATGTACGTATTTCAGCAGCTGTTATTTTCCGCTTGTGGGCGGCTGCCGATACAGTTTAATTGAACTTGTAGCTCAATTTCTGAGCATGAATTATTAATCTGATGCTCTTTTCTGCTTCTGTTTCTTCAATTCTGCCGAACATACTTCAATTCTGCCGAAGATACTTGCACTAAGAGTGCTTCTTGCCCCCCCAGAAATTGAAGTATGACTTCAGCTGAATAAGCAATTTCTTCACTTCTTCAAAATGGGTATCCGAAACACAGGGCCAACTGAAGGCAATGCTTCTGGGATACAAGTCTTGCTGAAGATCGACTTCATCTGAAAGTTGGATATCCGAAACACAGGGCCAACTGAAGGCAATGCTTCGGATATTAGCTTTCTGGGATACAAGGCTCAGTTAAGGCAATATCCCAGAATTGTCCATGGACTAATGTCTTTGGAGAACAAGTCGTACTGAAGTTTGACTTCAGCTGAAAGACCAGTGTTCTTTAAAAAGACGTTTCGTCAGCAATCTGAAACCCAGTTACCCGAAGGCGAAGGTTTCAGACGAGGCTGATTTAAAAATTTTCAACTGTTGCTGTTATCCTTGATTTTCTGTCTATCTTTGAAAAATGGATACCCGAAACACAGGGCCAACTTAAGGCAATGTTTCGGATAATGGCTCTCTGGGATACAAGGCTCAGTTAAGGCAATATCCCAGAATTGTCCATGGACTCATGTCTTTGGAGAACAAGTCTTACTGAAGTTTGACTTCAGCTGAAACACCAGTGTTCTTTAAAAAGACGAGTTTTGTCAGCAATCTGAAACCCAGTTACCCGAAGGCGAAGGTTTCAGACGAGGCTGAATGAAAAACCCTTAAAGAGTAGATAGAACAAAGAAAATTTTGAAAGGATAAAAAGTTGTAAACATTTATATAAATGGCGGCTCCAAGGCCTTTCATTAATTCAAAATGTACTTACAAAGATTGTTCTGCCCCGACGGGTTTACACATGGTATTTTTTCAGTACATCAGCGTTCCAGTGATTTTTCAACTCAGTTCCATCCAACTGCCGAAGTCGGTATGTCCCTGGCTGAAGCTCATCATAAATTTCATAAGGTCCTTCCCATGCAGCTGAGAGTTTCCCATGGATTCGGCCTTTCTGAACTGCAGCAGCATTCCGAAGGACAAGGTCTCCAATTTTGAGAGGCCTTGCATGGACCCTTCGGTTATAAAATTTGCTGATTCTCTGCTTATAAGCAGCCATTCTGTCCCGGTCTGAGTCTCTTACTTCGTCAAGGAAATCGAGAGATTCCCTCATCAGTTTCTCATTCTCAGCCGAGAAGTGGTGCACTCGAAGGCTCTCAGAGCCAATTTCCACTGGAAGGACTGCTTCGGCACCATACACCAGTTCAAAAGGTGAGTGGCCCGTTGCCTCTTTTTCAGTTGTCCGAAGGGACCAAAGGGTTCCAGGGAGCTCCTCCAGCCACTTGGACTTTTTGATCTTCCACCCTCTTCTTGAGGGCATTTAGGATCTGTTTATTTGCAGCTTCGGCTTGTCCGTTACTTTGCGGGTGGCATACCGCTGAATATGCCAGTTTGATGCCGAACTGATCTGTATACCGCTTCAGCGGCAAGTTATCGAATTGCCTCCCATGATCGAAGACAAATACTCTCGGGATGCCAAATCGAGTGATGATATTCTGCCAGATAAATTTTCTGACAGTTTGCTCTGTAATGTTCGAGGCTGATTCGGCCTCGATCCATTTACTGAAGTAGTCGACACCAACTATCAGCCATTTTTTCTGGTACACAGCCTCTGGAAATGGTCCCAGTATATCCAGTCCCCATTGGGCAAACGGGAGTGGATTAAGGATCGGCTGAAGATCCCTTGTTGGCTGATGGATAATTGGAGCGTATTTTTGACATTTTTCGCATTTCCGAACCAGCTCCTTAGCATCTGCGATCATGGTGGGCCAGTAATATCCAGCCCTCAATGCCTTGTGGGCTAAGGTTCTTCCCCCAATGTGGTTCCCACAGATGCCGAGGTGAATCTCCCGTAGGATATAATCTGCATCTGTTGGTCCCACGCATTTCAGCAATGGGGCTGAGAAGGACTTTTTCAGAAGTTCCCCCCTGAAGACAATGAACCTAGAGCTGGTTCTCTTCATCTTGGAGGCCAAACCTTTATCTTCAGGAGTCTCTCCCCGAAGCTTGAAAGCTAGGATGGGGTCCATCCAACTAGGCTCTGGGTCAGCGCAGCACACTTCAGGTGCTTCGTCGACACTTCTCTCTCGACGCACTTCTACATATACAGATCTGTTCAGCTCGGTAAAAGATGAACTAGCAAGTTTGGAGAGTGCATCGGCTTGAGTATTCTGACCCCTTGGGATCAGCAGAACCTCAAAAGTTTTCAGCTCTGCAATGACTGATTTGATCTTGGCAAGATAAGCTATCATGGAGGGCTCTCTGGCCTCGTAGCTCCCACTGATCTGATATGCAACTAGCTGAGAGTCTGTTTTTAAGCAGACATGATCGGCTTCCAGGGAGATGCACAATTCTAGGCCGGCGATTGCTGCCTCATACTCGGCTTCATTGTTCGAGGCCTTAAAAGAAAACTTTGGTGCATACTCAAAGGATTTGCCTTCGGGAGAAGTTATCACTACTCCTGCCCCTGAACCGTTTTCGGTGGAAGATCCGTCCGTAAACACGGTCCAAACTTTCTTTTCACTGTCTAGCGCTTCTTGGTATGAGCATTCGGCCAGGAAATCCGCTAGAGCTTGAGCCTTAATGGCAGCCCTCGGACGGTAGCTGATGCTGAATTCGGTGAGCTCAAAAGCCCACTTGGCTAGCCTACCAGATTTTTCAACCTTGCCGAGAACCTTTTCCAACGGCTGATCAGTTAAGACCACTATCTGATGGCAATCAAAATAGGGCCTCAGCTTCCGAGCAGCTACTACTACTGCGAAAGCAACTTTCTCAAGTAGTGGATAGCGAGTCTCGGCATCCGTCAGTGTATGACTGACGAAGTAGATCGGTTGCTGACTTTTACTCTCTTCCTTCAGCAATACTGCGCTGATGGTGGCAGGGCTAACGGCCACATATAGGTATAAAGTTTCTCCTTCAGCTGGGCTAGCCAGCGTTGGGAGTTCAGCCAGATGCTCCCGAAGCTGTTTAAAGGCGTCTTTTTGCTCTTCCTCCCAAACGAGCTCTTTTGTTTTCGGGAGTTTCAGGGCTTTGAAGAAAGGTAACCCCTTATCCGAAGCTCTGGAAATGAACCTCGAGAGGGCTGCCATTCTTTCGGTGAGCCGCTGAACATCCCGCTTTGTTTTCGGCTCAGGAAGGTCGAGTGCCGCTTTGACTTTAGAGGGATTGGCATCAATCCCCCTTTTGCTGACCATGAACCCAAGGAATTTCCCTGACTTCACGCCGAAGACACACTTCTTCGGATTCAGCTTCATTTGATGCTTTCTCAAGGTGGCGAAAGTTTCAGCCAGGTCCTTTACATGGTCCTCTAGTTTTTTGCTTTTGACGATCGAATCGTCAACATAGACTTCCATGTTTCGGCCCTTTTGATCGGCGAAAACTTGATCCACCAGCCTTTGATAGGTTGCCCCCGCATTTTTCAATCTGAAGGGCATCATTTTGTAATTGTACACCCCAGCGTTCGTGACGAATGCTGTCTTTGCTCGATCGTCGGGGTGCATAAAGATCTGATGATACCCCGAGAATGCGTCCATGAAACTAAGCAAGGCATGGCCACTTGTCGAATCGACTAGCTGATCGATCCTCGGCAAGGGATAGAAATCCTTTGGACAAGCCTTATTTAGGTCCGTGAAGTCAACGCACATCCTCCAGGTACCATTGGGCTTCTGAACCATCACCACATTTGCCAGCCATTCTGGATATTGGCAAGGTTCGATGAATCCTGCCTCCAATAATTTTTTGACCTCGGCTGCGATGTCTCGGTTCTTATTGGCGGAGTAATTCCGCTTCTTTTGCTTAACTGGTCGACACGTCGGGTCAACATTAAGCTTATGGGAGATGAGGTCTGAACTTATCCCGGGCATATCAGCTGCCGAGAAAGCAAACACATCTCTGTTGTCCCGAAGGAGCTGAATAAGTTCACAACGGGTGTTCGGATCAAGGTCCATCCCGATTGTTACACATTTCTCAACGTCTCCTTCGGCCAACTCAACTGTTTCAGTCTGTTGGTCCATGTCCATTGCTGATGGACTGGACTCTTCAGAATCTGGCCTGCTGCCAATGTCAGCAGGTGTCCCAGTCTTTTTGTTCTTCGGCTGGCTCTCTGAGTCTTGCGGCTCAGCTGAAGAGCTAGCCTTTTCCCTTTCGGGCCCTTTTTCTCTGGGCACAGATCCTTGGGCCGAAGCACTTAGGCCTTTTGGCTTTTTTGTGCTCGGCTCTCTTTCTTTTTCCTCCTCATCCTTGTCGTCATCTGGGCGACTACTGGATGGCTTGAGGTAGTTGCACCTTCGGGCGTCCTTTTGGTTGCCCTGTATCCTTTCGGGGAAGCCGGCGTCTGAGACATAAATCATCAGTTGATGATAAGTTGAGACGACCCCTTGGATCTCGTGAATTATGGGTCTCCCCAAAATCACGTTGTACACTGAAGGAGCGTCGATGACCAAAAATTCAATCATGACGTTCCGGGCTGTCTCATCGCAACCGATGGTGACAGGAAGTGTCACCTTCCCATCTGGATAAGTTGAAGCCCCATTGAACCCGGATACCGGGTAGGGTACCGGCGTAAGGTGCTTGGGCTTCAGCTTAATTTGATTGTAGGCCTTTCGGAACAGAATGTTTGCTCCACTGCCACCGTCAACAAGGACCTTACTGACGTCGTGGTTGGCCACCGTGGCGATGATCACCAACGGATCCTCGTGAGGGAACGTAATCCCCCGGCAGTCGGCGGCTGTGAACGTCATGTTCGGCACCGGCGACTGGGGAGATTGAATGTCAGCGTTGTTCACCTGGTGAGTCAAAGCTCTAAGGTGTCGCTTGTGCTCCCTCCGAGAGTATATTCCTCCCGAGATAACATTGATCGGAGGGAATTTCCCCTCCGGCTTTTTACTGTTTTTCCGGGGGAAGTCGAGGTCTTGCCGAGAGTCCTTGGCTGACCTCTCGGATTCTTTTTTCTCGCGGTGATCCGCGATGTATTTTTTCAAGTATCCCTTCCGGACCATGTCCTCTATCTGGTCCTTCAGTTGGATACACTCCTCAGTGTTGTGTCCCGAAGACTCGTGGAACTCGCACCACTGATTTTTATTTTTTCGCTGATACCACTCTGGGAGTGGTCTCGGCTTTCGGTAACTCTGCTCCTCTTTCGTCACGCTGTAAATTTTGGCGCGTGGAAGAGAGAGCGGAGTGTAGGACTCGTATCTGCCTGTGTATGAGGCAGATCTTTCCTTCTTTGGGTCGATGGCCAAAGATTGCTCCGGGGCCTTTGACTTTCCCTTTGCCTTATGGCCTTGGCCTTCAGACAAGGGTATTTGTCTCTGTTTCCCTCCCCCGAATTGAGGTTGGGTTTTCGCTTTGTTCCATTCTTCGGCTCGGATGAACTTATCCGAAGCATTAAGAGCTTCCTCCAAGGTCTGCGGGGTATGCATGACCATGAAGTCTAGGAACTTTCCGGGCTGAAGGCCATTCTGCATTGCGAAAACGGCTAGCCCCTGGTCCAGCTGGGAGACGCTTGATGACTCGTTACTGAAACGGGTCAGGTAGTCTCGGAGGCTTTCGGTTTCCCCCTGTTGCAGACTCATGAGCTCTGCGGTAGTCTTCTCTCGGCGGTTTGCCGTGGAAAACTTGCTCCTGAACTTGGAGGACAGATCATCCCACCCTGTTATGGAGCCTTGCCTTACTCCCTTGGAGATCCACGCTTGCGCGACCCCCTTGAGAGTGGTTGGGAAATATTTGCACCAAGTCGCCTCGGATCTGGGGCAAAGATGCATATGAGTCTCATACGAGGCCACGTGATCCTTCGGATCCGTGGTCCCGTCATATGTGATGTGCGACGGTATTTTAACCGTGGGTACGCGCTCTTCCAGTATCCATTGCTCGAATGGTGAACTGGCGGGTAGCATAACGGCCTTGCCCTTGTTCCTGGCTGAAGGGACCGCGCTCCGCCCTCTTAGAGAGGTAGGAGTGGTTTTCGTCCCTGGCTGGGAAGTCTGGGCCTCGGCTGCAGGGAACGAGAGGCGACTGTGCACGCTCGGTTCCTTGCCGCCGAGTCGGTCAAGGACGCCTCTGCGAACAGTCTCAGGTTCTCGGTGAGTAGATTCTGGCCGAGAAGCTGAGCTGCTGCTCTTATGCGCTTCTGGTCTTGAGGATGAGGATCCTTTTAAAAATTGAGGGTTCTTTTTCCTCTGTTTTTCATTTTTCCAGGAATCCTCCTCTCACTCTTCCAGTTCCCGGAAGGAAGGAAGCTTCCCACCATCATGGTCTAACTTCCTCCGCTGATGCCGGGTATGCGGAGGAGTTCGATCACGAGGTGGTGGCATATTTTGTGCCCTCATCGCCTCCATGAGTACTGCCAGCGCTCTTGCCACCTCTTCCGAGCTGGGCCCCGTCAAAGGGGTCCTCGGCCGAGTGTGGGAATGAGGGCGCGCAGCCGATGGTTGGCTTTGGGACACTGAATGTGTCCTATGATCGGACTCACCCCTGCTAGACCGAGAGTAACTCGGCCTATAATGAGAGTCATGAATTACGGGAGATAGGGAATCCTCCTTGTATGATCCTCCCCCCGAGCCGGCACCCTTGGGAGAGTTCCGGTCCGGCGAGGGTGATGGTGTAGAGGTTTTAGGCTTTTCGCCCGCTCCTTGACGGAGGCTTTTGCTCTTGCGGTTCTTAGCCATTGCTGCTAAGATAACTGCAAGATGATCTTGGTTAGGAATTTGGCTTAAAGATTTTTTTTGAAAGTCTTCCCCACAGACGGCGCCAAATTGTTTCGGGTGAAAACAATGGGACCTTGCCGAAGGTCCGCTGAAACGGAGAAGGCTGGATTCGGTCAAAGTTATGTTGGGCCGAAGGTTTCCTGCACAGTAAACACACGTAAACTAGCCTCGGGGGTGTTGCCGAGGATGGCCCCTCCGATGCTAAAGTCAGTACAATGTGTAAGAAGAGGACACTATGCAAGAGAGTTTGTTGCTTGAGGCTTTGATGGAATATATCAGAATATATCAATGAACATATGAATGAATGAATCTCTCCCTGAATCTATGAATATTGATGGCTTTTATACCTCATCATACATGGAGAGGTTGGGCCTTAGCCCAATTGGCTTGCTTTGTGGGCTGACTTTTGACTTTAGCACAATTGGAGAGTTGAACCTTGACCTTGGGCTTTTAATTGGATCATTTAATGCCTAGGCCCAATTGGACTAAATTGGACCCAAACAAAAGTTATTGATGATGAGTTCGTTATAAAAAAAATTACGAGTATGAAACAGACACTATTATTATACGAAGTGACGAAGTTGTAACTAACTATCTTTAACTTTAGCTAGGAAGGGGAGGGGTGAAGGAGGCTGCCGGAAGTTATGGTGGTGCATTATTTTATTTTTTTTTGAAGCAAAGTTATGGTGGTGCATTCATGGAGGTGGAAAGGGAAGAAGATGAAGAAGAAAGGAGAAAAAAGGAATTTTTTTTTTTTAAAAAAAAAAATTGAAAAATGTTTTTTGAACAAATGAA
The DNA here is from genome assembly GCF_001683475.1 of Chenopodium quinoa. Taxonomy (NCBI): domain Eukaryota; kingdom Viridiplantae; phylum Streptophyta; class Magnoliopsida; order Caryophyllales; family Amaranthaceae; genus Chenopodium; species Chenopodium quinoa. The sequence continues at coordinate 2,470,127 of NW_018743212.1, read as the reverse complement.
AATATGACTCATGGGCTCATGGCAGATTGGCAGGTGACCTAGATTAAATGACCTGTTTAAAAAAATCCCTAAAGCTTGGATTATTGTTAAATAATCAAAAAGTCGGATTAATAATATAAGATCTTGTTAAATAAAATTTTCCTAATCTAAAAGAACTAAATATATGATGGATTTGAAAATGTTGATGACTATGGTGAATTGAGTGATAACTTACTGACATTCGGTGAAAAAACCGTTTTAAAAAATATTATACGGAGTATATTTTTTTTTTTTTTTTTTTTGTTTTTTAAGACTATTTTACGAAGTACTTTGTATACTCAGTATTTTTTTAATTTTTTTTTTCAAATTCAAGAATAGAGGGTAGTTTAGTACTCGTATTGTTGTTGGTGGTAAAAGTGGTAATACTCCAAAACGTATAAATTTGAGAGAAGAGAGAGGGAAAGAGAAAGAGAAAGAGAAAGAGAAAGCAGAGGAAGAAGAAGAATGGCAGCCACGAAGTTCCAACAAATGGGCAAAACTTTTAGGCCATTTCTTCAATCTTTCCGATTTTTTAGCTTTTTTATTCATTTTTTTTACCAATCAATTTTACTTCTTTCATCATCCTTCTTTCCCCTAAAATTTCTTCACACTTTACTCTTTTTTTCTTCTGATTCATCACAATTTCTTCCTATTTCCCCAATTCAATGTAATTATTTCCCGTCGATTAATTTCTTAGGGTTTGGCTTCCAATTTTTTTCATCAATGGAAAATGAGAAATTGGTTCTTGGTGATTGTTAAATTATGTGTGTGAAATGGGAATAATTAGGGATTTGTGAGAGACATTTTAGAATTAATCAGCGGAATTCAGAAAATAGTTATTAAAAATGGTAATTTATTTTAATTTATAAATTTTGTATTGTTAATTTTGTTTATAGAGCTGAATTGTTGGATGATATTGGTTATAACTAGCTTAGAATTGTGATGAATTGATCTATTAATTAATTATTAAGAATTAATCATATAGAATATGATTGTTGATTGTTGCCATTGATGGTTGGTTGCAGGGTTCTAAGGTGAATATTATTGTGGGGTCTCATGTTTGGGTGGAAGACCCAGATATTTGTTGGGTTGATGGAGAAGTGATTAAAATCAATGGTGAAGAACTTGAAATCAAAACTTCAAATGGGAAGCAGGTAAAAATATATTTTTCATTTTTGTTAAAGTTGGGATCATTGTTTGTAAATACTCATATATTTCCTAGGAAATGCTATTATAATCTATAGTTTGTAATCTTTGTATGAAGTTGATTGACTGTAAATACTCATATATTTACTCTGTACTTCCAACTGTATCTGGGCTTATATAAGCTTTTTCGATTACTTTTTCCCCTAAACTCCAACTCATTAATGTAGTAAGCATAGCTTATTTCCAACATAAGTGATGATTTGGCCAATTGGACTAGATATCGTGCTATGACCCTAACCAATTTTACAACACTGATACTACAAGCATGAAATTTAGCAATATTGATTTCATTGATACTAGAAAGACACCGTCATCCCTAGGCATACAACAATATTAACAGTTGTTTTCTAACCTAGATTATGAAGCTCACGACTGTAAAGTCAAGGAACGTCATACTGTAGAATTAGTTGCTACTTAGTTAAAGGCCGAAAGGTGTAAATAATGTGAGGTAAGCAGAGTAAAATAGTAAAAGGGACTTGCCAAAAATGGAATAGAGTAAAAGTGAGTTGAACTTTAAACCACCTCAAAATAGAAAGCGAGTCAAACTTTCAAAAACAGAGGATTTAGGTGTTGTAATATATATAAGAATTCATTATAATTGTTGTTGTAATATGCCTAACAGGTTACGGCAAATCAATCGAAAATTTATCCAAAGGATGTGGAAGCTCCAGATGGTGGAGTTGATGACATGACAAAGCTTTCTTATTTGCATGAGCCTGGAGTGCTGCAGAATTTAGGAACTCGATATGCTCTAAATGAAATCTATGTAAGGATTTTTGTAAATCAATGTCTAACATATGCTTTTGTCCATCCTTGAGATAAGATCATTAATTGCTGCAGCTATGGGCCGGCTCTGTTATAATATCATATGATACTCTTTGACATCATGGCAGACTTACACTGGAAATATTCTCATTGCGGTAAATCCATTCCAAAGACTGCCCCATATATATGACACCCAAATGATGAACCACTACAAAGGGGCAGCACTTGGAGAGCTCAGTCCTCATGTATTTGCACTTGGTGATGTTGCATTTAGGTGATTTTATTATCTTATTGTTCTTTTAGGCTATATGTTATTACTTTTATATTATTTATATTTAATTTTTTTTTGTATATTTAATTTTTGCTTAAAAACTTATTGAATTTTACTCACACTTTGTTTCTACAGGGCAATGATGAATGAGGGTAAAAGCAATTCCATTCTGGTTAGTGGCGAAAGTGGGGCAGGCAAGACAGAGACTACTAAAATGCTTATGCGATACCTTGCCTATTTGGGTGGTCGTGCTGCTACAGAGGGGCGGACTGTTGAGCAACAAGTTTTGGAGGTAAGAGTTAACTGTAGATAATTGATCTGTCTTCATGGCATTGATGTGTAATCAAACCTCACAGTTAAATTCATAGAAAAAGAGCTTTATGAGGATAGAGCGCGCTTAATTTGACCAAAACAAAAGATGACCTCTTACATAAATAAGAAGAGAATCTGAAAGAACGCTAATTGGGTAAAGAGCTATAAGGAAAAAAAGAAGGCTAACTTCAACCTGGGCTGATGTTCAAGCCAATACTCAGGAAAATTGTTGTCATAATAGCAAGAGCAGCACATGCGTGCGCACACATACACATTTTCTTATGCTAATCTGTGGAACTGTGTAAAATGATGTAATTCCTTTTCTACTGCCTAAAATGATGTATTGGTTAAGGAAGTGAACTATACTCCTTGGCATGTTAATTTCTTTGCACACTAATGGTAGCTGTGATGAGAAAACAATGTTTTAAGTGGATCAAAAGAAAAAAAAAAGATTAGCAAAAATGTTATAAAAAAAGATTGATATAAGTATTGATGTGATGGAGAGAGAAAAGGAAAAGTTAACCACAATAGAAGTGTGAAATTTGTATTTGGGACATCTATTGAAAATGGAGTGTAAACTTTTTTAGAAATAAAGGCAACTAATTGGGAAACCAGACTTGTGTGAATGTCCCTTCACGAACCTTACATTAAGGTTGGGGATAGAGATTAAGAATAGCTGTGAAATGTAGAATAAGTATGTGTTTGGGAATCAAGCTTTAACGAGGAAATATTGGTAAAGTTGGAAAATACATGGAGAAGTAAATTGATATCTGTCATACTCTTAGCTACATTTGTCCTTATTTTTTTTCATAATTAATGTTGGAAAAATGTGGAAAACTTGCCTGATCAAAAACCTAAGTTGGCATACCCTATGTACCATTAGTGTCCATAATGACTAACCAACAAGTGAAACTAAAGTTTCCATAGATCAAAATCTGAGTAGGTATACCCTTTGTTTTCATATTTTAGTTTTAATTTTTCTCAGAGTGTGAAATCATAACAGTGGACATTTATAGTTAGATTTTCCAAAATGGTTATTGTGAAGCTCATTATGGGTTAGAGGAAGTATAATGAGTTTTTATTTATTTATTTATTTATTTTTTAATGGACAATATGCCAAATTTTTTCTTTTCATTCTAGTTTGATTACAACCTGCATCGTCTTCACTCTTGCACCTCTCAGCTTTCACTTCTTAGTAAGAGTAGCATGTGGACATGTGTGAAAGTGTAAGGAATCCTGATTGAAAACAACCTTGGTTTGATGTTGACTGCTGAGACATCTTTTGATAATTATTGTGAAGGAAGATGCAAGAAATATGCATAAGGTGCAGGGAATGGAAATGCATTATGGACATAGTAGAGAAAAATGAAAAAGATGGAAGGAATCAGAGTAGCTTAGAAAAGTGTAAATGGAGGAGAGAAAAATTATGGGTGGCAAGCATGTGAAATTCAGCTTCATACACTGGGTTTCATCATGATCTATTGATGAAATTTACTGGTGATTTTCAAATGCATTGTATATAACTATGGTACAGTGTTTAAAAATAGTTAATTTGGCTGTATATGTCTATCACCCTGCCTTTTGTAGTTCCCACACTTCAGTTGTTCCATAAGGATTGGTATGTGAATTTTTACCCCAAAGGTCCTTTAGCTGTTATTCTTCATATTCTAATATGAACTTACCTATGGCATTTGTTATGAATGTAGTCGAATCCAGTTCTTGAAGCTTTTGGCAACGCAAAAACAGTTCGCAATAACAATTCAAGGTTTGTTCTTTTTCTTTATTGCAGTCACTTTTTTCTATCTGCATAAACTTCATTTGTTAGAAGCACTACGGGTATCCTGTAATCCTAGATTTTCTGGGTTGAGTAGGATGGGAAGGCCACCTGTTTTCTTTGATCCAGCTAGCTAGTTAAGTAACTCATCAGCCTGGTGGTAGGTTACCTTCTATTTGATGTGTCTAATATGCGTCGGACATGATAGGACACTTTTCAAACCTGTCTAATTTATATCCAGGATTGTAACTTATTAGAACACTGGGGTTTGTTAATTTTTACGCAGATATCCTAAGAAAATCTATTTACCCTTGAGGTTTATCAGAATTTTCATATACCTTTTTGCTTATTTAATCTTCTTAAAATGTCTCCAAAATTATGTAACTGATAGATTTGATATTCTTTCCATATCTGCATGTTATTCTATTTTGAGATGTTCCAAAATCTTCACAGGATCTTCATTTTTAACTTTCAAGATGTAAATTATTCACATGTATTCACTTTTCACTTTCCACATACTTACTTACACTTATGCTAATTTGACTATTTCTTAATCTTTACATAGTTCTAAGTTTCTAACTAGTGCAATGATTAGGGACAAAGGGAGTATTATCTCCTGGCTGATGGATGTTAGATCCATTAGTATATTGGCCATGGAGATGATGTAATTGACCATACTTTTTTTTGTAATTAATACTAAGTCAAAGGTTTGTTTCAATTTATATTTTCATATAATAATTCCAAAATGGCCATTTTCCAAGGTGGGACTCAAATTCAGTTGTTTTTAATTCTTGTACTATCTCTCAACATATGATTACCCCGGAGTTGCCTTTGTAGATTAACATCCAACTTACGAGGGGAAAATGTCATCTGTTATGTTCAGCCACTTGTACTGATTCAGTCTGTAGAATTGTATCTTTCTGGAAAATCTTGATGTGCTAAATGTAACATCATTGATTGATAAAAGCTGTTTAAGTAATCTAAAAAATTTCTGTTATGGAGAAATGGATGGAGTTTTATGTCTATGTTGGAAATTGTTCGAGATAAATGTGTCTTTGTTGGAATTGACTAAGTTTTAGTTTCTTGTATTCAAGAGCCATGAGAAGAATTGGTAGATAAGCAGAAGTGTTTTTGCCATTTTTTTTTTTTTTGGTTTGTCTCAAGTCATTCCGTGTTTGTATTTTAAGGGCAACAATTCCAGGTTTTTCAATGTTAAAGTCATGTATGATATTAATTATCCCCTAATGTGCTTCTGCAGTCGTTTTGGTAAATTTGTTGAGATTCAATTTGACAAGCGTGGAAGAATATCAGGAGCAGCCATCAGGACATATCTCCTTGAAAGATCTCGTGTTTGCCAAATATCAGATCCTGAGCGTAACTATCACTGCTTTTATCTTCTATGTGCAGCACCGAAAGAGGTTTGTATTGAAAAGTCTGGTGCAGCTCGAGCTTTGTACTATTTGAAGTTTCAGATGATAACATTCTAGTAAATGAATTATTTGAAAATAAATAACAGGAAGTGGAGAAGTACAAGCTAGGAGATCCTAAATCATTTCACTATCTGAATCAGTCAAATTGCTATGAGTTAGTTGGTATAAATGATGCTCAAGACTATCTTGCTACAAGGAGAGCAATGGGCATAGTTGGAATAAGTAAGGAAGAACAGGTATATTATGTTTTTATGCCTTTGATGCTTCATTGAATATGCCAATATACATGAAAATAATCTCTCTTTCTCCCATTCATTTTTCTATATGAAGGATGCAATTTTTAGAGTGGTTGCTGCTATTCTTCATCTTGGTAATATAGAGTTTTCCAAGGGTCAAGAAGTTGATTCATCGGTTCCTAAGGACGATAAGTCCAAGTTCCATCTTCAAACAACAGCTGAACTTCTCATGTATGATCAAGTTATTGCTTAATTCATGATGTATGCACTCATTTCACTTTTGGCTGCTGTGATAGTTGATGTTTCTGTTAATTTAGGTGTGATCCTGTTGCTTTGGAAGATGCTCTTTGCAAACGTGTAATGATTACCCCTGAAGAAGTAATAAAGAGAAGCCTTGACCCAGGGGCCGCAACAGTGAGCAGAGATGGTTTAGCAAAAACAATTTATTCCCGTTTGTTTGATTGGTAATGACTTGATGTGATTATGTTCTCTATATTCATTGCCTATAGCTGGTGATTGATAGTGTTTTTTTAATCCTGAACTGCTGAAGCATTTATTTGGCTAACTTGCTTTTTTATTCCACAAAGGTTGGTGGATAAAATCAACAAATCAATTGGTCAAGATCCTAACTCCAAGTGTTTGATCGGTGTCCTTGATATATATGGCTTTGAAAGCTTCAAGACTAATAGGTAAAAAGGGGAACTATTAAAGGGGTAAACTAGTTTCTTTCACCAATTCACTCTTCTGTGTTATGGCTATGCAGTTTTGAGCAGTTTTGCATCAATTATACAAACGAAAAGCTGCAACAGCATTTCAATCAGGTAACAAGATTACATATTATAATTGATGGTATTGTTTAGAGTAGTATATTCAGCGCCCTGAAATTCTACTTCGCATAACATATATTGTCATTGTTTTCAGCATGTTTTCAAGATGGAGCAAGAGGAGTACACAAAGGAAGAAATTGATTGGAGCTATATTGAATTTGTGGATAACCAGGATGTCTTGGATCTTCTTGAAAAGGTGATTTTCACATGTTACTACTTGTGTGCCAATGATGTGGGCCTTATAGCTCAATTTTTGCTATGCTGTTGCAATTGTTGTCAAAAATGTTTCAGTGGATTATATTGAGTCAGCTGCTTGAATGGCTTTTTAATCATCTCTTTCACAGTAATGAGGATGATATATATATATATATATATATATATATATATATATATATATATATATATATATATATATATATATATATATATATATAGGTTTTTTAATAGAAGAACCATTGCATATGCCTTGTTGGGGATGCAAGCATAATTCGTTTTATAAGGGTGTCAGTTATTGAGATATGATAACATGTAGACGTGTGTGGCTGTACGAGAAATAATAGCTTGTATAAGTATGTACAGTAATTAAGAAGGCTGTCTATACCATTGAATTACAAATCTAATATCTTTGGGTATTCATCCCTCCAAAAAATACAAAGATAATAAATCACCTAGTGTCAGTTTAGGACCTGGGACAGAAGATTTTTGTGCATTGCATATTAGCATCCTTCCTGTAAAGTTAGTATCTATTCTCCAGTAAGTTGTGTAGCTATTAATTTCTTGAGGGTAGTACCCGTGTAAGAAAACTGTTGGCGCTCTTGCCTCTTTCTCCAAGTAGCAGATTCCGCTATATGTTTTTCTCCAGCTGTGTTTGGACCCTTGGAAGTGATATTCTTCCTGAAAATTATCATTTATTTTTTATGCAGAAACCTGGAGGAATTGTTGCACTGCTTGATGAGGCTTGGTAAGATATACTCTCTCCCTTCTGGTCAATTTTATTTTTGTCTTGGCCAGATATGGGTTGTCAATGATGTTTACAAAAGGAAGCTAGTATGTTATTGGTTTTTGATTTTTGTTTTCTTCTTCTTTGTGCTGAACTATTCCAGCATGTTCCCAAAGTCAACTCATGAAACCTTCTCACAAAAGTTATATCAGACTTTTAAGACTAATAAGCGCTTCATCAAGCCAAAATTATCCCGTACTGATTTCACTATTGCTCATTATGCCGGAGAGGTGACTTGGATTTCCACAATCTTTTTCTCTAGCTGGCTAATTTCTGGCTTACTATTTTTTTCTTAGTTTGATAATTTTTCTTCTGTACTTTCCCCCCCCCCCCCCTTTTAAGGTTCAATATCAATCTGATCAATTTCTGGACAAGAACAAGGACTATGTCGTCCCAGAACATCAGGACTTGTTGAGTGCTTCCAAATGTTCTTTTGTGGCAGGCCTCTTCCCTGTAATATCTGAGGAGACAACCAAATCCTCTAAGTTCTCATCTATTGCTTCTCGTTTTAAGGTATCTGATTGGAATTTTTCTTTGTTAATGAACTTATGATTTCTGCACATACTGAAACTTCTTACACATTTTGATCCAGCTTCAACTACAACAACTGATGGAAACACTGAATTCTACAGAACCACACTACATCAGATGTGTAAAGCCAAATAATCTTCTTAAATCTGCTATATTTGAGAATATGAATGTCATGCAGCAACTGCGTTGTGGTGTGAGTACAATATCAGTCCATCTACCAATAAATCAATCCTTCGATTTTTTTTATATTTTTTTATTTTTTTATTTTTATCTTTCCGTACTGATTCTTCTGGTTAGGGTGTTCTAGAAGCAATAAGGATCAGCTGTGCTGGATATCCCACACGTCGGACATTTTTTGAATTCATTAATCGATTTAAACTTCTTGCTCCTGAAGTTGTGAAAGAAAAGTATGTGTCTGATATACTTGTAGTTTCTCATAATTCCTGTTGATTTGATGCAATTTCAATTGAAGTTTTGCGCACTTTGCTTTTGTCCAGTGATGCTGAAAAGGTTGTATGCTCAAAGATTCTGGAAAAGATGGGTTTAACTAACTACCAGGTTACTGAATGATTATCCTATATCCTTCTTCAATATTAGCTGCTTGTTACTTTGCTCTCACAATCAGTGTACACAATTCTTTAAAGTCATTATAATTGTGCTCACCAGACTAAATTCTCTAGTGATGTTATGGAAAATATCACTTAAGTCCTGGTTTTCTGTATGCCTATTGCCTAGTAGATGAAACATTTCGCTTAGTCCTGCTTGATAACTGATAAAACCCGCAAAACTAGTCATTGCCTACAAGCCAATGTGCATGTTTAACCAGACGTTTTCAGTACTTGTTTAAAACTTGTGCTCCTTCAATCATTTCGAAGCTGCGCCCTTTCCTGTTTATGTAATCAGATTGCCTGTATGGTTGTATTTTTATAATACACAGTTGTTTGAATGACACAAAACTGGATCCAAAAGCAGTTATCACATTGTATTTCAGGCCTTTCATGACTTAACGTTGCCATATGTGTTCGGTGTCCAATGCTATTTTAATTATAGTATATATTATTTTCCTGAAGGTTGTGGGGAATAGAAGCTTTGTATTCTTATATTATTTTTTTTGCCATACTGAAAAGGAACAACTAAAGTTGCGGATCATGAATTTTGTAGTTTGTGATCAAGTTGACCAACTTCCCCCGCCCCTGTGCCCCCTTACTCTTAGTCACTGTTTGCATACTTGTAAGGTTTAGAATTAGATATACTCTGTGCATATATGGATGACAATACCAACTATTGTAATCTTTAGTCCTGTAGTAATTTCATTTGAGAATTGCTTGAATTTTTTGATTTACTGCAGAATACTGACTTATTTTTTTGTAGGGGTTTTTAATTCAGTCTTTTTTCATATCTAACTATTTGATGGTTTGCAGATTGGGAAAACAAAAGTTTTTCTGAGAGCTGGTCAAATGGCTGAGCTGGATGCACGCAGAACAGAGAAACTTAGCAATGCTGCAAGGACTATTCAAAGGAAAATCAGAACTCATATATCCCGTCAACATTTTCTTGCTTTGCGCAAGGCTGCCGTTGATATACAAACATTATGGAGGAGTAGGCCTCTTTAAAATCTGATAACATGATAGCTTCCAATTAGTCTAATTTTTGCCATAGTGAGACATTGTGTATGTATCTCATCTTTCTCTTCTCCCTGTTGTTTTCATCCTTGCAGGAAGACTTGCTTGCAATCTTTTTGAAAATATGAGAAGGGAGGCAGCTTCCATAAAACTTCAGAAGAACTTGCGTAGACACTTGTCCAGAAAATCTTATACGCAAGTGCAATTCTCGGCACTCACCTTACAAACAGGGTCAAGGATCTTGGCTGCTCGTAATGAATTCAGATTTAGAAAGCAAGCAAAAGCAGCAAAGATCATGCAGGTTGTTACATTTCCATGTTTTAGTTGCTCAAAGTGTGTTGACAATTGTTTAAGTAATGGCTGTTTTTGACCAAATATTCACAGGCTTTTTGGCGATGCCACTTAGCATGTTCCTATTATAAGAAGCTAAAATGGGCAGCAGTTCTTACACAATGCAGATATAGGGGGCGGCTAGCTCGAAAAGAATTGAGAAAGCTGAAAATGGTATGTGTATTGTTTGTTCTTTGATATTTACAGATATTATGGTAACATCACATAAATTTCAAGATTTGAATTTCCATAGGTAATGGCAAAGTATTTTGGAGGCTTATATATATATTATGACTACATGTATATTAGGCTCCAATTAAGATCCGATTTATACAAACATCTTAAACAAGACATGGCTAGTTTAAACTAGGTGATTTGAGTTTGGGATGATTTGATATTATAATTAAATTTGACGCTATTCATTAAAATCAGGATTAAATCTAGAATTTTCTTTGCAGTTAGATTCTAGCTAAATTGAGCTTGTCTAATAGTTACATCTTATAAGGAATGGGACTACATTCAGTATCACTATCTTTGTACAAATGCTTTTTGATAGCATAAAGTGTATATCATATTTATTTGGGTGTAAGTATAAAAATATTTCCAAAATGTACTAAAGAGCCACAATACACCAGAATGCAATAGGCTAGCCTAAACAAACCCAGATTTGTCAAACTGTCTAGAATCATTACTCTTGGAACATTGTGCAGCACATCCAGCTGGTACAAAACTTGGGTATGGCTATCTCTTTGGGGTTGGGGTTAGAAACTGGTTCATACTCAATATCTACAAGGGAATTAACACTACATTTCTATTACATTTTCACCCTCTGCCCCTCTTTGCTTCTTGATGTTCTCAAAGTCACCAGGGTCAAATCAATGCAATTTATGATGACTTTGATATGTTCAGCATGCTTTGTTAAGTAGCAATGTGTAAGCACTTTAACTAGCTAGTAGAGAATATTGTATTCTTTATTGAGTAAAGCTGCGAGATGGTCAGATGGAGTTTCTTGGTTCTGTTTAATTTTTTCCGAACCCCATCAATTTTATACTTACGTCAGGTATCAATATTCTGTTGATGTATGTCACCTTTATTTCTTTCCTTTTTGTAAGGCTTCCAAAGAAACCGGGGCACTCAAAGAAGCAAAGGATAAACTTGAAAAGAAGGTAGAAGATCTCACGTGGCGTCTACAGTTTGAAAAACGATTACGGGTAATATACATTATAGACTTTCTGGTACCAGTAATATGCTTTGAACTTGGAGTTCTAGGAACTGATTGATATCTTGACCGTGGATAAATTTTTAGTCAGTTCGTCAATTCATATATATACCTCTAATCTTCCAAAGAATCATTGATTTGGCATGTTGGATTCTCCAAGTGTAATTTTATTGATAATGGGGCTCTGTACAGACGGACCTTGAGGAGTCTAAGGAGCAAGAAATTGCAAAGTTACAGCAATCTTTGCAAGACATGCAGAGAAGAAATGATGAGACAAACGAATTGCTTGTCAAGGAGCGTGAGGCTTCTCAGAAAGGCGTCATAGAGGCAGCATCTGTTGTCAAAGAAACTCCAGTTACTGTAGAAGATACTGAAAAAATTGAAACTTTAAGTGCAGAAATAAACTATCTAAAGGTATATTTTGTCACCAGCTTGGCGTATTAATTTATCTTGTCAGTATTTCTTGGCATAGCTCATCAGCTTCATATATACTTGCTGTCTACCTTTCAAATGACATACTCGTATTTTCTAGGATCATGGGATTTATTAACAGATTTTCAGGGGGCATTTGCAGATGGTTTGCCCCTTTAAGCTGTTGCTTGCAATATTGTCTTTATTTTCTTAGAGATTCTTAGAGGATTCTCCTCAATTTATGCAGGTCTCATTAGAGTCAGAAGGACAAAGATCTGACGAGTGGGAAAGGAGGTATAAAGAAGCCCATGAATCAAGTGAAGAGAAAAGTAAGAAATTAGAAGAAACAGAAAGACGAGTTCATCAACTTCAAGATTCTCTTAATAGGTAATGTTATGTTTTGCATTATAAATCTAGGCTATTTTGAGATCTTTAGGTTTTCTTCATTTAAATAGCAAAACCCCATTCCGAATGATCATTGGTCTTAACTAATTTGATTAGTTTAGCTGTATACTATAAGCTAGACTTGGAAGTTTATGATAGTAATATTCACTCGATTAACCAATTTAAATAGAAAAACCCCATTCCGAATGATCACCCACTCCCTGTTTAATTTCTTGGGAGGCCTTCAATCTATGGATGTATTAGTCTGTCTATCAGTAATCGATTCAGCCAGTGGTTTTGCCATGAGTCCATGGCAAGATATTTTTAAAAATTGAAGAAAATTTCTGGTCAAGGTAAATATGTTGTGGAAGTTTTTGTGTGATGGAGGGAGAATTGCTTTGGCTTCATTAGCTTAAGCTATTAATATAATCTTGGGTGATGGATATCTTTTGTTGCTGTGTTCTAGGTTGATAGGTTATTCAGGGCTTTTTTTTTGAATAAAATAATAGAGCTTTGCACTCTTTGTAGGTGATTAGGATGGTATATTTAAAGAATGTTATTGTGTGTGAGGTGATAATTGGGATCGTAAACATATGCCATGGAACTTGACTCCTTTTAGATTTTTTAAATGACTGCATATAAGAAGTCATCAACAGCTTCTCTGAGTAGGTCTAAGATTTTAGAAGCCTATGTGGAACCAAAAGTTTCTGATTTGAAGCAACGGCTTCATGCCTTTATGATAGCAAAAAAGTTGTATTAGATTAAGTACTTTGGCAGCTCGCTTAAGTAGCATAAAGCTCATGAGTATGGGCCTAAGGTTTGCTTTTATGCTTATGGAACTGGAAATGATAAGATTTTTGTCATGTAATTGTTAAAAAGGAATTATTTGTTTTGGCAATCAAGTAAAAATCCACAAAGCCACAAAGGTGAAGGAGAGTATTGAATGGTCACTTGTGCTGTTGTGCACTGTCTGTTAGGTCTGGTTTTTGTGGCTATTTGTATGTCCTTGGTAGAATACTGTTGGAATTAGGTGTTTTACCCAAGGACGTGTCTGGTTAGAAAGGATGAACAAAAGCTATATGTCAAAATGTGGAAATAATCTGCTATAGAGGTGGAAGCATCAGTACATGATCTGTTAGGGAAAAGTGTATTTCTTGTAAGGATTTTGTACAATTTTGGCAACTTTGAGCTTTTTTATTCCCCATGATTTTTTAACAAAATCTGTAAACAGCATTTGAGTTCCTGAATGTCAAGTGAATTGATTGCCCCCATATTATATAGATGAAGACCAAATTTTGATGTCTTTCTGTACACCTTTATTTCCTTCCTGATGTACATCCTAGTTTCCTTCTCGTAAGCTCCTATTCTTTCATGTCTTCCCCTTTTTCTTGGGCATGTATGTTATTGTCATGGATATCTTTGCACAGCTTGATTTTGAAGTTTTTTTTTTTTTTAATTGGATTTAAAAACTGCTTTCATATGTCACACTGGGGCCTAAGTGAGATCTTAGTGTCATAATTTTTGGTCGAATTGAACTTGAGATAAATTTGGACCAGATTATGATTTTCTAATCGAGTTACCCTGACAGTTTCCTTTTCATACTGTCAAAGAAATTCCTAAGTCCTAATTAATGATTTGGGAATTGTGAGAGGGAAAACATTCCTTTTATATAGTACAAACTATCTTTGCTTAGGTTAGGAAGATGATTGCAGGTGACTGAAAGAACTTCATACTTGTCTTTTGACTAACAATAGATGTGACTTAGCATGTCTCAGGATGATGTTCTCCATGTCCAGCCAATTCTCGGAGCTGAAAATGCTTTTGCATGCCTCATCAAACTTGTGTTGCTCTTCAGAGCATACAGTGAGAGATTCTCGTCATGGTGTCTTTTCCTCTTCTTCTGACGATTCATCCTCTGCTTCTGACTTAACTCCTCAAGCCCCTGCTTCAAGTCCAGGAAACTTGTCCTTCCTGAATCCTGATGTTTTCCAGCTGGTAGTTCAGGATCTTTCACATGCTGGACCTACAGGTTAGCTCAGCTTTTCTAGTGTGATCATTTCTGCTCTTTGCCAGAAATAGTAGAGCGTTAAGATCAGAATGCATCTCAAGTCAATACTAGGGAATGAAGTCTACTGATTCTCCATTCATTTACATATGGAGTCTTTTCCTTATTCTAAAAAATCATCTGATGTATTGACTAGAGTTTTATTTTTCCTTAAACTTTCTTACGTATAGGATATATCCATCAGTAACAATATTTGTCTTTTTTTTCTCTCTTGATGCGTGCATTGTGCAGGAGCTGACAACTGGGAAAGTGATCAGGAGGGGGCCTTCGATGACTTTTTCTGATGGAAGTTGCTCTTTGTACCTTTTTGATTACTTATATTTAAAACCTTGGATTGAGAAACATGGTCTTTTAGTAGAACCTATGTCCTCATATCAACTGACCAAATCTTCATCAGCTAGACCAAGAATACAGATCCCATAAAAGTTAAATGAATTTCAGATTTTCTGTTATCTAACCATTAGAACCTTTCACTGTCATTTGCTCACGTTGAAATCATTGAATTTCATAACCTCGTTGTCACTGAGACACAATATACCAAACAATTTCATAAAGTATGCCATGTTTAAAATATGTTTTATAGAATTAAACCCTTCTATAAGGTTCAGCTAAGTGAGGAGGAAGTTTAGGAGGTAGCCTCTTAGGTTAAAAGATACTTTGATAAATAATTCCCTGTACCACATATACAGCTTTATTTTATGAAAAATTAGTTTGATGCCTTTCTTGTGCTAATCATTGCCTTCTTTCATACATTTCCCCTATATTTAACAGCACATCAGAATAATTTTCATTGCTCTTTAGGTTTATTTCCATTTCCGTCTATTCATATTACTCTTCGCATCTCTCATTTTTCAAGTTATGCTAGCAGTAGCTGTAGAACTCGTTAAAGACGGACATTTGATGGCCTTCATTGTTGGTAAAATAGTCATTCATTTGCTGCATTTTTCATCTGGAAGCTGTACACTCCTTTGGAATTACTATCAAATTGAACTCTAGCTTTTTCTATCCTCTTGTACAAGCTCTTCTATATTACTCAGAAAGATGATATATTTCCCTCCTACACCAGTACCAGTTGAAGGCCACACAAAGCTGCATCGTCTGTTTCAACCTCATCAAATTTCTATATCTGTTTGATCTCCCACCTTTGGTAAGTCTTGTCTTGTTCTGTCCTCTTCTTGCTTGTAGCCTTTGATGTTTGTTTAGTACTCATCAGTCAATCAGTCATCATTCCTTCCTTCTCCTAGATCTGTATTGGTGCTCCCTATTGATCTGAATAGGTGTCCAATTCCTATTGCAGAAATCAGTGGTGGTAACAATTAGGTAAATGCTCATTGTTGATGGAGCAAATGGAATTAGAGTTGGTGAAATGGTTGTCAGAGTACCAAGTGATGTGGGGATCTCAGAGCTTGTTATCTGCTGTAGACCTGTAGTAACACTCTTAGATTGATTTACTTGATGGAATGGAGAAGGGTTCCAACATTATTTCTGATGGAAAATTTGAAGAAACTTATCTGTTCTCCACAACTGCTTTTGCTTAACTGACCTGTGAAAAGCATAAATCTGCTTTATACCTGTTATTGTATTATCACTGAAATATAAGGTCATTGCATGATGTTGCAGCATGTGAACTTTTATGTTTACTGCATCGACAATGACTACAATATGGGGAATTTTTCAGTGGGAAGAGCTTTCATTCCATGTAGAGGTGAAGTTGCATTAATTTCTAGCCCCGTTAAAGATGTCTGTAGCATTAGTAAGAACATCCTTGGCAGTAGGAGACACTAATCCTGGCAGAGAGTTCATGATTTACGAAATTATTTGATAAATGATTTAAAATGATGTTTAAAATGACAAACATAATCCTGAGTAATATTCAAGACACTCCCTTTTTTGCAAACTTTGCTCTAGGGTTGGTAGACATACCTTCTTTTCAAACGAACAAAACATTTCGTCCCTAAGACTAGTAGAATTGAGGAGATGTAGGCTGCTACGTACATCCTAAGATAGCTTAATGAACTTAAGATTCTATCAAGAGCAATTTCCAGAAAATCTATGGGCAAGATCTTGAGTTATACAGCTTATCTGGAACATGGAATGTACAAGGTTTGTATTGTCTGCACTCTTAAAACTGCTATGGTTATTCATTATTAGTTCACACTTTTGATCATTCTTTGTCTCCTGAATTTGCAATTTTTAGTGGAGGAACAAAGAAGGGTTTTCTAAACTTTCCTTGTACCAAATAATTTTTAGTTATTGTGACCATAGGGATATTTTGCTTTGCTTCCTTGAATTTAATGGGCTTTGTCTTTGTAATATCATTCATCATCTGCTATTGATTCTAGATATTATCCCTTTTCTCTGCTTGTTCATGTGTTCTTTTGCTTATTCTACTGGATAAATCTACCTGCATGAATTTAAGGAAAATTGGAAGAATCATACAAAAGAATCTGAATGTTTTGATGGGTTAGCATTCATGATGCTCAAACTATTCTGTTGTTAGGCTTGAGGACAGACTTACCAACTTAGAATCTGAGAACAAAGTTCTTCGCCAACAAGCTATAACCATGGCACAGAATAATAAGCTTTTGGCAGCACGCTCTAGATCATTAATGCAGGTAATATGATTCACTGTTGTATCCATAACAGATTTTAGAATCTTCTAGTTGCAGTATCTTACCTAAATAATTTCTATGATTTCTTGCAGAGAACTGAAAGTACAAGAAATGTGGTACTACATGTTTCCCTTCTTAAATTTGCATTTTGATAAATTCTTACTACTAAAGCTGTTCACCTAACTTTTGTGGGTCAAATTGCAATCATGTGTTAGGAACTACGTAATAGTACATCCATGGTCGTAAGGGATCCTGCTGAGGTAGAGGGTAGAGCACAGAAAGCACTCAATGATAAACAGCAGGAGAACCAAGATTTGCTCATTCGTTGTATAGCTCAGCAACTTGGCTTCTCTGAAGATCGACCAATTGCAGCATGTATCATATACAAATGCCTACGGCACTGGAGATCATTTGAAGTGGAGAGAACAAGCATCTTTGACAGAATCATTCAAACAATAGGTCACGCGATAGAGGTTAGAGTCATATAACAGTGAACGTGTCTTGTTAGTTGCAAAATCCACTTCTTGTATGAGGCTTTTATGAACCTACTAGTGTCTTATATTTCAGGCTCAGGATAATAATGACCTCTTAGCGTACTGGCTGTCTAATACGTCATACCTATTGTTGCTGTTACAACGCACACTAAAAGCAGGTGGTGCTGCTGGAATGCCCCCGCAGCGTAGGCGTCCTTCAGCTGGCCTTTTTAGAAACTTGACCTTGGTAAAGTAGCTTTTGGCTGATTATTTGTTCACTTTAAGTATCTGTAACCGTATGCTGAGATTTTGCTTACATCCTTCAAGACTTTCCGTGGAATCCCTCGGGGTGTCGATCTTTCTTCGCTTGAAAGTGAAACAAATGGTGGAACTGATGGCTCCTTGAATCAGATCGAAGCCAAATATCCTGCATTGCTTTTTAAACAGCAGCTAACAGCATATGTGGAGAAGATATATGGAATGATCCGTGATAACCTGAAAAAGGAGATATCTCCTCAGTTGAGCTCATGTATCCAGGTAATTAATCTGTACAGCATTATGTCATCAAAGCCTTTTGATGATTTGATATTAGTAGATATCAACAGTTGGTGTCTTGTGTTAAGTTATATCACCATTTATCCACTTTAAGTTTCCTTATGAATTGGCAGGCGCCAAGAAAAGTGACTTCAATCACTCTCGGTAGTCCATCAGCTCACCAGTCACTGCTTGTTCACTGGAAAGGGATTGTACAGAGTTTAAGCAATTACCTCAGTGTGATGAAAGCTTATCATGTCAGTTCCTCTTTGCATGATTATTCTATTATACTTTATTAGTGTTTTGTTTTCAACATCAAACTGATCGATTTTAATTTAATTGCTCTATGGTATCTGTCAACATTAAAACATCTTGTATAAATCAGAAAACTTGAACTACAGAATTGGGGAAGAAGAGAAATTGGGCGGAAATGGATAATTGATTGTTAGTTGATGTAGTTAATCATTAGATAATGTTTAAAATCCCAGGCCTTCAAGTGGCTGGATGCTAGATACTCCAACTGCAAGCTGAGCAAAGTATATTAGCCTCAAAGTATTCTGCTTATTTTTTTCTCCCCTAATCTCCTCTATATATACTCCCTCTGTCTTATTTTACTTTCCCCATTTTGACCAAAAAGCTGTCACTAAACTTGGTTAAATGGGCAAGTAAAATGAGATGTAAGGTCTAAGGAGTATCATTTTCTGACTTCCTTGCCCTCTCTCAACTCTAATTAATTCTCTGCCTTCTTCCACAAGCTAATTATTGCAAAGTGTAATACGTAGTACCAAAAGTCCCCTTCCCAGTAGACTAGTTATTTGTGCATAGTAAGGAAATTAATGTTTACTAAATTGTTGATTTCTGGAAGATCTTCCACTACTATGCACTTTCTTTTATCTACATAGCTTTCTCAGGGAAACATTAACTGCCAAAAAAAAAAAAAAAAAAAAAAATATCCTAATTATGAATTAATGCACAATATTTGTATATAACTAGGATGCGTCAAAAGCATGGTGAGTCTTACTAACTTCTGAGTTACCCCTTTTCAGGTTCCTTCATTCCTTATGCGCAAAGTATACACCCAAGTATTCTCTTTTATCAATGTACAGTTGTTCAACAGGTTTGATTCGTTGATACTTGTTAGTTAATTTCCTCATTGCTGGTGTAACTTAAGATGATTTCCTGATTAATCTGCCTGTTGACCAGCCTATTGTTGAGACGCGAGTGCTGTTCTTTCAGCAATGCTGAATATGTGAAGGCAGGACTAGCAGAATTAGAAAATTGGTGCTTTGATGCTAATGAGGAGGTATCTCTTATAATGTCTACTCTTTTATTTTGCTATTATTGCTATTCCTTTCCTATTTTCTTAGCCAAAATTCAAACTGACAGTATGCAGGTTCAGCTTGGGATGAGCTGAAGCATATTAGACAAGCGATTGGTTTTCTGGTATTGTTTTTCTTTAATTCATGTTTTTTTTTTGGAGAGACAATATTAATTCTCTTTATATTTAAACTCTCTCAAAAATCTATCAGTTAGTGATCTTCTCCATTCTGAGGAGTTATTACTTCCGCATACTATTTGGGATTTCTATCAGATATATAAGTCAGCTTGATAAAGAAAAAAAATTGGTGTGTGTGGAAAGAGGAGCAGATAGTAATTTTTAGGAGGAAAAGTGTTAATAAGTGGTTTAATTTGTTGTCTTTATTCAGGTCATTCATCAAAAGCCACAGAAAACTCTAGATGAAGTTAGTCATGATCTTTGCCCAGTAAGTAATGCACTTTCATACTTCAGTAAGATTACTATTACAATAATTTCCTCATTTTTCTTACTATGGACCAGTTCCAATTTTCTGTCTACAGGTGCTTAGCCTTCAGCAGCTTTACAGGATCAGTACTATGTACTGGGATGACAAATATAGCACACATAGCTTGTCTCCTGAAGTAAGTTTTATGCGGCCACCAACAATATCTTATTTGAAATAGTATTGTGTAATTGAGGTTAGAATTATTTTTCTTTGCTTTGCTGCAACACCCCAGGTCTGAGGATTATTTTTACAGCAATTAGTTATTTAGTTTCCAAGGGCTTTTTTTTATTCTTTTTATTTTTTATATCTAAGAACTTCATTATCATAATCCTTCTAGTAAAGCTTCCACTATGGAAGAGTTTAGGGGTCAGAGAAAAGTAGCTTTTTTCTTATGTAAACAGATTTGTTAGTAAGAAATTTCCTGTACTTGATCTTATTAGGAAAAATCCATTCTAAAATTTTCTACTTGTCCTTCTTGGTAGTAGACACCATATATGATAAAAAAAATGATTTCATTCATCATTTGCTGTTAAAGTTCTAGTTTTGCAGTCTTCTGCATAACTAACAACTCCTATATGTAACCTCAAAGTCGCTTTTATAGCAATGCCGGGAGCTTCTGCCTTCTGGTATATAGAGAACCAAGAAAATGGTTCTGATATTAGCTAGCTGATACCATATGCACTGTTTATTTGCTGTAGGTTATATCGAATATGAGAGTGTTAATGACAGAAGATTCTAACAATGCCGTCAGTAGTTCTTTTCTACTGGATGACGACTCAAGGTAAGCCGAGAAAACCCAGACCATGTCCTGTTTTCTCATTTCCTGCAATTATTTCAATGTGGCTGCTGACTTGTTATATTCTTTGTGCAGTATACCGTTTTCAGTGGATGACATGGCAAAGTCTACAGAGGAGATTAGTATCTCAAAAATTGAAATTCCTCCTCTCATTCGAGATAATACCGGATTTAGCTTCTTGTCGGAAGCATAGGTTGTATCGGATCGAATTCTTGGTGCTCTGGATATCTGCCTCCTTTGTGAATTCCTTTCTCTCCAGCCTAATGCTTGTGCAGGCCTTGTGAACTTGAGAGGTGACAGATTTTGGCCCAAGGAGTGTACATCTTGCTCTCTGCATATAAAGTTACAAACGACCCTTGAGGTGAAAATGCAGTAGTATTTTTGCGTTCTTACTGGGCAGTAGACGAGTGACAACCTCCCCCAACTAACTAATACGTCGAGTAGGGCTTATTTCCAGATTCGCCGAACAATTTTTGTTTGAAGATAGTTAAGAATATAGGAGGTTTTGTAGATTAGAAAGGATGTTCGGCGGATGGATTGCCCTCCCAGGCTAGAATATTTCATTCAGACATTTGCTCGGCTTCAACGCCAAATAAGTGGGAAGATCTAGCTTCCTCATCTCATGTAATTCTTATCATCTGTTTATAATTTTAAGTATATATTTATAAAAGGCAGCCTTGCCGCTATTCTTTGATGAATCCTTAGGAAATACCAAAATTTGTATTGCTTTACCACCACAATTATGCAAATTATGTACTCCGTACTCTCATTTCGGGTTTCACTATAACTCTATAGTATAAGGCATTCAAAGTACAACTATAACCATATCAAGACGACAACAGTGACATTTGTATATTTACATATTAGTGACATGATGCTTATTTTTACTAGTATATGGACGGTGTAAAATTGTAAATAGTCAAATGTCGAATGTATTAAGAAATAAATAGAAGTATATATAATATATCCGCGATTTTTTCACCTTATAATAATAAGGTTTAGGTAAGAATAAATCCAGATTAGTTTTAAAAAAATTTATTACTCATAAACTATTAATTGTTCCAAACTCCCAATGATGGCAACCCAAATTTTACAGCAATCTCGATGACTTCATATTAGTACTGATTCATATTAGTACCGATAAGCAAATTTTAGATACAAAGAGCACAACTAATAATTTATATTACATAACTTTTACCTGTACTTTTATCTTCAAAAATAAAAAGTATTTCATGATATTGGAGTTCAAAAATGTATACATACATACTATTATACTACACACAAAGAAGAATGCGTGGTAATACTAATAATCATGGACTATAGATATCCTCAACCACTTTTCACTGGTTGGCCTTTTTTGGTCGTTTGGCCTCTTTCTTTCATTTTGTGGTAAAATTTTACGTCATTTTTTTTTGGTTACCAAGCCAAACAAGTCTTTCTAGGTTAGAATAAGGACACAAGTTTATGCTGTTACGCTGTTGATAGATTGTATATATATACCATTTCTTCAATTCTAGGTAATTTCCCAATTTTTATTATGACATTATAGTGATAAACAAATCTAAATATCATATCATATCATATCACTAATAAATAAAGCCGATCCCCCAGCCAGGCCACGAGACATCGACACTCGGCATTCCAGTTTTTCGCCAAGTGTCGAGCCACGTAGGCGACAAATAGGTATTATTGTGACACATATGATGCTAAGTAAGCGACTTTTGGATAGATTTTTTAAGATAAAAATGTTGTATAGTGTTTTATTATTGATATACTTCTAATATTTCATATATACAAAATTAATTATAACTTTTAATAAATATCTTATGACTCAGTACTATTTCCATCATAAAATTCATTTTAAAAAGTTCTTTAAAATGAGATCCATTTTTAATATATTTTAATAAAAAATAGAAAATCAGTAAAAATAAGTTTTAATAATTTTAGTTTGGTAAAAATACTTTCAGTACATTAAAAATAATTTAAGTGCAATAAAAAATCAAGTTAATAATAACATAGATATCTATTTACAAATAAAACTACAAAAAGTACACTATTATATAAATAAGTGATATGATATCATATGTCTGAATACTTTACATTATCAAAAGGGGTTATATGATCGTATTTAAGCTAAAATATTTTAGACAATTCGAGCATCGCCCGGGCACAAAACTATTATTATATATATAAAGGGGAGTTTTTTCCCGAGTTTTTAGAGCGCCACGTAGGATTTTAATTTTTAAGAAATTATTAGAGCGCCACTTAGGATTCATATTTTTAAAACGCTACAATCGGATTATGCCACGTAAGATTAGTTTTTTAAGTGCTACGTAGGATTATAATAATAATAATTAAAAAAAAAGCGACATGTAGGATAAATAATTTTAAAACGCTACAATAGGATTATGCCACATAAGATTAGTTTTTTTAAAGCGCTACATAGGATTACGATAAAAAAAATAAAAAATTATCAGAGCGACACATAAGATTATTATTTTATTATCATAAATAAAATTAAATGATTTATTTGGGTGATTAATGAAACCAACTTTATGATTAATTTTTACAAAAATTACAAATATTAATATTATTACTTAGATATAGGAATATTATTATTTAGATATAGGATTAATGGAAATTAAAGGGATCAAAGTAAGAAATATCAATTATTGAGTTAGGATATTCAACCTTCAATCAAAAGTGAATAAAAAGGACAAGAATGTTGACTCAAAAAAATGGAATATTATGTTGTTTGTAAACATATGATGGGAAATTAGAAGTTTTCAAATTTTTTTGTCAAGAAAATTTCAAATTAGAGATAGAGCGTCACATAGGAAAATGCTATATTTTAGCCAATGAAAAAAGAATTGTAATTTATTTTAGATTTAAAATTTATATTAATTATAAAAATAAAATCAGCGCATTTTCTGTGTGGTTGGTCATATCGTGTGGCCGGCTGAGACACACTAAAATATTGATTGGGTAACCCTTGACCGTCTGCATAACTTTTGATCGATCGAGTAATCCTTGACCAACCGAGTAACCCCTGATCAAGTACCCAACCACACGTTGTAGCCATATGAAACTTTGTGAAATAAAATATTATCTTTTTATATTTAGAATTTTATCTAATTATGAGAAACAAAATTGATAATTCGTTTTATAATAAAAAATTTCAAGTGGTAAGCAAGCGAAAATCACAAAGCTAAGTTTATCGGATAAATATATATTTGGTAAAATATTTTATTTGAAAAAATACAAACAACCGTGCATCGCACGTGCTTCATCTAGTGAATATCTAAATATATGCATGAATGTTCATTTCTAAGATATGTAGATATCTATATCCTATACTAAAGTGAAGTCTTTTTTGGAGGGAATTTTTCCCTTCTAAACTCTACTTTTTTTCTTTTTTTTTTTCGGCAAATTCATTAATTTATATACAAACTTCATTATTTATTTATTTATGGTTGGCTATTGACTTACATTTTATATAAAGACTTCTATGAAGTATTAATTACTACACTGTATTAATTTTTAAAACCGAGCATGGCTTGGGCATAATCTTATATAAGTTGAACTAAACATAGCATTAATTTGGGTAAAATAGGGATGTAAGTGATCAGAAAACAATATATTATATGTGTGAATGTGACTATTTTGAGTATAGGGATTTACTAGATAAACTACATACATAATAATTCTGGTACTGTCAAAGTGCCAAACTTAGGGCATCATATAATATTTGTAAATGAATATATGTGATGATGTGATTCAATTAGCTTAAAGTTCGTCTGACTTCTTCAATAAATACAAGTATCATTGACTTTTTCCTTGTCAAAAAACAGAGAGAAAAAAAAAAAAAAAAGTATCATTGACTTGTTTAGGGTTCATTTGGTATCGTTGTGATTTTTTGTTTTTTGTTTTTCAAAATCATATGATATATGTTATATAATGAATCAAAAATTAGTCAAACTTATTAAAATCATGATAATTTTGAAAACTGACAACAGAAAGTGGAAACATCTTGTTCTTGTTTTCAGTTTTTTGTTTTCAAAAAATCAAAAAACTAAAAATACTAGTAAAACAACGCCAAACAAACCTTTAATTGCTTGTTAAAAAAGATCTACTCCTTTTTTTTTTTTTTTTTGAAAGAAATTACCTCACTTATGGAATTAAGGCTTTGATTGATTGATTGAAAGAAACTACTCCCTCTCTGTAGAAATAACTATCATCATAAAATTATGTACACTAATATGATGAGCTCCTAGTGACTAGTGTAATATGGAGTATCATGCATTTCTACCATAATTGATCTATAAAAAAATTGCTTTTCTACAAGTAATAATAAACTTATAATCTACAAAGATATGGTCAATTTTATGAATTGGGAACATTAAAAGAACCAAAAGAAATTAAGCACTGTTAAATTACCTCAACTAATTTGCGTACTGGTACGATTAAATTAGTTAACTTAGCATGCACATATTTAAAAATACTACTGCTAAATAATCAGTTGCACTAGCTATTGTATGTATGTATGTAATTCTTAGCTCGGCTTGGCTCGGCTTGTTAACACTCCTATACAGCTACACGTATTAAATTGAAGTTATGTTTTCCTTTCTCTCTCTTTCCTTCCTTATTTCTGCAAAAGGGAACCACCTGGCTACCTAAGTCACAACTTACATTGAATAAGCAATATGCTTGATATAGTATCAGAAATTTTCAGGTAAGTGCATTCATAAATTAAATGACATATCTCATGTATATATATTTCTTAGTCTTATTATTATTAGCTACCAACAATCTTTCAACTTTTCTACTAAGCAAACTCTTGCTCTTTTTACCTTACAGTACTCAATTCCCACCAAACAAACACTCTCAACTCCATACCTTCTTTAATGTTTTTCTAAACTCTCTCTTTCTTCATCCCTCGACGCCCCTTGGCCCGGCCCTCAACAACCATTTTCAAGGGAACCTCCATCTTCAAATCGCGGTTAGTTGTTTTGTGACCATGGAAAGAGGTCTATTGAGTAGTGGTAGTAGCAAAGTGAAAGATGGTTGGGAGATTAGTGAGAATAATTTGAAGTTTGACAAGGATTATCCTTATGGATATCCATGGCCTCCAAAGTATTATTCATGCAGCTTTTGTCAAAGAGAATTTCGGTCGGCTCAAGCTCTTGGAGGTCATATGAACATCCATAGGAGAGATAGAGCTAGGTTAAGAGATCTATCTCTTAATAATAATTCACTATTATCTAACGAATTTGATCAAAATCCTAACCCTAACCCTAATTCTAATCCAAATCCAAACCCTAACCCTAACCCTAATTCTAACCCTATATTTACTTTCTCATCTTCTTCTTCTCCAACAAACAACAACAACATCTATGCTCACCAATACTCCTTGGTTTCGCTATCTCTCTCCTCCATCACACCGCCAACAAAAGAAAGAAGAGATAGTCATTCTCAAAATGTAGGAAAATGGAAATATGTTCCTCACTCTTCCATTGAAGATCATGATCAAGAAGATGAAGTTAGGGTTTTAAGTAGTACTACTCGCGCTCCATCTAAGGAAGTTGTAAGGTTGGACTTGGAGCTATGTCTTGGAGAAGCAAAGGAAGATTTAGATTTGGAGCTTCGCCTCGGAATTTAGTAGCCTGCAACTACTGTTAGGTTGTTAAATTATTTAACTAGCTTTAAATTATGCTACTCCATATATAAATTGATCTGTTAGTTTGTTCCCAAGAAAGTGATGAAGGAAAAGTTTATGGAGCTGCTTTCTTCTCTTTTGTCTTTGCCTTTTCAGCAACAACTACTTTGTTGAGATCAAGTACATGGCTTTCAATAATTTTAAGGTATGGGCGCTAATTATTAAAAAACAATAACAAAAAAAAAAAGGGGGATCTTTTAATTCTCCGTTATTTAGATAAGTATGATTATAAATTATGTAACAGTATAAACTCTTTTGATTTTTTTTTTTTTTTTTTTTTTTTCATGATGTTACATATACTGGTAGCTTGTGATATGAGAATTAAGACTCATTATTTATTTGGTTATTCATTTTAATGTTTTATAATATAATATCCAATGCTAGTATTAGTTGAATTGAAGTTTGATCTTTATAACTATCTATTTATCTATGTAATTAAGTTTGTAAAATAATTAATTAGTTAAGTAAATAGTTAATTAATTAGTTAAGTAATTATCTATTTATCTATGTAAGTTTGTAAAATAATTAATTATCTATTTATCTTCTGGCTCGTGTGTGTAAGTAAGTGTATAGACAAAAGTAAGGTACTATACGACTGGAAAATCAGAAGTCATAATTGTATGAAGAAATGATGCACATGAGCATAACTTAAATGAAAGTATTCATTGGTGGCAAAATCTAGCTTACCTCATCACTTTCATTGGGAAATGTGATCAACCATATATTCGTGATACAATGCTTCTTATACTGTTCATGTGCCTTTTAGATCTTTTGTTTTGAAGTTAATTTCATATATCAATGGCTTATAAGATTTATAGATCACCATAGCTAATCATGGTGTTGTTGATGCTAGCTTAGTATATCGATCTGATGTACAAAGTATAATATACTCTGTATGATATAATCGATATGTCGGTCTCTCTGTCCAGAATTAATAATTAAATTTTCTATAGTACTGTTTTAGGGTTTTTTTAACTAAGTCACTACTTAAATCAATTATGCAAGTACTAAGTAGATCAATGATATATAGAATGATACGCCTTTTTACAAATATTTTCTTCATTTTTATATCTTATATTTTACTTTGGCATACCTCTGATCTAGTTATGAGTGTTTGGGTATGTAAATTTGACATGAGCTGATGGCTTAAATCTGAATAAGAGAGTATTTGATATCATAGAATACTTGAGATTTAATATATATTGTATGTGCTTATTTGTTGTTGACTTAATTAGAACTTTGAGCTTTCAACATATTCAAGGTTAATTAATCTATTTATTAGTATGTCATGTATGTAATAAACTCATTTTTTGTATGTGAAATGTCATGTTTTAACTCTTTTAATAAGTCTAATAATTGTATACCTTGTATATATTAACTTTCGAAATCTCTAATTCTATTAAAACAACAATTTAATATAAGAAAAAGAACGCTAAATCAGAATGAAATCACATTAATTGCATCGAACAAGCCTAATAATCATATATATCTCCCTAATGTATCACCTCCATCAATACATATATATAGCTTGTATTGATATAGAAAGAGTTTGGTTTGTTGGCTATTTAATATCAATGATGTATGCTCAAAATGACCTCCAATGGGAAGTGTCATCTCCATCAAAGCTATCTCGATCAATCAACACACTTTCATGTCCATTTTAGCATACCTTCGTGTTATTACTTATTACTATATAACAAATCTACATGCCAATAAATCAAAATTAGTACCTACATCCATGTTTCTAATACACCTATATTATTGTTTTTCTCAATAAGCTAAGCTTAATTCGTTTGGTTTAAGTTGTAAATTCTTTATTTTTAAACATACTTTTACAATAAAGGTAATGGAAAAAGAAACATTAAGAAACTCTCCTCGAGTCTTTCTATAGACATGATACTATATAATTTAGGAAACCATACTATTACTAACTAAATTAAATGACCAACATTAGCAATCCAATCTATTGCTGAATCGCCTCCCGGTCTATACACTTGTATCATGCAATTAATACAACATGGTTCAATTCATACTAGTAGTAAAACCTGTCAACTAAAAGAAGTACACTAAACTGCAGCTTAGTATACTTTTATGCTTTCGTCAAACGAATGATTTTATGGGACAGATATTATTGAGTTTCCCAACATCTGAAAGACTACGTAAATTTAATTTTCTGATAGACATACACGACCATTTTGCTAAAGAACAAAATAAAAATGACCAATTATACAATTTATATATATATTTCAGATAGAAATAACACTAGAAATATTTTGAAAATTTTATGTAAAAAAATATAATTTTCGCATGTTCCCTAGATGTCTCTGAATGTCAGATCAGTGGCATGATGGCCTTTCTATATTTGACACGCTTGTGAATTAGCCAAGTTCTTACTATTTTTAGCAAACACTCTCTCCTTCTCTTTCTCTCTCTGCTCTTTCTGTGTTCTTAGTACAATGAGAGATAATAGGATAATATGTTTATTACAACTTTACAAGTATGAACGAACGATATATCTAGGTTTATGTGTCTGTGCACGTATAATTTTGTAAGGAAAGTTTAATGCAGATATACAGATACACTACGTACGTATAGTACAGTATGTCGTAATAATACGTCTTTTCTAAGCACATATGTACCTAATGTACGTACTTTATATGTTCTCTTGTTTCTATGGTTTTTTTTATTGTCTAGCAATTATGGGCCGGGTTACTTAACATAACAACATAATACTACTTAATCAATCTTGTTTTTGCAATAATTTATATTAAATCTAGCTATATGCATGTTGCATATTATACTATGTGTTACATACACTTTCATTCAGATTTTATAACCCTATTCGTCATCATTATATTCTTCTTTTTTTTTTTCCACTATGTGTTGTTTAAAACGAAGGTTTTAATAGCTAAAACAAAAGAAACTTGAAGTGAAACTTTGCTATGCCAAAAGCGATCTAAAGCTATGTACAACCTAAGAGTAGGCCAGGAGCTAATGCTTGAACACCTACAAGTTTTAACCTAATAAAGAGCACTTGGAACGTACTACAAGCGTCTCATCACCAACAAAACTCAAAACACACCTTTTACATCGCATGCACCTTATGCTTTTTCTCATCATTGGAGATAGAGATATACAGGGGCGGACCCAATTAAGTGACATGGGGGGACAGCTGTCCCCCCAATTTAAAAAAAAAAAATTAAAAAAAAAAAAAAAAAAAAAGCAAAACAAATCGCACAGCGCTGCTCCATTTCAATCTTCACTCCAATTCGCCATTACCACTACTCCACTAGTCCACTGCGTCGCTGCTCCACCATTCCACCAACCGGCGACCGTCGAGGCTTCGTGCGTGCGTGGTGCGTCGCTGCTCCTGTGCGGCTGTGCTCCATCTTCAGTCTTCGCTGCAGGCGCGTGCGTGAGTGCGTCAGGCGTCACTGGCTCGCTGCTCCACCGATCACCGACCACCGCCTGTCCGCCTTGGCCCCTGGGTTCCTCACCACTCGCTGAGTCGCTGCTAAACTTATGGTATGTCTTGCTAAGTTGCTAACCCTAATTCGAATTTCGAAATTCTCAATTTGTTAATTTGAAATCCCCAATTCACCAATTGTTAACCCTAATTTCCAGATTTTTGTTGAATTATTTTAATTTTAATTGCAATATTTGTTGAATTTTAATTTTAATTGCAATTTTAATGTTAGGTTTTATAGTATGCATTTATGCAATGATGTGAATTGTGGAAATTCCGAAATTGAATAATTGATATATATTTTTTAATGTAATTAGGAAATGTCAAATGATTCACCTAATTCAAACAAATCCAAGGCTACTAGAAAACAACCCGATCTTCGACAATTCTTGTCTAAAAGAAAGAAACTCCATGAAAATGAGTCCAATAACTCCCCTTCATTAAGCCCCCCTCAAAGTCAAGAAGATGATATGGAAATGGGTGGTTCAAGTACTTGTAATGTACCATTGGAGGAAAATTTGGTATACGATGTTGAACTTCTTCCTCATGATCCGGGAAAAAGAATAAACATAATGGATTACCCCGCAAATGAACGAAATGCAGTTAGGAGGGGTTATATTCTTAAAAAACCTTGCCAACCAAAAACTCATGACTTTCCTCAAAGACAAGTGTCTGGTTTACGTCGCTTTAGTGTTCATTGGTTCAAGAAATGGGATTGGCTTGAGTATAGTATTGAAAAAGATGCTGCATTTTGTTTTGTATGTTACTTGTTCAAGAATGAAGTTGATAGTTATTCGGGGGGTGATGCATTTGTTGATGGAGGGTTTAGGGCATGGAATAAACCGGAAAGATTTGAGAAGCATGTTGGTGGAATTAACAGTGCTCATAATCTTGCTTATGAGAAATATGTGAATTTAAGAGATGGAAAAAAAAAAATCAATCTTGAATGTGTTTGACAATGCAAGTGAGGTGATTAAAAGTGAATATTTTATCCGCTTGAATGCATCTTTAACTTGTTTAAGGTTTCTTTTGGGGCAAGGTTTGGCATTTCGTGGACATGATGAAAGCGGGGAGTCATATAATAGGGGTAATTTCCTTGAGCTTTTGAAATGGTTAGGAGAAAAGGTTGAGGAAGTAAGACAACATACTCTTGAAAATGCACCTAAAAATTGTCAAATGATTTCCCCTTCTATTCAAAAGGACATTATTAATTGTTGTGCCAAAGAAACAACTAGGTGCATAATAGAAGAAGTTGGTGATGATTACTTTGCCATATTAGCCGATGAGTCAAGTGATGTGTCCCAAAAAGAACAACTAGCTCTTGTTTTGCGCTTTGTTAATAGAGATAGTGGAAAGGTAATGGAGCGATTTTTAGGCATTGTTCATGTTGGTAATACTACCGCTTTAACTCTTAAAGATGCAATCATGTCTTTACTTGTTGAACATTCATTGAGTCCATCTATGATAAGGGGGCAAGGGTACGATGGAGCTAGCAACATGAAAGGTGAAATAAATGGTCTTAAGACTTTGATTATGAATGATACTCCAAGTGCCTACTACGTACATTGTTTTGCTCATCAACTTCAACTAACACTAGTTGCCGTTGCTAAAAAGAATGATAGTTGTGGTTGGCTTTTTGAGATACTTGCAAACTTATTGAATGTGGTTGGAGTTTCTTGCAAGAGAAGAGAAATGATTCGACAAGATCAAGCTCAATAAGTTGCTCGAGCATTGGATGTAGGGGATATTATGAGTGGATCGGGTTTAAATCAAGAACTTGGTTTGAAAAGGCCCGGGGATACTCGTTGGAATTCTCATTACAAGTCTATTTCAAACATCATCCTCTTATTTCCTACAATTGTTAAGGTACTTGTACACATTGGGAAGCATGGTGTATCGGAAGATAAGTTCAAAGCTCAAATTGTTTTAGGACAATTAGAGTCATTTGACTTTGTTTTTATTGCTTACTTGATGTTGACTATTTTTGGTTACACTAATGATTTGTGTGTTGCTTTGCAAAGAAAGGAGCAAGATATTGTAAATGCCATGGAACTTGTCACTTACACAAAATTGGTGTTGCAAAAAATGAGGGAGCAAGGATGGGATACTCTCTTAAACAAGGTAACTTCATTTTGTGCTAAACATGGTATTGTTGTTCCCACTATGGATTCTCCTTATGTTCCTCAAGGAAGATCAAGACGTTTTGTTGAAGAAGCAACAAATGAACATCATTTTCGAGTTGGAATTTTTGTAAGAGTGATTGATTTGCATCTTCAAGAACTTGATGATCGATTTAATGAGAGGAATATGGAGATACTAATATGTATGGCTTGTTTAAGTCCTAAAGATAACTTCTCATCCTTTGATAAAGATAAGGTACTTAAACTTGCCTCTTTTTATCCCGAAGAATTTTCAAGCTTTGATTTGATGGCTCTTGAATGTCAACTTGATATATTCATGGAGAATATGCTAAATGATGATAGATTTCAAGGTTTAAATGACCTTAACTCTCTTTCTATGATTCTTGTTAAAACTAATAAGCATAAGACTTTTCCTCTTATTCATTTGCTTATCAAGTTGATGTTGATTCTTCCGGTTGCCACGGCAAGTGTTGAAAGAGTTTTTTCCGCAATGACATGTGTCAAAAATAAGTTGCGAAATAGCATGGGTGATCAACTTATGAATGATTGTTTGGTCACTTTTATTGAGAAGGATGTCTTCCTAAGAGTTTCCGATGAAAAAATTGTTGATCGCTTCCAAAATATGAAGACTCGAAGGATGAAAGTGTAATTTTAATGTAATGTTTATGTAATTTTTTTCATCATTTGAATTGTATGACTAAGTATGTTTTTTATTTTGAAATTTTAATATTAAGTATTAACCAATTTGTGTGTTTGAGTTTTTTTTTGTTTTTATTTTTTGTTAAGCTTTTTGTAAGTTAAGCATTTTGTCCCCCCGAATTGAAAATCCTGGATCCGCCACTGGAGATATAGAGTGTTGTGGTGAAACACTACTCCACTCCCTCAACCTCAACGCTAGCTAGGTCGTTTAATACACTAGAGAATTGATTTTACTAGTAAAATTTTGGAAATCTATATTATGCTAGTAATTGGTAAGTCTTTTATGGTTTTAATATAATTTTTATACCCCCAAGAGACATAATTTACTTTCACTGCAATTTTGGAAAAAAAAATCCAAAAATTAGCCCACAATTGTGGATTATAACCTTCAGTTTTGAACAACTTTTAGGCCCCAAAAAGGAAAGAGGGCAATGTGCATCTCGTAGACCCCACAAAACTCCAAGAGGCCATTTGGATGGTTGCTACCATCCACTTCACCTTTATACTATCATTTAGCCGATTACAGACACCCTCGTTCATTAAGTCAAAGGTGTCATTATTAGCCTTTAATTATATATGTAACTATCTAGTAGTCTTAATGGTTCTGAATAACATTATATGTCCCTATCATCATTTGAATTTTCAACTTCGAGTCTCGAAATCTTTGAAATAGTCCAATTTTGTGTATTAGCCTTCAAATTTAGCTTTAGTGATTTCAAGTCCAACAATGTTAGGCATCGAGGTGTTTCTCTGGATTCTCAAAGGGCCTTGAGAAACCTACTTGGTTCCCATAACCATCTCATTCATTCATTATTCCTTGGCCCACCCCTCTTTGTCATGTCTTAAGATGTTTTGTCTTGGCAGCCAACCTTTTCTTAGCCATAAGACAAGCTAACATCCAACCCTCAAGTTCCATGAATAGGTTTTATGAAGGATAATGGGTGTTTTATGCCTTGTCCTCGTCCCTCGTGCCTCGTACCCATGCACCGTGCCTTGGTAGCCCTGTATGTGCCATGGCCTGGCTAAGCAACATCGTCCATGCCTTAATTGGCAACACGAGTTAAGTGTTTGACAGTTTGAGATAGCTCTAGATTGATTAGAAATTGACACAACAACTATTACAAGGAGTCCATGATATCTTTTGTTACACCAGATCATATCTTTAATAATGAGTACGTGGTTGTGACAATACGACAATTAATAGCGACGGAGGGATTAGTAATTGTTTGGTACTCCTATCACTTTGTATCGACTAAAAGTGAAAGAAGTATAAAAGGAGTGAGTGGGTGAAAAAGGAGTACAAGTTTTGTTTGGAAAGGAAGTAAATAAAGGCTATATTTTAGTGAAAGAAGAGGGGATGGCATAAAGGAAGCTAGAGTGAGTGAATGTGAATATCTTCTTGCCCTTAAAATTACACACTATTAGTCGGCGCACGTCAATCTCATCATTCCTTTTCCTCCTCCTCTATCTTTCCTTCACATTGTGCATGTATACATCCACCATAATATTATTTTTAATAAAAAAATATTATAAAGATTTTTTTTTAGAAATAGTTAAATATAATAATCGACCTTCTCATCAATACTTTTTCAAACATTCATCCTTATATAACGTCCCGTCTTTCATATTCATCTTTTTTTAATCATAAGGTACATTTATTCAAATTTAATCGTCGTGTTACTAGACTAAAAAAATACAGATATACAGAGTACATGACAATGAAAATATGATTGAGGTACACTGTGAAGGCATGGACGCATGGTGGGTCAACACTTTAGCATATTACTGTGTGATATATATATCCTGTCCATAAATGGAAATACGATATGTTGGCAATTTGTCACTCATTATTTTTGGCAAAAAGGCAAAATCTCTGGGAAAAAAATTGGCCTTCAGAGTTCTTGTCATTTTCGTAGTGGGTTGGCAAACTTATAACGCATCAAAGAGGCCCAAACTTTTTTTTGGGTGGCAAAGAGGCCCTTTAACCCACATTATTAAGCCCATAAAACGCATAGGCAACCCAAAACACTAAATTTAGGTGAGGGAACGTTTTGGGTTTCTCTCTTTCAAATCAAAAAAAAAAAAAAAAAAAAAAAATTATGATCGATATACAGTAAAATTAAAACAATTTTCCCACCCGAAAATCTCAAAAATTTTCACTTTTATGTTTACAATCTCTCCGTCAAAAGTTTACAATCTCATGTAATTTTCTTCGGTGTTTATTTTAGTTTATGTTAGTTTCATACTTTATATTTTCATCCATTTTTTTTATTTTTTTTTATATAGGTTACACTTTTATTTCATGATTATTTTAACATACTCTACATATACTCTTTAATATAGTTTCAACCTCTCCTGCATAATTTCACTTATTGTCTCCTCTTCGCACTCTTAACATCCTTAGTATCCTCGGAGGGAGTAGAATAGATGGATGTGGGCAAGCTTTACATTAATATTGTGAGAGAGATAATATCACACGTTATACCCTAATTTTTAAAATCACTTTGCAAAGATCTTAAATTGTTACTGGAGGCTCCTAATTTACTTTAATTTGTAATAATAATGGTATTATCATCTATTTTAAATCCTCAATTCAATTATAACACGTCTACTACACACATGGGTGCACCATAAAATAAGTACACCTACACAATATATCTAATCTTTTAGATATCTCAGTCACATTTTTAAATACAGTCATAATAAAATTACATCTCCGAATCATGCCAAAAAAAAAAACCTTGTTTCTTACCCATGCCGTTTCGATCTTCTCAGCTTTAGAACGTTTAATATGATAATTTTCTTTTTTAAATTAATAGTAAAAAGTAGAATAATCAAAATAAAAAGAAGACAAATACATTTGGTAAGGGGCGTGGTACATGGTTGCATCACTCTAGTAGTTGTCTATCATGTCTTTCCTAATTGTCCATAACTAGTAGAAGTCATCCCTTTTTCCTAATTCTCTTAATCAATATAAATAAACACAATTTAATTCAATAATTAACACTAATAATACTCGAGCATGCTTTATTTCTTTCGAACTACTCTTTGTCGTCCACCTTTACTATTAGTCCAGCTAATTAATACAACATCCATATTATGCCAAAACATTAATCTTAGCTAATTATATATGTTGTTTTCTCATTTGGATGAATATAACTAGTTATTTTCTAATAAAAAAAGTAATTCTATATTAATTTTATAAAATGTACCATATTATATACACCTAAATTAATTTATCCTAAGATAAATTTAATAACGCATGCATTAGATTTATGTAGTGCTGTCATTTTCATTGGTGGACCAAAGGTGTCATTCTTCACTTACTAATTTGTAATCATCTTCATTTTTAAGGGTTTTTGTGTTCGTTTTCCTTGAATCAGCTTAACACGTACGTCATTTGAAAATATGATTAATTGAGCATGTATGTATTTAATTTTAACTCTATGATTGAATTAGTAGAAGCTATAATATGTAACAGATACATTGGATTTAATTTGTATTTTTGTCAACGGTGCCAAATTTTCTAGGTAATCTATTAGTTAATGTGTTTGATAATTGTGACGGTTATCCTAATTTTTGCCTCAGATTTTGGATTTGAGTT
This sequence comes from Chenopodium quinoa, assembly GCF_001683475.1. NCBI lineage: Eukaryota > Viridiplantae > Streptophyta > Magnoliopsida > Caryophyllales > Amaranthaceae > Chenopodium > Chenopodium quinoa. Next base: position 2,433,883 of record NW_018743212.1, on the reverse strand, counting down.
GACTATCTATAGCATTTCTGAATCTTATGTTTGTGAATTGTCAATTTATCATGAACTTCTAAATTCTAAAGGTTCTTAAGAAATTATACTTGTATTGAAATTCTATTTATATAGCTAACCTTTATGACTCTCAATACACCAAAATAAGCTATACAAGTATACACATTATAGCATAACTAGTGTTACTTTAATTTACTTGTTTTCTAATCGATTAGGTACAACACCTAAGGCATGTTAGGAAGGGGTTTTAGGTCCTAGTCTACTCACCTTAATTTCAAATAAATCCAGATTAATAAGGACAATCCAAATTATATCTAAAATAAGTTCTAATAAAGTCTAATACGTTTATTAGTTCAGCTCTGAATAATCGAAAATCAAGTAAATAGAATTTATTTCTAAATTGATCAATTTCCACCCAATTTCGAACCATATTGTGATCCTTTACACAAAGTAATAGTTTAAAGTACTCGTCGAAGGGTATTAATTTGTTTTCTATTAGTACTTCAAGTTGTTATATAGAATCGGTAGTCTATCTCTATGAATAAAAGAATAAAGCTAAGATACAGTATAGATATATAATATTATGGAAAAAATATACTCGTAGTTGTATATAATTAATATAAACTTTATAAGATTTTCAGCAAATAATATTTCAAATAATGAATCAATATTATCAGTTGTAACATCATTGTATGAATAAAAGGGAAGAAGGAACACCTCATGCATATAACAAGATGGCCATCATGTTTTTATGTTATTTGATGTTTTCTTGTTTTTCGTTATCGTTTACAGACATTAAGAAGAAGCTAACAATAAAGCTTAGAAGCATGCAAGAATTAGTTATTGTGAGATTTGTCACGCTTGTAAGATCAACATTATATAATATGCATGATATATTTATATAATTATAACTTATATTATGCGTTGATTTTTTTTTTTTTTTTTGGTCCGATATTTGCAAGTCAGACACTTTGAGAGTGAGGGGAAAGGGTAAGGGATCCCCACCCTCAAAGTATCTCTAGTGGGGATTAAACTCCTAACCTCAAGGTTGGAAGGTACAATCCTTACCACTAGACAAAGCTTAGCGTGATTTATATTATATGTTGATTGGATGTCCAAAATTTTATAGTATATGTTTGTAGTCAGACGTGTAGAAAGCAACACTAATCATAGTTTAAACAAGTTACATAATACAAACAACATAATGTTTATTTGCCTCTCCTTTCATTTTCAATGGGAAAGTTCTTATAACTATCTAGCTCATTTATTATAATGTATGTAAGTGAAGCCTTGATTTGAAGAATTATAGAAAGAAAAAAAAATGTACGTACGACATACTACTTATGCTGGATCACTACGAGTTCTCTATATAAGTATATTACATGTTGCTAATCTTTATAGATGTACAACGTGCCATTGGTTAGCTATATATAATTTTTTGTTTCACATTGGTTTACTCATAACTTATCCGCTTGATTGTGTGTAGCCTTAAAAAAGGTATATATACATGAGATCGATGATAAGAATAATTAGGAACCATAATATCAATTTTTGTTTATTTGCGATTTTAAAGAGAGCATTATTGAATCAATAAATTTCCATATATGGTATCTACATATCTTTTGATGAATTATCAATATCAAAATTAACATAAGGACAATAGGAGTATTATCCGATGAGACTTGAGTACAGTGATAAATCATATATGATATATGTACACTCAGGAATAGATGTAAGTAATAGTCTCTAATTTGTCTTGGTAGATTGCTAAAAGAAGTTAGCTTTTGGTGTCAATTTGACATAACATCAAAGATGAACCATTTTATTTCTTATATGGTCTAGCTCTTAGTTATATACTACTAGGTAGTATATCTCAATATGAATGATTTGATTTAGAATGAAGATCTCCAATCAAAGTGAAAGAAACGTCGATTTAATCAATCAATAATAATAATCCATCCAACATAATTTAAACCAATTCAATAAGCTAGCTCTTGGGTACATGTGAAAGGATAAGAAAACTCAAAATTTCACATTCTAATCAGTTAAGATTTGATATGAGCCTTCGAAATTTGAAACTTGAAATCCTTGTAAATACCGAGTATTACAAAAAAAAAAAAAAAAAAAAAAAAAAAAAAAAAAAAAAAAAAAAAAAAAAAAAACTATTAGTTAGATTGGAACTAGCCATATCAAATTGTTATGATAATATAGGTGAATCTATTTATTTATTTATTCATTTCTAATCTTTACGTTCAGTTTAGAGGCTCGAACCTTGGCTTATAAACGATTTAAATTTTCAAATTCCGCCAATAATAACAAAAAAAGTTAAAAGAAGATTATGGGATGATATTATTCCCCATAACTTATACAATTTCATTTTTTATACTTAACAAAATCTCCATACCACCGTCTTAAAAGTGGTACTCCTGGCTATTTGCAATAAATTACATTAAAAATAAATAATAAAGAGAAAGAGAAGACATTTTCAACTTATAAATGCATGACTTTTGCTTCTAAATGGATTATATATACGTATGCATGAGCTTTGCCAAAAGTAGTTAGTTGTAAAGTGTGATATTATAAAACTTTGATTTAGGCAAATTTTTATGAAATGACTTAGATTTACACTAGCTCAAATGAGCATTTGATCAATTTCAAGCTAAGTGACAAAGTCTGTCGAACCACAAACTCGAAACTTATAGTAGTAGTTTTAATGCAATAAAGAGTGCACCATAAAAGAAACTAGCCTCCAGTAATATTTGCTCAAATTATATTAGTTAAATCTAATTGCACCAAAAGGGAAGAAAATTAATTAATTAAATCTCAAAAGTGGTGAAAGAAAAGAGAATTGATTATCAAAATCTATTAAATCGATCGGAAAGACTTTATTACGGAAAAAGAAAGAAAAGTTGTTTAAAATAAGAAATCAAAGATATGTACGGTCAAAATAAAAATGTAGATGAAGGGCGGAGATATTTTCTAGAATATTTAGATGGGAGTGTTGCCAATTGCAAAATATGAGGAACATTATTTTTCTATTATCATACGACTCATATAGTCATATACTATTATGTAATTTGATTTCTCTAACTAAAAATCATTGTTGTAACTTACCAATTCCTCATTAATAAGAGTATGACATAAATAAATTCACTAAAAATGTCGTAGATACTATACTTTTTGTTATCCTATACAACTAATTAAGTTAGTTGTCGCGGTTTTACTGTATTACTGTATTAGAGTACTATTATCTATCAAATACACATGTCACTCCAATTTGTAAGGTTGAAATTCAGAAAAAGAAACTTAGAATTAAAGGGGCAAAAAAAAAAAAAAAAAAAAAAAAAAAAAAGAGTGAAATAGTGTTCTGTTTTTTGACCTATAAATTCATCTTTAACCTTAGCTTCTTTCTAAAAAATTTAATAAATCAAAATCACCTTGTCCTTATCTCCCATCTACATCAACTCCTAATATTTTATGTCATGCACAAGACCTTATATATATCAAGGCTTATAACAAGCTTCTTTGCAATGAAATGAATATTTATATAGTCTCTATGTTTTGATCTAAACTTTTGATATAAGATCATACAAAAATATTCATGAGCTTCTTCTTCAACCTCCAAGAAATTGATTATCATCACCATCATCAAGATCGAACGGATCACGACGAGCATGATCATATGGATAGTGGTGGAAGCACAGGAATAAGATCATATGATTGTGTGTTTTGCCAAAGAGGGTTCACCACAGCTCAAGCTTTAGGAGGTCACATGAATATTCATAGAAAAGATAGAGCTAACCCTACCCCCAATAAACCAAACCCTACTAAAGAGCCTACTACTAATAATAAAAACAATAATAATGCTATTTTTAGCAACAAAGAAATATTACTAGAGGAGGATGATTATCATGTTGATGTTGCTAATACAAGATTACTCTACTCCTCTAATCACCTTGATAATGGGAATAGCTCGAGTTTTGAGGGTCGGGTTCATCGGTTTCTTGGAGATCATAGTCCAAGCTTGCGAGGCAGCTCGGGTCATATGCTAGGGAAGAGGATTCAAGATCATGATCATAGTCAAGGGGCAGAAGAATTGGATCTTGAACTTCGTCTTGGTCACTATTCATGGTAATTAAACTAAGCCAACTAGCTAATAAGATGCTACAATCTCACCGCCCTAATATAGCTAGACATTGTAGTTTATATTTTAAGGGGACCACTATGAGAAGGCCAGGGTCGGGGTGAAATTTTAACTCGTAAGAGATGAGAATCGAACCCTATCTCTAAATTAAGGAATGATTAGCACGTAATATTATCTTATGCTTCATGATTCTCTGTAACCGAATGTTGATTAATATATGATGTAGTATGAAATAAGTACTAATTAATTTTTGTTTTTAGCTTTTTGTACTTTTGGTGCGGGAATAAAAGAGAGTTAGTTACGTAGTTCTTGTAATGGAACTAGATAAATAGATAATGAAGCAGTCAAGCAATGTAACATCATTTATGGAGACTTCACAATGTACCTACGATATAATTAATATTAATAATTATTATGTTTACAATTATAACTAATAGTGTATTCTATTTCTTGAGGAGTCACTAATGTATATAACATTTCATATGCTATGATTAATTATTAAATATTACTTCACTTTCTTTTCTTTATTATTTTGTAAAATTCTTAATGTTGAATTGCAATTTTTTTTATCAAATATTTTCAAACATTCAAAATATACTATCATATGTATAATTGTAAATGACTATTGTATTTATCATATGTATAATTATAGTTTTGACTCGAGAATAAGTATGGGTCATAATTGGAGTTTTTCACAAGTTTACAGTATTGTTAATTGATATGAAAATGTATAACTGTCATCTTTTCCAGTTCCTTTACTTTTTCTTCAATCAATTTTTTTTTTTTTTAGGGGATTTTCACCTTATAATCTTATTACCATAGAAATGACATAGTAGTAAAAGGCTGCCCTTATCTTTCAATCACGCACCAGTGGTCTAGTGGTAGAATAGTACCCTGCCACGGTACAGACCCGGGTTCGATTCCCGGCTGGTGCATTTTTTTTGGTTTTATTTTTCAGAAATTATTGAAGCTAATCGGACTCCCAGTAACTGATTATGGCGCTTTAAAGAGATGATTGTTAGCTCGGGGGAGGGGGAACATGGTGTAGCAAACTCCTTTTCATTCATTCATCTCGCCATCCTTTTATACTACGTATTACGATCACTTATGACAATATACTAGTACAAAAGTGTCACAAATGTAAAACTAAAAGCTCTTGGAAATGATTTTTGTAAGTGAATTTTGAAGCCGAAATGAAAAGGCTACTCTGTATTATTCTCTCACTCATAGTTGGATGTTTTGCCGTAGTATTTAGTTATATATATCTACTTGTCCTCTTTCAAAATGTAAAGACGTATGTTCAGTTAATTCCACACGAGAAGAATGTTCACAGCTGAACAAAGGCAAGAAACATACATTCAACTGGAAATATCTGATATCACACTCAAACGAAGCAGAGTTACAAACAACTTCATACATTCAAGTACCCTTCTTATGGCTTTGCAATGTTTTTTTACAATCTGCTGTACCAATTTCATATGGAAAACACGGCAACTGAGAAAGAAAAGACTTGAGGCAGCGACCCATTTCAGATACAAAGCCTGGAGTTGTATCAATTTTTAGCTATTTGGATTATCTAGTAAGATAGTAGATAATAAGAAAAAGAACCACAAATGAGGCCACAAGAGTGAACATTCGTCTGCTTGATTTGGTCTCAAATGCCTGAGAATGGGAAACTTTATCAACACAAAATAGCAGCTGACTAAGGAATGAATTATCAGCATATGGGGGAGTATGCATAGCCAATCAAATTTACCTGCTTAAACCGATCCACAGTTCCTGACAAGAATCCTCGAGATGCATCCATTTCGTTTCCCTAAAGGAGTATTTAATATAAGCCTCAAGTAAAAGTCTCACTATGATAGCAAAATGAAAAAAATATAACCATTTAAGATATGGGGCTAGTTACTGTCACAAACATACCATTCTGTCCAACATCCGGTTATGAGCATCAACTTCTTCATTTATGTCACCACTTAACTGCAACATATATATAGCGCAATATCATTCAACAAATTAGATTTTAGTCATTATTCAAATCCACACATAATATAAGTGCATCACTTGGGAATTGGGATACGCAGCATTTACCTTTTGCTCTTGTAATCTAAGAATTCATACTTATATTAATAATAATAATAATAATAATAATAAGGAAAAATTAACAAAAAAGGTCCCAACTATTACTAGTCTTCTTTAAAAGGGCCAACCTTTTGATTAACTTTGGACAGACCCAACTATTTTGTGTAGTTCACACGCGTGGACCCAGCCTGTATCCGACCTGCTATGGTAGGTAAAATATGTCACGTGTATATCACGTGACCTTGAATTAACAAAAATAAAAATTTTCCCCTTTCTTTTTTATTTTGATAAAACCTCCCTCCAATATTGCAACTTTTTCTTCTTCTCTTAAAATTGTTGCAACTTTTTAAAACTTAAAATTATTGCATAAATCAATCCAATATGCATAGTGGCAAGCAACAATCGTCGTATTAGACTACAAGTTAAATTATGTAATAGGAATTTACGTAGTTATTAATTATCTACCAGTTTATGTAATACATGAGCAAAATCTGGATCATAATGGATTAAATATTGCCACAACCACCCCATGTCCCCTACCAATTAATAAACCACCACCATCAAAGCCAGGGGCGGATGTAGCTAACATTGAGGCTATGCACTTGCATACCCCTCAAATCATGTTAATTCTTTATTTTTTGATGAGTTTGACTTAACAAAATATAGCATATATAGATAAGGGAATAGAAGGATAATGGGTAGCTGTTAAAATCTAAAAAGTGTATTGAAGCAAATTGTATACGAAATATTATCTCCTCTAACTCTCTCTACTCATGTTCCCATCAAAGATTTTTAATAAACTGCTCCATACAAACTGCAATATGCAATTTATCAATCACCTGTAGGTTTATTTATTATTCCCTCCGTTTCAAAATTAAGCGCTTGTTTCTATGATCATAGTCAAATATAAAAACTTTTACTACATATTTAATTATCATTAATATATACAAAAAAAATAAATAAATAAAAAATAAAAAAAATACGAGTAGTAATTTAAGACATCGTTGGATTTGTTTCAATAATGTGCTGTTTAGACGAAGTAATATCAACTTTATATATTTTTTGTCAACATATTGATGGTCAAATACCGCGTAAAGTGAAATAGACATTTAATTTGGGGATGGTGTGAGTTTTATGTAGAGTTTTATCTTGCAACTTTGAATTATATGTTGATTATTTAGCATTAGACTCATCTCATGATGTTATCTAAATTCCTTTATGTAATTGTGCATAGCCTGATTTTAAAACTTGGATACGCCACTAATCAAAGCAACCCCAGCCACAAAACCACCAACCCAGACCACCCCCACATAACTACCAACCACCCACGCACATAAGAAAAATCACCATCATCTTCCCACAAAAAAAAAAAAAAAAAAATCACCATTGTCAATGACACCGCCAGTCCACCACCACCACCTACCTCTACCTGCTAGCCTAGATCCCCTGCAAAATTACCACCAATTAACCCATCCATCTCCATAGCAAGTTTAAAACCCACCCACTCAACCACCACAAAATCGTCACCAAGAACCTACCCATCGACAACATCGTAATAATACACCCCCATCAACAACCTTTTCGAAGCCACCAAGGCACCAACTCACCCCTACTACAACCCACCTGCCCATGCTAGTGAGGCCACCATAAAGCCCCCAGCACAATAACCTTATCAACCTTCGCCTAGAGAAATTTATGGCCATATATGATATATAGAAGAGGAGGTTAAGCAAAGAGAGAGAAGATGAGTGGCCATCAATTGGCCATGGTTGCGGGATAGCGGAAACGTTGGTTGCCAGTTTGAGTGTTATGGCCATGGATGGAAAGTAGTGGAGAGAGAGAAAGAATGGGAGTTACAAGAAAAATGGTGGTGGTGGAAATTCAAGTGGTTGACTGGTGGTTATGTTGTGGAGACGGAGGACGAAGTTATGGTGGTTATGGCGTAATAGGGCAAAATTTGAAAATATTTTTTTAATTAAAAAGTTTACCGGTTCAACAGGTAACAAGTCACACTAGACTGTTTTGAGAGAACATAAGTATAGTTGGGTCTGTCCAAACTTAATTAATAGGTTGGCCCTTTTAAAGAAGATCAGTAATAGTTGGAACCTTTGTTAATTTTTCCTAATAATAAAGTAACATGATTTGACCCCATTATATTAGGAACAATATGAGTGCATAACAAGGACACAAAAGAACAGTCCACCAGAGGCCTTATATTTACGTATGCAGAGTTTGCAGACAAGTAGAAGTAACCCCTTGATAATTATTTCATTTGCCTCTAAGTAGGGTGAGAGTATACAACTATAACAGTAAATAATTCTACAGAAACTTTATTATTTTTGGCCTTGTGGGTAACACAATACTATAAGCACTCTAGTAATCTTTTGCAAACTAAAGGCATCCCTCCTGAAGATATGTGGCATAATTGCATATTTGCACCTACCTCTCCAATGGTCAATGATAAGTGAAGCAGTCATCAATTCCCTGCCACTCAACTTGCGTTTGCAACTTAACATAGTATTTTGCATTTACCCAAAACCAGATTCCTTTCTGATGCCCAGGTTCTAGACTTAAAGTGGGATATATATCAATCCAGCACATGTATATCACCCTAATAGCACGCTTAGGAAACTGGAGATGGACACTACCCTTTCACATTAGCTGTGCGACACATGCTGATGCTGTCTCACCTCAAGCGAGTCAAGATTACTTGGCTTGATCTAACAAATTTTCTAAGTGAATCAAATAAAGGACACTGTAATTTCTAATGTTCACAAATCCCAAGGCTATTATATGGGCTTACACAAAGTCAGGCCAGAAGTTTGAAGACAAAAGAACCTTAAGCATCCAAATTGCTAGCTTTTACCAAGCAAATCATTCTAATTCAAAGAAAACCAAATTCTCAGACCTTGTGTATTACCTAAAACTTGAACGCATACACAATTAACAGTGGATTAGACGCAAGGAAAATTTGACATAGTAATTGGCGGATTGATAAAGGTAGCTGTATCAGGTTCAACAAAAAAAATACACATTCATAAACCAGAGAAACAATAACTTACTCTTTTCAGAAGATTAACTCTATCTTGCAACCCATCAAGTGCTGTATCATTGTCGTGTTCGTCAATTTCATGAGAAGAATACGAGGATGAGGCCCTGATACCTCCCTCCTCAATGCCATCGAAAGCAGAAGTTCTAGATCCTCTATAATCCCTGGATACAAACAAGAAACCATAGGAAACTTTAGCTGTAGATGTAAAGCACCATGAACAGTGAAAATCATTCTGCTACAAAGTATGGAGATCAACATCTAGACAAAAAGGCAGCAATGTTACAAAGATTTCTTGGTAACTTTTGCATCTCAAATAGTTCATAGAAGTATGCATTAGTGTCTAGAAGCAACTCAAACTCCCCGAGTATAAGCAAATTCTTAAGGCCGACTTTAAAACAGCACAACTATTGGATGCTGCATCTAGTTACATCTACTAGCCTCTAGCCATCTATGTTCTAAGACCTTGATATCTTTCCAACAAAATGCAGATATTTGATGCAGATTCCTTTATCTTTCCTCTGAGCTAACAGCACATCTAGCATTCCATTAATGTGCTACTTTATCGCAGATAGGAATATAGGATCACCTCATTTACCGTAAAGACATTTACTTAAGAAAGCTTTCACATACGCCATCACACGAATATACAGGTCCATAAGGCAAACAAAACAACAGTTTGGTTACAGAATATGCTTCTTTCTACATATACAGCTTCCAGCAGAAGGTTAATTGCACATTGTTAACTCTATCACTTGCAATCCTATCTAATAAATGACAGAACCTCACCCTACCAATGGCTTAAATATCAAAACAACGCCTCGATTAAGAAACTTTTGCGGTATTAAAGTTTGCAGCATTGCTAGGCAATTGATGACACATTGACACATATAAGGCCGCAATTAAAAGTTATAAATCACACTTCTGTAATTCAAAGCATCACCACCAATAAAGAATCGAGTACTATCAAAAATTTCACAATAAAATCAATTCTTCACTGATCAAACTATAGAAATGCAGGTAAAATTAGGGAAACTGGAAAACAAGCAATCGTATGAATCAATTGAACCAAAAACAACATCAAAAATCAAGAAATTAAGGATGCAAACCTTCTCGGATTCATGGTAAATCAATTAACGCAGTTTACAAGTGATCAAACTTCCAGTGATCTGAAAAAGAAAACAAAAAAAACGTGATTAACAACATAAATTGATGAAGTACTAGCGAAACATTTAAATTAGAAATTGATTAATAAAATTGGGGGTGAGATTTAGGGTTTACCGAAATAATCAGAGAAGAGTTGATTAGAAATGGAGGAGAGAGAAAATTGGGATCTTAAAAACGCAAGTTTTTTTGAAGAGGAAATTGAGGGAAAAGAAAGAGTGATGATGAGTCATTTACCTGAACCTGAGAATTCTCCTTTTTCGATTGATCCTCTGTTTATCCATTAAACAAATGCACACCAAAATTTAAAGGAAAGAAAAACAAGGGGATAGAATTGGAAGTTACTAGATTGCTCTTTACTTCTAATTGTAGGTGAACAATCCACAATTGCATTGGCTGGAAAGTAGAAATGGGTGAGGGTTGTGTAGGCTCGCGTTTCATGTGTGTATCTGGAATGATTCATTCAAAATAGTTGTTTTGCGTTAGGTTTATGTTGATCTTTTATAAATAGAGTCTATGCACGATTCGACCTATGTGCGATATTAGGTTAAGTCATGTTGTGACTTGTGACAGGCCAACGAGCCAATCGTCGTGTTCATGCCAAGCTTTGAATGATGTCAATGTACATTCCTTGGCCTATAAATGTGTCGCATCATTTTCATGTCAATTTGGCCCATGCTTAGCTCGCTCTACCCGAAAGTGCACTAATGGATCAAAGGAGTTAAGAGGAAGGGGGGAGGCGCTAAGGCTACAGTGATTGGTGAGTAATTAGTTATTATGAAGTCTTTTTGGTGGTTTGGTTATTGAATCCTCCAACCTAGTTTTGTGCACAAAAACATGAAAAACACTTCTCTTATGCACACTAACTAGCTAGGTGAAACTTCCTTTTTTTATTTTGAAAATTTTTCACATCCACTTCCTATTCTATTATGAATACATAGATTGATAAATCCATTTTCAAAATGCATCTAACTAAAAACCTAATTAAAAATGTACACATGGATACTGATTAAAGAAAGCACATGCAGAGTTGCTCATGCATGCCAACATAGGTTATATAGCATAGCCAAATGTCCTAACACAATCAAAGATCACCTCACCCTACAAGACTACAACAAAATATGTGCACTACTTAGCCCACAGGATAGGACTTTAGCTAACTAAATATTATTATATGATACATTTAGATCATGCCGTTGCAATACATAAATTCACTATAGTTGATAAGTTGATTACTCACAATATCACAAACAAAAGCTTGAATACCACATGACATAAGCCAGCACGAGGTTTGATTGCTCATGCTTGACTTTATATGTGAGAGATGGCTTTGTAGTCCACTCTGATTACCCAAAAACTATTTATATACACCAAAACTTACTTAAAACGATCTTAAAAGCGAAAGTAATAATGACAAATGGATTTTTGAAATTGAGGTGCATGTTAAGTTATTTATTGGGATGATTCATTCAATTTAGGTTTGAATTTGGTCAGATTACTTAGAGTTGATTATCAATAAGTTAATTATTGAAAATATATCAATTTCAACCATATTCAATATTGTGTTACATTAGTTTTTGAGTCATCTAGTTTCATGATATGTTAATTTAATCGAGTCTAGTAGGTCTATTTTGGATTAGGGTGATTCGATAGCATGGTGGCAAAATGACCTTTTTACCCCTCAAGTCAACAAATCAAGAGCATCACCCCACAAGTAAACTGTAAACCCTTCTTCCTTTTCGCTGGGTTTTGAAAGCTCCCACCTTTCCTTTCTTTCAAAGAAGAGAAACAGGACCAAGAGAAGAGGTGGAATCTGATTCTCCTCTCTTTCATCTTGTTCCTCTGCTAAATTGACTGCCATATTCATATCATTGTCTGGGTTTTTGTTTTAATTGCATAAAAATCTCAAAAATAAGGGTTTTTGTGAATTAAAACAAATGGGTTCATTTGAAGCTTCAGAAGAAACTGTAAAATTTCTATGCGAGAGGCTTGTGGATCAAACTCAACCCATTTCTGAGCGTTTCAGGGCTCTTTTCTCTCTCCGCAATCTTAAAGGCCATCTTCCTCGTGATGCTCTTATTCTCGGTATTTTTCTTCCTTTTCCTAAATTATTTATGGGGATTGAATTTGGATTTTGTTGGATTAAATTCATACAAATTTCATGGGTATTTTTGGGTTTATTCTAAGTATATATTTGATACAGGAATTAATGAACAAAAGCTTCTTTTTTTTTGGGATTTTTATTTTTGTGCAATTGTAGTGACAAATTATGTTGGGTTGTTTCCTGGATTAATTAATTTTATGATGCATTTAGTATGCTGTTTAAAGTTAAATAGTATCAAAACTAAGTAATGGTTGGAACATTTACATTCTATCAAGAATTCAAGATTTTAGGCATAGTATTGGCCTATTGAGACATACATGTTTCCCTGAACTAGATGTAGATGATTTCTGCTGTATACTATGAGCAAGGGGGAACTAAGAGCTTGTTTCGTGGCTCGAAAGTCGAAACCAATGATCATGTTGATATGAAGGGTACACATTTTATCCCTGTGCTTCAGCTTAATTTTAGTAAACCTGGTTTGGAATTGCCGGGGTTTGACGCCACCCGATTGAACAACTGCCCAAAGATTGGATAACTACAGAAGTTATATCATTGGAATTGCTTAACTTATCATCTCCTCCATGGTCAAAAGCTGTGTTGTGTATTACCGACCTTTTGTAATTGTTCTTTTGAAGAATTACTCTGCATTGTAATGTTAGCCTACTCGCTGGCATTGTTCTTAGTTCATGATCATGCCATCTTGTTGTTGCGCCTACTGGACTAAGCGTTGAAACATATGTTACATAAGGATTTACTGTATATGCTGTAGTATTCTTTGAACTGGGACCAGTTTAACAATAACATAATCGATCCTATAGATGATCTAAGTTGCCTTTAGAACTATCACATGTCAGTCAGGCTATGCAGTTTAAACCCCTCCTGTATGATGTGCAGGACTCTTCGGTAGCACTCATTTAATAAAAGGTTTCGTTTATCAAGCACACTCATGTTAGTGTTAGCTTTGCATGACTTGTATTTACCTTCCAACTAGTTCTGATATCTAGCAAGCAATTAATAATTTAGGAAACCACTATAGGTAGCAAAGCATGAGCGAGCTGAGGTGATATCTTGACAGTTCATTATGTCTACTATACACTAAGATAAACTTTTGAGCTTCTGGACTGTAACTTAAAGTTCTTTACATGTTTAGTGAATGGTTCATGACTTGGATATGGAAATAGGATTAGAGGATTTGGAGTACCGACCTCATAGGTTAGATTTGAAATTCAACTCTGTTAAGCTTAAATCTATGAGCAATTCAAGAACTATTATAGGAGTGGTTATAGAAAGATATGTGTCCATAAATGTGTGCCTTTTTTTTTTATATTTACAATCTGCTAAAGGGTGCAAGTGAAATAGTTGGATTTGTGTATAGCATATTACTTGGGAGGAAAATTTCTCTGAATTTTATGCAGTTGAAAGTAGCTCAAGACAGTATTCTTTCCTTAGCTCTCTTGATGAATTGACTTATATCTCTCATATCATTGGCAAAGAGAGGGGGGGGGGGGGGGGAGTGGGGTGGGCGGTGGTGGGTGGGGTGTTGACCTTCTGGGTACTCATAACTTGCTATTACAAAGTGTTAATATGACTAAATTGATGTTCTTATTTACATATTCCTACACTGCCCACCCTTAACCGTTTATTCTCACCATTTACATGCTTTGGCAAATACATGCATCATTGTATTTTAGTGGACTAATTTTTCTTGTCTGACTTCCATTTTGCAGCTACAAGAGATGCTTCAAATTTGTTGGCACACGAAGCAGCATTTGCATTGGGCCAAATGCAAGATGCGGATGCTATTCCTGCCTTAGAATCCATTCTCAATGACTTCTCTTTACATCCAATTGTTCGTCATGAGGTGAGTTACTATTAAGGATTGACTTGTCCTTTTTCTAGGATGTAATCCATCAATTTCTGATCCATCTGTACTTTGTCCATTTTATTCAGGCTGCTGAGGCTCTCGGAGCTATAGGCCTAGAGATGAATGTTCCTCTCTTAAAAAAAAGCTTGGTCTCTGATCCAGCTCCAGAGGTTAGAGAAACATGTGAATTGGCACTGCATAGGATTGAGGAAATGAAATATAATAAGTCTGAAGATAAAGGTCCATCTCCATATTTGTCAGTTGACCCAGCTGCCCCATCTTCTTGCTCTTCTATATCTGAACTAAGGTTTGTGTAATTTATAATAGTGGTTGCTCTAGGGCAAGGATGATCGCTAATCTTAATGTTTATTGTGCTGTTTCCATCTTCAAGAGATTTGCTCTTGGATGAAGGAAAGGGTATGTACGAGCGATATGCCGCCTTATTTGCTCTACGCAATGATGGGGGAGATGAGGCTATCTCTGCAATTGTTGATTCCCTGGGAGCCAAAAGTGCTCTATTGCGCCACGAGGTTAGTTATATACCGTAGCATTAGTTTGTGTTCAGCATGTCATTTGTCAGATACTCTTAGTTGTTACTAATACACTTAAGTCAATAGCTCTAATGAAAGTTATCTTGAACATACTCTAGCAGTACTTTGTGCTCAGCATGTCATTTTCAGATACTTGAGTGATAAATAATTCACATCAGTCAATGCCCTAGCTAAATATCTCTTGAACATAGATTTACAAACTCAGCCTGATAATTTCCTAGGCATCAGCTGTATGCTTAAGTGGTTGTTGGTACTCAAATAAACTTTCTGCCATCTGTATTACGTATGCATGTTTTATGGGTACCATGACCATTTTTGCTAATACTATGTGTGGGCATCTCCTTAATACTGGATGATTTATGCTTTTTCTTGAAGACAGGTCGCTTATGTGCTTGGCCAAATGCAAAATAAAGTTGCTTCGACCGCCCTTATTAGGGTTCTAAAAGATGTTGCTGAGCATCCAATGGTTAGACATGAAGCTGCCGAAGCTCTTGGCTCAATTGCAGGTATATGCTGGTAAATGAATTCTTTAGGTTGGAGTAAGGAATTTGAAAATACTTTATATGATATAACAACAATATGACATAGTAGAATTTGTTGCTTTTAAATTGAAGCTTTGAAAACTAGTCAATTTAGGCCTTAGGGTGTTGATTTTGGTCTGGTTAACTATTTATTAGTATGAGAACTTGAATGACTTGAAGAATTTTGCCCCTCCACTTGCCCTGCAACACGTCCCAGTTAGTCAGGAAGCTGCATTGACTTACTAGTGCTTTTGTGTTCAATTCACCTAAATTGGGTGTATTCTTGATCACTATATTCATTTGCCTGGTTTCCAGATGAAAAAAGTATATCACTTCTTGAGGAATTCGCCAAGGACCCTGAGCCTATAGTCTCACAGAGTTGTGAGGTCGCTCTCAGCATGCTTGAGTTTGAAAAATCTGGCAAATCTTTTGAGGTACATACACTAGTATATATATACGTGTCTTTAAGATCTAATCTGTCGGGTATAGAGCTTCTGATTCTTGAATTTTTGTGATTACAGTACCTCTTCATGCAAGTTCCTGTTGTTGGGGAAGCTGCTTAATCATTGGAAGGGCAACCTTCTAGGTCAGAAGCATTTTCCTATCGCTCCTTGAGGTTTATCATACTATATACTTGGTGATATACAAGATTTAAATTATTTTGACACTAAGAAGAGGGTTGTTTTGACCCGGATATCAAACCAACAGTAAATTGTAGAACACTAATTTTTGTGTAAGCTATAATTCTTGTGAATCTTAATGTTTTTGTGTGGGCGTGCTCGCAGGACGCTCTTCCAGTTATCACAAAAGTTTGTTCATCTTAATCTAAATGTGAATCTTAATGTTCTGATGGCTGGCTAGGACATTCGTCTCTTTCATTGTTTGCTTTGAATCTACCTAGGAGATTCATTGCTTAATTACAAGTAAATAATGTGAAATTTTTCCTTTTATCAAACAACCAAAGATTTCTCCAATTCCATATTTGCCAAATGATCATCGTGATTATTTCCAAAGCATTTCGAAATAATCACGATGATCATACATTTCGAATCCCAGCATCACCATTTTAATGTTCACTTTTAAAGGCACTTTTGTGTTCCAAAATATCCTCCAGAGTTGCTGACATTTCTCCATAAGAAGGGCTGACATCTAAGAGTGATTCCTTAAAGTGATTTATTTGTCACAATAAATTGAGAGAATGTCAAAGATATACGTAATATCTTACACTCAGGTGCACCTATATAAAGGTAAATTATTCTAGTTACTTGATAAAACTCAATAATTGTGATGATGTAATATTTTATTCAATTTTTTATATTTGGTTGCTTTGTGTTTAAATTATCTAAATTTAAAGTTTTTTTTGGCAAATAACTGTAAGAAAAAATGACTACTTACAACATAAAATAGTAGTAATAAAGATTTTCAAATTCATTTACACGAATACGACGAACCGACCTGTAAAAATAAAACAATTACCGAACAAAGTCATAGTAAAAAAGTACAATACTACGGAGAAATTCATTCTCTTTTCTAGGGTTTTTTGCTGGAGAAATAAAACAACTACCGAACAAATTCGATGATGATTATGGTTAATCCAATTTAAATTGAGTGACCTCACTCCACTCTCCACACAAAAGAAGAAAAAAAAAAAAAAAAAGCACCCTCAAAAAAATTTCAATTCTTTCTTCTTCCTTTTCGATTATTTAAATCATGAAAAATAGCGCTATAGAATATGTATCGAGTTCCATTTTCAGTTTTTCACCAATGCATTTGATCTATGACTACAAGTTCAAACTGCATTTTTATTTTTATGTTAATATAAAATTTTGTTACCAAGTAGTTGAGGGTTACATGACACAGTTTATGTTGAATAGGTCTTGTAGAAATTAATTTTACTTTTCTTGATTACATCAAATAATGTATTTTACAATGCATTATTGGACCAAATTAAACATCTCTTCTGCTATTAAGAAACAATCCATTATAATATCACGGTGAAAAGGGGGGTCGGGGTAAGGGGAAAAGAACATAAATTAAATACCTATTGTAATATTTGCTAATTAATATAATCGTCTAGTGTTTGTAAAAAAAAAAATGTACCTACGAATCCACTACTAGTGTAATTAATCATTTAGTGGTGATGATTTACTACTCCGATTAATGGTAATTTCATCAACAAATCTCACTTAAGGCCGTTAACGGCGGTTTAATTTGTGAGTGATACCAAAAAATTTAGAAAATATATATGCTACGAGATCACCTTTTGTTTAATTTTCAAGATCCCGTCAAAATAAAAATAAATAAATTCTAAGACACATATAATTAGAAAATTGATATGGAGTATGTGTTGTTATGTTGTCATGTCACGTGTTCCCTTTTAAATAAATTAACACTTTTTTTTTTTGAAACAAATCTTTTAAAACAATAATTAGTAAATAACTTGATACCATGCCATTTGCAAAAAATATATATATATATATGTGTTAGAAGATAAGTCTAATAAGTGAATGCCAATTATTGATTTGATTACACAATGCTCATATAGGTCCAAACACTTGTGAACTCATATGGCTCTATGTGAGTAATTATTGTATTATTAGTGTAACTCATGGCTATAAATACAATGCCATAGAAGTAAGAGTACAATAATAACACTACAACAATTTCACCCATCTTCTTTCACTCTTTTACTCCTTTTATTAATCAAAACTTTTCTATCGGTAAATTCTTTAACACGTTATCAGCACCAGTTTTCAGTCAGGTATATTTATACCTACTTCTAAAAATTTATAACAAATAATACTATCTACTTCTAAATGTTTCGAGGAGTATGCTCTATAGTTGCCCATATTTGGGATCCTCTATAACAGAAACTCAAACATTTACTATATATACCTCAAAAACAACGGTGAAAGTTCTCTTACTTGTGAATTTACTACTATCATCTTTTGTTTATTCATGTTGATGTTTCTTTGTTTGATCCATGTTGATATTACATACTCATTTTACGTAAATTTTTATCTTAGTTATTATAATTGCTAAGTAGTAGCTTTGCATGCATATTATTATTAACTAGATTAACAAAAAGATGCAGCCTTTTATACTTATTATTTTTCTTACTTTTACATACTTTTTGTGTTTCTTTCCGTTTTCGAACTCATGATCTTTTATAGATATTAGGGCTCTCGAACCACTATGGCTTGCATTCCCAGTGTGATAACCTTTTACAATTATAAATATATATATATGGACCATAATTTTATGCCAGTACGTTAGACTATTATATGATATTTTTACAGTTGCACAGAACAGTAACGGATAAACCTACCTCTATAAAAGACGGATTTTTCCCCCAATTTCACCACAAATCCCTTATCCCTTCCCACTTTTTATCCAAAAATCACCTAAAAAAAAAAAAAAATTCACCCCCTTCTTCTCCGATATGTTCCCCGACGACGGCAACCAAAACACCCAAAACACCCACAACTTCACTTTTGAGGAAGATTTAATGAAGATAAAACAATATTTCCTTCTAATTACGGCGCTTGTAATTTTATTAGTAGCAATATTAATTTTTGTCATTATGTATAAGTAAAACTCACTTATTTTGTCGTTTTAGTATATTAAAAGCTTGTTTTTGTTTTATTATGTATGTTTGTTGTTATTAATCATCATTGTATAATATTACCGTTATCATTATAACTATTGTTACTACTGTCATTGTTGTCGTTTTGCTGTTTTTTTTGCAACTAACATGATTAATTTTTGTCTAATCATATAATTACTCACAATAATAAACCAAGGGGGAGAAAAGACTATATTATTTATGGTTTATTATTATTAAATTTAATTATCACGTGTCTTATTAACTTAATTATAAATATGGAAGAACTAAACATGTGAGTTGTACATATAATTTGTTATTATAAACTAATTATCACGAAACTTGTTGTAGCTAAAATGGGAGACCTTATGAAAAGACAGTTCATCATCTTAGATTTATCTGGAAAGAAATTTATGGAATGGAAAGTGGACGCAATGATGAATTTGAAAGCTCAAGGCTTGGAGCACACTGTTAAAGAAAATAAAAGTCCCTCTGGTCAAACAACTGATACTACCACTTCTGCAATGACTGTTGCAAAACCTGTTACAGAACAAGATAAGGCAAAAGCCTTAGTGTTGTTAAGGCATCATTTACATGAAGGCCTTAAAACTGAGTACATGATGGTTGAAGATCCCAAAGAATTATGGGATTGCCTTAATGAAAGATTTGGACACCACAAAAGGGTGCTCCTTCCTAAGGCATTATTTGACTGGACAAATTTACGGTTCCAGGATTTCAAATCTGTAATTGATTATAATTCAACCATACATGAGATAGTGTCTATATTGAGATACTGTGATCATCCAGTTTCGGATGAACAGATGATTGAAAAAACACTCACTACCTTTCATGCAAGTAACATACTGTTGCAAGAACAGTATCGTGAAAGAGGTTTTAAAAAGTTCAATGAATTAATGAGTGTATTGCTTGTTGCGGAACAAAATAGTGAACTTTTGTTGAAAAATCATAACCTGAGACCAACTGGGTCTTTGGCCACTCATCATGAGGCAAATGCAACAAATTCCTATCCACCCGAGTCAAATGCTACAAGAAGAGGTGGACGTGGAAATTACAATGGCCGTGGAAAAGGCCGTGGAAATTATCGCGGACGAGGCCGAGGACGTGGTAGAAACAATTTTCAAAGAAACAGTAATTTCAAAAATTTTGAAAAACAGAAGGGACAGTCATTTGGAAGCCACAAACAAACTCTTTCAAAAGGAAAAGACACATGTTACAGATGTGGCATGACAGGACATTGGGGACGTACTTGTCGTACGGCCAAACATTTGGTAGACCTTTACCAGGCTTCTGTAAAAGGCAAAGAGAAAAATGCAGAAGCAAATTATGTTAATGAAGAAAATGCTCCATGTCCTACCCTTGATGTGTCCGATTTCTTCATGGACAATGCTGAAACTGGGAATGATTTCATTCTTGGAGAAAACAACAATGCTTAGGTTCCCCATCTACTAATGTAACATATGCTATGTTTTAATATATTTTCTTAGTTCCCGGTATTTTAAATTTCTAGTCATGTACTTTAAATCTTTATCATCAATAAAAGTTTGTATGATATTATTCTAAACTAATCTTAAATTTATTTTATGAAGATATGGATCTACCTGAAGTTAGTTCCGAATATCAATGCCTTTTGGACAGTGGAACAACACATACTATCTTAAAAGATAGAAAATATTTTTCACAACTAAAGTTGTTTCAAGCAAATGTAAACACCATTTCCGGGTCAGCTAAATTAATTGAAGGATCTGGAAAGGCTTGTATAATGCTTCCAAATGGAACAAAATTAATAATCAATAATGCTTTATATTCGAGTAAATCTCGAAGAAATCTCATAAGCCTTAAAGATGTATGCCAAAATGGCTATCATCTAGAAACAATGACGACAGATCAAAAAGAGTATATATGCCTCACGGCAGAAAAACATGGCAAGAAATATATATATGAGAAATTGTCAGCATACTCTTCGGGGTTATACCGTATAAACATACGACCCGTGGAAATCAATATGATATCTAACCAGAAGTTAGATGACAAACATTTGATTATTTTATGGCATGATCGTTTGGGACATCCAGCAACTGGGATGATGCAAAGAATAATAGCACATTCAGTTGGACATTCAATAAGAAATGTCAAAATTCCTCGATCAGATGAATTAACATGCTTTGCATGTTCACTCGGCAAATTAGTAATAAGGCCATCTATTAAAAAAGTTGCTACTGAATCCCCAAAATTCTTGGAAAGAATTCAGGGAGATATTTGTGGGCCAATTAATACGGCATGTGGACCATTTCGATATTTCATGGTTTTAATTGATGCTTCTACACGATGGTCACATGTCAGTCTGCTTTTAAGTAGAAATGTTGCCTTAGCAAAATTACTTGCCCAAATCATCAAATTAAGAGCATAATTCCCAGATCATACAATAAAGAAAATAAGACTTGACAATGCTTGGTAATTTACATCCCAAACATTTAATGATTATTGTATGTCAATTGGAATTGATGTTGAACACCCAGTAGCTCATGTTCATACACAAAATGGTCTAGCTGAATCACTAATTAAGAGATTACAATTGATTGCAAGACCATTATTAATGAGGTTAAGATTGCCATCATCTGCTTGGGGACATGCTATTATACATGCAGCAGCGCTAATTAGATTGAGACCTACAGCTTATCATAAATTCTCACCACTACAACTTGTTTGTGGTCGAGAACCAAGTATCTCACATCTAAAAATCTTTGGTTGTGCTGTATATGTTCCCATTGCTCCACCCCAACGAACAAAAATGGGTCCACAAAGAAGGCTGGGAATTTATGTCGGGTTTGAATCTCCCTCTATAATTAAATACCTTGAACCATTGACTGGTGACTTATTTACGGCTAGATTTGCGGACTGTCACTTTAATGAAACAGTATTCCCAGCCTTAGGGGGAGAGAAAGTGGACCCACATAAGAAAGAAATTGAACTCATTTGGAATGCAACACAACTGTTGATGTTAGACCCACGAACAAATATGTGTGAACAAGAAGTTAAGAAAATTGTTCATTTACAAAGTGTTGCAAATCAATTGCCCGATGCATTTGTAGACACAAAGAAGGTGACAAAATCACATATACCAGCAGAAAATGCCCCTGCACGTATTGAAATCCCAACTGGTAATAAGGCCATAGAAAATGAATCTCAGGCACGCAGAAAGCGTGGAAGACCACTTGGTTCAAAAGATTCTAAGCCAAGGAAACTAAAAAGATTGGATGGAATAGAAAATGAGACTAATAATGTTCCCCCGTCAGAAGGTCAAGAAAGACCAAATGTGGATGAAAGTAAAGAAAATGATGATAATCCAAAAGGGGACGAACAAGAAGACAACCCTACGGGGAATGAACAAGATGTTCAAAACATCGATAACAATGAAATTTCAATGAATTACGTCTCTACAAAGACTCAGTGGAATAGGAAAGATGTTATCGTTAATGAAACATTTGCAAATTCCATCGCAATCGACATCGTGTCTGATGAAAATGATGTTGAACCAAGAACTGTAGAAGAATGTCGACGTAGGAGTGATTGGCCAAAGTGGAAGGAGGCAATGCTGGCTGAGTTAAAGTCACTTGAAAAACGAGAAGTTTTTGGGAAAATAACCCTTACACCAGCAGGTGTAAAACCCGTTGGATACAAATGGGTATTTGTAAGAAAACGTAATGAGAAAAATGAAATAGTTAGATACAAGGCAAGACTTGTAGCCCAAGGATTTTCTCAAATTCCAGGGATTGATTATGAAGAAACATATTCTCCAGTGGTTGATGCAACTACATTAAGATTTCTGGTAAGTTTGACAGTCACAAAAGGACTGCAAATGCGATTAATGGATGTAGTGACTGCGTATTTGTATGGGTCACTCGATACGGACATTTACATGAAAGTCCCCGAAGGACTAAAACTACCAGAAAACCACAAGCCTAGACAATTGCTTTCCATAAAACTTAAAAGGTCACTTTATGGATTGAAACAATCTACAAGGATGTGGTATAACCGTCTCAGTGAATACCTTATGAGAGAAGGGTTCAAGAACAACCAAATTAGTCCCTGTGTTTCTTAAAGCGATCACAATCAAGATTCGCTATTATTGCAGTTTATGTTGATGATTTAAATATCATCGGAACCCCAAATGAACTCGAGAAAACTGCAAAATACTTGATGAAAGAATTTAAGATGAAAGAACTTGGGAAAACTAAATTTTGCCTTGGACTACAAATTGAGCACTTGAGTCATGGCATTTTTGTCCATCAATAAAACTATACAGAAAGAGTTCTGAAACGTTTCTTCATGGACAAAGCAACCCCAACCAACTTCCCAATGGTTGTTCGTTCTTTGAATATGAAAAATGATCCATTCAGACCCCGAGAAGAAAATGAAGAGATTCTGGGTCCAGAAGTACCATACTTAAGTGCAATTGGAGCCTTAATGTACTTAGCTAACAATACTAGACCCGACATAACTTTCTCTGTGAATTTGTTAGCCAGGCACAGCAATGCATTAACATATAGGCATTGGAAGGGAGTTCGACACTTACTCCGGTACCTACGAGGGACACAAGACCTTGGTTTATATTACCAACCCAAACAAGATGCTGCTCTCATTGGGTATGCAAACGCTGGATACTTATCAGATCCTCAAAATGCCAAGTCACAAAATGGATATGTACACTTATGGCGGCACTGCAATATCATGGAAATCAACAAAGCAGACATTGACCGCGACATCATCAAATCATGCAGAGTTGATAGCCCTCTATGAAGCAGGACGGGAATGTGTGTGGCTGAGGTCGATGATCAGTAATATCCAAAAGGAGTGTGGAATGAACCCAATAACAGAAGACCCAACCATCATCTTTGAAGACAATACAACATGTATCGCTCAAGTAACTGAAGGATATATTAAAGGAGATAAAACGAAACATATTGCCCCAAAACTGTTCTTCACACATGATCTGCAAAAGGATGAGGAAATAAATATCCAGCAAATTCAGTCTTGTGAAAATCTTGCCGACCTTTTCACCAAATCACTTCCTTCGAAGAAATTTGAACAGTTAGTTCACAAAATCGGAATGCGACATCTTCGTGAACTATGCTGAGATCAGGGGGAGTATTATATGTACTGCACTCTTTTTCCCTTCGATCAGGTTTTTATCCCACCGGGTTTTTCCTGACAAGGTTTTTAACGAGGCAGTATACCAAAGCATATAATACAATAATATTGGTGTACTCTTTTGGCTATGGGTCTTATCCCATAAAGTTTTACCTAACAAGATTTTTAGTGGCATTCAAGGGGGAGTGTTAGAAGATAAGTCTAATAAGTGAATGCCAATTATTGATTTGATTACACAATGCTCATATAGGTCCAAACACTTGTGAACTCATATGGCTCTATGTGAGTAATTATTGTATTATTAGTGTAACTCATGGCTATAAATACAATGCCATAGAAGTAAGAATACAATAATAACACTACAACAATTTCACCCATCTTCTTTCACTCTTTTACTCCTTTTATTAATCAAAACTTTTCTATCGGTAAATTCTTTAACAATATGGATTATTTTTCATCACGAAAATTGAACAAAATTGTAAAGTTGGAAGTTACGTGACCAATTCCTAATCCCTACAAATTAAAGTCATCTTCTATAGTACTACTCTACTATGGAATTTATAAAGTCTATTTTTTATTTTTCTTCTTATTGAGTTATTTCTTATAAAAATAGCACCAGTCCATTTTTAATCTTGCTTCTTTACAACTTTATTTCAGTCTTGCTTCTTTACAACTTAATATTATTATTTCAAAATTTAAATTTTATTAGACTATATCTATAAACTCCTAATATCCCCTTAAGGAAATTTTCTTTGTACCAATTAAGCTGCATCCCGTCTACAATATAAAAGACACAAAAATTAAACAATAAATGCAAGAAGGATCACACAAAATGGTCCGACAATCTCTGTATGTGGAGATATGGTTTTTTTCAGGTGTGTTGGTCTAGACATTTGGATTGTTTGAAGACAACAAAATTATTGCACTTCAAAATAAATTTAAAAAAAAAAAAAGAAAAGATAATGAAACTTGTTTAATTTCTTAATTTTGAAGAAGAAAAAAAATACACAAAAGTTAGATAAAGGGTACAAAATTTGACAAATTGTATACATATAAATTTGCGTTCTAATTAAGAAATTTCACCAATAAAATAATTGTTGGGTTTTGCAATAAAATTGTACCGAGTAGTTGTGTAGTTTATTGTACATCAAACTAAAATTTTGTGCTTGGTAGAAAAAAGAAAAAAAAAAAACCAAAGGTCACGACTAAAATTAAATAAAGGTGGGCACCACCACTGTAAAGTTACAACATACACAATTCCTCGAACACGTTTCTCACTCATATATTTACCAACTCACCTTCCTCACATTTTCTCACTCTCATTTCATCACTCATTTTCTCAGATTATGTATTTGGAGGATTTGGATGAAAGTGAGAGAAAGAGTAGACTAAGCCAAGATGATATTAATTCCACGTATTTGTCTAAGTCTCTCAAAATGTTGATTGGGAATTCAATTTCTCCAACGAGTCAGGCGTTTTCATGGGTTTTACCAGCAATGTACGGCTTGAGATTGTGGGAGGAAGATGAGTCTCCAATCCCCCTTGCATTAAACTTATTTACGCATTAACAAATTACGTGAAATTATTTATAAGGTAACAAATTATGTGTAACAAATTACGTAAATATTATATTGCACATAGTTAACTCATACTATTTGCAATATAATACACAAGATAATATCCAATTTAAGTAATGTATCAATAATTTGTGTCGTGTTATATGAAAAAAGTATTAAGCTTGTTAATTAATTTTCGAATAAAATAATTGTTTTTTTCTTAGGTGATTTGGAATGTGTAAACTTTGTGTGGGAATCTCAACACTAACTCGATCTATTTAATTAAATGTCTCATGCAATGTTATGTGATGACCATTTTAATTAAACATGTTGATAATCCTTGACATTTTGATGAATATTTGTCAAAAAGTCAGTTAAAGTTCTTCGTATTTTGGGCAGTTCCAACAAGTTTGTGATTAGGAACGTCAATGATAAAATATGCAATTCACGATGGCAAGAATTCTCATTTGAAAGGTCATTAGCTGAAAGGTTGAATACAGTATCCAAAGACCTACATTTAAAATAATGTAGTTAAATCATCATATCAACCCCATTATCCAGATCTAATTAAGGCAAACTTGAAAAGGGAAAAAAAACAAAATTCCAGAAACTTTATTAAAATCTCTTATTTTAACAAAATCTCAACGTGTTAAAGTCCCATTCTTAGTTATTGATTTTTTTTTTCAAAAAAAAAAAAAAAAACTTGCTTTCTTGTTGCAATGCAAGGGGGACGGGAGACTCGTCTTCCTCCCACAATCTCAAGCCGTACATTGCTGGAAAAACCCATGGAAACGCCTGACTCGTTGGAGAAATTGAATTCCCAATCAACGTTTTGAGATACTTAGACAAATACGTGGAATTAATATCATCTTGGCTTAGTCTACACTTTCTCTCACTTTCATCCAAATCCTCCAAATACATAATCAAAGAAAATGAGTGATAATGAGAGTGAGAAAATGTGAGGAAGGTGAGTTGATACCATGCCATTTGCAAAAAAATAAAAATAAAAAAATATATGGATTATTTTTCATCACAAAAAATTGAACAAATATTGTAAAGCTGGAAGTTACGTGACTAATTCCTAATTCCTACAAATTAAAGTCATCTTCTACAGTACTACTCTACTATGGAATTTATCCTTTTTCAATCTTGCTTCTTTACAACTTTATTTCAGTCTTGTTTCATTACAACTTTATATTATTATTTCAAAATTTAAATTTCATTGGACTATATCCATAAAATCCTAATAGCCCCTTAAGGAAATTTTCTTTGTACCAATTAAGCTGCATGCCGTCTACAATATAAAAGACACAAAAATTAAACAATAACTGCAAGAAGGATTACTTGAAATGGTCCGGTAATCTCTGTATGTGGAGATATGGTTTTTTCAGGTGTGTTGGTCTAGACATTTGGATTGTTTGAAGACAACAAAATTATTGCACTTCAAAATAAATTAAAAAAAATAAAAAAAAGAAGTAATGATAATGAAACTTGTTTAATTTCTTAATTTTGAAGAAGAAAAAAGATCCACAAAAGTTAGATAAAGGGTACAAAGTTTGACAAATTGTATACATATAAATTCGTGTTCTAATTAAGAAATTTCACCAATAAAATAATTGTTGGGTTTTGCAATAAAATTGTACCGAGTAGTTGTGTAGAGTATTGTACATCAAACTAAAATTTTGTGTTTGGTAGAAAAAAGAAAAAAAAAAACCAAAGGTGGAGTGTTGAGAAAATGCCAAAAATGAAGTTCACATGAACTTTTAACACTATAATTTGTAGCTCATCACATGAACAAATTTAGGACAATAATTTGTATAAAGGTACAATTATGTAAAATATTTTAATG
Organism: Chenopodium quinoa; assembly: GCF_001683475.1. Taxonomy (NCBI): domain Eukaryota; kingdom Viridiplantae; phylum Streptophyta; class Magnoliopsida; order Caryophyllales; family Amaranthaceae; genus Chenopodium; species Chenopodium quinoa. Next base: position 2,406,226 of record NW_018743212.1, on the reverse strand, counting down.
GCAATATTTGCCTATAAATAAGTTCACTGTTTTGTGAACTAAAGAAGTAAGAAGAAAAACAATCGGATTTCCTACTTGCTCTATTTACTCTCTTCTATCTCCATTTTCATAAAATATCCAATATCACTCTATAGTTAGAAAAACTTTCATTTTTAACACGTTATTAACACCAATTCTTAGTCAGGTATATTTATACCTACTTCTCAAAATTATAACAAATAAATACTATCTACTTCTAAATGTTTTGAGGAGCATGCTCTATAGTTGCCCATATTTTTGGATCCTCTATACCAGAAACTCAAACATTTACTGTATCATATATCTCAAAACTAACGGTGAAAAATATTCTCTTACTTTGGTTTTTGTTTGATTCATGCATGTTGATATTACATACTCACCTTTTATGTAAAATTTGATTTTAGTTATTATAATTGCTTAGTAGTAACTTTGCATACATATTATTAATTAAATTGACAAAAAGATGCAGCCTTTTTATACTTATTATTTTTTTTCTTTCTTTTACGTACTTTTTGTGTTTCTTTCCGTTTTCGAACCCATGATCTTTTATAGATGTTAGGGCTCTCGGACCACTATGGCTTGCATTCCCAATGTGATAACCTTTTACAATTATAAATATTTATATTTGGATCATAATTTTGCCAGTACATTAGACTATTAAATGATATTTTTATCGTTGTACAGAATAGTAACGGATAAACCTACCTCCATAAAAGGCAGATTTTCCCCCGATTTCACCACAAATCCCTTATCCTTTCCCATTTTTTTTATCCAAAAATCACCCAAAATTTTCCACCCCTTCCTCTCCGATATGTTCCCCGACGACGGCAACCAAAACACCCACACCTTCACTTTTGAGGAAGATTTAAGGAAGATAAAACAATATTTTCTTGTAATTATGGCGTTTGTAGTTCTGTTAGTAGCAATATTAATTTTTGTCATGATGTACAAGTGAAGTTTGTTTATTTTGTCGTCTTAGTAGATTAAAAGCATGTTTTTGTTTTATTATGTTGTTTTGTTGTTATTAATCATCATTGTATAATATTACCGTTATTATTATAATTATTGTTACTATTGTTGTTGTTGTTGTTTTGCTGTTTATGCGACTAACATGATTTATTTTTGCCTAATTATATAATTACTCACAATAATAAACCAAGGGGGAGAAAAGAACTATATTATTTATGGTTTATTATTGTTAAATAAATTTAATTATCACGTGTTTTCATTAACAAACTATAAATATGGAAGAATTAAACATATGTGCAGCACATATGATTTATTACTATAAACTAATTATCACGTAATTTGTTGTAGTTAAAATGGGAGATCTTATGAAAAGACAATTCAGCATCCTAGATTTATCTGGAAAGAAATTTTTGGAATGGAAAGTGGATGCCATGATGAATTTAAAAGCTCAAGGGTTGGAGCACACTATTAAAGATAATAAAAGTCCCTTTGGTCAAACAACTGATACTACCACTTCTGCAATGATGGTCTTGTTACTGAACAAGAAAAGGCAAAAGCCTTAGTGTTACTAAGGCATCATTTACATGAAGACCTTAAAACTGAATACATGATTGTTGAAGATCCCAAAGAATTATGGGATTGCCTTAATGAAAGATTTGGATACCACAAAAGGGTGCTCCTTCCTAAGGCATTATTTGACTGGACAAATTTACGGTTCCAGGATTTCAAATCTGTAATTAATTACAATTCAACCATACATGAGATAGTATCTATATTGAGATACTGTGATCATCCAGTCACCGATGAACAGATGATTGAAAAAACCACTCACTACCTTTCATGAAAGCAACATACTGTTGCAAGAACAATATCGTGAAATAAAAGGTTTAATGAATTAATAAGTGTATTGCTTGTTGCGAAACAAAATAGTGATCTTTTGTTGAAAAATCATAATCTTAGACCAACTGGGTCTTTGGTCACTCATCATGAGGCAAATGCAACAAGTTCTTATCCACCCGAGGCAAATGCTACATGAAGAGGTGGACGTGGAAATTACAATGGTTGTGGAAATTACCGTGGACGAGGCCGAGGACGTGGTAGAAATAATTTTCAAAGAAAAAGTAATTTCAAAATTCTGAAAAACAGAATGGACAGTCATCTAGAAACCACAAACAAACTCCTTTAAAAGGAAAAGACACATGTTATAGATGTGGCATGACAGGACATTAGGGACATACTTGTCATACGGCCAAACATTTGGTAAACCTTTACCAGGCTTCTGTAAAAGGCAAAGAGAAAAATACAAAAACAAATTATGTTAATGAAGAAAATGCTCCATGTCCTACCCTTAATGTGTCCGATTATTTCATGGACAATGCTGAAATTGGAAATGATTTCATCTTTGGAGAAAATAACAATGCTTAGATAACTCATCTGCTAATGTAGTATATACTATGTTTTAATGTACTTTCTATTATGTACTGTATTTTAAATGTCTAGTCATGTATTTTTAATTTCTATCATTAATAAAAGTTTGTATGATATTATTCTAAACTAATCTCATATTTATTTTATGAACATATGGATTTGCCTGAAGTTGGTTCCGAATATCAGTGCCTTTTGGACAGTGGAACAGCACAAACTATCTTGAAGGATAGAAAATATTTTTCACAACTAAAGTTGTTTCAGGCAAATGTAAACACTATTTTCGGGCCAGCAAAATTAATTGAAGGATCTGGAAAGGCTTGTATAATGCTTCCAAATGGGACAAAATTGATAATCAATAATGCTTTATACTCGAGTAAATCTCGAAGAAATCTCATAAGCTTTAAAGATGTACGCCAAAATGGCTATCATTTAGAAACAACTACAACAGATGAAAAGGAGTATATATGCCTCACGGCAGAAAAACATGGCAAGAAACATATTTATGAGAAATTGCCAGCATATTTTTCGGGGTTATATCATATAAACATACGACCCGTGGAAATCAATATGATATCTAACCAGAAGTTAGATGACAAACATTTGATTATTTTATGGCATGATCGTTTGGGACATCCAGCAACTGGGATGATGCAAAGAATAATAGCGAATCTAATTGGACATTCAATAAGAAATGTCAAAATTCCTCGATCAGATGAATTAACATGCTTTGCATGTTCACTCGGCAAATTAGTAATAAGGCCATCTATTAAAAAAGTTGCTACTGAATCCCCAAAATTCTTGGAAAGAATTCAGGGAGATATTTGTGGGCCAATTAATACGGCATGTGGACCATTTCGATATTTCATGGTTTTAATTGATGCTTCTACACGATGGTCACATGTCAGTCTGCTTTTAAGTAGGAATGTTGCCTTTGCAAAATTACTTGCCCAAATTATCAAATTAAGAGCATAATTCCCAGATCATACAATAAAGAAAATAAGACTCGACAATGCTGGAGAATTTACATCCCAAACATTTAATGGAATTGATGTTGAACACCCAGTAGCTCATGTTCATACACAAAATGGTCTAGTTGAATCACTAATTAAGAGATTACAATTGATTGCAAGACCATTATTAATGAGGTCAAAATTGCCATCATCTGCTTGGGGACATGCTATAATACATGTAGCAGCACTAATTAGATTGAGACCTACAGCTTATCATAAATTCTCACCACTACAACTTGTTTGTGGTCGAGAACCAAGTATCTCACATCTAAAAATCTTTGGTTGTGTTGTATATGTTCCCATTGCTCCACCCTAGCGAACAAAAATGGGTCCACAAAGAAGGTTGGGAATTTATGTCGGGTTTGAATCCCCCTCTATAATTAAATATCTTGAACCATTGAATGGTGACTTATTTACGGCTATATTTGCCGGCTGTCACTTTAATGAATCAATATTCCCAGCCTTAGGGGGAGAGAAAGTGGACCCACGCAAGAAAGACATAGAACTTATTTGGAATGCAACACAACTGTTGATGTTAGACCCACGAACAAATATGTGTGAACAAGAAGTCAAGAAAATTGTTCATTTACAAAGCGTTGCAAATCAATTGCCTGATGCATTTGTAAACACAAAGAAGGTGACGAAATCACATATATCAGCAGAAAAATGCTCCTGCACGTATTGAAATCCCAACTAATAATAAGGCCATTGAGAATGAATCTCAAGCACGCATAGAGCGTGGGAGATTACTTGGTTCAAAAGATTCTAAACCAAGGAAATTGAAAAGATTGGATGGAATAGAAAATGAGACTAATGATGTTCCTCCGTCAGAAGGTCAAGAAAGACCAAATGTGGATGAAAGTAAAGAAAATGATGATAATCCAAAAGGGGACGAACAAGAAGACAACCCTACGGGGAATGAACAAGATGTTCAAAACATCGATAACAATGAAATTTCAATGAATTACGTCTCTACCAAGACTCAATGGAGTAGGAAAGATGTTATCGTGGATGAAATATTTGCAAATTCCATCGCAATCGACATTGTGTCTGATGAAAATGATGTTGAACCAAGAACAGTGGAAGAATGTCGACACATGAGTGATTGGCCAAAGTGGAAGGAGGCAATGCTGGCTGAGTTAAAGTCACTTGAAAAACGAGAAGTTATCGGAAAAATAACTTTTACACTAGCTGGTGCAAAACCCGTTGGATACAAATGGATATTTGTGACAAAACGTAATGAGAAAAATGAGATAGTTAGATACAAGGCAAGACTTGTAGCCCAAGGATTTTCTCAAATTTCAAGGATTGATTATGAAGAAACATATTCTCCAGTAGTTGATGCAACTACATTAAGATTTCTGGTAAGTTTGACAGTCACAAAAGGACTGCAAATGCGATTAATGGATGTAGTGACTGCGTATTTGTATGGGTCACTCGATACAAACATTTACATGAAAGTAACCGAAGGACTAAAACTACCAGAAAACCACAAGCCTAGACAATTGCTTTCCATAAAACTTAAAAGGTCACTTTATGGATTGAAACAATCTACAAGGATGTGGTATAACCGTCTCAGTGAATACCTTATGAGAGAAGGGTTCAAGAACAACCAAATTAGTCCCTGTGTTTCTTAAAGCGATCACAATCAAGATTCGCTATTATTGCAGTTTATGTTGATGATTTGAATATCATTGGAACCCCAAATGAACTTGAGAAAACTGCAGAATACTTGATGAAAGAATTTGAGATGAAAAACCTTGGAAAAACTAAATTTTGCCTTGGATTGCAAATTGAGCACTTGAGTCATGGTATTTTTGTCCATTAGTCAAACTATACAGAAAGAGTTTTGAAAAGATTCTTCATGGACAAAGCAACTCCAATCAACTTCCCAATGGTTGTTCGTTCTTTGAATATGAAAAATAATCCATTCAGACCACGAGAAGAAAATGAAAAAATTCTGGGTCCAGAAGTACCATACTTAAGTGCAATTGGAGCCCTAATGTACTTAGCTAACAACACTAAACCCGACATAGTTTTCTCTGTGAACTTGTTAGCCGGGCACAACAATGCACCAACATATAGGAATTGGAAGGGAGTCCGACACTTACTCCGGTGCCTACGAGGAACACAAGACCTTGGTTTCCATTATCAACCGAAACAAGATGCTGCCCCCATTGGGTATGCCGACACTGGATATTTATCGGATCCTCAATATACAAAATGGATATCTGTTCACTTTGGCAGCACTGCAATATCATGGAAATCAACAAAGCAAACATTGACTACGACATCCTCAAATCATGCAGAGTTGATAGCCCTTTATTAAGCAGTACGATTGTGTATGGCTAAGGTCGATGATTAGTAATATCCAAGAAGAGTGTGGAATGAAAGCAATAACAGAAAATCCAACCACCATCTTTGAAGACAATACAACATGCATCTCTCAAGTAACTGAAGAATATATTAAGGGAGATTGAACAAAACATATATCCCCAAAACTATTCTTCACACATGATCTGCAAAAGGATGGGGAAATAGATATCCAGCAAATTCAGTCTTGTGACAACCTTGCCGACCTGTTCACCAAATCACTTCCTTCCAAGAAATTTTAGCAATTAGTTCACAAAATTGGAATGCGACATCTTCGTGAACTATGCTGAAATCAGGGGGAGCATTATATGCACTGCACTCTTTTTTTCCTTCGATCAGGTTTTTATCCCAATAGGTTTTTCCTGACAAGGTTTTTAATGAGGCAGTATATTAAGCATATAATATTTTTCTTTAAGACAACCCATACCCCATTTCATGTGAACATTCAAGGGGAAGTGTTGAGAAAATGCCAAAAATGAAGTTCACATGAACTTGTAACACAATAATTTGTAGCTCATCACATGAACAAATTTAGGACAATAATTTGTATAAAAGTACAATTATGTAAAATATTTTAATGGCAATATTTGCCTATAAATAAGTTCACTGTTTTGTGAACTAAAGAAGTAAGAAGAAAAACAATCGGATTTCTTACTTGCTCTATTTACTCTTTTCTATATCCATTTTCATAAAATATCCAATATCATTCTATAGTTAGAAAAACTTTTCATTTTTAATGGAATGACTATTATTGAAAATTTTCCTATAACTTGCATTATTAAAAAACGAAAAAAAGCAGCGCCATTTTAGAGAAAGAAGAAAGAGGGGAGAGAGAAAATGGCGGCCCCAGAGAAGCCATGGAAAGCAGAGTATGCGAAATCAGCGAGGGCTGCTTGTCGAACTTGCAGGAGCAACATTGCTAAAGAAATTCTTCGTTTTGGAAAAATGGTTCAATCTCCACATTTTGATGGTTTCATGCCTGTAATTATTCTACTTTTTCTCTCTTAATTTTCATAATTTATCACCTTTTATGTTTTTTTTTTTTTTTTTTTTTTTTTTTTTTTTTTTTTTTGTGGTTGTAGCTGTTTCTCTTTCTGGGTTTATGTAATTTTGCCCCAATTTTTGAGGGTTGAATTCCAAATTTGAGGTGAATTCTTGTAAATTTTGATTCTCATTTGGAAAAAAATATAAAATAAAATGGGAAAAGGGTTTCTGGAATAATTTTTTTGGGAATTATTGAAATTGAATTAAGTGGGTAATTGTGGACTCACTGCAATGTTCTTGTTTTCAGGTTAGTGATTGAATTGTATTATGATGGATTTTGCATTGTTATTAGCGATATGGTCTTATGAGTTATAAATGAGGTGATTGCATTGAATTTGTGAACTAGAACATCATGTGTTAATAAGTTGATTTTTTCTTGCTTGATTTCATCATGGTGTTTTACATGCAAACACAGGAGTGAGAGAGAAGAAATCATGACTATTAATTTGTGTTGTACTAACCAAAAAAAATTAAAAAATAATTTGTGTTGTAGTTATAGATTACTTTTATACTCTATGTGCCTAGATTTAGTTGTCACATTACGAGTTCATATTACACCATTAACATGACCATTTATTCCGGCCTTTCCGGATGGAGGGAGTACTAGTTGCAAGACGTGGACTTAGGAGTTCATTGCTCTAGGCCTATAGTTTAAGTTTTAAGTTAGAATTTTCATGTGCTGCTATAATATGATCCTTGTAAGGTGTAAACTTGGAGATTCATATCAATTCTACATGAAACTCATCACTTTTTTCCCAAAATTCTACCACCACCCTCATCATACTGAAGTGGCATTGTGGCAATCACCTTTGTGGCTAAGAAAGATAGGCAAAGGTGGTCTGAGGTGTGTGATAAATAGCTTTATTTTTTGCTAATTCTGTTAGAGTATTAATTCTGTTTCATATGGTCAGCTAGCTTGCTTGTCAATCTCTGAAGTGCTAAAAATTGCTGCGTTCTGTGGTGTTGCTTTCTGCTAGCTTCTTTGGACTTCTTTGATGACATGCACGTATTTTCTGATGACAAAGATCTACTTCCAACTGAGATGGTTTTAACTGATTATATTTTCATCATTTCCAACTCTCACATAGAAAACTTTATTTTCCAACATTATACTCTAATCTACTTTCTGAATATCAGTTTCTTATATATGTGAAGTATGAGATGTTGTGCGTCATTGCTGGTTGAAACCAACTTCAACTACTATTCTCTTTAAGGCTGTTACATCACGTGCTATTTGTGTGTGTGTTTTTTTAATGATCCGGCTTTCAAATGTTAAGCGGATTTATTTTCCTTTTCATTTTATAAAAGAGTTCTAAGTTGACTGTTCTTCTTCACCAGATGTGGCACCATGCCACCTGCATAATGAAGAAAGCGAATCAGATTAAATCGTAAGTGCTTATAAAAATTAGTTGATTGGAAAATATGGCTATAATTGGAACAACCTTATTTTTTTAGATTGATTGCTGAAGTTGTGATTGAGTTTAGCACCCTTCTTTCTTTATCAGCATTGATGAAATCGAAGGCATTGAATCTCTTAGATGGGAAGATCAGCAGAAAATCAGAAAGTATGTAGATAGCAATGGACTGGATAGTAACACTGTTGCTACTGCTCCTGCGTCTGCTCCTGCAGCATATGGTATTGAAGTGTCCCAAACTTCTCGTGCGACATGCAAGAGCTGTAGCCAAAAGATAATCAAAGGAGAGGCGAGTATTACATTCCAGAACTAGCTGGTCTAGCTTTTAGAAGATTCTTGTGCTCTTTATCTATCGTTGTAGAAGGGTCGATATTTTCTCGCTTCCATTTAATTTTGAACTTCTCATCATAGACAGTGACCTTATATACATGTATATACAAAAATAAGTATGCAAATCCAGTGTATGTATGCATGCAAACCTTAATAGGATTGTTGGTGAGATGCTTGTGCATTACTTGAGAGTGAATCCTGACTTGTTTTGGGATCAACTTAAGTCTTTGACAAATTTAATTGAGCTCATTTAAGCATCTCAAAATAGATTGAATTATGCATATACATGTTGGAAAGTAGAAACAACTAATTAAAATCAATACATCAAATGTACTGCTGAAATAATATTTGAGTTAGTAATACTAATGATATTATGATTATATTTTTCAAATTGGTTAGTTGAAGGGATTAGTTTTGATTGTGAAATGATTTTCCTCAGTATTTTCTAACATTCAAGCAGGTTCGAATATCTGCCAAGATTGATGGCCAAGCTTCTAGAGGTTTGTCATGGTATCATGCCACTTGTTTCCTGGAGTCATTTCCTTCCACTTTGCCAGACAGATTATCTGGATGGCAAAGCCTTTCATCGAGTGATCAAGCTTCAGTCCAAGCTGCTGCTAAGGGAAAAGCTCCTTCTGCAGAGAGTGGTACTAGTTCTTCTTCAGTTATTCTTTGTTTCGTTTCTTTTTTTGTTTTCCGTATACTATATTGATAGTGTGCCGCTGCTGTTAAATCTTGTCTTTTCTTGTAATTATTGCCTGTAGGTCTAGGAAGTAGTGAAAAGTCTTTAAAAGATTCAAAAACCAGAGATGGGGCTAAGCGGAAAAATGCTGGTGGCAGTGATCAGGATGCCAAAATTGTAAAAACTGATGCTGATATGATGATCCGTAAGTGTGGCTCTCTAACTAAAGCTTTGGACAGTGGGGATGCTGCTTTGGAAAGTAGATTGGAGGCTCAGACCAGAGCGTTATGGGATCTGAAAGATGATTTAAAGAAACATGTTTCAACTGTGGAGTTGCGACAGATGCTTCAAGCCAATGAACAAAGTACATCGGGCTCAGAGCTTGACTTGAGGGACCGTTGGTAAGTTCCTTTTTAAACCTCTGCTAGTTGGTAAGATTACTATCTGTGCTGAGTTAGCTCTCAAATGCATGATTAGTAGTTCTTGAGAAATGCATGTACTTTTTTAAAAGATCTTTGACATGCCTTGCTAGCTGAGTGGGTAATTGTTGGTGATGTGGCGAGGCACAGATTTTTTTTTTTTTTTTTTTTTTCATAGTCATTACGGAGTAATGTTTAGGAAATGTGACCATAACTAATTGGAAGTCAATAATAATGACTTCATATTGGTTGCTGTGTATTAAATGTTACATCTGGTGTTGTAATAAAAATAAAATATGTGGATAGTAGTAAGTGTGTGTGTGTGTGTGTGTGTGTGCGCGTGTGTGTTTTGCACGAGTTTTAAACGTGTGTTTTTTTTCCCCTAATTTTCATTTAGTGCTGATGGCATGATGTTTGGAGCCCTCAAAAGATGCCCTATGTGTTCTGGTCATCTTTCCTTCTCTGGAGGCATGTATAAGTGCCATGGCTTTATCTCTGAGTGGAGCAAATGTTCCTACTCTACTAATCAACCTGAAAGAATCAAAGGGAAGTGGAAATTACCAGAAGAGACAGATAATCAATATCTTCTTAAGGTATGTTGTTCAAAGTTTGGTCCATGATCAATTATGAGATTTTGACGATTGTTTAATTTACTTTGAACAGTGGTTTAAGTCACAAAAGGCAGCTAAACCTGTTAGGATACTACCGCCTTCAGCTTCCAACACGTCTGCTGGAAATCATAGTGCTAATGGACAACTCAAGTCTTCTAAAGATGAAAAGTTGGAGGATCTTAGAGTTGCTATTGCTGGATTACCTAAAGAAACTGTGGTATTTTCTCCTCCCATTTATAATAGTTTACGCATTGGGAGTGTGTGTGTGTGTGTGTTTTTTTTTTTTTTTTTTTTTTTTTTTTTTTTTTTTTTTTTTTTTTTTTTTTTTTTTTTTTTTGCACACCCAAGTTTTAGCTTGCTACTGTGATTCATGTTCTTGATTTTGTCCACACTGAATGGCCGACAATGTGATACAGGAAGAATTTAGAAGCAAAATCGAAGGGGCTGGAGGCCAGGTCCATGCCAAGATCAAGAAAGGTTTTGCACCATTTTTATCTGATTGGATGTTTTAGTTGATAAAATTTTAATTATTCTCAGAAAGTTTTGGGGCACTTACTGTTTATATCGCAGATACGAATTGCTTGGTTGTGGGTGGCGGGCTTAGTGATCAACATGCTGAGCTGAAGAAAGCAAGGTACGCAGAACAGTTACAGATTGCCACTCCTTTATGCTAATTGCATGTCTTGATTAATTGCGTCACTGTTGGATAATGTATTGGCAGGAGGATGAAGATCCCAATTGTTAGAGAAGAGTATCTGGTTAACTGCATCCAAAAGCAGAAGAAGCTTCCATTTAATCTGTACAAAATGGAAGCCACTGAGGAGTCTTCTAGCATGGTTACTGTCAAAGTTAAAGGGAGAAGTGCTGTTCATGAAGCTTCTGGTCTGCAAGATTCTGGTCACATCTTAGAGGAAGGTCCCAGCATCTATAACACTATTCTAAGCCTGTCTGACCTGTCATCCGGAATTAACAGGTTGGTAAAATATGAATTTTCTTATATCTAGGCAGAGTACTATTGCCTTCAGAAGAATCCCCATTTCGGGAGTTTCTTTTGTCTTCATGTTCTTGCTAAACGGTTGACACACTTTGCAGTTGTTTCTAGCTATTTCTGTCAGCACACTTAGCAGTTGACAGTGCTTATTTTTTTTTTTTCCAGTGCTCTAATGCTCTTTACATGTTGAGTTGTTGACCTCATTGTTAATGATCAAATTTGACCTATTGGATTTAACATTATGTCTTGTAATCTTTTTCTTTGATCTTGATTTCAGCGTTGCTTTGCCTTTTAACCAAAGTTTCTCTTCATATGCTGCAGCTAATCTAACTTCTCTCTTTTTTTTTTCTTTTTCTTTTTTTTTTTTTTTTTTTTTGTGCTCTTAAAAAGTTATTATATTCTTCAAATTATACAAGATGATAAAGGTCTAGAGTGCCATGTTTTTCGGAAGTGGGGTCGAGTTGGAAATGAGAAAATTGGAAGTAGCAAAATTGAGGAAATGTCGAAATCAGATGCAATTGAAGAATTCAAACGGCTATTTCTGGAGAAAACTGGGAATCCTTGGGAAGCTTGGGTGCATAAAAAGAACTTCCGGAAGCATCCTGGACGGTTTTTTCCATTAGATATTGTACAATTACTCTGCTCTATCTCTATTATCTTCTTAAATCCATAGTGTGTAGCCGGCTGTTACAGTGTTTTTTTTTTCTTGTCATGTCTCAGGATTATGGGATCAATAAGCAGGCTCCAAAGAAGAATCTGGATGATAGTAACAGCAAACTAGCCCCTGCATTAAAAGAGTTGATTAAGATGCTTTTTAATGTGGAAACTTATAGGTTGAATTGTGATCCTAAATAGTTGTGTTCTGTTTCTTTTCCTCCCTTAAGGATTTACTTAAGTTCATTTGTACTCTGTAGAGCTGCTATGCTGGAGTTTGAGATCAACCTGTCTGAGATGCCGCTTGGAAAACTGAGCAAGAGCAATATCCAACAAGGTGTTATTGCATTGACACTACTGTATAGTTTTTAGTCAACTTTGATCAAGATAGGTTGATATACAGTAAGCTAAGGTTCTTTTGTCTGTGACTATTATCAGGTTTTGAGGCCTTGACGCAGATACAAAATTTGTTGGAAAACACGGGTCTTCAATCTTCTGTTAAAGAGAGCTTGATTGTTGATGCCAGTAATCGCTTTTTCACTATGATTCCTTCTATTCATCCTCATGTAATTAGAGATGAAGATGATTTTAAGTCAAAGGTATACCACACTCTAATGCTTTTTACCCCCTCTCTCATTGTAGATCTGTCTATTTGTTGGAGTGTTTGTATTAGGGTTTTGTTGTGAGATAAATTGTTCAACATACTTAAGTGCAGGGAAGAGATTTTTGTCTGTTATCCAGGCATATATCTGCGAAGCTTAACAGCCCCCTGTTGTTGAAAAATTAAGGGCCCCAAGTCTATAAATTTCTTTGTTGCTAAAATTTAGTTTTGGTAGAGAAACTAATCTGATAAAATATTTGTTTGATACGTGTAATTGTCTTCATTTGCTTGTTTTTTTGCTTTTTGTTTTTTTGTTTTTTGTTTTTTTTTTTTTTAAAAAACTTCCTCAATTCTCCATGCTAGGTCAAAATGCTAGAAGCACTTCAGGACATTGAAATAGCCTCCAGATTGGTGGGCTTTGATGCAGATAGTGATGAACCTCTTGATGCTAAGTATAAGAAGCTTCACTGTGATATGGTACCCTTGTCACATGATAGTGAAGATTATCGATTAATTGAGAAGTATCTTCTCACTACTCATGCCCCTACACATACGGTGGGTCAATGTTTACATAGATCTTCGAGAATTTCCTTTCATTTACGACCAACTTTTATATATTTATTATTTTTTCCGGAATACATTAGGAATGGAGCCTTGAACTGGAAGAAGTTTTCTCACTTGAGAGGGAAGGAGAGCTCGATAAGTTTGCACCTCAGCGTGAGAAGCTTGGCAATAGAATGCTCCTTTGGCATGGTAATATGTTTTCCTGTACTATATTTCATAAATTCATACTAAAGCGTTGGTAATATGCTTTATGTGGGGGCTAATCTATGACGTAATGCAAAAAAATTCTCAGGTTCCCGATTGACAAATTTTGTCGGTATCCTTAGCCAAGGACTCAGAATTGCTCCTCCTGAGGCTCCAGCTACTGGTTACATGGTTAGTCCTGCCACTTATTCATTCCATATCATCTCATGCAAACTTATTGCAGATGATGAGCAAGTTTAGCTAGAAATCCCCTGCTGTATTTCCTTGGACTGAGTTCAAATTAATTTATCTTGCAGTTTGGCAAAGGGGTTTACTTTGCTGACCTTGTCAGCAAGAGTGCACAGTATTGTTTCACTGACAAGAAAAATCCTGTGGGCTTGATGCTATTGAGTGAAGTAGCTCTCGGGCAAGTTCATGAACGCAAAAAAGCCCAGGTGAGACTATTTAAAGTTATTTTGATTGCATCTTGAGTAATAAGGGTATGTATTTTTTCCCCCTGTATGGAACAAGAGACGTGTACAAAAATTTTTGATAGACATGATGTCATGAAGCTATGTTTATGATACTATTACGATTCCTAAAAAGATGGGTATGTGTTTCAGAATGTTTTACGGACATGCCTTGATAATGTTGTCATAATTTTATTTGTTAATTCTCTTGAAGCTTTCTAGTTTCTGTATATGTATGTCTCTTAATGGTCGAGCTTTTTCCTAATTTCATTGTTATGTTTTCAAGTACATGGACAAACCTCCAAGAGGGAAGCACTCCACCAAAGGACTTGGTAAGAAAGTGCCTGATGAGGCTGGATTTGCAAAATGGCGGGATGAGGTAGTTGTGCCTTGTGGGAAACCAGTGGATTCCAAAGTTAAAACATCAGAGCTGATGTACAACGAGTATATTGTTTATGACACTGCTCAAGTAAGTCTTCAGTTATTATCATATTTTTTTTCTTCTGGTTTTAAATAGCTCCACACCATACCAAGTTCCAAATAACTTGTTTGCTTTTGAAAATGTATCATTAGAACTCTGTGTTTCTATTGCATTTTTAAATGTTCAGCTTCTTTATGCTCCATCTTAGCAACTTTCTACTCCATATTAGATCGATTTGGAACAATAATTTTGATGCACTATGATTAATAATTCTGTGTCCTACATCCTTATACTTTATCTTAACAACTCTTTTTTTAAGAGAATGACTCTTTCGGTTGAATTAACAGTATATAAATTATAGCTGTGGACCATGCTAATATAAGATGTTTTCTGGTTTTGAATATGCACATGAAAATTGGGGGTGTCTGCTGCTTAGTTTAATATGATTGACTGACTCGATCATTATCTTGTTGGGCTTATATCACATTAATCATCCAACCTCTACCTAGGGTGTTGTAACCTTCAGCAAACTGACATTGTGCTAATGATACTGATTTATGCATTTGGACTGTTTACAGGTTAAGATGCAATATTTGCTGAAGGTTAGGTTTCGCTACAAGAGATAACGAGTTACTGAGAGATCGACTTGCCACAGCTGTGTACAGTTTTAGTTTTTTGCCTTTTGATGCCCAACCGTGTAGATTTAAACTGATTTTAGTATTTTGCTACCTTCTTCAGTTGAAGATCTCATTTTGGGGCTTGTTGGAGATCTTCTTCTGTTCAGATTTCTTATAAATGTACTAAAACGATGATTAGCTCAAATCTTATCCTAGTTTGTTAATTGTTACTATTTTGTGACAATCGCTCTTATGTTCCTGAGTACTCAGCAACGTTTCAGATAAAGTTGTGCCCTCGAACATGAAGGCATCGAATAGTCTGTATAATCAAAGATCCATACAATAGAAATGTTATACCTTAAAATTAAAATTTATACTTTTACAATCTCAAGTGTCCATAATAAAACTAAATAATCTAATGCTGTCTAACCATGATCTCCTTGATTATATTTCTCAAGGATGTATAAGTACCAACTACAATAATTACTATACTTAGAACTGGAAGCAACATGATGAACACCCGCTCATTCGATCTCCGGTTATCACTCGAAATCTTAAGGTAGCATAGACATGGAATCGTGGTCGAAGCTGTAGCACCTATTAAGGCTACAACTAGAGACATGAGACTTCCAAAAAATGGAATCGCCATCGCTATGATCACTTGTGAAACAACCAAGATAGTTCTTAGAACAATTTTGAACCCCTTTTTCTTCTTATATTTTGGAAACCAACTCTCAGTTGTAGCTGCAACAGGCTCCATCATCAATGCATACCTTGACAATGGACTTATCCATGTCGTATACAACACAATTTTCGAGCTTAGCTTCTGTGTTGGAAGGTTTAATGTTATTTGAGACTGTAATGCTGAACCAAACATCATATACCCAAGTATAGCCATTGTAGCATAGCATATGGTTGCACCGAAAAATCCAATGAGTAAAACCTTATAAACACACAAACAAAAAAAAAAAAAATCGATTAATATACAACAAAAATAAGTTTTGCTCCTCACAATCGAACAAAAATAAGTTTTAATAAGTTTAGATAAACAGAACGCAGTTTAAATAAAATAAGTACCTTGAAGAAATGACGTTTCTTCATGATGGAAGCGTATAAGGTAGGAAAAATTGGGTTCGCGCTATAAGAAAACATGTACAAACTCATAGCTGTAGGAATCCCTTTCCAATTGATCAATTTACCTGTACTATGAAATCCAACACCATCAAACATACCAACCCATAAAACAGATGCAAGGATTACAAAACCTGAAATTACACCCGTGGCCGAAACGTACGCAAGAACACTTAGATCTTCTAATCAAACTGTTGGTAAAAATGCAACGGCAATAATCATAATAAAACTTTGTTTTCCACCAATATTAATCCCATGAAAATTAGTCTTAACTTTAGGGAATAAATCATGTAAATTATCACCTTCTACAATTAAGTAACCTGTTAATGCCAAATAAAGATCAATGTAAAGTATTATTGATAACATTCTTTTGCCTATTTTTCCATACGCAAATTCTCCGATTTTGGCGTATGTTTTGATCCTAGGATTGGCGTCCATACATCGTTTTGTTAATAGGCCGGCGTAACACGCTGTGCGGGAGATGCCGAAAAGCAAGATTAAGCTTAACCAACCTCTTGATGCTAGGGCATACGGCATTGATAATATACCAATTCCTAATACAAAAACATAATTAATGATTAAAAGTAAAACAACGAATAATTAATACTATGAGTCATGCATGTGAGTTTTGTGATACTATTTTATGAAATGTTAGACATAAAATTGACTGAGCGTGTCTATCATACACCTGAGTGAAATTTCAAGTGAGGTGTAAAAGATACATTCGAGTGTATAATGAAAATTTACAAATGACGAGTAAATTTACCTATATGATAACATTGAGGCCGTTGAATACCGTCTTGAAGAATGAAGTGGAGCCTTCATTTGATGGTCTAATGTTTGCCTCTACCTCCGTGAAAGGCTACTAGGTTTAGAGGAGAACCAAATAGAGGATTTTTTTTAGTTTTTGACGGCAAAAAGTGGAGGATAGGATATTATCATTGCATAGAACAGAATGAATCTTCTGTTAAAAAGCCCTAATCATTCCCTTTTTTATTTTGTATTAGAGAGGTCGTGCAATGCCAGTTTGTTTATTTGTATTTTTTCAAATAAAATATTTTATTAATATATATTTATCTAATAAACTTTGTGATATTCACTTGCTCACTACTTGAATTTTTTTATTATAAAATGAATTATTAACTTTGTTTCTCATATTTAGATAAAATTTATAATATAAAAAGATAATATTTTATTTCACAAAGTTTCATATGTAGCTGGTCATACCGTGTGGTCGGGATTACTTGGTTAAGAGTTACTTGGTTGGTTAAGGGTTACTCAATCGACCAGGGGTTACTCGGACGATCAGAGGTTACTTGGTCAGTGTTTGGGTGTTTCTCAGCCGGCCATACGATATGGCAAGCCACACAAAAAATGCGTTGATTTTATTTTTATAATTAATATAAAATTTTTGATCTAAAATAAATTGCAATTATTTTTTTTATTGGCAAAAATTAACATTTTCCTATGTGACGCTCTAAAATTAATCTCATGTGGCATAATCCTATTATAGAGTTTTAAAATTATTAATCCTACGTGGCGATTTTTTTTATTATAATCCTACATAGCGCTTTAAAAAAAACTAATTTTACGTGGCAAAATCCTATTGTAGCGTTTTAAAAATATTAATCCTAAGTGGCGCTCTATTAATTTTTTTAAAATTAAAATCCTACGTGGCGCTCTAAAAACTCGAGAAAAAACTCCCCTTTATATATATGTACTAGTTTTTTGTCTGGGCGATGCCCAGATGGTTGATAAAAGTTTAGGATAAACTTTTTTGGATTGATTGTTCAATATGATCCTATAATCCCTTTTGATAATGCAGGATATTTAGACATACTAACTGAAATATATTTTATTGAACTGAAATTATTTTTACCGAACAAAAAGTATTTTTACCAAAACAAAAATTATTTTTAATGATAAATATATTATAAATAAATCTTATTTAAAAAAACTTTTTAAACGGATTTTATGATGGAAATAGTACCGAACTAGATGAAGCCCGTGCGATGCACGGTTTGTTTGTATTTTTTAAAACAAATATTATTTGTATTCATGTGATAAAATTTTCTACTTGATTAGTTGTACATAGTATATCACTAAATGAACCCTGTGAGATGCACGGTTTATTTTTATTTTTAAAACAAATATTTTTTGTATTTATATGATAAAATTTGTTATTTCATTTGTTGTGCGTAGTATATCATTTAATATTTTTATTTTAAAGTAAATTGCGAATTTCCTCTTATTCGTTTTATATTTTTTTATAAAATTACTAATCTCAAAAGATAATATAACATATTAAATTAATTTAAACTTTAAAATCTCATTCGCCAATTTTACTTATGTGGCATTTAAATTATTTAATTCTAAAAGAATTTACAAATCTCTTATTTGATTGGCTATAACTAAAATTTATAATCCTACATGGCGCGTTATGAAAATTTTATCCTACGTGGCTCTCTAAAAACTCGGGAAAAAACTCCCCTTTATATATATTACATTAGATTTTTTTTTTCCTTTTTGGATTGTGCAACACATAAATACAATATCGGGAAAAAAAAATATAGGAATCAACACTACTTCAAGTTTTACTAAGAAGTATGCATTGCCTTCAATTTTGAAGCTTCCCACCTACTTTGGGGAGTAAATAATAACTACTCCTTTCGTCCCTTTATTTTTGCCCCATTATCATTTTTGGGGTTAAACTTTGATCATAACTTACCCTTAATCTATAAAAGATAATTTAGTCATGAATGACCTGATTAGATTCGTCTCATTGTATATTTTATTAATATGACGTTTTTATAATTTTCACGTGTATGAAAATAAAGATATATACGTTTAACACATGTCTTGGAGACCTTACACAGTCAAATAGAGCAAAAAAATAAGAATAGAGGGGACCATTGTAAATATTCAAACAAACGAGTCAACACTTGTTCATAAAAGCCCCCTATCACTTTGTACTTCAAGTCCATGCATCTCCCAAGTCCCAATAGTCAACATCTTCATTCCTTCATATTTTTTACACTAAAATATTTTAATACTCCGTATTGTATTAGCAGTGGGTTAAATACTTAGGGGTAGATGTCATTTAATTTGGGGAGATTGACCCAACAGGGGGTGAGTGGGGGTAAATAGAGTAAACTAGGTTATTAATAATTTACATTTAAGGATATATATATGAATCACATTATTTACAATTAATAATTAAAATAGTTAAAAGAATATTATTTAAGGAATGCATATTAATGAAATCTGAAGAAAAAAAATACATAGTATATAATTAGCACCAATGCTTCAAAAAATATAATTAGCACCAATGTCATCAAAATTATTATTTTAGCTTCCAACAATTAAC
Source organism: Chenopodium quinoa (assembly GCF_001683475.1). Taxonomy (NCBI): domain Eukaryota; kingdom Viridiplantae; phylum Streptophyta; class Magnoliopsida; order Caryophyllales; family Amaranthaceae; genus Chenopodium; species Chenopodium quinoa. The sequence goes on along the minus strand of NW_018743212.1, from coordinate 2,386,928 downwards.
AGTTTGTATACTAGTTTGTAGAAGCATCTATTTAATTTTTTATTCAAAATTCATAAATAGTTTTCAAATTAATAAAAATAGAGTAGTTCAGCTTTAAAAAAAAATAAAAAAATGAAGATTATGTCATTAAAGCATTTAGGCGGAAATATTTTTATGAAAAAACGACATGTGTACAAATTTAGAGAAAGATGATATCAGCATGTTTTGTTTTAGTATTAGTTAATAGATGAATTTGATGTAGAGTTAATTAAAATAGATTCCAAGAAATACATGCATAACGACAAAGTCCGTCAATCTTACGTTAATAAGTATAAAATAGCATAAAACGAGATCAATGATAGGATTTAAAATAATACGAAGTATATATGTATATAGCCTTCAGTTGAATAAATTATAGTTAAGATGAAAAAATGGTATAATAATGCTTCCTCCTTTTGGGATGAACTTTTCTCCCTCAAAAGAAAGGGTCTCCGATCTCTTTCGAAAGACAAGGATTTTTTGACCTCCTTCGAAAAACAAGGTTTATCTCCTCTTTTCGAGGGAGAATTTTCTTAGGTTTATTAATTCCATGATATTAAATCTAATGTATTGTCGTGAAACTATTTCGTTGGTGAAAAATTATGCGAGATCACAAGGGTTATCAAGCTTTTGAATACAATCGGATAAATTAGAAGGAAAACATCCTCACGGCTACCAAAGATCGTTAGATTGTCTCTCCAATAAGGCTATATTTACCAGCGATATAAGTGGGAGATGTTCCACAGTGCAAAATCTACTTGACGATCGTAGTTTTTATAAAGGAACTAATTTTTATAAAGGAACTTTTTATTTGATTCAATATCTAATGTATTTGTTAAAGTCAAATATCTTTTGTAGATGTCGTATGACTTTATATTAATGATTCAAAAAAAAAGATGAAAAAAATGGTTGAACAACATTTATATCATTAGCTAATTATTGGTTAAGTGAAAATTTTAGCTAATTTGGATATTCATAAGTGAAAATTTTAATGATTATAATTATATTGTGTATCGGAGATCATAATAAAACCAAGTGAGTTGAATTTTAGAAGTAATTAATGTAGATTTTAAAAAATTCTTCACAACTTTTGATAGTATGTGTGTGTTCATACTAGGAACACTTTGAAATCAAAAGACCGTACTAGTACAGAGTACATTTTATTTTACGGATTTTTCATGAAATACCACTGAGTTTTTCCAAAATTCACCATATACCACACAAAATTTTTTAATTCACCATATAGCATTGAGTTTTTGGTAAATGTCACAAAATACCATTATGACTAACGGACGTTAACACCGTTTAAGGCTAATAATGCCACATGGCAGCTTGCGATTGGTTCCCTTCTAAATTATTTAATTTAAAAATAATTATTTAATTAATTATCAAATAAAAAAAATAAAAACCAAAAAATAACAAAAAAAAAAAAAGTTAAAATATTTTTTTGTAAAATAAAAAACCCAACCCTTCTTCCACCCAGCCAGCCACCAGCCCCCCTACCGGCGCCAAGCAACCCCACCCCCGGCCGACAACGCCTAGCCTCTCTCCTCCCCTCATTCCTCCCAACACCAGCGCCTGACCCCTTTCTCTTCCTTTCCCTGAACGCCGGCCAACCTCCATTGTACTCTCCTCCACCTACCCCCTTTTTGTTCCCCCTCCTACAACATCAGCCTTCGTCGGCCAAAACCAACCCAAGCCCGCAGACCCACACCGACACCCACCTCAAAACAACCGTACCCACCTCGAATCCCCACCCTAACCACCAAAATATCACCATACCCACCCCAAACCCGACCTTAATCTTCGAAATCCACACGAAAAATCCGCCCTAAAAACCCAACACTCACCCGTAAAAAGCCCTTACCCATAATTTCCTAAAAAAAAATAGAGAGAGCAAAAGGGATCGTCGGTGGGTGTTTAGGTTTCGTGGGATGGTGGGTTGGCCTGAAATAGTCGAAAAGGGATAGGGAAGGGGGTTTTGAGTGAAGTGGCTGGAATCGAAAAGAGGAGGGCAAGGGGTTTTGGGTGGGTGGCCAGAATCGAAAAGGGGAGGGGAAGGGGGTTTTGGGTGGGGTGGCCAGAATCGAAAAGGGGAGGGAAGGGGTGGAAGGCCGCCGGCCTCCGGCGCGCCTGTCGTTTCTGGCCTCGGCGGCAAGGGGTTTGGCGGTGAGGTGGCCGGAATGGGCTGGCTGGTGGTGGTGGTGGGATGGTGGCAAGCTGGCAGCAATTTTTTTTTTTTTTTTTTTTATAATAATTTTTGTTATTTTTTATTATTTTTTGTTATTTTTTGGTTTTTATTTGATAATTAATTAAATAATTATTCTAAAATTAAATAATTTAGAAGGGGGCCAATCACAAGCTGCCAGCCTGCCACGTAGCATTATTAGCCTTAATGACTAACGGTGTTAACGTCCGTTAGTCATTAATGGTATGTTGTGACATTTACCAAAAACTCAGTGGTATTTGGTGTATTAAAAAATTTTGTGTGGTATATGGTGAATTTTCAAAAAACTCAGTGGTATTTCATGAAAAATCCATTTATTTTATATAGAAACCACGTGTCCATTCTACAACAATACATATAGATAGAGATATAGAGATCATCACACGTTATAATTTGTTAAAACGACATTCATTGCTACTAATGCAGGTAGCTAGGAAATCGTTGTTGCAACTCGTAAATTTTCACTTACAAAAACCGTCAACGCAGTGCACGGCTGCACCACAGCAAAAACCCTTACCGAATCCACATGTTTCACCCTTGAAGTTACTGAATCAATGTATAGTATTATTGATAACACTCTTTTGCCTATTTTTCCATACGCAAACTCTCCGATTTCGGCGTATGTTTTGATCCTAGGATTCGCATCCATACATTGTTTCGTTAATAAGCCGGCGTAACACGCTGCTCCGGAGATGCCGAAAAGCAAGATTAAGCTTAACCATCCTCCTGATGCTAGGGCATACGACATTGACAATATACCAATTCCTAATACAGCATAATAATGATTAAAACGGATAATATTTAATTAGCAAGGCTAAAATGTGAGAATTTAATGACACTCTTTTTTAAAATGTTAGCGTGTCTATTATACATCTGAGTGTAATTATAATTTCAGGTGAGTTATAAAGTAACATTTGAGTGTATAATGAAAATTTACAATGGACGAGTAAAATTTACCTATGATGACATTGAGGACATTGAATACCGTCTTGGAGAATGAAGTGGAGCCTTCATTTGAGGGTCTAATGTTTTCCCCTACCTCCATCAAAGGCTACTAGGTTTACAGGAGAACCAAATAGAGGAATTTTTTTAGTTTTTGACGGCAAAATGTGGAGGATCGTTGGATGATATCCTATGCTCGAGGATAGGATATGTCATTCTCATCGAATTTTCAGTTTTTTTTAAAAAATATTTTCATAATTAATTTCCAATTACAAAAACATTTTAAAATGAAAAATCATTTTAAAAAAGTTTGACAAACAAAAAAAGTCATAAATTGGCCAATAAAGATGAAATATAGTGATAGTCATTCGGATGACTACCATAGTACCATAGAAACATCTAACTAATCACGAATTCTGTCTCTAAAAAGGCGGGTGTACATTAATTTATTGTAAGACGGATTAAAGTTATCTTAAAAGTATTTAAAGTTACCCTTTACACTACAAAAATTATTATTTTTCTAGTAATAAATTGGATAATTTTATATTACAAAAAACTTATAATGTATTAGACTAATCATATTAGCCTTTATAGTATGCAATCATGAATCTATAAGAAATTACACCTTAAAATAAAATTCAAACCAACGACAAATTAAAATTTACCCTTTAAGGGAATAAAGTTACAATAAAAATAGTTAAAATTACCCTCAAACTGAACGTCTTACAATAAAATTAACGTACACCCGCCTTACGCACAAGACTTATTGCAAAATAATTAACATGTGAAGTTTTGATAGATTTTTCTCAATCAATATAAATTTCCAAAATTCTAACTTTTAATAATATGTGGTATCCATAATTCACTATATCATATCACTAATAAATTAAGCCGGTCTCGTAGCCAGACCACGAGACAACGACACTTGGCATTCCAATTTTTCGCCAAGTGTCACGCCATGTCGGCGACAAATAGGTATTACTATGACACATATGATGCTAAGTAAGTGAAGTTTGGATAGATTTTTAAAGATAAAAATGATGTATAGAGTTTTATTATCGATATACTTCTAATATTTCATATATACAAAATTAATCATAACTTTAAATAAATATCTTATAATTCGGTACTATTTACATCATAAAATGCGTTTTAAAAAGTTCTTTAAAATAAGATCCATGTATAATATATTTAATTTATTTACAAAAATAATAGAGAATCAGTAAAAATAAGTTTTAATCATGAAAAATAATTTCTGTTTTGGTAAAAATACTTTTAGTTCAGTAAAAATAATTTCAGTTCAATAAAATATATTTCAGTTCAGTATGTCTAAATATTTTGCATTATCAAAAGGGATTATATGATCGTATTTAACATTCAATCCAAAAAGTTTATCCTAAAATTTTATCAATCATCAGGGTATCGCCCGCACACAAAACTAGTTAATGATTAAAGTTGCGTATTAGAGGTCCTGAAAAAATAAATCAAGTGAGTTGAACTTTTTTTTTTAATTTTTGTTTGAAACACAAGTGAATCGAACTTTTAATAACAGGGATAATTAATATAGATTTTAACAAATTATTCACAATCAATGACCAGAAGGTTTTACAAAATATGGCTAGCAATTTCTTTCGTGACATTTTCACCTCTAAAATTACCAATATTGATCATGCTAGTCTGTCCAAGTTTAATTTTCCAAAATTTATAGATCCCCAAAAGGCTGAAGCTTTAGGCAGCATTCCCTCCTCTGCTGAAATTAGGGATAATCTTCTTGATATGAATTCCATTAGCTCCCCCGGTCCGGATGGCATTCAAGCTATTTTCTACCAAAAAAATTGGGACTCTATAGGTTGTAGTATCACCAATTATATTCAAGATTGTTTTAGGAATGGTAATATTACTAAGGATATTAATGATTCCTATCTTTGCTTAATTCCTAAAAATGAGAATCCTGCTACTATGTCGGAATTTAGGCTTATAGGTGTTTGTAATACTATTTACAAATTGATCACTAAGTGCATTTCTAGTTGATTTAAACCCCTAATGGAGTCTTTGATCTTCCAATCTAGTTTCATCCCTAATCGATCCATCGACGAGGAATATCATTATTATTAAAGGAGTGGCTCATTTTTTTAATAAATGTACTAAAAAAACCAACATTATGGCCCTTAAAATTGATCTCTCAAAAGCTTTTGATAGTATAGAATGAAGTTTTATGGAGAATACTCTTAGATCCATAAACCTCCCCAATAATATAAATCATTTTATTCTTAATTGCATTAGGACACCTAATATCTTGGTGCTTTGGAATGGTCAATCACGAAGTCTTTCAAACCTTCTAGGGGAATAAGACAAGGAGAACCCCTTTCTCCCTATATCTTTGTTCTTTGTCTTGATCGTCTCTCTTGCATGATTCAACAAAAAGTTAGTGATAAAGTTTGGAAACCCTTCAAAATTGCTAAAGATATTGACATTTCTCATCTCTTTTATGCGGATGACGTTTTTCTATTTGGGAAAGCCAAATATTAATGTTTTGATGGAAGTGCTTGAAGAGTTTAAATTGATGTCCGGTTTAGCCATTAATATTAATAAGTCGTCGGTTATCTTTCCAAAAAAAAAAAATGGACTATAACATTAGGAATTCCATATGTGACTTTTGCAATATAAAGAACTCTACCTCTTTTGGGAAATACCTTGAAATTACTATTAGCCCTACTAAACTTAAGATAGGAGACTATTTTGACCTTCTTGATAAAACTAATTCTAGAATTAGAGGATGGCAAAGTAAACTTCTTAATATGGCTGACCGCTCTACTCTTATTAAGTCCGTCCTTAACTCCTTTCCCATGCATGCTATGCAAACTAATATTCTTCCCGTTTCCCTCATAAACGAGTTAGAAAAGAATATTAAGAAATTCCTTTGGAATAGGGTTGACAAAAATAGATACATTCCTAGAACCTCTTGGAAGAATGTTTGTGATCTTATTAATCATGGAGGGTTAGGGATTAGAAACTTAAAAATTTGGAACCTTTGCTTTATGGCTAAGCTTGGTTGGAAAATCCTAACCCAAACCTGATAAATTGTGGGTAAGAATCTTCACTAATAAATACCTTAAATACTCTAAATTTTTGGATTATAATGTCAAAACTATCAATTCTCCTATATGGAAGGACATCCTTCAAAGAAGAGAAATCCTTAAAAAAGGCCTAACTATTAATATAGGGAATGGAGAGCATACCTCTCTTTGGTATCACAATTGGATTGGAGATAAGCCTCTTTACCTAAATGATAACATTAACATCCCCGACAATAAGGATCATTGGAGGATTTCTAACATTATTAGGAACAACAAATGGTTCACTTTTCCAATCTCCCACATCCTCCCTCCTTCTACTCTTCTTCTCATTCAAGCTACTCCCCTTCCTATCTTTCACTCTCCGGATGACAAGATCAATTGGTCTCTTCACAAGAAAGGCACTTTCACCATCAAATCTGCTTACTATGCCACTCAATCTATCTATTCTCGATCATCACTCCTCTTTTCTGAACACCTTTTCTTGGTCTAAGTTGTGGAAGATTAACACCCCTTTTAAGTATAGAATGCTGCTCTGGAATTTCTTTGGGGGTATTCTCCCTGTAGGAGCTGTTTGTTGGGTATTGCGATGTCCGACACCACGCGGAAACAAAACCCGCCCAAAGATCTGTGCATAAATTAAAGCAACTAAACATGCATGCTAATAATTAATTAATTATTTAAACACATAATTAATTAATAACAACAAGAGAGAGAGAGAGAGAGAGAGAGAGAGAGAGAGAGAAAGAGGAATTGACGATCATACCCTTGATGCGTGTTTTCCACTTAGCACGAACACGAACTCACGAATGGAGAAAGAGCCTCAAACGCGACCCCTCCAACGTAGTCCACCCGTGCGCCCAAACTTGGCTAATATTACCGGCTAGGGCAATATTAACACTACTAAACAAGAGGATCTCTTTATAAGGTTTTTATCAATGGAGACGCCTTTTATAGAGTTCAATTCTTGCCAAGAATTCCCAAGGGAGGCCTTGGGTATCTATAGGAGAAGCATCTCCATCCCCTTGATTTCCAATCAATGTGGGACTTTTACAAAGTTGAGAAAAGCTAGTATTTAAATTATTTCTAAAATGAATTAAATAGCTAGAACAAATAGTCAAGCAACAAGCGGCAATCACATAGGAGTGGTTAGGTGAGGACCACAAGGAGAGCCACATGGCCTCCTTGTTCCCCAAGTCACCAAACTCACCAATCACAATAGCCCATGACCAATTAACACCCTTGGACACCAAGGTATGACTGGTCAAGGCCATTTGGCTTGGCTTGGGTTTGCTAGCCATAACACAAGCCCACTCAGCTGGGCTGCTCTTGTGCGTTGCTCGGCATGGGCTTGCCAACACGCACCGTAAGCCCACGCGTGCTGCTGGGCTGCTGTGTGTTGCTCGGCTGTCATGCCGGGCTTGCTGGTAGGCCTCGCTAGCCATAACTCGCTGCGAGCTTGCTGGCGTGGCGTGTTAGCAGGCCTGCTGCGACCTGCCAGCATGCGAGCTTGCTAGCCACACCATGCTGCTGCTGCTCTCGCAAGCCCGCACGCCCTTGCGGGCTGCTGGTGCTTGCGGCAGCTAGCCTAGCCCTCGTACGGCTAGGCCGATACAAGGTTAGGGCTATGCACTTTGACTTTATAATCCATTGTTTGACTTATTTGCATGTCTCGTTAATTCCTAGAATTTAACTCGAAGTTCGACGTTCGGGTTCGACGCTCAAAGCTCGGAATCCGACGTCGGAATACGTATCCTCTAGTTTGACGTATTAATGCCTTCGACTTAATTCGTCACCTTAGTTTGGTTGCACACTTAGGTGTGACTCGTTGGGTTCAGTAGAAGGAAAACTATGAGATTAATATAATTAATCTCACTGATCGGAGATGGCCCTGACTTTCCGATCACTTGACTTCATTGAATAATTAACTCCGTAATTAATTCCGAACCCTCTATCGGAATAATACACTTGTTCGAAGGACACCAATCCTTTCACTGTTTTAGCCTCTAAAATTCCTAACTTCGACCCTATGTGCACTAGATGTTTGGCCTCTGTTGAAGACTCAATCCACCTGTTCAGGGACTGCCCTATTAGCTCAGCCTTTTGGGCTTTGATTTTTGAACATTTACCTCAAAAAGACTTTAAATTTGAATTTTTTTTATGGTTTACATCTTGAAGACTGGCTGACTTTTAATTTCAACATTAGTCACCAGTGGAGTGTTCTTTTTTCAGTAGCTATTTGGCACCTTTGGTCTCTAAGAAATAAAATGGTTTTTCAACAAGTCATGGAATCTATTTTCACTTGTTTTAATAGATTCTGCTTCGACTACGGTTTTTCCTTGAAACTTTCTCAGGTTATTTCCAATGCTCCCTCTTCAAGCAAGGGTCCTAAGTCAAGGGTTCGGTCTCCTCCTCAAAGGGGTTACTTCAAACTTAACACTGACGGTTCATGGGTGTCTATGGGAAATGCTGGTGCAGGGGGTATCATCCGATGCCATAAAGGTAAATGGCAATTTGGTTACACTATGAAGATCATTGCTCTTGAGGCAGCCTCCACTGAACTAATAGCTATCCGAGAAGGGCTTACTGCTGCTTGGGACAAAGGAATCAGGTACCTAGAACTTGAAACTGATGCTGAAGCAATTCGCTACATGATTGAAAACCCGCACGACTACTTTGACCACCAACTTGCTGTTCTGGTGAATGATCTGATGTGCTCTATTGCTTAGTAGAGATTGGAGTGTTTACTGTGCTTCATGTTAAAAGAGCAGCAAACATTGGCCGTACCCAGACAGAAGATGAAACGGTTTACCATTACGCCTCTCCTCCCGCCTTGACGCAGATCTACACTGAAGAATTGGCCAACTCTCTGGCCATGACTGATGGAAACTGAAGCTTATGAAGTTCTGCTACCCAAGCCACTGCTAGGCTACCCGTTTATCTTTAAAGATTATTTAGTTTACTTTGTTTATGTTTGTTTATTTTCAGCTTTCTACTTTCTTCTAGTTCAGGTTGATGCTGGGTACCATGAGGATAGTTTTCTCCTTCCTACCCTTGTGGTTGGCTTTTTTGTGACCCACTTTTGGTCTAACATTCTGGGTTTCAAGGATGCTATTTTTCATCCTCTTATAATATAAGTCTTCTCTTGGTTTTAAAAAAAAAAATCAATCAATCAATCAAGATAATAAATTATTCACTAGATTACATTTATTTTTCAGTATAGTATGTGTTCGTACTAGAAACACAATGAAATTAAAACAACGTGCCCACATACCACCAACACAAAAGTACAAGTACTTTTCATTTTATATAGAAATGATGCACCCATGCTGCGTCGATAGATAATATAAATATAGATATAGACATAGAGATCATCAAATTAAAGGTTAACGTAGGCAGCTAGGAGTTGGTTGTTGCAACTGGTACGCCTTCACTTACAACCACCGTCAGTGCAGCTCACGGTTGCACCGCAACAAAAACCCTTGCCCAATCCACACGCTTCACCCTTGAATTTGCAAGTAGTCTAGGTGATGACTTGAATGTATATATAGGTGGTTGTGTTTGATATATTATTTTATTGTGTGGTAAAAGAGGAAAGCCATGGCCTTATTTTTATATCCGTGCATAAGCCGAGAATTCAATACTACTACAGTTCTATCCAATTATTAACTTCAATTATATAAATGAGTGGAGGCCTGGGATAAGATAAGATATGCTCCCTCCGACTTTTTACGTGTTATATTTTGATTACTACTTAATTTTAAGTAGTTTAATTGATTTTATTATAATGATATGCAATGTATGTGGATGGGGTAGTTGAGGAACTAAAAAATTGTGGTGAGGTTATTAAATTGCAAAATATACTACTCATGTTGACATTGTTAATGACCATTTTACCTTTATTTTCAATTTTAATTACTTATTCATCTGTACTCACCTTCAAGTCACAAATTCAGACCACCGCACAACATCACCTAGACTACCACCATGAGTAATACCCCGGTCGCCGCGACCACCACCACCACCCTCCTTTAATTTTTGATTCTAATCAATGCGACGACGTAATGAATTTATCATGGAAGCACTGTGAGGTAAAGATGAATCGTCAGAGGTTAGTTGAATAGCTGCCAGAAATAGTAGAAATCAATCCGGAAAAATTTATAGATGTTTGTTGAGAACATCTACACCATGGTATGACATCTATTTGTGTGAGAACTCCATACCACGGTTGAGACGTCTCCTACAGATATCCACTCTGTGGTACAGACGTCTCCTACAAATGTCCGGCCACACCATGGAATGGACATTTGTAGGAGATCGACGTCGTTACTGTACTGTGGTACGGACATCTTATGCAGATGTCCGGCCACACCATGAAATGGACATTTGTAGGAGACGTCGTTACCGTGGTATGCACGAACATGCTGTGGCACGGTTCGAGCCTTGAGCCTCCTCGGAGCACTCAAGCAATGCCAACCAACACCCAGTAGCGGCAAGCTATTCTTAATGTACTCAATCACTTTTTGGAAGCTACAAAAAACACGGAGAAGTACTAATTATGGAAACTGAGGGCAACGGTACAGTTCATGAGAGATGTTCATTAACCCAAATAAATTAACACACCCGATAATAGTAAAACACCACGTACACAACAATAGATTTTATTTTATTTAGAAATCATGTGCGGACCCATATATGTAGCAGCAATATAATGCATACACATAGATTTTATTTAGAAGTCATGAACATTACATATACGTTCACAACAATACATGCATATTGCATATAGATATGTAGTTAGATAAAATGGTTTAGCGGAACATCACCCATTCACCCATCGCATTGCTATTATATATAGTACTCCGTAGTCCGTATATATTTAGGCATCCCTAAACCCCCTCACAACATAATACAACTTAAAAGGTCATTTTTCATAACATTTTACTTAAAAGGTTCTTTTAAATAAAATCAACCACTTAAAATATCCTCTTACACAAATTTTCCTAACCTTTTTATTGTTGATGGTAAAATACTGATAAGGAAGTTTATAGATTGTTTCTGATGGTTATCATTATCAAATCAAATACTAGTACAAAAATTTGGAAATGTGAACTTGTGAAGTAATGACCACCATCAAGTGGACGCCCCCATCTGATCTCTTTAGCGCCTTTCTTTTAATTAAGTTAAGAATTTAAGTAAATATAATCTCAACTCACTAACTATCTATTTGGACTATTTGGTGAATTCAACAGTGAAACCTTTAATTTGAGTCTTCCAATAAAACGTTGTTATTAAAATTTTTAGTTAGATCAAAATGATCAAATGAATTTGATGTTTAATAGCACATACACTCTACCTTTGTTAGTTAAATTTCGACTTACTTACGTACAACTTATGTGGTCAATATAAAACAATTTTAACCATATTCACAAACCTTTATATGTGGCTGGTCACACCGTGTGGCCAACCATTATTGGGGTTACTTTATTAGTGCTATACGGGTTACTCACTCGATTAAAGGTTACTAAGTCGGTCAGGGGTTACTCGGGCGCTTAGGGGTTATTAAGTCGCTCAGGGGTTACTTGGTCAAGGGTTACTCGTGCGGTCGGTCAGGGGTACTCGTCGGTTAAGGGTCTGTTCTGTTCACCTTACTTTCACTTATTTCGGGTCTAATAAGTTCAAATAAGTTCAGATAAGTTAAGTTCAGGAAAAATAAGTTTTGATAATGGTTTCCTAAGTTCAAATTACAACTAAAATAAGTTTTGATAAGGTCTAATAAGTTAACACTACTAGAAAACAGCCCATTTCCGACGGAAAAATTCCATCGGAAACACCCCATTTTCCGTCGGAACTGGTTGTCGGAACACGCTTTGTAGGAAAAATGACCTTTTCTGACGGAATTTCCGTCGGAAACACCTTTTCCGACGGCATTTCCGACGGAATTCAGTCATCGGAAGAGGTTTTCCGGCACCGGAAAAATCCGTCGGAAAATGATAAAAAAAAACAAAAAAAAACCACCTCACTCTAACCCACCAGACCCACCATCTTAACCCACCACTTTAACCACCTAACCCTACCAACCAAACCCACCACCGTAACCCACCAGACCCCACCTCACCACCCACCAAAACCAAATCCCAACCCTTACCACCAAAACACCACCAACACCGCAATTCATCCACCACCAACAGACCCAACACCCCAACCAAAACCCACCCACACCAACCAAAACCCCACCCACACCAAACCGAAACCACCCAACCAAAAACCCACCCACACCAAACCGAAACCACCACCAGAATATAACCAAAGAGAAAAAAATTCCAAAAAAAAAACAAAAATTATCATAAAAAAACAACGAAAATTACCTTAATCAATTCAAAGAAATATATAATTATACAATTATTTAACAAAATTTATACATTAACATTACAATGACATCAATAATTAACTAAAATCAGAATTTAAAAGGAAAAAAAAGGCTAGATCTACAATCTAAGAAATATATAAAACCGTGTTGTTGCGACAGTGGCTTTTGTTGCGCCGTTGTTGTGCGGTGTTGGTGGTTGTTGTTGAATGATCTCGGTGTTGGCGTTGATCTCGGTGTTGACGTTGATCTTGGGTGTTCGTTGATGGTGGCTAGGAGATCGAAGAGGAGAGTGAAAAGGGAGAAGAGATCGAAGAGGAGAGTGAAAGGTTGGAGAAGAGAAGAGGAAAGGAGAGAAATTGAGACTGAGAAGAGGAGAGAGAAAGGGAGGAACAGAGAGGAGTAGAGAGAGAAGTCTGAGAGGAAAGATGAAGAGAGGAGAGAGAAAGAGAAGAAAAGAGAGGGGGAAATAAGAGGGGTTGACCGGGTTTTTTAGGTTTTTTTTTTTTTTTTTTTTTTTTTTTTTTTTTTTTTTTTTTTTTAAATTTTTTTATTATTTAATTACATTCCGACGGATTTTATTTCTGTCGGAAAATTAATGTTTCGATGGAATAATCTGTCGAAAATTTCCGACGGATTTTATTTCCGTCGAAACATTAAGTTTCTGACGGAATATTCTGCCTGAAAGCCTATAAATTCTAACGGATTTTTATTCCGTAGAAAATCCTTCGTAAATTTCCGATGGAATAAAAATCCGTCGGGATTCACGACGGAAAAACATGTCCGTCGGAAATGGTCCGTCGGAATTCGGCCTATTTCTAGTAGTGAAGATAAGATCAGATAAATTCAGATAAGTAAAAATTTAGGTGAATAGAACACACCCTAAGGGTTACTTGGTGTGCGTCAGCTGGCCACACGATGTGGCCTGCCGCACACAAAAGTTGCTAAACCATATTCCATATATAATACAGTATGGATTATGTATCATGCATATGGTTCAATTTCTTTTTGGCTAGTTTTTAAATTTTTTTTTTTGGGTTTATTATAACGTTTATATGGTTCGTTAGATTAAATACTTTGCACGGTTAGGATTCCTTCTCATCCTTCTTATTTTAAGATCCTTTTCATTGGATCACAACACAAAGTACCTTATACTGAGAAAAATGACCTTATAATGAGACGGACGACCTTATAATGAGAAAAATGAGAAGGTATCTCATATGTTCAAATAAAAAGATCTAATGGCTCTAATCATAAGTTCATTAATGACAAAAATGTAAATAACATAAAAACTTCTTTTCCCCAATTCCCTTCTCTTTTCCTTGTTCCTTTCCCTGTCTTTCTTCCATATTCATCAATCTTCCATTTTATTTCTCTGTTTAGAAGATGATTCAATAATATACTCCCTCCGCCCGCAATTATCTGCAATATTTACCTAAAATGGATGCTCTCTATTATCTGCAACAAATTTTTTTATTTCCTCTTTTGGTAAATTTTTAGCAATAAAATGTCAACTTTACCTTTACTTAAAATTTTTAACTTTGTTTACAATTTGTTAATTACGTTGACTAACCAACTAATCCACCACCCTACCCCAGCCACCTTTGTCGCCCCTGCCACCAGCCCAGACGACCCCAGCCACCGTACCCCAGCACCACCGCAATTCTCCACCACCTACACCAGCTACCTTACCCAAACACCACCGCAATTCTCCACCACCTTACCCCAGCCACCTTACCCTAGCACCACCGCAATTCTCCACCACCTTACCCCAGCACCACCGCAATTCTCCACCACCTTACCCCAGCACCACCGCAATTCTCCACCACCTTACCCCAACCACCTTACCCCAGCACCACCGCAATTCTCCACCACCTTACCCCATCCACCTTACCCCAGCACCACCGCAATTCTCTACCACCTTACACCAGCCACCTTACCCCAGCACCACTGCAATTCTCCACCACCTTACCCCAGCACCACCGCACTTCGTCGTCGCGCAAATCTCCAAATCTGGGTTTCGTGGGTTTGGTGGTTGGTTTCGTGGGTTTGGTGATGGGTTTCGTGGGTTTTGGTGGTGGTTTCGGGGGGTTGCGTAAGTGGGGTTGGGTATTGGTGGTTCGTGGGGTGGCGGTATTCGTTGGGGATTGGTGTTGCGTGGGTGATTGCGGTAGATGTGTGTGCAAATGCAGGTTTGGTGGTGTTATGGGGCTGCGACGGTGGTATTGGTTGTGGTTTGGTGGTGTTCTGGTGTAAGGAGGTGAGTGTTATGGGGCTGCGACGATGTTGCGGGATTGGTGGGTTGTTGTTTGTTGGTGTTTCAAGGGGAAAGGGAGGGGCGACGACAAGGGGTTAGGAGGGGCGGCGCCGGCACAAGAGAGGGGGGGTCTTAACGTCAGCGAGTGTGAGGTTGGGGACAGGGGGTAGGTAGGGTGGCTGGGCTAGGTTGGTGGGTTTTTTTTTTAAAGTTATTTTTATTAATTGTGTGTTTTATTTTAATTAAGTTTAATTATCCCTTCTCTCTCCTCTTACTTTTCATTAATCTTGCTTAAGAAGTTTTGCCTAGGAGTCCGCGAACTTGTCCTTTGGTGCAGATAATCCCAGGCGGAGGGAGTATGAAAAACAAACCCCAATTTTCTCTCTCTCTCCTCTCTCTCTCTCTCTCATTTCTTCACCTTTTTTCTCAGATTTAAAAAAAAAAAAATCCATTATGTGGGCAATAGCTAGAATATAAGACACTGAAGCAAAGAGTCAAATTTAATTATGCAAAATTTTTAAGCTATATGTGCATTATTTTTGTAAAAAATGTGCATATTTTAAATGTCATGTGCATAATTGTTAAGGAAAATGTGCAGAGCTCTTTACAAAAGATGCATATTTTAATTACTCGGTTGGTAGCTCATAACCACAATTACTTCATCATCTCTGAAATTAGAAATTAGAACTTTAAATTAGTTTTTAATGGAGGAGAGAGAAAGAATTTTGCGGTAATGAGGGAAAACGAAAGTAAAAATGAATGTACATTATTTTTTAATTAAATGTGCATAAATTTTGTATTAAATGTGCAAATTTATTTTGCTGCACGTGCATTTTACACAGGTGAAATGTGAATCGTTGGATTAATTTATACGATCAAGATTTCTTCTCATCCTTCTCATTACAAGATCCTTCTCATATCTAGTTGAAAATATCAATGACCAAGTTGCGTATTGGAGATCATACAAAAATCAAGCGAGTCGATCGTTTATTAATAGGAGTAATTAATATATATTTAGCAAATTCTTCACACACACACACCAATACGAAATACATTTTATTTTACACAGCAATCATGTACTCATGTTGCTGCGACAATACACATAGATATAGATATAGATCATCAAACCTAATTATTTATTGAACAACATTCACTGCATGCTAATGTAGGCAGCGAGCTAAGGAGTTCGTTGTTGCAACTTGATCGTACGCCTTCACTGACATACACCGTCAATGCAGCTGACGGTTGCACCGCAACAAAAACCCTTGCCGAACCCACACGATTCACCCTTCTTGTTGCAAGTTGGATTACAAACACCCCCCCCACACCCGAGACCCTTGCAACACCATCCCGTGCTGAATCCACAAGCTTCACCCTCGAACTGGCAACTTTGTGTACAAACACCCCACGCACATTGGTAATTCTTGCAACAGAAGTTGCCCCAACCGCAAGGCTCCCCACCAGCCGCGCATTTGAGGTTATTATTGCCACCATCATCAACCGCGCCACGGCTACCACCTTCAAGTATATGTTCAAGCTCAAGCTCGATGATGTCTGAGAGAGGAAGTGGTGATGATTCACCCACCATCACAAAGGCAAGGACTAGGAGAATTAAACTAGCACACAACTTCTCCATATTGAATTGATTTCAACAATATAACTATAACTAGAGCTTGGATTTGGATTTGGATATATATGTAAGTGTGTTAAATTTATAGTGTGGTAAGAGGGGAAAGCCGAGGCCTAATTTTATAGCCATGCATTAAGCCAATGATTTAATACTTCTACAGTTTTATTCAATTATTAACTTCTTCAATTATGTACAATTGTGTGGAGGCCTCCATATATGCGGGTGCTCACATGATAGGCAGGGCCGTTGCAATGTTTTTGGGGACCCTGTTCTAAATTGAAAAAATGGGCCCTTAATAATTTGAAAACATACAAAATTTTAATCTTTAACCTATTATTTACGCCATACACAATTAGGTAACCCTTATATATTGGGAAGATATTTAGCAGCTTGATAAGAATAATTATGAAAAATTAAAATTAATTGCTTAAATGTTTTGTCGTTGTTACGGAATACGAATCGTTTAATTTTTAATTTCACTGAAATTAACTTTTTTACCCCGAAAATTTTGGAATGGGGAAATATTCATTACAATTTCATGGAATTGAATTGATGTAATTGTGAAAATACTAATTTGAATTGATAGAAGAATATGAAAAGTGTTAGAAATTAATATGGGAGCTTGGATTAATAACGGAGAATATGATGTGCATTACAAATAATTAGGCTCTTGAAAGTTGCAGCATTGTAAAAAAATTAAATAAGAATTGAAAAAAATAGGCCCTCTAATAATCGGGGCCCTGTGCTAGAGAGCACTTTGCACTCCCTAATCTACGCCCATGATGATAGGTCAATCTCACTCCCTCCGTTTTTTCTAATGTGTTACACTTGAGCAGCACATAGCTTTAGAAAAGTTAATTGACTTTAATATAATAATAAAACTAGTTTTAATACTCGGTCGTTGCCCCGAATTACTGCATGATTTTCATGAAAAATCCTTATTGGCCTGGCTAACATGTTACTCGTAGAATTTAAGCTTAAGATTGCGGGTTCAAATCTTTAAAGATTTATATTTTTAAATGTATGACATCTACATTAAAAGACGAAGAAAAATAAATAAATAAATAAAATGGATCAATTGTATACTTGCCCAGTGCCCACAAAAGAACATTATAATAGTTGTGTCTCAATTGTGTGATGATTTCTTTCTCAACTGCATTGAAGGAAGATGCTAGAAATCGAAAACACATGATTCACGCAGAACATATCAATATCATTACCTTTAATTTTTAGCATATCAAGGATAATGTAAATCTAAGCCCAATGTATTCTGTTCACCCTCTTTACAGTAATTTAAAAAAAATAAGTTTAGATGAGCATTAATAAGTCGATGAAATAAAAATACAGCCAGTTTAAATTTTGCTAGTTTAGAATGCAAATAATGTAAAGCAGTAAAGGTATAGAGTAATTATCATTGTTCAAGTTCATTGTCGAACAATTTAATTCAAATTACTCTCATTGTGACACACTAAATAAGTTACAAGTATAAAATATCATGATGGTATGAATCTATGATGAACCTTCAATGAATCTATTTTGACTACATTTTTCCTAGTATATTGTTGAGCCTTTTGGTTTTGATGGACAAATTGACAAACTCGACTAATGAATGTTTTGAGTCTTTGGTGAATATAGGGTTCAAGCAAAGTTCGTTCCGGAGTAGGAACTTGGATGCGGAGTAGCATTCTCTAAAAAGCCTCATGCAAATCTCACGTTCTAGTTTTAATTGTGAGCACTCAATAATATAAAGTCGGAAAGGAACTCAATGACTTATGTTATTAAAAAGACTACTGGAATAAAAGTTAGTTTTAAAAGATAATTTCTTAAGGAAAAAGATAATTTATAAAAGTTTTATCTAGTCATCTATTTTCGAATAAAGATAATTATCGAAGATAATTATCTAGTTGTTTTAATATAAATAATTAATTTATCTTTTCAAATAAAATCCTTTTTAAAATAAAATCTTTTTAAACAAACTTTTGATAGAGTTAACAAACAGTTTTCTTTGTTGTGAAAATCTCTGATTATACGGTTTTATCATAGCTAATGTTTATCAAGTTGTTGAGATAGTGGATTAGTGAGATAAGGCTAGGAAACCTCCTTCATGATCACCATCTGTCAAGATAACTCCACAAGTTGTTAGTGGGGTGTTGGCATGTGGACGTGATTATAGTGGAGGTTAATGACTAAGCCTTCTCTATAAATACTCATGCAAACTATCTCAGCAAAACACAACTCTTAAGCATAAAAATTCCAGTAGCAACTTACTAACATAAAGAGAGTTATTTTCCTTCATATATTCTTGAGTGCAATAGGTATTTGTAATTACAGATTGTATTGAAGCACTTTGGGGTTTGGGATTGTGAGTTTGTGTAAGGTGAGGTCAAGGAAGCTTCGCTGCTGAAGTCTTCTGTGAGAGTTGGGAACAAGTTCCTAGTTTATGGAACTTGTTAACGGGTTAGAATCTTCACTTGTAAAGAGTTTGATTACATAGTGGAAATTTAGAAAAGCCTATATCTTCTCTCGTCATTATTTCATTTAGTTAAATTCCGCAAAAGTTTTTAGATTTCACCTCAAATACAATTCACCCCCCTCTTGTATTAGCCAGTTAGACTTTCAGTTGGTATAAGAGCAGGAACTCAGAGCACGTAGGCAACCCTGTTGAGTAAGTTCCTGGGAAAATGGCTTACACAGAGGAAAAGGAATTCGGGAGTACATCCATTCAAAGGCCTCCATACTTCAACGACAAATATTATCCTTATTGGAAGGATAAGATGGAAATCTTTATCCCCCAGGTATGGCGGATTATACAAGTAGGAGATTACGAAATTACGAAAACGAATGCTAACAATGAGGTAATCCCTAAACCTATGGATGAATATGAAAAAACTGATTTCGAAAAACTAGAAATGAATGCTACTGCCAAAAAGTTTTTAATTTGGGGACTTGGACCCGATGAACATACTCGTGTCAAAGGGTGCAAATCCGCAAAGGAAATTTGGGATCTTCTGGAAGTTACACATGAAGGAACGTCAGATGTTAAACGTTCCAAAATAGACATTCTTTTGTCTCAGTATGAGCGCTTTGAAATGGGAAACAAAGAATCCATTAAAGACATGTTTACTCGATTTAAAAGTATTACTAACGAACTAACGTGTCTTGGTAAGATAATTCCTATAGATGAGCAGGTCAGAAAGGTCTTAAGAAGTCTTCCAGACAATGACAGATGGAGAGCAAAGGTTGCAGCTGTGCAGGAATCAAAAGACTTCACCAAGTTCAATCTAGAACAGCTTGCGGGTTCCCTCATTACCCACGAGATCCAGTCGAACAATCGGACTCAAGAGACTGTCAAAAGTCAAGGGCTAGCACTAAGAGCTAATGAAGAATCCGAAGAGAAGTCTGACATTGATGAAGAAGAAGCTGCAATGTTGGTGAGAAGGCTGAAAAAATTCTACCGTAACAACAAGTTTTTAGACAAGAAGAAAGGATACAGTAAAAGAAATCAGGAATCCAAAGCCAAGTCTTCTTGTCACAAATGTGGAAGCACCAACCACTTCATCAAAGAGTGTCCATTATGGGAATCTGAGAAAGGCAAGGGAAAAGAAGCTGATCAAAACAGAAACTCCAAGCCTAAGTTTTCTAAAACAAATTTCAGGAAAGCAATGATTTCCACGTGGGGAGAATCAAGTTCCGAAGAAGAGGAACAGGAACACACAGACGATGAAGTAGCCAATCTCTGTCTAATGGCAAAGCATGATGATGAGGTAGTCATTCAACCTAGTTATTTGAAATCTCTCTCAAAGGATAAGTTAATCTCTTTATTGTTAGAAACCTTAGATGAATATAAAGAATTATGTGCAAAACTAAGGCAAGCCGAAAAGGCAACTGGAATTTGTAGAGATCATGTTAAGTATCTGAATAGCTTAAGAAATGATGTTCAAGGCAGATTCTTTGAATTGTTAGATAAAAATATTATGCTAAAAGAATCCCTTGAAAGAGTCAAGAGTGAGAATATCATGCTGAATATTGTTTTGAGTCAATATAAAATGTTGTGTACTAACATTGATTCTTGCAGGTCTACTGAAGTTCCTTTAATCATGTTTAATAATGAACTAGAGCATGTTAAGAAAGAGATAAAGGATACTAATGATAAAAATGAGAAACTAGAAAAGGACCTAGAAATTGCAAGAAAAAGTAAAAATACAGCAAGCACGGGTGTTCCTAAGTGGGTAAAGGAAGCTCAGACAAAAAGAACAGAAGGTCTAGGCTATGTCCATAAGAAGAAGTCTACTGGAAAAAAAAAAAGAAGTATGTGGATTTGCCTAGTGAGACTGTTTGTTCATTTTGTGGTAAACAAGAACATCGCAGTGAAGAATGTACTAAGAAAGCAAAACAGTACAATAAGAATGTGAACTATGTTTGGCAGAAGAAATCTGATTCAAATGTGTCAACACAGGAACCCATGAATGAAAGGGTTCCTGCTACTAACCCTTAATTTCCTTTGCAGGTTGCAGTGAGGGGGAACAACCAGTGGTACCTCGATAGCGGTTGTTCTAAGCACATGACAGGAGATGAATCCAGATTTCTCTCACTGACGGCCTATACAGGGGGAACAGTGACCTTTGGAGACAATAAGAAAGGCAACATTGTTGCTGTTGGCAAAGTAGGAAGGTCAAGTTCCCATGCAATTGACAATGTATTTTTAGTCGAGGGTTTGAAGCATAATCTACTCAGTATTTCTCAGTTTTGTGATAAAGGAAACTCTGTAAGCTTTTCTTCTGAAAAATGCAAAATCATCAACAATAACACTGGAAAAATCGTTTTGGAAGGAACTCGTAAAGGGAACACGTATACCGTGGACCTTAACAAAGTTCCAAAATACAATCTATCTTGTTTAAGTGTTATTGAGGATGATCCACTTCTATGGCATAAACGTTTTGGACATGCTAGTCTTTCATTGCTTGACAAATTAAGGTCAAAGGACTTGGTAATCGGACTACCTTCTATCAAGTTCCTAAATGACAAAATTTGTGAAGCCTGCATCAAAGGAAAGCATGTTCGATCATCGTTTAAATCAAAGAAAATGGTAAGCACCACAAAACCATTGGAACTCATTCATATGGATTTGTGTGGCCCCGTTAGAATTCAAAGTAGAAATGGAAAAAGATATGTCTTAGTTCTTGTGGATGATTATTCTAGATTTACATGGGTCATATTCCTACATAGTAAAGATGAAACTTTTGATATGTTTATGACTTTCTTGAAAAAGACACAAAAATCAATAGGTAATCAACTTATATGAGAACTGACCATGGTACGGAATATAGAGGTATGATTGGTTCCTTGTTATATTTAACTGCTAGCAGACCTGACATTTCGTTTAGTGTAGGTCTTTGTGCAAGATTTCAATCGGATCCAAAGGAATCGCATCTAACAGCCGTCAAAAGGATTCTACGATACTTAAAAGGGACGAAAGACTTGTGTCTGTTCTATCCAAAAAGAGACTCGTTTGACCTAAGAGGATATGCTGATGCTGACTATGCAGGAGATTTAGTAAATCGTAAAAGCACGTCAGGTATGGTCCAATTCTTAGGCTCTTGCATGGTTTCTTGGAGTTCCAAGAAACAAAACACTGTTGCTCTATCCACTGCCGAAGCAGAATATGTGGCTGCTGCTGCATGTTGCTCTCAATTGCTATGGATAAAACAACAGTTGCGTGACTATGGCATTATTTTAGAGTGCGTTCCTATTCATTGTGATAACACAAGTGCCATTTGCATCTCTAAAGATCCAGTACAACACTCTAAAGTTAAGCATATACATGTAAGGCATCACTTTTTGAAAGATAATGTTGAAAAGGGCTTAATTAAGCTAGATTTTATTTCTACTGAATGTCAAATTGCTGATATATTAACTAAGCCTTTAAGCAGAGACAAGTTTGAAAAGATGCGTGTGGAATTGGGGATGCTACGGCTTAAGTGATTTGTGTTTGAAACCCCTAAGGTAAAATCGGATGGAACTAACAATGCTATGCTCAATCTTGTGTGCATAACACAGCTGAAATTACCCAGGGGAAAGATTTGTGAAAGTATTGAAGAGTCACTTATACATACTGTTAATATTGAGCCATGTTGTTTCAAGTTCCCTTTTCATCATCCTTCATACTCTGTATTATGATCACGTAAATTATCATCATAATTTACGATCCATTTGCACTTACCTATTTTTTTTGTTAATTTGTTTTCCTTCTTGTTATTATCTTTTTTGCCTTCCTTATTTTTTATCTTTTATTCTTATCTTTTATTCATATTTTTATTTTTTTTTCTCCTTATTTTCCTTTGTTCAGTTCTGCTTTCTTTTGAAAATTCAAAAAATACAAAAATATTTTATTTGTTACGTAAGATAAGGAGCATGTATATCAACTCCTTAACTTACGACTTTATTTTATCAACATTGAATTAGATGAGTGCAATTATTTCACCAAATTAAATCCTACTACCTCTAAAACTACCCCACTACCTCACCTTTTAAACCGTCACTTTTCTTTCTCACTCCTCCCAATTAAACTCTTCTTCTTCTTTTCACTCCACCTTCACCTATCAAATCAAATTAAACTCCCCATAAACTCCCATAACCGGCCTCACTCTCTCTCCTTCCTATTCACACTATTCATCTTCTCCTTCCCTTCATCTTACCTTCAACACTATGAAAACCAACCGAAACACCACCCCAAAAACCCGATCACCACCATCCAAACCCTCCTCAAACACGGGGTCTCCACAACCGGCGCCAATTGCGGTGGTGCATCCATCTGCTCAGCCAAAGAGGAAAGCTAAGGCTGTGAAGGGCGGCGACAGGAAACGGAGCGCAACCACCAAATTCCCATCATGGAATTACACTCTCGAATATCACATCAACTATGATTGGTGTGTGACGAGTAAGTTCACTGAATTTACTTCTTTAATTGATTATCAAAAATGGACTCACTTGTTCCAGAATTGTTCTCATTACCCTGTTTATCCTAAATTTATTTATGAGTTCAAAAATACCTTTCAATGTGATAATGGTGTGTGCTCGGCCGTAGTTAATGATATTCCAATTTCGTTTGATGCCAATTATCTTGGAAATCTATTTCAAGTTCCTGTTAAAGGCTATTGTTCTTATTTAAAGCACAAAAAATCTGTAAACATTGGCCATAATGATGAATGCAAAATCCTTCAATTTATTGGAGGAAATCCGAAAGTGAAAACTACTCACCATCATGCCCTAACACCCCTTCATAAGCTACTGTTTACCTTCACCTGGAAGGGTATAGTACCCCGTTTACAAAAACGGAGTACCGTATCACTCTTGGATTCCTCCCTCATATTATGTCTTGCATGCAAAATACAGATTAATTTCCCTGCTCTAATGATTGAACACTTGAATTTTTATGCTCAAAAGACCACAATTCCATATGGCTCTTTCCTTACTGTGTTGTTCAAATCTTTTGGTATTGATGTTGAATGTGAATCCCCAACA
This sequence comes from Chenopodium quinoa, assembly GCF_001683475.1. Lineage (NCBI taxonomy): Eukaryota > Viridiplantae > Streptophyta > Magnoliopsida > Caryophyllales > Amaranthaceae > Chenopodium > Chenopodium quinoa. The sequence continues at coordinate 2,362,892 of NW_018743212.1, read as the reverse complement.
TATCTTAGGCTTACAAATGGCAAAGTATGTTTTGTGCCTCGGAAAGGAGGGGAGAAAAAGAAAGGGAAAGGGAAAGAAGCTGAGGAAGAATGTGATGCAAGTGATGAGGAGGGCAGTGACCAGGGTAGTGAGGATGCTAGTGAGGGTGCTACCACCTTTAGTGATTCTAAGGGAGATAAGGAAGAAGAAAAAAGTGCTAACGGAGAGAAAAACAAAGAAAAAATACTTGAGGGAGATGTGCAAGGAGAAAAACAGGAAGATTATGAGGGGGAACATACGGAAGTTTCTGAGGGGGAAGCTCGAAAATCTGACTCACATGAGGGGCAGGGAACTGATCAAAGTGAGGGGAACATACCACAGACTCTGAGAGCACAACTGGACCACCTGTCATTCCTGTGTTTACAGGGGGCCTTAGAAGAAGTAAGAGGAATATGGTCAAGCCTGCCCTTTCTACTACACACCCTGTGACTGTAGAAACCATCAGCTCCTCAGACAAATCTGATCCCACCTTCAAACCTACCCAAGTTCCCTTTGCCACTGAACCCTCTTCTATTCCTGTCTCACCTACTAGGCAGCCTCCTCATTCACCTTCTCCTCCTCCATTTCAGCCTACTGGCTTTGCTGCTTTCTCTGGAACTCGTGTGTCTGTTTATGATTTTCAACAGTTTAAAGCAGATATGGAGAAGTTGACTACTCTGGTGAGCAAGAAACTGGAGGAAATGGCCTCGGAACTGCTCTCTCTTAAAGGCCAGGTGCAGGCTCTGGCAGAATCTCAAGCAACCGGATTTGCAGGCATGGAGGCAAAGCTTGCACAGGCTGAAGGCAAGTTTAGTGAAGGCAACAAGGAGATCTTGGAAACTATCAACAAAGTAGCCTGTGAGGAAGTCGAGGAAGACTCTATTGATCCCACAAATCCAACCCTTGATCCTACCAATGCAGCCTTTTAAATCCTTGATTGCACTTATTCTAATTTCATATGTTGAACAATTTTATTTTGGTTTTGTTTAATATCTCTGAACTTTGGTTTGTACGCCTTTATCCTTTGCTACATTCTCTATGTTCCTCTTATATTTCCTAAATCGGAACTCGGCTCTTATTTTTCATATGATTGTGTGTGTTTGTTTATAATTCAATGCCTAACTTATTTTTGCCTTGCATTATTTGAGCTCACTATTCCCTACGTAGTCTAGTGGGAGTATAGCAATATGTTTTTTTCAATCTTTTGATAATGCCAAAAGGGGGAAAAGACAAACTACATGGCGGCTAAGGTGTTTACCAAGGAACTCACACATCGAAGGTACAAACTTTTGCTAAGTTCAGTTCACTCAATAAAGTCCTAGTAATCTAAGTTTTTAAAGTCTTTGTTAATTTTTTGCTCAGTCTTTTTAAAATAAATACTTTTTAGTATTTTTCTAAGTTCTTTAATTACTCTGTTTTTTGTTTTCATGTCTTGCTTTAAATTTTTGCTGCATGCCTGGATGATTTTATTTACCTAAGTTTGTCAATGTTTGTCATCATCAAAAAGGGGGAATTTGTTGAGCCTTTTGGTTTTGATGGACAAATTGAAAAACTCGACTAATGAATGTTTTTAGTCTTTGGTGAATAAAGGGTTCAAGCAAAGTTCGTTTCGGAGTAGGAACTTGGATGCGGAGTAGCATTCTCTAAAAAGCCTCATGCAAATCTCACGTTCTAGTTTTAATTGTGAGCACTCAATAATATAAAGTCGGAAAGGAACTCAATGACTTATGTTATTAAAAAGACTACTGGAATAAAAGTTAGTTTTAAAAGATAATTTCTTAAGGAAAAAGATAATTTATAAAAGTTTTATCTAGTCATCTATTTTCGAATAAAGATAATTATCGAAGATAATTATCTAGTTGTTTTAATATAAATAATTAATTTATCTTTTCAAATAAAATCCTTTTTAAAATAAAATCTTTTTAAACAAACTTTTGATAGAGTTAACAAACAGTTTTCTTTGTTGTGAAAATCTCTGATTATACGGTTTTATCATAGCTAATGTTTATCAAGTTGTCGAGATAGTGGATTAGTGAGATAAGGCTAGGAAACCTCCTTCATGATTACCATCTGTCAAGATAACTCCACAAGTTGTTAGTGGGGTGTTGGCATGTGGACGTGATTATAGTGGAGGTTAATGACTAAGCCTTCTCTATAAATACTCATGCAAACTATCTCAGCAAAACACAACTCTTAAGCATAAAAATTCCAGTAGCAACTTACTAACATAAAGAGAGTTATTTTCCTTCATATATTCTTGAGTGCAATAGGTATTTGTAATTACAGATTGTATTGAAGCACTTTGGGGTTTGGGATTGTGAGTTTGTGTAAGGTGAGGTCAAGGAAGCTTCGCTGCTGAAGTCTTCTGTGAGAGTTGGGAACAAGTTCCTAGTTTATGGAACTTGTTAACGGGTTAGAATCTTCACTTGTAAAGAGTTTGATTACATAGTGGAAATTTAGAAAAGCCTATATCTTCTCTCGTCATTATTTCATTTAGTTAAATTCCGCAAAAGTTTTTAGATTTCACCTCAAATACAATTCACCCCCCTCTTATATTAGCCAGTTAGACTTTCATATATATACACTATAACCTAGTGACGATGATGTTTAATGGCTTCCTTAATTATACTACGCAATGATGTATAAGTACCAAGTGCTACAATCGCTAAACTTAGAAGTATAAGTAGCATGATGAACCTGTGCTCGATTGATCTCCCACTATTTTTCGAAATCTTCTAGTAGCATAAGCATGGAATTGTGATCGAAGCTGTCGTGCTTATTTTAATAACAGGGGTAATTAATATAGATTTTAACAAATTATTCACAAGATTACATTTGTTTTTGGTATAGTATGTGTTAATAAAAAAAAAACGTGCCCACATACCAATACAAAGTACAAGTACTTTTCATTTTATATAGAAATGATGCGCCCATGCAGCCATGCTGCGACGATAGATATTATAGATATAAATATAGATATAAATATAGATATAGAGATCATCAAATTAAAGGTTAATGTAGGCAGCTAGGAGTTGGTTGTTGCAACTGGTACGCCTTCACTTACAAACACCGTCAGTGCAGCTCACGGTTGCACCGCAACAAAAACCCTTGCCCAATCCACACGCTCCACCCTTGAATTTGCAAGATTGTGTACAAATACCCACCCTTGAACCACGCATTTTACCAACATTAACTGCGCCTCGGCTACCACCTCAAGTTCTGGTCAAGCTCAAGCTCAAGCTCAAGCTCCATGATGTTTGAGAGAGGAAGTGATGATGATTTACCCACCATCACAATTCACAAAGGCAATGATGACTAGAAAATATATATATAGGTGGTTGTGTTTGATTTATTATATTATTTTGTGGTAAATGAGGAAAGCCATGGCCTTGTTTTGATCACTACTTAATTTTAAGTAGTTGAATTGATTTTATTAAATTATAATAATATGCAATGTATGTGGATGGGTTGTTGAAGAACTAAAAAATTGTAACAAAAGATGGTGAGGTTATTGAATTGCAAAATATGTTACTCAAATTGACATTGTTAATGACCATTTTACCCTTATTTTAAATTTTTATTACTTCTTCATCTATACTCACCTTCAAGCCACAAATTCAGACCACCGCACAACATCACCTAGACTACCACCACGAGTAATACCCCGGTCGCTGCCGCCACCCCACCACCACCACTGCCCTTTATTTTTCAATTCTAATCAATGCGACGACGTAATGCATTTATCACGGAAGCATTGGGCGGTAAAGATGAATCGTCGAACGAGGTTAGTTGAATAGCTGCCAAAAATAATAGAAATCAATCACCGGAAAATTTTTATAGATGTTTGCTGAAGACGTCTATATACGCCATGGTATTATATCTATCTGTGGGAGAAGTCCATACCACGGTTGAGACGTCTCATACAGATGTCCTGTAACACCCCCAAATCTCCCTCTACGGAAATACTAGTATAATACGTATAATTATACCGTAGAGATAGACTTAGGCGCAATACCGCCGCGTGATTACGCAAGACTACTCAAAATACTTAATTCAATAACAAAACTTGCAGCGAAAACTCAACTTTCTTTTATTAATACTTATAAAAATAGTAACATTGTTATGAGTACTCAAAATAAAGACAAGACCAACATTCATAAACTAGGTGAAGCAAATCCCGGGACTCCCATATGCTCATTCACGACTCCACCTGAAAATAGTCAACATTGCTTACCATTACAGTAAACAGGGCGAACCAAAACAAATAGGAAATACGGATTAGCAAAATAAACTAAGTACGATAAGTACAAGATAAGTAAAATCAATTTATTTGCAAACATGCTTTTAAAACCAATTCCAATAATTAATCTAGTGAATTCCAACAAATAGGAAATACGGATTAGCAAAATAAACTAAGTACGATAAGTACAAGATAAGTAAAATCAATTTATTTGCAAACATGCTTTTAAAACCAATTCCAATAATTAATCTAGTGAATTCCAAAACTATGTTTCAAACCAATTCTCAATAATTCAATAATTCGATGAAACTATTTATAAAACCAATTCCAATAATTCAATATTTCAATAATCAATTCAATAAAACCAATTCCTCTTTTTAAAACCAATTCCTTACTCAAATGTGCACACCCCCCAAGCTAGTCTCCTTATATTGCAAGGCTATTCTTGAGAAAAGACTCAATCATACAAAGTCCAAAGTCTTATCAACCAAATCTGGATAGTAGGATTACTAACAACATGCTTGTAAAGCTTTAATAAATAATTCAATAAAATTCCTCTTTGAATAAAATCAACCTTTATAATAGGTTAACTCAAAACTCCTTTTTATTTAATTCAACGTGCTTTTAAAATCAACCTTTTAATAAATACTTGAGAATTAAATCTCATATAAATAACTTTTCAAAATCAATAACTCTTCCTTTGAAAAACCTTTTTAAAAACTCTTTAAAACAATCCAATATACTCTTTAAAAACTCTATAAAACTGAACCGTAATTTAGTAAACCTGAAATAAAACCGATCCGAATAATGTTAAATCGTAGAAGAACCGAACCCGTTAACGAACCGAACTAGTTATAAACCGAACTAAAATACAACTGAACCAAAAAAGAACTGAACCGTTTCTAACCCGAAACCGTTTGAACCGGGATAAAAACCGTTTACACCGAACCGTTAACAAACCGCAACTCGTATGCACCAAACCGTTTATTACCCAAACCGTATACAACCCGAACCAAATTTAAACCGGGATAAAAACCTTTTACACCGAACCGTCAACAAACCGCAACCCGTCTACACCGAACCGTTTACTACCTGGACCGTTTACAACCCGAATCAAATTAAACAATTCAAGAATAAAACGAAACCGAATCGAACCGATAATTATTTAAACCGAACTGAAACCGACCCGTAAGACATTTGAACCGATTTCAAACCGACCTGATTTCAAATTGAATCAAAATTGAACTGTCAAACCGTTTTGACAGTACTAGTTAAGGGTACTTAGTGTAGACTATCTTAAAATACATTGTTATCTAATATTGTAACTGTAGTAATGGTCATTGTACTCCCGAAATTATTGCTAGTGAAGTTGTTTTCATCCCTGAAAATCAGGACCGTGGTTTTTCCCCTTATTGTTGATGAGGGGTTTTCCACGTAAAAATCTTGTATATTGTTTTTTTTTTTTTTTGTTCTGTATTTTATTATTCTTCTTGATATTGTGTTTATCTGCTGCCCCATCCCCAACATTTCTAAAATGTAACACTTGATTGATACATAGTTCTCAGTAGTTTAATTGGCTTTAACATAATAAAATGTAATTGATGTTGAGGTATAATTTTTTTTTCTACTTTAAGAATTGAGTTTTGTGTAGGACTGTGGATATGAGAAGTTAATAGTTTATTAAAAAGAAAGAAATATAAGAGTAAGGAAGTAGAAATAAAATTATTGACGTGTGACATCTTGTTATACTTGCCTCAATGTGTTTTTTTAAAATACTACTTGTATTAAGATTTTTTTTTTTAATTCTCTTTATTGATTACTAGATGGAAGCCCCGTGCGATGCACGATTTTTTCATCTAAGATTTTTAATTATTTGATTTATTGTATTTAATAATTTCAGACAAAATTACAAAAGTTTAATATTTCTTTTTTTACTGTAATTTATAATGAATTTATTAAATATAAATAAATTGTAAATATGATATTTTTTCCGTTATATAAAATCTTTAATGTGAAATGATAAATTTTTAATAATTTAAATCCTAAATCATTATTCATTGTTTTACCGTATCATTTATTTCGATAGAACGCCAACCTCGTCCACAATATAAAATCAAATCTATGCATTGGAATTTTTTCATCATCTCCAAAAATAACCAAAGTCATCCATATATTAAGTATACAACATCTAATCTTATTCCATTACATAAACAAATAATCGTTAAGTATCCTAAATAAATACAATGTAACTAATAATTACAAATATAAATTTAAACATAAGATTTTAAAAATTAATCGGACATTGATGACCTAAAACTAACACAAAATTACTAACACAAAATTCGCTTGATGGGGTTTTGTATTGATACGAAATTTTGTTTGTGTCGTATGATGTGTTAGATTTGCATGTAAAAAAACATTTAGTAAATAAAACATAAAAATATAATCATTGATTATCCCAAATTAATACGATGTAAGTAATAATTAGAAATACTAATTTAAACATAAGATTTTAAAAATTAAGCTAAAAATTACCCGGCCATTGATGACAATTAACACAAAATTACTAACACAAAATTCGCTTGATTGGGTTTTTTATTGATACGAAATTTTGTTTGTGTCGTATGATGTGTCAATTTATAATGGTAGGTATCACAAATTTTAATTTAATTATAATTAACAAACAATTTGTATTTCTTATCATAAATACTATCAAAATTTATCGTATAATGATAGGTATCAAACTTTATTATAAGCGTTTATCATTTAAATACTTTTTAGTATATTTTTTTTGGATTTCTTATACTCGTAGTTTTGAATTAATAAATTTATCTTTTCCTATATTTTTACTTTATTTTTTCATTAAAATAATTTAATTCGTGGATTATAATCTACGTGGCATTAAAATTTTAGATATATCAAATTTAATTCGTTACTTTTATCTAGGTGGCGACATAATTTTTTAATTCAAAAAAAAAATACAAATCTTTCTTCTTATTGGTCGAAATAAGTATATTTCTTACGTAGCGCTCCGAATGCTCTCGAAAAAAGCCTACTTTATATATATATATATATGTATATCAGATTAGATTAAAAGGAATTAATAATGATTGAAATTATAAAATAAGAGACGAAAAAAATAAAATAAAATGGATCAATTATTGTATACCTGCTCACAATAGAACAAGATAATAATTGGGTGTCTAATCTAAATAAGTGTGTGATTTCTTTCTTAACTGAATTGAAGGAAGATGCTAGAAATCGAAAACACATGATTCACGCAGAACATATCAAAATCATTACCTTTAATTTTTTGCATATCAAGGATAATGTAAATCTAAAACCATATTCAATCTGTTTACTCTTTTTCCAATGATTTTGACAAAATAAGTTTAGATAAAGATTAATAAGTTGATGAAATAAAATACAGCCTGTTTAAACTTTGCTAGTTTAGAATACAAAGAATATAAAGGTAAGGAGTAATTATCATAAAATGAGACCAATGATTGGATTAAAAATAATACGAATTGAAGTATATATGTATATAGCCTCTAGTTGAATAAATTATAGTTAAGATGAAAAAATGGTTGAACCACATTTTATATCATTTCCCTGAATTATTTATGAAACAACCATTGACTATAAAAACATGTCATTTGTATATAATTTATAATATACTGAAAACAAAGACATTATTATCATTAAAATAGTAAAAGACTAAACTAAAATTGATTTAACAATGGTTAAATTTTCTTTTATGCATTACCTCGATGAGTATTAGAGCAACTCCAATGGTTGGGAAAGGTACTAGCTTGCAAAAATTAAAAATCTTAATCTAATAGTTATACCATTGTTGCACATCTTGTTGATTAGTTTTGGCAAGCAAATTAGCTTTGTGGAGCTAACTAGCTAAGAGCAACTACAATGGTTGGCTAATTCATTAATAGCTTGTCATGCCACATCATCTCCTTAAGTTACAACAATTCTAGCTATTTGAATTGTTGCTTTAATGGTTAAGCTAGTTGTAAATTAATTTATTTTTAAATTTTTATCTAATAAATGTTTACCAAGCTAATTTGCTCAAAACCAATTCAAACCGGTGGTCTTGACCAGCACGGTTCGAGCCTTGAGCCTCCTTGGAGCGCTCAAACAATGGTAACCAAGTACCAACACCCAGTTGCGGCAAGCTATTAATCGTAGTCAATCAGTTTTTGGAAGCTATGGAGAAGTACTAATTATGGAAACTGAGGGCGACGGTAGAGTTCATGAGAGATGTTCATTAACCCAAATAAATTAACACACCCGATAATAGTAAAACACCCACGTACACAACAATAGATTTTATTTTATTTAGAAATCATGTGCGGACCCATATATATAGCAGCAATATAATGCATACACATAGATTTTATTTAGAAGTCATGAACATTACATATACGTTCACAACAATACATGCATATTGCATATAGATATGTAGTGAGATAAAATGGTTTTGTGGAACATCACCCATTCACCCATCGCATTGCTATTATATATGTTTCGGTTGAAAACAATGGGACCTTGCCGAAGGTCCACTGAAATGGAGAAGACTGGATTCGATCCAAGCTGTGTTGGGCCGAAGGTTTCCTGCACAGTGAACACACGTAAACTAGCCTCGGGGGTGTTTCCGAGGAAGGCCCCTCCGATGCTAAAGTCAGTACAATGTGTAAAAAGGAAGACACTATGCAAGAGAGTTTGTAGCTTGAGGCTTTTGTGGAGTATTTCTCAATGCAAGAATGAGCATATCAATTGGAATAATCCGTGTATGAGATAATGTATGTGATCCCCTTTTGAATGTGTTAATATGAGGGCTTTTATACCTCATCATACTTGGAGAGGTTGGGCTTTAGCCCAATTGGCTTACTTTGTGGGCTGACTTTTGACTTTTGAGCAATTGGAGAGTTGAACCTTGACCTTGGGCTTTTAATTGGATCATTTGGTGCTCAGGCCCAATTTTGACTAAATTGGACCCAAACAACTTGCCCCCCAGACCCGATTTGGAAGAATGACGGGTCGGGTTTGATTTAACTCAGAAAAGGAGGGAAGTAAATGATTTAATTGATCCAAAAATTTGAATTTAAACCGTAATTAATGAGATAACAACGGTTAATGATTTGCGGAAGTTGGACGGATAATGGGCGGTTTAATCACAAGACATGTGTTTAATGGTTACTTAGTGGGTACTTAAGAGAAATTAAAGCACAGACTCTTCGTATCCCGTACCTGGAGATATAAACAGAGGCGCGTCATTCTCCTCACTTATTCACCAACACAAACCCAGAATTCTTCGAGAGAGAAACCAAGAACCCGCATCAAAACTTCGCAAATTCCCCCGAGCATTGAGCTTAGAAACTGAGACTTGCCACTACGAACTCGTAAATCGGCAACTTTCGCTTCAGATTAAGGTAAATTCCTTTGATTTCAGTTTATTTTTCTTCGAATTCGAACTCCTTCCCCTTTTCTTTCGACTTTTCTCTTCGAAATAATCCATGGCAAGAGGAGTTAGAGGTAGAGCCCGTGCTCCAAGAAGAGCAAGGCCGATTCCCGATCCTAGGAATAGGATTGGGACCTGGAATGGTCAAAGGCCGGAGTCTGACCCTGCTGAAGGGATTAGGGCGACTCCCCTTTCCTCGGCTCCTCCTCAAAGAACGGATGAGCCGAGTGCTTCTGGACGGGACGATGAAATTCCCGCTGTCCTTTGGGATATCCTCCCTGGGTTTTCAGAGTGGGAGAATGCCGAAGTCGCTTCGGCCATGATAAAGAACCGCCCCTACTCATGGTGGGTAGAGAACGCCGATCAATATCGATTTGCTGAGCAAATTGAGTTGCACTACGGCATTTTTGAAGCTGATGGATATTGGTGCCGAATGCCCTCAGCATCCGATAGAATCCATCGTCCACCCCCGGGGTATGTGGGGGTGTACACGAGACAGCTTCAGTATGGGCAGAGGTTCCCTTTGGACGTTTTCGTCCGAGACTTGCTGATCCATTACAACATTTCCCTATGTCAGCTAACCCCCACCAGCATCCGAAGGGTGATGACATACTTATGGGTCTGCAAGTTCTTCAAATACGTGCCGAACCTGCACTGCTTCAGAAAGCTCCATCGGCTAGTGCCAAATATTCAGAGTGGGCACGGAAGCCATGGTTCTGGGTGGTATCGGATTGAGTCCCGGCCCCAATACTTGACCATGTGGCCAAATGACTCTTCAGACAAGGACTGGAGAGGTCAATGGATTTGGGTTAGGGCACCCATAGATCCGGGCCACCCTTGCGTCTTCAGCGCTCCCCGGTACTTAGCTGAGCCTGATCCCGAAATGGGAAGTCTAGGTCCCCCCGATGCTAACGGGGCGGATCCGAACCTGGATCAGCAACATATCTTCGGCAAGCTGCCGAACCCGGGGGGAAGTGGTCGAATGCAGCATATCCCGGAGACTTGGCTCCCCGATACGCATTACGTTTTCCAAGAGAATATGCTAGCAGCTGTTGGCCTCAGCCGAAAGTTTAAGGATGGTAAGCTTCTTCGGCTGGGGCCGAGGCTTTTAACTACCTCTTTTTCTTCTCTCGCTTTGCTTTTTTATGCTGTGCCAACATATCTGAGCTAAACTTTTTCCCTTTCCTTTTTTCAGAGCGGGACGAGACCAACGTTGGTATTAACTACGCTCGTCTTGGTGTTAACCGAGAGCGAGTTGTAACTGAACGGGCCCCGTCTATCACTGAGCCGAGGCATAGGGAAGTTCATCTGGACTCTTCCCACTTCCAAATTGAGGCTGTTGCTCTGTATCAGAGGCAGAAGCCTTGGTGGAAGAAGAGAGACCCTTGGTTTCAGCTGCTGAACGAAGAAGCTGAAGCTGCCCGCACAGCCGAAGAGGTTGCACGGGTACTTGAGGCTTGTGAAGGAGGAGAAGGGTCCTCCAGAGCTGCTGAAGCCGAAGCTGCAGCTAGAGCAGCTGAAGAAGACGAGGCTTTGCTGAAAACCTCGGTGAGTTTTTTTTTTTTTTTTTTTTTTTTTTTTTTTTTTTTTACTCACACTCTTCTTCCCCCCTGTCTGTTACAGTCTGAAGAGAGTAACAGACACAGAGAAGGCAAAGCTCCTGTTCGTCCCGAAGATCAAATACAAGAGTCTTCAGACTCAGATATGGACGAGGAGCCCCTTCTGAAAAGGCGCCGAAGGATGGCCATCATCGGCCCTCATGATTTTCAGCAGAGGCCGATGACCATCGGCGTCGCAATAAGGGAACCTGAGGAAGGCAATGGATCGCCGAGGGTTCCCCAGCCAACACCCCAATCTCCTCAAAAGACCCCTCCGCCACCTCCTGAGATGGAGGTGGATCAGAGAACTCCCGAACCTAAGGGAGGGGTCCAAGAAGAAATCAAGGAGAGTGCTGCTGAGCACGAAAATAAAGATGCCGTGATGTCAAGTGCTGAAGGCTTCACGGCAGATATCGCAAGAGAGGTTGAGGCTTTCGTCCTCACCCCTGAAGAAGAGGAGGTCATAGTACTTGACTCCTCTGAGAAGGACGATGTTGAGACAACCAAGGTTAATCAAGCTCCATCGTCGTCCTTCCCTTCTTTCCAGACTCTGCATTCTGGAGAAATGGGTTTCTCGGCCCCCCGAATTCCAATCCCAGATCACATCTGGGACCTCATATGGGGTCAAAACCGAGAAGGAGCTGCAGCCTACTTCGGCAATTTTGCTGGCATGTCCGAAGTAGACAGGGCAAGGATCTGGTCGCTGAAGGCCACTGCTGGGATGGGCGAATCCAGTAGATCAGTTCCTGATCCAGCCAGGTCTAACCAACTGCTGATGATGCAGGTAATTTTCCTTCATTTCCTCCGAAATTCAGCTCTATTTTTTTTTTCTTATTACTTATTTTTTTTTTGTCTTCCTGTTTTCAGTTCGTGCACAATCAGACTCTCACTGTAGAGCTGATAGATACCCTACAAGATAGGGTAGACGCTGCTGTGCACGAAAGGAAGGTGGCTGAAGAGGAAGTTAAGCTTGCTAAGCTGAAGCAAGCAGCAGCTGAAGAGAAGCAGCAGGAGGTTGAGGAGTACGGTAAAAAAGCTGCCGAAGCTCTGAAAACCTTCTGCGATGCTATGGAGATGGAGGTTTTTCCCCCACTGATGGAAGGGGAAAAATTCCTCCAGGAGCATATGGGAGTGGACGTCTCCAAATTCAAGGCTGCTATTGAGAGCCGAATTCAAGAAGGAACTGCTGCACAAGCTGAAGTGCAGCAGCGTCTAGAGGCTCTTGAAGCCAGCCGAATGGCTGCTGAAGAGTTGCTCCTGGCCAAAGACGTCCAACTCTCAGAGGCTGCTGCTGCTGCTGAAGCCCAAAGAGCTAAATTCCAAGAGGCTGAGGATCAACTGCTGATCCAGAAAGTTGAAGTGGCCCAAGCTCAGACAAAGGCTTTCCAAATTCAGCAAGAGCTGAATGAGCTGAAGGGTTCCTCCTCCAAAGTCGCTGATGAGCTGAAGAAATCCAAGGAAGACTTGGAGGAGACCCAGAAGAAGCTGGCTGATGCTGAGGCTTTACTCAATGTCCGTGTATATACCCAAGAGGAATATGAGATGGGTTTCAGAAACGGATTCCGAGTATGCCGAAGAGTCTGCCTTCATGCTGAGCCGAAACTGGACTGGTCTAAATGTGCTGAGTGGGTCCAGAATCCCGAAGACCCTCACATGAAGTATGCAACTCCAGCTGAAGCTGAAATTCTTAAGGCTGAGGAAGCCGAAGAGGAAGCTGAAAGACTGGAGTTGGAAGCTGAGCAGAGGGAAAGGGAGGCTCGGCAAAGTGCAAAGCCCGCCTCTTCTGCTGCTGGGGCTGAGGCCACCATGGGACTCAACGTTGATCAGTCTGATCCCCCGGCTGAAGCATAGGAACTCGGGCAGTCGTCTTCAGAATCTTGCGGTTCATCATGTGCTTAACTTTAGACTTGCCGCTTTCTGAGTTTTTTGCCTTGTTTTTTGCTTCAGCTTGCCTTGTCGTACAACAGTTTTATTTTTTTGCTTATGTACGTATTTCGGCAGCTGTTATTTTCCGCTTGTGGGCGGCTGCCGATACTGAATTATTGAACTTGTAGCTCAATTTTTTTTTTTTTTCTTCAGTTGCTTTATTTTTGAATGCTTTACTGTTTCTTTTCTTCAACTCTGCCGAACATAGCTGCACTGCGTGCTTCTTGCCCCCACAGAAATTGAAGTATGACTTTAGTTGAATAAGCAATTTCTGAACTTCTTCAAAATGGATATCCGAAACACAGGGCCAACTGAAGGCAATGCTTCTGGGATACAAGTCTTACTGAAGATTGACTGTCTGAAAGTTGGATATCCGAAACACAGGGCCAACTGAAGGCAATGCTTGGGATATTAGCTTTCTGGGACTAACCTCTTTAGAACAAGTCTTACTGAAATTTGACTTCAGCTGAAAGACCAGCGTTCTTAAAGAAGACGCATATCCGAAACACAGGGCCAACTTAAGGCAATGTTTCGGATAATGGCTCTCTGGGATACAAGGCTCAGTTAAGGCAATATCCCAGAATTGTCCATGGACTCATGTCTTTGGAGAACAGGTCTTACTGATGTTTGATTTCAGCTGAAAGACCAGTGTTCTTTAAAAAGACTGAGTTTTGTAAGCCATCTGAAACCCAGTTACCCGAAGGCGAAGGTTTCAGACGAGGCTGATTTAAAAAGGCTGTTATCCTTGATTTTCTGTCTATCTTTGAAAAATGGATACCCGAAACACAGGGCCAACTTAAGGCAATGTTTCGGATAATGGCTCTCTGGGATACAAGGCTCAGTTAAGGCAATATCCCAGAATTGTCCATGGACTCATGTCTTTGGAGAACAAGTCTTACTGAAGTTTGACTTCAGCTGAAAGACCAGTGTTCTTTAAAAAGACTGGTTTTGTCAGCAATCTGAAACCCAGTTACCCGAAGGCGAAGGTTTCAGACGAGGCTGATTTAAAAATTTTCAACTGTTGCTGTTATCCTTGATTTTCTGTCTATCTTTGAAAAATGGATACCCGAAACACAGGGCCAACTTAAGGCAATGTTTCGGATAATGGCTCTCTGGGATACAAGGCTCAGTTAAGGCAATATCCCAGAATTGTCCATGGACTCATGTCTTTGGAGAACAAGTCTTACTGAAGTTTGACTTCAGCTGAAAGACCAGTGTTCTTTAAAAAGACAGGTTTTGTCAGCAATCTGAAACCCAGTTACCCGAAGGCGAAGGCTTCAGACGAGGCTGAATAAAAAACCCTCAAAATTAGATAGAACAAAGAAAATTTTGAAAGGATAAAAAGTTGTAAATTTTATATAAATGGCGGCTCCAAGGCCTGTCATTAGTTCAAAATGTACTTACAAAGATTGTTCTGCCCCGAAGGGTTTACACATGGTATTTTTTCAGTACATCAGCATTCCAGTGATTCTTCAACTCAGTTCCATCCAACTGCCGAAGTCGGTATGTCCCTGGCTGAAGCTCATCATAAATTTCATAAGGTCCCTCCCATGTAGCTGAGAGCTTCCCATGGATTCGGCCTTTCTGAACTGCAGCAGCATTCCGAAGGACAAGATCCCCAATTTTGAGAGGCCTTGCATGGACCCTTCGGTTATGGGAGATGAGGTCTGAACTTATCCCGGGCATATCAGCTGCCGAGAAAGCAAACACATCTCTGTTATCCCGCAGGAGCTGAATAAGTTCACAACGGGTGTTAGGATCAAGGTCCATCCCGATTGTTACACATTTCTCAGCATCTCCTTCGGCCAACTCTGCTGTTTCAGTCTGTTGGTCCATGTCCATTGCCGATGGACTGGACTCTTCAGAATCTGGTCTGCTGCCAATGTCAGCAGGTGTCCCAGTCTTTGTGTTCTTCGGCTGGCTCTCTGAGTCTTTCGGCTCAGATGAAGAGTCAACCTTTTCCCTTTCGGGACCTTTTTCTCTGGGCACTGATCCTTGGGCCGAAGCACTTAGGCCTTTCGGCTTTTTTGTGCTTGGCTCTCTTTCTTTTTCTTTCTCCTCCTCATCCTTGTCGTTATCTGGGCGACTACTGGATGGCTTGAGGTAGTTGCACCTTCGGGCGTCCTTCTGGTTGCCCTGTATCCTTTCGGGGAAGCCGGCGTCTGAGACATAAATCATCAGCTGATGATAAGTTGAGACGACCCCTTGGATCTCGTGAATTATGGGTCTCCCCAAAATCACGTTGTACACTGAAGGAGCGTCGATGACCAAAAACTCAATCATGACGTTCCGGGCTGCCTCATCGCAACCGATGGTGACAGGAAGTGTCACCTTCCCATCTGGATAAGTTGAAGCCCCATTGAACCCGGATACCGGATAGGGTACCGGCGTAAGGTGCTTGGGCTTCAGCTTAATTTGGTTGTAGGCCTTTCGGAACAGAATGTTTGCTCCGCTGCCACCGTCAACAAGGACCTTACTGACGTCGTGGTTGGCCACCGTGGCGATGATCACCAACGGATCCTCGTGAGGGAACGTAATCCCCCGGCAGTCGGCGGCTGTGAACGTCATGTTCGGCACCGGCGACTGGGGAGATTGAATGTCAGCGTTGTTCACCTGGTGAGTCAAAGCTCTAAGGTGACGCTTGTGCTCCCTCCGAGAGTATATTCCTCCCGAGATAACATTGATCGGAGGGAATTTCCCCTCCGGTTTTTTACTGTTTTTCCGGGGGAAATCAAGGTCCTGCCGAGGGTCCTTTGCTAGCCTCTCGGATTCTTTTTTCTCGCGGTGATCCGCGATGTATTTTTTCAAGTATCCCTTCCGGACCATGTCCTCTATCTGGTCCTTCAGCTGGATACACTCTTCAGTGTTGTGGCCCGAAGACTCGTGGAACTCACACCACTGATTTTTATTTTTTCGCTGATACCACTCTGGGAGTGGTCTCGGCTTTCGGTAACTCTGCTCCTCCTTCGTCACACTGTAAATTTTGGCGCGTGGAAGAGAGAGCGGAGTGTAGGACTCGTATCTGCCTGTGTATGAGGCAAACCTGTCCTTCTTTAGGTCGCTGGCCGAAGATGGCTCCGAGGCCTTTGATTTTCCCTTTGCCTTATGGCCTTGGCCTTCAGACAAGGGTATTTGCCTCTGTTTCCCTCCCCCGGATTGAGGTTGGGTTTTTGCTTTATTCCATTCTTCGGCTCGGATGAACTTATCCGAAGCACTAAGAGCTTCCTCCAAGGTCTGCGGGGTATGCATGACCATGAAGTCTAGGAATTTTCCTGGCTGAAGGCCATCCTGCATTGCAAAAACAGCTAGCCCCTGGTCCAGCTGAGAGACGCTTGATGACTCGTTACTGAAACGGGTCAGGTAGTCTCGGAGGCTTTCGGTTTCCCCCTGTTGCAGACCCATGAGCTCTGCGGTAGTCTTTTCTCGGCGGTTTGCCGTGGAAAACTTGCTCCTGAACTTGGAGGACAGATCATCCCAACCTGTTATGGAGCCTTGCCTTACTCCCTTGGAGATCCACGCTTGCGCGACCCCCTTGAGAGTGGTTGGGAAATATTTGCACCAAGTCGCCTCGGATCTGGGGCAAAGATGCATATGAGTCTCATACGAGGCCACGTGGTCCTTCGGATCCGTGGTCCCGTCATATGTGATATGCGACGGTATTTTAACCGTGGGTACGCGCTCTTCCAGTATCCATTGCTCGAATGGTGAACTAGCGGGAAGCATAATGGCCTTGCCCTTGTTCCTGGCCGAAGGGACCGCGCTCCGCCCTCTTAGAGAGGTAGGAGTGGTTTTCGTCCCTGGCTGGGAAGTCTGGGCCTCGGCTGCAGGGAACGAGAGGCGACTACGCACGCTCGGTTCCTGGCCGCCGAGTCGGTCAAGGACGCTTCTGCGAGCAGTCTCGGGTTCCCGGCGAGTAGATTCTGGCCGAGAAGCTGAGCTGCCGCTCTTATGCGCTGCTGGTCTTGAGGATGAGGATCCTTTAAATAATTGAGAGTTCTTCTTCCTCTGTTTTTCATTTTTCCAAGAATCCTCCTCCCACTCTTCCAGTTCCCGGAAGGAAGGAAGCTTCCCACCGTCATGGTCTAACTTCCTCCGCTGATGCCGGGTATGCGGAGGAGTTCGATCACGAGGCGGTGGCATATTCTGTGCCCTCATTGCCTCCATGAGTACTGCCAGCGCTCTTGCCACCTCTTCCGAATTGGGCCCCGTCAAAGGGGTCCCCGGCCGAGTGTGGGCATGAGGCCGTGCAGCCGATGGTTGGCTTCGGGACACTGAATATGTCCTATGATCAGACTGACCCCTGCTAGACCGAGAGTGGTCTGGCCTATATTGAGAGTCATGCATTATAGGAGATAGGGAATCCTCCTTGTGTGATCCTCCCCCCGAGCCGGCACCCTTGGGAGAGTTCCGGTCCGGCGTGGGCGATGGTGTAGGGGTTTTAGGCTTTTCGCCCGCTCCTTGACGGAGGCTTTTGCTCTTGCGGTTCTTAGCCATGGCTGCTAAGATAATTGCAAGATGATCTTGGTTAGGAATTTGGCTTAAAGATTTTTGAAAGTCTTCCCCACAGACGGCGCCAAATTGTTTCGGTTGAAAACAATGGGACCTTGCCGAAGGTCCACTGAAATGGAGAAGACTGGATTCGATCCAAGCTGTGTTGGGCCGAAGGTTTCCTGCACAGTGAACACACGTAAACTAGCCTCGGGGGTGTTTCCGAGGAAGGCCCCTCCGATGCTAAAGTCAGTACAATGTGTAAAAAGGAAGACACTATGCAAGAGAGTTTGTAGCTTGAGGCTTTTGTGGAGTATTTCTCAATGCAAGAATGAGCATATCAATTGGAATAATCCGTGTATGAGATAATGTATGTGATCCCCTTTTGAATGTGTTAATATGAGGGCTTTTATACCTCATCATACTTGGAGAGGTTGGGCTTTAGCCCAATTGGCTTACTTTGTGGGCTGACTTTTGACTTTTGAGCAATTGGAGAGTTGAACCTTGACCTTGGGCTTTTAATTGGATCATTTGGTGCTCAGGCCCAATTTTGACTAAATTGGACCCAAACAATATATATTTAGGCATCGCAATTAACTAGCTTGTTTCACCTTGAGTCTTGCAACAGATTTTACTGTTCATACATTTTAGCTAGCACATTTTAAGTCTGAGCAACAGGCCCCCATGCCAAACCCACAAGATTCACCGGCATTGCAATACCTTGTGCAAGCACCACTAATGCAGCGTGTGTCCGAGCAACAGGCGCCCTCGCCAAACCCACGAGATTCACCAAGGGTTTTGCAATATCTTATGCAAGCACCATTATGTTCATCAACCGTGTCGCGGCCACTACCACCACCTTCATTAAGTAGTTTTGCAAGCTCATCAAACTCCATGATGTTTGAGAGGGAACTGATTCACCCACCACCACAAAGGCAAGGAGAATCATATTGAATTGATTTCAACGTAACTATACGTACTAAACTTGGATATTTGATTTATTATTGTGTTTGTTTATTGTGTCGTCAAGAGTTTAGGGCCTAATTTTATAGCCATGCACAGGCCAATAATTGTGTCTTATCTATTTACAAGTGTGTGATTGAAAATACATTAAATATTAGACACACATATACTTCCTCCATTCTTCTTTACTTGACCCGCTTTGACTTTTACACTATTCACCACTCCTCTTTTGACCGTAGTTTGTGAATTATATGTAAGGAAAAAGATATTCATGTGAGATCTCGTTAGATTTGTCTCAATAAGTATTATCACAATTTATAACTTTTATAATTTTTATTTATAGAGAAATAAAGTTATTGATGGTTAAAGTTGTGCATCGACAAGCGTGATAAAAAAAATATGTTAAGTAAAAAAGAACAGAGGAAGTATTAGATACACAAATAAAAACGTGAGTAATAGTACTAGTTTGCCGGGCCAAGATAATAATTGTGTGGTGCTCTAGTATTTCCTTATCACAAGTTTGTAGAGATGGCAATTGTGCCGCTCATATCTTAGCCAGCTAGAGGTAGTAGAGATTATGTTGAGATGAGAGTGTGGTTAGCACAAGTGCCACATACACTGTGCTTGTAATGCTGTGTTGCTGGGGTGGGACAACCGCCCAGGCCCAAGATTGTGATGCTATGAAACCAAACATTGTCTATATTTTTCCTAGGATATATACTAAAACCTAGTGACGATGATGTTTAATGGCTTCCTTAATTATACTCCGCAATGATGTATAAGTACCAAGTGCTACAATCACTAAACTTAGAAGTATTAGTAGCATGATGAACATGTGCTCG
Source organism: Chenopodium quinoa (assembly GCF_001683475.1). NCBI lineage: Eukaryota > Viridiplantae > Streptophyta > Magnoliopsida > Caryophyllales > Amaranthaceae > Chenopodium > Chenopodium quinoa. The sequence continues at coordinate 2,343,344 of NW_018743212.1, read as the reverse complement.
ATCGATCTCCCACTATTTTTCGAAATCTTCAAGTAGCATAAGCATGGAATTGTGATCGAAGCTGTCGCGCTTAGTAAGGCTCCAACTAGTGACATAAGACTTCCAAAGAAAGGAATGGTAACAGCTACGACAACTTGCGTAGCAACCAAAATAGTTCTCAATAAAATTTTGAACCCCTTGTTCTTTTGATATTTTGGAAACCAACTTTCAGTGGTAGCTGCAACAGGCTCCATCATCAATGCATATTTCGATAATGGACTAATCCATGCTGTATATATCGCGATTTTTGAACTTAGTGTATGTGTTGGAAGGTTCAATGTTATTTGGGATTGTAATGCTGAACCAAACATTAGATATCCAAGTATTGCCATTGAAGTGTAACATATAGTAGCACATGCGAATCCGATGATTAAGACCTAGCACAAAAATTCAAACATCGACAGGATTAGCACATTTATACAAAGTTTTGCATTTTGAATTATTAGCACTTTCTCCGATTTTTATTTGTTGCAATTTTTGGAATTTTTCCATAATTGAAGAAAGTAAACAACCCCAAAGTTCGAATTATTCCAAAATAATCTTAAATTGGGATTATTAAAAGAAAATGCAGAAAAGTTGGGATTATTATTTACAATTTTTTCTTTTGGAATTTTTTCATGCTTTCCATTACATATCTTCAACCATTAATATCAATTAATTATTATACTAAAAAAAGTACTATTATATACTGAAATGTATCATGATCTCATATTACATGACTATGTTGGTTTTTTTTTTCATTGTTTTATATAGAAATCACCAAAGATATGACAAAGTGGAGTATTATTGTATGTCTAATTATTAATTTCTTACTAACAAAAAAAAATTAAAAATTAAAAATTAAAAAAGTTAGAAATGACATAGTAACATGTACCTTAGAGAAATGGTGTTTCTTTTTCATGGAAGAGTATAGGGTCGGAAAGACAGGATTAGCACTATAAGAGAACATGTACAAGCTCATAGCCATAGGAATGCCTTTCCAATTTAGGAGTTCACCTTTGTTGTGAAACCCGACGCCATCGAAAATTCCAACTGATAAAATTGATCCAAGAATCAAAAGAGCAGATACAACACCGGTAGCAGAAATGTAAGCAAGAATGCTTAGATTGTCTAGCCAAACCGTTGGAAGAAGAGCTACCGCGATTATTATAACAAAACTTTGTTTTCCACCAATACTAATCCCTTTCATATGAATGTTCATTTCAGGGAAAAGATTGTGTAGATTATCTCCTTCTAAGATTAAGTAACCTGTTAGGACTAAATAAAGGTCTACATATAGAACAATTGATACAATTGTTTTTCCGAGTTTTCCAAACGCAGCCTCTCCGATTTCAGCGTATGTTTTGATCTTAGGATTCGCGTCCATGCATCGTTTGGTTAATAGGCCTGCATAGCCTGCAGCACCGGAGATTGCGAGTAGCAAGATTAAGCTTAACCAACCTCCTGATGCTAGAGCATATGGCATTGACAAAAGTCCCACTCCTACAATACAGAATGAACTTATCATAAGAACGAGGTTTATTAGCATAGGATAAAAAATAATGTAAAAAATTCGTCCACAAACAAAACTCAAGAGGTTTTGTACTAAAACCAATTAGTGATAGTAGGATATTTACAAGTGGGATTACAATGGGTTTCAACATAACATAGCTCCGGCCTTACGAAATAAGACCAAATTAATTTGGAGTATGTGAATATAAACAATGTTGTTGTACGATGATAAATTGTATGAGAGAGTTGAATTACCTATAATTGCATTGAGGCCATTGAATAACGTCTTAAAGAATGAGGTGTTGCCATCACTTGAGGAATTGTTGTTTGCCTCTTGATCTATCTGATCCATTGTATATATTCTTGGAATCTTGGTACTTTGTTTATCGTATATATCTATCCTTATGTTCTCAACCTTCTTAGATAGAGAAGAAAAAACATAGATATCAAACAAGTAAGAATACTGCAAAGTTAAAATATAAAATATATAGACTCCCATCTTGAGTTTAGCTAAATTGTTACATTATTGTTGGTTCAAATAACTACATTGTCAACACGACAATTGAATTTAGATGAACATAATATTATAGGTTTCGACCATTTAAATTTTTTACAATTAACAAAGAGAAGAGAGAGCTTACCAAAGTATGTAGTAGAAGATAGCAGATAATCAAGCTTTGTGTTGAATGATGATGTATAAGATTGAATGTTTAGATGTAATGATATTGAAAGAGTAGGAAACCTATGATATATATATAAAACTTCAATTATATTATTAACTCTTAAATCTAAATCAAAGAAGAGAATTCGGGTTTGTACTGACATTTTTAAAGGAAAATACATTCATTTATATGTATATTTATAGCATTTTAAAACATGGCAAATATTTCATCACTGAGATTCAAGATCGACGACTAAAATACTTGGTTGAAGTTGACCAAATTTGTATGAACAATCTTATATATTAAAGAGGTTTTTTTATACTTCATTACAGTATAATTTTGTAATCAAGGACTTAAAGATAGACGTGGCGAGCTAAATAATTTTGACAATTTCTTAAGTACTTTACTACATATATACTCTATTAAATGTTCGATTAAATTAAATTAGTGGCTGGGTTGTATTAAAGTTGCCCCAAAGACAAACTTGGGACTATTCATTAAAAAAAAAAAAAAAATTCTGCATGTGATTAGATTCCGCATTTTACATAGCTAGAAAATAACAATTTTTTTTTTTTGGTTTTCCACCCGGTTTATCATTTGGACTAATTCGAAATTGGGGATCAGTTTTGGATGGTTAGGTTCCAATCCCCTTCCAATTGTTGTTGCGGGGGATTGAACACACGCTCCTCCCAATCAAGCTGTAAAATAACAATTGATAACTACGTTATTCAGTTTTGTATGTCTATGTTTGATTTAGCTATCGATTATTGAGATGATGTAGTAATATTCATCTTTGTTATAGTTATATTTTGTATCATGTATATCAGTATATGTGTGAAAGCATTTAGTCCTAGGTCAAGATAATAAACAATCTATCCATATATAATGGCTGACTTTGTAGCATTTAGAGTCAAAGGATAACCACAATTGACATTGTTACATATATATTCGCTGATACCGCTTGATATACTTTGGAATAATTTCACATAAACTGTAGCTTAAACAAAATTTATTGACTAATTCTCACTTCAAAAAATGAAGTACTCTCCATATATTTGTATAATATAAGATATAGGCCATACATTTTCGATAATTAGCTTGTAGTTGTAGCTAATAATGTAACTAGTTGTATTAACAAGTTCGGCGAACATATTAGATAATTAATTACACACGTAATCACATACTGATGATTACATACACCCAAATGTATAACAGAAATTACCCGTACATTATATTTCTCGCTATCATTCTCCTCTCAAGCACCTCATCAATTACGCAATATATAAAACATGTTGCAACGTACGACAGGCAAGCATGCAGGTGCTTGTCCAACTCCGATCATGTATGGCTTCACATGCATGGCACATGGGAACTTCCCCATGCATTTAGCTGCCCCTTTAGGCCAAGATCTTTCGTATAGGATAATATGATATACTATACTGAATAATAATGCTCCACCAAAACTTATCATGTTATATGAAACTGCTGTAAACATTGATTAAATTAGAGTACATAATTAGGTCAATAATGACTTAATTAGCGCACTAATTCAACATATCTTTACAATAGAACTACATAAGATAATACTTCCTAGTTATTTTTGTCTGCTACATCTTGACTTTTGCACCATTGTGTATACTCATCATAGTTAAATTAAAATAAAACACACAAATAGTGTAAAAATTCGAAGTGGTAGTCTTCTAATAGAACCATAAATAAACAAAGAAAACACTCTGTAATGAATACACAGGTAACAGACTAAGACCCTATTCTCTCTACCTTAAAATAATTATTGTTAAATTTAAGTTATTTAGTAAAAATCACAGAGCGTATGTGCAATTAACTCCTATGAAATCAATATTGAAACTAGTTATTCAGCCCATGGATGAAGATCAATCAGCCTAAATGTGTTAAAAACAATTTAATCAGCCCAAATGTTAACGAAATCAGGCCTGTTGGTGCGTTGGGCCTATAAAAATAAGCAAATTATTTGGGCCTCTGGAATATATCAGTCCAAAGGCTAGTAATGCAACCCAAAGGTATGGTAACAAAATCAATCAACCAAATATTTGCACCAACAGAGAGAAGATCAACCATCAACGTCATTTGGCATTTACATAAAAAAAAAAAAAAAAAAACCATTATTAATTCTTATCTGTACTTAAATCATTTTACATTCATCGTGAATGAAACTTGATCGCACAACACTCTAATATTAGTTTTAAGGTAACATGGAATATTATTAGTTTGTAGTTAAGATTGAGGATCTGTGTATGATAAGTTACAGGAACAATCCACCACACCTCCCATGCAATTTGTGTTGCCCTTATGACTCATTCGTATCTAAAAAAAAATAGAAATTAAGGTGAGAAATGAAAAATTATAGAAATTAAGGTGAGAAATGAACTATCAATAGTATTTTGGAGTACAAACAACCGTAAATAGCTAGTTAAATACTTTTCTTCATATTATGCGTGTAGCATTGTTATCAAAAGTAGAAATTGCACCTTTTTGAGCCAAAAAAAAAAATGTTTTCTCCTGTTGTATACTTCATACTTGCTTTCTGTCCAAAAAATGGAACTCTTAAAAATTGAGACATTCTTTTTAATTTGTTTGTAAATTATTTTCACATGAACTTTTTTTGTATGTATACAATGTTTCTGGTCTTTTTACATTCGTGAGATGTTGATCCATGTATCTACCTCTTTTTTTCATTCTTTAATATATTTTTTTATCAATGTATCTACTTAGAGACATGCGTGTGGCACGTGTTAAGTTATTGATAGATTAATTGGGATAATTTTAAGCAAAATGTTATATATATATATATATATATATATATATATATATATATATATATATATATATATATATATATATATATATATATATATATATATATATATATATATATATATATATATATATATATATACTCACATAAACATAGTTATTCTGTAATTTGTACTGTCAAGCATTGATGTTTCCTTAACCTAATGCAAATGTTTTTGGACCAATTATTGCACATAAAAAGCCTTTCATTATTTAATATACCAAGATTATAAGATTCCTGCATTATATTAAATCATTATTAATATAATCATAAGAAACATTAAACCTTAATTAATAAAGCTTAAGCGGCCACTCATGTTTGTTGTTCAAATTTTTTTTTTTTGAACGTACACTTCTTGTTTTCTTTTGTTGTTTGTGGTTATATTTTACTAAGTAGGAGTGCATGCATCTTTGATCATATGACAAAGTTTTATTGTTAATATTATTGTCTATTCATCTTTTTGAATTTTTTTTTAATTAGAACACCTTAATTATAAAATTGATCTGATCTGATTATTTGATTCAAAACTAACAAATACATTCAGGATTAGAAACCATATTCGTACCTAAATGAATTCAACTCTGATCGGCTTCAACTGAAAATTATTAACTTGCTATATACTCAAACGAGACCTAAAACTTGCACCATGCAAATGACCCATCACCCTAGGTAATCAATACAACCCAATTGAAATGATTTATTAGCCACATCTCTATCTATAATGATACTTGATGTCGTTGTTGATCGATGATGAGAAGGATGCATAATACATGTGTTTTCAAATTAGTTGATAGATGTTGCTAGTTTGAAATTTGTTATAATTATAGTTTCATTTCATTAAACTTTACGCATTGTCGCGTCACAAAGTTCATATACATTTTAAGTATATGATGTGAGTTTATTTCTTATGGTGTTGATATCTATGTAATGTATGAAAAATCTTTCTAAAATTCAGTTTCTCATGTGTGCCATGTGAGTAAATGACGAGATTTGATTGTATTGAATTGAATATATGTTTGAATACGTCATGAAAGTTCTAGATCGTTGTTAACAAGAGCTATTGACCTTATATTCTTTACTCTTTATAATCTTGTAGATGATGATACAAAATCTATTAATAATATGAATATATAGTGCTAGTTTTTGTTATGATGTACTCCTTAGAAGTTAGAGTTTTTAATGCATGAATACTTCCTGCCATTTTCCTTGGTTAAAGATGACGAAATAATTATTAAGTGCAATTCACGTGTTACTATAACTTGGACCTTTTCTCTTCATATATAGATCTTTGACTCTGGCTTTTGTTCTTTCTTCTCCTATCTTCTGGTCTTGGAGACAGGCAACTATATAGCATATGGCTTGATCCCTTGTCAATAAATGTGATAATTAAGCCATAAATTCATATATACTACTAGTTCGATCATAAGTGCAACGGGTATTTTATATACATTAACAGGTTTTTGTTACGCCAAATGGCAATATACTATTCGGCCAATCTATACTGTTGATAATTATAAAAGACAAATGATGTACTTGTAAATGACATTTGGTCACATAATTTGAGTACTATCTTCACTACTTAATTCTAATTAAACTAGTTAACATCCATTCTGTATTTAATTTATGACGGTTGCAATTAAAATTTTGGCCGTATTTAATTCTAAGTAATAGGGTCGAACTTTATAAAGATGTTAGTAGAAACAGAAGTAAAGATCACGATATGCAATTTCTGTTCTCTAAAAATCTAGCATTGAAGTTTGTATTTTATGAACAACAAATTAATTAGGCAACAAATTTGAGACCATGTTAGTCAACAACAATTAATTGGCAAGAAAACACACATCTTTTTCTTTTCTTTTTTTGTTGAAAGTAAGATTACTATTAAGCACTCTTAACTGACCTATACATGAGTTCGTAATTGATTTACTGATTTGTATACTCCGTAAAAGAAATACTAATTTTCCACAAAGTTTCCGGGTAGAATTTCGTGACTTGAGATGGGGTTAATTAGGAATTTAGGATGTCAATCACGTACAAATTCAAGTGGAAACCTTAGTAGAGTTTTAAACTTTTAATATAAGGTCATCTTTTGCTATTTTATACAATAACACGGAATAAAATTTTGTACATATGCAATGTCAGATTATATGACGATTCTCATCACATAATAGGGCGTATGTAGGCGCATGGATCATAAATAGAGGTGACAAATGAATGGTTTGACCTATATATCAGGTTCAAGTATGAGTTATTTTTTAGTTCGATTAAGATCATATTAATTATCGTCTATTAATATATAGATACAGCTCGGATATAAGTCGATGATGATTCATTTGATTGTCTACTAAAGTGGTAGTAATTGCATAATAAAGGAAAACCATGGTAGCAATAAATAGGTGCTCAAAATTCCATCGAGCAATAGCTGACTCCCAGACATTGGGACGAGGCTTAATGAGGTTACAAATTTAAGTGAGTGCTCAAAAGCAACACTTATTTCCAATGTAATTTATTTTAGGGACAACTTTCCTTATTTATTACAATGTTTCTTGCTAATATACATTAATACATTATAGAGTTACATGACTTACATCTCATAATTTTAATTAGCTTTATAATCTTAGTGACTAATGACCCACTTTGGCTTTAAAAATATGAGCAGAAAGCTGAAAGAAATCAAAGCACTTAATCACAAACTTTTCAATTTATAAATAGTTGTTTCACCAATACATGCTTCATTCCAAGGTCAAAAGATTCACAAATTTTCTTTTGATTGTTGAAGTTTGAAGGACTAGCTTAGACTACATCACTAACAATTATAAATGTTTGTTTTAAGCAATCAACACTAAGAAAGGAAATAGGTCCCTATCCAATACATTTATATGTGACTCGTACTCGAATTTCTTTGATAACTTATCCAACAACATGCATCACTGAACCCATGCATGCAAAACGAAAACTTACAATTATGAAAATATCCTACAAGAAAGATTTACATACTTGGTAGATTCAGTCTACAATCTCTCAATATACAACATATACCATTATAACATATTGCGGTGTATGAAGTTAATTAACATAAACAATTTAAACATATAAACAAAACGGCCAGATTTAAGAGCCAATGTAGCTCATAAGAGTCATAACTAGCAAACTAGGTAATTGTCCAATGTCACGATATTTTACCTAAATAATTTGATAACTACTCGAATTTTTAAAGTAACACATAATAATATTTCAAATTAATGATGACCACTTTAAAATTTAAATTGAGATTTTAGTTAAGTAAAAATGATGTCCTACTCTACAGAGTGGTATTATTTTTCAAATATAATTTTACTGTTGTTAAAAAAATATCATGGTAAAAACTGATATTGTGACACGTGTAAGTGGACGATGGCCAGAAAACAAACAAATGACAGCAGTTTCCCAGGTGCGGCGTTCGGCGGAAAAATGAAGTGAAAGAAGACCTCTAAATCAAACTTAGTACACTTCTATTTTTATATTCACTACCCATATCATGCCCTTAAACTAAACTACACCACCATTATTTAATTAATCCAATCTTACATCATTATCTCACAATAATAATACTACTAATTGTACTACTTGCTATTACAAAGTATACTCAACGGTCAATCAATCACTCAGTCCAACCCCATTTTTTATGTTTTATGCATTACTTAATTATTACTCCACTCGCTTCATATTATTATCTCTTTGTTATATTAATACTATACTTCATAAATCAATAACTTGATTATTATTTGTCAGTTTGTTCGAAATACCATTATTAAAAGGACAGATATAAAATAATAGACAATCGTTACATTACACATCAAAAACAAATATCCACCAGATCCAGTCTCATAAGAAAAGTTATATGCATTCAAACCTAATTTGAACTCAGACGAAACCCTTAAAGTGTTATAAAGATTTAGAAAACTATAGTTTCACAAATTATAATTTATACAAAACCATTACCAAATGTTTCCATAGAACCCCTACATTAAGGGACCCTCTAATAATAGTCTAACACCATACTTTTTCTTCATATATATCCCCCTCTTATTATGAACCAACCCCACTTCTTAAGCTACTAATTAGTAGTTGTAGTACTAGTACATACACACACCAAACCCCCCTTATTTTTGCACCATTTTCTAGTACACCCGTGTGCTTAAAAACCCCTCTCTTCCAAAATAAAATCTTCTTAGTAAAGTCATTTTTTTCCTCACTTAAAAATTGCTTCTTTTTCTTCCTCTTCTTCTTCTTCTTCTTCTCGAGTGAGTATGGCAGCTGGGGCAGGATCTCCTTGTGGAGCATGCAAGTTCTTAAGGCGAAAATGCGCATCCGATTGCATTTTCGCCCCGTATTTTTGTTCCGAACAAGGACCGGCTCGTTTCGCTGCCATACATAAGGTGTTTGGAGCAAGCAATGTGTCTAAACTCCTTCTACATCTCCCTGTGCATGACCGTTGTGAGGCTGTTGTTACCATTGCTTATGAAGCCCAAGCCCGGATCCGTGACCCGGTTTACGGTTGTGTTGCTCACATCTTTGCTTTGCAACAACAGGTAATAAGCAAAGAATTTATGCTTATCATATAACACCCACAAATATTTAGTTTCTTTTCTCGAGTAAAATCTAAAACTCCTCGCTATAATGATCTTGTAAGTAAATGATTAATTATTGGATTATTATCATGTTAATTCAACATTTTGGAAGAGAAATCAGAGTTTTCTTATATTTTTTTTTTGGGTATTTAGTTCTAAATTAATCGTAAGAAGTAATGCATTTTAAGAATGTGTAAACAAATTCACTTCACATTCCATAGTCTTACATCATGGCCTTAAACGTACTAAATTTCCTTGTCTAAAAATTTGATCATTAATTCAAAAAATATTATACATGCATTATACATAATAAATTACTCCGTAATTTCAATAAACTCTTCTAAAAAACGTAATGATCAAATTATAATTAACATGAAGATCTAACTTAATCCCTATAACGGACTCAATTTGTGGGAGCAATAGTCCAATATGGGTTTTCTTGAAAATTCATGGAGTTTCTTGAGAACTTACACTATCCTTTAGTAATTATTAATTATTCAAAGACCCAAGTTATGTAGTGATGAAACTCGCAATTAAAAATTTGAGGATTTTAATATATGCATTCCTTATCATCATGTATTGAATCTCATTGTTTCTTTGGAATAATGTATGTATAGGTTGCATATTTACAAGCACAACTTGTACAAGTGAAGGCTCAACTAGCAAACAATTTAGTAGATAACAGAAACAGCATGGAAAACCAATGGACAACAGCAGCAACAACAGCAATAGAAGGGAATAACAGTCACAATTATCCAAGCATTCAAACATCAGTTTATCAGACACAAAGCTGCCCAACAACAACAGCAACAAGAGTTAACAACAATAATAATAATAATAATAATTATAATCATAGTTATATGAATAATAATAATAATAATAATAATAATAATAATAATAATAATAATAATAATAATAATAGTACTAGTAATAATAACAATAATCCAATATCACCACAAAGTTCATTAGACTCAATTGACCAACAAAATGTTAGTCGTGATCATCAAGGAATGATGATAATGGCAATGCAAGACTATGGTGGTGCAATTTCGGCGAAATCAGAGGGTATTATTGGAAAGAAAAGATCCCATAATGACATGGGTGAGCTTCAAGAATTGGCCCTTAGGATGATGAGAAATTAGTTTTTTTTTTTTTTATTTCTTGTCTTTTTTTTATTTTTATAAAAAAAAAATAGAGAGGCAAAAAAGAAAAATATGATGGTGGTGGTTTATGACTCTAATCCCACAAATGATTGTAAATACAGGGGATTGTCAGAGGAGCTAATTTTAGTACTTAGTATAAAAAAAATATGTTTGGCATATTATAAAATGAGGCAAACCCAAATTTGAGGCATTTTGTTTTTGCTTTTGTTTTTTAGTTGGACTATTATTTTGTTTTTGAGATATACTATTAATTGATCGGCTAACTTGAATGCCTAGGGTCAGAATTTTATTAATTAATAAATAATAGGTTAATGAAAATGTTCATTATGCTATCAATCTTGTTTAGTTGTTCTATAGCTTCATTATGGTATTCTTATCGTCTTATCTACCAATCGTAATTAATTGAGCGTCAGAGTAATTTCATATTACGATAACGAATGAAATTTTTTTGATTTTTATAGCAAACTTAATATGGTATCATATACAGCTATTTTATGCATCCGAAGAAATTAAACAAAGACAATTTACATTCAAATATACGATAAATGTCATATTATTGACCTCCTATCTTTGTTACATCCACCACGCACCTTTGCATCTCCAATGATCCTTTACCAAAACCAATTTGCTTGTCGTCCACAATGACTTCCATTACATGAAACACTAGATAATTACTTACACCACAATTTGGTTGTCCTCCAATATTAAGGATACATTATTTAGTCTACCAACCAAAAACATGAGAACACTTGGAATAAGACAATAAATTATAACCAACGTTACAAGCTAAAGCATGCAACACATGCATGGGTCAAATACTATTAGAAGAGGGAATTTTAGTACATAACAAATTTACCTATTTTCTTATGTGATTCGAAATATTTCTTACAAATTTCCCTAAGAAACTTCCCACGGTCATATGTATAAAGAATTTATATTTGTCAATGGTGCAATTAATTTTTTTAACAGTTAACATACATGATAAGTATATGGGTTTATGATTTTTAACCACATGGCAGGAGTGCTACTATATATAAATTTATATCTACTACTTAAACACTATAACAAGTCCAGTACATTATCACAGTACAAATTCGTAGTAGACTAGTAGTAAGTAATAAGTAGTAGCCAACTCATAGTATTTAGCTAATTAGCTATTTGAATCCTATCTTGTCCTATGTGCTCATAATTAACAATTCTTCAGACATAAATAGTGCTATTTATTTTACATACTGTATTAATTAATCAAAGGCCTTTTTATAAGGGTTCGTTCCAAGAGGTGCTAGTTGATTTCTTTTGTGAGTTTACTCAAACTTATTAACTCCAATGTGATCACTTCGTAAGTAAAATTCCAAATAAAGATAGTGATTCCACGACAGTCGATTTGACACTTTGAATGTTCTAACCAGTGAAGATGTGCTCCCCTAGTCTCATAACATTTATTCCATTTCACCATTTTTTGTAAGATCAAAATCATCTCTTGTAGCTTTTCACTATCAATGTAATCATAATTCCGAAAGAGGCACATACTTGAATCAAAATCATTCTCGGGGCTTTACAGAATTATTATTATGTTTGTTATGGTTTCAAACCAACTTATATATGTCCCCTTCACACATTCACTTCAATTTTAGAAAAAAAATTCAAAATTGGTTCGAAAGCGTGGGTTATAGCCTTCATTTTCGGATAATTTTTTACTTTTTAATTAAGACCCTAAAAATAAGTAAGTTAGGGTGCTTTTCATGAACCCTATAACACCCAAGGAGACCATTAGAGTAGTTGGATCCCTCCACTTTGCCTCTAAATTGTCATTTTAGCCATTTGCGTACATGTTGTTCTCATTCATTAACTCAAGGTCACCGAGTGCATTTATGTGATGAATTAGTAGCCAGGTTCCAAAAAACATTATATGACCCTTTGATAATATGAATGCATCTCCTACCATTTCTTGAGTTTTCGATATCGAGTCTCAATATCTTCTGAAATGATTCAATTTCGTGTATTATAGTTAGCCTTCAAATTTGGCATCCAAAGGTGCTTCATAGGGTTCTTAAAAGGCCTGAGGAGGCCTAATTGGTTCCTGACCTAGAACCATCTCATCTATGCCTTGATCCACCTTTCGTTATCATTTCTTAGCCTTCCCTTGTCTTTCCTTGGTCTTATTACTACATACCTTTGCTTGGCCTTGCGTTGTCTTGCCTTTCAATTCCTAGGTCTTCCGAACCATAACTCCACTGCTTTGCTTTGGTCATAAGGCAAGTCAGGCTGGCCAAGACAATACCCTTAATTGCTAAAAATAGGTGTTATTAAGTTACTGGATCGGAGCAATGTAATGGGACAGGTCAATATTAAAAAATTATGTATGTTGTTGAGTTTTAATAACTAACTATTAAATAATACACGGATAGATTACCCAACGGGAAGATATTAATTATATTTTCTCAAAATACAGTTAATATATATAATGGATGGTGAAAAAGTTAATAAAATTGCCTCATTGTAAAGTGGGAAGAAGGGATGTTCTATAATGATTGCTTCTAATTTCTAATTAACCAAAGCAATTTGTATAGTTAATTAATCACACGTATGTCCATTGAGATACGTTTAACCCATCCGTGTCCTTTTTCCAAATCGCAAGTCCAATATAGTAGCTGTCCATATTACTATATTACTAGTTTATATCAGCAAGCCCAAAAAGTTTATTCTTAGAAACATTTTTATATATTCATAAAAATTAAATATAATTAGTGTCCACGTACGAGTTTAAATGATGACACTACGTTGATTCACTCACTAATTAGGGATTAGTAAGGAGGCAAAAGTTATAATTGTGGCCATTAAGCTAATGCCAAATTTCTAGAGAGTTAGTATTTAAGTGGACCCCAACTTTGCCTTGAGCAAATATGTTTGAATAAGTAGGTTTACCCAATATATAATTAAGACATCTAAATATTTATTTATATCTTTTGATAAGAAATTAAGTATGTAATCACATTTGTTGTCAAATAGATGGACAAATTGTTCCCTTAATTGAAAGCACAAGCCAACATCAAACGTAAGGAGCTTCGGCAGCTTCTCCAAATATAAATAGTTAAAATTAATTTTAATTTGACCGTCCGTGAAGAAATCAAACTCATCAAATTTATGTTTTATTTAAATAAGGAATTTGTAACATAATTATTTGAATATATAAGCTAAGTCTTTCACCTAAAACTCAAACTCAAGAGCGTAGTGTGCATTATATTCTGAAAGCACACAAAGCTTAAAGTGATAAAACAAATAGATTAAGATAAAAATATATAATTCCTAGTAGCCAAGTTAGTTTTAGGTAACTTAATTTCCGTTACGCTTCAATTTATCAATTTGATAAATCGAGTTATTTCAAGTCAGATGAATAGGTCGATGCAAGTCAAATTACTGTATCAAGTCTAAATTAATTTTCCCTCGCTCAATTATTCCCTTTGCATTTAAATTGAATGTTTCTCATTCGAGCCTTGCACCTACCTCATTTGCACTAGATAAACTAAATACAATACACATGAATTAATAAGAAGCTAAGATAAAGGATTAAAGGGCACACCAATATTTACACATTACACTACGTATATTGAAGTTTCTCTTCTTATTGGTATATATTAATAAAATATCTACATATAATCATATGTGGTGGTCCTTGCATTTTGACCAACTATACCTTTAAGGAGAAAACTTATATAGATCTCGTAATTTGTTATTAATTTGGTATAATTAGGAATGGAATTGTTGAATTTAATTGCAATTAAATCAAAGAGTGGATGATTACAATGAAAAAAAGTGCAATTGACTAAATAGTTAATCTTTTCGAGCCCATAAACTTTAGCACCTTAAAATAAAGTTTAAAACGTTGATTATAGTCAAACAAACTGACCATCTTCATACATCACCCTAAATATTAAACAAATGGTCATAACTTGAGATAAAGGAAAGACAAGCAAATTAAACGGAAAATAAAGTTTTGGGTCCTAATACTCCAAATTAATTCGTCGCATTTGTTTACAACTTGGTGTTTTTCGCTTATAACTGGGCCACATCAAATGCACTTTGAAAGCTATATATTAATTAATCAATTATCAATAAAAAAAAATCTATCTAATTAAGACTGTACTCAAATTGATTACAGTTTTCATTACGTATAGATCACAAAAAGCGATTGAATAAAAGTGTACGTGAATATTGCTAAAATCAATACATACATGTTAACTAAAAAAAAATGGATGAAGTATTAGTTTATCAGGATAACTAATCTTGAAATGAAGTGTTATACTCTAGATACAAATTAAAGTATAAAAGACAATGGACTCATAACATATAAATAAAACATAATAATGTTATAAATTCTTGAATTTAGCCTTTAGGACTACATATAGGGTTACTAATAATTCGTATTATTATTGTGTAATCAAATATTCTAAGAGTAAGAGTACAATACGAAGTAGTCAAGATGGAAAACTTGTAGTCTAATGGGAAAAAGGAGGGACATACTTTAGTCTTTAGAGTTTAGAACTCAAAAAGAAAAGAAGAAGAGTCGTAAACATAAAGAGATGGAAGTAATAGATTGGTTTAGAAAGAGGGAAGAAAGTAGTCTTCAACTACAAAAAAAGAAAGAAAGTGGTAAGTGTGTCCGTTAAAGTTGTCAATTCATTTAGGAAGTACTTGTAAGTTGTATGCCTTTGTAATTTGCATGTCCCACTGTCCTATTCGTCTTTTTTTTCTTTTTTTTTTTTTTTGGCATGGGTTAATTTAATAAATTTGATGTAAAATTGGTTACAAAAATTTCATAAATTAAACGTAAAATGATAAGATAAACAGTAGTAATTTTGTTATGTACATATGATGAGAAATTATATAGGAAATATTTATCACTTACGATCTTATAGAACATGGTATATATATTTACTCTTGAATATCATAAATAAATAATCTCGGATTAATCAATAATCTCATCATCAGTCAATGCTCTCACTAGTACTCCGTAATTGATTATTTCTTATGTGATGCTTTCAATAAATTTATTTTAAATATGGTGTTAGAATTTATTATTTATTCAATTAATTATACGTATAAATTAGGGACAAAGTTTAAGACCTTTGATCATAAATTATAGTATATGTGAGAAATGACCATATTAATTAGGTGTGACTTGTGAGAAAGCCACCCTAGTTAAGCAAATTTCATTAGATAAATAAGATTTTCTCTTCTTTTTATTTTTTTGTTAACAAATTATAAGCATTTCTCTTGTCCATTTCTGTAATAAAAATGAAATGTTAAACGGGTTGGAAGAATTCAAGTAAAAAGGACAAATTATGGTGATAGAAAAAAGTGGGGATTTGTGAAATGGTAGTGTTTCTTACGAAAATGTTTAGTTGACTTTTTATATTTTGGGTTGGTTGACTTGTTGGTCCAATGCTCAAAGCTTCTAACTTTGGTTGCAACTGCTTGAAGCTTAAATTACTACCTAGGGACTACGGAATAGGGAGGAAGTAGATTACATTTTTTTTTCTTACAAGTTTTATTTTTTGTAGTTTGCAAATTATAATTTGGGTGTATCAATTTTACTTTATTTTTCAATTTAGTAGTAGTGGTAGTTCGTTCTAGTCATGTGAACTTGTGTTTCTTGATCAAGAAAAAAAAAAAAAAAAAAAAAAGTTACGTTCACCATTCTTTAAAAGTTGTAATATGGAATACAACATTTACGCCTCGCAACATTAAACTTCGGCCATTATTATGTTTATATTCATTTTTCTAAAAAAAATAATACAATAATGCCACTAACAATAGTTTACACCTTAGTTAACAAAAAATAATAAATAAAAATAAAAAATTGTGATACTACTTCTATTAGACTACTAGAAACCCGTTTATGAATTGAGGAAATTCCATGATGTTACAATTAAGTTTGAAATTATAAAAATTACGGAGTACTTCGTACATGTGTAGATATGTCACCTTCATTAAATATTTTACTTCCAATTTGAAAATTCAAAAAGCTTAATTTTTAACCTTGAAGAATTATTCATCACTCATCTTGACATTGCTACATAATTGTATTTATTGTTTCAATCTAGGTTTTGTAATGGTTTATACTAGAACTTTTAATTTATGTAATATCCCCTCAAAGAAAAAAAAAAAAAAAAAATGGGTATAAGTAATATAAGCCCATTAAATCAATATATGGCTATAAAATGGCCCAGTAGATTAAGAGTCTAGGTCCATCACAAAATAGAATTATTATATCCGGTCCATACGCAACACTTTAGTTTTAGAATAGTAAAAAGTAAAGCAGAAAAAAATCAATCATGCGGGGATAGCTCAGTTGGGAGAGCGTCAGACTGAAGATCTGAAGGTCGCGTGTTCGATCCACGCTCACCGCATTTTTTCACATGCTATTATTTTTTTTTTTTGGGGTCGGCTAAATTTACTTTACTAACCTGTTGAGCCATGCTACATTACTACGAAAGCCTCAACTACATAACAAGATGAATAGTATGGTCCGATATAAAAAATGGGCCCATTGACCCACAAGCCTAAGAAGGCTAAAATCATAACAAGATAAATAGTACGGTCCAATTAAAGATGCTACTTTTTTTTTCTTTTTTAAATTAGAGTAAGTTCAAAAATATAACCACGCTTTTCCCTATTCTCTCTGTTTTTGTAAGTGCATTAGTTTGACCGGGGGTATTAGTTCACTGAAAAATAAAACGTAGATGTGATAAGGAGACTTAGATACATTTCAGAGTATTAATTAGATTAAAAATAAATAAAAAAATGTATATACTAGAGTTAATCCCAAATTAAAAGTATAAAAAATGTATGTACTGGAGTTAATATTAGTTGAATTAATTGGACATAGTTGACACTTGAATCTTGTTGTATAGCATTTCACGGACTAAAGCAACCATAATATTTGAATATATGTAACAAAATCTAGTATTGCATCCGACTTTTAATCGAGATTTAAGTATTGAACCTCAAGTCACAGCCTCACAGGTACCACATGTCACGGATACGTACCACCATACATAACTTTTCCTATCAAACTAATTAGCATTCAAGTATATACTGTAGTATATTGTATATTTGCATATAGCCATATAGGTTTTATTGTGAGACACTTGTAACTTGTAAGCTGTAATGTTTGTATACATAGATTTTGTACACCCTTATAAAGGATAGACCTTAAGAATTAAATAAAGAAATACAAATGACATACAATGAATATATGATTTGGGTTTTAATTATCACTTCTAGACTTTAACCAAGTAATTTACTTGACACTTAGCATATGATAGGATTTCTCCCAAGAATACAAAAACAATAGTTAAAGGGGAAAATTTTAACCGTTACTATTAAACTAGTTGACATCCGCATCAAATATGAAGTCGTGAAGCAAGTCTTGTCAACATCATAAAATAGGGAGTGTTGCTATTAAACTAGTTGACATCCGCGTCAAATATTAAGTCCCGAAGCAAGTCTTGTCAACATGATAAAATAGGGAGCCTACCATTGAAGGGTTAATTTGAAGAGTATAAATGAACCCTACAATTATTTATCTGTTAATTGGTAGTTTGTTCTTATATCTAACAAAAATTACTTTTTGTTAAGAATTAGGGCTTTGTAACGTTATAATGTTGCTTTTTGTTTGGATTTTATTGCGAGCGCCGTGTTTAAACCAGCACCACTCATAGTTGCCCAATTTCTGCCACTAGATAACCCTAGCATTATACAGTGTCATATCATAATATTATACCTAGCTTACAATATTTTGTTTATATATATATATAATCTTCTTATAATTTACAATCTTCATTTACTTTGTCAAAGATTACAAAAATTCATCAAGTTGAAGGTTTTGTATTCAATTTCATGGTCAGATCAAAGGCTTATTTCAGCATTTACTAAACCAAGCAAAAAGACAAAAAGGTTACTATACTTATGTATAATACTCTAATTATTTAAGATTTTTCAATGGTTAAGTAATTTAACTTTGATTAATATTTTCTTTCTTTCTTTTAATCCCTTCTTAAACAGCTAGCAAAGGAAACAAATTCAGCCGCGTGATAGGAAAAATGGTATGGCTTAATTTGATTGCTTGATGTTGATGTTAATGTTGAAAATCGTAATTATTTTAGCAAGATAATTTCTGTTCTTGGAGGTATATGATCAACTAGAGTTAGATTTATATAGACAAAAGAATTGTACATCTTCCTGTTTTTCCTCCTTTATGTCCAAACTTTTAGGTTAATTAAATTTGTTCTTTGAATGTTTCAGCTTAATTAAGTATCTGCTGCATGAAATTTATATGCTAATCTTTTCAAGTGGTTATATTTTTTTTATATAAATGTGTAAATGGAAAGTAGGCAGAGAGCTTGAATGGCATTGTAGGATGCACAATGCCAATATCCAGGAATTTTCAGATGTTTTAATTGGATGATTGTTGAATCTTAAGTTGGAAATTAGCTAGATCATGCTAAAAGTCGAAGCATTTATAAATCTGAGTTTCTTGTTTATAAGCTAAGGCTTGTTCGGCAAAAGTTGTAGTATGTAGCTAGTTTATGTTATCTATTAGAAGTTAGCTATCAAATGAATGAACTACTAAGTATATTATCTTAAAGTTCCAAAATATACAGTACATCAACCTTTAAAATTTATCATTGAATAATTTTTTACTAAACAACAAGGCCACATTTCACCTGTAGTAATGTTTTGACTTGGTCAAAACCCTTAGAGTTACTAGTTGTTGTGTAAGAAACCCTTAACGTACTCACTTTTGTCAGATCTATTAAAACGCGTAGATGAAAAGTATAATGTCCTTTTTGGATTGTTTTTTTGTCGGCCACATAATATAAATAGCTTTATATCTTGATATGGATCCGGTTTTTTTTAATTTTTATGTGCTTGACATTATTAAGCATGGATGAGCCTTTTGTAATTAATACTTCAAGATCCTTTAGGATCAACAATTATAACCAAAAAAAACTAAAGGATAGTGTACGTGCCGTTCAAAAACACCTTAAGGCAAAAATAAAAGAACCCGATCTCTTAATTAGACAATCTAAATTAAAGTTAGCTATTCGAGATTTCAAAATGGTGGCTATTTAGAAATCTAGACTAGGGATGATTGCTTTTAGTAAGAAGCATTTTTAAGCCTAGGCATCTTATCATAGGATTCATATCCCCTAACATAAATTACATGACCAATAATTTACTGTTGACCTTGTAAAACCTAATAAGGACAATTATAGAACCCCCATCTACATAAATATAGCAGATCCCTAAGAAAACCAATTACCAAGATAATAAAAGCCACATATCATACAATTAATAATAATATAATTAAGCTATTATATATCTTCTTAATTAAATTGATTGTGTGCTTTCTTTAGTTCATACTGGTGAGCTAGCTACTTACCTATAGTATAGTAACAAGAATATATTGATCATTGAGATTAATTTAGGAGGAGTTAGGTTTGTCTCTAATTATCCCTACAAAACGAGGAGAACGAGTTTCATTAATAGCATATAAAGTATAATTTTGCTTTCTAATATTAATGTTTTGGTCAAATTAAGTACATGCTGCCTAACCAAATCAAAACACGGCATGCCAAATCTAGGAGCATCGGAGTTCATAAGCTTATCTTGGAGGAAGGATGAAGTTTGTTAATGCCTAATAATGGGTTAGTTCTTGATGGAGTATCCCAAAGGCGGGCGTTGAATTATTGACACTTCGACCTAGGCATGGACACTTGATTTTGGACCAAAACCTTGATAGTTGTGTATTGGATACATTAGTTCTTGTTTACAATCAATCATTCCCTAATTAAGCTCCTTAATATATAAAAGCTTCATACATAATTAGTCCCTCTTATAACCAAAGTAAGCCTTAAAATTTCAGGGAGGTACCAAGCACCTATGAAAGAAAGATCAAGCATAGTACATACAATTCAGATCAGTTAGATCAGATACCTAATTAAGCTACTCAAAATCGGTTTTGTCATCAAACTAGATGATTTGATAACGTATACACAGAAGATTAATTTTTGGTATGATGCTGATTAAATCGAAAATAAACTATTTACTGAAGAAACTGAAAGAAAGATTAGGGTTAACAACAAAGTAATGAGGAAAAACCTTTATGACAAAAAGATGTCAGGTAAAAAAAGATCCTTAAGTCAAAGCTTTAGGTCTTTGTAATTAAATCCAATTATAAAGCTAATTAAAGCTTAAATTCTTGAAAAAACCACATTATTATTATAATTATTGATTGATCTAACATCTTCCATGACTACTACAGAGATCTAAGAAAACATTACTATAGGAGGCAGATAATACGAAATTAGGGTTTCGATCTAAAAGGTATCAACAAATATTTATCTAGAATCTAAGGTAGAGAGATTTATATAGGGATTCTATTTAATCATTGTAATCAAAGCTCATGCTTTGATCAACGAAAAAAAAAAAAAAAAAAAAAAAAAAAGATGTATGCAAGTAGCATCTCAAAAATTGGATAAAAACTAGACTTAAAAACCTTCAAATCATTGTTTAATTTACTTCCTTTCACAATGAATATTGAGTATAGCCAAAAGCCATGGAGTGAAGATCATCGGCGTCTTGGTAAGGCCATTTCGATTTATTCTCATACTCTAGAGAGGCCATGGAAGCCGAGTGATGAGACGAAGATCCTTCATAGCTAGCAAAAGAGGCATCTTGATCATCTTGTAAAACCATTGAGTTATGGTTATTATTATATCCTCCTTGATTATTTGATCCATAGATTGCTGAAGATTCGGCGCTACAGTTGAGGTGGTTTGGATCAAAGGGAGGTACCATTTGTGGGTACTCAGATTGCAACCAACTATGAACATCTTGAGGGTAATTAGAAGAAGATCTTTCACTAGGGTTTTGAGTAGAATTATTACCATTTAACAAGCCTTGAGCTGCTTGTAATTGCTTTAAAGCTGCTAATTGTGCTTGCAAGTTTACAACCTGCATAATTTTTGATCAAAAATTATAAATTCCTCACTCGATTCAAAAATTAGGGCTACTAAGAGCCACAAAAAAAAAATGAAGAAACAACAAAAACACGCGATTTATCTAGTGTTTTAGATGAGACACAGAACGAGACAAAGGATCAAACTCGCGAAACATATGTAGTAATTACCTGTTGTTGTAGGGCAAAAATATGGGAAACACACCCATAGATGGGGTCTTGGAGCCTAGCTTGAGCCTCATAAGAAATGGTGATGGCGGCCTCACTACGATCACTAGCCGGCAAATGAGCAAGTAATTTGGACACATTACTCGCCCCGAAAACCTTATGGATGGCTGCAAAATGAGTAGCACCTTGTTCATGACAGAAATAAGGTGCAAAAACACATCCCCTCACACATTTCCTCCTCAAGAACTTGCAAGCACCACAAGGTGAACTTGAGCCAGTCATTTTTGTTTAATTTGGATACTAAATTAGATTATTTTTTGTGATCGAATTTAGTTTATGCTTAATATTAATTTAGGTGAAAAAAGATAATAGTTGTTACTTGTTTTAAGGGAGTTTTGAAGGCCAAAGGAAAGAAGAACCTCCATGTTTATAAACACCATAGGATGAGGGAGGTTTACTATATTTTAATCAATACTTTAATTACATTATGTTCCCTTAATGGCCTACAAACTATTTTATTAAATTGGTTAATTATAAACCCCTCTCTTCTTTAACTTAACCCCTCCATTGTTATAAGATCATATGATTAAATTAATTAATAATAATAAGAATAATAATCTCATACTTTAATTAGAGACTCCCACATTCAACATCCTTAAACGACAAGAGCTAGGCATAAACCAAACCCCATTTATGTATCTATCTGGATGTCTATTGGATCCATTTGTAATTAACCATTTTTTTTTCACAAAAAAATAATCTTAATCAATTGTTATTTGCCAATTTACGTATAAATAATAATTCTTTCTTTTTAGTATCCCGAGGCGCATGTTGTAATTTTAGGTATTTTAAAATAGGAATCTTCCAATATTTACCTTGGATTAGTAGTAAAATTGTTTATATAACCTTACATTTTTCATATGTTTTCTATGCAAATTGACAAATCATAGTATTATAATTGTACTCGTAACTAAGTAATTAATACAATTTGTTTATGCAATCCGACCAAATTATTTATTGGAATTTGAGATTTATCTCGAATGATCATGACATTATTAGTCAATCTTAACCATTTAATAGAGAAAAAGACTTTTTTGTTACACTATGCTTTACAGTATATCATAATTAATGTGTACGCGCAAATGTACTGTATTGATTTAAGACAATGTTTATAATTTTATTGTAGGTGGACTTAGAATTTGTGTGAACCAATAAACTTATTTATTTGTTGTGTATACATCCTCGATTGATGGAATAATATAATATGTAGCCTCGGCACAAATGTGCATGATAAATGATCTTTGAGCAGATAATCACACACCCGGGTGTATAATAAAAGCAAAGATTTTAGTAATCATCCTACTTTATACGCAATAAAAATGAGATTGCAAAAATCACAAAATGTATTTCAATATGGTAAAATAATTTCTGTTCTATTCAAATTAATGCATCTTTTTGGTCATTTGGCAAATAATATACATTAGCTAATATTTGTTTTTTCTCTAAAACTTAAAAAACAGGATGACTCAGCTTTTGATCAGTTGATAACTACACTACTAGAAGAATTTCTTTTGTTAATTTTTATATAATTTGGACAATGCCATTATGCCAACTGCCAATGACCAAATGATGGGCAGCTTTAAATGATCATTGAACAGAAAAAATAATTATGATTTATATTATATGCTAAGACAAAATAAAGAGAATAGACATCAAGAAAACTATGTTTGAACAGTCAAAAGGAACCATGAAAAATATGTATATATACTTCATATTTTCTTATTGGGTACAAAATGACACTATGAAATCATCATTGTCCTACTATATATATTAATATTTAATGTACATTTTTACCTTTTATTGGATTAACAAAAGTTACATACAATATACTACAAAATTTAACAGAATTAATCACCTAAATCTTGATTTTGGAAGCTTTGCTGTCTAATTAAAACTATTAAGCATAATAAGCTTTATTACTGTAAAATTCTGACACAAACCCACTTCAATCTTACAGGGTAGTTTTCGGTCCCACTTAATTAAATTTTAATTATAAGATTAAAAGATCCTTCTAATAATTAAAGAGGAAACATAAGGAATTTGTAATTGGATAATTATTATATTAATATGAAACCATAAACTTGTAAGAGTTGTAACAATGTCCCATAATTCAGACATTGGGTCACCCCAATATATTTTGGTTACATGTTAATATAAGAACTTTCTAATTAGGTTAATTATATTAGTGGTCAATTGTTATTTAATTAATATAGAAAAGCAAAAAAAATTGCAAAGTGAAAAATAATGGTTGAAAATAATAAAAATTAATGGAGCCTATTATTCTAAAATTGAAACAAAACTAAAGGTTGTGACAGAAAGATAGAATCCCTTAAAAAATAAAATTCAAAAATTAAAAGATTTCTCACTTTGTGTAATCAATTGTGTACGTGTGTGTGTGTATTTGTTTATGTACAAGAGGGTCACAGCTTGTCGAGCAATACGGGAGTATTATTAATTAAAATTATTATCACTAATTAAGCTAGATCAATAATTTAATTGAATTTTGATTTTTAAGTCACTTTCTAGTGTCACACAATGGTACCCAACAAACAAGAGACCTTACTCTAAATGTGAATATTAGAATAGCCCCCACATAATTATGAAATGGCCCCTTGAAATTGACTTGATGTTCCTTGTCCTTCTACTTTGTTTTCCTCTTCTATACATTTTGTTTTTGATTAAAGATGGAATTAGGGTAAAAATATATTATTTGACATTCGAGTTATAACTTATAAGTAGTAATAGACTACTCATTTATATCGTGATAATTAATAATTTGTCATTGACAAAAGAGATGAGTATTTGTATAACTAATAAATCATTGGTGGTGACTTTTAAGCCAGAAACAACATACACGATCATTGAGACAGACTAAAGACATGTGTTTGATAGGTCACTAGTTCTAATCCCTTGGGTATTTGTATAACTAACGAGATATTAGTCGTCATGACTTATAAACCGGAAACAACAAACTCATTCATTAGTTACTTAACACTTGAAGCATTATTGGCCCAATTATGTAGACTAAATGCATGTATTTGATAGGTTATTATTTTAAATCTCTCTTTTCTTTCATTTGTAATTGTTAGAGGACCAACTCAATTAAAATATAAGTTGATGGTTAGAAGCTCATTATTATTGGTTTATAAACTCTATCATGCCACAACACATAAAAGTCCACTGAGCTTAAAATGTGGATGTAACTTGAGTCTCCAAATACGCAACATGAACTAATTCCACTTAAAAGGAGGGATGGGTGAGATTGGAATTGATGATGATCATTTGTCATGCTAGCTTGATACCATATTAGAGGATCGACTCAATTAAAAACTTAAGCTAATAGTTGGAGCCCAAAATTGGTTTATACATATTCTATCAGTAATCTATGCCATATATGGCTTTGAACCTATATGATCAAGTACATGCCTCATTAAGAAAGAGAGTTTATTGAGGTTTTAGCCCAAAACTATATGACGATAGCACGAGGAAAATCACCATATTACATTCACACTAGCCTTATAAAACTAGTAAATCTCTATTCTTTATAATTTATCAATTTGGGATATTCGCATGTGTTGTTTGGAATAGAGTTTATAAATTTCAACCGGTACTCATTTTAAAAATCTCCCATTTTTTCTTGGAAATGTAAGCAACTTAACAATATGATCATTACTTTTTTTGTTTCTAGAAAATATATATAAGTGAAGGTGACATAACAACTTTACACCTGCCTTACAATATATAGGAATTAAAATAATTCCAAATTCACCTTAGCTTAATTACTTAAGAGTTTGTGTTATAATGCATGTTTCATTTAATCACTACTATAACATAGAAGATGACAAGGCTAATAAGCAGATGGAGATATAACATTGGATGACATAAACGTAACAATAATAATAATGTACATTATATTTATGCATGGAAGCATTGTATTTGCATAGCCAACATCCGAATATGGGGAATTTTGTGGCCCTTTATTATCTTTCGTGCTCAGGTGTACTTGTTCGCCACTTTAGCTTTCTAAGGTTGAATTTATCTTACAGACAATAAGGCATGTTTGATTAAAAGATGGATTAATTAATTTAACTAATTCAATTTTAATTAATTTATTTAACTTTTAGATATAAAAAAAGAGAACACCAAACAAACCCCATCTAAATTTAATCTAATTATAAATTAAACTTTGTCACCCTTTAATACACATAAATCAATAGATAAATCATTTGATAACGTGTATGATCTAGTATGTTTTGAGAAACTAATTAAATAGACTTTTGTATAATCCAATTAGCTTAATTTAGAACTACTTCTAGTTTTATTTATTTTAAAAATATACATAGATAATAAATCTAGAAGTACTTGCATCATGAATTATTATTTGTTTGTTTCTTCAAAACCTACCAGAAATGACACTTCACCTTCCAATCTCGACACTCTGTAGTCCTTTACCGTTTTACACATTTTTAGTTGTTTTTAAGTAGGTCTGTTCCATCTTCTACTAAATCAATTAATTGATTTTTACAAAATAGTTTGGTTCATAAAATTGTGTTCACGGTAATTGAATAGAGTTTAAAAATGTAAAGAGGTTTGAAAAAATTAGTAAGCTTCCGTTCTCTTTATCTAAAACAATAATATTCTATAAACAAAATTTCAAATTAGTAAAAATCAATAACTTTTATGAACAAATATACTGAGAATCGGTAAAAATAAGTTAATTGTTATGTATAATTTCTGTTCGTTCATAAAAAATAAAGTGAACAACATAGGAACCATTATTGATAATTGTATTTTCAAAGTTGATACCATTTGATATTGTGTTTTCAAAGTTGATCTTTTGGTAGAATAGCTACCAACTCCGTATTATTTAGGGGAAACATATATGCAATAACAGCGAGAGTTTAATTAAGACAAATTGATAATTAACCATCAGTTGTTTCAATTCATTAATTAAGAATTAATCTAAGGGTTTAGGACACTTATATACTGTTATACACGTAACATCATTGGTAATTATTGGCCCACCTCATTTGGGAGCTTGACATTTTAATCATATAATAATATGAGAGCATTTTAAACTAAATAATTTACAATAGTTCTGAATTTTCAATAATGGATATTTCTACGGTAATCATCTAATGACTATCACTATACTTAATTTTTAACTGTGAATTTTTTTTTTTTGTTAGTCAAATTTGTTAGAAATGATTTTTCTTTTCTATAAATTCATTTTTTTTCTAGAAATTTCAACGTATATATTCTCTATTTCTCTCCCTTTTTATATAATAGTACAAAATACAAGTTTTATGGGCACTTTGTCTAACAAATGCATTATTTATTTTAATGTAACCGTGCTATAGTAGTGTTTTTATTTTTTTTCCCTTACAAACGCCAAAAGTGTAAAGAGAGTAACTATTTTTTTAATTCTTCAAATGTAATTTGGACTTTTTAGTAACGAAAGTTCTTGTATAGGCTTTATGTTACATACTATCTAATTTTATTTAAGAGAAAAGATTCATGTGAGCTGTTACGTACATGTACATACCACTCATAAATCTCATGTAAAAATGTAAAATAGTGTAATGTGTATATTTATATGATTACAATGATGAATTGGTGGATTTTGTCTATATGCTTGTGCCAGCTTCTTCTGTTGGAACCTATTTAATTTAACCTCACTGTTGCACTGTTGATTGTACTAAACCTTGATTAATCATAATTATATTACGGACTAATCTTGATGTGCTCGAGGGCATAACACCCAAATTTAATTATTTATTTGAGTTATTAATTATTATCATGATGATAAGCTAATAATTGTATGATAAATTAAAAAAAAACCTGAGCCTCCTTTCTCTCTCTTCTCTCTTCTAAACTTTAGCCTCCATTATAAATTTTGAAGTGGCTTCCATCGGATTTCACAGGTGAAAAGCCCCAATCATGGTTTCTTTTAAGTTTTTTAATTCTTAGGTTATAATAATGTCTCCCTTGAAAAAATGGGTTTATCTCCTTTGAAAGACAAGGGTTTTTTTTTATCTCTTTCGAAAGAAAAGGTTTTTCGAACTCCTTCAAAAGACAAGGTGTTATTTGCGTTTGATAGGGTCTCCAATTTTACGGGGCTACGATTGATTATTGCTCGAATTCGGGTTACAAAATCATCACAAGAAATTTCTTCCTCACAAGGATCCACTCAAAAAGTTGTATGAAACAACGAATCGAGAATATGCCGAATTGTTATATCTATGTATTTGGATTCTTAGCACTTCTCCGATTAATTCTTGTTTGATTTTGTTAAATCTATTTTCATTATCGTTATTTATCAATTTTAGATGTCGTATGACCTTAATTAATGAAATTTAAGTGTCTTTTTGGACTTTTAAAAAAAAAGAAAAAAAAAATGAGAAATTAGTTGTTTCCTTCCACTTAGAAAGAAGCTACTTACTTATCAATGTAATTGATTTCATATTACGTAGTAGTTTAATTGTGAAATTGACATAGTCACTTTCTCAAAACTCGCCCTTGAAAGAAAGGTACCATAAGACTTCTTTTATTTATACTGTAACTCATAAAATAAGTATGGTAGTCAAAATAAATAATACAAGTATAATTTTTAAAAAATATTGAGCTAAAAAAATACGGAGTATACTCCATATTTTTTTGTAAGTAATACTAAATATTTGATAACTAAGATGAACTACTACAAGATATCATTCTTAGGGGTACTCCATATTTTTTTTTATAATATAATACTAAAAAATACGGAGTACTCCATATTTTTTTGTAAGTAATACTAAATATTTATACTGTAACAATTTCATAGTGAACTAAAATTCATAACTAGGTACGAGTATGGAATAGTAGATATGGTAGAATTTGTAATGTTATGTTAAATTTTGGGATGACCTAAATCTATTCACAATATCTCACATATATCTTTTCATAATAATATCTCATATGATATTATTCTCATAATATCATATCACAATATACATTCTTATCTCAATATGTTATCTTATTGAATTTTAAGAGTGAGGGATACATCAAGTTGTTGGAGCCTCCTTCCGATTTCAGGAGATTTTGAGATCGATTCTCATCACCCGTCCTTCTGACTCTAAAAAAAAAAAAATCTTATTGAATCATTTAAATTAAATTTAAAATTGAAGTTGTTCAATTTTCCTTTTGATAACAAATTTAAAGCAACTCAAATAATACAATAGGCATGGTACTAGGAATCTGAAGCCACTCGTTGTTGAGCCTTTTGGTTTTGATGGACAAATTGACAAACTCGACTAATGAATGTTTTGAGTCTTTGGTGAATAAAGGGTTCAAGCAAAGTTCGTTCCGGAGTAGGAACTTGGATGCGGAGTAGCATTCTCTAAAAAGCCTCATGCAAATCTCACGTTCTATTTTTAATTGTGAGCACTCAATAATATAAAGTCGGAAAGGAACTCAATGACTTATGTTATTAAAAAGACTACTGGAATAAAAGCTAGTTTTAAAAGATAATTTCTTAAGGAAAAAGATAATTTATAAAAGTTTTATCTAGTCATCTATTTTCGAATAAAGATAATTATCGAAGATAATTATCTAGTTGTTTTAATATAAATAATTAATTTATCTTTTCAAATAAAATCCTTTTTAAAATAAAATCTTTTTAAACAAACTTTTGATAGAGTTAACAAACAGTTTTCTTTGTTGTGAAAATCTCTGATTATACGGTTTTATCAAAGCTAATGTTTATCAAGTTGTTGAGATAGTGAATTAGTGAGATAAGGCTAGGAAACCTCCTTCATGATCACCATCTGTCAAGATAACTCCACAAGTTGTTAGTGGGGTGTTGGCATGTGGACGTGATTATAGTGGAGGTTAATGACTAAGCCATCTCTATAAATACTCATGCAAACTATCTCAGCAAAACATAACTCTTGAGCATAAAAATTCCAGTAGCAACCTAATAACATAAAGAGAGTTATTTTCCTTCATATATTCTTGAGTGCAATAGGTATTTATAATTACAGATTGTATTGAAGCACTTTGGGGTTTGGGATTGTGAGTTTGTGTAAGGTGAGGTCAAGGAAGCTTCGCTGCTGAAGGCTTCTGTGAGAGTTGGGAACAAGTTCCTAATTTGTGGAACTTGTTAACGGGTTTGAATCTTCACTTGTAAAGAGTTTGATTACATAGTGGAAATTTAGAAAAGCCTATATCTTCTCTCGTCATTATTTCATTTAGTTAAATTCCGCAAAAGTTTTTAGATTTCACCTCAAATACAATTCACCCCCCCCCCCCCTCTTGTATTAGCCAGTTAGACTTTCAGTTGGTATCAGAGCGGGAACTCAGAGCACGCAGGCAACCCTGTTGAGTGAGTTCCTGGGAAAATGGCTTACACAGAGGAAAAGGAATTCGGGAGTACATCTATTCAAAGGCCTCCATACTTCAACGACAAATATTATCCTTATTGGAAGGATAAGATGGAAATCTTTATCCAAGCAGAGAACTATCAGGTATGGTGGATTATACAAGTAGGAGATTACGAAATTACGAAAACGAATGCTAACAATGAGGTAATCCCTAAACCTATGGATGAATATGAAAAAAACTGATTTCGAAAAACTAGAAATGAATGCTACTGCCAAAAAGTTTTTAATTTGGGGACTTGGACCCGATGAACATACTCGTGTCAAAGGGTGCAAGTCCGCAAAGGAAATTTGGGATCTTCTGGAAGTTACACATGAAGGAACATCAGATGTTAAACGTTCCAAAATAGACATTCTTTTGTCTCAGTATGAGCGCTTTGAAATGGGAAACAAAGAATCCATTAAAGACATGTTTACTCGATTTAAAAGTATTACTAACGAACTAACGTGTCTTGGTAAGATAATTCCTATAGATGAGCAGGTCAGAAAGGTCTTAAGAAGTCTTCCAGACAATGACAGATGGAGAGCAAAGGTTGCAGCTGTGCAGGAATCAAAAGACTTCACCAAGTTCAATCTAGAACAGCTTGCGGGTTCCCTCATTACCCACGAGATCCAGTTGAACAACCGGACTCAGGAGACTGTCAAAAGTCAAGGGCTAGCACTAAAAGCTAATGAAGAATCCGAAGAGAAGTCTGATATTGATGAAGAAGAAGCTGCAATGTTGGTGAGAAGGCTGAAAAAATTCTATCGCAATAACAAGTTTTTAGACAAGAATAAAGGATACAGTAAAAGAAATCAGGAATCCAAATCCAAGTCTTCTTGTCACAAATGTGGAAGCACCAACCACTTCATCAAAGAGTGTCCATTATGGGAATCTGAGAAAGGCAAGGGAAAAGAAGCTGATCAAAACAGAAACTCCAAACCTAACTTCTCTAAAACAAATTTCAGGAAAGCAATGATTTCCACATGGGGAGAATCAAGTTCCGAAGAAGAGGAACAGGAACACACAGACGATGAAGTAGCCAATCTCTGTCTAATGGCAAAGCATGATGATGAGGTAGTCATTCAACCTAGTTATTTGAAATCTCTCTCAAAGGATAAGTTAATCTCTTTATTGTTAGAAACCTTAGATGAATATAAAGAATTATGTGCAAAACTAAGGCAAGCCGAAAAGGCAACTGGAATTTGTAAAGATCATGTTAAGTATCTGAATAGCTTAAGAAATGATGTTCAAGGCAGATTCTTTGAATTGTTAGATAAAAATATTATGCTAAAAGAATCCCTTGAAAGAGTCAAGAGTGAGAATATCATGCTGAATATTGAATTGACTCAATATAAAATGTTGTGTACTAACATTGATTCTTGCAGGTCTACTGAAGTTCCTTTAATCATGTTTAATAATGAACTAGAGCATGTTAAGAAAGAGATAAAGGATACTAATGATAAAAATGAGAAACTAGAAAAGGACCTAGAAATTGCAAGAAAAAGTAAAATTACAGCAAGCACGGGTGTTCCCAAGTGGGTAAAGGAAGCTCAGACAAAAAGAACAGAAGGTCTAGGCTATGTCCATAAGAAGAAGTCTACTGGAAAGAAAAAGAAGTATGTGGATTTGCCTAGTGAGACTGTTTGTTCATTTTGTGGTAAACAAGAACATCGCAGTGAAGAATGTACTAAGAAAGCAAAACAGTACAATAAGAATGTGAACTATGTTTGGCAGAAGAAATCTGATTCAAATGTGTCAACACAGGAACCCATGAATGAAAGGGTTCCTGCTACTAACCCTTAATTTCTTTTGCAGGTCGCAGTGAGGGGGAACAACCAGTGGTACCTCGATAGCGGTTGTTCTAAGCACATGACAGGAGATGAATCCAGATTTCTCTCACTGACGGCCTATACAGGGGGAACAGTGACCTTTGGAGACAATAAGAAAGGCAACATTGTTGCTGTTGGCAAAGTAGGAAGGTCAAGTTCCCATGCAATTGACAATGTATTTTTAGTCGAGGGTTTGAAGCATAATCTACTCAGTATTTTGCAGTTTTGTGATAAAGGAAACTCTGTAAGCTTTTCTTCTGAAAAATGCAAAATCATGTTAGATCATCGTTTAAATCAAAGAAAATGGTAAGCACCACAAAACCATTGGAACTCATTCATATGGATTTGTGTGGCCCCGTTAGAATTCAAAGTAGAAGTGGAAAAAGATATGTCTTAGTTTTTGTGGATGATTATTCTAGATTTACATGGGTCATATTCTTACATAGTAAAGATGAAACTTTTGATATGTTTATGACTTTCTTGAAAAAGACACAAAAATCAATAGGTAATCAACTTATTCATATGAGAACTGATCATGGTACGGAATTTGAAAATTCCAAGTTTGATGAATTTTGCAGGGAATAGGGAATAAGTCACAATTTCTCAGCGCCAAGAACACCACAACAAAATGGTGTGGTTGAGAGGAAGAACCGAACATTGGAAGACATGGCTAGAACAATGCTAATAGCAAGTGGGCTTCCAAGGAATTTTTGGGCAGAAGTCGTCAACACAGCATGCTATATCATCAACCGAGCCATGCTCAGACCAATGTTGGACAAGACACCTTATGAACTATTAAAAGGGAGAAAACCTAATATTGCTCATTTAAGAGCCTTTGGATGCAAATGCTTTGTTCACAATAATGATAAAAGAAATCTTGGAAAATTTGATGAAAGGAGTGATGAAGCAGTCTTTTTAGGATATGCATCTAATAGTAAAGCTTATAGAGTTTACAATAAGAGGACTATGTGTGTAGAAGAAAGTATACATGTGATTTTTGATGAAACTAATAATTATGATTGTATACAGGAATATGAAGATGGAGATTTTGAAATTGGTCTCACTCGTTCAACAGACCAAGAGGAAGAATTAATTCCCATAAAGCAGCCTGTTAGAATTACTGAAAATACTGATAAGGAACCTACTGAAGTTCCAAATAATACTGAAGCCTCTGTTCAAAATACAGAAGAAACAGAAAACACAGAAGGCGAAGCAAATGCAGAAGCAGAACACCATGAAGAAATGGAAGAAAGAGCAACTCAAAATAACACTTTTATACCAGCTCAATCATTCCAACCAAAGCCATGGAAACATCAAAGGTCACACCCCCTGGATAAAATTATAAGTGACCTAAGCAAGGGAACTCAGACGAGATCCCAACTGAGAAACTTTTGTGCATTCAACGCCTTCCTATCAACACTGGAACCTCGAAATCACAAAGAAGCCTTGGAAGATGCTGATTGGATTGTTGCCATGCAAGAGGAATTAAATGAATTCGAAAGAAACAAAGTGTGGCACCTTGAACCTAAACCAAAGAATCAAAAGGTTATTGGCCTCAAATGGGTATACAGAAATAAGCTAGATGAACATGGCACAATTGTAAGGAACAAGGCAAGATTGGTTGTTAAAGGCTACAATCAGCAGGAAGGTATCGATTTTGTGGAGACTTTCGCTCCTGTAGTTAGATTAGAAGCAATTCGTATTTTAATTGCATTTTCTGCATTTATGGGTTTTAAACTTTATCAAATGGACGTCAAATGTGCTTTTTTAAATGGTTTTTTAAAGGAAGACGTCTATGTTGAACAACCACCTGGATTTGAGGATCCAAACTTTCCTAACCATGTTTTTAAGCTTGATAAAGCACTGTATGGATTAAAACAAGCTCCAAGAGCCTGGTATGAAAGACTTTCTAAATTCCTTTTACAAAATGATTTCAAAAGAGGAAAAGTTGATAAAACTTTGTTCTTAAAATCAAAAGGAACTCATTTATTAATTGTACAAATTTATGTTGATGATATTATTTTCTGTGCAACTAATGAATCCTTGTGCAAGTACTTTGCCGATTTAATGAGCAGTGAGTTTGAGATGAGCATGATGGGGGAACTCAACTTCTTCCTTGGGCTCCAAATTAAGCAAACTAACGAAGGAATAATGATCCATCAGCAGAAATATGTGAAGGAGTTATTGAAAAAATACAGTATGGAAAGCACAAAGATAAACCACACTCCCATGGGAACAACCACAAGGTTGGACCAAGACCCCAAGGGAACTCGTGTGGACCAAACAAAATACAGAGGTATGATTGGTTCCTTGTTATATTTAACTGCTAGCAGACCTGACATTTCGTTTAGTGTAGGTCTTTGTGCAAGATTTCGATCGGATCCAAAGGAATCGCATCTAACAGCCGTCAAAAGGATTCTACGATACTTAAAAGGGACGGAAGACTTGTGTCTGTTCTATCCAAAAAGTGACTCGTTTGACCTAAGAGGATATGCTGATGCTGACTATGCAGGAGATTTAGTAAATCGTAAAAGCACGTCAGGTATGGTCCAATTCTTAGGCTCTTTCATAGTTTCTTGGAGTTCCAAGAAACAAAACCCTGTTGCTCTATCCACTGCCGAAGCAGAATATGTGGCTGCTGCTGCATGTTGCTCTCAATTGCTATGGATAAAACAACAGTTGCGTGACTATGGCATTATTTTAGAGTGTGTTCCTATTCATTGTGATAACACAAGTGCCATTTGCATCTCTAAAGATCCAGTACAACACTCTAAAGTTAAGCATATACATGTAAGGCATCACTTTTTGAAAGATAATGTTGAAAAGGGTTTAATTAAGCTAGATTTTATTTCTACTGAATGTCAAATTGTTGATATATTAACTAAGCCTTTAAGCAGAGACAAGTTTGAAAAGATGCGTGTGGAATTGGGAATGCTACGGCTAAAGTGATTTTTGTTTGGAATCCCTAAGGTAAAATCGGATGTAACTAACAATGCTATGCTCAATCTTGTGTGCATAACACAGCTGAAATTACCCAGGGGAAAGATTTGTGAAGTATTGAAAAGTCACTTATACATACTTTTAATATGTTGAAAATATTGAGCCATGTTGTTTCAAGTTCCCTTTTCATCATTCTTTATTCTCTGTATCATGATCACGTAAATTATCATCATAATTTACGATCAATTTGCACTTATCTATCTTTTTAAAAAAAAATTTATCTGTTTTCCATCTTGTTATTATCTTTTTTTTTTTCTTCCTTATTTTTTTTATTCTCATCTTTTCCTTTCTTATTTTTTTATGCTCAATTCTTTTTCTATTCCTCATATAATTCAAAAACACAAAAAATATTTTTTTTCGTAAGATAAGGAACTAGTATATTCACTACTCCTTACTTTCCGTATATTTCTTATCTTTTAAAAGTTTATCTTTTATTGTGTTAAGTTTGAATATTGCAATTAATCCACCCTATTAAAATCCTACTACCTCTAAAACTACTCTACTACCTCACCATATAAACCGTCACTTTTTCTCACCCTTCCCAATTAAACTCTTTTTCTTTAACACTCCACCCTCATCAATCACATCAAATTAACTTCTCCATACACCCTCATAAAAACCGGCCTCACTCTCTCTCCTTCCTATTCACACTATTCATCTCCTCCTTCCTTTCAACTCACCTTCATAACCATGAAAACCAACCTAAACTCAACACCGAAACCACCAAAAACCCGAATACCTCCTCCCAAACCTTCCTCTGCTGGCGGCTCCCCTGAACCAGTCCCACTTGCCGTCGTTCACCCTCAAGCTCCGACAAAGAGAAAGGCTACAACCGTGAAAGGAGGTGACCGAAAAAGGCAAAGCTCTCAAAAGTTTCCATCTTGGAACTACACTCACGGCTATCACATCAATTATGACTGGTGTACGGCAAGTAAGTTCTCCGAATTCATCTCCTTAATTGATTATCAAGAATGGGTGCATTTGTTCCAAAATTGTTCTCACTATCCAATTTACCCTAAGCTTCTGTTTGAATTTAAAAATACTTTCAAACACAACAATGGTGTATGCACGGCTACAGTCAAAGATACTCACATTCATTTTGATGTTGCATATTTAGGGAACTTGTTTCAAGTCCCCACCTCTGGCTATAGTTCATACCTAAAACACAAACAAATTGTGCAAATTGGGCATTATGATGAGAATAGAATAATCAAATTTATAGGTGGAAACCCGAAAAGCAAGACTTCACATCATAACATACTCACTCCTCTTCACAAATTACTGTTCAATTTCACATGGAGAGGCATTGTTCCTCGTTTGCAAAAACGAAGCACAGTATCCCTACTAGATGCAACCATCATCTTTTGTCTTGCTCGGAAAATAAAAATAAACTTTCCAAAACTGATGATTGAACATTTGGTTTTCTATGCTGCTAAAACTACTATTTCATATGGATCTCTCCTTACTGTGTTGTTTAAGTCTTTTGGGATTGATGTTGAAAGTGAGTCACCCACTTATATTAAACCTGAGAACATTCTTTCGGAACAATCTTTGCTTCGCCTGAGCCTTAAACTTGAGAGTGGGATAATTACTTTCTTGACTAGAGGAGGAGCGGAGAAAAATAGTGGAAAAGGGAAAACACAGGTTGTAGAGGGAGATACAAGTGAGTCAGAAGAGGAGGAAAGTAAATCTGAAAAAGAAGAAAGTAAAGAAAAAGGAGAGGAAGACAAAGAGGAGGGAGAAATTTCTGAGGGGGAACCACAGGAGGCAGAATCTGAGAAAGAAGAGGAGACTCAGAGTGAGGGGGAATCTAGTTCAGAAAGTGAGAGTCTTGACCTCCCTTTTAAAGGGGAACTCAGGAGGAGTAAGAGGAAAATTGTCAAACCTATTGTTTCTACTCTAAAGCCTGTGATTATTGAAGACATTAGTTCTTCAGATCACTCTGACCCTGATTTTACCTCTACACAAGTTCCTTTTGCTTCCGAGCCATCTTCTGTTCATGACTCTCCCCCAAAACAAGCTAAACCCTCTTACACTCCTGTTTCACCTCCAAAACAGACTTCTCCCTCTCCCTCCCCAACTTTTCCTACATCACAGCCTACAGGCTTTGCTGCCTTCTCTGGAACAAATGCTTCTATTTTTGATATTCAACAGGTGAAAGCAAAAATGGAGCAGCTGATAAAGATAGTGAGCACAAAGCTGGAGGAAATGGCAAAGCAGCTGACTTCTCTTCAACGCCAAGTGCAGGCTGTGGCAGACACTCAGGCAACTAGTTTTACTAGGATGGAGAACAAGGTTGATGATGCTGAGAAGAACATACTGCACAGCACTCAAAAGATATTGGAGACGATTAACAGGGTGGCTTTTGAAGAAGTGGTGGAAGCTTCTAATGACCCCATAACCCCAGCTGATGAACCTACCTATTCACCATAATTGCAATTTCAAACTTGTCACTTTTAATTTCTTTTGCTTTTGCTTGTTTCATTTGGATTTCAGTTTGTAATTCTTAAGTTTTGCTACTCTTTCCTGCTTTTGATTTTCGTCTATGGGAAATTGGCTCGTATTTTTCATATGATTGTGTGTGTTTGTTGATAATTTAGTACCTAACTTATTTTTGCCTTGCATTATTTGAGCTCACTATTCCCTAAGTAGTCTAGTGGGAGTATAGCAAAATGTTTTTTTTTCAATCTTTTGATAATGCCAAAAGGGGGAAAAGACAAACTTCATGGTGGATAAGGTGTTTACCAAGGAACTCACACATCGAAGGTACAAACTTTTGCTAAGTTCAGTTAACTCAATAAAGTCCTAGTAATCTAAGTTTTAAATGTCGTAATGTGTATTTGGATTGTTATATCTATGTATTTGGATTCTTAGCACTTCTCCGATTAATTCTTGTTTGATTTTGTTAAATCTATTTTCATTATCGTTATTTATCAATTTTAGATGTCGTATGACCTTAATTAATGAAATTTAAGTGTCTTTTTGGACTTTTAAAAAAAAAGAAAAAAAAATGAGAAATTAGTTGTTTCCTTCCACTTAGAAAGAAGCTACTTACTTATCAATGTAATTGATTTCATATTACGTAGTAGTTTAATTGTGAAATTGACATAGTCACTTTCTCAAAACTCGCCCTTGAAAGAAAGGTACCATAAGACTTCTTTTATTTATACTGTAACTCATAAAATAAAATATGGTAGTCAAAATAAATAATACAAGTATAATTTTTAAAAAATATTGAGCTAAAAAAATACGGAGTATACTCCATATTTTTTTGTAAGTAATACTAAATATTTGATAACTAAGATGAACTACTACAAGATATCATTCTTAGGGGTACTCCATATTTTTTTTTTTTATAATATAATACTAAAAAATACGGAGTACTCCATATTTTTTTGTAAGTAATACTAAATATTTATACTGTAACAATTTCATAGTGAACTAAAATTCATAACTAGGTACGAGTATGGAATAGTAGATATGGTAGAATTTGTAATGTTATGTTAAATTTTGGGATGACCTAAATCTATTCACAATATCTCACATATATCTTTTCATAATAATATCTCATATGATATTATTCTCATAATATCATATCACAATATACATTCTTATCTCAATATGTTATCTTATTGAATTTTAAGAGTGAGGGATACATCAAGTTGTTGGAGCCTCCTTCCGATTTCAGGAGATTTTGAGATCGATTCTCATCACCCGTCCTTCTGACTCTAAAAAAAAAAAATCTTA
The DNA here is from genome assembly GCF_001683475.1 of Chenopodium quinoa. Classification (NCBI taxonomy): domain Eukaryota; kingdom Viridiplantae; phylum Streptophyta; class Magnoliopsida; order Caryophyllales; family Amaranthaceae; genus Chenopodium; species Chenopodium quinoa. The sequence continues at coordinate 2,304,319 of NW_018743212.1, read as the reverse complement.
TTGAATCATTTAAATTAAATTTAAAATTGAAGTTGTTCAATTTTCCTTTTGATAACAAATTTAAAGCAACTCAAATAATACAATAGGCATGGTACTAGGAATCTGAAGCCACTCGTTGTTGAGCCTTTTGGTTTTGATGGACAAATTGACAAACTCGACTAATGAATGTTTTGAGTCTTTGGTGAATAAAGGGTTCAAGCAAAGTTCGTTCCGGAGTAGGAACTTGGATGCGGAGTAGCATTCTCTAAAAAGCCTCATGCAAATCTCACGTTCTATTTTTAATTGTGAGCACTCAATAATATAAAGTCGGAAAGGAACTCAATGACTTATGTTATTAAAAAGACTACTGGAATAAAAGCTAGTTTTAAAAGATAATTTCTTAAGGAAAAAGATAATTTATAAAAGTTTTATCTAGTCATCTATTTTCGAATAAAGATAATTATCGAAGATAATTATCTAGTTGTTTTAATATAAATAATTAATTTATCTTTTCAAATAAAATCCTTTTTAAAATAAAATCTTTTTAAACAAACTTTTGATAGAGTTAACAAACAGTTTTCTTTGTTGTGAAAATCTCTGATTATACGGTTTTATCAAAGCTAATGTTTATCAAGTTGTTGAGATAGTGAATTAGTGAGATAAGGCTAGGAAACCTCCTTCATGATCACCATCTGTCAAGATAACTCCACAAGTTGTTAGTGGGGTGTTGGCATGTGGACGTGATTATAGTGGAGGTTAATGACTAAGCCATCTCTATAAATACTCATGCAAACTATCTCAGCAAAACATAACTCTTGAGCATAAAAATTCCAGTAGCAACCTAATAACATAAAGAGAGTTATTTTCCTTCATATATTCTTGAGTGCAATAGGTATTTATAATTACAGATTGTATTGAAGCACTTTGGGGTTTGGGATTGTGAGTTTGTGTAAGGTGAGGTCAAGGAAGCTTCGCTGCTGAAGGCTTCTGTGAGAGTTGGGAACAAGTTCCTAATTTGTGGAACTTGTTAACGGGTTTGAATCTTCACTTGTAAAGAGTTTGATTACATAGTGGAAATTTAGAAAAGCCTATATCTTCTCTCGTCATTATTTCATTTAGTTAAATTCCGCAAAAGTTTTAGATTTCACCTCAAAAATACAATTCACCCCCCCCCCCCTCTTGTATTAGCCAGTTAGACTTCCACTCGTGTAACATGAAATAATTCCAGCCAGATGAACAAATTTTCAAGTTGCGCACGTACACCTGCTACTGACCTACCCTTACATACATGAAATATTGATTATATGCATATGATAGATTTTCTTAGGTTTAAATAGATTGTAGCCTTAGCTTGTAGGTCATGATTTTGTCCATTATTAGTTTTAATCTCAATTATACAGAGTACTAGATATATAAGGGCTTAAGGCTATTCAACCTAGAGTCTATAAAATATGTTCATCAACTTCATAGCATGTATTATGAGATAAGGTTAAATTGAAAATTATCTTGTTAGCGATCAATCTGAAAGAAGAAAGAAAGCGATTTACTCATCTATGACCCGGCCCCGTCATTAGTCAGTCACATAAAGGTTCTTTCTTTGCCTTTAATTAGGCGTATACAAAAGCAACTATTATGTATATCGATTGTTTGAAGACAAAGTATGTCACAGAAAAAAATAAAAAATAAAAAATAAATATATAAAGGAACGGTTCTAACCACTCAAATAACTTCTTTGAACCGACCAATTTCAGAGTAGTAGATATTATATCACAGAGGTTTCATCAAGACTTTGCGTTGGGATTATATAATGTTATTTAAAATCATATATGATTACTAGTCGTTTATATAAAGGCATGTGGTGGCATTGAGTTAATTAAGGCACGAGTGTTCGTAAATGGTTACATTGACAGTTTAAATGTAAAATCATTTTTCTTTTCAAGTCAAAAAAAGTCTAGAATTGTTGAAAACTAAAGGATATAATCTACACTTTTGGACCAGCTGTTGAAAATTTTCAATGTTATAGAGGATGCATGTATCTCGGGATCATATAATGTTATTTGTAATTAGGCATATATAATTAATAGTCGGTCACATAAAATACCGTACGTGGTGGCCTTATTATATTGTAAGGGAGGCTTGTACATGAATGGTTAAATTAATAGCTACTCCTTAGTTTAAAGTTAAGTGGATGGTTCTACACTACCCATGCGCATGACCTCCTGAGGCATCGTGGGTTTCATGGGAAGTTCTCCAACCACTTTTTTTTATAGGTTCGAAAAAACCCAAATTTATCCAAGACTAAAGGCTATAATTCACGAAATCAAACTAGTTTCACAATTTCAAAGACAAAGATTTTGAGACACCATATAAAAAATTATGGATTTTAGGGGATGAAATTCCATTTATGTTTATGTATATCCACCGTTTTTCTTAATAATTTATATCCAATAATGTTTTATGTTTGTACATCCACTTTTTCATGCATTGATACATTGTATATTATCTTACTATTTGGATTAATACGTGGTTAAATTACATAAGATTAGTTAAAAAAGAGACTTTTTAGAAAAACAAAGTAAAAATAGTCAAAATGTGCAAGTTGAAAAGGTTTTCATTTAGTGTAATAAATAATTAAATACCATTATATTATAGTCAACTTTAATTTTCTTATTTATCCAAGCTACAAACAGCTTGATCATATAATTCATAAGTACCAAATGAAAGTATGACGCAAAATCCCACCTGACCTTTAATATAAGATCATTTCATAGATTTTAAGTGCTAATCATGTTCTATTATGTACGGACCCTTAATACAAGTATACATTATAATATAATTTTTGTATAATAATTCATCTTAATTTGGATTTTATTATACTTGTAATTAGGATATAAGTTTATAAATAATTAAAGAATACGAATCTTAGAAAGGTGACATTATCTACTGTCCGTTCTTTTACACAAAATTAGAGAAATATAAATTAAGCGTATTTTATATTTTATGTTATCTTTTTTGGCTACAATTATAATTCAACTTTTTTACTTTTTGAGGGTCTTCATTCTTCTTGTTTGGCTTTTAGAAGAACATAGAATTGGTTTTACAAATGTCTTTTCATTAGACTTTTTTTCCCCCTTTTTAGTTATATAGTTTATTTAGCATTTATGGCAAATAATAAAAAAAAAAAATACAAACTAGCATTACATTAGGTCAAACAAGAATAAACATGATTATACGTGATGTTATGTTTGATAGCGCTATAATTAACTTTTTCTTAGCTCAATATATATTTTTTTTCATACAAAGTTTCTTTAAGCAATGTGTACATAAATTGTGTATAAAAAAAATGTGTACATAGATGGACAATGGTAGATTTAATGGAATAAGTAATGAAAATGGGCAAATAAACTAAACTAGCACTTGTTCTATATATTAATCTCACTTATTCAATTTGGATAGACCTGAACTATATACAAGTATATACCCAAAATTAATAAAGTGGCCAAACTATAAAATCTCAACTTAAATTGAATTGAATCAACTCAAGGAATAATATGACTAAAGATTTGTTCTCTTCACGTGAAATTAAGTGTTTGAGTTTTCTTTTATAAAGTTTGTTCTATTTTGATATCAATTTTTAAGATTAATGTTTAAGAAAAAATATTTTCTAGTGGAGTTCATTTGATTCTTCTCAATACATATATATTTGTGAGATATAAAATATTCAAAAGTTATTGCAAATAATATAAAACGGAAATAGTGAAAAAATGAGAATTTTTTATATGATTCGATAGGCAATTGTGACCTCACCTTGCAAAGACTAAAGAAAACTATTTTACTTCCCCTTCGAATAAATTCTCGATCTATCTTCTTCAATTCATTGAGAATAATTACGTAGTACATACTCCTTAATATATATGCACATGGAGTATTCTATATTACAATCAATTAATATCTTAAAAACTATTCTCATACAATTTTGTGAATCGCTTAATACATGTTTAAGTCAAATAATTATTGATAACATCAGTTCATATACTATTGTCTCCACCAAATCCATAATTTAGTCAACCTCGTAGATTTATGTACGTGGAAGTTGGTTTAGTTATTGGAAGTCCTAATCGTAGCCGCAATGGTTATTGATTAGTACTAACTATTAATGAAATATGTAACTACTCATAATAAGTGACTTGAATAGTACGATATTATCATTGTAATTAGTTTTCGTAAAATTTCAACTAGGCCCCGTTCACTTCACCTTATTTTTGCTGAACTTAAATTATTTTTGCTAAATTTAAATTATTTTTGCTGAATTGAAATTATTTTTACTAAACTGAAATTATTTTTTACTAAACTGAAATTATTTTTACTGAATTGAAATTATTACTGAAATTATTTTTACTGATTCTCTATTATATTTCTTCTTTAGAGTTCCTGATTTTTGTTGAACTGAAATTATTTTTACTGAATATTATTTTTTTAAGGTGAACTGAACAGGGCCTAATATGAAGATAATCATCATCACATCCGAAAAATCTCAAAAATCATAAAATCTGTCAAACTTCTACAAAATAATGAGCTTAGATAGTTTGTGAACTTAGATCGTAATTTCATGATAAAAAAATTCACGAGCGCGTAGAGTAGATCGATTAGACCTAAACGCGATCCATCCAAAAGAAAAGAAAGCATGAAACCATATGTTGTTAAGTAGAACATCTAGTCTTTAAGGAGATGAAAATAATACTAGTGGGAATTAGTTTAGATTGCACATTAATTAAATTAAAGAAAGCATATATATTAAATTTTGAAGAGGAGGTCTATTGAATACTACTCGTAGCATATATACTGTGTGATATTGGCGTAGTATGGATAACGATGGTGTCGGAGAATAATGTAGTCATGTCTTCTTCCATGGACCAGTCAAGCCGACACTCTAATTATACCAAAACTTTGTAGCCTTTGCACGTGTACGTATGTATGTATTATTATTGTTTCATATCTATTATTATTTCATATCTATGATAAATTTCATCTTATTTATTGTTAATTAAATCAATCGTTATCTCCCAATATCTTATAGGATCCCTAATGAAAATTCCAAGTATAAATTATGTGTATAATATAACAAAAAAATAGTTATAAGAGTTTGTTTTACTCATCTTGTTTTCACTTATTTTAAAAAATTAATTTCATTTAAGTAAGAAGTTTAGGATCAAGGAAATAAATAGAAGTTCTTTTAAGGACTATTTATGTTCAATTTACAACGAAAATAAAATTTAATAAGGTTTATTAAATTCAGATAAGATAAAATAAGTTTATGTAAGTTCAAACAAGAGCCAATTTATATAGGGTTTAAAAATTATCAAAAGACTTTGAAATTAAGTCAAATAATAGATACTTTTTACACTTATGAAGCAATCTAAAGAGCAACAAATATTGTTTTGTACTCCTTAATCTTTTCCATTCCATCACATAATTATAATATAGGAGAAAATAATAATTTGATCATACAAAAATACTACTATCTTACATTGTTATTTTATTTAATTTGATGTTAATTACAAAATATATATACCAATATACCATTATAACATCAAAACAAGTGTGCCTATTTCATGTATTGTTACATGTTTAGAACATGGAAAATTATTTTGGACCGGTCCTAATTTACGACCCCATATCACTATATATAATCGCTTATACTTAAACTTGTCAAAAAAAAAAAACAAGAAAAAAAATCTCTTATACTCAGATTAATCTCTTACTAGTAGCCCAAATACATGGATCCATGTCCTCTTTCGGCCAAAAAGAGCAACCAGAAAATGCCAACTAAATGCGTTAAACCAAATGGTGAACTACTCGAGCAAGTTACCATCAGCAAATTTGAAAAGCATTGACACAAAACAGTGATGAAAATGGCCTTTGCTTAATGATGGAGACACAAGTAAGTTTAAATCATTTTCATTCAAGATTATATGACTAAATCTATCATTATTAATTATTATAATTACAACCAATTAATACAATTACTATTACTCGGTATTATTGTTATATTAATATAACAAAGTTCTAAGTTACGTACACGATTATAATTTAATTGAAAATGTAGTTTGAATGGGAAGCAATTTTTCCAAGTCTAAACCTTAAATATAGGAGATAAGAAGAGTTGATAATATTCTTTTACAAAGAACTAAGTAACACAAAAGACAATTTGGACGGTCATGTCAAGAAGACTAATTATAAGAAGATTTAATTGTATTAACAAATTAAATTAAACAAAACATTAATCTATGTTACAATATTGGTTATGCACAAGATAGTCATATTAGGTGGAGACAACTTTGGAGAAGCCAATACAATAGTAGATATTAAAGAGTGTTGATAAGTATATTAGGTGACTCGTACTTCGTAGCTTTGTCCGCCCGATCGGGCGGACATTGCCCGGTCTGACCGGGCGGAAGAAGAAGAGGTGCCTGGCAAATTCGTTGAAGAAGCTGCTCTCGCGCCCGACCGGGCGAGCCTTCGCCCGACCGGGCGAGCCTTCGCCCGATCGGGCAGACCTTGCCCGGTCTGACCGGGCGGTGGGGGTTGGATACGTTGAAGCATTCGTATGGAGTTTTCTTCTCGCGCCCGATCGGGCAGACCTTGCCCGGTCTGACCGGGCGGAGAAGGAAAAATACGGAACGCGGATTTTGCGGTTTTAGGTTATCTTATTTTATTATCTTTTTGCCCAAGTATCTTTTAATTAGGGATTAATATAAAACCTCCCTAATATCAGTATTAGGGTTAAGAGAGACAGAGTGAGAGCCGTTCTTGAGAAATACAAGAATCATCTTTGTAATCTTTGCAGTTTATAGTGAAATCATTCGATCTCGGTGCCCGTGGACGTAGCTATCACATCGATAGTGAACCACGTAAATTCTTGGTGTTGTTCTTATTGTTTGCATTGAATTTCTTTATTGTTTTCTTGTTTGTTTACGACCTTTGCTTCCGCTGTCGCACAACAATTGGTATCAAGAGCTCAGGTTCAATCCTTGGAGAGTTTCTTGAAGATAACAATGGCAGGAGATTCAACAATAAGAATTGAGAAGTTTACCGGGAAAAATAGTTTCGGGCTATGGCAAATTAAGATGAAGGCTCTGTTAAAACAACAGCAGATATGGCGTCCGTTGGCTCCAAAGAGTACTACTTCGGAGTCAGGAGACGGACCGACTGACTCGCAGTTAGAAGTTATGGAAGAGAAGGCACACTCTACCATATTACTTAGTCTTGATGATCAAATCATCACGGAGGTGGCTGATCAGGAAACGGCGGCTGGATTGTGGCTGAAGCTGGAGTCATTGTATATGACTAAGTCGTTGACCAACAAATTATTACTGAAACAGCGGTTGTTTAGCCTCCGGATGCAGTCAGGTACTTCCTTACGGGAACATCTAGAAAAACTTAACTCTATTTTGCTTGATTTACGTAATTTAGATGTTAAAATTGATGATGAGGATGCTGCGTTGATTTTACTTGTATCTCTACCGTCTAGCTTTGAGAATTTTGTAGAGTCTTTTGTTGTTGGTAAGGATTCTATAACCTTAGAAGAAGTGAAGGCAGCACTTCATACTAGGGAACTCAGAATGAAAGCTACGAGTGATAATGGGGATAATGGTAGTGGGTTATTTGTTAAGTCCGGAAAGTCTAAAAAGAATAAGGGGTTTAACAAGGGGAACAATGCTGGGTCGGGTGCTGGAAACGGCAAGGATGGATCTAGTAAAACTACTACTAAAACATGTTATTACTGTAAAGAACCGGGTCACTTTAGGAATAATTGTCCGGTGAGGAAAAACAAGTCCCAGGCTGCTGTAGTTGAAGAGAAACCGAATGAGAGCTATAATTCAGAGGAAGATTTAGCATTAGTCAGTTCTGCTAGGTCTGATGATTTATCTGATAACTGGGTTCTAGATTCGGGGTGTTCGTTCCATATGTGTCCACGTCGAGATTGGTTTGATACATATGAACCTCGCAATGGGGGTATGGTTATAGTCGGTAACAATGCTCCATGTAAGGTCACAGGTATTGGTTCCATGAGGTTGAGGACTGTTGATGGGCGGAGGTTAACTTTGACTAATGTACGGCATGTTCCTGCTTTAGGAAAGAATCTGATTTCATTGGGTACCCTGGATGAATTGGGGTACAATGGTGTGTTTTCAGATGGGGAGTTGTGTATTTTCAGAGGTTCTGAGTTGGTACTTAAGGGTATCAAAAGGAACACCCTCTATGTTTTTGAGGGTGTTACACTGCCTAGTTCTGCGGTTTGCGCATCTGTATCTCACCAGGAGATGACTAAGATTTGGCACATGAGGCTTGGTCATATGGGGGAGAAGGGGATGCAGCTATTGTCCAAGAGGGGTCTTCTATCCGGGGTCAAGGTTGCCAACCTTGAATTTTGTGAGCATTGTGTGTTTGGTAAGAAACACAGGTCAAAGTTCAGCAAGGGTGCTCACATTACTGATGCAGTGCTCGATTACATCCATTCAGATTGCTGGGGTCCATCTAGAGTTGAAGGTATGGGAGGTTACCACTATTTTGTGTCATTTGTTGATGACAAGTCCCGATACACATGGCTTAGGTTGCTTAAGTCCAAGGATGAGGCCTTCAAAGTTTTCAAGCAATGGAAAGCTTTGGTGGAAAATCGACAAGGAAGGAAGATCAAGAAGCTACGAACGGACAATGGGCTAGAGTTTTGCAAAGACGAGTTTAATCAGTTCTGTGCAGATGAGGGTATAGGTCGGCATCATACTGTCAGGAAGACACCACAGCAGAACGGTGTAGCAGAACGGGTTAATCAGACACTGCTAGAGAGAGTCCGATGCATGCTCTCTAATGCAGGGCTTGGGAGGAGGTACTGGAGTGAAGCTGTGTTAACAGCTTGTTATGTCATTAATAGGGGTCCTCATTCTGGAATTGATTCCAAGATTCCGTTTGAGATCTGGAGTGGTAAGTTGCCTAATTTTTCGAATTTGAAGATTTTTGGTTGTGTTGCTTATTATCATGTTATTGAGGGTAAGCTGGATCCACGAGCCAAGAAGGGGTGTTTTGTTGGGTACGGGGATGGTGTGAAGGGGTTTAGAATTTTTTCACCTTCGGAGGGTCGGGTCATTCTTAGTAGGGATGTTACTTTCGATGAAAACACCATGTATTCAATTAAAAATGCAGAGATTTCAGATTTGAGAAGGGAAGGAGACAATTTATTACAGACAGATGGGGTACTTGAGGTACATCAGTCTACCATTGCTGATTTACCTCGGGTACAATATATTGATGATGATGCTGATGTTCCAGTGCCGGGTACTCCTGAACCTGAGATTACTCCTACTCATTCTAACTCTGGGGATGAGGTGGAGCAATCTAATCAGGGGTCATCTAGTCAACCTGACACCATTCTTGAGATGCCTAAACGAGTTATCAAGAAGCCTGTTAGATTGATTGAAGAGATGGAGGGAAGAAATTGCTGTGTTGATGCGATGACAGGTTATGCATTGAGTGTAGCTGATGATGTAGAGTCATTTGAACCTGCCACATATAAACAAGCAATTAGTTGTAGTGAGTCTGCGCAATGGCTTGCCGCAATGGGTGAAGAGATGCAGTCTCTTTACAAGAACAGAGTGTGGGAACTGGTAAAGGTACCGGAAGGGAGGAAGCTTGTGGGTTGTAAATGGATTTACAAGAAGAAAGAAGGGTTGTCGGAAACTGAGCAAATACGTTTTAAGGCTAGGCTAGTTGCTAAGGGGTTCAGTCAGGTAGAAGGGGTTGACTTTGTTGAGATATTCTCACCTGTGGTTCGACATACTTCTATCCGTGTGTTATTGTCAATTGTAGCACATTTTGATCTTGAGCTGGAGCAGTTGGATGTTAAAACGGCCTTCCTTCATGGCGATTTGGAGGAGGAGATTCTGATGAAGCAGCCCGAAGGATTCGAAGCTCCTGGAAAGGAACACTATGCCTGCAGATTGCTAAAGTCATTGTATGGACTTAAGCAATCCCCCCGACAGTGGTACAAAAGATTAAAGGAGATGCTTAACTCGGAGTTTGACATGAAAGACTTGGGTGCAGCTAGGAAGATTTTGGGTATGGAGATCTACAGGGATCGGGCTAGAGGTAAGCTTTTCTTGACTCAGAAAAGCTACATTGAAAAGATTTTGTCTCGTTTTGGGATGGAAAAATCGAAGCCTATAAGTACGCCAACTACTGTTAGTTGTAAGTTGTCTTTGTCTATGTCACCTCAATCAGAGGAGGAGTTGTCTTATATGTCTAGAGTTCCATATGCAAACGCGGTTGGTTGTTTGATGTATGCTATGGTCTGTACTAGGCCGGATATTGCGCATGCTGTTAGTGTTGTAAGCAGGTTTATGGCTCGACCTGGGAGGGAACACTGGCAAGGGGTGAAAAGGATTTTTCGCTACCTGAGAGGGACAACTGATATTGGTCTTGTGTACGGGAATGATAAGGAATGCTTGGTCACTGGGTACAGTGATTCTGATTATGCAGCTGATGTGGATACCAGGAGGTCTGTGACTGGTTATGTGTTCACTTTGGGTGGTTCTGTGGTTAGTTGGAAGTCTACATTGCAGTCATCAGTTACGTTGTCAACTACTGAAGCTGAGTATATGGCTCTAACTTCTGCAGCTAAGGAGTCTATTTGGCTCAAAGGCCTAGTAGGTGAACTGGGTATTGCACAGGATTTTGCTACAGTGTATTGTGATAGTCTAAGTGCGATTTGCTTAGCTAAAGATCAAGTACACCATGATCGGACGAAGCACATTGATGTCAGGTATCATTTCTTACGTACTGACAAGAGGATTAAGGTGAAGAAGATTGGGACTGCTGACAACCCGGCTGATTTCTTCACTAAGCCTGTTCCGTTTAGCAAGTTTAAACATTGCTTAGACTTGCTAAATATTGATTACTACGTGATGTAGTAGGCCCTGAGGGGCGAAGTTGGGGAGCTCCTGGTGTAGGTGTGTTGGCCTTAAGGTGGAGCTTGCCCGGGGCTTGTGATGCAGGTGGAGCATTATGAGTTGTTATACTTGGAGACGAGTATGTGATGGGTCTTGGTTGAAGACTTATCGGGATGTATGGCTTATGCATGAGTCCTGCATCGGGTTTGGCTTGAGATGTTTTTTCACTATGTCTTGATGGGGTTGTTTGCTGACTACGAGTTCTCGTCAAGGTGGAGATTGTTGATAAGTATATTAGGTGACTCGTACTTCGTAGCTTTGTCCGCCCGATCGGGCGGACATTGCCCGGTCTGACCGGGCGGAAGAAGAAGAGGTGCCTGGCAAATTCGTTGAAGAAGCTGCTCTCGCGCCCGACCGGGCGAGCCTTCGCCCGACCGGGCGAGCCTTCGCCCGATCGGGCAGACCTTGCCCGGTCTGACCGGGCGGTGGGGGTTGGATACGTTGAAGCATTCGTATGGAGTTTTCTTCTCGCGCCCGATCGGGCAGACCTTGCCCGGTCTGACCGGGCGGAGAAGGAAAAATACGGAACGCGGATTTTGCGGTTTTAGGTTATCTTATTTTATTATCTTTTTGCCCAAGTATCTTTTAATTAGGGATTAATATAAAACCTCCCTAATATCAGTATTAGGGTTAAGAGAGACAGAGTGAGAGCCGTTCTTGAGAAATACAAGAATCATCTTTGTAATCTTTGCAGTTTATAGTGAAATCATTCGATCTCGGTGCCCGTGGACGTAGCTATCACATCGATAGTGAACCACGTAAATTCTTGGTGTTGTTCTTATTGTTTGCATTGAATTTCTTTATTGTTTTCTTGTTTGTTTACGACCTTTGCTTCCGCTGTCGCACAACAAAGAGCATAATTTGAACTTTGCATTTAAGCTAATTTGGATTTATGTTTGACTAACTACTAATAAGATTTGTGGAAGGTATGAATTTGCCTCGTCTTCTTCTGCCATGACTTTGGTCATGGACTCATTGTTGTTCTTTAAACTTCAAGCAAGTGCTTTCAAGTTTTTGTTTTCGATCGTCGAAAAATAAAGATTATTTTTCGATGAATTAATTAAGCACTATTATTAAATTTGTAACGGCTTATGACCTACTACGGAAAATTAAATAGATTTATACGACATCATCTTATTTTGTATTAGTAATAATTAATATTGAAATTATAAATCAACTAATAATAACCCATTTCTCAAACACTTCTACTAGAGAATTTACAAATTTTAAATAAAATTGTCTTGCTTATCATCGTAAGACTATATTGTAGGTGGGTTGAGACGAGAAGGAAAAAAAGAAGTGATAGAGTCACATATTTGTAATGACTCACAAAAGTGGTCTTATAATGGTAAGATTGTCTTATGATAAACGGGCCTAGGCCACACCCGTCACAAGTGTCCACTATACAGGTGCAAGGAGTTTCCACCTCAAAATCATATGACAATGAGGGGAGTAGCCCCTTAGCCTTATAAAGTGGACACAACTTTCTTGTTTCTTCAATGTGGGATACACTTCTCAACACTTTCATACTCTTTTGATGTGGGACAACACTTTCACTCACATGTGAGTTTGCTCATGGCCTCAACAAAGGTGTTAATTGAGTTGAGCAACTCGAACTCGACTCGATCGACGCCGGTCAAAACTCGACTCGAGTTAGCTCGGCTCGAACTCGACTTGAGTGTTAACGAACACGAGTTGAGCAAGCTCTAACTCGACTTGATAAACTCGTGAGCAACTCGATAATATATTTTATTAATATAGAATTTACAAATAAAGTTACCATATTTAAACAAATTTGACACTTAATAAGTGTTAATTTATACTATCAAAAAGAAAGAGTAAATCTTTAATAATAAATATATTTAAATAAAATAAAATAAAATAAAATAAAATAAACAATATAAAGTGAAAAAAATAACATAAAGGCATATAATTATAGAAGGCAAAAACTTTAACGAGCAAATCGTGAGGGACTCGACTTGACTCGAAACTTTAACGAGCACGAGTCGAGCATGTTTTATTAGCTCGAAACTTTAGCGAGCACGAGTTGAGCACATGTAAAAAGTTTTTGAGTCGAGTCAAGCACCCTCAACTCGTGATCGACTCACTCGATAAGCACCCCTAGCCTCAACATCTTACCTGGAGAATTTGCTTCTTCAAAGTAGGCTATTTGTATCAATTTTAGTATAATAATGCATGGTGATACATACATCATACCTAACTAACTAATAAGACGCAAATACACAATACATGTACCAACATATGAGATGCACAAGCCACTGAACGAATTTAAGAGCGAAGTATAGACACTCGAGTCGGAACTTATTAGACCCTAACTACGAGTCCACGTGAGAAAACCATATTTTAACGCTAGTGCATGAATAATATCCTTAATTCCTTTAACGAGAAACGAAGAGCACGTGACGCACGTCATGATCTGATTCAACAAGGTGAAAAACTGTCACCAACAAATAAAAATGCTACTCCGTACTGTATTAATTTCACATGAAAAGAAGAAGAATAGAATAGGCCTTTTTCTTGCATGCTACAAAATCCTAGATACTCTTAATTTATACAAGTAAATGTCACAACTATTACAGCTAAGCTAAGACTAGCCACCAGCCTTCTAAGATTAGGGCCATTTGGCCATGGTCGGAAAGAGGTTCGCACTAATTTAGAAAGATACCTTAATTAATTATTTCTAATCATTACCTAAGTTACCATTTTTAATTCTCTTAATTGGTTTATCCTTAAATCACTCTTAAGCTGTTACTCACTTACTCTACAATCTCATCAAAATAATCAAGATATTTGGTCAGCTAACTATGACTACAAGATTGATCAACCACTCTACAGCACCACTGAGTAAAACAAATCTCTCGAGTTATACTTATAACGTCATGTCACCATTTTGAAAGGGTGTGAATCGAGTGATTTTTCAAAAGAAAACGTCGTAAAAATTAAATGAATAAATAAAAATGTTTCACAAACATGCCCACTTTATACAACCAACGATGGATACTCAACATGATCTGGAATTGTCGTCTTAATGGGTGTAAAAGTGATCAATCGGTTGAACACACAAAATTAAACCGCTTGAATTCCTAGTGAGTTCCACATAAAATGTACAAACTTGATGACCCGAGACCTAACTTGATCCAAACTAAATTCAACTCGAATTCCCACATCTCTACTCCGCACAAAGTATGTATTTATATGTGAACGAAACAAAACAGTGACTTAGCAAGTCGACATAGTATGACTTGTGTTGTATTTATATGTGAACGAAACAAAACAGTGACTTAGCAAGTCGACATAGTATGACTTGTGTAAATGGTCTTGCTAGTTCATCAACTGATAAAAAGGAAGAAAAAGGCAAGAAAAAGACAGCTTTATGGGCTATCCAGATGCCATTTCGAGGAGAAGTTCACAATCATAACTCACAGGTTGCATGTAAGCAAGGACAAACTGGTCAAATCAATGTTCTAAAATCTAAACCCACTAAAACTAAACAAATATACTAACAATATTAGCCTTTATTATTTAGCATGATGCCTATTATTAGCATCCACTGTTTTTACGTAACAATTGAAAAAATAACAAGCTTAGTACAGTATATGCTTAGAAAGATGCTACCATAGTATAACCTCGTGGATTCTTCCAAGCATATGCATAGTGATGCTTTTGAATTTACTTGCATTCAGTATATTCCCATAATACAACACTTAACTCCCCTAAAAATAGACTAGAGCAAATTTGATTCGGATCAGATTCAATTACAAGTATTTTCAATAAACTTTTGTGTTGGTGTATCATCTTTATGTCAATATCGGGTCAGTTTCAGGTTTTCTTGTATAGGGTAAAATATCGGTCTAATTCAAGCAAATCATATCAATTAGCTGAAAACGGCTCAATATTGACCTAACCGAATCGAGCTACCACTATTAGCTTAGACTAGCAAACAGACTTGCAACAAACAGTTTCAATTTAAGGCTTTAAATAGGGAAATTATTTCTGCCGTACTGATTAAATTCGAAATTCCCACTGCTTGTAACTTGTGAGAAGTTGAATTAGTTTTCATACTAAGAAAAAATCTCCCAGATGTAGCTCTATAAACCAATAAATCAGATACGCAGCAAAAACATTGAGGAAATGTCACTTGTAAATGTGAAAGGCTAAAAAAGGGAGAAGTACTGTAAGAACAGTTAATGCACTACTTCAAACCACAATAAAGGCAAGCAGCAAAACTGGAGTACTGGTAGAAAAGACGAGAAAACTGGGAGGGAACCACCTATCTATAATTGGAAAACCAGTCCTTGAACTATTTCCAGCAAACCTGCCGGACTTTTTCTAGCTAGTAAAACCAACAAGGTCTAACCGTCTAAAGGTGCGCAACCTTACCTAGTTACCTCTATGGGCTTTATCGAGTCTTTATTTCCTAATTAAGGATGAAACAACAAACCTTTACACAAGGGAATAGTGGCATTATTCTTACATCTGAATAACAATCCTATTCATGCCAAGGCAGCAAAAAATCAAAAATTGATCACCATTTATCAACAACATTCCCCAAAATTGATAATTATGGAATCTTATACAATTGCTACAACTATTTACACAAGGCATGACCCATTACTATACCCAGGATTAAGTTGTCAAAAAACACCTTCACCACTGGATGATCCAGGCAAGCCTTTGATTACATCTCTGAGAGCATAATAGTGGCTTTCGCATTTGTGATCTGAAATTAAATTGCTCGAGAGTAAAATTTCCTGAAAATGCTGCCCAGGATGCCACTTCCAGAGTGTGAAGTACTCTTTCGCTTTGCTTCTGTTGCTGCTGCTGGTTTGGGCATCAGTATTTCTTTTTAGATAGTAAATAGTTCCTGGGACAAACAATTCTTCATGCATCAGAGCAGCATTCTCGTTGTCCCTGTTAACAGCAGTTGGCTTGGAAATTGGGGGACCATCGGCTCCAGCAAGCGAATCCTCACTTGTCAATATACCTGTTAGTCAAGGCAACAACTTACAATTGTCATATAAAATATAAATGCCTTAGTATGATGATTGAATTTCGTATACGTTCATCACTCAGATAGCGTACTGGGTATGCAGTCAAGTTGTAGATGAAAATTATCCAAAATAAGTAATCTATATGCAATGAAGGATTGAAGGGTGTGTTTGGTTTCATGTAAAACGTTTTCATGAAAAAATATTTTCCCTTATTTTCCTTTGTTTGGTTTGTGAAGGGGCGGAAAACAATTTTCCTAATGGTGGAAAATTACACTCTCAAGTCTCAATGGTGGAAAACATTTTCCTTTACAAAAGAAAGGAAGCCACATTTTCCTCCCTCCTTACCTCCTTTTTACTTTCCTCATCTATTCTCACCATTCCATTCCTATATTTTCATTTTCTCTAAGATTTTCTTGTTTTGTAAGGAAACAAAAAAAAAAAAAGAAACTAATTTGCAATTGTGGTGTTCCTTAAAAATATGTTTTCCAAAAAAATTATTTTTCATTGAAAATGTTTTAAGTCAAACCAAACGGAGCCGACATATCGAAAGAGTTATCATTAAAAAAAAAAAAAAAAAAAGGGCAGTCCAGCCCTAACCCAGAAGGTGGAATCAACTATCTATTATATTTGAATAATGCAAACCAGTTTCTAGGCCACTTGGCCAAAGCACCAAGAGACTAGAAAGAATAACAATTACAATATATAATTATATATTAAAGAATGACCCTATAATAAGAAGATATCCTTAATACTAATGTCCGTTTGCCTTCAATACAGAAAGTAATACAAGGACGTACCACCCCCTTCCTCCTCTCATTTCTGGAGCAGGCATCAAAATTGTATTAATGACAGCCCAGAATCTAGATGGTATAAGGTACTGAGATAATTTGAGGATATGTGCTATTTTACGCAAATTGTCCAATATGAATGTCCAAAGTAAGTAACTACAAAATTTTGGTTCTAATTTATTTTTCTGTTGCCACTTTTACCAACAACAGAAATGAGTGGGAGTGGAAATTATGAATACCAAATGTTCAGTAGTGATGTACCATATGTTCAGTAGTTGTATACACATACATTGCATAACTAATCCTTTTATCCATCAACTAATACCAAGCTTTAAAGTGATACAGAGTAATCAGCAACACTCTTTCCCTTTCAAGTGCGGTGTTAAGACTTCCATCAAAAACCCTTTCCGCTATATTACCAATTTACACAGCATCTACAACAAAGTTTATAGACGTTACTCAGTATCAACTAATCTTAATATTGCAAACCCTCTAAGAATATACAAACCATGGGAATATGAGATCATCGTAAATTTAATAGCTAGTCATAATGCATTTGCCAAAATATTTACTGCTAGACACAAGATATGCATAGTCAATACAAAACTACAAGTCAATTTTTAGACTGATTTGAAACAATAGCTGTTTCCAATTGGTACATTTACAAGGACATAGGGTCATACCAGAGTTGTTGGTCCTGCTTCTAAAATTTGCATAGTCAGCCACTTTCCGAGCTACATCTTGTACAGAAGACATGACCTGTTTTGCATTTGTGAAAAATTCCATCACACTTTTATAATCTTCCTTCTTCAAGACACTCATCCTACAGAAGATCAGGAGATATAAAAGAAATCATATCGTGCTATGATTTAATGAAAGTCGGCAAGGACAAAGTCGCAGACGAAAAAAAAATCATTTATATTACAGCATACTATGTTTACATAATCACTTGTCAGATTTGTGCTAGGATGGTGACATTGTCCACTACCTAAGCATGGAAGTCAACTTCCTATTCACAAATTCTACAAGCAGTAACCCCACCCCCACCCCCGCCCCCACACCCAAGAAGGAAAATATTAGCTAATGTACAGCAGAGGTTCCTAGCAACAGCAACAACATTTCAGAACGGATTTCATCATTGGTCCATAGGCAAGGTCAAAGGAGGTCCAAATGAATGCAGTTTTACCAGTTACCCCTATTTAGTCTTTACTAAAAGGCAAGGTTGTTTAGATCAACCAAAATGTTCTTGAAATAAAATAGTGAAGAAAACTATAGGAAACTACTTTTTATAGAGAAGTCTTTCTCCTTCTTTTGAGAAACATAGTAACTACAACAGAAACAACATTACAATTATTATAGTTATAATAAAAACATATAAAGGTATAGAAGCACACTGAAATAGATATAAAAGTCAAACAAATTAACATAGACATTTTTAATTTTGCAAGGAAAAGAAGCACTGAGCAGAACAGAACAAAAACTTGGACATACATAAGACCATAACCTAGAATGGAGTAGCAATTACACATACAGGAGAGACAAAGGTTCCTCCAAATAACATGATGCATAGCAAAACCTCCCTTCCTGCTTCTTAAATTGCAATCTTAGAGATTTTAGGTCGGAATAACTGAATTATGTGTTGGCAGTAGCTTACCAGTCAGTTTGAATAATTTCATTCCTCAGTCTTGCCAAAGAAGCGACACTTAACCTAGGAACAACATCGTCCTGCATGACGATATAACAAATATTACTCAGTAAAGTAGTGACTACTGACCAAACCTGCATAGGTGAGATAAAGTTCTCTCCTAATAGTCCCACTGTCCCAGAACTCAACATACATACTCATATATGCCCACCTGCATCACAACCGTGCTGACATAATCACAACAGCTTTCAGCAAGTTCTTTGGACACACAAGGAGGAGTAGCAATTCCAACAGCAGTTACAGTACTGGGATCAAATCCCAGCTCTGTGGCTGATTTTTGACGAAGCATCATTGCCAATAAAGAAGCTGTAGAAGCTCCAAGAGAATGCCCCACCAACCGTAACCTAAAACCCTGTGAATAAATTAAGCCATACTAATAAAGCAGCCTTGAAAAAGACAAAGTAAAATGTATACATGTATGTAAAAGTAAGTTGAAAAAGGAAGCAGATATCAAATTGAGCTACATAAAAAGCTTCACAACCTCATGTTTATGCAAGCACTTTTTTATCGTTCCCATCTCATGATTCAGAAACCAGCGAGCAGCCTCAGCAGTACCAAAGTGAGTTGAGTAGCCTTCAAAGGTGACATCTCCATCACTTGTTGACACAATATCAGTTACAAGGTCATATACAGTATGAGTTCCACGGATGCCAAGAATTACAAGTTTTCTGCGAGGATCAATACCGATGTAATAGCCAGGTCTCATCACGCTAGAATTCCTGATGAATTTCAGGATGTTGCTTTCTCGAAGCATGCTTTGCCTGGCGAGGCCTGCAGGGGTGTCTCTATATGATCCTCTGGCTAATTCCAAGTGATATATCAGATCTTGTACCTGATTCACATAAGCATCAAAAGAAGGGAGAATTAATAGTCTAAATACAAACTACAAAAACAAAACGTAGTGTGAATCCTGCAGCAACTAGGATATTGGTAGGTAAACATATTTAAAGTTTCCATAACAACATTATTTCTGAAATTTACCACGGATTCCGAGGTGATTTGAACACCCTTGACATCTACAAGTGGAGCTGCAGATGCTTGACGAAGATAAACAAGGTACAGTCCAATTGTGAGATCAGAGAGGCTCCAGTCTTGTAATCCAGTCTTACTTCTCTGGATACTAGCAACAATTTCAGCAATTGAACGACTACTAGGTGGAGGCTTACTTTCAGAACCATTTCCTGCTATGTAAAACAACTTCCCCAGTTACCAACTGAAAGAAAGAAACAAAAATTTTAAAGGAGACTCCATACAAACAAAATATTTTTTAACTTTCTCAAGAATTACAGCAAATAAAAATTAATTATGCAGCCATTTTGTCATTCAACACTTGTAACGTACAGTGTTTCAAAGGCAACTATACATAAGAAATTTTAAAAAAAATGTAACATTATTGAGTGATAAATGAATAATTCATGGAGGTCTTCACTAAAATTGTTTTTTGACCGGAAGACTATACAGAAAGAAAGAGAAAACAAAATACTTCATCTTCAAAAAGGATTATCAAGGCCTGGCCAGTGTGTGTGTGGTGTGTGTGTGTGTGTGTTTTGAGTGATTAAGAAAACAATTTATCTACTTATGTTAGTAATGGGAAGACAAAGACATCAGCAAGCATTTAAAGCTTGGGGATATGAAACTGGTTTAGCTGGAATGGTTAAAGAATTGATACACGAATCATGCAAATTAAGCAAGGTCACCATGACAGAATTGACTACTCTCAAAGAAAGCATAAATAAGGCCTTATATGGAAATCTTTTATGCCACCACCCCCAATGCCTTAAGAGCGTCTCAACCCAAAGAGGTAGAGAACTGGATTATATGCAATCTTATCCATACAATTTTAAGGAAACTGTTCCTATAAAACCCTTGATCTAAATTCTAAAGCTAAAAGTCCCTTACATGACTAACAACTTTATGGTGCACTTAGAAAACCATTTACCAAAACATTTATTATATTCTGTTTTGATATAAAGCCTCGTATATGAACTACAAAATTAGCAATTACCAGACCTGGAAAAGCCCACCTACAAAGCTGTAGTGCAGGTTCAAGTGCCTTTGTAAGCCATGCAAGTTCCGACTTTCGTGTACTATCATTCAGTTCATCATCATCAGAGCTATACTTTCCAAGTGTGCGATCATAATCTGTCTTATCAATGAGCTCAGACCTCTTAGATGTCTCACATGAACCTTTGCTGTCAGACTTTGAAGATAGCGATCGAAACCTGGTAAGAGCGCCATATACGAGCATTCCATATGATTCATGTTTCTTTACCATGTGCTTATCTACAGATGTGATTAAATATTACTAACACATATAATAGAAGAAAGCAGAACAAAAAGATGGGCAAATACATGCAAAAGTGCTTCAGCATAAAGAAAGAAAGGTCACAAGCAAAATGGCTTAACGATAGAAAGGTTTGCACACTGAAGTAGCAAATAAATTTTAAGCTAAAAAAAGAAGCAAAAACAGAGTAGCAAAAAGAACTGGGTAAGGGCGATCATGAAATAGAACCATGGAGCAAGAAAAGAAGCTGCATTACTAAGCATCCAGCCGATGCTTATTGTACGAGGTAACAAAAACCCCTATACTTCTAAAAGCTCAACCCATTCAACCCAAAGAAACATATACTTGACCACGAAACTAACTTTATGCTCATTACTATGATTGGCAACTGATGTTAGCACAGCACTTCATAGATAAATCGAGCAAGAAACAAAAAGGAAACAACCTATTCATAGAGTGATTCTATGGTCAATAAAGGATATGAACTACTTTTTTTCAATAGTTAGGTTCAAAAGTAGGCAAATCAACTTCTCATCTATAGTTGGAACCAAAGTCCAAAAAAACTAGAATAGATCCAAACAGACTATAGGCCAACATCAAAATGGAGCAAATCATAAACAATTAGACCTACGCCTAAGAGTCAAGGAATTCACTTAAATCTTCAGATGTGCTGCAATCGTACACTCTAATACATTAACTAGAGAAGAAACTTCTCTAAGTTCAGTTATAGATGTCACAATCGGCCCAAGGTTTCACCTCTCATTGCAACAATAAACCATAACCAAGTTTATGAGTTTATTAAGCATGTCAATGAGAGCCAAGAACATCTCATCAACAAACTTGGGCCACTTGGCTAAAGTTTTTTCGTTATGCAAAAAAAAAAAAACCGGACATATTTCCGAGCTTATTCAATATACAAACTCAGCGCGATCAACTAAGTATTCGACTCATTTAGGCTCACAATTAGTTCGTTCATAATCGTTTATGTGCTTGTCTACTTTAATCTACAGCCCACGGTATCCACATTTTTACTTTTGCTTAATTAATTACTACTGCAAAGAGCAATCTACACGACAGAAAAAAGAGTTTACCGACAAGAAATTGCGACCGTTTGATCAAAATCTTCAAACTTACTCAAATTTATCCAAATTTCCAAATAAGTGATTAACACAATACATAATCCTTCAATATTAACTCTTTACCAAACACATTAATAAATATTGTTAAAATTAGTTATAAACTTGTACACCTACACTACTCAATAGAACCACAAAATTTCAACTAATTACTCAAATCCTACATTCAAATTAGGATTCTAAATTTCTAACAACAACAAAATTTGAATTAGGAAATTCCTCAACAACAACAAGTATGCAATTATACATAATTAGCAACGAAGTACAATTTATAAAAACGGCGAAAATCAAATAGAAATGATAGTTACTAATTTTATCAAATGAAGAAGAAAAATTACCTAGTTGATGTAAGAAACGACGCAATGAAGAAGTCGCCATTGTTGGGCGCAGATGAGGAGAGAGAAAGGAAGTTAGTTAGAAAAAAAATGGGGAAAAGCCGAAAAGGTTAAGAATTGTGAAATTTGGGTGTAGTGTTTGTGATGCGGTGATGCGTGTTCGACTAAAAGAAGAAGATACGCGAAGAGGAGAAAAGGCGCGGCGGTGCCGCTTTGGGTTGTGTCAACACTCAACGCCTCGGATTTGGACCCAAGGTTGAGTTGGAGTTTTGATGCAATTTTCTTATTTTTCTAAAAATGGATTGAAAAGTTAAAGCTTAAGGGTATGTTCTTTGGAAAAACACCACCTATTATTAAAGACATTTTAGTAATAACGGTTCGATATTTTTTTTTTTGCTTTATCACCAATAATTCTTTAACATATCAAAAATTACCACTTGTTTGCCTAATTCCTCTATTATGACGTCATGTTAACACCCCCCCCCTTCTATTATGACGTCATGTTAACACCCCCCTTTCTATTTCCCTCCTTTAAAATGGAACTAAACACATCTAGTAATAAACTCTTGAAATAAGTTGAATAAATTAAAACACAACCTCACTTAAATGAAACATTTGTGATGAGTTTAGATAAGTAAAAGTGTAATTAATAAAACACACCCTTATAACCTTAATGGTTATCAAAGCTCGATGAAACAGCCTCTTATAATAATGTTCCACTATTGTAAAATTAATGCATTTTAATGTTAGCAATACAATTGTCCTCCACTAATTGTCCCGTTTCGTTTTCAACACAACACGTTTCTAGCAGTATTACTAAACCCCTGTGTCAATTAGATCGTCCCTAATATCCATTTGAAATATAAGATATTAAACAAAACAAAAAAAAAACAAAAAAAAAGGTCATATTGGTGTTATCATTAGACCATTATGTTAAATTTTAAATGGCCACGTCTATTTGGTGGATATAAGTCTACAATTGAACCAACATTTGCATCAATTATTGTAATTTCTCACATTCAAAATATTATTGTGGTTAATATTAGAGGTGTCAATTCCAAAACTTGGGTCAGGTTTGGAAAGGTTAGGTTGGGCCTATTTAAAAGCTAAATCATGCTAAATTATTAAATTATCGTTACATACGAGTCAAAATTTGTCAAATATATTTGTTGGTCAGATCTGGTCGAATAAGGTAAGTTTTTGACACCCTCTAGTCATCACCTAAGAAATGTTGACAACTTCGTAGGGTTCCTCCTTCAAATGTGATTTGGGCCTATGATTTGGGCTATAGATCACATCACATCACATCTAATATGCCCTAATTGGATTCTAAAATTCCAGCCTCCATCAAGGCATCAATCATCATCTTCTATAAAATCCCCAATCAAGTAATTAGGGTTCCATCTGCACCAACCTCATCTCACTTCTGCAAAAGCAGCACCACAAGCTAAGCCTATCTCACTCCATTTTCGATACTTTCTCTCTCATCTCTTCTTCACCATTGTAGTAATTTTCTCAGATTTTTCAAATTTGCGATTTTTGTAATTTTGTTTTGATTTAAGTTTTGAAAATGAATTGGAGAGTAAATGGAAATGATGAATGAACTATGTTTCCCTATTGGTTTGATTCGCCGATATGATGGCAACAATGTATTAGCTCTATCTGATCTTCTTATTTTCTCTCTCCTTTTCTTTGTTTATAAAATTTATGATCGAATTTGAAAAATTATAAAGAGATCGAATTTGAAAAATTATAAAGAGATCGATATGATGAATTTTTATAAAATCCTTGAAATTTCTAGGTTTGATCGCCGGGATGATGGCCAAATCACGTATTCGTACTCTGATCGTTCTCCATTTTGATTACAAATTTTTTGATTTTGATGAAAACTAATTTGTTGGTTGTTGAATATTGGATTTTCTAATTGAAATGATGATGGCACAAGGTTGAAGGCTGAGCAGGTGAAATGACGGTAATACCCCTGTTAAGCCCATCGTTTGTGCTAGATTTGAGTCCTTGATTGAGTTTCTTGAGCTTGTTTGTTTACATAGCTTGAGATAATCTCCTACAAAATATCAAGTGACGCAAATTTTATCATTTTTTCCCCCTCAAAATTCTTTTGACTTCTAAATGTTGTAAATATGTAGATTATCCTCTAAATACGGGCGTGGGTCGCACCTGTCCTGTTATTTGAAAGTTCACTTTGGGATGGACATAATCGTAACTGTAAAATTCCTGAAACCTAAACTACCTGAAAGGCTGAAACCTTCTAGCATTGAAGATAAAATGACAATGATCGATTTTAGCACAACAATGGACAACTTAGAAACTTAAATTACAAACTGTAGTTTGAACTAATTGGTAATCAAGCATTTTTTGGAGGGAAATTTAAGATGACTTTGGACTGTGTCTTTATAAAGTTGTGTGTTTTGGCGTTTGGGTAGGCTAAGCCTAAGACAATGATCAAGTCATTGCCTTTTTATCAATCTGATTGTAATGGACGAATCATGTTATGCCTTGGCCCTTGAGCAAACCCAAAGCTATAGTTATAAAACTTTTGTTGAATGTTTGGAAATAAAAAATACACTTCAATTTGGTAGTGACCCAACATGAATGGCATATATTTATCTCGATTAAACAACCATCACATTACAACAATAACATGGTGTTTGGGATGATGGATACAAATTAGAAGGTAAGATAAGGAATTATTGGGTAGGATAGAGATAATGTATTCCTTTGTTTGGTACTTGTATTTACTAATAAGCTCAATCAATTAAATTGTTCGATCATGTTGAATTCGACATTCTAAAGGCATTCAATAAAACCTAAAGCACGAGTTTTTGACAACATAAACAACAGATCAAGGACACAATCGTATTTATTTGCACCAGAATTCTTTTTTTTGAAATTGCACTAATCATGCCGAAAAAAAGTTTCCCTTGGTGAAATATACTAAGGCATGATAGGGTTAATCTTTAATATTTTTGCTTGATTTAGTGGAAAGAAGTTCAATTTCCACTAGTGACAATTTGGGAGGTGCGATTTCCTTACCTTTCCTCCACTCTTCCAAATTATTTACCCCGCTAACCCGGGCCTTTCAAAATTCTTCTAAAAAAAATACAAAAGAGAACATTTTCAAAATTACTCCAACGTGTAAAGTGCATGTGTGTGTATGTGGATACAAGGAGGCACAAGAGAAGGCTAGTGACCCAGTGCTAAACATTTACCGAGTTTGATTTCAAATTTTGGACTTAAACAATACCACCGAATACTCTTTATCTTTAACAAACTATACACTTTACAATTAAGCATCTAATCACTATATGAATTTTTTTGTATACACCCGGGTTTAAGGTGCACCCACCTGACTTGAAATTAAAAAAAAAATATATCAAATGAGTAAAATATCATACTTAGTTGTACCTACCTTTATATTTGCACCCATATACGGGGTACGAGTACTTTTTTTTTTTAGGAAACACAGCTAGCAAACTATGTTAATTAAGGGACAAAGTGTCCGAGAGTATATATTAGTGTACTTCTAGGATTAAAATTGATTAGGGGATTTTGCTCCCACCAATCGGAATGCGCCACGTGGGCCAATCAGGTCCTGCCAAGTGTCCCCCAGTTGGAACTGGCAGGGCTTGCCACGTGGCACACGCTTATTCGTCCACCTTGGACCTATTATGTCATGACACGTGGCATACTCCATGCCTAATGGAGAAACCGGCCACCCAGGCCCAACTTCCGAGGGAAGCCCAATCAGCCCTAGGTTAACCTAAACCTAGGATTGACACGTTTCCCAAGGTTATAAATACCTCCCTTAATCCTCATTAAAGGAGGAAGCATGCTAAAAACGCAGATTACACACATTAAACACTCTCACCTAGAGAGACCCAATCACTTTAATTTCCGCATTAATTACTCCTTAATCAAGTACTAACTTGACCGTCGGAGGCGGAGCTCCCACCACCAGGAGTCTCCGCTGTTTTGCAGGTACAGGCGTCCGGTTCCAGTCTCGGAATTGTAACTCTCCCGCAGGACATCAGAAAACCCCGAAACATCTGGCGCCGTCTGTGGGGAGAGTACTTCTGAGATGGCATCCACGTTTGTACCGCCTCCTGAAGAGAGACGTCCCCTAGACGACCCTCTAGTTCAGTCGGACCACGATACTGAGAATGAATTTGAAGTTGAAGCTCACACAGCTTCAGACGGGACCCTAAGGGCCCCACGTACCCGTCATACCGAAAGGAGGGAACGGGAACATCTTCATACAGGAAGCGAGCCAGCAGGCGCACCTCCTGTTCGGCAACAGCCGACTGATGGGTCTGCTCCCATCACAAGGAGTGAACTCATGACCTTCATGAGGGACTTCAAGGGAGAAATTCAAGAGTTGATCCACAAGAAGCCGCCTGCTCTGGACAAGGAGTAGTCGGCTAAGAAACCCTCCACTTCACAGAAGAGGAAGCCAGTTCAAGGACGAGAGGCAACTCCTCATCCTAAATCTAGGAAACGGGAGCCGACTGCCCTTGATTTCACAAAATACCGTTTTCCTACTCCAGGAAATAGGAAACCTCTTCGTCATATTCAGGCGGACGGGTCGAGGAAATCATACACAGACGCTCGGCTACTGCTAGAGCAGAAGAAGAGTGACCGATTGTCAGAGTCGGCCTCTACCTCAAACTTCCAAGACAGTCTGCGAAATACCTCGATGAGGCATACTCAGTCGTATCATGAGAGTCAGTCAGGCGGCACCTCCCGTCAGTCCGGCTATCATAGCGACCAGGCGGTACCAAACTTACCGTTTGTACCGCAACAACAGTATTTTTTACAGCCACCTCCGTTTGGTGGACATGCAGCAAAACACGTCCAACCTATGGACTGGAAGCTACGGTTGCTTAGACTTGGCGAACAGCCGTCGGCCTTCTCCAAGGAAATTACTGAAGCCGCTCAGCCGGCCAAAGTGAAAAATGTATTAGTAGGCGCCTATGACGGCACTACTAACCCAGAAGACCATCTGATGGCATTCACCAACCTGATGTACCTTCAAGGGTTGGATGATCCCACTTGGTGCAAGTGTTTCCCAGCGACTCTCACAGGAATCGCACAACAATGGTTCGGCAACCTGCCGACTGGTTGTGTAAATAGCTTTAGGACGCTTGCTTACTTATTCACCTCCAACTTCGCCATGAACATCCCTGCGAAGAAGACGACCCTTGATTTAGGAACAATTCAGCAGGGCGAGAAGGAGGGTCTTCGTTCTTACATCAGGCGGTTTAACCTGATGAGAATACAAATTCAAGGGTTACCGGATGAAGTAGCCTATACTGACTTTTTTAGAGGTCTCAAAGACGGGTCGACCTTCAAATTTGATTTGGTCCGAAAGAGGGTGGCGACTCTTCAAGAGGCCTTGATTGAAGCGGAAGCCTATATACAGGCGACTGATCTTTGTAGTACGGTAAAACAGTCAGACGGGAGAAGGTCCGACAAAAGAGAAGGACGACAGAAACAGTCGTCAAACAAAGATGAAAAGAGAAAAGATGTCTGGGCGGCTGATTCCTCTAAACAGCCAGCCCAGAAAAAGAAAAAAGAATTCAAACCATACTCCCCAAAGTATGCGTTTAACAAGGATAGCCAATTTATCCTAAAGGAAATCAAGGGACGGATCTCAATTGAGAAGCCGGTCCCCATGAAGGGTTCTGCAAACAACCGGAACCAAGAAAAATTATGTGCTTATCATGAAGATGTTGGTCATCACACCAATGAATGCATCAGTCTCATGCGGTATCTGGACCGCCTGGCTGAGCAAGGTGATCTTGACACTTATGTCAAGAAATCTACGGGGAACACTTCCTCAAAAAAGCAGTCGGCCAAAAAGAATCAAAAGGCCGACAGCTCCGATACAGATGATGCAGTCGTCTACACCATTGCAGGCGGCTTCTCAGGAGGCGACCCCACTATTAGGGGCAACAAAGACAATATCAGACGGTTAGATGTAAATTCCGTTCACCAAGAACGACCCTCCAAATATTCATTTCCTGAGATTGTCATCACTGAAGAAGATCTAGGAGGGGTAAGAGGGCCGCATGACGACCCTATCATTATTGAATGTAAAGTGGTCAACCAGAGAGTTGGCCGAATCCTCATAGATACCGGAAGCTCCTCAGATCTCATCAGTACCAAATGTCTGTCGAAACTAAAATATCAGACTGATTGCATACATCCGGCATCCCACCCTTTAGTAGGGTTTGGAGGAGGAGTCGTCCACCCAGTGGGACGAGTGGATTTACCCATCCGCCTGGGCGAAAAAGGGGAAGGACGAAACATGGTAGTCCGGTTCCTGGTAGTAGAAGAATTCTCGGCCTACAACATGATTCTGGGACGACCAACCCTGAATAATTTCAAGGCTGTTATAATCCCATCTCTTATGTTGCTCAAGTTTGAGAGGGATAATGGAACAGTCGGGTCCCTAAGGGGAGATCAGAGGATGGCCCGAGAGTGCTATCTCTCGGATGTCAAGCCCACTGTTCTGGCCACTGGGTCGAGTGGTGGAAAAATAGACCTTGACAATGTCAAGGAGAGTGCGCCTGTTCAAGAAGCAGGCGACAAAAAAAGAAAGGCATCCCAGACAGGGGCCGCAAGAAAAGACAGAAAATAGCAATCATTGGCAGAGGAGCGGTCGGATGAGTTCCGCCCTCAGCCGGCTGGTGAGCATACGGACCTGATCTTAGACGACTCGCGTCCTGACCGAACATTCAAAGTTGGGACGACTGCTCTGAGAGTCCTAGGTGACGACTTTCACAAACTATTGAAAGAATACAAGGACATCTTTGCATTCGAAGTCCATGAAATGCCAGGCATTAGTCCTGATCTGGCGGTACATAAACTGGCCGTAGATCCGAAAAAGAAGCCGATACGGCAGAAGAAGCGGAACCATGGCGAAGAAAGAAGTCAGGCGGCAGCCGCCGAAGTTAAAAAATTACTTCATGCAGGGTTCATTTGGCAATGTTACTTCCCAGACTGGGTTGCAAATGTGGTGCTTGTTAAAAAGCCGAATGGCACCTGGCGAATGTGTGTAGACTACACAGACTTAAACAAGGCGTGCCCCAAAGACAGTTACCCTCTGCCTAAAATTGATAATCAGGTCGACTCAACAGCCGGCCATGCTTTGATGAGCTTTATGGACGCCTACTCTGGTTTCCATCAAATTCCTTTATGGAAGAAAGATCAGGAGAAGACGGCCTTCGTCACTGATCAGGGGTTATACTGTTACACGGTCATGCCGTTTGGTCTTAAGAATGCCCCGGCCACTTTCCAGCGAATGATAAACACTGTGTTCTTTGACCAAATTGGGAGAAATGTCGAGGCATATATTGATGATATGATTGTCAAGTCTAAACTTCAGAAAGATCATCTGTCGGACCTCCGAGAAACCTTTGCCACACTCAGGCGGCACCATGTCATGCTCAATCCCAAGAAATGTGTCTTTGGAGTTGAGTCTGGGAAATTTCTCGGATTCCTTATCAATTAGAGAGGAATAGAGGTGAACCCTGAGAAGGTGCAGGCGGTCATTGACATGCAGTCACCTCGTACCATCCGAGAGGTTCAGAAGTTAACAGGTTGTCTGGCGGCCTTGGGAAGATTTCTAAGCCGATCAGGCAACAAATGCCTATACTTTTTCCAGGCAATTAAGAAAAAGGCAAGGTTTGAATGGGGGCCGGATGCTGAGACGACCTTCCAGAAATTGAAAGTTCACTTGCATTCCTTGCCGAGGCTGGTCAGCCCTTTGCCCAAAGAAGTACTCTACATGTGCCTGACCGTCTCTGATCATGCGTTAAGCGCTGTTCTCCTTGCTGAAAGAGACGGATGTCAGCTCCCGGTCTACTTTGTCAGTCACGTACTGAAAAATGCCGAGTTGAGGTATCCCTTAGTGGAGAAATTTGGTCTTGCACTCTTCATGGCTGTTAAAAAATTGAAGCCCTACTTTTTGGCACATGCAGTCGTCGTGTATACAGACCAACCTATCAAGCGGCCACTGACCATCATGGAGTCGTCAGGCCGAATGATCAAATGGGCCATAGAAATACAGAGCCTCGAAGTTACTTTCGAGCCTAGAAAAGCAGTG
Organism: Chenopodium quinoa; assembly: GCF_001683475.1. Lineage (NCBI taxonomy): Eukaryota > Viridiplantae > Streptophyta > Magnoliopsida > Caryophyllales > Amaranthaceae > Chenopodium > Chenopodium quinoa. The sequence continues at coordinate 2,273,949 of NW_018743212.1, read as the reverse complement.
AAGGGGCAAGCCTTTGCTGACTTTATTGTTGAGATGACTCGTCCTCCGGACTCTCAAGTTACAGACCAAGTCTGGAAGGTATATGTGGACGGAAGCTCTACTTCAAATGGTTGTGGAGCAGGCGTCATATGTCAGTCGCCAGAGGGCGACAGGTACGAGTATGCTCTACGCTTCAGTTTTCAGGCCTCAAACAATGAGGCAGAATATGAAGCTTTACTAGCCGGAATCCGCATGTGCAAGGCGGCAGGGGCAAGAAAAATAGACGCCTGTTCCGATTCACAATTGATAGTGAGTCAGTACAATGGCGAATACGAAGCAACACATCCGGCCATGATCAAGTATTTACAGGCGGTCCGACAAGCAGTCGGCTCCCTTGAGGATTTCCACTTGGTCCAAGTGCCGAGATCAGAAAACAACCAGGCGGATGAACTTTCAAAATTAGCATCATCCGCAATTTTTTGGGAAGTAATGGAGAGGAGAAGCATTGAGGAAGAACCTATTGGAATCTTAGACAGAAGCTCAACCTGGATGGATCCAATCAGGGCATATCTGACAAACGGTACCCTGCCGGATGATCATCAACAGGCGACAGCACTAAAAAAACGAGCAACCAGTTTTGAAATAATAAAGGGAGAACTTCACAAAAGGGGGTACCTTCAACCCTTCTTAAAGTGTGTTACTCCAGAAAAGGGACGAGAGATTCTAGACGATCTTCACTCTGGTTACTGTGCTTCCCATATAGGCGGCAGGACGCTTGCTCAACAGGCAAGGCGGCAGGGCTACTTTTGGCCTACTTTAGAAGCAGATGCAATGGAGATGGTGAAAAAATGTGACAAGTGCCAAAGGTTTGGCAAGCTAATTCACCGTCCGGCTACTGAACTCACTACCATTCATAGCCCACTACCGTTTGCTAAGTGGGGCATGGATATTCTGGGTCCATATACGCCTGCTACAGGCGGAAGGAGGTACATACTTGTTGCCGTCGACTACTTCACTAAATGGGTAGAGGCGGAGGCTGTAAAGGGAATCAAGACGAAGGATGTAATTTCATTCATTTGGAAAAATGTCATCACTCGGTTCGGGGTTCCCATGTCTATGGTTTTTGATAATGGTCCCCAATTTGAGACGCCTGTTCTCAAAAGCTGGTTGGGTGACCAAGGAATTGCACACTACTTTGCATCTGTCGGCTGTCCACAAGCAAACGGCCAGGTAGAAGCCTTTAATAAAATCATCTCAGACGGTCTCAAGAAAAAGATTGAACGAGCAGGCGGCCTATGGGCAGATGAATTACCACATGTTCTCTGGGCCATTAGGACGACTGAAAAAGGGACGACTGGAGAAACTCCATTCCTCCTAACTTACGGTGCGGAAGCTGTTCTTCCAATAGAACACTACGAGCCGACTCTTCGAGTAATGCTATATGACGAAGAGGAAAACTGGGAAGCCATGCGCCTGGCATTAGACTCACTTCCTGAAAGGAGGGGCAATGCTGTCTTGCGCCATGAAATTTACCGCCTGAGAATGGCTAGATCATACAATAAAAAAGTACACAGGCGTCCACTCAAAGTGGGGGACTTTGTACTTAGAAAAATGGAAGCAGTTGGTAGGGCTAATGAGTCTGGTAAACTAACTCCCAACTGGGAAGGACCCTACCGAATCTGTGAAGAGGTCAGGGACGGTACCTACCGTCTGGGAACACCAGACGGACAACCGTTGCCTCGAACTTGGAATGTAGATAATCTTAAGAAATATTTCTTTTGAATGATGTAAATAGTCAAGGGCTACTTAATAAAAGTTTGCATACTTAATATTCAATTTTGTACTAAGAGGGGCACGCCTATTAACAAACAGTCGGCTACTCTCCATGTTTAATTTTTTATTCTTACTTTAGAGGGGGCATGTCGTCTGTACCTTTACAGTCGGCTACTCTCCATTGAGTATCTTACTCTATCTTCAGAGGGGCATGCCGTCTGTACCTTTACAGTCGACTACTCTCCATTGAGTATTTTACTCTCTTCAGAGGGGCATGCCGCCTGTACCTTTACAGTCGGCTACTCTCCAATGAGTATTTTACTCTATCACCATAGGGGCATGCCGTCTGGACATATAGTCGGCTACTCTCCATAGAAGAGGGCCGACTGGTTCCAAACACACAGCCACCCCCCTTATACTTAACTAAAAATGATCAGGGCCTGGCCGACCCTGTGCCTAAACAGGCGGCTACCCTCCTTTTACTTAGCACCTACGTTCACCAAGAACTAACCAAGGCCACAGGCCGAATGATCAGACCAGGCGCCAAGCCAACTGATCCAATCTTCAAAACTAATACGACCTGTCCCAACATCATAGCAGGCGTCCGGCGGCATCCCTCCGGATGAAATTCGTCGCAGAGAGCAGCTCCCTTTTGGGTGGAACATTGCTCTATAAACTAATTACACGGCACCTATACGACTGTCCCCAAAGGCAACCACGTAGCCGTTTTTGAGACAAGGATAACTCTATCACTAATCAAACCAGTGGTAGCAGTTGACATCTGAGTCAGATGATCGCCTGTATTACTTGGGATAAATGCAGGGGGTACCTCTTGAGTTAATAGCCAACAAACATTGGCGAATCAAAAGGCTCAGCCGGCCTCCGCCGCCTGGTACCTTTACTACTCAAGCAGGAGTGACGGCGACTGAGTAACACCAAAGTTAACTCATAGTCACTCTCTCAAACTTAGTATGGAGCCTAAAAGGTATGAGTCATACGCCTGTTTTTAGCAAACAGGGGCTCTCAACCACTACTCCTGCTAGGTTAACAACCTATGAGTTAAAAGCCAACAAACATTGGCGAATAAAGGGGAACAACCGGTACCCACCGCTTGATACCTCTACTACTCAGTTACTTGGCGACTAGGTAACAATCCTGTTTACTTGGTCACTCCTTAAAAATTTAGTATGAAACTAAATGTTGTTCATACAACTTTCACACTGGAATAAATATGGCGGGGAACAGTCGGCCTAGACGGCCTAAAGTCTCTAGCCTAAAAACATGACGAGTAGGAAACCACTTTCCTACTTGGTTAATTTTATATGACAGAACCGCCTGCCTAAAGGGGATCCAGTCTAAAATGGTTCGAATACCGATTGGATAAATGGCCGACTGATCGTCTAGCCTGGAAACAGACAACCAGTCGTCTAGGGGCATAGGCGACGTGACTAACCATCCGTACCTGTCTATCGGCCATGTAAAACAGTCGGTATAGTGTACAATTGGATATCAGAATATTTAATACTTAAACAAATTTGAAGCAAGCAAAACAAAAAAAATTCATTAAAAAGAAGCCGGTCATTAAAGACCGGCAAAATATTCAGAGCCCCGGCCCCCTGTCCGGGTAAATACAAAACAAACGGCACGCAGGCCGTGGAAAGAAGACATAAAGCTTAAGAAGGGGGCAGATCTTCAATATTAGCAGCTGTCGCCTGGTCAGCACTCTTCTTGCTGAACTCGGCTTCAGCTGCATCCTTCTTTGATGCATTACCCCCAAGCGGCACAAGCGCCACTACCGGCTGCTCCTCCTCCAACGCCTCCTCCAACGCCTCTTCCTCAGTAGCCGCCAGGATCTCTTGATTATATCTATCAGAACACTGGCGGTACGTTTTTTCCCATGAGGCAAAGTCGGCATTGGGGAAGAGGCGGCCCCAAGTCATGCGCTGGATTTGAGCAGAGTCTTCCATCATCTCCCGGACCAGCTCTTTCTTTTCTTGCTCGGCCTTTTCCGAGAGCTCCTGAGTAAGACTCTTCTCCTGGGTCACCAGGCGTACCTTTACGCTCGCCAAGGATTTCTCCAAGGTTTCGTATGAGGACATCTTTTGGCGAAGAGGTTTCAGCTCGGCCTTGAGGTTGTTGATGGTCGCCTCCAGCTCGCTATTCCTCTTCTGGGCCGCCTCTAACTGAGCCCGGATAGCGGCGGTAGCCTGCGCCTGATAATAAAGAATATCAATGGTCAGAACTTCATTTTGGGCAATTTGAAACATTGCCTTATCACAGTCAGAGGCGGCCATAGCTTTTGCAGCCTTTACCTCTTTGTTCTTCCGGTCAAGCGGCTTGCGAAGGCCGTTCACTCGGAGCAGGGCCTAAGTAAAAAGGGGAACAAGCGTCAGTTTCCAAACAAAAAAGAAAACAGGCGTCCTGGAATTCAAATACTCAAAAATATGCTAAGTATACCTCAGCAAGGACCCCTGCAATCCCGTCTAGGTCAAGGGTGCCGACACCCCTGACCGCCTCCCTTTCAGCTGGAGGAACGACCTTGATCATAGACTTGGCCACCTCGACCAAGTCAGGCTCCTGAGGGCCGACTGCATCAAGCATAAACAAACGGATTAGACCTAGTAAAGAAGGGAGCAAGTCTAAAATTTACAAGGACAATTTCATACTTCTAGGTGGCCCAGCTGGAGTTTTAGAAGAAGTGGCCGGCTGTTTCTCAGCCGCCGCATGTTTCCTGGCAGAACCAGGAGAGCTTGCAACAGTCGTCCTCCGGGCCTTGGGGTCCGGCTGTTGGGAAGAAGAAGCTCTTGGAGCGCCCGTCTAAAAAAGAAGAAAAAAGTCAGTATATGCATACACAACTCCAAAAAGAGGGTGAAAGGTTCGAAGCCCACCAAGGGTGCCCCCTTGTTGGGGGAGTCGGTTGAAGACTGTTGCATGATGGAGGCCCGCAACATGGCCGCCGTAGTCTTGGAGGCGGTAATTTTGCTCATGGCGTCCGCTGCAAAAACAAATAGCAAAGTTAATAAAAGTCATAACAAATGCATGGAACAACAGAGTATTCGACAGGCCGGCTACCTCTTGAGCACCGACTACTGAGGCCACAGGCGGCCAAAAAGTACTCGTCGTAGAGCCATTTGAAGCTCGGGACGCAATGCAGGGGTACTTGCTCTCGTACCCCTGAAGTAGAGTTCACCTTCGACTTTACTTTGAAGAGTCCTTTATATAGGATCTCTTTCTTAGCCTTGGGGGGAACAGGCGGCATGCTGCGGCCGCCTGCAAGAAGGGGCGGATTCCTGTTCCACCTGTTGAAGCGCTTGTTCGGCTCTGTGTCTGAACTCTCAATGATAAGGAAGGTGCTCCGCCAATCCTTCCATTTGTTTGCTTTACCTCTCGTCATGAGGTAGCCCCTGTGGCTCGTCAATTGATACCAGCCGGTACCGCCTGCCTTAGGGGTTCGGCTGAGGTAGTTCATGTGGGCGAAAGCCTCGAAGCTCGGCTCCACCCCGTGCAGTTCGCACCCGGCCACATAGCCGAGTACGTTGACCCAGGAGTTCGGGGATAACTGCCATAACTCAACTCATACCCATCCAAGATCCGCTGAACAACCGGATGTAGTGGGAAGCGCAACCCAGCCTTGATGGCCGCCTCGTAGCAGCCAAAGCAGGCGCTATCATAACTGGTACCAGCCGGCCAGACGACTGTGTCTTCTGGATCCGGCACAAACACTAAAAAGCCGGGGCCCATTGTGTGGTTTGCGATAAAGCTCTCCACTTTCTCTTGCATGGTTGTGATCCGGCCCCGAGGTACCGTGCAGTAGTAGGGGGTATTTTGCTCTCGGTGAGAGGCGGATGGCTCCGCCCAATCGTCCCCCTTCTCAACTGCGTGAGAAAGCCTCGCCTCTTGCAGGCGACTGTTTTTCTCTTCTGTGTCCAAAGAAGCATGGCCAGAAGAGCTAGACTCGGAATCGTCCTCTGACGAGTCCGAAGAGGACGACTCCTCCCCTCTCCCGGAGGGGCCCGCCTCCTCTCCTTTAAAAGGAGCATGAGAGAATGTAGAATCGTCAACTGTAAAATGGGAGGGGGTCACTTTGACTCCTCCCCCAGAACTGCCGGCTTTCAAGCCGCTTTGTTTCGCTTCCACATCTGGCGCCTGGTCAGATGTTTCACTAATCGGCACCCTGTGGGAGGAGCCGTCTGAGTTTGAGATCCTGGCAGTCTTTTTTGTTCTGGCCATCATGCTCTGCATAGACACAGATACAGTCGGACTTTGTATAAAGGGCAAAGATGGGTCCAGAAAAGGGCAGGCGACACTCCTAGTCCTAGATTCAGCCGTCCCCGATGACCGGCTGATCACTAACCTAGGTCGTGTCGTGTGCTTCCGTGGTGCCATTTTAAAAAAGAATAAAGAGAAAATTAAGAGTAAGAGAACCGACGGTTACCTGAACGAGTGAAGATTGATGAAGTTCTGAAAATCCTTTGGAGTCGGCTTGTCAGAGCAGGCGGTAGGCAGAAAGGGTCCAAAATGTCAGAGCAAGTTCAGGGGTCCGAATGTTCTCTCACAAAGTTCTCAAGTGTGAAAATGACTGAAGTCAACACTCCCTTATATAGGCGAAGTGGGAAGGCAAAGGGTCACTTCCAGAATTCATAATTTGGGCGGGAGAATCTCTCGGCCTTTCGCCGAGTGACACCTGTAGCAGGCCGTCGCCTGTTACAGTGCGACACCTGTCACAGGTAACACGTGACCAGTCACGTGCCACCTGTGAGGGGCAAATGATTAGGGGATTTTGCTCCCACCAATTGGAATGCGCCACGTGGGCCAATCAGGTCCTGCCAAGTGTCTCCCAGTTGGAACTGTCAGGGCTTGCCACGTGGCACACGCTTATTCGTCCACCTTGGACCTATTATGTCATGACACGTGGCATACTCCATGCCTAATGGAGAAACCGGCCACCCAGGCCCAACTTCCGAGGGAAGCCCAATCAGCTCTAGGTTAACCTAAACCTAGGATTGACACGTTTCCCAAGGTTATAAATACCTCCCTTAATCCTCATTAAAGGAGGAAGCATGCTAAAAACGCAGATTACACACATTAAACACTCTCACCTAGAGAGACCCAATCACTTTAATTTCCGCATTAATTACTCCTTAATCAAGTACTAACTTGACCGTCGGAGGCGGAGCTCCTACCACCAGGAGTCTCCGTTGTTTTGCAAGTACAGGCGTCCGGTTCCAGTCTCGGAATTGTAACTCTCCCGCAGGACATCAGAAAACCCTGAAACAAAAATGATTTTTATTTTCTTTTTATAAAAACAATTATGTTGAGCTTAAAATTTGCATCATCAATCAATATTGGAGATTTAACCTAAACTATCAACAAATATGAATGTATTCAATCTAAGCCCAATATTAGCTTGGACTACAGCTCCGCGGGCCACTTCTTGCTGATTGCATATCGGCTATCCCATTCACCAAAACCCACAAATTTTCCTTAAACTTCCTCCTATAAATTCTACAACCTCAAATACATTCTCCAGATTTAGGGTTTATCGGAAATTAGGGTTCCTCAACCCAATTGTTCTACTCGAACTAACGACGCCGCCAAATCAAAATTCAGCTTATAAATCAACAATTCGTTGGTTCATCTTTCTCAACAATCTATGTTTTCATCAAATTTCTTCTTTATTTCATCTGAGTTTTTTCTAATTTCATTACGATTGAGAGTACGAAATGATGAGCAATTTTCCCTATTGGAATGATACGCTTATATGATGGCGATACTTTGTATTAGCTCTATCTGATCCTAACTTCTCTCCTTCAAATTTCATTTTTTAAAAATTAAATAAAATTTTAAAATTTTATTTACAATTTTCATTTACACTTTGTTTGGATTTAATGTTTGGTAGATTAATGCATACTCGAGTGCTTTACTGGTTGATTTACAATACCTTGTAGAGCTCATAGGATATGCTAAATTTTTAAAGGTCGCCATTTTTTGGGATTTTCTCGCTTATTTATTTATTTATTTATTTATTTCATAGCTTGATAATCCCTTTTTAATGGCGACTATACTAATTTTTCTTGATATAATTTTTTTTATAATTTTGTAAAATATAGAAAATTAAAATTAATGGAAAATGAAGAATGAGGTGATGAGCGATTATTTCCCTATTGGTTTGATTCGCCGGAATGATGGTGTATTCACGTATTCGTACTGTCTGATCGTTCTTTAATTTTTAATTTTAATTTTTCTTTTTCAAATTGTGAATTAAATTTATGTGTAATTGTAATAAATTAAGCACATATCGAAGGCTTGACATAGAAATTCAATTCCTGTTTGAGCTCAATATTTGTGCGACATTGAATTTTTGTAATTTGTCATTGTAATTTTTTTCCAGCTAAATTTTTATTAGCTGGTAAAAGCAATGACGGATATTTGTTTTCGGGTACACGAGTTAATTTATTGCTCATTATACATTAATTTACAATGTTTCAATCATTTTAAACAATTATGATTTTTGATTCGCCGAATTGTTGATTTTGGAACGGATTTCGCGGTTTCATCTGTTCTGTTTGTGCTACTCCGTTCATGAACTGTGTAACAATGTTGACTTAACTACCAGGAAATTAATGTTATCTAACAGATTCATTAGATAACTACTGGACAATCGACAAACGATAATCGAGAATGAAGAACGAACTTAGGCTTATTTAAGGGTTGGGATTCAAGTTAATCTTGGTTGAAAGGGTTGAAGTTATAATTTTGGTTTGGATTAGAACATTAAAATTCTGTCCGGTCATGCAGTGCAAGTATATCATTCAAGATCAATGCAACAAATTTGACATCTATGATAGAAAGAAGTGAGTAGATATCCTAAATGAGATGCGTTTGAGTTTTGAGTTATGAGTTATGACCATTCTTTAACAGACGAAGAATTTGACAGTTAATTTTTTGATATCTTTCGCTTCTCTAATCTCAAACGAACTTTATGAATCTCCAATGCGTCTGACAGTTCTGAATTCTGTTGTTGCTCTTTCATCATTTCTATGCACAAGCAGTCGTGGCTGTGGGAGCAATGGCGCATGATTTCCGATGCTCCTGGCCCCCAGATATATGTGGTGGAATTTGGCACTACTGCACAAGCTATACTGAGCTTTAGAAAAGAATAACCCGCTGATCTTTTCTGTTTCCCGGACACATGGTTTGCTTTCATCCAGTATTGACTGCTACAAGCCTTTCAGTGCTATAAACATGAAGTATGAATATATGGCTAAAGTTGCCCTTAGTATCATACTGATATACATTATGCTTAAAAGGATTTCAGACAAGCTGTAGTCTGGTTTCATGTAGTCGATGATCTTAGCTTTGATGAGCTCAGAAGCATTACTATTGTTTCAGGGACGTTCTTATGTTCAGTTTGCTTACTTTCTGTGAATTCTGTTTTTGCTGTACTTGGTGAGTTGGTGGCAGTCCTCACTCCTCAGCTCTCAGTTAGTTTGCTTGCTTACTGTTATGCTTCAGGGCATAATCTGAGGCAAAACTAAAATCATTTTACGATTTTTTTATTCAGGGGCATAATTTTTATCTGACAGTTGTTTATCTAATAAGATGTTCTTGCATTTCTGCCATTTCATTTTTCAGCTAACCAGGTTAGTATTACAGAAAGCAGAATTCTGAAGGGATGATCACTGATCCAGGAGTTGGGAGAGGACCTATTATTTCTCATACTTCCTAAGCACTAAGCAGGTATCAGTAGTTCACTACGTACACATATGGCTGGTTCCGCTAGGAGTATATATTGTTTCAAACCAGCTTAAACATGGAACACCAATTTTTTATTTTGTCTGTCTTTATGTTCACATATTGTACTCCGTATAGTAAATATGATATGTGCTGCTCAAACAGCATGAGCTACGACGAATGACCTGATAAAATAGTCACAGTGTGACACTTGCCTGTTATAGTCACAATCTTCACTATAAAAAAAGTTCATTTCACATATCGGATTCTATTTCTGGTCAATTTTGGCAATACAGACTACAGAGAATATACATGAAGATCTATGTTTTCTTATATTGTTTTTACAGTTTTCTCGTACTTACAACGTTACGAGGTTACAATTCTTGATACGTATGAGCCAAGATCAATGTGACATTATGTTCTAGTCGAGGTCATAAATCTAATTCTATGTATCAGTAACTCTGTAAGCGAGGCCTAACAGCTCAATTTTTAATCCGTAAGTCATTTTCTTGCTTTTGTTTTGAAGTGTAAAACTCTTACCAATTATTAAACTTGTTGACAGCACGCTTTGTTAGAAAATACAAAAGTTAATTAGTAAACAATTATATCTGTTGTAAGTTGTAACTGCTACCATGGGGAAGATTAAATTAGCATTTTCTCCTACTAAGGACAAACACAGTATCTGGTGCAGGAAAATCTAAATCTTCATACATAATGTATTTGTCTCGTCTTCCTAAAAAATCGCGAAAACATATTTGCTTTATGCTTTGAAGCATCTGTAATTAACATTTTATCGACTATATTAATAATATATTGATAGAGAATATGCTCAAGTTTGAGTAAAAAGGATACTTGAGCATTCTGTAATTTTCTTGTATAGTTCAACACAAACTCTGAACATTTTGAAGCACTCACTGCTTAAATGGAGTGTAATGCTAACGGCAAAGAGTCTGTAGGATTAGATGTGTTGAATTATGATTTGGAGATCGAATTTAGTGAATTTATTTCTACGAAAGCTGGAGTTAAAGGACTTGTAGATTCCGGTATTGTTAAGGTCCCTAGATTCTTTCTGTCACCTGCAGGCGTAAACTATTTGGAGCAAACGAGCTCTAATGGTATCGTGAATCAAGTTCCAGTTATAAACCTCGAGGGCTATGGAGGTAAAAGGCGTAGGACTATTGTGAATGAAGTCTTACAAGCGTCAAGGACATGGGGCATGTTTCAGGTTTTCAACCATGGAGTCCCCTCTGCTGTCATGAAGAGCATGCTGGAAAGTGTGTGTGGATTTCACGAGCAATCAAATGAGTTAAAAAAGGATTACTATTCTCATGATTCCACAAGGAAGGTGTGGTATTACGCGACTATCCAACCAGCTCATAAAACTGCAGTTTGGAAAGACACAATTGCCTGTCAGTTTGAGAACATGACAGAAGATTTTGAAGCCTTACCTCTCATTTGCAGGTTTCAGTTTTCAGTTCCTCTCCAATGTTATAGTTTAATCCTTCAGATTGTCCTTTAATTTTAGGTATATAATCACTGTGTTGAATTCCCTTTTCCTGCAGGGAACCTATGTTTGATTATGTCAAACACATTGTTGAACTAAAAGGGAGGTTATGCAAGTTGCTCTCTGAGGCTGTAGGGCTCGAGGGTGACCTCCTTGAACTAATGGAATGCATGGAACCTCGAAAGGTAGTGGGTCACTATTACCCAGCTTGCCCTGAGCCACATTTGACTCTAGGCACAGCGGAACATACAGATCCTTTTTTTCTTACAATTTTATTACAAGGCGACATTGATGGACTTCAAGTCTTGCATCAGGATCAGTGGATTCATGTGCCACCAATGGAGGGAGCACTTATTGTTATAATAGGTGATATGCTGCAGGTAAGCCTTTATTCTTTTCACCTTACAATTAATTTCAGATGGCCTATATGCATGTTCAGAGTTAAAGTACGAAGCCTTGAAATTGATCGTACATAATAAAAGATACTCCGTAGTTTGCAATCTTACACACTTAATTGTGCCTTTTTGTTTTTTGTGTAGCTGATAAGCAATGATTTGTTAAGGAGTGCTGAACATAGAGTACTAGCAAATTGGAAAGGTCCCAGATTGTCAGCAGCATGTTTTTTCTATCCGAATGGCAGAAATAAAGACCGGAATTATGGACCAATAGAGGAACTTCTGTCTGATAAGAATCCTGCTCTATACAAAGAAATCACTCATGCTGAATATCTCAAGCATCATGGTGTACATGGAAGTTGCGGCTCCAAAGCTCTTCCTCATATCAAGCTTTAATCTAATTCAGTACTAAACATATGTATAATCATGCAATTTTAACAAAGATCTTTTCCCTCATTATGAGAGTAAAATTGCTCATTAAGCCCCCATAATTTGACTCTATGACTCACCAGTTCAGTTAAAAATCAAGTGTGCTATTACAGTATTACTGTATTGTTTCTGCCCTTAAATGTACAGTCCCAGCCTGCAGGGACGAATCAGTTAGCGTAGTCCTGTTCTATAATTCAGGCATTTCTGGGTATAGACTCTTCTGTACTTCACTGTGGGCTCGGTTTGTTTTCTGTATCAATGTAATATGTTTCTCTTCACCCATTTTGCAAGCTATTATATAACCTGGTTCTTATAATCAGTATACTGTGTTCTGCACTTCTGCTCTTCTGAATGCAGGAGGCCACTAGTAGCACAACATCTATGTATGCTTTAAGTACACGCTTCTTTACTTGGCTGTCATTTATAACCTATGTTACCCGGACTCTTCATTTCATCAAAAGTCTCCATTGTTCATGCGACTTTCATTGAACCAAAAGTCATTAAATAAGATAAAACTCAAAACTACTGTGATAATTCTTTTACCAGAAAATGATGCAGGAATTTGTTCTCCATATACAAATCTCCTCTATCTGTGGAAGCCTTGAAGAGAAATCAATCAAAATTTGGTTACAGCTGCTGTTAGTTGTTACTTACAGCAGATGACTCGTACTGTCGTACAGACAAGCTAATCGATTCTCAAGCTCTATATATCAAAGACAAACTAGCCATTTGATAATAATCATGTGGGCAAAGCTTCAACTGTTGCATAAAAGAACACATTCCTGGTGTCACTATAAACCTACCTGTATGTACGAGCACACACACACACACGTGCGCACACGTATAGCATCTTACAAAATGTCACTCAGAATTTTCTCAATGAAAGTCATTCTATATTCTTTGGTTAACTTCAAAAGTCACGCTACATTTTATAAGAAAATCATCTGTGATCTATCTTACAATAAACTATGTTAGCTTGCTCGAAAAATACATAATCTTAGCAAGCCAAGTTAACATGTGTGCTTTAAAGATTTTGAACCGATATGATTTGGTTCTTTATGCAGTCAAATGACACTTGTATACAGAATTTCATTCCAAATAAAGCTTTTAAATAAAATTTGATTAAAAAAAAAGAGCAAAATTATTTAAATATTTTGAATTTTTGGTATCAAAGAGGATATATTAAATAAATTTACCTTTGCATATATTCGAGAAATTCACTAATTAATTATCCACCCTTTTTTTTTATTGGAATGGCCATACAACTGAAAACTAGCTATTGTTGCAAGATAAACTTTTTTTGCTTTAAAAAATGGGCCATTGCCTTCAAGCTTTTGGAATATAAAATGTTAGAAAACAAAATCATGACTTTTTTTATTGACACAAATTATTCAAGAAGGTAAGAAAAAAAAAAAAAAAAAATCGAGTCAAATATTCAAAGAGTAATTCTTACGAGTACTTTTGTAATTTATATTGCTTTCTGTTTAACTAATTGGATAATTTTTTTTTTTTTTTTTTTTGAAACAAACTAATTGGATACGTGTAATTAATAAGAGCACATAATTTTTTATCTCACTTTTAAAAACTATTATAGCTTTTTGTTGAACTAAGATTAAATTAGATGAAATATAAACCTATCAAGTTGCCTTTTTATAGAAATTATTGAACGAACCTTTACAGTTCAATTTTATTTTATTTTTTTATTTTTTTTTATTTTTTTTATTTATTTTTTTAAATCTTACTTGGAAATATGTTTTTTTTTACTACTACAAAACAAAAGAAGCAAAAGCACTAGTTTTGGCTCCCATTCCTTTGCATTAATATCATTATATCAATGTCACACCAAATGAGACCTATCTCATGTTAAAAATAGTATTTAGATGAACAAGACAAATAAAAGAACAAGTCTTTGATTTTATTTGTTTTGGGCTTTTGGCTTTGTTACATTCCCATATGTTGTATTATCTTCTAATGTACATGCAACCTATATTGTTTTTTGCAACCTAATTTAGTTAAAATAATTCAACAAATCATTTTCCAAGCATTATATAGTTCTTGATATTTGCTACACAAGTGTCTAACCACTTGAATGAAAGTGAACGTAACCAAAGTTTATATCTTATTGAAAGACTTCAATATCTTAGGCAAGTCACATGCAAATTAGTATATATATATAAAAAAAATATACTCAAACAGTTACAATATTCTTCTAATCACTATTCTTTCTTTTTCTCTTTTAACTAGCTACATTAAACTGCAACAACCCGTCAAATCCCGACTCAAACCCTATTCAACATTTACACATTTATTGTTTAATCTACTAATTTTGAGCGAAACATTATCATGTACGTACTATAGATAAGACACAAAACAAATCTTTCTTTTGTTATGTAACAAAATAAAACTCAAATCTCACAATGTATAATAAGTGATTGACCTTGGCTCTAACAGAGTAACAATAATGTAAAATATCACCCTTTTAATTTATTGGTTTCATCGAGTCTTATCTAATAACTTTATACACTATTAGTTTCATAATAATTGACACGGTTAAATTTGACACAAATGTCAATATGAGTTTGACCATCTATATATTATTAAACACTAATAAAAATGATTTAAAAGTTAGTGTTGTGTTGATAAACATAACCATGGCCTTTTTTTTATGGAATAGTTTTTTACTATAGGTTACATTTTCTCATATCATGTTTTTGGTTATGTGTCCATATCATTAGTGCTTAAATTATTGGAATAAACAAACATATAAGTAATGTGGCAGAATATATAGTATTTCTTAATGGGATTAATAGTTGAGTCCTTAGTGAGAAAATGCCAAGTTGAGTACCTCAGCTCATGTTTTGGTCTTTTGTCCAAAAACTTGTTACTTTAAATGTGTTGATAAATTTCACAATCCAAGGTAAAGAGGTAGCCTTTGTCTTCATCTTTTTCTCTTGCATAACTTAATAGAAACACCCAAGAACTTTGTTTTCTTCTACAAAACTCATTTCCATGGCAAAAGCAGCCAAACCCATCCATGAACACCTCTACGACCGAGCAAAAGAGGTCGAAGAATTCGATGAAACAAAGGCCGGAGTTAAAGGGCTCACAGACTCTGGTCTATTGACCATACCACGAATCTTCATTCACCCACCAGAAAACATTTCATCAAATTCTGATGTATCCCATTTGGTTGAGTTTCCGGTGATAGACTTTGGTGATGATGGATACAGGGAGAATTCAGAGATATTGGAAGAAATACGCGAGGCTGCTCAAACATGGGGCTTTTTCCAGCTCATTAACCATGGGATCTCATCAGAAGTCATGGCGGAATTGTTGAAAGGCATTCGGAGGTTCCATGAACAGCCCACATGCGAGAAAACAAGGTTCTACGGGCGCGATGTCAAGCACAAGGTGAAGTACTACAGCAATGGAAATCTTTTGGAATCAAGAGTTGCTAATTGGAGGGATTCAATAAGCTGTGACTACCAGAATGGTGATCTGAACCCTGAAGAAGTGCCTCTTGTTTGCAGGTTATACTGCTCAGCTCCTCTTTCTCTGTCATTTATCCTACTAATAGGAAAACATAACACAAGACTAAAATTCTCTGTTTCACTATTTTATCACCTCGATCTAGAACTAGTTGTCAGAAGAACATTCTAAATTACAGAAATATATGATCAACGCAACTATTAACTCCTTACGAGAGGAGTAATTGTTTTTAACCATAAACAATGTCCATATCTGCTAAACTAACAGTAACTAAAACTGCTTCGAGTATTTTGCAGGGAAGCAATAACCAAGTACATGGAAAACATATTAAGACTCAAGAAAAAGCTCTCTGAAATACTTTCAGCGGCTTTAGGACTTCAAAAGGACTACTTGGCCAAGATTGAATGTATGGAAACTGCAAACTTGGTATGCCACTACTATCCTGCATGCCCAGAACCACACCTAACCTTAGGTGCAACAAAGCATTGCGATCCATCTTTCATGACAATTCTCCTGCAAGACAACACTGGTGGCCTCCAAGTCCTCCATCGAGAGCAATGGATTGACATTCAACCTAGGCCAGGAGCTTTAATAGTCCATCTTGGAGACTTAATGCAGGTACTAATGCAGGTACTATGTACTCTCTATTGTTGGCCAAGTAGCTAGGCTGGTATGGTGAATAATGATATATAATCGTTCTTAAGCCTGAAGTACAGAATTTCAAAAGATCAAGTGATTTTCATCTTGATACTTTCAAATTTAGGTTGACAACCCGGCATTGACATAGAGAGCCATTGAGGTTCTGTTATACCAGTTTGTATTTAGCTCCTCTCTGATTCTCTCCCAATATAAACTATCATAACTGGAGTACAGTCTAAGTTCATATGTTTTTTGACTAATGCAGCTGATCACAAATGCCAAGTTCAGAAGTGTTGAACACAGAGTACGTCTAAGGAAAAACTGTCCAAGGGCATCAGCTGCGTGTTTCTTCTATCCAAGCACCAAGAAGAAAAATGAGATATACCGACCAATAGAGGAGTTTCTCTCAGACATCAACCCACCCTTGTACAGGGGAACAAGTTCCACCGAATATCTAGCCTATTATAGGACCAACGGGCTTGATGGGCAGCCAGCTCTTCCTCATTTTGAACTGAGATGAACTCACAAATCTTACAGCAGTCCCAGTAATGTCCTAGTTCCTTTGTTTCTCTTGTTATGGTTACACATCAAATAATGGTAGATTCCAAATAAAAGACATTTCAAGATTTCTTATGTAAAGCTTAAAGACGCAAGGATAGAAAGAGTAGAGCATTGCAGAATATAAATGCACACTTATGATTCATTAAAAAGTGTTTCAAGCTCAAGAAAACTTACAACTTGGGGTGAAAAACACAACATAAAAGTGGAAAAGACCCATTTCTGTAGAATTTCAGGGTTTCTTTTCTCTGGCACACTATATATAATTAAAGGGAGCAAGCAAACCCAAATCACTCAACCATAAAACACTAAATTTAAACAAGGTGGTCATCATAAAACATCACAAAACAACTCACAGAACCTCAAAGAAAGCGCTGAAATTGAAGTTGCTGGCAACAGTCATTAGACAGTATTTTTTGATTGAAGTAGCTGAACAAGTGACCACAAGACATCCATCCTATGCAAGTTCCTATTGCTCTGACTCTGCAATGTAATACATTTAAAAATTAATTAGAAAATGCGACAAAAATATACAAATTTGCTTCACTTGGAAACAATTCAAGGATATGTAAAGTTTGATATAGAGAGCTCAGAAAAAGACAAGCCGAATACAAGGATTATAAAATCAGGGAAGAAGTTTCAAGGCAGATAATGGATCTGCATTCAGAATTTACCTCAACCACAAAACGCATCCATGTTTTGTCTCCGTGATTGTCAGTCATGCCTTTCAGAATAGTCAGACCCAAGCTTCTAATAGCTTCTGCTATCTCCAGAAAATGATCACAATCCTCACACAACATCTGTAGGTACAAAAAAGTAAACTATAAGGCACAAGAGGATATTACAGATTTGGAAATAATGAAATCAGCACAGCGATGACACACAAACCTCTATTAGCATTTGCCCATTCATGTTGAGGTTTTCAACCACAATTGGGCATATTTTCATATGGCCTCCGACCTCCACGACCCAGCTTGAACCTTGCTCTTGATTAGATCCTAGAGCTCCCATTTCATTACTGCAACCCTACACATTCAAATAGATGGTATAATGTTCAAAACTCTTGGAATATATAGTCAGGTTGACACCACACAATTTCCGCTTTATTTGAGCATTTAGTTTGATCATGTATAGAACACAGCATCTTCAGATTTTACTGAACAGTGACATGATTAAATGTGAGGAAAATATACACACAAGAGGCTATGGTAGTTTGTTCTTACCCTAGATTTAACACAATTACTGAGCTTGTCAGAATGCTTTGTGACACTCTGCATGAACACCATATGCTTGATCGTCCGCTCCAGCAGTGAATCAATGCTGCACTGCACAATTAAAAGCGAACATATCAATATATGTAGAAGTTTTCCATCTACAAGCACCACTTTGCACAATTGCGCCAAAGGAGACATACCTTTGCTCCATTGGGCACAAGCTCTCGAAGCTCTTTAATCCGATCTTGAATAAGCTGCCTATCTCTTGGCCGAGGCCTAGAACTTTCACCAGGTCTTGCTCTCTTCTTGTTAGCCTTACCCTGGTCAGCTGGCCTCGCCATTGGCTCTCTGTATGAACTAGTTGAAGACCTAATGCTACAGGATTCTGAAGAGTTCAAGCAGTTCTGTGTACTTTCCTCTAGAAGCGATGAGCAGCCAATTGAGTAATACGATGATGAACCAATCGTATGGCTATTATTAATAGATGGCTCTGGCATTTTTTCAGTTGTTAACATAGATTCGGATGTAGAAAGTGACTTTGCGCTCTTAAAAGCAGCATCCTTACGGCAAAAATTAGCTACAACCGCTTCTAAAAGATGATCTGTCCCAGAATCTGATGTAATTAAGCTGCTTTCCATAGTCTCTGGCATTTGAGAAGCTAGCCCTTCTGGATTTTCAGATTCCCAAGACCAAGGGTAGCACTGTTTTAGAAAAGCAGGTCCTAAAGCTTCATGGAGCTCAGTTCCAGCAGAGAACGTGACGGGTGACTTGAAGTTGCCTAGAGCATCCCGGCAACTAAATTCTGGTTGATTCTCCAAAATATCCTCCACCTTAAGTTTTTCCAAGGGGTCAGAAGCTACCTGTTTTTGAACTATTTCCTCAGAAGGATGGTCTCTGCCGTCTAAGCGAACTCTGGACTTTTCAGCTGAAACTTTAGCATCGTATAAAGAGCTATTTTCTGTAAGGCAACTTTGAGAGGATGCACAAATTTGTCGTGCAGTACTAGTAACTCCATTTTGGATCTTATAACCGTTACTTTCGCAGCTAATGTCATTAAGCAGATCAGTAGATTGCTGATTTTCAGATATTGATTGAATAAGTCTATTTTTCCTCATCAATTCCACTGCCTCGCTAAGATGCACAACAGACAAAGATCCCCCAAAAGAATCAACAAGGCGTCTCTTGGGAGATTGAATACCAAGAGAATGGGAAGAAGTGTTGTCATTATGTGCAGTTTTATCAAGATCAAGTACACACTCTTGAAGGACATCTGAACCAAAAGTTCTCACAGGTATATCCGACTGTAAAGAAGATAGCTAAGTTCAAGATGTGTAAAAAGTAAAATATTATAGATGCGGAAGGGGGAAGAGAGCCTCATACCATCTGCAACACATTCTGCAGACTGCTTTGTATTGGAGTCTGGATATGGCATGCTGACTCTTGAAGAGAAGAAAATACGTATCTAATATGCGTCAACAACTGCATCTTTTTATTGACCTACACCCATAAAAGATACCAAAGTTTAGAAGACATAAATTGTCATTCAAGAAGCTGAAATTATCATCTTGACAATCTTCACATTTACACAAGCTAGCAATCCCCCTTCCCTCTCTTTTCCCCTACCCGGCGGACCAAAACCCTTAAAGAATATGCAATCACATATATCCAAGATATATATCTAAACTTCCGTTAATCTCTGTCCATGAGTGACTTGTAAATATCCAAAATGTATTTGATAAGTTATGATGATACTACTCCATTTCTTAGTAATTTATGTCTTTAACTGCTGATTTCTGAAGAGGTGGGACGTTGGAATAGTTATAGCTTCCATTGAAACTCTAATGGGAGGAAGAGCCAAGTTTTCAATATCATCTTAGATGCACCCTAAAACATTAGCTACCTTGCAACAAATGAAGAAGTTTGTAACGTAGAAGTATAGGCTAAGTTCTATCAAGGAAGATGCTGCGGGTATACTAGACTGTGAGCTACGAAGCTATTAGCAAATAAAAACAGAGATGTCGTCATTTGCTAATAGCATCATCCTCACATTTATAGCTCTTTTAACATAAACATGATAGCATCTAAAGTGTTGGTCTGAAACATGTAAACAGTGATTGATACAATTTCGTTTATTTTTAGGCAGTAATAATTAGTAGTATTGGTAATGATTTTGCACCCATTATCTCAAGGAAAGTTCCATGCAAGTGGCCATAGAATGCCAACTTAATCCCCAAGTATCTCCAAGTCTTATTGTTTTAAAAACCTCCATTACCACTGATTATCGGTGGTAATGAAAATTTTGGAAGAAAAAAAAAATTGTACATTGTGATGGGGTCTTCCTTGCAAAATTACATATAAACTCACTATTATTACGGCCAAGCATACGAGTCCTTGGAGTATACAGAAAAATTAGTGAAACAAACTCATCCTGACCATGTTTGTTTATAATATCCCAAGCGCATTCCCACATTGATTAGAAGTACTACTTTCATGAGTCTATGAGATTTAAAGGGAAATACCACTTCTAACAAAGCAACAAGTTTAACCCTTTTTGGTTCATATGGACCTGTCTAGGGCAACAAGCTCATTTAGAAAAAATTATTCAGCATACTGGATTATTATGCAAGCAAGATTAGTCATTTCATTAATTCTAGAGGGTTAAACTTTCTAATTTCCTGAACTACAGTGCATGTTTATATTTATGGTAAGGAGTCTATTTATCAAAAAAAAAAAAGGTAAGGAGTCTAAGGACATTTAAAATTGAATGATTGCAACTATTTTGATAAAACAAAATTAACAAATTCAAAAATAAATATCTCACCTTGTTCAGGGAGCCAAGTTGTACAACTCCCAGTGGACCAACAGGTGCGACGACAATGGTCTGCAGAAGAATGAAGTTTAAATTAAGCAAACTGTTCAATCCAGTAAATATATGTTATTTGCACTTTAAAATATCACTGGTCATTGATCTAAAAAGAAAGTCCGTACCCAACATAATACAGAAACAGGAAAAACTATTTAAATAACCTCAGATCAGGCATACCTTAATCCCAGCTGCAAACTGAGCTTGCCATCCATCACAGAGCTGGGTACAGAAACAACATATACAAAAGGGAATAAGTGGGGATTAATATAAAACAATCTGATAAAGACAAATTACCATTCATGAGTGGCAACACACCTCTGGTGGTGTGCAGGAACTCGTTGCCTGTTCACCAGCAAAAATCCAACGATGCTTCCCTGTAACAGCCACCTGGCCAACAATTCTGTTCAAGAAATTATGTTAAACGAATTTACACACAAGAAAATTCCGAAGAACAAATCATTATAAGGACTCCTTATATCTGGCAAAACTTACCCTTCCCCAAGAGAATAAACATGGTAAGACATCTTTGCCACGGCCAGGCCAACAGGATCATGAGCAACATGCCCATCATGCAAGCTTTCAAATACTTCACCAAAGCTTTTATTCTCCGAAGAATCAAATTTAGAGTGATTATTGTAGAAAGCATCTTCCCAAGTCAATACCCTGGAATAAATTTAACAGAATATATTTCAATTCACAAACGTGTTAACATGTCTACAAATCTAGAGTGATTGTGGTCTGGTAATGGTTGTATATATAGCACATTTGGGGAGAGGTATAGGGGAAGGATATGGAAACGAGGCCTTTCTGCTCCAACATAGTCAGAACGTAAACTTCACTGTAATACGGAGTACCAATCAAGACTGAAATTGTAACACTTCAAAACACCAAAGATGTGTGAAAATGAATGTCTTGCACATAACTTTCAAAATTCTATGTCATAATATACTTTTGTCAAATGGTCCAAAAACACATGCTATAAGAATCAAACTAGAAACAGACATGTAGCCAAAGTAACATCTTAAACAATACTTTTACATGACTTACACATCAAAAGACTAAGGGTTGAACCTAGTAAGAAAATGACTTTTTTGTCGAATTAGGGTTTACCAACAATTTTTTTTTTTAAAAAGCAAAAACTTCATAACACCACAAGATAAAGATGTGTGAAAATGTCAAAATGAGCATCTTAGGCATGATATTGCAGATGTCAATTAGTTTGTCAAATGTTCTATAGATGTAAATAAATCAAACAGGCAACAGAGATCCAAATAAAATGACAACACATACACAAGACTTCAGCATTTTGGTAACCTTTACCATTAAATTTGGAAAAGTAAAATTGAAGTGACATTAATCCATGCTAGTACACAGTTTATATCCTAACTTAACCAATCGCATTTAGTTAGAAGGTAATTTACTAATTAGTAATAGTGTGTGATCATCTCAAATGCCACTATATAGATTTCCATTAATGCATCCTATAATCTTAAATCTGTAGCATCCAAGTAATCAAACAATACACAAACATCAATGAAAGTGTAAAGGGCAATATCAACTCAAGCTGGAGAGAAGATACTTACATTCGAGCACGATGTTTGAGCTTCCAAAATACCGCGTAATTCCACTCAGTATTCCAACATAGGCTCCGAAGCAACTGCTGCAAGTGAGTTGCCATCTTGGCACTCACCAGCAAATCTAAACTCTAAAACCCCCC
Source organism: Chenopodium quinoa (assembly GCF_001683475.1). Lineage (NCBI taxonomy): Eukaryota > Viridiplantae > Streptophyta > Magnoliopsida > Caryophyllales > Amaranthaceae > Chenopodium > Chenopodium quinoa. The sequence goes on along the minus strand of NW_018743212.1, from coordinate 2,251,652 downwards.
CTCCCCAACTAAGAACAATTGCACCCCGCCGAGCTCGGGCTTGTTAGTTAAAAATGTCAATCTGTCACACAAAATCACCAACCTAAATTTTCTCAATTATCTAATCTAACTTCCCCTATATGAACCTCTACCAGCCTGTTTCCTCCTCAACCCTGCTCGCCGCTTTATTGGCGGTCCAACATTTGGTAGCAGCAGGCAATCTCTCCCCATTGGAGTAACGAAAGACCCTAAACACAGACCCTAGTAGCAGTCTCCAATCAAAATACCCTTAAAACTACTTAATTTCACAAGAATTTCACTAAATTAACCATACCCACAACATAATTTACTCTATAAACACCTTTCCTCAAACAATATTCCATCATCAACACAAATTCACTAAATGGGTATTACCTAATTCACCAAAAAGATCCAAACTTTACTTCAAAACTCAAGAATTCTTTTAATTTAACTAATATCAGAAGACATTGTTAGTCAAAAAAGTATGAATCAATTGATGCAGAATTGATGAAAACACAACTGCAGCTCTCAATAAAAACTGAAATTTGAAGCTATAATTAATCAACAAAAGAGAGTGATTTCAGTTGCAAACCAAGAATCTGAAGAAGCTGTAAAAAGTGAATGAAAGTAATGAACTTTTTTTTTACTTTGCTCAAAGTTTGAGTCTTTCTCTTGCAGCAAGTTCCTCAGCAACAAGAAGAAGCAGCTCAATCCTCTGAAAATCAATCAATTCCATCACCTCCCCACCCCTTTATGAGAGAGAAGAATTCCCAAAAAGTGGAAAACGAAAGTGACCCTTTTAATTTAATTTAATTTAATTTTCCTTTAAATTTGTAGTTAAAAAATCAGCAAATTGGAGCCAAGTTTTGATCTTTAGCCTCCTTTTTTTAATGTGGGTGTTTATAATTAAAAACTAGAGTAGCTTTTTGAAAAAAATTTCTTGCTTTTGAGTGTGCAATGTAAAGTGCCAATCTCTAACCTACGCAGCCCTTATCCTACGCACCCTTTACCCTCCTTATCCTACGCACCATGCACAACTTAGCCAATAACATTACCACTAGTTTCTTTACTATGCTCAAATAGTGAATTTACAAGTACCCTTCTTCTTTTAGCAACAAACCCACAAATCATAGAGAGAAAGCATGAATTTTTTTTTTGGGGAATTAAAATTTTTGTTTTTGAAGGGTTAGTGGAAAAATTGTTGGGTTTTTTATAAAAATGAAATCCAATTTGTAATTGAGTAGTAGGTCATAAAAGAAGTGAATCAATGGCCAACAACATGATGTTATGGTGAGGAATTGCTTCTTATCCTCCCATCACTCTTCTTACACACCCAAAAAAATCAAACTTTTTAACCACAAATTTTCTCACAAAAAAGGGCTTTTTTTGCACCATGATTTTACTGCTAAAAGTTGTGACACCCACCCACCTTAAATTCATTTGTCCTTATCTTTATAATCTATGGTTTTATATGTATTATTTTTCCTTTAAATTAATTTGGATTATTTGTGAGGTTTAATCCATGTAGAAAATCTCATTAACATGATGATTTATAGGAAGTCTTATCTTTTTGGAAAATAATGTTTGCACCATATGTATTGTATTCCCTATCAACTTACTATTCTCAAATAGTTGAATTGATTTCCTTTCTATGCTCTATCTATTCTAGTGAATATGTCAAAGCTAGTAAACATGCATTATACAAAGTATAGTCAAATTATCCTATAACTTATTATTACTATCCCCATTCTGTATGTATTATATGTCCACTTCACCGATTTTTTCGTACTCCATTCCATGTACGTATGTACTATATATATTGTACTATATTGTCTATAATAATATTCTTAAAAGACAATATGAAATAAAAGGAGTATTATTACCAAATACGGAGTAGCTAGATATATTTTTGCCAATATATATCTCTTAAAACCTAGGAATTTGTAAAGCAAATAAAGTGATCGATCGATGATATTGGATTTGTAGCCATGAAAAGAAAGTCATCAAAGATACAAACACCTATTTTCCTTGGTCATTAGCCTCATTACCACACGCTCACATACATGAGTAAGCTGTAGTGACATTAGTAAAATCTTATGTCAAAATTAAAAAAAAAAAAATTACTTATATTTCAAGTTAATATCTAGTCATTTCATATCTATCGTGCTTACTTATTATTATTTGGAGTGTTTATTACATGTCAATCGTCAAACACTCAAGCTCCATTGCAATTTGCATGCATGCAAAACATAATTAATCCTTAGTATTTTAAGATTCTACGTACAGCTTTTCGATTGCATTGCATGTAAAATAAATGAACTATCGCAATGAAATTTTGTTATAACATTGCTGTTTAATTGCAACAATAACTTAAGATTTACAAAGCATATGGTATTACTACAAACTAAGTGTTTCGATCCGACTAATAAATTTATTTAATGACCAATTTTTGTTATATTTATTTTCATTTATTTAGATAGTTCTTCTCATTTTAAAAATTTTGTAAGAAATTTACATGAAGATTATTTCCTCTGATCAAAAAAATAAAAATAAATAATACAGATTGTAATAATGTAATACCATAATATAACAATTCTTACATCACAGTACGATATACTTCCTCCGTTCCTGAAAATTCGACTCACTTTGCATTTGCACGGTCTCTAATGAACATCTTTGACCATTAATAACTTCGTCTATGTATAAATAAAAATTTTAGAAAGTTGATGATTGAAAATTTTATCTTAAGAGGAATCTAATAAAATCAAACTTGTTAATTTATTTTGATTGTATAAATCATAAAACGTGGTCGAACTTAATAAGTTATTTTATTTTGACCACTTGAATAGAAAGTGAGTCGAACTTTCAGGTATTGAGGTAATACATCGTAAAAAAATTTACAAAGTACTACTTTTGTAAATTTATTATTTTATCTTTGCCTTTAAAATAAAATTTTAATTTGAATTATTTCCTCTAATCCATATTCATGACATGGTCGGTATATTGAGAGTTTTATGTTCTTGCACCACACCAACTCAACATTATCCTTCAAGTATAATGATTTCTACAACAATGGTCTATATATAGTGATTATTACCATTGATCATATCTAATCATTTTTCATACTCTCACCTTTATAAAATCTTATGTTAATAAAACTAATTATTATTATTTTTTCCATATTTAATTTGTATTGAGCTAACCAGGCCAATTTCAATTGGTAGTCATGTAGAAGTAGAAACAAAAATAGTGATGAAAAAAAAAAGTGAAATCATAACAAGAAAAATCAATCATGGTAAATTATCACATAAAAATGTTGCTTTAATCAAGAAGATTCACTTTGTCGGATAGATCGAAATGCCATACACCTATATTGACTATATATTTTTTATATGTAGGCAAAAATCATCACTTAAATCATTCCATTTATTCAAAACTGTTTCAATTTTATTAAGCATGAGATATGAGTTATATGAAGGAATTAACGACCATAATAATGGCTCTCAAACAACATGCATCATATTTGGATCGTGAACTTGTTTCCCTTACATAACTAGGTCAACTATAACTTTCTCAAGCACACTTCACAAAGAAATTAAATTAACCTTTATCAAGTAGGGAGTTTTTGATTATGATATAGTAAGATCTTTTTAACTTTATAATATAAAAGACAAAAGCAAGATTTTGCATATTATTGTAAGTTCACAAATTCTTGATTTAGGCGGACTTTCATTAACTTATTGTAAGACGGGTTAAGTTACTCTAGCCTAATAGTGTTTAAGGTTGCCCTTATATACTACAAAAGTTACCATTCTTATAACATAAACTTTACCTTTAAAAAATAATTATAATGTATTAGATTAATTATATATTAGCCTTCATAGTATGTATCCATTAAAAATTGCACATCAAATACAATCGAACTCATTACAAATTAAAAGTTATCCTTACATGGATTAGAATTATCATAAAAATTGTTAAAGTTACCCTTAAATTAACTATCTTACAATAAAATTAACGTAATTTAAGCTCGCCTTATATATAAGACTTATTGTTGTAAGTTTGTAACCAAGCTAATTCAAATTCCGATTTACCATAATCCGAAAATAATGCACATTTTTTCCTACTAATATATATCTTTAGTACTATACGAATAAAAATAAACTTAATGTTTTAGAGACTGAAATGAGAAGAATTTCATGCATGGATGAAGGGAGTAGTAATTAAAGGTAAGTATAAAAAAGAATTTTCTGATCTAATTATTATATTTTGCTTGAATCATGCAATTTGAATGGAAACAATACATTAATTACGTAATATATTATTGATGAGTATTTTTTTAATTTTTTTTTTAAAAAAGGTGTGTCATATTAATAATAATTCAATTAATTTCGAATAGATAAAATATATATATTATTCGCTCTCGCCGGGGCAATAATTAAAGAGATCCCTACTCAAGTCTTTCTAATGGCTATTTCGAGTAGCTAGTAAATTATCTAAGAAAATTCAGCTGGTTGAGTGATCAAAATAATCATGATACATCTTTTTCCAACCAGAGAAAAAAAATATATAAATACATTAGAAAAGTAATTAAATATGATGATCATGAGTACAAAGTGACAAATTATAATGATACACCATTCCTTTCTTATTTTGTCAACCCTATACGAATGAAGTACTTTGATCCTATAAGGTGTTCAAATTCTAGTTGGCTTGGTCCACTGTTTCAAGTCCTATTCATACTTATATACGAGATTATGAGGCAAGTATTATGTAAAGCACTATAGGGTCACAAATTTCTTAACCTTGCTCAGACATTTGATATACTATCTCTGTTTCATATATAGTTGATAAAGCAAATTACTTGACTTTGCTCGGACATTTGATAATACATGTAGATATGAAACTGTATGCTACTTGCACGGAGCATGCATATTTTTTTGCTTTTATTAATTAGACGTCCTAACTATATCCGATTTAAGGGTCGGATAATCATGTTGATTGTTGAGGCCTAATTTAGAAGTTAATTAAGAGATACATCGTAGTAAATTAATTAATTGTCATACATGCAACCTAATGAATTAAATTAACTACTGAAAATAATTCAAAAGCTATGCTTCATGCATATAAGGAATTGAAACCACAAAAATAGTTTTCTGTTTTATGTCATTGGCTTGCAAAATCATCGGGCCATGTATATATAGGTGTCAAACTGTCAATCACGTACTCACTGACGCACATGTTGAATTCTAAACTTATTACACATATATCTCACTTATATCGTATGATTTTAAAACTAATTAAACTGACAGTGATACTATACCAAACGGACCTTAAAAATCTAGCTCTAAGTATTCAAAATGAGTCGAAATGTAAGTTATCAAACTAGGAAAGCAAACTTCTAATTAAAAATGGAACACTTTCTCCCAAAGTTACACATGCATAAATGTAATTAATAACATTTTCAAGCTTATATACTTGTATATAAATTAAAATCCAAGGCCACCATTCATGGAAATTGGAAAAAACTAAGGTTTCCTTTTATATTTCTTTTGGCCTCCCTACTTATTATTTATAAAAGGAATAGGGAACCAAAATCAAGTTTAACAGATTTTGCAGCTTAGCTTTATACTAACATTGCAATCTATAGAGATGACTTCTAAGTCTTTCTACCAATAAGTACTTCTTCCACAAACCCACCCAAAAAAAATAAAACATAAAAAAATATATATATAAATACTTTTTCTCTCTTAAATTTCCATTTTTATTCTGTTGCCAAAATAGTCAACATAATCAGGCGAGAAAATGGATTGCCAAATTAGAAATATACTATTTAAGATCGCATTTTCGAAGGTATACTTTGAATAGTAATTAGGTAATGCGATAATTAAAGTTAGGAGTATAATATAATGTACATTATAATATATGCTTTTCTTTTAATATATATGTATGTGTGTATTATGATTAGTCAACTATATGAACTTCATACCTATCTAGCTTATTACTTAAGGTCAAAAGGTAATTTAAAGTTGGATTATAGGATTCATGAAGTGCTAAAACACACTTTTTAGCATGATATTTAGTTTTATAAGCCAAGTTAGTTGATTAAATTTGTTGGAAAGTCATGCTGTAGCTCCTAGATGACTTCAAAATCAATGTGTGTGGCTTGTGAAGTTAGGGGATGGACAAGTGGGTGCACTGGGTCCAGTTGGTTGGAGGGTTGGGGTTTCTGGGAGGGCACTCAAATTTGATCCGCCGAGTAAGACCCAATGTATACTACTTTCGTTTTTAGGTGTATTCTTATTTTAAGAGAGACGAGCAAATGTAAAAATATACATTGTTTGGGTCCAATTTAGTCCAATTGGGCCTGGTCACTGAATGATCCAATTAAAAGCCCAAGGTTAAGGTTCAACTCTCCAAATGTGCTAAAGTCAAAAATCAACATCCTCAAAGCCATGTCAAGGTCAGTCAACGGCCCAATCAGCTTGGCCCAGCCCAACTGACTTCCGGGCCCAATCCGCCTCCTTCATTAGCCAAGGTATAAAAGCCAACAATTTGGTCAATTCTTGGTAAGACAATAAAGCCTCAAGCAACTAAACTCTTGCACAGCTTTCTCTCTCTAATATACTGACTTAAGCATCGGAGGGGCCTTCCTCGGCGTCCCCCCCGAGGCTAGTTTACGTGTATTTGTTGTGCAGGAAACCCTCGGCTCCTGCGTCGTTCGGACCGAGACCAAGTTCCCTCAAGATAAAAGGATCTTCCGAGATTCGATTGTTTTCATCCGAAACAATTTGGCGCCGTCTGTGGGGAACGCTACTAAATTTCGCGTCAGTCATCAAACACTCCGGCAGTCGCCATGACTAAGAGTGGAAAGAGTTCCAAGAAGGCTAAGAAGGGAGGAGGCCGGATTACGGTGAGGGAACGCCAGCCGGTTTATCCCTCCCCGGAGCAAGCCTCTTCCGAATCGGAGGCCCCCATTTCTCCGGAAAGGGAGGCCTCAAGAGGTCCTAGCCTCCAGGAGGAGAACACCTCGCACCACACTCGGCAGCCGGGGCCATCCCCGAGACCGAGTGGCTCAGGTGCGAGGAACTCCCCGCCGCGCCATAGCGTGCAATCCAGGTCACATCCGCGGGAGACTCCTCCCTCCGGACCCTCCACCGAGGAAGTGGCCAGAGCAGTGGCCATCTGCATGGAGTTCCTTAAAGCTCAAGGGGCTCCAATCCAGATGCCTGATGATCACCAGCCGAGAAACCTGAAAAGGAGGATCGGTCAGGATGATGGTGGACAAGTTCCACCACATAGACAGCTCGGCCAGAGGTGGCGAGGGGACACCCGAAACTCCAGTAAGGAGAGGAGGAGGAACCCTCAACCCTCTGACCACTCTGAAGCTCAGAATTCCATGGGGCCCTCCAAGGACCCGGAATTCGCCCGCCAAAGCGTTCACGAACGCTTGGGTTCGAGGGAGGTGAGTGTGCATAGCCGCCTCACCTTCCCAGAGGATACCGGACCCCACCCAACCTTGTCTCAGCCGGGGACGAAAACCACTTCCACCTCTGAGAGAGGAGGGAGCGAGGTCCCTGAGGCCGGGTACAAGGGGAAGGCGGTCATGGTTCCATCGAACTCGCCCTTCCAGAAGTGGATTCTGGAAGAGCATGTGCCAACGGTCAAAATCCCGGCACATATTACTTACGATGGTACCTCAGATCCTAAGGATCACATTGCCTCTTACGAGGGGCACATGTATCTGAACCCGAGGTCTGAGGCTACCTGGTGTAAATACTTTCCTACGACCCTCAAAGGTGTTGCCCAATCCTGGATCACCAAAGGGCTCAAGGAAGGCTCCATAACCGGTTGGAACGACCTCTCCAACAAGTTCAAGAGCAAATTCTCTACGGCCAACCGCCGAGAGAAGACCACTGCAGAGCTAATGAGTCTGCAGCAGGCGGAGGACGAGAGCCTCCGCGACTATCTGACTCGCTTCAGCAACGAGTCATCCGGAATCACAAGCCTGGATCAAGGCCTGGCCGTGTTCGCGCTACGGAACGGCCTCCAAGCTGGAAAGTTCCTGGACTTCATGGTCATGCATCCCCCGCAGACCCTGGAGGAAGCCTTGGAAGCATCGGATAGGTTCATCCGAGCCGAGGAGTGGAACAGATCCAGGTCTCAGTCTCGTCCGAGAATTGAGAAGCCGAAAGGGCAGCAGCCCGAAGTCTCGGCGCAGAGGAAAGGGAAGGCTAAGGCCTCAGAACCGTCCTCTGCTGCCGAGCCGAAGAAGGAAAGACACTTTCCCTACACGGGAAGGTACGATTCATACACTCCACTCTCCCTTCCCCGTGCTAAGATTTTCAGCACGACGAAGGACGAGGGGAGATTCAAAAAACCTCGTCCGTTGCCTCCCTGGCATCAGACGAGGGGAAAGGACCAGTGGTGCGAGTTCCATGACTCACCCGGACATCGCACCGAGGACTGCGTCCAGCTGAAGGACCAGATTGAGGATCTGGTCCGCAAGGGGTACCTGAGCCAATACCTCGCGGACAGGCGCGAGGAGAAAAAAGCTGAAAAAGATTCTCGGCAGGACCTCAACTTCGCTCGGAAGAAGGATAAGGGACCTCAGGGCAAGGAGTCCCTCGACATCCTAGTTATTTCCGGGGGAATCTCGCGAGGCACAGCCAAACGCCAACTGAGGGGTCTAACCCATCAGATTCATCAGGCTGAGCTTCGGCAGTCCCAGTCACCGGCGCCGAACATCCTGTTCACAGCCGAAGACTGTGAGGGGGTGGTATACCCCCACGATGACCCACTAGTAATCATTCTGGGCATCGCCAACCGCAACGTCTGGCGGACCCTCGTCGACGGCGGTAGCGGGGCGAACATCCTCTTCCGAGGAGCGTTCGACCAGCTGAGGATGGGAGCCGAGCATCTGGCCCCCGCACCCTACCCGGTGTCTGGATTCAACGGCTCTTCATCGTATCCTGACGGGAAGATTACACTTCCTGTCACCATCGGCGAAGGCCGAGCAGCTAGGAATATCATGGCCGAATTTTTGGTCGTAGATGCTCCATCTGCATACAACGTGATCATGGGGAGACCCCTCATTCACGGCATTCAAGGAGTCGTCTCCACGTATCATCAAATCATGATATACGTTTCAGACGAGGGACGCTCCGAGAAAATAAAGGGCAGTCAAAAAGAAGCCCGCCGATGCAATCACCTCAAGCCATCCACGTCTCGCCGAGGCGACCGTGGCGATGGGGAGGAAAAGCACCGGGACCGAAACGCCAAAAAGCCGAGAGGCTCAGACGTTTCGGCTAATGAAGCCCCAGACAACGAGAAATCTGATGGGGGCCAAAAGGCTGACTCCGCCTCAGAGCCGAACGACTCTGATGGCCAGCCGCGGTCAGGAAAGTCTGCTAATATTGATAGCAGGCCGGAATTCGAGGAATCCAACTCTAAGAGCATGGAGACGGATGACCTGACCGAGTCAATAGAACTGACCGTAGGAGATCCGAACAGATGTGTTAGCATCGGGTCGTCACTGGAGCCAAACACCCGTGCGGCACTCGTCCAACTCCTACGGGCCAGTGGAGACGTGTTCGCCTTCTCAGCCGCAGAAATGCCCGGGATTGATCCGGACTTCGTCTCCCATAGGCTTAATGTCGACCCCTCCAGTCGACCCATTAAGCAGAAAAAGCGGAACTACTCCGCCGAAAAGAACCAGAACATCGCAGCTGAGGTCGATAAGCTCCTAGATGCTGGGTTCATTGAACCCTGTCAGTATCCGGAGTGGCTGGCCAATGTTGTAATGGTTCAGAAGGCAAATGGTAACTGGAGGATGTGCGTTGACTTCACGGACCTGAATAGGGCATGTCCCAAGGACTCCTATCCGCTGCCGAGGATCGACCAACTGGTCGACTCGACAAGCGGGCATGCTCTGCTCAGTTTCATGGACGCATTCTCGGGATACCATCAGATCTTCATGCACCCCGAGGACCGAGCTAAAACAGCGTTCATAACAAGTTCCGGGTTGTACAATTACAGAATGATGCCCTTCGGATTGAAAAATGCGGGGGCAACATATCAGAGGTTGGTTGATCAGGTTTTCGCCGAGCAAAAAGGCCGAAACATGGAGGTTTATGTTGACGACTCAATCGTCAAAAGCATAAAAGAAAAAGATCATGTCACGGACCTAGCCGAAACCTTCGCCACCCTCAGAAAATACAAAATGAAGCTGAATCCGAAGAAATGTGTCTTCGGCGTGAAGTCAGGCAAGTTCCTCGGCTTCATGGTCAGCAAGAGGGGGATTGATGCAAACCCCGCCAAAGTACAAGCTGCTTTAGACCTCCCCGAGCCGAAGACCAAAAGGGATATTCAGCGTCTAGCCGGGAGAATGGCTGCCTTGTCCAGGTTCATCTCACGAGCCTCAGACAAAGGGCTCCCTTTCTTCAAGGCGCTGAAGCTCCAAAATTCAAAAGGCATTGAATGGGGAGACGAACAAAAGTCAGCCTTTCAGCAGCTCCGTGAACACCTGGCTCAACTCCCAACACTGGCAAGGCCAGTCGTAGGAGACATCCTATACTTATACGTGGCGGTCAGTCCAGCCACGGTAAGCGCGGTGCTGCTAAGGGAAGAAGAAAAAGTTCAACAGCCGATCTATTTCGTCAGCCACACCCTGACGGATGCCGAGACGCGCTACCCATTGTTAGAAAAAGTGGCTTATGCAGTGGTGGTGGCTGCTCGGAAGTTGCGACCCTATTTTGATTCTCATCAAATAGCGGTTCTAACTGATCAGCCGTTAGAGAAAGTCCTCGGCAAGGTTGAAAAATCCGGTAGACTAGCAAAGTGGGCTTTCGAGCTCACCGAGTTCAGTATCGGTTATCAGCCGAGAACAGCCATCAAGGCGCAAGCCTTGGCAGACTTCTTGGCCGAGTGCTCCTATCAGGAGACTCTGGATGCAAGGAGGAAAATCTGGACCGTCTTCACGGATGGGTCCTCCACCGTGAACGGTTCGGGGGCAGGGGTCGTCATCACCTCTCCCGAAGGCAAAACCTTCGAGTATGCACTAAAATTTTCATTCAAAGCCTCTAACAGCGAGGCCGAATATGAAGCAGCCATTGCTGGCTTAGACCTGTGCGTATCGTTGGAAGCCGAGCATGTCTACCTCAAGACAGATTCTCAGCTGGTCGCCAATCAGATCCGGGGGGAGTATGAGGCTAAAGAGCCTTCAATGGCAGCTTACCTCACAAGGATCAAATCGACAATTGCGAAGCTGAGATCTTTCGAAGTAGAGCTGATCCCAAGGGGTCAAAATGCTCAAGCGGACGCACTCTCCAAACTTGCAAGCTCAACTCTGACTGAGTTAAGCCGTTCTGTCTATGTGGAGGTGCGCCGAGAAAAGAGTGTAGCCGAAGCAATATCAATCTGCTGCGCTGCACTCGAGCCGAGCTGGATGGATGACATCCTGGCTTATAAACTCAGGGACGAGCTCCCCGAGGATAGGAATTCGGCCTCCAAGATAAAGCGGATCAGTTCACGATTCCTCGTCTTCGGCGGCCAACTCCTCAGAAAATCCTTCTCCGCTCCATTGTTGAAATGCGTGGGTCCAACGGATGCCGACTATATTCTCCGAGAGATTCACCTCGGCATCTGCGGAAACCACATAGGAGGGAGAACCTTAGCCCACAAAGCTCTCAGGGCAGGGTATTTTTGGCCTACAATGATCTCGGATGCAAAGAACATGGTCAGAAAATGCGAGAAATGCCAAAAATTTGCACCGGTAATCCATCGGCCATGCCTAGATCTCCAGCCAATTCTTAATCCTCTTCCATTTGCACAATGGGGGTTGGATATTCTGGGACCCTTTCCCGAGGCCCCATACAAAAGAAAGTGGCTGATAGTCGGAATCGACTATTTCAGCAAATGGATCGAAGCGGAAGCTGCTTCAAGCATATCTGAGCAAACTGTCAGACAGTTCATCTGGCAGAACATAATAACTCGGTTCGGCATCCCAAAAGTTTTTGTGTTCGACCACGGCAGACAGTTTGACAACCTGCCCTTGCGCCGATACACTGATCAATTCGGGATAAAATTGGCTTACTCCGCGGTTTGCCACCCTCAGAGTAATGGCCAAGCCGAAGCCGCAAATAAACAGATCCTTAACGCTCTCAGAAAAAGAGTAGAGGATCAAAAGTCCAAGTGGGTAGAGGAACTTCCGGGAACCCTCTGGTCACTCCGGACAACCGAGAAGGAGGCAACGGGGCATTCACCTTTTCAGCTGGTGTATGGATCCGAAGCAGTGCTTCCAGTGGAAGTGGGCTCAGAAAGCCTACGAGTGAATCTCTTCTCAGCCGAGGAAAATGAGCAGCTCATGAAAGAGTCCCTCGACTTCCTTGACGAGATTAGAGATCTAGCCCGAGAAAGGATGGCTGCACACAAGCTCAGAATGAGCAAGTCCTACAACCGAAGAGTCTATCAACGACCTCTCAGAGTTGGGGATTTAGTTTTGAGGAATGCTGCAGCTGTTCAAAAAAGTCGCATTCATGGCAAACTCTCAGCATCTTGGGAGGGACCTTATGAAATTTATCAAGAGCTTCAGCCCGGTACCTTCAGACTCAAACAAATGGATGGCACCGAGCTGAAAAACCATTGGAATGCCGATGTGCTCAAAAAATACTATGTGTAAATCCTTCGGATAGTACAATCTATGTAAGTACACTGATTTTGTTTATAAAAAGGCCATCGGGCCAGTATTCATTCAGATTGCGTGTATTCTTTAAGTCTTTATGCTTTCTACGGTTTTTCAAAAATTCAAGGTTTCATTCGGCGCTGTCCGGGGTATTGCATAATGATGCCTTGTACCTCGGCAAGCCGTAAAACCTGCCAAAAAAAGATACAAGCCCGAAGTATTGCATAGTGATGCCTTGTACTTCGGAGAATCTGTTCCTTTGGGCAAAAAGGCCATAGACTTATCCGAAACATAGCCTAAAAAATAGGAACTGATAAAGCCCCGAAGTATTGCATAGTGATGCCTTGTACTTCGGATGAATCAGTTCCGGGTGGTAGTTGCAACTCTGAAGTATTGCATGATGATGCCTCGTACTTCAGATAAACTGCTGCCCCGGCATGGTGTTTCGGATAGTTGTTCCCTTGGATGAATTGAAGAAAGTGTCACAAGAGTACCATCTCTAGAGTGAAAACTCTCAGGTGGGAAATCAGTACTTTAAAAACAGATGTAGAAAATAAAGCAAAGTGTTCAAAGATCCTCGGCTTAGCCGAGAAAAATTATCAGCCATTCCAGAATTCAGAAGACCTCATCTTCAGATTTCTGGGGGGGCAGAGGGAAATAGAGAAATGGCACAACTGATCTAATACCCTTCAGCTCAGCCGAAGTTTGATACTTATGTCAGTTTTTTCACAAGTTGAAAACATCCGAGTACAAACGGCAAAAAGAAGTCTCAGCAGAAATGATTCTCGCTAGCCGAAGTTCTGCACTTAGCAAATATTTGAAAGATCATTCAAAGAAAGCAGTAAAGTGCGAAGACTGGTAAAGCGAAGAAAAAAAAAAATACACAAGAAAGCTGAGAAAGTGAACTTCTTTGAAATAAAAATGTTGAATTACAAAAATAGTCGGCAGCCGCCCACAAGCGGAAAGTAACAGCTGCCGAAATACGTACAGGCAAAATAAAAATATAATAAGCTGTTGTACGATAAGGCAAGCTGAAGCAAAAAAAAACAAAAGGCAAAAATTCAGAAAGCGGCAAGTCTAAAGTTGAGCGCATGATGAACCGCAAGATTCTGAAGACGACTGCCCGAGTTCCTATGCTTCAGCCTGAGGATCAGACTGATCAGCTTCATTGGGCCCAATGGTGGTCTCAGCTCCAGCAGCAGAAGAGGCGGGCTTTGCACTTTGCCGAGCCTCCCTTTCCCTCTGCTCAGCTTCCAACTCCAGTCTTTCAGCTTCCTCTTCGGCTTCCTCAGCCTTAAGAATTTCAGCTTCAGCTGGAGTTGCATACTTCATGTGAGGGTCTTCGGGATTCTGGACCCACTCAGCACATTTAGACCAGTCCAGCTTCGGCTCAGCATGAAGGCAGAGTCTTCGGCATACTCGGAATCCGTTTCTGAAACCCATCTCATATTCCTCTTGGGTGTAAACACGGACTTTGAGTAAAGCCTCAGCATCAGCCAGCTTCTTCTGGGTCTCCTCCAAGTCTTCCTTGGATTTCTTCAGCTGTTCAGCGACTTTGGAGGAGGACCCCTTCAGCTCATTCAGCTCTTGCTGAATTTGGAAAGCCTTTGTCTGAGCTTGGGCCACTTCAACTTTCTGGATCAGCAGTTGATCCTCAGCCTCTTGGAATTTAGCTCTTTGAGCTTCAGCAGCAGCAGCAGCCTCTGAGAGTTGGACGTCTTTGGCCAAGAGCAACTCTTCAGCAGCCATTCGGCTGGCTTCAAGAGCCTCTAGACGCTGCTGCACTTCAGCTTGTGCAGCAGTTCCTTCTTGAATTCGGCTCTCAATAGCAGCCTTGAATTTGGAGACGTCCACTCCCATATGCTCCTGGAGGAATTTTTCCCCTTCCATCAGTGGGGGAAAAACCTCCATCTCCATAGCATCGCAGAAGGTTTTCAGAGCTTCGGCAGCTTTTTTACCGTACTCCTCAACCTCCTGCTGCTTCTCTTCAGCTGCTGCTTGCTTCAGCTTAGCAAGCTTAACTTCCTCTTCAGCCACCTTCCTTTCGTGCACAGCAGCGTCTACCCTATCTTGTAGGGTATCAATCAGCTCTACAGTGAGAGTCTGATTGTGCACGAACTGAAAACAGGAAGACAAAAAAATAAGTAATAAGAAAAAAAATAGAGCTGAATTTCGGAGGAAATGAAGGAAAATTACCTGCATCATCAGCAGTTGGTTAGACCTGGCTGGGTCAGGAACTGATCTACTGGATTCGCCCATCCCAGCAGTGGCCTTCAGCGACCAGATCCTTGCCCTGTCTACTTCGGACATGCCAGCAAAATTGCCGAAGTAGGCTGCAGCTCCTTCTCGGTTTTGACCCCATATGAGGTCCCAGATGTGATCTGGGATTGGAATTCGGGGGGCCGAGAAACCCATTTCTCCAGAATGCAGAGTCTGGAAAGAAGGGAAGGACGACGATGGAGCTTGATTAGCTTTGGTTGTCTCAGCATCGTCCTTCTCAGAGGAGTCAAGTACTATGACCTCCTCTTCTTCAGGGGTGAGGACGAAAGCCTCAACCTCTCTTGCGATATCTGCCGTGAAGCCTTCAGCACTTGACATCACGGCATCTTTATTTTCGTGCTCAGCAGCACTCTCCTTGATTTCTTCTTGGACCCCTCCCTTAGGTTCGGGAGTTCTCTGATCCACCTCCATCTCAGGAGGTGGCGGAGGGGTCTTTTGAAGAGATTGGGGTGTTGGCTGGGGAACCCTCGGCGATCCATTGCCTTCCTCAGGTTCCCTTATTGCGACGCCGATGGTCATCGGCCTCTGCTGAAAGTCATGAGGGCCGATGATGGCCATCCTTCGGCGCCTTTTCAGAAGGGGCTGCTCGTCCATATCTGAGTCTGAAGACTCTTGTATTTGATCTTCGGGACGAACAGGAGCTTTGCCTTCTCTGTGTCTGTTACTCTCTTCAGACTGTAACAGACAGGGGGGAAGAAGAGTGTGAGTAAAAAAAAAAAAGAAGAAAGACAAAGTTAAGTCTAAAGGCTCACCGAGGTCTTCAGCAAAGCCTCGTCTTCTTCAGCTGCCCTAGCCGCAGCTTCTTCAGCAACTCTGGAGGACCCTTCTCCACCTTCACAAGCTTCAATAACCCGTGCAACCTCTTCGGCTGTACGGGCAGCTTCAGCTTCTTCTTCCAGCAGCTGAAACAAGGGATCTCTCTTCTTCCACCAAGGCTTCTGCCTCTGATACAGAGCAACAGCCTCAATTTGGAAGTGGGAAGAGTCTAGGTGAACCTCTCGGCGCCTTGGTTCAGTGATAGGGGGAGCCCGATCAGTTACGACTCGTTCTCGGTTGACGCCAAGGCGAGCGTAATCAATGCCGACGTTGGTCTCGTCCCGTTCTGAAAAAGAAAAGGGGAGAAGTCAATTCAGTTAGTTCGGCACATCACAAGAAAGCAAAATGAAAGAAGAAAAGAGATAATCAAAAGGCCTCGGCCCCAGCCGAAGAAGATTACCATCCCTAAACTTTCGGCTGAGGCCGACAGCTGCCAGCATGTTCTCTTGGAAAACATAGTGCGTATCGGGGAGCCAAGTCTCCGGGATATGCTGCATTCGGCCGCTGCCTCCCCGGTTCGGCAGCTTGCCGAAGATGTTCTGCTGATTAAGGTTCGGGTCTGGCCCGCTATCTTCGGGAGGACCTAAACTTCCCATATCAGGATCCGGCTCGGCAAGATACCGGGGAGCGCTGAAAACGTAAGGGTGGCTCGGCTCCGTGGGTGCCCTAACCCAAATCCATTGACCTCTCCAGTCCTTGTCTGAAGAGTCGTTCGGCCACATGGTTAGGAACGGGGGCCGAGACTCAATCCGATACCACCCAGAGCCATGGCATCCGTGCCCACTTTGAATGTTTGGCACTAGCCGATGGAGCCTTTTGAAGCAATGCAGGTTCGGCACGTACCTGAAGAATTTGCAGACCCATAAGTACGTCATTACCCTTCGGATGCTGGTGGGGGTCAGCTGGCACAGGGAAATGTTGTAATGGATCAGCAAGTCTCGGACGAATACGTCCAAAGGGAACCTCAGCCCGTACTGGAGTTGTCTTGTGTACACCCCCACATACCCCGGGGGTGGACGGTGGATTCTATCGGAGGCCGTGGGCATTCGGCACCAATACCCATCGGCTTCAAGGATGCCGTAATGCAACTCAATTTGCTCGGCAAACCGGTACTGATCAGCATTCTCCACCCACCATGAGTAGGGGCGGTTCTTTATCATGGCCGAAGCTACTTCGGCATCCTCCCACTCTGAAAACCCTGGGAGGATATCCCAAAGGACAGCGGGAACTTCATCATCCCGTCCTGAAGCGCTCACCCCCTCAGCCCTCTGAGGAGGAGCCGAAGAAATGGGAGTCGCCCTAACCCCTTCAGCAGGGTCAGACTCTGTCCTTCGTCCATTCCAGGTCCCAATCCTGTCCCTGGGATCGGGGATTAGCCTTGCTCTTCTTGGAGCACGGGCTCCACCTCTAACTCCCCTCACCATTGACGAATTTCGAAGGAAAAAGTCGAAAAAGGGGAAAGAGTGCAAAGTCGAAGAAAAATGAAATAAAATCAAAGGAATTTACCTTGATCTGAAGCAAAAGCCGCCGATTTACGAATTGGTAGTGACAAGTCTCAGCTTCTAAGCTTAATGCTCGGGGAATTTGCGAAGTTTTGATGCGGGCTCTTGAGCGTTCTTGAGAATTCTGGGTTTGTGTTGATGAATGAGTGGGGAGAGAAGACGCGCCTCTATTTATATCTCCAGAAATGGGAATTCAAGGAGTCTGCGTTTCAATTTCTCTCAAGCACCCCACTAAGTAACCGTTAAACACACGACCTTGCAGTTAAGTCGCCCACTACCCGTCCAACTTCCGCAATTATCCACATTAACTGTTGTTATCTCATTAATCATGGGTTAATTACGGTTTAAATTCACATTTTTGGATTAACAAATCATTCACTTCCCTCCTTTTCTGATTAAATCAAACCCGACCCGTCATCCTTCCAAATCGGGTCTGGGGGGCAAGTTGTTTGGGTCCAATTTAGTCCAATTGGGCCTGGTCACTGAATGATCCAATTAAAAGCCCAAGGTTAAGGTTCAACTCTCCAAATGTGCTAAAGTCAAAAATCAACATCCTCAAAGCCATGTCAAGGTCAGTCAACGGCCCAATCAGCTTGGCCCAGCCCAACTGACTTCCGGGCCCAATCCGCCTCCTTCATTAGCCAAGGTATAAAAGCCAACAATTTGGTCAATTCTTGGTAAGACAATAAAGCCTCAAGCAACTAAACTCTTGCACAGCTTTCTCTCTCTAATATACTGACTTAAGCATCGGAGGGGCCTTCCTCGGCGTCCCCCCCGAGGCTAGTTTACGTGTATTTGTTGTGCAGGAAACCCTCGGCTCCTGCGTCGTTCGGACCGAGACCAAGTTCCCTCAAGATAAAAGGATCTTCCGAGATTCGATTGTTTTCATCCGAAACATACATGAAATCACTTTATTCCTCTTACCTTATATTATCCGCTCACTCTATCATTTTCGAGTCATATTTGATGAAATAGATAGTTTTTCTAATGTTGAAAAACTCGACAAAATAGTTGTTTATGTGTTATATAAACACTTGGCTGAACAAAAACCAACGGACAATAAAGAGAAATTAAACATTATTGTGTTTAATTTGGATGTTTGGTCTCAAGAAAAAATGAAAAAGCCTACAACAATTTACTAAGTATAAAGTCCTAATTAATATATATGTACACAATCAATATTTCAATCCATGGAATATTTGTTAAGACCATTCCACATTAAAAGGAATAGGTCTGTTCGTCTATAAATCTATGTGTATGTTATCTTCTTATCATTTTCAATGCTAGATAAATTTTTTCCACATGAACACATAAAATTCTCGATCATCAATCTCTATCCCCTTTTGCATGTTTGTTCTTTCAATTTCAATTTAATATTTTATATAAAATGGTGATCAAACGAGTATCTAAAGGTGTTATCTACGTAAACTATTTCGTAGCCAGCTAGTAATTGAAGAAGAATCATATACTAATTAAACAATTGATATGATTTTTGGTTAAATAATCAAGATTTTGAAAGTGAAAGTAATACAATTAACACGACAATGGTTTTGCTTTTCAAAGACGTTTACATACAAAGACTGCGATATACTCCGGCCTAGCTAATAGCTATACTTATTATAGTCAAACCATCCACCTCCCCTAAATTCCTATAGGCCAGTTTTTTATAAATTATTCTTAATTTATTTCTTTTAATTAATTTGGATTTTTTTTTTTTTTTTTTTATATTTTTTTTTGAGGGAGGGGTGGTTAGCTATACAAAAATTTGTAGACTTGTTGTTAATATTGTGTTGCAATGAGCCAACTCATGGGGTCACACTACAAACAAGACCTACTAGCAAAAGAGCAAGGCATGTAATACAAACTCTAAAAAACGGATAATATGAATAACATTATCATATAACAAATACAATTAACGGGCGGGAATTATTTAATCTTTGCAAATGTCTTTCAATCTAAAAACTCGTAATCAAAGATCCATAGCTACCTACAATCTTAAAACATTTCTTTTTTAAAAAGGTGATCCAATTACATTGAATTGTTTAATTTAAGTAAATATACTTATAAATAAGCAAAAACAAAACTTAATTATCATGGGATTACCAATCCATGCTAGATTGATGATTAATTAGCCATGATACTTGATGAACCTCACACATCTCACTTCCAAAGGGACCACAAAAAACAAAACAAAAAAAAAAAAAAAAAAAAATCCAAGTTAAAGGGAATCCAATGAGGCCAATGATCACCTATGTATTATGTACACTGAAACACCATTTTACTTTTTTACATATTATAATTTCTAATTTTGACAATATGCATGATTAATATGATTGCCATACATTAAACAAACCAAGTTTTTTTTTTGATTTTTTACTTTATTTATTTTTGTAAATTAAGTACATTAAGGGGCCTACTACAGTGAAAGCAAATCTTACCATGCTTGTTCTTTTATATGAAAGCGTAAAACCTCATGAATGCATGTTTTTTTATTTAAGAAAGAAACGTTGTATTTTTTTTCCTAGATTCTTGAGAAATCAAAAGATATTCCAAATGTCAATTAAGGATGCTTGCATAGGTAACCAGAAAACTATTGCCCACCGATTTTGTTGGATTTGTAGACATGGTGATTGGACGAGTTGAATCAATGCGGGTCATGGGCCAAGAGTGGATTGATGCTACAAAAAAAACCAAAAATAAAAAAAATGTGAATTGAAAGAGCCAAATGCGAGTGCATATGATTAACACTATTACACTAAACTAGCTTAGCTTATGTGTAACTTATTTACTCCCTTATATGTTGGCATATATAAAAGGGTTGATTAAATGAGACGGAATATATGACAATTGTATGTAGTAGGTGCTTTGAAATTATCATTTCAACAAAGGTAGATAACAAGAAAGGAGATTTCAATGAAATTATATCTAACATTATGGGGGCAATTTCAAGGGTTGAAAATAATGATATTTTGCCCTAATGAGATGTAATTCTTTTGAAACAAATTTGGAAATCTTCGTTAACAGGAAGGCCTATACGTACCATAGCAAATTTTACAGCAAAGCAAAGGATGACAAAGAGTTAAAACTTTTATTTTGCGGCCCTTACATTCTCTCTAACAAGTATTTCGTAGAGTGTATTATTGTACCTTTTTAAATTCTTTAAATATATATGGCTTATAATTCTTAATTACGGAATTTTTCGTATGTGTATATTGTTTTGCTTCTTCTGTAGTGCAACACCCGGGATTATTACATGTGTAACAAAATTGTGCTTAAAATTCATGAATAATTTTGTTTCTAGTATAAGACATATATCATGGAATAGTTTCATGGTTAAGCTTTTTAACCTTTAGAGAAATTACGTACGAATAATAGTTGTTTGGTAGAAGCCGTAAGTTAAAGTCCATTCCACATGCAAATTAAAGAACATTTATCTGAAATGCTAGATGTTATGCTAAAGATTGAGATGCTTATGATATCGTGGCCACCATGTTTATACGCAAAGCCTTAAGTACGTACAAAGTGCAGTCCACATGCAAACCTAAGCTAGATTTACTCCGTATATTTAAGTCACATTTTAATTGCTATTTAGACCACCTTAATTGCTAGACTAAGTCTAAGTTATTACTTGAGACGATTGAGCATAAAGCATACATATAAAACTGAGGGAAGGTCCCGTCAATTGAATATTGACAATCGCGGGTTGTTACTTTGAATATTATATTATATAATTTGAATTTCAAGATATGAATTATGAGAAGAAGTAATTAAAAACATACACATATACAAATTCATAATTGATAGTGTGTCGGCTACTTAAAGTTGAAGTGCTAAGTACATCTATGCTGTTTAGGGTGTTGAGGTTAATTTTGTCTAATTTTTTAATAAAAGTATTGGTTTTGGCTCGTGAGTTCAAACTTTATAAAAGCAAATTTTTATTGTTATTAAAAACCGTTCATAATTAAGTGGATGATGTGGCATGTTTATAATGCATTAAAGGAAGCCATGTAAATGGATGTAATATCCAAGGTTTACATATGGGCTTCATAAAAAGTGTTTTCCATTATGCCTTTAGTGTATCATCCATTAACATTGGGCTTACAATTGACCCAACTCCCCGTGATTGTTGGCTTGGAGCCTGATCAAGCGCATGATCCTTTTAACAGCTTGTTAGCCTTGAAGCCGTTGAAGGCCGTTACTCACGACGTTCGTGTAGAGTTGGCCAGCCAGGGGCTACTTTATTAGTCATGTTGTGTTGTGTCCACTCATGCTAACCAGTAAACCTTCATAAGAGGTGTCCTCATTTTTATCTTTATTAGTTGGTTGATCACTTGATCATGGTCGCTTGAGGACCATTTATCATGCTGGAGCTAATGTTCTTAAGCACGGCATAAAAGTCGTCAAAGGTGTATTATCCTTGCCATTTCATGCTCATACGACTCTATTAATAGCATGCCGCGTAGTGTGACATACTAGTCGTAAATAAATCATATACAACAAGTAAATAAGGTGACATTGATTAACAAGATAAGAGAACCCTATTAAATATGAAAACCCTATATATATAAGAATAGATCACAACCATTGGATATCTCATGATCTAACTGTTGAGATTGCTCACATAGTAATGACAAAAATGTAATTTATATTTATATTGTTTTTTGTGTGGCTCATTTTGAGCAATAATTTTTTGTTCATTTATCAAATGAGCAAACAATTATTTGCTCATTTATCAAAATGAGAAACAATTCTTTGCTCATTTATCAAATGAGCAAAAAAAAATTTAATTTTTTTTTTGTTATTTTTTCTCATTTATCAAATGAGCAGCATTTATTTGTTCATTTATCAAATGAACAAAAATTATCTGCTCATTTGATAAATGAGCAGCATTTATTTGTTCATTTATCAAATGAACAAAAATTATCTGCTCATTTGATAAATGAGCAATAATTCTTTGTTCATTTATTAAATGAGCAAACAATATCTCTTTGTTTTGATTGCTCATTTATCAAATGAACAACTATTCATTTATCAAATGAGCAACAATTCTAAAACATTCAAACTAATATGAAACCTTGAACTTACTTACTATATTTGAAAATGTAAACAATTGTTGGACCATAAGAGACCAACCGTATACTAGTTTATATTATGCACTTTATTTTCTGCCCATTTTTAAAGTAGATAGTTCACAAGGTTAATTTAATACATGTTGTTATGCTCATATCCTAAATGAGCAAACTAAATTAAAATGAGCAAAAACACATACAATAAAAATGCATAAATGAAAATGAACAAACTTATATTAGAATCTCAAAAGTTTCTCCATACTATCATCACATAATACAAACCCATTAAACTCATTTTCGATCGCCGAAATCTTTCAATTTCATCGGAACGTGCGACCATAATCGTCATTGAATGGAGCTCGAAAATGTCATAATTGGTCTGAATTTTGAGCTTGATTTCTTTGTTATTGATGTTGCAAAGTTAATAACAATGAGGTTAATGGCGATGTTGATGGCGAACATAATCGTCGTCGATTGGAGCTCGAAGACGCAATTATATATCGACCTGAATTCGAGCTTAATTTCCTTGTTTTTAATGGCGCAAAGACGATGGTGATATGAGTATAGTACAAAGTCGCCATGGTTGATTAGAAGTTGTGCTTAATTTCTTTGAAATTAATGACGTGAAATTGATGATGTATACTAAACAATAGGTGAGAGGAGAGAGAAAGAGAAGGTGAGGAGAGAGAAAGAACGAATTTTGGAGGTGATTGAGAGAAATAAGGGGATTGATTTAAAATACTCTTTTGGTTTTGATTTTTTAGGGAATAATCACAACCCTTAGATTTAAAAAATTCAAAGGTCTAGATTTATTATCACATAAGTTGGGATTTTCACATAAGAGATGTGTTCTCACATGATCTCATTTATATATATATATATATATATATATATATATATATATATATATATATATATATATATATATATATATATATATATATATATATATATATATATATATATATATATATATATATATATATATATATATATATATATATATATATATATAATAATTTCATAATTTTCATAAGTCCCAAATAATCAAAACTAAACCACCCATCCATCGAGAAATAACGGTAGCCAGCTAAACTTAGATACCTAGAAAAGGTAAGATTGGTAACCAATGCACCATATTTGTTATGGGACCCCAAAGTGTCACCCTCAACTTCTGTTGCACAAAAAAATTCCAGCATTCAGAAATAGAACCAGAACCAAAAGGACACCCTAAGTAGATTGGACACATAACTACACTTTCATGATCCAAGGTTTCGACACCTCCATCTGTGTAAAGGAGGCATGTGCAAGAATCAAAGAACCATAAGGCCGATAAGGGTACTTGTTATAAACACAGCATCAGTCATTGTTTCGCGTGAAAACAATGGGACCTTGTCAAAGGTCCGATGAAGTGGAGAAGACTAGATTCGATCCAAGTAATGTTGGGCCGAAGGTTTCCTGCACAGTAAACACACGTAAACTAGCCTCGGGGGTGTTGCCGAGGAAGGCCCCTCCGATGCTAAAGTCAGTACAGTGCGTAGAAAGAGAACACTATGCAAGAGAATTAATTGCTTGAGGCTTTGCTTGAATGAATGTACAAATGTAATATTGATGGCTTTTATACCTCTGCATACATGGAGAAGTTGGGCCTTAGCCCAATTGGCTTGCCTTGAGGACTGATCTTTGACTTTAGCACAATTGGAGAGATGAACCTTGACCTTGGGCTTTTAATTGGATCATTTAATGCCTAAGCCCAATTGGACTAAATTGGACCCAAACAGTCATTATCCTCAAATATCTGTATGTGAGATCGAGAATTGGAATCTGTAAGCTTCAGAGAGCACGAAAAAGGAACAGCAGCCAGCAACTGTTCTAAGCGACCGCATGTGCTCGCATCAGATTTGATCTATGTCACGGTCACAAGTACACAGGTTTCATACAGTCCCTAGAAGTCTAAACAGGAACACCAAAAGTGAAAAGAGAGTTGGGCACTAAGAATAACCAACATGGTCCACTATGAAGTTTGGAGAATAAGCATCTTAATGTGCTAAAATAGTACTCGTAAGCATAAAGCATATGAATGTTATTCTTTACCAAGACTCAAAGAGTTCTAAGTTTAGAAAAGATAAATTTCAGAAGATCTCAGCTTATTAGATAGAGACGTGATCTTTACTTTCTTGAGATTGCTATAGGTAGAATCAAGTAGGTTCGTATACTTCAGTAGATCGTCTTTCATTAGACCACGTTTAATAAATACAATTTGAAATCATATTCCAGCTGCTTCCTGCGTGTACATAAACGCACTGAGCCATTCCTACTTTACTTTGTGAGCAGACTTGGTTCTCGATTAACCAGTGCAAATATTTATATCAGCAGCTGCCATAGCCTAGAGTGCTGACTATTCCTAGTAGAACAGAAACAAGCTTATGCTATAGACAGTGCTTCCTGAATTCTAGTAAACCTGATTAAACTACCTCAGATTATTCAAAGTACCTCTGAAAGAAAGTGGAAACGCTGGGCAATGACATATGATTTATGCAAAATCTCGCTTAAGTGAGTGAAACCCCCCCCCCCCCCCCTGGAATTTTTAACCAAAGAGCTTGAGTGATAGATCACTCGTTTAGAGATAGCTCAAGGAAAAAAAAAAAAAAAAAAAAAATGTTAATAGTAGAAGTACAAAACATTCAGTAACACCCAAAACGCATGGCTTTTCTAAACTTTCCAAATAAAGGAAACAAATTTAATGCTCATTAAGGGCTATAATTAGCAAAAAAATAGATTTCAAAAAATCAAGAAGCAAGACCTCTAGTGGATTGCACTGTTGGAGCCTGATAAAAAAAACGAAGCTTCAGTGTAGCATTTTCTTACTTTTCCTGTGTCATTTCCACCACTTGCTCCCTTCCGCCCACTGAATATTCCACTTATTTCCCTGCAAGTGCACCTAATGCTCAAGAACTTCAATCAGACAAGATAACGACCATTTAAATTTTCAATCAAATATATTTGCAGAATTTCTGTACATGAAAACATGGGAATATTGATAAAATAACATATCCTGAGTATGCAAAGAAGGGGGCAGGGTCAGGGCACAGAATATTTCTCCTTTAGGAATTATATTATTTCTTTTACTCTCATTTGTGCGCAAACGGCCATGAATGGGTCAAGAACATGATACGTACAATATGCCAAGAGAATCGAACAGCTTTTAACGCGTCCATTATAAAAGTTAGAGACATCATTGGCTATAGCCTATAGGCAATTCTTATTAAGAGGGAGAAGAGCATTCATTCAATAATACAGAGCCATGGTTGTTGATTTTATTAACATGAGGGTCACTTGCAGAAGGCTCAGGCCACATATATTCATGGTTTTAGTTCAGATGGCCTCGGCCTTTCTTTATTTTATAACAGAAGCTGCTTTCAACCACGGGATGAATCCTCATGTTTACGTCACCTACCGCCACATAGTAGGTGGTATTGCAGTCTTTCCATTTGCCTATTTCCTTGAAAGGTGCATAGAAGTCTACAAATCCCTCTCCCCCCAACCCCACTCCCAACTAAAATAAAGGGGAAAAAACTGACTGACAACAATTTGAATCCTCACTTGTTATTACTTCTGAGCATTGTCACTATTTTCCCTTGGTGCAGGAAAACAAGGCCAAAGATGACACTCAACATGTTCGTCGAAATCTTTCTCTATTCTCTACTTGGGTATGTCACTACTCACTACTAATATGTTCTATCCTAAAGTTGAAAGTTTCTGATTCCTCCCGCATCTTTGTAAAAGTTGAAGTTTGTATTTACCGTATCTTAGTAAAAAAGAGATCTGAAAGTTTGTTTATTTTCCCACTGATGCCAGAGTGGGGTTAACAATTAATATGTACTTTGCAAGTCTACAATACACTTCACCAGCATTTCTGTCAGCAACAGTAAACACGATTCCTACATTGACGTTTATACTAGCAGTAATATTCAGGTGATATCAAGTTTCTATAGTAACAGCTGTGTCCCTTAAAAGATTAATGTAACACAGATCTTACCTTCTAATGCAAAATGATTAAAGCATGTAATTGCAGTTAAAAAAAAACTAACCTTTGTGGTATTTCCTTAATCATATGCAGGCTGGAGACTCTTAACTTGAGAAAACACCGAGGATTAGCAAAAGCAACTGGAACTTTAGTATCATTAGCTGGGGTGATGGTCATAGCATTATACAGAGGGCCAGCAATCAGACGCCTGTATGAACCTCCAATACACCTAACAAAAAGCGAGTTCCACAAGAATTGGATAAAAGGTCCAATACTTTCACTAGCAAGTTGCATATCCTGGTCAATATGGTTCACAATGCAGGTATCTCAATCCCTAGCCTAATTTTCAACAGCACAATGCAACCAAGTAAATGTTCGAAGAAGTTCCTAGCATACATGTCCAAGCTTTCGAAAACAAAATGAAAAAAGGAAGATACAATGGGTTTCAGTCTAGAATTATCTCTAGGACACTAATGTTTCAATAGCATAAGATATATCCAACAAAGGCAACAATGCACGCATGTGAGAGTAATGCTAGGGCTATTAGTCTATTAATAAACTCACATCCTAATGATTCCTTTATAAGTGCTAGCATGAGCTAATATATTACACCATAAATACAAGTACCAGATTGGTTCGAAAAAAATGGAACTACTAGTTTGAGCTTGAACAAATTACCCATTCAGAATAGGAAAATACTTATTCTAGCAGTAGTTTGACGTTAAGAAAAGAAAACTTTAATGGAAGAGTTTTCAAGCAAAAAACATACTGATAATATGATGGTGATCCTTGCAGGGATTCACTTTGAAGAGATATCCAGCACCACTGTCATTAGCCACATGGGCAAACTTTATAGGAGCATTACAATCTGCTGCTTTCACTTCCTTGGCAGTTCGACATCAACCAGCTGCATGGGTCAAGCATTCCTTCATAGACATAGCCACTATTCTGTTTGGGGTAAGTTGAATCTGGTAATAACAGAGTGAAAAACATTTTTCAACAACTCCCTCCCCCCCCCCCCCCCCCCCTTCCTCCTCCCATCAGCTGGAAGACACTAACCTCAATTATTGGTGATAATTGCAGGGAGTGGTTTCCTCTGCTTTAAACTTCATCATGATCGTATGGTCTTCGAAAGAAAAAGGTCCTGTGTTTGTAACTATGTTTTGTCCCCTACAAACACTATTAGTGGTGATCTTCGCTTATTTCATTGTTGGTGAAAAACTATACACGGGCAGGTAAGTGTAATTAATAACATCCTCTTTGTACTTACTATGAGGAATATAAATTAGATGTCCTAAATCATCACTGGTTGTTCAGCATCATAGGAGGAGTTACAATCATCATAGGTCTATATCTGTTGCTATGGGGAAAAGCAAAAGACCAAGAAGTCAGGGTCTCAACTGAGAGGCAACAATCCCTGTCTGCCATCAAGCAGAATGAACCAAAGATGCAAATAGTGACAGTGCCAGAAAAGGAGTCACTGGATCACTAGATGA
Organism: Chenopodium quinoa; assembly: GCF_001683475.1. Classification (NCBI taxonomy): domain Eukaryota; kingdom Viridiplantae; phylum Streptophyta; class Magnoliopsida; order Caryophyllales; family Amaranthaceae; genus Chenopodium; species Chenopodium quinoa. The sequence continues at coordinate 2,223,780 of NW_018743212.1, read as the reverse complement.
AACCTGCGAGGAGGAAAAGATATTGATATTCTCGTCGACTAACTGAAAAAGACAGTAGCATATGGACCAAGATTTGTACCAAAATGTTCATTCCAGAAGCCATAAAACAGCAACAGGAGTGCAGACAAAGAGAAAGGCAATTCTCCGGCTCATGCAAACAACATTACAACAATATACGCTAGAAAAACAGATATCATGGCAAGTAAAGAGAGTTTTAAATAACCATGATAGCGGATTTTGTATTGAAATAATCATGACAAGAGCAATTATTTATACACAAGATACCAAGATGTCTGACCATCCCATATTTAGCAAAGTACATCAGAATGTTCACATTGCAGGTGATTAAGAGAAAAAATTGACTAATCTTCCTTTCACAACATAGTTTTTGAGAGATGAGTTTGACAAAATAAAGGAGCGTGGAATTCAGGAATATATGTTGAAGGAACCTATGACAACATTATGATATTTCTATGTCATTAAAAGCATGCAGATAATTCTGCATTATAAATTGACACTTCAACACAATTCATCAGGAAGGTTGGACCATTAGACTACGGAATAAGTACTTTCTAAAATTCACTTATTCACATTCCACCTCTGTATATTATCGATAAAGATTTAGGTTATAAAAGTTGCTGTATTGTTTTCACCAGTGTCAATATGTCAAATTAATGTTTCCATCACACACATGATCTAGTAATCCTTGGTTAATAAAATCAAAAAGACTTTCCAGTATGTTGTATATCTCTTCTGCTCTGGGATGTGTTTTATCAGTGGAATGAAACTGGTGGATTCTGCAGTCAACCTCAATCCAGCTGCAGCCAGGGATCTTTTGTGCGTCCCGCTCCTTCAACATCTTCCTCACTCCACGGACCTCATCCCACTTAGCCAATCCCACATATAAATTTGCTAACATTGACATGTAGCCACCATTATTAGGATCAATCTCAATCAACTTTCTGATTGCAAACTCCGCTAAATGTGAATTGCCATGAATTTTACACCCATTGAGCAGGGAACCCCAGATAACCTCATCAGCTTTGACCTTCATGCCACTGATAATATCCATAACTTCTTCAAACCTACCTGCTCGACCAAGAAGATCAACTACACACCCATAGTGCTCAATTTGAGGCTCAATACCATAGACTTTGGTCATTAAGCCAAAATAGTAATATCCTCTCTCAACCAAACCTCCATGAGTACAAGCATTCAATAGACCAATAAAAGTAATTTCATCAGGCCTCACATCGTTCTCGGTTTGAATCATTTCCTCAAAAACATCAAGTGCACTCCTACTTTGCCCGTGAAGTGCATAACAATTGATCATCGAATTCCAAGATGTCATACTTTTATCAGTAGTAGTGTCAAAAACAAGTCTAGCTTCCTTCAAGCAACCACATTTTCCATACATATCAATCAATGCATTCGAGATATACGAATCACGACCAATACCCTTTCTACAAATATAGCCATGTGTTTCCTTCCCAAGCTGAAGCATACCCGTTTGACCGCAAGCAGAAAGAGCACAAGCCAAAGTAACTTCATTCGGTCTAAGCTGCATCTCACATGGAGCCAACATTCTTCTAAGGTATGAAATCGCCTCTGGAAACAACCCATTCTGTGTGCACCCAGCAATTATAGCATTCCAAGAAGGAACATCCCTTTCAGGCATCTCATCAAACAGAATAATCGCATTCCCCATCTTCCCCAATCTAGCATAACCAGATATCATAGCAGTCCAAGAAACAACATTTCTCTCAGACATTTCATCAAACAGTTGGCGTGCAGTCCCAAAATCAGAACAAAACCTAGTATAAGAATCCACAAGAGCAGTTTGAACAATAGGGTTTGATCCAAAACCTGTTTTTACAATCTGGGTATGCACCATTTTCAATCCATAAGAATCAAAAACTTCAGAACTTGATTTCAGGGCACTGGGGTAAACAAAATGGTTAGGTCGAGGACGACCCTTATCAACCATGTTCTTATACAAGCTAAGAACTGCAAAATGATGGGATTTAGCAGCATAAGCGTTGATAATTGCACTGTAGAGGTAAACATTGGGCGAATTGACATGATCAAAGATCAAACGAGCGTAATGAAGGTCGGAAAGATGAAGGGTGCAGAAACGAATGAGTCTGAAGACGAAGAACTGAGCTTGCGCTTGACCAAGAGTGATGAGAGAGGATTGAAGTTGTTTGAGATGGTTGAGAGTTTTGCACTTTTCGAGTATGGCTACTACAGTTTCAGTCAGGTTGGAGGTGTTTGAGAGGGTGACCATATTCTTACCTGCATAATGGTTGAGCGGGAACGGATGTGTCCGAGGTGATAGTAGTTACTTCCAACAAAAGTTGACTCGATACGACAAGTAGAGGGAAAGCGTTGTTTTTATTGCACTTTGTAGTTTGTATTACTGAGTATAACTCTTTTTAAGATGACAATTGTCACCTTAAAAAAGTGATCGGTTGCAAACATCTACGATTCTTAAAAAAATTGAACATGAAGATACCGATAAGAACTCTGGTGAAAACTTCTACAATGTGACTTCAATATCATAGTGTTACTTAATAGTTTGGTTCAAAGTATTAAGCACTCTAGAGGTTATAGGACTTTAGGAGGTTTCCCTTCAATTATTAGTTCTTTTAAATATATGTGAGTTAACCTTTTAATAAGGTTTCCATATACTCGTAGTTATGTACATAACACATCAAGTCCCCTACTGTCGCAGACCTCTTCCAAGTTCAAGGCATGACACTGCAATGGTTTCGACTAGTGCTTAATCCAATAACATGGGTGGTACTATAGGTAGCAGGCAGTTGAAGGAGGCTTCTTTTCAATTGTTACTGATTTAGCCGTCTTTTCTGACCGTGTCTCTCAGAAAGTGAGTTTAATGAAGACTTTTTGTTAAAAGATGGTGCATTCAAACTTAACAGGAAACTGAAGAACTTGACACATAATTAATGGATTCCGTCATAATATATTGGAAAATCTCTATACAAATCACTAAATCAGGCTAAGAGATCATACACTATTACACTACACATGTACAAAATGCAACATGGCTGGAGCCTCAATTGGTTTATCCATTTGCTTTTCTACTGGATTAACTTACAAAAACCTAATAAAGCTCATTTACTTTTTCATGCTGTCAGATTATGGAAGCCTTAATCTCATTTTGCTTCGAACAACTTGGTGCGTATGGATTCATGACATGAAGATTTGTTAAGGCTGCAAAGACCACAAAAAAATTAACATCAGCAAACACTAGTAAGACAGTTATAACTTATAAGGTGTATATTCTTTTTTGTAATGCCAAAAAGGCAAACAGCAGTATAGAAAAGGCCTTGAAGGAAATTTACCGTAGGAGAGTATCGCCACTGAGGCTCAGCTGCTCAGATATGTATTCTGGTGCAACTTCTTGTAGCAACTTAAGTTGTTCTTCAACCTCGGCTGCAAAAACAGAACAGTAAAACATTTACAGTGAGAACAGCAGCAAAATGAATGACCAGTTATAAATTGACCAAAATAGAAGCAAATCCTTACTTCTATCAACTACATCCAAATGGCCAGCAATTAATTTGTAAATAAGCTCCTCCTTTGTGACAACAGACCGGTTGATAGACTTGAATAAGAGGAGAATCATGTCAAAGAGCTTAGGTACACCCGCCATCAACTGTTGCCGCCTCTTTGCTTGTAAGAGGACTGGGTTGTTCTCTTCTAAGATCTTCCTTTCTTTCTCTAACAACTGCAAAATGGAGTTCTTCTCAGTTAAAACCTCCTTCAAATATGCAACACAAACAAATTTCAGAAAGCTGAAACTCCACTTACCGACTGTAAAAGGCCTTCTGGAAGTATTTCCAGGACATCATCCTTGGAAAGAATGGAACCTTGTGTGGGAGCAATACTCTCATCATGATCAGCTTGAATCAACGGGTCCTCAATATCAACACTGCTCTCATCAAAGTTCAAGGACCTACGCTTAGCTGATCTGTTGGGTAAATCACTAGTATCATGATCTGGGGTCATGAGAATGCGTTTTTGAGGGCGTATTGAAGGTGTGGCTGCCATCAACCTTGCAGGAGTTGAAGCAAGCTCTGCAGGTGTTGAAACAAATTTCATAGATATTGAAGCATGTTTGGCAGGTGTTGAAGCAGCATCAAAAGGTGCTGCATCAGTTTTAACTACAGTGTTGGAATCCCCATCATTAACCTCAGCAGATGAGGCTTCCTTGATTCCAGTTTCAGACAAGTTGGATGATGGCTTATCTGCCATGGATTCCTGAACTGGAGTACCTAGAGGCCTAGATGAGAACCGCCTCATAAAGGAGGGACCGGTTAGTGATGCAGCCAATGGCGCAGGGGTTTTAATCATGTTTTGCTCAGGTTCCTGCTTTGGCTGATGGAATAGCTGAGGTAATTCTCCCTCAGGAACATCATCCTCATCCTGATAGGAAACAAAGCCAATTCAAAAAATCAGTAAGTGTATCAATTCACAATTTTACAGTCCAGCAGCCTCCAATTAAAAGATTAGAGGAAAAAAAAAAAAAAAAACCCCAATTTTATACCTCATGATGGGATTTGTAATAGTCAAATATTCGTGATCGAAAGATATCTTTCAATTGCGAAAACCCACTACCACCTTTTGCTTTCTTGTCAGTTTCCAAAGCAACCACCTCTAGAGACAAAAGAAGATCCTCCATCATACATTTTGTTTCATCATCTTGAACACGGATTTTCTTCGCCGCAATAACCTCTGGCATTATGTGCTTCAATTGAGCCAAGTGATGTAGTGTGAACCTCCTATAGCAAATAAGAGAAGTTCCAATGCATTTTCAGATACATGAATTTAAGTATAACAAATCGGCCAGGCAAAAAATAAGGTTCATGCCAAATACTTCTAAAGCAATTACCTGTCTGTCAATGACTCGATACTCTTAGCAAGCTTAGTAAAGTTTGGTTGCTGTCTTCTCAACCGGAGTAGCCGAATTGAACCAACCATTGAATTGAAAAACTCGCATAGCATCTCATACCTGTCATTAAATCAGTATAGGATCAGTACAGCACTAAGTAATCAACACAAACAATCTTCATTATTTGTACTACAATTCATTAGCATTATAACTTAAGATACAATCACCTCAATCAACCTCAATTTACTATAAAATGCTGACAATGTAGGTTAGCATAAACATTTACAAATTTCAAACTAACAAACACTAATTCCAAAAATATCAGAAGAATGAACTACAATTCACTAATTAAGCTTTCAATTTGCTGCGAAATCGGCAAATTTTAGATTCATACAAATTGAGCAGACAGGATGTCAAGCCACAATGAATATCTAATCAACATCAAGTTAAACCTTCATAGTTATCTTTCAGTTAGTCCAGCAATTTAAAAACACCTCAAAAATGCAATTTACTTTATAAGATTAAACCCTAATTTTTTCCAGATTTATAGCAGCATTCACGAATTGACGAGACAACAATCAGCCTCAACGATTCACATAAATTGAAGTCAACTACACCAATATTTCCACGATTCAGGGTAATGAACAACCAGAAATCAACGAATATCATACTACATTAACACAAATTAATGCACAATTTTATAAACCCTAGTTTCCGCAAAATCGAAATGCCAGAATCAAAGGATCTCAAATTTACATAAAAAAATAGCTACGATATCAAAACATTCCACAGAAAACATACATCATATTCAACCAAACACAAAAAACAAACAAAAATTGAATTGATATTTAAAAAAAAAAAAAAGTCAAATCAATTAAAAAATAGCTCAAAAAATCAATCAATAAATTTTCCATACTTTTGTGGCAAAGATGCAGGAGATTTCTGGGATCCCTTAGGTTTCTGACCAATTCCACTTCCGACCACCTTCTCCGGCCCCACCTTACTAAGATCCGACCCAACATTGTTAGATTTTTGCAGTTGAAGTGCAGTTCTTCGAACCTCGGAAACCGATAGCGCGAACTTCTGATTACGGATCCGAGTAACCGGCTTCGGGTTAGCTCGTTCCGGGGTTGCGACAGCAGGACCGACGGCTTCCGGGTTGATGATACTCTTCTTGTTTGGAGTAGTGAGCAATGGCTTCTTTGACTTGAAGGGGATCATCAATGGCTGTTCAGAGGACTCCATTGATGGAGTAATAAGCAAGAAATTGAAGAAATTTGAGAGATTTGAGGAGAGGGAAAGAGGAGAGAGAATGAGTGGGAGAAAAAATGGAGGGAGATTGGGGAGTATAAGAGGGAGATGAGGGGAGTAGGGTTTTATGGCGGGAAGGAGGTTTGCCGCCAAATGAAGCTTTTTTCGCGGGGAATTTTGTGGGCTTTTTAATGGGCTTATGTTGTGTGCCCTAGCCCAAATTGTTGGGTTGGATGATTGGATGTGAAAACTGAAAAGAGGTGTGAGACTTAAAAGTTAGTTGATCTATTTTTATGGGCTTTTTGGGTAGTTAAATTGTGTGATGGGACTTATGGATAATGGATTAATGGATGTTTGGTCCAAATTGTAATGTTGTGTTGGATATTTGAATTTTTGTTGATTGAAACTTGGAAAAAAGGAGTCCAAAATTCCAAATAACTTAACCTAGAAGGCAATATTTTTTTTACCATTAAAATGAAAAATGTTCTTATAACCATATCGTGATTGTATGATAAAGTGGCCCGGTCTAAACCTGGTCTGATTGACTTAATTGAGAGATTTAGATGCAATTGTTAATTTACCAAATATAATTATATCACTCATACTGTGTAAAATAGATTGATACTATAAGTTGTATGATTCAACCATATATGTGTTTTCTATCTTAATAATTAGTGATACAATACTAGCTCAACTCTCAATTGAAAGGTAATATGGTATGCTCTAAACTCACATGGTGCGATCAGAAGGAGCTCCGGAGCTTGCAAGTGGTAGAGTTATAGTTTGAGACCACTTAGATAGGTTTGATTTAACAATCTTTTGACGATTTTGGTAATTATAAAAAGCATTCAAAGCTATAGTCATGGCTATGATGTGAGGCCTACAATTGGCCTAAGATATTTGTATTAGTAAATGTATGGTCCAATTGGAAAATACAGCATCTATGCAGCTTTATGAGTGGATTTGTATAGAAGTTATGAATGTGCTTACTTGATTTGTTATTGCCATGGATTGATTGGCAATGAGGATTTAGAGGTTAAAATCTAAAAAGAAAATTGAGCGGCAAATTGGCTTGCAAATCCAAGTATGAAGCAACAATGATTTTGAGTCAGGAGTCACAATATATTTATCTCAAAATGATAATATTAAGCCGCTACTCCATCATGATAATTGGTTTAATCACACAATAATGCTTTTAAATAAATCGGACAATCATCTTCACTAAGAGAAATCAATGAAAGTAGTTGCATTTTAACAATCATAGAAAAAGTTGTACTATAAATTTAATATTTCCATGAAATTAACTCATATTAGCATTGAATATTTGCCTTAGAGAAACAAAATGAAATTCCAAAAGACATGTAAAAACTGAATTTCAAATTTTATTCGGAAATACAATTCGAGCGATCAGCCTACACCATTTTCAATGTTAATCACATAGTGAAAATTTCATACAACAAAGCTTTCCCTAAAAATAATTAAAAACCTTTCATGGCTACAAATGCCTATAACTGAATTTTTTTAAATTGATCATCCCACCAAGTCACCACTACCCGACTAAATATTAAAGTTGATTAATAAATTTAGGCCCAGTAGATTATCTCAACTATTACTCAATAATTCACAATTCTAGCAAAGTCCAATTTGATTTCCTGACATTCTTAAAATAACATTCCTATGATAACGAGATTATAAATCCTATTCTGACTTAAACTCGAAATACTTTAAAATCTCAAACGCATCCATTGTAACAAGACTTGGTGGGGTAAAATCAAAAACTCAAACTCCAATAACACAGTGAATTTGAAAAGCTCTGTAAAACCCCATCCAAGTCTTCCAAATCGGCAAAATACAACAACGTTTTTCCTTTCTTCTGGGTAAAGAACTCTGTAACTAGTATATTTAAGATATTAATATTAAAGGAGAAAGATAAGAAATTACTCAATTTTTTCTTCCAATTAATAAAATACCTTTTTTTTTTTTTTTTTTTGCTGTTTTCTCAATTTCTTCTTCTCAAACCCCCGAAATTCCTTATTCCTTCCACGCAATCCAAACTTCTCTCTTTTCCTTCTTTCTCTCTCCTCTTTTTCTCACCGTTTGCGGAAAAATTCCCCTTTTTCGAGGTCTAATCGGGTGATTTTTGCTGCTCTTTTGCTGTTCGTGTATCAATTGATCATAACAATTTCTGGGTTTTCAGGTAATTTTGTTTTTTTAATTTTTTATTTATGTTTTACAGGAATTTGAAGTTGGGTTTTGTTTAATTTTGAATTTTGGGGGTTGGGATTTCCAGATTATGGTTAATTACTGAGTTGAAGTATTGTTTGATTACCCTTTAATGGGAAAAGTATTTGTTGGGTGTTGAATTGACTGAATTTTTAGCTGTACTTGGAATCATATGATAGTTAATGTTGTTAATTTAATCAAGTTATTGCTAATTGAGTTAAATTTTATTGCATTTTTGTAACCCTTAATTTTAATCACTTGGTTCATCTTCGTTAATTGGATGTGCTATGGAATTTAAAGCCAATTTGTACTAATTTGAATGTGTGTTAATATTTGTTTTGCTATGAAAATACTGAATTATGATACCACGTTTTGATTTATTTTGACTTATGAGATGGAGGATGAAAGTTTTTACAACTTTGATGACTTTGAACATATTGGATTTATATGGGTTATTCAGCAAATGCACTGATTATATTCACCCTAGTGGTTGCATGAAGACTTCAAAACTACAAAATTTGAAAATTTCATGGATTCTTGATAATTGAGCTCATATTAGTTATATTTCGTTATGGGATGCTTCTAGGAGTTCTGGCGGCGAACACTTATAATGTCACTACATTGCTTATCTGTCAATGCTGATAATTTAGATTCATAGCTCATATAGCACAGAACTTGTCAGGGAATCGCGGTGGTTCTCTTTGCCTGAAATTTTCCAACTCTATGTTTTCAGCCCTCTTATACATTATAGTTACTTAGATTCGATTAATGGTGTAGTCAACTCAGCGGGGATACATAGTGCATCTAATTTTAGCTATTGTGGGTTTTGTTGTTGTTTTATGTTTAGTTTTATTGAGTGTGTTAGTGTTGTATCAATCTCAGGACCTTCATTTGATTGTTTGAGCGGGGAATGGACTTACCGTATACAACTACTGCTGTTGCTTGCAAATAATGTCCAATTGGCAAGGGGGTAGAAATGCTTTGAGCATATTTAAGTGGAAAAAACCTGGTGATCCTTCACTATCTATTGGCCTACTCAATGATATTCCTCCTGAGATTGAACTATCCGAATATGGAAGGGTGCCGAGTCCTGGAAGTGAAAGCCCTTCTGGGCTACTTAACGGGGAGAGCCTGAAAGTGGAACCTATTGCTGATTTGGACCTGTTCTTTGAAAGGCTGTATAGCTACTATTGTGAAAAAGGGCTTTGGTGCATCATTGTGAAGTGGATAGTTGAACTCTTGAGTCTTGCTTTTACAATATGCTTTTCAGGGTTTTTCTTACTTTTCGTTGACTGGAATGGTCTCCGCAATGCTAAATGTGGAATCGATGCTGTTGAATCTGGAACTAAGCCCTGTGACCTTGCGATAGAAGCTCTCCATGCGCATCCATTAACCCCACTTACACTTCCCAAGGCAATTATTCTTGGGTACCTGGGTATATTTTCCATATATTGGGTCTTCTGTTTTCTAAGGTTTTTTGCTCAGCTTAAGGAGACTCTTAGGATACGTCACTTTTATTACAACTGGTAAGCTTATATAAGCACAACTTTGTATTTGCTATATTCCCCATTATCTCTTTGGTCTTTCTCGCCCTTTCTCTATTGTGGCAGGGGTATGATGGTGATATGGTGTTGCCTCTTGATTTGCGAGTACACTAATTTAAGAATGACGTTCTTTGCAGTCTCCATGTTACAGATGATGAGTTGAAGACCATGCCATGGCCTTCTATTCTTGAGAAAGTGGTTCGTGTTCAGAATTCACAGAAGCTATGTGTTGTGAAGGATCTGTCAGCTCATGAAATTGTAATGCGATTGATGCGGAAGGAAAATTACTTGATTGGCATGATCAACAAGGGGATTCTTGCTTTCCCTATATCTAAGTGGATCCCTGGTGCTGGTCCAGTTGTCAAGTCTGGCCCTAATAGGGGCCATCAACGCCTCATATTGACAAAAACACTTGAGTGGACCTTGAATTGGTCCATATTACAGAGCATGTTTGACAGGTAATAATTGCTTGACTGTAGTACTTCCTTCGTCCTTTTTTACTTGCAACATTTCTATAGTGTAAATTATTCACATACTCAATTTCAATTACATTTTGTGATTTATGCTTTATTAAAAAAAAAGTCATATGGGTCTTGTTAGATTCATCTCAATGTCTACTTCAATAAATTTAGTTTTATAATTTTTACAAACGCATGACTAAAGATAAGTAAATGGTTGAAGATACATTGGCTAACGTGAAAACAAGAAAAGTTGCAAGTACGGAGTAAAGTATAAGCTGATGAATTGTTTAATTATTTTTTATTTCCAAATTTAGAATGTTGTGTGGAATCCTTGGCTGTTATGTCCGTTCCTCTACCACATCTTGTTCACTTCATTTCATGAGAATTTTTGCTTTTGCTTGCGGTAGAAGGTCACTAGTCCTTCGCAGGTCAATCTTATGCATGAAAGTCCTATCCAATCATGTTTCACTTCTTTGCTTTGGGATTGCTTTCTTTCATGTGCTGAAATCTGTACAAAATGACTAACTTTGTCATTAATCTTTAATTGAAACAAGCTTCTACTAACTGTAGTTAATTCAGACCTGAAAGGTATGGCTGCCTTCATTTGACCCTTGTATTATGTGCTGAGTGTTGCTGGTTAGTTATTTTCTAATAGTTTTTCATGATCTCCTTATTCAAGTAAGGCAACAAGCCTTGATATTTATATTGATCAGTTGTTAATGGATGCACAATAAGCTGAGCTCTTCTTTTATACTGAATATTTTGACTACGTTGATTATATCTTTGTTCGTTGGTTTGAGAAAGCAGTTTGTTTTTGTGAACTATATATCTGTAACGAGACCATGATTTAACTTCTCTGGGATTTCTCTTCATATGTTTCCCTTCTATAAATGTTTCTGCACAAGAGAAGCTTTGGAATTTGATGTTATGTTCATTTAGTGGCTGATACGCTCTTTTATGCCTGCAGAAAATTCTGTATCAGGGAGGAGTTTGTCTCAAATCCTGGTGCTTTGAGGAAAAGACTTGTAGTAGTTGGACTGGCAATGCTTCTCCTTTCTCCATTTTTAGTAATATTCATGCTGGTTTATCTCTTCTTGAGGCACGCTGAACAATTCTATAACCACCCAACAACAGCATCATCTCGAAGATGGTCAAATTTGTCAAAGTGGATGTTTAGGGAATTTAACGAGGCAAGTTTTTTTCACTTTGTTTTATTTTGTTTTTCCTGTGGCATGGTTTTGTTGTATCATTTTGGTATTTAAGTTTGATTGTGTTACTAGTGTTGCACATACTCTCCTGCCCTTTGTTAATTGTTAATTTAGGAAAAGGTTGATTACAAAGGAACATCTTTTCTTATAACTTTCCTAGACTTTCATACCGTATAGGTTAATGTAATATACAAATTTATAGACCCATGATAATAGAAACTTGGCAAGTTTTTGGGGAGTTTTCAAATAGATCAATGTGACAACTAATATACATAACTCCAAAGTACTAACCAAGAAGCAAGGAGAGCATTTTGATTTTTGAAGCAATCCAGAAAAAAATTTAGACATCCATACAATTCATAGTTCCATATGTTTAATAGCTGATGTTTACTACCTGTATTACATTGTACTAGTAAATTTATTATGTAGTATTTTCTTAATTTCCTTTCAGTTTTTTGTTTATTGAATCTGTTCAGGAACATATAAATATTTGAACATACTCCATTGTACAGCAATTTGATATGTCAAATTGTCTATCAAATTATTGTTGGATCTATACTCTATACTGATCTAAGATATTATACTGGTTGGCGTTATTAGCAATAATGTGGTTACAGAATTGCAGATTGTGCAGCACATGGATTGTGCTATGCTCTACCCTAAATGGATGGCGCCTCAGCTCCTAGGCATACTTTTTTATATACTTGTGGGGAGGAAAATCCCTTTACAAATTTTCACTTTCATTTCCACTAGGAATTTGGCATGAAAAATAAAAGCTAGTAAATCAAATTTCCTTTCTCTTCCCTTCATATCTATTTAAGAACCAAACATTGGAAAATAAAATCTCTTTTCTTTCCCTTCTCTTCCTTTTGTTTTCCCTTCACTTCATTTCTCTTTGTTTGCTTTACTAATATTGAAATAGAAGGGGGGTCTAAGGCTAAGGGCGATAAATAAAGCAATAACAACAACAACAACAACAAAGCCTTGGTCCCAAGACGATTTGGGGTCGGCTAACATGAATCGTCATAAGGAACCATTTGATATAGAAAAAGGGATGTAACAAGATAATCAGTTGAGAGAGTTTTAAAAGAGAACCAAGAATATAATTCAAGAAAATTTTAAAGGAGTGGTAAAAACATGGGAGTAATTAATATAAAGGTTTGAGAAAACACTAGCTAGGGAAATCAATAAAGCTCATAAAACACAAATTGAGTAATATAATAAAAGTAAATAATTAGATAAAATAAACAAAAGTATGTATATAATCATGACATGTTGTTGACGTGAATTTTCCCCCTCCACACCGCCCTATCCAACACCATATTTTCCTCAGTCCCCAAAGCACTCATATCACTCTCAATCACCCTCTTCCAAGTTTTCTTACGTCTTCCCCTATTCCTCGCGATCCCAACACTTTGCAACTCTGCGGACCTCCTTACTAGAGCCTCACTTGGTCTCCTTTTTACATGGTCAAACCACCTTAAGCGATTCCCCCTCATCTTGTACTCAATCAGTGTAACCCCCTACTTTCTTCTTGTATCTCATTCCTCTACCAATCCTATATTATAGTAAATTTGCATGAAGTTGGGATCTATGACAAATAATGTGCCTGTACAACATTATTGAATGTTATAACACTTTTAGCTTTAGCTTCTAATTCATTTGCCATTGGGCTATATATAGCTACAATGTACATCCTATAAAGTAAAACTCAAGAACAAAATTGCAGAAAATGCAGTACTGAATTCTGATATAGCATAGTCATTGGGATGCAATTATAGCTTTTCATCTGTTGACATAGATTTTTCCAACAGCAGTCTTCGAGCCTTTGGTGTCCTGAGCCTTATTTTATCTCCATGTTCTCTCCGTACCTACAGGGAAGATTTGATCTATGGCTTTGTGGCCCAATATAATGGTCCTGTTAAAGATTATCTTGTCAGGAAGTGGCAGTCCTACTGTGTTGGTGGTTGGTTGGGCTATAATGGCAAAATGGAATCTAGCTTGCAGAAATATTCATGCAAGGATTGTTGCGTGCTAGGGTAACCTAAATATATCCTAGTTGGCTTAATTCGAATGAGTTTGTGCCTCACAATTTTTTTTAGGTTGACACAATTATTAAGGTTAGAATATGGGAGGGGTATTGGAAGTGATATGTGCTTTCTAAAACGAGGGGAAAATGGTAATGTAAGTAGACTCAAAAAAGCTGAAGAGACTATAGGCCTGTGATAATGTACAAAAGTTTGACATATTCATGCCTGCCACTTCCAAAAGTTCAATTATCGTAGTGCCGCGTGAGGACGTAACATTCAGCATATTTCTTTTCAGTTGCGTTTAATATATGCCAAAATTACATTCTGTTTGTCATGGCTGGCTCATTGGTAGCAATAGGAGTATTGAGAATATACCTGTAGGAGCTCTTGTGAGTTTAGTTTGAAAATAGAATTAATGAGCTTTTCTGTCTGTAATGTCTGTAGGCACTAGGCAGTGTTAATCACACTAGAAGGGATTACTGGTTAGGAGCTTATATCAACTTGCAGTTGCTACATGCAACTATGCTAGTGACATGGAGGTTGCTTGCTTGGTGGTTTTACGGTTTAATGACTTAAGGACTGCAAATCATCCGCTTAGGAGTTTTTAAGGTCTTCTGATGATTTAGAAATCTGTGATTAAGTAGTGAAATCTCAAGATGCCATACTTAACTGTGTAGAAAACGAACACCCTTTGTGTAGCAGTTGAACGGTTGAGATATGAGAACCTGTTCTTGAACTTATTTCTGTTCATCATGTACGAATTAGCCATTAACTATATTTTTCATTTTGTTTCAAGGAATGGGTAGGGTTGGGGGTTGTGATTTTATGGTGTTAACATATTTGGAGATCAAATGTAAACTATTTAGGTATAGAAAAAGGTGTATTAGAAAGTTGATTTACTCCAATGCCCTAGCTGCATTGAGGTGATTTAGAAACTAATGAGTATAGTGAAATGTAAAATAATGTTTTATCGAACACCTGAAATGTTCTGCATAATATTAAGATGATGTACCCATAAAATTTTCTGTACCCCTATTCCTTGATGTTGTCATTGACTTTTTATCCCCCTGCATTGTAGGTGGAACACTTCTTTAGACACCGCATAAACAGCAGTGTCATACATGCTTCAGATTACTTGAAACAATTTCCATCTCCCATAATTTCAGTTGTTGCTAAATTCATCTCATTCATATCTGGAGGCTTTGCTGCGGTGCTGATCATTATTGCTTTGCTGGATGAATCTTTGCTGGAGGGCCATGTAATTTCTTCTTCTTTTTTTGCACCTTTTGAATTCACCACAGAAAATGGACCCTATGTATGTTGATACAGTGGCTAACAATCTATTATAATGCCTTTTTGTTGTAATTCTTGAAGATATTTGGCCGTAATTTGTTTTGGTATGTTGCTGTATTTGGAGCAATTACGCATATCAGCCGGGATGCTGTGACAGATGAGCTTCTAGTTCTTGACCCCGAGGGCACAATGTCCTTGGTGGTTCAGCACACTCATCACATGCCAAAGAGATGGCGTGGTAAAGAAAATACAGAGACGGTCAGGATGGAGTTTGAAACTTTATTTCAGGTAATTTCATAGGCTGGAAACCTGATGCTGTTTAAGTTGTTTAATCTTTGGCTAACTAATTAGCATTGATTACAAATGCTTAATAAATTATGTATTTTTGCAGTATACAGCAATGACGTGGCTGGAGGAGATGGCCTCTATATTTCTAACTCCTTATTTGCTTATATATGTTGTGCCAAAGGTTATTAATTTTCCATTTGAATTAAATCACTCGTTTCTTACTTGGTTGAGTGACTTTAAGCTTATGCTGTGTCTTTACTTCAGAAAGTGGATGACATTCTGCAGTTCATCTCTGAATTTACGGTATACATAGATGGAGTTGGTGATGTTTGCAGGTTTGTGTATTAACAGCTTATGTTTCGTTTGACCTTTTGTGAAATGCTACCTCCTGTTTTTTTACCCAGTGTATCTCATTCTTCTTGCAGCTTTAGTGCCTTTGATTTTCAAAAGCATGGCAACGGCAATTATGCTTCTCCATACAATTCACTTCCCACCCAGAGGAGCTCCCAAGGAAAGATGGAAAAATCTTTTCTGAGGCATGAACTTCTCTAGACTTGCACTCATTTTCATGCTATTTTTGTTGTTGTTGTTGTTGATGTTGTTAACCTATTTAAGTTGTCTTTTCTGTCTACAGCTTTCAAACCAGCTATCCCTATTGGCAATCAGATGCTCAAGGGATGCATTTTCTAACCACTCTCAGAGCATTCCGGAATGAAAAGTTGAGAAGGCCTAATCCTGGATATGGGCATTCACCACCCAGAAGATGGCAACAGAGTCCAAGTTTGATAGATCATAACTCCAGAAACAGCCACTTCAGAAGAGAATCCCCTTACAACAGTCCTGCACCGGGTTATCATTTGGGCTCTCTGTGGCTTATCGAAACTGATCCTAAAACTCACCCTTATCTTCTTGATTGGTTTTATGTGTCCGGGGCTCGTCATGTTATTGGTACTAATGATGTCCCATCAGTTTCTATGGACATTGATAATGAGCAAAGCAAAGAAATCTGGAAGCCATCCTTAAATATTGAAGCCAGTCATGGAGAAAGTTGGCCTAATTTCTTTGAGAATCGGTCAAAGAGCCATCTAGAAGCTTCCACGTCATCTCCAGTCTTTCTGGAAGACCAAAGTGTTCTGCGGCATCATGACTCAAGCAACATGTTGCCGTCTGCTAGGAGCCACTGGTGGGACCGTGGTGGGCCCAGCAGTGCGGAGCCTCAACAAGCAAGCTTTCTTGAGCCTCCTGAGTTTCAGCACCATGGCGGGCCCGAACAAGGCAGCTTTCTTGAGCCTCCTCTGTTCAGATACAATGGCGGGCCCCAACAAGCCAGCTTTCTTGAGCCTCCTGAATTTAACCGTCACAATGGCAGTGATTACTACGGAAGCCATTCAGAGAGGAGCGTAGATGAGCACGATCAACCATTGGATTGGGGCAACTACCACCAGTTGTCTCGAACGACCGATCCTGTTGAATTTGGTACCAGTGGTGGCGATTTTAAGCTCCATTTTGATGATGTCTATAAACCTTCAGAACCTCCTACCATAAATATAGACTCTAGAGACTTAGCCCCTGATACATATCAAGTGAACTAATTCTTGATCCCCTACACGGAATCGTTGTTTTTTCATTTTCATTTCTTGGGTTCTTTTTGGTACATAATCTTAGGGCTATTTTCTCCTTTTTGTTTGGTGCAAGGAGAGCAGAAGATCGTAATTCTTTGTTGTACATAATTCATGGCTTAAAAAAAAAAAAGTTGCATTTAGAATTGACCTTGCCTCTCTTTCTAGAATTGTACAAAGAAAAACTTGCATTTTAGGTTGCTCATAATCCTTGTCTTGTTTGTAAGTATGCAATTGCTGTTAGCTAATTAATAAATTAAGAGGTGAATTGGTTATATTGGTTCAACTACATACCTTGTACATTCAAATATTCAATGTCATTCATGATGTTATTCACTTCTTTTATACTCGTAGCAAGTCAGCAACCACACCAATGATATAAAATTATACCATGTCATCCTGTAGAATGACATTAAACATATAATTTTCCTTTATTTAATTTTTCATATAAAAATAAAAATATACACAGTAATTTTATTTATTTATTTTTTTCCACCTAAAATTAGTCTAAACTAGTCAAGTTAGGTTTTATCGGTTCTGATCCTAAATTAATTAGTCCAATCTCCGATCTCGAATTTCAAATTCTCCCTCTGTATTTTATTACTTGCCCCACTTTTTGTGGTCGTATTCTATTACTTGCTCCATTTTTTTTTTATTGAAAACCTTTTACAATATTTACTACTTCCTCCATTCTTTATTAGTTGATCCGCTTTGATTTTTACACTATTCACCACCTATCATTTGACCGGTTTTTGTGAATAATAGGTAAAGAAAAACATTTTCATGTGGGATGTTTTTGAATTCGTCTCAATAAGTACTATCATAATATATAACTTTTATAATTTTTATTTATGGAGAATTAAAGTTATTGATCGTTAAAGTTTTGTATTAACAAACGTGATAAAAGAAATAAGTCAAGTAGAAAAGAACAAAGGAATTATTTTTTTTCCTCCTAGCGAACCCCCTTAACTATCATACTTTTAATAATAAAATACAAAGGGAGTATTTGTTAACCAGTCCAATCTCCGGTCTTGAATTTGAAAAATTTGGTCATGAGTCCACTCCGGTCTTGGACTATACGGACTGACCCACCAGGAGGTTTACTAAAACAACTCTAACTGACAGTACTTTCGAAATTAATAAACAAGTATTGGCATGCATTTGGCAAGCTCATTTCCCTGATCATTTTCATCCATTGAAGAGAGGAAAATGAGAAGAGCAAGCTTCACAATTCTGTCTCTCCCCAAACTAAAACCCATCACAGCAACAACAACACTCATTTCTCGAGCTTATGCTTTTCGGCTAATTTCTAAGCCGTACTCTCACAATTTTGGGATAAATTGCGTGAACGAAGCTGCTCAACTTGAGGAACAAGGTGAGGAAATTGAAAAGATCCAATCTTTTGCTATTCAAGGTTTAAATCATCTGCAAAAATGCTATGATTCTCATAATTCTGATTGTACTTATTCTTCTTTTATAGCTTTAAGAATTTTGGGTTCTACTAATAATAGATTATACAAGTATTATGATGCTTTAACCTATCTTAATAGGGTTGATAACATTTTGAACAAGTACAAGAAATTCAGGGCTGAATCTCTATTTTATTATGGCCCACCCTTATGTAATCAAACTTTAAATGAGATCCTTTATGATGTTCAAGTTGAATTGGTACTGATATGGGTAGTAGAAAGAATGTTTTTGAGGATTTGAAAAGGTTAGTGGAGTTGAAGGAGTATAGAGTGAGTGATAGATTGGAAAGGATTGGTGATACATATTATGAGAAGGAAGTAAATTGGCGGTTATCAAGCTTTTACTTTTGATAAAACTTATTTTGAGGAATTATGTGAGAATGAAGGGAGGTGTGAAGGTTTTTTAATAGAAGAAATGGATGAACTTGTTATGTTTTACAGGGACTTGGCAGAAGTGTGTGTTGAGAATTCAAACTTAAAGGAAGCGTTGTCATATCGTTTGAAAGCATTGGAGACTTTGGAGATGTCCACCAAGGTCGATAATTTTAGGGATATCGAGGTAGAGGCTGCTATTGATAAGCGGCTTCTTTCTGTTATGTATGCTGTAAGCCTGTAAGTGAGGAGGATGAGAAGGCACTTTCCTACAAGGAGTCCGCTTGGAAAGTTCTTAGGAGCATAGAAAATAGCTCTCATTTCGTTCATGCTGAATATAATGCTGTTAATATGCTTATCACTCTAGGGTGTTATAAGGATGCTTACAACATGGTGAGGGACATTTTTTACAGTCATCCGGCTGAACCGGCTCTTGCTTTTGAAAAGCTGGATAATGGCTCGGATCAAATGCTCGTTGGAATTGGTAGGCCTTCATTCGTTATTAACAAAATAAAAATGAAAGATGAACTTAAGGCAAGAGGAATAGAAGATGAAATTAAGGCAAGAGGAATACATGATGTGATTATGGGTGTCATATACATTATGCAGGCCAAAGCTAGTACAGAAAATTATTACTACGTAGAGATGTATCTAGATGAAGCTTCTTGTTTTCTCAAAAACATCTTAAAAGTTGAAGCCATTAGAAGTTTCTGCAGGATACTCAGAGATATCTATGCTATATAAGGAAACAACAGCAATCTCCTTGTTGAAGAGAGCCCATGTTTTGCTTCAGAAAATGCCTGAAAAACAGCAGTATTCTGAAGGAATTGTCTCTGCTAGGATTGGTTGGTTACACTTATTTGCAGGCGAGGCTACACAGGCTATTCCATACTTGGACAATGCCTCTGTAAATCTGAAAGACATCGTTGGCCCCTATCATTACGAAGTTGGTTTTGTCTATAACAACTTGGGGGTGGCTTATTTGGAATTGGGAAAACCGCAAACAGCAGCACTGATGTTTCTTGTTGCAAAGGGTATCATGGATGTTTCACTTGGCCCTAACCATGCTTGCTCGAGCCAATTCAAAACCTAACAAAGGCATATGTTGCCATGGGAAGGTACAATTATTTTTTGCAATATGATGATTATGGTCCAACTGAATACTGCTTGCCATTTTATGGTTCCTCGTCTCCTTACTTTGTCAACTTTCTGTGCTTATTGTGGTCAAAATGTAATTTCTTTTGCAATATTTACCGCTGCTGAATCTAAGACATTAGCGTATGTTACTTATCCTGAGTCTTAGTTGCATATTAGGAACCAAAAATGACTTGCATATTTGATGAATCAATAATCACATCAGCAGTGAGTGTAGAATCAAGTGACCACATGTTCAGTCAATGTGCAATATTGCTCATCTTTTTACCTTTGTAGGCCCAAAAATGGTGTAGAAGTATTCTGTTTTTCCCATTTTTCAGGATATTGATTCATGGCTAATCCTTTATTTTTTTTGTTCTCCGATTTCTTATTGAGAGAGTTAACTGTTTCATTTTCATCCCACCCCCAGTGTAAATCATTTTGTTTTGTAGAGCTTTTATAGAATCTCGCTAGTCATTGTTGAAAGATTGACAAGGATTAGATGATCCGTAAGCCCGTGAGATGTATAAGACTCTGTAATATATATATATGAAACTAGACTTTATAATATATAGATCTAGGAAATTTTGTATTCTGTAAACATTTACATAAAAGAAATTTATGGCATGTGGTGTAGCATGTTCCTCAACCATGTCCAATGAGAAAGTGAGCAGATGCAAGTGGTGTAGCATGTTCTGAATTTTGCTGGTTTTAAGTGTAAAAGTGGTGTTCTGATTTGAATTCTGGAAATTGTTTCCCCCCTTTTGAATTTCATAGACTGTTTGTTGAATTGCAGTTGTCTCCCTGCAACCGAACTCCGTTCAAAAGTAATGCAAAGCGCAAAAAATGAGCTTAGAGAAGCACACAGAATTCTGAAGCACCTAAAGACTGAAGCAGGCTCCTCATCCACAGAACTTCCAGTAAAAGCCTTGCCCTTGCCTCACAATAGCAAGCCTAGCGCCATCTTACAACTGAATCCCTGTTATAATCATCCTATATGTTCTCGGGTTGATGTCAGAAAAATACGTGTTTCATTTCCAGGGAACTAGGTCGCCTGACTCTATTTTTTCTTATGTATAAGTGTGTGGAACACTTGACATCTACCCGTGGGCTGTGTATGTACTCACAAATGTAAGTATTGAGGGAAGGCCTGATTATGCGTTTGTGCTCACAGATGAGTTTGCTGTCGTTTTAACAAATTGGCAAACAAATTTACTTGAAATGTGTATGTGAAAAGTCGTGTTTTAAATTAAGTAATATTTTTCATCATTGTCTCTATACCTTTGAAACGTCTGAGATGTGGATACATACATGCCCATGTGTAAAAATTAATCCTAGTGCTCATTGTCACACAAACAAATTTTGGGCAATTAGTCTTTGATAAGACATTACTCGGCAATGAGTTCCTGGAGGAGCAAAGTGTTCTGCGGCATCATGACTCCAGCACCATGCTGCCTTCAGGTGGGATTTGCTGTACATAATTCTAAGCTGTACATAATTCATGGCTTAAAAAAAAGGTTGTATTTAGAATAGACCTTAAAATTTGCATGTTTAGGGTGTACAATATCTGGATCTTGTTTGTACCGTTGTATGTATGTATTTGCTGCTAGCAAAGAAAATAAGAGGTAGATTTATCATATTGCTTCATAAACATTGAACGTTCATGGTTCAAGTATAGAAAGTCATCAATCCAATCTAATAATACGTTGATTAAGGGTAATAGCATATTTGCATTTGTGATAGATTGCTAATTTCTAAAAGGTCTCCCATAAATCTGAGTTAAGATTACACATCTTGCTTGATAATTAATTTGAGTAGTTAGGTGTGCCCACATACTCAACAATAACCCTAGAATACTCCGATGTACCCAAGACCTAGAGCTTGGAAAACTATAACTTAAGACCACATGCACAATAATTCCTCGCCTTTCCTCCCAACTTATTATTTTTTGGTTGAAAAAAATATATAAATTTTGCATATGTTTCTTATGTACGGAGTATTTTATGGAATGGAAGTAACAATCTTATGGAACGAAATAATAGAAATCATTCTCATTTAAGTTTTGTTCTCACCTAAATGAGTGTTTTTCTTATAATATTTTCTATATAATACTTCGTATATTCATTAGTGGTTGCTAAACTTTAGACCCCGGATCTTGTTCTCTAATTAGTTCAAGTCTGATTCGGTCCGGTTTCGAACACTGCACAAGGCGCACACTCGCACAGCCTACTACACACCACCACACGACACTAATACGAAGTATACTAGTATAGTCTTCAATAGTGGGGTTTTGCAAGGGTTTAAGCTAGAGAAGATCATTCTTAATTGTGCAAGTTTCCCTCTTTGTTCTTCTGTTCCTCAATCAATTATTCAAGCTGCTCACCAAAATGAGAAGGGCTTCAATCAAACTCCTCTCTTTCTCAAAACCCAGATCAATATCTCGCAACTTAACCACCCAAATCTGTTCAACCCTAGTTTCAACTGATCAATCATGTACCCAGTTGAACTCTTGCTCCAATTCCAAGGGTTTACTCTTTTTCACCCCAAAAACCCACCAATTCCAGAAAACCCCATCTCAAAATTTCAACACCCAAGTTGAAATTCACTCTAAATTGCCTTCTAGGCAGAGGAAAATCAAAGAAAGATCGCAAATTGAGAATGATTTCGAGGCGGCGAAGACGGCTGAAGATATGCTTGAGGCTTTCAAAGAAATGGAGGCGAATTTTGATGAGAAGGATCTTGGTTTAGCTTGCTTGAAAATTGGTCTTAAACTTGACCAAGAAGGTGAGGATCCTGAAAAAGTTTTACCTTATGCTATTAGAGCTTTGGCTGTTTTTGATAGTGAAAATCAAATTTCTTTACCTATTGCTATGACTTTACAGCTTTTGGGTTCTACTAGTTATTGCTTGAATAAGTTTAATGATGCTTTAGGGTATCTTAATAGGGCTAATAAGATCTTGGGTAGGTTAGAGGAAGAGGGTAGTTTTCGAGCCGAGGATTTGAAATCTATTTTACATGCTGTTCAGCTTGAATTGGCTAATACTAAGACTGCAATGGGTAGAAGAGAGGAGGCATTGGGGAATCTGAGGCATTCAGTGGAGATTAAAGAGTTTTTGATGGGTGAAGATAGGAAAGAAGTTGGTAATGCTTATAGGGACTTGGCGGAAGCGTGTGTTGCCATTTTGAACTTTAAGGAAGGCTTGCCGTATTGTTTGAAAGCGTTGGAGTTACACATAAAATTGTTGGGGGAGAATTCGGTAGAGGTTGCTCATGATAGGCGGCTTCTTGGAGTAATTCACACTGGGATGGAGGAGTATGAGAAGGCATTAGAGCAGAATCAGTTATCTCAGAAAGTTCTGAAGAATTGGGGTCGAAGCTCTGATTTGCTTCGTGCTGAGATCGATGCTGCTAATATGCATATTGCTCTTGGGAGGTTTGAGGCAGCTATAAACACGTTGAAGGGGGTTGTTCAGCAGACAGAAAAGGATAGTGAGCATCGGGCTCTTATTTTTATTACAATGGCCAAAGCGTTGGTGAGTCAAGAGAAGTTTGCTGATGCAAAGAGGTGTCTAGAGATTGCTTCCGGTATACTAGACAAAAAGGAAAAGTTGAAACCCTTAGATGTATCTGAGGCTTATATGGAGATATCTATGCAATATGAGACAATGAATGAATTTGAAACTGCAGTATCCTTGTTGAAGAGAGCACATGCTTTGCTTGAAAAGCTGCCTCAAGAACAGCATTCTGAAGGAAGTGTGTCTGCTAGGATTGGTTGGTTACTCTTATTGACGGGTAAGGTTACACAGGCTATTCCTTATTTGGAGAGTGCTGCTGAAACTTTGAAAGAAAGCTTTGGCCCCAAGCATTTCGGAGTTGGATATATCTATAACAACTTAGGGGCAGCTTATTTGGAGCTGGAAAGACCACAGTCAGCAGCACAGATGTTTGCTGTTGCAAAGGAAATCATGGATGTCTCACTTGGTCCTCATCATGTTGACTCTATTGAGGCATGTCAAAACCTCTCAAAAGCATATGCTTCCATGGAAAGGTACATGAATATTTGTAGTTTATAAGTTTACTATATCTAAGTGAACATCAAATTTATCTTTGGAATTGTTTAGAAGAACTGCCATCGTTCACATTTTGTTCTCTCCTTTGCAAAAGTTTTTGAGTTCTAATTTGAGGCATTCTAGTATGTTATCCAATCCTAGCACTTCATAGCTGTTAGTTACATATTAGGCACCTAAAAATGCCAATGAAAATTAAAATTATCAGTGACATTAGGAATGAATAATGAGTCTAAAGTCAAGTAGCAAGGGAATATCTTTCTAGTTTCATGATATAGGCATATTGCTTCATGGATACCTTTTTCTTGTTCTTCAAAATGTTTCTCAGATTAATCTATTTATTTTTAAAGATCTATTATGTCTTTAGAGTAACCTAATTTACTTACACTCCTTGTCACTTACTAGTCACTTGTGAAAGGACAAGAATTGGTGGTATGTATGGGACTTTTAAATTTGAATAATGCAACTAGGAGCTATTGCAAATGGTGTACCATGCTCCTATACCTCTTCACAGTTGAAAGTGAACCTTATCTCAAGTTAATATGATTTTACTAGAGAGTAGAGTTGATAAAAAGGGGGCTGGTCTAATTCACGAAGTATTTTGGCTCCAAACTGTGATCAACTGACCATACCTGAATGCATGTGTAGACCATTTGGCCTTTTACCCTAGCCAATTTGGGTCAAAGTTAGAAAATTTTTGGCTTTTAAAAATGGTCTAGGCAGTCCTTTTCTACCTGTGTCCTGAACCATGATCAGCTTTACTTGATTTAGTCTTTAAAGAATTCTCTCTTGTCATGAACTCATGATGTGCTGCAAAAGTGCAAAACTGTAGTGCTAATTCTTAATGTAGATGTCTTGTGGTGCATACATTGAAACTGTACTTCTTGAGGACAGCTGTCGCTCAATGAGTGGAATGCTACAAATGGGTGTACATAATTGTCAAATGCTATTGCTTTGTTACTCACCTTTGTTAGGCATTAAATAGTTTATTTGTACTGGTTTATGTGAAGCTATTCAGGTTCCCAACCTGTCAACAGATGAAACTTCTTTGTATTTGAAATTTTCTGCCTTTCATATATAGCATTTGTTGAATTGCAGTTATGCCCTTGCAATAGAATTCCAGCAAAAAGCAGTTGATGCTTGGGGGGGTCACGGGAAAAATGCAGAAGATGAGCTTAGGGAAGCATGCAGAATTCTGGAGCAGCTGAAGATCAAAGCACTAGGTGGCTTCTCATCCAAAGTGCTCCCAACAAAGGCCTTGCCCTTGCCTCAGAATAGCAATCCTACCAGGATAGAAAGAAGATGAGGACAGAAAGAAGACAACCATGCTCTTGTGGAAGGTACATTCAGCAGTTGTTTCTGGGGAGTGCACTTCTTGCCATATTTTTTATGTGCTGTTTTTGTTTCTATTTAAATATTGGGTAAGACAAGGGGGTAAGAGAGAGGGGGGGGGGGGGGGGTTTCTGGTGACGGTGGTAGGTTTTGAAATTCGGATGATATGCTAGATATGTTTGCTTGCTTTGCTCCAGTTTTTGTTTTGCTTTTGGTTTTCTATATGAGTTCATTATGATTCTTTGGAAAGTGTATATGTCTGCATCTTAGCTTTTGTTATAGCATTAGGTGTGATCTTCAACTGCGATGTTGTAATTGAAATAGTTATAAGGGATAAGGGAAGGAAGAAGGTATAGAACAAGAAACAGAGGAGCCTGAGAAGGGAGATTTTGAATTCAGAGGAAAGAGTGAAAGAAAGGATCGAGAAGTAATAGAACTTAGAGAAGTGAAATGTTGGACCTAAATAATTTAAACTTGGTTCAATGCCATCCTATAGTTGATAATGAGGAATGAAAGATTCCCTAACATTGAATTCGGAGATAATAATGTAATAAGGTAGTAAAAAACTAGAGACAACCAATTGACCATCAATTAATGGTGTACAATGAGCAAGGGAAGCATATGGTTCGGATATGGGTCATTGTCAATCAATTTTTCCATCTACCGATTGCAGAGATACAAGCAACTAGGAAGAATATTCCTAAATGCCGGAGGAAAGGCTGATGATACAAGCAGATTAGAGAAAACAAGTGAATGGGGAAGAATACTCTTATAAATTTAAATGATGAGCAAAAAGGAAAGAGGGAGATGGAGGGGGTGAGGAGAGAAATGAGCTGAGGTATTGAAGTATGGAGTGATGTATAAAAGAACGAGAAAGATTAAATGTGAATATGAGAAGAGTGATGTGTAAGAGAGTGAGAAAGAATAAATATGAATATGAGAGCTCTTTGGCAAAAATGAGACAACCAAATCACCAATTGTTGTATAATAAAAAACGAGTGTGCCAAAATGTCAAATTTGGAGAGCAGAGTGAATGGAGGAGTGAAATAATATAACTTAGGAAACATAGGTGTTTGACAAAATTTAGTTAAACTTGGTTTAATATCATCCTATAGTTGAAAATGAGGAATGAAATGAGCCTAAATTGAATTCAAAGGTGATAGACTGATAGTGAAATGAGATAGCTAATGCTAGAGAGAGTAGAGACAACCAATTGACCGTCAACCTACGGTAGACAATGAGGGTGTGAAGCAATTCGTATATGGATCAATCAAATTTTTAACTACCTACGATAAAATACAGACAACTACAAAGAATATTTCTAAAACATGGAAAGTCGAAAATCATAATCACGAGCCATTTAATACTCGAATCTCCATGCATATTGTTAGCTGGTTGATGCATGTGTAGTCTAACATAGGTTCAAGGAATACATTTAACTTTTAACTTAACACTTTAGAAAATTACTACTGCTTGTTTACTCATCTACATTCAATACCTATACTTCTATTTTTGTTTGGTGTTAAATATCGTACTTTTAAATCTTCTCACATTCTGTATATGTTTATTAGGTTGTGAATATTTTTCAGTCAGTCATTTACCGCAATCATTGTTAACAAATATTCAAGTTTTTATTGTTCAGAGCCTTTTTTTTTTTTTTTTTTTTTTTTTAATAAATATTCTGTCATTTGTTGTCTATACATATTGATAATGTCTGATTTTAATCACGTCTTATGGGGTTAAGTAGAGCTTCAATATCGAGACTTTGAAAGATGCAAGTGTTTATATTGTTTGGTACTTTACAAGTCATTGGGTATAATTTATACTCGTTTAACTAATTTTTAATGTCGTTTAATAATGTTATACTTATGTTAATCTATAGTCACATTAATCGTTCATGATATTGTGTAGTACCTCACGCGATTGTAATATTTTTCAAGTCTAATGTGCTGCATAAGAATATTGCATCAATTTCTGTAGTAAATGGAATTATTACTAATGTTGTGATATCATGTAGGTGGTGGAGATGGTTTGCAAAGTTAAAGAGGAACTACGAATGTCTTAGCAAAAGCTTTTGAGGGGTTTGAATATCAACGAGGAAGCTGCGACTTTGAAGGTTGTGATCTTTGGTTGATCGGCTTTAGTCGGTTTTAAGGGATACATTAGTGGTTCCTCTTGGAACTTGGCACAAAAGAATTTTTGCAAACCTGTATCAAAATTAAGCATGAAAGTACATTTAATGGAGAAAGAGAAAAGTTTACGAAAAATCCCTTCGCATTTTTTAGATATATTTTTTTTCTTTGGTGCAAGCATTTTTTTAGATATATCATTAAGGTATTACTTGTATTTGCTTCCTTCTAATTGTTTTGTGCTCCTTAGTGCTAACAAAGGCAAGAATGGCAATAAAGGTTTGGTTTGAGTTGAAGCTAAAGTGAGTAGAGGACCGAGTGCATCTTGGTGCATAGCTCCTATGCGTTTTGGAAACACATAGGAGGGTAAAATAGTCATTTGACATTTATAAAGGTTTTTTTTTTTCATTTTTTTTTATTTTTTTTTTATGGATACAATGGTATTTTTTGTATACTATTATGCATGTGTATTATACCATTATGTATGTTTAGCAATTTACTAGATTATACGCTGTTTTAGTATTACTCTTATATCACACAGTGGTATAATATTTGATATACAATTTACATATAAAATTTAGGAAATTTTGTCTAAAACTATTCTAAAGATAAGGTCATTGGTGAACAACTACCCGTTTTTTTTTTTAATTTGTTTAGATCTACTCGAAAGTTATGAAACGTTTGGGTGGCACTATCCAGTAACGTTGTTCGTCTAATTAAAAAGTTATTGGGGCCCACTTTTTCACTTTTCCCACTTAATTAACTCCCCCATCTACCTTCTCTCCTCTCTCCTCCCTAATTAATTTTTCCTCCATTCTCACTCAAAAAATCCAAGAGAAGATAATCAAGCAATTGAACGCAAATTCTCAGTAATTCAGGTAATGTTTCACACTCTTTTAATTCATTGTTTGTTGTATTTGTCTACAAATTTTAATTGAATGCAATTAACACAATTAAGGTTTAAATTAGTGATTTAGATTAGGGTTTATGGGTTCAAATAAATTTTGGGGTTTTGATTTCTAAGGTTTGGGGGTTTAATTGAGTTAAGGGTTTTGGTTATTTTGACTTTGAGATTGAATTCAATTGCTTATTAATTACTAATTGGCCATTGTAATTGGTAGGATGTCTAATTCTTCATACCACTGTAATTGGTATGATGTTTAATTATTAATTGGGGATGTTTAGAAAATTAATTAAGGAGCAGAGAAGATAGCCGGGGAATTAATTAGGTGGGAAAAGTGAAAAAATGGCCCCAGTAACGTCGTAATTGAACGGAAAACATTACTGGGTAGTGCTACCCAAACGTTTTGTAACTTCCGGGTAGTTCTAAACAAATAAAAAAAAAAACGGGTCGTTGTTCACAAATGACCCTATCTTTAGGGTAGTTTTAGACAAAATTTCCCAAAATTTACATACTTATTTGTACCATTAGAAAAAATATTTATACCACTACAACATTTAATGGTACTATTTACCTATTTGATGGTACTTTATACCTATGTTAATATTTACAACTTAGCTATCTTATTTATTTTCCACTTTAAAGGAAAGAAATTGAACTTTGTTTTGTTTTGAGAGCCACAAGGGCAGGTGATGAGAATTGATCTCAAGATCACCTGAAACCGGGAGGGGAGCTCTAATCACATGAGCTATCCCTCACTCTCAACTTCTATACTTTCTACATTCAAACTAACGACCACTAAGTCAAGTTAACCCCCTCGCCCTTCCGCGATATATAACCACATAAGTAGGTGCATAATTGCTTAACACTTCATATTTTGCCATGAGTTGTGTTTGATGCTTAGTACTTGCTATTACCACTATAAAATTCATATCAATATATTTCGATAACAATTGGATAAAAACAAATTTATTCCCCAACCTCCTTGCTTTAATAAACAAGGATACATAATATTAATAATACTGTTATCAATAATTCTGCTATTAATTGCAGTTTTCATATAATTCTAGCCTTAAGGTTTAATCTTAAAACCAAAGTCTTCAAGTATAGCATGTCTCTCCCCGTCATGACCTGTGTAAACCTTAAAGAAATCTTTATACTTAAATGCCTTAAAGAGAGGAGGATTGATTTCTGCTTGAACAAGCTCCTTAGCTGGCTCCACTATGCATTCATATGATGGATTAATGAAGAAAGCAGCACTTGTTCGCGCCTCAGTGGCATTGCTCACTCTGTGCACCGCAGCTTTCAGCTCCCCATTGCTTACAACCTACACCGAATTATACAACGAATCCTGTAAATAATATGCTACTAAAATTTAAGCATATGAAGCTTATCTTCACTATGTTGTATAGAAACAAATATAAGGGTGTATGCAATTGTACCTCGAGTTGATTGCCAACGAAGACAACAAATGCATCAGGAACAGTATCAACACTCATCCATTGGCCATTCTTGAAAAGTTCAAGGCCGGGAACATGAAGAGGCACAGCTTGAAGAATGGTTATAAGGTTGGGATCCGAATGCTTAGTTAATCCAAGAGTTAAACTTGGATTAGAGCATGGTGGGTAATGATTAACAGTCAAGATATTATCTGCACTTAGCTCACTTGCAAAGTACCCTTTTTCTAGCCCAATTCCCTCTGATATGCACTCTAAAATCCTTGCACCTAGATCCTTCAATTCTGTAACATATGCTCCTACAATCTCCCTGTAAACATTTAAGCACTCATGTAAATTCATTAATAGTTCTCTCATTCATCAACTTTGCTAACAAAAAAATATACTCCGTATTATCATAAATTATAATGTGGAAATGATATTTTTTTTTATTTACTTGTAATTCGTGACTTAAGATAATGATGATTAAATATTGTTTTTGAAAAACTTTAGAAAGGAAAGAGTGACAATTGTAAAAAAATGAGAAGGTTGAATGCCTGTAATTTTCAGGATTTTGAGGCCAAAACTTAATGCATTCCTCCAAAGGGCTACAATGGTGCTTCAAAACATCCCTCCAGTAGTGAAACTTTTCGGTGTTAAAGTTGTAGCTGCTTGAGTATATTCTGCAAAACTGATTTAAGTCCTCTTCCATGTTTATTTTTGATTTTTCTTCTGGTGGCAATTCAAAAACTTCTTTGAACACTTTCAATGCTTCATCAATTAAGTCTTTTGAAACCCCATGATTTATCACCTAATCCCAAAAAATAATGGCAATCAAAATTAATTCTGTTTGCTTCTTATAATTAACCCACAAACGAAAAATAGCTTAAGTATTGATAATCAACATCAAAGTATGAACCTGAAATAAACCAAACTCTTGGATAGCCTTCATAATATGCTGGGATGAATTCTCTTCTTGAAGATCAATGATGGGAACATCAACTTTCCCAGAAATAGCTGCATGCAAAACAAAAAATACGAGTTACACAAAACTAACACTTATACATGTACACCGAGGGTACGAGTTTATCCAAAAAAATAGGGAAATTTTCTTTGTTAACGCCCAACTTTCTCTTTGGTAACTTGCAAAAATTTCAATTCTCTTTGATAATCTTGTATAATTAATTTTTATCACTTATAACATTAATGATTAATTTTTATTAAAATTTTAACAATAGTTAGAGTTATTTGGTTAATTTAATCATTTTTAATAATAAAATTATTTTAAAAAATATTTTTTTTTTAAAAAACCCAACCCTCCCCACCCCCGCCCCCGCCCCGATCGGCGACCCCCTCCCATTTCCCCACTCAACGCCCCACCGACGACCCTGACCCCACCCCAAACCTCCCCGAAAACGGGCCCCCCTCCCCAACTACCCCCCTCCCTTGTGTGTCGACCTCAAATAGGGTTTAGGGTTTTTGGGCCGGCAAACAAGGGGGCCGGTTTTCAGGTGGTTTGGGGTGGGGTCAGCAGTGGGGTGTTGGGTAGGGGAAATGGGAGGTGGGGGTGGGGGAAAGAGTGGAGGTAGGGGCGGGGAGGCTGGGCGTCGCTGGCCGAGGGTGGGGTGTCTGGCCGTCGACAAGGGGAAGGGGCTGCTGGTGGCTGGGTGGGGTGGGGGAGGGGTTTGGGCTTTTTTAAAAAAAATTATTTTATAATATTTAATTATTCCAAAAAATAAAAAAACTAACTATAGTTAAGGATTTTTATTAAAATAATACTTATCAATGGTGATCAATAACACAATGTTACTAATTATAATGAAAATATTTTATTTTTACCAAAGAGAAAAAGAAAAACTTAAGTGTTATCAAAGAGAATTTCACAAAAAATTATATACCATGTATCACACATAAGTCAATTCAGAGGGTGACTTGATTTATTGACTTTTATGTACGTATTGTAATATGGGGTGACTAAACAAGTTGCAGACTATATTTTCATAGTGTACAGAATAACAAATCATTATCATTATTTGTTAAATATTTGTACTAAAGCAACAAACTTACGTGGTCTTCTTTCAGGTGGAAACACATAGTTTTCCACAGTTTTTCCATTTGCAGTAAAGCAATCTGAGAGGAGGTTAGCCATCAGTAATATGTAGGTGGAATTTATATAAACTGTTTGTGCAGTGGTGCAACTCTTAGATGTCACACATTTATATATAACATGCATGTAAGATGTTAAGGAGTATGCATGTCTATCTATTATCTTTTATTTTTACACAAATGTCTATCCAATATCAAAGATGATTTTTTTTCCCTATTGCATACTTACAAAATCAATATCTATACGGATTTCGTTCACACTTGTATATGATATATTGTTATATGAATCCTTATGGATATGGATTTATTTCCTATAGAAATACAATCCCTCTTGATACATATACAACCCTTCTTGATACATATGAATTCTTAAGGTTTTGCTCCTTTAGAGTTATTTTCAGTCAAGTTCAGTTCATTTCATTTAAGTTCAATTCAGCCCAATTCAGCTTAATATAGCTAAAAATAAATCATAAATTTAAAACGGTAAAATGAGACTTTTATTTAGGGATAAGTTTTTTGGGTGAATTGAAATAATGGAGGGAGTCATTTTTGTTCCACTTCCCCAATTCTATAGATATTGCAACATTTGGACTTTTATTAGTTACATATCACCCATGATCATTTACTTACTTATAAGAAAAAGAAATACATAGTCATGTGATTGGTGTGAGATCTTGTTAGATTTCTCTCGATATATGTACTTTTAAAATATCAGCATTTATAGCTATATACTGGGTAATTCTCGACAAATGCTTGATTTATACTAGTTAAGTAATACTTAGCTTCATCTGTTTTTTTTAGTTGACGCGTTTTTTTTAATCATGTTTACCAACGCACAAGTGCAACAATTAATAATTCTAAATATCAATAAGTTAAACATGTAAAGAGCTGATGTTATATGAAAGTATTGAAACAATTTTAACTAGCTTAGATCTCACATAACGATATTTTAAAAAATATTAATTTTTTATAATTTTTTGGTCAAATGCGTAGAAATAATATCAAGATATATTCTTAATATTATGTTGCTAATATATTTCTCAATCAAATGATATCTTTGACTTATATATGCATATGTTGCATGTAGAATATTTTTTATTATTGCGTAAATCAAATCTCATTCTTATGTACATATATTATCCTCTTAATATGGGTATTATCTTCCCCTTCTTTATACACATACTAGATGGAAGCCCGTGCGATGCACGGTTTTTTCATCTAAGATTTTAAATTATTTGATTTATTGTATTTAATAATTTCAGACAAAATTACAAAAGTTTAATATTTTTTTTACTATAATTTATAATAAATTTATTAAATATAAATAAATTGTAAATATGATATTTTTTCCGTTATATAAAATCTTTAATGTAAAATGATAAATTTTTAATAATTTAAATCCTAAATCATTATTCATTGTTTACCATATCTTTTATTTCGATAGAATCACCAACCTCTTCCACAACCAATCTACTACATCAATGGATAAATTGAACCGTGAAATGTTAGCCAAACTGAAATTGATATAAATTAAATCTTTACATTTATATAAAATAAATCAATATATTTACCAATAAAAGAAAAATTGTTGCGATATAAAATCAAATCTATGCATTGGAATTTTTTCATCATCTCCAAAAATAACCAAAGTCATTCATATATTAAGTATACAACATCTAATCGTATGCCATTACATAAACAAATAGTCGATAAGTATCCTAAATAAATAAAATGTAACTAATAATTACAAATATAAATTTAAACGTAAGATTTTAAAAATTAGCCGGACATTTATGACCTAAAACTAACACAAAATTACTAACACAAAATTCTCTTGATGTGGTTTTGTATTGATACGAAATTTTATTTGTGTCGTATGATGTGTTAAATCTACATGTAAAAAAACATAAAGTAAATAAAACAAAAACATATAATCATTAAGTATCCCAAATTAATACAATGTAAGTAATAATTAGAAATACTAATTTAAACATAGGATTTTAAAAATTAAGCTAAAAATTACCCGGCCATTAATGACCAAAAATTAACACAAAATTACTAACACAAAATTCGCTTGATAGGGTTTTTTATTGATACGAAATTTTGTTTGTGTCGTATGATGTGTCAATTTATAATGGTAGGTATCACAAATTTTAATTTAATTATAATTAACGAATAATTTGTATTTCTTATCATAAATACTATCAAAATTTATCTTATAATGATAGGTATCAAACTTTATTATAATCGTTTATCATTTAAATATTTCTTAGTATATTTTTTTTGGATTTCTTATACTCGTAGTATTGAATTAATAAATTTATATTTTTCTATATTTTTAATTTATTTTTTTTCATTAACATAATTTAATTCGTGGATTATAATCTACGTGGCATTAAAATTTTAGATACATAAAATCTAATTCGTTTCTTTTATCTAGGTGGCGACTTAATTTTTTAATTCAAAAATAAAATACAAATCTTTCTTCTTATTAGTCGAAATAAGTATATCTCTTACGTGGCGCTCCGAATGCTCTCCAAAAATGCCTACTTTATATATATATATATATATATATATATATATATATATATATATATATATATATATATATATATATATATATATATATATATATATATATATATATTAGTTTAGTGCCCGTACAATGCCCAGATGGTTGATAAAATTTTAAGATAATATTTTTACTTGAATGTTAAATACGGTCAAGTAATTCGTTTTGATAATATAGGTATTTAGACATACGATATCATATGGGGTGTACTTTTTGTAATTTTGTTTGTAAATAGATATCTATGTTATTGTTGACTTGAAATTATTTTTATTGAACTTAAATTATATTCACTAAAATGAAAGTATTTTTACCAGACTAAAATTATTTTACGATTAAAACTTATTTTTACTTATTCTCTAATATTTTTTAAATAAATTAAATAACAATGCATTTTGTATGCAGCTAACCATACCTTTTGGCCGGTCAAAGTAACCCCTATAAAATTGACCGAGTAACCCTTGTAGTAATAACTAAGTAACCTCTAACACTGATTAAGTAACCCCTAGATAACACTGATTGAGTAACCACTATAAAAATGACCAAGTAACCCATATAGCATTAATGAAGTAACTCTTGTAATAGTTGGTGACACGGTTTGGCTTACTACGTATAAAATTTTGTGATTAAATATATTATAAATGGATCTTAGTCTAAAGAACTTTTTAAAACGAATTTGATGATGGAAATAGAATTGAGTTATAGGATATTTATTAAAAGTTATGATTAATTTTGTATATATGAAATATTAGAATTTTTTCGATAATAAAACTCTATACAACAATTTTATCTTAAAAAATCTATCTAAAAATAGCTTACTTAGTATCATATGTGTCACAATAATACCTATTTATTTCCTACGTGGCGCAACACTTGGCGAAAAAGTGGAATGCCAAGTGTCGCTGTCTCATAGCCTGGCTGCTGGACCGGTTTTATTTATTAGTGATGTGATATGATATGATACCCTCTTGAATGAAATCCCATTATCTTTTTTTTCTTTGAGAAAACCGACATGAATTATTATTATTAAACAGAATCAAGCTCCGCCAAAGTCATTAAGATTTGGGGAAAAGGACCGTAACACACAAATTCATCACAACCCCTAGTATCCCACCTTGCCACTAAATGGGCTACAGTGTTCCCGCCTCTTTTTGAGGAAGTCAAGATATTTCTGGCAGTTGTGTTTCCAATGCCCTTTCTTCTTGCAGTAAAAGCATTCACTTTCACTCGTAGGCTTGGGCTTTGGATTTGCCTTGGGCTTTGCAATAGCCTTGGCAGCTTTCTTGCCCTTGCTCTTGGCACTTGCCCCTTCTTCTTAAACCCCTTTCCTTTTTGGACCATAAGAACCTCTTTCTTAACGTCCTTGGGATTTGCTTCTCTACACTAACCAACATAGCATTAACTCATTCATGCTTTTCTCAACATCAGACATATTGAAGTTCATGATAAACTGGTTAAAGGACTCTGGAAGTGAGTGGAGAATGATGTCCGTAGCCATTTCATTACTGTATGGGTGCCCCAGTTTCTCCATATTTTGAATTAGGTTAATCATTTTGAAAACACGATCATGAACTGTAGCACCCTTCTCCATAATAAAATCCAAAATCTCTCGATGGAGCTCGTACCTTTCAACTAAAGCCTGTTTCTTAAACAAGGCTTTGAGTTCTTGCATGATAGTGTATGCATCATGATCCTCAAAACGTTTTTGAAGGCCAGGCTCCATAGTAGCAATCATTAAACAAGTGATAGGCACAACCCTATCAAGAGTCTCCTAATGCCTACGCTTCTGAGCCTCAGTAGCTTTTTCAGGAAAAGGTGCAGGCAATGAGGTGTCAATGACATTCTCTCTACCTTCAGATTTCAGAACAAGTCTCAGCATTCTTTCCCAGTTGGAAAAGTTATCCCCTGTCAAACTATCCTTCTCAAGGAATGGTCGAAGATTGTAAATGTTGTTGTCATTATTACGGCTACCATCTACGACAGAATAAGGCAAAGTTTTAATAATTATGTTTAATATAACTATAATGTACCATAAACGAATTAAATAGGTTACTTTAAAGCACTATATTCAATATTAAATGATCCCATTTGAATTTAAGTGATTCCAAGATCCTTTAATTGTGTAATAGTTGACTGGACTGAGGCCCTACCATCAAGTATTACATTTTCAAGGTGAGTAAACTCTTTACTGATTATAACTCTTGTAACTCTTGGTTGAATAATTAACCATCACATGTTTAATTAATTATTACCCTTTGCTTCAAGGTTCTAAACGCTTTAGGTAACCTTGTTGAGCACAACCAACTAAATGTGTAGAACGTGATCTACCCTAAATTACCTAAGATAACAAGTGACACCCTGCAGAGGCAGACCCATCACTCATGATCGGATAGGGTTGTTTGGTATCTAATTGGGAAAACAATCTCAATATTACCGGGACCTAGATTTATTATGTTGTGATTATTTAGTGAACTCTTGCGCATTATCACAAACATCAATGAAATCTAACATGCATGATCTACTAATGCATAAATAAAACATGACATAGTATGGCCCCTTAGTTCTAAGAAACCAAGAATTGAAAAAACTCCCACTTGAACCTTCATGGATCTCCATCCACCTTGTTCCTTTGGGCCTTCATTTCATGGCTTCTTTGGACTAAACTATTTAAATAACTAAACTATTTACTTTAAATGAAAGTTACAAAAATACTTAACGGTACGCAGACCGTACTTAGATTACAAAAATACGTCACGATGTGCAAATCTTTAGGATCTACATGCCATACTAGTCTATATATAGCAACATAATATTATATATTATAAAAAGTACCATATAATAAATTCACTCAGCATGCTTGTCTAAACTACAACATCAAATGTTCATAATTAAGTTAACGCATTTCCGAAAATATCTCATATTTTTAATCATAATTAGATAATATCATATATTATTCATTGCAATCTATGAAATATCATATATTTTAAATATGGCATGAGATAGAATCAAATCTTATTCTAATATGGAAAGATAAATCATATTTATTTTCCATGATTATCCTAACTAATTTAGGAGATTTTATCCTAATTACTAGCCAATCGAATAATTTTAAAATCAATAATTTTCTAATCTAATTATGGGATAATAATATTATTTAAATCAATTATTATCCTTTTGGAATATGCTCAAAATATTCTAACTGATTTTATCCAAAATTAACCACTTTAATTATGGATAATCACAAATAACAACTTATTTATGGATATTTATCAAATTAGTCAACTTTTGAAAAATTTGATTTTATCCTAAAATTAAAACTAATTTTATCTTAAAATAAAAATCTGATTTTATCTCAAAAGGTTTTTTAAAACAATTTTTTTTTTTTTTTGAAAATGGTGCCACGCATGGCCACCGTGGTTGGCTAACTGAAGCTAGCCACGGTGGCTGACTGCTTTACGCACCACTTCCGCAAGGGCAGCAGCGAGTAGCAACACCTGCTGTGGCTGCAGGCCACCGTGCATGGCCAACCTAGGCTAGCCACGGTGGCTGGCTGCGTTTAGCAGCCACTGCCACGCAAGGCAACAACAACAACAACAGCGGCAGCTGTGGCAGCAGCTGTGCAACGCTTGCACGCTGTTGTCCAGCCACCACGGACCACCTTTCCTCTCCCCTCCTTCTTGGACTGTCACCGGTCGGCTTCCACCATGGTTGCGCCACCCAGTCATGGCTGTCGGCCACTTTTAAATTAAAATTTATAATTATTATATTTTTTTATATAAATTCCTAATTTAATTAAAAACAACCTTTGCTAAAATTAAATTAAAACAGTCCAATTATTAAAATTAAATCCCATTCAATTCTAATAATTAAGGTTCTTCATAAAATTAACCCAATTTAATTCTAATTTTTAAAATCAAATCGGTGATCATACACTAAACATTTTTATGCATAAATCAATCTAATAAAAATTATGAAACATGAATCAAATCGACTTAACTAAAAAACAAGCACAAAATCAAAATTTTAGGGCTTTAAAATTCGAAAAATTCAAAAATTAGGGTTAGGGTGTTCGAAAATTTTGAACAATTTAGGGCTAAAATTCGGTCCTCTTCATGGCTATTTTGAGCATCATTAAATCACATTTAATCAATTCCAAAAGTTAAATCACATTTAATATGATAATTGAACCATAATTAAATTAATTTCTCCCTCTTAATTGATTATAAAATTATGAACATGGACCTTAAATAATCGTATTATTATAATCAAGCGTGTTCATGCAAGAGGCTAACTGATACCACTGTGATTCTTAGGTACTATAAGCACAATTCCATGAATCACATTCATACGCACCTAAATCAGGATCGTATGTATAACACACAAGAATATAGAATTATACCTTTGAAGTGTGAATTCCACGTAGCTATTTGATCAACAAATCAGGGAGAGAATAGAGCCCCAAGCGTGACTCCTCTACTTGGTCCACGGGATTTGAACAAGCGTCCACCAATACTAGATTGGTTGAGTGAAGGGGAAAACCACGATCACTACCTTTGACGGACAACCGACCACCACGATGAACCACCACCACCTTGCACACGCCGGCGCCGAGAGGGGAGGAGAGAGCCGTGAGAGAGAGAGAGTTTGAGAGGGCTAGGTTTCGTGTTTGCTAATTAGGGTTTCACAAAATAACATTGTCCTCACGGAAAAACCTAGGCACCTAGTCTACTTATAATCCTATTATAAGTAGACTAGGTTAGGAAGCCCATAAACCTCTAACACCTCCATATAGCCGGCCACCTAGGGGATGAGGCTCATCATGGGCCTCGTCCTCTAATGCTCAATCTAGGCCCTTTGTGTGACCTTATAGGATCCGTCCAATTGGATTTCGGCCTATTTTACTAGCCTAAAGATCGTTAGTACCTCTAGCTATGATACAATGACGACCCAAATGGACGAACTTAATTATCTCCATAATTTGATCCATTTATATATTTAGTAATTGCACTTAACGAAGACATAAATCCTTCACCAGCCTCCCACAGAAGTAGCAGAAATCGCCGAACTTCTCATATTTGAAACCAATCCACTTCAAACTCGACGGACTGGTAGCAATACTTATCTCTCTACGCAACAACTTCGTTATATCCATCCACACCTTGACTCTCATAACTTCATCCCAACCCGATGGATCCGACTCATCGAACTCCATATAACCGCCTAACACATCACCAATTTCACGAGCAAAAGAAGCAGTACGCTTCCCAAAAGGCACATCCAATAGTCTAATACAGAAGGGGGCTTTGTCAAAAATTACTTCCGAAGGCTGTTCATTTTCTTCAAAGATATTACATCACATTGTCAATAATTCTCCAAAGACTTTTCAATGGGTTTCAGCAATAGGTTTTGTTGATCAAACCCCCAAGGTTTCCCTTCAAGCACTCTATTTTTATCTTCCTCATTGAAAAATTGGAAAACGAACAGGTTAATATCAATCGATCGAATCATCACATTGTCAATAATTCTCCAAAGACTTTTCAAAACACGTTTCATAGCTTCAATGTTATAGGGTTTTTTGGTCAGCATCTTTCCCACTAAAGATAATTCAAGTTTGAATTTTGACAATTCATCTCCATCCTCTACCCTATTCTCCCCATCATATTCTCTTCATCAGTAAGTTTTAGTTTCTCCCAATCCTTCACTAAATCATCAGCCATCATTCACGAATTTATACAGGCAGAAAAGCGTACCACTTGAAGTTTGTGTTGCGCTATTGAGTATTTCGATTACTGATTGAGAAGTGTTGAAAGGAATATATAAATTCTTCTATTTTTTATTTTTACTACTTTCAAAAATTTTCAATTCACGCTTGCTAATTTATTATTTCAGCCACGGATATATTTATTTATCAACCTGTAAAATTTTTATATATAGATATTGATATTACATCAAACTAAGGAAGGGGAAGACAACACGTCAACACCCTGACACCCATATGAAGAGCCCGGGTTATTATGTACATTAAAATGGGATTTGATTAATAATAACGGAAGATAT
The DNA here is from genome assembly GCF_001683475.1 of Chenopodium quinoa. Lineage (NCBI taxonomy): Eukaryota > Viridiplantae > Streptophyta > Magnoliopsida > Caryophyllales > Amaranthaceae > Chenopodium > Chenopodium quinoa. The sequence goes on along the minus strand of NW_018743212.1, from coordinate 2,183,376 downwards.
TCTACAGGTAAGATATGCATAAGTAAAAGATATCATACGATTGAGGAATATATTAGCAAAATAATATCAAAAATATATCTTAATTTTTAATGTATATCTAACCACGTAAAATAATATCTAATATCATATCATATCATATTATATCACTAATAAATAAAGCCGATCTCGCAGTCAGGCCACGAGACAACGACACTTCGCATTCCACTTTTTCGTCAAATGTCGCGCCACGTAGGAGATAAATTGGTATTATTGTGACACATATAATGCTAAGTGAACAATTTTTGGATAGACTTTCTTAAGATAAAATTGTTATATAGAGTTTTATTATCGATAAAATTCTAATATTTCATATATACAAAGTCAATCATAACTTTTAATAAATATCCTATAACTCAATTTTGTTTCCATCATCAAATTCGTTTTAAAAAGTTCTTTAAAATAAGATCCATTTATAATATATTTGATCACAAACTTTTATACGTAGCTGGCCAAATCGTGTCACCAACTATTACAATATTAGAGTTACTTCTTTAGTGCTATAGGGGTTACTTGGTAAGCGTTATAGTGGTTACCCAATCATGTTATAGATAGGGGTTACTTAGTCAGTGTTAGTGGTTACTCAGTTAGTATTACAGGGGTTACTCGATCAATTTTATAGGGGTTACTTTGTCCAGCCAGATGGTGTGGTTAGCCGCATACAAAACACATTGTTATTTAATTTATTTAAAAGATATTAGAGAATCAGTTAAATAAGGTTTTATTAGTAAAATAATTTTGATTTGATAAAAATACTTTCAGTTCAGTAAAAATAATTTAAATTAAATAAGAATAATTTCAAGTCCATAATAACATAGATATGATACGTATGTCTAAATATCCTGTATTATCAAAAGAGATTACAGATCGTATTATTGAACATTCAATCCAAAAAGTTTATCCTAAAATTTTATCAACAATCCGGGCATCAACATAGATATCTACTTACAAACAAAAGTACAAAAATTACACTATTATATGATATTGTAAGTCTAAATATCCAACATTATCAAATGGGATTAGATGACCATATTTCACATTCAAGTAAAATTACAAAAAGTACACTATTATATAAATAAGCGATATGATATCGTATGTCTAAATATTTTACATTATCAAAAGGGGTTATATGATCGTATTTATCATTCAAGCTAAAAAGTTTAGGACAATCCGGGCATCGCCTAGGCACAAAACTAGTCACTAATAAATAAAGTCGGTCTCGCAGCTAGGTCACGAGACAACGACACTTATTATATAAATAATTTCAAGTCTATAAAAACATAGATATCGATTTACAAACAAAACTACAAAAAGTACAATTATTATATAAATAAGCGATATGATATTGTATGTCTAAATATCTAGCATTATTAAAAGGGATTATATGACTGTATTAAACATTCAAACCAAAACATTTATCAACAATCTGAGCATCGCCTAGGCACAAAACTAGTATATATATATAAAGGGAGTTTTTTCCCGAGTTTTTAGAGAGCCACGTAGGATTTAATTTTCTTAACGCGTCATGTAAGATTATAAATTTTAATTATAGCCAATTAAATAAGAGATTTTTAAATTCATTTAGAATTAAATAATTAAATGACACATAAGCCAAATTGGCGAATGAGATTTTAAAGTTTAAATTAATTAAATATACAATATTATCTTTTGAGATTAGGAATTTTATCTTAATGTGTAACAAATGAGAGGAAATTTACAACTTATTTTAAAATAAATTTATTAAATAATATACTACGTACAGAAATAAAAAAAAACAAAAATTTTCTTAAAAAAAAAATTATTTTAAAAAATACAAACAAACCGTGCAATGCACGGACTTCATCTAGAAAACTTATATTATGGAACACTAAGCGTTTAAGACCTTAATGATTTGATTGAAAATCATGTTTTATATAGATACTTCGTAATTACTGTATTTTTTTTATACGACCCCTATTCAATTTATAGTTTTTTTTTTTTTATTTCATGATAATTCTGATGCAATCTTGATTAATTCTTTTAGGAGGGAATTGAAATTTATGAAGGAAAAAACTGATTTAGTAAATGACAAAAGCTAACGAACGCCTTGGCGGTGTTAAATAAGATAACTAAAAGTAGAAATATTAAAATAAAATAAACATTAATTACACCAATCGACACATAATTTTGACATGCATTCCTAAATTAATACGATCAGTACCACTTTAGGTAATAATTTAAATACTTATCTAATGCCCCAAGAATGTTTGTTAGCAAGATTTTTATAGTAAATTAAATTTTTATTTTGTAAATTAGATTGTTACAAATGTTTATTTGATATTAACGATAATATTAATAAAAAAAAAAATTCAGTCAATATACTTATTTATTAAAAGTTGTGCAACACCTGTTTCAAAAAAAAAAAAAAGTTGTGCAACACCTACAACAGGAATATGATTCTAACTATTGTTAGGGTCTTAGGGATGTTAACAACTTAACAAGGTGAATATTAGAATGTTTAAAATTCATACTTGTATATCAAATTAAAATTGACCAAAATTTTGTACGAGTTACTCGTAAATATTTATAATCCATTAAATAAATTTAGGAACATAGGCAATGTATATAGGTCAACTAATTACAATAAATCAGCTCTTTAAACTTGAATAATTAGCAAATAGCAATACCTTTGTATTTGACTTAAAAGTTGAAAAAAAGGGATGACCTAGTTAGTGTGTAGTTGGGGGGGGGGGAGGGAGTTCATATGCCCTGTGACTTTGAGGTCACAATCCTCCATGAACTACATTTGTTTGAGATAGACCTGATCAATGGGCGGGTCGAGACATAAAAAATATGCCCATTTCGCGGGTTGGGTCAGGATAGCCCTGGCCTAGTTTCGGGCCAAAAATTCCATGCCCAAACCCGTCCAAAATAGCCGGGCCAAAAAGTGAGCTAAAATAGCATAAAAATGCAATCCCAAGCCCGCCCAAAAAAATTTAAAAAATTCGGGATGGGATGGGCCGGGCCCGAAAAAGCTGGCCAAAACCCGCCCAAATTCGGGTCGGGCTAGCTTTGATCAGCTCTAGTTTGAGAGTAGTAGGCTTCCCTATTTCCCTTACCTTCCGTCTCTATTTTCAAAGCATCAACCTACATATCTAAGCTAACTAGTATCTGTGATAAGTGTTGCTTCAATAGGGTCCTCTATCTTACTAAGCAAGAAAAAGTACTACTCATAACTTCATAACTCTAGTATTTTGACATTACTTACTGGAATAATCATAACAACATAACTTTAATCTATAATGTATCTCAATAACAATATCTCTACTTTAACTTATATTTTTTGTGCGACAAAAACAATTAAAGTAGGTACAACCAACATTTTATGATGAAGGTGGTATAATTTTGGCATTGATGATTATTAGATCTTAAAATCATAAGTTTCGAGTATAGCATCTCTATCCCCATCATGGCCAGTGTGGATGTCAAAATAGTCCTTGTATCGAAATGCTTTATAAAGTGGACCACAATCTTCTGCTTCAGAAAGAGCTTTAGCTGGCTTAACAATGCACTCCATCGATGGACTGACGAAGAACACTGCAGTTGTTCGCGCGTTGTTTGAGTTTGTCACGACTCGATGCACCACCCCTTTCATCTTCCCATTGCTAACAACCTGCCTCAAGGTGCACGTCATTTAATAATAATCACGTATGCTATTTACTTATAAATTACATATTTACTTATAAATTACAAATTTACAAGGTGCTTGGTACGAGGAATAGGGTACTAGTAGAAGTGTAGAACAATTTAATAATTTTATCATTAGGAACTATATTTATTACCTCAAGTTGATTGCCCACAAAGACTAGAAATGCATTAGGAGCCGTCTCAAAACCAAACCATTGCTCATCCTTAAAGAGTTGGAGCCCCGGAATATCGGCAGGTGCTTGAACTATATTTATAAGGGTCGGATCTTTGTGCTTGGGTAGCCCTATGGTCAAGCTTGGATCAGGGCATATCGGATAGTGATTTATAGTTAAGATGTTGTCTTCTGTTAGTTCATTTGCAAAAAAATCTTTTTCTAACCCAAGTCCTTCAGATATATTCTCTAAAATCTTCATTCCCATGCCCTTCAAGGCAACAACATATGCCCCAACTATCTCCCTGAAAATTTAAGCATGAGAGTAAAATACGAGTATACGACTCGTTAAAGTTGTTTAAGTTGTACGTATTTAGATCAAAAAAGGACTATGTACTCTGTATTCAATTGGTAGACTTTAGTATTGAGGTTTATGTACTTATACTTTTAAAAGAAGCCAACACGTCTATTTTAATTAAACGAATGTAGACAAGCCGACGTGCCCATATATGTCACATCTCGGTTCATATTTAAATATGTGTTAAAATTAATCTTTAGTAGTGATCTGATTGATTACCTATAATTTTTGGGATTTTGAGGCCAAAATTTGATGCATTCCTCCAAAGGGTTGCAATTGTGCCTCAAAACATCCCTCCAAAAGTGAAATTCCTCGGTATCATAGTTGTAGCTGCTCGAATAAATTCTGCAAATATTTTTTAAATCCTCTTTCATGTTTATTTTCGATCTTTCCTCTGGAGGTAAATTAAATACTTCCTTGAACACGTTCATTGCATTATTCATTAACTCGCTAGAAATTCCATGGTTTATCACCTATTTTGAGAGAAGGAAAATAAAGAAATTAAAAAATTATCCTTAGGATCAAATTATTAATAATAACATGTAGCTATACAATTGTCACATAATTAATATCGTGATGTATGCACCTGAAATAATCCCAAATCTTGGCTTGCTTTCATAATGTGCTGGATTGAATTCTTTTCATCATTTAGATCAATTATTGGAATTTCTATTTTGCCTGCATGACCTGAAAATAATATATATAGAAGGATTCTCAACTATAAGTTTCTGCATGCTTGTCTTAATAATGCTAAGTTTAGTTCACCTAATTAACTTATTACTTACCTCAAATTTCATATCAAAGCAGATAAAAAAGTTCAGATTAGATCAAAATAGAAAGAAAAAAAAAAGTTATTTATCGTTTAATATCTTAAGCTCTGTAATGTAAAAATTCTATATAAACTACATATATGTAAAACATACATTTATACAATATAAAGCAAATTTGTGTAACCAATGGATGGTCATACATTATAGAGATAATAAAAAGAGAGTATGTATTATGAGTGATTAATTGAGTATATCATAGGTATTTTCCTTGATTGAATTTTAGTTGATTGAATTAATTATTTTGGTTGATTAACCTTCATTTTTTTTTCTATTTTATTTATATGGTTAATCAAACATTTTATTTATTTTTTTTCTCAAAAATGTAATGAAGTATAATTGGAAATTTTCATTAAGTAGTTGATTTTTATTCAAATCGTGAAGGAGGGACATAAAAGAAATTAATATTTGGACAATAAATTCTTAAATTGTAGGTAAATAATTTGTCACCTTGATTAATGATTGTATGTGAAGTTGAAATTTGATTGATTGCAATGTTTTTTTTTCCTCCTTAATTCTTAATAATTTTTTTATATAATTTAAAAAAACAATTTTAATATTAAGTTATGAGGAGTATTTATGTCTTTTTAGGTGGACACCAAGTCCCCCCACACTCATATAATAGAGATATAATACAATGTTGATTAAAAAATAAAAAAAGTCAATATTATGAATTTTTATATTAATACCTATAAAACAACATGTTTCATGATAAACTTGATTTTAATATATACATTAGTAAAAAAATAAAAATTATGATCAAAATTAGTGCTTCGTATATGAATAGTAAAAATAAATCAAACGTGACAATTAAACTGGGTCATAGGTAGCCTGTTTTGTTCGTCTTATTTTCACTTATTTTGGGTTTAATAAGTTCAAATAAGTTTAGTTTAGGAAAAATAAGTTTTGATAGGGGTTACCAAGTTCAATTATAATAAGTTTTAATAAATTCTAATAAAATCAGATAAGCTAAGCTAAGTTAAGATAAGTAGGTGAATAGAATACACTTGTAGTAACTTATTTAGGCCCTGTTTACTCCACCTTATTTTTGCTGAATTAAATATTCTTTATTTTTTTTATATATTTTTTTTTTATTGAAGTGAAATTATTTTTAATGAAATAATTTTGTTTTTTTTTTTTTTTACTGATTCTCTGTTATATTTTTTCATTAAAGTTATTGATTTTTACTAAACCGAAATTAACTTTGCTGAAATAAAATAGTTTTATTGAACTCAAATTATTTTTACTGCTGAAGTTAACCGATATTATACTAAGTAATTCCGAGTAACTTGATTGTATGAACTTTAATTAATTTGAATCTATCTAAAATTATTTATATATGCATTTATCCGACTTATTTGATAAAAAATAATTCACAACAAAGTTAAAAATTACACATCTATGATCTATCTTGTATCACTCTTTTTAGTTAAAGGACGGCTATATACGAGTTTCTCGTTTTCTTATGAGAGTAATCTCTAATTGGCTTGTCTATCAATTTGAAATGAGAGAGAGCATAATTCTAAATAAATAAATACAAGAAAAGAACATCCATGAGTATTGTTTATTTTTCATTTAATCTTAAAATGAAAAGCAAAAACTAACTTTGAGTTAATTGGCTACACAGAACACCCACACAGCCGCATGGGTATATATAAAAAATTTCAGTCAATACATATGGTACTAACACTACAACCTCACTCATTTAATTTTTATTTGCTAACTACTAGCAAACAAGCACATCTTTAGTTTTTTTTACAACAAGAAGCACATCAAATTTTATTTTACTTTGAGGTACATTAATTAAAAGAAAAGTTGAAAAGAAGATCTCGGGCCAAGTTTGGTGAAAGCCAACTGAAGAAGCAGCACAACATGAAACATATATAAATTATGAAGTTTATACTAACCCGTTCTTTTTTCAGGCGGAAGCACATACTTTTGAGGAATTTCTCTATTTGCAATAATAACGCCAGTTGAGAGGAGGTTCGCCATAATTAGTATAGCTGCAATTTATGATGAGAAAATGAATTAGCCATTTTGCCCCCCTCTTTATAGTACTGTACAACTTTAGGTGCAACTTTTTTGCTAAGAAATAATTGTTTTTATAGAAATTTCAAAATATTTGTAAATTAAAGATATTGTACAATCTTGAATGATTATTGCCATATAAAAGTATGTATTTAATTTGAGTGTTATCTTGATTGATTATATCCATAAGACCATAAAGGAATATCTTGATTTTAACCAAAAAATAAAAAATAAAAAATTAAAGGAATATCTTGATTGATTTAGTTTTAACATACTATTCTGGGCTTAGGGCCCAAACAATGCCACGTGCTATTAAAGTTTCTAGAATTTGATTTTTTACGTTTAATTCAAGATTCAATGCATTTATGCCCGTTTATTTCACCTTATTTTTGCTGAACTGAAATTATTTTTTGATGAACTTAAATTAATTTCAATGAACTGAATATTTGTATTGATTTTTTATTATATTTCTTATTAATAGTTACTGAATTTTACTAAACTGAACTTATTTTACTGAACTAAAGTTATTTTTATCTAATATTATTTTTAAGGTGAAGTGAACAAGCCTTATAAATAAGCTTAGGTGTTACATGACATTTTCCTTATTTTATGAATTATTCACGTCTTGTGTTTAAAATATGTATAAGATTAAAAATTAAAGTGTTAGCCCCTAAACTATTAGCATATTACATGTAATTCTTATAAAATTATGAAAGCTATTCACACATTTTATGCATTGACATTGTCAATTATTACTGATCGAGTAACCCCAGTAATACTGACCTAGTAACCGATATAACACTAACGAAATAAACCTCATGATGACTGGCCACAATATGATTAGCCACATATACGAATTTGTGATATTAAAATACATGAACTCAAATTATATTAAGTTTTATGGCAAGTTGAAATTTAACATGTAAGGTGGGAAAACTCAAGTTTGCAATGCAAGTGTAAAAATTTGAGAATGAGCAACCCAAGTTCGGCCTATACTTACTCAATCAGTCAAGTAGTAGCACCCCATTTTGCATCCATGAGTTGGCCAATTCACTAATTTAAAGTTTAATTAATTTTTTATAATTATATTTATGAATTATGAGTAAAACTTAATTTGCTCTAATTGTCCTTTATTGGCTGTATATGAACCGCTTAGTCAAACAAATCTACGCATTATCCACTCAAATTACCATACCCTAAATGGTATACTCTTATATTTAGTAAATTTTTATTTTATTTTTTTAAAAAAAAATCCTGTTATAAAGTCATCCTCGCCTCTTTATTTATTAGGATTTAAATTTGAATGAAAATAGATTAAGAAATATTTTTTTTTTTAAAAGTAACATAAAAATTATCAGCGTGTTTTGTGTACAGTTGGCCACATCATGTAACCACTTGTAAAAGAACACAGTAACCTATATAACACTGACCGAGTAACCTTTGCATGTAATACTGGTCAAATAGCCTCTAAAATACTGACCAAATAACTCTTATAACACTAATGAAGTAATTCCTATAACACTAACAAATAGAGTAACCTTTATAAAAGTAATCCCTATAATAACACAACGAAGTAGCTTATAAGAATTTGTGAAAAATTACAAATTGTAAACTGATGAAGTTAGGCAGAGAAAATATACAAAAAGATTGTCGTATACTGAAAAAATAATTTATTATTTAAAATGGCCTAACTTGACAATAATATTAAGAAAAAAAAATTCATTAAAATGGCATCAGATTGCAAATGATTGTAGAAATATAAATGATTCTTATTTATTTAATGTTATTTTAAAATCATATCTTTCTGATTTCATTTAAATTCTATATAATTGTTTTGTTGTAAAGTTTTAAACTAGCATGAAGTCTTACTTAGTTACTTGCACTTGCACACAATGCATGCGTAAATAAAATACAGTCAAGTACACCATTTGACAAAATTTATAGTCTAAAATATTGGATTTTTTTTTTTTTTGACAAGTAAAATATTGAAAAATATCATATTTTCCCTATTTTTATCTTGTAATTATCCATGGCATTTTCAGAAGATAAGATCGAAATTAATCTCTATTCTATAATTAGCCATTATAAATCCTTATAATTGATTTATAGTAAGCATTGCGTGCTTGTTTTGTCTTCCCTATTTTAGAGTATTCTCTTAAGATAAAACTTATGCATGGTTCAAAAAGTGAATAATTTTCATAATTGCATATATATTCTCTATTTAGAAAGCAATCTACCTTCTTCTTAATCATTAAATAAAAATATTCACTTAATTTATTTATTTAAATCATCAAATATTCATTTAATTTTGAATGGAAAGGATATACAGAAAATTCTCATATATGAAGTAACACACAAATCGCGTGCAACTTTTAAAAAAAAAAATGTGCAATAAATATTGTACATTCGTTGTAGACTTCCCCTAAAATGATTAAAAGTTATCTCCAATATGAATAAAAGTTATCTGGTATAAATAAAAGTTGTTTATGCTTTATTGATAAAGTTATTTTCTTTAGATGATTAAATATCAAATCTTAGTGAGTGACAATGAAAGTAATTATATTTCATTGTTACAATTTGAATTTATCTAATTGCCTATTTACAAATTTACCTCGAACAAGCAAGCTAAAAGTTACGCTAAACTGTTCAATGTACATATAAATTATTGTAAACCGGGTATACACAAAAGTTTTTGTAATTTTATAATTAACCTTTTCATGCATCTATATATACTCTACTCCATAGATTCGATTCTTCACAAATATAATATTTGCACCTCTCTCCTTTTCTTTAGTGAGGTAAAGTGCAAATTATAATGGAGAAAAGGATGGTTTCAAACTTGTCTAATTTGCCTAAAAGTTACATAATACCTCCAGAAAAAAGACCTGGAAATAATTTTTATCCTATATGCAATATTCCAGTTATCGATCTATCCAAAGCAAAAGGTGTTGATCGACCAAAAATTATCAATCAAATTATGCAGGCTTCTACAAAGTTTGGTTTCTTCCAGGTTAAATTATTTTCCCTTTTATCTAATATTTCATTATTCCATAACAATTTTGAGAAAATACATTCATTTGTTTGTACATTTGTTATTAATTTTTTTTTTTTTGAAAGAACATTTGTTAAACTTTGATTAATAGTTATGTATTTGAGAGTATATAATTAATATATATCCTGTCCAAGATATTATTTATCAAGCATTATTGATTAGTAGTAGGGTTTGGTCTTGGCTCAAGTTTGTCACAATGCAAGCAAAAAAAAAAAAAAAAAAAAAAAGGAGGAAACATTATTGACAATAAATATTTTTGGTCCGGATGAGTCATAAGGACGTACAAAATTAACTTATAAACTTAATTGTGAACTAGGTGATCAACCATGGAGTTGCAATAGAAGTAATGGAAGACGCGATGAAAGTGTTTAAGGAGTTCTTCGAGTTGCCTTTCGAGAAGAAATCTCACTTATATAATACTCATGATGAGAATGTGAAGTGCAAACTTTATACAAGCAGTTCTAATTATGAAAATGAAGAAATTCACTATTGGAGGGACTGCTTGATACATGATTGTACTCCTTTGAAAGAAAGCTTTGATCTTTGGCCCCAAAACCCTCCTAGATACAGGTAATTTCACTTAGGGCATTTTAAAGTCGTGGTGAATAAAGGTACTTTCTACTATCAAATACATGGGTGCTTAATATTATTATTATTTTATACGAATAACAATTATGTATATTATTTATAGATAATTATTTTGTATATGGTATATATGGACATATATAATATAAAATTGTAGATGAATAAAAATTACTTGCACAAAAAGGTATTCAATTAAGCTAAGCTTAGTGACAATATAATCTAGGACCACTACATCTGTTTACTCAGTTTTTAATTTAATTTTTACCAAACTGAAACTAATTTTATGGAGTGAAATCTATTTTTCATGCAGGGAGGTGGTAGGGGAGTATTTGAGTCAAGTGGGAAAGCTAGGATCAAGAATTCTAGACCTAATAAGTGAAGGATTAGGGCTTGAATCTGATTTTTTCGCGCATGGTTATAAGGAGGACTTCTTCTTTACCGTGAACCATTATCCACCATGCCCTGATCCAAGTTTGACATTAGGGTTACCAAAGCATTGTGATCCAAATGTAATAACTTTGCTTCTTCAAGATATTGTTCCTGGCCTTCAAGTTTGTGTTGACAACGAATGGCAACTCGTTCAGCCTTGTCCAAATGCTTTTGTGGTTAACATGGGCCACCAAATGCAGGTATCTTTTAATTTAATTGGCGAATTCACAATATGTTGTACTGTGACTTCTTTTGATTTTGAATAACTTTATTCACGACCTAATAAATATCAATTTTGTTACGTCTAAATATTGGTTTTTTTTTTTTTTTTTTTTTTTTTTTTTTTTTTTTTTTTTTTACAAGCACGTCTAAATATTGTTAACTTGTACTTTGTAGCATTTTTGATTAACTCGTCTAACCATATATGCAAATATATTAATTAATCTCATTCTCGATCTACTTAATTACTTGTTTAAATTGGTCTTTTACATTCTTCATACATATCTTAATATGTATAGTCGTATAGATGTACATGTACGACTTTGTACCCTTTATCCCCCTTTTTTTTCCCTTAATAAACCAGTTTTCTATTTCAAAAATTATCCTAACATGATATAGATCACTATAAATTTCAAGTTTCTATATCTATATTTCCTTGAATATATATATATATATATATATTTTCTTTTTTTTTTTGGACGGATAACATAGTGCATTCATACTTTATTAATTATTACTCTGCGAAATTGTGAAAATATAAGAATTTGTTTGGCATCGTTTTTGGTTTTTCTAGTTTTCTGTTTTTTTGAAAATAAAAAACCAACAACAGGAAACAAGAAAAAGGTATTTCCACTTTTCTGTTATCAGTTTTCAAAATTATCATAATTTAATAAGTTTGATTAATTTTTGATTCATTATAGAATATATATATCATATGATTTTGAAAAACAAAAAACCAAAAAACAGAAAACCACAGCGATGCCAAAAGAACCCTAAATTGTGATGTTTTATATGCAGGTTATAAGTAATGGGAAGCTAAAAGGAGCAGAACATAGAGTTGTGACAAATGCAGAAAAGTCTAGGACAACTGCATCATACTTCGTTGTGCCATCAAAGGATTGCATCCTTGAACCAGCAAAAGCTCTTACTAAAAAGGATCTACCACTCTATAAGCAATTTCGATACGCTGAATTTATGGAGACTTACAAAGCCCTTAATACTCAAGAACCTGAAAATCTTTTAGAGCCTTACAAGATTAAAAAAGAGGTGATTTAGATCGAATTATCGAGGATTAATAAGGAAGCTAAGTAAACAATATTAAAGTTTAGATTAATGAATAGTTATTGAGTTATAGACTCATTATATTGGAAGCAAAACATTCTCCTCGGAAACACTAGCTACTATGTATATATAATGGTATAGTACGTGCTTGTTTGGTTGAACTTGAGAAGTTATATACGAAGAACTACATATGGTTTTTTTTTTTTTTTTTAAAATTTTTTTTGTTGCAATTTAAAATGTTTTGTGTCTTTTTTGGTTGTAATAAACTTTGATATGGTTGTAAACTTGTAACATGCAAAATGGGTATCTTTATTAGTTGTAATTGGTAAATTTTCCTTTACTTATCTAGGTTAACTTTTAACATTTTGGGGTAAATGAAAAATCATAGCCACTGCAACTTACCCTCTTTTTTTTTTTTTTTTTTTTTTTTTTGGGAGAAGAAACTAATAACCTCAATTCTTTACTAATTAGAAATTTTCGCTTCCTGTTTTTTTGATTGATCTTCACAGAGATTCATATATAAAAGTGATGCCAAATTTCTTGACTTATTAGAAATAATAGTATTTTTTTTTTTTGGACATAAGGGTTTTTTTTTTTTTTTTGAAGGGAAAGATAAAATATCATTAATTGAAAGCCATACGACATCTACAATAAGCATTATAGAAAAATAAAATACAGTCTAAATTAATCAAGTAAAAATCCTCTTTAAAGAAACTATGATGATGAGAAACTAGATCTGACGATGAAGTACAGTTCCCGATTGTTCGCTGAATTATGCAGCCTTCTGTGAGGGAGTCCATTTTCTTGACATAGTTTTGGGAGGAAAATTCATTACCTGACCATGTCGATCGCATCCTCAATTCCAACGCCAATTGCAAAATTGTACGAATAACAACCCATGAATCCAATCTTTCAAATAACACCCTAAAAATAAATTCCAATCTTCCATAAGGGAAGAGAAGAAATACAAGCACCAAACTCTCACAAAAGGAGAGAACAAACCCAAAAATTGGAAGAAAACTCTCATAAAGAGAGAGTAAGGAGAATTATTAATGGCTAAAAACAAAAAAACAAAGGAAATAAAGAAAGAAATGGGGCTTACCATCATCAAAGAGATGACGATGGTAGCCCCTTGCGGTTGCCAAAGATTTTAGGGTTTTTTTAGGGTTTTTTTTGGAGAGGGAAAGAGATAAGGGTTTTTTTTTTTTTGTTAAAGTAAACAATTCCATTAAAGTTTGGATATTGTGAAATTATTTGTTGACAATTGTATTGATTTAAGGAATGAAATAAAATAATTTTGTACTGTATCATAAACAATAGAAAAACTTTTTATAGTAAATTTTTTTATTCACATTAAGGCGCTAGTCAACCATATATAATGTGACATTTGCTGATATTTTGCCGTAAATACTGCCGTGTGATATGGGAGAAAAATATTTGTAAATGATAAAGGAAATAAATAAATAAAAAAAAAACAAACAAACAAACAATAAGATTTGCTTATAAATCACTAGAACAACTCAGGAAGTCAGGAGTCAGGACATTTAGTAGAGCACATGCTTCTGAATATTGTGCGTTAATTATATACGTAGTAGTAATGTAGTATTATATAACCAACTAAACTTTGATTTACAGATATAGTCCGTCAAGAAAAAAAATACAAGATACCTATTGATCAAGATCACTATGATGTGTGAATCTTTTTATTTTACGGAAAAATATTTGTAAATAATCTATCACTCTTTTCATCAAGTGAATTTTCGCTATCATAATTTTAGGTGACCTAGCTATAATTATGCAAGGATACAATGCTTTACATTAAATTAAATGCGGTCAACCTTGATTAAAAAATAAAAACTCCAATGAATTTCCAAAATTTCCGCAGGTGCTTTAGAACACCCTTAAACACAACTCCTAATGTTCAGATTGGATCACATTTTCCCGTCAAAAATATAAAATCGATCACATTTCACCAGTACTAGCTAGACTAATGTTCAATACTTGTACATATTTTGTATCTATCATCGCTACATGTATACAAAATAAATGGAATAAAGTAAAAATAAAAAACGATTGAATGAATAGAATCTAAACAAGAAGCTAAGTACAAGATTGAAAAAATTCATGGATCATAATCGATCACATTCAATCGGAAGAATTGAAGAACTTCTAGATCCTCGACCATGTCCAAATGAGAAGAAAGACGACCTCCTAACCCTTCCATTGTTACCAGCATTATTGTTACACTCTTCATAATGTGTACTACTAACCTCATTATTGTAAATATTGTTATAATTAGCATATAATTGCCTATGATTCTGCCTTACAATCTCTTGAACTTGCAAGATTAACCCGCGATCTGCAACTGAATCCATAGAAAACGACCTCCTAATCGGTTGTTGCACCTCGAATTGCTCATCTTTATGCCTTGAAGTAATGCATTCATCTCCCATGATAGACAAGTTGTGCAACTTCCTAGCTAACTTGTTGTTATTGTGTTCTGTTTTCCTCTGTGTTTGTGTAGCAACTCCTTCAATATCTTGATCATCTCCAACTTCGATGACTAAAAAGTCTTGATCATCTCCATTGAAATTAACCATGCTTAAGTTGCCACTAAACAAAGGCGAAAGAACTTCCTGAGGCGACGAGCTTGGTGCAATGATGTGATCGAGAGGATACTTCGTTCTTCCTGAAATGCTTGACCTACATAGAGGGCAACTTGCATTGTTCAAGAGCCAAACATCTATGCAATCCAAGTGAAAAGTGTGGTTACACCTAGGAAGAACTCTTAGCATTTCTTTCTCTTCGAATTCATTTAAACAAACCGCGCAACCTCTAAAGCTCTTGCTATTTCCAAGGGCTAAACCGCGGTCATTGGCAGTATGTGACTTGTATTGGATTGCGGGGATGTTGTTGATGAGGAACTCATCTAGTCCCCGATGATGGAACCCATCCATCATCGGGGAGAAGGAAATGATGGAGCCATCATCGTTTCGTGGGGTTCCTGATATTGAGAACCTTCTTAAGGGATCAAGGTTTTGCCAATTCAAGCAACATTTGATCACAAAGATGTAGTAGCTTATTAGTAGAATGGCAACTGCCATAATGGCTAATAATGCAACTGCTATTGGGAAGTCTGAATTTGAAGAAGTGTGGTTTATAGGTGGTGGTTGGTGTTGTTGTTGCCATTGAGAGGTAATTGTGTTGTTTTCTTGTTGGGTTTTTAGATGTTTGGTCAATGAATTCATAACTTTGAGATTGGAATTGGGGAAAAATAAAGAAAGTTTGGGGTTTTAAGAAGTTAGTGTTTTGAATGAGATCTCTTTGTTGAGAATCTTGAGATCTCCAATAAGGGAAACACAAACATCAAAAAAATTAAATTAAATTTAGTATGTGTTGTAATTTGTTGTTTTTTTAGAGATATGGGGTGAGGTGGGTCCTAAATGTGAAACATTTACTAAGAAAATTAAGAACCTTATTTTTGTGTTTTAATAATGTATAACGATTGTTTTATGTTGAATGGTACAAAGTCAATGATACATGGGAAGACTTTATTAAATAAAAAAGAGAAAATATTGGCCTAATTAAAAAAAAAACAAAAAAAAAAAACATTACATGTTAATTATTTTTTTAATTACATTTTACTACTCCTATTTCAATTTATTTACATTCTTGAGGTATGAATTATGGAAAAATGCTAAAAATGAATATATATATATATATATATATATATATATATATATATATATATATATATATATATATATATATATATATATATATATATATATATATATATATATATATATATATATATATATATATATATATATATATATATATATATATATGAAAATGTAACATTAATACACTGATTTGCCCATGATTTTGTTGTGCATTCTTAATTAATACCAAATTGAGAAATATATTAAATGTTTATTCTTAACCCTTAGAGAGTTAGAGCTACATATAACATCATCCTTATTTATAAGATATTGATAAAGTATAAAACATATTCTTGGATTTCAACCATAAAGTTAAGCTTTTCAAATGGAATATGACATGATATTAGAGACAGCGTGACACAAAGATCATGGTTCAAATCTCATCCATCCCCACTTTCAAATGGAATATTTCACACATGATATGTGAGGGCCCATGCTGCATCCACATTTTAAGTGCAAAGAGATCTTATGTAAGTGAGCGTATAAAACATATTACTGCGTCTCAACTATCAATTTAAACTTTTGAAAGCACTACATTTTACATATAGTGACTCGAACCATCAACCGAGTCAATAATCAGTGTAACATAGACAGATACTAGTAGTTGAGAAAAGTGGTATTATACTTTGTTAATGGGATTGTGGGAAAGTGAGTAGTTGTGCATTTTAGGGAGTAATAATATTTAAGTAAGATAGAATTTTAAGGTCGGTGTTTAGGGGTGATGGTTAATCTTAAAAGTGGGGATATGAATTGGTCCCCACCGTGTGTGTGGTAGCCTTGTGGGAGTACAATGTGGAGAGTTGACCATTTTTCTAGAAAATTGGAGTATGGTAGATGGTCCATCTACGTTCTCCATGCCACTTTGTTTATTCAATTAATGTAAATAATACTATGCTTCGTATTTATTTTAATTTTTGTTTACATGATTGTGAAGGTTATAAGATTCCACTTGATTTGAAATCAAGTAAACACTTCTATGGTTTATTACCAATCTACGTAAACACTAATTAGAATAGCCAATTAATGAAAGAAGTTTAATTGATCAAGTAAACACCCAATTTACAAAATAGAAATTCAACTAGCTAGGTAATTCCCAATCCTAGTCGAACCATGCTAATTGATTTTATTCCGTAGGTCATAGCACCATTTTGAGTAAATTAATTTGCATTATTTATTTTTTACATAATAATACATTGCAGTAAATAAAAACAAAGTCAATGTAATCAACGGTCAAGATTAGATATTTAGGAGACTTGTAGGAAAGTCTCTCCATCAAACATTTGACTCTAAAAGTAAAATAGTTTTTAGATTCACTCATTTCGTAATTGTTTAACATAATCACATTGTATTGCGAAGATCACCCTAATCAATTGTGGAGTATCGATTTTAAAAATCTACTTTAATTGACTTTTTTAACCATAATCACCCTAAATAAATGATTCTTAAATTTGAATAAAAAAAAAGAAAGGATATAATGCATCATATCAGCAAATAGCAACAATATCAAGAGTCTATTTTGAATTTAATTTATGCATGAACTCATGCAATAAATTAGGGAATGGTGCTCCTTCTTGCTAACTATTTGTGGATCATATATAACTATTTGATTTATATTCTATATTTAATTAGTTTTCTCTCTATCTTAAAATATAATGCATATTACTATATTTTGGACCACATTAGTTAAGACGTTACTTGTTAACATCCCTTTCTTCCAAGTTGCATCATCATCAACAGCCGATTAATTAAGCACTGAAAGAGAAATTTTAAAATAATGTTTCTTTCTTATTAAAGTCAAAATCCTCCCCACCTTTGCATATAATGTACTTCACGTCATCTTAATAAAACAGTACGAATATTATAATATATGTTAACTGCACGCATATACTACACCTAATTGCACACGATGCGTGCTTTATATTTCGAAAAACATGTACAACAATTCATATTACGTTTTAAGAGAGTACATATTAAAGCAAGCTAAGGGCATTTTAGCTCAGATCATTAGAACTTTAGGTAATAGACACCAAATTAAATACCTCTAGAGTTGGCTAATATAATAATAGAGATCAAATGAAAAATAAAAAGGGATAAACATGCTACTTCTAGATAGAATAGGATGTATATACAATAATGTAACCGAAACAAATATCAAATATTATTATTCAATATTCTAGTTGACATTTTTGTATATTATATGATCAATAAGAAATTAAGCCGTGACAAATTAAACATCAAAAAAATAGCATGAGTTAGCCAGTTAAGTTATCTTCAATATTATTGAGATGACATTACATTAATTAATTAATTCAAATCCTTTTATAATTAGCCAAAAAAAAAAAGAATATTTTTATAAGTTGACCTTTTCATACATTGTATGTTCTTCTTAGCTTCATATATAAATGCACTAAGATAATAAACTTCAAACTGAATTAAAGTTATAGCAACATTTTTCTAGTTAGTGAGTTTAAGGGGTTTAATGGAGAAAAAGATAGTTTCAAGCTGGTTTAATGGGAAATCGTTGCCGAAAAATTATATAATTCCTCCAGAAAAAAGACCAGGTGAAATTTCTTATCCTGCATGTGAAATTCCAGTGATTGATCTCTTCAAAGCTAATGGAAATGATCGAGAAGTTGTTATCGACCAAATTATCAAGGCTTGCAAAAATTTTGGTTTTTTCCAGGTTCTTATTCGTATTCCTTTTTTTATGCTATTATTATTACTAACCGTATAATAAATTTTCAAAATGATTGATTTTAAAACTTGCTAGTTGGAGTTTTACCTCGTAACCGATTAGGGTGTTACATATTCGTAGTACAAACGAACACTACAAATATATTATAGGAGATAATTCTTATAGTTTTAGTTATTGCCACATCAAAAAAAAAAAGTACAGAGTAGTTTAATTGATTTAAGAAAGAACACTCTAAGACGTACTTTTACATTTTATTACTAAGTTATTTATCATAAACCAAGTGGAAAAATATTCTGCATATATTTTCTACCAATAATTATTGTCATATACATAAATATAAATATATTAGAAAAAAGAAATGTACAAGTAATATTGGCAATGCAAATAACAGAAATTTTATGTGGATGAATCTTTTATAATAATGTGATAAATAGTGTTAATTATATACGAAGTATATATGAAACAGGTGATCAACCATGGAGTTGCAAAAGAAGTAATGGAAGATGCTATGAAGGTGTTTAGGGAGTTTTTTGAGTTGCCTTTTGAGGAGAAATCACATTTATATTCTGAGGAAAGTAATGTGAAATGCAGACTTTATACAAGCAGTTTTGACTACGCAAATGAAGATATTCACTATTGGAGAGACTGCTTGAAACATAATTGTGCTCCTTTGGAAGATTGTATTGATTCTTGGCCCCAAAACCCTCCTAGATACAGGTAATTATACTTATTCGCTCCTTTGATTTCTCCTAATTATTATTAAGGACATTGAAAACTGTGAAAAAGGTGAATGGAACCGGCATTTGCATTCATACTAGATTTAAATACTTTATAAAAATTATGTAGCTTCTTATATATTGTTTTTTATTCATGCATCTTTTTTATATTTGTAATAAGATGACAAATAAGATACCTCAAATTCATTCTAATTTAAATGTATAAGATTTTTTCTTGTTTACGTATTCACTAGTGTATTCGTTCATGATATGTAGGGAGGTGGTCGCGAAATATTCTACTCAAGTGCGCGAGCTAGGGTTGAGACTTCTAGACCTAATATGTGAAGGTTTAGAGCTTGAATCTGGATTTTTTGGAAATGGTTATGATGAGAATTCTTTCGTGTCAGTGAACCATTATCCACCATGTCCTGATCCAAGATTAACTTTAGGGTTACCAAAGCTTTGTGATCCAAATGTAATAACCCTTCTTCTTCAAGATACTATTCCTGGCCTTCAAGTTTGTGTTGACAACAAATGGCTCCTTGTTAAGCCTTGTCCAGATGCATTTGTGGTTAACATGGGCTACCAAATGCAGGTAAAGAATCTTTCACCCGAACTTTATGTATCTTATCTTATGTTATCTTATTGACTACTCCCTCCGTCCCATAATATGTTCCTGTTTTTCTATTTTGGAGATCCAACATGTTGTTTCTGTTTCTATTTTTGGATAATATGTAAAGACCATTATACCCTCACTTTTTTTAACTTTATTCATTGTACTTCCTAAATTACCCTTGAATTTTGCACATGCCTTGTACTTTTTTCCACTTTCTCTCTCTAACTTTTGTCCATAATTGTACTTTTCACTTTTATTAATGTACTTCATCCACTTTCTCCTCCTATTTTCTTAATTACCGTAAAAAAAACACAAACAATAACTATATTATGGGACGGAGGGAGTATAAATTAATCTTATCTAAGCTTATTACATCTTATCTGAATTTATAGTCTTTAACTTATCAAACTGACTTATTACCTTATTTGGACGAAAAACTAATCATATATCCTAAAATAGTAACAGTTTGCGTGAGTGATTTCAATCTCCCATAGTACCTTACTTGAAGTGAGTAAATAACAATAGATACAAACTCATAGACATTAAGAAAATGCTACCCTTTGAGGTAAGATTGGAAATATATAAGTTAAAGCATAAATTAAATATTTATAACACCAATTGACCCATGATTTTGTCTTGCATTCATAAACTGATACACTCATACTATACACATAGTCACATATGTAGGCATTAGAGCTGCATACATCATAATGTCATCTAGTGAAAAGTTGTGTATATGTTGAGAGATTAGAAGCTTAAAACAACATGAGATCCAAATGTTTAATACTAATACATGGTGTATAATTTATTTATGGCAGATTATTAGTAATGGAAAGCTGAAAAGTGCAGAACATAGAGTGGTGACAAATACACAGAAAGCTAGAACAACTGCAGCATACTTCATTTTACCATCAAAGGATTGCATCATTCAACCTGCTAAAGCTCTTGTTAAAATGGGTGATCCACCACTTTATAAGCAATTTCAATATGCTGAGTTTATTGAGACTTTCAAAGCTCATAGTACTTGGGAACCTGCTAAAGTTTTGGAGCTTTTCGAAAATGTACAGTAAATAATAAAATCGGGATCATTTAGTATGGAGTATATAATCTAGAGATGAAATGCACATATTGGTATTAATTAGAGTATTGAGTAATTAGATGAACAAATATATGTACCTTTCAATCAGTTACATAAATAATACTTACTCCGTTTCTAACATACATGCATTGTTTTGACAATTGTGCAATCAACAACTTCTATATATTAGTACTACCTCCGTGTCGGGGTATGGTCCTACTTTTCTTGGGGTTGCACTCGTGGGCATAACGGTTATTAATAGACACATAATACACTAATACATGTACGTACGTATCTTGCCTAAACAAAATCCTAACCATACATACAAGCAAGAAAAGACAAAAGACCCATGAAATAAAGGCTTAAAAATAGCATAAATAAAATAGAATCTTGCTAACAAGCGCCCCAGAGTGATAAATAAGTAATTAATATATTACTTAAAATAGTATTAAATTCGGAATGCATGACAAAATCACGCGTCGATTGGTGTAATTAATGTTAATTTTAGTTTAATATTTTTATATTTAGTTCTCTTATCTAATGCCATGGGACGCTCGTTAACTTTTACCAATAAAATAAACCCAATTATAGTACTTCGTAGTATATCTGTGTATATATTTTTTTTTTCTTAACGATAGTATATCTGTATATAGATGTGCGCACTGACCTAAAATAATATAGGACCTTCCCGTCAAAAAAAAAATATAGGACCTTATCATTGTAATTTATCTATTACAAATATAATATTACGTTGAATAAATAATTACTTCGTATGCTATTATTACCACTCAATAAGTCACTATTCAATAAGCCTATTTTCTATAGTTATCTCCTTTCTTCATCAGACACTCTCAATCAAGAAATTCCAGGTAACTACATACGAATATTCACTTATTTTTACAAATTTGATTACTTTCATTTCTTTCTTGAAAAAGGATATGATTAATATTTCTTCTAGATAAAGGATCTTATTTGGTATGTTTGAAAATTTTGATTCATTACTTTTACTACTACATGCTATTATTTTCTAGATTTAGAGGTTCATTTTGCTTAGCACAGTCACAAAAGTTGTACTGAATTAGCAAGTTTATTAATTTTGATAATCGACATTAGGAGTAAGATGCAAACGCGTACAAGTAGTGATTTTTTTTTTTTATGGGAGTGATTAATTTATTTAAATGATGTACTTATAAGTTTACATTAGTATGCGACCTTGTTTTACTCCATATCTATACAGGGATCTACTCATCTACGGAATTTAAGTCATAAATCCAATAATAAACACTTAAAATCTAAGGGTGACTTGTTACTTCGTGTGATTTTGGTCATATTGCCCCCTTTGTGGTTAATGACTTTATTGTAATTGTTTCTAAAATTGTAGGTTCAAAATTGTTATAAGACATTACAAGAAGCTCACTCTCTTAAGTTTTCAAAAGCTAATTTAACAAACTAAATGGCGGTGAATTTTGTTTCTAGCTGGTCAGATGGCACAACATTGCCTGAAAGTTATGTGTTTCCGCCGGAGAAAAGGCCGGGAAAGGATGTTGTTCCGACGTCTAAGAATGTTCCGGTTATTGATCTAGGCAAAGCCGAGGGAGAGACTCGTAAAGAAACAATTCAAAAGATCATAGAGGCTAGCAAAGAGTTCGGATTCTTTCAGGTTTGTAATAAGCCTTATTTCTTTGTTCAGGTTGTTTGTTATTTGAATTAGAGATGATCATGGGTCAGAATTAAATTTTTTTAACCTAATTATATTGGGGTGAGTCTGTGGTTAATAACTTGGTACTTATATGTTATGCAGGTGATTAATCATGGAGTGCCGAGAAAAGTGGTTGATGAGACGAGGGAAATTTTTGAAGAATTTTTTGAGCTTCCTAAGGAGGAAATATCGAAATTTTATTCATCGGATATTGGTAAGAAATGCATAGTTTTCACAAGCAATATTGATTTTGATAAAGAAGATATTCACAATTGGCGTGATTCTGTAAGGCCCTTGTGTACTCCTTTACAAGAATGCATCGAATCTTGGCCCGAAAAACCTACTAGATGCAGGTAATGGACTTAACACCTACATATGTACAAGTTCTTGAATCATAGAAATTATAATAAGCTCAAACGTAGATTTACTTTCTTATACGATACGTGAATGAATTCCATGGACCACGGCAATTAAATTGGTAATATATCTGTCATACCTACCCGGTATGATTCAATATCAAGGACCTACTAGATGCAGGTAATGGACTTAACACCTACATATGTACAAGTTCTTGAATCATAGAAATAATAATAAGCTCAAACGTAGATTTACTTTCTTATACGATACGTGAATGAATGTCCATGGACCACGGTAATTAATTTGGTAATATATCTGTCATACCTACCCGATAAACCTATGCATGTGAGCGTCTATCAATAATAAACTTTATGTTTATCAATGGCATATATATAGTACGGAAAAAATAAACATTTTTAATTTAGTAAGTAAAAATTTTCAGGAAGGTTGTTGGGGAGTATGTACGCGAAGTTGGGAAGCTAGGATCAGGATTATTGGAGCTGATAAGCGAAGGACTAGGGCTCGAACCGGGATACTTCGCTAACGAATTGAGTGAGAATCATGTTATGGCTGTTCACCATTATCCACCATGCCCTGATCCTAGCTTAACCTTGGGAACCAGAAGACATAGTGATCCTGGCCTTATTACTTTTGTTCTTCAAGGGGATGTTCCAGGACTTCAAGTATTGAAGGATGGCAAATGGATTGGTGTCGAAGCAATTCCTCATGCATTTGTTGTCAACATTGGATACCAATTACAGGTACTCGTAATTTTTAATGTCTTTGGTTAGATAATATCGCAGGTAATTCCTACTCGTGTTAATGTGTACGTCTTCATTAATTTCCATTACCGCCTATAGAAAAAGTAACGAGTAGACGTGGCATGTAACTATTAAACAAATTTTAATTTAGTTTTCTCTAATACGCAATGTCCCACTTTATAGCTCGCCCCAATCAATCAACCTAGTCCAATGGCTGAAAAGTGGTTAGGAAACATATGCATAAAAAATTCACCAAGATATTCATGTGAGAATATAAGATAATTGCATATAAAATTACACATAAATTCATTATTGTTGCATGGTCGATTAATAAAACTCTGATTAGCGTATTATATTCTTCTTTCCACTTAAAATAAAACAAGTATAATTTGACTTATTCATCATTTTAATGTTAGCTCAATCAAGGACATTAATTAAGTTTATGTTGTTCCACAAATCTGTTCAATGTGCTAGACGCCTAGACCATGTAACATTCTATAGATAGAATAGACGAAGAATTCCTAGGAATTATTGTTTGATTTTAGGATTATGTAGCGAAGATATTAAAATGATCTGGTTCATATGCAATTTGCTGCAGATTGTTAGCAATGGAAAGCTGCGTAGCGTGGAGCATCGAGCAGTAACAAACAAGGATGAAGATCGATTTACAGTAGCGTCGTTCATCGAGCCAATACGAGAGTGCATTGTAGAACCTGCTAAAGCTCTTGTTGATGCAAAAAATCCTCAACTTTATGAGGGTGTTCGATATGCAGACTTCGTTCAAATGTTCAGGACATCTTATTTGGAAAAAAAGGAAGATGCTAATTAAGTAACCTTATATGTTTAGAACTTTGTTGTAATGAATAAGAGTATTATTGAGTAATTATGAGTACTGGCTCATTAGATAAACAAACATACGGAGTATGTACTTTAGACCTTGTAATTAGTTATATGAATAATACTTACTTCGTTTAACAATACATATTCTGCTTTGGATGTTGATCATCATTTTATTATTGATTTTAATTGTCTTTGTGATCTTGTTTTGCATATGCCAGATTTCTATACTCCTTCTCTTTATGAGTATGGAGCAAATGCATCTTTTGGTTCTGATTTGCATATGGATGAGGAGCAACAGTTCTTGGATGCAATGGCTATGGATGCCCCTGTTTCTTCTGACTCTGGAAGAAAAGAAGACTAGAAGATGCTCATGATTCTGCAACTTCTAAATCTACAAAGAACTGATTTCTCTATGGTGGTGTTTAGGTTTTTTTTGGGTTTATCAGCACTACCTTGCTGCTATGTATAATTTTAATGATGCTGCTATGTATAGTCTAATGATGCATTATATTTCTCTTATGCTATGTAATTATGCTTTATGTCTACTGTTTTTTGCCTTGTCAGGCCAGTTCTTTTTTAGTGTGCTGTCTTATGAGAGGCTAATGAGTATTATAAGTTATGTTTTCTACATTGATTGTGCTTCTTTTGTCTCAGTGTTTTTTATTTGTCTTTCATGTAAGCATATCTCAGCCAACTTTATTTATAGTTTTTACTCAAGCATATCCAACTGGCCTTCGAGTATTTTTATGTTTTCCTTGTTTTTCGTTGCCCATACTCTAGTCTATTTGGTGTGTAATCTATGTCCTCCCTTTATGGTTAAACCTCCGTTCATTAGTTACTTGTTCTTGTTTTTGTCTAGCTTTCGTTTTGCATTGTCAAATAAGTCAACCCTTATTTGGCTAGTAGTATTTACTAACCCGAGGTTGCTTTGTTACGGTTATCATATGGACACAATTCTTTGTTTAAGAAATACTCTGAGATATGTATGGACACTCTATTGGCCTTTGTTTTCGAGCATTTTTGACATTCTTTTTGACAACACTTACTACTCAATTTTATTTCTCTACATTGTCTTATTTATATTTGTCCTTTGCTGTCTTTCAGCTGAGCATGCTCAAGATTCTTTGGTGCATTTTTCCTAGTCTAGAAATATTGAACTTTTTTAATAAATCTAAAAATAAGACAGGTTGGCTAGCTTTGAAACTGGATATGGAAAAGGCATATGACAGAATAAAATTGGGATTTTTTATGGGCAACTTTAGCTGTGTTTGGTTTTGATAGTACTTGGATTGGGTGGATACAAGCTTGTGTTACTACAGTCTCCTATTCACCCATAGTCAACTCAAATTCCTCTAATTTAATTATACCGTCTAGAGGACTCCGTCAAGGTGACCCTTTGTCCCCAGTTTTATTCGTCATTTGTATGGAAGACCTATCAAAAAAACTGTTGTCTGAGGCAGTTTTAAATAGACACGGCATTGGTTTTAAGATTTCTCCTTCAGCCCCAATTATTCCCTGCCTTTTATTTGCTGATGATAGCCTTCTTTTTTGTAAAGCAACTTCTACTTCTTGTGTACATATTTGTAATATTTTATCAGAATTCTCAGCTCTCTCTGGTCAACTGATAAACTATCATAAGTCCTCTATTGTTATTTCAAAGTTGGTTCCCTCGTCAAAAAAACAAAATCTAGCAAGTTATTTTAATATGACCCCTAAATCTTTTTTAGGAAGATACGTGGGGGATTTTATTCATTTCCTCGTCCTTTACAAAGCATAATTTTCAACATTTGATTGTCAAAGACGAACAAAAAATGAACAATTGGTCTGCTAACACGATCTCCAAAACCGGAAAAATTGTTTTAATTCAAAGTCATTTGGAGTCAATGCCCTCATACGCTATGTCCACAACTCGTCTTCCAAAATTGACTACAAATTCTCTAGACCAGATAAATCGAAAATACTTTTGAAAACAATCCGCTGACAAGCAGGGAATTCCTATGGTGGCTTGGGATACAATTTGTCAACCAAAGGATTATGGTGGCCTTAGCCTTCACAAGACAGACACCATTAATTTTGCTTTTTTAGCTAAACTAGGTTGGAAAATTATTTCTGAACCAAATAATTTATGGGTTCGCTCTGTTACGGCTAAATATTTGTCGCAAGAAAACCTTTTTTGAATATTGCCCACGGCGCAAAGACTCCTGGATATGGAAGAAAATTCTGCAAATACGACCCCTTCTTCTTCGTGGTTCCCGATGGAAAATTGGTAATCGGACAAGTGTTCTTTTTTGGTTAGACAATTGGCGTGCCTATGAGAATCTTATTTCTTTGTGTAGTTTGGACATCTCTACTGTTGCCAATTTGGATATAACTGTGGATCATTTCATTAATAGTAATAAAGAGTGGGATCGCAACTACTTCCTGATCATCTAGTTTATCTCATTAAAGGTATACCCCTTCCTGCTTCAGACATTCAAGATGAACCTTGTTGGGGTTTGTCAAATAATGGGAATTTTACTGTTAAATCGGCTACATGGCTAGCCCATAACATTCCTTCTTATACTAAATGGGAGTTTGCATGGATTTGGTTGGTGGAAATTTCACCTAAACTTTGTCTTTTTATATGTCAACTATTACATAACGTTCTCCCTACACGAGCTAATCTGGCTCATCGTCATATTACTATCCCAACTTTATGTCCTTTTTGCCAACTTACCACTGAGACTCAAGATCACCTTTTCCTTTCGTGTAATGTTGTGCAATCATTCTGGAAACATGAGGCTACTATCAACTGAATCTGTTCTTTACATACCCCTGGATATTGGTATTTTTTTGTTATTTAAAACTTTAAGAGGCAACTTCTCTTTGTTTTTAAAAAAGATTATTACTTTCATATGGAGTATTTGGAAAACCCGAAATGCCTTAATTTTTAAAAATACCCCTGTTTCGTCCTTGTCTACTCTTTCTCGAGCTCAAGTAATTTACTCTGAATGGACTATTAGGACTTGTTTAGACTCTCATGAGGCTACTCCTACTCTGTCCCCAACTCCTATTAATATATTTCATGTAGCTTGGTCCCCTCCCCCTGCTGGTGTTGTTAAAGTTAATTTTGATGGTTCTATTCGAAACGGGTCCGGTGCTGCAGGTATTGTTATTAGAGATCACTTTGGCAATAACATCTGTAGCCGTACGTTTAATTTAGGGGCGAATACTCCTCTAATTGCTGAAGCTATAGCTTTCCGAAATGGGCTCCTATTGGCCCGCGCCAATAATTTTTCTAATATTTTAATTGAAGGTGATAACTTGCTTATTATTCACATTTTGCAGGGTAAAGCTCAGTGAACCTGGAAGATTCACCTATTGATGGATGATGTCAAAGATCTTCTTCGTCATTTCCGCTATGTGGACTCCAAGCACATTTATAGAGAAGTCAGTGGAGCAGCAAATTATGTTGCTTCCTTGGGTCATTACATGCAAACCCATCAAGATATAGATCCCTTTTTAGATAATAAATTTTCTTTTTTTATTACTTCTAATAAGTTAGGGGTTAGTCTTGAGAGAAGATTTTCCTAACTTCCGTGTGCCTTTCCTTTAAAAAAGAAAAAAAAATGTTCTATTTTGATCATTGTTAAGTCAATTATATAAATATTGGCCTTTGACACCATGATCAACATATATATAATGTACTCCTTTTTTTTCACTTGTTTATCAGAATTTAGGAAAGAACAAAATTGGACTTGAATTTAAACTTTGAAACAAATTAAGGCTCTATTCTTTTGAGCTTCTAGACAAAGTAGGGGTTAGCAAAGCAGAGCAGCAGCTTTCAACACTGCAGTTTTCAGCAGAGCAGTCAGAACAACTCAAAAGAATAGGGCCTAAGTGAAACTTCATTTTTTTTAAGATACTATTATACGGTTATACCAATAGTTATACTTCCCTGTATTCTGACCACCATTGTAAGGCCCAAATGAAGAAACCTCAGTCAGTCCCATATAATAATGGCCTAGGATATATGCATACTTCGGAATTTGGCAAATGAGAAATGACAGAGTTACTCCGCCGCTAGCCACATCTTTCCTTGATTTGCATAATCCACTACCCGAAACTCTGGGGGTACCCGGTCATGAGCACCCTAATTGCAATTATAGCACGTGCTACCCCTAAAAAAAAAATTAAAAAACATATTATTGGCTGTTTAAGGTATGTTAATTTTGTTTAATTACTAGAGCTTGGTTAATTGATTGAAATATATATTATTAAACTAAGGTTAGAGTTTAGTTGATTGATTGAAATGCACAATTGATAAGTTAATTTTGTTTAATTACTCATAAATTACAGATTTTAACCACTTAATTGATAGGTATTGTTCAATTGTTGTTGGATAATTGGATTAAATGGCTAATTAAATTAGGCTTTTTTTTTTAATTAAGATATATGTAGGAGATTAGATATGTCTTCTCATAAGACAAAGGCTAATTAAATTAGCTAGCCACTTCTCTCTCATAAGAGGGACCGAGGCTTGAGGGAGTAGCAATATTCATGTATAAAAAAAATGAGGGAGTAATAATATTAATTAAATAAATAAATAAAATACCACCTTAAATGCTAGTATGCTACGGAGTAATTAAAGACTCGTAGATGCTAGATGTGTTCTACATTCAACATTCTTCTTGTGTTCATTGTTCCAGTTTCTCCAGGTAATTATTTTCTTTATTATTTTTTTTAATAAAAAATTTAAGTTATTTTCCCACAATCTATCCCTTCTTCATCTCTCTTTTTTTTTTTTCAATTCCAATACTACTGATAATTCCAAAGATTTGTTTTTTCTTCCTAATTAACATAAATACTTAATTAATACTTGTTATTGTCATACTTAACTGGGTTCTTGTAATTTCGCTATTTGAATCTCTAAATTTCTCTTTGCAATTCAATGTCACCCTTAATTAATCTGTTTGAATTGGGTCATTGATTTGATTAGTTATTTTTTTCTTGTATTTATATAGAATAATTAGTCATTGATTTGTTGCTTAATTTATCGATATTCGATTGGATTATTCGTTACTAATTATTAATGCTTAGGGATTAATAATATATTCAGTTTGTTTTTCTAATTATAGTTTGTTGTTAATGTTAGTAGTATCCAATTTGAGATCTGAAATTTTGAAAATTCAAGTGTTGGGCAATACCATTAGAGTTGACTGTGACTCAGTGAAGCAGGAATAAGGTTTGTTTATTTTCTTCAATTTACCTGATTTTTTGTTATTGGATTCAAATTTGTTGAATTATGAATCGAATTTGATTTTGGATTATATAATGTTTGGATGAATTATTTTGATTATTATTTGAAAGGATTCTAAGTCTATTGTTTGGATATTGCTACACTATAACCTTGGAGTAACTGATGAACTATGATTTTTCGAGTTTCGGGTGATTTGGAAACCATGTGCATGTTTTTAGGTGAAAATTTTACTGATTTACATTTTATTTAACATCCATGAGATTTATCACCTTAACTGTTACTACTTCTGTGATAGTAGTAGAATGAAACTGTATATGATTGACATCGAAAGTTTTCGACTTTGAATTCGTGTGTTGGCTGGTGGTGGTGGTACTTAGATCGTTTCGATGTGGGCTGTTGTTGATTTTTAAGAAAATTGGGTTCTTTTATCAGGGGGCTATTGATTCTTGGCTGTTAAATCCTTTCCAATAGATTAATGCGAGGGGAGGATGGAGTCAAATTTGGTTATGTGATATCGCGAGAGATAAAATAACAAAAAGGTTGTGGATTGTTTTTATAATTTTAGTTGTGAATAATAGCTTGCAAAATGATGTTCTTGGGATTGTATTGCAACAAATTTAATTAAAGTCAATTTTAAGTGGAATGGGGCTTGTTAGGAGGTTTATTGCTTCTTGGGTGTTTAATCCATTCAAATAGATTCATGTGAGGAGTATGAAGTCAAATTTGGTGATATAACATCAGATGGAATTAAAGAAAAAAAGATCGTGGATTGATTTTTTTATTTTAGCTGGTGAATAAATGTTTGCAAAATGTGTTCTTGGGATATTATTTCAACAACAAATTTAATCGAACATTTGAACTTTTATCAATAGCTCTTCTTACTCAACAAAAACAGAAATAGCCATCAAACTGACAAAGGTGGAACTGAGTTTTAAAGCCCCGTCAATGGAGAGGCTAAGTCAATTTGATGTTTTCAACTATCCGTAAGACCTCGTGAAAAGGGAAAAAATTGATTGATTTTCATCTAGATATTAAGGATATAGGGTATAGTGTGGAGAGAATATATTCAATGAAAATCTTATGAACCTAGTTAGCTTGACTTTCCACAAAGACCATCTGGAAAATAAAGGGCATTGGTTTTCAAAACTTGATACTTGACTGGCACAATTGTCATTTGTCATGATATATTGGAGAGCTTTTTTTTAAGATTTTTGTTTGAAATGTTATAATGTGTGTGATGTACTCCGTAGAACTTTATGACTTTGTCCAACTCCTATCTATTATTCCATGAACTAAAAAAATTAATTCGGAGTAGTTGTTTTCATGTTAAGTTATTCATTTTACAATGATTTATTGCAGACGGATCATTGTTTACAAATTACAGCTCTCGAAATTTTGGTATGATGGATCACAAAGAAAACCAGGACTCTTTAACAAGTAACTTGGCTAATATTGCACGGAGATGCTTGTTTGGTGTCCTTTCTATGGGACCAATCCCTGATCATATTGCTTTCATTATGGATGGAAACCGAAGATATTCTAGGAGATTGAAATTAGAGGAAGGAGCAGGACATAAGATAGGCTTTACTGCTCTAATGTCCATGCTTAAGTACTGTTATGAGCTGGAAGTGAAATATATAACTGTATATGCCTTCAGTATCGATAATTTTAAAAGAAGTCCTGAGGAAGTGAAATTTTTGATGGAGCTTATACAGGAGAAGATTGAAGTCTTGTTAAAAAAAGATAGCATTGTTAACCAATATGGAGTTAGAGTTCATTTTATCGGGGACTTGAGGCTACTAGATGACTCGGTAAGGTTAGCTGCTGAGAAGGCTATGGCAGCCACTGCTGGTAACTCCAAAGCTGTGCTCTCAATTTGCATTGCTTACACTTCTACCAATGAGATTGTGAATGCTGTTCAACAATCTTGTGAAGAGAAATGGGATGAACTCAGAATACTAGATTCATGTGGTGCAGCGTATGGGTTAACCGATTATACTGGCAATGGGCACACAACAGAGAAAACTCAATAGGTGTGATGGATGTTGAGAAGCATATGTATATGAATGTTGCTCCTAATCCTGATATTGTGGTTTGGACTTCTGGAGAAAACCGCTTGAGCAATTTTCTTATCTGGCAGAGTGCATACTCCATTCTGTATAGCCCCTCTGTGCTTTGGCCTGAGATTGGTCTTTGGCATCTAGTTTGGGCTGTCCTGAATTTCCAAAGAAATCATGCTTGTTCGAGAAAGTAAAAAACACGACAATACTGATGATACGAAACAATACAGTTGCAGGAGCTGGAATCTATGAAGATAAGTGAAGGCCAGTTGACGTCTTATAAGATTATAATGATTACAAGATAATCTATGAAGTAGTGTTGTTTACGAAGTAGTTTACATTTTACAACCTATTACTCCATAAATCATTCTCTTCAACTCTTTTTTTTTTTTCTTCAATTCAAACGAACTCTAAGTTCAAATCATGTCCAATTTGGTCCAAATTTTTTAAAAGCTAACCAATTTTGGGCCAACTATATTTTAAAGCAAATAATGGCAAAGGTGCTAGTGTGCTACAGTAGTATTAAGCTAACACTTCGTTACATTTTGGCCCATTTTGAATATTGAAAATTCTATATTTGATTATTTTCATAAATGATACTCCGTATATAATATAGAATAATACAAAATATAAATTGTAATATATATATATATATATATATATATAATCTTTCCATTTTAATTCATATCAATAAATTTGGATTGAAATAGATTGAACTTCATAATGATCTCTTATGGGATAATCTAGTAACATTATCACTGTAATTTATTTATTTTTTCTAATCATTTTTGAGGAAATTCTTGTTTGACTAAACCTTTTATCACCAAGCAATGTCACTAACTTGGTGGAGTTGTATTAGGATCATGCTACAATTTACCTACCCACTAGAGATTGAGGAATTAAATATACTCTACTACGTATCAATTTTATCTCTAGTAATAAGTTGATTGTAAAAAAAAAAGTTGATTGTCTAACTTAGGGGTGAGCATGGGTCGGGTGCCCCTACCGTTAACACTATCGGTTCGGGTATCCGATAACCAATAACACTAAATATAATATCCATTAACCGAACCGATAAGTTTGGATACCCGAATTTCGGGTACCCGGATTTTCAAATCGGTTATCGGGTACCCAGTATGCTATCTAATTATGAAAATTTAGACTTTATAATTTTATTATTATGATATCATTCAACACTAATTAGCAATAATACCACATGATCATGACCAAATTACTAATCATATTACTAACCATTTTAATTATGAAGTGATTATGAAGTAAAGTAAGAGTTTAGATTTTGGATAAATAGATTTAAGTAGGAAAAAAAAAATTGTTAATTAGATCGGGTGACCTTTAATTTTAAAATGATACCTAATAACCGTATCCGATAAAAAATTATCAGATCGGATACCCAAACCGTTATGGTTATCGAAACAGATACCCTAATTTTCGATTTTTCAGATAATTTTGCTTATCCCTACTAATGAGTATAATTTCTTTTTCCCCCTATAATTTTGTATACTTGCTTGATGACTATTTCAAAACATGACCTTAGTGATCCTTTAATACGTATAACCTAAGATTTACAGGTCAAGAAATTATCGAATTGTTTAGATTAGAATTTGCTAATGTATGACAATTCATACAAAATTTACGTACCATCTTATACAAATTATTTAATTAAGCATTGTCACTACTTACGATATAGACCATATAGTGATATACATTCCAATGTTGATGAATGTTACTCTAGATAGGTGTGTGCTTGTCAATATGATGCTAGTTTTGACTAAAGTGCGATATTCATTACTCTTTTTTTTTTTTTTTTCCATTTTCTATGAGCTAATGTAATTAGGGGTGTACACCGGTCCAAAACCGGACCGGACCTGGACCGAACCTGTTTGGACCGGGGACCTGAATTGGGTAATTATGAGGACCGGGGACCGGACCTGAATTAACAGGTCCGGTTCCGGGCTAGACCTGAAAAATCAGGTCCGGTCCAGGTTTGGACCTGAATGGACCTGTTTTGTGATTTTTTCGTTTTTTTTTATTTTTTTTAATAAAAAACTTGTTGGACCTGCATATGGACCTGCGTATGGACCTGTTTTGTGATTTTTAGACCTGTTGCATAATTAAATAATTACATACAAACCAAAATTATTAATCACAAAAGTACAAAACTACATAAAGTCTATAAAAGTATAAAGTCCCAATTCTCAAACACCAAAAATACCAAAAAAAAAACATAAATTCGATATGAAGTACTTTTGGCTATCTGAAACACAGGAAACACTCTCTTATTATCCTTCATGCTGCGCCTATAACACTCTGCCATCTTGGAAGCCCTTTTCTTTTCTCCAGGTTTAAGATCCCGCCTATTCGATATGAAGTACTTTTGTTTCCACTCCATTGTCACGAACAAACTGTTTCCATCCATCTGTAAACACCAATGGCCTTTCATCATATGTACTCGAGAGTCTGATTTTCCATTTGTGTTTACTTGGCGCTATAAGTGTACACCACGGGGAGAGTTTCTCCTTGAAACACTCCATGAACTTCTGAGGAATATTCTGCAAGAAATGTTCACCAAAAAATTCAATCAAGTGAGCTAATATATATTAATAATATAAGTGCAGTTGCTTTCATAACACTCCATGAAGCATACCTGAATACAAATGCCTAGTTAAGCATCATCTTTGAGAATTAATGAATGGTTAATTGTTGTGTTTTAAAGCAGTTTTTAGGAGATCCAAAGACCTTTTTTTTTTTAAATGCAAGATCATTAAAAAGCTGATCTTGTTAACATAAATTCCGGAAATTTTCATGACATCGATAAGAGAAGTAAATAAACCAATTGGAAATATAAGCAAATAACTAAGAGTATAGAAAATCATCTTGAATAGACACGGATAGAGCACAAAACAAAGTGGGGAGGGTGTCTCTTTTTAAGGATGCTCAGTATTCATTTCAAGACGGTACAAGTTTCATTTGAGTAGGCAAAATTTAAGACAAAACCAACAACCTTAACCTAGGACCTGGGTTTTTCCTTCTTTTCCTTGAACAGAGCTAGAAGAGAGACACCAGCAACCTTGACAACCTTAAATCGGACTCCAGGAATATCTCCCACAGCATGTCCTTTACGACCAAATCCAGCAATCAACACCTCATCCTGCACAAACCACATTTTCTTAGTATGGAAGGAAAAACAGAGCTAGATAATATCAATTTCAAAGTCAAATACAATATAATCAGGTAACAAATATTAGAAAAAATTCCACAAACTTCTGCATGATCCACATTTTCAGCATGAATCTACACCCAAACACAACATTAAACTACATACATATAACAGAAGACCTTGACTTCTTTTACCAATCAGGTAACTTCTTTAGTAAAAGGGAACAATTTATCGTTCTTTGATAAGAAGTATGAATTAGCATTATCTTAGAACAGCTTTTTCCAGATGATTTGCTCATGAAAGGATAAAAAACCAACAGTGTATGACTGATCTTAATTGCTCAAGCTATATACTCTCCACCGCAATACTGTTATGATAGTCTTAAACCACAAAAATAAAGCTGCACATGTACTGAACAGGAGTGGGTGCAGGAGTACTGACAGAAGAATCAGATAAACCAGCACAGAAAGAGTGCGCACTATCATGTTTTATATGTTTCTGGATAAACTGTTATCAAGAGTTTATGATATGAGTATAAGAAAAGCATTGTTACTAATGTTAAACCTTCAGTAATCAGATGCCAGTATTTCTCCAAAAAATCCACAACAGAATTGACATTATTTCTACAATGGTTAACAAATAACTGGAGTTGTTTAGACTTTAAGAGTTTCTACAAAGGTTAACAAATAATTGGAGTTGTTTAAACTTTAACAAACAACATTATTTCTAACACGGTTAACAAATGACAGTTAACAAACTGCTAGTGTATCACTAAGTTTGTGTCGAAAGGCACAAAATACCAGCAAATTCACAACCAAGCAATTTATGAAACAGTAAGTGCATATATGCTTGCAGACATTAATAGAACGGACTTACATTTTCCTCAATGAAGTTCAAACAACCATCATTGGGCACGAAAGCAGCAATCTTTTTTCCATTCTTAATCAACTGCACACGAGCACACTTTCTGATAGCAGAGTTGGGCATTTTTCTGCAATGATAAGTTTATGCAACAACGCTTATATAATGAGTAATAACATAGAATTTATGCATCCGAATGCATAAAATCAACTATTCAATTTGAAGCCATGCCAAAGGTCAATGCAAAGTACTAGATAAACACTAGACTACTAGATGTTTACAATCTAATCACTACTTTCTCTGCTCTTCTGATTTTATTAAACCCTAAAACCCTAAACTTTAAACTAAAAAAAACCAAAAAAAAAAACATAAATTCGAAGATAAACCATACTTGTTATCAATTCTAAACATTAAACCCTAAAACCCTAAACTTTAAACTAAAAAAAACCAAAAAAAAAAAACATAAATTCGAAAGAAATTCGAAAATAAACCAAAAAAGAAAAAACATAAATTCGAAAACATTGAAGTAAAAAAAAGAAATTCAACATGCAAACATCAAATAATCATTATAAGCAATTGAAACATGAATAAACATATAAATTCTAACACTTAATTCATTATTTCGAATACAAAATACCCAAACATAATTAGATAATTTAGATTTACATTAAAAAAAAAAAAATAACTTACCGGAGAAATGGAAAATCGCGCAGTAGCTGTCTCATGCGGTGGTCGGTGGGCACCTGGGCTTCGCCTGAGAGAGTGAGGAAGGCAGGAGGTGTCGGCGGTGGGCGTTGCCGCGTTGGGCTGAGACTGGAGACAGTGAGCGTGACTGCATGAGGGAGAGGGGGAGACAGCCTGTTTGTTAGGGTTAGAATGAAATGAAAGAGAATTCAAGCGTCACTCAAGCAGCAGCGTTATTTTGATTTTTGATTTTTTTTTTTTTTTTAAAAAAAAAAATACAATTTTTCCGGGTTTCAGGTCCGGACCTGAAAACCCCGGGTTTAGACCGGGTCCGGACCGGAACCGGGAACCTTGATTTTTAAGGACCGGGACCGGACCTGAATCAACAGGTCCAGGTCAGGTCCGGTCCGGATCAGGTCGGTTCAGGTCCGGTTTCAGGTCCGGTCCAGTTTTTGTACACCCCTAAATGTAATAGGTTCATCTTCGTTAGGCTGAGTTTATTGCAAGTCTTGGAAGGAGTACTGAGATGAGTCTTGAGCAAAATTTTTGCAATAATGTATACAAAGACTATATCTAGTCTTGAGAATAGTTTTATTGTTGCCCAAAAGTACAAAAAAATTATTGTTGCCCAATAGTGAGCTGCCAACTCACCATCTTAAAAATAATTTATAAAAAAAATTAAATATATAATTAAATGATTGTTAAAAAATTAATATAATAAGTAAGTCTTGGAATAATGTGTAAAATTGGAGAAAGTCTTATATGAGTCTGACTAATAAAAAAATAATTAAAAGTTAGTGAAAATCTGATGTGACAGAGTTTGAATTATAAATTTTAGTCTTGGGATAACTTATCCTTATTTTTAAGTATCCATCATACACTGATACTCTCTCACATTCTCTACCTTATGTTCTATAAATTTCAACTTCCCACTTATTATGATTCTTATCTCTATGGAGTAAATTAAAAACATTATTGTCGAATGGTAACAGTTACCTACAAAAGATCTGATTCGTAAATTGTAATAAGAAAGCCTTGATTGGATTGTGTTATGGGCAGAACCAATTATACACAAATACACGCAAGTTGATCTTTAGATGTTTTTTCGAAAAAAAAAAAAAAAAAAGAAAGAAAATAACTCCTTTTTAAGTATTGGTGTCCAACTGTCCAATAGGGTGAGAAAGTTAGTAAATTAGCAATCTCTATTTTGAGGCTATTTATACTGTTACGAGGTTAGTTCCTCCTTCTCTAACATCATCCACAAGCATCATTGACTTTCTTAATGACTTTTCCAATTTGTCAACATAAATTATTGTTTCCAAAGGTTTACTTTTCACGATTGGACCGCTTGACTTTTATGGCTTAATCAAAAATCAAAATTAATAACACCATTTGGTCTTTTGACGCATGTCATACCAAATACTAGTAGTAAAGAAAATTACTTTTGAAAGGTGTACTTTTGAAAGGTGAAAATTTATTTAGGTTACTAGAGAATACTTGGTGTTAATTGTATGTTAATTTTATTTTGGATTAGATAGACTTTTATTTGTATTTTTCTATTACTACATCAACAGTGGAGTAAGGGAAAGCAAATAATAGGTCGTTATATTAAAATCATTTTTTAAGGAGTCGAGAGAGATAAAAATATACTTCGTAATAGATATTTAATTTGACATAAAATGATATTAACCAAATTGTTTTTTTCTCTTCTCTTGCTCACTACTTACAAAGGTTATTGCTTTTCTCTGGGTTGTCACTATTTTTTTTTTTTTGTTAGAATGAGGAATAGCTCAAGTGGTTAGACCTTTCCTCCCGGTTTCAGGAAATCCAGGGATCAATTCTCACCCCCACTACCCTTATGGCTCTAAAAAAATAGTTTTTTTTTTGTAAGCCCTTAACTAGAATTATAGATAGTTAATAATTCTCTACAAATGATGTCCATATGTGGGAGTTTTCCCATCTCTGTCGAATTATTCATCTCGTCTATCTATAGTATGAACTACAATACTTAATTATTGTTAGATTCATAATAATTGAGAAATTTATCTGATTTCTAAATGGATTACTCATGAAATCTTGTAGGGAGCATTACGTACATCAATTGTTTAATCCAACTCGGAAAATAATAATTACAACATAGTTTTGAAAGACTCCGCTTTAAGAGAATGATGCAAAGCCATGTAAAATGTCATGGCATTTGTCCAATTGTGCATTATCAAAACACCA
Organism: Chenopodium quinoa; assembly: GCF_001683475.1. Taxonomy (NCBI): domain Eukaryota; kingdom Viridiplantae; phylum Streptophyta; class Magnoliopsida; order Caryophyllales; family Amaranthaceae; genus Chenopodium; species Chenopodium quinoa. Next base: position 2,144,207 of record NW_018743212.1, on the reverse strand, counting down.
AGTTTTATACTTTTTACTAATGAAGGGTAAAGATACATGATTAAAGTTATAAGTTTAAATATATAAAAGTTCAAATAGAACAACATTATAATAAGACAAAGAAAGTAATAATTAGAAATGTATAGAATGCCTTAATATGATCCGAAGTTTGAAATGTCTTAATTAGATGAAAATGAAATAAATTTCTCATAACTTACATAGGACTCAAAAATTAAAAATTAACTTAATCGAATCATACTCAATTTAGATGATTCGTTTAAAAGGTGTTCTCACTACAAACTTATCTTTTGAAATTGTATATGTAATACGATGTACAAAACTTTATGAGTCAAGAAATAAAAAGAGTAAAACTAGTAATCTATGTTCAGATAAGTTAAAACTATAGTCAAATTAATTATATGAAATTATTGTTAAAATAATGTAAATATGAATTGAAATATTTAGATGTACAAGGAACTTTAAAGGTATAAGAGTGCATAACTTAAAGATGCACCTCTCACTTTAATTTACTTTGTTTGTGCCATCATTTTCTAAATTTTCAAAGTTTGATAAGACTACAAGTTTTGGAAATTATAGGCCATATGATGAAGTATTAGGCTGAATTGACAATTAAACACTCACTTCTCTCTCGCATGCATGCTTCATTCATCGTAACTTAAGATTTTCTATAAGTTGACTCATCATTTGAATTTTAGGCCAAAACAAATAAAAAGCATGTTGGCAAAATTTTCAGCTGCGTACAATCTCAAATTATACATATATAATTTTAAATTCATTAAAAGGACTTTGATACCCTATTTATCAAGTAAATTAAAACGAACGAAAGCCACTAACTTTCATCAAAAGCCAAGTAAAAATCGACAACAATTTCATCCTTGATAACTATTATACATCTTTTTTAATTTTTTATTGTTATTCTAGATAAGTGACCTATAAAAGTTACGACCAGTGCACCTTCTATTATATCGTGTTCATATGAAAACTTTTTTTTAAAAGAATATGAAGTATGAAGTATATCAATGTGAAGATTCTAAAGAAGTAATGAGTCAAGTAATCAACCAATCCATTTTGCTACAACACCACAAGTCTATAGCAAAGAAAACGCTAAAGAAGATGACCTAAGATTTTATGAGAGAGTCTTTTGGCAGTACAATGATAACTTGTATCATTTTATGGATCTAATTTTTGGGACATTAATTGAACAAATTACAGTCAAGAACTTGTAGCTAGGGAAACTGAATACTCTGAATGTGTTATAAAAAAAAACGTATTTATACACCTATATTTTTATTTGACATAAGCACGTACTACACTTAGCAATACGAGGAATATGTCAAATAATTTTATTTTTTTAATTGGTATTACATGTACATATAAAAAAGATCGTATATGCTTTATATTTATGATTTGAATCAACAGCAAAATAAAGTGAGTCCTAGGCTCCTATTTAAATTAGCATGCACTCGAATAGGAGATGTGAAGTGTTGATTGATGGACGAATTAATTTATGGAACTTCATATTATTCTTAGGAGTAAAGTGTGACTAGCTACCCTAGTATAATCAATAATGTTTATGAGTGATGGCATTATTCGGGTATATATAGCATGTATGATGGTAAGGTGCACTTAAGTTGTGCTTTAGAAATTACTCAAGTAACATAACAAAAGTAAACAACTATGAGCTATAGCCTATAGGGCAAAATACTCTGTGCTCGTACTTCAGTAGCCCTTACATTAATTATTTGCTTACTTGAACACACCAATTAACTACAACTAAGGGGGGAAAAAAACACTACAACTAAGAAATTAATGAATTATCTGTAACTGTGGACGTAGAAATTATTAAGGCGAAATTGGACTCATCATCATTTTCCATTGTTGTGCTATTATTATTTTTACCTGGCTTAATTCTTACCATGCATTGAACAATATGTATGTTAGTTCCCATGCATTTTTAAAAATCCATTGTAGAATATATATACTACCTTCATTTCATATTAGTTGCAACTTTAGAATATTTTATATCTCACAAATAATACCCCAAAGTTGTAACTAATATGAAATGGAGGTAGTATAAGAATAAGAATAAGAATAATATAAATTAATATGGCAGAATATATATATATAAGAATAAGAATAATATAAATTAAACGGCAGAGTAATGTATATGGAAGGTTGTTGGTTCTCAATATATTACATTAGTGGATTTATTTTAGTTGTCTTGTCATTGATTCAGATTATATTGTCAAACTGACTTATATTGATTCGGATTTGACCAATAAGCAAGCAAGTAACCATTCATAAATCAAAGAAAAAAGTAACTAACTAATTAAAACATACATGTGAACATAGCTTAGCTTGAAAAGTATTTATACATATGCTTTAGATGAAATAACAGTTTAAGAGCCTAAATTCGTTTAGTCATAATGAAATCATCATATATACATTATGGTTGAGAGTTGAGACAACCAAATGAGAGCAGAGAGTTAGACATTGCGTTAATTATCTTAGAAAGTAAAAGAAAGTAGATTATTAAAAAGTAGTGATATCGATATAGTACATCATAAACTTGACGTAGATCGATTATTTATGAAGGAACTTAAACCCCTAAAAACAAAAGAAAAATAAAAAAAAGATAATAAAGAACATGCTAATTTAAGTAGGAGATAAAAAACATCTACTACTTATTGATTATATCTTCCTACTAGATCATGTTGTGCATCAAGAAGCTCCTCTAACACATTATTATCCACGTACTCAAACTCAATAACTTGTTTTTGATCCTCTTGCTCTCTTGAAAACGTAGAAGAAGAAGAAGAAGAAGAGCTTCCTCTACCAAAAACACTACTAGAACTACTACTATCACTAGAATGATAGTGTTGTTCATTAGGGAAGTTGAGTATTGCAAGGTGACCTCTCAAGGCAAAGGCCGCCCTATCATAAGCACGAGCCGCCTCCTCGGCCGTGTCAAACGTTCCAAGCCACAAACGAGCACCATTTCTCTTAGGATCACGTATCTCAGCCGCGAACTTCCCCCATGGCCGCCTTCGAACGCCTCTATACTTAGAAGCGGTATTACCTTTGTTGTTATTGTCACCTTCCATTACTTTTGCTTAGCTACTAAATTGTGCAAGTTATCTCAAATTTATGTAGATGTTGTGTGTATATATATATGAACTAATTTAATGATGCATGAAGAGTTATTATTGAAGACTATGTATTATGTACGAGGCCAATTACATATATTTATATAGTTGAATAATTTGGTAGCAAATAATAATTTATGCTAGTGAGTGGTGGCGGGCTTGAAAGTGATTAATGAAAAAATTGACGGTCCAAAGTGACGGGTTGAAGTTGATGCTGAAGATGTCTAAATTGCGTTCAACACCTTGATTTACGTGCCTTTATTAATATACTATGAAAATGTTTTCAATAAGGAACAAGAACCATGGACCATTGGACCCCGTATATGGGTGTTTAGTGTCTTTTAAAATTTCATGCATTTTTTGTTGCTATAATATAAAAGTATAAAAGTATATTACGTGTACACTATATACAATTAATAACCTGTGACGTGTGATATACAAGGATTTTTGTTGTATTCATCTTATTTCCCAAACAAATGATAATATGATATGATAGATAGATCTTATGTTTGGCCTTTTCAGTCTATTTACAAGTTATTATCATGGAGCAAATTACCCTTAAGTTTGATGAAATTGTCTGAGGAATGAGGGTGATGAATCTGATGATGCCCTTAGCGGCTTAGCCCAATCCACCTCCACATCTTAGCTAAGGGATCTAATTAGCTAAAACTAAGTCGGGAACCAAATCTTATTCAAAAATAATACGAAGTACTCTCTATGTTAGTTCCATAATGTTGGTTATTTTTTTTGGTGTTTTTACGCGGTTATTACTCCATATCAAGAAAAAGAAGATATTGGAAAGCAATGATTAAATATCACATATATCAAGTATTTAGGCATTAAGTCAACGTTAGAAATGAGAATATTTGTTTGGGAGTAGGTAAATCAATCAATAGGTAAATAATAAGTAAATATTTTCAAAAGGAATAGTTGCTTAGGGATATATATATAACAAAAGCACTGAATATCATTTTTAATTGTTTGTTGAATATAAAGTGATGAGAAATATGTACGCCTACTTTTGACATATCATTGGCTCATTGCTAACATCACTTTGAAGTGCAAGTATATATATCCTATATAAGTAGTATATTTGTTACCAAAATGATTTTACTATCTTTAAACTAGAATAAAAATAATAAATTGAGTTAGACCAAAGAAATAAGCAAAATATATTATTGTAGACATTTTGGTAACAACATTATTTTCTTTTTCCTTGTATATAGTATATTTCATCTTATTTAAGGTCATCATTTTTTAAAGATACAAAGTACTTATTACGTAGTATAAAAGATATGAAATAAAAAATATGGATATATATGTTAACTAAACATGAAAAAAAATATCAGAGTTGACATATGGGTAGGTTATGAAAATATTGATGAAGGGTAACCTATGAAGATCTACGAAAGAAAGGAATGTAGAGTGTGTGATGTGGAGATTGTAGATGATGTGATATCTTGTACTGTACAATGTATTGGAAGGTTTTTCAGGGATGGAAAATCTCATTTTAGAGTATGTTTGCCACCATTGTAAAAGTGTTGTTGCATGCCTGGCTATATTTTATATATACATTATTAATATGCATGTTGATTTCAATTCTTTTATGGATTGGCTTTTTTTAAATCTTTTTTTATGCTTACAAATTTACAATTAAGATTTAAGAGTGAACAACATATACTATACATGATGTACTGATATAGGTGTGTATGTAATGTCATTTCCTATAATTTAAAGGGTGTTCCTTTAGGAGATAAAAAGGTTTGGGATAAGAATAAAAAATAGATATAGAAGAAAAGCAGTGTTTGTTGGGAGGGATGGGGATTAGAAGGGGGTTAGGGATAGGGATAAAAACACCCACTTATCCTTTCAATTCTATAACTAGAGGGATGGTATAAGGGGAAGGGATAAGAAATGGGTTGGAAAAGTCCAAATTACCCTTAATGAAATTAAAAGGGTAAAGAGAAAGGGTAGAAGTTAGTAAGGCTATTTTTATAATTTTATTACTTATCCCTAATTTGCTTCCCATACATACCAAACATGGGATAAAAATTATTTATCCTTATTCCACCTATCAATCCCCTATGAGGGTGTTTGTTATCGACAAGTCCAACTAACTGTGGACTCAAGCACAATAGTTCGAATGTTGGCGGATCCGATTCCCCTCAACTCTCCTTTTTATCATTTGATCCGGAAGTGTAAGACTCTAATTTCTGAGCGTGATTGGGAAATCATGATAAGTCATTGCTACCGAGAGACTAATCGTGTAGCAAATTGGTTAGTCAACTTTGGAGTGACTTCGAGTCAAAAATTAGTCATTTTTGAGGCGGTCTTGGAGCTTCGTGCCGTTTTATTGGAGGACTTGGATGGCATCATGAGACCTAGGATGATACCGGATGCTTCTTAGTGCTAGTGACTAGTTTTTTTTTTTTTTTTTTTTAGTTTGTTTTGCTTGTTTTCTTTCTTTCTTTTTCTCTGTTGGTTTTCTTTTCTTTCTAGTTCTTAGCTTTGTACTTCCTTTTTTGAGGCTTGCCCCTCGTGATCACCAAAAAAAAAATGAGGGTGTTTGTTTAGGGGGATAAAAGAAGTGGGACAAGGATAAAAAATATGGATCAAAGAAATGTAGTGTTTGTTTAGAAAGATTGGGATTAGAAGGGGGTTAGGGATAGAGATAGGAATAGGAATAAAAACAACCACTTATCCCTCCATTTCTATAACTAAAGGGGGTGGTATAAGGGAAAGGGATAAGAAATGAGTTTTAAAAGACTAAATTACCCTTAATGAAATTGAAAGGGTAAGGAGAAAGGGTAAAAGTTAGTAGGGTATTTTTATAATTTTATTAGTTATTCCTAATTTGTTTCCCATACTTACCAAACATGGGATAAAAATTATTTATCCTTATTCCATTTATTTCTCTTATTTCTATCTCTCCAACTAAACGCCCCGTTAAGCATTAGATAAACTTGTTGTGTCGCTGGCAGTTAACTGAGGCACTTGATGCATGCATTTGCTCCAGCTGGCTTTGAAGAGATGGTCGCCTTATTCAAGTGGAACGAGATGTCAGATGTGTTAGCTTAACTTATGATTTCTTATGCACAATTTTGCACATACGTTATTACGAGTATATGAATATGAATATTTTGTGATTAGTATTAACCCTTTAGAAAATGCAAGTATATATCTAAATCTTACCTTAATTTTCAAGAAAAAAAAATGTAAGAATTAACCCTCATGTGTTGCTTGAATTGCTTCAATTTTCTATTGTGTTTAATGTTTATAATCTTTATTACTCATATTACAATAGATGCATGTTAATTAGCTTAATTAATTAAGTAAACTTGTATATACGGAGAATATATACTTCATATTATTAATGAGTGGTGGCGGGCTTGAAAGTATATAAATGATACATTTGATGGTCCAAAGTGACGGGTTGAAGTTGTGTAAATTACGTTCAACACCTTTTGTTGTTATATATGTAATCATAACCTGTGACGTGTACTACATGAGGACTTTTTCTATATGCCTAATACTTACGATATATAATATTAGGACTTGTTTGGTTGCTAATAAATTTATGGGACGTTTATTTTCCTAGAAAATAGATATATGTATATTTGTTTGGTTGACAATAATGTAGGAAATGAAACTTTTTTGGAACTTCTACTTCCCACAAAATGGGGGAATTAACTTACCTAGCCTCCCTAGGTAAATGAAACTTCCCATAAAAAGTAGAAATTCCCACATCCAACCAAACAATATTTGGCAATTCCTAATAATTATATTTCCATGGACATTGAGTTTTCATGGAAATTTTCACTTCCAACATCCAATCAAACAAGCCCTTATTCACTGATTCTTACGACTTTTTATTATCCTATTCACAAATTACAATAAGTTAATGAAGCTAATGACATATGTTTGACGTAGTTTATCGAGGGTGAAGATGCTCTTTTCTTTTCGATGATTCTAAAAGTGATCTAACCAGCTAATTAAAATTATGAACTTAATTATATCATAAATAATATAATTGACAGTAATATGCATGCACTACAATGCTATGTGAACCAAAAAAAAACAAAAAAAAACAAAAAAACAAAAAACAAAAAAAAAGACATTGTATATTTTATTATATAAGAGGTATGTACAACGCTTAAACTTTATTGCATTAGATAATTGACCATATAGTATTTATTTCTTAATGATGCATAAAAAAGTATGTAAAGTGTCATTGATTTAGTCTCAATATAAATTTTCAACAACTCAATCTACTTTTTAAGTATGGTTTATTACTTTCTATGTATGTTCAATACAGTTAATTGCAGTGGTGTAATCAGAAAAATTTCGAAGGGATAACCGGCCTAACTGATAATCTAAAAACTATACCTCGACAAGTCATAGATGCATATGTAACTAGGTATAAAAATATTCAACATAAACCATTAGAATAAAAAGGTCGGTAAAAATTTGAAGTATATATTAAACAAAATACTAATCACTTAACACGAGCTGAGCTCTCCTAGGGTTCAATGTTTCATAGAATAAAAGTCATCACGCATCAAAACAGTATTTCCAATATTAAATGTAGGTTGAATTGTACATGCATTTGCTGATTGTTCATCATGGGTAAAATTCTCGGGATTTATATCAACATTTGTTTCGATAGTCACGTTAGGGGATGGGTCTTCAATGTTTAATTAGGAAGGAGATCTTTCTTTCGAAAAATAAGAGTCAATTGTTTTTCTCTTCATATTTCAACCTAGAAAAAAAAATGTTATTTTGATCAATTACATACTAAAGTAATACATAGTATCATTGAGTTTTAATAGTTACTTATGATAAAATTATGCGATTATATTTTCTAATGGCTAATTAAATTAAATTGTACGAAGTAATACAATTATAATCTAAGTTAATTACTTAATTTTGATTATGTAACCCTAATACATGTATTTAAAAATAAAATAATGAAATTTCACCAACAAAAAAAATGTCGGAAAACCGAAAACGTACCTGAAGGCCGAGGGATCGAATGTATGTGTGTATATTAATATTGTGAAGTATCCAATTGGTAAAAAGTAAAAGAAATATTACTTTAAATATTGTGAAGTATCAATCATCTAGACATCGTACGGGTACAAAACTAGTATATATATATATGATTGATAAAATTTTAGGATAAATTCTCATATCTCGAATCTCGAATCAATATTGCAAAACTCATACAATTAAACCAGGTCTAATCTAATTGCATAGTATTAAATCAATCAATAGGAAATTAATCAATAATCAATCATCAATAATCAACAATAATAAATTACCCCTTCGTATTATTTCATGGATCCCCACAAACCCCAGAAATAATTCTACTCACTCATATTAAAATTAAACTAATCAAAGCGATTAAATAAAGCATGATTAAAAGCGATAATAATAAAACTAATAAGAAAACAATAATAACAAAAATAATCAGGAAGCAATAACAAGCTACTGTAAAAGCAATATATTAAAACTAAAGTAAAACCAAACTAATCAAAAGAACAAAACTAAACTAATCTACGTAAAACTAAACTAAAAGAATGTTAACAAAAATAATAAAACTAAAAACTATCTAATCTAAAAGCTAATCTAAGATACCTCCCCTTACCTACGTAACTACTCCCCCTTTTAATAAGAAAGGAAAAAGGAGTTTTATACTAAGTCCACTTCTAAACCTACCCAAACTCCTCCTAAAACAATCTCCAGTTAAATTAAAACAAATCCAACGACTTTGCTTTGATCTGACCGATCGGGCCCGCTAAAATCACGCCCAGCAGCTGGCTGTTCTTGGTCCATTGATTTGCAATATTGGGCCATTAATTATAGGCCTTAATTCTCTCTTTTGTTCACTAATTCGTCCATTATAATAAATTTGGTCCGTCATACTTATTTGAACTCATGCTAGTAACTTGGACCTTTGTAACCTACGCACTTAAACGAGCCCTGAATCACCGAACCAAATTTCTTCAACTCGATCTTGGGCTTTAAATATACGATCATAAAATACGTTCCGACTCCAATATCTTTATAGTGGTCTAATAAGCTCGGGAATCATCATAATTCTGTAAATTCCTACAAAATAATACCAACTCTACAAAAACACTAGAAAACGTATATTAGTAATAAAAATAGCTCCGTAGAGCTCAAATAAGCACAAATATGACCGTGGGACGGGGAATAAAAATATATGTAAAATAGACTCATCACATAACATATATGGGCTTTTTTGTTTTTCCTTTTTTTTTAATTCGGCTTTAGCATTTTGTTTTTTTTTTTTGCTAAGGGGTGGTCATGGCCCACCCAGACCCCCTATTCCGACCCTGGTTAGTTAACAATCATAAAAGTCAAAGTATTATATATAAACGGGGGAGGTATTATTTTTTTGGTGTTAAAAGAGCCACAAGGGCGAATAATGAAAACTCCAACCACTTAAGCTATCCCTCACTCTCAATAGGGAAGGTATTATGCAATATAAGCTATAATCATTTCAATATTCTTTATACGTGGTATCATACATGTACAATAGCAATGAACATCTAAATAATAAAAGAAAGGTAGTGACAATAACTCTTTTCTAGCCATTATCAACACTCCAATTCACTAGAGCTGCAATAATGGATTTGTTGATAATGTTGCTCTAATTTACCCAACAATTCATGTCAATATGTCAAAGTTAACAATCCACTTAATGCTGTTAGATTGTAACAAAATTTTATTCCTTCTGTAAAATATGTTAGATTGTAACAAAATTTGATTCCTTCTGTAATTAATTTTATTTAGTTTGTTAGAATATTATGAACATATATTAACTCTAATTTAATATGATCTTTATTAACATTTGTAAACTGATTGAATCATTTTCTAATTTTTAATAAAATGAAATTACATATCATCCAAATATCAAATGGAAAACAAAGACTTATATTGCTCGAAATCCAAAAAACCCATCATCTCAATATATAACTTAACGTAATTTGTTAATATATGAATAATTTAATGTAATTTGTTAATATAATAAACCACCTAATAAAAATAATAGATTCGCCACAGATCTTTCGGCTATGTGTCCGCGTTCTTATTAAAATATTTTTTACATTTTTAGTTAAGGACTTAAAATATTGAGCGACTTATGATCTTATTTTTAGCTCAATTTAAGATACTGATATTCTACTCTTATTTCTAAGGCTAAAAATGTAATCTACTCTTATATTCTACTCTTAAAATCTTTACGTGAACAAATTTAAACATATTCAAATTATGTTCTATTTTAGGAGCTTTCAGAACTTTTTGCATCTTATCAAAATTATGATATTCTACTCTAATTTCTAAGGCTAAAAATGTAAACCTCAACACTGTTAAGAAAATTATTAGAGATGTTTCCCATGATTTTTCAAAAACATGGGGTGAGATTGTGTTTTATCATAAGCTAGGACAGCTCCCCATATCATCTTCAAAGTTGATTGAGTGTTTGAATGAACATGGTTTGTGGTATGTGAAAGGTAAATATGATATCTTGTGCAATTATTTCGAATTACAAATAACAAATCATTTTGCTTATTTTTGTGCAGATCATGATCCAGACAAATTGAATCACCTTTGATAGTACTGTGGGAGATAAGAATCCTTTTTTTTTTTTTTTTAATTATCCCAAGTACATAAAAATATACGTAAAATCTTTTGACTCTCTTTTTCCTCCTTTATATTGCTCAAATTCAATAAGTGCTTTGCTGCTCATTTTCAACAACATAAGATCTCATGGTGAACCTGTTACTGATGATGATGAGGAGGAGGATGAAGTAGAATTGGTTAATGCAAAAGCATTATGTAGGTTAATGATTAATTTTTGTAGGATTTTCTCATGCATTATCTTGCATAATTTTGAGCAAACCTTGAAGGCTCTAGTAAGTTCATTACGGTTAAATATTATCTCAAAACTATAGGCAAATTAGAACGTTTGTCCAATTTTGTTTAGGAGTCTAGGTTACTTTTATGTTTTTGTAGTGTATATATTGAATCTTTTCTTAAATCTTTATATTGTGTTTTACTCTCTCCATTTCTAATTTCATATGCTATATAATCTGTAAGACTATTACGAGTATAAAGTATTGCAACATTTGGTGGTAATGTCGCTATGTTATTGAAATTATAAACATGATGCTGTAAAAATAGTGGCTGAAGAAAATCCATGGGAAGAAGTGGGGAACCACCATTAAATGTATGTTTTTCGACGTAAATTTGGTGCTATTCGTACCACCAGTCTTGCTCGTCGCAGCATTGAAAGCTAGTTTTTACAGCATTCAAAACCATGGGAGCTGCTGTCAAGAGTTGTATACTTGTATTTTTAAGCTGGTGTATTAAGTTTATGTGTGGCAGAATTCTAATTAGTTATTAAGTTACTGGAAAATTTGGTTTTAATAAGGAAATTTTGTTAATTACTACCTCAAAAACAGAGGCTTTGTGAATTATTACCCCTAAAAAAAAAGTTTTAATTACTACCCCTAATTCACCTAAATAGGACCGATTACTACCCAATTGCACTTTTCGGTGACTTAACTCACCTTATGACGTCATTACTCCGATTTAATCACAGTTCACACCAAATCTAATCTAATTAACCTAAATAACCCAAAATTAACCTAACTAACCCAAATTAACACAGTAAACATTAAACAAAAACTTACCCCAACTAATTCTTCTATATAAATCAGTATCCCCAATTCAACCCCTATAACAGCTCTTTCACCATATCCAACTCAAAACCTCTCATCCTATCCACTGCAAATCTCCAAATCTTTAATCTCCCTGTCACATCGCACAGTTTAGCTTGCAAGAGGAAGACATCTTAAGAGGTAATTCATTAATTTGCTTCAATGTTGGTGTAAAGTTGTCTAATTTTTAGGGTTTATTGTAAAGTTTGGATTTTTTTTTTCAGAATTGAACAATTAAGCAACATAAATCCTTCAATTCAAACCTAATTTAGCATTTGTGTTTGGTTGCAGATGAGTTTGCAAATTGCTCGAGCCAATAAAAGGCTTTTTAGGTGTGGATTACCTACTTCAATCATAACCTCTTGGACAAAAGAGAATCCGGGAAGACGATATGTTGTCTGCCGAGATTTTGATGCAGAAACAAACACAAGGGGTTGCAATCATTTTTACTAGCATGATGAAGAAATGACTCAGTGGCAAAGGGACACCATACTAAGGCTTTTGGAAGAAAGACAGGAACTGAGAACAAAGAATGAGATTAAGAAGAAGCAATTGGCATCATTGAATCAGGAATCCAAGAAAATTAAGACTAAGTATGTGATGTTGAAGATGAAGCATAATTGTGGAGATGTCAAACTAAGCAACTGGTAGTGAAATGGTAAGATAGTAGTCTTTGGTTGTTATGTGTAGTGTAACTTGGAAGTGCTTTAACTTTATCAATAAGATGGTTTGAATTTGACTTTCATATTGTTGTTTGCAAATCAAGGTAATTGAACCAAATCAATCAAGATAAAAAAAAGGAAAAGCAAAGTAAATACATTCATTTGATAAGTAAAGTCAGCATACACAATAACAACAGCTTGACTATAATTGCCAAGACCAACACAAATAGTCAAAACTGAACATAACTTGGCAAAATAGGCATGCATGCCATAATTGTACTACAAAATAGGACTTAAACTGCCTAAATGTTGAAGTCTTACACCAAACACACTAAATAATAGTTGTACTTTGAACCTAAACAAACAACTACTCTCTCATTTCATCAGTTGGACTACTAGGCTGATGTGACTGCCCTGCTACTGTGACAGTTGATGCTTGGGCTCCAACCTTAGCTTGTGTTGCCTGCTGGTTGTTACCTTGCACAATCCACCACCAAATTAAGAAATAAAACTTTGTAAAGGAGGCCAAAAACACCAAAAGAGAAATACAAGTACCTTGTTTTTAGACCTCTTTTCCTTCCCTACAGCCCTCATTGCTTTGCTATGCACCACCCATGGGTCATCAGAGAATGGTTTCCCACCCTTATTATTGGGTTCAGATGAGGTGTCAAGGGTTGGGTTGTTACATCTCTTGATGTTATGTCCATATTGCTTGCAATTGGAACACTTGTATGGCTTCCTACCCATTCTTGCAGCCTTCTCTGCAAGGTCAGCAGCCCTCTCAGCATCCTCTCCAACTTCCTTCTTCCTTTTCTTCTTTGATGGCCTGCTTGGCATGACCTTAAATAGGGGTGGAAGTGGCTCAAATAAAGAGGTCTTTTCCCATTGCTTAGGCCCTGGCATAGGCATCAATACAAGGGAATAGGCAGCTAGGTACTTTGTCCCTTGAATAAGTTGCATCCACATAATCCTCTGGATCCCCTCTCATGTACAAAATACAAGCATATGCATGGTGGCATGGTATCCCTGTCAACTTCCAAGAATAGCAACTGTATTTCCATGCATTCAAATCAACTAGATGCCTATCTCCATTGTTCTCAACCTCAGACAACTCTTCTGTACTCCTAGTCAGTATGTTGTACTTCCTAATTCTCTCAGCCCAATCAAATTGTTTCTTAACATAAGGCATGAACCTCCCTTGCATTTTTTGAGCTCCCTCCCTTTTCTGACAATTTCTTTGCATAACATATTTTCTCATCCATTCCATGTGTGTTAAAATTGGTTTGTCTCTTGCTTGTTTTAACACATTGCTAAAGCTCTCACACATGTTATTCAAAAGCATTTTTGATTTAGGGGTAGAAGAAAATGCATGCCTACTCTAGCAATAGGAGGGGATAGCAGACATGTATTCATATGCTTTCTCAGACATGGTTTTCAATGTTTGCATATGCTCATTGAATTCTAGCTGCACAATCACAGTAAACCAAACAACCAAAGCTAAGCTAATTACAACAACAAACACTGGCTTTAAGCATACATTTAGGAAAATGAGGTGCATACCACAGTTGTAGCCTTTGTTGCTTTCCACAATTGAACTTGCACAAAGGCTGAAGACAATTTCTCTTAGACCTTTTTGGGTCTCATGGGAAAGCACATCTATCTTTGCAGTAAGCAGTCACCTTCTTCTTCCCATTGTGCAGCAAGTAGTAGTCATATTTGTTCTCTATTGCATGTTGTCTTAGTGCTTTTCTAAACACATTCACTGAAGGAAACCTTAACCTAGGTGTGAGCTTAATTGGCTGCTCAAAAACAACTTCTGGGCTGAATGTTTGTGTCCTGTTAGCCTCCTCATCTGACCCATCTATGCTTCCTGGCTCTTCAGAATCATAGTCAATTTCCTCACCTAAGTTTGACTGTTATGCCAAGTCAACTTGTAGCCTAGCTTGAGACCTAGTGACTCTACTAGGGACTTCCTTCACTTCTCTAGCAGGTAAAGTAACTCCTCCAATGCTTCTCACTACAGTGTTTAGAATATTTGCCCCCAAATCATCAGCAAACAAATCTTCTTCCTCCTTGTAATCAAAATCATAGTCATCTAAATATGGAAGGACATCAAGTTCATAGTTAAACTCATCTTTGTCCTCAAATTGTTCTCTCAATTCATCTCCATCCTCTAGCAAATATTATGCCTCCTCTAACTTATCCCCATCCTTATCACTTTCATTATCTTCTTCCCCACCCAGCCAAACTCTCTTACCTGTTGACCTAGGTTCTGGAACAGAGTTAGCTACCTCCTTCCCCTTTCTGGATACCTTTTTCTTACTCCCTGTCTTCTCTACAGCCATATCCTCCTTCTTCTTACTCCCTTTATTCTCTGCAGCCACAACATCATTCTTTGTATTCAAGTTGTCTATGTACCTCCTAAACTCACTCTCACTAATGACCTGAGCTTCTTGGCTAGATCTAAGTGCATATGTTTTGACAGGAGATGCAGTTGGTGTTTTTTGGGATGTTTTTCTCCTCACAAGTAGTTTAGATCTTGTGAACTGGTGGGATTGAGAAGAGGTAGGCTTTACAGAAGGGTTTGGGTGAGGGTTTGAAGAAGTGGTACCCCTTTCTACATTAGTTGTTAGTAGTGGAGGGTGTTTTGGGGAAGGGTTTTTTGAAGTGAGGGTATCTTTTGAGCTGGTTTTTCAATGAAAACATCATCCTTTTGTGAACCACCTACCATTATTGAATTACTTTGTATAAGGGCCCACATTTAACTTTTGCCATTCATCACACTCAAACACAACATACAAAGTAATTACATCTGATTGCCCAACACCTTTCAACAGATTATCAATGTCCCGCTGGTCAAGCAATACCTTTCTCCCAGTGTTCAAACTCTTGCCAAATTTTCAGTACCAAATTTTGTACTCCCCAAATTTGACTTTGACCCTATCTAATACAAGCCTATTTAAAGACCCAATGCTCATGGTCCTTGTAGATACCTGACCCTCTAACAACATTTCACCCCCACCCCAAAACACCACACTCCTACTGGTCTTAAAATTCCCCCTATAAAACATTCGAATACCAATATAGGGTGGAATTTTTTTCTGAACAACCCTGTACAATTTTAAAAGCATTCAACAAGTTACAAGAAGGAATCCATTTCAACTTTTCTATTCTATTGCATCAAACAAGTAATTTCACAGTACCACCATAAACAACAACTAGCTCAATTATACAATTAAAAATCAATTCAAACCTAGGTTTAAGCACGCATTCCAATTACTCATCAATTTCTATTATGCAAAATGATTTAAACAGTGTTAAGCACATAAAGACAATAACTTTACTTACTTGAAACCAACTATTACAGGGGCCTTTCTCGTTTCTCCTCCAATGGCAATTCCTTTGTTCTTCCCCATTTTTGGCTCAATACACGACGAATGTTGTTTACAGGCAAGTAACTTTGTTAATTAGGGCAAATTTAAGCATGCAATTGCATTACTGCGAACACAAACATGAATTCTGGGTTTTAGATGAGTTTTGTTAGGGAAGAAGAAGAGTACAAGAGAGAAAGAGAGAGATGAGGGAATTTACTTTTTTTTTTTTTTTCTTTCTGTTTTTCTGATTGTTAGGTAAGGTATTAATGTGGGTAAGATTAGTTGGGGTATTTTTTTTTTTGGGTTAGTTAGGTTAATTAGATTAGACTTAGTGTGAACTGTGGTTAAATTGGAGTAATGACGTCATAAGGTGAGTTAAGTCACCCGAAAGTGCAATTGGGTAGTAATCGGTCCTATTTAGGTAAATTAGGGATAGTAATTAAAAACTTTTTTTTAGGGGTAGTAATTCACAAAGCCTCTGTTTTTTAGGTAGTAATTAACAAAGTTTCCTTTTAATAATCCCAACTTTTACCCATTAGCTTTTCATAATCCCAACTACCAATTATCATTTAATAATCCCAACTTTTATACCCATTCGCTTTTATTGGACCCGGATGACTGGTGACCGGTTGAGAAAGTATAGAGAATTAATTTTCCACGACCTAAAACTAAATGTTGACTTCAGTTGACCTAACTACCCAGCCTCACCCTTCTATCTTCTTTCTCCTCGCCATTACTACATTTCATAGAAGCTAATTTTTCACCCAATTTTATCAATTGCAAGCTTTACTCATAAATTTGCAAGCTTTTTATGGTAAACTTTGAAGAAATTGCAGAGAAGGTGAAGGATTACCTCAAACGCGAATAACACAAAGAACAAATAAGCCTTAAACTCTACAATTAAACTAGGTTTTAGTGTCGAACAACCCTAATTGTTGAATAATCTATTGTTAATTAAATGTCGAATTAAGCCTAATTTAATTGAAATTGATCGGGTAATGTTTTGGGGGTCAATTTTTTTTTTTTTTTTTTTGGTGTAAAATTGAGAAGAAATCTCAAACAAAGCAACACACAGTAATATAACTAAAACAAAGACAAGCAAACGAGCAAAAAATACGGTTGCCCACTTAGCTGCTAGATGGGACACCAATTTCAACTCTGAGCGTATTTGATGGGTTTGTTTCCCCAAAGTTTTCAAACTTTGGCAAACCTTCATTTGATTTAATACTAATTCCCGCTTGTCTTCAAAAAATAAATAAAGATTCTAATATGATTAGAAAACTATCTAGATGTAATTTTGCTTTGTGTACCTTTAGATTTATTTTGCTAGGAAAAACTTTAATAAGATAGCCAACTCCATTGCCAAAATCTCTTGTTATTTGTCGACAAGGATTTTAATGAGAATTATTGTTTAGTTGAGAAGACGAGCAATTACGCTGAGAAGGGAAATCCTAGTTTAGTATAAGCCCAGAAAAATTGTAGTAGTCTTCACATCTTAGGGCTACTTACAAAATAAACACAACCACCAAAATTACAAATTAAGGCCATAATTCACAATACTTTACCCTGAAGGCCTCCTTCATTAGTCCATTAACTTCGCAAATTAAGTTACTCCAAACAATTGAGCGTAACGTGCAATAACTTGCTAGTCTTAAAATGGATGATAACTCTCTAGAAATTAGTTCCAAGTAAGTCTCACTTTATATATTCAAAATAAAATAATGCATATACATAAACTTAATACACCGGCTTAACATGTAACTCTTAGCAGCAACTCCCATGGTTTCTCATGCTCTAACAGCCAGCTTTCTATGCTACCAGGGGGCAGCGGCCACGGAGCTGATATCTTCCCTTCATCTTTATCCCCGAGTCCCTGACAGGTAGAAAATTCAAGTTCAGGGACAAACAAAATATGCCAGTGTTAGCAATACTAGCTGAGGAATGAAATGCACAATTGCATACAGATATTTTATGTAGAAGAGTGCAAAAGTCCATTTCAAGGCTTATCATGCTTCAAACAAAGTGTTTTGTAACTATATCTGCTACTCTAAATGCCCAATTAAAGAGAACCCAAAAGGATTAACACATTGATAGCAAACTTACCTTGCCAAACAATTCCACAGAACACGCAGAGCTGACGGTTCAAGCATGATGTAAAGATTTCTATCCCTACAACCCAATTTCTCACATGTTCTTCAGTCAATTTGTGACACGACAACTATGCCTTCTGATTGCAGTAGATGAGGACATAGCAATTGACTAATTATAAAATTTCTAAAACCAACTCTAGCAATGACTTTAAATTACATGAATCATACCAGCCCAAGACCCCGAATCACATAATAAACAGAACAAGCATTGCAGCCAATCCCCAGATTATTTTAGGCCAAGTACTGAAACTGCTAATCCCACTTTAAAAGAAGAATCATAGTAGATTTTCCACCAATTTTCTCTTATATTCATTCTCTATTTGTTTTAGACAACATTTTCCCAACAAACACAATCCCTGTATTATTTTAGGCTCAATATTGAAACATGCACGTAAATATGGTTCCAAAGAAAACATTTTTCATCAATTGGAAACCAGTAGTCTTGGAGCCAAACAGAACTAAAGACAAGCAACCAATATAAATATACTTAATCTACCAATTCAGAGCAAGGTTAATATCATTAATCACAACACAATATATGAAAGTACTCCATAGAAGGTAACAGAAAATATAGTACTCGTATTAACAATAGCTAGGAGGGGGAAGTGTAGTGATGGATGCAGAAAAACTCACATCAAGATGGCATCAATTAAAATAGCACTTTTGTCCTGAAACGTATAAGTCAGGCATTTCCCCATAGTAACAGCCAAAAAGGGCTCAATTTTGTCACCAGAATCAGAATCAGTATCAATATTCGTATTGAAATGCAACATCTTGATATGCAAGCGAGATGACAGAACACAATCATCATCCAAGCATTTTTGGCACCATATGAGGGCAAAGAGATTTTTGGATAAGGATAGAAACACTAAAGGATGGGCAGTGTAGTCCCTCAAAACATGGTTTACATATTCACTCTCAAAACCAGAGAGGACTGTAGTACAATGCTTGCCATCCAACAAATTAGGCACATAAGCGCCCACCTGGGCTGATCCAGTAGAGAACAGCATTGGACTCAGAGAGTAGAACATCAGTCCTACGCCTAACGCCAAAGCTGGAGAGTGTTTTAGCAAGATCTGGACAATTGTTGAAAGGACGCCAATACCATGTGAGTGTGTCAAAGGTGTATATTATGTTGAAACGGTATCCTAACATAAAAGCCTCCCATACTTGGTCATGGGTAAAACTATGAGTTCATTGTCAAACAACCTACCAAAGGGAGGCTTTGGAAGTGGCACCCGATATCCGATGTCGGGATTATACACCTCAGCAAAACAAGCTTCCTCGTCGGAAATATCATAACTACCAAAAATATAAAGCTTACCATCAATGGTAACCAGTTTCGGGAGGTAGCGAGGAGTATTAAGGGGGCTTCCACTGATCTCACACTGAAGGTGAGGCTGGCTGAAATCAAAAGATTGAAAGCGGTGAGATGAATTATAGATGTTATTGTTTTTAGGAGGGCGGGTATAAGAGGGTTTGCCACCAGTAACAGGCTCAATCACGACCTGAGGCAGCATTCTTGATCTGGTGTAAGGTCATGTCGTCGAATGCAGTTCTCTCGCCACCAAGGGCGTACATTATAGATCCAATAGAAGCACAACGGGGCATTTTGTTAAAACCTCTATCAATCGTAGGGGATGGAATGGGTTTTGGGATATCAAAAGGGCCATTGAAATTGGGATCAATGTCACATTCTATGTTATCACAAGACAATGATAAATAACGTTGTTGCTTAAGCTTTTCAAGCAAACTGCCTGAGATGTTGATCTTAAACCACTTTAAGTTGCCATCGCTAATACTTCCATAACTCAAACGAACCCAGATAAGAGCTTCCTTAGCACCTTCCAATTTAGAAGTGGGTGTTAACCTTCTTCTCTTAACCCCCTTCCCTGTCTCTGCCTCTGCCTCCGCCTCCGCCTCCGCCACATTTATCCCATCAACCTCCATCCTCTGTGCTCCTAAAATTATGAGGAATTATAAATTTTAAACCAATGTTATACTACTGTATTTTCCATACTTGAATATAAATTCGATAATTGGTCTTATTATTATAGGTTAAAAATCATCAAATCAAAGAGAAAATCCACGTTTATATCCATCCATCACAAGGCAAAAGTGTAAGTTTTGTGGTAAAAATAGGGAAAACTGCCACTTGCATTGTGATAACGGAACTTGTTTATCTCGGAAATTAACTGGAGCGACCTCCAAATCAACTACTTGATTAAATAAAAAGCAATTCTTCTCTTTTGTGAGAAGAATTGCAGCGGATTAGGAGTTTGAAAGACAAGCAATTCAAGAACTATCATCAAACTATAAAAGGCAAGCAGATTCATCAATAATTAATCAAAGTGCAATTTAGAAATTTTTCAGCAATTCTAAAACTATCATCAAATTAGATGCAATCAAAATTGAACAAAAGATAATTGCTGGGAAAAATCAAGAAAAAGAACCAAATTCACAGTAAGATATACATGTAATTCTGCAAGATTCAACATGCATAAAACGGAATTTGGTAAGTTTATGGTGTAAATTAACATATAAATTCATCAAAAGATTCTCAGTAACACGACGAAAATATAGAAATTAATGACAAAAATCATACTAAAATTCAACCAAATAAAGAGAATTACGAAATAAAATGGACAAACTTTAACATTCTTAAGAAAATTGAGCAAAAAAACAACGAACCTGATCAATTACGAGAGAGGTTGGGGCGAGACTAGTGACTGACGAGCGAGGGAGCAGGGATTGTATTTTTTCGTAGTAGTCTAGTAGAGTTTTGGGCCCTTTTGGCACGGTTAAACTTAAAAGAGTTAAAAGTCTTAAAACGTTTACCATTTACCTCAAACCTTACCGCTAAACTTGACCTATTTGTTTTTAATCGAAAGTTAATACAAGTTAATACTCCAATTGTCCACGACTTGTTTACATTTGAATTATACAAATATGAGATTTAAAACTTAACTTATAATAGGCTATAAAATATCTTATTTGTTAAAAATAAATCCTATCGAATGACACATGTAAGTGTCGGCTAAGGGGCTACTCCTCCTATTACTATAAGGTTTTGGGATCTTGTGAAGTGGACTCTCTATCTTAGTTTGCGGGTGCGGCCTAGACCTGTATTTAACGAGAAGGTACAATGTGAGTAATGAAAGTTATTACAAATTTACAACCAATTAAGGATTAGTGATTTTTTTAAAAAAATAAATCAAATGAGGTAGAAAACCAAACAAACAGAAAAACAAGAAAAAAGACAACCTAATTACGGAGGGACAACTTAATTTAAACCAATTATAGATTAGTGATAATAGACTAAAAAACAATCTTGTAACTACTCCATATTTTATTCAAAAAAAAAAAAAAAAAAAAAGTTAAAATAAGATGAACTTTTAATGACGAGAAAATACATATAGCTCGTTACATTGAGTTTGATAATAATCTATTTCGAATAAAAATTATAGATTTAATCCACACAATCGCCTAGCATTCATGGCACACGTGTGGTAGTCATGGTCAATATTTGACTACCAAAGTTTGGCAATGGGACTATTATAAAAAAAAATTCAAGCAGTCACGTGACCCATCGTTAGTGTGGGTCATGCTCATGGCACGAGTGACTAATATAATGATAAAAATTTAAAAGCCACATTGAATTGTATTTGTAATTTGTCTTACCTGGTCCACACTCCACTCTTGATTCATTGCATTTGCCCACTATATTTCTCATTCTTTATAGTATTTTTTTGGTTGATTATGCCCCTTCAAGCTTCGATGTTACTAGTACTTTCTTATCCTTCTTAATAATTTCCTTGTTAATGTTATTATTCAGTTATCCTAATTCTCTTAATTTCCTTGTTAATATTATATGGCCCAGCCCATTGGCCATTGAACCTATTTTTGTTTTGTGTTTATACATATATAAGCCCTACTTTATATTATAAAGGTAATATAGTAGGTGAATATACATATAGGTAGTAGTTCGAAAAGAATTTACAGATGCTAATTCATGTATGACAATCCTACAAATAAGAAAGGAGAAATGGAAAAGAGAAGATGCTCGAAGAGCTATAATATGAACTGAGTGTCATCATTTGATGAGTAACTGAGATTAATGTCAGGCTCGACTATCTAGCTTAGTGTGTTATATTTAGGAATACATACATCAACATATTACATTACACGTGTTCGAGCATGTATCCATATTAATAAGAGATTAAGAACGAAGTTGGCCTAATTCAAATTACAATTATTCTAATGGTTGTTAAATCAAACTACATAAGCAAAAAAATTAATTAAATTAAATGGAAAAGTCTATTTCGTTCCAACTATATGCATGGATTCTTTAATTTTCAACAAGATGAATAATTATTGTCCATTTTCATGACATAGACTCGTATGAAGTATTATATTCATGGGGCCATATTAATTGTTATTATTATTCCAAGTAGCATCGCACTTTCCTTTTCTCTTTTTTCAAAAATAAAATATAAAAAATTATATTGAGGGTGAATGCATGAACCTTTACCTTTCAACGTTAAATCATACTTCATATGTAGCAATTTGGTTTGTTCTACCATCTAAATTAAGAGCAATGGTATTAGTAGAACTAATTTGAGAATATAGTAATTAATTTAATATCAATAATCAAATTAAGTTGGTGAATTGAAAGGAGGGCCATTATATATATGGACCCTTCTATAATGATGAAATGATTTAGTAATAAACAAATGCAATTTATTGCTAGCATCCACAGACCATAGGTGGTTAAGCGAGCGTTAAGTTTTGGCATTTTCATTCTCTTCCTTCTAGAAGTTTTCTTATTCTATTTTCTTTCTTTGTCCCTAAAAAATAAAATATAAAATATACTATGTTAAAAAAAAAAATTATAAAAAAAAAAAAAAACATTAGATATTTATACTAAAATCAAAATTGTGAAAAAGAAGGGGGGGGGGGGGGGAATTAATTTAGTGAATTATTGAATGTGAGATGCATTATTGAAAATTTTAGTTGGAAGGTGTATTGATTTGATTAGTAGTACTGTAGTAGAATTGTACTATATAGCAAGTTACATGTGAAAGGTGTTTGGGATTTTGTATGCTACTATTGATCTCTATCCTAAAATACGAGTATGAGCCTTATTTTTCAGCAATCAAAAAGTGGGAGTATAAGAGTAAATTTAGAAAAACGAAAAGAGTATAGAGTAATAATAATAATAATATAATAATAATAATAATAATAATAATAATAATAATAATAAATAAATAAATAAATAAAAAAAAAATATCACATACGAATTACTAGCTTAGCTTTATGCGTTTAAATAGATAGTATTCTCCTGCAATGGTCAACTAATTTTATAATAAACTATCATTTGTGTTCATTATTAATCCTAGTACCATTGAAAGGTATTTTGGAGGTTCATGTTACATTTAGCTTACACTTGTTAAATTCTTTGTTACTGAATAGAATTCTCTCTAGACGATTTTAGTGTCGTAGTTGAGGGCTATATAGGCATGTAGTATCCTATCTAATACAGTATTTCCCTTCTTCTTGGAAAATTTGACCGACTCATATTAATTTATTACGGAGTATAAATCATGAAGTTAATCAACTAACTTATCCAAAAAAAAAAATATTAACCTAACCTCAAACTGAGTTATTATAGATCTATTTCATAGTGAAAACTATTCAATACATACATCTTGACTGACCTCACACAATCCTTAGTATGATCGATTTCATAATAGTAGTATAAAAATTTAACAAACTTCCTTAAGTAATGACTATTATTGGTGAATAATGTATGCATACATATCCTATAAAAAGGGGAACAATAGTTTTTTTTTTTAGATGTAACATTATCTAAATGCTTTAATTGTGATGTGCAATGTTTGTAGTTAGTTTGTGTCCCTAATGTCATCATTTCAAAATTGGCTTTGGTGTTTTTTGTCAAAGAAATTTGGCTTGGTGTTGAGGTGAAATCCTAATCAATCGTTAGGTGTCATTTTCTGTATTATTTGTACATATTTGATGATGCTTAGGCTAAGCAATACCCTTACGTATGCCTGCCAATGCCATATAAGGAATTTTGGAATGTTTCTTCTTTCTTTCACATGAAACCTGGTATGCGGCTTCCTTTCTAGACCCCAGTGAGCTACTAAGCTACATAGTTACTACTCCGTAATATTTATCGTATATAAGAACATTAACCGAGTCAAAACTCCCTTGAAAGTACAAATAATATTTGTTTTAGGCTACATTTAGGCCCTGTTTGGTAGTAGGCCGAGTCAAAGCTCCCTTGAAAAGTACAAATAATATTTGTTTTAGGCTACGTTTAGGTAGTGGTAAGTGTTTTGACCAAGTCAAAACACTAGTAGGAAAAATAAGTGTGTTTGGTAAGGTAGTGTTTCATATAGCAGTTAGTGGTAGAGATAGCATTTAGGTAGCTTTTGTCAAACGTTAAAAATATTAGCATTAGATGAGTGTAGGGTTTTTAGAAAAATAATAAGGATCTTGCTAACGAACGCACCTGAGGCGTAAGATAAGCATTTTATTTATTTTCTAAAGTGGTATTAATTTAGGAATGCATGTCAAAATCACGCGTTGATCAGTGTAATTAATGTTCATTTTTATCTAATATTTCTACTTTTAATTATCTTATCCAACATCCCCGGGACATTCGTTAGCTTTTGCAAAATACGGAGTAATAATTGAAGGTATAGCTTTTAAAGTAATACGAAGTATATATTTCATTTTTTTATCAACCCAACCATTAATTTTAATAAACAATTATGAGAAAAACCAGCAAGCTAGGTTTCATGGAAACGAGAAACAAAAACGGAAACGAGAAAACGGGGAAACGAAAAATTTAAAATTATGGAAAACGGAGACACGAAAAATAATTTGAAATATCACCTTCAAAAGGCAATATTATTGACATATTTTCTTAATGAAAAGTGAAAAATAAAGAAAGCAAGCAAAAAATACAATAAATTAGGCTATATTTAGGAGATTAACCGTTGAAAAAATCAAATTTTTACGTGGAAAAATGTTTTTTCAATTTAAAATCCATATCTCTAAGGGTTAATTTTAATTAAAGTTTCGGAGAAGTTTCCAGAGTTTCGGAAACAGAAATGATGTCGGAAACGGAAACGTTGACCCAGAGAGTGTTTCCGTGCATCACAGCCAGCAAGGTTAGAACTTAGAAGATGCTTATGGAAATTTTTGACTTTACTCCGTAGATTTTTTTAAAGGCACGTAATAGTCTATTTCACACTTTTATTTACCTGATGATTTTTACTAATTAAAGTTGACTTTATTGATTTGCTATTGTTTGTTATTCTATAAAATTCGTATCAAAATTTAATTTAGATTAATTTTTCTAATTAATTTTAAGCAATAGATTGTTACTATTACAGTTCACAGTTAATTTCTTTCCACATGAAACTTGCTAATTTAACCCTTCAACAACAAGTTATCACATAAACAATACTTGTTTCCAATTTTATTGACTATGAATAGTTTGTTCATTATTTCATTCAATAACTAAACATGACCATGCTACAAGCTACATGGGCCCATTAGAAAAAGAAACAAATAAATCCAAACTTTATATTATAATCTAATATTAAAATCAATTATAAACCATTGATTAAGAAGATAAATGACATCACCTTGAATGCTATCCTACCTTGACCACGCCGCCGGGGCAACCATTGACCCACGTGCTTAAAATAATTCACCTTAAAATCCATTCAAATTTTGGTCTCTTGTCAAGTCTCACAAAACATCAACTACATATACCAAAAGTTAAATTAAAAGAAGCATCAAACATTAAAAAATTGCTTTATATTCCTATCAAATCTATCCAAAATATTGTTAATAATTCTAGGACATCCTCCTTTGCCCATAATTCAGAATATGTCACACTCACATTATTTTACATCAATAAAATCTAGTAAACCCTTGTTTTGACATTATTATACTAGCATTACCTTACTTTTACTATACTATGGAATATGGATATGTCATTTTATTTTGGTCCACTAATTTTAAGGGGTATAAATAAGGTGGAATGTGAATCAAAATTTTCCAATTGGTGTGTCTTCTTAACTCTTTTAAGCCTTAAACTTTCAACTTCAAGATGGATAATTCTTTTTATTATTCATCTTTCTCTTCACACCAAACTCAAAACTATTACTACCACCACCATCACCCTCAATCAACTCCGTCGGAGTCGGAATCATCCGGCTCCGTCGGATCATCAGAATCGTTCCCTTGGAACGAGTTTTGGTCTACTTACAATTCCGTTACACTTCCTCAGCTCCCATTTAATATAAACGACTCTGATGAGATCGCCTTATTTAACATGTTATCAGAGCAGGGTACACAGCAGGGAAATCGGGCTGAAACAAATCCCGCTTCCCCTGCTTCAACCAACTCCGCCACGTCATCATTCTCTCAAGCTGACGTGGGGCCCATGGAGGTGGAGAAGAAGTCCTATAGAGGGGTGAGGAGGCGGCCGTGGGGGAAGTATGCGGCGGAGATTAGGGACTCGACAAGAAACGGTGTCCGAGTTTGGCTAGGCACGTTTGACAATGCGGAGGCGGCCGCCTTGGCTTATGATCAAGCGGCATTCGCGATGAGGGGGCCAATGGCGGTGCTCAACTTTCCGGTAGAGATAGTAAGGGAATCATTGAAGGAGATGAAAAGAGAAAATGGAGAATTTGATGAGGATAACCAAGCTTGCTCTACTTCCCCTGTAATTGCATTGAAAAGGAAACACTTACTGAATAGGAAATCAATGGGAAATAATAGTAGAAAAAGAGAAAGAAAAGTGAAGAATCAAACTAATACTTCTTCTTCTAATCATGGTTCTACAAATATGGTGGTTTTTGAAGATTTAGGAGCTGATTATTTGGAACAATTATTGAGTTGTTCTTAAGTGAAAAAAGAACAAAATTAGAGTTACAATTTTGGGTGCTCTGTTTCTTATCCCCTAAAAACAGGGGAGCTGTAAAAGTATAAGTTATTATTAACTTCTCCAACTTTTTTCCTTAATTTTTTATGTGGTTTTTTAAGAAAAAAAAATGTTTTTTTTATTAGTTTATCCCCTTGGTTTCTTTTGTAAATATGGAGAATGGAGGTTCATGTATTAGTAGTTGTTTTATCCATAGAACTATTTGTCTATTTGTAATTGCTTTTAAAGAATCTATATTTTATTTTACTCATAATTAGAATTAACTATTTACGTCTGATTTCATCGATACTATTGGATTTTTTGCACGTTAAATTTTGTATAATTTATAAATAAAAAAAATTAACAACTTTGATCATGTATTATAAAATTATTTTGGATTATGTGGATAAATATATCCAAATGACATGTAAGAGTTCTAATTTCTAAAACACATGGTAATTGCTAAAATTGGTTGAAGCATGCATGTTTCATATGTCTCGTGATTTCGTGAATACATGTGTCTAAAAGTAAGACTAATGTGTTAATCATATATAATATGAAGTATTAACTTTATTATAATAATCACGTGTTTAAGATATTGTTAGTTGTTTGTCTGTCTCCAAATAATAGGTCGTGTATTGTGTTTAGTGAGCTAAAGTTATGATTATAAGTTATTAATGTGATAAAATTAAGAAACATCACAAAGATCTCAAAAGATTATATTCTAGGCACAAAATATAGCAACTAAATATTATCATATAATTTCCTAAAATATAATATTCCCAATACCCCCCCTCAAGTTGGAGCATGGGGATTGTAAATGCCCAACTTGGAAAGAAGATGATCAAACTGAGACTTCCCAAGCACCTTAGTGAAAATGTCTGCAAGTTGTTCCTTAGTGGAAACATAAGAAGGATCAATTAAGCCCTCTGTAATGGCATCACGAACAATGTGACAATCAATCTCAATGTGCTTCGTACGTTCATGAAAAACTGGATTTCGAGCTATATATAAAGCAGATTGATTATCACAAAACAACTTGATCGCCTTAGGGTGTTCAACACCCAAACTCAAAAGCAAGGCCTTCAACCATTTCAACTCATGTGTGGTTGAAGACATGCAACGATACTCAGCCTCAGAAGAGGATGTGGCAACTGTGGGTTGTTTCTTGGTCTTCCAAGAAATAGGTGATTTACCAAGGAACACAAGCCAACCTGTCAACGAACGACGAGTAAGAGGACACGCCGCCCAATCTGAATCACACCAGCCCTGCAAAGTCAAGTCACTATCGGCACTCAACAAAATACCCTGTCCTGGGGTACCTTTTAAATAACGAACCACCCTGAGAGCTGCTTCCCAATGCTCAACCCGTGGCTCGTGCATAAACTGTGAAAGAATATGAACCGAATATGCCAAATCCGGTCTAGTCACCGAGAGATAAATCAATCGCCCTACCAGTCTACGATAAGACTCGGGATTCTCAAGTAACTCACCACTAGCAAGACTTAGCTTGTGGCTCTGCTCAATCGGAAAACCACTTGGTTTCGCACCTAATAGCCCTGCTTCAGAAACAATATCCAAGGTGTATTTTCGTTGTCACAAAAACAAACCTGATTTACTACGAGCAACTTCAATGCCCAAAAAATATTTTAAAGGACCAAGATCCTTCATCTTGAAACAATCACCAAGATAAGATTTGAACACATTTAATGCAGCGGAATCATTCCCAGAAATAATAATATCATCAACATAAACTAAGACATTAATCTGAACATTGCCTTTAGAGTATGTGAAAAGAGAATAATCAGAGTAAGACTGAATAAAACCGTACCCTTTTAAAGCCGTAGTGAGTTTTGCAAACCAACATCTCGGAGCTTGTTTCAACCCATACAAAGACTTTCTCAAACGACACACCAAACTTGAATCCGAACTCTCAAAACCTGGGGGTAATTTCATGTACACTTCCTCTTCTAGATCACCATGTAGGAAAGCATTATGAACATCCATTTGCTGAATTTCCCAGTTTTTTGAAACCGCTATAGCAAGGAAAGCACGAATAGTAGTCATTTTTGCAACCGGAGCAAAGGTCTCACCATAATCAATGCCTTCTCGTTGATGATTACCAAAAACAACCAATCGAGACTTTAGACGCTCAACATCACCATTAGACAAAAATTTTGTCTTGTACACCCATTGACAACCTAGAGCTATCTTACCGGGAGGAAGATGCTCTAATGTCCAAGTCCCATTATCCTCCAAAGCCCTTATTTCTTCTTTCATAGAACGTCGCCAACCTTCAGATTTCATGGCTTCTCTAAAAGATTTTGGATCCTTTCCCAAAACAACAGCTGCAAGAAATTTGCGATAATTTACAGAAAACATGTCACAATTTATATAGTGGGACAAAGGATAAGGCGTACCTGAAGGAGTATTAGATGACGGAGAGGAAGAAGACGGACTATTAGCAAAAACAGAATGTGTCACATAATCACGCAACTTGACTGATGGAATTTTCACACGATGACCTTTACCTAACACCTTCGGTTGAGGCTGCTTGGAGGTATCAAGTTGCTGCTCGGCCTCTGTGTTTCTGCTGTCGGGCTGAATACGAGACCCAGCTGTCGCTGGAATTCCAGCGCTTGAGGAAGCAGTTGGGTTCAATGGCTGTGGAGTATACCCTGCGCCCGTAGGAATTGCTGCGGGGGAAGCTGGAGCAGTCTGCTCAGCCGCAGGTGCACCCGCGTGTGAAGGCTGCGGTGTGGCAGTGGGCACTGTGTTGGGGGCAGACTGTTCGAAGGTCTGAGCTGCCTGTTGCTCGACATACATACCTCCATTAACACCCAATTCAAACTCATTGTCATATCCCAAAAAATCCTCATGTATGTCATCATTATTATCAGAAATTGGAGAAGTTATATTTACATCTTCCGGGGAACTAAACGGAAACACCCCTTCAACAAACTTCACGTTTCGTGACACAAAAAAAACTTTTGAATCAAGATCATACAATCTCCATCCTTTCTTCCCAAAGGGATATCCCAGAAAGATACATTTCCTACTCCGACTGGCAAAATTGTCTCCATTTGTTTTCTGATTATGAGCAAAACAAAGACATCCAAAAGTACGGAGAGCATCAAACTAAGGTGGTTTGTTGAACAAAATTTCAAATGGAGTTTTATTTTGTAACAAGGGAGTGGGTGTACGATTAATTAGATGAGCAGCGGCAAGGACACACTCCCCCCAAAAATAAATAGGCAAATTGGCTTGAAACCTCAAAGCTCTCCCAACTTCAAGAATGTGTTTGTGTTTTCTCTCAACCCTCCCATTTTGTTGTGGAGTCCCCACACAAGAGGTTTGGAAAACAATACCGGTAGCACTAAAATAATCATGCAAGCAATTAAATTCCGTACCATTATCACTTTGCACAACTTTAATATTTTGAGAAAATTGCCTATCAACCATTGCAACAAATGCTAAAAACATTCGAAACACCTCAGTTTTATCAACCAACAAGTAAATCCAAACAGCTCGGGAATAATCATCAACGACGGTAAAAAAATTACGAGCTCCGCACGATGAGACATGTCGATACAGACCCCACAAATCACAATGTATTTTCTCAAAAATCCTAGAAGCTCTACCATCACTTAAAGGAAATTTATCTCTAGGATGTTTAGCACGCATACATACCTCACACCCTTTAGCAAGATTATGTTTATTTCCACTGACATGAGGAAGTAACTTAACCACTTTTTCAGAAGGATGACCCATTCGACGATGCCACAACTCCAAGGTCGACGTAGCTTCACCCACATCAACATGATTCACCGAATCTGAATTGCTAAAATAATATAGTCCGTCTCTCCTAGCTCCCGTTCCAATCAACTCCTTCGTTTGATCCTGTACAACACACATATAAGAGTTAAATTGGACAGTACAATTAAGCTCATCTGTAATTTGGGACACAGAAAGCAAATTACAACTCAAATTAGGAACATAAAGAACCCCGTTTAGGGTGAGTTTGTCCGACAAACGAACATAACCAATTAAAGAAGCCAATACGGTGTCACCATTGGGAAGACCAACATGACACTCAAAACCCTGCGTATCAAATAACCAAGATTTGTCTCCGGTAACATGATGAGTTGCCCCTGTGTCAATTATCCAAGAGGTAACATCAAATTTTCCTGTCAAAAAATTTTCGGGCATATGAACATTACCAAACAATCCTGTTATTGTCTCAACTGTAGTACTTGAAACGACATTAGCACGAATCAAATTTCGTGGGTCTGGATGGTGCTTGACCATGTATATGGTATTGTGATGTGTTTGTAGTGGAGGGAATGCATGAAAATCACAATTGGCCACCACATGGCAGCTTTTGTTGCAAATTTTATCTGATTTATCATCGAAATTGGTAGCTTTGAGTTGGGTAGAAGTTAAAAAATTCCTAGGTTGACCTTGCAACTCAAGGGACAACAGTGTATTGGTTGTAATTTCGAGATAATGAAGTGACAATAATGGAGACGTGTCTCCGACCATTGTGGAAAAAAAATTCAACCTGCTCTTGATACCAAGCTAAATTATAGAGAGAATATGATAAATTGAATAAACTCAATCACTTGCCTCCCATTGATACGGCCATAGCCAATATATAATACAAGGTTTTCCTAATGTGATAAAATTAAGAAATATCACAAAGATCTCAAAAGATTATATTCTAGGCACAAAATATAGCAACTAAATATTATCATATAATTTCCTAAAATATAATATTCCCAATAGTTATGAATTAGTCAATTTGTACAAATGTTTTCAATTGGCAAGCAGTATTATACCCATATGAGTATATGACGTTTAACTATTACTCATTTTCTTTTTTCCTCTTTTGATTTATACATTGTATTCTTTTGCTACTTGGACATTTACTTTTCACTAACAAAATTTACCCATGTGAATATGTGATTCTAATAGAACCACCAGTAACACTAGTTACTTGGTAAAAAAAAAATTGCAATACAATTATAAATTAAGAGAAGTTAATTAAATGAAAAGGAAATATGAAATGGAGGGAATATTGAAATAATATGTTTTTTTTTTGTTTTTGTTTTTGTTTTTTTTTTGTTTTTTTTTTTTTTTGAAAACAAGTAAACAACAATTGTGTCATGATGTATTGATGTACATAAATGATCTACCTAGAGGTGGGCATGGGCCGTGCTGGTTCGCGAGCGACACGAGCACGGCACGACACGGTGACCGAGGAGTGGGTCGTGGGCCGTGCCGTGAACACAATTTTGAAAAATCGGCATGAGCACGGCATGGTAATTTGGCTTGCCGGCACGCGGCACGCTAGGTACGACCCAGCACGGTCCGGCAAGGCACGGCCTCTGCAAAACAGCTATAATAACAATTTAATAATAAAATTAACATAAATAATAATAATAATAATAATAATAATAATAATAATAATAATAATAATAATAATACAGAGTAAAAGAACTATAATAATAAAAATAAGAACAGTAAAAAGAACAATAATAATATAATAATACAAAAGCATAAACATAAATTAATAAAATTATTTAAATATACTCATTTTAAAAGTTGTTCAAAAAAAATATATATATCGATTTTTTTTAATAAAAAAATTAAAAATTCTAGGCGGCCCGCTCCCTGTCCCGGCACGACACGCTAGGCACGTGGGTTGTGCCGTGTCGTGGGCTGGGGGTGTGCCAAATGGTGGCCCGGCATGGCACAGCCCCCCAAGTTGCAGGCACGACAAGCCCCGACACAAGCCACCATCAGGCACGACGAGGCACGACTCGACACGGCTCGCGGTGGCCCGGTACGGCATGCTGCCCACCTCTAGATCTACCATTTTGATGGGTCTTTCTTTTCACTTGGTCTAGCACTCTTTCTGAGCAGATGGACAATATCACCCATCCGAAGAGATGTTCATATGATGCAATTTTTCTTACTTTCTACACACGTTATTCAATTCACAACTAATAAGAATATTATTTACAATGATTATATGTGCATCTAAAATTCTCAGCTAATTTTTCATAACGTTGTTGAAAAGTAGAAAAAAATAATATTAAAACAAGCATCAAATTTAGGCTCTAAATCTTGAAATTATGAGTCCGTTCTGTTCACCTTATTTTCACTTATTTCAGATGTAATAAGTTAAAATAAATTCAGTTCGGGAAAAATAAATTCTGATAAGGGTTACCCAAGTACAAATTACAACTAAAATTAGCTTTAATAAGTTTAGATAAGATAAAATAAATCAGATGAATAAAACGCACCCTAATATTCTGATTATAATGTATCTTTCATTTTAATAAAGGGCAAAAAAAAAAAAAAAAAAATCTTAAAGTAAATATGTCAAATCTTTGGGCCAATATTCACAAGACTTTTCCGAGTTGGTTCATATGTAGGGCCCAATTTTACCATTGTTATAGCCCGTTCAGTTATCCTTGTCCACTCAATTACTTGCATAAGAAGTGATCTCACTTATCAAAGAAAAACTTGTTGAGTTGTTAGACTGTAAAACTTCTTACGAATTCTCAATTTGACCAAAGAAAGACTTTTGTACTCTTAGAGTACGACTAGAGACTGCTGATGCAATTACATAGATATTGAAAGATGGTAACGTTTTGCCGATTGGTTAAATGTCAATTAGTTTAGTTGGTTAAAATTTTAGGTGGTAGTTAACATCTGTGATTGATCAATCTTATTATTCATCTACATTATTCGTATTTTGTGACTTAATATCATAAGATGTTATATTGTAAAGTTTTTTTAGAGGGCATAGGTAAGATCCTATTGCGAAGAGTCCTACTGATCGAAGTCTTAGAGCTCAAACTCCATGTATATCGTGAGATTTGAAGCCAAACAAAGGAAAGGATAATAGCCTGATAAGATTGCAGACTTGTAAACCATCTTGACATTTGATGCTTAAAATTATATATCATCTTTCTTTTATCAATTATTAATTTATATATATTCATCAAATAATAAGTTCTAATATAACAATGGTTAAACATTCAAGCAATTAAAAGTGTAACATGATTTAGAAGTCAAAATGTCAAGGAGGATTCAGATTGTACAAACAATGCCCATCATAACCAAAATCAACACTGCATGCAGCATGCTTAAAGTGTTAATTCTTCAAATATTGAAGACAAAATTTAGTTGAATTTGGCTAGAAAACTCTACAAAAATAAAATAATGTATTGTGCACAGTAGACGTACAACAAATAATCTCAAAATAATCTATATTCAAATTTTATCATCCTTTTATTTTTTTTGATGGAATAATCATATTTTAATTTATTTTTTGGCAGAATTATCATACTTTAATTGAACTTATTTTAGTTGTAAACTAAAGTAATGTAAAACTTTTTTTTGGAACTTGAATTTCTAAATCTATGGCAAAAAAATTGAATAATACGGAATATATTAATTGGGCCATCAATATGGACCGCACCAAAAAGAAAGCACTATCCTTAGCAAAATCATTAAAATATATGTTGGTCCAACTACATACATGAAAAAAAGGTAAGGAAAAATCTTTTTTTTTTCTTGTTTGGCCTTTTGAAGGAGCTTCCTCGAACTACCACTATCTAATAATTGTTGTTGAAAAGTATAAAATTCTCAAAAAAAAACTTTTAACAAAAGATTAATGTACGCACAGTATCAATGGTCAAATACTCAATATATTAGTGTTTTGAAAGTTCAAAGAAATCATAATGATATAATTACTTAAAGTATTGCTTGGTTAAAACAAAAGAGAATTATTTTCTCTTTTAATTTACATATACATTGATTTAGGAAGCTCAACTTTTGATTTTGGCCCTTGAGTTTGGGGCTAATGATATAAAGTATTGAAATAGTCCACAAAACTTATGGGAGTCACATGGATTCAAATTGATCGTTTCTAAATGGAGAGAGATACAAATACGTAGTAATTTGAAGACATGGAAGTATGCAACAATGTTCATATTATTTGTTCAAGTTAAGTACGTATTGTTAGACATACTATCTATAATATGTACACCTTTCGTTTTTAAATAATTGCTACATTTTTCCATGCATGCAGTTTTAGGAGAAAGTAATAAAATATAGAGGTAGTGGGGTGGGTGGAAGAATAAAAAATTGTAAAAAGCAAAAGTAGTTGAGAGAGATTGGAGAAGAGAGAATATGAAATTAATATAATATATATGATTTATGTTGGGTTTACAAGTTGAGAGAAATCAATTAAAAATTGTAAAAACTTTCTAAATAAGGAAATAGAGCAAGTATTTAAAAACGGCCAAAAAAATGAAAAGTGTAGCAAGTATTTAAAAACGAAGGGAGTAATAGAAGTACATTAATGTAAGTACATTAGAAGTTTGCAAGTAAAGTAAAAAATAAAAATGTGTTAACTAAAAAAGAACAAAGAAAGTATATACAAAGTATATTATTGTATACTTGTTTTAAGTAAGAAGAATAATACTATAGAAAATAGATTAATTGAGGCCAGACCAATTGGATTTAATGGTACATGAAATGCACGCAACTACAGAACATAAGATTTGAAACAATTGTTATATAATTATATTCATCTAATTTCCACTTAGCTAAAAAAAAAAAGTTTAAATGAAAGCTTAAAGCCTTCTTCATCAGATAAGATATGTTTGAGAAGTGAGTTAAAATAAGTTTTGAAAAGAGTTTATAAGGTTTATCAAAGATTCAAACTTTCAAAGCTAAGGTCAAGTAATTAAAAAATAATAATTTTAATTACTAATAAAATTTGGCGAAATTTAGAAAATGAAAGTGATATTTTTGCTACTTAACGTGACATGGCAACTTTTTTTCTTTTGTTCAGATCCCTTAAAAATATTTTAGTGTGACATGTCACATTGTTAGCCTCTCTTTTACCCTCTCAATCTCCCCCTCACATTATTAATGCAATTACAGCAAGTCAGCAATTACCAAACCGGAGGAGTTTATTCCTTTCAGATGCTCCAGCATTCATTATTTTATCCCTATTTCCTAACTTTGCAACAAACTTCACAATTCACATTATCTAACAAAATAATCTCTTTTCTGCCACTAAAGAAGGTACAAAATCACCACAATAATAATAAAAGTAATAATTTCACTTAATAAAGACCGTATTAACATACCTACATGTATCTATATTTCTAAGTCTTGTATGTACTAATGTACGTCTGGTCTAATTCTTAAGAAAACATCTGTGATGCACACAAATCTCACATAATATACGTGCGATGTCAATAGATGTACATAAACATAAGACTGTGCACCAAATGAAATACTTTATTTTTTTTTTCACTGAATAAAACTTACGAGTACGATATAAATAATATGTCACTTGATCGATTGATCACAACATATGACGAAAAAGTAAAAAAAAAAACACGAGTGAAAAGGAAAGAGAGAGAGGGACAGCATAGCATTAGGAGGTCACTTAATTAGGTAGACTAATAAGAACGAGAAAGAAGGGAATATCCTTTAAACTCTAACAAGATACCATTTGAAGTTGTTAATTAAGTCCTGAAATTTGGCAAATATTATCTCTCATATAAATATACATCTTTGTGTTGTTCTTTTCTCCCATCTTTTTTCCCCATCACATAAATCAAACAAAATTGTTTTAAACTAAACCCAAAAAAAAAAAAAACAACACATTATTTTAAGAGATCTAAACCCCTTCTTTTGTTGTTTTTCTTCACTTATTTTTTGTCAGACTATTTGTAAACTGTACGTCAGCAACCTTAAACTGACAAAATTAATTCAGGTTTGTATGTTTATTTATCATTTTTTGTCATATTTTTATAATAGAAGTTCTATTATTACTTTTAATATTTGTAGAATTAGTTGTTGATTTATTATATTGAATTGTTTAATATGATGATGTGTTAATTTTTGTTAAGATCTTTGATTTGTCGTTACATGAATTATTGCGATGTGACAAATGAATAATGTGTTAAGTACAAATATTTCAAGTTTCCAATTCTTTGGGAGAATGAAGACTAAGGTATTTCATTGTTCATTTTAAGGATCGAATAATGCTTATTAATAATTTTTTTTAATATTTGTTTATGATTTGATTCACAAGTGTTTTATACAAAGTTATGGTCGGTACAATCTATCTTAATTAGTTATTACTAATTTTGGATATATGAAGATATTTCAAGTTTCGAGTCTTTTGACTAAAGTATTAAACTAATAGAATTTTGGGCGAACGCGAAAGTCATGTACACATAACATATTTATAGTGGTGTTTCCCACTTTCTAGATTTTTCTAGACTTATCTCATATTACATGTATCTAGATTTTTCTAACATGCATGCATAATCTCACCTATTGATCATGAAATCACGATTAAATTAAAGATTTGTATCTCTTCATCCGTAATCTTACCTATTGATCATGGAATCACGATAATAACTATGGATTTTAGTGTCGTACTCGTATAGGTTAGATTTATATTCTATACGTAACAAATTATCAAATTTATGCCTAATAGAATTTGTTCGTACTTGTCCATTTTGTTCCATGTGGGAGCACACGAATAAGAAAAGTGTAGTAGGCCAGGTTTCGATATTCTCACGAGTACTTACTTGCACTTTATAAAAATTTAAGCTTATGATATATGAAAAGTATGTATCCAACCTTTTCTAGAACAATGATAACACTAATATATACTCTACTTTTCAAAATTTGTGAATTAACGGTTTTCATCTTACATTCGAGTGTATAGTGTGTACTCTATAAGTGTATAGGAGATTATGACTTGTTTGTTTCATATTATGTCGTATGAAATGAATTTAACTATTTGTCTGTGTACAATGTATGTAACGAGTATTCATTATATATACACATGCCTGTATTCTGTAACTAATTAATATTACTCATTGGAATTTTTTCAGGTGAAAACAACAGAAGAAGATTAAAGTGTCATGGCGAAGGATCAATTACATGTCCTAAATGCCTTAGATGTAGCCAAGACACAATGGTACCATTTTACGGCGATTGTCATAGCAGGGATGGGCTTCTTTACGGACGCCTACGATTTGTTCTGTATATCCTTAGTGACAAAACTCCTAGGACGGGTTTATTTTCACGTGCCCGGCTCAGGAAAGCCGGGCACATTACCTCCTAGATACTCCTCGGCTATCAATGGAGTAGCCTTGGTAGGGACTCTAGCCGGGCAACTCTTCTTTGGCTGGCTCGGTGACAAGCTGGGCCGAAAAAAGGTCTATGGACTAACACTAATGCTCATGTGTCTTTGTTCCGTGGCCTCGGGTCTCTCCTTTGGGAGTAACCCGAATTCTGTGATGGTCACCCTTTGCTTCTTTCGGTTTTGGCTTGGGTTTGGGATTGGTGGGGATTACCCCTTATCCGCCACCATCATGTCCGAGTATGCTAATAAGAAGACCCGTGGAGCGTTCATTGCAGCCGTGTTTGCTATGCAAGGGTTCGGGATCCTTTCTGGTGGTGTATTCGCAATTTTGATCTCTGCTGCATTCGACGCTAGGTACGTATACTTGTACACATTAACATCAGTATGCTGATAAACAATAATTTTCGTGAAAAAATTGCTGATAAACTTGTAAGAAAGTACATTACATAACAAAATATCTAATCAATCTGACTTGAAAATGGTTGTTGTGTCCTAGGTTTCCAGCTCCATCGTATGAAGACGATCCAATTAAGTCCACAATCCCACAAGCAGACTTCGTCTGGAGGATCATACTAATGGTTGGAGCACTACCAGCACTTATGACATACTACTGGCGAATGAAGATGCCTGAGACTGCAAGGTATACCGCGCTGGTTGCAAAGAATACTAAGCAGGCGGCTGCTGATATGGGGAAGGTATTAAATCAAGAGATCGAAGAGGAGCAGCCTCAAGGGGTGGAGAAGTTGGGGACAAAGACCATTTGGGGTTTGTTCTCCAAGGAGTTTGCTCAACGTCATGGTCTGCACTTACTAGGAACTGCTAGTACTTGGTTCTTACTTGACATCGCGTTTTATAGTCAGAATCTTTTTCAGAAGGATATTTTTAGTGCTGTGGGGTGGATCCCGGCTGCTAAATCAATGAACGCGATCCAAGAGGTGTATAAGATTGCTCGAGCTCAGACTTTGATCGCGTTATGTAGTACTGTTCCTGGGTACTGGTTTACTGTCTTCCTCATTGATAGGATTGGGCGGTTTGCTATCCAAATTTTGGGGTTTGCCATGATGACAGTATTCATGTTTGCCCTCGCAATTCCTTACAACCATTGGACTCACCCGGAGAACAGGATTGGGTTCGTTATGATGTATGCCTTAACCTTCTTCTTTGCCAACTTTGGCCCCAATGCTACCACATTTGTGGTTCCTGCAGAGATCTTCCCTGCGCGGCTAAGATCTACTTGTCATGGGATATCAGCTGCCGC
Organism: Chenopodium quinoa; assembly: GCF_001683475.1. NCBI lineage: Eukaryota > Viridiplantae > Streptophyta > Magnoliopsida > Caryophyllales > Amaranthaceae > Chenopodium > Chenopodium quinoa. The sequence continues at coordinate 2,104,708 of NW_018743212.1, read as the reverse complement.
TGGGAAGGCAGGTGCCATAGTTGGCGCGTTTGGGTTCTTATATTTGGCTCAGAATACTGACCCAAAGAAGACAGACCAAGGTTACCCTCCAGGCATTGGAGTGAAAAACTCGCTCATTGTTCTAGGTGTTATTAATTTGCTAGGGCTGTTCTTTACCTTCTTGGTGCCTGAGGCGAAGGGGAAATCTTTAGAAGAAATCTCGCGGGAAAATGAAGATGATCAGGAAGAAGAACCATCCATAGTTTGAGTTTGTTTGGGATTTCTAGTGTAGTTTAAGATCAGTTTTCCAATGTCTACTGTAGTGTGATCAATGTTTCTTTCTTATTTCTCAGGTACTAGTTTCTCTACGACATTAGTTGTGTCGAGTGTGCTACATTGTTGCATAAATTGTGTTGAGTGTTTAAGTAGGTTGTGAAGGAATCTATCGTGTTTGGATTGTTGGAACAGGGGCTGAAAATCATTGCATTGTTTATTTTATAACGTCAGCCATTGCAACTTACAGATGAAGGTTCAATGCGCCGATCTTTGGAAAAAAATAGATGAGTTTCACTATCAGGTCTGCTGTTTTTTTTTTTTCAGTAGAAAACTTCAAGGTTTAGATGGTTATTTGTAAAGAAGAGTCAAGGAAGTCTCTTAATGCACTTAAAAATTAGCAAGAAGAATGAAATGCAAAATGAAGTGGTAAAACATTTTAGTTACCTGCTTTCAATTAGCGGTGATGAAGGCAGGAGTATCTGATATCAGGCTATGTTCTTGCTAAAAATCATGTTTATTCGTCAGCAATTAATTTCTAATGTGTAGAAACACTTCAAGCCCTTAAAAAGAAGAATTACTTCATATAAATTATCCATTGTAAACCAAGAAAACAATCTTAAGAACCTCATAGTGATACTTCAGAGATATTTCTACTAGGTTTCCTCTAAGTTTGCCAAGAAAGAAGCATTTTGAAGCTCTAAGTTTGCCAAGTAGATGGCTTTGATATAGAACCTAATGCCTCGTCAATTAACCTTGACTCGAGACACAAAGAGTTGACCTGTTTCATATCGAGGGATAAGGCTGAAGCTGTCAGTCCAATAGCGGGAAAACCTTACCTGACCGAAACAGTCCTACAGATGAGACAGTAAAATAAAAGTCTACTCAAGCCCAACACCACCTTAAAGTTAGTCTGATCTGACTCGAGTTGGGTTGAGCGGATGATAATCAGCTCTTCCCTAGGTAAAGGGCTATTAACTTCTTAATATTTTGCCACTGTGAATAGTTGATGCCCCAATCTATGCATAAAAAACGGATTTCTGGAATAACAACATTTATAACTTCCAAGAGTTAGATCATCAATAGTTTACAAGTCAGTAAACTTGCCCTTGTCTGACAAGCAATACAGGCTAACAACAGTATATATGTCACAACAGCAACAGCCTATAAGCTTCAAGTGCCAGACCTTCTGTTTTCGAGTTTTTCCTTCGTCAGAAAGAATTATCTCTTTAAAAATTTTAAATGATTAATGTGCACGATCTTTGAGCACTTCAAGATCCATCTCTGAGGGGTCAGTAGCCTGAATTTCATAATGTACGCCATCAAGCTCATGCTTAAAGTTCTCCTTTGATGTGGCATACAGCATCTTGGCGCGTATACGAGAGGTTGAAGGAGCCCTACAAATGAGATAAAACATGTAAATGATCATGCTACAAAATTTCTTCTGAAAAGTCAGAATCAGAAGATCTGCACTTCTGCTGCTCGACAATCAATAAAAAGAATAAGCTGAACTAATTGTCTAATAGTAAGGCAACAAATATTTATATCCTTATTAGTTGCCTAACTGGTTTGGCAAATAGACAATTTCTAGAAGAAATGGCAATGTATGTCATAACAAAGCTTGAGAATAGATTTTCAAAATCAGTAGATTAAAGGTCATGATTCTAATGAAGCTGCTGGGTACAAACATAGTTTTTCTGGGCCAAATCAATCATATGCAGTAAAATCAGCGCACTTAAACAAACTATGCAGTATCTGACTATCTGATAGAGATAGCCTAACACTATTTTTCCAGGTTAGGTGCACAATTACCCCCTCACCGAATCCCTATCTCAAGGTGGCTTGTGGAAGGTGGCCAGTGAAGAATAATGTTCAGGGGAAGGGGGAAAGGAGCCTTGAACCCAGGACGACCTAAGTTATGAACTGATGGAAGCCAGGGGGTTCAACCACTGATCTCTACTCATTTCTTGTTTAAGGCTTAACACTACACTCCAGGAAATTGCTAGCAGTAATAAATCAGACATTCATAAATCAATCCAGTTCCAGAGTTCATGTATATACATAAAATAGCAGCAATATATATACTTGACATCCGAAGTATGAAACAGAATCAGCATCACCAGGGCATTTATCTTAGTATCATCATAATTTGACTAATCAAAAGTCTATATATATTTCACAAAATTGATTCAAAGATGCAGATTCATTAATCGAATAATTGGAGGAAATATGCAACTGAAGAAAAGAAATCAGGCACAGAGCTAACCATGCAAAGAAGAAAATCTTGCTCTTTTGGCAATTGTCAGATGTCACAAAATCATAATCAAAGACTGCATATCGACAGTCATTTTCTGGTAAGGCAGCCAAAAAATCATCATAGCTTTCAGCTGGATTGCCAGTCTTTTCAACCACAACCTCTTTCTTCTTCTCATCAATCTTGAATACAACGTAGCGGTGATCCTTCTTCCTCTTTAGTTCCAGGAATGCATCTTTGCTATGGTCCGCGATAGACAATCCAGACAGAGAGTTAGACTGTTGCAAAACAAAACTATGATCAGACTTTCTCAACCTTAGATGTTTCCAAAAGAAAAATAGAACAATTGCTATCAAAATCCAACAACATTAAAACTTAACAATGAGCTAGACTTAATTCCTCAAGAGCATGCTAACAAATTCAGCCTCGGGTTACAATAAACGCGTAAACACCTCTAAACATTGATTAATTTAGCACAACCGCCCTCGAAAATCACAGGATAGCAATGTCAATCATCACCCATAGCTAATCAAGTCAACTTTTTCATAAGGCATCAGATTTAAAACCTCATGATGAACATAAACAAAGCACATACCCCATCAAAATACAAACTTGACAATACAAATTGTAAGAATTCTCATTAAAAACTTAAAAGTCCCAATTTCAGCTTTCAAAATCAACTTGAATACCATTGTTCTGTGATGTAAAAGATATGACACTTTTAATTTATTTTTTTGAGGCGAAAATGGAGAACACTTTGATACACTGATCACAAATTAAACTGTGTAATCAACCAAAGAAAAACTTGACAATTTTAATCACTCAAAATTCACAGGAATTCACAGTCAAAGTTCACAGAGATCTCAAATTTCAATCAAAAACAAATTAATTGGTAATCTAGGCAAAAATTTCAACTAAATGGTAAAAAAGTCAAACCAAATTTCGCTATTTGTAATATTTATTTTTACACAAATTACTCGCATAACAAACATCGATAGCCAAAAAAAAATTATCTTTCTGCAAGAATGAACAACACAAGAAATCGGAATACTTGCAAATTTTTCAATAATTGAAATTGAAGTACTTCAACTAAATTTTGGCAGTAAATAAAAAAAAATTAATAACAAATTAAAGCCTAAATTTTTTCACATGAAATTATCAAAATCATGATTTATCAGACCAAAAATCAGATAAAATTGAGAATAATCAACTCAAAATCATGAAAATTATACTTAATCGGAGGCAAAAATAAAAATTACCCATGAAAGTAAAAGCAAAGAATTGAAGATTCAGCAAAAAAAAGTAAATACCCTTTTGAAAGACATGGTAGATGAAGTTGCTTAGATTGAAGGGAAACACCAAAATCGCACGAAAGATCGAATTTTTAGAGAGAAAACTTGATTGAGAGAGAAAAGAGAGAAATGGGTTATAAGGATTGGTGATAAACTGGAGGGAAATTGGTTGTTGAATGAAAACAAAATAAATTGAGAATTTTATGGTGTCGTGGAGTGTCCAAAAACTGACTGAAAAAAGGTTCTTTCTTTTTGTTCTCTTTTCCTATTGAAAAATTTAACGGGATGTCTTATTTTAGGGTTATCAACTTACCCCATTAATGATATCTATAATTGCTTAGGCGTTGTTCAATTTACCTAAAGAAAATAATATTCCGTAGAAAAAAATTCATTAAATAGGTTATTTAAAGAATAAATATGATAATAATAAAATAAGTTTTGATTTAAAAATTAATCTTAAATTGAGTAAAAATAAAACAAATTTTAGCAGAAATAACTTAAGTGTAGCAAATATTATTTGAAGAGAATATGGTCATAGACTCATAGATTAGGGTTGGCAAAGTTGAGAGGAAAAGAACAATTATATGGCTTGTTTATGATGAACTCGTCTAGGATAATATGATGACTTAACCAATTTATTCACAATGGAAGTTGGTAAGAAGTATCATTATTCATTACCTGTTTTTTTTTCAAAGAATTTTGCAAATAATTTTACTCTTAGAAAAAGGCATGTTGTTTGGGTACTTAATATAATACTACGATAAAAGAAGTACCACGTGTAATCGTATATAAATTTCACTTGTTAAATAGATAAGTGAGAAATCACATCAAACAATAAGTCTAATTTTCAACCTTCATTGCAATGAATTTTTATTTTTTTTTAAAAAGAATTGCAAAGAACTTTTTTAATTTCACTAAATAACACGGTATTATCACACATACTTACTAATTCAAAAAATTACTCTGTACAATCTAATCTTTCTCCTATTGTGTTTTGTTTAACCGACAATCTAATTTAATCTAATATATAAAAATAAAGTAAGTATTTTTCGAGAGCATTCGACGCGCCACATAAGCAGAGGTATATTTTCGACCAATTAAAAATTAGATTTCTACTTTCTTTTGGAATAAAAAAATTCGTTTGCCACCTAAACAAAAGTGACGAATGAGATTTAAGAATTTTGCCACGTAACAACGAATATTGATTTATTAGGATTTAATTTATTTATAAAACTAAAAATTATCTTTTAAAATAATCATCTTTAGATATAGGATTTATATACCTACTATTATAAGATAAATTTTGATAGTGTTTATGATAAGAAATAAAAATTATTTCTTAATTATAATTAAATTAAAATTTGTGATACCTACCATTATAAATTGACACATCATACGATACCAACAAAATTTCGTATCAATACAAAACCAAACTAAGCAAATTTTCTGTCATTAATTTTGTGTTAGTTTTATTAGGTCATCAATGGCTGGGTAATTCTTAGCCTAATTTTTAAAACCCATGTTTAAATGTATATTTGTGATTATTGCTTAAATTGTGTTTATTTGAGATACTTAATGATTATATGTTTATGTTTTGTTTACTAAATTTTGTTTTTACATGCAGATCTAATTTAATCAGAGAATTATATTCGAGCAAAAATCCTTGGAATATCACAGTACGAGTTTCTCGCTTGATGATCCCATTGGATGAGGAGGTATTATATCTTTATAAATCGTTTACATTTATTTAATCTTTTAATGAACCTTTTAGTTTTAATCATTTAATTTTATGATTAAAACAATTTTTTGTGATTTAGGTAGCTAAATTAAGTCATAAAATTAACTTAATTTTTTATTTTTAATTATAGGGTGATTACGTTCATGCCTCAATTAAAGTCAACTTTGTTCTAAAATTTTGTTCAAAATTGATTGAAGGAAAAAATTTACTCTATTAGATACTTTTCAGTTGTTACAAATAAGAAGCAATATCGCACGCATTGTCAGCGACAATAAAATAATGATTCAATTTTCCAAAAATACTATTGTTTGGGTAATTGGGGATGATGAAAAAATTCCAATGCATAGATTAATTTTGTATAATTACAATTTTTAGATTAATTTCTCAACAATTATTCACTTTCTGGTAAATATTTTAATTTTATAAGATTATAAAGATTAATTTTGTATAAATTTTAATTTTGATAACATGTTCTATTTATCCGCTTTTATTAGATGGAAGAGATATCGGTGTGAACAAAGTTGGTGATCCTATCAAAATTTTTTTTTAATACAATTTTTTTTACATCGAAATATTACATCTAATAACTATTATTTTTAATGTTCAAAAATATTATGAGTATGATCTAATTACAAAAAATTATTTTTATGAGATCTTATGTATAAAAAACCGTGGGATATTAGGATATAAATTATTAAAAAAAATAAAAATTATCTTATGAAATTAATGGTTTTATCTAAATACCCGATTAATAAGATGTTTTTTTCATAAAAAAAATTTAAAACTTATAACGCAATAAAAAACCTTACCTTCTTTAAAAATTTTATGTCTAAAAATTTGAATAGACAAATAAATTACAATAAATCAAATAAAAATGCATTTAATTTCAAGTGTAAAAAGCAACGAATAATGATTTAGGATTTAAATTATTTTAAAAATAAAAAATTATTATCTTTTCACATTAAAGATTTTATCCTAATATGTAATCAATGAAATATCATATTACAATTTTTTTTTTTTGGAAAGATATCATATTATTTTCATATAACTAACAACAACGAATAAAATACAAAACAACAAAATATATCAAGTCGCTTTGTAAATTACATTAAAAAAAATTATACTTTTGTAATTGGCAATATCATTTTAATTAAATTATTATCATTATTATTATTATTAATTTTTTTTTTGTCTGAAATATTAAATTATAATATAAATCAAATAATTATCCTTAGAGTATATAGGAAATATCTTTTCTTGAGATATATGTATAAAAAAATCGTACATCGCACGGGCTTTCATCTAGTAAGAAAATAAAGCTATACAATCTAATAGATACTCCTCTGTCCTACTGATCAAAGATTGCTATCAAGTGATGTAGTCGAGGAATTTATAAAGTTAAACTCTTAATTGTAGTCCTCCTTTCTTATGAATAATCTCAAGTTTCATACGTTTTGAAAGGGTTATGTTACTAGTATGATACAAAATGACTTTATTGGTAAGTGTTAACAAAGGGTGAGTAGATTAGATGAAGATTAATTAATTAATCGGGGCATAATAATAGTAATTCGTAATTGCTGATGTAATTCTTATAAGATGCTGCCAAGCTATATTTGACCTTAGTGAGTGATTGAAATATTTAAATGTTATTATGAAATTTAGAATTGACTTGAAAAAAAAAGGGCGGTGCGTTGGAATAACGCTATAGTATGAGGTATACGAGTAGGTAACATGGCCATAGGACCAGAAAATAATGATCTAGTTTTGCAATTTGCAAATGGATGCTACCCAACAAATTATTATTGATGAAGCTCCCCCACCGTCCTTTATTTTTTTAAAATAAAAAGTAAAAAAAAAAATCTTCAACTCAGGGTCTATTCTGTTTACCTTAAGGTCTAATAAGTTCAGGTTAGTTCAAATCAGTGAAAATCAAGTGAATAGAACACACTCTTTTTTTTTTTTTTTTTTTTTTTTTTTTTTTTTTTCACGAATGACTTATATTTTATTGTAATCTCTTTATGTATTTTGTCTTTCTTGATATTCATCAAATATTTAGAATTTTATAAAGAGTAAATATTACATGATCTAGAACGATTGAATTGGAATACTTTTTCATACTAAAAGGATGGTTATTTTTATGCCATCAATTGTTGTAAAGTGAGGTAATAGTGGTTCTACACTACACCATGCTTCATACAGTAGTGTATTTTTTTTTTTTTTCAACAAAGAGTCAATTTGAAGGTATCACTAATAAGTGAAGGTATAGCCTCATATATACTTCTTATATAACTATTTTATCATGAATTTCAATCAAATTTAAAACTTAATCACTTATTATTAACGCAAGGCGTCAGAGAAGAATATTTATAGCAACTAACCTCCTCTTTAATTGTCTACGGTTACAAAATACTCCGTAATTCCTTAACATTATTTCTATCATTAATGTGAGAAAGAAATATTTCGATAACTTATATCCCCAAAACATTTTTTACAAACTCTCAAGAAAAACTTTAACTCAACTATGCTATCATTGCAATTAATCACCATTATGTCTCTTGCAATAAATCTACCTTCTCTCCAAATATGTTAGGTCTCTTGCAACAAATTTCTGCCTAATTTTTTTTATATGTTCAATGTTAATTACCCTATAAATGTCATCTCAAACCTCATTGTTTATTGAATGACACCAAACAAACACGTTTTATATACTATGTCTAAGACGGCCAACATAACACACCCATACACCACGACCATCAAGTTTGAGTTGGGCTAATATAGTCTATAACCCAAGAAATTAGGGGTGATTCCACTCTTTTGAAAGTTTCGAAACCGGTTTAGAGTGCCCTAGCAAGTTGTATCGATCATAAATTTACATGGTACTACACTACTACGAAACAAAAAACAACCTTTGAGAAAGCTCTGATCTTCTACCTGTTTTTCAAAATTTCCCCGCTAAAAAATACCCCTTATGGAGTCAGAGGGTAAGATCAAACTCGATGAACCCTATTTCTCTATACTTTTATTTTCTTAATTTTTCTGTAATACTAGATTTAAATGGGTGTTCTTGTCTTTTTAGGGCTCCGAAATCCTACAAACCCATCTGCAGTTTTGGCTTCTCTTTTGACTAAAAGAGCTAAGATTCATGAAGAACTCAGAAACATTGAGAAACAGGTGATTTCCTCAAGTCCCACATTGTATGATTTCTGGGGTTTGTGTTGATTGATTTATTGTTTGTTCAAGTTGATTGAATCAGTAAAATTATGGGTTTTTCTGGGGATTTTTTTGATATGATTTTAGTCAAATTGCCAGGATCAATTGTCTGACATGAACTAATCCAATAGGTTTGATTTACATTATATTGATCAGCAAGTGAATGGATTCAATTGATTAAGAATTTGTATCTGTTATATATTTTGTGCTTTATTTTCTTTGTTGTTTGAAGATTCTGTATTGAAAAAACGTTGCCACTAATTTTTGGCTATTCGGGTTGTCAAATGACTAGGTTTTTTTATGATCAATGAGGTACTTCAAATTTGTGGGATTGATGTGTCCACTGTCAAGACTCAAGAATGAATCTTTGGAATATGAATCCTATCTTTCTGTACTGGGTTTATTGGCTATGTAGATTTATCGCGGTGTAGGAACCAAGAGAAGTGCTTTTGTGAGCTCTTACATTGTGGAATATTGTAACTGCTTGTTTATGCATTTGCCAACTTTGAAGTTTTAGTAGTTGGCATTGGATTTTATAAGAAAGAAAAGGATTTAAATCCTCACCCACCAAGAAGTGCTTTTGTGAGCTCTTACATTATGAAATATTAAAACCATGGTCAGGCTTGCCAACACTTTCAATATATTAGACGACCTCAATAAAATATTGAACCATGTTTTCATAGATTGGAATGCTTAAGCCAAGCTGCTTTGATTGGTATATAATAATATAATCATACCTGAGTAAGTTTCTCATGATATGGCAACAATGTGGAAAGGATGTTTTACAAAAGAAAGCAATTTGAGATTGTTAAGCTGCTTTGATTGGTATATGATAATATAATCATTCCTCTTTCTTTTGCTCTCATCACCCATGGAGACTCGAACTGTGACAAGTGTATTGTTGCAAGTGCAGGTCTTTGACATGGAGACGACTTATTTACAGGACCCTAGCCAATGTGGAAATGTATTGAAAGGTTATGATGGGTTCTTATCTACATCAAAGAGTACCACACTGTACATCCCCGAACTCTTTTCCAATATCTTTCATCTTCAGCTCCTTCTTTACTAGTATATACATAATGACTGATGTTATTACAATATGCTTATGCAAATGACACTTTATTTTTTGTTGCATATAACACAAGAGTTCGAAATTTGATTTATTATCATTGAATGATTGCTTTAAGTCAAATTTCTTGACTCTTAAAGAGTGAAGTTATAAGAATTTTCTGAAATATCAGCATAGGTTTAAATATGAAGTTTTTTGTGGCAGTATGTGGGTTTGTTATAGTTCCTTTTGCTTTTTATAATTATTCATGTTCAAATTAATGTATAGGAAACTTCATTAATTTGGTCATAGATCTTTTCACTAATAGTAGATGTGTATCAGTGTATATAATGTTTCCTGGTTCTATGTTTAGGCTGAAGAGGTCCAGGAAGTTTCAGACGGAAGACAGGCTATTTTCTTTATCTTCAATTACCTCACCAGCAGTATGTATTTTGCATCTTACATATGGTAGCATGTTTTTTTGTTTGTTTTGAATGTCTCTTGTTGATGAAGTGCTGAGATATGACTAGAGAGACCTAGCTATTTTCCATCTGTTTGGCTGGACCTTGATATAAGATATCTCGTGTGTGAAATATTTTCCTCCAAAGTAATCTGATGAAATACTGAATGGAATTCAGTTACTAGAACTAGTGCATTAGCCAACCACTAGTGAGATTGATCTAGGTGAATACAAACTCCACTGATTCTCAGTTTCGCTGTGTTTTGAGCATCTATTCATTTGGGAACGATGATGGATGTATTGTTAGCATTTAAGAGAAATATAAAAATTCTACGAAGTATATAAGTTTATTGTTTGAGTAATACAGATAATTGTTTTTTTTTTTTTTTTAGATGTTAGCATGAGCTAGAAATGATACAGAGTAGGTTTTACCATGTAACTCTGATGATCTAGTCAATTCTTTGAGGATTGAGGTGATAATTAGCTGTGTTATACCGTCATCATCATTAGTTATGTTATTCAGAAATGATTCCAGATTGTGTGTTTCATTTATTTATCATAATGTCAGATGAAGGGACAATTTTTCCTTCATGCAGCCTTTGTTCAGGAATTATATTCGTCTCTCAGACCCATGTATAGGATTTTTTTTTTTTATATGTTCTATTTTGATGGTCACACTAATGATCTTGTTGTGTTTATTTGCTGGTTCCACTGTAGGCAGAAGAACAAGCATATGGAAGAGAAGGTGTGCTTTTCATCTGTCATATGAGCAATTTTCTTCCCATCAGAATTTCTTAAATCATATTCTGATGCTTGCTGTGTATATTGGTAGATGGAAGATTGGAATCTGGTCCAGGTCGATACAGGGGAATGGGTGTGGTCGGAAATGGACAGTAAGTGCTACTTTTATCATGAATAGGAATAGGTGGTATAAATTTATGTGGTATATTCTCGGGTTGTATTGCTATTCACAAATCACATCTACTAATTATGTTTTGTTTGTAATGTTCGTGTCATGTGTCTTTTTAGAACTATATGATTCACATTCATTGCAACTTCTTGATCTTTACGATACTGCAACTTACATTCATACAGTCAATATATGCTACATCTTTTTAAAATAATGCAGAGGTTTATCTGTTCATATTACAGGGGCAAACCGAAGAAAGGCAGAGGAGCTAGAGAAGGGAAAAGAATCAAACATAATGATCAGGATTTCGATTATGATGACGATGCTGAAATGTAGCGGTTTACTACTAGTCTACTACGAGAAAGATCTACTAGCTGATAATCTATGTATCACTGATCCATCTGAATACATCAGCCAATGTATACTGCAAGTGTTTTTTTTTTTTTTTTTTGGTGGGGTTGGGGGAGTACAGTCTCTGATGTACATGTAAATCAGAGGAATTGAAGTAATTTTCTTGGTAAAGAAAGTTTGAGTTCTTAGTTTTTGGTCTGGTTTAGTCGGAATACAAGCAAACGGTTTCTAATCTAACTTAAGCATGGGGCGAAGCTGTGTAGGGAGCAGTGAGGCCAAACAAACTAAACCAGATTCCCTGTTTTGTTGCTCAATAACGAGGGATAATTCAAGTGCTTAGAGCTTCCCTCCCGATTCCAGGAGATTCTGGGATCGATTCTCACCCCTGCCCTTATGGCTCTCTAAAAAAACCAAAAAAAAAAAAAAAAAAAAAAAAAAAAGGATCATACTTTCCTGAATGTACCTAATATCAGCCGAACTTGGGTTTATTGACGAATTTAACAAACTCCCTTGAAAGTTATTGACTTAAGGCTAAGGGTGTTTAAAGAACAAAGAGAGGGTCCGACTGTCCGAGAGTATTGTTTGTTGTATTATATGGGAGTCCAATTATGCTATTAACTAAGTGGAAAAAATTGAGAGGAAAAAACTTAAAACCTATGCATTTCTTATAAACTGGAACTTTAACACTAATCTTTTGAAATTCTAAAATACATTAGCCTTTTAAGTATGGGTTGGTAGATGACTTGTGGTGAATCATTGATCAAAGATTTTATTTTATCGTAATGAATATTTTAGGTGTTATGAATATATATAGGGGTAGTGGAAAATTTTCTTAACCTACAATGGGCAAATTAATTTTCACCCAAAAAAAAAGGTCAAATTAGTTACAAAACACAACGATTTGGGTTCTGGTTTCTCCCATTAGTTATTAGACCAAATTATCAAATCGGGCCAAATCCAAATTAAAGAGATCCCCATAATAATCAAAGTCCCCTTCTATCAAATCTTTCTCTCACTTCTTCTCTTGGGAACTTTTAGTTGTTGAAAAATGAACTTGCTGGTATGTAGTTATGTGCTCATCAATGGAACTTTTCAATTCAATTTCTTGTTAATTTTAAGCTTTGATTATTAGTTTAATTCTTAACTTTTTGATTCTGGGTTTAGGAAAAATTACCAAGAATGCAGAGGAAAGAACCCCAGAAGTTGCAGAAGGTTGAAGAAGTGGGCCCTGTTTGGTGGGTTGAAACCTCCGAGAACATCTCCCGCCATTTTCAATTTGACCCAGATGGTCGTTTCTCTGTTAGTCTCTCTCTTCTTGGTTTTCACATTCAAAATTTACACATTCTAATTTGCTGGAAAAAAAGAGAGTCAAATTTCTGCTAATTTTGATTCTATGGTTTGATATATTCATGAAGTATGGTGGGTGTGTTGGAAATTTGAAGAATTTAGCTTCTGGGGTTTTGGAATTTTGAAGATATGGGTAATTTAGAATTATGGATTGTGTTTATTAGAGCTGAAAATTGGGAAATTTTGATTCAATTTCTGAAGGTAGGGCTTGTAAAATGTGTAATTTGATTTCAGCCTGTTGATTTTCAGAATTAGGGTTCTTTATTGCTTTGTTTCTTCAATGCTAACTGCTAAGTTGCAATTATATTGGTTTTTTTTTTTTAAGGTAAAAATGCTTGAGGATTCAAGACCTGTGGTTAAAAGGGTGACTGAATCCTTCCTCAATACATTCTTTCCCTCTGGTTATCCATATAGGTGGGATGAAATTGATTTGGTTTTTAATATGTTTCATTAAAAGGCAAGCATTATTGACTTGAAAATGTGGTTGATGTTTTTTATGGTGCAGTGTGAATGAGGGTTATGGGAGATATACGCAATTTCGAGCTCTACAACATTTTACCAGTGCAGCATTGTCTGTTCTCTCGACTCAGGTCATCTCTTTTTAATCCTTGACAAACATCTCACTGTTTTCTCTGTTAAGCCTATCATCTTGGTAAATGTCAAAATAGGTTTGTTTTTAGTGGAATTGCAATGTTTAGAAGAAAAACCTGTTATCGTACTACTATGATTATGGCTTTAAAATGATAGATAGACCATGATATGTTTTTTTTTATTTTTTTTTTTTTTTATTTTGGTGCTCACGAGGGGCAAGGCCCCATAGACCATGATATGTTAACTGAACTAAGTGGGCATGTATTTCATCAAGTGTGAGGCTCTCCGATTTCCATTAGTTTGCCAAGGAATTTTCATACCTTATTTTGGGATTTGGAAAAAGTTTATATCCCTCTGATGTTTGGTTAAAAGTAAATATTTCTTTTTCTATAAGCCTGACTGCCCCAATGAAGTAAACCCTGCCACTCCCCTTAGCTTTTAGATGCCCTTCATGAGAGATAACGGAATTTTGGTAGAAATCGAAGCAACTGTCAAAAATTAAAGATAAGATAGAAAATGAGGTTTCTTCTCCTGGAGAAATTTAATGTTTGATAGAAGATAAAACAACAGGAGATTAGGAGAGAGTCTGTGTGTATGAGTGAGACACAACAAGAGAGAAAAAAGAATGTTTGAAAAAGTAAGCAAGAGCATATATCATAGTGGATGAAAAAGTGAACAAAACAATGGGGAAAAATAAATTATAGAATGGCTTAAAATTTTTAATATCGTTTTAATTTTATATGTAAAATGGAATATTCTGAACCAAACTCACCCTTGCATGTTTTTTTGTCTTGAAGCCTATAATTGTAGTGTTTAACTATTTAACTTTCAATACACTGTTCGAGGAATAACTATGTGATATGGGTAATTCTAGGGGAATCCATAACGCTTCAATCTTGATCACCCCCCCCCCCCCCAAAAAAAAAAAAAAAAAACAAACACACAACAACAACAACAACAACAAAGGTCAATTGTTGTACCTTGTCAACCCTTTTTTTTTTTTGAGGAAAACCTTGTCAACCCTTTACTAGAGCTTTGTGTTTTTTTTTTTTTTTTTTTTTTAAATTTTTACTTGGGGTTGACCTTTGCACATCTATGTATTGTTGATTTGAAAAACCTTATTTCTGGTTGGGAGTCAAGGCAATTGTGTTTCAGTGTACTGTGATGTGCTTAATATTAGATGAGCACCCTGATGCATGTTTCTATCATCAAATTCTTATTCTTCTGCAGTCCCTGCTATTTGCTGCAGGCTTACGGCCAACACCTGCTCAAGCAACTGTAGTTAGCTGGGTGAGCTTCTATCTTTTAGAATCCCTGTTTTATTGTAGAAGCAATTTAGTTCTATTTGTTTTTACTTTTATAATGTAAATTGCCTATAGGTACTGAAAGATGGTATGGAGCACGTTGGAAAGCTAATTTGCAGCAATCTTGGTGCTAGGATGGATTCAGAACCAAAGCGGTGGAGAATTTTTGGTTAGCTCACATCTTCACAACAAGTCGCTACATCTTTTAAATGAATTGATATAGTTTTGCACCTTAGTTTAAAGCATATCTGGTACTTTAATTTTTAAGCTTATTCTATGCTTTCTGTTTGATGCATATTTTTTTGGCTCCACATCTTTCAGCTGATGTTCTGTATGACTTCGGCACTGGCTTGGAAGTTTTGTCTCCAATATGTTCTATTTCCACGTATGAATGAACTTCAACTATCCGGAATAGTAGAGCTAATTTGGAAAGGTGAAACAGAATTTGTTTAACGAGCTGTTAGCATCTCTGGGTATTATCTCTTTTTTCAGTTGTAACTTGTAAGTGTGCTTATATCTTCTATGTAAAAGCATCCAAGCCAGTCGAGTTGTTGAGGTTTTCTTATTCTTATTTGTTTGCTGCTGGGGAATATTTTATATAATGTCAAAAAGTTCGTTTTGTGCCATTTGGATCTTCTTCTCACATTACATACTAACAGTGGAATTTTATCTCATTTTGCATGATAGGGAATGGCTACTGTTGCTGCTAGAGCCACGAGATTGCCACTATATTCTTCATTTGCAAAAGAAGGAAACCTCAGTGATCTCGTTGCTAAAGGGGAGGCCTTATCGACGCTCTTCAATGTAATTGGAATGGGGGCAGGAATCACACTAGCATCCACTGTGTGCTCATCCATTCAAGGAAAGGTAAAGTTCACCATATTTATTGCTTGTTAGATTCTGAAAACTTTTGTAACTCAAAACTCATTTCATTAGATCAATATATGATACATTTATGACTTGATATATGAAAATCATTTTGTGAGGGCACAAGGAAAATGTGGGGGTTGAGAAAAAAAAAGGTGTCATTCCGAATTCCAAATTTTCCATCCAAGTATCAGTAAATGGGAAAAAATATCTAAAATATGTGAGAACGGTATATCTCTTGGTCACATTTGACTTCAATCCAGCCCTTCCCACATATTAATGACGTGGAATTGTGGAAGTCAGAGGCCCCTTGTGCCAAAAATGTTTTTTGTAGGAATTATATGCTCATATATTATAAACTACATAGTCTTAACCAAAATTTAGTTGGAACTCTGTGATTGTGTTAATTTTTCATCATGAAATGATAATCTGAAATGTGTGAACCTATAGCATATGATTGTTCATATACAAATGTGGTTTGATTACTTAAAGTCAAAAATAAGCTTAATTTTGTACAAGTGAGAAGTCTCTAATTATTAATTATTAACAAAGCCTTCTTTCGTTACATTCATCTGTGATGTTCAGTGGTCTAATCATATAAGATTGTTGTACAGGTTATTGCTGCACCCCTTCTTTCAGTTTTGCATGTATATAGTGTTGTAGAAGAAATGAAAGCTGTTCCTGTCAACATATTAAATCCTCAAAGAACCGCTTTGCTAGTTGCTGATTTTCTGAAGGTTGGTTTTATGCTCATGATTTCTCATCATTCATAAACTTCCAAGTGACATTTAAGTAGTACGTCATTTGAATTATTTCATTTTTGTTTTCAGATGGGTAAGATATCAACTCCTGCTAACCTCAGATACAAGGAAGACCTACTATTCCCAGGGCGTCTCATAGAAGATGCCGGAAATGTTTTAGTTGGAAGAGCTCTGCACAAGGCTACCAAACCATCAGCATTCCTAAAATGGAAAGAAATATTTCCGGAAGAAAAGTTTGTTTTAAGCCAAAATAACAACTGGATCGACATGGTGCTAGAGCAAAATGCGACTGGAGAAGATGCTATAAGAGGGTGGTTAGTTGCTGCATATGCTTCAAATATCGAGCAATCTTATTACGATGGTCTTAGCCCCAGTGTATTGCTTGAGGCTTACGAGAAAATGGAGAGCGTGTTCCCCCAATTTCTATCTGAACTGCAGGGTAAAGGATGGCATACAGATCATTTTCTTGATGGAACGGGGAGCCGTTTTATATCTCAGTTATCTCCAATATTTTGCTAATAACCCTTTGATGTCTGCCTTTATTTTATTTTATTTATTCATAAGGGATAAAATTTGGCTTATTATGTACGAAGTACTCTCTTAATCTCTTATCCCTTTCCGATCTTTACTTTTTGCTAGATTTATTGTTAGGGTGTTATTCATACTATTACTGGTACATGAAAATTTGTCATAATAAATTTTTTTTGCAACATTTACCCTTTTGTTATGTTCAATATTTATACAGTTTTCTTTCCGCTCATGTACCATATACCTGGTTGTACCTAATAATGTCAGTAAGTACAACCGATTGTAAAATTTGCTCATTTGTAGGTAAAGTTTCATTCTGATTTTAGTATCAAAAGGAGTATGAAAAATTTAAAACTCACAGGACGCTTACCGTTGAGTTACTCCGCATTTAAAAATGTGAGGAGACATTGAGACAAACAGTACTGTACAAAACAAGAAACCTCCTTTTCAAAATTCTCTTCAAATAGTACAACTTGGGGATAATATCTCACTATTTTCTGCAAATTACTGATGAAAAGCTTAGACCTTTAAAAAGAAAAGACTATTATAAATGGTGAACTCTCCTCATTCACTGAGTCAACTCGCTCTGTTCTTGATACTAGTGCTATGCTGCTGCTTAACATCTTCTTCAGTGGCTGCTGCTAGGCCTGGCTTCCTCTTCACTAGACACAGAGGAAGATGCACTCCTCAGTAAGTTTTCTCTCTCCTCTCTCTTTCTACATTTCAATACTGAGTCAACTCGGTTTGAATCGTTCAAGTTACCGTTGGTTTGTAATTTGAATAATGCCTTTTGGATTAATTTTTACTGATTTTAAATATTAATGAATACCCTGAAGCAAAATCGTCAATTTGAGTATTTAGATCGGGTTTGGTTAGGTCAGATTGGGTCGGGTTTAGTTGGGTTGGTTTGGTTAGGTCAGGTTGAATCGAGTTTATTTCAAACTTAAATCGAAATCTAATCAGTATTTTTCGGGTCGGGGTCGGGTAGGTCGGGTCAAGTTTTGACACTGTACCTCTGCCTCTTATTCAGTCTTTAACTTTATAATTTTGGAGCGTGAGAAAAAATGGTCAAAGCGCAAAGATTGAAAAGAGACGGAAAAAAATGGTCAAAGCGTAAAGATTAAAAAGAGATGAAGGGAGTACTCAAGGGACTCGGTTAACTAGGATAAAATCATCCCGAGTCACTCGGTAACTCGTTTATGTGGGGGGAGTGCAGGTACTGGAGCACAAGGAGGGAAGAATGGCCAAAGATGGTCCCACAAAGATCAACGGTGTCAAAGGTGTTTGGATCAAGGGTAATCGAACGGTTCAGATCTGATATGACGATGTTGGAAGCAGCAACACGAAACGACGACGTTGAGAATGCTTATGCAAGATTATTGAAGCAGTCAAGTGCAGCCTTGTTGAACTCTTATTCTAGATTGGGCTACCCTTATAAGGCCTGGGAGGTGAAAACTCTTCTTTTACAGGGCCTATTCTCTGAGAATGATGCAGCCCAACAGGCCCAAATACTTAAGAAGGCTAATGAAGCTTGTAATTAAAGCTTTACGTAGTAGACTAGTAGTAGAAGAAGGTAGTACTCCTTTCGTTTCTAAAAAAAAATTGTGTCTTGTACGCTTTTACTCACGTACAAGGATTAG
Organism: Chenopodium quinoa; assembly: GCF_001683475.1. Lineage (NCBI taxonomy): Eukaryota > Viridiplantae > Streptophyta > Magnoliopsida > Caryophyllales > Amaranthaceae > Chenopodium > Chenopodium quinoa. The sequence continues at coordinate 2,086,155 of NW_018743212.1, read as the reverse complement.
TCAATGACACTTTCTAATTACTAAATTATAGCTTTTTTTTTTTTTTTTTTGTTTTGTTTTGTTTTGTTTTACTAAACTGTAGCTTGTACAAAATGAATGAAGTGAATTTCATGTTATAAGGTCAGGCTAGGCAATGAGGTAATGTGGGAGCCTAAAAGTATGATGCAAATACTAATAGGATGAGATCCTTTTGTGTATTTGTAATTGGTTATTACAACATTATTTATCGGTTCGCTGTGTTGATTATTATGTATCACTAACACATCTTTTGTGTAACCCAATGGCCTAAAGTTCACCAAGTTCATTATTCACACGCTAAAAATAAAGTCGTATGAACATTTTTCAAAACTTGACTTTTTTAGTCTCTAAGGATGAAGGTTGACTATTATTTAACACTAGTATACAATTTATGATTTTATGGTCAATTTTATAAATTTGGCTAGGGGAAGAGGTAGTATACTGAAAAGAGATTATTGAGAAATAATGTAAAGAAGAAACCAAAAACCAAAGTTTATTAACTTTGCATTAAAAAAGTGAGAAACCTCATTTTTATTACAAACATTATTCTAAAGCATGTCATTACCATTGTACAAGAAGCCTCTTTTACACAACAAAAAGAAGCTCTCTTTGTCTCTCTACTCTTCTAGGTACATTGAACCAAAGGTAGTAGTAGTACACTAAGAACTAACATGAAAATGCTACCATACATCATCGAGCTCGAAAGTAGCATACATAACCGAGCCATCATTTCTTGGCTTAAAACCTTCTGCTCTTTCCTCCTCTTGAAGGGAGAAAGAAAGTCTGATGTTCGCGGTTGTACTTAAGTTGATGTGCTTCCGAGGGTGAGATTTGGTAGGCGTTTGTTAGAACTTGGACTGGCATTGCCCTTAAAACTGAGGTGTATCCTACCATAGGACTCTTCATTGGGCTGCTTGTTGTCTTAAAGGACACGTACTCGAACCCGTTGCTTCCTGCCTTAACTGATACTGTGAAGTATTGTGGGATCACAAACATCTCCCCTTCGTTTACTCTGTCATCCATCACGCTCTGCCCGTTGTTTCCGACTACCTGGACATGTGCCTCGCCTCGTGTCACGTATACGACGCTGTGGCTGTTCACTGCCCAGTGTGGGGAGTATATTGTGTTCTGCATCACATATCAAGTAATAAGTATAGTTAGACCAAAATCGGAACTCTACCCAAAATTAAATGACCTCAAGTGGAGGGAGCCTGGATCAGGTTTAAATTGTTGATTTATTTACGAAAAATACGTGGCATGTTTATGAGAATTTTATTTGTTGATTTATTTACAAAATTGCCACTTGATAACTTTTTTGTTTATCAACTAGTCACGTGTAATTAAGTATGAATGTATTTTTAGCAATTAGTTAAGCAATTTTACCGGGAACATGTTTCCTTTCTCTACACTCATGTCCAAGTGTCGGAGGATAGGGAGCTTGTGCTCGTTGACGATGTTGAGTCTTCCACCATGGCGGGAGTAAACGTCGGCCTCCCTACGGTTGTCAAGGTTGTGGCGCAACCTCATGGTGCAAATAGTCTCTTCCAAACCATTAACATCAAGTCCTACGTACTTCCTTCGCCTCTCATCGTCATAGTCCTGCTCGCTTCCGGGGCTGAGGATTCTCATCTCACCTTTGTCCACCCTTACGATAAGGCCTCGGTTCTCGGTTTGCTGCATCTTCCTTACCAAGTCCTCTGGCACGTCGAATGCCTCGGACAATAGCTCAGGGTCGAAGGGCCTAAGGATGTTGTTGAATTGTTGTTGAGTATGCTTGCCTCTTTGCTCGGATGACCTCTCTACTCCGCCTGCCAAGTAGAATGACTATACACAACAACAATTTTTTAATAATAATAATAATAATAAATAAATTAATAATTAGTTATGCATGAGCTATAATAAATACTACCTTCGTTAACTATTAACTATTATGTGCAACTTTTGAAAAATTTATGTCTTATAAATAATATCAAAAAAGTTGTACTACCTCCGTTTTATATTATTTGCTATTTTGGGATATTATTTGTGAGATATAAAATATTCTAAAGTTGTAAAAAATATGAAACGGAGGTTGTACATAATAATTAACAGAGATAGTTCAATACCTTCTTGTCCCACCCTCCATTCCTAAAAAATAAGTGGGATCGGACAACCTATATAGTGAATTTGAGAGTAAAGTGACTGAGGCAGTATTTTTAAGTAAAAGTTAATAGTTATAGAAGAGTACCCTGAAGGTTTGGTCAAGTTGGTTGGAAGGGTTGTTGAGATCATTGACAATGACGGTAACGACCTCTTCGTTTCCGTCATTGTAACACCAGTGAACGGCACCGGGAGGGATCGCAATGATGTCACCACGTGTGAAGCGATGAACCTTCTGATGGAGGTCTTTCTGGTGGCCAAATTCTCTTTGTTCATCACCTCGGATTCCTTCTTCTTGTCTTCCTGATGAGTCGTATGTCTCTGGGCATCCAGGGAAAGTCACTCCCAAGATTCCTTCACCTACATTCATGATAAACACAAGTACATGTGTTAAATACTCTCTCCGTCTCAAATTAATGAATAATAGATTATTAATAAGCTCTAATTACATTTATTGGGCTATGATATAAGATACATGTAACATACTTGTATTAATCCGTATCATAAAGTATAATTAAATTTGTTATAATGAGTGTTATTTTTACATATATAATAATGTGTACTTTGTGTTACTGTAATGGACCAATTAATTTGAGATGGATGTACGAGTGGTATATAGAAGGTTAAGGTAGAGAATTAAATATATACGTACCTCGTTCGATGTAGACGAGGCGGGGGAAAGGATGGAAGTTAGGGAGGGAAAGGGAATTATGTTGGACAGTGACCCTCATAGCATGAATACCACTACATTGGAATTGCTCCTCAGTTTCATCCCACAGCTCAATCAACCCTCCTTCACACTCAACCCTTTGATTAGGCTCACTCGACGTCAACCGGTTAATCCGGCATTGCTGAGCTTGGTAGCTCAGTGTCACGGTCCGGGAGTTTGGACCCCGAAACGTGCGGCGCGCTCTAGCCTTTTGGCGGCAAGAACGCTAGCCTTGAGCGGAAGAGGGGCTTGTGAGCACAAAGCAACACAAGCGAGCAATAGAATCTCAGGAGCACTCACGTCTATCTGGGCGACGGAGTGCGGGTGGTCGGGTCTTGTGACGGCCGGTACTTCAAAGCGGGCACAAGCGGGTCCGAACCACGAGTCCTTAGCGCATCAAGTTGGGTTGGAGGGGAGCTAATATGCAAGTAAGACACAATATCTATAAAGGTCTAACAACAAACAAGCATAAAATCAAGGCAACACTTGGTAGAAGGCTTTAAGATTTCATTAATCATTCGCCCTCTAAAGAGCTTTAAATGACATACAAGGAGAATCCCTAGTGAACACTGATCTGACAGTAACACAATAATGGGACCTCAAGCTAAGAAAACATAACCTAAACTCTAAGAAAGCACTTAAATGGAATCTAATACATCAAAAGGAGTTGGATTCTAACATCCTCCCCCACTTAAGCTGTCGACGACCTCGTCGACTTACAAAAGTTACAATCAAAATTAGAAAACCCTAAACTATCTCAAGTTTCGGATGCGCCGTTGGTGCGGCTATCTTCTGGAATCTTATCTGACTCTTGAGTTGGATCTTCTTTGTTGACGAGGAGCTTGTCTCTGGAGTCGCTCGGCTCGAACATCTTGTTGAGAGCTTCATCTCTAAATTTCCTCCTGGGAGTGGAATCTGTTGAATTAAGGGGGCAGCTGCTTCCACCATCATCTGTTGGGGAGCTGCTTCCTTGAGACTGTGGTGGAGAGCTTCAAGTTGTGGCTGGTGCCTCTTGGGTGACCATTTTCTTTGTAATCCCTTGCACGCGCCCTGCGTTGTTTGCTCAACCACTGTTTTTCCTCCCTCTTGGGAGGTTCTTCTTTGGTGTCTCTTTGGTGTCTCTGGGCTCGTCGCTCTTTGCTTCGAACCTTGTGACTGATTCTGGTTTTGGCGGGTGTGTATCTGGGATGTTGCCAACTCCATGGGCTTCATCTCCCGTTTCTCTGGGTTTCTGGTGCGAGCTTGTTTCTTCGATTTTGCCTTCTTCTCAAGCTCCATCACTCGCATTGCCGAAAGATATCGGACTTCTGGTTCTTCTTGAGGTGCTATCATTCTCATAGCACTCAGGCGTCGTATGGAACCCATCCTATATGTGGGCTCCTCATCGCTGCTAGTCTCTTTTGTGGCCTCCTGAACGGACATGGATGACAATCTCTTTTCGATCTTGTCAAGTTCTTCTTTATGCTCGCAATCCCACCATTTGTGTGGACCTCGACAAAGTATGCAGTTTATTTCCCTTGTGTTTTCCGAGGATGCGCCGGCCCTCGAGTTTCCTGAGTTGTGGGAGGGGGTAGATGTTTGTCTCTGGGCATCACCTCCTCCACTTCTTCTATGATATGTATTAATGGTGTTGGACGATACTCGTGAGCCGTTCTCTGTACCCTTTGGAGAGCTTGGAGACGGACTGTTAGAGCGTGTTGACGTCCCACTTGAATCCTTCTCGGATTGACGACCCTTCCCGACTGAGTAGTCCATCAATCTCTCAGCAGCACACATAGCAGCAGCGAGGGTATCAATATTCTGCCTCAAAATCTCTCGCTGCGCCCATTCCTTTAACCCGTTGACAAAGTTGAACACACGATCTTTCTCATTCATGTCTGTGATGTCCAACATTATCGCCGAGTATTCCTTAACATAGTTGCGAAGAGAACCCTTCTGGCGGCACTCTTGCAACTTCATCCGTGCAACAAACGCTGTGTTGACGGGGTAGAATTGTTCTTTGAGTTCCTCTTTGAACTCCGCCCATGTATCAATCTTGATCCTTCCTGCTTCGATGTCTGCGTGCTTGGTGCGCCACCACAGCTTAGCATCTTCGGACAAGTACATGATGGCAGTATCCACCTTCTGATCGTCACTTAGTTGACATATTCATAAGTACTGCTCCATGTCGAAGAGGAAGTTATCAACTTCTTTCGCATCTCTAGCACCACTGTAGTCGCGAGGTTTGGGCGGCTTTATCTTCGCCGCACCAACACCCAGTGCGTCTCTGCCCACAGCGCGCGTTAAGGTAGCACATTTCTCAAGTGCTTCGTCGGCTTTTCCTTGAACAAATTGCAATTGTTCGCGGAGGGCATCTCTGTTAGCCATCAATTTCACAATTTGCTCGGCTTGCTCGTGTACAATGACTTGGAGCTCGGCCCATTTGTCCGCCTTCTCCTCGAGCCAAGCGAGCCTTTCTTCTACGAATTCCATCTTCGTGTAGCCCTCCTTGGTGCCTACACGGGTTGCTTGCGACGAGGTTTGAGCCTCGGCTCTGATACCAACTGTCACGGTCCGGGAGTTTGGATCCCAAAACGTGCGGCGCGCTCTAGCCTTTTGGCGGCAAGAACGCTAGCCTTGAGCGGAAGAGGGGCTTGTGAGCACAAAGCAACACAAGCGAGCAATAGAATCTCAGGAGCACTCACGTGTATCTGGGCGACGGAGTGCGGGTGGTCGGGGCTTGTGACGGCCAGTACTTCAAAGCGGGCACAAGCGGGTCCGAACCACGAGTCCTTAGCGCATCAAGTTGGGTTGGAGGGGAGCTAATATGCAAGTAAGACACAATATCTATAAAGGTCTAACAACAAACAAGCATAAAAGCAAGGCAACACTTGGTAGAAGGCTTTAAGATTTCATTAATCATTCGCCCTCTAAAGAGCTTTAAATGACATACAAGGAGAATCCCTAGTGAATACTGATCTGACAGTAACACAATAATGGGACCTCAAGCTAAGAAAACATAACCTAAACTCTAGGAAAGCACTTAAATGGAATCTAATACATCAAAAGGAGTTGGATTCTAACACTCAGCCTCTTCTGCGAGCCTTGCCCCAAGGCGGAAGACACCATGAGGCAAAGCGAAAGTGCTACAAGTATCTTGGTACCACCCATAGTTAAAAAAACACTTAGAAATAATTTGAAGAGTAGAGAGGAAATTATACGTTATGTTATAAAAGAGTGAGTGTAAAAGTTGCTTTTATAAGCATGAAAAACGGTTCATTTTTGCCACATAGTATTAGGGTGTGCAGAAATTATGTAGTTGTGTTAGTAAGGTGGTGCCTCAACGTGGGTGTTGCATGAAAATATGGGGCCAAAGAGGTGTCAAAATGCATGGTTATGTTTGTTATCGTACATTTGGCTTAAGGTTTGGTTGAAGCTAGCATAAGTTTAACACAACATTCCAAATGAAACATGCAAGGTGACTAAGTTTAATGTAGAGCTGTTTCGAAATGTGTTTATTATTATGTTTTTGTCCTAGGTTTGGTAAATGGTAATGAATGAAATGTCACACGTATTAGGAAAATAGTACTTAGTTGTTTTTTATTGCAACATGGATTTTGTTATTTGACATAAGAGTTCGACCGTATATAACGATGTATGAAGTAGCTTTTGATACTATGTAATTAAATAAGGACGATTTAGAGTTTACAAAATTTGCTAACTTACTATCACCGATGAAGCTAGGGGGTTGGTAGGGTTGCAGGCAAATTAGGTGGTTACCCGATTTACCTGGCCTGATCAAAATACGATTGGAACTGAACTATTTTATTGGTTTCATATTATCAATTTAGCTGATTATAGACCCGTATCCTATTATTCACTCAGGCCACCATGCGCCTTTATGTTTCTGACTAATGGAAATATACATTTCCAAATAACCGTTTATGATCTCTAAAAATTATCCTATTTATGTATTTGTGGATTATAGCCTTTGAATAATTTTCGACTTTTTTGGACCGGAGAAAGAAATAGATTGGGGGTGCTTTCTATGGACCCAAAACCTTATATGTGGCCAGAACCATCTCATTCATGCCTTGACCCTATAAAATCATGTCTTATGTTGCCTTTAGGTGCCTTAGCTTGTGATGCCATGGATTGGCTTTGCGTTGCCTTGCCTTCCTAACTTAGCTCCTAAGCCTTGCATTGCATTATCAATTTAGTTTCCAGTGATTGAGGTGCTTCCCATGCTTTCTGATGTGAATCGAGTCCCCTTTCTTATAACTATTTTTATTGCTTTATTTCTTATAACCCCTCTCTTGGTTTTACCTTACTCTTAAAGTAGGGGTTTTACAAGTGAGTTTTGAATAATGTTTTGGGAAATTATCAATGGTACCCCCAGGTTCGGGCTTTTCTCAATGATACACTTCATTACGCTTTCATTATCACTAGTACGCCTAAACTTTTCCCTAAATACCTACCGTACCCTTTTCGTTAAAAAAACGTTAGCTTTGGCTTTTTTTTCAATTTTTTTAACTTAAAAAAATTAATTAACTATTTTTAACTTATCTAAAAAAAAAAACCTTCTTTCTCCCTCATCTCCCTTCCATGGCCTTCCTCCAACCCCTTCCACCATCTAGGCCAACAATACTGTGGCGCCACCCCCACCACCATCACCACCACCACCACAAACCTCAAAACCCCCACAACTTGACAACCAACATATAACTCAGCCCCATAACCACGACCCTACCCCGAATCCACTTCAGCCACCACCACTGAAAAACCACCACCGCCACACCAATTCAGCCACCACCATCTCCACCACCACCCAAACCCAAATCCTGGAACCACCATCCCACCAGACTCGAAACCACCAGCCAACCCAACCCCAAAACACCATCAACTTAAACCCAGCCAACTTCAAAACCATTCGAAAACCCACCAAACTAAACCCGACATTGGGTTCGACGCGAAATTGGGGCAGAGAGTTCGACGCAGCTTGAATCGGAGGATGGGGGAGGTCAGCGACGCCGGAATTGGGGGATGGGGTGGGTCAGCAAGGTCGAAATTTGGGGGGGGGGGGTGGGTTTGGATTAATGGGGGAGGTTAGTGCTTATTTCTCTCTGGAATAATCATCCAAATCTTCCATATTTCTATTATTTTTCTCACTTTCTCTCTCTAATTGATGTTGACGGTGGTTGGAGATGGTGGTAGCGGTTGCAGTGGGGAATTGCGAAGCTAGAGGCGTTGCTCTGGGCAGTGACGGTGCTGTAATTAATTGAGGTTGATGCAGGGGATGCGTGGTTGTTGATGTTGTAGTTGTTGCGGTGGTGATTGGAGGTGGTATGGGTGTGGAAATGCGTGGGAGTTGGAGCTGGTGATGCGGTGATGTGGCGAGCTGCTGGTTGTGTTTGGTGGATGGTGGTTGAAATGGTGGTGGCGCTGTGGGGGCGTGAAGTGGTGCTGCGTGGGTAATTGAGAGGAGCAGGGAAGGTATATTGGTGTGAATGGTGGAACAGGGGATTAGCAGGGAAGGTGAGTTTCGTTGGTTTCGACCATAATTAACGTTTAGTTAATGTTAAGGTTACTGTAGGTATTTAGGAAAAAGTTTAGGTGTACCGGTGATAATGAAAGTTTAATGAAGTGTATCATTGAGAAAAGCCTGAACCTGGGGGGTATCATTGGTAATTTCCCTAATGTTTTTATTATTTTCTTAGTAATAGTTATGGGGCCTTGGGCTTTTAAAGTTGTGTTAATTAATTAGTGGGCTCTCTTGTTTCATTAATTAATTATTAGGGCTTTTTATTTAGTTTGCTTGAGGGCAAGTAGGATAGATTTGCTTTTCCTATATATATACTAGTTGTATGTCAATTATTATAGGAGGATGTTTTATGATTTAAAAGTTGAGATTATTGAGCTTTTGCTTGAAGAGAACTTTGTTAAGGTTCAAACTAGTTGTTAACTAGAATTTTGGGATCGTTGCTTCTAAGATCAAACTTAGAAGTCGTTGCCTTCTAAAACTATCTTTCAAATTTCCACCATTAAAATCACTCAAATCCTTCCATTAAATATAAACCGTCAAAAATACGCATCACTTTCCAAGAGATCCTGGAAGACTTATCTTATTGGCTGGAACCATCTTATTCATTTCTTAACCCATGAAACTGCACCCCTAGTCATCATGTATTTGCTACCTTGACCATGCCTTGCTTAGTCAACCAAAATTACTGGCTCAGTTATTGCATATGATGTCACAAAATCGTATTACGTTCGTCTTAAACTATATCAATATTGTAAATAGTTAGTTGCCCATTATGGCACTTTTGAGTCTCCCATTGTTTTTTCAACCATAACGAAGATGATGAAATTGGTAAGTGATGCAACTTGCTGCTTCATTTTCAAGCTATTGAAGAATAATTTGATACACAATGTATGTCCACTTGGAAGTTGGAACATTCTAGTCTATAATTATTCAAAAAGAAAAATCCCTCATTTTTTATATACATATTCCTAGTTACGTAGACATCAACCTCACATATAGCGTTATAATTAGGCAACAGTCTCCCGCATTAGCCTACTTAATTAGTTATCCATTTATACTCCTAGGAATGTCTCACTCTTTATATCTACAAACTAGCCAAACCCCAAGCACAAAAACTTAATCTAACATCTCTATCTCTCCTTGTCATGAGCGAGATTACATATATCTGAACCTCTTCAAATCTCGACCTTAAATATTACAGAGTACATTCCATACTAAATTGTCGTTGTTACATAGTTGATCTCTCTCGATCATGTCTTGTTCAAGACTAAAAAGAGGACGGATTCAACTCCAAGCAATGAGCAAGGTGGTGTGGAAAAAGCTCACAAAGAGCACCAAACTACTGCACAAGTTAATCACTCATGGATCAAAGAAGCTTATAGTGATAAATAAGCCTAGGAAGACTAATATCAAAACTCCTCTATATTTGTCTCCTAGGCGTACTGCCCTCAAAAGAAAGAAGTTGTACAAAAAATACAAGTTTCCTCCTGTAGAGTCTCCTATATACATAGATAATCTCTTCAAAACTTCTTATCCTTCCTCTTCATCATCGAAATTAACCATGCAAGTTCGTGACAAGATTGACAACGTTCATGAGAACAGCCATGTTGGTGCTGCATCTCTTGGATCGACGACATCAGTGTTGGGGATCGACGCGAGAGCTGAAGAATTCATTGCTAGTTTCCGAGCTGAGTTAAATAAGAGTTTTAGGAACATGTAACTTAGTGGTGTAAGTCATTCAATTTGTACTACTGTTAATTTAAGTATAATTTTAATTATAATTATATGTCCCAGTTCAAACTCAACAAGCTCTCGTAGCTCAGTTGGTTAGAGCACCCGTTTAGTAAGCGGGAGGTCTTGAGTTCGACTCTCAACGAGAGCATTACAGTTTATTTTTGTCTTTTTGTTTTTTTAATTAGAGAAGAGGAAAGCCAAACATGTAATGATAAGCAGATTATGGAGTTACAGGCCTAATAATAGTTACCCCATAAGAAGAAAATGAACAAAATTATTTGCTGAATTCTATGGTATATTAGTCGATGAAATCCTCGATAAATGAACGATACAGTTCATCACACAAAAGAAAAGGGAACATGAGCACATAGCAACCAAAGCGAAATTTGTAGGTCAGATGTAATATGAATCATACTGCATGATGTCATGAGATAGTGTACAGACAACAGAGGGAACAATAATACACATAATTTTGCAAATATTATTGCAACAACAAAAAAACCTCCCAAATGACATTCACAAGCGACCTCAAATACTTTGTTTAGTATATACAAACAGCATGAGTACTAGAAAGGAAGCTCTTAATTCTACTGATACAAATGTCATCTATATTCTATAAGACTATAAGAGCACAGCTTCACAGGAAATCCTTCATAGGATCATCGTGGTGGATCCTCTTCATTCGGAAAGCTTCCATCTCTTCTGGTGTAACATCATTATCATATTTAATGTTGTATTTTCGTTTCCTTTCGTCTTTCTCTTCTTTCTTTTTTGCATTTTCCTGTGCAAGCACATCAAAGGACAAGTGAGAACATACATCATTACATCACGAAATCTAGACTTTTGAGAGTGCTAGACAAGACTGAGAAAGTCTTTGCCAGTCAACTGTTCTTATCCTATACGACTATAACAAATTCTCGTTGGTACTTTATAAACCTCCTGTTTGAAAAATATTATACCAACATGAGATTTAAAAAGAAGAACCAATATGAATTCATTATTGCCCTATTAGACAGGAACAATTGCTTTAGAAGCCCTCCGCAACTATGGGAGTGGATTTAAGTTCACTCCCTACATGTAGGCCGATTAAGGTTTAAGTGTGGTTTAAGTGTCTAATTCTCTATCATTCCCAAATCCAATTGAGAAAATCATAAAATTTCAGAAATTATGAAAAAAGTACCTTTTTAATAGCTTCAGCAAGTTTCTTCTCATCCAGAACCAAATCTTCAGGCACCTCTGTACCCCAAGTAGCCAGCCTTTTCTCTTCTGTAGACTCTGGTTTTTCTGTTATCATGGCAAAATACACAAATCAGCATATAATAGAGAAGGATAAGTCAAATAGTGCAACAATAAAGCATCATCAATCTTTATGTGAGAAGACATTACTATTTTCATGACCAGATACTTTACAAGGAACAAATCAGCAAACAGATAGAGGGAAAGGGGAGATCCAGAGTCCTAGAAACTTCCTGAGGAACCGATTTAAAAAAATGAAACATGGCCAAATATAGCAAACCTTCAGAAGTTTCTTTGCGGGCAATGTTAGCTTTCATCAGCTCTCCTGATGCTTCTGCAGCCTCAATCCCTGCAGCACCTGTACAATAGCTGTTTCGAATTGTCTGCTTGCAGCATTTGTAGCCCCATTGGAAATCACTCCACCATGACCCCCAAACAGTGGTGTGATTATTAGCGTATACGTCTTCTTCATATTTACTCTTGGGAACTGCCATCTCCTATCAATGCACAACAAAGATAAGACATGTGATAAGCTAACAGACAACAAACCGAGAACGATTTACATTAGCTTCACCCATCAGCAATGTAGAATATAATACCTGCCCCTTGATTATCCGGCCAGCACGATCGTATTCAACTTGTCTATCACTCTGACCAAGTAGAAGTTCCCGTGGAATCTCCTCTTCTGTTGCAGCATTGCCATACTTCTCCATTATGGTATCCTTCACCTGGGTTTTCAACTTCTCTTTATTGACCTTAAAGTTCTTGTAAAGTAACTCAGCTTGGGAAGGAGCTGCTTGCATATGCACATCCTGTCCCTTGTCAAATGCCTCAAAAGCATGTAAATTGAGCTGCTTGAACTCCAAAGCTTGACCACTGAGGCGATTTTGATTATCACCCTACACAAAGATTACAATAATAAAATTAAACCAGTGCAAAGGGTATGATTAGACACGACTAAACATGAGAGACTTGGCAAGTTTAAACAAAATTCTTCAAAGCACTTACAGCATAAAACTTCTCATTCGGATCAGCATCAGGAAGAGGATCCTCACGCATGGACCGGGTTTTAGGATCATAGTAGGCCGAATCGACATCAAGATTCAATAAATATTTGGCTGTATCTTCTCGGATACGCAAGTTTCTAAATCATAGAAAAAACATCCCAAGTTAGCAACAAGTTCTAAGCAACGACTGCAGAAAGCAAAAGTAATTACAGACTACAAAGGTAGGGCTTCTAATTTATCTTCAGGTCAGTGGCTATTCAGACCAGCAAGATTTCAAACTAGTGGATGATTATAAGTGAAAGTGTGAAACCACCTAATTTTGAACAGTAGAGAAGCCCCAAACAAAGCTATATGAGCACATGCCAAAGGCTAAATGGCAAGCAGGTACTACGCACTTACATGTCTTGGTGGTTAAAATTTATAAACTTGAACATTTAATTAGTCACTTTCATATGATTGCCATTTTAATTACTCTCCATCTGGAAATATTAGCTACATAGCCAATTTAGATATGTTGGGAAAAGTTACATCAATATCAATCCAATATAACTTAACCTGGGTTATGTACTCTTCAACTGAATAAAGTGATCACAAATCTTACCTTACAGTTCCAGTACTTCCTCCACCAGTGGTACGTACACGTTTTTCAACCTTTGCAAAATCCATTTGTTTACTCTCATCAACCTTGGCCTCATCAACCTTCAAAGCATCTTCATCATCATCTTCATCATCTTCATCTTCATCAGCCTCACCCTCTTCACCAGTTTTATTTTTCTCCTCGAGCTTTTTCAATTGTTGTTCCTTTAGGTATTTTTTTCTTGCTTCTTCCTTTGCCTCATATCTATGAACAACATAGGCATAACTTGCAGGATCAAAACCATTCCATCTGTCACGTTTCCCATCAAAATCCAGTTCAAACTCCTCTATTATTTCATCAGGTGCAATGTGTTTCCCTGTCCACTTTGCACCAACTCTTCGAGGTCTGTCCATGCAAGATTTTGCATCATGGGTCATGGCGCCACAACTGCAGAGAACACGGTAAACTTTAATCGCATGGAAAAAAAATTAATATTTTTTCAACGATTAAGACACCAATAGAGGCAATTACACCAAAAAAAACTCTTATAAGAAATACAGTAGATACTAAATACTCAGCATGAAAGGAGCTTATACAGAAAAGTCCTCAGCATTATATGAACCAATCCCAGGTTTCGGAAAGCATGTTGGATAGAGCTCTAGATGAGTTAGAAATAAAAAAAATTCCGCATAGAATGTGCATAGTTTTCTCGACAAATTCTAACAAACACTCTGCTGACTCTGGATTATTTGAAACGGTTACCAAAAATTAAGATTGTATAGAACATTGAAAAATCCATTCAATTCCACACTTCCACTTAATTGTCCTCATTAATTCCAAGTTCCAAACTAACTTCTGATTTTAAAACTTTCACTTATTTTGTCATCAATAACAAGTTTCAAAACACACTGGAATAGTAGAAATCCTTAGGTTCAAGTACATATAGCTAGAAAAATAAAACAGGTAAGTAAATGCGCACACACACACATACATTTAAAAAATTAAGTATTCAGGCTCAACTTACTTAGCACAAGAACCCTTCCGAAACTTATTAGCCTGGAAACCCTTTTCACCTCTGTTATACCACGATTTCGTGTAATTCGGATCCGATTTCCACTTCCTTTGATGCTTCAAACTCTGAAAACCCACCAAAATTAAAAAAATGTTAGTCCCTGAATCTTCTATACAACACCACCAAATGCAATCAACAAAGAGAAACCCTAATAAAAAAAAAAAAAAAAGTATCGAAACGTACCGGCTTATTCGAATTGAGATACCAAGGAGCAGAAGACATATACTGCGGAATATGAGGATTAATTTCTTTTCCATCTTCATCAACCTCTGCTGGTGCAAGCCCAGCTTTACGAGCTTCCTCTAATTCTAGCTGCTTCCTATGATCTTCCCTAGACTTAAACGCCACTGCAAAAATTTCCCCAAATTCAATTCACAAACAACTCCAGTTTAATCAATTAAATCAAACAATCACTCAACTTCATAATATCCTCAATAAATCAAAATTAACAAATCATAAAACCTCAACAATCATTAATTAACGGTTTAAAATAAATTTAATTAGAAAAAAAAATTAATTCATCGAATCTAACCTAAAGCATGAGATCAAACCCTAGAATAAAATTGAATTCGATAATTTTGTCAAAATCATACCTGAAGCAGTCGCCATTGTTGGCTAATTGGATGAAACAATAAATCGTTGAATTTTCCAGCAAAAGTAGAGAATTGAGGAGAGAGAAAGCGTGGAGGAGGTTGCGGTCGTGGTTGTGGTTATGATTTCCGATCAATGACGCGGCAGCTTTCTCTTTTTATTTTTCTTAACCGACTTTGATTTTCTTTATCTAAAAAAATTTCAATTAGCTATAATGGGCCTAGGCCTATAAAGGCTATAATAGAGAGCTTTAGATGTATATTAGTGAATTTGCCATTAAGGTACTGGGTACATATACATCTAAAGTCCTCTATTATAGTTTATAGGCCTAGTTCCATTATAAACTAATTGAAATTTTTGTGGCGCATCAGGGTAGTAATTCACTATTTATGCCCAATCGTAACCAATGGAAACCAATTTATACAAGCAGGAATGGGCCAAAGCTTTCCAATATATGTTTAGCCGATGATATCATTCTATTTGCGGAAGCAAGTGTTGAACACGCCACCATTATTAAAAGTTGCCTAGATAGATTTTGTGGCGCATCAGGGCAGAAAGTTAACTACCCCAAATCACGTGTGTATTTCTCAAACAACATGAGAAATAATGCCACGCATAGCATCAGCCAAGTTCTGAATATTGCTGTTACAGACAACCTAGGTACCTACCTAGGGGTGCCAACCTTGACAAGCAGAGTAACGAAAAATACTTTCGCATACCTTTGTAGGGTATAAAACTAAGCACTTATCACTTGTTGGTCGAATAACTCTAGCGAAATCAACACTCACTACACTGAGCTCTACGCTATCCAGATTGTCAAGCTTCCAAGAACCATTTGCGATGATGACATTGATAAAAGAACTCGAAAGTTCATATGGGGTGGCAATAAAGAACAAAGAAGAATTCACCTCTTGTCTTGGGACTGCCTTCAACTACCTAAAGAGCAAGGAGGCCTTAGCATCCGAAATTCAAGGCAAATGAATGCTGCTTTCTTGACTAAATTAGGATGGCGTATGCTTGTTGAACCTAATGCCCTATGGTCAAGAGTCTTACGTTCAAAATACCATAAGGGTCGCTGTGACTTGAACATGTTTGAGGGAAAATCAAATATGTCGAATGTGTGGATAGGAATTTCTGAAAATGCGAAATTTATCACTCAAGGTGCACGAGTTGCTGTAAACAATGGGACCTCCACCCTTTTTTGGGACCATAGTTGGGTTACTTCTACCCCTCTGCGTGAACAAGCTACTGCAGAGATACCTAAGAGTATAAGTGGAACTATAGTTGAGGAGTTGTGGGGTCATAATGAAGGGTGGAAGTGGGAACTTTTTGCGAACTTACTTCCTGCCGATACACTAAAGTTAATTGATACTTATGCTTAAAGAGCAGACCCGGATGTGGGGAATTTGTTGTATTTGGGAGGTGCTTCTAAAGGCAAATTCACTATCATATCAGCACTCCAACTCATTCGTAGAGAGCAACCAAAGTTACAGGATGGCTGCTGGGAGCTTGTTTGGAAGTTAAAAGTCCAACAAAGAATACGTGTTTCATGTGGCTTGTATTACACGACAGAATTTTAACGAATGCTAATCGAGTGAAGCGCAGCATTGCAACTAACCCTTGGTGTAGATCATGTGGAAACCAAGAAGAGACTACTTTACATGTCTTGCGTGATTGCAAGGCAGCTAGGGATGTTTGGAGGCATGTGGGTGGCCCAGCAAGTACGAGTAACTTCAGGTAAGGCTCACTTAAGCAATGGATTGTGGAAAGATTAAGGTACAATCTCGAAACGATCGCTCCCCCGAAACTTGGCCAACTTATTTTGCTATTGTTGTGTAGTGGATATGGAAATAGAGAAACAATGTTGTGTTTGGGAATACCAATGAAATTCCACTTGAGGTTGGCAAGTTTCTCTTGGCAAGATTTGAAGAAACATGGAGGATTCTAATTGATGGTATAATAGCTGAAGCAACAAATACGAGTGCAAGAAGGGAAGTTTACATTTAGTGGCAAGCTCCACCTTATGGTTGGCTAGCTCTCAACACAGATGGGGCGGCTAAAGGTGCACCAGGGCCAGCTGGTGGTGGAGGAGTACTTCATGATTACACAGTGAAGATGAGATATGCCTTCTCACTGAACCTAGTTGCTTATACAACCTTCATGGTTGAGCTCAGAGTTGTAGAGTATGGGATTGAGTTGGGTGATCGTATGAGAGCTGTGATGTTACAAGTGCAGCTAGATAACAAAGCAGTGGTTTTGGCCCTAAACAACCCCAAGGCTACCAATGAAGGGGAAGGAGTTCACATCACCAGACGCCGCAAGAGGATGCTAGAAGACACTAAGTGGCGTGTGGAGGTGCATCATATTTACAGATAAGAAAATCGAGCTGCTGATTGGCTAGCTAATCAAGGTGTTTCCCAAAATAACAAGATCGAGTTGATTCAATTCCCTTCTATAGCTTTAGGACGTATTTTACATAAGGATGTCGTAGGTGTAGCTTTGCCACGTTTAGTTCCGCCGTAGTTTTATTTTGTTTTTTCTTTCCCGAGGCCTAGCCCCTCGTTTGCATCAAAGGAATATATATATATATATATATAAGACAACAATAGGAAAATATTTCGCACAAGTTGTATAAGACACGAGTCGAGAATGTGCCGAAATGTTATATCTATGTATTTGGATTCTTAGCCCTTCCCCGATTAATTTTGTTTGATTTTGTTAAATATGTTTTCATTATTGTTAATTGTCAATTGAAGATGTTGTATGACTTTATCTAGTGAAATTTAATGTCTTGTAGAACTTCTTTAAAAAAAAAAAAAATTTACGTGAAATCATTTATAAAATAACAAATTACGTGTAACTACGTAAATATATATTATATTGCACTTAGTTAACTGATATAATTATGTGTATTGATACATAAATTAAAATTTGCAAATTATTATTCTTATATTAAATAATTCAATGTTAAATAAATCATTCTTTATTTATTAAAAAAAAAATCAATTAATTGTTATGAGCCTAGGCCTATAATAGTGGCCTTTAAATGTATATGTACCTTAATGGTAAATCCACTATTTATGCCCAGTCTTTTTCAACTTATTTTTGTTGAAATGAAATTATATTTATTGAAACTCCTCATATGAAGTAATGACAACATGTCAAAAACTATTATTGGTGGCGTAGGTGAGGTCGTGAGGGCGTTAAAAACTTCACTTCCAAGCGGGTGTGACATAAGCAACCTCAACAAACTGGTACTGTAATCCACTTGCGGCGGCGGCAATGGTGAATTAGTCGGCGGCAGCGGAGAATCGGCCAAAGGTGGCGGAGAGTCGGCCATCGATGGCGGTGAAGGTGGTAGTGGCAGTGGTGGTTGAGGAGGAGAGGAGGGTGGAGATTCCATTTTTGGTTTTGGGTGACGTGATGTAATGCGTGAGTGGGGTGTAGAGGTGAGCCCATTATATAAAGGGTAAAATAGGGGAGAAAAACTTTTTGGATAAGGATTTTTTTTTTTTTTACCTGTAAAAAAGGATGTTGATTTTTTGGATATTTGCTTTTTTAATACAAAGTATTGTTTTTGTGTAATTAGACAAGTCTAACCAACTTTTACTTTTATCGATTTTTATTTTATTAAAATAATCTTTTTTAATTAAATCTATTTTGAAATCATATAAGAGGAAATTATCAAAATGTTCAAGCAAATAATTATAATATGGGACTATGGGTATCAAGACTATCAACTAATTTATTCAAGTCTTCAAGCAAAAAAATTTAATCTAATTGTAAGTCATAAAAAAAAACAATTTGATTTAAAGACAAAATAAAGTAAACTGTCAAAATTTTCAAGCAATTTTTTTTTTTTTTTTTATCAAACAAGATAGCTGAAGAGATTATCATCGTACAATAAAATTCAAACCCTTGCACAAATTTGATAGTATGGCCTATATCCAATCACCCAGCCAATAATTTTCCAAAATATCCATAATTCTTATTCTTGAAAATTCAATCCCAATTGCTGCATCTTTGCCCAAAATCTAAACCGACACGACATAAACATAATCCAAACCGACACGACATAAATATAAAATTTCGATGAAAAATTACATGTACTATGTATTATAGGTCAATTTCAGGTGGAGACCAAAAAACTATTTTATATATATCTGAAATTCTCTATGACTATGCTTTTTATACGAGATAATGATAAACTTATGTGACTTGAAAAACACATGAATGATGAATCTGACCATATCTAGTCTTGATCATGCTTAGTTGATGTCAAGTGAGTTAATCATCTATTAACATGCTTTTTTTCATGGACACATTTTCTTCATTTTTTCCAAATCTTTTCCTTATGTTTTCTACGAAGTATAATTTCTAGTACGGAACAATAGTCTAACCCCCCCCCCCCTCCCTCCCCTAATTGCATTGGGCTTATTAATTCCCTTTTTGCTGGACAGTATTTCTACTGCAACTGTTTAGTACCTCGTGGGCAGTATTACCATGCAAGTTCATTTTTGTGTCCATGGTCGTATGGTACCTTGTGAGCAAACGGGTAAAATAATTGTCTTGGTTGTATTTTCACCTGTCAAAAATTAGACACTAATTAGTTTTAGACAGGAAATTTGAGTTAAAGAAAGATCAACCAACTTCTTATCATCTTATGCCCATTCACATATTGACACATATTGTGAAAGTGCATAATCATATACTGATAGAGTTATGAGAAATAGAATGTTGGAAAATTTGATTATATTGATGATTATACAAGAGTATTTATTGTACATAAGTAAGCATTAGACTATGACTAGATACATTAGAGTATATGTCCAGGTACATTAGACAATAGTTAGGGAAATCTTTGACAATCAACCTAATTGTGTAAATCACAGAGTAAATCAAGGGATAATGATATTGTTAATATCATTATCCTTTACACGCCCCCACAAGACGGACGTCCGGAACGAGAGACCGATCTTGGATATAATAACGCAAATCGATCTTGGTCAATGTACGAATTGAAGTGTAGTTGGTGAGAAAGGTTGCATTGCATTGTCATTCTCCGAGATGGTTTGGAGAGAGTTTAGGTTTTTTTTTTTCCAAATGTATAGAGAATAAGGAGTTGCTTAATGGGTGCTTTTCACGGTTGTATGACACGCGAACCATTGACTGCAAAATTAATAAAATGAAGAATTTTTGCTAGCATAGCATGTGCTTGCAACATATGGGAGAAGAATAAAAATATAGGGATTCCTTCACAACTATTGAAGGCAAGATAGAAAAGAATGTAATGGTGTTGATGGTGATTTAGAACGGAAAGAATGTTATGTTTCTCCATAATGGTTTTGGATAGATAATTTCATGTTTGGCAACACTTGGTAGGTAAATTAAGAGATGCCGAAAAGGTATTGTTTCTCCGTAAGAGGTTTGGAGAAAAATAAATGACAATTATTAGCATCTCTTGGTATATGAAATATGGGGTGCTAAAAGAGTTGAGCGGAAATTTGACATTTGAAGATTTCCGAGAAGAAAGTTTGATATGGTCACCATCATTTACATATACGAGTATCTAATAATTTCTCGAGAAAATACAAATTTATCTTCATGATAAATAAGTGTTTATCTAGTGGCATTTCTATAAATAAATCAACAACTTTTATTAAATGTGGATCTTATAAATATTGATTTATTATTTACGAATATATCATGCTGATTGTAATATTTGTTAATTTATTTACAAAAATGTTACTAAATAAACATTTTTTGTTTATCACGAAGATTAATTAGGCTTCCTCTAATTTCTCTGTGTTTGACTTTTAAAATCAAAATGTGTACATTTGATCTATTGATCCAATGTACTCCTAAAACAGAAGCAAAAAGGCTATAGTGGTACAGACTTAATTCAATAGTTGTCTTTATTTTATATTTTAATTATATTATTGTACACTTGTTTTGTTTTTTTGTTTTTTTTTTCATGTGATTTTGCCTTTACTGATCTTTTTAACGTGTCTCAATTATAAAAATATCCCAAATAGTTTACCAACTTTAATTTATCTGAAAGGCCATCCTCTTGTCAAAAGACGTATGTCTTCTTTTCTTTTGTGCTTGTGAAGTTTATAGATCGATCACTATGATGAATTATATGAGGTCGGTCATACTTATACATACGTAACATAACTAATTTTAGATTGTTAGTTCAATAATCTTATGTTAAAGTGAGAAATACATTTCAATTGTCAATTCAAATTTATTTTATTTTCATTTCTTAAATTAGTGAAGTTCTAAACCATGAATACAAATTATTTCATTTGATTGTTATATTGTCTTAATCCAATTCGTTATTAAAAAATTATCATACATCAAGCTAAATTTGACTTAGTGGTAAAGATAACAGTATTATACCTTCTTACATTGTGACTATGAAGTTCTATCTTCACTATAAACACTTTAAGAGTGAAAATTCTTTAACTTTTTTGTAACTCTCAAAATATCTAGCTTGCAGGTTAAGTCGATCTGTGTAAAAGGCAACTCTCCTTACTTAAAATAAATAAGTTTAAATAGAATTCATCATACATGACATTTACAATAAAAACGCAAAATAAAATAAATATCATCATTATAATCCAAATTCTCAAATTTATTTTTTTCCTTGGAGAAGATTATATTAATGAACCTAGAAAAATTCCCAATTTTCCTACCCTGTATCATTAACAATAAAGAATGGAAAAGAAAGGGAGCTTTTACAATAATGGCAGGCTGCTATGCGAGTATGATCAGGGTGGGCATGTCTTGCATGATGGGCCCTCTATAAAAGACGCAAAAGAACAGATTAATTATACAACTAAAGACTATCAATTGGCTACTTAAATTACAGCTAAATAAATTCATCTTAATAATTAAATCTGCTTTAATCAGGAATCTTATGAACAAAATCCGCCAATAATCGTATAAATAGTTGTTTGGCTTTTTAGCAGACATATAATATAATAAGGCCAAATTGTTGATGGCTTCTAATCTTCTATTGCTCGTGATAATTATTTTCTTAATGTAGAAAAGAGATTATGCAAATCTAAGTGATTAAGAGCATTCACCTAGACAGCTGAACTTTCATTCAAACCCTTCAACCAAGGATATAATAAGAGCAAAAACCAAATTTGGACTCAATTTTAAAGAAGGTGTCTCAATTCTCAAGTCACAAACATACCAAATTGTTATGTCAAATGGACAATTTCCAACCATATTACATGTGAACTACCAAGGGAAACCCCCTAAAACTACCAAAAACCAAAAAAAAAATCCTAACTAGTACCTAATTTTGAACATCTAAGTATCACAACATCTCTGAAAATTCAGGTAAATGGTCATCAGGTCTTGTCAACAGATTATACCAAAAAAAATCCATATCGTCGCTATGAGCAGCGACGGCCTTAGAGTCCGTTAAACACGCTGCTGCTGGCTCCGTCACTGATGAATTGCTTAGGTAGCACTGCGAGACACTAGGAAGATCTTCCGTTGACATGGCAGTGTCTTCAACAGACAACACTTCCATCCAAAAATCGTCGTTGAATTCAGGAAATTCGCCGATATATCCCTCCTTTTTCACCACATTTTCCTTGCTACAATTGTCATTTTCACTAGCACTAGTAC
Source organism: Chenopodium quinoa (assembly GCF_001683475.1). Lineage (NCBI taxonomy): Eukaryota > Viridiplantae > Streptophyta > Magnoliopsida > Caryophyllales > Amaranthaceae > Chenopodium > Chenopodium quinoa. The sequence continues at coordinate 2,063,904 of NW_018743212.1, read as the reverse complement.
TAGTAATTGTAGACACTTCACTAGTACACGGTTGTGGGGAAATTGGGTCACGTATGATCGAATGTGTAGGCCTTACACTGTCGCCCTCGTTATTACTATTACTATTATTGCTACTGTCGTTGTAGCAATCTTTCTCCAAAGCATGATCCATGCACTTCACGTGCCTTCGTGGCGGGCCCTCGGAGATTCCATCCTTTAATGAGGACTTCGATCTCCGAGCCCGCTTCTTGGTAGGCCCGGAGGTGGTATCGATGGTGGTGGCCGTGGCCGTGGCCGTGGCGGAGTCGATTTCTGGCTTAGGAAGCCTCTTCTTTAAGTGAGTGTGCCATACATTCTTAATTTCATTGTCCGTTCTTCCGGGCAATTTTGCTGCTATTGCGGACCACCTAAAGATTTTCCAAAATATTTTGATGATAATCAGAATCATTACAAACTAATTAAATAAAATTAATCCTAACATAACCAAATTAATTTACATATCAGTGCCTTAATATGAAATTATAATATTCATCAAGTTGCACCCTCGCAATTTGTTGTGAATTAAAGTACACTTATTGTATAGGGGTCAGAGCAGTCGTTGAATTGTACCAATGAAATTCGTACTGTATGACAAAATCATTGATCCCTACCAATTTTTTAATTCAATCGATCAAATCTTGCACATTTGAAAATTATACCATCCTTTTCTAATTAGTTGCCTTGTTTTCAAAATATCAATGCACTATTACTATGACTTTTAAAACATAAGCACGTAAGAATATCATTATTCCTTAACTTAGACTATTGACTTTATAACTATTGAAACACAAATATACAGTCAATGTCGGTCATCTAGATAGTTCGAGTTAATCTTGATAGAGAATGTAAGCTAAAACGTCGTCTTAATTGTCTAACTGTTAAGCAATTAGCACACCGTAAATGAATTTCTATATTACAAAATAAGTATATAGGGGTCAGAGCCTGATCAGGAATCTTGTAAGCAGCCCACATGATTTTACTAATTTAGGTGTAAATTGGTATGCGACAAAGTTTTTGGGTTAGGCCCACTGCTTCGTGAATCATGAGAAATTCTTATAAAATTAATTACGTAACATAAAAAGCTTACAGAATTTTATTTTTATAATCAATATATTAACTCGTGAATTATGATGCAACCGTGACATACTGACAACTATCTCTTGAATAAATAAGCATACGAGTATAATAAGTTTATGTTTTATTTTGTCAAATTGATTATAATTTGAGTTAATTAAGATTAAGTTAAATTCAATTGAAACATCAATACCTCTTTTTAATCCTAATAAAAACTCAAAATTGATGCTAAAGACTGAGAAAATTAAGTATAATTAACATCGTTTTTATTTTTTTAGTGCAAGTCAATTTGTTTCAAGTTTCAACAGTAAAAAGTAGACTTTTATTACATTGACTAAATTACGCATCCCTATTTTGACAAGGGTTCAAAAATTTAGACTAAACATAATTTAATCCTATAATAATCTTATTAAGAGAAATGATAGAAGTTTACTTTGCATTTCAAATTAATTTGATTATTTGTTTCTTTGTGTTCTTATTGTTTCGATTTTTTTTGTGAGACCAAATAAGATTATTTAGTGATAAAGGGAGTACGATTATTATGGATGATTTTTTTTTTTAAAACAACAATCTTTTAGGAATTCATTAAAATCATGAGCTAACCAATTCAGTTTTATATAAAAAAAAAAGTACCCTTTAAATTTGGCAATAAATAAGCATGAAAATCATGAACATACATACCTATTTCCAAGCATTTGATGCAAATTGATAATAGTATCTTCTTCCTCTTGAGTAAAATTGCCTCTCTTAATATCAGGCCTCAAATAGTTTGTCCATCTAAGCCTGCAACTCTTCCCACACCTTAACAAACCTACAAATATCAAATGTTGCATTTTTTTTAGTGACACCACAATCACCCATCTAAACAGGAAGAACTTTTATAGACAGACAAAACGAGTAGATGATTAAAATTAAAGATCGAGTATTAGTAGAATAATTAATTACCAGCGTGTTTAGGGAGAGCACGCCAATTACTATGACCATGAAGATGAATGTAATTAACCAAGAGTTGATCTTCTTCAGGAGTCCATGGACCTTTCTTCAACCCCATTTTCTCACAACATGGAGCTCTTCCCATTTTCTCTCTGCTCCTTTTTTTTGGTTAGAGATTAGAGAGTATTTTCTCTTTCTTACTCTAAAAAGTGATTGCTCTTGCTAGTTCCCAAATGCTCAAGAGTATATTAGTCTTTGGTCCAATATATACCCTTGAGTGTTTGGACGTATTGGTTGTTTTTTATTTTTATTGGTAAATGCATATTAATGAGGATTATTATATTGACCCACATAGTCTGACTTTGTAAAATACATCTATTACTCACAGATTTTTTAATAAAAGTTTCATTTGTTTTAATATTCGTCAATAAAATACTTCGTCAAAAAAATAAATTTACTTGTGCATGTCAATTTTAATATTTAATTTAAGTTGATAAAACACATTTAATCATTCTATATCCTATAACGACCTCATGTTTATCCACAATATTGTTATTCATGACTCTAATTAACATTATTAATAATTTCATTGAGCACTTCACGGTGACATAAAATCAACTTATTTCGTAAATAATTTTTATGATTGTGCAAAAGAATTATCAAGATAGAATCAATCCTTTGTGATTGTCAATTATATATTTCCATATATAAGGATTTTGAAATCATATATCTACAATTAGTTTGGGATTTTCTTTTGTTAGTGTATTTTTAGCCTAATAGGTCAAATTAAGGATTATAAAAAAATTATTCAAAGAGGTATACAAGAGTTACAAAATATCTTCTTACATACTTACACTACACTGTTTTTTATGCATGGTAGGATGAAATTTTTTTAATTGTAAATCTCGTAAAAATAATTTAAGTTTAATAATTATAACTACAAGAACAAGTAGATGAGAGTTCATTAATGAAGAACTCTAACAGTCTAACACAATCTATAAATTTTTTTTTTGAAGAAAGCCACAAGAGGCACCAACTTTCATTAATAATCAAATGAGAGCTTACAATATGAGACAACTAAGTAGGAAAATTCAAAAGCCAAATCCTGCTACCCAGTTCCCATGGTCGTCCATGAGCTAATTGATGGGCAGCCTTATTACCTTCCCTACGCACAAACGACCAAGACACCCCCTTCTAAGAAATTACAAACATGATAAATATCATCTAGCACCATATGGAGACTACTCTCCCCCCTTCTCTCTAGCTTTGATTGCTAACACAATCTATAATTGATAAGCACCATGAAATTTAAAAAATAAAAAAGATAAAGAAAACAAAAGAAAAGGAAAAAAATAAAGCTTAAAAGAAAAGAAGCAGAAAGTAATTAAAGGGAAAAGACCAAAAAGTTAAACATGTAAATTTCATACTTGGTATGTAAAATATTTTCTTAATGAAAAGGCATATTCCGTATTTTCTAGGAAAGATCTCAAAGTGATTGTAAATTGTCCTATATTTTTCAATTACCACTCACTCTAAAAGTGGGGTTGCATTATTAGTGACGCACGATAAAGCCAAGAATGTAACAGTTCATTTGATTAGAGGTTAATCCTTATATTATAGTCAAATAAAACGTGCCACATGCCAAATTACGTAACATTCATTTAAATATTAAAAAAAAAAAAAAAAATAGATTCAAAGTTGGCGAAGAGGACAAATCAAAGAGATTTGTACAGTTGACAGCCTCCACGAAGGTCACCAGTTATATAAGTTTGTACCTATTAACTTGAAAGCAAGGATATTATGGCTCATCCCCGACCCAATTTGGCGGTTTTTTTTTTTTTTATATCCGTACTTCATATAAATAAATAATTAAATTATATGTACTTCGGATAGATTTGTATGTTGTTCTATAAATTTGTAAAAACACCAATTAATTTAAGTTCCTGGAGAGTTTAAAGGTAAGATAAATTAAGAAACAAATTAAAGATAAATAAATAATATAAAAAAAAATAAAAAAAAAGGGTTGAGATAGCGATATAATTCTTAGCTTCAGAGCATAATTTATGGTTGCATAGGCTCACATTAAATTAGTAAGGTGTGCACATCATGCACTGCAGCTTAATCTAGCTCGTAAGAAGTTACTTCGTATTTTAATAAGGAAAATTAAAAGTTAGCGCATGGATATAGTGGGGAGAGGTTTAATTTCTAATGTATGTATTGTGATGATAATGGAGTTCAAGCTTGTAATCTAAAAGTCACAAAATGAATTTTCCACTATTAAATTTTAACCAAACAAGTTTGGTCGATGAAAAAGGGTATTGAATTGAAAATTATATCACTATATTCTTATCCTTTATTCTTAAATAAAGAAAGGCCTAGGGCACACTGGGGGTGAGATCGATCAACCAATTAATCTAATTAGCCAAAATCATCTATTTACCATCAACGAGAGGAAGGTAGACTTTAATTTTATTTCAAAATATAAGGGGAAAAAAACCTTATAATGGAACATGAAACCCTCGTCACCTGGGTCAAGAGCTAAGTAAGATTACATTAAATTATAAACTCACATAGTAAATGTTTACTTTAACTCTTTAAGAGGTGAGGATGGTAGATATTTGTGAATGGTGTTTGTGATACAGAGTAATAATTAAAGTATAGCATTTCCCCAAATAACCCGACTATATCATAGGGGTTAATAAGACAATACATGACGACTGATTTCAAACTACATACTCGTGTAAAAACAATACTGCGTATTAACTTCAATTATTTATCCATTTCCTTTTTTTTTTACTTCATTCTCCAATGTATTTTGTTAAGGAACTGGACTGAAAATATGAATATTATATATTTATATGTATCTACATATGTGCAATGTACTATACCGTATATATATTGGTTTTGTGTGGAGAAACCAAATAGTTTAATTTTCTACTAAGAAAATACTTTTATTAGTCAATGCATTAAAATTGACGTACCTTTAAAGTAACCCATCTTTGTGGACTATAAATTATTTTATCTTCTACTTTACTACGTAGTACTTGGTACTCCATATTACATTATTTTAAAAGAGGATTATTATTAGTTGTGACTGATAAGTTTGTGAATCAAACACTGGAAAGTATGATATAGACTTTATGGTCAATTAGCTAGTCAAATGAAAGCTGCTTATAATTCTTCTGTTATATGAGCATCATTGTGATGAAAGCATTTTGTAATTAGACATCTTATTGTATAGTACGTAACAAACCATGAAATTTCACTAGTAAATGTTTATTACTATTAATCTTGACTTCGTAAGTATCAAGAAATTAAATTGAGGAGAATTTACTCAATCATGAAAACTTCCCTGAAAATTTCATTTTTTGGATTTATGAGGTTGTTTATAAAACCTACTTAGCATGTATAGTTTTGTACGCAGTATGAAATAAATTTTCATCCAAAGTTTGTAATTAAAAGATCCAAATCAGATCAACAATATTAACAACGATGAAAAACACATAAAGCATGAGATAATAAAACACATAAAGCATGAGATAATAGACTACTAATAAGAAGTCAACAACAAGCAATCTAGCTCCACGTAAATTAAACCCTTGGAAGTGCCCATAAAATTCTTTTAGAGACAGAGAGAGTGCGTAAAATTAAATAGATTACACTACAATAATGATTACAAAGTACTCCGTAAATATTAACAATCATGTAATTAGGGAAAGCCACAAATAACGACATTAGACATCAAAGAAAAGTCATAATTGATTGATCTGGGTTGAAATTTATTAGAAAAACAAAAACCTATAAAATAAAAACTAATCGGCTAATTAACATTGAGAAAATTAAATAAGCCATCATCATGGATTAATTTTCTTCTTTTTCTATTTTTACTTCATTATGCATTCGAAGAAAATCACAAATCTCATATAATCCTAAATCAATCTCTGTATCTAGCTCTGGAAAAGGCCCAAGCATATTGGGTGGGTGATAACACCTACATAATAAAAGTATTAAAAGTATTATATTAATCGGATAACCCTAAAAAAATAAAAGTACGTTGTAACTAATTGGAGGGATGCTAATAATAATAACAACAATAATAATTATATCACATTATCACATCTAACATAAAAAATACTCTATTCTCTCGGTTTTAACTAAGTGGCTACCATCCATACCCCAAATTCTTGTGGTGGGATTTTTAGTAATATTTGTTTGTTTGTTTTTCGTGTGTAGAGATTGTAAATTTGTAGAATTACGTATAGGGTTGTAGATTTAGAAAATTCATCTCGTAGATTTTCTGCTCTTGATAATCAATTCAATTAAAGTATTATCACTTCTGTGATTATACGGAATTCTATCAAGATTGATGCAAAGACATCTAATAATTATTCAGTAGCTTAAAAGCAATGTCATTGATTTAGGGAAGTTTAATACTTGTTTGAGAATTTAGATTTCTTAAGGGATGATTGTAAACTACTAGTACGGATTACTATCTAATGAAATCACATGCTCCCTATTCCATTAAAAAAAAAATTAAAAAAAAATAGTAATAATAATCGAGTACTTACATATAACCTGTAAAACCAATGGCCATAAATTCGGCTACTTTGGTTGGAATTAAGGAATCACAAACCTCCCGATCTTCATCTGAAACGGAAATCAACTGTTTTAAATTTAATAATTAAAATAACAATTATAGCTGATTAATGAATTGATCGACAATACAGATCTTACTTTTGCCTAAACACGGAAAAAGCCAATTCACGAAGTTTTATTTGTGAGAATTGAACAGATTAATAACGCCCAAAGTTCCAGACCAGTATTTATAATTCTAGAGTTTTTATTAGATAAATTTTTTTTAAAAAAAAGTATTAAATACTCTTAATACGATCGTTTTTTAGCTGTTACACTACGTCACTACTTATTGTTATAATTATAATAGTTCAAAGTATAACACTTAAGGGAAAAAAAAAAAAAAAAAAACGAGCTTGTCGTAATGCTTGGACCGGAGTGATATTATTTCCCATAATGATATAATAAATCTAGGCACCGATCGATTAAAGTTTGGTAGCATTCAATTGTTTAAGTGGAAAGTCTTATAAGGTGAAAATGTGAAATATTTAGACCTAATTGTATACTTAACTCCGAAAATAATTATTGTTTATGTTTATTTAATTTGTATATGACCGGAAAAATGTTTATTGTTTGCTTTTATTTGTGGGCAAAGAGTTTATAGTTTGGAGGAGGAAACCTTTGATTCTATTATATGTATTTGTTATTTTAGATTTCATTTGTAGATGTATGACTTTTTATTAATAAATTGATTTAGTACCTAGAGAGGAAAGTAAATGAAAATTTATTAGAAGCCATTTTTGTGTTGTTGGAACTTTGCATTTGATCATTGACAAGTTTATACATAACAGCTCCAATCCTCTCAACAAAACACCTTCAAAACAAGGGACCTTCTAAAGGACTACCTTTTATTTTGTTATCCATCCTAATTATTTTAAAAAAAACAACCTAAAACTCCTTCACATTACATGATATATAACGTGATCATTATGCCATGCTTACTACGTTGTTGTTTTTTCAACTTAAGCAGCCATTTCCCTCCTTTGGCGCCCTTGGTTCTCGGGGCGGAAGAGGGTGGTTTCGGACCGGCTAAACTTGAGGCGGTACGCCTGTTCGCGGGAGATCTGGTAGATGTTTGAGATTACTTCTACGGGCATGGCACGTATGGCGGATGTTCGGCCTGCTAGGGTTTGGAACAAAGCGTTCTCACATGTCTTGAAGGCGATCCACTCGAATCCTTCCTCACCGGCTTGCTTCACCACTGCGAAGTTCTGTGGGACTACCACTAGTTGTCCTTGTCTTAGCTCATCGTCAAACACTGAGTTTCCTTGTGCGTTCACGATTTGGATACGTCCTCGTCCTCGTACACCATAGATTATGCTGTGGGCGTTTAGGTTGTAGTGTGGTGCCATGATTGCGTTCTGCATCAAAAATAATTTAGTTAAAGTTCTACTGACAGATTACTATTTTAGGATATACGGAAAAATATATATTTAATGCTTATATATAGCCCTGATTAATTACCCTGTAGAGGACACCCTTCTCAGCACTCAAGCGGAGGTTGCTGAGGATGGGGAGGTTGAAGCTGTTAAGGGTGGTAAGTCTACCAGCTTCCGGGGAGTAAACATCGGCCTTAGAGGGATCGTCGATGTTCTCACTAAGGCGAGCCGAGCATATGGTCTCTTCCAAGCCGTTAGACCTTGGGCTACGATGGCGCTGTTCCCTCTCATCATCATATGACCTGCTGCTTGGGGGCTTGATCACATGAAGACCCTCTTGCACTAAGACTATGTTGCCTCTCTCGTCCTGCTTGGCTTGGAGCTTCTCCGCTATGTCCTCACTAACTCCGAAGGATTGAGCTACGGACTTGGTGTCTAGGCCACTGAATACGTTGCCGTCGCTGCCGTGTTCACCCCTCTGGGATTCTCCACCCCTGTGATGGTGGCGACTGTGCTCTTGTTGGGGTTTACCAGCTAGGTAGAATCTCTGCATATAAATCATTGATCAAATGCACAAGTGGTGTTATTAATTATTGTTGAAGTTGGTACGTAAGCATCATTTTAAAAAACGTTACATTATTTTCTCTAGTCTTTTATTGTTTGATACATTCAATTTTGACACATTATTTGAGTCTAATATTGGAAAAAGCGCTTGCCAAGAATAATTGTAAATTTGTAACGAATAAAAAGACTATAAGATAAGAAATATGTAACAAAAAGACGAGGTAATAAGGAATATTATTGAAGTGTAACGTACCTTGGGGTAATCCTTGTCAAGTTGGTTAGCATGGTTAGAGGTGTCAATGAGGATAACAGCAACAAGTGGCTCATTTCCGGAGTTGTAAGCCCAGTGAGCAACTCCGGCCGGCATTGCGAAAATGTGGCCTTGACGGAGGTGCCTGATCTTCTGGTGTTGGTCTTGGAAGCGACCGCCCCTCATTCCTCGCTCCATACCCTCTCTCCATGATTCTTGTGACATTGATTCAAATGTCTCGGGGCACCCCGGGATCATCAGCCCACTTATTCCATTCCCTACAAAAATTCTATCACTTTTCAATAATCTACACAATATAACATATGAATGTTATTTTTAGACCGAAATATCTCACAAGTACTCAATACGTAATTAATTACCTTATAATATAAATTATAAATTACTCCGTATTATTATAATGATTATTTGTAGAACTTGTATTAATATTTGTTACCTTGCTCAATGTAAATGAGCTCAGGGCCACTAGTGAAAGAAGGCAAAAGAAGACCATTAGGCTCAATGGTACGCCTAATAACAGACACACCGGAGCATTGGAACTGCTGGTCCTGGGTGTCCCACACCTCAGTCAACCCACCCTCAGCCTGAATCCGATGCGTCGGTTCGAGGGCGGTAAGCCGGTCGATTTGGCACTCATTGCCTTGCATTTCTCGCATCCTTCCTTGGCCCATGCACCCATTCAACAACACTAGTGCTATTGAACAACTAAGAAGAAACAATGTAGTAGTAGACTTAGCCATTTTTACTCTCTTTTTTTTTCTTGTATTTTTGGAGAAGGGTATTTAATTTGTGGCGAATGGAAAATGTATGTGTTGAAGAGGTGAATTTATAGGAAAAATGAGAAAGATGAAAGAGTGACACATAATTTTGATAGTTTGGCCATTCTTCAAAATGCATGGCAATGAGGGCTTACCTTTGTTACACCTAAATTCTGATAATTTTAGCAAGTGGCTGGTTATCCTAAGCTCATATATGCATGCCCACAATACTATTATTTTATTTGTATATGGACATGTAACGGGAGGATTGAGACATAAAAAATAAAAAATAAATAATAAAGGTTTGCTTTTTGTTGCTTTCCTTATATTGTTTGCTAGTAGCTACTCAAATGTTGTTCATGATCAACACCTGTTTTTGATTTTTGTTTTTTTCCCAATTTGTTTAGATTTATGCAATATAGTTGATGAAAATCTATAAGTAAATGAAAAGGTTATAGTTGTTGAACTTAACTTATTTTTACTTAGAGAAACCCTGTTATTATTGATCATAATATGTTTTTGGTGACTTATATTAGTGTTTTGCATTGGTTTAATTCAGATATTGATTTTTACAAACTCAATCTTATTTCATTGATTAAAAGACTTAAAATTGATCAAATTAAAGGGAAACTTTTACTAAAAAAAAAATAAAACTTACTTTTTTTCATTTATTATGGTCTGGGTTGAAGAGAACCTGCCCTTAATTAGCTCAATGTATTAGATAATACTAGAACAAATTGACCCCTTCTTCATATGTAATATCCAAGACACAAAGTTTTTTGTAATTTGAAGTTGATGTCCCATGCATATACATAAATGAACGAACTATATATAGATCAAAATTCTAACTTTTTATACAAATAACTCGAGTCATCATGCTATCTTTATAATGTACAAACTAGTCTTCTCACAGTTTACAAATCTACCGTTCGTCAGACATATCTTTAAATACATATTGATAAATCATCAAAATTTTATACATCAAAAAATGCATACTCTGTATTATACTAGCCCGGCCACGTACGTGTGGTTTGATCAATAAAATGTTAGATTCATTTGTACAAGTACAAAGGCAAAGTGGCTTTGCTTTTAAGTCTGACGAAAACCCTTTTCTTGACGTAAGTAGCATTTTTAATGGAAATCATGATCTTCCCTGGTTCATTTATGTAAAATGAATTTCTTACACAACTTTCAATTTTCTCCTCTGTATGTAACAAGATCTTGTATGAACCTTCATCGTCGGGGATGAATTCGTCTTTGTAACTCACATCCCATCCTACAACTATTACTTCCCATACTACCGTGACATTTACCTAAAAAAAGATTAAGGACGATACATCATGTAATTTTTTATTTTTTTTAAACACACATCATGTAATTTAATCAATGATTAATTAAAAAAAACACGGATAGTAGATTAGTAGAGCACAATAATCTATACCTAGTCTAATAAAACACAAACCCTAAAGTAAATGTGTCATTACTACTAAGCTCACCCATTTTATTTAGAAGGAAAATTAAGAAAAGACGATGTGATGAAAATCAATAATGTGAGATATTAGTATGTATAGTAGTCAAATATCGATTTCATTCTCAAGTACCTAATGCGAACGTAATTATGGAATTGAGGGAGCACCGCCAATTTGTACCTCGGAGATCGGAAGTCTGAACACCAATACTGCACCACCACGGATAACAAACGCTAGGACAGGGTCATCGGATGTGAATTCATCATCATTATCTCGTCTAAACCCACCATATTGGAGTGGAATGTTTTGAGGGGGTATATACCTGTTCATATATTAACACACACACTTACATTGCATATAAATTCCTATGTTTCTGAATAATAAAGTTGCCTATTATACTAGCAAAGAAAGTACATTATTTTAATATTGGAGATTAATCATATGACATTACATTCAAAATATTCTCCAACATTGATCATATATATTCTATGGGTAAATCACTAAATTGCGTTACATGTACACCCTAATATTGTATACCGGCCTTTTGCATTTAATGGATTTTTTTTTTTTTTTTTTTTTTTGGTGACAGGTTAATGTTTAGACTTAACGGACAATATCTTTGGGAAGGTGATAAGGAATTCCCGCCTCCAAAAAAACCCTTATTGTGAGAGAAATGAGATTGATGAACTTTTATCACCAGATCAAGCTTAATCAGCTTGGTATTATACGGAATATTTCGTAAATAATGAAGTTTGATGTATTATAGCCTTACTTCAACAATGTTTCAGTAACTTTGTGAGGTCTTGCAAATATGAACTTTTCTCTAGTTCCAGGAGTACAATATTGTGTAACTACACCATGGTACAAATAGTACCAGAAGGGAGGATTTAGTATAATCTGCAAGGGCAAAAAAATAATAAGGTTATAAAAATAATTCTAAAAATGAATACAAGAAAGCCCAATTTAAATAATTTATTAAGAAAATAAAAAGGATAAAAAAATTCTTTTAATTACATATTGTATTTTTTTTAATAGTGATTGTTAATACCATACTCATGAATTTAAGAGAATATAGAGTTAAACCACCAACAAAGCCAAAAAAAATTCAATTTCTTAATTATGTTTTATTCTTTTTACATGGTAAGGTACAATAAAAGCATAGAAGCAGGATGAGGATTTAAACCAAGGGATATATGCATCTGTTCTTTTATATCGTTCCAATTTTATCATGATACTTACGTGCTTATAAATGAGCTCGGGATAATAACGTTGAAAGAGAGAGACAACATCTTTGCCCATAGGGCCAAGCTCCTTCATACGACTCCCAGGACCTGGAACATTTTTCATGTCACTAATCAAAAGAAAAGAGTCCACACCACCAGGCTTAAAACTCAACTTTTTAATGGTTTGCTCCATAAATTGAACTCTCCATCTTAAAAAATCCCTCCTATTTTGTTCTGTCCCAAATGTTTTGGTATACAATTCCTTATCCTTAAAAGCCCCATAAGAATTAAAACACAAAGGATGTCCTTCATTATCAACACTATCTATAAACACCATTTTGTTAAGCTCCTTTTTATCCCCTAAATTTTCATTAGTAATATCATCAATTCTTTGTTCCGCCCTCCAAATTAAGGTTTGTTTTAGGTTTTCAAAGGCCTCATTAACCCTATAATTTTGAGCTTTAAGAAATTTTAACAAAATTATATCTGACCCTTCATGACCCTTGCTTGGCAGTAAGGGCACACCCCAAAGGGTAATGTCCTTACAGTTTTGTGACGTCCCATTTCTTTCTTCTGCAAGGATGCAATTCCCATTTAAGGCATCCTCTAATTTCGACTTCAATTCGATTAATGCTTTCTTCGTGTTTACTCTTCTCCACCTCCGCCTGAATAGTTTCCTCCTCCTACTTGGTACCTTCCCCTTTGTTAAGGTATCATAATCGAAATTATTAGTATGGCTTATCTCTTTTCCTTCAATGATAAAGTCCTCGTGATCTGATTCTTCTTCGCTAAGGCTTGATCCCTCATCACTTGCCTTTTCGAAAGACGCATCATCATCATCATCGTCGTCGTCGAACAATCCTCCCACCTTAGATGGTTGTGTAGCTTCCCCTACAACAGCACCACTGACCGGAGATTCTGTTGGCCGGGTTGCTATGCCTCCGAGGTCATGAGATGATATGGTGATCATTGACATCAATGATTTCTTTAAGCTATTTTTATGATCCCTTAAGCCTACGTCATTAATCAGAAGCTATAATCCATTATTAATTTAACGAATCATATTAAGCATTTTTGGGGTTCGTTAAGGTGGTTGGTAAATAATGTAAGATTCAAAAATTGCGACTATATAAGGAAAAGAAAAATCTTATATTTTCCAAAGGTGAACAACATGGATGTCCTAAAGCACAAGTACTATAACCTAGACGTCTATACTTAAACATGCTTTTTATGTTCGCCAAAATTTACTCCCAACTTAACGGATAGAAAGATTTTGATATAAGTAAAGACAATACTATTTCTAGACAATCCTTTTTAAAAATTTAATCCTATTAATAATGACATGGAAGAGGATTTAAAATCTTGCAAGTAATTGATACTCCTAAGAGGCTGAGATGAATCTATCATCTAAAGTTAGGTTCTGGATAGGAAGATTTAACCTGAGTTTGATTATAACCCAAAGCAAATCGCCCTATCCGAACCCATTTGCCAATTGCCACCCATACTCCTATTAAACTTATTCCTATGAACTACGGAGTATGACATTAAATACACTGAGCGCGTCATTTAAGCAAGGTTAAGATTATTTTTTTTAAAAAAAAAGATACATCTCTGTAGGATCTTAATTCATGGCCGAATGAAGAGAACATACCCGTAGGCCGCAGGAGTTAAAACAGAGAACATAAACTGTCAGTAACTCTATTAATTGATTTAATGCTGTAAATGTGGAAGCGTCAATTAATGAAAATGAAAATAAAAATAAAAAATAAAATGGTTATAAAGGACAACATAGTGAGAAAGAAAAGAATAAGGAGCTGCAATGTAAGTATTTGCACTACATACATGATTTTCTAGGCGGTTAGCAAAAACCAGCCACTTACAAGACCTAGAATGAAGACGGACAGGAGAGGTGAAACGTGCTAATGTTATGTACACCAACCTTCAGCAGAGACAAATATTGAGCATAAAACATGAAGCTATGTACAGGGCTTATTGTATTCTCAAGATTCTCGATATTTTGTCAGGTCAAACGTCAAAGTGCTAGAGCAGCTGCAAACAACAGAGAAATTAGCCAAAATTAAATAGAGTCTCTGGGAAACTCAAACACCAATATGTACTGTAACAAGGGAGCTCCAACAATTAAAAACCATATCCAAAGCATCATAATTTTTAAAAAATTGGAGCAAGAAGGAACTCACCTTCGCTCAGAATCCCTGTAAACCCCAACTAAAGCCTCAGCTTTGTCATAAAAGCTGTCCTTGAGTGATATCACAATACTTTGGAAACCACAGCCCCCATCAGCATCCTGGTCAAGTCGAGCACCTCCACAGGATTTTGACCGGATAAATCCAGCAACCTTGGCAACGTTTAGATTATCTAAAGCAGCATCAACTTCATCTAAAATGAAGAACGGTGATGGCTTAAAGCTGCACATATATATAATAGGTCAGTACATGACAGGTTGATTAATAAATTATAAGAAAACATTTATAGAAGGCATTGTTAAACATTTTGATGGCTTGAAAATACACTGCTACAATTCATGGGTTGAAAAGGAAAATGATAGCATAAAAAGTTCACGCCTACACCACCAGCACTCAGAAATCAATATTCACTTTTGTCAATGGAGCACACTGCAGTACTGCACACCTCAGAAGATTAAAAATCAATGTCTCAACTATCTTCCCAATCTCTCCTCAGCCCTCGATTTAATCTCCCAAAACATAAATTAAGTATGAAATCAAATAGATAAAACATGGCAGTATGGAACAGTCCAATGACAAAATGTATCACACCTGTGTATAGAGAAGAGCAACGCCAGAGCAGCAACAGTCTTTTCACCACCAGAGAGTTGTTCCATATCACGGAACCGTTTTGTTGGCGGCATAGCAGTGTACTTAATACCATATAAAAATGGGTCATCCTCATTTTCCAAATTCAGATATGCTGTCCCGCCAAGTGGATGTGTCTGGCTCCTAGTTAGTTGTTTGTATATCTTGTCAATATTACTTGAGATATGGTTAAATGCATCCATGAACTTCTTGTATCTGCACAAGAAAATTAATGGTAATCTAGTCATATTCTTCTGAAGCAAAAATCAAAATATGGTTAAACATACAAATCTGCAAACACAGGAAAAGATTTGCAAATAACTTGACAGCCAGCAACTGCCCAAAGACCCCAAATAAAATGAAGAGATGACTTGCTCAATCACATTACAGAGCTGAACCCACATCTCATTCATCTTGATTTCAAATAAGCTAATAATACTCGTAAGTACCTTAGCTCCCTGACTGCATTAAATCTGTCAGTTATTTCTTTCTCTTCTTTTCTAGCAGCATCAAACTCCTTACTTACAAGATCTTCCTTTTGTTTTAGAGCCTCATACTGGTCAAGAGCCTTGAGATTAGGAGCTGATCTTTCAATATCTGAAATGAGTGCATCCATCTTGTGTTTGAAATCAGCCTCCTGCTTATCCCGTTCAGATGGCCTCGTATCCTTTTGCAATGATCTGTCCAACTCACTAAAATCAAACACTGGACCTTGGCTGGAATCGGTTTCCATTGGGTCTGAGACCGTAGGCAGGCTTATTTGCTCTAATTCACACTTCTCCAATATCTCCTGCTTCCTTGATGAGAGATTATCGATTTGTGTTCTCTAGTAAAGATTGAAGGGATTTTCATGTCAGAAAATCTTGTCAGAAAATCCAACTAAGATCATGAATAGAAGAAAGGAACTTGAAGACAACTAACCTTTACATTAATTTGACGGTTCAGTTTATCTAAATTTGTCATACCACGGGAGATCTTCTTCACTATTTCCTGCTTTCCACGTTCACATTCGTCTAACTTGGACTTCCACCCTAGCAACAGAAAAGGTTTTTTAGGATAGCTCATATTCCCACACACACACACACACACACACAAAAAAAAAAAAAGATTCAAACAGTCGCAGAGAGAAGACATTATAAATTTCAAATGGAGAGCAAAGACACAGTATGTTAGCCAGCACAGCAAGAATCTACAACAACCAAATCTTTCCCCTATTTTGGGGCAGAAGAGAGTATTAGAAGCTTCCACTTAGAAAATTAATGCAGACTTTAAAGACTAGCTAATTTCATTTTATATATTGGATTGGGAATCAAAGAGGAAGACAAAGAACACCTTGTAATTCATCCTTCATTTGATTGATCTCAGCGGTAATACTCTCCATTTCTAACTTAGATTCAACATCTTTGTCCTGAAGTCTTTTGAGTTCATCTTTCAAAGCACTAAGAGATGACTGAATCTGCAAAATTTGCGATTCAAAATCCTGGTTCTGTTCATACTCCATCCTGAAAATTCAAGGAGATTTACAGAAAGAGGCAGTCCAATGTTAAACTATAATATACAAGGAAAAGCCCAAAATTCACCAAAAACTAAACTGGTGGATACAAATCATGGCAGTAAAGGCAGAAAATATCACATGATGTTATTTACTTTCAAGAAAAGTCGTTCAGAAAGTAACAATGTGAAGATCAAATACCAATATTCAGTGCTTTGCAAAATATGTGAAAAGAAACATCGAAATACACCACATAGTATTTTCCAGAAGATTCATAGATGAAGCAACAACTTGCACATTTGCTTTTCACATATGTAGGCAACAAAAGCTTTGGCTTCACATATTTCAGTCATAGAACATTCTCTACCAGATTATGAATAACCTCCGCCTTTTCTGTTCTAATCACTTATTGTAGACTCTTGTTTCTAGAAAAGTTCAAAAATGGTGACTGGGTGGAAATATGTAGATAAAGTAAGAGATTGAAAAAAAGGTGTAAATATTGTGGGGTAAGATGGTAAAAGATGTTTGCCAAAGATAAAATAAAGTAGAAGTGGCTAAGACCAAAAAAGACCTCGAAACTATTAGGTGGGTAGAACAAAAAAAAAATGAACAGATTTCCAAGTTGCTATCATTGTTCATTGCTAGTCTACAGAAAGGACTAGATCAAACGTGTACTTGAGTAGATTCCCGTCGCTGTATCAACTCCCCAGAACTCAAATGTATCGCCTATCTGAGTTTGAATTACTGTTAGAAAACACTGGATGTAAAATCATAGTTCCAGGATATTTAGTGCTTAATAACTAGTAACTACGCTACCCCATCCACCACCTAAATAATAACCTAAATCAGAAAAGTATGCAATCATACGGCAAGGTACTTCAAATAAAAGGACTAATCATTACAAAGAACATTAAACAAGCCAACCAGAAACTTTATAGATGAAATCTAAAAGAGATGAGCAGAATTGCTGAAATCTGAAACACCTTTGCCTCAAGGCTTTTATAATCACTGTATAGGCTATGTGTCAAATGGACAGACAATGGTAGTACGAGTGTGCTAGATATAAAACAAACAGTATGAATGATGAAAAAAGCAAGAAACTTACTGATACTTCAGCTTTGAAATTTGGTTACGCAAGGTGACCTTTTCCTCAAAAGTTTCTGCATCAGCTGTGAGTTGTGTCTCCTCATATGCCCGGATGTCAACACCAACAGCTTCCTTAAAATCTTTGTAGATGTGATCAACGATATCATTTATCCTCATCTCCAACTTCTGTATCTCTCCCTTTCTCTTCTTGATTGTAGCATCTAGCTGCAATAGAGCACGTCATGTAATCGAGATTAGACCAAGCACAGTTTACGTAAAGTCCAAAAAATGTTTAGAAATTTGCATACATTTGCATGATCAGGCTCAATCCTGCGGATTTCTTCTTCGATGTTCCTCTTTTCATTTGCCAATTTCTTTAGCTTGTCCCGAATACTTTTCTGCAAATAAATATATAAGAATTATACTGCTTCAAAGGGGGTGGCAAAACTACACATAAATGACAGTCAAAATGAAACCTTATGATCAAAAGGAGTTAAGATAATGTCACTTGACCTCCTAACTTTTGGGGAGGGGGGGGGGGGGGGGGGGGGGGGGGGGGGGGGGGCGGGGCCGCGGGGGGCAGTAACTCCTAACTAAATGTGAGAGCTAAGTATCCTAACTATCTGGACAACAAAGGAATAGCTATACTTGAATTCAATATGAAATTACCTCTTCTATTTCTGCATACTTCATCTTCTTTTCCAAGCCACTAATCTTTACAGACACCTCTGTCTCTTTCAGATGCATCTCCCTGGGGGACTCAGTAGCCTCCAGCTCAGATTCATATTGTTCTTTCTTTTTCTTAAGCCCTGAAGAAAGCTGTAAAACTTAGATCTAGTAAAAGAGAAATTACATCAAAATGAAGCACAGAACACAAACCTTCAATTTTCTTGTCATCCCATTTGTTTGACCTAGCCTCCATTCCGCCAGTAGTACCGCCAGTCATAGTACCAGCTTTGGTGAGGAGAATTCCATCAATAGTTACAACTGAGAAAATAAGTATACTCAGACCCAAATTCCCTAATATTGCATATAGAACTGCAAGAATTGATGGAAGACCAACAAAGAGTTCACCTTTATGCCTTTCTCCTGTCCAACTTAGACGCTTGGCTTCATCAAGGTTGTCACAAACTAATGTATTCCCAACAGCAAACAGAACTGCCTTCTCCAAAGCTGGGTCAAACTTGTCATAATTAAGGAAATATATACTCGTTATCATTCCCAAGAATAAGAAGAAATCATGAGTTGAACGGTCCGACAAGCACTATGGGGGCATATATAAAATGCCCCCAATGATCATAAAATACCTAGGCGGCTATGCTTATTATGGTTTAAAGACATAAAACATATAGACAGAACCAACACTAGACCTTAGCAAGATCTAGTCCAAAGAGTCCAAACAGTTCAAAAGAAATGTTAAGAGCAGTAGTCTAACTATCCCATAAAAGACCCGTGACTTGAAACCCAAGAGCATCAAAACTATTTCGAACTGACTCTCATTTCTCGTCAAACAAAAAACCTAGTTTCACAGGAGCTCTATGAAATCACAAATCAGTTGAAAACAATGTAACATGTATAATGAATTGCAACACCAAAGAAAAAATGTTAGTATATGTAAAGGTAAATTCGTGAAGGATATTGTATCACATCATAGACCAACTTTGCAGTACCACCTAATGTCCGCAACCTTTCAATAATTGGCTTCACACGGACCGATTGAAGAGGTATGAAAGTCTGAGGAGGGAGCCTTTGCTCTTTCAAGTACTGAAATAATCAACAGAAATTAGCGTAAATATCAACGAAATTACCATACCCTCCACCAACGACATTAAATCTCACTATTAAAAAAAGACAATAGAATCATAAGATATAGGGATGGAAAGGCAAAATTACAGCCAGACACACCAGCAAACCAAGTATACAGGACAACTCCCTTAAAGACATTACAGTACAAATGAGAGTTAATGTGACTCTAAATACTCATAAACATCTCATTATGTAAGGTTAAATACTGCAATGAGTATAGATGAGTAAGGAATTCAGTGTTATTTTGATGGTAGCCAGGAAATGTGAAGTGTTGTGGTGAATGAAACAAAATATTGAGGGTTTAATGATCTTGAATACAAATGTATCTGACTGATCAAAGATAGCCTCTTCTTAAAATGACACAGATAAATGCAACAGCTTAAGTTTGATAATGACCTCCCTTCAACACATTTTACACCCAGCTGATGATGGTCTATGTAAATTCTTTTTATTTCAAGTACCCATCTCAGACTCTTGATGCTTCAAAATAAGTAAGATCCATACCCGACAATTCAATTTTTAACTGGACACCTCAATTTCCCCAAAACAATAAGAGGGGAAGAGAAAAATAATAATCTAATAAAGAAAAAAAAAATTATTAATAGAGAAAAAAATACATAGAACATGAGGGGCAAAGAAAAAAAAGACTGACATATGGTTATATGCTCAAAAAATGGCTAAGACAAGTATTATAGTAACATATATTTTTATTAATAGAGTTGTGGCAAAAACTACTAAAAAAGTCAACTAGAAATGTGTCATGTGTGATGTATGTTTTTGTAACGTGAAAGGTAATAAAAGTTATTTCAGTCAAGAATATGTTAAAAATTGTGCCTAACACACAGACAAATGTACCCATATCCAACATTGGTGCTTGTGTCATGGTAGAATAGGTGTATAATACAAATTTGCAAACATGCATTAAACTGATATCCTCTCTTTGAGCCAAAGAAGCAAATTCGGATGAACAATTGAAATTGCAACTACAAACATACTTCATCAAAGGTGAGCATTATTATCATAAAAAATGTAGTAGTGACAAGGGCCCGAGAGCTATAAAACAATACTTGATATCCACATAATCACGCATATTATTCAGAAAAGGCCTCACAAAACCTTTACCTTTATGCACTCCTTTCCAGTATGTTCATCCTGAACTACCACAGCATCCATGAATTTCCCCATAGCAACAGTTACAGCCAAGTTATATTTCTTTTGTGTAGGACGACAAAGCTCTGTCATTCGACCATGTACACCAGAAAAAAGGCGCTTGAGGGTATCTACAGTTTGTGACAATCTTACATCCCTCTCATTTTCATGTCTGTCAGCCTTCAATTCACGCAGCTGATTTTCTACTTCACTTAATAGTGTTTTCAGACGATCATATTCAGCTCTGCATCAAAAAAAGATAAACATGATATTGTCAAGCTTATACAACAAAATGTAGACGACAACAATCGAACTCCAACAGCTAAAAGCACAAATAGCCCAAAGGATCAAATCTGGAAGATACTAAAGCAAAACATGTAATTGAAAATAATGATCTCCAAAAGCTTAAGAATTTTTTAGAGATTAAAAGCAATAAGAAAAGATACTTTGATTTTTGACTTTTGTTGCGCATCTCCTCACGTTCCTTTTTCAAGCGTTTCATCTCTTTCTCATGATCCCTTGATGCCAGTTGATCTCTATTTAGGCGCTCTTTCATTTCCTCCTCTTGTGATTTCAGCTCATCGTACCGGCTTTTCAGCTGCTGAAGATTCTCATCCAAGTTCTTTTGAGCCTCGATATCTGTCCTCTGTTGCCTATCTAGAACCTCTTTTTCATCTTTCAACTTTACAGTTTTCCTCCCGGCTTCCTCCTTACTGCAACATCATTAAATCATTACAAAACTGAGTCGAAAAGGTCAAAAATTTATGGTCTCTAAATATAAACAAACTTCCCATCATCCTTTGTAACAAAAATACTACTGGATGAATACCTTAATTAGAGAAACACTAACCTGGGCTAGATATTAAGGGGTGTAAACAGGCTTAAATGGGCCCCTTTCAAAGGTTGATTTTCAAATGAAATCAAATTATTTAAAAAAGCAAACAACCAGATTTTCTACATCGTAAACATGCGTGAGACTGTTGAGAGTATATAACAAGAACTGCTGAAGCCTCCTCACCCTTTTTTACTATCATTAAAATCAGATTAATAAAACATATTCAAAGTTTAAAAAAAAATTAAATTAAATAAATAAAAAAAAATAACTCAGACATAAAACTGTTGGTAAGATTTACAAGTGACAAGCTGTAAACTACTTGCTCATCATCTCAGATTATAGATACTTTAGTGAAAAATATTGGAAAACAGATAAATGTATTTTCCAAGCTAGCACCATACTTTAGATTCTTAAACAACTATCCCCTTTGCCTTATTAACGTCACAACTCACAAACAACATATACATTCCCCAGAGAGGCAATGGCCAACCAAGGACAGATCCATTGAAAAGATAGGCCAACAATAGACAGATATCTAGCTATGTGAGACGCAGATTACAACTAAATCATTATCTCACATTCCATCTCATAATATCAAGCCACCATCATCACACCCCACCCCATCCACGCACAAACAAAGATAGGAAAAAAGGGAGCTCCATTATAGCATATAAGTCTCAACCCCATTGTATGGAAGTTCAAAGACAGAACCATGATGACTAAGGAACAGAGCTCACTGGAAAATCTCTCATCATATTGACCAAAACTATGAAACCTATAATTCTACCATTGCAACTCTTATTCTATCCCCTAACACCAGATCATAGCCCCATGCCCTAATATTAGTCATCTATTACACTACTCAATCAAGTTAAGTAATGTAAAATTGTTGAAAAATTAATATAAAAAACACCTCAGCAGTAGGCATTCTGCAACCTTGACCCCACCGACAGCCCAAGACAACTGCAATGTTTACTTAGTTTCTCTGACCTGGACAATGTCTTTATCTCATTAATAATACAATAACCTTCTGCACAGTTTTTTTCCCCATGCACAGGTGAACATCCCAGAGCAAATATAAACAGCAAACATATGTTATGTCAAGAGGCAAAGATATTTAAACAAACTCAAGTGGCAATATATCCACAGTACTTAATTAACCAAAGAAAAATATAATAAAAATAATTAGTATAGTAAGAAACTTACATCCGGTAATATTCTTGCAACTCAACTTCTGTTAATTGGATTTTACCCCCAACATCAGGTGCACTTTCCTCCATGTCTTTTAATCTTTGAGTTACAACTGACAAGTCTCTCTTAAGCTTTTCTACTTTTCCAGCATGTTTGTTCTTCTCTTCTCTCTTTTTGTCCAGCTCCTTCTGAGTACTCTTCATTTTTGATTTTATGCGTTTCATTTCCTGCTCCAACTTCAAGAGCTCATGCTGCCAAATTCAAAACAGTAAAAAAAAAAATGGAAAAGTTAGATTCTGTAATCAAAGTGTAACTTAACGGAAGAGAAAGTTTTAAAAATGAGAAAACATACATTCCTATCAAGTTTATTATTCTTCTCTACAATCTTTCTTTCAAGTTTATTTATCTCTTTCTGGTATTTAGCCAGCTCTTTCTCCTTTTCACGCTTTTCCTGCTCAAAATTGTTTTGTTCTTCAACAAGCTCTTGCTGGCTTTCTTTCTCAGCTTCAATTTCTTCATTTATCTTGTTTATATCTTTTTCTATGTTGTAAATCTGCCAGAGAAAGTGTTCCTTCTTCAAGCCTTTCTGCAAAAAGAAAGGGAAGAACCAAAGAGAGAAATTTTCATGAGCTTGATGAAAAAAGAAACATGCCAAACATCCATGTACCCAACCAAAAATGACCCAAATATCTTCCAATTACTGTTCTCCAGTAAACAATAAAGTCAGAAATTAATTCACAGTATCTTGAAGCAAAATGATTTTATAATCTCTCCAGCATAGGGAGTGAGAAGTTGAAGGATTTGAACTGAGAGCCATGAATGCGAGTGACTGTGTACCAAGTCCTACATATCAGAAATTTAGAAACATAAAATACACTCTTTCAAGTTCTAAGAACTACAAACAATTAACATGGTCCATAAAAGACAAAAGGTGTAATGTAAGATCAAGATATCCAACATAAATTCAAAACAAGCACAAAATAATTCCCAAAACCTGATATATAGTACTCACACCACATGGAAATTATAGTCACAATCACCCACTTCCACAGACTTATGTAATGATGTCAAACTATCATCCTATACAATATTTAAAGCCATCCCTATGGCCTATCCTTTTCTTAGCTTAATAATTCATATAAATTGAATTGTGGAACCTTGAAATCTAATCAAAATTGCTACTACCACCATCCCCAAAAATAATCACTATAGTCATTTTAAGAAGCAAAGTTATACAATCGTTAACAAAGTTCGAAATGTAAGTTACTAAATATAAAAAATGGACAGCTACACAAATGTAAATAGAAATAATGGTCTATTATCTAGGGACAGAAGAATGCTATTTATAGAATAGTGATAACAGTTTCAAATTTCCCAACTATATAATGAGAAAATGACTATTATTTCCAGAGAGTGAAGGTACCAGTTTTTCTTGTAAGCGAAGATGTCTTTCTGCTTCTTCCTTTTGCTCCTTTTTCTGTTTTCTCTCCCCAACTATTGTTTTCTTACGTTGATAAACAAGAGCTGATTTTTCTTCTGCTCTGGCTTTCTGTTCTTCTAACTCCTCATAGTCCTTTTTGTGCTCCTCAGAACCAGAAATCTGCTCGAGAAGTGCTGTCAGTTCCTTGGGATTCTTGGATGCAATTGACTCCACATCTCCCTGCATTGCCAACCTTTCAGTAACTAAACTTGTATGCAAAAAATAGGAAAAAATAAATAAATAAATTACATATACAGTACAATTTTCCCACATTCATTCATCTGAAAGCAAAATTAAGGGTTTTCTTCTGTATGCTATTTAAGGCTTAAGACAGACTGTGACCTCACTGTATCCTTTTTAAAAAATACAAACAGTTTCAATAGGCCAAACAACATAAGTGCATTCATCAAAATTTCCTTTCCTTTAGTGATTATATTACTCTCTACCAAAAAAGATAAAATTACAATCAATCAACATAAAGCTTTTGGTGGGGCTGTCAATTAATGGAAAACAAAAGTGAAAAAATCTGCCAATCAGTTCAAAACAATAGGAAAAAAATGGTAGGAAAAAAGACAATAAGTTTCGAAGAACAGCTGATTTTAACAAATATAAGTATCTACAGGTGCAATATGGAGATACTAAGATCTCTAGCACATATTTTCCATATACATTCTTGTCCTACTACAAGCACAATAGATTTATAGGTCAGGCTACTGTTCCATGATCATATGAAGATCATATGGACTAGACAGTATAATTAAACCTATCCAATAACTATTTAGTATGTTTCTATGTCAAGTACAACAGATGCACAGATTTACCATATTTGCATAATATTATTATTAGCTTTAGATGCTCAAAGAGTAATGTGATGTTGTCGACAACTCAACTTATGCAACAAAGGTGTGAAGGACATGTAATCATCCTTTAAACTCAAGAATCAAAAAAACTGTGACGTTAACCCCCCCCCCCCCCTTCTCTCAACAAGTTGCCATAGACTACAAATTGGACTTGGGATAAACAGGAAACTCCTGGATATAATTTCCTCCAAAAACTTCTTTAGAGCCAAGATATTTGTATTCATGCTATTATGAAATTGTATATTCCCACCTTCCACTTTTCCCTCCCCAAGACTCAACCCCTACAACTTAAGTACTCCTTTCGCAAGAAGTATCACTCACAAAGAAGCCTTTCACTTACTAAACAGTAAATTGAAGCACCAAATGCAGGTATATTTGTGAAATTCCACGAGGTTTTACTACTAGACAAGTCTTAGTCTATTATTTAAATCGCACAATAAACAAACCAAACCTATTCGAGTACCTACTTATAATTTAAAAGCCTATTTAAAGCAAATTACCACACCTCACATAGCTTCTATTCCCCTTACAGAAGAAGCATTACAAACTTCAATTCTTTTACATACCACTTTCTATCAACAAAACAATTGTTCAAAACTCCAATTCAAGTGTGATATTCATTATTCGACCTCCTCGAGATGTAATCCTTAAAATAATCTTATCCTAAATTGTAATACCGCGACATAAAAGGACAAACACAGGGGGGAGTGAGAACCAAACAAAAATCAAAGTCAATTTTTTCCACATTACAATTTACAAAACAATATTAGTAATACTTCCTCCAATCCAAAATATATATATCATTAGCCAATTTCTCTCAATCCGAACAATAAGTCAATTCAATACAACATCATATATCATTAAAAACATAATTCATTCTTAATAATCCAGAAGACACCTAAAATCAACTTCAATTTTAATTCATAAACCAAAAAACTTACAAGAAATTAAAAGTTACCTGAAAAACAAGGAAATTCCGAGCTTTGACAAGAATTCCAAGTTCCCTCAACCTCTCATTATACTGATCCCAAGTAACAACCCTACCATCAATCCGATACTCACTACCACCGGAACTCGTAATCGTACGAGTAAAATCAATCTCACCGCCAGACGACAGCGCGTAAACCAACTTCACAAAAGCACGACGACCGCGCTGTTCACGCTCGCGGTCGTCGTAGGCGTAGATAAGATCCTTAAGCTGAGCGCCGCGAAGATGACCAGAGCGAACGCCGAGAACGAAGCTAATAGCATCCATGAGATTGGATTTTCCGGCGCCATTAGGGCCAATTATGGCGGTGAAATCGTAGAATGGTCCGATTACTTGGTGACCTTTGTAAGATTTGAAGTTTTCGAGTTCTAATCGGTGGATTTTTCCAGGCGATGTTAAGGCCGGCATGATTTCTAGGGTTTTGGAATTGCAGAGAGATTGGAGAGGAGAGAGAAATTGGGGAAAATGGCGGTTTGATTTTGAAATTAGGGGTTTTTTGGGGGGAGGAGAAAAATTGGGGAAAATGGCGGGCGAAGGAGAGAGTGAGAGAAGAAGGGAAGTGTTTTTCAGTCACGCTTTACTTCTTCTCGTCGTAGTTATGAAAATTATGGAAGTTGTTCATTATTTATCAGGCGCCATTTTTTTTAGTTTTCGTCAAAAAAAAAAATATTCAAAATGGTATTTAAGAAAATAAACAAGATGTTTTGAGATTAATTTTGTGACATATTGTCATAATTTCTATCAAAATGTTTTGAGAATGTAGAATTTGTCTCTTCGTCTTGTAAATAAATCAAGCAATATTAACAATACCCGTAAAAAAATAGATAAAAAAAATAACTATGTGTTAAAGTTTTACCGATAGAAAGTTTTATAAAGGAGTAAGAGTAGATGGAGAAATTGATTATGTATATTGCTCCGGTAACATGGCTTATATAGCCAAGAGTTTTACATATAATGCCACACAAGTTCACAAGTCTTTGGACTTGTGTGAACATTGTGAAATCAAATCAAATAATTATAGGCATTCATATTTATCTTCTAACACTCCCCTTGAATGCCCATACTTATTATACAGAAAGGTATTTGTTGCCTCATTAAAAACCTTGTAGGTAAAACCCTTATGGGGTAAATACCATAGCTAGGGAAAAAGAGTACAACGATATAGTATTATATGCTTTGGTATACTGCCTCGTTAAAAACCTTGTCAGGAAAAACCCGGTGGGATAAAAACCTGATCGAAGGGAAAAAGAGTGCAGTACATATAATACTCCCCCTGATCTCAGCATAGTTCACGAAGATGTCGCATTCCGATTTTGTGAACTAACTGTTCAAATTTCTTCGAAGGAAGTGATTTGGTGAAAAGGTCGGCAAGATTTTCACAAGACTGAATTTGCTGGATATTTATTTCCTCGTCCTTTTGCAGATCATGTGTGAAGAACAG
The DNA here is from genome assembly GCF_001683475.1 of Chenopodium quinoa. NCBI lineage: Eukaryota > Viridiplantae > Streptophyta > Magnoliopsida > Caryophyllales > Amaranthaceae > Chenopodium > Chenopodium quinoa. The sequence continues at coordinate 2,036,427 of NW_018743212.1, read as the reverse complement.
TTTTGGGGCAATATGTTTCGTTTTATCTCCCTTAATATATCCTTCAGTTACTTGAGCGATACATGCTGTATTGTCTTCAAAGATGATGGTTGGGTCTTCTGTTATTGCGTTCATTCCACACTCCTTTTGGATATTACTGATCATCGACCTCAGTCACACACATTCCCGTCCTGCTTTATAGAGGGCTATCAACTCTGCATGATTTGATGATGTCGCGGTCAATGTCTGCTTTGTTGATTTCCATGATATTGCAGTGCCGCCATAAGTGAATACATATCCATTTTGTGACTTGGCATTTTGAGGATCTGATAAGTATCCAGCGTCTGCATACCCAATGAGAGCAGCATCTTGTTTTGGTTGGTAATATAAACAAAGGTCTTGTGTCCCTCGTAGGTACCGGAGTAAGTGTCGAACTCCCTTCCAATGCCTATATGTTGGTGCATTGATGTGCCTGGCTAACAAATTCACAGATAAAGCTATGTCGGGTCTAGTATTGTTAGCTAAGTACATTAAGGCTCCAATTGCACTTAAGTACGGTACTTCTGGACCCAGAATCTCTTCATTTTCTTCTCGGGGTCTGAATGGATCATTTTTCATATTCAAAGAACGAACAACCATTGGGAAGTTGGTTGGGGTTGCTTTGTCCATGAAGAAACGTTTCAAAACTCTTTCTGTATAGTTTGATTGATGGACAAAAATGCCATGACTCAAGTGCTCATTTTGTAGTCCAAGGCAAAATTTAGTTTTCCCAAGGTCTTTCATCTCAAATTCTTTCATCAAGTATTTTGCAGTTTTCTCGAGTTCATTCGGGGTTCCGATGATATTTAAATCATCAACATAAACTGCAATGATAGTGAATCCTGATTGTGATCGCTTTATGAAAACACAGGGACTAACTTGGTTGTTTTTGAATCCTTCTCTCATAAGGTATTCACTCAGAGGGTTGTACCACATCCTTCCAGATTGTTTCAATCCATAAAGTGACCTTTTTAGTTTTATGGAAAGCAGTTGTCTAGGCTTGTGGTTTTCTGGTAGTTTTAGTCCTTCGGGGACTTTCATGTAAATGTCCGTATCGAGTGACCCACACAAATACGCAGTCACTACATCCATTAATCGCATTTGCAGTCCTTCCAGAAATCTTAATGTAGTTGCATCAACCACTGGAGAATATGTTTCTTCATAATCAATCCCTTGAATTTGAGAAAATCCTTGGGCTACAAGTCTTGCCTTGTATCTAACTATTTCATTTTTCTCATTACGTTTTCTTACAAATACCCATTTGTATCCAACGGGTTTTACACCTGCTGGTGTAAGGGTTATTTTCCCAAAAACTTCTCGTTTTTCAAGTGACTTTAACTCAGCCAGCATTGCCTCCTTCCACTTTGGCCAATCACTCCTACGTCGACATTCTTCTACAGTTCTTGGTTCAACATCATTTTCATCAGACACGATGTCGATTGCGATGGAATTTGCAAATGTTTCATTAACGATAACATCTTTCCTATTCCACTGAGTCTTTGTAGAGACGTAATTCATTGAAATTTCATTGTTTCGATGTTTTGAACATCTTGTTCATTCCCCGTAGGGTTGTCTTCTTGTTCGTCCCCTTTTGGATTATCATCATTTTCTTTACTTTCATCCACATTTGGTCTTTCTTGACCTTCTGACGGGGGAACATTATTAGTCTCATTTTCTATTCCATCCAATCTTTTTAGTTTCCTTGGCTTAGAATCTTTTGAACCAAGTGGTCTTCCACGCTTTATGCGTGCCTAAGATTCATTTTCTATGGCCTTATTACCAGTTGGGATTTCAATACGTGCAGGGGCAATTTCTGCTGCTATATGTGATTTTGTCACCTTCTTTGTGTCTACAAATGCATCAGGCAATTGATTGCAACACTTTGTAAATGAACAATTTTCTTAACTTCTTGTTCACACATATTTGTTCGTGGGTCTAACATCAACAGTTGTGTTGCATTCCAAATGAGTTCAATTTCTTTCTTATGTGGGTCCACTTTCTCTCCCCCTAAGGCTGGGAATACTATTTCATTAAAGTGACAGTCCGCAAATCTAGCCGTAAATAAGTCACCAGTCAATGGTTCAAGGTATTTAATTATAGAGGGGGATTCAAACCCGACATAAATTCCCAGCCTTCTTTGTGGACCCATTTTTGTTCGTTGGGGTGGAGCAATGGAAACATATACAGCACAACCAAAGATTTTTAGATGTGAGATACTTGGTTCTCGACCACAAACAAGTTGTAGTGGTGAGAATTTATGATAAGTTGTAGGTCTCAATCTAATTAGCGTTGCTGCATGTATTATAGCATGTCCCCAAGCAGATGATGGCAATCTTGACCTCATTAATAATGGTCTTGCAATCAATTGTAATCTCTTAATTAGTGATTCAGCTAGACCATTTTGTGTATGAACATGAGCTACTGGGTGTTCAACATCAATTCCAATTGACATACAATAATCATTAAATGTTTGGGATGTAAATTCCCCAGCATTGTCAAGTCTTATTTTCTTTATTGTATGATCTGGGAATTGTGCTCTTAATTTGATGATTTGGGCAAGTAATTTTGCTAAGGCAACATTTCTACTTGAAAGTAGACTAACATGTGACCATCGTGTAGAGGCATCAATTAAAACCATGAAATATCGAAATGGTCCACATGCTGGATTAATCGGCCCACATATGTCTCCCTGAATTCTTTCCGAGAATTTTGGAGATTCAGTAGCAATTTTGTTCATGGATGGCCTTATTATTAATTTTCCAAGTGAACATGCAGAGCATGTTAATTCATCTGATCGGGGAATTTTGACATTTCTTATTGAATGTCCAACTGAATGTGCTATTATTCTTTGCATCATCCCAGTTGCTGGATGTCCCAAACGATCATGCCATAAAATAATCAAATGTTTGTCATCTAACTTCTGGTTAGATACCATATTGATTTCCACGGGTCGTATGTTTATACGATATAACCCCGAAGAGTATGCTGGCAATTTCTCATATATATGTTTCTTGCCATGTTTTTCTGCCATGAGGCATATATACTCTTTTTGATCTGTTGTCATTGTTTCTAGATGATAGCCATTTTGGCGTACATCTTTAAAGCTTATGAGATTTCTTCGAGATTTACTCGAATATAAAGCATTATTGATTATTAATTTTGTTCCATTTGGAAGCATTATACAAGCCTTTCCAGATCCTTCAATTAATTTAGCTGACCCGAAAATGGTGTTTACATTTGCTTGAAACAACTTTAGTTGTGAAAAATATTTTCTATCTTTTAAGATAGTATGTGTTGTTCCACTGTCCAAAAGGCATTGATATTCGGAACTAACTTCAGGTAGATCCATATCTTCATAAAATAAATTTGAGATTAGTTTAGAATAATATCATACAAACTTTTATTGATGATAGAGATTTAAAGTACATGACTAGAAATTTAGAATACAGGGAACTAAGAAAATACATTAAAACATAGCATATGTTACATTAGTAGATGAGAAACCTAAGTATTGTTGTTTTCTCCAAGAATGAAATCATTTCCAATTTCAGCATTATCCATGAAATAATCAGACACATCAAGGCTGGGACAAGGAGCATTTTCCTCATTAACATAATTTGCTTCTGCATTTTTCTCTTTGCCTTTTACAGAAGCCTGGTAAAGGTCTACCAAATGTTTGGCCGTTCGACAAGTACGTCCCCAATGTCCTGTCATGCCACATCTGTAACATGTGTCTTTTCCTTTCGAAGGAGTTTGTTTGTGGCTTCCAGATGACTGTCCCTTCTGTTTTTCAAATTTTTTGAAATTACTGTTTCTTTGAAAATTATTTCTACCACGACCACGGCCGCGTCCGCGATAATTTCCACGGCCTCTTCCACGACCATTGTAATTTCCACGTCCACCTCTTCTTGTAGCATTTGACTCGGGTGGATAAGAATTTGTTGCATTTGCCTCATGATGAGTGGCCAAAGACCCAGTTGGTCTCAGGTTATGATTTTTCAACAAAAGTTCACTATTTTGTTCCGCAACAAGCAATATACTCATTAATTCATTGAACTTTTTAAAACCTCTTTCACGATACTGTTCTTGCAACAGTATGTTACTTGCATGAAAGGTAGTGAGTGTTTTTTCAATCATCTGTTCATCTGTAACCGGATGATCACAGTATCTCAATATAGACACTATCTCATGTATGGTTGAATTATAATCAATTACAGATTTGAAATCCTGGAACCGTAAATTTGTCCAATCAAATAATGCCTTAGGCAGGAGCACCCTTTTGTGGTGTCCAAATCTTTCATTAAGGCAATCCCATAATTCTTTGGGATCTTCAACCATCATGTACTCAGTTTTAAGGCCTTCATGTAAATGATGCCTTAACAACACTAAGACTTTTGCCTTATCTTGTTCAGTGATAGGTTTTTCAACCGTCATTGCAGAAGAGGTAGCATCAGTTGTTTGACCAGAGGGACTTTTATTTTCTTTAACAGTGTGCTCCAAACCTTGAGCTTTCAAATTCATCATTGCATCCACTTTCCATTCCAGAAATTTCTTTCCAGATAAATCTAAGATGCTGAACTGTCTTTTCATAAGGTCTCCCATTTTAGCTACAACAAATTTCGTGATAATTAGATTATAATAACAAATTATATGTACAACTCACATGTTTAGTTCTTCCATATTTATAATTAAGTTAATAAGACACGTGATAATTAAATTTAATAATAATAAACCATAAATAATATAGTCTTTTCTCCCCCTTGGTTTATTATTGTGAGTAATTATATGATTAGACAAAAATTAATCATGTTAGTTGCAAAAAAACAGCAAAACGACAACAATGACAGTAGTAACAATAATTATAATGATAACGGTAATATTATACAATGATGATTAATAACAACAAACAACATAATAAAACAAAAACAAGCTTTTATATACTAAAACGACAAAATAAGTGAGTTTTACTTATACATAATGACAAAAATTAATATTGCTACTAATAGAACTACAAGTGCCGTAATTAGAAGGAAATATTGTTTTATCTTCCTTAAATCTTCTTCAAAAGTGAAGTTGTGGGTGTTTTGGGTGTTTTGGTTGCCGTCGTCGGGGAACATATCGGAGAAGAAGGGGGTGAAATTTTTATTTTTTTTAGGTGATTTTTGGATAAAAAGTGGGAAGAGATAAAGGATTTGTGGTGAAATTGGGGGAAAAATCCGTCTTTTATAGAGGTAGGTTTATCCGTTACTGTTCTGTACAACTGTAAAAATATCATATAATAGTCTAACGTACTGGCATAAAATTATGGTCCATATATATATTTATAATTGTAAAAGGTTATCACACTGGGAATGCAAGCCATAGTGGTCCGAGAGCCCTAATATCTATAAAAGATCATGGGTTCGAAAACGGAAAGAAACACAAAAAAGTATGTAAAAGTAAGAAAAATAATAAGTATAAAAAGGCTGCATCTTTTTGTTAATCTAGTTAATAATAATATGCATGCAAAGCTACTACTTAGCAATTATAATAACTAAGATAAAAATTTACGTAAAATGAGTATGTAATATCAACATGGATCAAATAAAGAAACATCAACATGAATAAACAAAAGATGATAGTAGTAAATTCACAAGTAAGAGAACTTTCACCGTTGTTTTTTGAGGTATATATAGTAAATGTTTGAGTTTCTGTTATAGAGGATCCCAAATATGGGCAACTATAGAGCATACTCCTCGAAACAGTTAGAAGTAGATAGTATTATTTTGTTATAAATTTTTATAAGTAGGTATAAATATACCTGACTGAAAACTCGTGCTGATAACGTGTTAAAGTTTTACCGATAGAAAGTTTTATAAAGGAGTAAGAGTAGATGGAGAAATTGATTATGTATATTGCTCCGGTAACATGGCTTATATAGCCAAGAGTTTTACATATAATGCCACACAAGTTCACAAGTCTTTGGACTTGTGTGAACATTGTGAAATCAAATCAAATAATTATAGGCATTCATATTTATCTTCTAACACTATGAACTTATTCGTGTTATGTTAATAAGGGATTATTTATTATTTTGTGTATTCGATAGCTTACCATTCAACATGTATAGTTTAGTAACTTTAGTTTCCCTTTCCTTGAGAAAATAAGAGAGTTAAAAAAAATAAAAATATGAAACTTTTGTACTCATAAAATTGCTAAGATAGATGTGCAAAACCTATATCAATCATCTTTGTCATAGCCTCATAATAACGTTAACAACAATGATTACTCGATCTCAGGCGTCAAATTCTGCCAATCATGTAAAATTTTATACTGGTACAAAATACTCCGTAAAAAATTACCAATAATCATTCAGATGTCTCAAATTTTGCTCCAGGATCAAAATCCATCAAGATAATAAAGATAAGAACTGCATTAAAGCCAAAGGGTACGACTAAAAATTATGGTGTATTCCACTACAATGTGACAATTTGTCCGTTAAGATAAAATCAAGACGACAAATCCAACAAAAATTACGAGCAACAGCAAAACAAGACGTCGTATACCTCGTTGAATCTTTGTGCAAGTTGCAGAGCATCTCAACCTACTTTTAAAAACCTGCTAGTATTAAAGTTTACAATTTCTCTATTGGTAAGACATACATTAAGGCTTAAGCTTTAGACTTCTTTCCCTTTGCTTCTGGGGCGGGTTTGCTCTGGAAAGGCAAGAAGGTCTTCCCATACATGAATGGTCTTAAAACTTCTGGTATTTCGACTCCATCTTCCTTCTGGTAGTTCTCCAGAATACAGCACAAGGTTCTTTCAGTTGCTGTCAGAGTTGAATTCAGCAGATGGACATATTGCTTTGTTTGTTCATTGCTCTGTGACCAAGCAAAAGATATAAAACTTCAAACTCATGCTCTCTAAATCATCTTAATGGACAGTGCTAATTGAAACAATAGGAGTCGCAAATAAACGATAAATTAGGTTAATTAGGTATAGGAGATCCACCAAAATTTAGAAGACAATTCACAGAGTACCTTTTTCTGGCCATATCGAATCTCCAATCTCCTTGACTGGAAGTCTGTACAGTTTGAACATGACACCAACTCTCTATATTGATTAGATGAAGGAAACCAAGCTTCCAAATCAAGCTTCTTTGCTGCTGCGTCATTCAGGGCACCAGAAACGATGGCCACAATCTGATAAGGAAGTCCCAGCTGCAATGGAAAAGCCAATTTAAAAGGCTGAACTAGACTTGAAGCACTCCAGACCATAATAAAGAAAGGGCAGCAATTGCAAATCAAGCATTCTAAAACAAAGAAACACGCCAAAACATGCAAGAGTTTATCATTAACAAAATTAAGGATGCTACAACATGTGTTTAGTCAGATATCCAAAACAGTTATCATGATAGATTTGAAGTTGATACAACACACATAGTACACAGAAATAGAATACTGCAGACAGGAGAAAACAATATACCTGCTGATAAAATTCTTCAGAGTTTTTTAACATCTCCTCGTGCATATCCCATGAATCATTTCCATTTGGGCTAGTGATGCAAAATTGTTCAATTTTCTCAAACTGATGAACTCGGAAAATTCCAAGAGTATCTCGCCCATGCGAACCCGCTTCTTTCCTGAAGCACGATGAGTATCCGGCATATCTAACAAGAATAACACAAAAATAAGGACACAATCAAAGAATCAAATAATTCCAATTGTACAAAAGAACAAAGATTGCACCTTATTGGGAGTTGGGAGGGATGAATCCAATCATCCAAGTGGAAAGCACAAAGCGGCTGCTCAGCAGTGGCAATCAAATATTTGTCATCCCCCTCACCAGTTACCTATTGGAAATATGAATCAACAACTTAACCTTCAACAATTTACTTACTGAATAGCCAGACAATTAAGCAAGAATGCATCCATGCTCATCAGCAACCAGCAACAGCCAGTAAGCAGTAGTAATCGGTGCTTTTTTTAATGTAAGATTAACAATATTCTCTTAAGACTAAATCTGATCAGTAACACATAGACATCACAGGGATATGATTAGGAATGTCTAGATGGTTCAACCCAGTACATAGTGTAATGAATTTAATAACAGAAAGATAAACAGTGAGGACAGCACATACATACATACCTCATAAGAATCATACACAAACAGTTATCTGCGCATTGAAAATTTTACCTTGTAAAGTTCTTCGTCGAATTGGGCTAATTGAGCACATTTTGCCATGATATCTTTCCGCATGAAGAATGGAGTCATTAACGGTGTATACCCCTTTGATGACAGAAAACTGAGACCAAAATTTATCAGAGCTTGATTCAGAAGGACGCCATCACCTTTCAAGTAAAAACCTCTAGCACCAGCAACGTTGGAGCCTGTACATGTCATATTTAGCACAATTAGCCGTTAGATAGGATATGAACATTTATGCATCCTATATAAGCGACATGCTATGACAGTGGTGTGAAGGACTGGACAATATGGTTGCTTAAATATGAGTTGAAGGACACTATCTCACTGAATGCATACTACCTTCACCCAAGAGTACACGAGAGTTGGCCTTAAATTACATTAAAATAGAGTGACAAAATGAGCAAAATGATCAGCTAAAACAAAGCATATTCAAATTCCAAGCGATAGAAACTGAATTCATATTCACAATCATCTGTCAAGCAGCCACAGAAAGAGAGCCGTGAAACAATCAATGAATCTGTTCCTATCCTTACCAGTAGTGAAGAGCATTCAATTTGCAGAAATGAGAAAAAATGAGGTGAGGGATTAAACACGAGTATCCACAAAAACAATGAGGAATTAAACAAGGAAGAATTAAAAAAAACGCTGGAGTACAAAATACAAAGCTTTCAAAAACAAGAAATACAGCACCTTTCTTCGTATCTACTATCCCAAGAAGCTCAACGAGGTCAACATGATTTTTCAACTTTGGTTCCATTCGCCTTTCACCCCATGTTCGGATCACAGCATTGTTCGCCTACATCATCATACAAACAAGTTTGTGGACACCAAGTGAGTTTGTGGGCACCAAGTCTGATTAAAATGCATTTATTTCTAATTTCTTATGTTTCTTGAGCACTATATCTAACCACCAAAAAAAGTAAACGAAGTAATTTCTTATAATTCTTGAGCACTATATCCAATCACCAAGAAATGTAGAAGATAATTTGTTTTCCATCTACATCCATATACAGTCATACCTCATCATTGCTAACTGGGACAGAATCGTGAATCAGATTCCCAATCAATTCCAATTTGGCATACAATGCAGCCTTAACTTCCTGAACTTCAGCATCTTTCTCTGCAGTTGATTTCTTATTCTCGTCTGTGCTTTTGATCATTTCAGATGCATCCTCACCTTTCTGCACAGAATTGCCTTGGTAAGATTTCGAAAGACAAAATAACATTCTTAAATACATGCAAATCATGAGTACAATCAGCAACTCACAATTTTCAGGCGTGCCACCTCTTTGTTGATCCTATTGAAGTCCTTGCGCAAGCTCTCTAGCTCAAATTGACCTAACAAACAATCATTTATCAAGTTGACCGCTGAGGTAATGAAAAACTATTTGAACCACTGAGGTAATTATAAAACTTCTACGCCATAATGTAATAACTAATGACCAATCAAACAACATTGTGACCAAATCTATCTCCTTTGTCCAGTTGAGCTTTTCGATCAAAACATACTTCAAAACCTGAATACTTACAGATACAACACTAAATTACTGCAAACGAAACACAATATTATTTCTAATCTGTAGCAAAACTAAACTTTCAAGTCAAAAGTTTATTTCAAATTTATATTTAAAGGACTTAGTAAGAACTTTATACAGTTTACCTTTAACTAACTGTCGATCATTATCACTAATTATGCTACAAAAAGGAATCAAATTCTCTTTATTCAAGGATTTAAGCAACTAAATGAAGTTGGTTTCGACCAAAAATCCAAATGTAGAATTGTCGCTGGTGATCTTTTGAAGCTACCAATATCACAAAAACCTCCATTAAAAAAAATCCCAAAATTCGATCCTCAAAAATAAAAGTAAGTTGGCAAATTTAATCAGTGTAAAAATTGTACTACATTTTCCCAATCATAACCAAAATTTTCAAATTTTATATGTAAAAACAACTTTAAATCACCATTCCAACATTCTCCCACAATTTTACACACAGAAAAATCAAAACTTTCCTAGAAATTCAAGCTTACTAACCACGCAACTTCATAATCACAAAATTAACAGAGATCCATTAATAAAGCAACTTCAATCAAAAACATCAAAAGCAAAATTCCAGAAAAACAAAAATGAAGAATTCATTTCAATAAACTAAAATATGAAAAAGAGGAGAGAGAAAAAGTACGTCGGCGCCATTCTTGGTCGAGGACGATAATCTCATCAACAATGGCTACATCTGCGAAACGACGACGTTGAGATTCGCGGATGATTTCAGGGTTTCCACCTTTATCTACACGAAATAGATTGATGTCCAACATTCTTAATTTCTCAGATTGAACCTCGAGAAAACGTCAATGGAGGCGGCTAAAGACAGAGAAAGTGAGAGGAAGAGCAGTTGAGTAAAGAAGGCTTTTTAATGGAGTGAATATTGGAGTTAAAAGAAAACCCTATCGTTTACCGTGGGAGGAATATATACGGAATATAAACTATACGAAGAGATGTTTCTAAGTTAGAGCGTTAACGTGAGTTCGTTTCTCTTGATCACGGTTTCCTTTTTGGCGAAAAGTCATCTCAAAAGCTAGGTCAAGTGATGGGAGCTTATTGTACTTTATAACCCCATATTAGCCCTTTTTATGACCATACCTTGCAATGGACCGTAATATATCACCCTGTTTATAGTATAGAGAATGAAGAAGGGAGAAAGGAGAAGATAGAAGAGAGAGAACGCTCCTTGCCCCTTATGAGCACCAGCATCACCTCCATCAGTGGGTTCAATGAACCCAACTGATTTTTTGAATTTTTTTTTTTTAAATAAAAAAACAAAAAAAAAAACTTATAAAAGCAATTTGTGCGCTTAAGTAAGAATAGGAAAAGTAGAAAAGCCCAATGGTAGAATGGAGTTTACTTTTGTAATTTTATACACATACTCCTTTTAACGTTTGTAATTTTACAATTACAATTTAAACACATACTCTTTTGTGATTCATACGTTAAAAAATATATATAGCCAAGTGGGATATTGTTAGATTCGTCTCGGAATCTTTTTTATAATATCAACTATTCATAATTTTTACAAAATTGATATAACTTAAGATGTTTAGCTTGTAGAGCGTGTATTGATAAGCATGAAATCACCAATGTTGCAATTAAAACGAACGGATTGATGTCGTATATCTTATTTTTTTAAAGATTTTGAACCCACATTTCTGAATTCCTGGATACGTCACTAACCTCCATCGATCACATGAAGGCACAAAGGAGCAATGGTTAGCTTTGATACCATTGATACAAGACAATATAAGAGTCATACCCAAAAGCTAGCTCCAGAAGAGGAGATTCCATTATCCTATAAATAGGAATTTCACATGTGGGGGCTTATTTTTTATTTTTTTTCCCTATATTAGCAAAGACTCTTATATGACATCCATGCTTAGGTGGTGAGCAGAGACGTTGTTAATTGCTCCCCAACTTAGATGCGAGATCAAATCTCATAGGGCTCATTTGAAGATTTCTTTAATCTGCTCCTCAAGTAGAGTCTTCTTCTACGAACTTTGTTATGACAAGAAGAAAACAATTGATTGATACAACTTTCAAAACCACTCTTTACCACTCATGGAACCTTTCCTACCCAAAGTATAATCCATCCATGTTAGTGAAAGGTAGAAATTATCAATCACAACTCAAATCCCCAGCCAACTTTTGATATTCTGTATGTACACATCAAAGAAAAGATGCCAATTTTAATTGTAATTTTACTTGTAATTTTTTTGGATAGACAAGATAATATAGCCATTTTGCCATTTAAATAGTCATTTTTCCCTCTTATCCAAATAATAAAACAAGTCCCTATATTACATTCTCTATCCCATGCTTCACGTTTAGTCAAACAGTTCAAATTCTGAGCATTGTTTTGTGCAATCACATACTCACCCACTGAATTACTTAAAACAGACGTAAATTAGAGTACAGCAAATAAGAAATCACTGAATCTGGTACTGCTATTATTACTCGAATAAACAGTCGAGAAACATAGCAAGGCCGCCAAGATCATTATATACAGAGGCCTACAGCATTAGATACTGTAGGATAGAGAAAATTTTCTATCGGCTCTGCAGGAAGATTAATGCATAACTGAAACCTTAAAATAACTGCAACCATGGTCATCTGGAAGAAGACAGACCATAAGCATACGTACATCACTCACTGAATGAAAACTAAAGTGGGAAGGAAGGAAAAAAAAATAAAAAATCCACCCCCTTCATCAAACCTACTTCTTATCATTGCTGGATTGTTCGCCCTTATCGAGATCTGCAGCAGCAGGTTTGGCAGTCTCTACTTCAGGGGATTCCTTTGGTTTGTTCACGACTGTGGCTTCTACCAGTGGAGGGGGCTGGGCTTCTACCAATGGAGGGGACTGGGCATCAACAGAATGAAATTCCTTTGGCTCTTCAGAATTTTGCACGTCAGGTTTTCTGGAAACTTGCATTTCCTCAAATTTTGAAATGATTTTCTGGAGTTCATCATTAAGATTCAGAGCCTCAAACAGCAAGCTTTCATCATCATTTGTGCTTTGAACTATCCTCTGAAGAACAGGCTGTGAATCCTTGCACTTGTCTAACATGTTCATCGTCAGATCATCCTGCAATATCACAAATGAGCTACACTTTCAATAAACCAATCAATAGTCAAATAATCAGAAGTCAGAACTGTCTAACAGATTGACACATTTATGTAAACTACTGAGCTGCAAAGATAGAAAACACGGTGAGGGACACATACATTTGGAACTGGCGAAAGATAAGAAAGCTCTTTATGTACAGGAAATTATCCATAAGGACCATAACCTATTCACACCAGACTGAGGTAAACAAACCGATTTTTGTCAAGTAGGAAAATATGGCATCACTGAATCAGATTAATATTCAAGTAATGCCATCACATAATGGACCAGATTAACAAAAAATGTCTACAAGTCTTGCACTCTTGCTCTTGCAAACAGACACAAAGTGTACTTTTGGGTTAAAAAAAAAAAAAAAAAACTGTCAACAACTTTCTATTCTAAGATATGTTTCTTGGACTCAATTTCAAGTTCTTGTGTAAAATTCTCAACACTCAGACCTGATTACAGAAGTTTTGACTTACTATTAAGGACGCGTGCGAGATAAAATTTCATAAAAGGGACCAAGTCTAGCACCTAAGGTATTGAACATGTATGTGATGTACCTGTGTCCAGAACTAGACGCAAAGTCTAAAATAACATACTTCCACTGTTTTTTTTTACTTGACCTGTTTCTTTTATCATGCTTGTCGATGCACAATTTAATCATCAATAACTTTAATCCTCTATAAGTAAAAATTTTAAAAGTTATATATTGTGATAGTACTTATTTAAACGATTCTAACAAGATCCCACATGAACATGTTTTTCCTTGCATATAATTCACAAAAAACGGTCAAAGGTGGGGTGATGAATAGTATAAAAGTCAAAGCGGGTCAAGTAAAAAAGAACGGAGGAAGTAGATTTTTAAGTACTAGGCACACACTTCATATGGAATTGGTTAAGATATGTAAAAGGGATCATATAATAAAATTTATCAGTTATGGTCACAGAAATAATTGGCTAATAGACAGCTAAAAAACAACATAGGTAAACCGCAGACTAATGGCAACTGATACCTCTGTTGTTCTGTTATATTCTTAAATATCCCCTTCTCTACTTCCCACACCCTTTTGAGTGAAGGGCTTGCAAAGCTATTATAGGATTTAATTATAGGTATCATATGAATATATGGGCGACAAAGCTAAACCTAATCATCAATTACCATGTGAAACTGGAGGGCTCGCTTTAGTTGTTTAAAAGTGTGCAGGTCAATATATCACATTAACACCTAACATCATCCTGAGCTAAAGATGCATCCTGTGACAATAGGCATAGATGTAGAGGTGCAGGCGTGCAGCAAGCTATAATTGCATGCTTTGGAACAGTTAAAAAAAATATAAAAAACTATCAGTATGTAGGTAAGATACTTTTTTTTTATTTATTTATTTATTATTTTTTTTTTTATCTGAGTTCAGTGATAGATCCACAGAGGTTAACAATTAAACACTTCAAAACTTAAACCTGCAGCTGAGTCCTGATCTATAAAAAAACATTACCTCAATGACTTTGGGATCTGCTTCAGAGCTCAACAAACTGGAAAGCACTTCAAGGCTATTCTTGGTAATTTCTAGAAATTCCTTCTTTTGCTCTGAACTAAGATTGCCATAGTTGTAAGGCAGCATAGCATCAGCTGCACCATTTGACTCTGAGCCAGGAATCGGATAGCTTTCAGGTGGTGAGACTTCATGCTCATCGGTGTATGACTCCAAAGAATACTGCACAGGCGGAAATGATCCATCTTCCACCTGAGAAGACATGCTCCTCCTTTTCAAGTTCTGTCAATTTGATTTGATGAAGCAACAAAAAGAACCATCAGAGATATTAGAACATAATGGCAATTACAACCCAATATAAATTTTGAAAAATAATAACATTGCTGCAACATCTTCTCTAGAGATTTGATAAAAAGTTATTTTATTTGTGACTTGATACTGCCAACATTATTAAACTTAACTACCTAAATGGACTTTCCAGTATGTGAATTTTTTTCAAGGATAGTTGTATACTTGTATGACACATTGAAGAGTGACAAATGTGACGAAGCTCATGTAAGTTACCAATATGGCATCGCATCAATCAGCACTGTGTGATTTCAATTTCATTGCTGAGCCACTCTACTTTACAATCCTAATACTTTTAAAAACAAAATACTCCCTCCATCCAGACAATATATATCATCGATAAGAGCCTTAATCTATTTCAGACGTCAAGATACAGCATCACCTGTCAAAAGTTTATAGTTTATTACTAGACTTCTAAGATGTTCTTACATAAATTGGATGATTCAAAGCGTTAAGATGGATTAACTCTTGAAACAAAATAACACGCCTATAACAATACTTACTCCATACTACATAATCAAACTACCAGATTGTCAAATTGTTAGAGAACATGAACCTAGGCAGCTAGGCTACCCAAAAATTAGAAGAGGAAAGTTCAAACCATGAAGAGGTTTCATCCCAAAACCAATTGATGATGGGAGGAATAGCTCCTCAAGCTTCCTCGAGCCAATAAGGTGGTCCGTATCCCTCCTTATCTCCAATGTCCGAAGACTGACATGTGCACAACATGTGATTTCAACAAGAATCAAATGAATTTTACGCAAAACTAAGGAAGTTAATCTAACAATATAACCTAAGTTACACATCCACCAAAAATCAAAATAATGCAGGCAAAATATGATTATATGAACAAATCATGGCCTACAAATACGCATTTCCCTCAAATATTCAACATACAATCAAACACGAATAAACTGAATTAAGGCAATAAATTGTTCAAATCACCTCATAAGTTTGGCGAAAAACAGGCAAATAACTCAACTCCTCAGTCTCACCCCAAGCCCTAATCAACTCCATAGCTCTAACTTGACATTCTCGATCAGCCTGAGGATTCTCAATCAGCTTAACCACCATATCTTCCACAACTTTCTCCGACGCAATCTCCGAGAAAACCTTCTCACAGTTCATCGCACAAGCTTCTAGAAGCTCCAACGCCAACCTCAACCCCTTAGCATCACCATTTCCGCCATTGTTGATCTTCTTCTTAATCGCCTTCACAATTTCAGCACCGCTCAATTCTTCGGCATTGATTTGCGAGCAAATTCGCAGATTAAGGCCCCAATCAGGAGATTCGAGCGTCGGAGAAGTGGATTGATCGACGATTCGTGATTCTGGAGTTGGAGTTTGAAGAAGGTCCTTCATTTCCTTCACTTTTAGGGATATTGTTCTTCCCATTTGTGTTCCTCCAGCTTTCAAACGTTCTCCAATGGAGGCTAGCGTAGATTTGTCCATTGATTTTAGGGTTTGTTGTGGAGGTTTTAGGGTTTGAAATTGGGGATTTTGATTTACGGTGTTTTTGAATTTTGATGGTGAAAAGAAAAGGTTATGGATGATTAAATGAGGGAATGTTTCGATTATGTTCGTGTCAAATGACAGAGATAAACGTGGAAGGTGTTAATCAATTGGTCCTATGATCCTATTTGGTAGTACTCGGATCGTATAATTAAGTTATCCATAAATGGACAAAAACTATTTTCTTAGTTGCGATAATTTACAACTATTTTCTCGTACATTTTCGACTTCTATAGTGTCAATCATTGATAATGTTAGCGGTTGTTAGTAATGAATCATAAACTACCCACTAGCAAACTAAACCTTAAAAAGCACTCAATTTCAATTTTTAAGTCGTACACAGATACATAAAGAAAATGATTGTGTAGGAACTATTCATCGATTATGATAACTGAGAAAATAAATTTCATATCAACCCAAAAAATTATAGGAAAATATTTTTTCTTTAGCAATATGTATGAAAATTGCTTAGCAAAATTAGCGTTATATGTTTTCTTGTACTTGATGCAATTAGTTAACTCTATTTAGTTTCTACTATTGACAATTATTGTTTTCCTACATATTAAACAAAAAAACATTTAATAGCAATCATATGTTTCCATCACTATATTTGAACATATGGACTACATACCAATTGATCACGATTAATTAAAATAAGATAAAACAATACGTATGACGAACATTCTATCTGTTTTCCTCCTTTGCAATGTTGCGTTGAGATGTATAAGGTTCTCGTGTTCTTCATACAAATCATACTCCTAATAACTTTCAGGTTTAATGGGGCCGGGGCCATACTTGATAGTTAGACTAGGAAGACTCGTTGCACCACTAGGATGAGGGCCGGGAAATGTGTATTATGTCACATACAACTTTACAAGCTACAATGGGGATGGAAGGGTCTCAATTGGATGTAAAACACTAAATTATAATTCACCTTATAGGAGTGATATTCCATTATTGTCATTGACAAAATTCTGATTCGATAGGAGGCAATATAAAATCCACCATGATCACCTTTTTCTCTTTCCTTAGACCAATGTTCTTCAAAGTTCAACATACCGATCCTTCACTTTTCTTCTATTAAATTTTGTAGCATTGCCAATACGACCTATAGATATGAATCACTTACAAGCATACCTCTCACCCGTTTTTTTTTTTTTATTTTTTTTTATTTTAGGAAAACCTCTCACCTAGTTGTTGTGTAACAAGAGTAGGTATATATAGATCTTGAGCAGTGCGAGAGATTGGGAAATGGGTTGAATAAACTTCCTTGGGCCCAGAAAAAATAACCGACAAGCTTTACTTAGATAGTTTTTTTAATTTCTTTGTTCTTAGTAACTGGAAAGTAGGGGCCCTATTGACTAGACGTCAACCACCCTTAATCAATATGCTTTCTACTATTTTAAAACAAATAGGAATTTAGGACCCCTCATTTCATAGCGCTTGGAGAACGCAAGGTTGATCGAGGACTGGAGAGGAAAGGTGGAAGATTTTTTTGAGGAAAATCTCACCTAGTTGTTGTGTACTTGTGTAACAAGAGTTGGTATATACAAGTGATGCAAAGTAATAGGGTTGTAGGCTATGGGTCACTTATTTATCACGAGGAGCATATCAAGAGACAACATTAATAGATCATAAGACAACCGTATAATTTTAATTCAAACATTAATGATCTTACGACTATATATATATATATATTTGTTCTTATAATTGATCAAAAATAGAATTCATGTACCTTCTATATAAAGGTTTAAGAAAATATATATTTATTTTGCAGGAGTCAAGAACGCGAACCATTATTTCAATAAACCCGTGTTTGTTGTTGTGGATTAAAGTATTCAGATTAGGCAAAGAATTATATCTTTGTTAAGCCCTTAATTTCTCTTTGTCAATCTCCTTTCTCAAGTATAGGAAGACTAAATTTGTGACTCCCTACGCGTATGAATCATGCGCTCTAAAATTTCTATTAAATGAATGTAGTTTGTATAGACTCGTTGCCAAATAAAGGGGAGTATGATAGATAACACCGGGAGTTCAGGAGTACGATGATCTTTCGTTCCCTAATTAAAATATCAAGTTAAGTCGATTATAATTAACTTTCATATATAACGTGACTGCATTAAATAAGAACACCCGATTGAAAGCAATTGCATCACAAGTTGTTGAGCACAACAATGTTTGACCTAATTAGTCAACTCAACAAAATACTTGATATCCTATTACATGATACAAATCGATGACTATTCAAATTAGCCAATCTAAAAACTTTAATATTCACTAAAATCAGCTTATTAATCACCTTTATAATTTAAATAAAATTCGAACATAAAAGAGTCTTACATACACATAATTATTAGAACTCCACAAATCATCCTTGGAAAAGGATTTTTATTTCTATTATTGTCTTTACACCAAAAAAAAAATTGAAGATGGAAATAGAGCCACGCAATCCTATAAAAGATTTTTACATTACGGCCCAAGAAACCGCCAAATACGCGAACTCAAAACAACAACCGCCTCATCGTTTTTATTTTCCCTTTTTTCCTCCATTTTTTGTTATTACCAAAAAATCTCTTTCTATTAATTTTCATTTTCTTTTTGTTTGGTGCGAAAATATTATTCTTTACACAACAACTTACTCAAACTCTCCCAGTCTTCAACGTTTTCTTCTCCTTCACCATTATCTCCTTTCTCTCTCCTCTGGTACTTCTCTTTCTCTCTCTAGTTCTTCATTTTTCTTGAATTAATTCAATTGATTTTTCTTGAATTAATTCAATTGAGATTCTAATTTTGCAGGTCTTAAGGAGGAGATTTTGATGAGATAGTGCTGAATTCCGAGTAATTTTGGTGGAAATTAGTGAAATTAGGAAGGTGATTTTGTACTGAAGGTTTAACAATGGCGGCTTCAGCTTCTGCTGTTCTTGGCGGCGTTTCGAAACTTCAAATTCGTAATAATTTTGGGGATGATTTTAATATTAGTTCAAAACATGTTGTTTCCGTTGGAATTTCTAGGTCTTCTTCTTCAATTAACCCTAGTTGTTCTCGGTTGAGCCTTCGTCGTCCCGTTCTTCGCCTTTCTAAGTGCAGGTATACCTGTTTTTAGCTTTCTTGAAGTATATTGTTCATTTTACTACTATTAGGTTGTGGCAGTAGCATCTTTGAATACTTTTACTTATGCAAATTGAACTAGGAGTATAATCTCGTGTTACGTGACGTTTACTGGAATGATTTGTTGTCGGCGGAATATCAATGCGTTGTTTCTTGTTAGTTTTGATATTAATGCTACGGTGTATGTAATTCTTGTTAAGAAACCTGTAAATTCTTGTGTATGCGAGCATAAATTCAAAGATATAACTTATATAGTAATGAGGTTTGAAGGCAGTAAAATGTGTAGTGTAATATATTTCGGTTTGGAGAACTTAGTATCAATTACATGACATGCTTAAATAAATGTATAAGTGTATGTACAGACTATTCATAGCTGAAGAGTGAAGTTAGGGCACTGTGATTCAGAATCTGTTGTTCCTTTTCTCTATTGCATATCTATGATCTGTAACTTAGAGTTGGAATAGAAAAAGGTGATCTCCAAATTCCACCAATTAGATATAATATTAAACCAGGTAAAAAAGTAGCCTGCAAAGTGGACAACCAAAGGTTCTTGTGTTTGGCTTGTTTTTGTTATCCAAGATGTAGTCCTCCCTAGGTTATGTACTGAATATACGTGGCCTGAGAGTTGAGAGTCAGACAACAACTTTGTATTAGATACAACTTTTGGAAGAGATTGAGCAAAAATGAGTGCTTGTTGTGACAAAAAAATTTGCGGATGGGCTAGGTGAATAGTCCATGTCAATGTCAAATAATGCCCTCTCTTCTTTTCTCTTCTTTTTCGAAATCGGCTTCTATTTGTCCTTGTCTCTTTCTTCTTCCTTTTTTGTGTTTTGTGTGTGTTGGGGGTGGGGGTTAAATATCTTACACAGCTTTCTTATTCTGATGTTATTAATTGTCTCATTTTGAATATTGTGAACTCTTGACATTATAACATGCTCTTGGAGTCCTTTGCACTGTGTAAGTTACTAAGGTTGTGTATTAGTTCATTATTTCTGACATTATACCTCTTTCTTCACTATCATATGGATGTAAGGTGGTCCAATGATGGTCGAACTGTTGTATCTAGATCGGTTAAGATGAGTAATACTATGTTGAGGCAGAAAGGTTTCATTCTTATGGAGCAGAGGCCTTTGGCAACTTCAACCAGAGATCAAGTGTACCTATGCTGCAACCACACCCGTTGCAGAAGGGGGTCATATGTGAAGAGTTTTAGTTCAAGGTTTTCAACAGACAAATCAACGTTTCCATTGTCAAAGAATGTGCCTGACATTGCATGTGTAAGTAAGCTTCTTCTAACTACTTTTACTTGATTAAATGCTTGGGAAACCTGTCATCTAAAGCAATACTTGAGGCTGTTGAGTATATTTAATATATATTGCATGTATGTGGAATTGTGGTGGTATGTAATATGCACTATTTTTGTGCTGCACTTGTTTGGAACTGGTTATTTATATAATCACAGAATAAATTAATTGAAGGGATTCCAAAATGTTAATCAGAAATGTGCACAAGGACCGTGGTTTCTGTATGGATTGTTTCATATCAATAGATGCTATTTTGTAAATTCTGGAACTTCAGCTTGGATTTTAGGTTCAATCGGAAACTTGCACAAGGATCGTGCTTTCCGTATTAATAGTTTCATATGAACAGATTCTATTTTGCAACCTTGGATTTTGGGTGCCATTGAGTGCTCATTGCAAGACATCAACTCCAACTAACCATAACTCACACTAGTTATGACTTCAAATGCTTTAATGGTTTTTTATTTTATTTTTTATTATTCATATATTAAATATGCAAAACAAAAGATACCTTTATCCATGGAGGGACTCCCCCCCTCTTCCCCGCCGGGCGCGGACCTTCTTTTAGTAACTATCATCTCATTTTGAGGTCCTAAAATGCTGTCAGAAAATTGCTATTTGAATCAACCGTAAACCAAATCTAATTCCATCTTGTCTTGTACGGACTTCAGGTTTCTTGGCTTTATAACTGAATTGACTGTCATCCTCCCTAGAAAAGTTTTCCTGTTTTTGACCAAGTGCATAGAGTTTCCTCATGAAAGCACTACTTATGTTATGTGAGTTGAATTTTTTTTGATTGCTGACCTGTATATTTCTAGTTGATTCTTTAGTTGCATCAATTTTATCATAATTATAATTATTTGGTGAGTTTCTTTTGTTGCTTTCAACTTGTGGTAAATCTTATGTCACCGAACAATTGTCCAACTACAAGATTTGCAAGGGATCCAATCCTCAAGTAACATTTGAGAAATAAGCTCTATGTGCTGGTTAATACTGTGCCACGCAGGCAATTGCTGAAATGTGGTTTAATTTAAGGATATAATGTATGAAACTGTTCCTCATTGCGTGTAAAATTTGCGTATTTTTAGTTGAAGCAACATCATGTTCGATGCTCGGCTGTTGGTCCAGATGAACCACATGCAGTTAGCACAAATTGCTCAGAGGGAACACTGGAGAAACCAGGTTTGGAATTTCTGGATCCTGAAGTAAGAAGAGTGGAGGTAGAGGAAGCTTTGAATTCTGAACTTCCATCTCACCCCAAGCTATACCGAGGACAATTAAAAAATGGACTTCGCTACATAATTTTGCCCAATAAAGTTCCACCAAACAGGTATCTGTTACCTATATCATAAGCCCCCCTTTCCCAATTCATGTTTTTAAAATGCATGTCTTGCGGTGGGTTGTGGATAATCTTTAAAGTTACAATTCTGGATTGTATTTAATCAAATGGGGTGGTTGCTATTGCTTTCAAATGGGGATTTGGAAGAGGTGCTCAAGTGTGGCTCTAGGCCTAAGGCCTTCACATAGACTGGACTCTGGAGACAACATCTAAGTGCTAACACTCTTGCATGCATTTATAAAACTTTGCTTTGCTCAATTATGGTAGTAGGTGGCATAGCAAATAGGCAACTTACGACTTATTATTTAAAAGGTTCCATTATTGCTCCTTTTTCTTTTTTTTGGGGCAAGTTGCTTCTATAACAGTGATTATGGAAGCTTTTTTTTTTTTTGGGTGTGTGTGTGTGGCCTGAACAAACCTGATATGGGTTGTAGATGGAGTCCTGTCAATATTACAATTTACTAGTCATCTATTTCCACACACTTCGTCTTTTTCCCTTTAATGGCAGTTGTTCTAAGTTTGATGCTGGTGTAATGGGTCCCATCTTGTAGACTAAGAACACACCAGTGCTTAATGTTGAATCATGACAACACAATAAGCCTTAGCCCTGTTCTACTTTATAAACCTGCAGTTCTAATGTTATCATCCTGATTACAGGTTTGAAGCACATATGGAAGTTCACGTTGGGTCTATTGATGAGGAGGATGACGAGCAGGGGATTGCACATATGATAGAACATGTTGCATTTCTTGGAAGTAAGAAGCGTGAGAAGTTGCTTGGTACTGGAGCAAGGTCTAATGCTTACACAGACTTCCACCACACAGTCTTTCATATACATTCTCCAACTCATGCAAAGGTTTGTTGCTTTGGTCTCAGACATTGTTGCTTGATTGTGGCATGATAAAATGTAAGGGTTTTTCAGCTCTTGATCTGATTGATATCACAGATTTTATGCACTTTGATGCTTTCCCTGTAGAGGTATTTTTGTTTGACTGCATGCAATAACACAAATTTTATGCACTTTGGTGATTTCCCTGTAGAGGTATTCTTGTTTGGCTGCATGTAATTAGAGAAGCTGTCCAATTACGTGAGGAAATAAGCAAAGCTGTCCAATTACATGTGTAAAATAGAGGTGTCAAATTACATGCGGAAATTTATGTTTGTTTCGGGGTATTGCCAAGTTCAATGCTTATGCACCATTTCACATAGATTCATTAATACTTTCTGTAAATGTTCAAAGATAGCAAAATAAGTACCACCATCATTTTACCTCTGCTGAAATTTGCTGATTAGTTTCCTCCTATCCCGTTTCCTTTTACTGGCCTAGGTTCTGACTTTGGGTGTGGTTCAGATTTAACACACTTAAGAGTTTTTTTTGCCTATATTATTAGGCGTAGCTGAATTTTTATGGAGTTCTGCTGTAATAATGGCGGCAAACTTTTGTTGGTGTGTGGCAAGAGTAAGTACATGTCTATACAGTTAGCCTTATTAAGTGCCTCCAACTTGGAGGGTGTGTGAGTGTGTGACAAAAATCACATTGCAATAACCTAGTGACTATTTTAAGTGATTGGTTAAGAGCATATTCAGTTAGACTGGCGTTTCCATGAGCACACTGGGTTACGCTACCTTATTAAATTGCTAAATTATCAAACACTTACCACATATGCTATATGCTCATTGCTATTGGCCAAATCTGGCCCCTATTACATTAATATGCACATATGTATACACACTAACTATATGTTTGTGGTGTTTGTTAGGACTCTGATGGCGATTTACTCCCTTTTGTACTTGATGCTTTAAACGAGGTAAATTATTGGCATTATGGCACATTTGCCTACATTTATAATGTTTTTTTTTCCCCTTCAAGTGTTCTTATTGATAGATTAAGTAAGGTATGATGTCTTTCATGCAGATAGCTTTCCACCCTAAATTTCTTGCATCAAGGGTTGAAAAGGAAAGGCGTGCAATATTGTCTGAACTCCAGATGATGAATACTATAGAATATCGTGTTGATTGCCAGGTGTGTTAAGTGTGGTGCCTTATGCTTAGATGCTTTTTGTTTGTATGTGCTGGTAGTTCTTTTTAAATTCTTGAGTGTAATTTCATTTCATTTTATCCAGCTTCTACAACATTTGCATTCTGAGAACAAATTGAGCAGAAGGTTTCCTATAGGTTTAGAGGAGCAGATCAAGAAGTGGGATGTTGATAAAATTAAAAAATTCCATGAGCGCTGGTATTTTCCAGCAAACGCTACTTTGTATATTGTTGGGGATATCGATAACATCTCGAAAACAATTTACCAAATTGAGGTGAGAGGGTAACATCTCTTGTGTTTTTGTTTCTCTTTCAGACTATGGGTTTCATGTCACTCTGTGATTAAAATGTAGGCTGTATTTAGCCAGACTGGCTTGGAGAATGAGACAGAGGCTTCCCCACCTCCAACGCCTAATGCATTTGGTGCGATGGCTAGTTTCCTAGTGCCTAAGCTCTCAGTTGGCCTTGGAGGAGCTTCTCAAGATAAGTCATCAAGTTCTGATCAGCCAATAATTACTAAAAAGGAAAGACATGCAGTACGTCCTCCTGTCCAGCACAATTGGTCTCTACCTGGAAGCGGTTGCGTATCTGATCCTCCTCAGATATTTCAACACGAGTTACTTCAGAATTTTTCATTTAATATGTTTTGCAAGGTATTGAAAACATATTGTCTGCCAATTAATGTTTTAAGACTAATGTGAATTGCCTGTGTGCTTCTTTCTGAGTACCTTGCCTTTATGGTTCTTTCTATGTTCCTTTTATATCATATAATATCCTTCAGCAGTCTGATAACTAATGCCTTGGCATTAAACTCAAACTGTTCCACCCAGTTGGTAATTGATAACAGCACATGTGTCTGAACGATAGACTTAGTACCTATCTCCATAGCCGCTGGAGTCTCTTGGCATAAAGGTCAAAGCTGAACCAGCAATTATTTCATATCTTGTTCAAATCTCTAGAGAGTGAAGAGTGGGAGGGAAATTTTAATATGTTAGAATAATATGAACATTAGTTTGAACTTAACTTTATTCATTAGACCTTATTAATGGGCTAGGTAAACCAATGGTGTAGGGTTAATTGGACAGGCCTTCAATGGAAAAGGCTTTTAGTTGTCAGGGTCAATAGCCCAATACTTTTGTATAAGATAATAGTTATGATATATATTTTTTTTAAATTTACCTGTATAGTTTCATATGCACTACTTCACTAGTACTTTTATCTGTCTCATTACTCAATTTCCTTGCTTGTTAATTTTTCCGCCCATTATTAACATGCAAACTGTTCTAATATAACCCATTTTGACTCTTTACAAGTTGACCTGTTGTTGACTTGCACCGACACTGATCCAACTCTACTTGAGGTCTATTCTACATCACCTTAAAGTTGGCAAATGTGATTGCTTTTTGCTAAGAATTTGTTGAGGTGGTGTTTGCTTAATTATGGAGAATAGACCAACTTTTTATTTTATATAATTTATTAAGCTGCATTTTTGCGCTTTCAGTCGTCTTTTTTGGATGAAAAATGGAAAGCTTATTTGAATGAAAAACTTTTGTTAGCTTCTAATACCTATTTCCAGACTTCCTATTTTTTCTCACTTACACACTATTGTTATGTTGCAGGTTCCCGTGAATAAAGTTCAGACGTATGGCGATTTACGAAATGTACTGATGAAGAGGATCGTTCTTTCTGCCTTGCATTTCAGGATTAACACTCGATACAAGGTGCATTAATCTAAATATTCTGCTGTTTCACTGTTTGATGTCTCACTCTTATGAATCAATTCCTGTGGTTTTAATGTTGTCATTTGCTGAGAATTTTTTTTTTATATTTGAAAATTTTGTGCTATTATGACTGTGCTACAAAAAGATGCGTGTGAGCTCTTTAATCTTTATGGTACCGATTCAGTGCATTTGCAGTGCTCTTTGACTTCATCATTACCGCATAGGGTGCCACATTAAACTCTAGGCGGAGCAAATGAGCAATGCGTCTTTGATCAAGTTTCTAGTGCTTCAAAGTTTATGGAATTGTTTTAGAGTTAGAAAGGATTTGATTTGTTACTGGTTATGTCAAATGTATTCTTTACTTTAAAATTGAAATCAACCTTTTGCTTATGCGTTTTGTACTATACTAATCTTTGGGTTTTGTCATTTTTTTTTTGTTTTGCTTTGTTTTTCTGACTGTATCTAGTCAATGTCCTTTCAGATTATTCTTGGCTATTGTTTGTACATTAGTGTAGCCTTTGGAAAGGTTGCTTTTGGCTTTTCATTACTTTGTTTCTCCCCTCATATTATCATTGGAAATGTACAGAGTTCGAATCCCCCTTTCACCGCAATTGAATTGGACCACAGTGATTCTGGAAGAGAAGGTTGCACTGTAACTACTCTTACAGTTACTGCAGAACCTAAAAATTGGCAAAATGCAATCAAAGTTGCAGTTCAGGAGGTTTGAGTTCTGTTATTCAAGTTTGACTGTGCAACCATATTCTTCAAAATAATTTCAAGTTGTGGATCAGTAGTATTTTCATTCTGGTTGCAGGTCCGAAGGCTTAAGGAATTTGGTGTGACTAAGGGTGAATTAGTTCGCTATAGGGATGCTTTGTTGAAAGACAGTGAACATTTGGCTGCAATGATTGATAATGTGCCATCTGTGGACAATCTGGATTTTATTATGGAAAGTGATGCATTAGGACACAAAGTGATGGACCAACTACAAGGTCATGAGTGTTTGGTTGGTGTTGCTGGAACAATTACCCTTGAAGAGGTATCCTTACGTTTTATCTCCTAATTCGCTAATCCCCCTTCAAATTACAAACTGAATTGTGCAAATTAATACGTGGCACACTTTAACAGCAGTTTAACAAAATTAAGCAATGTCTTTTATACCCAATTTGTTTCTGATCTGCTGGTCCTTTATGTTTATTTCCATGCACTTGTCAATATTGATACATGAGGAATGTAGTTGAGTTGTATTGAGTTGGATAACTTTACAAATGATGAACTTTGCGAGAAATCTCACAGGGTTGTAAGTTGGCCATCTTGGGAATGAATAACAAATAATGAATAGCAAATGGATTTTTGGTTTACTGGATTTCAAATTGTGCTTATGGGATTAAGGCTTTGATTGATTGATTGATTAATTTTCAAATTGTGGGGCAGTTGGAACCTATAAGGTAGGGTAGGTGTTGAAGAATGGTGCAGAGCCTCCTTTATTTCGGGCCATATAAAATTTTCTTCCGTACTTTCATTTTGGGTTGTATACTTAAATATTTTTTTCATATCAATCCCTTTTCCTTTTCCATCCTAATTTGTTCTCTTACTCTTCATCTCGCTTATCTATATTATCATTATATTTTTTTATTTAACTACTCTTAGATTTCATGCCCAAGCCACATGTGAAAATAGTTTGGGGAAGGTGGGAGGTTATTGTCACAAATGGGGAAAAATTGATAGAGGTCGCTAAATGAGAAACAAAGGAGCCATCCTTTGACATCATTGTCAGGACTTGTCCTTTTTGTGTGTGTGTGTGTGGGGGGGGGGGGGTGGCTGGGCGCCTCACAGTCACAGGTATAGCCTCTAGAGCAGGTACGAGGCATGTACCTCATTGAAGTGACACACAGCTAATCAAAATTAAATATTTTGATGGATAAACGGCAGTTATTGAGCACTTTGGGTGTGCCTCCCCTGCTTCCTTTTTAAATCACCTTTCATATCCCAATGAAGCGTTGGATCCTTATCTCTTGACCTTCATTGCCTAGGCACTCTTTTCTATACACTGTTACTTTTAGGCCGTACAGCTACTGTCAAAGCAGGTGACCTTGGATTTGGTAATCCTTGAGGCTCAATTCTTATTTGAAATTCGTGAATTAAGCTTATAGGCTTATAAAGCCTATCGTTATCTTGCGATAGTGAGTTACAGCTGTTGGATTTGGTTTACCTGTATAATGGTGATGTCCCTGAAAAACTGCAACAGGTAAGGAACTCTTTATCTTATCTTTTTATCATGTGACTTTGGGACAGCCCTGTCAAATAGCCTCTGAAATGGACTCGCAAATAAGCATGCGAATAAGGGGACCTCAGGAACATCTTATAAAACTCCATTTGATGTATGGGTTTGCTGTGGCTGATCTTGGATTCTTTAGTTGCATATGTGTAATTAAATGAACTATCTAAAAGACCAAAGTCCAAATTGACTGCCTATTGTTATGGTTTTGCCTTATATATTTGGTTACATAATTCAAATTGACATCTAGTTGAAACGGAAAATTTCAACATTAAAATAATAGCAAGTGTATTACTATTAGTATAGTAAGTAAAATAATATGTGATTCAAATTTGACTTACAAATTATACTGATTTTTGTCCATGGATGTGGCTTTTAGTTGAATTTCATCTGAATGCATTATGCGTCTCAGGGTTCCAACTGTATTTTATAAAAGTTTCTGAATATCCTGAGGTCTAACTTTTGAAGTTATATCTTATATGCAACTCTTGTTCCTAGAGTGTTGTTGCTTTCGCTGTGGGTATGCAGTATTAGTTCTTTCCCATAGCCGTGGAGGGGTACTTCATGATTAGATGTTATGTTTTTTTTTTTTTTTTGGTCTATTCTGCAAGCATGTTTAAAAGAAGTGTCTAGAAGAAGGTATGGTATTCCAGTATATCTGTATCTCAACAAAAATTGAGGGATGGTTGGAGTAATATTGTAAGATTATGCCAGTTCTGTGGGTGCTTGTTAATTCTTTTGCTTCATTTAATAAGGAGATGGTTCAGTTACACAACATGAGGCTTTTATCCTATCCTTTGATATTTCCAAGATTTTGTAATAAATTTAAGACCTCCATAGACTAATTTGTGCTGTTGTTTTTAGGTCAATTCAATTGGTGCTGAAGTGCTGGAATTTATTGCTGATTTTGGAAAACCAACTGCCCCTGCTCCTGCAGCAATTGTAGCTTGTGTTCCTAAAAAAGTGCATATTGATGGAGTTGGTGAAACTGAATTTAAGATATCACCAAGTGAAGTATCTGAAGCTATAAAATCAGGATTGAAGGAACCCATTGAGGCAGAACCAGAGGTGCAATCCTTAAAACCATATTTCGTTTTTTTTGTAACTCAACATGTGATGTCTATAAATTAAATTGCTATCTTGATTCAATTGTTGTTTCTGTATTTTTTTTTATTGTATTTTTTATTTATTTATTTATTTTTCTTTTTTTCCCAGCTTGAGGTGCCAAAAGATCTCATAACTTCTTCACAGTTGCAAGAATTAAAATTGCTACGCAACCCATCATTTGCACCATTGGACGCAGCAGATAGCACTAAATTATATGACAGAGAGACAGGAATCACTCAGCGCCGTCTTTTAAACGGTATTCCTGTAAATTACAAGGTATAACTTTGCCATGTCATGATTCATTTTGAGCATGATTCTGCCAAGCACAGACTTTTGTATAGCATTTGTGTAATCTCCAAGACACTACAAGCATCTTGATATAATGGGCCTTTTAGGTATACGGCTTTTGTAGGTCATTTGGATGTGTACATCAGTACATGAGATCTAGACTCCATATTACATAGGTTTTGTTAATGTTGCCTTTTCGTTGGCCTGGACATTCCCAAATTACTCAATTTGGAAGATGCAAGTAGTTCTGAATTTCTGTCTGTTTGTAATGTTATCCTGTCTTCTTGATGCACTTTTACTTGTGTAGATTTGATCAAATATAATTTCTTATAGAAAAATATATTGCCTTAAAGAAAGCAGGTTTCTTTGTATGACAGTTTTTTTCCATAGCATCTCGTAGACACTATATAGTGAACCGTGCTCCTTTTTCAAATTCTTGAAGCTCCAAAGAATTGGCTTACCTTCTTGAGAATAGGGAAACTTCTGGTTGCCTAGTGTCATACTCATTCTAAAGTACAGGTTATTAGGATTTTTTATCACCTGCTTGAAATGTTAGGAAAATAATATATAGAAATGAAAAAGAAATATCAGAATGGAAGAATAAAATTAAATAGAACAATAGTTGCATTCTCTAAGGGAACTCATAATTTCAAGTTGTTTAGTGAGAGAGGAGTTTGCATGCTTTAATTTCTTTTCTCATCTTCGCATTACCCTGCTTTCGCTCTGTTTGATTGATAGCCTTTTGCATTTGCTGATGTTGTTTTTACTTTCTCACTTACATGTGCTTGAATTCAATGTCATTGCAGATCTCCAGACATGAAAGCCAGAGTGGTGTCATGCGGCTCATAGTTGGTGGTGGACGGGCCATGGAAAGCTCAGATGAAAAGGGGTCTGTTGTTGTTGGTGTTCGGACTCTCAGTGAGGGTGGCCGTGTTGGCAACTTCTCTAGAGAGCAGGTAGTGTCCATCTATCTTTGGTTCAGTTTAATCCTTGTAAGACATTGATATTTCTGGGTATTGCATGTTCGCTGTGGTTTTATGTTGCTTATACTTTGCTAGTAAACTTTGCTGTCTAATATTCCTCTTAAATCTGAATAAGTAGGGGATATGTATTGTAGTAAGACAGAAAAATATGCACTTTTAGCCCCACTTCTTTTACAAGAACTTCAAAATTTTCAGTTAACCTTTAGTTATTGACTATTGTATCAATCAAGCATTTTAGGGGGATTTTTAGGCCATATTAAATTGTCCCATTAACATTGCTTCATCAATAAGAATGTTATCTAATGTTTACAATCTTGTGGCAGGTAGAGCTCTTCTGTGTGAATCATCTGATAAATTGCTCTCTGGAATCTACTGAGGAGTTTATATGCATGGAATTCCGTTTTACATTGAGAGACAATGGAATGCGTGCTGCCTTCCAGTTGCTACACATGGTTCTTGAGGTACTTGTTATAGTTCTTGCTTTTCCAATCAATTGGCTTGTTCTATGTAGTTTATTGCCTGGTTTAAAGGTTGCTTTTCTGGGAGCATTTAACTTGCTTTGAAAATGAATGATTTAGTTCATCTATTCTTGATTGATTTGGGAAATGCTGTGTTTTTCTAGAATTATTCAGGCCTTGTTGTGAGCTGGATCATACTGGTATGGTGGTGGTTGTGCTGTAGGTGGCTTTTCCTTTAGTTGTCTATCCACTGGCCTGATTCGACCAGTCTTGCTTTCATGACTAGTTATCTCCAAGCCATTTGGTTGTCAAAAACGTAGGATGAATTATTGGTAGCAACCAGTTCTATTGGAGATAGTAGCATTTGACCAATCTATAGAATGAGGAATAGCTCTTTATTTTTTATTATTAATTAAAGTGTAAAATTCAAGGTATTGTACTTTGTATGTCATGTTGATTATTCTTCTAAGTAACCTGCCTTAGTAAAATTCCAATATTTAACTAGGTTCCTAAGTAAGATGCAATGTGGCTAGGAATCAGACAGGGCTGGATGAAGGCTATACTCTATTGCCTATAGATCCAGCTCTTAGCAGTTAAAGCCAGAAGAAAAGGCCTAGTATCCAGTAGATAAACTTTGTTACTAGAAATCTGCCTGCCAACTCAGTCATTAGGCTGCTATACTGCTTCTGATTTCTACAATGCCACTCATTTTTCTGTCACTGTTAATAACCTTGTTGACATGCAGCATAGCGTCTGGCTGGATGATGCGTTTGATAGAGCAAGACAGTTATACATGTCTTATTATCGGTCAATTCCTAAAAGTTTGGAGCGTTCGACAGCACATAAACTTATGATAGCAATGTTGAATGGAGATGAACGGTTTGTTGAGCCTACACCAGAATCATTGCAGAATTTAACATTACAGTCAGTGAAAGAGGCTGTAATGAATCAGTTTGTTGGTGATAATATGGAGGTAACCTCTCTCTTGGCATAAAATCTGAGTACAAAGTGTCTGAAACATTCTTAAAAGTGTGCCCTTTTCCCTCAAATAATCAGGTCAGTATTGTTGGAGACTTCTCAGAAGAAGAGATTGAATCTTGTATTCTTGATTACCTTGGTACGGTTAAAGCTACTCATGAATTTGAGAAGAAGATTTGTGATGCTATTATTTTTCGTCCACCATCCGATATGCAATTTCAGCAGGTTAGATAAAATCTGTCAATTTTGATAAACTTGTACCCCGGTTTTAAGACAGTAGTGCTGCAATCAAAGTTTTTCTTGTTTGTTTCGAAGTTTGGTGTAGTCGTACATGCATTATCCTTAACAATAGATTGTCTTGGTCACTGAACTGAATTTCTATCATATTTGCAGGTTTACATAAAAGACACAGATGAAAGAGCTTGTGCCTATATTGCTGGTCCTGCACCAAATAGATGGGGCATCACAGTTGATAATGTTGATCTTTTTGAAAACCTGGGTAAGTCCTTTTTTGTTGGTCTTTGTGCTTAAGTGTTGACTTTGTTTCCTGTCATTCACTTGGTTGGAATCTACAATGGCAAGAACTCTGTTACAATTCTTACAAAGATGTTTAATGGGTGCTCTAATTAGTTCTATATTGCTCTTAATAGCTTTTACCTGTAGTCTATCCTGAAACACTGTTGAATCTTTGATTTCTGTAACCAGCACTGTTTTACCTTTTCATGATTCTAACCTGTCAACTACTCTCTTCGTCTCTGATTAGTTTTGATACTTATATAAGTATCAAAACTTCTCTTTGATCTGTGATTTCTGTAACCCCCTCTGTTTTACCTTTTCATGATTCATAACCTGTCAATCACTCTCTTCATCTCTGATTAGCTTTGTTACTATCATGGCTTATTGTTTTATGTGATTATTTGTTTGATTATCAATTGTAATATTATTGAATAATTTGATGTGAAAGGACATAGTAGGGTAATATGTTATCAAATAATAGATGTCGTAGGAGTTAGTGACTTTTTAGTAGCAGGAATAGAAATGTTTTTAAATAAACTAGGGATTTTTGTGTCTTCCCTAAAATAGAAAGAAGTAAAAACTCATCTGGGAAAGAGGAAGTAATATAGTTTTGACCTACAATCTCATAATCGTCAAGTATGGATCTTGTCATTTGACTGGTCAACTGTCAAATGAGTGGTACGTAGCCATCAGCATCAACATTTCTCCAATGCCTCTAAAGAAGGTCATGCCTTAGCCCTTAAGTGGTCTCTCTCTCTCTCTCTCTCTCTCTCTCTGGGGGTGGGGATATTGGATATTGAACATACACAGCCTTATCCCTGCTCTTACTTGATCCTGAATTTCATATGTAAGAACTGTTTACACTCTACAGTAAATTGGAAACGTAGATAGTTTAACGTTCCATTTTCTAGTTGTAAATGTTTTGACTCCAGTGGAAACAAGCGTAGTGTAGATCGAAGTAGTTGGTATTGATTTTGTATTTGATATACCAGTATAGATTTTATAGCTGCCCTTTGAGATGGTGTCAATTTCTACATGGCGATCATCAAATGGAACTTAACTATATGGTGCATTTTCTGCTCTGGTCACCTTGAAATGTTAAGAGCCATGAATTGATTTTTTTATTGAAGATTCGTGCAAATTTTACTTTGGAATTATGAAAGTTTGTCCTGATGTGTACATCTTTCTTGGTTGACTATCATTTTTGTCCTTTCGATAAATATCTATATTACTTACTCAGAGAGGTTTTTTATATCATCCTTGACCTGCTTGTAGGCGAGCTATCAAAATCTGAGACATTGCCATCTGACAACTCCAATGATGTAAAGGAGCTGCAGAGCAAAATGCGGGACCATCCACTCTTCTTTGGCATAACAATGGGGCTGCTAGCAGAGATTATAAATTCCAGGTAACTTTCTGGATAGGATCTTCAATCATTGCTCATAAGATAGTATGTTTGTCTTTCTGGCTAAAGTTAACATTAGCTGTTGCAGATGTTAGTTTATCGTGATTGCTTTGGCTCATATACTTTGTCTGTAATAATTCTTCTGAAAGTGGGGCTAATTGATGTTTCTCAGCCGCTTGCTAGAAGACACTTATTTGCTGTAGCTATTGCTATAAATAAAGTTTGGTTTTGTAAAATCTGCTGAGAGCTAGATGCTTTACCAAGAGTCAATCTAATCGCAGCCACCTCCGCCTTAGGAACAGGGGGCTGGGATTATGTTATTTTTATATTTTATATTAATATCAGTATGGCTATGCTGCTCTGCAGACCCTCCATACCTTGCACTAGGTGCACACCACGTGAGGACAAGGCCAATTTCTGGCTCCCTGATTTCCTTCTCACTCTTCTGGTGTTATTTATTTATTCATTTTTTTTTTTTTTTTGGGAGGGGGGGGGGGTTAAGGGGTTTCTGTAGTTTTGAGTGCACAACTCTAATTTGCATCACCATCATTTTGAGCGTTTGGTTACCTTTTACAGGCTTTTCACAACAGTAAGGGATTCTCTGGGTTTGACATACGACGTGTCTTTCGAATTGAATTTATTTGATAGGCTAAATTTCGGGTGGTATGTGATCTCTGTGACATCAACTCCTGGAAAGGTGTGGACTTAATTCAGACAATGCATCCTTTTTCATAGAGGCTTTTTTTTGGACTTCTTTAATAAAACATATTTTCAGGTACATAAAGCTGTTGACGCTTGCAAGAATGTGCTCAGGGGGTTGCATAGCAACAGAATAGCTCCAAGGGAGCTGGACAGGGTTAGTATTTTTGCAAACTTGATGTTAACTTGAATTTTTTTTTTGGAATTTTCTTTTCATTGGGTTGGGGTTGTATCAAAGAAAGCAGGCAGAGATGTACAATGGAAAATTAGTGAGGGAAAGGGCTGGTCCCTAAAGTATATTCAATTATTTGTCTTCAGTTTATAATAATTACACTGGGATCATTTTTCGTTTTGTTGCAAGCCATAATTCTCATTCAGATAGTTTCATTAATTCCATTGAAACACTCTCAGATGATGTTTCCACCACCACTATCATTGCCATTGATTACTTCTGATTATAGATGTATAAAGCTAGATTCTGTTTTATGTATCAAATTAGTGGCTAATAACTAATAAATAATCAAATACATGAAATAGTTGGAAAAAGGTGTTCGGCTGCATTCTCAGAGTAGAAGGGGTAAAAGAATGTTGTCTTTTTGTCCCATTATTCCCTTTCATTTGCTTATGTGCGTCTGTGGGTCATGTCTGTTCCGCTGATGTGTCTTTGTTGGTATTGGACTGCTGCCGTTGGCCTTATTATCAATGTCTACTTAAATCCATATAATGAACTTGATTTACAGGCAAAGAGGACCTTATTGATGAAACATGAAGCTGAGATCAAATCAAATGCGTACTGGCTTGGGTTGTTGGCTCATTTGCAAGCATCTTCTGTCCCAAGGAAGGTAAAATGCCTATACTTACCATTCTGCATCCCTCCACTTCAGTGTATAGAGTAATTTGTTTTTGTTTCCTTATGCTGGTCCCTTGAAAATCTGATATAACTTGATATCTTCTGTTTCCCTCCCATCTGATATACATTCAGGGCTTATCATGCATAAAAGATCTGACCTCCCTCTACGAGGCTGCCACTATAGAGGATGTATATGTTGCCTACGAGCAATTGAAGGTGGATGAGAATTCCTTGTATTCATGTATTGGTATTGCTGGAGCACAGGCTGGAGAAGAAATTTCAGGTGGATAATACTTTATTTTTATTTTTAATTTAATGATCTATCTTCTTGATGAGTGGAAAAAGGGAGGGGGGGGGGGGGGGGGCGGGGGTGAGTGGGTGTAGTTGTCAGGAATGTTAATAATCTGTTGACATCCATGATATTAAAGGCTGTCAACGCAAACATAGAAATTATTGTTGTCATTGATCTATGTAAATATGCTATCTCTCTTATTATAATGATTGGTTTGGTGTAGTTTTGATAACTCATTAAGAATTTTTTAAATACATAGATGCAGCACCTTTATTAAATGATGAAGAGTCGGTTGGAGGGCTTCCAGGAGGTTTGCCTATCGGGGGGCGTGGGCTATCAACGATGACACGGCCAACTACATGAAGCCAGTCAATTAGTTGATTTGAGCTATAAAAGGTCTGTTGGCCCTACTTTGGTATAGGTACTTTTCTGGCCTTCTTATCAATTATATGCAAACTGGTTTACATACCTTTATGATTTTCTCCACACCTTGTTTTCCAGTCATATATTCAAATTACCTATCTCCCTGTTGTGAATTTGCTACTTGACTGTTTTCCAGTTACATTTGAATTGACTGAGTGAACTTTCCACTCAGTGCATTCAGTAACTTGTGGCTTTCTGCTATGTGGTTGTGGCCTTTTGGATCATTTAAAACAAAATGACCTTTAATTGTTTTTCTCTTTAGTTTTTTGCCCCTGGAGAATTTTTGAGAGGATCTCTATTTGATGCTCGCATTGAACTGTAGATTATGTCAATCTTTAATTTTTTGTCGTGGCTGAATGACATGCTTGATCGCTGGGAAGTGTTATGGTGGCAGAGCTGAGCCTTAAATTTTTATTTTTTACGATTTACCCATATACTCTTAGTATGTTTTTGTTCACTTGGGGGGTGTTAATGTGTTGTATACTCTTGAGAAAAAATATCAGGGAAAACACTGGTATTTCATATCTGACCATGTATATTATTTTGATACGTGCATAGCCAAACTATTATGTTGATACATGCATAGCTCTAATACTTCTTAATATGTATGCCAGGTTAAATGGTGTTCTATCAAGTGGATAATTGCATATCTACTGATTGCTGTCAAAGGATCGGTTGCTCACTCAAAATTAACTTCAATGGGAACCATTTGAAGGAGACAGACATTCATGGTGCCTAAGTGCAATTGAACCAATATTGTCGGACTGGCTCCAATTAACTTTCCTCGAACTCTCCAATAAAAATATACAAGAATTTGAAGGAACTAGATTGTTTAGTTGATCATACAGTAGGCTTTTCATTAGGTACTATAGTCAACAGTACAACCCCTTGTAATGTTTGTAATTTTTTGTATTAATTGTCCCCTGATTATTTTTTGTTAGTAATGTCTCCAAGAATTGGGCCAAAGAATAATCATAATAGAAACATTCATGTAATGATTTTTTCTTGTGTATATTCAACATGATTTTTCCTCGACCAGTTGCCCTTTGTCATTTGCAGGATTTTTTTTTTACCTTTCATGGCAGGTGTGGTAATGCGTTTGTTCCTTCTCCGGCGCATTGTATTTGAAAGTTTTGCAATCTTCTGTTCAAATGCAGCCACCCAACTCCACCATATACAACGTTTATTTTACCCCGAAGTGTGGTGGGAAAGGGCAAATGACGGGAATAGGGAGGATATTGACATCAGGTCTTGTGGTTGTCCAAGGGAATGTGAAAATGACTATATTACAAGGAATATTACGTCTTTTCAGTTGTTCAATACGCCCCACTACCACGAGACTAGATATTTACTAGACCTGGTAAACATGTCGTGTTCGTTTTCGTGTCGGAAATTAAACGGTTGGGGAAGGTCAATGCTAACCCGACCCATTTAATAAACGTGTCGTGTTTTGTTTGACCCTATTAATTAATCGCGTCGAAAACCTTTAACTAGACCCACTTTTTTCGTGTTTGATTCGTATCGTGTTGTCGTGTTGAATTGAAAAATATTGGTCTTATTCAATATATTTATCAATAATTCCATAAATTATTGGGTTTTTATATTAGGTGGGTTGGGTCGTATTAGTTTCGTGTTGAGAAGCTCAACACTAACCCAATTTGTTTAATTAAATGTGTCGTGTCGACCCGTTTAATTAAACGTGTCGAAAACCCTTGACACTAACCTATTTTTCCCAGGTTCGTGTCGTGTTGTCGTGTCAATTTTTGTCAGCTCTAATATTTACCTAGCTTATCGGTAAGGCTTTGTCTTTCAACTGTGGAGTTGTTTATGATCAAATAAAGTCTCAGTTGCAGAGAGCGATTTGTGACAGCGCTTCTTCAAGTCCTTTGCTCAACTAACGGCTGTCGGCTGTAGCCTATGAAGTAGAAAAGTTATGCTTCGATAATTCAACACATGCAACTTCTATACCATCTCTGCATTCTCCAAATAAGCTTTAAGATACCGGCAAATTATGAACCAAATATTACAAGTAAAAACCTTAAATATATAGGGACTTTCATAAAATTTTCTTTTTTTTTGTAGCTGCCAAAGTGTGTTGGAACTTTTCAAGAAGTGATTCCGTTACTACTAAAATTTACACCTTCGAAACAAAACTAATTTTGCCTTCTTGATGAATAGCTAAAACACATCTAAAACGAAATTATACATAGCCGATCACTTTTGTAAGTACACTTCTCTTTATCTGAAAAGTAGCCAGGGAAAAATGGATAACACATTACATTGGTCAAAAATTCTGTAATCAGAAAAAAAAAAAGCAGGGGTAGATAGAATAAATGGTAATATACGAGTATAGCACCCAGATCAATTAACAAAATGCAATTACCCATTTTGGCTTGCAAGATTTGTCTTACTGAACAAATTACTCTCTCCTTTCTGAGGGAGAGCATTTCAAAGCTACATATATGGTCAACGCAGATCCCTTGTGAAGCGGAAAATTTGTCTTACTGAACAAATTACTTCTACTTTCTGAGGGAGAGCAGTTCAAAGCTACGGATATGATCATCACGGATCCCTCGTGAAGCAGAAGCTCGTGTTCGTGAAGTTGGCCTAGACTCTATTCCCTGGTGAAGCCTCTGTACATTTGAGGAATGGCGGTGGGTCCCGTTAGAAGCAAGTCGACCTGCACGATTCTCCCCAAGGTCACTAGAGGAGGTTGGTCTATTACTTGTGACAGCAGTGGCTCTTCGAGTAGTGCTGCTAACTCGGGAAATGTTTATCTTCTCAGAATCTCTTTGCTAAGATTTGTAACATCAATGTTAGAATATTAAAGAAACAATGATTTTGCAGCATGGAGGAAGATGTTCATCACAGAATAAAATGAAATCTTCTATGTGACAAGGTCTGTTGTAGTAAATTGTACTTGAAAATAAAACCTGTAAGTCTGCAACAGTACTTTGTATCTACCACAAATGGAGCAGAGTGGATATAATTGGAAGGTTGCATGAACAAGAAAGGTTAGGAAATCAGGTCTATTAAGAAGGAAGCTAGGAAACCATGAGAACTCTATACATCACCAAGAAAGGCCAGAATAATTTTCAAGTAGCTTAAAAGAGGCCAAAAATAAATAAGTAATTAATAAGCAAAAAAAGTTTGAATAAAAAATAACAGTGTCATATTGCCAGCAATTAGTATTGAATATAAACCAATGATTACATGTAAAAGAGTTACTAGTGATTTACCATGTCTCGGGATGTAGCTACATCTTGTGAGCTTCTTTGCTTGGACTGATCACCAGAACCTATAGTATTTCGGCGGGAAATGGCTTCTACTGCACCACTAAGTCTATCACGAAGCTCACGACCCACTAAACGACATATTATGAGCTGAGTATCAGCAATCAAAATATAAAGGAGAAGGATGGCTAAATACCAGTCTGCCAAAATTACTACGATTAATAATTCAGTCAAGTTTTCAA
This sequence comes from Chenopodium quinoa, assembly GCF_001683475.1. Lineage (NCBI taxonomy): Eukaryota > Viridiplantae > Streptophyta > Magnoliopsida > Caryophyllales > Amaranthaceae > Chenopodium > Chenopodium quinoa. The sequence goes on along the minus strand of NW_018743212.1, from coordinate 1,996,956 downwards.
AAAAAAAAAAAAAAAAATCAGTCAACATTCTTTGTGTGACATCTGTTGAGATTGTCATCTCTCCCCATTTAATTTATTGATTTCTTGTCATTCATTATATATATTTCCATTAACTTCACATTCTTGATAATGACTTGACTGAGGATAAAGGACATAATTTTTCATTTTTTTTTCCTTAAAATGTCTGTAAAAAGTTGACATACTATATGCTAAATAATAATGTTGCCTCCATAAGAACGGGACAGCAGAGAGCACAAACCTGAGGGCCTTTCTGGCCTTTCCACAGATGGTCCTGCATTTAAAGCTGGCTTAGGACCAGGATACTGGAAAACACAAACAGTTAGGTACAAACCAAAAAAAAAAAGAAAAAGGCAGAGAACAATTGCCCAAAATAAACATTAAAAAAAACTGACCCGTGTTCTAGAGCTGCCACCAATTTGGGGATACTTCATTATAGTCCAGTCAAATACATAATCGAACTGATAACCTAAGAAAAGGTCACGATTAATGTCTCATTTATACTCATGTGTTGCTTGTAAGATATAATTCTCAACAAATGATAGAATAAATAGCAAAGAGAGAATAAACACTCCAGATGAATGAACATAATCAAATCTAAAAAATAATTTTCATAAGATACAAATAAAATTTTGTTGGAACACATTTACCTTCTCGAATAAATAGGTCCCTAAAAAGCCTCTTTAAGTACGCATAATCAGGCTTATCTTCAAAGCGTAACGACCTGCAGTAGTGGAAATATGATACAAATTCTGAAGGATATGATTTGCAAAGCACCTGTTGAATACATGTCCCAGTTAGAAGTGCTTAATTATGTAACCAAAAAAATAAAATTAAAAGTGCTTAATTATCTCCAGTTTCCGAATAATAGTAATGCAAAGTGTGAAATTAATGGAAATATATATAATGAATAACAAGCAATCCAGATATAAAATGAAGAGAAGTGACAATCATAACAGATTTCACACCCGACAGGCATCAGGTTTAGAAAACACTTGAAGGTATAACCGTATAAGGGAGAAGTTTCTAATATCAAGGGCTCTAAGAGAAGTAAAAATTCTTCATACCAAAATTTAAAATTTAAAGAAAAGGAAAATGAGTTTAAGAAATTCCACAGTACCTCTATGGGAGTCATCATCTTCTTTTCACTGATTTTATCATATTTCTGCTTTTTAGTGTTCGCTTTTAGCCCTTGCCATGGAAGACTGACACAGATAAAACACACAAGGGCAACTTTGAATATAAGAAGGAAAAAAAAAGGTTAAAATAGATTAACACAAAAGACAGCTGTTATGCAATTCAACCTTCCTCTAAGGAAATACATTAGAACATAACCAAGAGATTCAAGATCATCCCGTCTACTTTGCTCTGCAAAACAATCGGATGAAATCAAAATCCATGAAAACTGACAAAGTGAGCGACTACTTGTTGAAATGGAATAACAACTATACATCAGCCACTAACCAATTCCAAGATGAGTATTCACACTTGCATAACGTGCAGTACCAGTCAGGCTCTTGTTCTCCCTGAAAAATCATGATCACATGGAAGCGATAATGAGAACAAAGAACAACATCAAAGGGACGCCCAAAACCCTCAACAGATGTCAATTTATATTGACACGACCAATACAGTAATTACATAATCAAATTCAATCAGATAACATATATGAAATAAAAAGGAAAGACCATTTTATTACCTGTATGGTATGTGCTTATGAGTTTGTAGATCCCTGTATTTCTTAGCTAACCCGTAATCAATAATGTAAACCTACACAAAAATAAACATAGCAGCATATCATCTTTCATGTTCTAATTAAGAGACATGTCACAAGCAAGTTGTCAACCTAGCGGCTGACAGGGCCATCTCAAACAACAGAAAGCTTATTCAAAAGATCAGCTAGATCTCTTATCCACTATTCTTATATTCTAGCACAAATAATTCTCTTGCTCATTCCACAAAAAAAGATGTGTAAAATGTCAGTGATCGTCCATGAACTTAAGCTGAGAAGCAAGTCAGTTGCAGCTGAGTAAAAAACCTTTTTCTACAAAATTATTTTTTAAGAGCCTCATATTATCTACTTCATAAATAACCCAAAAGTGTCCTCTCTTTATTTATTTATTTTTCATTTAGAGGAAAATGTGTGTACGTGATAAAATACCCAATCATCTGCATTTCATAATATCTCTCACATAACAGTCACACACACAAATTTAGCAGGCACCACAAACAGCACCAACTAGAGACTCAAAAGGTATATCCTCTTTATTTTAAGTCTATTTCTAATTCACTCTACTTGCAACCCGAATGTCTACTTTGAACTTGATCTTTTCCTCATTGTGTAAGTTAGCAGCCCAATGGTAGTAAAATACTTGACACCATCACATACACACACACACACACACACATCAATTATAACATTGGAATAGTGGAATGTACCTGATTTGCTTTGCGACCAAGTCCCATTAGGAAATTATCAGGTTTAATGTCACGGTGAAGGAAACCTCTTGAATGCATGTACTCAACTCTGTTGATCTGAAAGCAAAATAAAGATATAAAGCATCATCACCAGCTTAAGATAACAATGTGCCACAAAATCTTGAAGATACTTACTAACTGGTCGGCAAGCATTAGTACTGATTTCAATGACAACTTCCGATTGCAATAGTTAAATAGGTCTTCCAGACTTGGTCCCAGAAGATCAATCACCATTACATTATGTTCACCTTCAACTCCAAACCATTTGAGATGGGGCACTCCAGCTTCAACAACATTAAAACAATGTGTTTATAAAAGATTCTTACAGTTGTAAATTTATAAGCCTTGCATGCAAGAGCACTGATAGTGCATCCCTATGCAAATATTCAGCAAAAGAAACTGAGTCAACAGCATATTGGAGATACGGGGTAGACTTCACAAGCCTCAGGGGCATCAGGATAAAGACATTACTTGGTCATATCCAAAAGTGTAGGAAAATAGGCATAAGGTTAAGATATTTGATGAATGCAGAAGGGTTAAGTTGCCTGGGAGTTTGAGCTACGAAACATATGATTTGCATTGACTTCATAGCATTCACCTTAGACGTTTAATGGAATATGTCACACGTAGCCTGCTCCAGCAAATTGAGCTCGAATAGATAAGCAGATGAATGGTGTTTCACCTCAACATTTACACAGAGCATTGAGGTCAACAAATTATATGGTCTGAATTCTAAATCCTATTTCAAAAGGTGTTAAACCTCGATCTTTGGCTATATAATATAGATAACATACAGCTTAATAAGTCCTATATTCCAAAGTAGACCACATCCAAATCAAGAAGCTAAACACACACACACACACACACACACACAGAGGGAGCTGCTCAAATCCCAGTTATCCAACTCTATTATATATAATATGTAAAATACTTACTTCCTCCTTGAAGCAGCATATATAACTTTGATTCATAATGTAGTTGAGGATGCTTGGTCTTCACAGATTCCTGTAATATCAGTATTAAGAATAAATATGAGGCAATATATGCTGGTTCAGACATCACTTAGGGCAACATACAGGTAGTGGTAAAACCAACATAAACCTAGCAAGCAAGCTTCTTACAAGAACACACACATAAACACCACTTCCTACAAGGACTTCGACTACAAAACATCTCAAATGGGGTTCCTATGTGAAAATCAAAAGTCGATCAACACTCATTTGTCTAAATCAATTCTGTAACAGAACTAGTGGAGCTAGCACAACTGATATTTTCTCAATTAGATACAAGGAACCCAAAAACACCATGAAAAAACAATATTTCTGTCAATTCAACTATAAAAATACATGCTTTTAAACATCCTACAATCAAAACAACATCATCAAACACTTAGCAAGCAAGTAATGACTTTTGCATATGCAAGTCAACTACTCTAAATTTAATCATCAGATAGCGAAAACCCGGAGAAATCATACCATCTTAACAGCCACCTCCTCGCCAGTTTGGGTATTGACCCCTGGATCAATCAAACCAACACATCAAATTTTGGTCAAACACCAAATTTATGAAACAAACTATTCAAAAAATATTAAAGCAATCAAATTTTACCTAAATACAGCTCCCCAAATGATCCACTCCCAATTTTTCTCCCCATCTTGAACTTCCCACCAATAATCTGATCCATCTTTAATCCCCCTTTTTTCCTTTTTTTTTTTTTCAATCTACTGAACCCCAAAAAAAATCAACAAAATTTAATTTGTTGAGGAGTCAGATTTAGCCCCAACTCAGCCAAAAGTCAAAATTTCCAGATCTTAAATTCCAGAAATTATGGTAAAAGAAGCTCCAATTAAAGAAACAATTTTTGCCCAAAAAAATAATCAATCAAATTTGCACAACTTGCTGTACACGAAACTAATCAACTAACCATATACATTAACACCAATTCTATTAGAAAAATTCGTCGAATTAAATCAAAAGCAGAAAATTAGGTTGAACATCAAGATTGGTAAAAACCCTAAATCTTCCAACAACCCCACAAAAAAGGTCCGAAATCGTGGAACCTTAATGAGAAAAAAAGCAATTGATTATACGTTCATGCAGCAATTGGAAACCCTATCTATAATCATTGCAAAATATATTATCGCATTTCAGCGTATTTTGAGAGAAAAGGATAGAGAGAAAAAGAAGAGAGAGAAAGGCAAGACAAGACAGAGGGAGACAGAAAGAGAATGGGGTTAGAAAATTAACGGAAATTATGTCTAGTGACGCAGTACTACATCAATTTTGGATTTCCATTTTTTTTTTTTTTTTTCACAACTATGAAAAAAAACATGTTTGTTATCGTTTTTTATTCAAGTCCGTAATTTTTTTTTTTAAGGACTATTGAAGTATTGATTATGTATTTTTTTAAATAAATATTATTATATAACATGACATCTTATTTAGTTGATAGTATGACGTAATCAAATTAGTTTAGAGACTATAAATAAGGTTATTGACTATGAATAAGAAAGGTTATTGTCCTCCCTAATAGCCTAATAGACAATGAGCCAGAGAGGTTACTAACTCAAATAAGATTTTTTGATCATGCTTTATGCAAATGTATATGTGAGATAAGTTTTATTTATAGATTATCAATAATAATTGGATGAGGTTATTAATCATTTAAAATTATGTATTGAGTGATGTATGGCATGTCACGTAACACGTAGGAGATCAATTGTTTTACTACATAATACAAGTAATTGGATAAGATTATTGGTCATGTAACATTATCACTGTAATTGAGTGTATGGCGTGTCACATAAAAGATCAATTGTTTTACTTTTATTTTTCTTATAAAATTATATAATAATATGTGAATATGAGCACTTAAAAAAATCATAATATTATTAAGATCGTGAATTTCAACATAAACATGTTTAGTAATTAGTATTAGGATATCTAATTCTTTATTCATTAGACAATGCAACCTACTTTATATATATTTATATAATATACTAAAAACTACTAGTGGCAGTGAATATTATAGTTCATCCACTAATTTTTAAGGTTTTATGCCAATTGATAATAACTAAAGACAATATGCATTAAAGATGTTGTGAAAGATATATCATTGTCTAATATGATAAAGGGGCTTGCCCTCGTGTTCACCAAAAAAAAAATAAAAAAATATTAATAATAGAAAAAAAAAATTGTCTAATATGATAAGTTAATCGTTTTCTTAAGACAATTGAGCCATCATTAAAAAAAATCCAACACCAAGTGTTTAGTAGGTAGAATTCATAAAAGATAGAAAGTTTATATACCAAATAATTAAATTGTAAATATATAACTCTCCTAACAATTAAATGATCGAAATTCAATAAGATTGGTAAAATACTAAAATTTTTGTCTATTACAAGATTGGTAAATAAATGACCGTTGAGTCACATCATTTTTACAAGAACAATTCCATTTCGTATCTTTTCATTTTCTTTTATGGTAAATAACTTTTTGAGTCACATCATTTTAATACATAGAATATCTACAAGAATATTCAAATTTTAGTAAAAATATTAATAAAATAGCTAGGTATCAATCGAATCAAATACTAAATTAATGGGAGTAGGTGGTCCTTTAACTCCAAATTTAGACCTATTCCAACATGATTGATGGGTCTCAAAATAAACCTAATCATTTGCACTACAATTATATTTCTTGCAAACTTTTTTTTTTTTGGTTTCATTAATTCATTCGGTATTCCTTCAAGTCCCATCTTTAATACTTGGATTGTCAAAAGGCAATTAAGCATTGGACGTTGTAATAATTCTTCTCAAAGAGTTTGGTCTCCCAAGATATTTTCAAGATATATCTTGGATCTTACAGACCATATCATGTGTCATATATCATGATACAAGTATATGTATACAATTTCTACTAAGACCGTGTCTGGATTGGAGGTAATATATTAAGGGTTTGATAAAAGTCAAACTTGAAAAAACATAAGTAATTAGAAATGTTGTTGTAGGAGGTAAGGTGTTTACAAGTGAAATAAGTTAGTTGTAGGAAAAGAGAGAGATTGAGGAATTATATTACCCCAAATGAGCCTTTTTCTTCACCTCATACTACACACTATATAGTTTCTTTACAATCACACCATCACTGCATAATCTTCTTTACAATTACATCATCACTATCTCCTCCTTCTCTATATTCACTTGCATTTTACTTAGTTTGACTTTTATTAAAATAGTAATACATCTCTATCAATCCAAGCATGTCCTATTAAAGATGGATTACTATGGTAATCATATCATGTGGTAAAAAATTAACTTTATGGCTGATATTTCTACATCGAACTAGAATTTGGAGTATTTTAACAAAATGGTCAAACTCTATATTAGTATTATCAAGAAAACTAAAAGGATTTCAAATTTATTATAAGATGCAAATGGAAGTATTCAAAATATAAGCCTCAAATATGGAAAAAGTGGAGGCCAGGAAGACATAGGGTGTTGTTAGACATAATTAGAAATTGAGCTTCATGTGATGAGATAATGTTAACGAAATGTTTTTAAGAGTACTTTCAATCCATTTACTAGTATTTAAAACTAATTTAAAGAGTACTATTATATTGATATATTGAACTAATAAATTTAAGTGTATAGATATTTAAATGACCAATCATACTTCGTATATAATAACAAAGATTAGTAATTAGTAGTATATGAAATGTTAATCTTTTAAATTAATGACTATACTTTCTGTAATAGTCTGTACTAGTATTGTTGGATACCAAAAATTATTTATTTATTTACTTATATTAGTAGATTATTAGAGGAGGCAAGACAACAATAGGTTCGATCTTACTAACTCATCAAGATCATCAGATCAATTCAATTTTTTTTATTAGTGGGTTCTATCAACATGAAACTAATTATATTAAAATTATTCACATATTAACAAATTACGTGTGTATATATATATATTCATAGAATTTAACCCAATGTCCTAAATAAAAGAAAAAAATATTTACAATCATTTTATTGAGTAAAAATATAAAGTTAAACTTCTCATAATTAAATACATAAATATTATTAAACGACTTTAAATTACAATTACCATATTGCTAATCAAAGTTAGGCCGATGTGCAGTTTTTGGTGACAAGGTAAAAACAACATGCTATCAAACTTATGAAAAGAAATCAAGAAATCATGGGTAAATATTAAATTAAATATAAAACTAAAAAAATTGAATTAATAACATACAACCTTACAAAAAAAAAAATGTTGTAGAAACCCATTAAAATGAAAACCAGGAAAGACAACAGGAGAAAACAATATCGTTTAGCCAAATGAGACACTTCAAATAAAAAACACTAAGTTAGAATATCAAATACGGATTGTAAAAACAAAAAGATAATTATAAAAGTGGAGCATTAAATACAAGTAATATTTTGTCTGGATAATTAAATTTTAAAAAAAATTCTGATCATACCCTTATATTAATTTAACATTTTAATCTATAGTTGATAATAATTTATGAAAAATACCTTTTAAATTTTTCTTGAAGAAACTAAGATGAGTGTACACGAAATGAAGAGAGGAAGGTCAAAATGTAATGTGAAAACATGCTGGTTGTAAGGGGATTAGCACTAGTATGGAAGAGAGGCTGGGATGGATGCATCAATTCATACTCAATTAATCACATTGATGAAACAATTAGTAGTACGGAGCATGAGGATTGACGTTTTACTTGAATCCTAGAAGATGATAAAAAAAATAAAAATTAGACTGGTGTTCTCATGGAGGCTCTTCGTGCTGACACTAGTATCCTGTGATTGTGTAGGAGTGAATTTAACTTAATCTCAATTATTTATATGGTGGTTCAATAAGTTTGATGCTAGTAAATCACAAACATTCTATAAAAAAAACGTTAATTAAATCGTTTGCTTTTGGACAACTTGTGTTTTGGATATTATAAAAGGTTATTATTGTTTTTTTATTTATATTATTAAATTTTTCAAGGAGACAACTATAGGTTCGATCTCACTATCCCAGCAATCTTTGAAGACTTCTATATAGAACAATTCAACAAGATCATAAGTTCAATTCAAAATTGAAATAATAGAGATATCCCAAGTACTTTAGCTGCTAATAGTCTCATAGTAATTGAAAGAAAGATTATGAGAGAGATAATTTCATAAATAAAAGTAACAGTCAACCTTATTAGAAACTAGGTTTACTGAATACTAAATGTTTAAAATAGATTAGAGATGTCTTGGTAATGGTATACACAGCATAGGGTCTTGATTATGAGTCTTGTACATCCTAATATGAATGTTGATTACTTTAGGCTATAATAGATAAGTAGTTTTCTAAGTATGGTGGTACGTATTCTCTTTGTTTTGAATATTTGTTACAATTTAACTGGTATAGGAGTGTTAATGCATAAGTTTGACTATAATTGTATACTGTTATGTGAGTTGAATTGGGAGTATATATACGAAGTATAAGATATGAAAAAAAAAAAATTAATGTTTGAGAATGTTCATGAAACTAATCCTACAACTTTAGACAGTAACATCTAATTTGCATACATTAATAAAATATATAGTCAAAATTGATACATTTACATAGCATTAAAATCAAACTGTTGTGAGATTTAAAAATCGAGTACGTAATTATAATGTGTTAACTTCATAATAAGCCAAATTGTCAACCGAGGGAGAGAAAGTCTAATTACGCAATGGTGGTGCATTACGAGGTAGTAAAGCGTACCGTGTGCCAATTCCTTAAAACTTTTACAACTAGAGTATCATGGTTTAAATGATAATCTCCTTGTATTATGCTTTAATTACATGAATTTTACAAGCAATCAAAAGAAAATTTCATGATCATATTCACATTTGTCGTCCATAATTGTATTCCAGCTCATTACAAAATTATCATTTCGGTGTAAAGATTATTGTAGAACACGATTTTAATAATTGATTATCCAGTCAAATTAATCTAAAGGGGATGAATTTTGTGGTTGAAAACAGGGATGGGGGGGGGGTGGTTGGTTACAATTTGCTAATACAAGTAAATAAGCAATACATAAAAAATATTCAGAATCAATGATTTTGTGTTAAAATTATGTGTACATAAGTTCAAAGTTTTCAAGCTAGCACACATGTTGATCTTTATGCAATATTGTCACTTGTAGCTATCACCGTGAATGTCCCGATCCTCCATCCGTCTCAAAATCATAGATACACGTACTATTTTGAGATCGGAAACTTGTCATATTTTCTACAAACAACAAGTAGATTGTGGTTATATTCCTAAAGCACCCCACTTATATGAGGGGGAGTATGGTTGTATACAAAATACACTTATCTCTTAAAAGAGATTAAATTAGGTGCATGAAGGGACATCGTTAGGGTTATCTAAATATTAGGATGGTTTTTTGGAAAGAAAAAAAGGGTGAGAGGGTGAGACTCCACTCAAAGGGAGAAGTGTGGGAAGAGATATGTCATATTGGGCATTTTAGTGAAATCACAATGAAACCTATTTTGGAGACTGATGTCTGTAACAATTAAATTCTGACAAGACAAATAATAGTAGTCTAGTAAAACTTTTGGTCACGTGGTCAGAATAACTGTACAATCCAAAATTTCCAAACCGAATATAATATGTCGCATTCCTTGGCCTTTATGGTTATATCCTATTCAAGACTTCTAATCAAGAAACTAGTTGAATGAAAAGTTTAGTGAAGAACAATTCCTTACATAGTAACAAGAAACATGAACCTTATTGCAATCATATAGGTCGCACATCTGAGCTGAACATTGGGGAAATGAATCGGAAAACTACAGAAATTTATCTCTCATTAACCAAGGGAAACCCAAATGCTTAACACAAGCAATACATTTGTACAAGATACAGGTTTTACGGTACAAAGGTTGGAACAAAAAGAATGGGGCATCAGTAATCAACAAATAGTATTCACTTTACAGTTTAGTTGGGTTACTTTGGGGGAAAATTTTACAGTAATGAAATTGGAATCAGGAGCGAGATCGAAAATTAGCTAGTGATAAGATTCACCTATGCCTTCAAATGTATTTCAATTGTTGTAATGCAACAGGGATAATTATAAACTGACCAGATCTATCATAGGTCAGATATTCCTTGGTCACCTAATGCTTGAAGTATTTAGGAAAACTTTGATGGGGGAGTATCGGTTTGAACTGGGGACACTTCTAATTGAGGAGGCAAGAGATTCAAAAAACTCCCATTAACAGATTGATCACCACTGGTTGCTGCTTCTGATGTATCTGATGACTCGTCCTCTGGCACAAAGAAGCAACATGTGAAAAAAAAACCCCGACTAGTCACCTATTGGTGTATGATCAAATAACTCCAACCAAAAAGATTTGAGACAGATGAACCTCTATATAGCCGTCTCAAATGAGAAAGAAAAAAAATCCAGAAAAAAGACCAAATCAATTTCATTCCTGCTACCATCGGATTAAACAGTTCCTTTTGCTTTGAATGTCTCACTTCGATCATCAACTAATAGAAAAGAAGCATAAGTAGAAGGCTTATCCAAGAATAAGCTATTCATCAACTTCACCTCTTTAAGATCGATATATTCAAAAAGTACAGGCATCCATGTAACCAAAGGAATGAGAATATTTATGGGAGAGCTATCAAAATGAAAAAGATGGTATATTAGTAGTAGTATATATTTTCTCCTTAGGGCTGAAAGCATAATGGTGGGAGCACACAGCTGTGAGCAGTTGAAAGAAACAAAACAATCTTGCTAAACTTTCATATGCAACCAATCATGGCGATATGCAATTGCAACTAAAGCTTGATATGTCACATAAAAAATGATAATAAAATGGGAGGAGAAAAAAAAGGAAAAAAAATGTGAGGTTTCAGCAAGGAATACTATGTGAAGGAATCTGCTGAAACAACACCCATGAAGAGAAACCAAGTCTACAAGCTCTTCCAAGAATATTGGTTTAGCAGTTGCAGGAGCAAAGCAACATTTTTACAAAACTTCAAAGGAGGTTTCACAACATCTAGGCTTCTTGGCCAAGATCGCAGGGAACTAGATAACGCAAAATGCAGATAGGAATAAATGAAACACAAACTCAAGACAAAAACCCCAGAGGTACAAACTTACCAAAGAGTGACTTGATTGACGGCCTCTTAGGCTTGTTGTCTTTCTTCTTCAATTCAGCTGCAAGTAGCCACCAGAATACCAAGGTCAAGAGTATTAGACAATGCAGTACAATATTGTATTGTGGTAGAGAGGCCTCAGAAAAAGACCCAATGAAGCGACAATGATACAAACGTCTACAACTTCAACAACATTTATTTTCACGATTAATATTGTTCTATTAATACTGTCATTCGAATTTAAATATCCTGCTATGCATGAAAAGCCATTAGGACAGTCACAGTGAAACACAAATTTTTACTCCATGCATGGAAAGCCACTAGGAGAGTCACAGTGAAACAGGAATTTTTACTCTGGGACAGTGACGAGGTAGAACACTTAATGTTAATAAGTGTTGATGGAACATTAAAACTCAATAGATCCTTTTACAGAAGTATAATCAGATTCATGCGATCTCAGCCAGTCATTTTCAAATACAAAACATGATTCCAGACATTGACACAACTGTTAAAAAAACAGAGTAGGAGAGGAGCAAGAGCAAGAATACCAATGCCTGGAACTTGATAATCATTCACAATTTCGAAGTTCTTGTAAGTGTAGCCCACAAAATTTAGGTCCTTGGATGAAAGCATCTGTAGAAAGGCCATAATAACGAGAGAAAAATTAAGATAAGAAACAGAAATACCAGGACAAAGAAGGAAACAGAGAGCATACAATATGAAAATGCAGAGATAGAGAAAAAGAAAAAAATATAAGAAAACAGATTAATCGACGAAGCAGAAAATGAAATATTTGTAATTTAAGAGCTTCCCCTGTTTAGAAAACTAAGCTAATCCATAGTAGTCTAGCTAATATGTTTATAACCAGAGATACAGAGCAAGAACATAATCATTTTACTGCATGAAGTATTATTATGACACCAAAAACACCAAAACATAAAAGAAGACTAAAAGTACAGCAAATTACCTTTCTCCATGGACCTTGCTTTGATGTTGATTGGGATGAAAAGTCAGCCTGCATATACCACAAAAACTGTAAGTATATCAATCTATAAATGGAAAATAGTTGTAGAATTTCAGTATCACTACAAAGAGGTGAGAGCACCTCATCAAACTTCTCAAAATTCTGTGTGTCTAACTCATCATTGACTTCAGGGAGGAAAGCAGCTTCCATTTGGTATATTCTATCCCAATCAATACCATCGAACCATGGATGAACCTAATATTATAGTTTATAGAGATATAGAAGAAAAGGATTAGCTTCTTATTTAAGAAATCTATTTAGATCTCCTAAAGAACCAAGAATAACACAGACCATACAACACCTTTATTTCATTAGCACCATTTGACCCAAGTCTCTGATTAACATTACACAACAGTTTACCAATGAGATCTTTAGCCTCTGGAGATATTTTTGCTTCCTCAGGGAACTTTAAATGAGTTCTCCAGTTTACTATCTGCAAAACGTGGAAAGACCTATAAACCACCTCTTGCATAATCAATCGATTACTCCATCAGTTTACAACGGTTATATCAGCATTGGTTACTGAAAAGGAAAAAAAAATTACCTTCCTACATGTTGTCATGGGATCATCTGAGTAAAAAGGTGGATATCCAACAAGCATTTCAAACATTATTGCCCCGAGTGACCACCTGTAGAATAATAAATATACATTTTCAGAAGGCAACAATTGTTATAAAGGTACAATCAACAAGGCTAGTTACACAGACCTTCATTACAAGTTACCAAAAACAAAGGCATGAGATCATATCTATGTAAAAAAAAAAAAAAAAAAAAAAAAAAAAGCGGCCAAGTATGTTACATGTATTGCAGTGAACCATATTATTCAAATTGAAGTGATTCAAATGTATAAATTAACTAAAATATATTGGTAATTTGATATGGAAAACAAATGTCCAGGTCAGCCATCAGAAGAGTTTCAAATAGATCTTAATCCCCAAAGTTTATAACTTACCACCTTACTAAGCTCATAATTTGTAACCTCTAAATTGTGGCTTGACTGACTTCACTTTGTGAGCTCCCACGTTTTCAAGTACGACTAAATTTCAAAAATCTTAATTCTTCAGCATATATAGCACGTAATGTGGGTATTAATTAAAAATGTTATTCTTAATTTTAGACTTTTTCAAGTATCCTACTCGGAAGTAGCAACTTTTCCCCTCTAAAGGATGCAGTGTTTTTTTTTTTTTTTTTTTTTTTTTTTTTTTTTTTTTTTTTTTATCAGATCATGGAGATGGTAATAACAATTATTAAGCCAACAGCCAAAACTTAAAAATGGAATGTTTTTATCCTATTGACACGGAGAATAATCCAGATTTAGGCAGTATAGTTTTTAGCACCACCAGAATTCAGATTCGTTTCCTTAAGTTGCCAACAGAAGAAAAAGTTATATTACTCACCAATCACATTCCATTCCATAACCCTTCTTCAATAGAACTTCTGGAGCTATATAATCTGGTGTGCCAACAGTAGAATAAGCCTGCACATCATCAATAAATCAGCATCATAAGACAGAGAACAAAGCATAAAAAAGGCCCAATAATTTCTCACATATTACATAAAAATAGAGCTAACAAAGAGTTCATACATAATATTTGTACCCATGAAAGAAAAAATATGAATCGCTAACTAAGTTATTTCTAGCTGCACACTCCAAGGAGATAATGCTTCAAACACAGGTAATACAATATCTTCCAGCAAAAAAATGTGAACATACAAGCATCCGCCGATTCTTCTGCCAATGTTGAAGTTGCTCCTGCTGTGTACGTCTGGGCTTTGTAGAGCCATCATCAGTTGACGAATTCCCGTTTCCACTCTGGACTTCAAAATCCTTTTCTTCAAGGGTACTGCAGTCTAATGGTTTACAAAGTCCAAAGTCTGACAGTCTCAAGTGCCCAAATTTATCAAGCAGCAAGTTATCAGGTTTAATGTCTCTGCCAAAATTGTACTTATAGGTTAATCAGATGTGCGCCATGCAATATCATTACAGCAATCAATATATCCAAATAAAAAGTCAATAACAAACCTATGAATGTAATTATGTTTGTGGATAGATTCAATGGCCAAAACAGTCTCTGCAACATAAAATCGTGCCTCATCCTCGGTCAATGTATCCTTCCTCATGAGTAAAGTCATCATATCACCACCAGGAAGATACTCCATAATGAGATACAAGTATTCCTCATCTTGAAAAGAACAATAAAGCTTAACAATGCAATTGCTGTCAACTTCTGCAAGAAGATTCCTTTCAGCTTTTACATGTTCAACCTACAATTACACGGCAATTGGCAATGAAATCAGTAAATAAACATGGTATATACTAAGTATAGGATTTTTCAGCTCAGCTAATCAACTAATGTAGTGCCATACACAAAAAAATTAATTATAAGTTATTATATTAAAATTTACAAAAATAAAGCTATTAGTCTTTCTTCTCGTTTGTTAACAAAGAATATTATGTTCTGATTTGTGCTGCATAGATGAATGTCAGTTCATTTTGTTTTATAGGATAAGGAAAGGTTTGAGTAATATCATGTGTGACGTAGTTTCCATAACTAAGCACCCATACAATATTAGATATCTAAAGCAACATAAACAAACAACTATAATTCATGTACTTTACTCGAAAAGGATGCTTGACATGCAAAAAAGAAACCAAGTGTTAATATAGGAACAGACCAACATTTCCTCCGACCAAAACCCTTTTCCCATGAAGTTGCAAAATATCAACAAAAAAGCACAACTAGAAATAACAGTTGACAGAAACAAATAGAGATAGTCGTACCTGCCCTCGTCGAAGCATCTCTGACTTTTTGAGCTTTTTCATAGCATATACATGATCTGTTGTCTTTTCCCTACATATCCTGACCTGCCCCACATAATTTTGACCAATTAACTAAGCACTGACAGGCTACAGCAGAAATGCAACCAATAAAAAGGGGTACAATCACAAAAGATATTTCTTCAAAATAATCAAATACGAGGACCTAAAGTCCCAGACCAACAATCCAAAAAAAAAAAGCTAGTTTGTGACACCAAAAGTGACTAAAAACCTACATTTTCTAGACAAAGCACCTCTATAAAATAAGACACTCTGGAAAAATTTAATGATTTGCTAGTTGTCCACGAATTCAAGAAAATGAGGAATTAACACATTGGCCAAGGTTGATATTAAAAAGAGTCTTTTATGTCCAAAGTTTCCTCTGCCAAAAAAAAAAAATTAAAGTAGTATCCCCAAACCTCTTCTTTTGTAATCAAAGAGAAGGGCGAGAAAAATCTAAGAATATAAGTAGAAAGAAATAAGGCGTAATGTCAGTAACCCCTTCAAAGGCCATTCTAACAGACCCTTATCCTCCATATATCCCCATTAAAACCTACCTATTTAAGGAAACCAACACTATCCTATTCTATAGTGATGTGACCAGCTTTAAATAGCTCTAACCTGGGCCTACCCAATAAAACATAACTACATCACCCTTCATTAATCATAATTATAGGCCTTTGTCAGCTAGGTAGTGTTACTCTCCCCATTTGGAAAAGGTGCACAAGGGAAGAGGCAATATTTGCACAGTGAGCTATTATTATAGTGATGTTGCAGAGGATGCTCCAATTTGGTAGAAAAATAAGAACACTTACTGTTTACATAAGTACATATTGAGTTGCCAAAAAATTAAAAAAAAATTATAAAAAAATAAAAAAATCTATTATAATGCACAGAAATGTTCACTAACGTGGTCTGCAGACTGCAGACATAAAATGAGGGTCCATGGCAAGGGAGTGAATGCCATCAAATACTAACAGAGGAAAGAAACCATGTTTGAGAAAATTAAACAAATCAAAAATTACATACCTCACCAAATGCACCCTTTCCAATCATTGTCAACAGCTCAAAATCATCAGCACCCATTTTATGCCTTTGGAGGCGCATGTACTCAGTCTCTTTCTTCTCCAAAAACTTTAATAAGTTGTTCTGATCTTCCTCAGACACATCAGCATCAGCCAACTTCCTTTCTAGTACACTCCGACTGGTCACAAATAGCAAGTGGTATAAATCAAGTTAAGCTTCAAAGTGAATTATATTGAATTTTAAATGAATCCGTAATCAACTTTGCACACATGGACCACATCCCTCACAATGATGCAATCACATCCACAGAGGCAATATATGACACTAGTTATCTATATAAGCAGACAAGGAAAGAATAACATAAAAGTTGATTACTACCTTCATATTCCTCATCAGAAATGGAAGTAAAACTACACAAGGAAACATGAAATATGCGAATGTAGTATATAATAAATATAGCTGATAGAAAATCAAAGCACAGTGATCATGCATTAACTCCTGTCACATAGAATTTCCAAAAATTAATTAGTTCTCTAATAATTTAAAAATGTCTCAGTGACGTTTATAGTACTTTATGCAATGGGTGCCAAATTCCTTCAAAAAAAAAAATACAACAGGTGCCATATTGCTTACTAAGTTGCACTGAGATAATCAAGATTTTGATCAATCATTAAAAGTCAACCTTCTCTTAAATTCAATTATCCCAATTCCCAAGTTCTAAATCAGCAAAACGATCACTTATTATTAAAGTTCTCGAAGCATACCGCTCCTTCCTTTCTTGCAAATTCTTCATTTGCTCCTTGTAGTGTTTCTCAATATATTGCTTTGCTGCCGCAACCCTCTGTTGTGTAACATTTGACGGCGTTTCATCATCTGATGTTGGGGCAGACACTTCCTTACCTCCCAACATCCCGGAATCCTTCTTTTTTGATGCAGATCTCAACTTATCACGTGGCTGCAACTTATGAAACCAACTCTTGGCCGAATCCATACCCTTCATTGGGAAAAAGAAATTATTCAGTGATCTCCTGAATTTTTCAGGGTTTGCATAATCAATGATTCAAAATACTTTAAAATACCCACCAATATCACCTCATCTGCAACTATTGAAGAACATCAATCCAACTTCATTTTGCAAAGCATACTATCTCAGATTCAAATTTCAATAACCCTGCAACATGAATACAGAAACCATTTATATAGAGAGAATTATACATTAAACAAGATTCAAACATACTTTAACTCAAAACATGCACAAAAAATCACACCTTTTCACTATCTTATTGTAACATTTCCCAATTGCAATTACATTTAACCAAATCTAACCAATTTAACTTCATAAGAAGGAAGAATAAAACAAAGAATTCACAAAATCATTAATGTGTAAGTCAAAATGTAATACCTAGATACAACAAACTCCTGCCAATTGCAAATAAATAAATTGTTTCCATAATATCATTAATCGAAAAGGGGGTAAATTGAGGAAACCTTAATCAATTTGATCTAATTTTCTGTTTTCAATAAAATCCAATCAGTCGAAATACTAACTCTATGAAATTCATTCAACAACCATAATACAAGATCAAAATCTCAATAACACGAACATTAATTAATGATTATAATCATGATTAAAAAAAGAAAATTAAAAATTGCCTCAACCCGGGAAAATTTCAATTGAATAAATTAAACACGACAAACAATTCAGCAACATCAAATTGATCATCATATCAATTACAAAAACCCTAGATTGATTGAAATTGAAAATTTACAATAAAAAATCGGGCAAAAGATCAAATCCAAAGAATGTGGAAGAGTACCGTGAAGAATTTCGCAGACCGAAGAGAAGTAGCGGTGATCGTCGGCCCGCGAAAATCTCAGAAAATTGAATTGCAGAAAATTAAATAGAAAAAAAAAAGGATGAAAATGAGAAGAAGAAAGAAAAAAACAAAAGATGTTTTCAGAAGAGCGAAGAATTCGGAAGGGATGACCACGATAGCTTGAGAGTCCTCGTTGCCCGCATGATCTTTCTTTCTCTCTCCTCTTCTCTTCTCTTCTTCTTACTTTCAACTTTAGTATTTATTTTGGTATTTTGGGGGGAAATTTATAGATTATGAATTTATGATTGTATGTTAATATTTATATACTCTATAATATATACTAGTATATGACAAATGTATAAAGTTGGAAATGATCACCCAATGAAAGTGGTTATTGTCTTTTCATCTTATAAACTTTATAAAAATTAATTGTTATATGATTAGAGAGAGGGGTAGATTACACTAACTTTATCGGTTTGTATGTAAAATTATACTTGACAAATATAATGGATTTAAAAATGGAATGTGTTTGTCTGGATGAAACTATCAACAATTGACCAAGATAATATTATGATGCATATAACAAGGGTTATGTGAACACGTGTAATGCACATTCATAAGATTTAGATGTTTGCATCATGACTTTAATGAGCATGTATATGTATGTTATAGGTTTATATTGCGTTTTAACACCCGTTATAAAATTGAGTTTTTACATTTATCAGAGAAAAATTAAAAGGTAATTGTAATATCAATTATTGTGTTAAATTAATTTATGTACAATAGATGGCTTAAACATCTAAAAAAGCACCTTAGTAAACTTGTAGTTCTTTTGTAATTGTTTTATCCTCGTAAATTAAACATAGATTTCGAAGTTCTACTCTTATATAGTAAACTTGTTGTCCATTAACATATTCCTTCAAGCTGCAACCTCTTTTCTTCTCGCGTCTTTTTCCTCAATAGATAATGGTAATTCAAAGTAACTAATCTAACATTATTTCTTCCATCTCACAAAATGTTATTTTTGGATAAAAAACAAAAATATCCACTTTTAACAACTATCATCTTGAACATGGTAAATCAAAATCTTCATTCTTAATTTAAAATGCTCTACTCCATACAAAATAATAGCGTACCATATAAATATGAACATGCTTTATTCTATGATTGAGAGAAATAATTTTTTTAAAAAAAGTATTGATTTATAGATTTGGTCGACTATTTATTAGGACAAAACACTATTTACAAGGTGATTCGATGTGGGATTTCCTTAGAAAAATGATTTGTAGGAAACTTCTAAGGCAGTGAGAGATGGGCCTGTTTGGCTGGCCTTAATACTAGCACATACTGCCAACTTGGTGAAAGCATCCATCCAAATGCTAAGGATCTTTTATTTTTCCCCTATTTTATAGTAGTTATTAACAATTTTTCTTTATTTTAATTATCTATCTCAGTTACTTTAAGGCTTTGCTTGATTTGCACTTAATGAACAATTTCCATTAAGATTATAAGGTTATATAATTAGTTTTCACCTTTTTATGAATTAATAATATTTCTTTACCCAAAGAAAGTTTTTTTTTAAAAAAAGGTGGCTAATGATACTCCTGTATATATGGCTTTTGGCTAAATTTGAGGTATTAAAATCACCAAATTTTATGTTTATTAGTACTATAACTATCAAATGAAGAATTTGCACCAAAAAACTATCAACTGAAGAATTAATTAGGCCTTAGCCTAGTATAATAGTATGTAGCAAGATAAGAGTTTTGTCTAAGGCAAGTTCTCCACATCATTTGTAATTGTAATACTTCGTATGTCTTTAATTACGCTCAATACAAGTTATTAATATTATTTAATAATTATTTTATTTTTGCCTCGCATTTTATACATTATGCAACTACCAAACTTCTTGATAGTTACATAGTTCCAAGCATATTGTTACTCTCTTCTAGAACACAATATTCTTACCAATTTCCTTA
Source organism: Chenopodium quinoa (assembly GCF_001683475.1). Lineage (NCBI taxonomy): Eukaryota > Viridiplantae > Streptophyta > Magnoliopsida > Caryophyllales > Amaranthaceae > Chenopodium > Chenopodium quinoa. The sequence goes on along the minus strand of NW_018743212.1, from coordinate 1,976,643 downwards.
TCAACAAGAAAAAGTATAAAACAATCATGTACATTCACAAGTTGGTTCATAAAAAATTAGAAAATAAAAAAATAAAAATAAAAAAGTATGGTGTAAAGGAGTGTTAAACTCACGTTTTTGACACAACTTAACGAGGAATCTATTAATTCATTTGTTACATTTGTAGCATCCCTTTTATTTGACATCTCTTTCCTATAATGCAGAAGAACAATAACAGGTAATTAGAAAACACAAATATCAAACTCTTGGATAACAAAATACTTGAGCTCAACTCGTTTAGAATTTAACGATTAGCCTATATACTTTGCATATTTGGCCAATCGATTAAATTAAGAGGGTTGATATTTGTTGTTTGACTATTCTGCTAGTATTAAGTACGGAGTATTTACATAAACAATCTGATAAAGTTGATTGTTGACTAAGTACTAGATACGGAGTATATCACATGCATGTTGCTCCAATATTTTCCGATATTTCATATATCTAACAGTACTCCATTCATTCACGATAAACCTATTTTATATTGTTTGACTTCGTGAACGACCAATCCGAACTACAAACGTTGTAATATTCCCCCACCATGTTGGTACCAATTCAAGACACCAAAAATGAAATAAAAATGATACATTCTTTCACAGACATTGTTGTTATTTTTCATATGCCTTTCTCTCTAATTGAATTAGAATGTGATCTGATTCATGTGGTTGGAGTTATAATGAATGGGAAAATGTTCCTTATATTAGAAACAGTTGGCAGACCACATTGCTTATTCCTCTTAACATCACTCATATTGTACATGTGGGTTGACTCATTTTTGGCTACAATTGGTCAGTCAGATACATGTTTTCTCAAACATTAGCCCATGTGACCCATTTCTCTTAATATGTCCGTTTTTATTGGAAACCCCACAAAATAATGTGGCCATCTAAATCAAATCCAGATATTATACAACCAGCTAATTTATCATATTATTCAATATTATGATAGTAAAATTTATCAAATTATGATGAGTTGACATTAGTTGAGCATATACAAGTCTTCTATTGTCTGCTTCCCTTTGTTATTGTTAAGTGCAAGTAAGCGAGTATTATGCATCTCATATTGAAAGGTGAAGTAAAGAACACTTTCCATTTTATCTGTTAAACTATATGATATTAATTTGAAATGGAATACTCCTTATGTTTTAATTAATTTGTATGTAGGGAGTGTTTTGTTATTATGATGCACGGGTTGCCCTTAACGGTTCACACCAATGAGTGTATTTTTCTTGTAAATAAAGTAGAGTGTAAAATAGAATTTTCAATAACTAATAGTTTCGATCATGTATTTAGTATAGTTCATCATACAAGTGTAGGTCATGACTTTTGTTTTGTCATATCAAAACTAAAATGAGATCAGAACTAGCATTGTGGCTGTTACCTTTTCCTTTCTTTTGATCTCCTCGTACAACATAAACTTAAGTATTAGAATAAAAGTTTCGGAAATAAATGAACACGAAACTATCACGGTTGTGTGGAAGAAATTCCAAAAAACTATTGTTATTGGCAAATTGTTCATCTATTCGGGGTGATTTTCTCCCTGTTTATAATGAACTGTAAACATCTTCCAGCCTAATATTTCTTGTCCAAAACTAGCATCAGGCTGAACCATGGCATATGCCACATACCTAGCAAGCATTGCCAATATATATACCAAAGCAGTAAAAAAAACAAATGCCAATAACGAACAGAAAACACTAATACTACGAGTCTAAAAAAGCAAAAGTTATTGCATTATCCAAAAAAAAAAATGAAAAGCGCATAATACAGCATAATAAGCAGGAAACTTGCACTAGTCCTGGCTACTTCCAAAACCATCACGTCTCTCTGATTGCCATCTGTAGTTCTTTCCATCATTACTCATCTCACCTGAAAAGTACCCATGTTTATGTTGCACCAAGTGAGGAGGTGGTGGCCCTGGTGGAGGTGGAGGCGGTGGCATGCCTTGCGGGGCTGACAACAAACCTTGCCCACCTTGGACATTTTCGAAAGGAACATTAGCAGGGCCCCCATTCCAAGGACGGGGATAATTTTCTTGGAAATTAACAGGCCCAGGTCCTGGAGCAAAACCCAATACTGACCCTTGCTCAGATCCACCATCCCCAGTGGAGTCTGATCGTGCTACCTCATAGGAACCTGGAGTGTTATAAAAGGGTGGTGCTGCATCAGATGGGAAAGGAGAAAAGCCAAATGGAGGCGGGCCCATCATCATTGGGTTTGCATTAACAGGCATTGCGAAATTAGGTGGCTGTTGGGGGTACATCATTGAGTACTCACGATGAGGATCAGGCAGGATTCCTTGTTGCTGCTTGTCTGAAAACTGGCCAAAATCCTGTGTTCCACCCTGTGAATCACCATTCTGCTGTTGCATCCGAGGTTGGCCCGACCCATCAAAGCCCATGGGGCGGTTGTCGGATTGAGGGTCAGAAGGATGGGCTTGTCCATAGAACGGTGGTGGCTTTGGCTGCATAAGTGGTCTAAGAGGAGGCTGGTCTCTAGGTTGCTGGCGGCGGGCTTTATCTTCACGATCATTCACCTGATGATTTGCACTAGGAGGGAAACCAGGCCTTGGTGGACCTCGAAGTGTTGTATCTAATGTCGAAGAGGGCTTAGAATTTGATCCCTCTGGTTCACTCATCTCTTCTCTTTTCATATTAGGCTGAAGCAAGTCAGCATGGTTTTCATGTATGTGAGACTCAAAATCAGACTTTTTCAGAAATGACTTGAGGCAGTGAGGAGCAGCACAAATGAAGATTCCCTCCATCATTTTGATCGTTTGGATCTTCTGGATTCGTTCATCACATCTGTCACAAACAAGTTGTTCAGTATATACTGCCTCTGTCCCCATCTCAGAGCCCATTTATTCCCCTCTCCCTTATCCCCAATGTTTCCAAATGAGCACAAATTGGCACTACCAGAAGACTATACTCCAAGAGTACATAAGAATTTCTACTCTATCAAGTTTGTCCTGTAATGCTTCTATGACCTCATAGGAACAAACAGAACTACCCAGAAAATCCCATCAAGACTATTACATAAATTATCTACTGAAAAAAAGAGGACAATCAATATACAACTGCTAAATATTTCGAATGTATGATATAGAGACCCGATTAACCATTTAAGTAGCAATTTTTTCACCTGAATTTCACTATTCTTATGGGAACTAATTAGCCCTGAAATTATATTCATAACTAAACTTATCTTATATGAACTTATTAAACCTGAACTTATCTTGACCGAACCTATTAGCCTTATCTTGTCTAAACCTATAAACCTTGAACCTGATCTTGTCTGAAGCTATTAGCCGTGAGCTAACCTTATATGAGCTTGTTAGACCGGAAATAAGTGATAATAAGGCAGGGAGTATAAAGCCCTGACCTTAAAACTCATATTATCTGAACTTATTAGACCTAGAAGGCTAGAACTTTATCTTATCTGTATTTAATAGCCCTAATTATATTATATGAAGTATGAACATAAAATAAGTGAACATAAGGTATGGGCAATAGAGCCTTAATCTTCATATTCACAATGACATGGACTCAAAAGTCTGGACAATTGATGTTATTTTATAATGCAGGATTTCAGAGACCAAAGTGATCTCTTGATCAGGATTAGTCGTGTTTACTTTCTTTTAAGTTCACAGGTTCTAGCAAAATCCGAGTTTGCTGCTTCAACCGTCACAAAACTAAAGTTGAAAGCAATGAAATAGGTAAAGTGGTTAAAAATTGAAATTAAAGAGCCCGAAAATTATGAAGAAAAGGGAAGGTTGATTACCAGCAATGCCATTCTTATAAATTGCATAAACATTAATAAGAGGAACAGATGAGTTTAAATGGAAATTTTGCATTCCTAGAATAACTTCTATTATGGTGTTACTCAGTATTTACTTCGTACAAAACAAATAGAATAATTTGTAAGAAAATGAAATTATTAGCAAGGCTTTAATCATTTTTCTCAAATTCTAACTTAAACAGATCTTCACTGAAATAGGTATTTTTGACTCTTCGTGCTACCAGTTCTAATTATATTAGCTCAACTCTGTGGACAAACTAAATCTATTTAATCATGCAATATTGCATGCACATGTATGATTACGCATACATTGAACGTTCGTCAAAATGCATTTGCTCTGCTGACATGAATGCAACACACTTTTTCTCTTCGTATGAAATGATTCTCTAAGATCAATCTTTTTATGTACAAAAATGATGTACCTCTGTACACAACACTGGTTTCTTCACAGGCAAATACATCTTAATTTGTCTATACTCCTTACATGCCTGAGGATGATTATTGATTGCATGAGATATGAAGCCTTTAAAACGGGAGATTAATGCTCAACAAAACTCCAAGGAGCCACTCTTTACAATCCTTCACTCTCATACACTATTCATCGTCCTCCATTACTCATTACCTCATTAGTATTCTTTTTTTCTAAACTACTCCATGACTTGAATAATGCTGTATACAGAAACATTTCTAAGATTCTAGGAGTTGGACTCGGTCAATTATATGAGAATTTTGCATGATTTTTGGTCCATAAAAAGGGCCAAATGTCCATACCCATGTCATGAGCATAAAATAACCAAGTATCCAGCAGATAAGACATGAAGCCTTTTAAAAAAAGGGGAAGTTAAAAGCTCAACAAGACTCCAAGGAGCCACTCTTTACAATTCTTCACTTTTACACACTACTCATCATCCTCGTTTACTCATTAATATTCTTATCTCTAAACTACTACTCTCAGAGACTCGAATGACTGCCATATACGGAAATAATTCTAGGACTATAGGTCTTGACTCAGTCTTTTATATGAATACATTGCATGTTTTTTGGTCCAAAAAAAATTGTCAGATGTCCATAGTCCGTACCCATTTATAGAGCATTAAATAACCAAGTATCCAACACAGGCACCTGAGGCGAAATAAAAGATTTCAAAAGACAGCTATGAGTGCTATGACTACTCTGAGACTGAGTAATACTCACAATATTTTTAGAATATTTCACATAGCTATGTAATACTCACAATATTTTTAGAATATTTCAAATCCTGGCATGTGCATGGGCCTGTCAGGGCTAAAAATTCCAATCTACTTCTTTGAGATTTTACTTACTACTCTTGAGACTGAGTTGCAAACACCCCCTTCCCAGCAATGTTTCACAAGGGTCAAGATTTCTCCAAGGGATAAAGATAAATTTCCTGAAGTGCAAATTGTCCAAAGTTCCACACAAGTATCCCACCTTAGACAACTCAAAGATGCTATATATATTTATTAATTATGTTCATGCTCTAGGCAAAAAGCCTAGAAATGTTAGAATTCTCCACTTTTACATTGAAAATGAAATTTGGGGAGGCCACACATAACTTTACTACCACCACTGCCATTAAACCACCTACCAAACAAGCACTTAAAGACTAGGAGAATGCACTAAATTTTAACATATGCAACAAGTCATTAGCTTGGAAAATACTATAATTGAATGGCATCAGTGATTCAGTGTTAGAGATTAAGTTACACATAAGGTCAATGTTGTCTACACTTTATGCAACTAGCTTCACTAATCACTACATTCTCACAATTGAAGACAATGACATTTCCTCAGCATCAACTAAAGTATAATGAAAACCACGCCATCTGTAATAATTGATCTATAATTCATGATTATGAGTGTAATAGAATGATCATATCATTCAGCACAAAAAACATTTACAGGATCCATCATAAAAGCCAACCAATAATTCGAAAGCTATAAGCACTTACAGATAGCAAATTGAGTCACTCCTAGCACAATCAAGACAGAAAGCATGCTCGCATGGACTCTGCAAAAACCACAAAAGTATCATAGCCGTTATGAATCCCAAAAACACAGAACAGGATAGTAAGCAGAAAATAGCACGGTGCAGTTTAAACAATAATTACCCAAAACAGCTTTTAAGTCAAACACCTACTACATGGCTACTTTCACATTGCAGTTGACCCAAGTCTACTTACATTTCAGTCCTTAAACCATAGTGTAAAATCCAGTTTAGATAGTTCTAAGAAATGCTTGTAAAACATAATTTGAGAGAAAACCTCCGTACAACCTTTCTATGCCTTATCAATTATCACTCACCACAGGACCTTTAACACACAACAGAAGTATCGACTCCCTAATATGTAATTGAAAGTTATGCTGCACACAAAAAATAATTGTTGGTTACAGAACAAACTATCTCCTAACCCAAAAGAATCTAGTAAAATTTATTAGGTAATTGGTTCACTTTTGAGCTCTGACAACTAAAGGAAACATCGTAAACCACCAGCAACCCACTCATCCCTGAACCAAGAGAAATGATGCGTACATTTGTTACCTGAGTAATAAGGCAAATAAAGAAGGGTTAAACTCTAAAGTACAGCCTTTACATGGGTATCAGACTACACAAGGTCGAGAAATCAATCCCTCAGCACACACAGTGAAACAATGAAGCATCCTAAGCTGAAAACTCTTAATAATAGACATAAAGATAAAACAATTTCTTATATAAACCAATTCTTTACCCAACTTGATGCCACTAGGTGAATATATAATTTAAAAAATAACTCAAAATCTCATCTAAGAACTCATTAATCACCATTATTGAACAGAGTAAATATACAACCATACGACATTTCAGATAATTTTCGATAAACTCATAACAAGTTGATGAACAAAGAACGTACCAAGCGGCCATAAATTGCAATAGGGAAATCACAACGAACACAAAAGTGGACTCGCTCAGCAAGCTGTCGTCGAGAACGACGGCCCACAATCTTCACAAACGAAGCAGAGGTAGCTGAACCGAGACCCTTGGCAACAGGAAGGTCAGCAAGAACAAGGTGATCAGGGCAAGCAACATTCACAGACTCCCCAGGCAACAATTTTGTTCCAGTGCTACCTTCTAGTGATGAACCTTTATTTAGACGAATTTGAAGCATCTTCACACCAACGAATTCACACCTATGTTGAACAAAAATAATTATCACTCATATTCAAATTCTACCAACAATGCAATTACTCAAATCAATGAAACATAAATAAATCGAAAACCCTAATCGGCAAAATTTCAATCAATGTGTAGTAAATTAGCCCCAAATTTCTCAAAAATCAACCCTAAATCCTTCCAAATCAACACAAAAATCACGTAATCAATGAACAAAAGGATTAAATTAAAATGAAAATTTAAGTATATGATTAACAAACTGTATTGAAAATTTGGAAATCTTTTAACCTGAATTCGATCAAATGAGGAAGAGATGAAGAAATTAACTGACCTAGAAAGTAGTGAAGGGGTTTCCGGATGGAGAGAGAGTGGTGGCGCCGACGTCACCGACACCGACCGCCGGTAGCGACGGAGGATGAGTGTTTGGAGTGGTGGAGGCGTCAACGATTTTCCTTTTGCTACTTTCCTTCTGAGAAAAAAAAAACGCGCCTTCGTGATTTTTTTTCCTTAAAAATAAAAAACACTTGATTTTTTTGTGAAAAGTTAAATGACACTCTCATTTAATTCGGTAATGCCCGCATTTGAATATAGATGAACAAATTATACGGGCATGTATTTTATATTTTTCTTTCCTCTTTTTTTTTTGACAGAATATTTTTCTTTCCTCTAACTCAATCTAACATATTCTCCTCGCAACAAACTACCACCAAACGAGGGCAAGATCATCGAACTCATTGTCGGAGTTAAAGTCGTAATTTTTTTACCTATTTAAATTTTTAGGTGGAGGCCAAACGCCTAATTTTTCAAAATTCTTGGGAAAAAATGCCTAGAATTTTGAAATTCCTAATTTTTCAGTTTTTTTGCGTTTTTTGTTTTTGTCATAACTTTTGATCTCAAACTCAGATTAAGACAAATAATACATTGTTAAAATATATAGAAGTCTACCTTTCAACCCAATTGGAATTGGAATTAAGTCAATATCATTTCTAGATCTTAAGTAAGGTATGGATAAAATACTAAAGTTAGTCCAAAACCAACACCGTTACCCTATTTCAAATAATGGTCCAAATCAAATAATATCATACTGCTATGGAGAAAACGATATGTCAGTCCATTAGACCATTATTATCAATCTAGTTTAGGAAATGCTTAAAGATTGATAAGTTGAAATTGTCCCTTACTTTGATGGTAATTTAGGGGAAGAAAGGTATTGTCGTTGGTTACAGTGACTTAATATGGGGAAAGGGGCCACGTGGGATTGATTATTCTAAATTAAATTAACAATTTTAGGAAGAAAGTAGAGATGTATTCTATTATGATGAGTTTTTTTGTTGAAGAATATTTATGATGACATTTTAAAAGGACATCCTCTAAATTATGATCAATACGGAGTGATATATTATCATTACTTTAATACGGAGTATCTTTGATTAATCTTGAATAGGAGAGTGGTCAAACAGTAAAACACTCAAACTTGTTATACTTTGACTCATTTTTGAAATATATATGTTACTTTGACCTCCATTGTTATACTTTGACTCATTTTCCCTTCCGTTATACTTTGACTTTTTTTTCCTTTGCAAAAAATTTATAATCCACATCCAACAAAATGGAACAATAATCAAAATTCAAAACATGCAAGTGCCCTTTTATAAATTTATTATTTATGACTTAGCTGAAACCAGAATACATGAAATACAATTTGTGTATCTCAAAACTTTGATTAAAAAAAAAAAGCATAAATATACTCTAATAAATTAATTAGTGCCGCCAAATATCTTCTTCAACTCATGAATTTGATTAGCATCCAACAAAGTAATCTTCTGAATAAGATCAGTGGGTAAGTTGTTTGCTGCAATAGATAATGTAGCAATGTGTATGCCAGGATTTGCACTATTAAACGTAGCAGTAGCAACGGCCGGAGTCGTGCCGTTGTTAACCGAAAAATGGTAAGACCCTTGTGGTATGATCATAATATCGCCCTTGTTCAATGTTTTAAAATACGGTTTGTTATCCGTATTTATAAAACCGGTAATCATACTACCCTCGACCATGTAGATAAGTTCTGTCACTCGGTGTGAGTGGAGTGGTACGACTCCACCCACACCAATGTCTGCTCGAAGGACGGAAATACCTAGACCATTCATGGCTGGGAATGTGACATCAAATGCTTCATTTATCCCAAGTTTGAAAATATTTGACCCGTAACCTGGAGTGGCTAGACCCGAAAAAGTAAAATCATCAACCGTAAGGTCAGCGGGATTTCTACAAGGGTATCCTGCCGGTCCACCTGGAAGCTTTAAGTCCGCCACACAAAAATCAACAACACTTGTTGAATATGATTGAGAAATTAAGAGAAAAACGAAGAAGAAATTTTTTTTGTAGTTCCATGATGATTTGTATGAATTTTTTGGGAAATTATGTATTGTTGGTTTATATTCTCTTAGTGTAAGGACTTATGTTCCTATATATAGTGGTAATAAAGAAAACGTATCTCCTAATTAAGGAGTGATATAACAGTTTTTTTCTTTTTTTGCAAATATCTAATACAGTTATATTAGCTAATTCATGTGATGATCTTTCTTAATTTTCATATTGCAAATCATAAATTATACGGAGTATTATACAAATTACCTCCATTATAATAAATAATGCATCCAAAATTAGTGCAATTTTTTAATGATGAAAAGAAACAATAATTTTTTCCCTTAACAAAAAGATTTTCATATCAATTTGTTTATTTTATACCATATACGAAGTAGGAATTATTGATCCATTTATTTTTGCTATTCCGATCCATATCATATGTATCATGATTCTAATGAAGATACATTGTAATTGTAATGGATGGATTGGACTCATTGGAGTACCAATAATGACTAAGTGGTTAAGTCTTTAGACTAAGTGTTTATGTACGATAGGTTATAGACGTTCAAAAATATTACGGGATTTAAAATTCATACCTCCATATACTATGAGATTTTTTTATTTTTTTTGACGTAATATACTATGAGATTTCATTCCTATTCATTCTAGTCTCTCTAGTTTAATAATCAAAATGACCCCTCAATAGACATACAATTGCTAGCCAATTTAGAAGAAGAAATTTTAAATAAAATTCAGTCAATTTAATGTTTTTACATACGATACACAACCATAATTACGGGAAAAAGAAAAATTACAATTGACATGATCAAAGCTAATTTTTTTTTTTTTTTTTTTTTAAATGATCAAAGCTAAGTTAAATTATACAGTAGTTTTAGAATAATTTAAATATTGTCTTTAAAAAAAAAGGATAATTTAAATCACACATTTCCCAATTCGGACGACAAAAGATCCGAGAAAATAAATTAACATATATTCAATACTCATAGGGAGTTAATTTGTAGTAGTAAATATATGGCAAGAAATTAAAATGAAGACATAATTGGATAGGAAGCTAATTAATTAGGAGCTTGATTTTCAATTAGAAAGAAAAAAATCAATTAAAAATTATTTCCTTTTTAGAATATAATTAAAAATATGAATGGATTAAATTGGAGCAACAAATCAAACAAAAGTCCAAACATTTTGATACATGAAGAAAGTCAAACATTCATGCTATAAACGATAACTATTTTAATCCAATTCTTGAAAAATAAATTAAATAGTAGAGTAGTAAATAACCAAAGACGATCTATTAAAAATCAGAGAGAACAAAAAAATATAAAAAATTAGTACTTAGGGAGGTTAAATCATCTTAATGGCTCAATGCCAGAAGATGTTTGGGTAGGTTGCTCATAAATCAAAATGGATATTTAATTTTACTCTACTTATATTATTTTATATACAAAATAGAAAAAAAAATGTAGGTAATGAAGAATTGTTGGTCCGATCCATACTATTTTATGATCAGAAATTTCAATTCGAATAAAAAAGGAAAAAACTTATGCATATTTATTTATTCGACTATGATGTAACTTAAATCGAAGTACAAGGAATTGATGAAATACAACTTGTGTACACGTACAGTTTGATAATTATTACTCCGTACTTCATATATATACATACATATATTATTAATTGGTACCCCCGAAATATTTTCTTCAACTCTTGGATTTGATTAGCATCCAGCAAAGTGATCTTCTGAATAAGATTCATAGGTAAGTTGTTTGCGGCTATAGATGTTGTAAGAACGCGCACATCAGGATTTGAACTGTTTAAGTAGCAATTGCAACGGCAGTAGAATTGCCACTATTTATGACGAAATGGTATGCTGCTTGTGGTAGGATAATGATATCCCCCTTGTTCAATGTTTTATAGTACGCGGTGTTATCTGAGCCTATAAAGCCGGAGGTAATTGTGCCCTCGATCACGTACACGAGTTCGGACACACGATGTGAATGGAGTGGAACAACTCCACCCACCTCGATGTCCACTCGGGAGATGGAAAGGCCTAGACCATTTAAAGCCGGGAATGTCTGATCAATTGCAGCACTTAATGAGGCTACGAAGAGTTTTGACACATTTTTTGCACCATTTAGACCCGAATAAACAAAATCATCAGCTGTAACGTTAGTAGGATTCTTACAAGGATATCCCGCGGGTGTAACAGGATAACTTAAATCTGCCACGCAAAAATCGACCAGGTTGCACTTGATAGAGAAATAAGGAGGGAAAAAACGATGAAATATTTTTGTAGGTCCATGATTTGTATAAAAGCTTTGAAATGGTATGATATTAGGATAGTGCATGTATACACTAGGAGTTGTGTTACTTCCCTTTTACTTATTTTTTGCTCTCAATGTGATGATTTGGGTACCTTTATACGTTAGTATATTACTGGAAGTATCAGCTAAGATCTAAATCAATTATGATCTTTGGATAATCATATTAAGTATATAATGATCTTTTAAATTATTACATCCAATTATCCCATTCTAATTATTGGTGCAATCATATGAAGTAGTACAAGATTACATTAATTACTTAGCTACGTATGCTAGCAAGTAGTAACAAACATGGAACACAATTTATATATACTGGGGTGCACATAGAGGTTGATGAATCAAAAAGTAGTTTTTTATCTATTTGATTTTATTTTTTTATTTATTTTTTATATTTTTAATTTTTTTTTTCATTCTAAGATTTTAAAATCACAAAAAAAAGTATTAAATAAATCGAAAATACGTTGGGTGCACTTTGCACCCGGGTGGATATAATTTTTTTTTTACAAACATCCATATTGATATAACTCAATGCATTCTTCACATACTAAAATTAAAACATGTATGAAAAGACAGAAAAGCTAGTCATACTCCGTGATAGCACTAATTTTTACAAGATTACGTGTATTTTTTTTATTTTTTTTTTTTTGGTTGGAAAAAAGAAAAGCTCTATCGAGTCAGAACCTCTCACATGTCCTCCTGACCCAGGTTAACGAGCTAGACAATTTAGAAGTAGGACAAAGGGTAATGGAATCCCCACCCTCAAAGTGATGTATCTCAAACTTATGAACTTTTTTTTTCTCGCGTTTTTATCATTCTCCTTTCTTTATCCAATCACATTTTTAAATTGACAAACGAAATTAAGTTGAAAGAACACAATTATGTTCAGATCAACAAGCAAAATTAATTTAAATAAACACAATTATAATAAGATCGACAAATATAATTAAATCAAACCAACACAATTTTCTTAGATGGACAAACGAAATAATTAACGATAAAACAGACAAATAAGATTAACCTAAATTAAAAAAAAAAAAATACATATATTAAATTGAGTATAACTTAAATTATTTAGATGCATAAAAGTTGGGAATTAGAAATCATAAAATAAAAACTAATCGGCTAATTAACATTGCGAAAATCATAGATTAATTTTCTTTTTTCTCCTTTTTATATTCTCAAAGAAAATCCCGAATCATAGGTGTCAGATTTACTTTATAAGGTGGAGGGGGCAGAGTGCACCTATATATTAGACAAGCATATAGGAGGGCAATTTGGGATTTTTATTAGACAAATATTTTTGTAAACTATTATGCATGTATAACAATATACCATTAAAGTATAAGTTGTCTTAATAATACTATTTTTTGCCTATTATGCATGTAGTGGTACTTTTTGTCATCCTATAGGTTGAATATTTTCCAACAAAATACCTATCATATGTAACCTATTTTGTATGTAGTGGTACTTTTTTCCATCCTATTTATTTGCTGACAAATAACAGCTGTGCGCTAAGGGTTAATCGAGGGGGCATGAAATAAGAAAACACATAAGCTTCAAGGGTTGATACTATGAAATTTTATACTCGTACAATGTATCAATTTCTTTGTGCCTATTATTTATAGAATTCAATTCAATCTCCTAAAAAATTGTGCCGATTAAAGTGGTGCGCACTTTAAAAAATAGAGGGATTATTAAATGATTTATTAAAATTGTAATTAAATAAAGATATCTTAATGAATGTTATTTTTTTATAGTAATAATTTATATCAAAGTTATCAAAATCGAGATTCCACTTTGAATTGTAAGGGATTTTGATGCATATGTGTTACAGATGATAGTAGTCATTATATTCAAAAAGAATTCTAGAAGTTTTTATTGACTAAGTCTTGTGTACAACGGGTGTACATTAATTTTATTGTAAAACGGTCAGTTTGAGCGTAATTTTAACTATTTTTATGGTAACTTTAATCACGTAAAGGGTAACTTTTAATTTGTCGTTGGTTTAAATTTTATTTTAATGTGTAATTTCTTATAGATACGTGATTACATACTATAAAGACTAATGTAATTAATCTGATACTTGTAGAATTTGTTATATACACCCGGATGCACTGTACTCTCAACTAACCTAAGATTAGTTTTTGCTCTTCATTTGATGATTAAATGAAAAACAATCATCAAAATGAGACAAAATAGTCATGGGTGTATGGTACACCCGGGTGTATATATCAATCTCTCTTATAAGTTTTTTGTAAGATAAAATTTATTAATAGAAAAATAATAACTTTTGCGGTATAAAGGGTAAGTACTTTTAACATAACTTTAACCCGTTTTACGATAAATTAACGTAGACCCGTTGTACACAAGACTTAGTCGTTTTTATTTCTCACATAATAAGTTTTTTTTTCTTGTTTTAAGCTTAGAATATTTTAATTATGCAATTTTATTTTGACAATAGTTATTTTTACAATATAAGAGAATTCAAGTGAGATGATTTTTAGTGATTATGACTATTCACCAAAATTTTATTTGGTATGTAAACATATATGAATTTTCAATATCGCATAGTATCATATTAGGTATTTTATAGGAAAAATTCACATCATTAATCCCAATTATTACTTACCTTCTCATTTTAATCCTAACTATAAAATAATTGAAAATAATCCCAAATATAGGACTAGCCTTCTCAAAATAGTCTTAGCTTTATATTTACATGTTTAACAAGTAATTAGAGTGGCGTGTCTACTTCAAATTGGTTAATTTTCTTTTTAATTTTGTGATCATCCTCCATCTTCCCAAATATTTCTCACTAACTCAGTAGCAACCATGTTTTTTTTTGGGAAACTTTGGCAGCCATCACTATTCACCACATTCACCTGCCACTAATTATGGCTGCCAAAGTCCACATACTCCACAAAACAACCACCTCCCTTCACATCCTCCGATCCTTCATGCCTTCTATCATTTAATCACAACAAATTACAAGGGGGCAGCTGTTGCCCGAATCAGTTGCACCATACTAGAAAAAGCTAGGATTATATGGCTCTGATTTCAATTATTACTGTTAAATACTATAAAAAGCTAGGATTATATGATACATGACTTTTGTTATTGTGCTTACAATTGCCTTTTGTAATTTTACGACATAGACAATTAGAGAATGTGGTGACATTCACGATGGTCTTTTCCATATAAATCACAAAAGTATAGAATTTATGTATAAATTCTAACTTAACTTTTGTTAGCAGAGGGGACACAAATGTCTATGGCCAGGCTGTATCGAATGTCCTTGCAGAGAGCAATTTTTTTATTTTATTTTATTTTTTTTTTTTTGGGAAGAGAGCAATTTGGAGAGCACCATTAAGCAAATTCTTGATATGGGTAGAGGAAGTTGGGAGATATTGTTGTTTGTGTTTTACGCGTTGCTTATAACAATCCAGAGAGGTGTTGGAATTTTATGTGCGGAAGTAGTAGTGGATTTTTGGTTTAGAGATGGATTTATGCTTGATAATGTGATAATATGATGATTTTATTTGATGTGTTTGATTATTATTCTCAACATGTTACATGTCATGGTATTTATAGATGTCTTACAACTCTCTAGAGATTTCTAGCTTAGGTTAGTCTAGATTTTTCTAAGATATTTTCTCCTAGATTTTTCTTAGGTAGTTTCTACACACTTTAGATTTTTTTACATAGATATTTTTACATAATACTTCCTAGATTTTTCTAGACTACCCTTTAGATATTTATTTTACAAAATATTCTATGTTTTTCTAGATTAATATTTTTTAACACTCCACCTCAAACTTGAAAAACTTGAACACCGAGTTCTCTTACAAAATGGAGGAATTTATCCGTTGGAAGTGCCTTGATAAAGATATCTCGAGTTGCTCTCCTGTCTTGCAAAATTGTAGCTCGATCTCTACCAACTCTCTGATGAAGTGGTGTCGTATCTCGATATGCTTTGTACGACTATAGAAGACTGGATTCTTTGTCATTGCTATGGCTGACATACTGTCATAGTAGACGGTGGTTGGATCTTCTGTGTCGTGTTGTAGATCTTTTAGAATTCTCCTTAGCCACACTGCTTCACATGCCGCGCTTGTAGCTTATATGTATTCTGCTTCTGATGAAGATAGTGCTACTGTTGCTTGTTTCTTTGATGACCATGAAACAGACTTGGATCCTAACTGGAACACGTACCCACTCGTGCTTCTTCGATCATCGATGCTTCTAGCCTAGTCACTGTTACACATGCAAGTTTGTAGTCGATTTCTGACTTGTACATGATTCCATGGCTTTTCGTTCCTTTGATATACCGGAGAATCCTTTTTGTTGCTGCTAAGTGAGCTTTGCTTGGCTCACTCATAAACCTTGAAATGACGCTGACTGCATGAACAATGTCGGGTCTCGTGTTTGTTAGATAAATGAGAGATCCGACCAAACTTCGGTAGAGTGATGCATCCACTTTTTCTTTGCCATCATTCTTGGAGAGCTTCTCATCTGTAGCCATTGGTGTAGCCATTGGCTTACAATCTCTCATGTTGAATTTCTTAAGCATAACTTCTGCATATTTCTCTTCTGAGAGAAATCCTTCTGGTCTTTGCTTCACTTGCATGCCTAGGAAGTACTTCATTTCTCCGAGGTCTGTCATTTCAAATTCTAACATCATAGCCTTCTTGAATTCTTCTATTAACCTTGGATTAGTGCCTATGTAGATGAGATCATCTACATATAGACATAAGATGAGAAAATCTCTTGGCCCATGGGTCTTAATGTAGAGTGATGGCTCACTTGGGCTTTTTGTAAATCCGTTTTGATAAAGATAGCCATCTATTTTGCTATTCCATGCTCGGGGAGCTTGCTTGAGCCCATACAGAGCTTTTCGAAGGCGATATACTTTATCTTCTTTGCCTTTGAAGAGGTATCCTTTAGGTTGCTCAACATACACTTCTTCTTTTAGCTCCCCGTTGAGAAATGCTGACTTGACATCTAATTGATAAACTTGTAACTTGAATTGTGCAGCAAGAGCGAGAACTAACCTGATTGTCTCCATGCGGACTACAGGGGCGTATGTCTCGTTGTAGTCGATTCCTGGTTGTTGTGAGTATCCTTTTGCTACGAGACGTGCCTTGTGTTTTTGGATGGAGCCATCTTCATGGTACTTGATCATTTAGACCCATTTGAGGTCGATTACATCCTTGTCTTGAGGCTTGTCTACAAGCTCCCAAGTCTTGTTCTTCTTGATCATTCTGATTTCTTCGTCCATGGCTTCGATCCTTGTCTTCTTGTTCTTCTCGGCAGCTTCTTGAAAGTTTTGTTGTTCACTTGTGAAGAGCGCCATGATTGCATGATTGCACTCGTAGTTTTCTAAATAGCTTGGGCGGCGCCGGTCTCGATATGATCTTCGAACTTCTTGTGTTGGACTTGATTCTTGAGTTGGTCTTGAGCTTGATGGTGAACTTAGACTCCTTGATGAAGGTCTTGGACTACTTGGTGATGATGTACCTGATGTTGATTGTGATGTTGATTGTGTTGGTGATTGACTTGGGCCTTCACCTTGATCTGGGCTTGTTGGTGGAATGCTTGCTAGAGGTATGAAGTGTTCTCGTTCCAGTGGCATTGTGCTCCTTTGTCGAAGATGACATCTCTCGAAATGATCAACTTCTTGGACCCGGGCTGATATAGACGATAACCTTTAGACTCGTTACTGTATCCAATGAAGATACATATTTCTCCTTTTCCATCTAACTTATCCCGATTCTCCTTCGGGATGTGGGCATATGCAATGCACCCGAAAACTTTGAGGTGCTCAACTCTTGGCTTTCGTTTGATGTGTAGACTGCTTCGGCCCAAAAATATTTAGGTAGATTTTTTCCTTGCATCATACTTCGAGCCATTTCAGCAATTGTCCTGTTTCTCCTTTCCGCAACACCATTTTGTTGTGGTGTGTGTCGGACTGTGAGCTCCTTTTTAATTCCTTGTACTTTACAAAATTTGTTGAATTCATTACTTGTATTAAAAAATATTAATCAAGAAAAACCTAGAATATTTTGTAAAATAAATATCTAAAGGGTAGTTTATAAAAATCTAGGAAGTATTATGTAAAAATATCTAAAGTGTGTAGAAGCTACCTAAGAAAAATCTAGGAGAAAATATATTAGAAAAATCTAGACTAACCTAAGCTAGAAATCTCTAAAGAGTTGTAAGACATCTATAAATACCATGACATGTAACATGTTGAGAATAATAATCAAACACATCAAAGAAAATCATCATATTATCACTTTATCACTCTCTTCTTTTGTCTCCCAATATTATCAAGCATAAATCCATCTCTAAACCAAAAACCCACTACTACTTCGGCACATAAAATTCCAACAAGAGGGCTTATAGCAACACTTCCCATTCTATTTTGCTCATACGCAAATTGATTTTGAGATAAATGTTATATTTACTCTATTGTTTTGGAATGGGTTTGGTTCAAGCATATGGTTAAACAGTTTTTAGGCTATGTTATCCTTGTTATGTATTTGTTTAATAATAATAATAATTGTACTCAGTTTTGTTGTTAGGAAATTCCCAGGTGATTCTCTTTGAGTTTATTAGTATGAAGTATGGTGATCTTTCGAAAGTAGCTAATTGGGTACTCTGTGTGATTATAAGATTGTTGATCCTATTAAAAACTTCGTGAATCATCCAGTATTTTGTTCTCCTTATTGTTGAATATGGAAGGGAATAATTGCTTTAAATGAAAGCTGCTTATATTTCTCTTTCTATAACTTACTAAGGGTTAATTTAGTTAATTATTCTGAAGAGTTTTTACCATTTTCATTTCTGTGCGATAGCCTGGTCTCTGTAGGTTATGTTCTTGAAATTTTTAATAGTGTGAGAGGGAGCATCATACTAAGGTTTGGATCTTTCATCTGGATTTGTGGTCTTGTAAGTAGGTATTCTGAAGGCTTATATTAAGAACTTGAGCAAGTGTTCCATGCGTAGGAATAGGGAAAAGATTACTCATGAGTCATGACATTAGATTTTAATTGTTGGCAGCTATTGCTATATGAAGAGAGAGCTGTTTGACAGTACCGATGAAGTCGATTTGCTTTAATTTCTTCGGTGGAAATGTGTAATGCTCCTCAATTTGTAAGTTTTGTTCATATTTCAATAGAGAAAATTATATTTTGATGGATGGTTCACCTGTCAAATAGGAATGGGATTCCTTAGTTCTTAACTATGTTTCTTAATTTTTTTTCACCATTATTTTCCAAAACTCTCCCTTTCTCTTCCTCGATCTCTATGTCTCTCTTCTATTTGCTCTTCCTTTTTATGTTTCATAACTTGTATTTAAGAATGAAATAACACGGTTTTGGAAAATCTATGTCATCCTACCTAGGAATGGGATTACTTTTTTCTTAATGTGGCTTGTAAGAGTTATATCTTTGCATATCTTATATGTTGACATGTTGTACATAGTAATTATTATTAGTTTGCTGTCCTTGCTCCAATAAGTTTAGCTTTTTACATGAAAATTTCATTATTTAATTTTACTGTAACACTTTGTTTTTATGGGTGGAATGTCTAGCATTTCATTAAATTACTTTTGAGGATAAGCTTCATTTATACAGTATTACTTTTAAAGTGAATACGAACACGCTCTTCTTATCTCTAACCGAAGAGACATTGGTTGGTTTATTGGATGTATTTTAGCTCAGGATTATTTTGGCTTAAACATGAGTTGTTGTGGGTTGTTAGCATATGATTGCCAATGTGACTAAAATAGATTACAGCCTGCTCAAAATTGAGTGAAGCAATTCTTCCTCTTAATTTGCTGATGCCTTAAATCAATTGCGAATAGCATGCACATTATTCATGAAAGTTATTTGGTTGATTTGATGAGGATTTATATAAAAAAAATAAGGTCTTGCGTTGGAATTTAAGGAGGACCTCTCTATACAAATATGCACGACAAATATCTTGAGGGAAGGGATGGTTCATGGGTCAACCGGGGAAAGGGTTTATGACCTTTTCACTGGCCTTGTTTTGCTTTCTAGGAAAATAGAAAATTACCTTTGCAGATTTTTATTTTTTTATTTTTTGTTTCAAGAAATATAAACCTCTGTCTAAAATAGTTTACCTTCAATGGTTTTATTTTAATATGACATGAGCATGTGTATTATACATTATTTTCATAAAATTACTAGAGATATTTGCTTGTGATTCACTATGTTGATATTTGCTTTATGAGGGTTGTTCTTGTGATTCACTATGTTGATATTTGCTTTATTTTTTTATTTTTTATTTTTATTTTTATTTTATTTTATTTTTATTAATTTTTTTGTGATTATGATTAATTAATTGATAGGACCTGAGATAGGATGATTGCACATAAATATTGCATACATTTTCTTTGTTACTGTTTTCTTTATTACTATGGAATGTTATGAAAATTGTTTGTTTTGGGATAGTTGGATATCAAAAATTACATTATATTGATTCATGTGAATTGGAAGGCTATTAGCTTAATTGGTAGAGCAATGTGCTATCCTGTACAGTATGTGGGTTCGACTCCCACATAGCTTGATATATTTATGTCGATTGATGAATTTTGCTCATGGCTAATATTTCTTTTGTTTCAAAAAAAAATTGCTACATTTTGACTAGCACGTTTGTCGATACACAACTTTAATTGTAATTTTTATAATTATATATTAGTAAAAAATTTAAAATGTTGATAGTATGAAAATATACAATAAAATTTCAACAATATTTTACTTGATAACATAAGCTTTCAATAAATTAGTAAAAATATGTAACATTACAAGGAGGAGCAAGGAGAAGGAGAAAGAAATTGAGTCCGAGAAAAAGGAAGAGAGAGTTTGGGGAAATAAATGGAGGGGGATACTTTTTAGACTGTAATTGATTAAGGAGATGATAATACTTTTTTAAAACTATCTATCTTTAATGCTCAAAATCATAAAAGACGAGTTAGTGAAAGAAAAAACTAAAGGGAAAGAGAAACAGAGTGAGCAAGAAGGGGGAAGGACAACTCAATCATTAGATTGGGACAAGCTTGCTTCTTTCATTAACTGTAATTACTTAATCAACGTGGTTATGTGACAATTATGAGAATGTAAGGCCGATTAGGATCTCCTTAAGAATAAAAATTTCAACCTTATAGTAGTGTCATGATAGATATAAGTGAGTGATTTTTTTGAAGTGTTCATATAATCATGAGAGAGAGAGAGAGAGAGACTGATTTGCTGAAAGCTCTTGCTATTTTTGCTGCTTTTTTGACAGGTGCTGTAGCCATTAATCATTCCTGGGTTGCTGCTAATCAGGTTAATTTAGTTTTAATGTTTGATTGCGATATATTATTGCAGGCTTTGCTTAAGCTAGACCTGAAGTAGACATGCTGATAGATGAGTATTGGTAAACTCTTCTGATGTAGGATCTTGCTATTTGGAATAGGATATGCCGGGATGGGCATATATAGGTTGAACTTGCACATGGTGGCGAGGATCAGGATCATCATGTGCTGTGCTGGAGGGGCGCTATGGTATATTTTTCATGGTTGATGGTTACAATACCTATGACAATTATGAGAATGTAAGGCCTATTAGCTTTACTCTCTCTCCTCCCCTTTCATGTGTTGTCTCTCCTCTTCCCTTTTCTTTGTGTCTTCTTCATTCCATTTTGTGCAAATTAGGCATGTTCTTATTTCTTCTCAACTTTATACATGCCTCAAAAGAAGTTGAAGCAATTAAAAATAAATAAATTTGTGGGAGTCTGACGTATACATGGCAGTGGAGCAGCAACGAATTCCAGCAATTCGGAATTGCAGGCGATGTCCCTTGCTGACCAACCTCGTGCTCCGATTTCCCATACCCTGACCTTGAAGTTGCTACTCAAGATGTTCGCAGGTATATATTTTACTGGACATTTCCATCTAGGTTTTCCTTGGAAATTTTAAAATTGATTTGGGTGAAAATTTTTTGGCATTAAAGATTGGGAGAGACACAAATGATGTGAGAATTATTTGGGATAATTTGAGGTGCCTTTTTTTCGGAATGATGATTTGTAGTGCCTAAATGCTATTATGTGTGAGAATTATCCACCTTTTGGGGCAAACTGCTGAGTATATGAGTGATATGTAGTTTGTAGTTTGGGGTGTTCGAATTATGCTAGAATGTTAACTTATTTTGATTGATTTTGTGATTTTTCCAGGCCATTTTCTAAAATTTAGTTTTAAAGCTATGACACTCATTCTTATCCATCACTAATTTGCGTTGTTGCAGAGTATTAGATTGTCCACAACCATTAAGTTTCTCACTGCTGTGGTACTGATACTGCATTTGTTCTCTCATTTGAGTTAATTGTATTTTGTGAAATTATTATACATTGATTTTTAGTTAGAACTAATTTGTGTTTGCAGAACTGGAATCTAAAATCATTGATATTTTTTCTCTCATTTGAGTCAAAATAATACTGCTTTGATTATGTAGAAGAGAAAATGGAATTAAGGTCTAAGCAAAAGGATTTTGATGCAAAAAAATAGAGAATTCTTAAATAACATATTGGCCGGACATTAAGGTAGTGTTATAAGTTTTGATTGATTGATTTATAAGTTTAATGATTTCACAGTGATAAAAAAATTTCCTGAGTTGGTTTGATGCTGAAACTTGATATTAATGATCATATTATGAAGCAATATCAGCAAAAATGATGATCCAGTTGTTTTGGACAAAGTTGTCAAATCTGGAGGAAGCAAGCGACTTTGATAAGATGTTTGTCTAAATTCAACACATAATAAGCGTTATAGTATTGTGTGTTTACTTAGTGCAAAGTAATGTAGTACAAAGTATGAAGTAGGATTGATTGATTTGAGCAATTACTGGAAATTGGTTTATGTGTATATATGAGTAATTAGTTAATAATTACCTGAACTTAATGGTATATAGTTCTATTGCTACAAAACAAATGGAAGATTCATCTCCAACTTACAATACCTGTTACACGGCATGCATCAATTTGGGGAGTAGTTTGTGGAGTTGTTAAATCTGGTATACTTGCCTTTTATGGTCCTTTCATCTTTTTCTGATTTGTTATTTCCTCCTGTTTATCATAGCCATGTTCAGCACTAAAATTTCATGCTCTCTACTATTTTTTTTAGTCTAAATTGATTATTGAATCAAATTGCTAGGATTAATCTTTTGAAAACCTTTTTATTCCTGTTCACTTTTCTTTATTTTATTTCTATTAAAATTTGTCCTATTAATATGATGTTTGTATGGAAAATTTTATGTGATAGCCATGTATAACTGATTAGTATGATTGTTTATGAGTTGAAGTATATGGGTTTTTTTTTTTTTTTTTGTAGGTACAAATGGTCAAGCGGAGGATGATAAACCACTGGTGGTTTGCTTTGGGGAAATGCTGATAGATTTTGTGCCCACAGCTGCCAGGGTGTCACTAGCTGAAACTCCCGCATTTGCTAAAGCTGTTAATGGCGCCCTTGCTAATGTTGCTGTTGGAGTATCGCGATTAAGAGGTAAATGTTTGTAATTCGAGCTAAAATCTGAATTAAGATACTGATAATGTACAAGAAAGTCAGCTATTAGTGAAACTTTTAATCAAAAGCTATAGCTTGTGCAGCGTATCGCCTTGTATTTTAATCCTTTTTTTTCGAGGGGTTATATTTTAGTCCTTTACATAGCTTTGAAGCGTTAATTGCACGGATCAAAAGCTATAGCTTGTGCAGCGTATCACCTTATATTTTAGTCCTTTACACAGCTTTTGAAGCGTTAATTGCATAAGCATTCTGACAACTTCGCTGAGTTGTCATTTAGCATCAGATAATTTGTAGCTTATCTTCTAAAGCTTGCATACTTAATATCTAAAATGACATCTAAATTACAGGTTGACTTGCAGGATGACCTAGGAGCATTTCATGGCATTCTAGCATTGCTGAGTAGCAAACCAATTACTGGTAAAAGTTTACGAACGACATGGCATACAAGCATTGCTCCCAATGGGCACTGGAGGCTGTTAAGGTTGAAGCTTGAAGGCCACCAGACAAAGGATTCAAAGGGTATAGTCCCTGCTATTCATTTTGGCAATAGAGTGGTCTTGACTTTTTGACGACTAAGACTAGAGAAATAATGTCAACTGCCTATTCCATCTACACCGAATGCTCTGGAGAAAAAGCAAACCCAATAACCCCTGACCTTTATAGATGTCAAGAATATGAAAACATCCAAGGAACAAGCATTAGATAGTGCTATTCTAGATCAGATTTGTAAGATGTTTTCTATTTAATCTTCCTTGCCAAATTTTATAGAATATCATAATGAGTCATTGAAGAACTCATAACTGTACCTATTGAGCGTTTAAATAAAAATAAAAGTTTAGATCGAGGAGGAGGAGATATTGAGCGTTTAATAAAAATAAAAGTATTAGTGTAGGGTTTGTTCGTGGAATAAATAAGTGACAAGTAAATAAAGTTTTTGGGAAAAAGACTATCTAAGAGCTTTATAAAGCATCTTTGAGGTTTTTGTTAAAGTAAAATGATATATAAACATCTCTAATCACTAATGCTTCAATATCTTGGTAAAAATCTAACTTTAAACTTTCACTATTGTTTGTCTATAGTCTACCACCGTGACATGCAAACTAAGAAATATTTTGAGTAAAGATGATCTTAAATTCAATATTAGGGGTGAAATATCTTGTAAATGTTTTCGAATATTTTCAACTCTAATTTTGAGAAAAAGGGTACCAAAATGAGTTACACGGAGCCAAAAAAATTTAAATCATTCCGGAGGAATTGATTAGATTCACCATAAATCTTTTTTTAAAAAAAAATGTTTGTGCAACTATAGTAATAGATAGATTTAAAAAGAGATGGAGGATAAAAGGAAGGAAAGGGAGAGGGAAAGGGGGACTAAGAGGCAATAGATAAATTTAAAAAGAGATGGAGAATAAAGGCAGGAAAGGGAGAGGGAAAGGGGGACAGAGAGTGAGAGGAAGAGAACAGGGGAGGGAGAAGATGAGGTCGGGGGGAGAGAGGAGAGGAAGGGATAGAAAGGGTGAAAGAAAAAGAGGATTCAGGGGAAGAAGTCGGGAAAAAGAAGGGCTGAGATAGAAGGCAGATCGAAAAAGAGACAAAGCGGCCAAGAGAGAGAGAGTGCGAAAAGGAGTATAAAGGAGATGAGGTCTAGGAGAAAGTGAAAGAAAGAGGGGCCAAGAGAGAGGATTTAGGAGAAGAGAGAAAGAGATAAAAAGAGAAAGTGGGTCAAGAGACGAATAGAGAGGTCGAAAATGGAAGCGTTAGAGCGATAAGAGATAAAAGGGCCTAGAGATAGAGTGATAAAAAATGAGAGAGGCTTGAGAGAGAAAAAGAGAGAAGGAAGCCAAAAGAAAGAGAGCGATAAAGAAAAGTTGGTAAATATAGAGGCTGGGTGAAAGAGAGAATGAGGAGCTAAAGGGGAGAGAGAGCAAGTGAAACTTATAATTTCAGAGCCTTTTTAAAGATGAAACATGGACAAGAAGGATTAGAAAAGGAAGAAAGAGAGCAAGAGAAAGCAAATGCGGCCTATAATATTCGAATTCACTAAAAAAATAAAGTATAAAAAGAGGAATCAGAGAGAGAAAGAGAATAAGGTCACTTCATTCAAAAACAACTTCAACCCATCCCACCCTTCCTATATTCTTTTCTTTTCTTCCTCAGTAATAGCTAGCTCTTGTAGTCTCTTACTAATACTTCAAACATCATTCATCAGCTTTTAATAGCCAAGGTTGATTCAATCAAGATACCGATTCAACCAATGAAGATGAATGTTATAACTTAATCACATTCAAAACAAGAATGAGAGAAAGATTTGCGGTATACAATTTACTAAGGCTTTAGTGCTCAACAATACTCTAAAATAAAATAATGTATAGAAATGTCTGTCAATAAAACAAGAGTTAAATAGCATGTAAACTTTATGTATTATGTGAAGAATATTTTCATTCACTTTAACTCTTTTATTATTATTATTTTTTTTTTAACTTTTAAACAACATATTAAAAATTAGTCTACACATCTATTTGTCAAATAAGTGTCTTATCATATACTACATTTTCAAAAAGAGATGCATGCACTTCACTTTTAAAAATACATTGTTTTTAAAATTATTAGTACATAAAATAGTATGAATAATATTTAAATATAATAACACAATAAATGTCATTTCACTAACTGCGTCAAACAATAGGCTGCTATTATCGTTTATATACAATCCTGAACACTGTAAACATTTGAACATATCCAATTAACATAAACCCAATTTACATGCATTTTTGTAATCTTCGAGATAACGACACACCATTAACATTAACTAAATTACATAATCATAATTTAATGCACGATTGTGAGTAAATGAGATACTAAAAATAGTTGCTTCATGTTTATATGATTTATCGGATAATTAATTTGCATGTTTTAAAGAATCTATGGAACAAAAATTCTCCAAATCATTTTGGGACAAAGGCTTTTTTGTTGTAGAACAAAAACTGCACAATTTTTTTATGCTAAATCTGCATTTTGTTGTTAGTGTCAAAGCTAATCAAAGAGTTAAGTTCTCATTTGTGGACCTATAAGCTTCAAAACCATTCTAATAAAGATCTAGCAATATAGTAGATTCTAAATGAGGTGCTTGTGAATCCTCTTTTGCTACCATATTTGATCAGATGAAGGTGTGTGAATCAACTCTATGGTGGAAGGTGGACCATCGAACTTTCTATTACTTTTACAACGCAATAAGAATGTGGCATTTTGTTTTTTGTCCCATTTTCTATTGCCTACCAGAAAATTCATGTTCTAATTGGAAAATTTGTAAAATTCAAACCACAAATGACTAAGAATGTTATGTAGTGCAAAGTGAAGGCATGGAAGATTGAGGAGGCGAGAAAGTAGAAGTGAGGAGGGGATAGAATAAATGAGAAAAGGTTAGGATGAGAGTGAGGGGGGGTGCAGAATGCAGAAGGATGTAGGGCCAAGAGGAGATATGTAGACAGAAAAAATACTTTAAGAGTGTGGGGAATGTTGCATATGAATGTATATCAATAAAAAAAATTCTTAAGAAGGTCATAGGAAGGATAGATGAGATAAGGGAGTGGAAGAAAGGAAGGAAGAAGGAACAAGAAAGGGGGATAAAGAGAAGGGTAAGAAGGAGAAATGAGATAAGGAAAAGGAAGGAATATGAAAGAGAGGATACACGACAATTTTTAATCATTCTTCCTTTAACCATGTTTGTCCCCGAAGCCGAGCTACCTATATGGGTTATCTATTACAAACCTGTTTTCATGTCCTTACTTAACATACTTTTTGCACCGGACTATATTATGGTTGATCCATCTTTTGAAATAAATGTGTAGTGTATACGTAAATCTAATATTATATAAATAAAGTAGGCATTTTTGGAGAGCATTTGGAGCGCCACGTAAGAAATATACTTATTACGACCAATAAGAAGAAAGATTTGTAATTATTTTTTGAATTAAAAAATTATGTTGCACCAAGATAAAAGTAACGAATTAGATTTGATATATCTAAAATTTTAATGCCACGTAGATTATAATCCACGAATTAAATAATTTTAATGAAAAAAAATAAAGTAAAAATATAGGAAAAGATAAATTTATTAATTCAATACTACGAGTATAAGAAATCCAAATAAAATATACTAAACACAAATAAAATTTCGTATAATTTTTAATGTCATGTAGATTATAATCCTCAAATTAAATTATTTTAATGAAAAAAATAAAGTAAAAATATAGGAAAAGATAAATTTATTAATTTAATACTACGAGTATAAGAAATCCAAAAAAAATATACTAAACACAAATAAAATTTCGTATCAATACAAAACCCCATCTAGCGAATTTTGTGTTAGTAATTTTGTGTTAGTTTTAGGTCATTAATGTCCGGGTAACTTTTAAAATCTTATGTTTAAATTTATATTTGTAATTATTAGTTACATTATATTTATTTAGGATACTTAACGATTATTTGTTTATGTAATGGCATACAATTAGATGTTGTATACTTAATATATGGATGACTTTGGTTATTTTTGGAGATGATTGAAAAATTCCAATGCATAGATTTGATTTTATAATAACAATTTTTCATTTATTACTAAATATATTGATTTATTTTATATAAATGTAAATATTTACTTTATTTCAATTTGAGTTTGGCTAACATTTCACGGTTCAATTTATTCATTGATGTAGTAGGTTGGTTGTGGACGAGGTTGGTGATTCTATCGAAATAAAAGATATGGTAAAACAATGAATAATGATTTAGGATTTAAATTATTAAAAATTTATCATTTCACATTAAAGATTTTATATAACAGAAAAAATATCATATTTACAATTTATTTATATATAATAAATTAATTATAAATTATCGTAAAAAAAATATTAAACTTTTGTAATTTTGTCTGAATTTATTAAATACAATAAATCAAATAATTAAAAATCTAAGATGAAAAAACCGTGCATCGCACGGGCTTCCATCTAGTATTAACTATGCTAGAGAAAATTGTGCCATCGCCAAAGTTGCTTATCAGTATAAATGTCTTTTTATGTTTTTTCTCATAATTTCATCATTTAATCTATTTCATTTAGTGATTTAATTTGATTATACCGTCTATGATTTTTAAGCAATTTGTTATTGAAAGTGAACCTTTTAGTTATAAAATCAAAACCAATAATGAACAACCACCTAAGTAGCCTCTTGTTGTACCATTACCATCTTCTTTAATAATAGTCACATAAGGTAGAGGAAATTCATATAGATCCTCATGATGAAGATACGAGTTTGAATAAGAATATCAATATTTTGTCGGGAAAGGAGGAATGTAATCAACATAAAGCCCTCTGAGGTTGTATTATGTATATGTATGATATGCCTCTTGTATACGTATGAAAGTTCTGAATGAAATGAAATAATTTTTTATTTGAGGATGAATTAAGATTTCTGCTAAATAATTTTTGATTTTGAGGATGAATTAAGATTTTTGCTTGTTAAATATCTATTTTTTTTTTAAATCTAAGTACTAAAATAAGTGTATTTGATGATTCAAGACAAAATAAATAAATAAATAAATAAAAAACAACTTTAATAATGTGACATGTAATTCTTTCATTTACAGAGGCATGTCACACTATTAAAGTTTTTTTTTTCCTTTTGTTGGACCGAGAAATGAGATAGAAAGATGGAGAGTATATCATATCATTATATTGAGATAGATATGTTTTCTCATACGCATGAAACCATATGGAAGTAGAAATTTGCAAACCTGTAGAAGACGAGTGAGTATTCATTGAAAAAAGAAGCATTGTCTTGCATTACATGTACTCTTAGAATAACATATATTAGCTAACCAGCTAGGTTAGAATTCAACTTAGTCTACTGGTAAGGCCCTTAAAACTCTTTCGTAAAATAATCCAAGAACAACCTATTTATGATTTTATATCAGTTAAAATTTGATCTTGAAATAATAATATTTTACTAAATAAATTTTGCAAAATTGAGGGGTGTGCACGTTGCGTACACACACAACTAGTTTAAATAAAAATTATAAAAATATGATATTTAATTATATTATTTTTCCTAATGGATAAATCACAAAAGAAATTCAAAGGAAGTGTGTGAATAGTGAAAAAGTCCAAATAGTGCAATTAAAATAATAGATGAAGTCATGTAAAAAAAATTAAAAATGGATGTATTAATTAACAAATTATATAAAATTTATTTATGAATTAACAAATTACATAAATATTTATAATTATAAAAACAAATAATTTACTCAACAAAATATTATCTCGGGCCACCGAAATACCATGAGAGTTAGACAGAAATTTGATGGATACGCTGGGGTAAGATGTATTCCTTTATTAATAATCAATAAATTTATTGTTATATAATATATGTATTTAGTGGATGTCCATTACATCCTTATGATTATTCTAGGATATTCTAGGTTTACTAGGCTTATTATTCTACAAGAAAACCCTAATTGTATCACATGTATATATATATATATATATATATATATATATATATATATATATATATATATATATGTACTCCTACATCATTCAGTAATATGAATATCGATCTATTCTCTCCCCCACTTATCCTCTTTCTTTTTAATTTCATAACACGTTATCAGCACCAAAACTCTAAGCGATATCAAAGCTCTAAGCGATCGATTAAGATTAAAGTTTAATCATAATCGGAAACGGTTGCTATTGAGATCTTGGTATACTATTAATTAATAAGGACATCCTACAAATTGATAAATCACGAATCAACCTTGCGATTAAAGACTGAAATACAACGGAATATTACTAGCGGTGTTATTTGAAAATTGATAGGCAGTATCAAGAGCTCGTGCGATATTGATCCATTTAGCTATTGTGAGCCCGTTAGCAGGAAAGTTTCCTCACAATTTCATTTATTTTATTAAGCTTTAAGTTTACATAATATAATTATTTTATGCCCCATTTATATGTGTTACATTATTATGATGCATTGTTTTGTTAAGTAGGGTTGAATTATTGTTTAATTATAATTAAAAGTTAGCATAACTCACTGAAAGGGAATACTTCTGTGATAGTGTTTTTTTTTGTTTATGGCTAGTATGTAGTTGAATTGTTGATTTGTAGTTTCTTTGCTTTTTTTAATACTTGTTGTGTCCTTTGTTAAAATATATCATGATCATGAACTCTCTAATTTGTTCTAGTTGATTCAGATGCTATTTGCTTTATTTCGTAATAGTCTTTTTGTTAATCTTTACTATAATCTTGGGCAATATTATTGAGCATGGAGCGTAATTTGTGACTATTACTATTAGCTTGACTCTAAAAGGAAAGTTTAGAATTATTATTAGTATTAAACCTTGTGAATTTTATCTTGAATTTAAAAAGTGTAAACTGATGGAGTTGCATGTAGCATTAATTTGTTGTTGAAAGTCTAGATGAAATTTGTTACTTCTTCGTAAGCAAAGGGAAAAGGTAAGATAATGCATAGAATATTTTGTATGTAATCCAATATAGTTCGAATCTCTAATTCGAGAGTATTTAGAATGTTTTGTGCGTGAACATTTGTAATGTGGAGTAGCAAATCTATTTTGTTTATATATATATATGTATGTTATGTTATTCATCCAAGAAGTTAGTTGTCATACCTTATTATATATGAAAGAAGTTATGTTTATCCCTTTGTGATATACGTAACGTGATGTGGGGTTTTTCAAATAGAAATAATTAATTTATCTTAATTAGTGTTTCACATAAGACATAGGAGTTATGAAAATGTTGGTGATGCTAAATTATGTGCTACAAAATTTTTATGAATGACTTTTATATCTCAGGTATGGTTGGTTTTTCCGCTGACATATTACTCATCATCATGATAATTTATTATAAATATATTTATCTAAACTAGACCCTAAGTCTTTGTTTATAATATTTTTCTCATGGTATGTTTATATCTTATACTACGTATTGTAGATAACATGTGTTTTATATTGGTTTAATGCTAAGGAAAGTCAATTTAGTTTTGATTTATTATGGAGTATTGTTACGATATAATTTCCTAAATTATTTCCCAAAATTAGAAGATATACTTCACCATTTAGGAGATGTTGATAAAGTTTATTTACGCAATTCTAGGAGATAATCAGGTGGAATTTATGTATACTAGGAGTAGATTGATTATGCACACGTGATCCTTGGCTTGAATCAAGGACACGGTTACACTTTATTTTGTTATCACTTGATAATATATAGACAAAGAAGTGGAATAAAAAGGCAGAAAAAAAAATTGAGGAAAATTTCTTAACAAGTATACATATTTAATTATATGCCTAAGCTAACTGCTCAAGAAGTCTTATTTTGATCAAATTATGTGATTATGATGAGTATGGATTATACATCGTGGATTATTTTTATGGTAATGCGTTGAACTCTTTAACGATGATTGTAATATTATTTGTACTTTTATGAGTGATATTACTTACACTTGAATGACGCTATAATTTCATTGACCTCGTGAATAATAGGTTTAAAAAATATTTACATTATAATCAAGAACTAATATTTATGAGTATGATTTGGTTTTTTTTTTATGATATGTAGAGCATTATATTGTTTCTAATTACTCTTATAATTGAGATTGATAATATTTGCATGATGTTATAACTCTAAGTGAGTATTGAAGATACATAAATTATTAGATTTATTCACTCCATAAGTGAATGAGAGTTCATGTGATTGAAAGAAAGCATGTTTGCATGATGTTTTCGTGATTACAATTCATTGAAAAGCTCAATTAGAATTGCAAATATGATTACATATCAACTATTGGACCAAGAAATAATGTTTATGAGTTTATAAAATGCAGCATAACATTGAGAGAAACTTTACAACGTTTTATTATGCCCATAAATATAAGAGGTTTCGTTTTTTTTTTAAGATGAATGTAATTGGGCAAGAAGAACATGATTAAGTATTTTATAAATTTAAATTTATCTAAGCATGTTTTTGTTAAAAGTAACACGTTACTTGATACATGATATTGCCAATAGAATTTATGGCTTAAAAGGTGTAGGGATTTTAAAGATTGTTGGATTGATTCCATACCCCATATGCAAGGATTAGGGGGAGATTGTAAGTAATCCTTGCACATAAATAATAAAATATATTGATGGTCAGTTTGATACATACATTAACTCAAATATCAACGATTTATCTAATAGAAGTGGCCACATGTTAATTATTTATTTTGAAATGATATCATCCTGAAGATGGATATAAATAAATGTCATTGATTATATACTAGTTGTAAATGCTCCAATTAAAATTGATGTCCAGAAGGACAACATCAATTTCTGATGAACCTATAGCATGCCTAAAGCATGATAGATCAACATGTTCCAAAGATAATTAAGTATCTTCGAAAAGGAAAGGAGCCATTATTAACAATGACAACTTTAAGGAAGTGATAAATTCCATTACATTTCTTGAAGAAATCACTTTTAGTAAAATTTATATGTTCCATGATTATATAAAAGACTCCAGAAGAGTATGAAATGTCCAACAAGATTAACATGTATCAATATTATAGTCAAAACTCTAGCAGAGTATGAGTAATTATTGGTTAAAATATTAGTTGATTGTCTTGCCAATTGTATAAAGAAACACATGTTGATGTTCTAATATCACATCATACTCATGGTCATGCATAAAGTAAGTTTAATAAAGTCATCACTAATGTTGGAAAACTGACTAGAGTTCAATTTCAGAGATGTGATTGGATGTGATAATTAAATTAGGCCATCCGGTTTCAATAAAAACCCGTTATGGAAACCCGAAGTTTCATTTGAGAATGTGCTGACACTCTCTCAATGTTAGATATAAGAAATGAATTGAATAACAAGACATAACATTGAGATTGAGCTATCATAATTTGTGTTCATGAAAATTTCAAGAGTTAATAGGTTTTGATTTTCATATATACGAAAGAGCAATAGGTGACCAGAAGTTCACCAGTATAACTTATATATTATTGTCAAAGTATTAGGTGACCAGAAGCTCACCAAATACACTATTTAAGTCTTCAAAGATCTAGAAGATCACCACCTAGTAGAATTACAAGTAAGTGATTTACGTTTGTATACCAATTCTTTTGATTGGGGCTATAATATGTCAGCACGTAAGAAATAGGAGAAGAAAGAAAAACGTACAAATGTACAACACATGTCTCCCCATTGACATTGATCTTCAAAAGAGAAAATATTGTGGAAAATGTAATAATAAATACACATGATATGTAAAGTTAATAAATTAATGATTCTTCATTGAACAGATGAGATAAATCTTGTTTAATACAAAGATAAATTTTGATTGTGATCCTCCCAATAAAATGAATTTTAATGCAAATTTATGTACTAAGTTGGTATAGAATTAGACGCCTCTATAAAAGAGATATTTTACCAACTTAGGGGGAGATGAATTAACAAAAGTTGGAAAAATAAAGAATAAATAAATAAATAAATAAATTGATGATTCCTATAATGGTAGTTTGAAAAGTTACATGCCAACTTTTGTCTATTATCAAGATATGTTGTACATTTATGATATGATTTGTATTCAGTTATGACTCATGTTGCATGGCGTTGAAGATACATTTTGGTCATATTATGTGTATATATTGAGATAAAATCTTGTCAATTATACTTGAATCATTACACCTGAAGTGTGGGTTGTATGATCGGTTCCAAAATAAAGATATGATATGTGGCAAGATAGTGCAGTTAACACTTTTAATATTGTAATAGTATATAAATACCATAGTGTATGAAATACCCCAAAAGCGGTATAGATATCTGAATTATTACAATAAATGGCCTATGATAAGAAAAGTTATGATGGTACCAATGAAAAATGTATTCAGATATCATTGTCAAAATAGCATGCAAATTAAAATTGTACCTTGAGGAATTATATGATGATACTGGTATATGATGGAACCGATAAATAATGCATATGCATGATATAATGGACTAGTGAATAAGGGATTTGAAATTTATGTCCATTTTTTATGTCGACATGAAACTAAGATAATAAATCAAAAATTTATCATGAACTAGTAGTCCAATTAGAAAATGGATTTATGAAATCCACACTGTACAGTGTTCGCATTTT
This sequence comes from Chenopodium quinoa, assembly GCF_001683475.1. Classification (NCBI taxonomy): domain Eukaryota; kingdom Viridiplantae; phylum Streptophyta; class Magnoliopsida; order Caryophyllales; family Amaranthaceae; genus Chenopodium; species Chenopodium quinoa. The sequence goes on along the minus strand of NW_018743212.1, from coordinate 1,942,150 downwards.
TTAGTCTTTTATTTATGTGAATGTTTGAGTTTTAAATTTATGAATTACTCATTGTATGTATAGGATGTAGTTTGATGCATTACTCATTACATATATATTTTGTTTAATGTTTTATCATGAATTCTACATCTCATATTGCATGCATTAGTTCTATACAACAATTGTGTTATATGTGAATGTTTATGGTATGACGAGTTTATAATTATGATGAAGGCTTATAAGAAGAAATTTATACTCCGATGGGCTTACAATTATGATGAAAGTTTATATGATGACGATCCAATATCATGTTATGAATCATGCATGAAAGTTCTCGCAGAACTTATATACAACGTATTCAAATATCTAGCCCTTCAAATTCTATATTCTGAAAAATGGTAATGTTGATATTGTTATCAAACTCATGGAGAGTATTGGTGACTAAGTTATTGAAATATCAACCTGAAGTTTAACCAAGTGAGAGTTAATCGATTTTATATTCATTGGAAAATTCCCGTGTGAAATGCAAAATGTCTAAAGAATAATAGAAATGAGCTATATTGCAGTAAAGATAATCTTCTTATGGTCCAGAAGAACCATGAGTAAAGTATATAATAATACCTATGTTATATTATTACTAATTCATATAAGCTTAGATAATGATATCAAGATATCACGTATTGCCATAAATTATTATGAATATTTGATTATCAATAGCTACTTTTACGACCTCTAGAAGTGGGCATGATTTTGATGGTAAGGCAACTTGAAACAAAAATGTCATATAAGATAGTGGTAAACCCAACATAAGTAGTGTTCTCACGAGTATGGATAAATGAAGATGCTTTACAGTGAATATTTAAGTTTGATCAGGTAGGATAAACTATTAAGGAATGTTATTCAGCTACAAGTATGAAGTTACTAAGACATTTGATTCATTACATTGGAAGATCTCAAGTTATGCATTTATCAGGGGGAGAAAATACGCGCTGCACTCTTTTTCCCTTAACCATGATTTTGTCCCACATTGGGTTTTCGTGGTAAGGTTTTTAACGAGGCAGCATGTCAAGGCATATTATGAAAGTGTTTTACTCTTTTTCCTTCACTAGGTTTTTATCCCATCGGATTTTTCCTAATAAGGTTTTAATGAGGCACACTATTCGATAATGGTCATCCAAGGGGGAGTGTTATATAATATATGTATTTAAGTTTTAGTATGTTTATTTAATTTTTTAATTTAATAAATTAATTATATAACACTACTGTTAATTTTTAATATTTGATTTTGCTGTTTTTTTAGACCAGAAACAATCTTGGATTTTCACACGAGGACCTCGGTTGCTTTTGTCCTCGCAATGGTGATAGTGTTATTAAGAACCATTACTACCCGGCAGAAAATTGGAAGATGTTCAACATCACAAAATGATCAAGGAGCTGAGCAAGAGAGACTTTAATGTTAGTGTAGGGATGAAGTTGTTTGTGTATTCTCATTAATGTTAGTGTAGGGATGAAGTTGTTCATTACTTGCCTTACAATATACTTGTGATTCGTGGTCTATTACACTTTGCTTTGTTTATTTATCTAGATCCTTTCGTTTGTAAACAACACTCATAACTCTATCGTAATTATTGATGGTTGTATGATCATTAATATTCTGCCTACTTCATTCACTTAATTGGTTCTTTGCCGTTGAAACTGCAAGTGACAAATATCTACCATTTTATTGGTAAGCTAATTTGAATTCCTGCCATAATAGAAGAGGTTCATATTGTCATGCTAGCCTTGCTTTGAAATTGTTCGCCTTTTTCTTGCTTACCTTGTAACCGTGTCATGTCGTTAGGGGTGTTTTCATCAGTAAAAAGTTGTTTTCTACAGTACTTGTAGAGATGTCAATCTGAAAAAATTATGTTCTTGTATTTAAATTCTCCTGATTATCCTTTTACAGCAGAGTTCTGCAGTCAGACTTTGTGTTAAGAGATTTTAGTTCAGTTTCTTGATGCTAATTTTGCAAATACGTGGGACAAGCCTTATCGTCACTCTCACTTTCAAGGAAAAGATTCAGGTTCGATTCTGATTTGTAGCAAAGGCAAGGCCACGAGGGAGAGGAGTCGAAGTACCCATGTCATTGTCACACTCCGTACGTGGGTATGGAGTTGTTGACGATACATTCCATACCTTGCTTACTTGCTAAAATAGAAATCAAAGTTTATTTCATAATGGATAACATCATTCACAATTTCACATATATAGAATTACAAGTCTTCCCAAATACCCCCACCCCCAATTTTCCAATCAAACGGAGAAAAAGAGAGACTAAATCTAAAAAAAATATTATTATCTTTCTATCCACCTATTAATCATTTAATTTGCAATAAACCAGCTGCAACACAAACTAATAATAATAGTACATATTAACGAGGTCGATATATGACAGAAAATCATTGTAATACAAACGATGGAGCTCAAGCAACCGGTGACTCTTTAAGGCTGAATTACATGTAGAGGCTGCAAAGCATGTACCAATGAGGTCAAAATAAGTTTAAGTGAACAACAAAAGACAGCAATCTACATAACTTGGTACTAGTGAGCTTACCGTATCAAGGCTGACGGGTTTACCATCTTCAGCAAGTATTTCAACCACAGTTCCAGATTGATCAGCCTGTACAGAACAGGCAGAAAGAAATGCAATAAATTACAGCTGAAATCTTTGAAGATTTTCAAGAATAACATTAGGCCACACAAAGCAAAAGATGAACTTTTCCACAAATTTAGGATCCTCACATACAACAATTTTCTTGATATCGCATGTGGCTGTTGATTGATGCTCAGTACTGAAAGGATTAAGGGCTCAAACTAATTGCAATCAACCCACAACAATGAAAAACAAACAAGCACAACAACTAAGAACAACCATGAAGAAATTAAAGCAGGTAAAAAAGGGAGACAATGTTACCGTGGGAAAACCCGAGAACCGGGAGAAAAAACCCACCCTTTGCACTATGGAGTAGTATTGATGATGAATGAAATCAAGATTACAAGCATGAATGGTATGACATTCAAATGCTCCTCACAAATCTCTCACAAACCCTTTCTATGTGTTTATGTTTTGTGAATACATATAAAAGAGGCTTAGTAAAAGTATATATAGTCTAGGTATTAAATGACAATCCAAGGGCTAGCAATTAATCAAGCACACGGGCTGAAAACGCACCGTAGAAACAGAGCAACAGGGGTTCGACCGAACCTACCCAGAGTTCGGTCGAACCTAGGGTGGTCTGATCGAACTCCCTTAAGGTTCGGTCGCACCTATGCTAGAAAATGGAAGTGCTATTGCTACTGCCTCAAAACATGGTTCGATCGGACCCATGCATGTTCGGCCGAACTTTTCACAAGTTTGGCCGAACTCCTTCTTGTTCGATCGAACTCACAACCAATAGCAGCTTCTAGCTTCTCACCTTATGCCTCCATGCATTGATTCATCTCCACACTAATCCTAACAAGTACCAATATTGATAAACTCAAATGAATGCTAGTAAATAAAAGGCATAGTGTATGTAGTCCATCACCCATGCATTATGTTTTCAGAGAGGAAAACAAGAACCAATTTTCTTTCCAATCTAAATACAATACATCATACATGATTTTTAAAAATTAATATTTTTAAAAGTAAAAATTATGGTACAACTCGTACTAGTATATCACTTTAGAGCTACAATTCCTAATTGGCGTTATTTGATTGAGTAATAAATATGTCAGATACCAAATCAAATACCAAATTGTTTTCAATATATCATGATCAATACATATGCCAAATACAAAAACCAGAGCCAATTCATCTCATTGCATTGCATCAATAACAGAACTATAATACCTTCACATAAACACAACTTGTACTGTTTCATGACATACCTCAATTTCATTCATCAACTTCATGGCCTCAATAATGCATATGATTTGTCCTTTCTGAACTTTATCTCCAACCTAAGGCAATATTAAAAAAATGTTCACCTTACTTGATAAAAGTATAAAAGGTATAGAAATCACAGGAATACGCTGCGTGTGCATGCACACACACACATAAAAAAGGTATACACCCACCTTCACAAATGGCGGCTCACCAGGAGCTGGACTACGATAGAATGTGCCTGACATAGGGCTCTTAAGAGGTGGAAGTGATGGCTTAGCTGACTTGGCAGCAGGAACCGGGGCTGGTAAAGCAGGGGTAGGTGTCGAGGAGACAGGAGCTGGGGAAGGTGCTACAGGAGGAGGCGGTTGCGCTGTAACCATATGTGTAGGGTTAGGACTTTGTGATTGTGGAATAGCCTCCTTTTTACGGATCAATATCTCACAGTCAAATTGTTTCAATTGCAACTCTGCGATGTCTCTAGAATCCACAAGCCTAGAGCACAAAATATAGAAGGTGAAATAAATTTCAGAAACCTAGTGGTTGAAAATGAAAATAAAATTATTCTCTGTAATCATTCTATGTTATTATTCTTCATCATCCTATCTAATTCCCTGCTTTCCTTTTCATGAATTTGACAATTATATTATAACAATAAAAAAGAGTATAGAAATATAGTACTTCGTATTAATTACAATTATTTTTGTATTTCAATTCAATTCTTTCCACATTGATATGGAATTTTTATAATGGTTATTCTTTGTGTAGTTCATTATCACTATGTTTCTCCTTCATGCCGATTTTTTCTTCTACCACATCCATATTTCGGATTATTTCCTGACTATTTCTTCATTTATCCCTGGTTTCCTTAACCTCTCTAAAGCCATCTCATATCCTCCATGACTGTATCAGTAGTGTCAGTGAGAAAGAAGAAAGTTATATACTTGACAAGACTGGCAACTTGGCTTAAAAAGTCAGAAACTGATTCTTCTGAAGCTGACACAGTAGGGGAAGTTTCCCTTGGCAGCTCATCATTCTTCGTTTCTTGAGCTGCTGGTCCAGATTTTGCTTGTGGTGTAGGTGGAGCATTGTTAGAACCACCCAAGGTAACCTTAAAAGACAAATTAGTCAAAAAATGATCTTCACACTTGCTTAAGATCATTAAATCAATATGACATAAGGAGACTCACCTCATTTAATTGGGCTTTAACGGCAACAATGCGGTTTGAAAGAGTCTACATGGTCACAACAAAAGTTTATTGCATAAGTCCCATATTAAAAATGATTTGGATCAGCCAAAACCAAGCAACAATAAAGTAGCAAAAACAATATACCAACAGTCCTTAACCAAATCTAATTGTTCAAATTGCTTCTCTTAGTAATTCACCTTCACCCTTTTCTACTATAATTTCCAGGCATGTATTTCACGACTATCAAGAACAAGACACCTTAGCATAGTTACATATTTTTAATGACATTAAAAGCTTTCCTATACTTTTGGAAAAATCATTTGATTTTACAATTATACAACTAAACATGTAAATATGCTTTGAACTTCACGTGCTAGAGCTCTTTCCATTCTAGATATAGTTGAGCTTACCTCGACAAAAGGTCATTTATATAATGTACAAGTACATGCATGCACTCTTTCATCTCCAATCCATAAGTTAGGATAAAGCAAATGATCCAAGTAAACATGACCAGGTAACAAAATTTTAAACCTTTATAAGGCCGCCCATTCGCTCAACGCGCAAATCACAATCAATTACTCTATAAATTTCTTAAAAGGTTGTCACATCACACTTCTTGAAACAAAATATACAGACCTCATTCTCAATGAATGACGAACACTAATTGGATGAGGATCAGCTAATATAATGTCACACTCTAATCAATATTATTTACTACAGTTCCATACTACTAACTCTTTATATATGAGTTATATATAGTATAGCCTAGAAAGGCATTGCAATATGCTGGCATTCCAAGTAAACGGGTCGTGTTGAGTTCGTGTTCGTGTTTGTACAAGTACAGAGTCTTATGTAAAGAAACCAAAATACAATAACAAAGTCAGTGTGACTACATACACAGCAAAATACAATAACATGGATTTTTCAATCAACCACAACATTCTATATTAATATTATTCTTATTTTTCAACAATTCATAAATTTCAGTAAATCAAAATCAAATTAAATCAGAAAACCCAAACAAAACCCACAAAACTTCAAGCACAAAAATCAACAACAATATTGCTACCCCAAATCAAGTTGAGCTTAATTAATTAACAAATACAATAATTTTTTCCAAAAAATGAATTGTTGTTAAGAAAAATTCATTGCATCAACCAATTAAAAGAAGAGAAGGAAAAGAATAAACCTTGGAAATGAGGCCAGGCTTGGGCTTGGGAGTGAAGGAGAAGGATACTTTGGAAGTAGAATGATGATAATTCTGAAAATTAGAGGTGGGTGTTTCAGAAATAGCTGAATTCAGAGAAGAAGAAGAAGCTGACATTGAGATCGCCATTTTGAAATTCTTCTGAAATTCTTGCAGAATTTAATGAATGAAGAAAAGGGTAGTGGTTGAATTTGATTTAAAGTTGGTGATGTAAATAAAATGGTTGAAATTTGTAGTAGTTTGTTTGTTTGGTGTGTTGTGAATCGATGATATCGAAGAAGAAGCAAGATGGGTGAGTGAGCCACTGAGCCCCTAATGAGGGAGCTCCGATAATACCGATGTTAAGTGTTTAAACTTTAATCATCCATTATGTGTCGCATTCTAGATTTCAAGTATTAACCCGAATGTTCACAAACTTGAATAGAGTCGGTTACGGGCCGGGTCAGTCAAGCCCAATGCCTTAAGAAAGGGCGGCCAAGAAGTAATGTTGTTGTTTGGGATCGTGTTGGTCTGTCTTAAGAAAAGGCCCATGCATGATCAGTTTGGAACATTTTTAATATAATAACAAACAAGTATTGAAAATTGAAACAAGTATTCTTTTAATATGAGAATGTACAAGTATAAAATTAAATGAATATGCTTAGATATAAAAATTAATATTGTATTAGATTGTAAATGAACATCTTTTTTGAGAACGAACATGTAATACATTGATGGTTCAATTTCATAAATCAAATTGATAATTTATCTTTAATTTTAGTTTTTATATATATATATATATATATATATATATATATATATATATATATATATATATATATATATTTGTTCTGTAATTTTATAAGCTAATAACACACAACATAAGTTAAATCAACTTAAAATAGAGTATATAGAACATCATTCTACTATAATCATAAGAAATCATTATAATGATAAAATTTATAAGAAACCATAAACTACATACTACTACTGAAATTTCATATCATTGAAGAATAAATAAAAATTAGGGTTTGAACATTTTTTCGAAAAATAAACATAATCATCAACTTACAATTTGATTGCTGGTCGTTCTTTTGTAGAAATTTTCTTCTTGATTTCCTCTTTTACAAGTGGAAATCTAAGAGCATTTTGATTTATTATTCAAGAAATATTTGGAAGATTTTGGTAATTTAGGAGAGAGAAAGTGATAAAATTATGAGGAGAGAGAAATTATTATTGTTGGTAAAATTATAAAAGAAACTAAATTATAAGATAGAGAAATGTGGGAAACTAATTCTTAATGTTCAAGTTGTATAGTACACGTAGGGGAGGGGGTGTATACTCATGATAAATTTAGTTTGTTTATCTAGGCCCTTATGTTCGTCATTCCCCATAAAAGAAGCGTGGGTATTTTAGTCATTCTATCCCACTTAGACAATCGATACTTCCTACATACAATTGACCATTGTTAACCAAGCTAACCAGACGTTATAACTGTTATGTCAAATCTAAGAGAGAATGAGAGGTAGGCGATGTAGAAATGCGTATTAATGATATTTATTTATTTTTACCTTTTTTAAAAAAAGGTAAGAAAAATTAAACATTAGGAAGCCCTCCTCACGAGGGGAATTCTTAATGCATTAAAAGAAAGAATAGAAAATAAACTAGAGTTATTACAATCATCAATATCCATAGTACTACATACTAATGACACTACTAGAAATAGGCCATTTTCCGACGGAATCGTTCCGACGAACTTAATTTCCGTCGGAAAATTTGAATTTTCCGACGGAATTTGGGTCTGTCAAAACAGTCCGTCGGAAAAGATAGGCTTGCGGCGGAAAATCCCTCGAAAATATTCCGACGGATTTTTTTCCCTTGAAATTTACTGCTTCCGACGGAATATTCCCTCGGAAAATTCCTTCCGACGGAAATTCCGAGGGAAATTAAATCCGTCGGAACATATTAATTTCCTACGGATTTTAAATCCGTCAGAAATTTCCGACGGAATTTAACCCTTTTCCGACGGAATTTTGTTGTTTTAAAAAAAAAAATAACAAAACCCTAAACTCCTAAATATACGGACCCCCTCCCCCATCCCTATTCATTTCTCTTTCCTCACCTCTTCTCTCTCCCCGCCTCTCTTCTTCTTCTTCTCTTTCTCTCTCCTCTCTTCTTCTCTTTCTCTCTCCTTTCTTTTGGTTCTCCTCTCATTCTCCTTCTTTATCTTTTCGATCTCCTCCTTCTTTCCTCTTCTTCATTACAATCCTAGATTCGCTTTCTTTCTCTTCTCAAACTGCTCATTCGGTCCTTCCCTTTCTCGGTTTCTCGTTCCTCCTTTTGATGCGGCGTTTCGCGGCTTCTCGCTGGTGGTGTGAGGTGTCCGCCTCTGTTGGTGGTGTGAGGCTTCGCGGCTTGACTCGGTTTCATCAACAACAACCTAAACATCAATTGTAGATCTTGTAATTTAGGTTTGTGTTTAGATCTAGTTTTTTTTTGAATAAATGTTTGGTCTAGTTAATTGTATATGTAATTGTAATGTTAATTTATAAAATTTATTAGACAATTATATATTTATACATTTCTATTAATTTTCCTTGTTTAATTTTGGTTTTTTGAATTTTTTTAGGGTTTTTTTTGGGGTTTTTTCCGGTTTTTTAGGGTTAATGGTGGTGGTGTGGTGGTGTCAGAGGTGGTGGGGTAGGCTGTTCTGATGGTGTCGGTGGTTATGGGGTGGGGTTGTGGTGGTGTGGGTGGCGTGGGGGAGGTTTGGTGGGTTATTTGGTGGTTTTGGGTTGGGTTTGGTGGGGTGGGGTGTCTGGGTCTGGGTGGGGTGGGTGTCTGGGTCTGGGTTGGGGACGTGGCGGGTGGTGTGGGCTGGTGGCGGGGGTGGATCTGGGTAGGGATTGTGGTGCCGTATTTTTTTTTTTTTATTTACTTTTTCGATGGAATTTTTCGTCGGAATATACCTTTTCCGACGGAAAATTCCGTCGGAACGTCTCACCCACCAACGGAAATTTCCGTCGGAACCTTGCGACGTATTTTCACTTAAAGTCAACAAAAGCGCCGACAGAACATAATACGTCGGAATAGACTTTTCCGACGGAATTTCCGAAGAAATATCGCGAAATTCCTACAAAGTGTATTCCGACGATGCGTTTTGACGGAATTTCAAGGTTTTCCGACGGATTTTTTTCGTCGTTGATTGACTGTTTTCTAGTAGTGTGACCTACATTTGCTATCCAGTCCGCTGCGCGATTTACCTCTCGGTAGACGTGTTGGATGCTCCAATTGCAAAACCAAGAAAGGAGAAAATGAGTGTCTTCAATAATATGTTTGATCTACCAAGGAACTACCCAAATGTCTTTTATTGAGTTGATGACTAATAGGTTATCACCTTCAATTTCAATGTTCTGAATGCCACATTGAAGAGCTAGTTAGACTCCTCTATGATGAGTCGCAGCTTCCACTATAAAAACTATGGCGTTGTCGAGGATGAATGTAAATGTATTGATGAGTGCTCAGATGCTATCTCTGATGATGATTCCTGTTGCTGCTGAGTTGTTACGAATCGAACTGTTGAAGTTGAGCTTGAAGAAGTTGTTGGGAGACGTTTTCCATGAGATAAGAATGGATGATGGGGATTGAGTATGAGAAGAATGATTATTAGATCTCATAATGGGAGATCCCATGGAGGAAAAGGTATCTATGAGATTCTTTGGTGCTACTCATTGAACACAAATTGTGATCGTCAAAGGTTTCATTACGGAAGATAATAGCATTCCACTCTTTCCAAATACTCCAAATGAGAAAAATAAATTTCCTTAAAGTATTTGGTGTTTTCTTAAGTACATTAAACTTTCTGTTAGTTTTAGAAACGAGGTTTGAGCAATCTAACCACTTTTTTGATAAGGGGAGATTCCAAACTTCACTGGTTCTAGTGCAGTTGAGAAAAAGATGATCAACTGTTTCATTTTGTTAATTGCATAGAGGGTGTATTAATGATATTGATTAAAAAAAGGAGAAATTCCCAACGGTAACCCCCAACTTTTTTAGTTTCTCAATGATGACTCCCATTTTTTCAAATTATCAAAAACAACCCCTAATTTCTAATCAATCATTAAACATGACATTACTAAGTAAAAAAAAGGTTTCTTTTTTTGACAGGAAGTAAAAAAGAGGTTAGATGCATGTCAAATGGGGATTTTCAGTTAAAAGCTCATAACCTAAATTAAAAGCAACTCCAATGGTTTTAGCTAGGGACTTGCTTACAATATTAAATAATCACTAGCCACTAGTTTAACCACTGGAGCTAGAAAATGCAATTAACTTGGCCAAACAAATTAGTTTTGTTGAGCTAATTTGCTTGGAAAAAAAACTTGCTAAAATAAAACAAATTAGAATAAATAAAATGAAATTTATCAACGTAAATTAAGAAGGTGTGGTTCATTTAAATAGTAATTTATTAGCTAGCCCTTGGAGCTAAAATGACAATTAGCTTAAAAGCTTATGTGGCATGGCAAACAATTAGCTTGCCATTTGAGTTGCTCTAACTAGCTGAGTCAATTAAGCTAATTCTCTGGAAATAAAAAAATAAAAAATAAAATTCTTCTATTTTAGAAAAAAAAAAAGGAATTTTACCTGCATAGTAAAATTTACAAGAGGATTATAAGTTATAAATGAAGCATATTGATATTAAAAGAATTGCTATCAAGATGAACGAGATGAAGAAAAGTACTATCATATTCATACCCAACATCCAACATCATCCAATTCCTAGAACTTTGGTTACAGAAGATCAAGAACTAAGGGTAAGTTTATCCCTAGTCTTGAGATGAGTCTTTAGACAAGTCTTGAGCAAGATTCTAGCAATAATCTCTACCAAGACTACATATAGTCTCGAGAAAACTCATCTCGAGACTATACAAAAGGACAAAATTAATTATGTTGTCCAATAGTGAGTTGCCAACTCACCATTTAAAAAATAATTTATAAATGAAATAGATATATAAATAAATTAAATTTATTAATATTAAGGATAAGTAAATCTAGATTGAGTCTTGAAATAATTTGTGAAACTGAAGAAAGTTTTGTATGAGTCAAATAATAAAAAAGTAATTAAAAGTTAGTGGAAATCTAATGTAACATAGTGTGGAATATAAGTCTCAATTTTGGGATAAACTTACCAAACTAAAAGTTTACAAATACATCATCATCCATAACATCATCATGAACACTAAAAGTTAAAGAAGATCAAAACTTTGTTATCATCTAACATCATCGCATTTAACTCCAATTAATCCAACCATATATGGTACATTTGATATCCTTCATTTTATTTTATTTGTTTATTTATTTTTTTTTTATTATTTTTTTTTGAATAATAATATCCTTCATTTCTCTGTAGTCTCTTTCTTGGGTACATCCAGGGCGGATCTAGGGGGGGGTTCAAGGGGGTTCATTGAACCCACAGATTTTTTGGAAAAAAATTATAAGTTTTAATTTTTTTTTTTTAAAAAAAAAGAAAAAGGGTTAATACAATTTCTGTGAGAATAATAATCACATGGGTAAGTTTGGTGCATTGGTAAGGCTTTGAATAATAGAGTGGCGTGCCCTTTTAATGTCTTAGGTTCGACTCCTATTGCCCTCTTTTTTTGTACTTTTTTTTTTTTTTTTGTTCTTTTACTCCTTACATTCAAATTTCAGATTTCAGAAATCAAACATCGACATTTCTTATTTTCTCCAAATTCCCAAACACCAAAACCCTAACCTTGACACCCTATGACCCTAGCCACTAGCCGCCGCGGCACCGCACACCGAGACACCAACCGGCGACCGGGAGCACTGACGACCTCACGGAGTGACGGAGACACGGACGAGGGACGACTGTTCTGAATTTAGACTTCAGAGTTCTTCTACAATTGTGAGTCCTCTTAATCTCTTATTCCTCTACTCCTATTAATTCTTAATCTTGGTTTGCTTGTTTTATTTTTTAAATTGGTTTATGGTTTTGATATATTGTTGAATTCTTGAATTGTTGAGAAATTGAATTGTAGAAACTTAGAAGTTAGAATTAAAAAAAATTTACTTGTTTTTTTTTTTTTTGAAATAAAATTTTTACTTGTTCTGTTAATTGAAATTTGATAATTAGAAGAAGTTTATATTGTCAAATTTGTGTTTATTGGGGACTTGTGATTTTAATTGATAATTAATAGTGTATTATGTAAAAAATAAGTTGCGGAATAGTACGGGTGATCAACTATTGAATGATAGTTTAGTTACTTATCTTGAGAGAGACTTATTTGCAAGAGTTAGTGATGATGATGTATTAGCACGCTTTCAAAGTAGGAAAACTCGAAGAATGCTTTTGTAGGTTTTTTTTTATTTTTTTTATTTTTTTTATTGTGTAATTCATCCGTGATAAAATTTGATTTATGTATTGAATTTTTAATCAAAATATGATCATATTTTTTTTTTTTTAAGATTTCGAACCCACAGTTCGGAATTCCTGGATACGCCACTGGGTACATCAAGATACTTAAAATGGAGAAATTGATTTTTTTGATGAAGAGAAAATCTCTATCGAGAAGTTGAGTTCGAGTCGTGACGCATAGTTCCAATTTCGTGACAGATGAAGGACAATATAAATGAAAGTTTCTACCTAATAATCTATTTTTAATCATAGTCAACAATTTAACCCCTAGTGGTATACTGGTATCCATCTTTTACTTAGTAATGTCATGAGTAATAACCGAGTAGAAATTAGAGATTATTTTTTATAATATGAAAAAATGGTAGTTACCATTGAGAAACTAAAATAATTGGGGGTTATCATTGGAAATTTTCCTAAGAAAATAATTAGAGATTTTTATACTTCCTATTTAATTTCACAAAATTAGTGGTGTCCATATTACCGGCGCTCCAACAAGTAGTAATAATAAGCATTAACATAAATAAACTATGGAGTACATACGGAGTGTAACGTAAATTATTAGGATAAAAGTTAGGAATTGGAAACCATGAATGAAATAAAAAGCAATCGGCTAATTTACATTCAGAAACAAAATAAGGCATCATCGTGAATTAATTTTCTTGTTCATCCTTTTTTCTCTCTCTATATTTTCGAAATCTCTCTTTAACTTCTCGAAAAGACTTCACATAATCTTCTGCCGGAATATAACAATCGTTGTAATGTGATTTGGGTGTGAAATCAGATGAAAAACTACTACTAATAATAATAATCCAATACTTACCCACCAAAAAGAATAGCCAACGCTATAGATTCAACTACTTTGCCAAAAGTAGTGGTAGATGCCAAAGGACTTCTACCCTTCATCTTCCTTGTTGCCTAGAAACTCAAAAGTAGGCTTTTTATTTCTTTTTTAGACAACAGATACTGCTGAGAAATAATATCATATGCTCGTCAAGAAAAAGAAAAAAAAACATATATTGTATGGGATTTCCAATATTTATAGAGCAATTCTTAGGGTTCCTTTTCAAAAAAAATAATTTAAAACAAAGGAAACGGGCCCTTTAAATGAAGCCCAAAAACAATAATAAACATGACACATTGTTATTAGTCCCTTCGTTTCGTATTAATCGTAATACTAGAGTATTCATAAAGTTTAAGAAAATTTATAGAGGGCCTCAAAAGAGAAATTTTTATAATATAAGTATTGTCGGTGGGAGAGGAAAATAATAAAAAAATAGTATAAGTGGGGTTGGTAGGAAAGATAAATAATAAAATATTGTAAAAGTGGGGTTAGTGGGAGAGAGAAATTATAAAATAATAGTAGGTCCTTTCTAAATATAGAAATGTTGCAATTAATATGAAATGGATATTAAAAAAAGTGTTGCGATTAATACGAAACAGAGGGAGTACAATTTTTACCTACACCCCTATGTAGGTAGCTATGCCTGCACCCCTTCCATCATAATAACGTCATCTTATAATTTTTCGTGTTTTGAATCACATATAAAATTTTCATTTATATATATATATATAATTGTTTAATTTTGTATCATTAAATGTTCAATTTTGTTAATACGACGTGTTAGACTATCTCTAATGGCGAGACTTAACTTGGAATATTAAAATACAAAATGAGTTATTTTTCACACCCAATGGTAATACCCAACCCACTTCTCAATTTAATAACTCTTATGTATACTAATGTCATTTCCAATATGGCCCACTACATCCAATAAAATAAACAATTTTAAGGTTTTACAAAAACATTATAAGTTAAATAATTAAATAAATCAATATAAAATTAATAAGGCCCCACTTTTTTTGTCAAATGTAGGGGTATTTGCGGTGCGGTTTGCATTTTCAACCGCATCGCAAAATGCGGTTTGGTGCTGTGCGGTTTGCGGTTTAGCCACGTTTTTTTAAATTATAAATATTTTTTTTAAAAAAGACTTTTTATTTTATTTTGTGATTATTATTTATAATTTAAATATTAAACTTTTTTTTTTTTAACTTTTAATCAGATAATAGTAAAAAATTACACCATATTTTTAAGCTATTCTATATATTTTTTTAATAAAAATAGTATAAAATTGGTATAACGGTTTGACGGTCTAAACCGCAAACCGCACTTTGATGCGGTTTGTGGTGAGGTCTGGTCTAAAATGTTTTGAAAACCGCACCAAACCGCAAATGTGTGGTTTGGTCATTTTTGAAAACCGCACCGCAATTTTCAAACTGCAAACCACACCAAACCGCGGTCTAGACTGCACTCAGAATAGCTCTAGTCAATTGAGACTCAAAGTTAAGTATCTAAACTTGGTAACTGTCTTTTGAAGTATCTAACTTTAGATACCAACTTATTGGTATCCTTTACAAAAAATACCCTCTCTCTCCTAAAAAAACTCTAATGAGTTTCACCATTGGAGATGATCTTATATTCAAATTAGTATATTTTTTCCATTTTTATTTCCCTACATTTTCAAAAGTACCACTCAACCCTTATGAATATTGTTGAGACTAATATATCCCTCAAAAAGTTTATTTACGTATTTATCCTTATATTTTTTTTTACTTTTTCATTTTTAATAAACATGATGTAATAGTTAAGGAAGGCCAAATGACTTGGTTTAATTGCTTGAAGCATTTAAGTTGCTTGTGTTAATAACTTAAATTGTTTGTTTTAAAAAAAAATTGCAATCGTAATGCTTGATTATGTAGGATAGGGTGACCAACCCTTTTATATACCAAGAGGTAATTTTTCAGATGTTTTTGTATATACTACATATGCACACATGTTTTTGCATAAAGTTTTTGTATATCCTTCCATTTGATTCACATGAATGTATTATATAGTTAATTATTTAACCATAACTATTTTTTGTTCTATACTAAGGCCAATTAATTTGTATAGTTAGATCTTTCAATCGACCTTGACCATATGATAAATTGAATTATATTAGTAAAAGTAATTACACAAATATTGGTCTTGTATTAGTAAAAGTAACAGAGAATGTTGTGGCAGAGAGAGAATGATGTCATAGCGAAGATTTTTTTTTTTAATCATTGGTGGGATAAAAATATGATCATCAAAATGCTAATGAGCAAGACTAGTGAGAAAGTGAGTAGAGAGAGAATAAGGAAGTGTTTGTTGGCAATGTTCTTTAGTATATGTTTAAAAGTCTACCTAACAAGCTTCAAGTACTAGGGCAAGCTTTTACAATTCGACCATAACAACTAAACATTTGCGCGTAACATGCGTGTAGGCCCCCCTAGTTTAGACAATTTTTCTTATTGATTTGTCTTATTATTTAGTTAAATTTATAGGATTTTTTTGAAAATATATTTTTCAATGTAAAATAAAATTAATTCAATTACAATTATAATATCATTTTAAATCAATACACACTCATTGTTTCTTAAGTATAATAGGAAACTCTTTTAACTTTTAAAATGTACACATGCTTAATTTTAAAAGCAATAAAAAAGCGCAATAAAAAAATACACATCATTTTTTTCAAAAATAAAATAAAATATACACATATATAGTATAATGTAATGTACTCCCTCCGTTCCTGAAAGTTCGACTCACTTTGCATTTGCGCGGTATTTCATGAACATCTTTGATTATGAATATTTTCGGCTATGTATAAGTGAAAAATATAAAAACATGATATTTGTAAAATTTATAATTAGGAGAATATAATAAGATCCCACATGCTAACTTATTTCCATTGTATTAATCGTAATTTGTAATAAAAATTATTTTATTTTGAGCATGTAAATAATAAGTGAGTCGAATTTTAAAAAATGGAGGTAGTTTATTTGATGCGTATTGCTAACCTAGTAAATAGTAATGTATATTTGACTCCACAATCACTCGTCCGTTACTAGTTACCAGTATTACTACCCATAGGCTAGATTGCTAAGCTAGTAATGTAATCTACCCTTCAAAACAAAAGAAATAAGAGTAAAAATTGAGGCATTTAGGTGCAAAATCCAATCAACCAACTTTCATTTTCATAACAACAACCTCCATTTTCTCTCTCCTCCAACTCCAGACCACTACTCCCCTTTCTCTCTCTCCACCATTTTTATTACCTTCACTAACCTCCATTTCTCTTCATCAATGGCGTCTTCTCCTTGCTCCTCCACTTCCTCTTCCTTCGACGAATTCGACGACGATTCCTTCGAACATACTCTCCTCGTTGTCCGCGAAGTCTCCGTCTTCAAGATCCCTCCTCGCTCCACCTCCGGCGGCTACAAGTGCGGCGAATGGCTCCAGTCCGATAAGATCTGGTCCGGTCGTCTTCGCGTCGTTTCCTGCAAATCTCGCGCCGAAATTCGACTCGAAGATCCGATTTCCGGCGATCTCTTTGCTGCTTGCTTCGTTTATCCTGGACTTCGCGATCAATCGGTTGAACCTGCGCTCGATTCTAGCCGATACTTTGTGCTTAAGATTGAGGATGGTACTGGTAAACATGCTTTCATAGGGTTAGGGTTTGCTGAGCGAAATGAAGCTTTTGATTTCAATGTTGCGTTGTCTGATCATGAGAAGCATGTTAAGAGAGAGAGTGAGAAAGAGGTTTCTGCTGCTACTGAAGGTGGTGATGAGAATTCTATTGATATTCATCCTGCTGTTAATCATAGATTAAAGGTATTTTTAGATGTTTCATCTTATAATTTGGCTGAATTTTGAGCTTATATTGTTTTAATTGTGATTGATTATTGAAATTGATTGGAAAATATGGTGTTAATTTGGTTGCATTGGTTTATTGTTGGCAGTTTGAGTAGGTTTTATAGATTTAAGGTGTTTGATCAACTGTGAATCTTTATGTGTGATCACATTTTCACATTTTTGAGTGCGATTGATAGAAATTTGGATTGTGAATGAGTAGGATCAAGCAAAGATTGGATTGTGACATTTGGTCAATTAGGTTTTTGATTGGTCAGCGATGGAAAATGTATGAAGTATTGACAGGCGCAGGGAAATTGGGAAAGTGCAGGGAAGGTAAGTTAATAAGTTATTGGGGATCTGTGAATGGAGATAAATCAAAGATGTTATGGTCTCTCGATCTCGATGCTTGAGGATGCTGATCATGGCTGATTTGAATGGGGAATAGAGGGGAGGTGGATTTAAAAGTTTGACATTCAGTTAGCAATAGCAGATTTGGAAGTATGAGGTGTATTGGTGCTCAGTTAGTAAATCCTATAGAAATGAAGAAATGCTGCTAGAGTGCTAGTTGTAGGATAACATAAAGTGCTAGTAATAAACTTAGCGATTGCATTTTTGAAAATCGATGGGAAGGGACATGGACATAAGAGGTAATACTGAAGCTTGTTGCTACTAACAGATGTGTAAACCTACAATTTTTTTTTATCTTTTATGATATGTGAAAGGAATAGGATGTTATTAGTGTAAAAAAGAGAGATGTAGTATTAAAGAAAGCTCAAGCAACGTTTTTTTGTTATTAGTTTGAATCTAAAGTATGCTTTAGTCATAGATATTATTATTATGCAAATTATAATTGGGAACTTTGAAATGAAAGTTCTTATTTTGAGGTTGTAGAGCAGTAGTTTAATGATAAATGTTAGGTGATAGTTTTTTATTCCCATTGCTAGTTAGGAGTTAGGTTTTACAGTTAACCTATTGTGTTGCCAGGCTAGAAATTTTTTGGTTTAAAATTTATAGTTTGAAAGTAGAGGAGGATTTTTGCTGAACATTAGATTTAGGCTGATTTGAATATCTCACTTACTTAATGACCTCATGTCGTGTTCCTTAGGTAGTTTATAATTTATATATTAGCTAGGAAGATATCAAGTCTAATTTATGTGTGAAGTGGATAGTCACTAATGGCAGTGAACTACTTCATATGAAGAGTGTTTATCTGGTGATTTTCCCTAGGACCAAGCGTGTGCTTTTTCAGAGGGATGAATTACTCACTACTTTCTTGTTGGTCATGCATGCACGTAAGCATTGTCGCCTTATTGATTGTGAATCCTTATGGTTGACTTTAAATGATCTTGGAAATGTGGAACCAGCAATATGGAGAACTTGATTACTCGTGTTGTACTGTATTATGTTGGATTCAAGTGTTAGCTTAAGAACTAAATCAATAATAAATAAAGTTGCATGACATAATGGTAAGTGGCATGTAGTGCTATAAGATTTTATGGAGACTAAAACTCTTTAGTTATTAAACTTCGAACCTCTCCCATACCCTCTTAAAATAAGTGTTAAAGGAATTTGTTCCTGTCTTTTGTGCCATTTATTAGAGTAAGCATATTAAGCTTTTAATCGTCAAAGGTTTTGTTAACTCCGCTAAGTTGCAATATATGGTGAAATTTTAAACACCTTTTCCCACAATTATGTTTTGGCAATGTCGTTTGGCAAGCTTACAATCTTTTCAAACCTATCTGTAAAATTTGGTCTGAATTAGAAACCTGATGCAATGCTTGACACTTAAGTTTGAAATTTGCAGTTCTTGATGTTGGTGGGGGACTGGGGCTTACAATATGTGTAACGGTGGCTTACAACAAATTTTGTTTTGCGACAATGCCCCATATCTTTCTTATTAGTGTACATGATTGCAGGAAGGTGAAACTATTCGGATAAATGTGAAGCACAAACTAGCGAGCGGATCAGGTATGCTTTCCTCTGGAAATAAGTCTGTGGGACTTGCTCCACCTCCAAATGGGTCTGGGAACCCAAAACCTCTGGGCCTTGCTCCACCTCCAAGTGGGTCTGGGAAGATTCGTTCGGTACTCCCACCACCACCCAATGACCCTGCTGTTACTAGGCTGACTTCTAATCCCAAAGGTTCAAAAGACAGTGCAAGAAATGCTGTGGATCCTTTGTCTGATTTTTCTCAACTTGAGGTAAGCCCCTCAAGCATAGATGTGCTTCAAATTACCATAAATGTCTTCGCAATTGACTTCATCGTTTAACTTATTCCACTTGCTTAAAAAAATTAAAAAAATATATAATTATTAAAAAAAAAGAAAAGAATTTAAAGTACATGTTGAAACAGTGTTTTACTCTTAATCTCTTATCCTAAAATCAGATAGTGTGTGTGGGGTGGTTGGCTTGTCTTTGGTGGGGGAAAAAAAACATGTGACACTATTGAAAGAAGGGGAATTTTTCATTCAGGTAGTGTGATTATTAATATAACTTGGTTCTTTCTTTGTATATTTTGTAATTCCTTGGAGAGTTAGAGCAACCATTAACCTTTATAATCAGTTTCACTGAGGTAATTTTAGGCTATTTTGTTGATAAATCTATAGTATATTGATGGTGTCTGAGTGAAGCTAAATTCCAAAATTCCTGGTACTTTTTGAGGTATTATTGATAGGACATGATACTTTCAAATTAATTGGTGTCATATGAAGTAGTACCAAGTGAAATTTTTTGTTGCTGCTGTAGATTTTAGTGTAAACCTTTTCTTTGGGATTTGGACACGAAATATATCCTTGATCCCGTAGCCATTTTAGAATATTATAGGTGTTAGCCATCTATTGACTCCATGGATGTGTAGATGTAAAGTGGCATCAAGAATTCTTGTTCAATTTCATGATTACACTTCCTTGTTACAACTTTCAAGTGAGAATTGATGGTGTAGCTGACCTTATCATTCTTTTATGATACACAAGTATGAAGTATGCTTTTATTTTTAATCTAAAATGGTTAAACATTCTTGTAGATCTCTGTTGCCATATTTGTTAGAGCATGCTGCTGGTTCATTGTGCTTATTCTGCATTGTATAATTGTACTTGATGCAATCTGCAGAGGAATCTTCCTTCTAAAGCTGGAACTGGGACAACAAATGGCAGTGCTGCTGGATGGGCTGCGTTTTAAATGTACTCCATTGGTTTCCCACATATGTACTATTAGATTGTTGTTTACAAAACGAGAGAACAGTGCGCCTAAGTGTGTGCGCGCGCGAGAGAGGGAGAGACTTGCAACCCGGAGGTTGTTTATTGAGTTATTGAATTTTTACCTGTTTCTTCAAAATAATACATCGAAATATATGTTTATAAACCTCAGTGAACCCTATTATATGGCTACTAATACTTGATTACTTGTGAATGTTGTGATGCACCTTTTTGATGAGTATATGTGCTAATGTGCTATGGCATAAGAGAAAATAGCTAGTTTGTAGGAATATTCGTTGTATTTTCAGAGTTGTATACTTGTATCATTGTATGTGTAATTTTAAGTTTTAACATATGGCATCAATTTGACTTTTGCACTTTTTTATATCTTATATTTTAACAAATGTTATACGTAGTAATTAAAAACGATTTTGATTAGGTCTTAAAGGATATAATACTGTATGATTTTTTTAAAATAAATAAATTAATGAATTAAATTTTTTAACAGTCAATGATGTGCAATACTCCATATGTGATGTCAAATTGTGGCAATTGTTTTAAAATGAAAGCATGTAGTGTATTATGCAGTATAAAATTTGAATCGTATTGGATTGTCAAGTTCTGAAAAAATCAATCCATACACAAATATAACAAATATAAAATTTCATACTCAATTTGTATCTACTCAAAATTTTGCACAAGCCCAAATCTTGATTACTAGTTCGGACAAGATTTAATAATACATCTTGTGGTTTTAGTCTAAATAATTCCTCTCTCTCATGTTTCGTCTATATAGCAACCAGCAACCTGAATATTTGCCTTGCAGCAAAAATATAAACCACTTGATTTTCAACTATAAAATCACTAAACAAGACAAGGATTTAGCAAAATTGTGGGACTTGCTTCGGCCACATAGGTTTCCTACATATAACACTACAAAAAGGGGGTGTGTGTGTTGGGGGTGGGGGGCTGCTTCTAATTGTGGTAATCAAGCATCAGTGGAAGATTGCGAGGTAAGTTGGACCCAAACAAACTCTTCTTTGTAAGATGGATTTCCTTCACAAGAGTCTGCACAGGTGTACACCACGGTTGTTGCCCAGTCCAGCGAGTTGGCATCATTGTTCACACCAAAGTAGTATAGCAATTGAGGCAAGATCTACAAACAAAGGATCCGAAATTCAATCAATTAAATATAGATGATTGGAAAATATTGCCTCAAGCATGAGAATCTATTGGCTAATTAAGTGAATGTAAACAAACCTGTAACTCAAATTTCATTGTGCCGCCACAGGAAGAGCACTTTGGTATATCAGCTTTAGATGGCCGGCCACTTGATGTAGGCCACAAAGGCGTCGCCCCTTCATCTCTAGAGTATCTGTTTTTGGGCAAACAGAAGAAAAAAAAGTTGTAACGTCAATCATTTGAATCATAAAATAGGCATGCAATGATGCAAACAATATTTCCATTAAATAATATGATTTCAAAAACCCCATGTCACAGCAATGATACAATGCAGCCCAGAATGTCAGGTCTTCATTACACTTTAGTCCATTAAGTATGCAATGAATCTCTCCATGATGTATAAACGAGTCTACAGTTTGATAAGCTACAGATATACTTGTGGTTGAAATGACAAAAACGGAGACCATAGTTTGTTTTGTGCCTTTTGGGATGTGTGTGTGGGAGAGGTTACATGACAGGAAGGCTTAGGCTTGTGATGGCTTGGTAATTTACAATATTACATATTACTCCAACAGGCAGGAGTTCATGCAAGAGGGGTGGGGAGGGAGGTTCGAGCTTACCCATTTTGTTTATTCATGAGCAACCAAACTATGCCAGAATAACAAAAATTAAAATCAACTGACTCAAATATAGATAGATTCCAAAATAAATGACGTAGCAGCTTCTATGAGTTATTAATATACACCTGCAACTACAACACAAGGTGAATTTGCTTCTGTGAGGAGATGAGAGACATACCACCCACGAGAGAGAACCCAAGAGCCAGGTAAAGCAGTAAAAGTGATGTCTTGTATCATTTTATGGAACATTGTAATTATGTACTTTGATCTTCCAGTAAAAGGAAATATATATATGAGACTTTTTTTTATTTTCACTATAGCCTTTAGCCCTTGACCCTTACCCTTGTATCATTTCTGTCAGGGCACATTTTTTAACTGTTAGAATATCATAGTGTAAAATGAAAGAGCTTAATCCTTCAAAAAAAATCCCTGGGTCAAGTATATGTTTGTTAGAAGCACAGATAAGAAAGGCTGACTCAAGTTATTAATATGCGAGAAAACATAACATTCTACTCCCTCTGTCCGAATTTCCTTGTCACATGGGCTCAACCTCTCATAATCAAGATGTAACATGATTTTACAAAAGACTCCACTGAATATATGATTTTACAAAAACTACTATGTAACGGAAAGTGACAATACTCCAGATGGTTGGAGTACATATTTACCCTCCTGAAAGTGCTCGTCACATTAACAGAACTCGTTCCTCTTAACAATCTGCCAGCTGATTATGGCTAAATGCATTTGTTATTGGACTGCAGTGCAAATCCTCTGTCCTCTATAACAGTCAAATCCTAGGAAACGAAAAATATTAAAGGAAACCTCATATATTGTGATGTTTTCCTATTATCACTTAAAGATCAACTCAAAGCCTAGGTGTCAGATAAGTTTCCGGTATGTCTATTGGTATGGCAAACAAAATCAGCGAATTAAAACAACAGAGGTCCAAAAATGGCATAAGCTCATCATGACCTAATCTGATTTCCCCCAACTCAAATCCTTTTATTAGACAAGATAACAATGTTTCCAGATAGAAATCTATCATTCAAAATCATATAATGCATAAACCATAAGAATATACAAATTGTAACACACTCAAAAGTGTACATAAGCAGTAACTACACTACACAACACAACTACAGATTACCTCAGTACTTGTTCAGGGGCATTAGCAAGATGCTGTTGAAATGTCGCCCAGCTCTGTCGATCATCATCACCCTGTTCAGAAACCAGCTATAATTTAAAACCACTCCAGGGAAACATTTACCACCTAAAAGTAGAAAATCGTAAACAGCTTAAGCTCACACCTCAAAACTGTCCATGAGTGAGTCAGCTGTTTCATCCATTTGTTGCCTTGAGACCAATGAATCAGAATTTTCATCAGTTTCAGAAAATGAAAAGTTATCTTCATGTTCATTTATGATCTCAAACTCAGGCCAAAGAGCTTTGCTTGCAGCTGTTCAAAATCAACAGGAAATTATCAATACAGCCTTGTCCAACAAATGCTATATCAACATACCAATAAAACTTACAAATAAAAATAGGTTAAGAATGTCTTCCAAAAACTACCTTGCTCGAGACCTCCCACCCCCCCCCCCCCCCTCTTTCTCCCTTCCTCATGGTCAGATGCATATAAATTGGTTGTATAAAAAAAATGTGCTGTCTTGTTCTCTCTAAGGCCCTTTCCCTCTATTCTCCTTGTTCTCCCTCCCCCCCGGGCCCTTCCTTTATAGAGTTTTCCATCACCATGGTGAACACAGAAGGGCATTAATAATGGAAAGGAGATAAGGTTCTCAAGTGAAGTTCCTGCCAATGCATGCATCTTCTGTTTGATTGTCTGGCAACCTCCCCATCCACTTCTACGATTATATAATTTTATCATTTGTATATCTTTACTGCCCTAATATTATATGATTTTCCTTTTGGTTTAGCAGTTTTTATCAGTTTTGATTTTCCCTGCTTATTCAACTACAAGTTTCACTATTATTTCTAAACTTCCCTTTCTACAAAAATAACTTCTCAAAGTCCATTAGGAAAATACAATGTGTACTAGTCAAAGACTTTCATTACAGTGAAAACACTGCATTCCAGAAGCAATATAATATATTTGTGAACACCTCTTAAGCATCTGTCCATCTGATGGTATAGCAAATCTCCCAAGGCCATATCAACTCAAGGTCACAATTAGCGCTAGTGGGCTCATAGATGAAGCATAGCAATAAATGGAAGAGAGAAAACATATACAAACAGTAATATAGTCAAAGAGAGATTAAGTAAAACAGCATTTACGCACTTCAGTTCAATGATTACTTCAAAGACTAAATTCATCTCCTCCCAGGTTCCCACCACTATTTCAATTTAAAGCACGAAATTGCATGATTAATACTAGAAGCAGTCGAACACTATCAAATATATATAACGAAGCCTACAAGGCTATAAAAATAATCCAATGGCATGGTAGCATGAATCCAGGAAGTGAACAGGTTTTCAAAGCCCAATAGAATCATATGTATGGAAAGACATAAGTTAATCCCCAGGCCAGAGATAAAATTCTCCCTTAACCTGTCTATCGAAAGAAACAGGGTCTAGAAAATCAAGAGCATGAATGGAAATTAGCTAGCTATTTAGAGCATAAACTGACTATTAGCATTTTAGACATTGAAATATGATCAGAGCTTGCAGTGCAGGCAAGCTGCAGTGTCAGACTACAAGACAGTCTTGTTCTAAAACATGCAAGTGACGCAGCAACGTAGTTGCATTTACAAGAAATTCACCAAACTCAAGAGAATTCCAAGGATCAACATTTTTCCCGCACTTTAATAGCACAAAATAATCTAGCAACCATATAGAATCCAAGAGATTATAGCCACATGCGGACACAGGTCAATCATTCAAATTAAGTTATGAGATTAAACAAAGCATTTTTTATATTTTTTTTGGAGATTGCATATTAAGAAGACTAGATATATGACCATTGACAAACCTGTGAGAATCTCATTTGACGAGGCATCATCAATACAGCCACCATCAGATGATTTGGAAGAAACACTTAGTTGTTGACACTTGACTTTATGATTTGCACGCCAGTGCAAAACCTACAAGCAGTGAGATTAAATAATTAGCAATGGTTAAGCTTAAAAATTCGCTCAAATGCAAAAGAGATTAGGTTGCAATTACCTGATGTTTCTCAGAGCAGTAACGAGCCGTTTTGCAGTTGCTACATAATTTATTTCCTTTCCATGTCCCACACCAAGCACAAAGGGGAGCTAAACAACATAAGTGACAATCAGAAAACATTCAATTATCTTGGGAGAGTTGGGACAGAGCAAATTGAAAGAGTGAATAAAATAGGACTTTTTATTTTGAGGATCTTTTTTTTTTTTTTTTTTTTGGGGGGGGGGGGGGGGGGGGGGAGGAACACTAAACAGGTGTCAGTTTACAATGTACAGGCATTATTATGACAAGCAGCAGAAATAAGCTAGTATACAGTTGGCTCATCATGACCAAAACTCTTTGAATTTATCCGTAAGGTAGTCTTCAAATAAGGATTACCAAGTTTGTTTACAGCTAAAATGAGAACAGATAAGTTCGAGTAATTTTAGATAAGGAATTTTCAGATTAAACATCTCTGTTTTGAATTGTTGTTTGAAGACTTTGGTTCAATCCATTAATTATTCAACCCAACTATGAAGTCTAATTTAACTTTATTTTGTTACCTTTCAAGAATTAAAATATAATTTTGTACTCCTATTTGTTAAAAATGAAATATCCTCCTAATATTATATTAATAAGGCATGGTTTTTTTGCCCCCTATATTTCCTACCACTACACATCTTACAGTTGATCAACGTGATGCAATAGTTCACAATCCACATGTTCCATTTGAATTGAAGATTAACATATTTCCAAATCAATGTATCAAATATTGGAGCATTGTAGGGGTGATAATCGAGAAAATTCATATGCAAGAGAATTTTCAAAATAAAAACATAATCCAAGATACCTCCTGATCCAAATGGTCTAGCACTCCCATCCTTCTGCGCCTTACTTGAGTAAAAGGCATTCGTAAGTGGGAGTTGGCAGCGGAAAACCTTCACACTAGAAATAAACATTGCAGTTGCCGAAACTTAAGTGAGGAAAAAAATGCTTAAAATACTTTAAAAAAGAAGCAGCTAATTATTTCCACATAAACAGAAGATACCTTCGAGATGGCACTTGTGGTCCGCGTTTCCATTGCTCGTGTTGATCTCTAAGAAGACACGTCATAGAAAGGCACATGAATACATATAAAGTTCGATGAAATGCTGATTCCTTTTCCGAGATAGGAGCATACACCTGTGGTCGCGCCAAAAGGAAACATATTTGAACAAAACATAATCAATGTTGTACAATGAAGCAAACCGAATCAATGTCCTGTCGAAAAGCAATGTGCATGCTAGAACATGAAACACAGACACAACACAAACCTGAAGTAAGAACTGCAAAGGCTCCCCGCACATATCACAAAGACAAGACTTTCCGGTCGGTAAATTCACAGGATCCAACCAAGCCTAACCAAGTAAGAATATAATCTTGCATCAGAAAACAGCACAACACACAATAAAAAGAGTATTAGAGTTCAAAAGAGCTAGCTAGACACACCGGAACACCTCCGGCTTTGCTCGGAAAGGCTTCACGGAGAAGCAACCGGCTATTCTTAGGCTTTTCAACAAAACCAAGCCATACAGGGACTTGTTCAGCATCATCACCCTCATCATAATCAATAACATCATCAAATACTCGGTCATCGGAAGCCGATATTTCATGGCTTTCCAACTCTGGCATTGATTCACCACCTGTATCAACTTCCAACTCCGCTAAACGCATTTTACCCTAAAAATTCAAAAAATCAAAACACAAAAATAAACAATTTTACTCAATAATCAAATTTTAATTCCTCTCGCTTAAGAATATGAATAGCAAAATTATGGATTATAACCAATAGTTCGATATTCAATCCACCTTAGAAGAACCCTAAATTGACAGTATTAACAATTAAATAAACGATTACACTGTAACACAGATATTCGTTGATGAAGAAAATCAATTTACCTCAGAAGCTGCTTCAATGGAGGAGAGAAAGCTCAGAAAGTCGCTTCAATGGAGAATTCAGAGTCCGCTTCAATAGAGGAGACAACGGGAGAGGGGTGAAGTACGAAAAACTCCAATTTTCTTCAGTTTCGCTTCTTCGCTTTGACTCTTTGAGCAAATGAGCAGCCTGTACTGGTGCCAGACTGCCAGTATTACGAAACATTAAAACTACGAAGTACATTTAATTGGCATAGTGCTACGGTCTTAGACTCTGGTCTATGCCCTATATGACTATATCGGCTATATGGGTTTGTAGGTGTGATTTAGGGTTTGTTCTGATTTAATGAAAATAAATAAATTAAACCGAACTAATTGGGGCTGAACTAAATTGAATAAAGCTGAAATGAATTGTTTATGAGAGAAGGAAATTAGGAAATGAACTGAAATGATTGAAACTGAACAGAACAGGCCCTTAATGAAAGGACTTGCGAGTTGCGACTAATGTTGTGTGGATGTAAGTGAGCTTGTGTGATTTCAATTTTATTTTAGGGAGTATCATATAAACATTTCTTAGGGTTATTTTTAGCTTCTGTGAGGTTTATTATGAATATGTAATTTGAATTTTCTCGAGAGCAATAAAACTTTCCTCTTGTTTGCTTGTGGACGTAGCCAATACATTGTTGGTAAATCACGTAAATCTCTGTGTGTGTTTTTGTTGATTTTGTTTATTTTTCTTGCATCCATTATAACATGTTTAAAGCCTTTTAAAGAGTAACACATGGCACATATTCTCAATTAAAAATTGTCTTTAGTAGATATTGATTAATGAAAGTAAATGTATGGATTATAATTTTAATTTCCATAATAATACCAATTACTATTTTTTTAATGTAATAATAGCTTAAGGCGCGATGATTGGAAACACCGTGGCTTGATGCTTGAAAAAAAGACTGCATTTTAGTAATTGTAATAACCGGCCTGTTTTCTTAGTTAATTGACAAAACATCTCACAAGTTTAACCTCATGGATATAAGATCACATTTTTTTACCATCTTAGTCGGTAGTAATTTATGTCCTCTATATACACCTATATAAATATATCTTTCATTAAGCAAAAACATAAATAAATTACAATTATGTAGTCTTAAAGAAAATGTATAAAGCGCAATAGGGTCAACAATTTCAAGACAATAGAGAATTAGTCTCTTTAAATCCTCCTTTTTTTTTAATTAATATTATGTTTCAAAGTAGCAATCGGTCAGAATTCTTTCAAAATTTATTTTTAAATCGGTGTATAATGAAAATTGTTGAACCTATTGCGCAATAGACAACCGTGGCCAAATCACACACCAGTTTGTTTTTAAATCGGTATATAATGAAGATCTAAACTCTTGGCCCTGCTTAGAGGTGGGCATGGTCGTGCTGGCTCGCGGGCGACACGAGCACGGCATGGTGATGGCACGGCACGGTGGCCCAGCAGTGGGCCGTGGGCCATGTCGTGAACAAAATTTTGATAAATCGGCACGAGCACGGCACAGGCATGGTGGGCGGCACGGTTGTTTGGTCCGCAAGCCGGACCGTGCATAACGGCTACTTTCCGCAACTTTCTACAGCCATAAACGGCTATATTGTAACAGCCATATTAACGGCTATATTCCAACAACCACTCTAACGGCTAATTCATCATTTTTCCTATAAATACTTCACTTTTTCCTCCATTTTTTTCCACAATTCATCAACTCATCTATTTTCAAATCTCTTATTCTCTTATTCTCTAGTTCCTACTCTATTATAATCTCTAATTCTCTAACTCCCTCAATTATAAAAATTAATAAAAAAAAAAAGTTATAAGTTCGGGAAATTAAATAGCGGAAAGCAATCGAAGCGTCGTTGTAAGATATAACTCAACGTTATTTTAACTTGTTATTATTATTATTATTATTATTATTGTTGTTGTTGTTGTTGTTGTTGTTGTTGTTGTTGTTGTTGTTGTTGTTATATATTATTTTATTATTACTGTTATAATCATTGTTCTTGTCACTATTATTATTATTATTATTATTATTATTATTATTATTATTATTGTTATTGTTATTGTTATTATTATTGTTGTTATTATTATTGTTATTGTTATTA
Source organism: Chenopodium quinoa (assembly GCF_001683475.1). Lineage (NCBI taxonomy): Eukaryota > Viridiplantae > Streptophyta > Magnoliopsida > Caryophyllales > Amaranthaceae > Chenopodium > Chenopodium quinoa. The sequence continues at coordinate 1,912,542 of NW_018743212.1, read as the reverse complement.
TTATTATTTATATTATTATTGTTGTTATTATTATTGTTATTATTATTAATCATGGCATCAAACCCGAACCCTTCCTCCTCCTCTAGGAAAGCCAAGTCAAAACGTACTAGTACTAGTAGGGAATTACCAAATTCAAACACTTCAATGCCCGCCCCTAACAAGCCCATTCCGAACACTTCCACCCCCTTCTTTCATCCTAAAACCATGGGAGGATTCGAACAATTTGACAATATGTCTCCTTGGACTATGTCTAGTTTAGGATTTCAACAAAACCAATTCTCACCTCATTTATACGGCTCACAACATGAATTTTTTTTCCTACTAGTCAAGGTAGCCAAACACATGCCGCCTGGTCGAGTGAACAATCCAATTCCAAACACATTAGAATGGTATACCGAAGAGGAACAAGCCGCTACCAACCGAAAGAGTTATGTTTAGGCACATTTTCAATTAAGTAGAGATGGAACCAAAGTCAAGTGTAAGACATGTAAGAAAATTTACTCGGACGAAACCAAGGGAGGGACGGGACACCTTACTAGACATGTAAAAAAATGTGGCGAACCATCTAGTGATCCAACCCAACCCAAAATTTCTCAATTCCATCCACATGGCTTCACTTACAATTATGATAGAGATAGGGATGAGCTTGGGAAAATGTTAGTACATGCCGAACAACCCTTTCTTTTTGCCGAAAATGATCCCTTTAACAATTACATTAACCGCGCACTACAACCCCAACACAAAAAAAATCTCTAGAAAAACTGTCCGTTATATGATGAATTGAGTAATCTTACTTGTAGAATTTCTTTGACCGCTGATGCATGGGATAGTGGTTACGAATATCACTATTTGTGGGTGACTTGTCATTGGTTGGATACTGATTGGTTATTACAAAAACGCATTATATATCCATTTTAAAATGCTTGAATACCTATACCCCCACATCGGTCTTAATATTTCTCATCATTTAATGCAAGCTATTGATGCATATAATCCTAGGTCCAAAATCGTGTCTATGACTTTTGATAATGCAACTTCTATGACATTTAGTGCAAATTTAGTTAAAGCACAATTGATCGATGTAATATTAGATGGAGATGCACTTCATATTAGATGCATTTGTCATATTCTAAACTTGTGTGTGAAGGATGGAACCCAAGCAATTGGTCCATTTTATCACAAAATTAGATATGCTATTATGTCTATTAACAGCTCTAACATGAGATTTCAGGAATGGAAAGCTTTTTGAAGGCAACAAAGGATAAAGGGTATTAAAATCAAAACGGATTGTGCAACTAGGTTGAACTCCACCTATGAAATGTTGAGTATGGCAATCGAGTACAACGGTCCATTAACAATTTTTTATAATAAAAATTTCCACAATTTGCTTTATTAGATGATGATTGGTCTAAATGTGAAAAATATATGCAGTTTTTACAATTATTATATAGTATGACACATTGTTTTTCTTCTGTTTATAATCCTTGTGCTAATTCTTTTCTTAGCAATTCATGTTTACTTGCACAACTTTTTGATGAACACCAATCACAACACGATTATGATGGATATTTTCCATCAATGGAGGAAAAATGGTGTAAATATTACACTACTCTTCCTATGATTTATATTTTTGCTTTTATATTAGATCCAAGGCAAAAGTATGATGACACATTTTTATTAATTGATATTTATTTTCAATGCATGAAATTTGAAGATGATGTTGAATCTTATAAAACTAATGTGACCAATCAATTTTTTGCCTTATATAGAGTTTATGAATCTAAATATGGAACCATGTCTCGATTTGCTCCTTCTCAATCATCCAAAAATGTAAGTAAAAGGGCCAAAGGTTTATTTGCACAAGCTGTAACATGATGTCTAAGTTTTCAGTTAGTGAATCATCATCTAGGAGAACACAAAACGATGTTTCGGAGTTGCAAATGTACTTAAGTTACGACTTCATGAAAGGCATGGACGACGAAGAGAAGTACGGCCTTGACATCCTTGATTGGTGGAAATCACAAAGCACGAAACATCCAATTTTGGCGGCAATGACTCGTGATATTTTTGCTATCCAAGTCTCCTCCGTTGCCTCCGAAAGAGCTTTTAGTGCATCAGGAAGGGTTTTAGACGATAGAAGAACAAGTCTAAAACCCGAAACACTTGAAATGTGTGTTTGTTTCAAGGATTGGTTGGATGCCGAAACTCGCTTCCAAGATCGTGCTTATGCACAAAACGACGATAATGAAGGAACGTTGGGTTCTACCAGTTCCCAATCAATTTAATTGGCCGATGAACTTGAACAAGAAGAAGAAGACGAAAACGAACAAGAAGAATAATTAGATTACATACTATTAATTATAGCTATTATTTGTATTATTAAACCCTGTATAATAAAATAAGCAATAAAGTTAAGTTATTCATCAATTATTGTACAATTTTTATCATTATCAATTATTTTATTATCGATTTATCATATCGGCGTATAATAAAATAAATTATTCATCAATTCTTATGTTATTGCACTAGTCAATTTTTTAAATTATATGCATTGTTGTTTTTTGCTAAATAATAATAAAGATGTATAATAGTAAAAAATAAAATTAATTATAATATATTAATAATAAAAATAACATAAATAATAATAAACAAGTAAAAGAACTAAAATTATAAAAATAACAAAAATATAAAGAACAATAATAATATAATAATAAAAAACATAAATTAATAAAATATTTAAATATATCGATTTAAAAAAAAAAGTAGGCGGCCCCCTGCCCGGCCCGGAACGCACCCCAGGCACGTGGGCTGTGCCGTGGGCTGGGGTGTGCCAAATGGTGGCCTGGCCCGGCTCGGCCCACCAAGAAGCAAGCACGACACGGCTCGACACGAGCCACCACCAGGCACGGCACGACCCATGCCCACCTCTAACCCTGGTTCTTCTAAACGGAGCGCAATCAGGGAGGGTGTAAACAACTAAACACTGCCTGGGAAAGAGGAATCTGTGCCATGAAGCTAAACAAATGCTCAAGCTCTCACATACATGTTGCGGAACCCCTCCTACCATATGGACCACCGTCTTTCTAACATTGTCAACGATGTTGCAAAGTTACTTCAAAGGGAATGGATCGTCACTATCCTTCATGTGAAAAGAAGTGCGTGCAAACAAGATCGCTCATGGTTTAGCTGAGATTGGAAGAAGGCAGAAGGATGATCTAGTGTTCCATTTTTGCTCTCCATCACCAACCTACACTAAGGAATTGGCAAACACCATTGCCATGAGCAATGAAAGCTGACCTGCGGACTCTTGCAGCTCTTGAGCTTCTAATCAGCTCCTCTACTAAACATTATCTATCTAGTTTTATCTTTGATTTTGTTTTTTTTTGTTCTTTGTTATTTGCTTTCTACGGATCAGGTTGACTTCATGGTTGCATTTTTCAACAAGTCCAACAACATAAGAGTCATCTTTTGGTTACAAACTTGGATTTTCCTAGATGTTTTAATCATCTAAATGTAATATAATGTTCCTTTCTTTGTTAAAAATAAAAGTATAATGAAAATTTATTTATTTTTAATTGCTGAAACAAAAATTAATAATCAATAACTTAATACTAAAACAAACACCGGAAGTGACACATGTCACTTTCTAGTGCCTCCAAAATCACTATTTTGATTTTTTTTTCTTTTTATTTTTCACTTTACATGACATTTACTATTTAAACATTGATTACACAAGATTCAAAATATATTTACCAAATCAAAATTGATTTTGGTAAATTTAAGTTAGTAAAAAATATAATGAACATTGTACAATTTTCAATATACATTAAGCCAACGCCTCTTGCATTTTTTAAAAATGGAAAGAATATAAAATTTTATATCATTTTAGCCATAATACACATATCTCCTATATAAGTTAAGATATTTTTAAGATAATAATAATAATAATAATAATAATAATAATAATAAAAAAAAAAAAAAAAGCTATACACTAAAACAAATATAGAAATGACGACATGTGATTTATAAAAAGTAAAAATTAAATTGTCAATCAAATAGTGCATAAATAACAACCGCTTTATGTTGAATAATGGAGACCTTGAATTAAATTAATTAATCTGCTTCCTCTGTACTTATATACCTATTACATGAAAACACAAACTATATACAACACATATTCTCCTCTCCTTTACCATTTGAATTTATTTTATTATAATTTTTTTCATGAGAGAACTTTTATAATTCCTTTTGTCTTAACACTCTTATCGTTCTCATTCATCTCTAACATTTAAATACCTTTAACATTGTTCATCAAATGTATTATTTATTTCTCTATTCAATTCACATACAAGTTCTTTTCTTCCCCTACTTCTTAACTTTCATTGAACTGATTGATATTTAATCAATCACTCATGCAAAAATTACAATATTATTTAAAAACATTCATTGTTTTCCAAGGGACAAAAATTGCTAACGATTTTTCTTTTATAATTTTCCTATGCATAACCCGTGCCAAAAGGCTAGTATTTAAAAAAATAGAAGGATATTCTTTTAAAAAAAAAATAAAAAAAAATAGAAGGATGGACATGGACCCATAGCTGCATCACCCTTTACTGTTCTTTGCTTCAATTTCTCAAACAAGTCGCTCAACAGAACAGAGCGAATTCGCGCGCACGGAGAGAGAATATAAATTAGGGTTTTTGCCGATTAAATTTGTCCTAATTGAAATTGATTTCAAAAATCGGTTGGCCCTAAATTGAAACTTAATCGATCAAATTCCATATAATGGAGGAAGAAGAAGACACGATTTTGCTCAATAGTTTAGGGGTTACCTCTGTCAATCCTGAGGACATTGAAAGAAATATCTTACACAAGGTAACAATTCTTCATTGAATTAATCGTTTTTTTTTTGTCAAATTTGATTTTAATTTGGTTTGATTATGCTATGTTTTGATGTCATACAATGTGGGGTTTTACTATTTTCTGAATGTTTAATTGAATTTATAAATTTAGCTATCAATTGCAGGTACAATTTATTGTTTTAGGCCAACATTACTGTGCTAAGTTTATCCTTAATTAAGGGAAAACTTTATTTGAGTTAAAAGTTACGTATAGTGATCCTCAATTGATGATCACACACTTTTAAATTGTTCATTGAGGTTAGAAATTTTCACAATGTCACCTTCGATTGATCGGATGATGATATATCGAAGGTTGAATATAGGGATGTGACGATGTGTTATCGTAGTTCTGCTGTGATTTAGTGATCAAAATTGTTTATGGGGCGGTGGTGGGGGGTGGACAATTGGGTACCTACAATTAGGGGTTTTTATTGAAGTAATGGATTGTTGGAAAGTGGGAGTGAAGAAGTGTGCTATATCTTAAAAAGCTGAATTTGGCGAAAATATTGATTTTGTGTGTTTGTGTGCAGGCTAGAACTAATGCTGAAAGCAGTTCTCATGGCGGGAAGGGTACTTCGGAAGTAGAAGAATTCACTGATTCCGTGGGAAACCAAGCTTCTTCTTCCAGCCAAGTGGAACTTTTGAAGAAATTAAGGGCCATAGAGGTTGAAATAGATGCTGTGGCTTCTTCTGTCGAGCACACGAAAAGTGGGGTAAAGAATGAAGAGATTGATTCTGAGAGTCATGGTGGAAACGAAGAGGATGATGAGGGATTTGATAAGGCCATGCCTAATAGTTCCACCCTTCAGCATGCTTTGGCTGCTGATCGATTGAAAAGCCTGAAAAAGACAAGGGCTGAACTTCGAAAAGAGTTATCAAATATATGTGAAGATGGCAAAGCTGTTGGGGTTGAGGAAAAGTTGTTGAAGTATTTGGTCAGGGAAGAGTCTAAGTCAAAGCGGAAGTTGAAAGAGGTACAGGGCCCTAACAAAGAGTCCAAAAAGAAGAAGAAGGTTGTCTCATACCAAGAGGATGATGAATTTGATGCTGTTCTAAATGCTGCATCTGGAGGATTTGTTGAAACGGTGAGCTGTTAAATATACATAAATGATTGTTCATTGTGCAGGGAGGGGGTGTGGTTATTGAAAATGTCATGATTGTCATCTTTTCATTCTATATAGTGGCGCATGTTAACCTTATTTTGTTCTCAGTGACTCGCCTCATAACCATTCAAAGCTATGCTTAACTGATTTCCAAATACTCTTATGACTTAGGAAAGGGATGAGCTTGTGCGAAAAGGACTTTTTACGCCTTTTCATAAACTTAAGGGCTTTGAACGCCGAATACAGCAACCAGGGACATCAAGCCTACAGGAGGACAGGAATGACACAGCTGACCATGCTTCTGAGAGTGTTGCCAGGGCAGTTCGGTCACTAACAGATGCTCGGCAAGCTCGTCCAACGTCTAAGCTGCTTGAGCCTAAAGATTTGCCAAGACTTGATACACCACCTCATGCTTTTAATAGACTAAATAAGTCTTTTAAAATTCCTAAAAGTTTAGACAGTGATGGGGAAAAGAGTAATGATTCAAAAAGGAAGAAGAGAAGGCCTTTGCCTGGTGAAAGATGGCGCAAACGCATTGCTAAGGAGGAGTTTGTGGAAGAAGAACCTGGTATGTAAGTGTAAGCTGTGTTGCCTTGCTTCCTGCTTTTATGTGGCATTAAATATATAAACAATCTGTATTTCTGAAAATTTCCATGTGTTTAGTGTTTTGTTCTCTTCTTTTTTATCCTGGATTTTGCTATACATAATGGCTTTTTTGCAGCCTAGAAATTCAACATTGATTTGAAGGAAATCTTACTGGATTATTTTTAATAGAGTATATGGAGGGCATAAGATTTGTGTTTTGACTTTTGAGGGTTTGTTCATAATATTTTTTATTTTTTTTTATTTTTTTTATTGTGTCTACACATTGTTGGAGTCTTGGCCACATGCATGATTTTGAATATAATCGACATCATGTGATGTTGTGGCTACTCTATATGTTTCTTTTTTGGCAACCAACAAAGAAGCCTTTGGCAGGGCAAGCAAAAGTTGATTAAATTACTTCTAATGCATACTATTGTGTGATTGGCTTGGGAGCTGAAACTCAACCATGTTGCTGTTTATGCTTAAAACTATTGACTATCAAACAATCAGACATCTTATCTGGAATCCCCCAGTTTAGCTACTCCACCTGTCCCCATAATAAACTTCACCCCTTGCTATTTTGGGATAAAAGAAAATTGACCTTTCGAAGTCATTATTATATATTTCTTTTCACTTGCCATTCCAACACTTTTTCTTCATACTCTATCTACTTTCAATGCTGTTATACTTCTTTCTCTCTCTATTTACTACTTATTTGTTTTTGTTTACATATAACATTTTTTTTTCTCATCTCTGTGCTTAATTGAAGTTAAACGTTTTTATGGGATGGAGGGAGTAGCTTTGAAATTGAGTTATGCTCAACATTGGATGTGTGATTTCCCTGGTCTGTTCGATTCTCATATTTAACCACATGGTACTAGGATATATTGAAGCATTTGAACTCTAAATTTTTTTTGCGCTGATATTTTCTTTCCTTGAAAAGCAGATGTACAGGATGACTTAATCACAGAAACCCAGGATGCTGAGAATGGAGATGGTGGCGAGACTCCATCTGTGACACTCGAAGGTGGATTAAAAATCCCTGAAACAATTTTTGACAACCTGTTTGATTATCAAAAAGTTGGGGTTCAATGGCTGTGGGAGCTGCATTGTCAAAGAGCTGGAGGGATTATTGGGGATGAGATGGGTCTTGGCAAGACCATTCAGGTGTTAGCATTTCTTGGGTCATTGCATTTTAGTAATATGTACAAACCAAGCATTATTGTCTGCCCTGTCACACTGTTAAGGCAATGGAAGAGAGAAGCCCGAAAATGGTACCGTAGCTTTCATGTTGAGATACTTCATGATTCTGCTGTTGATGTTGGTCGAAAACAAAAGCAATCTGAATCTGATGAGAGTGATTATGAAAGTGAAGGGTCATTTGAAAGTGATCAGGATAAAGTTCCCTCCTCAAGAAGTGCAAAGAAGTGGGATTCCTTGATTAATCGGGTTTTGAGATCAGAGTCTGGATTGCTTATTACAACATACGAACAACTTCGTATACTGGGGGAGAAACTACTGGACATTGAATGGGGTTATGCAGTACTTGATGAAGGTCACCGTATTAGGAATCCTAATGCAGAAGTTACTATTGTGTGCAAGCAGCTGCAGACAGTTCATCGTATCATAATGACTGGTGCACCAATTCAGAATAAACTGTCGGAATTGTGGTCTTTGTTTGATTTTGTCTTCCCTGGAAAATTAGGAGTCTTACCTGTTTTTGAGGCAGAGTTCGCTGTGCCCATAAAAGTCGGGGGTTATGCTAATGCATCTCCATTGCAAGTGTCCACAGCTTACAGGTTTGTTTTTCTCTGAAATTTTGAAGAATAATGACTTATCTGTCTCTTTTTTGACTTAATTTACATGGAGCACTTATTAACGTTTCACCTTTTATTTACTTATGCAATAATGCAGGGTGTAGATTTTGGTGTTGGCTGATGTATGAATTATCCTGAACTGTCGTATTATGTATTACAATGGATTGATGGAATTAAGATGTTAAAGAATTAGTTGTTTAGAGTTGTCATATTTACATGTCACCACATAGCAATGAAAAGTCTATCCTTGACTTAATGTAACTAATGTAAGTCCTTGATTTCTCATTGACCAGGTGTGCAGTTGTCTTGCGTGATCTAATCATGCCTTATCTCTTGCGTCGTATGAAGTCTGATGTGAATGCCCATCTTCCAAAGAAGACTGAACATGTCCTTTTCTGCAGTCTGACTCCTGAGCAGCGCTCTGTTTATAAAGCTTTCCTAGCCAGCTCTGAGGTGGAGCAAATATTTGATGGAAATAGAAATTCTCTCTATGGTATTGATGTGATGCGTAAGATATGTAACCATCCTGATCTCCTTGAAAGAGAGCATTCTTCACGTAATCCAGACTATGGGAATCCTGAACGCAGTGGGAAGATGAAGGTTGTTGCTCAAGTACTGAATATGTGGAAAGAACAGGGTCATCGTGTTCTTCTTTTCGCACAAACTCAGCAGATGCTTGATATCCTTGAAAATTTTCTGATTGCCAATGAGTATAGCTACAGGAGAATGGATGGTCTTACCGCAGTTAAACAGAGGATGGCATTAATTGATGAATTTAATAATTCAAATGATGTATTTATTTTCATACTCACAACCAAAGTTGGAGGTTTAGGGACAAATCTTACTGGGGCAAACAGGGTGATAATTTTTGATCCAGATTGGAATCCATCAACAGATATGCAGGTCAGTGTATATTATTTCATGTTATGTATACTTGCTCGTTTAAGGACTTTCCTGATATTTTTCATTCATACACTGAATTATTTGTTGCTCTTGCTATTGGGTTTTGTTCTAAATATGTTTTCTCAAGGAAGTTTTTGAAAACATTGTCCCCAATGCTATTTTTCTGATTGGTTGTGTTAGTAGTGTATGCCATGCTGTATGGCTTTACTATAATGAAATTTCCCTTTCATGTCAAAAGAGAAAAGTTTATGACTCTTTTTGTTCTCAATGCTGATAACCATGATGTCTGACTACATTATTACTCATAATAGGCCAGGGAGCGTGCTTGGCGTGTTGGTCAGACACGTGATGTAACCATTTTTAGGTTAATCACACGTGGTACTATAGAGGAGAAAGTGTATCATAGGCAGATATACAAACATTTTCTGACCAATAAGATCTTGAAAAACCCGCAGCAGCGAAGATTCTTTAAAGCAAGAGATTTGAAGGATCTTTTTGTTTTAACTGATGAAGAACATGCTGGCTCAACTGAGACTTCACATATTTTTGGTCAATTACCTGAGCAATTGAATGTTATTAGCATTGATAAAGAAGACCAGCAAAAAGATAATTGCTCTGGAGCAACAACTGCATGTGCAAATGACACAGACAGAGAAAATAGCCCGCAACAGGATTTATGTGGAAATAAAGAGAAAGAAGGTGCTGACAATGGTCGAAACACTGACGAAGAAACAAATTTCTTAAAGAATCTTTTTGACACACATGGGATACATGTAAGTTTTATAAACCTGTTAGGCTATTTCTGTATGTTTAATTGTTTACTGGATACTTTTGGTTTTGAATTGTGATGTTTTTGCCATTTACATCATTACATGTTTGAGTTTTAGGCTGTGAAATATATATGTCCAAAAAATTACATGTCTGATCTGATTCTTGCTGGTATTATGGTATATCATCTTTGATATACAGAGTATGCAATTTTTTGCATTTACACTTAAACAATTTGCATTTGGATCTGTGCGTTGCTGCATTGTGATGTATTACGGTATATCATCTTTGATATGTTTCGAGTAATTTCCATCCTATTTTTCTATTTCAGAGTGCTATAAATCATGATGCTATCATGGATGCCCATGATGAGGAAAAAATGAGGCTCGAGGAGCAGGCTTCCCAAGTTGCACAGAGAGCAGCAGAAGCACTTCGTCAGTCGCGAATGCTTAGAAGCAGAGAGAACATATCTGTTCCAACATGGACAGGAAAATCTGGGGCTGCCGGTGCACCTTCATCTGTTCGCCGGACATTTGGGTCAACAGTGAACTCTCAGTTGGTAAGAAACTCCAGATCAGAAGATGAGGCACCCAAAACTGGTACAAATGGATTTGTTGCAGGAGCTGCTTCTGGTAAAGCATTGTCTTCATCTGAGTTGCTCGCCAAAATTCGAGGGAACCAGGCTAGTGCAGTCGGTGATGGGCTTGAACATCAGTTTAGTTTGGCTTCCAGCTCTGCTAACAGGGCAGGTTCCAGTGTAACCAGGCCTTCTCGGGCATCTCAGAATCTCAGTGGGGTCCCACCAGAAGTTTTAATCCGAAATATCTGCACTTTCATCCAAAATAATGGTGGGAGCACCAGTTCTTCCACAATAGTGGAACATTTTAGAGATAGAATTCCTTCAAATGATTTACCCTTGTTCAAAAATCTTTTGAAAGAAATTGCTATACTAGAGAAAAATCGGAATGGTTCAGTCTGGGTTCTAAAGCCTGAATATCAGTTGTCACGTTCTTGAGCTGCATCCATGGATATCCTTTGGAATGGAGCAAGAAGATTGTGAAGTAGAGAGCTACCCCGTCGCATTTCACAATTTTGGCTATAGGTAGGAAATTTTTAGGTGAAGTGCATTCTTTTAGCAATAGAATTACAGAATTATTGGACGGATGTATCAATTGTAATTTGTAAATAAAAATTGTTTATAAGGTTAGTTCCTCACATATCTCAAAGAGAAGTGCAGTAATTTTTTTTCCTTTTACTTGTTTCAGTTTCAGGGTAATAAACTAATAACCGCTTGAGAAGGGGCACTATAAGCTCAATCTTGGAGCAGAAAAGCATGCACTTGCTTTAAAAATTGTCTTGAAGAGAAAGAGAACTCCATTAAGGTCAATAGGGCTTGAGTTATTGGGCTTATTGCTGAATTTTTTAGTTTTTACATTTTATTTTTTAAATTTTAAGTGACAGAGAGAGGTGGTAAAAAGACATAAATAAAAGTAAAACCAGTAAACAATGCCGTAGGTCTTAGCCATAAGCACCAGCTCCGATCCTGAAAATTTATGGGCCTTAGGCATAATATAAGAAAAGGGCCCCTTATAGAAACAATTTTTTTTTTATATACAATAGATTTAGATAAAAGACAATGAAAATAACTTATATTATTTAAATAGTAAGTCTCAGTACAATAATAACTTTGCATAATACGGAGTATTAAAAAACAGAGGAAGAATTGTGTAATTGTATTACCTTTGTCTAATCGGCAACTAAAGAAAAAGATCAAGTCGTCGACGCCGCCGTGAAATTCATCATAAACAATCAACAATAAGAATATGGGAGTTGAATATTTGGGAGAGATTGTTATATACACCCAGATGCATGGTACACCCATGAGCATTTTGTTCTCGTTTAATCATCAAATAAAGAGCAAAAACTAACTTTGGATTAGTTGGGTGCACGGTACACCCGGGTGTGTGAAATATTTCAAATATTTGGTGATAGATGAATTATTTTTGTTGCTATTTATTTTGTTTAGTATATTAACCCTTGCCATAATATTATTAGCTAAAATTAAAAGGCTTGAATTTCGATAATTGAATAAATATGAAACGGTGTAATTGAAAAAATTAATATTCTAGAGTAGATACTCATAGAAACGGAAGATTAGAAGAAGTGAAGAGGTTATATTGTATTGTAATCTCCACCTAATTAATAGCTAAGTAATTTAATGTGAATTGCATAATAAATGCAATAATGATTTTTTTAAAAAGGAGTAGTTTTTTTTTTTTTTTTTCTTAAACAAGTAAAAAGTACGAGGTAGCTTTCTACTAGTATGCAAATTGATTTTTTTTTTTAAAAAAACTTTGGGCCCCTTTCTGGCATGGACCCTAGGCGGTCGCACTCGAGGCCTACCCTCAGGGCCGGCCCTGATAAGCACTTAAGCAGCCACAACTGGTGCCTCGTAGTCCTACTCCTACATAGCTCGACCAAGCATAAGACCATCATTAGCCCAACATGGCAGAAGAGGCATGCCGGTGAGGCGTGAGTCCTGAATGGGCATCAATTTCAAAATTTAGCAAGAATTAGACATGAGCACGATGGGCTGTCTCAATGTCGGTTTGCTTATTTTAACCAAATTAACAAAAATGAAAACACGATTAGGGGAGTTGGTTGGGACGGCACGACATGTGAACGTAGCGTGCATGAGCTCTGATTTTGAAAGATCGATACGTGCCTAACCCATTATGACTATTTCTTAGCTGTCTAAGCACAAGATACTCTTGCATAACACGTGGACCTACACGGCACAATCTGTGCAACTGTGCCCACCCTTAAACTTTTCCAAACGGACCGAACAACGGCCATCGAATTATATTGACAGCCCAAGCATAGAGAAGGCCCATAATTGTCCCGCGAAGAGAAAAAATCCCGAAACTTCAAATCATATAAATATATCAGCCATTTTTAGGGCTTTTCTTTCTTGTTGCGTAGAATTGCAGAGGACAGTCGTCAAAACCACTTCGTCAGTGAGTTTTCTTCTCTTCTTCTTCTAAATCGCAGCTATTTCAGTTTTTTTAATTTATCTAATTCCTGATATTTTGTTTGTGTGGTTTGATTTTTTTTTTTTCATTGGGTAGGTTAAAGAAATTATCAAAAATGTATTTGCAATTCTACATCAACGATAATGGCGACAAAGTCTACACTACCAAGGTTCATTCTTTCTCTCTTTCTTTCCCTTTTTTTAGTTAGCTCAAATCGTTTTTAATTTGATTTTTTTTGTTTATTTTGCATATAATTTCATTGGGTGCCTTTTATTTTAATTAGAATGGGTAAAATAATATTGGTGCTTTGATGATATGTTGCTTGTTGTAGTGAAAGATTTGATGAAAAATGAAGCATGGATTGAATATAATATGATAATATCACATTATTATTGGAACACCCTTGTTGGGTGATTAATTAATTTTATGAAATTCTAATTTTAGGGTTCTTAATTCCAAGTATTGATTTGATTTCATGTGATATTGCAGAAGGAATCACCTGTTGGTAAAGCCACACAATCAGCTCACCCAGGTAAAATTGCAGCTACCACCTTAAACACATTGCATCTGTTTTAATTGAACAATTTATGTTGTTATTGTTGTTGTTGGTATGTGCTAGTAAACCCTAGAAGGCCTTTTTGAAGAACATGAAACGGATTTTGATTGAATTTTGTTGATGATTAAGTTTTTATCGTTGCATTTGTGTAGCCTGATGAGGCTTATTTCGATTGTTATGCTGATAATGTTATGGTGTCATAGTTGTTAATGGAATTCAAGGTTGATTTCGAGTTGTTATGCATTAGTGGATGATTACTGTCATGTTATTCCGATTGTTAAAACTTTTGGTTTGGTATTGCTTCGACTTGCTAATAGGACTATTTTCAGTAGTTGGTTGGTCGGATTGGTCTTTGAAAACTTAAGTCGTTATTACCGTTTGTCCATCTGAATTTCAGTAGTTCTTTGATGTTCTCGAGCTTATCTAAATTCGGGTACCTCCTGTGTACCTGAACTCCTGAAGTTAATAAACCATTTACTTTGGCATTTTGGGTTTTGATTACTTTTTGATAAAATGCATTCATGATCCATCCCCTGACTATGTTATGTATTGACTATGCAGCTCGCTTTTCCCCTGATGACAAATTCTCGAGGCAGAGAGTTCTGTTAAAGAAGCGCTTTGGACTCTTGCCTACCCAACAGGCTCCTCAGAAGTACTGATAACGGATGGCATGCCGTGTGTTTGGTGCTTGACTCTTGCAAATCAGCTTATTAGTGCTATGGAGCATTAGGGATTGTTAGTTAATATATGTAATGGAATGGCCTTTGTCTGTCGTATGTTCTGTGATCTTGAATGCAGACTAAAGATTATTGAGATGTAGACGTTTTAAGGATGTAATTCTAAGAACAAGTCTTACCATGATATATTCCAAAATTTAATTCCTTGGTTCCTTGCATATTTTATACTTACTTGCTCTGCTTTTTGGTTGTGTGGGGAAGGTATTGTTGAAGGCTAAAAGTACTGAGTTTATTACTAGGGAAAACTGATGCAAACATTGGATTCAAATAAGCTGTAACCTACTGGGAGTTGTAGCTAGGAGATAAAGTTTGTACCTTATAATCATTCTTTTTACCACAATATAGTCCATTAGTCCATACCGTTAACGCTTTTTGAATGATAGGCGTGTCGTGCACCTAACAAAATTACGTTACATAACTAGATCTCCTAATTATGTAGTATTCAATACGAAGTAATGAACTTTTTACTGATGACAAAACAAGAGCTAAAATGACTGATAATATAACGACCACTAAAATATCAAATATGAATGGCTGTCTTGTGAGGCTCTTATTGGCATGGAGAGGAGGACATAGGCGAGTTCAGGATGCTTCGTCCTCTCTCCATACATTCACATAATCTGTCAATGCTCGAGTGTGAGATTGCTATTAGCTATTGTTTTAGAGATGCCATTCGTATGGAGGATTGACTAAGGCCCTGTTCTTTTGAGCTGCTCTGCTCTGCTCAAATCTGCTTTGCACTGCTCTGTTTCAAAATAATAATTAATAATTATTAATATTAATAATAATAATTAATATTTAATATTCATAATAATAATTAATAATAATAAAAATTAATAATTCACAATATGAAGAATTAATATTTAATAATAATAATAATTAATAATTAATAATAATAATAACAATTAATAACAATTTTTAATATTTACCAATCGTAATAAGAACACTTATTTTGTGTAAAATATACTAAAATCTATATATTTCAAGAAAATATTATTTGGCAGACTCTGCATATCCAAATACTCTTAGATATATAACGCCATACATCGGGGGAGTAAGAGTACATATGCCTAATTTTAGAACAATACCACCTAGGTGATTAAAAGAACATTTTAATAAGCTACATTCATCATTAAGAATGAAGGTGGAATGTTCGTTTGGACAGTTGAAAAAAATATGGAGGATATTAGATAACATGCCACAAGTGTCACAAAAGAGTCAAATGTCAATCATTGTAGCCACTTGCACACTACATAATTTTATTCGGACGTATAAGCTTGATATACCAATCATTCAACATGATGCGAATATAGGAGTAGTAGATTCAACTATGTTTGCACAATGGCGTAAAGATAGTATGGCCAAAGTGCGACATCGTATAGCACGTCGAATTTGGAGGGCTAATCGATCGGAAAGCGACAATGAAGGTGATGACAATGAAGATTAAAGCGACAATAAAGATGATGAAAATGAAGATCATATGAAAGTAGATGGTTAATTCACCACGATGTTAAACTCTTATTTAATTATGTTCCTATTTTGATATGTGGTTGTAATAATTTGAAGATGTTAAACTATTGTCTTTTATCTTTCTACTATTAACATATGTTAAAGATGGTATACATCTACTTATGTTTTCATTCACCTAAATCAATGGTATGCACTTGTTAATAAGGTCAGATCAGGTGTTGGGTTATCAGTTAGGTGAATTCCAGGTGGTTTTTTTGGCGAATTATAGGCGGTTTTCCGACGTCATTGGTGCAGTTTTGTAGTGCGTTCTTCTGGCATTTATAGGGCTATTTTCAGGCGTAATCGTTGCTGTTTCCGGCGGTTCGACAGGCGGTTTAAGGGCTAGTTTCAGGTGGTTTATAGCAGGTTCCGGTGGGAGTTTCTTTTGGGTCAGTTTTCCGGCATAATTGAGGCAGTTGCTGGGCGTTTTAGCTTTGGTTAAGGTTCGGTTTTGGACTAGTTTTTCTGGTCAGTTTTTGGCTAGTTATTCTGGTATTTTAGGTTCAGTTTTCACGCTGTTTTTTAGAGGTTCAGGTGGCAGGTTTTGCGTGGTGGCAGCATGTTTGCAACGTTTTGATTTCTGGTCAGCTTGGGTGCCTTTTTCTAGTTCATTTTAGGTCAGTTTGGGTGCTTTTTTCAGCATAAGATTGTTTTTGTTCATGCGGCTTGGGTAGTTTTTGGTGGTGGCTGTGTGTAGCTATGTCGGCTTCTCGGGTGAAGTTTCATTGCCCCTTTATGGGTCTTAGTGGTTGTCAAGATGGAAGTGGCAATGGTCTTACAAAAATTTCTCTTATCAAGCATCTTTGTGATCATCATTTTTGTATTGATGCGCGGGATATCACACGACATTCTCTTACTTCTAATTTGGCTGTTTTATTGAGGCTGAAGTTACTTTTTTCGTGTTTGGGGATTTAGTTATGTGGGGTTTGCTACAAAATGCATACGCATCGTACTAAGTGTCGTCATAGTCCAAGTGAGATTGTGTCACCCCCGGATGAAGGAGATGGTATTGTTCGTTTTGTGCTTCATGGTTTCTCCAAGCTGCAAGCTCCCTCTTCTCCGGCTCAGCTTGGACGCATATATTATAGGTGGTTTGGTGCAAGATCAAAATTGTGGTTTTGATGTGGCTCTTCTTGATTGAATGTTCTCCAAGGGGTTTCGTACTGTGAAGTCTATACCTCCCAAGTGTCGTTTGGGGTTTTCTCGGGTTTTGAATGGTGCCCTTGATAAGGTGATCTCTAGGCCTAATGACATTTCTAGTTGGGTCTCTTTGTTGGTGTTACCTCTTTGCACCCTTAAAATCCTTTCGTCCGCGGAGCAGCTCTGAGTTTAGGTCTTTGGTAAAACGTTGGCATCAAGAAGAAAGTATTTCCCGTGCTATTTGTTCTTGGAGTGCACCAGGTGGTAATTTACAACTTGTGAGGGATACTTTGGCAGAGGATTCTTCTACTTTATCAGTGGTTGATGATGAGGACCTTGATTTGGAGGAGCGTGATATCAAGCAATGTCGTAGGAAGATTTGTGATGGCCCCAGGTGGTAATTTACAACTTGTGAGGGATACTGCTGCAGTCCGGGTTTTTTCTTCTTCAGGCATAACTCCTTATAATGACGCCACTCTCGCGAATTTACAATCTAAACACCCTACTTCTCCAGCTCCAACCTTGCCTGATATACCTGTTGATGGCCTTCATCTTGTTACTACTTCTGCTGTTGTTTTGGATCGGATTAAGAGTTTTCCACGTGGCACATCATGTGGTAGGGACGGTTTAGGTGCTCAGCACCTTATGGATTGCTTGAGTGGTGCTGCTGTGGCTATATCAGATGAGTTAGTTGACTCTATTTTTGGGGTAGTTAATCTCTTTCTAGCTAGAAAGTGTCCTATGGAACTAAGAGAGTATATTGCTAGTGCTCCTCTTACACCACTTGTCAAAGCCCGGTGGTGGTATTCGTCCTATAGCTGTGGGTACTATTTAGCGACGTCCGGTTTCGAATGTGGGTGTTGTTATGGTTAGCCAGTCTTTAGGAAGTTACTTTGATGGTCTTCAATTTGGTGTTAGGGTTTCTTCAGGTGGTGAGACAATACTTCATGCTGTGAATCGGTTGATTGAGGACCGAGGTTCTGATGTTGGTCTTTCTATGTTGTTGGTAGATTTTCAAAATGCCTTCAATCTTGTTGATCGTACGGTCATGTGGCGTGAAGTTCGTCGTCGTTGTCCGGGCATTTCTCGATGGGGTGAATTCTACTATTCTAATCTAGCTAGATTGTATTATTAGGACCAATCTTTATGGCCGTGTCAGGGAGTGCAGCAGGGTGATCCCTTTGATCCTCTATTTTTTGCTTTGGTTTTACAGCCCCTGGTTTGTAAAATCAGAGATGCTTTTAACTTATGTCTTCAGGCGTGGTATTTGGATAACGACACTGTTATTGGTGACACTTTGGTGGTGGGGAAGGTTCTGCAGTTGATTATGAAAGAAGGGCCTCGTTTTGGGTTACATCTCAATGTGGAAAAAACTGAAGTTTTCTGGCCTTCAGAGGACCCTCGAAGCAGGCTTGTGGGTGTCTTTCCGCCTAATATTGCTCGACCTTCACATGGTGTTAAGTTGCTTGGTGATCCCGCTAGTTCCGATCCCGGTTTTGGAGGTGACCTTGTGATGTAGAGGATGACCAAGACCATTGCTCTAATGGATAGGGTTGCTAAGCTCGATGATCCCCCGTGTGAGTTGTTGTTGCTTAGGGCATGTACCGGAGTTTCTAAACTCTACTTTGCTTTGCGTACTTGTCCTCCTAGTACTTTTGAGGTGGCTCAGCGCACTTTCGACGAGGCTCTTCGATCTTCCTTGGATCGTATCATTACTACTTCGGGGCCTGGGTTTGGCGAATGGCAATGGCGGCTTGCCACCTTACCATTTGCGTTTGGCGGACTTGGTGTTTATTCCGCAGGTGATGTACGTCATTATGCTTTTCTTGCCTCTCGGTTATAGTCTACTGGGTTGCAGACAAAGCTTCTACGGCATGCTGACGTTGTTGGCCTTGGTCGAGCCTTCGCGGATGCGTTGTATCTGTTTAATGGAACGGTTGAATCTGACATTTTGTGTAACCCTAGTGAGGTCGCTGCCCCTAAACTCATGAAGAAATTGGCAGATATATATTTCACAAAGGTTACCGCATTTGCAAAACCCACCTTCTCTTTATCTCCTCATCAATTAGCATTGTGGAAATCGCGGCAAGGAGATCACACCTCTGCTTGGCTTCGGGAAGTTCCTATTTCAGGGTTGGGTCAGACGATGAATGCAAAGACTTACCAATGTGTGTTGTGCTACCGCTTGGGTGTTCCTTTATTCTCTGTTTCGACGCTGTGCACTGCTTGTTCAAGGGTTTTCACTAGGGATATTTTCGGTGATCACGCGGTGTTGTGTGCTGGTATGGTGGGTATTAAACATCGGCATAATGTTGTTCGGGATACTCTTGTTGATGTTTGTTATCGATCTGGGATTTCAGCTAGAAAGGAGGTTGACATTAGGTTGTCTGGAGGGAACGACGGGGCCCTTAGACCTGCAGATCTATTACTTTATTCTTAGGATCGTGGTCGTGATGTTTGTGTTGATTTGACAGGGTCTTATCCTTTGACACAGTCTGGGCTATCTGACTTTGTTCCTGGACGAGTTGTGGTTGATGCAGCTCATCAGATCGGGTCAAGTATGAATCTAGTTGTCGAGCAATTGGATATGGATTCCTTCCCTTCTAGTGGACCTTAGCGGAGTAGCTTGGGCTCGTAAAGACCGTGCTAAAAACGATGATCATTAGGATCTTGTTTTCCTTTTTGTTTGTTATTTTTGCTTTGGTTTTTACTTTCTAGTCCTTTTTAGTTTCGCTGAAATACTACAATGGAGGATAAAACTGGACCTTCTTCTTCCTCCTCCAATGCTGATAAGAAGCGAAAACGAGTTACAGACTTTGATTCCGACTCGCAACTCAACGACGATCACGATGAACTCCTCTCTTTTGGTAAGTTCACAATTTTCAACCTTTTTTCATTATCTTCTCGAATTTTAATTTGTAATCGCAATTTCATCTTCATCTTTTTCGTTGAATTGAATTTACGATTGATTCGTAGGTTTTGACCTAGGTTTAAGCCCTAATTTCTATAATTTGATTTTTTTTGATTTTTTTTTTGATTTTTACAGAGAAGAGTCTTACGTTTAGCGATACTTTAGTTGCTCTTCGGATGATGCAGGCTCAATTCCCCAAGCTTGAGAAGGTTTGGTATCATGATTCTTCAAATTCAAGCTTTGTTCTACTTATTGATTTTTGTTTAATGATTTTAATTAGTATGTGTGTTGATGATCAAATCCAAATTATGTGCTTTAGATTGCAATTTTCAGTGTTAGATTGATAGGTTGCTTAATTATAGATTTTCATGTGGAATGCAGAGGTTATTCTAGGGATTTTTTGCGGTGTTAATGTGTTTCATTGTTGAATTTATATTTTGTGCTGAAAGATATGGCTTTCAAATGTGTGTTTCTCTATCTTGATGATATGTTCAATTGATTGTGAATTTGTGATTGTTTGATTTGAAATTGATCTGCACTCTCTTGAATTTGAAACATCGATTTTTTATTTATATTTTTTTTGAAAATATACTTGTATATAAATGTAGAGAAACATGTATGATGCTGGTAGATACATTGCACCTTATTGATTTTAAACTTGAAACTGGTAGTTTATTAATTGGCTACACTTTTCCAAGGAAATTTCATTGGAGTTATTGTATAAGTTTGGTTTCTTGATAATTTCATAGGAAAGTTTTGCAAGTGAATTTAATCTCTTTATATTTTTAATGGGAAAGCAAACTGGGATTTATAGGTCTTGCTAACTGACTTTATGCTTTCTTATGCTCAGGTAACTGTCAAACCCTTCATCTTACATTCGCAACTGTATAGCAGCGTAAAGGATAGAACTCAGGTTGACCAAGAATTAGAGGTCTGATTCCTTGATTGTTTTTCATATTTGTTTTTAATTTGGATTTATTTTATTCTCCCATGTATTCTGGATCATATGATATTGTATGGTTCCAAGTAGCTGTCTTAATTTTTCCATTCCGGATTTTTGTTTTTGTCCTTGTTCAGTTATCTACAAAAACGATAACATCATTCAAGTATATAATCATTAATATAGGATATGGGGAGGTCCAAATAGTGAGCAGTGTTGCAGCCTTAGCCGCAATACCCTAAATTATTTGGAAATTACTACTAGAGAGGCTGTTTCTTGAATTTACAATGATTAGAAAAAGCTATCCATTCATACTATTTACTGCAATAATGAAAATGCAGCAGACAAGTACATTAGAATATGTCAATTAATCTGTACAATACTAGTGATTATGGTGCAGAATGATGGGAATATAAGAACTAACTTTAGCAAAGTAGGGACACCTAATTATAGTACAATGATAATGACAATTGAACTCAATAGGCTGTTATTTGATTGCAATTATGTGCTAGTTCCTTGCGGAATTGTTATAGTTCTGGGAGCATAACTTATGAGTTGTTAATTATGACATTAATTTTAAGAGTAGTCATGGTTGCAAGATTGCAAAGATATATGGTAGGGGATGTAGGGCATGCAATATTTTGATCTAATGCTACTGGTTACAACCTTGTTTAATTTTTGTTCTGTTAATTGTTGTAGATTGGTTTGCTCACTGTGGCAGATGAATTTTTGTAGTGCCGTGCAAATACAATTTTAAGAGGCCTCCCTGGTGATATGATCTTTTCAAGTTCTTGAAATTTTAACTTCACTAGGAATATGTATAGAGTGGGATATATTGCTTAATATCGGTCCATATTCTTGCTTCTCCATGATTGAGTTGGTTCCTTGTATCAAATGACTACAATTTCACAAATTTTTTTAAAGCAGTCTCAAATTTTAGTATTTTTATTTCTGCCTGTTCTTCTTGGAAGTAGAGCACTGGAAAGTTTTTTGGTTGACAAAGCTACTTCTTACAAAACAAAGGAAGATAATCACCTAACCCCACTATTTTTTTTTGTCAATTATCTATTATCTCTTACTGTCAAGTAAGCAGCTGTTGGCACTTTTACATACTTCCTCTTGAATTGGAGAGACATTAAGTCAATGATCAATGACCTGGACTTTTGTTACATGTTATCTTTATATTCATGTAAGCATTTACATCCCTTTCTTATATCGTACTGTTCCTTATGACGATTCATGTTAGTCGACCCCAAATCATTCTGTGACTAGGGCTTTGTTGTTATTGTAAGCATTTATGTCCATTGCACATTTTTATGGCAATCACGGCGAAGATTATTGGTTGTTTTAGTCTCAAATGTTGTCACTGCAACAATTCTGAACTTAGAGATAAAAGTCTTTTCCAGGACTAAAGCTGCTTTTGATATTTAAATAGCAGCTTTTCCTTTGTTATTAATGAGCCTTTTTAATCTCTTTTTGCAGTTGTTGAAGAGGGATAAAGTTCTGCGTGTTTTTAAACTAAATACAGGGCAGGATGATCATGCAATTATGTTTCTTGAAGACTACATACAGCAGGTTATTTATCTACTTCTGCATGTTTTTGTTTTTCTTTTTTGTGATTTGTAACTAATGTCATCTTTTAAAGTGCTAGAGTTGAACCAATGAACCTTAACATGTTGTAAAAACTTCTTGTGAACTGATGAATTTTGCCTTCCCTAGGCTCCATCTGCTAGACCGACAGCCGACTAGTGAACTTTAGAATAATTGTTATATTCTAATAGATTTTCTGTATTGAATTCTTGTTTATAGATAGATAATATTTCAAAGAAGATAGGAACTAAGAAGGAAAGTGACTTTGCTGTGTTTGGTTGGTTCAAGTCTCATGTTATCACGTCCAAGTTAGAGCCAAGCATTTCACATCAAGAGCTTGTAAGTTTTATTTGTTGGTGATTTTTTGCTTTGTTGCTGTTTTCAGTTGAAGGTGTATGTGGCTCTCAGTGATTGTAAACCGTGAATACCAGCAACTCGAGTAGCTATTTTTACTTCTATATATGTTCTTTGTGTTTTTGACACAGTTTCTTTGTCTAAATGAAGTTTATTTATTTATATTTTTCACTTATTGAGTGAGTGGGTGTAGATTTTTCAATCATTTCTTTCTATGTTCAGCTATCAATGAGTTAAAATTTTCCTGCTCTGATAATAATTTTCTCCTGAGTGAAGTATTAGCTGGTTGAGTCTATCTCAAAACTATGTTACAGAGTATTATTTTAACTTCTGAAGTTCTGAATTTGCATAAATCTTTTTATTTTATTTTATTTATTTATTTATAATTTTAATTTTAATTTTAATTTTGCCTTTTGCTTGTTGCAGTACTCCCTGTTATCAGCAGGAGGAAAAATGAAGGACGAATATATATCTCTCTTGGTTAATGCAGGCATTATTGTATGTAAATCTACTCCCTTTTTCATTATTAAATTTCCATATGAACTATCCTATTGCTGGTTAACTAAGAAAGTAGCAAGTATATTGTATGGTGCATATGCAATTCTTTCTTACATATAAATTTTGTTTTAAAATTTGTAACTCTACTGTTGTATTTGTAGACTCGACAACTTATTGATCCAAACGTTTACTGGTTTGCTATTCCAAATATTGGCTCGATTCTAAAGGGGATCTCTCAGGTACATAACTATGTTATCCCTGCATGGCTGCATTCTAGAGTTCTAGAGCTATAAACCCTTGCAAGTTTGATTAGTATACAACAATATGATTAGATAATCTTTTATACCATCAAACTAAGAATATCTGTCTACTTGGTTACAGGAGATTGGATTACAAAACAAGTTTTGTATTTTCTAAACTTAAGAAAGCTGAAATTCTAGAAAACCCATAGGCTCCATTTGTTTTGAACTTTTGATGGAAAACATTTTTCATGGAAAATCATTTTCTAAAGATTAGAAATTTCAATGGAAAACCATTTTCTAAGAAAAATAATTTGCAATGGAAAACATGATTGTGAAAAGGGTTTTCTTTGTTTTTTTATTATGTTACTTATGGAGAAAAAGGAAAATGGGAGTAAAAGGGAGGGGAATGGTAGAGGAGAGAAATTAGAGGAGTGAAGAGCAAAAAGGAAAATGTGGCATGCTTTCTTTACGAAAGGAAAATGGTTTTCCTTCTCTAAAAAGTAACTTTCCACCTATCGGAAAATTGTTTCCCACCCTTTAAAAACAGAGGAACATGGAGAAATGGAGTAAAATCGTTTTCCTGTAAATTTTTTTCCACCAAAACATATAGACCTTTAGTTTTTGCAATCGTGTCATCGAATTCAATTCTATGCTATGATTTCATCATCGACTATATTTTGAATATGCTTATTAACTGCTTTCCTGCATTTATCTTTGATGCATCTCCCAAAATGATGAATGATAAAATGTGTTCAATTAGTGGTATTACCTTCTAAGTTTACTCTGTATAATGACATGATTGACATCTGTATTTTTGACTCTCTGCTTTCATACATCAATCTTTTGCCTATCCTAATCAAGTTATAAACTTATTATGGTTTGGGAAAATATCCATTGAGCATGCCATTAAAATCATATATCGCACACTAGAAAACCCTTAACCTTTGCAATAATTGTCTCCTAGTACAAATATTTCATATATCAAAGGGGGGGGGGGATATGGACAGAAGGTAAAATACTAAAATGTTATTTTCTTATTTATTTTTCTTTTGAAAAAATCACAAAGTTACTATTACATGGATGGTTGGATACCATAAATGATTCCAAGGCTTTGGATGTTATTGTTCAACTGTTATATATTAGGATGTACGTTATAGAACTATTTATTAGTTGTTATAAAATCTATTTTCAGCTATCCACTCTTCACAGTGTCGTGTATTGCCCGTATTAGAGACATAGAGTCCAATGACTCTTCTTTGCTTGATATTTGTCCAGGGGAGAAAGGAATTGCTGTCATTTCTGAATCGCAGGAAATACAAGGAAATGATGCTGGCTTTACTTGAGAAAAAGCGCCTTCGATTTTCTCCCCTTGACATGAGATTTCATCTTCGCGATTTAATTGGCTCAGGTCACCTGCAGACATGTCAGACTCCAACTGGCATAGTAGTTCGAGTTTTAAAGGATTAGATTTTAGACAAAGAATTTTTGCATGTTCCCTATCAGAACACTGGATTTGGTTAGCCAAAGTGTTATAATGAAGGTAAAGGCGAGGTTAAGGCAATCCAGTGGTATAATGATGAATTACAAAATGTTGCTGTGTCTTTCGCTCGGCCTTCTCATACATGTTGGCTTGTTGAACAATTTCACTGGACAGGTAGCATAAGTTAATCAGATTTTTACATTTAGTGGAAATGTTTAAATTGTTGGCTGTTTATTATAGTTCAGATTTACTATTTGAGTTGCATTTTGGGTAAAATCTGGTGGTTTACAGTCTTTACACATGCCATTGTTCTACCATCCTTGCCAATAACAACCAATGCTTAAGCCTTTGTGCTTTATTACCTGACGATTTCATGAATTCTTGCCATGGTTATACCTATTGAGTAAAACAATTCTTATTATCCATCCTTGGCTCCTTTCCATAGTTGCCAATGAGGAATTAGTATCTAGATTTATGCATTTTTTTTTTTCTGCTTTAAGTCACAGCTTCTTGTTCCACAGCAAATCCACACTTTATTAGTTTTATATACTTCCATGATTACATGCGTGGGTCATTTGGTAGTTGTAAATGGCAGTGATGTTAATGACTTTATATGTAATTTTGGCAAGACGGGGTGCTTGAAGGGGTGAAAAATGTCCTGTTCTTCCTAATTCCCATTACCACACTACCTCCTCTAGAAGAGTGGTAATGGAATTTAGTAAAGATATAATATGCTTGGAAGATGTTTGGGAAAGAGTTGCTTTGACATACATTTAGTGTCGCCTACCAAAGTTGCTGTCATGTACTGGAATTGTTAATAAGGCAAGCATTGTAGTCATCATCCTGTGTTTTCTTTCGCCTTTTTGTGCATCTCTCCTTGTAAACTGTCTTTGCTCTGTTTTTATTTGTTTACGAACTGGGCAACCAATGCATTCTATGCTTTGCGATTTCAGGTGGGCTCTTCTCGCTGAGTGATGCCTCTATTCAGACAACAGAGCTTTAGTTTGGAATTAGAGGTCAGGGCTGTATGTTCTGTACATAACTTACTGGAACACTATTCTATTTTTAAATTTGGATAGTTCTATTGGTCAATATAAAACTGTATTTATCTATAGAGGTGACTTCTATAGCTTACCCATATTTTTTTTTGGTCTTGGCCTTATTTCATAATTTACTCAGACACAAGATTTAATCATGTAGCATGAATATTGACATTTATTTTTTTATATCATCTTCCTATTATTTTTTAAACTATCTGAATTAAGGAATGCACATGTATGCTTTTCTTTCCATGCTATTAATTTTATGACTTTGCTCACTTTCTACTGAAAAATTATCTAAGAATCAATTCCCCTGCCTCTGTTAGCTGATCATAAGAATTCTTATCATTATGCCAGGAATGATTAATATGTGGGTTTAAGAGGATCTACCTTCCTATGCACCCTTATTGGGCTGTCCTTATTAGCAAAGATGTTTTCTTTTTCTATAAACATAACCTCTTAAAGCACGATCTCTGCAACCGGACCAATCTATCTCCTCTCTTAAGTTATCCAAGATACACTTATTTTTTTCCATCTCATGAGAATCTGATGAAGTACTTAAGAAGCCTCTTTTACCACCTGCTTAGGAGATTTTCATGTAGATAATAGCTATGGCGGGGAGTGCTATTTAGCATGTCGCGTAAAACTCTGTTTTTCTATCCTTGTCTTCAGTAATCTTTGGGTAGATTTTTTCTTGTTTGTTTTTCATGGAGGTTTGTCATTTCATACTTGGTTATCAACTGTCTTACTAACATTTTTGTATAGAATTAGCCAGTAATAGATAGATTAGGATATGCTTAATTTCTGATTGAACATAAATGACAGCCACAGAATGTAAGGGCCTCTCGGGCTCTGTCAGACTACAACCATAATTTTGGATTCTTGCTTGCTATAGATGTCGCATTGCAGCGGTGATAGACTGCTAGGTTCAGAGTATTTCATGTTAAGCTTATTGGAATCTTGGTGAAAGCTTTTTATATCATATGATTAGTTAAATTTTGTTATGTATGCATGATTAGCATGAATATTTAGTTTGAAGGTGACCAGCGTCACTCACATCAAATAAATGAAGTGATCGATCTTTGCAAGTGATAGTATATGTAACTGTTCTTATTCTAGAAATTCTCATATACTGACATGGAAACCGATAGACTATAACAGCATAAATTGTTTTCTTTAGGTGCAATGTGCAATAATTGGATTGTAAGCAGATTTTCGTGACATTGATTGATGATCAGAAGGTTGTGTATTTGTTTACCATATGGTGGCAAGGCTCGTTAGGGTAATGGGATTGTTTCAAATTATGCCAGGGAAGTCGCCCTGCCCGTAGTAATACAACTTTAATCATTTTTGAGTTATATTGAGTGGTAGCGAAAATAACCTGTATATGAAATAACACCACGAAAATAACCTGTATATGTTAAAACACCCAAATTTAGAGTTGAAGTATTACTATGGACATTGTCATATGAGATGTGTTTTGCAAAACCATTCTTAAACCGGGTGGGATAAGAATAGATAAATGTTATCCCATGTTTGATATGTATGAGAAATAAGTTAGGATAAGTGATAAAACAACAAATTTACCCTCACTAAGTTCTTTTTTCTCATCTTACTCTTAATTTTATTAAGGGTAATTTTAAGTGTTACTGTAGATTGCATTGCTCATTTATTATTACATAATAATTGTAAGTAAGAATCAAATATGAGGTTAGTTTCATGAAAATCTTTATGAAGAAATGAGAATTAAAATTAATAGATTGTCAACTTGTGATTTCTTTTTTTGTAAATAAATTAGAAACTTGTAGGATGTAGTTACTTGAGAGGCTAGGTAATTGCTTTTTGTTAATAATATTATCTCATATAAATGTACGGATGTCAATTTCATTAAAGTTGGTTTTCTATCCGTTAAAAGTTGATTTTATAATCCTAAAGCTAAACACGTTTATCCTTTGTTTCTCTTAATTAAACAATATCACAAATATTAGATGTATAACTTTGCAAGTTATCAGCAGCCAATTGATGCGTGTAGTCCTGTCAATTGCTAAAGTTCAGAAAATCAGAATATAAATTCAGAGATTAAATAAAATAAAAGATATAAATATAAGTATATACATGTAAGATTTAGACTGTTTTTAACTACACTGATTGTTCTGTCTTTGTTGTTCATGTCACTTGTTAGTTAGGAAGATAACTGACATCCATAGGTTGTTGTAGATTGGTGAATAAGTTGTCTTTAGATGATTAGTTAGAAAAAATTCACTTATTTTTCAATTAGCAGGATTACCTTCCCCACAATTTTCTTTTATTAAGCAACCATAAGAAGACAATAGAAATAGTTTATAAACAATAGAAATGACCTGTCTATTATAGAAATTTTCTATTTGCCCTTCTTGGGAAAAACTACATTCCTTCTTTTAAAAAGAAAAATCCCTTTTCCAACCTTTTTAAAATTGCCTTTAACGTACGTGACAGGAGTAATTTTTTTCTTTTGATTGGTAATTTAGTGTGGTATTTGCTAGATTGAAGAGAAATTTCTCCATAATCCATTTTTTTTTTCTTTTAAGTTTGGCTTAAAAATTGATGAGATTAGGTTTGAGGCCTCATGCAAATGTAGCTGTTCTTCACTATTTCATACATAAAAGATTTAGCTTTACAACTGTAGCTTTTTCTTGCTGGTATTACACCAACTCACTAATGTTCAATATAACAGTATATTCATCCAAATTGTAACCAGCTTGTTATATGCAATTATTTGCAGAATAAAACTAAATCTAGTAGTACATTAGTACATATAATGTGAGGCCCATCTATGTAGATTTTATTTTTTCGACATTGGCATGAATGATGTTTAATTGCATATGCATGAGGTAACAATTTTGGTTGGACAAGGCTACACTCCTTAAAGGTACATTATACAGAGGAAATGCCTACATTTCCGAGTTTTATTCGTCATTCCATTGATTTAAGATACCTTACCAGTACATATCATAAGGAACTTGTATTAAGAATGGTCTAGTAGTTGACGTGTTGTATCTAAAGGTCCCACGTTTAAGTGTGATGTTAACTCACAATTCTGCGATCTATAAATATCATCAATATATCTTACCTAAAGTACGTGTTTCTCAATCATTTTAGTTCGAATTTAGTTTATTTCAATGTCCACTTTGATAAATAATTTCATACACATTAAACGAACCTTTGTCACACACACCTTATTAATTAGCTAAATATTACTCATTAAGATTTCTAATTGTTCGTTAAAAGCTTATTATAATAATAAGTAGTTGGTATTTACGAGCACTTCATAAACTTTTTTAATGAAAGTAATTTTGTATCTGGCGTGTGAAATTTTTTTCACAAAAATTACTTTAGTAAATCTTTCAAAACATTGTGCACGATCAGCCAAAAGTAAACCAACAAAATAAACTTTTTACAAAGAATACCTCTTAAAAGTTTGAATATGGTATATATGGGCTCATATAGTGTATTGCCTGTGATAATAGAGACATAATGTTACGCATATTACTCTATTTGATATAAAGAGAGTCATAAAGGACTAATGATATAGACGACAATACGGAATATGACTCAGTTATACATCCACTCTTTTAATAGCATCTTACCCAAAAAAAAAGGATACATTATGATAAACTGTACAAAAGTACGGAGTATCCCGTACTAAGGATTGAATATAAATATCTAATCTAACATTTTTCATATTGAATATTAATATTAATGTCTAATTTAATTTTAACTTTTCAATTTTATTTTCTTATACAAACGCATTATATGTCATTTTCCAAGCACATGAGTTGCAATCCAATCTGCATATTTGTTTTAATGAGCCAGTTATCATCAAAATGGTGTTACAAGAATTGAATGTCATTAAAGCAAAGCGGAAATTTTAGAATAGTGTCTCTTCTATAATTACTAGCTCATTTAATTTATTCCTTGCTCAATAGTCAAATGAATACCATTATAGATTTTGTCTGCCACTGGACTAGATATAATGTAAAAGATTTTATAATATGGAGTATGTTGGTTAGGTGATAACTAATACGACTAGTAGTAATGGTAATGAATTTAAATGTAAAGATTTAAATGCGTATCTACTCCTCTTCTTCGCAAAAACTCTTGTGTAAAGATTTTAAAGAAAATTTGTCACTTTCATAGATGATATTAAGTGGTAATAAAATAGTCATGAACAAAAAATGCCCTTAAATTGCCATGATTAGAGCGTAACGGGTTGTAATTCTCAATAAACAACCCAGGATCAAACCGACTAAAAATGTTGGTGTTCATTTATTATGTTTGATAAATTACTCGAGTTTACAATTTTTGTAGCTTCTTGTTCAATACTCCGTATAAAATACAACTTGATTAATAATAAGCCACTCACAAATTAAACATGCACTATAACCTCCTAAACGAGCTGAGTCAACTTGGGCTTAACCAATAAGTTAAATAAATATGAAGAGGGTGTTACTCGGCATGGCTCATTGAGCCTGTTCTATTCATCTTATTTTCACTTTTTTTAGGTCGAATAAGGTAAATTCAAGAAAGAAAAAGAAAGAAAAAAAAAGTTACACTAAAGGGTTAATAAGGTTTACTGAAGTACAAATTACAACAAAAATAAGTTGTAATAATTTCAGATAAGTTTAATTAAGTTTAGATTAGTAAAAATCAAGTTAAAATAACACACCCTTACACCACTAGTTTGACAACATGAGAGGGATGATAAAACAAGAGGATGACCGTTCTGGAAGGAAACTACACAAGAACGAAGATACTTGTGTTATTAGTTGTGTAACAGAATCATCAAAATATCACATAATCATCAATAATATGCATATGACAAAAAAATTACTACTCTTATCTATGAGTAAATTGAAGTTAGATGTGGTATAATATCTCAAAATTTCCCTTTTCAGGTAGCTTATACTTTGCTTTCTATCTTTCAAAAAATGCAAACCTTAGATTAGGGTTTGGTGGGCCCATTAATAAGTTGTTGATCACGGCTTGTAGATAGCTAAGTTGATTTGATGTTAATTATCACTATTATCATAAATGGGAATTTGATAGTTATTGAATTCGTAAAAATGTGGGGCTGTATTAGTCCTATAATATTTTGTATTTGCTGCTTGAATGTGGTCAATAAATGAAAGCGCCTAATTCTTGTGTCAATTTAAGAAGCATAATTACTTTTAGTTGTTGTTCTTGTTTGCTCCACATTATTGTTATACTTACGTAGTTATGAGTTGGTGGCTTGGTGCAATGGTTGTTTATTTGCATGCCGATATGCCAACATGAGACCATATGGAGACCGTCCAAAATGATTGAGATCAAAAGGGAAACTCGGGATTGGGTAATGGAGCCCTGGTTTTTTTAAGGAGTCTAATCTTTTAAGGAGTCAATGTTCATTTAAAAATTACAGAAAGATCAAACATATTACATTAAATAAAGAAATTATAATGAAATGTAAAAATGGGGTTGATTATTTTAATCTTAGTGTTTATTTTTTCCATTGAAATTTACGTAAAAAAAAAATAATAAAAAATTATCAATGTTTATTTGTTTATTTATTTATGCTCTTATGGGATATCCGATCCCATATCTCTATATATGATGATTTTTTTATTTGGGTATTATTTCGTTTATAGAATTATAAAGCTAAATATTTTAAAATTTTCTAGCTAACTTCTGGCAGTATTAAAATAATTGGCTGCTAATTGGATTTTTCTCCCCAATCAAGAGGAGCAAACCCTACCCAAACCTTGGCTTATATAACTGATACGGACTGCCGCAATTTGTTTTATCCTATTTTTTCCCTTTGTTTAAAATTAAGGGTCTTTTAATAATATTATTCAAAAAAAAAAAAAAAAAAAAAAAAGGGAATCAATGAATGGAGGAAATGTATGTGGGACTCAAACGCATTGGCATCACGTATGCTTAAAAAATTCAAAGCATGTTGGATGTGCTTTAATGATGATTAGGACTTAGGGTTCAATAATTTATATAAGACATGATTAATAACTTACATTTGATGACAAGGGTTTAGTAGTTATATAGGGGTCACCCTACTATATTATAGTAATTTTTAAAATTATGTCACTAATAATTTGCTAAAGTTTATGGAAAATGATTATTAGCATTAATAAAATGTAAATGTTGATCCTTGTAAGAAATACATATTAGTAGTAGATTGCATAGACGTCATAGATAATTTATACTTGAAATAGAATTATAAGCAAAGTCTGCAATAAAATAAAGTCGAGGTCATTCCATATTTAAACTAATTACAATGGATTGGTAGTCTACGTATTAGAGTTATAAATTAAATGATCTACATACCATGTTGTAAACTTTTTTTAAAAGAAAAAATCGGTCATGTAAATTTTCTCTTACATGATCGAAATTCCAGAAATACATTAAAATTGTAACTGAAGGATTTTTTGTAATTGCAATCCTTTCACTTTTTGATTTTTAAACTCTAATCTGAAATAGTTATAATGTATTATTTGATACAGTGAACTAATGATAACGTGCTAGAATTTCAAAGATTTGTCAAACTAAACTTAGATTCAACCATTGTTTTTACTCGTTCTGTTTATCAGAAAGCTCTATATCGTCGCAAGTTAAATGGGACAAGTAACAAGAAAGGAGGCCATGGACACTACAAATTTTTTGTACGAATCATTACTCAAGAAAAAAGAAGTTGATATCATGTGATAATTATGCATGGGAGATATCTCTATCATTTCACACTCTCCTTTTCTAAGTGGATAGCTAAATTTTAGAACAAGTCCACACATGCACAAACACGTATATTTGCGGCGCAACATCAACATTATTGAGATTTTTGCAAATGGCGTGCCAAAGTGTATTAAGGCAGCCCTTTTGCTTCTTCACTTTAATTTGGTGAATGACTCACTAAAATCTTAACTTTCTCTCTCTACCTAAATCATTCCCATTTGGACAGCTGTCAATTGTATAATAGTGCCACATGTTGCTTCGTCAACATAGTATGATGTGTCAAATTATACAATGCAAACATCAAGAGAATTGATATAACGTATAGTTAGTCCTTATTAATCTTAGCTTGTGATATTAGGGTTCCTTATACTAATTGCATATTGATGATTGAATTAGTAGGGTAGTGAAATTTGGTATAGTTAAAAAAGATGGGTGAGTAGAGTGCTTAAATTGAATATTAGGGTTTTGCAATTGGTATATTTAAGGATAGGTGTTTATCAATATTTGCAACTATATAGCTAGCTAGTATTACGTCGTTAAATTAAAGGTTCAATGTCTGGTACGATAATATAGACCTAGTTTAATGGCTAAGACCACTAATCACGACATGATGAGAAGGGTATGTGTCGCACTAGTAGTAAAACTAGGCATGAGCTCCACCAAAGCAAGACTTAACACAATAATTCTGTAATTGGGTACGGTGTATGTATGGCATGGGTGTTTTGTTATTTGGCGACCTATAAAACTAAACACAAAAAATAGAAAAAGATATGGATCACAACTTCTAATGCATGCATAATTGGATGAGACATGGTCGTAGTCGAGGTTTTGAGAATGGCTAGCAATATACAATCACACATTCATGTGTTGTGCCTAGCCAAGAAGGGAATTGGCCTGCTATGGTACGGTGTGGCGGGAGCCTAACCTGATAATAATGGTGTCAAGCCTAATCACACACAAACTATTACAAAGTACTCCGTGTTTTTTTTTTTGAAGGAAATCAAGAATCACATACAAAGTACTTCATATATGAAAAGTTAATAGCCATTTAATTATGTCGAATAAAAAGTTGCCATATGACTTTGAAAATTATAATAAGAACTAAATAATGATTGAACAAACAAATTTTTTAGGTTTTTCAATTTGAACACCAAGAAATAAACTTAATTGAAGTATTGAACTACACTAAAAAAAATGTTTACCAGATTGAGATGTCTAATTATCTTAAATTCTTAATCATATTTTCATATTTATGATTAAATGTCTTCTTCAAAATAAATAATTTCCAAATCACACCAAATAATTTACCTGATAACATCATATCAAATAATCAACGTTTCAGATATTTTTGATGATAATTTTGCACAACCTTGTTGTCAAGTGTTAGCTAGTAATGTCATTGTGATCATCAATATGTCCTTAATAATTTATCAAGATAACACTAATAATTAGTATTGGTTTTGTACAACTGCCTTGATTGTCACAGCTCATACATATCACTGCAACCATGCATGATTGGATAAAAATTTCACACTATGCTATATAAATAGATAATATGCTTTTTTTATGACATAAAATATGTATAATATGCTTATGGATATCAATTAATTGTATTTTTAAAGTATATTGGTCGAATAATTTAAATTGATATTGAAATTGACATAAATCATTTTCATTTAAACAGTTAAGTTTGGCGGGAATCTTGTGATCCTCAAAGAATGGAGCTTTATTTGCAAATCAATTCACTTTTAGGATATCCTTTTTATTGTATATGTGTAACTATTTACGATACTAATCTTCTACTATAATGTTTGTGAGCAGTAAACCATTAATAATATATACAAAGCATCTTGAGCATGAAGCTATGCTTAGCTTTTTTCACATCAAGCCTTAATTGATTGAAAGAGATTTATTAATAATGTAACCCATATATGAATGATACAAATTGATCGAGTTTATAGAGATGGATGGGATATAATCATGTATACAATTGGTTTAAAATTACTCTTTTGAATTAATGATTACAATTTATTTTAATACAAAACAAGATTTTCAATTACATAATAAAGTAAATGATAGAAAATTAAAAGAAAGAAATGGAAAAGGTGAAATGTTGAAAAAAAATTAGAAAAATTGGATCTAAATGTGTATGATATGCATAAAAAAAAAGAGTAATTAACTAAGATAATGAATAAATTATGTAGTCATCTATCTTCAATAAAACATAGTAAAGCACAACTATAGTTTCAACCGTCAAAATAGAAAAGTGTAACTACTTCGTATTATTATGAGATGTGGTAGTAACTAGTAATCGTGTTGTTAACTTGTTACATTAAATAGTTTAGGATGTCTTAGAAAATTATGTTACATATAGTAATAAGACAACTATGGTTTAATTTACCATTGGACTTATTTGTCGTTAAATTAATTGCAAATTGGTGTGAGTTTTACAAGAGGATAATTAAGGGCTAATCGAGGTGTACCATGAACGCATAAAACTATTTTTTTTATGTTCATTCATATATATTTTTTTTCTTTTTTGTAAATATATTGTATGTAGTTTCCCTATATGTTACCTTTATATAATTTTTTTATTAAAAAAATCGAATAAAGTATATAGCAACATTATTATTCTTAACTACTATCTCCGTTAACAGTTATTTGCAACATTTGCCATTTTCGGTTGCTATCTATTATGTGCAATAATTTTTTTTCTTTCCACTTTTAGTAACTTTTTGCCAACAAAATGACCATATTACCCCTACTTAAACAACTTAGACATCTAATTAAATCACTAACCTAATTTAACTTTTTACCTAATGAATCTGATTATTGTAATCATTTTCACCAAAAATCATTCATCTTCATCAAAATCATTCATCTCCCTAACCCTTCTTCAATTAAAATCTTCAGAATTTAAACCCTAATCCTACATTTTGGTTCATCTTCCCCCTTCTCTCTCCTATTGTGATTTTGGGTTTGGGTTCGTCTGGTCGTGGGTCCGAGTTCGTGGATTTGGATTCATCTGGTTCGTGGGTCCAAGTTCGTGGCGTTGTTTTAGGGGTTTCAAATCTGATTCGTGGGGGTGGCGTGAGTTTCGTGGGGATGGGTTTCAGATCTGGTTCAAGGGGGTGGCGTGAGTTTCGTGGGGTAGTTTTAGGGGTTTCAGATATGGTTTCATGGTGGTGACTTAATTGGGAGTAATTCAATTCGTGGTGGTTCCGATTTAATTGGGTTTCGTGGTGGTTTGCTGGGTTCGTGGTGGTTTGCTGGTTTCGTGGTGGTTTTAGCTTGTTCGTGGTGGTTTTGGGTGGTTATGGTGGTTTGCTGGGTTTTTTGTGTTCGTGGTGGTTTGCTGTGTTTGTGGGTGGTTTGTTGGGTTCGTAGTTGGGTTTCGGTGGTTTGGTTGGGTTCGTGGTTGGGTTTCAGTGGTGGTTTAGGGTTCTGAGCATCGGTGGGTTTGGTGGTTCTGGTGGTTGTCGGTGGTTTTGGTGGTGGTTCTGGTTCTGAGTTTCGGTGGTCATGGGTTTTTGTTTAATTTTTTTTTAGGTAGGATTAATACTTAATCAAGTGCTTATTTTTCAATAATCATGCTTTAAAAATTTTGCCTAGGAGTTCATGCTATCCCCTTTATTGCAAATAACTGGTAACGAAGGTAGTATATTAAAGTGTGAAAAATAGGAAGGGTCACAAAATTCATAATGGTAACATGACGCCTTCACTTGATCCTAATAATCCTATGATTAAGCTATGAGCTACACGTCCTCCTTTATTTTCCTTGAGCTTGTAAAACAATTTCCAGCCCCTAATTATCATTTTTATGATATTTGTCCATTTGGATAAAATCATGTAACAATCAAATTAATTAAAGCCTGAATAAAAGGGTTTTATAATTTTAAAGAAAAGAAAAAAGAAGTCACGACATTTTACACTTTATTCTAAAACCTGAATTTCTGAACTTTACTGTTAAGCAATCAAAGGCAATTTTCTTCTTTTAGAAAAAGAGCATATCTTTCAACAAATATATTTTTTGGCTGCTTTTTTCTTTAAAAGGAACTTAGAAGTGACCTTCGATTCATTATATTTGTGCATATCTTAACAGGACGACATACGGAGTATTATTGAAGATTAAAATATATACAGATAAATCTTTTGTTCGGAATTAATAGTCTACTCCTTTTGTCCATATACCTCTAACGACTTTTAATGTATTATCATTGTCTTCAATTATTTATTAGTAAGAATTATGAAACTTTAATTAATTAAAATTATTATACTAAAATTAAAAAAGTTCATAGTAACATAGAAAATGTAAATCGTGCAAAAAGCCAAATTGATTGTTACTGAGAGTAATTTGGAATTGAAATTAAGTGAATTAATATACCACTTGTGCGTATATATTACTTCATATATAAGATTTATATATACGCATGCATTCTAGAATCTACATGGACAAGATAGAAATTGTCCAACAACTACACATATATCACAAATTTCTTATAAATTATTTCATAATCTTATTGAGTATACGGCTGAGAAAATGTGACGACTAATCTCAAACAAGTGTACATTACATCGACAAAAACATATTTGTATTTTAGTTTGGATTGGAGTGCCAAATGTATAACTATACAATAATTCCTAATACGCTAAAAAGAATGTTAGCTTTCTTTTTAAACCAAGAAACACCAAAACCAATAATTAAATGACCTCATTCCTTAATAGAAAATTCTTATTTGAGAGTTATATAACTATATATGGTCTCACTACAATAGAGTGACTTCATTGTATCCTTTAGAGATGGCTTATAATAACTTATTGTGATGAGATCAACATATATAGCTTAGCTTAATTTTAGTACCTATCAATATATGTAGGAATCGGATGTTTTATTATCTTTTTGGGGCAACTTTTTAAATAGTGTGAGACAATTTAAATAAAAGTATTTTTTTAAAAAAAGTTTGCTTTTAATTTGCTCTAATTTAGTTGCAATCTCAAATATAATTTAGCATTTATCATTAATAATGTGGTGTTTGATCATAAAATTTAGGTTTCTTTTGGCAAGACAATAGGGTATCAACTTGTTTTCTCCAACGATTACATGCTAAAAGATCAAAAGCTAGTACAATGACTTTATCTCTATTATTTCCATTTGTTTTTTTTTTTTTTTTTTAATCTTTTGCCAAGTTTAAAAAATGCGTGTATAATTAAAATATTTAGATTAAAATATCTTGATCGACTTGGTGCAACTTATGATTAAATTGGATATTTGAGTGTAAGGTTATTAACAAACTAATTTGTGTCGCAATTAGTTAGTTAATAAGCTAAATCTTAAGGACGTAGGGTCAATTAAGGAAGTACAAATAATAAATCAACAATAATTGTTGATTTATTTGTCGGTAGGAAATAAGATGTATGACTCAATTGTCAATTTCACTAAATGGTTTGGGAGGAGAAAAATCAAATGTAAAATGCCTAAAAAAATTCATTAGTCAACTTCGTGAAAATGTTTTATTAATTCCATTTCTATCACTTTAAAACAAGAAAGCAAAAGTTTATCATCAAATGACAAAACGAAACAAATCAACAGTTTTTATTAAATACGAGTGTACAATTGTAGATATAATTACGAAATTAAATTGTCATACTTACTGAACAGTTTTGTTAATTTATTTACGATACTTGTACTTAATTAATAAACGAATTTTATTTATCAAGGTTATAAACTGAAGCTCCCTCCTTTAGAAATACTACTAGGTTATTCCCGTGCGATGCATGGTTAAAATAATCTACATTTAAGGATATATATGAGCCACATTATTTACAATTAATAATTGAAATAGTCAAAAGAAAATTATTTAAGGAATGCATATTAATGAAATCTGAATAAAAAATACATAGTATATAATTAGCACAATGCTTCAAAAAATATAATTAACACCAATGTCATCAAAATTATTATTTTAGCTTCCAACAATTAACAGTTTGTATAGTAGTTTGTAGAAGCATCTATTTGATTTTTTAATCAAAATTCATAAATAATTTTCAAATTAATAAAAATAGAGTAGTTCGGCTTTAAAAAAAACAAAAAAATAAAGATGATGTAATTAAAGCATTAAGGCGGAATTTTTTATTTATGAGAAAGCGACATGTGTACAAATTTAGAGAAAGATAATGTTTTATTTTGTTTTAGTTAATAGTTAATAGAATAGATACGAATACTTAATATCACATGTCACCTCTACCACAACTAACGTACTTGAACATCAAGGCTATCAAAGATGGGCCAATTTATCTCGAATAGTTGATTGGATCGGGTTTAAATTCCTCACCATTAATTGTTTTGTGGGTTGGTCACGATAATTGACACATGTTTAATAAGAAGTTTCGATCAGTTGATGATAGACAAGAAACCTCATATAATTAGTAGATAAATACATACTTATTACTTACTCCGTATTACATTGCCGGAGTATTATTGTATGAAGTATAAGATAAGAGGTTCCAATTTTATTGGCCACCTTCTCCTCATCCGTATTACATAGTATTGTACGAAATATAAGATAGGAGGTTCCAATTCAATTGGCTACCTTCTCCTTACCTGGAAAATTAAAAATTATCGAGAAACTACTATGACTCAGTTTTACACTGATTGCTTTCTTTTTAATTATTTTATTGACCTTTATATTTATCAATTCACAACTTTAACCGTTAAAAAGTTGACATCTTGACATTATACAGTAAGACAAATTCGTTACTCATATACATGTCTCTTTTCTACAGTATTTTATCTTTTTGAGACAACATGTCTCTCTTACTTGTGTTCAAATTATATTGCTACCTCCGTCAACTTTAATTTGCAACGTATACTAAATACGGAAACTACAAAGTAGTTGCAACAAACTAAAACTTTCCTTCTCTAATAATTTAATAAAATTTACAAACATACCTTTACTTAAACTTTACTAATCAACGTTTTTCGCCTAGGAATCTGTGTGGATCTCTTTGTTGCAAATAAAAGTTAACGGAGGGTTGGAGGTAGTAGTTAATTTGTCTATTCACCTCTTCTAATCACCTCCTTAATATAAGTTTTTTTTTTTTTTTATTTATTTTGACAAGAACATAAAAATATAAGTTAGTTAAACATGTTACACTTATTAAATAATGGATACATGTTAATGGAAAAATATGTTCAAAGATAAATACGTAAAGGAGTACTCCGTACTATTTTTTCGATGGTAGTTGAGCAATGTTGTCAAAGTACCCAAAACAAAAATAAGGGAGTAGATATATTTTTTTTTTTAAATAAAAATTATTGGCTGTTAATCTGACCTTACGAAAATCATTGAGCCAAAAATTGGGCCCTTATATATCTGTGTGTACCCCTAAGCCTAACTATACCTTTCGAGATTGGGCCCATTAGAAGTCGACGTATTTTCAAAGGAGTGTGATTGGTTGAAAACAACGTGGAATATAAGTTTGTTGAAAACAACATTGAATTTAGAAAGTAACAACTCTAATAGTTCTTGTTAATTACACTAGAAACTAGAATGGAAACATTGAGAAGTTCTACAAAAAATTAACACTAAAGATTATTGATTACGTAAATTCTTATAAGAGACGAGTGTATGATAAATCGAGAATGACTTTTTCGATTAATTGACAAGTTATTTGCCTACATGTTCTTGATAATAATTATATAACTAGAGAATAAAATTATCAAGGTGACAAAATTATTGAACATATACATTTTGAATTATTTAGAGATAAGGGGATTAGAAAAACTCGGGGAGTATGTTGAATAAATTTTATTCTATATTTTATAAATATTTATACGTTAATAAAATAATATTTTTAAATGTAATGCAACTTAATTACTTATTGACTCAATATCCTCATCTGTATATGTGGCTCCATGTAATATTGATACAAGGGTGACACATATCGATGTGGCATGTAATACCTTGAATAATCAGTGTTTTAATTATTATAACTCGGTATTATGGAATGACTTGTCTATCTTAGATCATGAGATAGTCTCATGCATGCTAGAGTATGCCTTGCAAGAATGTAATGCTCTCTTTGTCTGTTTAGCAGTATCACAAATAATTGCACAAATAGTTAGAATATTAACTACCTAGCTATTACTAGGGTTCTATATCTGAAAGTAATTGCACAAATAACAGAACTTTTTAAAATTAAGTTTATAGGTTGAAGGAGGGTTTAAAGGCTAAACTAACTAAGCTACCACGTATTTCATTAGCTCTTTAATTATGCTCTATTGATCATGCATTAGGAGATAATTATATGCATTTTGAGAAGACTAATTAAGTCAATGGAGAGTTCATTATGTATTGAGCACATAAGATTGTGTATAAATAGAAGAATAACTCAAAGACTTTATGCTAAATTTTCAAGCATACCGTACAATATATAATCTAATCACAATTCAGGTAAACACTTGTAATTATGAAATTTGAAAATCATAAATTAAAATAATTAATGGAGGAGTTAATATGTAGATGCATGTACTCTACCAAATTCATTTGTGTAAACCATCAACAATATACATATGCGTCACGTTCAGATAAGATAACCAGTACTTAATTAAATATTAGCATCATCATCATTAGCATTCATATTATCATTATAGCACACTCGTTAATTATTACTCGTACTAATTACTACCATACTAATAACATCATCATTATATCATTCATATTGGTGAAACAAGAAAATTCTCTAATCTTACAAATATACAAAATATAATCATGATCTCATTCGTCAAACACCTACGTATCAATTTCTAGTTTGTAATAACATCTATTTTATGATTATTTTTGAAAATTAATAAAGATTGTTAGTGTATCTATGGAATGTATTATTACCAAGTAATGATGTTACAAATTTGGATTATTATGTGATATAGCATGTCTTCCGCCACATAATATGTCTCGTGACTGGACAGAGATTCAATATTAAATGTTTGAATTGATCTTCTTTGGCGTAGCTCGTTCCTTCGATGTTTTATTCGACTTATATTATTTTGTGAGAAGTAGTTATAATAACTACAATTTTTTTTTTTTTTTTTTTTTTTTTTTTTTTTTTACTATAGTAAAAATTATTTTCACTGTAACATACGAGTAACTTTTTAGTGAGTGTGTCACAAGGTCATACAGAGTACTCCACAACTTTTATTTATAGTAACAATTATTATTGTCATTTAGCTCACATGAACTTATGGAGTATTTAAAATACAGGATAAATAAATGTAATGAGATGATCTGTGTTACAATGTTAATAAATTATACTTTGTGATTTTCACTTTTAGATCTTTATTATACATGGCCTTAAGGATTACTTAGCATTATTACTTGCTAGGTTTGACATTTTAGGTTCTTATGGACTCCCTACTAAAGTAAACGCATTCCCTAATTTTGTATTTCCTTATAAATTAGTTCATAAGGAAAAATATAGCAAGATAGAGAAGAAAAGCATGTTTTTATATAAGGAAATTAAAACAACATAGTTTTTCTCCAATTAATATAGGGAGTGTTAAAATAAAAGTTAAGCACTCAAGCTAACTCATGGTAAAGTATGAATATGATTCTCAAACTAATTGTCTTTTTAATAAAGCTTGATTTTTTTAATTCAAAGATAGTTTTAAAGGAAAAATGATACTCCTTTATATGAAATTAAGTATTAAATTTTGATTACAACTCGATCACTTTTCACAATTTCCTATTTCAAGTTTAATAATATTCCGTATATTTTCTCAAAAAAAAAAAAAAAATCCGTATATTTCCACATATAGATAGACAAGAAGAATGTTCACTAAATACTTAGAAGTACTTCAAGAGATGTACATATAAATCGTGCAATCATATTCCTAAGTCCTAAATTCTTAACAATAGGTTGGTCCAAAGAATTGCATAATGTACAGAATCGAATCATAG
This sequence comes from Chenopodium quinoa, assembly GCF_001683475.1. Taxonomy (NCBI): domain Eukaryota; kingdom Viridiplantae; phylum Streptophyta; class Magnoliopsida; order Caryophyllales; family Amaranthaceae; genus Chenopodium; species Chenopodium quinoa. The sequence continues at coordinate 1,869,724 of NW_018743212.1, read as the reverse complement.
CTCATATCATATTACCAACTACTATGTATTTTTATTAAAGATGATATGGAGCAAATTAATAAGAGTACTATGTTTTAAAAACATGTTTCTTATTAATGTTAAGAAAACAATTACATAGTTTCATATAGCCAAGCAAAATATATGTTCGGCAATAATATTGACTGCACATGTTTTAGTTAATAATTATCTTTTAGTGAATAGTTATAAAATTTGATGTTTTAAGTACGTAGTATTAACTTTTTTCTTTAGTTTTTCTTGAAAACAATAAATTTTTTGTAGAATAATAGTCAAATTTCTCCTAAATTAAGATGCTCAAAGACTTATTTTGGAAATTTGTGGTGAAAAAAATAATTTTGAACTCAATTTGGAGAAGTGTAGTATTTTGTAGTCTATAGATCAGACCATATTACCAAGTTGTTACAGAGAATTACAAGCTTTACATACTTAAGCCTTAATTTGCTCTATTTAATTTATTTTAACTTTTTTTTTGTTTTTGAATAATAATTGATTTTAACTTATTATTTCAATAAAAAAAGTTCAAAGAAATAAGTTGAATAGAACAAACTAATCTTTAATCATACTCCGTGTTACCCGACGTAACTCTAGTCTTTTATTGTAATTATGCTTGTGATGAAGGAAGATAGGATGATGACATACAATTTATCCCTATTAATGAATTGAATGCATCATATTCATACATCTATTTAGTTAATGAACTAAGTCATCGTAATTAAGTCGTATTCCTTAACCAACTTTCATTAGATCCACCCACCAAAATAAATTTAAAGCTAAAGTCTATCGAAACCGAATGAGACTTCACACATACATATTGAGTTGTTCTCAATTTATTTCACAAACATTCCCCCCTCTTGTCATTGTCAATATTTTTTATAAAAAGAAAGTTTGTGTGTTTACAAATATATCTAACGATTACATACATTGACTTTTACATTATTAATTTCTCCCACTTTAACCAATTTTTTAATTACTATAAACAAAGTAAGGTTTTTTTATTTATTTTTTATTTTATTTACTTTTTTTAATGGTAAGAAGAATCCTGAATAGACCTTAACCTTCATAATTTTTTGGTCTAGTATTTATGGGTCATGCACTTGGGAGTATAATATCCTAATTATACTCATTCAATAAAATTCAAGCTCCAAACCTCTAGAATATGAGGTAAGAAACTTACCAAGTGAGCTGAGGTAACACTTTGTTGGTATATACAGAGTAAGTGTTAGCTTGTGTAAATCTATACATTTCATTTAAAACGAAAATTGAATATAGTGTTTTTTTTTTTTTTTTTTGTTAATAATTATTTTAAAATCTGTGTGTTATCTCCACTAGAAAATCTGAGCTTGTAGAACAAATTTACTAGCACCATATCACCTAAAATGCTAAAGCCTTAGCTTATAAGTTTGACTTTTACACTGTGAATAACTAAATGTGTCCTTCGTCTCAATTTACTACTACTCGTATGAGTTTTCTAATTTATTGGCTTTTCTTGTTTAAAATGCTTCAATTAGAAAGCCAACTATTATGTAACCTAACCATAAATTCTCAATTACGTATAATAATTAATTAAATAACTATTATGCGGGATCTTATTGTATTTGTGTAGTGTGTATTTTTTAAATATCAAATTTTTATTATTTTTTTTAAGAATTTTTTTTTATTAATTAAACGTAATTAAATATTCTCACTTGAAGCTGCATATATATGAGAAATACATTGCTATAAAATAAATGGGAAAAACAGAAGGATCGGAACAGATAAAAAATTGTATGAAAACTCTTACATACTAGCATTATTTTTTTAGACAATGAGAGCAAATATATGATTTTATATACACTACGTACAAAATACATGAGTACACGTTATAATAATATAATACGTATATTCATGCAATTGTAGATTCGCACACTATCTACAATTCTACATACATATATATCTAGCCAACTCATGCAAGTGAACATACAAGCTAAAATTATGAGAATTATTTTTATTTATATTTTTGTCAAAGTTTTTATTTATGTTTTTATTGACAAGAATATTTTTGTCCTATTTTCCAATAATTGCTTCCGCCACCCTACATCATCATAAAAAATAAACTTTAATTCGGAAAAATTCTTTGTGATTGTAGATAATTAATCTTTTATACTAAATTATATAGAAAGCGAAACAAATATTATTTAAAATTATGGATAAATTTATAATATTGATATGCGCGTACTTATTGTTGTATGTGTTTCTTTCTGGAACCCCAACATTATTACATTACTATGCTATTATGAGAATACACGAATATATACTTGTATAGTTGCATTTGAGTAATAATTTTGGAAATACTAATACATTAGCATCGCAAACATGAAAGTAAACCATAATTTAATTACTTCGTGTATAACTTTTGATTTTCAACTAGTTGAATCAAGATCCTTTTTTTATGTATCATTAATTAGAAACTTATCTTTAATTTCTTCATAAACCCTAATGTTTAATAAGGTTTGTCTAGAATTGGTTGGTCGTAAATGAATTTTTAAATTTCTTTCAATTGGTTGGTCGTAATTTTGACAAAAACTCACATCAAATTATGGGTGATATGTCTGGAATTGTTGCAGTCAGCATATAACGCATTAACACATAACCTTTGCTGCTTCTTCTTGTATAAGCTTCTTGTATGTGATTGAATGATATAATCATTGGTAGGCCAAATCATATACGAAAGAACATCCTAAGCAATTACGGAGTAAATAATATAGGAAATAACGGATAAAATCCTCTTGATATCAACATCATTCATACTATATGGAACGGACTAAGCAAGCTAGAAAATAAAATATGAAGTTATACTATTTTGATCGACCTCTACGCATATCTAAAAAAGGACTCTAGGTCTCTCAAAAAAAAAAAGCTCTAGGTCATGTCATATTGTGCCTTGTGTTGAGCTCGCATGCCTAAAGGCTGGCTAGGTTCATACACGATTGCTCATCCCACGGCACAACCCAATATATAGCTACTTGGTGTATATATGTGCCTTGAATTTCAAAAGAACGACCTAGATCTAATCGGAAGCTTATTTTGTTGTGCCTACAATTACGCAGTATAAGACAATTTCACTTCATTAAAAAAAAAATAGACATTTAGCAACAGATCAAATCCGTTGCTAGATTGTACTTTTCTGTCGCTGAATATAGGTAGCGACAGATTTTGAAACGGAATTACTCCGTTGGGAAAATTGTTGTCGCTAAATGAGACTAGCGACATATTTGTTTTCTGTTGCTGAACTTAGCAACGGATTTTTATTTCCGTCGCTGGTTTTAGCAACGGATTTTTATTTCTGTCGCTGGTTTTAGCAACGGATTATTTTTATCTGTCGCTGGTATTAGCAACGGGAAAAAAACCCGTCTCTAAATTTAGCAACGGAAAAAAAAAAAAAAAAACCCGTCGCTCATTCAGCAACCGAAAAAAAAAATCAGTCTCTAAATTTAGCAATGGAAAAAAAAAATTTCTCTAAATTTAGCAACGGAAATAATTATTTTGTGTCTAAAAGTAGATGCTATTTGGTTCGACCTCACTCGGGTCAACCCGACTTGGCTTTGCTTCTAAGGCTCCTTGAATCCCCAATCTCAAGAATCGCAATAGGTAGGAGAGTCGAACCCATGACCTCAAAGTCACATAGTGAAACTCTTACCAATTATACCAAATATTATTTATTTACTTTTACGCACATATATAATTGATAATAAGTGAAAGAAATATTAAAGATGAAATTTAAAATCCGTCTCTAGTTTAGAGACAGAATTTAGTTTACATAATTCGCCTTTAAAGTAGTAATTTACATAATTCGTTTAGAAAATAATTAGAGACAGAATTAAAAATCCGTCGCTCATATCAGCAACGAAAAAAAAAAATCCGTCTCTAATTTAGCAATGGAAAAAAAACCTGTCTCTAAATTTAGCAACAGAAAAAAAATCCGTTTCTAATTTAAAGACAGATTTTCAATTTCGTTTCTAATTTAGAGACGGATTTTTTTAATTCCATCTCTAATTTAGAAACAAATTTTTTAATTCCTTTCTAAATTAATTTAGAGACGGATTTTTTAATTCCGTCTCTAATTTAGAAACGAATTGAATTCCATCGCTAGAATTCCGTTTCTATATGGACATTTTTTGGTTGTGTTTGTTTTGTCTTATTTGTCATATTGTGCCCAAGCTAGTCATGTTGTGTTTTCTCGTACTTTTTTTCAACCAAAAATGGCTCACAATCTGACACGTATAATTTGTAATGTGATGTGCTTGGCTCGTTCTTGCGCCCGGCTTAGCCTTAGTGCCATAACTGCCATTACTAGTAGTACTCGTACACCCTGGCCTTAATATGATATGCATGGCTTTTCTTACAAACTGTTCCCATAAACCCAACACTAGGCTAATTATAAAAATACAAAGGTTCGATAGATAGAAATTTTTTCTTTCATAGAAAACGACTTAAAGCTCTGAAAATTACTTAATTTAAAAGTAATATAATAGTCCATAAAAATGTGGACTATAAATTGACGAATGAAATATCACGATCCGATCCAAAGAGGTGAGAATTCAACAAGTACCTTTTAGGAAGAATCTCTTTTGAATTTGTTTTCTTTTTTTATGTTGCTAAAAAGAATCTTGTTTGAGACTACAATAAAAAGTCCCTACAAAACTTTTTTTCCTTTTTATTTTTTATTTTTAATTTGGATAAAAAGCATTATCTCCAAATAATTATATGAATGTTGTTGAATAAAAAATCGATGAAAATGATTCGTTGTGATTGTTTACATAAATTATGAAATTATATAAACATTTTAAAGTACATATATCTACTCATTAACTCAAGATTTAAGCGATTTCATATGACTTCGCAGTTTGTTTTACAATTATTCATTTCACTTTTAAATTTATTGGAGCTAGATAAAAGCTTTTTGAAAATACAAGTACTCGTAGAACATAATTAACGTGTCATTGAATTTTCGATATTCCAACTATCTTGTCACTTGAAAATTAATTCTTATGTAAAATTTCTTTTGAAACAAAAGTAAATTAACTAAATTATGAATTCTATGATAGCATATAAGTATTAAATGTATTTTTTATTTCTGAAATACTTCTAAAATACTATAAGTTTGATAATTTATGATAAACTCACACGTTGATTCACACGTTGATAGCTTTATTATAAGTGTCGTTATTCTTGAAATATATATCCTTATTAAACTTGTTGTACGTAGCCCTTAGAGCTGCATTTATAACATATTTTCTTACTATTATAAAGGGCTTATCTATAGCATAATACAATATTGCATGCCACATACTTAAAACCACCTCCCCTTGAGATGTAAAAAACTAAGTCAACCAACCCGAAAAGTGACCCAATTCAGAAGTTGATATGCATAAACACAATAATTTAGCATGACTCAAAATTAATTAAATCCGATCTAAAATCCAATTAATTAATGACTTGAATTGACACTTCTACGACCTCCTACACTTGTAATTTGTAATTTATATTGTCATTCTACTTTCTGGTTAATTTGGAAATAAAAAATTAAAACAATCAAACCATAAGTCTTAGGAATATTTGGGTACAACACGGTCGAAGGTAGTTACACAGGAAAGACCCAATGCATGTAAATTAATGAAAACTCGATAACTCGTAGTTCATGTAAAATGGTCCCAAAAATATGCATTATAAAGTCAAACAGACTTTAATCTTTTGTTTCCCCTTTTTACCCATTTGCCGTGTCAAGCACATGTTCTTGCCAATCAATTTTTTGATTTTTATTTTTCCGCGTAATTGCAATTTTTTTTTTCAACTTCACTTTTATATCATCTCTTCTCTTACAACTTTCTTTGATTAATTATAAGTTGATAGTTACTACTCTTATTATTACATTAATTATTATACCCTTGAAAAGAATAATGCTTAACATGCCGTATGAAATATTATATTGTAATTGTAGCAAATTATGTGATAATCTTTCTAAAGTATCCACATTTGTGTTACTCCTGTTTGATGATAATGTGTAGAGAATCAAATGACTTGATTAGGTTGTGTTCACATTGAAATTAATCATTTTCTTTGTCGGAAAATTATTGTCACCTGAATAATTTTAGAATTTCCGAAAGAATATGTCACAATTTTGTAAATATTAATTACTTTTACTAGCGTTTTTATATATAAAAAAATAATAATAAATCTAGGTTGGAACTGAGTGACATGGTGACTTCAAACATGATTGATACAAATATTATTAGTTATTAGTAAACTGTGTTATTTTATAAGTTTAAGGGGTTTTGATAATTTAACATGAATGAAGATACATAATTAACATTACCAAATTATTATACGTTACACAGTCGAAAGACAATTTGTATATGTGTTGTACTCGCCTTTTATTGTTACTCCATAAATCCCTAACTTATGTTTCTAGGAGCTTTGAACACGTCTTTGCTTTCTAATTAATATGTTGTAACAAGGAGATGTACAATACATGTACGCTACAGTAATGGTGAATCTTGTTTGATATTCTAATTAATATAAAAAACCCATATATTTGTTCCGTTTCACAAAAAATTGTTGTTGTTCTCTATTCCTTTTTGGTAGAAAAAATACTCAAATATGGAGTAAAGTATGAAAAAAAAAAAACCAAATCACAAAACGACAATGTTAAAATATGAAAAACATAAATTAAAATCAAACATTATTAATAATTGAAATCACAAAATAATAATGCACTCCACAATATAGTCATGAGCTCATGACACACAAACTAATTCAGCCAAATAATAATAATGTGTATGCCAGTAAATACAACACTGGAAACTTAGCTTTAAAAACACATCCATATAATATCTCATTTTGTAATAGAAACTAATTGTAATTAAGAAAAATAAGCATATACATACATAGAAATCAATTAAGTGCTAAGTGCAACTTATTCAAAAATAATAATATTATTACAACTGTAAGAAATTGGAATTTTTAATTAAAAAGTATGCTAATGATAATTAGAGAAATTAAGCTTAATTAATAACTTTGGCCATATACTCATATGTAGCATTAATTAGCATAACAAGTAGACAGAATTAAGGATTTCTCACCCCTTTTTTCACATAATTAAGATTTCTTGTAACTTTGGCTTTTCTTGAAACTTCTCCCCACCTTAACTAACTTAGCAAGCTTTCTCTCTCCTCTTCCTTTGCTAAAAGCCAGATTATGACACATTTTTTATTATTTTGCCAAACCTTACTTCTTATGTCATCACCCTTCTTCTCCCTTATATATATATACCCCCCTTCTAAAACTTTATACTATATTATTTTTATACATCTTATAAAAAAAATTTACAAAATTTCTCTCTTGTTTTTGGACCGCCCTCTTAAATTTGCTACATTTTTATTAAAATTATTATCATGGGTTTAAGAGACATTGGAGCAACACTTCCTCCTGGATTTAGATTTTATCCAAGTGATGAAGAATTAGTTTGTCATTATCTTTATAAAAAGATTGCTAATGAAGAAGCTCTTAAGGGTACTTTGGTTGAAATTGATTTGCATACTTGTGAGCCTTGGCAACTTCCTGGTATGTATATAAGTTTTTATTTTATTAATTACTACGAAGTATATAATTACAATTATTAACTATTTTTTTAGTATGTATCATTTATTTTTATTTGTTAATCTTTCTTTCTAAGAAGTTTACATGCATTCTTCTTCTTCTTCTTCTTTTTTATTCTCTTCCTTTTGATTTATTATTCCCTCCTTTTCTCCTTCTTTTTGAGTTGATCAAACTTGTTTTAAAAAACTTTTTCAGATTCTTTATGTTGTTATTCAACGATTTCATGCATCATGAGTTAATCGGAACGTGATTTACCGGAATCATGACCTACCGCTCTAGTTATCGAGAATAAATTAATTATAGGGGAGATCATAGGCGTACAACAATTTTATTTTATTTTATTTTGGCTTTCACGTTTTAATTACGATAATTGGATGGTCGAGTAACCAGAGAGTATTCTCATCACACAAGTTAATTTGAATCACTTATGATTAGTGGAATGAAAGATTGATCATGGTATTTCTATATGAAATTTGGTGATATGATCGTGCCTAAACGAATATTTAGTACTTTAAATGGATGGAAGATCTTATATTTTCTCCACTTGCCACTAATTTAGTAGTAAGCTTGACTTTAAGTTTTGTTAAATTATTAGAAATGGTCTCGTGAAAATCTTCATTACATTATTCATTATAGTGTACATAATTTTATTACAGCTTTCACATTTAAATTAATTATATCATGCATATTTATTACTAGTAACAAACATTTTAATTTGATTCATGTTTCATGCATAATTCTATTAATCCAATTAGTAGACGTGTCGTGGTAAATAACTTTCTAGTATATATGAAGATTCATTTGTTTAATAGATTTGATTTCCTTTCACTTTTTTTCAAATGTGCATTTAATTGTAGTGCATGAAACTCCGGGATTATCAAATTGTTTGCATGCAAGCTATTGATGAAGCTAATGAAAGAATATTTAACTTTTATTTTTATAAAATTTCTTTGAAATTAGATTAAGTGGGTAGGGGTGAAAAAATGTTAGTATTTATACAAGTATTTTGTGTTGTAAAATAAAATGAAAATATTAAATTACCACTATTTGATTAAAAATTACCTCATTTTCACTATATATTTTGGGACTAGCTATAGGGGCTCTAAAATGGAATGTTTTGTAATCTATTATAGCGAGTACAACGTTAGATCATAGTTGTATACTTGCGCAAGAATAATTCTTTTGAGGTTGTTACCTTCTATCTTTTTCTCCTAATAAGTTTTGTCTCTTTCATTTTATTGGTTGTGACTTGTGTCATTGTGTGTGCGCTAATTTTCCGGTTCGGTTCCCTCCCTTTTTTGCATGCCCCGTGTATTATGTGTTGAAAAGGCTTTTTCACCTCAAAAATTGAATGACTAATAGAACTAACTCACACCTTGTATTATTCTTGCCATTCATGTTGCTGACGTAGTGTAATTATCTAAAAACGTGTATTGATCAGTAGCAGAATAATAATTATATCCCTTTTTGTATTTGCTTCTATATTTGGGAGTAGTTTAAAATTTTAACCTTAATTGAAAGTATGCAAGATAGTATATTCCCAATACATTTTTTAGTTTTGATATGGTATTACACATAACACCAAAAAAAATATTTTGTTTACTTGCATATTAAGTAGGCTTGTCATAAAAGCTAAAAAATCACAAATAACAGCTTGACAACACCAAGGTTGACTCCTTTCCAAATTGAGAAAGATAACAAGCCAACCAGCTTATTTTATTGTTACACTTGAGTTTTTCTACATTCACCTATGTTATATAATTCCATCTTTTACTTAAAATAAAAAGTTATTTAATTTCTAACAAAACTCTAAGTGCTTCATTAGGAAAATTAATACACTTCTAAATCCTTCTTATCTTATTTCCATAATTATTTGAAGTAATTCTAGTAATGACCAACAAGTTTTTTCTCTTTGTTTCTTCTTATATGGTTTATTTACTAAATATGCAGAGAATAATGATGCTTAGTTGCTAATTGACAACCAATACAACAAACAATAGAATGGAAATACCTGAAAATTCCAATTTGACTTTGCTAGATTTAGTTGTCAATAAGTTCAGTTAAAGTATTGACACTTATACTCATCAAGATGTATGATCGAATCTTGTCTACACCATTGTCTTCTATGACTTCCTATACAACAAATTTTATAAAGTCGTATATGTTTTTAATTATGGAGTAGTACGTATTTATTCTAATTATTCAAATAGTAGTGATGAAAGAAAGATAAGAAAGGGGTTATAGAAATTACTTTTTTTAACAGAAGAATTAGCTCTTGTCAATAAATTTTTCAAATAATCTTACTGTGTTAGGAACTTTTTTAATGTCTAGGTTGTACAACAACATACCTGGAAATTGAAATTTTCTAACGCGTAAGAACTTATAATGATGATGCTAGATGGAAGAAGGTCCTCTACTTAATTGAAATAGGAAGCCAATAATTAATTAGGATTAACAATGATGTGACACTTAGGGGAAGGTGTAATTATATATCTTATCAAATATTTGTACATGACTTAAGATTCCATCACTGTAGTACGTGACATGTGGGTTATAATATACACAAGAAATATGCTTGCTCGATCGTAGTACTCATCATTAATTTTTTTTTTATATCACAACAAACTCGGTTTTCAAGGTTTTATCTTGTAACCAACTAGTAATAGGTGAAGTAAATTGTTAAACCAATCAGTAATAGGTGGAATAGTCCTGATAGACACCCTCATAAGTGGTCATTGTTTTTCTTATTTTAAAACATAAAACAATATTTTTATTATACATATGAGTTATATCTTAATAGTTTCAACTGCGGGTGAGAATCGAACCCCTATCATACCTCGTTAGGAGGTGACCGAGAGAACTACGTACCACCAGTCTCTCTCGGTCCACTTCGTAGAATTCATGTTCAAATTATAATATGATGACGCTAGGTTTATTTCGATCACTACTTTAATAGCTATGTTGCCGACTCCCTAAAATGGGAATCGGCGAAATCTTATTCGATGAAATCATGATGTATACGTCCTCAACAAGTAAGTAGAGGAGATGTAGTTTTCACTTAGATGAACAACAAAGATATATTGAAAAGACTCAAATACACATATAAACTGTCAATTACACTATACTAATAATTCATAATAGTACCTTTTTCTCTTATCCTTTTGAATAACAAGGAGAATACAATCATTGTACTTAATTAATAGTATACACGCAAATAATGATTTGATTTTATTTCCATAGAATCATAGATGCAATTATCTAATCACCATCATTTCTAAAATTTATTTTTCCTTTTTTTTATATATATTGTGTGTAGAGGTGGCGAAGCTCAACACCACAGAGTGGTACTTCTTCAGCTTTCGTGACCGCAAGTATGCTACGGGCTTTCGGACCAATAGGGCAACGACATCTGGCTATTGGAAAGCAACGGGTAAAGATCGGGTTATACTTGACCCGAGGACCCAAGAGATCGTAGGAATGAGGAAGACTTTGGTTTTCTATAAGAACCGAGCTCCAAATGGGATCAAAACGGGTTGGATCATGCATGAGTTTCGCTTGGAGAGCCCTCATATGCCTCCTAAGGTACGCAATTAACTACAAAAGTACTCCGTATTTTATTAAACTACATAACAAAATTATACCTCATTAAGTATTATAACTTCGTACAACATGTCTATTTTAATGTTTACTAGCTTTACAACGAGTGAACAATATATATGGGTACGGGCCGGATCAGCCTTGTCCCTTACCAACTTAGTCTTACACATGGAAGATACGTACGTGAGCACATGAAATTCTCATGCATGTATTGTTGTAAGGTTAAATTAGGGGAATATATATTTGAGACATAATTTATTAAATGCCGCTTTAGTAATAATTAACCAAGGAGAAGGATAGTCGTCCTAATGTCCTACATATAATAAAACTAAATAAGACAAAGCATACAACTACACATAGTATATATAGTTGAATTAATTGAATCTAGTGCATTTCGTACCTTTTCTTTTGAATGTATAGATCACGTGAAGTAATTAAGCAACGTACTATAAATAATTAGAATGTTATTGGTCCATTCTATAGTACATCTTGCATTAATCTCACTATGAGTTGTAGGCCGAAGTATTTGGTAGTAGTACATTTTTATTATGATCGAGTAGTTTATTAGCCTTAGTCCCTAGCTTATTAGCTATTTAACTAATAACCTAAGCTAGGCTCCATGTTAAGCTAAAGCATCGAAAATTTAATTACTCCTTTCGTTGTTTTTATTTCTAACCTACTTATTGCAAATTCGTATAATTAATACTAAAAAAAAAATATATGAAAAAGGTGGATAAATAATAAAGAGGGATTAGAATAGAAAGTGATATGTGGAAGAAAATTGCAAAGTCATAAATTTATAAAGTAGGTTAATTATAACTCATATGATCTGAAGTACGGAGTATAATTTTTGCTACTATCACTAAGGGTGACAAGACGAAGATTATAAATATATGGCTTGAAAGAATGGAATATTTGGCATTCATCACATACACAAATAATTCACAGGAGACGATCACCTCTAATGCTTAATGATTGGAGACAAGGATTTATATGTTGTCACTTTCTCTAGACAAATCCAGCATCTTAGGGCATTTATTCTTAAGAATATAGAAAATTCAAGGAAACTTCATCATTTTTATTGTCAATTTTACTTGTGTTGTGTTCCCTTTCATGAAGTCATCACTAAGTAACACTATTCAAACTTATCCAAGATCCAAAGTTTAGACAAAGACTTGACATATTCGACGGCATAAATTCTGTATAGATTTATCTTATAATTATACTTAATAAATAACCGATATAATAAGACAATTAGTTTAATTGTAGTTAGTACCTGTTTAATTTTCTTGTTAGTTTATGTTAATTTTCTCAATAATCAGGTCACTTCTTCATGAATACTTTACTTTGGCTTTAAACTATGCATTAAGAATAATTTTTTTTTTTTTGACAATAGCATTAAGAAAATTTTAGTGATTGTTGAAAGTTTATATTTTTTCCCCAATTTCAATCATTTTTAGTTTGGTAATTTGATTTTTGAAAAGGTGCATATTAGTTATTCGTATTTGCTTATTACTTTTTGCATTGCACATACATATGATATGTCAATATTATATACGGAGTAAATTACAATATAGTGCTTGATATCGAACCAAGCTAAATGTCACGTATATATTTACCTGTATCACTTTTATTGGCCTATATAAATGTACTCCGTAACTTCTTAATTTTCGTAAAAATAATTTCAATTGTGATATGATGTGCAGGAAGACTGGGTGTTATGTAGAGTTTTTCACAAGAGCAAGACTGAAGAAAACAACAACAATAACCAATGCCAACACATGCACGAACATACAACAACAGCTAGCACCTCTTCACTACCTACTTGTTATGCATGCCAACAAACCAACTCATTCTCTTCAAATTGTACTCCTACTACTCTTTCTCAAGAACCAATTATTAGCCACAACAACAATAGAAACAACATTCCAAACATTACAAATAATCATCATCTGTCGTCGTCGTTGTCGCCATCGTCGTTAAACCCTAGCAATAATTTCATGCACCTCTTGAAAGAGGGTAACCCAAGCTACTCTTCTTGGAGTGATTTGGTTGTGAAAAATGATGATTATGGACTATTATGGGACTTGGAAATGGAAGATCAAAGTAACAAATTGGGTGATAATAATGGAGTTCTTCCTCAACTTGAATTTGGAGATGTGAGATTTGATCAAGATGATTGTGGCACCATTTTCTTCTAATGATTTTTATCATTACAAGAATTATTATTATTATTTTATAATTTTCCAACTAACAAAAAAAAAAAAAAAAAAAAATTGGGAAAAAAGGTGAAAAAAAAGAAGAAAAATAGGTTTAAAAAGGGACATATTTAGAAAGACAAGAAGTACACCACCATTTTGTTGATTTGTGTGAAGTTTGGTGTACTAGCCATAGATAGCTTATTATTTTTGCTTAGACATTAAAGGATATAATATTTTTATTGTAATGCCATAATATGGTATAGGATTTAGGTTGTGGTCTATATTATAAATATATATGTAGTGATCATTGTATAAACACATGCATGCATGTATTTTTACCATTATTACCCTTTGTTTGAACATACATATTTGTAAAATTACTTGGTATTTACTCTATCTCTATTCATACTATATGCTCAATTCTAGATTTTTAGTACATTTTTGGCGTTTATGATATAGCACATTATTGTTTATTTTTCTATATTGTTTCATTTGATAAGTGACTATTAGCTAACTTTTGTATTTGCCTTCAAAAATAACAAACAGTTTTTGATTTTATGAAAAATATCTTTTCAGCCAAAATGAAAATCTTGACAAAAGCAATTTTTTTTTCTCACAATTTTGTCCTTTTAAGGCAACTTCTGGCTATTAAATATGAGGAAAAATGATGGTCATTTTGTGAAGAGTTGAGAATCAACAATTGATTATAGCAAACATGTATAGTACTCGGTGTATAAATCACTTATGTAGTTAACCGACTTAAACAATGAATACCAACACTTAGTAAATACGAATACTATCAACGGGTCAAACAACCCAAGTAAATCATGCAATAATCAACAATCAATAACCTAAACAAGGTCTTTTATACCAATTATGCGTAGTATATTATACCTACGAAAATAGATAATTGTATAAGCCCTTAACATTGAATTAATCAAATAAATGTAAAGAATTTAGCTTGCTTTCGCTACAAGTCGATCATGCATGACAAATTACAAAATTAAATTTGAGCTTCTTAGCTTACAAAGTCATTAATGAAATCACTATCACATCAAGCAATAATCTACAAATAATAACTTCAATTCACATGTTTTTTGCTATTTACTTGATAAAATACATTATCTGTTAAAATGTTACTACCTTTGCATTTTAGTGCAATAAAACTATCCGTACTTAATAAGGTTTGTATTATCTCTAACTGCTATAGCATGATAAGATAAAGCAGATCATTGGAGGACAAATTTAATTAAAGAGTATGATGTTACATGATTTGCAAGTTGAATTAATTAGTTGGGGTATTTTTAAAAAAAAACCTGCGGCTTTTGCATGATTTATATAAATGCTCTAACAATAAAAATTGGTGGTATGTTTGCCTCTGGTGGCTCCCTCCTCCCGGGTTTTTGTCGATCGCTTTCTTGTTTTTTATATCGCCTCTGTTTAGATTTAGTTATCATCACACTATTAGTATTAATCATGCTATATATTAATAATTCTTTAATGGACCTACGTATACGTACACAACAAAGCTTTCGTTGGAGTAGAGTCTAAACATACATATATTGGGCCCATCGATCCAGGTTCCAATATTGTAAAACCAATTTGTATATATTCAGCTAGTTTTATATATTAGTCATTCTATCTTATCTTTTTCAATATAAATCGTTTTTAATTACAGGTGCGTCTTTACCAATTATATTTTTCAAATGTACAAGAATACAAACATTTCAACATCCCTTCCATTTTATTCATTTCATTTTTGGGTCCATCATTACGTACATATTAAGTATTTTCTTTTAATTTTGTCATTATTGTAGGTTCTAAAATACAGCCATAACAAGGGCAAAAACTAGGTACTCACAAAAGTTTTCTAGCGTCGCGTTATCTTCAACATACCACGGCATCTCGAGTAATTTAAATTCACAAGGTAATAATTGAAGAAAGTAAAAGGAACAGTACGTAAAGGAATATTTCCTAGGGATAATCATATATTATGTAGTTTAATATCACATCAATAATGGCCTACAAATGTAATAATGTTTATACTAATTACTAAAATTGTCACATAATCTTGTGATTTAGCAATAGTTTTTGTTCTATCTAGCTAGATAGACACACCATCATATATAGAATAACTCCAAAATAATACTCTTTCACAAGTTTCGCCATTTATAAGGAAGTTCGGATGTAATGCTTTACATGGCTATATGAGGCTCTAAGACAAAGGATTTTGCTTGCATACGATTGGATACAATGATGGATAGCACAAAATTTATTACCACGCGTGTACTGGAATGAATGTAAAGGAAGGAATAAATCTGGATATCTTACAACAATTTATTTGAGATGTGACACACCTTGTTTTTTTTTTAATCACGCTTCTTTTGCACTAGGTGGATAACACGTATAAGATAGTCCAATAGTCCAATTTACTAATTTAACATATTGTAAGACAAACATTAAGTGAAAATGTTACTCCAACGTTTTCTTTTTGATGTTCTCATTAAGACTACCACTATACACTAAGAGAAAATTTTAAATTAAAAAATTTTAAAACATAATTCAATGAAGTTTTGTTTGATTTGACACTCTAAGTGCTTTAAAAATAGTAATTTTTTATAATTATTAATAATATATTAGTAGTTAAAATATGTCTTTGACAAACGAAAATATAAAACCGAAATGGAATAAGTAATTAGCAATGGAAGGAGACAAGGAGTAAATGCTTAATAATTGTAACTTTATGTCGTTATGTTTAATAGGTAAGGGTCTAGATTTGGGCTAATTTCAAACATTAATATTCGGTAATTCTGGGCTAATTTGGATTTCCTAAATATTGGGCTGGGCCACCTATATTATAACATTGGGCTGGCCAAAGAAAATTTTGGATTAAGTTTACTCAGACCTCAGAAAGTCAGAAGTTCATAACACAGCAAATTATACTCCTCAACTCACTCGTACTCTCTTTTTTCTCTCTCCTCTGCAAAATTTTCTTACATCAATGGAGTCTTAGGGATTTATTTTTCAGTTAAATTACTTCTTTCTTCAGTTTAATTCGTCGCTCAAATTTACAAGTTTTCGTCATTTTTTCTGAAGATTCAAGTAAGGTATGCTTGAAAATTCACTTCAATTTTTTTCGGCGCTTTTTTTTAATGCTCTGTATAGTATTACATTAGTTAATCTGACATTGTTATTGATAAATTCATGTTGTTTTATCTATATTATGTTATTTATGAATGAAGTTTAGAAAAAAAAAATTGGAATTTAATTTACACAGAAGTAGTGGAAGACTAGTATAATTATTAGATTGTAAACAATTTATTATTGCGTAATTTTTGTAAATTGCTTCGTATTTGTTAGAGCTAGTTAATGGTGGAGTATTAATGGATTTTTTAGTAGATTATTTGTAGCTTTAGGTTATCTTTTTGACAAATGGGGGAAAAGTCTTCTTTAATGCTGCAAAAGTTAAAAGTACATTGGAAGTTAGGGTTTGAAATTGATTTTATGGTTTTAAACTCGTTGTTTACTGTACTTGAATTTCTTGAATGTTTCGTGTTCGCTTATTTTCTAGAGAGATTGGCCTTTACCCAATTTATTGCCATGGAGATGAGATGATGAGTATGTACATGGGTACCCTGAAGTAAAGCTTGATGGAATGCTTTCTTTCCGTCCTAGTTAATTGTCGTTTGACCTTATTAGTATAGAGAAATGCTGGTTTGAAGAATTCCCTTTGCCTGGTGAGTAGTGAGTAGTGTGACTAGTGAGTGGAGGGCGGTTTAGTTGAGCTCTAGTTTGCTTATGTTGAAGATGAAAACTACTCACTCTATACTTAATTACTTACTTCACTCTAATTGAGTAAAGAAAAGTCTGAATTTCTAAATTAAATGCGGCTATTAGGCCAACTAGTAGTTTTTAGCTTTTAGCTTTTGATTAGTTGTTGGTAGGTTAGATGTTAAAGTAGTTGTTGGTAATATGGGTGTTTAGCAAAAGTAGCAGTTTAAAATGTAAGCGTCAATAAAGATTATATATCTATTAGGGAAATTAGCCATATTTTGATATTTTAATTTATGGTTGTATTTTCAGTATTACCTTATTTTAATTTAACAATGACTAATTTTTTTTTTTTAATAATAAAAGGTAAGCATTAAAAATGTATTAATTGATTACAGTCAATGTATGGAATATTTTCTGTGTTTTACATTAATCTTATTATGCATGGAATATATTTTTACACTAACTATTAATAATACCTTATAAAACCATGATTTCACCAGAGAAGATAGCATGAACAACAAAAATCAACACATATCGCCATATCAGATTACCTTAATTTACGTAATATCATATTAAAATTTGACCACGAAAGAAGAGTGCAACAATATATTGTGGCCAAATTTGTCACATAGTGCTACATCCCAAGGTTTAAAACATTAATTAGACCTTTTTTTAATGCCGAAGAAATTGGGGAAGAAGTAACTAAGTGGAGAAAGAAAGCAGTAAATGGAACGTAGAAAAACTTGAACTCCACTACTACTTTTTTGTATGACACGTTAAATCTTGTAATCTTTGACAACACCACACAACCTTAACTTCTACCTCAAACCACTATCTAAACCACTACCTTACTAAACACTTAATCTTTTATCTTTTGACTTGGTCAAACCACTAATCTCTACCTCAAAACCTGTTGCCGAACACGCCCTTAGTGACAGATAATGCTAAGAGTTAGTAGTGGAAGGGAGGCTTTTAGATACCTAAAGACTGATAGTCAAGAAGATCCTGGGTACAATTTTGTTGTGCTAGTTGACTGTCGAAAAATCACTAATGGCATTCTATACTTTATATTAAAGTTCTTGCCTCTTTAATCATGTGACAAACAGGCTAAACACATTACTTTTTTGTGCTCTTAGTTGGCTCAGTAGAATTGATGGTGACTGAAAACATGAGTCCTGTTGAGAAGCATCAAGAAGAAAAACTAGATATTCCTCCGGATTTGACTTCACTCACCACATTCAGTTTGCAAAGAGCAGAAGTAAATGATCTGGAGATATCTTCAGGGATATCCCCTTCTGAGATTGATGGTCTTGAAAGCATCAAGAGAAGTTTGAAGATTCAACAAAGACCATGGATTGTTTATGACCAGTTCAAAAGTGAAAGGGAGCCAGATGTTAAACCACATGATATGGTCATACTTGTTTCTCCTTAATATTTCAGTGTTTGTAAATGTAAGATTTTGTATCTGGTTTGCCTGCATTGAATTAAAACAAGGTTTATATACTAATAAAATAATCACCCAAGAGCTGAAAATGATGGAAACTACTTTCTTACATCATACGAAATATAATATGAAGAATGGAAAAAAAAATCTTTCATAAATAGAATTTAGGTGCATCGTGTAAATTTTACCTTTCTTAAAAGAGTGTGTATTCATCTGTTGCTACCTTTCAAGCTGTTATTGATTGGTAAAATTTATGATTTTATCACAAACTCAAGTGGATTTTATGAAATGGTGCATGTATTACATAGGGTATATGTTCAAATTTTTTTCTGGAGTGCTGATTACTTCATATGGTTACAGAGAAATGCTACCAGTACTTGTCAGTGGTGTAGGACATGCATGCTCAAAATAAATCAGAACTAACAACTTTTTGAAGATAACCAATGATTTTCAACTAGCATACATAGAGTTAGGTGCATCAGTGTAGATTTACCTTTCTTAAACTTGTGTATGTTTGTCCGTTTCTACTGTACAATTCGTTATTGATTGTTACCATTGGTCAACTTTAGGCTTTTTTCAAAAAACAGAAGTTGGGAGTTAACGCCGTAGGTACTTCATCCGAAAGATGGTTAGAGCCAATGAAGATTTATAAAAAGGTGCATGTATTATGTTGGATAAATGTTCACATGTTTTCTGGAATGTTGATTGCTTCTAATGGCTACATAGATGTGGTACTTGTCAGTGGTGTAGGACATCCATGCTCATTGACTTTCATCCTCTTTTCCCCTTACTCCATGTTCTTGCAAATCCCTTACAACCTTAGCGAGGGTTGCTGAAGGTTGTCTTGTTAATATCCTTCAAACCTCTTGTTTGCATCTGCTGCTTCACTGTCTATGCAATTAAATATGTAAAATCAGATAATTTGTACTCTGAATGAACTTGGCTTCATTGGAATCTTTGAAATATATTTCCCTTTTCTGTTCTGCATATAATACACTGGATGGAAGTTATGCCAAGTCCACTTATTCGATTCTTTTGTACAGAGTTCATCTCCAAAGGGTTGTCTTCCCAAGAGTGTTACAAGAGGATGCTCAAACTGCAGCGGGTGTCAAAAGGTCTAACCTGGATTTTTTTTATTGTTCATGTAGCCAACCCCACTTATGGGATTAAGGCTTTGATTGATTGATTGAAGTATTTCAATTGACTTGAACATCACATTATTTCTGGTCCAAATTTATTTGTTGTATGTAACTCTTAATTATGGTTCCTCCATATCTAATTGTTACGGAGTACCTTTTAAAATTAGACCATATTTTTAGCTTCTGAAGACGTTTGGCAATGCTTAAATTGATATTTGGAAAGGATTGATTAATGGAGAACTGCATTATTTGAAATTCTTTGATTAAATGCTTCTATTTTAAATCTTTTGCCTCTTCTTATTTTCTATTATTTTTTGACAAGTAGGTTTCAGCTAGGTGGGATCCAGAAGGTGCATTTACTTATGCACTAGAAGATGTAACTGTATTTCATCCTAATGAAGAGGCATGTTTTCAACTCTATATTTACTTTATTTAATGCTTCATTTATTGTTATGTTATAAAATTTTATGATTTGCTTTCAGGATTTCAAGGACACCTTCAAGTACATTGAAAGCATACGCCAACAGGTGGAACCCTATGGATTGTGTCGTATTGTCCCACCTTCATCATGGAAATTTCCAAGCTTTTTTGAGGAAGATGACATCTGGCAAAATTATAGATTTTCTACCCAAGTTCAAAGGGTTAATGAGCTCAAAAATCACGGCTCCTATAGAAAGGTAACTCCAGACAGTGACACTAGGGAGGCGAAACGAAGAAAATTGGATTACAAGTCTACTGATGTTTGTGCTGCAAATTTTTGCTCTGATGAATGCCAAGGATTAGAAAGCTTCTGTATTGAATCTGGTCCAGAGTTCAATCTTATAGCTTTTAAACGATATGCTGATTATTTTCACCAGTGTTACTTTTCCAAAGAAGTTGAGGCACCATATGTTAAATCGAAGGCAGCTATGCATCAAGCTCAGAGGGAACCATCTGAACAAAATATTGAAGGTGAATTTTGGCGTATTGTGGAAAAGCCGACTGAAGAAATAGAAGTATGTAGACGCTATTTCAGATAATGTCGTAAAGCTCTAACTTTACATTTCTGATCAACTTACAGTGCTGTCTGTCTTTATTTAGGTGCTTTATGGGACTGATACCATTTCTGAAAAGCTCAGCTGCGATTTTTCAGTATCATCAAACCTAGGTCAGGCATCTGATTCCGTTGAAGGTGTTGCTTCAAATTGGGACTTAAATCATCTCAACAAGTTGCCTGGTTCCTTGCTTTCGTTTGAGACATTGGACACTTCTGGTATATTGGCGCCTCAGCTACATATTGGAATGTGCTTTTCATGCCTTCCTTGGGTAAGACCTTTGAGCTTCAAAGTCATGTGATACTAATCTGTCATTTTGGTTCTTCTGTCTAAATTTTAGTCTTTTCAGTGAGTGAATTCAACTTATCATTTACTTTTGTAAAGTAGTCCCCTTAAATAATCTATCTTCTGATAATTATTGTCTTTTTCTTTGAATTATCAATCAGACTGTTTCAGAGCATCACTTATATAAGCTGCAGTATCTGCATTTGGGTGCTCCTAGGATATGGTACAGCACACCCGGATGTGACTCACATAAGTTTGAGGTTATTGCAAAGAGACACTTCCCAGCTTCTGGAAAAGAGCATCTTGAGCGAATTCATAGATCAGTAAGTTCTTTAGTTTTGCCTCTATGCCTATAGCAAACATGAGACAGTATTCTTCAAAATCTTAGGAAAAATTTCAAATTTCAAGATAAGGTATTCTGGCAGATCGCATAAAAAATTTATGTATGTATAGTTCCATTGATTTAACAGATTGTCACGCGTCTAAATTTTGGAGGAAAGGTCTTTGTTTTATACTACCTCCGTTTCATATTTTTTGCAACTTTGGAATATTTTATATCTCACAAATAATACCCCAAAGTTGCAAAAAATATGAAACGGAGGTAGTATGTGTCATTAATTTATGATAACGACATAACGTGCTATATTACTATGTTCAATTCATGGTACCCAAGTTTAACCCAAAGGTGATGATACCGTAGTGGAATTAAGATAATGGCATTGTACATTCTGCCAGAAGTCTGGGCTTAAGTGCATGACACTACCTGTATGCATGAGATAACAGCAGAGAATCTTTCATATTCCAGCATGATAATGCGTGTGAACTGTCTTGTTTGTGTAAATATATTGTACAAGAATTGCTTCATTAAACTACCACTGTGTTTGTGGCCAATCTTGTACTCTGATTTGCCCGTAAACTGTAGTCTGGGATCCTTTTTTTTTTTTTTTTTTAAACCTTTAGTTATCTTGAACTTTGGTATTGTAGTTCTTACAAAATTGTTTGAATTTATAATTTCAGGATAGACAATTGTCCCCTAAAATATTAAAATCAGAGGGTATACCAGTTTATCGTTGCATCCAACGACCCGGCGAATTTGTTCTTTTTCTTCCAGGAGCCTACCATTCAGGCTTTGATTGTGGGTTCAGTTGTTCTGTGTCAGCAGTCTTTGCTCCATTGGAGTGGTTGCCTCATGGGCAACTTTCGACGGAGCTGTACCGTGAGAAGAGAAGGAAAACACTAATCTCTTATGATAAGGTGCTATTAAGAGCAGCTGATGAAGCTTTGAAGGCCCAATGGGAATCTCTATTAAGGGGTAATAAAACACCAAAAGTCTTGACATGGAAGGAGACTCTTGGAAAAGACAGGGTATTAGCAAAAAACTCTGAAAGTAAGTGCCCCCGACTTATCTTGACTTATAATACAAAGTATTTAGGAAAATATTAATATGGCTTAATCATTACAATTAATTGGCAATGAAGTAGTGACTACCTATTGCACTTGGGCCACGTAACTCAAGTGATAGTATGCCCCAATGCCATGATTGTTTCTAAAAGGATGGGATGATTCAAGCTTGCCCAGTGACCTTATCACAAGATCTTCTTCACCCAAGAGCTCCTAGTGGGCCTAAGCTACAAGGTTGAAACTGTAAATCACTCCACTAGACCAAAACAAGCTTAGCAAAAGTGCTATTGCTTTGTGATGGTCCTATTTGTATTCTTTCCGGTCTTTTACTCTTTAATTGTTTCTACTTCAGTGAATTCATTCCTTCTCTTTGATATTACAGCTGATTTTAGTTTTATCAGCAAAGCTGACATGTTGTCGACTACTTTTTTCCTTCTTGCGCAGGCGCGAATTAGGTCAGAGACAAGAAGTAGGGAATATCTTTCTTCTGCGTCTATGTCAAGGAAAATGGGTGAAGCCTTTAATGGTGATGGCCGGAAACTGGAATGCAGTGTCTGTTGTTATGACTTGTATATGTCTGCAGTATCCTGCCCATGTAACCATAACAGATATTCATGCCTGCTTCATGCTAAGCATTTCTGCTCTTGCCCCTGGACTGAGAAAATCTTCCACTTCCGCTATGAAATCAACGAGTTGAATATTCTTGCAGAAGCCACGGAAGGCAAGTTGGCTGCAACCAGGATTTGGTTCAAAGAAAATCTTGGGCAGGCCCTTCAGTGGGACAAGCCCAATCTAAATCAAAATGAACCTTCAGAGAATCCATCATCTGCTGCTAAAGACAAGGTTACCTCTGTAAAACATGAGGCTTCTGGCTCAAAGTTACTTTCAGAGGCAAATGGATCCCTTGAAATGAATGATAATTTCAATGCTAAAACCGGGAAGACCAGTTTGAACAATGCATCTAATGATACAAGTTCATCTTCTTCCTCTGATATTGATTTAGATGAATACGTCACAAGTCTGGAGAAAGCCTATAAAAGTGGAGCTTTCCGTCCAGCATCCAACAGCGAAGGAGAATCATTGCCAAGTGGGAAAGATCGTGTTTAGAAACCAGGGGGTCTTATGCAAACTGTTTACCCCGACAATACTACGTGTGTTCTCTTTTACAACCTGTGATTAAATCATGTCTATATTACAGTATTGTATTACTCTATCTTCGTATGTTACTCTCTAGTCTCTACAGACCACAATCAACTAAGTATCATGTAATCTGTTATGATGTACAGCAATTCTCAATTTAGTCAAAAGAATAATCAAAGGTAGTTGTGTTTCCTATTTTCTGCACATAAACCATTTTTTTACATTCAAATATCACTTTGAAGTTCAATCAATTTTATGAAGCCCTGCAAATAAGAGTATCAAGAATGAAGCCGAATCACAAGAAGTACAGCTTCAGATAGTGATTAAGGGGAATTGATTTTGTCACACCTCAATGTGAGAGCACAGTTTTTTATGCTCTTCTCACGTAAGGGTGTGCCAAAATCAATTAAGGCTGTGCTAAAATCAATTTCCTGATTAAGGTAGATAATGCACCAGTTACTTTTTTATATAAAAAAAAAATGTTATCCCAAAGTTAGTACGGAGTATATGGCATGTGTATGTGATTCATGTGAGCAAAGCAACAATTATTCATCTTTTGAGTAGTAAAGGGGCTATAATTGGAGATACCATTGTTTCTGGTACAGAAGTTAGCTTATGTGGGAAATTTCAAGGGTGGTGTTTAGAACAACTAGTCTAAGTAAACACCTGTCGAAAAACTCTAAGTGTGTCGTAGATGCCATAATATATTCATCTACATGAGCTCAACGTATATTGTGCCCATGCTGACATGTAATATGTATGAAACGCTACATAAATTTTATTGTAAAATTTTATTCTACTCCTTAGCTTACAATTGAGAATTTTTTAATAGACATTTGAGATTATTTAATACAGTAGTAGTAGTTTATTTTATAAAAGACTCTTGCTAAAAGAATTGGGCAATGGTAAAATCAGTAACTCACTGCCTTAGCTTCTGAGAACTAATTAAACATCTCTATCTGTGTATCATATAATTCTCCGATTAGACAAATCAAAAATCAATATCCTGGACAGTGAAATCTATCAAACTCTTAACAACCCTTTTATTTAAAAACATTTATTACAAAAGTAAAAATAGATGTGGTAGTAACCTCAATTTTTATAGATGGCGTTATAACGGATGTGAGAAAAAACAGATATTAAACGTAATATTAAAAAGAGAAACACGCACAAATTTACGTGGTTCATCAATAATGTGTTGGCTACGTCCACGAGCAGTCGAGAGTAATAGTTTTATTGATCTTGGGAAAAACAAAATACAGATTTGAGACCAATCACAGAAAACAGATTAATTGTCTATCGGATTTCTAATGTTATCTCTCTCAGATCTTACAGATGAGAAATACACAAAACACTCTCAGAATTCTGAATAATCAATCAATGACACAATCATAGCTACAAATAACCCTAGGGGGTATATATATCACTCCGAAATAAGATAAATAAACGTGCAGAAAAAACACTGACCGCCTCAGCATTAAATGCCGCGCGCAAACTTTCAGAGTTGCGTTGACCCTCTGCGCGCAATTGCCGCGCGCGACTCCCAGTGTTGCGCCCGACCAAGCTCTTGCTCGACCCAACCGCACCTGAATACCTCCGCGAGCTATAGCTCGCTCGCCTAGGAGCTATAGCTCCACTTTTCGTCGCAACCTTCAACCTTGCCAACGAACTAATGAGCTACCTCGCGAGTCACCGCTCACTACTCCAAGACCCGAAAATAGATTCAAGGCATATTTCTAACAGATGGCTTAGTAAAATACTCATAACCATTTCATAAATTTCAAAATTTAAAGTATGTCTCTTTTCACTTGAATTTTACTCGTTTTAGAATGAAGATATAATAACTTTTTATTTTTATTTTTAATGTAACTAGAGTATGTAGCACACAGGCACATAGTTTAAACATTACGGACCAAAGTTTATAGTTTAGGATGGTGGCGCAACACCATAATATTCACGTCACAACGGGCCAAAAGATGAACGATTATTTGTTTCTACTAGAGATTGGTGTTTGAACCCTTATCTAGCTGCCTTTGCCCGAAAATTTGTTCCCTACCCGTACACAAGAACAAGTTAAAACTAGCAAACGAAAGTAAGGCATTGCTTCATGAAAATAGCTAGGTTATGGCTTAGGTTACCGGAAAGGGTACACATAGACATAGTTTATGTGTACCCCACATAGACAAATAAATCTACAATTTCTATTGGCTAATAATTGGCCCCACTTTAGGCCCATTTTAAAATTTCTAAAATTTCACTTTGAAATATTTCGCAAATGAAAATATAATTGTGAATGAGAGGTCAAGGATTCATGGGAATACAACATGGCGGAGCGACAATGATGTCTTTTAAGGAAAGTAAGGTGGTTTAGAGGAAGGTAAGTGACGACGATGGGTGTAATTAGAGAGTGATCGAGGTGTTTCGAAGAATGATAAGCAACTATGGAGGGTGAAATGAAAGTCAAACTAGCTATGGCAAGGTATAGGAAAGAGATGATGGATAGGAGGTTCAGGTGGGTTCGAGATCTGGGTTTTGGAGGTGGGTGGTTGATTGGGTTTTCGTTTGTATTATTTTAGTATCGAAATTGAATTTATAACTGAAGTTTCAAGAATTAAATTGGTATCAAATTATTAAGTGTGGTATCAAATTTATAAATATTTTAATTAAGTTTTATGGACATCATCATCTAAATCTTAAATTAGGAATGGTTTGTCCGTTTCGGGGTTGGACGTATGGGGTTTCAAGGTGGGTGGTTCATGTGGGTTTTGAGGTGTTGGTTTAGGGATCTAGGTTTTGAAGGTGGGTGGTTCAGGCGGGTTTGGGTAGGTCTTGGCTGGCGTTTATGGAGGAAAGAGGTGATCGGCCATCGACGTTAAGGGAGGGGGAAGAGGAAAGGGTTTGGGGTGGGGGAGGTGGTCCATGTGGTGGTCGACGACGGATTGTGTTAGGATATATTTATGTAAAATATATATATCTTGTGTATATATTTGTGTATATCTTTTGATTAGTAGTTTTAGGCAGGTTAAGTTGTATGCCTATATTAGTATATATATTGGTCTTTAATGATAAAGAGTTTAAGCCGTTTTCTCCTAATTGTTTTTATTGAAGTTTAACATGATATCAAGAGCAGGTTAGATCTTAGAGTTGTTAACAAAAAATCTTTCACCCTATCGGAGGGATTTTTTTTTAAAATATTTTTTTTCCTTTCAATCGCAGTTTTGTGTAGAGGGTTAGGGTTTGGCTCTCTAGAATTTTTGGTGCGCCGCCGTGTTGTGTCGTGCGGTGCTGCATTGTTGTTGGCGTGTTGCGCGAGTGTGTGTTGAGTGCAAGTGTAGTGCATGTGTTGCGTGTGGTGCTGTGGGTGTGGTGCTGTGGGAGTGTTGTGTTGCTGCGCGCTGCTATTGCGTATTGTGAGTAGTGCAGGTGTGGTGTGTGTGTTGTAGGCAGTGCGGTGGTGTGCTGTTTGTACGTGTTGTGAGCAGTATGTGAGTTTTTTTTTTTTTTTTTTCATTTCTCCCCTTGGGTATGGTCGTCCCTGTAGTCTCGTGGTGTAGCGTACCTGAGGTGTGTCTGATTGTGGTGTAGCAATCAGATTGAGGCTTCGTTTATTGTGTGCGAGTGTGGTGTAGCACTCTTGTGTAGAGTGCTTGGACGCGGTGTAGCGTTCATATATATCCAGTTTATTATATAGTAGTTGGTGGTATTTCTTCAAGTGTTTGGTATGCGTTGTTTGTGTGGGCAGCAGTAGGTGCGATAACGTTGTGTGTGCAAATGGCAGTGCAAGTGTCAGTGCAATAGCACTCAATCAAGTGGAGTGTGTGTATTTAAGGAGTCTTTGGCCTCTTATTGAAGAAATAGAGTTAGTGGTTGATTAATAATTAATTGTCGAAGTCCGTTTGTTCAATTTATCATGAGACGTGATATTTGAGTTGTTTGGTTTGGTGAGTGGTTTAGTGCTTCAGCGTAGTGTGGTGTTGTGTGTGGTTAGCCTTGGTGTGTTGTGGTAGTCTTGAATTCGTGCAATTGTGTGTTTTCTTATTGGACACTTACGATGGTTGATGCTAATGGGAATGATCGTTCAAAAAGTTTTGACAAAGGCCACGTTTGCTTTCTATTTCACAAGTTGGACATTCGTGGTTTTATGATATATTTATGTAAACTAGATATATTTTGTTTCACAAGTTGGGCATTCGTGGTTTACATGCTCCAGCTTGAGGGGGAGTGTTAGGATATATTTATGTAAAATATATATATCTTATGTATATATTTGTGTATATCTTATGGTTAGGAGTTTTAGGCAGGTTAAGTTGTATGCCTATATTACTATATATATTGGTTTTTAATGAAAAAGAGTTTAAGTCGTTTTCTCCTAATTGTTTTTATTGAAGTTTAACAGATTGGGGTGGATTTACAACCAAGTTTTTTACCGCTTATCTCTTCAAAGGTGGGAATCATTAAAAAAATTACCACTCACATTTCCCGCTCAACCTTCTCCCATTTATTTTTGTACATTAATGACGTGTCTTTTACCTATTGAATGTCTATGTGGGGATACACAGCTCCCCTTAGGTTACCTTTGGTGATTGAAATTGATCATTAATAATTTACCCCAAAAAGGAGCTGAAAATAACTATTGATAATTTCACAAGATAAGTTGCTACTTGATTGTTCGTTACCCACCGAAAGAAAGAATTATCTTTTGGATAAATAAATAATATACTCGATGTATAAAAATTGATTAAAAATAAAATCGTACAAATGTAATAAAAATTGCATGTAATGTCATTTCAATCATTCAATTAATGATCATGTTCTAATTAAGGCATGTGACTCTGATCTATAAAAAGCACAATGGTACGATATAAAGGTATTTAATTTTATCTCTCGTGTCCATTTTCTTTAAAAGTCGAGAAAACGAAATTCAATCATAATTTTTCAAGTGGATGTTACATGTTTGATTATTTTAATGGGGTGGAGAATATTTAATCAATTATTACTTTATTGATGATTTCAATCAATGCAGTTTCAAGTTGCCTTGAGTTTTCTTATAATTTAATTTTTTATTTTAAAAATATAGTACTCCGTATTCTTGTACTCCGTACTCATATTATTTATAGAAATAATTATTTAAAATAAAATTTTTTAACAAAAAATTCATCCCATAACCATAGGATAATAAGAGAAGTAGTATCGTAGAAAGTCTCGCTCTTAAGCTAATAAAGTGTTTAACTATCTTGATTTTTTATCAATATGGGACACTCACATACGTTATTTGAGAAGATCATACATTCATACTTCAACATCTGTTTATCAGACTCTTTGTCGTGTGCGAGCATTGTAACTGATCCAAGTCGCGGTCACTAGCACTCCATCAAATGACTCCATGAGACCCATCTAGCAGTCTAGCTACCATTAATGGTTGTACAAGTACATGTTTGTATGTTTTTAGGTGGATGGTAGACCACTTTAGCATAGAAAAGTTACAATATCAATTTGTCTGGTTTGATATAGGAGTGTAGTGATCTATCTCCCAAAATAAGATGACAAAACATAAAAATGATTAAATAAATATATGGTTCGATACTCATATACATAAGTTAGCTTATTATTAGGTCAAGGACAAATATAGGACCACTATTTATATCAATTTAGCTAGTTGGGGTTGTGTATGTAAACAATGATCATTTTCACAATAATAATTTACGTTTCAATTTTTTGAGTTTCCTTTTTGAAGTACTATAAAAGTTTTCTTTTTGAAATTAACAGTAACGGTACTTATTGTCTCTTGCTATACATGTTTTTTTTTGGTATTTATTGATCAATTATATTGGTGGTTACTCTCATGTACTATCTCAATGTTATGCTACTTTCGTCCTTCTTATCTTTTTCTTTCTCTATTTTGTCAATTGCATCACTAACACTCTATTCTTTGATGAATGGAACACTATTTTTTTCTTTGCTTCTCTGATCTGTTCATTCCTTGCTTTCAATTATTGCGTCTAGGGTACTCTAACGACTTTGTTTAGCAATTGACTATTGATAGTTACCTGATTGGATTCTTGTGTGATCTAATCAAGGTAACGGATACTATGTTATGTGTTATCTATTATGGGTTTGTTTAATATACTAGTTAGCTCGTAATGTTAGTTGTTGTTTGTATTGGTTGTTGAATTAGCCGATAG
This sequence comes from Chenopodium quinoa, assembly GCF_001683475.1. Lineage (NCBI taxonomy): Eukaryota > Viridiplantae > Streptophyta > Magnoliopsida > Caryophyllales > Amaranthaceae > Chenopodium > Chenopodium quinoa. The sequence goes on along the minus strand of NW_018743212.1, from coordinate 1,839,874 downwards.
ACTAGTAATGTTATTAGCTATTTGTATTCATGATTATATGACCAATTGGCATCCATATGAGCAATGACGACTAAACTTAATTAGTATTAAAATTATCTAAAAGAACGTCTTATAATTATTGTAAATATCTGCATGATTACCAATTTAGAAATACTACTTCGAGTGATGTTAAGTTCTGGTAAGTATTTATATATACGTTCAAATAACCAGCTATCTATAACTTTTAATTTAAATTACTAAAAGATAATTCAGGAATATCATAACGATGTAGTTTATGAAAGACATACAAAAACTTAAAACGACAGTTGCTGAATTGAATGCTAGAGATCAAACTGATTTGAGGATATCTCAATCGATAGTTTGCTTCATCTGACTCCACAAGTTGCAATCGAACGAATTTCAGTACAATATAGTTCAAAGGTAACCAAATAACCGAAGCTATCTACCTTATGAATTTACTAACCTTCCACACACCTTGATGTTTTAAGTGCTTACATATATAGTGACATATATGCATGGACCATACGTAATTGCACCATTATAACATTTCTTGTTTGCATCTCTTAGAGCCAATAAATGGTGAAAAGAGGGACCAATATGAAACAAGGTCATTTTGTTGATGCTCCGATTTTCATACATGCTACGACGACATTAATAATGATGTATGTGATGTTAATTATTAGAAGAATCAACCAATAACTTATCATTAGAACAATGTATCAAAATAACTCGGCCTGGTTGGTCATACCATTAATGGCATATAATTGAGTCCATTGAGACTTTAGATTGACTTTAGACTTTAGTGTAGTTTGAGCTAGCTACATAGTATTTCTTCCACACTAACAAGCATGTGGCTCTATATTTTCATTTGACTGCAAGCAGGTGCATTTGTTCAACCATTGCAGTTGCTCTTAAAAGTATCGTAGTTGACTACTAGACGATCTTAATAGGGTACACTCAATTAGCTAGTCAATGTATTTCTCTAGCATGGCTTTAATCGGCTCGAATTGTCAATGCCAACCTTATTTAACCTTTTGCCCTCCCAACTTGCACCAATTTCCAAGCCTGAGGAAGACACACTTATTGCTTAAGGTCCGGCCTAGCCTGACTTTGATTATTTAACCTCTACTTTAAAAGGAGGCATAATTCCCAAGTCAAAAAATCTTGTCAAAATGTATCATGTGTAAATTACCACATATGTTGTGTGGCTTTTGACATGCAATTTTGTTAGTTGCTCCCAAACAATCATGAGTGATGGCCACAAATTTTTGATATTCACAAATCACAAAGGGATGCAACAACACTACTTTAGAGCAATGCTTGCTTTACCATACTTTTTGGTAAACCTTGCATTGTCTTTCTATTAGATTCTTTAGCCTTCACAAATTAAAGTAAATTGATTGCTATCCGAAGAGACAAGACCATCCATCCACTTGCATTTTTTCTATGCTCGTTGATATTCTTCAATAAAAGTATCATTGCCATTATCAACGATATTGACATTAACAAGTTTAAAAGATTGATATTCCATTTTTTTTTTTAATGGTGACACACTTTCTTTTTCTTCTCTCTTTTAGGGCACCTAATTATATTTTAATTTTTTTTTTATCATCATCCGACCCTTTGTACTAATTTAGAAAATTAATAATAATAATATCGGTGTCATAATATAAGAATCAAATATTCAAATGGGGTGGTTTATAAGTTTAGTGATAAATTAAGACTTTCACCTTTTGCCAATGAGATAAGAATTTCGTTATCCCTAAACTCCGAATCAAACATTGAAATTGTTCTTAGGTTTAGTGCCTAATTTTCGATCTTTATATAGGTTATTTATGAAATTATTGGCTATATTTCCTATGTATGAAATGTCATATGAACATGCCTAAAAATATTACGAAGTATCAGAAATTTTATTGAGTTGTTACGACTACTTATCAATCTTTTGTGAATGTCGTCCATCAAACAAAGTTTAGAAGTTTTGAGATTCTTTTGGCATGTTTTTACACGCCTTTAACAATAAATGAGAAAGGATAATTTTCTTTATTTGAGCTAATCTAGTTGTATAGTTGAATTTCGTTTGAATAAATACCAATCAAAAGTGATTTGATTCCTAAATTTTTTTTATGTTTTTTTTTTTTTTTTTGAAGGATGATTCCTAAATATTTAATGCTTTTGGATGCCACGTTAAAAAAAAAAAAAAAAAAAAAAAAAAAAAAAAAAAAAAGTATGCCAGTCCAAATGTTTTTATTGATCAAAATTATTTTTCATTAAGCTCACATAACATCGCAATAAATCTACATATTGCAATACTATGAAACGTATATTTATAACTTGATGTCCTTTTGCGCTCGTTAAAATGATTGTCAAAAATTGTTTGCTCTTTGTCCTCCCATACATCCCCCAAATTCACTAGAAATTGAGATGCAAGGATTAAGATATATAATGTCGTATTTCAAGTTGCATACTTAACGCATATTAGAGGATCGAATTTTCAAACTGTCAAGATTAAGCAAGAAAGTTGTAGCATATTAATTTGTTCTCTTTGTAACATATTAAAGGAGCGCTGATATGGCTCCGTCAAGAAATTTATCGAAGTCTTTACATATTATGTAATACTTTGCTTTTTGTTTATTAAGCATATGTATGTCAAAAAAAAAAAAAAAAATCTAACAAAATTTAGAATAGCAAAGTATATATATGTTCGTTCAAATTCACAATTCGGATGAAATTGAAAATAATACAGAGTACATATATAAAACCATGTAATTATCCATTATTAATCATAGTTAAAGATAACGAAACATATAAATGTATTCATAATCAATTACATACAATCATACATATTATTTCAAGCTGATATATGCTTGGCCTCAAGATTTCAGACAAGCTGAGTAAAGATAAAAAATTAAGAGAGCAACCTTTGGAAGCTTGGATTTTTTAGGGCCTTCCTAATGGTTGACGGGTTTAAGGAAACTCAAGTGTCCCTTTTCATTAGAGTACGCCCCACTTATTTGTAGGGCTTTTCTCCTCATAGAGGGGCACTTGCCTTCATGGTCCCGACTTGTTAGTTTCTTGGCCTTTCAATATATATTTATTTTGCCATTTTTGTCAATGTATAATTATTAATGTACATTGTTACACGTATAAATAAGATTTCAAGTACATAACTATGCTATTCTTTAAGTATAAATCACCAGAATTAGAAAAAGTAGAATGTGTGAATAGCATAATATGAGTATCAACATTCATCTAAAAAAACGAAGTGTTATTTTTTTTTAATTTTTTTTTCACTTACATTAGAAATTAATTAATAATTAAACTGGATTTACACTTTAAGCACAACATAATCATGAAACCCAACAATAATATAGTGCCACATCCAAATATATAGGATGATATAAAGTGTTGTCGGCCAGATTGACTAAAAAATATTATGTGATTATATTCAGTCTTTGCTCTTTAATCAGCTAATAAATCATCTAATTGTTGTACTTAACCAATTAGTAATAAGGTTATGAGAGTAGCTAACAACCACTAACTTTCGTTGGATAACAGTACAAAAGGGCACATTATCGCATTCTCCAAAGTGATTAGACATTACTACATACAATTATAATTTTAGGTAGCTGAAAGTTCCAGGAAATTGTTCTTAATTAAACAACAAAATCTTTATCACAAATCATCAGTTAAAGGGGTTAATTAGTTAATGACTTCGAAAAAAATTGGATGAATAAGACCTAATGATAATCATATCAAGCTATGCATTAATCTCCTAATTCAATTCCCTATGTGTTACGGAGTACTTTGTAATTGATACTTCCTCTGTTCCACAAATATTGCAATAAGAATGAAATTACGCATTCCAAAGCACATTTTATATATTAAATATCTATTATTATATAAGAGTAAAAATTATAAAAGGCTGATGTTGTGAAAGTAGTTTACGAGATAAATCTAACAAGACTCCACATAACTATATTTTACTTTACGTATAAATCATAATTGTGGTCAAACAAGCATGAATAGTACAAAAGTCAAGTTGTTGCAATATTACTAGAACGGAGGAAGTATATATTAAAAAAACAAAAACCTAACTCGGACCTCATAACAAGTCCCCACTAGTTCATCCTTACAAATGACCTTAAAGGTGGATGAAATTAAAATTGCTCAATTAGAACAAGATGTGAATAGATAAAGATTTGTGCTCGTAATGGCCTCATAAATTATAAAGTTGGGAATTGAAACAAAGAAATATTGTGAAACTTTTCGTAAATGAAATTAGACCTAATGAATATCATAGTACATGTTATCACCAGCTTCAACAATCAAACGGACCAATTCTTTGTTTATTTATGGTTAAAATTACACCAATTAACTTCGGATCAAATCAAATTAATTCAAGCCAGATTAGATCAGACCAAACCTTAATAAATGCAAAAACGAAGACAATATTGCCTAAATTACCCATCAAGCCAACACAATTTAGATCATCAAATCAAAAAGAAATGATGACAAAAAAATTGCAAAGGTAGACATACTTGCAGAAATGAAGGGGGAAAATAAAAAGAAAAACCAAAAAATGGATTACCCTTCAATTCTGCTGCTGTTGTTCTACGAGCAGTACTTTGTTACTGACAAACTTACGGATGTATCCATCTATTCTTTTCTTTCTTAACTTTCCTCATTTTACCCAACTTGTCTTGTCACTTTTTACCATGAATTTCAAATTCTTCTATCACACAAATATGTCAGTTTAATTATTCCAATTGATTTTTAATTTTGATTAATTAAAACAACAAGCAACCATTCAATTTTATTAAAAAGATCTCTAACTAGTTAATTAGATATATTAGATGAAGATACAATTACAATTGCCATAAATCAAACATTGGATTGTTCATTCAAATAACTCCTTATGTCCATTGATAATAACCTAACCCTAATAAGTCACTTATCCACCCCATACCACTTCCCGGGCCTTCTGCTCTTAACATAATCGATCACCCTGTTTGCAATATGTAACTTTGAGATCGCGACCGGAGCAAACATCATTCTGAAACGGACAGAGTATAATTTAACAAATTATAACAACAAACTATAACAGCAACACCACTACTAGTTCACTACAACTCTAGCTAATAAAAATAACAATAAACAACATAAAATTATTACCAAATATATGTTAATTTGCTGTTGTATTACTCCGTATTTTGAATTAGTTGTGGGACCCGCTTACGCTTCTTCTTTTCATAGCTAATACCTCTGGCCTTAGACTGAGAATCCCTAACTTCCTTAAGTAAAGCCGTACAGCGCGGGCCCCAAACGGGTTCATCTCGGGCTTACCCCCGTTTTCCTCGTAAGCAGCTCTGAGCCGTCCGATCAAAGCGTCAAGCGATCCCCACGCTTGACGCAACGGGCACGGGCAGGGGGCAGGAGGATTAGGGTGACCGTAAAACGGACACATATGATTGTGCACCTTAGTTTCGCCGAACTGATCCAAGTACCGTAGAAACTCCAATACGTGGGCCCCGCTACATCGGTTCAGCGCCAGGGGAGGCCGGTGGTTCTTCAGGTACTGTCCGAAGGTGGTCCAGTCTCGCCGCTTTTGGTTCTCGTATCGAGAGAGGGTTATCGATGAGGAGGAGGAGGTTGAGAGGAGTGTAGTAGTAGTAGTAGGGTTATTGAAATGTTGAAGAGTTGTAATGTTTGATGAAGTTTCCATTTTTGGTAGAAAGAGAGAAAATTAGAAGGAAGATTTTGGTTGTTTTTTTGTGAGTTTTGGAGGAATGAAGTAAGAAGAGAGGAAGAGTTGAGGTGGGTTTAATTTATATTTGTGGTAAAAAAAAAAAAGGGTTAAGGTTGAAGGGTTTATAATGAGTGTTTTGGAGGGGTGTGAGTTTTTATGCGTGGAAAATGGGGGCAATTGAGTGAATGAAGGAGTAATAAGGCTAATAACAAGATAGACCTCACTAATATGTGTTGTACTCATCAAATATGTGGTTATGAGATTGGTGTCGTTGGTTGTTGCACATACCACTTATACAAGTCACCTAAGGTGCGTAGTATTTGCGCTTAATTATAAAACTGATGTATAATATGTTGTTGGTTGTGTCTTGTACATGAGCTACACGACTAGCCATATGCATTATTATTATTATACAAGTGTAACATGTATTTCATATAAAACTTTGAATTTTCACCTGAAAAAAAATGTTTTGATCTTAATTTTCTAGAATTTGTGTTGTTCTAATTTGGTTGAAATTTGACCTTGGTTTTATATACTTTATAATAAGAAAAGTTGAAGAGAATAAAACCTAATTAAGTGAGGTGTGTAGTATTTGCGCTTATTTATGAGACGGATGTTAGCTTAGTTACAACGTGTGCATGAGATGCATATCATATATTCATATGTATGTCATTGTGTTTTTCAATATATTTCTTTTTTTAAAATATAGCTTAATTAGTTTAGAAATAATAATTAAAATATGATCAATTGAGAAAAAAAAGGATGATTTGGAAATAAAAATGGCATGGTGTGTGAAGTAAGACATTTATTTGTACTCGTATCCCATATTTTGTAAAGAAAAGAAAAATGGCGTACAGAGCTGATAAATGTGGAAAATTCTAAGTTACTAATTCAGTGGTAATTAAATTATGTACTGTATAAATAGAGACCACATATAATAGAATTCCCTGGTAGAGTAAAATAAGAGGGGAACACGCAATGCAAAAGACAGAAAACAAAAAAAAAAGAAGGAAGAAGAAAGAAAGAAAGAAAGAAAGAAAGAAAGAAAGAAAGAAGAGTAGATGATTGATAAATGCAAGTGCCGAAAAACCAGTGGAGGCACTGACCTCACTACCCCTTTATGATCATGATTTGACTTGTCTTGCTCACCTAAGTACTTCCCTCTCTTTTACCATTTTTCTCTTATTTTTACCTTCCTATTATTCTAGATATAAATTAAATTTTATAAAATTTAAAATAAAATACTCCGTACATTCTAAAAAAGTACGGCAATATTATACTCCGTAAAAGACTAAAGTTTGACCTAGTGGTAAGAATTGAGCATTTTAATTATGACTCTTTGAGGATGGGGTTCAATCTCCACTAAGGGCGTCGAGGGTAAGGATTTTCCATACCATTTCCCTGTGTCTAGCCCGCAAACTCCGTTGGATAGTCCTGTGAATGGTTTTGGTTAGATAAGATAATTCATCTTTAAAAATAAAACAAAAAAAAAAAAGTGTGAAGTAGCTCTTTGTATTTTTGAGGTAACTCTTACTTCATTTTTCCATTTTGGATACCTTTTTATGTCAATTGATAAAGAGAAACTCCTACTATACCTAAATGGTTTGATAAAGAGATTAAGGAAAGAAAAAAAAAAGAATAAGTTTATGTAAATTGATAGTGAAATACTGTACGAAGTATATAGTGCAGTATAATTATGTAAGATCCTAACATTGGCCTTAGTTTATAAATATCTTTTTGCATGTTAGATTTGTTGTTGTCTTTTGGCTTTTAGATTTTTCACTTTTGTGATCGTTGAATTGTGTTTCAAACTTTCAACCGATCTGGAAAGACTACAGCAGCTTGTTCTCGCTCTTTGTTTGTTTGTTATAGTTAGGCATGTATATGGGATAACCGAAGATTGATTTGATTTTACCAAGTTTATGTATGTATCAATATATAGTTGCTTACAAGTTACAACTAATTAAGCTACTCAAACAACCAATTAATAATTATACCGGCCAACAACTAACATTACCAATTAATTGACACGATATTGTATTATGTTAGTTTTTCAAGTGATCGACAAACAAAATTGATCATTTTTTGTTTGAAAATACTATGGTAGTCATCCTTAAATGACTACAAATATACTGATTTATATTTAGCCGATTTTTTATTTAATATTTATGTCAAAATTAATTTGTTAAGTAGCAATAGTTGTAATGAAATTGAAATTAATGATATACATAGTAAATGAAATTAATGAAATACTGCTTGATATTTTTACACCCATAATATACTTATATGCATAAACACTTTAAAATAATTAACATACATCTAAAACCTTCACATCCATTTATCAAGTTATAAGGAAACATCATATACGTACCATGCATTATAATCTTCACATTGGTTGCATATAGGGTTTGTTTAATAATAAGTAGAGAAATATAAGAAGTACTACGTATATAACATGAAATTGTAATTTATTAGGGCATTTTGCAAAGCATTTATCTTGTTTTTTTAAGAAAAAAAAAATTAAAGAAAAAAAATAAAGAAAAATTTCAGCAACTTAAATTGAGGCTCTAGTTATCATCACAACTAAATACATATTTAAAAATTATTTATGTAATCTCTCTACTAAACTCTCCTTTTCTCTAATGAACTTTTTTATATACTTCCGAATGCACCATGTATTCAACTAATTATTCAATCTTATTTTTACTCTTCATTTTTATGATTAATTAAATAAAAATAATTATCAAAAATGAGAATAAAATATTCATACTATATCTACCATACACCCGAGTTTATATAATAATAATCTCTCATTCTTTAGAGATATTTTAAATAGCCAAACTATTTAAGATGTTAAAATGATTTTAACTGCAAATATATTATGCCACTGTGATACTAGTATTTTTTTTAATAGATTAATGTTTAGCAGTAGAGAATTTATGATAATTAAAGAGATAATTGTGATTTCCATACAAAGAACAGTCCAAGACGACTGCCTAAAACAGACAGTAATTTGTGGCCCACACTTACCAGAAGAGTTTGACATATTTGACTGCTTATTATTGAGATTGAGACCCCCTATTTTGTACGTACTCTACTCTTTACTCCTTCAATTTTATAATTATTCTATATACTTTATTATAAAAACCATTTAAAACTAAATATCCAATGAAAATCGTCGTCCAACACATCGGTTTTGCACTCATTTGAAAGAGTTGAATAATAATGATAATGGAGTATCAACATTGATCTAAACCATGGATTTGGTGGTGCATACTCCATCTATCCCTTTTTTTTTCTCTTTATTTGACTGTGCACATTCAAGACGTGTTTTAAAACATTTATATCTTTATTTCTATACATGTAAAAGTTATAAAAATGTGATATTAATAAAATGTAGAATAAGACAAATCTAACAAGGCCACTCATAATTATATATTATCTTTCATAAATTAACGGTAATTTATAGTCAAGTTTTTAAAGTTTGATCAAAAAAATGATAATGGGGCAAAAATTAAGGAACGGAGGGAGTAGTTTTATTTTGTAAGGGATAATAAAGGGTGAGATTGATAGGAACATTTAGTACGAAGTATTAATATATATTTGAAGAGGTTGGAAGTTCATAGATAAAAGAAAACAGTTGAATATATCCCGATTTTTTCTACTTTAATTTATTATTGAACTAGGTTAAAATCCCATGCAATGCATGGTTGTTAAATTTTTTGGCTATAATATTACAAAATATAAAGTATATAAAAGATATTCAGAATTATTTCATTTGGGTATTTATGGAATTTGATTGTTAAATTGGAAAGAAAATACATAAGATATAAATAGTTTACTTAAAAATTTTGCGAAAAAAAAAGCGAAAAAGACAGAAAAATTTTCGCAAGGTAATAACAAGTGTCGTGGAAGGATTTGCTTTTAGTATAGGTTAATAGATCAGATTTACTTGATTATAAAAAGAAAGCATTGCTTTTTATAACGACAATTTTACTCAGAGATAAATGCTTTATTTTAATCATAATGAAATTCATAAACACTCATAAATTAAGTTTAAATATGTAAATTTACAATTAAGATGAAGACAATGTACTCTATAATGAGTACATAGACAATGTACTATGGTATACTTTGTATTTGTATTCTTTATCAAATGAGAACAATGACATCACCACGAATATCAAATGAGAACAATGACATCACCACAAACATGTCTTCTAAACATTTAATCTATCTAGTCTATTACTTAAAAATTCATATGAACCTATTACTTTCGCGGAACTAAGGTCATAAAAAAGAAACCTTATTTGAACTTTTATGCTTTTTTTGAAGAAACCTTATTTGGACTTGCATAATTTACAGTCCCTTGAATCATTGAATTTTTTACTCATAGTTAGGTTTAAATAATTTGCGATTAAAATTGATGCAACTATTTTCATACAAAGGAGTACGAGGGAGATGAGATATTAAAACCGACATGTATGGCAGAAATGCACGTGGACAAATGAGAGGGCTCCGCACGGTTGGTGGGACCCGCGTGTGGGACAAGGGCAGAGACGTCATATCAAACCCAACGTCCCATCTGAATTGACCGTTGATTGCGGGATCGTGCAAATGACCCCACTTTTGCCCCATTTTTCCCCATTTTTTGTTCTTTCTTGGGCCCACCCGACCCGATTTTTGGCCCGTTTAAAATCTTTCAAATAAAATTTTATCAAGAAACGAAGAAATCTTTGTATGTATCATGGTGTCTTAGGAATTACTTTGTATGTTATTTTAGTTTTTGCATAAAAGTCAATGGTATTGATTAAATTTATTACGCAAGTCTCAAATATTACCGTTTAGCGGTTCATTAATTCAATAGATTATTTGTATATACGCGATGTTATAAAAAATGTTATTGTGTTATTGTCAAAAAAAAAAAATATTATTGTGTTAGTGTAATTAATAGGATTGTTGTCAAGTTTCGAAAGAGCGAGCAAGTTATACCAAACATACCATTGATCCATACACATTTAATATTGAATACATATTTACATTACCTTTAACTAATCTAATATCATATATCACTAATAAATAAAGCCGGTCTCGCAGCCAGGCCACGAGACAACGACATTTGGCATTTTAGTTTTTCGCCAAGTGTCGAACCACGTAGGCGACAAATAGATTTGATTTTATTGTGACACATATGATGCTACGTAAGCGAATTTTGGATAGATTTTGTAAGATAAAAATAATGTATAATGTTTTATTATCGATATACTTTTAATATTTCATGTATACAAAATTAATCATAACTTTCAATAAATATGCTATTACTCGGTTCTATTTCCATCATAAAATTTGTTTTAAAAAATTCATTAAAATAAGATCCATTTTTTATATACTTAATTTATTTTTAAAAAAAACAGTGAATAAGGAAAAATAAGTTTAGTCGGTAAAAATAGTTTTAGTTTGGTAAAAAATACTTGCATTTCAATAAAATTAATTTAAATTCAATAAAAATAATTCGAAATCAATAATAACATAGATATCTATTTACAAATAAAATAACAAAAAGTACACTATTATATAGATAAGCGACATAAAATATCGTATGTCTAAATATGATTAGAATCGATCCCAAGATCTCTTGAAATTGATAAGGGATATCTAACCACTTGAGCTATCATCCCTCACTCTCTTAAAGCATTAATTTTAATTGGGTTTATCCGTTTTCAAGTTTTCAGCTACTTAACTTAACCTCCTTTAATTAAGAAAATTTTGACAAAGTAAATTTAAAGGAGGACAAGTTAAGTAGTTGAAACAAACAAACAAACCCAATTAAAAACTGATACGGAGTACTCCCTCTATTTCTAATTGTTTGATTTATATTTCATACTAAGTTAAAATTCCGTGCAATGTACGGTTGTTAAATATTTTTGACAATAATATTACAAAATGCTACTTCATACATAAAGTATATAAAAGATATTCAAAAATATTTCATTTGGGTGTATATGGAATATGATTGTCAAACTAAACAGAAAATATCACAAGGTATAAATAGTTTACTTAAAGATTTTGCGAAAAAAAAAGCGAAAAAGGCGGGAAAATTTATCACAAAGTAATGAGAAGTGTCATGGAAATATTTGTTTTTAGCATAGGTTAATAAATTTGAATGTCCCTTAAAGATTGCTTCATTTCCTTATTTGATACTGTCTCCACCACCAACCCCACTTGCATACACTCATAAAACTTTAAAAGACAAGAATACCCCCTGCTCACTTGCAAACCTTGGTTCAATTTTTAATAAAACACATTTTTTCTATGGGGCAAACAAATAGGGCGGGACAGAGGAAGTAATAAATAATTCATTATAAGGGCTTATTTGGTTGACAAAAAAAAAAAAAAAAAAAAAAAAAAAAAAAAAAAAAAAACCATGAAAAGTGAGACTTCCTCAAAATTGCAAGTTTTGTGTGTTGTTTGGTTGACAAAAGTTTGGTGAAATGGGGGAAATGAAATTTTCTAGAAATTTTGAGTTCCCACAAAATATAGGGTAGGAATTTACTTACCTAGTCCCTTTTAGGTAAGTAGAAATTTCCATAAAAAGTTACTTCCCTTATTGTTAACCAAACAATTTAAAAAATTCCCATAAATTAATAATAGGAATTTAATTCTCAAAAATTTGTGCAATAATACATGGGAAGTTCTAATTCCACGCTAAGTATAGATATGCAGTATAGATATGCGTAGAAATTCAAGAGTAATTTGCATGTATTAAAACAATTATAGCCAATTTTAACAATTCCACAAATCTAGAAATGATTTGATTTGACATTTATATACTCATTGCGATTTATGGCCTCATTCACTCCTTTCTCTCTTGTCATTCAATTGATTTAACAAGATAAGAGAGTAAAGGCTGCTCTAATTGATTTTGAAGAGACAACTCTTTCAAAGAATCTCTTCAATATCATCATCATTTTTATGACAACCAATCGAACAATCATATGACCCAAATTACATATCATCGTTTTTAACTTCAATATATATACCTCTTTCTTTGCTAGTTTAGTTAAATTTTTTTAGCTTATAGTACAATAAATATTTGCCTAAATACTATTTTTTTTTTTACATAGATTCTATAATACCTTTACTTGATACCATAGCTATTTTTGCCATTATAATTCTATCATGTGTGATTCCATAAATGCAACGTTTTTGATGATTTGATCACATCAAGGGGACAAATGACGATTCACCTTATTAACCAATAACAATCAAGCTAAGAGTACTAAATTGATAAATTATTTAAACAGGTGACAAATTTTGAGCCATATAATCATTGACGTTAATAATACGGGTCTACGTGAGTACGTGACCATTGACTAATTTAAATTAAACCCTCATTATAATGGATTATAAAGTTCAAAATAAAAATAAACTATAATATTTTTTGTTCCAAGTATGTCAATGCGCTAGTTTAACCTTAAATATATGTAATTAAGTACTAATAAAAACATAAAAAATTGCTATTATAAACATTTACATTAATATATATAATACCTATTCAATAACATTTTCATGATAAAATTTAATACATGAATGTTGAAAAAAAAAAAGGCATATCAATTATTTTGAGATAAAGCGAATATCACCTATTTTTTATAAGCAATTTTGTACGCTCAAGTAAGTTTAGAAACGGTTATACATGGCCTTTGTTCACATAGAATATTATATGCTGAAGGGTTAAAGCCTTCGTAGGGAAATTTTAATGAAACCCTAATATATTGCTTCATCCTTAGCTTGTTCCTTTTGATATAGTCCCTTCGTAGTAGTTCATAGTTTCATACCGTACCCTTAATTAATAAAGTTGCAACAAGTGAATTTTATAATAGAAAACTAATTAATAAAGCTGTGCTATATTTAATTAATTAGCAAGACAAAGGGCTCGGTGCAAGGGAAAAGTTCCTCCTATTATCCTTGAATCGAGTTGAGATTGGAAGGATGGTGCTTTTGTTAGCTAAGTGGATTGTTTTGATAAGTCAATAAAAGATTCACAACACTTAATTGAGTATGAAAGATTCACAACACTTAATTAAGAATTGGAACTATCGCTTGCTACTCTAAACTACTATTACAATTATTATCAAGACTTAATAGATTTATTAATTGATATATTAAGACTCCTAATCAACTTTTATGACATCAGGAGACACTTCCTACATCCATTTTAATTTGTAAAAATCTCGAAATACAGAAAATAAAAAATTAATAAAAAATAACAAAGTGCTTCGCATAGACAGTTTAAACTATCTATTTTTTAAAAAAACCATATACTTAATTGGTTACGATTTTACGAATTATGCATTAAATCAATCTAATAACTTTAATTGAGGTAGGGAGTTGTAAATGATATTACATTAGTATATATCAAAATCATACTTCCTATAAAATAAGAAGGGGTGTATGGTGATGAGAAAATTTGCAACATAATTGACATGTATTAGCCTAAAGAGATAAATAAAGTATGTATCAATGTATGGATGCGAGTCTCTGCCATGCGAAAAGGGCAATATCATAATAGAGCGAGCTGAGTATTAAGTAATACTTATATATTCTGCCAAAAAAAAAAAATCATCACATCGGTCCTACTCACAAATTGAAGACATGGAATAGTTTAAAGATAGCTGGGTTATTATTTCCTTAAATCTTTATCAAACAATTTATAGTAGCATTTTATAGAATGTCTAATCAATCAAAAGACTATATTAAGAATCAAAGCTACCATATCTTAGCATTCACAAGTAATATATGTGACTATCATTTTTACAGTTAGGATAGAAAGAAGTGGACAATTCATTTAGCGTATCATAATTGAGATATGGATTCAATTAACTTACACACACACACAAAAAAAAAAAAAAAAAAAAAAAAAAAAACCTTACCTTTATTCAAAACTTCAAGTAATTAGTTAAGTGATTACTTTTTATCTATAAAGTGGCTGTCTTGGAATCTTTTAAAGTGAAAGAAAAAGGTCCTACGGTTTAGCAATTTCTTAATCAGCTTCACCAAGATAGTCAAGGCCTTAAGGGTCATCCTAATTATCATATCTTTAAAAGCAAACAATTATTAGTAATTACGAAATTCAACGAGGATTAGCAAACATAATTATCCAATCATAGAGAACTTGTCGGCTTAATTATACTACTGATTAATTTTAGATTTATTCAATCATGCCTTTCTCTTAGGAAATCATCCTATGTACTTCGTATAACATAGGACATGCTTGATTAGTTACAAGTAATATAGGGATGGTGACTCGATCAAGTTATCCTAATATGAAAGAATTGTACACTACTTCCAAATTCTACAAGGTGATTTATATTATACTCATAAATCATACGGAGCAATATATGTATGATTTGTAACATTAAATGATGAACGAACTCTACTATCTAGCTAGCGAGCTCTAATAGTGTGTATTATGTACTTAATCAATTTGAAGTTACTATACACATATACTTCATATAATCAAAGATGTAATCTATCTTAAAAATGGGTCAAAGATTTTTGAGATTGGTGTTTACATCCATCCCTAATATGAGGTTTATTTGTACACATATAAGTGTTAATTTAATATGCATTTTTGCATTGTGACTTTGTGATCCAATAATCATTCAAATTCCATTAGTGAAATAGAGATCACACAAATTAATATCCACAAGGCAAAAACCACCTAGTTAATGGACATATGCACTGAAAAAATTATGTAGTCTGACAACTTACTATTCATAGCTCATAGACCAAGTCATTTATAGTTAGTAGATAACTTTTATCAATCTTATTTCTCAGAGAACCAGAGACTATGCTTTGTTTATTAGATCGATTATCTGACCAACATCAATGCATATGCAATTATGCATTACTACCAGGGGTGACCCCTTAATAAATTTCAGAAATTAGGTGTCAATGGATGGATCATTTTAAATTTGAGTCATTATAAATTATTGTATGTGTCCATGTAAATCAAAAACTAAATCCGGTCACTTAGGTTAGGCCGGGTTCTCAGATTAGGACATATCAACTTTGAATATTATTGTTAATAAATCATAACTCACAAGTACTATCATTGTATTAACAATCAGAATAATGATATTGTTTCTAAATCAATAATACTCTATAGTATAACTTTTTCTTAAGTAATACTCCGTATCGATACCCTAAATATAAAAGTACACTTTTAATATTTTAAATTAGAAATTATGACATCTAATTATATACAATTAGATTGTAATTAACGGTTATCTTCGAAATAAAGTGTTTGGTAATGACCTTGTAGGCCAAAATGTTGTTTTTCCAATATAAAATTCCAACTTTTAAAACATTTTGAAAGTTAGCATTTCCTATACAAAATGCTAAATGAAAAGTTATCAAACAAGCATGATAACATTTTAACTTAGTTAAATGCTAAATATTAGGTAAATCATTGTCTTTCAATCAAAGAAGACCTTCAATTCAATTCTAACAAATATCAATATTGCACTAAGCTAAAGCAAAGCAGACTGAAATTTAAGAGCTGCTCTGAATAATAGGGTAGCATTCCCTGATTAAAGATTGGGCGTTTTCAATAATTCTTGCCTAACAACCCTTTTATGGACAAAATATCAAGAAATTAATTCATATACGGCATCAAAGTGAATTGACTAATTAAGGAGAGATTTCATTTGTTTTTTTTTTTTTTTTTTTTTTTTTTTTTAAGTGCTAGCTATAGACTATAGTGTAAAATATAATGCATGGTCTTGGTCAGTAATATTTATACATTGCATTTAAGTTTTAGGGTTTATTAAATTAATTTAAATTGATGTGAACTTATATTGCATTTATTTAAATTTATCTAATCTTCACCATAGTAGAATTTATTTAACTTATCAAATAAAACTATTCTCAACCCATATAAATATGAAGTTATATGAAGTTAACTGAACTTATATTGTTCGAATAAAGTTAAAATAAATTGAATAGAATAGGACCTTAATGCGTAACAAGGTTAAATCAATTCAATTATAAGGTTGTAATAATCAAAGGGCTCACTTTTTACTTGTATTTTTCCCAATAATGGAAACATATTATTGCAGAACCCTAAGCATATGTATGTCCCAAATTCAATTAGGGACTATAATAAACAGCATTTAAATTAAACACTGAAGTACTCTCTACCCCAAATAAAGTAATGGAAATTAATATTTCCTTTGAAAGAAAGTAATAACATATTCTTTTGTTTCTTAATTTAAACTTTTTTATTCTTCATTATGTTGGTTAAATAAATCAAAGCTTATTAGCTTCCACTTTAAGCAGTATATTAAACAGTAGTCAAACTCATAACAAAATTTCCTAGTACTGTATATAGATCTTCAACATATATAATGCAGTCAAACAACAATTGCTTTTACTAATGAATTAAGATTGTATTCAACTTAGTACTAGTACTAAGATTCTTCTTATATATCTTACTTGTAACATATATTAGATTATCTTCTACATATAATCAGTGGCGGACCCAGGAATTTCCGACTGGTGAGTCACAATCGATAACCAAATATGTAAAAAAATTTTTTACCAAACAACCAAATTTTTGGGAATGAAAATTTATCCAACAATGCCTCTTACAACTAAGTTGATGAACAAATTTAGCATTATAAATCGAATCCACATTAAAAGAGGCAGTAAAATACCTTGATAGTAAGTAACAGAATAATAGCAAGAATAAGAGATGGTTAGATGGAGAAGAGTACCTGCTAAATGGGGAGGAAATGAAACACATTGGTACTTCCCGGAAGTTCATATGAGTAGGAGTCACAGACCTTGACGGTTACAGTTTCACCGGTGACCAACACTTGGAACTTGTAAAATATGACTTCGATGGTAAAAACAGCAGTCCGGGAATATATTGGTGTCCAACCAGCAAAGCACAAAATATTGTGGCCCAAATGAAGCATTGCATCGAAATTAAAAGTTTCGGCATTCATATTAACATTGTCCTTAAAGCACGAATCCCACCAGACTTTCAACCATATTTTCTTGGTTATATGAAAAGCACAAAGAAGAGATGGAACTTTATGGCAGTGAAAATATATGACCCCATTAACAACAGCAGCAGCATGAGCCCAAAGATGGAAATCAGAGGTGAGACATTCCCATGTCCCAATAGCATCAGCACAAGGATCGGGAGTGAAAGCATAGAGGGAAGGCGACGAAAGGGGACCACCATAGAGGCGCATAAGAATGCGTTTGTTGGAAGGGTCGGGAAGTACAGGAACAGACACACTACAACCAGCAAGGCTTTGAGGGATAGGGAGAGAGCGAATTGACTTACAGTGGCCAAGGGCACCACATTCAAGAACCTGGGGCGCAAGGCAAACAGATCCAAAGTTGTAAATATTGCCAAGAAAGCTAACATAGTTGGGAGAAGTGTTATCCTCAAAGAAGACAGGAGCTGGACACCACACTGGAGCCTCATCAGACATGTCAAGACATGAACCGCCGGAGTAGAATGTGTGGTTGGAAGAGGAAGACTCATTAGATGATTGGACGACAGATAATCGCGCTCCTCCCACTCCCACTAAGTAGATAAATTTATTCAAAGATGACACCATGGCAGATGAAAAGAACTTAGCCATGATAATTGAAGGAAAGCAAGAACGAGTTAATATATTGTGCTTCAGATCCACCGAGTGAAATTCTGCACGAGTGTGATATAATTGAGTACCACCTTGTAGTCTTTCCGAAGGCAAGCGTTCATCGCTCCATGCCAGCATCACAATTCTTTTTTCCTCTCTTTCGGCTTCGGATGTGCTACTCTGCTCTCTCTCTATCCCCATATCCCTACACACAAAAGCGGCTAATCAAACAAACTAGGAACTTCTAATACCATGGATAGAGATTGTTTTCCTCCAATAAATAACTAGGATTTACCCGTAGAAAATCCGATTAAACACCCGGGTGTATATCTCAAGATATAGTAATGTAAAAATAACAAACATGAATGGAATTTGTGTTTATCAGTTGTCTACATTAGCAAAAGTAATTCCAGCGACATGATAATGGTCAGAGCCTAGAATGTTGAAAAAAAAAAGTATAGATTTTCTTATAAACCGCAATAAACTAGAATAAGATTAACATTATAAAAAGCCATTATACCAATCATCATCAACTATTAGACTGCAAAGATAAGATTAAGAATCTGCCATATGTCAAATTAGATCCGTGTGATCATTAATTAGAAAAACAAATGTTAAAGCTTGGAAAATAATTACATCATAAAAGATAGTGTTCGACTACCCCTCAATTTCCCCCATTAAGAAAATTGAGAACCAATTAGCCCAAAGAATAGCTGAATAGATAAATCTATAATTACTCACCCAATCATATATACACAAGGAGAAAATTAAATAAAAACCTAGAAACTTACAAAAGAATCACAGCAAGTGCTATTCAGCAACCCAGCGAAGAGGAAGATGAAGCGAAGAGGAACTGAGGAAGATGCGATTATGCGAAGAGGAAGATGAAGCGAAGAGGAACTGAGGAAGAGGCGAACTGGCGAAGTGGGCTAGGGCTAACTCAGAAGTTAGAAATTTTATTTTTATTTTTTTTTTAAAAAAAAAAAACTTAAAATTTTTTTTGGGCCCTGGTGAGTCATTTGACCCACCAGGCACAAGGCCCAGTCCGCCACTGCATATAATCAACCACAACTTAATAACCTGGGAATTTCAAAGCTCATGCACATTTCCATTTGTTAATTTCATCAATTAGATATATACCATGAATCTAGTCAACGCCACAAATATAAAATCATATCACAAATTTTTCCATACGAAACTATCTCAGAATAATTAGAAATAACATTATTAAACGACTCCCACCAGGCACCAGCTGACCACCCTAGCTACAAAGACTTGACTTAATTAATTCATTTTTATTTGAATTGCCATATCATCTTATTACACTAATTAGTCTACAGATAAGAGTAGCACATAATTAACACAAATTCGATAACTTTTCCCTAAGAAGGCAATAACATTGACCATAAGATGATACTAATAGTAGTAACCCTACAAAACCTAACCAACCAACTACCCAATTCAACATCATCATAATTCATAACATACTTCATTCTACTACTACTACTACAACAACCTCAAATATAAATACATACACAAATACCTCATAATTATTAATAATACGCACATAACACCACCTAATAAAAACAAAACATCCTTACATAATATTAACAGCACCAGCTGGAGGTGGCAATGGCTGCTGCGCCAGTGGCGGCGGCATCATCGACATCGATTCGTTATTATTCGAGCTCGTATTCTGTGGGACCCGCTTACGCTTCTTCTTTTCATAGCTAATGCCTCTGGCCTTAGACTGAGAATCCCTAACTTCCCTTAAGTAAAGCCGTACAGCGCGGGCCCCAAACGGGTTCATCTCGGGCTTACCCCCGTTTTCCTCGTAAGCAGCTCTGAGCCGTCCGATCAAAGCGTCAAGCGATCCCCACGCTTGACGCAACGGGCACGGGCAGGGGGCAGGAGGATTAGGGTGACCGTAAAACGGACACATATGATTGTGCACCTTAGTTTTGCCGAACTGATCCAAGTACCGTAGAAACTCCAATACGTGGGCCCCGCTACATCGGTTCAGCGCCAGGGGAGGCCGGTGGTTCTTCAGGTACTGTCCGAAGGTGGTCCAGTCTCGCCGCTTTTGGTTCTCGTATCGGCTACTGCTTGGTGGTGGTGGAGTGGTTGGGATACTTAATGATGTAGAGATCGAGGGCGAAGAACAAGAGGTGATAGTAGGAGTAGTAGAACTATTAGTAGTTGAAGAAGATGATGAAAGGAAGAATGATGTTGAGTTATTATTGTTTGATGTGTGATGAGAGATTGGATGATCCATGTTAATTAATAGCTTTGTTGTTGTTGTTAGTTTTTGAATTGCTTACTTTTTAGGGTTGCTGATTTTTTTTTTTTTTTTTTTTAAAGGAGAAAAAGAGAGGTGTTATTTAGTTAAGGATGGAATAATTTTGGGATGAGAAGGGGAGTGTGGGGTGTATAAATAATTGAGGAGGAAGGATAGAATGGGATGTATCATGTATGTATGTGTGATTGTGTGGTTGATTTCAAGAAGAAATGCAAGAAGTACAAGTAAAAGAGAATTGGTGTTACTTGTTAGAGCAAGTGAAAATTGGTATAGTGAAAGGTTTGTCTCTTTGTGTTTGTGGGTTTAATTTGAAAAAGGTTTTACATTGGAGGAGGGGTTCAAGGGTTTCTTCTCTAAGTTTGGGACAAGTTGAACTTGATGGTTTTACCAATTTACTCTTATTCTCATGGGGAAAGAGGAAGGGAAATCTAACTAGAAATGTTACCTTGATGTGTATTTACTTTTTTTACAAAATTCACATGTAATGTCTTGTTAGGGTGAAATATGACTAGTAGACTTTGAGGCGGTTTTCTCTTAAGAAACTATCCCATGGGTGAACATACATATGATGTTTCTTTTTTCTAATTAATGTTGTTCTAGTTAGGAAGCTTTAATTTTGCACCATAGATTATGTGATTTTAAATGTATTAGAAATTTTACTTAGAGACTACTATACATGTCGAAGAGGGGATACAATAGCCTTTGAAACGGGTTTCTCATAAATTTAACGACCCCAATTAAAATTGACTGAAATTCCAACATTAAATGGTTTTTTGTTCGTAATGTACACATATCACTAGCTTTTTTATGTGATCTTAAAAGTGTTATATACGACGCATGCCTGAATAAATTAGGATTCAAAATAAAATTTTGATTTTAAATATATAGTTCATCTTCTAGATAGTGCTATTAGTTAATTTCACAAACGAGGTTACTTAAACACTTAAGCAGAGTATCAATAATCTACGCATCAATAGATTGGGAAACATATGAGACAATTTTCACATAAACCCAATTTAGTATAAATATTAGATTGACTAAAAATTCTAGATTTAGTGTTACTTATTTTATTACTAATGTGCATATTGTTATCAAATTTTGAAAATATAGAGTACTATATATATATACGCGGGACAAACAGATTTAAGGCATTTTCTAAAAAAAAAACTCTTTTAAAAATTATGTATTGTTATCATAGTTTTCCAACATAACAAAAATCGCCATAACACTTGATTTTTAATAATCTAGAGTTTCTTGTGCTTGCATTGGAAATGTACTTATGAATGTTAAAAATCTCGGAAACTAAGAAACTTTTGTCATTTCTATTTTCTAACAATCTAATTTAACCCATTATACACTTAAGACAACTTTTTCTAAGAATGGAATACCTTATACTTCCTAAATATAGAGAGAAAGCATAGGTAATAGCACCTGAAAAAATATGACTATTTAAGTATAAATATCATATGTTCATTACATAAAATGCTAAAATTTTGCTTAGTACGAAGAGAATTTTAAATTAAATAAGCATAATTTAGAACCCAAGAAGTTTTTATTTAAGAAATTTCTTATGTATATACGAAGAATTCACTGCATTTAGTCCACACCGGCCCACCGTCACTGTTACCACTATGTCTCTACTGTTGGAACTCAATTCAACACCATTCAAATTAAAGTTAAAGATTTTCTGAAATATTAAATGTAAATTGAATTTAATGGCTGATTAAAACTTGTGATACATAAAATTTTGTAGCTAAATAAGTTTTATACTTATTAAGTAATCTTGTATAGGTGTTAGGGTAGTGAGAGGTTTTATAAAGCTCAAAGAATAATACTTGTATAATTTGCAGTAATTAATTTATGAGTTACCAAAAAACGAAAGAGTCATTATAAGTTTTATGGTTGCATTTTTTAGATCCTAAAAGTCACGCCGTAATAAATAAGGTGTTGTTCTCTTCAACATGTAGAAAAATTCAGTTTCAATAATAAATATTAGTAGTATTTGAGGAAGACATTAGTGACTATTGAATAGGCACCAAAAAAAAAAAAAAAAAAAAAAAAAGAAAGAAGTTTCTTAGTGGAAGTTATAAATACCAGCTCTGAACAACAAATTTCACGTTTAATAGGTTTCAATTGATTTAATTCTATAAAAATCAATAAGTAACTCGATTAAATTCAATATAAATCAGTTCAATGACGTGATCACATGCCTAATCCCCCAAACATTGATAAAGGAGGGTCCATTGAATTAAGGAAAAAAAAAAATGCTTGACTTCATATAGTTGGACCATAGCATGAAATACCAACATTTCATTTTCCATAATTAAACCTAGTTGCATTTGACAAGGACAAGAGTTTATACCAGATTCATGCACCAGCTTTTGATTTATTTTTTTTGGTTGAGATTTTAACACTAAATTTACTTTCTTCTTTGTTTTGTGGAAGTAAAAATATATGTACTCGGCTGGTCTGCCGGCAGTGAATGACCATCCAATGGGCCGAACTCAAGTCCAGCCCACTGTAGACCCATTCATTGCACCACCGTTTACCTGGTCTGTGGTGAATACACTTGCCTTTGTTGAATAGTCATATCAATACTCCTATCGGAAGTGTGTAATGTATAGTACATGCACCTCATATGCAGGCACATTACATATGTGCACCAATAACATGCACCTCATATGCAGGCACATTACATATGTGCACCAATAACGCGCACCTCACAAGGCTCACATAGTACACGTAAAGCAAGCAAAGTTTCCAAAATACGGGAAAGAGAAGAATGATTAGTTGCGAAGGTTGCATCAAGTAACCATGTGTTGTAAAGAAGAGATATTACTTTTATCGTTTTAGAGAAGCCAATCGTGCTGCAAATATTTTTTACTCTAGAAATATAATTTGTATGTTTGTACTAGTAATAAATTTGAAATGCTGTTAAAGTTGAAACTCCAATTCCTCAGTCCCTTTAATGTCCAAACAGTATTTCTGTTTTGCTGCGAGAAGCCTAGTAGAGCACCGGGCAGTCTGACCAAAAGGAATAGATATAACCCCATACCTAGCAATAAAAGACCATTCAATGATCAAACTCAAGTCCAGCCCACTGCACAGTGCAGACCCTTTATTATGTTACAAATTTTTCGGTGTCTACGGTGATAGATAGGCATATGACCTCTGTAAGGAAGTCATCATATCATGCTCCCAAAAACACATACTCTTAACGGAGCATTCTCTACTGTCTACCAGAGTACCTTGAAAGACCCTTCAAAAAGATCCAAACTCAATACAATACTTCCTGAATTTATGGATCCACGTCTCAAACTAAAATCACTGAATTTTGAGATATGGAAGTATGCAAGATTTGCTCAGTAATTGGGAGCCACCCTGTATAATGCAAAGATCGTAATCTAAACAAGAAATCTGCTCTCTACAAGCATGCCTAAAAAGCCGTTGAATGCTTAAACATTGCAATCTTTACATGAATATGTAAAGCAAACAGAACAATGCATAGCAAACATCAAGATTCTATATTACACATATATACACAGTAATCCTTAATCAAGAACAAGCTCATCACGACAGCTAATGAAATTTTGGTGAAATAATTACTGACAAACCCCTACCTGACTAGAAACTAATATGTACTATACAAACCAAAAATTTAATGATGGCATACTTGATTGAAAAGATTTACGATGAAAAGAATACCTGATCTACATGATGGACATGGATTTTCTAACGCAAATGGCCTAGCTCTGAAAATACAAAACAAAGAATAAAGCAGTAGCAAATGTTGTCTCACTTTTTCTTCTTGCCTGCAGCCCCTTCACGTTGAGTACGGAAATGACTTAGAAGCTGCTGAGCCTGCAAATCCATAAACAAAACCTTGCATTATACTTTCAACGATCCATGTAACTCAATGAGAACTAAAATTCCTAGTAAGCACTTAAAAGTTTCAAATAGCTACTATTTAAAAACATCAATGCCAAGCTCTTTCTTTCAAGTGACTTAGTGACACAGGAAAGACAATACTTCCTCCGTTTTATATTTCGATGCATCACTTTCTTTATATGGAAGTTCAATTTAGATGCATCACTTTCTCTTTTAGTCAATAAATACTCTCTCTCTCTCTCTCTCTCTCTCTCTCTCTCTCATATCACATGGACCCTCTTTATTTTTTCTCTCTATCTCTCTCTACTCCAAAAATTGCCTAGGAGTCCGCAATTTAAAAGTGATGCATCTAATAAAAAACGGAGGAAAGTTAGAATACATGGCACTTACAATATCGATACAGCAATGTTGCAAAATTCGACTTATCTGCGACATTTAAGTTCAAAATCTACCACCCAAAAAAAAAAAGAAAAAAAAGGAAGAAGAAAGAAAGAAAGACAGCGGCAGCAAAAATATGAGAAAGAAGTTACGAAAGAGAAGAATATCACTTACTTTCTCCTTAGCTCTAGGGGTTCCCGACTGAGATAGAGCAACAAGTGGAGGAACAGCACCTTCTTGGAGTACCAAGTTGCAAAACTTGGGACTATTGAGACACAATTGCAACAGCACAGAAGCAGCATTTTCCTTTCCTCTTTGTGATCCTGACTCAACAATCTCAACAATCAATGGTATACCACCTTCCTTAGCAATTGCCATACGCCCTTCTGAGATTGTGGATAGATTTGCGAGAAGGGCTACAGATTTGTCAACCATTCCTGTGGGAGGGTCTAAAAGCTCAATAAGATGCTTCACTGCTCCAGCTTGAACTATTCGAGCTTTATTTTCATGACAGATGGAGAGATTAAACAGGGCAGTTGCAGCATCCTTTTTCCCTCTGACGGTCCCCCTAGCAAGAAGATCGACCAGCACTTTGCTTGCTCCTGAGCGCCCAATCTTTGACTTATAATCTTCAAGAAGAGAGAGACTAAAAAGAGCTGCAGCTGAGTTTTCTTTAGCTGTATCAGTTCCTGTCTTAAGAACATGTATCAATGGTTTAATTACTCCTGCTTCTGCAATCCTTGCTTTGATTTCTTCATTAAGTGAAAGGTTTAGAAGGGCAGTCACAGCATGCTCTTGGGTTATCTTTACATCAGATTGTAAAAGTGAGATTAAAGGGCCAATGGCCCCACACTTCCCAGCAATGATGCGATTATTCATGTTGTGCTTAGCAAGAAGTCGTAGCTCGGCTGCAGCTGCAGTTTGCAGTGCATTGGATGGACTTTTTAGTTTTTCGACCAATTCATCAACATGGGATGGTGTAGTTGTTTCATCATGTCCTGAGTCAGAGAATGAAAGTGAGTTAACTCTGGAATAGTTATTGCTCCCATTCTCAGAACTCGTTTTTGCACTTTGAGATCCTCTCCCTGATAAAGAATTACATGTAGAACGTTCTGACATGATCTCGCCTACATTTTCATGCCTGTCAGATATCCTTGATATTTCAGTTGTTGATGAAGGCATGTAATCACAGCTGGAAACAGCACTTGTTGCAGAGTGGGTCCTACTATGAGCATATGAGTGTTCAGGGGAACTGTTGTTGAACTTCTTGGCTTCCAAACCTTGGCACATGCTGGAGCTCACCTCATCAGATACAGAAGGATCATCGATATTTAGCCTTCCAACTGCATCTCCAATCTCTAAGGAGGACCTAGACATAGAGTCACTGCTATGAACTGAGCAACGGAAACTATCAGTACGGATTACATCTTGAGCACTGGTGCTGTCATCGGCATTAGTGCTGTCAGAGCTAATTGGAGGCTTCAGATTATTTTCCTGAAACCAAGTTGCTATCAGTGCCTTGACAGTGTAATTTGGTATGATATTCGTGTGCGAAAGATATTGGCGGGTTTTGGGGCAAGTGTTTAGCCCATGATCAAGCCATATTTGGATGGACGACCTCTCAAATGTTTGTCCAGAAGCTACAATGACTGGATCTAACATAAAATCTAATGACAAAGGGCAGCGGAAGTATGAAGGGATAGGAATGCCATTCATTGTTCCAAAGCATCCGTTTGTTAGCATATAATCACGAATAAGAGCCAGGAGATCCACAATTTGGTTAATCTGATCCACTTT
Source organism: Chenopodium quinoa (assembly GCF_001683475.1). Classification (NCBI taxonomy): domain Eukaryota; kingdom Viridiplantae; phylum Streptophyta; class Magnoliopsida; order Caryophyllales; family Amaranthaceae; genus Chenopodium; species Chenopodium quinoa. The sequence goes on along the minus strand of NW_018743212.1, from coordinate 1,813,098 downwards.
TTCTGTGCACTTGTTCGCATGAACTTTCACCCTTTCCTTTTCAACAGCAATACTCTCTTTAAGTAATTCCTGATTTGATGCTAGGCTCAGAGACTCCGCGATTTCTGCCAAGTGTTCACTGCAAGAAATCAGGCTGTCGTTTTTTATTTTTAGAGCTTGTTCAATGTGTACTGAGATCCGCTCCGGCTGCCAGCTTTGAAGCTCCTGGACACAATGCTAAAATGTCCTACAGAAGTTAGAGACTAGCCAAGAGCTTGAAAGTAGAATTAAATAATAAGATAAAGGGTTATCTCAAGCTACCATTATCTCGGTACATACTTGCACACCAGCAAAACTAGATGAAGACGATGATGTCCGTAATAACCTACATAATATACCACATATCTCAAGGGAAGAACTCCTGATTCTTTTCAGCAATTGCTCACTTTGTGAAACCTGACAGTTAAAATTGATTATAATAAGATATTAAGGTATATTCAAAAGATGAAGAATGTCAACATCTAGCACAGAATACAAATATACACCCCAGAGACAAAAAGATTGCAGAAAAAACTAGAGCAGCATAAAAGGACAGAGAGCACACCCTTTATAACGAAGAAGACTAACCGATTACAAAATACAGTAGCCCACAAACAACAGAAATTTGCAGTTTATAGCAAATAGTTCAAGTACATAAAAAAGGATATGTGACGAGAAACAAGTAACAAAAGCCTATATTCTGGAGAAATGAACCTAACAATGGAAGTAACTACAGTCTAAACCATTACCATTTGGTAAACCACTACAACACCTATTGCAAAGGTACCAGCACCTTCAGCATATCTTAAGATTCTTAACTATGGTGCACTGAAACTCTATAGATGGTCACATTTAATGGAAACTCCCGAAACTTGAAGAAGCTCAGGGGAACCTCTTCCTTTATATACCAGTAACATATTCCTTCCTATGGATGTTGAAAGTCCAAAAAATGATTTCTTTGTAATACCCATGTCAAAAAAAAATAAAAAAAAAATAAATAAATAATGCAAACTAACAATTACTAGTAAGTAATATTGTTCATAAAACACAAAACTTTATATTTCTAAGCAAGATAATTGATCTATGGATTAAGGTTTCGTGTTTTTACTAATTTTCAATGGAAACTGTATCTTCAGGTTTCTTAGTTGGGGAAGGGGGGGGGTATTTCTAAGCAAGATGATTGATTTATGGTTAAGGTTTCATGTTTTTCTAATTTTCAATGAAAACTGCATCTTCATGTCTCGTTTTTTTTTTTTTTTTTTTTTTTGGGGGGGGGGGGTAAGGAGCAGAAGGAATTCATCCACTCACAGTCAAAAGTTTGCTCATTTTCAGCGACCATCGTTCCATAAATTCTCTTGCAGAATTGATGTAAGCATCCAAATCTTCACACTCCTTCCATAAATTTCCTTCTGAAGCTATCTTGTCATCATCATTAATTTCATCAAGGACAGGTTTCAAATGTTTCAGCATAATAGCCAAACTCTCAAAATCATTTTGAGTAGGCATAGCCTTTGATGTCTGACATGACATTAAATGAATGAATCGAGAAATACTGTTGTTCAGACATCTCATATATGTAGTCTCCATTTCACCTGCATAAATACAACAAATGATATGGTAAGAATACTTAATAGCCAATTAAAAGTACCAGTGACCATATATTTATGAACAGAAATCTAATTCTCAACCTTACAAGAATCACAACATGATTAAGATAAAGGGGTTACTAGACATACTGATGTGCTAATAATTCATAAGCTAAAGACATCTTTCAACAGAGTAGATCTCTTCATTTCCCTATGTTTTAAAAAAAAAAAAAAGACGGGCACTTGCCCTACAAGTCAGTTTGGAAAGCGTTCTATCTGATGCAGAAAGCTCCAAGCTAAAAAAGAACATACAAAGGAGAGGCTCAATCTAATAAAGATAGGAACATAAACTTTGACACCAATGACAAACAGACTAGATTCAGCAGAGAATCAAGTTTCTTAAGTTCAGCAGGAAGAAAGGAGACAGAATTTCATATTGCTTCTGTACTGTGAGGCCCCATGGAACTTCCATGTCCAAAAGATAGATCATAGAAAACTCCTACAGACATCAATCTAACCCAACATACATGCCATCTCAATACAGAAGAATAAAATTTACATCTAAAGCAAGCTTAATCAGACCAAGTTCCTAAGCTTCAAGCACTTAATCATAACAGCCTTCAACTAATAATTAAAAGTTTTCCTTCTCGTCAATTTGACATATATGAACCACACATATCTCAGCGCGATAGATACAAAAGAATGAGAAAACCATAAAAGCAAAAAAAAAGAAAAAAAAAACAGAAATTGTAACCCCAAATCTCTTATTGAAGTCAAGTTTTAGTCTGCAAGGCAATCATGTAAAACTAGTCTATGACAACTTTTCCTGTAGCCCCTGCTTATGTCCCTTGAGTTAGTGTGGGGTAATGGCGTAAAAGGTTAGAACATGCGCTTTAATAGATGTAGATGACCTTACAATTAAAAAGCTAAATTATGTTTTGCACCTTTATGACCAGAAAGTTCACTGTATTCTTGTACGAATCCATAAAGTTCAGTAACAATAATTATCCTAAACATGGTTATATAAGGCATTCAGACACTTTAAATAGAAGAAAGGCGATACGAATCTCAGAAACAGCTGGCTCCAAGCCTTGAAGCCACTCCCATCCCATAACTACTGTACATTGTTCCCAACTCACACTAGTATAGACTGTAAATAACAAATCAATTTCAAATATCCATTGGGAGATGTATAGAATAATGAAGGTTCGGGTTCAACAGCCCACCCCTCCCTCCTTTAGGGTCAATCAGCAACAATAGTATTAAAACTAAGAATAAAAGAGAAGTGTCATTAGGCCCCTAATTAGATAAACCACATATTTTGTGCATATTAAAAGATTCATTAAAAAAAAAGGCAATAAGACAAATTGGTGGTCAAGTCTCAAATAATTCAGCATTTTTACTAAACTGATGTGTAACATCTTACCTACATCAATTCGAAAAGCACAAGCCTCGATCAAAATGTAACCAACAACTCATCCATCCAGGATTAAACATTTATACAATGTAGTACAACTAAAATCAAATCTACATTCTACTTTATAGCCAAAACAAGCAACGCGATTCGCTCAAACAGAAAGGTAAGCCCTTTCCCAAATAGATAATGATTACAATAGCCCGAAACTAACGGTCCAATTCATCAAAAACACCTGTTACTAACCTTTAACATCTAAGAACTCAGCTAGGTTCAGAAAAAGAGTTCTTTCTTCACTTGAGATAACAAAATCAGATGATTTAAGAGCATTTCTCATCAAATAAGACTTCATAATCCAAAATTCCTCTCAAACAACACAAAAAAAGCTACATAATTATGAATAAATTGACACCAAATACATGCAACACCTGATTTCATAGCACAAACATCATCAAGTTTCAATCTTTTTGAGATTCCCAGCTGTAAAACACCAAGAACAACAAAACCCATTTAAATTCTAATCTAAACAAATTTTAGTTACAACATTCTTAACAACCCAAATTATATCAATGGCAAAATACCCATTAATAATTACAATATTGCAATCCTAAAATCATGAAATTATTTACAAAAAAAAAAAAATTGAACAAAATATAAAAACCCAGAAAAAAATTGGCAGGAAAAAAAAAAGGGGGGAAGGTCAAATGCAAGAAATGGTTGTACCTGATGCAGGGGAAGCTAGTAGGTGAAGGCATTAACAGACCCAGAAATGGTAAGTTCTGTTAGCATGAAATAACAAAATTTGTTGAGTCTGAAATTATATATAAAATAAAATTTATATATTTAGCAATTTTCCCTAAAAAATTTCCTATTTCTGGAAAACCCTCACATATGTACCTTGTTTACAACGCTTTCATGGTAATCAGAAAATTGTTAAGAGGGTGAGTGTACTTTTGTGTTTTTTGATTAAAGAAGTTGGAGGAAGACCTTTTTTCTTTTGTTTTTCTGTTTTAGGGCAAATATACAGATTGGCCCACATTGTATTGGACATGACAAATGAGTGAATATTTTTTTATACTTTATCTGTTTTTCAATAGATGTATTGCACTTATTACGTTACCACAAACCTATTCTTTTGAGCTTCTGATAGAGTAGAGTAGAGCAGATTTCAAAATTATTATTATTATTATTATTATTATTATCGCATTATTATCATTAATTATTTATTATTATTATTATTGTCGCATTATTATCATTAATTATTATTATTATCGCATTATTATCATTAACTATTTATTATTATTATTATTATCGCATTATTATTATTATTACTATTATTATTTTAAATATTATTATTATTTATGATATTATTATTATTACTATTATTATTATTATTTGATTTTTTAAAGATTTTTTTTACTCTTTCTATAACATTAAAAAATGTGTTAAATAATATAAATATTAATTATTATCATTAAATATTAGTTATTATTATCGATTAATATTATATATTAGTTATTTTTATTATTATAATTATTATTATTATTATTATCTCAAAAACAGACAGAGTTATACAACCTACAATAAATTAGTGGGAAGCCAAGATACAATCTGGACCCCCACTCCTCTAGCTATAGCAAACCCTACCCTAGTGAAGATATAAGCTGCAGCACGAGCCCCAATGTCTTGCATCGTCGAGAATCTCTGAACCCACTTCAACAACGCAACAATCTCCTTCTCTAATTCCCCAAGCAAAGAAAAGGAGAAGGGAATGAAACCATAACCAATCAGCCGACAGCTAGCTTCATACTTCACCCGCTTCCAATGAGCCGCATCAGCCACAACCCGCCCAGGGACAAAGTCAAATAGCCTTATTTGTGTCAAAGGAGAAGACCCTGTTAAGTCCACACAAACATCGCGACCACGATCTCAGGAATAAAGTAACACATCAGCAGGTGTAAGGGCCCCGTCATTCCCTTCAGACAACCCTATGTCAACCTCCTTTCTTGCCGAAATCCCAAATCTGTAGCAGATATCAACAAGGGTATCCCAGACAACATTATGCCGATGTTTTATACCCACAATACCAGCACACGACACCGCGTGATCACCGAAAATATCCCCAGTAAAAACCCGAGAACAAGCAGAGCACGGCGTCGAGATAAAGAACAATGGAACACCCATCCTGTAGCACAACACACATTGGTAGGTCTTTGGATTCATCGTCTGACCCAACCCAGAAATAGGGACTGCCCGAAGCCAAGCAGAGGTGTGATCTCCCTGCTGCGATTTCCACAATGCTGATTGCCGAGGAGACAAAGAATAGGCGGATTCTGCAGAAGCAGTAACCTTCGTGAAATATATATCTACCAATTTCTTCATGAGTTGATTATTATTATTATTATTATCTATAAATATTAGTTATTATTATTAAATGTTAATAATAATTATTATTATTTATTAATAATAATTATTAATATTATTTTTAAGCAGAACAGGGTAGAGCAGAGCAGATTTCAGTAGAGCATGTTAGAGCAGAGTAGAATAGCTCAAAAGAACAGGGCCTACTTCCATTTCAAAACAAATGCATCAATTTGATGTTTGTACTATTTTACATGCATTTACTCCGTATCACTTGAATCAATATTTGTTATTTGATCATTTTAATGATTATTTATGAACAATAAGTTTTTATAGATACAATTTATACTTATTGATAATTACAAATATAAATGATCAAATTTTTACATTGCCAAATGTTATAGTTAGAGTGGTAATTTGTTTTGAAAAATAAAATTACCCTGTTTTAAGTTACTAGATGGCAATCTTATAAGAGAAAGAAATGCACCTAATTCCATGTGTATCTTAATTTTTAGGGAAAAAAACTGATTAAATTATATAAGTATTAATATATTTGTCCACAATAATGTTTAAACTACATTTTATTCTCCCTTCAAAAAAAAAAAAAAATACATTTTATTCTTTGGCCTATACCATATGTATACAAACAACTTTAGATAGTTGAATTGGAATTCATTCCCCTAACAATAAAAAACGACAGATAAAATTTCATCAATTCTAAGTATGTTTTTAATTAATATAAGAGGAAACATAACTATATGATTAACTAGGTTAGCAATAGCCAATTATAAGGCTTTATTAGCAAGTGATATTATTATTATCTCATCCACAAAATTGTCACCATATTATCCAGTTGTCTTCCCTTTATTTGGTCAAATGCTTAATAATTCCGCTTATTTTTCATTTACAGATAATTAGAAGTAGTTGTCTTTCACATAATTATTGCCTAGACCTTTTTTTGTAAAAAAATTAATAAATAAACAAATAAATAAAAATTATTCCCTTAACTTTTTTGCTAATAAATTGCTACAAGACAAAATATATGCATCCTTTGGAATTTAAATTAATAAAAAAAAACAAATAAATAAAAATTATTCCCTTAACCTTTTTGCTAATAAAATGCTACAAGGCAAAATATATGCATCCTTTGGAATGACGTTCCACTCTTGATATGACTCCATATATAAGAGTAGTATGCTACTAAATTAATCAGAAATATTCAAAATTTGTGCCTGAAATATTTTGTTGTATTCCCTTTATATTTACAACTAAAATATCATTTAAAGAAGAATATGCACACATAAATAATAAATATCGGATAATAAAACGAATATATCTTTACTAGACTAGAAACTCATAACTAAAAAAGTGAAAAGGTATATTGTCTTTTAAATAAGTAGTAATTTTGCCAAAGTCAATCTATCATTTGATGATATTTGAAAGTTGATGGTAAAAGTTTAGGCAAGACTATCATTAAACAAAGGTTGTATAATAGTCAACCTCCTCACCATTTAACAATCTAACATAGGTTAAATATGTCGATATTTGTTTCATTGTTTGGTTGTTGATTTCGAATTTAAAAGTAGATAATATAATATCACCAAGTTAAATGAGGTTGTACGTTTATATTCGTAATGAGTCTATGACAGGCTTGCAATGATTTTTGGCTTCAAAATATTAAGATCCCATTTTCATATAATAATCAAAGTGGGTTCAAGGTTGGAGCTTGGTAAGCATGTAGGTACCACATACATTTCTGTATGTATGTCCAAAACTTTTTTTTTTTTTTTTAACACTAATAATATAATAAAATAAAGATTGAATCATATTTAACATTTGTTATGGACTACTTATGGCTATAGTGAAAATTTGCACACCACAAAGATGAAATTGGTTTGATAGTATATGAATAAATCATTATTGCTTTTTATAAGTACAATAATTGAAATCCACTACTAAACCAAACCCTTGGAAAATGAAAGTAGTGCTATATATTTTAAAAACAATTATCTCTACAGTTGAACAATCACTTACAATTAATTTAATCTAACATGATTAGTTGAGTTAGTTGTGCCTTGACTTCTTATTACACAATGGTATGTAACTCCATATATAATTTATTATTTCACCCCTCTACTGTTTTAGTTAGAGCATTAAGTTTATCTCGAAATAGGTAATATAATTAAGGGTAATGCTATATGTAGCCTTTAGGGCTGCGTATAAAAATACACTCTTGAAAATTGTATAAAATTAAGAATTTTTGACAAAAACACGCGTAAATCAGTGTAATTAGTGTATTCTTGTCATGATTTTCTAAATTAAAATAATTTTCTAGAGTATATTTAATGCTTATATATAGTCTTAAGGGCTATGTATAACATTTTCCTATAATTAATTGAACTATAAATATTCGTTTAATACATGATCATTGTTAAACATCACTTCCAAATTTTCCAATTGTATAAAAGTAAATTTTTATAATATGGAGTATTATATTTGATTTAGGTATGCATGGGAGTGTGAGTGACTAAATTGATTGTATACAATTATACAAATGGACTTATACACATATCTACAAATATTTTTATTTATTTATCCTACTTCGACTGTTTTTACGACTTAAAAATTTTGAGTACACGCGAGTAAAAATGAAGGGCATTTTCTTTTTTTTTGACGGGGAAATGAAGGGCATTTTCAACCACATCTTTGTATGTAAGACTAAGTCCATGCCTCCATGGTACTGCCTAGCACTTCCCGGTTCCACTCTAGTAAGTAGTGGATATCGTAAAATCACAAAGATTAAGGGGATCAAATAGAGATGGGGCCCATGATAAATATTGACTGCCGTTTACGCCATCCTGCCTCCAAAAGGGGAGCTCCAATTAATGAAAGGGGTGCACACCCCATGTGGACTTTCTTGGAGAAAAGATTACTGTCCTACTCAACATTTTGATCTTCTATTCAATTTTACTTGTATAATATAAAGTAGATCTTTTGTGTATATATACAAGAATTGTATTTTAAGATAAAGACAAATAATGATATATGTAGTATATACGAAGCATATTGTTTATCGTAGCTATGTGCTCATTCATAGGAAAGATTTGTATGGAGTATTTCAAAAGCATCAATATGCAAGATTAAATCCCATTAGCTGCACTTTGAAATGAGGATTTACATATCTTTTTCATTCACTGTCAAAGGTTCATCCAATTAGCTCAAGACAAGTGAGAACATAGGAGATAGAGGGATGGTTAGTCCCTCCATTTCCCAAGTGGTTGGGGGATTGATCCTCACCCCCCCTCCTGTGATAGGGTGAGGGGACTCCCCCATATCTTACTTTTTGAAAAAAAAAAAAAAGCTAGTGACATATTTTGATATGTTGATTTTTTTTCCTTATCTACACAAAAATATGTATATAATGTCACACATAACTTTTATAAGCAAAGCTTGTGTGATGCATGTTATGAAGGCAAACTAATCGTTGTCGGATGCATGTTGTGTCCCTGTGAAGAAAATTGTTTCTCGTTGACAAATTGGTGGAAATATAAGTAGCATATGAAGTTTATGAGATATTTCTCCTATTTATTCATGATTTATGATAAAACCTCACTTGACTTGTATGTGGGTAGACTCTCTTCTTGTAAGCTTTGACTAAGGCTCGACAACTATGATATAAACTATGTGACTAACGTAATTGATTATTGCAGTCAAAATTATAGGCATTGCAAAGATAATAGTTCAGAGGGATAATTCGTATGTGCGTAAATTTATTATTTCAAAATTAGTACTTGAACTTGTATATTCTATTTTTAAGGTTAACAAATCACTTTGTGCTTCATTACCATATCATTCATTGAAAAATGACACTGTTTTCAACATATTCCATATGGGCTTGTAGAGTTGTAGTTGATGAAAAGCCCAATGTTCACTAGCCCAACACACACATATTAACATGTAAAATTTGGGCCTTTTTTTCAGACAACATTCAATTAAAGTTGCACCAAAAAAAAAAAAAAAAAAAAATCAATTAACTCTTCTTTCTCCTGAAAATTGAAAATGGCTTAAAACACAATTTGATTTTTCTACCGTTGCGTTGATTTTGGTTGCTGCTCTTTCTCTCTCCTCTGACCCGCGTTTTTGAGCAGCTGGGTTCGTTGTATCTCGAGATTTCAGCTCTGTTGATTTGATATTACAAACGTAAGTTATTCTGAATTGTTACTTTTTTTTATTTTATTTTTATTTTTTTAATTAGCTGGTGTGAAATTGATTGGGGTTTGGATTTTGGATTCATGGAAGTTGAATTAGTAAATTTTTGCTTGATTGATGTAGCAAATTCATCGTTATTTCTTATCTTAGGTCTATTTTGTTGATTGATTTATAAGATTGAGAATTTGTTAATTGAATTGGGTTTTGGGTTTAGGGTTCTAATTTCTAATATAATTTTGATATGGGGATTACTTGATTTGTTTATTGAATTGGGTTTCCCACTAATCGAATTGGGGATTACACCAAGTTGATTCGTTTATCGAATTATAGTATATTTGTTAAGTTGTTTGGGGACTTTCCTTTGTCTCACTAATTAATTGAGGTGCCATTGATTTAAGCTTGAATTGGCATTGCTTGGTTATGGTATTAGCCTACTATATCTTCATCCTTTCTCTGCTACGGAGTATTAATGATAAAAAATAGAAATTCGTTGTTTTCGTGGGTCAGCATTAGGATTATTCTTCATACAGAGATACTTAGCTCATAACTAAAAGCTTACCACATGGGTCTTTTGGGAACCTTGACTTATAACTGTGCATTTCCAGAATGTTGTATATCAATATCACCTTTTTGAAGATTGAAATTCACATAAATGTTTTACTTCATCTTAATTAAGCTAATGCATTTGAAGATTAACTAATAATCCTTATATAAATTTGGGCTCTCTTTGGTTGGGTCTTGGGAGAAATACAGTGAAAATTTTCATTCTAGTGTTGATTGTTTATTTAACTGTCGGTATAGAGATAGACTGTATAGTCCATTTAGGGTTCTCCCGAGGTGGATGATTGAACTATTGGTTATGTGCACTGAAATTGTGAAAGATTAAAACAAGCGATCTTGTTGCTATATTTAGTTAGTCAGATTCTTAAGCAAGAAGATTTTAATGAATTTTGTTGACCCTACTTTGATATTTGATTCTCCTTAATTGCAATTGTGTTGCAGGCTTTGGTTTATAATATAACCCTTTAATGTCAGAACAAAACCATGACAATGGACCTTTTCTCCCTGGGTCCAGTGGCCGCCCTCCTGCCCTTGCTCAGGGAAGGGCCTGGAAGGGGGTTTTGGAGAATTCGAACCAGGAGGAGAAATGGGTGGAGAGGGATTTTCTACAGTTGAGCAACAGTGATGGTGGTACTTCAAAACGAGAAGCTCAGGAGGATGTGAAGAGAGAGGGAGATGGCTGGAAGAAGCCTAAGCTTGAGACACAGACACTTGACCTGTCTCTAGCTCTGCCTGATGTTTCTCTTTCGCTCTCTGTATCAAATGCCGCACCACCAATTTGTGATGCTGTTGTGCGTCCTACGCCATGTAGGAGTGTGCAGTCTTTGGCACTTTCAAATAATAATAACAATAGTAATAATAATAATAACAATAACAATAACAATCATAATACTCAAGTAACATGCTCTGATGATTTTACAGCTGCTTCGTTATCGTACTCTTACTCTCACCCATTTTCACATAACCCTAGTTGCTCGTTAACTCAGAATTCTACTGAATATTATGAGAATTCGGTTGGTAGTCGTAGGAGGGATTGGAATTGTGGTGAAGGAACCAATGGATCTGTTCATAGTCGTTTTAAGCCAATTGGAGATGGGGTCTCTTTATCAAATCATGGTAGTGGTGTAGCTTATACTTTGTTGAACAGATCCCGTACTTTAAATAGGGATCCAGGTAACAGTCTGTATAGGGCGGCTGCCTCAGATACTAGTTCTTTTTTCCCCTCAGAATTGCCTGCCAAGCCAAGAACTGATTTGTGCTCCGTTGACTCCATGAGTAAATCAATGGACCAGGGGCTGAATAATTTGGAGGATATGAGAGGACACAAGCTTTCCAGAGGAGAAAGGATTGTTCGTGATGTCATTACGGAACATACCACTGTTATGTCACAATTATCTCGTGAGCTTCCTGCTGAAGCTATTGAATCAGCTAAGGAGTACTTGAACTGTCTAATGGCATCACCTGAGAAAAAAGATGAGTTAGTTTATCTGCAAAATTTGCTCGAAAAAAGGTCAGACCTTACAATGGAGACTCTTTCTAAGTCTGACAAGCTACAATTGGAGATTCTGGTTGCAGTAAAATTTGGGCTTAATGAATTTGTTTCAGGGAAAGCACGTCTCCCAACCAGTGAATTGGCTGAAATTTTCTTCTTCCAGAGATGTAGAAATATAAACTGTAAATCCTCGCTGCCTGTGGATGACTGTGACTGTAAGATTTGCTCGACAAAGAAGGGATTTTGCAGCCAGTGTATGTGTTCTGTTTGTCATAACTATGATTGTGCCAACAATACCTGTAGTTGGGTTGGATGCGACGCTTGCTCTCATTGGTGTCATGCTGCCTGTGGTGCTGAGAATAATCTAATAAGACCTGGCCCTAGCTTGAAGGGGTCCTCTGGCAAAACTGAGATGCAGTTCTATTGTCTTGGATGTGGTCATGCTTCAGAAATGTTTGGATTTGTCAAAGATGTGTTTATCTTTTGTGCAAAAGATTGGGGTATACAAACACTGATTAAGGAGCTTGATTGTGTTAGAAGAATCTTTAAAGGAAGTGAGGATCTAAAAGGCAAAGAGCTATATCTTAAAGCTGCTGAATTGCTCACAAGGCTTGAAAGAAGGGCTATATCTCCGTCAGATGCCTGTCAAGTCATTATTCACTTCTTCACTACCAAGTCTGGTACAAGTCCTAACAAATTTCTGTTTATATACTAATTTGTTTTGTTTTGTTTACCCTTTGTTTTCATCAATGTCTTCTGCTTGTCCCATTCTCAATTTGTATTTAAGATGGCATACTTGTTAGTCTCCTGCCTACCAAGTGCTAGGAATAGTTATTTGTGCTATTTTACTTACTTAAATAGCTTAAAGTTATTTTCCACTGGCATGTGAGCAATGTTTTGGATATGGAAATCCTTTGGTCTCTATTAATTGGTTTGTGTATGTGTATAATTAGAAGAGAAATTCATCACTAAATAAGTAAATAGGATGGTTTGTCGCCGGTAAGCAAAGCACTTTGCACTATTACATGGCATAGGGCTACAAAACTGACAGAACAACCTATGTAGAGTGTAGACATCATTATATGGACTGGTTTTGGTTTTTGGGCTGGAAATCCTATCTATATGCCAATATGGTTGGAAACTTCTAAAGTATGGTTAGTAGGATGTATGAGACCACTGTAGTCTGTGTTGGGGTGTATGTACAAGGGACTACCGATTTCATGTTCGTTGGTAAGAAGATAATCCATTTTGAGAAAGTAATGTAGTCATAAGAGAGAAAGATGACTATCATTGCCAAGCAAGTTGGTGAAAAGTGTGTTTTATATTGGGAGAGGGTTCCATTAGTCGTACACAATTTGTGAAATGCGGATGATCTTCTTAGGTTTTCTTTTTTAATTTATTTATTTTATTTAATTAAATCTTTTTATAAGATTTTTCATGGGATTTTATGGATATAGTTAATCGACCTTCTGATTATAATACTGTTATTTTGTGTTCAGTACTATTCTTTGCCAACATTGATGATATCTGACTTCTGCTAAATGTTATATTATAACATAGGGCTTGTATGATAATTGATGTACAAAAGTTTATTGACTTGTTGGCAATTATGAACAAAAGATTGCCAGCATACTTTGTCTGATGGGTGTCTCTTGGCCCTGTACCACTAGCTAAAAGATTGAATTCATCATAACGTCTGTGCTTGACAGAGGCAACATTGTTTGCTGATTGAAACTAATATGAAACTTGTCTATATATTGATTATGAAACTTGTCTATATGTTGATTATGAAACTTGTCTACTCGTTGATAATTTTTGTCCAACTGGTTACTTAAATGCTCATGGATTTCTTTTGTCACAGACAAGGACGACGCAGCAGATTTTGCTGCTACTGGTGTTGGGGCAAACGAACTTACAGCTAGTCAAGGGCGTCGTCTAGATGACGTGTTCCCTTCTTCATCGGCCTATTTGGCTCAAAAGTCTAGCTTCATTAACTGTGCTACCATGCTGCAAGGTTTGCGTTCTTATGATTTCCATCAAAGCAGTCCCAAGCCGAATTTATCCAGTGAGCGACAACTGGCTATCGAGTTGTCTGGGAAATTGTCGAACAAAGATGGATTTGACAGCTTGGAAAGTATCATCCGCTTGAAGGAAACAGAAGCCAGGATGTTCCAGAATCGAGCAGATGAAGCAAGAAAAGAGGTGAATACATATCGTCAATTGGTAGAGACAAAAACCGAGAAGCTGGATGTAGAGTATAGTGAGAAGCTTTCAAAGTTGTGCTTGCAAGAGGCTGAAGAAAGGAGAAGAAAGAGATTAGAGGAGCTAAGAATTCTTGAGAATACACACTCTGATTACTACAAGATGAAGATTCGAATGCAAGCTGAAATTAGCGTTTTAGTTGAAAGAATGGAGGCCACAAAGCAGCTGTGGGTCTAATAATCTTATAATCTATTTCTATGGCGCTTTCTTGACACATTTAAGTAATGGCGATGGTTGCATTTAAGGGTGATAACTCTGATTAGCAATTTTTTTCTTTATTTATTGTTAGTGAAGACAGTCATTTGTTTCTCGACTGTTTCGAAGTGAACGATTAACCAGTTGAAGTGTGATTGGGAAAGGTGAAGAGACAAGTGAATGCTATTTCAAATATACTTGTATATGTGCTCTGTATTATGTAGTGTTGAGTTGTTGATCATTGTTAGCAGTTCACTAAATAGATGTTCTTAGATTTGGACCATCTGGTGTTTAGAAACATAACTACTGAAGATTACTTGTAATGTTTTTCTTTTATGGTTTCTAAGTTTAATTACTAGTACTATATTAATAATTATATGACCCTTGCAAGTAAAGAATCTGTCATAAGTTTAATCACTAGTACTAGTATTAATATATGACCCTTGCAAGTTTTATCTGTCATAAAAATCATTGCTGTTTCTGGTATGTAACCTCAACCACAGGCATAAAATGTAGCCAAGCATTAACAGCAACTTTGTAATCAAGAATTTGCTGAATTATAAGCAATATAACAATTTCACCAAGCTGTTATGAACATAATTCATTTTATTTAGCATTATATACTCTTGCATTCCTAACTGTAATATACGTAGTACTTGTATGTATTACAACCTCTAGATTGGAAGGTACAATATTTACCACTAGATCAAGCTTAGCTTGATATGTAATTGTGATGAACGATGATGATTTTATATATGGTATTGAGAGAGCCACAAAGACCATATGTAGATGAGTTAAAAGGTAGAGATAAATTTATGCACATACGAATTATCCCTTTTAATTACTAATTTTGAAATGCCTATAAGATTTACTACACATCATTCGTTAATTATGTTATAATTAGAGTGACTAACGTTTCTCTTCCCTTTAAGGTGTTTCACAGTTTTACACATAATATCTTAGAGGATGACTGCAATTTATATTTTCTTACATATTTATACATTTATTAATTAATTGAAAAATGATTTCTTTTTTGGTGTTCTACCCGGTTCACCCTTTGGGCTAATCCAGATTCGGGGATCGGTTCTGAGTGGTTAAGTTCCAGTCCCCTCTCAATTGTTGTTGCGGGGATCGGACATGCGGTCCTTCCTACCAAGTACAGCCTCAATCACCACTACACCAACAACCAATTGATATTAATTGAAAAATGATGACATGTACACAAATTACTACGGAGTACTCAGTACTGTCGCTATTATTGTCAATCCTTTTCAGACAACATTAACGTTACCAAAAAAAAAAAAAGAAAAAACAAAATTAACTCTTGAAAATTGAAAATGGCCTGCGTTGATTTTGGTTACTGCTCTTTCTCTCTCCGCTGACCCGCGTTTTTGAGCAGCAGGGTTTTGTTGTATCTCGAGATTTCAGCTCTCTTGATTTCATGTCATTAACGTAAGTTATTCTGATTTAGTGATTTGTTATTTTTATTTATTTATTTATTTATTTATTTTTGATTAGATGATGTGATATTGCTTGGGGTTTGGATTTAGGATTTATGGAAGTTGAATTATTAAGTTTTTTGATTTAGTAAACTCATTGTTACTTCTTATCTTAGGTCTATCTTGTTGATTGATTTATATGATTGTGGGTTTATTTAATTGAATTGGGTTCTGGGTTTAGGGTTCTAATTTCTAATATAATTCTAGTTTGAGGATCACTTGATGTGTTTGTTGAACTAGGTTATCCATTAACGAATTGGGTATTAAATAAAGTTGATTTCTTTCAATTAGGGGTTTTACACAAAGTTGATTCATTTAACGAATTATCATAGTATATTTGTTTGTTAAGTTGATTAGGGACTTTTCTTTGTCTCACTAATTAATTGAGGTGCCATTGATTTAAGCTTGAAATGGCATTAGCCAACTATATCTTAATCCATTCTCTGCTATTAATGACAGAATATAGAAATTCGTCTTTTTCAAGGGTCAGCATTAGATTATTCTTCATATAGAGATACTTAGTTCACAACTAAAAGCCTACCACATGGGTGTTTTGGGAATCTTGACTTATTACTGTGCATTTCCAGGTTGTTGTATATCAAATTATTAGCATCACCTTTTTGGAAATTGAAGTTCGTATAAATGTTGTAGCTCATCTTGGTTAAGCTGTGAGATACCGGGTGAATGCATTTGAAGATTAACTAATAATCCTAATATAAATTTGGGCTCTCTTTGGTTGGGAATTGGGAGAAATATAGTGAAATTATTGCAGTGGATTGAAGTTCCTCTATAGTTTGCCTAAGATTTGGGTTGGGTGCTTTGCTCATTTGCATATCTTTTGACTTGTGAGTGGGGGACTGGGCGGTGAAGTATATGAGGAATTTTGTCCTTTTGATATTTCAAGAATAGCTTATATCAAGAGTTCCACCTTCTTTGATTGATCTTTTTTTCAACTATTATATATGTTATCCTCTTTAACGTCACAAATGTTACCGGTGTATGATTGGAAGGGATTTGGATGACTTCATTATATCTTTTCAATATTGACTAGTTCACCTCTTTGAATGTTATTTTCTGAGAATAAGAATGAAGTCTATCTCCAATTTCTCCATTTTGTTATTTTAGTTGGTTGACTGGCTGAGACTACGCAACATTCTTCTTTTAAAGCAAGTAATGCTTTTAAGCTTAGAGCTTCCTCTTACTTGGATTTTTATTGGTCGGCTAGATTTCCAAGCAAGGGAGTAAATGAAAATGAGGAGTACAATTGCACTTCTAAAAATGAGTAGTTAAGGGCTATGTTACTTGGACTCGGTTAAGGGAGTTAAAAAACCGATTAACCAACCTTAGTCAACCGGTCTTGGACAGGACCAACATTTTGTTTAATATTTCCTCCGTTTTTTTTGTTAACTGCACCATTTTCTTTTTAGGGGAGTTGCATATCAATTGCACCATTTTTATAATGGGTATACTTTCATAACTTTTTGTTTGTGTTTGCACACCAAATACCTATCTTACCCTTACTCATAGTGGCGAATCTTGGCCAACAATATTAGAGGGGCTGGAATTTGAATCTTTTACCTCTCATTCAAAACTAATCGCTATGTCCTAATATTTTATAGGTAAAATAAGGTTATTTATCTTCATTAACTAAGTAATCATAATAATTTCCCCAAATAGCCCTGGTGGAAGGTCCTCCTCTGCTACTCACATTTGATATTTACCTTTGTTACCTCACTTTTACTTTTTCTCCTTTGTTTGTGGTCAGATGGTTATTTATTTAATCATCTATTTTATACCTTTGTTTAATTTTGTGCTCTACTCAAATGGTGCAATTAAAAAAAACGGAGGAAGTATTATTTATAAACTCTAGGATGTTTACATTTTACTTCAATATGTTAGGAATAGTCTTTGTATTTTTTCCAGTCCTTACTCCAGTGAATAGCCCTAAGTCTCTAATAGTTTTGCATTCCTCTGTTTGGACGACGTAACTAGAAGTTTTCCCTAATTTTAGATTGATTTGATATATATCTTTCTGGTAAGAAGATTATTATAAAATACGTGTTATATGATTTCATGAATAATAGTGTACTGTTTAGGGTTCTTAATATGTTACTTGCATATCCTTCTGATTATTTGAGTAGCTTCCTAATTAAAGTGATCAAGTATATGGCAATGATATTATTTTGATGTTTAAATTTCATCTTACCATGTCTGGTGTTTTGATACCGTCACCATCATCTTCTTGACTGCTTGTGTTCTGATTGTATTAATGAGCATGGTATATAGGTGGAGTTGGGACCTTGTTTGGTTTTCTTTGTTTCTTGGTTCATGCTGCTAGATTTACTAGCAGTTTGGTGTCGAAGTTTGTGCATGTGAGGGATTGTTTAAGTGGGTGTGCGTGTGGCTATGTAAGTGCAGCAAGTTCAAAGCTACCTCAATGTTGGGGCTGCTATTGCTGTTGATGATGTCTGCAGTGTGCTGTGTGTGCTCATGAGAGTGTTGTTGATGCACAGGGGTTTGAGTGGTGTCGGTGTCCTGGAACTTAAATTCATAATGATAATCGAATTATACACTAATTCAAAAGTAGAATAATTGATAATACCTCCATTTATGCATTGATAATTTGAAATGCATGTCTTAGTTGTCTATTCAATATGATTCCCTTCATATTGTTATTGCCATAATTTATGACGTCATTAGTTATTGTTTTTATGTTTGCCTTGAAGAATCTCTTTTCTTTTAGCAATCAATTTTGTTATTGTTTTCAATTTATCACATTTATGTTTAATTTTTCCAGTGAAGTGTACTCTGAATTTTCCTTTGAAGCGGCTTGTGAGCTTTCTCTCCTCATTTCCTCAATTGAACAGCTACTGAGACTTTTTTTTTCCTTTTCTTTTGATAATCATCGAATATCAAGTTCACAATCTAATGTTTATTGTTTATTTACATGTCAATATAGAGTTTATAGTCAATTTAGGGTTCTCCCCGAGGTGGATTATTGAACTATAGGTTATATGTACTGAAATTATGAAAGATTAAAACGAGCGATCTTGTTGCTATATTTTGCTGTTCAGATCCTTAAGTAAGGTGACTTTAACATAATTCTTCGATTCTACTTTGACATTTGATTCTTCTTAATTGCTAATGTGTTGCAGGCTTTGGTTTATAATATAACCCTTTAATGTCAGAACAAAACCATGAAAATGGTCCTTTTCTCCCTGGGCCCAGTGGCTGCCCTCCTGCCCTTGCTCAGGAGGAGAATTCAAACCAGGAGGAAAAATGGGTGGAGAGGGATTTTCTACAGTTGAGCAACAGTGATGGCGGTACGTCAAAACGAGAAGCTCAGGAGGATGGCAGGAGAAAGGGAGATGGCTGGAAGAAGCCTAAGCTTGAGACACAGACACTTGACCTGTCTCTAGCTCTGCCTAATGTTTCCCTTTCACTTTCTGCATCAAATGCTGCACCACCAAATTGTGATGCTGCTGTGCGTCCTATGCCGTGTAGGAGTGTACCGTCTTTGACACTTTCAAATAATAATAACAATAACAACACCCAAGTAACATGCTCTGATGATTTTACAGCTGCTTCGTTATCATACTCTTACTCTCACCCATTTTCACATAACCCTAGCTGCTCGTTAACTCACAATTCTACTGAATATTATGAGAATTCGGTTGGTAGTTGTAGGAGGGAGACTGATCAAATTTGGAATTGTGGTGAAGGAACCAATGGTTCTGTTCATAGTCGTTTTAAGCCAATTGGAGATGGGGTCTCTTTATCAAATCATGGTAGTGGTGTAGCTTATACTTTGTTGAACAGATCCCGTACTTTAAATAGGGATCCAGGTAACAGTCTGTATAGGGCGGCTGCCTCAGATACTAGTTCTTTTTTCCCCTCAGAATTGCCTGCCAAGCCAAGAACTGATTTGTGCGCCGTTGACTCCATGAGTAAATCAATGGACCAGGGGCTGAATAATTTGGAGGATATGAGAGGACACAAGCTTTCCAGAGGAGAAAGGATTGTTCGTGATGTCATTACGGAACATACCACTGTTATGTCACAATTATCTCGTGAGCTTCCTGCTGAAGCTATTGAATCAGCTAAGGAGTACTTGAACTGTCTAATGGCATCACCTGAGAAAAAAGATGAGTTAGTTTATCTGCAAAATTTGCTCGAAAAAAGGTCAGACCTTACAATGGAGACTCTTTCTAAGTCTGATAGGCTACAATCGGAGATTCTGGTTGCAGTAAAATTTGGGCTTAATGAATTTGTTTCAGGGAAAGCACGTCTCCCAACCAGTGAATTGGCTGAAATTTTCTTCTTCCAGAGATGTAGAAATGTAAACTGTAAATCCTCGCTGCCTGTGGATGACTGTGACTGTAAGATTTGCTCGACAAAGAAGGGATTTTGCAGCCAGTGTATGTGTTCTGTTTGTTATAACTATGATTGTGCCAACAATACCTGTAGTTGGGTTGGATGCGACGCTTGCTCTCATTGGTGTCATGCTGCCTGTGGTGCTGAGAATAATTTAATAAGACCTGGCCCTAGCTTGAAGGGATCCTCCGGCAAAACTGAGATGCAGTTCTATTGTCTCGGGTGTGGTCATGCTTCCGAAATGTTTGGATTTGTCAAAGATGTGTTTATCTTTTGTGCAAAAGATTGGGGTATACAAACACTGATTAAGGAGCTTGATTGTGTTAGAAGAATCTTTAAAGGAAGTGAGGATCTAAAAGGCAAAGAGCTATATCTTAAAGCTGCTGAATTGCTCACAAGGCTTGAAAGAAGGGCGATATCTCCGTCAGATGCCTGCCATGTCATTATTCACTTCTTCAAAACCAAGTCTGGTAAAAGTCCTAACAAATTTCTGTTTAAAAACTAATTTGTTTTATTATTTTTACCCTTTGTTTTTCATCAATGTCTTCTGCTTGTCCCATTCTCAATTTGTATTTAAGATGGCGTACTTGTTAGTCTCCTGTCTACCAAGTGCTGGGAATAGTAATTTTCTATAGGCTATTTTACTTGCAGTAGATAGCTGAAAGTTATTTTCCACTGTCATGTGAGGCTGTGAGCAATGGTTTGGATATGGGATCCATTGTTTTGGATTTGGGGATTTGTGATAGAAATGGATCAATGTTTAATGTGGTCTCTGTTAATTTTTTTTTGTATGTGTAAAATAGAATAGAAAAAACAAATCACTAAAATAGGATGATTTATCGCTGGTAAGCAAAGATGGCTATCGCTGCCAAGCAATTTGATTATCTAGAGAGGCTTTAATAAGGGATGAGGAGGGTGTTTTAAACTGGGAGAGGCTCCATTAGTCTTGTTATATTAGATTTGTACAATTGTTGGCAGGAATTTAAAAACTCATTTATTTAAGAGTCGAGGTTCATCTATGTATGCACAATTTGTGAAATACTGATGGTTTTTCTATGATTTTTTTTATTTTTTTTTTATTTTTTTTTTATTTTTTTTTTGTTTTATAAGAATCTTCATGGGATTTTATGGATATAGTTTCATTGAGAGAGTAAATCAACCTTCCGATTATATCACTGTTATTTTGTGTTTAGGACCATTCTTTGCCAACGTTGATGATGTCTGACTTCTGGTAAATGTAATATTATAACTAGGGATTGAATAATTGATGTTGTATAAAAGTTTATTCTCTTCTTGGAAAAACCAACAAAACGTTGCCAGCATACTTTTTCTGATGGGTGGCTCTTGGCCCTGTACCACTAGCTAAAGGTTTGAATTCATCATAACTTCTGTGCTTGACAGAGGTTACATTGTTAACTGCTTTTGATCAAATCTATGCAAGCTAATATGAAACTTGTCTACTCGATGATTATTGTCCAACTGGTTACTTAAATGTTCATGGATTTCTTTTGTCACAGACAAGGAGGACACAGCAGATTTTGCTGCTACCGGTATTGGGGCAAACGAACTTACAGCCAGTCAAGGGCGTCGTCGAGATGATGTGGTCCCTTCTCCATCCTCCAATTTGGCTCAAAAGTCTAGCTTCATTAACTCTGCTACCATGCTGCAAGGTTTGCGTTCTTATGATTTCCATCAAAGCAGTCCCAAGCCAAATTTATCAAGTGAGCGACAACTAGCTATCGAGTGGTCTGGGAAATTGTCAAACAAGGATGGATTTGACAGCATGGAAAGTATTATCCGCTTGAAGGAAACAGAAGCCAGGATGTTCCAGAATCGAGCAGATGAAGCAAGAAAAGAGGTGGATACATATCGTCAAATGGTAGAGACAAAAACTGTGAAGCTGGATGAAGAGTATAGTGAGAAGCTTGCAAAGTTGTGCTTGCAAGAGGTTGAAGAAAGGAGAAGAAAGAGATTAGAGGAGCTAAGAATTCTTGAGAATACTCACTCTGATTACTACAAGATGAAGATTCGAATGCAAGCTGAAATTAGCAGTTTAGTTGAAAGAATGGAGGCCACAAAGCAGCTGTGGGTCTGATAATCTTATAATCTATTTCTATGGCCCTTTCTTCTGAATTGCATGTCTTCTTTTTAATTTATTTGTTGTTTGTGAAGAGTTCTTTGTTTCTCATTTGAAGTGAAAGATTAACCAGTTGAAGTGATTAGGGAAGATGAAGAGACAAGTGAATGCTATATCGAATATACTTGTATATGTACTCTGTATTATGTAATGTTGAGTTGTTCATTATTGTTAGCTGTTTACTTAATTCAACCCATAAATGTTGTTAGATTTGGACCATCTGGTGTTTAGAAAAACTACTCTTTTTCGTAAATTATTAGTAATCTATACGACCCTTCCAAGTATATAATATTCAGAAAAAACATTGCTGTTTCTGGTATGTAGCCTCAACCACAGGGCACAAACTGTAGCCAGGCATTAACAGCAACTCCGCAATCAAGAATATGCTGAATTATTATAAGGAATTTAACAATTTCACCAAGCTGTTAAGAGCATAGTAATTTAATAAAAAAAAATTCTCTAGCATTGTATGCTCTTGAATCCTAAATGCAATATACTTGTATGTACTTGTGATGATGATATATTGATCTAATCCCTTACGGACATTATGGTATTTATCAATATATCCGCGGTGTTGAGAGAATCATAAAGACAATGATGTAGACGAGATTCGATTTCAGATCTTGGATATCACCCCCTAAGACTTTAACTAATTATGTTAGTTGGTATCTACATGTTATAAATTATATATAGGACCAGCAATATTTTGTTACGTTTTATTGCATAATTTGAGATAACAAGATCACCAGGAGAGAACACCCCCCCCCCCCCCCAAAAAAAAAAAAAAATAAGAATCACCAATGATCCACTCAGTCTTATGTACAAAATCCTACCTCCTTTTCTATATATCTCTCATTTAACTTTAGATACCATAGAGTTTTACAACCTGATCAATCTCAGCTCTGCAAACGGGACAACCTCCATCATCGTCCTTAATCTTCTTCAAGCAAGACATACACGTAGACACGTGCCCACATGGGACACACGCTCCCTCAACTGGAGCTTCCCAGCATACTACACACACTGTCGATTCAGTAACAACAGGTTTTTGTCCTGCAGATTCAGCAGCTGGATTGGAAACTTCATCGACACTAGTAAAAGTTTTATTGATCGGGGGAGCTGAGGGGATCGGAGGAGAAGCTACTGCCACTGCAGGGAATCTATCAGGTGTCTGGAAGAATCTGTCAGGTGTCTGCAAGGGTACAGGATTCAGTTGTGTACACCCCAGTGGTTGCCACCATAGTGATCTATGTGATTCGTGCACCCAAACGTTGTTGTGTGGTGTCATGGGAGGCGATAAATTACTGGGTGTTCTCCATGCAGGACTACTGATTTGGGAAGCTGTATGCATCCGTGAACCAATAGCATCGGAGATCATCATCTGAGCTGAGGCTGGCATAACCTGCATACATGTCATTTGGAAAATGAAGCTTAAGTTCATGTTGAAGCTTGTGTGTTTTGGTAAATTAGAAATCTTGTAAAGTTTTCAATCCTTTGCACTTAATTTTGCTTAAGTAAGCTAAAATAAGCAAAATCTAGTTGAAAAGAGTTCATGAGATGATTGAATGTCAGCACACAAGTTTCGCCTAAGCAACTGAGCTCAATTCATACAGAGGGTTGTCAGTATTATAGCTAGATATATATCACAAATCATGTCAGTCCAAGTAATACCTGAGAGATTCCTTTACAAGCATTGTACAATCGTCGAAGCTGCTGCCTGTCGCTGTAGGTAACTGATGAGAATTTATATTCTGAACAAGAAAACAAAGATCAGTATACTTTCTTTCCAATAGCTTCTTCACCTCAATTTAAACTCATGATATATCAAGCTAAACAGAAAATAAGGGCAGGGTAGTCAAAAGATGAACATGTACGAACTCACTGGTCTGTTTGTTGAAAATTATCAGAGAAGGACTTGGTTGATCGAATCTTGGTGCTTTTATACTAAACCGACTAAGAGAGATAATTTTACGTGGCTCAGCATCCTGCTCAACAGATTAAGAAGAGACACTAATATGTTAAAATTGCAACAATTGAATGGCGCAAGCAGATTACAGCGCTGATAACTGAAAGTATTAAACTCGATCCATTTCTGTAAAACCAATGCATATAAGGCAATATTTAGCATAAATGTGGGAACAATGCAGTCTAATTCCACCAACAAGCAAATGTTTTAACAAAACTAACCCAAGATGAATCCAACCGAGAAAATGTGATCAAAACTAAATTGACCAACCCAAAGCTTAGCCAATTTGCCAATTACAGCTCAACATAGAACCGAAGTACATTTCAGACCTGAAAATTAAGCTACCCGAACCTCACTGTACATGATAATTATATCTCGAAATTGCATATTTGCACCTCAACCCGAAACTCAACCTGACCCAACCTGAGTGAACATATTGAAAGATCACTAAACAATGATTCAAAAATGCACTTTAACCTCAAAATACAGACTGACAGACCCAAACCTGCCTTCTTTGACATATATAGTTACTATTAAATTTGAGTGATACTAGTAGTTGAACATTTAAAGAAAAAACATACTTCAGCAGTTGAGTAGATAACAAGCTCTATTCTCGGAGGTTTTGGAGGATTATGAGGACTGCGAGGTACTACAACAACCCAACTGCACAAGAACAAGATATAGTTTGATGTAAAACTCACATTTGAGCAGAGCACGCGAAAAAAGAATGTTAGTACACAAAAAATCAGGCAAGTAAAATTACTGACCTTATTCTTGTTGAAGATGATTGTGGAGCTGGTACATCAGACAATCCTGGGCCCAAAGTTTCGCGTATTGGACCAGCAAAATAGCAAATACGGCTCTAGAAAGGGAAAAGAAAAAATTAAGAACATTGAGGAACAAAAAGTATTAATTAACACAGCTTAACTATGACAGTATTGTAGCAAGAACAAGATGAAATTTAAGCAAATCAAACCTCAATCTCTTTAACAACAAGATTACGACCATTCTTCCTAGCAACATCCAGTGGAGTCTGACGCTCTCGATTCTTGACAAAAGCATTGGCTGTACATTCATACAAGAGCATTAATCTGTTGTTATAATCTATCAGTATGATGGACTGTCAAAAACTAACAGTACTGATGGACTGTCAAAAACCATCAGTACTGATCGAATGTCAAAAACTAGCGTTACTGATCGACTGTCAACCAAGGCTGGTTTGAAATCTCAAAAGTACACTAAAATCGGTACAAAAATACTTCAAACCCCGGATAAAGAAATAGGCTGATGAACCTAAACCCAACTCGACTGACTAGTTTGACATATCCTGTACTCAGTAGTACATTTCGAAGTACTTCTAAAGATAGACATACCTCCATGTGTAAGAAGTAATGCAACAGTGTTATCAAGTCCTTCCTTTGCTGCATAATGTAGTGGTGTTCCTCCATGACTCTCTGTATATGATGGAAAACAATCCCGGGTTTAAAGTAACTTTCTTGACCATCAAAATCTTGTAAACAAGGTCTAAATTAGGATGATCATATTTTTTAGACATTGGAAAATCATTTTTATCAGTTGAGTAAAACCCTTAAAAATATGAACTTGAAAAAAACATAAGAAAATTTACCTTTACAATAAGCATTAACATTAGCACCCAATTCAATGAGAGTTTTGGCAATATCATACAGACCAGGATCCTTGGCTGCTACAATAAGAGGAGTTTTCCCTTCTTTTTTCCACTATCAAAATCACCAACAAAAAAAAAAAAAAAAAAAAAAATTTAAAAAAATCATCAACTCACAAGCATCTTATTATCATAATATTAGCTACAACTATACCCAAAAGAAAAATCAGCAATAATTTTATGTTACATTAAAATAGGCTACAGGTAACATAGATTCCACGCGATCACACTTGATAATATAAGTCGTCCTATCAAAATACAAGTAACAATTATATGCATAACACAACTTACTACACCAGTACTTTAGTAATTTGTGTGATATAGATGGTCCACGTATGCACCGTGCACAGTGCTCATCGTATACCTAATTAAAACGATATGTTATTGTACACGGAAAATAAGTTACAGTAGATAAATTACCTCTAGACCCGCGCCTTGTTTAGAGAGAAATTGAATACCACCAACATCTCCATTAATAACATAATCGTACAACAGTTTATCTCTTGATGGTTTTTGTCCCATTTTTACTTCTCTCAAAAAAAAAAAACAAAATTAATAACAAAAATCCAAAGAAGAAAAAGGAAAAAATTAACTAAGAACAATAAAAATTTACATAAAAAGGGGAAAACCTTAAGAGAAATCCTTTAAAAATTGGGGTGTAAGAATATTAATAATGTAGGAGAAGTAATAGAGTTAACTAGTTAAGGTATGAAAGCAGAGAATAATTCGCAGGTAAAGACAAAGTGATTGTATTGAATAAAGCAAGAGTCAGAAAAATATTAGAGATTGAGAAACAGGCGGGTTTTTTTAGTCATAAGGTTGACAATTCAAGCTTTATTTTATTTATGAAAATAATATTTTGGGTAGGAAAGAAATATGGCTTTGAAAATGAAAGTTTATAATACTTCATTTTCTAATGTTGTCATGTTGGGAATTTGGACTAGTGCAATTGCATAGAACTGCATTCTTTGTGATTTAAAATTCTGCGAAGGTTCCATAATGTTTTATGTTCCATCATAAGGTGTATTACGGTATAATTATATAAATTTTCTCTCATCGAAATTTATTTTTAACTATATTTATAATGGGGGTAATAATTTATTGAAAAGTAAATGATACATGAGAAAAAAAATAATATAAAAAAAAAAGGTTTTGGTATGGACGAGGACCTTGAGAGGAGATAAATATTATAATATTAAAAAGTATTGTAGTTGTTTGCTAAAAAAAAAGTGTAACACTTAAAAAAAAAAGACCGCAATAGATTAGTATAACACCTACAAA
Source organism: Chenopodium quinoa (assembly GCF_001683475.1). Lineage (NCBI taxonomy): Eukaryota > Viridiplantae > Streptophyta > Magnoliopsida > Caryophyllales > Amaranthaceae > Chenopodium > Chenopodium quinoa. Next base: position 1,786,059 of record NW_018743212.1, on the reverse strand, counting down.
ACAAAGGGAGTTAGACCATTATTCCATTAGTAAAAGTAAACGGATGAATTTGATGATGGTTTACGGATAATAATCTTAGTATTTTTCGTGTGAGGTATCGAGGTCTATGTCACTATGTATGTGTAGGAAAATTCATAATTTCAAGGTCAAGGATACACCAAAATTTGAAATGTCAACCAAATTATAATATCTAGAAGTTACATGTATAACAGCTATTCTTTAATAATAATAAAAACAAGAATTAGTAGTGTTTAGGTATGAACTTGCTTGGTGCCTCGGTGTTTGCTTGGTGCCTTGTTTGCGCAAAACTTAAATTTTAAGATTGAGGAACTTGCGTTTTTGTACAATATCAAATGTTAAGCGTTGAAAGATTTAACCAAGAAAGAGATTCCTAACTATTCAAAAAAATAAAAAGTAAAGAGATTGCTACTTTCAAATATATTTTTTTGGCGCAACGTCCTACTTCTACATATTATATCAGTTTATCACTAAAATAAAAAATAACATGAAACCTTTTTATCAAATAATAATACTTCGTAATAATAGTGTGACATTTAATTCATGTACTTTTTTTTCATTCCAAATTACGTGTACTATAGTAACAAAATCAAAAATACAAAGTATAAGGAAAGAGAAAATTTAGTGAAAAAAGCGGAACCTTTTTCGATTAGAAAACAAAATAAGTTACGCCAAAATGGACAATTAGTAAACACAAACATATCTAATAATAAGTTAATCAACAAATTTAATTGAAATTAATATTTAATGTTATAAATATATACTAGTATTAAATTAATTTCTGAAAAAAATATTAGTTTTCCATTTAATATTGAAATTAGCTTGTACAGGTTGAGATCAAGCCTTGATTTGACAAGCAAGGTTTCAAATTTTATGATATGGACAATTAGGGGTTTAATCAATGCAATCACATATATTAAGCAATAATTCCTACTAACCTACATCACTTAAAACCAGTTAAAGGTAATAAATGTAAATGGTTTCTGAGAGAATAATTTTCAGAAACCCAAAAAATAAAAAATGAAACTGGAAAGGTGGTAAGTGGCAAAATTGATTACATAAAAGGTACTAATTAACAAATTTTAAATTTTCCAAAGTATATGACTTTGTAGATATCTACAGCACATCTATAACACTCTCTGTTTGTAAACATTCTGATTTCTGACTATACAATAGACAGACTAGCATAACTTTATGCACCTCATTGCACAAGTATAAAATACAAATTGCACAATCTGGCCAAAAAAAAAATAAAATATTAAGGTCAAGCCCCTTTCAAACAGCATATAGCCTGATAACCTGGTCAATCTTGGTTCGGCAAACCGGACAAAGCCCTTTCTTGGATTTGATTTCTGACAAGCAAGACATACAACCAGCCATATGACCACAAGGAATGCAAGCCCCCTCAACTGGGGCTTCCCAACATATCACGCAACAAGGCTCTTCTGTTTTACCATTTGCTTCGCTACTGGTAGCAGACAAGTCAACAGGGTCCATATCGATTGCTGGATAGTGGATAGGCCCATCAACATTAACTCCACCGTCCATGGGTAAGGGAGGAGCTGATGGAGTTGAAGGGATAGGTGCTGAGGCGACAGTTGTAGGATTGACTGGGGGCATGGATGGACCTGAATTAGCATCAGCCCATCCATTTAATTCTTGTGCTGTGGGTTCATCGGCCCATCCATTTAATTCTTGTGCTGCAGGTTCATTGGCCCATCCATTGCAGCTTGCCTTAGTGGGAGGTGGGACACTAGATTGGCCGCACTCACTATGAGTAACATTACTATCAAGGTCACTCCAACCATTTGTAGCAGAACTTGATTGAGAGTTCGAGCCTGCTGAAAGTTCTGGCTGATTTCTTGTGTTAACTTCGGGTTGTGCAGAGTTTCCAGCGCTGAACAGCTGAGGGGAAGGCATAACCTAGATAGTCAATTTCAGAGGTGGTCAGAACCCAAGAATTAAGGATGCAGAAAATCTACTGAAGAGAAATAAAGCATGCACTGCAATTCAGAAGATAGATTTTGGTACTATTCCAAAGGGTGCCCTCTAGGCTGGCTACAGGATAGATTCTGTCCTACAACGACCAATGTTGGATATTTGAGATACATAGGTTTGTTTTCTTCGATGGGTTCTGGATCTGTAAACTACTGCTCAGCTGGGATTTACAGGCAACTCATGAGCAGCCTGGAGTTCTGATGAGTCTGACAATAGACTTCAGCCATCGGGTCTGATCTATAGCCTGGAGCATCAATACTTTTTGATGCACAAGCTACTGTCTTTATCCTATTTATTTGAATTGTGGGCTGCATGCTCTGAAACTTCAACCAAGGAGAAACTCTGAGCACCCAAGCTATAGGCTACATCATCTCAGACTTACAACAATTTGATGTAAGCTCAATGAGACCATCAGAGATTCAGAGGCCATGGCAGTACAATCTAGATGACAGGCCAAACACCCTAAGACTCAAGGGCATTAAGTTTGGTAGTCATAGGATTCAGAACTAGGACAAGCAGGTCCATTTTCTGGAGCTGCTCCAGTGATACCCCAATCCAAGGGGTGAGATGTGGCAAGAGGTAATTATGTATTGAGGAAGCTTTTTTTTTTTTTTTTTTTTTTGGAAAAAAATGTATAGAGGAAGTTTGGTTTGTGGTTTCAAAGTTCAGTGCAAGGGCTTAGGGGAATGAAAAGCTATTTCAAAGACAATGGAAACAAAGGGATAAGAATAAAATTCAGCTCCATTCATCATTAAAAGCCAAACTTTTCTACTCTTTTTTAGTCGGTACACGTTGGTTTCAGTATAAGCAGTGGGGAAAAGTTAAATGAAAAATCTCCAAAGCCTATTTATGACTCTAAAAATTTGATCATATTAATCTTCAATACAAAGTTTGCAAGAAGATTATAAGTTATCCAAACAATATTATAACAAAAAGTCATTAAGTCACCAAAGCAGAAAAACTTAGGGTATGCCAGAGCACAAAAGTCACAAGGCATAAATTGATCCCAAATAAATATTAGATTACTTAGTACATACCTTAAGTAAACCTTTGCAAGCACTGTGTAACTGACCAAGTTGCTGCTTGTCTCCCTCAATGGCAGATAAAAATTTATAAAGGGACCCTGAAAAACGCAGGAAGAGAAATTATGTAAGAGAGACCCAGAAAAAAAGTGGACAGGGGTGACAATCAATACAAAAACTTCATCAGATTATTAATCCACATACAGCTATCACAGGCAAACATAGAACAGGCATGCCAAAAAGAAGTGAGTTCGGCGAAAAAAATAATTAATTGTAACGAGCTTACCAGTTGACTCATTGACGATTGTCAAGGAGGGATCTGACTCATGAAACTTTGGTTCCACAATGTTGGACTTCCAAAGAGGAATTACAGTACGAGGCTGGGGATCCTGCTCATTAAAACCTTTTTTAGATGATATTATAGGTCATTTATAAGGTAACAAGATGAATGCTATACAAAAATCAATGTACATGTATAGAAACAGTACACACACACACACACATAAAGGTAGTAAAATATTTGTTTAAAGAGTAAACTCCCAATCACAGTTCTTGAGTTCCAACGGATGGACAAAATTGAATATGATAATCTTCAGAAGCAAAACCTATAGTTCCAAACAATAATTCAGGTCACATTTAGGCTTTGTTCTCTTCACCTGAAATAAAGTCTTCTAGTCTGAGTTTTTCTGATCTGATTGTCTAATTTGACTAAACTTTAATCTTAATAGTAGGCCAATGTATAAGAGACAACATTATCAAATGGGATCTTATTAGATTTGTCTCAATGTGTATTTTTCAAGTATATAATTTTCATAATTTTTTAAAAATACGAAATTAAAGATACATGTCAATAAGCAAACAGAACTAAGAAGATCTAATCTGGTCTAGTCGGGAATTTTTTTTTGTTCTGGTTTGATTTGTTATTAACAAGAATAAGTTATAAGAAATGAGAATAAGGTGAAGAGTAAGGCATAAAGTTACATACCTGTGCACTAGAATACACAGCGAACTCCAATTTTAGAGGCCCCCTTGTATTGGGGAGACTGCAAGGAACAACCACCACCCAACTCTTCCTAGAAAAGAAGGCAAAAAGGTAAGAGAACTATAAAAACATTGAAGAATACATTCAACTCCCAGTCCCCTTCAACAAAATAGATAGAGACAACAGCTCTAGATGAAACATGCAAAGTGCAAACAATGACAGAGGCATTACTTTGAGCTTTTTCTTGCTAATCGATGCGGCACCAAAGAACCTAGGATGCCTGGCACCACCAGAATCTCACGCATATCACCAGAGAAGTAGCATATATGTGCCTGAAGGGGAGAAAAATTCCAAGGAGAAAAACAGCGCATAAAACAAAATTTATATTAGCTGTATATTTTCAAATTATGAACGTATAATTCATGAAGATCGAGCAAAAAGAAAGAACCTCAATTGCACGGACAACATTGCAGTAACCCTTTGTTCGTGCTACATCTAATGGTGTTTGACAATCATCATTTCTCGCAAAAGGGTTTGCTGCAAGTTCATTCAACAAAGCCTATCATACATGTCTGACAAACCAAAATCTTTACTCAATTTAAGTCTCAAATAATGACTATCTCAGATGGATGATCTAGAAAAATCAGTGACAGCTATGAAATTCACCTCCATGCAAGAGAAGCAACTTAACAGTGTGGTCCAGGCCTCTCTTTGCAGCATGATGCAAAGGCGTACCCGCATGAACCCCTATTATGCAAATGGAAATTATTAAGATCAATGAAGAGAGAGAATTTCTGGCAATAAATTCTAAATTCATAAGAGAACACTTCAATGCTTCTACACGGCATATATAATATAAGATGTAACCAACCACTCTATAGTCCTTGCTATTTAGCAATTATTAAAAAAACTTAAAATAGAGTGCCATTTTAGAATTTTATTCCAAAACTTTGAGTTGCGTATGTTAATGTACTGAATCAACTTTCTCTTTGAAATTTGATAGTAAACTCACTTGTATGAATACATAATTCAGAAGTACTTGTATACAGTCCAGAACAGTGTGCATTAGTATCATTACTATAAAAGAGACTAATTTTTTATACCAAAGGAATCATAATTCTATATATTTTTACTCAATCTTCATAATATATCAATTTACTCCCAAACCAATCACATGCTTCCATAGATTCTACAGTTCCCATCGGATTATGACGGGGAAGCTAGGGGGTCGCGTTACATCAAACCACTCCCAAGTCACAAACATCTATGTATACTATTGGTCAATAAGCAAACCACTCCCAAACATCTATGTACATTATTGGTCAACAAGCAAACCACTCCCAAACATCTATATTGGTCAACAAACAACCTACTGTGGTTCAGCCAAATCAAGTAACAATTTTTGTGATTATAGACCTGCTAAAACTTTAGAACGAATCAATCAATACATAAAAGAACACCCAATGAGTACCATAACCAAAGTTGAGCAAAAAACACTATTATAAAATGTCAAGTAGCTTAGTTGGTTAAAGTATCTTAATTGGTTAAAGTATCGAGAGTGGCACACAAGACCTGAGATCGAATCCCACCCTATGTAGCTATCTTTGCATCCATAAACTGATTCTAGCAGAGCTAAAGCAATTCTTTATAGCAAACAAATAAAGGGTCCAATTAAAAAACATACCAGGGCGATAAGCATTAACATTTGCACCAAGTTCAATCAAAGTCTTGGCCACAATATAAAGTCTGGGATCCATACAAGCCACAATTAATGGAGTTTTCCCTTCTTTATCAATCCACTATAAATCAAACCCAGAAAATTATGATCATAACATCAAAAAAATTAAATTAAATTAAATTATTATTCTATTAACCAAAAATCAAAATCAAAATTACAACCCAGATAACTGCAAGTATAATATTGATAAAGAGATATACCTCGAGTCGAGCTCCTTCAGTGCAAAGAGCTTTAATGGTATCAATATTGCCTTCAATCACTTGCTGATAAACCAGTTCATCTTTTGAAATTTTTTGACCCATTTTTCAATATTTTTGATTAATAACTTTGATGAAATACCCAGAAAAATATATTCAAGAATTAAGCTTTTTCCAAGTGCCCTCAATCTTAACGATGAAGGATTTGAGGAACACTGGGAAATGGGGATAAGTGTGGACTCAGACAATTATCTGCGCGGGGTCGTTTGGTTTGATTTGGTTGAAATTTTGGAAATTCTGGGATTTTTTTATTTTCCAAGGTTGATTTCTTTATTTTTTTTATTTTGGGAGCTCCAATATTAAGGAATTTTCTTATGAGCTGTGTATACTACTTGTCACTACTATTATTTTATTTTTTTATTATATTTTACCATGTCTCGTAAAGCTCTCATAAAAAATAGGCTTGTAGTGCAAAAAAAAAAAATATTATTGGTGAAGTAATTGGTATAGGCCACCAAATAGATCGAAATAAAGGCAAATAGGCAATAATAAAATAGATCATCTTTATTATATAAATCAAGGGAAGGATGAGTGAAAAGTTGGCGTCCGACTTTTGAACTCCCCAAATTGTCCCTAAAATCTTTTAAAAATAAATAAGGAATAAATAATAATAAAATTATAATATTCTATACAATAATGCTAGTTCTTAAATTAAACCACAATTTAGAATCTTCCAAAAATAAAAAAAGGTCTGAAAAGGAAACTCAACATATTAAAAAAATAAAATAAAATCAAATAAAGTACTACTAATAATAGTAGTATAAATTAATATTAACCTTTATGCAATCAAGAATTTTCATAAAATATTGAACAAGGACCTCATAAAATTAGATTACAAATAATTGAGAGGGCTTTAAACTTCAAACACAAGCTTGAAATGCAAACAAGACGCAAAAGGCGTAAAAGCAAGTGCGTGTGGAAAAACATCAAAGTCATAATATCAATTTTGCAAAATACGCTGCCTTTACTACATCAACACACGCACCACGTGCATATAGCTCTAGTTTTAAAAAATGCGAAGAACAATGTCATGATTTAAGAGATGCATCTTGGGATCACAAAATGTTGTTTAAGATTATAAAGACCATATATACATATATATACTAGTCCGGCAAATAAAAGTTCACGATTTAAATTTTTGTCATTTTAAAAAAGTAATTTAAATTTAACATAATTAATTTAACTTTAGCAATGAGTGTTTTTTTGTTCATCTTATCTTCACTTATTTAAAGAGAAATTAGTTCAAATAAGATAAAATCAGGTAAAATAAATTTTGATAAAGGTTCTCAAAGCTCAAATGATAACAAAAATAAGTTCTAATAAGTTCAAATGAAGACTTTGAAGGAAATGGGACCTAAATGGTTTCAAAGATAATTTAAAAAAAAAATAATAATAAAAAAAAAAAAATTGGTAGCAAGTGGCAAAATTGATTATTTACTCATTGAAATTTTTTTTTTCAAAAAAGTATGACTTGGTAGATATCTACAGCACAACTCTAACTCTCCTCCTGTAAACATTCTGATTTCTGACTATACAATAGATAGACTAGCAAAACTTCACAAAAAACTGAATAACATGACCACACTTCTCATTGCACAAGTATAGAATAAAATTCCACACTGGCAAACATCAAAAAAAAAAAAAAAAAGTCAAGCCTCTTTCAAACAGCATATAGCCTGAGAACCTTGTCAATCTTGGTTCGGCAAACCGGACAAAGCCCTTTCTTGGATTTGATTTCTGACAAGCACGAGATACAGCCAGCCATATGACCACAAGGAACGCAAGCCCCCTCAATTGGAGCTTCCCAGCATATCACACAACAAGGCGCTGCTGTTTTACCATTTTCTTTGCTACTGGTAACAGACAAGTCAACACGATCCATATCGATTGCTGCATGATGAATAGGCCCATGAACTACACCGTCCATGGGTAAGGGAGGAGCTGATGGAGCTGAAAGAATTGCTGCTGAGATGACAGCTGTAGAATTGACTGGCTGATTGCTTGTGTTAGCTTCAGATTGTGCAGAATCTCCGGCGCTGGACAGCTGAGGGGAAGGTCTAACCTAGATTGCCAAATTCAGAGGTGGTCAGAATCCAAAGAGTTAAGGTTGCAAAAAATCTACTGAAGAAATGCAGTGCAATTCATAACATAGTTGCATAAATAACTCCACTATTCTTGCATGTATCTTTAACTTTATATCTTTATTCAATTAAAATGGCTGCCACTAGTACAATTTTTTGCTCCTAAAGTTTGGAAAAAATCCTCCAAAATATGTTCTCCTTATATGTCTTTATGTCAAATCCCTCAATAATCATTATAGTCACATAATATAGTTTGGCCCAAGTAGTGAGTGATGATAGTTAAAGAAAGAAAATCTCAGTAAAGGAGAAGCTGCAAATAAGGAGAATCAGAAGTCCTTCAAAATATAAGAATCAAGGAGATTCCCAAGTACATTACATAAAGAGAGGCTAGAAATTACTTTTCTAGCTACATACAGAGCTGAGTAGACTCCAGATCCTAGCTACGTTTGAAATTATTATCAAATTGAACCTACTCTGTAGTTAATATGAGCCATTTTCAGGATCTTATCACACGATCAGAAGCTATAGGCTTCAACAGAAGGAAGCCTTAGTAATCTCATAACCCAACCTACCGTGAATGCAGGCTTCAACTTCAGTAATACAAGAATAATAGTCATTCATTAATCATCACTGTGTATTATTGGGAGGCGTGGAGAGAGTTGGGAGCCAAAGCTCACTAGTAGCTAGAGTACAGATTTTGGTACTATTCCAAAGGGTGCATCAAGGTTTTCTGGAATCATCAAATTATGTATCATATAACACTGTTTGGGAATGAGCTGGCTATAGCAATATATCATTGATTCTGCCCTACAACAACCAATGTTGGATAATTGAGATACATAGGTGAATTGTTTTATTTGATGGGTTCTGGATCTGTAAGCAAATGCTCAGCTGGGATTTACAGGCAATAACTCATGAGCAGCCTAGAGCTCCGATGAGTCTGATCTATAGACTTCAGCCATCGGGTTTAAGCAATCAATACTTTTTAATGCACAAGCTACTGTCTTTCTCCAATGCATTTGAATTGTGGGCTGCATGCTCTGAAACTTCAACCAAGGAGAACCTCTAAACACCCGAGCTGTAGGCCACATCATCTCAGGGTTACAATAATTTGATGTAAGCTCCATGAGACCATCAGGGATTCAGAGACCATGGGATGCACACTCTAGATGACAGGCTGACCACCTAAGATTCATAGGTATTAAGCTTGGTACTCATAACTGTCATAGGATTCAGAACTAGGACATGCAGGTCCAATTTTTTCAAGAGGTGAGAGGTAGCAGGAGGTAATTATGTATAGAGAGGAAGCTTGGTTTATGGTTTCAGATTTCAGTGATAGGGTTAGGAGACTAAAAGCTATTTTTATTTACTTTCTATTCATTCAACCTAATATGTTATTTAGTTACATTTTTACACACCAAAAATGCTTAGTGGTGCCATTACAGAAGTTAGATAAAAATCTCCAAAGCTACTAATCAGTTAATACTATATAAATTTGAGCAAATTAAATCTTTAAGAATTTTTTTTTAAGATCATGAGTTATCCAAACAATATAAAAAAGTAATTTCAGTCGCCAAAGAAAAAAGAAAAAAAAAGGGTATGCCAGCCAGAGTGCAAAAGCCACAAGACAGAAATTGATCCCAAAAAAATACTAGGCTACTTAGTACATACCTTAAGAAACCCTTTGCAAGCACTGTGTAACTGACCAAGTTGCTGCTTGTCTCCCTTGATGACAGATAAAAATCTAAAACGGGACCCTGAAAAACGTCAGAACAGAAAGTATGTAAGAGAGACCTCAGCAAAAAAATGGATAGGGCTGACAATTCAATACAAAAAACTTCATCAGATTACTAATTCACATACAGGTACAAGCATAGAGCTACCACAAAGATAGTGCCATTAATTATTTTTCATCGACAAGCCCAATAAACTTCATGATTAAAAATTCTCCAAATATATAGAACCCAAAGCACATTATCTCTGATAGAAGGATGCATCCAATATTTATGTGACCAGTGACAGAAATTATCAGACGTTTTATACCGCTTTTCTAATTCCAACATTAAAAAATTTACAAGCTTTCTAACAAGCATGACATAATTATGCATGGTACTCCTACCCAGTCTTTTGCTCATATAGTAACTTACAGTATGAGGCATAACCATAAATCACTTAAAAATTTAGAAGTAGAAACTAGCTTAGATTTTAGAATAGATAAAAATCGGATATCCCTTCATCACAGGACAACATAGAGCAGGCATGCCAAAAAGTGAGTTCGGCCAATAAACAATTAATAGTAACAAGCTTACCAGTGAACTCGTTGAAGATTGTCAAGGAGGGATCTGACTTACGAAACTTTGGTTCCACGATGTTGGACTTCCAAAGAGGAATGACAGTATGAGGCTGGGTATCCTGTTCATTAATACCATTTTTAGAAGATGTAATAGGCCATTAATATAGTTACTAAATGACTTTTATACAAAAATATGTTCATGTAAGGCAAATTGGCAACAGTATTTAAGGTCAAGTCAGGCTTACACCACTCAAGCCCTTAATGTCATTTGCTCTCGAGCCTTAAACAGAGGAACTGAACAAGATAGGCTCATATGACAAAAACACACACAAAGGTAAAAAAAAAATATTTGTTTAAAGAGTAAACTCCTAATCACAATCCTAGAGTTCTTACACACGGGCAAAATCGAATATGATAATCTTCAGAAGCAAACTCTATAGTTTCAAACAATAATTCATGTTACACTTAGTCATAATGTTACATACCTGCGCACTAGAATACACAGCAAGCTCCAATCTTATAGGCCCTCCTGTATTAGGGAGGCTGCAAGGAACAACCACCGCCCAACTCTTCCTAGAAAAGATAGGAAAAAGGTAAGAGAGCTGTAGCTACAACGAAGAATACATTCAACTCCCGATCCTCTTCAATAAAATAGATAGAGAGAGCAGCTATAAATGAAACATGCAAAGTGCAAATGATGACAGAGGCATTACTTTGAGCGTTTTCTAGCTAATCGATGAGGCACCAAAGAACCAAGGATGCTTGGCATCTGCAGAATCTCACGTATTTCACCAGAGAAGTAGCATATATGTGCCTGTGATGAAGGGGAGAAAAATCCGAAGGACAAAAAGTAGGGCATAAAGAGATAACCGTATTTAGCTGTATATCTTCAAATTATGAATGTATATTTATGAAGATCAAGCAAAAAGAAAGAACCTCAATTGCACGGACAACATTGCAGTAACCCTTTGTTCTTGCTACTTCTAGCGGTGTTTTACAATCATCATTACTTGCAAAAGGGTTTGCTGCAAGTTTATTCAACAGAGCCTATCATAAATGTCTGGCAATCCAAAATCTTTGCTCACTTTATGTTTCAAATAACGCTATGTCAGAAGGATATCTAGAACAAACAGTCAAACAGTGACTACTATGATATTCACCTCCATGCAAGAGAAGCAACTTAACAGTGTGGTCCAGGCCTCTTTTCGCAGCATGATGCAAAGGCGTACCCGCATGAATCCCTAACATGCCAATGGAAATGATTAAGATCAACGAAGAGACATAATTTCTGACAGAAATATTCACAAGAGAATACTTTGAGTTGCGTATGCTAATATACTGAATCAACTCTCTCCATAATCTTGTAGGAAATGCAATTCTATAAATACATAATTCAGAGGGTACATCTATAAAGACCAGACCAGTGTGCACTAGTAGCATTACTATAAAAGACACAAATTATTTTTGTCAAAGGAAGCATAATTCTAATTATCTTAGCTCAATCTTCATGATATATCAATTTACTCCCAAAGCAATCACGCTTCCATAGATTCACCCGCAGTTCCCATCGCATTACAAAGGGGAAGGGGGCGCGTTACATAAAACCACTCCAAAACATCTAAGTACATTATTGGTGAACAAGCAAACCACTTTAAAACATCTAAGTACATTATTGGTGAACAAGCAAACCACTCCCAAACATCTATGTGACAGTACATTATTGGTTAACAAACAACCTACCGTGATTCAGCCAAATTAAGTAACAAATTTTGTGATTATAGCCCTACTAAAAATTATTAATTTCTGGAATTAATAAATCAAATCATACAAGAACATCCAATAAGTATCATAATCTAACTTAAGCAAAATATACAATTATTAAATGCCAACTAGCTCAGTTGGTTAAAGTATCAAGGGTGGTACACATGACCTGAGACCGACTTCAACCCAATGTAGCTACTTTGCAACCATAAACTGATTCTAGCAAACTAAAAGCAATTCTTAAGTGCAAACAAATAAAGGGTCCAATTAAAAAAACATACCAGGGCGATAAGCATTAACATTTGCACCCAGTTCAATCAAAGTCTTGGCCACAATATAAAGTCTAGGATCCATACAAGCCACAATCAATGGAGTTTTCCCTTCTTTATCAATCCACTATAAATCAAACCCAGAAAATTATGATCATAACATAAAAAAAAACTAAATTAAATTATTATTCTATCCACTAAAAATCAAAACAACAACCCAGAAAATGATAACTACAAGATTGAAGAAGAGGGATACCTCGAGTCGAGCACCTCCAGTGAAAAGAGTTTTAATGGCATTAATATTTCCTTCAATCACTTGCTGATAAACCAATTCATCTTTTGAGATTTTTTGACCCATTTTACCATATTTTGGAGTAATAATAATAACTTTGATGAAATACCCAGAAAAATAAATTCAAGAATTCAGCTTTTTTTTCAAGTGGCCTCAATCTTAACGATGAAGGATTTGAACGGCACTAGAAAATAGGGATGAGTGTGGACTTAGACGTTTCATTAATCTGCGCGGCTTCGTTTAATTTGACATGGTTGAAATTAAATTGTGAAGTTCCAATGCGGATTTTTCTTTATTGCTCCGAATCTTATTTGGATGATTATTGTGAAACGGAGGTTTTAAGTTACGAAATTTAAAGTTAGCTATATGATACAAATAAAAAGATTTGATATAATTTGATCTTATCTTCTTTGAAGTACATACGAAGTAACCCTATCATATGAAATTTTCACCCTAATTTTTCTATTCACCAGATATTCATAAAAAATTTCAAATTCACAATATACCCACGAGTTTCACAAAAATGTCATCAAATGTCATTAATAAAAAAATTAACTCCGCTAGTCATTAAGGTTAATATGTCACGTGATATTAGTTAATTTGTTATAAAACATTAAAAAAATTTAAAAGAAATTTTTTTAAAAATTAACCCACCACTCTTACTCCCACTAGCACAACCTCCCCAGCCAGCGGGCTGCCGAGACCCAGCCCATTCCCCCAACATTGGTACCGACGTCATCTTGCCTAATAATGTCATCTTCTGATAATTTGTTTGTTACTACTTTGGAGATCATTATCATATTGAGGTACATATTAGTAGAGTATCATTTCAAAAAAATTTAGGAAATAGTATTTGCAAAAATAAGAAGAATTAAATATAGAGTACCATTCTTTCAAAAAAAAAAAAAAAAGTACCATTACAGATTGGAATATTGGATAGCTACATACAAATGATTTATTGATTATATTTTTAGTAACATGGATTAATGTTGCAAGATCCTCATCTTATAATACTAACTTTATAAAGCTACAAAACCCGCCCGTGGTCACCGGCTAGAACCCAGCAGCACAGGTAAAATCAAGGCTTACTGCTACATCATATCCCTTACAATTACGTTTACAAAGGGCAAGAGACGCTTCTGATTCATAAAACCTCAGAGGGCCTATCCAAGAAAACAAATACAAATACATAAAAGCAAAGCAGTAAACATAACTACAAACTATCTATGATTATTCGTTTGATCGCCAATAAACCAGAAATGTAAGAATTAAGGGCCCTAAGGAGGCTAGGACAAAACTGCATAGGTACTGTACAGCAAACAGATCAGCATGGTTGAAGCTCCATCAGAAGTTACCGTTAAGTCTATATCCCTGGCCTTTCACTCAGCTGCAGGATCACAATGCATTTTGTCGTAGAGTCTATAAATTATAGTGGACTTTGCCATTTGGGGTTCTTTTTCCAGCACAGCAATCACATCCTTGACGGAGATACGTGGAGTTACTCTAGGAGGTGGCACAGCGACTTGGCTTTTACCACCTTGTTTCCCCACTCCTACAGCAATAAACCAGGTTTACATATTCAAACAATTATTTCTTTTTCTTCCGGGAGTTGACCTGGGGGTGTAAATAGGGATGGTAATAGAGATAAAAAGGTACACGAGGAAGGGTAAGTGAGATTTAATTTCCATGATCGGGTATTAACAAAGTGTGTGTGTTACCTGATGCAGAGAGAGCAGCTGCCGTATCCCTTTTTCCCGTTCCTCGAGTTTCCCTAACATTCCCGACAGAGGTTGTGAGTTGCTTATTAGTTGCATCTTTACCTGCCTGGGAACTAGTTGGAATTTCAGGTCCACCATCACGCTTTTGGCGAGCCTGCTGTGCCATAAGCTGCCATTTGGACAACATGTCATCACCTCCAACAGCAGCTCTGGCAGCAACATTTGCTGCTGTAGTGCGCAATTTGTCATCCTCCTCTTTGTTCACTGGCATCTGTGCAGAAAATTATATGACTTAATATAACTCTTCAATGGTATATTGGTATATGTTAAAATTATGTAGTAATACCTTCAGTGACTTTGCACGCCCATCATCTTTTTCCTTGTCAGCATCAACTATAGCACTGCTATCTGGCTGCTATGACCATATATATACATTAACCTTAATCATGAATTTCAATTACATCATTGGGGAAAAAAAAGGTAATTTTAATGCAAGCATAGTAAGATGCACACTTCATTTTGTTTCCGGAGTTTCTCATCTTCAGCTTGTTTCTTCTCCCATTCTTCTCTAGCTTTTCGGTTAATCTCTAAAATTTGTTCTCGGACGTCAGAAGTGACAACAGTAGCGTGCCTTGACTTCTCAGAGTCAGCCCGCTGTTAGAACCAAGATTTTTTTATTTAACTCAGGATGCAGGCAAAGAAAAAATAAAATAAAATTACTTTGACAAAAAAAAGAAGAGAAACAATACCTGTTTTGACACTCTGATCAGATTGCTTATCAAGGCACGTAGTCTTTCCTCTACACACTAAAGAGAAACTGATTAAAGGATACTGAAAGCATGGGAGAAGCAGAAGGATGAAGCAGTGAGAATCTTACTAGTGAGAGGCACCGGTCCACATCATTGCTCAAGTTCTTTAACCCACTTTTTGTCACTGTCAGACACAGTTAAAAAAAAAAAAAAAAAAAAAAAAAAAAAAAAAAAAATTATAAGCAACAAGACAACCTTACCCCTACTAAACTATTATCTAGCAAAGTTACAGAATTCTAAAAACAAAGATGATCGAATATTAACTTATTTCTGCTAACTTCTTCTGGAGAGGAACCTTTTGCAGAATTAGTCTATCTTCTTCTTCTTGAACAGCCTTACGAGAAGCCTCTGATACTCTACTATCATCCTTGGGAACAGAAAATAACTGTTCCTCCTCTTCCTATCAAATCACACCATGTAAGATATTGGGTTGAGGGTCCAGGCAAAACCAATGCTAAATCAGCTACAGGAGTTGGGATAAGTAGCAGCAATGGAGATAAACGCCATACCCTCATATTAATTCCACTAACAGCAGCAACGTCATTAAGATGTTCAATGCTTTGATCAGAGAATGCCCCAGAAGCTTTCTGCTTCTTACTACAAGGCATGAATCATGATGGAAAGAATATTTCTTAGGATTTAAAACAGACACTTGATAACCAGATCTGTAAATTCAGTCTCAAATCTAAAGCTAACCTGGGTAGAGGTGGCGAAGAATCAAGTGCGTCATGTGGCTTCTTCTGACCACTAGATGGCTTTTTAGTTGATACCTTGGAATTGCTCCCAATCCCACCCAATGGGCTAGCAGAAATAGTTTGAGACCCTACCTAATAATCAGAAAATATATAAAGCAGGTGCTCTACTTGTTGGATCCAAAGAATAAGGAATACATGGCATAGTATACAAACAAGCATAAGCGAATATAGAGAAGGGACTGATTACTAAGATGCATGGAACAAGATTAAATGTATGACATGTATCATTACTAAAAAGAAACGAAAACTAAGGAGCAACAAATAGAAATACTCTTCAAATATGGCGGAGAAATCAAAAGTAGTAAATAAAAGTCAGAGATACACAGAAAGGCTGAGCTTGTTGGCTAGATTAAAAGTTCTTTTCTTCTAGCTTAAATTCATTGAGAATAAGTTCAACATCAGAGAAAGTAGCGAGATAATGAAACATATCAGTTCAAAGTTGCAGTCCAAAACTGCAATATGTACAACCCTATAATCCAGATGATGCCTGTCAATAACAGTGCATGCCCCACATTAAGTCCATACCCTCCATCCTTCCATTTTAGAATGGAAATAAACTAATTAAACCACCAACACCCCACCCCCAGAGAGTCCACACCCTTTGTCCTTCCATATTAGAAAGAAAAATCTAGCTACAAACTACATATATCTGCTCTTTCCAGAAATCAACCAGTTACCTTTGGATATCAAACAACTAACAACAAAACCAAAGCCATATTCCGAAAATGATGGGGTCAGCTATCTTCTGTGGTCACAAAAATCTTTTTCCTCCATTTGCTTCACTCATTGCACTACATGCTCTAGTAAACCCAGTTTTCCGTGTCACTTTCAATTCCCTCTATCCAAGTCATCTTTACCAGCATCCTCCGATCTTTCTCACATGTCCATAACACCGTAGCAAATTCTCCCATATTTAACCTCAACATCCACAACTCCAACTTTCTCAAAGTGTTGCAACACAGCTACACATCCATCAGAACATAGAAACCATATAACAACGCCAGAATAATAGTCATCCTATATAATTATCCCTTTAACCTTACCAGTACGCAATGATTTCACAACCAGGCAAGCTGATTACTACCAACCAGTCGATTCTCCACCATGAATTACATCATTATATATCTCCACTCTTCTCTAATATCAATCCAAGCCTCCAAGGTACTAAAAAAATCTACTCACAGGTAGCTCCGTACAAACTTGTGTCACATCTTCGCTACTCCTCCCTCCCAGCACTAAAATGACATTCCACGTACTTGATTTTACTGTCTTGCCCTTAAAGTAGCTATCTTTTGTCTACATCACTCCACCTTAGCATAACCCCAGCTTTAGTCTCAATACAATACCATCTACAAAAAGCATATACCACAACATCTCATAGACAACAAACAAAAAACAAAACAAAAAAAAAAAAAAAAAAAAGAAGAAGAAAAGTAAATCCATCCTTGGTGCAATCCAATCGTAATGAGGAAATCCTTCATTACCCATCCCTAAAAGTGTGTGTGGATAAAGAAGGGGAGGGAAAAATGATGAATTTTCTTTCCAAATCTCTCCATATTGCTTACAGTATAATCCCTCAATTTCTCTCCCCTCCAGTTCCTTTCCTTCCTTATTTGTTCAAGTTTGGCTCAACAAGATTAAAATTTTTGTTTGACCCTGTTTATCAATTGCACAAGCATGTTTCGACTGAGCAAGTTCACAAGCAATTCATGAGCGTATCATACTATCAGCTCATGCATTCCTAACAACAGTAATGGCAGTCCTAATTGGAAAATGCCAAGTGGATCAAGGCAGTGGATTGTGAATCCACCATGCGCGGGTTCAATTTTCCATCGTTCGCCCGTAATTGTATATCTACAAACCACTATAATCATGCCAAAACTTACCTGGAAGTCAGTATCCATGCGGGATGAACCAGAACTCATGGTTGGCATAGTTGTGATCCTCAATGAAGATTGAAAGGCGATTCCAGAATTATGTCTCTCTGACGATTCATCATTTGCGCCCACTGGAAGTGATTCTCCTTGATCAACTAGTACAGCGCCTGAAAAGGTAGGCCCCTGGGATGAAGAAACTTGGGGCTTTGGTAGTCTCTCGAGAGCCTGCTCAGAGGGCTCCTGTTTCACATAGCTTATGTTTGGAGAAGTTCCAATTTTCTGCTCTTTACTTACCTGCCATGGCACGGAAGTATGTTGCGTTACAGAAGTGGGCATGTTGGCCGTGGTTACACCAGGAACTTTTTTGGGGTCATTAAAAGAGTTCTGCCTCTCAACTTTAGGAGTAGTCATCACATTCATGGCCTGGCTGGTACCATCCCCATAAGCAGCACCAAATCCTTGATGAAGCTGACCTTGCTTTACTTGGGGGTCATGAGGTTGAGGTTTAGCTAATGTTGAGGGTGTACTGACATTTGTGTTAGTGTAGGGAAGATAGCTACTGGCTCCATACATGGGAAAGGAACTCTGTGGAAAGTGCAAATGCTGTTGTTGCTGCTTTGAAAGGCCCTGTATTGAAATTGCTGAGCGGTCAGATGTTTGATTTGCTTGCACTCCGTGAGAATCTGTCAAATGTTCCATCTCTCTTGATTTGAGCGAATTGCTGTCAGCTATTTGATGTCCCGAATCTTTAACTGGTTGCAAGACTGGAGCAGGAGTTCGCGTCACAGTAGGAGTGCTATGGCTCTTCTGATGTAGCTGTCCAAATGAATAAGGATCAGAGAACTGAGCTGCAGTACCAGTAGGAGGTCTCAAGTGTGGCTGCTGACCGGGATTCTGAGACTGCAGCTGAATTTAATTAGGTCCTCATACCCTGAATAATAACTGCCTCTCTGGAAGCAAGAAGCTGGCAGCAGACAGTAGAATCAAAAGTCAACATACCTTTGCCTGCATCTTTACTACAGCCAACCTCAACATTTGGTCCCCCACAATGCCTCTCATAAGCCTAACAAATGTGTCCTTGGGTATCTCATTTCTCTAGTAATCATCCAAAAAAAGCTTAGATAAACAAGAAAAGATACAATTTACACAGCATTGATGCACTGATACAGTAGGAAAAAAAAAATCATGGACAGAAGAAGCAAACCCGTAATTTTCCGTACAGAGTTTGGAGTTGCATGGCCCTGTCCTTGTCTAATTCAGGTAAAATGATCGGAAGCAAACTGCCGAAAGGGATTTGCTTTGACCGATTTGATGAGGTGCCAGCCTGCTCTGGTGCTGAAACTGGCTGATTACTAAATCTCTGCATATTTGAGAATTGAGATTCACTATTTGAATTCAGCATTCTGCTTGTTTCATGAGCCTGAGTGTGACTTGACCCAGATACTTGTGGTTGCATTGGCGTTGATGCCTGAGGATGTTCTCCGGATTTAGGTTCCACAGGGTGTTCCTGACCATCAACTTGCACAGGCCTATGTAATTGCGAATGAGAAGCACTAGGTGCCTGAGTTTCATTGACTTCTTGCTGAATCTCCATATTAGATCCATGTTCCTTCATCTCCACTTCAGATGACTGTTGCTCTTGACTCCTTAAACCTTGCTGCTGGGATTGGTTGCCACTGTTTTCATCTTGGCAAGAAGGCTGCCACTGCGTATACATCTGACTTGAAGTTTGACAGTTCTCTTGAGAAAATGCTGCAGCCATTTCACCATATATAAATGTGGTATTTAAATGAAGACAAAAAGAAGAGATAACCAACGCTCAAAAATAATTTAAAGAAAATACAAGAAACACAGTTTGCAGGGATATCAATTACGGAGTATTAAAATAACACGACATAATATATGAAAATCTATCATCTAGTTATGATATTAATTAGTTCTCCAAAGTAAGGAAAAGCATGAAGAACTAGGGACAAGTAAGACAGGAAGCATATGTACAGAAGTTACTAACATCCGTGAACATTTCTCCCTTTTACAATTCACATAATGGAAAACAATAATGATCAGTTTTCAATTAAATTTACAAGAAACAACCAAACAAATTCAAATAATAAACCTCGAGCATGTAGGTTTCCTGCAATTATTCATAGATTCTAGATATCCAACACATATTTTAAGAAAGAGGAAGACTTACAAATATCTGAATGTACAGGCCGAGAACTGGATGAGTCACCTTCTATATCTCTATTTAGAGCAGCAGTAAATGCCTCAACATCTGCTCCAGAATGCATCGATTCGTCCTAGTATTCATTCCCCCATATAATAATGTCGACAATCGTTAGAAATTTACAACACAAAGTAACATACTTAGAAATCACTGGCAAGAGAGGATAAAATACCTCATCCTCTTCGAGTAACTTCATGATAGAAGGATCCATTGCACAACTATATACTTAATCAAAACTACAACAAACTGCTGATCAAAATACCAAGAATTAAAGCGAATAGTCAAACAAAGAGTCATAAACCAACAAATAATCAATAATAAGTTGAAATTGGTGCATCCCTAGATTTCTCTCATATAATTTCAACTTCCCCACCCAAGTGTTCTACAAGGTGATTACTTTGATAATCATGGCTACCCAATTCACCAATTTAACCCCCTATTCGATTCAGAACACGAAAATAAATCCGGGTATAAATTCATAACTTCTAATTCATCAGTAAAAATTCGTAATCAGCAAATCAACAATTCTAAATTTCTTAACCTAATTCTGTTCAAATTAGATACCACACTCAACCATAAATTAAAAATTTTCGCCAATTACAATTAGCAGCCTAATTAAAAACAACCAAATCGGAAAATTTCAGTGAGCTTGCCAAGGGAAAAACAATTATATAAAATTCAACTAAACTACGAAAAAATAGAGCAATTTGAAAGAAAATAGGAGAACGATGATTTACCTAGCGTGTGATTCGATTTTTCTGAATATGCCCTAAATATTTTGCTACTACAAAATTGTGAATATGATCTTAAGCTCTGACGAAGGAGGAAAGACGCCTTTGGCCGAGCTCTAAACTTGTACAGAACGAGTAATTTAATGGAAATTGTTTGGGGAGTTTTCAGTTTTTTAAAAACTCCGTAATTTTTGTGAAACGCTAAACATCGCCCGCAATTTACCATATAAAGTCCACAAATATGATATGATTTGACCATTATGCCCTTTTTCTAAAATTGAAATAATCTCGGTGTAAAAAATGTGGAGCCGTACTGGCTCGCCGGGGGAGACCGGATGGCAGGCCGGAGATGCGGGGGACGCCGGAGGTACGTCGTCGTCGACGGAAAACGAGGTAAGTCACCGTTAAAATTCACGATTTACCGTCGGAGTGGCTCCGGCGCCTAGGGTGGACGCCCAAACCGTAGCCTGGACGTCCAAGCCGGACGCCAGAACCACCAGAGTGGCGTCCAGCCCAGACGCCCAGACCACCAGAGTGGCGTCCTGGGCAGACGCCACTCCACTGGGTGAGGCGGCCCTGCCAGGCGCCAGTCCAGTGGCTGTGGCGGCTCTGGCAGACGCCACCTTTAATAATTATTTTTTTTTTCTTTTTTGATTTTGTTGTTGTTTTTTATTTAATTTTTTTGTAAAAAAAAAAATCGAAAATGATTTTTTAAAAAAATTCGAAATGGGTTTTTTGTAAATTAAATTTGAAAATTCGAAATAGGTTTTTTTAAAATTAAATTTGAAAATTCGAAATGGTATATTTTTAAATTTAGTTTGAAAATTCGAATTGGGTTTTTATAAAAATTAAGTTTGATTATATATAATTATGTTTTTTTTTGTGTTAATTATGTGGAAATATATAAATTAAATGTATTATCCGTTAAATGTATTTATTGTAATATATAATTGATGCAGGAATATGGTGGAGACGGAAATGATTACAGTGGGATATTTGGACATGATGGTCCATTCGAAGAAGCTCAACAGGCGATTGATTGGGCAAAACAGGTTGCAATTGCAGCTGGATTTTGCTTGGTAGTAGCAACTCATAAATCTCAACGGGATGGTAGAATGGATCGCATTTTGAGATGTGACCGTTATCGCAAAAGAGAAGAAAGAGATTTTCGTACAGCCACTCGGTTTGACACAAAGCGGAAAGGTTGTGGGTGTGAGTTCAGAGTAAAGGTTCGACAACTACGGAGTCGTGACGGTTGGGAAGTGATAGGTTACTCTAAATGGGGGTATCACAACCATGAGATGATAGTATATGAAGAGGGTCATCGACAACTGAGCGGCTTAAGTCCTGCTGCGAAACTAGTTGTGAAAGAAATGAGTGATGCTCAAGTGAAGCCTGCTAAAATATTAGCATCTGTGTTAGAGAAATTTCCAGAAGTCCATCCAAACCGAAGACACATCTACAACGTCAGACAGCAACTCAGGTTTGAACGGTCGGAGGGAAGGAACCCTATACAGCAGCTGCTACACCAGGCACAATCACGTGGTTACTTGTTCTGGTTTGATTCTGATGAAGATACAGCGGAGGTGACTCATCTTTTCCTTGTGCATCCTGATTGTGCTGATATGATCAAGTCTTGGCCATTTGTGATTTTGATCGACTCAACGTACAAGACAAACAAGTACAAGTTCCCTCTGGTTGAGATGGTTGGGATGGCTCCAACGAACCAGAACTTTCTGATTGGTCATGCAATCATCAGGGATGAGACGGCTCCAAGTTATTATTGGGTGTTGGAGAAGCTGAGAAACTACATCGGGCCTAATGTTCATCCAGCAGCCATCGTCAGCGACTGTGAGGGAGGTCTCTTTGCCCCCATAGCAGAGCTGTTTCCCGAATCGAACCACTTATTGTGCACATGGCACATCAACAACTGCGTGAAAGTGAAAGCCTACAACCTTTTCAAGAAGAATTTGGAAATGGCAGAGAGATTGGTGAATGGTAAGTGGCGGAAGATCCTACAGGCTACCACAGAGGAAGCGTATGAGCGAGCATTGGCTAACTTCAGGGATTCGTACCAGTGGTGTCCGGCACTGGTGGACTATGTGATGCATCAATGGGTCCCTCACAGGGAAAAGTTTGTCAAATATTGGACAAACCAGGTACTTCATTTTGGGAACACTACAACATGTAGAGTTGAGAGCGCTCATAGAGCTACCAAGGACTGGATTGATTCATCGACCGCTGCTTTGGATACACTGTTCGCTAGACTGAACAAGTCAATTGAAACTCAGAAGAACGACATCAGGTGAGCATGCAGACAATCAAACGGCCGACCGTGAACAGGAGGAGTTGGAGCAATTCCGTTCGATGTACGACCGAGTGTCCTCCAGCCATCCTTTTATTATTCGTGACGCTACTCATGTACTTCATGACATGTTCCACCCGTCTAACTTAGATTATGAGGAACCCGAAGGAGTTGACCGTCCTCGAGGTCGACAACGGCGGAACAGGAGTGCGTTTGAGTATATCCGTGGTCTTGGTCGTGGTCGTTCTCGTGGTCGGACATCGTCATCTAGTCGTAGTCAATCTTCATCGTCTGTGAATATGCCCCTGAGAACTGGTACGTTTTGGTTGTTTTTATTGCACATAGTTTTAAAGTGTTACTCCTGCCTTCTTAACTGTCTATAATTAATTATATGGTGAATAGGAAGAAACGATGTTGATCAGTTTCCGTACAAGGAAAGGATACCTGCGATCATCATGTCGTACTTGGAAGGGTGGAATGATGTAATCGGAGATGGTAACTGCGGATTCCGGGTCGTGGCTGATGTTTTTCAAATGGGCGAAGACAACTACGGTTTGGTGCGTGAGTTGATGCACAGCGAAATTGCCTCTAACCGAAATGTTTATCGTCATGTGTACCAGGATGACTTGGATGGCGCTCTGCGGCGTATCCGGTGGGGAGGTGGACCTTGCGGCGAAAATCATTATTTTGACGCGCCCCTAGATCTGTTTGCCGTTGCAAACATTTACAAATGCGCAGTCATGCATTTCGGCCTGGGAGTGCATAGTCAATCTTATTATCCTTGTACCACGGTTCTCCCTTGGCGGTCGCGTGAGACTGTCACCACACCGGTCAGAGAGCTAGCTATTGCGTTTCTTGGGTCGTCATACAGACATTTCATCCGACTAGACATGTCAACTGATTTTCCGGTGCCACCGATTATACCTCGGTGGTACAACATTCGCACAGCGAGCGTAGAGGGTTGGGATGCGCTATATAATGACCGGATCCACGAATGGAACACCCTAGCTGCATTTTAGTTTTTCATGTTTACATTCTTTATTTGTAATCTTATTTGTACGTTGCTCTTTTAATGAGAACATTAATATTTTATATTGTATTGCTTACTGCATTCTATATGTTGCATGGGTAAGTTGCGCGGATCCACGAACGGTTATATCAAAATTTAAAAACAGCACTGATAATATGTTTAAGTTGGAAGCTAAAAGAACAATCTAAAATGTTACAATTTTACAACATAATGTCCAACATCTCTATAAATAAAATACAATAACCATCAGTAATCCCTCCTCGACGACGACTCCCACTGCGCAAGGGTCTGTTCCAGACTATCAACAACAGCTCTCCATGTTGCACTCATGCTGTCCTTCTCAAGAGAGAGTTCCTGTACGTCTTGCATTATCTTTCCCATCCACTGCATACAACAAAAAACAGAAGATGAAATACAATAACAACAAATAAAACTTAATTAAAAGACAACGATAAATATAATAAAAGACATACCGCTTCCGTGGCAGTAGGTGGTGGCACATAATCATCATCGCTGCGGTCGAGATCAGCGATCAACCTCGGGTGCGAATACCGGTTGAACCATTCCATGTAGTAATGGTCACACATGGGAGTAACCCCAGAGGGCGGCCGCTGCAACTCCGCAGTCCATAAGCGGGCCACCATCGGAAACTGGTCCCACGTCCCGGTCATGATATCCGGCCATTCCACGACGTACTCCCTCGACGATGCAGGTCGGACCGCCTTCATCGGGCACGCCGGGGGAGGAGGGACAACTTGGACAAATCCAAGCTGGCGAAGACAACGCCGGGGCATGTACGCCTCGACGATGTCACGATATTGAATGAGTCCCGTGTACAGGGTCCTGGGTACCCTAACACTAGGGTTCGGGCCGAAAGACATCCAGTTCACCTGTACAATAACAACATATAAAATTTAATAACATGAATATAATATGTGCAAATAATAAAATGTAGACTCTATAAATAAACGTTACCTCTAAGGGGGACAGCCTGTCCAGCAATAACCGTATCGATCGGAGGCGGTCAACGGACTTCTTCTCCGAGCGCGGACTCCACGCACAAGCACGCGACATCCCCTCATCAATAGGAACTGGGTCACGATGTGGTCGCAATGCAGGAAAGTACTCGTATATCCAGGTCTGCAATAGAGTCAGACACCCAGTGATACGTGCCGCGTCAGCCCGACTCGCAAATCCTAGTTGGCGATACAAATACGCCAACGTAGCCGATCCCCAGGAAAAATGGCCTACACTGTCGGGGTCACACGCCTCTACGATGTCGCGTGGCCTGAGCTTGTTTCCGCCGCTCTTATCCGGAAACAAGGTACATCCGAGGAGTAGAAAAACATAAGCACTCAGCTGTGCGTCGGGCGTCCTACGTGCACTCGGGTACAAACACCGCTGCAACACGGATGCGATCTTCACACCTCCGTGTTCCCAAACACCTAGCGCCTCGGTGTACAGTGCAGCCCTGTCCACCGCCAACAACTCCGCCAGCGAATCTGCCTGATCCGCATCAGCCACAGCACAAAGTCGTTTACCCTCAACACGAATCCCCAGAATGGCCTCGACGTCATGTAACATGATCGTCATCTCACCGAACGGAAGGTGGAAAGAGTTTGTATCCGGCTGCCATCGCTCAATGAAAGCCGTGATCAGCGTACTGTCAATCTTATCGTGCATGGTGGCAGGAACGTGCTTCACCCCAGTGCCCTCCAGTCGCTCGAACATCTCGCTCTCCGCCGGCCAGGCCTCAGCCCATGTACGCAAAAAGCTACAAGTCTTTTCCCGGGTATGACATTTCAACAACCCCGTAACTGAAGGCCTCTCCTGGTCCTCCCAAATACGGGCAGCTATGTGTCCTAGAAAGCTAGGAATCACACTCCCGTCAACAGGCCCACCGGGCACCTCACTCCTAACAACCCAAGAATCATTACCGGCCCTCGACCGTTTCCTGCTTGCCCCAGATACAGTGGACGCAGATGATGTGCCAAATCTACTAACAAACCTACCACCCCTACCCTTACGCACCTCCACCATATGCGTCTCGTACATGTCATCAACTCTCTGACTGAATGGACCGTAATCATCATACGGTCCACTGCCATCGTTCACATCCTCATCCTCATCTGCGCCCTCCTCCTGCTCCTCCTCCTGGTCACCCTCCTCAGCATCATCATCGTCATCGTCATCCTCATCCCGACGGTGGATCCGTTCTCTACGAACTGAGGCCGAAATACCACGGGATCTGACATGTCTATGCCCCGACCTCTCCACTGAATAACTTCTACTAAGAAGCTCTATATTCTTCCCCGCACCATGACGACCCTACACAAAATTTTAAAATATATAAACATACAAAAATTTATACGATAAATAATCATCATCGCAAATCAAATAAACTAAAAACATACAATTAATTGTAAACAAAATATAAACGTAGAAAAAATACAACGAAATTGAAAAAATTTATAAAAATAAACAACAAAATATAAAAACAATTCAAAATTATATTACAAAAAAAAAAAAATTAAATTAAAAACAATTTTTTAAAAAAAAAAAAAATAAAAAAAAAAAAATTGGGGGGGGGGGCGCCCTGGCTGGACGCCCAGCCGGCGGTGGTGGCGCCAGATGCAGACGCCGCCACCAGTTGGCTGGCGCCTGGGCTGGACGCCATAGCCACGGCTGCGGCGCCTAGAATAAACGCCACAACCGTGGCTATGGCGTCCAGCCCAGGCGCCAGCCAACTGGTGGCGGCGTCTGCATCTGGCGCCACCACCGCTGGCTGGGCGTCCAGCCAGGGCGCCCCACCGCGTTCACGGCGGTTTTTCCCTTTTTTTTTTTTTTTTTTTTTTAAACAAAATGTACCTTTCCTCCTTGGGACATCCTTCCCTCCGCCGCCGCCGCCACTTCCTTGCCTTGCCGCCTCGACATTGCCGTTATTTGAATTTTTTTTTTTTTAGAGAGGTTGAAAGAAGATGAGCAATGAGAGTGTGAGTGATGAGAGTGTGAGTGTTTTTTTTAAGGTCAAGGGCAATTTTGGCAAACCAAGTGAATTTTGTGGGCTTTATGTAGTAATTTGTGGGCGATGTTTAACAAATCCCTAATTTTTTCATGCTAATGAACTGTATTTATACTTTATGAAAAACTAGCTTAGGTGCCCAATAATTAGATTATAAGGACCCATAAAGTGTTGGCTCATTTGGTAAGCTTCTTACCTCATATCTTCTTCTCGAGTGTCTGGCTCGTAAATATTTAGGTTGAAAAATCTATAACCACATAATGACACATATTATTTGAGATTATAAGTTTAATTTTTTGACATTTATTTAAGTATTTTTACTTTATGAATGATAATGTTATAAATAATGCTTGATATCTTCTATAGCCTTTTAGTTGCATTGATGACTACTTTTTTACAAAGGTGATAGATTATATACTCCAATCTTATGACTCGATACTTAGTGACCCAAATCAATTGCGCTCAAATCAAAGTAATTCGATACTCAAAGTGACTTGAATTGATTTTATCCCAAATCACTTGAACTAAGAGGAATTCAAACCCGAGCCAGCTTGTTTTATTACTAATCTTTTTGGCTGTAAATAATTAAGCTACTAATTAGTATTTGACCCACACAATGCCTTGGGAATTGGGATACTACTCTACAGTCTATACTCATTTAGTTTCGTAAGCATGTTCGACTGATTTGTTTTAGTTTTTTTTTAATAATTATCTTGAAAGTTTATTATTTTGAATTTGACTTATTTGGTTTATATAGATAATAGATTATTTTAGTGTACTATACATAGTGAGCAGAGCCAAGGAAAGAACAGATTGGGCTTGGCATGTTAAGATCTCATTTCTTGCAAAAAATTTGAATTATGACAAGGGCTATCGCATTCTTTTAATAAATTCTAACAAGTTCAGATTGGGAGCAAGTATGCAAAACAAGAAAAATCCAGTCACAAATCCTGAATTTCCTTCCTAGCCCAACAGAAAACCAACTAAAATAGCAAGTTTACCGACAACAAATTGGTATCCAGATTCAAACATTTTGACAGGAGGGAGGGAAATAATTTATCAGCGCCTATCCTAAAGAACAAATAACTCATTTCACCTAACTGAACACTGATATGCAAAGCCAAAAAGGAGAAATCTCATTGATCTCTAGACGAGTACAAGTGCATTACTCATCAAGGATTACATGGAATCGTCACTGAGCAAACCAACAAGCTCAGACTTCTTCAACTTCGAGAACCCTTTCATGCCTCGAGATTTTGCAAGCGCCCTCAGCTCCGTTAGCTTCATAGCATTCAAGTCTTCAGTATGCTCCTTTTCTGCATCTTCCTCGTCAATAAAATCTTCTTCGGCATCTAAAAGCTCAGCCTCCGACAATTTACTTATTGTAGGACTTTCCACAAATTCAGCTTCCACCTCCAAATCTACCTCAGCCTCCTCCTCTGTCTCCTCTTCATGTTCTAGCTCTAGCCCTGACTCCAGATCCATATCCGGCTCCAGATCAGAATCTGATTCAGCCTCAGGGTCAAGTTCACTAAGAGTTTCTTCATCCGTCCTTACATCAAGATCTGAATGTGAGACAATTGGCTCATACTTGATCCTAGGAACTGGAGACCTTCGCCGGAATTCAGATGGTGGGCGTGTAAATGAAGGCTTATTAGTTTCTTGAGGCTCTTCCCTAACAATACTACTGGAACTGAAAAAGCTTTTGCTCTTTTCCTCGTTGGATTGCCCACTCTGTCTTGGATGATCAAAATTGAAATCATTTGCACCACCACCATTCACTTTTCTTTTACCTTGCTCAACTGAATGCTTCCTCAAAAGCTTAAGTAAAGAATCAACTGTTTCGCTCTCTTTATTTTGCCCTTTGACAGCTTCAAGCTTCTTCTCTTCCTTGACAACTGCTCTTTGTCGAAGTTGAGCCTGAACCTTCTTAAAGAGTTCAACTATTTCCCTTTCTCTTGGTCCTGGGGTAGCAGTAGCCTGGGACTTTGGGCTATTAGAAAGAGAAAGTAACGGCCCATTTTTAGTTGATAAGAACTCAGATTCATCAAGGTTCTCAGAGCTGTCCTTCTCTTCATTCAACCGGTTCCTATTTCGGGAGTATCCAGACCTGTTATGCCTAGGGAAGTCTGGATTTCTTCTATAACCACCATTATTTGCCTGGCAGATAAAAGACCTATGTTTCAAAGAACATTTTGACGATATTATTTTCACCTGAGAAATTTTATATTCATTTCGAGGACAAGTTGATACACTGACTGCCCTTCCAGAAACTCCCAAGCACGGGAGAGAGGTGCTCTCAGATGGTCCATAGCCTACAAAATGGAGAAAAGAGAGGTAATAACACATGAGTTCTGTACACCAATTTTAACCAGACATAGGTAAAAGGAAACCTAATAATTAACCAGCACTATAGCACAAATTGTTAGTCAAAAATCAGATCATAAGCTCAAACCAAATCTGGTCAAAACTCACTAGTATCTCCAGAAAAATTTACCCGTACAGCACTTAATGATTTAAATCCTTTCCATTCAAGGCTTTTCCCACACATCTATAGCAAAACAATTCCCCTTTTAGCCCAATTAATCAATCATCATTTGCACAATGTCTACTGCGTATACGGCATACCTGCATCTTCAAAAACCTTTTGCACCCCCAATAACCCAACAAGTTCCTCCGTCCTCCCAACCCCTTCTCCTAACCTCCATGGCTCCAACCACTTCAAACGAAGACGGAAGCTAAACTATGGCATAATTACAGAAGCTGATTTGTTTGTAATAAATTCTCTGTCCATTACAATTAAAATCTAAATCTGATGCATTACTCTCATCTTTCTCTTCATCATTTCCTCTTGAATTGGTAAACTCTAAGAATTATGAGTCAAAGATCTCTCCATTGACAACACTCCCATCTCTTCCTTCATCAATGCATAAGGTCTTAGACTTGCAATGTCATCTCCAAAATTTTGTCGAAATCACACATACACCCATCTAAGAACTGCTATTACATTACAAAAAACACTACTTTTGAGTTTTGAGCGATTGATGCCATATCTCCACCAACGCAGTCGCAATAAGCCATCCTTGCTCATTATATTTCTCATTGCAATAAGCCCCGTATGAGCCATAACAAATTCTACTTTACCAAATTAAGCAGCCCTAAATACACCTAATTTTATCTAGATTGATAGAATGGCCCCAAAAACTATCAAAGAGCCCTGCTTTAACAGGAATTAATCTAATGTCATTTCATCAAACACCTGGTGGGCAAAATCTGTAACTCCCAAACACACCTAAATTCACTACTAAAACCACATTTCAACGAAAAACAACACCTTCCCACAAATCAGATAACCAATATGTGAAAACCCAGATGCCCATTTGACGAAATTCTAGCTACTGAGTCATTAACAAAGAAACAAAACCCAGAAAATAACACAAAAACCAGTTTTTTTTTTGCTTTTTGTCAAGAACATAAAATTTAAACAAGAAGAAGAGGGAATATAAATATTTTAAAACAATTAGAAATAAAATTGAAGCTAATGATCATAGACGATGAAAATAGGCAATTTAAAGGCGATACTAGACAGAAAATTGTGAAATTAATTAAATAAATAGAGTCGATAAGTGATTTTACTGTTAGAAAAGATAAAGAAAATACCTTGAACGTTGTTGGAGATGATATTTAGGGTTCGAGACATGACCTTGAAATGAGTATTTCAATGGCGGTTTTTTCGCATTTGTATACGATTAGGAGGTCTGCTTCACTTGAAAGCAAATTGACGGCAGAATAAACTAACTATATATCCGGTTATTAAAGAAAACAAAATTAACTATATATCTGATTTGTATTTTCTATTTGGCGTAATTAGGAAGGGAAAAAAAAAAAATGTCTGCCTCAAATTAAGTGTAACATTCTCAAGAACATATAAGACATTATGACTTACGAGTCAAATCACATACGGAGTATGTAATACGAGTATAAATATCCATATTTTAACTCATTATTACTTATTGTATTACCTTATTTTATTTTTTTTTTGAAATAACCAAGTTGCCGCCCCTAAAATAGTAGAGTATGGAATAACTCATGTGATTTACTTTTATTATGGTAAAATATCAGTTATATTTCTATGTTTTCACTATATAATTTCACATATTATTATTGTTGGTATTCATTTGGAGTTGATTTCATTAGCTGTTAATAAAATAATTTGTTCATATCATAGTGTCTTTAAAGGGATATTCTGAAGCTTATAGGCATTACTAAGAGGTCCTTCGAGCTTAAGTAAAGGCTTCTGCCTCAGTAGGAAGAAGCAATACAATGCAAGCAGAAGCTACATGGTATGTTTATTCTGGAGTCTGCAATACTCCATTGGCTACAAAGGGGCCACAAAATTATTACCTCAAGTATTCATGTTGGATTCTTAACATTTCGATGTAAATATACACTTAAATACTTCATTTTGGGCCAAAATCATGGAATAATTTCACAATATTGCTAAATTAGACACTTGGACACGTATCCATATCTGACACAAGTACCTAAGTCTGAATAATATAACTACTAGAAATTACCAACTCCTCTTTCAACCCACGTCCCACGATTTATCTTCAAATCTTCTCATTCTTATTTTCTTAGCCAAACCTCTAGACTACAAATAGGATTCACTCGTTGAATTTTGTAAAATCTAATTATCTATGGCTGAGATATGTCTTTCTATATGCATTCCAATATATAGCAATAATAGATGAAATAATTTTACCCCCTGCTTGGCTCAGAAAACATTGGAGATGAAAAATGAAGTGCAAGGTTAATTCACAGTAAATTAACCTCTTCGACCACATACAAACTTCGCTCCATTAAATTCTTCATAGAAAGTGAGGTATGTAAGACATGTAGTACATGATAGCTCTTTAAATTGAATGGATAATCAACTGCGCTTAAACGTTCAGAACATTATCGCACAGATTACAGTTTAAAATCCAAAATCGGATACTGGCCATCCTCAAATTTTCAAGAAGAAAACACCATATTAACCAAAAGTGTCAATCTCATCAGCAACTTAGAATCATCTCTTCATTATTTTAGTTTCTTCTCTCCATAAAGTAATTTTAAACAATGAATATTTTTCGCCACAAAGATGTGATCGGAAAGTAAAAAAAAAAAAAGAAAAAAAAAGAGGGTACATACAAAACAATTCAGCAAGGCCCTAATTTTGCCAGGATGTACGAATTATAAGGGGGTTGGTTATGCATAACCCCATCCAACGAACTCTAACACATTGGCTGATTCAACTTAAGTTTTGTGATTCTTAGCCATTTCTTCAACATCAAGCTCAACTTCTAATACGGGCAAATCCTTCTTGACACTGAACTCACTGAGCAAAAAATATTTCAACATATTACTAAGCTAGTTGACAAAGGTATTTGGGTAAATTTACAATAAACAAAACACGATGAAGTAAATGGATGCACATACCTGTTTCGCACAGGACCATGATCAACAGCATTGCGCAAACAATATATAACCCTACCAATAATGTCTGACATGTGAACTGGGCCGAAAGTTCTACTGTCCTTGGCTTCCTGCTTCAGGGGGTTGGGGTGGGGGTAGGAGAGAGTGGATAATAAAAGTCAGAAATTGCTTAGCATCTGAGGACATGGTAAATTGATCAAAATTGCAGTAATAGTAAACACAAACGATACTATTTAGGATGCTACTCACTCCAGTCCAAGCCTCTTCTGACTTTCATAAATTCTAGAGCAAGCTTCCACATCACATCCATTCCTATGTACACAGATACATCCTTATTTCATGGGAATGAATATGGAAAGGACTTGTACAGAAGGTCAGGAACAGTAACCGATTAAATCATAAACTCATAATTACTCCCAATGTCCCATATTATTTAGCACCCTACCCATTATTGACAATCCCAAGCTAATTGCAGACTTGTCTTTTCAAGTATATTTTCCCTTACCGCTCCCTTTTTCTTATTCTTTTTTACTCTCACCACTATTCTTACTTTCAATGCCAAAAACAAGTCTGAAGTATAATATAAGATGGAGTCTATAGAAAGGAGGAAAATCCAGAATGAACAAGAACAGGCGGCAAAAAACTGTGCAATGATTAATGGAATGAAATGATTAAATTAGGGTCTGTTAAAATGGCAAAAGAAAAGCTGAAAATATATTCATATGAAAGTTAAATATAACATGAATTTTACAACATTTAGATAGTATGCTACGAAATTCAAACACTGTTCTGTTAAAAGCTAATGCAGGTTTATGAGCAGAGTGCCAAAGTTTGTTACAAAAGACATGGCAAAAGACAGTACCTTTGGCTTCAAAGCTTCATTGTCCGCAAGAACCCAGCATTCATCCTTGTCTAGGATAAAAGGCTCCTCTTTTTCATCCTTCGAGACCATTTCATATCCTTCAGTGGCAGCTAGTCTTCTGACTAGATAGTCCTTTGGGCTTTCAGGGTCTTTCAGGACCACTACATCTCCAATGAAAACACGACTGTCATGGTAAAATAAACATTTAAAAATCTGAACCAGAAGTCAACAATAACAAAAAACTTCAGAAATATCTGTTCTTACTTCTTAATATAATCAGTCTATACCAAATTACACAGAATTCCAGATCCCCACACAAGTTATCTAATTTATAAAACCGTCCTCCTCACTTAAGTTTTTAGCCATGGTAAGTTTGCAATCAAACATATACTCAAATTGAGTCATATATGACCTTTAGCTGTGTGACCATGTCCAATTGACCAAAAAGTGGGATAATGTAAAGTGAAGAGTAAAGTAGATAAGTTTTCGATAACTCTCAAGCTAGTTTTGAAGAGAAACCATACATATACAATAATCTGTTCGATATCTTGAGAAAGGGTCACTTAATCAATTTCCTCAAGCAACGAAACAGTTGCTAGAAGTCTAGAATTGATACTTGACAGGTAAAATATGCACAAGAATGAAATACATTTGATAAAGGGAGCAATGGATTGGACAGCACAAAATTGGGTACAGATTGTGAAGAAAGAGTAGCAACCATCTTCTAACATGTCGATGCTCAAGACTAAATGAAAAACTTAAATGACCAAGACCAACATCATTAGAGTTGATACAGAAAAATTCAAAGCCCAGACTGATCTCAATCAACATCATGATAGCTTCTTAATCAAGATAGTCAGTTACCAAACTGCTCCATCCCAATTTCTTAAGGTTATGTGCACTTTTTTGGAGTGAAGGGGTTAAGTCACAAGGAACTATATCTTAAGAGGAAATTTTGTTATAATAATCTTCAAATCAAAAACTTTGTGAGATAGCACCTTTTATAATTAATTTTTGTGGGGAATCATTTTATAAAACATGTTTATAAATAATAGTGTCTTTTGGCTAGAATCTGATCTAAAAGTCAAACTTCTTGTTGTTTTACCCTTGGCCTTTCCTTCTATTCCCACACTTGAAGTATAATCTTGTTACTCCTGTAATATCTCCTCAAACATGCTGCTTCTATCTCCTCCCATTGATCTTGCTCCTTCTATTTCCTCTTTATCTCTTCTCATCTTCTTCCTCTCTCACCATTCACCTCTCATCTTCTATAAGCCCACTGATCTTGTTTTTATCTTCTTCCGGTCTCTCTCATGACATTATGGAAAATCCACTCGTTTTCCTCCCTCTAAATTGTTTCTTGTGTGTTTCCACTGCCTCTCTCTTTCACTGAATTTTGTTCTCACAATAGACCAACATAATGCCTAAAAAAGCACCCTTCAACAGAAATTTGCCCCAAATATTGACCTCTACACGATCTCCTTTACTAGATGTATCTCCGTCATACATAAATTCCAAGTCCTTTACCAATAATTTTGTGGTTTTGTAGCAATCAGTGAAAAACTGCCCAAATTCAAAAGATAGAAAATATTTTACAGCATAATGGGCCTTATGGTGTTTCTTAGACAATAAAAAAAATTCACCATTAGTTGGTCCAGTATCCACCACTATTGATTGAGTAAAAATCAATAATATTCATCCCCAATTTGATTTTCAAATTTTGGTTGAGGAGAATCAAGCAAGATAAAGGGGTGAGAAATTTCACATTTTTGCTTGGTGCGAATAATTTGCGTATATATTATGGAGTGTTTGATGACAGTATTCTTCCTGTTTTTTATTTTATTTATGTAGTCCCATATTCTTGAATGGTTGGACTTTGGAGTACTATATTGATGATTTGGCAAGGCTTTGTAGCATTAAGTTTGAGGGAAAAGAAGTATTGCTAATTTAAGTAAAGCAGAATGAGAGGGAGAAAGAAGAAGAGAAGAAAATCAGGTGCACGAGGAAGAAGATAAGAGAGATTAAAAGGAGTGTGCCGGTCTGAGGGGGAAAATTGTACTTAACATACAGACAGTAGAAAATTAATAGAGATCAACAGTTGGAAGTTTGATCCTTTGGCCAGATTCTGGCCAAAATGTGCCAAGTTTAATACTCTGTATCTATAACTATTTATATACTTTCTCACAAATAATTTTAGAGGGTGCTATCTCACACATTTTGATTAAAAAAAATATTTACTGACAGATTTTCCTATCAAATAAATACCAAGGGAAGCCAACCTTATTAAAGAAGACACAATAAACCACGCCTTCAGATGGGATATCACATAGGCACATAGCCATACAAAGAGAACCATAAAAAACACTAGTCCCTGACATCACATATAAGCCTATATTACCAATGAGAGAAAAGCTTGCAACTGTGGTTCATGATAGAGAGCTCCACTTTAACTGTAGCCTTAAGACTGAGAGCTTAAAACCATGAAAAACAAGAATTTTCCCTAAAACATGCGCCCACTATCTTCTTTCCATGTATTCACCACTAGCTAAATAAATTAATTTCCAAATTTCAGCAATACAGTTTGCCGTCAGCCTCCTCTTCCAAGCTACCAATACATCTTAGTATCTTACACATTTCCACATTAAACCCAACCAATTACAAACATCATAAAACCAAAAGCATATGCTTGCACAAGGTTTAATAACCACTACAGCATGCTTATCTTTCCCCTTCAGCAATAATAGCAAAATCTAAACATTGCCTTAAGGAAGCGCATGACACATCTGAGGTAAATATTACGGAGTACATACAAAAACCTGCTAGAACTTTGATTATCTAACACTCCCACTGCCTCATATCTAACTTCCCAGTCTTCTATTTGGAATGATTCCAGAAATAATTTCCCATTTCTTTATTACCTTAACTTTACTCTCTTCATCCATCACATCAACCCTTTATTATCATTCAACTACATATCTACAATACGTTAATAGTTTTCTCTCTTCATTCAACAACCTCCTAAATTTTTTCTTAATGTCCATGCACTTAGAAAGCGAAAGTTCTATTAAGTGATGGGAAAAGAAATAAATATCACCATTTCATAGGATAAAAATCTACCCAGATTCACCTCTAAACAGGCAAACAACAACAAATTAAGAAATTCACACATCAGGCCTACTTAATAAATATGTAAAGCTAAAGAGCATTAACATGCCCCACTGGTCTCCATGAAAGATATGGTTGACATGTGATAACATCCCACATACAAATGAGAACTAAACAATACCAATATATTAGTATGCGAAAGCAAAAGGGTATGAAATTGATAAGCATTCCAAAAGAATAAAGAACGATAAAAATAGACAATTTGGAATTACCTTGGGCCTGGAACTGGTATTTTTCTAACTAAGAGAGTTCCATCTTTGGACCCTATTGTAGGAGCCATCTCCTCTCCTTTATTCCAATGTAAAAAAGTTACCTTGCCCTGAAATAGGTTTTTCCACACGGTGTCTCCTATTTGACCTTCAGTTATCCGACCTCCTTTATAGTTCTTCAAACACATTAAACACTCCAATCAGAAAAGATGCACCCTAAGAAGGCTGGTAACCTCAAAACTAAACACTATCAATAATAAATGCAAGAAATTGAAATAACATGGCATTTGCACATCTTTACAAAAGGCAAAGAATCAAAAGATGATGCAGAGAATCAGTAACAACAACCCAACATAAATTCTTCTGATTAATGTTCACTAGAGGCAACATAGATGGTTAAGATGTATACAACCTAATCCCTAAACAAACTGTAGAAGACAGAGAGAGGCTGTTTTCATGAAAGAAAAGCCATACTTAAACTTCTTCCACAGAATTCATATGTTTATAAGAGATAGAAAGTTCTTCCTGAAAGATGAGGTAGTACAACTTAAAATTTTGCAACGGACAATAATTTTGATATCACTCCTTATAAATCATCAACTAATATTCCAAGACACACAAGTAAACAAATGTGCCACCTCCCACTCCATTACTATCAAATTCTATTGCACCCCAAAAGACAAGTTAAATGGAGTATATGATCCCATTCCCCCCTCCCTTAAAGAGCACGGGTGCAAACACATCGTAAACAAACAGGTAGAGTGAGTAAATGCGAAGAAGAGTAATGCACATATAATCCAAAATTGAACAAAGAGATTTAAACATGGCAGCTTCTCAAATATATACGCTTCTTACAAACCTGAATATGAATGTTGGTAATTGAGCAAGGATAAAATGTACTACTCCGTATATATTTTGCAAGTTATATCTATCAAAGACTCTTTCATTACACCCTTATTTCATTGTCATACTGATAATCACAGTAGAAATATAGCTCTTATACTCAATGCAGGCATAAGAACCCAATAATTCACAAAGTATTTACTGCAATATTACAGATATCTAGCTAATTATAATGAGCAATGTGAAAAGATCAAACCTTTAACATCAAACAAATAATTATAGATCATAAACCCTAAACCCCAAAAACATCAAGTAAAAATCCCATCAATTTACCGATAATTTAGGAGCAAAATCATTAAAACGACACCAAATTTTTAAAAAAAATATTCATCCCAGGTTCAAATTGAGGTTCAAGAACACCCTTTTTCGAGAAAATAAGCAAAACCCAACATCAAAAAATTACCCATTAACAAAATACTCAAAAATTACACAACCAAATCACAAAACAATGAAATATTGAATTAAAGATTGAATTTGGATAACTAAAAGAAAGAGGAGAGAGAAAATGGAAACCTTCCAGCTGACAGCCATGGAGTATTCAAGCTTGTGGGCGATGTAGCGGCACCATGTTGACACAGAAACCATTGCTTTTTAATTTTATTCGCTTTTTTGGGGGGTCTCTGATTAATCCAATACTTGTGCTTCAACTACACGAGAAATTTCTTCAACTACTCGTATAATTATGGTGAAGGTGAAATAGCAGCTGCCATCTCCTTTCTTTTCTTCTTTTTTTTTTTTTTTTTTTTTTTTTTTTTTTTTTTTACTTTCTTTGTCCTTTTTGGGTTTCCTAAAGGGATTTGTTAAACATCGCCCGCGTTTTTCTACATAAAGCCCACATTTTTTAAAAATGTTGACATTATTGCCCTTGTTTTAATTTTTACCGAAAATAAAATTTTTCAGTCATAAAAAATGTGGAGCAGGACTGGATCGCCGAGTGAAACCGAAGAGCCCTCAACGTCGGGTAGATGCACCGGAGAGACGCCGTTGACGCCGGAAAAGGAGGTACGATGCCATCTAAAACCACGAATTGGCGGCTGGCGTCCTGCCGGGACGCCGTGACCGTAGTGGTGGCGCCTAGCCAGGACGCCGCCACCGTAACTCTGGCGCCTGGCCAGGACGCCGCCACCGTGGCCGTGGCGTCTGGCCAAGAAGCCGCCGCCACGGTGGCGGCGTCCTGGCCAGGCGCTACCGCCACGGTGGCGACGTCCTGGCTAGACGCCACCGCCACGGTGGCGGCGTCCTGGCTAGGCGCCACCACTATTTTTTTTTTTTTTTTTTTAATTTAATTTAAAATTTGTTTATTTTTTTTTTTTTGTGTTACAATTTTTTTCTTTTTTTTTTGTTTTTTTTTTTTTGTTTTGTTTTTAATTGTTTTAATTTGTTTTTGTTTTTAATTTATTTATTTTTTATTTTTTTTTTTTACAATTTTTTTCGTTTTATGTTTTTTTTTGTTTTTTTTTTTTGGTTTATTTTTATTTATTTAATCTAAAGTTTTGTTTATGTTTTTTATTTTTGTGTTTTGTTTTTTTTTTTTTTTTGAATACTTTTTGTTTATTTCTTTGTTTGTTGTTTATAATTTATTATTGTTTTTGCTTTTGTGCTAATGTTGTGTCAAATGTATTAATTTAATCTACTCTTATGTGATTATATTTATATGTTATTGTTGCAGGATTATGGTGGAGACGGAAATGATTATAGTGGGATTTTTGTACACGATGGTCTGTTCGAAGATGCTCAACAAGCGGTTGATTGGGCGAAACAGGTTGCAATTAGATCAGGTTTTTGTTTAGTAGTAGCAACTCATAAATCTCAACGGGATGGTAGAATGGATCGCATTTTGAGATGCGACCGTTATCGCAAAAGGGAGGAACGAGATTTCAGTCAAGCGATTCGGTTTGATACAAAGCGGAAAGGTTGTGGGTGTCAGTTCAGAGTAAAGGTTCGACAACAGCAAAGGGGTGACGGTTGGGAAGTGAAGAGTTACGGTAAATGGGGGTATCACAACCATGAGATGATCGCATATGAAGTGGGTCATCGACAGTTAAGTGGCCTAAGTCCTGCTGCGAAACTAATTGTAAAAGAAATGAGTGATGCTCAAGTGAAGCCTGCTAAAATATTAGCATCTGTGTTGGAGAAATTTCCTGAAGACCAGCCAAACCGAAGACACATCTACAACGTCAGACATAAATTGAGGTTTGAACGGTCAGAGGGAAGGAACCCTATACAGCAGCTTCTACACCAGGCACAAGCACGTGGTTACCTGTACTGGTTTGAATCTGATGAAGACACATCGGAGGTGACTCATTTGTGCAGTGATGCATTTCGGCCTTGGTTTGCATGGTCGAGCTTACTATCCGTGTACCACGGTTCTGCCTTGGTGTTCGCGTGAGACCGTCACCAGACCGGTAAGAGAGGTTGCTATTGGATTTCTGGGGCCGTCATACAGACATTTCATCCGACTGGACCTGTCACCCGATTTTCCGGTCCCACCGATTATACCAACGTGGTACACCATTCGTACAGCAAGCGTAGAGGGCTGGGATGCGTTATATCATGACCGGGTGCAGCAGTGGAACAATCTAGTTGCCTTTTCTATGTGACCTAATATTGCTATTGCTATGTTTTTCCCATTTATTTAATTTTCGGATTCTAATTTTCGTATTTAGTTTTCCCATTTAAATGTGAACCTGTATTTAGTTTTCGTATGCCCACTAATTACAACTTAAAATAAAAGTTATAAAAACTAAAAATATAATGTCAAATTCTAAGAACTTAAAATAATAATTATAAGAACAGATAATGTTAACTTTTACAAACAACTAGGAAAATGTTTTATAAATGCACTGCCGACATATCAATAATCTCTCTGTGACGCCCACTGCCACTGCTCAAGGGCCCGTTCCAGTTCATCAATAACAGCTCTGCCTGTTGCAGTCGTCATGTTGTCCCTCTCCTCAAAAAGTCTGTGTCCCAACTGCGTCATCTTTCCCATCTTGCCGGCCATTGGACGACGTACTCCTTCAACGACGCAGATCGGACGGCCTTACTGGGCCATGCTGGTGGAGGAGGAACAACTTGGACATATCCAAGCTGGCGAAGACAGCGCTGCGGCATGTACGCCTCTACGATCTCACGATACTCGTATATCCACGTCTGTAACAACGTCATACATCCAGTGATACCTGCCGCATCAGCCCGGCTCGAGAATCCTAACTGGCGATACATGTACGCTAATGTAGCCGACCCCCAAGAAAACTGGCCTACTCTGTCGGGCTCACACGCGTCAACTATGTCGCGTGGCCTGAGCTTGTTTCCGCTCTTATCCGGAAACAAGGTACACCCGAGAAGAAGAAAAACATATGCAGCCAGCTGTGTGTCCTGCGTCCTACGTGAAGTGGGGTGCAAACATCGCTGCAAAACTGCTGCGATCTTAACACCGCCGTGATCCCACACACCAAGTGCCGCTGTGTACAGCGCAGCCCTATCCACCGCCAACAGCTCCGCCAATAAATCTGCCTGATCCGCATCTGTGACAACAGATGCTCGGTTTCCCTCTACGGGAATCCCAAGGATGGCCTCGACGTCATGCAACATGATCGTCATCTCACCGAACGGAAGGTGGAAAGAGTTCGTGTCCGGCTGCCATCGCTCAACGAAAGCCGTGATCAGCGTCGAGTCAATTCTCTCATGCATGGTGGCAGGAAGGTGGCTCACTCTAGTGGCCCTCAATCGGCCGACCATCTCGCTCTCCTCCGGCCAAGCCTCAGCCCAACTACACAAGAAGTTACAAGTCCTCTCCCGGGTTTGGCATTTCAAAATGCCGCTATCCAAAGCCCGCTCTTGGTCCTCCCAAATACGGGTAGCGATGTGTCCTAGAAAGCTAGGAATCACACTCCCGTCTATAGGTCCCCCAGCCACCTCGCCCCTCACCACCCAAGAATCATTAACGGCCCTCGACCGTTTTCTGCTAACCGCAGACACAGTGGACGCAGATGATGTGCCAGATCTACTAACAAATCTACCATCTCTACCCTTACGCACGTCTACCCTACGCGTCTCATACACATCATCAAGCCTATGACTGAATGGACCGTAATCATCATATGGTCCACTCTGATCGTCCACATCCTCATCTGCATCCTCCTCCTCCTCCTCCTCATCACCATCATCATCTTCATCATCCTCAGAATAGTGCACCCGTTCTCTACGAGCCGAGGCCGAAATACCACGGGATCTAACGTGTCTGGGCCCCGAGCTCTCCATTGAGTTCATCGTACTTCTCATAATGTCCATACTCTTCCCAGCCCCAGAACGAAAATACGATGCCTAACACAAAATAACAACACATGTAATATGCAATATAAACATGTAATATAAACATAAAAAAAGTAATTAAAATAAATAAATAAAACAATATACATATGATGGAAAATAAATTAAAAACATTACAAAATATTAACAACCTAAAAATAAAAAAATTAATAACCTAATAAATAAATAAATAAAAAATTGGAAAAAACAAAGCAAAAAAAAAAATTACCCAAAAAAAACAAATTGGAAAAAACAAAGTGAAAAATATAAAATTATAAAAACTTAAAAAAAGAAGAACATCAAAATTTTAAAAAAAAAATTATAACAAAAAAAAGGGAACATAAAATTTTTTTTAAGTAAAAAAACTAATTCAAAAAAAAAAAAAAACAAGAACAATAAACAAGAACATAAAATTAAAAAAAAGAAAAACAAATTCAAAAAAAAATCAAAAAAAAAATAATTATTTTCGAAAATTAAATTTCAAATTTAAAACCAAAAAAAAATTAAATAAAAAAAATAAAAAGGCGGCGGCGCCTAGGCCAGACGCCGTGACGGTGGCGGCGGCGTCTAGCCCAGACGCCACTACCACGGCGGCGGCGCCTAGGCCAGACGTCGGTGCCGTGGTTCTGGCGCCTGGGCCAGACGCCACCGCCACCGTCACGGCGTCTGGCCTAGGCGCCGCCGCCGTGGTAGTGGCGTCTGGGCTAGACGCCGCCGCCGTGGTGGTGGCGTCTGGCCTAGGCGCCGCCACCGCCTCCGACCTTTTTTTTTTTAATTTTTAAACACAAAATTAATAAAAAATACCTTCTCGCCGGAAAACCGCTGTCCACCCGCCGCATGTGCCGCCACTTCCTTGCCGGGCCGCCTCGACATCGCTCGGAAAGTTTTTTAGAGAGAGAAAGTGGAAGTAGAGAATTGAGAGAAGAAATTGTGTTTTTTACTTTGAGGGCAAAAGTGACAATTCACTCTAATTTTGTGGGCTTTATGTGGAGATTCGCGGGCGATGATTAGCAATTGAGTTCCTAAAACCCTTCGATTCCAAACCTCCAAGGTGATAGAGGGAACAGTCAAATTTTCACCGTTTAAACCCTTCGGACTTTTTTTTTTTTTGGTAGGTAAGATTGGAACCCTTATGGGTTAACAAGGCTCGGGTTATGAGCTAGACAATTTGATAGAGTGGTGGAAGTAGAGGTGATTATTAGGCGGGGCGGGTCAGGTTCGGGCCAGGCTGAAGTCAAAAAAATCAGCCCACTTCTCGAGCCGGAATTTATGTGCCCAAACCCGCCTAAAATGGTCGGACCGTGCGGGCATTTTGGGCCGGACCAAAAAAATTAACTAAAAATGCATTAAAACGCATTCCCAAATTCGCCCAAAAAAAAATCAGGCCGAGCCGAGCCCAACCCGATTTTGGGACGAAAAATTATGTCCAAAAGCCGCCCAAAATCGGGTCGGGCTAACTTTGATCTCCTCTAGATGGAAGGTAAGGGAAACTCACCCCCAAAATTGTCACTAGTGGGGGTTGAACCTCCATCCTCATAGTTAGAAGGTACTCTCCTTTTCACTTGTCGTTTTTATTTTTTTTCCTTTTTTTTGGTTAAGTCTAAGTATATTTAAAAGTATATACTTAGTATTAAAAGAATAGAGAAAGTAGGTTTAAAAGGGTACACATTATATACTTCGTCATGTCTCATGTATAAATTGTAATATGGAGTATATGGTTTTAATAAAGTTTAAAAGGATACACATTGTATACTTCGTCATGTCTCATATGAAGTATATAAATTGTAATACGAAATAGATGGTTTTAATAAAGTTTGTTGCAATATGGTAATTCTTTCAACAGTAAAATTCGATTTTTATCTTTGGTAGGTAAAGAGAAGACGCTCTACCGTCAGACTAGAGCATCCCATCCGAATTAGTAACATACGAGCTTCCATGATTACAAGATGGATAAATAAACTTTCTCGTTTTCCAAACAAGTGGTTTTTGACCAAAACCTCCAATATCACGTTGTCTTTAGTGGTATTAATCTTACAACCACGAGATAACAATCCTTACCATTAAATCAAATATGTGCTACTTGGTACAAGCTTCCACGAATACAAGAAAATGGGTAGATAAACTTTCTCATTTTCCAAACAATTGGTTTCTGAGACTTAAGAGAGAAGAAGAGAAAAATAAATAGGAATACTCGAATAGCATA
Organism: Chenopodium quinoa; assembly: GCF_001683475.1. NCBI lineage: Eukaryota > Viridiplantae > Streptophyta > Magnoliopsida > Caryophyllales > Amaranthaceae > Chenopodium > Chenopodium quinoa. The sequence goes on along the minus strand of NW_018743212.1, from coordinate 1,741,743 downwards.
ATACATTAACATTAGTCAATGTAATTTTTTTATATTTTTCTCTTAAGTAAAATCATTGAAATCATTAACAAGTTTATCATTGTTATACTCCATTACTCCTCCATACAAGTACACAACTATGTATATATCAGATAAATTCGTAGTAGGAATTTCTCTGAAAAAAAGTCTACTTTTATCTTTATCAATCTTTCGAGCCAATCCACAAAGAAAAATCGTATAAAATGTTTAAACCCAATACATGTTAACTTATACGTACTCCGTAACTAATAAGAATATCCACATGTCACATGACACTCTCCCGGTTTTCTTTTTTTCGCTATTATTCCATCCACGTCATTACACTTTAAAAAATGGATAATGTTAATGTTTTATGTAGCCCTTAGGACTATATATAAGCATTAAATACATTCTTAAAAGGTTGTATAAAATTAGGAATTCATGACAAAAATACGCGTAAATCAGTGTAATTACGGAGTAGTATTTATGTTTTTATGATTCCTAAATTTATACGATTTTCTAGTGTGTATTAAATGCTTATATGTAGCCCTTAAGGCTATGTATAGCATTTTCCTTAAAAAAATTTAGAAAACAAACTTAACCATTGAACTATGTCTTACTTATCTTTAATTGCAAAAAATATATCAATATATAACAACATAATATACAAAAAAATCAATAAAAGTTTGATTGAATTATAAATGTCATGCACCATTGTTTTAAATACGAGAATTAAATCATGAATATCATTCACAGTTCTAATACATATAATAACATTGGGCGTTGATCGGCCGAAAATAATGTCCAAATGACTCTGACATTTGTACATTTGTACACATCATATAAGGCTGTATTAATTCAAAATATAGACAAAAAGATTGAGCTAAACTAAGATTGAGCTATATAGATTACAACATAAGATTCTATCATTCTATGAATATAAAAAAGACACCCAAACAAATATAAAAATTCCAAAGTTTCATAAATGTGAAATTTTGGATCAAATGTACATAAACAATGACAAAATCAAAAGCTGTCTCATTCTCTGATTTTCATCAGTAATCCTCAAATGATCCAGCTAGCTTAGACTCATTAATCTTTATAATAATATGATTTTCATAATTAAATACTTTGTATTACATTAAACCGTACCATATTTGTTCAGAAACCATTACCCAAACTGCCAAACAGAGCTCTAACCAAGATTCTATATTGTATTAATCAGTTATAAAATTAAATTAAAAACTATATATTAAAATAAATTTCTACGTTACATTTACATTCTTTGTGTTTATAAACCTCCTTCCCTCAAACCTCCACGTCTCATTTCACACCATTGCATCAAAATTCTTGAATATTATTATTCTTTCTTTCTCCGGTCGAAATAAACAATCTTCTGTACGGTGGATATGGGCGAGTTAGGAGCAAGTTATCGGTTCGATAACCGGGGAGATAAAATGATGGTGACGAGTGGACGAGTCCACGCTGCTGGATCATCCGAGTTAACGGCGTATCCGGTGCAGTTGACTCGGCCGAGTCGTGTATCAAAGAAAGGGAAGAGATGGGGTAAACGACTCAGTAATCCGGAGGTGAAACGGAAGAAACGAGTTATAAAGTATAAGGTTTATGCAATGGAAGGTAAAGTCAAAGCTTCTTTTAGAAAAGGGTTGAATTGGATTAAGAATAGAGTGTCTTCTTTTGTTCATGGCACCTGAAAGTTTTGAGATTGTATGGTGGTCAAAGGAGAGAGAAAATTATAACAATGTAGAGGGGGTGATATGAGAAATATCATGCAAAAATTGTAATTTTTGATAGCTTTTTGTTTATGGGATTTGATGAAATTCTCTTTAATCCTCATTAGTTTTGTCTAAAGAAAACCGCAAGGGTAATGACGATGCAGATAGAATTTGATTTCAAGTTTGGTATCACTACCCCGTTATAATTAGTTGTTGTTTCTTATTTGCGATGTTTGTGTATATTTAATTAATAACGGAACCATCGAAAAAAATGGTGAGAAAAATTAACATCATTTGTATGTATATCGATTTTAAAAGGTAACTAGTATAATTTCTTTCACTTATAAAATCGATTTGATTCGATTCATCATTTGTTATTTGTAAATGTGGTTATGAGAAGCTATTTCTTTTCTTTTTTTTTTCTTTTTTTTTCCCTACTAGTATAAAATTCTAATCCAATTACTCAAATCAAAGGATCAAGAATATGATAGATGGTATACGCATAAGCTTTGAAATGTAGACATATTTGATACTCTACAAATCTACAAGATCTTAACTCTATAAAGTATAAATGAAAGCATAAGATTTTTTATTTTTTTATTTTTTTGACTCAGACATTAAGATTTTAATTGCAAGGGTTCATTTATATGGAATTAGGTGTAGACGTAAAATCGTTGGCCACAAATAAGCCTAGGCAAGCCGAGTGTTTGAGTGTGTATATATGTTGGCTTATTCAATTGTTCGAGTTTGGAGCGAGCTACGTGGTACAATATGCTTCACCTTAAGAAAAATAATTCCTAATTAATAATAAAAATAGTAAAAATAAGTTGAAAATATAATTCCTAATTAATAATAAAAATAGTAAAAATAAGTTGAAAAGAATGTGGCTTGACCATTGCCAAGAGAAACCAACGTTGCAAAGTGTTGTTCCACTGAAGTCATCATCCCATAGCAGTCCAACTTACAACGTAGCCCTGCGCACAGCATTCTGCTAGCCCAACATCAGAAGCCCATACTATTTTAATAAAATAACATCAACTTTTAATAAATTTTTCTAATATATATTAGGACAAAGAAAATAAAGATATAGGAAGTATAAAGTATAACATATCAGTCGAATTTAAATAGTGGGAAGAATCCAATAACACCAATAACTAAAGTCTAGTTTTTTTTTTTTTTTAAATTTGTGAAACGGAAGTAAAGTTTTGTTATTTGATACGGAGTACCAAGTGTTTCGGGTGAAAACAATGGGACCTTGCCGAAGGTCCGATGAAACGGAGAAGACTAGATTCGGTCCAAGTAATGTTGGGTAGAAGGTTTCCTGCACAGTAAACAAACGTAAACTAGCCTCGGGGGTGTTGCCGAGGAAGGCCCCTCCGATGCTAAAGTCAGTACAATGTGTAGAAAGAGAACACTATGCAAGAGAATTTGTTGCCTGAGGCTTTGCTTGAATTAATGAGAATATATCAGAATCTATGAGAATCTCCATAAAAATGTAATATTGATGGCTTTTATACCTCTTCATACATGGAGAAGTTGGGCCTAGCCCAATTGGCTTGCCTTGAGGGCTGATCTTTGACTTTAGCACAATTGGAGAGTTGAACCTTGACATTGGGCTTTTAATTGGATCATTTAATGCCTAAGCCCAATTGGACTAAATTGGACCCAAACAACTTGCCCCCCAGACCCGATTTGGAAGGATGACGGGTCGGGTTTGATTTAACCAGAAAAGGAGGGAAGTGAATGATTTAATTAATCCAAAAATTTGAATTTAAACCGTAATTAATGAGATAACAACGGTTAAGGCGGATGATTGTGGAAGTTGGGCGGATAATGGGCAGTTTAATCGCAAGGTCGTGTGTTTAACGGTTACTTAGTGGGGTATTTAAGAGAAATTGAAACGCGGACTCCCCGTATTCCCATTTATGGAGATATAATCAGAGGCGCGTCATCTCTCCTCACTTATTCACCAACACAAACCCAGAATTCTCGAGAGAACCCAAGAACCCGCATCAAAACTTCGCAAATTCCCCGAGCATTAAGCTTAGAAACTGAGACTTGCCACTACGAACTCGTAAATCGGCAACTTTCGCTTCAGATTAAGGTAAATTCCTTTGATTTCAGTTTATTTCTCTTCGAATTCGAACTCCTTCCCTCTTTTTTTTCGACTTTTTTCTTCGAAATTATCAATGGCAAGAGGAGTTAGGGGTAGAGCCCGTGCTCCAAGAAGAGCAAGGCCAATTCCCGATCCTAGGAACAGGATTGGGACCTGGAATGGACAAAGGCCAGAGTCTGACCCTGCTGAAGGGATTAGGGCGACTCCAATTTCCTCGTCTCCTCCTCAGAGAACGGAGGGGCCGAGCGCTTCTGGACGGGACGATGAAGTTCCCGCTGTCCTTTGGGATATCCTCCCCGGGTTTTCAGAGTGGGAGAATGCCGAAGTAGCTTCGGCCATGATAAAGAACCGCCCCTACTCATGGTGGGTGGAGAATGCCGAACAATATCGGTTTGCCGAGCAAATTGTGTTGCATTACGACATTTTTGAAGCTGATGGGTATTGGTGCCGAATGCCCGTGGCATCCGATAGAATCCATCGTCCACCCCCGGGGTATGTGGGGGTGTACACAAGACAGCTTCAGTATGGGCTGAGGTTCCCTTTGGACGTATTCGTCCGAGACTTGCTGATCCATTACAATATCTCCCTATGTCAGCTAACTCCCACCAGCATCCGAAGGGTGATGACATACTTATGGGTCTGCAAGTTCTTCAAGTATGTGCCGAACCTGCACTGCTTCAAAAAGCTTCATCGGCTAGTGCCAAATATTCAAAGTGGGCACGGAAGTCATGGTTCTGGGTGGTACCGAATTGAGTCTCGGCCCCAGTACCTAACCATGTGGCCGAACGACTCTTCAGAAAAGGACTGGAGAGGTCAATGGATTTGGGTTAGGGCACCCACGGACCCGGGCCACCCTTGCGTCTTCAGCGCTCCCCAGTACCTTGCTGAGCCTGATCCCGACATGGGAAGTCTAGGTCCCCCCGCAGATAACGGCTCAGATCCAAATCTTAGTCAACAAAATATCTTCGGCAAGCTGCCGAATCGGGGGGGCAGCGGCTGAATGCAGCATATCCCGGAGACTTGGCTCCCCGATACGCATTATGTTTTCCAAGAGAACATGCTAGCAGCTGTTGGCCTCAGCCGAAAGTTTAAGGATGGTAAGCTTCTTCGGCTGGGGCCGAGGCTTTTTAATTATCTCTTTTTCTCCTCTCACTTCGCTTTTTTATGATGTGCCAACCTAACTGAACTGACCTTTCCCCTTTTCTTTTTCAGAGCGGGACGAGACCAACGTCGGCATTAACTACGCTCGTCTTAGTGTCAACCGAGAACGAGTTGTAACTGATCGGGCCCCGTCTATCACTGAACCGAGGCATAGGGAAGTTCATCTAGACTCTTCCCACTTCCAAATTGAGGCTGTTGCTCTGTATCAGAGGCAGAAGCCTTGGTGGAAGAAGAGAGACCCCTGGTTTCAGCTGCTGGACGAAGAAGCTGAAGCTGCCCGTACGGCCGAAGAGGTTGCACGGGTTATCGAAGCTTGCGAAGGAGGAGAAGGGTCCTCTAGAGCTGCTGAAGAAGAAGCTGCAGCTAGGGCAGCTGAAGAAGACGAGGCTTTGCTGAAGACCTCGGTGAGCTTTCAGACTTAACTCTTTTTTTTTTTTTTTTTTTTTTTTTGTACTCACATTCTTCCTCCCCCCTGTCTGTTACAGTGTGAAGAGATTAACAGACACAGAGAAGGGAAAGCCCCTGTTCGTCCCGAAGACCAGATACAAGAAGAGTCTTCAGACTCAGACATGGACGAGCAGCCGCTTCAGAAAAGGCGCCGAAGAATGGCCATCATCGGCCCGCATGACTTTCAGCGGAGGCCGATGACCATCGCGTTGAAATAAGGGAACCCGAGGAAGTCAATGGATCGCCGAGGGTTCCCCGGCCACAACCTCAATCACCTCAAAAGACCCCTCCGCCACCTCCTGAGATGGAGGTGGATCATAAAACTCCCGAGTCTAAGGGAGGGGTCCAAGAAGAAGTTTAGGAGAGTGCTGCTGAGCACAAGAATAAGGATGCCGTGATGCCCAGTGCTGAGGGTTTCACGGCAGACATTGGAAGAGAGGTTGAGGCTTTCGTCCTCACCCCTGAAGAAGAAGAGGTCATAATAATTGACTCTTCTGAGAAGGATGATGCTGAGCCATCCAAAGCTAAAGAAGCTCCGTCGTCATCCTTTCCTTCCTTCCAGACTCTGCAATCTGGAGAAATGGGTTTCTCGGCCCCCCGAATTCCAATCCCAGATCACATCTGGGACCTCATATGGGGTCAGAACCGAGAAGGTGCTGCAGCCTACTTCGGCGATTTTGCTGGCATGTCCGAAGTAGATAGGGCAAGAATCTGGTCGCTGAAGGCCACTGCTGGGATGGGCGAATCCAGCAGATCAGTTCCTGACCCAGCCAGGTCTAACCAACTGCTGATGATGCAAGTGATTTTCCTTGCATTTATTTCCTCTAAAATTCAGCTCTATTTTTATTTATTTTTTTTAACTTGTGCTCCTGTTTTCAGTTCGTGCACAATCAGAATCTCACTGTAGAGCTGATAGATACCCTACAAGATAGGGTAGACGCTGCCGAGCACGACAAGAAGGTAGCCGAAGAGGAGTTAAAGCTTGTTAAGCTGAAGCAAGCAGCAGCTGAAGAGAAGCAGCAGCTGAAGAGAAGCAGCAGAAGGGTGAGGAATACGAGAAAAAGGCTGCTGAAGCCTTCAGAACCTTCTGCGACGCTATGGAGAAGGAAGTTTTTCCTCCACTGATGGAAGGGGAAAAATTCCTCCAAGAGCACATGGGAGTGGACGTCTCCAAATTCAAGGCTGCCATTGAGAGCCGAATCCAGGAAGGAGTTGCTGCACAAGCTGAAGTGCAGCAACGGCTAGAAGCTCTTGAAGCCAGCAGAATGGCTGCTGAAGAGCTGCTCCAAGCCAGGGATGTCCAACTCTCAGAGGCTGCTGCTGCTGCTGAAGCTCAGAGAGCTAAGCTCCAAGAGGCTGAGGATCAGCTGATGGCCAAAAAGGAAGAAGTGGCCTAGGCTCAGACAGAGGCTTCCCAAGTTCAGCAGGAGCTGAATGAACTGAAAGGTTCCTCCTCCAAGCTCGCCGATGAGCTAAAGAAATCCAAGGAAGACTTGGAGGAGACCCAGAAGAAGTTGGCTGATGCTGAGGCTCTACTCAAAGTCCGTGTCTATACCCAGGAAGAATATGAAATGGGTTTCAGAAACGGGTTCAGAGTATGCCGAAGAGTCTGCCTTCATGCTGAGCCGAAGCTGGACTGGTCCAAATGTGCTGAATGGATCCAGAATCCCGAAGACCCTCATATGAAGTATGCAACTCCAGTCGAAGCTGAAATTCTTAAGGCTGAGGAAGCCGAAGAAGAAGCTGAGAGAATGGAGTTGGAGGCTGAACAGAGGGAAAGGGAGGCTCGGCAGAGTGCAAAGCCTGCTTCTTCTGCTGCTGGGGCTGAGACCACCATGGGGCTCAACAATGCTTACCAGTCTGATCCTCGGGCTGAAGCATAGGAACTCGGGCAGTCGTCTTCAGAATCTTGCGGTTCATCATGCGCTCAACTTTAGACTTGCCGCTTTCTGAATTTTTTGCCTTGTTTTTTGCTTCAGCTTGCCTTGTCGTACAAAACAGTTTATTTTTTGCTTCTGTACGTATTTCGGCAGCTGTTATTTTCCGCTTGTGGGCGGCTGCCGATACAGTTTATTTGAACTTGTAGCTCAATTTCTGAGCATAAATTATTAATTTGATGTTCTTTTCTTCAGCTGCTTTGTTTTTGAATGCTTTTTTGTTTCTTCAATTCTGCTGAACATAAACTTGCACTGGTAGTGCTTCTTGCCCCCCCAGAAATTGAAGTATGGCTTCAGCTGAATAAATAATTTCTTTATTTCTTCAAAATGGATATCCGAAACACAGGGCCAACTGAAGGCAATGTTTCGGATAATAGCTTTCTGGGATACAAGGCTCAGTTAAGGCAATACCCCAGAATTGTCCATGGACTCATGTCTTTGGAGAACAAGTCTTACTGAAGTTTGACTTCAGCTGAAAGACCAGTGTTCTTTAAAAAGACGAGTTTTGTCAGCAATCTGAAACCCAGTTACCCGAAGGCGAAGGTTTCAGACGAGGCTGAATAAACAATTTTCAACTGTTGCTGTTATCCTTGATTTTCTGTCTATCATTGAAAAATGGATATCCGAAACACAGGGCCAACTGAAGGCAATGTTTCGGATAATGGCTCTCTGGGATACAAGGCTCAGTTAAGGAAATATCCCAGAATTGTCCATGGACTCATGTCTTTGGAGAACAAGTCTTACTGAAGCTTGACTTCAGCTGAAAGACTAGTGTTCTTTAAAAAGACGGATTTTGTCAGCAATCTGAAACCCAGTTACCCGAAGGCGAAGGTTTCAGACGAGGCTGAATAAAAAACCCTTAAAGAGTAGATAGAACCAAGAAAACTTCGAAAGGATAAAAAGTTGTAAACATTTATATAAATGGTGGCTCCAAGGCCTTTCATTAGTTCAAAATGTACTTACAAAGATTGTTCTGCCCCGAAGGGTTTACACATGATATTTTTTCAGTACATCAGCGTTCCAGTGATTTTTCAACTCAGTTCCATCCAACTGCCGGAGTCGGTATGTCCCTGGCTGAAGCTCATCACAGATTTCATAAGGTCCCTCCCATGCAGCTGAGAGTTTCCCATGGATTCGGCCTTTCTGAACTGCAGCATCATTCCGAAGGACAAGGTCTCCAATTCTAAGAGGCCTTGCATGGACCCTTCGGTTATAAAATTTGCTGATTCTCTGCTTATAAGCGGCCATTCTGTCTCGGGCTGAGTCTCTTACTTCGTCAAGGAAATCGAGAGATTCCCTCATCAGTTGCTCATTCTCAGCCGAGAAGTGGTGCACTCGTAGGCTCTCAGAGCCAACTTCCACTGGAAGGACGGCTTCGGCACCATACACCAATTCAAAAGGTGAATAGCCCGTTGCCTCTTTTTCAGTTGTCCGAAGGGACCAAAGGGTTCCAGGGAGCTCCTCCAGCCACTTGGACTTTTGATCTTCCACCCTCTTCTTGAGGGCATTTAGGATCTGTTTATTTGCAGCTTCGGCTTGTCCGTTACTTTGCGGGTGGCATACCGCTGAATATGCCAGTTTGATGTCGAACTGATCTGTATACCGCTTCAGCGGTAAGTTATCAAATTGCCTCCCATGATCGAAGACAAATACTCTCGGGATGCCAAATCGAGTGATGATATTCTGCCAGATAAATTTTCTGACAGTTTGCTCTGTAATGTTCGAGGCTGCTTCGGCCTCGATCCATTTACTGAAGTAGTCGACACCAACTATCAGCCATTTTTACTGGTACACAGCCTCTGGAAATGGTCCCAGTATATCCAGTCCCCATTGGGCAAACGAGAGTGGATTAAGGATCGGCTGAAGATCCCTTGCTGGCTGATGGATAACTGTAGCGTATTTTTGACATTTTTCGCATTTCCGAACCAGCTCCTTAGCATCTGCGATCATGGTGGGCCAGTAATATCCAGCCCTCAATGACTTGTGGGCTAAGGTCCTTCCCCCAATGTGGTTCCCACATATGCCGAGGTGAATCTCCCGTAGGATATAATCTGCATCTGTTGGTCCCACGCATTTCAGCAATGGGGCTGAGAAGGACTTTTTCAGAAGTTCCCCCCTGAAGACAATGAACCTTGAGCTGGTTCTCTTCATCTTGGAGGCCAAAGCTTTATCTTCGGGAGTTTCTCCCCGAAGCTTGAAAGCTAGGATGGGGTCCATCCAACTAGGCTCTGGGTCAGCGCAGCACACTTCAGGTGCTTCGTCGACACTTCTCTCTCGGCGCACTTCTACATATACAGATCTGTTCAGCTCGGCAAGAGATGAACTGGCAAGTTTGGAGAGTGCATCGGCTTGAGTATTCTGACCCCTTGGGATCAGCTGAACGTCAAAAGTTTTCAGCTCTGCAATGACTGACTTGATCTTGGCAAGATAAGCTATCATGGAGGGCTCTTTGGCCTCGTAGCTGCCGCTGATCTGATATGCAACTAGCTGAGAGTTTGTTTTCAGGCAGACATGATCGGCTTCCAGGGAGATGCACAATTCTAGGCCGGCGATTGCTGCTTCATATTCGACTTCATTGTTCGAGGCCTTAAAAGAAAATTTTAGTGCATACTCAAAGGATTTGCCTTCGGGAGAAGTTATCACCACTCCTGCCCCCGAACCGTTTTCGGTGGAAGATCCATCCGTAAACACGGTCCAGACTTTCTTTTCACTGTCTAGTGCTTCTTGGTATGAGCATTCGGCCAAGAAATCCGCTAGAGCTTGAGCCTTAATGGCAGCCCTCGGACGGTAGCTGATGCTGAATTCGGTGAGCTCAAAAGCCCACTTGGCTAGCCTACCAGATTTTTCAACCTTGCCGAGAACTTTTTCCAACGACTGATCAGTTAAGACCACTATCTGATGGCAATCAAAATAGGGCCTCAGCTTCCGAGCAGCTACTACTACCGCAAAAGCGACTTTCTCGAGTAGAGGGTAGCGAGTCTCGGCATCCGTCAGTGTATGACTGACAAAATAGATCGGTTGCTGACTTTTACTTTCTTCCTTCAGCAATATTGCGCTGATGGTGGCTGGGCTAACGGCCACATACAGGTACAAAGTTTCTCCTTCAGCCGGGCTAGCCAGCGTTGGGAGTTGAGCCAGATGCTCCCGAAGCTGTTTGAAGGCGTCTTTTTGCTCTTCCTCCCAAACGAGCTCTTTTGTTTTCGGGAGTTTCAGGGCTTTGAAGAAAGGTAACCCCTTATCCGAAGCTCTGGAAATGAACCTCGAGAGGGCTGCCATTCTTCCGGTGAGCCGCTGAACATCCCGCTTTGTTTTCGGCTCAGGAAGGTCGAGCGCTGCTTTGACTTTGGAGGGATTGGCATCAATCCCCCTTTTGCTGACTATGAACCCAAGGAATTTCCCTGACTTCACGCCGAAGACACACTTCTTCGGATTCAGCTTCATTTGATGCTTTCTTAAGGTGGCGAAAGTTTCAGCCAGGTCTTTAACATGGTCCTCAGGTGTTTTGCTTTTGACGATCGAATCGTCGACATAGACTTCCATGTTTCAGTCCTTTTGATCGGCAAAAACTTGATCCACCAGCCTTTGATAGGTTGCCCCCGCATTTTTCAATCCGAAGGGCATCATTTTGTAATTGTACACCCCAGCGTTCGTGACGAATGCTGTCTTTGCTCGATCGTCAGGGTGCATGAAGATCTGATGATACCCCGAGAATGCGTCCATGAAACTAAGCAAGGCATGGCCACTTGTCGAATCGTCTAGCTGATCGATCCTCGGCAAGGGATAGAAATCCTTCGGACAAGCCTTATTTAGGTCCGTGAAGTCAACGCACATCCTCCAGGTACCATTTGCCTTCTGAACCATCACCACATTTGCCAGCCATTCTGGATATTGGCAGGGCTCGATGAAGCCTGCCTCCAGCAATTTTTTGACCTCGGCTGCGATGTCTCGGTTCTTATTAGCGGAGTAATTCCGCTTCTTTTGCTTAATTGGTCGACACGTTGGGTCAACATTAAGCTTATGGGAGATGAGGTTTGGACTTATCCCGGGCATATCAGTTGCCGAGAAAGCAAACACATCTCTGTTGTCCCGAAGGAGCTGAATAAGTTCACAACGGGTGTTCGGATCAAGGTCCATCCCGATTGTTACACATTTCTCAACGTCTCCTTCGGCCAACTCAACTGTTTCAGTCTGTTGGTCCATGTCCATTGCTGATGGACTGGACTCTTCATAATCTGGCCTGCTGCCTATGTCAGCAGGTGTCCCAGTCTTTTTATTCTTCGGCTGGCTCTCTGAGTCTTGCGGTTCAGCTGAAGAGCTAGCCTTTTCCCTTTTGGGCCCTTTACCTCTGGGTTCAGATCCTTGAGCCGAAGCACTTAGGCCTTTCGGCCTTTTTGTGCTTGGCTCTCTTTCTTTTTCTTTCTCCTCCTCATCCTTGTCGTAATCTGGGCGACTACTGGATGGCTTGAGGTAGTTGCACCTTCGGGCGTCCTTTTGGTTGCCCTGTATCCTTTCGGGGAAGCCGGCGTCTGAGACGTAAATCATCAGCTGATGATAAGTTGAGACGACCCCTTGGATCTCATGAATTATGGGTCTCCCCAAAATCACGTTGTACACTGAAGGAGCGTCAATGACCAAAAATTCAATCATGACGTTCCTGGCTGCCTTATCGCAGCCGATGGTGATAGGAAGTGTCACCTTCCCATCTGGATAAGTTGAAGCCCCGTTGAACCCGGATACCGGGTAGGGTAACGGCGTGAGGTGCTTGGGCTTCAGCTTAATTTGATTGTAGGCCTTTCGGAACAGAATGTTTTCTCCGTTGCCACCGTCAACAAGGACCTTACTGACGTCGTGGTTGGCCACCGTGGCGATGATCACCAACGGATCCTCGTGAGGGAACGTTATCCCCCGGCAGTCGGCGGCTGTGAACGTCATGTTTGACACCGGCGACTGGGGAGATTGAATGTCAGCGTTGTTCACCTGGTGAGTCAAAGCTCTAAGGTGTCGCTTGTGCTCCCTCCGAGAGTATATTCCTCCCGAGATAACATTGATCGGAGGGAATTTCCCCTCCGGCTTTTTACTGTTCTTCCGGGGGAAGTCGAGGTCTTGCCGAGAGTCCTTTGCTGACTTCTCGGATTCTTTTTTCTCGCGGTGATCCGCGATGTATTTTTTCAAGTATCCCTTCCGGACCATGTCCTCTATCTGGTCCTTCAGTTGGATACACTCCTCAGTGTTGTGTCCCGAAGACTCGTGGAACTCGCACCACTGATTTTTATTTCTTCGCTGATACCACTCTGGGAGTGGTCTCGGCCTTCGGTAACTCTGCTCCTCCTTCGTCACGCTGTAAATTTTGGCGCGTGGAAGAGAGAGCGGAGTGTAGGATTCGTATCTGCCTGTGTATGAGGCAGATTTTTCCTTCTTTGGGTCGCTGGCCGAAGATTGCTCCGAGGCCTTTGACTTTCCCTTTGCCTTATGGCCTTGGCCTTCAGACAAGGGTATTTGTCTTTGTTTCCCTCCCCCGAATTGAGGTTGGGTTTTCGCTTTGTTCCATTCTTCGGCTCGGATGAACTTATCCGAGGCATTCAGAGCTTCCTCCAAGGTCTGCGGGGTATGCATGACCATGAAGTCTAGGAACTTCCCGGGCTGAAGGCCATTCTGCATTGCAAAAACGGCTAGCCCCTGGTCTAGCTGAGAGACGCTGGATGACTCGTTACTGAAACGGGTCAGATAGTCTCGGAGGCTTTCGGTTTCCCCTTGTTGTAGACTCATGAGTTCTGCAGTAGTCTTCTCTCGGCGGTTTGCCGTGGAAAACTTGCTCCTAAATTTGGAGGACAGATCATCCCACCCTGTTATGGAGCCTTGCTTTACTCCCTTGGAGATCCACGCTTGCGCGACCCCCTTGAGAGTGGTTGGGAAATATTTGCACCAAGTCGCTTCGGATCTGGGGCAAAGATGCATATGAGTCTCATACGAGGCCACGTGGTCCTTCGGATCCGAGGTCCCGTCATATGTGATGTGCGATGGTATTTTAACCGTGGGCACGTGCTCTTCCAGTATCCATTGCTCGAATGGCGAACTGGCGGGTAGCATAACGAGCTTGCCCTTGTTCCTAGCCGAAGGGACCGCGCTCCGCCCTCTTAGAGAGGTAGGAGTGGTTTTCGTCCCTGGATGGGAAGTCTGGGCCTCGGCCGCAGGGAACGAGAGGCGACTGCGCACGCTCGGTTCCTTGCCGCCGAGTCGGTCGAGGACGCTTTGGCGAATAGTCTCAGGTTCTCGGTGAGTAGATTCTGGCCGAGAAGCTGAGCTGCTGCTCTTATGCGTCTCTGGTCGGGAGGATGAGGATCCTTTTAAAAATTGAGGGTTCTTTTTCCTCTCTTTTTCATTTTTCCAGGTATCCTCTTCCCACTCTTCCAGTTCCCGGAAGGAAGGAAGCTTCCCACCATCATGGTCTAGCTTCCTCCGCTGATGCCGGGTATGCGGAGGAGTTCGATCACGAGGTGGTGGCATATTTTGTGCCCTCATCGCCTCCATGAGAACTGCCAGCGCTCTTGCCACCTCCTCCGAGCTGGGCCCCATCAAAGGGGTCCTCGGCCGAGTATGGGAATGAGGAGGCACATTCGATGGTTGGCTTTGGGGCACCGCATGTGTCCTATGATCGGACTCACCCCTGCTAGACCGAGAGTGACTCGGCCTATGATGAAAGTCATGAATTACGGGAGAAAGGGAATCCTCCTTGTATGATCCTCCCCCCGAGCTGGCACCCTTGGGAGAGTTCCGGTCCCGCGAGGGTGATGGTGTAGGGGTTTTAGGCTTTTCGCCCGCTCCTTGACGGAGGCCTTTGCTCTTGCGGTTCTTAGCCATTGCTACTAAGATAATTGCAAGATGATCTTGGTTAGAAATTTGGCTTAAAGATTTTTGAAAGTCTTCCCCACAGACGGCGCCAAATTGTTTCGGGTGAAAACAATGGGACCTTGCCGAAGGTCCGATGAAACGGAGAAGACTAGATTCGGTCCAAGTAATGTTGGGTAGAAGGTTTCCTGCACAGTAAACAAACGTAAACTAGCCTCGGGGGTGTTGCCGAGGAAGGCCCCTCCGATGCTAAAGTCAGTACAATGTGTAGAAAGAGAACACTATGCAAGAGAATTTGTTGCCTGAGGCTTTGCTTGAATTAATGAGAATATATCAGAATCTATGAGAATCTCCATAAAAATGTAATATTGATGGCTTTTATACCTCTTCATACATGGAGAAGTTGGGCCTAGCCCAATTGGCTTGCCTTGAGGGCTGATCTTTGACTTTAGCACAATTGGAGAGTTGAACCTTGACATTGGGCTTTTAATTGGATCATTTAATGCCTAAGCCCAATTGGACTAAATTGGACCCAAACACCAAGTAATAATTTATTTTACACACAAATGGCACAATTACATTGTGGTAGGATAGATGTCTAACAAATGCATTCGAGTAAACCTAACTTTGACAACATAAAGAGACCATTGCAAGGCGCACTGGTCATGACACTCATGACGTGATTCGAGCCATGCAGTGCTCGGCCTCGATTATGTCCTTTTCAACACAGAGATTTGTATCTCTTGTGAGTTTAAGGTAAATCTTTTTACCTGTCTTAATGCATATGTCAAAGCCAGTTTATTGAGAACTATAGCATTTTGACAAATACCGTTGGCTCCTGGACCAAACTCGGCCCTACAATCTTACATTGCTGGTACAAATGTCTTCGCTTGGGCAACCTCACCCTTGGAGTTTTGAGCTAGGGCTACCGCAGCCTTTTTCAGAGATAATATGATTTTATCAGATCATCAACCTCCTGAAATCGGGTAAGAAATTCTAACCAACTAAGGTATCCTTCACTCTCGGATTTTTCATATATAGTGTAGTAGATTAACACTAAGAAGTACTAAATTCTACAAGTAAATTAACGTATAAATGCTAACATGCATGCCGTTAATAAGTAACACATACATGCTAACATGCATTGTACATATATCGTAACCGTATAAAAGCGCGTTATAGCCTAATGTTAGGTTTTCAAGTAATTCTAGAGCAAGAACTACTTTAATAATTGTGAGAACAAAACCTAACTGTGTATAATCAATATCAAATTATACAATAATCCAAATACAAACCAATGTATTACAACCAAACACCAAAATATCACAATATTCCAGAAATTACAACGGAAAACACTAGTGTGAAAGATAATATACTTGCCTCTACTCCAAGCCTTAACAAACGCACATGAACATGAGAAATACAATGACCACTTGAGTCTCAATCCTTGATACATTGTTTTAGGCGTGTAAACACTTTCCTAAAGAGTTTAATTTCCCCCACAACGGTGCTTGGGTTTGATCTGGAAATTCTCTTTGAGATACAAAAGACAACCCTTTTGTTCTTAGCTCAAAGAATCGAAATAAAGATGAATGATTCACAAAGAAGGCTAAAAATCAAGAGGATTTCTTACAAAAGTTTGCAAGAAGTTTGAGAGAAATTATGGAGAATTCTTAGGGAGAGATAGAGAGAATAATGTTCTGTATCTTTTTTCTGATTGAAAACAAGTCTTATAATCATAGACTCAATCGACGCAAAAACTGCTAAAACGGAAAGAAGTGCGGGCGCGCCACCACAGCAGCGCGGGCGCTCCACCGAGGGGCGCGGGCGCGCCACCTCTGATCTTCCCAAACTTCTGATTTTCCAGAAACCTGGCGCGATTTTGTCGCGACTTAGACGCGGGCCGCGCCTAATATTGGCGTGGGCGCGCCACCAGGAAGAGCGGGCGCTCCTCCAAAGTTTTGCCAGATTTCCAGAAACTCAACGCGGTTTTGGCACGGTTTCATCGCGGGTCGCGCCTATCTAGCGCGAGCGCGATCAATCAGTAGAGCGGGCGCTCCACTCCGACACTCTAAATAATCAACACTTAATACAATTACAATTAAAAAACCGAGAAGGTATTATCTTCAATAGCATTATATTTTGCATAATACTTCATAGGAAAGTGTAAAAATATATCTAGAGAGAACTACCATATATAATAATGGCGTTTAGTGGAAATAAGGGAACCAAATGTCCTCCAAATTCGGGCCGAAATAAAAGGAAAAATCATATCCAAACATAAAAAATGACATACTCTAAACTTTTATTTCACACAAGACCAATTAAATAAATAATACATGGTAATCCCACCCCAAAAAGTTCCTACACAATGTGAGAGGAATTAAAGAAGAAAATTATAATTGGGAAATTACAAGTATACTACTAAAATAATATAAAATGGCATCAAGAAATTAAATCAATTGACCAATATAGATGATGATCAAAGCGTGCAATCCATTTAAATTGCACGTAGTCATCACTAATACGTAAACCTATTCTCTTTTATTATATTTTCCCAATCAATGGCAAAATTATAATTTCCTTCATATTTATTTCCCTCAAAAAATTAACCATGAGACCATCAATATTCAATGTTAAACATGCATGAATTATGATCATGGATTCCTAAATTCTCAATATTTTGTTGTATAATTCTATTAAAAGTTTTGGAGCCTCATTTGTTGGTAAAACTTAGCAATGAACTTATCAGCCTTGTGATCGATCATCTCATCCCCTTCAAGCCCGTCGTAGAAAGCATCTCCATCAATCATCATACCCTCCTCCTCGTCTGAATCCTCGTCTTCTTCAACATTATCAAGATCATTTAAACTTTGAGCTGAGGCATACCTACTCATATCTCCTCTAGAGGATGATGAGCGCATGGATGAGGGCGAGGAGGAGGCATCATACTTGGAATGATAAGGGGATGCCTCAATTACCTCATCATCATGCCTAGAGAAAAGAAGTTGGGGATGTGGTGTTGAAGTCATGTCACCATTGTCCCTCTGAAGATGAAAGGGCCGAAATGCCCCCACAAAATTCGTTAGAGAGGTGTTGGTGGCTGTTGAGAGGGAGGGCGACAACTTTTTACCAGTCTTGTCGCCCTTCCTCCTCAACATGTACAATACCACCTTGATAACGTTCATAAGACTCCCCTTGAACATTTTTTTTTTGTTCTTGGAAGTTGGGGGTTTCTTGTGACGGTTGTAATAATGATCATTGTTCTTATTTGGAGATCCAACGTTGGAATTATTGGTTATTGTAGCCTCACCCTCTTCCATAACAATAAATTAGACGTGTTTTTTTTTTCTCCTCACCCCGCAAAAAGCAGGATGAGAGGAAAATTTAGGCGATAATCTATCTATGATATACTTTTTGGGAGAATCATCTCTAGAAAAACAATTTGTAGGGGTAATATGTAGATGCGTGACTTTTGGTTCTTTTGTAGGTTAACAGAAATGAAAAAAAATAAAATTGCTGGCTAAGAAAATTGAAGGATTTAATAGAAATAATAAATAGATAATAAATTGTTGAGGGAGTTAAGGCAAGGAGAGTAGTTGTAAGGAGATTTCAGAAGAGTATAGTACTATGGTATATATACTCCAAAATTTTAGTGTCATGCTCAACTTAAATATGTATAAATTATGGTATATACATACAAATTTCACAGCACACATTTTTTTTATTAAACGGGACAATCTCCCCGTATATTAGGACACAAAACTATTAAACTTATTATAGTCTCGAATTTTTATTTATTTATTTTTTGTTATGCGAGGACGGGCAATAAAAAAATTATACAGACTACATATTTAAGAGATTGTACGTTCACTCAAAATGCTATCATACACTCGAATGTATACATATGTTGTTTAAATGGTTAAAGAACATAAATTATTGGCAACCCCTTTCAAGTTTCAACATAATTTTATGAAACAGTTTTTTGCATGCATCATCAACAATGAATGAATTAATATACAGTAAATACCATCTAATAAATTCTGCATCATCAACAATTATTATGAATGTAATAACAGAATAACAGATTATTGATCACCTGAGAACATGCTACCATGAAACATGTACTCTTAAAACTAACATTATATCACGTCCATTTGATTGAAAACCGCGGTATATAGGAGTGCATGGGTCCTACACGATTATGTAAGTCTCCATAGATTACGACCTCTACTAGTCTCTACTAATTGCAACCACGCTCGGCCGGCAAGATACTAGTGGTATAACACATATATGCAACGTATGTACAAACATTTAAACTTTTTTTGAGCCGGAAATATATGATAGGTGTTTCGGGGTTTTCTGATGTCCTGCGGGAGAGTTACAATTCCGAGACTGGAACCGGACGCCTGTACCTGCAAAACAAACGGATGCTCCGGATGATTGGAGATCCGCCTCCGACGGTCAAGTTAGTACTTGATTAAGGAGTAATTAATGCGGAAATTAAAGTGATTGGGTCTCTCTAGGTGAGAGTGTTTAATGTGTGTAATCTGCGTTTTTAGTGTGTAATCCCCCTTAATGAGGATTAAGGGAGGTATTTATAACCTCGGGAAACGTGTCAATCTAGGTTTAGGTTAACCTTGGGCTGATTGGGCTTCCCTCGGAAGTTGGGCCTAGGCGACCGGTTATCCCAGGTGTCATGGGAAGGACACGTGTCGTGTCGTAATTGGTCCATAGTGGACGTATCATTGCTTGAAACGTGGCAGGCTCCTATTGGCCCATGTGACGGACACATGGCGGAACCTGATTGGTCCACTTGTCAGATGGTGATTGGTGGGGAAAAATCCCCTAATCATTTGCCCCTCACAGGTGGCACGTGACTGGTCACGTGTTACCTGTGACAGGTATCGCCCTGTAACAGGCGACAACCTGCTACATGTGTCACTCGGCGAGAGGCCGAGAGATTCTCCCGCCAAAATTTTGAATTCTGGAAGTGACCCTTCGCCTTCTCACTTCGCCTATATAAAGGAGTGTTGACTTCGGTCATTTTCACACTTGAAAACTTTGTGAGAGAACATTCGGACCCCTGAACTTGCTCTGACATTTTGGACCCTTTCTGCCTACCGCCTGCTCTGACAAGCCGACTGCAAAGGATTTTCAGAACTTCATCAATCGTCACTCGTTCAGGTAACCGTCGGTTCTCTTACTCTTAATTTTCTCTTTACTTTATTCTTTTTTGAAATGGCACCACGGAAGCACACGACACGACCTAGGTTAGTGATCAGCCGGTCACCGGGGACGGCTGAATCTAGGACTAGGAGTGCCGCCTGCCCTTTTCTGGACCCATCTTTGCCCTTTATACAAAGTCTGACTGTATCTGTGTCTATGCAGAGCATGATGGCCAGAACAAAAAAGACTGCCAGGATCTCAAACTCAGACGGCTCCTCCCACAGGGTGCCGATTAGTGAAACATCTGACCAGGCGCCAGATGTGGAAGTGAAACAAAGCGGCTTGAAAGCCGGCAGTTCTGAGGGAGGAGTCAAAGTGACCCCTTCCCATTTTACAGTTGACAATTCTACATTCTCTCCTGCTCCTTTTAAAGGAGAGGAGGCGGGCCCCTCCGGGAGAGGGGAAGAGTCGTCCTCTTCGGACTCGTCAGAGGACGATTCCGAGTCTAGCTCTTCTGGCCATGCTTCCCTGGACACAGAAGAGAAAAACAGTCGCCTACAAGAGGTGAGGCTTTCTCACGCAGTTGAGAAGGGGGACGATTGGGCGGAGCCATCCGCCTCTCACCGAGAGCAAAATACCCCCTACTACTGCACGGTACCTCGGGTCCGGATCACGGCCATGCAAGAGAAAGTGGAGAGCTTTATCGCAAACCACACAATGGGCCCCGGCTTTTTAGTGTTCGTGCCGGATCCAGAAGACACAGTCGTATGGCCGGCTGGTACCAGTTATGATGGCGCCTGTTTTGGCTGCTACGAGGCGGCCATCAAGGCTGGGCTGCGCTTCCCACTACATCCAGCTGTTCAGCGGATCTTGGATGGGTATGAGTTGGGGTTATGGCAGTTAGCCCCGAACTCCTGGGTCAACGTACTCGGCTATGTGGCCGGGTGCGAACTGCACGGGGTGGAGCCGAGTTTCGAGGCTTTCGCCCACATGAACTACCTCAGCCGGACCCCTAAGGCAGGCGGTACCGGCTGGTATCAATTGCCGAGCCACAGGGGCTACCTCATGAAGAGAGGTAAAGCAAACAAATGGAAGGACTGGCGGAGCACCTTCCTCATCATTGAGAGTTCAGACACAGAGCTGAACAAGCGCTTCAACAGGTGGAACAGGAATCCGCCCCTTCTTGCAGGCGATTCTGTCATATAAAATTAACCAAGTAGGAAAGTGGTTTCCTACTTGTCATGTTTTTAGGCTAGAGACTTTAGGCCGTCTAGGCCGACTGTTCCCCGCCATATTTAATCTAGTGTGAGCCGGTGCTGTATGAACACCTTTTTAGTTTCATACTAAATTTTTAAGGAGTGACCAAGTAAACATGATTGTTACCTAGTCGCCAAGTAACTGAGTAGTAGAGGTATCAAGCGGTGGGTACCGGTTGTTCCCCTTTATTCGCCAATGTTTGTTGGCTTTTAACTCATAGGTTGTTAACCTAGCAGGAGTAGTGGTTGAGAGCCCCTGTTTGCTAAAAACAGGCGGACGACTCATACCTTTTAGGCTCCATACTAAGTTTGAGAGAGTGACTATGAGTTAACTTTGGTGTTACTCAGTCGCCGTCATTCCTGCTTGAGTAGTAAAGGTACCAGGCGGCGGAGGCCGGCTGAACCTTTTGATTCGCCAATGTTTGGTTGCTATTAACTCAAGAGATACCCCCTGCATTTATCCCAAGTAATACAGGCGGTCATCTGACTCAGATGTCAACTGCTACCACTGGTTTGGTTAGTGATAGAGTTATCCTTGTCTCAAAAACGGCTACGTGGTTGCCCTTGGGGACAGTCGTATAGGTGCCGTGTAATTAGTTTATAGAGCAATGTTCCACCCAAAAGGGAGCTGCTCTCTGCGACGAATTTCATCCGGAGGGATGCCGCCGGACGCCTGCTATGATGTTGGGACAGGTCGTATTAGTTTTGAAGATTGGATCAGTTGGCTTGGAGCCTGGTCTAATCATTCGGCCTGTGGCCTTGGTTAGTTCTTGGTGAACGTAGGTGCTAAGTAAAAGGAGGGTAGCCGCCTGTTTAGGCACAGGGTCGGCCAGGCCCTGATCATTTTTAGTTAAGTATAAGGGGGGTGGCTGTGTGTTTGGAACCAGTCGGCCCTCTTCTATGGAGAGTAGCCGACTATATGTCCAGACGGCGTGCCCCTATGGTGATAGAGTAAAATATTCAATGGAGAGTAGCCGACTGTAAAGGTACAGACGGCATGCCCCTCTGAAGATAGAGTAAAATACTCAATGGAGAGTAGTCGACTGTAAAGGTACAGACGACATGCCCCTCTGAAGATAGAATAAAATACTCAATGGAGAGTAGCCGACTGTTTGTCAGCAGGCATGCCCCTCTTAAGTAAGAATAAGAACTGAGTATGGAGAGTAGTCGACTGTTTGTTAGTAGGCGTGCCCCTCTTAGTACAAAATTGAATATTAAGTATGCAAACTTTTATTAAGTAGCCCTTGACTATTTACATCATTCAAAAGAAATATTTCTTAAGATTATCTACATTCCAAGTTCGAGGCAACGGTTGTCCGTCTGGTGTTCCCAGACGGTAGGTACCGTCCCTGACCTCTTCACAGATTCGGTAGGGTCCTTCCCAGTTGGGAGTTAGTTTGCCAGACTCATTAGCCCTACCAACTGCTTCCATTTTTCTAAGTACAAAGTCCCCCACTTTTAGTGGACGCCTGTGTACTTTTTTGTTGTATGATCTAGTCATTCTCAGGCGGTAAATTTCATGGCGCAAGACAGCATTGCCCCTCCTTTCAGGAAGTGAGTCTAATGTCAGGCACATGGCTTCCCAGTTTGCCTCTTCGTCATATAGCATTACTCGAAGAGTCGGCTCGTAGTGTTCTATTGGAAGAACAGCTTCCGCACCATAAGTTAGGAGGAATGGAGTTTCTCCAGTCGCCCCTTTTTCAGTCGTCCTAATGGCCCAGAGAACATGTGGTAATTCATCCGCCCATAGGCCGCCTGCTCGTTCAATCTTTTTCTTGAGACCGTCTGAGATGATTTTATTAAAGGCTTTTACCTGGCCGTTTTCTTGTGGACGGCCGACAGATGCAAAGTAGTGTGCAATTCCTTGGTCACCCAACCAGCTTTTGAGAACAGACGTGTCAAATTGGGGACCATTATCAAAAACCATAGACATGGGAACCCCGAACCGAGTGATGACATTTTTCCAAATGAATGAAATTACATCCTTCGTCTTGATTCCCTTTACAGCCTCCGCCTCTACCCATTTAGTGAAGTAGTCGACGGCAACAAGTATGTACCTCCTTCCGCCTGTAGCAGGCGTATATGGACCCAGAATATCCATGCCCCACTTAGCAAACGGTAGTGGGCTATGAATGGTAGTGAGGTCAGTAGCCGGACGGTGAATTAGTTTGCCAAACCTTTGGCACTTGTCACATTTTTTCACCATCACCATCGCATCTGCTTCTAAAGTAGGCCAAAAGTAGCCCTGCCGCCTTGCCCGTTGAGCAAGCGTCCTACCGCCTATATGGGAAGCACAGTAACTAGAGTGAAGATCGTCCAGTATCTCTCGCCCCTTTTCTGGAGTAACACACTTTAAGAAGGGTTGAAGGTACCCCCTTTTGTGAAGTTCTCCCTTTATTATTTCAAAACTGGTTGCTCGTTTTTTCAGTGCTGCCGCCTGTTGATGATCATCCGGCAGGGTACCATTTGTCAGATATGCCCTGATTGGATCCATCCAGGTTGAGCTTCTGTCTAAGATTCCAATAGGTTCTTCCTCAATGCTTCTCCTCTCCATTACTTCCCAAAAAACAGTTCGAGGAGTATCACAGGAGGCGGATGATGCTAATTTTGAAAGTGCATCCGCCTGATTGTTTTCTGATCTCGGCACTTGGGTCAGATGGAAATCCTCAAGGGAGCCGACTGCTAGTCGGACCGCCTGTAAATACTTGATCATGGCCGGATGGGTTGCTTCGTATTCGCCATTGTACTGACTCACTATCAATTGTGAATCGGAACAGGCGTCTATTTTTCTTGCTCCTGCCGCCTTGCACATGCGGATTCCGGCTAGTAAAGCTTCATATTCTGCCTCATTGTTTGAGGCCTGAAAACTGAAGCGTAAAGCATACTCGTACCTGTCGCCCTCTGGCGACTGACATATGACTCCTGCTCCACAACCATTTGAAGTAGAGCTTCCATCCACATATACCTTCCAGACTTGGTATGTAACTTGAGAGTCAGGAGGACGAGTCATCTCAACAATAAAGTCAGCAAAGGCTTGCCCCTTCACTGCTTTTCTAGGCTCGAAAGTAACTTCGAGGCTTTGTATTTCTATGGCCCATTTGATCATTCGGCCTGACGACTCCATGATGGTCAGTGGCCGCTTGATAGGTTGGTCTGTATACATGACGCCTGCATGTGCCAAAAAGTAGGGCTTCAATTTTTTAACAGCCATGAAGAGTGCAAGACCAAATTTCTCCACTAAGGGATACCTCAACTCGGCATTTTTCAGTACATGACTGACAAAGTAGACCGGGAGCTGACAGCCGTCTCTTTCAGCAAGGAGAACAGCGCTTAACACATGATCAGAGACGGCCAGGTACATGTAGAGTACTTCTTTGGGCAAAGGGCTGACCAGCCTCGGCAAGGAATGCAAGTGAACTTTCAATTTCTGGAAGGCCGCCTCAGCATCCGGCCCCCATTCAAACCTTGCCTTTTTCTTAATTGCCTGGAAAAAGTATAGGCATTTGTCGCCTGATCGGCTTAGAAATCTTCCCAAGGCCGCCAGACAACCTGTTAACTTCTGAACCTCTCGGATGGTACGAGGCGACTGCATGTCAATGACCGCCTGCACCTTCTCAGGGTTCGCCTCTATTCCTCTTTGATTGATAAGGAATCCGAGAAATTTCCCAGACTCAACTCCAAAGACACATTTCTTGGGATTGAGCATGACATGGTGCCGCCTGAGTGTGGCGAAAGTTTCTCGGAGGTCCGACAGATGATCTTTCTGAAGTTTAGACTTGACAATCATATCATCAATATATGCCTCGGCATTTCTCCCAATTTGATCAAAGAACACAGTGTTTATCATTCGCTGGAAAGTGGCCGGGGCATTCTTAAGACCAAACGGCATGACCGTGTAACAGTATAACCCCTGATCAGTGACGAAGGCCGTCTTCTCCTGATCTTTCTTCCATAAAGGAATTTGATGGAAACCAGAGTAGGCGTCCATAAAGCTCATCAAAGCATGGCCGGCTGTTGAGTCGACCAGGTCATCAATTTTAGGCAGAGGATAACTGTCTTTGGGGCACGCCTTGTTTAAGTCTGTGTAGTCTACACACATTCGCCAGGTGCCATTCGGCTTTTTGACAAGCACCACATTTGCAACCCAGTCTGGGAAGTAACATTGTCGAATGAACCCTGCATCAAGTAATTTTTTAACTTCGGCGGCTGCCGCCTGACTTCTTTCTTCGCCATGGTTCCGCTTCTTCTGCCGTACCGGCTTCTTTTTCGGATCCACGGCCAGTTTATGTACCGCCAGATCAGGACTAATGCCTGGCATTTCATGGACTTCGAATGCAAAGATGTCCTTGTATTCTTTCAATAGTTTGTGAAAGTCATCACCCAGGTCCCTTAGAGCATTCGTCCCAACTTTGAATGTTCGGTCAGGACGCGAGTCGTCTAAGATCAGGTCCGTATGCTCACCAGCTGGCTGAGGGCGGAATTCACTCGACCGCTCCTCTGCCAATGATTGCTATTTTCTGTCTTTTCTTGCGGCCCCTGTCTGGGATGCCTTTCTCTTCTTGCCGCCTGCTTTTTGAACAGGCGCACTCTCCTTGACATTGTCAAGGTCTATTTTTCCACCACTCGACCCAGTGGCCATAACAGTGGGCTTGACATCCGAGAGATAGCACTCTCGGGCCATCTTCTGATCTCCCCTTAGGGACCCGACTGTTCCATTATCCCTGTCAAACTTGAGCAACATAAGAGATGGGATTATAACAGCCTTGGAACTATTCAGGGTTGGTCGTCCCAGAATCAGGTTGTAGGCCGAGAGTTCTTCTACTACCAGGAACCGGACTACCATGTATCGTCCTTCCCCTTTTTCGCCCAGGCGGATGGGTAAATCCACTCGTCCCACTGGGTGGACGACTCCTCCTCCAAACCCTACTAAAGGGTGGGATGCCGGATGTATGCAATCAGTCTGATATTTTAGTTTCGACAGACATTTGCTACTGATGAGATCTGAGGAGCTTCCGGTATCTATGAGGATTCAGCCAACTCTCTGGTTGGCCACTTTACATTCAATAACGATAGGGTCGTCATGCGGCCCTCTTACCCCTCCTAGATCTTCTTCAGTGATGACAATCTCAGGAAATGAATATTTGGAGGGCCGTTCTTGGTGAACGGAATTTACATCTAACCGTCTGATATTGTCTTTGTTGCCCCTAATAGTGGGGCCGCCTCCTGAGAAGCTGCCTGCAATGGTGTAGACGACTGCATCATCTGTATCGGAGCTGTCGGCCTGTTGATTCTTTTTTGTCGACTGCTTTTTTGAGGAAGTGTTCCCCGTAGATTTCTTGACATAAGTGTCAAGATCACCTTGATCAGCCAGGCGGTCCAGATACCGCATGAGACTGATGCAGTCATTGGTGTGATGACCAACATCTTCATGATAATCACAGAATTTTTCTTGGTTCCGATAGTTTGCAGAACCCTTCATGGGGACCGGCTTCTCAATTGAGATCCGTCCCTTGATTTCCTTTAGGATAAATTGGCTATCCTTGTTAAACACATACTTTGGGGAGTATGGTTTGAATTCTGTTTTCTTCTTCTGGGGTGGCTGTTTAGAGGAATCAGCCGCCCAGACCTCTTTTCTCTTCTCATCTTTGTTTGACGACTGTTTCTGTCGTCCTTCTCTTTTGTCGGACCTTTTCCCGTCTGACTGTTTTACCGTACTACAAAGATCAGTCGCCTGTATATAGGCTTCCGCTTCAATCAAGGCCTCTTGAAGAGTCGCCACCCTCTTTCGGACCAAATCAAATTTGAAGGTCGACCCGTCTTTGAGACCTCTGAAAAAGTCAGTATAGGCTACTTCATCCGGTAACCCTTGAATCTGTATTCTCATCAGGTTAAACCGCCTGATGTAAGAACGAAGCCCCTCCTTCTCGCCCTGCTGAATTGTTCCTAAATCAAGGGTCGTCTTCTTCTCAGGGATGTTCATGGCAAAGTTGGAGGTGAATAAGTAAGCAAGCGTCTTGAAGTTATTTACACAACCAGTCGGCAGGTTGCCGAACCATTGTTGTGCGATTCCTTTGAGAGTCGCTGGGAAACACTTGCACCAAGTGGGATCATCCAACCCTTGAAGGTACATCAGGTTGGTGAATGCCATCAGATGGTCTTCTGGGTTAGTAGTGCCGTCATAGGCGCCTACTAATACATTTTTCACTTTGGCCGGCTGAGCGGCTTCAGTAATTTCCTTGGAGAAGGCCGACGGCTGTTCACCAAGTCTAAGCAACCGTAGCTGCCAGTCCATAGGTTGGACATTTTTTGCTGCATGTCCACCAAACGGAGGTGGCTGTAAAAAATACTGTTGTTGCGGTACAAACGGTAAGTTTGGTACCGCCTGGTCGCTATGAAAGCCGGACTGACGGGAGGTGCCTCCTGACTGACTCTCATGATACGACTGAGTATGCCTCATTGAGGTATTTCGCAGACTGTTTTGGAAGTTTGAAGTAGAGGCCGACTCTGACAATTGGTCACTCTTCTTCTGCTCTAGCAGTAGCCGAGCGTCTGTGTATGTTTTCCTCGACCCGTCCGCCTGAATATGACGAACAGGTTTCCTATTTCCCGGAGTAGGAAAACGGTATTTTGTGAAATCAAGGGCAGGTGGCTCCCACTTCCTAGATTTAGGATGAGGGTCGCCTCTCGCCCTTGAACTGGTTTCCTCTTCAGTGAAGTGGAGGGTTTCTTAGCCGACTGCTCCTTGTCCAGAGCAGGCGGCTTCTTGTTGATCAACTCTTGAATTTCTCCCTTGAAGTCCCTCATGAAGGTCATGAGTTCGTTCCTTGTGATGGGAGCAGACCCATCAGTCGGCTGCTGCCGAACAGGCAGTGCGCCTGCTGGCTCGCTTCCAGTTTGAAGATGTTCCCGTTCCCTCCTTTCGGTATGACGGGTACGTCGGGCCCTTAAGGTCCCGTCTGAAGCTGTGTGAGCTTCAACTTCAAATTCATTCTCAGTATCGTGGTCCGACTGAACTCGAGGGTCGTCCAGGGGACGTCTCTCTTCAGGAGCCGGTACAAACGTGGATGCCATCTCAGAAGTACTCTCCCCACAGACGGCGCCAAGATGTTTCGGGGTTTTCTGATGTCCTGCGGGAGAGTTACAATTCCGAGACTGGAACCGGACGCCTGTACCTGCAAAACAAACGGATGCTCCGGATGATTGGAGATCCGCCTCCGACGGTCAAGTTAGTACTTGATTAAGGAGTAATTAATGCGGAAATTAAAGTGATTGGGTCTCTCTAGGTGAGAGTGTTTAATGTGTGTAATCTGCGTTTTTAGTGTGTAATCCCCCTTAATGAGGATTAAGGGAGGTATTTATAACCTCGGGAAACGTGTCAATCTAGGTTTAGGTTAACCTTGGGCTGATTGGGCTTCCCTCGGAAGTTGGGCCTAGGCGACCGGTTATCCCAGGTGTCATGGGAAGGACACGTGTCGTGTCGTAATTGGTCCATAGTGGACGGATCATTGCTTGAAACGTGGCAGGCTCCTATTGGCCCATGTGACGGACACATGGCGGAACCTGATTGGTCCACTTGTCAGATGGTGATTGGTGGGGAAAAATCCCCTAATCAATAGGGGTTGGGTACGTGTCCAATTGTCCATGCATGAAAGGATTTTTTAATTTTATTTTCACCCTATTTCCATTTTAAGTAAACATATATCATCATTCTTCTTATACCTGAACTTGCAATATGATTACCTAATAAGAAAAATACACAGTAAAAATTAGTGATATACTCGTACTTGTATACTGTAAGAATTAGTAAATATTATATTGAGAACATAGAGCAACTCCAATGGTAAGCTAATTAGCAAATTAGCTTGTCATGCCATATAAGATTTTATGCTAATCTCTTTTGTAGCTAATTTGTGCTCCAATGGTTAGCTATTAGCTTGTCATTTAATTGAGCCTTAATTTATTAATTAGCCTTTTACATTTAATTTTATTAATGTATCAACCTATCTTTTTGGCAAGCAGATTAGCTTGGCCAAGCTAATTTGCTTGATTAAGTTAATTTAATTGTTTAGATCCAATGGTCAAGCTAATATCTAAGATATTTTCTAAATTACAAGCAAGTCTCTAGCTACAATTATTGAAGTTGCTCTAATAGCCGAATTGGAGTGACCTCATATATTTTTAGTTTTGTAATAAGAAATTAATGAATAATGTGATGAATAAATGAGACAAAGAAGCTAAGATGTAGTTAGAAGCATTTACGGATTATATATATTAAAATTAATGGGAGTGGGGAGAAAATATTTAGCTATAATATAATATAAGGACTTTTATGATCAAAATATTTGTCAATTGATTCACATGCAAGATGAACCAGTAGATGATTTTAGGCCGAAAACATGGACAGTTAAGTCAAGCCCATATTGTTGGTCCATTTTCTAGCTAATGACAGTTAATATCTCCAACTCTCCAAGTTGTGTTAAAAAAAAAAAATCTGAATTTGTTTCTCGAGTTGTGTTGAAAAATCTAAATTTGTTTTATAGAGATCAAAAAAGGATTTCTTATAGACGAAATAAGGATTTCTTTGCAGGTTCATTACACATAATGTACAATAATTCATTTTCCTACGTAAAATGTTCACATGTATTCATATATAATGTGTACACTCGGGTTTAAGAGGAATGTCTTGAGATTTTTTATTTTTTTTAACGACTTGAAATTTTGTCATTGAGTAAATGAAATTTAAGTCGACCAATTTAGAAGCTACAAAGGCCGATTAAAATCGGCATAGCCTTGCCGAACGTAAGTTGGCTAAGGATCCAGGTTAGGATCAGTGGCGGACCCAGGAATTTCCGACTGATGAGTCACAATCGATAACCAAATATGTAAAAAAAAAATTTGACAACATGACAAGCTTAGCTCTCTAATAATTGACAAGATTAAAATCTGTACAAGCATTAGGGTGTATTCACGATTTGACAGACATAATTGACTATATCATTAGGGTGGGTCGACTATATCATAAGCAATCGTCCGAATCGCCAATCAAATCAGCACATATGCAAAACCCCATATAAATCTACCAAAGTCAATGGTGTATTGACAATTTGACAGACATAATTAACATCAATAAACACCCTAAATAAACACTGATTACAATTCACACGGTCAAAAAGGTTCAAATTTCATCAAAAACCCAACAACATTAACAAAAGGTTCAAAGTTTACCAAACAAACAACAACAAAATCAACCAAAGAAAATAATTTTTTTTTTTTTTTTTTTTAAAAAAAAACTTAGAAATTTTTTTTGGGCCCTGGTGAGTCATTTGACTCACCATGCACAAGGGCAGGTCCGCCAATGGTTAGGATATTGGCTTAAGCATATAATACAATCAACTGATCAAGTATACAACCCAACCCAATACTCGGGACCAACTTAAGAAAACGACCCAATTCAAACTGATTTACTTGGAATCCGAGTGCCAAGGTGGTTGGTTTTCGGGTTCATACCAAAAACTTGTTTGCTCACGGCTTGAGGTTCAATTACTTGGATACTTCTACAACATAAGGCCAAACATAACAGTCACGAAGCAACGTTCTAAATTCGTAACAAAAGAAAAAAAAAAATAATAACTCAACGAAGCAACGTTGTAATCATTGACATAGAAAATAGAATCAATGAATAATTGATTAATGGGGCACAATGATGAACGTCTTAATCAATAGACATTGAATGTAGCAAAGGCTTAATACATAAGTCATAGATTTGGTTAACCACAATTAAACAAGTACATTACGTGTTACGGTTTAATCACTCAATTCCATCAAACTGAGATGCCATCATCCATAACCTGACAACTACCCATGATATTTTACTTATTAATCCTATGTTAGTTCCTATATCATGTTCACACAACACAAAGTTAAAAATAAAAATTAAAAAATCTTGTGTACTAAATTCTCCTCAAATTTTTTTGTTTTTTTTTTAAAAAATTTATTTCCCACTTTAGATTATTTTGTCGGGAAAACACTTTTTTAAGACAAAAAAAAAAAAAAAAAAAAAAAAAAACTTATTTTAGCTGAACTTATTTAAACTTATCCTAGAGTTCTAAACGCAAAAATGTTCAACTTTGAACATTTTCCTACAAGCAAGACCTTTCATGAAAAACAAGAAATACACAAATTCTTAATGCACATAAAGACACATATTAGGATCGAGAGTAACATATAACTACTTTAAAGATCATCTTTATTCATTAAGGTCTTGTTTCTAAGTTCAATTTACAACCAAAATAAGTTCTAATAGTATTTAATAAGTTTAAATAACTTCTAACAAGGTACGATTAAGACAAATTCATATAAATGAAACTAGCGGAATAAAATGCAAATAAGATAGCCTTTATAGATAAGTTTTATGTACTTATTAAATAGAAATTAAGATAAGATCTAAAATACAATCCGTACTTCTTATAAGTGCAAGGCAAATTCAATTAAGGTGATTAAGACATTAAGCAGTCCGTCACAAATGCCATAAATTATAGTAAATCCGCCTTGCAAATTTTGAAAATACATTTCGCTTTAATTGATTAGATGAAGCTGGAGACCTTTATGTTTTGTAAAAGGACAAAAATGTATTAATTTTGAAGAATGATAGAGGGAAACATCGCAAGCAGCTGCCAAACAAAATTCCAACCAAGATGTTTGAAATTCAGGTTACTCAACTTTTAATTTGGGGGGTCCTATTATTATCCAACTCATTTTTTCTGTATATCTATTTATGTCCTTTTTGTCCTTTCATTCATTCGACTTGCCTAGGATTTCCAGATGCTTTCTTTTTATCATTAAGGTGAAGTATCATACTATTTGTAATAGTAAGGTCCAAAGAAAAAAAGGAGTTTTGTGCCACAAATAAGGGTTATGAAATGCTAAAGTACTTAAACCACAATCAATATTGTTTGGACACAAATTTGAATGCCCGTCTTGTGTGCGGCAGGCCACACCGTTTGACGGTTTGTAAAATAACAAAGTAACCCCTATAACCCTGATTGAGTAACTCCTTTAACACTAACCGAGTAACTTCTATAATGCTGACAAAATAACCTCTTTAACACTGAACGAGTAACTCCTATAACACTAACGAAGTAACCCTAGGATGGCTAGCTACACCATGTGCATATAAGAATTTGTGTAGAACCTTAATCAGCTAATCTATGAAGACTTAAGATTAGGTTATAGAGTCAAATATTAAAAATATAAATTTAGAAAAAGGTATATTTATACTCCTTTCGTCACTTATTTACATGTCTATTTCTCTTTATTATGTGAGTTAAATATTAAAAATTGGCATGTAAATAAGGAATAGAGGGAATACTAAAATTGATTTAAATTGAATTCGGCAATAAATTGAAAAATGATTTAAATTGAATCCAGCATTAAATCTATGGAGATATTAATCACATTTTCTTAATTATGTTGAGATTATTACGGAGTACTAAACTAATTCTGTAGTCGTACTAAAATAATTGTACTTGGGGGTGGGGGGTTAATCACAATGCAATTTGTATCACCCATAGTTTAGTTCCAAAAAAATCTAAGGTTGCAATTTGTAGTCACTTGACATGCTATGATTTTACAGTGACTCAGTATATTATACTTTTGACACTTTTTACATACAGAGTACTTCATTTTAACCATCATACATACAGTCAAACAAAGTGCATAAATAACAATCTTATTAGATTTGACTCGATATATATTTCAATATATAACCTTCTCACATCTTATATTAACTGTATGATATTAAAGGTTAAGTTGCCTTAATACGTAAGAATATTACGAAATATATGTAACAATTTACAGAAAAAACACAAGCAATTCTCCGTAAACTTAGTGGTGGGTCCAAAAAACTTATGAAAAAACAACCTAATGCTAGAACAAAAATAAAATAAAAGAAAACATAGGGCTGTATGGCCCCACAATACAGCCGTGTTCCCACCCTTCACACTTTCTCACTCCAATCACGACGCGTAAATTCCTTAACTCGTAAATTAAACAATTCTGCCTCACATATAAATACACACTCAAACTTCAACTCTTTTCATCATCTCAAACTACCAATAACCAATAAAGCAATAACATTTTTGTACCAAAAAAGAATTGCACAAAAGAAAAAAAAACTTCATCCATCTTTTAGAGCACCAAGAAAGCAAAACAAAATGGGCAAGAAGAAGAGTTCATGTGAAGCAGCGGCTCGCCGAGCATGGCGACGCCTTCGAATTATATTGTTATGGGCTCAGGAAGGGGGTTTGCTAAAATGTAGGCTAATGGCCGAGTTACGGCACATGCCTAAGCAGCTCAAGGGACATTACAAGAAGTCTAAGGATATGATTCAGTATGGTGAGCGTCAGCTTTCTTTTGACGAGACACCAATGATACAATTTAGGATGAGCCGACCGTCGTCGTTAAGGTTCAAGATCCCATGTATCTCCCCTGAGGTTACTGATTTCGACTACGATTTTAGTAATGATGGTAATGATTATGATGATGTGAAGTATAATGCTTATGGTGCAAGGAGGAGTTTCCTAGGGAGCAATGTAGAGGATTGTCAAGAGGATGAGAATGAAGTATGTGAAGAAGCAGTAGTTTGTGGAGACTCGAGGATTGACGACAAGGCAGATGAATTCATTGCTCAGTTCTATGAGCAAATGAAGCTGCAAAGACAGATTTCCTATCAACAGAGGTATAATACCATTAAAGCACATTGAAAGAACCTAAATAATACAGTTCGAAGATTTGATTTGTTCTTTCTTCTTGTTAGGAGTTTTTGTACACTGAGGCATTACGGCATTTTGTAAATACCCGAGGCCTCATTTAGAGGGTTTTGCAGTGATTTCATTAATGAAAATAGATATTCTATTCAATAATCTATGAATTTTGGAAAGAAACATAGTTATGCAAAAGAAATTCAATTGATATAATACTCTCCAAACAAGATTGAATTTTTTTAAAGCGATTGTGTAGATTTTCTGGAGTCCAATGGAGTGGTTATTCCAGAGCTACTATAACCAACACCAATATTTTCTATCCAAAACTTCCTATTGAGCACAGAAAAGAAATTACTGACTTCTGTTCTGATACCCATGGATACAAAAAACGATGCTGCTTAGAGCTACAAACGCACCTCTTGATCATAATAGGCACAAAAATCATGCAGCAACCCTTACGCTATGTCTATCATTCCCTGAAAAAAAAGGGGCAACCACTGCGTTAGCTTGCTCCAACCCTTCAAGTAAACAACAGATAATCCAACAACTTTTTACAGATAATAGATGCTTACCGCTGTAAGAATTAAACCTATAAGATGCGCCAACGTAAATTTCCACACTAGCTACCATTCTGATCAGTCTTCAAATAACCCTCTAATTGATTGGTTGCTGCCAAAATCAGACCTATAATTGCAAAAAACAGGTCAAAACTAGGCCTCAACTGCTTGTGCTCAATCATTTAATGTGTTGCTAAGTGCATACATGGTTTTTATTCAAGCAATCATGGCATGCATGTTACTACTTGTAATGAACTGATTATACTCGTGCTAATAACAGTAAAATAAAGGAGAGGACTTGATTAAAGATTAATGGTTTCTTACAAATGGTAGTAGTAGATTTAGCCTACAAAGCTCATATTAGTGACTTGAGGTCACCACTCTCCCATGAGTGACTTGAGGTCACAACTCTCAATCCAATTTCTGCCTACCTATTTCCTTTCCTTCCCTCTCTATTTATACTAAGGACTATTAACCTAGTGAGCTAATATTAGTAGAATACCCATACTACCCTTCCTTAGGTTGATCTATTACACTACTCAACTAAACCGTATGTCTAGTGCAATTCTAGATTCGTTGATACTGAAAGGTTCTCCATATCGGGTTCAATCTATCTCAACTACTCCCCAGTGGATAAAAACTAGAAACAAGCTCCTCAAGCAAAAATCCAACTTAAATGCTAAAATTATACGAAGTATTGAATTTCCAAAGACAAAACTTGACCAAAGAGTAGTATGAAAGGCAAGAAAATGAATTAACCATTGAACAAGCCTACTATGTTTTCCCTAATATTTTAGCATGCAGATCTAAGGATTAAATGGTACAGCAGAATTTACCTAAGAACGGAGCAGAAGCTCTCCCAGGCCTTGATTTGAATTCTGGATGAAACTGCACCCCTACATAATATGGGTGACCAGGCAGTTCCAAGATCTGCACAAAAGGCGGTAAAGATTGACATATTTGAAAGTATTTACTAAAAAGCAACCGAATCTCAACTTAGCGTCTTTTTCCCATGGAGATTTTTCTCATGTATCATTGAATACAGACAATCTCCACAGAATCAGAACACATAAAAACCACACTTGATGCCACATTTTTACAACAAAAATCATCTTATAAAAACTGGGAGAAAATTTACCTCCATTCGTTCTCCACTTTCATCCCTTCCCACAAATTTTAGACCACCATCTTCTAAAGCATTTACTAGATTTGGATTTACCTGCAACATACATTTCAAAAGTTGGGTATACAAATCTGTATACAAAAAATATGGTAAAACACAGAAATCAAGCATCAGGAAATGGACCTCATATCTGTGGCGATGGCGTTCGTCCACAAACCTTGAATTATGATACCTAATCAAGGGAAACATCCGAGCAAAATAAACTATCATTAAAAAGGAATTCATTTCATTTGAGCAGCGCCCTTATCTCAAATTCAGATATAAAAACAAAAACCTCTATAAGGTGCCAAGAATAAAACAAAAAAAGCCGAACTTACAATTTAGAGGTCACACAATGGGGGGTCTTAAACAATGTTTTCCGAGAACCTAATCTCATTGTGTTTCCCATATGTGTTCTGGAACCCTGCGTGCACAAGTAAATTGGTAACTACCACATAATAATCTCGTTCTTCACTAAGATTCTCAACTAGATATTCTCATGGCATACCTCTGGCATAAACTTGATCACAAGATTGGAAGCTTTCTCGTCAAACTCTTCACTATTAGCATCTTCCCAACCCAAAACCTGCAACAGATAGTAAACAAATCTCATATTCAACCAATATCAAGAAATAGAAAATTGAGTTTTTAAGTTTCTTTGGAATAAATTAACTCACGGATCTCGCAAATTCTATGACAGAAATCTGCATGCCCAAGCAGATTCCCAAATATGGAACATTATTTTCTCTAGCATACTTCGCAGCTAATATCATTCCTC
Organism: Chenopodium quinoa; assembly: GCF_001683475.1. Lineage (NCBI taxonomy): Eukaryota > Viridiplantae > Streptophyta > Magnoliopsida > Caryophyllales > Amaranthaceae > Chenopodium > Chenopodium quinoa. Next base: position 1,705,820 of record NW_018743212.1, on the reverse strand, counting down.
CGATTCCACGATCACCAAATCCACCCGGGACCAGCACACATGAAGCACTCTGTACAGATAATTCATGTGGTTTATTTTATTTATAGGAATTGAATTCATCTTAAGGAATACATTTGCCAGCCCAAAAAGTAGTCCTCTAGTAATTAAAATGTAATAATCATCATTTTGTGGAACTATAAGGAAACTTAGGAAAACAAGAAATTTTGCACAAAGCACATGATAGCCTTTAAAGCAGGAGAAAAATAAATAAATAAATAAATAACCCATTACATTGTTTTATATTATAATTTGAAGACTTTCCAGAAAAATTAGTGGTACATCTAAAACCCCGTATTTCATCCCACAGTGGAAGAAAAATCAGATAATATAAAGTAATGCTTTTAGGGAGCGAAGCAAAGGTAAAACACAAATCCAAACCTTAAGAGTCTTCCATGCAGAAGCATGGGCTTCTGGTGTCTGCAAATAAAACAAACTGTCAAATAAATGTTCAGAAATTTAGCCAAAGTTCCATTTGCAATACAACACTTGCAACAACCTTCTGCAGAAATACAACAGAAGATAACATAAGAGATCTTGGTATAGGGGGCTAGCTACCGATTTGGCACTTTCATCTTCAAGGTCTGAAGCTGCAATCCAGTCAATAGCTGGCTTCATGGAACACGCAATGCAGGCATGTAAAAGCGCCTATAAACGAGATCACCATCATGTAAGTAAAATTATAATAAAATTGTCATTAGAGCTTAATAGGCAGTGGCATAGAATCCGTGTAAACATTGTATAATATTGATGACAAGTCATTGAGAAAATATTGAGATTCATGTGGTAGTGAAAAAAAAAAGAATCAGATGTCTCACTAAGCATTCCTCCATTCTCATTTTTGAATTGTGGTAAGCTGAATTGTTTCTAGAAGAAGCATATTCTTTGCAATTGCGAGAGTAAGACTCCACACATCAGAGTGATCTGACCACCACACAAAGGTGAGGGACTTTGCGAGATCACGAGACGCATTTAGAAAATATATGGTGACAGTCTGATAAATTTCCACATTCCATTCATGAATAAAAGCTGCTAGAGGGATTTAAGACCTCATGAAACGAGAGGGAAAACATTTTCAGAACAATACCATGCAGTTGATCACTCAGATATCAATATAATAGTACCTCTTTGGATGTGTTTGGTAGGGCAGAAACCATTTTATAGGAAAGCTGGTTTTCCTTCTTTTCCTTCATTTGGTTTGTGAAGGGAAGAAAATAAGTTTTCTTTAGAAAAAAGTTTATCCAGGGTGAAAAATGTTTTCCTCTAGTGAAGAAGGGATGCTACACTACCACAAGTTTCTTCATATCCCAATACTTCTTCCTCCTCTCCTCCTTTCAAAGTTAAAACCCTTTCCCCTAATTTTCTGTTTCCCTTTCTCTCTAACATTTCTATAAAAAAGTCAATCAAAGAAAATGAAATTCCATTCAAACTGTTTTCCTAAAAACCATACAACCTTCATGTCTAATAGACATAACAACAGCATCAAAACCAAATCATTATTCCCATTTCCCAAAAGGATGGGATTGACTACATGAACCGAAATTTTCTCTCGCAGTCATTCAGAAAGATCCTTTTCATCCATTCGCTTATCTAGTGTTACATATAGTCCTACAAACCCACTTTCTTCGTGTCATTCATAAATCTCTCTATTTTGGCCTCCCTAGGAAAATCAACAGAGTCCTTATTTTATCCTCAAAATCCAGAACTCTTAACTTTGTTCCACATATCTATTTTCCTAATTAAATCTAAAAAGGTATTCCCACACATTCATCTGAACATACACCTCTTCTACACTCAATTTACTTAATATGCTCCTTCCTAAGTGCACAACATTTTGACCTGTATAGTACGGCTGGTCTGATTGTCGTCCTATAGAAGTTCCTTTTAGCCTTAAAGGTGCACATATGTTGCACAATAACCCAATCGCTGCTCTCCATTTGAGCCACCTATCCATGATTTAGTTCTATATTTTACAATTATATGATATCCCTATTTCTCAGTAAAATCAAATGAGATAATTAAAACATTCACTAACAAGTAACTTCTTAGTTCTTACAATCTAAAGTCACAAAATTTTCACTTAGCCCCCTCCCAATGCTCATGTACTCTAAAGTCTAAACTAACACCACTTTTAGTCTCATCAACCATCATGATATCATTCGTAAACAGCAAATATCTCATCTTGGATAGACAAAGAGGAAAGGACTTAGAGGCTAAAAGCAGATCTTTGGTGTAACCCAACCATGATAAGAAAATACTACGTTCTCCACAAATCCTGATCTTTGTTTTCACTTCTTAATACATATACTTACTTAGGTCAATATACTTGCATTGATTACTCTTCCTTGTCATAATTGCCACCAAGGCACCTATTTCGGTACCTTATCACGTGCCTTCTCTAAATTACTCCCTAATAAAAACCATGATCAACTTCTTCTTTCTCACCCTACAACAATCCATTTCAACCTCATAAGATTATTAGCTTATTTGGTAGATTATCCCAACATAAACCCAAACTGAATGTCCAATGTACTAGTACATTTCCTTAATCTATGTTCTATCACTCTTCCACAATTTCATGGTATGCCTCATAAGCTTAATCCCTCAATAGTCTAAACCGAGCTTCTCCTTTGTTCTAACAGAGATGGAATCCAAACATACAGTAAAGAGTAAGTAATTGTCACCATATTAAAAATTAGAAGATATCTTTATCTAAGTGTAACACATTGATGGTCATAATAGAGATAATTTGACAACCAGGAAGCACGATTTAGATAGAAGAATTGTTAAAGCTATGGAAATTAAGCATTACCTTTACTACGGACAAATAAGAATCTGTTAAACCAACATACTTTCCAACCATAGCAATCCTAACCTGCCACCACCAAACTTTAGTTAATACACTAGAAAAGGTACACCAGAAGTGAGAAGATGAAGCAATTAGGAACTAACAGAGTTGGAAAGGTTATCATATGTCTCAGCCCGAGTTGTCCACTCTTGTAAATTGGGAGTTTCAGCAACACTGAAATCAATTCAATCTGGTTAGCGAAAAAGAATCTCTCAAGAACTCAATCCCTTGATCCCACAAAGTCCTTATATATTGTTCTTAGGCTCAGATGACACAGGACGATTAAAAAAATAAATAAATAATAGATAAATAAATAAATCATTTTAAATATATATGCCTTCATTGCACCAAACCTAGGCATTTGGGACCAATCATTTGCAAGCGAAACCTCAAAGACCAAAGTTAACATGAAATATATCTTGTAGTTGAGCCAATACATACAAAGCAGGGGTATGAGAAAGAATATCTTACTCGAGTAAATTCAGCTGTCTCAATATAGCAGAGTGAGCATTTTGATTCTGAAAAATAGAGCATAAAAAATTCAATAAGACCCTGTCATGAGGAGGTGTAGTTGTAATGGAGCATGTGAAATTTAGAAGTTTGAAACATCATGAATATGAAAAATAAACCGACCCGCAGTAGAAGTGGGACATGCCAGATATTGGGGACATCATGAACATTAAGAATATTTTCTGCCTGCAGAGTCAAAAAAGGGAAGTTAAGGATGGAGTCACCAAAAACTATCACATGGAGCCTTCCAAAGAAGCAGTCAATTACCGGAACATGGCAAAATTGTGAAAGCTTCTCCTTGGTATTTTCAAGCAAAGGCTGCTCAAAAAAGAAAAAACAATAACACAGTAGCCAATTAAGCATCTAAAAGGCTAAAACTCTTCAAAATCTAATGAGAAAAGGCTACATTCAGACTGCCAGGAACCAAAACGTTGTTAGGAAATAAACAATCGAAATCTGCAAAGTTTAATAAGTTAGTCTCACACGTAATGGCTGCTAAATTAAGAAAAAGATCAACCTGTGCAGATCGGCATGCAAGTAAATGAGGAGTCAAGCCTAATGCCCTCAGTTCTCTCACACTATGTTGAGTAGGCTTCGTTTTCTAAAAAGAAGAAAGAAAGAAAACACAAAGGTCACAAAAGACAAAGAAAGAATATGCACCTAAGAAAATAGACTAAAGAAACATGTGAGTTTTGATCTTTGAACAAAGCAAAATCAATATAAAACAAATTACAAGTGTCCATAAATCATTTTAGGCATCAAAAAGTACCTGCTCACCAACAACACCCAGAACAGGAATCAGGCTGACATGAATGAGGCAGAAATTTTCTTTTCCTGGAAATTCATACAAAAATAAGTATGTGATGGAAAGGACGATGAAGTATCAAGACTATTAAGCTGCAAATCCAGTTAGTTGACTGACTATTGAATAATATCTTCTTAACAAGAACAGAGAGAGAGAGAGAGAGAGAGAGAGAAAGAGAGAGAGAGCCTTAAAGTTACTAGATAAGACTTACGGAAACAAAAGCAAGAATAAAACAGAAGGGTTGATATTCTACAAATCAAAACAGTCACAATATTAACTTCAGAGATGGAAAATTTGCTAATATATTTAGACATACCAACTGTGATATAGAGAAACAAATATGTTTAAGAAACAAGTGGATTGATATTCTATAAATGAAAAGAGTCACAATATTCACTTCAAAGATGGTAAAATTGCAAAAAAAAATTTAGACATACCAACTGTAAAAGATAATTGTCGTAGAGCTTCGATAAATGGCATTGACTCAATGTCACCTACAAAAGACACCGAAAGAGGTTCCTACATCTGGTTTTTAAAATATAGTAAAGCAGTTGCAGAAAGAGTATTAGAAGTGGGGAAACCCTACCTACAGTCCCTCCCAACTCTATAACACAAACATCAGCAGGCTCATTATTTCCATCGACAGGGATGTTTGCAACTCTTTGAATCCATTCTTTAATGGCATCAGTTATGTGTGGAACAACCTGTAGGAAAAATAGTTTAGTCATTATGCATGACAAACTGCTTAAAATTGCAAGACACCAGGGACTCGTAAACTAAAACTATGAAACCACCTGCACAGTTTTTCCAAGATAATCGCCTTTTCGCTCCCTTTCAAGGACAGACTGCAATAAGGTATAAAAAGTTGATTATTTGAGAAAGCTAAAGGACAAACTTAGACTGACATTAATACAAATCATTTCTTACCTGATATATCTTCCCAGTGGTAATATTATTGTCTCTTGTAAGAGTCACATCAAGAAATCTCTCATAGTTGCCCAAGTCTAAGTCAACCTTTTATGAAACAAGGGGTAAATTAGAATCCTATGTAAAAAGGTCAGATTAAAATCATGTTCAGCCAAGATTAAGCTAGAAACCAGAATGAAGAGCATATCTTGGGATGCAAAAGTACAACTATATAATTTAGGGGCAAGTGAAGTAAATCAAATCTTCAATTATTTTGCATTAGTGTTTACTTTTAAGTTTATTGGTATCCTAGTGTAGTAATGTATCTATTTCTTGTCTTACTTGGATATCTTTGATATTCATTTTACCTATTGCTTGCGCATAATACATCTGTCAAACATAATAGTTGTGCCAGATAAACTTAAAAGACTTTTAAAGGCGTGAAGCTAGATACCAGTAAACTTGAAAGTCAATGCTAAAACAAAATACTAAAAATTATTAAACATTTTTTCCTATGTCTCATAATATAACACAGACAGACAGTGTGCTAACAAAACATTGACTGTTTGTTTCTATGAATTCTTTCAAGAATTGATTATAGCCAGTTATATGCATAGATTTCCGAGTGAAAGATGAAACAGAAGTTAATATGCAAGTTACAGAGTAAATCATAAACAAACGCACTAAAACAAACAAATGAGCATGCCATCCATGAATGGACATTTATTTGTTATAAATCCTAAACTAAACATGCAGAAGATAATAGAAACAAAACCAAACCTCTCCACCATCATCAAGTACAAATACTTCTCCATGCTCAAAAGGAGACATAGTGCCGGCATCGGTATTCAAGTAAGGATCTGCAATGTAAAGAAATTGTGGCCATAAACAATCGTCCCATACATTCAAATAGCTCAAAGACAAAAGAATATAAATGGATAAACATTAACAAGATTACAAGAAATATCACTCACAACAAAAGGAACACTTCAATATGATAATTAACACTATATAAATTCATATAGGGTACAAATTCTTTCCTTAGAAACCCACGATTACATCATGAAAAAAAAAAAAACTAATATAAAAACATATAAACTCAAGCATAGAGAAAATAATAAACCTTATTAGCAAAAACTATGTAACAAACCAACAAGCAATAAATTGATAATATAATAACCTTACATTAACAGCAAACATGCAATTAACACAATATAATTTTTCTAAAAAAATCTTGGGAGTACCAAGTAATAGTAATATTTTACCTCGAGATAACTATAAGTATACATAATAAAACACTAATTTTAAAAAAGTCTTGATTACAACCAGCACCAAATTCCAAATTTCCAACAAAATCCATGGGTTTGCAAATTAACAAGGATGGGGTCGACTGCATGGACTAAGAATTATCTCGTGTGTTCATCACAAAGACCCTCTACCACACACTACAATACAAACAAGTGAAACAACTAATCAAATAAACCAATTACTAATCATATAAAGTGGTGACAGCTTAAGCAAAATCTACAAATGACAATACAAACTACTTAATCAGAAAAGCAACAAATCAATTACCAGACACCAGTTAAAGTAAGTGATGACAACTTAAGCAATACCCACAAATTAATTTATAAGAATATCAACCAATACAATCAACCCATTACAAATTAACTCCCAACACATGCAATCATCCCAACACAAATTAAGATAAAATAAAAGGTGACATCTTTAGCAATACCCACAAATCAATTCACAATCAACCCATTACAAGGTAAAGTTAAAGTTGACATCTTTAGCTATACCCACAAATCAATTCACAATTAAAAAAAAACCAAAAAAATCATAAACCCATCAAAATTTAATGTAAATTTACTTAAATTACATGAAAAAAAATAAGAAAAAACTAACCAATCTTAATGGAAGTGACACGAAGACCACAAGCTTTGAGCACAACACCTATACTACTAGCCGTAACACCTTTACCCAAACCACTAACAACACCACCAGTAACCAAAACATACTTCATCTTTCTTTCTCTCTCTTCAATATTTTTATGTAATTCCAAATTTAACCCTCTATTTGAAGAAGAAGAAGAAGTACAAAAAGGGTAGGAAAAGCGGCAGACAGTGTTAATGTAGGGCAACTGTTTGATAAAATGCGTAGCAGAGCGGGAAACAATTGTTGTTGTTGTAGTTGTTGTTGTTGTTGTTGAGAATGAGGAGAGAGAAAGTAATGATTTTGATAAACAGTTTAACTTCAACATAACATTTAAGGTCAAATTTCTACTTTTACAAATTGGGAAGAGAATCTGGGTTTTTTCAATTTTTGGGAAAAAAAAAAAGCTGCTATGAAAAAATTGAGAATTTATTTATATGAGAGGGATAGTGGGAGAAAAAGGAAGATTGAAGGTGGATAATAAAAAAAGATTCCGATGCCGGGAATCGAACCCGGGTCTCCTGGGTGAAAGCCAGATATCCTAACCGCTGGACGACATCGGAATTCGTTGTTATTAATTAAACTTAAACAAAAAATATATATAGCACAACGACAATACAAATAAGGGTTGAAATTGAAAATGATTCCGACACATTAAAAATTAATTTTGGCTTATCTTTATGTGAGAAAATATACTACCTTCGTTTCATTTTTTTTTTTTTTTTTGCAACGATTAGACATGTTTTACTCACACTTTATGTCAAATCGTTGTAAATAATATAAAATAGAAGTAGTAGAAAATTACGTTTTCATAATGGTGTGCCAAAATCATTTCCCTCAATTAAGGAGACAAACTAATTACCTCTTTGCAATTTGAATATGAAAAAATGCGTACTTATTGAAAATTTTCAATTACTATGTACTACATATAATTTATATTTTTGAGAGAAAATTTTGACTCATATTTTTCAATTAGTGAATTATATAACCTGAAATTGGGGGTTACAACTTACAAACAAATTTTGTTGAATAATTTTCTTAATATGCGATGGAACATTTTACAAATCCTCTTTAGCCATATAGGAATAATTTTTCTTTGCGATTTCAAATTATCCCCCCATATTAAAGATTCTGGCGCGCCACTCTATGTTGCTCTCTGTTTTAGTCTAACTTGGATGTTCTGCTGCAACACCATAACTCTAAACTAGTACTAAGCGTTTATGCCTGTACTAATGTGGCTGTATTTTTTGTTGTTCTCTGCTTTAATCTAACTGCATTTATGCTGGTTCATACAGCTCAAAAAATTATGTTGCTCACGACTTTGTAAACTTTGTTGCTCAATCTCATAAGTTGTTTTAATGTCAACTTTCCAAAAAATTAACAAGATATTGTATAAGTTGTATTAATTTCAAGTCAATTATCCAACTTTTTACATCCAATGTTGAACAAATCAAAGACCCAAAATTGGGGATAGACCATAATACACAAAACAGTTCCGAAATATGTATTTTGTCCACTTTCCTCCATAACAATCCAGACGTTGGAGGGTTTCATAACAGCAGCTGAATTATAAGGATCACTTCTTCTACAGCCCTCGCTAAAGATGAGGTTTGAGGAAAAAACTCGACTTTGTTCTTATAACAATCAACTCAAAGTATCAACATTTCTCGAAACTTGCTATGTCTTATGTCAGGGTAAAAAAGATTACAGCAAACCTAGAAAGTCCTTGAGAATTTCCTAATCTCATGAATAATTAATTGAATAGAGACGAGATCCTTGTTCAGTGCAGACCCTCCCTGCACCTTCTTTACACACTCTGACAGCCGTGTGTAGTAAAGCAGCAACTGGGTTAGTGAAGTTCTCAAGATCTCCATGCCGCACAAGAAATTGCTGAAGGATGTTATCACATCTTTGTGCATCAGCTCAATTGCATCTTTCCATCTGCTAGCAAAGTCCTTCACAAGTGGCTCAACTTCACTCACTGATATGACCTTCTCAGAAGTTGAACTTTGATCCTCGGCTAATCGATGAGTACCAAATCAGCATTCAAAATTATGTATTAGTATCCATGAAGAAATGGAAATAAAAGCAAAGGATATATTACACAAAATCACCAGTATAAATCTATAATTTTCATTTTTTAAAATAAGTTGCTTTGAGAAGAGACTACATTTTACCTACCATTGCACTCATATCATATCAAGACTCAGAGTTAGTACGTGGTAGATCGAAAATATTTTCAGGTACTCCTTCCATCCCATATAACTCTTGTTAGGTGTTTTAAAGCTATTAAGAAAACTAGTAGGGGTCTAGGCCAAAAACTGTTAAATGTAAGATTAAATTTGAAAGTGGATTGAGAGTAAAATTCATCTCATATTGGGGTAAATTGTTAAATTAAAGTAGATGGCAGGTGAATAGTTTTGGGGCACCCCAAATTAGTATACAGGGATATAATTATATGGACAGAGGGAGTTAAAGTGATTTGATTTTTTTTTCTTAGGATATCGGAATGCTTAAGCAATAACATTCACAACTTGTAAGGTGTTTGATATACTGGAGGAAGAAAATACGCATCTGCATGTCAGAGTACTCACATGCCCTGGTCTTCACAAACTTAATCAAATCACTGAAGTGCTCCAGCAGTAGTTCTTCCTGAATAAACAAGGTACCAATCGATGTTTATACAGCCACATAAAACCACAGAGTCAAAGTCACTAACAAAATCAAATACAGAAATTGAAGAGCCAACATGGCAATGCTTAACTTCAGAAGAAGACCTCATAGAAAATTTTATGCTGGTCACTTACCACATATATAGTTGTTTGGCTCTTCAGGACCTCCTCAAAATGCATCTGAATCTTACCACCATCAGGACCAGCTTCCTGAATTTGAAAAAAAAAAAAAAAAATAATATGAAATGAGGCTCTCAGTTGAAGCAGGTTGTCCATTAACCAACATAACCACTTTTACCTTTAAGACTGCAATCGTCATATCATAGTTATTTATAAGAAACACACTTTGCAGTTTTGATTTAAGAAACTGCGTAGACAGCTTCATAATCAAATCATCAACTGCCATTCTAAGTCTTTCCAAGTTCATCTCCAGCTGAAAAGAAACAGAAACCAATGTAGTCAAGTAATTATATGCTCAGGTTACAGGAGTGATAATTCTTGGAGCATGAGGATATGAATTAGCAGACCTGGCCATCTCCGTAGTCAACATTGAGATGAATGAGGGAGGCAGTAAACTCAGCATAACGCCTCATAACATAGTGAGGACGAACATCATCTTCCCACAACGTTTTCACATTTGCATTACGTAGACTGTTGATGTGCATGTCAAAGACCATCTTAAAACGGGGCCATAGTGCAATGTTCACCTGGTCACATAAAAGGTACCAAGAAACCATTATGTTGCAGTTGTATATAAAACCAGGAAGATTTGAAGGTTCAAGTTGCACATAAGTATTGATGTAAAGCAATTAAAAGGAAATCAATCATCTAGTTAAAGGAGGAGTCTTTTTACACAATTCATGGCAATAGAAGTTACTTAAAAGAAACGCACCTTATCCAAGTATGAGTCCAAGCAAGGAATCCTTCTTCTTGACATGATAAGCTGAAATAAAGACAGAGAGTCAATTGATATGACATAAGTCATAGGTTAGCAAGAAAATGGTAAATAAATATAACAGAAAAGTACCTGGTGCTGATGGGTAAGGCGAATCATGAGCATTAGCCCAATAGCGTCAAAAGAATTTGACAAAATTGTGTTGAAGTGCTCATCAATTACTGCAAATGGACCTAGCAAAAAGGAGCAATAAAATCATCACAGTGCTGGCATAAAACTTGGGTTATTGATTAGTTAGATCAATTATCTTAAGATGAAGAACAATCAAAAGTCCATATTTGGCATGGTACAGGGGGAAAGTGGCTTTGATTTTTGGACCATTTTCATTGAATCGGAGCATGGGAATCAAGCTTTAAAGCATCATTAAGGAAGTTCCAGAAGTTCTAGATGTTGAATAACTCTTTGCCTTTATGTCATTTTAACTTTCATCTCCAATGGAATTACATGATATGGTAAGGATAGAAATGCCATTTTGATATTCAACCATTTAGAGAGCCAAAAACTGCTGCAGGCAGAGCTTGACCGTGAGCCTTGCAGCTCCCACCAGGCCTTCCAATGACCAACAAAGCCATATCAATGATTTGGTCTTGCACGTGCTAGTGCCTTATGTGTACAATATAATACCCTTCAGTAGTTTGTATTGGATTTGGTTATCATTTAATTTAAGCATTAAGATAACAATATAAGGTTAGGATAAACTACTTCAGGGTTTCTTTAAGGTTTTGTTCCCCCCTACAAAAAAAGCACTGGCTCTCCATATAATGAACACACATTGCTAATTGATGATTGAAAACATTTTAGTTCCCTGAGAACTATCACTTCCTTATGATAATAAGGAATGTTTTATTGGTAATTCAACCTTAAGTTTTTGCAACTCATATCAACATCTTTGGTTCGTATTACTAATACATACTTGTCAGCCCCTGAAGAGCCACTAGGTCTAATACCTAGTATAGGGTATCACATTAGTGAAACTGTGAAAAGGATGAGAGATTGAACAGGGTAGCTTATTCCTATTTCAATTTCCTTGTTTTTAATCTATATTTCAATCAAATAATCATACAACATTTTCCCATAGCAGAACTCCAAAATTCTCCCCAAGAGACAACTTCTACCCCATTCGAGATATAACAACTTGATTAATTAATTGCTTGATAAAATAAACAATTCAGCCTCAAGGCCAATAACATATATGGATGAGATTATGTCATCTCATGAAACTTTTCATTATGCTAATGATATAGAATGTCATATCTCTACCAACTAATCCCATTCTAATCGTGATACACAAGACTTCAAGCACAGGGTGCAAGATGCCAAGTTAAGAGGCATCATGGACCATGGTCTTGCACTAAAACAGTACTCTGATAGAAAATTAGAAAAAACACCATGCATTGACTCTAGCTAAATAGATTCTAAATGTCTTCAACACCCCAGCCACTTGAGAAGGCACAGCAAACTAGCTGATACAGCATTTCACTCTCCTAGAATAAGACAATCACTATAATGTGTTATAAGTTGAGGTTTCTCACACAAGGTGACTTGCATATCATCCTCATCCTCCCCTCCCCCCCCCCCCCTTTCCCTTTCATTAGTCATTACAAGATACCACATTACTGACTTGAATTCTTTAGATAAAACGAATAGCCTGAATGATTACCTGCAAATATTTCAGTAAATAAGGACTCTTCTCCAAAAAATTCATCACAGAAAAGATACCTGGAAGGTAGCAGATTTGATCAGGTTGCATACAAACAATTCAAAGTAGAACCTAATAGTCATTGAATTTTAACGATGCAAAATGGCATTCTAGTGCATACTCAGAACTGGCAGTGTCCATCAGCAACTTATGCAGGCTCCGGAAAAGAACTTCATAAGGATATTTCTGAGAGCTCGCTTCTGCTATATGAGGAATCAATGCAGGTTGATCAATTTCCTGAAGGCGACATGCAGTTTACAAATATGAAGGTCAACAGCAAGCAAACATCACATTCCAGCAGGGATATAAAAATAGCATTAAATGATGAATCATCACAAAAAGCCAAAAGAAAATGAGCTTTATACATTAAAATCCAGACACAAGGACAGCCAGAGGAGTGGACAAATGCAATAACAAGAAATTCCTTGCTAAACCACAATGAACAAGGAGCTAATCTACGGGCTAGCCCTCTCCTGAAAAGATTAAGCTGTGAACTTTTAGTCATACTATTATGTGTTCCATTAATTCGTCGAATTTAAAAATTAAAGGCAAAGAACAATAATAAGAACAAAATACGAGTAGAAAGTTCCATTGTAGGTAACATGCAGGGAAGAATAATACACTGTATAACTCTGACACCAGAGTAGCAAATGCAACTGCCGCCTATTTAACTGTTTCCCTGCTTATTTATTGTAAAATAATTCTATGTATAAATTCGACAGTTGTTTTTTTCCAAAAAGATTTACCAAACACATAAGAAACTCTTTGCAAGATATGTGCATCACATTTTATTGGGATGAATAAAGAAACTTATCAGGCATACAATCATCTTTATAACGCCAGAAACCCTTTAAAATGCGCTTTTTGCAAATTTTAGTAGAGATTAGGATGATAATTATAGTGAAATGAAATACAGTGATTAACTTAAGTGATAACAATTACTTTAAAATATCTAAGAATTTGTACTTCTTCCATAAACTGCTACAAGTATGACAAAATAAGTAGTGGGGATCTAAACTTACAACAAGTGATCAGGATTATCCAGGTTGCAAAGTTAGATGCAGTACAGTAAAAAAAAAATAAAAAAAAAATTAAAAAAAAAATAAAAAAAAAAAAAAAAAACATGCACGAGACAGCAGCAGAAAGTTCAAACACCAACCAGCTGACAAGGATTAACCATGAACAGTCTTTATGGGAAAGAAAAAAATACCTTTAAAATGTTTATTCTATCCCCCAGAGAAAAAACAGAAGAACGGTTCTTCAAAGGCTCTCTTCTGGTTGAGAAAAGACTGGTGCCTCTGGCTTCAACACCAATCAAATCATTTGATGTTGCTATATCAAGTTGCAGTTTCTCCAAGGCTTGTATATAAGCACGGAAATGTGCACTCAAAACCTGTAACATTGGCCAAATTTAATTACTGCCAAATTTACATAAAAGATAAACAATAAATACAGGAGAATTGTTCTGCATCAACACTTAGCTCATTAGAGAGGAAAACAAAAAAAGAATGATCTACCCGATCATATTCTTCTGAGAGGCTCAAGCAAAAGCTTCATTCTTTTCCATTCCTTCACTCCTTCCCCTCCCCCCCCTCCCCCCTCCCCTCCTCCACTCACCCAGCACCTAAAAAATGCCATATCTGTTCTCCAAACAGAGCTTGACAAAATCATCAGACTCTAACTATGATTAAGGTTAAGGTTATATCTTAAATGTAGACCGCATAACAATTCTATCTATGAAGGATACAATTACGATTCTAGAACGTGAACATTATTTCATTTTTGGGAAAAAGACCCTGAGATTAATGGCTTGTTTATAGTCACATATTTCCAACTTTTGAGGGCTCAAATTGATAGTTGATACGTATTATTTGTCAGTATTCACCTTGTTCATTGTGTCAAGGTAAGCTGCACGGGCTTCTGTATACAATTCTTTGCCATGTTCTTTAAGAAATGAAATAACATACCTGCATATTAACAGTCAAATATCAATTATTCTGCATGGACTTTACACACATCCCAACAAGATTATTTCAAGTAACCTGTAGGATTAAAAGTACTTCTCAAGGCCCTAGAAATGATGAAAATATTCACAATATACATTTAAAGATTTTAGAATTGTCATTCAAGACAGTAAAGTAGTCAAGAACATTAAGAGAATGTAAATCCCATTTGTGCCACAGATCTTAAGCATACAAAATGCAATGTAGTGCATCATGGAGAAATTAAACAGATTAAACTTATAAGTTATAACAATGAAAATTATTCCACTAAAAGGTGTAGAAATTTATGATCTCTGAATTTATCAGGTATATATGTAATTTTGGCAGGCACCACTTACAGACTTACTTATATTTCAAAAGGACACTTTGTTGAAGGATCTGTATGTTTGTTTTTGGTTTTCTCAACGCATAAAGCTTCTGAACAATGAAATCAAAAACCTACAAAGTCACAAACACATTCAGTCACTCACAAATGCAGTGATGAGCTTCAAAAAATAAAACATTTATACTATATAGCTAAAATGTGAAGAAGTGCAGTTAATGCTAACAGTTTCACTGTGAGCAAAATAAATCCAATAGAAGATTTTGCAAGTCCTTGTGCCACAAAAGGTTACCACATACAAATTTGACAGTAAGAACATTTTAGCAGATTGATGTGCCATTCAAGATATCAAAGCATGACATAAGATCGTGGAATAACAAGATGCAACAGAAAATTTTAGCTTCATAAACTTAAGTGAAATAGGAGGAATGCATATTGCGTTAATGCTAGTGGTCAATTAAAAAGAAACCTTGGAAACTGCCTTCTGCCGAAGTCTTTCCAACTCAGGTTGAACATCTTTTAAAGCCATTGATGTCTTCACCGTTGATTCTGTAGTCACAAACTTCAACTTTTTACTGAGTATCTCTAATGTTCTCATGTACTCCTCATTGACCTGGACAAAAATAAAATATAAGCTCTACTGCAACCATGAAGCACCCAAAGCACCAGAAGTTGCACGTACATAGCTATCCATAAAGCAAGGGAGAAGCTGTAGGTAAAAGACTTTTTGAAACCCCATTTACACACACAACGCCTAATTTGTCAGTATCACAAAGGAAAAATAGTTTTTTGTAATACGTAATAAACTGGCTGATTGATGGTGGATCTGTTTAGAGTCTTAGGACATGCACAAAATAGAAATAAAAAACAATTAGGCCTGATGTTACTTTAGACATATGTCATATACAAAATTAGGCTAGAGACTAATCCATATAAACTTCAGAAGGCATGCAATTTCTTAGTCAAAAACATACTCCAGAGTCCAAAGTAGAAATATATCAAGATCACTTAAAATTTTATGTGATTTGTATGCTCTTCCCTACCATTAAAGAAAAAGTTGAAATTAAAAAAAATTAAATAATAATCTGTTAAATGACTCTGGTCTACCAAAAGATTCTTTAAATTATATCCTTGTGATCGATTTTTTCTACATCAAAAGAGAATTCAAAATTTTGCAAAAATATGTAATGCAAGATAGAAGTGAAAGGAAAAAGAGGATCTTAGAGGATGACCACAGGAGATAGACTCAGAAGGCAGCCAAACCCCTATCCTTTAGGGAATGAGCCTTTGATTTCGTTGTTTCAAAACTCTTTTAAAATATCAAAATATGCAAAGATTATCACTGCTCTTTCTCTAAAGTCAATGATATAAAAAAATATTATCCTCATTCCTCACTCATTAACAGATATGAATCCACAAGTATTAGCAATATGTACCTCACCATCGACGATAATGTCAACCATCCTTGGTGGAACGATTATATCTTCAACAAATTTGGCCAATTTTGATTCTGCCATCTATTAAAGGGAAAACAAACATATAATATTAGCAGCCTGCTGTTGAGTTGAATAACATAGACAGAGAAACAAAACAATAAGTTAATTAAAGATCCCACAAGCTACATTACAAGATAGAAACAAGAATGGAAGAAAAAAGATAAAATCAATGCACAAAACAATTGTGATTTGACATGAGCAAGTACTTGGGGTAAAGAGTAATAAATGCATATACCAATTTCAGGATAATTTACAGTTACAGTTTAACTTTTGAAAGATGAACTCGTAAATAATTAAACCGTTATACCTTGCGGTTCTTCAGCTTCAAGCCCATGTCCATTGACTTCTCTTGGAGAACTTTTATGTCTGAACTTATGGAACCAATCTCAGCCTACTCATATCAACAACATTTTGTTAATTTTTTTAAAAAAATTGAAGGTTACAAAAGTAAGGGCAAACCGCAAACATTACAAATCACCACGAGCTGTCACTTACACAAGATACCAAATTAAAACATATTCTACTGACCTCTCCAAAAATTCACTTATGGTTTGTAAACAATAGCTTCATAAAAGAAGTTCTTTCATACCTGAAATCCGCTTAGAAGGGACTCCATCTGTGACAAGATGGTGTCACAGTCACGAATTTGATCATGAAGTGACACAAGATTATCACTTTCTTTAATATAATCCTGCATGGTTAAGAAGCAAAAAAACTTTGTAACCTTCAACAATTAAACAGACTTCAAGAGTATTTGAGGAAAAGAGCTTGTGATAGAAAATTAAATTAAGGCCCTGTTTGAAAATAACTGGTTATGTAAAAGTGTTTGGTAAATAGTTGTTAATATTAGCTGTTTAACTATTTAAGTGTATGTAATAACTAAAAAGCTAAATATCCAATAAGCTAATTTTAAAAAGCTTTTTTTTTAGCTTTTTCAACAAGAGCTTTCAAGCTCTTTACCAAACAAGGCCTAAATTAACAAGCACAGCAAGAAAGCTATTTAACCATTTAATCAATGTATAATTTCTCAAATATGACTGACAGGGGTAGAATAAAGGAAGATGTTTGTCACAAGGATAAGCCATAATTCCATGGACCCGCATCATCCATTTTTAGGCAAGCCACTCTAAGAAATTTCAGATTCAGTAAACTTAAAGGCCAAAATATACACTTCGAAGCACAAAAACTGCAAACACAAGAAGGTGAGTTCCACTATGCAGTCTCTTTCCAAGGTGTAACACCCATTATCAGGAGCATTTTTTTTAGTCATGGAGCAAAACCATCAGGAACCACCAGATTAAACCAGGAGCCAAACTCTACACTTCAGCAATCCCAACGCTACATTCTCTATGGAGAATCAAAACAAAAGATGATACATCCAACAACTCAGCGATCGAATCTGCTGGTAACTTTTGAAAAGCAGAGAAAGTCAGGCATCTTCAATGGGACTTTGAAACATGCAAACCCATCTTTCTTGTTAACTTTAGCCTTACTCCAGCATGATAAATATCGTTACAGAGCCTTTAGGATGATAACACCCAACCCATACAAAATAATAACAAATAAATTGTAAATTATTTACCACTTACAATGAAAAAGAGGAATGATTGAAACAAAAAGGTTGCCTGAGTATACAATCAAAATGATACAAACCTGTATAGAATCTAATTCACCTTCACGTAAGTTCTTCTCAACAGTCTTTGTATAGTCGCGTAGTTTAATACCTTTTGACAGGATGTTAGCCACAACCTGCATGGAATAATAAATTTACACTGATTTTTACAGACAAGGATTAAACTAAACCAGGCTAAGAATAAATATAGCCACACAAATCAAGAGCTGAAAAGAGAAGAGATCAGCACGTTGACTCATAAGACCTGTTTGCTTTGAAAATGCCAGGATATAATTATCAACAAAATGCAAGCTGGTTATTCATTCTTCCAAATGTAGGATATGATCAAGACGGTTTTTAGGCCAAAAATTTTAGGTTAAAAAGAAAATTTAAGGAAAGAGTGCTTTGAAAATTTTATGGCATCAAAACCATATGCCAGATACAAAACTGTTCAGCGATATAATAATATTCTTCACATTCTAACCACAGGGAGAGAGTCCAGAATTGCAACTTGCAACTGATAGTCCCAAAGCAGCTTGATTAGAAGGGGATAGAATAACTCCTATTATCTATAACATGATTTTCTTTTTCCTATTTGATGGATCAACACACACAAAACCACCAATCACATGATTCACATCACGATTACACCCATAGAAAATATTGTAGGCAATTCAGCTCCAAGCTCACCACATATTCCATAAAGTATCAAGTTAAGGAATTCTACAACAATGATTTTAGATGATAACATGAGCCCTCAATAGTTCCCTATATTTCATCAATGTTACAGGTGTCTAAAACAGCATCAAAATCTACAGATAACTTAAGTTTCCAGCTCATTAGTGTAAGACATTCAACCTCCTTGAAAAAAACCCCACCCATCAACAGATATTAGAGTAAATCTTCAATAACTTCTAGCAATTTTAAGAAATGCCTAGCCAGTAGCTACACAGATACATCATCATCCACACTCCCAAAACTAAGCCAGGACAACTACCAAAACACAAAATACAAGACACAATTGAGAACCTTACATTTCCCTCTACACATAATACTCCTAGCAAGGTTGAAAAATGCTTTGCAACTACACAGATACATCATCATTCACATTCTTCCAAAAGTAAGCTCCGACAACTACCAAAACTGAAGAGTCCACCTTGAACATATACACCAGCATTCAAGCAATATAGCACATAAACGACATATTGACTGGTAACTGGCTTCGGTGTAGTGTAGAAAAACTTACTCACTAAGTGCTATGAAATCCTAGCTCAATCCATTGCCTATTAAATCGATTTATGCGTGATAACATTGATAATCAAGTCATGCCAGAAACTACAATTGGAAAGCAGAGACAATCATAAACAGTAATCAAAAAACTAAAACTAGGTTCCATACTTAACATCGATCTTGTTTCTCAGAAAAGCAAACATGGTAAACTTGCTAAACTGTCAACTCGGAATTAAAATTCCCAAACACAGAGTGCCCTTACATCATCATGTATACATTCTTCCAGCTCTTGTTGTAGCCCTTCAAGTGACACATCATCACTGGAAAATAAGAATAAATTTTGTGTCACGCACTACTAGCAAAACACACAACAATTACATACAGTGTGTTACAAAATGCAGTCACCATTCATAGCCAGGAAGCCAACAAAAAAGGATCATGTCAACTACAGTACAACAAAGCTTTAGTCCCAAAATGATTTCATGTCGACTAACATGAATTGTCGTGAGGAACCGTTCAACTATAGTACAAAGCAAAAAAAAACATTATCCATTCATTTGATGCAGTTGTTTATCTTGTACACACGAGAGCATGATGTGCATTATGCTTCCGGTCTTATGTACTATATGTTCTTCCTTACGGAAACACATCATGCTCTCGGGGTGTATGATCTAATTTGTGCATTCGGGTTTATACAGACACTATACAAGTTAACTTATTGGGTGTATGATCAACAAAGTAGAATCAAAATCTAACCATACCCGAGATCCAAAAACTAGCTTGATAATCACAAAAGATATCTAAATTCATGTTTCAATCACAATTCCCATTTCCTAAACTCGATCAAGGTTACAAATTTTTATAGCATAATAGCACAATTTGATGAATTTATAAGAGAAATGTTACCTGGCGCAATCGTCCTCCATGGATAAATCTCCCACAAAAGCCCCTAAATCAAGGACCTCCATTTGGGACATTACTGGAAAATCCAGGTGGGATTCAGTTGATATGCCCCAATTCGATTTCTGGGAACAGTTTGAATTTGATCGGAATCCCTTTGTTTCAATCTTCTTGTTTGTTTTTCAAATTGAATTGGGTTAAAAGATGGGTATTGGAGGTGAATTGGGATTTGGGAGTAGTAGGATTGTAGGAAGGAGATGATTCGTGACGTTTTTTTTTTATTTTTACACAGTAAGAAAATTTACGGACTTTTCTCCAATCTAAGCCCAATTGACAAAATAAATACCAAAATGGTCGCGTGGTAAAAATATTTACCAAACTAAGCTTCCAGGGCGGACAGCGTTTTATGCCCTGAATTTTTTTTTTAAAAAAAAGTTAACCTAAAAAGCGTTTTTAGTTGTTGACTTTTTAAAAAAAAATTTGTAATTTCTGTTTTTTAAAAATAAAAAGAGAAAAAAAAATTAATAAACACATAAAACGCTGTCTGAGACAGCGTCTTATGTTCAACATAAAACGTTGTCTGAGACAGTGTTTCTCTGCTGGTCTGCAGCACCAGCAGCCAGCAGCCTTTGTTCTCTAATTTCTGCCCCAGCACACCACCCCTTCCTTGATTAAGCCACCTAAGTCAACCACCACCCCACCACCAACCCCCACCGTCGACCACCACCTTCCGCCACTTTTAACTACCATTATGCACTTCAAAACAGTCCAACTACCCCCAACAACACTTCAACCACCTCCACCACCAGCCCCAACCTCTCCACCACCGTCGACCACCACCCACCACAACCAACAGCACTAAAACCACCATGAACCACCACATTAACCACCAAAGGCCATCGCTTCTACCCCGTTTCTGATTATGGATCCCAAATGTCTGCTGTTTGATTATATATCGGTCTAGAAGAATCTATTTTGACTGACATAAGTCCGATTTGGATAAATAAGGAAACTAAACTTCAAACTACACACAGATTCATTCAACAAACATGTATTATATTAATAATGTAATCGTTATATACATCATTCTAGAAAATGTTTGTCTACAACAAATAAATCATACAATACTATCCCGGCTCATCAATTCGGGCTAAAGGTTCCTTAGCCTGAGTGTCGTCTGTCCGTCTACGACGCCGACTGTAATGAGAAATGGTGGTGAATGGGTCTCGGGGCGGTGGGGGAGTGAGTTAGCTGGACGATGTGTCCTCCTGGGTCCCGGTGGGCGCAGTACTGTGGATGACATATTCCTCTGCGTCTATGGGTGTCGTATGATCACCTCCACCGCTACTCTGGCCGGGGTCGAATTGTGAATGGAAGGAGTGTCCATCTTGACTATCCCGCAGGTGGACGAGATAACTGTGACCATGTCTCTGTAAGGAAGTCAAGGACATATCTCGCATCCGCTCGACCTGGGCTCTGGTGGGTCCGTCTGCAAGGGTGAATGACAGTGCATCAAACATCCCCACCATATCCGCCGCCTGCAGTAATCATTGATCAATCAGTTACATGATATATAAAAAATAAAAAAAATGAGGACGATAAGTAGAATAAAAGAAACTCACATATCCGCTAATGACGTCATATGCTGGATGGTAATGTGTGGACGGTAGTGTGTAGCTGGGGTTGATGAAACGGCGTGTAATACGCCTGTACCACACCATGTATGGATCGTGAGGATCCATATCGCCCTGCATCGGATCACCTCGAACGACATAATCCAGCCGTTGCTCCTATAGCTGAAGGAATTGCCAATGCTCCAGTGACCAGTTTATCTCCCTCTTTCCCCACCGGTCAATGTCGTGAAGGCGTACACTAGTGTCACAGTGCTGGGGAATAGGCTGGCATAGCTGGAACTGTCGCATGATGCGGTCGGGTAGGTGACTCTCCATGACCTCGAAACAAATCAGGGGACCCTGGCACGCCACTCTGCCTGATGATCCAGTAGATGTGCAGGCACGACATCTACCAACTCCGGTACATACGGATCCCGGGTGATCTGCAATAACACACCAAAATAAATGTTATAATTAAGTTAGTCCACATACAGTATCCAGTAGTGTGTTTGATGGGTTGGTTGCCGCTACAACTGGTGTTGCCATGGCTGGGCAGTGGGCTACAAAGGTGGTTCAATAAGGGGGAAATGGTTGAGGAAAAGGGGAAATCGAGGAAGAAGAAGGAAAAAGGGAAAGAAAAAAAAAAAAAGTCATGTGCCAAGCACGTGTTTTTTTTTTGGCCTGAAAATAGAAGTCAACGCCGGAAGTTGGTCGGAATTTGGTCAAAGGCCCCTCCTCACCACCCAACTGACTTATAAGGACCTTTGATGCCACCTTTTTTTTATAAGGACCTTTGTCACAAGGTCGTCTCTTTAAAAGGCTCTTCCTTGCAATTTTTCCTAAAAAAAACTTTAATTTAGATTGTAAAAACTTATGTGAAATATGTAAAAAGTAATAATGAGGTCAAGCCCACTCATTCTATTCTCACCTTCCCCAAATTTGCAATCTTGTTTATTATTGATCATTAGGTAGAGTATTATACAAAACCTAAGCTTATAAGATAGAAAAAACAATTTTTCTAAAAGATATACTAACATAACCATAATTCCTAAACACATATTCTCTAAATAATATATTAAAATAAACCTAGATATATTAGGGGGCATTTGGTTGAGGGGTTTCAAGAAACGGAATGGGAATCAACTGCCATGATTCCCTTTAATGTTGTTTGTTTGTCTAATTTAATCATTCTCTTTCCCCTTTGATTACCCAATTTTCTTCCATCGTGATTCCCCCCCCCCCCAAGGGAATCATCCATTACCCCAAAATCCTCTACACTTAACAACCATAACCAACTTTGACCACCATTAAAACATACACCACCACCTGACTTGGTCTACCAACAACCTCCCACTACCCCCACCGACGACCCCACCGTAGGCGTCACCACCACCGACGACCCCACCGTAGCCGTCACCATCACCGACGACCCCACCTTCAAACGCCCCTAAAACTCCAACGCTCCACGAAACCACTTTGAAACTATCATGATACCACCACAACCACCCCGAAGCCCCACCACCACCAGAAAAAACCACATACAACCTCCCAATTACTACTAATTTTGAAATTAAAAAAATTATAAGTGAAAAAATTACCTTTTTATATCATCAAATATGGCTTTAGATGGTCAGATACACCCATAAAAACTCCAGATCTAGAGTTTTTAAGGGTGAATTTGACCTTTAAAACCTTAAATTTTACGAGTACAATTTATGGTGGAGGTACTAGAATAAGATGAGAGAGAAAATGTCGGTTGTGGGGCCTTAGAGAGGCAGCGGCGTGAAGGTGGCGGTGACAACAGGGAAGGACTTCAGGATGGAGTGGGTGGTGCTCCATTAATATGAGGGAGAGCTAATTTTGAGAAGTTGGTGGAAGATCTGTAACTTATTACTTACGTAACCCAAACAACATACTACATCAAAGGGTATCATTTCCTTTCCCCGTCAATCCCTTTCTTGATTCCATTCTGTTTACCCCGTCTGAACTAAATGACCCTTATTCTCTTAATGATATCTACGAAAAATATATCACACATATATTTTCCAATATCTCGTATCTCTAACACCCTCCTGCAATCGTAACGACAGTAACGAGAACGTTGCAATTGGAAATTCTTCACTTTGTTGAAGTCGATCGAGTTGAACTACTCTGTTGATGTCGCCTTCAAAATTTTTTTTCTTGAATGATGAGAATGTTTAGCTTTTCGAACCCATCAATCATCAACCAAGCGGGAACGTGAAAGGCTAAAGTCATATCACCTAATCAAAAGAATTACCTAATTCATCTAATTAAAGTAGATAGGAAATTAGGGTCGAATCCACAGGGAAACAAGTCTTCCT
This sequence comes from Chenopodium quinoa, assembly GCF_001683475.1. Lineage (NCBI taxonomy): Eukaryota > Viridiplantae > Streptophyta > Magnoliopsida > Caryophyllales > Amaranthaceae > Chenopodium > Chenopodium quinoa. The sequence goes on along the minus strand of NW_018743212.1, from coordinate 1,681,936 downwards.
ATTCCTAATTAATTATTATAATCTAAATTATAACGAAACAAGTAAGAATTGTGAAAATTATGCTACAGGCTATAATTAAACGAAGGGAATAATCAATAATAAAAAGGCTAGGGTATAGGTTCACCAATAAATAATATTCCAGGGTAAAATACAACAATCAATTATCAATGCATCAATTGATCAAATCATAAAAGGCTTTCACTACGTATTATAATCACAGAATTAATCTACCGGTATTAAATTGCATCTCTCGAATCTTGACTTAACCATTTATAAATCAATCTGCCTATTGAAACTAAGACTAAACATCAATTCTCATATCTCGAATCGTGAATCAATATTGCATAACTCATACAATTAAACCAGCTCTAATTTAATTACATAGCATTAAATTAATCAATAGGAAATCAACCAAAGCATTAACAATCAACAATAATAAATTACCCCTTCATATTATTTATGGATCCCCAAAACCCTAGAATTAAACTACTCGTACATAATTAAAACTAAACTAACCAAAGCAATTAAGCAAAGCATAATTAATCAAAGCAATTAAATTACTGAAAATAAAAGGGGAAGAAATCGTTACCAAAATATACGGAAATAATGAATTGCATAAAACTCAAAGTGTAGAGAGAGAAAATAAGAGTATTAACTAAAAGCTTAAAGCTAAAAACTGAGAATTAACTAATGAATAAAACGTCGAGAGAGTACTTAACCCGCTTAACACGTATTTATACTTAAGCTAGGAAACCTAAGCTAAAACAAAGATTAAAAGTCTCTAAACATCCTCAGAAACACGCGCCCGATTGGGCGGCATCTCGCCCGGCCGGGCCCGCCTTTTTGCTAATGTCTTCTTCACTCACACCCGGTAGGGCGCGAGACTGGGCGAAGCAATGCTTTTCTTCTGTATGCCTCGCCCGGCCGGGCGCACCTCAGGGCGAGACACCTACCCGGTCGGGCGAGCTCTCGGGCGCAATGGACTTCTTCAATTAGGTTGTTTCTTAGCCCAATTCGCATTTCCTTTTTGGGTCCTTAAGACTCGGTCCATTGCCACAAACTCTTCTTCTTCACCGAGCCCTTAATCATCGGTTTGATTGCTCCAACGCGGTCTTGGGCTACGAAATATGGTCATAAGAATGCGATCCCACTCCAATGCTCGTAGTGGCTCAAATAAGTCCAGGAAAATGCTTCGAATTTGCAATTTCCTATAAAGCAATACCAAAAACTACGAAAACACTAGAAAACACATATTAGTAATAAAAGTGGCTCAAAAGAGCCAAAAATATTCCTAACTATGACCAAGGGACGGGGGTAAAACACTATATAAAATGAACATATCAGAACGTCATTCTTTTCGAACCTGCAAAAATAAAATTACGAGGATGTCTACTCTTTTTCTCGAACTTGTCATATGCTTGGCTTGTCGTCTCAAGGTATAATGTCCTGTCGTCTCAAGGTACAAGGAGAACAAAACCCTGTCTCACGGCACAAGGAGAACCCATATATAAAACTCTGTCTCATGACACAAGGAGAGCCAAAATATATTATCTTGTCTCACGACACAAGAGAGTCGATTTTTTTTAATCAATTCCTTTGTTTTCTTTCTCTTTTTTTATTTCCCCTCAAGATACCATAAACCACTACCAATAAACTACTCCTGATATAATTTATATAATTATATCAAGTCATCAAACTCAAATTCTTCACCAACACAGGAATAAACTTGCACAGCGGAAGTAATTATGAAAAAAAAATTGTAATTTTTACTAAAGTTCTATAAATCCCACCGGTGGGTTTAATTTTCTTATCCACTGGTAGGGGGAAAATTTTTGTGAACACTCCCAAGATCTAACTTGCTCTTGATACCAGTGAAATGGACGGAGATGGTGTCTCACCACCGACCATGGATGTTTCTTTGAAAAATAAAATTAATTTGGCTCTGATACCATGACAAATTTGGGGAAGGAGGTAATAGAATGGTTTGTTCATTATTGATCATTAGGTAGAGTATTATACAAAACCTAAGCTTATAAGATATAAACATTCTTCCTAAAAGATATAAACATTCTTCCTAAAAGATATACTAACATAACCATAAATCCTAAAGATATATTCCTTAAATAATTTCTTAACATAAAATAAACCTAGATATACTATTCTCTTAATGTACGGAAAATATATCACACATATATTTTTCGATATCTCATATAAAAGATATCGGAAAATATATGTGTGATATATTTTCCGATATCTCGTATCTCTAACATACACTTTCGAGAGGTGGATTCTCTCCAAGTATGAGCTTTCGAGAGTCTCAATCTCTCCCAATAACAAACCTCACAATATTAAACATATCTTCTTTCCTCCTAATGAGACCTATTTATAGAAAATCCCTCCTAACAAATCTCTAGCTTATTCCCCAAGTTACTCATAATAGATTATGACTAACAGCCTTTCCCCTAACAAAGAGTCATTAGATTTTATAACAAAGAGTCATTAGATTACAACAGATAACAACATAATAAGAGTTCAGCAGCCTTAATACATAATAAGAGTTCAAATAGCAACATAATAAGAGTTCAACAGCCTTAATACAGGCGCAATACTAGTCTAGTCTACAGTTGTTCACCATAATACATATCATCAACCTAAATTGAGAATTTACCATCCGGAAGCAATTTCATCTCAACTTGAGTTACAAATAATGCAAAAACAAATCTAGGTAGAATTTTGTTATTAAAAAAAAAACTAATTATCAAATTGATCATTAATTATACTTCCTCCGTTCAATTAATTATGGTAAATTTACTTTATTTATTAATTATGGAGATAGAGAAGGAAAGTGACAAGAGAAAGAGGGTGATGGAGGGAGGAATTGAAGAAGAGAGATTTTTATTTTTGGGTTCAAATTACAATCTATTTTGTATAGATCTGAACAAGACAGAAGAGAAGTATGGTGTCAAGTGTTCTGAATTATCGTATAATCCACTTGTAGCGGAGGTGGTGTGGAATACTAACATTCGTGCCACTTCCGACTACCTTCCTTTTGATATGTCTTCAACCCGCTTTGATTTCAACACGGCTGCTTCTGGTTCTAGGGTTTTGGTTTCGTGTTCTACTTCAATTCTTTGTCTTCTGGTTCGTATATTCTTCTGATTGGCAGAGAATTGCAAGATCCTTCTTCACCCTACTGTTCAATGCATACCTCCAAGGAGATATATAAGATAGTTCAAGAAATTGCTAACGGTGATCTCAAGGATATCAAAATTGAATCAGCGGGTGCTAATATTCCGATAATGGAATCCGGTAAAGCATCTCCAATTATTGAAGAAATCGGAGGTAATTTATTTGTTCTTCACTCACGTTTTATTAATGGAAGTTTCATGGAACAACCTGAAATTGCTTTTGTTTGACTCAAAAATTGGTCAATGGAGAATACTTCCCACTCCTCATTTCTTTGTTGCATAGTCGGAAACTGTTATCTATGCTCATGCTGTTATTGAGTATTTGATAAGTCTATTTTATATATATTTATTCCTCGTCTCATGGTCATATTTGTGCTTATTTGAGCTCTACGGAGCTATTTTTATTATTAATATACGTTTTCTAGTGTTTTTGTAGAGTTAATATTATTTTGCAGGAATTTGCAGATTTATGATGATTCTCGAGCTTATTGAGCCACTACGAAGATATTGGAGTTTGATCGTATTTTTTGACCAAATGTTTAAAACCCAAGATCAAGTTAGGAGAATTTAATTTGGTGATTAAAAACTCGGGTAATGAAGAAATCCAAATTGTTACGAGCTACTATTTGAAGCCCAATCCCAAGATATTAGTCGCTGGGCTTCAATTGAGCGGATTAAAGCAAAGTCAATGGACTTATTTTTATTTAGCTGGAGATTTGTTTTTAGGAGGAGTTTGAGTGGGAGTAGATGTTTTAATTTGATTTCTCAAAAACTATCCTTTGACTTTTCTTATATAAGATAGTAGTAGTTATGTAGGTTGGGGGGGTAGCTTAGTTTTAATTTTCTTTTCTTTTAGTTTAGTTTCTTTTCTACTTTTCATATCATATCAAGATTTATTATTTTATTTTTAGTACTATTATTCTTCTATTATCATTATTGCTTTTAATCATGCTTAATTTAATTGCTTTGCTTAGTGTAGATTTTAATATGTGTGAGTAGTTTATTTTTTAGGGTTATGGGGATCCATAAATAATATGAAGGGGTAATTTATTATTATTATTTATTGTTAATGCTTTGGTTGATTTCCTATTGATTGATTTAATGCTATGCAATTAGATTAGACCTGGTTTAATTGTATGAGTTATGCAATATTGATTCGAGATTCGAGAGATGAGAATTGATGTTTAGGCTTAGTTTCAATAGGCAGGTTAATTTATAAATGGTTAACTCAAGATTTGAGAGATGCGATTTAATACCGGTAAATTCTGTGATTGTAATATGTAGCGAAAGCCCTTTATAATCTGATAAATTGATGCATTGATACTTGATTGTTGTGTTTTACCCTGGAATATTATTTATTGGTAAACATATACCCTAAGTTTTTTATTATTGATTATTCTCTTAGTTTAATTATAGCCTGTAGTATAATCTCACAATTCTTACTTGGTTACTTGATAATTTAGATTATATTAATTAATTAGGAATAGAAAGACTTGTTTCCCTGTAGATTCGACCCTACTTCCCTATTTATTTTAGTTAGTGGTTTTAGGAATTACTTTTGATTAGGTGATACGACTTTAGCCTGTCAGTATTATTTTGTAATTGAAACGTCAAATGAGTGTTTTTCTTTTGTTACTATCACGGAATAATGGTCATATTCAAAGGTCATCACCTCTTTTCTAATTATCCGTCTTCCTATGACGGTACCGATGCTTCTTTGCTTCGGATTTGACAGACAAGGTATACCTCTTTACGTTGGTATTAGCCTTATCATTGAGCTAGTTGTGTATTTAGTCTCTCCCGATGGTACCATTCTAGCCGGACAATCTTTGCAAGATATTATACTATTATTGAACAATGGTCATGCTCATCCTAGTATTTGAAATAAAATTATATAATAAGATATGAGAAATTAGATAAAACAAATAATATTAAAGTTATTAATGTATTAACAAATTACATAAAATTATTTATTAATAATTAACAAATTACTTAAGTTGATGTTATTGCTATTATTAATACAATCAAGTACGACTTATTCCTTCTTATAATTTATGGTCTATATTCTTTATAAAGTTTTAGCTTTTTAATTAATTAATTAATTTCAATTATATATTTATAGCTTTATTAATTAATTTTTAAATTGTTGTTTAGGTATGTCTACATGTATTATGATGAACACCCACTCCTTTACTTCGGTAGAAAAAAACTTGCCTTGTACATGTTTGGTTATAATATCTTTAAAAGCTAGGGGAATAAGCTATACTAATTGTCTTTCGCTCCTTCGGACAGTTCTTCTTTTTCGGCTATTTTTGAGTTTTTGTGGGAGAATGTATAGGATGGCCACTCACACATATCAGTTGTGCATTATGATGGTATCAGAAACAAAGTAACCTATAACCTTTACGAAGTTGTGGATTATTTGCGATTTGTTTGCGATGTTTATGCCAATTTAACAAGTTGCGCAAGAACAGTACTGACACGGATACGGGTCCGATACAGATACGGAAAAACGTCAATCTCTAAATAGGGGACATGGGTACGAGATTTAAAAATTCATATACATAACATATACTTAAAATCATAAATGCAAATATCACAAAATTATCAAATTAATCAACATAAAGTACTTGCCTAATTGATTACTTTTCCCTCTTTAGTTCTATATTGTCATTCGGTCTTCTCATTAGACCACACTATATCATCCTAACAATATCAAAATACTCTTATAGTTCACATATAACAATGAGCGATATATAAAGGCACCCTTATTATTTAACTATTACCTAATCTATCTTACTTTAATTTTCTCATTAATTTTTTTTTTTTGAAAAGATAAGGGGACGTATTAAAAATTAAAGCACAACAAACCGTCTCATAGTAGGACACGGTCTCAGACGTATCGTTGTGTGTCCAACGAGTGTTGGTGTCTGGCATGGTAGTTGGATGAAGTGTCCATGTATCCTAAATGCCCATACCCTTGCCCATTTATTCAATTGTTTTCCTATGACAATACCCTATGGGCTTCTTTGTTTCGGACTCGATGGGGAGGGTAGACAATTGTATATTGATATTAGAATTATTATCGAGCCATTTGCGTACCTAGTTACCCTCGATGGCACTGTTTTCGCAAGAACAAGCAGGAGATTATTTTTAAGGACATTCTTCCCCATCCAGATAAGCTATTGATTAACAATGTTCTTATTCCTCTCATGTAGCATTTTCTGGTTACTAAGTGATTAGGGGATTTTGCTCCCACCAATCGGAATGCGCCACGTGGGCCAATCAGGTCCTGCCAAGTGTCCCCCAGTTGGACCTCTCAGGGCTTGCCACGTAGCACACGCCTATTCGTCTACCCTGGACTTATTATGTCATGACACGTGGCATACTCCATGCCTAATGGAGAAGCCGGTCACCTAGGCCCAACTTCCGAGGGAAGCCCAATCAGCCCAAGGTTAACCTAAACCTAGATTGGCACGTTTCCCGAGGTTATAAATACCTCCCTTAATCCTCATTAAGGGAAAAAACGCAGATTACACACATTAAACACTCTCACCTAGAGGGACCCAATCACTTTAATTTCCGCATTAATTACTCCTTAATCAAGTACTAACTTGACCGTCGGAGGCGAATCTCCAATCATCCGGAGCATCCGTTTGTTTTGCAGGTACATGCGTCCGGTTCCAGTCTCGGAATTGTAACTCTCCCGCAGGACATCAGAAAACCCTAAAACATTTTGGCGCCGTCTGTGGGGAGAGTACTTCTGAGATGTCACCCACGTTTGTACCGGCTCCTGAAGAGAGACGTCCCCTGGACGATCCTCTAGTTCAGTCGGACCACGATACTGAGAATGAATTTGAAGTTGAAGCTCACACAGCTTCAGACGGGACCCTAAGGGCCCGACGTACCCGTCATACCGAAAGGAGGGAACGGGAACATCTTCAAACTGGAAGCGAGCCAGCAGGCGCACCGCCTGTTCGGCAGCAGCCGACTGATGAGTCTGCTCCCATCACAAGGAACGAACTCATGACCTTCATGAGGGACTTCAAGGGAGAAATTCAAGAGTTGATCAACAAGAAGCCGCCTGCTCTGGACAAGGAGCAGTCGGCTAAGAAACCCTCCACTTCACTGAAGAGGAAACCAGTTCAAGGGCGAGAGGCGACCCTCATCCTAAATCTAGGAAGTGGGAGCCACCTGCCCTTGATTTCACAAAATACCGTTTTCCTACTCCGGGAAATAGGAAACCTGTTCGTCATATTCAGGCGGACGGGTCGAGGAAAACATACACAGACGCTCGGCTACTGCTAGAGCAGAAGAAGAGTGACCAATTGTCAGAGTCGGCCTCTACTTCAAACTTCCAAAACAGTCTGCGAAATACCTCAATGAGGCATACTCAGTCGTATCATGAGAGTCAGTCAGGAGGCACCTCCCGTCAGTCCGGCTTTCATAGCGACCAGGCGGTACCAAACTTACCGTTTGTACCGCAACAACAGTATTTTTTGCAGCCACCTCCGTTTGGTGGGCATGCAGCAAAAAATGTCCAACCTATGGACTGGCAGCTACGGTTGCTTAGACTTGGCGAACAACCGGCCTTCTCCAAGGAAATTACTGAAGCCGCTCAGCCGGCCAAAGTGAAAAATGTATTAGTAGGCGCCTATGACGGCACTACTAACCCAGAAGACCATCTGATGGCATTCACCAACCTGATGTACCTTCAAGGGTTGGATGATCCCACTTGGTGCAAGTGTTTCCCAGCGACTCTCAAAGGAATCTCACAACAATGGTTCGGCAACCTGCCGACTGGTTGTGTAAATAACTTCAGGACGCTTGCTTACTTATTCACCTCCAACTTCGCCATGAACATCCCTGCGAAGAAGACAACCCTTGATTTAGGAACGATTCACCAGGGCGAGAAGGAGGGGCTTCATTCTTACATCAGGCGGTTTAACTGATGAGAATACAGATTCAAGGGTTACCGGATGAAGTAGCCTATACTAACTTTTTCAGAGGTCTCAAAGACGGGTCGACCTTCAAATTTGATTTGGTCCGAAAGAGGGTGGCGACTCTTCAAGAGGCCTTGATTGAAGCGGAAGCCTATATACAGGCGACTGATCTTTGTAGTACGGTAAAACAGTCAGACGGGAAAAGGTCCGACAAAAGAGAAGGACGACAGAAACAGTCGTCAAACAAAGATGAGAAGAGAAAAGAGGTTTGGGCGGCTGATTCCTCTAAACAGCCGGCCCAGAAGAAGAAAAAAGAATTCAAACCATACTCCCCAAAGTATGCGTTTAACAAGGATAGCCAATTTATCCTAAAGGAAATCAAGGGACGGATCTCAATTGAGAAGCCGATCCCCATGAAGGGTTCTGCAAACAACCGGAACCAAGAAAAATTCTGTGATTATCATGAAGATGTTGGTCATCACACCAATGAATGCATCAGTCTCATGCGGTATCTGGACCGCCTGGCTGAGCAAGGTGATCTTGACACTTATGTCAAGAAATCTACGGGGAACACTTCCTCGAAAAAGCAGTCGGCCAAAAAGAATCAACAGGCCGACAGTTCCGATACAGATGGTGCAGTCGTCTACACCATTGCAGGCGGCTTCTCAGGAGGCGGCCCCACTATTAGGGGCAACAAAGACAATATCAGACGGTTAGATATAAATTCCGTTCACCAAGAACGACCCTCCAAATATTCATTTCCTGAGATTGTCATCACTGAAGAAGATCTTGGAGGGTAAGAGGGCCGCATGACGACCCTATCGTTATTGAATGTAAAGTGGCCAACCAGAGAGTTGGCCGAATCCTCATAGATACCGGAAGCTCCTCAGATCTCATCAGTAGCAAATGTCTGTCGAAACTAAAATATCAGACTGATTGCATACATCCGGCATCCCACCCTTTAGTAGGGTTTGGAGGAGGAGTCGTCCACCCAGTTGGACGAGTGGATTTACCCATCCTCCTGGGTGAAAAAGGGGAAGGACGACACATGGTAGTCCGGTTCCTGGTAGTAGAAGAACTCTCGGCCTACAACATGATTCTGGGACGACCAACCCTGAATAATTCCAAGGCTGTTATAATCCCATCTCTTATGTTGCTCAAGTTTGAGAGGGATAATGGAACAGTCGGGTCCCTAAGGGGAGATCAGAGGATGGCCCGAGAGTGCTATCTCTCGGATGTCAAGCCCACTGTTATGGCCACTATGTCGAGCGGTGGAAAAATAGACCTTGACAATGTCAAGGAGAGTGCGCATGTTCAAGAAGCAGGCGGCAAGAAGAGAAAGGCATCCCAGACAGGGGCCGCAAGAAAAGACAGAAAATAGCAATCATTGGCAGAGGAGCGGTCGGATGAATTCCGCCCTCAGCCAGCTGGTGAGCATACAGACCTGATCTTATATGACTCGCGTCCTGACAGAACAATCAAGGTAAAGTTGGGACGACTGCTCTAAGGGACCTGGGTGACGACTTTCACAAACTATTGAAAGAATACAAGGACATCTTTGCATTCGAAGTCCGTGAAATGCCAGGCATTAGTCCTGATCTGGCGGTACATAAACTGGTCGTGGATCCGAAAAAGAAGCCGGTACGGCAGAAGAAGCGGAACCATGGCGAAGAAAGAAGTCTGGCGGCAGCCGCCGAAGTTAAAAAATTACTTGATGCAGGGTTCATTCGGAAATGTTACTTCCCAGACTGGGTTGCAAATGTGGTGCTTGTTAAAAAGCCGAATGACACCTGGCAAATGTGTGTAGACTACACAGACTTAAACAAGGCGTGCCCCAAAGACAGTTACCCTCTGCCTAAAATTGATAACTTGGTCGACTCAACAGCCGGCCATGCTTTGATGAGCTTTATGGACGCCTACTCTGGTTTCCATCAAATTCCTTTATGGAAGAAAGATCAGGAGAAGACGGCCTTCGTCACTGATCAGGGGTTATACTGTTACACGGTCATGCCGTTTGGTCTTAAGAATGCCCCGGCCACTTTCCAGCGAATGATAAACATTGTGTTCTTTGATCAGATTGGGAGAAATGTCGAGGCATATATTGATGATATGATTGTCAAGTCTAAACTTCAGAAAGATCATCTGTCGGACCTCCGAGAAAATTTCGCCACACTCAGGCGACACCATGTCATGCTCAATCCCAGGAAATGTTTCTTTGGAGTTGAGTCTGGGAAATTTCTCGGATTCCTTATCAATCAGAGAGGAATACAGGCGAACCCTGAGAAGGTGCAGGCGGTCATCGACATGCAGTCGCCTCGTACCATCCGAGAGGTTCAGAAGTTAACAGGTTGTCTGGCGGCCTTGGGAAGATTTCTAAGCCGATCAGGCGACAAATGCCTATACTTTCTAGGCAATTAAGAAAAAGGCAAGGTTTGAATGGGGGCCGGATGCTGAGGCGGCCTTCCAGAAATTGAAAGTTCACTTGCATTCCTTGCCGAGGCTGGTCAGCCCTTTGCCCAAAGAAGTACTCTACATGTACCTGGCCGTCTCTGATCATGCGTTAAGCGCTGTTCTCCTTGCTGAAAGAGACGGCTGTCAGCTCCCGGTCTACTTTGTCAGTCACGTACTGAAAAATGCCGAGTTGAGGTATCCCTTAGTGGAGAAATTTGGTCTTGCACTCTTCATGGCTGTTAATAAATTGAAGCCCTACTTTTTGGCACATGCAGTCGTCGTGTATACAGACCAACCTATCAAGCGGCCACTGACCATCATGGAGTCGTCAGGCCGAATGATCAAATGGGCCATAGAAATACAGAGCCTCGAAGTTACCTTCGAGCCTAGAAAAGCAGTGAAGGGGCAAGCCTTTGCTGACTTTATTGTTGAGATGACTCGTCCTCCTGACTCTCAAGTTCCAGACCAAGTCTGGAAGGTATATGTGGATGGAAGCTCTACTTCAAATGGTTGTGGAGCAGGCGTCATATGTCAGTCGCCAGAAGGCGACAGGTACGAGTATGCTCTACGCTTCAGTTTTCAGGCCTCAAACAATGAGGCAGAATATGAAACTTTACTAGCCGGAATCCGCATGTGCAAGGCGGCAGGGGCAAGAAAAATAGACGCCTGTTCCGATTCACAGTTGATAGTGAGTCAGTACAATGGCGAATACGAAGCAACCCATCTGGCCATGATCAAGTATTTACAGGCGGTCCGACAAGCAGTCGGCTCCCTTGAGGATTTCCATCTGACCCAAGTGCCGAGATCAGAAAACAACCAGGCGGATGCACTTTCAAAATTAGCATCATCCGCCTCCTGTGATACTCCTCGAACTGTTTTTTGGGAAGTAATGGAGAGGAGAAGCATTGAGGAAGACCCTATTGGAATCTTAGACAGAAGCTCAACCTGGATGGATCCAATCAGGGCATATATGACAAATGGTACCCTGCCGGATGATCATCAACAGGCGGCAGCACTGAAAAAACGAGCAACCAGTTTTGAAATAATAAAGGGAGAACTTCACAAAAGGGGATACCTTCAACCCTTCTTAAAGTGTGTTACTCCAGAAAAGGGGCGAGAGATACTAGATGATCTTCACTCTGGTTACTGTGCTTCCCATATAGGCGGTAGGGCGCTTGCTCAACGGGCAAGGCGGCAGGGCTACTTTTGGCCTACTTTAGAAGCAGATGCGATGGAGATGGTGAAAAAATGTGACAAGTGCCAAAGGTTTGGCAAACTAATTCACCGTCCGGCTACTGACCTCACTACCATTCATAGCCCACTACCGTTTTCTAAGTGGGGCATGGATATTCTGGGTCCATATACGCCTGCTAAAGGCGGAAGGAGGTACATACTTGTTGCCGTCGACTACTTCACTAAATGGGTAGAGGCGGAGGCTGTAAAGAGAATCAAGACAAAGGATGTAATTTCATTCATTTGGAAAAATGTCATCACTCGGTTCGGGGTTCCCATGTCTATAGTTTTTGATAATGGTCCCCAATTTGAGACGCCTTTTCTCAAAAGCTGGTTGGGTGACCAAGGAATTGCACACTACTTTGCATCTGTCGGCCGTCCACAAGCAAACGGCCAGGTAGAAACCTTTAATAAAATCATCTCAGACAGTCTCAAGAAAAAGATTGAACGAGCAGGCGGCCTATGGGCGGATGAATTACCACATGTTCTCTAGGCCATTAGGACGACTGAAAAGGGGGCGACTGGAGAAACTCCATTCCTCCTAACTTATGGTGCGGAAGCTGTTCTTCCAATAGAACACTACGAGCCGACTCTTTGAGTAATGCTATATGACGAAGAGGCAAACTGGGAAGCCATGCGCCTGACATTAGACTCACTTCCTGAAAGGAGGGGCAATGCTGTCTTGCGCCATGAGATTTACCGCCTGAGAATGACTAGATCATACAACAAAAGTACATAGGCGTCCACTCAAAGTGGGGGACTTTGTACTTAGAAAAATGGAAGCAGTTGGAAGGGCTAATGAGTCTGGAAAACTAACTCCCAACTGGGAAGGACCCTACCGAATCTGTGAAGAGGTCAGGGACGGTACCTACCGTCTGGAAACACCAGACGGCCAACCGTTGCCTCGAACTTGGAATGTAGATAATCTTAAGAAATATTTCTTTTGAATGATATAAATAGTCAAGAGCTACTTAATAAAAGTTTGCATACTTAATATTCAATTTTGTACTAAGAGGGGCACACCTACTAACAAACAGTCGACTACTCTCCATACTCAGTTTTCATTTTTACTTAAGAGGGGCATGCCTACTGACAAACAGTCGGCTACTCTCCATGTTTAATTTTTATTCTTACTTAAGAGGGGCAGGCCGCCTATACATTTACAGTCGCCTACTCTCCATTGAGTATTTCACTTTATCATCAGAGGGACATGCCGTCTGTACCTTTACAGTCGGCTACTATCCATTGAGTATTTTACTCTATCTTCAGAGGGGCATGCCGTCTGTACCTTTACAGTCGGCTACTCTCCATTGAGTATTTTACTCTATCTTCAGAGGGGCATGCCGCCTGTACCTTTACAGTCGGCTACTCTCCATTGAATATTTTACTCTATCACCATAGGGGCATGTCGTTTGGACATATAGTCGGCTACTCTCCATAGAAGAGGGCCGACTAGTTCCAAAGCACACAGCCACCCCCTTATACTTAGCTAAAAATGATCAGGGCCCGGCCGACCCTGTGCCTAAACAGGCGGCTACCCTCCTCTTACTTAGCACCTACGTTCACCAAGAACTAACCAAGGCCATGATGAGTGACATTTATGTCACTCTTAGGGGTAGTATTTAGGTATTTTTCCTCTTATTTTCCTTAGGTTTTCCCACCTCATTAACCTCTTATGGCTTCTTTTTGTGTTGATGAAAAGTAATGCTTATTTTGATAATCTTTATGCATTATTTTATCATCCCCATGCTCTCGTGAACTTTGGTATCTTCTGCAGGTTCCGTGACGGTCCTATGCACGGTGGGAGGCCCCTTGGCCAAGTATGGAAGCCATGGACAAAGGCAAGAGGAGCAAAAGGGAAGGAGAGGAAGCAAGAAAAGGAAGTGCAAGAGGAGGTTTGGCCGAACCTCTGAAAGGTCCGGTCGAACCTTGGTGTGGTCAAACTTTTGAAAAGTTTGACCGAACCTCCAGGGTGCAGTGAAGGCAGTGTCAAACCAGTTTTCAGCAATTTTGCAGGAGAGGTCAAACCTCAAAAGTTCGACCAAACAAGGATCAGGGAGGTTCGACCGAACCTACACAGGGTTCGACCGAACCTACCCTAAGTCCGACCGAACCTACCCAGAGTTCGGTCGGACCTTTTCCCGATCTCAGCCAATTTTGTACGGACTATTTAAGGTCCTTTTTGAGATCGTTTAAAAAAGAGGGGAAGGAGGACAGTAGCCTAGTTTTCAGAAACCTCTCTTAGTTTGAAACATTCCTTAGGATTAATTTAGCTTAGTTTTCATCAAAATCAAATCATTGTATTAGTGAAATTCAAGAATTATTCTCAAAGTTTGGCAATTTGTATTCAACATTTGAAGCTTCAATTAGTAATTTCTCCAACCTTCTTCCTTTTAATTTCAGATTTTATTTGGTATTTGCATGTTATTTAAATCTTCTTAGTTCTTGGTAATTTGTTATTGGATGATAGTTATTTCAATTGTTAACCACTTTTCCCCAATTATTGAAGTATTTAGAACCCTAATTCTTGATTGCATGTTGATAAACATGAGTTGTGAGTAGTTTTCTTGCTAGGGGTTGGGTGAAGCTCGACCTTTTGGGTTAACTATGCAAATGTGGGAGAAGCATTGATGTTTGTATTGCAATTAAATTGATTATATGAGATTGCTTGTTAGTTCCTCATGATAGGTTTAGCTACCCTTGACTAAGGAGCTTGATAGTATGATATGCCTAATTTGACATGGAAGTGTAAATTGAGTACGTCATTACTTATTGTAATTTGATTATGTATCATCTATTGCTAAACTAATGAGGAATCTAAGTTTAGTAGTGTGAGTTGTTTTCTAATTGCACGAGGTTGATTTTACATATAGTCCTTGCTATATCTTGTCTATTTTACTCCCCGTTTGCCTATTTGCCTTGGTTGAGTGGATCTCATTCCCTAGTATCTTTAATTCATTGATTTAGAACCATAGTTTGTTTGTCTTCTTGACGAACCCCAATTCACCAATTGACTTCGAGTTAGCTTAAGTGTAAAGATCTTGGCAATCATATCCTGTTCCTTGTGGACCGAACTCTTACTTGTCATTATGCTTGGTTTGTAAGGTGTTTGTTAATAAATGTGTTTGATTGAGTGTGGAATGTACGACCGTTCTAACGCCCATCAAAATGGCGTCGTTGCCGGGGAACGGTGTTGTTGATAGCTAATTGATTACTTGAGTCTAGTTCACCATAAAAAAAATTTCAAAAAGAGTGTCTCTTTTTGGCTACACTTGTAGCCTTGGTACTAATTGCGTTTGTTGAGAGTGTATGCGCAGAACTCATAACAGGATCTTGGTACCTTACGATCCCGAGATTGAGCAAACTTATAGAAGGAGAAAAAGAGCCGGTTCTAGGCCGTTTACTACTCCCCCAGCTAGAGAGACCAATTTCGAGGAGGATCGAGATCAAATGGGTGACGCGGAACCACCACCTCAAAGACCTTTAAAGGAGTTGGGAACTCCGGGAGCTTATAGAGCTTCAAGCGGCATTACTCCACCCGTTACTCAAGCCAATGACTTCGAGATTCGGCCCGCAATGATTAATTTGATTGAAAGGAGGCAATATAGTGGAGCAAAACATGAGAGCCCTCTTGCACACTTGAACGAGTTCGAAAAATATTGTAACACGATCAAGGTAAATGGGGTAACTCAAGAGTTTGTGAGACTAAAGTTGTTTCCTTTTTCTTTGATAGGAAGAGCTCTTGAATGGCTTGAGAAGGAGGTGAGGCCTAACTCCTTGAGAACTTGGGACGAGGTCACCACGGCTTTCTTAGGAAGATTCTATTCCCAAAAGAAGACGGCCGAGGCAAGAGCTTTGATCCAAGGTTTCCGTCAAAAAGCTAGTGAAACCATTTATGGAGCATGGGAACGATACAAGGAATATCAAAGGGAGTGCCCTCATCATGGCATTCCGTCATATCAAGTGCTTCAAATTTTCTATGGGGGCTTGAGCCCACAAGGAAAGACTAGCTTGGATGCAGGAGCGGGTGGCCCGATTATGAACAAGACGGAGGAGCAAGTCATAGAGATAATTGAGGATGTGGTGAGGCACCACATGGATTGGCAAGAAGGAGAGAGAGATTCTCTAAACAAGGGAGGAAATGCGGTTTACTCCGTTGATCACCTTAATGCCATCAACAATTTGACCTCCCAAATCGCCAACCTTGGAAAGGAGATGACGTCCATTAAGGCAAAACTAGATACCTCTAGTTCAACACAAGAGCATCCCTCCCAATCTAAGGGGAGAGGTATGAATTCTAACTCTTCTCCCTCTACTTCTAATAACATGCCTCATGGATGTTTGTTTTGTGAAAATTGTGGGTCTTATGACCATGATACCTCTTCTTGTAATTATGATTTCCAACCCCAACCCCAATACGAAGATGGTAATGAAAATGAAAATGAACAAGTCAATGCCTTGTCTTATGATAATAGACATAGGAATGACAATCAAAGATACTTACCACCAAATAGAAGAGAACAAGGGGGGAATTCCTATAACCAAAGAGGAAATGATTACGATTACCATAATAAAAATCAATGGGGAAGTAGGAACCAAAGGGACCAAAATCCCCAAGGTAACTACAACCAACAAGGTGGTTATGGTAACCATAATCATAATAATCAAGGAAACTATGGGAATCAAGGGCAATTTCACCAAGGGGGAAACTCTAATAATCGGAACAATTGGAACAACAATAATAATAGAGTTTCTTCTAATCAAAATACGTCCAATTCGAATGCTAGAGGTAATAGGGTTTCCCAAGACAACCACTATGCACAAGCACCACATAGTAGGTCTAGCTTGGAGGAAATGATGGAAAATCAAACTAAAATGTTCAATTCTTTCATGGCCTCAAGTGAAAAGAAATTTAGTGAAGTAATGACCCATAACAAAATGCTTGAAACACAAATTTCTCAATTATCCAATGCTTTAAAAGAGGGAGCTAGCACTTCTAAACTTCCACCCCAAGGACTTGACCCCAAGAAACCGGTGAATGCTATATCAACTAGGAGTGGGAAAGTGTTGGAAGAGAGTGTCCCTAAGGAAAACAATGAGAAAGTGAACATGAGTGAGCCTCCCTTTAAAAGTGATTTTGAACAAGAGAGAGAGCAAAACCATGAGAATGAAAAGGAGAAAGAATGTGAGAAAGAAAAAGAATTTGAGAAAGAGAGAAGAGAAAAAGAGAGTGAAAAAGAAACCAAACAATTGCAAAGACTTCCATATCCCCATAAATTTGTGAGACACAAATTAGATGTGCAATTCGGAAAATTCCTTGAAACACTGAAGCAAATTCACCTTTCAATCCCTTTTACCGATGCTATCAAGCAAATGCCTAACTATGCTAGGTTTTTAAAAGATATTTTGAGTGGAAGGAGAAAGTGTGATGTGGTGGAAACGGTGAATCTCACCGAGAATTGTAGTGCTATTATCATGAATAAGATGCCACCAAAGTTAAAAGATCCCGGTAACTTTTCTATCCCATGTGCAATATACAAGATGCAAATTGATAATGCTTTGTGTGACCTAGGGGCTAGTGTTAGCCTAATGTCATACTCGGTATACCAAAGACTTGGGATAGGGGAACTTCTACCCACCAACATCACCCTACAATTGGCCGATCGCTCTATTAAATTCCCAAAGGGTAAGGTAGAGGATGTTCCTCTAAGGGTGGGGAAGTTTGTAATCCCGGTGGATTTTGTTGTGTTAGAGATGGATGAAGATGTTAACATTCCAATAATTCTAGGAAGACCTTTTCTTGCTACTTCGGGTGCTTTAATAGATGTTCAAAGTGCTAAAATTTCACTAAAGGTAGGAGATGAGGTGATAGAATTTGATTTGAATGAGAGCATGAAATATCCAAGCTCTAGTCTTGATAATTGCATGATGATTGATACTATTGATTCTATTGTAACTTCTATGCATGAGCACTTGCTCACTACTAACGATGCCCTTGAGAATGTCCTTTTGAACAAGGAAAAGATAGGTGACCAAAGCAAAGAGATGGCATTGTATGAAGAGATGCTTGAAGGAAGTACGGAATCAAGCAATGAGCAAGTGTGCATGGGAATCACAACACATGATGCATTAGAAGTAGCTACCTCAACAGAAGGTAAGGGTGTTCCAATGGTAGAGTTGAAACCTCTACCATCACACCTAAGGTATGAGTTTCTGGGCCCCAATTCAACTTTTCCGGTTATTGTGAATTCTTCTTTGAACGAGTGCCAAACTCAAATGTTATGTGGTGTTTTGAGAGATCACCAAGGTGCTTTAGGCTATACCATAGATAACCTCAAAGGTATTAGCCCCGCTTTATGTATGCACCACATAACACTTGAGGAGGGTGCTAAGCCTTCCATTGAGAGGCAAAGGAAACTCAATCCTCAAATGGGGGAGGTGGTGAAGAAGGAAATCACCAAACTCCTTGATGCCGGCATCATCTTCCCATTTCGAGTTCTAGATGGGTTTCCCCCGTTCATGTGGTCCCTAAAAAGGGAGGAATGACCGTAGTTGAAAATGAGAATGGTAATCTCATTTCAACTAGAACGATGACTGGTTGGAGGATGTGCATAGACTATAGACGTCTAAATGCATCCACCAACAAGGATCATTTTCCTCTCCCTTTTATCGACCAAATGCTTGAAAGACTAACCAAGCACAAGTATTATTGCTTTCTTGATGGTTATTCGGGTTTCTTTCAAATCCCTATAAACCCGGATGACCAAGAGAAAACAACTTTTACTTGTCCCTATGGAACTTTTGCATACAGGAGGATGCCCTTCGGGCTTTGCAACGCACCGGAAACCTTCCAAAGATGCATGATGAGTATTTTTGGGGACATGCTTGAAGCCGAAATGGAAGTTTTCATGGATGATTTCTCGGTAGGGGGCCTTTCGTTCGAGGATTGTTTGTCCAACTTGGGCAAGTGCTTGACAAGATGTGAGAAGGTCAATTTGGTTTTGAATTGGGAGAAATGCCACTTTATGGTGGAAGAGGGAATTGTCCTTGGTCACAAGATTTCAAACAAAGGGATTGAGGTTGACAAGGCCAAAGTTGAAGTGATAGAAAAGCTTCCCCCACCAATCAATGTGAGAGGAGTAAGGTCATTTTTGGGGCATGCCGGGTTCTATAGGAGATTCATCAAGGATTTCTCACAAATTTCTAGACCCCTAAATGCTCTTCTTCAAAAAGATGCCATCTTTATTTTTGATGAAGAGTGTCTCCAAGCTTTCAACAAATTAAAGGAGGCTTTAATCTCAACTCTAATTGTGCAAGGGCCAAGATGGGATTTGCCATTTGAGCTTATGTGCGATGCAAGTGATGTTGCGATTGGAGGAGTATTGGGGCAAAGGGTAGAGAAGAGGCTTCACGTGATTTACTACATGTCTAAGACCTTGAATGAAGCTCAACGGAACTACACCACAACAGAGAAAGAATTTCTTGCCGTGGTTCATGCTTTTGAGAAGTTTTGGAACTACCTCATTGGTTCCAAAACTATTGTCTACACTGATCATGCGGCTATTAGGTACCTTGTGGCAAAGAAAGAGTCCAAGCCTCGTCTTCTTCGTTGGGTGCTATCACTTCAACAATTCGATGTAGAGATTCGGGACAAAAAGGGGGCCGAAAATGTGGTTGCGGATCATCTATCCCGGTTAGAGAACGTGCAAGATAATGACGATGGGGTCCCAATTTGTGATGAGTTAAAAGATGATGTGCTTTACTTGTTGGCCGAGAAAGATCTTCCTTGGTTTGCGGATTTGGTGAACTATTTGGCTTGTGGGGAGTTTCCTCCAAATGCTTCAAGGAACCAGAAGAAGAAGTTGAAAAGGGAAGCAAGGCATTATATATGGGATGATCCGATCCTTTTCAAAAGAGGAGTAGATGGTTTACTCCGTAGATGTGTGCCAAATGATGAAGTGAAGAGCGTTTTGAAGATGTGCCACTCCGATCCTTGTGGAGGGCACATGGGTGCCAACAAAACAGCCTTCAAAGTATTACAAAGCGGGTTATGGTGGCCTCATATCTTCAAAGATTCATGGGGATTTGTGAAAACATGTGACTCTTGCCAAAGAACCGGTAATGTTTCGAAGAGAAATGAAATG
The DNA here is from genome assembly GCF_001683475.1 of Chenopodium quinoa. Lineage (NCBI taxonomy): Eukaryota > Viridiplantae > Streptophyta > Magnoliopsida > Caryophyllales > Amaranthaceae > Chenopodium > Chenopodium quinoa. The sequence goes on along the minus strand of NW_018743212.1, from coordinate 1,661,977 downwards.
CCTCAACAACCGATTCTTGAACTTGAGGTGTTTGATGTGTGGGGCATTGATTTCATGGGACCTTTTCCCTCATCTAATGGAAATCAATACATCCTTGTGGCGGTTGATTATGTTTCTAAATGGGTTGAAGCCATTGCCTCCCCAACTAATGACCACAAGGTAGTGATGAAGATGTTCAAAAAGGTGATATTTCCAAGATTTGGGATCCCTAGAGCAGTGGTTAGCGATAATGGTTCTCATTTTATTCATAATGTGTTTCAAAAGATGCTGAGAAAGAATGGGGTCCATCAACGCTTTGGCACGACTTATCACCCACAAACAAGTGGGCAAGCGGAGGTTTCCAATCGCCAAATCAAGGTAATTCTTGAGAAAACAGTGGCTAGGAATAGGAAAGATTGGTCGGACAAGCTAGATGATGCCCTTTGGGCCTATAGAACCGCTTTCAAAACCCCCATCGGCACTACCCCCTACCGGCTTGTATATGGTAAGTCTTGTCACCTTCCGGTTGAACTTGAACACCGTGCTCAATGGGCTATCAAAAAGATCAACTTTGATTTGGCGAGTGCGGGTGAACAAAGGTGGCTAGACTTTCATGAGTTAGAGGAACTACGGATGGATGCTTATGATTGTGCAAGCTTGTACAAAACCCGGTCAAAGGAGTGGCATGACCGGCAAATTGAAAAGAAGACCTTCAATGTTGGAGATAAGGTGTTGCTTTACAATTCAAGGATGAAACTGTTTCCCGGAAAGCTCATGTCAAGGTGGAGTGGTCCATTCACCGTTAAGGAGGTGTTCCCCCATGGAGCAGTTGAGCTAAATGATTTGGATGGATCGAGGTCATTCAAGGTCAATGGGCATCGCCTCAAGCTTTATTATGAGGATGCTCATGTTGGTTTGATTGAGTCAATGCAATGCAATCTCATCTCTTGAGTGTGTGAAGTACGTCAAGCTAGTGACGTTAAAAAAGCGCTTTCGGGAGGCAACCCGAGTTTCTAACCCTCCTCTATTCTATTTGCTTGATGTTTTCTTTTCTTCTTTCACAACTTTGGATTGATGGTTTTGCGTGTATTTGGTTTGTGTTGGTATTCTTGTTTGTCTTGCCTTAAAAAGGAATGCATTTTCCATATACCTTAGGCATGATTGTGTTGTATTTTAGTGTGTCTTGAGGGGAAGTTTTGTGCAAATTTTCAGATAGAGGGATTTAGGGGTGTTCGACCAAACTGCAACAAGGTTCGGCCGAACTTTGCAAAAGTTTGACCGAACCACCCAAGAGTTCGACCGCTCCTCCCCTAGAACTCAAAATGGGCTAAAAACTGTCGAATTCTGGAAAATCAAAAAGTTCGACCGAACTTTTCATAAGTTTGGTCGAACCTATGCTGGTCCGACCGAACCCCCAGAAAGTTCGGCCGCTCCTGTTCTGGAAATCAAATTAGGCTGAATTCTGGCAGTTTCTGGAAAATCCAAAAGTTCGACCGAACTTTTAAAAAGTTTGGTCGAACTTATTATGGTTCGACCGAACCTCATAAGGTCCGACCGAACCTTTTTCGAGCTTGCCCGGAATTAATAGGCTTGAGCCGCTGCTTTCTCACTCTTACTTCTTACATTCGGCTCTCCCTCTCCCTTTTCTTCTCCTTCTCACCCTAATACTCCATAGTCACCCCTCCTTCAACCTCAAATCTCCATAAAAATCACTCCTATCTTTTTCCCTCCTCACTTCATTAACATCCACTACTCAATTCCTACAATCTCCTTAAATTTTCCCCAATTTCTAGGGTTTGAGTGACTTGAAACTTCTTGATTTCTACTTACTTACAATCAATTGTGGTATGGTTATTCTAGCTTTTGCAAGCTCATTTCTTCAATTTCTCTTTGTTTTACCATGTTTTACATGTTCAAGTATGATATGTGGTATAATTGATATTGTTAGTCATGGCTTGTTTGATTTAAGTGGTTATTGGGATTTCCTTGTTGTAATTGGTTGGTTGTTGTTAGTAGAACTTTTTTCATGATGAATATGCATGTATGACTTGGGTTTTCATGATTTCAATTTATTTGCTTGAATGTGTTAATCTTTCACTAGGTTGTTCATGCTACATTTTGATTGAGAAATTCTTGAGTTGGATGGAATTTTGTGACTATTACTCATTGTTCTCGGTTTGATTTCGATGAGTTTTGAGTGGATTTCATGAATTTTAGGGGACGTCATGCCCAATTTCGCCTAGGTTTTCTTAGGATTTGCATTCGATTGCCATAGGATTTTTAGCTCATGCCTTGGTTTATAAGTGTCCATTAATGCCTTGAATTGTATTGTTGCTACCGTCTACATCTATTTCAAAACTCATGGCTTTTACTCTCATTGCACACACTTTTAATCTCGACGAGATTCTTGTGCCCCCTTTTGGCTTGAATCTTCCTAATGTTAATTCTTGGCGATTTTTGTAGATTCACAATGCATCTTTTTGGCAAAAGCAAGTCCAAGAGGAAGAGGACGGGTGAATCTTCATCGTCGAATTTTCCTCCTCCACCCGGCATCTATGATCATGGCATCATCGCTCCAAACAAACACTTTTGGGATGTCTATAAAACCCTCATAGACCGTCCCATACGATCTACAAGGTTCTTCTGCGGGAACACCTTAAGAAAGCTTGGCATCATGGATGAAGTAGTCCGGCTCGCACAAAAATTTGGTTGGGGCGAGTTCATTGACCTCCACGCTCACACCTATGAGCGCGTCACATTGGAGTTCCTTGCTTCCCTCCGCAAGGAAGTCATTGAAGAAGATGATGAAGGGAATGAATCTCAAATTATTCTTCACTTTCGTATGTTCAACGAAGACCATTCCCTAACCGAGAGTGAGCTCAATGAGATCTTCCATTGGCAAGCAACCGGGATGCATCGACCTTCCGATATGACCTCAATGTGTCGCATTCCCTATAATGAACAAGAATGGTGGCAGAGCATCTCCACCAAGCCCATCTTTCGCACTAACACCGCAAAGGTCAACAACATCATCCATATTGCTTTGAGATACTTTGCCCGGCTCCTTCAGTATGCCGTATTCTTCAAGGCAAACCTCGGCTCTATGGTGAAAGATGAGGTAGCTTGCCTTTACTTGGCCGACAATCCTCAGCGTTTAAAGTTCAAATGCTCCACCACTTTTATCTCGAGATTGTTGGACACTCGAGATGGGCGGCTTGGTGATGAGATACACATGGGGGGCAAGATCACCCTCATTGCCCTTTCTTTGAATGGTGGAGCTTACAAGGACCAAATTGATTTGCTCCCCCATGTGCTCCAAAACAAAGAAGAAGAGGCCGTCGGCTACCCTCCTTATGCTCTTTCTATTGTTGCTCTCCGCAACCAACGCTTCATCAACTACTCCACCCAGAATCGCAAATTTATCCTCTTGGTAGATAATGGAGAAGAATGGTGTGTCCTCCCGGATCCTCCTCACACTTCGGTAGACCCTTCCAACCCGCTAAGGTGGAAGATTGCGCGAAAATTCATCCCCGATGAATTAAGGAAAAAACAAGCCTGCGGTGCAATCCCTCACCCTCAACCGGTCTACCAAGTGGAGCATCCCTTTCCCCTCCCTAGTGGGGGAGGTGAGACATCTTCTTCTTCTTCCTCTTCTCCTTTTGATATGAGTGCCCTGCGTAGTACCCTCGATGGTATTCATTTTGATAATCAGGCTTCTATTGAACAATGGGGGTACTACGCAAGGATGAACTATGATAGTCTTGTGCAAGCGGGCGTTCAAACGCCCTATGTTAACTATCCCTACCACCCGCCTCAAGAGGGTCCAGTTCCACATTGGGACCCCTATGACCCTAACAACCCCTCCCCCAACACCTATGCTTATTGGGAAGGTCCTATCGACCCATCCCAACATGTTGGTACCCCACCATACAACCCTTATCGGCCGGGTGGGTGTGACTACGCCTATGATCCGGCAAGTCCATCAACCCCGAATCCTTTTGATGGTGGTTGGGGTACACAAGGGTGGCCCTATGAGCACTTTAACCAACCTTTCCATCCATCCATGGATCGCCCGGGGTTTGATTTCATGAACCCTCCTAAGGAACGGGAGGATAGAAACCCCCAATGAGGGTTCTCTCCCTCCCTTCCCCCCCCCGGACTTTCATGCCTATTCCTTTTGCTCGAGACGTGCAAAAGACTAGCGTGGGGGAGGATGTTCCTTTTGGTTGAAGTGTACATAGGAGGGTAGTGTGGTAGGATGGTAGCTTGTGCATATGGAGAACCATCACGGATAATGAATTTATTGTAGTTAGAGATGATTTTTGGTTGGTAATATTCTTATGATGATGATGTTATGAACCATTAAAAAAAAAAAAATTATTTTTGAAGTTGTTTTTCCCTATTCTCTCTTGATCCCATAATCCAAATCCCAAAATGCAAATCTCAAAATCCAAATCCCAAAATCCAAATCCCTTAATCCAAATTTTGTAGATAGCTTTTTGTCAATCATTTTCTTTTGTTTATAATTCTAGTCTTTTCCTTTTGTTCACTAACTTTTCTTTGTATAGTTGTAGTGTTTCTTTTCTTTTGGCTCACTTTCCTTGTAGCTTGAAAACGGAAGCACAAAATGATGGGATAAGGAGCAACTCAAGCTCCGGAAACCTTGGTGAGATCGCAATTTTGCCTTGTGTTCTATTTCAAGCAGCATTTGGTGAGATCTTTCCCTACTTTCCTTTATTTTTCTTTGTGTGCATAGTTAGTTTAGACTAGAATGGAGTTGATTGTTCGAGGTTGTTTGCATTTGATTCCTCGGAATCTGGTGATCGTTGGTATTGATGCCGAACGATCTTTGTTTGTCGATTGAGAATTATATGTTTACTAGCCTCTTATCTCTCTTGTACTCCTTGCATCAAAAAAAAAAAAATTCGAAAAATGTGAAAAAAAAAATGAAAAAGATTTTCCTTTTTATTCATGGCAAACCACGAAAAGCTTAGTTGTTTCATTTTCATTTCGAGCATAATAATGTTGACTCGTGTGTTTGAATGCTTTGCTTCTTGAGTGTTATAAGTTTGCATGCTTCAGGATTGCCATTGGTTGACTCTGGGACATGTTCATGCTAAGGTAGTTGTTCTAGAACTCGTTAGGCCCATCGAACCCAAATTCACTTGTTTGTGGTAAGAAGGTGTTGCTCTCATTAGGGGATTTGAAGCCGTAGAGATGGTTTTTGTAACCCGATGTGAGCTTTATTGTTCAAGCCTCCAACATTACTTGTATGAGCGGCGTAGGATCCTCACCAAGGCATGCTTAGATCTAGAACTTGGCGTCTGGCTCCCGAGATCGAGACCGAACTAACCTACGAATGACAAAGGCATTCTTCATTCGGTGACTATTTTTGTTTTCTAGTATTAGTTTTTTTTTTCTTTTGTATTTTTGGGTTGCATTTGCCCTTACCATGTTGAATCTTACCCTCCTTGATTATAGCACATTGCAAGCCCATGGCCCTTTTGTTTTACTTTCACCCTTAGAATCGTGAAGCTCAAGCCATGAGGGCTTATTGTAGTTTTGATTTGAAATTTGGAAGGGAATGGTTCTACTTGGAAAGTGAAGCAGTGTTTTTGTGAATATATGTTCAAGAAAAGCAAATGTAAATCCTAGAAAAAGCCTTTGAAGCTAAAAAAAAAAAAAAAAAAAAAAAAAAAAGAGAGAATGTGACAAACGAAGAGTTGATGAATGAAGATGTAAGAGGAAAGAGAAAGCTCAAAAGTGTTTGGCATTATAGTTCAAGATTGTGGCAACGTAGTTTGAAAATTGGTTGATGATTGATTTTGAAAAAGAGGCTTGATCACCCTTTGCTTCACGGTTAGGCTAAGCACCAATTTCCAAATTCCTCCACATCCTTACCCCCTAGCCATCGTTATAATCCTTTCAATGCCCTGTTGACCTAGGTTGGTTGAGTCACTAATCGGTGGAGGGAGTTGGAACTCAAGCATATGGAGAAGGCATGACTTGGTGAGATGTCGGGTTCCCCTATTTTGCAGTGTTTTATCTTTGTTCCGGCTCCTTCGAGGAGTCACTTGATGCTATCTCCAAGGGCGGATTTGAATCTAGATGAGGGAACGCGGTAAGATTGTATGGAATGCGGGGGGAGTGGTGCATGTTTGAGTTCTCTATGCTTAGCATAACTTATCCCTCAATCAACTTTCGGCATCCCCTTGCATGCTCACTTCTACTACTCAGAAAGTTTGACACTCATTCATGTTTGTTATCTCCAAAAGCTCGATTTGGCTATGATTTGTGTTGGATTTGTTGTTTCTCTTTCCCTTGTTTTTGGTTTGTCTTGAACGCAATTTTGTAAGAGTTGTGGGGTATTCTCTCTGGAAACCCTCACGAGATCACAACTCGTCCTCATCGGCGACCTTGGGGTTTAAATGGCTTGTTGCTTTTGCTAAAAGCAATTTCGGTTTTTCTTTTGTTCCTTGCATGTTTGAATAACTAATTCTTTCTCCCTTGTTCTTTTTCCTTTGCTTTGCTCGAGGGCGAGCAAAGGCTTAGCGTGGGGGATTTTGATGAGTGACATTTATGTCACTCTTAGGGGTAGTATTTAGGTCTTTTTCCTCTTATTTTCCTTAGGTTTTTCCACCTCATTAACCTCTTATGGCTTCTTTTTGTGTTGATGAAAAGTAATGCTTATTTTGATAATCTTTATGCATTATTTTATCATCCCCATGCTCTCGTGAACTTTGGTATCTTCTGCAGGTTCCGTGACGGTCCTATGCACGGTGGGAGGCCCCTTGGCTAAGTATGGAAGCCATGGACAAAGGCAAGAGGAGCAAAAGGGAAGGAGAGGAAGCAAGAAAAGGAAGTGCAAGAGGAGGTGTGGCCGAACCTCTGAAAGGTCCGGTCGAACCTTGGTGTGGTCAAACTTTTGAAAAGTTTGACCGAACCTCCAGAGTGCAGTGAAGGCAGTGTCAAACCAGTTTTCAGCAATTTTGCAGGAGAGGTCGAACCTCAAAAGTTCGACCAAACAAGGATCAGGGATGTTCGAACGAACCTACACAGGGTTCGACCGAACCTACCCTGAGTCCGACCGAACCTACCCAGAGTTCGGTCGGACCTTTTCCCGATCTCAGCCAATTTTGTACGGACTATTTAAGGTCCTTTTTGAGATCGTTTAAAAAAGAGGGGAAGGAGGACAGTAGCCTAGTTTTCAGAAACCTCTCTTAGTTTGAAACATTCCTTAGGATTAATTTAGCTTAGTTTTCATCAAAATCAAATCATTGTATTAGTGAAATTCAAGAATTATTCTCAAAGTTTGGCAATTTGTATTCAACATTTGAAGCTTCAATTAGTAATTTCTCCAACCTTCTTCCTTTTAATTTCAGATTTTATTTGGTATTTGCATGTTATTTAAATCTTCTTAGTTCTTGGTAATTTGTTATTGGATGATAGTTATTTCAATTGTTAACCACTTTTCCCCAATTATTGAAGTATTTAGAACCCTAATTCTTGATTGCATGTTGATAAACATGAGTTGTGAGTAGTTTTCTTGCTAGGGGTTGGGTGAAGCTCGACCTTTTGGGTTAACTATGCAAATGTGGGAGAAGCATTGATGTTTGTATTGCAATTAAATTGATTATATGAGATTGCTTGTTAGTTCCTCATGATAGGTTTAGCTACCCTTGACTAAGGAGCTTGATAGTATGATATGCCTAATTTGACATGGAAGTGTAAATTGAGTACGTCATTACTTATTGTAATTTGATTATGTATCATCTATTGCTAAACTAATGAGGAATCTAAGTTTAGTAGTGTGAGTTGTTTTCTAATTGCACGAGGTTGATTTTACATATAGTCCTTGCTATATCTTGTCTATTTTACTCCCCGTTTGCCTATTTGCCTTGGTTGAGTGGATCTCATTCCCTAGTATCTTTAATTCATTGATTTAAAACCATAGTTTGTTTGTCTTCTTGACGAACCCCAATTCACCAATTGACTTCGAGTTAGCTTAAGTGTAAAGATCTTTGGCAATCATATCCTGTTCCTTGTGGACCGAACTCTTACTTGTCATTATGCTTGGTTTGTAAGGTGTTTGTTAATAAATGTGTTTGATTGAGTGTGGAATGTACGACCGTTCTAACGCCCATCAGGCCACAAGCCGAATGATCAGTCCAGGCGCCAAGCCAACTGATCCAATTTTTAAACTAATACGACTTGTCCCAACATCATAGCAGGCGTCCGGCGGCATCCCTCCGGATGAAATTCGTCGCAGAGAGCAGCTCCCTTTTGGGGGGAACATTGCTCTATAAACTAATTACACGGCACCTATACGACTGTCCCCAAGGGCAACCACGTAGCCGTTTTTGAGACAAGGATAACTCTATCACTAACCAAACCAGTGGTAGCAGTTGACATCTGAGTCAGATGACCGCCTGTATTACTTGGGATAAATGCAGGGGGTACCTCTTGAGTTAATAGCCAACAAACATTGGCGAATCAAAAGGTTCAGTCGGCCCCCGCCGCCTGGTACCTTTACTACTCAAGCAGGAGTGACGGCGACTGAGTAACACCAAAGTTAACTCATAGTCACTCTCTCAAACTTAGTATGGAGCCTAAAAGGTATGAGTCGTCCGCCTTTTTTTTAGCAAACAGGGGCTCTCAACCACTACTCCTGCTAGGTTAACAACCTATGAGTTAAAAGCCAAAAAACATTGGCGAATAAAGGGGAACAACCGGTACCCACCGCTTGATACCTCTACTACTCAGTTACTTGGCGACTAGGTAACAATCATGTTTACTTGGTCACTCATTAAAAATTTAGTATGAAACTAAAAAGGTGTTCATACAGCACCTGTTCACACTAGATTAAATATGGCGGGGAACAGTCGGCCTAGACGGCCTAAAGTCTCTAGCCTAAAAACATGACAAGTAGGAAACCACTTTCCTACTTGGTTAATTTTACAAATGACAGGACTGCCTGCCTAAAGGGGATCCAGTCTTTAAAATGGTTCGAATACCGATTGGATAAATGGTCGACTGATCGTCTAGCCTGAAAACAGACAACCAGTCGTCCAGGGGCATAGGCGGCGTGACTAACTATCCGTACCTGTCTGCAACTATCGGCCATGTAAAAAATAGTCGGTATAGTGTACAATTGGATATCAGAATATTCAATACTTAAACAAATTTGAAGCAAAACAAAAATATTCATTAAAAGGAAGCCGGTCATTAAAGACCGGCAAAATATTCAGAGCCCCGGCCCCCTGGCCGGGTAAATACAAACAAACGGCACACAGGCCGGGGAAAGAAGACATAAAGCTTATGAAGGGGGCAGATCTTCAATATTAGCAGCTGCCGCCTGGTCAGCACTCTTTTTGCTGGACTCGGCTTCAGCTGCATCCTTCTTCGATGCATTACCCCCAAGCGGCACAAGCGCCACTACCGGCTGCTCCTCCTCCTCCAACGCCTCTTCCTCAGCAGCCACCAGGATCTCTTGATTATATCTATCAGAACACTGGCGGTACGTTTTTTCCCAGGAGGCAAAGTCGGCATTGGGGAAAAGGCGGCCCCAAGTCATGCGATGGATTTGAGCAGAGTCTTCCATCATCTCCCGGACCAGCTCTTTCTTTTCTTGCTCGGCCTTTTCCGAGAGCTCCTGAGTAAGACTCTTCTCCTGGGTCACCAGGCGTTCCTTTACGCTCGCCAAGGATTTCTCCAAGGTTTCGTATGAGGACATCTTTTGGCGAAGAGGTCTCAGCTCGGTCTTGAGGTTGTTGATGGTCGCCTCCAGCTCGCTATTCCTCTTCTGGGCCGCCTCTAACTGAGCCCGGATAGCGGCGGTAGCCTGCGCCTGATAATAAAGAATATCAATTGTCAGAACTTCATTTTGGGCAATTTGAAACATTGCCTTATCACAGTCAGAGGCGACCATAGCTTTTGCAGCCTTTACCTCTTTGTTCTTCCGGTCAAGCGGCTTGCGAAGGTCGTTCACTCGGAGCAGGGCCTAAGTAAAAAGGGGAACAGACGTCAGTTTCCAAACAAAAAAGAAAACAGGTGTCCTGGAATTCAAATACTAAAAAATATGCTAAGTATACCTCAGCAAGGACCCCTGCAATCCCGTCTAGGTCAAGGGTGCCGACACCCCTGACCGCCTCCCTTTCAGCTGGAGGTACGGCCTTGATCATGGACTTGGCCACTTCGACCAAGTCAGGCTTCTGAGGGCCGGCTGCATCAAGCATAAACAAACGGATTAGACCTAGTAAAGAAGGGAGCAAGTCTAAAATTTACAAGGACAATTTCATACTTCTAGGTGGCCCAGCTGGAGTTTTAGAAGAAGTGGCCGGCTGTTTCTCAGCCGCCGCATGTTTCCTGGCAGAACCAGGAGAGCTCGCAACAGTCGTCCTCCGGGCCTTGGGGTCCGGCTGTTGGGAAAAAGAAGCTCTTGGAGCGCCCGTCTAAAAAAGAAGAAAAGAGTCAGTATATGCATAAACACAACTCCAAAAAGAGGGTGAAAGGTTCGAAGCCCACCAAGGGTGCCCCCTTGTTGGGGGAGTCGGTTGAAGACTGTTGCATGATGGAGGGCCGCAACATGGCCGCCGCAGTCTTGGAGGCGGTAATTTTGCTCATGGCGTCCGCTGCAAAAACAAATAGCAAAGTTAATAAAAGTCATAACAAGAAATGCACGGAACAACAGAGTATTCGACAGGCCGGCTACCTCTTGAGCACCGACTGCTGAGGCCACAAGCGGCCAAAAAGTACTCGTCGTAGAGCCATTTGAAGCTCGGGACGCAGTGCAGGGGTACTTGCTCTCGTACCCCTGAAGTAGAGTTCACCTTCGACTCTACTTTGAAGAGTCCTTTATCTAGGATCTCTTTCTTAGCCTTGGGGGGAACAGGCGGCATGCTGCGGCCGCCTGCAAGAAGGGGCGGATTCCTGTTCCACCTGTTGAAGCGCTTGTTTAGCTCTGTGTCTGAACTCTCAATGATAAGGAAGGTGCTCCACCAGTCCTTCCATTTGTTTGCTTTACCTCTCGTCATGAGGTAGCCCCTGTGGCTCGTCAATTGATACCAGCCGGTACCGCCTGCCTTAGGGGTCCGGATGAGGTAGTTCATGTGGGCAAAATCCTTGAAGTTCGGCTCCACCCCGTGCAGTTCGCACCCGGCCACATAGCCGAGTACGTTGACCCAGGAGTTCGGGGCTAACTGTCATAACCCCAACTCATACCCATCCAAGATCCGCTGAACAGCCGGATGTAGTGGGAAGCGCAGCCCAGCCTTGATGGCCGCCTCGTAGCAGCCAAAGCAGGCGCCATCATAACTGGTACCAGCCGGCCAGACGACTGTGTCTTCTGGATCCGGCACGAACACTAAAAAGCCGGGGCCCATTGTGTGGTTTGCGATAAAGCTCTCCACTTTCTCTTGTATGGCCGTGATCCGGCCCCGAGGTACCGTGCAGTAGTAGGGGGTATTTTGCTCTCGGTGAGAGGCGGATGGCTCCGCCCAATTGTCCCCCTTCTCAACTGCGTGAGAAAGCCTCGCCTCTTGTAGGCGACTGTTTTTCTCTTCTGTGTCCAGAGAAGCATGGCCAGAAGAGCTAGACTCGGAATCGTCCTTTGACGAGTCCGAAGAGGACGACTTCTCCCCTCTCCCGGAGGGGCCCGCCTCCTCTCCTCTAAAAGGAGCAAGAGAGAATGTAGAATTGTCAACTGTAAAATGGGAAGGGGTCACTTTGACTCCTCCCTCAGAACTGCCGGCTTTCAAGCCGCTTTGTTTCACTTCCACATCTGGCGCCTGGTCAGATGTTTCACTAATCGGCACCCTGTGGGAGGAGCCGTCTGAGTTTGAGATCCTGGCAGTCTTTTTTGTTCTAGCCATCATGCTCTGCATAGACACATATATAGTCGGACTTTGTATAAAGGGCAAAAATGGGTCCAGAAAAGGGCAGACGGCACTCCTAGTCCTAGATTCAGCCGTCCCCGGTGACCGGCTGATCACTAACCTAGGTCGTGTCGTGTGCTTCCGTGGTGCCATTTCAAAAAAGAATAAAGTAAAGAGAAAATTAAGAGTAAGAGATTCGACGGTTACCTGAACGAGTGACGATTGATGAAGTTCTGAAAATCCTTTGCAGTCGGCTTGTCAGAGCAGGCGGTAGGCAGAAAGGGTCCAAAATGTCAGAGCAAGTTCAGGGGTCCGAATGTTCTCTCACAAAGTTTTCAAGTGTGAAAATGACCGAAGTCAACACTCCTTTATATAGACGGAGTGAGAAGGCGAAGGGTCACTTCCAGAATTCAAAATTTTGGCGGGAGAATCTCTCGGCCTCTCGCCGAGTGACATCTGTAGCAGGTCGTCGCCTGTTACAGGGCGACACCTGTCACAGGTAACACGTGACCAGTCACGTGCCACCTGTGAGGGGCAAATGATTAGGGGATTTTGCTCCCACCAATCGGAATGCGCCACGTGGGCCAATCAGGTCCTGCCAAGTGTCCCCAAGTTGGACCTCTCAGGGCTTGCCACGTGGCACACGCCTATTCGTCCATCCTGGACTTATTATGTCATGACACGTGGCATACTCCATGCCTAATGGAGAAGCCGGTCACCTAGGCCCAACTTCCGAGGGAAGCCCAATCAGCCCAAGGTTAACCTAAACCTAGATTGGAACGTTTCCCGAGGTTATAAATACCTCCCTTAATCCTCATTAAGGGAAAAAACGCAGATTACACACATTAAACACTCTCACCTAGAGAGACCCAATCACTTTAATTTCCGCATTAATTACTCCTTAATCAAGTACTAACTTGACCGTCGGAGGCGAATCTCCAATCATCCGGAGCATCCGTTTGTTTTGCAGGTACAGGCGTCCGGTTCCAGTCTCGGAATTGTAACTCTCCCGCAGGACATCAGAAAACCCCGAAACACTAAGCATTACGGAATGTAATGGAGACTGGAAAGTACTCCCCTCTTTATGTATAGCCATCTACTATTGCTTATTTCTAATGATAGCCAACTTTTTTTTCGATTATCAATGGTAGCCTTATACTTTTTAAAAGTTGCAATCGTGACCTTATTTATTAAAAAAAAGGTTAAATAATTGTTAAGTGTAACTATAGTTAGTCAATTTCCCTTTCTTATACCATTTTTCTTTCTCCTTTCCTTTATCTTAATGCTGTCACCACAATTCTTCATCTCCTTCCCTCCACCAGCCTAACCACCCTCTCCCCCTCCCCTTTTTACTGTCGGCACTTGACCCAACCTTTCCCGCTGGAAACCAAGCTTCCCCCCGCCAGCGACTCTACCCTGACACCTCAGCCCCCACATCGAGGACCTTACCCATCCCTTTTCACTCATCCCGATGAAGACCTCCTTAGTCACCACTTCAAAGACCTCAAGAAGCGTTAGCGTGAAGACGTCGTTGCTGTTGCATCCCTCTTTATTCGTGATTTAGGGTTTATTGTCTTCGCAACTAAGAAAATCAAGGGTTTTGATGGTGGATTGAAAGAGTTATTAGAGAAGTAGTTTGGGGATTTAGGGTTTGGAGGGCTTGGCCGGTAGTGGGGGAAAGGGGATGAGCGTCGCCACTAAAGGAGGAGGGGAGAGGGTGGCTAAGCTAGTGGGGGTGGGGTGGTTTTCTTGTAAAAAACTATTTATTTTTAACTAACCATGGTAAGTATTTTTTTTATAATTGAAATAGTTAACCTTGGTTTAAAAACTATTTCCCACACTACAGTTCACATAGTCTCGATTTTAAGGTTCGCTATTTGCAAGTATAAAACTGCTAACATTATTAGCGGTACTAGTAATGTAGAACCTCTAATGGTATTAAAGGTTCTATGCATAAAACCTCTAATGGTATTAGCGGTTCTTTATATAAAACCTCTAATACCATCAGCGATTCTATATAATTTGGTTTTACCATTAGTGGTATTATATAATCTAGTAGAAGTGAAAAATAAAGCAAACGAGGTAGCTTCTACTTAGAATAGCTTGGTTTTATGCATAGAACCTCTAATGGTATTAGCGGATAGAACCTCTAATACCAGTAGCGGCCAATATTATTAACGGTTTTGTACTGCTAATTTCCAAACATATATAGGAACCTATCCTACGTGATGGTATTGTGGGAAATAATTTTTAAACCAACTTATATAAGGAATTAACTTGTATTTTAGCATTACTTAGGGGAATCACTCGATAAGTGTTAATGTATTTTGTGCACTGATGCATTTCTAAAACTCTTAGCTTATTCTAATACTACTAGTATGATGTTTTTTTTTTTTTATTATTATTATTATTTTGGTATTGTAAAATTGGATTCATGTTTCTAAAACTAATTGCTAAATGCTAATTCTTCAGATCAAGGGAAAAATCTAAAAACCTCTTTGATTGTAGTAAGACATTGATTGGATTTTCTGTTATTGTCTGCCGCATTTTTTTTTATTGTACCACATCACTTGTAAGTGCAATTACTTGTTTTATCATACTTGTAGCAATGTATGAAAAAGTATGAATTGGTAGATGTTTCAAAGGATCTAAATAAGTTTTATTTTACGTGGATCTAGGAGATGGAGGGATGATTAGCCCCTCCATCTCTCCCCGTATGATGGGGATTCAAACCTTATCCCCCCTCTTGTAATTGGAGGAGCTTTCCGTGTGCTCTACCTTTAAAAAAAGAATTTCATTCTACTTGGGATTATAAGGATGTCACTATATCTTGATAAGTTTCTTTATATCATCATCTGAATTCTTAAATATATTTGAGATAATTTTTACTACATCCGTTTCTTTATAGTTGCAACATTTCGTAATAGTTGCAACACACTATTCGTTTTTATGGTGAAATTTATATTATTACTTTTATTTAAAGTTGATGACCTACTTGATCATACTCTTAACAACCTCTTAACCCTATTTTAAGTGTATTATATCACGTGAGATCCACTTTTCTTAAATACCGTGATAAACTGTGTATTGCAAATATAAAGAAATGGAGGAAGTGTATGGTAAATTAGTTTGGGTAATAACTTAATCAAATTCCGTTTACGTCATTTATCTTCTCAACTCACTTATAGTCTGCACCAAGAGATTTGGCCGTTATTTCTTGGAGCAATTTCTGAAAAGTTTCCCTATATGGTCTGAATTTTGACAGGACGAAGAATGAGAGCTCAGTTATCCTTGCCAAATTTCACCTGATGTCAGCTTGTCTTCTTCATAATTTACAAATCCCAGAAATTTTAAGAAACCAGACAAATTAGAGGGATTATTGGAAAAAGAATCGAACTATCTCAATTCCTAAATACCCAAAAAAAAAATAAAAAAATTGAAAAAAAAAATGGGATCAGAAACCAACTCTCCAACACCGTCTCCAAGTGGGAAGAGAAGCAGAGATCCTGAAGATGAAGTTTACATCGATAATCTTCATTCTCATAAGCGTTATCTCAGTGAGGTCTCTCTCTTCTATTTTAATTATTTACTTTCAACAATTATAATTTGGGTATGAATGATTTTATATTGTGTATTTGCGTGTAATTGATCAAACGTGTCTGCTAGAATGTTTGTGTAGTAAATGCAAAACTACCTATGACCTATCTGTGTTGGATGGATAGATTCGGAATTCATGACAAAATCACGTGTCGATGTGTTATTATACTCATTACTCGACCATCCTTAAGGGGGTTGTTATCAATTTCCTAATTAATATATAGTAAAGAAAAGGTGAAGACTTTATTATGATGATGCTGGGGATTAGGGATTTTGATTTGTTTGCATACTTTCTGGTAGTGTAGAGCTCAGTAGTTGTTGTTCTTGTTGATTAGAGGGTTTGAAAATTGTGGGAATATTTTCAGATGATGGCATCAAGCTTAAATTGTTTGACTGTGGGTGACCCAATTCCTGAAAATCTGTTGGATTCTCCGGCGAGGTCTGAAAGCATGTTCTATTCAAGGTGAGGTGGTTTTTTGGGGTTTGATTTCATGCATTTCAGCATTAATGTTCAATAATCAAATGATTATTCTTGTTTCCCCATGTTAACTGCAACGTGCATTGAACCTTGTATTCCCGTGTTAGATATTCAATATTTTGACTTGAATATGGGCACTTGATGCTTCTGTTTACCTTAGTCTCACACCTTTACATAAATCCATGTTTAAATTGAGTAGCCAAAGTTGTTAACCTTTTGCAATATTAAATTGTGTGTACTTTGGGTGGATATTATCGTTTGTTACATGTGTTAATCTGTCCTGGCCTGATGATATATGTCAGTATGCAAGAATGCAAGGTGCTGACAGAGATTGCTCTGTTCCTGAAATAGTACGGATAATACGAAGTGTGTTTTAGTCGAGGAGAACTAGCATATCTGTTCTCTGAAACTTTTGGATCAATGGTGTAGATGTCCATCGGCCTCATGGGTAGATGATCTACCACACATCAACATCCCTATTCCCTAGGAGAGGTTTTTTATATGAAGTTTTGAGTTGGGTAAAATTTAGATATTTTTAATGGTGCAAATGAGGGACTAGTCCTGTATAAACTATAAGTAAAATGGAAATTAAACATGGCTAAGCCACCTCTTTAACGTCCTCATTAGTTATCCTACCGAGTGCTAGATAGGACCCTTGCAATTTGGTTCCTTTACACGAATTGCAATTTCACAGTGAATCTTAGGGTATCATACACATCTCTCATTATAAACCTTAATTACCAATTTGCGGAAGCAAAGTTTTCATTCAGGTCAAGTACCCTTGAGAGGGCCATGAGCTAGGCTTTAGAGAGGTGAAAGCTTTAAAGATTAGCAATGAAGGCTGAAGCAAAAGCAGCCAAGGTATTCCTTACAAGCCTTTGCCTTCAGCCAACAGTGGACTAACTTTCACTGCACTATTTAATTTTAGAGCCACCAAATCAGCTGGTGCCTGGAAGAACAACCCACCTTAAGAAGACTTCCTACCAGACCAGAACTCTTCTTCCATTAAAGTACTTTTCTCTCGAAAAACTTTTTTGGTTTCTTCTATACAGTATTACTAAAACAGCAAAGGGATTAATGAGTATATTCCTTTGCTTATTGCACACATAATATTTTGTTTAGATATTGAGATTTTCATTCATTCATGCTACAACAGTGCAAGAATAATCTGGATTTACAATACATGAGTGCATAATGTTATCTTGTCTTGTTAAATACATACGCTGGCAAGATTTAGCTAACTAATGCCGCGCTACACACCTCCTGCATACTAATGTTGATTAGTGTGTGCTTTTGGCCTTTCAAGCCTTGCAATGGAAGCATGAAAACCACTCTGCCTCTTTCTGTACATGACCAGAATAAACCACAGAAGATTTTCGTTCCAATTTCTGCTTATGTATAGAATTTTAATTCTAGAATCATTATGTCCTACAGTGAGGAATCTGAGGGTATCATACACTTGTTAAATTCACAAAAGGGTCTTTATACAAATTGCAATTTCCACAGTTTCTTTTTTCTTTTCAACTGGGAAATCAACATCTTATTTGCTGAAATAGTCATATGCCTAGAATGGGAGAGTTGACTTTAGGCACCTTCATGTAAATAGGTAGGATTTGTGGATGAGACATTTAAAAAGATATCTGTACATTCCAATTGTGTATGACCAGTTTTGCTTCTCCTTCTTATCGCAATAGAGAGGTATACAGGGCTAGTACTGATAATGCACGATTCCACCTCATTGGCATCAAGGATGGAAATGGAAACTACTATTGTTCAAACCTCAAAGTATGTTAAGCAGTAAATACTTGCCTTTATATGTGCAGCTTACGTATCACCTGGGGAGAACTATTAGGTAAAACCTAACATTTGATTTCCGCTCTATTAGAGTCACATCGTTGCCCTATCCAGCAAACTTAATCATCAACTCAGATTCCGATTGATTTTCCAACTATCATTTGTTTCTCTTTTTTGCAAAGTGTTTGGTCACTTGGTGTTTTGGAGATAATGTCATTCTGATTTATAACACTTTGATTCTATGTGTTATTATAATTTTCACCTAATATCGCTTTTCTAATCTGTCCAACCAAGAAAGAAGTAAGGAACAACCCTTGAATCCCTCATTTGTACGTATATATTATGAGTTTTGAATGCTTGATCTAATATTTGTTTACACTCATTGCAGAGATGAATTGTCCTCACAGTATTCACCCATGTCTGAAGACTTAGATGATGCACGATATTATGAAACTCCCATGAGTGCCTGCTCATCGCAATCTGAAAGCCGTCCTACTAGTCCTGTCTCCCCGTATAGATATAAACCAGTTGGTGCATTTTGCTCTAGTCCTCCTACCACCTCACAGCCTTCAAATGGGTGTAGTACCTTCTCAGGTTCTTCTCAACCTCGTCAGAGAGGTTCTGATACTGAAGGAAGATTCCCTTCTTCACCGAGTGATATATGCCACTCAGGGGACTTAAGGAAAGCTGCTCTTTTACGATCTGTGCAGATGAGAGCCCAGCCTTCATGCTCATCAACATTTGATCTAGGATTTACTGGAGCTCAAGAGGGAATGCAGAATGTTGAATCTGAAACTCGATCTTGCTCATTTTTGAAACCTTTGGATGATGAACGTGAGTACCATGATGAAGGATGTCCTGTCATACCTACTTCTGATCCTGAATTTGACGAAGGAAAGGATTCAATGGCATTGACTATGGTTGAAGGAGTCATATCTGTGGACTAGCTG
Source organism: Chenopodium quinoa (assembly GCF_001683475.1). Classification (NCBI taxonomy): domain Eukaryota; kingdom Viridiplantae; phylum Streptophyta; class Magnoliopsida; order Caryophyllales; family Amaranthaceae; genus Chenopodium; species Chenopodium quinoa. Next base: position 1,643,306 of record NW_018743212.1, on the reverse strand, counting down.
TCATATGAAATCAGTTTATTGATATTAGTGTTTGGTGTCTGACGCTTGTACGGCCCACACATGAAGGTTTTTTTTTTTTTTTTTTTTCGGGGTTGGGTGGGGGGGGGGGGTTGGGGTTGGTGAAGACATATGAAGATTGTTGGTGCAAAGTTATCTGCTGTGGGATTAATGATGAGAAAAGCTATTAGCTGACCGCATATTTGAGACTCGTAATGCTGGAACAAGTTGGTTACCCCACCCCTAGTTCCATTGTAACAACAGCCTAGTATCAATTTCGTTGAGGTTAGATCTGGAGACGTCCACGTGTACGCTTAATTCCTAGATATGTTGTATACTTGTAATTAGATAACTGATGGAGGCCTTATTGGATTAAATCAAAGGGAGCTGTAACGCTGCTCTTTGTTCAAGATGTCAGACTGGCAAGTTGAATAGTTGATGTTTGCTGCTGATATTAATCATCAATTTGACTGTTGGAAAAACCTGTAAGTCCAATCTCATTTTTTTCTTTTCTCCTTGCATGGTTGGGACCCTGTTCTCTATTCTGTTCTTCATCTATTTCATGCAAAAAATGGCTTGGAAACTTCAGTGCCTGAATGTATGTTGATTTTTTTTTTTTTTTTTTAATTTTTTCCTGCCATCATGCCAGTCTTTGAGATTATTGATCTTATGATGGTAGCTGAACATAAGACTAATTGGTGACTAGCTTTAGATATATCCAAGGCTGTAACCTGCTCATTTGAAAATTTATCTGAACACAATCTGGTTTAGGGAATTTAGTGCACTGGCATGATAATGATTCATGAGATGCTGGAGCAGGTTATGGGTTAGGGGTTGAAATAAATCTATGGATGTGCATAATGGCAGAAATTCCAGTTTAAAGGTTGTGATTTGATGGTTTGGGATGTATTACTTTCAACTTCACCGAGAAATGTTGAGGTTGTATGTCAAACATGGTCTTTCAGCAAATTTTTGTTCTGAAGTTCAGTTGATTTAGGGAATATATCTAAAACCAGCAGACCTGTAGTGAGCCAATAAGGGTTTCCCTTTCTAATTGAAGGAGTTTTTTTGGCTTTAATTAAAAACTGCCCGATGTTTGTTCAATCTTCTGGTAAGAGAAAAACTTTAGAACTTAATGGACCTGCTCTAGAATTGCAATACAAGTTTATGAAAAGTACCCTTTCTACCTGCTTTTCATTTTGATGAAAGTGCTCACTACCACCTTAAGCTACTATGCCGGAATTAGACCAGATTCTTTTGTGCGACATTTGTTCCTTTCCCTCACTAGGCTGTTAAATTTTGGTAAGATATTTCTCTATACCTTTTCTCTACAGTTGGAACTCTCACTCACTCACCCCTTTTTTCTCTCTACTTCTGCTCAATTTCTGTGCCCTTAAGGAATGTTGGATGGATTTGCAATGGTCCAAGACCATGCAAAAAGTTGACTTTTTATTAGATTATTTGGGCTATTAGCAATTTAGCAGTTTTCTATTCTGCAAAGATAACTTTCAGTTTTTGGCATCAATTTACAACTTTACATAGAGTTCATGTAATTGCAGTTTGCACTGGAACTAGACACACAAGACCTCCTGTGCTTTCTTCATTTAGCCAAAAGGAGGAATACTCTGCTCATCTCTGAAGAAATTACTTGGATCAATTCTTCTCTTTGCCTTGGCCAACCTCTCGAAATTGTTCTTGAAATATTTGGTACCCCAAACTCTAGCTTCCAGATAGCTTGTAGTTCCATTAATCCCATTAATGCCCAAATCAAGGTCCCTATAATTAAAATAGGCAGTTCTTGGAGACTTAGAAACATATGGACTCATAAATGTATGAAGCATTCTCACCCAGTGAATATGCTTACTAGCTTCCTCAGCCTCATTCACCTTCCACTTCACTATATACTGTATGTTATATAGGTTTCCTCCTCTATGAGGGAAAGCTACTTGGGTTTCCGGTATGCGGTTCATCATCCCACCAAGTGGTTCCATCACCATGTAAGCCTCATCTACCTGTAATTGTCTCTCCCATGCTTGTTGAAGGGCAGTTTCAGGTATGATTTGGCTTACAAAATCAGATTTCGCCTTGAAGTAGCTCTTATAAAGTTGATGATCTCTGTCTAGGAGAACTTCCCTTGATGTGCCGCTTGGGTGCCCAGCAAAGTATAGAATTGATTCAATCCAACTCAGTTCTTTGCATTCTTTTGCCTCCACTCCAAGCTCTGGGAAGATTAGCTTCATTACTGAGATTAGGCTGTTGTTGCAAGTGAAAGAATTTCAGATAATGTCAGATTTCACTATGGAAATAGCAAGAAACATGCATTTATCTGTATACTATTCTTTTTATTTGCCTTTTATTTATTTATTTATTTATTTATTTATTTTTTTTGTACAACAATTATCAAGAATTATTCTGTACTTGATAAACTTTGGAATTTTGTTCTGCACAGAAGCTATCTCACTCAGAGTTCTGTTTCACTTCAATTACTTGAGTTAATATTCGACACTTCTTAGGTACATACACTGGATACTTTATTAGGAGTTTAGATCAAAAGCATTCAAAAAATTTTAGAAAATGACATGCCTTATATTTGGCCACGAGTACGTGTTCAACATTAGTAGTCGAGTCAAGTGCCATAGTTTGGATGAATATATCTCTGTACTAGTCTAGGTTTAAGACTGTATACTGGACCTTGTTTAAATGGTGGGATTTTGTGAGAAGACTTACTGGCCTTTGTTTGACCACAAAGGTCAACCAGGAAAATGATGTATTGAATAGACACTTGGTTGGCTGCTGTGTGCACAAGTAAGCAGGTGTATGAAAAAAGCAGACTTGTATATGCATGTTATTACTGATACCTCTGAACATTCCCAAGAAACATAGAGTTGAAAGAAGTTTGAACAGTTTTCTTTACACCGTAACTTCCACCACCCACATTCTGAACTATGATCCTAATGAACAGATCATCTGGCAACTTGTCTGCAATCCGTTGCCATCGGTCAACGAGCTTATTAGCACCTTGCTCAAGAGTTTTATGGACTGTAAAGACTGTTACAGTAAGTGGAACTGGAACCAATTTAATCTTCCATGCAGTAATCACCCCAAAACTTGCCCCTCCACCACCTCTAATAGCCCAAAACAGTTCCTCTCCCATTGACTTCCGGTCTAAAACTCGCCCATTCACGTCAACCAAGCGAGCATCCACCACATGATCAGCCGCCAGACCATACTTCCTTGTCAGAGCCCCGAACCCACCCCCACTGATATGGCCTCCGACTCCGACTGTAGGGCACACACCTGCAGGGAAACCATAGGTACTACTTCTCTGTGCAATGTTGTAATAGAGCTCCCCTAGCGTTGCCCCGGACTGAACCCATACCGTCTGATCCTCCATGTTGATCCTGATCTCGCGAAGGTGGACAAGATCGATGAGGACAAAAGGAGCTCTGCTCAGGTAGGATAGGCCCTCGTAGTCGTGCCCTCCACTCCGAACTCTCACCTGAAAGCCATGCTCTCTGCTGCAGAGGACAGTAACTCCAATCTCAGGTTCCTGAGATGGGGTGACTATGTAGAGGGGTTTAAAGGCCAAGGTGGAGTTCAGCCACCTTGGGTTTTTCTGTGATTTTAATAATAGGGAGGGGTATAAAGCTGATTCTTTTGTATAAACATTAGTAGTAGAAAACTTAGATGCCATGCATTGAAGAAAATCTTTGGAGTTTATTGGTTTAGTAAATAGCAAGATCATAAGCAGGAAAACTGTTGTTCTCAATGATGATGCAAAAGCCTTAAGGTTATTCATCTGCAGTTTTTAGGTGCTGAGACTTACAGATTGTTAGTGTCTGAAACTAGGTGAATATTATTTGAGAGCTGTAAAGTTGGATTATTTGGATGATAGATATCTGAAGACTAACTGCCTGATCTATTTATTTGGATTCGAGCAGTAATGGTTAGGAAATTTATGTGAAAATCATGCCTCGTTTTGTATAATTAATTTTCTCAACTATACTAGTTTGATTTAACATATGTAGACATTATGTTAAGGTTTTGTATATGCTTGAGTACACACAAGTTCATTTGACGGCGTATGCGATAAAGTTATGATGTCATCAAAGTTGTATTTTATAATGTAATGCTGAAGCTGGGTAGTTTGAGCTACATTTTTTTTTCTGAACGTGCTGTTAGGCTGAATATCCGCCGTGACCTTCTCTTTCCAAACTTCGATCTGTCGCTCACCCCTCGGGGAGGGGGTGTAACTGAGTGAGTGATCTACCTGCAGCTTATGCCATGCACACTTGTTCCATGTGTTGAAATTGCTTCATGCAACTGCGCATATATGCGTATCTCGGTATCTGTCATAGGGAAGATCTTGAGCATTAATGTTATTTTCTCTGTTGATTAGTAATTGTTGGGCACAAAGTACTACAAGCTCTTAGGAAGAATCCAAAGGACATGTAAGCAATGGGAGTAATGTTGAGTTTGCTGATGAGGAATGTGTTGAGCTGGGGTTTGCACATATGTTATAATGTGTTGTATTTTGTGATTGTAACTAGAAAATTACCACTCTATTTTGGAAAATTTGCCAAATTAAATACAATTCGCAAGAGTATTCGTGCAGGTTACAACCTTTTAAATTTAATTTTGCAGAATACAACACAAAACACACCTAACATTTAAAACTACTATACAAAACTATCGACTCTGACCATTTTAATGAGTGAGTAACATTTGATCTATTCTGTTTTTGACAAAAATAAGTACGAATAATAAGTTTCTAAAATAAATGGAAGAGAATTAGTTCTCCAAAGAGTAAACAAAGACTTGTTACCCACGTCATCAAGTCACAACACTCTACACCTGTGGGTTCCGTGTTTGTCCCAATTGAACCATCGGTTTTAATACCACTTGTTGGGCCTGGGTAATCCACTTTGTTAGGCCACATGCACACCACAACTCCACATTAATTAATACTCCGTATGATATTATTCGTTTTTGCCTTGCCCGTACGGATTTGTTTTTAGACTCCTTTTAAAAGACCGGTCTTATACTAATGGAGTAGGTAGACAATTCTAAGTCATCACTTCCTTATTCTTTCCATGTCCTTGATTGTATACCCCAACAAAGAATGTTTAATCACTCTATTGTTATTTCATCTTATAGTTTGTGCATTGTTAGTAGTTTGCATTTATACCTTCATTATCTTAAATCATTCATTACTAAAAACAGAGCTTTATAGTCTGTTTGTCATTCTTGTATCGATCACGGTTTCCTAATTACCTGTCCTCTGAAGCTTACATTGGCTATTCTTATATGTTATCTTGGATCGAAATAGAAAGAGCCACTACAAGTATCATTCTAATGCATGTTGTAATTAAATTAGTGCAGAAATTTTGCACCTTGGCTGATTGTTCTGCTTGTAGTTCCTGCTGAAATGTGAGTGTTGTAAGAACCCAAAGTCTTAACTGAAACGTGAGTGCATGAATTGCCAAAACAAGTCTAGCTAAATGATGCCACAACAAAAGTTAAGATGGTACTTGTGGACACTAACTTTTCATACTTTTTGTAATTATACGAAACTAATAATACAGTTGTAAAAAAATATATACTATTAAAAAAAGAGTCAAATAGGACAAACGCTAAAGAACGAAGGGAATAGATATAAATGTAAGGTCATTAGGCGCCTAGGCAGATTGCAAATTCTTTTTTCTTTTTCTATAATTACATGCTTTTTAATTTTTTTCTACTTATGTGCTACGTGATTATAAAATTAGATATTTAAAATTTGCCCATGCATTTACGTGCATAGAGTGCTAGTTAAATGGATCAAGAGGCAAAAAAGACAGATCGAGCTCAAACAAAGAATTAAGTAAGATGTTCCATGACCTTTCATTGTTATGTAATGAATGTACATCCCAATTGTTCTTAGGAACTTTTGGGCATACTAATGGCATAAACAATTTTGTATCCACGAATGTGTTGAGCATTTTCACGAGCCACATGCCAATCTGTTGATTACGGCCGCCCTTATTTTCCTCTAGCTTAACTGCTCTCACCATCTTTACAACCTATCTTTGGGAATTTGATCCTTAGATCAAGATTTTGTGGTCCTTTACTCCCAAGTGGCTGCCCTAATTTATGCTCATGTAACTATAATAATCCAAACTAGGTAGCACATAGTAATTGTTTCCATCTTAAATATGCGAGCATTGCATGGACTTAGATCTAATCTATAGGGACTTAATGGCCAACTTGGCATGGTAAGTGACATGACTTGATTGGACACAATATGACATGACACGACAAAATAACTTGAATGTAACATGAAGTGAACACATGCACGAACTTGACATGAATAAATTGATGTACCAGTTCACATAATCACATTTTGATTTATGTTATATTGTTTTTTGTATATTCTAGTAATGTAAATCAATGTAATAACAAATTAAAACTGAATACAACTCATTCATCCAATTAAACTATTGACTTTGCGTCGTGGTTTTAAAGGTATGAGAAGGGGGATCAGATTTGGTGAGAGTCATTCTCCTATCTCGGGATATAAGGTGGAGGTATGTCCAACTCCGACTTTCATTGGTAAGGACACTGGCTAACTTGAGTCCTCTACAATGTCAATTTATACTAGACAAATGATTGGACCTTGATTAGATACCACCAACGACATATACATGACCAATCAAAGAATTTTATTATATGCCTTTTCTGATCATTCTAGTTTGGTTGGTATTTCGTAAAGATAAAGAATACACAGATAGAGTACATAATAGATTTATTTCTTTTCATCTATTAGCAAGCAAGCTAAATCATTTGGTTCAACCATGCATGGTAGTTAGAAATTAAATCATCAGCAGACCTTTTGATAACAAATTGACAAGATTTCTGTACTAATCATATATTATATATTGGTTTTACTTTGATTAAACCTACTTAAATTATAAATCTTTATGAACATTTCGGGGTACTCAATTAATCAACGTGTACCTCTTGAACATTTCTAAATGTACATGGTCTAATAATGATGCTGTCATAGTATTGACACCAATCTAACATTATTGCACATGAAAAGATTTAATTTGATTCAAGTTAATGTTCATACACACATTACAGCTGCTTAGGAGTTAAGAGCCGAAATTGTCATGGCGCACAGTTGTTACACGATAATAAATGGTATCATGGTAACGACATTAACGAATTGATGATAATAAATGGTATAATAAATGGTATCATGGTAACGACATTAACGAATTGATGATAATAAATGGTATCAATGTAATAAGTTTATATGTACTTTTTTTTCTCGTGCTTTTTAAAAAAGAGAGAAAGTGAAAGCAGAAAACAGACAAAATGTTCCCTTTCACTACATGTATCATTCAGTTTATTAATAGTACATTAACTAGACCACCAAAAAAAGAGGAGCAATATTGAGACACAAATGGAAAACTTGACATCTAAAACATAAAAAAAAAGACCATGATAACTCAACCACTACTACCCAAAAAATAAAGTAACAAATTTAATGAGACTACACTAGAAACATCGAACACTTAAATCTATCTAAACATTTGCATTACGATATTTTTACCCTTATGAGTAAGGTCTCCTAATATTTCGGGGCTTTTTTAAGAGAGAAGCCAAGCGAACATAGCTTGTTCTTTCTCAGCATCTAAATCAGAAGAAAGATCAGAAAAAACAGAAGGCTCTTGCAAATGATCATCATTTTCACATAACCAAGAAATGAACTGCTCCTTCTCATCCCACAGCTTGAAATCTTGGCCGATACAATCGACGGTCCCGATCTCCCAATCCCAATCAAATCCACCATGATGATCAAAGTTTGATGATGATGAAGCTGTTGATCTTGATCCTCCACCATTAGACCCTGTGGATGTACTCACGTTATTATTATTACTATTGTGTTGATTATGATTTTGATCTTCTGCAATTGGGCTCATTCCCATAGGTCCATTACTCTCACTAGGGCCCACACTATTCTCTTCATTTGTGGTTCCTAAAAGCCCATCAAGGCCCATTATTTCTTCAATACCCAACAACTCTGTTTCCTCTTCATTAAACATTAAATTCTCATTTTCCACCTCCTCCCTAATATTCTTCTTCTTCTTCTTCTTATTATTATTATTATTATTATTATTATTAGAAATTTTATTCTTGGGTATACTAAAGTTTTTATTTCCCATTAAATTGCTCATCTCTTGGGTGGGACCCACTGTTGCTAGAACATTAGTAACAGTGTTGTTGTTGTTGTTGTTGTTGTTGTTGTTGTTGATGAGGGCTATGTTGTTTCTATTCCTTTGCATAGCAGCCCTGCTTGTTCGGCCCCCACGGCGCTTAGGTGGCGCGCTCGCATTGCTCATGTTTATGATGATTTTGCCACCATTAGCATCTCCATTGGGCCTTCTAAATGTATGGATTTTCCTGCTCAAATGAGAGTTCCAATAATTTTTAATCTCATTGTCTGTTCTTCCTGGTAGTTGCCCAGCAATCATGGACCACCTGCATATATATTGTGTTAGCCATTTAAAAACAATGTAAATAATTCACATAATTATTAATCTAAAGGTCCTATTTGTGTACCAAGGTAATAATAGCTAGGGTCCGATCATATAGTTATTACCAAACGAATGAGACGGACATGTATGTTTGTAGTCGTATTTAGAGACTAACTAGCATATACGAGTAGGATCTTTTTTATGTCAAAAAATCATAATTATATCCGATTTAACTATTTATGTTGGAGGAATTTTAACTTATCTTCACTGAACTAAACTTTTGAAAGCGATAGTGGTAATCATGTGTTGACCTCGTGTACTCAAATCGATAGCCACGTCGTGTATGTCATGGTGTAGGGTTATTTTTCTCTCTTCATGCTGTTAGGGGTGGCCACATTACAAGTCATTCTCAACTAAAAAGCAAATATGTCCGGAAAACAAATCATTAAAGTAAATAGGCCCAAAGATTACCAACTTGCGTAGGAAAAAAAATGACAAATTATTAGATAGTCATCATTTTTTATTTAGTTCCTTTTCTTAAAAGTTTGATTTCTACCAACGATCTTGGAGTCTTTTACTTGTCAAATGGTATAAAATTATGCCTTACGATACAACTGAAACGTAAATAAGTCATAATTTCGTCATACATTTCCAATTTAACACCAAATTTAAAAATTAAGCATACCCTGTAATCACGAGTTATAACTTATGATTAGCAAAAACGCTAAATTATATAGATTATATTACTTAGACATGTAAAATGGATGATATTTTAAAGCTCAACCGCCTTATTCTCTTTATATGATTGTTTCTCATTGATTTGCTAGAACTCCCTAGAGTCCCCACGGTCCCATAATTTTAATTAAGTGAAATGGCTCTTTTTGAGTGAAATGACCCTCTTGGCCCATACTACTTTTCTCATAAACCATATGAATCTCTTCATTTTACTATAGGTAATCAACAAATTTCATATATTTGTAACATTGATCAGTTTAAACTTATTAATGATAATATATGTACTTCTTTATGTGTTTGTATGTACATTTATGCACAAGTATAATCATATATGCTTTTGCATGGAATTCACCTTTTTATTTACTAGAATCAATTATGAATAAATCATGCAACACAAGTCTACAAATTTTATTAAAGATAATCTCTTTTTAGAAAGCTTTAGAAAAAATACGTGTTTATTAAAGGGAGTAATATTTTATTATATGTATGGACGTTGATTTTTTTAAAACGTTAAAAGATACTTGAAAAGTGCGGGTTTGAAAAGACATTATAAAAAGTTTTATAAGTCGTTTTTATTTAAGATACGTTCAAAAAGTCTGATGTAACTCGCACGTTTTATATTTATAATAAAGCTACTCTGTAATATGTGATATTCAGTAATACTAAAAATACATCCTTGTGAATCGTGTCTATTAATTTAAATTAAAATCATGCATATTAGTCAAGTACAAATAATTTTTTTCCTTATTTAATTAATTTTACTGAATTTCATCCATGATAATCCGACTCACAAGTTTCTAGATTATCCATGCATTGTATAGTCCGCGTGTTTGTGTGAGTGGACAGACACCCAACAAGGTTCATTTTGTAAGAACAACCTTATAATTAATTTAGGAAAATGTTATACATAGCCCTAAGGGCTACATATAAGCATTTAATTTTCTCTTGAAAATTGTTTAAATTTAGAAAATCATGACAAAAACACACTAATTACACCGATTTGCGCGTGTTTTTGTCATGAATTCCTAACTTTATACATTTTCCAAGAGTAAATTCAATGCTTATATATAGCCCTAAGGGCTATGTATAGCATTACCCATTAATTTATGATGATATAGACTATGCAAGCATACCTAAATTATTTATTTATTTACTACACGTAAATATACCTCATGGCCTTAAATTACACAATGAAATATCATAAACTAAACTATATTATTTATTGGGTAAAATTGACTATACATCGCATATTTTCAGTGTATATATTAATAATTTTACACTACGTGCAAAGAAACAAGCCACACCTCACCGGCCCACTTTCACAGTCCAAAAAGACCGGGATGCTTTAAATGATACATCAACTAACAATATTAATTGTAAAGAGACTAAAGACAGTATCATAAGACATTAATAAATAGAAAGTGAATGTTTTTATGGTGACACCCTTTAAATTGCAAAATATATGAGAGTCACTAGTCACTACTAAAAGTACTAATACACTCGGTAAATTACAATGACCGATTAAATTGTAAATATACATATCACGGTGAATTAACTTTAACAGAATTGCAGACGTCTAATCTCTAAAAAAGTCGAGGTTATATTTCATTTAGGATAATTTTTTTAAAGTTGTGAACATTATTTGACCTTGTAACCAAGTAATATTACTGTACTTGTTTTAAAATTTCTTAAAAAAAAAATAAAAATAAAGTGTTGCAATGGAAAAAGAACTGACCTATTACCCATAGTAGAATGGAGTTTGATAATGATCTCTTCTTCATCGGGTGTGATATTTCCTCTCTTTAAATCGGATCTCAAATAATTTATCCATCTTAATCTACAACTCTTTCCGCACCTCAATAACCCTACATGCAATTTGAAACAGTGCAAAATTAGTTTTGGGATTTCCAAAAAAAGCCAAACCTTTAAAAAAGTAAATGATGCCAAATGTAAAATTCATTTATGTGATTCTGATCCTCATTATAAACATCAAGTAGGCTACTGAAACTTTTAGGACGGCATATGCTCACAGAAATACAGAATTATATAATTTTATTTTAATTATTTTTTTTACAAGAAGAATTATTTAATTAAAATTTTGTCTTTTAATAAAATTAAACAATTTTTTTATGGGTTCCACGAATTTAATTGTTTTTGGAAATAAAGATTGACAACCAAACTGAAGGTGATACATTTCATTTCATCAATCTAATGAAGTTTTTAGGACCAATTCCAGCAATATTTATTTGCACGCAATTTAATATCATCACAATAATTGTTTAACACTTACAAAGTTTTATCAAAATATATAAAAGCATTCCCTTATGTCATTTTCAATAGGTAATTACTGTTTTTGTCCTAGACAATTTATCTTTGTTTGCTTTTATCACATCAAAGTTGACTACCTTTAACCATATATCAATTTATAACCAATGACACAACCAAATTAGTAGAAATTAAATAAAGAAATTGGGGACCTAATTCTTTTTTTACTAAAATACTAATTAGTTAGCTCTAATAATTAACTAAATTTAATAAAAAAAAATATATATAAAAGTACATTATATACTTCTAAAATATATGAGTTCACATATTAATAATCTTTTTCTTCATAATAAAAAAAGACGTAGGAAATAAAATTAATAATTAAAATGAAGTAAAACCTGCATTTTTAGGCAATGATCTCCAAGACCCTTCTCCATTTTCTTGAATATATTTCAACAACTTATTATCTTCCTCCTCCGTCCACCTCCCACGCTTCAACCCGACTTTCTCACAACACGGCGCTCTTCCCATCTCCGTGTACGTTTGTCTCAAGCTAAGCAAGCTATCGAGCTCGGTCGATAATAAGAAGGATGGAGATCGACGACGAACCGAATAATATAATGTGACAATAACTAAGTATGTATGTAATAATAACCAAGCAAAAGAAGAAAGAAAGAAAAGAAGATCAAAGATTTAGGTGTTTTTAGAAAGGAAAGTTTGTTAGAGTACTTGTAATAATATTTGGTGTGTTTTTTTTTTTTTTTTCTTAAGAGTAGAGTGTGATATTGCATGGGAGTATAGTAGAAGTGTGCTATATAGTATAAGTTTATAGTTATATAAATATGTGTACCGCAAATTTTAATATAAAGTGTGATAGTATATAACTATATATATACTAGTATATTTTTTTATTTTTTTTTTATGCAAAGTATATAACTTATATAATGGTTCACGAAATATAAGAAAGTGAAAAAGTTTATGAAAAGTGGAAGTAAAAGTGGGGCCATATTAATGGATTAACGGTTGTGGATTGGGCCACGTCGACAAGGAAGTGAAATAAGGAGTCGTGGCATTTTGTGGGTCGAGACTCGAGAGCCTCGTGACGGGGCTTTCCATCCCCAACGTTGAAGTCTAGTTTCTTACTTTCTCTCTCTAAAAACTCTTGCTTTCTCTCTCTACAAATGCTACCTTCAATTTTTTATTTTTCATTTTTTTTTTTTGAAATTTTTTTTACTATCTAAGTTCTACACTTCTACTTGTAGTTAAGGACAATCATTGTTTGGACAAATTACTACTTTGATGGCTAGAGATTTGGGTTGTTAGTTATTAATGTAACAAATTACAAAAAAGTCACTCATTGGAACTAAAAATAAAGTTGGGTTTGTCTATGGAGTTCTTACCCTAAATTATGGGTTCGAATCTTACATCGTTATTGGGATGGAGATTATGCTATCAATTTTTGTTCAAGAAAAAAAAAAAAAAAATTATGCTATTGATTTCATTCTCTTCTCTCAACTCTTAATGGTCTATAAATATTGAGCTTTAAAAATTGTAAATTTTTCTAACTAATTAAAAATGGGAAGGTAGATAGAGTTGTCAATTGGATTATCGATTGAAAGACATTGATTAAATGAACATATAGGTGGAGCGAGATTTATTAATTTAATAAAAACTAATGAAACTCTTAATATATTTATTATTTAGGAATTAGGATAGATATATTTAGGACAGATATATGACAATTCGGATAAGAAAATACAAGTAAGGCCTTGCTTTTTTTTTTTTTTTTTTGGAATAAAAATTGATTCATAAATAAAAAATTATAAGACATATATAAAGAGATTTAAATATAATAAATATATGACAATTGAATAAAATAAAAGCTTCCTTTCAGCAAAGCTACGATCATTGTTGCAAATCTTACATTCTTCATACCCTCTTTTATATCGCTGTGATTTACAACTTTTTTTGACGAGGGGGTCTATCGATTTGTTGTAGTCGTGAAGAAAACTTTCGTCTGATTCATCTGATTGTAATCGATGGATTAACCTCTTTTTCGATCTCGCACATATCTTTACCCATGAAACAACTTGTACCATATTAAACTCAAAAAACAAAAACAAAAACAAAATTAGAACAAAGCCCACCATAGGGGCACTTTCTACACTCAAATCCACTGGGATACTTACTACCTTCAAAGAGTGTAGATTTATTGAATTCAATAACAAAAACATACATAAATTAAAGGGAAAGTGTAGGAAATAGCCAAATTTACGGAGAAATTTGACTACTTCCGGCCTATGAAACACTTTTTTCGAAGAACCTTAGAGAGAGGAAACTGGAGAGGAGACGACAAGAGTTTTAATTTTTTAGCGGCTTTCGAATTAGTCGCAGTAAGGCCTTGTTTAGTTTAACTTATTTTTACTTATTTAAAAAAAAATCAGATCAGATATATCGTTTTATGTGCGGTTTTTTATTGCTAAATATCTTTGATTTCGTACTGAAAAATTATGAAAATTACATATTAATAAAATACATATTATTACAAATCTAACAAGATCCTACGTGATATATTTTTTCTTTATAGAATATCGTACATGTTAGGTCAAAGTTTAGTCAAATCAGACAATCAGATTAGATCAGATCAAACCAGATCAGATCAGATCAAATAAGCAAAAATAAGGTGAACTAAACAAGCTCTAATATAGCTTTAATATTATGATTTTCGATCAATAAACTACACACAAGAGGTTGTTATATACATCCGGTTGTACCGTACACCCATAAGTACTAGTTCTCATCATTTGGATAATTGTTTTTCATTTTATCATCAAATGAAAAGCAAATATACGATACACCCGGGTGTATATAACAAATCCTAACTACACACAAAACTTATAATGCGTAAATTAAATTATAACTCTTCGTTAAGTATTATCACTAGCTACATAAGTTGTGTTCTTTTCACTAATTTTTTTACCGGAGTATATTTGACCTTTTATGGTTTGAACTATTTTTCATGAAACAATTTCATTTTCATAGAATTAGCATGTTTTCATGGAATAAACATTTTTTTAAAGTAACATATTTACACTAATATAAACATGACTAATCTAAACTTATTTGATCTACTTATATATTAATATAATAAATATTTATCTTAACGTATTCAAACTTAATTGACATATTTTTCTAAAAACTTATCTAAACACCACTTATGTTTCCTAAATCTAATTTGTGAACTCATTTTAATAAGATAGAACAAATCTTTATACTAGATATAGTCATATAGAGGCCTAGGAATATGTTTTATAATCTATTACTCTCTCTCACACGAGAGTCCATTGGGCTTGAAGTGTAGATGTAGCATAGGCTCCATCATACCCAGCGATTAATATTCCACTTTGAAAGGATGGGTGGATGAGATTCGAAGCCGTGACCTTTGTGTTACGCTAGCTTCGATACCATGTTAGAGCACCAACTCAAGGTTAAACTGATGGTTGAGACTCAGGAATATGTTTTATAATTTATCATTATCAATAATATAATCTTAAGATGATCTTTTCGACTTTGTACAATATCGATACTCTATTCTTAATAATGTCATTAAATATCAACAAATATTGATTGGTGAAGTGTCTGAATATTTACAATTTAATGACAGGTTAATAATTACAATAATTGAATCTTAATTAAAAAAAAATATGTGCCATAAAAGTAGCCGCCACATGTACTTTGTACGTAGCTAACTTAGAATGCATGTCATTAACAATATATCACTTAGGAAAAAGTTGTTAGCCTTCATAAACTAGCTTATTATTGGTTCATGAATGGTTTTAATTACCATCTCCTTAATATCAAATAATTGTTAATTAAGTGCTATATTTATATCCAATTCATTCCATCAAAGTTAATACATTGTACAATGAATCAATCATGTCCTAGGACAACTATAACTTATGTATTTTTAATATGATCGTACTTACTAAGCTTGAGACGGAGAAAAAGAAATTATTTAGTACGTACGTACTCTAATACTTTTACGCAATGTGAAGAGCTTACTAAGCTTTGAGTATATTTTTATCGTACATATAGTGGTACATATCATTATTTTATTTATGAGTAGAGGTGTAAATGATAAGTGACACCCCCATTAATATTTTAGGCTCAACTTCAGCTAAAGATCATCTACGCGTATTTTATATGCTAGTAATTGGTCGATTTTACCATTTATATATTCTTACTAAGCTTAGTAGTGGCAGTAAAAATAAGATAAAAACGGTCCAATATATGTACCGATATTAGGTCTACACTTGATTTCGTGGTACCAATTTATTGGCAGATAATTAAGAAACATAAAGAAAAAAAAAATGGTTATTAAATAACCATGCAATACCATTGAAAATTAAAGGTGTTTCCAAATATAGGGAAAAATAACTAATGGTAATAAATATTGCAGGCTAAATTTTAAATGGCTTAGGTTGTTTTAGGAAAACTATAAATTGAGCATTTCCTTCATTTGTATGTAATAATTCAAGAAAAAATCTGAGAGAAGAAAAATAATTCAGAGAAAAGAGTGGTTGTGTTTTTTGCACTTTGGTATAAATAGACATTTTGTTTATGTAATTTATTTCTCCCTCAAATTTGATTAAATAGAAAATTTGCATTATTTTCTTAACAATTGGTATCAAGAGCTTGGTTGACAATTAGTCCACATTACGATAAAAATAAAAACGATCCTAAAAGAAAAAGTCAAATTTGAGTGGGAGAAATGGCTGCAGACAAAGGAGAAGTTAAACTTGAAAAATTCGATGGTAAAGATTTCGGATTTTGGAAAATGCAGATTGAAGATTATTTATACCAGAAAAAACTCTATCAACCTCTGGAAGAGAAAAAGCCAGATGGCATGCAAGAAGCAGAATGGAAGCTTTTAAATAGACAAGCACTCGGAGTTATTCGATTGACGTTATCACGCAATGTGGCGTTTAACATTGCAAAGGAAACCACAACGGCAGGTCTCATGAAAGCTCTCTCTAATATGTATGAGAAGCCATCAGCCTCCAATAAAGTTCATTTGATGAGGCGGTTGTTTAGTTTGAGGATGTCGGAAGGTGGATCGGTAGCTCAACACCTTAATGAACTCAATTCTGTCACAACCCAATTGAGTTCTGTTGAAATCAAATTTGATGATGAAGTATTAGCGTTAATACTTTTATCTTCCCTGCCAGATAGTTGGAACGCTACAGTCACAGCTGTGAGTAGCTCATCGGGAAATAACAAGTTGAAGTTTGATGACGTTCGTGATCTGGTTCTTAGTGAGGAGATTCGACGAAGAGAATCAGGTGAATCTTCATCCTCTTCAGTATTGCATACAGAGTCAAGAGGAAGAAATTTAATCAGAAGGAATGAACGCGGAAGATCAAACTATCGAGGACAATCCAGAGATAGGAGGTCAAAATCCAGGAATCCAAATAATTTCCAAAACTCAAAGACTATGGAGTGTTGGAATTGTGGAAAGATTGGGCACTATAAAAATCAGTGCAAGGGAACACCAAAAGGCAAAGAAGTGAAGGCAGAGGCAAATGTCACTTCTACCGGAGAAGGTGATGATGCGTTGATATGCTCATTGGAGAGCAAAGAAGAGTCTTGGGTATTAGACTCTGGAGCATCGTTCCATGCTACTTCTAATAAAAACTTTTTTGAGAAGTATGTCCATAGAAACCTTGGACAGGTATACCTTGGTGATGACCAACCTTGTGATATTGTTGGTCAAGGTAATGTCAAAATTAAGTTAAATGGGTCAGCTTGGGAGCTGAAGGATGTCAAACATGTTCCCGACCTAAGAAAGAACTTGATCTCAGTTGGGCAGTTGGCTCGTGAAGGTTACACTATAATCTTTCAAGGTGACAATTGGAAGATTTCAAAGGGAGCAATGATAGTTGCTCATGGTAAAAAGAATGGTACTCTCTATTTGACAGCTGGAGCGTGTTATTCGATTGCAGTTGCAACAGAGAATGAAAATTCCAAGTTATGGCACCAAAGACTTGGTCACATGAGTGAGAAAGGAATGAAGATCATGCATTCAATTGGAAAACTCCCTAGTCCAAAATCTGTGAATTTAGACATGTGTGAAGAATGCATACTTGGAAAGCAGAAGAGGGTAAGCTTTCAGACATATGGAAGAACTCCAATGAAAGAAAAATTGGAGCTTGTTCATTCTGATGTGTGGGGACCAACAACCACCTAGTCTATAGGTGGAAAACAGTACTTTGTGACTTTTATTGATGATCACTCTAGGAAAGTATGGGTTTACTTTCTAAAATACAAGTCCGAAGTGTGTGAAGTTTTTCAGGATATGGAAAGCTAGGGTTGAAAATGAAACAGGTCTGAAGATCAAAAGATTCAGGTCCGACAATGGCGGAGAATATGAGGACACCAAATTCAAGAAGTTTTGCTACGAGCATGGTATTAAGATGGAAAGAACTGTGCCAGGTACGCCTCAGTATAATGGCATAGCTGAGCGGATGAACCGAACATTGACAGAAAGAGCCAGAAGCATTCGTATACAGTCAGGTCTACCAAAACAATTCTGGGCAGAAGCAGTCAATACAGCAGCTTACTTGATCAATCGAGGACCATCAACCCCATTGGAGTACAAATTACCAGAGGAGGTATGGAGCGGCAAAGAGATCAAATTGTCGCACTTAAAGGTATTTGGTTGTGTAGCTTATGTGCACATTAGTGATCAAGGCAGAAATAAGCTTGATCCTAAATCAAAAGTTTGCACTTTTATCGGTTATGGCGAAGATGAGTTCGGATACCGCATTTGGGATGATGAAAGCAAAAAGGTTATTCGTTCAAGAGATGTAATTTTCAATGAGAGAGTCATGTACAAAGATAGGCATAAAATTGAGAGTTATGAAACAAATCAAAAAGAATCTACATTCATTGATGAAGATTATGTCCCACACAGTACGATGCAAGAGTACACTATCATAAGTACTCCGCAACAAGAAGAACATATTGTACAGGGCAATACATCGCAATCAAATGACATACAACAGCCTTCTTGTCCAACTCCTACACTAAGAAGGAGTACTCGACCACATGTGCCTAATAGAAAACATATGAATTATTTGTTATTAACTGATGATGGGGAACCAGAAGATTATTATGAAGCATCCCAGACCAGAGATGCTAGCAAGTGGGGGCTTGCAATGAAAGATGAAATGCAATCCCTAATTTCAAACCAGACATGGGAACTAACTGAGTTACCCATAGGTAAGAAGGCCCTTCATAACAAATGGATATATCGAGCAAAAAAGGAGCACGATGATTCCAAGAGGTATAAGGCTCGACTAGTTGTCAAAGGTTTTCAACAGAAAGAAGGAGTTGATTATAATGAGATATTCGCTCCTGTTGTGAAACTCAATACCATTAGAACAGTGTTGAGTATTGTTGCAATTGAAGATCTTTATTTCGAGCAGTTAGATGTGAAGACTGCATTTCTTCATGGAGATCTTGATGAAGAAATATACATGCACCAGCCAGAAGGTTTTATAAAAAGTGGGAAAGAGCAAATGGTATGCAAACTTAAGAAAAGTTTATACGGGCTAAAACAAGCCCCAAGACAATGGTACAAAAAGTTTGATAACTTCACGCACAAGGAAGATTTCCAGAAGTGCAACGCTGACCACTGTTGCTACTTCAAGAGATATCAATCCAGTTATATCATCCTATTACTTTATGTTGATGATATGTTAATAGCAGGTTCTGATATGAATGATATTATAAAGTTGAAGCATCAATTGTCAAAGGAATTTGACATGAAGGACTTGGGTCCAGCAAAGAAGATTTTAGGAATGCAAATCACAAGAGATAAGCAGAGAGGCACTTTGCAGTTATCACAATCAGAGTACATCAAACGTGTTCTTCAGAGATTTAATATGGGTGATGCTAAGCCTATTAGTACACCGTTGGCGAGTCATTTTCGTCTATCAAAGGATCAGTCCCCTCAGACAGATGAAGATAAAGAATATATGGCCAAGGTTCCTTATGCCTCGGCTATTGGAAGTTTGATGTATGCAATGGTTTGTACAAGACCAGATATTGGACATGCAGTGGGAGTTGTAAGCAGGTTTATGTCCAATCCAGGAAAAGTCTATTGGGAAGCTGTTAAATGGATTTTGAGGTATTTACGAGGTACAATTAATAAGTGTTTGTACTTTGGTAAAGGTGAATTGAAAATACAAGGTTACGTTGATGCAGAATTTGGCGGTGAAGTCGATAATAGAAAGAGCACAACGGGTTATGTATTTACAGTTGGAAATACAGCCGTAAGTTGGATGTCCCAACTACAAAAGATTGTTGCTTTATCCACTACAGAAGCTGAGTATGTGGCAGTGACCGAAGCTAGTATAGAGATGATATGGCTTCAAGGTTTGTTAGATGAGCTGGGGTTCAAACAAGTGAATAATATTTTGTATAGCGATAGTCAGAGTGCTATACATTTAGCAAAGAATTCGGCGTTTCACTCAAGAACAAAGCACATCGGTATTCGTTATCACTTTATCAGGTCTCTTCTAGAAGATGAAGTGTTAACTCTTAAAAAGATTCTTGGCAGTAAGAATCCAGCAGACATGTTAACGAAAACAGTGACGATTGACAAGTTGAAATTGTGCTCAACATCAATTGGTCTTAAAATGACAGAAGACTAGTTGAGGTTCTACTCTTTGGTGTGAAGACAGATTAAAATCAGTCTTCAAGTGGGAGATTGTTGGCAGATAATTAAGAAACATAAAGAAAAAAAATAAATGGTTATTAAATAACCATGCATTACCATTGAAAATTAAAGGTGTTTCCAAATATAGGGAAAAATAACTAATGGTAATAAATATTGCAGGCTTAATTTTAAATGGCTTAGGTTGTTTTAGGAAAACTATAAATTGAGCATTTCCTTCATTTGTATGTAATAATTTCAAGAGAAAATCTGAGAAAAGAAAAATAACTCAGAGAAAAGAGGGGTTGTGTTTTTTGCACTTTGGTATAAATAGACATTTTGTTTATGTAATTTATTTCTCCCTCAAATTTGATTAAATAGAAAATTTGCATTATTTTCTTAACACAATTTAGGTCTATTTTTTACAAATAGAGGAAACAAAATTCAATGTAATTATTATATATGGTCATTTACTCATTTGTGAGAGTGTAGAAGTATAACTACTATTATTGTCCTACTAGTGTAACTATGAGGAACTATACTCAACAACCTTCTCTGGCAACACCTCTTCGTCTTTGTTCTTTTAGGTCCACTCTCTTTATTTCTTCACAACTAAATATCTCCACAAACTTCGATCTTTATTCTTGTATTGTTTAATATCTTATATTATAATATTATTTTATATGTGCGTATGAAGGATCTCCCATTTACAGAAACTTATTGAGAATATTCCATGCTAGATTGCTAGAATATATCTAGGTTTTATTGACAAAAATTATAGAATAAGATTTAAATAAAGAGTATATTTTTAAATGGTATTTTATTTTGATTTGATAGGTTCTAGTTAGTACAGGTATTTGGATTTAAGGACTATATGTAAAATGTATCCAGTCGGCCGGCAACCCAATTTCTTTAATTTAAATGTATCACGAGATATATAATATTATGTTTTTCTTATTCATGGCCAGTATCCTTAGATAATATATACTGACCTACATTTTATCGACAAAAAGCCAGGAATTAGTATATCCATTATTACAAAAATTCATGTGATTTTATGTGAAATAATAAGCTCTACTATTTCATCAAATTATTCATGATAAGTTGATAACCATTTATATATAAAAATCATACTCCCTCCGTATTTAAATAAATACGAAATAACAAATTGGTTGTTGGTGCAGTGGTGATTGAGACTGCACTTGGTAGGAAGGACTCGTATTCGATCCCATGCAACAACAATTGGAAGGGGATTGAAACCTAACCACCCAAAACTGATCCCCGAATCCGAATTAGCCCAAAGGGTGAAGCGGGTGGAACACCAAAAAAAAAAAAAAAAAAAGTAAAACATTTTGACTTTTACAAAGTTTTTGAAAAAGTTAGTTGAATTTATTAAAATAATAAATAGTGGGGTATCAGTTTGAGAAAAGAAAAGAAATTAAGGGATTTTGTGGGGACCATTGGTCTGTAGTATATTATTAAAAAAAATAGAGAAAAGTTACTTAAAAAAAACGGCTATTTCACCAAATGCCACTGACAAATTACGAAATTCATCAAATGCCATCGAACTTTTCAGAATTCACCAAATGCCATTGACAACTAGTATATTAACACAACGTGCCATTAATGATGCCAGGACGTTAGTTGGCCGTTATTGCGAAAATACTATTTTACCCTTTCTTTGTGTTTAATGCCGCCATTAAGAAGTTGACTGTCTGACTTCTCTTTTTTCAATTATTCAATTGTTGTTGGACCTTGTTCTTCCATAACTTCTCCCCTGTTCTTCGAAAGTTCACCAAAACTGAAACCTTGAAATCTCTAGCAACGAAGAAGCAAAGTTGGAGCATTGAACGACGGAACTCTGCAACAAGTTCGAACCTTTTGGTGTTCTTCATTCTGGGAGAACCTAGAAGTGCGAGGAAGTAGTGCCAGAACTTGAAGGAAGTTTGAAGTGCAAAATTCAGTTTGAAGGGTTGGAGATAGCACGCAAGGTAATAATCTATCCATCGATACTCTATTTCGCTTTTCGATTCTGATATTTTTTACGAAAATTGTGTTAGGGTTAGGGTTTTGCAAGATGATCAGTGCAATTTGTGTATTTGAATTGGCCTTTGTGAAATATTGAAAAAATGCATGTTAAAAACTGGAATTGTGGGTATGAATCTGTCAATGTGTGTTTAGGGGTAACCCGGTTTGTGTTTATCGTAGTAATTGTGTGCTTGAGAGTTAAATTTGCGAGTTGATCAGTATATTTGAGTGCATATGTGTTTGTTGATATGAATGATGTGTGTTGAAGTGCATTGTAGTAATAAGTAATTTGTTGTTCTTAGGATGAGTTCAGTGTGGCTTGATGTTCATTACAAAGACCAGGGGTTTGATGTGAGGATTGAGGATACTGACAGAACAAGTCTAATGGACTTGTTTGAGTACATGTTTGAGGATTCAGAAAGGCAAAATGTGATCCTTCCCAAATACTTTAGTTTGTATGTAATGCCTCCTAGGACTAATAGGAAGTTATAGTTAACTGGGGATACTCAAATGCTGCAAATGTGGGATTGGTATGTAGGTAGGGAACAATACAAGTGTTCTTAGAGGAGAAGAGTGGACCTAGTGTGGTGTTTAAGGATGCTGTAGCTAGTTGGGAAAAAAGGCTTAAGGCAAAGGCTGAGAAGGAGAGAATAGAACTGGAAAAGGCCAAGAGGGTGGTTGAAGAGCAGGAAGCTGAGAGGGAGCTTATGGAACAGCAACAGTATCAAGTTGCAGTTGAGGTTCCTGTTGTAAATGCAGAGGAGATAAATGATGTTGAATATGTTAGAGTTTTTGCCACCCCAGAAGCTGATGTGGTATTTCCTGGGGCATCACAACCTCAACCTGAACAAAGTACACAACCACCAACTCCACCAAAAAACTCTCAACCAACCTCTCCTTTTAACCAGCCCAAGAAGCCATCAGCTAGGAAAAAAAGCACTCCTAGGAAAAAGAAAACCACTCCCAAAAAAAGATCCCAACCCCCTCCTCAACCACAACCCTCCCCAGTCCCTGAACCACAACCCTCCCCACCAGTCCCTGAACCACAACCCTCCCCACCAGTCCCTGAATCACAACCCTCCCCACCAGTCCCTGAACCACAACCCTCCCCTGATCCTTCCCATGTACCTGTCAGTGAAGAAACAGAAGTCCCACCTCCACCTCCACCATCTGCTCCAGCAAAAAAGGGGAGATCAAGACCTGAGGGATTTAGGTCAAAAAAGACTGCTTCTAGCAAGGGGTAAGGGGGTTGGTGTCAGTCTGAGGAGATTAGCAAGGAACATGGCTACAAATGTTCCTGTCAGTGAAGAAAACTCTGAAGAAAACTCTGATGAGTTTGGAAGTGACAGTGAGGATGATGATTATATACTTTCTAGCAGTGAGGAAGATGATGATGAGGCAGATCTCTGTGATTTCATAGAGGATGAAAGAGACACAGATGACCTTCATGATGATGTTCCAGAGAAGCAGTTTCAGGATTTTTTGGATGGCAGTTCAGCAATGGATAAAACATATAAAAATGGCAAAATTTGGACCAATCAGGAGTTTGGATCCATCACTTTAGAGCCATGGCTCATATTTGCAGACAGGCAGTCACTTTTGGATGTGTTTAAGGACTACTGTGTCCAAGAAGGGTTTGGGGTTTATTTAGAAAAGAGTGACCCAACAAGATTGATAGCAAGGTGTGCTATTGACACATGCAACTGGAGGATTTATGCCTCCACTATGAAAGACAAGATCAGCTGGGCAATCAAGTCTCTAACAGGAGAGCATAGTAGTTGTGGGAGATTGGAAATAAATCCAATTGTGAGTTCTCAGTGGATGTGTAGGCATCTTCAGTCAGACATTCATGCCAATCCTGACATACCAGTTGATGCATTACAGAAACTTTGTATGGAAAGGTTTAGGCTACAAGTGAAGAAAAGGCTGTTGTACAAGGTGAGGGAAATGTCCAAGGAGATTATCCATGGTGGTTATGGGGAGGCCTACTCAGTGTTGCCTAGGTATGCTGAAATGGTGAAGGAGACCAACCCAGGTAGTTATGCCCTGGTCACATGGGGTGAGGCCACTGCAACTGAGCCCCCAAGGTTCAAGGGCTGTTTCTTTTCTTTTGCTGCCCAACTAAGGGGATTCTTGAGAGGATGCAGGCCATTCATTGGCATTGATGGAGCCCACCTGAGTGGACATTTCAAGGGCATTCTGCTAACTGCTGTTGGGATTGATGGGAATAATGAGATTTTTCTCATTGCATATGGAGTGGTGGGTTCTGAGAGTATTGACAGTTGGGGCTATTTTCTTAGGAATTTGAGGTGCTTGTTTGAGAAAGAAGGTTGTAGGAGAGATGATTGGACCTTCATCTCTGACAGAATAAAGGTAATCCACCCTCATATTCTTGTTCTTACATGTCACTCTTAGTTTAGTTTCTCATGTTTAACAATTACTCATTACACTGTTTTGTATGCAGGGGGTTGACACAACAATTAATGAGACATTCCCTAGAGCAACAAGAAGAGTGTGTTGCCAGCACCTATACATGAACTGCAAGGCTAAAGGATTTAGTGGTTCAGCATTTCACAAGCTGTTCTGGATAGCAGCTGATGCATACAACGAGTATGTGTTCAACAAGGCAATGCAAAAGATAAAAGAATACAACCCTAAGGCTGTTGAGTACTTAGAGAGTTGCACCCTGGGGTCTGGTCAAGGCATAAGTTTGATCCTTCCCTCTGTTGTGACCATAACACAACAAATTTTGTGGAGTCTTTCAACTCATGCACCAAGCCATACAGAGATTTACCAGTTCTGAAAATACTTGAAGGTACGACTATTTTTGCATACTGTTTTGAACCATAACACTACTATGTTTGCATACTGTTTTGAAGCTGAACACACAAAAATATATTGTAATCCATGTTGTTAACACCTTTTTTTTTGCATACTGTTTTGAAGCTATAAGGCAATGGGTGATGAAGAGGATTGGCTCAAGGTTTGACAAATCACTAACCATGGGGGATATGGACCTGACTGAGTATGCAGACAAGATTCTACAAACAAGATCAGATGAGTCAAGGTTATGCTTTGCTATTCCCTGTGGTGGGGATGAATTTGAGGTCAGAGACCAACATGTCCATTTTCCCATCAAGCTGAGCACTGGCATATGTGGTTGTGGGAAATGGCAGCATTCTGGACTTCCATGCAAACATGTGCTGAGGGTCATATACCACCAGAGGCTGCAACCAGCAGACTTTGTAGCCCCCTGTTTCAAAGGGAAGGCATACAAGCTCACTTATGCAGAGCATTTGCACCCTATGCCTGACCCATCACAATGGCCATCAGGGAACCTACCTGACATATTGCCCCCTTTGGTGAAAAGAGCTGCAGGGAGACCAAAGAAGCAAAGACAAAGAGGGCCAAATGAATCTAGGAGAGGGAAGAGGCATGCAACAGTAAAGTGCAGCTTATGCAGTGAGTTGGGACACAACAAGGTCACTTGTTCATGAAGGAAGAAAAGGGCTGCAACTGAAGCAAGCACATCAGCCACCACCTCTCAAGCCAACAACAGAAAAAAGAAAGCAGCATGAATGCAAAGTTTCTCCTGTTTTTAGTGCACACCCAGTTTCTCCATGTAATTTTTGAAGATTGACAGTGTTGTGTGTGCTATTTTGTGTAGTATCTTTTGACTATAAACTTGTAATTAAACAGGAAGCATCTTTTGGGTACATGATTTGAACAGGAACCAATTTTTTGGGCACAAAATATAACTTCAGTTTTTATTAAATTTCAATCCAATTACACAATAGTTTACTTCAATATTACAAACATCACTACTACACAAATCAGTACCCCTAATTTAATTATACAATCCACGACTTTCTGTTGTTGCTTGATTTTCTTCTTCAACAGTTTCAATTCTTCATGTACATTGCTTTGGCCTGACCCATCCCTTGCATAACAGCTTCCCCTGCTTTGACTTCCCATGCTTTGACCTTCTTCATGCATCACAACCTTGCACCATTTGAAGCACACTTATAATAAAGCCTTTGGGGATTTGATGTTGATTCTGAGCTTCTAATTGCATATTTTCTACCACAATTGCACAATTTATTTGGAACCCTCACATACGCATACTCATGTTATGAAGAGGATGTGTTTGACATGAATCTCATGATTTTGCAAAAATCATTTCCTACAACAGTTGTAGTCTACTGTATATATAACAAATGCGGTGCAACGACTATTATGTCCAAAAAAAATTTAAAAAAACTCAAACTAACTAGCCGTTACACTTCATATGAACAGAGGTTTTTCTGGGAAACAAAACATAAAAGTAATGGCATTTGGTGAAATATATAAACTTCTCAATGGCATTTCATGAATTAAGAATTTCATTAACGGCCAACTAACGTCCTGGCATCATTAATGGCACGTTGTGTTAATATACTAGTTGTCAATGGCATTTGGTGAATTCTGAAAAGTTCGATGGCATTTGATGAATTTCGTAATTTTTCAGTGACATTTGGTGAAATAGCCGTAAAAAAAAATATTTCATTTATTTAATCACAACCATAAAAGGTTAATGTTTCTTCTATTTAAACACAGAGGACGTAATATACAAAAGTTTCTACAGTAACTGACTTGGAAAACGAGCATGAGAAATGTTTTTTTTTTCTTTCTTTTATGACAAGCAAGAGAAATGATATGCATATACAGTATTGCATACTTGTATATGACCATCCCTTAATTCGAATACTCTTGTTCAATTCTCATCTTTCTTTAAGAGCTTTGGATGGGGTCCACTTAATTAATCCTAATGTATAAATCAAAAACCTTTGGGCGGATATATAAAAAAATTGATAAACCAATTAGACGGGCCTAAATATTGTCAGATCAACATTTTTATAAGTTGGTAAAACGATCATGACAGATTAACAACTTTATAATTAAAGGGGCCAATAGGATAGTTTGATGAAGCTATTTATGTTGTATTTTAGTTAGTTGGAAAACCCAAATTTAATTTTTTGCTTCCAATTTAGCCAAAATTCATGTCTTCAACAATTCATGTTTAATACTTTGTCTAATTAACAATGTCTCAATCAAGCTTTATTTAGACATTTTAATTTGAGAGGCTTGGTTCTTAAAAATTTTTGTCCTTTACTTTAGTGGCTCAATTAAAGGCTTTTTTCCCAAAGAATAAAGTGCTATATGAGGTACTCGTTGTGGTATATACAAAGTTCCTCTAGCTTTTTTCATATTATTATGGTGTCCTTTTTGTAATAAGGGTTTGAATAGAAAGCTAACAAAAATCAATATATTTAACCACATACTCCTTTAAATCGGAAGATGTTGTATGAGAATCTTTTTTTTCAAAGTTATTTCATGTTTGTTCATACTCCTTAATGTACATACTACGGGACCATTTAGGAGGAGGCATAGAAAGAAAGAACCACCTTTCCCAATTTCCAAAATAGTGAATAATCATGATCAAATTGTCTAAAAGTGAAAAAACTTGAGATCTTCCTCCATAACATTGTATTCCTTTATTTCTTATCCAAACATGTTTCACTGCACAATTGAAAAAGGGAGCCCTAGGGATCTTCTATCATATTGTATGTCTCGCTCTACTTTTTATCTAAACATGTTTTCCTCGTTTATTCGTTTACAATGTTGAAAAGTTACCTTGCAATTAACTACTCATCAATATGACTATATTCTAATTATAAACAATAGTGATCATACACCAATAATGTGTTTTTGTTTCGTTTTTTTAGATTTGCTAACTTGTGTCTATGGGCATATGGTAATTAAGAAATAAAAGGTAACTCTTATAAGATTATTGTTTGGACAAATATACGGAAAAATGAGAATTTTTTCGTGATTAATTAAAATAAATTGATAATTATTCCTGGCCTGTGAGATTCATCACTTCGCTAGCTATTTAATTTACTCCTTGTTTTACTGGTTTTTTAAAAATTTTGGTAGCGAATTGAAGCTGCCAAAATATATATATGTTTGTTACTTGCTCTATCTGTAACATGTGTCCATGGGCATGCGTTGGATAAACCGTTATTATCTTATATAGTTATATTATTATTATTATTATTATTATTATTATTATTATTATTATTATTATTATATCTCAAAAAGAGACAAAGTCATACAACCTACAATAAATTAGTGGGAAGCCGAGATACAATCTGGGCCCCCACTCCTCTAGCTATAGCAAAGCCTACCTAGTGAAGATATGAGCTGCAGCACGAGCCCCAATGTCTTGCTATTATTATTATTATTATTATTATTATTATTATTATTATTATTATTATTATTATTATTATTATTATTATTATTATTATTATTATCATCATCAAACCTACAAAGTCAATCAATTTACAAGAAATTAGTGGGGAGCCGAGATACAATCTGGGTCCTCACCCCTCTAACTATAGCGAACCTGATTCTGCTGAAGATGTGAACAGCTGCACGAGCACCAATATCCTAAGTCCTAACAAACGTCTAAACCCGCTTCAGCAACGCAACAACATCCTTATCTAATTCCCCCAAAGAAGAAAAGGAGAAAGGAAGAAAATCATAGCCAATTGTCCTGCAACGAGCCGCATACTTGTCCTGCTTCCACTGAGCCGCAGTCGACACAACACGACTAAGAACAAAGTCAAACAACCCAGATTGTGTTAAAGGAGAAAACCCCGTCAAGTCAACACATACATCAAGGCCTCTGTCCCAATAAAGCAACACATCTGCAGGTCGAAGAGCCCCATCGTTCTCTCCAGTCAACCCAACGTTTACCTCCTTTCTTGCAGAAATCCCAGACCGAAAACAAATATCAACAAGGGTATCACACACAACGTTATGTCGATGTTTAATACCCACCATCCCAGCACAAGACACTGCATGATCCCCATCAAAAACCCTTGATCAAGTAGAGCACAATGTCGAAACGGAGAACAAAAGAACTCCCAACCCGGTAACAAAAAACAGAACGGTAAGCCTTATCATTCATAGGTTATTATTATTATTGTTGTTGTTGTTGTTGTTGTTGTTATTGTTATTATTATTATTAGTAGGTTGTCGAGAAACAATCTGGGCCCCCACTCATTTAACTATGGGCACTACCAATCCTAATAAAGATGTGTGTTGCTACTCGAGCCCCGGCATCCTGAGCTTGGGAGAACTTCCACACCCGTTTGAGCAAAGTAACGACATCTGTCTCTAATTCTCCCAATGAAAATCCAGTTATTACTATTACTATTATTATTACTATTACTATATTATAATTATTGTTGTAGTTATTGTTATAATGACCTATAATATCCATCTCAATTGTTTCCTAATCTCTTTTTAAATTATTATTGATTATTATTACTACTCATATATATTTGAATAATCTAATAGAAGTTGATCGAATTGATATTTTTTTATCAATTTGATTGCTCTTTTTTTACCTCATCGTTTGTAGATATTTATATAATTGACTTTTTGGTTAATGAGTTTTGTTATTACGTAGTATTTTATTTTTTATTGGACATTTTATTTAAAAATTAGAGATCACTTTATTTTCAAAATGTTAAGTCCATTAATATAACGTGTTAATTAACAATTAACATACAATTTGGTTACTACTCAACATATAGTGATGACTACTCAAAGGTCATTAATGTAGCTCATGTATGTCAAAGAGAACAAATTTGATAAATTAGAAAGACTTCTTAAAATAGTGAGTGAGAACATAATGCATGGCATACCACACACATGTGAACTATGAATAATAACCTTGCTCATTATCATATTATCCAATATATTGTCCAATTTGATAACTAATTGATAGTTTGATACATAATATCGACAAGATACATAAATGTTTTTAAGGATACTCCTAGATGATATGAATTGAAAAGAGTAGGATGAAACAAATTAAAACGGGAAATTATACTACTATATACGTAATTACGATATTTTTGTATGTACTTAACGTAGCCCTAACAAGAAACGAAACGTCATGTCGAAACAAATGGTTTAAAGACGTGCCACAATGCCATTATACTACGCTCATCGAAGTATTGAGAAGGCTCACTTATAAAAATAGTAATACGAGTAGTACGTAGCAAATTATTAGATCAATCATCGTGGAAGTTATTGATCCAACAGTTTATATATGGTTTGTAGTTCATTATATGACACTAGAGTACTACAAAACAGTCTATAGTTACATCATCATTAATGCTAATTGCTAACGTCTTGCCTTTTGTCGATTTTAGCACCAACTTTGCTGTTACCTCGTAATCAGTCCACTATGACTTACATCTACATGAATTTTCAATACACTGTAGTAATCAATCTTCAGGGAGTATCAAATTTTATTTATACTTATTAGGGTGAGTAAGAATCAGCACTAATCAAGTTTTATAAGATAGGAATCGGATGATCAGTTTAAATAAGGTGTAAATTAAACATAAAAGTGAAACCGAGGTTAATTAGGTTTAACATGCATGTAACGTATAATAAATTCAGTTTAAATAAGTTCATCATGTGAATATATAGCGTATTCTTAATCTCAGACGAAGGATTTCATATCTCATATCTTAGTTAGTCATTTTATGAATCATATAAAATTTCATATATACGGATATTTAAAAAAAAAATAACATCGATCAAAAATCAATTGGCATATTTGGTTGTATAGTAATTGAGCTAAGCTCGGACCTCCGATAAAATAACTTCTCTTATCCTCAAGATGATATGTAGTAATCTGTAATATACAGTATTATAGTCCGATAATTTAAGCATGTTTGCATGTGTCGTTACTTAGGAAACTTGGTGCCTTGGAGCTAGGGCATTAATTAGGTTAGTTCTAATTAATAGGTTAAATTGTGCCACGCATTTAGAATTGATTGAAACAAATTAAAGCAATCAATAATAGTCTAACAAATCAATCAACTTACTTATTATTGATCATGCTACATTTGTCCGATGGTAAACTATCCTCTTAATTAATTAGAATGATCAAATTAAAGCATGGGGATCTAAATCAAGTAGGGTCATTGTTCATCAAATGATATAATACAACTAAACTCTTTTTTTTTTTTTTTTTTTTTTTTTAATATATAATATTATTTGGTAGCCCATATTTATCAAAGGTTGAATATATCAATATAACATTTGATAAGACATGGCATCATTGATCCTTCATGAATTATGACCAAATAATTATTAACATATATATTAATTGCATATTATTGTGTTATAAATTGGTACGACAAGAAACTTAACAAAAAATCAAGCGGTAATTTTTTCAATGTTTGAGCATATAAATAGTAAGTGAAAAGAATTTTGAAAAATGAAAGGACTATATGTATAAGATATTGTTTGGGTCCAATTTAGTCTAATTGGGCCTAGGCATTAAATGATTCAATTAAAAGCCCAAGGTCAAGGTTCAACTCTCCAATTGTGCTAAAGTCAAAGGTCAGCCCTCAAAGCAAGCCAATTGGGCTAAGGCCCAACCTCTCCATGTATGAAGAGGTATAAAAGCCATCAATATTCATACATTCATGGATATATTCATAGATTCATATATTCTCATATACTCAAATAAAGCCTCAAGCAACAAATTCTCTTGCATAGTGTTCTCTTTCTACACATTGTACTGACTTTAGCATCGGAGGGGCCTTCCTCGGCAACACCCTTGAGGCTAGTTTACGTGTGTTTACTGTGCAGGAAACCTTCGGCCCAACATAACTTGGACCGAATCCAGTCTTCTCCGTTTCAGCGGACCTTCGGCAAGGTCCCATTGTTTTCACTCGAAACAATTTGGCGCCGTCTGTGGGGAAGACTTTCAAAAATCTTTAAGTCAAATTTCTAACCAAGATCATCTTGCAATTATCTTAGTAGCAATGGCTAAGAACCGCAAGAGCAAAAGCCTCCGTCAAGGAGCGGGCGAAAAGCCTAAAATCCCTACACCATCACCCTCGCCGGACCGGAACTCTCCCAAGGGTGCCAGCTCGGGGGGAGGATCATACAAGGAGGATTCCCTTTCTCCCGTAATTCATGACTCTCATCATAGGCCGAGTCACTCTCGGTCTAGCAGGGGTGAGTCCGATCATAGGACACATTCAGTGCCCCAAAGCCAACCATCGGCTGTGCGCCCTCATTCCCATACTCGGCCGAGGACCCCTGTGACGGGGCCCAGCTCGGAAGAGGTGGCAAGAGCGCTTGCAGTACTCATGGAGGCGATGAGGGCACAAAATATGCCACCACCTCGTGATCGAACTCCTCCGCATACCCGGCATCAGCGGAGGAAGTTAGACCATGATGGTGGGAAGCTTCCTTCCTTCCGGGAACTGGAAGAGTGGGAAGAGGATACCTGGAAGAATGAAAAAGAGAGGAAAAAGAACCCTCAATTTTTAAAAGGATCCTCATCCTCACGACCAGAAATGCATAAGAGCAGCAGCTCAGCTTCTCGGCCAGAATCTACTCATCGAGAACCTGAGACTGTTCGCCGAAGCGTCCTCGACCGACTCGGCGGCAAGGAACCGAGCGTGCGCAGTCGCCTCTCGTTCCCTGCAGCCGAGGCCCAGACTTCCCAGCCAGGGACGAAAACCACTCCTACCTCTCTAAGAGGGCGGAGCGCGGTCCCTTCGGCCAGGAACAAGGGCAAGGCCGTTATGCTACCCACCAGTTCACCATTCGAGCAATGGATACTGGAAGAGCGCGTGCCCACGGTTAAAATACCGTCGCACATCACATATGATGGGACCTCGGATCCGAAGGATCATGTGGCCTCGTATGAGACTCATATGCATCTTTGCCCCAGATCCGAAGCGACTTGGTGCAAATATTTCCCAACCACTCTCAAGGGGGTCGCGCAAGCGTGGATCTCCAAGGGAGTAAAGCAAGGCTCCATAACAGGGTGGGATGATCTGTCCTCCAAATTTAGGAGCAAGTTTTCCACGGCAAACCGCCGAGAGAAGACTACTGCAGAAGTCATGAGTCTGCAACAGGGGGAAACCGAAAGCCTCCGAGACTATCTGACCCGTTTCAGTAACGAGTCATCCAGCGTCTCTCAGCTGGACCAGGGGCTAGCCGTTTTTGCGATGCAGAATGGCCTTCAGCCCGGAAAGTTCCTAGACTTCATGGTCATGCATACCCCGCAGACCCTGGAGGAAGCTCTGAATGCCTCGGATAAGTTCATCCGAGCCGAAGAATGGAACAAAGCGAAAACCCAACCTCAATTTGGGGGAGGGAAACAAAGACAAATACCCTTGTCTGAAGGCCAAGGCCATAAGGCAAAGGGAAAGTCAAAGGCCTCGGAGCAATCTTCGGCCAACGACCCAAAGAAGGAAAGATCTGCCTCATACACAGGCGGATACGAGTCCTACACTCCGCTCTCTCTTCCACGCGCCAAAATTTACAGCGTGACGAAGGAAGAGCAGAGTTACCGAAAGACGAGACCACTCCCAGAGTGGTATCAACGAAAAAATAAAAATCAGTGGTGCGAGTTCCACGAGTCTTCGGGACACAACACTGAGGAGTGTATCCAACTGAAGGACCAGATAGAGGACATGGTCCGGAAGGGATACTTGAAAAAATACATCGCGGATCACCGCGAGAAAAAAGAATCCGAGAAGTCAGCAAAGGACTCTCGGCAAGACCTCGACTTCCCACGGAAAAACAGTAAAAAGCCGGAGGGGAAATTCCCTCCGATCAATGTTATCTCGGGAGGAATATACTCTCGGAGGGAGCACAAGCGACACCTTAGAGCTTTGACTCACCAGGTGAACAACGCTGACATTCAATCTCCCCAGTCGCCGGTGCCGAACATGACGTTCACAGCCGCCGACTGCCGGGGGATTACGTTCCCTCACGAGGATCCGTTGGTGATCATCGCCACGGTGGCCAACCACGACGTCAGTAAGGTCCTTGTTGACGGTGGCAGCGGAGCAAACATTCTGTTCCGAAAGGCCTACAATCAAATCAAGCTGAAGCCCAAGCATCTTACGCCGGTACCCTACCCGGTATCCGGGTTCAACGGGGCTTCAACTTATCCAGATGGGAAGGTGACACTTCCTGTCACCATCGGCTGCGATGAGGCAGCCAGGAACGTCATGATTGAATTTTTGGTAATTGACGCTCCTTCAGTGTACAACGTGATTTTGGGGAGACCCATAATTCATGAGATCCAAGGGGTCGTCTCAACTTATCATCAGCTGATGATTTACGTCTCAGACGCCGGCTTCCCCGAAAGGATACAGGGCAACCAAAAGGACGCCCGATGGTGCAACTACCTCAAGCCATCCAGTAGCCGCCCAGATGACGACAAGGATGAGGAGGAGAAAGAAAAAGAAAGAGAGCCAAGCACAAAAAAGTCGAAAGGCCTAAGTGCTTCGGCCTAAGGATCTGTACCCAGAGGTAAAGGGCCCGAAAGGGAAAAGGCTAGCTCTTCAGCTGAGCCGCAAGACTCAGAGAGCCATCCGAAGAACAAAAAGACTGGGACACCTGCTGACATTGGCAGCAGGCCAAATTATGAAGAGTCCAGTCCATCAGCAATGGACATGGACCAACAGACTGAAACAGTTGAGTTGACCGAAGGAGACGTTGAGAAATGTGTAACAATCGGGATGGACCTTGATCCGAACACCCGTTGTGAACTTATTCAGCTCCTTCGGGACAACAGAGATGTGTTTGCTTTCTCGGCAGCTGATATGCCCAGGATAAGTTCAGACCTCATCTCCCATAAGCTTAATGTTGACCCAACGTGTCGACCAGTTAAGCAAAAGAAGCGGAATTACTCCGCCAATAAGAACCGAGACATCGCAGCCGAGGTCAAAAAATTGCTGGAGGCAGGATTCATCGAACCTTGCCAATATCCAGAATGGCTGGCAAATGTGGTGATGGTTCAGAAGGCCAATGGTACCTGAGGATGTGCGTTGACTTCACGGACCTAAATAAGGCTTGTCCAAAGGATTTCTATCCCTTGCCGAGGATCGATCAGCTAGTCGATTCGACAAGTGGCCATGCCTTGCTTAGTTTCATGGACGCATTCTCGGGGTATCATCAGATCTTTATGCACCCCGACGATCGAGCAAAGACAGCATTCGTCACGAACGTTGGGGTGTACAATTACAAAATGATGCCCTTCGGATTGAAAAATGCGGGGGCAACCTATCAAAGGCTGGTGGATCAAGTTTTTGCCGATCAAAAGGGCCGAAACATGGAATTCTATGTTGACGATTCGATCGTCAAAAGCAAAAAACCAGAGGACCATGTAAAGGACCTGGCTGAAACTTTCGCCACCTTGAGAAAGCATCAAATGAAGCTGAATCCGAAGAAGTGTGTCTTCGGCGTGAAGTCAGGGAAATTCCTTGGGTTCATAGTCAGCAAAAGGGGGATTGATGCCAATCCCTCTAAAGTCAAAGCGGCGCTCGACCTTCCTGAGCCGAAAACGAAGCGGGATGTTCAGCGGCTCACCGGAAGAATGGCAACCCTCTCAAGGTTCATTTCCAGAGCTTCGGATAAGGGGTTACCTTTCTTCAAAGCCCTGAAACTCCCGAAAACAAAAGAGCTCGTTTGGGAGGAAGAGCAAAAAGACGCCTTTAAACAGCTTCGGGAGCATCTGGCTCAACTCCCAACGCTGTCTAGCCCAGCTGAAGGAGAAACTTTGTACCTATATGTGGCCGTTAGCCCAGCCACCATCAGCACAGTATTGCTGAAGGAAGAAAGTAAAAGTCAGCAGCCGATCTATTTTGTCAGTCATACACTGACGGATGCCGAGACTCGCTATCCTCTACTCGAGAAAGTCACTTTCGCGGTAGTAGTAGCTGCTCGGAAGCTGAGGACCTATTTTGATTGCCATCAGATAGTGGTCTTAACTGATCAGCCGTTGGAAAAAGTTCTCGGCAAGGTTGAAAAATCTGGTAGGCTAGCCAAGTGGGCTTTTGAGCTCACCGAATTCAGCATCAGCTACCGTCCGAGGGCTGCCATTAAGGCTCAAGCTCTAGCGGATTTCTTGGCCGAATTCTCATACCAAGAAGCGCTAGACAGTGAAAAGAAAGTCTGGACCGTGTTTACGGATGGATCTTCCACCGAAAACGGTTCGGGGGCAGGAGTGGTGATAACTTCTCCCGAAGGCAAATCCTTTGAGTATGCACTAAAATTTTTTTTTAAGGCCTCGAACAATGAAGTCGAATATGAAGCAGCAATCGCCGGCCTAGAATTGTGCATCTCCCTGGAAGCCGATCATGTCTGCCTGAAAACAAACTCTCAGCTAGTTGCATATCAGATCAGCGGCAGCTACGAGGCCAAAGAGCCCTCCATGATAGCTTATCTTGCCAAGATCAAGTCAGTCATTGCAGAGCTGAAAACTTTTGACGTTCAGCTGATCCCAAGGGGTCAGAATACTCAAGCCGATGCACTCTCCAAACTTGCCAGTTCATCTCTTGCCGAGCTGAACAGATCTGTATATGTAGAAGTGCGCCGAGAGAGAAGTGTCGACGAAGCACCTGAAGTGTGCTGCGCTGACCCAGAGCCTAGTTGGATGGACCCAATCCTAGCTTTCAAGCTTCGGGGAGAAACTCCCGAAGATAAAGCCTTGGCCTCCAAGATAAAGAGAACCAGCTCTAGGTTCATTGTCTTCAGGGGGGAACTTCTGAAAAAGTCCTTCTCAGCCCCATTACTGAAATGCGTGGGACCAACAGATGCAGATTATATCCTACGGGAGATTCATCTCGGCATCTGTGGGAACCACATTGGGGGAAGGACCTT
This sequence comes from Chenopodium quinoa, assembly GCF_001683475.1. NCBI lineage: Eukaryota > Viridiplantae > Streptophyta > Magnoliopsida > Caryophyllales > Amaranthaceae > Chenopodium > Chenopodium quinoa. Next base: position 1,606,274 of record NW_018743212.1, on the reverse strand, counting down.
AGCCCACAAGGCATTGAGGGCTGGATATTACTGGCCCACCATGATCGCAGATGCTAAGGAGCTGGTTCGGAAATGCGAAAAATGTCAAAAGTACGCTCTAGTTATCCATCAGCCAGCAAGGAATCTTCAGCCGATCCTTAATCCACTCCCGTTCGCCCAATGGGGACTAGATATACTGGGACCATTTCCAAAGGTTGTGTACCAGAAAAAATGGCTGATGGTTGGTGTCGACTACTTCAGTAAATGGATCGAAGCCGAAGCAGCCTCGAACATTACAGAGCAAACTGTCAGAAAATTTATCTGGCAGAATATCATCACTCGATTTGGCATCCCGAGAGTATTTGTCTTCGATCATGGGAGGCAATTTGATAACTTGCCGCTGAAGCGGTATACAGATCAGTTCGGCATCAAACTGGCATATTCAGCGGTATGCCACCCGCAAAGTAACGGACAAGCCGAAGCTGCAAATAAACAGATCTTAAATGCCCTCAAGAAGAGGGTGGAAGATCAAAAGTCCAAGTGGCTGGAGGAGCTCCCAGGAACCCTTTGGTCCCTTCGGACAACTGAAAAAGAGGCAACGGGCTATTCACCTTTTGAATTGGTGTATGGTGCCGAAGCCGTTCTTCCAGTGGAAATTGGCTCTGAGAGCCTACGAGTGCACCACTTCTCGGCTGAGAATGAGCGAATGATGAGGGAATCTCTCGATTTCCTCGACGAAGTAAGAGACTCAACCCGAGACAGAATGGCCGCCTATAAGCAGAGAATCAGCAAATTTTATAACCGAAGGGTCCATGCAAGGCCTCTCAAAATTGGAGACCTTGTCCTTCGGAATGCTGCTGCAGTTCAGAAAGGCCGAATCCATGGGAAACTCTCAGCTGCATGGGAAGGACCTTATGAAATTTATGATGAGCTTCAGCCAGGGACATACCGACTTCGGCAGTTGGATGGAACTGAGTTGAAAAATCACTGGAACGCTGATGTACTGAAAAAATATCATGTGTAAACCCTTCGGGGCAGAACAATCTTTGTAAGTACATTTTGAACTAATGAAAGGCCTTGGAGCCGCCATTTATATAAATGTTTACAACTTTTTATCCTTTCAAAGTTTTCTTTGTTCTATCTACTCTTTAAGGGTTTTTTATTCAGCCTCGTCTGAAACCTTCGCCTTCGGGTAACTGGGTTTCAGATTGCTGACAAAACTCGTCTTTTTAAAGAACACTGGTCTTTCAGCTGAAGTCAAACTTCAGTAAGACTTGTTCTCCAAAGACATGAGTCCATGGACAATTCTGGGATATTGCCTTAACTGAGCCTTGTATCCCAGAGAGCCATTATCCGAAACATTGCCTTAAGTTGGCCCTGTGTTTCGGGTATCCATTTTTCAAAGATAGACAGAAAATCAAGGATAACAGCAACAGTTGAAAATTGTTTATTCAGCCTCGTCTGAAACCTTCGCCTTCGGGTAACTGGGTTTCAGATTGCTGACAAAACTCGTCTTTTTAAAGAACACTGGTCTTTCAGCTGAAGTCCAACTTCAGTAAGACTTGTTCTCCAAAGACGAGTCCATGGACAATTCTGGGATATTGCCTTAACTTAGCCTTGTATCCCAGAAAGCCATTATCCGAAACATTGCCTTCAGTTGGCCCTGTGTTTCGGATACCCATTTTTAAGAAGTGAAGAAATTGTTTATTCAGCTGAAGCCATACTTCAATTTCTGGGGGGGGGGGGGCAAGAAGCACTATCAGTGCAAGTTTATGTTCAGTAGAATTGAAGAAACAGTAAAGCATTAAAAAACAAAGCAGCTGAAGAAAAGAGCATCAAATTAATAATTTATGCTCAGAAATTGAGCTACAAGTTCAATTAAACTGTATCGGCAGCCGCCCACAAGCGGAAAATAACAGCTGCCGAAATACGTACATAAGCAAAAAAATAAACTGTTGTACGACAAGGCAAGCTGAAGCAAAAAACAAGGCAAAAAATTCAGAAAGCGGCAAGTCTAAAGTTAAGCGCATGATGAACCGCAAGATTCTGAAGACGACTGCCCGAGTTCCTATGCTTCAGCCCGAGGATCAGACTGATCGGCATTGTTGAGCCCCATGGTGGCCTCAACCCCAGCAGCAGAAGAAGCAGGCTTTGCACTCTGCCGAGCCTCCCTTTCCCTCTGTTCAGCCTCCAACTCCATTCTCTCAGCTTCTTCTTCGGCTTCCTCAGCCTTAAGAATTTCAGCTTCGACTGGGGTTGCATACTTCATATGAGGGTCTTCGGGATTCTGGACCCATTCAGCACACTTGGACCAGTCAAGCTTCGGCTCAGCATGAAGGCAGACTCTTCGGCATACTCTGAACCCGTTTCTGAAACCCATTTCATATTCTTCCTGGGTATAGACACGGACTTTGAGTAGAGCCTCAGCATCAGCTAACTTCTTCTGGGTCTCCTCCAAGTCTTCCTTGGATTTCTTCACCTCATCGGCGAGCTTGGAGGAGGAACCTTTCAGCTCATTCAGCTCCTGCTGAACTTGGGAAGCCTCTGTCTGAGCCTGGGCCATTTCTTCTTTTTTGGCCATCAGCAGATCCTCAGCCTCTTGGAGCTTAGCTCTCTGAGCTTCAGCAGCAGCAGCAGCCTCTGAGAGTTGGACATCCCTCGCCTGGAGCAGCTCTTCAGCAGCCATTCTGCTGGCTTCAAGAGCTTCTAGTCGTTGCTGCACTTCAGCTTGTGCAGCAGCTCCTTCCTGAATACGGCTCTCAACGGCAGCCTTGAATTTGGAGACGTCCACTCCCATGTGCTCCTGGAGGAATTTTTCCCCTTCCATCAGTGGGGGAAAAACTTCCTTCTCCATAGCGTCGCAGAAGGTTTTGAGGGCTTCAGCAGCTTTTTTCTCGTACTCCTCACCCTTCTGCTGCTTCTCTTCAGCTGCTGCTTGCTTCAGCTTAGCAAGCTTTAATTCCTCTTCAGCTACCTTCTTGTCGTGCTCGGCAGCGTCTACCCTATCTTGTAGGGTATCTATCAGCTCTACAGTGAGAGTCTGATTGTGCACGAACTGAAAACAGGAAGACAAGTTAAAAAATAAAAATAGAGCTGAATTTTAGAGGAAATAAAGGCAAGGAAAATCACCTGCATCATCAGCAGTTGGTTAGACCTGGCTGGGTCAGGAACTGATCTGCTGGATTCGCCCATCCCAGCAGTGGCCTTCAGCGACCAGATTCTTGCCCTATCTACTTCGGACATGCCAGCAAAATCGCCGAAGTAGGCTGCAGCACCTTCTCGGTTCTGACCCCATATGAGGTCCCAGATGTGATCGGGGATTGGAATTCGGGGGGCCGAGAAACCCATTTCTCCAGATTGCAGAGTCTGGGAGGAGGGAAAGGATGACGATGGAGCTTGTTTAGCTTTGGATGGCTCAGCATCATCCTTCTCATAGGAGTCAATTACTATGACCTCCTCTTCTTCAGGGGTGAGGACGAAAGCCTCAACCTCTCTTGCAATGTCTGCCGTGAAACCCTCAGCATTGGGCATCACGGCATCCTTATTCTTGTGCTCAGCAGCACTCTCCTGAATTTCTTCTTGGACCCCTCCCTTAGATTCGGGAGTTTTATTATCCACCTCCATCTCAGAAGGTGGCGGAGGGGTCTTTTGAGGTGATTGAGGTTGTGGCCGGGGAACCCTCGGCGATCCATTGCCTTCCTCGGGTTCCTTTATTTCAACGCCGATGGTCATCGGCCTCCGCTGAAAGTCATGCGGCCCGATGATGGCCATTCTTCGGCGCCTTTTCTGAAGGGGCTGCTCGTCCATGTCTGAGTCTGAAGACCCTTCTTGTATTTGGTCTTCGGGACGAACAGGGGCTTTCACTTCTCTGTGTCTGTTACTCTCTTCAGACTGTAACAGACAGGGGGGAGGAAGAATGTGAATACAAAAAAAAAAAAAAAAAAAAGGAGGAGAAGAAGACAAAGTTAAGTCTGAAAGCTCACCGAGGTCTTCAGCAAAGCCTCGTCTTCTTCAGCTGCCCTAGCTGCAGCTTCCTCTTCAGCAGCTCTGGAGGACCCTTCTCCTCCTTCGCAAGCTTCGAGAACCCGTGCAACCTCTTCGGCTGTACGGGCAGCTTCAGCTTCTTCGTCCAGCAGCTGAAACCAGGGGTCTCTCATCTTCCACCAAGGCTTCTGCCTCTGATACAGAGCAACAACCTCAATTTGGAAGTGGGAAGAGTCTAGATGAACTTCCCTATGCCTCGGCTCAGTGATAGACGGGGCCCGATCAGTTACAACTCGTTCTCGGTTGACGCCAAGACGAGCGTAGTTAATGCCAACGTTGGTCTCGTCCCGCTCTGAAAAAGAAAAGGGGAAAGGTCAGTTCAGTTAGGTTAGCACAGCATAAAAAAAAAAGCGAAGTGAGGAGAAAAAGAGATAATTAAAAAGCCTCGGCCCCAGCCGAAGAAGCTTACCATCCTTAAACTTTCGGCTGAGGCCAACAGCTGCTAGCATGTTCTCTTGGAAAACATAATGCGTATCGGGGAGCCAAGTCTCCGGGATATGCTGCATTCGGCCGCTGCCCCCCCGGTTCGGCAGCTTGCCGAAGATATTTTGTTGATCAAGGTTCGGATCCGGCCCGTTATCTGCGGGGGGACCTAGACTTCCCATGTCGGGATCAGGCTCAGCAAGGTACCGGGGAGCGCTGAAGACGCAAGGGTGGCCCGGATCTGTGGGTGCCCTAACCCAAATCCATTGACCTCTCCAGTCCTTGTCTGAAGAGTCGTTCGGCCACATGGTCAGGTACTGGGGCCGAGACTCAATTCGGTACCACCCAGAACCATGGCTTCCGTGCCCACTTTGAATATTTGGCACTAGCCGATGAAGCTTTTTGAAGCAGTGCAGGTTCGGCACATACTTGAAGAACTTGCAGACCCATAGGTATGTCATCACCCTTCGGATGCTGGTAGGAGTTAGCTGACATAGGGAGATATTGTAATGGATCAGCAAGTCTCGGACAAATACGTCCAAAGGGAACCTCAGCCCGTACTGAAGCTGTCTTGTGTACACCCCCACATACCCCGGGGGTGGACGATGGATTCTATCGGATGCCGCGGGCATTCGGCACCAATACCCATCAGCTTCAAAAATGCCGTAATGCAACTCAATTTGCTCGGCAAACCGATATTGTTCGGCATTCTCCACCCACCATGAGTAGGGGCGGTTCTTTATCATGGCCGAAGCTACTTCGGCATTCTCCCACTCTGAAAACCCGGGGAGGATATCCCAAAGGACAGCGGGAACTTCATCGTCCCGTCCAGAAGCGCTCGACCCCTCCGTTCTCTGAGGAGGAGCCGAGGAAATTGGAGTCGCCCTAATCCCTTCAGCAGGGTCAGACTCTGGCCTTTGTCCATTCCAGGTCCCAATCCTGTTCCTAGGATCGGGAATTGGCCTTGCTCTTCTTGGAGCACAGGCTCTACCTCTAACTCCTCTTGCCATTGATTATTTCGAAGAAAAAAGTCGAAAAAAAAAGGGAAGGAGTTCGAATTCGAAGAAAAATAAACTGAAATCAAAGGAATTTACCTTAATCGGAAGCGAAAGTTGCCGATTTACGAGTTCATAGTGGCAAGTCTCAGTTTCTAAGCTTAATGCTCGGGGAATTTGCGAAGTTTTGATGCGGGTTCTTGGTTTCTCTCTCGAGAATTCTGGGTTTGTGTTGGTGAATAAGTGAGGAGAGATGACGCGCCTCTGTTTATATCTCCAGGAATGGGATACGAGGAGTCTGCGTTTTAATTTCTCTTAAATACTCCACTAAGTAACCGTTAAACACATGATCTTGTGATTAAACTGCCCATTATCCGTCCAACTTCCACAATCATCCGCCTTAACCGTTGTTATCTCATTAATTACGGTTTAAATTCAAATTTTTGGATTAATTAAATCATTTACTTCCCTCCTTTTCTGAATTAAATCAAACCCGACCCGTCATCCTTCCAAATCGGGTCAGGGGGGCAAGTTGTTTGGGTCCAATTTAGTCCAATTGGGCCTAGGCATTAAATGATCCAATTAAAAGCCCAAGGTCAAGGTTCAACTCTCCAATTGTGCTAAAGTCAAAGGTCAGCCCTCAAAGCAAGCCAATTGGGCTAAGGCCCAACCTCTCCATGTATGAAGAGGTATAAAAGCCATCAATATTCATACATTCATGGATATATTCATAGATTCATATATTCTCATATACTCAAATAAAGCCTCAAGCAACAAATTCTCTTGCATAGTGTTCTCTTTCTACACATTGTACTGACTTTAGCATCGGAGGGGCCTTCCTCGGCAACACCCCCGAGGCTAGTTTACGTGTGTTTACTGTGCAGGAAACCTTCGGCCCAACATAACTTGGACCGAATCCAGTCTTCTCCGTTTCAGCGGACCTTCGGCAAGGTCCCATTGTTTTCACCCGAAACAGATATTAATTTTAAGTAAGAGAATTATTCTTAGCAAGTAAATACTCCCTCCATCCCTAAATATAATTTCTATTTGACTTTTTACAGTCTTCAAGACGTGTTTTAAAACGTTTATATCTCTATTTTCATACACATTAAAATTATAAAAACTTGATATGAATAAAATATACAATGTGACAAATCCAACAAGATCTCACATGAACATTTAATCGAACGATTTCCCTTAATATTGTTAAAATAGAAATTAATTCCCATTATGCTTCTTTTTAAAAACAAATTCCCAAAGTAGTGTCCACATAGGATTGGTTTTCGGTTCAACTTAAAACCGCTAACGGTATTAGCGGTTTTGCAATTTTTGTAAAATAAAGTCAAAGAGACCTGTTTTTATTGAAAGGCGGTCTCTTTGAAGTTATAAGTGTAATTTCTTGTTGTGGGCTAAGAATTAACAAGAACACAAAGAGACATGTCGTATTGAAAGGCGGTCTCTTTGAAATATTTTTCCTAGACTATGCCTTGTGAATTAACCAAGGACGCAAAGAGACCTGTTATTGTTAGAGGCGGTCTCTTTTTTAAATCCGCAATCACCATTAGCGGTTTTAAGTTGAACCTAAAGCAAAAAAACGATCCTACGTGGACACTATGTAGGGAATTTATTTTTAAATCAATGATTATGGGAATTGATTTTTATTTCAACAATATTATGGGAAATCTCTCATTTAATCTCTTATAAATTAATAGGAATTTATGGTCAAAATTTTCAAAATTTGACCCAAATAAGTCAAATGAAAACTATATTTAGGGATGGATGGAGTATTATGCAATTAAAAGCTTGAGATAGAAACTCATCATTTACATGTGGGCCCTAAATAATGGTTTAGATAAAATTTAATTCTTTTAAATTACACTTTATTGTATGAAATAAAATTTATAGATAAGAAAAAAAATCCTACTAAAAAAGTATTTCTCACACAATTCAATATTAAATTAGTTCAATTCAACTTTCATTCTCAGGGGCAATGATACCCTTAAAGAGTCGTTAATGATATTGATTTCATGACTTTTAAATCATAAAGTCAAACGCTAACCGGTAGGTCAAGCTTTATATGAAATTAACCTACCATTTATTGTAGAGGTTTTTTGGCTTTGGAGAGTGTTCACATAAGTGTAACATTCATAAAAGAATGCTTGTAGCTCTCTTAAAAGGTTATTTTCATACATACAACATAGTCACTATAATTTGTACTTCGGATAACTATACATAGTGCTTTTTTAAATACTTCATAGAATTGATACATATGCTTTACGTCAAAAAAATTAAATAGTAAAAAACTAGAGCAAAAAAAAAACAGATACTCCCTCCATCCCTTATTTATATGGCTATTTCTAACATTTATTACTCACATAATAAAGAGAAATAGACATATAAATAAGGGACGGAGAGAATATTTATCTGGAATAGAAAGAATAATCCGTATTATGAAGTATTTTTTCAAGGGACAATGAATATACTAATCAATGGGTAAGTCATGGAATAAGCCCATTAGCGCTGTCCATGGTGTTGAAATTGGCTATCTAAAATTATAATTACACCTTTCAAGTTGGAATTCAGTAAGGGCCTTTTATAGTCTTCATTCATTCATATCCGTACCATTGTCTAATATCTAGCATTCTAGCCTTAACATTTGGGAACGGCGTATATTGAGTTGACCCATATCTAATGATGGACTATGGATGGTCAACACTCAATCAAAAATATTAAATAATTCTTCCTCCGTTTAATAATATTGCAACAATGGGACTTTTGCGGCATTATTCATCTTTTTTCTTTGACTATATAATATAATTTATACGTTAAGCAAAATATAGGCATGTGGGATCTTGTTAGATCCGTCTCATAAAATACTTTCACAATATTAAGTTTATATAATTTTTACTCTTATACAATTATAGATATTTAACATATACAATGTGTCTTGAGATGCGTAATTTTATCCTTGTTGCAATATTATTGGAACGGAGAAAGTACGAAGTAGTAATAATAATAATAATAATAATAATAAATAAATAATTAATAATAATAATAATAATAAATTAATATTAATAATAATAATAAAAAAAATAATAATAATAATATTAATAATAATAAAAAAAATTAATAATAATAATAATAATAATAATAATAATAAAATAAAAAAATAAAAAATAAAAAAATAAAAAAATAAAAAATAAAAATAAAAAAAAATAATAAATAAAAAAAATTATTATTATTATTATTATTATTATTAGTTATGCGGCTTTGGAGAACAATAATTGATCAACCATTAAATTTTAAAAAGCTCAATAAATATTCAAGACTAGATAGTTGTAAGTGTATACTACGTATAAACTAGTTTGTGAAAATACTTCGTAGGCTAATTTACTCACTATTCATTAATGGAGTTCTAAACCACTTAAACATGACTTGTAACTATCGAATGTCTATCACTTTATTTTTTTTATTTTTTTTTTGGTGCAAACTTAAATTGGTATTGTATAGTAGGTGTTTATTTAATTTTGATTTATGAAATAAGTTATCCACTAATTATTAATGGGGATATAAACCACTTGACATGGTTTGTATCTTTTGTAGGCGTATAGATTTATTAATGAGTATTATGACTCATTTTGTTTCTAATTTTTTGTTTCATTTTCCTTTTTGGAGTTAAAAGTTGATCAATTCTGACCATAAACTCTCACGTTAAAATAGTGCTGTATCAAATTATCGCTTTTTTCTCAAAGGTTCATCCAATTAATCTCCTTAATTTACATGTAAAGCAAATAAAGATTATATAATATAATGCATATTTTGCAATGACCATGGATGACATTTAGATACTAAACATAATGGTATAATTTATATCTTTATACTAATAATTTTTATCAATTTTGTTTACATAAAAAAAATACTTTGTATAATTATGTCAATTAGATATTCAATAGTTACGACTAAATATGTTTGATTTAATTACAAAAAATAGTGTGTACCCGTACGATGCCCTGTATTGTTAGTTTGTGTTCTTCTTTAATTTAATATATGTTTGAGTATTTGTATAGTTAGTGTGTGTAGTGGTTCGGGCGTTGTCTTGGGTGTCACTTTTTTTATTTTTTATTTTATATTTTACATCATATGTATTTATATTCCAATGTTGTGTAAAATAAATGAATTATATTACCTCTGTTTTGGAGTTTTTGGAGTCTCTCGGGAGAGTTACAATTCCAAGAATGGATGCCGACCGTCTGTACCTGCAAAACCATGGAAACTCCGGTTGGGTGGAGTTACGCCTCCGACGATCAAGTTAGTATGTGTACGGACGGAGTTAAAAGTGCGGAATGTAAAGAGTTTCTCTCGAATTCCGAGAGAGAGTATCTGCAATTAATATTGCTCTGGTTTGTGAGAATATTTCTGAATGTGCAATTAATGGGGATCTATCCTTATTTATAGGGTTTGAGGATCAACTCCCCTTTCATGACTTGGACTGCCACGTGTCGTCAGAGAAGAGGTTCTTTCAAAACCTCCCTGAGGCTGACACGTGTCAGCATGCTATTCGTCCACGTGGACCGGGGGTATTTTTACCCTAAACAGACGCCCTTCACAGGTGTCACCATATGAGAAGGCGAAGATTCGTCTCCTTCTCTCTCCTTTTTTTTTTTTTATAAGGCGACAGTTCGCCTTCTTGGGGATTTCTTCTATAAGTAGAAGTCCACCCCCCTCACTTCACACTTTGAGAAATTTTCTTAGAGAGAGGAAAAAGTGCTCTGAGACTGGCTGCCATTTCTTTCATAACCGCCTGCCCCTTCTTCACTCAAACGGCTACCGCTTGGGTACCCATTACTCAAAACTTGTTAGCACCGTCTGAGCATACTTTAATTGCTTCCCTCCGCTTTCAATACACCTACATCCGGTCAACTGTTTAGGGTATCATTAAGCAAGATTCAAAAAAACGCTTGGGTTCTTCAATTTTTGATTGCTTTCAAAGGGGGTACATCCGGACAACTAGGGTTGGCAATCGGATCAGGTCGGGTCGGGTTCGTGTTCGGGTCAGCTGATTTCGGGTCAGCTACCCCCTGACCTGAACCTGATCCATTTAACATTTCGGGTTGAAAACCTCAACCTGAACCTGAATTTTTCGGGTTCAGGTCAACCCGAATATGACCTGATTTGACCCAAAACTTTTTTAGGTCTTAAAAAAGGTTGATTTATTTGGGTTGGATCAACCCAGCCAATCTGATTTATTCATTCAAAAGATTATTTTTTTTCAGTTCATTCAATTGCATTTTAAATTCTCAAGCAAAACAGAGATTCAAACCCAAACAAAATTGTCTAACAAAACTACTTAATAGATTACAAACCAAGTAGTCTACTTAACAAATTACAAATTGAATATCAAAAGCTATAGTGATTTAAATAAAATCTTCAATTCTCTTGGTTATGCCCACCCTCCATAGTGGAATGAATCTTCTCCTCTCTGTAAAGAAAGATGGATTTGAGTAGCCGCAACTTGCTGCCATAAAAAATAACACAAACAATAATTAAGAACAAAATTTCGTATGTAAAACCGTATAAATACAACTATTGATATTAATTAGCATGATAAATTCGTATAAAAACATGCAAAACAACAATTAACAACAGAAATCATAACAAATCAACAACAATTTAACATAAAATAACAACTATTATTAGCATATAAAACTGTACTTTAGCATGACCAAACCGTATTTTTCATAAAACAAATACATATAAAACAACAAATACCTTGAAATGATGAAGTAGATGTTGAGAAGAAGGTGAAGTGTTTAGCAGAAAGTATAGATTGATGAAAATCCAAGGATTAGAGAGGAATTTAGGGGATGAAAAAGATTAGAGAGTAGTTTAGGGATTTAAGAGAGAGAAATTTTTAGAGAGAGAAAGGGTGAGAAGCGGCTGAGTGAAGTGAAAAAGAAAGGAGAAGTTTAGGGTTTTTGGTTTTAATAGGATGGCTCATTTTGATTTGGGCTGTAGGTTTTCTTTGGGTTTTTTTTATATATAAATAGATATTTTTGTTAACTTAAATGAGTTTGGGTTACCTATAATGATCTGATTTTTTTTTTCGGGTTATATGGGTCATTTTCGGGTTAGGATTTCCAACCTTAACCTAACCCATTTAAAAATCAGGTCGGGTTCGTGTCAACCCATTTAAGTTTTCGGGTCGAAAACCTCAACCCTAACCCGCTATTTTCAGGTCGGGTTCGTGTCGTGTTTTCGGGTCGGGTCAGATTTTGCCAGCCCTACGGACAACCTTCTGGGTATCTAGCAAGCAACAAACTGATTTCCGACTGCTGATTCAACTAGTCAACCTTCTTCACTTCTAAAGCTTCTTCAAGGTACCGTCCCTACCCCTTGCAACTCTTTTGAGCTTTTCCGGTTGTATGCTTTGTAAAGAATAATGGACTCACCCAACACACACAACATGGCCTAGGACAGTTGTCAGCCGGTTTCCTGATACAGCTGAGTCTAGGACTGGGGATGCCGTCTGGGGGTGTTTGGACCACCCTTTCTCTTCCACGAATCTGACTGTCTCTGTGCATGTGCAAGACAGGATGGCTCGGATGAAGCGAACGGTTTTTGACCCCGAGACGGCTCCGCAGAAGCGCCGGCTGATATAGAATATTTTGACCCTCCGGGTGCACCCAGTACACCCAGTGAAAATATTTTGGAGGAGTTTGAGGACGTAAGCGGTGATGAAACCGTCCAACAATCAGACTTTGAAGAGTCAATATCCTTAGAACCGGATGCCTTCCGAGAGGATGAGGAGGCGTACAAATGGCCCTCCATTAAGAACCCCACTGAAGCGAGCATGTCCGCCAAGGACATCGTTACTCTGAATGCCACCTTCCCCGCCTTTATTAAGAAATGTCCGGTTGGGGATAGGTGGGAAGTACTAGTGCAACCTGCAGAGGCAACCGTCGTCTAGGATGACGACATTGATAAAGCCGGCCTCCGGTTCCCCCTTCACAACGCCATCAGAGCTATATTGAGAGGCTATGATTTGGGCGTCTGGCAGTTAACACCCAATTCTTGGGTGAACATTTTAGGATATATTGCCGCTTGCGAGATGCAGAACGTAACGCTTAGCTGCGAGGCGTTTGCACATATGCACTACCTTAGCCGTGCCCCAGGTGGCTGGCGAGCGTGGTACACTTTGACCACTCACCCGGAATATATGATGACGCTTGACCAGCCGTCAAAATGGAGCAGTTGGAAAAGCAAATTTTACTTCGCCTCTTCTCCTTCCCTCTACCTGAATCGCCAGCTTCGGCACTATAACAGGGATCCGACTCTTCTAAGGAAGAAGTGCGCCCTTCCTCGCGTCCCGGAGGAGGCATATACACAAATAATAGAGGCGGGGTTGTTTGAGAAAACATCCATGCCCCTAGATGACAGGTCCGAGATTATTGTACCCAAGAATTGGGTACCCCATCCGGAATGGCTTAGGGATGAGGCTTTCCTCTCTACCTGCAGCCTTAGCACCTTTTTCAGCAGACGTATGTAGAGAAGTTAACCGGCTTTTTCCCGTCGTCTGTAATATTCTGAGTTATATTTGATTGAGTGTCTTTTTTTGGAGAAAAAGGACTAGAAATTGTTCCTCCTGAGAAGACACCAACTAAATCTGTTGCCCAGATCCGAAAGGACCAATTAGAAAAGAGAAGGGCCCAAATGGCGGCCAAGGACGATGGGGTAAGCTCCGGCTGAATCTTTTTTATCGTCTGTATAGTTTGATGTTAATTCAGATAGTAACCGGTTATATTCTGTTTCTTTTTCAGGCGGGGAGCAAAAATGTTCCTCGCTCTATCGCAAAGATGTTAAAAAGACCTGATGAGGAGCCTTCCCATGCTCCTTCCAAGACAAGGAGGGTTTCGGCTGTCCTCCCCTCCTCTTCTAAAAGGCCGCCTATATCTGGCAGGCCCACCTCAGCAGGCAAGAGCCTGAAGGACCTTGGCCTAAACACAGGGCCGATTGACCTTGAGGCAGCCTGCTGCAGCAACCGGTTCCAATGCTGCAAGGGGTAGGGTGACCCCTCAGCCTGAAAATGAAGGTATGGCTTTCACATTTGATCCCCCCTGGCCGCTTGGGCCTATATGAGTCAAGTCCCAAGCTACCCAATTAGGGGATTCCTCTAGCAGAATATAGGTGCCGCCTATGCTCGTTACTTAACAAATGACTATGTTGGTGCAGATGCCTCTTCCCGTTAGCCTGACCTCCAACAATATGCAAAGAGGATGCTGAGGACCCTCACACGGTCCGAGAAGGAGGCGGTGCCGGGTGTGCATCAGGTCAATATTGACCTCCTCAATGCCCTGCTTACTGAGGTAATTTGCCGGTTGGGATGTTGAAGCCAAATTGGCTCTCCACCGACTGGCATATAGAATGTACTTTTACCTTTTTGCCGGTTGTACAATAATTGAGTGACTAACTCTTTTCCAGCTGATTTTGCAGGTGATGCTGAGGGTAGACGGCCTCAAGGTTCCCTTGAGGAAGAAGCAGGAGGAGGTAAGGGACGCCAATAGGCGGGCGGCTGATCTCATTGATGTTACTCAGTACAACACATTGATGTATGAAATTAAAACTAAAAGTCGAGAGATGAAACAGGAGGAGCTTATCAAGGAGCTCACTGCGGCTGCGGAGACGGCCAACAAGAAGGCGACTGACTTTGAGCTACAAGTGAAAAACCTCCAGGTTGATGTCAAAGCATTGGGGGATGCTGACATGGAGAACACCCAACAGAGAGCAAACGTCTCCCGGTTGAAGGACAAGTTGGCCCAGACGCTGGCTGATCACAAGGCTAAGCTGGCGGTCGAGCAGGACCGGCTGGTCGCTAAAAATGAGCAGGACTGCAAGACTCGTATGAAGATGGCTTGGTCCCTCATCCACCCAGACTGCGAATGGGAGTTCTTTGAGCTAAGGTATAAGTACGCCATCGAGGTGTACGATGCTCAGGCTCTTGGTCTTGAGAAGCCGGCTCCCTTCGAAGAATGGGCTGGCATTGCAGATTAAGATCAGGAGGAGGAGCAGGCGGAAGAACGAGCGCCGGTTGAGGCTAATCAAGCCCAACCTCAGCAAACTAAAGATGCTCCTCCATCCGGCCAGGGCCAGACGTCTCAACCTCCCCAGCAGCAATGAACCTTGTTTTTTTATTTCCGGCCTGCGTGCCAAGTATTTCATATGTATTCTCTTTCCTCCGCGGACGTAGTTCTGGCTAACAATTACTTGATTACTTTTTTATAGAATTTGCTGACTAAGTCGGTTTTGACTATATTTGCCTTTGATATATTTTGCTTCAATTTTTGCAATTTTCTATCTTTTTGCAAAGTAACTTAGCATATGCGGTTTAACGGATGCATTGGCTTATCCTACCCCTGGATGGTTGTTTGCTTGGTAATTGCCCCCACCCTAAGCAGGCAACCGTCCAATCAAGCATCCGGATGAATAGAAAAACGGTCATTGTCCGTCTTTAAAGAAATTCCTCAAATTATTTTCTAAGTTGGAATAGCAGACGGTTTCGGCAACCTAGATTACTCTATAAACCGACTGTGATTTAGCCCTTAGGGAAATCAGTCTTTGCCGTTTGTTTAATAACAGGCGGCCATTGTCCATGTATAAGTGTCATAACCATGTTATGTTTTAGCTGCTAAGGCTTTGGCCTTGCTTAATTTTGATTTGTAACCGGCTGTAGTGCCTTTGGGCAAAGACCGTTTATATTTGACCAAGATATCAGTTACCATTTGTGTTGGCCCTTCTTAGAGATTATGACCTCAGGGAAGGTGTCTTTCGATGCCCGACCCTCATCCACTGAGTTGACCTCCAGCCTTCTGATGAAGTCCTTGGTGCCCCGGATGGTAGGACCCACTCCAGCAAAACCGCCTGCTATAGTATAGATCTGGTCTTCATCAGTGTCAGAGCTAATAGCAAGCTGGTCTGACTTTTTGGACGGCTGTCCATTGTTTGTTTTGAGGGTCACCTTGGATTTCAGAATGTAGGACTTCAGTACCTCTTTGTCAGCCAAAGGGTCCAACGACCGCCTGAGGCTATATAACTCGTTGGTGTCATGACCTATATCCTCATGGAAGTGACAATAGTTGTCCTTGTCCCGACTTTTGACATGACTTTTTATTGCAGCCGGTTTCTCAATAGTCACTCAGTCTCTGATTTCCATGAGGATAGAGTAACAATCCTTGTTGAACTCGTACTTGGGGACGTACGTTTCAACTATTTCTTCTTCTTCTGGGATGGCTGACCAAAATTGTCCGCCACCCCGACCTCTTTCCTTTTCTTGCTCTCTTCTTATTTAGCCGGCTGAGCTGACCGACTCTCTTTTTTGTCAGACTTTTTAGGGTCCTACGGCTGCTTGATGGAGCAGAGATCCGTAGCCTGTATATAGGCTTCGGCTTCCATCAAAGCTTCTTAGAGGGTAGAAACCCTCTTTCTGACCAGGTCAAACTTAAAGGTCGACCCGTCCTTCAGACTCTTGAGGAAGTCTGTGTAGGCAACTTCGTCAGACAACCCTTGAATCTGAATTCTCATCAAATTGAACCGCCTGACATAGGACCTTAGCCTTTCTCTATCTCCCTGCTGAATAGCTCCCAAGTTGATACTTTTCTTTTTGGCGGGGATATTCATAGAGAAGTTGGACGCGAACAAGTATACAAGCGTCTTAAAATTGTTGATGCATCCGGCTAGCAGATTGCCAAACCATCGTTGGGCTATACCCTTCAATGTCGCCGGGAAGCATCGGCACCATGCAGCGTCATCCAAACCCTGTAAATACATGAGGTTGGTGTATGCCATTAGATGGTTTTTCGGGTTGGTGGTACCGTCATAGGTACCAACCAACACATTCTTAACCTTGGCTGGCTGAGCAGCCTCGGTTATCTCCCTGGGAAGAACGCCGACGGCTGTTCCCCAAGGTTTAGCAGCCGGAGCTGCCAGTCCATTGGTTGGACATTCAATGTCGCCTGACCCCCCAAAAGGGCCGGTTGCATGTATGGTGATCCATATGGCATGTATGGTTGTTGGGGCACATACGAAGCCGACTGGATAATCTGAGGGCCAGTTCGTGCGGACATGTCGTGTGACTGACTCTCTCGGTTTGTTTCCGAATACCTCATTGAAGTATTCGGGAAACTATCTGGGTAGGTCGACGTTGAAGCCGACTCAGACAATTGTTGACTTCTCTTATGCTGGATTAACATCCGGGCATACGAGTAAGTCTTTTTTGATCCATCCGGCTGAACTTGCCGGATGACCTTCCTTTTCCCTGCTTTAGGGAAACAGAATTTTGATAGATTAATCATGGGCCTATCAGTCCCCTTTGGCTTAGGGTGAGGAGTAGGCACACGATCCTTCACTTACTTCTTCCCTGAGGGAGAAGGCTTCTTGGCCGACTGACCCTTGTTGGTGCCAGTCGTCTTCTTGTTTATTAGGTCCTTGATTTCCCCTTTGAAACTTGTCATGAATTTCATGAGCTCGTCTCTAGTAACAGGGACATCATCCTCCACCGCCTGGGCTGCCCAGCCGGCTTAACAGTTGGGCTGCTAGGACCAACTTTGTCTTCTCCCCGTTCCCTTGTTTCCTTGGAACAGGTGCGTCTTGTTCTGAGTGACCTGTAATGTTTCGGGGTTTTTGGAGTCCCTCGGGAGAGTTACAATTCCAAGAATGGATGCCGACCGTCTATACCTGCAAAACCACAGAAACTCCGGTTGGGTGGAGTTCCGCCTCTGACAATCAAGTTAGTATGTGTACGGACGGAGTTAAAAGTGCGGAATATAAAGAGTTTCTCTCGGATTCCGAGAGAGAGTATCTGCAATTAATATTGCTTTGGTTTGTGAGAATATTTCTGAATGTGCAATTAATAGGGATCTCTCCCTATTTATAGGGTTTGAGGATCAACTCCCCTTTCATGACTTGGACTGCCACGTGTCGTCAGAGATGAGGTTCTTTTAGAACCTCTCCGAGGCTGACACATGTCAGCATGCTTTTGGTCCACGTGGACTGGGGGTATTTTTACCCTAAACAACCTCTAATTTACTTAATAAATGAAAGGAATATATAATATTACGTGAAATTTGAAACATTAATAAAAGTTGGTTGAGATGGTAAATGTATTACCTATATGTATTGGAGGTTATGGCTTTCAATTTTTTTTCAAAGCATATTTTATTTTGTTAAATGAAGTGGCTAGCTTACGTGGTGCATATACTTTGGATGGTGATGTGACATGGCACACATAGTTTGAAAAGTGACACGTGGCACCGTTCTTTTAAAAGGAACGCCTTTTAATATATAATATAGATGTCACTTAATTTGTAAGTTTCATACTTTTTTTTTTCTTTCTTTATGGTAAAATAAAAAATCATTAGTAAGCCCTCTGTATCATGAGCGGTATTCTTAGTGATGTCACTTGCTTCCTTCGTATTTTGTTAGTTGTTCCACTTTTCTTTTGCAGTCATATTTTATTAGTTGCTCTACTTCTTTTTTAGAAACCTTTAATAATATTTTACTATTATCCTCTCCACTAGTAGTCCATTCGTATCATATTTTAATATTTTTCATATCCTTTCTCCTTCCAAATTATACTCATTTTTACTTTTTTAGAATTTTTTTTTCTTCAACTAATCCTACTTCCATCATATTTTATTACTTTCTATTATTTCTTTTAAACTTTGCACATAGAGAAATGGAACAAGTATTAAAAATACGGAGGGAGTAATTTGTAAGTTTGGTACTCCTTTTGATACGGCTATACCAAAAGTTAACGAACATCCACATGGCATCATCCAATTGGATAGCAACAACAAAAACTGCACCCTGATTGGTCGAATTCAATGAAGAACACGTCGATTAGAATACCCAGTTGAATATTGACCTTCTTCCTTTCACAAAAATAAACACTCCCAAATTACACTCGCACTATCGCTCACACAACAATAGAACTAATCAAATCCAAATTCCCAGATTTTGTTCATTGTTCTTCCGATTTTCAGAGAAGATAGAGAAATTTCAATCGATTTTTCAGTCGTCATTTGTTAAAAATCAGAAATTTCCTAATCAAAACCCTAGAAAATCTGAAAATCGAAGCGGAGAGATCACGAATCTCTCCTCTGCAAATCAATGGCGACGCGGAAAACAACGCTGAATTTGAATTTGTTGTTTCTCGCTTGCATTTTATCTTACACTGTCTTCGCCATTGCAGCGTATGCTCATTTTCTCTCTCTTCTCATTTTTGTTTTTGGATTCTATGAATCTTGTGTATGAATGATTGAAGAGCTGATTATTGTGTTAATTTTTGTGAACTTTAGGAAGAGTTATTATGATGTGTTGCAAGTGCCAAAAGGAGCTTCAGAAGATCAAATCAAACGAGCTTACAGGAAGCTTGCGTTGAAGTATCATCCTGATAAGAATCAAGGCAATGAGGCGGCGAACAAGAAATTTGCAGAAATTAACAATGGTAATCACATTTTATTTTTGATCAGATTGTTTTGAACTAATTTGAGCTTAAAATGTGATCAAATTTGATATCTAATCGTTATTATTAGCTATATAAGCGTCAAATATGATCATTATTCAATTCAAGGTCAAATTAGATGATTTAAACAATTAAGGATTAAAATGTAGCTATTTTTGTTCAAATCTGTATTAGTTATGGAGTATATGCATTATTTTGTAATTGTTGGAGGATAAATAAGTAGATGTTTTGTTTTTGGATTTGATTTCAAGATATGATTGTTTTTGGCAGCTTACGAAGTTTTGACTGATAGTGAGAAGAGGAATATTTATGATAGATATGGTGAGGAGGGTCTAAAACAACATGCTGCAAGTGGCGGCCGAGGTGGTGGTGGTGGAGGATTCCAGGACATATTCAGCCAGTAAGTTGACACCCCTTTTCCCCTCGACACTCCCCTCCAGAAATTTATTTAATTATTTATATGTTAATGTTGTATTCTAATTTCATAGTGACTTGAAGTTGGTTTACTTGTTGATCCGTTATGGTAATAAAAAATATATGTGTTGTGAGAACAACTTTGATTTTGTGATTTGGACAATTGGATAGAGTAGTTTTAAAGCTGAGAATTACTTTACAGGTTGTTGGCTAACAAATTGGAGAGAAAGGGGTCTTGACTGCTGACAATTAAACTTTCCTTAGTATTGGAAAACTTGTGAGCAATGTTATCAAAATCGGGATTCTACTTTGAATTGGAAGAGGCTCTCAGAGATTTTACGGACATGCATAATCAAGACGTCATATCCAATTTGATTAAATATATTTAAATTATGAGTTTGAAACCTAATTATTAATAGAAACTAGCAGTTTACCTATTAAGCAACCAATAATTGACAATATATATTTATATATAACTTTGTATGCATGTTTTAAACTTGCAAGGATTTCGCTAATTAAGAGAGATATGCAAAATCGGGTAGAATCGTAAATCGAATCATATGACATTCACGAATCGTAAAATTGTAAGATTCTAAAATTTAAATCGGGATTTTAATAACAATGCTTGTGAGTGTGCAGTGCAACATATTGGGTACGGGAACTTTGTAATTTGGAAAATTTGAAGGAATAGGAAGAGAAGGAGAGCCATATAGTTGATTTGGACCATTTTGTTAGTCTTACCAGTTAGAAAGAAGTGTATGGGTGATTGGGGAGTGAATTTCCATAATATTTGAACCGATCAACTGTCATCTCATCAGGCTATAATTTTGTCAGTACAAGTTAGATTTCTAGAAGGAAGAGGAAACGAAGGAAAACTAGGATGAAGAAACTCTATTAGTTTTTAAACAAAAAAGAAGCAATGTGATTTGTGAAGATTGGTTCCTTTTGACAAAATGAAATTAATGAAAATGGTTTATATCAATATATCATCAGACTGAAATTGTAAAGACTGGTAAAGTTTTTTACCAAAAACATCTTATTGCTAGCTTGAACCATTGCAACGAGTAAATATAAATTGCATCTTATTAAAGGAAGGTTTAAGATTACTGTTCTTTATAATCACAGTAGGCTTTTTCCTTCAACTCCCCTCCTCCTTCTCCGATGACCAGTGAAGAAGTGTAATAATCCATAAAATACCAAACTGTAGCACTTTCTGTAAAACGTATGTGCATTTTGTCCCTTTTATTCTTGTTGGTGTTTCCTCTTCTCATTTTTGGATTTTAGAATAGATATGAAATAGCCTTGTTAATCTTTTCTTTTCTGGAACTTAAATGAGTTAAGGTTTTGTCATTTGGTAGTAAGTCAATAATTGCAAAACCAACTAGAGTTTGGCACTTTTTTTGTTTCACTTACATAGGACCCTGCTATAATGAGAAGTTGAGAACTGTGTTGGGTAACTAGGATTGTGGTTGTTGTCAGCAAAGCTCATATTTATTTGCTTTGGGATTTTTTATTCACTGATTTATTTTTTATGTCTGCCATTACTATCTGCACTTAGTTATGTTAATACATTTCCGTGCGATCTACTGTAAGCTAATTTTTCTAATTTTGGTACTTCTAGATTCTTTGGAGGAGGTATGGAAGAGGAAGAAGAGAAAGTATTGAAAGGGGATGACGTGATTGTAGAATTAGAAGCATCATTGGAAGATCTGTACATGGGAGGCACAATGAAGGTAGGATCGTATATTTATCTGAAACAATAATGCCATATATAAACTTAGTTATATATAAAATTATAAAGTCTTGATTGCTGCATGAATTGAGAAAGAGCCAGTCACGTTACTGTATAGCAAAGATGAATATAGAGAGACAACCCTTATTCCTACTAGAAAATGTCAAAAAACACGAGTCATGCTATAAATTGTTAATTTTCAATTACTGTCAGCAGTTGTGGATTAAGTTTAGTGGAAGAGCATGAAGGTTTTGCTCTCTTTCATTTTCTTTTTCTTGTTCAAGGTTGTATTTCTGATGATCCCATTATGCATTGTTGGCCTTCCATTGTGGTTTCATATGCCCTTCTCTTGGATGAAGCTATTTAATTTGTAATGACAATAACCTTTTCCTCAGCTCTAGCCCTCCTTTTTGTATGGAGCTTACATTCTATTGGTTTCCATTTTTATACGAGTACAATACTTTATAATCTATCCTAATAAGACAACAGAAAGTAAATGGATGAATCTTAATGAAATACTTAGAGCCTGAGCATAATTCTAGAGGCTTAGGCACACCTCTACCTGAAGCAAGTCTCACATACAACCTATATGTTATTACTTATTAGTAATATAGTCGTTCCTGTAAATTCTCTTTATTGTAGATTAGACACACAGTGACATGGTATACATAGCTCTGTACAAATTACTGATGTTGGGACCCTCTAAATTTCATGATACCCTGTCATACAGAGAATAAAATAGTTTTAAGATAAGTGAGTTGCCTCCTGTGCCTGAAGCACTGCAAGGTACAGTAGCAAAGCTGTAAAGGTGATCATCCCAGCAGCCTTAGGCATGCTGTTACATATTTGCTCTTATGTTATACGGAATAATACATATTCAGAGCATGTCCTATCTCAATATAATTTTTTCTAAAATAAATGACATTGCCACGCATTAAGCAGTGGATGCCTGCAGGTGACTTGAGAAGTGATATTTCTGTAATCTAGACAAGAGAGTTTGATCAGTATTATTCAAAATGGGATGATCATTAATTCATTTAATTATCTAATTTATTCCAGGTGTGGAGGGATAAAAATGTTATAAAGCCAGCATCAGGAAAAAGAGACTGCAACTGTCGTAATGAGGTCTATCATCGCCAAATAGGTCCAGGAATGTACCAGCAGATAACTGAGCAGGTATACCAGCTATTTATGTCCTTGAACTGCTTTTTTTTTTTTTTTTTTTTTTTTTTGTGTAAACAGATATATATTGTGCTTATTTGTATGTTTTCTCATATAGTGTGATTTTCACACTTAGTGGATGTTCATACTTATGATAATGATCCAGCGTATTTGAAGTTTGATGTGTTTATACACACTCCGGTGTATTTTAATTATTAATACATAGCCTCATCTCACTGTTTGCAGGTCTGTGAGAAGTGTCCAAACGTAAAGTATGAGCGTGAAGGTTACTCCTTGACAGTAGATATCGAGAAAGGGATGAAAGATGGACAAGTAAGGTTTTATTGATTTATTAATGTGAACAAGTTTTTATGCATCATACTGTGGGAGCATCATTCTTGTGGAATGCATTAATTAAAATAGTTCAATGGTAAAAAGCAGTTTTGTTGGGTGGTTGGGATTGGGAACTGTGCATATTGTGGAAGGCTCTTTTGATTGAAACTGCACTGTAATCCTCATACTTCCTTCATCAAATGATGTTTTACAATGCTGGCTTGAATATCATCAGCACATCATGGACTATATTGCACAACTTTCTTTGGGTATTTGGCCATGGACTCATGTTGTTGAATCAAATTTCAATTTCTCTGAGCCAAAGCTCCCTTTGGGTATTCTATATATCTACTTAGCTGGTCCTGTTAGTCCAGTAAAAAAACCTGATTAGTTTGAGACTACTAGAGAGGTTATTTTGGTAAACTTGTATCAAAGGAGAGAAAGAGGATGAGGCAGGGAAAATTTCAAGTGAAAATAATTTGACTTGCTTTTGAACTCGATTCATTTTCAAACTCTTGCGAAGCACTTGTTCCCTCACCTGGGTTCCTTGAGTGGCTCCATTATAAGAAATCAATTCATGTAAAATATATTTAGAGTAGGATTGAAGAAGGTGGATTAGCTTACTTGCAAAAAACTCATAAAATAAGGACCACCTTTCTAATAATTATTGCTTTATATATAAGCTGGTCTATTATTGTCGGATTGTTTCCCTCTTTTCCTTCATTCTTGGTGTGTGAGGGATGATACCCTGAAGGACAAAGTGATACTTTTAAACAATAAGATAATGGATAGATTATGCTTGCATATATTAGTAATACGGTCACAAACAACTAGACCATCTAGAGTTGACACAACTTGAAACTGTAACATGATATTGTGGGATTAAGCCAGAGTTTTTCAAAATATAACGTACTAGGGGATAACTTAAAATTGGATTTGAACCGAAAGGTGCCTTAACAACTTAACCTAAATCTCATATTACCTAATATGAAATTGATTGAACTGTCTGAAAGGTTTATAATTGACACTTCCCCCTCAATCCTCCACCCACCCCCACCACCCCCCCCCCCCCCAAAACCCCCGTGGTCAATTATTAATTTGTTAGAAGGTTGAATTATCCTTCCTAACAAACTGTATCTTGTACATTTTTATTTTGTAGGAAATATCTTTCTATGAAGATGGTGAGCCCAAAATAGACGGAGAAGCTGGGGATTTGAAGGTAAAGTTTTTATGTTGAAGATACTCTAGATAACAAGTTCTTTCTAATTGTTCCAATTGAAAGTACTATGTTTGCAGTGAGAATCATCTTTAAAGAAGTTCTGCGTGAGTAGTTGACCATAATACATAACTACATATTAATTGTTACATCCTGTTCTGCAGTTTCGTATCCGTACAGCACCCCATGATGTTTTCAACAGGGATGGGAATGACTTGCGAACAACTGTTACGATAACTTTGGTAAGTACTACCTTTTTTGTATGGAATGTAGATTATTGTCTAGCAAGGAGTTAGTCTGATATTTTGTTTCATTGTATGTTAACAGTCAAGGATTTATAACTAATAATTCTAAGCCTCTATGCCCTCTATTAACTTATTAAGGCTCGCCTGCATTGAGAATTACAGAGAAAAGGGAGAGAGAGAGGGGGGTGGAGCTGACAATTCAAAATTATTCAGGCCTTCAGAGGGAGAGAATGTCTGTTTGTTTTCCAAGTTTGGTGTTAGTAACTTAGTACTGGGAAAAATTTTACCCATCCTTTCCATTCCGCCACCTCTCTCTGTCTCTCTTCTTCCCCTCTTGATATTTCTCTGTGATTATCTGGTGGTTCTGGCCTAATATTGCGTTTGGCCCATTTGGACAGATGTTATTTTTTTGAAACTAGCGGTGCTATTTTTTTTCCCCTGCCACCCCACACTTTTTTGATTTCATGGTTTATTTACTTTGCATTTTCAGGTTCAAGCTCTTGTTGGATTTGAGAAGACTATTAAACACCTTGATGAACATTTGGTAAACATCAGTTCAAAGGTGAGATTTCAATAACTTGGTTTTTCTCGTACTGAACGAGTTTCAGTTTGTAACTTTGTATTACCTAATCCTATACTTTCTTCATTAGTCAAAGTACTGTATTCCAGAAAGTTATGTCATACTCGCTACACAAATCAACAATCCTTGCTCGGTTCCCTATTATTATTAATACTCCTTACTTATCTGAGCTAGTCTAATAACATATTTGAGGAAGATAGTACCAGTATTTCATATTTTCTGCACAAATCAAACTCACCCACAGCATTGAAATAATTTTAATACTTTTAGCTGTTGTGAATTGATTAGCGGAACCATTTGAACTTTTCCAAATATTATTATGATTGTCGAGGCACTAACTTGGTAAATTCTGAATGATGTTCAGGGTATTACAAAGCCCAAGGAAGTGAGGAAGTTTAAAGGAGAAGGAATGCCACTGTATTTGAGCAACAAGAAAGGTGATCTCTATGTCACCTTTGAAGTTTTGTTTCCAACTTCATTAACAGAAGAACAGAAGATCAAAATCAAAGAAATTCTTAGTTAGATTGACATAAAATTTTGTTCGCTCAAGGATGTTCTAATGTGCCCACTGTAACATGATTACATGGTGAACCTCTTACCTAAGCTCCCGCGCCTTTTTTTTTTTTTTTTTTTTTTTTTAAATTATCCTTCTTGATCTTTCATTTTTATGAATTAGATTAGGTTCTTGGTGCTGCAATTTGCAAATGTCCTGTATTTATAAGGGCTTCTGCCGAGGTTACGAAAATACCTTTGTTGGGTTTAGGATTGTTATAATATCAATATAGTGTTATATATTCTTTTGACTTTGATGGACATTTATAAATTATATGGCATGTCTTCAAGACCTCTATTATTAAAGGTTGGATAAATATGAGCACGTGACAACTAATTTCGAACAAAATGAGCCTATATACTTGTATATATGTTTGTAGACAATCCTTGGGCTTTCTGCCTACTCCAGAGTGGCAGGATCCAACCCATGGCCCATTGCTCCTTTCTTCCACACAATACGCTATTGCCTTGTACCAAATTTGTGAATAAAATCCTATAATTAGCCAAATAGGCTTACTAAAAGATACCAACCCCTTGGTTGACGATAATAGCCTTAATTGTACCATAAACCCACAATCGACCATGGAGCATCAATTCAGGACATAGTTTACCTTGATAAAAACAGTACGAAGTACCTACGTCGGTTGAGCGTTTGTTACATAGTTGGTCATTTGTAGTCATTTTTGGAAAAATTACCAAATGAAGCTTCATTAAGCCACTATACTCCATATTAGACGTGTGGCAAAATTATTTACCAAACTGAGCTTGAGGGTAAAACGCCATCCAGGGTAGCGTTTTACCCCCTAACTGAAATATTTGAAAAAAAATTCTGCCAAAAGTAATACGTTACCATAGATGGCGTTTTTTGTTCAACATAAATGCCAACCAAATTGGTGTTTTTACCTTCAACATAAAACGCGTTTTACTTGTAAGATACTACAGGCAACAGCCTGGTCCTGAAACCTGCAAGCTTCTTGCCAGCCTGCTGCTACTCCCACCACCAGTTGAACTACTGCTAACCAGCACTTCCACTGCTACCAACCACCACTTCAACCACTCCCAACTAACACCAACCACCACTTCATTCACCTACAACCAACAGTTTAACAACCTTCATCCACCAGTTTCATAAAAATTATGAATGCGTACAGTAAAGTTGATAAATGAAAAAAAATCAGTTAAAAAAAGCCAATTATATTAATAATATTTGTTTGTATACAACGTACTAGAGAATCCGATTACAACAAACTAACAAAAGCAATTCTAAGATCCTGATTCATCTATTCGACGTAATTGCTCTCTATCAACTCGCAGTCTCCGACAACAAACGTACTGAGTTACAATTCTGAAAGGATTTGGGGGAGGAGTTTTGAAAGGATCAGGGGGAGGAGTCTGTTGACTGGATGACGGTCCCTCCTGTGATAAGTATGGCGCAGACATGGGTACGGTGAAATCCTCCGAGATTTCACCAAACTGCGAGGACGCTGTAGGGGACGTGTGAGTCTGTCCCCTACTACTATGGCCTACCTCACGGTGTGTATGCTATTGGGAGTCTCCACTGTACTGTTGTTGTGATTGGTCCCGCCTTTGGATAAGATGACCATGACCATGTGAAAGTCTAACTGGCTAATACAAGAGGGGGGGTGAATTGTATTTGAGGTGAAATCTAAAAACTTTTTGCGGAATTTAACTAAATGAAATAGTGACGAGAGAAGATATAGGCTTTTCTAAATTTCCACTAAGTAATCAAACTCTTTACAAGTGAAGATTCAAACCCGTTAACAAGTTCCACAAATTAGGAACTTGTTCCCAACTCTCACAGAAGACTTCAGCAACGAAGCTTCCTTGACCTCACTTTACAAACTCACAATCCCAACCCCTAAGTACTTGAATACAATCTGTGATTACAAATACCTATTGCACTCAAGAATATATGAAGGAAAATAACTCTCTTTATGTTATTAGATGGCTACTGGAATTTTTATGCTCAAGAGTTATATCTTTCTGAGATAGTTTGCATGAGTATTTATAGAGAAGGCTTAGTCATTAACCTCCACTATAATCACGTCCACATGCCAACAACCCACTAACAACTTGTGGAGTTATCTTGACAGATGGTAATCATGAAGAGGTTTCCTAGCCTTATCTAATTAGTCCACTATCTTAAACAACTTGATAATCATTAGCCGTATAAAGATTTTCACACAGAAAAACCGCTTGCTATCCTTATCAAATATTTGTTTAAAAAGATTATCAAAAGTTTGTTTAAAAAGATTTTATTTGAAAAGATAAATTTATTATTTATTAAAACAACTAGATAATTATCTTCGATAATTATCTTTATTAAAACTTTTACAAATTATCTTTTCTTTAAGAAATTATCTTTTAAAACTAACTTTTATTCCAGTAGTCTTTTTAACATAAGTCATTGAGTTCCTTTCCGACTTTATAATATTGAGTGCTCACAATTAAAACTAGAACGTGAGATTTGCACGAGGCTTTTTAGAGAATGCTACTCCGCATCCAAGTTCCTACTCCGGAACGAACTTTGCTTGAATCCTTTATTCACCAAAGACTCAAAACATTCATTAGTCGAGTTTGTCAATTTGTCCATCAAAACCAAAAGGCTCAACAAATTCCCCCTTTTTGATGATGACAAACATTGACAAACTTAGGTAAATAAAATCATCCAGGCATGCAACAAAAATTTAAAGTAAGGCATGAAAACAAAAAAAACAATTAAAGAACTTAGAAAAATATTAAAAAGTTTTTTTTTTTTTTTTTTTTTTTTTTTTTTTTTTTTTAAAAAAAAAAAACTGAGCAAAAGAAAAATTAACAAAGACTTTAAAAACTGAACTTAGCAAAAGTTTGTACCTTCGATGTGTGAGTTCCTTGGTAAACACTTTAGCCGCCATGAAGTTTGTCTTTTCCCCCTTTTGGCATTATCAAAAGATTGAAAAAAAACATTTTGCTATACTCCCACTAGACTACGTAGGGAATAGTGAGCTCAAATAATGCAAGGCAAAAATAAGTTAGGTACTAAATCATCAGCAACCTCACACAATCATATGAAAAATACGAGCCAAGTTCCGATTTAGGAAATAGAAGAGGAACATAGAGAATGTAGCAAAGGATAAAGGCGTACAAACCAAAGTTCAGAGAGATTAAACAAGACCAAAATAAAATTGTTCAACATATGAAATTAGAATAAGTGCAATCAAGGATTTAAAAGGCTGCATTGGTAGGATCAAGGGTTGGATTTGTGGGATCAATAGAGTCTTCCTCGACTTCCTCAAAGGCTACTCTGTTGATAGTTTCCAAGATCTCCTTGTTGCCTTCACTAAACTTGCCTTCAGCCTGTGCAAGCTTTGCCTCTACGCCTGCAAATCCGGTTGCTTGAGAATCTGCCAGAGCCTGCACCTGGCCTTTAAGAGAAAGCAGTTCCGAGGCCATTTCCTCCAGTTTCTTGCTCACCAGAGTAGTCAACTTCTCCATATCTGCTTGAACCTGTTGAAAATCATAAACAGACACACGAGTTCCAGAGAAAGCAGCAAAGCCAGTAGGCTGAAATGGAGGAGGAGAAGGTGAATGAGAAGGCTGCCTAGTAGGTGAGACAGGAATAGAAGAGGGTTCAGTGGAAGAGGGAACTTGGGTAGGTTTGAAGGTGGAATCAGATTTGTCTGAGGAGCTGATGGTTTCTACAGTCACAGGGTGTGTAGTAGAAAGGGCAGGCTTGACCACATTCCTCTTGCTCCTTCTAAGGCCCCCTGTAAACACAGGAATGACAGGTGGTCCAGCTGTGCTCTCAGAGTCTGTGGTATGTTCCCTCTCACTTTGATCAGTTCCCTGCCCCTCATGTAAGTCAGATTGTCGAGCTTCCCCCTCAGAAACTTCCATATGTTCCCCCTCAGAATCTTCCTGTTTTTCTCCTTGCACATCTCCCTCAAGTATTTTTTCTTTGTTTTTCTCTCCGTTAGAACTTTTTTCTTCTTCCTTATCTCCCTCAGAATCACTGGAGGTGGTAGCACCCTCACTAGCCTCCTCACTACCCTGGTCACTGCTTGCATCACATTCTTCCTTAGCTTCTTTCCCTTTCCCTTTCTTTTTCTCCCCTCCTTTCCGAGGCACAAAACATACTTTGCCATTTGTAAGCCTAAGACTCAGTCTAAGTAATGATTGTTCAGAGAGGATATTATCGGGTTTGAGATAAGTTGGGGATTCACATTCAACATCAATACCAAAAGATTTGAACAACACAGTAAGGAAAGAGCCATATGGAATTGTGGTCTTTTGAGCATAAAAATTCAAGTGTTCAATCATTAGAGCAGGGAAATTAATCTGTATTTTGCATGCAAGACAGAATATGAGGGAGGCATCCAAGAGTGATACGGTACTCCGTTTTTGTAAACGGGGTACTATACCCTTCCAGGTGAAGGTAAACAGTAGCTTATGAAGGGGTGTTAGGGCATGATGGTGAGTAGTTTTCACTTTCGGATTTCCTCCAATAAATTGAAGGATTTTGCATTCATCATTATGGCCAATGTTTACAGATTGTTTGTGCTTTAAATAAGAACAATAGCCTTTAACAGGAACTTGAAATAGATTTCCAAGATAATTGGCATCAAACGAAATTGGAATATCATTAACTACGGCCGAGCACACACCATTATCACATTGAAAGGTATTTTTGAACTCATAAATAAATTTAGGATAAACAGGGTAATGAGAACAATTCTGGAACAAGTGAGTCCATTTTTGATAATCAATTAAAGAAGTAAATTCAGTGAACTTACTCGCCACACACCAATCATAGTTGATGTGATATCCGAGAGTGTAATTCCATGATGGGAATTTGGTGGTTGCGCGCCGTTTCCTGTCGCCGCCCTTCACAGCCTTAGCCTTCCTCTTTGGCTGAACAGATGGATGCACCACCGCAATTGGCACCGGTTGTGGAGACCCCGTGTTTGAGGAGGGTTTGAATGGTGGTGATCGGGTTTTTGGGGTGGTGTTTCGGTTGGTTTTCATGGTGTTGAAGATAAAATGAAGGGAAGGAGAAGATGAATAGTGTGAATAGGAAGGAGAGAGAGTGAGGCCGGTTATGGGAGTGTATGGGGAGGAGTGAGAAAGAAAAGTGACGGTTTAAACTGTGAGGTAGTGGGGTAGTTTTAGAGGTAGTAGGATTTAATTTGGTGAAATAATTGCACTTATCTAATTCAATGTTGATAAAATAAAATCGTAAGTTAAGAAGTTGATATACATGCTTCTTATCTTACGTAGCAAATAAGATCTTTTTGTATTTTTGAATTCTATGAGGAATAGAAAAATTCATCATGAAAAAATAAGGAAGGAAAAAGATAAGAATAAAAAATAAGATAGAAATAAAAGATAAGAAAGAAAATAACAAGAAGAAAAAAAAAAAAAAAAAATAAACGAAAAAGATAAATGAGAGCAGATTGATTGTAAATTATGATGATAATTTACGTGATCATGATACAGAGAGTAAAGAATGATGAAAAAGGAACTTGAAACAACATGGCTCAATACTTTTAACATATTAAAAGTATGTATAAGTGACTTTTCAATACTTCACAAATCTTTCCCCTGGGTAATTTCAGCTGTGTTATTCACACAAGATTGAGCGTAGCATTGTTAGTTACATCCGATTTTACCTTAGGGGTTCCAAACAAAAATCACTTGAGCCGTAGCATCCCCAATTCCACACGCATCTTTTCAAACTTGTCTCTGCTTAAAGGCTTAGTTAAAATGTCAGCAATTTGAAATTCAGTAGAAATAAAATCTAGCTTAATTAAGCCCTTTTCAACATTATCTTTCAAAAAGTGATGCCTTATATGTATATGCTTAACTTTAGAGTGTTGTACTGGATCTTTAGAAATGCAAATGGCACTTGTGTTATCACAATGAATAGGAACGCACTCTAAAATAATGCCATAGTCACGCAACTGTTGTTTTATCCATAGCAATTGAGAGCAACATGCAGCAGCAGCCACATATTCTGCTTCGGCAGTGGATAGAGCAACAGTGTTTTGTTTCTTGGAACTCCAAGAAACCATGCAAGAGCCTAAGAATTGGACTATACCTGATGTGCTTTTACGATTGACCAAATCTCCTGCATAGTCAGCATCAGCATATCCTTTTAGGTCAAACGAGTCACTTTTTGGATAAAACAGACACAAGTCTTCCGTCCCTTTCAAGTATCGTAGAATTCTTTTGACGGCTGTTAGATGCGATTCCTTTGGATCCGATTGAAATCTAGCACAAAGACCTACACTAAACGAAATGTCAGGTCTGCTGGCAGTTAAATATAACAAGGAACCAATCATACCTCTGTATTTTGTTTGATCCACACGAGTTCCCTTGGGGTCTTGGTCCAACCTTGTGGTTGTTCCCATGGGAGTGTGGTTTATCTTTGTGCTTTCCATACCGTATTTTTTTAATAACTCCTTCACATATTTCTGCTGATGGATCATTATTCCTTCGTTAGTTTGCTTAATTTGGAGCCCAAGGAAGAAGTTGAGTTCCCCCATCATGCTCATCTCAAACTCACTGCTCATTAAATCAGCAAAGTACTTGCACAAGGATTCATTAGTTGCACCAAAAATAATATCATCAACATAAATTTGTACAATTAATAAATGAGTTCCTTTTGATTTTAAGAACAAAGTTTTGTCAACTTTTCCTCTTTTAAAATCATTTTGTAAAAGGAATTTTGAAAGTCTTTCATACCATGCTCTTGGAGCTTGTTTTAATCCATACAGTGCTTTATCAAGTTTAAAAATATGGTTAGGAAAGTTTGGATCCTCAAATCCAGGTGGTTGTTCAACATAGACGTCTTCCTTTAAAAAACCATTTAAAAAAGCACATTTGACGTCCATTTGATAAAGTTTAAAACCCATAAATGCAGCAAATGCAATTAAAATACGAATTGCTTCTAATCTAGCTACAGGAGCAAAAGTCTCCTCAAAATCGATACCTTCCTGCTGATTGTAGCCTTTAACAACTAATCTTGCCTTGTTCCTTACAATTGTGCCATGTTCATCTAGCTTATTCCTGTATACCCATTTGAGACCAATAACCTTTTGATTTGTTGGTTTGGGTTCAAGGTGCCACACTTTGTTTCTTTCGAATTCATTTAATTCCTCTTGCATGGCAACAATCCAATCAGCATCTTCCAAGGCTTCTTTGTGATTTCGAGGTTCCAGTGTTGATAAGAAGGCGTTGAATGCACAGAAGTTTATCAGTTGGGATCTCGTCTGAGTTCCCTTGCTTAGGTCACTTATAATTTTATCCAGGGGGTGTGACCTTTGATGTTTCCATGGCTTTGGTTGGAATGATTGAGCTGGTATAAAAGTGTTATTTTGAGTTGCTCTTTCTTCCATTTCTTCATGGTGTTCTGCTTCTGCATTTGCTTCGCCTTCTGTATTTTCTGTTTCTTCTGTATTTTGATCAGAGGCTTCAATATTATTTGGAACTTCAGTAGGTTCCTTATTAGTATTTTCAGTAATTCGAACATGCTGCTTTCTGGGAATTAATTCTTCATCTTGGTCTGTTGAACGAGTGAGACCAATTTCAAAATCTCCATCTTCATATTCCTGTATACAACCATAATTATTAGTTTCATCAAAAATCACATGTATACTTTCTTCTACACACATAGTCCTCTTATTGTAAACTCTATAAGCTTTACTATTAGATGCATATCCTAAAAAGACTGCTTCATCACTCCTTTCATCAAATTTTCCAAGATTTCTTTTATCATTATTGTGAACAAAACATTTGCATCCAAAAGCTCTTAAATGAGCAATATTAGGTTTTCTCCCTTTTAACAGTTCATAAGGTGTCTTGTCCAACATTGGTCTGAGCATGGCTCGGTTGACGATATAGCATGCTGTGTTGACGGCTTCTGCCCAAAAATTTCTTGGAAGCCCACTTGCTATTAGCATTGTTCTTGCCATGTCTTCCAATGTTCGGTTCTTCCTCTCAACCACACCATTTTGTTGTGGTGTTCTTGGCGCTGAGAAATTGTGACTTATTCCCTGTTCTCTGCAAAATTCATCAAACTTGGAATTTTCGAATTCCGTACCATGGTCAGTTCTCATATGAATAAGTTGATTACCTATTGATTTTTGTGTCTTTTTCAAGAAAGTCATAAACATATCAAAAGTTTCATCTTTACTATGTAAGAATATGACCCAAGTAAATCTAGAATAATCATCCACAAGAACTAAGACATATCTTTTTCCACTTCTACTTTGAATTCTAACGGGGCCACACAAATCCATATGAATGAGTTCCAATGGTTTTGTGGTGCTTACCATTTTCTTTGATTTAAATGATGATCGAACATGCTTTCCTTTGATGCAGGCTTCACAAATTTTGTCATTTAGGAATTTGATAGAAGGTAATCCGATTACCAAGTCCTTTGACCTTAATTTGTCAAGCAATGAAAGACTAGCATGTCCAAAACGTTTATGCCATAGAAGTGGATCATCCTCAATAACACTTAAACAAGATAGATTGTATTTTGGAACTTTGTTAAGGTCCACGGTATATGTGTTCCCTTTACGAGTTCCTTCCAAAACGATTTTACCAGTGTTATTGTTGATGATTTTGCATTTTTCAGAAGAAAAGCTTACAAAGTTTCCTTTATCACAAAACTGAGAAATACTGAGTAGATTATGCTTCAAACCCTCGACTAAAAATACATTGTCAATTGCATGGGAACTTGACCTTCCTACTTTGCCAACAGCAACAATGTTGCCTTTCTTATTGTCTCCAAAGGTCACTGTTCCCCCTGTATAGGCCGTCAGTGAGAGAAATCTGGATTCATCTCCTGTCATGTGCTTAGAACAACCGCTATCGAGGTACCACTGGTTGTTCCCCCTCACTTCGACCTGCAAAAGAAATTAAGAGTTAGTAGTAGGAACCCTTTCATTCATGGGTTCCTGTGTTGACACATTTAAATCAGATTTCTTCTGCCAAACATAATTCACATTCTTATTGTACAGATTTGCTTTCTTAGTACATTCTTCACTGCGATGTTCCTTTTTACCACAGAAAGAACAAACGGTCTCACTAGGTAAGTTCACATATTTCTTTTTCTTTCCAGTGGACTTCTTCTTATGAACATAGCCTAGACCTTCTGTTCTTTTTGTCTGAGCTTCCTTTACCCACTTGGGAACACCCGTGCTTGCTGTATTTTTACTTTTTCTTGCAATTTCTAGGTCCTTTTCTAGTTTCTCATTTTTATCATTGGTTTCCTTTATCTCTTTCTTAACATGCTCTAGTTCATTATTAAACATGATTAAAGGAACTTCAGTAGACCTGCAAGAATCAATGTTAGTACACAACATTTTATATTGAGTCAATTCAATATTCAGCATGATATTCTCACTCTTGACTCTTTCAAGGGATTCTTTTAGCATAATATTTTTATCTAACAATTCAAAGAATCTGCCTTGAACATCATTTCTTAAGCTATTCAGATACTTAACATGATCTCTACAAATTCCAGTTGCCTTTTCGGCTTGCCTTAGTTTTGCACATAATTCTTTATATTCATCTAAGGTTTCTAACAATAAAGAGATTAATTTATCCTTTGAGAGAGATTTCAAATAATTAGGTTGAATGACTACCTCATCATCATGCTTTGCCATTAGACAGAGATTGGCTACTTCATCGTCTGTGTGTTCCTGTTCCTCTTCTTCGGAACTTGATTCTCCCCACGTGGAAATCATTGCTTTCCTGAAATTTGTTTTAGAAAAGTTAGGCTTGGAATTTCTGCTTTGATCAGCTTCTTTTCCCTTGCCTTTCTCAGATTCCCATAATGGACACTCTTTGATGAAGTGGTTGGTGCTTCCACATTTGTGACAAGAAGACTTGGCTTTGGGTTCCTGATTTCTTTTACTGTATCCTTTCTTCTTGTCTAAAAACTTGTTGTTACGGTAGAATTTTTTCAGCCTTCTCACCAACATTGCAGCTTCTTCTTCATCGATGTCAGACTTCTCTTCGGATTCTTCATTAGCTCTTAATGCTAGCCCTTGACTTTTGACAGTCTCCTGAGTCCGATTGTTCGACTGGATCTCGTGAGTCATGAGGGAACCCGCAAGATGTTCCAGATTGAACTTGGTGAAGTCTTTTGATTCCTGCACCGCTGCAACCTTTGCTCTCCATCTGTCATTGTCTGGAAGACTTCTTAAGACTTTTCTGACCTGCTCATCTATAGGAATTATCTTGCCAAGACACGTTAGTTCGTTAGTAATACCTTTAAATCGAGTAAACATGTCTTTAATGGATTCTTTGTTTCCCATTTCAAAGCGCTCATACTGAGACAAAAGAATGTCTATTTTGGAACGTTTAACATCTGACGTTCCTTCATGTGTAACTTCCAGAAGATCCCAAATTTCCTTTGCGGACTTGCACCCTTTGACACGAGTATGTTCATCGGGTCCAAGTCCCCAAATTAAAAACTTTTTGGCAGTAGCATTCATTTCAAGTTTTTCAAAATCAGTTTTTTCATACTCATCCATAGGTTTAGGGATTACCTCATTATTAGCATTCGTTTTCGTAATTTCGTAATCTCCTACTTGTATAATTCGCCATACCTGATAATTCTCTGCTTGGATAAAGATTTCCATCTTATCCTTCCAATAAGGATAAAATTTGCCGTTGAAGTATGGAGGCCTTTGAATGGATGTACTCCCGAATTCCTTTTCCTCTGTGTAAGCCATTTTCCAGGAACTTACTCAACAGGGTTGCCTGCGTGTTCTGAGTTCCTGCTCTGATACCAACTGAAAGTCTAACTGGCTAATACAAGAGGGGGGGTGAATTGTATTTGAGGTGAAATCTAAAAACTTTTTGCGGAATTTAACTAAATGAAATAGTGACGAGAGAAGATATAGGCTTTTCTAAATTTCCACTAAGTAATCAAACTCTTTACAAGTGAAGATTCAAACCCGTTAACAAGTTCCACAAATTAGGAACTTGTTCCCAACTCTCACAGAAGACTTCAGCAACGAAGCTTCCTTGACCTCACTTTACAAACTCACAATCCCAACCCCTAAGTACTTGAATACAATCTGTGATTACAAATACCTATTGCACTCAAGAATATATGAAGGAAAATAACTCTCTTTATGTTATTAGATGGCTACTGGAATTTTTATGCTCAAGAGTTATATCTTTCTGAGATAGTTTGCATGAGTATTTATAGAGAAGGCTTAGTCATTAACCTCCACTATAATCACGTCCACATGCCAACAACCCACTAACAACTTGTGGAGTTATCTTGACAGATGGTAATCATGAAGAGGTTTCCTAGCCTTATCTAATTAGTCCACTATCTTAAACAACTTGATAATCATTAGCCGTATAAAGATTTTCACACAGAAAAACCGCTTGCTATCCTTATCAAATATTTGTTTAAAAAGATTATCAAAAGTTTGTTTAAAAAGATTTTATTTGAAAAGATAAATTTATTATTTATTAAAACAACTAGATAATTATCTTCGATAATTATCTTTATTAAAACTTTTACAAATTATCTTTTCTTTAAGAAATTATCTTTTAAAACTAACTTTTATTCCAGTAGTCTTTTTAACATAAGTCATTGAGTTCCTTTCCGACTTTATAATATTGAGTGCTCACAATTAAAACTAGAACGTGAGATTTGCACGAGGCTTTTTAGAGAATGCTACTCCGCATCCAAGTTCCTACTCCGGAACGAACTTTGCTTGAATCCTTTATTCACCAAAGACTCAAAACATTCATTAGTCGAGTTTGTCAATTTGTCCATCAAAACCAAAAGGCTCAACACCATGTCTTTGTAAGCTAGTCACAATCATCGCTTGAATTTCATCTATCTGCATATGGTGGGATATGATATGCTCAAGACTCTTAGTTCATCATGTATAGCCAGCATATCAAACCCTGCATAAGTCAACAATCAGTCAATTTAATAATATTAGAAATTATAAATTGATAAAAAATAAAATAAAATAAAATAAAATAAAATAAAAAATCATCTAAAACTCGCATATCCACTGATGTCTCCAACAGTTGGCTGATAATGAGTGAGGGTGGGGTGTAGTTAGGGTTGATGAAGCGTCGGGTAATGCTCCTGTACCATACCATGTATGGATCGTGATACTCCATTCGGCCTTGGAAAGGCACACCATCCACGACGTGCTGCAACCGCTAATCCCACATGTCAATGAAAGAGGCATGCTGAACTACCCAGCTCACGTCCCCCTTTCCTCATCGGTCTGTCTTGTGCAAGTGGACACTCGTGTCACACGTGGCGGGGACGACCTGACAAAGGTCAAACTGTCGCATGACTCTAGCGGGGGGGTGAGCCTCCACTACCTCAAATCAGATGAAGATTGTCATGGCACACCACTCCATATGATGATCACGAAGATATGGCGGAATGGCATCGACTAAGTCAGCGACGTGCGGATCCCACGCCATCTACATTAACACACCGTCAGTAACATCATATTAACTCATTCAAACAATGAACGGTGTGTTAAACTAGTTTTTATAGATTAATTGATTACCTGAGACTCGCTCAGTCTGTCAAATGCGTCTTTGTAATACGGTAGACTCCTCGCTGCATGCACACGAGTAAGTCTCCACACCAACCACCTAATTATATATAATAACAGTGTTCATGAAAAATT
This sequence comes from Chenopodium quinoa, assembly GCF_001683475.1. Taxonomy (NCBI): domain Eukaryota; kingdom Viridiplantae; phylum Streptophyta; class Magnoliopsida; order Caryophyllales; family Amaranthaceae; genus Chenopodium; species Chenopodium quinoa. The sequence goes on along the minus strand of NW_018743212.1, from coordinate 1,568,386 downwards.
ATTAGCAAAATAAAGCGGTATGTGGATAACTTAACAGGAAGTCATACATACTTGCAACTGTATGCCTAGTCTGGTGAAGGGAGTGGCGGAGCCTCATATGCATGCTCCCGATCATCTTCCTCCTCATGGCCACCCCGCCGTCGATAGTTAGCAGCCCTAGCTGGCCTACCAACGTGGATGTGCTCCCAAGCCCATAACTGTAATAAAAAACACAAGTTAAGTTATGTCACTGTTAAGTATGTAATATTAAAAAAAAAAGGTACAAAATTAAAGGGACTACCTATCTACCTTGCTGGGATGCTCTACATAGATGGCGATACAAGGTCGCCAAACACGCACTACCCCAGCTGTAGTCACGTATCCGCTCCCGGCTCTAACAACTGTAGGTAGATCAACTGTATGTGACTTCCACTCTTGTTACTAAATAACGATCCTATCAACATGAATAGGTACGCTTGAGCGTATCTCTGAACGATTCCATCATCAGCATCAGGAGGCAACACCCCAAATGTCTCTCGTAACCATATGTGTCTCAGCCCTGTGCCTCTAAGATCGACGACCTCAAGCCTCACCCCTAACACCCTCTCAACAAGGCCACGAGGGTCCTCTATAATGGGCCTTGTCACTGCCCTACCATGTATTGGGAGTCATTCAGTATCGCCACATCTCGGAGCGTGATGGTGGCCTCCCCAACTGGTAAATGGAAGGAGTGAGCCTCTTGTCTCCATCTCTCAACGAGCGCATTAATTAGCGCTCGATCTATAGGTGTGAAGGCCATCTTATAAAATCCGCGAAAACCTACAAAATCGATGTAATGTAGTACACGCGGGTCGACGACCCAATCTTCCACCGCCCTGCTAACTTGGTGCCTGCAAAGCAAGCACCGTGCTATATCAACCTGTACAACAACAAAATTACATTGTTAGACCAATTAACATAAAATTTGCCAAAAACATAAAAGATTTGATAGATGAAAACTTACTGACTGCTCCCATATGTCACGGCTCCGATGGGTTCCCTGAAGTGTCAGGACAGAAGGGTCAGCTGGTCCTGGGTCAGCTCGTGGCGGTCCTTGATCGTGTCCCTCCATGATCTCTGTTGATTGCACAATGTAAAACAAGAAATCAACTACTTCTTAAGTGAAACTGTTTCGGGGTTTTCTGATGTCCTGCGGGAGAGTTACAATTCCGAGACTGGAACCGGACGCCTGTACCTGCAAAACAAACGGATGCTCCGGATGATTGGAGATCCGCCTCCGACGGTCAAGTTAGTACTTGATTAAGGAGTAATTAATGCAGAAATTAAAGTGATTGGGTCTCTCTAGGTGAGAGTGTTTAATATGCGTAATCCCCCTTAATGAGGATTAAGGGGGGTATTTATAACCTTGGGAAACGTGCCAATCCTAGGTTTAGGTTAACCTTGGGCTGATTGGGCTTCCCTCGGAAGTTGGGCCTAGGTGGCCGGTTTCTCCATTAGGCATGGAGTATGCCACGTGTCCTGACATAATAGGTCCAGGGTGGACGAATAGGCGTGTGCCACGTGGCAAGCCCTGACAGTTCCAACTGGGGGACACTTGGCAGGACTTGATTGGCCCACGTAGCGCATTCCGATTGGTGGGAGCAAAATCCCCTAATCATTTGCCCCTCACAGGTGGCACGTGACTGGTCACGTGTTACCTATGACAGGTGTCGCACTGTAACAGGCGACGACCTGCTATAGGTGTCACTCGGCGAAAGGCCGAGAGATTCTCCCGCCCAAATTTTGAATTTTGGAAGTGACCCTTCGCCTTCTCACTTCGCCTATATAAGGGAGTGTTGACTTCAGTCATTTTCACACTTGAGAACTTTTTGAGAGAACATTTGGACCCCTGAACTTGCTCTGACATTTTAGACCCTTTCTGCCTACCGCCTGCTCTGACAAGCCGACTGCACAGGATTTTCAGAACTCCATCAACGTCACTCGTTCAGGTAATCGTCGGTTCTCTTACTCTTAATTTTCTCTTTATTTTATTCTTTTTTTGAAATGGCACCACGGAAGCACACGACACGACCTAGGTTAGTGATCAGCCGGTCACCGGGGACGACTGAATCTAGGACTAGGAGTGTCGCCTGCCCTTTTCCGGACCCATCTTTGCCCTTTATACAAAGTCCGACTGTCTCTGTGTCTATGCAGAACATGATGGCCAGAACAAAAAGAACTGCTAGGATTTCGAACTCAAACGGCTCCTCCCACAGGGTGCTGATTAGTGAAACATCTGATCAGGCGCCAGATGTGGAAGTGAACCAAAGCGGCTTGAAAGCCGACAGTTCTGAGGGAGGAGTCAAAGTGACCCCTTCCAATTTTACAGTTGACAAGTCTACATTCTCTCCTGCTCCTTTTAAAGGAGAGGAGGCGGGCCCCTCCGGGAGAGGGGAGGAGTCGTCCTCTTCGGACTCGTCAGAGGACGATTCCGAGTCTAGCTCTTCTGGCCATGCTTCTCTGGACACAGAAGAGAAAAACAGTCGCCTACAAGAGGCGAGGCTTTCTCACGCAGTTGAGAAGGGGGACAATTGGGCGGAGCCATCCGCCTCTTACCGAGAGCAAAATACCCCCTACTACTGCACTGTCCCTCGGGGCCGGATCACGGCCATGCAAGAGAAAGTGGGGAGCTTTATTGCAAACCACACAATGGGCCCCGGCTTTTTAGTGTTTGTGTCGGATCCAGAAGACACAGTCGTCTGGCCGGCTGGTACTAGCTATGATGGCGCCTGCTTTGGCTTCTACGAGGCGGCAATCAAGGCTGGGTTGCGCTTCCCACTACATCCGGCTGTTCAGCGGATCTTGGATGGGTATGAGTTGGGGTTATGGCAGTTAGCCCCGAACTCCTGGGTCAACGTACTCGGCTATGTGGCCGGGTGCGAACTGCACGGGGTGGAGCCAAACTTCGAGGCTTTCGCCCACATGAATTACCTCATCCGGACCCCTAAGGCAGGCGGTACCAGCTGGTATCAATTGACAAGCCACAGAGGCTACCTCATGACAAGGGGTAAAGAAAACAAGTGGAAGGACTGGCGAAGCACCTTCCTTATCATTGAGAGTTCAGACACAGAGCTGAACAAGCGCTTCAACAGGTGGAATAGGAGTCCGCCTCTTCTTGCAGGCGGCCGCAGCATGCCGCCTGTTCCCCCCAAAGCTAAGAAAGAGATCCTGGATAAAGGACTCGTTAAAGTAGAGTCGAGGGTTGATTCTACTTCAGGGGTACGAGAGCAAGTACCCCTGCACTGCGTCCCGAGCTTCAAATGGCTCTACGACGAGTACTTTTTGGCCGCCTGTGGCCTCAGCAGTCGGTGCTCAAGAGGTAGCTGACCTGTCGAATACTCTGTTTTTCCATGCATTACTGTTATGACTTTTTATTAACTTTGCTATTTGTTTTTGCAGCGGACGCCATGAGAAAAATTACCGCCTCCAAGACTGCGACGGCCATGTTGCGGGCCTCCATCATGAAACAGTCCTCAACCGACTCCCCCAACAAGGGGGCACCCTTGGTGAGCTTCGAACCTTTCACTCTCTTTTTGGAGTTGGGTTTATGCATATACTGACCGAGTGTGTTTTTTTTTTAGACGGGCGCTCCAAGAGCTTCTTCTTCCCAACAGCCGGACTCCAAGACCCGGAGGACGACTGTTGCGAGCTCTCCTGGTTCTGCCAGGAAACATGCGGCGGCTGAGAAACAGCCGGCCACTCCTTCTAAAACTCCAATTGGGCCGCCTAGAAGTATGAAGTTGTCTTTGTGAATTTAGACTTGCTCCCTTCTTTACTAGGTCTAACTCGTTTGTTTATGGTTGATGCAGCCGGCCCTCAGGAGCCTGACTTGGTCGAGGTGGCCAAGTCTATGATCAAGGCCGTTCCTCCAGCTGAAAGGGAGGCGGTCAGGGGTGTCGGCACCCTTGACCTAGACGGGATTGCAGGGGTCCTTGCTGAGGTATACTTAGCATATTTTTGGTTATTTGAATTCCAGGACGCCTGTTTTTTGTTTGGAAACTGACGCCTGTTCCCTTTTTACTTAGGCCCTGCTCCGAGTGAACGGCCTCCGCAAGCCGCTTGACAGGAAGAACAAAGAGGTAAAGGCTGCAAAAGCTATGGCCGCCTCTGACTGTGATAAGGCAATGTTTCAAATTGCCCAAAATGAAGTTCTGACCATTGATATTCTTTATTGTCAGGCGCAGGCTACCGCCGCTATCCGGGCTCAGTTAGAGGCGGCCCAGAAGAAAAATAGCGAGCTGGAGGCGACCATCAACAATCTCAAGACCGAGCTGAGACCTCTTCGCCAAAAATGTCCTCATACGACACCTTGGAGAAATCCTTGGCGCACGTAAAGGAACGCCTGGTGACCCAGGAGAAGAGTCTTACACAGGATCTCTCGAAAAAGGCCGAGCAAGAAAAGAAGGAGCTGGTCCGGGAGATGATGGAAGATTCTGCTCAAATCCAGCGCATGACCTGGGGCCGCCTCTTCCCTAATGCCGACTTTTCCTCCTAGGAAAAAACGTACCGCCAGTGTTCTGATAGATATAATCAAGAGATCCTGGCGGCTTCTGAGGACGAGGCGTTGGAGGAGGAGGAGCCGGTAGTGGCGCTTGTGCCACTTGGGGGTAATGCATCGAAGAAGGATGCAGCTGAAGCCGAGTCCAGCAAAAAGAGTGCTGACCAGGCGGCAGCTGCTATTATTGAAGATCTGCCCCCTTCTTAAGCTTTATGTCTTCTTTTCACGGCCTGCGTGCCGTTTGTTTCTATTTACCCGGCCAGGGGGCCGGGGTTCTGAATATTTGGCCGGTCTTTAATGACTGGCTTCTTTTTTATGCCAAAATATTTCATTTTTGTTTTGTTTTAAATTTGTTTAAGTATCGAATATTATGATATCCAATTGCACACTATACCGACTGTTTTGCATGGCCGATAGTTGCGGACAGATACGAGATAGTTAGTCACGCCACCTATGCCCCTGGACGACTGGTTGTCTGTTTCCAGGCTAAGCGATCAGTCGGCCACTTTAAAGAATGGATTTCCTTCAACCAAGTAGGAAGGAGATTTCCTACCTGCCTTGTTAGTTTCTTTGTTTTTTAAGCTAGAGACTCTAGTCGGTCCAGGCCGACTGTTCCCCGCCACTTTTAATCTAGTGTGAACAGGCGCTGTATGAACACCTTTTTAGCTTCATACTAAATATTTTAAGGAGTGGCCATGGAAACATAATTGTTACTAGTCGCCAAGTGACTGAGTAGTAGAGGTATCAAGCGGTGGGTACCGGTTGGTCCCCTTAATTCGCCAATGTTTGTTGGCTATTAACTCATAAGATACCAACTGTTATTATCCCAAGTAGTTTAGTCGGTTGGTTGACACAGATGGTTACTGCGAACACTTGTTTGACCTGATTAGTCAGTTAAGTGAGAGGTATCCTTGTCCGGGAAACGACTACGTGGTTGTCTTGGTTAGACGGTCGTATAGGTGCCGTGTAATGATTTTATAGAACAATGTTCCACCCAAAAGGGAGCTGCTCTCTGCGACGAATTTCATCCGGATGGATGCCGTCGGACGCCTGCTATAATGTTGGGACAGGTCGAATTGAATTTATATATGGATCAGTTGGCTTGGCGCCTGGTCTGATCATTTTAGCCATGAGCCTTTGATAGTTCTTGGTGAACTGTGTTATGGGAGAGTAAGCGGTTGTGTGGAACAAGCGGCGTGCCCCTCCTAAGTAAGAATAAAAATTAAACATGGAGAGTAGCCGACTGTTTGTCAGTAGGCGTGCCCCTCTTAGGTAAAAATGAAAATTAAGCATGGAGAGTAGCCGACTGTTTGTCAGTAGGCATGCCCCTCTTAGTACAAAATTGAATGAAACATCAAACTTTTATTAAGTAGCCCTCGACTATTTACGTCATTCAAAAGAAATATTTCTTAAGATTATCTACATTCCAGGTTCGAGGCAACGGCTGGCCGTCTGGTGTTTCCAGACGATAAGTACCGTCCCTGACCTCTTCATAGATTCGGTAAGGTCCTTCCCAGTTGGGAGTTAATTTTCCAGACTCATTAGCCCTACCAACTGCTTCCATTTTTCTAAGTACAAAGTCCCCCACTTTGAGTGGACGCCTGTGTACTTTTTTGTTGTATGATCTAGTCATTCTCAGACGGTAAATTTCATGGCGCAAGACAGCATTGCCCCTCCTTTCTGGGAGTGAGTCTAATGCCAGTGCCAGGCGCATGGCTTCCCAGTTTGCCTCTTCGTCACATAGCATTACTCGAAGAGTCGGCTCGTAGTGTTCTATTGGAAGAACAGCTTCCGCACCATAAGTTAGGAGGAATGGAGTTTCTCCAGTCGCCCCTTTTTCAGTCGTCCTAACGGCCCAGAGGACATGTGGCAATTCATCCGCCCATAGGTCGCCTGCTCGTTCAATCTTTTTCTTGAGACCGTCTGAGATGATTTTATTAAAAGCTTCTACCTGGCCGTTTGCTTGTGGACGGCCGACTGATGCAAAGTGGTGTGCAATTCCTTGGTCACCCAACCAGCTTTTGAGAACATGCGTCTCAAATTGGGGACCATTATCAAAGACCATAGACATGGGAACCCCGAACCGAGTGATGACATTTATCCGTATGAATGAAATTACATCCTTCGTCTTGATTCCCTTTACAGCCTCCGCCTCCACCCATTTAGTGAAGTAGTCGACTACAACAAGTATGTACCTTCTTCCGCCTATAGCAGGCGTATAGGGACCCAGAATATCCATGCCCCACTTAGCAAACGGTAGTGGGCTATGAATGGTAGTGAGGTCAGTAGCCGGACGGTGAATTAGTTTGCCAAACCTTTGGCACTTGTCACATTTTTTCACCATCTCCATTGCATCTGCTTCTAAAGTAGGCCAAAAGTAGCCCTGCCGCCTTGTCCGTTGAGCAAGCGTCCTACCGCCTATATGGGAAGCGCAGTAACCAGAGTGAAGATCGTCTAGTATCTCTCGCCCCTTTTCTGGAGTAACACATTTTAAGTAGGATTGAAGGTACCTTCTTTTGTGAAGTTCTCCCTTTATCATTTCAAAACAAGCTGCTCGTTTTTTCAGCGCTGCCGCCTGGTGATGATCATCCGGCAGGGTACCGTCTGTCAGATATGCCCTGATTGGATCCATCCAGGTTGAGCTTCTGTCTAGGATTCCAATAGGGTCTTCCTCGATGCTTCTCTTCTCCATTACCCAAAAAACAGTTCGAGGAGTATCACAAGAGGCGGACGATGCTAATTTTGAAAGTGCATCCGCCTGGTTGTTTTCTGATCTCGACACTTGAGTCAGATGAAAATCTTCAAGGGAACCGACTGCCTGTCGTACCGCCTGTAAATACTTGATCATGGCCGGATGGGTTGCTTCGTATTCGCCATTATACTGACTCACTATCAATTGTGAATCGGAAAAGGCGTTTATCTTTCGTGCCCCTGCCGCCTTGCACATGCGGATTCCGGCTAGTAAAGCTTCATATTCTGCCTCATTGTTTGAAGCCTGAAAACTGAAGCATAGAGCATATTCGTACCTGTCGCCTTCTGGCGACTGACATATGACGCCTGCTCCACAACCATTTGAAATAGAGCTTCCATCCACATATACCTTCCAGACTTGGTCTGGATCTCGAGAATCAGGGGGACGAGTCATCTCAACAATAAAGTCAGCAAAGGCTTGCCCCTTCACTGCTTTTCTAGGCTCGAAAGTAACTTCGAGGCTCTGTATTTCTATGGCCCATTTGATCATCCGGCCTGACGACTCCATGGTGGTCAGTGGCCGTTTGATAGGTTGATCTGTATACACGACAACTGCATGTGCCAAAAAGTAGGGCTTCAATTTTTTATCAGCCATGAAGAGTGCAAGACCAAATTTCTCCACTAAGGGATACCTCAACTCGGCATTTTTCAATACATGACTGACAAAGTAGACCGGGAGCTGACAGCCGTCTCTTTCAGCAAGAAGAACAACGCTTAACGCATGATCAGAGACGGACAGGTACATGTAGAGTACTTTTTTGGGCAAAGGGCTGACCAGCCTTGGCAAGGAATGCAAGTGAACTTTCAATTTCTGGAAGGCCGCCTCAGCATTCGGCCCCCATTCAAACCTTGCCTTCTTCTTAATGGCCTGGAAGAAGTATAAGCATTTGTCGCCTGATCGGCTTAGAAATCTTCCCAAGGCCGCCAGACAACCTGTTAACTTCTTAACCTCTCGGACGGTACGAGGCGACTGTATGTCGATGACCGTCTGCACCTTCTCAGGGTTCGCCTCTATTCCTCTCTGATTGATAAGGAATCCGAGAAATTTCCCAGATTCAACTCCAAATACACATTTCTTGGGATTGAGCATGACATGGTGCCGCCTGAGTGTGGCGAAAGTTTCTCGGAGGTCCGACAGATGATTTGTCTGAAGCTTAGACTTGACAATCATATCATCAATGTATGCCTCGACGTTTCTCCCGATTTGATCAAAGAACACAGTGTTTATCATTCGCTGGAAGGTGGCCGGGGCATTCTTAAGACCGAACGGCATAACCGTGTAACAGTATAACCCTTGATCAGTGACGAAGGCCGTCTTCTCCTGATCTTTCTTCCATAAAGGAATTTGATGGAAACCAGAGTAGGCGTCCATAAAGCTCATTAAAGCATGGCCGGCTGTTGAGTCGACCAGGTTATCAATTTTAGGCAGAGGGTAACTGTCTTTGGGGCACGCCTTGTTTAAGTCTGTGTAGTCTACACACATTCGCCAAGTGCCATTCGGCTTTTTAACAAGCACCACATTTGCAACCCAGTCTGGGAAGTAAAATTACCGAATGAACCCTGCATCAAGTAGTTTTTTTAACTTCGGGGGCTGCCGCCTGACTTCTTTCTTCGCCATGGTTCCGCTTTTTCTGCCTTACCGGCTTCTTTTTCGGATCCACAACTAGTTTATGTACCGCCAGGTCAGGACTAATGCCTGGAATTTCGTGGACTTCAAATGCAAAGATGTCCTTGTATTCTTTCAATAGTTTGTGCAAATCGTCACCCAGGACTTTCAGAGCATTCGTCCCAACTTTGACTGTTCGGTCAGGACGTGAGTCGTCTAAGATCAGGTCCGTATGCTCACCAGCCGGCTGAGAGCGGAATTCGTCCGACCGCTCCTCTGCCAATGATTGCTATTTTCTGTCTTTTCTTGCGGCCCCCGTCTGGGCTGCCTTTCTCTTCTTGCCGCCTGCTTCTTGAACAGGCGCACTCTCCTTGACATTGTCAAGGTCTGTTTTTCCACCACTTGACCCAGCGGTCATAACAGTGGGCTTGATATCCGAGAGATAGCACTCTCGGGCCATCCTCTGATCTCCCCTTAGGGATCCGACTGTTCCATTATCCCTCTCAAACTTGAGCAACATAAGAGATGGGATTATAACAGCCTTGGAATTATTCAGGGTTGGTCGTCCCAGAATCATGTTGTAGGCCGAGAGTTCTTCTACTACCAGGAACCGGACTACCATGTGTCGTCCTTCCCCTTTTTCACCCAGGTGGATGGGTAAATCCACTCGTCCCACTGGGTGGACGACTCCTCCTCCAATCCCTACTAAAGGGTGGGATGCCGGATGTATGCAATCAGTCTGATATTTTTATTTTGACAGACATTTGCTACTGATAAGATCTGAGTAGCTTCTAGTATCTATAAGGATTCGGCCAACTCTCTGGTTAGCCACTTTACACTCAATAACGATAGGGTCGTCATGCGGCCCCCTTACCCCTCCTAGATCTTCTTCAGTGATGACAATCTCAGGAAATGAATATTTGGAGGGTCGTTCTTGGTGAACGGAATTTACATCTAGCCGCCTGATATTGTCTTTGTTACCCCTAATAGTGGGACCGCCTCCTGCGAAGCCGCCTGCAATGGTGTAGACGACTGCATCATCTGTATCAGAGTTGTCGGCCTGTTGACTCTTTTTGGCCGACTGCTTTTTCGAGGAAGTGTTCCCCGTAGATTTCTTGACATAAGTGTCAAGATCGCCCTGCTCAGCCAGGCGGTCCAGATACCGCATGAGACTGATGCATTCGTTGGTTTGATGACCAACATCTTCATGATAATCACAGAATTTTTCTTGGTTCCGGTTGCTTGCAGAACCCTTCATGGGGACCGGCTTCTCAATTGAGATCCGTCCCTTGATTTCCTTTAGGATAGCTTGGCTATCCTTGCTAAACGCATACTTTGGGGAGTATGGTTTGAATTCTTTTTTCTTCTTCTGGGCCGGCTGTTTAGAGGAATCAGTCGCCCAGACCTCTTTTCTTTTATTCTCATCTTTGTTCGACAACTATTTTTGTCGCCCTTCTTTTTTGTCGAACCTTTTCCCGTCCGATTGTTTTGTACTACAAAGATCAGTCGCCTGTATATAGGCTTCTGCTTCAATCAAGGCCTCTTGAAGAGTCGCCACCCTCTTTCGGACCAAATCAAATTTGAATGTCGATCCGTCTTTGAGGCCTCTGAAAAAGTCAGTATAGGCTACCGGTAACCCTTGAATCTGTATTCTCATCAGGTTAAACCGCCTGATGTAAGAACGAAGCCCCTCCTTCTCGCCCTGCTGAATCGTTCCTAAATCAAGGGTCGTCTTCTTTGCAGGGATGTTCATGGCAAAGTTGGAGGTGAATAACTAAGCAAGCGTCCTGAAGTTATTCACACAACCAGTCGGCAGGTTGCCGAACCATTGTTGTGCGATTCCTTTGAGAGTCGTTGGGAAACACTTGCACCAAGTGGGATCATCCAACCCTTGAAGGTACATCAGGTTGGTGAATGCCATCAAATGGTCTTCTGGGTTAGTAGTGCCGTCATAGGCGCCTACTAATACATTTTTCACTTTGGCCGGCTGAGCGGCTTCAGCAATTTCCTTGGAGAAGGCCGACGGCTGTTCCCCAAGTCTAAGCAACCGTAGCTGCCAGTCCATAGGTTGGACATTCTTTGCTGCATGCCCACCAAACAGAGGTGGCTGCAAAAAATATTGTTGTTGCGGTACAAATGGTAAGTATGGTACCGCCTGGTCACTATGAAAGCCGGACTGACGGGAGGTACCGCCTGACTGACTCTCATGATGCGACTGAGTATGCCTCATCGAGGTATTTCGCAGACTGTCTTGGAAGTTTGAAGTAGAGGCCGACTCTGACAATCGTTTATTCTTCTTCTGTTCTAGCAATAATCGAGCATCTGTGTATGTTTTCTTCGACCCGTCCGCCTGAATATGACGAACATGTTTCCTCTTTCCTGGAGTAGGAAAGCGGTACTTTGTGAAATCAAGGGCAGGCGGCTCCCACTTCCTAGAGTTAGGATGAGGGGTCGCCTCTCACCCTTGAACTGGATTCCTCTTCCCTGAAGTGGAAGGTTTCTTAGCCGACTGCTCCTTGGCCAGAGCAGGCTTCTTGTTGAGCAACTCTTGAATCTCTCCCTTGAAGCCCCTCATGAAGGTCATGAGTTCGTTTCTTGTAATGGGAGCAGACCCATCAGCCGGCTGCTGCTGAACAGGCGGTGCGCCGGCTGGATCACTGGGTCCAGTTTGAAGATGTTCCCGTTCCCTCCTTTTGGTATGACGGGTGCGTCGGGCCCTTAGGGTCCCGTCTGAAGCTGTGTGAGCTTCAACTTCAAATTCATTCTCAGTATCGTGGTCCGACTGAACTTGAGGGTCGTCTAGGGGACGCCTCTCTTCAGGAGTCGGTACAGACGTGGATGCCATCTCAGAAGTACTCTCCCCACAGACGGCGCCAAAATGTTTCGGGGTTTTCTGATGTCCTGCGGGAGAGTTACAATTCCGAGACTGGAACCGGACGCCTGTACCTGCAAAACAAACGGATGCTCCGGATGATTGGAGATCCGCCTCCGACGGTCAAGTTAGTACTTGATTAAGGAGTAATTAATGCAGAAATTAAAGTGATTGTGTCTCTCTAGGTGAGAGTGTTTAATGTGCGTAATCCCCCTTAATGAGGATTAAGGGGGGTATTTATAACCTTGGGAAACGTGCCAATCCTAGGTTTAGGTTAACCTTGGGCTGATTGGGCTTCCCTCGGAAGTTGGGCCTAGGTGGCCGGTTTCTCTATTAGGCATGGAGTATGCCACGTGTCCTGACATAATAGGTCCAGGGTGGACGAATAGGCGTATGCCACGTGGCAAGCCCTGACAGTTCCAACTGGGGGACACTTGGCAGGACTTGATTGGCCCACGTGGCGCATTCCGATTGGTGGGAGCAAAATCCCCTAATCAAAAACATACACACAACATGTTATTAAACTAAGACATAAACTAAGACCAAGTCCTTATTGTGTCCTTCCTGATGACAACGACCATATTTGCTTGGTAGACGGTTAGTCTCATCCATTTCATTTCGTATACGCTTCGACTTACGCCGACCATGTGCTCGGACCATGCTCTCATCAGGAATGATTTTAGGCCCTCTGTATGTCCACCACGTCATCTCACAAGGAATAGGCCGGAACTGTGGGACATAAGTATTCGATACGCCTCTGATCGTAGAAAATTGTCCACCCATGGTTCCTCAGAATCTGAATACTTAAGACACATGGCTAAAATCATGCCCTTCTCAAATTCTCCCCCGACAACAAACGAAGTCTAGTTACTCGAATTAGCCCAATACATGTCCACCTCATAGTTCTCGTTTATTTGAGTGAACCAAGGCACTGGAGTTCTAGCCACAACATCATCAACAGACAATTCGTTGTTTATAACATCTTCCTCATCTCCACCCTCAACCTTGTCATTTGTATCCTCATACATATCAAGAATAGACAATTCGTTGTTTACAACAGTTTCAGCAGTCACCAAAGTTTGAGATGGTGTTGCTTGAACATGTTCTTGCGTAGGAGAGTAACTGTGCAACTGCATCGGTGATGAAATGTCATTGTTTGAGGTAGATGGACCAGGTTGCTGCAACATTGACACCGACGCCCCTTCATGTACAGGTGCAGTAAAATGTGAACTGAATGGAATGTCAAATTGATCGTCGTGTAACATTCTACTGAAAGATCTTATTCCATATTCAAATGACGGAATGTTGTATGAGGGAATTTGTAACGAGCTTGTATTGTTTGAGGGAAGATATGTAGGTTGTTGCTCTGTCAATCGAATAGTCTGTTGAGTACATATAGGCACCATTTCCATATACAAATCAGTGGGAAGAGACCTCATTGCAACGACACCCCTCAAAATCTCCAAATGGTCATAATTCAAAACAGGTAAGATTTGAATCCCACTGACACTCTCAAACCTCATTTTAATGTTCAGTTCAACATTCGTTGGGTTTGAACCAATTATAGTATAAACCTTCTTCGACAAATCATTGTATGTCATACAAGGTTTCAATGCCAATGGTTCCATTTTTCCTACTCTATACTCGACGTTCGATCCGACACACAAAATTTCACCCCCCAACGGCATAACAAAACAATCAATTGTGAAGCCATGCTCTACATAACAATCGGAACACATATTAGATGACACAAATACACAACACAACTAAAACCACAATGATTTCATTAAATCATCAAGCTAAGCATATATACAACGTAGTGTTCAACAATTTACTTATTTACCTAGTTAATCAACAATGTAGTATATATTTAAATGTACCTAATTCAACAATGTAGTTTGTAAATATACTTAAATTACATAATTACACACTAAATATACATATTTAGCAAAAAAAAAAATACATACTTGATTTACTGCGTAAAAAAAAACATCATAAACAAGTAAAATAATTAAATTAAATACATACCTCAAATACGATCAATTTACTGCGTAAGTGTTAAACAAAGGAGGAATAACTTTTAGTGAGTATGATGAAGATCTAAGCAATGGGAAGTGATGAATTTGCAACAAATATGGAGGATTGGGTGAGGTATGTGCGCGGGTTAGGGTTTGGAAATTGGGGGTTTTTTGTTTTTGGAAAAACAATGAAAAAAAATAGAACCACACTGCCTGAAATACCCGATGCAAAAACGCCAACCAGGCTGGCGCTTTTGGACGGTAAAACGCCAGCCTGGTTGGCGTTTTTACCTTAGCCAAATTTTATTAAAATTTCAGTCAAGGTAAAACGCCTTTGCCTTGACTGAAATTTTTTTTAAAAAAAATGGCCAGGGTAAAAACGCCACCCTGGATGGCGTTTTATCCTGGAAGCTTAGTTTGGTAAATAGTTTTGTCACGCGTCTAATATGAAACATTGTTTCTCAACCAAGTTCACTTTGGTCATTTTTCCATCATTTTTACTCTAACCTTTTCTCTAAATAAGCAACAACCATAATTCATTAGGGTAATTCTGATACAAACACAATGGATCTTGCACGAAAGTTGTTTATCATCTTCAATTCCTATGATTCAAGGAGATATTGAAAACTAGAGAAAATTTTGTTACTCTTTTCTTTTTTGACAAAGAGTAATTTCTATCTTCGTTTGATGAACTCTCTGTCAATTGTGTTACTTTCAAGTATTTTGATTATTATCTTAGAAATAAGTATAAGTGTTTGAGAAAATACATGTATGTATTTTATGAGGAGTTGTATCAAACATGATTGACATGAAACTTTTTTGCAAAATTATACATCATACATTCATACATATACTTTAATTTATTATTACTATTGTCCTTTATCACCATATAATAGCTAGAAGCATGTTGTAACAGCTTATGGATTTCTAATGACTTGGCTGGCTTTATGTCTAGTTCTCCTTCCCTAGGCATCATCTTCGATGTGTGTCTCTATATGTCTATATGACTATATTGATGATCTACTCTTCACAACTTATAAAAAACAAGAAAAGAAAATATGTACTTTGTAATTAAATACTGCGATAGTCAATTCTATATTTCTATATAATGGATACAAACTAGCGATTTAGTAGGTTTTTTTAAATTCTTATATGTGATTGGCCACACGGTGTGGCCAGTCATCATGAGGGTTACTTCGTTAGTATAATAGGAGTTACTCATTTAGTTTACAGGGGTTACTTTGTCATTGTTATAGGGGTTACTCCGTCAGTGTTGTAGGGGTTACTTGTTTATGTTACAGGAGTTACTCGTTTATGTTACAGAGGTTACTTTGTTCCTTTATAAGCGGTCCCACACAAGATAGGTTGTATCATTTATGTGGTAGATGATATCAGTCATCTATTGTCTGATATCATTTTTTTCCCATATATCTTTATTTTGTTGGTGGACTTGTTATTTTGAGGCTTGTCTCATGAATCCATGTTAGAGTGAGCATTTTTGAAAAAGTATGCATTTTTGAAAAATGACAATTTTTTATTTTGATTTGATATTTTTAAATCAGAGTAAACATAGAAAGAGTGCCCTAATCCTAGGATTGAGTCAGTTTTGGTTTATCAGCGTTCCTAATTTCTTGAAGGATTGTTAATCACTCATTATAGTCCATAACTATTACTTCGTAATTGGTACTAAACCATAATAATCTAAAACTACGTAGTATCACATTTACAAGTGTGATTCAAAAGTATGTGTTTGATACCATTAGAGGAAATCTTACCAACTAATTATGCTTTTAAAAATGAATAACTTATCTCCAACCAACTACTCGTCTAATTAACCAACAATTAAACAAAATTAATGGCTTTGTACAAGAATGCTTCAGAATGGTCCCATCTACTCTCCAACTACTTGGGAGTTGGGAATCATGCCAACTTTTGTGAACCGAAAGAAGAAATGAACTGTTATTTTACTTTCATTACCAATTATATACAGTATATGATTGTATTGTGATCAAATGTGAATGAGATCTTGACACTAATCTCGTTGATTTTATTAATAATTACTTCGTATGCAGGGGCGGAACTAAGGGGGCTAGGGTGGGCCACTGGGCCTTGGTTTAGATTATCTATTAAATGTTGGAAGTTCGATTCTTCCCCTTAAGGCCCTATCACTACATACTTCCACCAATTGTTTACATTTTTTTTTGACATTTTAATATAATATACTATACTCCGTAGATATTACTACATAGTTTGGCCCCATAATAAAAAATTTCTAGTTCCGCGCGCCTCTGTTCATATGATCTTGCTTGGTAATTAGATTTTACATCTAATCAGCTAATAAAAATATTATACAGTACTCCTTATAAATTAGTGCGGTGTAATTGTTATATCGTTGGCTTAAAGGTTAAATTGTCAGCAAAATATAAAAGATGATTAGAATTATTATGTTTTATGGAAATTTGATTATTTTGTATAACGGCAGAGTAATTTATACTCCGTAATTAATTTGATATTTATAGTCTTTGTTATATATAGTACGTAGTACTAAAAATTTATCAAATAATAATATGGCCAGCTAATAAGAGAAATTAATAATTATAATAACGGCGCACTTCTAACTTAAAGAAGAATGAGGGGTCACGTAGTCAGGTAAATACGTAATGCTTAGAAAAATTTGTTTATTTAGGAAACATTGAAACAATGGGGACTAAACCAGAGAAATTTGTTTTATTGGCTTACATAAAAATGGATAAAATGATAAAGTAAACTGACTGTTAATTGTAGGGTATCATACAGTATTTATATTTATCTGTTGAAATTAAGTTATTTATGGGTTTTTCTATATAGTAACCTCGTTTTTTTACTTTTCTACGTTGTGCCCTAACATATATGATTTTCTACACTGTAACCCTAAATTACGAAAAGTGAATATACAGTAACCTACGTTAGCATACATTTATGACGGGCGTTTGGGTTGACATTTATTCCGTCACCTAACTCTTACTGTACACGCACTATACTTTCTCTCTCCTTCAAAATTCCCTCCTCTTCTCTCACTTCACTTCACTCCCCTCCTGTTTCAATCGTTGATCAAAAACCCTAAGAAGAGAATTTCAGACAAATTTGAGAAAAATCTTGCGCGGAAAATTGGGTGCGGCATTCGTGGAGATCAATCTCAGAGTGGAGGAGTAGCATCAACGAAGGTATGTATTTCGGTCGTTTATTCATCCTTTTACAGTTGTTCCATTTTTGTCGAATTATGAATGAATTGGGTTGATAAGTTCATAAAGTTTGGAAATTTGTTGATTTGTAGTGTTTATGTGGTGGTTGTTTGGAAATTTGCGTGCTTTGGTTGTGGGTTCGTTTGTGGGGGTATTTTTTTTTTTTTTGTATAATTGCGTGATTGTTTTTAGGTTTTGTTGTGACTAATTTCTGGGGGGGTATGATTAATTTAATTGCTTTGAAGTTGCTTAAATATTGATTGATGTATTGATAACATCTTGCAGATGGATGAAGAGAGGATTTTGAAAATCCACTATCGTGGTAATTGTGTTGATTTAACAATTGATGATGTTGATAAATGTTTGCTAATTGATGTGATTAATGATATGTGTGAGGAATTGCAAGGAACATGATGAATTGGAGGGGAACGAACAGCGAGAACTAGACATGGCTTCTTGCTTCAATTTAAACTGTAATTACCTACAATGGAACCCTAGAAAAATTGAAAACAAACAGGGGATTTATAAAAAGAGGAAGAAGAAGAAAGGAGGGCGGCAGTGGCTTTTTGGAGGGAAATATTCCCCCCAAACTAATAACAGACTACCTATATGCACTCTCATTAAAGTTAATTACGGAAGCAACTAACGACAGTTTAACGGCGAGGGCACCATATAGTGGCTCTTCGTACTTTTAGATTACAGCGTAAAAAGTCATATATATTAAGGCACAACGTAGAAAAGTGCAAAAAACGAGGTTAGTATATAGAAAAACCCTTTATTTATTTATTTATTTATATTCAAGATATTCAGCCAATAATGATGTGGCGTACTTGCCTGAAATAACTTTAGAGGGAGGAAATGCAATATTTATGCAATGATGAGTACAACAGACTTCATCAATTCGTGTCCCAAGTACTCGTACTTGATAGTTGACATCCTGCAACTTATGTCATGGGTTGCCTAGGACGGCACTATTTATTTATTCCCCTATTTAAACCTTGGTCGAATTTAAGCTTGAATGAGTATTAAACGAGTTTTAAATGATCTTACATGAGCTTGCTTTATACTAGTATGAGATGTTCGCAAGTATAAAATGAATTTAATACATAGTAATTTGAATAACACTTAAGTTTTGTTCAATTTCATCATTTGTTTACGGGACGAATAAACTTTAATCAAGCCTAATCACGAGTTGAGCAGAAATGCAAATATATATAGTGGCGGAGCCAAGGATGGCCTCTCCCATGACTGTGTATATGTATTAAAAGTAACAGTATATTACACATGCTAAATTGTGGTAAAGTTGGTTTACTTTGGTTGCAATATTTATCTTGCCATCCTCATCTTGAATTCGAGTCCTATCCCTTGCGGTTTTTTTGTTCAAGTTTGCTTGCTTTAGTACACTTACCACCTGCAAACTTGTAGTAATATTGTAATAAGATATCTAGTTTGGGGTCTTTGGGCATTTGTCTCTCTATGTTCAAAATGTACTCACTTAACTCGATTTTTTACTTTTAATACTTATGTATAATGATTGGGTCTCACTCATTTAATTTATATTGCATTAGAATTGGAAATTGTTGTATTTTATATTATTAAATTTTATACAAAGTATTATAAAGAAGTATATATTTTTTTGTGTATGTGATATGAGTACGTACGTATCATTTGGCCCCCGTAATAAAAAAAATCTGGCTCCGCCACTGAGTATATACTAACTTTTCTATCTTAATAGTAAGAATGAAAGTAAATATGAGGATTTGCTATTAAAAAGTAAAACAGAAAACATATATTTACATGGATAAATTTTTCAATTTTAATTAAGGTAAGTATACAATTCATAGCGTACATAATATAGATATCCTACACCACTTTCCAAATTCTTTACTATGTCGTATACATATACACCATAATTCCAACATATCTATCAGGAGGTAAATCGCGTAGCAGATTGGATAGCTAACGTGGTTCATTTAATTACTGATAATATGAATATTGATGTTTGTAATAACTCTAATTTGTTCACTATTCTTTCTTCTGATACATTAGGACTTTAAGAGTACCTCTCGTAAAAAGGATATCTAATAATTTTTATCTTACCTTTTTACAAAAAAAAAATATATACGCCATAATTTTGAACTTGTATAAAAATAAAATCATTAAAATATGTATTTCACAAATACACGAATTAATGAATTATACACCCAAACAAACAAACAAATATATCTCAATTCACAAAAGACCTTTTCTTTCATTAGAACTCTTTATCACTTTTTTATACTTGTATTTTATAATTTACCAATTTTTTAAAATAAAAATTAAAAAAAAAAAAAAACGTGGGGAACGTAGAATTGTAGAAAAGGGCAATTAACAGATTTCCCAACATTGTGTTTGTATTTTATTTTGTTTGGTTACCCAAAATTTCTTAAACTTCTCCTTCTTTCTTCTTCTTCCTTTTCTCTCTCAAAAAAAATCATACACTGAGATACACACAAAGATTAAATCACACGTATTTGCACCAAATTCAGCCACCTGCCCTTTTCGCGTTTTCCCTCAATTTTCTCTCTCTTCCTTCTTCTTCTTTTTTTTTTCTACCTATATTATTCAACAAATCAAAAAAGTTTGATCTATTTATTAATTTATTTTTCAACAGAAACAAAAAAACTATATAACTGAAAAAACCCAGAAAAGTTGTGAAGAAAGATTAAACCTTTAATGGATAGTCTTTGTGTGAGATCTGGGCTTCATGGTTTGGGCTCAACAATCACATTGAATAATGGGCTTGATGTTTTTCGGCCCAGCCCATCAATATCTTCCGTCGGGAGGTCACCGACGGCGGCGACGAATGCAATATCAGTCGATAAAACGGCGTCGTCTTCATCTTCATCTTCAAAGTTTGCAGCTTTTAATTACCCTTTTAGATCTCTGTTTTTTGGAGGAGAGAGAAAACAGAGGTCTAAAGGTGTTGCCTTGGACGACGCCGTTTTAATGGAGGAAGAAGATGTTGTGGGAAGCAGTAGTAGTAGTGGTGGTGGTGTGGTGGGGCCCTCTGATTTAGAAGGGCAAAATGGTAATTGGGTATTGAAGATCCTCCATGTTAGGTCTCTGTGGTCTTCTCCAGAGAAGCAAGGAAAGGGTGACGTGGAGGAGAGAGAAAATGAGGAAGAAGGGCAAAATGGGAATTTCACTTGTTCAAAGTCGGATGAAGGGTGTAAAGCATGTTATAGTGATGAAGATGATAATGATGATGATGAAAAGAATGTAGAATTTGATAGAAATTCATTTTCTAAGATGTTAAAAAAGGTTTCTCTGAGTGAAGCTAAGTTATATGCTCAAATGTCTTATTTGGGGAGCTTGGCTTATTGTATTCCTAGCGTCAAGGTATGATTTTTAATTTTATTTTGCATGTTAATTTTGAATTATTGTTATTATTTTTATGATCTTTTGGTGTTTTTGATGAATTTTTTTCAATGGTAATATTCCCGTTACACCATAGATGAAAATGATGAGTATGGTTGAACAGAATAGATGCCTAGATGGTTTAGAAGATTGTCTGTCTTTTTTTGTTTACGCATAGTCAGGTTAAACTATCTACTCCGTAGTAACTTTATTTAGCTTTTTACTATTACAACTGTACCTCTTTTTTTAAAAAAAGAGTTGTACACGAGAACAATTAGATTCGTCGTTTCTCAAGACTGTAACCTAACTTACCAAAATTAATGAAATTTGTTTCGACGAAAGGGTCAATTTCTTGATGACTATCCGTTTAATTGTACAACTTATTAACCCAAGCTTATCTTGTACTTTATATTTGTCGAGCTGTTTTTGCTGGTGGAAGTTCTTAGATTAAAAGCTGTTCTGATCTGGAATATTTGGTTGAGAGCAAGTTGCAAGTATTTGAAATTTGTTATGTCTGTTTGAAAATTTAGGAAGAAGGAAACTGGAATGTTTGGTAGATTGCAAGTTGCAACTGCTTGCAATTTGTTAGGTCTATTGGGAAATTAGAAAAAAGCTAAGGGCAAATCTGTAATTTGAATTGTGTCGACGCCTTTTCAGATATTCCCTGACTCAATCATATATGTGTTCTTCAAATATCTTCTAGGACATGAATCATATTATTAACTGATTCATCTATTGACTACAGTATAACTGGAACATTGGAATTAGTTTGAGGTCAGCTAATTTAGCTGATTTTGGCACTAAAACAATGTTTTGATGCTGTGGTCCAAGTATTAATTTGGGTTATTATCTTTTAAAAGTAAAATGGTTGATTTTCCTAAAGCGTGTTTATTAGTTTCAAAGAAATATACATACTTCGTATCTTTTTCAATGTAATTTGTTATGAGTATTTGCTTAATTAAATTATGATGGCCTGTATGTACAAAAAAGATGTTCTTTTTTTGGACACTTTATTATCAATATATCTGCAATGGAAATTAAAATGCTATCATTTTCCCAATGTAGCCGAGAAATCTTTTGAAGCGCTATAGTCTACGTTATGTAACTTCTTCAATCGAAAAGAGGAAATTGTTAGCTGAGGCTGAAAAGAAAGAACAGTTAGCCAATTCTGAAGCCAAGCAACAATCTGGTGAAGCTGAAAGCAAGGACAACTGTCAAGAGGAGGCAGGGCAAAGTGATTATCAAAAGAAAGAAGAATCTCGAGTGAGAGAATTGGCTGCTTTTCAGGTTGCTGCCTCTGCTGCTTCATTTTTGCATTCTCGGACTAGAACTTTGCTTTCTTCTCGGTCCTCAAAGGACAAAGTGGATGGCCACCCATTGAACAAAGATAGTGGAAATGATGAAAATCTAGACATTAACTCGGATATGGCTTCTCTAATGGCCACCACAGACTCAGTAACTGCTGTGGTTGCTGCAAAAGAGGAAGTTAAGCAGGCTGTTGCCGATGATTTGAATTCAATAAGCTCTGCACCGTGTGAGTGGTACATTTGTGATGATGATAAGAGTGCTACTAGATTTTTCGTCATTCAGGTAATTTAATTTGTTTTGAACTCAGTGTGTTACAGCTCTAATTTCTTCTCCGTGTCAAATGTGATACTTATATAACGACTATTTTATATGATATCTGTGTAGGGGTCTGAGACGCTAGCTTCTTGGCAGGCTAATCTACTCTTTGAACCCGTTCAATTTGAGGTAAATGCTTATTTCCGCAGTTGGGAGAGATTTCTTCTCCTGTTCTTGTTCCAATATTGTATCTATCGATTCTTTAATTTATTCTTGATTTATTTGGCAAAACTTGTGCTTGATGAATTATACGGAGCAAAAAATCCTTTATTAAGCATTGTGCCCTTGTCTTTCACAGGGTCTAGATGTTCTTGTGCATAGAGGCATATACGAAGCTGCAAAGGGCATGTATCAGCAAATGTTGCCTGAGGTTCAATCCTATATGAAAACACATGGCAGCCGTGCCAAATTCCGCTTCACAGGACATTCACTTGGTGGAAGCTTGTCACTGCTCATTAATCTCATGCTGCTGATGCGAGGTGAGGTTCCATATGCCTCGCTTCTTCCTGTCATCACGTTTGGCTCTCCTGGTGTCATGTGTGGAGGGGATAAGCTGCTCCGCAAGCTTGGATTGCCCAAGAATCATATTCAGGCTATTGTGATGCACCGTGACATTGTGCCCCGAGCTTTCTCTTGCAATTACCCTAGGGCTGCTGCACAACTACTCAAGGCTGTCAATGGAAGCTTCCGCAACCATCCTTGCCTGAATAACCAGGTAAATTTTTCATTACTGAGTAACTGAATGTGCTGTATGTGCTTTGTTGCAAAACCTTGCTAGGACTAGTTATGTTCTGAAAATTGATGAAATAGGTCTCTTTATTCATCTTTTTATAAATTTAAACTTTATCATTTTTTTGGGACTGTGGAGTATCAGACGTTGATTGCTTGAATTTGGGACGAAAGAAATTGTGAAACTATATTTCATTTTTTGTCAATTTAATGTTTTATGATCTTCTTGGGACTAAGGGAGTTCGAAGTATTGATGGCTTGAATTCGGATTAATAGAGTATGTAGCATTTAGATCTATTCTAATTCTTTTTTGACATGTGACCATTTCAATTGCAGAAGCTACTCTATGCACCTATGGGGGAGATGTTGGTTTTACAGCCGGATGAAAAGTTCTCTCCACAGCATGACCTACTTCCTCCGGGAAGCGGTCTATACCTTCTAACTTACAAGGTTGGTGATGCCATCGAGGGAGAAAAGAAACTTCGGGCTGCAAAGAACGCATTCTTAAACATACCCCACCCACTCGAGATCTTAAGTGACCGCTCAGCATATGGAAATGACGGTACTATCCAAAGAGATCATGACATGAACTCTTACCTGAAGTGTGTAAGGGGTGTGATCCGCCTAGAGCTCAGCCGCATCAGGAAGGCCAAGAGGGAGCGACGTCGTCAGGTGTGGTGGCCTCTAGTGACACCACACGTTGCCAACAGAAGTATCACCGTGGGAACCACATTGGGTCTGATCAATGTAGGTCAGGCCAAATTCAAGTTTGCCGGGATTGTCAAGTCCGGGAGAGAGTCGTTGAAACGGTTTAGCAGGCTTGTTGCATCACAGCATATGCATTTGCTTGTTATGCTCTTGTTTCCTGCAAGAATGCTGCTGATTGGCGCGTACAGTGTGATTAATTACAGTTAATTTGGCAAACTGTTTGATAATTCATTTGGATGAAATGTACAGAAGGTGGTGGCTCCCAAAATTAGTTGGGAAATTCTTTATTCATTGAGATATAGAAGCTCTGCATGATTTTTCATCCGTGAAGAGCAATAGGCAATTCTTGTCGCATTAGATAAATACTAAAATGTCGAAAACCGACATATTATTGTAGTTTTATTTTTATTTTCCTCTTTAAGATGTAATTGTTGTAAACATATTGAACTGTAGTCATAAACATGTGATTTTAAACTAAAATCATTATACAAGATGTCATAATCATATACTTGAATTTGAAATTTTCTTAATGTTACGATTTTTTTCTTTTTTAATGTTCTTACCATCTTTGTTATCTTTTAATTTATGATATTAGTACTGCAAATATGATTTTCTTTATGTTGTTTAATTAGTATAGAACTCCTATGTTTGTTTTTTTTTTTTTTTTTTTTTTGGTGAAATAGAACTTCTATTTTGAAATAGTTGATATTTTGGAAATTATATTTATATTGAATGGCTTGTCCCTCTAATAATATCACGATCATATATAATTCCTTTCAATAATTAGCAATTTTAGTTGATTTGGACGGTGTTTTTTTCAAGCACGTTAATCATGAATTTTCACTAAGATTTCCTATGAAGGGTTTTATAGTAACAAAAATTACATGCTAAAATTTTCACTAATGAACCTTTAATTGCTTTCTACCTTAGCTAGTGTTTCTGTGTCCTATGTGTGAGATCGATTTCAAATTGTGTCTTCTAATTTTCGTATATGGCTCTTTCATACTCTATGGTGTACATGTTATAGAAATAATTAGGGATTTCTGGAGATGTTGTATGGTACGGAGTATATCTGTTATGTATGGAGTAAGAAGTATCAAATATAACGGTAAATTATACATTTGTCTTAAAAGGTGATACCTCTGCTTACAATTTTATCAATGGAATACATGCGTTATATTATTAGCTCAACTAAATATTAATTTCGATGTAATTATATCTTTTTAACGATTCAAGAACAAAAGTGAAAAAAAATAAATAAATAAAAAATAAAAAAGAGCCATTGCATGTAAAGTGGATTGGGTCCAGAAGAGTTGGAAATGAAGTGGCATAAAAGGTCAACTTAGAGCCTATCCAAACGCCTAAGCAAAACCATGATGAGTAGTCAGCATATTTGGGTTGGGACCATAGATGACCCCTCTTGCTTAGTTGCTTCCAAAATCCATGCATCAAAATTGAAGGGATTACAATTTACATATATAGAAATTGGATAGGAATCAATTATAATCATAGTCAGCCTCATGTCACATTTTTTTGTAATAAAAAATAATTTTCATATTTTTTTTTTTCTACAAAAGGAATACAAACAAATACCGGTAACAAACCAAAAACAATTTGCCTAAACTTCCGTGTGAATTAGAAAAAACCAAAACATAAGCAAAGAAATTGGAGTATTGCTTAATTCTATACCAATCTTTATTTTCCTCTTATATTCATTCCGTATTAAATTGGAGTTAGTGAATTTAAATTTTGCATGAACTTGTTATGATTCGGTTAAAAGATCTGGTAATTATAAATTTTGTATATCCTAGCTTAAGCATGGTGATTAATAGGAATGAATAGCTTGTAAGCTTATACGGAGTATATGTACATGCATACGCAAACTCATCTATACAATCCACGCGGAACGTAACAACTCTTTGCTTGTTTCCTAAGGTATTGACAAATTTAGGAAAGTCAATTTAAAACTCATAGAACAATTAAAACACCAAAAAAATATGCCCCTTGTCAAGGATTATGAGTTGCCTTGATAGACTAATGTCAATTTGGCTCCATCAAACACATAGTCAACATTGTTTTCATCTTGATTATGGTTAAATTATGAAAGTGACTTTTATGAAAATTATAATCATATGGACTAATCTTTAATTGGATATTTTTGCAAGCTACATTGATTTATAATTTGTCATATTTTGCTAAATTACAGCTTCTGTGGAACTATATGCAATCAAGTTCTAGAGAGTAGTTGAAGTTGAGTGAAACAAGCAATTGGTGCTTTTATGCTATTTGAAGTCCTTCCAATGGCTAATTTTCTCTCACACATCCCTTTTATTTCATATTCATCCATCATTATAACCAATAAATGGCTGTTTTGTCCTCTATCCTCACAAATAAAAGGCTTAATATCAACATTATTTTTGACAATAACTAATTACGTTTTCACATAGTAAATCACGTACCCTGTGTAATTTCATGATTTTAGGATATATTGTACATTTGATGGTAATAGTATCACATGAATATTTTATGAATCACAAAGTGAATCTTGATTTTCAGATTGGCTTCATTAAAAAAAACACGTTTTTACTATGAAATATTATTTCACGAGACATTAATGATAATGGATTAGTCGGATTCAGATTACGATTGCCAACCTAAAATTGCACGTCAGAGCAAATTGGACCCCTACAATTCAGTGAATATGAGACCAACTTAAACTTAGGTTTTGCTGAGAGACAAAAAAATAGAAAGTGGTGAACACATTCTCTTGTTCGACATGTTTTTTTGGTCTCT
Organism: Chenopodium quinoa; assembly: GCF_001683475.1. Classification (NCBI taxonomy): domain Eukaryota; kingdom Viridiplantae; phylum Streptophyta; class Magnoliopsida; order Caryophyllales; family Amaranthaceae; genus Chenopodium; species Chenopodium quinoa. The sequence continues at coordinate 1,542,150 of NW_018743212.1, read as the reverse complement.
TTCGTTACATTTACGAGTATATTGTAACCTTATCCATACAACAAGGCATGCTCACTATTCTGGGTGTCCTATATTACCCATTATTTCAGGTGTATATTGGAGAAGAGTCTTATATGTTCTACTTGGTTTGGTCAAACATACGACACATTACTTGTAGTCTTCTAGGATTTTGCAAAACGAATGACTAGTTTTGATCTTTTCTTGTGACTTTGTTTTACCCATTTCATAATTCTCTAGGTATCTTTGATCTAAATCTATGGATTACTTTATTATTTTGCGTTTTAGAAGTTAAAGATTTAAAAACTCACTAGCCGTAACAGCTTATACAAATAACTTCAAATTGTTGCATTAGTACGTGAATTATTATAATAATTCATAGTTTTCAACTCGAGTTTTAAAAGACCGGTAAATTATTAGGTGCACTTAGAAGCATGCATGTCAAATAATGTGACAACAATTTATAAAATACTCCTCTCTACACATGCTAACGTGCACATAATAATTTGATAAATTATCTCGATATTAGATATTAGGACACGGGGTCGAGGGTAGTAGATGTCATTTTTACGGTAATGCCTAACCTATACGGAGTAGTTTTTGTGACAAGTCTTAGACTCTTAGACTGTCTATGAATAATGCAAAGGCAACTCCAAGTTGGAGACACTAGAGAGCATTTGTTTTGTCCCATTGAAACATGCACATTCAGATTTCCTCATCCAAATTCAAAGCATAGCCGGGTTTCAAACTTAGGAAGTACACGCGGAAAACACACTCTTGAGTAAAACAACAAAGCTAAAACTTTGACAAGTTATATTGAATTTTGAGTCTCATATGTAGCGCCCAGCTATCCAACAAAGGAGTTGATGCAGCTACGAGGTCCCTCTTTTCCCTTCTGCATAAGTTCCTCGTGTAATTTGGATCAATTTTACGTGTCATATACGTAAATATAGACCACCTAAATGGTCAGTTGGTATCAAGTACTATTTGATAGGGTGGTAAGGATTAGATCACAAATCACAATCTTGAGGAAGGTTGCGAGATCAATTGTCAACTACTTCTCATGCTTTTTAAGAATTTTCATTTCCCATATCAACCAAACAAATACTTCCTTCGATAACGATTATTTGCAACAAATGTACTTTTCGCGGAGGTCTAGGCAAAACTTTTAAGACATGATTATTGAAAAATAAGGGCACTTGGTTAAGTATTAATCCTACCTAAAAAAAAGCATATCACCACCGAAACCCAAAACCAGAACCACCACCAAACCCAGAACCAAGAATCACCACCACCACTACCGAAACCCAGAACCCATCGAAAACCACCACCACCGAACCCACCGAAAACCACCACTACCGAAAACCACCAACACCCACGAATCGACTGAAAACCACCACCAAAACCCACTGAAAACCACCAATATCCACCGAAAACCACTACCAAAACCCCTCGAAAACAACCACCAAAGCCCACCGAAAACAACCACCACCCCCACGAATTGAATTAATCCCAACCACCACCACCACGAATTGAAATTAATCCCGATTAAGTCACCACCCACAAAACCCACGAAACCCACAAAACCTAGACCCCCGACACCTAGATCCACCCACGAAACCCACAAAACCTAGACCCCCGACACCTAGATCCACCCACGAAACCCACAAAACCTAGACCCCCGACACCTAGATCCACCCACGAAACCCACAAAACCTAGACCCCCGACACCTAGATCCACCCACGAAACCCACAAAACCTAAACCACCATTCACGAAACTCATGTCGCCCAGAACCACCACACCCATGAAACCCACAGGTGACCACCTCCAAATCTGGATAGAAGATGGGGAAGATAAAGGAGTGAGATTTTGATGATGAAGGAGGAGAGAGAAATTTTGATGATGAACCACCAAGAGGAGTGAGAAATTTGATGAACTAGATGAATATTGAGAGATTTGGTTTTTTTTACAGATTTGATTTTTTTTTTTTTTAAGATTAGATGAGTTAAGTTAGGGTTATAATAGCGTATGGTTAGTCAAATGATTAAGGGAGTAAGTTGGTTAAGTGAGGGCAGTTTGGTCACTTCTTACAAAAAAAAAACTTACTAAAAGAGGAAAAAAAAATTGTTGCACATAATAGATAGCACCTGTTTATGGCAAATGTTGCAGATAATCGTTAACAGAGGTAGTACTAAAAACTATGAACAGAATGGCCGTGCAAGCCCACAACCAGTGCCAATAGGCCTAGAGCTCAAATAGGTTGTGCTTAAAATGGGTCAATGAAAGCCAAGCCACAAGCAAAGCCCATGATCGTGTAAACAAATTACCAAAAGACTTGGAGATTTTTTTTTTTTTTGGGTGGAAAAGAGGGGCAAGCCCCTAGGAGATTCTTAGAAATTACATCAAATGCTCGAATAAGTCGAATGACAAACAATACCAAGTCCCAGGAATAATAATTTGTTCTAATCTCCATGCTGAAACCTAGCAGAATTATGAAATCGACACCAGGCCTACACTGTAAATACAGTATGAGATCAGATAGATTAAATAAATGAACCTCCAGTATTTAGCATGCTTCACAGTTATTATTAGAATCTACAAATGGAGTGTAAACTGACTGGGTTTTACAAGTAACTTGTAATTAAGCTCGTTCATTCTATTTCATAGTGTGCTTCGATTTGTCAGTTTTTACTAATTTTCCTCAACTCTTCTTTCTGTCATAAAGCTTTGGAAGTTTTCAAATCCATAACAGGGAGCCCATGTGCATCAGTCACCTGAAACCAGCTTTTCTTCATCCATATCAAAAGCCTTCCTAGCTTGTTTGAGCTCCTCGTTCATAGCAAGTAGTTCTGTGGCACGATTCAATTTTGGGAAGTCCTGAATTTCAATAAATAAACAGATACAAAGTTAGGCTTATGCAACACATATTAGTATGTTTTACCGATGTGGTTTAACTGTTTAAGTCTTTAAAGACAAGTGGTTGATTCTGAGATATTGGGTATATAGGCAATCTTAGAACCAAACTTGAATGACAAATCGACACAAGGTCAATGCAATAGGCAATGTTTGGTCATGCAGATTTATTGAGATTCATGCTGGATGTCAATACATATATATGGTCAGTGGGCCGGTTCACTTGGTGGACAGGGCTGGTAGGTGGGGAACCAGGAATGATCCATAAAGCAACTAGGAAGCAGGCAGGGCCAGTTCATGGGCCAATCAGATTTGGCCCATGACCCACCTGCTTGGACTGGTTAAGCCCAGTAGCCAAGGGGCTCAGTCTAAGTCTAACCCAGCTCACTGGCCACCTCTAGATGCCAAACTGCTGTAGCATCAGAATTGTGCTTTCTTTACAAACAGCAGATTAAGTACCCAATGAATGAACATCAGACATACAGAAGAGCAGAACAACCAGCTGCAAGTATTTACCAATAATTGAACACCAGGGACCTTAAAGACCATGAAGCTAATCAAGATAACCAGCAACAATCACAGCATCTCGTGAAACCAACAAATCTATAATGACAGCCAATAAATCCTTTACTTCTATTTCATAAGTATATTAAAAGATGTGCAATATTTCCAGCTGAATTTACAAATTATAAACAAACCACTGAAACACTACATTGTCTCTAAAATCAAGCCAGATTGGATAAAAGATGATGATTTAGTTATTTTACTTGCCAATAGTAAACAAAATTTTAGGAAACAGCAATAACTTTCATTAAATTTGATCCTACGAAATCATACCGAATTTTCAACATGTTACAGCCACGAGTTAATCCATAAGCTACAATATCCGAAGCAGATAACCATGAAAAGGCACAGCAATAGTCAGTAAAGTCTTAAAAGAGTTTACCTTACGAATGATAAACAGAAAGTCTTCTATCATCAGCCTCCCTCTCTTTGAAGCCACATCTTGGGCCTTGTGGGCCTAAAGCGTACAGCTGGTGAGAACATGAAAAGTAAACAGAGCTTTCAGTCCAGATTTAGGACTTACCAGATCTGTAACATACTCCACGACAATGTCCTCGACAAGGGCCACAGACTCCGGAAGTGGCTGGATATACAACACCCAATCTTAATCAAGTGACAGATGAAACCAATGCTAAAAGATACAAATAACAAATAGCAAAAATACAATCTATCTACCTTGAATAAATGAATATAGATGTAAACAATGTTAGCTCTGATAACATAACAGTTGACACATTTTAAACCTCCAAAAATGACCATAATGAACCCCCCCCCCCCCTTCCTTCTTCTGTAAGGCCTAAATCATTGAAACAAACATTAAATCAAGGAACTCAATGATTCATCATGCATGCTTGTTAGCATTATTAGGGGTAGACAAGGAAAACCATTACACCATAAAGCAGAGGGGCTGGAAATCACCAATTTGTCACTCATTTGCTTTCTCCAATATGTATTTGAGATTTCATTCTTATGAGACATCTCCAGTTGTCCACACAGATAAACCCCCAACCATCCAAGGTATCAACCAAGAAATAAGGAATATATCAACATGAAAACTCTTAATTAGCAAAGCATTAATTGACTTCTCTATAAGCATATATAAACATCCATTTTGTTTGGGAAGCTAAACAAGACAAGCACTTTACATCCCCTTTCTCTCTTAGATCTACAGTGAAGTTATATCACTTACACGAGCAAAACACATACCGTCCACCTACCCAAATTGAAAGCCAATTTCATTAAAAAACCCTTTGCTGTCAAGATATAGACTAACAGGAGCACATATTCAACTAAAAGTACTCCTTGCAGTTTTAAAACATATCAAACAAAACCAAATTCTTCCTAAGAAACATCAAGTGTAATTCAACAAAAGTCATACTTCAACAACTCACCAATGAAATCACTTCTGGATACAAGAATTTAATGAGAACATATCTCAAAAGAAATAGGTAGTTGAATTAAATACACTTGCTAGGTTCTTATTCACAAAAGCAACACCCAAAAATAATTAGACAACAGTCAATGAGCAAAATCATTAAAACATTAAAATAAACACTAAATCAATTCACAAAAGGTCAATTCACGCTAACCCACTAAGGGCACCAACATAAACAAACTAGTTTGAACCAAGAAGTTGATAGAAAAACCTCAATCACTCAAAGGAAGGAATATAAAACTATAAGTAAAAATTGTAAGTGGGAAGAAAGAAGAAACTCACATTCTGATCATCTCCATAACCATACATCATGTGCTGCACTGCAACGAAAATATCCATTATTCATTGTCAAATCTTTTTACAAAAAAAGAGGGGGGCAAAAAAGGTGTATATACTCACATTCTTTCTGGAAAACACCTCGCTTACGCTTGAAAGAAGTATCAGATTTACTTGAAGATTCCACTTTCTGTTTGAAGGAACCTCCTGCACCTCCTCCACTCATGATTTCTTCGTAGTAGTTCTACACTCTCTTCTTATTAAAGATCAGGCAGCAAATGTCCAAAATTCTCTCTTTTCCCTGGTTAAGACAAACAGCATATATACAGACTTGTTAAAACAAACATCTCACCCTAATTCTTGCAAAATGCCGATTTAGCCCCTATGGATGTCATTACAAAAAATGGCTCTTTTGGTAATGTGCACAATTTACTAAAGTCCAAGTTTAAACCAAGATATGCATATAGTAGCTGAGTAAGTCCAAGTTCATAACAAAGATATGCAAAGCCGAGAATATGCATAAGCCTTGGATTCCTCATATCGATAGGAAACCTCATATAATATGCTTTTAAAGAGTAAATTTAGACCTAGCACCATTAATTCGATCCATCTAAAACCCAATCCATCAAACACTCAATTATATAGCATCCTGAGATTACCTAAAACTGATCTACCCAATCAAATCTTACTCAAAGACCGACTATGCCTGATATTAAGCTGGCTTTGGCATTGGATACTAGATACGAGTTGACCAAAACCCAATTACTCGATTACAACATGAAATTCATAAGCCTTGGTTCCCTCATACTAGCTCCGGTCTCTATTATTTGCAACTTTCAGAGGGTTTGTGGTTCACGAGACAAAATTTGATAATTAGTGTATTTTATTCATGTGATTAGGAGGAGAGAGTGTCTAATTAATGGCTGTCTTCCCCTTCCTCTCTACCTTCCTTCATGGCTGCCCTCTTCCCCTACACCTTCATCCATGACAGCAACTTTCCGGCAACTCCACCCTTTTCCGGAAGCCCCCTCATTCGTCTTCCCCTCCCTTTTTCGGCAGCCCCCTCCCCCATCTTTCCCTCCTTTTTCCGGCAGCCCCCCTCTAACCTAAAAACCCAGAAATCCCAAACCCAAACGCAGAAATTGTCACCCAAAACACCTAAAACCCACGCCCTAGGACCCTAACCCATAAATCGTCACCATCATCACCTTCAATAAACCCAAAACCCACGCCCTAAAACCCTAACCTAGAAATTCGACCATCATCATCACCTTCAATCGAAATCAAAACCCAGAAAATCAAAACTCAGAAAATCGAAATCAAAACCCAGAAAATTGAAATCAAAATCCAGAAAATCAAAACTCAGATAATCGAAATCAAAACCCAAAAAATCGAAATCAAAACCAAGAAAATCGAACAAAACCCAGAATATTCGAACATAAATCACCCAAAAAAATGAAAAAAGTACAAAATTGAAAAAAAACGATAAAATGAATCTGGATCGCACATCATCTTCCTATATATTATCGTTAATCGCACATCATCTTCAACTGAAACTTGTGAGGGAGGAGAGATGAAGAGGATCGTTCGTCGGTGGTGGGATGGAAGGTGGTCGTGAAGGAGGAGAATGAATGGTGGTGGGAGGGGCGGTGGTCGTGACTCGTGAGGGAGGAGGGATGAAGAGGTTGAAAGAGATGAAGAGGGTGAAAGGTTGAAAGAGAGGTTGAAGAAAGAGATGAATGGGTGGTGGGTACACGAGGAGATGAGTAAATGGGGTGAGTAGAATTAGGTTAATGATTTTAGATTAGTTTAAAAAAGAGGTTTAATTAAATCTCTTAATCAGTTTTTTAAAATGTTAAGTAAGGGCATTTTGGTCATTTTACAAAATAAAGTTACTAAAAATGGAAAAAAAAATTGAATTGTTGTACATATTGTGGACCGCCCAAAAATAGTAAATGTTGCATATAATAAAGACCGGAGGTAGTATATTAATTGGAAACCTCATAAATATACTTTCTTAGGATAAATTAAACCTAGCACAATTGATTCAATCCATCAAAAACCCAATATATCATACACTCAATAGCATACTGAGATTAACTAAAATGATCTCACCAATCAAATCAAATTCAGTGTCCAACTATGCCTGGTAATAATGCTGACTTATTATCGGATACTCAACATGAGTTGAGTTCACCCTGAACCCAATTACTCAGAAAACAAGAAATTCATACTTAAAGAACCCCAAATTAGAGGATAACCATAACTTATAAATCACTAATAATAACATAATAATTGTACATTACAATACACAATTTAGTATTGCAAAGCTATGTTATTATAATCGAGCCAAATAGATAATGCAGTATATTGTATACACTTAAACCCTAAGATCGCCACAACTTTAATAATTCAAAATTTTCCCAATTAAACTGAGTTCTTTTCAATTATACTCAATCGTAGAATCATCAACATTCGAAATTTGGAGAAGGGTTGTTCAAAATTCATAAGCAAATGCAAGAAATAAAAAGCAGAAATAGAGAGAGAAAAGGGAGGAGAGTTGGTGGCACCTCAGCGGCAATTGGTGATGGAAGGCGGCGACTGGATGATCTTTCCGACCGGAAATTGACGGAGACGGTGTTGAGGCGAGGTGGGCGACGGTGCGCCGGTGCAGAAGAGAGAAAGCAAAAAAGAAGAATTACACTCGGAAATTGCAACGCCCTTTGGGTATTTATAATTTTAAATTGCGCATTTACCATCCATTTATCTTTAAATTACCAATTTACCCATTAACACCTCCCTTCATTAACTAAAGACCATCACAAGATTTTATATGACTTACTAGGTTTCAAACAACATTATACGCGCATGAACCTAAGATAGTAAGATGCAGAGGATGAGGAGTGGAGGGATGGTTAGTTCCTCCATCTCCCTGGTATGACCAGGGTTTGATAGGAAGGACACTCCCATATCTTACCGTATTTAATTTTTTTTTTTAAAAAAAAAAAAAGTAAGATGCATCCCATACATACAATCTCGAGGATTTTTGACACTAAGTTGAAACCTCCAAATTTGGATTTGTTATAACTTATTGAGTTATTACATTTGCTTCTGGACAATTTTGGACTTTTCTACCTTAAAAGAAAAGTAATGGGGTTCTTCCTATATATAGACCCCACGATACATTGGGAGGGCATTTGGGTGGTTGGAAGACTAGAAACCATTCATTTTGCCTTTACACCATTAATTCAGCCATTTATTTACATGAGCTCCTTAATCAGTTCAAGGTCACCACGATCATTTACATGACTAGCTAATGATCATAGATAGTTCCAAACAATATTATATGACCCCCATGAATTTATGATGCATTCCTTACAATCTTGAACTTTTTCAACATCGAATTTGGAAACCTACGAAATTTGTCCAAAAGTGTGAATTATATATCCTTCAGTATGGGCAAAAGTTTTACTTTTCCGGACTCGGTAAGAATATCAATTGGGGTGTTCCCATAGACCCCACAACAACCCCGTAAGCCATTTATGTTGTTGGAAGTGAAATTTATTTTAAGCTCTAGTAAAGTAGAATCGATTCATCAATTCAAAAGTTAAAAAGATTGTTACACTTCATTTGAAATCTATTAATCCTCTTAAACTCCATATTTGGTGAATTGGGATATCAAACTTTCTCATTTTAGTGCATCAAATTCTCTATACTTCTCTTCGGAATCATAGACAGTTTCCCTAAGCATTCTAACTCACGAAAACAATTGAGACGGTGTTAATAATATTAATCATATACTCCATCGATCCCCAAATATTACAATTCCATTTTGACAGTGGCGGGGGGACAAAAAGCTTTAACTTGACAAAAAGCTTAACCAAAAAAAAAAAAAAAAAAAAAAAAAAAAAACTCAAACACACAAATTGGTTAATACCTAATATTAAAATTTGACTCATTTTCATTGAGTTTCGGTCTTTTAAACAAGAATTGTCGAATATCAGGTTGTTTACTAGTTGCCTTGGATTTGTTTGAATTAGGTGAATCTTTTGATATTTCCCAATTAAATTGAAAAATATATATCAATTTCCACAGTCCACAATTCCCCATCATTACATAATAATAAAACCAAAATTCTAAATTTCTAATTCAACTATACATTTCAATAAATTCACAAAAACAGGAGAAAAAAAATGCAATCAAAAGTTCACAAAATTAACTATACATTTCATTATTTCAATAAATTCACAAAAACAGAAGAAAAAACAAGTAATAAACCAATTAACCAACAGATTTCAATAATCAGAGATTTCAATAAGACAATAAACCATCACATTTCAAAATTTCAATAGTTCAATACTTCAAATCTTCAATACCCAGAATAATTGAATAAAAGTATAAGCTATAAAAGAATTAAACAAGTAATAAACTAATTATTCAGAGATTAAATTCAGATTTACATACCGTGAATTGGGTCTAGCGATTTAGCGAAGTGAGCGAAGTCGAATGGAGAGCAGCGAGTCCAGCGACGAGCCGACGAACGGACGAAGCAGTGAATCACGAAGCAGCGACGGCGGCAACTCGACGGACGGAGGGACGGAGTGCCGGGAGTGGAGCCGACGAGCGAGAGCGGCGGACTGGCAGAGGATTTTCGAACTTCGAAGAGAGAGGAAAGAGGAAAGTTAGGTTTCACTTTTCAGAGTTCAGTTTTATTTTCTTCCTTCTTTCTGGCTTTCTGTCCATTACCCTTTTTTTTTTTTTTTTTATTACCCCCCATGTCCCCCACTCGTTCCGCCCCTGCATTTTGATCAAAATTTAAAACCACTAATAATTTAAAATTTCCCAAATTAAAGATATTTCAAAGCAAGACCACATCAGCAAAGTAAAAAGGAAATTTTGTTAATTACTACCTCAAAAACAGAGGCTTTGTGAATTACTACTCCAAAAAAATAGTTTTTAATTACTACCCCTAATTCATCTAATAGGACCGATTACTATCCAATTGCACTTTCCGGTAACTTAACTCACCTTATGACGTCATTAATCCGATTTAACCACAGTTCACACTAACTCTAATTTAATTAACTTGGATTTTGGAGGGGAGGGGTGGTGCCGTGGTGGTGGTGGAATTTTGGTGGGGAAGAGGTGGTGGTGGTGCAGTCATGGAGGTTTGAAGGGAAGAAGAAGAAGGGAGAAAAAGGGGGGGGGGGAAGTTTTATTGTTTTTTTTTTAATTTTAATTTTTTGGGTTAGTTAGGTTAATTAGATTATAGTTAGTGTGAATTGTGGTTAAATCGGAGTAATGAACATCATGAGGTGAGTTAAGTCACCGGAAAGTGCAATTGAGTAGTAATCGGTCCTATTTAGGTGAATTAGGGGTAGTAATTAATAAAAAAAATTGTTTAGGGGTAGGATTTCACAAAGCCTCTATTTTTGAGGTAGTAATTAACAAAATTTCCAAGTGAAAATTAAAAAATTAGAAAGCAAGGGTAGTTAACTAGTTATTGATTATTGATTCAATTTCTATAGAAAGCTCCTATCAAGTGAAGCAATTATTTAATGAACAGAGAGAGTATCAAAGAAACGATTAAGCAGCAACTACTGAGCATATCTTTCTTCAGTAATTTGTGAAAGCTGCATAATCCAACATCATGATTACATAGTTGGAAACACTGGGGGAAAGTTTGAATAGTTTGTTATCAATGTTTAATAAATACAGGCTTAACAACAGAGAAACCCTGTGTAAACTTTAATCTTCCACAGTTCCCACTAAGTTGGGTAAAAGATGTAACAGGAAGATGGCATGATCTGATCACAGGTCAAGTTTAACGGCTAAATACCATGAGTGCATGGCAAGGCAACCAAATGACAGCAGGTTAGCGAGAGAAGACAAGCCATGGACCATCCCAAACTTCTTGTTCATCGCTGCAAGCTGGGGGTTTTTCTTCGCAACTTCTTTGTTCTTCGTCCACCCGACTTCTTCCCCAATGTTGTTCTCTCGCTCTATCTTGTGCCTTTGCTTCATCATCTGCCACCAGCAACAAAGTAAGAGACGTATCAGAACAAAGACAAAAAGTCATAAAACACACAAAAAAAGAGATTCTGCAATCTAGAATACAGAAAGTTATGCAACTAAAGCCAAATTCAAGGAGCAGCATTGTACAAGTATACATTGTTAGAGGAACCAGCAATAAATCAGGCTGTAAGCAACTAAGCAAGTAGCTAAGTAGACATCATGTATGCATATAAGAATTAAATTGAACAAGAAGACAACATTGAGACGTAAGAACCTCTAAACATACCATATGGAATTTGTGAAACCTAAGATATATGCGATGAACAAGGCACAAGGATGGATATCAAGGAAATATAGAAAGAGAACATATACTACAGCTGCACTGCAACTTCTTTAACTTCAAGTAAGTTATGTAAAATGAGAGGGAAAGGTGGAATCAATTAGCTTCAAGCTACTTTCAAATCGGCATAGGCCTCATCTAAAATTTTGATATATTTCAGATGTCTTGGATCATATGCTACGTGACTCTAACATGATTTGAAATTTGATGCAGGAAATCTCAAGCACAAATGCACAACTAACAAGCCAATCAAAGCAAACCATTGGCATTGTCAAAATTTTATGGCCTTAGCACTACAAAATCACATAAATTCATAAATCTATCATGCTAAACACAGATAATACGATATGATGTTGATAACACAATAAAACTAGTTTTTCGAATGTCCTCTACACTGGTAAAATTACTCAACTAGAGCACTTCACCCAAAGACCACACCAATTGCAAAACCAAGACAAAGTCTATCAAGCACTATACGAGATAGACATGACTTTGACACAAAAAGTTAATGTGTAAAGTGAAATACACTTTTCATTCATCACTTATCAGAATTATCACACACCCTGGGTCGGCCTAATGTAAGATGCTACGGAATACTTCACTAGCTTGCTATAAAATTCAACAAGATCATCATACAGTGATACAGAAATCAATTATCCTCTGGCAACAGAAAAGGCAATAGTTCTACTTTCCTCTGCCGCAATTAATTTCAGACCTCACTGTAATTGCTAAAGTTGATCCCAAAAACAAACATGCAGTTTAGCCTCATTTAAATCTTACAAGCAACAGCAACTCTTGATTGAGATCATCTTTACACTAGTTGTACCAAAGACGAATATACTCCTAAGATGGTGAACTACACGACAGTATCTTCAATTAACACTGACAATACTAGTATAAATGACAAATATGAGGACTGTGAGGTTTATCTCTACAGTTAAATGATGTTGCACATCTCAGTACAGTCTTGCCACGATCATTGAAATGAACGCAGCCTCATCGTGATCAGAGTAACAAAACAAGAGCAAAAACACTTTCGACTATCTATTAGACTATTACGATATTACCAAGTATAACAAATGATCATAAGAACAATTGCAATACCAACAACACTAAATTGCCGATTCCGAATATCATGGGGTGACCACATGAACCAAGATTTTACTCCGATACTGGACAGCATAATTACATAATTCACAAACAATTCACAATTTTAACACAACACTTAAATTCCAACCAACATGATTCAGCTCTAACCAACAAATTAAAATTTTGATCAAGAAAAAAAATGACAAAAATATAAAAAAGCTAGAGAAAGAAATAACCTTGATGGTCATAGGAGTAAACACCAACAAATTGGAAAGATTAAATAGAAACGCAAAACCCAGAAATCCTAGCTGATACTTCTCAGTAGAAGACGATGATTTCCAAGGATGCAAATACCCAAACGACGCCGTTGAGACCGCGCAACAAACACCCACCAAAGTAAAATACGCTGGAAACATCTTACTCTGCAAATTCCCAAATTGATGCCTTGGCAAATTCCTAAAATACACCAAAAAAAACAAAATTATGAAAAAACAATCAAAACCCAGAAAAATTAAGAAGAAGGGCAGATAGAGTAATTTGGTACTTGAACAAAAAAAAAAACAAAAAAATTATGGAAGAACAACTAAATCACCGAAAAATTAAGAAGAAGGGCAGATAGAGCAATTTAACAATTGAACAAAAAGCAAAATCATGGAAGAAAAATTAAGAATAAAGGCAGAGAGAATAATTTGGTAATTGAACCAAAAAAAAAAAAAAAAAAAACCAAAATTATGGAAGAAAAATTAAGAGGGGCAGAGAGTAATTTGGTACTTGAACATGATGATGCCGCCGATGAAGGTGGCCCACAACGCGGCGCCCCATGCGGTGGAGAAGCAGAGGAGATGAGACAATTTGAGAATGGAGGAGAGAGAAGAAGAATCTGGGTTGTCTGATTTGAAGGTTTCAGGGGAGAAGATGATTCCGATTGCTAAGAATGATAGTGCTACTACAAATCTGGATAACCACCCCATTTTTGTTTGATTTTGGGTTGTTGAAATGGAGTGTTTGTAAAAGTAGATGAAATTGATCTTTGGAAATTGTTATTCTTTCCTTGACTTTGTATCTTTAATATTGGTTGTTCTTGACAGTTTAACTGTGATTGACTAACCTTTTTTGGCGCATTTATTTCTCCGTTTTGACGTAATAATGTTGTTTGTGTGGTTCGGGATGGCTTCTTCACCTCACCTAACCACCTTTGTAAATTGTAAGATTGTAAATTTGTAATATGGCCGTGTCGCCCTTGTGTCGTGGCTCATGCCAAGCTCATGTAATACGGATTTATGGTTGGATAAGTTTGACTTTCAACACCTTCTGTCAATTGTGTGGACCGTGTGGTATAGTAATTAGGGATGACAATGGGTAGGGTCTAAGCACGGTCTAATAACTTGTCGGGGAATTTTAAGACCCATACCCCATAAAATAAAAATGTGGTATCAGTCGCAATCACGGAAACGGTCGCAGTGTTGCGGTATTGAACGATGTGTTGATCGAGGGCCGAGTTGCGGTCATCCCGGTAGAAATTTAAAAAATATTTTTAGATAATTTATTTAAAATTTTAAATATATTTTCTTATTTATCATAAAATAATGAAAATAATAATAAGAGATTGAGTAATAATTACAGTGCTATGGTAGTCCATAACAATTTTTTTTCAAATCAAAAATTAAAAGTAAAAAAGAGAGGTTGAGTGGTCATAAAGTCAATTCATATAATATCACTAATAAATAAAGCCAGTCTTGCAGGCAGGCCACGAGATAGCGACACTTGGCATTCCATTTTTTCGTCAAGTGTCGCGCCACGTAGGCGACAAATATGTATTATTGTGACACATATGTTGCTAAGTAAGCGATTCTTGGATAGATTTTTTTAAGATAAAAAATATTATATAGAGTTTTATTATCACTATATATATATATATATATATATATATATATAATTAATCATAACTTTTAATAAATATTGTATAACTCAGTTTTATTTCCATCATAAAATTCCTTTCAAAAAGTTCTTTAAAACAAGATCCATTTATAATATGTTTAATTTAGTTAAAAAAAATAGAGAATCAGTAAAAATAAGTTTTAATCAATAAAAACAATTTTGGTTTGGTAAAAATTAGAGGTGATCAACAATGGCCCGGCCCGATCTGACCCGAAAATAGGGCGGGTTTGGACAAGCTAAAAATCATTTTTTAGTTAAAAGCCCGAACCCGACCCGAAAAAGCCCGTTTTGGCCCGTCAAGCCCGCCACTTTTAGGCGGGTTTGGACATGACATTTGGTGTTAAGGCCCGGCCCGGCCCGAATTTATGATCACCTCTAGTAAAAATACTTTCGGTCCAGTAAAATTAATTTAAAATCAATAACAATAATTTCAAGTCAATAATAAATTAATAACATAGATATCTATTTACAAACAAAACTACAAAAAGTACACTATTATATGATATTGTATGTCTAAATATCTTGCATTATCAAAAAGAACTATATGCCAATATCATATCATATCATATCAAATCACATCATATCACTAATAAAGCCGGTATCGCAGTCAGGAGACAACGACACTTGGCATTCCAGTTTTTCACCAAGTGTCGAGCCACGTAAGCGACAAATAGATATTATTGTGATTAGATTAAATGTCACTTTATATTAAATTGGATAGATTTGTTTAGGATAAAAAAAAAAGTATGCATAAAATAATTTATAATTCTTTTGAAAAAAATCTATCTTTTTATTAACAATAGAATTTTATGTATAGCAACACACCACATATTATAATTAATATGAATATCCAATTAACAATAGAATTTTACTCCTATACGAATAACCACGCAATTATAATTGTAAATATGGCCATGTGTAATTTTTTTTAGTCTACCATTGATTTACCATTAAAAGCTTTTGAATAAGATATTCTTCATATTCGGTTGTAATATTTTTGTGTATTTTTTTATTTCGTTAATGAAATTAAAGAAGTAAAAAAATATTAAAATTAGAAAACAACAGGAACTGTACAATACAAGAGAATCTTGAAATGAATTCAGATCAATGTTAGCAAGGTCTTAGAACTTTACGGGTTTTTCACTTAAAAGCGTTTCAATTTTTTTTTTAATTTTTTTTTTTTGTATGCTAATCATATTATTATTTTTTTCTGCTTATTTTAAGAAGAATGGAAGCAATAAACGGTTAAAGGTACTACTAATTTAATATTGCAATTACTTTCCGTTTGCTTTTTTATGTTAACTCAAATTTCTTAATTTATTATATTTACAAAATTATGTTCTAACCATTCACAGGCATAAAACATCACATGAACAAATAAACTATAATTTGATTAAGGATTTAGATATCAATAACGACAAACAAGACTGGATTTTGAAAGTAAGGATCATTAGATTGTGGGAAGTATTAAAACCAAAGAGGAACAATCAACAGTTTGTGGGAATTGGACTTAAGAACAAATGAGGTTGATGGAGGTTATATCATATACAAGAAGGTAAGAAAAATAAATGAAAGATAAAGGCTGAAACCATTATACCAAAGTGACTGAACAAGAAAAATGAAAGAAGTACTCTACTTTAATCACATTTCATTTGATAATATTCTTTTAACACAAAAAAACAGGAAAAAAAAAAGAAGTTACTTTCATTCTTTTACAAAGCCTTTGTAACCCATTTACCAGTCATATATTACAAATGATCCAATTAGGCCAATAATATAATATGTTGATTTTATTGTTAAAAAAAATAATTACTTTTAACTTTTTATTTATTTTTTTTTTTTTTTTTTACCGACGCACTCTTCTTTTCACAAAATTATACTCCCTCTATTTTTTTAGCGTCCCATTGAAATTTAGCACATATGTCGATATAGAACTTTGATAAACAATATCTTAATTTCATTTTTCTTTTCTTATGTATACTTCACAAACATTGGTCATAGTAGATCAAGTGAATATAGCGCAACTTACAAAAACAGAAAATAATAACAAACTTGAAAAAAAGTAACAGGTAGTGTTCCCACTCTCTTTTTGTATCTACCATTTTAAAAAATATATAAATGCTACTAGTAATAATAATAAAATAATACAAAACATGCCCACAAATAAGTACACTTTCTGAAATGGGTATTCGGGACAACACCCGGGGCACGTACTAGTATACAATAAAGTGGAGCATCATACAGCTGTCCCAACCTTCTTCTAACTAATTACAATTGTCCCACTTACCACATATTTACCTCGTTCTTATCAGCTCTCAACCCTTTTTACTTTCTTCTTCTTTCTATCTTAATTTCTCTATGATGCGGTTGTTATGGCTTGCTATACACTGACAACAATGGAGTCCGCCACATAACTCCGACCAACTCACGCCTTCAAGGTTTTTTTATTTCGGGCGTTTCAATTGTGTATCGGTGGTATCGGTAAAAAATGTGGGGTTTTCAAAACTCCATTACAAAACGGTAAATCTCGTAACGACAGCCTTCAAATCCGTTACATCTCGGTCGCATCGCGATGTAACGACCGAGTTTTTATTCTATGTCATACCCTACTCGGACTCGTAAGGTCTAAGATTTTAAGACTCTTATCTGTACCCCATGGGTCTATCAAGGTCTGGGTAGGGTCCAAGGTTTAATTTGGGTCCTTTATCAACTTTTTTCCCAAATTTAAATCGTTTGGTTTTTAATATACGATTATATATACTCTTTTTGTGTTTTAATAAGTGTTACACTTTAATCAACGTGTAGTTTTAGACAATTTAATTGATTTAAATAAAATTGAGGTAAGTGGGGTAGTTGGAGTATTAAAAAATTATAAAAGAAATATAGTGGCGTTAATAATTTATTGAAAAGTAATAAATGTGAGTGGAAAAAGATTATAAAAAAACAGTAGTGAGTTTGGATGAGAATCATGAAAGGAGAAAAATATAATATTAAAAACGTATAAAAAAAAATAATCAATTCAAAACTTACTGAAGCTCAACGATTGTTTGAAATCTATTGGCTACATCACATAAAGTGAGCGCTAAAGCAATTCAAGCTCGATGAGATGAACTCTTTTTTTTTTCTTTTTTCTTTTTTCTTTTTTTCTTTTTTTTTTTATATTCAACTGAGGCTAAGAAAACCAAAGAGAAAAGCTAAAAACCAAACAACAAACAAGAAAACAAAAAATAAACGTAATCGATGAGATGAACTTTGATAGGCTATGATGCACGGACACGCCTGCCAAGTGGCGTGTCCGAGTCGACACGCGTGTCGGACACGGACACGCGTGGGACACGGGGGGATACGTCTTGGACACGCGAAAATCCGTGTCCGTTTTTTTTTTTGAATTTCTTCTGTACGGACACGGGTCGTGTCTCACCCAGACACGGTCCGTTTTGTGATGGACACGCAATTACGGCTTTACAAGCCCAACTTCCTCCATTCTCTCTGACTCTCTCACATTCTCAATTCCTCCATTCACAATTCACAAACCTACTGCCTTACTCAAGCTCCCTGAGTCCCAGACCGTCAGCCACTCACCGTCGCGCCGATAACCGCCGTCGCTTCACCTGCTGCTGCTGGTCCAGACCGTCACTCAGTTCACCGTCGCTTCGTCGCCTACAGCCTACTTTCACAGAGACACAGACTTCACTCGCCGCTCGTTGTTCGTCCTCAGCCACCACCCCAGTGTCGCCAGCCACCAGTCCACCAGACCACCACCAGGTAACTCGCTCAACCTAGGTTTCAGGCCGTGGCTTGACTGGCTTTTGTACTTTGTTTTTTTTTTAAATTCAATTAATTCAGTCGCTAACTCGCTCAACCTAGGTTTCAGGCTGTCGTTGTTCGTCCTCAGCCACCAGTCCACCACCCAGTACCGTCCGTCGCCACTCGCCAGCCACCAGTCCACCACCAGGTAAGGGTTATGTGACTTCTGTCTTCTGTACTTTGTTTTCTGAAATTCAATTGCTGAATGCTGATGTTAATTGTGAGGTGGAGCCGTGGAGGCAGTATCACTGTAATTCGCAATTATTAATTGTTAAATGTGATGTTAATTGTTAATTGTGATGTTAATTGTGAGATGGGTTCAGCTGTCAAATTGTATTGTGCCTTGGTTGCTGAAATTGTATTGTAGTGTTGACTTGCTGACTTGCTGGTTGCTGAAATTGTATTGCTGAGTTGCTGACTTGCTGGTTGCTGAAATTGTATTGCTGACTTGCTGGTTGCTGAAATTGTATTGTTGTGTTGCTCACTTTGCTGTGTTGTCTTGCTGAAATGTGCTGTTGTGTTGCTGAAATTGTCAGGAATGTCTTCTAGTTCCTCTGCTTCATGCAATGTCAGTGGTAGTAGTAATTCATCTGAGTCAATGAAAGACCTCTACCCTTTGTGGAAGTTTGTTGTTAAGGGTGATAAAATATCGGGTGGTGGAGGAAATTATAATTGGAAATGTAACTTTTGCGGCGAAGTTAAAAATGGTTCATACACTAGAGTGAAAGCTCATTTGCTAAGTGAACAAGGGAAAGGGATTCAAACTTGTAATAAAGTGAAAATTGATGACCTTGCTAAACTAAGATCGCTTCATCGTGAATCCGAGGATTATAAAAAATCTTTGTTACCAAAAGTTCCACCTTTTTCAAATGAACCCATATCTTCTCACACATCAACTGAAGCTACATCAATGAGACTAGGTTCATTTGATAATGTAAAGAAGAGGAAATCAAAAAATACAATTTCCGATGCTTTTAATGTGAAATCTCGTGACCACTTGGATTCTGAAATTGCTAGAATGTTTTACACAGGGGGGTTGCCTTTTAATCTTGCTAGAAACCCTTACTATGTTAGTTCATATACAATGGTTGCCAATTCTAATCTCTCTGGTTATAAGCCTCCCGGATACAACAAACTTAGAACAACTTTGCTTTGTAAAGAGACAGAAAATGTGGATAGGTTATTACAACCTATGAAAGCCACATGGAAAACAAAAGGTGTTAGAATTGTTAGTGATGGGTGGAGTGATCCACAAAGAAGGCCTTTGATTAACATTATGATTGCTTCTGAAACGGGTCCTATGTTTATGAAAGCTATTGATTGCTCGGGTGAGATTAAGGACAAAGATTTCATTGCTACCTTACTAAGTGAGGTGATTGATTTTTGATGATGTACTTGGTGATGGTGAAGAATGAAACTATTAGTACTTTTGTTTATTTTATTTATGATTTGTAAAACTATTATTAAGACATGTATTTGGTTTGATGGTTTCTTGATATGTATGAGACTACGTTCGTACACTTTGTTTATTTACTTGTTTTAACAAAATTGTGTGTTTTGAGGCTAATTATTTAGTGTTTTATTGAATAGGTTGTCAAATTCTCGTTTTTTTGATATATTATATGCCTTGTTATATGCCGTACCTGTGTCCCCTATTTCAGGATTGCCGTTTTCCCGTGTCCGTATCGTGTCCGTGTCCGTGTCCGTGTCGGTATCCGTGCAACATAGTTGATAGGAAGCACTACCATACGTCCAAAAATCTACTTCTTTTTTTTTTTTCTTTTTTTTTTTTGCAAATATTAAAAAAATGAAAAAATAATGATATATTTAATATTGAATTTTTTTTAATATAAGTTAGATGATATAAAAATTATCAATAATCTATCAATACACATAATCATATGGGTCAACAATGTGCAATATATATATATATATTCACGTAATTTGTTAATTTATATATTATTTAATATAATTTGTTCATGCTGATTGAACCCACTTATGAAAAGCTAGATTCGCCATTGTCTGAAAACAGGATGGCTACGTTGTTGACTATCGATTAAAAGCTTCAACGAGTACCAATGTCTATTAATAACGAATGATGATAAAATTACGGGTCACCCAACCTCTTTCATGCTATCGTATAACCAAATAATATTTCGCAATGATTATGTGTTGGAACCGAGGTTGTATTGGAAGTTGTTTATCTTTTAACTATAGGTGATGATTCACCCAATCACCAAAAGCATTTTATGATGATTTACATACACATTATGGAAGCTGCGCGTAACAGAGAATTGGAAGGGTACATAAGATCAATTATGCAACAAAGATTCTCGTTGTTCGCATTTCATTCACAACTGGGGCAACCTTTCAAATGTTGTGGTAAAAGCATAAAATAACAATGACAATTTTGAGTTTGAACAAAATTTTAAGGATGAGAAGTTAGACAAAACTGTTTAGATGTTAGGTTTAGTTAAGATGCCAAACCCAAGAAATAAGAAATAAAAGGAAGTGATTGACATCAATGAAAGTGTTATACTGTAGAATTTGTGTTTATTTGTGGAGAATTTGGATGGATTCTCAGTGAAACGATGATAGATAGAATCAAGGGATCAACAAAATCATTGGAATTGTATGGCATAAAAGTATAACAATATTAAAATGGTGTTGGATAATTTGATCGGATTCAATGAATGATATATTCAAAAAATATCTATCTATCTATCTATCTTATAAAGATAAATAAATAGTGCAAAAGCATATAAATAAACAAATAAATTAAATTGTCTAATATGACTTATATTCGTGTTAGTGTATGCACGACATCGACGCGACATCGAAACTAGTATTAGTTTTTCCCTTGCCATACAATTAACTCATTCCTAGAAATCGAGCTGGTTGTCATGCAACATTAGGAGGCTCCTGTGCATTAACTTGAAGCAAAAAAAGTTTATTTACCTCCGAAAGTAACATCACATCAACCACCACATTTTAGCATTGATGCCAACATTACATCTAATGAGAAGGAACATAAGTATATATGAATTATTACTCAAGAATTAATTTTGTACACGGGCTAACTACACCTAATGCCAAAAATTCTTTATTTCAAACAATCTAATCGAAGATAAACAAGAATTCTTGAAAATGTTAAAATTCATCATGCAACACTCTCAGTAGTGCTTGCATATAAAAGAGGTTTGGTTGTTCTCGAGGAGAGCAGGATCAATTTATGTTGATGAGATTATTGCACGTTTACATTTTCATATCTTCATCGTACTTAACCAACTTATTACTTATTCTGGTTTAAATTAGAAAAAAGACCAATCTAGAATGACTTAAAATATTCGGAGTAAATTCTTATTTTTAACATCAAATATCTAAAATTTTACATTATTCTTAAAAGTAAATCGAGTATGATGTATTGTGTATATTGGCACTCCGTAATGTTCTTAAAATTTTACTTTATATCCTAAAAGTCTTAAGTAAAGTCGTACACATCCTATTAAATGATTGTGTTTGGTAAAAAGATTCGCTTACCATCCCCTCTACATTCGAGTAATTAAATCGGGGGATTAAAAAAGTCTTGTAAAACTTATGGAGGTCCAAATGGACAAAAACCAAAACCTTGACCCAATAAAAACAAGACTAGAGTTCCAGAACAATCCACGTGTTAACCTCTTAAAATTTCTCTATTTTTTTTTTTTAAGTTCTCCCGCCACTAACCCAAAAATTTCAAAAAAATTAAAAAAAAACCCAAAGCTTCTCCAACACTACAAGTCTACAACTATTTCTTTCTCTCTCCTCTGTTTAACTCTCTCTCCAAAATTCCGCCATTTTCAAGCTCTCACAAAAACTCTGTAAAAATGATGTACGATTCATCTATCTTCTTCGGAATCCGCTTCTTCCTTGCTGGATTCACTCCTCAACAAATCCTCGAGGTTTATCAATTTTTAACTAATTTATTTTTGCTTTAATTTTTTTTTTTTTTGGGATTAATCTGATTTTTGTTTTTCTGGAAACAGTATAAATCGAGGATTTTGAGTGAAGGAGGAGTTATTTATGATGAGTATAGTCCTGATTGTACTCACGTCGTCGTCCACAACATCGCATTTGTAATCTCTCTCCTTAATTTTTATTTTATTTTTGATTTATGTTTGTAATTTATGAATTGAACATGAAATTTAGATTAAACATGAGAAAATTAAGGAGAAATGAAAATGAAGATAAGTGTAAATTTGCGTGATTGAAAAACTCTATTTTGATATCTGAACAATTCAATTAAAGTATTCCCTCCGTTTCTAAATGTTGTTCGTGCTTAAGACACTTTTTGTGAGACAATCGCCGCTAAAGTAGGAATAACATTGTTACGAGGAGGTAGTGGAATTTATATTTATATTGATGTCAATGAAGCTAAAGGAGCTTGGAAAGTAAAGGGAAATTGACGATGAGACAAGGTGTATCTTTGAGGGTTTGAAATGTTCTTTTTTCATTCAAACACTTAAACTCCGTATGACACTTAGGTTTACTAAAATTCGGTTTATCACCAATTGTCTAAGCTTAGACAATACATAATTTTGTTAGGTTTAGTGACTTGGAGGTGTATAGTATGAGTTTATTGTTGGTACTAGGTAAAATGTAACAATTTTAGACTGCTATTTTTCGGCTTTTCTGCTAAATGATGTCAAGTTTCTAGGTTTTACTGCATTCATTTCTTTAAATTAATAAGGTTAAATTAGTTTATGAGAGGACACTTGGAGTGGTTTCCAATTTTGTTCGCATTTGTTGGTATGTTGCATGGTGATTGTTAGTGTTACTCGTAATTGCTAATTGTGTGTGTGTGTGAACTGTGAAGTGTAATTGTTTCACTTGCCCATTCTATGTAGGATGATCTGTGTGTGGGATGTGTAATTGTTTCCCTTGCCTATTTTATGTAGGATGATCCTATTTGTGTTACTGCTAGAAGGGACAAGAAGACGCTTGTAACAATTATATGGCTTAAGGACAGTTTACGATACGGAGAACCGATTGGCATTGGTAATGTAAGTTTATTCACTCTTTCATATTCGCCCTCTCTCTTTGTTCCAAAGTGACCTCTCTATAGTATACAATGCCGAGACCATGTAAATCACTGCTTATCATTTAGCTTGCTATAATGCTATGATTTGATTATGTTCTGCTTCTTCATGGCTTTCTTATTTCCTGTAGTTTTGTGCATTTGATCTGTCTTTGACCAAGCTCAAACTTGCTCTTTAATTCACTCAACGTGCCTTTTTTGGCTTTTAAAGCCTCATTAAGTCGGCTTCATGTTTACTCGCAGATTATGTATAGGCCACTGAAGGATCTGAATGGAATTCCTGGTGCTAACAAGCTTGTCATCTGTTTGACTGGATACCAAGGGATGGATAGGGAAGACATGAAGGTATTTGTACATATCATCAAGTGTCCCTTGCTCTGTTGCTTGAGCTGTTCATTTTATGGTTACTTGTTTGTTTATGTCATGGATGATCATAGATAATGGGTTAGTTCATCCTTTGTGACTGTATGTAATATATTTCTTTGAAATTCTTCTCAGACGATGGTGCAATTAATGGGAGCACAAATTTCTAAACCACTGGTGGTGAGCACAGTTACTCATCTTATATGCTACAAGTTTGAAGGTTAGTAATTGCATTTTCAGTCTCTCTTCCCTCCCTCTCATGTTCTAGTCCATGGAGTCAATTCTAAACGATAAAGCTTGTACCTTCTATTATGCAGGTTGTTATTTTGTAACTGAAGTTGTTTGCATCATGATGCTGATTCCTTCTTTTGAATTTAACTAGCAAGATGCTTGTTCATCAAATGTGATCTTGTGTTAAATGTATTAGCATAATAAATTCTTCTGAAAGAAAATAGATCCCAATCATCCTAACTAGGAAATGTGGATACACCAAAAAGGAGAAGCAAATAATAGAATTAAAACATATTCGGTTCATCATTTGTTGTCTTTTTCATGAGCTACTTTATACTCTTGTGTGTAAAATCCGGTGCATCTTGAGAGTTTTGTGTTCAATGCTCAGGTGTGGAATATACTTAGAGTTTGCAATCCCTGATTCGACCTGATATGAACTTGACCAGAGAAACCTGAATTCAACTTGAACCAAAGCCAAACAACATGATTTATCATATATTGTACTAATATTAATATTGCATTATTTCGATTTTCTTAGCACAACCTAAATTGATTTGAAACCAAATCTTTCACCCAAATTGCCACTAGAACTTTGATGTTCCCTCTAAAATTTTGAATATATTACGGAGTATTTGGCTGGTAGGATATGACAATCTGCACACAATGGTACTTTTGATTTTGAGGGTGCACCTCCATGATTTTTCAATTATGAGCATTTGACAACTGAAATTGTTCCACATTCAAAAGACATTACATTATTTAGCTATTATGTATAATTGTAAGCATTAGCTGCTTTGTTTCAGCTCATACCTGAATATATAGTGGAGTCGGTGGACAGTTTGAAAATATCTTCTTTTCAGCTCTTGATAAGAAAGTTATTTAATCCTTTTGCTAATATACTCATATCTAGAGTAGCTTTGCTGAACAAGCTCAATATGACAAAATTATCTTCTCTCTTCACAGGGGAGAAGTATGAGCTGGCTAAGAAAATGAACGTTACAAAAGTTGTCAACCATCGATGGTTGGTAGATTGGTATGTCTAATTCTTGTATTTCAGATTTGGTTTAGAAATGTCCATAGATGATGTTTCTTGGTTTGCAAAATCATATTGTTGTGGTAATAATTGTCAAATCTTTCTTATTTTGTAATATTTTCTTTGCTATGCAGCCTAGAGGCTTGGAAAATTCTTCCAGAGGAGCCTTATAGTAGTAGAAGGTAATCTATGCCCCAGTTTTTGCTAAATGATGGTTTATATTGGATAACTTTAAGCTTTGAAGTGATGGTATTTACCTGTAAGTTTTAGAAGTCAGTGCTTGTTCTTTTATAAACTTGTATTGATTTTATTTGCTCGTTCGTTTCTCCTTTGGTTGCTTGTCTTATTAATCTCTTCAAATCATTAGATTAATAACATTAGTTATCTCTCTCCTACAGTGGCTATGAATTAGACATGGAAGCTGAGGCTAAAGATTCTGAAGACGAGGTTGAAGATATTTCTGGAAGATACAATAATGGGATTACTATAATGCAAAATGAAATGGGGAAAGCCCATAGTCATTTTGTGATTGCAAGGAATTTGCCAGATCCTTCTACACAACAAGGGTTCTCTCATAATGATGGAAAGTTGCTGCAGTCTGATAATTCTGATTTTGATAATGTTAAATTTGATAATGGTGATGAACAAAGAGCTGCGTTTCCTCCATCTAATCAGACTGGAAATGGCCACCCCTCTACTTATGGAAATCCAAAGAATGCTGGTGATTTTGATGCTGAGAATTTTAATAGTCTAAAACACTCAAGGAAGACTCCACAGAAAACTGCTCTTCCGTTGCATGTTGAAGAGGGCTTGGGGAACACAATTGGATCATTAAAAGCTCCATTGAGCTCAAGAAAAACTCCAAGGTCTGGGGCTTCTTTGCAAACTGCAGGAAAGTCTGGCAAGTCGGGTGGGAGATCGAAAGATAAATCAACGAAAAAGATAATTGAAGACATGCCTACCTTTAATCTGGACATAGACAAGGCAGAAGTTGCTTCAGGTTTCCTTGGTGAACCAAGTTCCAAAAGACATGTTGAATCTGATGTTAGCAAGCTTAATTCTTTGAAATCAAGAAAATCACCAGCAAAGTCTAGTCTCTCCTTGCAATCACCAGGAAAGTTGAGCAATCAAGATGGAAAATTGGAAATTCCTCTTGCTGAAAAGGTGATTGCTGATGTGTGCACCTCCAATATAGGGTCAGACCAAGGAAAAGCTACTTCCGAATTTAGAGCATTAAGTGCAGAGAAGGCTAATTTATTTGATGAGAACGGTCCGGGTGCTTTTCTTCCACAAAAGAGGACTTCAGATGGTGCTTCTCACTCTACTCCCAAATCTCAGAAGTTAACATCTTCAGCCAGTAAACGAGTTGATGCATCAGAACCTAGAACCAGCGTGAATTCTTCTCATGAGAAAAGGAGTAGTGGTGCTCTTAATTCTGGCTGCCAAATAGGAGATGAGTTTGCCACACCATCTGCAGGCAGGTCATCTCCTAATGTTTCATCTTCCAAGCTCAAAGCAAAGACCGTTGCTTCCTCTAGATCTTTGGCTTTCGAGATGCTGCAAGGCGGTGACCCTATGAACACAGATTCTCCAACTACCCTCTTACCAATAGTGTTTCTACTTCACCAGTTGCTGGTAACAACAATGGGCAACCCCAGACTCTGCAGAAAGTCGCTGATACTTCTCCTGGCACCAATGACTTAGAGGCTGTGAGGTCTGGTAATCTCGAGCTTAACTCTACTGATCAAAATGATATTCCAAAGCCATCAAGGAAGAAAATGGTGGCTAGGAAGACTTTGGGTTCCAAATCTAAAGTATGTAGACGAAGTGCTGATGTTCAGAGAAGTTCTGCCAGCAAAGACTCTTTTCGAGATGATGCAGCCATACACTCAGCTGGTCAGGAAAATAAAGAGCCACCTACAGCTTCACCTGCTGCTGATAAAGTTTTTGTGCCCCCTGCAGTAGAAGAGTCAAATGGTGTGGGTTCAAAGCCTCACCTGGGTACTGAAAGCAATAATTTTGCTACACTTTTAGATGATGAAACCGAAGCTCCACCAGAATTAAATGTGGATGATGAACCATTGGCAGCTGAGCAGTCGCATTTAGTGAAATCAAAATCCGGAGAGGCATCTGGCATGCTGATTCATCAAATAGATGGGCAGGGAATGCCTGTGGCTGCAACTGTTGGTATAAAGAAAAACTTGATTTCGCAGAAGGGATTGGCTGTTAAAGCTAGGAAAAAGTCTCTGCTTGCTGCAAAGGATGCTGCTAAAGATGCAGATGAGGCTGAAGCCGGAAAAGTGAAGGAACAAGTTGTTGGTGCTGCTGCAAAAAAAAGACATGGTACTCTGTTGTTGAATAAGTCAAAGAGGCCTGTTGAAGCGGGAAAAGAAATTGAACCCATTTCTTATGATCGTGTTGAAGTAGGAAGAGAACATGAACTTGATTGTTATGATCAATATGAAAATAAGGGTGGTAAACATTCAGGGAAGTTAGCTGTGAAGAATAGGCGTGGAACTCTACTATCAAACAGGTCAAAGGGCCATGATGAAGTGGATAATGAAAATAACCTAGTTGTTGTTTGTGACGATGGTCAAAATGGCAGTAAAAATTGCCCTGCAGATCTGGCTGCTCCTTCCAACATGACACTGGACAATGTGGAAATCAAAAAGAAAAATGACACTGGTGTTTGTAATGACCAAGGCACAAGCAAGGTTTCAAAGTGCTCTGGGAAGTTAAAAATGTCAGATGGCCCTGCCGAAGCAGAAATGGAAAATGAGCCGGTCCTTGATGGTGGACAATACCCTAGGAAGAAGGTTGGTGCACCTGGCATCTTAGATAGTTCTATGGAGGTTGACAAAGAAAACGAACCTATCCTCGCTACTAATCTAGATACTAGTAAGGGTGTAAAACGTGCTGGTAAATTAGCAGGGAAGAAGAGGGGTGGCACTCTAGTGTTAAACAAGTCTGAGGGGCAAGTCAATGAGGAGAATAAGAATAAGCCAGATCTTGATGATGAAGAAGTTACAAATAAAGATGGAATATTCACTGAAAAGCTGACCAGTAAGTCCAATTCGACAGTTAATGAGAGTGATGCTGTTAAGGGTGGGAAACGTGCTGGTAAATTAATTGGGAAAAAGAGGCGTGGCACCTTAGTTATAAACAAATCTGAGGTGCAAGTCAATGAGGGGAGCGGAAATAAATTGGTTCTTGATAATGAAGTTGATACAAGTAATGGAATTGAGAAGCTCACCAGTAAGCCCAATTTGACAGTCAATGAGAGTAATGCAGCTAGCAAGGGTGGAAAATGTGCTGGTAAATTACCTGGGAAAAAGAGGCGTGGCACTCTAGTATTAAACAAATCAGAGGTGCAAGCCAATGAGGAGAGCAGAAATAAATCGATTCTTGATGGTGATGAAGATGCAAGTAATGGAAAGGAGGAGCTGACCAGTAAGTCCAATATGATAGTCAATGAGAGTGATGCAGCTGTTTCAAATCCTTTGAACATTGAGTTGAAAAAGGTTAAAAATCAAGCAGCATGTTTCATACTTTGTGGACATAGATTACAGAGAAAAGAGTTCCAACAACTCATCAAGCGTCTCAGAGGAAAAGTATGCCGAGATTCTCATCAATGGTCATATCAGGCTTCACATTTTGTTGTTCCAGAACCAATCCGTAGAACAGAAAAGTTCTTTGCTGCTGCAGCATCTGGGAGGTGAATTTCAAATATTCTGTTTTTTTCCTTATTTTTTGTACTACGTAATTTATTTTCAAGACTGTTAATAGCCATTTGCCTTTTTAGCTTGTTAATTTCTGTCGTGATTTGTCTCAAGTACAGTTGGATTTTGAAGACTGATTACTTGACTGCAAGCAGTCAAGCCGGAAAGTTCTTGCCCGAGGAACCTTATGAGTGGCACAATAGTGCCCTCAGTGAAGATGGTGCTATTAGTTTCAAGGCTCCAAGAAAGTGGCGCCTTCTAAGAGAGAAGACAGGTCATGGTGCTTTCTATGGCATGCAAATTGTAATATACGGAGAATGCATCGCTCCACCTTTGGTATCTTTCTTCTTCCTTTCTTCGTCATTGTCTTTCCCAGAATTTTTGATATATTCTCCCCGTCTCCCAAAGCTAAGCTATACCAATCTGGCATGTCACATGTTTTTCTAAACTTTGGACCCACTGGCCGCACTACTACTACTTTTTTCTACATTCCTAGATAGCTGTACTCTTAGGCAATTTTAACTAAGTTACTATTTGGGCCGGTGAGAGGAGAGTTAAGATTTTTTTGTTCAGTTGCTTGCTATTGCATTCTCAATATGCTGTTAATGTATCAACAGGATACCTTAAAGCGAGTGATAAAGGCTGGAGATGGGACTATCCTAGCTACTTCTCCACCTTACACCCGTATTCTTGAATCAGGGGTGGATTTTGCCATTGTTAGTCCTGGGATGCCACGCGTTGATATATGGGTACAAGAGTTTCTCAGACACCAAATTCCTTGTGTTTTGGTTGATTACTTGGTGGAGTATGTTTGCAAGCCTGGATACTCTCTTGATAGGCATGTTCAATATAATACTCACGAGTGGGCTGCTAAGTCATTTTCAAAGCTCTTGAGCCTGTCAGAAGAGGTTGTAGCCGATGCTGCTACACCACCAGATGATCAGGTTAGTGATGACCTAGCATGTCAAGTTTGTGGCTCAACTGATAGAGGGGAAGTCATGTTAGTTTGTGGTGATGAGAGCGGTTCCACTGGCTGTGGAATCGGAACTCACATTGATTGTTGTGATCCTCCTCTTGAGAGTATCCCTGAAGAAGACTGGTTTTGTCCCAAATGTACTGATTAACTTCGTAAATGTTTATATCAGTGATTTTTCAAAATGTCAGCAAGGAAGTTGGGAACGAATAAAGGGAACATTATGGGTTATTTGAAGCTGCGTATCGCAACTAAAATCTCGGCCATTTCACCTTCATGTACATCTCCTTAGTATTGTAAATTTTTGTAGATGTTATAGGGACTAAGAGTCATGTAATCAATGGCTCAAAGCACAATCTAAGTTAAAAGTTATGTGTAGTACAAATGTACAAGTATCTTTGTGCTTTTGTATTTTATCTAGACTAAATTTTTCATATGAAGCTTGTGTTAATAATTATGTTTTACTTTATATTTTTGCATGATGAATCTTGAGATAAGAGAAAGCGTTATATTTTACTGCATATGTATTTTTGGCTGCTTTATTAAAGAGTTTGGTGTATAAATAATTTTACTCAGTAATAATCTCTGATTTATGTTCCTTAGATTCCTTGAATTATAATCAGTTAAATGGGCCCATCTTTTAGCATATTAAAAGGCTGTGCATTTTGGTTATGTCTGGGCCAATCATTTAGATTACAAGCTTTTTACAGATCTGGGTTGCCAACCCAATCACGGCCTTTTTATGGCTTCAAGGTCCAAAAGCAACTTCGGCTTTTACAATGTTTGTATAAAGTTGCATTGGTTTCATCTTAAGAAGATATTTTGCGGAAATTTTAATTTCTATAACATAAATGTTTTGATAGTTTTTTTTAATAATATTACTTCCGTTTCATATTATTTGCAATGATTTGACATAAAGTGTGAGTGCATGAAAAGTGTTTAATTGCTGCAAATAATATGAAACAGTATTTATTAAAGGATATAATTTTTTTAATTGGAGCTAAAAATGTATTTTCTTTTATTGTATTTTAAATTTTTTATTATTGCTTATGTGCTGTTGTGGTAGAAATCTAACTACACTAGAGAGCGAAAGAGCAAAAAAAAAAAAAAAAGTGGTTATAATGGCTTTATATAGTAGTACAAACATTTGAAATATGGATGGTTTCATATACTTCGTACCTATCAAAGCCTTTGATTGAAGGGAAGGAGCATTCTAACGTTTGAAGTTAACGAATTTTAATTAGTACACAGCGAAGTTGGTGAATGGTGATTAAAAAATTATATCTATTATTGTTTTACATAAGATAAAGATGATTATTCGTTTGCATTGTTTGATGTTTACTTACTTTCCTTTGGCCCAACTTAAAAAATTTAACTCTCTTCTCCCTATCAAACGCATCCATCCTACTTGAACTCGAACTTGAAATTATGAGATTATTCAAACTTACTGGCTTAATGGCTACACCTGACCTTCATGTCAATCTTCTCATGTACACATACTCAATCATTCTACTTCTATAAAATTTGACTTGCATAGTACTTTGTATTTGAAACAAGAGCCGATTGAAGTTGGTCCTATTGATTTCGAAATTTGGACTAGAAAAGAATGGACCTAATGTCCCAAAACCTAAACACCCATACTTTCACTATCTCATAGAAACACTCCAAATAAAATAAGAATCAAAGAAGTTCAAATCAACAAAACAAAACAAAAGAGTAAGAATCATAAATCATAAAAATAAACCAAGCCAACCCAAACTAAACCATAAAACGTCAAGAAAATGAATGTCAGTACCTCTGAAAACTCCAACCTTTTTTCAACCAATCATACTTCTCATTAACCATCCATATGCCCAGATTTTAGTTTTTCTGACTTTGAAAATGAGTGAAGAAAATTTCCAAAAATAATAAATTTCTTATAAGAAAATGATTTTTTTGTAATTTTTTTTTTTTTGAAAAATATAAAAAATGAAGAAGAGCACATGAATGATTCCATCACATGGTAGTGACTGACATCATCATATTTCATATCTGTCCACCATCTTTCCTCTTTCCGATGTTCCCAACATTCAAACATCACGTGCTTACCGCCATCCTCTCATTCTTTTTTTTTTTTTCACCATTTTTTTAAAAAATCTTCTGATAATTTTTTTTTCAGAAGTACATAATATTACTACTTAGAGACAAAAATTCAGTTCCAATTTTATCTCTATAATAATTCTTACTACTATATATATATTTATATACATCCAATTATATACATGTAGTAGCTTACAAAATCTTGATGTGTGTGACATAGATTAGTGTAAAGAATCTATGATGATATTGTATTTTCACCCCTTCATCAATGAAATGTGGTGCACAAATTGTACCTCATGTTATGAAATATAATATAAACGGTGATGATGATCTTGAAATGGGTTTGAGTATACATGATTAATTTAACAATGCTTTTTTTTTTTTTTTTTTTTTTTTTTTTTTTTTTTTTTTTTAATGTAGCTAGTATACTAGTGTTATTGTATGATCATACGTGGATTATTATGATGCAACTAAATATAGAAGTTTGTCTGATTTTATTATATATGATTAAATTTTTTAATATCACATACAATAACTTTATATATATTGTGAGAATGTTATATACAAGTACATGATTTTCTTATTCCTTATTAACTCCTAGGATAGCTATACAACATATATACATGTAATAGTTGCCTTATATCAACCCTTAGAGTAACTTTAAAATTAAAAGGTTTGTCTTATTGCCTATTAGTATTATAATTTGTTATGCACTAGAATCATTTTTTCAAAGTAAGAGAATAAAACCCTATGTAGTAAAAATTTCGCACAGAATAATCTGTCGTGAATAGTAAGCAAGACCCTTAAAAGCTGAGGGAACGGATCGGATAAGGAAACCCCTACCTCCTAAAGAGCTACCTCGTGGAATTGAAATACTTTATTATGTTGAACTTTTGTCTTATAATAATGAAGACTGCGTATTTCATTTATATTACGTGTGCCAACCAACAAGTTACAAAAATTACAAGACAATACAGAGCGATGGAGCAACGAATGTTGTTGATTGCTATCAAAACTTGGTAGTTTGGGATACAATGACTTGAAAATTAATGATATTATCAATGAAATACAATGCAAACTGGTACAATATAATCATGTAATGCAAATTGACATAAACAATGAAATGAATAATATCTTTCTTATAATAGTAGCTCTTAATTGTTGTCCACTAATTGTTCTTGCTTATCTTAAGGAATATGTGAAGAATAATTAGACCGTTTAAACTAGTTGAAGCAATCAAATATCTCATTGATAAAACCATCAAAGATCATCTCATACAGTATCATTTTATAAGATAAAATATTACTTTGAGTTTATTAAAATAAGTTAGACTAATTACATTCTTGAAATATTCCAACTTCCAACTCAATATTCTGTACCATATCCATATATTTAACTCCCTATTTGACTCTTAATATTTATAAGTATAGGGCCATTACATTTATTCCCATTGCAAAGTTGAAACTCTGAACTTGACCAAGTGTACATTTTATTTATTTTGTGTGGCCAAAAGTTTGAGAGAATGCTACAAAGCCCTCTGACTACTATTTTTTTATGATATATATTTAAAAACAAAAATTTTAGCTGAGATTTTTTTTATTTTTTTATTTTTTTTGAGGGAAAATATTTTAGCTGAGATATAATGTATTGAAATAATTGTTTTTACAAGAATATGTTTCTTAGCTTGTTAAACCTTTGCAAAGAGCAATACCTTCCTTTACTTTCATCACAAGATAAAGCAAGGATAAAATAACTTGAAAAACAAATTTAAATACTAGGACTTATAAAAAAGAAAAAAACTCAAAAATTAAACTTCTTCCTTTTTTCTCTTTTTCTTGTTTTTTTTTGGTGATAAGTGACAAAATATTGTTCAATGACCTATGAGAACACAATACTAGAAGACAGAGTATGGTCAGAACAACAATTGGGGATTTCTAAATGATATATAACTTGCTATGGTTCATACTTTAATGCACTTCATATATACTTTGTATAATTTTATCATACATTATAACTTTGGTCCAAAAATAAAATAATACACCTACTATAAGCTATTGGAGAGACTATGTAAGATGAGAAACCTATAGTATTATTTTTTTGTGAAGATTTTCCACTTTTCTCCACCATTAGCCTTTCAAGCCTTGAATTCCTAGCTAAACCATTTGCTAATTCAACAACATTCATGACCCATGTGGAGCCAATTTAAAAAGGTAGATCTAGCCTCAAACTTGGGAACTATATATCCTTGATTAATTTAATTATTGCATGATATATGATATAATGTCACGATTTTACTATTTTTTAATTATTGCATGATAACTAGATAAGGTTGATACCAATTTTAATTATTGCATGATATATGATATAATGTCACGATTTTACTATTTTTTAATTATTGCATGATAACTAGATAAGGTTGATACCAATCTTATGATCATAAGTTATATATGATATTAGAAGAATTAGGACACATATGTGATATGGACTCGATATATAAATAATTTTATATCTATATTAAAAAATTAATTAAAGTTTTGCATATAACGTTTAATTAACAATTTATAATTGAGAATTTTTTTTCCCTCTACTGTTTTTTCTTTTATGTTTATTTTGTCAAATGCGGATAAGAAATCTAAATGAAAAATTTATTGCAAAACTAACACATGGTTCATATACTTTGAGAAAGAAAGAAAATAAAAGTAATAACTTGACTTGTGATGAGGGTTACCTTAGTTGTAAAAGAACAAGAGCAAATTAAAGTTTAAATCACTTGTAAGGGAAGAAAACTTCCTAAACTTGAGGGGAAACAAGAGTAATCAAACTTTAATTAATATGGAAGTGATAAACAATGGTTTTGTTTTTTATTTAAAAAATTGTTATTATACGTTGATACATTGGATTTGGGGTGTGTTGAAGGATGTGCATATCATTAAAATGTTGCCTTTAATATCTTCAAGTTGATTGGACCATTTTCTTCTTTCTTTGGAGGGTATCTCAAGATTTATT
The DNA here is from genome assembly GCF_001683475.1 of Chenopodium quinoa. NCBI lineage: Eukaryota > Viridiplantae > Streptophyta > Magnoliopsida > Caryophyllales > Amaranthaceae > Chenopodium > Chenopodium quinoa. Next base: position 1,507,293 of record NW_018743212.1, on the reverse strand, counting down.
TATTTGTTTGTTTGTTTATTATTTTTTCAGGAGATCTAAAAGATTGGCAGCCTTTCCTTTCAAGCATTCTTTTCCCAGCTAGTTTTCCTTCAATTAAAAGTAGATGTAACGGACTCAATGCTCAACAAGGGTCATGATTTGATTACTTACTCAAGAAGGAGGAGGAAGGGTCAGCAAAATAGAATGTCAGAGAATAGTCACCAAGGCAGCCCCCAAGCAGAGAGCAGTCACCAAGCATAGCAGCATCATCCAATCAGAGGAGAGCTTTGACAGCTGCTACAACAACTTTTGTTGTTTTCCTTCTTTTGGCAGATTATGTATATTTAACAAAGGGAGAGTGGGATGGGCTAGGTAGGCAAGATCATAGTAATTTCTAGAGTTAGAGAGTGGTGCCCTAAAGGTGCTAAATCAGAGACTAGTAGCCTCAAGCTACTCTTGTTTTGTTTCTTCCATCTTTATATTAATCAAAAGCTGCCCATTTTCCTCAAAAAATCAAGTCTTTATTGCATAATTTAATATTACTACAAGTGAGTAACTACTAGAGTGTTACAAGTGGTATCAGAGCGGCGGTCCTGCGCCTGCCGGTACCGGAAACCACCACTCCGTACTCTGTTTTCAAAAAAAAAAAAAAATGGTTACATCTACAACACAAGGTGTGATAACCTGGACGAGCAAATGGTGGGAGTTCTAACTCGGTTGGAAGCAATGGAGGCGGCAATGAAAAAACAAGAGGAAACACTCAAGAAGACCTTGAGCGAGGCCAGTGAGAAGCTTGATAATCAATTTGAGCTGCTACGGCAGCAGCAAGAAGCTCAGACCGCCGCGAACGCCACCACACAGGCCCAGTTCTTCGAAGAACTGCGGAACTTGGTGAATCAAAGGCATCATGAACAAGAACAAGGCTACCACCATGAAAACCGCAACCAGAACGGTGGTGACCATATTCGAAGGTGCGGACCCGGATGGGTGGATCCTTAAAGGGGAGAAGTACTTTCTCCACTACCGTCTCACGGAGGAACAAAAATTGCAGGCGGCTGTCTCGGTGTTGGAAGGGGATGCACTAAGGTGGTTCCAGTGGGAGAATCGAAGGAGGCCTATTTCGATGTGGGAGAGCATGAAAGCGCGGGTTTGGCGTCAATTCCGGCCAACTCACGCCGGGAGCCTCCACGAACAGTGGCTGGCCGCAAGCCAGGAGACGACAGTAATGGAATATCGAAAGAAATTCATTGAACTCTCAGCGCCGTTGGAGGATATTCCAGAAACCATCATGATGGGCCATTTTATACAAGGGCTCAAGGATGACATCAAGGCTGACGTCAGGCTCATGAACCCGTTTAACCTAGAGCAAGCCATGGAGATCGCGGGTCGGGTCGAAGAAAGAAATCGGGTGGGCGGAATAAGGAAACCACCCGGGTACTTCGGTTCGGGTCGACCCACTACCAGCACAACTGGGTCATCCGAACCCAAAACACTAGTCGGGTCGAGCCTACTTAGCTCGTATGGTACCCCTGCCCAACAAGCTACAACCTTCAAAGGGTGGCCTAAGGCTCCGATTAGCACCCCCGGGTCTCAAGCCTTCGTTAACCTTCCCCGACCTACCACCGGCTCAACGGCGTGGTCCGCGGAGCCGCGGCGGCTGACCAATTATGAGCACCAAGAGCGCAAAGCCAGTGGGCTTTGTTTCAGGTGCGATGAGCGGTGGAGCGTGGGTCACCACTGCAAGAACCGCGAGCTTAGTGTGCTGCTGCTCGGCGGCGAGGAAGACGCCAGAGCTGGGCCGTCCAAACCGCCGGAACTGGACACCAGCGAAACGACGAGGTGATGGCCGGAGCTACCCTCTTCTCCTTAGTGGGAATCTCGAGGCCGAAAACCATGAAATTGGAAGGGAGGGTTGGTCCGAAAGAGTTGGTGATATTGGTGGACCCTGGAGCCACACATAACTTCGTTTCGGAGGTGTTAGTGGCGGAGGCGGGAATTCCAGTGAGCGGTGACCGCGAATTTGAAGTGTCACTGGGGAATGGGGATGTGATCGTGGGGAAAGGGAGATGCACAGGGGTAAGGGTGGTCTTGAATGGAGGGTTTGTGGTGGTTGATAACTTCCTGCCTTTGAAATTGGGAAGTGCTGACATGATTTTGGGAATTGAATGGTTGGAGAAGTTGGGGTTGGTCACGCACAATTGGAAGACACATATCATGAGTTTTATGGTGGGTGATCGGAGGGTTACCTTGGTGGGAAATCCGGCGTTGGAGCACTCTAAGGTGTCGCTCAGGGCAATGTTGAAGGCCTTGAGGCACGAGGGAGGTGGGTTATGGGTAGAAATCAACCATGTGGAGATGAATTCGAGAGCAGAGAGAGCCGAGCCACTGGTGGCAGCACCACCCACGTGGTTGGAGGAGGTAATGGAGGAATTTCAAAGTGTTTTTGCCGAACCCAAGGGGTTACCACCCAAGAGGGGACATGAACATGCAATCATGTTGAAAGAGGGAAGCAACCCGGTGAGTGTGAGGCCCTACCGGTACCCCCAATTTCAAAAAGATGAGATTGAAAGGATGATTAGGGAGATGTTAATGGCCGGAATCATCAAGCCTTCGGTGAGCCCTTTTTCAAGCCCGGTGTTGTTGGTTAAAAAGAAAGATGGCTCGTGGCGCTTTTGTGTAGACTACCGTTGATTAGGGGATTTTTATCCACCAATCACCGTCTGACAAGTGGACCAACCAGGTTCCGCCACGTGTCCTTCACGAAGGACAACAGGAGCCTGCCACGTGTCAATCACAGATACGTCCTCTACGGACCACTTTAGACACGCCACGTGTCCACCCATGCCAAATGGGAAAACCGGCCATCAAGGCCCAATCCAGTCTAGAGGCCCGATCAGCCCTAGGTTTACCTTAAACCTAGAGAGTTGCACGCTTCTCAAGGCTATAAATACTCAATTAATCCTCATTAATCACACAATCGAATAATCAAGAAGTCAAGCAGAGAAGAACAGAGTTATTAACAACCGGCTAATCTCGCTAACGACGCAGATTACCAACACTAAGCACTCTCACCTAGAGAGATCTCATTACTTTAATTTCTGTATTAACTACTCCTTAATCAGGTACTAACTTGACCGTTGGAGGCGGAGCTCTCAGGAGTCTCCGTTATTTTGCAGGTACAGGCGTCCGGTTCCAGTCTCGAAATTGTAACTCTCCCGCAGGACATCAGAAAACCCCGAAACATTTGGCGCCGTCTGTGGGGAGAGTACTTCAGAGATGGCATCCAAGTCTGTACCGACTCCAGAAGAGAGGCGTCCCCTAGACGACCCTCAAGTTCAGTCGGACCATGATACCGAAAGTGAATTTGAAGTTGAAACTCATACAGCTCCAGACGGGACCCTAAGGGCCCGACGTACCCGCCATACCGAAAGGAGGGAACGGGAGCATCTTAAAACAGGAAGCGAGCCAGCAGGCGCACCGCTTGCTCGGCAACAGCCGACTGATGGGTCTGCTCCCATCACAAGGAACGAACTCATGACCTTCATGAGGGACTTCAAGGGAGAGATTCAAGAGTTGATCAACAAAAAACCGCCTGCTTCAGTCAAGGAGCAGACGGCCAAGAAATCTTCCACTTCACTGAAGAGGAAGCCAGTTCAAGGGCGAGAGGCGACTCCCCATCCTAAATCCAAGAAGCGGGAGCCACCTGCTCTTGATTTTACAAAACTCCGTTACCCTACGGGAAATAGGAAACCGGTTCGTCATATTCAGGCGGACGGGTCAAAGCAAACGTTCACAGATGCTCGGCTCCTGCTAGAGCAGAAGAAGAGTGACCGATTATCAGAGTCGGCTTCTACTTCAAATTTTCAGGACAGTTTGCAAAATGCCTCGATGAGGCATACTCAGTCCTACCATGAGAGTCAGTCAGGCGGCACCTCCCGTCAGTCCGGCTTTCATAGTGCTCAGGCGGTACCAAACTTACCATTTGTGCCGCAACAACAGTATTTTATGCAGCCACCTCCATTTGGTGGACCTGCAGCAAAAAACGTCCAACCTATGGACTGGCAGCTACGGCTGCTTAGACTTGGTGAACAGCCGTCGGCCTTCTCCAAGGAAATTACTGAAGCCGCTCAGCCGGCCAAAGTAAAAAATGTTCTAGTAGGCGCCTATGACGGCACTACTAACCCAGAAGACCATCTGATGGCATTCACCAACCTGATGTACCTTCAAGGGTTGGATGATCCCACTTGGTGCAAGTGTTTCCCAGCGACTCTCAAGGGAATTGCACAGCAATGGTTCGGCAACCTGCCGACTGGTTGTGTAAACAACTTCAGGACGCTTGCTTACTTATTTGCCTCCAACTTCGCTATGAACATCCCTGCGAAGAAAACGACCCTTGATTTGGGAACAATTCAGCAGGGCGAGAAGGAGGGGCTTCGTTCCTACATCAGGCGGTTCAACCTGATGAGAATACAGATTCAAGGGTTACCGGATGAGGTAGCTTATACTGACTTTTTTAGAGGTCTCAAAGACGGGTCTACCTTCAAATTTGATTTAGTTCGAAAAAGGGTGGCGACTCTTCAAGAGGCCTTGATTGAAGCAGAAGCCTATATACAGGCGACTGATCTGTGTACGATGAAACAGTCGGACGGGAAGAGGTTCGACAAAAGAGAGGGACGACAGAAACAGTCGTCCAACAAAGATGAGAAAAGAAAAGAGGTCTGGGCGGCTGATTCCTCTAAACAGCCGGCCCAGAAAAAGAAAAAAGAATTCAAACCATACTCCCCAAAGTATGTGTTTAACAAGGATAACCAGTTTATCCTAAAAGAAATAAAGGGACGACTCTCAATTGAGAAGCCGCTCCCCATGAAGGGTTCTGCGAGCAACCGGAACCAAGACAAAATCTGTGCTTATCATGATGACGTTGGTCATCACACCAATGACTGCATCAGTCTCATGTGGTACCTAGACCGCTTGGCTGATCAAGGTGATCTTGACACTTATGTCAAGAAATCTACGGGGAATACTTCCTCAAAAAAGCAGTCGGCCAAAAAGAATCAACAGGCCGACAGTTCCGATACAGATGATGCAGTCGTCTACACCATTGCAGGCGGGTTCTCAGGAGGCGGCCCCACTATTAGGGGCAACAAAGATAATATAAGGCGGTTAGACGTAAATTCCGTTCACCAAGAACGGCCGTCCAAATATACATTTCCTGAGATTGTCATCACTGAAGAGGATCTAGGAGGGGTAAGGGGGCCGCATGACGACCCTCTCGTTATTGAATGTAAAGTGGCCAACCAGAGAGTTGGCCGAATCCTCATAGATACCGGGAGCTCCTCAGATCTCATCAGCAGCAAATGTCTGTCAAAACTGAAATATCAGACGGACTGCATACATCCGGCCTCCCACCCTTTAATAGGGTTTGGAGGAGGAGTCGTCCACCCACTGGGACGAGTAGATCTACCCATTCGCCTGGGCGAAAAAGGGGAAGGACGACACATGGTAGTCCGGTTCCTGGTAGTAGAGGAACTCTCGGCCTACAACATGATTCTGGGTCGACCAACCCTGAATAATTCCAAGGCTGTTATAATCCCGTCACTTATGCTGCTTAAGTTTGAAAAGGATAATGGAACAGTCGGCTCCCTAAGGGGAGATCAGAGGATGGCCCGAGAGTGCTATCTCTCGGATGTCAAGCCCACTGTTATGGCCACTGGGTCAAGTGGAGAAAAAACAGACCTTGACAACGTCAAGGAGAGTGCGCCTGTTCAAGAAACAGGCGACAAAAAGAGAAAGGCGTCCCAAACAGAGTCCGCAAGAAAAGCAAGAAAATAGCAATCATTGGCAGAGGAGCGGCCGGATGAGTTCCGCCCTCAGCCGGCTGGTGAGCATGCGGACCTGATATTAGACGACTCCCGTCCTGACCGAACAGTCAAAGTTGGGACGACTGCTCTGAGAAACCTTGGTGGCGACTTTCACAACCTGTTGAAAGAGTACAAGGACATCTTTGCATTTGAAGTCCATGAAATGCCAGGCATTAGTCCTGATCTGGTAGTACACAAACTCGCTGTGGATCCGAAAAAGAAGCCGGTACGGCAAAAGAAGCGGAACCATGGTGAAGAAAGAGGTCAGGCGGCAGCCGCCGAAGTCAAAAAATTACTTGATGCAGGGTTCATTCGGCAATGTTACTTCCCAGATTGGGTTGCAAATGTGGTGCTTGTTAAAAAGCCGAATGGCACCTGGCGAATGCGTGCCCCAAAGACAGTTACCCTCTGCCTAAAATTGATAATCTGGTCGACTCAACAGCCGGCCATGCCTTGATGAGTTTTATGGACGCTTATTCTGGTTTCCATCAAATTCCTTTATGGAAGAAAGATCAGGAGAAGACGGCCTTCGTCACTGATCAGGGATTGTACTGTTACACGGTCATGCCGTTTGGTCTTAAGAATGCCCCGGCTACCTTCCAACGAATGATAAACACAGTGTTCTTTGATCAGATTGGGAGAAACGTCGAGGCATATATTGATGATATGATTATCAAGACTAAACTTCAGAAAGATCATCTGACGGACCTCCGAGAAACTTTCGCCACACTCAAGCGGCACCATGTCATGCTCAATCCCAAGAAATGTGTATTTGGAGTTGAGTCTGGGAAATTTCTCGGATTCCTTATCAACCAGAGAGGAATAGAGGCGAACCCTGAGAAGGTACAGGCGGTCATTGACATGCAGTCGCCTCGTACCGTCCGAGAGGTTCAGAAGTTAACAGGTTGTCTGGCGGCCTTGGGGAGATTCCTAAGCCGATCAGGCGACAAATGCCTATACTTTTTCCAGGCAATTAAGAAAAAGGCAAGGTTTGAATGGGGGCCGGATGCTGAAGCCGCCTTCCAGAAATTAAATGTTCACTTGCATTCCTTGCCGAGGCTGGTCAGCCCTTTGCCCAAAGAAGATCTCTACATGTACCTGGCCGTCTCTGATCATGCGTTAAGCGCTGTGCTCCTTGCTGAAAGGGACGGCTGTCAACTCCCGGTCTACTTTGTCAGTCACGTACTGAAAAATGCCGAGTTGAGGTATCCCCTAGTGGAGAAATTTGGTCTTGCACTCTTCATGGCTGTTAAAAAATTGAAGCCCTACTTTCTGGCACATGCAGTCGTCGTGTATACCGACCAACCAATCAAGCGGCCCCTTACCACCATGGAGTCGTCCGGGCGAATGATCAAATGGGCCATAGAAATGCAGAGTCTCGAAGTTACTTTCGAGCCTAGAAAAGCAGTGAAGGGGCAAGCCTTTGCTGACTTTATTGTAGAGATGACTCGTCCTCCTGACTCTCAAGTTCCAGACCAAGTCTGGAAGGTATATGTGGACGGAAGCTCTACTTCAAACGGTTGTGGAGCAGGCGTCGTATGTCAATCTCCAGAGGGCGACAGGTTCGAGTATGCCCTACGCTTCAGTTTTCAGGCTTCAAACAATGAGGCAGAATATGAAGCTTTACTAGCCGGGATCCGCATGTGTAAGGCGGCAGGGGCAAGAAAAATAGACGCCTGTTCTGATTCACAATTGATAGTGAGTCAGTACAATGGCGAATACGAAGCAACACATCCGGCCATGATCAAGTATTTACAGGCGGTCCGACAAGCAGTCGGCTCCCTTGAGGATTTTCATCTGATCCAAGTGCCGAGATCAGAAAACAACCAGGCAGATGCACTTTCGAAATTAGCATCATCCGCCTCCTCCGATACTCCTCGAACTGTTTTTTGGGAAGTAATGGAGAAGAGAAGCATCGAGGAAAACCCTATTGGAATCCTAGACAGAAGCTCAACCTGGATGGATTCAATCAGGGCATATCTGACAAACGGTACACTGCCGGATGATCCTCAACAGGCGGCAGCACTGAAAAAACGAGCCTCCTGTTTTGAAATGATACAGGGAGAACTTCACAAGAGGGGGTACCTTCAACCCTTCTTAAAGTGTGTTACTCCTGAAAAGGGACGAGAGATACTAGATGATCTTCACTCTGGTTACTGTGCTTCTCATATAGGTGGTAGGATGCTTGCTCAAAGGGCAAGGCGGCAGGGCTACTTTTGGCCTACTTTGGAAGCAGATGCAATGGAGATGGTGAAAAAATGTGACAAGTGCCAAAGGTTTGGCAAATTAATTCACCGTCCGGCTACTGACCTCACTACCATTCACAGCCCACTACCGTTTGCTAAGTGGGGCATGGACATTCTGGGTCCATATACGCCTGCTACAGGCGGCAGAAGGTATATACTTGTTGCCGTTGACTACTTCACTAAATGGGTAGAGGCGGAGGCTGTAAAGGGAATCAAGACGAAAGATGTAATTTCATTCATTTGGAAAAACGTCATCACTCGGTTCGGGGTTCCCATGTCTATGGTTTTTGATAATGGTCCCCAATTTGAGACGCCTGTTCTCAAAAGCTGGTTGGGAGACCAAGGAATTGCACACTACTTTGCATCTGTCGGCCGTCCACAAGCAAACGGCCAGGTAGAAGCTTTCAATAAAATCATCTCAGACGGTCTTAAGAAAAAGATTGAACGAGCAGGCGGCCTATGGGCGGATGAACTACCACATGTTCTCTGGGCCATTAGGACGACTGAAAAAGGGGCGACTGGAGAAACTCCATTCCTCCTAACTTATGGTGCAGAAGCTGTTCTTCTAATAGAACACTACGAGCCGACTCTTCGAGTAATGCTATATGACGAAGAGGCAAACTGGGAAGCCATGCGCCTGGCATTAGACTCACTTCCTGAAAAGAGGGGCAATGCTGTCTTGCGCCATGAGATCTATCGCCTGAGAATGACTAGATCATACAACAAAAAAGTACACAGGCGTCAACTCAAAGTAGGGGATTTTGTACTTAGAAAGATGGAAGCAGTCGGTAGGGCTAATGAGTCTGGCAAACTAACTCCCAACTGGGAAGGACCCTACCGAATCTATGAGGAAGTCAGGGACGGTACCTACCGTCTGGAAACACCAGACGGACAACCGTTGCCCCGAACTTGGAATGTAGATAACCTTAAAAAGTATTTCTTCTGAATGATGTAAAGTAAAGAGCTACTTAATAAAGTTTGCACTTACTATTCAATTTTGTATTACGAGGGGCATGCCGTCCGTACCTTTACAGTCGGCTACTCTCCATGGAGTTTCACTCTATCTTTAGAGGGGCATGCCGTCTGTACCTTTACAGTCGGCTACTCTCCATTGAGTTTTTTACTCCCTCTTCAGAGGGGCATGCCGTCTGTTTCCTTTACAGTCGGCTACTCTCCATCGAGTATTTTACTCACAATACTTAGCTAAAAAGATTAGGGCCTGGACGACCCTGTGCCTAACAGGCGGCTACCCTTCTTTTACTTAGCACCTACGTTCACCAAGAACTTACCAAGGCCACCGGCCGAATGATCAGACCAGGCGCCAAGCCAACTGATCAAATCTACAAAACTAATTCGACCTGTCCCAACATCATAGCAGGCGTCCGACGGCATCCCTCCGGATGAAATTCGTCGCAGAGAGCAGCTCCCTTTTGGGTGGAACATTGTTCTATAAACTAATTACACGGCACCTATACGACTGTCCCCAAGGGCAACCACGTAGCCGTTTTTGAGACAAGGATAACTCTATCACTAACCAAACCAGTGGTAGCAGTTGACATCTGAGTCAGATGACCGCCTGTATTACTTGGGATAAATGCAGGGGGTACCTATTGAGTTAATAGCCAACAAACATTGGCGAATCAAGGGGTCTAGCCGGCCTACGCCGCCTGGTACCTCTACTTCTCAAACAAAAGTGACGGCGACTGAGTAACTCCAAAGTTAACTCATAGTCACTCCTTCAAATTTGGTATGGAATCTAAAAAGTTTGAGTCGTCCGCCTGTTTTAAACAAACAAGGGCACTCGAACCCCTATTCCTACTGGATAACCTATTGGGTTAATAGCCAACAAACATTGGCGAATCAAGGGGTCTAGCCGGCCTCCGCCACCTGGTACCTCTACTACTCAATCAAGATTGTGACGAAGACTAAGTAACTCCTATGTTAACTTAATAGTCACTCAAACTTAGTATGGAGCCTAAAAGGTATGAGTCGTCCACTTGTTTTTAATAAACAAATGCTCTCAACCAATACTCTTGCTAGGTTAACAAATTACGAGTTAAAAGCCAACATTGGCAATAAAGGGAAACAACCGGTACCCGCCGCTTGTTTTCCTACTTAATTCCTTGGCGACTAGGTAATTCTATTTACTTGGTCAGACAAATTGAATAGAGTTCGAATACCGATTGAATAAATGGCCGACTGATCATCTATCCTGGAAACAGACAACCAGTCGTCCAGGGGCATAGGCGGCATACTCACTATTTGTACCTGTCTTAACGTTCGGCCATACACAACAGTCGGTCTAGTGAACAAATTAAAAATACTTAGACAAATTTGAACCAAAACAAGAATTTGATTGAAAATGAGCCGGCCATTAAAGACCAGCAGAATATTCAAAACCCCGGCCCCCTGGCCGGGTAATTACAAAGCAAACGGCACGCAGGCCGTGAAAAGAAAAAATACTTAAAGCTTAAGAAGGGGGCAGTTCAGTATCAGCAGCTGCCGCCTGGTCAGCACTCTTCTTGCTGGACTCGGCCTTAGCTGCACCCTCTTTTGATGCCTTACCCCCAAGTGGCACAAGCGCCACAACCGGCTCTTCCTCCTCCAACGCACCGTCCAACGCCTCTTCTTCAGCAGCCGCCAGGATCTGTTGATTATATATTTCCGAACACTGGCGGTACGTTCTTTCCCATGAGGCAAAGTCGGCACTGGGGAACAGTCGTTCCCAGGTCATGCGCTGGATTTGAGCGGAGTCTTCCACCATCTCCCGGACGAGCTCTTGTTTCTCTTGCTCGGCCTTATCCGAGAGCTCTTGGGTAAGACTCTTCTCTTGGTTCACCAGGCGTTCTTTTACGTTGGCCAAAGATTTCTCCATGGCTTCGTAAGAGTGCATTTTTTGGCGAAGAGGCTTCAGCTCGGCCTTAAGGTTGGTGACGGTCCCCTCCAGCTCGTCAACCTTCTTTTGGGCCGCCTCTAACTGGGCCCGAACAGCGGCGGTAGCCTGCGCCTGATAATAAAGAAGATCAATGGTCAGTACTTCATTTTGGGCAATTTGAAACATTGCCTTATCACAGCTGGAGGCGGCCATAGCTTTTGCGGCCTTTACCTCTTTGTTTTTTCCGATCAATCGGCTTGCGAAGGCTGTTGACTCGGAGCAGGGCCTAAGTACAAAGAAAAACAGGCGTCAGTTTCCAAACAAAAAGGATAACAGGCGTCCCGGAACTCAAAAGCTCAAAAAAATGCTAAGTATACCTCAGCAAGGACCCCTGAAATTCCATCAAGGTCAAGGGTGCCGGCACCCCTGACCGCCTCCCTGTCAGATGGAGGAACTACTTTAACCATAGACTTGGCTACCTCAACCAAGTCAAGTCCCTGGGGGCCGGCTGCATTAAGCGAAAGGAAAAAACAAGTTAGACCTAGTCAAGAAGGAAGCAAGGGTGAGTTTTTACAAGTGAGGATCCATACATCTAGGCGGCCCCGCCTGAGTTTTTGAAGAAGTGGCCGGCTGCTTCTCAGCCGCCACTGTTTTCCTGGAAGACCCAGGAGAGCTTGCAACAGTCGTCCTCCGGGCCTTGGGGTCCGGCTGTTGCGAGGAAGAAGCCCTTGGAGTACCAGACTGAAAACAAAAAGAGTTAGTATATGCATAAGACAACTAAAAGAGGAAGAGTTTTCGAAGTTTACCAAGGGTGCCTCTTTGTTGGGGGAGTCGGCATACGACTGCTTCATGAGCGAGGCCCGCAACATGGCCGCCGCAGTCTTAGATGCTGTTATTTTACTCATGGCGTCAGCTGCAAGAAATAAACAGCAAAGTTAGTAAAAATCCCAAGTAAACAAGGTGTGAAAAAACAGAGTATTTGTCAGGCCGGCTACCTCTAGAGCACCGACTGCTGAGGCCACAGGCGGCCAAAAAGTACTCGTCATAGAGCCACTTGAAGCTCGGGACGCAGTTTAGGGGTACTTGCTCTCGTACCCATGAAGTAGAGTTCACCCTAGTCTCTACTTTGAAGAGTCCTTTGTCTAGGATCTCTTTTTTAGCCTTTGGGGGAACAGGCGGCATGCTGCGGCCGCCTGCGAGAAGAGGCGGATCCCTATTCCACTTGTTAAAACGTTTGTTCAGCTCCGTGTCTGAACCCTCGATAATAAGGAGGGTGTTCCGCCAATCCTTCCATTTGTTCGCCTTACCTCTCGTCATGAGGTAACCCCTATGGCTTGTTAATTGATACCAGCCGGTACCTCCCGACTTAGGGGTCCGGCTGAGATAGTTCATGTGGGCGAAAGCCTCAAAACTTGGCTCCACCCCGTACATTTCGCACCCGGCCACATAGCCGAGTACGTTTACCCAAGAGTTGGGGGCTAACTGCCATAACCCCAGATCATACCCATCTAAAATCCGCTGAACAGCCGGATGTAATGGGAAGCGCAGTCCAGCTTTGATGGCCGCCACATAGCAGCCAAAGCAGCCGTCACCATAGCTGGTACCAGCCGGCCAGACGACAGTGTCTTCTGGATCCGGCACGAACAGTAAAAATTCCGGGCCCATTTTGTGGTTAGCAATAAAGCTCGCCACGTTGTCTTGCATGGTTGCGATCCGGCCCCGGGGTACCCTGCAGTAGTAGGGGGCGTTTTCCTCTCTGTAAGAGGCGGACGGCTCCGCCCAATTGTCCCCCTTCTCAACTGCATGAGAACGTCTCGCCTCTAGTAGGCGGCTATGTTTTTCTTCTGAGCCAGGAGAACTGTGGCCAGAAGAGCTGGACTCGGACTCGTCCTCTGACGAGTCCGAAGAGGACGACTCCTCCCCTCTCCTAGAGGGGCCCGCCTCCTCTCCCTTAGAAGGAGCAGAAGGAAAATTAGACATGTCAACGGTAAGATGGGAAGGGAACACCTTGGCCCCTCTCTCAGAACTGTCGGCTTGACAGTCGCCTCGTTCTACATCTGGCGCCTGGTCAGATGTTTCACTAAGGAGCACCCTTTGGGAGGAGCCGTCTGAGTTTGATATCATAGCAGTCTTTTTTGTTCTGGCCATCACGTTCTGCATAGACACAGATACAGTCGGACTTTGTATAAAGAGCAAAGATGGGTCCAGAAAAGGGCAGGCGGCACTCCTAGTCCTAGATTCAGCCGTCCCCGGTGACCGGCTGATCACTAACTTAGGTCGTGTCGTGTGCTTCCGTGGTGCCATTTCAAAAAATAAAAAGAAAATTAAGAGTAAGAGAACTGAGTTACCTGAACGAGTGACGGTTGATGAAGTCCTGGAAGTTCGGGTCAGTCGGCTTGTCAGAACAGGCGGTAGGCAGAAAAAGTCCGAAATGTCAGAGCAAGTTCAGGGGTCCGAATGTTCTCGCAAAGTTCTCAAATGTGAAAATGACCGAAGTCGGCACTTCCTTTTATAGGCAAAGTGAGAAGGCGAAGGGTCGCTTCCAAATTCAAAATTTGGGCGGGAAGATCTCTCGGCCGTTTGCAAGGTGACACCTGTAACAGGCCGTCGCCTGTCACCGTGCGACACCTGTCACAGGCGACACGTGACCAGTCACGTGCCACCTGTGAGGGGCAAATGATTAGGGGATTTTTATCCACCAATCACCGTCTGACAAGTGGACCAACCAGGTTCCGCCACGTGTCCTTCACGAAGGACAACAGGAGCCTGCCACGTGTCAATCACAGATACGTCCTCTACGGACCACTTTAGACACGCCACGTGTCCACCCATGCCAAATGGGAAAACCGGCCATCAAGGCCCAATCCAGTCTAGAGGCCCGATCAGCCCTAGGTTTACCTTAAACCTAGAGAGTTGCACGCTTCTCAAGGCTATAAATACTCAATTAATCCTCATTAATCACACAATCGAATAATCAAGAAGTCAAGCAGAGAAGAACAGAGTTATTAACAACCGGCTAATCTCGCTAACGACGCAGATTACCAACACTAAGCACTCTCACCTAGAGAGATCTCATTACTTTAATTTCTGTATTAACTACTCCTTAATCAGGTACTAACTTGACCGTTGGAGGCGGAGCTCTCAGGAGTCTCCGTTATTTTGCAGGTACAGGCGTCCGGTTCCAGTCTCGGAATTGTAACTCTCCCGCAGGACATCAGAAAACCCCGAAACAACCGTGCTTTGAACCGGGAAAAAATTCCGGACAAATACCCTATTCCCATCATTGATGAGCTCTTAGATGAGCTTCATGGGGATGCCATCTTTTCCAAGCTCGACCTCAAGTCGGGCTATCACCAAATTTTAGTAAGGGAGGAGGATACACTCAAGACCGCCTTCCGAACCCATGAGGGCCACTACGAGTTTTTGGTAATGCCCTTTGGGCTTACTAACGCTCCCGCCACCTTTCAAGCCTTGATGAATGAGGTGTTCCGACCTCATTTGAGAAAATTCGTGTTAGTTTTCTTCGATGACATCTTGATTTATAGCCCCAACATAGAGAGTCATCGAGAGCACATGAGGGTAGTGTTGGGATTGCTCAAGGAACACCGTTTGGTGGTGAATTTCAAGAAATGCGAGTTTGGACAGCAGCAAGTTGCTTATTTGGGTCACGTGGTGTCCCAAGGTGGGGTGGCGGTGGACATGGAGAAAGTCAAGGCCATGGTGGAGTGGCCTACTCCAAAAAATTTGAAGGAGCTGCGGGGTTTCTTGGGACTAACCGGCTATTATCGCAAATTCATTAAAGGGTATGCTCAAATAGCTAGACCCTTGACCGACCATCTTAAGAGAGATAATTTTGGGTGGTCAACCGAGGCAGCTAAGGCATTAGAGCAGCTCAAGGCTGCCATGGTGGCTGCCCCTGTGCTGGTAATGCCTAATTTCAGCAAGTTATTTGTGGTGGAGGCCGATGCCTTGGGCTACGGCGTAGGAGCCGTGCTAATGCAAGACTCTAGGCCTATAGCATTTTACAGCAAGCTATTGGGCCCTAAGTCGCAAGCAAAGACCACATATGAGAAGGAGCTAATGGCGATTTGCTTAGCCATTGTGAA
The DNA here is from genome assembly GCF_001683475.1 of Chenopodium quinoa. Taxonomy (NCBI): domain Eukaryota; kingdom Viridiplantae; phylum Streptophyta; class Magnoliopsida; order Caryophyllales; family Amaranthaceae; genus Chenopodium; species Chenopodium quinoa. The sequence goes on along the minus strand of NW_018743212.1, from coordinate 1,492,226 downwards.
GTGGCGCCATTACCTACTAGGCCGTCACTTTGTGGTGAGAACGGATCAGCAAAGCTTGAAATATTTGATGGAGAAAAGAGAGGTGGGGGGAGATTATCAAAAATGGGTGCGCAAATTATTGGGTTTCGACTTTGAAATCCAATTCAAACCGGGAGCTAGCAATAGAGTGGCGGATGCTCTCTCTAGAAGAGGTGGCTCGGAGTTGGAAATGGAAGCCATGGTGTCTGTCCAGGGTATTAGAAAAAGAGGTCGAGGAGGATAGCCTTCTGGGAAAAATAGCAGCAGCAGTGCGGCAAGGGGAAAGGTCGTATGTTGGGTAAACTATTGAGAATGGTAGGTTGTTATTTAAGGGGAGGGTGGCAATACCCAAGTCTTCCACCTTGATTCCCAAGCTCTTGCAAGAGTATCATGATAGCCCCATTGGGGGACATCAAGGAGAGACTAAAACCTACTTGAGGATTGCTTCGGAGTGGTATTAGATTGGGATGAGAAGGGATGTCACGGAGCATGTGCAACGCTGCCCCATCTGTCAGCAAGCAAAACATTCTCAAATGCAGCCCGCGGGACTCTTGCAACCCCTACCTATTCCGGAAGCCATATGGGAGGATGTATCGATGGACTTCATAGAAGGCCTTCCCAATTCGATGGGGATGAATTCTATCTTGGTTGTGGTCGATAGGCTCTCCAAATATGCCCATTTTGTTGGGCTAAAACACCCGTATAGTGCTGTCACAATAGCTGCCATTCTTGTAAAGGAAGTGGTAAAGCTTCATGGGTTTCCTAGCTCTATAGTGTCGGATCGGGATCGAATTTTTATGAGTATTTTTTGGAGAGAGATGTTTAAGCTACAAGGCACGGAACTTAAGAGAAGCACCGCCTACCATCCCCAAACCGATGGACAAACAGAAATAGTCAACAAGACCTTGGAAACATATTTAAGGTGCTTCGTGAATGGGCAGCCCAGATCTTGGGGAAAATGGTTACATTGGGCTGAATTTGCTTACAACACAGCTCACCATGATTCAATCGGGTTTACCCCATTTCGAGTGGTCTATGGAAGAGATCCCCCGAAGCTAATTAATGTGGGAAAAGGCCAAACTCCGGTGGATAGCTTGGAAGTTTGGTTACAAGAAAGGGATTGGGTGCTTGAGGATTTGAAGATGAATTTGCTTCGTGCACAGCAAAGGATGAAAGCAAATGCAAATTTAAAGAGAAGAGAGGTCGAATTCCAAGTGGGAGATTATGTCTACCTCAAGCTTCAGCCATATAGACAAAAGTCTCTTGCTAAGAGGCCTAATGAGAAACTCTCTCCGCGTTTTTATGGACCATTTCTGGTGGAGCAACGCGTGGGAAATGTGGCCTACAAGCTGAGTTTGCCTGATTCTTGCCGCGTCCACCCTGTGTTCCATGTGTCTCAATTGAAGAAGGCACTTGGAAGCCAAGAAGTGAGCCCTACCATACCAACTCAGTTGACAGCAGACCTGGAGTTACTGGCAGAGCCAGAGCAGGTGCTGGCTGTCAGAAAATCCAGCAGCTCTCCCTCTCACTTGGAGGTGTTGGTTAAGTGGGAAAATTTACCCCTTATGGAAGCCACCTGGGAAGAGGCTTCTCTCATCAACGAGCGTTTTCCTTCCTTTCACCTTGAGGACAAGGTGAGTCTTCTAGGGGGAGGGAATGTAACGGACTCAATGCTCAACAAGGGTCGTGATTTGATTACTTACTCAAGAAGGAGGAGGAAGGGTCAGCAAAATAGAATGTCAGAGAATAGTCACCAAGGCAGCCCCCAAGCAGAGAGCAGTCACCAAGCATAGCAGCATCATCCAATCAGAGGAGAGCTTTGACAGCTGCTACAACAACTTTTGTTGTTTTCCTTCTTTTGGCAGATTATGTATATTTAACAAAGGGAGAGTGGGATGGGCTAGGTAGGCAAGATCATAGTAATTTCTAGAGTTAGAGAGTGGTGCCCTAAAGGTGCTAAATCAGAGACTAGTAGCCTCAAGCTACTCTTGTTTTGTTTCTTCCATCTTTATATTAATCAAAAGCTGCCCATTTTCCTCAAAAAATCAAGTCTTTATTGCATATTTTAATATTACTACAAGTGAGTCACTACTAGAGTGTTACAGTAGACTGTTCATACTCAACTAACCATACCTATGAAATACTCCTATTTAGATAAAAATGGCCAAAACATATGTTTTATATATGTTTTCATTTTCTTTTATCTAATTTCATTTTCATGTAGCTATTTCTACTTTAACGTATGTATATGATTATAGAAATTTCTTTTACATTCATATATTGCATCGCACTCACTTTGAAGTGAATTGAACTTATCATAATCAATGTAGATTATTCAAAGACATTATAAATGAGTGCTCGCATATAAACTATTTTTTGTAACACCATAGTTTTCAATTTGTTTATGATTTTAAGATTTAAAAATAATGATCATGATTAATTCCTTGGTTGTTTAAGCATATGTATACAACTTGATGTAGTTTTATAGTTTCCAAAAGAAAATTTTAATATGGTTGGAAATTTGTAAGTCTCATTAATAAATTCTAAAAAGTACATAATGTACTCTAGACTTTGGATATTTTCATGAGATGGGCATTATTTATCAAGTCACTCAAAACTTGTGAGAATCTAGCTTGGACCACCCACAAAAACCATAATGATCAAAAACTACTAACTCCCATCTCATACTCATACTCTCTTGAATTTAGCAAAATAATATTACTAGCACTTACTATCTCCAGCTACTTCATGCATTGAGTTTCACTACAAAATCATAAAATTTAAAATTAAAATAAGTAAATACATAAAGTAAAAATTAAATTAAAAAAAAAAAAGGAAGGAATCCAATGAAAGGCTGAATAATAAGAGCAAAATGGTCCAAATGAGTTTGCACAGTTAACAAAGTGCAGACTCTATTTGATTACTACAACCTTAGCCTTGGGTTCCCATATTATCCTGTACGTACAGCACCTGTGACTTCTATCTACTGCGCATTATTTTGGATCATCTTTTTTACAAGTATATAGTATATACTAGTATATCAATCTTACAATCCGTCCTCTAGGAGTAATTAGGATTATCATGCATTTATACCCTTTTTTTTATTGGTGAAGAATAGGTTTTAATATACCTTAATCGTTTTATGCTAAAAAAATTACAAATCGCGCTAACTATTGCAGTATTTTTTAAAGAGGTGTGACATACATTCAAAAAGTGATTAATTTCATTTGATTTACAAGCTTTTGGCTTAAAGTACTAATGTCGAATTACTACCACGTTAGGCCCTGTTCTTTTGAGTTGTTTTGGTTTGCTCTGTTCAAATCTGCTCAACTCTACTTTGTTTAGTATAAATAAGCTGCTCTGCTCTACTGACACCTGTTCTACTCTGCTCAGAACCTCAAAAGAATAGGGTCTTACTTAATTACAATTGGAAATTTTGCTCATAACTCCTTATATTTTTGTTTGATATACGAAGTATGTTTTAATACACTGTTTTGAATATTGAAATATATATTATAGCTAATGTACAATTCAATTAGCTTGAGGCTCGCCAAACACGTACATACTATGAAGTAATAATCTATACATGTAAGCCCTCGCCTTGTTGGAAGAAGATCATGCTTGTTAATCTTATCGGCTGTCATATTACTTCTACGTTATGACATAATTTGTAATAGTTTTACTTATACTTTCCTCTGTTCTAGTAATATTGTAACAATTGGACTTTTGCACTATTCATCACGCTTGTTTACCACGTATTATGAGTTATACATAAAGTAAAATATAGTATGTGGGATCTTGTTAGATTCGTCTCGTAAAATACTTTCACAATATTAACTTTTTATAATTTCTACTCTTATATAATTATAGATATTTAACGCATAAATGTGCTTTAGAATGCGTAATTTTATCATTATTCCAATATTAATAGAGAAAGTATAAAACTTCTCTCATAAGTAACTTGAGATCAGAATATATTTATACTACGTAATTTAATTAATAAAAAAAGGGCAAGCAAATAATTAAATTAAAAGAAGCTATCACACTCAAGAGTCTGAGAGTATGCAAATCCCACAGCTCAAATGAGCTGCAATTATAAAGTGATTAGACCCATCCCTTTGTTGCTATCAGGCCAGCCAAACCTACTTCGATTCCACCACCTTTCTTTTTCAGGAAAGGTATCAAATATAGTGACCTTCTCTACCATTTTACCAATTATTTTACACAACTACAGTATACTATAAATATATCAAGTTCCTAAACCATAAATTTCAGAATATTAATTATTAATCCAAAATATTTCCAACCTTAGTTAACCGCCAGTTTTCAAATTCTTACAAAAAATCTAGTAGCAATAAAAGTTCATAGAAGAAGAATCCAAAGCTGCCCTATTACTATTAGTTTCCACCCAAAAAATTAAAAATAAATAATTAAATGGCTGAATTAAATGAAATCTAGTGATTGACAGGACTTTTGGTCAGAAATTCATGAGCAAAGTTTTGGTAAAGTTTTTTTTTATTTTTTTTTATTTTTTTTTTTTGGGGGGTGTAGGTAAAATTGAGAACATTAATTAATAAAAATAGGTACAATAACGAGAAATGTCATGAATGACAAAGTAAAAAAAAAAAGGGGGTTCATAAATCATGTCATCTTCTTTCCCAACTAAAATCACCGTACCAAACCCCCCCTTTTTACCAAATTTCATTTAATTTCCCCATGTTTTTTGGGCATTTGAATTGTTTTTATTAATATGGTCAATAAAAACCGATTTTAGCACAATTCAGTTGTGCATTAATTGTGTCTTAAGTGTATCTAATTAAACCCAATAACTAATTCCACCTCATTTCGAATGTCACCTGTTGTAATTCGAAATAAATCAAATACGTGTACAAAAAAAAAAGTTCATCAATTTTTGTACTAGTAGAGTCGTAGTCGATAATGTAGGATAATCCTACACGAATCGGTGGCGAAAATTGAGCATAAATGTGGAATGGAAGTAAAAAATATTGAAAGCTCGAAATTATGAAAAATGTACTAGGAATATAGTTGGATTCATTGATAATAGTACTACTAAGTGCACATAAATCGAATTTTTAAGCATAAAAAGTCTGTACATCTAAAAGATTCAAGTAGCAAAATTTTCTGGCAGCCCATTTAATCCTTCTTTTTTCTTCATTTTTTTCACCTTCACATTCCCTTTTTTTTTTCTTTTCTTCTGTACAGGGAATTTTAACCCCAAAATTAATCACATTTCCCCCTGCCATTACCTTAATTTAACATGTACCCCCAAAATTTATTTTCTTTTCTTCCAATTTCACCCCCCTCAATTTCGAAAACTACCCCCCAACAATATCAATTTTTCACCCCTAAACTTTGGTAATTACACTAGCAAGTAGTAACCTTCCTTAGCAACTCAATGCCTCATACTTGAGTGTAATAGGGCGATTGAAACCAACTTGAGAAAGCAAACTCCCAACAGTTGCTAAGTCCCTACAAAACACTCCTTGGTAAGCAAATGACCCTACTTTGCCACCACAACTCGGGTCGTGCCTGTCATCGGGTTGATCCACATCAACCTCTGGCTCGTACCTGGTCCTAAGGCCAATCTCAGGCCCATCATCTACCGGCATTTGTTTCTGTGCCTCAATAGCTTGCTGGGCCTGAGCTTGGGCTTGGGCCTGTTGTAGGGCCAATGCTGTTTTCTTCCTCTCGGCCTCTGCCATCTCCTCCTCGACAATTGTAGACAGCACATTTGAGTACGCCTTTTGGACAAGTCGGAAAAGCAACACCGCGGACATCCTTGCCCGGTCCTTGACCGAGTCAAAATCCCTTTCATCCGCTAGCTCGCACCGGTCTAAAAAACTCATCGATTTCTCCGGTTTATGCCTTAAAACCAAAAGTAAATGAGCACGGTCCAATTCCGACCTCGAACAACCTCTCCTTAACCCAATTAACTTAAAATAGTCCACATTACCAGTCTCCCCCATTGCAATTCTCTGCTTTAATTGCTGAATTTTCGAGCCCAAAGCACAAAGCCGTCCCGGAATCTCTCTATATGGAACTGCCCTTGGCTTCCAAACCGGACCGGGTGGTTTCCGGTCCCTTAAAATAGAATTATAGATCAATTTAACATGCTCAAGATCATGAACTGAGTCTGTAATGCACCCAATAAACTCAAACAAACCCGCTCGCGCAAGAAGCGCCACGGTCGAGGTTGGGTCCAATGCAAGGGTACGATTCAAGTCAGCTATACTCTCAGCTGTCCGACCGGCAGCCTTATAGGCAGACGAACGGTGAAGGTAACATTCTGCAAGAAACGCTTGAGGGGCTGGGCGACGGCCCTCTAGAATCTTCGAGAAGTGTCTGATGGACTCGGTGAAGAGTCCGGCGTCTAAAGCCGCAAGCGCGGCTGCACGACGCCGAAGGAGAAGCTTAATATTGGCAATGAGGTGGGATATTGACTCAGTCTCTGTAAGAGGCTGATGTTGAGTTGAGGACTCAGAAATTGAGTCAGAGGTGGAGGAAATGATGAATGCAAAGCTGTCATCGGACCAGCAAATGCTCTCGCGTCGGAACGCAGCCGAGGCGAGGCGCTTGCCGTGTTGGAGGAGGACCAAGGCGTCCTCCATTAGCCCAAGGTGGCAACATGCTTGACCAAGAACTGAGTACCTGAAAATGATCATCAACAGAACAAAACTAAGTCAAATTGTTCAACTCCGAATAAATTGACCAAAATTACACAATAAAATCAATAAAAATTGACCAAAATTACATTGAAGAGTCAAAATTAACATGAGCAATTTGTAATGTTTTGACTTGCAATAATTTTTTTTTGTAATTTACTTTTACTCTAGTTAATTTTTATTGTTTGACTACAATTCCAAAATTAATTCAACCCCAACAATTATTAGTGCCGGTTTGACATAAAACAAACTTCTATTACAAATTAATTAGTGATAATAATTAATACCAATACAACTGTCCTAAGGTAGGAAACATATTCAATGAATAGGGGATCATGAACAAGGGTGAGTCAACTCGGACCAACTAGGCAAATTTACCAAAATACCCCTGCTTAATCAAAATCACCCCAAAAAAAGGAATAATCTTTTCATTTAGTACCTCAAATTGCCCATTTCATTACATTTTAGGAAAATGGGTAAAATTTGCCCAATAATCAAGAAAAACTGTGTCAACTCGGACTAACTCGAGTAAACTCCAAACTAACCCATGTGAACCCAAAAGAAATATAAAAATAAAATAAAAGTGGGTTTGTTGGTTTAGGGGATCGAAGAGCATGAAAAACAGAGTGGCGGTGGAGGCATAATGCTACTAATCCTAGCGTAATGCACAAGATCATGTTTCCTTTCGATTTATGAGAAAATTAATTAATATTTTAACCCAATTTAACCAAAGTTTTGAACTTTGAGCTAATTAGTCTAATTACAATTATAATTAATAATAATTAATTAATACTCCGTAGGTTTTATTGCTTAAAACCCAAATTAACCAAAATAATCAATTAAAGTTATGAACTTTGACTTAATTAGACCGATTATAATGAACATTAGTAATAATTAATTAATGGGTTAATGAGAAAAATTGCCTCCACTGCCCTTCTTTATCACAGTTCTTGTAAAAACCACAGAGAACCTTCTTCTTAAGATCAGAAACAGAGAAGCATTTGAATGAAGTTGGATAATCACAACCCGAAGATGATGAATTAGACTCCGACTTAGACGATCCCAACAATTTGACTCGTTCTCTCGACAAAGTCTGAGAAGATGAGTTCGAGTTATCCGATGATGAACCGGATGAATCATCGGAGTAAACACTCATTTTGTAACTTGGAATGTAATCTTGTAACATGTCTGCTACCTCCTTGTTTCGTCTTAGGTAAAGAAGACATCGAGCTTTAAGTTCGAGTGCTTGTTCATATTTAGGAGATAGAGAAAGGGCGGATTCGAGTAGACTCAAAGCTGAGTTTATCTCGTTTTGATCCCGAGTTGAGATCATTGCTCGAGCTTCTCGCACATATTTGTCTACAACCTGTAATGTGAATCAATCAAACATTAAAACCCCAATTAATTTAGACATTAAAGTTTCAATCTTTTTTGACTATAACACATAAAAATTAAGGTAATTGGAGATCAAATGTGTGTGAATGCATTAAAAAAAATAAAAGTTTCAATCTTTTAGTAATACCCATTTGAATTAACAGAAATTTAGAGGTACCCATTTGATTCAAATGAATTTCAAGACAGATTAGAGATCAAATTAAAGATAAAGTTTAAATCTTTGACTAATTGATAAAGGAAATTTTGGATTTTGATTGGTACCCATTATGATTTAGGCGAAATTAGCATTACCCAAGAACAAAAATATTGAAAAAAATGAAATGAAATTAAAGATTGAACAAAAAAAAAATTACCTTTTTGGTGCTAAGCCACCAATGCTTCTTTTCTGTAGAAGGAAGATGGGAAGGAGAAGATGAAGAAGAAGAAGACATGGTTGTAAATGGTTGATCCACCATTTACTTTTATTTTTTTTAATTTGTTTTTCTAAAAAAAAAAAAAAAAAAAAAAAAAAAAAACTTCTTACTTTCTCTCTCTAACTCTGTGAATTGTTCTCACTCTGTTTCTCTCTCTAAAAAGAGCTCATTTCCCTCAAGGAGGAGAATGGGAGAAGAGGGGAGAGGGATTATATATGAGAGAGAAAAGATATCGAGGGTGGGAATTGAAATGGATTAGATTTTCATTAAAAAAAAGTAAAAAAAAAAAGTTTAATGAAAAATGAAAATAATTTTCTCTCTCTATAAAAAACACACACTCCCTTAATAATTAGACATAAAAACTTGCCAGCTTTGACTCTCAGAGAAAGCTTTGATCCTTCAATTTCATCGCTGGCACCCTCAGATTCTCTCTCTACTTTCTCTCTCTAGGCTAAGCTAAGTCGTTTTTATTTAATTTAATTAATTTTAATGAAATGAAATGAAATAAATAAAAAAAAAGATGGTGATGGCTTATTGGCTTATGTGTGGTGTAATTGTAAGCAAGCTGGAGTAGTAAATTGTCTGACAATTTTAAGTCATTTCTACTCCCTTTATTAAACAAGTTTAATAGTTTTCCGTACTTCTTCTCTCTCTCTTTTTTTTTCATTTAATTACTTATATTATTCAATTTTTTGACATCGTATTTGTTTCATTTGAAATCTTTAATTTAAGATAAATCAATATTAGCTTCTCTTTTCTTTTTTTTTTTTTTTTTTTTTTTTTTTTTTGACATAATCAATATTAGCTTTAAGGCAATCCTCTGTCCATTTTAAGTGAAATCTTATTAAATTCCTCCCATTATATAATTCTAAAAAAATATTTATTTTTCTGATGCATAGTAAGTATATTAATATTCATACACATATTTTTTTTTTTTTATAATGCATAGTTATATTAATTTGTCCTAATCTCTTATGCTCGTCTTTGACAATCTAGCAAATTTTTTACAAAAAATTACCAATGAATAACTAGAGAAAAGTACAACTGTACAATACTTCTTACTCGGTATTAATTGTTATAATATACGCAACATTAAAGATACACGTATAATATTAAATGAGTATATCTCTTAAAATGGTACTACCATAAATTTAAAATTTATATCAATATGACATGTCAAATTGTCAATGGATCTTACTTGTTAATGTTTAGTCAATACTCATTAATTTTACTTATTTTAGTTAGGCGATTCTGCATATCATTCTCCAATAATTAATTAAATAATGTTAATGTTAATGAATTAATCAATATCTTACCGGTTACAGCCGGTCAACCAGTCACGGGTTTTTAGAAGAGAGGGAAGAAGAACTTCTATGAACAAGAGCATTTAATTTCTTGGGTTAACTTCAATTTTTAAATATTTTTTTATAATTTATCCTCTATTACATGCAATTTGCACATTAATTACTTACTCTTATCCACTGAAATCGAAGATTTTCTTGTGCTTAATTGGCTCATTGAATGATTGGTTAGTTTGATTATTAAACGTTTTTGTAAATGCAATGCCTTTTTTCCGGGGTTAGAATTGGATTGCTTACCATATAAGCCATACTTTCTTTTTTGGAGTATTGATTTTAGCTCGACAATAATAAGTGAAGAGCCAAGTAAAAGTTTTAAAAAGTTAAAGTTGAAAAAGTAGGTACTCAAATTAATGGATTTTGATAAATATAGTTAGTTCTTACCTTTGGGGATAGGACAATCAATATTATTTCCGTCCTTTATTTGTCGCTGGAACATTTATACATGATTTTATGTGAGTGAAAAAGCAGAAAAAAAAATAAAAATAAATTGATGAGTGTGAATCCTATCTCAATAAAAAAAATAAAAAAAAATTAAAAAAAAAAGTAGATGAAAAAATATTACCGTTAAGAAAAAAAGATAATTTAATTTTTTTTGAGTAATGACCCTCCAAATAGAAAGATAATTTAATTTTTTTTGAGTGTATTTTAACAGTATATTTGGTGTTTGTTTTAACTTGCATTGGGTGCATTTTACTTTTATATGGAGTATCATTTAAGAGCGAATATTAATATTTAATAGATCATCAGATATTGATAAATAATGTGATATGGTCTTAATCATCACTCAAAAGCTATTATTAAAGCAAGTGTTGTTTGTGTTATTTTATTGTCTATATATATAATTTAAAGATTAATTTATAACCCCCATAATACATTCAACATAAAAAAAAAAAAAAAAAAAAAATATTGTCAAAACTTTTGACAAATCAACCAACTATATGATTCAAGACTATATTTGCTTCCTTTTTTTTCAATCGGGGAAGTTCAATTGCAATAAATAGCATTACAACATAGATGCATAATATTGATTCTCCTTAGTGAATGTCTTTAAAAGTGAAATGTACATTTTTAATTTTTACAATATTTCTATCTTAACTTTGATCATGTATATTTTTTATACTAACACTAGTATATATATATATATATATATGTATATAGGATTAGGATCATGTAAAAACAAGTCTTAGGGTGAAAACATGAAAACAATTAATCCCAGCCGTAGATTATAATCTAACGGATGATATTTAATGTATATATATCCTAATTTTCTCTCTCCTCCCGCGAAAACACTTTCTCTTTCCTCTGTTATTTTCTTCCTCCTCTTCCTTCTCTCTTCACTTTCTCTCTCCTAATTTCTCGACATTAGCGAACTCCTTCAGCAACACCGCTTCAATTACCATCAGCGAACTCCTTCAGCAACACCGCTTCAATTACTTTGATTTTTAGCAATTTCTCAGCTCTACGATCTATTATCAGGTGAGTTCTTTGTGGTAATTTCGCTATTTTTGCACGATTTGAGGTTATTAGGTTTCTGAAATTTTGTTTGCTGGAATTTCATGAGTACTTTTTTGTAGATTCAACCGAAAATTTAATGTCTATTATGTTTTTCGTGTATGATTTTTGTTTAATTTTGTAATTTTGCATGTTTTTTTATTTTATTTTTTCGATTTGATTTTATTTTTTGAATTTCAACTTAAGTTTCGTTTTAGTAGAAGTATTTTTTAAATGTATTTTGTTTAATTTTTCTTAATTTAAGTAAACTAGGTTTTTATGTGTATTTTTGCTCGAAATTCTGCTTTTGTTGTTCTTCTTCATCTTCTTAGTAACACGATTTTTGTTGAGCATAATTTTGTTTTTGTTGATTTCGAGTTTAGCTGATTTTTGTGGATTTTGATTTCGAATTAATGCCTGTTAGGAATGCGAATAGCTAAAATGCGAATTGTGTGTGTGTGTTTGTGTTTGGAGTAGTTAATTTGAATTTTGAGTAATTTGAAGTGTTTTTAGTGGATTTGTGAGTGAATTCGGGAGAGTTTGGAGTAGTTAATTCGAATTTTGAGTAATTTGAAGTGTTTTTAGTGGATTTGTGAGTGAATTCGGGAGAGTTTGGAGTAGTTAATTCGAATTTTGAGTAATTTGAAATGTTTTTAGTGGATTTGTGAGTGAATTAGTGAGAGTTTGGAGTAGTTAATTCGAATTTTGAGTAATTTGAAGTGTTTTTAGTGAATTTGTGAGTGAATTAGTGAGAGTTTGGAGACATAAATTAGCTACACTGGTTCCTGCTTCCACTTGGTGTCCAACTCGATTTGTATTTTCCCGTGTTCCGTTTGGTGTAGGCAACAGGAATGGTCATCAATCTCTTGCTAATGATGATCTGGAATTGAGACCTGACCAACATGGTGACATGTTTGGAGATGGACTAACTGCCTTGGTTGCATTGGTGTTCCTTGATGCTGTTGTGTTTCTCTCTTACAACCTGTCTTTTCTTATTTGTGATTTGAAGTGGTTTCAGCTGCATCAAATGTCATTAGGTTCCTACATGAATTATTTGCCTTTTGCACTTAGATAAATTTTCTGGTGTTTGTGATATTGATGCAAAGACTCTTTCCACATCAACCGTAGAAAGAAAGAAAGAAAGAAAGAACATAAAGTATGAAGAATGCTTCCTGGTTTAAGATACTGACTTTGATTCTATATGTCCGATTTTTGGTGTTTAGCAGATTGCTTAAGCGACTAACCCAGGAACAAACATCTGGGGTGGATTTGTGATAGATTGCTTCTGATCATGCTAAATCGACATCTACATGACTTTCTTGACTGTTGAAAAGTGTACTTCTAGTCTGACATATGTGCATGGTTAATTTGACTCTGTACTGGATTTTGCTTCAAAATTTCTGAATTAGGCCTGTTTTGAACTTGAATCAAGGTAGCCAGAATTCGAGGATTTGGATACCTTAGTTTGATCTGATTTTCACTGCCCTGACCTGACTTGAATTGATTTTTTTATTCGTAAACAAATTGGTTGTCAAAAGACATAAATATGAATATGACCTGAACTTGTTCTAAACCAAACCAAAATAAACTGAATCTTTTTGGAGGGGTGTTGGACTATGTTATTTTTGAAGTTTTGTTTTAAAAAAAGGTCACTATGCCATAAAAAGAGGCAACTACTTTGGTTTCTTTTGTTTATCTTTTTGTATGTCTTGTTACAGGGTGCAACAAGGATTTTCATTCGATTTGGATTAGATTTTATAACTATGGTGAGAACTAGAGGTGGTGCTACTTTTAAAAAAAGGAGAGGCCTTCGTAGCTCAACAGGAGGAGTTAAATTGAAAGATACAGGAGGTATGATGAATGTTTGATTTTTGGATTATTAACCTTAATATACTAGTTGCTGTATTATGATAGTCTCCTAATACTATAGAATGTAGGTCCCTATATTAATATAAAAGTTACTATATTATTAGTTCCCTATGTAACTGAAAAAGGTCACTATATCAATGACAATGATTATTATTTTTAAGTTATTAGTTTGCTATATTATAATTGTTTGCTAGATTAAAATGAAGATAATTGTATATATAACTATATGCTTGCGTGTTTTTAGCATGTATCAATCTCGATCATGAAGATGAAGAGCATATTGATGGTGGAAGCAAAATGATCGATGATGATACTAACAGAGATAAAGATGCTTGTATTGAAAAAGGATTGAAAAAGAAAGCTATCACTAAGAAAAAGAAACCTTCTAACATTGAGAATGCTATACCTTTGTCAACTGTGATGGAAGGAAAGAAGGGGAATAAGTCTTCTTCTTCACATGCTATTGTTTTGCCAGCTAAGAAGAGAAAGTTGGATGAAAATGAAGGTCTTAAAGTGAAGAAAGTGAAGGAAAATAAGGATAAGAACATTGTGATTCATAGGCAAGAATCTGCAATCATAGATAGTGATGTACATATGTAAGTGAATATTTGTTTCTTTTTTTTGAAGTTTTGTTTAAAAAAAAGGTCACTATGCTATAAAAAGAGGCTACTATTTTGGTTTCTTTTGTTTATCTTTTCGTATGTCTTGTTACAGGGTGCAACGAGGATTTAAAACACGTTGCAGGCCATTTCATTTAGTAGAGATGATTAAAACTTTTTCAGATGATCAAATCAAGGCTGTTAAAGAAATTGGCTTTGGAGGTTTGTTATCTTTGAAGGTGAAACGAACTGCAACTGATATGCTATCATGGTTGGTAGATTGTTTTGATCATGGTAGCTGCATGTTTACTATTGATGGTAAAAAAGATTTTGTTGTGACTGAATTTGATGTGTATGATGTTTTTTGCCTTCCTTGCAAAACATCTAAGAAAGTTGAAGAAATTTCTCGTTGTGCTAATGTCATCAACCCTGATTATGATTTAAAGGTTAAATGGAGGTCTCATTTTGGTCTTATGGGTGAGAATGATCAGATTCCTTTGGGTTTTTTGGAATCTAAGATCCCTTTACTAGTAGATGGTGGGGAAGAATTCAGACAACTTTTTATCATGCATGCTTTTTCAAGTTTTTTAGCACCTACGTCCAACAGAACTGTGGATTTGAGAATTGTAAAATGTTTGGTTGATGTTAATCAAATAAGAATTTATAATTGGTCAAAATATGTCTTAGATAGACTTTGTGAAGCTGTGAAGAGCTACAAAGAAGGAAATATAGAATGGTTTTGTGGTTGTGTTTTGATGTTAGAGATTATCTATTTTCATCGATTGAGGTTTAGGAATGTTGTGTTAAATTCTACAATACCTTTAATTCAACATTGGACTGATGTGGATATAAGAGATAGAATTAGAAATGAAAAGTTGTCCAAGGGTTTTGGGTGTGGAATTCTTGAGTTTGATACATATCCAGTGAGTGAGAAGTTGCAATTTGAGGATGGACAAGTTGTTTGTAATCAATTCAAGGAAGCTCCTGTGAATCAAACTTCTGGAAAAGAATCTGTTGTTTATGAAGGTGTCCGTAGCAATGTTAAGGGTGTTATTCAGTTTGAGCTACCTGCCAGTTCAATGTCTAATGAGGAAATCCGTTCAATTGCTATTGATGTAAGTATTTTACCCTTTAATTCTGTCTGTCTGTTTAGTTTTTTCTTTTTTTTTTTTTTTTTTTTTTGTCACAAATTATTTTATTAAAATCTAAGTGCTACATTTTTTTTTCACAGGAAGTTTATGAGAAGTTTTTGCTCATGAAAAGAGATTTAGAAGTGGTATCTAACTTCTACATGAATGAATTGAAAGTGTTATTTCAGACTCGTAAATCTAATGATGCTTCAACTTCGACACCTCCAATGTCCCAAACTGATTTATTCTTTATGAATCCTCGTGTTCATGAAATTGTTGATGAGATTGTGTCTCTTGTAAATTGGGTAAGCAAAGTGCCTAATGGTTTGGATGATGATGATATTGATGATAATGGTGCACCTGCAAAAGAGATTAATGTTGTAGTTGGTGAGGTTCCAAGGATAGGTTTTGAGCATGTTTTGAGTAATGGAAAATCTAAATGCTCCCTTGCTATGGATGTTAGTCTCTTTGGTGATAAAGTTACATATGTAACTAAATATATGAAGTCAAGTAATAAGGATATGAAGGTTTTGGATGCAGTTGTCCAGGAACTTGTTGACTACTGCATTAGTGATTATCATGGTTTCGATCTCAAGTAAGTCATGTCATTGTTCTTTTTGTTATTTATTTTCAAATTTTAATAATAAGTGATTATGTTAATATACATGTGTCTTTTTATTTCCTTGTACAGTGAGGTGTTGGTATCTTTTGGCAAACCATTTGAGATTACAAGGAATGAATTCCTTTCATTAGGTGCACCGGCTATTGCTATATCTTCTGTTATTATTGATTGTTGGGCTATGTTGCTTAATGAAAACCAGAAGAGTAGTGCACATGGACCTCAAAAACTATATTTTGGTGTTTCTCAAAGTGTAAGTATCTTTCGGCTATTTAGTTACTACATCATTATAATGGTAGTTGTTCATTATAAAAAATTCATAAATTAATTTCACTATGTATTGAAAACAGTCACTATGATTCATAAATTAATTTCACTATGCAATGAAAACAGTCACTATGTAATGCAAGTAATTACATTTAAGAAAAATAACTCTACCTTCTAATTTTTTTAATATTTATTAATGTTTGTTCTTTTTTAGGCTTTTTTACTGAAAGTTGCAAACACAGATAGTAACACACAAGACATTGACAAGCTATTTGACATTTGGTCAAGATGGTTGTTCATTCCTTGCAATGATTTTGATATTGCAAATGTTGAGTTGGTAATACATTGCAAATGTTGACAATCATTTTTCAACTAAGTACTTTTATATTAAGTTTTTCAAGCTTAATAGTTGTTTATTTATTTATTGCAGATATTTGTTCCTACTCTTGAATGAGCACTTTTTCCTAATTGTTGTGAATTTGAAGGAAGAAAAGCTTCAGTTCATAGATAATATGAGTTATGATACAAAGTACATGAGTGAGGTTGAGAAGTTCTCTGATGTTCTGGTAAAAATATGATATTTTGGATTTTATTTGTATTTTTCTAGTTAGGATATGCTTCATGGAACCTAAAGTATTAATTTATTTTGCCTAGAGTGATATGCTGAGTACTTTTCTTGATCAACGCCTTCCTCAAAGTAATGACTCAGTGAAGAACATGATTGAGTATACTTTGGAGTCACCTTCTGTAAATTGGAAGTCTGGAAAACAGAAGAATAATGATAGTGGCATTTATACTATGGTCAGCATGCTTTACTTTGATGGAGCTGATGTGTTCGACTGCAATGTTTTGAAAACGGTTATCTCGTCTCATTTTTTTTATTTGGCTTTCAATTTTTATTATATTAACTATTTCCTCCATGGAATTTAACTAGCTTTTTTATTCTAATTTTTGCTTAAATTTAGGTTTCAACTAGACGGACATTGAGAGCTCAGATTGCTGCTACTCTGGTATTATCTGATATGAACATTGTCAGAGATGAAGTTCTTGAAAAGCTATCTGAATTCAGATTAATAAGGAGTCAAGTTGCAAAAGATGTTTTTGATGGGATTAAGAAGAAAACAAAGCAAGGTAAAAAGGAAAAGAAAGTATAGGCAGACTAACGAATATGTGGATGAAGTTTTTTGCTCGGAAGTATTTGTATTTTGCACAGAAGTAGGAAATCTAATGTAATGATGTAGTTTGCATCAACAAATGGATAATCTGACAAAATTGTATAAGTGTTAATATAGAACAATATGATATGATTCCAGTTCATACAAAGCTTTTGAATTGGTGGTATTGGTAGTTCTTTTGATATGTAATCTTTAATTGACATTCAAGAAAGTTTAGTGAAATATATATTAGTTATAAATTTGGCGCCTATGTTATAAAAAAATGGTACCTATGTTATTTAAAAAGGTTTCTATATGATAAGGTCACTATGTATTTAAAAAGGTATCTATGTTATTTAAAAGGTTTCTATATTATAAGGTCACTATGTATTTAAAATGTTATTAGTTCAATGTGTTAGGTAAAAGTGTCGTATTTATATTAATCTATTCTTAAGCTATTCATTTAGTATATCAATTAAAAGAACGAGCCCCTCCTTCCCTAACTTTGTATTGGCTTAATCGATGTGGATTAGAAGAATTGTTAAAATGTGAGTATTTTTTATACGGTTGTTATATCATAATAAAGGTCATTATATCACTAAAAAGGTTATCACGGAATAAGGTGTCAATACGATGAAAAAAAGTCACTATGACGTTAAAAACACATACTATAATATAAATTGAAGTTATCATATGCCAATATGTCACTACATCAAAATAACAATATAAAGGTCAATAAAAAGTTTAACAATAAAAGGTCACCCTATCAATAAAATTTGAGCAATAAAAGGTCCCTGTTTAATATATGTGAAACAATAACAATCACTATATCAATAAAAAGGGCACTATAGCACTATGTTCTTTCTTTCCTCTCATCTCCTCTATTTCAGCACTAGGCTGTCAGTAGCCGATGTTGCTTCTTGTAAATATGAAGTGGTTTTGCAGCCTTTCTACTCTTCTTTGAAATCCTGAAATCATGTACACGAACATATATAAAGTGAAAATCTAGTGGAAGTAAACATAGTACAAAATTTATTTATTTTTTTCTACAAAAATACCTCATTCAAGTTGGATTTTTTTTGCGGACAATTCCGACTATCATGGTTTGTTCTCTGACCACAAGTTCTACAAAGTCTATCTTTCCTTTGGCTTTCCTCAATAGCTATCTCTTTGTCAGATTTTTTTCCTTTTTCCACTACCACTACCTTTGTTGGAAGACTTGTTTGGAGGAAGAATATCAACAACTATGTCATTAGATCCAACAAATAATTCGATGTGTTTATTTTTTGCCTCACGTTTATCAACTGGACTTATAGAATCCAAGTCTTTCATCTCATTTTCAAAAGATATTAGCTTAGACAACAATGACTCTAGGCATTCAACTTTCTCCTCACAAAGACTTACACATGAAAAAAACCTGCACCATAAATCACCAACTAGCTTTTGCTTCTTATCCTTCTCTGCCCCATCAAGCAAGTTGTTTAAGCCAAAAATTGGTTTCTTCATAGCTTCTTTAGTCCAACAATGTAAAAACATATTGCCTTGGAATCTCAAATAAGAACTTTCCTTTCATGACAAAGAGAATGTGACGACATAATATTCCAACAGATTCAAACATTTTACAAGAGCATGAAGCATCATTAGAACACAAAACATATGTGACATGATAGCTTTTTTTTCCTTGTGTTGTCAACAATTCTATATTGCTCAATCCCTTCTTCTTCTTTGATGGTAACATTACTTATACCACAATTGTACAAAGCATGCTTGAATTCCTTTTGGAATATGTAAAATACATTATGAGTGTAAGCAAATGCAGCATGCTTTTCCAAGTACAGGGGGGTGACAAGTTGGGGATGTGTAGTTTTTGAAGTAGCATTCAACTTGTCTTGTGTGTGCCTTTGAGCATCGATTGCAGATTCATAGCGAAACCACAACTCAACCAATAACAAATGTTGATTGGTGAAATTAGTGAAAAAGCTATTTTCACTCTCTGATCTTTGAGTTGACCTTAAAATCCCACCCATAAATAGGTCACGAAAGTAGGAAGGAATCCACATATTCCTTATATTATACATATTTTTGAACCAATCTTCATTCACTAAATCAAATTCAGACATCACAGACTGCCAACCAATTTCAAATTCTTCTGGTTCAAGGTCTCTATTCCACACAACAGAGTTTAGTTTATGAAGAAAATCAGTTTCTAAGCATAATTTGGGCCCTACCTTTTGTGGCACTTTTTTCATAATGTGCCACATACAAAACCTATGTTTTGCCTTATCAAGAACTTTTTCAATTGCCACTTTCATCGCAGGGTCTTGATCTGTCATGATACAGGTAGGCTGACAGTTATTCATTGCCTTTAAGAAAGTTTCAAATAACCATTCAAAGGATTCAATATCCTCCTTTGCAAGTAAGCCTATCCCAAAAGTCACACACTTACCATGGTGATCAACACCCGTAAATGGGGCAAAAACCATAGAGTATTTGTTGGTGTCAAATGTTGTATCAAATGTAATCATATCACAGAACAACGAATAATTTTTTCTACTAATTGCATCTGCCCAAAATACTCTTGTCAAGCGTTGATGTTCATCCATACAATGCTCAAAGAAAAAGGCACCTTCACTGTTTTCAGCTTTTTCTTTCAAATTGTTTATAAACATCGAAGCATCTTTCTCTTGTATGTAAGCTTTCAAGTCTCGATTAAAGTTCTTGAAATCATTCAATGTTGCACCTATATTATCATAGCTACCAAGATGTTCTTTCATCAACTTATAAGACTTGTTTGGACCAATGTTCAATCTAGAGTTGTCAAAAATGAATTTTTTCTGGCCAAGTTTAAGGTTTCCAACATTTGCCAAAAAATTCATTGTGTTGGGAGAAGCAAGATTGTGGCTATGAGATTCATGAAAGACATAAACCATCCATTTTCCATCTGAACGTTCTCTAAACCCAATCATTGCATTACATCCAACACGATTTATGGTTCTTTTTCTAGCTTTAGGATTTTTATCTTTGTTAGAAACTTTTGCTTTAGTTTCACCATCCTTCGTAAACCCTTGTTTATTACAATGTAAATATTTCAAGTAGACTTTATCACTATCTTTAATTCTCTTTTCAGTACCTAGTCTTACCACAAACCCACCAAATCTAGCATATTGCTTATAAAAATCAACACCTTTAAGTAAGGAATCAAAAAGCATACCAAGTGTAGGCTTTAGTTCAGGGGGACAACACGGTATAAACTCTTTTGTTCCTCTGGGAGTGTAACACACACTTGGGCCCTTTAGTGACGGTAAGTTTTCAGCAACATTGGTAGTTGTAGATGTATTTGAGCAACTACCTTCTTCTGACTCCTCTTGCATTGTCTGCATATAATATCAAATATATGGTTTAAAATGGGTACTATAATAAAATAATCCATTCCATGGTGCAACTAACTGGACACCAACAAAAACAGTCTAAAATATATGGTTATGGTATCATAAAAAAGAGTTACTATATGGTATTAAGCAAGGTGTTAGTCATTTAAGCAAATACACAAACACCTTATGTGCAACAATTTCTCCTAGTGTTTAATATCATATATCCAGGAAAAAAAAACTTTAATATAAAAAAAAATATATATATATTGCAAATATTTATACAAAAACGAAAAAAGAGCATATTGTTGATGAGGATTGAAACTACAAGTTGATGAGATTGAAACTAACTGGACACCAACAAAAACAGTCTAAAATATATGGTTATGGTATCATAAAAAAGAGTTACTATATGGTATTAAGCAAGGTGTTAGTCATTTAAGCAAATACACAAACACCTTATGTGCAACAATTTCTCCTAGTGTTTAATATCATATATCCAGGAAAAAAAAAACTTTAATATAAAAAAAAATATATATATATTGCAAATATTATACAAAAACGAAAAAAGAGCATATTGTTGATGAGGATTGAAACTACAAGTTGATGAGATTGAAACTAAAAAACAGAGCAATCAAATAGAAATTCAAGAAATTCAGCTTATATACAAGGAAATAATCACAGTTATATCGGTATAGTAAGCCGCAATCAACTAGAAATTCAGCTAAAAACAGAAATTAAAGAATGAAGAACACTTACTAAGATTATTGAGGAAGCCCCAAATTATTGAAGAATCACGAGCCCTCAATTTTGGGAGTAAATAATCAAAGTAGCCCTAAAATTTGACGAATTGAGGAATTGACGATTTGATAATGAGATGAAAAGAGGATCTGCTGAAATTTGCTGAGATTTTGCGTTTTTTCAGCAAAATTAACAGAGGATTTGCTGAAATTTGCTAAGATTTTGTGTACCTTGTATTTCAACCGTTAGATTATATCATTAATAATCAATGGCTGAGATTTGCTGTTTTTAGTTTTCACCATAAGCCCTGTTTTTAGCGGAACCCTCCCGTATGTATATATATATATATATATATATATATATATATATATATATATATATATATATATATATTTGGAACCGGGAGGAAAGCTCTAACCACTAGAGTTATCCCTCACGCACTCTCATACTAACACTAATATATAAAACACAATGTATGTAGTTAACTATTGTATTTGTATAAAATACTGTTTAGACTACTTCTAATGTATATTATGAAATTTAGTTTTTTCTTAAAAAAATTAATTAAGAGACAATAATTTATAATACTAGCCTTTTGGCCCGTGCCATGCACGGGTTATGCATAGGAAAATTAAAAAAGAAAAATCGTTAGCAATTTTTTGTCCCTTGGAAAATCAATGAATGTTTTTAAATAATATTGTAATTTTTGCATGAGTGATTGATTAAATATCAATCAGTGCAATGAAAGTTAAGAAGTAGGGGAAGAAAAGAACTTGTATGTGAATTGAATAGAGAGATAAATAATACAATTGATGAAGAATGTTAAAGGGTTTTAAATGTTAGAGATGAGTGAGAACGATAAGAGTGTTAAGGCAAAAGAAATTATAAAAGTTTTCTCATGAAAAAAATTATAATAAAATAAATTCAAATGGTGAAGGAGAGGAGAACATATGTTGTATATAGTTTGTGTTTTCATGTAATAGGTATATAAGTACAGAGGAAGCAGGTTAATTAATTTAATTTAAGGTCTCCATTATTCAACATAAAACAGTTGTTATTTATGCACTATTTGATTGAAAATTTAATTTTTACTTTTTATAAATCACATGTTGTCATTTCTATATTAGTTTTAGTGTATAGCTTTTTTTTTTTTTTTTTATATTATTATTATCATCTTAAAAATATCTTAACTTATATAGGAGATATGTATATTATGGCTAAGATGATATAAAATTTTATATTCTCTCCATTTATAAAAAATGCAAGAGGCGTTGACTTAATATATATTGAAAATTGAACAATGTTCATTTTATTTTTTATTAGCTTAAATTTACCAAAATCAATTTTGATTTGGTAAATATATTGTGAATCTTGTGTAATCAATGTTTAAATAGTAAATGTTATGTAAAGTGAAAAAAAAAAGAAAAAAAAAAATCAAAATAGTGATTTTGGAGGGAAAAAATAGCACCAAAAAGTGACATGTGTCACTTCCGATATTTATTTTAGTATTAAGTTATTAATGATTGATTAATTAAAAATCAAAGCCTTGTGTCACATGCTTATTATATAGTACACTATGTAACAACAATATTGAAAATCATGCCATGCAGTCATGCACGACCAGATATGAAACTGTTAGAGACTTTTGTGTACCAGTCTTTCTTCTCAAAAGTCAATAACATAAACCAAACTTCATAAACAGCCATTTTATTCTTGTAGTATTCAAGAAGTTATCTCTCTTTTTTTTTCTTTTTCTTTTTTTTTTTTTAAAAAATAATGATCTAATAAAATTTCCTGTTAATCTTTTATCATAACGTGTCCTCTCCCCAATTACAATTGCTTCTTTATTTATTTTAGCAAACAATAGCTAATATATGTAGCATCTCTGTTGCTTCTTCCATAGTTTAGTTTAGTTTGATTTTGATAGCTATATATGTGCTCTTTACACTTTGCACTGACCCATACAAGCTAAGGTCTTTTCCACTATTATATATATTAAAAGTTAAGCATTCTTTAGCTAGTTTATGTGAGGTCTTATGCGTTTTAATTTAATTATAACTAACTTTATACAAGTATATTTTAATAATGATCTAAGTAAAATTATATTTAAAAAGGCTTGTCAAAGATGGAGGTAGGAGTTGAATATATATATATATATATATATATATATATATATATATATATATATATATATCAAACTATTAATTAAAAACACATATAAGCATAATGATTGGATTAAAACTATGAACATCTATCAAGAACATCAAACCACAAAAACTGATAATATAAACAAGTTTAATACTTCAAGTACGTCAATTTCTACTTAAAATTAATACCAATAAGACCATTACTTGAAACAAACTCACATTCAAATGCTTTCAAGTACACTTTTCTACTCCTAGTAATTTTTATAGTTATTACTCCATACTATATAGAGAGATGATAGATTACTAACGCCTAATTCATTAAACATGTAATAACATAAGAATAATACGGATTCGAAAATGTGATACTTGGTGCTATAATAGTAGTAAGTTGAAAGGAAGAAATGCCAAATCTCTTAACCCACAAGAATCATGCAATGCAATTTCTTTATTTTCCTTTTGGTAAGCTAGCTAGCTTATAATATGAGGATGAGATTGCTTTAGCTTTTTACAAATTGAGTTATTTTTCCCCACCCACAACACAACTCACAATCACAATTGATTAATATTAAATGCACATGAAATATGGATAGATACTATAGATTGCCAGATTGGTTAGCCTTAAAGTCTCTCTTTAACTTCCTTTTCATATTCCATACCAATCACCTTTCACCACGTGTACCCCCTCGATCATGTTAATTACATATATACCCTTCTTCTTTAGAACATTGCCCTACATTTTTACAAGACTCGGGACTTGAATTGGGGTACACTGCCAATTGGCATGATAGCTTTGATTTCATGTTTTGACACGTGGCATTACACTATTTGGGTCCCACTTTTGTAGGACTATGATCTTTATTTTTTTTGCCTAAGGTCCAAGTCACACTATATTTGCTCCTAGTGAAGCTAACAAGAGAGACAAATGATAATGTATCATTGTATTCATAGCTTTACTTTGTTAAGGACATTTTCGTCCTCTTCTTCTTTGTTTCTTTATCTATTTCAGTGATACGATCTTACGAATGCCAGCTATTATTTCAGGGTGATATATTGTACTGTATGAGTACTTCCTATTTATGGACATAAAATCATAGAGCATTAATTTTTTTTTTAATTTTATTCATATCACAATATGTATGTTAGAATGTTAGATGAAGCATTGTGGTTATCAAACACAATACGTTTATCTATTGCTTTTGAAAGCAATTGTTTGTATTTTTGTTTATTTTTTAAAAAAGTTTTGAAAGGTTTTTTTGTCAAACTTGTCTACAATTGTATTGGTTCAATTAGAATCTTGAAAAAGTCGGGTATTGTGAGGTAAACTTTATCTTGAGCTCTTTACTAATAATGTTGGAGACAAACTATTGCAAATCAGTTATACATTTATTTCAGAATAAATAAATGCGTTCGTAATTCGACTATAAAAATTGTATTTACCAATCATATCATAATGCATATATGGCCCGATATAAAATTTATGCAACGGTGTAATAGGCCTACTTATACACGTATACCTACAAGTTGCAAATATGCAATTAAGGACATGGTCTAACATAAATGATTTGCTTATTTATAAATGGTAGTAGTGATTTACATATTTTCATAAGCAATATATATTGTCCAAGGCAAGTTAATGGAGTAGCAATGTGGATTCTATTTTTTTTTTTTAAACGGTAATAAGATACGGGGGAATCCCCCTCCTATCACAGGAAGTGGGGATGAGGAGTTTGTTACATATCATACACCTTTATAGTTTATATTACATTCCGCCGAGAAGCATGCATGTATCATAATTAAAAATGTACTATAAATAGTAAATCTAGATTACATATAAATGAAAATTTGAAAAATTTTAGGGACAAAATCTCAACATTTGTTCATTGTTCGTTATAAATTGCTCTAAGAAAAAGCTTGTTTTACTATCAAGGTGTCACTACTTTTAAATTTTATTATTAATCATGTAAGATGTACTATAACAAAGAAAGTGCACAACAATAATGTCTATACAGGAGTACAGGACATAATTATGGTATGTGGTAATTCGACTTAATTAAGTAGTCTAAACTTATGTTTGTAAACAATTAAACTTATTCTTTCTAGTATTAGGTAAATCATTAATTAACCTACATAAATTTGTTAATTTGCACGCACTAGATAACTATAGGAACAAAAATGTGTGGATGCATGCATGGCAATATGGCATGAGACAAAGGGTACAAGCTAGTTGGTTTGTTTCATTCAATCTTGCTTTTCACGTATACATTGCATGGTGCACCACAATATTAGGCTATCTCTTTGTTAGTTTCAACTTTCAAGGTCCCAGTTGTCATTGATCATTCGTGCATCTACATGCAACAACTTTGGTATGAAACCTAGCTAGCAAGCAAGAAATTTGATGTAAAGTAACTTAGTTTCGAGTGCCATTGATATAATCTATCTCAGCATACAATTCTCAACATTAACCAGTAATTAATAAATAACTTTGATTTGTAAAGTTAATTATTGCTTATTTTGAAATCGGCTAGCTAGCCGAGCTAGGGTAACTATAAATATTCAACCAATGGATTGGAGTATTTACCTCAAGGATTGATTTTTCTCACATTATATGTTCAATAATACTACGTATATATATTATACTCCATATAAACTTAAATGATTTATATCTCAATAGCAATAACCAATGCCATATTTTAATAGTTGTCCACAAATTAATATCGGCGCATATAAGAAGTTAATTAAGATCTCAATTACAAAGTATCAGATTGGCAATGACTACGAGCGAGTACAATAACAACCTAAGCTAAAACCCTAATCCTCCGTAATAAGAAGATCCACAATATCAATTCAAATTTTACCTCATAACATACTATCATAAAGTTCGTAATAATTTTATTTCGCTTCTACTCGTCTCACATATAAATAATGCTCATCCATAGCACAACTAACTGAATCTGTGCAACAGCACATGTAACACTCGAAAATTCCAAGTTAATGACAAAATGTGCACTTATTAACTTCACTTTAAGAGTACTTTCATATTTTCATGTGCTCCCTTACAAGATATGGCCAATTTCAAATCCATCTATCTATTTAGTCTTTGCTTGCAAAAAAACAATAGGACAGTAGTACTATTTCGTATTTATTTAGAGGTTGAGGGACACATTTCACTGTTTTGCTTATATAATTGTTGTTGTTTTTATTCAACTTTTATTGCACTCAAATTTAATTTTATAAATTTCACGTACCCTAGCTAGCATCTATTATTGAAATCATGCTAGATAATAATACTCCCTAATTTATTTTTCTAGTACAAAAATATTATTGGAAATAATGAACTAGGCTGCATGTTTTTCTGCAACATTGACAACATATCAATACGGGAGTAATAGTTATATTATACCTTTTCTTAAATTATTCTTGATAATTAACGACATGTTACCCTATTAATCCGTTGACCATTATTATTTTTTAAAATATAAAAATTCTATTTTCTTATGTTTTCAATTATGATTGCCAAAACAAAGGTCAGTCTGGTTCTTTTTGACTAATTTTTCAAAATTTTAATTTAATTCAGTTTAATTCGATTTTTCTCATGGTTATTTTACTCATGCTATAACATAATTCAATTTATTTCAGTCCAATTAATATATATTTAGCTAGATTTTAAATTTAAATAAATAAAAAAAAAATTCCTAGTGGAGACTTTGCACAATCACACCGGCCCTAGCTATTAATGGTTCATGGGATTGGAAATTTTAAATTATTTCTGATAATATGTTAATAATACCCCTACAATTTAATTTTTATGGATAGAGAAATGAGTTTCATACTTTCTTATTTACTTCTCACACACTCATAAATATGAAGATCACATTTTCAATTAAATGCCACTCTGAATGCATGTAGGAATGTAAGAGATATTTCTATTTATTTTTTTTGTCAATTAATGTGACAAGAAAATTTAAAGAACACTAAAGTCGATGATTCAAAGCATGCCACTCATAAGTCATAAGTACTCTTGGATCTACAATTTGCTCCCAATCACTAGACATAGAGGTAATGGAGCATACAATTCAAAGTAAGTGTTAGATTAATTAGTCAAAATTCATAGATATGTCGAACCAATAAGTTTGTGATTTTACTCTGATTTTTGTCAAAAAATTTAATAAACTTATACGGTACCATCTTAAAAAATACATATAATTTAATGTTTATATCATTATATCACTTAGATGCAATCCTAAAAGTTGTAGTATATATCATACTCCAAAACCGTTAAAATCAATCAGTCACATTTTGATTTTAGGTATATTATAAAGCTTACAAATTAGTCAAGTTATAATATACCAAATGGTTTTATAACTTCAAAAACATTTTAAATTAAATTTTGGTATAATAAGTCACATTTTGATTTTAGGTATATACCAACACTTACACGATCCAATTCAAATATATAGTTCAATTTGACAGTTTGTAGTTGGTTCACGAATTTAGTATATTCAAACATATAATACGAGCATTAAAAGCCTTTATTGAAGGTGCACCAACCTTCTGCTCATTTGCAAGGGTGACTATTAATAAATACTAACAACTTTACTAATCAAATGAAATAGTATCCTATGAATTGCCTTCCTGTTTTTCTTTTACTTCCTTTTTGCCCTTATTGTGCTACGCCATAACTAGCAATAAGGTTGTGAAAGAAAATAAATGTAATTATTGTTAGACAATAAAAGTTGTTAAAATATTTTAGTAACATACTCCCTATTCCCTATGATCCTAAACATTTTTTCAATTCTATTTCGAGTTTTTTATAAGATAACAATCGCCGTCAAAATTAAATGAAATTTTAGAGATAGAGGGATTATTATTATGCTATAGAATAATCTATTATCAACATATTAATACCAATTAGAAAAATGCACTTATTACTTGGTTATAAAAAAAGGCTTGAACAAGGCATGGTCTTTTTGGTCTTATATATATATATATATATATATATATATATATATATATATATATATATATATATATATATATATATATATATATATATATATATATATATGCCAGTTGAATACTAAATCCGTCTTAATTATTGATTAAACAAACAATCGATTTATTTTCCTATCTACTGTAATCTTCTGTATTGTAATTTGTAAGTATTTGAAAGAAGTATTGTCTAAGGTCATATTCTAACAATAGTTTACTAACACACACACAAAAAAAAAAAAAAAAAAAAAAAAAGTGCGTAGTAATGTAATCACTTAATCATGCATTTGAAATAATCACCAATTGCATAATTATTGATTAATTTACGCTAAAATTCTGTTGAGAGAAATATTAAATAGAGAAATTATGAGTGTTCCCATTATTTAGGCATGTCTGTAAACAAGGGAGCAAAGAGTGACGCAATGCTTTTGTAGAATCTTTCTCTCTCCTGGATTAGGGTGTTCTGCTTGTTTTCCAAGCATTTTAATCTCTTTTTAATACGAAGTATTTATTGAATTCAGTATATATATATATATATATATATATATATATATATATATATATATATATATATATATATATATATATATATATATATATATATATATAATTACTACAACATGCTACCTAAATTAGCCAATAATATTTAATCATCATTAATCCAGAATTGATTAATTAAGTTTATGAAGATTATGAGCTGGTGTAGTAATCGTGTCCAATGAAGAGGATGGCACGTGGGTCAGTGGCCACATGTGTCATGTGCAAATAACTTGTACGTGTCAATGCTCAAAAGGTGGCGTTTATCAGAATATTACTTGTAGTCTACAGTTAAAATGTATAATACGAGAGTGATAATGGTAATGAATTATTTTGTACTCTGTATAAATGGTAATGTGGACATGCAATTTTACCTGAATGTTGTACGTAAATAAAAATACGTGGATTTAGCTTACTCAAGCATTCAATTTTTTACTCCATTATGACTTAATTAGCATCAACAAAAGGATGAATATCTTGATTAGTTACTACTATATATACCCATTTTTAATATACTTATCTAATAAATCAACTCATATTAACTATGCATTCATCTTTGTCAATCTAACAAATCTTGATTAGAAAATCCTTGCACCGTAATTAGAGTCATTACTATTGGGTCAAGAAGTGTCCTTAGAGATCAAGTTACAAATACATTATTTTTAAGTCACATAAAAGGGGTAATAATGTAGATGTCTAAATGATTTAAAAGAGATATACTCAAGTCGATATCATGATTTATTTTATGAGTGCTATAATTAACTAAACTAGTTGTATCTAAAAGAATCAGATCAGATACTCCGTATATGTGACTACATTATACGGAGTATTCTGATCCGATCCGTATGCTGGAAAGTATGGGCAACATGCACTCTGCTATCAAATTAAACAAGTAATGCCAAGATGATCAGGTACATTATTGCAAAATTTAGGAGGTTCAAAACTTGACAGTGTCATTGATCTTAAAGATCCAACCACAGTCCAAATCTTTTATTTATGGTCGTATAAATTATATAATACGAATGAAGTAGCAACTTCGTCAGTTGGAATGTACAGTTAGAAGTATTTTTTTGGCTTAAATCATTCACTTTATAAAATTATAAGTACATGGTAATGTGTCACATTTATTAGTCATAGCTTGCGTCACAACTCGCATGTTCAAAGACAGGCCACTATTATTAATCAAATGTTATTAGTGTACTTACATTAATCATACCAACATAATTTCAAGCCTAATTTGGATATAATCAGAAGGGTAATTAAATTATTTAAATCAATGTGTTGTGTACTTCGTAATTTTCATAAGTAGTAGTATTCATTTTTTTTTTTGGGTGAAATAGTATTAAAATTTCTAATACTTCAATTCGTACAATAGTAGATTACAATAGTATTATTTTAACCGAATTATGAATTATTAGTATTATTGTTCGTGAAATAAATGAAAATGATCGAGGTAATGAATAGAACACATAGCCTTATCTCCCCTGATCACGGAATATATTGTAAGGAATAAGAACCATTAAAGAACACAAATTTAGAATTTGACATGGTGATTAGTGTTTATGTAGTATAACATAAATTCTAAGGTGGTACTGCAAATTAATTGACAGTTATACATCAAATTAAAGTTGTCTAATATATACCATACAATTATTATCAATTTATCACTGTTGAACACAAATTTAGACCAAGCATCCCAAAAATTATAGACACCTTTTATATTATACCCTCATCAACACTGATCGATCTATCTGTACACTTTATATCCGGGAATATATACTTTTGCTTTAATTTGCAGAGTCTAAGTAAAAAACATCATCCTGTTTAGCCATACTATTGAACACATGTAATGTCCCAACTTATTTTATTGTTTAAATTCAGAAATGACCATTAT
Source organism: Chenopodium quinoa (assembly GCF_001683475.1). Classification (NCBI taxonomy): domain Eukaryota; kingdom Viridiplantae; phylum Streptophyta; class Magnoliopsida; order Caryophyllales; family Amaranthaceae; genus Chenopodium; species Chenopodium quinoa. Next base: position 1,461,551 of record NW_018743212.1, on the reverse strand, counting down.
CTGCATATTGCACTGCATTATAAATTACGGAGTACAATTAAAATTTTATATTTCTCCATATTTTCTTAATTTTGAAAGTCTCAGTCACTTACTGTTTATGTGGTTAAAATAAATTTATCTTAATTGACTGTTTTATTATTTACAGTATAAAAGGATAAAAATCAACATGCGAGATTTTGTTGGTTTCGTTTTAGTATAAATTAGATGGAAGCCCGTGCGATGCATGGTTTTTTCATCTAAGATTTTTAATTATTTGATTTATTGTATTTAATAATTTCAGACAAAATTACAAAAGTTTAATATTTAATTTTTTTTACAATAATTTATAATGAATTTATTAAATATAAATAAATTGTAAATATGACATTTTTTCCGTTATATAAAATCTCTAATGTGAAATGATAATTTTTAATAATTTAAATCATAAATCATTATTCATTGTTTTACCATATCTTTTATTTCGATAGAATCACCAACCTCGTCCACAACCAACCTACTACATCAATGGATAAATTGAACCGTGAAATGTTAGCCAAACCGAAATTGATATAAATTAAATCTTTACATTTATATAAAATAAATCAATATATTTACCAATAAATGAAAAATTGTTGCGATATAAAATCTAATCTATGCATTGAAATTTTTTCACCATCTCCAAAAATAACCAAAGTCATCCATATATTAAGAATGCAACATCTAATTGTATGCCATTACATAAACAAATAATCGTTAAGTGTATTAAATAAATACAATGTAACTAATAATTACAAATATAAATTTAAACATAAGATTTTAAAAAATACCCGGACATTGATGACCTAAAACTAACACAAAATTATTAACACAAAATTCGCTTGATAGGGTTTTGTATTGATATGAAATTTTATTTGCGTCGTATGATGTGTTAGATCTGCATGTAAAAAAAACATTTAGTAAATAAAACATAAACATATAATCGTTGAGTATCCCAAATTAATACAATGTAAGTAATAATTAGAAATACTAATTTAAACATTGGATTTTAAAAATTAAGCTAAAAATTACCCGGCCATTGATGACCAAAAATTAACACAAAATTCGCTTGATGGGGTTTTTTTATTGATACGAAATTTTGTTTGTGTCGTATGATGGGTCAATTTATAATGGTAGGTATTACAAATTTTAATTTCATTATAATTAACTAACAATTTGTATTTCTTATCATAAATACTATCAAAATTTATCTTATAATGATAGGTATCAAACTTTATTATAAGCGTTTATCATTTAAATATTTCTTAGTATACTTTTTTTGGATTTCTTATACTTGTAGTATTGAATTAATAAATTTATCTTTTGCTATATTTTTACTTTATGTTTTTCATTAAAATAATTTAATTCGCGTATTATAATCTACGCGGCATTAAAATTTTAGATATATCAAGTCTAATTCGTTACTTTTATCTAGGTGGCGACATAATTTTTTAATTCAAAAATAACATACAAATCTTTCTTCTTATTGGTCGAAATAAGTATATTTCTTACATGGCGCTCCGAATACTCTCCAAAAATGCCTACTATATATATATATATATTAGATTTAATTATAAAATCTATTTTTTTTATTTTTTATTTTTTTATTAAGCTTTTATATATACTATTAAAGGTGGTAAAAGTCGTGTCGTGTTCGTGTTCGTGTTTAGTCTTATGTCAATTTCGTGTTGTTCATAAAATCTATCGAAAACTATGTAAAATGTAAGATAATTGCATAATTTGACCACGTTATCTAAACGGGTCGTGTTCGGGTTGGTTTCGTGTCATGTTGACTTCGTGATTTCTCTTAATAACTTCGTGTTCGTGTCGTATCAGTTTCGATTGTGTTGTCGTGTCGTGTCAGAGATTGCAAGCTATAATATATACTCCGTACGTGAATTATATACGGTATAATATTGGTTTAAGATTTGCATGCATTAAAAACTGTGCAAAAGCCAAATGAGTTGAAGACGAAGAAGTATCTAACTTGAGAAGTCCTTTTAATCTTCACTTACATGATTGTCCCTACTTGTAAGTTCATCATGTACTATCATTAGATCAATAAGGCAGGCCTTAGACAGGTGGATATAAATAAGTATATAAATGAAATCAATCAGAAAAAAATAAAAAAATAATAATTGTTTTGTTTTGTTATATGTTATGTTATTTACTCATTTAAGTTTGGACATTTATCTCTATCATAGTTCTGTTGTCATTCCCATATTGTTGGCAATGATGCAATTGTATAATTATCGGTTGTATGTACGTTATCTTGTTAGTTTATCTCGTTTTGCTACCAATAATGCAACGTTGTATTGCTGAATGTCTGCTGTAGTGCTGTGAATTAGACAACTATCTTTGAATTTTTTGGCATTCGAAATCATTTGGGTGGTTGAATAGAGATAGCCTCATGGGCATGTTCACTTACGCTATACTAGCTTTCTCCGCTCCTAAATAATTGTAATGTAAGTACGAAGGCTGGGTAAGCACATTTTATAAGATCGGGTATTGAAAAAGTAGTTAGTACTCCCTCCGCCCGGAGTTATCTGCAACAAAGGACTAAAATGCGGACTTCTAGGCAAAACTTCTTAAGCAAGATTTTTGAAAAGTAAGAGGAGAGAGAAGGGATAATTAAACCAAATTAAAATAAAACACACAATTAAACATTGGAGAACAACCACCCCACGAACCACCAAAACCCACCACCGCACAAACCAAACCACCGAAACCGCCACCCCACGAACCCCCAACACCAACCCCACTTACGCAACCCCCACGAAACCACCAAAACCCACCACCCCACAAACCAAACCACCGAAACCGCCAACCCACGAACCTCCAACACCCAACCCCACTTACGCAACCCCCACGAAACCACTGAAACCACCACCAAAACCCACCACCCCACAAACCAAACCACTGATTTCCAGATGTGGAATCGAAATCCACCACACCAAAACCCGTGAGTTTAGCAACAACAGTGGCGACGGAAAGGGGTAGGGGATGGTCGGAGAATTGCGCGACGATTTACGGTCTGGGATGGTCGGAGTTTAGCAACAACAGGGGCGACGAAGGTGGTGCTTCGTTTTTGGGCTCGTGGTGTTATGGGCGACGAAGGTGGTGCTGGTGTTATGGGCGATGAAGGTGGTGCTGGTGCTCTGGGTTCGTGGTGCTATAGGCGACGAAGGTGGTGCTGGTCTGAGTTCGTGGTGGTAGGGGCGGCGAAGGTGGCTGTGGTAAGGTGGTAATTAGTTGGTAATTGAGTGTAATTAAAAGAATGTAAACAAAGTTAAAAAATTTAAGTAAGGGTAAATGTGACATTTTCTACTAAAAATTTACCAAAAAAGAAAATGAAAAACATTGTTGCAGATAATAGCAAGCACCTATATTTAGTAAATGTTGTAGATAATAGCGGGCGGATGGAGTATTTAACTTGTGAAGACAAGCATGAGTTACTAAAAGAGTGAGTACATGTTGCAAACATGTGAACAAGAAAATTGTGGGCTTGTTAGTATTGTTAGTTTTTTTTTTTATTTATTTTTTATTTTTTTATTTGTTTTTATGTTTCAAAATTACTCAATATGTTAGGATAAAACTAATTAGATATGTACAAACAATCTCCCAAAAAATATGTTTAAAATTGACCATGTATAATATGATATTTTTTGGGCCTAGTTAAGAGATTATACATACGGAGGGCTTTAGAAAACATATCATCTATAAGTTCGAAACATCGATTTTGGTCACAAGTTCTCCTAGCTTGTCCTTAAATTAGCTTGACCTAATAGTGACCTTGATTAGCTCCACAACCCACAAGTATATTATAGCATGACCTAAACGAAGTTCTTAATGTGTTGAGCACCATGATACTTACTTTTGAAACCTTTTAAATAAACTACTTAATTAAAAATTAGCAATAATTTTTCTATTGTAATTAAGGCAATATAAAAGCAAAATAGAATCTTCCACTAACAATGCTCCTCTAGTACTCTAGTAATATGCTATAAGACTTTAATATATTGAGACCTAATAACGGTACAATGTCAAATAAAATGAATTAGTTAAGAACTACATAATCCAACTCAAATTCATACAACCACTTAAAAATACTTATTTGCACTTAAACGCTTAACTTTACTAAAAATAAATGGAAGGTTTTAGTGATGAGTTGGATCAAAAGGGGACCATATACTAACCTATGTTTAATTAGTTAAAATGAACTAACCATAGTTTAATAATAATTATGATTATGATACTAACACCCGCCCACTAATCGGCACCAACTAAATTGCAAGGGTGGCCAATACAATTAAATTACTTTAATATAAAGTTAATAGATATAATTAAGATATCTTAATCATTCCTTTATCAAGGAGAATCAGCATCCTAGGAGTATACTATTGGTGATATTCTATGATTTGGCAAGTAATAATTCAATGGTGTTGAAATTTAAAAAAAAAAAAAAAAATTGAGAATTGAAGGATAAGAATATAGAAATAGGCTCCCATTATCAAGGGATGTCCAAGTCCAAGGAGGCAGAAAGTGGCTAAATTCTGAAGATTCTCTTACTAATTAAAGTGGCTGGGATAAGGTTCGATCGATGTGTTGGTGCACTTAATACCATACCTAAGGTTTAAACCGCAAAGTAAAAGTATTAGTATATATATACACATATACACGGTTTTTGGTATGGCATATAACACGTATCAACAATGTAAACCGGTTATTTACGCATTTAATATGATGATAGCAAGTCATCACTCAAATGGTACGGTCTTTGTCTCACAAAATTAACCGAAGTGAAAATAGTTTATTTGTTGTGCACTTGTGCTAATGATATACTTCTGCAAAGCTAAATTTTCAGTAAAGGTGCATTGCATGGTCGTTCTTCTTAGTTTCTTCCCCTTTTCACATGTCACTTTTAACTATATATGCACACTGCACATAATCTGTATCCTTTTACATTTTACGTTACACATGTGTACGACCATTCATTCTTAAACGGCAAAGGACATTGATCCCTTATAAGCTTAATAATAACAATGCATCCTAACTCAAAGATTAAAATAAAATTAAGTTGAAGATAAGAGAGTTATTTTTTGAAATTAGCGGCACTTTAGGTTGCATTTTATTGTAGAATTCTGTAAGATGGGCAGATCACATGCTTCCCTGCATAAATAAATATAAATAATTTGTGTTATTATCTTTTGTGTTATATCACTATGAACATAACGCATTTTTTTGTCAGCAGAATTCTCTGAAGATCTGATGCAAGAAAGCCGTTGTATTCCTTTGAATAATAATAATAATAATAATAGTAATAATCTTAATTATATAATCATACGATCCAAGTCAATCAACTTCCAACAAAGATCTAATCTAGTACATAGAATTGTTTATTTACTTCCATAATGCTGTACTATTGCAGACTTTGTAGAATTTTCTTGATGCTCTATCTTCTGAAAATTTAATTTATTAAAGTAGCATTAAAATTAGTGATAGTACAAAGGTTGGCTTTTTGATATTTCAAAGTATTTGAATTTTTTTTTTACTTCAAAGTTAATAAGGGATAGTAAACGAAATTATGCTTTGTGTTTTTAATTAATGCTAGAAAGATCCTTGGGGATAGATGACTCAAAATCAACCACGAATTAATTTTTGACTTAAAATCATCACCCAATTTGGAGCACCACCATTGACTTACAAATAAGTGCTCTCATACTTACGTATTATTTTCTAGTTATTGGTGGCTGGTTAAGTATTTAATGCTATAAAATTACATACGGATCGGAGTATGTAGGTACCTACTATATAATGGTGGCATGAGACTCAAAATAATGAGTATGTTAGGTGCGCGTACTACTGATAAAAAGTCTATTAAAGCGTGCATGTTCAAATCTAACTAAACAGTATATAGTAACAAACTCTTAATGAAGTATTCAAATCAAGGGGTACAAAAAATCAAGCAACAAATTTTTATGCCTCAACACGGTTCATACATGTTTAAAGAATGAACCTTTACTTCATCTCTTTCATTCCTACCGAAAGTGCTAGCTCTTATGGTTAATGTTTTCTAGTCAGTGGTCGGCCATTTATTAGTGTAAATATACGGATTGGAGTATCAATATGCACGAGATCTAATTGAACATGTAACTAACCTATATCACGACTTAGCTTGTTGGGTACATTGATAATACTAAATAGATAAGAATGCTATGCATTATTTTAATGTAACAACATCATATGATCATGTTTTAAGGATTAATTCAAATCTTTATGAACGAGTACACACTATTAAGCTTTAACGTACGTTTTTTTTTGGCCGGCTAGTACTATACCGTCTATACGCATGTCAGCATGTGGCCTGGACTACGTTACTTAGCTAAGAGCCAAACCTATGATTTTATGCTCTATTTTTATGTGGTTGTTATATAACCAATGTAATTGTACTTTAATTAACCTCGTAATTACAACATTAATCTATTTTTTTAATACAATAAAAGGGGTTAAATTTGGACCATTTATGTACATTTCTATGCGGTTAAAATATAAAATATGAAAAGGAATATGGTACAATTGTATGTACAAAGGTGCAATGTATTGGTACATCCTCTGATAAATTTTTTTTGTAGGGTTTTGATAAGAGTTTTCAGAATCTTATCGAGCCAATTACTCCCTTATTTTGGACAGCTTTTACCAAATTAAAATAATTATTATGTGTTTTTTTTTTAAAAAAAAAAATATCGTAGCATAAAGTTATGTATATAAATTTGCTGTTTAACTTTTCAATTTCTTGTAAATAATATTAGGAAAAAAATAATTTGTTGTACACTTGTACCCTATATAATTCACATGGTTGTATTCCATTCTTGGGCTAATATAATTAAATTTATTGTACAAAGTTGAAAGAAAAAGAAAAAAAGAAGGGAGAATAAAGGAATAAACCAACCAAAAAAAGTTCTTTATATTTAAGCATCCGAATTTAAACATTGACAGCTTTAGCTAGCTTTAAAATTGGTTTATTTTGTTGTTCCTAAAATTAATTTTGCTTGTTATAATGATGGTTGCTCTTGCCTTTAGCACATGCATAAAATTTTGGAGTGTAAAGTAAGCACACTTTATGCACATGTATTCTAGCCTTTTGATTTCCTACATGGTATGCCTTATGATTGGAGCTAGCTATATACTCCGCTAGTAGATGATATAAGCATATTTCATCGGTTTAAAAATAGTTGTCACGTTAGCAAAATTACATATCATTATAAACATATAACATGGTATTACATACTCTAATAAATAATTCAACACTATCTAATTCAATATTTAGTAGTCATGAAGCTTACTCTAACTATTTATATAGTTACATATATGCAAATATTTAAAACATTTCTGAAAATGATATTGGTTAGTTTGTTTAGGAGTTTATTAAGATTAAATCATGATTGGCTGATATAGTTTATCTAATGCTTCATATTTTCACTTTAGCGCACTTATAATTTGCTCTTAGAATTATGCATACCATCATTTTCCTAATAAATAGTTGAACTATATATTTTCATAGTTTTTTCTCCGTACTTAATATTCATATGGTAATTTAAGAAATGGTGATCAAATTATTTTAACATAGATCAAAGAGGTCTTTCTCAGTGGCGGAGCCAGGATTTGTAATCCGGGGGGACAATTTTTAGATGTTTAATAATCGACAATAATTATAAGAAAAAAGAAATTGATCACATAAATTGTTTAATATATATTTGAAATCGCTTATGAGATATGACAATTATTCTTATATGGTGAAAGAGGAGTTGTTAAAAAATTAATTGCATATTAAGAAATTTATTAACCAAATTTTTTTTTTTTATGCTGGTAAACCCCAATTTTAAGGTATGTAATCCTTAATAATCGATAAATATGATTTATCAAATGATAAGCATTTACACAAATTGATAGTAGATGTAAAGGGATTTGGGTTACATTTTAAAAAAAAAAATAATAATAAATAAATAAACTTTCTTTGACTAAAAATAAAATTGGAAACTTAGTTCCAAACAAGCTATAAAAAAATAGAATTTAGGCACACATAATTAGAGAGATAAAAAAATACGGAGACATGTGTTCATTACAAATAGTTTAATAACACATTAGTAATCACTATCAACAAGGCGATACTTGATTAAACAGTTAAATGAGAGTAATTAGAGGTTTGAAGACTTATAATACTTTGTATATATAAATTACATACTATATAATGAAATTTAAAAACCAGTAAAAAAAAAAATGGCAAAATCCAAAAACAAGAAAAAGAAGTTAAATAGGAGCACTTTGTATAAACTATAAAATGAAATAAAAATAAAGTCCAAAAATAGCAAAAAGAAACAAAAAAAATGATCGGGTAAAGAATCGAACCTAGGATCAAAGAGAAATACAAGCTTTACTCAAGCCCATCAACCACCAGACCAAATGTTGTCTTTGTTATATAAGGTATACATGTAAGGTATTTATTCTTATTTACAGCATTTATTTAAGCTAACATAAATTAAATTTTTTTTTGGAAAAATGGGGGGACAACCGTCCCCCCTTGTTCCTACATGGCTCCGCCCCTGGTCTTTCTCACGTATCATAGCCCAAATAATTTTTATTTAGAAGCTTAAATTAACTTAAAATTCTACATCGTATTCAGTTTAATCCAATCTACAATTTTTTTTTTTTAAAAAAATATCATATTTGTTTGGCTAGCTACTCAAATTGTTAGGGTTACCAGTTATGGTCCAAAAATCCAGAATTGAATTTCGTTATCATAAATAATATCATTCTTTCACACAAAAAGAACTTCGACCCTTGTAAAACCATACAATTCTATTCCATTCTCTTTTGTTTGTTAAGTACAAAATATACAATAATGTACATCAACCTAATAATGCGACTACAATATTATTGCATATACTGTACAAATAAACTTTATTATTGTTTGTTTGTAATAATAATTCTTTTGGTACCTCCTACCTAGCTAGTCCTCTCTAGCTACTCATAAAGTCATTACCTATTTGTAAACAAGATATACTCCCACCGTCCCATAATATAGTTCTTGTTTTCCTATTTTGGAGACCTAAAATGTTGTTCCTGTTTTTATTTTTGAATAGTATGTAAAGACCATCTTATTTTTTTTACTTTATTTATTGTACTTTCTACATTACCTTTCAATTTTGCACATGTCTTGTACTTTTTTCCACTTTCTCTCTCTAACTTTTGTCTATAATTGTACTTTTCACTTTCATTAATATACTTCATCCACTTCTCCTCCTATTTCTCAAATACTGTAAAAAAACATAAACAGGAACTATATTATGGGACGGAGGGAGTATATGTGTGTATGTTTGGTTAGTTTCGGTGATTGACCAAAAATTCACCATTTCGTTACGCCTAGCTAGCTATTATTTTCAATATAATCCTTTCATTATTAAGTACTAAAATTATGATGATTATTTTATTTTCAGTAATGACATACTATGTATATCCTAAATAAAAAAGGCAGCAATAATAGAGATAAGAAGAGAGCTAGAAAATCATAATCTCAAGACAATGCGTAGGCCAACCAGGCAATAGCAAACTACATACAAACGTTAGTTCACGGGGAGCAGAGATTTGGGGTATGTTTACACATGTCACCCTCAAACATACACATCTTAACGTGTTAGAATACGAACAATCGTTATTGTAGCACTTATGACCAATAATAAACTTCTCTAATTTTCATAGACAATCACTTGAACCATTCATTTGTATAACAGCCAAACTTTCCCCTTATACATATACGTACATTACAAATTTACAACAAATTGTATTTATGAAAGCAAAATATAATGTGCATGCATGTTCATATTATATATAGTAATGTTGTTATATAATTCATCTTGTGGTACCTAGCTCATAGTACGTACTAAAAAGCTAGCTAATTATAAAACGACTAACCAAGTTGATATAATATTGTTAAAAAAAATTGTCTGGTACTATTTATGTAATAGTACGTAGTATTTGTAAATAGTATATTCTTTATAAATAGGTTGAAATGTAGTGTTCCTTAATTCAACATCAGCTTTTATATATTTTTCTCTCTCTAGTCTTATTAGCTTGGTTGCTCTGATCTGCATGTATAAATGTGGGACAATTTGAGTGGGAATCCTTTCTCACCAAGTAACCATCTGGTCCATTTTTGATCCGTGCTAACACATGCAATGTTCCATTCTTATTATAACTATTTAATAAATTGATTTATAAATATATATGATTTGTATTCTTTTTTAAATGTAAATGAGGGGCGAAGTCTCGAAAAAGAGGTTAATTATAATAGAACATAAGTATAGAGGAATAAAACGTTGTATACCTACATCATGATGTATAATACGACCTAAAATATGAAAAAGCCGAAAGAGTTGAATCAACTCAATCTTTTTGTTTTGAATAACACCTACCTTGGTTGGGTACAACACAATTACTAACTACTACTTAGAACTCGAGTCTGCAAGTAGAATATGATCATTATTATATAATTTCACGGATTTGTTTAATTAGATATGGTCGTGTAATTTCAAATTAAAAGTTAATTATATATTTTAACACCAATACACCATGTATCCCTAAATAATTAGTTAAATCAAACGAGCTAAGCTAGTAGCAAGAACGACAACATAATAATGTAATTAACTGATTAAATGTAACATTGTGGCCTCACGTATATGTTTTTTTGGGACAAACTCACAGTTGGGAAAATTCATAAATGATAAAGGCTGTGCATTTTTTTTTAACATTTTCTTCTTTGTAGTATATTTTTAAAAAATAAGTACATCTCTTTCAAAATAAATGACATAAAATGGTACACCTTCAAGAAATGAGCTTCATTTGTTTTTTTTAGAGGGGTGGAGTAAAGGGAGCAACAATAGTACAATACGAATACATAGCTAATGATCACAATTAAATTTAGGTCTTGAGAGAAGACGGACTTAGTTGCTATCACGTATCCTTCATTCCTTCTATCCAATAAATAAGTAAGTAATTGGATCACTAAACTAAGAGCATTATAATATTTTTATTTTTATTTGAAACGGTACAACGATTCATTAATTTTTATAACCATTGTAAAATTAATGACGTTATTCTTATTTATAATGGGTCTGCTTCAAATGAATAGGGAGGTTAGATCTTACCAAATCCTAAACATTGTCATTATTCCTAATTAGCAAAAAGATTATTTTCGAAGAAATTAAACGAAGTTAATTTATTTTTATCTATTCGTTGGCGTCCCATACAATTTGGCTTAATTATTTGTGACAAACATAAAACAATGACATGTATCGAGCTTAGCTAGGGCTAGGTGTAAATTCAAAGAATGATGCTAGTACTTCATGACTCAGGCCAGCTGCCACATCATATACAATTAATTTCCGTTGACCTTTTAATAAAAAAACAAATATGTAGGGATTTTATTTATTGAAGTAACACTATCAAAGTTTTTTTTTTTTTTTTTTTTTTTTTTTTTTTTTTTTTTTTTTTTAATACTACTTCGTATTATTTTATTAATTTACTCTACAATCTAAGTTGTTAAAACGTTGACCTTATAATATATACGTCATCAAAAAGACACCTAAGATTAAGAAATTAAGTCCTTTTCTAATAATACATATATACATACATTAACTTTACTTAAATTAATTAAGTAAAATATCGTAGGAACTCATCATAATGTCGCTAGGAAGGAACATGCAACTCCACCAACTTATAAAAAACTAGCTCTTATACTTGGAAATTAATTAAAAACATAAGTAATGTGTGCTTTTTACTAGAACTAAACCATTGTCAACATACGCACCATTCTTCATCTCTATTGATCAAATGCACTATTTAAAGTGGCCATATGCAAATGCAATGGAGTGAATTCAAAGGGAAGGTTTTGCACCTTAGAAGGGAACTCGTATCTAGGAAAAATTTATTTTAATAATCTATTTGTTCGGAATTAGTTGTTATGTTGACAAAATTGTTTGTTATATATAATTAGATGCATGACCTTTTTTTAATTTTATTATTATTTGTTTCATTCAAAATCATCTATTATAATAGTTGATTAAAATAATTTTTGTTGTTGTAATGAAATTTATAATTCTCAGCAATTAAAGAACAGGGGTTGAATGATTTGGGATGATTAAAGTATATTGATTGTCCACTATATGCTACTTCCTTCGTCTTTAAAAGTACATATGTACCTTCATGTGATAATATGCTCTTATTACTTTGCCCTCTCATCAATAACATGTAATTTCACTATTTTACCTTTTTCATCAAATTCTCTCAACCAAATATTAAAAATCATGTACTTCGTATATTATATTTGGAGTATACTTCCTCCGTTCTTTTTTTATCGCATCACTTACTACTTTAGGAAGTTTACTTATTATTGCATCATTTCCTTTTTAGAATAAAAAATATCTATGTTCACAATGCAAATACCCAACATACCCTTACTTTTTCACACTTACTTTTTATTTTATCTTACATTACATGGACAACTTTGTATTTTTACGTTTCTCTCTCTTACTTTTTCCCACTACCAAATTTTGCCTCCAAAACCCCTATGATACAATAAAAAAAAACGGAGGAAGTATATATTTTAAAAAAACAGTTGAAAAAAAAAAAATAATAATTTAAAAAAGACAAAGGAGAGTAAATGGTTGCAAGTAACAGAACTGTACCTAATGAGTTTATTTATCTATTGCAAAGGTCGTTCATAATCAATATAATAATGCAATATGGGCCATGATGAACATTGCCATATCAGCATAGTCCATTCAGTTGTAGAGCCATAACTTGGCATGACTCAAACACTAATCATCAATAACTTTTATAACATGTGAATATTAATTTCGAACTTGTCCAAAAAATTAAACTGCCTCAATTATTAAAAGTTCTTCCAATTGGTAAAAATTAAAGATACATTTCCATTTTTTGTAAAGCTTATATCAAACATTCAAACCTAGGATACCTTAATATATACTCCCTTGCTCAGTCTCTTAATGATAGTCCCTTTTGGTGAAATTTTACGGGAATTAATAAACTTAAATAAGAAATAGTAAAAGTATATTGGAAAGATAAATTTACATGGGGTATGCAAAACAGTAAAAAAAAGAAAGTAATAAAAGTATAAGGAAATACAAAATTTACATGAGAAAACTAAATTTGCACAAATATTGTTGCAAATTAGAGGAATTTTTGGTGAAAATTTAATATTAATAGTTGTTGGAAAAAGCCAATGAGATGAATATTTTGAAACTAAAATTTAGCCAAACGAGACTATCATTAAGGGCCGGAGGGAGTACAAGTAAATTTTATAATATAAGATGGCCGTAAATTTATGGGGTTTAAAATTTTAATGAAAACATGTGAAACTAAATCTATTTTATTGAATGATGCCATAAACGTGAACACCACTAAAATTTGACTGTTGCTTGCATCTAAAACAAAGTTGATCAAACTGAAGATATAGTTGAATACAGTATATATACAACTTCCAATCAATTAATCCAATGAGCAAAATCATGAGTTCAATCATGAGACCATTAAATGTTTAACGTTCCTAATACTTCATCAGATACTATATATGTAACAGGATAAGGTTCTTAACTCTATGTTATTACAGAGTACTATACTAATTAATTAATGATATGATATGCTAATCCAAACTTTGATTATTATTAACTCATGTAATTAGAATTTAATCTTCAATTTAATCATTTATGATGGTCCAAAAATATAATGCCTTATTATCGTGTGAATTAATCATAAATCACAAAGTGTAGCTCACGTGTCAAGCGGATCAGTGGGGGCAATGGCCACATGTGCCATGTGCTTAGACATTCATGTATGGAATTATGCATGAAATATACACCAATTTTTATCATGATTAATTACAATTTAAAGCAATGATATAATTATTATTATTAGTAAATATTCTAAACATTTACAAGTTTTTTTTTTTTATTAAAATTTTATTTAACGTACATGTATTTGGAAAAATCATGGCAACATTTGATGTATTAATACTTAATAATTCTTCGAAATTTCTTTTTGACTTTGTCACATATTTATGCCGGCCATATGTAACATTTTGTTTTTATTCTAATTTCGAAACGATTTTTTGACCTATGTTTAATCTAAGTAAGAGTATTTTAGAATTCGAATTTTTCGACAGGAGGATAATTTCTTAAAAAAAACATCTTGAATTAGATAATATAAGAAATTGAAGAAGTCCTTGGAAATCAAGTAGCCGTTAAGAAAATCTATAAAATGGCCAAGAAATGGCCAGCTTAAATACGATTGTCATAATTTGATTGCTCTGACTATGATTAAAAATTTTAGGGAAAACAGAGAATAAATTAAAAATAGAAAGTGATTAAAGATAGTATATTATGATGGAATGTGCAAGTTGTGGAGTTAAAAAAACATAAAGACATTCCAAGATTAGTACTAATCCCACTATGATTGGTCGAAATCTGATTGTAATCACATGAACTCTGCCATACTTTGTGTGAAAATTTGACAACTTGATCCCCTCTTAAACGTGCAAGCTAGTTAATTCCATGACAATTTATTTTGTTTCATAAATTTATTTATGGAATTTGAGTATCTCATACATTAATAGATATTATGAAACTAACATGTATTAATGTATAATTTATATAGAATAGGCAAATTAGCGAATGGACTTAGGTTTTGTCATGGTCAGGCACATGCTCAACTTCCATATCTAAACTATTTCATCCATCTTTAAATGTTATTCCTATTTTGACTTTTTATATAAAACGATCTTGGTCCAAACAGGAAGAACATTTAAGGATGGAGCGAGTAAATGATAACTTTCAAAAGTTATCATTTTTTTTTGTATAATAATATTTTTAAAAAATGCATACTTGAAATTTTATTAGGAGATAGAAAATCAAAATATGGATTTTGGCTAGGCTAATTGAACATGCTTACCTTTAGCTCAATTGGGCTTTTAAAAGACCGCAAATTGTAAAAAAAAAAATTGAAGTCATGATCTTTATCGAGCCCACCATCAAATAGTCAGTCTTTTTACAGAATAAGCAAAGAAAAAACCAAGGTGTTTCTGACTGTGTCTTGGAACATAATATGGCACCCTGATTTTGATGGCTTTTTACAAATTAATAACTAAATTAATCAATAATTATTTATTGATTAGATGCTCTAAATATTGCTCTTTTGCACGTGGAACTTTTGGTGGTTAAAAGTATTAATACTTTTGGCTAAATCATAAAAAAGGAACATATATTGGAAATAAAACAATTGCTAATGGACAAATGAGAAAATGTATATTCTTAATTGTATATTATATATTCAAAAACTACCTCAACATAATTATACGCATGTATAAAGAGGTTTTGATTATAAACATTCATAATATCAACTTATATTATTGGCAAACTTTTGGTGTATTATGCTGTATTACAACAAGTAAAGAATCATAACATAATTAAATGTTACATCTGAAAAAGTTTGTAACACTAAAAACCTTGATCTTGCTGATATCGAAATTCCTTGTGAGATTACCTTCCTGTATGATACTCTGTATTAAGCTTCTGTATTTAACATTCGAGGTGACAACGTACATGGAGTTTGTTAATCTAATAGGTTGTGCATTATGAGAAAATAATGGTGTTCACAATTAAGTCGGGATGGCTCAGCAGGTTCCTGCTGCCTTACATGGCCATAGTCCCTGGATAGGGAGGTGGTTCCTTCCATTATAGAAACAGAGTTCGCTGATAAACCCCTTCTTGAAGAACCTCCCGAACATAACCAGTCCGGATAAACAATAGTATATAGTTAGGGATATACTCCATACACTCTCAAGTTTCGGTTCCATTTTTCATAGTGTTACAATTCTTTTTCCAGATACCTGAGGGCTGTAATAACATTTTGAAGTTCAAACCTTGAGTGTCACTTATGCTCCCCTGTTAGACACATTGGGAAAGGTTAAATAAAAAGTCATCTTGTTAAAGTTAGAAATCCAATCATTTCCAGCTCTTCTAAAACTGACATCAAAGTTCAGACTACATCCTTAAAACATTCACAGGCTCACAGCAACAGAATGAGAATAATACCTTTTGAAAATGTTCTGATATTCAAGGGAGTGTTACATACATAGTTACAGATCATATGGAGCTTATTTCATCTGTTCTACATTGTTAAAAAAATTCAAGATGTTACCTTCTTACACTTCTTGGCAAGCCTGGTTGGCATTGCAGACCTCTCTCAGTCTCTCTTTCGTTTATTGTTTCATTGTTATCGCTATAGTTGCCACCCATGCTTGCTGCAGGCTTGCCTTGAGCTTGCGGTGCGACTTTTATATAGAATTGTAGCCTCCATAATGTGGATTCACTCTATATGTCAACGGAAAAACATTCCTAAAATGATCTGACAAGAAGCTAGCCTGTGGGGCAGACAATATATCCAGAAAAAGACTACCTGAGCATCTATAGCGAGGTCCACCTCCTCAGCGCATTTAATACAAAACCAGGATTGCTCAGGACAACAATCTCTAGTGCCCCACTGAGATCATCAGTGGATAGCCTTGTGACTTGTGAGGGCTACGCCAACCTGCCTTTCCTCTTCTGCTGACATTTTCCTGAAATTTGATGATTCAAATTCAGATTAAAAAATGCAGAGAGCAAATAGACCAATGTTCAACCAAAAAACTTCAGAAACGCAAACCACTTTGCTCTGGTGAAAGCTTA
Organism: Chenopodium quinoa; assembly: GCF_001683475.1. Taxonomy (NCBI): domain Eukaryota; kingdom Viridiplantae; phylum Streptophyta; class Magnoliopsida; order Caryophyllales; family Amaranthaceae; genus Chenopodium; species Chenopodium quinoa. The sequence continues at coordinate 1,444,740 of NW_018743212.1, read as the reverse complement.
ATTTACAGTCAATTTCAGCTAGTAAGCAACAAGAAAGCAACCAAAAATATTAGACACAGAAAGAGATAATTCAATGGCTGTTCAAAGAGAGAGTTCAGGTTATATCCTGAATGAGAAATTTTCTAACCATAAAAGATCTGGGAGACATGTCATATTCATAACTTGAATATCATGAGTCATTTTGCATTTTGACATTAGAAACAGCATGGACATCCTCTGCAACACAGACACCTCTTTGAGGGATAATTATAGGGTCATTTGCTTTAAGTTTTGCTTACATGGGTTAGGAGCAAAAAAGAATTCAGGCTTCTTACATGAAATATCTCTAGTCTGTTCAGTTTGAAAGTATTTTGGGTATCAAATTAGAAGTAGTTTGCAGGTGGTTTCAGAAGTATTTCTGTTACACTGTCATAGTTTAAAAAAAATAAGAAAATAAAAAAAAAATAAAAATAAAAAAATCTTAACCTCAGTGATCTCATGCAGCATGTTTGACATGCAAGCTGATTGGATAATTGCTAAAGATATTCTAAAAATTCCAGAATTCCAATGAAATAGTCCAATCACTCCGAAAAAATGGAACAAACCTCGTTGCTTATATCCCAAGTCATTTTGGCATAAGTAGACTCTTGAGCAGCTGCATGCTTAGCTGTACATCAGCTTCCTCTTCTTATCGTCTATTATCCTGCAACAGCAACCTGCCTTTTTTTTTGAACGAGAAAGAATGATAAGATACGACAAAACTTAATAACAAACAGCAAACTGTGCTCACAAAAAGAATGGGTCTTATTGATCACTGGAATCTCACCTTTTCCACAACTCAGGTAAAAACTGTAGCCACTTTTCTTCGAACTTTGCCAACAAGGTTCTTGCCATGACATGTAGATCATTCTTTTCATTAGTATATTTCATAGCATTCTTGAAAATCAACCTCACATCTGCACAGATCTCCCATACATGTTTATATCCACTATCATCCTTAGCTTCCATCTGTTTCTTTATTGTACAGAAATACATCGGGATTTCAATAACCTGGTAGCAACAGAAAACTTGAGGTAGATAATACCAGCAGCCAAATAGTGTAAAAGGCACACAAAAACAGATACCTAGGGGGAAAACAGTCTGTAAAGGGTTCACAGCAAATTGAAGAAAACATTTCAAGTTCATCCATCAATAAATTAAACTTTTATCTGACATTTTGTTCTCCCCAAGGTAGAACTTTGACAATTAATTTCTCCAGATGTACGTTAGAAAGAAGTGAGGGAAAATACGAAGACAAAACAAACAATTAGTCTTACAACTTCTAACAAATTAATGACAAACAATATCAAACTATAACCACAAAGATCAAACAAAAAAAGGTTTTAGGAAGAACAAAGCAGCATTTACAGAATGCAGTGAAAAGAGTTAAACAAGTGAAAGTAATAGGGAAAGGATTTAAGATTACCTCACAGCAATCATTCAAACCGGCCTTTAACATCTAAAGGCTCAATAAAAGGCCATGCTCACTAGTGTTAAGTGATCTAAAAAGCAATACTCAAAGTGAATGGTTCAAATCACCCAATGTGGCCTCTCACAGTATCATTCCACATGAAGAATTCATCCTCTTATCATTACCGACTTCGGAAAAGTAGAAAAAGCACTAAAACTAAAGGGTATATTCCACAATTTTGGATCAATTTCAGAAGATTTTCCCAAAAAAGAAGCATTTGTGGGGAATGCCTCTTCGGATTATAAAAAGGTGTTTAGAACAATAGGTCCACAACTTGATCAAATAAAGGCTCGAGATGGCATTGAGTCAATGAACGGAGGCGTATCTACAACTAGCTAAATTGATAATTAATAGATTAACAGTTCAAATAGGACTATAAGTAGGGAATGTCTCCTGAGATTATAATAGGGTGTTAAAAACCACATACATCCATAAGTAGGTCACATAAAGGACTGGAATGAGACGTACCTATGAATTGATAGTTAAGATTCAAATCATCCAAGTCACCTCTCGGGGCCTCATTGGATCCTAAGAAAGCACCTTGTCCTCTATTATTTTCACCTTCTGAAAAGTTGAAAATTAACAAAAATAAAGGCTTACAAAAGTGATGTGTATATGAGGAATGTCTCTTAGGTTTACAAAAGAGTATTTAGAACCACATATATCCATAAGTCAGTCACATAAAGGTTTGGGATAGCTTTGAGTCAATGATAGTAGGCGTGCCTGCAAATGTGTAATAGACTAACCTAAGGAGGGATAGTATAGGTATTTTAGTAATATTAGGTTAGAGTTCTTAGCTTTAGTGTTTATTATATATAGAGAGAGGGGGGAGAGGATCAGAGAGGCAGAAATTTGTATTGAGGGAAACCTTAGAGAGTCATGGCCTAAAGCCATTGTTGGAGAGTTGTGAGCTAAACTCACTATTGGAGATTAATAGCCTTAAGCTATTAAACCTATCGTTTGTAATCCTTCCACCATTATCAATCAATACTAAAGCTTCCATTTTTATTTAAATTCTTCATATTCAATCAATTTACAAAAAATCAGATTATATAGTTCACTCAAAGAATCAGTCTTTTCCTCTCTATTTCCTGATATCTGCGTGAATTAAGTTAGCAGTAAGCTCAGTCCATTACAAAATGGCTAAATTGTAATTAAATGTCAAAGTAAACATTTCATATCACCTTCTCCAACATTTTCGACTTTGAAAATTTTGAAGATTCACTAACATTGAAGACTAAATGCTTTAAGATCAAATTCTTCCAACTTTTAAAAAAAAAATATTATGCATACGTAGGGAATGTCTCTGAGGCTTTAAAAGTGTGTTAACAACTACATACATCCACAAGCAGGTCACATAAAGGACTAGAATGGCTTAAAGTCAATGGCATGAGATGTATCTACAACTGACTAGATTGAGTGTTAAAAGCCAAAGTAAATGATTCAAATCATCCAAATTGCATCTCGGGGGATCCTGAGAAATCACCTCATCCCCTAAATTTTTGGACTTCTGAAAAATTGAAAATTAACTAAACTATAGACTATAATTCACGATTTGGATCAATTTTGGAATTTATTTTAAAAAAATTGATGTGCTTGAGGGAAATGTTTCCCGGGCTTACAAAAGGGTGTTTTTAGAGCCACATACGTTCACAAGTCCATCACATAACGGCCAATGATACATAGCTTTAAGTTGATGATAGGAGGTGCGCTAGCAAGTGGCTGTTTAGATAGTAAGAAGTAAAGGTCCATAGGAAACACCTCATCCTCTGTCATAACTGATTTGAAAAGGTTGAAAATTCAGTGAAACTAAAAGCAAATCCATGATTTGGTATCTATTTCGGAATTTTTTTCCAAAATTGAAGTATATGTTGGAGTGTCTCTTAGAATTATAAAAGGTTTTTTGGAATCGGATACATCCTCAAGTCGGTTACATAAAGGTTGGAGATGACATTGAAGACTAAATGCTTTAAGATCAAATTCTTCCAACTTTTTAAAAAAAAAATATTATGCATACGTAGGGAATGTCTCTGAGGCTTTAAAAGTGTGTTACAACTACATACATCCACAAGCAGGTCACATAAAGGACTAGAATGGCTTAAAGTCAATGGCATGAGATGTATCTACAACTGACTAGATTGAGTGTTAAAAGCCAAAGTAAATGATTCAAATCATCCAAATTGCATCTCGGGGGATCCTGAGAAATCACCTCATCCCCTAAATTTTTGGACTTCTGAAAAATTGAAAATTAACTAAACTATAGACTATAATTCACGATTTGGATCAATTTTGGAATTTATTTTAAAAAAATTGATGTGCTTGAGGGAAATGTTTCCCGGGCTTACAAAAGGGTGTTTTTAGAGCCACATACGTTCACAAGTCCATCACATAACGGCCGATGATACATAGCTTTAAGTTGATGATAGGAGGTGCGCTAGCAAGTGGCTGTTTAGATAGTAAGAAGTAAAGGTCCATAGGAAACACCTCATCCTCTGTCATTTCTGATTTGAAAAGGTTGAAAATTCAGTGAAACTAAAAGCAAATCCATGATTTGGTATCTATTTCGGAATTTTTTTCCAAAATTGAAGTATATGTTGGAGTGTCTCTTAGAATTATAAAAGGTTTTTTGGAATCGGATACATCCTCAAGTCGGTTACATAAAGGTTGGAGATGACATTGAAGACTAAATGCTTTAAGATCAAATTCTTCCAACTTTTTTAAAAAAAAATATTATGCATACGTAGGGAATGTCTCTGAGGCTTTAAAAGTGTGTTAACAACTACATACATCCACAAGCAGGTCACATAAAGGACTAGAATGGCTTAAAGTCAATGGCATGAGATGTATCTACAACTGACTAGATTGAGTGTTAAAAGCCAAAGTAAATGATTCAAATCATCCAAATTGCATCTCGGGGGATCCTGAGAAATCACCTCATCCCCTAAATTTTTGGACTTCTGAAAAATTGAAAATTAACTAAACTATAGACTATAATTCACGATTTGGATCAATTTTGGAATTTATTTTAAAAAAATTGATGTGCTTGAGGGAAATGTTTCCCGGGCTTACAAAAGGGTGTTTTTAGAGCCACATACGTTCACAAGTCCATCACATAACGGCCGATGATACTTAGCTTTAAGTTGATGATAGGAGGTGCGCTAGCAAGTGGCTATTTAGATAGTAAGAAGTAAAGGTCTATAGGAAACACCTCATCCTCTGTCATTTCTGATTTGAAAAGGTTGAAAATTCAGTGAAACTAAAAGCAAATCCATGATTTGGTATCTATTTCGGAATTTTTTTCCAAAATTGAAGTATATGTTGGAGTGTCTCTTAGAATTTATAAAAGGTTTTTTGGAATCGGATACATCCTCAAGTCGGTTACATAAAGGTTGGAGATGACATTGAGTCAATGACAATACATACATCTAAATTAAAAGTGAAGAGTCAATGTGAACAATATAAATCACCCTAGTAGCTATTAAGGTCTCATTAGGTCCATAGGAAGCACCTCGTTTCTAGCTTCCCATTGAAGTTAGGAGTTCTACATAGGACACATACAACTACCCTCATATGAAGTAAACATTATAAGTTTGACTTAGTAAGGTTGGGAGTTGGGACTCAAAATCTTTCACCAATGACTAGCACCAATTTCTTACAACCATTTTTGAGGAATTTGCTCATACCAGGCATATAGAATGTGCCAATCGGCATGCTAAAAATTACAAACTTATTACAAGCAATCTCAACAAACATGGAGAAAATATGACCCTGAGCACAATTATTTTAATTGAAAATTAAGAAAAAGTCCTTTTACAAAGACTACACCAAATGAAACTTCATTAACGACGAATTAGTCATGTCTCAGTCAGCTAGAGCTAGGAATGGGTGTCATAAACATTTGTTCAGTGCCATTATGTAAATTCAAAGAAAGAAAATAAAATTCAGACCGTACCATCAATAAGAAAATAAAATTCAGACCATACCATCAATTTAATATCTTTCACAAGGTTCTCATCTCATGTTGGGAGGGTAGGATTAGACATATGCATCTTTTATCATACAAATGGGCTCTTCTAGCTATACCTCGTGGCTTGTAAAGATAAGGGTATACAAAGTCATGTACTCCATATGAGTTTTTACATAGATAAACCCATATATTCCATAGGACATACATGTATTTCTTCATTAATATGAATTAATCACTCATATCACATCTCTGAGAAAACATTAGGTTTGATGATACAAACATATACATTAGATATTCACATGGGACATTTTGTGTCAAACTACATACAAACATACTTCTACCTAGTTTATTTACCTTATGGCTTATACTACATGGATTTTCAATGTTATGAACAAACAAATTCTGTCAACCTAGAGTAGAATTGCCAAGTCATATATGGATCAGTATCCGTTCTAGACTTCTCATTTCAACCAACATTAATGAAGAAATTTAAGAGTTAGGCCTCTAAACTAGCAATTTACCAAACAAATATTATTTCTCCGTACTAAATTGAGCTAGGATTAGGGAAAAATCACTAAACTTCAAAATTCAGAAGCAAACTCACATTATTGACTTGCGACAAAGTCGACACGATTCTTGTAACCTTCCCTTCCACAATCACCCATTTTCAATTGTCAATCCTCATCTTCCATCTGAAATATCAATTGCACAAAATATTTAGCACATGAGCAATAATCTACAGTCTCCGCAACAAGAAGCGTAAATTTATAGTTAAAAAAAACGCCATTTCGACGAAAACCCTAAATAAATTCAAATGTTTTCTAAACATTTTGCAATCTTTCTACTAGTCTTAAACATAACCAAAACTTCAAAAATCAAACACAATTCGCAAATTAATTCCAAATTCAACCCCAAACAAACATAAAATCATAAATTAAATCTAAAATGGGCGATTTATAATCACAAAAAATCCAAACTCAACAAAAATAACAGAATCAGAACGCAAACAAATATGATCAGAACAATTAAAAAAAAAAAAAATCAATGAATTAATTCAATAGAAATGCTAAATTACGTAAAAAATTTCAAGGTGAATTTGAATAAGTATCTTCGAATTGAAGACACGAGAACAGGAGAGAGAATGAGCAGAGTGTACTGAAAGTATTTGGCGAATGTTGAGATTTTCTTCTGCTGCTACTATGGCGGCAAAATGACTTTCTTCTCTCCCCTTTTTATTCTTTCCGTATTTACTCGATTTTTTTTTTTAACGGATTTTTTCTTTTTTATTTGACTACTTCCTCCATCCATTTTAATGTTCAATTTCTTAAGAAACAAAGAAAAAATAATACAGTACGATATGTCAATATGAAGCATAGGGGTTGTAAGTGGGGTCGTTGATGAGAGACAGAGACATAGAGAAAGCAAGTGCGGTTATAAGAGATAACAGTTATACAGTACCAAATAAGATAATGGAACAATTTCAAAGGGACACTCCATAGAGGAATACAACAGCTAACACAAATCCTTAGTGGGCTTATTGTCTTTGTATTGGACCTATTGGTTAATTTGACCAACTAATTGCATTAATGGTTTGTATAGAGAAATTTGACCTTACAAGGTTGTGTACAATTTCAAGGAAGGCTCATGTTCCAAATTCTAGATAATCTTGATATTCTTATTTCAATTTGCCAAAAAGTGTAATTTGTACATGCCAATGATGAGTAAATCTACAATTTAGCAAGCATTGTCAAGTTGTTAATCACAGTTCACAATATGAAACCTTTGCGAGGTATATTATTTCATTGGTTATATAATATTTCTAATCTTTTCTAATTCGGGTGAGTAAAGGTACATAGGATATCTACATATCAACTTGTGAAAAATCAATCAATCACGTCTCACTATACAACTATACAATATTGGATCATAAAAAAGTTTGTGCCACGGATGGAGTACCAGTAATAATTACAATTAAGAATAAGAACTTCTAATTGCGACTAATGCTTGACATTAACAAGCTCAACATCAAATATAAGAGTTCCTAATGTCGATCCTTCTCCATTGGCAAGACGTGTAGGGTTGAAGATTGTAGTGAATAATCGTTGTCTGTCGAAGAACTAGTCCAAAGAAAATCATCAATACACTAGCATATACTATGTAAGTTATAATCTTGTACACAAGGAAATTAAATGTAGTGTATGACATACATTGGGTGGTAAAGGTTCTTGAGTTGTATTCTGATATCCTTGAGATGGAGGAATTATTACTCTTCTAATGCCACCAACTTTCATTGATCTTACTGTTCCTTCAATCCCTGAAATTACCTATGATATACATAATAAATAGTTACATAATATGCCATTTAATTTCTTTAACTTAGTTATTTTTAACTTATTAACATTTTATTTATCTAATGTATTGAAAATTGTATTAAATCTAATGCAAAATTACATTGTTGGAGCCAAGAATGAAGATGAAAGGAATTGGTTCACCAGTTGGATCTTTGTGATCATATGTTGAATCAAAACGCCAACCTTGCTTTGCTGCTAATCTTCCATAATAATGTATTGCTACCTACTCATTTTAATCCCTTGCCAAATTTCATTAGTGAATTCACATGCCATAATATGGGATTAATAAAGAAAAACTATACGAAGTATATATAATCGCCAATAGGCTAGAAGCAACACTTTCTACATTATGCCATGTCGTCTCGAAATAATAGGTTACTTTCCGACTTTAGCATGTTACAATTTTAACTCATCCCAGTGTAACCAATACTTGTATTATGTAGCAATAGAGAAAATATTAATAAATCAATATGTTCGGAATATTAATAAATCAATATGTTCGGAATATTAAACATGTTTGGCAACAAAAAGTTAAGGTAAGTTTGGAAAATTTAAGGCGAAGAGAATAGAGCCTAAGTCGAACCTTGTCACCATTGACAGGGATGGAACCGGTACCTACACGAAGGTCTAATGCCTTAACACCACCGGAATTCGGGAGCTCGTAGAATTTACCAATTGCATCACTTGAATTATTAGGAGTTGATGAAAATGAAGCAGCAGAAAATGAGAAAAAAGTAGCAGGGGATATAATTGATGTTATGATACAAGTAGATAGCAGCAATCTTCTACTGCTACTTGTTGGTTGTTTAACTAAAGGAGAAGAAGAAGATGAAATAATGGAGATTTTTTTTGATTGTTGAGATAATGCTGAGGAATAAATGGTAAGATGGTGAGGTACATGGAAGGATATCATAGTCATGAAGCAGCTGATAAATCAAGTGTTTATTTCTGTAGCTTGATCTTTATTTTATCTTGTTTTTCAAATGAAAGGACAGGAAGTCTTCTAATTAAAGGTTTAAGATACATAGATGTTTGTGTTGTGTGTACCACTAGATCATAAAGTGACAAAATCTTGACCGTAGATTTCCTCTTATTATGCCAAATTTTGTTAAGTTTGAATGCATACATGCTACGGAGTACATGATAATTAACAGCGAGTTGGAAACAATAAAGAATTAATGTAAGTGAGAATTTGACATAAGTGGGAGGGAGGAACAATAAACTAAAGGAAAAAAGTTATGCAGGTTAAAATGTTTGTATCGATTTATGTAAATATGAATATTATTATATTATCATAAAACGAAAAGAATAATTATTGTATAATGATACTCTGTAGTTAAAGATATTTGTCGTTAAAGTTTTGCGTTGGAATAAATGTCTTATTTGATTGAAACATCTATACTAAATTACTAATAGATTCGAACACCCAACCTCTTGTAGGAAATATGGTTATTTAACCATCTAAGTCAATTAGCAACTATACTATAAATATGAAAGCAAGGGGGCATTTGGTTAGTGTATTTTTTTTGGATTGGAAACGAATTCCATTAAACCGATATCCTTATCGTGTGTTTAATTTGAAGGCATGGTAACAATTACCATTACCCTTAGGTAATGGTTACCCCTCATTTGTTACCTCTCAAAAACTTGGGGTAACAAATACCCTTACCTTACTCTTAACAAATAACTTTTTCATGGTTAAATCAAACAAATGAAAAGATAATAGCTAAATGATTCCTTTCCACCCTTTTATTTGTTTCCTTTATACTCCATTTTCAATCATTTCCCGAACCAAACGCACCTTAAATGTATATAATTAAAAATCACAAGGACTAATTAAAAAAGAAAAAAAGACACTAAAAATGCAACGCTCGAGCCATATACTAATTTATTTTAAAAATGAGGTAGTACATGCATCTGAATGTACTCTGTAATAAATTGCAGGTAATAATATTAATGTACTTTGTACTACAACTACCATAGTAGAAATAGTGTAAAATCATTCTTGCAAATATCACTAGATCCTTCATTGAATGAAAATTATGAAGCCCAAAAAAATTGAAGGACAAGAATTGAAGACCAAAAGAAGGCACCCTACTCATTTCTATAAATTGATGCTTTCTCCTCCTCAACAGTCCATCAAGCTGGTAATCTTTCTTTCTTGTTTTTTCAGTAATTCAAACTACTAATTTAAGCTAATTGGTTTTATTTATTCATTTTTAAGTCTTTGGTGAGATCATTTCACACGGGTCATTGATTTAATTTCATATGCTGTCTTCTAATTTTATTTCATAATTTCCATTATTATCAATTCTTTGATTATATATTGTGAAGGGGTTGATTGTATTTGTGAGATAGTACAGCTATCCAATGTTAATTTGCAGTTTTTACTCATAATTAATTAAATATGTTAATGGTGAAATTAACTATTGACAAAAATAAAAGTCAAAATATTATGAGGGTAGAAAATAAGAGGAGGAAGTAGTATAATGCCTGTAATAATATTAAGATAACACAATTATACACTTCTAAAAGTAAGATCAAATAACATATACTACCTCCGTTACATATATTATGTGCAACTTTTGGATATTATTTGTGAGAGATAAAAAAAATTCAAAAATTGCACATAGTATATAACAGAGGTAGTACTGTACATAACATTTACAAAGTATGTTAATTGCGTTGGGTTGATTTGCTACCAATATGTTCCTTAAGTAGTTAAGTTGGTAATAATCTCAAAATCCATATATACATACCATTTTTTGCTAATTGAATTGAATTAATTTGTTACCAATGTCTTCCTTGAGTTGGTGACAATCTTAAGAGTGTTTAAACAGTCTTATCTCATCAACTGCATCTATACATCTAATACATGACAGAGGATTCCGAAGAAATTTGCAAGGACACGGCGCAATGAACTCTCTAGTCCAGTCATCCTTACGGTTCCAACAGGTGAAACCCGAAAAGTGGAGTTAGTAGAAGAGGACAATGATCTATGGTTTAGAGATGGCTGGGAGGACTTTGTGGAGTACTGCTCCATAGGCCTTGCTTACTTCATGTTGTTTGAATATGAAGGGAATTCTAACTTCAAAGTTAATGTATTTGACTTAACTGGTTTTGAGATATCTTATCCATTTAATGCGCGTTCTTATTCTCGTATGCAACATGAAGGAGTTGATTATAGTGATGGTAATGACAGTATGAAACACGAAATTATGCACACATCTTCCTTTAATAGCTCGAAAGCATCTGATGTAGAAGTAATAGGACTAAGTAGTGAAGACGATGAATGTGTTGGTGATGATGAAGTGATGGATGAAACTAGAGAATGTTTTCCATTTGGTGAGTGGATATGTTGAATAACATGTGTTTAGCTTAATTTATCGTCCTCTTAAGTCTTAAATCGAGGTTAGATTACTTGATTTAGTTGAATATGCAGGGTATCCTTTTTGGTTGAAGAGGTTTCAAGGGCTAATCAATGTTGTTATTGCTGCTGGAATTCCCTTGCCAAAGAATCCTTTCTTTGTTGCTGCTATAAAGGAATATGTTTTGGGCAATGGAAAGTACTTGGTAAGTTTTATGCAAATTCAGGTTTATTATGCTTGTATAGTTGTATCATTCTATGTTATGCTAAGCTATGTGGAGTGTACTTAGTAAGATTGTTTAAAACACGATTTCTTATTCGTGCAGAATATTCCTAAGGCCTTCGGTCAAGGGCACCTCAGATGTGAGATATACCAAAAGAAATCTGTTAAGCTTGAGGCATATGATGGAAGGCAATGGAATGTTGATTGTGTTAGAGACAAAACAAAGTACATTTTTAGTCGAGGGTGGATTAACTTTGCGCGACAGATTGGTTTAGAAGTTGGAGATATCTGTGTTTTCGAGCTAACAGATGCAAAGAAGCATGTTCTGAGAGTTCATGTTGTTAAGAACTCAAATACCTGCAGGGTTTCTGAAGATACATTTTGATGGCATAGTGCAAATTGTGTTACTCCTGCTACAACTTCTGTAATGTACTAATAATGGATATAAATATTAAAATATGTAATGGACTCTTAGCTCCATTTCAAAAGGTCCTAACTAAACGGACTCTAATATCATGTTAATATTGTATGGCGTATGTTGTGTAAGTTCGTGTTGTTAATATTGCATGGCGTATGTCGTGTAAGTTCGTGGTGTTAATATTTTGACACTTTATAGCTGTTTTTTTTTTTTTTTTTTTTTTTTTTTTTTTGGTGAGAATAATTTATCCAATTAATAATAGGAAATTAGGAATACATGATTTATTATTTTATTTTTTTTTAACAAGAAGTAGTACGTAAAATAATTGAAGATATTAATCATGTGATTGGATTTCGTAGGAAATTTTAAAAAGTGTTTGGTTAACCATAGGTTTCTCTAGATAATTTACTTCTCAATTTCTCATGAATTTATCAATCAATACCACAAAAGATTTCCAATTTCTAGGAATTTCAACTTCCCATGTTTTTTTTTTTCAACTAAATGACTTTTTTAATTTTTTCTTACCAGTAGTATTTATGGATTTATTAAAGGTCTATATATTTATCTTTTTACGTTTTTTTTTCGTCTTCGAATTTTAGTGAAGGATATAAATTAAAACCGCAATACTTTAATGCCACATCGAGAGTTCCAAGTTACAATTATTATACTCCATATTATAAAAAAAATAATAATAAAAAAACAAACAAACAAACTCTGAGACATTGCCAACTGTGAGGTCTATTCAAAATTTCTACGGTCAATTCATCACAATAATAAATGTGGTTGGAATTACCAAAAGCGCGCTAAATTTACAGTGAGGTTGACCGTGACAAAGAGTAACCATGGAATGCAACAAAGAAGAAGAGAAGATAATTCATCACAGAAAACCTTGCTGCTTTTTCAAGCTGATTCTCTTCCCTAATTCACAATCTAAGAAGTTGGTACGTAAATTTGTTATTTTGTAATTTTTATTTTTGCTAATTTAACGTGCTATTGATGATAGATAAAGTTGCGCTCTTGAATTTCTTAAAAAAAAAAAAAAGGGTTGTGTTCTTGATTTATGTAGTATTGGTGATATGGGCACTTTTGGCTGATCAAGGAAACTATCTTTGATGCACGGAAACTCTCATAAACGTCGTGATAACCCGTCTAAGAACAACAAAATCGGGGATTATTGGATTAAGTATATGAAGTATTATTAGAATTTGTTGTTACAAAAAAAACGTTACTAGTTCAAATTATCCTATCAATGCACACGATGAATTCTAAGAGTGTTTCTATGCCTCTAGAGGTTAAGAGGTCATATTGCCATGTTATAATTTAAGCACCTAGGCCTAGCAGTGTAGCATCGACAAATGTTTCTGATTATTGGGAAGTATTGCATTTTCATGTTTTCCTCGGGTCTTGTAGAACTCTTGACATCAATTATGCTTGTATAATTATGTTCGTTGTATAAATGATGCATAAATGCAACTTCATATATCTGATGCTTCAGTTACTTGTAATTTTGCATAAACAAAGACAAACAGGCCGTGAATCATTTTTATTTTTTCTTCTGTTGTAATATTTTGGTCATGTACAGGGGATTCCGGAGAAGTTTGCAAGGGCATTCCGCGAAGAACTCTCTGCTGTTGCTATCCTTACAGTGCCTACAGGTGAAACTCAAAAGGTTGCATTAGTCGAAGAGGGCAACAATCTATGGTTTCATGATGGTTGGCAGGATTTTGTGGAGTATTACTCCATAGGCTATGCATCCTTTTTGCTGTTCAAGTATGACGGGAACTCAAACTTCAGGGTGCATATTTTCGATCCATCTGCTTGTGAAATATCCTATCAATGCAGTGCTCGGATTGCTTTTAAACCACAACTTGATCCTTGTCCTGAAGAAATTGATGATGATGCTGAGGACAGTCGCGAAATATTGCATTTATCATCTGTTGATGTGAACAATTCTGATTCTGAAGAAATTATAAATCTGAATAGTGATGATGAGACAAATGATGCAAGAGAATACAGTCCATTTGGTATATAATTTACTAGAAAGGTTACTGAATTTAACCAGTTTCTGCTTTGTAGTGATGTTAAAGCTATTCTTATGGCAGGGTATTTTTGTAACTTGGAGAATAAAGAAGGGATAATGAACACGGTTGCTGCTGCTGGAATTCCCTTGCCTGATAGACCTTACTTTGTTACTGATATTAAGACGTATGTTCTGCATAAAGGACTGTACTTGGTAAGTTTTTTACTTGGATGTCTACGAGGTGTGATCTGAATGTGCTTTGGTGAAGCTTTTTCCAACATTAAAATCCAATTTATGCATAATTCTTGCTCGATGATCTACCTCTTAACATGCACATAATCTTGCAGAATGTTCCTGTGTCTTTTTGTCATGACCATCTCAAATGCAATGTGATGCAATCAAAGTTCATAAAGCTTGTGGCATACGGTGGAAAACAAGTGACAGTTAAATGTATAAGAAGTCAATCTAGATGTACTTTTGGTTCAGGGTGGATCATCTTTGCGCGAGGGGCTGGTTTGGAGGTAGGAGATGTATGTGTTTTCGAGCTTACTGATGCAATAAATTATGTGCTGCATGTTCATATTGCTAAGAAGTCACAGATCAAGGCTGCTGCTTGACAACTCTTAAGCCCCTTGTATCTTTTGGCTTAATTTGAGCTGCATTTAGATAGTAGGATTATGTATTTTGTGTACTTGTTTGTTAGTAGTATGTAGTATCATGATATATTTTGTATATGTCGAACCATAACAGTCGTGCATTAGGTGAAACCTTAGTTCAATCTTTGCACTTTCTGAATTTCAATTGCATATTTGGACATACAGATGCATACAGACATGATTGACACAATCGAGTAATGGAAGATTTAATTCTTGAAATCAATAATATGTGAATCTTTCCAAATAGATCACTAATAATCGATCTAATACAAGGCTAGTAATATTTATGATGTAAGCACACACAATATTATGACTGCATTGTACACTTGTACTGCTCTTGAATTGAATTCCAAATCAATAATATATGATCTAGTAGTAATCATGTAAATGGAGGCTTCAATAAATATCTTACAGCAAGCTTTTTGCTGCATGAAGCCAAGAATAGACCTATATAGTCATAATTGATGACCTTGCTAATTTACGGCAACTCTAGATCCTTTGGCACGGTTTGCTAATGTGATCCTGCTCTTCGAGCAGGTTGCCAATAATGTTTCCGAGCATGACTCTCCATTAACCATGGAATCCAAATGTTCAACTATAATATAAGAATGATGTAACTAGGATTTGATGACTCCCAAAGTTTCTGGTTTGAGTGAGACAGAATGCCTAGCATCACCAATGTGAATTTTGTGATCACCCAAGGGAATTCGCCTAATTCCTGATCTATCCACCACACTCAAAAACTTGCATACATGGATGTGGACACTGACCCTCTGCTGGGATCCAGCAGGTACGTGGACCTTCTCAAATGCAACGAGTTGCTTGCGTGGAGCCCACTGCCCTGCTGGTGGCCTTGAGAATACAAGAAGGGTATGGGCTCCATCCTTGGATCCTTGGTTCTTTACATCCACGTGTACAGACAAGGACAATTGGTTGCACCTTGCATGGGTCACACGGATGGCCTTGCCGGCATTGCTGGCATTGGACCTCCGGTGGCCATCTAAAGGTACTACAACCTCCAAGGGGGCATCAGCTATTGTGTGGATGAAGTGGGTGTAACTTAGTCCATATCCGAAAGGATACACCACGGGCCCTTGGTAGAACCGGTAGGTTCGGCCAGGGTAACCTGGTCCTGAGCGCATTGCCATGTTGGTCATAGGGAGATTGTTGAGATATTCTTGAGGGTACCATGTCATTGGCAACTTACCACCTATAACAAGGAGTATATCATCATAAACATTACATATAGATATGAAAATTAAGATTCATAAAACGTGTATATACTAGTCTTGCTGTTACCTGGATTAGTTGTGCCAAAGAGGACATCTGCTATGGCCTGTCCACCAGCTTGGCCTGGGTATCCAGCCCATACAATGGCCGATATTCGTGGGTCATTCTTCGCGAATGAAATATCCACAGGCCCACCACTCATCAAGACCAAAACTACGGGCCCTTTGGAGGCTGCAGCCACCTTGGACACGAGCTTCTGTTGTTGGCCTGGTAAGAGTAGCCCACCTCTGTCCCTGAACTCTGCCTCGATGGACTGGTCAAGGCCCATAATGAGAACCGTTGCATCCGCTTGCGTTGCTGCAGTGATTGCAGGCCCAAATTGTTTGTCATCATTGCAGCCCACATTTGCACAGCCTTCTTGGTGAATTGTCTTGGCATACCTCCCTATTCCTTGAAGTGGGGTTGTGTACCCACATGCAATACCTAGATCAAGTCAAAAAAACAAATAAGCAATTTGGAGTAATGAATGTGATTAAAGTTGTCAATTCGAGTAAACAAGTCGACATTGTATTTGATTTTGTGTCGATTTTAAATTGTTTAGAATAATATGCCAACCCAAAAAACACAAGCCCAAATCCTAGCCAGTGCTAGATAAAGCTAAATGAGCACGAACATGAGTAGACAGTCTAGACACAAGCTTACCAGCGTAGTTGCCAATCATGGTCACTGTGACATCGGAATTGGGCCCAATGACAGCGACGGTACGGTGACGAATATGGGACAATGGAAGGGTTGGGCCGTGGTTCTTAAGAAGAACGATGCCTTGTCGGGCGGCTTCAAGGGCCAACTCTTGATGGGCTGGAGAACATACATCTGCTGGACCAAGGTGGCCATATGGTTGGGCTGATGGTGGGCCATCAAACATTCCCAACCTCATTTGGACTGTCAATGTATTTGTTAAGGCGTTGTTTACATCTAATTCAGTCAGTAGGCCCTTCTTTATGGCATTTTCTGTGTGGAGCCCAAGGAACGGCCCACAGTCCAAATCCAAACCTGTAACATTTGTAACAATAAAAAAAATGTCATTAAATCTTATTATAAGTATTAAAGTACTATATGAATATAAATAGAAATAAAATCTTATAGTATAAAATTGGAAAAGGAAAATTGATTTTACCTGCTTTGATAGCATCAGCAGCAGCTTCTTGAGGAGTTGATGTATAATGTTGGTTACTGTAGAAAACTCCAACTGAGTCACAATCTGAAACTATGTATCTGTTTATGCACCAGAAAACAAATCAATTTTGTCATTTTCAAAGAATAACGCATAAAAATGTGCCACAAGTAGTAGTCGATTTCTAGGTAAAATTAGTAATATGGTAACACGTTGTGGCTACTATTGTAAAATTATTCCTTTGATAACTTATTTTGAACGTATAACGTAACAAAAGACACCTAATTTAAAACTAAAGTAAATTATTAAGAGATTAAGAAAATGTACCCATTAAGGCGCCAATCTCCTCTAATAGTGTTACGAAGGAGTTTAGGGTCAGCACAAGTAGGGATGCCATTGACTTGATTGTAAGAGCACATGACACTCGCAACTTTGCCTTCCATCACACATTCTCTGAATGGCACATCATATGTATCCACCATGTCTTGTTTTGTAACCTGTCCAACCATGATTATATCTTTAGGAGTAGTAACACTCAAGAAAAATAAGTATTTACAGTTTCATTTATAGTAATTCACGCAACGTTGAAACTAACATACCCCCATCAAACATGTCTAATATCTTTAGACGTAGTAATTCAAACATAATGAAACGAACATATTATTAAGCATGTGCTATGTTATGAATCAAAAGCCTAATTTTACAGAATTATATCTGACCATTGTTATGTGGAGTATTTTTATAGCTCCGCCATCATTAACTAATACGAAGTATTACTGTACTATATAGGAATCTCATTTATGTGAGACATTTAATTAATCAAATCAATAATTACCATTGAAAAAAAGATCCTCATATTAATTCTTCAATGCAATTTACTTATATACAAGTATGATCTTTGACTACACGCCTCCTTTTTTAAACAAGTTGGCACGGCCCACTCTATCCAATTATCTATATGTCGGCCAACTTGCACAACTTGCTACATAATGCTAACCAGAGATATTATGTTGGTTACGTCGCTACTTATACGGATAAAGTATTCTTTCTTTATAATATAATATACTATGATTAACATGATACAAATATAAAATTATTATAGTATTATTAATATTTTATAATGTGGGTTATTGTTTTAAGAGTTTATAGATCAGTATGTCAGAGGTAATTCTCGTGAAGTATTAGTACATTCCAAATCTAATGCTTACTTTCATTTCAACTATTTCCAAGATTTTCAAATTTGCACAAAATTTCAACAAAAATTAAAATTGTTTTCTATATGAAATTACTTTATAAAATGTACTTTATTTTCTTGATCAAATATCCCACCTAGTGTTTATTAAACTCGACTAATTATTGACCTGATCATCGGGAATAAAATCTGTGCTAGAATTTACGTCATACGAGCTATCTTTTAACTTACATTATCATATCTAACGTGTACACAAAAATTGTAGCATGTTGCACCATTTTAATTATCATATGTTACTCACATTATTATCATACGTGTGATATGATTAGTTTAATCCTTAGGATCAACATAATTACCACATTATATTAATTATGACATTAAAAAAAAAAATACCTGAGCATTGAAATGGAAGCGATCAACACCACTCCAATTATCAAGGTCATAAGCAGTATAGTGTTTACAAGATGCAGCAACTTTCAACCGGTTACCGTCTGTACCCTGTAAACCTCTGACATAACTGGCAGCGTATTTACCGGCAACAACAGGGTCTTCACCGGGAGTCTCCTGTCCACGGCCCCAACGTGGGTCCCTCAATATATTAACATTAGGACTCCAATAAGTCAGTCCTCCCATCCCTCCGTTGTACATTGCTCTTGCTTCATCTGACACCACCTTCATTTTCAACCAACCATAATTTCAATTAATATAAATTTATGAATATCTAACAATCTAACATAAACAATTATTATTATTGTTAATAAGGTTTATAATCATGTTCGACACAATTTAAAGATGCAACATGACAACAGACTTATAATCTACTAGAGCACAAGACATGCTGACACTACACATAGACATATATAGCCTGAGCGTGTCAAGCTTTGACTACGGTTTTTTTTTTTTTTTTTTTTTGAAATTTCCTGGTTATTTACTTTCAATATTCAACAAATCAAATGGAGCCCACTTTGGATGATACTTCAACTTCTTCGTTAAATAAATGATGTCCAATGCAATTTGCAAAGGACTTTATATCATAAGGTCCATTGAATTTGCTGAATACTAGCTAGTGGCTAGTAGTAGTACTCACCTAAATTTAATTCCTAACAAGTTGAATTGGTACGTTATATTGAATCTTTAAAGCTTCAAATACAGATTCTTTTGGGGTTTAAAAAAAAAAAAAAAAATGAAGTAAAACTTGATGACATTAATTGAGTATACAGAAAGTGACATTAGGAGATAAGCCCTGAAACTTTAATTACCATTTGCATTTGCTTAGGATGTTGTCCGAGGGAAGCAAGGTATACTACTTTAATTTGTTATTTTCTTTCAATGTGTTATGTTGTTTGTTATCGTTCTGAGTATTTAATATTAAATTCGTGAATGTTAATATATATATATATATAGATGCTCTAAAAGGAGAAGATAGATCTATAGTATATTGCCATCGAAATTTTGATCCAATAACAAATATCGAAAGCTAAAGTTATTATGGTGACATTTAAAATACTGTGAAAAGTACGTTTTGCGACACTATATTACTGACAAGTGACAATGGTTACAAGACTTACGGCCTATATTTTTTTTTCATAAGAGAAAAACACTATGCATACCAAATCTTAGAAATTAAATCTACCCTACTCTAAAGTCCATTATGAACAACGCTTAACATTACTTACATCATACGCATGATATATGGATTATTAGTTTTTCAAATTTAGTTGGTCATCTAAAGGAAGAAAATTATAAACAAATTATAAACTTTGATAAAACAAGAAATATTAAGCAACTTATTAACCTCTAATAATTTACCTTTCACATTCGTTAAACCAACATGTGCATGCATGTTTGTTACCTACTTCATTGAAACTTGAAAATGAGTAGGCAATAGTATCTAACACATAACACAAGTTGCATTATTATAGTCAGTCTTATCTACCAAAAAATATGCCAAGTACATTGGTGTAACATCTTTTATAATTCTATATTTAGCAAGCTTAATTATTGTATATGAGTTGCCTGCCAAAGCCAAACTGATAAACATCTTTTATCACTTTAAAAGATACTTTTCTACCTTAAAATGACATAAGCTAAAGTTGTTCTTCTGAAATTTTCCTCACTCCATTACCTAAAACAAAAGAAAAATGCTTCCCTTATCGTTCATTTTTGTATGTTTTGGGATTGCGTTATCTTTACAGCACCCTCAAAAAGAAAAAGAGAAGGTATGTAGTCATCCCGAAAATAAATATTATCGTAATATAATATTCTTAAAATAAAATTGACAGATGACAAGTAAGGGATGTCTTGAGTTTTACTCTAGAATTAATAGTGACTTTTGATTTTTAAAAAAGATAAACGTGACTAATTACAAAATACGGAGTATATACAAAATAAATTATTTGTTGATCTAACATAGACAACAAAAAAAAATCTATTTATATCCAGAGTATTTTATACTTCGTATTAATTGTATATAGCTATGTACTCGTATTTAATAAGGTTGTCAACTTCGCGCTACACGAGTAAAAGAATACTCGTACAACACAATGCAAGTTTGCAACCTTGTTAATTAGATCATGTAACATGTTATAAAAGTAACCAAAAGACGGCAAGAAAATAAACATACCTCGTATAATTGTATGACATTAGAAATTATATTGTTGCAAAGGCAAAGGAAGAAATCTCACCCGTCCAATTTCTTCCCACAAAGAAGCATTGAAAGAGGCAGCAGTTGTAATAACTTGAGGAAAGCTAGTTGCTCCAGGAAATTTCCCTCCAAATTTAGTCCCTGGTCCTACATTAGACACCCCATGTAACGCCTCAGACCACCACTCATAGTCCTGAATTCCGAGCCTCGGGACCGAGGCGGCATTGTCCACCAATAGCTTTACCTTCTCTTGCAATGTCAACCGCCCAATGAGGTCCCGAACACGTTCGGACACGGGCAATCTGATTTGACAAAACGGGAAGGCTCGAAACCCTGCACGCTTGGGGTTACAAGCAAACGGGGCCCGGGCCTCCCCGTTTAAAATAAAAACACTTCCAAGAAGGAGATAGAAGAAAATAAGAGTGCCTTCCATTTTGGGAAGGAAGGATTTGATATTTTGTGCGTTTGGCTTTAAGGTTTGTGAGTGGATTATGAAAGTCTGTGCTTGTATATATATATTGTAAAGCTATTTGAATATTTTATTATTATTTTTTATTTATTAATTTAAAGGGTGGCTAGAAATTAGAGTATTGGATATGATGATATTAGTAGGATGATGTGATGTGAGAGGAAATATATTGGGTGATATGATATGGATTTTCTTTTAAAAGTGTTGTTGGTTAGATGTTTGGAGAAATGGTACTAATATATTTGAAGTAAGGAATTAATTATTTGACAGCCAAGAGGTGGGGGAATATATGGAAAAAAAGAGCAAGTGAATTATTTGAGTGGTGAGAAAAAAATAGCTGTAACTAGCAGTTGGTGTGAGCAATTATATGACTTTTTACCAAAACTGGTTTTTTTCAATGATTTCAGTTGTTTACTTCTTAAACCAATTAGAATCCTTACTTTCACAATAATAATGTTGTCATTTTCATTTTTACCGGATTTATTCACTTTGCTTACTTCTAAAGTTCATAATTAGTAAATCAGATCGATAAACAAACACATAATTTTTAAATACATACGACGTATAAAGTACATCTTAAACATTAATACATAGTGGGTACCCATCTCTCAATCATGAGATTTGTAGTTCCCTGCCCCGTCCCTCTCCATTGTCATGATACCTCAGTACCTCACTGATCATTGTCATGATAGAGACATCTAATAATAGTTCATCATATAAGAACATGAAAGTTTTCGATTTCTTATTATCGACTCCAAACATCATGGCAATTACTCTACAAAAATTAAATTATGGCCAATTGTGGAGTGATGAAATAGTGGTGTACATACGTTTAAGTTGCCAAAAAACCAAACAAATTAAAGAAGGCCATGAAGTTATGGGTTGTTATTATATGCATGCCCAAAACAAAAAATTGTGAAGTTAGCTATTGGAGGTTGGGGCCAATATATTCTGTAGGACCCCCTCATAAATAGAGGTTATTTCGTATTTGGATATTGTTATTGTGCCTATTGAAGATAAGAGCAAGTCAGATGTGCTTTTCTGATCATCATCAGTTCATGCAACTTTAGATTTCTACGCAACAAATTATAATCTAGTGGACGAGCTTTTTGGTTGGGTTAATTAAGCTAGTGATAGAGACTTACCATGAAGTGTTTTGGAAGATTATATGGCCGGGATCGGCAGATTTTATCGTGGTGTTCATGTAGATTTACATTTAATTCGACCTGAAATGATAATGTTTCAGATTGAGTATACCTAAGGAAATGGAAGCTAGTTACGATTTATATAGAACTTTGTTTGATGTTAATTGTACTCGACACCAAATATGACTTGAAATTGATATCTAAACCGACTAAACTTGAGTCATACTCAACCCGGATCAAATAACACTTAAGTAGACATGATATGAAATTTTTATTCAAAAAAAAAAAAAAAAAAAAAAGTAGACATATATTTATTACTTCTATTAGATTTGAATTCATACCTAAGTTCTTCAATTAACTTGGTTTAGAGTCAGCCAACTTATCTTGGTACGATTCGATAAAAATTTAGCTATAGACAATATAAACCAAATAAAATTACAAAATTTTGTGATGGAAAGTCTAGTCATTTGCAAGGTACAAGTAGTTGCTATTAAATTTTAAAATAATATTTTCCCATACAAGAAAAGATAGAGCAATCACAATTTACAAATGACACAACTCTAGCAACAATTGATGGTTTAAATGTAACAAGATTGGCCTAACATATCATCATAATATCACATACTATATGATGCTATAATAGTATAATACTAGATAAGAAAGCCAGCTTGTTGTGTCCCGCTATTGACTCACTTTGGTGGCTCCAATTTAATGTAGAATGGGCAGGCTAAGCACAAAATTTGTTATAAGGGATGCATATAATAAATTTGTTCTTTCACAATACCAAAAATGTGGGACCTTACCAGCCATTTTCCGTGATAAAAATCCAACTAAAAAAATTCTCACCCTAATGACGAAGATTAAAGGCATATGTGGAAAACCTTTGTCTATCATTAAAAAAAAAAAAAAAAAAAAAAAAAAAGAAAAAAAAAAAATTGTTTTTCTAATGGTATTTTTATAAATAAATCAATAAAAATATTTCAGTTATCATGATATTTTCATAAATAAATCAATATATATGGGCTCATATTTAATAAAAAGTTATTGATTTGATTATGTAAATGTTACTAGATAAAAATTGTTGATTTATTTCAGAAAAATACGGCTAAAATCTCATTGTTATATTGACTCATTTGGATCAAAAGCTCAAAAAAAAAAAAAAAAAATCATAGTGTAATTTAAGCTTAACACACATACCGAAAAAATTTACTTCTTCATCCATACAAAGAGCATGAGCATGAGCAAGGGAATTGGACTGCATGTATACAGATTTGGGCTACTGGGTTTTGGCCTTGAGAAAGGCAACCTTAAGTCACATATAGTTTCTCCACAACCCAGCATAATAAATGGAAATACTTTAATAATTTAAGAAAAAAAAAATCACCAATCAATTACGAAGTATAATCTATTATGTTAAAGTTCGTATTATGTATGATTTGGGTGTGTAAATTGGATAGACTATCCAATCTAAAATTTTTGGATTCGGGTATTAGAATTCAAGTTTGATTCAAACTATTCACAAATTCAGTTAGGTCCAAACTTTATGTATGAATTCATCCAATTTCATCCAAATTTTATAATGATAAATTTTTCTTTTATAGCTCAATTATAGTCAAATAAAAAGTAGAAATTTTTTTTAAAAATACAACTTTAAAATTTGGACTTTAAGAGACTGAGTTCATGTTTAGTCCGGAAATTTTTAGATTTGAAACTTTGAAATCAAGTTCAATCCAAACTTTTATAAATTTTGTCTAGTTCAACAAGTTTAGACGGAATTGATTGAAATTCAGACTTCTGTCCACTTACCCATATAGGCCACAATGCTCCATCTCATAATATATATATATATATATATATATATATATATATATATATATATATATATATATATATATATATATATATATATATGTATATTTGAAACATAGTATACTATATAGGGTTACTACTTTAAAGCAAATACTTGTCCCAATAATAGTATTCCATTCTACGTACAAGTATTTGTTATTCACATTTCACAATAACAGTATTAAAATTAATTTTATATGGAGTACTTATAAAGAGAGAAAAATAATTTTCTTAGCATGTCAAGCCATTTTATTTTTATTTTATTATTTTTTTTTTGGTATGGTGCCTAAATATACTTATCATTGCTTACAATACAATGGACCAATTCATGAAAAAAAAAAATTAAAAAATGCAGCCATGAAATGATTATTACTACTACTATGCTTCTTAATGGCTTTGAAGTCACCAAAGAGAGTGGATGGAATTGTCGATGATTTGTCAATTGCTTAGCTTAAAAGTTAATAGAGATCCAATTGCTCAACTATTGTAATCTTCAACACATAATGGTTAAAATAAAAGTAGTAATTTGCATTACCTTTCTTAGATCTTACAAAGTTTCAGCATAATTTTGATGGATTACAAAGTTACAATTTACTAGCTTAGTAGTCGTTGTACTTTGGTGCCTCCAATTTAATGTAGAATGAGCCGCAAGCACAAAATATTGTTCTAAGGGATGCAGCCCCGTTTATGAGATTTCAGTGGCCCGGGGCAAAGATATAAATTGGGGCCCTATTTCACATGAAATACCAAAAAAATTTAAAATTTTTGGGTATGCAAAAAAAAAAAAGATAAAAAAAAGACATTTTATTACGATTGAAATCAAAGTCTAACATTCACATGAAAATATTTCTACGAGCATCTGGACGCAAAGTCACTAATAATCGTTTCTACATCAATATGTTCTAACATATTTTTCTCAATACATAAAGTAGCTAGACCATTCAACCTTTCTTGTGACATTGACGATCTCAAATAGTTCTTTAGTAACTTCAACTTTGAAAAACTTCTTTCGGCAGATGCAACTGTTACCGGCATAGTTAATAGGATTCGATATGCAATGGAAACATTTAGATAGCAATCTGCAGCTTTGACAAATTCAAGGATTTCAAATGCTGATATCAAATCATTTGGCAAAGTCATTTGTAACACTTTCAATTCAGAAAAAAGATCATCTACATCAACATCAGAAAAATTATTATGAGTAAAGGTAGTTTTAAAATTTGTGCAGGATTTTCTCAAATCATCATTATCCAACAATTTCAAACTTTTTGCATCAAACAAAAAACCAAATATGTTATTAAATACCTCCAATTGCTCAAATCTATTTTTCAAAGAAGCTATTGCAATATCAACAACCACCAAAAAATAATTGACTCTAAAAGATTCCTCGGGTGATTGTTCCTCATCATCATTTTCACTCTCAATTTCATCAAATTGCCTCTTTCTAATGATACGACGCTTTGTTGGAAATGTTGGCTCTATATCCATATCAAGTGCAAGGTTTTTGGCAATTTCCAAACTAGCTTCAAACCCTTCAATTCTATATTTCTCAAAATATGTGATTATACCCTGCACTTCATTCATTAAAACTCCAACACTCATGGATTTAGATTGCAACTTTTTACTCATAATATAATTAGCAAATAAAATGTCATACCAAATTACCATGCCGAGTAAAAATTCAAAATTTGCAAGCGAATTAGCCAAACTTTCAGCTTCACTTTTTGTTTTAGCAATATTAACATCATCATGACAAGAATTGTACAATTCCAACAAAGCTAATCTAATTTGAGGAGATTGAAATCTTATAGCTCTAACACTCTTAATTCGACTCTCCCATCTTGTATTACACAAAGATTTAACAGTTAAACTTGGCACATTATCAACTAAAATCTTCCACCTTTTAGTGGAATGTGCAAATAATGTGTATATGCGTTGTACAATTCCAAAAAAAGATATAGCTTTAATGCAAGAATGTGCCATATCTGAAAGAGTGAGATTTAAACTATGACAAGCACATGGCATGTATAAAGCCCTTGGATTAATATCAAGCAATCTTTTTTGGACCCCTTGGTGTTTTCCTTTCATATTAGAGCCATTGTCATAACCTTGTCCCCTTATATCATCAATATCCAAATCAAGAGACTTACAAACATTTAACAATATATTTAAAAGTCCCAATCCAGAAGTATCATCTACTTTTAAGAATTCTAAAAAAAATTCTTCTATTTTGATTTTATCATCTGATACATTCACGCATCTTACTATAAAAGTCATTTGTTCTTGATGACTCACATCAGGGGTACAATCAAGGATTACAGAAAAATATTTTAACTCTTTTACTATTTTTATTATTGAAGTCCGAACACCATGGGCTAAAAGAGAAATAAGCTCATTTTGAATTTGAGGACCAAGGTAATGATAGTGAATTTCATGGCTTTGAATACGTCTTACATGATCTTGCATTACAAAATCAAATTCAGCTATCAATTCAATTATACCTAAAAAATTACCATTGCTATCATCATAAAGCTTTGCACTAGATCCACGAAAAGCTAGATTATTTTTAGCTAGACATTTCACAACATATACAATTCTAATTAAGACTTGCCTCCAACGTTCTTTTTCCTTTGAAATTGCCTCTTGCAAGTCTTTATCAATGTCTTTGTTCTTTTCTAATCTCACTCTTGTTTCATTCCACGTGTTCATATTAGTCATATGCTCAACACTATTTTCATGTAATTTGAGTTTCTCACTAAGATGTTTCCAATCATTCACACCATCATTTGCTAAAAAAGATTTGTTATTTTGAGGTGCGAAGAATTTACAACAAAAACAATATACTTTATCTGCTGCTTTTGAGTAAACCAACCATTTTCTATCAAAAGTCTCACCATGGCTAAGCCTCTTAGTATAATAGGCATATGAAAAATGCCTTAATTTGTCATCAATTGGAAACACAAGGTTCAAGTCTCTTATGGGTCCTTTTTCAATTAAAATATCCCTCCCTTTATTGTCAAGATTACCCCAATTATTAGAATCATAAAAATCGAAAGGAGGGACTACTTGTTCATCAATGCCTATATCATTAACATTGGATGCATTTGGTGCATCCATTGGTTCATTCATATGAGTCGCATTCTCATTCGGGTCATTGGCATTATTAACATTGTTTAAGTCCTCATTAGCTTGTTCATGATTTTCATTTTCCCCCAATTCATGAGATAACTCGTCTACTTGTACTACTTTAGTAAAAAATTTGTCAATGGAACCCTTTTGAGATTCTATTAACTCTTTTTCTTTTTTTCCTCTTATCATTACCAGATAAATATCTTCTAGGCAACATTATATGAAATAATGAAAATTAATAAAAGTATAAAAAAGAGCAAAAACACCTGATAATTGAAGATTTAACACCAAATTCTGCTCAATGCCTCAATTTGAACAATTGCACTCCAAATAATATCTCAAATCTGAAATTATGAAAATACAGTACATGTTATACACTAGTATTTTTAGGAAAATCAATTTATCAAACAAATAAGAATATAATTACCGTTGAAAATCAACCAATTAATCTGAAACTCGGAAGCCATTGTTTCACCAAGGATTCAAGGAACCAAACTCAACCAATTAATTGAATTTTTTTTCCCAATTTTTTTCCCCAACTTCTGATTGTTCTTCAACTCGAAAACAGCTATAAAAATTAGACGAGATACTTTGATGAATTAAGGAGTATATGCAAGTATTATATATAATTAGGCAAAATCCCGTTGAAAATTGATGAGCAAAATTACCGTTTTTGATCGTTTTCTTCTTCAATTGAATCTCGAAAGTCGAAACAACCCCAATTCATCTGACTGAAATTGAAAATTGTATACAAATACATCTTGGGGATTAGATTGAAGCTTGAACGTTTTTTTTGGAGAAATCAAATAACTTTGGAAAGAGAATATTATGGCCGAAAATTAGGGGAAAGAAGTTGAGGAGATTGTCTGAATATTAGGAAAGAAGTTAATGTATTACACAAGCTTGAATGATGGAAATGAACCGTACCTCTTAGGCTTCATTTCAGCAAGACAACAACGTGGGCTTTTTTTTGGGGGCCCAGGGCGGTCGCCCCAGTTGCCATAGGCCAGCGACGGGCCTGAAGGGATGCTTATCATATTTGCTATTTTACAAATTACAAGAGAATTGCTCAAACGAGTCAAATGTGGGACCTTAGAGCAAAGCCATTCCCCCGCAATGAAAATGCAACCAGTGAGATTTTAGCCTACTGAAAAATATTGAGGGTCTATGTAAGAAGGACATGCTCCCTTTTTGTAATCTATGCTCCCTTTGTTCTCAAAAGTTTGACTCACTTATTGTAAACTCTTGTTTTGAGGAATGCATGAAAAAAACGAGCGAAGGTAAGAAATGAAAGAATAAAGTAAAAGAGATGAGTAAAGATTAAGTTGGAAGTGTAAGAATAAGGTGGAATGTGAATAACAAGTATTATAATACTTGTACGTAGAGATGAGTAAGGAATAAGGTGGAATGTGAATAAACTACCACGCCACAGATTCTCCGACCGCAAGAACTTGCTTTGCTCTCACTCCGCTTGTTCCCGGGAAGAGGGGGGCCCTTGCGGAATCCCTGTCCGCCCCACCTATTAGGCCCGACAAGCGGTCCACAGAGTTGCATCCAATAGCTGCTCCTAAAACCGAAGGGAAGACTAAATGGGTGAAAATTGCTAGGGAACCATGCATTCCTCCCGGGCTGGGCTCTAGCAGTACGTTGGGCACACTCCTCCATGCTTCCGGTTCCCCGACCTCGGCGGGTTGACTAAGAGCCTCAGGGATGCAACCAGAAAAAGGGCATCAACTTTGATGAGATCTTCTATGATAAGTAGTTGGGAGAAATATGAGGTTAACAACACATTTTGATCATCATTGATGACTAAAACCTATTTATTTGAACAACTTTGGTATGATTCAAGCTAAGGACAATGTTTATACTCACTATATATGGATCATTTTGGGATATATATATATATATTTGCATCATACTTGTACATGCGCTCAAGCGGGTAGGAACGTTGTGGCTTGTGGTTCATCTTATTTTGTGGTTTAGTTTACCTTTTAGGAAGGAGCTTGTGCATACCAAGATTTTCTTAAGTCGTGCTATATTCGGTGGAACTTGATATTCTTCAATAATGTTCTCTATTTCTAATTAAATTATAGAAATTTGAACATATTCTATAGCTTCTCAGGTACTACGTAACTATTAGTGTTTTGACCAGATTAAGGTGCCACTAAACAATTCATTAACACAAGTAAACAATTAACCACTAGTTTTGACACAAATAATTAAACAGTACGAGTGGCTTTTATTATTAAACTTCTTACTATTTCAAGTGTGGAGGAATAAACAACAATTAAATTAGATTTTATTACTATTTTAGTAAATATATGTTGGATATTTAGAGTGTTGATGGTTGCGCGCTCGCTCCCGTGAAGAGCGCCCGCGCAAGTTAGGCGTGGCCGCGCAGAGAGCGCGCCTAAACCGCGCACCTCTCTGGAAATCAGCAAATTGGAAGGGTGTGGTTGGCGCGCCCGTGCGTCCTGGTGGAGCGCCTGCGCTGCTGGTCGCGCCTAAACCGCGCCCTTCAGTGCCTTCTTGTGGAATCTCGCAGATTTTGGGAGGCGCGCCCGCGCTTCCAGGTGTCGCGCCCGCGCCTCTCTGTTTTGCGGTTTTTCCTAACGGTTGAGTCTTTTATTAAAAGACATATTTTCGTGAAAGAAAACACACAGAAGTTAATTCTTCATCTCTCCAAAAAGTATTCTCTACATTTTCTCTCAAATTTCTTGCAAACTTTTGTGAGAAAAACTCTTTCAATTAATCCAATCTTGGTGAATTTGTCATCTTTATTTCGATTCTTAGTGCAAAGAACGAAATTGCTGTCTTTTGTATCTCAAAGAGGATTTCCGGATTGAACCCAAGCACCGTTGTGGGGAAATTAACCTCTTTAGGAAAGTGTGTACACGCCTAAGATATTGTATCAAGGATTGAGACTCAAGTGGTCATCAACATTCTCATGTTCATGTTCTTGGTGAAGGCTTGGAGTTGAGGCAAGTATAGAATTTTTCACATTAGTGTTTTCTTTTGTAATTTCTGAATTACATTGTATATTTGGTGCTTGGTTTGTAATACTTTGATTAGTATTTGGATTGTTGTATAATTTGATATTAATCATACACAATTTAGGTTTTGTTCCCACAATCTTAAGTAGTTCTTTGTTATTTGAATTACTGTAAAACCTAACAATATAAGACATCATCAGCTCTTGCTTGTACAATTATGTAATATTCATCTTATCACTAGAAAATATAGTAAGCGTCATGGTTGACATGTGTCTCACCACTCATATATATATATATATATATATATATATATATATATATATATATATATATATATATTCACATTTAACATGAAATATATAGAATAAAAAACAAATATGTTTTGAATTGACAATTATAAGTGTCCACCCGCTTAATTATCCTATATCCGCCCCTTAATGTTAAAAATTTCCTCTATGCTACAAAGCACAAACCCACAACTGCTAATTATTTTTTTTTAAAACTTTTTTTTGAAAGGAAGCATATCCATGTTGGAATTTCATTAGCATAAAAATCTTTTTTTTTTATAGAGTATAAAAATTAGGCCCTGTTCACTTTACCTTACAAAAATAATATTCAGTAAAAATATTTTCAATTCAACAAATATAATTTTAGTTCAATAAAAATAATTTAAGCTCAGTAAAATTAATTTAGTCCAGTAAAATAAGTTTAGTAAAAATAAAGAAATTCAGTTCAGTAAAAATAATTTCAATTCAGCAAAAATAAAGTGAAGTGAACAGTGCCTTATTACTTTGTACTTTTTACTTCACTAAAACTTGAAAGCATAATCATGTTGGAATTTTTGTAAGCATTAAAATACTCATGCCTTGTTCACTTCACCTTAAAGAAATAATATTCAGTAAAATCAATTTCAGTTCAGTAAAAATAATTTCAGTTCTTAAAATTAAGTTTAGTTTAGCAAAAATAATTTCAGTCCAGTAAAAATAATTTCGGTTCTGTAAAAATCAGTAACTTTAAAGAAGAAATATAACAAAGAATCAGCAAAAATAATTTCACTTCAACAAAAATAATATCGGTTCAGTAAAAATAATTTAAGTTCAGCAATAATAATTTCAGTTCAACAAATAATAAGGTGAAGTGAACGAGGCCTTACTCTAATACGGAGTAAATCTTCAATAAAAATACGGAGTAATTCAGTAGTTTTGGAATCTTCGATAAGGAGTATTTTTTTTTCTTGTACAAAGGATATAATCTATATTCTTGTTCTACTCGATCTTGATTGAATTAAGTCCTCAATGATTAGTTTTACTCCTCAAGGAATAATTACACACTTTTTATTCTTTCTACCAAATTCAATATATATATATATATATATATATATATATATATATATATATATATATATATATATATATATATATATATATATATATATATATATATATATATATATATATATCAACCATGTGTTCAAACTGATATTGGAACTACAGTACAATTTTTGTCCAACTAAATCCAAAATTAGGTCAGGACAAGTCTTTTATAAAAGTATGTGTAGTTTTGATTCAATTGGTGTTCTTGTAAGGAAAATGAACCTACTTAAAAATGCATGAATTCTAATTTATAGTTAGTTACATATATAGAGTTGATAAGAAAATTATAAAATATATATAAATTTCTCAATAGTACCTACAAATTACTCCATATTAAAATTAAGTTGACGCATGCATGCAGTAACTAATTCCATATTATTCCTCCCAGTTATTAAAAGACAATTTTTTATTAAATTTTTTATTAAGAACACTAAATAAGTATACATTGCATAGTCTCTATTTTTATTAAAAATTTATACCTAACAATCCAAACCAAAGTTGAATACGAAACATCTACGAAAAAATACTAACCAAAATGAAAACATTACACTTAAAATGGTTGAAACCCTTACACCATATCCATCAATTGTACATTGTTTGCCTGAATGTCAAGTCTCGGTCAATTCTTGTAACATCGCCACAATCACTAATTCCACAGTATCAGACACCGTTTGCACATCTTCTTGACAAAGGCCGAGATATCAATATATTAAGCCATTCATGTGGACACTGCCGGTGAATTCAACCATATATTATGAGTATAATTTTGTTTTGTAGATCATTACTTTACTGTATTATAAGTATAATTTTGTTTTGTAAATCATTACTTTACTGTATATATATATTTTTTTTATGTTCATATGATTAATATGGTAACTCTTACATATTTATATAATATATATAATTAATTTACACTTGTGTGATCTATCATTATTATTGTACAAATAAAATTAGCTAAAACAAATAATATTAAATTTTCTTATGCATTAACAAATTATGTGTAGCTACGTAAATATTATATTGCACATAGTTAATTCATATAATTATGTGTATTGATATATTACTTAAAATTTGCATATTATAATTCTCATATTAAATGATTCAATGCTAAATAAATCATTACATTTTATTTGAAAAATAGTTTTAAAAATAATTTTTAGTTAAAAACAAAAGGGGTTAATTGACCACATTGCTTTGAATTTTACATAAATGGATTTGGAGCGAAAGAGCTGGAGCGGGTATATGATTCAGAAAATATCCGAATCAAATACTGTAACCTACTCTTCGTTGATAAATGCGTTTTTATTTTAAGAGAAAAAAGAGTGGGTTATTGTCAGAGAATGTGGAAATGAATTTTCATACTCTATGTATGTTCTAAAAGATATATATGGGTATTATTGGGAATTTTCTACATTGGAGGAGTTGAAATTTTGTTTAAATTTAAGAAAAATTAGAGCATACCCGTGCTTTGCATAGGATATATTACGCGAAAGTAACAACACAAAGTGAAAATTTTATTGGTAGTTATTGGTATCCCTAAAAAAAAAAAAAAAAAAGTAGAATGGGTAGTTGTTAGTGTTAAAAAATAAATAAATAAAAAAGATAGTTAAAAAAAAAAAAAAGTGTGATCAATATTATATGATCTAATTAAGAAATTATCTTTTTGTGGAATTTTTTTGTATAAAAATTAAAAACCATGCATTGCATGGACTTTCATTTAAGTATTAAGGGTCTGTTCTGTTCAGCTTAATTTCAGTTCAGTTCAGTTTAGTTCAATTCAATTTAATTCCTAATTTCCTTCTCTCATAAACAATTCATTTTAGTTCAGTTCAGTTGTTTTTAGTAAATCGGAACATGCCTTAAATAAAATGAATGGTATATGTGTTATTAGGAAAAATATTCAAAACAGTAGAAGTGGAAGTTATTTCGAGGTTTATTTTTGTTTTTAAGAGAAAAAAAAAAAAAAAAAAAGAGAGGACTGCATGAAAATTGAGGATTGAGGTTTTGGAGAGAACTCATTAACTGACTTTTAAATTATATAAAAGACTAGAGTGTACTCATGCAAAATGCACGGGATATATATTTTACAGAATAATATTAAAAATAAATCTAATAACAAAAATTGTTTTTCATATACGGGAAGTTGATTTTGATGTGGTAACTAACTGTTATAACACCGTGTGTCCAGCTATTATGGGAGTTACTTTATCAGTTTTATAGGAGTTATTCATCCAGTGTTATAGAGGTAACCTCGTTAGTGTTTTAAGGGTTACTCCATCAATGTCATAGGAGCGACTTTGCTTTTGTAAGCAGCCACACTGGTGCCTTGTCACATGAAAAACGTGTTGTGTTTTTTTTTTTTTGATGATTATTGAATTATTAATAAGGTAGTTACTGAATGATTATTTGAAATATTACCAATGTTTTAAAGGTTACTTTGTTCTTTTGCAAGTAGTCACACGTTGTGGCTAGTCGCATAAAAAACATGATATATACATTTTATGTTTCACAAAGTTTCATATGTGGCTAGCCACATCGTGTGATCGGGTTATTTGTTTAGGGGTAACTCAGTCGGTCAGGGGTTACTTGATCTGTCAAAGGTTACTCGATTGGGGTTTTTTTGTTAGGGTTTACTCGGTCGGCCTGGTGTTATTCGATCAGATGTTACTCCGACAGGGGTTATCTGGTTAGTGTTTTTTGTGTGTCAATCGGCCACGTGTAGGAAACACGCTATTTTTGTTTTGATACTTATTAGATTAATAAAAAGGTGGATATTAAGTGATTTTTAAAAATGTAAAAGAAAAACAATTGTGATTGAAAATAGTGAACCTTATGGTGATTATATTATTTTAAAAAAAATGAAGCACACGTAATTTTAAATATTGATTTTCAAGTGTTGTGCGAAAAAGTTAGGAAAAAAATGTTTAATAATAATATAGATTCCTTGTATTATGGGGTTTCTAAAAAGAATTTTATTGGATGATATAATAAAATAGATATATTTTTTTTTTGTAATATTAATTAAAATGGATAGTAGATGTGTTATTAGGAAAAAAAATAGTGAAAGTGAAAGTTATTGGAGGATTTTTTTTATTTTTTTATTTTTAAAGATGGAAGGTATTAGGAGGATAGTGCAAAAAAAATAAAATAAAAATAAAAATAAATAAAAAAAGGAGAGAGTGCATGAGAATTGAGGATATTAACTTAGGTCCTGTTCACTTCACCTTAAAAAAATAATATTAAGTAAAAATAATTTCAGTTCAGTAAAAATCAGTTTTAATCAGTAAAAATAAGTTCAGTAAAAATAATTTCAGTTCAGCAAAAATAATTTCAGTTCAGTAAAAATAATTTAAGCTCAGCAATAATAATTTCAGCAAAATTAATTTAAGTTCATGTACTTTGATGCTTTTTTTTTACTAGGCTTTTTTATGTAAATTATTTTTTCCATATATTGCAAAATATTGTCGTACAAGGTTTTTTAATACTTCACATATATTTTTTTTATGCATCATTTTGTCTATACTTTTATCACATATTGTATAGTTATAAAATATAATATCTTTTTTTTTTGTCAAGTATTAAATATTATGTCTTATTGATAATATTGTAGTCGGTGATATTTGGTAAATACAAGTACTATATTTTATAAAAGGGTAACAAAATTCATCGTAATAGCATACCTAATCAATTACAATAAATTCAATAAGATATTGAAATATGATATTCATATATGATTATATATGCATGATCTATACAATACTACCAATATGTCGTTATTTTTTTTTTGCTTAAATATCACATGCCTTGATATGATCAATCAAACTACCAATATTTGCTATAATTATTTGTAAATTACATGCAGTTAACCAACATATACGTAGTAAAAAATTGACTGACAATTCAAACAAAAAATTTAATTAACAATATTTTTTTCATGCATGTCATAAATTGTGCTAAAGTCATTTGGTTTGAGATCGTTAACTCCAACTTGCTGCTTTAGAAACTATTTTAACGATCAACTATATATTTTAATAGTCTCATATATATATATATATATATATATATATATATATATATATATATATATATGGTGTCAGTGTGTTTGACTTTTATTTAAAAAATTGTAGAATGTTTTATTTTATGTTCAACAAATGTAATTAATTATTTGCATAAAAAAAACAAATGTAATTAACTATTAAACAGAAATATAAATTTTTGTTTAAAAAGGATTGTTTAAGATATTTATTTTATTTTGAAAGTAAATTCCTAAATTGAGTACATATATATGGTTAGCACGCATATTGTGTGTAAGATTTCACAGTATTGTACAATTTTTTTTTTGGAAAAATAAAGATCATAAATTATATGTCAAAGTATCTTCATAGTACTCTATAGTGCCTATAAAAATCTCTTTTTCATAGCTCTAGTTCATCCAAGTCGAGCTTGTAGCTTTCAAATCTTCATGGGTTCGAGAACCAAATTCACCAATGACACTACTAAATTTTTTTTGGAGATTCTTCTCCAACACAAATTAGATGGAAACTCAAAGTTAGATTGGGAAAAAATTGTGCGTAATTTGAATGCGCAAACTGGACAAATTTTTTCTGAGAAATCTCTGCAAAATCATTTTGCAGATTTGAAAGGAAAATATATAGCTTGGTATGAATTGAAGACGGGTACTGGTTGGACGGGTCTTGCTTTTGATGCAGTTACTGGCTGCCCTCTCATCAAACAAGATGATAGGTGGGCTGCATTTGTTAAGGTATTAAACTTTGTTTTCTGTCATCTATTATTCAAATTATGTTAATGATGTATGGTAGTAATTTTAGTTACCGTAATTATTTTGTTATATAGAAACATAAAGGAAGACCTATACAATTCTTGAAGAGGCCATTAGCTAATGAAGATCTGCTGCATGCTTATTTTAAGGGCACTTCTGCAACCAATAAATTTGCTATCTCCCCATCAATGGCAAAAAATGCATCACTATTTTCCGATTATGAAGATCAAGAACCCACAGGAGACAATGATGATGAGCAAGATGATCCTTTAAATTTAACCCCCGAGGATAACAATGTAGATCATGAGAATGATTCTTCTAGAATATCACCTCCTCTAGGAAAGCGTAAGAGTTTGGGGGAAACTAGTAAAATTAATAAAAAGAGGATGAGTGACATTGATAAGTGTATAGAGCTTGTGAAGTCAACTATTCAGGCTGAGTCATCAAAGGTACAAAGTAATCCAGTACAAGAAAAGTTCAATCTTCTTGCTACAACTCTTAAAGAGATTCCTCAAATGAAAGGTTACAGTGATTCTTTTTATATCCATGTTTTGGAGTACTTAACTAAATATCACAATGGGGAATTTTTCATGGCACTTACTACTAATCATCAGAAATTGCTTTGGTTGAAGTCAAGGGGTATAGCTTTTCCTGGAGA
The DNA here is from genome assembly GCF_001683475.1 of Chenopodium quinoa. Classification (NCBI taxonomy): domain Eukaryota; kingdom Viridiplantae; phylum Streptophyta; class Magnoliopsida; order Caryophyllales; family Amaranthaceae; genus Chenopodium; species Chenopodium quinoa. The sequence goes on along the minus strand of NW_018743212.1, from coordinate 1,407,614 downwards.
CTATTATACTCCCTAATTAGATGATGAAATAAATGACTTGGACTTGTCATAAGTGATAAAAACTAATGTGGTGGAGATTATTATGATGAAATAAATGAGTGTTTATTTTAATAAAAACTTTGGTCCTTCGTTATAATATGAATAAAATAATTTCATTTTATTTCTTTTGTCGTTGTATTATTATTATTATTATTATTATTATTATTATTATTATTATTATTATTATTATTATTATTATTATTATTATTATTATTATTATTATTATTATTATTATTATTATTATTATTATTTTACTATTATAGATTTTGTATGGTGTAAATCATGCATGCTCCGGTTTATGTACAAGCTCCTTTGATTATAAAAGGAATAGGTAACAACAGAATGAAATTACACGTTTTTGAAGATTCACGGTTTATTACAGATCGAATTCCTCATTAAAGTAGTATCAGCATTCGGCTAGTTTGTACAGAGTCATCAATTGATGAGATGATACTGACTTTGTAATTAAATTTTCATAAAACATCCCTTTGTGATGAATTGATGAGATAATGCATGCGCCTAAAGGCTGTAATAACTTATAAGTGGTCATGATTATCAATGATTAGAGCTAAATAGTATGCTGGTGGGGATGCATTTCCTTGTACGTTGACATATGAAAATCCATGCAAAATTGCACACAAATGTCATTATACCTGAGATGAACTTATACAAAACAAGCCTTAAGGGTTTAATTTTACAATAAAAATAACAATCATTGTATTGCATGTACTTATATATATATATATATATATATATATATAGAGGAAGGCTCATATAGGAACCCTCCTCTATATAAGAACCCATTATATATAAGAACTAATCTGGACCGTGAGATTTGAATAGATCTGACCGTCCAAAATGAATAGATTAGTAATGACACTTTGGTAATTTCAGCTGCACCCTTACCCCTCTAGATCTTTCTCCTTCTTCACTCATAATATGTTACAGGTCTTTCTTTCTCTTCACTCTTCTCATAATTCTTGCTGCAAATCCTCTCAATCAACGCAAGTTCATGAAATTCTTCAAGAAATTAAGGTTTGTCATTCAACTTTTATAATTTCTATTCTTACTTTTATTGAATTTATGTGTTCGTTTTTAATATTTTCGATTTAGTTTCCTTGTATTTTGTTCGATTTTTTTTTGGTTTTTTTCCCGTCAATTTCGAACAGATCTTAGCAGAATTTCGCAATTTTTGATTTTTTTTTTCTTCAAATTCAAACAATTGATTATAGATCCGTCAATTTCGAATTGATCTTTCCAGAGTTTTTGATTTTTGATATTGTGTTTGATTATATGCTAATTTTTTTTGCTTCATTTATAATTTTTTTTGCAATTTTTTTGAATCAATTTTTGATGATTTACTGTTTTTTTTGTACAAAATGTGATGTGTCTGTTATTTTTTGCAACTAATTATGTAATTTCTAAATGAATGAAATGACTTCTGTGATTAGTTATACGGTCTTGTTCCAAACTATTTTTCCAAACTATTTTTCAGCATGTTCTAAATTAGTTATACGGTCTTGTTGTGTTCTTAATTGTTAGTGATAGCATTTTCATGATCTATTGGGTGGTCGGTTGGCGCTACACAAGATGTTCCCAATAAGAGGGTCCTTGCTTTATAGGTGATGGAAGTTTCCATTTATTCTTATAAATGAAGTCTTTTCCTTTTGTGTTATCCTAGCTAATTTTGGTGGTGAAGCAGAATATATATTTTTGGAATAATTGATCATGTTCTGAATAATTTGTGCATATGTTCTTATGTTCTAAAGTCTAAACTATAAAGTAAATATCCTAAACTTTATATTGTACATGTTATGTTGCACTTGGTGTTGGCTATATTAGTTGCCTATATTCTTTCAAGTGACTTGTATCAAGAATGAAAAAAGTGTGAAGTACTAAGTGCTGGAACCACTTTCAAGTAAATTTTTTCTTCTGGTGTTGTGTTATATTGTGTCTGCTACTGTTTTAAGCCGAATGTCCCCTACCAGGCTGCCACAACTCATCACATGTCTCTATTTTATACTTGTATTTATGAAAATGAGAATGGCTGATATATGATCAATTTGCATGCTGCAGCCTGTCATTCAAGATAACTTGATTTCGTCATTGAACTTGGGTTATCTGATGTATACATACAGAGTCGTCAATCGTGTCTTGCTTATGATATTTATATGTCGTTTTTAAAGTGTGGAAATTATTGATTACTATGTAAATATAAGTTCTACGATATGAAGTGATTTCATAGGAATTGATGAAAGAATGTGCGAATTAAAAATAGTACTCTAATAATGTGGATTACAAAATTTGTAGTGTTAGAAAGTGGTAAGTGATGAATGCTCATTACTTGAGACTTTGATTACTTGCACACTTTGGCATACTATATCATCACTATGCATATCATGTAAGTACTACATGTATACTCTTCTTAAACAACCTCACATGATATGCATATCGATTATGAGTATACTTTCTGATTTAAGCACTACCCTTTATTGTTAGTCATATTTTTGTCAAAACTTGCTTGGTTAGCATTAGTCTTAACATGGGATAGTCTTTGTCTTCCCAAAAAGTGTACTAAAGGACTGCTATGAGCTAACCTAATGTCTATCTTTTTAGTAATTTTTTTAGTTTAAATGCTTTATATACATTAGCCTACTAGCTCAACGGGTAGAGCATTGTGCAAATGCACTAAAGATGTGGGTTCGAATCCCACGTAGGTTCATTTTCATAGTGTGGAGACAAGAGTTTGTATGTGAGTTAAGTTGTAACAAAGTTTCTATAGTCGTTAATCATATCAACCAATTTATTCTTGTACAAAATATAACTTAGAGCTAATTTAATTTTCCTTTTAAAGTTATTTTTAGAATTAACCTATGTAGGAATCGAACCTACATCTTCTATGCATTTGCATAGTGCTCTGCCAATTGAGCTAAAAGGTTTTAGCATATGTTCTAAAATTAACTGAATTTGTTCTAAAATTTATTGCAAATGTTCTAAAATTAGAACATAGGAATTGTTTAACAGAATATTGCTATGGAACGAGTTGACGCACACCAGCAACCACCTATTCAGGTGTACGAGAGGAGGCACAAACAAAAGAGCAAGGGACAAGATCAACAGCAGCAGTAAAGTGTAATGAGGAAAAGACAACGAATTTTAATGATCCACTCACTGGCAGTACAGGACAAAATATTAATGTTAGAGTACTTTGTGAGAGAAAGCTTGATATATATAAGTCTACTTCTGTTTTAATTTTTTTTTTCCAATGTTCTAAATTTAGTCTACTTATGTTCTAATTTTTTTTTTCCTATGCTCTAAATTTAGTCTACTTATGTTCTAAAGTTTTTTATTCCTATGTTCTAAATTTTTTCTACCTATGTTCTAAAGTTTTTTTTCCTATGTTCTAAATTCTTTTGCCTATGTTCTAAATTTAGTTTACTTATGTTGTAAAGTTTTTTTTTTTCCTATGTTATAAATTTTTACTACCTATGTTCTAAAGTTTTATTTTTATTTTTTTATTTTATGTATTAAATATTCTTTTATCTACATTCTAATTTTTTTTCCCTATGTTCTAAATTTAGTTTACTTATGTTCTAAAGTTTTAATTTTTTTTTCCTATATTCTAAATTTTTTCAATCTATGTTCTAATTTTTTCCTATGTTCTAAATGTTTTCTACCTATGTTCTAAAGTTTTTTTTCCTATGTTCAAAATATTCTTTTACCTATGTTCTAAATTTAGTTTACTTATGTTGTAAAGTTTTTTTTTCCTATGTTCTAAATTTTTACTACCTATGTTCTAAAGTTGTTTTTATTTTTATTTTTTATGTTCTAAATATTCTTTTACCTATGTTCTTATTTTTTTTCCTATGTTCTAAATTAGTCTACTTATGTTCTAAAGTTTTTTTTTTCCTATGTTCTAAATTTTTTCAACCTATGTTCAAAATTTTTTATACCTATGTTCTAAATTTTTTTCTATGTTCTAAATTCTTTTGCCTATATTCTAAATTCAGTCTACTTATGTTCTAAAGTTTTTTTTTTCCTATGTTCTAAATTTTTACTATCTATGTTCTAAAGTTTTTTTTTTTTATTTTTTTTTTATGTTCTAAATATTATTTTACCTATGTTCTAAATTTAATCTACTTATGTTCTAATTTTTTCCTATGTTCTAAATTTTTTCTACCTATGTTCTAAAGTTTTTTTTTCCTATGTTCTAAATATTCTTTTACCTATGTGCTAAATTTTTTTTTCCTATGTTCTAAATTTAGTCTACTTATGTTCTAAAGTTTCTTTTTTCCTATGTTTAAAATTTTTTACATCGTTCCACGATCATTGCCAGGCTCATGGAAGTAAGCCATATCATGTGTTACATTATTTCCACGTTTTTTTCACAAAAGACCAATCTAAGCATCAAAATCAGAATTCTAAACATAAAATTTTAATATTTCATCCGATTTTTAATTACTTAATCTATTTTAATACTCTAATACGGCCGAAAATGAAAAGTGGAGGAACGAGGGAGTATCATCTAAAACCAAATGCAAGGAACTCAACACCTCTGAGTCTCTGACTTGTTGCGGAGTGCCTCGATAACACTTAGACAATCGCTCTCCACCACCAAACGCCTCATGTCAGTCTCCTTCCCCATATGCAGCCCCTAGAAAACAGCCTTTGCTTCCCCCACCCTCGATTCCCACTTTTCTAAGCTTTGGAACGCAGCACACCAAAGGAACTCCCCTGAACTTCCTCTGCATACCGCACCCAGCCCATAACATCTTTACAACATACAACATCTAAATTTAGAACATACGACACTTAAATTTAGAACATGATCATGAACATAATCGAACATGTAATTTAGAACATTGATACGAAGTATAATAATGCTAATCAATTAAACTAAGTGACGACAGGAAATACATTGTACTTGTATTTCAATCCTCTGCATAAAATATACAATCATCAAATTTTGTAAGATAACACACCTGAACTTGTAGCTGAAGCTGTTTTAAATATTCAATAGCTTCATCCAACATTGAAGCCTTATCCGTCTGCCATAAAAAAAATATTGTAGTAAAAAACATTGATAAAATGGAAAAATAATTAATAATTATAAGTAGATTTAGTAGCACCTTATTGGAGTTGGGAATCAATTTTTGCAGTGCTTTCATTTTCTCGTTGATCCTCTGCCGCCTTCTCTGTCCACAATGAAAATATCAAAAAAATCTAACGAAATTGCAAAAAAATCTACTGAAATTGAAGAACAAAATAACATATCCAAAACAATGTATAGACGAAAACAATGTTTTCGAACATATAATGCACATAAGCAATAAATATCTAACGAAATCGAAGGAATATGTACCTGAATTTGAAAATTGCGAAATCTAGGGCTTTATCGCCAAAATTTGTACTTTTATTGAACAATTTGACTTGTTTTATGATCCTTGATGTTGAATTTATGCAAAAAAAAATGAAGGAAAAATGTTGAAAATCCTTCAAATTGCAGCTTCTATGGAGATTTTTAGGAGTTTGAGGAGAGAGAAAGTCATGAACTACTACGATAATCGAAGAGAGAGAAAGTTAGGTTGTGTGTTTTTTGAGGAAAGATGGTTTTTATTTTGTTTTAATCCTGACCGCTCATCCCAATCTAATCCTACGGTTGAGATTGGTTCTTATATAACTAGGGTTCTTATATAAGAAGGGGTTCTTACCGGATCCCTCCCCTATATATATATATATATATATATATATATATATATATATATATATATATATATATATATATATATATATATATATATATATATATATACTACTTGGGTGGGACGAATTGGACAATCATAAAAATATACAATACTTTTTGTAACCATCTATATATTGAAGGTTATACGTTAATATTTTTTATATATTTTTTTTTTATATTTTTTGTTTAAATTTGAGATCTCACTTCTTGTTGTTGCTTTTATATTGTAGAATGGACAATGAGTAACTTCAGAAATGCATACTGTTTTTGGTACTATATGAATTGTTGAGACTCCTTACCCCAATTCATCGCTTACCTTTAAGGATCGGGGGTGAAAGTGGATCAGCATATATAACAAGGTTGTTAACAGTTCATCCTGGTTTGTTTAAAGAGCAACTAAGATTGGATAGGGATATGTTTGTGCGACTAGTCCAATTGATGATAGAAATTTTTTTATTATCGGACGGAAGGTTTGTAAAAGTGACCGAACAAGTAGGAATTGGTCTATTTATATTGGCAAGAGGGGCATCTCAACGCCAAGCTGCTGACACATTTAAGCAGTCAATATCCACAATTAGCAAATATTTCAGAAGGGTGTTGCAAGCATTGACAAGATTGTCATGTGATTTAATTCGTCCTTATCAAGATTTGGCCGATACACCACCAGAAGTACAAGAAAACTCATTATATTGGCCTTTTTTTTAAGGTTAATATGTTATTTAATTTTCATATAAATGCATTTATAAAAGCATAATTTAATAATAAAAAAATTAATTTTTTCATGTGTTAGGATTATGTTGGTGCTTTAGATGGAACTCATATTAGTGCAGTTGTGTCCGATGGTGATGGTCAACCGTTTCGAGGACGTAAAGGAACTAAAACTTGGAATGTACTAGCCTCATGCTCTTTTAATAGGTTATTCACATTTGTCAATGTTGGATATCAAGGAAGTGCTCATGATATAACGGTGTGGAGAAATTGCTTAACTGATCCTAAATTCGAATTTCCACACCCTCCTCTAGGTAGGTAATTCTTTAATATTATTTTCTTTTAGAAGGATAATTTATTCTAATATAAATTTTATTTTCTTATCTGGAAAATATTATTTAGTGGATTCTGGTTATCCTAACACACTCGGTTATTTGAGTTCAATTAAAGACAAGCAGACAAGGTATCATATGCCGGAATTTCACAATGGTCCTCCACCTCGAGGAATGCTAGAACATTACAATTATCGTCATTCTTCATTGCGTACTACAATTGAAAGGTGTTTTGGCAACGTTAAGGGGCAATGGAAAATTTTGAAAAACATGCCACAAATGTCTCAAACATATCAATTATCAATCATCTTATCAACGTTTACTCTTCATAATTTTATCCGATTGTACACTTTAGGGATACCAATTTCAGAAAGATGTGCAAATGTTGAGCCAAGAGCGGAATACTCCATATTTGATGAAGGTAGGAAAGCTCATATGGATATAGTACAAAATCAGATAGCAGAACATATTTGGCAATCAGTTAGGGACATCGAGGAAGAAGATCATCATATGGACGTTGAATAATAAACTTAAATAGTCATATGCAATAAGAAGCAATCCTTGTAATAATTTATGATTATAATAAAGTTATGATTTTATTCTTATTATTATTAGTTTTATTGTTTTGGTATGTTTGGTTGTAAAGTTAGGCAATGAAATTAAAGGCAGTATCCCTAAACCTAATATCATATACAAGTATATCAAATACATATTCCCATAATATATAGGCCAACCATTTTTATATACGATATTATGTAAATTTAAATGGTTGGCATAATATATTATCGTTATATATACCAACTATATAAATTACAAAAATAGATTATTTTACCTAATATCTCTCTCTCTCTCTCTCTCTCTCTCTCTCTCTCTCTCTCTCTCTCTCTCTCTCTATATATATATATATATATATATATATATATATATATATATATATATATATATATATATATATATTAAATCAGTAAAAATAAGTTCATTTCAGTAAAAATAATTTCAGTTTAGTAAAAATAACTTCAATTCAGTAAAATAAGTTCAGTTTAGTAAAAATAATTTCAGTTCAGTAAAAATAAGTTCAGTTCAGTAAAAATAATTTCAGTAAAAATAAGTTCAGTAAAATTCAGTTTTAATCAGTAAAAATAATTTTAGTTCAGCAAAATTAAGGTGAAGTGAACGGGGCCTTACTCTACAATTATATTACAGATTTCTTCACCAAAAAAAAAAAAAAAAAAAAAGATTCTAAGGAAACTTTACATACTCCATACTTTTGATATTTTTCACTGTACCTAATTCTAAGGAAACTTCACATACTTTGATATTTTTTTACTGTACCTAATTCTAAGGAAACTTTGCATACTTTTGATATTTTTTGGTTGTGGATTTTTTTTTGTTGAAATAAAAGATTAACAAACTTAATTATTTGGGCACTTAGTCACGACGCGAACTATAATTATCATGATAAGATGTATAAATAGATAGATAGATACGATTTTTTCCCCCTTGGTACACCTATAATTGACAGGAATAACTCTTGTAAAAAGTATAATAATATCGATAATTCTCATGCAATTTAATGCAGGAATATTAATACAAGCAATATGAACTAAATATATATATAACAATTCTCTTAAGTTTTTACATCAAACTTTTTTTAAAATTACCCTCTCTTTTGAACGTTTTTTTCTTCATTTTGGGTTGTGAAAAGTATATTACAATGGATGAACTAGTACATCATGCAATTAATGTTGATGTGTTTTCAACCCCAAACCAAGCCCTTAGAGTGTATCCTCTTACCAACCTTATTTGCAACAATCACCCAATTAGACACCTTCTTAATCTCATTTTTCTTCTCTTCTATGGTGTCTAAACTTGGCTTCCAACTTTTACCCGATACTTGCCTACTAAGATAATCCGGTTTTTCAATCAAATCCAAACCCTCATCATCAAACTCGCCACCCTCTTCCATTTTCCTATCATCGGAACCCAGTACCTCTCTCTTAGATACCGCAGACTTATCATAGTTATCTTCAATATTACTCATGGCAGGACAAATCTTGGCGAAAAGAGGGATGAATTTCGATGAAGAATTAAATGTTTTTGACCTAAGAAGAATATGATGAGCCTCTTGGGGAGACAAATGAGCTAGTTTACCTTTCCTTAGAGGAACCATAAGGTAAATTTTATCAACCTCTAGGGTTTTATCAGCTGGCAAAGGAGTAGGCTTTTTTTGTGTTGTTGTTGATTTTAGATCAACCACCATTTGTTGTGGATACTCTAACATTAACTCAGCCACAGTTAAGGGCTTGTCAAATTCTTGGATTGAACCATCTAGAAGGATCACTTTTCCGGTCACCGGTGAACCATTAGACACTTGATTGCCCATTTTGGTGATGATCAATATACACACTAGTAAAATATCTAAAGGAGTTTTGTTACAACTTTCTTTTGGGTTGTAATGAAAGCTTAGAGTACAAATTTTTTTGAGAGTAGATGAATCATATATCGGAAAAATTGTAATGTATGTATAGTTTAATTTGTAACGTTAGATTTATATTTAAGTAGAAATTGTAGGAAGGTGTTTGTTAAACCGCTCCATCTTTCAATAGATAGAAAAGGTGGACTTGGTAACAACTAAACAAATATTAACGCTTTCGTATGACATGTTCATGGGGTTGTTGAACTGAGTCCAAGTCCAAATTTAATCTTTTTTTGGAATTGAATAATTGATGATGACATTTTCTGTTTAAGAGGACTTGTTAGATGGAATTTACTTCTTGTTCGTAAGATTTTCTTTCACTTTCTTTATTAAAACTTAAAGATAGGTTTACTTCCTAGATTAGGTGTTAGAGGAAGTTTAATCAATAATTACCAAGCTGAACAACTCGTATTCGACAATTTGTAAATGATCAATATATTATGGAGTATGTTTTAAATTCTTGTAATTAAGAATATGTATGTCACGTCTTTTTCATAGTCACCTTATATTCATCGTAAGGCTATATTGAGTATGTGATAATGTTAAAAGTATACTTCTATATAGTTCTTGTAACTATTATATACTTCTTGTGCTATATGTTAAAGCGTAGATTGCCAAATTGTAATAAATGCAGTGTTACTTGGAGCACCTAAAGTGAGAAATATGCATTGAAATGTTGAACTCTAACCAAGTGAGTAACTAGTTTGTGGGGGAGGGTTGTTAAAAAAAAAAAAAAAACACATATGGTATGATGCATATATAACGATACATTAATATTAACTATATATTTTTTTTTAAGGCAAAAAGATTAGCGGATAAATTAATTAGTTTACATAGTTCCATCAATACATAGGAAAGATCTTCAACTCTTCAAGGAATAGTGATTCTCTAAAACTTGTTCAACCCCAAACGAAACAAATCAAGGTCAAATGTGTAAGTTGGCCACTTGGTTAATGTTTAACACTTGTTTAGTCCGATTGGAATAGGCCCATTATCTGACTTCATTATCCAAGGGCCCAGTTTGAGGAACATTTATGGGCCCTATTATTATTAGCCTAAATTATTTGATTGGTTCTAGAATTTATTTTTTATTAATTTTTTTTTTTTTTTTTTTTTGACAAAAGGTTCTAGATTTTGCTAAGGGATAGATTTTAGACACCAGTAGTAAATTAAATGCAAGCTTTGAATATTAATGATGAAATTAAAATTAATCTGGCTGAATAAGGAAAGGAATTTATTGATTATTTATTTTCTATTTTAAAGTTAAAAAGTTACACGATTTCTGGGAAAGGAATTTTCTTATTATTTATTTTCTATTTTAAATTTAAAAAGTTACATGAGTATTATTCTAATTAATCAAGTAAACAAGCTGGAAAAATTGGACATGTATGAAATTATTGATTCAATTTCATGTAAATTCTTCACAATTGCCAATCATTGCAGCACATTAGTACAAATAAGACCAATTTTTTGTAATCTATTATGGCTCGTGTTTAAACAAGTCCATATCGAGAATCATTAATTAATTAAATTGCGAAAATAACATCAATAACATACGATTGGAAGTTCATAATTTCATTATCCGAACTACAAACTACATAACAAAGAATGAAATACCTTAGTTAAAGCCATAATTACGTTACAATTTTACGTACTCAACATCCATTAGACTAATTCTTGATCATACTAATTAATATTAATTAATTAATATTAGGGTTTCTACTTTCTAGCACTCTTCCAAGATAGGCTCAAGAGCAGGCTTCCAAGTATTGCATCCCCTTCTTTGCTCGATTACGACGGTGCTCTGACTAGCCACACCGGAACAACCCGAACGAGGGAAAACCTTGGAACGGCCACGTGTCCTTCCACCACCCAACATATCATTACAATAAGAACGTATCACAATCTCATTAATAACATTCAGCTGCGCTTTAGACAATATAGAGTTCACTTTATCAACCGGCACTAGTAGGTAAACTTTCCGAGCAAGTAACACGTCATCATCTCTCAATGACCGAAGCTGGCGAGTTTGCCGGAGTTCTTCAATTGAAGTGACGGCGAAACCAGGGTGCTTGAGCATTATTTCAGCAGCCGTTGAAGGAAGGACTAAAATTATTTTTCCATGCGAATCAATTAATTTTGCCATGCTTTCTTTTTTTATTTCAAAACATGAGCTCAAATTTCCCATTTTTTCTTCTTTTATTTTTTAGTATTTTGCGAAGATTTGATGCGAGGAAAAAGGTCTTTGTGTGTGTTTTTTTTCATCAAAGAATAATGAAATATATATAGAACTAATATATGATAAGGTTAATCGAAACATTATGATGTTATTATATTAGGAAAGTAACTTTAAGGAAACCAAATAACAGTAGGAAATTAATAAACCATACATAAATATAAAGATAAGAAAATAGGAAACAAAAAGGAAACTACCAAAAAACGTACTACAAGTTCAAATACTTTCCTAACATGAAAACAAAATAATTAACTTATTCCCTAAGAAAAAAGGGAGACTATAATTATATAAATTATGCTTCGAAAATCGGTGGTAATTCCTCCTTGTCCATTTATTCCTACGGAATATGACATTGGTTACTATCCTGGTTTCGCTCCGTCTAGTGATGATTATAAGGTGCTTGATTTCGTGTATGGATTCCGTATCTTCCCCAAGGCAGTTTATTCACTAAGTGATCATCTTTGGAGGAGGTTAAGGTTTGATTATATTTACAGTACAGTACCAGTAGTACATCGTAAAAATGTGCATGTCTTATATTCTAAGAAAAAAGGGAGACTATTGTTCGATTTTGATTCCGATTTGCCTTATGTTGTCAAACAAACAAGTTTCGTTAAATTTTGTTTCCTCCATATGGGTTTTCGTCAAGGATGAGGGATGGCGGTTATGTTATACAGGAGATTCTAACTTACAAGCTCTTAAATTATTTATTATCACGGAGATTTCCAATGTTGAGAAGAACACTATATTCTTTTACAATAATTTCGGTAGATTGTATTCTTATAATTTTGTAAGTCATTGTTACGGTATAAGGATAATCATGCAATGCTCATCAATATCACATGATTATAGGAGAAGACTTGTTTGTTATTGATTGATAATCATCACCGCGTGCCAGCTCGATAGACTCACTCTATTGCTGTACATATTAGAGTTATCTTCTTCCGATTTTGTAGGATTCTGTTTTACCTCTTTCCTCACCTTGTACTTCTATATATATTGTACATTATTCAATGAAGAAATATAACAACAACAATCATTATCACATTATAGTCATCATATAGATGGTTTGGAAAATTATTATAATGATGGATGTACACCTTTTCAGACTTCTGTGGAGAGCTTATTACTCCACAAATGAAATTAATTTAATACAATAGTCTCAAGACTAAAGAGATAAAGTATATAAATAAACCTATCATGGAGTTTAATCATGTTAGGTTTATATACAATAATAATACGGATCCACAAATTGTTTTTAATTTGGTTTTTACATAAGTATCAAATTACTAGTCAAAAATCAAAATTCACTAATAAGTACTATTATATACTTGTACATTCTAAATTTAATTAGCATCCTTCTAAAATGGGTTCAAGAACAGGTTCCCAAACCTTACAAATTCTCTTTCTTTGACGGGTTAAACCTGTACACTTCTCACTCAAATCCTTCACCAAGTCCTCCAAACTTTGACCATCTAAACCATTAGCCTCCAAGTCAGGAGAAACCTTAGAACCGCCACGTGTCCTTCCACCTTTACAAGAACAAACAAGAGAGTCAATAGCAGCCATTTGCAACTCAGTCAACCTAGAGTTGACTTTATCAACCGGCACTAATAGGTAAACTTTCCGACCATGTAACACATCATCTGCCCTCATCGCCGTTATACGACGAGTCTCCCGGAGTTCATCCATGGGAGCGATCGCGAAGCCGGGATGTTCAAGCATTAGTTCAGCAACCGTTGTAGGGAGGTTCACAAGTTTTAGTTGCCCTAGTGAATCTACTAACTTTGCCATATTTTTTGTGTTTGATGAATTTTGAACCTTAAAACATGAACTCAAATTAAACATTTTTTTTTTTTTTGGTTTTTCCTAGAGAAAAAAAAAGGTCAAATTATTTTGATGTTGGTAGTTTTTTTTTTTTTTTTTTTTTTTTTTTTTTTGTTGTGTGAGATTTGAGATAGAAAGGCTCTATTTATAATAAAAAAAAATTGATGTAAAATATATATAATGTCAAAAGAGAGTGTAGTACGTGTGATTTAAGGGAAGAGTTCAAAAGTCAATAGTAAAATGATTAAACGAGTATACGTTGAATGGAAAATGTCTTTGTATTAAAAAATTGTGACGTGGAAGGAAATGTGTGATTAAATTTTTAAGGGAAATTTCATGGGTTATTTCCTTTTGGTTTTGGATCAAGATTATTTAATCATGGGTTAATTTCTATCGTTGTCTTCTTTTATCATTTTGCAATGAAAAACATATGTGAAATATCAAACTAGCTCCTAGCTCTACCGACCTAGTGAAATTGATCGGGTCCGACTTGATTGACTAAATTGGCTAATTTAGACTCGGGTTTGTTCTAAATACTCTCCCATATATTAAATGTTTTTCACATTTTGCATGTGTACATTTGTCAATATATTACTTTTGATTATAAAAAACTATTTTACATATTTATAAAAAATTATTACAATTAAATATTAATAAACTACTTATTGAGACACATCAAATTAAACCAAATATGTCTACATTGTGTTTTATATATTGAGAGTTATTAAGAAGATTCTTTCAATTTATGAATAGACCAAGATTCCTAAAATAAAAAAAAAATACCAAGATTCCAAATGAGAAGAACTAAAGGAATCGGAGTGAGTAGAAAAAAGAAGTTGAATATATCTACAAATTAAATTTTTTTTTTTTGACACAATCTATAAATTAAATTAATAGAATTGGTATGTATATTGAGAGTATTATTCACATTCATAAGATAACTTTTGATACGTAATAGCTAAAATCTAAAAAATCTAATGAAAAATTGGAAATTAGGCTTTGGTTTGTTCAAGAATCATGAGGGATAAAATATACTAGTACTTCATAGTATGTTAGGACTCTTATGAGTGTGAATAACTCGTTTTGTGCCAATATTCTTCGATTGACAGTTTTTAAGCAATTTAACCGACATTTTAAAAGCTATTGTGGAACGCACCCATAATTAATGTTTGGGTAATTTTTTAATTTTTTTCCTTTCATTATAGTTAGTACGTAGAAGATTATGGGTCTTCGCTTTTTGAGGGGTGTTACATAATACTATGGGTTTTACCTGCGAGAGATAGACAAGTAACAAGATATTACTCTGAACTGAAGAGCTATTACTTCAAAATTCGAAGACAAAAAATTAGGCCTAGAAGGTTTAAATAGACTTTTTCAAGCAGATATGAAATGTTAACTCAAAATGGGTAAAAATCCTGATTAGACTGCATGATTCAAAAATTCACTGGCTGTTCCATGCAAATCCGAGGCAATAAAATTCTTAATCCCAGCCACTTAATTAAAAAAATTAAAAACGATTTCAAACTAAGTGATGTATAACATCAACCTCGCTTAATATTTTAGTTCATACCCTACATATTCCTTCTTGTTAACAAGGTGTGAAACTTAGCCAACGCAATCTTCTAGTTGATGTACTCGGACATCCACTTGAATCCTTCACCATAACCCATTTTGCGGACAATACTGCACATGAAAACCTCGAGAGGTCGGACATTGGAGCCAGCCAGGTTTACTTTACCTTTGCCTGTTGTACAGTTGGACAGTCCAAGATGGTAGCGCAGTTCATCCTCTGAAGCTGCATATGGTATGTCAATCTTGTTGCCTAAGATGAGAAATGGAACGTTAGCCAAGGCTTCATCAGATAGAAGGGCATCTAGTTCCTTCTTTGACTCAAAAAACCTCTCCTTATCAAATGCATCAACCAGGTACACCACAGCATCCACCTGCGAGAGAAAATATATGCATAACTTGTACTGTACCAAATATAACATGTTCTTATTTCACCAATTAATGGCAACAAATTGACATCTGGATATGTAATATGATGCCCTGTATAAATATCCAAAGGTGTCCTACTAGACTACTACTTCACCAAGAAAGAAAGAAAGAAAAGGAAAAAAAAAAAACTTTTTATTTGAAGTTATTTTGGATGTGAAATGTATTTAGGTAACCCTTATCTAAACTAATTTTCCTTATTTGAACTTTGTTTCTAGTACCTTTTATTTTTGATAAAGGTAAAAAGTACAAAGTATCAATACGTAAGAAAAGTCATGTTTCCAGATGACTTGTACGAGTACAAATCCAAATTCCACACCATAAAGCTCGCTGTAAAAAAAATCTGCTTTAAATAATGGGACAAAAAACAAGTAGCTCTCTAAATGACAAATTATGAATGATGGGTCGCCTAAGCAGCATATTAAAATCTATAAGTATAAACCGTCACTGTAACTGTAGTTTACAGCCTGTTTAGATGGATAAAATTAAAGAAAGGCGAGAGCAATCAACAAGGGAAAGGTTAAACTGTTTTGACATTAATAGACTTTACTTTGTTGACTAGGGGAGTAAAATTGAAGGTTTAGGCCATCATCAGCCTCTCCCAGAGGCCAATCACTTTGACATTCCATCCCCTTCTATTCACATAATAGGCAAACCATTATCAACAAAATTTGATGGTTCAACTTGAAATTTTAGAAACATTTCCCTTCCGCCACCCTCTAGGAAAATTCAAAACTTACTGTACTGACCTTTCGTCACTTGTGCTAGAACTAGAACACCCAGACAAGAACATCCAGTGGTTCACCTTCTTTACCTTCTGTCCTTTTCCACTAAATGGGTCCGATTTCTACGCATCAGAGAGAAGAAAACAAGAATGGGGGAACTATCTAATTACTCCCAACTAAAAAGAAGTTACACTAGTAGTAGAATCCAGCTAAGTTGCTTAACCTATCTCAGCACGGCAACACTACAAACATAAGCCAATACATCCTATATATAATCACTGTATGCCATCATATTTTTGTTCTTTATACGGAGTACATCTGAATACAACTTCCTTTCTCATTTCTCTATCCACCAAAGGAAGGCCCTATCCGGATTATAGACTTACAGGCAGAATATTATCTAAGGAGGAAATCCTGAATGACCATGCATAAAGCTATCTGACCAGAATTTTGTAGCCCTTTTAGTGTTTTTATTAAAAAGAATGGAGTGACCGAGTGACCTAGGCCAAGTCCACGGCTTAAAGAGCAATAAAAATTGCAGAAACGTTGGAAGATAAAGTGGAAATCATACAGAATAAAAGCCAATAGTACAACAAATACAAGAAACAAATGCACGTGTTATACATGTAAAATACTAGGATATAAAAACTACTCCATAAGTATTAAGAAACCCCTATATTGGCCTTAGCCAGAATTCACTACAAGAGGAAAAATTCATCAAGGCTGGTCTGAAATGAGAAAAGACGCTAGTTTGCCAAATTCTTTAATTACCAGTCAGTTTTAAGAATAGTAACTATCACAGTAAATGATCTACCCCATACAGCCAATTCCTTTTCAGATTAAACGAATTTCAGTTTTTTTTTTTTTTTTTTTTTTTTTTTAGGGTGGTAAGAGAGTCTAAAGAAAGTCATTCATACTTATATTTAAGCACTATGCACCAAGCTAAGTCTCCTGCTTGCTAAACCTGGCTACAAGAAATCTGTATATGAGATCTTGTACAACGCGTCTGCGCGTCTCCCTCGCCATTTTACAAGAAGCAGCTCCAAGGAAGGCTATGAGACTAGAAGAATCAATTTCACTTTCAAAGAGAATGTTTTCAACTACGCATTTGATTAATTCAGTCAAGCACTCTACCCTTGTCCAAGCCATGCCATGCCATTTCACTGATAAGACAAATAATCAGTGAAGGATTGTTGGCTTCTTTAGAGCAATGCAAAGCACTATCACTCTTTAAAGAACAGATAATAACACTTTGTCCCTTTCCATATTAAAAGGAATCTTTTATCAAAACCCTTAGTAGAAGCGATGTACATACAGTGAATATGATTTTTGGGTCTCCCAAGAAAATATTCCATTGAACAATGTGATTGTCTATGCTTGTGGCTTGATGTGGTTGGCTAAAATGATCTGATTTTGACCATCCACACAAATATTAACTGCACCTCAATCTTACATTGTTCAGTAAATTTGCTGTTAGCAGCTGGTATCTAACCAATTACTCTCATAGTCTCATACTTTCAAAACTCAATAGAATAAAAAAATAATGTTTGCGTTGTTAGCCATACCCGGAAGCTTAATCATACTCCTTCCGTCCTTACTTTCCTTTTTGGGTTGTACCTAAAAGATTGAGGCCATTGAGCAACAATTTCTCTTTACTCTATCTACAAATCAACATGCTAAAGAAGAAATTTTCACACCATTTAATACAACACTTGATGAAGTGAAAGAAGAGGACAGGGTGATCTTTCAAAGATGAAGGAAGTGCTGAATAGATGTAGTCCATGCAGCTCATCCAGATCAATAATTACTTCAAATCCTTCCTTTGGCTAATACTCCGTATTCTACTAGTTCAGCTACTTTATATTAAACCTATTGGTATTTAAAGCCATTAAAAGCAAGCCAATTGCTAAGGACTATATTTATCACTTATTGTTTTCACTGACCTCTTATAGCAAGCAAAAGAAGTGTGATGCATATCACTTTCTGTAAATCCTGTACATAGCTATAGCCTAATGAAGCAGAGAATGTGGCTAATCTCAGTATTTCTTTATCGTCGTTTAAGCACAAGCAGTTACTCCTTTTCATCTATCTTATGGATGCAAGGAAAGATGGATGGTTCACCTCCAGCGTCGAACATAATATGAACAATGCTTGCAATATATTGTATCTAGATTATATTATTTACTAGTAACATTTATCTTTGCAATTACGAGAAATGACAGAATAAAACAACCTGGTTAGCAGATGAAACATAAAAGAATATTGGTCAGTATGGTCACTGCGAGTTTGACCAACAATACCAAGCTTCAACAATTTCCAAAAAACCATATAGCACATATCAGCTAATTATCAACCAAAATAATGTACCTTGGCATAGTAATCCTTCCAAACCCGGCGAGCAATCTGATGACCTCCCAAGTCAAAAGCTTTGAACTTGATTTTCCCAATGCTCAACTCTTCCGATGTCGGGTGCTGTGTTGGCTGATGTTGAACCAGCCTCTGCACTCACCATTCAGCCATTACATATATCAAACAACAGCGCACTTAAAAATCCCAGCAAAGATTAAATCACCCAAATCACTTCAATTTCTTCATCATTCAGTCACAAATCAGAATACAAGAAGTAGAAGTTTATACAATAATCAAGACCAAATTACATTTCTCTACATTACAAAAAAAAAATGATAAATTAAAAAAGACATGCAGACACCCAACTATATTACTCATGGAGTCATGGATCGGATAACATAACACATCGGAACTCCAAATCCGTCATATTTTTCTTGTTTAAGGAATTCCAAAGATTCAATTTTTATCCCTTAAATAGTTCACAAATATAAGATGGGCATTCCGAAAATTCAATTTATTCTCAACTAAATTCATCAATATGTGATGGGTAATCCTTTTAATTCAATTTTTTCCCAGTAAAACTCATAAAAATGAGATGGCTTATATTATAATTTAATTTTCACCAATAATCACACATATGAGATGGGTATTCCAAAAACATAATTCATTAATTTGAGAAGGGCATTCCAAAAATTCAATTTTTCTCAGACAAATTTCATTTCATAAATATGAGAAGGGCAATCCTAAATTTCAATCAATTGAATAATCAAAGCAAAAACCATGATGAGAAATTTCAAATTAAATTAATTCCAACAATAAATCAATACTAATCAACAAAAAATTATGAACAAACAAAACAAAATTAATAGTAAAAATTACCTCATCTTTGAGCATATGAAGGAGGGTAGTTTTACCAGCATTATCAAGGCCTAAAAACAAGATCTTGGCCTCTTTTTGCCATAACCCAAGAGAAGCTAAGATCCCAGAAAACCAATCCCAAAGAAACATAATTATAAATTAACTTTTTAAATTCAGATTTTCTGGGATCTGGAAAAAAACAAAAATTGAGAAACTAATTTAAATCAAACCCAAAAAATTGAGATTAAAAATGTGGGATGATCGAGAAAATGAAAATAGTTAGTAATAAATGCAGCCGACAGGAAGATTGATTTGGAGAGAAATGGAGTGATGAGAAAATCTGGAGAGAGAGAGAAAGAGGGGAAGGTGATGTGAGAATGGTGCAAGGATGTGTCATTGACTCATTGGGTTGCTGAATTATGGAATTTTCCATACCATACTGAGTATACTCTATTCAATTTTCAATTTTTATTTTAAGAAGTTAATAAAAAAAATAACTAAATTACAAGGAAAATAAACTACACTTAGAAAAATATACTATATTTTGTACTAATATAAATGAAAAGGTTAAAATTTAAATGATCTTAACAAAAATAGATTTTCTTTTTAGGAAACAAAAATAGATTTAATAATGTTAAATTGATATTTTATGGGTAAAAGAAAAAAAATTCAAGTTAAAATTGATTAATTCATTGATAAAAGGTTATAAGACATCTAGTCATAACTAGCAAAAAGATAAATAATTTGAATCAAATAATATTCTAATTGGGCAAAAGAATTTATTTTTCAAATTCAAAGTGATTCTTCCCTTTACTGTTCAACATCACCAAAAAGTTTTTTTTTTTTTTTCTTTTTAATCAAATTGGTTCCTTAATTATAAATCGTGATGCTTTTTAGAGGATAAGGAGTGGAGGGATGGTTAAGCACTTCCACACCCCTACCCTTCATGACGAGGGTTTGATCCTTCCCCCCTCCTCCTCCTCCTGTGAGATTGTGATGGTAAAGGCCCCCTCATATCTTACTAGATACATCTATTGTAGGCTTGTTATGGTTCCAAACCAACTCATATGGCCCGGAGAGACTCTTCATGCATTCACTTTAATTTTTTTTAAATGCCTAAAATTGGTTCGAAAATTTAGATAATCTTCAGTTTTTGACAATTTTCAACTATTTCAATAAAAATCCAAAAGGAAACATGGTTAAGCTAAGGTGCTTTATATGGACCCCGTGACACCTCAAGCGTCTATCCAGGTGGTTGGAATCATCCACCTTGCCCTTTAAACTATCAATTTAAATACGTAATATTTACAAATTTACGCCTCCCTTTGGTAACTTATGTGATCACTAGTGGACATATACTGATATTAGTGATATACGGTTCTAAACAACAAGTATATAACCTTGAGGTGCAACCCATATCATCCTGAGTGTTTTTAACACCAAATTTTGAAACCTTTAAAATTGGTCCGATTTCGTGTATTAAAGCCTTGAGTTTTGGACAATTTTTTACTTTTTCGAATCTTTAAAGAAAATAATTAGAGTGTTTCCCATGGCCCTATGTTATGTCTGGAGCTCAATTAGTTTATCAACTTAGTAATGATTCAGTTTCATGTCAAGATTATTTTTGTGATTTTAATCCAGATATAAAGTTTAAGATCTCAAAACATTTAATTGAATTTGATCAAGATATTGAGTCGTGTAAAATTTCACTAAATTATAAATATGTAGAATATTAATTTAAATTAGTTTATACTTTAATATATACAATTTTATACTTTAATTTATACAGATTACGTTGTAAAGTCAAGGATAAGGAGTTAAATAATGAGAAAAAAGGAACAAAATCAAATATCTTATTGTACTAGAAACACTATTCATTTCATTCCAAAATAACACACGAAGGAAAATTCGTCTAAAGAGACGGAACATATAAATACAACTATGTACATGTGACATGTACAACAATTGTTTGTGTGATTAAAACTACATTATCCTAATTAAATACATTTATTATTGTACAAATGCATAATTTGGAGATTGAAAAGTGTAAAGGGAGATAATAAAGATTTATAGATTTAAAGTAGGCACTTCATGAAATGTTCTTGGGATGCTTCACAACCACCATGGGACACTTCACTTGTTTTGCACAATCGTAGCTTACGCTTCCTAGAATAGCCCTGTAATCATGAAATTATAAGTTGTCAAATATTGATTACAATTTAGATTATATAATAATCTTAAATTAATTTCTTAATGCAAAACTTAATAAAAAAAATAATTACCTCTTTAAAAATCCATAACCATGGCTTCCCATAACTAGCATATCAGCCCCTAATTTCTCAACTGTTCCACAAATTACATCTTTGGCATCTCCACTCCCGACTTTCTTTTCTACCTTAATCTGTAATTTTTAAAACATAATACAATTAATAGTGTTACTATTAATATTATAAATTATTAAAACTAGCAAATATAATAAATATTTTTTTGGTGTTTAGAGAGCCACGTGGGTAAGTGATGAGAATCGATCCCAAAATCACCTGAAACCGAGAGAGAAGCTCACCACCTTAGCTATCCCTCACTCTCAAATATAATAAATATTAAAGAAATTAAATTTGCATATGCAATACAAGAGTACATACGTTAATTTTGGACTTCATACAAACTTGTTGGGCTTTAGACATTACTGAATCAACAAGCTTCCTATAGTAATCTTCCAAATCTGCTACAACATCATTTCCAAACAAATAACCTGCCAAAACAATTTTAATCTTAGTACAAAAATTATACTAAAAGGGTTCCTAAAACCCAATCCAATGACCAGATGACCAAACTTATGAAGTACTACCTCCGTCCCAGAATTAAGTAATTAACATAATTACATTAGTAGATGCTTACCGGCAACATCGAAAGCCGAATAATTAGCCGGAGGAGGAGGCTTGACATAGAGAAGAACAAGAGTTGTAGAATTAGAATTTTGATGTGAAACAGAAATTACGTTGTTTAGACACCATGATAAAGCATGCATGCTTTCTTCACTTTCATCTACTGCTACCACAATTTTTTTCTCTCCTCTATTTTCTACTTCCATTTTTTCTTATTACAAAATATCTTCTTTTTTTTTTTTTTTTGTTGTTATTTTTGTTTATTTTCTACAAAATATTATTGCTTCTTTTTTTAGTAGGTGAATAGAAAAAAAATATTTTTTCATTCTATTTATAGAGAAGATGAAGGTAATGTTAATTATGATTGTTTGGATTATTTAGGTTGCCGAGGTGTTGTATGTTTTGGAAATCCAAGGGTTTAAGAGTAAATTAGCTATGCCTAGATATTATGAATTGAAAGGCTTATTATCTCATAGGTGTTGTTGGTTTTGCTTAATGAATCAATAGTGGACCCTAACGCTTTTTTTGTACTCCATACTTCATAATGAACGATGTAATTTTTTTTTAAAAAAAAAATAGCTCAGTTGATTAGAATATTGCTCGAGTTTTAGGAGGTCTTAGACTCCTTGGATCGTAGACACATGGAGTCATGGGTGGATCGGAGGAATTATGGCAAGTTAATTACTATATAAGGATTCCACTCTCGTTAGATCGAAGTACTTTTAATGTTACAGGCAATAAGTATAGGGTTTTATAGTGTGTCATTAACCAAATGAAAATGACGTAGTTTAGTGGAAGGATCTAGTAAATAATATAAGGTAGATCCTCAGGGAACTATTAGGTAAGATGTTTCTTATAGACAATAATCACATACGATGTTTTTTTTTTTTTTTTTTGAAATAGTAGTCACTTTAAACATTTTTTCATTAATATATACTTCACACAAAGTAAACTTTAAATAAACAAAAAACTATTTGAGAATAATTATATGATTTGTCTAACGTATGCCTATTGATACAAAATAGTCACTTTGAACGCTTTTTCATTCATTCATAAATACTCCTACTTCATACGAAATTATTAATAAGGCTTATGCAAATTAAAAGTTTCTTGAGAATAATCTACTATTAACATTAAGGACGACAGAATTGAAGTAATTAAACTAATAATAAATAAAGCTTATAAGCTTAATTAACTAAAAGGCAACAACTCGTACATTGAACCAACAAGTTGATAAGAAGCTAGCTTATGAATTTAAGCAATCCAAGCAATAATCGTATAAAAACAAAGGGTTATTCGGGTTTCAAGGTTTCCAAGTGGGTGATGCCACAACTCCCACATTGATTGATAATGAATTAGAAAGTGAGAGAAATTTATATGAATAATGCCTTTCACTATCTAGTGACATATAGATGGAAAGTGGGTAGATTGTAGATGGATAGAATGAGTGAGATAATGAACAAGTAATGAACACAAACATTACTTTCATCATTTCACTTATAAACGGAAATTGATTAAGTGTACATCACAATAGTAATAAAAAAAAAAAAGTAAAACGATCATTGTCTGTAACTTAACTCTCATTTATCTTTCGATAATAGATTTCAACTAGCTGTCTTCATAGTATAATAGGAAGATAAATACTACGTAAACAAAAAGTATTGTTTGATGAATAATGTGTTAGGGTAGCTTTTGGTGCCTTAGGGTAAAAAAAAGGCAAGTCAAAAATAGAAAAAAATATTAGTAATACTAATCAAGCATAATTTTATCATTCGTATATTCTTAAATTAATTTCAATTTACAAAATAAATGAATAAAAATACAAGTAATACTTATATTATGCATCCTTTAATATAAATGTCGTACAAATGCATGATGTGCTTTATCATGATAAAAAAGGCTTGTTATCTACAAAGCACTTTATAGTCCACATACACTGGAGGGCTTGAACTTTCTTGACAATTATTGATGCACAAAAGTGACAAAAGACTACAATAAGTCAGTTCTACCTATGAACAAATATCTTTTGTTTTTGCTTTTTTTTTTTTTGCAACCTACAAAAATATCTAGATATGAAGTAGAAGTATGAGCAATGAGACTTGAATTTAGATTTGCATCATTCACATTGAAGTGTATATTACTTACAACATGGTTACGAGTTATGTGGGAAATGAAGATGAGGTTAATCGAAGATTAGAATTCGGTTTTATTGTATATACATTTTTAGCTTCTTATCTGGGGAATCACTCTAAATCAATTACTAGTAATATAAAGATAATTTGGTTTCATACTTCACCTATGTTCTTCCTATCTACTTATTTTAAAACATAAATTAAGTTCAAATAAGGTTAATAAGGGTTACATAAGTTAACTGTACGACTTAATAATTCTAGTAAGTTCAAGTAAATTTTGATAAGTAAAATTCAGGTGAATAAAACACATCCTTCCTCTACTTGTCAATATATATTTCATTTTAACTTTACAATTATATGTTAACTCATCCCACATTTCATTACTAATATGTGAAGATAAATATTACTTGTAGTATATTACTACATATTATACTGATCGTTACTGAATTAATCTTGATGTATTTTTTTTATAGTATACAATCTATACATAATACAAAATTAGTTTTATATAATTATATGGTCAAATAAATACGTTTAACAAACACAAAAATCAAATTGATGCATGAAGTAAATCATATGTACGTGTATAAGGAACTAAGGGTGCAATAATGGGCTCGATTGTTTGCAGTTGGCCAGTTGCATTCAAAGGCGAAGCCTTCTCACATTTAAAGTAAATGGGCTTTCGACTATTCATAGTGGGCTTCTTGACCCGTTCATCAGTAGGGCTTCTTGTACATTTGGGCTTCTATAATCATTTCATGCTTAGATCCTTTGAGGGGATGACCATTTCGTTCCTCTTTATATTTATTTTTTTTCAGCTTTACTAACCTCAATACCCACAATAATAATAACAAACAAAAATACCAAGTACTTTAAGTGTTTGCAAAACAAATGTTAGTAAATACTAAATATTCCCTTCGTTTCACAACACATTTTTTATGTATGTAACTTGGTATGGCTCAAGGTAGATATTTACAATTTCTAATTTTCTATATTATAAAAGTTATCGATTTAAATTTGTAATAGGACTAAGCTAGTTGTATCAGATGTTAAAATTAATCACAACCGATTTTGAGTGTTAATTGTTCGCGTCAATACAAATCACTATGTTTAAATGAGCCATTTCATAAGCTCTCAAGCCTCAACTATATGTTTGAGACTTTGAGGTGGTTATTGTTATATCCATTTACTAAACTTGCCTAACCAATCTCTTTAACCCCTAATTTGAGAAAAGGAATGTCATATACCGGCTTGACCCTTGCCTAAGATTCACAATGAATGGTTCCAAGAAATAATTTTCTACTTGGAATTTATGCACTTTGCCAAGTTTTCATCATTATATAAAGGCCGAAATTTGTGAAAATTTTATAGTAGTCGTTTAAAATATTACTATTATAATGTTTTAATGATTATATAGTTCATAATTGACATATTTTTTTCCAAATAATATATTATATTACTTTATTTTTAATATAAAATAGTATTATCAACATTTTTTATGGAAATTTTGTCAGAAAAAACCATTTGTAACAACTTTTTTGTTGGAAAAAATCTTATAATTTTTTTTGGCAATTAGAAACCAGATTGTAAATTTTTTTAGTTGAGTACAACCTGAGATTAATCACTCAATTAACCTCTAATTTCTATTAATTCTTCTAATTACTCATAACTCTCACTCAACTATTTAATAATTAAGTTAATTTATAAATTAAAAAAAAAAAAAAAAAAAACCAAAAACAAAAACCACCTTCACCACCACCAGTCGGCCACCCTCCCTTCTCCCCTCCCGTTGACGGTTTGAAGCGAGTTTGTGATTTAATTTTGGTTGCTGATATTTGGCGAAGGAAGTAGGTTGTGATGATGTGTGATGTGTTGTTGTGGAGGGCTGGTCGAAGCAGGGGAGCTCGGCGAGCAGTAGCCAAGGTTGCGAACGCGACGGTGGATTGGAGGTTGGTTGCCGAGAGTGGGGGTTATAGGCGGTGGCTCGGATAGGGAGGGGGAAGGGGAAGGGGTGGCTCGCTGGTGGTGGTGGTAGTTTTTGTTTGTTTTATTTTTTTAAAAAAATTTATATTAATTTAATTATTAAATAGTTAAATGAGAGTTAAAAGTGTAATTAGAAGAAATAAGAGAAATTAGAGGTTAATTAAGTGAATTAAGGGTTCTTGGTTGTCCTCAACAAAAAAATTTTAATCTGGTTTCTAATTGTCAAAAAAAATTTATAAAGTTTTTTCCAACAAAAAAAGTTGTTATAAATGGTTTTTTCTGACAAAATTTCCTTTTTTTTATTTAACACATTTTTTTATTTTTAATTTTTGACAGGTTATTTAACACATTTTTAGTTTCAGTTTGTACTTTTTATTTTTATTTTACATGTTCTCAAAATATTAATTTTATGTTGGATTAAAATTTTCAAAAGTTATATTTGCATTGTAGATATTAAAAGGCTCATTGTGTCTATACTCCATATTATAATGTGAAAAAAAATAAACCGATCATATTGTTTATCATTAAAATAATATGGTATTCATTTTTTAAATAACCGCTGTAAAAACATCCCCGGATTTGATTGTAGATAGAAAATTGACTTAACTTTACTTCTGTTGTAAAAACAACGGTGTTTAGAATTAAATTTACAAACTCTTAAATAGACTTAGTTCACATTAATTAATTGTGAACCACTAATACTAGAGATACTATGGTTATTTTATTAATAAAAAAAAAGGATCGCTATGTTAAAATAAAGATTATTATGTTAAAATAAAAGTGATTGTGTTTTAATAAAGGTCATAAGAGATTTTTTTTTTGTTTTAAATGAAAATTTTAAAATACCGATCAATATGAATAATAAAGGTCAATAGGTTAAAATTAAGGTCACTATGTTCAACCTAACGTCATACTTTAGGTTAACATTAATATTAAAAATCACACAAATTTTAATAAAGGTTACTACGTTAAAATTAAAGTTGTTATATTTAATATTAGGGTCATTATGTTGATTATAAGATCAGTTGCGAACGTATAGAACCTAGTTCCACACAAGTTTTTCTAAATTAAATTACAGCTTTGGTGTTCCATTTAATTCTAGCTGAGGGCCTTGCCTTGAACTTCATTTACAAGTCATCAATCAAATGTTCTTTACAGTACAACTTAGCCAACTTGTTTAGATCTTTTGGCCAAATAAAGGTTCAAGTCTAAAAGTTTGGGAGAGTGAGACCCACACAAACTAAGAAGAATATTGACAAGAATTGATGATAAGAACAAGAACAGGATAAGAATACAATTAACCACTATTTTATGTCACTTACACAATTGATCAAAATATCTAAGTCAATGAATAAAATTAAATATCAATTGTATTTGTATATATACATGAAACATTAATTTGTATACTGTCCTTATCTTTGATGTATTATTAATAAATTATGGTGCAATTATACAAACTTCTCCAACTAACTACCTCCTATATTAATTTGCATGACTAATCATCCAAACGACCAAACGTTGATAGAACTTTTTTCTACTCTGATTTATAGTATACTATTGATCATCATAACATTGATGAAAAATTTACTCATATGAAATCTAGTCTTGAGAGAGACTATGTACAATATCTAGTTATGTGATTAAATTAAAGGTTTGGTAACGAAAATGCAATCACTAATTAACAAGGAAATGATTTTCTTTCTGAGAAATTGATCGATTTTCTCCTTTTTTTCCTCAGTATTTCTTTATTTGGTTTGTAAGGAGTAATAAGCACTTTTCTCATTCGTGAAAAGTAACTCTCTCTCAAGAATGGATAAATTTTCGTTTGGAAACAAAGTCGTTCTTTATGCCTAATCTTTTTGCTCCTCCCTTCCTTCCTCAGAATATATTGATTTTATTCCACTTTCATCTTCTTGAATACATCTCCATAACTAACTACTTCCTCCGTTTTTTATTATTTACCACAATTATTAAAATTGGGTGTTTCATATTATTTGTAACAAAGCTATTTCTTTCCTATTTTAGTAACATTTTTCTGTGAAAATGATTAAAATACCCTCACTTAAAAATTATTAGCACATAATACAACACATAATTACAACTCATTATAATCCTAATTTGAATTAATTATCTAAGTCTTCCCTCCCTAAAAATCAGATTCATCTCCCCAATTATCTTTCTCTCTCCTCCTTCATCTCTCATTTCCTTTTTTTCATCTCTCATCAAATTCCAAACCTTTGTTAAAGAAGGTTCCAGATCTGGTTGTTCGTCGGTGATTTGCTTGTATTTGTGGTTGGATTTGGTGGTTTGTGGGTGGGTCAGCAGGTTTGTGGGGGTGCATCATGGTTGGGTTTGCTGAGTTCGTGGTTGGGTTTGCTGGGTTCATGGGGTTTGATTTTGGTGGTAGTCGAAAGGTTTCGGTGGTTCATGGTTGGATTTGGTGGTTTGAAAGGTTGGTTTTGGTGGTACTCTAAGGATTTGGTGGTTTGTGGGTGGGTTTTGCCGGGTTCGTCGTTGGATTCCGGTGGTTTTAGGTTGTGGGTTTCGGTGGCTTTGGCGGTTCCTGTGGTTTTTGGTGGTTCTGGGTTTCGTGGTGGTGGTGGTTTAATTGGGGCTTTCGGGTTTTTGGTGGTTGTTTTCGGTGGGTTTTGGTGGTTGTTTTAATTGGGTTATGGTGGTTTTCGCTGGGATTTGGTGGGTTTGCGTTTTGGTGGTTTCCGATGGATTTTGGTAGTTTTCACTGGGTTTTGGTGGTGGTTTCCAGTGGGTTCGTGGGTGTTGGTGGCTTTCGACAGGTTCTGGCCTGGGTTTTCAGTGGGTTCAGTGGTGGTGGTGGTTCATAGTGGGTTTGGTGGTGGTGGTGGTTTACGGTGGATTCGGTGGTGGTGGTGGTTCTAGGTTTGGTTGTTGGGTTTTGATTGATTGTGTTTTTTTTTTTTTTTTTTAAAAATTGGATTAGTGCTTAAGTACATCCCTTCCCCACTATAAATAGTGGAAGGACCCTCATTAATGCAGGGATGGAACATTTGTTGTTCACATTGAATACTCCTCAAAAAGAAAAACACTTACCCCGAGCAATATTAATTGCAGAATTCTCCCATTACGCGAGAAGTAACTTCTACATTACGTGCATTCTACCTTCCGTATCTTTACTAACTTGATCGTCGGAGGCGGAGCTCCTACCCCCAGGAGTCTTCGTGATTTTGCAGGCACAGGCGTCGAAGGGCATTCTTGGAATTGTAACTCTCCCGCAGGACACATCAAAAAACCCCGAAACATTTGGCGCCGTCTGTGGGGAGAGTACTTCTAAGATGACTTCTGATACTGTGTCACCGAATCAGGGCAAACGGCCTGTGGTCGAGCCTGAGGTCCAGACGGACCATGAAAGTGGAGACGAAATTAAAACATATGTGGCCCCGGATGGGTCTTTCAGAACGAAGCACCCTCGTGCTAAAGATAGAAGAGAACGGGAAATCAGCCAAGCTGCTCCCAGCAACCCAGCCGGGCAACCGGCTGGAATTGCCCAAACGGTGGAGGGCTCAGCCCCCGTTACAAGAAACGAACTCATGTCTTTCATGAATAGTTTCAAGGGTGAGATCAAGAGCCTCATCCGGTCAGCTACTCCAAAGAAGGGTCAGCCGGCCAAGAAGCCTTCTGGAAAGAAGGCGGTCAAAGAACGAGTTCCTACCCCTCATCCCAAGCCAAAGGAGGGGGAGGGCTTAAGGTTTGATCCAAGCAGACTCCGTTTTCCTCAAGGGGAGCTGCGAAAGGCCATCCGGCACGTACAGCCGGATGGCTCCAAGAAAACATTCTCAGACGCCCGCACATTTCTCCAAGAGAAGCGAGGTCAGGCGTCTGCGTCGGCCTCAACGTCGACCTTCCCGGACAGTTTCCATGACGTCTCACACAGGCGTACGGGAACGAACCTTGGGAGCCAGACGGGCGAAGCTTCTGCCCGGTCTGGACCCAAAGTGATCCAGCCTGGCCTATTCGGCACACCGAATGGGTTGGGTGGATCCCCTTTTATGTCACCGGGTCTTTTCGGTGGGCAAGCGCAGCAGCCGTTCCAACCCACGGACTGGCAGCTGCGCCTGCTAAATTTGGGGGAACAGCCAACGACGTTCTCACCAGAGATAACCCAGGCGGCACAGCCGCCTAAGATCAAGAATGTTTTGGTGGGGGCCTATGACGGCACCACCAACCCAGAAGACCATCTAATGGCCTACTCTAACCTCATGTACCTCCAGGGGTTAGATGATGTCGTCTGGTGTCGATGCTTCCCGGCTACCCTCAAGGGCATAGCCCAGCGGTGGTTTGGTAACCTACCAGCCGGTTGCATCAACAGCTTTCGAACTTTGGCGTACTTGTTTACGTCAAATTTCTCAATGAATATTCCTGCCAAAAATACTAGCCTCGACCTAGGGGCAATACAGCAGGGCGACCGGGAGGGCCTCCGGTCATACGTCAGACGGTTCAATCTGATGAGAATTCAGGACTATCAGACGAAGTGGCCTATACAGACTTCTTTCGAGGTCTGAAGGATGGGTCGACCTTTAAGTTTGACCTCGTCCGGAAGAGGGTTGCTACCCTCCAAGAGGCGTTAATTGAAGCTGAAGCCTATATACAGGCGACGGAGCTTTGTGCTGTCAAGCAGCCGTCAGATTATAAAAAGTCTGACAAAAAAGAGAGCCGGCAACAGCATCAGCCGACAAGAAAGGAAGAAAAGAGAAAAGGGGTCTGGGCAGCTGACCGATCAGGACAGCCGGCCCAGAAGATCAGGCGGAAGTCAGAATCGTATGCTCCCAAATACGAGTTCGCAAAAGATTTCTCCACCATCCTCCTGGAAATCAAAGACCGGATGTCTCTCGACAAACCGGCTGAAATGAAAAGCCCCGTGAATAAACGGGACAAGAGCAAGTATTGCCAATACCACGAGGATGTCGGCCACGACACCGATGGCTGCTATAGCCTCAGGCGGCTATTGGACCGTCTGGCAGATGAGGGGGCCCTAAAATCCTACCTACCCAAGGCTAAGGGTAATACCCAGGCCAAGAAAGGGCAGGCGGCAAAAACCGGCCCAGCAAACTCCGAGACGGATGAAGAGACCATCTTCACAATAGCAGATGGTTTTGCCTCCGGGGCACCAAAGACAACATCAGGAAGCTGGTCAACTCAGTGGATGAGGGCCAGGCGTCGAAAGACATCTTTCCTGAGGTCCTTATTTCTGAAAAGGACCGGGGCAAGGTCAGGCGGCCTCATGATGACCCCATCGTCATCGAATGCAAGGTTGCCAACCAGAAGGTTGGCCGAATCCTAATAGACACCGGGAGCTCGTCTGACCTAATCAGTTATCAGTGCTCGACCAAGCTCAAGTACACATCCGGTAACATGCACCAGGCTCCTCACCCACTAGTCGGTTTTGGGGGTGGAGTAGT
This sequence comes from Chenopodium quinoa, assembly GCF_001683475.1. NCBI lineage: Eukaryota > Viridiplantae > Streptophyta > Magnoliopsida > Caryophyllales > Amaranthaceae > Chenopodium > Chenopodium quinoa. Next base: position 1,375,894 of record NW_018743212.1, on the reverse strand, counting down.
GCATCCGGTCGGAAGCATAGATCTTCCGATCCGGCTGGGTGAAAAGGGGCAAGGACGCCACATGATAGTCAAGTTTTTAGTTGTGGAGGAGCTATCCGCCTACAACATGATATTTGGCCGTCCTACCCTCAACGCATCTAAGGCTGTCATCATCCCGTCCCTCATGTTGGTCAAATTTCAAAAGGATGATGGTACAGTCGGTGCCCTAAGCGGGGACCAGAAGACGGCAAGAGAGTGTTATCTCTCTGACGTCAAGACAACTATGGGTGCAGCCGGCCAGGGCGAGCCCATAGATATTGATAACTGCGACCCAGCAGTCCCGGCTCCAAGGGCAGCCGGTATGAAAAGAAAGGCGGACCAACTGGCACCCGTCAAAAAGGAGAAATAGCAATCACTAGCCGGGGAAAGGTCAGATGACCAACGACCTCAGCCGGCTGGTGACTGCCTTGATGTCATCCTAGATGACAGCCGTCCTGAAAGAACAGTAAAGGTCGGGACGGTAGCCTTCGAACGGTTGGGAGAAGGCTTGCTCCAGCTGCTGAAGGAATTCAAAGACATCTTTGCCTTTGAAGTGGAAGAGATGCCAGGCGTCAGCCCGGATCTTGCTGTCCACAAGCTAGCCGTAGATCCCAAAAAGCAGTCGGTTAGGCAGAAAAAGAGGGATCATGGTGGAGAAAGATCTCAAGCGGCAGCGGCTGAGGTCAAAAAGCTGTTGGATGCTGGGTTCATTAGGCAATGCTACTACCCGGATTGGGTGGCAAATGTCGTTCTAGTAAAGAAGCCGAACGGTACTTGGCGGATGTGTGTGGATTACACAGATCTGAACAAAGCATGCCCAAAAGATAGCTACCCGCTTCCAAAGATTGACAGCCTAGTCGACTCAACAGCCGGCCATGCGTTAATGAGCTTTATGGATGCTTATTCCGGCTTCCATCAAATACCTCTCTGGAAGAAAGATCAGGAGAAGACGACTTTTGTCACTGATCAGGGGTTATTCTGCTATACGGTGATGTCGTTTGGGTTGAAAAATGCACCGGCTACATTCCAGCGGATGATAAACACCGTTTTTATCAACCAGATTGGCAGGAATGTAGAGGCGTATATCGATGACATGATAGTCAAATCCAAGCTATAGACGGATCACCTAGCAGACCTGCGAGAAACCTTCACCACACTCAGGCGGCACCGGGTCATGCTTAACCCAAAGAAATGCGTATTTGGTGTTGAGTCTGGGAAGTTTCTTGGATTCTTGATTGACCAAAGAGGCATCGAAGCTAATCCGGAAAAAATACAGGCGGTAATTGACATGAAGTCTCCCCGCACTGTAAAAGAGGTCCAGAAGTTGACCGGTTGTCTGGCGGCATTGGGGAGGTTCCTCAGCCGGTCAGGTGACAAGTGCCTCTATTTCTTCCAGGCAATCAGGAAGAGGTCAAGATTTGAATGGGGTGAAGAAGCAGAGGCGGCATTCCAGAGGCTTAAGCAGCACTTGCATTCTTTGCCAAGGCTAGTGAGCCCCCTACCCCGGGAGGTTCTGTACATGTACCTAGCCGTCTCTGATCACGCCCTTAGTGCCGTTCTCCTCGCTGAGAGAGACGGCATTCAGCTGCCGGTGTACTTCATCAGCCATGTCTTTAAAAATGCTGAGCTCCGGTACCCCATGATCGAAAAATTTGGGTTGGCCTTATTCGTAGCAGTCAAGCGGTTGAAGCCTTATTTTTTGGCACATCCGGTTGTGGTATACACAGATCAGCCGCTCAAGCGTACGATGACTGCTATAGAGTCATCCGGTAGAATGATCAAGTGGGCTGTTGAAATACAAGGCCTTGAGATAACTTTTGAACCCAGGCGGGCAGTGAAAGGTCAGGCGTTTGCCGACTTTATTGTCGAGATGACTAGGCCGGTGCACCCGGAAAACCCTGATCAGGTCTGGAAGTTATTTGTAGACGGCAGCTCTACGGTGAACGGCTGTGGTGCAGGTGTTATCTGTCATTCCCCGGAAGGGGATAAGTTTGAATATGCACTACGGTTTAAGTTCCAAGCCTCCAACAATGAGGCAGAGTATGAAGCCCTGCTAGCCGGATTGCGCATGTGTAAGGCAGCCGGTGCAAGAAAGGTCGACGCCTGCTCAGATTCACAGCTGATCGTTAGCCAATACCTTGGTGACTACGAAGCCACCCATCCGGCTATGATCAAATATTTGCAGGCGGTCAAAGAGGAGGCTGGGTCCTTCGATGAATTTCATCTGCGATAGGTGCCCCGGTCTGAAAACAATCAGGCGGATGCCCTCTCAAAGTTGGCATCATCAGCCTCCGGTGATGCTCCTAGGAAGGTCTTTTGGGAAGTCATTGAAAAACGAAGTATTCAGAATGATCCCATTGGAGTCTTGGACAGAACTGCTACCTGGATGGATCCCATCCGGTCCTTTTTGACGGATGGTACCTTGCCGGATGACCCTTCAGAAGCATCAGCGCTCAAGAAGCGTGCTTCAAGTTTTGTTATGCATCAAGGGGAACTCCTCCGGAAGGGATACCTGCAGCCGTTTTTGAAATGTGTAACCCCGGATAGGGGGAGAGAATTTTTGGAAGATCTGCACGCGGGGTTTTGTGCCTCGCATATTGGCGGCAGGTCCCTGGCCAGAAGAACCAGACGGCAAGGGTACTTCTGGCCCACTCTTGAAGCGGATGCCATGGATCTAGTAAAGAGATGCGACAAGTGCCAAAAATTCGCTAAGTTGATACATCAACCGGCAACAGAACTCACGGCAATCCATAGTCCGGTTCCGTTTGCTAAATGGGGCATGGACATTTTGGGACCTTATACGCCTGCATCAGGCGGCCGCCGCTACATTCTTGTAGCAGTAGACTACTTCACCAAATGGGTTGAGGCAGAGGCGGTAAAAGGGATTAAAACGAAAGACGTGATTTCTTTCATCTGGAGAAACGTCATCACCCGGTTCGGGGTTCCAATGTCCATGGTTTTCGACAACGGACCGCAGTTCGAAACGCCTGTCCTGAAGACCTGGTTGGGAGACCAAGGAATTTCCCATTGTTTTGCATCCGTTGGCCGTCCTCAGGCAAACGGTCAAGTTGAGGCTTTTAACAAGTTGATCTCAGACGGGATAAAGAAGAAAGTAGAAAGAGCCGGTGGACTATGGGCGGAGGAATTACCTCATGTCCTTTGGGCTATCCGGACAACCGAAAAGGGGGCAACCGGTGAGACCCCATTTCTCATGACATACGGCACTGAAGCAGTTCTTCCCATTGAACATTATGAGCCTACTCTACGCATTATGTTATATGACGAGGAGGCTAACTGGGAAGCCATGCGGTTGGCATTAGACGCTCTTCCAGAGCGAAGGGGGAATGCTGCCTTGCGTCATGAGATCTACCGTCTGCGTATGGCTAGAGCCTACAACAAGCGGGTTCGTAAAAGACCTTTGAAAGAAGGAGATTTTGTGCTTCGCAAAATGGAGGCAACCGGTAGGGCCAATGAACAAGGCAAATTAACCCCAAATTGGGAGGGACCCTACCGGATCTTTGAAGAAGTACGAGACGGCACTTACCGCCTGGAAACTCCAGACGGAAGAAAGTTGCCTAGAACTTGGAATGTAGATAACCTCAAAAAATACTACTTCTAAGTATTGTACATCTTTTGAAAATTTTCAAATGATTAATGAGAATTACATTCAATTTTGTATACAGCCGCCATGTCTTGTGCCTACCACAAGCGGCACCAATAACTAATTTTTTCATCCGGTAACACCCATACGGGTGAATTCATCGAAGAGAACATCTCCCATTTGGGTGGTAAATTGTTCTAAGCGATCACACAGGCGGACAAATCCGCCTGACGATCCTTCGCACCAAAAAAGGGCAGGCTAGCAACCCCAAACTTGCAGCCGGCTCACTTTTTGGAAGGACAGCCGGTACTCAATACCGCCGCCTGACTCTCTAAGAGCAGGCCTAAAAACATTTGGTCTAGGCCATAATTCATTCAGGGGTATGCTTGCAAAAGCCCAACCGGTGAATGGACATCCTAATCTGGCGTGATTCTTTTGCGAAGTCCCGACCGGTAATTCAGTATAAACCGACTGGCTCCCGAATCTAATGTTGGCACTTAGTGTATATTCGAGCTATATCATATGGATAGTCGCCTGGCTTGCAAAGACCCAGACCGCTATCCAGGGGCAATTACCCAGACGCCATCCGGTTTGGTTTTGGGTCGAAATTTCTTCGCCTAGTTTGCGAAGACCCAGACGGCAGTGTGACCGGTGGGGTCTTCTTGGAAACCCTAGTAAATTTCTTCGCCTAGTTTGCGAAGACCCAGACAGCAGTGTTACCGGTGGGGTCTTCTTGGCAACCCTAGTAAATTTCTTCTCCTAGTTTGCGAAGACCCAGACGGCAGTGTTCCCGGTGGGGTCTTCTTGGCAACCCTAGTAAATTTCTTCGCCTAGTTTGCGAAGACCCAGACGGCAGTGTTACCGGTGGGGTCTTCTTGGCAACCCTTGCAAATTTCTTCGCCTAGTTTGCGAAGACCCAGACGGCAGCGTTACCGGTGGGGTCTTCTTGGCAACCCTTGCAAATTTCTTCGCCTAGTTTGCGAAGACCCAGACGGCAGTGTTCCCGGTGGGGTCTTCTTGGCAACCCTAGTAAATTTCTTCGCCTAGTTTGCGAAGACCCAGACGGCAGTGTTACCGGTGGGGTCTTCTTGGAAACCCTTGCAAATTTCTTCGCCTAGTTTGCGAAGACCCAGACGGCAGTGTTACCGGTGGGGTCCTCTTGGCAACCTTTGCAAATTTCTTTGCTGTTTGCGAAGACCCAAGCGGTAGTGTTACCGGCGGGGTTCTTTTGGTTATCCTCGCAGAAATATGTATAAAAAAAATAACAAGAATTCTAGTATTGAAGTGCAGAAACATAAAAAGCATTCAAAAGCCGGCTCAGCCGGTGAAAATGTTAATATTCAAAATAAAAATTATTACAGCTTAGCCCACCTCATCCGGTGCTATTACAAGATAATGCAAGGCGCGCAGGCCGGGAAGTAGTTGCTACTCCAGGCGAAGAGTGAACCGGTCCTCTTCCGGTTGGTTCTGGGTTGGATCAGGGTGAGCGGCTGCGTCGGCTTCAGGAACAACTTCTTCCTCTTCAGCAGCCTCCGTCTGCCGTCGCGCAATCTCCTCCCTAACCCAAGCGTCATAAGGTCCGGGCCCCGGCTCATTCGCCTCCTCGGCCAGAATGGCAAGATCAGAATATTTGAAGGCGAGTTCCCAGACGGTGAAGTCCGCCTCCGGGTGGATGAGGGAAAACGCCCGTTGCATCCGGTTTGCACAGTCATGCGCATTCTCTTCAATGAGCCTCTCCTGCTCCGACTCCAAGGTGGCCTTGAAGTTCTCATTGGCAGCAGCCGCCTCTTTGCGCAGGCGCTCATTCTCTTTGGCAAGGCGGCCATTTTCAGTCTCCGCCTTGCTCAGCCGTTGGAGGGGCTCTTTCTGTTCCTCCAACTTTTTATTGGCATCATCCAGGGACGCCTGCAGTTGGTCAACTTGGTTTTTCAGCTGATCAATCTGCTGTTGGAGGGCCTTGGTCTTCTCCGCCTGTTCCATGCGTATAGATTTAGATTCTAAGCCATGCATGTACAAAGAGTAGTCAGCAACATTATGGGCGTCATCAACGGCCCGTTTGCTTCTCCTTACCTCTTCAGACTTGCGGGTATAAGCTCGTTTGAGCCCCTCTACGCGCAGCATAGCCTGCAAAAATACAGCCGGTTAATACTGCATATTTAAAAATGCACGTCAAGAAAATTACCGCATGGTTGTTGGAGCATACGTCGGCCAGGTCGACCAGCACCCGGTCGGCATTAAAGGAGTTGATCCCAGGGATCGCCTCCTTCTCGTCCCTGGGGACGGCTTTCAGCATGGCCCGGGCATATTGTGCCCCGTCCGGCCAGCGGGGAGAATTATCTGCACCAGAAACAGACGGTGAGAAACTCGCATATGCTCTGCCTATAGATAGCCGGCTGATTGGAGAATCCCCCGGCTGCGATCGAGACTGTGAATAAGACTTGACCCGCATGGGCAGGTCAAGCAGTGTAAGGTCGAAGTTACCTTGGCGGCCCGAACGGCCTTCAGAGGGACCGGTTGCGGCCCTCAATGGGATGGCAGAAAGCACATCCGCAGATCCAGGCCCGCCTGGGACCTTTATTGATTTGCCGCCGGTAGTTTGCCGGTCGGCTGTCTTCTGCACCTTGGATGCAGACTCTTGTTGGGTCGGCGGAGGCCTGACCTGTTTTTGAAGGGATCGGGGCATCTGCTTCCCGTCCTGTAAACGAGAAAAATATAAGTTATGGGATAAAAGGATTGAAATAAACGAGAAGGATCAGACGGTTATACCTTCCTCGCCGCCTGGGCAGCAAGTTTTTTCTCGAGATTGGCTTTCCGGATGTCGGCAGCCAACCTAGCCGGTGTCTTCTCGGTGGGCAGCATTTTCTTGGCTTCTTCTGCAGAGGAAGGCACACGGTTAGAATAATAAATAAGCAAGGAAATAAAAGCATCCGGTTCGAAAGAAACCGGCTGAGTTCCGAATACATACGTTTTTTAAACATGCTGCTTAGACCACAAGCGGACAAGAAGCATTCGTCCCTAAAAAATTCATGTTTGGGCACCCAGTTTCTAGGTACCCTTACTATCTCTCCGGATGAGAGGGTGTCAGGAACTAACTCAAAAAACCCGGAGTCAAGGATGGTCTCTCTATCATCCTCCGGGACAGGGGGCAGGCAGCACTTGGTCCCCAAGAGTTCTGGTTTCCGGTTGTAGATCCGGAATTCTCTGTTCTCTACCGTAGTTGGGGCCTTAACCAAGTAGAACCGGTGCTTCCAGTCCGACCATTTGGATGGCTTGTCCAAGGTCATAAGGTATTTGGGCTGGGTGGTCAAGGTATACCAGGCTCTCCAGCCGCCTGGGCTCCTACTCAAGTAATGCATGTGGGCAAACGCCTCCCAGCCGGGGTTGAGGCCCTGCATCTCGCAGGCGGCGATATACCCTAAAATATTTACCCATGAGTTGGGGGTTAATTGCCAGAGACCTAGGCCATACCCCCTAAGTATGGCTTTTATTGTGTCGTGGAGAGGGAAGCGGACTCCGGCCACGAAGGCCGCCTCGTAGCACCTGAACCAAGCGTTCGCGTTCGGTTGTCCATCCTCCCACCATATTGTTCCCAGAGCAGCCGGGATTTTTATTGTATAGTCACCCCCCAACGGCCGCCGTTTGATAAAATCTGGCAGCGCAGCCCGCATGAGCTCGCGGTCCTTAGAGGAGACGGCGATCATGAGAGGATCGTTCCTATTATCCCAAGAAGGCCTCTCCGCCTCCTCGCTATCCTCAGATTCGGTTAAGTAGCTGCTACTGCTACTTTGAACGTGACCGGCATCAGAGCCGGCTGGGGAGTTGGAGACCTCCTTATCAGAGCCTACCTGCTCTCTGGTCTCCTGGAGGGGAGCAGTCTCTTCGTTTAAAATGCTATCACCCGGGGTGCTAGGAGCGCCCCCGGGTGAGCCTCTCTGCTCTACCTCTCCTTGCTCTACTTCACCGCCTGAAGCTGGGACCTCAGGCGGCTGCTCATCTGAGCTCCCACTTCTGTAGTTGGGATCTCTGGCAGTAGACTGGATTCTGGCCATTGTGTCCTGCACAGACACAGAGTCGGTCGATATGGGTGTTGAAAAAGGGTTGTCCCAAAGAATAGAGGCGGCAGACCCAGTTCTAGACTCAGCCGTACTAATAAACCGGCTGAGTTCACAGCTAGGTTCCGGGTATGGGTATAAGGGGTCCATCTACTTATGGGACCAATGAACAAAAATACGAGTAAAAGACTCAAACGGAAATACATGAAAAAGCTAGAAAGAATAGAGACGGTACCTAGAAGAAAATCTGGAAATTCTTTGGGATGCTTGCGAAGACGCAGGCGGTTCAAAATCCGGCTGGGTTTCTCTGATTACCCTCTCGAAAACCTTTGGCTAGCTTGCAACGACCCAGAAGGTCTGTAGACCGGTTGCTCTCAACGAATCTCAGCTCCGAATGCTCTCAACTCTCAAATTGCCGGCTGCTCTCAAATTTTCAGAAATTTGGCAAAGTTTGTAAATGAGAGCTCGGGGGACATCTTCTCCTATTTATAGAATTTGTCCCAGAAGGTGAAAAGTCGTGACTCTTCGCCTTCTGCTTTTCCATCCTTCAAAAAGAATCTGAAGAGTTGAAAAAAAAAAAAAAAAAAACCTTTCACCGGCGCCACGTGGCACCCTGCCACGTCAGCACCAGTGAGGGGCAAATGTTTGGGGTAAAAATACCCTAAACACGTGGCCCAATGGCCTAGTGACACGTGGCATCCAGCCGTTGGTCAGCAGGGCTCCAATCCTCTGCTGACACGTGTCCTCTAAACCCTAAAAGGGAAACCATCCCTTCCCCACTATAAATAGTGGAAGGACCCTCATTAATGCAGGGCTGGAACATTTGTTGTTCACATTGAATACTCCTCAAAAAGAAAAACACTTACCCCGAGCAATATTAATTGCAGAATTCTCCCATTACGCGAGAAGTAACTTCTACATTACGTGCATTCTACCTTCCGTATCTTTACTAACTTGATCGTCGGAGGCGGAGCTCCTACCCCCAGGAGTCTTCGTGATTTTGCAGGCACAGGTGTCGAAGGGCATTCTTGGAATTGTAACTCTCCCGCAGGACACATCAAAAAACCCCGAAACAAAAGATATTAATAAAAACGTATCAGTCAACAAAAGGAATATATCAGCCAACAAAAGATCTATATCAGCCAGCAAGAGGAATATATCAGCCAAAAAAAGGTACTTATCAGCCAACATAAATGAACATATCAGCCAACAAAGGAAGCATATCAGCCAACAAAAGGATGAAATCAGCAAACAAAAGCAACAGGAAAGCCAACAAAATAAACATATCAGCCAATAAAATGAAACATATAAGCCAACGATTGAAATATACATATCAGCCAACAAAATAAATATATCAGCCAACTTAAGAAACATATAAGCCAAATAACGTCTGATATCAGCCAACAAAAGTAACCTATCAAAAATTTTAAAAAATACATATCGGTCAACAAAAAGAATATATTAGCCAACAAAAAATCATATCAGCCAATAAATGAAACATATCAGCCAACACATAAAATATATCAGCCAACAAGTAAAACATATAAGCCAAGCTAGCCACACGGAAATTTGCGTGCGGACATCCTCACGCAATAGCTTTTCAATAAATAAACAAACATACAATTGCACAAGTTAGGTTTTCATCGGTTAATAATCAACAAATTACATACAAATTGGATAAACAATAATGTGTTTTGATTGGTTGGTCTTCTATTATCCCATAATAATTTATTTACAAATTTACAATTGGATTCATTACCATTATTGTTATCTAGCTATTTAATACCATGCCTGGCATGTAGAATCTGTGTTAATTTACGGTCCGCTTGACAGCTGGCAATAAATTATGGTAATGGAAATGAATTTTTAGTGAAAGTTGATATGAAATACAAAACCTTTAATATTATTCATGGGAACTCAATCAATCTCATCCCCTAAGCATGTATTTTTCTTCATATTATTACATACATTACCATTCATTACCACTTGAAAGGTGGCTGAGAATGGACATTTAATTTTGGTGGTCATCTTGAATGATCATGAGAATGAATACTAATGTTAATAACTAATATTCTCTTCAAATTTATCTATAAGTTCATTTCCATTACCAAACGAGACATTAAAGTTCTTCACAGCTCACATTATAAGTTAGCTAGATACCTTCAAAAAGACTATTAATATGAAAATCGAAGAATTGTTGTAATAATGTGGAAACATCTAAGAAATATATAATAATCCTTCTAAATCAAGAAAGTTGCACAATCTAATAACGGATCATTTAATGCAAGATTGGCTACAAGTCTACAACATACTATATTGACTTTACAATAAGGTTTTTTCTCCATTCAAAATTGCAAAAATTAATAACTCGTTGACAATTAATGGGAAATTCCATTGCTAAGCTATACAAGAAATGGTCAAGATCTCTTTGAACGCGTTAGTGTGTACGTGTATCCCTTTACTTCCAACCCAAGATCAAAAAAGTTATGTAACCGAATTATATTGTATGCAATATATGAGCTATATTAGATAATTATCTAATTATATTATAATACAAAGTATTCTCCAAATTCATATACTTCATATTTTATATGTAGTATTATATACTTGAAAAACGCAGGACATTTTTATTTTTTCTAAAAGTTGCGGTACAAGTAGATCATTGCAAGTAATGCTACTCCTTAAAATGAAAGAACAAAACAAGATTGTTTTTTTTTTTTAGTTAGTGATCTACATTTTGGCTTGACTAATGACTAGTAGAGACTATTTATGGAACTAAGATTCTATGTGGTGCAAAGGATTAAAGATGCACTACTTGTGGTTTACAAATTAATATGTAAAACTGTATGTCCAACGTTTATAAAATATCATCTTGTTTTGAATTCTCGAGCACAAAGCTAAAATTTTGAACTTAAATATCCACCTGATAATATACTCCGTATTCTATACAAGATTAGACATTCCCATGTATTTATGTAGGGCTTTGAAAAATACATATAAGGAATCTAAGAATATTGCAACCCTTTGACTACATATAAGCATTTAATACAATACACATATCAATTAGTGTACTTGTTATTTAATTTTTTTTTTTTTTTTTTTTTTGTATTTATAATTCTAAAAAAATGTATATTTTATATTTCTAAAGAGTAGTCTTAAATTCAAGTTCAATTCCAAAAGTCTTTGTTTAATTATTTATTTGTCATCCCTTTTAGTATGACATACCCTAAGTCCATCAAAACAAAAAAAATAAAATACTAATAAGCATTACTAACATAAGCCCAAAATTCAAACATAGATATATAATTTATTGGCCTAATTTCACCAATATATGAAAAATAAAGTGATTAAGTTCTAATTACTTAATTAGATGTAGAAATCAACAATTGGTATTTCTAGTTAGGAGCCTAGGAATCCAAATGATGTAACCCTATTTTGGACTTTTCTTGTGAGAAAAAGTTTAGGAGAGAGAAACAGCTAAGACTGCCAAAGTGGATGAAAAGAAAAAAACTAAACATATCCATTTCAAAAATATTATTGTAAGGGTATTTTTGTAATTTCTCTTCCTCCTCTGATCCTCCTATTTAAACTCCATTTCAAGCTGAACAGAGCAAAAAGAACCATCAAACCAAAAAACAGAGGAAAGAAAGGAAAAAAAAAAGCTGAAAAACTATAAAATTATTTTGAATTTTGACAAAAAATTCATAGTTAACTATTTTGAATATGGGAGAAGTTGTATTATTTATGGAAAATTTGGATAATAATTTTCCAAATTACTGTAGAATTTGTCATGAAGCTGAGTTTGAAAGTTGCAGAAAATTAGAAGCTCCTTGTTCTTGTTCTGGAACAGTCAAGGTAAATTTATATGTTAGTTAATCTTAATCATGTTATTAATTTAAAGTTATGATTTTTTTTTTTTTTCATTGGGTAATTTATAATTCTTGTTATTTTGAGCAGTTTGCTCACAGAGAATGCATTCAAAGATGGTGTGATGAAAAAGGAGATATTATTTGTGAAATTTGTTTACAGGTTTGTTTTATTTCCCCTGTTTTTTTCTCTCTTTCATTCTTTTTATTCATTAATTTTAAAAAATAAGAAAAATAGCACCATATTTTACTTGAAGTAGCGAATTTTGTGTTGAACAAAGTAAAAATTAGTAAGCTGCTTTCGAGCCTATATGAACGGTATAATCAATTACTCATAAATCAGCTTAATATTATGATTTTTTTTTTCAATGGAGTACAATTTTAGTTAATTTTCTGCACTTAATTTTTATTTTAGGATAGTCGAATATAAGAAAAAAAAAATTGTTTTCATAAATTGAGAATCTGTTTTCCCTCCCTAACGTTTGGCTTTGCCTTCAGTTTTAGTTGTCTTCAACTCAAAGTTTTTCCTGAACCCAGAATTTTAAAGTTCCAATCTTTTTCCTTTTTTGTTTTTATATTTCTTAATTAAATAAAAAATCTTGAATATTTAGGCAAAGGGGAAAAAAAAAAAAACATAATCTTTGACTCTTTTTTTAAGTTAAAAATTTATTGACTTTCTGGGTGTTGTACTTTTTTTCTTACAAAATTATTTATGACCCACTGTTTTATTAATTATTGGCCTATCTTATGTTTTTTATAATATGGTGGGAAATTTGAGTTTTTGATTTTAAAAAAGTGACTTTTAATTCATGCAGAAATATGAACCAGGCTACACAGCAATTCCCAAACAACCCAAGAATATTGTGGTACTTGATCAAGTTGTAAGCATCAGGTAACTTATATTCATTCCTCTTGATTATCTACACCAAACTCATCTATATTACACCTACTAACGTCTAATTTTTTTCTCCTGGGTTCAAATGTCTTCTTAGGTGTTGTTTGTTTGATATGTGAATTTTCTTTTCATGAAAATTTGTATTTCATGGGAATTAAATACCTACATCCAATTCTTAGAAATTGTCTAAACTTGTTTGGTTGGGATGAAGGAAGTTGTAAATTATGAGAACTTTGACTTACCTGGGGGGTTAGGTAATTAACTTTCCATGTTTGTTAGGAAGTCACAATTCTCATGAATTTGCAATTCCCACATTTACACTTTTTATTGTCAACCAAATAACTCATCCAATTTCCAATTCCCATTTCCACTTCCCCCATTTTCTTTGTGCAACCAAACAAAACCTCCACTTTTTATTCTTCTGTACTACGTACAATAACATTAATGTAACGCTAACCCAAAACCTCCAATAAACGAACATAGTGAATAAGTAAATATTAGATAACTAGCCGGACTCATTACAAATACCGAATATATTACTATTCCATAGGGCAAGAACTTACATCCCCGTGTGATATATAACTTCAAAAATCATAACATTAGCTAGTTTTATTTAGTGCAAGTGGTACCTCTTTTGAGTTGTTCATAATGATGTCAAGTTTTCAACGTTTTCTTTCTTCAAATTATAATAAAATTAAAACTAGAGCACGCCTATTTGTATTTTTTTTTTGTAGTGGCACACTATACAAATGAAATCAAAGTTGGTTTATTTTCCTCTCAAGGTTTTCATACTTTGTTGGCAACTTTACCGACTACTAAACTTAGGTATATTATCACTAATATTTTAGTAGTTCAATCTTAATACTTATGTCACTTCTTATGTTTTATACTTGTATTATATTATGGTTTATTTTATTATTTTTGAGTGTCACACTCATTTACTCAATGATTGAGGATTTAAAATTGTTAGTTCCCTATGTCATAAGAAACATCTAGTAACTTTTTTGTCAATCCTTTTTTAAGCTATTAACAACTTTAAATTTTGCTTCCCTTTTTTCATTTGCTTAATCATTTTGTAAGTAATAAAATAAAGTTTTTATCACTTGTTAAATGCTAAAGGTTTAAGGTTTAGACCATAAAAAGTGTAATATATTGAAGTGATCAACTTAAACTAAAGTATGTGTTGTTATTGTAGCACTGAATTATTAGACAGTACTTCGTATTACTTAAATTGATCAAATGTTCGTCGTGTAATATACTAATAGAATATTCGAAATATGACAACAGGGGAAGTTTGGAAGTTCCAAGAACAGAACAAGAATCTCAAAATTCAGACTTATTAGCCATTGCTGAATGCTCATCAGAAGCAGAAAGAAGTGCATCTTGCTGCAAAACAGTAGCCCTTATTGTGAGTAATTCATTTATTATTAACAAAATAAATTACACACCAAAAAAAAAAATTTACCTTATTTGTGCTTATAAATGTATAAGAATCTAAACTAAGGATAATGTTTATTGTTAGCTCAATTTATGTCTTAATCTTAAAGAGGGTCCACAAAATTGCACACTTTGCTGGCCCATACTTACAAAGAGCTGTTATACACGATTGAAAGTTAAATTTATAAGGAGTATATAATTTTGGAAAAAAATAAAATATATATAGAACATCATAATAGTAGCTGATTTGTTAGGTTAATGATGATCGCTAATGTCACTATCTTAATCTTATACTAAGCTAAGCATGTTAGAAGATAGACCACCCATAGCATTATTCCAGCTGGCGCTTAATCATCATTCTTTCTATTTCAAGTGTATGAGATTAGGCTAATTGATTTCTATTAGGCTCGCCGATTGTATCGGCTTTGAACACATTAAATACGTACCAAATTCGCCAATTTTCGTATTTGATTTGCATTCTTCTTTATTTAAGAGCGTTTGTGTGGACGATTTTCAGTGACGACTGATTACTTTTTCTATATGGATTTTCAGTGGATTATTAAGTGCACTTAAGAGTATGTGCTCTAAATTGAGATATGATAATTGCTGAAAAAAGATCGCAAATATAGACTTCAGTTGTTGCCCTATCACTTAAGAGATCAATAGGGTCTTCAGGTGTTGACTTGCCACACTTGCTATTTTCCAAGATTTTTTTTTTTTGAGGAAACATTAGCGGGCATTTTATTATAAATCAGAATCCGCTAAAATTACAAGATTTTGCGGGAACGGACCCATACACACAAACTCCAAACAACCACGAGTATCCCATCTTGCCACAAGATGGGCTACCGTGTTATTTCCTAAGGATTAATGTCTTAAAATCATAAAATTAGCTAAATGAACTTATGATCTTAAGAAAAAAAACAGCTTACACTAAAAAGGTTTCACAATGCTTTAATCATTCTCACTTATGATTTTCTTTTGCTTACTCTAATACTTTAATTTTTGGTCAATTTTTGCTCCCTTGTCTTTGGAATCAACAAACTAATTCATGATTTTTCTTGTAATATTGCCAGTTTGCATTCCTTTTGTTATCGAGACACATGTTTGATGTGCTACTTGGAGGAGCAGAACAACCTCCCTTCTCACTTTTAACTGTAAGAATCTCCATCTTTTCTTTAAATTTGGCATTTGATTTTAGCTAAAATTCATACTTTATAAATTACTAAATATATACATTTGACTGATAACTGATAATCTTATTGCATAATACTGCAGGTAATAATCCTACGAAGTTGTGGAGTAATTATTCCAATGTACATTATAATTCGGACAATATCAGCAGTCCAAAACAGCATTAGACGACATCGCATCCTTCATGTAATTTTCTACTTCTTTCAAGAGTTTTACTCCTTTGTCCTTTAACTTTTTTGCGATTTCCTTTTTAAATTGTCCCCGAACCTTATACACTTCTACTATTTAAAAAAACCATTTTTCCCAATACTTAATCTACTCTTTCTTTTTTCAAATTATTTATTCTACTTTTATAACTTCCAAATTAATCTTCGCCTTTAAGGGATGGATTGGATGGGGACTTTATTAGTAACATTAATGTAACTATAAGCTTGATTTATTGGTATCAATTTAACTAACAAGATTGTATTTTTTTTATTTCAGGAAAATCTTATGCAAAATACCAATGACAACAGAGATGATACATATGATGATGAGGAGCAAATTCATCTGAGATAACATGAAAACTTTACACATTTTCACAGTTGCTTACTTGTAATACACCAATGTACATCAATACTAGGAAACATGAAAAATAATTCCTCAAGGAAAATAGAAAAGAAATTAGATTTTACATTCACATTTATTAATTTATTATAGAGTTACATAATTTACTTTGTATTATTCCCCCTCATATAATCTTATAAAAATACACTTCTATCTATTTTTTACAATTACTACGAGTACATTTGACTTTTGAAATGTCCATATACTAACATTGACTTATATTTTTACTAATCCGTAATACATACTCAATACGGAGTATAAAGTTTCATTGTATCAAACCTTTATAATCAATTAATGGACAATGTTTGTGTTGTCAAATATACTACCAATAGTCAAATTGTTGCATTTTTAATCTTTCGTAGAAACTATGTTTGAAATGGAAGAAAGGTAGTTTGCTTATGGTTGTCACAAGTGCCTTGTTAGTTGAAAGCTTGTCAGAGTGCATAAACAAAATTTCAACGAACCAACCAACTGCTTTTGCTTGTTTTTAGGTAACATAGAAGATAGGCAGATGAACAGCCAAATGTTGGACCAAGTTTTATGAATATATATATCAAGAATATATAATATAATACATACTTACGAAGTATATAATAATCCTTAGTCTTATAAGCAGTTGCATCAAAGACAGATGAACAGCCAAATTTTGCAACAAACATTACTGCCATCAAAAGATTATAAATATGATACCAACACGTCTGAAGAAAAGGTGGGTGAAAATGAAGTCAAAGCATTGAATATTTGTTATATTTACCAATAATATCATAGATATATAGTAGTGAATAACCAAAGTATAAAGAAACCATCCTTAAGTGAGTGTTATTCTGAAAATCATCTAAAACGTTTTAATCGTCGTATCATTTTCACAAAACCACCGATCCCTATTATCGAGTTTTTATATTGAAAACTAACTAATAGTAAAAAATGTACCTCTTCAATGATCCCTTTATTTTGAAAATTACCAAATATAACAGCTTTTATATAGATTGATAAAATTTCAAGTAACCAAATATAACATGCTTTAATTACATTTCGATAATGAAATCAGCAAAAGGTAGTTTCCTGTGAAAGCCATAAGGAAAGGATAACAGCAAACACACATATTTCAACATAATAGCTTCCAGATTAGTCCTCATACTATGCAATTTCATCATAGTTTTATGGGTTTTGTCAAGCGCAATAATTAAACTAGCCACTTCAAAAGGAAAAAAATAGACTAATGATAGTTCAGAATATATTTGACATTGACATAGATACAATAGTCATGTACAAGATTAGAAGGATTACCTGATATACAACGCGAACACCCTATTTCTACAAGGTTAGGGGATGCACAGGATCAGAATAACTAACAAAAACCTAATCCTGGATATTAAAAGGCTTATGTGCAAGTGCTCGAATTAATAACGAGTGGCTATCTAGATTACACATAATATTAATGTTAGAGAGACGTGTACCAATTGGAGATAAGAGTGAACATATGCAAGCAAATCAATTTTGTTCCAAAAGAATCCTAGCTTGGTGCTGAAGCTGGCTGAGTGTGGCAATTCTTGAATTTGCGGAATCATCTGAAGAACTAATACCGATCAGATTTTGGAAGAATATAATGGTCTTTTCATTCCAATCCGGGACATTGTTGTTGGATCTTTCTTGGTGCCTACCATAAACAGCCTCAAAGTCTTTCGACTTGGCAGCAGCTTTAAACAGTACACCAACAGGAATTCCTGAAATTTAAGACAGATGTTCATATTCATAGGAACAGTGATTGGGAGATGATCATAAGATGCACTCCCAGCTAAAAATTTGGTGTTTCTAAAAGTGCAAGAATTTTCATAAAACTTACCAGCCAGCCGTGCAACATTAACACCATAACTTTTGGGACAAGCACCTGGAGTCAGCCTGTAAAGAAATGTGACTTCTTCCAAACCTCTATCACCTTTTCCTACTTGACATGCCATATGACATAGAGAGACCTGTAAATGAGAGAATATTTTAACTGGCAATTCGAGAGAAAAAAAATCCTAGCATAGACTCGTCTATTAGCAGCTCTCGTAATGAGCTACAGCCTACATGAACCAGTTGGAAAAACACCAAACCTCTCCAATGGAAAAAACACTTAAAATCAAGAGACTGAAATTGACCTTGGGATCTCTTTTATAGTCAATAGCTAATCGGTGGTAATGAGTAGAAAACATTCCACGACACTGCACTTTGCGGACAAAATGTTCAAGGACAGATTCCCTGTAGAGAAACGGAAAAGGCAGAATAAGCAGTTAGATCACTAGATGACCCTGCAATAGTGCACTTGATCTCAAGTAAAAAAAATGATGGTCCATAGTACAACTTCTAATAGGCAGTAAAATGAGGCAATGCTGCTAATTAGTTTGAATAAAGACACTTACGCAATTGCTTGTCCATCTGAAGTTGAAGTGCCACGTCCAAGTTCATCCAATGCCACAAGTGAATCACGGGTAGCAGATGTCTGTGTGCAACCAAGTAAAGGAGAACTGTGAGCTAAAAAAAGAGGGAGCTAAAATTTCTTCCATACATTTACACATGCTCGAGTCTTGATTAATAATCTTGAGCAGACAAAGAAGAAACTATTCAACAAAGATTTGAAATGCATACATTAGATTCTCATAGCATTGACAATGAGCTAGTAATAAGTAATAATCTATCATAACCCAAGGCAAAATTATTCTAAAAAAGTTAAACCTCTTGTTCACTAAATGCCTTAAGATGATTGACTCAAAAGGAGAAACTTTAAACAATGTGAAACAAATCTCATTGCACACTATTAATGAATTTTCCGAGGATAAAATAGTAACATGGAATAAGATCCAGAGTATCTCACCAACATAGATGCAGTTTCTGAAAGCTCTGTTAAAAATGTGCTCTGTCCTGCCATAATGTGATCTTTCGCCCCCATACGAACAAATATCCGGTCAACAAGTGATAGCTCAAAGTGTTCTGCAGGGACATTTGCTCCAACCTGCAATAAAGCCAAATGTGAGGAGAAAGAAATTGAAACAAGATAACAATTCAACATACTTGCATGAGGAGAGGTTTACTTGAGCCAAGATAACAGCCAAGCAAATTTGGCGAAGAAGAGTTGATTTTCCACCCATATTAGGACCAGTAAGCAAGATGAAGGTAGCATGATCTGAGCCACCAATATTAATGTCATTGGGTACAAACGTACCCCTGCCCAAAGAATCGCTTTTGATTATAGGATGCCCCAGACTTTTAGCTGCTAATTGAGGTACTTCATTAATATTGATCCCAGATGAAATACTTGGACGGCATGTTGGTCCTTCATAGTAATCACTTGCAATTACCAAGGTGATCAAGACATCTAGTTCTGCACGAATAGTAGTGAAAAATTAAACCATAGTTCTTAAATTGATGCCATGTACAGAATAAATTATCTGATAGACTACATTAAGGCTCTGTTTGGATTGATGGAAAACATTATTAATGTAAGTAGAATTTTCATGGATAAATAATTGTAAATTAAATTTCCTTTAGTTGGTTTCTTACAAGAAAAATTATTGAGAAATAAAATTGGAAGTGGGAGGGAGAAGATGGATAGAAGAGAAAAAGGGAGGTAAGGAGTAGAAAGAAAATTGTGATTTCCCTTAAAAAATAAAGATTAATTCAATCCTAGGGAAAACTATTTTCCACCCCTGAGAAAGCCATATTCCACCCTTTTACAAACCAAACTAAGGATATTGGGAAAAATTACATCCATGGAACATGTTTTCCACCCAACAAAACACTGTCTTAAAATTAAGATTTTAGTTGTGTAGAATATAGAGACAAGAGAGAACTACATTTGTTGGTACCATATACCTGCAACAGCAGAAACCAAGCTTCTCCACATTGTGTGATGCTCACAAAAACGTCCTACCAAATCTTGCAACATGCATTTTAATTTGGATTCCTTCACAGCTTGAAGCTGTGTCAGCTCTCCTACCATCTTCTTGATAAATGGTGTCCAGTATCTGGAGAAACCCTGTGGAAATCAGGTAAGAAACAATCAGATAAAACAATCAACTAAGTTGCATCTGTATCACACTAGAAATTTAATTACTAAATAATGTGATTGGTCTTTTCATCACTCAACTCCACCAAAACACAAGATTTAAAACTAAGAAAAAGATAATCAGTCAAGTTCCAAATTTACAACACCCACAATAAACA
Source organism: Chenopodium quinoa (assembly GCF_001683475.1). NCBI lineage: Eukaryota > Viridiplantae > Streptophyta > Magnoliopsida > Caryophyllales > Amaranthaceae > Chenopodium > Chenopodium quinoa. The sequence continues at coordinate 1,356,022 of NW_018743212.1, read as the reverse complement.
TATTGATATTGATGCGAGTACAAGGAGGTCAAGATGTAGATAATGTTACATTAGCAGACGACATTCATAGAAAAGGGAGAGGACTATAAAAAGAAGTGAAAATAGTAGTATTTACTCTCTAATAGAATAGCAGAGTGATTGTGGAACAACATGGAGTTCAAGGATCTGACCTGTCCCACATTATTCTTGCAAGTGAAAAATAGAGAAAGAAAATCAATTATTCCACTTACTTTCACATCACATTAGAATTCTAAATACTTCACAAAATTATCCCAATAACAGTCAAGGGGTGATTATAGTGTCTCATACAAAATCCCACATATGCCAATTAATTCAAAATACATGTATACAATGACTATTCGCTCAAGTATCATCCATGGCAATGGATTCTCACCACTTATAGCGCTTACACACCACTATTCAGGTAACAATATGCCAGCCTACTGGGATCCAAGTCATATCAGTAACACTTGATTAAATGCACAATTGGATTCTTTTCCGCAACTTCCTTACCTTCTTGGATGACCGTAACTCATAGTCTCTGGGAACACTTCCACTCAATCTTTCAGGTACTTCTAACAGGTATATGTCCTTTCCAATGGTAACATATGTAATCTACAGACACCACAAGGAGACAAATTAATGAAGCACATAAGATGCAACGAGAAAGTTTTGGTTTTGAGTTAATAAAGTGTTCATTACCGATGTGATGCCAAGTAATTTTTTCTGTTCCACGATATGTCTCTTCAAATCAGATTCAATCTCCTCAATCTTTTTACTGGCAGAATCAAATTCTGCATCAGCTCCTTCAAGAGGAATTATACGACCTGTACTATTAGCATCCACCCAATCAAATGCATCCCTAAATTCCTTTATTATGGAACTCATATTGGGGAGACCTTTGCCTGCACATTACATGCTATGAATATCAGCACAGCATATAGAATGATTGAAATACAGGAGTGCTGATATGACAGTTTAGACAGTACCAGGAACTAACAGATGATGTAACAATTTAGAGTCAGTTTTATCCAGGATGGAACCTAGAGAAGAGCATGCCACAATCATAACTTCACAAGCACGTAATGCTGATATGAATTCTTGAAGCTGTTTTTTTGCAGCATCTTCATAAAGAACAATCTTACTTGCATTCCTCCCATTAGCTTCACTGCATGAAACAATTGGACCAAAAGGTGAACTTCTGGAACAGAAAATTGAGTAAATTTTACAGATCCCTGGATTGCTGTACCTGCTAGCAAAGAGGCGCATGAGCAACCTCTCCATGTCTGGCAACTTGGATAGCTCTTTTCGAAATTCAAGCGCCAATGATATATTTCCCTATAAAAACAAAAACCATGATTTAGAACCCATTTTTCACAAGAAGCAAAACAAAACAGTTCTATCAAGGATCATAAATCATAGTGTCAGTCTAAACCATGACTCTGAAAGATTTGTGGTTTATTAGTTGAAATTAACAGAGGAAATGTTCTCCTGCTTTATTTGCATCTGTGCATAACATTGTGACATAGTGTGTATAAGGATGTTAAAAGCAGAGAAACAAAAGCAGAAAAATGTATAATAATCACATCAGGCAAATAACACGGGGTATAAAAGTCATGATATTTGAGGAGTGAAGGACCATTCCAAATTAGAGACATTCATTTAGTTCAGGGAACATGAAAACGACACAGAGATTGTTTCATAATGTTCCCTCTACAACACTTCAAGCAGGACAAGCCATCTTAAAAAAAAAATGCACTTTAGATGACACTGATACCAAGATCTATAAGGCAGGTAAAATTGATTCATGTATCTAAACAAAAAAGGCATGAAGTGGACTGTAGACTTCATTACTTAGCACAACACCGGAAGCTTTCTATCCTATATGCTGCAGCAAGAAGCAGGTCATATATCCAAACTACGAAAACTGACAGCAAGTCTAATGAATAGCTGTAGTTTAAAGAGAAAAATCAATGAAGGCAATGCTTCCAAACCTATGTGCTTTAGTGGAATAGCCATGTGGACTTCATTACTATCAAGTATTGACAAATAAAAAGTAGCTAATTCTCCAATCTACAATACTGGCAATAACAAAAAGCATGAGGCATATATCTGTGACCAACAGATCTGGACTCACATCACATACAAAATTGATATTTAAAAGCAAAAATGTCAAATAAGCTTAAAAATAGCAGAAAGCAGAGCATACCCTAAGGCCTGCAATAGCATCTTGTCGTTCCCTAATTGACTCAGCATGATAAAGAGGCCTTGCTAGCCATGTTTTAAGCAACCTCTTCCCAAAACCGGTCACACAATAATTAAGCTGGGAGTACAATGTCCTTTACAGATGGGGAAAAAAATCAAATCAATCCAAGCCATATTTGCTAAAACCAAAAAAGATTTCAACAAAACTCAAAAGTGTGAAGGTACCTACCCGGAGGAGCCCCCGTTCTTACTGTTCTCAAATATTTCCAAATTCTCCAATGCAGCAGCATCTAACACCATGTAAGGTTTCTTAAAGACATTACAGTAATCGGAGCATGGGAGTGATTCAAATTTTGCATATCTAAGCAAATTTTCATCCAAGAAAGCCTGTTTCAGGTAGTAAAGGGTCCCTCCAAGGGCTGATAATGCAAGACTGCCATCACTTTCAGCACTCAACAGCTCACTTATGAGCTTTGGCAGCCAACATGACTCATCATTTATACTGGAGCTGATGACATCAGCTACTTCCTTTTGTTGTGAAGGAACCGGCGAAATATTGATGCAACTGTAGAATCTCTTGACTTCACGAACAGTCCTATCAGCATCCCAAAATTCCTCATTCGGAAGCAGCTCATTGATGAGGGGATTCCTAGTATACCTGGTAAGAGCCCTTTCAGTCTCAGGACTAAGCATTTTAGCAGGTTTAATAATCTCAACTGGCCTTAATTCGGATAGAAGACTGCATAAAGTACTGCACTCCAAATCATCCTTTATCTGAAGAAGGGAAAACGAGTCATGATAAATATAAGGGTACATTCAACACATTTTTGTTTCAGGTGGAGGGGAAGATAATTTAAAAGCAAGTTTTTGACCATTAGAAACTGAAATTTCAAAATTTACCTAGCCCCAGGAAGGAGTACTCTTATACAGGAGACAAAGGGTCCAAATTGATCTTAGTTCAAGGTAGATTAAAAATGCAAGGGGAAGGGTAATTATTAAAAACAAATCCTTAAAACTGGGTTAATAAATAATTGACTAAAAATAAGCATGCGATTGAAAAATGAAGGCATTATTATAACCACCACCACCACCAGTCCACCACCCATGAAATAGAAAAGCAAGTGAATACAGTAAATCAAGCTAATAGCAGTTTTCAGCAAATTGTTCAATGAGCAAAATTGGACATCTCCTGTACTAAGCTAAACCTACACCCTCAAAATACTTGAACAAAATCATCAATGCCATCATTAAATGCAAGCCCACACAGACAGATTAGAAGAAAATATACATGGAGCTTTGAGTTTGAAAGAGGAACCTGGCCAATAATTACTTGGCTTGTAGTGACATCAACAACGCACACACCATACAGGCGTTCTTCCTTATTTGAAGAAAGTGAACAACTTTCATTCACTGACATAATGTAAGAAGCTTCTGGATTTGCAGACAACATCTCTCCCTCCGTCAATGTTCCTTTTGTTACTACAGCACATATTTCTCGTTTGACTACCTGTATGTACAAATGGTTAGGAGTTAGACCTGGGTAATAAAAAGCTCAAAGCTATTAAACAACCCATCAACCAATCGACAAGAACAAGGGATTGTGTTGATGGCCCCAAGGGTTACATTTTTCATAAATATAAACAAGTTATATAAACACTACCTCCAGAAGGAAATTGGATATCTTGGCATTGCCAATCAGTTAGCACAATGTTAGCTCGTGAGTAGCTTACTTTCCCCTATAATTTCCTTTTTGTTTTATATTTTAATAGAAAGCATGTATCATAGCAAGGGGCATATAAGTGCAGCATATTAACTGATTGCTCAAAGTAAAAACCCTGAATGTCCAAACCTTGTCTTTCGAACCCTCTTCTTTGCGGCGCATATCAAGCTGGTCTGGAGTTTCAGTCTGCTCCACTACAAGGACTCGATAACCCTGCAAAGCCAAACCAGCCCAAATGAAATCATTTCTCCAGCTCAAGTCAGGTTCCATCAAATATATGTAACAACACATTTAAATTAAATAGATACACAACAAACCTTTCTTGCTAATTTCTCTACGTTGATTGAGAAATTCTTTTCAGGAAATCCACAATGTGGCTGTTCTCCCTGGTAATATGAACAATTTTCAGACTCTTGATAGAAAGAATAATAGACAGTGAGCAAATGATAATTATAAGATTGGTAAGATCTAATACTTTCATGTTGACTTCTCTTAATTTACTTGTTCTAAACAGGAACTAAATCCTCAAAAAATTAACAAGGGAATAGGAATGCACATAAAAGATAAATATAAAGCAAAATTTAAATACCCTCATGTACTGTAAATCAAGTTCTTTTACGCCAATATGTGCATCCATTTCAAAAATCTCGTAGAATTTTCCCATCTGCTACAACAGTGCAATCATAATCATTACCGATGTTACACTAAAATAATTAAAAAGCAGAAACCGTCACAGCATAATGTCTTGCGTATCAGATATGATTAATGTAATACCTTAAAGAAAAGGACCTTATCCATATGCTTCGATTTAAACTCCCACCATTGTCTCTACAAAGGAAATTACACCACAAAATCAAACAAGCTCAGCAGCAAATATTTATTACTTAGTATTAAACATTGTTAAATGTTTAGCATATCTACCTGGCCACCCGTCAGATTTTTAAGAAACTGAGGGGGCAAATAAAGAGTTCTGGGATCATAATCTGTATCACCAGGACGTCTCCTTTTGGCATCTTGTCGATCCCTATAAAAAGAGAAAGGGATTCACCATAGAATAAGATATCACCTCAAGAAAAACAAGAGGACTGGTCCAGCAACTTCCATCGATCACAGCAAAAAACAAAGTGCATTATCATTACACAACATGAGAAATGAAAACATGAAGCTAAGGATTGAACTAGCACATACTTTCCAAGGAATGGAAACTTCTGTTCTTCACGAATACCAAACCTCTCCAATGCATCAGTAGTGGTGCTGTCAACAACATTATGTGATTTTGCCTCTGCAGAAGACAGTTCAAAGCCAATAAAAAGGATAAATATAAAATAAAAAAAAATAAAAAAATAAAAAACTACTGGCAACATAAAGCACTGGCCAACACCGGACAAACAAACTAAATTGAATAGAAACTAGAAAGGCATTGTGCTTGTTTTGAATCTTTCAGTCAAGTTTTAAACTCAACAATCATTAAGCATAAAGAGAAAAGGCTTAGAAAGTCACAAAGAAAAGTAGGATCGTTGATTTTTAAGTTCAATAGTTCATCATTACACATAAGCATGCAAAATGCTGATAACAAGAGAGAATACAAGACTGATTATTCACATAAATACCGCAAAAAAGGGTATTAATTAAAAGCATTTGGAAGCTACAAATTATGCATCAAAGCTCAAATACTATACGTAGTATTTCATACTATTTGGGATAACGGAACATTACTAATATTTTTATCGAAATTTGTATATTCCATGATTGGAAACAATGTGTATTACTAATACAAAGGTCATAAGTAGACTGAAACCAAAACAGTATATTATTATTATTAATAATAAACCACCTAAGTTGAGGTACATTGACAATTAGCACTGAAATCTGTAATAAATCAAAGAAACCATATCTTATTCTAATTTGAAGAGGCAATATAATCTTGTTGCTGAACAGAACATCAAAATATAACATCATTTAGCAATTATATGAACTATATATGTCACAAAATCTTACATCTGATACAATTATTTTTTTAAAAAAATGAAATTAATGACAACGTAAGATAACATATATCAGCTCCATCAATTACCTTGAACATTGGCAACAGGTTTCGCCGGCTTGCTACCAAAAACACAAACCTCAACTTTCTTCTTCTTAATTGATTTCGCCGCCTCTCCACTGCCTTCCTTACCCTTCTTCGCCCCGCTCCCTCCAACCTCTCTCTTCTTCCTCTTCAAACTCCCAACCTCCTTTTCCTCTTCTTCATCCACCAAGTCCATCTCCTCCAAACAATCTTCCTCCTCAACAACCACATTCTTCCCCCAATCCTCGTCGCTCGAATCGTCCTCCACCAAACCCACATTCCCCTCTCCCTCCTCCTCTTCCTCATCATCAACCACAATAGACACCTTCCTCAACCTCCTCTTCCTAGACTTCTTAACAGAAGACCCTCCTTCAACTTCAATCCACTCAACCTCCTCCTTAGAAAGATCAATCATTTCCTCCTCATTATCATCATACTCCACCAAATGCTTCCCAGAAACCTTATCAAACGACTTCACACACCCCTCGTACCACGCCTCGTCTATCGGCCAATAAACCCTAATTCTCCGATTCACCACCTCTTCACCAAACAAATTCCCCTTCAAATTCACTCCCGTTGGAGTCGATTTTTGCGACCCAATTACCAACAAAGGCTTAGGTGTCGATTTTGACTTCGATTTTGCATTAATAGGAGAAGGGGTAGTTGGGGGAGATGACCCCGGACTAATATTAGGATTAGGGTTAGGGTTTTGTGATTTGGGAAATGGGGTTTGATTAGATTTAGGAGGGGATAATTGGGGTTTTGATTTGGGTAAAGAAGAATCAGCTTTGGTGAAAAAAGAGGTGATTTGGTATTGTTTGTTTACCAATGGTGATCTGCCATTGGTGACCTTGCGTGAAGGCGCCATTGATGAAAGTTTCGCTGTAAATGTTAGAGAGAGAGAGGGAAGAAGATAAAGAGAGAGAGAGAGAGAGAGAGAGAGAGAGAGAGAATGGAGGTAAGGAAGAAGAAATAGTGAGGAAAATTGCGTAAAAATGGTGGGAAATGGCGGGAATTTGACAGAAGACAGAGAATGTAGTTTGGCGGGAAGATTGTTTTGCTGGTTTCCGGCTTTATTTTTTGGGGAAAGTAAGAAACAAATAGTGTGACCTAGACCACCTAGTTAGTGGCTATAGAGTGGAGGAATGGCCTTAATTGTATTATAATCTCTTTTATTTTAATTCTTTAGTCACAATTCTTAAACCTAACCTTGGAATATCCCACACATTCAATTCATTTTGAGAAAATTTTCATAATTGAACCGAAATTGTGTATTATAACCTTTATTTTTGAATTTTTTTGGACCTAGGAAAAAATAATGTCAACATGATTTCCATAGATCCCAATATACCCCAAGAGTCCACTTGGGTGGGTGGAATCATCTAATTTGCCTTTAAATTGTCAATTTACCCGTTTACAACATATGTCGATTTTATTAACTCAAGGCCACCATAGACATTTATGACTACATATATGAAAATATATGGTTCCAAACGACATTATATAACCCTGAGAAGTATCCCCCTTAGTATCTTGATATTTTTTGACACTAGGTTCAAGAACCACTAAAATTGCTAAAAGCATGAATTATAGCCTTCAATTTTGGACTTTTTTGGACTCGGGAAAAAAATTTGCCGAGGTGCTTTCTATAGACCTATTAGACCCCAATACATTCCGAGCGTCCATTTGGATGGGTGGAACCATCGCTCTGCTATTATTCTAGCTTGCATAAAATTAGCAAGTTTGTCAAATATTGGATAATAAAATAAAATTGATTGTATCATATGTGTAAATGAGCAAACTGGATAACAAGAAACAACCGGTTGTATGGTAAAAAAAATTGCATAATCGTCTTATGAACTTACATGTATACTTTCATTCATGGTAGCATTTTTTTTTTTTACAATATTTACTTAATGATAACCGGTAATTAAAGATATTAGTTGATCTTATAATTATTTTGCATTACAAAATATATGATCGACTATAAAAAAGACTTCTTAGCCAATATTTAAGCGAAAAATCCAAATCAGCGCAAAAATTAGGCAAACTTATATTTCATAGATCATTCGACTTAATTTGATACACTTTTCACTCGATCACATTTTTTTTTTTTACGGGTGGTACTCGTAACTGAACGGAGGGAGGAGTAAAAATGCAACTACAACGGATAAAGTAAACCATAACTCTCAAGACATAACCACGCCAACCACCGTCATCGACTGCCCGCCGCACCCATCTAACCACCCGCCTCTCCAACAACACTTGACACTCTCACTCTCTCTCCTCTTTCATGGCCTACGAATGACTCTCTTCTCCTTAACTAAACGCCCTTTCACTTCCACCTCTTCACTTTCTCTCTCCTCAGCAACCTCCTTTCATGGCTCCCACCACCATTATTCGACCACCTTATGCTCCGCCTACAGTGCGGGACGATTACGACGTCAAAGAGGAGTTCTCTTCTTTCGATGGCAGCAACAGCAGCAAGTGTGCTTTCTTCAAGGTAGCTCTGTGCCCTTGTCTCGTTTTCATCAGTCTAGTTTTGATTGCTGTGTTCATCGTTTTAATTGTCAAGTTTCATCTTATTTGTCATCTTCCATTGCACTACCTGATTTACAAGAAAGATTGTTAGATTCGAAGTTAAGGGGTTGTAATTTGAAGAATTTTGAACATGGGTTTTCAATTTCAGTTGTTCCCAATGTTTATTTTGTTAGATCAATGTCATTCTCTGTGAATTATGGGGTTTCTTTTGGTGGGTTGTTGGTTCCTGTTTGTAATTCGAATTGGATATTGCCCAAATTTGGGGGTTCTAAAAAGGTGGGGATTTTGGGGTTTGGTGGTTGTTATAGGGGATTTTCTAGTTGTGAGGAGGAGAGAGAAAGTGATGGTGAGGATGATGAGGAGAGAGAAGGGAGTGAAGGTACCTTCGAGTCGAGTGCTGATCCAGAGGAAGTTAGTAGGGTGGCTAAGTTGATTGGTGAATTGTTCGCCTTAGATCGAAATATGGAGGCTGTGCTTAGTGAATCTGGGATTGAATTGAGTCATGATTTGGTTGTTGATGTCTTGAGAAGGTTTAAGCATGCTAGGAAGCCGGCATTTCGGTTCTTTTGCTGGGCTGGGCAAAGACCAGGGTTTTCCCATGATTCTAGGACTTACAATGCCATGTTGTTGATATTGGGGAAGACGAGGCAGTTTGAGACGATGGGCTCGTTGCTAGAGGAAATGGGGGAAAAAGGGCTTTTAGATATGGAAAGTTTTATGATTGCTATCAAAGCTTATGCTGCTGGTAAAGAGAGGAAGAAAGCTGTTGGGGTGTTTGAGTTGATGAAGAATTATGGGTTTAAAGTGGGGGTTGAAACTATTAATTGCATGCTTGATGCCCTTGCTAGAGAAAAGATGGTGAAGGAAGCTCAAGCTTTGTATGATAGGTTGAAGAGTAGGTTTACTCCAAACATGAAGACTTATTCAGTTTTGCTTAACGGTTGGTGTAGAGTGAAGAATCTTATGGAAGCTGGAAAGATATGGAATGAGATGATTGATCAGGGTTTGAAGCCTGATCTTATTACCCATAATATAATGCTAGATGGATTGCTGAAAGTTAATAAGAAGTCTGATGCAGTCAAGCTTTTCGAGGTCATGAAGGCGAAGGGGCCAACTCCAAATGTCCGGAGCTATACTATATTGATCAGGGACTTGTGCAAACATTCTAAGTTGAGAGAAGCTGTTGCCTACTTTGATGAGATGATGGCTTCAGGGTGTGAGCCAGATGCTGGTGTATATACTTGTTTGATAACAGGATTTGGGAACATTAAAAAGATGGACATGGTATTTGGTTTGCTTAAGGAGATGAAGGAAAAGGGTTATCCACCAGACGGGCAGCTGTATAATGCTTTGATCAAATTGATGACAAATAGGCGAATGCCTGATGATGCAGTTCGCATTTACAAGAAGATGATTCAGAATGAAATCCAGCCGACTATTCACACTTACAATATGATGATGAAATCCTATTTCATTGCCGGAAACAGTGAGATGGCTTGTGCCGTGTGGGATGAGATGGTCCAAAGAGGTTGTTGCCCTGATGAAAATTCTTACACCGTTCTCATTGGTGGGCTTATAAGGCAAGGGAGATCCGAGGAGGCATGTAAACATGTTGAGGAAATGATCAATAAAGGGATGAAAGTTCCAGAACTTGATTTCAACAGGTTTGCAGCTGACTTCTCTAAGGTCGGACGACCTAACATACTGGAGGAGCTGGCTCGTAAGATGAGGCTGTCTGGCAACTCTGAAGTATCTGAAGTCTTCGCAAGATGGGCTCAGATGACCCAGAAAAGAGGTACTAGAAGAGGCACGTTTGACCCTGATGCATAAACTTCATAGACATCTTATTATTACAGTGAAGATTATAAAGATTGATTGATATCCAACTGAATATTTCTACCACTGTAAAAGTAGTTGTAATTTACCTTGGATTGCCTATTATTCAGCTGACATTTCTTGTGAATAGTAGTTGAAATTTCTTCGTTTACACTGATCATAGGATTCTTGTTATGCTTTAATGCATATCTGCCTTGCTTAACTCATTTTGTCTTTAACATAACCTTCCTGGCTTCCTATGTCTCATATTCATGAATGTATGACTAAAACACATTCAAACTCTAAATATTCATGTGAATACACATTCAAACTCTAAATATTCATGTGAATGCATATTCATGAATGCACTTCTCCATTCCCCTACCTGAAATTGAATGGCTGCTTATGAAAAACTACACTGTCCATTGGATTTTCTGAATTTTTGTTTTTATTTTATTATGGATTAATGGTTTTTTTAACTTGATGGGAAGTTCTTTATATTCTTTTGTTTGCCATTCTCTATGTCCTTTAAGGTCATCTGCAATATTGAATTAGCAACTATTCTTTATTGACTGGAACCAACTGCCTCACCAGGCCATCATGATTATCATACATCTTATATTACCGGCTTAGCAATCATCCTTGTGTCTTATGCTTGGTGCGAAAAATCAGTGCTTTAAAATTCTTCTGCAATGGATGACTGGTGTGTTGGGTTTTTCTTGAGTAATTTAGATAGGCTTCTGTGTATAGGCGATGGTATGGAACTGTAGATGAATTACCAATTACCTCAAAGGCTACGTTTCATCATCATTTCTTCTCTTATTTGAACATTGAATTAGTCTTCATACTCATGGAAGGGAAAAGATGATGATGATGGAAATGAGCTGAAAACCCTAGCTATAGAGTCAACTGCCAGATTCATGCTTCAACCAATTTCACTATTCTTCCTGTATCTTCTGTGTTACTTCTCAGCAGTCTTTGCTGATGTTAATCACTAGTAAAATGCATTATTGCCTTACTTTGAGGAATGCAAAAGATATAAAACCTAGCAGTTGCTTCTATGTTTATCGTTATTTCTGTGTTTTGAGTTTTCATGAAATCCAGGACCAACAACGGAGAGTAAATGTGCTGCATTGTGCATTGTTGAAGCTAATGTAACCAAGAAAAGTGGCAGGGATCCTCCAATTTACGTTGTCATTTGTAAAAAGTTATCAGTAAAACTTATACAGCTTGAGCCTTCTGTTTATACAGAGCTTTATTCGACACTACTTTGACATTTCAAATATCATTTAACAGCAGTTGCTTTGGCTGTAGATTTTAAGACAGGGTCGGCTTCTCAATTGGTGCTGTTATCACGATGTGGATCTTTGATCAGTGGCCTGCTGAAATCAGCAACCTTTATTCATACAGCTGCTCTAGGGCAGGTCCAGTATACTGTCTAAGTCCCCATCCACTATATTGTCTTTAAGAACATTGTATGCTCGCATTCTTTGTTTTCAACTCTGGGCTAAAGACAGGTCTAAGCCAGTGTAGTTTGAGGCATACAAGATTTGGTTTTCGGATGGACTTGTTGACCATCTCTACCAACGAGTAACACATTAGGCAAAAGAGTAACATCAGCTTAATGTTAATTGTTTTTTTTATTTATTGGTAAGGAGGACCTTGTCCAGACCTCAATCCTTACAATTTGTTTGGTCTATTATTTGCAGGTCAGACACTTGAAACTTTGAAAGTAGAGAGGAGAGTAGTGTAGTTTATCCTTACAATTTGTTTGGTCTATTATTTGCAAGTCAGACACTTGAAACTTTGAAAGTAGAGAGGAGAGTAGCGTAGTTTAATGTTAATTATTAAACAAAAGGAATATTTATGCAATTTGCTCTCTTTTTTGTACGAGTTAAACCTTATAATTCCATTAAGCCTAAAATCTAATGAAAGGTTGTTTGTCATTCACTTTAAGTTTAACCATGAAAGAAGTAGTGAAGTACTCTGTCTTCTGGTTGCGTTGTACCACAGTCCATGGATCATGGCTAAAAGCCCAACTCATGAAAATGCTGATTTGATCCACAATTACTTCGTAAACCATACTCTCCCTAACTTTTCTTTTTTTGTACTATTATAAAATAAATAAATGTTGTTTCATCCATTTTTTTTAATGTACCATTTGGTTTTTCACATTATTCAAACAATATCTTTTGACCATCCTTTATTATTAATCTGTAAGGAAAAACACAATCATGTTTTAGTTGAGATCTACTCTGATTTGTCTCGATATCTACTTTTCAAATATTAACTTTTTTATAATTTTACTATAGTATAAATAAAGATATTGATTGTCAAAGTAACGTATTGGCAAACGTGAAATCACAAACGGTGCAATTAAAAAAGGGATGAAGTATAGTACTATATTTTGTATAATATATCGTTGGATTAGTTACAAACTATGTTTGGAATATAGCTTATTGGGGAAAAATTAGCATATCTGACCAACATTAGCTTAATGACTGCAATAAGCTAATTCGGAGTGTTTGGTGGAGAGCTAATTTATAGAAATTTTCCATTATATAAGCTTTATTTTAATTAGGAACTTTTTCATCGGCTTATTTATATCTTAATGTGAAATCCCCCATTAAATCTAAAAACCTATCTCAATTACCTACTCTCACAATTAGCTTATTGGTAATTTCACACACTCAAATAGCTTAAACAATAAACTATTTATCAGACACTTTTTATACAATCAGTTAATCAAATCATCAATTAATACAGTCTTCTAGTCTATATGTGCTGAAACAATCAACTTTAGCTTTTAGATTTTCACCGAACACAAGTATAACATCTATTTTAATGGTTTTATTTTTTTAGAGCAACTTTTACTAATAAACAATTAAAAATATTAATGGTCAAAGTTATGGCTCGACAATGTGTCGATCAAAGTGATGCAAATATCAATAGATGGAGGGAGTATTTATTTATGTTGAACATAACTTATTTTTAAAGAAATTATATGCTGAAATTGTTTTCTTTAAACTTAACCTTAACATATTTTGGTTCAAACTTATTTAAACAAAAGAGCAAAAAATAAAAAAAAAACCCTAAAATATTAGTATTTATAATAAAATAAACAAAAACATTTTGTTTTTGACGAATGATTGTTTAATAATATACAAAACTAGTATAAGTCCCGTGCAATGCATGATTTTTACAAAATTTTATTACGAATTACAACGTTTAGTTATTACTACAATAATTAATTTTAAAAATAAATTACAATAATGAACATATATAATAAAATAACTTTATTATACACAATACATTATACTCCCTCCGTTTTTTTTATTTGCATCATTTGCAAATGCGGCTAAGTTTTAGGAGAATAAATTTGGTATAATATAATAATGTGAGTGGATGAATAATTTATTATGGTAAAAGTAATGTGTGGACCATGAAAGTGAAAATATGTGAGAGAGAGTAGTGGGAACCATGTGAGAGAGAAATGATGAATTAATTTGTGGGGTTTAAAATAAGAGAGAGAAATAATAAAATATATTATAAAGTTACCATTTATAAAAGTGATGCAAATAAAAAAAACAACCTTAAAAGGTGATGTAAAAAAAAAAAAAAAAAATAAATTGAGGGAGTAACAATAAAATCAAGGTTAATACCCGTGCGACTTTTAGTCTCACACTTTGATAGGCACATGGTAATTTAATTGATTATTTGTTTCATTTTAAGTGAATGGTGGAGAATTTAATATTTGTTTTAATTTTATTAGTACTATTGTTATGATTATAGTCAATGGGTATTTTTATCTCATATTCCTATAATATTAAACAAAAAATACATAGTTATGTATAAATATATAATTTGAGTAATTTCATATTTAGGATTGCATATCTGTACTATATTTACAAAAAGTACAGATTCTTAAAACTTCATTTATTTTACTTTTCATCGAAAATTGTTGATGGGTTTATTCTTGAAAATAAAATACAAAGTACAACATATGCATATAATTAGACAAAAAAAAATAAATAAATTAAAGTCGTACTACTACTTTAATAATATGAAATAAAAATGGTAAGAAAGATATGAAAATATATATTGGTAGAACATATATGAAAGAAATTTGATGTCAAATATTTATAGAAGTAATATTTGGCAAATAAATAAATAAATAAATTTAGGCAAAAAAATTTTAATTAGAAGATGACACGTGTCATCCCAAAGTTCGCCTTTAGTATAAAGTTATAGACTGGTGTAAAAAGTAAAAATAATCATCTCGATCTCAAAATATATTAAAAGTTTAACACCCTTTCATATACTCCCTCTTCAAGAATAATTGATACAGTCAAACATTGACACAGTCATACATTGCACACATGTCCGATGTACTAGTTTGATCTTATTTTTATTACTCAGTAATTAAATATCAATGAAAATTAATAAAAAAAAAAGGTTATATTATGAAACTTCATATTAATACCTATCTAATAACATATTTTATGATAAAATATGTTTTTATCATGTTAATAAAAAAATTAATCAAAGATATCATATGAATTGTGAAAAAAGTGCAACTTGTCAATTATTCTGGGACAGGAAGTAATATTTAAAATTAATTTAAAATTATTTTTTTTCAAAATTTATTAAATTATGAGCATTATCATCATAATAATATCCAATGAGATATAATATCTATAATTTCCTTGCATAAAAAGAAAAATCTTTAATATCCAGTGAGATATGATATCCAATCAGCTGCTTTGTAATTGAAATATGGAATAAAAATCAAATTTTTAGAGAAATCTCACACAATGAAAAATCTGAGATATTTAAGCTGTAATAATTATAAAAGGGTCCTTAAAATTATAGAAATAAATCAAAATAAATATTAATATAGGGAAGGATTTCGTTTGCTTTTGCTACAAATTATTGTTACTGTAATAATTAAAGTAACAATAATTAAGATTGACAGTTCAGAATTTGGTATCTAGCCACATAAACATTTTTTTCCATACCCATTTCTGATATTCTAAATCTACCACAATACTCAACTAAAGCCCAAGAAACATTGATTTTTAACAAAATAATCCATTGAGATTGCAAATACTCTTTTTTTTTTTTGAACAATTTTTTAAGTACTTAATTAAAATAATTTATTACTTAATTTTTTTTTACTTAATTTTTAATTGCCAGCCGCACACAAAAGGTACTACTAATTGCTAAGGCAAGGGGTCCAAATTCCAGTTTTCCCTTGGTAAAAAATGTCTAAAAATAAAATTATATTGCATCTAAGGACAAAATTAATAGATCTTGATGAGCCGCTATATTACACCAAAAAAAAAAAAAAAACTACAAGAATCGTTCTGCATTGATCTTTTTATTGATGGTTACAACATAAATTCATCATTATAACTCAAATAAAATTTAAATTTAACACGATTATTATAATTGATCATATTGAATTCATTTGCTACTTATAACTTTATGTTTAATTAATCTCTTTCTTTTACCATGCAATGTACACGCATAGTTATTTCGATCGTGCCATTGCCTTGGTCAGATTGCTTATAAGTTGGAAATAATTTCCATCAATCTCTTCTAATACCTACTCACTCTTCTTTAATATTAAAATTATGGTGTAAATTGCGCCAAAAAAGAAAGAAATTCTAAAAATAATAATCGGTGAATTTTGAAACGATTTTCTCGCATAATTAGAAACAGACTTAATTATTACATACTTTTCATGAGGTAAATAGATCACAAACTACTGTTAGGTCCTGTTCTTTTGAGCTTCTGAGCAGAGCAAATTTCAGCAGAACAGAGCAGACTGTTAATACTAAGCAAAGAATGATTCAGTAGAGCATAGTAGATTTTAGCAGAGTAGACCACAACAGCTCAAAAGTACAAGATCTGTGCTCTTTATTTAGTCAAAATCGAAACTTTTCTACTGTGTAGTACATTTATTTCAACATTTACGTAAAGCTTCATGCACGCTTGACAAAAATATGCATCTCTATATATCATCTTCCATTTAATTGTAACATTTACATAGTAATGTCTATACTAATTTAAATTATCTAGAAACTAAATTCCAGCTAAATGTTGAATACCTGATATATTATTAGTCTGCTAATTATATTTATCCGATAAAGAAGCTACTACTCTGATCAATATAATATGACTTTATTATATCATATATACGTATACATATAATAAATAAGACAATTAAAAAATGCTCTAAGCTTGAATGCAAGGAGGCATCACTTCATATTATAAACTACTTCGTATATAATTATTATTACATATTACTAATTATTCCATATAATAAAAGAACAGACCATCACAAAAAGAGTTATCCCACCTACTAGCAAGGTTAATTTTGACATTTTAAATGATAACATTGGCTAATGGAACCTTAAATTTTATAAAATCTACATAAAATAGTATATAAATAGGGCATTAAGCACACTCTTCAAACACAATAACAAGAGCTAAAAACAATCCTTTAAATTAAATCCCTCATTTCTCACTTGTTAAATTAAGTTGCTATACATTTTTTTTATTTTTTTTGGCAATTCTCCTCTTCCTTTCATCTTTCTACCTATTGGTGAGTTGATCTTCTTAAATCCACAAATTTTGATTTATGTGGCATAAATTAATACATGATTGTCATAATAAGAGCTTTGCTATATACATTCATTTCGTAATATACATTTTTAGACTGATTTTAACTTCTTTTTTGTAAGGTAGTAAAAATTATAATTTCAAAGGAATTTTGACATGTTTTGTCAATACATGTCAACTTCAAGCTAAACAGTTTAACGTAAAAATTTATTTTCGAGTACATTTTCTTTAAACCCCGCATTAGTACATCTATTTTGTACAAATTCAATTTTAAATTTTGAAATCTTTCAAAAAGATCTTATAATTTTTCACATAGCGCGCGAATGAGTATGCACGTGCTTCACTTTGCAAGCTCGCGCACGTGCTTCACTTTGCAAGCTCACGCACGTGTCAACTCATGATCAATATCAAATGGATTTGGGTTACCAAAAAAATTAATTGGCCTTAATAATCTGATAATCCTTTTCTCATTCACGATGATCTCTTTTTTTTTTTGGATCCAATTAAGCAAATCTTTTAGCATCCGGAAAGATTTTATAAATTTTTTGGTGTGAAAGAAAATGTTTATATGAATACCTCTGATGATCATAACAGATGTATTCAAAATGATGAGTATACATTCCTTTTCATTGCTTTTCCCTCAAATCTGATTGATCTATTTGGATATCATGATTGACCCATTGTTCTGTATAAATATCCCATGTAAAAATGACATAGTTATTTTCTTCATTTATGGAGTGGGAAGAAAACAATTTGCAAATGAAATTTTCAAACAAAATTAGAGAGTACAATTTTTTTTTTCTTCATAGTTTATAAGAAGTCACAATAAGTGATGTCAATGAGATTCAATCTCAGCTCTTAAGTGTCTTTTTTCAAAGCACTAAAAATTGTTATCTTTATTTCATTCGAAGTTTCAAGTTTATATAGTTTATAATTATAAATAAAATATTTACTTATAAATTTTTCAATATATTAGTTTTCTTATTACCTTTTGTTTTCGGCCCTAAATACTACAAAAAAAAAATAAAATTAAGTTTTATTCCTTTGGGTTCAAAAACAGGAAAAGAGCACAATTTTCTTATTTTATTAGATTTACTAAGGCATAATTAATTGCGTCTACAAAAATACAAGGAACTTTGTTACGTTTATAAATTTGGATAAAACCCTCTTCATAATTAGCTCTAATTTCTTGCTGATTTGCTTTCTTCTTGATTTTTTTCACGCATCTATAACAATGGGATATAGTCCATCAGCAATTTGCAAGCTTCAATGGCAGAAATTCTTAAAGTAATCGCGCTGAGGCCCATTACTTTCTTTGCTCTCTTGGTAAGCAATACAACCAGAAAAAATTGAATTTAATGATTATTCCTTAGATATTACTAACTACATAAAAAGTTGATTAAAATGCTTTTTTTTTCGCACCTAAATTCATTTGTTACTAGATTGCTTAATAGTCGGAGAGAATAATCCTTTGCTCTATGATTATTTGAAATTTAATCGTGCTTTGTTACATGTTACATACAGACGTTTGTTGTGTTGTTGCTGCCTAGTGTCATCATCCCGATATGGTATCAGATGATGAAAAACATTGAGAAGAATGTAGGCAAGGAAGCAAGATATGCTAGTTACGGGCTAATTAAAAATGTTGAAGACGTAGCAAAATTAATTCCTCCCATAAATTCATCAGCAATTGATCTAGCAAATGTTTTGGACACTGATAATACGCGTGACAAACTTTTATTTCCCAATATTCAAAAGGAGGTTTGTGATCTTCCTTGTTTTGTTTTTGAGATTTGTTTTAGCCTTATTATTTTCTAAAGAGTACTATTTATTGTGGATTATCTGATTAACCATGCCAATTATAGCAAACATAGTGATCATACAAATAATTTATATCATGAGTAAATAATTCTCTATTGATAATAAGAATCACAAAGATATTCTATAGAAAAAATGAAAAAGAATCACACATACATTTCCCATATTTAAGTAACATGATTTATCTTGTATGTTTCTCTTGTTCGGTAAATTTAATACTCCCTATAATACAAAGAATTGTATTCTTATATTTAATTTGAGGTTGAATTTTTTGTTAAGATTTTGAAAAATGTCACTTTGTATTTTTTATCTAACAAACAAATATTTCTTATTTGTAATAATAAAAAGTAATCAAGCAATAAATTTTTAACAAGTGGTATGTAATAAATTCATAATCTCAATTACAATAATACACGCAGTATAATTTTCAAGATTTCTAGAGTAAATTATTTGTTACTGAGATATTATCAATAACTTTCCAAATTATAAGATTTTCTATTGATATGACAACTAAGGTTATTAGGATAAAATATACGTGGCACAATGGTATGAATAATATGTTATGTGAAATTGTGAATGAATAATAAGAAGTCAGCTTTGATATGTTATGTGAAATTGTGAATGAATAATAATTAAATTAGGGGTAATAATTTATCAAAGCTGCTAATAATATATTTAATTTAAGAAACTTCTCTAAACTAAAATGATTGATTTGATTGTACAATCACAGCCATTTGCTGTCTTAAAATCAAACTAATATTCTAACAATCATTTTTAACTCAAGAAAAAAAAAATGTCTTTTATTTTGTTTAAGTAATTTTTAAGGAGTATGAGAAATTTTGTTAAAGTATATACTACCTCCATTTCTGAAAGTTCGACTCACTTACTATTCATAAGGTCAAAATAAAATAACTTTGACCATATTTTATGATTTACACAATCAAATTAAATTAACAACCCCTATGATTAAATTTTCAACTATCAACTTTTTAAAAATTTTAATTATACATAGCCGAAGTTATTATGTTCAAAAATGTTCATTGGAGACTACGCAAATGCAAAGTAAGTCGAACTTTTGGGAACGGAGGGAGTATATTCTATTAAAAATCCAGAACGGTAATTATTTATTCTATTAAATTAAAGTATATATATTTCAACAAATCCCCTAAAAAAAGTTTATTTAATTTTGGTGGTACCGCCTTAGACATTGGAGGAGCCAATTTCATTTTCTATTGCTCGTCGATTGATGTTGCAAGGGTGCCAATGGTATGTTTTCTTCTTGTTTCACAATCCATATAAATTACATTGCCAATAATTAAATTCACGTAGTATTATGAAATTTTCATTTTTCTTGTAGGTATATGTATTGGCTTATCCCAGCAATAGATTAATTATCAATCTCCACAAACACGCGAAGGTGGAATTGATACTTTTAATTACCATGCTGATTGGCATGATAATCTCTGTGTTCGCGTTTGTCACCTTGGTTATTAGAGCGGCTAGGAGGGAAGTGCACTTGTGTGCAGCATACATGAGGGAAATGGAGAAAACAACACAAGCTGAGAGAAAGAGCATTAAGCAAAGCTTGGCCTTTGCGAGTGCTAACCATGATGTTCGCGGCTATTTAGCTTGCATCAAGGGCTTGACCGAACTCTCTGCTACTGATCTTCCTCCCTCTTCTCAAGTTGCTTCTAACTTGAGGAAGATAGATACTTGTGTTGAGGATCTTTTAGGTAATACAAAGTTTAAACATATGTATGCATACATATAATGTTTATTCAAGGAAGATTGTTCGTAACAATTAATTCATCCTTTTTTTATTGTTGAAATGCAGCATTAGTGAATTCCATCCTAGATTACAGCCAGATAGAAGCAGGAAAAATGCAATTGGAGGAGAATGAATTCAACTTAGCACAACTGCTTGAAGACGAAGCTGATTTACACCACCCAGTTGCCATGAAAAAGGGAGTAGAGGTGATCCTAGACCCTTGTGATGGTTCCATCTTCAAGTACTCCCTAGTAAGAGGTGACCGCGGTAAGCTCAAGCAGATCCTTGGAAACTTGCTAAGTAATGCAATCAAGTTCACTTCACAAGGGAACATCTGTATCAAATGCCAAGCAAAGAAACCGAGCTTTGAGAACCCTATTGTTACTTCGAACAGGAACAACTTGTTTAATAGGTCGTCGAATGATCTCAAAGACATGAAGATAATCAAGCAACATTCAAACTGCATGGAGTTTGAGTTTCTGGTGGAAGATACAGGTCCTGGGATCCCTAAGGACAAGCGTCGTATGATATTTGAGAACTTTGTTCAAGTCAAAGAAAATTCTGCTGGGCAAGTTGGAACTGGTTTGGGACTAGGCATTGTACAATCTTTGGTATGTATGTTTGGCATTAAAATTAAGTTAATCTATTTGCTAAAATGTTATTGATATTCTCATGCACCCATTTGAAAAACTACATATATTCAGATTGTAAATTCAGTTATTTATGTAACACTAATGAGGTTTATGAAAATAATTTGCAGGTAAGATTGATGGGGGGAGACATAGAAATCGTAGACAAAGCCAATGGCGAACAAGGGACATGCTTCAAATTCAACATCTTTTTGATAGTACAAGAGGAAAGTTTGGATAACCCGAGGCAAGAGTTGACAGAGCATAGGGACATCCATTCGGGCTCAGGGTTAAGCACGTGTGTTCGTAACCCTAGAGGTGAAAAGTCTTTAGTGGTTCTCTTGATAAAAAATGATGCGCGAAGAGGAATGGTCCATAGATACATGGAGAACCTTGGTGTAAACCTGAAGGTCCTAAGTCAGGGGAAGCAACTCTCTCCGACTCTTAAGAAGGTCAAATCTATGCTCATTGATCCTCCATATAACCCATCGTCAGGGAGGTCAGACACGAGCCCTGATCGCAGTGGTAGAGGTGGGTTCAAACTCCCTCCTCTCAATAACATGGATGGTGCCAATGAAGTAATTACAGTGAACAAAAGGTCCTCTATTCGAGGGTCAGTGAAAAGCAAACTACTTGTTATAGATTGCAATGCAGGGGATGAGTTTCAGAATATGCAGAGCTTGGTGTCTGAGTTTAGAAAGGACTTATACATGACATGCATAAAGGTAGTTTGGCTCGGTACGCCTGACACCCGCAGGGCTCACTTACAAGGTTTGCCAGATGAGAGTCTCCCTTCGACAGATCTTATTATATCGGAGCCTCTTCATGGGTCACGCTTATCAAGGATTGTAAACCTTCTTCCTGAGTTTGGGGGTGATTCTGTAAGATCTCCTACTTCTGGGAGATCAAAGAGATCCAATACTAGTGTTGCAGTTTTAATAAGCAACACACAGTCGGAAACTGAAGTAGACAACGGTGAGTCTAGTGATGGGGAGATCAAGCAAGAAGTCCCTCGAGTTCTAATGAGCTCTAGCAGTGACAAGTCCACGTCGATGACTAATACTACTCAAATGGGAGAAATACAAGAAGTTCCAAGGTAATGTAATGATATTAGTATATTCACTTACAAGTTGTGTTTGATTCAAAGAAAATGTTTTCAATTTCATATTTTTGTGTTAACAGGGATGCAGAGACCATGAAATCTCCCTTGGAAGGGAAAAAAATTCTGCTTGTTGAAAATCATATGTTACAAAGAATGCTTGCTGAAGCATGTGTTAAGCGCTTAGGTGCCGAAACTCAAACATGTGAAAATGGCAAAGAAGCTCTTGAGGTGGTCTGCAAAGCTTTGAGCAACCAGCCAAGTGGAGAACCCTCTAAGTTTCCATATGATTTTATAATCATGGACTGTGAGGTAAGCTACCCAAATTTATTTCTGTTCAACTTATAGTAATTCACTATTTTTACTAACCTGAGGTATTTTGTGTTTATCTCAGATGCCAGTGATGACTGGCTTTGAAGCAACACAGAAAATCCGAGAAGAAGAGAAGAAGTACGGACTACACATTCCGATTATTGCACTGTCAGCTCACGAGGTTGATGGAGAGGAAGGCAGGAAGATTGCTGAGGCTGAAATGGATTTCCACCTGACAAAGCCACTCCGTCGTGAAGAGCTTCTAAAAGTACTACAAAATCTGTTATAAACTAAGATAATTGTATCAATTATACATGTACTTTATGTATTAGTAGGTCCTTAGAAATGTGTCTGCAAAATCCTGTTATTTATTTATGCAGTGTGCTGGTACATATAGGCTTTCCAAAGTGTAATCCGAATGGATGTTAGTTTACTCCTACAGTTATATAAATATAAGCAACCGTTTTATGTTATGTTTCCCTGTCAATGCTAAACTTTAAGAGCAATATGCGCGACCGTACATCTGCACACGGCCCTTAAATACTTGATATTGAGACTGGTAAATGTTAAACCATTTTCAACAGATGGAGCTTCATCTATGTAGACACTATCTTAACCTAGAACAAATTATACATACTCCCCCTCATATGACTATACTTCGTTTTTTTGAGTTTGTAATTACTCCGTAACTCTTTACATCCCTTAATACTCTGGAGTTAATAACCTTTAACAAACAGCTACTAGTGGTTGTTAGTAAAGAAAAATAGCCAAGTTTGCCATAAATAATCTATGTAGCTCAAATAATTACTGATAAACGGTTCAATAAATAATCTGCATTGCTCAAGTTGTCAACACAATTATTCTTAATTTCAGTGTCAAAAAAATTGTGTTATTAATTAAAACCTAGAGGACCTTAAAATTTAAAACCATACAGTATATATTTCATATTTCATATTGATAAACATTCAACAACTACGAGTATATAAGATAATGAAGATACGAAGAAAAACAAATTCTGCTACTATTTAGATCAAAATTGTTGACAGTCACATTTTTAATTTCAGGATATAACAAATTGTATGGAATAACGAAAGCAAGAAGCAAAATTGGGTAAATATATTTATCACAAGAAAATAAATAACTAATCCAATTACTACTTTTTACTAGTGAAGTGAATACCGGCTTGGTTGAAAACCGATAATAAGTGTATGAACTCATTTTGTGTGAGCTTGGACGATCTTTTGTCTGCATAATCATACTGCTTCAACACATCTATCACCTTAGCTTTAAAATTAGTATCGTTTGCTTGCATATCATTATCAGAGTCAGCATCCGAACCTTCAACTTCCATTTCATCTTCATCGGCTTTTCCATTATCCACTTCCATAGTTTCATCCTCATTTTGATTGAGATAATCTACCTGGTCGTCTTTCTCATCGGCTAAGACAGACATATTAATTGCCTCTGAGTCGTTCATCAATTGTCCTAAAGACGCTAAGGTCCTGTAGTTCTTCTCTAGCATTTCAAGAACCTTTTTTTGACCAAATATTGATCCAAGCGTTTTGTTCTTTCGGCTGAAACATAAAGAGAGCAGCCCATTCCACTCTTTAAGTTTGCCAGCTGGTATAGGAAGAGGCTTTCTTGGTTCAATACGAACGACTGAGGAGTCGACCTTAGGTGGAGGTCTGAAATTATTCTTCCCAACTTTGAGGAGATGGAAGACGCGAGCAAGGAGCTGAGTGTTCACTGAGAGACGGCAATAGAGCTTGTCACCTGGTTGAGCAACCAGCCTCATCGCAAATTCTCTTTGGAACATTATAATTGCACATCTGAAGTTTTGCCTTTGGTTGATATCTAACAACTTGAACACAAGTGGGGAAGATATCTGGTAAGGGATGTTGGCGACACAGATATCAAAAAAAGGAAGTTCACACTTGAGAACATCTCCTTGGATAACCTGTTGGCAAAGAATGTCAGGACTTAGGAGGATACTCCTTATTATAATTGATTAAGATGCTGTTAAGTAAATAATCCATTAACTTTTCAAGCCACAAAATCAAGCAGATTTAAGAATCTAAAGTACTCTAAAGTCTAATCCAAACTAGTCTTGTTAAATGTTAACAATGCAATCTCCATAAAGAAGTAAACATCTTCCAATTCATAATCCAAAAATCGGCGCAAAGGAAAAAGAATACCCTGGGGCATTGGGCTACAAGCAGAACACATGAAAGCAATAGATATGCCAGTAATGAGCAGAGCATATTACTCTGTTTTGTTCCACATAAGGTTTAGGGCAACACAAGATTGTATATTACTCTTCCTGGCAATCAGAGGTGCATAATTTAACACATCAGTCATTACCATACACACTAATTGGAGACCCCTGGTGAGCGCGAAAGAAATCCATTTTATGCTGAAAAATAATGAATGAGGCTAATGATTATGTTTAATGGCTTACTCCTATTAAATTTAGGTTTAGGACAAACCCTAGTTGGTCTATGCTGTCTATCTCTCTCGGGTTTGCCTACAGCCAAACACAATTCTACAAAAAATATAGGAATGCGCGATTTATTTGGACTTCGGAGCACTACACCACTTGCACAGTACAAAACAAGTTAATATCACTTTGATCCCAGATTTCTGTGCTTCTAGAACCTAAATAGACCATGAATTACTATTTGCACATTCAACTTCTTTTACATAACTTCAATTACAATGTTCTTTATCTCCTTCCTCTGAAGCAATGAACATACATTCATTATTCACCTCGACCTCGAGTCCTCGACACTCCCAAATTCATCTATCTCTTAACTTTACCAGTTTACCCAATAGCAATTCATGAACAGCAAAGTTCAACTCAAATAGCACTACCATAAACGCCCGAATATCTTACACAATGATACACCATAAAAACTACAAAACTTTTTACTGAAATTCCAATTCATTCCTCTTCAGTTCTTGTACCCAATATTGCCTAACACTAAAGAATAGACCACCAAAAAATATGTGTACAACCGTTCAAATTTTGATTATATTACTCCCAATTTCGATGCATCTACAATCATAGTACCATAACACACACTAGGCAATACTTCCTCTAATTAAACCTCATAGATTCGTAGCTTTCACTATATTCAGAATATAAAATCGAATCGATAACAAACATGCCCTAAATCCCTAATGGGCTAATTCCCAATTTTGAGATTAAATTAGCATCACAGAGTTCCCATTCTCCTTATTTCTTCAACTAAAATATCATTCTTGCAATATCCCATCATGAATACAATAAATTTCCAAAAAAATTCAATTTTTCACCATAATCTATAATTTCTAACCTTAAATTTATAAGAAATTCAAGCTCCAAAAAATCCCATAAATCAAATAAGAAAAAAGATTAAATCTTTCAACAAAATATAAATTGATAATTAAAAAAAGGTGGGAAAAAGAACCTCTAAACGTGTAGACAAAGGGGTGCCTTGAAAACGGCGTTTAAGCTCAAGAACCATACGAGGATCCAATTCAACAGCAACAACTTTCTTGCCAGCTTCTAGAAGCTTCTTAGTAAGATTACCAGTACCTGGACCAATTTCTAGAATAACATCTGTAGATTTAATACCAGCTTTCTGAACAATTGATTCAACCAACATTGGATTTTTCAAAATATGTTGTCCCTTTGATTTGTGAAAGGGTATTCCTCCTTGAAAATGGTTGCTCCCTTTTTGCTTCTCTTTTCTGATTTTTCCGCCCGCCATTTTTGTGCTGTCAAAAACCTTCACAAGTTCTCAGTTTTCAGGGAGTGAAAAGGAAGGTTTGGTTGCAGTATGTTAGGGTTTTGAAACAAGGATGTTGGTGTTAAATTACTCCGTACATTGTTCGGGTGCCCCTACCCTTAAGTCCTTAATAATGCCCACTAATGATCTAATACGATCCATTGCTGCAAACAATTCGAGCCGAGTTTTAATTTATTTGAGCTAAGCTTGATAAAAATTATTCGTGATCGAACAATCTCAAGCTTGAACAAGCTTTTAAAACTGTTGTTCGGGGCTTAGTTCGTTAAGAATTTGGCTTGTTCGAACTTTGTTCACAAACACAGTCATTTGAACGATTTTAATTAGGCTTGATTAAATAAACAAGTCCTAATATATAATAAAAATAAATAAATTTCTTTTAAGTTTTAACGTATCCTAATTTTATATAAGATGTTTCCATTCTTTAACAACTACCCACTACTCGACCGCTAAAAGCTACCCGTTACCGCTACTTTTACCAAACAAGACCTATATATAGAAAAATGTAATGACTGTGTTTTCATGCATATATAAGATGAAATAATTAGTACTTTTTACAAATACATATGATTAAAAGATATATAAATTATTAAATTGTACCGAATTTTATTTGGCCGTCAAAAACTTATAAATGAACTTAAACGAATTGTTCATGAACATTATCGAGTTGATAATGACGTTGTTTGAGCTTTGTTCATCTATTTAAAACTTTTGTTTAAGCATGTTTTATGCTTAACAAACGAGTTTTAACTGAACTTGTTTGCGAGTAGTCCACGAACATAACAACTCATTTACACACTAACTTTTGATCTAATTTCTATAATACGACCATTTTATTTTTATTTTAAAAAAATATTATTTTCCATTATATCATTCACTTTAACAAATTCAACTTGATTTGTTTGGTTTTCATGGAGTGGTTTTAAGTCAAAAACACTACAACGGTTGGTTTGAAAAATATAAAATAATTATTGTAATTTTTTTTGTAAGGTAAGATGAAGGACCTTACTCAACCGACACCTCTCGAGTTAAGCCAGCTTAGCTCCGTAGTTCAATGTTTAAGACTAAAACAGGAGGTAAGGGAATCCCACTACTCTCGAGCTAATTGTAATTGGTGGAGCTTGAATTTATGACCTCAAAATCAAAAGGTGAGTTCCTACCAACTCCACCAAATTTGAAAAGTTATTGTAATTTGATCATTTGTTAAAATTACTAAGACTATATTCTTTTTAAGCTGCTCTGCTGTGTTGAAATTTACTCTGCTCAGAGCTAAAAAATAAGTGGATTGCTAAACATCGCCCGCAAATCTCCACATAAAGCCCACAAAATTAGAGTGAAATGACACTTTTGCCCTCAAAGTAAAAAACACAATTTCTTCTCTCTATTCTCTACTTCCACTTTCTCTCTCTAAAAAACTTTCCGAGCGATGTCGAGGCGGCCGGCAAGGAAGTGGCGACACCGGCGGCGGGTGGACGGCGGTTTGCCGGCGAGGAGGTATTTTTTATTAATTTTGTTTTTAAAAAATAAAAAAAAAAGTTTGGAGGCGGTGGCGGCGCCAAGGCCAGACGCCACCACCACGGCGGAGGCGCCAAGGCCAGACGCCACCACCACGGCGGAGGCGCCTAGGCCAGACGCCGTGACGGTGACGGCGGCGCCTAGCCCAGACGCCACCACCACGGCACCAGCGTCTGGGCTAGGCGCCGCCGCCACCGTCACGGCGTCTGGCCTAGGCGCCTCGTAATATATTTTTTTTTTAATTTTTTTTTGTTTTTAAATTTGAAATTTTATTTTCGAAAATAATTTTTTTTTTCTTTTTTTTTAAATTTGTTTTTCTTTTTTTTAATTTTAAATTTTATGTTTCTGATTTTTTTTTTTATTTTGTTTTAAATTTTGTTGTTTTTTTTTAAAAAAATTTTATGTTCCTCTTTTTTTTTTTTTTAATTTTTAATTTTATGTTCTTTAAAAAAAAGTTTAAAACAAAAAAAAAAGAGAATTAAATTAAAAAAAAAAAATATTTTTTTAAAGCCACCCTTAGTGGCGCCTGGCCAGGACGCCGGAGCCACGGTGGGGGCGCCTGGCCAGGACGCCGCCGCCATGGTGGCGGCGTCCTGGCCAGGCGCCTCGGCCGTGGCTCCGGCGTCCTGGCCACGCGCCACTCCCATGGGTGAGGCTTCCCCACCAGGCGCCTATGCCACGGTGGCGGCGTCCTGGCTAGGCGCCACAACCACGACATGGCCTTCTCGGCTAGGCGCCAGCCACCATTTCGTCCTTACGATACGTTACGAACTTCGTTTTCCGGCGACGATGGCGACTCTCCGGTGCATATCGCCGCCGACGACGTCTCTTCGGTGATCCACATTTTTTTAGTGCGAAAAATTTGTTTTCGGTTAAAATTATAAAAAGGGCAAATTTGTCAAAAAATTATAAAATGCGGGCTTTATGTAGTAATTTGTGGGCGATGTTTAACAAATCCCAAAAATAATAGGGCCTAAGGGAATGCAAAGGTAAACTATCCAAAAAATTTATAACCAAAAAAAAAAAGTTAAAAAAAACACAACCAGAGGAAATATCAAACTAATCACCTCTACAATGAACAACAAAGTGGCTGTAGTTTAGTGGTAAGAATTCCACGTTGTGGCCGTGGAGACCTGGGCTCGAATCCCAGCAGCCACATATTTTTTTAAACTTTTTTTTTGCAAAACTCCATTCAGTTCCCTTACCTTGCCACGTCATCAACCCGCGCTTTTCTTCACCCATTTTCCCGCCAAAAATCTCCCTATCTCTCTCCCTTTACCCTCTTTCTCTCTCCTCAAAGCCGCCATTTCTGCAACTCTCCACTTTCTCTCTCTACATCACACTTTCTCTCTCCTCTGCAACTGCAAGAATGAACACCAACGACGTCGACTATGAACAAGATCGAGGTATTTCCATGTGCTTCTTCTTCGATTTTCTCTCTCCTCTTTTTTCTATCTCTTTGCGTAATTGCTTTTGCTTTAATTTGGTTTTACAGGTCTTGCTCGAGATTTTCTCGTCAACTTCGCTGATATTCATGGCGAAGCCAAGTATATGAATATTCTTGTAAGATATCTTCGTTTTTCTTCATTTTAGGGTTTATGCTTCACGTCGGAAATTTGCTGTTGTTAGGGTTTATGTTGAGTTCGGAATTGTGTAATTGTTAGGTCTTTGATGTTAATTTGAAGAATACATTGTTTATTTTGGGTTCGGAAATGTGTAATTGTTAGGTTTTTGATACTTAATGTGAAGAATAATTTGCTGATTTTGAGTTCGGATATGTGTAATTGTCAGGTTTTTGGTGTTAATTTTTGTTTATTGAGTTCCGAAAGGTGTAATTGATAGGTTTTGATGTTAATTCGAAGAATAAATTGATTAATTTTTATAATGTTGATTTTAATTTTAGCAAGACGTGGCGAATCGGAAGAGTCGAGCAATACAGATAGATCTGGAAGATTTGTTCAATGTAAGCTGTATATATTTTTTTTTTTTTAAATTATAATTGTAAAGTGTTGTATTTTGATGTTTAGAGGTTCTAAGTTAATTCAGTTAATTATGTGTAGTATAAGGACTCGGATGATGAGTTTGTGAGGAAAGTAACTGAGAATACGAAGAGGTATATTGGAATCTTTGCGGAGGCTATTGATGAGCTTATGCCGGAGCCCACGGAGCCGTTTGTTGATGATGATCATGACATTCTGATGACTCAGAGGGCCGAAGAAGGGACTGAGAATGCTGATGGATCTGATCTTTTTCAGAAAATGCCGGCTGAAATCAAGCGGTTTTAGTAAGGACACTTTTCATTTATTGAATTGTCTATAGCTTAATGTAGTGTTAGGTAATTGAGTGAATGCTTTGTGTGCTATTATGAGTGTGTGTTTATCCATTGCAGCTTATAGTCAGTAAATTCTGAAATGTAGACAAGAATTGTGTAAGAAGTAATTTCTAGAAAACATGAAAGAAAATTTAAGGGGATGAGTGTGAACTGAGAAGTGCTATAAATTATGAAAAGATTGTGACTTTTGTGTGAAGAGTGCTCATTACTTATGGTGGTTGGTTTGGAGAATTAATTTTCATTCCAAACTAATTGTTTCTAAGGTTAGGTGCACAATGGAGTTATTCGGTATTGCATTAGTATAAAGATTTATAATCAATTGTGCATTATCATTTCAAATCATCCATAATATAATGAATAAAAAGAGCTATATACTCCATTTCATATTATGAATCCACTTGTCTACTTTTTCTTATTTTGTATTGTTTATATTGAGGAATAATGTTAAAATGCAAAGTTTATTTTGCTAAACTCAACGACTTGTCCCGATGCATAGGCTTTCAGAAGTTAAGTCCATATTTTTACCTAAATTAAACATGCTTTGATGCTTAGTTTACTTAGTGGCCGGCTTTCTTTTTGTAAAGGAAGGTGCCTTAAGGTGGTGCTACCTGATTGCATATGATGTTTCCTAACGTTTCATTTTGTTTGATATACAGTGAGGTTTACATACACGCATCTTCAAAGGATCGGCCTTTTACAATACGAGAGGTCAAGGCTTCCTACATAGGACAGCTTGTCAGAATATCAGGGATTGTGACTCGTTGTTCGGATGTAAAGCCTTTGATGCAGGTGGCAGTTTATACTTGTGAGGATTGTGGTTTTGAAATCTATCAGGTAACTTTACCGATGATTTTTAAACACATTCTTGTGGACATATGTACATTAATTCTATGATGGCATTAATTTCAATAGTAGTCTATACATGCTCCATAGTACTATCCATCTTCAGAAAGTTACTGGCTCTGAAGTTTATATAATTTTGAAGACCTTAGCTTCTCATGTGCTGTTTTTATTAGCTTATTTAACTTTTGTTGTGAACAGGAAGTAACAGCCAGAATTTTCATGCCCTTATTTGAATGTCCTTCAAATCGTTGCAAAACAAACAACACAAAGGGAAACCTCATTCTTCAGTTGAGAGCATCAAAGTTCCTGAAGTTTCAAGAGGTAACCTGTTAACTTTGTTCATCCTATTATAAGATAGGCAGATGAAACCATGTATTCTGCCTTCTTGAAACTTAAGCAGCAGTTGGGTTTTTTTTTTTTTTTTTTTTTTTTTTTTTTGGGGGTCTATTTCAATGCTTGTTATGTCTCTTGACACGCTGAGTTTACTTTTGATACTTAAACTTTCAGGCCAAGATTCAAGAGTTAGCTGAACATGTTCCAAAAGGGCACATCCCAAGGTCCATGACAGTCCATCTAAGGGGCGAATTGACTCGAAAGGTTGTGGCTTCTTCTTGCATATGCTTTAATGCGAGAAAAATATTGATATGTGAAAGCCTCCCAGTAGAAGAAATTCATGGTGTACTCTACAGAGTATATATGTCATATTAATAGTAGTGACTCTAGCTTTCTATGTTTCTTTTGTCAAAAATATGTGTGATGAATATTTTCGTCTTAGTTTTGAGTGAGGAGGGTGCAGTTGTCCCTCTTTAGTTTTATATGAGTGGTAGTTTCCCTGTAGTTTGTATTTACTTTTCCTTGGTAATATTTTCAGGTTGCACCTGGTGATGTTGTTGAATTATCAGGAATATTCCTGCCAATCCCTTATACTGGATTTAGAGCTATGCGAGCTGGCTTAGTGGCTGATACATACTTGGAGGCTATGTCCGTCACTCACTTTAAACGAAAATATGAAGAGTAAGATACTTTACTACCCCATCTGAACTCAGTGCCATGATCTACTTATATTCATTTCAATCTTTCATCTCACCTTTCCTTACCGAGTTTTAGTTCAGAAGACTCTGAAGTCATTTTAGATATTTATCCTCTTTGACTCTAAAAAATTATTAGTTATCTTCTTTTTCTTGTTTGTTGCACAAGGGTTTGAAGAGAATAACATTTATACAAGAAACTCCATGAAAAAGGCCTTTAATTTCTTTTTTACAGGTATGAGCTGGGGAATGATGAGGAAGAAAATATTGCTCGCTTATCTGAGGATGGCGACATCTATAATAAGTTGTCACGATCATTAGCTCCTGAAATTTATGGGCATGAAGATGTTAAGAAAGCCCTACTTCTGCTCCTTGTTGGTGCCCCTCATAGAAAACTAAAAGATGGAATGCAAGTAAGCAGACATAGAGAAAAAACATCTTACTATTCTCTTTTAATACATTTACCCCCCCCCCCTCCCTTCCCACTTTTCTCAGGCTGCTTATACTTTGAAAAGATCAGTTGCTGAGTGAATCATTGGGTGGTTTTGTATTACTATGATAATTGGATACAAAAGATTATTAATTATGTTTTGTAGTATTCTCATAAGTGGTGTCTACTTGAGCTACACTCTTATCCTGTTTCTTTAACACCTTAGCTTTCCAGTTTTCCATTATTTAAGTTATACAGTTGCCTAAAAAATCGTTGGGTAGTAAGGGCAGGTTTTATGGCTGGGGTGGGAGATGGAAAGCACTAGGTTCTTGATAAAGCCATTGTACAACCAGATTGATGTTAATTTTTGTGTTCACACATATGAGATTCTATTATTCTTTTACAATTCCTGTAATACTACCTTCAACCTGTAAAGATCTCTTTTTGGATTGCAGATAAGGGGAGATGTACATATATGCTTGATGGGTGATCCTGGTGTTGCCAAAAGTCAGCTTCTGAAGCACATAATAAATGTAGCTCCAAGGGGTGTCTATACCACTGGAAGAGGAAGCAGTGGAGTTGGTCTAACTGCTGCTGTGCAGAAAGATCCAGTCACCAATGAAATGGTCCTTGAAGGCGGGGCACTGGTAATAATACTTTCACAAGAATCAATATACCCATTTGCTTAATAAACAGACTTGTCTTAGATTTATTATAAAAGTGCGACTCTAGATTGGCACCTTTCTCTGATGAAGAATTGAAGAGAGTGGTTTTAAATGCCTTGAGCTGTTTATTATTGTGTTGGAGCAGTTCATTGAAGATATCGCTTTTGTTAAGTATGTAGAATTCATAGGGTTTTTTTCAAACTATGCTGATTACTGGCTTCTACCAGGTGCTAGCAGATATGGGTATATGTGCTATTGATGAGTTTGACAAGATGGAAGAATCAGATCGCACAGCAATACATGAAGTAATGGAACAGCAGACAGTAAGCATCGCCAAGGCTGGGATCACAACTTCACTAAATGCAAGGACTGCAGTTCTTGCTGCTGCAAATCCTGCTTGGTAAAATTTCAAATTATTTTGTGCAACTCACTTTCATTGCCTTGTGGCTTAAAAGGAATTCATTAAGGCATTATCAAAGCACCTCAGTTAAAGCTGTTTCTGGAATGTTTCAGGGGACGGTATGATCTTCGGAGAACACCAGCTGAAAATATTAATCTTCCTCCAGCTCTTTTATCAAGATTTGACCTTCTATGGTTAATCTTAGACAAAGCAGACATGGATACTGATCTTGAATTGGCAAGGCATGTTGTCTATGTTCACCAAAATAAGGAATCTCCTGCTCTTGGGTTCACTCCTCTGGAACCATCGGTTCTTAGGTAGGACCTACTTCTAATCTCTTCCTTATCAAGCTGTTATAAATTATATTTTTTCTGCACAATGGATGTGGTTGGGCTCCAGTTTTCTAAATGCATTTCCTTGTGATATTTGGAAGATTGATGCCCCTTTCTTTTTTGTTCTGTAATGTCTTGAAACTCAGTCTTGTCTTTTTTAAGTTTGTCGTATTTCAATGAATTATCTTCTTTGTGAATTATTATGCAACTATGCAAGCAAATCAATCCACTATGTTGAATGTTTGAGTCCTATTACTGTATATGGTTGGAGTGGCTCAAGTTTCACCCTTTAATCTTGATTCTTAGGGCATACATTGCATCTGCACGAAAAGTGTCTCCTAGTGTACCTGGGGAGCTTGAGGAGTATATCGCCAGTGCATACTCCAGCATACGACAGGAAGAAGCCCGGTCAGACACTCCCCATTCATATACAACTATCAGAACTTTACTCAGCATTCTACGGTTATCTGCTGTAAGTCAACAAACTTATTATTGTCTGAACCTAGGAAGTTGTTAGGCACACCAGTAATGGCAGTTAGTTGGAAAGAAGCTAAATACAGAAGATTTTAATGCTTCTTATTGTGATTGCTATAACGTGTGTAGGCACTTGCAAGACTCCGTTTTTCAAGTATTGTGGAACAAAGTGATGTCGACGAAGCATTAAGGTTGATGCAAATGTCAAAATTCTCCCTGTACTCAGACGATCGCCAGAAATCTGGCCTTGATGCCATATCTGACATTTATTCAATCTTAAGAGATGAAGCTGCAAGGACTAACAGATTGGATATCAGCTACGCACATGCTCTTAACTGGATTTCCCGAAAGGTAATTAACAGACCACATTAACCATAATATGCTGTTATCCAAATTTGAGAATGACCATTAACCAACTTTATCTGAATGGCGCCTTTTATTATCACATTCTGGATTTTTTATTTTTAAAATTACCTGTACTTGACAAATCTTTTGGTATCTTTTCTGTCACAGGGATATAGTGAAGCCCAGTTAAAAGAATGTTTAGAAGAGTATGCGGCCCTGAATGTGTGGCAGATCCATCCCAACACCTTCGATATTCGATTCATTGATGCCTAAATGTTGCCGGATGTATTTATTATCACTCATGCAGAGACAAGCTTTGGGTGCCCTTCATGATGGGTTGTAATTTTATTAGTATGATAGATTTGTAATTTTGAGGTAGATTTTTCTTGTTTACGGTGATTTAATATAATTAGCTGCAAAATTTTGGTGGTTCAACTAATTCTATGAAACAGACTAGCAAAAAGAAGAAAAATTCAGGCATCAGTCGCAATTGTATTGGACCAAAAGTTCTGGCAAAGTTACTGTAAAAGTGAACTGATGAATTAGTGATAATTCAATTTCGACAGAATATCGAAAATTTTGACTTTCTATTAAGATATTGAAATTTTCTTATCAAATCATCAGTCTTTGTACAAATAGGCTGCTTCACACTTGAAAAACCTGGTGAAGCTACAAAAGCTCTAATTTATAACCCTCTAAATGGCTCTAATGATACAATACATTATGTTACAGGATGCCTGAAAACGTTACATGGAGTACACGGGATCAAAAGTAAATTGATAACTTTTTCTCAATATCATCCTGCAAAAAATTACACTGATCTAACAATTGGCTCAGCCTATCAGCTCCCTTTTCATCTTCAAGAATCAAGGGTGTATTATTTTTTCTCGGATAGATATCAGAGTATTGAACAGTATGAATTTCTGAGCAGTGGTTTCTCTCTTCCACCAGATCAGGCATCGTAATCCTGAAACTATTCTCACTAGAAGCTATTGCTGCCACTTTTTGAAGACCCTTGGGAGAAGATCTTATTCTTTTGGAAACAATTGGGCTGCAACTGACCTCGACCATCTCATCCAACGAGGGACGAGTAATGTAGCGAGATTTAGGAACTTCAAGTTCCAACTTGTCAAAAAACAGAGGACTATCGGCTGATAAAGATTCTTCGAGAATGTAAGCTTTACACGAGAAACTTGCTGAACTGTTTATATACCAGTTAAATACTCGTCGGAAAATGAGCACCCAATTTGGGACCACCTTGTATTCTGTGTCATGAAGCTCAAGTCTAGTGTACTTTTGAACCATCAAAATAGCTTCTTTAGTTGCCATCATTAA
Source organism: Chenopodium quinoa (assembly GCF_001683475.1). NCBI lineage: Eukaryota > Viridiplantae > Streptophyta > Magnoliopsida > Caryophyllales > Amaranthaceae > Chenopodium > Chenopodium quinoa. The sequence continues at coordinate 1,319,933 of NW_018743212.1, read as the reverse complement.
ATTCAACATACTAACTGACTGTATGAAGTATCTGATCAAACAGTCTTGAAGAAATTGATTTTGATCTTCAATATCCTTTTCACTACTGCAGCCTCTACTCAGCCGATATACATCATCAGGAAAAGGTGGCAGCATGCAATTTCTTAATGCAGATATTAACGGCTCTACTTCTTCAGGCGAGCTCCATCCCAAAGTTGGCAAGAACTGCTTCATGGCTTTAAACTCAGCAGTAGCATCATCCAACAATGACAATTCAGGGCAAGGCCACCCAGTTGGATTCATGTTAGCAGCACTAATAATATTATCTATTGATTGATCCAAAGCTTGATTAAAGGCTGAGATACACTGGTATGGACCTACTTCATCACCCATAGGGTCGAGCGCATCCAAGCATGAGTTCAGATGAAAGGAAACTAACTCACGTATTGTTACACAAAAAAGACCAAGTTGTGAGCGTGATTCAGAGGCTAACCACATCAGCCCCTCCTTTAACTTTTGATCGCTAAAAAAACCATGAAACTGCCCTTGACCCTCCTCATTTAGGCAAAATACCATAAAATTGCTGATTCGTGACTTATCAAGGTCTTTAAGCCCAAGATTATCAACTACACTGCAGGAAAATTCTGCAAAGTTAGCTTCGCCAGAACCACTTGTAATCAAAAGAGGAATGCAAGCACCAGCAGGTAGTAATGTCACGAGATTGTTAAGCTGAGCTTTTTGAATGTCCCATGGGAGAGTCTCTGATATGGGAAACAGTATAGCATTAACTCCAACTAGATCCTTCTCGAAAGCACCAGGCTGTGTTTCCTTGATGACAGATAAGCAGCACCTTAAGTCACCAGATTCATCAGAATCCCACTTCCTCCAAACTGACAACCCTGGGGCTGAAATGACCAAATTCTCCACAGATTCCTCTTTTCTGGCAGGAATCAGCTTGTAACGCAACCATTCATTTAGTGACAAATGTGATACAGGACTCCTTGCTTCCATTCCATGTTGCAACCAGGAGAACGAGATTACCTTCCAACATATGCAATTCACACTTTCATTTTTTCCCGCCAGCTTACTTGCCACAAGGTCAGAAACATTCCATCTCACCAAAGACAGCTGGCTCTTTTCATATCTTTCGTTCATAGCTTGATCAATGTTTAACTTCTGGCAAGGTGTAGCCTTCTACACAAAAAGGGACATTAAAAAAATACAGCAGCAAAAATAAACTAGGAAAGAAGATGAAAAGTTGAAACTAACATCTTGGTTTTGCCGAATTGGTGGCCCGAGAGAGAGTGAACTTAAAGCAACATTTGCAGCTAATCTGTTCTGTTCACGGATAAATTTCTTCCTAACAGAGCGCCTCCTCCATAGTCTGCACAGAGAAATGGAATGTAAAATGATGCCCACAGATATGCATAATTAGACTTTTAGTGTACAAAAGCAAAACCTTAGCAAAAGCCTAAGCTTAGCCTCAGCAACTTCTTCGTCGTAGTTTTCAACAATATCAACATCAATTTCCTGCTGCACATCATACAATTCTTTGATTGGCATTTCTTTCATGGACACATTATCTTTTATTGAGCTCACAATACTAGAATTGGTTTCAGAAACAGGTGTTGGCACTTTTACAACATTTGCAGGCACCACTTCTGGTCGTATTGATTTGGGTTCAGAGTGAACCACAATCTCCGGAGAACTTTTAGGAGAACTTTTGACAGGTTCTTTACAGTTATCCTGCCTTGTCCATACAAAATTGGATGAGTTGGCAACTGGAACAAATGGTTGTACAGGGAAACTCTGTGGAGGTTCCTTAAAGCTCAATTGACCAGCATCGGCAATAAAAGAGCCATGTCTTGGGGTTACTGGAGAAGGTTGATTCAGCATGCTATGACTTTGAAAACTTGCAAAAGTGTCAAAGTTTTCTTTTGGAGATTTTGCAGAAACCATGTGATGGGGATCCATGAAAGATTGACTATCACGTGATATCATGTTTGTTGATATTTCAAGACTTGGTTGGTCTTGTATGCTACGTATTGGTGATGAGACAGCTTCAATGTCCATCAGTCCATCATCAGAAACAAGAGGACTCTTTGTTTGTACAGGTTTCACTGCTGCATGGTTATTCTTTCTCTGCTTGTCTGACTGCAGCTCCTTTCTAGGCTCAGATGGCAACAATGTTACTTGATGTGAAGATAATACATCCTTAACAATGGTATCAGATTTCTTTCTGTGAACAAGTGTTGAACACCGAGTGGGATAATCTTTATCATCATTCAGAAATGGACCTTCCTTCACCATATACGGCTCTTCAAATTCCTTAATTAAGAATCCGTGATAATCCAGGAGGCTCTCAATGTCCTCACCCTGATAAATGCACAAATTAACATTTCAATAAAATATCCACTTCTTCCATAGAGGCGGTGAAGGGACAAGGAATTACCTCCATGCCAAGCCACTTGGCAACTTGTGCCACAGGGATACCTTGATTATTCTGCAGACCAGAGTGTAGAGAAGCAAGTGCCTGTGTCCTCAACTGTTCAAGAAGACACAGCTGGTCAGAACACAGTACAAATATAATTTTTTTATATTGAAAACTAAATTTGCATTCATCTGCTAATAATACAAATACAGAAATATACAATGAAAGAAAAAGTTCCCATAAATTTTATATAATTGTCATTATTGTATCTAATAAAATTGAGTCTCTAGTCAAAAGTTTGAATACATCTTGCTAATACTTTGCCATTCCTTCTCTGACAGTAACATGATACAAAATTGTATCCACAGATGAAGGAAGCCTGTACCATTAGTTGACTCATTGGGTTTTAAATCCTCATAAAATCAAATTTTGTGCCACCTCAGCCCCCTTCCATAAAAAAAGTTATAGTTTGCAACTTCCCAGGTTAGGCCTTAAGGATTCTTCATTGCACCAGAATAAAAAGCTATCAGCTCACCCTCTTTGAGCTGCTTGGTTCACTATATCAACTGAATTGAAGCTAAATACGCCTAAGTTAGGTTGCCTTAACTCGTAGCTTGATCAAGTTCATCATAATCGGTGTCACCCATATACAACAAAGCCCTTACACAAAAGGAGAGATTGGCTATGGCCCAAGCTGGTTTAAAAATAAAGAAAGTTTTGACAAGCGATCATGCATTACTGCATTAGTGTCAAGATCAGACAAGAACCGTGACAAGTAGGCATACTTGAATAACTTTCGGAAAATTTTGAAGGATTAAATCTGATACAAGCAGCATCAAAAAGATACCTTTGAGAAGTGAGCATGCATTAGACATGCTTGAAGATAGCGTGCTTTCCTTGCATGCCGGAAGAAAGCTACAAAATTGGCAGTTCTACAGGATCTGAAATACACAGATCATACTAGTCATTATATTACTCTAAAAATGAACTAACAACAAAACTTTCACCAGGAAACAACCTCGCAACATCTCGTGCAAATAGAACATCAAGTGTTTGCCTTATCTCAACCGTCATATTAGCAAGATCAAGTGAGAGCTCTGAAGGTTCTACCTACATCAGTTCATCCAGTTAAAGATACAATAATGTGAAGGTCGAAATTATTTTATTTTTTTTATTTTTTTTTATTTTTTTTTTTTTTGGGGGGGGGGGGGTGTGATGCTTTCAAGCATGGCTTACTTTGTAACCAGGATGTTTGTCCAGTTTAAGGAGAGCATAATAACCACGAAATTCCTTTTCGGTAGGAATAAAGATTCCTCTCTTCCTGTGATCATCATACATCTGAAATAATTCTACAGATGTTTTGTTCATCTGTTCAATATTGAGGTGAGCGTCAAATCCTTCAGAAAAGCCTTCTCCTTTTGAGAATTCGCACAGTTCATGCATAGCTAGTATGTGAAGCCGAATCTGAAAATTTACAAATCAAAATTAGACCTTGAAGGTTATCTCATTTAAGTTTTCCTACCAACGAAAGAAAGGCCGGTCAGCGCACTGAAGTCAGCATAAAAACGCATTGAAGCAAAAGAAAAGAATAGAGAACACATCAGAAACACAGAATACGTAGTTTCCAGAAAATGAAACAGATGCAGCGAGATAACCAATATGTGAATCAAAGCCAGACCAAAAAAATACAATTACAGCACCCAAGAATGCCGCAACTTTCACAAATAGCATGCCCTTAGAATAGAATAGCATTGAATTGGAAATGTGGGAAATCTATGCAGAAACACAATGATCCCTAGATATAACTCAGTTTCTTTTTACTTGCAACAATCCTCATTTCGCGCTTGTCAATGTATTATTTCAGTCAATAATATCTTTAATTATTATCAATAAGTAAGAAAAACAAAAATTTGATATTATAAAAGTATAAATTGTGACAAAACTAACAAGATCCCACATGACTAATTTTCCTTAATTAAAAATCATCAAAGTAGAGTATTTGAGTAGTATAACAGCAATTAAAAGTGAGTCACTGACTAGAGTTTTCCTAACTCCATCAAGAACTCTGTCCAAATCATAATGAACGGCTTTCATTCTAAGTTCACATAAAACCCAAGCACTCCCAGATGTTTCTTCTTTTGACAACAGACCCAATGGATCAGACTCCAGTTCAAAAACACACAGCTCATAAACACACCATCATTGATAGCAAGCACACAGCACATAAACACACTGACATCAATGGCACACAATAATCTCAACCCATATAGCATGCTTGGAATCAATTTTGGTGCTAAGACAGGATGTAAAACAAACCATTTGCTCCAGCATAGTTATGGCCCTTTCATTAAAGATGTGTTGCATTCTCAGGTCCATTCGTATTGCTCTCATCCTATCCCACATGAAATTGTACAAGCGAAGGAATCTATCATCATAAGGTTGATCTAGCAACCCTAGAAGATAATCCATTGTCTTCTCCAATATTGGCAAGGGGCGAATTAACTCTGCTTCCCTTTCAGCAGTTCTATTATACTGCAGTACAAAAAAGGAAAACAGACCCATGAAACATATTAGCAACTCCTAGATCACTGACTATCCTATCCTACAAAAAAATGTAAAGTGCAAATTGCTTGTGAAGTTGGGAGGCATAGCTGACATTACCTTCTTAACAGCGAGTGTCTCAGTAGTTTGATTTCTATCCCCATCCAATCTCTCATACTGATCAAGATCTCCTTTTCGTTCTCGTTCACCCCTTTCTGATTCTGTATATCACAAAAGATTAAAAAAAAAAATATATATATATATATATATATACTCAATAGAAAAACTTTTGAAGTTACAATTTGAATGCTGATGCTGGTCAATTGAATGCATCCCTATTAAGTAAACTCTTGTTTCCTGACAGATAGGCTAAACTGCTACAGCATAACAGCTTGACTTCTACATGCCCTAACTTTGGTAAGAGCAGGTCACACTGCATGCCTATGCAGCAAAAGTGGTTGTTGTCTCAAATCAAGATACTTACGAATGGATACTTGGACGGTTTACACAAGACAAAAACCCTTCAGAGGTCCAGAACAAACTAGACCCATGGTTTGAGTTCCTTAGAGATGAGCGATGATATTCCTGGTGAATTGCAAAATTTCTCACTCGTATCAATCCCTTGACCGCTGATCACCCAAAAAAAAAATAGATGGATATGGATCCACAATTCACCAGCTTTGCTAGAAATAATCAAATTAAATCTTCACTCAAAAGAGTTTGGGGGTTTGGCAATCAAAATTGACAGCATCAGTTCTGTAAACCAAACGCAGGATGTGGAGAGGAAGAAAATTTTAACTTCAGCACTCTTTCCTCAAACAAATTCAAGCCAAGTGTAGAAAGCTGGTCACTGTTGAGAAGTTTATCTATTAATTTAGTCATTAAGACATACCTGGACACATATCAGTACACAACCCCACAATAGCACTGCTTGATAGCAAGTCTTCATTATCAATATCCTGGTTTTCCATTGATCCTGAAGGGAAGTCTCCCAAAGACTTTTGTTTTTCCACAACAGAGCGATCAGCGTTTATTGAAGGAACTTTTCCCTTAGTGACATTTTGACCACGTTGAATTGTGTCACCTCGTTCACTTTCAACTATGTCATGCTCAGTCTTAAAGCGAGCCAATCGCTTTGCCTTGGCTTGTTCTTCTCTGAATCAAAATAACAAAGATTACACTCTGGAAGAGTAATACATATTCAAAGAAATATAGAAGCAATCACTGCTGAAAGTATGGAAAAGATACATAACAGTTGTACCTATCAGTATCATCTTCAGTAGGGTTGGTGTTCATTTGAATAATTTGACCAGCAGAAGAGCTAGGTGATCTAGTTCGCTTCGAAACAGAGTGGCTCGCAGGCTTGGTCATATAAGCATCGCCATTCATTCTATCAACAGATGGAGATAGTTGATGATTATATTGTGAATCAGGTAGTTGACCACTACTCATTCCAATCCTTGACTTAGGAGGAGACAAAGAGGGCCTGAAAAAGATATTAGCACTATTAGAAGTTAGATCAGCACCAACAAAAGCGCATAAGGGGAGAGGTGACACACTGCAGATGATCTGAATCAAGTCATACATGTACTTGTCTCACATTCCTAATACTACATTTTTAGCCAAAGATCATACTACCTCCGTCCTGAGAGTTCTTTATGCTCCCGAAAGTTCTTTACACTTTTGCTTTTTTCTATTTTTGGCAAACACCTTTCCACACTCTCATACTATTTCTAACTTTTAACTTACAGCCACCCACCTTTTTCACTCTCCCACTATCCACCTTTTTCTTACACCCACTCACCACATCAACACACTCTCGCCAATTGCATTAATTTGTGTGCAAACAATAGCCGTAAAGAGCTTTCAGGAACTGAGGTAGTAAATTACATAATCAGACATAGATAAACTGGCAAACAAACAGATAAACAAAACAAGCTTAAAATGGGAAAAGCAAAAGAAGAGAAATTAACTATAAATTATACTTTATAAATCAATAGAAGTTTATAAACACCCCATTTCTGTGACAGTAGTAGACCTTTATTGTCCCCAGAGATTTGTCTCTGCAGACTTGAAGATGAAGAAACTTAACATTGAGAAACATGAATATGACATCCTGACCTAGGAGAACATGACAGCCTTAATGGACATGCCAGTTGAAGAAATTTATTTTAAAAATCTGATGAACAAAGACATCATTCCAATATGAACTTCAGGGATAAGGAAAATTTAACAGTCTCATCATCAAACAGAAATTAAAGCTTTATAAACTGCATCGTCTTATGAATGTCCAAAAATTATTTCAGAGCAAAAAGATTGTCTCCTTTGTCAAAAAAAAAAAAACTTCAGTAATCTTATCCAGCTTGTCCTGTACAGATTTTGTGATTCAAAACCCTACAAGTGTCTAGTTATATGCATAGCTGAATCCAAAAACAATACTGTAAGTTTGTTGTGTACCAAAAACACCGCCAAAAGTCACAACACTTATTCAGTATCAATGGCTCCTTAATAAATATGCTAAAACCTAACAATGTTTGATTAATCCTTAACAAGTTATTAAACTAATCAGGCAGACAATATATATTTATGGCTTTGATTGATATGTCACTGTTACTACAACTTAACATTTCCGTCTTTTGCTTAATGGCATTTCAAGGAAACCCCTTATCTAGCCTGCTTTTGTGCTAAGAGCTATGTTTAGCAAGCTAATGTGAGCAGATATGAAAGACATGTCAAACCACAGCCCAAGAATTCATCCTCACCAACCCCCCAACAATAATAGCCCCTTCCCATGTTGTAAAAAGAAATGCTAGCCCCTAGGCAAGATAAATAGGTACCTCCCATTTTGTAACACCCAAAGCCATTGCCAGAAAAAGTAAACAATAGTTCATTCAATAATGAACATCAAATGGAGATCAAGTTAGATGATATTTTCAAGATGGTAAATAAGTTGGAAGTCACTAATTGAGATTCTTTGACTTAAGGAACATCATCAAAATAATCCTCACTAAATGTAGTTTCTATGATAAATTTCCTGAAAAATGGAAGAATATATACTACCTCCGTTTTATGTGCAACAAAGGGGTATAATTTGTGAGACATAAAATATTCCTTTGTTGCGTGTGTGTGTGTGTGTAATTGGATGGCTCAGCCAAAAATAGGAATCCAAGCAAACAAGGAATGCTTTTAGTTAGAAACGCAACCCCTGAGGTTGACTACGCAGATATACAAAGCTTTCAAGACATATAAGGCATTCAAGGCAGTTTCAAACAAAGCAATTTTGATTTCTGAATAAAGGCAAGCACATTTAATATTATGTTCCAAGAGTTGACAGTACTAATTAAAAACTGATCATATTAATCCATGAAGTTGTGAACTTTGACACAATTGTAGTTCAAAGTTTCAAACAGAAAGAAGGTGAGATAAAGAAAGGAAAACAGAAAAGGGAAGAATCATCAAACGCGGTACAATCCAGGAAAGTCCAGAAAATCTTACAGAAGGTTTCCTCTCAAGAAAAGTATCATCAGTAACATATAATGCATGCAGCCAGGATTACCTTCAGAATCTACAAAATTAAGTACTATGTTGGACTCAGAATATATGACATATCCAAGCCTGGCATGAATATATGATGTGATTTGAGCCCAAAACTGACAAACCCATCACAGCAGTTCTGTCTGTTTCTTTTTTTTTAGTTTGTTTTGTGTGTGGGTGGAGGGGGGGGGGTAGGAAAAATGGACAATGAGGACACCATTACACATGTCATAGATCACATAGTTTGTTCGATCTCAGACCAAAATAAAAAGAAAGTTGACATTGAAAATAGTTTACTCCACCTTCTAGACACATCTCGGTGAACATAAGAACTCCTCTGAAAATCATCCTCAGGAGACAGTTCTTTTGAATTCCAAGCATTAACATTTTTTGTTGGGGAAATGCTTCTTTCATTTTGTGAGCTAGTGGTGCGGCCACCAGGTCTTCCAGGGACACCCCAAGTTTGAGAAATTGTAACAGGTCTATCAGAAAGATAAAAACCATCAGCGTGAATCATAATTTAGTAATAATAACCAAAAAGTTAATATTCAACCAGCAAGGCCCAGAAAAAATATAGCAGCTACCTAGATTGTAATAAGGCCCCCCCCCCAAAAAAAAAAAAAAAAAAAAAAAAAAACCCTGCTGACTAATACCCTTCGTCATATTAAGCAAGTAAGAAGGTAAAACTACTGACTAATTAGCAATGGAGCATTGACAGACCTTTGAGAATTATCCCAAGAAGGTTGGGGATGGATTGTTGAATGACTTGCAGCAATAGTTGAAGAAGGTGACTGTCTTCTCTGTGTAGTTACACGGTCATGATAATCAGAGGAAACATCTGCATTGCTAAATCATGTGGAACAATTGAGATTAGGAAATACATTCAATACGGAAAGTACCATAAAACAGATTTTTAAACAAGAAGATAATTTAGGGAGTTCAAAAGGTCCCTTAACAATTTTTCAAAACATGTAATAGCTCAAAGTTCAGCATTCTAACGTTGGAAAACAAGAAGAAAAATTGTTGAGCGTACAGAAAACAGAAACAAATAATTATGACTTGAAAGTTGTAAGCTCTACCTCCCAACTTGTCAGTAAAGCAACCAAAACCCAAGTGAAATTTGAAGACATACTGAGGTCTATAACTGTAGGCAAAAGACGGATCAAAAGCCAAAATTCGATAGTCCAGCATGACAAGTCCATGAATCTAAAAGGTTGCCAAACTTGCCTTTACTGTAGAGAACATCGCCAACAATGTAATAATTTTAAAATAAAAAAAAATAAGAATAGTCCAAATACCGGTGGCTTTGAAGGATTTTGATAAGGGTGTAGAGTGACAAATGCATAAACTCCTCAAATTCAACCAGGGGATGCACAATATATAGAGAGAATGCTTGGCACAGTTTCTGCACTTTTGACATCTACTCGTCATATGAGAAGAAATTTCACACATACACACAGAGGAGAGGGTATTTTGACTTGTAAAAGATAACCATTGCCCCTTCTCATCCAAAACACAAGTAATTGTACATGTATCTTCATATAGCTCCCACAAACGCAATCAATCTAGCAATTACAAGTTACACAGCAGGGTGTTGACTAGACGTTTACTTGCTAAGTGCACGTGCACCTCATATTATAATGAAATTACACAAAATTAACCTTAAATATATTGCACTCATTACAGAGGGAAGGAAAAAAAAAACTCACGAAGGAAGGGCCAAGACAAGCTCACCGTTCCATGATATCACTACCAGGATCTTGCAGAAAATCGTCATCATACCGAATAGGAGGTGATCTGGACCTTTCCGGATTTTGAAAGTGTGGAAATTTAGAAGACGGGCTTGTTCCAAGATCTTGCGGAGTAGATGGAAAAGGTCTCTTATGACTTTGGTTACCAAAATCTCCAGCTGCTGGGATTAGCTTATCACCCCTATGCAACAAAGGGGCTCTAAACACAGGAAAAGGAAAACACAACGTCCGCTAATTAACAGTATTTCAAATTGATAGTAAAAATAAAAAGTAAGGAAGTACTAAATTAAGGAAATAACACCTAGTCATGAAGACTCCCCATAAAACAAAAATGTATGCACAATCACTTGAAATTATGAAACTCAAATGTAGAGTTGATAATATTACTGTCAGTGGGCATAATGCTTTCATCCCATAGCTAATTTTCTTCGAAAATCATCGGGATAATGATAATTAAATTCACCAAGTCGCTATTCCCCTAGTTTAACAAAACTATGAAATCAATATACCATGATTTATCAAGTCCTAAAAGCAAACTATGCTTCGATTATGGATGCTGTAATCTAAATCACTATAAAGCAAATAAAATAAAATGAAAGCAACATGATTATGATCTTACCTAGCCGGTGCAGCGTATGGCTGAGACGAACTTGTTACTAAACGAGCGTTATGGCCATTATCAATAGAAGAAGGCGGTCGTGTTCTAGCATGAGCATCAAACGTCCTACAACCAAATTAAAAAAAAAAAATCCAAAGGCAGTATAAGAAAACAACAATAACCTTTATAAAAAAAAAAAAACAGCTCAAAGTCTTCAACAATGACTAGATATAAGAGATATACCGGGGGCTCGGAAATCGTGGACTGGGACCGGCAGAGAAACCGGAATCGGGAAAGGGAGGAGGAGACGGAGTCGGCGACGGAGGACGAGAGAAGGACCCGAAAGAGGTTGGCCCACTTGGTGGAGCAATCGGCCCTGAATTCTTCCCGAATCCAAACGACATTGCTCAATCTCCACCCCTTTTTTCTCTCCTCTCAAACAACCAAACTAATCACAAATTTGAGTAATAGTGACCTAAAATTCAATTTTTTCTTCAGTTTCAACTGTAACCAGATCATTCATACAGCCAGAACTAAAAAAAATCAATGAAAATGTAAATCAAAACTTGAAATTTCCCAAATTCATAACATAAATTAGCAAGGAAATAACCTATAAGTGGAATCGTTATTGAGCTTACAAACGACGATGATGAGATTCAGTCTAGTGTTATTGCGATTGATTTCTCGGAATTGTAGGAAATAGGGAGGAATTTGAAAGCTGAGTAATTAGGGATTAATGGCGGGAGAATAAATTTGTGGAAAAATTAGGGTTAAAAAGTCGATCGATTGAAGTTAAATTGATTGAACAAAGGATTTTAAATAAAAAGGGGCGGTTTAGAGAAGACGCTAACTACAGTCACAGAAGGAGAGAATAGAAGAGAGGATTTGAGTTTGAAGTTTCATTCTCAAATATGATATTCTCAATTTCTCATAAAGTCATAATCTCAGTCGACCCACCCACGACCTATGGTTGGTACTCCGTAACTATGGGTGCTAATCGAGCAAGTTGATCACGAGTTGAGGGAGGGGTGTTCGATTCGACTCGAAAACTTTTTATACGTGCTCAACTTATGCTCGCTAAAGTTTTAAGTCAATAAAATCTGCTCGACTCGTGTTCACTTTATATATTTTTCTTTTTATTTACTTATTTTTATTTACTCTTTCTTTTTTGATAGTATAAATTAACTCATATTAAGTATTAATTTTTTTATAACATGGTAATTTTGTTTGCAAATTATATATTAATAAAAATATATTATCGAGTTGCTCACGAGCTTATTGAGTCGAGTTAGAGCTTGCTCAACTCATGCTCGTCAACATTTCGAGTCAAGCCAACTTGAACCGAGTTTTGATTGAGTTTTGACCAAGTTGAGTTTGAGTTGCTCACGAGCTGCTCAACTCAATTAGCATCCCTATTTGTAACATAATTTGATTAAACTTTGACCATGTAAGGTAAAACACTAACGCTATATTTATGTCATAATCTAGTAATATGGGATGGGCCAAGTCGGCTCACCCACGACGCATGGTTAGTTCACCTTATACAGAGTGTTTGCTTATCTGATTTACTCTAATGTTTGTTTGTATGAAAAATGGATACTTATTAAATTTGTATATGTGCATTTACAAATGATTTGAACTTATTTTTTTCAATTTGATCTAATAAAACTTATTTCTTCTACTTTGATTTTATATATGTAATAAGGTAGTTGAATAAGTTGAACTAAATATAGCATAAGGCAACTTATATACTAATACTATGTAGGTAAATAATCTGATTCGATCAAGTTAGATTAGACCATTGTTCTTCATTTATTAACATTTTAAATAATTAATAAATATGAAAACTCTATGAAGTATGTTAAAATTATTAATTGATACAAATCGAACAATATACCGATTATGATTTTTGTGAATTAATCAAGATTGTTTAACTGTCTACAAAAATAAATTTATCACTAAAGGTATTGCATGTGTAAAAGGAGTTAAGTTGTGTTCTATTTACATGTTTTTCATTTATCTAAACTTATTTAATTCATTTGAAATTACCTAAATTTATTATACAATATTAATAATTTTATTTTTTTAGTTGTAATTTGAACATGATCGAGTAGTCCTTAACATAATTTGTTGTTCTTGAACTTATTTTATTTGATCTTATAAGACCTCAAACAAATTAAAAAATTATAAGACCTAAATATAAGTGAAAGTAAAGCGAAAAGAATGGAGCTGAGCCTTGGATAAGTTACTTTTCTTTTTTAATTGTAGGGAGTTCCACATCCTATGCCCATGGAGTCATGGTTGATCTCCAACTTCCTTGGACAAAATATAAGGGATTAAGTATTTGGTCATTTACCTTATCAGTGTATTAGATAACGTATCAATCGGTATAGGAATTATATTTTTAATGAGCTAATGTGATTATTCTACACGAAAAAAATAAGAATAAGGACTCATGTAGCACAAGAAAAGATAAAGGGAATTCATGTGATAAAGGAAAAATAAAAGGGATATCATATACAAACTAGTTTTTAGCTAGGCCTATGCAATGGCCCGAGGTGATACATCTTTTTAATGTTTAGTTATTAATATTTTACATTAAAAAGATAACATCAATTATTGAATGGTTTAGTGGTTGTAACTTTAATGTACAAACTTGAGATGTGCTCAAATGTATTACATAAGTGTTGTGATAGATATAAATGCTTTTTTTTTTTTTTAGGAAAAATATATTGTAATTTTATTTAAAGGATGAATAAGGTATAAAAAGGTCTTTATTTTGTTGGATTTAAATCCACTGATCCACATATGTGATATAAATACGAAAGCCCTTACTTAACTTGATTACCGACTAAATAAAATTGAATATTCCATCAAAGCGCGAGTTAGGAGCATGCAACTTCGTCCGAAAAACTATAAAATTAAGGTATATATTTGTTAAAATAAAATAAAATTTAAAAAATTAATTAAAAAAAAACACATTTGAAGTCATTACCAAGAAAAATAAAATGTGAAATTCTTAATCTATACACTATAATTTTTAAAAAAGTGATAAATTGTTTTCATTTGGCTGCAAAACGCAACTCGAGTCAATAAATTTTTAACAAACACATTTTAAAAAAAGCAATTAACATTAATGAAGACAAAATTTAAACTTTTTTTGAAAAAAAAGAAGAAAAAATTAAAACTTGTACATATTAAAAAGCAGGGGCGGATCTTGGTTAGGGCGGGTAAGGGCCCGGCCCCCCTTAAGCATATTTGAGTTGTTGATTATGACTAATATGATGTCTACTAATTATAAATAAAATGTTGTGGCATAGTGGTTAAGTATTGTATTTTTGTGCAAAAAGTTGAGGGATCAAACCTTGGCCCCCTTAACTTTTTGGCCCAAGATCCGCCACTATTAAAAAGGAAGACAAAATTAAAACTTTTACATATTAATGAGGATAAAACATGTAAGTGCACATTTTAAAGGGTATAATTAGCAACACACTGTTCATAAGAGTAATCTTGTATTTTTTATAAGGTAAGGATAGAGATTCAACCTAACTCAAGTGGCCAAGTTATCTATTGCATTTAGTTATTACCACATAAGGAATGCGAATTATTGACATGATTGTAAGATTTCAATGTCTCTTAAGGAATGTGAATTATTGCCTCCTATAAATATTCTTTTATAGTATAATTCATGAGACATATTTCATTAGAAATACGCTCGCTCATAAATTAATTGTAGTTTTGGGGCTTGCCCCTCGTGATCACCCAAAAAAAAATTAAAAAAAAAATTGTTGTTTACGTTATTTTGTTTCTTTATTGCAAGAATGAAATTAGGGGCCGTTTGGTTGGGGTTAATAATCAAAGGGAAAGGGAATGAACATGGCTCATTCCCTTTGTTGTTGTTTGTTTGTCATTTTTTTCATTCCCTTTACCCATTTTTATTTTTTAGTTTACCCAAATTCCTTCTAAATTGATTCCCCAGCCCCCCTAGACTTTTGCATTCCCTTTCCCCAGCCACCACTACACCATCATATCAACACCAGCCACTACCTTACCCAGTTACCCCCACCGCCCAGCCACCTCGCCGGAACTCGCCGCACCTCCCCCTCTCCTCGCCGGAACCCGTCGCACCTCCCCTTTTCCTCGCCGAAACCCGTCGCACCTCCCCCTCCCCTCCATGAAAAACCTTCCCCCGCCCACGCAAACCCTAGAAAATCATCCTCCTACCAAAGCCACTAAGCCACCCCACACAAACTCATCCTCTCCGCCGCCCAAGATTCCGACACAAGCCACGAGGAGCAACAAGTTCGCGATTTCTGACACAAGCCACGAAGGCAGACGGTTTTCAGGGGGCGGCGAGGGGTGGGGGATGTGCGAATATGGGCGGCGAGGGGTAGGGGATGTGCGAATACGAGCGGTAGAGGGTGGGGGAGGTGCGAATACGGGCGGTAGAGGGTGGGGGAGGTGCGAATACGGGCGGCGAGTTTCAGTGAGGTGGTGGCTGGGTGGTGGAGTGGCTGGAAAAGTGGGGAAGACTCGGAAGAGGGGTTGTGTGGTGGTGGTGGTGATTCCCTTTGTTTTAAAAAACAAACAACATATTACATAGAAAGAGTTTCATTCCATTATCTTTCATTCCCTTTGTTCATTCCATTCCGATTACCCTGTGCAAACCAAACGGCCCCTTAGAGGTTGAACAAGTTTTAAAATCTGAATATACACTTCATATCAATTTATTAAATATTGTAATAATACGTATCTATCCTATCATATTAGATTGAGATTACTCTTATGGAAATTTTGATCATTTTTAATACCTTTTATGTTACAAAGATAATCATTGCTCATGTAAATAAATCATGTTTTAACAATGAAAATAATTCATTTGTAAATCAAGATTAAAAATTTCATTTCATTTACCATCGTAATTAGCCCCAAATCCCAGATTTCGACAACAATCGTTGTTTATTGTTCTCCCTCTTCATACAATACAATCCAAAAATTGCAATGCCCTGAAATTCGAACCACCATCACCTGAACTAAAATACCCTTCATTTTCTCTCTCCTAAACCCTCGTTTTCTGGAAACCCTTCTTTTTCTTCACACCCAAATTTGCCTTTGTTCTGGGTTTTCTACAACGGTTCAGGTGAATTAGGTAATTACCCATTTGATTATTTTTGTACTTTCATTTTGTTTTTGTTGTAAATCTCTCAATTTTTAATGGTGGGTAGTTTGAATTTCTGTTTCATGGGTTTTTAACCAAAGTATTGAATTAATTAGGGTTTGTTTAAGTGATTATTTGAACGAAATTTATGTGGGATTTTTTGCTGACTTGGGATTAATTAGAGGGTTATTTATTGTTCTTTGTGTAAAAGTATGAAACTGTCAAAATTTGAGAGAGAAAGCTAGAGTTGTAAAGTTTAATTTGAGCTAGTTGATAATAGTAAAAGCATTAATTTACAAGAGACCTTCAACATTCAATTCGGTCTGAAAGGTGTTTCATACTCATAGTTGTGACTGGAGTTTACTATCTGATTGCCTCAGGTTGTTTCCGTTGGTCATGCAATCATGGATGTTAGAAACTATACATCCACTGATTGTATGTCTTCGCTTCATTTAAAAACATCCAATATTTCGAAGAAGGTGGCAGAAAATCGTCACCTTGAAGGGCGAGAGAGAGTTACTGGCCCTGCTGTTGTTGATAGAGTGCCAGAAAGTTCTCTCTCTGAAGGGCGAGTACGAGTCAATGGTCATGCTGTTGCAGCTGATGTTGATATTGATCTTAGGGAAATATACTTTTTGGTCATGCAATTTCTATCAACTGGACCATGCCAGAAAACTTTTGCACAATTGTCGAACGAACTTATGGAGCATCAGCTCTTACCCAGAAGGTATCATGCTTGGTATTCAAGATCTGGGATTCAAAGTGGGGAAGAGAATGATGATGGTGTCTCAGTTCCTTTGACGTTTGAGAAACTTCTGCATAGGTATGCGAGTAATAGTTCGATGTTGCTTTGTGTTTGCCCTGCTATATGTTTAACGAGGGTTTCACATGGAAACTGGTTAAATACACTCATCAATATAATGCACAGTGAATCTAGTATTAGTTTTTTTGTAAGTATTATTATATCAACATTAGTTATATTTGTTATTACTATTACCATTATCGGTGGTAATTTTTATTTTATATAGGTATGTGAGTTATAGTTCAATATTGCTTTGCGTTTAGCCAGCTATATGTTTTTAGAAGGGTTTCACATGGAAACTGATTAAATACAATCATCAATATAATGCGCAGTGAATCGAGTATTAGTTTTATTTTAAGTATTATAATATCAACATTAGTTATCTTCGTTATTTCTATTACCACTATTGTTCTTGTTTTTACTTTATATAGGTACGTGAGTAATAGTTCAATATTGCTTTGCGTTTAGCCTGCTATATGTTTTACAAGGGTTTCACATGGGAACTGGTTAAATACGCTCATCAATATAACGTGTAGTGAATCTAGTACTTCCTCTATTCTCTTTTAAATGCAACACTTCTCATTACACGTTTGCCAATGCGTTATTTCAATCATAATATGGAAAAAAAAAAATGATATTAATAAACTATAAACCGCAACAAATTTAACAAGATCCCACATAACAATACTTTTCCTTACTATAAATATAAAAAACTAGTCAAAGTGGAGTATATGAATACTGTAAAAGTCAAAGTGTTGCATTCAAAAGAAAACTAAGGAAGTATTAGTTTTATTGTAAGTATTATAATATCAACATTCGTTATCTTCATTTTTGAATCCGGGGATCAAGAGTGTATTTTTGATGAGGCCAGAAACATTACCAATTGAAGCCATGTTTCATTGAAGTTAGGATGGAATGTCTATTTGTGGTGAAATTATAATATATTAAACACTACATAAGTTTCATATGTTCTTAACATCGTCCGATTTTATATGCTCCATAATATTCTTAGCATACTCCGTATCTACTTTACTCCATTTTTGGCAAATCCTTTTACCACCAATAACTACACCTTTCCACTCTTACTTAATCAATGTTTTCTTACACCCACCCATCTCTTTACATTCTCTTTCTTGCTGTATCCGTCTTTCTTCTACACCCACTCACCTAACTTTACTATCTCTCTCTCCTGCCTTAATTTCTTGTTCAAACAGTAAATGTTAAAAACATTATGTAACTGAGGTAGTATATATGGAAGCTAATGTAATGGTAATAGTAGCCTGGAAATGAATCTAATGGTGAATGATGAGCTGCAGCAAAAAGGGTTATCTTTAAGATCACTGGTTTTGTCGAATGTTTCATTTTTTGGTTGAAAAGTTATTCATGTTTTCTCTCTGGATAAGAGGTTATATTATAATGTAAGGTTATTGAAAATTACTTGTGAATTTTACTGATATAGTAGACAATATATTATCTTTTCTTATAACTTTTTAACTGTATATCTTGTTATTTAGAGGTTACCGATTTCAATAGATTGTGGCTTGAGGTCTGAGTGTTTTTTCCCCATCTTTCCTGTCAACAGGTATTCCCACATCGCAAAAGACCATTTTGTTAGGCTTTTGAAACAGCTGATGCTTTGTTCCCCTTCTCCATCTCTTGGCATGGGCCATGGTCCAAATGCTGCTGATGTTCCTACTTTGTTGGGAACTGGTTCCTTTTCTCTTCTGAGCTGTATGGTCACTAAACTGCTTTGCTGTATTTTTTTTAGATTTCTTTTTCATAATTGTTTGTCTGATTTTGTTGCGAGAATTTGTGGCTGTGTGGAACTGAAATTCTATCCCACCTTATGTCTTAATTCTTATGCACCAGCTCATCTTATAATTTTTGTAGAAGACAATCATGTCTTAGAAACCTATTATCATTAATACATTAGTTGGTTAACATTGGAAATTTGTGTTTGTGTCATTATGCAATCATGTCCAAGGCTCAAATTTTGTTTCTTATCCACTTGAAAACAGAGAAAATTTCAGACCTGATTTTGTTTCTCCAGGGGATGCCTTTTTTTTTGTTCATGCCTTGAAAATTATATACTGCTACTATAAGATATTGCTGTCATATCTGACATCCTAAACATTTCATTAGCTCTTTTACTGGAATTATAATTGTTAGTTTTGAGGTGAACTGTTCTTCACAAGAAACAACTTATTGCACTGAAGGCATGTTAATTTTTGGCTCATATTATTGTGAAAAACGTTTATGTTCAATGCTTGACCGATAAGTTTTTTGATGGTCTCTGTTTTCAGGTGATAGAAATGCAGTGGATAAACAATTCAAGCTTCTGCCGCGTTACTTGCGCTGGCCTCATATGCAGGTTGATCAAGTACATGGATTGCATTTGAGGGCCATAGGCGGGGGCTTTACCCGACACCATCGTGCTCCATCGATACATGCTGCTAGTTATGCCATTGCGAAGCCATCAACTATGGTGCAAAAGATGCAGAATATAAAGAGACTTAGAGGACACCGGAATGCTGTTTATTGTGGTAACTTTCTCATCATGTTTGAGTTTGTGCTCGCAGCTTGCATATATGTGGATATGATTGGAAATGTGTGTGCTTGTAAAGTTGTGATGTCTCATGACGACATTGAAGAAGATGATGATTCACATGATTCTGTTTGTATGATTTGAGTTGGCTATAACTTTTCCAAGTTTTGTACACTAAAGATATGCTTTATACTGTATGTGCGGGAGTTTATTATTCCTTCCTCTGAATCCACCTTGGCAGAAGTGACCTGTTGCTCTATTGTAATTGATCTTTCATAGTTTCATTATCTCACTCAAACATTCATGTTTTTAGCTGTTGCATATTCTATCTATTTGGCTTCATCTTGCTCCCGTTATGTCACCTTTGTAATTTTTTGGGGCTATATTATGACTGTAACATAATTAATATTGCCGTTTCTGTTTTGTAGCCATATTTGATCGAGCAGGCAGGCATGTAATTACTGGATCTGATGATCGTCTTGTAAAAATTTGGTCAATGGAAACTGCATTTTGCCTGGCCAGTTGTCGTGGGCATGAGGTGAGTTGACTGCTTGCTGCCTTGCTTGGACCTAAGTTATTTAATTTGAATTGATTATTTATTAGTCATGCTTATGATGAATTTAAATGAACTCCTTATGCAAGGGGGATATCACTGACTTAGCTGTTAGCTCAAACAATGCTTTGGTGGCATCTGCTTCAAATGACTTTGTCATTAGAGTGGTGAGTCTCCTACTTCCAGCTTGATAATCTTGGCCTTACTTTCATTAGTTGCTGAGTATTAGTTTTTTTGCAATTCTACAGTGGCGTTTGCCAGATGGGCTCCCAATTTCAATATTGCAAGGCCATACTGGTGCCGTTACTGCAATTGCATTCAGTCCCAGGACCGCATACCAACTTTTGTCGTAAGTTCTATTTCCAGATGAGTTAATACAGAAGTACTTTTTCGAATTCTTTTATCCGGAGTTTTTAGGAGGGGATAATTCTGTAATTTTTAATTTACTCCTCTTTAAAGCAGACTCATGTGAGATTGTCTTGCAGATCGTCTGATGATGGAACCTGTAGGATTTGGGATGCAAGGAATTCACAGTTTAAGCCTCGAATCTATGTGCCAAAGCCTGCTGATGCTGGGACTGGTTAGTTTATCATATATATAATTCTTGTATTTTACTTTAATTGGAGGATTTTGATTTTATTGAAATCTGCTCATTTGCAGGTACAGCTCAGCAGAGCCATCAAATTACATGCTGTGCATTTAATGCTAATGGAACCGTCTTTGTGACTGGTAGCTCTGATACTTTTGCAAGGGTAAATTTTTACGATCTATTTATGTTTTAGGTTTAGACTTTCTGGCGTGCAGCACTTATTGATGTGCATTTCCTAACATATCCTTGGTTAAGAACTATACAGCTATTCTTGTCATATACTTTTAAGGTCCAGTTCATTTGACCTTTTTGAGATACACATCTTAATCTTTAGATAATAAAGATCATTAACTGCACAATGGTAAATAATCATTGTTCTTCAATGTTTGAAATAAAAAATCATTCACGTGGAATCAAATTACAAGACTTGCAACTTGAAGTTTTTGGAGCAGGAGAAAGATAGAATGCCATTTAGTGGCTTTGACAGATTTTGAATCCGCAAGTTGGTGGTGGCTTTGTAACTGTTGGTGGTGAATCTAATTGGTTGAGAAGCTGACTGGAGGGACAAGAAAGAATTACATTGGCGGGTGAGAGGAAGGGATGACAGAGATAGAGTCACTGGAGAAATGTGTTGGCAACTGGCAAGCTACTTATGCTCAATATTTTTATGGAGCATTAGAGCTTACAGGCTTCTATCATATTTTGTGATAGTCATGTGTTTGAGAGTCATTCAACTGTTACTTAGGAAACATACGCGACTTTGACTGGAAGCGAGTGAATTGGAGAGGTTAATAGAGTTATATGCTCGTCCTCCAACTTCCCTGCTCAAAGTTGTCCTCCTGTTACCACTCCTCAACTTCATATATCTAATCTTTCTCCTGCTGCTTTTTTTTAAAAAAAAAACCCTTTGAGCACTCATTCTTATTGTTCTATAACTGCTTTCTTAAGAATGGTTTTGGGTTTGAGATCATTTCAACAAATCATCTGAAACGTAGGTTGTGAAGTAGGAAGGGTTGGCTTGAAGGAAATAGATTGAAGATGAATGTTGGGAAAGAATGAAGGAAAAGAAAGGACAGTAATTGCTTGTTGGGCTTTTAAAAGAAGGAAAAGGGATGGAAGTAAGTTTAAGTCACCTGAAAGTGGGATTAGGTACTATTGGACAGGGTTTGGTTGCTCCCCACAATAATTATTAAGTTACTTCACAAATTTTTATTGTAAAAGATACTTTCTGACTGTTTATGCTTAATCTTGTCATCATCCGAACCAAGATAAGAAGTGTGTTAGCTAGCTGGATCCAGTCCAAAATACTACTAAAAATTATTCCAGATGGCAAATAGTGATATTTCCAGCACTAGAACTTCGTGCATACAAAAGCTGTTCGCAACTTGAGAAAGAATGGGTCAAATGTTTTCTTTATAATGTATTTCGTCGGTTCCATCTTATTTCCATTCTTAGAGCTAGTGACTAATATTATAACCTGCATTTTTCTGAATTACGAATGGGCATCTATGTATATATTCTAAATTTTTCTTGCTGCAGGTTTGGAATGCTCCCAAGTTCAGTCCTGATGATTCATATCAACCATATAATGAAATTGATCTGTTACAAGGACATGAGAATGATGTCAATTATGTGCAATTTAGGTCTGTCTATTACTCTAGAAAAAAATATTCACCTCTAAGGAAATTATTTCTGAAGGAATTCTCTTCTTGATTGCAGTGGCTGTGCTATTACTGCAAGATCAGTCACTAGTGATGCTCTTAAGGAGGAACAATCACTAAAATTCAAAAATTTGTGGTGGGTACTTGTTGCTATGATCTCTGGTTATGATCCATGTTGGCATGTTCAAGTCCTGTTTCCAATGCTATTGAGCTTGAGTCACTGTTCTAGTCGGTGCCCCAAGACCCCAACACCCTACCAAGAGGATTTTCTTGATCTCTTGTTTATTTGTGTTTTCAGGTTCAGTCATGATAACATCGTAACATGTTCTCGTGATGGAAGTGCAATCATTTGGGTGCCAAGGTCGCGTAGCTCACAAGTGAGTTTCCCAATTTATGAGATTAGCTTTCTCTTTAAATAAGTCTTCTAGAATCTGCCTAGTTCGTGTTTTAGGATGCCCTAACAAGTTTGGAGTGGAAGAAGGGTTACATCTGGAAAATTTTGTTCATGGCTTTAAGTTTTCTCTCTCTTTCTTTTATGTTTTAGTTTTCTATGCTTTATGATGCCATTTCTGTTCTTTGAGGAGTGGGGGTAAGTTGTCTTTCTTGTTACATGTAAAGAATATCTTTTTGATGATTTGTAGTTTCCACACATGAAATAACTTCAGTCATTAATTGTTTGACTCTCAAAGGGAAAAGTTGGGCGTTGGACTAAGGCGTATCATCTCAAGGTACCCCCTCCACCACTGCCTCCACAACCACCTCGTGGGGGACCACGTCGGAGAATCCTTCCAACTCCTCGTGGAGTAAATATGATTGTCTGGAGTCTCGATAATCGTTTTGTGCTTGCTGCTATTATGGGTAACTTTCTTTTTGTTGTTTTGATTAAAGAAGGGCTAAGGCATCTGAGTGTAATCTTTATTTTTCTGCCTTGATTACATGTTTCTTAGGCAGAATGAATTTTTCTCTAATGTCTGGTGTTATCGGAAAACATTTGTGGATTTGTCTACTTCCACTTCTTTGAATAATAATTGAGGTTACAATTACAAGTTTTAGCAAACAATTAAGCAATTAAATAACCATTTTTTAGTAATCTATCTTATTTTTGATATCAGTAGACCTCTAATGTTTATATTTTGTTCATTAAATAATTGAGACTTTTATTGTACTTCCTCTGTTACCCTAATATTGCAACAAGGGGAGAAGACATGGAATTTAAGATGAGGATAGAAATAGAGAGAAATAAAGATAGAGACCCATGTGATAAGTAGAGAGATAGAGAGAGAATGTGCAAGTATTGTATATGTCAAAAATTTACTAATTTTTGTGAAACTTCCTAAAATGGTAATAGTTGTAATATTAGGGGAACGAAGAAAGCAATATTTAATGGTAGAGTGGTATGTAATAAATTTATATGTTCAAATGTGAAGAAATTCATTTTATTAAAAAAGTTGCGAAGCATGATGCACAGGCTTGGATTTGGGTGTCGTGTCCGTCACGGTGTTGAATCCTTCGACACTTAAGGTTTTATAAAAATTCATACGAGGCCATTATATATCTGGGTGTCGTATCGTGTCAAAGTGTCGAGGATCAGGCACTCGACATACAGCAGGGTGTCGTAGTAACGTAGGTTGCAAATAAGTGGTAAATTGAAAAATAAAATAAATAATAGGTTGATAGTTAAACTGCCTGCTTCTTAATAGGTGACTTATAGCATAAATGAATATGACTGACTGAACCATTTAGCTTAAAGCCCCTACATAGCAGCATCTACTTTGCTCTGACTTTTTTTTTTGGTTTGCAGATTGCAGAATATGCGTATGGAATGCTGCAGATGGAAGCTTAGTGCATTGTTTGACCGGTCACACTGAATCTGTGAGTGCTGGTTAATTTATTTTGTGAATACTAATTATTTCTTCAACGAGATTTTTTTTTGTAAGCATACATAACATATCATTTCATCGCATGCGGTAAAAGTGGAAGCAATGACTTTTGGAGATAAGTAGAAGAATTTTGTGCAACTGTTGTTACTTATCTTTGGAAGGTTGCTTGAAAAGGATGCTGTGAAGCCCAGAGTATTTTATAGCTAGAATTATCAACTGTGATACTTCTAGAAGCTATATAAGCTATTCTATCCCCCAGTAAATCACTGGTTAGAACAGTTCCAGAGATAACACTTGGGTTCCATTCTAATCACAAACCACAGAATCGCTGTGTATGGGAAATATCTAATTTTCCCTTGTACTGAAGTTGGGTCTGCTGCAAGTGTTTGATATAATTATCTTCTCTCATTTTCAGACATATGTTTTAGATGTGCACCCCTTCAATCCTCGGATAGCTATGAGCGCTGGTTATGATGGAAAAACCATAATTTGGGATGTAAGTCGCCCCCCCCCCCCAAATATCTATTCCCTTGCATCTTTTAATTTGCTTAATCAATTTATTTGGTGCTTTGAACTTCAGATATGGGAAGGGACTCCAGTTCGGGTATTTGAAATTGGACGTGGTAAATTGGTTGATGGAAAATTCTCTTCGTAAGTGAAAACTATTATTTTTTATATTTGTAAGAAGAGTTTAATTCCATCTGGCTGTGATAATTTAAGATGTCACTTGTCCTCTAGTGAACTCGTCTTGGATTCATAATTAAAATTAAGTTAATGCTTTTTATCCATGATTTGTAGTGTTTCTTTTTGTTGAAATCTACTTGCATTTTCTGCAATTTTATATCTGTCATACAATGATGTAAACTATGCTGTTTGTGAATCAGAGATGGGATATCAATTGTGCTCTCAGATGATATTGGCCAGATATACCTGTTAAACACCGGGCAAGGGGAATCTCATAAAGATGCCAAATATGACCAGGTGTTGTTTTATCATGCCTGGTCTTTGCGTGTTCTTTCAAATAAAGATTTACATGCTTGCATCATGATGATTGCATCTGCTATTCTTACAGTTCTTCTTGGGAGATTATCGTCCTCTTATCCGCGATGCTCTAGGGAATGTTCTTGACCAGGTCAGAGAAAAGTTATTTTCTGTACACAGTATACCATACACTAGACGATCATTATATATGTGTTTGTGTGCTTATTATATGCTATGGTTGATTCTCTGAAATATCTAATATTATGATCTTCGCAATATATGTCGTTCTCTTGCACTAATGTTGGCTTCAGGTTAAGAATTAAGAGATTTTTTTTTTTTCTTCAAATGTGCTACTTTAGATTTATCTTTTGTTATACTGGATTTGTCACTTGTGAGACCTATCTTTGTAATTGTTAATTTATTGGCAACTAACTTTTGACAAGTAATATGTAACGCTATGGTCATTGTGGATGTACAATGCAGGAGTCGCAGTTTAGTCCATACCAAAGAAATCTTTTGGACCCTCTTTGTGACTCAAGTGAGCTCAAAATAATTTAATATATTAAGCATCTTCCTCTGTTTCTGCCCCCATTGTGTTGAGAAAACGGATTGCAATTTCAGGCATGATCCCATATCCTGAACCTTATCAAAGTATGTACCAGCGCCGGCGTCTTGGAGCACTGGGTGTAGAGTGGCGTCCATCTAATATAAGATTTGCTATCGGTCCGGATTTCAGCTTAGGAGAAGATTACCAGATGATGCCTTTGCCAGATCCTGAAGCGATTATTGATATTCCAGAACCTTTGGATGTTGCTCTGTGGGAACCAGAAAATGAAGTTATGACTGATGACGCAGATTCAGAATATGATGCAGCGGAGGAATATTCCAGTGCCAAAGAGCAGGAAAGTTTAGGGACCAGCTCCTACGATGATACGGATTATGATGCAGAGAATTATGATGTTAAGCAAAGGCAAAAAGACGCCCTTCGCCGATCCAAAAGGAAGAATGAGAGAGCGGAAGTAAGTCTTGTTTTCCTGATGTATGTTACTTTTTTCTCCTTCTGAAATTTACTCAGGATGATATTTTGTTGTTTCTTAGGCTGAGTTTACTGCTT
Source organism: Chenopodium quinoa (assembly GCF_001683475.1). Classification (NCBI taxonomy): domain Eukaryota; kingdom Viridiplantae; phylum Streptophyta; class Magnoliopsida; order Caryophyllales; family Amaranthaceae; genus Chenopodium; species Chenopodium quinoa. Next base: position 1,293,816 of record NW_018743212.1, on the reverse strand, counting down.
CTGGGAGACGCATTAAGAGGAAGAGTGTGGAAGCTTCCAACGGATCTTCTTCTGAGAATCGTAGGGGTAAGAAATTAAAGAATGGTCGTAAGGCTTCAAAAAAGAAGTCTAATAAAGCTCAACTATTCAGACCTCAAAGAGCTGCAGCTAGGAATGCAATGAGTGTATTTTCTAGAATCCCTGAGACGTCTTCTCTTGGTGAGGATGAGGAGGATGGTTCTGAAGGAGATTCTTCAGACAGTCAATCAATTTCTCAAGATTCTGAAATTGGAGTGTATGAGCCTGCTTGGGATCTTCAGAATACCTCAGATCAAGGTGGAGAAAAAATTCCCTTTCATGAATCTGCTGCTGTAATGGATCCAATTGAGCTGTCTGAAGCTCAGACATCTGTTGGAAATAAAAAGAAATTGGTGCTTAAATTAAGTTTCCGTGATACGAAAAATTCCTGGTCTAGAAGTGATAACCAAAGAATGTTGGAATCTTCATCTTCTTTATCTCAAGCAGCGGAACACAAGCAGCGCAGCTTTGGCGACGAGGATGTGGATTTACATCCTCTTGCTGCTGCTGACCAAAAGCCATCTCAAAGTGTAAACAGAGTCACAATCAAGTGTAAAGGCCTGCTAGAAAAAACAAGTTCTGCTGGAAGCGACATCCCCGTGGAAGCCTCTTGTAGTAGATGGCTTGAAAGTGGTTCTAATGGAAATGGTGATGGCTATTCTAAGGAAAATGCTGTCAAAGTCAGTAATGGTAACTCTCATGATTTGGAAGAGACTATTCAGCCAGTACCAAGACCACCAACCAGAATCAAGATTAAATCCAGTGGAATCTTGAAGCAAGAGAAAACTCCTAAACTAAAATTGGTTACTGGAATAAAAAAGCTGGGTGGTACTGATGATTCTTCAGCATCATATGTAGCTAGCTATGGTGGTGATGTGGAAGAAAATAATTACAATACTGGTTACTATGAGAACTATTCTGGTGTTGATTTTCCTGATGCTGAAACTGATGTAGTACGCCGAAATAGGTCTATGGAGATTAAAGCAAGCACTCGTGAAGCTGGCAGAGGATGCCGTACGTTGAAGCTGTGGAAGAGTGACAGATCAGCAGGGTCATCAAAGATTTCTGATAAATCTTCAAGGTCTGCTAGAAGTAGGCATGACACCTTTTTTGAAGATGGCCAGGGCCCTCCAAGTACAAGTCTGTCTAATGCTGCTGTTGGGAAGATATCGTGGCTAATGTTGTCCGAGCATGAACCAGGTTATCGTTATATTCCCCAGCTTGGGGATGAAGTAGTATACTTGAGACAGGTAATTCCATTGAGTCATATCTCACTGTTTTGGTTTCTGTACTTGTATTCTGAAATTAATGCTTTCACTGATTTTCAGGGCCATCAAGAATATATAGAAAAATATGCTCCACATGAAAGGGGTCCTTGGAATACAATGAAGGGACGTATAAATGATGCTGAGACCTGCCTGGTTGAAGGCCTTCATTATGCCTATGTTCCTGGTTCCGGGGAGAGCTGTTGTAAGCTCACACTTAAGTTCATAGACGGTTCTTCAAGTGTTTTTGGCAAACCATTGAAGTTGACTCTTCCAGAGCTGCTTCACGCCCCTGATTTTTTGGTTGAGAAAGCATGGTATGATCTTGCTGTCAGTAGAAATTGGACTCCTGGGGATACGTGCTCAGTATGGTGGAGGCATGAAGATGGAGAAGGTGGCAGCTGGTGGGAAGGTCAGATAGTTGATGCAAAACCAAAATCTGTTGACTTTCCAGACAGTCCATGGGAAAGGTATGCTGTTCAGTACCTGGGTGATCCTGGTATTGAGTTGCACAGTCCATGGGAACTGCACAATCCTGAATTTCGGTGGGAGCCTCCGCATATTGATTTTGATACAAGAAACAAATTTCTTGATTATCTTTCTAAATTAGAGAGGAGAAGACAGGTAATCCAATTCCCTTTCCAAAGATTATGTAGAATTATTTTTGTTCTGCAATGTAGAGAAGTCAATGCATTGATGATATTTCTGGAAAAAGAAATAACCTTGTCTTGTTTGATTTGTAAAATTTATAGGACTATGGTATGGTCAATTTGGAGCAGGTCTCTCAAAGGCCAGATTTCTTAAACCGGTAAGTCTTTGTTCATGTTCACCCTTCGCTTTTCTTCAGGTGTATACCAACTCTCCTCAAGAAAGTATATAGTGGTCATCCATTTTTGTGGGTATTACAAAATTACTTTGATCTTAGGACACTAGCCAAGTGGAAATATAAAGCAGTGTTGATACAGTCATAAGCTTATAGAAGCCCTAAAAAATAAAAATACATTTAGATAATAGACACCAAGGATGAGCAAGCCTATCCCTAGATACCAAGCATGCAATCTCATCATCAAATTCCAGGCAATCTGGTTAGCGAGTTCACTGCCTTTGACATTCTCAGAACTCCTGATTGTCTAGATTTTCTGATATAAGTTTTGCTTAACTAGAGGTGTGACAAAACCAATTTGTCTATCAAAATTGCCTGTGATTATTTTGAATTCCACACTTAATTTAGTTTTTTGGGTGCAGGTTTCCAGCCCCTTTGTCATTGAATGTGGTTCGATCTAGGCTGACAAACAATTATTATCGAAGCGAAAAAGCAGTAAAACATGATATCAATGTGATGATGTCCAATGCTATGTCATATTTTGCGAAGAATGCAGGAATTTTCAAGAAGATGAAACGCATGGATGACTTTTTTGAAAGAACATTGTCAAACTTGTGAAACACATTTTTTGAGATTTAGGTTACATCACCAGACCACATTTTTTCAGTTCTCCCCAGATTTTGTTAAGGCAAGGTGTACCAGAGACCTTGTTCTTGTATGCATACATTGCAGTTTCACCCTTTAAGCTAACAGGGACCGTGTTTCTTTAACTATAGAGCTCTGAGTTGCTCCCAGAAGCTTCGGAATGTGTACGATGCATCTGGTGTAAATTTTACTTCACTTGGTAACTAGATCCTGCTGCAGTTGGTGCTATTTCTCTGAGCTGTCATAGACAAATGAATACCTCTCTATTAATACAAATTGCTATAATTTCTTGGCTAGTAATCCTTAGCATGGGCAAGCCTACATGTTTGATCTCAATGTTTATTTTTTTTTATTTTGTTTCTTACATTTGATGAGGCATACTTTACGGTAAACCCTTGCTTAAAACTAGGAAATCTTCCTATGTTCTTTCCTTGTTTTATTTCTTAGTCTGAAAAAAATAGAAATAAACCAGGCATATTTTTCCTGCAAGTTACATGGGGGGTGAGTAAGTTACTTTGGGGTAACCGGGTACGGATCCTTTGTTCTTTTGCTTGGCTTTCAAGTGTTTAGCCCGCGAGATATTTGGCCAAAAAAATTATACTGTAAAAGTTGTGGTTTGGTTAAACCAAGTTATTACTTCAAATTTGACGTGTATAAAGTTAGATCAACTAATGTATTAAACAATAACAATGTGATATCTTAAGCATACTCATAAAAGTAAAGAAGACTTTAAATGGTTTTGGGTCATACCTTTTGCTAAACCCACGTGTCTTGGGATTGACTAGGCTGACTAACGAGTAGACTGTAGACCCACTAGTTGCAGGTATCATGTAAATTTATTAAAACAATGGCTCAGGGAAGACTTAAGTCCATATGTCATCATGTTGTGTCATGTATGCTTACATTTCTATGCCTTATTTTAGCAATTTTTCGTTCCATAATAGATGTAGTTTAGAGTAAACTGAAAACACCAAAAAAAAAAAAAAAAAAAAAGAGTTAACCGATAGTCGGACACGAGAAGGTGTTGTCAAGCTTGCCCTTTCCCCTTTGTTGTGTGTTGTCCCTTACGTTTTATATGTTATGTCAAGCCATGTCTCGGCCTAACTGCCTAAACTAGTGCCATCTTTCATTACTAATAACAAAAAAATCCCATTAAATAAATTATCAATTCAAGTATATGGGTCGGGTTCGGTGAGATCAAGTAGGATTGACTCTATTTCAGATTTGAGTTATTTTAAATTATTGTACGTGTATGTACTAGTAAATCGAATTTTATTCGAATCATTCAGGTTTTGACACCACTGGATGGTAAAATATTAACATCCCTAAAGTACCCTTTCAAAACCCTAACATACAGCAACCAAAGTAACAAACCTTAAACCTTTCACTCTCTGAAAACTGAGAACTTTGTGAAGGTATTTGACAGCACAAAAATGGCTGGCGGAAAAATCAGGAAAGAGAAGCAAAAGGGGAGCAACCATTTTCAAGGAGGAATACCCTTTCACAAATCAAAGGGACAACACATTTTGAAAAATCCAATGTTGGTTGAATCAATTGTTCAGAAAGCTGGTATTAAATCTACAGATGTTATTCTGGAAATCGGTCCAGGTACTGGTAATCTTACTAAGAAGCTTCTAGAAGCTGGCAAGAAAGTTGTTGCTGTTGAATTGGATCCTCGTATGGTTCTTGAGCTTAAACGCCGTTTTCAAGGCACCCCTTTGTCAACTCGTTTAGAGGTTCTTTTTCCCACCTTTTTTTGTAATATATTTTGTTAAAAGATTTGATCTTTTCTTAATTTAATGGGATTTTGTGGAGCTTGAATTTCCTGTAAATTTAATGGTTAGAACTTAGAAATTATAAATTGTCTAAAGGGGAAAAATTGATTTTTTTTGGTTGTTTATTGTATTCATGATGGATATTGCTGAGATTTTTTTCAGTTAATTTTTTTTTGCTGTAACTGTTGCAAGAATGAAACTTGTTGAAGAAATTAGGGCAATTGGATTCCTGTGATGCTGATTTGAACTCAATGTTGGGAATTAGGGCCTGTTGGTTATAGTTTAGAGTTCACATTCTGAATTTAGAGAGCCTTATGATGTTTGATTGAAGGAAGTATTACCTAGTAGGTATAATTTTGCTACTATGATTGTAGATGCATCTAAATTGGGTGTGATATAATCATAGTTTAAACAATTGCTATTATTTTTGCTGGTTTATTCTTTAGTTTTAGGCAATATTGGGTACAAGAACTAAGGAGGAATAATTGGGCTTTCAAAAAGAGGTTTTGTAGGGTTTGTAGCTCTTGATTTCTTATAAGTTTATTTTTTATGGTGCTCCACTGTTTTTGGTTGTTACGGTTATGGAGTTGTGGTTTGAGTTGAACTTCCTTGTTAATGAATTGCTATTGGGAAAAGTAGAGATGGGTGAAATTTGAGGTGGATAGTTCATTGCTTCGAGAAGAAGGTGATAGAGGACCCTATGAAGGCTATAATTGAAGTTTCATCAAAGAAGTTGATTGTGCAAATGCAATTCATGTTCTAGAAGGTTCTAGAAGCAAAGAAATCTGGGAGCAAAGTCATGTTATCTTGTTTCATATTGTGCATATGGTAATGCAGGGCTCTCTAAAGTCCAAATAAATCATGCACTCCTTTATCTTTGAGGTATTGTGTTTGGCTGAAGGCAAACCCCCACCTAGAAGAGAGGTAGACAGCATAATTTATATAGGAGAGAGGTAGACAGCATAGTTTATATAGGAGTAGCACATTAAACTTATTCATTAGCCTCATTCACTACCTTTTCATTCTATAATGAATCTCTTTCGTGCTCACCAGCGAATTCCCATTGATGTGTATGGAGAGAGGTAGACAGCATAGTTTATATAGGAGTAGCACATTAAACTTATTCATTAGCCTCATTCACTACCTTTTCATTCTATAATGAATCTCTTTCGTGCTCACCAGCGAATTCCCATTGATGTGTATGGTAATGATCAGTGTGCTAAATCATGCACTTTTGATTCCCAAAGAGCTTGCTGCTGTGGTTTGCTCTGAGGTTTCCTTGGAACAAAACAATTGACTGGCATATCTATTGCTTTCATCTCTACTTGTACCTTAATGAATTATTTTTCTTGCGTTAATCGTTGAGTTTTGAATAAATAGATATTTACTTCCTGATGGAGATAGGATTGTTAACATTTAACTAGACAAGTTCGGATTACATATCAAACTTAAAACTCTGCTTGATTTTGTGGCTTGACAAATTAATGGAGCATTCATAAATACAGCATCTTCCTGACTACTGACATTCTTTGTCAACAGGTTATCCAAGGAGATGTTCTCAAGTGTGAACTTCCATTTTTTGATATCTGTGTTGCCAACATCCCTTACCAAATCTCTTCCCCACTTGTGTTCAAGCTGTTGGACATCAATCAAAGGCAAAACTTCAGATGTGCAATTATAATGTTCCAAAGAGAATTTGCGATGAGGCTGGTTGCTCAACCTGGTGACAAGCTCTATTGCCGTCTCTTAGTGAACACTCAGCTCCTTGCTCGGGTTTTCCATCTCCTCAAAGTTGGGAAGAATAATTTCAGACCCCCGCCTAAGGTCGACTCCTCTGTCGTTTGTATTGAACCAAGAAAGCCTCTTCCTATACCAGCTGGCAAACTTAAAGAGTGGAATGGGCTGCTCTCTTTATGTTTCAGCAGAAAGAACAAAACACTTGGATCAATATTTGGCCAGAAAAAGGTTCTTGAAATGTTAGAGAAGAACTACAGGACCTTAGAATCTTTGGGACAATTGATGAATGACTCAGAGGCAATTGATATGTCTGTCTTAGCCGATGAGAAAGACGATCAGGTGGGCGAGGATGAAACTATGGAAGTGGATAATGGAAAAGCCGATGAAGATGAAATGGAGGTTGAAGGTTCTGATGCAGACTCTGATAATGATATGCAAGTAAATGATCCTAATTTTAAAGCTAAGGTGATAGGTGTGTTAAAGCAGTATGATTACGCTGACAAAAGATCGTCCAAGCTCACACAAAATGAATTCATACACTTATTATCAGTTTTCAACCAAGCCGGTATTCATTTCACTAGTAAAAAATAGTGATTCAATATGTAATTTATTTCCTTGTGATAAATACATGCACCCAATTTTGCTCTTGCTTTCATTATCCCATACAATTTGTTATACCCTGAAACCAAAAATGTGAGTGGCAACAGTTTTGGAACTAAATAGTAGCAGAATCTGTTTCTTTGTATCTTCATTATCTTATATAACGGTTGAATGTAGTCTCCATAACAACCACCTTGGAAAAGAGTAGTCTCCATTATCTGGTTCCTCTACCTCTGCAACACCACCACCAGTCACAGAAATCACTTGGCAGCAAAGAGCCACGTGACCCTTGCGAGCATGACTTTCATAAGGAAGATTTATGAGGCGGCCAAGAGCCCCATGACCCTTCAGAGCATTATAGAACCGATTTGACTGCAAGTGCAGGTAACAAGTAAACAAATCAGTCAGACTGGATGCAAGAAAGTGAGTTAGTGTTTACGAAGTCTAATAGAAACGGTTAGTTGTACAACGAAAAACAAAACAGGTAAACATCTGAAGAAAAGCTCTAGGATGTGTTTGATATAGTTCATTGATACTTCTTTCCAGGCATATAAAAGAGAAGTAAGGAAAAATCAAATACCTGCATTGTCAATGTTCCTGAATAAGTTGTCTTGCCAGTAAAGAGTTAACAAAAACATAAATCTGACTCTAGATTCTATTGGCAGACAAATAAAGGAGCTCTTCACCGCGGAGTGGCTCTGTCAGGTGGAAATGCATTCCAGCCTCAGCAATCTTCCTGCCTTCTTCTCCATCCACCTCATGAGCCGACAGTGCAATAATCGGGATGTGTAGTCCGTACTTCTTCTCTTCTTCGCGGATTTTCAGTGTTGCTTCAAACCTATTCATCACTGGCATCTGAGATAAACACAAGACACCACAGGTTAATAGACATTATGAATTACTGTAAGTTATAAATCTTACAGAAATAAATTTGTGTAGCTTACCTGACAGTCCATGATTATAAAATCATATGGAAACTTTGAGGGTTCTCTACTTGTTTGGTTGCTCAATGCTTTGCAAACCACCTCAATAGCTTCTTTGCCATTTCCACATGCCTGAGTTTCGGCACCTAAGCGCATAACACATGTTTCAGCGAGCTTTCTTTGTAACAAATGATCTTCAACAATCAGTATTTTCTTCCTTCTAAAGGAGGTTCCTTGATATCTGCATCCCTGTTAACACAAATATATGAAATTGAAGACATTTATCTTTGAATCAAACAACTTGAAATGGGAATATACATCATTACATTACATTACCTTGGAACTTCTTGTATTTCTCCCATTTGAGTAGTTTCAGTCATCGACGTGAGCTTATCACTGCTAGAGCTCCTTAGAACCTGAGGGACTTCTGGCTCTTGAACATAGTTATCACTAAAATTAGCAAGTTTCAAGCTTCGTCTACTCCTTGCTGGCTTGATCTCCCCACCACTAGATTCACCTATATCTTCTTCAGTTTCTGATTGTGTAAATAAAACTGCAACACGAGTGTTGGATCTCTTTGATCTTCCATAAGTAGGAGATCGTACAGAATCACCCCCAAACTTAGGGAGAAGCCTTATAATCTTTGATAAGCGTGACCCATGAAGAGGTTCCGATATGATAAGATCTGTTGAAGGGAGACTCTCATCTGGTAAGCCTTGGAAATGAGCCCTACGGGTGTCAGGTCTATCGAGCCAAACTACCTTGATGCATGTCATGTATAAGTCCTTTCTAAACTCAGACACTGATCTCTGCATTTTCTGAAAATCATCCCCTGCATTGCAATCTATTACAAGTAGTATGCATTTCACTGACCTTCGAATAGTGGACCTTTTGTACACCGGAAGGACCTCATTAGTACCATCCATCATATTGAGAGGAAGCAGTTTTGACCAACCTCTACCACTGCGATCAGAGCTGCTACTCAAGTAGGTTCCACGAGGAGGGCTCGTGTCTGACCTCCCTGACGATGAGTTGTAATACTGAGGCTCAATGAGCATAGATTTGACCTTCTTAAGAGTTGGGGAGAGTTGCTTCCCTTGGCTTAGGACCTTCAAGTTTACTCCGGGGCTCTTCATGTATCTATGGATCATTCCTCTCCACGCATCATTCTTGATTAAGAGAATCACTAAAGACTTTTCACCTTTAGGACTACGAACACATGTGCTTAACCCTGAGCCCGAATTGATATCCCTATGCTCTGTCAATTCTAACCTCGGGTTATCCAAACATTCCTCTTGTACTATCAAAAAGATATTGAATTTGAAGCATGTCCCTTGCTCGCCATTGGCTTTGTCAACGATTTCTGTCATCTCCCCCCATCAATCTTACCTGCAAATAATTATCATGCACCTCAATGATGTTACATTTAACATTGAATATTCAATCATAACATAAGTAGTTTTTCAAATGGGTGCATGAACATACATACCAAAGATTGGACAATGCCTAGTCCCAAACCAGTGCCATCTTGCCCAGCAGAGTTTTCTTTGACTTAACAAAGTTCTCAAATATCAAACGACGCTTGTCCTTAGGGATCCCAGGACCTGTATCTTCCACCAAGAACTCAAACTCCATGCAGTTTGAATCTTGCTTGATTGTCTTCATGTTTTCGAGATCATTATATGCACGTTTATTCTCATGGAAAAAGCGCGACAACCTGTTTAACAAGTTGTTCCTGTTTGAAGCAATAATAGAGGTCTCATAGCTCGGCTTCTTTACTTGACATTTGATACAAATGTTCCCTTGTGAAGTGAACTTGACGGCATTATTTAGCAAGTTGCCAAGAATCTGTTTGAGCTTGCCGCGGTCACCTCTTACTTGGGAGTACTTGAAGATGGAACCATCACAAGGGTCTAGGATCACCTCTACTCCCTTTTTCATAGCAACCGGGTGGTGTAAATCAGCTACATCTTCAAGAAGTTGTGCTAAACTGAACTCATTCTCCTCCAATTTCATTTTTCCTGCTTCTATCTTGCTGAAATCTAGGATGGAATTCACTAATGCTACATATTTCAACAAGAAAAAAAGATGAATTAGTTGTTACAAACAATCTTCCTTGAATAAAACATGTATGCATACATATGTTTATACTTCGTATTACATAAAAGATCCTCAACACAAGTATCTATCTTCCTCAAGTTAGAAGCAACTTGAGAAGAGGGAGGAAGATCAGTAGCAGAGAGTTCGGTCAAGCCCTTGATGCAAGCTAAATAGCCGCGAACATCATGGTTAGCACTCGCAAAGGCCAAGCTTTGCTTAATGCTCTTTCTCTCGGCTTGTGTTGTTTTCTCCATTTTCCTCATGTATGCTACACACAATTGCACTTCCGTCCTCTCCGCTTTAACAAGCAAGGTGACAAACGCAAACATGCCAATCCACAAGATAGTTATTAGAGGTATCAGCTCAACCTTCATGTGCTCGAGGACATTGATAAGTATTCTATTGCTTGAATAAGCCAATACATATACCTACATTATAATTACATACATATGAAAAATAAAAAATTTCCAGTACTTTGTATATGTAATTTTGACAGTGTATTTTATATGGACTGTGAAACAACATGAAAACATACCATTGGCACCCTGGCAATATCAATCGACGAGCAATAGAAAATGAAATTGGCTCCTGCAATGTCTAAGGTGGTACCACCAACATTGGTAACACCATTGTTGTTAGGATTGCATGAAATTTCACCAGTGATAGATATAAGCTTGGTTGCTACCTTGCACCAAAGCTTTGCCATTCTTAAATTTTATGTCGACGTCTTTTATACCATCCATTAGTACATTGTCACCACCAAGGGTTGCCATGTACAAGCTTGCACCCAAAAGATTTGTACTAGAGAAGAACGCTGTTATTACTTCACTAGAATACCCGAGAGAGATAGCTCCGGCTCTACCTAGCCTTGCCGTGTCTAAGAATAGACTCGACGATTCTTTTCCATCGTTAGCACTCCATCGAGACCCTAATGATGCATAGCCATTTGGGCTATCCACTGCATTTTTGAACCATGTCTCATTGACTATATTGAGGGGTTTTGTGATCTTGGCTCCTCCAAGTAATTCTCCACTAGTAGAATTTACTAGTTGAGTATACCAAGTGTAATGATCAAGATTATTCGCAAAAGTCGAGTTTGAGTATAATGCAAATATTTGATCATCTTCTTTGATATATGAAAAGAAGAGGCCATCTAAACCAATGTAGGAAGCTTGGATTGTATGAGGTATGACCAATAGTGATATAAATTATGCTGGTGTAACCTGAAAAAGTTTTGAAGTTGGTTATGTGATAAACTACAAAATAAAAAATTTGAATAAGTATAAAATAATTAAAAAGTTATCTGTTCAAAATCAATTTTTTTTTTTGGTGTTCCACCCGTCCACCCTCTGGGCTAATCCGGATTCGGGGATCAGTTATGGGTGGTTAGGTTTTAATCCCCTCCCGACTGTTGTTGCGGGAGATCGAATGGGTCCTCCCTACCAAGTGTAGTCCCAATGACCACTATACCAACAACCAATTGGTGTTCTAAAACAATTGTCATGTTACCATGATTTTAGCTCCTTACATCGTTAAGTATGTTTGTTTGAAAAGATGGGCGTAAATGTTTGAATTACATTTTAACAAACATCATCATAAACATTTTCATCCACTTCTTCTACACTAATGCTCTCTTTGCTTCTGATTTGAATTTAAATCATTATCACAATTTTTAATCAACTAACATAAAATGATCTCTGCTTTTCTTTAAGGTTTCATAACTATCACCTTTTTAATTCATCATATCGACTATAATTGTTATAAATATTAATATTACTGTTAGTTGTGGCCCAAATTTCATAGCCCAAATTAATTTTGCCTAAATCATAAATGATCATGATTTATTTAGGATGTTCAAGGAAGTCAACTTAATAAATTAGATTCTTCTAGTTATGAAGTTTATAAAGGGTTTGAAGGTGCAATCCACCGCTACTAATTACTATATATGGAGAATTGTATTCATTTTATCATCCACAAAATAAGACTATAAGAGCATTCCTCCATAATACTCTCTTCCTTTTAAATATTCCACGTTTCCCTTACGCGCTCATACCCTAATAAAATAATGTCTTTTTAATTTGCTTATTTTGCATTTTATATTTATAATTTCTCGATTTATTATACGAATTCCGTTAAGCGCTCATACCCTAATAATTTCTGCGTAATAAGATGTACTTATCCAAACTTAATGTTATTTTATAAAAAAAAATAACCAAAATTTATAGAATTAAGTAAATGTAGTTTTAAATTTTCAGTACAAAATCCTCTTTTATTGAATTATTTATAAATATTGTTTACCAATTTCAATTAATATATTACTATCCAAGCAAGCACAAATAAAAAATCACATAATAATGAGATTTTTTGAAAATTATTATTGCTAAATTTGTTGCTATTTTTAAAAATTTGAGATCACTACTTAAAAGTTGGAACAAGATGGAAGATTTGCAAACATCCTAAGGAATTAGGATAATAAATTTTGAAATGTTTTCTACTCTAATACCAAACCAGGAACTGTTTAGACCATCAGTTTTCATACAATTTGCGTTTTTCTAAACAATGTATGATGGCTAAACAAACAAGACAGTCAATTCTCAATCCAGCTTCATTGAGGTCTTTGCTATTGCGAAACAGCTAAACAACTCGAAAGCTTGGATAATTCTAGTGTTGTCAATCTATGTTGATACATTAGTATTAGCAGTTGTCTTGGCATTCAGTGGGCACTGAGAAACATACGGCTTCAGCTGAAAAAAAAAATTGGTTATGAGCTCAGTCGAGAGGCTGGAAACATGAAATCTGAAAAGAAATGTTGCTGAAAACTTGTATTTTGATTCACGTGACAACACAATTATTCACAGTAGTCAAAGATTGAATAAAAAATGCAAATAACTTCCAACAACCAAATATAAGCACAAAATTCACTATCTCAGAAGAATGAGTAAAATTATGTCTGCAAAATAAAATTTTCTATACCATAGAGCCTTTTTATTTATATGAACACAGGCCAAGAACACGTGATAGAGGTCAAATAGTGCACTACAGACACTTAAGAAACATCAATGCAGAGCAAGGGCCTTAATGCAACTGTAAAGATGGTTGCTAGAAACATAGAAAGAGTAGATCATCATAACAATTGAAACTTCAGAGACTTCTGTTAGAAGTATAGGTTTGTGGGGTTGTATTTTACATAGTTTCTATTGGCACAGTACCATTATCAGATGAATCAGAGAGATACGGCACTTGACAATGTTAATAAGAAGAAATATTGCCACTCTTAAGAGAAAGGTAAAGAGATCTACAAAGGAGTTTCACATATTTCATGGCATCATCATCAATCCTACTGCATCATCAGATTAATCACCATTCAACCTATTGAATTTTTCACTTAATACCATAAGGAAGCTTGAGCTTATCTTCTAATTAGCTCCCATCTTAGCCTTCAATCTACAAACTCACCAAATTAATCTCTAACCCCTAGTCCAGAAACTATTTTGAAAATTCTTATTTTCTACATCATTTGAGTCAATTAGACACATATATCACTTAGCATCACGGTAAAGCTACTCATCATTAACATGAAAGATGGACATGAAGTCCCGTATAATCTAATACCCTTGCTGCATTCTAGAGGCGAATCCAAAAAAATTTGCTATGGGTTTGGAGTCACTAAACACATATAGGACAATCAAATAGCAAAATCCATAATACAATTACAATTAATAATACAGGTGTGCATGTTAAAAAAACTCGATGATTCTTCAATCTTTGCAAACGATCTATTACATTATCTTCCTAAACTGGGGAAAAAAAATTCTGAATAAATGTGACTAAATTTTCATGGTTTTTGAGAGATGGATTCATGGTTAGGTTTTGTTGATGTAATGGGTAACGAATTCATGGTAATGGATGTTAGATATTGAAGCATCAGGGAAGTTAAAGCCAAAAAAAAAAAGGGGGGGGGGGGGGGGACAAAGTAAATGGATGTTGGTCATACTCGAACTTGTGACCATTGGTATAAAAGTAAGACTTCCTAAGGCTAGACTGCTGAAAGAGTTGTCAAAAATGAAACACGTACTGTTTTTAACTAATTGCTGTAAAACTAAAAACTGATCAGATAAGTTCTGGATTCAGTATACTAGATCCGCCACTGCCCCATTCCCCAAAAAAAACTGGTTAGAAAATTCTTGAAAATTGCTAGTGCAGATGAGATACAAACGTACAGTACCTTGAAATCGGTAAGATCAGGTACTACGTAGTTAGGCAGCTTTTCTTGCACCACAACATAGCCACCTGCAACAAAATTCAAGTTACTACGAGAAACCAAAGGAACAATACACAGACAAATACAGGTTGCCGAATGATCCATTTGGAAGCTTAGATAAGGTAAGCCAGAATATGGTTTATGCATAGCAGAGAATAAATCAAGTTACATACAAAACATACATAAGACTAAGGAAGGATGAGACCTTTGCGGGTGTGAAATCCAGTGGGCTTGCAATTCTTTCCCTTGTAGTAATTCCTTGGCGCCCTCTTTGAAGAAAGGATATCAAGTGATGATGTCCGCTTCCTGCGCATTGACCTTGCAAGTCCGAGTATCAATCCCAGAGCCATCCTTTCGTTTCTGACAAATTTGCATCAAACCAAACCAATCAATAAATCCAGGCCCAAGAGATTTCATTTCATATTCAATTATCTCCATAAATACATAATTTTAGGGATACTTGATTCAATAATCAAATTACGCTCATAATTTTCTTTTCTTTTGGATATCATGTTTCATAATCTAAGAATTTGCGAACCCTAAACTTAAAGCACTGATAATTAAATTAGATTAGATCAAATATAAACCCTAGATTGTGAAATTGATGTGATGATGACAACAACAAACAACTTACCTTAGAAGCTGCTTCAATGGGGGATACAAGAATTAGATTCAACGGAGAACGCTTCAATGGAGAACGTTGAGTGCGCTTCAATGAAATAACTCAGAGAGGTAGGAAATAGGAATGGAGGCCTTTAAAAGACATGACCCGCCGTAGTTATAATATGGGTCAGATCCGTCTGATAAATAAATGGGGCGGGTCTTTATATGATCGTCTAATTACGAGACAGATTGGTTTTATAAAGGTTATGTAAACATGTTTTAAATATTTCCATACACCAAAGCTTGTATCAATTCTCGATACGTTTTTAAGTTTTTTTTTTAAAAAAAAAACAGCTGAAATTACGTTATTAAACTGAGTTTACAACAAACAAAAGGACAGTAAGTAACATAAGTTACTATTGGCATAAGAAGCCCTTACACAGGGTCATAAACGATATTTACCTTTTAGCTATTATAACGAGTGAGGACAACACATATAAGGCTTACAAATATACATTTAAACATGCAATGAGACTATTGATAGAACGAGGGAAGTTGGTGATGATGTTTCGTGTTGTGCAAGATTAAGAAATAAAATAAATCCAAAACTATCTATGCAAAATAGATGTAGAGTTATTATGGTAAATATATTTATTGGATGCAATCCGTGTAAAAATCTTTTTTTTTTTTTTTTTATATTACAAATAATTTTGATTCTTCTTGTTACGAATCTTCTGATAGTATATAGCCTTTTAATTTTATTTTATTTTACAAAAATTTATTAAGTTTACACGTAATATATTTAAGTGCTCAAATATACCATATCAATAATATTAGTTGCATTGTCATATGTTAATTCGGGAAAGTTATTGTATACGTACTTATATTTTATTATTTATCAAAAAAATCGTTATCTTTTACTTACAAATAATTACACAAGGTAATTGTGATTACATACCAGTACATTTAGCAAAAATTTATTACTATATTACAATATATTTTTAAAATGTGATTTTTTTTTAATACAAGTAATTTTATTTGTAATATAGATTATTATTATGACAATAAAAACAAAAAATCTACTTCTCGGCACATAGTAATATAATTATCATTCCTCAAAAAATTTAGTAAATAATTATTCGTGCAATCAATCAACCCAATTAATTATTTAATCCAAAAGTATCATCATATATATAACAAATCTCAAAAACTAAATGGGAAAGAATATGAACCTCCTTTTGAATTTCAGAAAATAAAAGTTTGACACTCGTATTATTATCCAAAACACTTGTTAGATTGATTGCTGATGAATTTATGGGAGGTATAAGTTTTGCTACTTCTTGAACAAGTTCATAACGAGCATAGCTTGTATCCATATTCACATTCTTCACGATGTTTTTCATTATTCGATACCATATTGGGTAAATGACGCTTAGTAGCAACAATGCGACAAACATCTGTACGTGATAACATGTACAAATGCACAATGAAGTTACATATCATAGCTATAAGGATTCTACCCAAATATTAAACAATCTAGTTACAAACTAGCTCAAAGGAAGGATTTTGAAAAGATACATAAACTTCGCATTTATTTATTTATTTATTAACTTTATATGCAATAATATATACAGAAAATCATACTTATAATTTAATCTTTTTGGCTAAAAAAAATATAATGATTATTACTTACCAAGATTATGAAGAAAGTAAGTAGCCTCATCGCGATTACTCTGATAACCATTGAAGCTTGCGAGTTAATGTATGAAAAAATTCAATAAGAAAGCAAACTAAAATAAGAAATGAAAGCTAATTGTGAAAAAGTTTGCTCCTAAAAAATAATTAAACTTCCTTTTATTATTCGAGAGACAATATAACCTGCCTTAGTAAATCTATTAAAATAAGAAAAGTGGGCTCTTAATTAATACAGTGACTTTGAAAATAAAACTAAAAACAGTTAAATTATATTATTATAATAATAATCTATATAAGCTTGGAACTTCAAATTCCTTGATACTTCGTATCTAAGTATTTTGTACGTATTCTATTTAACAAATTTGAAGAACCCTTATGTAATTAATCTTAGAGTAATTGGAATAAAGATAGTAATTTTTTAATGAATTAAAATTTAGAAAAAGACACTCGAGAGAGTCAAGACTTGAAATCGTATCTCATCAATATCACGATGAATTGTAACTTTTTATAAACTTTATAAAAAAGATGAAAACTTTAATTTGGTGCTCTAGAATTTCGTTTGGAAATAACATTTGCAAAAATATTTCTTCCATCCCCATGAATGAAGAAAATAACTATGGCATTTTAATAGGATAACCCAACTTCTAATCAAGCTTCACAGAGTAAAGGCGCATCATACTGTTCACTCCAAAACTGTAGAGATTTATAAGAATTACTGGTCCTTTTTGTAAAGGTTTCCTAAATACAAGGAATCACAATCACCTGCCAACATCTTAAATGGTGTTCAAACTGCAATACTATCTCCAACCAGAACAAAGGTTTCAAGCTTTTGATAAAATTCACTCATAAATAACCACTATTTTTAAGATCACGAGAAATTGTTGCTGTAAAGAGGGAGAGATGGGGATTGGGGAGAGAACAAAGAGAGAAGGAAAATTGAATATTTGTAAAGATTGGGTGTAAAAATATCTGTTCTTTTGGTATTGATCCTGTCAGCATTACAAATTTGATCCTTGATAATGCACTGTTCTAATTAACATTGCAACGACAGTAACAATGCGCAGAACAACTGCACAACTCAATTCTCTACGTGATACGTGCTCCACTTGTCCAGAATATCATAGAGCGCACTCCTTACTTGGACTTCGCACAAGGCATGTACGGGAGATTAGCAAAGGAGTAGTTACATGTATCAATGCTACAAAGAGATTGTTCACAACTATGGAGTGGCAGTTGTTTGTTCCCTGGGTTTTTCCAACTTTACTTGTATCAGTCTGTCTAAAACTGGGGGCTCTAATGGGATTGGATCCAGACAACGCTCTACAGCAGCATTAATAACCTGACAATTTAAACAAATAGCCATTTCAGTTTTGTACTTCCACCGTTATAACATGAACACAAGCAAGCCAATAAAATTGAGCTTGTGAATGGGTATTAGATGAGACAGTGATCAAAAGTTAAGAACAGCATACAACACTATAAGTCACATTACCTCATCAAGTAAAAAATCAACAGCGGCTTCATCCTCCACATTATCCTTAATAGAATCCCTCAAGAACTGTGTGTCCAACTGGATTTGCTGAAATCCACTCCGGTTGAAGGTCTGTAATCGAACAAATTCTTGCAGACTTTTCAGGCAAAGCTTCACTGTTGTAGTTAGGACAGAATCCTGAATCATACCATGCCCACAAATTAGCTGCAAATTAGCAACAGCTGCAGTGTCATCAGTCGTACAATTATCAAGGGTTTACCTGTGTGGCATCAACTTTGGTAAAAATTTCCATTTTCTGCTTAAATAATTTAGCTAGATGGGTCTCAAGCAGCTGACTCCTGGCCTTTTGAGGGTTAGATCTGGTTAGCAGCCTTTCATCACGCAATGGATTACTACGTGTAGATGTACTGCTGGCGTTGCTCATACTATCAGCACGACGATGTTTACGGGTGGGTCCCTCAGGTAAAATTTGTTTCACTTCAGACAGTACTCCCCCCAACTGCAACCAAAAAAAAATCAACATGAAATGAATGCGTACCTAGGGATTTGTTTTCAAACAATACTTGTACTCTAATAGCCTGATTGGCATCCAGATAAACGTTAGAACAATAAACACACTGACATTGGAAGCACCTAAACCGAGCACTCAGCAGGTCTGGAATTCAACTTGCAAAGGAAGCACCATGTATTGAGAATATGTTGGGGTGCCACTGTGACAAGAAGACAAGAAGACTCGGGATTATTCTAGCTTTGGGCCCAGCTACATTATGAGGTAGTTTGTGGAAATCTGAGTGCTATCTATACAATCCAAGCCTGAGATATGCTGGGACGAGAACACCCCGGCTTTTATGAAATTATTTAACCCAATGTGATTCCCACCAATAGGCAGCTTTAGTAATCTGAAGGTGTATAGCCTTATAACTAACAAGCAAAGACCCTCATCCTCACTAAAATCCAAGAGTAACCTTTTCTTGTAGGCCACTGAGAATTGCACTAAGTCGCAAGTAATTAGCCTCTGCTTTGGTTTGAAATATGTAATAATAATTGAAAATAATAAACAAGAAAACAAACCTCTTGAAGAAATAAGTCAACAAACATGTGAACTTCTCTAGGCTCCTTGTGCTGCAAGAACCACCAAAAGCTGATTATCAGATATAATAAACAAACTAAAACAATCATACTTCCTCAGTTTCGTTTTACATGCATCACTTCACAAAACACGAACTTCTAGGCAATTTTTGAAATGAGAGATAGAGAGAGAAAAAAAAGGGGATCCATGTGATGTGAGAGAGAAAATTTATTAACTAAAAAGGAAATTGATGCATCTAATTTGAAACTTCCACATTTAGAAAGAGATGCATCTAAAACGAAATGGAGGAAGTGCATTTAAAATTTAAGATAACTGTGAATTTGTACTTACCTTGATCCAATTGGGTGTTGTAAACCGCTTTTTCAGGAGAACTGAAACTCTCTGAGTTTTCATTTTTATGTACTGAAGGATTGAGAAAAAATATTTGCAAAATGAGTAGTTACACAATATTTCAGTAAAAAGAGGGACAACCAGACAAGACAGACCATAATAATAGAGCATGGGAAGAATTGTGAATTTTGTGACAGAATAAAACCTACTAATTTAAGTAGATTAGTTTTCAATATATTAGATTCTTCAAATGGAGGCATACTCCATACATGTTAAAGAGATTTATATAAAACATAACAAGAGTGAAACACTATGCACACTTTGATCGATAAAATTAAAAAAGGAAACACCATGCACTGATGTGCTCATCACAGACATGTAACCCCAATTCTCCGAACCCAAAATATAAAAGAAAGCAAAAATGCTGACGAGATCCGCTGTGAGCTATACAGCTAAGATTTTAAACCAGAAAAGAAACGGGAAACCACCAGCCTGAAAACCATAATGTCTTCCTTTACCTTCTTTCTTTCCTTTTTGTTTTCTCTGGCCAATGCCATTTAAATAAGAGAATTAAAGAAGCTGAGTTCAAGATCTTAGAAAAACTTGAGGACTAAAAGTAGGTAAATGAAAAGCAATATTACTGGTATTAGATAATTAAAAGCAGAGAGTTAGGAAACCTACAAGGTGCAGAAATTTTTCAGCAGCTGATCGATAAATTCTGCAAATTTCTGCAGGAACAAACGCAGGGCCACTCTCATATTTCCGAACACTACCGCCAGAAAATGAAGTTGCGATCTCCTGATAAAAAAATGTGCACGGTCATAGGCAATCCCACATTATAGAAAGACGATTAAAGGTCTCCATAACAAACATCAACCTAGCAAAGATCATGAAAACTCAGGAGTACTTGCCTCAGTGATTCTTGGAATGGCGTTCTGATCTATGAAAACGGATAGCTGTGCCAGAACAAGAACAAGTCCAGCAACAGTCTTATCTCCTTGTATGCCATCATGGAAGATTACATCTTGAGTAGCTGAATTATTTTCCCCCGAAAGCAGTAGAAAGCGATTATAAAGTGATCTGAAGAAGTCTTGGAATCCTTCTTGAACCCAATCAACTATCAAATCTCTCAGGCTACTTAGCAGAGGCAGGCTATCATCCAGGAGTTGACGAAAGTCCTATAAGAAGTCACAAAACATTGAATCATTGACACAGCAACACTAATGGAATAACAAGAAAACTGATTTAGAATTACAAATATGCCAGGGTATCCTGCAATTAGACAAAAGGCAAACAAAATGTTGAGAATGTCTATGAAATAATGGTTGTGGTACAGAAAGCCATGCCTTGACAGCTATGATGTTGTGTTGCCTATGAGCAGGTAATGAGCATTCTTGCACAATACATAACATTATAGAGTAGAAAACGCTTTTCTGAATTCATGTATGTTATGCACATATATGAAGGTAGCTTCATAGACACATGTATTACCAGCAAGACACCCATACTCCCTTGTATAACTGCCTTCTTGCTGGCCTCCAGTGTTGCCTGCAAAGGATGCTCTTCTTTCACTGCCTCTTTTTGGTTAATTTGAACTTTCATCAGTGACTCTGCAAATACCAAAATGTATTAGTATACAAAACCCATCAACCAAACAATTCCAAATGATTATCATCATCAACATCAACAGTTAGACAGATACAAATTCAGGTCAAGCATATACTACACAATGTAGTTGTATAAAATGTCTTAAGTCCACAGCTACAGAACCTACCATAGCCAAGGGTGTTTACTCATAACCTGAATAGCTAATAGCATTCATCACCTTTTATCTAGTTTATCTAAAGGCCTTAGTTCCCAACTATAGCTACCAAAACAGGGTTAGGGCTCATTTAAGACTAAGCTCGTATTGACCTAGTTTGCTACAACAGAAACACATTTTGTACCACCATTTTCTCAATCTCTTTCAGTTAATCTACTCCCTCCGTTTTGGAATAATTGACACTCTATATTGGGCATATAATTTAAGAAAATAATGGGTGGGGGCATAAAGTGAGAGGTTTTAAATAAAGTTAGTAGATTTAATTTATATTTTTACAAAAGGGGACATGTGAGGGTGGGAGAGTTAGTGCGCTATGGCGGGTGAGATACATTTTATATAATGGTGCTCCCTTTCCAATTATGATAGTGTGTCATGTATTCTAAACTATAAAGCGGCCACAAGACAGAAGCGTGTCAATCATTTCGAAACAAAGGGAGTAATTAGTAAAGCACCAAATGTTTTTACAATATTAATGAGAGTTACAGCACCCCCAGAAACTCAAAATTGCCATATCCACAGCATAAAGAAGATATTAAAAAAAAAAAATGAAATCAATTATATTAATTGGTGTTTGTTTCTTTTAATTGACCAATTAACAATTTTGCATAATATAGCTGGTATAAAGAATTAGCACCCAGAGACAACTTAAACCTAGCTGACATTTGCAATAATCATAGACATCTTTTCTCGGATTCTAAATTATCATTCTTTTGAGTACCAAGTGGGGGATAATATAAAGATATTCATGCAGCTGCTTGGCAAATTGCAACCTATTGAACCAAATCCTTATTAGTAGTTCCACTCATGCAACTGAACAGTCTAGCTAACATAATCAGATCTATTAAAAGAAAAAGAAAAAAAAAAGGATTTACCAGATATATCCTGCAAAAGGTGAGAAAAGGAGCCAGCAACGTACTGCTTGACGGCATGGTTGGCAGCCTGGTCACAGATACAGGACAAGAAACAATAAGAATACTATCCCTTTACATGAGAAGGGTCATGATGAAGGCTCTCATGGGTCAAAGAGGCAGGAGTTTATCAGAAATTATGTAAATGTGCAGGGAAAAACCTCCAAACAAGCATCGGCAACAGCTGCTTCAGGCAGTACTTCATCCATCAGCAGCACGTCATCCCAAACAAGTCCTAAACAAGAAATAAAATAATTTAATGACCTTGTAACATACACACCTTTTAATGAATTTTGGAGGTGTAATATCCACAACCCAGAGCATGTTAGGAGCTTTACCCAGAGCTCCTCCCCTTTTTGTAAGTAATAAAATGTAAACAACTACAGCCCAATGCCCATCCATCCCACACTAAACAACTCTAACCAAAGGACGATGAACTCACACTTGAAGGCAAACTTAGAGACTATGATGGAATAATCACAGTATGCATGTCCCATGAGCTATAGGCATTGGCTTAGCAAAACAAGTTACCGAGAATCTGCTAGAGACCTTTAACAAATAGGTGATGGGAGTCCCAAACAATACGAGTTGCACTGTTATAGTCCTATTCCTATAGCTTCAGACAGGCAGAACCAGAGCACATGAGATCCTATAAATTATAAGGTTTATTAACACATACTGAAATGCCTCTTATTATGATGAGGTGTAGCCTGTAGGAGCCATACTATTTCCTTAGATTAACGTACAAAATAAGACAAGCAGAAAGAATCCAACAAACAGGATGCATAAGCATCTTCAAAAAATTAGAATAATTCTCCTAGTAGCCGAAAAGTCATGAACAGAACCAACACTTGGACATAATCAGGGCAAAATGGAACTTACGTAGCAGTCCCAATAATTCTGCTGAAGAAATGTGGTTCTTTATGAGCTTCTCAATGGATTCAAAGTGCCTGAAGCACATAGTGATTAATCATCAGATAACGGATTATGGTAGATTAGTACAGAGATCGAGTGAAGCAATCAATTGAAAATATCGAAGGTGATTCAACTTCAAATTACTTGATAACAAGATCGTGTGAGATTCTGATAAGTTGCTGCTCAGAATCCGGAAATATAACACGGTAAGCACGGACAGCCTCCACCAGCTCACGAGTTGAAACCTGGTCATGGAAAGGTCAAGTAACTTTTGAAACAAAAGGGACCACATATGCAAACAAGTAAAGATGTATCTAGTAGCTTTAATGAGCAAGGAACCTTAGTACAAGAAATATGATGAAACAAAAAATAGGCATCAACAAATCACAAATGTCAATCATGAACAATAGAGAAGTAGAGGTTTTCATAAACAAAAAGACAAAAAAACATTCATGACAATCTTAATCATCTAAAAGAGAGAGTATCAATGATAAGAGTTCCAGAACAATTTTTTTTTTTTTTTTTTTTTTTTGGGGGGGGGGGGGGGAGGGCAGGGTCATGCATACAGTACTAATATGTGTTGACAAGAAAAATTGAGAAAAAAGAATACAAAACAAATTAAGAAAAAAAGAAAAGCACAGCTCCATGCCTACACATAATCATCAAATTTCACATAATTCATGGACAACATGTTTGTGCCAGCAGCATCACTTACTGAGGTACTGTATTAGAAAATTACAGCCAGCAACCAATACTAGGCTACTAGCAGGTCCAAAGGTTTTAATGGCCATAAAGCCCCTACTCCTCTGTAAATTCCATCTTTCTATCACTTTACAAAAAACAATGGGCTTTCCTAATGCTGTTAGGAAATTGGTGTCTCTTTTCTGGATTTTGAACAAAAAGTAGAAAGTGAAAAATAAAAATCAAAATGCCATAACAGAAGCCCAATGACCCAGTCACAAGTCCAGCACATAAAGCAGGTTATGCAGCCAACCATACTAGCCGGCTACTAGGCTAGATAGCACGAAGGAGATCTATCATCACAGTAATAATTGAAGCAACGCATGTACCCAGGGAGTCCAATCCTTTGAGCCCTAGATCAGTATTCAATGATTTAGAAAGGTCTACTCCATGATTAAGATGACAGCCACTGCATGCATACATTTATAAAAGAATAGGACCCATTTATTGTTTTTTAGATCAATTCCAATTGTTATTTCAACAGAAGGAATACATTGCATACCTCGTGAGCAGCAGGGATGTGATCTGGCGATTCTTGTTTTACAGACTCGTCTGCTTTTGCAGAATGGTTGCTATTTCCTTCAAAGTGGAGTTGTACATCCTCAAGGGATTGCTCCAACTTTTCAAATAATTGATCTTTCAGGTTGTCCACCTGTTGAAAAGAGTAAAATTGTCAAACGGGGTACTGAATGAATTCACATTTAGCAAAGTGCACTGAAACCGTTCGACATAACTTCAAATGCTGGAAATGACTACAAATCATTGTTAAGCTGATGAAATAGAAAAAAGAACACACCGGGAAATCCAGCTGCTTGAGAAGCATTACAGCCTCAGCTCTAGCTTGGATGGATTCTGAATCTGAAAAAAGCTTTCCCTGAAGAAGAAGAGCATGAAATGCTGAAGTTATCCTTCTTCATAATCTTCACTATTAAGTATAACAAAAAACGATAATGAAGTATATAATGAGTATTAGCGTCTTTTTCTATTTTCGATTTACTTTTTTTTCACCTTCTACCAGATAAAGCTGGCTTCTTATAGGAAGGCAAAGAAGTTGAAGAAAATTAGGCATCATTTAAAGCAGAAATTACAGCTCAATCTTACTCACTCTCACTAATAATAACTATTTAGAATCTCATAGAAACAACAGCCACCGACAAGCGACAACCACAATCTCCTGGCTGAAATGTCATCTTAGGCACAATTCAGCACAGCATTTGGAGGCATCAATAACAACAAAGTTGAAAAGAAGCCCTAACTTCTCTTATCCTTCTTGTTCCCAAAAAAAAAACAAAAGTAACGAAAAGCGTTCCCGAAAGAGGGATTGGAGGGGGGAGGGGGGGGGGGCAATGAATTTGAAGAAAAGGTACAAGCAAAATACTGCATCAATTCTTGTTGAAGGAAATCCTTTTCCGGCCAAAGCCATGGATTGATCCCGTTTTCAGATTCACAACTCTTTTCAAAATTTCCTTCCTTGAAGAAATTTGAGTAATGGGTCTTAACTATCTTCCTCCGGGAACAACTAGTTTTACCTCCATTGTATCAAATACGCATGAGTTATGTACAATCAAAAAACTCACTCCAAGAGTCAGAATGGACTAATCACCTGCAGATTCTTAATTATGATGCTCATTGCTTCTTCAGATGCTTTCTTACAGTCTTGGAATGATGAGTCTCCATAAACCTATTGGAAAGAATAAAAAAGGGTGATTTTGAGAAATTTAACTTCACTTCTAAGCAGTGACTCACAACACAGATAAAGTAGGACCTATAAATTCAGTGCAGGGGGCAAACCTTAAATATAGGCATTGCTCCGGTGTAGAACTTGACTGCATCAGCATAAGCTTCAGATTTAATGCACTTCCCAAGTCTTTCAGGTAAATCATATATGAACTGTTCTATTCCAGACATATAACAAAATCAGTCAACTTGGTTATAGCTATGAATTTTAGAAGCCTGGCAAACAACAAAATATAAAGAAATCCAGCACACTCAAACAATGAATTATTAACAAATCGTGAAGAAGCAACATCTAATTAATTACTCTTATAAATGTCTCAAATTATAAAAGATAAATTAAATTACAGCTTTATAACATATAATATCCAAAGTGCTTAGTCGTACCGCCACTAGCGTATAACTGAAGCACAAGACCCCATAAGAAAATGGAACAAATCCTATTCCAGCTACAAAAGTAGGCAAATAGGTTCCTCAATGGGGCTCCGATACCAGAACATGATATCAAACCATCACCAATCAGGGAAGACATGGAAAAATTGAAACTATAAATACAACAGACATGAAGTAAACAAGTTAGCCACCCACTTAAATACCTGAATTTTGCGTAGAAGATTGCGGGTGCGGTGCAGCTTTTCGATATGTTCCCTTTTTTCAAACAGTGATGTGTTGACTCCATCACTTCTAGATTGCACTGAAAGTATCTGCAACACGGTCAAAGTTGAAAAATCAAAAGAAATAAATGTTTACTTCAGTGGGAGATTATTGGATAGATGACTTCAATTTTCAAACTATTAAACTACCTTCTCAAGTAGCTGTTCCATATTTGCTTCCATGCCCACTATGTTACTGTTCATCCTATAAGATTAATGAAAATAAATTAATTGTAAATAACATAAAACAATCACAATGTTAATAAACAAGTATGAAGCATAGATCCACAAGCACAGCCATGGGAAATTGTGGTATATAATTCTATATGTGCAAATTAGCAAGCATGACTTATGTGGATGCAAGCTCAGCCACTTTCTTAAAAGAGATCAATAGCACTAGAGAAAAACAAAAAAGCAGCAGAATTACAAATAATACACGGCACAGACAACATTAAAAGAAGAGACAAAGGATTTATATCGTTTAAGACACATCAAAATACAATCAAACCCCCCATCATTAAACATCCAAACGATCAATGCTGATGAGTTCAAAACTTGCCTTTTGATTGTATCTGTGGCACTAATGAACTTATTGTAGTTCTCATACACTAACATCTGCAGATCAGTGTCCAGATTTTTTATCTCAGCTGCCATTTCAACATGTCGTTGAAGTAGTGTTTCTAAGTTCGACTTTTGTACCTGTTAATGGAATTTATAGAAATATCCAAGTATAAGTACACATTTGTAGATAAAATATACCTCCCAAGATTAACAAAAGTACTAGTAAAAGTAATTCTTAGAACATCTTCCATAGTAAATTCCCATACATTACAAGATTACAAACAGGACAATAGCAAAGTTAATTCATCTACCAATAAGCCTATAAAAAATAAGGACATATTGTCAAGAATAAAACGACCTTTGGCCAATCTTCCAAAAATAAAACGACCTTTTGATTATTCCAAAATAAAACGACCTTTGATGGACATATGCTCAAAATAGAATGTGACCGGATGATAACCTGTTTAATAGGTTAATTGTGACACCTGGTTAGAGGGTTTTTTAAAAAAAAAATTAACAATTTCCTTTTTTAAAAAAAAAACACCTCCCCAAGTCCCCATCAATCTCCACGTCCTAACCCCTTCACTAACAACCTGCTAACCAGCAGCTGCATCACCACCATCAATCCCCTCCCTTTTCCCACCTCCCAGAATTCCAGAAATCCCACCCACCCTACATCCCTTTCCCTGAAACAACTAGAAAACCCACCCAACCCACCTCCCTTTCCCAAAAATTAACCCACAGAAAACCGAACCACCACCTCACTCCAGCTTGTCCTTCGAAAACCACGGCACTGGCGCACTCACCACTCCATCCCATTCCATCCCACACCAGCACCAAACGCGTCGATGAGCACCACCGCCAGCATACCTCACCAATCCCACCAAAATTGCCGCTAGTTATGATGTGATTAGCGTGGGAGTTCAAAGGAAAGAGGTGGTCGGCGGGGGGTAGGGTTCGTAAGGGGGGGGGTCGGCGTCTGGCTTTTAAGGAAGAGGGAGCTAGGAGGAGATGGTGGTTGTGGTGGCTTATGGGTGGCAAGTGAAGGGGAGGGGAGTTGAGGTGGTGGTAGGGAGGAAGTTTAGGTGACTGGTGTGGATAGGGATAGGGGTGAGCAAACCAAGTACCCAGGACCCGGAATTGGTTGGTAATGAGTCCTATAATTCGGAACCGGAATTGGAATTGGTTCAACCGGATCCTTAAAATTAGGAATTGGAATTGGAACCTCCGCGTACCAATTCCAGTTTCGGGTACCCACTTATGTATATAATTGTTAAAATATATACACCAGTTCCAATTCCGGTTATTTTCATTTTTAGCGTTTAATACTTATATTTATATATACATTAAGCTATTTGTATTTATGTTAGGTAGTAATAATACTTTTTTTATTATACTAACTAGATACATTCAACATATTTTTATTATTTAAAATTTATTTAGTTTAGCATATATTGGGTAACCGGGTACCCAACCGGTTCCGGTTCCAAAAAATTGAGAATTGGAACCAATTTTAACCGCGTCCTTAATTTATTACCCAGAATTGGAACCACCGGGTCCAATTTCGGTTCCGGACCCGCCGGTTCCAGTTCCAATTCCGGATACCCAGAATTTTTGCTCACCCTATTTGGGGAGGAGAGAGAAAAACGTTTTTTTTAAAAAAAAAATCAAATTATAAATCATATTTTTTAAAAAGAAAAATGTAAAAATAAAAATTAAAAATTCTAACCTATCGTAATACGACACATGTACGGTTTTAACCTATTGAACAGGTTACCGGATTTTTATTCTATTTTGAGCACATGTCTGTCAAAGGTCGTTTTATTTTGGAATAATCGAAATGTCGTTTTTTTTTTTGGAAGATTGGCCAAAGGTCGTTTGATTCTTGACAATTTTTCCAAAAAATAATGGACAATATCTTGGTATTTACAAAGGTAATATTAATGAAGCCTATTATTCATTTTAAACTCAAATCCAAGACATTCCTCCAACAAGGTAATAAACAACTAAGATCAAACAAAAATGAAATGCCTTCAGTACTATATACAAGTTCACCCTGCAGGACAAAGTACCAAAGATAACTTCACAATTGCTATGCAAAAATATAAAATGAGTAAATGACAAGTTGACAACAAAAGACCAAAAATTTAGGCTGCCATAGTGGTTGGTTTGTTGAGGATATGATGGAAGATATGAATAAGTATAGCTTGAATCTCTAACAAGACACACTAATGAGGCTTCTCCCAAAGCGTTTATTAAGGCGTAATCCGAGAAACCGAGAATAGACAATAAAGTACTGTTTGTTATTCTAGCTTCTAGAAAACTCTTAATCCTCCATCTTTGTTATATACTTTGTATTCTTTTATCTAGAAATCCAAAAGATCAGTGAATCTAATGTAACTCCAAAGCATCTCCTTTTCCTTGCATAACCACACGAGCTATAAAACCTTTTGCTTGGCAATTGAAAAATTAGATACTGGCCCAAGCAATCCTCTACACAGTCACAAGTAGGAACAAATTTACCTCATTTCCTTTTCTCAACATTGTCATAATAAATTGAGATTATGAAATGTGGCTACAAATATCCTGAAATTTAAAAAATTATAACATGCGTCCACAATTTCTCCCATGTTTTTATAGGTCCCTCTGCCCCTCTCTCATTCTCATTGTCTTTATTTCTTGTCTCAATGGCGAACAAATGCCAATTGACCAATCCCCTTCTCAAAGATTCCTATAATTTACCAACATGATGCCTAAATGTTAATGGGGCAAACATACAGGTATCAAAATTCCCCACAAAAGTAGTCAACTAAGTACAAGTTTTTATTAATACAATCCCAACGGTCCAAACTGCAAAGAACAACACTGTGCCCCTTCCCAATGTACACAAAACATGTAAATAACCGTACAAGTTCAAAACTATTCAAAATTTATCTAAACTAAACCGAGTGATAGAGTATAAAACATATTCCTGGTCTCAACCAAAAGCTTCCCAGGAATATGTTTTACTCTATCACACCCCCTCACACAAGAGCCCTTGAAGTGTGGAAATATTCCACTTGAAAGTGGGGGTGGATGAGATTTGAACCCGTGACCTTTGTGTCACGCAGACTCTTATACCATGTTAGAGGACCAACTCAACCAAAAGCTTAAGCTGATGATTGTGGCCCGGGAATATGTTTTATACTCTATCATATAAGGGGAGTACATCACATAAATTTCAATCTTTTCCGGAGTTGAATATTACCTAAGTTAGGGTAGCCTCCCCTATTGCACTCCGATACACCTGTTGGTATACAAAATTTTGCCATTCCCCTACAGTCCCACCTGTGAAGTGATCAAGTAGGAGTCCATATCTCTACGCCAAGCTGCTTCTCTTTTTAGCACATCGTAATGACTTTTGTGTGGGTTTTATCTACTACTATGCTACTGCATTAGTCTACAATCACCTCTACATCAGACATCATCTACCTCCCAACTACAATCAGCTAGCCGACTCGACTGTCGGCTCAAATTCTCAATGTCAACCCCCAAATACTTCGTAAATAAAATACGTAGTATCTTCTAACTCATTGATCAACAACTCCGAAAGCCAAAATCAAAACATAATCAAATCACCCACTTAATTAGCACACATTACACAGCTAAGTATTAAAATACTTATAAAACAAAACTGATTCCATCAATAAAGAAGCTAAATCAACCAAACTAAACGCACTAAAAACTAAAAACATAATTTCAAGAAATAAACTAGGAGAGAGAAAGTACCAATAGATTCATGTAGTTGTCAGGATCAAAAGAAGGGGAATTAATCGTATCCAATGTAGCATACTTCGAAGATACTGCATTTGAATTAGCTCCTGAAGTTGATTGATCCGTCGAATAAAAGCTCGATAACAGATCTCTCATTCTCTTCGATTTATCATCCAATGGCACATCATCTGCCGCCATTTTTCTGTACAATTAATTTGTATAATTTGAATTTTTTGGGATCGAATCGTGAATCTGAGTTTACAAAGTTTGAAACAATTAGGGTTTTTTACAAGTCTTTTGATAATTAAATTGGGGATTGAGTGTGATGAATGTTTGGAGAGTTGGGAGTAAAAATAAATTGAGCAGGAGTTTTTCTAACTGAAATTTGAGGTCTTTTGATCTGGAAATGAGGAGAGAGAATTGTATGTGTGTTTGTGTTACGACGTCGTTTGGTGAGTTGTGCTGATAAATTGTTCTTGTGGTTGGTTTGGGTTTATATTGGGCTAATCTAATGCTTATAACTCCCGTAGGAGCTAGGCCCCATAGTTTAGTTTGTTCAATTGGATGCATTTAATGACTTCCACTCGATTTTACAAATTCTCATACGATTAGGTCGGTCTGTCAGTAAAATATGTAATTTTTGTAAGCTTGTTTATACTAGTAAGTTTTGTCTAGAGGTATCAATGGATTTTTTGCCCTATATTTCACATTATAGTCTAAGGCTCTTAGTACATTCAAGTGTTGAATAAGTTTCAATTTATACATGCTTTTATTTATTAATAAAAAAACAAACATGCTTGAGTGGTGAAAAAATTGCAAGGGAAAAAGTACTTCAAATGCAATCTCATATACTATAATCAAACATAATCAGAGTTGAGGTGGGTTCGGTGAAAGTCTTGCTCATTTGCATCAAATTTCTACTCACACGTTAAATGCACATAGACAGAAAAATAGTTTTACAACATTTATGCTTTAGGATTACGTAAGGAACCAAGAGAAGAAAAAAATTTATCAAGTCAAATCCGTCTGTGATCTAATTACATGCATAATCTTACCAAACATTATGTAAATGTTATCAAATTTAGATTTTTCTAAGTAGATTATAGAAATGTGTTACCACATTAATGTTTAATGGCTTGACTATATCTACATTTTGGTAATTACAACATGGATATATTTTTGAGATAAGAGAATAATGTGATAAGGATATAAATAGAGAGAATCGTTGTCGAAAACTCCAATCAAACCAATATCATAATTATTTAACAACTTAAAATAAATAAATAAAAAGCTATAATCAATAAAGAATGGATGAAACATGATGCAAATTATGCCCTGAGATGGATGAAAAAGTCTTGCATGTGTTAAGAGATTGCAAAGCAGCTAGGGATGTCTGGAGACATATAGGAGGGCCTGCTAGCTCTTCAAGTTTTCGTACGGGTACTCTGCAGCAATGGTTTAGAAACATCAAAGTGCAAATTCGCAATGATCATTCTCCTGAAATTTGACCTTCATATTTTGCTGTCACACTTTGGTGGTTGTGGAGGTGGAGAAATATGGTTGTATTTGATCGAACGGATGAAATACCCATTGATGTGTTACCTTTTCTTTGAAGAAACTTGGCGCACTCTGGGTTTTAATGATGTGTCAGGGGAGGTGGGTGCTGCTAGACATAACCAAGTCTATGTTAGATGGAATGCTCCTACAGCTAGCTGGGTCTGTCTTAACTCAAATGGAGCAGCAAGAGGGTCTCCTGAGCCTGGGGGGAGGAATAATTCGAGCGAATACAGGAAGAATGTGCTATGCCTATGCCTACTCTCTGAGGATAGGGGTCTGTAATGCTTTCAAGGTTGAGGTGCGTGCTTTGGAATATGGGCTAGAGCTTGCTTGGCGTATGAAGGTACCAAAATTACAGATAACCAAGCAGTAGTTGTAGTTTCTATTCTGACCAGAGATGAAGATTACCTTGGTGACTGCGTGCATAGCATTCTAAGATGCAAAGAGCTACTATTGAAAGAGGAGTGGCAGCCAGGAAGGTTGAAATCAAGCTTGTTTATAGAGAAGGCAACCGACTCGCGAATCAAGGAGTAATTCAGAACAACATAATTGAGTACTTTTATTTTGTTATTTTTGTTTTAGTTTGTTTGTTTCCCGAAACGTTACCTCTCTTTTGCATAATAAATAAATAAATAAATAAATAAATATAGAATGGAGAAATATATCATCATTACCAAAAGATAAACATGTCCAACATGTAAACTATATTTAAATGTTGGATTAAGAAGACTAATACGTAAATTACGGAGTATATCAAGAAAAGTAATAAACCAATAAAAAAAAAAAGGAATGTTCACCCCTTGTTCCTTTTTTCTTACCCAAAAAAAAAAAAGAAAAAAAAAAAGAGAGAGGAATCTGAAGTAGAATATACGGTAATGCAGGCACGAAAGCTGACGTCATACAACATGCTATGCTACCATTTGGCATTTGGCCATTTGCCAGCCAAAACTTGCCAAATATACCATTTTTTTTCTTTTTTATTTTCTTTCTTATTCTTATTTTTAATACGGAGTATTTCTTGCTCATATTGGAAGATTTCTTACCCACCTAACATCCATGGCCCCACCTAATGTGCTCATCACATAAATAATTCCGAAGCACTGTATAAAAAAAATAAAATCCAATGTATTTTTTTAAAAAAATAAAAAATTCCAATGTGCTCCACCTTTATAAATAAAATAAAATATATATATAAAACAAAATATTTTAAATTGACAAAAAAAAAGATAATACCAATCAAACAAACCAAGGGAAGGGTGCTTCGATTACCGACGGAAGTAAAATAAAAATAGTACTTTTATTAGACTCAACCTTATCTAAAATACATTTAGTCAATTTTATTGACAAAAAATTCAATGATTAATAGTATCTCATTATAAAAGCTAATTTTTATAAAATAATGTGATAAGGATAACAATCTCAAAAAACTAAGAATATTATGTTTCAAGAAGTTTAAAATCATAAAAGTTGTCCAAACAAATACGTAGTACATGGTACTCCGGTATAAAATTTTAGGTTGTCTTGTGTGCGACTGACCACACCATGTGTCTGGTTGTAAAATAATAAAAGAAACCCCTATAATACCGATCGATTAACCTATAACACATACTGACCGAATAACCCCTATAACATTAACGAAGTAACCTATATTATAGCTAGCCTGTGTGATTAGCCACATATATATAAGAATTTGTGATAAAACTTTCATAACTTTCTTTTATTACAAAATGAAAATATTTGACAATTATAATTTTATTTTGACGACAATTATAATTAAAAATAAACGCAAATAAAAATAAGAATTATCCCCTCCGTAATTTTTTCGGTTAAACGTTTTGATTTTTCTTGTTGGAATCGTCTTAATAAATAGTTTATTAAGTTTCAATTGTTATAATTTTTACCGATATTTAAATATATATAACTGGTCAAAGTTTTACATTATCACGTGTGTGTCGGTGTACAGGAAAAACATTTTAACTTAAAAAAAAAAAATACGAAGGGAGTATTGAATACTTGTACATAATAAGATTTTATAAGATCAGATTATTTTTTTAAATAGGCAATTTTCTTGTAGATTAAGGGTAAAATTTGATGACAGCAAGATCTTAACAGCTAAAATACGTAGTATAATAATAAGATAGGATAAGCAGCTTCCAAGAAAAAGAGGGGAAAAAACGCCTTGAAAATTCTATAAAAACCGAGCTATAACCCTTAACAAAACCTTCTTTCCTCCTTTCTTTGCTTTCATTGCCTACTTTGCGTTTTCTTCTCTCAGATAAAGTCTTTTATCTTCTCTCTTTTCCAGTTTTCTTCTTTCTTCAATTCTCTCATAAATTCCCCAAATTTCTCCCTCTTTTCTTTTTCAATTTGTTCTTGTTTTTTAAGATCTAGGGTTTGTTTCTTCAATTATAGAGTGTATGGTTTGAAATTCAATTCAATGTTTTTCGAGCCTATATGAGCTACCAAATCCAGATGCGGAGGATTCGAATTCTCCATTCATTTTCAGTTGTTTTCCTCTACTGGTTTTACGTTTTCTCATGAATTAATCGTTTCAATTTCATAGATTTAGGTGGTTTTTTTGTTCTAGATTTTTAGATTTCGTCAAACCCTAACCCTAATTTCCGATTTCCCCCAAATAAAATCCCCTTTTTTTGAGGAAAACAAGTGATTTTCCGAATTTAGTAGAAATTCTGTGTGATTTATAATGCAGCAATCGCAGCCGGTGAGTTCCGGGTCGGATTCTGACCCGAGGTACGCGAATATGGATGAACGGAAGCGAAAACGGATGCTTTCGAACCGCGAATCGGCCCGAAGGTCGAGGATGAAGAAGCAGCAGCATTTGGATGAGCTATTAAAAGAAGTGAATCAGCTAAAATCTCAGAATTCTGAGATTGCTCAGAAGACGGATGTTGTTACACAGCATTACATTGCTGTTGAATCGGAAAACAACATTTTGAGAGCTCAGATGATGGAGTTAACTGATAGATTGAGGTCTCTGAATTCCGTGCTTCAGTTTATGCAGGATGCTAGCGGTTTCGCCATGGATATCCCCGAGATTCCTGATAGTTTGCTTGAGCCATGGCAGCTCCCTTGTCCCGTTCAAACAATCCCGAATGTGTTTCAATGTTAATGATAAATCAATTGTGGGAAGTAAATGATGAATGCATTTGTTGAAGGCTGCTGCTGTTTTATGTGGATGGGATGATGTTTAGTAGCTTGTCAAGTTTGTGGTTTTGGTGATTTAAGAGTCTTAATTGTGTTGGTGGTTGTTATTTAGTTTGTTATTAGGTGTTGATTGTGTTTGTTGCTTCTTTTATTCAAGTCTATTGGTGAATTGTGTTGGAATAATAAAGTTGATCATGTAATACTATATTTGATTATGTTAAATTTAGTTCTTAATACTTTATTTATGAAGATTTTATAAATTTGCAAGATGATTCCTTTGGTTTATGTTAATGTATGATAGTCATTGGATCAACCTTTGTAATTTCTCTAACGAACGCGATTGGGGTACATTCATTCCTTTTGGCTGCCCATTTACCAAGCTCTTCTCAAATTGTGCTTTACTTAGAATTTTGCATATATTAGTTTGTTGCTTGAATGGGGGGATGATTAATCCATTTCGAAGATCATTTTTGCTTATAAATTGCGGTATACATTTCCTTGCCAAATGAAGTTCTTAAAGAAAAAAGAGATTGAATTTTTTTTGCACATCTCTAACATAATTATTCATGGTTTCGGACTTGAATTAGCAAATAGGTATAAATTTGTACCATGTTGAGGGCAAGTGTTATATTTTGAGGCTTTATTCTAATCATCTATTTTGAGGCTTTATTCTAATCATCCAATGTTGTGTTTTGCTGGAGAGCACCACAAGATCATCAATCTTGTGTTATGTTCTTTTAGCATAAATGTGCTTTTTATTGTGACCACTTTTGGTTTCTTGAGAGGGTGAGGAAACATGGAGGGGGACAGAGAGCTTTATACACACCATTACAAAGTTTTAAGGTGGAGGAGCTTTATGATTCAGTGGATTGGCCATTAAAGCTAATTAAAAGGGTTAGAAAAATATATCCTTTATATGCTTAGCGATGCCATGGTGTGTGTTTTTTTTTAGATTTTGTTGGCATGTATAATCGCTTCTTTAATCAAGTTTCTCGATGTACAAATTCGACCATTAATATCTTGACTCTAATAACCATGTTAAAGAGGAGTATGTGTATTGTATGGAGTATCAAAGTTAAAACATGATAACTAAAAATATTCGGAGGAACTATTATTCATGGGTTTTAAAATAACTTTCTATTGAATTGACTAAATGGATCAAAGGCATGATTGGATTTCGGATGTCTCTCATAAGTAGTATTTCATATAAATGCTAGTCCAATTGTAATATAAATAAGAAGTGGGTTTGACTTTGGACGAGAGGAGTAGGTTTTACTATGATTTTTTTTTTTTTAACGTCAAGATAGTTGATTAAAATGACTCAAAACAATTTGAATCCAACGACAAATATTGAGATAAGAAACTTAGCAAGTTAGCATTAGACATACTTTTGTAAACTCTTTAAATTAATTGTGTTGTAGTAGAGTTCCTAGAATCATCATGGCTCATGCTCATAACCTAGTGGTTTAGAATTTAGATAGAGGTGCTAATATTGATCGAGTTGACTCGACCTAATTTAAAAGTGACCCAATTTAAATTTTGAGTTATATAAATACAACTAGATTATTCCCGTGCGATGCACAGTTAGAATTAATCTTTCTTGTAATATATGTTCTGTTGCATTACATTGTATATGAAGATTAGAATTAGATATAAAAATAATTACATTTAAGGAAAGTAAAAAAAAAATCGAAACTAATTAGGTATGTGAAACTATAATTTAGGAGAAAAATTTGATTAATTGATTATATATACTTAAAGTGTAGATAGGATAGTTTGAGGGTTAATAACGTCAGCAATATTTTGTTTTAATAATAGTTAATAGGTTATTTAGATGACGCATTGGGGGACACCTAAACTAGACTCAGTTGAAATTGACCCAGCGACCCATTTTGACTCCTCTTGGTTCATGCCATGAATCGAGGCTTGTTTCTAGCCCCAAAAAATAAAAAAGTGAATTAAAAAGAAAAACCCTCAAACGTTTAATTTTGCCCCTTCGTTCACTAGTTTTTTCACTGCACCCCTCTTTTTCTCTCTCTTCCATTGAATTCTTCGTTGAAGCGCCTTGTGAGCTTTCTTTCCTCCATTGAAGCACCTTCTGAGGTAAGATACTTTTCTTTAATCGTCGAATTTTAATTTCACAATCTAGGGTTTCGTTAATTTGATTGTCACTATACTCAATTTAGGGTTCGAATTATTGAACTATTATTTGATAATCTAATCATATTTCGTTGCAGGCTTTTGTTTATACAACCCTTTACTATGAAAATGCAATATTTTTTTTTCTATAATCTTAATTAATGTGAGCAATTTAGGTGAAAAGAGTCTTTTGGATGAATACCTTGTCAATTTTTTCGAGCAATTTAGGTTTTGTTCTTATGAACTTACAAAGTAATTTGGTTACAGATTGATATCACATTCAGAGCTCCAAGGAAGCAGTAGAAAATGGTAACTTTCATTCATAATTCAATACTTTTGAAACAACATGTATTGCTGAATGAATGTTATTGAGCTCCATGCTTTATGTTTGGTGTTGGCAGCTATTCTTTTCGTATTTCAAGGAAATCGTGGGGCGTGAAGTGGTTGTGGAACTGAAGAATGACCTCGCGATAAGGGGAACCCTCCGTTCCGTTGATCAGTATCTCAATATCAAGCTGGAGAACACTAGGGTTGTCGACCAAGATAAGTATCCTCACATGGTATCTCCTGCTCCCTACCATTTAATTTGTTTCCTCGATTTTTTTGCACCCTTTAATTTGATTGTATGGAGTTTGTTGAAACTTTATTCATCAACGGGGCAATGGTTTTGTGAGGAATATGGAGCTAATGCTCCTTTGTGTTCTTGATCTTAACATTTTGTTATTGCTTCAGTTTTCACTTTGCAGAGTTATTATTGATAGGTTTTAATCAGGGATGAAATATTGTGTTCATTTTCTTTTTCCTTAGACGTTTGTTTATGAATGCATTAGTTTGAATGATGTACCCTACGCTGCGTGAAACTCATATATGCTAGAGTTGGCTGGCCTTTGAACTTGTTTTATCCTTAGATGGATTTCAGCGAGTCTGTTCTGCTTTGACGTTCCCCAAACCTCTCTACTGACTGTATTTGGATTGGTAAATGCTTTAGATGGTTTCAGACCTTTCCCTTATCCAGTCAATTTGCCATGCTTGATGGTTTTAATTAGCTGTAGAGTTCACATTTGATTTCTCATCCCTTGAAGACACTGTTATCATTTTTACCTTTAGTAGTCTCCTTTGTCCAATGTT
The DNA here is from genome assembly GCF_001683475.1 of Chenopodium quinoa. NCBI lineage: Eukaryota > Viridiplantae > Streptophyta > Magnoliopsida > Caryophyllales > Amaranthaceae > Chenopodium > Chenopodium quinoa. The sequence goes on along the minus strand of NW_018743212.1, from coordinate 1,255,344 downwards.
CTCTTGATGATCTTTTATTTTTTTTATCTTCTCTTAGCTGGTAACTACATAGGGTGTTGGCTAATCTATTTTATGAGTTGGCTGTTCACCCCTTTAAACATAGATACACAGATCTTGTACTGTAAGTATCCTATTAGACAAGAAGTAGATATGCTAGTTAAGAGACATGATTTAAATTTACCGATCACCCTAGTCATGCTTGTGTGAAACAATTTTACTTGGGTTCTGACTTGGGATATTGGTTGGACTTGAGAAGGAAAAAAAGGACATGGTATTCTCTCGCTCTTTGTTTTGGCAATTCAAGAAGATTTGTTCTGGGAAAAAAAAAATCATAAATTGCTTTCAGTTGGAATTGGACCATAATTTTGCATGGAAATGGAATGGAGTTTTTCATTTTTATGGCTAACCATCTTTGAAGCACTTTCTTGGCCACATTGGTTGTGGGTGGGGGTGATGGTTGTTAGTCAATGAGAGAATTCTATGCAGAAAAGGTGCTGTGGCTGCATTTTCTGTTGTGAAGCACTTTCTTTCTCTAATAAGCAACTTTTTCATTTTGGCTCCGTTTATTTTGATGGAAAACATTTTTCATGGAAAATTATTTTCTAAACAATGGAACATGATTGTGAAAAGGTTTTCCTTTGTTTATCAAAAAACTTTTGAAGAAAAATAAGAATGGAAGTAAAAAGAGGGAAGGATAGAGGAGAGAAAATAGAGAAAGGAGGAGTGAAGAGGAATACGTTTCATACCATCTTAACAAAAGGAAAATGGTTTTCTTTCTTTTGAAAGTAACTTTTCACTTATGGAGTTATGGGAATTTTTTTTTTTCCAAACTATAACAAAACAGACAAAGGAAAATCATTTTCCATGAAAATGTTTTCCACCAAAACAAATTGAGCTTTAAATGAAGAAGTGGATTGATTGTAGCTGAAAATTAGTGTATAATATTTATATTTGGCAGCTGTGTCCAGATCTGGAATTTTTTGCACCTTCAACCATGTCTCTGCTTAAAAATTAAATTATTTCCACGCTTGGTTTTCATATCCCCACTCGAGTTGGAAATCCATTTCTGAGACTGAGCATCATAGGTTTAGTCCGAGCCTGCTCTAGACGAGTGAACACTGTTATCTCCTTATAAGCATCTCCCTAATCAAGTATCAATAATTTAACTTTTATATTGATGCAACTGTGATGTTATGATATGAACCTCAATTCCACTAAACAAGACTTATAAGATACTGGAAAGTATGTGGAATTAGGGAAGTAGGGGAGGTTTTTGTAGAGCCTTTTGGAATATTTGGTAGTATGGGCATATTCCAACATTCTTGCGAGTAATCTTAGAATTCTGTCTAAATTATCCTTGGGATTGTGAAGAATTGTCTCAAAGGTTACTTCAGCATGTGTTGACTATTGTTTATGGCACTGCTTAAGACATATTCAATGTGAGTGGGTTCTTAATTTTTAGTAGTCTATTATGAGTATTATCAAGGAGTTTTATACTGCCATAGTGCTGTATTTTGCTATATCATGAATTGAGGGGAAATGTGCAGATCTGCTGTTGTAACTACTTATTCCTCTTCACTAAGATATATGTGAAGTAGCTTCTATAAGTAAAGATCAACTTTACCAGGCTACCAGCTTTTTTTGGACAACTAGCCAAATTTTAAAATATTAAATAGGGAGATGATTAGATGTATTCAGTAGATCCTTGTCCATTTTTGTGGATGTGTATTCAAATCACTGTAATTTCTTTCATTTGTGGCTGATATCAACTTAAGCAGATTGAGGGAATAGGAAATTTAGTAAAAGCTTCTTCGGGCTTTTCATTTGCCTTGTGAAATTGAAGCCAATTGTCAGTCGATGTACTTTTCCCATTCTTTTCCATGAAATGTTACCTTTTTTTTTATTGGTTGATTAATTACAAATTGACCTTGGAAGGAGTTGGCAACAAGACATTTCTGGTTTTGGCAAATCTCATATCCTCACATTGTATGATCACTTTGGATTCTGTTCTTAGTCTGGATCTTTCATATCACTGGTGATAGTCTTGGTTGGGAGGTGGAGCTAGCCTCTGATCGATAATGATAATATTTGTTTGCTTTTAATCATCAATTTGAATTTCTTTGGCTACAGAAATTGACAATTATACTTGTTTTTGCAGTTATCAGTGAGAAACTGCTTTATCAGAGGTTCAGTTGTGAGATATGTTCAATTACCACCAGATGGAGTTGATGTTGAGTTGCTTCATGATGCTACTAGAAGAGAAGCTCGTGGCGGGTAAATCTGACAATGGTGCAGACTGACTTTCCTTGTACGAGCTTGTTTTTGGTGGATCATTAGTAGGTGCCTTTATTCGATGCTCTGGACCTTCTTTATCTGTTCTGGGGCATGTTAATTTACCAATTGTAATGATATCTCAGCTACGTGACCTTTTACATTTGTGATAGTGAATGTTTGGAAATGCTGAAATTATGAGATATGAAGCTGTGGTTTTATGTGCATTTGTCAAGCCCAAGTGCCAATTTTCGCTATCGTTTCTGTACTTTTGTTATCGTGGCTCTATCACTTCTATGTTATATGAGGGGCAAAGAAGAATGGGTGCTTAAAACCCATGACTTCAATGTATGCATTTCTTCAAAATACCTTATTAATACTAGACCTCGAAGCATGTTGTTACCGTGCCTATACTACTAGTCTATAACTATAAATGACAATAGTGTTAGCAAACTCTCCCACCACGCAAATCCTTAGTAAATTATGTGAATGCAGAATAATGCAAGAAGAGTTAATTACAAATATATTTTTTGCTTTGGAACTAAACACCTCCCTTATTTCACACCTTTTGTTGTTTTTTCTGAGGTTTTTTTTTTTTTTACATATTTTTCTTATTTAATTGTGGCTATAATACATCTGTTATTACATGTGTCAATTTTCAAATTAATTTGCATGTAAGTCATGGCAAAGAGTGTCGTGCACAGATGTGTTAAAACACGCCACACAATAAATGACTATATGTCCTAGCATGTCATCCTTTTCATATATCCTGAAGGAAGGATTTGCATATGTTCCACATAATAAACACCCTAGCATGTCTAACCTTTGATATATCCAGGAGTATATAAGGAAGGATTTGTAAAATTCATCAAAGTGAAAAAAGTTAAGTTCATTAAATAAATGCATGCATCCAAATTCGAGGAATATTTGTCTAAATCTGCTCAATAGTTTCCTTAATTCTACCTTAATAAATTTACCAAACATAAAAGTTTAAAAATGTCAAAAATATATTCAGAATAATTCTAACCTTTGGATAGAACGGTACAATAACTTTAGTAAAGATTTTATCCATGAATTAATCCAATATTTTTATGGCAATTTAACAAAATCCTTTGAAAAAACTATAAAAACTTGGCTATAAAAAGGCTTTAGGTTATCCATTACAATTTTCTTGAAGTAATACAGTAAAATTCATTCTCTCTTGTTCATAGCATTAGACAGAGATGACAATGCAGCAGGAGGAGGCGAAGCAAAGGCGAGCACAGTCGAACAGAGAGTCTGCTCGACGATCAAGGTTAAGGAAACAGCAGTACATTGCACAAATTGAGAGCAAAGTGAATACTCTAAGTGTCCGGATGATAATGTTGAGTGATGAGATTCGGTCTAAGGATGCCATCATTCAGACTATGAAGGAAGCTACTGGGATTTACGTCGATGATAGAAATACGGATCATAATCTGCTGCGCAGTCAGTTTCTGAGCGATGTCTGTGAGTATGCCTAGGATTTTACTGATGTCCCGCAGACTCTGATTGCTGAGCTTATGAATGCGCGAGGTTACTGTAGTTCTAATGCTAAATTAGTCTTTTTATTTACACTTTTAGGTATATATGCTCATTAATGTTAGATTTATGGATTGCTAGTTATGGAGTATTAACTTATTGTGATTTATTTATTTCTTGTACGTAATAATTGACTAATTAATTAGAGTAAATATCCGATTTTGGTACTCCAAACATAGGCCTAAGCAGATGATTGGAGTCCCAGAATTAGTTTTATGTTATACTCGTATCAAGACAAATTTGTGTTCTATACTTCTTATTAATAAAACTTTGCAAATTAATTATATATACATGCTATCTATGCTCATCAAGATATGCATTACTTTAAGGGGGCCAACAAAATAATAAATATCATAGTCAATTACTCGTCTAAAGATCTATATATACACACCATAATTAACTCTAGGCATCATTGTTCATCATTTTCTTCTTTGCTCGGTTTAGACATGACTTTAAGTTTTCTAATCAAGAACGAAAGAGCTTAAATTTTTTTCTTACATAAGAGATTAATCTAGTTTTTTTCTCTTGAAAAACAGAAAACTCCAGCAACTCAAACATAAATTGAAATCAAGCAAATTAAAACAAGCTAAGAAAGTCGAAAAGAAAAAAAAAACAAATACCAAGCACAGGATTAAAGTTCTTATGCATTTACATTGATATGATCATGTATATCAAAGATTCAAGGGTAACAATAGCTCCCCCCTACCCTTTTTTAATTTGAGCATATAGAGAATAGATCGATCGAGCTCCTTAATTTCATCACATGATAACATCATAAAATTAAATGGTCATCAAGATAAACCCAACATCATCCTATAATAATAATAATAACAACTAGGGCAAATTAAATATATGAAGTATACAATAACAAAATAAAATTACTTAAAATAAAAACTTATAATAATTAGTTATCATAAGTCTTGCATTCATCTGTCTCAGGGTTATCCTTGCAAAACTCCTCAAGAGGATCACTATCCTTGGCCTTGTCCCTAGCATGACTAGCCGCGGCACTAACTTCCTCCACCACGTCCCAAGCCGCTACACACTCACTGCTCACCGGGTCATCCGAGCACGTCTCTTGAGCCTCCTTGATGCTCTTCTCCACATTATCCGAAAGCTTATCCGGTGCGGCTCGAACCACCACCAAACGGCTAGCATGCATGTTACTTTTTCTTATGTACGTGACCATGTTACATAACTTTGGTGTCTCAAAGTTGTTGCTAGGCTTATTGGCTAGCAACAATTTTGGGCTCATAAAAACACTCATACTAGCCATTTTTTTTTCTTTTCCTGAGGCTTGAATTCTTGTTTTTCTTCGCTTATTATTTTGAAGATGTTTTTTGAGATAATTGTTATTGTGATAAAGGAAATATAGGAAGGAGAAAGTTTGATATTAATAATGTGGATTGGGGAGTGAATTTTGTGCACATATTTCTTATCATGATATAGCCATTAATATGCTGCCACGTAGAAATGAGTAGGATATTTTATTTATTTATTTTAATTTCTTGTGGATCTTTTTGCTTTTTCTTTTGGATGTATTATTGATTTTTATTCTACTTTGTCTGTTATTGGAGGTGTGGTTACCTACAATTACGTAGTAAATTTGAGTAAAAGTTTTTGAATTTAAGACTTGTTATGATTTTTCTAGATATTTTGAAGAAGTCCATATTTTAGGTGAGATTGTAAGAAGATACATGTAATAAGCAAGTAACAATGACTAATTTCCTACAAATAAAAATACAACAATAACTAATTACTAAGTGTTCACTAATATATATTGGGAGTTACTAAAAACGGTAACATTATAACAATTTTGATGGAGAGATTATTTGTGCTTTTGGCTCAAGTGATTTGATATACAAAGCTATATTAAGTCCTTGACTTGGAGTTTGATGAAACCTACAAATTGATGTAGTGTGTTATGTGTACGGTATAGCTTAATTAAGCTCTTAGTGTTCAAATAAAAATGAAAAATAAATTTCGAACACATAAAATTCAGACTTGAACGTGACTGGCCTAACCTTAAAGCAGTTCGGTTTCGGGCACAAATTTTTAACCAAATTTTAGTCCAGGTTCAACCTTATTCTATTTTGTTTTTGAAAAATAAACAGGGGCTCAGGTAATCTAATATTGTATAAATATTTTAAGCCCAAAATCTGACTCAAAAGAGAAAGGTTGCTGTAGGTTGTAGCTCAGCCTAATTGATCAACCGGGTTTATGCATGAGCTTTTTGACTCGAGCTTTGGTTAGCTCGATTACTTGGCATGAAATAAATTGCTTTTTTTTTTTCCACTAAAACCTAACTCAACCTATGATTACCACTAATAAGTTCCGTGACACTCCATACATTGATTTATTAGGTTGTGGCTCATGTGAGTAACTTGTTCAACACCAAGACATATGAAACAAAATCGCTTAATCACTTAGGGGGTGTTTGGTACGTGGGATTATGAGGTGGGAATGAGATTATTAATTCCAAGTCTCCATAGATCCATGTTTGTTTGATGAGAATTAGATTCGGGATTGAGAATAAGCTTGTGATTATTTACCCTCTATTCTCATAATTTTATTACCTTGAGGGAGAAGGTAATAAAATGGTGGGAATTCTCTAGCTAAGTAAAACACATTATTGCCCTTAATTTTATAAGGCATGTCAAATTTTGAGATTTAAAACAAGGATAAAATAGTAAGTTTAGCCTTTAATCCTAATTTTATTTCCACTAATATGCCAAACAAGAGATTGAGAATATTTAATAAATTTCCACTTACCAATTCCCGTACCCACTTTCACTTTATATTCCCCAAATTCCCATTTTCACATGTCAAAACACTTATCGCATTAATTGGGTTTGATTTGAGGTGAATTAACTATTAAGCCATGAAGAGACCAACTCCCTCTCCCTCCACAGCATGCAATTGTTGTAGAACCAGTTCTTTTTTTTTTTTTTTTTTTTTTTGTTTTTTTTGTTTTTTTTTGGTGAATTTGATTAAGTAGCTCAAGTGGATAGCTAGATAAATACCCTGGAAAAATGTCCAACTATGGTGACATTACACATGATTACAACATTCAAACCAAACCAACTTTAAACAAAACGAATCTCACTCTTACACTCTAGTAGTCAGTACACTATACATTTTTTTTATGTAATCTTTAAAGAATAAATCAAACTTTACATTAAAAAGATGCGACTTCATAAAGTCTACCATCGTTTTTCATCTTCTTCCTTCATCATTCAACACCAATTCAATCGATTTTCTCTCTCCTTACCTTCATCTTCTTCTTCATCATCTTCTCTCTCTTCATTTCACTTTAAATTCCCAGGAATTCGAACTTCCCAACAATTAAGGACTGTTTCTGGGAAGCCTTTTAGTAGTACAATGAGTAGACTTCAAAGTCTTGTTCCAGTTGAAGCAGTTTCTGGGGAAAATATTGCTGCTCCTCCTTCTAATGGGTCTGCTTCTAATTCTCAATTAGAAGGTAATTTTTACTTAATTTTTTCTGGGTTTTGTTTGTTTTGTCTTGTTTTAATTTGGGTTTTCTTTTGTTTATTGGATTGAGCTATAAAAGTTTTTTGATTTTATTTTTTGAATTGAATTGGGCTTTTTTTGATTTGATTGGGGTTTGGTTTGGTTTGTTGAATTGGGGAGGTTTTAAATTTTGATGGGTTATAAAAATAGGAACTTGAATTGAGTTGAAGCTGAATTGGTGAGAATGAATTGGACTAATTGAGCTTCATTTGCTGAGCTTGGATGAATTGGTGGGAATTAATGTAATATGATCGAGATTGATACTAAATTGTATTAATGTGTAGTTGGGGTCAGGGTTTAACCATTGTCTTGGATAATTGGACTGTAAATATAGTATATTAGTATAAGACATATTTCTTGCTTCTTTTTTGAGTAGAAGTCTTGCTTATGTTGATTGGATGTAGAAACCAATTTATTACTAGTATATGTTCTAGTACATATAATTTGTTATTAAATTTGTTGTAATAATATACTCTTATTCGCCTTTGTGTTGTTGGATGCTAGATATACGGAGTATGTATTAATGTGGTGTACAATTGTTGTATAGATGATTTGGGAACAAATGGTGGCTATCAACTGCCTCCTTCTGAAATAAGAGACATCGTTGATGCTCCTCCCTTGCCCGCATTGTCTGTTTCGCCCCACAGGGATAAGATTCTATTTCTCAAAAGAAGATCTTTACCTCCCTTGATAGACCTTGCTAAACCAGAAGAAAAGCTTGCAGGTATTCGCATTGATGGAAAAAGCAATACACGGAGTCGAATGTGAGTATTTATGTGCAAAATGCTCTATGCAATTTCCCTTTCATGAACACCCCTTCAATCAGAGTTTTTTTTTTTTTTTTTGACGGGAAGAAAAAAAAATCATTAATGAATAGTCATACGACATTTACAATAATACTCCCTCCGTCCCATAATACTTAACACAGTTACTATTTTCGTCCGTCCCCAAATACTTGACACGTTACTAAATATGGAATGAGACCACTAATAAAAAAATATTTTCCTATACTCTCTTTGGGACCGCAAACCCCAAAACCCAATATTTTCCTATACTTGACACGTTACTCACTCTCAATGTGTAGTTTAAGGTGTATTTACCTTGTTTAAATTGTTGGCAGATAGCTATGGAGAAAATTGAATTTTAAATAGTAGATAACTAGATAATGGTACTACATTAGCAATATCCTAGTGCCTTTCATGACGCTTATATATTGGTTAATATGGTACTACTTAGCAACAAACAAGGAAATGATAGTTTAGTGACAATGTGACACGAGTGAGAAAATGCATATTGCCATATTAGAATTTCTGCATATGCTGAAATTAACATTTTCTTTTGATCTGGTGTATATCACAAGCTGACAAGCTTAATCATTTGTGTGCAGGTCATTTTACACAGGTATTGGAATCCATCAATTGACAAGTGATGGTACCCTTGGGCCAGGAAAAGAGGTACATGGCCTACCTGATGGTGCAAGGATCAATTTTGTTAGCTGGTAATTTGAGCAGTTCCTTAACATCATTTTATTAATTATGCATTTACTGGAGTTCAGGTGCACTAAATGCCGATTTAAATAAAATTGACTTGAAGAGTTGTGTGCTAATTGTGATAGGTCAATGAAGTTGTTTTTCTATTAAGTGATGAGATTTACCTACTGTTATTAGTTTGCTCTTTGGAAGTGATAGAATGGTACCTATGTGAAATGTTGACGAAAATTTTCTCTGCTGGTAAAAGCTCTGCTCTTTTGAACTCTACAAAAAGCTAGTAGGCCAGAACTACAGTGATAATTTGCATGTTGAAAAGCTTTAAATGTTGTGATGTCTTGGATGTTAAAAGCTTAGGTTCAATAGCTATCTACTGTTCAGGGCCTCAATAATTTCTTAACGATTCTCCAAACGTAGATGAGATGCATGTAGTTATATTAAAGCAGTTGACAACAAATTTGAATTTTGTACTTCCTTCGTATGGTCTTGTGGCTACTGAGGCCCTTCTTTCCCCCTACAAACTCTTCTTTCTCATATCCTTCTGCAGGAAGAAGTTACCTCATATTGATTTTTTTAACAGGCACAATCTTTGGTCTTATAGTACTGAGGTGTGATACTATGTCTTTCCTCAAAAAAAAAAAAAAAAAAAAAAGGTGTGATACTATGTGATCAATATATTTATGATTATTTATCTTACTTTGACATAAGATTCCATTAATGTGTCTAACCTGTGAAAAATATTTGTGCACTCACATAGATAATTACAGTAAGGGGGTTTCGTTTTAATTAGGCTGCAAAAATGTGTGTGTTTTGCTGGTTTTCTGAAAAACTACCCATGAGATCATGAGTTTAATTGGAGCATTTAAAGAACTAGAATTAGGGTGTTTATAAGTCTTAAGTAATCATGTTGTTGCTGCTGAGAGAATATACATGTGATTCTCATAGAGACTTGAATGTCTCATTTTCTTCTGCAGATGAGTTTCTCAGAACTCACAATGTATCTATGTATGATGTATTTGGATCCCACTAAAAATAAAAATGTTGTGTATGGTGTTTAATTCTTTTTTCATGGACAAATTTTCTGTGTACCTTCCCTTCCTTCCCTTCCATACAAGATAACTTATTGCCCTTTATTTGTCTGACTTTCTCTTTCTGATGATTTTCCAGGTCAAATAATGGTCAGCATTTAGCTTTTTGTGTCCGAGTTGACGAGGTAACCATCTTTTGCTGGTCTTCTTGCTTGTTGCCTATTGTTCCCTTTTCCACTTCCTGTACTGAAAGCTAATTATTTCTTCAGTTATTTTTTTTTTATGTAATTAGATTTTTTTCCCCAATATGGTACATATATATTCTCTTCGATTTCATGATAATATTCTGTTTATTTTTGAACTTACTGCATGCTAAAAGGTATATATTCTGAACGTTATTAACTCCTGGTTTGACCATTCTCCTCTGAGTCATTGATCCATCTGATGCATAGTTTTTCTCATAACCTGTTGTCTGGCACCCAATACCAGAACACTTCCTCTGTTTTCTGGCTGTATCATATTGACCTTTTGCACTATTCACATACTCCACTTTGACCATATATGGTTATTTACTTATTTATACTAAGGAAATTAATGTATCTTAAGACATGATTACGAGGGGTGATAAGTCAGGCCAATGCATAAGTTATAGATGGCTCCGTGAACCAAGTACGCCCACTAGTTGGTCACATAAAGGCTCATGGTGATCCTGAGTAATGACAGGATGTGTGTACGTAACTGACTAAATTAATAGTTAAGACGCAAAGTGGATGGTTCCAACCATCCAAGTGGCCTCCCAGGGTTTCGTGTGGTCCATGGAAAGCACCTCATCCTCTATCATTTTCGGGCCCGAAAAAGACTAAAAGCACCTCATCCACGCTTTTTGACCAATTTTTGGGAAAGGTTTCTAGAATTGAATTGGTTGTGGGGGTCATCTCCCGGTATCATATAAGTTAGGTTGGAACCATAGCAGACCTACCAATAGATCTATAAAGTTTCCAGAATGTCATGTGGGATTTTGTTAGATTCGTATCAATATATATTTCGAAAATCTCAACTTTTTATAATCTTTACTTGTAGATAATTAAAAAATACTAATGGTCAAAGGAGAATGTAAGCAAATGTAAAAGTCAATATGGTAAAACTAAATAAATCAGAGGACAATTTATTTTTCATGTATTTCCATAATTGCAACTCCAGCTCCATTTTGACTGACATGACTATTGTTTGGAGCAGGATCTTGGTGGCAATGGCAAGCTTCAGTTATGGGTTGCTAATGTGGAAACTGGACTGGCTAAACCCCTGTTCGAATCAGCAGAAATCTATGTAAACGCTGTGTTTGACAAGTAAGTGTCTTTATCACTTAAGACTTGTCAAATTGATATATTATATTATCTGAAGCTTTAGCTGACAGTTGATATTTCCGTGTTCCTTATTAGTTTTGTCTGGGTGGATGACTCTACTATACTGGTTTGCACCATTCCATCCTCTCGTGGTGATCCGCCTAAAAAGCCTCTGCTTCCACCTGGCCCTAAGATTCAATCAAACGAGCAAAAGAATACTATACAACTCAGAACCTTCCAAGATTTGCTCAAGGATGAATATGATGAAGATTTGTTTGATTATTATGCAACTTCACAACTTGTACTGGCTTCTTTGGATGGAACAATGAAACCTTTTGGGCACCCAGCTGTGTACACATCGCTGGACCCTTCACCAGATGATAAATACATAATGATAAGTTCAACCCACAGACCATACTCTTATGTAGTACCTTGTGGAAGATTTCCAAAGAAGGTTGAATTATGGACAGTTGATGGAAAATTTGTTAGGCAACTCTGTGATTTGCCCTTGGCAGAGAATATTCCTATTGCCCATAATAGTGTGCGAAATGGGATGCGCTCTATCAATTGGAGAGCTGACAGACCCTCAACTCTTTACTGGTAATCTTCTATCTCTAAAGAAGACTCTAGTCCTTTCTTTTGAGAAAAATTATCAACTATGAGACATTGTGTTGTTAGCTATATGTTTCTGGTAATGTGGGATGATTTAAGTTATAAATTTTTTTATCATTTTGTGGCATGTTAACTGACCTGCCAGTAATGGAAGGTTAATAAAAGTAGCTCACATTCTAAACAGAAAAAGTGAACTTTATGTTGTCTGTCTTTTGGCTTATAGAGGTAAAAAAAGCTTTCTATGGTTATTTTAGGTGGTGGCTTTTTTGTGACTCGTGAGTTACACATGCCTTAATTGCTTGCTTTCCATTGTTTGTTACTACAAAGATGAATTTATAGAAGATTCCCGTATTATATATAAGATTTTGATTTCATTATTATTGTAGGGTGGAGACTCAAGATGGAGGTGATGCCAAGGTGGAAGCTTCTCCTCGTGATATCGTTTATACTCAGTCTGCTGAAGCAAGTGAAGGCGAAGAACCAACTGTCTTACACAAGCTTGATCTTCGATATGGGTATACTGTAATGTGATATTGTTAATGTTATAATTATTATGTTTGTCTCTTGTCATTGATCCCCCCCCCCCCCCCCCCTCCCCCCGACTGACAGCAATGTTATTGCTACTGCGCTTGTTAACATAATTCTAGATTTCATGCATTGTCAAAAGCTTTCAGTCTGTGAAGTATAGATTACTGTATTCATATGTTGTGGCATGGCATTATACACTTCTTTGGTGATCTAGACCGTGCTTAATTGGGTTGTAAAATATATTTTGTTACCTTCGTATTGTTGTGTATTTTGTGTGATTGCGACTGTGGGCTTTTTTATGGCATAACATGACAAGTTTCTCTTATCTTTTCTTTCAAAAGTAGAAATCTGTTATTTCAATGAATTAAGTGCTAGCTATGTGCTCAAACAACCTTTGGGATATGCCATAGTATCTAATAAATGGAAAGTATGTCTTCAGTAATCGTTAACGAAAACATCCTCTATTTCCTCATTCATTTTTGTTTTCTATTCATTTTTCCATACCTTTGCAGGGGGATATCTTGGTGCGATGATTCTCTTGCTCTAGTGTATGAATCTTGGTATAAAACACGGCGTTTAAGAACCTGGGTCATATCTCCTGAGAGTAAAGATGTTAGCCCACGCATATTATTTGATAGGTCATTTGAAGATGTTTATTCGGATCCCGGTTCTCCCATGTCACGAAGAACTTCGTATGGAACATATGTCATTGCAAAGATTCGAAAGGAAGAAGATGATGCAACTTATTTATTGCTGAATGGTAATGGTGCTACTCCCGAAGGAAACATACCTTTCCTTGACCTGATGGACATGTAAGTGCTATGAGGTTAAAATGCATTCCCACAGTCAATGTCCGTCTGATATTAGTCTAATGTAAGGTGCTTTATCCTCTGTCTGACACATAATTCTATCAGTAATTCAGGTAACAAAGAAAGAATATGGCAGAGTGACAAGGAGAAGTACTATGAGTCCGTTGTTGCATTAATGTCTGATCATATTGAAGGGGATATGTTTGTTAACCAATTGAAAATACTCACTTCAAAGGAATCAAAAACTGAGAACACCCAGTATTATATACAAAGCTGGCCTGATAAGAAGCCATTCCAAATTACCAACTTCCCACATCCATATCCTCAGCTAGCTTCATTACATAAAGAAATGATCAGGTATCAACGTAGTGATGGGGTGCAGCTTACTGCAACTTTATACTTGCCACCAGGGTATGACTCCTCGAAAGATGGACCTCTTCCATGTCTTGTCTGGTCTTATCCTGGAGAATTCAAGACCAAAGAGGCTGCTGGGCAAGTACGCGGTTCTCCCAATGAGTTTGCTAGCATAGGCTCTACCTCGCCCCTTCTTTGGTTGGCCCGAAGGTGTGTTTCATCCTCTTCGACTGAAGCTTTAACTTTCACAATTCTTATTTGTAAATTTACTTGCTATACCCTTTTAATATCATCAGTTATATCAAGTCTTGTCTAATTTTCATCAACAGGTTTGCTGTTTTGTCGGGACCTACAATTCCTATCATTGGCGAGGGTGACAAAGAAGCAAATGATTTGTAAGCATTCATGCACTCCTTAAAACTTTATGTTCTTTGCTGTACACCTGTAATTGTACCAAGTTCTTCTAAATTTACCATGGTATTTTGGGGATTTTGATAATAGAAAATATTGCTAAGGAATGTATGATAAATGTCGCCGTCATGACTCATAAAAAAGTGGACGGAGGGTACTCATGTCTGACAAGATTACTTCTATGATTCTCATACTCCGCTGTTTTATAAGGAAAACTTCTGTTTTTGGTCCAAATGACATGTCAAATTTCTTTTCTTGGGCTAAAATGTTAAAGATTCGACACGGGTACTAAAGGTGAGATAAAGAGTCCAAGTAGCACAAGTAATTTATCTCTAATTGAAATTTATTTTGTAACTAGACCTTGCTAATTGGTATTCCAAAAAACTACTAGCTACTGTATTACTTTAGGCCCTTCCTTGTCAAGTCACTTGTGGAAACAGGAGTTCATTTTCAAGATTTCAGTAATCTTTAAGTTCTTCAGCCTCTTTATTACGGAGAATATTGAAGTTGTTCCATTTAATTTTTTTTTAATTTTTTATCTAGTGTGCTACAATCTTTTATGGAGAGATCTTCATCTCTTTCTGTTTAGTCACTTGAACTTTTTTTTTCACCCTTCTGGACTGAAGATCTTTTCATCAGGTATGTAGAACAACTCGTTGCTAGTGCTGAGGCTGCAGTACAAGAGGTCATTCGACGAGGGGTAAGCTGGTTTGCTTTTATAAATTTTTTCCTTTGTTATCTGTGAATTGAGCAATATGATTTCAGAAAGCTGGTACTGGGCTGCTGACTTTTGGCAACCCAAATCACTTGGGTCGGACTGGCCAGTCTATGGACCAGTCCCACAGCATGGCACGGTCCTTGCTTAGGGCTTGTGCTGGTCTTCGCAAAATGTGGCCCAAGCATGCCCCACCAAGGGTAGCCTCATGGCAGGCTGAGCCAAATTTGTGGTAGGACTGGCCAGCCCATTGCCAGCTTTTTATTGACTTGTATAAATACAGTCATGGTTACAATACCCTTTGCTAAAAAATTCTGTAATTTTAAAGGTGGCTCATCCCAACAAGATAGCTATTGGAGGTCACTCTTATGGAGCATTCATGACTGCAAACCTCCTGGCACATGCTTCTCATCTGTTCTGCTGTGGAATTGCACGATCTGGAGCTTATAACCGAACTCTTACACCATTTGGATTTCAGGTACATAATTTGTTTCCTGTTACTTGACAAACTACCCTTATATTCCCCTTGTGTAATCTAATTCTGTATGTACTTATAATATATTGTTGCCAAACTTATAGAACGAGGATAGAACACTTTGGGAGGCGACAAATACTTACATAGAAATGAGCCCTTTTATGTCGGCCAATAAGATCAAGAGGCCTATTTTGCTTGTTCATGGAGAAGAAGACAACAATTCAGGAACATTGACAATGCAGGTATTTGCTTTTGCATTACTTGTTTACTTCTCTTTTGTATACCAAACCCTTCCTAAAGCATTTCTTCAGATGTTCACCTGTGTTGTTCGTTGTATGAAAAAAAACTTTAAAATTCATTTCTTTTACTATTTACTTTGTAAACACTTATTCACTTTCATGCCTCCTGTCTGATGATGTATTAATTTTGTTTACTTCTTACCTGCACTTACTAATATTGCAGTCAGATCGGTTCTATAATGCTCTGAAGGGTCATGGGGCTCTTTGCCGCTTAGTAATTCTTCCTTATGAAAGTCATGGCTATTCAGCAAGAGAAAGCATCATGCACGTTCTGTGGGAGACAGACAGGTGGCTGCAAAAGTTTTGTGTTTCAAACACATCTGAATTAGATGCAGATGCTGGTTCCCTTAAGAAAGAAGATAGCACAGGGAATGCTGATGGCAAAGTGATTTCTGTGACTGGTGGTGGTGTTGCTGAGATAGAGGAACCAGAGAATGGAGACTACTCTCTTCAGAGGTCATTGTTATGGTAATTTCTGCCGTCAGAGAACTTAAAGGCTTCAATGAGCCTTTTTTATATGCCAAAAAAATAAATAAATTATGTTCTCGGACTGAAGAGTTTATATCATACCTGAGTATGTGTCCAAGTGTTAAACTCAACTATTTCATGAAAGTTTCCTCCTTTATGGTCCAAAATAATATGTTAAGGTAGACCCATGTAGAGTGTTGAGAATCTAACTCAGTAACACTAGGTAAAATGAGGAGTCCGAGCAACATAGAGATTTTTTTCCTTTATAATATGCCGCTGCTTTGTTTTTGTTGGAGACTTTCATCTCAACTGCTGACAACCTTTTCTTCTCTCTTGATTTTATTTTTCTAGAATGAATTGAGAGCTTTAATTGGGACATTGAACGAGTTTGAGCATATGGCGAGCATTCCATGAAGAGAAGAATAATAAGATGAAGTTCATGATTTGAACCGATGATTTGTCCACTTTGCTACGCTGCTTGCTCTGCTTCAAACAGGCTGAAGGCACAATAGTATGAAAATTATTGCATTATACTTGCTCAGTATGCAAAAGAAATGTAGTTCCCATTGAAAAGATTGTACTATTTATTTTTAGGACAGATTCAAAGCCCAAAGGGCGATTTCTATCTGGGTGTAGCTCATCAGCATAGCACACAACCATCAGTTTACTTTGCTAATGTATACGAAATACTAGCAATAAAGCAAATATTTTCTGATTTACTCTTTGTTAGATCACATGTCCATAACATAAACAAGCACTATGTATTCAACGGGAAATTCTCTGCCCCAAATAATTTGAGGCGTTGAAGACTCAAATGGGGTTTTTTTTCGTAATTTGCTCATGGGTCCAGCTCATTTAAAAATTGGCGTTGGTATTAAATTGTGTTTAGATGGTATCATATAAATACCAACAAAGAATCATATTGATACCAACAAAACATTTTTGCATTCGTTGATATTGCTGAAAAAGTATTTTGGTATCATGATAATACGATTTAAAGCATAATTTAATATCAATGCGTGTTATTAGAATCATTCATGACTCAAATTATTATAGGCAGAGAACCAATTTCTAAAGAAACAACAAAATTGAAGGTTCGACTTTATTTTGCCCTTGCGCGGTTGCACCCCTGTTGAAACGAAAATAAACCAACTTATCCACAAAAATATGTTAAATTGTATGTCGAATATTGAAAACGCAACTCTATACTGAATGTTAGGTTGATTTCAATTACTATGTTCAACTGTTTGACATACATTGTTTTGTGTCCAATGTCCATATCATCTTTGTAACCATTCGACCAATACCTTGTACATTAATTAAGAGTCCATATAATCTTTGTAACCATACCGGTGCATCTGTAGCCGTTTTTATGCAACCTAGGCCTTGACTATCATCATTAGTCATTTCATATAACCCTTTTCCTCTGTGTCCCCAATCTCCAATTATTACAGTAGTGCTGAACTGCTGGTTAATTACGCAATACTGCATTAGGTAAATAAAATTTCCCAACTTTTCCTTTATCTGTGTTCATCGAATTACAAGTTCCTGAGTAAAAAAAAAATGGGCTTTGAGAATATTCATCTTAAAATATGAACTTCCAGAATCCCACACATTATCAAAGCCTAATTCTGCTTTGCTCGTGTGATTTTCTCCCTTCCCTTTTTTTGACATGGGTTATATAACTTCAATTTTTTTGATCAATTTATTTTTAATTTCGTGTTTATGTTACTGATATTTTAGAAATTTGGGAAGAAAAAAAGGGTGAATCTTGGGGATTTGATGATGATTTTGAATTATAGTTAACTATTTGCAAAAAAAAAAAAAAAAAAAAAAAAAAAAAAAAAGGGGTGATTTTTAGAAAGTAAGTGAACTATTTGCAATATTGTTCTTAGTTTTAGGAATTGTGGTTCTGTCTGTTGTATGATCATATGAACTGCTGACATGATTAGAAATCGAAAAAATTGTTACAGTATAATACTTATACGAGAAGGTTGTATTGAAATTGTGAAATCATCAAGAAAGAAACAAGTTTTGTTTAATTTTATGGTGCTGTTATTGAAAATATGGCTTTATAAACTTGAACACATACATGCATTAGGAGACGCAGGACTGTAGCCTGTAGGAATAGCAAGGTGTAATCACGATTTTAGGAAGAGGGTTATCGTTTAGGAGGTGATGAGTGAACTTTGTTTTTGTATTAGCGTACTAGCTCTTTGATTATGCTGGATTGTTTTTGGAGACTATATGATGAGCAATTTTCGGAAATAGCCATTTCGACCTTTAGGGATTTACAACTGAGCCTGAAGTTCTTCCAGTCACAATCTTGTCTCATTTAGGTATGTTGTATCAACAAAAGAATAATTGACAGTAGCTTCAGCTATTGGAAGTCTCGATTCCTTGTTTAGAAGTGGAACTTGGATCTTTCATTTGCCTTTGCTGTCATAGTCATGGGTGTGATCCCTTAAAGCTGACTGAAAACCTAAGAGAAAACTAAGCGTATTTTTGTTGGAATCCGTACATAAGTCTGACTTTTTTGGCGTGTCTGAGTAACATAGGGCCGACCCCACTTATGGGATTAAGGCTTTGATTGATTGATTGAGTAACATAGGGTGTGGGATCTATGATTTGAAGGTTCTGAATGCCTGTGATGTGTATATGCTCATTATAGTAATATGCACCAAAGGTTCCAATGAGGTTATTTTGTCTTGGGAAAATGGGAATACTATTATGATCATATCATTTTACAAGTGATACTGCATTCCTTATATCTGTAATTGATGGATCACACTTCAGAGTTCAAAAGTAGAGAGTTCAATTAGGATTCAGTTTGGACAAGCAGTGATGTTTAGTTGAAGAAGTCTGCTTAATATTCAATGTGATCTGAAGTACTTTGTATGCTATAAGTAATACTTGTATGTGAAGTCATAGTTACTTGGCAGATAACAGTTTTTGCAATGGGAAGCGAAACTGAGAAGGAATACGCTGCCTTTGAGGAGAAGGTGAAGCGAACAGTGTATCTTGACAACCTCTCTCCCCAAGTTTCTGAAGAAGTACTCAGAAAGGCATTTAAGCAATTCCACGGTACTCTGACCAACATTCATTTCATCCCAAGCTACACAGAGCCTAGCTACTACAGCGCTAAGTTTGCTCTTTTGGAGTTTGAGAACCAAGATCAAGCGAAGGAAATAATTGATTTGCTGTCTGACTTTCCATTCATGATTCTAGGGATGCCACGGCCAGTAAGGGCCTTTCCTGCAGAACCTCAGATGTTTGATGATCGCCCAAGTAAGGCTGGTAGGAGGTTAGAACTCTATTGGTTAGATCCAAAGGATTCTGATTTTGATGTGGCTCAGCAGCTGAAGAACCTGGCAGAGAAGCATGTTGCTCAACAGTCCTTCCTACTCAAGGTTCGTAGTGATTTAGTAAATAAAATTTGTTAACATGTGCTGTAACTGGGAAAACACACCGGGATTCTTCTGGATTCTATCATTTCCCCCTTTTGCTACTAACTTTCGAAAATCAGGAATTGTTCTTTTATGGATTGCGTGAAATTGTTTTTATTGATCAGACTATTGAAATTCATCTTTGATTATTGTTCATGTATTTACTCAGTATATTCATCATCACATTATCATAATGCGCGTAATACTCATATTTGGGGTGCTGTTTCTTTCTGTGTAGCAGAAGCAGCTAGAGGAGGAGGAGAAACTCTCGAAACAGCAAGCTGAGACTCTGAATACCCATTATCAGAAGTTAGAGATGATAAATTCTGCATTATCGAGTGGCTCCGCAAAGGATCTTGCTAGGCTCTATGGAGTAAATATGACTGATGTTTCTGGAATTTGATAGATTGTTATCAACTCGACGCCTTTCCTAGAATAACTCCAATCACATGTAATTAGTGGAATGCATGCAAATTACTTGATTTACTGCAAGTGATAGCTTTGAGGTTTTTTATGCTTTGTAAAGAGGAAATATTTCAGTCATATAGCTAAGTGAACTCATTTGGTTACTATTTCCAGGTATGCAAAGTGCACTTCTTCAGTCTCATTTGACCGGTTTTTGATATCATTACTATTTCGTCTTATAATGCATTTCTAATTTTATTTCATGAACTCTCTTTCGATTAAGGGCTTGCCAGCAATTCCATCCAGGTGAACTGGCTATTGAGAGATAAGTGGTGAGTTCAGTGCAATCATCGCATGCAAACCTCAAATACATTTCCTCTTAGATCAACAATTATCCAAACATAAATGTTAATTTGATAGCATTAAACATTGATCTGAAAATCCTAGGATATGACTCATATGAGGAGAAAAACAGAGCAGTAAGGTAAGAATAAAGAAAAAGGAGAAAAAAAGAGAGGACATTTTAGCAGTCCAAACTTTCAGAAATTATGACAAAGCAGGAAGCCAGGAAACCGCCTAATTATACATGAAACATTGCCTCACCACATGCTCGTTAGGACAATGAACAAATATACAGTTCAGAAGGCCATTTCTGGAGACGGGAATCTCAACTAGTGATGGAGTCGAGGTGAAATATGAAGGTGGAAGCTAGAAACAACGGAAAAGAGTTATCTGCATGGTAGCCATCAGCACGCTTGTTGGAGTAACCAGGGTAGTCAGTCCTACGAAAGGGCACCTTCTGATGGAACACAAGCCCACTTTTCGCAGCCTTCTTGGCCAAGTCCCACTGGCTATAAGGTTGCCCCTCCTTGTGGCTCACATGCACCTCCCCTGCTGGATTCATTAACAACAATTTCGCGTTCATTAAGAACCCCTTCACCAGCTGCTTGTTCAGCTTGATTTGGCAAATGCTGTCTTCAGGGAACATAAACCCGACATGAGGGAAGTTATAAATAACGCGATCAAACCTCTGAGTAGACAGAAAGTAATGCTGGCTCATTTGAGTGGCATCAACCCCATGTAATACAATACATCCCCTCTCTTCCAATTCCCTTACATTATCAACTCCATTGCTGTACTTCTTTCCTAACATCTCAAGAGAATCAAGAGATGTCGCGACCATATTATATGCCGTCTCAAATGCTCTGGCTAAACACAGTGCAAATGAAAAATCTCCTTCTCCTACCAATAATATCTTCTGCGATGATGCATAATGCATTATCGATTTTTCTCCTTGTTCCCACTCATTTTCGCTATCATCTTCATCAGATTCAGTTTCTACTTCCTCCTCATCTTCTTTCTCCTCTTCTCTTATCTTGGGAATTGACATTGCCCTTTCTTTCAATTTTTAAATGTTTCATGTATTTTCGGGCGAAAATGATCCAAAAAGAAATTAACACAAAGTTATTAAGCAGCAGCACATTCATAATTTATCTTCATCTCAACTCAAACAGTGCAATTCTAAATAACTTGATTAACAACAATTCCCTAAAAAATCAGGACAATATCATAGTATACATGAAATCCAGCTATCACAATTTTATGAAATTAAATTATGCTCAAAAATAGCAGAATCAACTGTTAATTCAATCAACAAATCCCTCAAAATAACAGTAATTCTAAAATTTCAAAACTAATCCACACAATTAGTTAATGAATTAATATAAACTACCACTGTGAATCATTCAGGCAAAAATAAACAAAAAGTTTCAGATTTTAACTAAATTGCGAACAAAAAGCATAAGAAATAATGGTTTGAGTGGCGATTAATAATCCAAGAGTGAGTTACTAGAAAAATGGGAGAAAATCAGAGTTTCATATTATTGCACATATTAGTAAGATTATTAGGATAATTAAGTGAAGAAAAAGACCAAATTTTGATTAATAAAATTAGGGTTCTTACCAAAAATTTAGCCTGTCGAGGTCTTGGAGCTCACAAATCAAAAAGGAAGAGAGAAAAGTTCTACTCTTAGTAGTGAAGTATCACAGTATCTGACTCAACAAATTCAGTCAACATTTACATATAAATTCATGCACAATTATGGCTTATTTGACATGTCTCTCATGGGGCTCGCCCCGGTTCATCAGTTTGATTAACAAGAAATTATAAATCAGCACTTTTGTGGGCCATGCTTTGCTACATAAATTATTATTATAATGATGTGTACGGTGGATGTCTGTAAGAGCGTAACGGCACTTAGTGGACGGTCGTTTACCTGCTTTTATCCAAACTTTTTAAAAAAAATAAAACATAAATACTCCGATGCAACTTCTCTACCTTCTTCTTCACTGACTTTCTTCTCACATTTCTGCAATTCTTCCTCAACTTGAAGCAGAGGAGAGAGAAAGTAAGAGAGTGAATATTTCTTCATACCTGCAACAATGCTTCTTCGATTTTTCTGTAAACTTCTCAAAAACAATGGAAGCTTTCACTCTTCCCTTTTCTAATGGCCTCCAATCAATAAATTACAACCCTAATTTCGCTATTTTTCGCAATAATGTCCGCCATTTCGTTAACAAGTAGAGTAATTAATGAAGATTTGTTTGGGATTTCGTAAAAAAAAAAAAAAAAATAGAATGAGATTTAATTAGTGTCGAGTTACTGAAATTGTGATGTCGATGTGATGCACCACCGGAAATTTCAATGTTGTTGACACTCGTCCACCAATCACAACCAATCGATTTCGATTTCTCGATCAAAAATAATTTGAATTAGGGTGTATTTCAAAAGGAGTAAAGGGAGACAGATTCAACAGTAACGCCAATTTTTGAGTCCATACATCGTTAAATCAACTAACGATACATTTTTCCATCCACCTTTCTTGTCAGTCTTAAATTACAATACTGCCCTTATTATATCATAATATTTACGATTTTTACCCCCTGATTTCACTGAGTTGTTTCTCAGACTTATTAACATGTATTTTCTCGTCTCTCATGTCGTACCAAATGTTAAATTTGACCAATTTTATATTGTGCCTAATGTTTTAGTTGACCTTTGTGTGACCCCGTTTATATCGAACTCTAAGTCTAGTTTTAAGTAACCTTTGGTTTATATGGAGTATTACTAAAATTTGTCATACCAGCATTTAACCTTTTTTTTTTCAAGTGAAAATTAAATTTAGAATGCCAGAATTAGCCTCAAAATTTGTTATTTGGTTAGCCCTATCTTGTTTGTGGTTAGACTTTAGAATCTTTTATCATTATTAATTTATCAGCTTGAGTTTTATAATAATGGTTGGATTGATATTAAACAGAGTAATTAATTTCATACAAGTCCATTTTCTATTCTAGATAATCTTATAAAAACTGTGCATCATTCATTTACTTTTAATTGCAATAATTGTGTAGGTTTTTAGTCAATTTGTTACAACTAAAAGTGACCAAATAAAATGAGAGGTAGAACAAAAGTAGATGGAGCCATGGATAGATATGTGATTTAATAATTAAGACAAGTAGCTTTTAATTTGTTTAACGAAGTATATGGAGTGGTTTACAATCTAATCGTTCCCAAGTACCAACATGGCAACATATAGTGCTTCATATTTCCCTTAGTTGTTAAACGGACAAACGATGCTTAAGAATCAATTAAGCTAAACATAAGCAAACTTAAGCTCAGTTTTCAAGAGGACTTAAAACTAAACCTGCCCATTTAAGTCCACGTAGAACTTGAGTTTGTAATATATGTCTAAAAGGCTACAGAGTACAGTACTTAGTTATATAGGAGTAACAATAAAATTATGTGAACAGTACAAGATTCGATATCAAACCTTAGGTATAAATATACTACAAAGTACCAATTAAACTGTTTGACATCCATATATTATATAAACACGACTACTATAATAATTAAGCATGTCAACTTAAATTAACTTAAATTAGTATAATGGTTTTGTTTATATATTAATACAAGTATTAGTTTGTATTAGATTAGGTCTTAGGCTTAGAAATGCAAGCCTAATTGTAATTTTACGTATCTTTTCTTCTTTTGAAATGCATTGTTATATGGTGTGATTGAAGAAGCTTATATGGTGTGATTGAAGAAGCTTGTACTTCTTTTATTCTTATCGAACAAAATAATGTAAGGGTACGGTGTATGGTGGTGTGATGGAAGTAACTTCTAACATTTACTTTACATAGATTGGATTGTACAACTCTAATTTTGATTCATACAAATATAAAATACGTTGTACTTAAAACAAACATAAATAAATATGTATGAAACTATTGAACACAAAATCTTATGTTTATTAACAAACACTAATGACTAAAAAGTTTCTTTGATAAAAAGTTGAAAGTTATGAAACAAGTTGCTTATCTAATCTAAAATCTAAACTTCAATATATCAAAATTAAATCAAACTTAAATCATTGATGTTTCTGATGAGCTAGTTTCATGATAAATACATCTAAATCAAATAGAGAAAGTATATACTCCGTACTTCGTATTAAAAGAATTAGAAACAGGTTACTATTTTAATAATTTTGCACATGGAAATATGTGGTATATATCGTGGTTAATTAGCATTAGAAAAAGTACTAAGATTAATAGTACCACTAATCCACTATAGATTGACTTCGTCATTATGTGGAGCACGAGCTGCACGAGATTACTTAATCTTGGCTTTCATGAATATTGCCAGTCTATAATAATTTATTGATTACAAAGTATTTTATTTTTTCTTAATCAAGTAAATTGGACCACCCCCCCCCCACCCCAATCTTTTTTTTTTTTTTTTTTTTACTATGTATTAGATAAATTATTTATAGGTAAAAAACTATGCAATAGATAAGATATTTTCTAAAAATGTGCGGTATTTATTCCATGGACGGGTCACATTAAAGGTGTAATGATGTTTACGTACCTTTTAAAATTAAATGAGTGTACTATTGCAATATGAAGGGTAGTTGCTACAAAATTAAATAGGTTTTTTTTTTTTTTTTTGAAGGGAAATTAAATAGGTGGTTTACGATATTAATATGTTGTCCAATTTAATCGTTTTGGTAGATAATTCTTAATTTCTTATGTAGAGATCATTAATATTCGGAATCTTTAATTTATTTCTATCTATTTAGTTGGTCATCGGAAATGTCTAATCTTACAAATATGAGTATTGTGAATTTTGGTAACTTAATTTTAGGATTGTGAATTAACATTTTTTTATATAGTAATTTATCTTAGCTAAAATTTTGGTAACTTAACTTTAGGATTGTGAATTAACATTTTTTTTTTATACAGATTAGAAGAAGCATCCCAACTTTGTCGGAAAAGAGGTGAAGGGTAGGAATATACATACCTTCAATAGTTCAATGTGCCTATAGTATGGTATGAATGTATGATTAAACTCATGGATATGAGACAGTTTTTCTTGTTTTACACCTAAAAACATGTGTGAATTTTCCATCAAAATAATCAAATTACATTATGTATATCAAATAAGATTCCTAAACATATACTGCAACAAGTGAAAATGGACAGCTTCTAATTTTTGGAGCGAAAACAAATGAACCAACTTTTTAATATTATTTTGATATGAAGTAATTTTCTAGTTTTACACGGATTGAAATTTCCACATATATATCTAATTTCTTTCCATTTTTTACCAAACCCCACCAACTCATACACATATGGTGTTCTTTTTTGAGTTCTTTTTCGTTCATTTTTGGAACAATTTAAATAGAAAATTCTAATCTAATCAACTTTACATCCTATTAGTTCTCAAATGTTACACCAACTCACCATCCTACCTAGTTCCTATGCCTTGTTGGAAACCATGCATGATGCATCCTTCTTTGTCCAACCTCTTTTCCACCGTTTCCCACCCATCTCCATCGTTCTCCTTACTAAAAACTTCACCTAATCGTGTTCAAATCCTATTAACATCATTATCATATATATATATATATATCACGTTCCGTTATACTGTACACCAAAACGTAAATCATCTTTCGATCACGTGCTTTAGAATCAATAACTACTAAACTGCGTATTGGTGTATAAGATAACTTAGCTGGTAAAGTTTTATAATAATTTCTTCCAATCTTATTTTAGTTAACCAAACAAAAAAAAAAAAAAAAAAAAAAAAAAAAAAAAAAAACCCAACTATTTTGATAGTTTTATTATTAAAAGATACGGAGTAAGATTACATGCAACATGAACCTCGATCTATAAACATCGTTATCGTTGGAATGAGATTAAGACATTAGATAGTCATATAATGGAGACATGGAGTACTATCATACTAACCCATAAATCGTCTCAATTTATTGCAAAAGTCACAACTAAACTTACTTAAAAATAGATCACAAAATAAGGAATAAAATCAACCATATTGTATACAATCAATTTTATTACCCCTTTAAAAGAGATTCATTTCATTTCCCACCTACAAATACAAAAAAATCTCACACCAAAAAAACACCACATTCTTTTTCTTTTTCTCTCCTCTCATTTTAACAATGGGTTGCATTTCCTTCAAATTTTCCACCAAATTCATTTTCTCTCTCCTCCTCTTCTCCGCCATTCCTATTGGCATTCTCATCACCCTTGAGAGGACCCCACCATCTACACACGTGTACCAATACCATAGCAACAGCTGGCTCAGGGAATGTGCCAAGTGGGATGATCTCAACCGTCGATTCCTCGTCTCCTACTTGGAGGGTGGTGTAGGAGAACTCAAACTCGTTTCTGATGATGATCGTGTTTTGGATGAAATCACAGCTTTTAAAGACGTTGACTTGGTTGGAAATGCTTCCGTCGGTATTTCCATTGACCGGTCGAGGAATCGCCTTCTTGTTGTTACGGCTGACTTGATTGGTAATCGTTACGGTGGTCTCGCTGCTTACGACCTTTCCTCTTGGCGTCGTTTGTTTCTTACTCACCTCACCAAACCCGGTAATGTCTCTCCGTTTCTACTTTTTTTATTTTTTTTATGACGATGTTTCTAGTAAAAGTAGCAATCGGCCAAATCCGGTAAAGTAAAGCATGGAAAAGATTGACTTTTTAGTTAGGATTTGCTAGACTAATTAATCCAGGCTGATAATAAATGTGGAACTCTTATATGAAAGGATCTCAAAATTATTTTTATCGAATAAAAGGTTTTATTTGAATAATAGACGAATAAATTTTACTAAAATTACGCGGAACAATGTTTTTTTCTTTAAATATGGGATAATAATTGGTAAATTAGGAGGATATATTTGTTACGAAAGAAATTTTTGAATGTAAGGTTTTGAATGAAAAAATCAAACAAAGAATTTGAAAATGAGTGGCTCGCAACTTGACAATTGTCATGCTTAAAATGTTAAAATTGCTATAGAAAATACCAGATTTTTGTAGTTTTGTTGATGACTTGTATTATCTTCTTTTCCAATCGAGATTAAACTTTTCCTTATAAAAAATAAAAGTATCTACTACATATTATATTATATCACTAATATATAAAGCCAGTCTTGAAGTCAGGCCACGAGACAGCGACACTTAACATTCCAGTTATTTGCCAAGTGTCGCGCCGCATATGCGAAAATTAAGTATTATTGTGACACATATGATGTTAAGTAAGCAAATTTTGGATAGATTTTTTAAGATAAAATTATCGGATAGAGTTTTATTGTCGATAAATTTCTAATATTTCATATATACAAAACTAATCATAACTTTTAATAAAACTTCATGAGTGCTATAGGGGTTACTTGGCTAGTGTCACCAACTATTACAAGAGTTACTCGGTCAGTTTTATAATGATTACTTTGTGGTGTGGCTAGCCGCATATAAAATGCATTGTTATTTAAAAAAATAACAGAGAATCAGCAAAAATAAGTTTTAATTTATAAAAATAATTTTAGTTTGGTAAAAATACTTTAAGTTCAGTGAAAATAATTTAAGCTCAATATAAGTAATTTCAAGTCAATAATAACATAAATATCTATTGACAAACAAAACTACAAAAAGTACCCTATTATATAAATATAAGTCATTTGATATTATATGTCTAAATATCCTACAATATCATAACAAATTATATGATCGTATTTATTTATTAACATTCAAGTAAAAATAATATCTTAAAATTTTATCAACCATCTGGGTATCGCCTGGGCACAAAACTAGTTATTAATAATTCATGTCAAAATACAAGTATTAATACAATTTTAATAATAATTTGAAAACTAGTCAAAATAGAGAAATGTTTAGAAAAATACAATTGCATTTATAAAATTCTAATTCTAATTACTAATGAATAATGATTAGAGAAATTAATGGGAGAATGAGCTTAATGTAACGTTCTCGATCCCTAAATCATCATTTATATACTTCGTTTTTATTAAATTTGAATGTTTGCTTGATTGATAATCCGTATAATCTTTGGTGATGACACTTACAATCTGATAATTTGTTATCAAATCTCGTTTATAACACCTCGATTCGTGATTATCTGGACGCATAAAATATAAACAATGTACGTATTAGTCATTTACATAGAGGGCATGTAACACAATAAACAAAGAATGGAGATCCGCATTAATCGTGTATTGTTTTGTTTGGCGCACACAAATACACGATACCCAAAAGTCATATTGTCCTTTCAGTCAAACCTTTACCTTTGGTTTCTGTTCTTAGTGCTGAATTATTATTGTAGGCAACAATTGTACCTCTCCATCTTATTTTACTTGTCTCGTTTGCTCAAACAGCACAAGAAAATTAAAATTTGGTTATATTCTTTAATAATTTTTTTAACTATAAGTAGTTCATAAGCAAATAATAACTTTAAGAAATATGTTGAAATGTGTCAATTAATAAGAAATGTCGAAATGGGTGAAGTAATTGAATTCGAGTCTAGTCCAGTTGTTAAACATATATAGGCCTCTAGATGTTCAAGTACTACCAGATATATGTCAGTTCATTTAAGTGTCGACCAATTCACTCCATAAAAACTTGAACGTATTGTCTATTTGTATTATCCACCTTAAATTTGAGGAAAATAATTTAAACAATCAAGTGGAGTAAAACAATGGTGTAGGGCATCAACTAAATTAATATGATAAGTAAATGTTGTGCCTAAAGCCTAACCCACCTATTTGACCTATATTAGTTACGGAGATACGTAGTAGGTAGTGGCGTAGTGCTCCGATCCTTATATTAAAGTCAATTTGATATGGTTAAAGTATTGTATTGATGATATGGAATACAAAGTGAGTACTCCATATAGTCCGTAATAAGTATTAAAACCAAACTCTGGAGAACATATGGAATAGTTTTATCAAAGCCGATATTAATATAGGAAATGTGTCTCCTATCCCTGTTCTTTTGAGCTGTTTTGCTCTGCTCTGCTGAAATCTGTTCTGTTTTGCCCAAAAACTCAAAAAAATAGGAGGGCTTACATGTGACAATATTATACGATGGATAGTTTTGATTGAAAGAGAAATTCCAAGTTTCTCAACATGAGAAACAAACTAAACTATGTTTCTCAAATGACAAAGACGTAAATAAAAGCACTTTTTTTTTTTTTTTTACTGTTCAAGTAGTGGTTTTACCTATAATTTTACAAATTTAACCTCTAGAGATTTCTCATGTTGAGTAACTGGGACGGCCTCGTTTTGAAATTTGAATATAAATATGAAAACATAAATAGATACGGATTAAAAAAAAAATCTATTATTTTCAGGGATGTTGTACCAATAAATATTACTTTGTTTAATTCTTACATCTAATACTAATTGCGTACTTGCATTATTATATTTTGTAAGATTAAGATTTGTGCATCTTCTTGTCCAATATTTTCACTAACACGGTAACACCACCTAATTAAAACTTACAAGGTTATTACTAAATGTTCAGGAGATGAAAAAACATTTGCGGACGATGTAGCCGTTGATGAAGAAGGCAATGCATACGTAACCGATGTAAAAAACAGCAAAATTTGGAAGGTTAATGTAGATGGAAAGTTGTTATCAATCATAAAAAGTCCACTTTTCACTCCAAAAGAATGGTACAAAAATTTGGTAGGACTCAATGGTATTGTGTACCACCCTGATGGTTACTTGCTAGTTATTCATACATTTTCGGGTAATTTGTACAAGATCGATTTGAAGAAGGGAGAGGAAATCACGTTAGTGAAAATCGTTAAGGGATCACTCCAACTCGGTGATGGGTTAGAGTTATTATCTCCAACTAAGCTCGTGGTTGCAGGGAACCCTGCAGGGCGGTTGGTGGAGAGTACCGATGGGTGGGAGACTGCTTCCGTGGTTGGGAAGTTCTCCGGTGCAATGCATAGGTTGGCTACGGCTGCAACGGTGAAGGATGGGAAGGCGTATATAAGTCATTTGATTGGGTTGGGATACCCTAAGAGAAAACATGTCATTGTAGAAGCTGTTTTTAGTTCTTAGAAAGGCAAAGGAGTTCATTTGGGGGTTTAATTATATTGAGTCATTGATACATTATTGTCTTAGTTTAGGTTACTTCACATTTTTTATTTTATTTTTAGTGTGTGTTTTCCTTGAGTTAAGAGGAAAAAAGAGTTGAAAACAATATTTGAAGGGGCTAGTTGATTGTTTCCCTAGCCAAGTTATATTACAATATTGGATTAATATTGATTTGTAATTTGGTTTTATTTGTGAATCCAAATGAAAGAATAACAAGATGGTTAGGTTTGTTCTAGCTTTAGCCTAGGATGAAAACATGACTATGCCTGACTTTTTTTGTTCTAGTTGTTCTTCATAAGGTTTGTTCAACTACTCTAACAAATGACAAGTACTTTTCCTTGTGAGGATCCTATTTTTGAATGTGGCGTAAATCAATCATGTTTTCGAGCTGATACACTAATGTACTAATGTTTTCGAATAATTTTCGTCAAAAAAAAAAAAATTATGTTTTCGAATAAAGAAATAAATCAAATATAATTATTTGAAAACATTTGGAAAGTAACGAGAATTCATTATTTGATGCTCTTATATTTGAGAATCTCTAAGGATTTCGATCAGGATGGTAACTTGATGCTAAAAACCATCCCATTCATTATTATTGGTGATCTATCTAGGTTATTATAATCAAATACCCTAAGAAAATTTGTTATTCGATATTGAAAACATTTGGAAAGTAACGAGATGCATCTCAATGTTATATTACCTCCGTTTCATATTAGTTGCAACTTTGGAATATTTTATATCTCACAAATAATACTCCAAAGTTGCAACTAATATGAAACGGAAGTAGTATGATATTATATATTATAAACAATATATGACCATTAATCTGTCAAATAAAGGCAAGTGGTAACTTTGAATTATTTAAGGGAGGTGTTTACGTAAATGGCTAAATTGACTATATATAGGAAAAGTGTTGGCTCCAAATATCCAAATGTCTTCCCGAAATGTCATGGGGTCAACTAGAAGGATTTCAATTATTTTCTTTTCCGCGTCTGAAAAAGTTCAAAAAGTCTAAAGTTGAAGGCTAATTATTAAGATATATTTAGGAAATTTTTTAGGAATATCATATATTTAGGAGAATATTGTTTTGATAGGATATATTTCATTGTTTCCTATTTTCTAGCTTTCCTAGTTTATCTAGAATTAGGATTCTTGAGAGCCGTGTATTATATATTGTTTGCATGTGTTAATGAAAAGGCAAGCCAAAGTTCACCTCTTTACATGGTATCAGGCCAAAGGTTTTCACAAATAATACTCAATGGCAGGTGATGATACTCCACCACCACCACCCCGACCATCGATCGAAATCAAACCGAATTCCCCTTATTATCTCGGATCCCAAGACCGACCGGGGGACTTCATCACACCGACTCGGTTAAAATTTGACAACTACGATAGCTGGGCAGCAGGCATTTAAACTACTCTCGAAGCCCACCGCAAATTTGATTTCTTGGATGGAACCATTCTTGCTCCATCACCAGCATGCACCAAGTCCGATTGGACAGCCATTAATGCTATGCTAATATCACAGATATCAAATACAATTGATCCTGAAATACGGTCCTCTTTGTCGAAGTTTAGGGAAGCAAAACCGTTGTGGGATCACTTGAAACAGAGATTCGCACAAACTAATGGCCCTCGAATTCAACAATTAAGGTCTTCGATAGTTAAGTGTGAACAAACAAAGGCAATGCCGGTTTCCGTTTACTATGGTCAATTACACTCCCTGTGGCATGAGTTGGATCATCATGAGCCATTAATTTCCTGCTCGGAGAGCGCAAGCAAAGTTGCATGATTTTTTAATGAGTTTATATCATGACTTTTATTCTTCCCTACGCACTCAGATTTTATCACAAGATCCTCTTCTGAGCCTTGACAAAGCCTACCAATTGGTAACCCAAGAGGGACGTGTTCGATTGTCAAAGAAGGTAGTTGAAACCACACCAACTGAGGTTGTTGGGTTTGCTGTGCGAGCAGGGACTGATGTGGCAGGTGTGTCGCGTGGCAGAGGTCGGGGTTATGACAAACCTCTATGCACTAAGTGTCGCAAGTCGGGTCATGAATCCTCTAGTTGTTGGGCAGATACGGTGTGCGGCTACTGCAAAAAGAAAGGCCACCCTGAGACCCACTGTTATGAGCTTGTGGGCAGGCCAGGGAGCAGACGACGGGAGTAGGGTCGCGGCCAGCCTCGTGCCAATGTAGCCGCTAGTGGCAGTCCGTCTTCTGCATCTAATTCTTTTACTATTTCGGCTTTGGGGCAATTATTTAGTCCTGAACAGTGGAAGGCTATTACGGGGGTTGTTGGTAATGCTCAAATTCCGGAAAATAAATTGACCGGTAAGTTTGATGTTTCATCTTGGATTATTGATACCGGCGCGACTCATCATGTCACCGGAGATAGTTCTTGGCTAGTTGATACGAAAAATATTGAATGCCCTGTTGGGTTACCGAATGGTGCAAAAGTAATAGCTACTTCGGTAGGATCCGTTCACTAATCCATGCTTTCAAACTAATTTTGGAGGTAATGGGACCTAGTGTCGGAAACTCACGAAGTCATAAGGAACATATCCTGAGATCATATAATGCCTTTTGGAACTATGTACAATCAGGTGATCACATAAAGACCCATGATGGCCTGGGATGATTAAGTGAATTGTGTATGTAAACAACTTGATTGACAGTTTAAAGAAAAGTAGACGATTTCAACCATCCAAAAGACAACTTGGGGTCCAATGGGAAGCATTCGGCCTATTTTCTTGTCAAGTCCGAAAAAGTCAAAAATTGTCCAAATTTAAAGGCTATTATCCATGCTTTTGGACCAATTTTTTAGATTTTGAGATCCGGTGTCGAAATTTTTTAAAGTGGTAGGGGATGCATTTCGAGGTTATATAATGTTGTTTAGAATCATATATGACCACTAGTCGGTTACTTAAAGGCATGTGGTGGCTTTGAGTTAATTAAGGGAGGTGTGTTCGTAAAATGTTAAATTGACAATTTTAAATGCAAAGTGAATTGTTCCAACCATCCAAATGTCCTCTCGAGGCGTCATGGGTCAATGGGAAGCATCTTGACCAAATTCCTTTTTGGGTAAAAAAAAAAAACGAAAAATGTCCAAAATTAAAGGCTATTATCCACGCTTTCGGGTCAATTTCGAAAAATTTGGGACCTGGTATCGAAAATTCAAGGGATCGTAGGAATGCATCATGGGGTCCTAAATGTTGTTTGAAACCACATAAAACCATTAAACGGTCACATAAAGATCTATGATGACCTTGGGTTGTTTTAAGTCAATTGTGTATGTGCATAATGATCGGATAAATAGAACTTAATCCAAAGTACCCGTCTAGTAGTCTACCACTCATGATAATTTTCATTAGATTATGAATATTTTTTTTTTTTTTGAATAAAGATTATGAATATTGATATATAATTAATTAAAACTCTCAACTTCTTATCTTTATAAATTTTGGCCATGTCTCACACGTTCTTTTACTCTACAACTCACTCCACTCCACCACCTTCCTTAAAAATCGATTTTTTTTTTTTAGCATAAACTTTACCAAATTAAAAACATAAATTATAAATCTGTACAAAAAAAAATATTCTCAACTTAATTTTCAGATGCATTTCTTTGTTTTTCAAGCTTATTGCAGTAGCAAAGATGGAGAAGCAGAGAAGTTGCTCATTTTGGAAATCCACTAAATTTATGGTTATTTCTCTAACTCTTTCTATCTGTTTAGTGTTTTTTTCATTCTTTTCTTTCTGGGTTATGCGAGCTTCTCCATTGATTCACCAAGAAGCATATGTTCTAAGTTTAAGCTTTAATTCCTTAAATCTTCAATCTTTGTCAGTTTCTAGTACAAATTCATCTGATTTTAATCTTAATAATACTACTAATTTGAAGAAAACCCAGTTACAAAAACCTCAAATTTCATCTGGGTTTATTGTTAATAGTTCCATTGAAGTGACTAGTAGTAGAAATTTTACTGTTTTGGGTAAAAATTTCTCAGTTTCTAGAGTGAAAGTTGTGAATTTGGGGGATACCCATTTGAGTGAACTTCAAAATTCATCTGAATTTGTGAGATCTTCTAGTTTTAAGGATGGAATTGGTGAAGTTACTACTGATGGAGTGGTAGAAAATGAAGTTAGTTGGGTTAAAAATGAGTTGAATTTGACTAAAGTTGGTAAAATTGATGAGGAGATTGAAGAGAAGAAGGGTAAAAAATGTGATGTTTCCAAAGGGAGGTGGGTGTTTGATGATAGCTACCCATTGTACACAAATTTCTCATGTCCATTTATAGATGAAGGCTTTAATTGCCAAGGAAATGGGAGGTGGGACAAAGATTACATGAAGTGGAGATGGCAACCTCAAGATTGTGACATTCCAAGGTATTGTAAATTTGTAATTGATAATCCCTTTTGCAATCATTTGTAAATGAAAGCTAAGTTGTTACTCGGACTTGCATTGTTGTTTACGAAATGAGTACGTGTTCAAGTGTTAGACTCGAGTACTTTATGAAGCGTTTTCGTGTTTTATGACATTTTGATCCAAGGAATTGTAGATGTTTATTCTGTAGGTAAAACAGAAATTTTGATTTTGTATGGTAGCTGTATGTGCTAATTGCTAAGCTAGGATTTGGACTGTTTGAAAATAATACTCTTTGATTCAAATGTTAGGTTCAATGCAACAAATATGCTGGAATTGATTAGAGGAAAGAGGCTAGTCTTTGCTGGTGATTCAATTAATAGGAATCAATGGGAATCATTGCTTTGTTTATTGACGAGTGCTGTTAAAGATCCCACTAGGGTGTATGAGACACGGGGTCGAAGGATTACTAAGAATAGAGGGGCTTATAGTTTCAAATTTGTGGTATGTACTCAGCTCCTTCAGTACTTTTGTGTTTCTATAAATTGATCCTCCTTGTTTCAATTCGTATCCTTAGTTTTCACAGAATACCTGAGCTGATTATTACTCTGGTGATTTGGCAATTTAGGATTATCAGTGCACAGTTGAATTCTATGTGACCCATTTCTTAGTGCGTGAAGGCAAGGTGAGGATGGGCAGGAAGCGTAAGGAAACTTTGCGAATTGATAGCATAAATAGAGATTCAGCAAAATGGAGAGGAGCTGATATCTTGATCTTTAACACTGGAAATTGGTGGACTCATTTCAAGACAAAAGCAGGGTGAGTTAATTTTTATGAAATATTGAAGACTGTTTAATACTTGTTGAGTTCAGATTGGAAAGCATCAGCACTATTAGGAATTATGAATCACATTTATAATAAAGTTGCCACATCTCTTAAAATAGCAACAATTATGATTGGGAAGGGAATGAAAACATATAAAGGATTTTTTTTCCCCCGAATCACAAGGGATTGTGACAATGTGATTACTGATTCCAAGTGGAGTAATAATTTGAGACTTTCGTTAAAGATTGTCTCAATTCTCTCAAAGTTATTAGTATCTTATGTACGAATTAGGACTTTCTATTATGTCTTTCTGAATTTGTACTAAACAATGCAATTGCATGTAGGATTAACTATTACCAGGAAGGTAAGCAAGTTTATCCACACCTTGATGCTATAGCAGCTTACAAAAAAGCTCTTCTGACGTGGGCTACATGGGTCGATAGATATATAAATCCTCACACAACCCAGGTTTTCTTTCGAAGTACAGCACCAGCTCATTTCAGGTTGGTTCTCTACACTAACATATAACTTACATAAGAGTATGTGCATCAAAGGTTGCAGTGAACCTTTTCACTTTAAAAAACCTGTCTGGTTTGCTGAACAGAGGAGGGCAATGGAATACTGGTGGGCATTGTAGAGAAGCAAGGAGGCCACTAAATGAAATGTACATAGACAATCTTGATAAAGATCATATTGCTCGGGAGGTCATCAATACGATGAAAACTCCTGTTACATTTGTGAATGTAACAGGATTATCGTCATATAGGATAGATGGTCATCCTTCCAAGTATGGGAAAAACCCAGGAAAGAAGGGATCGTCAGAAGATTGCAGTCATTGGTGTCTTCCCGGTGTTCCAGATGCTTGGAACGAGCTGATTTATCATCAGTTACTTATAAAACAACAGAAGAATATGTATGCTAGGTGATGAGCATTAGAACAGTATTATTATAGGCGTTCACACATTCTTTGATTAACTTTTTACATTTGATATCTGCTATTAGATACTTAGATTCAGAATTTTTTGTAATCAATTGTAATGAAAGCGGGAAACAATGTATGCTATTGACTAGTGTAATACT
This sequence comes from Chenopodium quinoa, assembly GCF_001683475.1. Classification (NCBI taxonomy): domain Eukaryota; kingdom Viridiplantae; phylum Streptophyta; class Magnoliopsida; order Caryophyllales; family Amaranthaceae; genus Chenopodium; species Chenopodium quinoa. The sequence continues at coordinate 1,218,847 of NW_018743212.1, read as the reverse complement.
TGTAATAACACGATATTGTATGGTTAAGGGAATCAAGATTGATAGCAAGTATGTAATAGAGTATCAATTTACAACGGATTGTAATAAGATTTGATGGAACTAACTTGTATCCGATTATCTTACCTAAACATAGACCTACGCAAAATCAGCATCACTTGATATTATTTGGAGCTTTAAATTTGGTTTTTCACAGAGTAAAAAATTAATAGTCAATAGGTATGAGGATGATTCATTCCAAAATTGATCTAAAACGAACCATACTCGAACCATTGACTATTCACTCAAAATGTGACTCTAACAATATTAGACCAAATGGAATATGATCCGAAAGACCACTTTGGCACCTCTAGTCTAAGGTTAGGCTTTAAAGAACAAAATGGTAGTGTAATTAGGGCGCACATAAATGATTCAATCGGAGTAACAGGATCATAGACAAACGATTAGATTTACCCTAATTTGATACGAACTACGATAATAATCACATTTGCTGAATTAATGACAAGTAAAAATGCCTCATACATCTAAAAGCTGGACTGGAAGCAAGGTCTAAGCTACAAAGGTGCAATAAGAGTAAATAAAATGATACTTCCTTTCGTCTCTATATGTTCTTCCTACTTTGACTTTTTCTCGTCTCAAAAATTTCAATTAAAAAGAACAAATAGAGACAGAGAGAGTATGATTCAACATGACATTTTCACTTTTCCCTCTTACTTAAGATGAAAACATGAATTTACTATTTACTGAAAGGACATAAATGATCAGATAGATCAACCAGCAGATTGAAAAAAAGAACACACACTCAAAAGTAGTAGGTCAACTCTGGATTAATTTCTTTTTTCATCTCAAACTTTCTGCGGAACTATTTTTTATAGCAGCATTACTTATTTGGGTTTTATGAGTTATCAACAGAATTACATAAGCTGTAAAATTTCAAATTCTACCTTGTGTATTAAGGTATCTAAAATAGTAAAATACTAAAATTATCCCATGGATGGTATCATGGTACATATGTGGTTCCTACTGTACATGGAACAGTTACAGTTCATTTTATTAAGATTTTTATTATTATTATCTTCCTACTTCATATGATTAACAAACATACTGGCTGATCGACAAACAGCCACACAAGTCCACTCGACCACTCGGGTATCAATGAAAACCCTTGATTATGTAAATACATACACTGATGACATACAGCTCAGCGAGACTGATGTTTCCTTGCACGACTCTGAGAAGATATGTGTTCATCCTTCTTAGATTCATTAGGTCTTCGGGCCCACGAAGGTGCTTGATCAGGACCATAACGATAGTCATAAAAGAGTTCCTCCTCGGCTTCAATCCGTTCTCTGGCAAAAATACCAACCCGATGATCTCCTCCCACCAGTAATATCTGGTCAAAGCAGCATATTAGTTGAGCTGATAAACTCCCTATATTGGAAGGCAAAGAGAGTGCAAAACAGAAATTAGGTACCTTGCAATAGCAGTTGGGTTTTGATGAGTGATTTGCAAACTTCAACTTGTCTCCTTGACGGCAGGCATCAAGAACATACTGTGATCATAAGAAGTTGTAATTATAAGATACATAGTAACAGAATATTATACAAAATGTTCGTAAAAAGTGTGCAAAAGTAAATAGCCTGACAGGAGCATCACTAAGGAAGTTCTGAATATGCCAGAAAAGAAAAACCATCACATTTAAATTTGGAAATTTGGGAAAATCATGAATTTTTACTGCATTTTTGTGCTGTGAGTTTCCTAATCATTTTATATATTAAGTTATTAACATGTACTTTCATCAAGGACTCTCTGTTAGCAAATTAGATATTGAATGTAGGAGACACGCAGAATAAATGATCTGATGTGATCGGATCCTTCCTTTTCCCTCTTACATTCAGAATGTTCAAAACAATAGAGATGGAATAAAGAGTTAGATAATCTATTACAGAATTACATTATCTGCATTTCAATAATGTTTAAGCTCATGCTGAACAATTTGAATTTCCCCCATTGTCAACTATAAGTAAGCTCATTGCTCCAGATACACTAGAACAATGTTAAATTAAGCATTCTACCCCTATTAGCAAAAAACATACATCTAATGAAATAGCTATTTAGCATATGATTAAACACACACACACAAACACACTTACTTGATCATTCAAGTCAAATAGATATGATGAATTTGCTCGATCATATATTTTTCCGCGTTTATCAGCTTCTCGATGCGATATCAATTCACCTGTATATTCTCCAAGGTAATCATGTTTATTCACAGTATTCTGCAATATCATGACACACTTTCTTAGAAGAGCTTGAAAATAGCAATAATTATAGTTACTCTGTACCATATGTCTCTAACCTTGATAAAAGCTCCCCATCCAGCAACATCTGACCGTCCCAACAATATCTGAGCAAACATTATATCAAATTATGAATCATTATTTAAGAGCAAAACACTGTCAATGAAAAATATTGCTACTTAAGAAGTCAAAGTAGTCTACCCTCTGCTGTTGCCTCAAAAGGAGCCTCATATTTGCACATTGTCCATCTCCTCTCTTTGGTGGTTCGCCTAGATCACCCCCACCGCAACTGAAAAAAAAAATGCAGGAAAAGCTGTTTTAGCAAGTAAAATATAATATATTTTTCTTTTATTTTTAGGTGGACTAAGAATTTTATTAAATATATTGAATCATCTATTTACGGCATATGTATACTTTAAGATGGCCGAGGGAGAATTTAACAGTCAGTTTGCAATGCATGCTTTAGTTGATCTTTGCTACTTGAATTCTTCCTTTACAGTGAAAGGAAGTTTTCGGTATCCACGTATATTGCCATACTAATAAACAAGTTTTACAAAAGGAAAAAAACAGAGTCTAAACCAACCAGCTAGGTAAAGCCACACAGACTCTTAAACCATCAAAGTAAGCCATGAAAGTTCCAACCAAGCTCTAAAATGGTGCAAGCCTACCACCCAAGAGATCCAAAAGGTTTGCTCTCACATTGCAGATAATTTCAACTCGACCATCTTTATTCCATGGTTACCAGACTAAAAAATACCTATAATGTGATGAGGAAATACCGGAATATGCAATTTCCATATTTTGACAGTATAATTGTTAATGATTATTCTTCTAAATTAGGAACCAGAGCTTTGACATCTGCTACGTCCAGAGATACACTTACGTTTATGATTCAGTAGAGCACAAGTAGCACAACCTTAAGAAGGTATTAATCATATAGTGACAGGCTATTTTCGCAGATAAAAAGATGAACTGAAAGTTGTAGTAAATAATTACCTAACCCAGCAATTACGACAAACATCTGGATCACATTCACGATTAGCTGCAAAACATGGGCACTGCCGGCTTCTACACTGACTCTTTGCACAGTGGCATCCTCGAAATCTATTTTTGCAGCCCTTTGAACACCTGTTATGGATTATTTAGCAATTATTATGATTATTTCTTTCCCATTAATCTTTCTATTATGATTTTTGGACTGGAGAATTTGTTTACTGCATTTTTATTCAGACAAAACTCAAAAGGTATGTGTCTTTACCCACAGTACTTTTCGCAACAGTTTCCGCTTACTAGGCAGGAGCAGTCCTTCCCACACATGAACTGGCATGAACATGGTGTGTACTGCTTGTCTGCCTTGTTTGCATCACTATCCCTTTTCCAGCTAGATGGATGACCATTGGACTTTGTAGAATATTTTAGTTTTCTTGCCCTTCCTCTTTTACGAAATATTCTTGATCTGGGTCTCATTTGCACCTGGATAAAAATACTTATTAGTCTGTAAAAGTGGTACTTGGTAAAATTTGAAAGCCAGTACACCAACAGCTACATATATTCACACATACTGACCACGAGTTCTGGCACAATGCTAGAAAATAAATAAGTGGAAAGCGAAGAGATTAAAAAACAATTTGCTGCTAGGAGTGCTAGTTTCAAGTAACCAACATGCTCAAAAGGAATATGAGAAAGCATAAAATAGAAGGGACAGGGGGCATCAAGTCATCAAATAAATGCATACCATATTATCTGAATCAGCTCTTGCATTGTCTTCTGACGAGTTTACTTTATCCATTTTCTGCGTCAACAAAGCCTTATTATTCTGCAAGTAACTGGACACCTCGCTACAAGTCTTCAGACCAGGTAGAAAGTTTCTGGCTATCAGGCAACTGCAAAAGTTATAAAACATCTTTAGACTGAGAAAGTATAATAACATACAATTTCGTAGCCGGGTGTGAAAATAACCCAATGTCCTAGTCTACCTTAAAAAAAACTTGCTCTCTTTCCACTTCTGATATACATTTTTCTTACAATAGCATATATGCCCTGTTTCAGAAAAACATGAGCAATTACAGAACACAATTTTCCAGATTATTTTACAAACAGCTACAGTGGCGGATCCACGTTGACGCCTGGGGGGCACGTGCTACCCCCCCAAAAAAAAAAAAAAAAAAAAAAAAAAAACCCTGTTTTGCTGAAAAAAGCGTGCTCTTATATTTATCTAAACATTATAATCCGTATTCATATTAACTATCTTCAGCATGGCTTCAGTGGTAAGAGAGCTATATGGTGAATGTGTTTGTTCGAGAAGGTCAGGGGTTCAAGACCCCAACGCATCAATATTTTTTGCTTTTAACCCAAATAAATTTCCACTTTATTTCCTCCACTTTCATCAACACAAGGATAAGCTATGAGTACTACCTTTCCATGATAAATTTCTTTTTTCCGTTTTCACATTTTTTTATAAACAATTATTATATGTTGTTTATATTAGAATGAAAATTTACAATGAATATAAAAAGATCATACGCGGACTCGGCATCTATGTTTAAATAAATGAAATATTTTGACTTTTTGCACAACTCATCTAATTCACTTTAAGTCTTTAACTAATGTTTGTGATTAATCATAAGAATAAATATAGCCGTGTGGGTACTTGTTGGAATCGTCTCAATGAAAAATTTATTAATATTCAATTGTTATAATTTTTATTATTAAAGATATTTTCAGTCAAAGTTTTAGCATACATGCACAAGGAAAAATTTATGATTCATATGCAAATTTGACAAAATAAAAATTAAATAGGTGGAAAGTTTATCATAGTATAATTGAAAATTAGAATATAAATTATTTGCAAGAAAAAATAACCTTGTTAGTATAAATGTTTGAATTTGATTGTTAATTATTATACGACTACACAACGTATTAACGTAGTTTGTTTAGCAGATTATTATATTATGTTACGTTTCAATAACGTTATACTGTTTTTTTAATTGTCCAGTGCTACCCCTAATTAGGATTCCTGGATCCGCCACTGAACAGCTATACAACTAGAACAGCTATACAACTAGGTCTCTGTCAATGTGAAATTGTACATCATGCAATATCAATCTTTTTTTTATCAATCATACTAGAACAGCTTAGAATTTAATATGACGGTAAATCATTTGACAAGCCTATTTCAGCCATTATCAAAACTTTTAATGATCTAATAACAAACAAAACATGCATAGACTACCACTACCTTCCATTTCTACCGTAAAACATATATGAATTGCAAGACATGACTAAAGTTAAAAAATATGGAATAACTAAATTGAACAAACAAATAAATAACAAAGCCTGACTTCTTTTAAAATTAAAAAAAAAAAAAAAAAAAAAAAAAAAAAAAAAAAAAAAGAGAGAGAGAGAGAAGCATTCATCTAGATTGAAGTCTCAAATCTCTAAATTGGATGTTGTAAAATCCACAACTTTTTGATGAAAAAAGAGTATCATCTATATTCTAGAATGGCCAACAATAGTATTTTAAAAAGAAAACTAATATGAGATAACCAAATTAATTGCTCACTGACCTGCTTTTGCCAAACATTTTCAACCCTTCCAGAAATAGAGATTTCTCCAAAGGCTTCCACTCACAGCTACTTGACAATTTTCTCCTTCTCCTTCCAAAAGAAACTGGTTGCTTCAGTTCCACCCTCCTACTAATGTCACGAACTTCTTCTCCAACAATATCATGGGTATGAGAACTTGAAGTGTTAGGAGAACTTAAATCATACAAAACGCCAGTAGCATGCCCCTCCATAGGATGTTTGCCTGTCTGTTGATGATCCAGATATTGAGATGACTCAACATTCAATTTCTTGCTTTTGCCAGATGAAATTGCACTTGCTGATACAGATTTACTATTGACAGCCGTTGCTTCAACAGCTTGAATTTTTGTCAGCTTCTTATTAATGGAACTTTCGAAGCTACCAGATCCCTCTAACTCTCTACCATTGTCATCAGTGATCTTGCACTTTGCCACATTTGTATGAACTATAGGCACAACTTTTAAAGCAGATAGGTCTCCTGCAGTAGAACCTTCCCCAGAAGCAGACTTCAAAGTACAGCCTGTACCAAAATCTGCACTGCTTATATTCACTTCCCAATTGAGAACACTAGAGCCTCTACTTTCCTCTTCTAAAATAACATGATCCATATGCTGTAATAAACGAGTATCTGAGCTTTCCACCAATTCTTCAGCAGTTTGTCTAGCCTGGCAGTTTCAAAAAATTATAACTACATTATTCAAGCTTTGCACAATCAAAGAAAAAGGAAAAATGCACCCCAGACAGATTAATAATGTGCAGTTGTCTGTTCAGTTAGTTAAAACATAAACCTTATTCAGTTCATTGAAAGGGGGAGAAACCCCTTTCTTATAAAATCAATGCATTCTTTGAGAGATAACATTCAATGTAATGTACATCCACTTTATCACTATAGACCTCCTTTGTCCTCTCTTTTATATGCAGAGTCAGTGTCAGTGTATTGCTTACACTAGTTTGTCATAAAAGGAATAGAACGTTATTCCTATGCTAGACATGCTCATTAAACAGCAAGGCAGATTAAATTCCATATAAATTCCAAATATATTCAGTTGTTCAATTTCTGTATTTAATATTACATTGAAAGCTTATATTTAACTAATTTAAGGATGTATAACAAGACAGCAATTCAATACCAAGTAGGCAAAAGTATGGCCAATAACTTAGTAACTTCCTACTTCAACAGGAGATCAATGCACTAAATAAGGCATTGCTATATTTCTCTATTGACTTTTATACTTTTCTAAATTCAGGATGAATTCATGACATCACCCAAAGTCCTCAATAACCACCGAAAACAAGAAAACGCAGTGACATATAGCTAAAGCAAACTATTAGCACCATCTCCCACTTCATCCTACACGTTCAAAAATTTCATACCTCGTCAAAAACCCAAACTTGGAAAAGGAAGCAAACAGGGCAAGGAGGGAAGAGATGCTGACCTTTGGCTTGGACAATGAATCAAGAGTTCCAGACACCATCACTGCCTCTTACAATTAAAGGCCAGATATGAGGGCTTTACGGCAAAATGCACATAAAGAAATGTCTTTATTGGTTTAGTGATATGGCTCAGATTCAGAGGACAACCAAAATTGTAATAAGAGACCAGCTGCAGCACAGAAAGATCTGGTGAACTATTGTTAAAAACCTGATGCTACAGTACGCCAGGCCCACAGTCCCTCAATTTACATAAACATCCTACAACAAGAAGAAGAAATAAGCTCTTAATGGCATCTAGCATTCTCTACAAGCCCATTGCTATGTAACGAAATTTGAACTCCCAACCAATAATCATCAGTTGAACAACAATTCAATTTGCAAATGTAGCAATATACAATGAAAATTAAATATTAATGAAATTTACTTGGCCGGAAAACTAGTTCTAATATTGAATGATGAAGAAAATTCTTCAACCCTAGTGTTAGTTAAGAAAAATATCGATTCCCTCAAATGTAATTAATAGTATCTGTCCATGTATAGTTGTTACAGCTTAGCCTAACACTGATTAACTTTCATGTTAACTCAGTCAAGTTCAAGTCCAATATCTTAGGGTGCGACTATGTGAGTCATTCTCAGGCTAAAATCAGGTTAATAATACTTGTTCAAGGCTCCAAACACTCAACTTCAGATCCCCTTTTACTTTAAACTTTTTAATTTTAGCACTTAAAGTGCATTTCTCAAAATTTACTTGGTCCAACCTTTAAACAACTCAACTTAAAACCAATTTGGGACACATAGATCAGAATATCAGATAGGTACATGATCCTAAACATTGAAAAAATGCCAGAAATAGGTTCCTAGGGCTGGACTCCATCAGAATTCTACTGTCAATGGCATGAAACCGAAATTCTAGAACTGTCATCCTCGAATTATGAGGTTAAGGGTTCAATTCAAGTCGGGTCGGTTTTTGACAAGTCTATCATATCTCCGGAAAGAATAAAAAAATACTTTGTATATATCACAACTTTTAATGGACACCCCAAATTAGAGAGGGAAACAATTTCAAGACAAATTTGATCACCCTTTCTTAAGCTCAATCAAATTATCAAATAAACAACAACAATTCCCACCCCACAAAAACTAGAACAACATAAAATCAGCAGTATTCAATGAAATTTCATAAAAATAATCCCATCAATACTTCATATATATATATATATATATGATCAAATCAATCAAAAACCAAGGAAATGATCAAAACATTCAAAAACCAAATAAATAAAAACTGATTGTTTTAAAACATAAAAAAGTTGGGTCATTTCAACAAGCATATCAATAATAGCAGATACAAATTGGGGAAAAAATTAGAGAAAGGAGATAACATACAAGAAAGATACTAACTTTGAGAAAATTTCACACCCTTATTGATTTGTTGGTCCTCCACACCTCAATTCAAGGTAGCCAAAACAGAGAGATAAAATGAGAGAGAGATATAAAGAGAGAGAAAGAGAAAGTGGGTTGAAGGAATTTGGGAAAAAAAAATGGAGGGGTTTTGATGATGAAGATGGTGGAAGTGGAGAGGGGGAACTGTAGAAGAAGAATGTGCTACTTTGAAAAGTGAGATATTTTGCAACTTTGGCCCCTTTTTTAAGGAGTGAATTCCTTGGTTGGGTCAAGTTGTGTAATTTGGTTGTGCTTATGGATGAAAAAAAATAAAATTAGGAAGGCCTTGCTATTTATAGGCATTGTGGCTTCCAATTCCGTATTCCGTAATCTCCATACGGAATTGGAAGCTAGAAACTAACCTAACATCTTTTTTAACCTAAACTTTGGTAATATCTAATTAGGTTTATACCATCTTGAATTATTAGTTAAAATGTATATGCTGGATCAAGCTGGCACAGACCACGTCATTATACATTAAGTGAAGGCATTATCCATGGATATCACTGCCAGCTAAGTCATTGGTGGACACCTTCTTGCTTGGTAATATTAAAAGAAATTTAGGTTAATTGGGGTGAGAGTAGGGGTATTATTGTCATTCATTAGTCAAATTATTGGTCAATAAATTGGTTCACGTCATAAAAGCATGATATCTTAAAAAATCTTTCATCATTTAAAGGAGGGAAGATATCAAAATTAATAGTATTGGTCAAAATTAATATATTAGGTCAAGCTGGCACAAGGCTGGTCCAGCCACGTCATAAGACACTAAGTGGAGGCATTTTCATTGGATGTCACAGCCACCTAGGTATCTCTGGACACCTCCTTGCTAATGGTAAAAATAATTTGGGTCAATTAGGTGAGTGTGGTGGCGTTAGTCAATTTATCAATCAACAAATTAGTTCACATCATAAAAGCGAGATATCTCATAATATCTTAAGAAATCTCCCAACATTTAAAGAATGGAGGATATTGAGTTAGTAATTCCGTCGTTTAAGAATGGAGGATATTGAATTAGTATGGATTTAATAGAGTCGATCAAAATGAATATATTAGGTTAAGCTAGCGCAAGGCTAGTACAAGCCACGTCATAATAAGACACTAAGTGGAGACATTATCCATGGATGTCGCTACTACCTAGGACATTGTTGGACACCTCCTTGCTCGGTAATGGTAAAAAGAAATTAGGTTAATTGGGAAAGTGTAGTGAAAGTATGGTCATTCATCAATCAACTATCGGTTAGTAAATTAGGTCAAATCATAAAAGTGTCATATTTCATGATGTTTTTTTTAAAAAAAAAAAAAAAATCTACTGTCATTTAAAGAATGAGGATATCAAATTAATATAAGACTAATTTAGTAAAGTCGGTAAAAATGAATATAATAGATCAAGCTAGCGTGAGGCTGGCGGCACAAGCCACATCATAAGATACTAAGTGGAGGCCTTATCAATGGATGTCACTGCCACGTATGTCGTATGTGAATATGTGATACCAATTTTCAAATATTATAATCTAAAATTAAAAAAAATTGGGTACATTAGTAAATTAGTCTTAAGATGAATGATTGACAACTAAGAGCAACTCCAATGGTAAGTTAATTGGCAAATTAGATTGTTATGCCACATAAGACTTTAAGCTAATCTTTTTTATAGCTAGTTTGTGCCCCAATAGTTAGTTACTAGCTTGTGATTTAAATGAGATTTAATTTTTTAATTAGTTTTTAAAAATTAGCTAATTAGGTCCGCATAATTATGAATGGTTTGGTTAGCATTTTATTAGCTACAAAGTTTATAAGTTTACTTCTCTCCTTACTTTTTTTTTTTGAAACATACTTCTCTCCTTACTTTCCCAATGAATACTTTGATATATTCTTTTTGTTCTAAATAAAAGTCTCATTTGACTAAAAAAAAACATCCTCAAGTATTTACATTTTTCATTCAATTTAACTCAAAATTTGCTATATCCCCCCTCCCCCTCCACTTTTAAGCAATCAAACCTAACTATCTTGTTTTTTGTACTCACCTAATTAAGGCTATAATCAGCAAAATTCCACTATCTTAATACTTTTATCCACCTTTTTAAAAAGGTGTGCAAAAGACAAATGAGACTTTTATTTAAAAAAGGGATAAATTTATTGATAATGGCCCTAAAACTTGGGGGGGGGGGGTTTGGGGTACCATGTCATGTCAACTTGATTTAACCCATGGTCCTACAAACCCACTCACAAACCAATGTCCATAGTCCATACTCCATAGACCCAATAATTGATATTATAATACCAAGTGTTACAAACTCTTAGACCATCTCCAATGGTGAGACTTAAGAGAGTTTTTTAGGAGAGAGAGTATTTTTTGCAAATGATACCAATAAGTTGGTATCTAAACTTAACAACAGTTGTTAAGTTTAGATACTCAACTTTGAGTCTCATTTGACAAAAAGTGTAGGCCCTTTATCAATATTATAACATATTTTGTAATTTATTTAAGATTTTTTTTTTATATATATATATATATATATATATATATTTTTTTTTTTTTTTTTGTTTGTGAAAAACTTACAATATGAATTAGGTGGGCCATAAATTGAAAGTGACAATAGTATATTTTAGAGAGTCTTACCATTAGGAAATTAGACTTCACATGAGTTGCTAAATTGAGAAGTGGGTTGGATATCACCATTTGAGGTAAGAAACAACTCATTTTATATTTCAATACTCAAAGTTAAGTCTCACCAATGGAGATGGTCTTACAGAGACAGAAATTTGCAAAAATCACATACTTAAAGAGCATATGAACATACATGTTGATATGATAATGTTATCAACATGCATATCTTTCTTTTATTGAGGAAAAAAAAATTGTTGAATGAAAACACTATCAATGGTTTTAATGACATCTTCCTGCAAAAATTTGTTCTTATCTTCTAACTCTAGTACTAAAATTTTGAGGTAAATGAACAACTCAACTTTCAAAATTCCAACCATTTGGTATAGTATACACAGGTTACTGGGGAGATGACACCATCAGGAGCACAATGGTTAATTCGGGGACAAACACCACAGGGTATCATAGAGAAAGCTCCCACTTTAGCACGCTGTGATTTGAGTTTGTAACACTGCGTTGATAGGAAACGATGCCAACTCCCCCATTCCATTGCCCTTCACTCTACTAATGCTTCTCCAAAACCAGATTATCAAGTATCTCCTTCACCTGTTCCACCGTTAAATCAACTTGAAACACCCCTGTCATCTGAATCTCATGGCGCATTCCATCAGCTGTTTAGAAAGTCTTTGTAAACAGACACGCTTCAAATTTTCAATAAAATCCTCATCAAGCATCCCGTCATGATACCATACACCACCAGTTAACTCCTTTGAGGGCTCAAACTCCATAGCCATGAGTCGCTTCTTCCCCTTGGCTTGAACATTAGGCACCTCTTTGATCATTTGCTTCAGTTGGAGAGACTTAACACAGTTATCAATTGTCTTTGCATTGGTGATGTTCAACTCTTTTCTTATGTCTCCCTTCCATATACCCATATCCCCCTTGTCTTTAATCAGATTGTATACATTACGCTCATCAGCTGTCAACTCCTTTGATCCATCCGAACCTGGGCGCGGCCGCTTGAGGCCTGAAATCCCTCCTCTTCCACTCATCCCTTAGAAATCAAACCTCGCTACTGGAAGAAAATTGAATACTTCCTAAAAACAAATGAAAGCAGCTGAAAGATAAGTTCTATTAGTCTAAAAACAAAACCCTTACGACTAAACCCTCATTTTTTTAATTTTTTTTTTTGAGGCTACACCCTCATAATCAAATCAAAAGAATCAGCAACAATAAAATTAACTAGTTAAGATCAATTCTTAAAAATCTTCATTTTTTTTTGCAATTTTTGTTAAAAATTTAACTTATTAAAAGGACGAATGGGTTGAAGCTCGCAAGCAATCATTGGCAAGCCAGTTGCTGAGCTAGGGCAAGCGGGTCTGTCAAAGAGAAAATGTACCCTTATAAAGTTCTGTCCCACAATAAAAAGGTTATGAACAACGTCCTGCAACACATTCATAACCAAATTTGACTCGATTATCAATTAAGCTCCAAAATTCCACTCAAATTCTTCTCGCTTAAGAGCATCAACGTAAGTAGCACATAGTCAAATTCTTCTCGCTTAAGAACATCAACGTAAGTAGCACATAGTCAAATTCTAGCAACAAAACTGAGGATTATGAACAACAGCTTGCAACATATTCGCAACCAAATTTGACTCAATTACCAAATACGGATCAAAATTCCACATCAAATTCTTTTCGCTTAAGAGCATCAACATAAAAATTGAACAATGCATCATTCTGGCAACAAAATCGAGGGTTATGAACAACAGCCTGCAATACATTTGCAACTGATCAATTTTGTCACAATCATCAAATTAGGCCCAAAAATCACATTAAATTCTTCTCACTTAAGAATATCAACGTCAATTGCACATACCTAAATCCTAGCAAAAGAATCAATCTTTCATAAATAAAGCAATTATAATCAGAAGTTCAATAATCCAGCCTCGAAGAACCCTAAATTGACTATACTGACAATTAAGTTAACGATAAACCCTAGATAGTGAATTGAAATTCGATAACTTTTCTTTTTCCAAAAAAAAAAATAAAATCTTACCTCACAAGACAGTGGTAGAGCCAGGATTTTCAACTTGGGGGACAAAAAGGTTTAACTTGACAAAAAGATTAACAAAAACAAAAAAAAAAACTCAAACACACAAATTGGTTAATACCTAATATTAAAATTTGACTCATTTTCATTGAGTTTCGGTCTTATAAACAAGAATTGTCGAAGATCGGGTTGTTTACTAGTTGCCTTGGATTTGTTTGAATTAGGTGAATCTTTTGACTTTTGCTAATTAAATTGAAAAATATATATCAATTTCCACAATCCACAATTCCACATCATTACATAATAATAAAACCTAAAATTCTAAATTTCTAATTCAACTATACATTTCAATAAATTCACAAAAACAGGAGAAAATAATGCAATCAAAAGTTCACAAAATTAACTATACATTTCATTAATTCAATAAATTCACAAAAACAGAAGAAAAAAACAAGTAATAAACCAATTAACCAACAGATTTCAATATTCAGAGATTTCAATAAGACAATAAACCAACACATTTCAAAATTTCAATAGTTCAATACTTCAAATCTTCAATACCCAGAATAATTGAATAAAAGTATAAACTATAAAACAATTAAACAAGTAATAAACTAATAATTCAGAGATTAAATTCAGATTTAAATACCGTGAATTGGGTCTAGCGATTTAGCGAAGTGAGCGAAGTCGAATGGAGAGCAGCGAGTCCAGCGACGAGCCGACGAACGGACGAAGCAGTGAATCACGAAGCAGCGACGGCGGCGACTCGACGGACGGAGGGACGGAGTGCCGGGAGTGGAGCCGACGAGCGAGAGTGGCAGACTGGTAGAGGATTTTCGAACTTCGAAGAGAGAGGAAAGAGGAAAGTTAGGTTTCACTTTTCAGAGTTCAGTTTTCTTTTCTTCCTTCTTTCTGGCTTTCTGTGCGTTACTCTTCTTTTTTTCTTTTTTTTTTTTTAAGTTGGGGGACAACTGTCCCCGGTGTCCCCCACTGGCTCCGCCCCTGTCAGAAGCTGCTTCAATGAAGGAGAGAAAGCTCAAACGCCGCTTCAATGCAAGTGAAATAGCTCTAAAGGAGAGGGGGAAAATTAAAACTTAGGAATAAAATTTATACGAAGTAATGTCGACCGTAGATCTAAATATTATCAACGGTTAACATTCATTTTCGGTTATGGAGTAACTTTTTATACTCTCCATTCTACCGAGTATGAAAACACCTCTACGGAGTACTAAAATAAGTTTGGTCTAGTGAAAACGAGAGTATCGAGAATCCACTTAGTGATAATTTGGGGATGGGATTCCCTTGCCTTTCACCCACTCTTCCAAATTGTTTAGCCCACTACCCTGGATCGGGTTGAACTGTGGAATTCTGGGCTTTTTGGCCCGATAGAGCCCTTCATCTTACTAAAAAAAAATTATGATAATATAGTGAAAAGGTTTGTCATCTCCTCTAAAGATGAAAGGTTTGTCATCACCACTAGAGATACTTTGGGGTGGGAATTTCAACATTTTGTTATCCTTCCCTCTTTTAAAGGCCTAGCTCGTTAACTTGGGCCGATTGACTTGTGAGAGGTCTTGGGCCTTTTGGCTCAATAAAGCCATTTTTCCTCACCTACTATTGTAAAAAAAATTATACTTCATATACAACTATATACTCCCTCTATAATTTTTATTCTTAAATACAACAACTTGACTAGCTTATTTGTCGCATAACCTTGACTTTTAACGTTTGTAATTTTGTTGGACGATGTGTTTTTAATTAGTCGTAGTAAAGAAAATCAAATCAAAGTGGAGTATATATTGTTGGTGATTGAAACTCTGTCTGAAGACAGAAGTTGGCTGGTTTTTCATGTATGACCCTATACACCATTCTTGCTGTTGAAGCCTCATAATTCTTCTCTACGAAATATTGGCATATTATTGCCTTACCAACTCTTGATCAAATTGCTTATCAGTAACACCAAATGCAGCTTTACCCTACATTTACTCTATCTATTTTTTCAGATTAAATATTACATCGGACATAAAAAAAGATTTTTTTATAGAGACAGAGGTAGTATGGACTAGTATATGCAAGATCATCAATTGCCGATCAAGCTATAATTGGATCTGTATTACTTCATTTATATCACATTTACAACTTCTCAAAAAGATGTAATACATTATACAAGTTGAAAAACTTCCCACAAATATTTAAGGAAAAAAATAAAAAGCTATGAAAAAAAAAATGTAGTCTTGAAATAGTTGACTTACATCAAACTTTATCTTCATCCTCTCTAATGAGTTCAATATTAGAATCTTGATCATCATTTGTTACCCTCCTTTTAAAAATAGTCATACCAAACCAAATAATTGACTTAATAATCCTAGCCATCCCAATTGCAACGGTCAAATAATACAACCACAACCCAAGAAAATCACCCAAACCAACTTTCATCATCATTTCCCTCTTAACCTCCACCACCACCACCAATGACTCAACCTCGTCTCGTAACCGCCACCACGACAACGCCCCGAAACAAGCAGCGAGGGCCCACCTCTCGGCCATCCTCTCTTGGCGGGCCCCACCAAAGATCGTGTCGTCCACCACGGGCCTAACTATGGTCCTAGACCAATGGATCATGGTCTCATGTAGGCCCAAAAAGAAAACCAACTTACTCAACATGGACCTTTCATCACCAAACCCTGCCCCATCAACTCCTGCCTTAATAGTAGCCTCAATGCCTAGCCCTACACACACTTGTAAGGTGCATAGGAAGATCCACGCCGCGTGCACCCGGGGCCTAAAAATAGGCCCCGGGAGCTCGCTTATTAGGCTAATACGGCCCGTTAAGGCATGTATTAACGCCGCTAAGCTAATAACGGACACAAGGGCATGTAGGATGTTTGGGTTAGTGTTGAGAAAAAGAGAGAAAACAAGGGATTTCGGAGGCGAAATCGAGGCTAATGACAAGAGGTAATGAGCACTTGATAACCTTGCTAATAGCAAGAATGATAGAGGTAGTAAAAGGCTAAGAAGAGTTATGGAAATAGCATAAAATGGTTGCACCAAAAATGGGTAATTGACTATCTCAAATTTGGCTGAAATTGCCTTCTTTTTCCATAATTTCCAACCCATAATTTTATTTCTTGATGTTTCTAGTCTCAATAAAGATTAAACTATTTGAAACAAACAGAAATTCACCTAGAATTTGAATTTTGGATCAAAAGGAAGATTATATTGTAAAGTATATATATGAAATGAAGTTTGGTAAGGCAGCTGGTAAAGGTGGTTGCCACGATTAGATGTTAGTTGACTAAGAATCTTTAATCATATAATATAATTATTAATATGAACGTAATTAAATAATTTATTTGTAATATAAGTTGTATGTTGTAATGTTGGTGTATATTTGATTCATGAATCATGGTTAGTTTTAATGATCATAAAATCATTTTGCATCATGTGATGCTTTACCAGCATTGTTGTTAACAACTTCTTATAAAGAAACATTATTATTAACAAATAATTTTTAAATAATTAAAAAAGAATTGATTTGTGAATTGGATTATTATAACTTGTTAACATCAATTATTAAAAATTATTAAGATATCCATCTGGATCAATTAAAGTGTGGCTAATGACAAAATATTATTTTTATTTGTTTGTTTTTATTGATCAATCATAGTCGTCAAACATCCAAAAAATAGGTCATATATACCACGCACATAAGATAAATTAAATGAATGAATAAATATACTCTGGCCCTCCTTTCATACTTATAGAATATAGGAGTGTAAATATATACCGACTATATTGTCATCTAAACTTCTACGTATTATACAAAAATGGTTTATGCGTGAACGAAAATCCTAATTGTACGCCCTTAATTAATAACGATACAAACAACACGATAATATCTTAATTACTATATTAAGTCCGGTGCCACGCACGGTTGTTACAAAATTTTATAACGAATTAATATGTTAATTCAAAATCTACCAAAAAAATAATCCTCATATTTTTAAATGAGATTAAAAAAATTTGAATCTTAATTTATATCCAGAATTGAGCCCAAATCCGGATTAGACCAAAAGATGAATCAGGTGAAACACCAAAAAAAAAAAAAAAAAAAAAAAAAAAAAAGATGTAGAAAAATATTTTATACAATAAAAATATGATAAATATGTGAATATTTTTTTTAGGAAGTGAATCACAATTATATGATTTGGTGAATATTTTTTTTGTAAGAAAGTGAATCACAATAATATAAAGAAATGAATTTTTTTTAGGAAGAGAATAAATAAACAAAGAAAAAAGTTTTGGAGGGAAAAAAAAATAGCACCAAGAAGTGACACGTGTCATTCTTGGTGTTTGTTTTAGTATTATGTTATTACTAGTATAGAACCCGTGCAATTGCACGGTTTTAAAAGTTCATATATAAAATTTTACAAATTTTAAGCTATAGTATACTTAATTCATAACAATATAATGATAGCCTGTACAACAATTGATTATTCATTATTTTGTAACAATTTTAATCACAATAATGTGTACCAATTTATCACAACTTTTTATCATATTTTCAAAATACAAAGTATATAGTAATAGAGATATGAATAAGGATTATGCCCTTTATATATTTTTATTATATTTAACCTTTTAGAACAAAATGATTTATGTCTTTCACATATCTCATGAATTACTCGTCTTGTGTATTTTTAATTTTGTTTTAATCATGCTAATAATAAAACAACAACGTGTTTTTTGTGCGTCTGGTCACACCATGTGGCAAACTGACACACACCAAAACACTGACCGCGTGACCCATGACTGAGTAACCCCTGACCGACTGAGTAACCCATGACCAACCGACGAATCCTTGACCGAATAACCCCTGATCGATCGGGTAACCCTTAAGTAAGCCCGGCCACACGATGTGCCCAACCATATATGAACTTTCTAATAAGACAAACTCTCTCCGTCTCATAATGTTGTCATGATTACAGTTTTAAAAATATCGAATTTACAAATGTCCATATTGTACATTTTTATCCTAAAATGATAAAAAATTTGCACCAATATAAATAAAAGTTACCGTGGTATAAATAATAGTTAAGTATGAATATCAATTTAAAAAAAGGAGGGGGTATCTTCAATTTAATATCATATACAATTTTTTTTTTTTTTTTGAAAGAAAATATCAGATACAATACTATTCAATAATATTCTTTATATTAGTATAATACAATGATATTATTGCATTAGTATTACAGGAATATTTATCAAAAAATATTTGTGTAATCAACGATTGAAAATAATATATATATATATATATATATATATATATATATATATATATATATATATATATATATATATATATATATATATATAGGTGTAAAAGAGAGGCAGAGCCTCAAGAACAAAAAACAACAAAATGCAAATATTTCTGTAATCTCACGAGTATTACCAAATGCAACATTATTTCTCCACCTCCACAGCCACCAAATCACAATCGCAAAATATGTAGGCCATATTTCGGGAGAAAGATCATTTCTAGCTTGAATCTTAATATTTCTGATAATCCATTGTTGAAGATTACCTTGTCTGAAGCTTGAAAATATACTATATTTTGTGCAATAATCAATATATATTGTTCTCGTAGTATATTTTTATATACTAATTGATCTTGTTAGTATATGAATATATTTTTAGTTATATGAATATACACATTTATAGTGAATTATAATATACAATAAAATTTAGTTGATATATATATTTCTGGGTGGAAAAATGAGCAGGAAGATTATTAATCATAGAGGGACATGTGTCAATTAAGTTCTAGATAGATTGAACGTCTTTTGTTTTAATATAGTTGTAGCTGAATGCCTAAACGCAACTTTATACATCAATTAGCCAATGTAAAAAAATAAAAAATAAAAAATAATAATAATAATCCCATAATTTTTTCCTCTTTATAATATTTTATTGAATTTGGATATGAGAATAATTGCATTATTGCATGTAAATTAATTTTTCTTAATTTAAAACACAACAAAGATTTGAAACAATATTTTAATTAAATATATACGAAGTATATGAAGAGAGGCAATGGTAATATAGAAAAAAAATATATAATACTTAGTAGATTAGATATCTTTTAAGAAGATTTGTCAAAAAAAAATGGATGGAAAGTTTCATACGGAATATATGTTTATAAGGAAGATTTAAAATAATACTTTATTTGACTTATAAGGAAGAAAAATATTATCGGGAATCAAATACCTCGATCTTACGATGAATACTTGTGTCCAAGTATAAAAAGTGGAAAATTTTTTAATCAGGGTATAATACGTGTTATTCCTTCGCTTTTAACATATATATAGTAACTTTGATTTAATATATACGAAATTATTTGTCATATACAAAGCATTATTCTATAAGTTAAGATAAATAAAATATTTTGCAATTATGTAACAAATGATCAAAACTATTCGTAAGATTTGATGTTAGCAATAATTTAAGATAAAAAAATATAATACAATTTTGTCACATAAGATCAAAAATATATTCGTATGATTTATTGTAGGCAATTTTGTCACATTAGAACATTGATAATTCGTAAGATTTTTTACAGGCAATAATTTAAGATAAAAAAATATTATACACTTTATAAAAAAATATTCATAAGATTTTTTTGTAGACAATAAAAATTTTCAACAATATACAACGTATATATTTTGACAACTGCTTTATATAGAATTGGCGAAATGGGCGGGAAAATTTTTAATAGTGGAGTGACATGTGGAGCTTTTGCATATAATATCCTCTGCTTTAGTATATATATAAAGAATTTCCAAAAAAAATAAAAAAAAATCAGAACAAGTATGATAAGGATGTACCTTTTTATTACTAAATAAATACCGTATTCTACTAACAATTCGTCATGTATATGATAAGATCCGTCAATATATGATGGTTGAATAGAGAATTTACCAAAAATATCATCACAGGTATGGTAAGGGTGTAACAACTTTTTACTAAATATTATGTAAAATTACATGATAGTGGAAATATTTTGTAAAATTGTCTACTGTAACTCTGTAAGGAAAATCAAAAGTACCGGTGCAATGAAAAGTTGGAAACATTTTGTAAAATTTTAAATCAAGTATAAACCAACGTTGTACGTTGGTTCCTAAAAATAGTATAGTCTGCTTAACAATATCGTGCTCAATAAAATTTATATTTTATTTGACAAAAAATATTATAGAAAGATATATTAACTGAGTATAAAATTTATATTTTATTTGACAAAAAAATGTTCTATAAATGAGTATTGCAGTTCACGGGTTTTACGTATATCGGGTTAATTTTCTCTCTTTTTGAGAGTTTTGGGGCTATGTTCTTTAATTTCGTAAGAAAAATCGATTTGTTGATGAGGAGTTGTGCTGTGTTGCCATGGAGGTTAATTCTACATCTACAATCAATTGTATCGAATGGTGTTCGATTCCAAAACTACAATAGATCGAAAGACCCTCTCATGAAAAGTTGTATCAAACAGCGGTGTGAAAGAGGGCATTTAAGAATGTCAGATCCAGATAACAATGATCGTAGTTTTGTCAAATTAGAATATTATTTGATTCAGTTTGTATTGTATTTGCTAGTTTTGATTTATATTGCAGATGTCGTATGACTCTTCTATTAATGAATTAATTTTCTTTTCAAAAAAAAAAGTTTCACGGGTTTTAAAAGTTCTATATAGGATCAATAAATTATCTATATTTTATTTGATAAAAAATATTATATAAGATCAATTAATATTAAGTATATATATACTTTCCAAAATTATGCATATTTATACGATCAAAATATTATATACAGACTTTGATATTTTTCTTATATTATGCTTAATATTTATAGGAAATAGAAGGTCTTAAAAAATTTACTGAATAACTTTATTTAGGATAACTGAAAAGAGCGGGAAATTTTTAATATCAAAGTAACACGTGGAGCTTCTGCCTGAAGTGCCCTCTGTTTTAGTATAATTACTAGATTAGTCTCGTGCGATGCATTATTTGATCAAATAAATTTTTCTAAATTTATTTTCGTACCAAAATTAAAAACAAAAATATTCCCAAAACAAATAAAACATCAAATGTTAAATAAAAAAATAAAAAAAAAATAGAGCTCATAGAAAAATTGAATGATGAAAGGGTATCCAAGGAAGAAAAATTAAATTATTATTGTTAAAGAGAATAAACCATTTTTCAGAATTTGATATTAATAATGATGTAATTGACCAGAATTTTAATAAAATAAGATAAAAATCACAAAACGATGACATCATTTATAGTTTTGGAGGGAAAGTTTTTAATGACAACATGACATGTGTCTAAATTTAAAATAGAATGATGTCAGCGATTGATACTTTAGTATTAGAGCACTACCAATGGTGAGCTAAAAATTTTCTCATGGGCATTTTGGGTGGGCATAAAATTTGCTCATGCATTACAATTGATTAGGGGATTTTGCTCCCACTAATCGGAATGCGCCACGTGGGCCAATCAGGTCCTGCCAAGTGTCCCCCAGTTGGACCTCTCAGGGCTTGCCACGTGGCACACGCTTATTCGTCCACCCTGGACTTATTATGTCATGACACGTGGCATACTCCATGCCTAATGGAGAAGCCGGTCACCTAGGCCCAACTTCCGAGGGAAGCCCAATCAGCCCAAGGTTAACCTAAACCTAGATTGGCACGTTTCCCGAGGTTATAAATACCTCCCTTAATCCTCATTAAGGGAGATTACGCAGATTACACACATTAAACACTCTCACCTAGAGAGACCCAATCACTTTAATTTCCGCATTAATTACTCCTTAATCAAGTACTAACTTGACCGTCGGAGGCGGATCTCCAATCATCCGGAGCATCCGTTTGTTTTACAGGTACAGGCGTCCGGTTCCAGTCTCGGAATTGTAACTCTCCCGCAGGACATCAGAAAACCCCGAAACATTTTGGCGCCGTCTGTGGGGAGAGTATTTCTGAGATGGCACCCACGTTTGTACCGGCTCCTGAAGAGAGACGTCCCCTGGACGATCCTCTAGTTCAGTCGGACCACGATACTGAGAATGAATTTGAAGTTGAAGCTCACACAACTTCAGACGGGACCCTAAGGGCCCGACGTACCCGTCATACCGAAAGGAGGGAACGGGAACATCTTCAAACTGGAAGCGAGCCAGCAGGCGCACCGCCTGTTCGGCAGCAGCCGACTGATGGGTCTGCTCCCATCACAAGGAACGAACTCATGACCTTCATGAGGGACTTCAAGGGAGAAATTCAAGAGTTGATCAACAAGAAGCCGCCTGCTCTGGACAAGGAGCAGTCGGCTAAGAAACCCTCCACTTCACGGAAGAGGAAGCCAGTTCAAGGGCGAGAGGCGACCCCTCATCCTAAATCTGGGAAGTGGGAGCCACCTGCCCTTGATTTCACAAAATACCGTTTTCCTACTCCAGGAAATAGGAAACCTGTTCGTCATATTCAGGCGGACGGGTCGAGGAAAACATACACAGACGCTCGGCTACTGCTAGAGCAGAAGAAGAGTGACCGATTGTCAGAGTCGGCCTCTACTTCAAACTTCCAAGACAGTCTGCGAAATACCTCGATGAGGCATACTCAGTCGTATCATGAGGGTCAGTCAGGCGGCACCTCCCGTCAGTCCGGCTTTCATAGCGACCAGGCGGTACCAAACTTACCGTTTGTACCGCAACAACAGTATTTTTTACAGCCACCTCCGTTTGGTGGACATGCAGCAAAAAATGTCCAACCTATGGACTGGCAGCTACGGTTGCTTAGACTTGGTGAACAGCCGTCGGCCTTCTCCAAGGAAATTACTGAAGCCGCTCAGCCGGCCAAAGTGAAAAATGTATTAGTAGGCGCCTATGACGGCACTACTAACCCAGAAGACCATCTGATGGCATTCACCAACCTGATGTACCTTCAAGGGTTGGATGATCCCACTTGGTGCAAGTGTTTCCCAGCGACTCTCAAAGGAATCGCACAACAATGGTTCGGCAACCTGCCGACTGGTTGTGTAAATAACTTCAAGACGCTTGCTTACTTATTCACCTCCAACTTCGCCATGAACATCCCTGCGAAGAAGACGACCCTTGATTTAGGAACAATTCAGCAGGGCGAGAAGGAGGGGCATCGTTCTTACATCAGACGATTTAACCTGATGAGAATACAGATTCAAGGGTTACCGGATGAAGTAGCCTATACTGACTTTTTCAGAGGTCTCAAAGACGGGTCGACCTTCAAATTTGATTTGGTCCGAAAGAGGGTGGCGACTCTTCAAGAGGCCTTCGGAAGCCTATATACAGGCGACTGATCTTTGTAGTACGGTAAAACAGTCAGACGGGAAAAGGTCCGACAAAAGAGAAGGACGACAGAAGCAGTCGTCAAACAAAGACGAGAAGAGAAAAGAGGTCTGGGCAACTGATTCCTCTAAACAGCCGTCCCAGAAGAAGAAAAAAGAATTCAAACCATACTCCCCAAAGTATGTGTTTAACAAGGATAGCCAATTTATCCTAAAGGAAATCAAGGGACGGATCTCAATTGAGAAGCCGGTCCCCATGAAGGGTTCTGCAAACAATCGGAACCAAGAAAAATTCTGTGATTATCATGAAGATGTTGGTCATCACACCAATGAATGCATTAGTCTCATGCGGTATCTGGACCGCCTGGCTGAGCAAGGTGACCTTGACACTTATGTCAAGAAATCTACGGGGAACACTTCCTCGAAAAAGCAGTCGACCAAAAAGAATCAACAGGCCGACAGCTCCGATACAGATGATGCAGTCGTCTACACCATTGCAGGCGGCTTCTCAGGAGGCGGCCCCACTATTAGGGGCAACAAAGACAATATCAGACGGTTAGATGTAAATTCCGTTCACCAAGAACGGCCCTCCAAATATTCATTTCCTGAGATTGTCATCACTGAAGAAGATCTAGGAGGGGTAAGAGGGCCGCATGACGACCCTATCGTTATTGAATGTAAAGTGGCCAACCAGAGAGTTGGCCGAATCCTCATAGATACCGGAAGCTCCTCAGATCTCATCAGTAGCAAATGTCTGTCGAAACTAAAATATCAGACTGATTGCATACATCCGGCATCCCACCCTTTAGTAGGGTTTGGAGGAGGAGTCGTCCACCCAGTGGGACGAGTGGATTTACCCATCCGCCTGGGCGAAAAAGGGGAAGGACGACACATGGTAGTCCAGTTCCTGGTAGTAGAAGAACTCTCGGCCTACAACATGATTCTAGGACGACCAACCCTGAATAATTCCAAGGCTGTTATAATCCCATCTCTTATGTTGCTCAAGTTTGAGAGGGATAATGGAACAGTCGGGTCCCTAAGGGGAGATCAGAGGATGGCCCGAGAGTGCTATCTCTCGGATGTCAAGCCCACTGTTATAGCCACTGGGTCGAGAGGTGGAAAAATAGAACTTGACAATGTCAAGGAGAGTGCGCCTGTTCAAGAAGCAGGCGGCAAGAAGAGAAAGGCATCCCAGACAGGGGCCGCAAGAAAAGACAGAAAATATAAATCATTGGCAGAGGAGCGGTCGAATGAATTCCGCCCTCAGCCAGCTGGTGAGCATACGGACCTGATCTTAGATGACTCGCGTCCTGACAGAACAATCAAGGTTGGGACGACTGCTCTAAGGGACCTGGGTGACGACTTTCACAAACTATTGAAAGAATACAAGGACATCTTTGCATTCGAAGTCCATGAAACGCCAGGCATTAGTCCTGATCTGGCGGTACATAAACTGGCCGTGGATCCGAAAAAGAAGCCGGTACGGCAGAAGAAGCGGAACCATGGCGAAGAAAGAAGTCAGGCGGCAGCCGCCGAAGTTAAAAAATTACTTGATGCAGGGTTCATTCGGCAATGTTACTTCCCAGACTGGGTTGCAAATGTGGTGCTTGTTAAAAAGCCGAATGGCACCTGGCGAATGTGTGCAGATTACACAGACTTAAACAAGGCGTGCCCCAAAGACAGTTACCCTCTGCCTAAAATTGATAACCTGGTCGACTCAACAGCCGGCCATGCTTTGATGAGCTTTATGGACGCCTACTCTGGTTTCCATCAAATTCCTTTATGGAAGAAAGATCAAGAGAAGACGGCCTTCGTCACTGATCAGGGGTTATACTGTTACACGGTCATGCCGTTTGGTCTTAAGAATGCCCCGGCCACTTTCCAGCGAATGATAAACACTGTGTTCTTTGATCAGATTGGGAGAAATGTCGAGGAATATATTGATGATATGATTGTCAAGTCTAAACTTCAGAAAGATCATCTGTCGGACCTCCGAGAAACTTTCGCCACACTCAGGCGGCACCATGTCATGCTCAATCCCAGGAAATGTTTCTTTGGAGTTGAGTCTGGGAAATTTCTCGGATTCCTTATCAATCAGAGAGGAATAAAGGCGAACCCTGAGAAGGTGCAGGCGGTCATCGACATGCAGTCGCCTCGTACCATCCGAGAGGTTCAGAAGTTAACAGGTTGTCTGGCGGCCTTGGGGAGATTTCTAAGCCGATCAGGCGACAAATGCCTATACTTTTTCCAGGCAATTAAGAAAAAGGCAAGGTTTGAATGGGGGCCGGATGCTGAGGCGGCCTTCCAGAAATTGAAAGTTCACTTGCATTCCTTGCCGAGGCTGGTCAGCCCTTTGCCCAAAGAAGTACTCTACATGTACCTGGCCGTCTCTGATCATGCGTTAAGCGCTGTTCTCCTTGCTGAAAGAGACGGCTGTCAGCTCCCGGTCTACTTTGTCAGTCACGTACTGAAAAATGCCGAGTTGAGGTATCCCTTAGTGGAGAAATTTGGTCTTGCACTCTTCATGGCTGTTAAAAAATTGAAGCCCTACTTTTTGGCACATGCAGTCGTCGTGTATACAGACCAACCTATCAAGCGGCCACTGACCATCATGGAGTCGTCAGGCCGAATGATCAAATGGGCCATAGAAATACAGAGCCTCGAAGTTACCTTCAAGCTTAGAAAAGCAGTGAAGGGGCAAGCCTTTGCTGACTTTATTGTTGAGATGACTCGTCCTCCTGACCCTCAAGTTCCAGACCAAGTCTGGAAGGTATATGTGGATGGAAGCTCTACTTCAAATGGTTGTGGAGCAGGCGTCATATGTCAGTCGCCAGAAGGCGACAGGTACGAGTATGCTCTACGCTTCAGTTTTCAGGCCTCAAACAATGAGGCAGAATATGAAGCTTTACTAGCCGGAATCCGCATGTGCAAGGCGGCAGGGGCAAGAAAAATAAACGCCTGTTCCGATTCACAATTGATAGTGAGTCAGTACAATGGCGAATACGAAGCAACCCATCCGGCCATGATCAAGTATTTACAGGCGGTCCGACAAGCAGTCGGCTCCCTTGAGGATTTCCATCTGACCCAAGTGCCGAGATCAGAAAACAACCAGGCGGATGCACTTTCAAAATTAGCATCATCCGCCTCCTGTGATACTCCTTGAACTGTTTTTTGGGAAGTAATGGAGAGGAGAAGCATTGAGGAAGACCCTATTGGAATCTTAGACAGAAGCTCAACCTGGATGGATCCAATCAGGGCATATCTGACAAATGGTACCCTGCCGGATGATCATCAACAGGCGGCAGCACTGAAAAAACAAGCAACCAGTTTTGAAATAATAAAGGGAGAACTTCACAAAAGGGGGTACCTTCAACCCTTCTTAAAGTGTGTTACTCCAGAAAAGGGGCGAGAGATACTAGATGATCTTCACTCTGGTTACTGTGCTTCCCATATAGGCGGTAGGACGCTTGCTCAACGGGCAAGGCGGCAGGGCTACTTTTGGCCTACTTTAGAAGCAGATGCGATGGAGATGGTGAAAAAATGTGACAAGTGCCAAAGGTTTGGCAAACTAATTCACCGTCCGGCTACTGACCTCACTACCATTCATAGCCCACTACCGTTTGCTAAGTGGGGCATGGATATTCTGGGTCCATATACGCCTGCCACAGGCGGAATGAGGTACATACTTGTTGCCGTCGACTACTTCACTAAATGGGTAGAGGCGGAGGCTGTAAAGGGAATCAAGACGAAG
Organism: Chenopodium quinoa; assembly: GCF_001683475.1. NCBI lineage: Eukaryota > Viridiplantae > Streptophyta > Magnoliopsida > Caryophyllales > Amaranthaceae > Chenopodium > Chenopodium quinoa. The sequence continues at coordinate 1,191,317 of NW_018743212.1, read as the reverse complement.
GATGTAATTTCATTCATTTGGAAAAATGTCATCACTCGGTTCGGGGTTCCCATGTCTATGGTTTTTGATAATGGTCCCCAATTTGAGACGCCTGTTCTCAAAAGCTGGTTGGGTGACCAAGGAATTGCACACTACTTTGCATCTGTCGGCCGTCCACAAGCAAACGGCCAGGTAGAAGCCTTTAATAAAATCATCTCAGACGGTCTCAAGAAAAAGATTGAACGAGCAGGCGGCCTATTGGCGGATGAATTACCACATGTTCTCTGGGCCATTAGGACGACTGAAAAAGGGGCGACTGGAGAAACTCCATTCCTCCTAACTTATGGTGCGGAAGCTGTTCTTCCAATAGAACACTACGAGCCGACTCTTCGAGTAATGCTATATGACGAAGAGGCAAACTGGGAAGCCATGCGCCTGTCATTAGACTCACTTCCTGAAAGGAGGGGCAATGCTGTCTTGCGCCATGAAATTTACCGCCTGAGAATGACTAGATCATACAACAAAAAAGTACACAGGCGTCCACTCAAAGTGGGGGACTTTGTACTTAGAAAAATGGAAGCAGTTGGAAGGGCTAATGAGTCTGGAAAACTAACTCCCAACTGGGAAGGACCCTACCGAATCTGTGAAGAGGTCAGGGACGGTACCTACCGTCTGGAAACACCAGACGGCCAACCGTTGCCTCGAACTTGGAATGTAGATAATCTTAAGAAATATTTCTTTTGAATGATAGTCAAGGGCTACTTAATAAAAGTTTGCATACTTAATATTCAATTTTGTACTAAGAGGGGCACGCCTACTAACAAACAGTCGGCTACTCTCCGTACTCAGTTTTCATTTTTACTTAAGAGGGGCATGCCTACTGACAAACAGTCGGCTACTCTCCATGTTTAATTTTTATTCTTACTTAAGAGGGGCACGTCGCTTGTTTCACTCAACCGGCTACACTCCCATAATACAGTTCACCAAGAACTATCAAAGGCTCATAGCTAAAATGATCAGACCAGGCGCCAAGCCAACTGATCAAAATATAAAAATTCAATTCGACCTGTCCCAACGTTATAGCAGGCGTCCGACGGCATCCATCCGGATGAAATTCGTCGCAGAGAGCAGCTCCCTTTTTGGGTGGAACATTGTTCTATAAAATCATTACACGGCACCTATACGACTGTCTAACCAAGACAACCACGTGGCCGTTTCCCGGACAAGGATATCTCTCACTTAACTGACTAATCACGTCAAGCAAGTGTTCGCAGTAACCATCTGGGTCAACCGACCGACTGAACTACTTGGGATAAGAACAGTTGGTATTTTATGAGTTAAAAGCCAACAAACATTGGCGAATAAAGGGGAACAACCGGTACCCACCGCTTGATACCTCTACTACTCAGTTACTTGGCGACTAGGTAACAATCATGTTTACTTGGTCACTCCTTAAAAATTTAGTATGAAACTAAAAAGGTGTTCATACAACACCTGTTCACACTAGATTAAATATGGCGGGGAACAGTCGGCATAGACGGCCTAAAGTCTCTAGCCTAAAAACATGACAAGTAGGAAACCACTTTCCTACTTGGTTAATTTTACAAATGACAGGACCGCCTGCCTAAAGGGGATCCAGTCTTTAAAATGGTTCAAATACCGATTGGATAAATGGCCGACTGATCGTCTAGCCTGGAAACAGACAACCAGTCGTCCAGGGGCATAGGCGGCGTGACTAACTATCCGTACCTGTCTGCAACTATCGGCCATGTAAAACAGTCGGTATAGTGTACAATTGGATATATCAGAATATTCAATACTTAAACAAATTTGAAGCAAAACAAAAATATTCATTAAAAGTAAGCCGGTCATTAAAGACCGGCAAAATATTCAGAGCCCCGGCCCCCTGGCCGGGTAAATACAAACAAACGGCACGCAGGCCGGGGAAAGAAGACATAAAACTTATGAAGGGGGCAGATCTTCAATATTAGCAGCTGCCGCCTGGTCAGCACTCTTTTTGCTGGACTCGGCTTCAGCTGCATCCTTCTTCGATGCATTACCCCTAAGCGGCACAAGCGCCACTACCGGCTGCTCCTCCTCCTCCAACGCCTCTTCCTCAGCAGCCGCCAGGATCTCTTGATTATATCTATCAGAACACTGGCGGTACGTTTTTTCCCAGGAGGCAAAGTCGGCATTGGGGAAGAGGCGGCCCCAAGTCATGCGCTGCATTTGAGCAGAGTCTTCCATCATCTCCCGGACCAGCTCTTTCTTTTCTTGCTCGGCCTTTTCCGAGAGCTCTTGAGTAAGACTCTTCTCCTGGGTCACCAGGCGTTCCTTTACGCTCGCCAAGGATTTCTCCAAGGTTTCGTATGAGGACATCTTTTGGCGAAGAGGTCTCAGCTCGGTCTTGAGGTTGTTGATGGTCGCCTCCAGCTCGCTATTCCTCTTCTTGGCCGCCTCTAACTGAGCCCGGATAGCGGCGGTAGCCTGCGCCTGATAATAAAGAATATCAATTGTCAGAACTTCATTTTGGGCAATTTGAAACATTGCCTTATCACAGTCAGAGGCGGCCATAGCTTTTGCAGCCTTTACCTCTTTGTTCTTCCGGTCAAGCGGCTTGTGAAGGCTGTTCACTCGGAGCAGGGCCTAAGTAAAAAGGGGAACAGGCGTCAGTTTCCAAACAAAAAAGAAAACAGGCGTCCTGGAATTCAAATACTCAAAAATATGCTAAGTATACCTCAGCAAGGACCCCTGCAATCCCGTCTAGGTCAAGGGTGCCGACACCCCTGACCGCCTCCCTTTCAGCTGGAGGTACGGCCTTGATCATAGACTTGGCCACTTCGACCAAGTCAGGCTCCTGAGGGCCGGCTGCATCAAGCATAAACAAACGGATTAGACCTAGTAAAGAAGGGAGCAAGTCTAAAATTTACAAGGACAATTTCATACTTCTAGGTGGCCCAGCTGGAGTTTTAGAAGAAGTGGCCGGCTGTTTCTCAGCCGCCGCATGTTTCCTGGTAGAACCAGGAGAGCTCGCAACAGTCGTCCTCCGGGCCTTGGGGTCCGGCTGTTGGGAAGAAGAAGCTCTTGGAGCGCCCGTCTAAAAAAGAAGAAAAGAGTCAGTATATGCATAAACACAACTCCAAAAAGAGGGTGAAAGGTTCGAAGCCCACCAAGGGTGCCCCCTTGTTGGGGGAGTCGGTTGAAGACTGTTGCATGATGGAGGCCCGCAACATGGCCGCCGCAGTCTTGGAGGCGGTAATTTTGCTCATGGCGTCCGCTGCAAAAACAAATAGCAAAGTTAATAAAAATCATAACAAGAAATGCACGGAACAACAGAGTATTCGACAGGCCGGCTACCTCTTGAGCACCGACTGCTGAGGCCACAGGCGGCCAAAAAGTACTCGTCGTAGAGCCATTTGAAGCTCGGGACGCAGTGCAGGGGTACTTGCTCTCGTACCCCTGAAGTAGAGTTCACCTTCGACTCTACTTTGAAGAGTCCTTTATCTAGGATCTCTTTCTTAGCCTTGGGGGGAACAGGCGGCATGCTGCGGCCGCCTGCAAGAAGGGGCGGATTCCTGTTCCACCTGTTGAAGCGCTTGTTCAGCTCTGTGTCTAAACTCTCAATGATAAGGAAGGTGTTCCGCCAGTCCTTCCATTTGTTTGCTTTACCTCTCGTCATGAGGTAGCCCCTGTGGCTCGTCAATTGATACCAGCCGGTACCGCCTGCCTTAGGGGTCCGGCTGAGGTAGTTCATGTGGGCGAAAGCCTCGAAGTTCGGCTCCACCCCGTGCAGTTCGCACCCGGCCACATAGCCGAGTACGTTGACCCAGGAGTTCGGGGCTAACTGCCATAACCCCAACTAATACCCATCCAAGATCCGCTGAACAGCCGGATGTAGTGGGAAGCGCAGCCCAGCCTTGATGGCCGCCTCGTAGCAGCCAAAGCAGGCGCCATCATAACTGGTACCAGCCGGCCAGACGACTGTGTCTTCTGGATCCGGCACGAACACTAAAAAGCCGGGGCCCATTGTGTGGTTTGCGATAAAGCTCTCCACTTTCTCTTGCATGGACGTGATCCGGCCCCGAGGTACCGTGCAGTAGTAGGGGGTATTTTGCTCTCGGTGAGAGGCGGATGGCTCCGCCCAATCGTCCCCCTTCTCAACTGCGTGAGAAAGCCTCGCCTCTTGTAGGCGACTGTTTTTCTCTTCTGTGTCCAGAGAAGCATGGCCAGAAGAGCTAGACTCGGATTCGTCCTCTGACGAGTCCGAAGAGGACGACTTCTCCCCTCTCCCGGAGGGGCCCGCCTCCTCTCCTTTAAAAGGAGCAGGAGAGAATGTAGAATTGTCAACTGTAAAATGGGAAGGGGTCACTTTGACTCCTCCCTCAGAACTGCCGGCTTTCAAGCCGCTTTGTTTCACTTCCACATCTGGCGCCTGGTCAGATGTTTCACTAATCGGCACCCTGTGGGAGGAGCCGTCTGAGTTTGAGATCCTGGCAGTCTTTTTTGTTCTGGCCATCATGCTCTGCATAGACACAGATACAGTCGGACTTTGTATAAAGGGAAAAGCTGGGTCCAGAAAAGGGCAGGTGGCACTCCTAGTCCTAGATTCAGCCGTCCCCGGTGACCGGCTGATCACTAACCTAGGTCGTGTCGTATGCTTCCGTGGTGCTATTTCAAAAAAGAATAAAGTAAAGAGATAATTAAGAGTAAGAGAACCGACGGTTACCTGAACGAGTGACGATTGATGAAGTTCTGAAAATCCTTTGCAGTCGGCTTGTCAGAGCAGGCGGTAGGCAGAAAGGGTCCAAAATGTCAGAGCAAGTTCAGGGGTCCGAATGTTCTCTCACAAAGTTTTCAAGTGTGAAAATGACCGAAGTCAACACTCCTTTATATAGGCGAAGTGAGAAGGCGAAGGGTCACTTCCAGAATTCAAAATTTTGGCGGGAGAATCTCTCGGCCTCTCGCCGAGTGACACCTGTAGCAGGCCGTCGCCTGTTACAGGGCGACACCTGTCACAGGTAACACGTGACCAGTCACGTGCCACCTGTGAGGGGCAAATGATTAGGGGATTTTGCTCCCACCAATCGGAATGCGCCACGTGGGCCAATCAGGTCCTGCCAAGTGTCCCCCAGTTGGACCTCTCAGGGCTTTCCACGTGGCACACGCTTATTCGTCCACCCTGGACTTATTATGTCATGACACGTGGCATACTCCATGCCTAATGGAGAAGCCGGTCACCTAGGCCCAACTTCCGAGGGAAGCCCAATCAGCCCAAGGTTAACCTAAACCTAGATTGGCACGTTTCCCGAGGTTATAAATACCTCCCTTAATCCTCATTAAGGGAGATTACGCAGATTACACACATTAAACACTCTCACCTAGAGAGACCCAATCACTTTAATTTCCGCATTAATTACTCCTTAATCAAGTACTAACTTGACCGTCGGAGGCGGATCTCCAATCATCCGGAGCATCCGTTTGTTTTGCAGGTACAGGCGTCCGGTTCCAGTCTCGGAATTGTAACTCTCCCGCAGGACATTAAAAAACCCCGAAACAACAATGGTGAGCAAATGAGAAAAAGCCAAAAAATGCTCATGAGCATTTCTAAAAATGCCCAAGACTTGAGCATTTTTTAAGATGAATAGTGCTCTGGTGGGCACCACAATTTGCAATAGTTATATTTTTTGTAATGCAAATTCTGAAATAAATATTTATTTAAAAAAAAATTAAAATTACCAACGGTCATAAAATTTAATTCTCTATAAATAGACATGCATTTTGGTATATTTTGGTATAATTTTAGAAATACCATAAATCCTCCATATTCTTTATTTTAACGATAAAAACGACACAAATAAAAAAAAAGTTACACAAATTTAGACTTGTTTTTATTTATTTGGAGTAATATTGTTAAAATATAAATGAAATTAATAAATAAAGAAGTGTTGTGTAGGAGAGAGAAAATAATAGTGGGGTATTGAAAAAGTAAGAGAGAGAGTAGTGGACAAAACATTTTTTTTTTGCTCACCAGTGGGAAAGAAATTGTGAAAAAAATTTGCCTATGGGCAAAACAGATTTGTTGAGAGAGAAAGTGGGTAGAGAGATAGTGACTGGGCATTATTTTTGCTCACCATTGAGAGTGGTGTTATAGATAGATAGATTGATGAAAGGTGGGATAAAAAAAAAATTAAATAAAACAAAAAACGTGTAGTGTAAGGACTAATTTCGGATAAAAGGATTATATATGTCGTATTCAATTCATAATAAAAAAAATCTCATTAATTAGCAAAAGAAAATAAAATGTTTTGGAAGTTGGCAAGTCACTAGCGAGCATTTGGTATTTGGTAATGCATAATTGCCAAAAATTATTCAATTGTTTTATAGACGTAATTATGATATACCTAAGGATGTGTCCAAAGTTTAAGAGATGACATTAATCATGCATGTAAATATATAATTATGATTGTAAATTTTTAATTAGCTTAGCTAATTAATTCTGGTTCTTCTATGCGTGCGTAATGAACTAATGACTGTGGTCCTGCAAAATGTTTTAATCATATTTTGTGTTTCTAAAGTTAATTGTTGGACGTTGGCTTGGTTTTTGTGATCAACTTTATCCTAATAATAATTTACCTAATTTGATAATTATATGCACGCGAAGTAATTAAAATAATTATCAAAATTAAATTTTGCTTTCTATTTTTCTATTAATCGAATTACAGGTGTTATAAATTGAGGAGAATATAGTTTTTCAACCGAAAGAAAACTATCCAAAACAAAATTTTGCAATGATATTTGTTATGTGTTTGATAAGCGCGGAACATAGACAACAATATATAAACGTAAATTTGAGAAATAAAGTAGAAAATAGATGAGATGAACACATAGATATACGTGGTTCGGTCAACAAAACCTACGTCCATAGGGTACGGGATAGTATTTTCTTATTAGTTTTCATGGATGATAAACAAGAGAGATAACAAAGGGAGATACAATACTCTCCATCTCACAAAATCTCTGGAGTTACATATTGGCTTGAATTGGCTGGGCAAATTAATCAATATTAAGCACTTCTAAGTATCTACCCAACGACTCCTTATATAACATAAGAAAACCCTAAAAAAACCCCTAAATTATTCCCCAAGGAATATCATTAGTAGCCTTCATAAACAAACCCGAAAATAGGAAGCAAAAACGTCTCATTCGACTAGGCACGGGCGTGCTATGTAGGGCAAGTCCGTGTCCCTTCCCCAACTTAGACAGTCTTTCGTAAAACAGTCATAACTTTTTTGTTTCTTATCAGAATTGGCATATGACCTATCGTTGAAAAGATCTTGAAACAAGATATAACCTCCAACTCGAATCATCTCAAGATCACTTCTGGATTGAGAGACATGTGTGTTTGAAGTTGACTCTTTGCCATTGTATTAGATTTCAAGTCATAATTAACAATATTGCTAGCTAATTTATATATATTTTTTTTTTTGAAGAAAACTAATTTATATTTAATTGAAAGGAAAAATATAAAAATCAATATTTAATAAAATAAAAGACATTCGTAACTTGAATAATACTTAAAACGAAAATTTGACCTTTGCTTGTTTAAACAGTCAATATCCTCTTTTCTCTTTTGCATTACTTGCTAAAGATCACACATTTATCAATCTTTCTTAAACTTACACCAAACTGCGTCAACAAACAAAATTAAAAATAAAAATCGAATAAATTAAATAATATGAATAAAACAAAAACAAAAAACAAAAAAAAATTACACCAAACATACGATAAGAGGGTATCGATGTAATTGGATATATCATATATGTGGTTATATGTTGGGTGGACCAGCTTGCTGTTACTTGTTAATTAAATTTATGCTTAGAAAAATGTACGTATATTACACGAAATGATTAATTATTTTATTCATTGTTACAAGTTGTTTATTTAGAATTGTAAGATTCCTTTCAATCATTCTTATCTCCTACTACGTAGATAGATATAGATTATAGATATACTCCTTGTATTTACATGCATGATTCATGAAATACGGGGTGAAAGTGCGAAACTAGTAGTGGGAGCGAACTTGGTGACTTTAAACTTCTAAAGTCTGATCCTAATTGAATTAGTTCAAGTCCTCCAACTATTGCGTAAGTTTGACTTAAAATTCACTATTAAAATAATAGTAAAATAGTTACAATTCAATTCAAATCAGACTTAAAAACTGGTGGCTTATAGATTTATACTTGTATTTGATTAAAGTTATTTAAACTCAAGAGACGAGAGTACAAGGTATTCTTATTGTAAAAGTCATATTTCAAAATTCTAATCTTATTAATCAAAGTCTCCAAAAGCAACATGTTAACTACTTATCTACCACATGCATTATCCCAATATTTTTGTAATTAATACAAATAAAATGACATGACTTTGTAAAAAGAGAATATTAATTCCGAACGGAGAGAACATTATAAACCATACCCTCCAACCCATTTTTTTTGTAAGTTGTTCAATTCTACTTTCTTTGTTTCAAAATCAAAGTTTGTAAATTCTTACCATCAAATTATATATATACTAAACAAGTAGGTAGATTGAGTATGTAGTTGCATTACTTAGCATGTATGGAAGTTAAGTTATAATATACGGAGAAAAATAGAAAATAGAAAGTGGGGTGGGCAAAGTAGCAAAATAAGAGGTGTTATACAATATATTTATTGACCATATTATATATCAATTCATGTGATTTGACCGTTATATATACACTCTTTTTGTTCCAAAGAAAAAAATTAGGAAATCATCCAAAAACAAATTGCTCTTATTATGGATGGTTCTTCTACTTCTACTTCTCTAAAACCATGCAAAAGTTCAATGTCCGAAAATCAGGCCTCCAAAAAAAGGTGGGTTAGTTCTTAAATTAATTATTGTATCTAATTATTATTTAAGAAGTTAATCAATTAATTAACTTTTCTTCTTGCATGCAAGATACATAAACTATAATGAAGGTTTATGCTTCTTAACACAGTCTCTTGATTCGGTTATCAAATGCTAGTTCAAATTACGCTATCAACATGTTGATTAATTCGGGACGAAGAGTGTTTGTTTATGATGGTTTGTTTTAATTTATTGAATCATTTGATTTCAGGAAGTTAGAGGATGATGAGAAGATAGTAGTGAAGGTTAAGATTGAAGCAAAAAAGGGAGATCAACAACAAAAGAATAATGGGCCTCCTTCTGATTCTTGGTCTTGGAGAAAATATGGACAAAAGCCCATTAAAGGATCTCCTTATCCAAGGTTGTTTTGTAATATAAATTACTAGTTGTTAAGCCCGTGCGTTGTCTGTACTTGGTTGACTCGTTGTTTACGTAACACGAGTTATCCATTGAATCATCTACTTCGTACTCATATATCGTTATCGATTAATCAATTAATTGTATTATTGCAGGGGTTATTATAGATGCAGCACAATGAAGGGATGCTTAGCTAAAAAACAAGTAGAGAGGAGCAAAGAAGATGCTTCAATTCTTGTAATCACTTACACATCAGCCCATAACCATCCTAGCCCAGATTACCAAAATACTCCAAAGAAGAAGGCCCAAGACAAAACCCAAGCCCATGTCATTGAGCCCCATTCTAGCCCAAAAAATGAACAACCAAGCAACAGGAAAGATAATGTTGAAAATAATCCTTGTGATGAAGGTCACCAGGGTAATTTCCATCACATGCAATCTCCAACCTATAGCTTAATTGAGACCAAAAAGATGGTAAAGCAAGATGAAGAAGAGCCTTATGTGGTACCATTTGACAGATTTACCCCTTACTATCCACTAAATAGCTTTTTTGCCACTCTTCCCCTTCTCAAAAATATTACATCAAAAATAACACAAGAAAGCTTTGACTTCTTTGATGAACAATAAATTCTCTTCTTTTTTTTTAGGTAGGTATCGGTTTAGTTCAGGTGGTTCAAGTGAAAGTCGAAGAGATGGATAGGCATTAGTTAAATTAAGGTGAAATGAGCCAGAAAGAGGTGCCAACCCTCGATTTTTCTACTTATTTTTTTTGCTTTTGTATTTGCTCATATTACTTTGAGGAAATGTATTGTAAATTAATTAATAACACATGTTAGATATGCATGATACTCTGCCTTGCATCCAATATAAAGAATTTATCGTGTTTTCCTAGAAAATACCTCTTCATATTGACATAATAGTCACGTATATTATATTAGAATATTCGAAAAATATAATCACAGTTTCTAAAATGGTAATGGTCGTGATTCATATAGTATTGATAAAATATTGTTATTGTTGGTGTTCACAAGGATTTTATTTTTGAACGAGGCATTACAATAGTATAAAGTATAACATGCTATCTTTGTTTATTGATAAAATATTGTTATTGTTGGTGTTCACAAGGATTTTATTTTTGAACGAGGCATTACAATAGTATATAGTATAACATGCTATCTTTGTTTATTGATAAAATATTGTTATTGTTGGTGTTCACAAGGATTTTATTTTTGAACGAGGCATTACAATAGTATATAGTATAACATGCTATCTTTGTTTATTGATAAAATATTGTTATTGTTGGTGTTCACAAGGATTTTATTTTTGAACGAGGCATTACAATAGTATATAGTATAACATGCTATCTTTGTTTATGATGAGGTGATGCACATCGTTAGTAGAGGGGACATGGTTATTCCCTAGAGAAACAGAGACACTAGTTGAAGAATATTTTGTGTTACGACACTCGCTTAATTTGATAATGATATGTGGGCCCAAATGTTTGTGATCAATTGATAAGTAATACTGTAAATTAATTTGGCACTTAATAAGAACTTTGGGTTAAATACAATTAACCCATATTGTTTGTTAACTCGACAAGTATTTTATAGGGGATGATTAATATTCTATTCATCTATAATCAATAGTCGCGTATATTATTTTTAGATGTCCAATACAGGCCGTGACATCTCGTAAAATGCAAGTATGCAACTGCTTTATGCTCAATTTTGCTATGAAAGTATGAACTCTGCCTTAATCGGTGGTAAAAAGGAAAACTAGACGTCCTTTACCAGGAATATTTAGTAAAATCACGGTGAATCCTAATTAGAGTATATGAATATCAGACAAAATAAAGGGGTGTAGATTATCGAAATGTAAACTGTAATACAGAGATATAGAGAGATAAGCTACTATTAATAGAAATTAAACGACAGCTTCCCTGTGATTCTTCCCTCAACTTAAAGCTTACGGGGCAGAGGAGAGAATCAAACCAAATACGAGCTGCTAGAGTTCTAATCTACACAGTACTATTCTTTCATATGCTGTAAAAATTTACATAATTTGGCATGATTATACCTAATTAATTCCATAGAATTATGAATCATACAATACTACCAAATTATTCACTCGTAATAGATCATATCACATATTACGACTTATATTTTCTCGGTGAATGAGGGCCTTTGAAGGTGAGAACCCTGCTAGATATGAGCAGCTGCTGTACATCCTGCAGGACCAACACCTGAGGCAAAGGATAAAAGTATGTATTTGTATATATCAGCAGGTAGCAGCTTGGCTTGGCATATTGCCCTGAACTGCCTTGTAACACTGTAGGCTGCAAAGTGGCAGCTTCGTCTTTGAATCTCTGTACTTGTATGGATTCGTACAAGATGGGCCAGCACATCTTTCACGAGGTGGAGGATAACTGAAAATTCATCCGAACAACCAAGAAAATAAACAGGGAAATAGTTATAATGATATTTATTTGGAACTCAAACATGAAAATAGCAAATTATCTCACTCAAACACTTTACTAGTATCAAACTCACAAGAAATATACGAGATGGGATCACAAGTTATGCAAAAGCTTATCTTTTGTATTTAAATTATCATTCAAGGAACACACCAAACTATTTACATCAGTTTAAGGTATTTACGACAAGGAATTTGAGAGGCAGATTAAATATAAAAGCCAGGCTATACAATACAGAAAAGAGCTAGTAATGTAGCATTCTACAAGTCAAGTTAAAGTTCTGAAGAACATTAACACAAAAGCTAAATGCCTCTGAACTACAGCAGGACATCTCAAAGGCATTCTCAATAAATCAACATTCAACACACAGTAAACCTTAATCAGGAAAACTAATAACATAGTACTAATTGATGCAACCAATGGTGCTAAACTTAAGCTTTTAAGAGATGTAGGGCTTGGAATTCGTTTTTATCCAATAAAGAATGTTCTGTGAAAATCAGTTTATAAACTTCATTAGTTTTCCTATGTTTGGTTCCTTGATACAAAAAATTACTTCGTAGGAAGGAAAGGAAGGAAATAGAGGAGAAGAAAAGAGGTATGGGCAAAATATTGTGCCATTCCTTTCTTGAGTTCTTCTACAAGGAAAAAACAATCCACCCTAGCGAATATACTACTCCCTCCGTCCCATAATATAGTTCTTGTTTGTGTTTTTTCACGGTATTTAAAAAATAGGAGGAAAAAGTGGATGAAATACATTAATAAAAGTGAAAAGTACAATTATAGACAAAAGTTAGAGAGAGAAAGTGGAAAAAAGTACAAGGCATGTGTAAAATTCAAGGGTAATTTAAAAAGTACAATGAATAAAGCTAAAAAAGTGAGGGTATAATGGTCTTTACATACTATCCAAAAATAGAAACAGGAACAACATTTTGGATCTCCAAAATAGGAAAATAGGAACTATATTATGGGACGGAGGGAGTACTTTTTAGTGAGATTAGGGAAAACTAGTGTGTGTGTGTGTGTTTTTTTTTTTTTTTAAAAAAAATGAGATTAGGAGGGGCATTTACAAAGAATGTCAAGAGTTTATAAGAAAGACCAACAAAGACTACAAAATCAATATATCTGTTGAACCAGAAAAGTGGATAAAATAGCAAAATACTCCCAACACTAAAGGTATTGAATTTATTAGGACTTGTTAGAACTTATTTTAGTTGTAAGTTGCACTTAGATAACCCTTAATAACTCTTATCTAAATTTATCTGAAATAATTAGTCTTGAAATACGTGAAATTAGGTGAACTGAACAGGGCCTAAATCTGCATCAATGGCTTACTCTGGTTCTTCATAACCCAGTCTCACTTCTCCTGGGAAGGTATACAACCTCCCAGGTTTTTGGCACTGAAGAAAATAATTTCTTCTAGACAAGTGCTCTTACAAACACGTGGCTGGAAATAACCTCAACCACAAACCTAGTGAACATTGCTTCATATTCATATTAGATAAGATCCACTCCTCACAACTAACACATATTATGATCACTATAATCTATCCTCACAGCCAGTGTCCAACTTTGACATTAAAGATTCACATATGACTTTGAGACTAAGGCAGTGAAATTAACATCAAAAAAAAATTAAAAAAAAAATAATTTAGCAACAAACTGGCACTTGCACAACACACAACCACCAAAAAAAAACAAATATACAGCCACTACACAAGAAAAGAGAGTATAACATGAGATACCTGCAAGGTTTTGGGTCAAAAAAGCTAGGCAACATTTCCTTTGGAAAGGTAACAGTTGTCCCACTAGGTCCCAAGACCATTCTGATACTATTTGACGCACGCATAAGTTCATCAGCAGCCCTCTCCTGCATCAAAAGACATTATCAATAATCTCTTCCATGTTATACTACTCTTAAAAAATAGAAGTAAATAACCCATAGACTATCCAGTACCTGGGCAAGCTCTTTTACACGCTTCTTCTTTTTGTCTTCCCTCTTTTTCCTATTGGAGTCCTGACCGAGTATTCTTCTAATTGCCTCAGCCTGTAAAACAAAGCTTCCTTACTCAGCTTACTTACAAGAAATGTCCACACAATAGAAATAGCAAAGGAAGTAGTTAAAAAAATACCTCTGACTCCTTAGCTGCCTTTTCATTTTGCATTTTACGTCTCTGGGCAGCCTCAACTTTCTTCAATTGTTGATCCACTTCTGAAAGCTTCTCCTTTTGCTCTGTTAACCAATTTACATTAACAATAATTAATAACTGGATCTGAAAAGATATGAGATGATGATAAGCAGAACAGATTAAAAAATCTTACTTCTAGATGGTGCTGGAGGTAACCCATTTGGAAATTCAACTGCAGTTCCACCTGGCGCGGAGCAATCTCTCCCTGACTGAAGTGCCCGTTGACGAGTTGTAAGAGTCAATTCCCGCTTAGGCTCAACAATTGCGTCAACAGGTTCCTTCTTTGCTTTCTTCTTTTTCTTTCCCTCAGCTTCACCATCAGATACAAGTTCCTCCTCTCCCTCATAGTCGGTATCCTCAGAAGGTGATCTCTTCTTTCCATCTTTCCCCGGCCGTGAAGAAGCACCAACTTCTGAATTTTGAGAAACATTTCCTGAAAACTTAGACAATCTTCTGTGTTTTCTGCTAGATTCTTCATCATCCTCTCCAAATCCATTAAAATACTTTGCATTTTTTAGTTTTTCCAGATATCTGATCTCATCATCATCGTCTTCGTCATCAAAACCATCAAGTGCACGCTTCTTCGATGCTCGTCTACTCTTTCGCGCTGAATCAGATTTGTCACCTTGCTTTACAGACCTATTCTTCCCAGCCCCCTTCGTTGAAGATTCCTCCCTTCCAAGGGTAAACCCCACTTTGAAGAAATCTTTCCAAGGAATTCCCTGTAATCCACCCTTTTTATCTCCAGAAGGTGACTTATCAATTTCTGAATTATCCTGAAGAAACAGAATTTATAGTTCCCATTAACCCTAGATGCTTTTCACAACCAAATTAAAATGAGATTACAACAAAATAAAAGGTCTTAATTAGAAGAGATTGCTTCCGAGAATTAAATGACATGTAAGTCTTCTACGTCAACAGGAAGTAGTTCAACATGCCATATTTCAGACAAAGGCGATTCAAACAAGTGCTGATCCTCATACATATACATGAAAAAAATCTAAAACCAAACGAATTCACTCCAATGGACATAAGATCTCTACTAAATTGCAAAACACCACACACCAATCATCAAGCACAAAGTGAGGAAATCGAAAATAAAGTTGTGGCATATATTGGCAAACTCTAGCATCATAACAGCTATACAGGTTCATACATTAATTGAATATACAATAATCACCTACCTTATGCGCTGACTTCTGCCGCACATTTGTAGCATCTGAAGCACGAGAACTCTTTGAATTAGCATCAATGGTACGAGTGACACCGCCAACTTTGAGCTTGACTTTTTTTACCTTGTTATCATTTCCCAGCCTATCTTGAGATGGACCTACACTATCATCAGCCTTTCTATTCAATGCCATGGTCGTCTGTGGTTCCGGGCTTTCATTTTCCCTACTTGTACTTCTCCAATTAGCGGGCGCAAGAACTCCTTCGCTGCTTCTTTTGTGATTTGAGCCACTCCGTCCCTGCTCTGTAGTGTCTTTTGAACCACCATTGCCATATAATTCATTGAGTCCAATATCTACTTTCTTATTCTTTCTTGAAGATTTTTCTCCCTCCACACCACTAGGCCCAGGAAATCTTGATGCACATTGACTAAGACTAAGCTCGTTCCTCCTCGAATTGTGGTCACCACCACTATTCTCATCACTGGAGCCTGCCTTTATGTCATCCGACGGAGGTGTTGAGGATAAGGATGAAACATCACGTCCATCCGAAAGTGGTTGAGATTCAGGGCGAGGTCGCCTGGAGGTATGACTCCGTCTCTTTCTGACAGTGTTCCCTATGCTTTCGAACCGAGAAGAATTATTCTCTTCCATTTAGGAACAATATAATCAAACAAAACTTCCAGTACAGCCACTAATGCCTAGTTCATGTAGTAGAGATTCCCACAGAATCAATACAGCACTGCAATACAAATTCGACAAATAAGTCTCATGATCAAGCATGTGCATAAACCATACTATTGAAAATAAACATTTCATAGAATATCAGAACTAATCCAATAACTTAGAAATCGAACATAAATAAAACACACAAATCTAACAACATATAAAATTAGCATACAATGTACACTGAAAAACGAAAATCGAATTGTAAATACAGTATACACAACAGCAGATTTGCATTAACAGCATCAATATACTCAATTTGAGGAACAATGAAACCAATCAACTAAATACGAAGTATAAATTACAAATTAACCATTTCCAATTACACAACACCCAAAAGCAAGCAAGCATTAAAAGATCACACATAAACCTCAATCAATTACATAAGCAAAACCCTAATTGCCAGGATTACCCAACCAAAACCCCCAAAATAATTCATCACACAACACAATCAAACACAACCCAAAAACCTAAAATTCGAACAACAGCATGAAAAACTCAAAACCCCACAAAATTACTCCATCATACAAAACCAATAAACAAAACCCAGATGCCAAATTATAAATTAAAACAAAAATACCCAAATACAAAAACAAAATTACAAGAAACATTACCTTTAAAGATTGAAACTTGGAGAGAGAAAACAACACGAAAGAAGCGAAAAATGGAGAGAGAAAGCTGAGAAAAGGGTACTAGTGAAAAAGAAGAGAGAAAAAATGAGAAAAGGGGGTTGCAAAGGGCTAAAATATGAAGGAGAGACAAAAAGGGGTAAGCTTATTTTAGGGCAAAGAAGAAGATTTAAGATGATAGTAGTAATTGGAGAAGAAGAAGAGCAAGAAGTTGGTCTAATAATAATCTTCACCATTTTTTCGATACTATAAAGTTTTTTACAAAAAAAGGAAAAATAAAAGAAAATACAACAATAACAAAGACCACAATTCTTCCCTTTCTCTTTCTCTCTCTCTCTCTTATACCAGGCAAGAAAAGCTTTTTCGTCTTTCTCTCTCCTACAGTTTTCTTCGCTTCGCTTCTACCTGGATTGTGTTGCGTATTTGTCTGACTTGTGATACTGCGACTATTTGCACCAACACATGGCTTGTTTTAAAGAGGGATCAGTCTATCGTCACGAAACTGAACTAGTTTAGTCTGTTAAAGTATGTGACTGGTAAGAAGTGCAAATTTTAAATCCGGTTTTATTTGAATTTGTCATTTGTGACTCTAAAGCCGAAAGAACATTAGAAATTTGATCTCATAGATAGTTATAAGACTTATTTTAGTTAGGAAAACTAAGATCAACAAAACTATGCATCTTTGCTTATCATACACCCTTTGTCTGAAATTAACCGCTCGATTGGCTTTTTGAATGTCAGTTCCACAAACTTTGACCTTTATTGTAGAAAAGATAGCTTCGTGTAAGATATTGTTAATTTCCTTCTTCCTTGTATTATATCTTTGAAAAAAAAATAAAAGACATAAGGCAAAAAAAAAAGGGACAAATGAAGTATTATGTATGGTGTCGCAATTTTCAAAAAGAAAGTCAAGCATAGTCTGAGCTCATAAGCTAAGTGCCTAAGCCCACAACCTAACAATTGTCGTTTGTCCTACTGTATATCTCAATGTGTCTTATTATGCTTTTTTCGTGTTGGATCAACCCAATGTCATCTTTAATTACTTAACATTCACAATTTACTATTAAAAAATTTGTTTCCACACTTGTTTTTTATACACGTAGAATCGTAATATAAGATATACAAGTATATAAACTTGAGAGGAACTAATTTATCAATTGAGAATAAACACAATAACTATCAAACACAATGTCGATCACACTTGTTATCATATACAATGTCCATCTTCGAATTAATTCACTCTTACATGGAAGGAAAATATTTTAAAAATTAGCACAATTGATCAAACTTGTAACAACTTATACTCTTCCACCAAGCATCCTTCTTGTAGCCGCAGCAGCATTATCAGCTGCAACATTGATTGCACCAGTACATAGCAATTGTGTTCCGCTCACAATAATCATGATTACCTCCAAAGTCCTCTGTTTTTTATACCAAAATCAAAGCAACTTTTTTAGTTTTTTTTTGCTTCATTTTCCCTAAATAGGTTAATTTCATGCTAAAGCAAAAAGATCTAAAACATAAATAAAGGTAAAGATTACAAATTACTCACCAAGTTAGCACCAGTATATCCAATATCAATTTCCTTACAGGCCAATCTGCAAGAACAAAATCATGGTGCAATACTCATAAGTTCAATCAATCTTCGTGTAACACTTGGTGCGAAAGAAAAAGAAAAAAGTATGTACATAATCCCTCCTTTCAAAAATGATTATCCTCTATCACTCTTTGTAACAATAGACCCGTATAACGTGTCACAGTTTATAAAGTGAACAGTTTTTTATGGACCGATAGAGTAACATTTCAATGACGAAAAATAATGCTAGACATAATAAGCATATAAAAAGTTGTACATACCCCATGGCAAGAATAGTGAGTGCAAATGTCCCTAGAGAAGAGGTAGCAGCAGCATACAAACTAGCAACTGTCCATTGCATTACATTGAGCATTCCCAGAACTGAAGTTGTGATGCCAATAACACCGATAAGAAGAGAGAAAATGATGAAGAATCCAGTCGACATGTTCCCCATTGGAAAGTAGATTGGGAAGATTCTTGCAGGAGTTTGTAGTACAGAAGCTGCAAACACCAAATATGCCAAACGGGGTGTCTCATAAAAAAAGTCAAAATAGAATGAACTTTTAAAGACGAAGGGAGTACTTCTTACCTGACTCGTGGGTTTTTTCAATTGCATGATTAACAGCCCAAGAAGAAATCAGCATAATAATGAAATAGAGTACTAGATTGATAACCAAGAGCAGTAAAGCTGCTGATCGCGGTCCTTCCGAAGCCATTAGTAATTAATTAATCCTAATGATCTAGAGAGTGGAAGGGAAGAGGAGTTCTCTTTATTCTTTTCTGGACAATTACAAGCTAAGATTAAGGGAGATACATAAGATGTATATATACATGTAAGGAAATGTATAGGTGCATTATTATGAGTGGTTCTTTGCTTGAATTGTTTGGCGTGAAAAAGAGAATAATTGGAAGGAAACAAGAGCTGGATTGGAATAACAGTTCATTGCTTGAAATTTTTAATGTTTGTAATCCCCACTTCCTGGATAAATATATTTACATTTTTGGGTGAAGGTTTCTTTAGGTTGAAGAAAAGGTTCTTAGAGGTCCAACCTCTTGGTTTTTAGCTTTTCCTTATCTAAAGGCAAAGCTTTTCCCGAGAGCTTCTTACACATATACCCGAATGCACATAGAAGTAAGTGCAATTTGAAATGCTCATTTGATATTTTTCGCTTCCCCTCCTTAATTTTTGAGCAAATAATATGTACTGTATATGGACAAGAGTATACATATTTTGCTCCCTGGTTTATCATGAGTTGGGAAAGTTAAGGGTTAAATGGCACACCATCAAGCATTAATCATACATCTAGAAAAGCCATCAATTTTAAAGATTAATCATACATATACAAACATAATTTATTTTATTTCCACCGTCTCTTAATTATAAGTTAAATTTGTAGAAAAATTATATAGATACAGAAAGATTAATGAAATCAAAAACCAAGAACACAAGTTTTATGTGGTTCACAAACGATGAGTATGCATGAGGCAAGTTTTATTGATTGTTAGGATAATATCAATAACTCAATATAGATATACGGCTAAAATAATCGAGTGGAATAGGCACAAAGAAATTCTACTATGAACTTTCTAGTAACCCAAATAGAAAACAGCAGGCTGCACATTTGACTTTAATTAATGAACTCTGACAATTGAAGTTGAATGTACACGGATTTTGTACTTTAACAAACAGGGAAAAAAAGGTAATCCCATAAAAGAGAAGAGGATGAATCAGGTGAGTAAAAAAAGTAAGGAGTGACCTTAACTCATAAATCTTGTAGGCCCTTGTAAGATAATGAAAGAACCCGATCGAACCATAAGCAATATATACATTTTATCACAGTTATGCGGCAGGCCAGCAACACCACAGCCTCACCACCTCAATCGGGAATATCACAATAATTGTCCATAGAAGATGAGGATTTTCATTTTCTGCTAACTAAACCTCACTGAATACCCACTTCAGCCTTGAAATGCATAGAACCCTGCAAAGCTGACTAACATGAGCCAATTCTTTGCTTTCTCCCTGAGTACGCAAGTGGATGGACTGTAAAGTTCAACTCCCACCATCTTTTTCATCTGCCTTCATGAAGATCCTCAGAGAAAACAGCAGTTCGAGATATGTTTTCATCAAAGGTACTCAAACCAGAGTAAGGACCTGATGAGAAGATTGAGGAAGTCCCATCGGATTCAAAGGTAGTAGAAGACTGTCTAAGGTTTGGTCGCATGTTAGCAGATCCCGTGGCAGCGTCTTGATACTCAGTAACCCGTTGTACCATTTTAAGAGATTGCACCACCTCGCCCATCGTGGGCCGTTGATTTGCTTCAGGAGCAACACAAGCGGCTGCAATTGTGCAAACCCGTAAAAAATCTTCCTTAGGGTAATTCCCCTGAAGCTTCGGATCCACAAGCTCCTCTAGACGATCCTTATCTCTCAAAATTGGCCTTGCCTGTATAAGTGCAGAACAGTAAAAATTTTGTAAATACCAACAGTCACGAATTTATTCGGAGCACCCTCACCCAAGAGAGAGAGGCAGAACTACATGAAAAATAAAACTAACCCAGGTAACAAGGTTCTCCTGGCCAGCTGGCTGTGACATATCTACAGGTTTTCTACCAGTCAGCAACTCAAGCAGGACCACCCCATAGCTATAGACATCACTTTTAACAAGTAAATGACCAGTCATGGCATATTCAGGGGCTACATACCTGTTGGCATCAATCAAATGAATTTCAGAAACTACAATCTTACATAGAGGAATTAATATGGTAAATGCTAGAAAAAAGATGGGGGCTGACCCAAATGTTCCCATGACTCGAGTAGACAAATAAGTCTGCCTGCCTTCAGGCGCCTGTTTGGCCAAGCCAAAATCGGCAACCTTAGCATTGAAGTTGTTTTCAAGTAGTATATTTGATGCCTTGAAGTCTCTGTGGATGACACATGGCTGTGAGTCTTCATGCAAGTATGCAAGTCCTCTAGCAGCATCAAGTGCAATCTTCATTCTCGCGTCCCAATCTAATGGACAATTTACCCCCAAAGGACCTGTAATAGAGGGCAGCGTTTTTTAATTTAACGATTATATTATACGATCTAAAAGTACACACACATAATATAGACAGAAAGTTCTACAATTGACTAGAAATTAAAGCTATCAAAGAGTATCATCAAACCAACCATGAAGCCATGCCTCCAGACTTCCATTAGGAACAAGCTCATAACAAAGCAGATTTTGAGAGGCTTCACGGCTGCTATAGTAGCCCACAAGTTTCACAAGATTACGATGATGCAACCTGCTAAGCATATCAACCTCAACAAGGAACTCCTTATCGCCTTGAGGCCCACCATTTGTAAGCTTCTTGATTGCAACAGCAGTGCCATCACTCAAAACACCTTTGAAAACTTTGCCAAACCCACCCTCCCCAAGTATGCTGGATTTTTCAAAATTGTTAGTTGCCTTTTTCAGTTCTTCATAAGTCAAAAATCTTGTACTGCTAGGGTGAGCAAGAGATCCTCCTGCTGTGCCTCCATCTGAAGTCCTTGGCCTTGATACAAGATTCTCTATAGAAAATTGAAAAGTTATCAAAAGTCAATAAATACCACACCTGATTGAAACAGATAAGAAAGGAAAATAATGGGTGGTTGAAAAAATTACATGTACCAGGTGCGTTAAACTATATAATTATGAGCAATTAATTAATTATATATAATACAAAAAAGCAATGGAAATTTGTGTTAGCTTCAGCAGACAAGATAAACAAACCCATGGTAACATTGCTTTAAATCTTTAAAATAGCATATCAAAGTACTATGAATTGAAAAGATATTACAAAAGGAATTGCTGCTAATGTAGAAAAAGGCATAGAGCTAGTGTTGAGCTTGATACTCGTACCTGGATCTTTCATTAATGGTTTTGGCTTCTTACGGGATGAACAAGAGCACATAACTAGCACAAATATGACGACAATGATCAAAATTCCAGCCCCAATACTAAGAACAAGAACCAAGCTTGAGTTCTTGTTATTAGAAGTTTCTGATGTTGTAGAAGCTGAAGCCTGATGATCTGGTGTTTTCATAGGTGATGCAGCAGATAATGGGGCTGTAATTAAGAGAAAGACTAGTGTTATAACTGGTAATATACTCCAGAAGTTACATATGCAGAACAAGGAAATCCTATATGCTAAGTCAGGCAAGAAAAGAAATAGACTGCTGCTCAAATAGTTTCCAAAATACAAGCAATCATCTAGATTTTCCAGAATAAAGTGCAGAATAACAAATAAACAATAAGAAACAACTAAATGTATGCACCAGCGGCAATATCCACCTCAACATATACAGAGCCTAAAAAAAGAAGTATTCGCTGTATAATTACCTGGTGATGGAGCAGGAGGCTGATACCAGGTCACATTTAGAAGTTTGTAATCACCCACACCTACTATTTCAGGTATGGACACCTTGTGCAACACAAGTGAGGAGTTTATAGCAGATGCGGCACCAGCTGAGAAACTGACCCCAGTATGTGGAGTTATGTCCAGTGAAATATTCAAGCTTGTCAGGGTAACCCAATAAAAATTATTCATTTGCATCTGAGGAGCACGGAGGCCAAGTGCAGAAGAGAATCCATCTAGGAAAAGACTCCAATTTGGATTTTGTGACACATTGAAAAGCAGAAGGTCAACCTTAATTGGATAAACACAGTGGCAGCTGGAGGTCTCTCGTTTCTGCACCATATCAGGTTTACAGCAGCCTGGAATGTAAGAATACACACCAAAGTCACAACAGATGAAATAATTAATAAACAAACAGAGGGCACTGAATACCTTATACTATTTTGCTAGTTACACGGACTGCACATGCGTTAAATTAAATGCACATATACATAATAAAATAAACTATATAACATCATAGTCCTAGTCAAGCTATTTCTTAAACATGCACAAGGTAGATTTGTGTCAGCATGTGAAGCGCATAGGTAAGAGAACAACCTTAATGGACGCAAATTGCATGAGAAACATAGAGCACTGAGTGAAGTGGCAAGAAGCAATGAGAAAAGGAAAGAGCAAGAGATAACAATATAGAGTATGAGTCAAGAAACATGCACATTACTATGGAACAGAAAAGGTAAATGAATAAGGAATCTTCCCACATATCTTTGTGCACCTCATGAAGGCAATGCACTTTGATTTGTAATTGGATGCACCTCATAGGTGCCAGGTGCAGAGGAAATCTTTTTCCCCTTTCCAAGAACAAGATGCTAAAAGTGTACATAAGCTTCTAATGACAAGTACGCTTACTTGAAACTTCTGGAGCGAGAGATGGCATTAGGCCTTCAGCTTGTGGTGGTGCTGATCCATTATTATTCTTTGCCAAATTAGGCAATCTAGTTCCGGCAGGAGGATGACTACTTGCTTGTAGTGGCTCATGAGGAGCCTGAACTGGTGCTGATGCGAGATTCCGCCTCTTGTATCGTGATTTTTCCTTCACTCCAACAAGTGGTGTATTGGCATTCCCAGCAAGAATGGGAGCTGTCAAAGGTCTTTTAGCTGCTAATACTAATGATGACTGTAATGGAGATTCATAGGATTCCGCATCAATATGGAATGCTGTACAATTTGATACCAACAGCCATATCAAAAGCTTACTTGGCAAATCTGCAGTGGTCAAAAACAAAAAAAGGCAACATTTTTTTTAATATATAGCAATTTTTGAATGACAAGATCCAATGGAGATAATGTCAACAAAGAGCATGACACAAACTAGAACCATTAGAATAAAAGAGGCCAATGCTATAAGGGAATCCTTTAAGATACAGAAACTAAAAGGCAAGGGGTTACCACTTGATAAAGTTTCTTTAAAACGTAAGGGATTAGCGACTAAAATTTTCAGATCAAAATAGTATTTATAAGTGCAGTTAACCAGTTAAAGTATAGCATTAATATCTAGAAACTCGTCAACATTTTTGTATCCAAAATCAAGGATGCATGAACTTCTAATGAGTCCAGCTAATGAGAGATGTGAGACCAAACTATACTTTATTTTTGAATATCAGTAAAATGAATACCGCAAACTTGATGTTGCTATGGTTAGCTGTCTTTTTTAGTGTCAACTATACACCTTAATCGTCAAACTAGCAAAATACAAGGTTTGTTAAACAGATAATCTTATATCAGCATCAACATTATACTCAGTGTGAGAACTGGCAACTGAATATATTTACTTTTTATAGCCTGGCAACCAAATACGGAATAGTAGCCTGATTTACTCAATTCATGAAAATAAAACACAAATTAACATACTCATGATTATACAAAATAAACCTTAAGCTATTGGTTTCTCTCTCCTGAATGTACTCATTGATCAAACACTGCCCAATTTAAAAAATGTAGCATATAACATCATACAAGACATCAGACTTCATACTTCAAAACCCAAGCTTATACAACATCAAAGGCTTCCAGCAACAAACCTTCATGCAGGATAGCACCTCAAACATACCCACTTCACTTCACTGTTCACACACAAATTTTGTATTTTAGTTCTATCTCTATCCCATTGTACACATACACGATATTCGTCGACGGCTCTTGGCCGAAACAATCTATTGTGAATATAAAAACAGGCCCTCACTAATAGGTAGAGAGGAAAAGCAACAAAATACCAAAATTTTCAACTTTCCAATCTAAGCCACCACCATTTATATCCAACACGTCAAAGACAAAACCAATAGTTGCCTTCCATTCCGAACACGATTCACTAAACGAATTTCCACCAAACAATTCGATAGACGAATAGCTAAATGTATCTAACTACAATACTCGGAGGAAGGATCCCAGAAACATCAGATACTAAATCAATTAACTACCTCTAGCTCCCAATTCCCAAGCACCCATTATTTCTTCTTCAATTTGTTCAACATTTCATACCTCACTAAACATAGAATAAACAAAAATAGAAATCTAATTCATCCACTTATTCAGAAAATAAGATTCAATAAAATCTCAACATATTCCACAAATGACCAAGAACTACTAATTGAAGAATAATGAGGTACTCAATCTCAATTCCAGACAAAACCCTAAATTCCAAACCCCTTTAAACAGCTAAAATCATACAAAAAAAAAATAACAAATTCCTGCAAAGTCCCCAACATTTCACAAATTCACCGACAGCAAATTTCAGCTAAACAACAAACAAAATCTAACATATAATAATAATTAACTAATCAAAACGAAAAGACAAACTACAACAACAAAATTCCCAATAATTAAGAAATCAAATTAACCCCAAAAAAAAAAAAAAAAACCAAATTGAATTACCGGGAATCAGTGGAACTCGTTTCATCGCCGCCGGCACAAAGAAGAAACGAAGAGAGAGAAAATAAAAAGGGGGAAGAACTAAAGCAGTGTTTGGATCTGAAAAGAAGAAGAAACCCGCATCAAAAAGAAGCTTGCAAGTAAAGCAAACAAGGAGTTAGTAGTAGTAGTGGGGGAGTGAATAGTAGTAGTACTAGGAAGAGGAGCACCAACAACCGCCATTAGAGGTGGGAGGAGAGAGAAAATGAAGGGAAAAAAGAGACTGGTGCAAGACCATGAATCGAAAAAAACGTGAGAAATTTCAGGAGAAACGTTTCGAAACTGGAACGCCATTGTTTCAAGGGAGGAGAGAGAAAAATCGGGGGAAATGCAATCTGGGGAATCGAGGGAACTTTCAAGTTTTATTGGAGGAGAGAGACACTAAGAGAGGACTCTCCACGTGGAGAGAGAAACTGTTTTTATTACTCGTAATTTTTTTGTAAATTTTGACTTTTAAAACCACTAAACATCACTTTTGTTACCTATTTATTTATTTTTTTACTCCCTCCATCTCTTAATGATGGTCCCTTTTGGTGAAATTTCACGGAAATTAAGAAATTTAAATAAGAAGTAGTAAAAATACATTGAAAATGTAAATTTACATGAGGTATGCAAAAAAAGTACAAAGAGAAAGTAATAAAAGTCTACGAAATGCAAAATTTACATGGGAAAGCTAAATTTGCACAAATATTGTTGCAAATTGAAGGGAAGTTTGGTAAAAAGTTAATATTAATGGTTGTTGAAAAAAGCAGATGGAGTGAACATTTTGGGACTAAAATTGGTCAAAAGGAACTATCATTAAGGGATAGAGGGAGTATTACCTATCAAAATTTAAAATTATAGATTTTGGCACCTTCGTCCTAATTTTGTTACTGTTTCCGTTAATTGGGCCCACATAATTAACTACGTACACTTTACTTCTTCTCTCTCCACAATTAAGTTCGTGAACCCTCTCTTCCTCCCTCGTCAATTCTCCCAACCTCCCAAATTAACTCCATGGTTGATTCTTTTTTCTCCTTAACCATAATTTTTTTTCTCTCTCGTGTCAATTTCTCCATCTTTTTCTTTGACTCACCTTTTCTGCAAATCATTTGAGCGTGGAAGCATTTGACTGGAACAACTCAGCAGACTGAAATCCAAGTGCTTGGAGTAAAACTGACAATTTTATATGGATATCCAGTAACCCGCTCCAGCAGCTATAATTAAATGGATGAAAACTCGACTTAAATGAATGAAAGGCGGGTGGTGGATGAAACGGATGACGGATCGAGTCAGATTCGGGTGGAACTTTAAGTCATCCATCACCCGTTTATCATCCGACCCATTATCCACCCGTTTAATTTTTATATATATATACTAAACTTAAAAAAAAATTATAATCTAAAATGCAAGCAGTGGCATTTGACCAACTCATTTTCATTTTCAATCTCTCATTCTCTAGTCTCTACTTTGATACTCTCTCACAACCCGTCCCCGGCGACTCCATCCTCACTAGCGACGTCTCATACTCCTCTCCAACAAATTTTTTAACTCTCTTTTTAATTTCCCCATTTCAATTTGTGGCTGCTTTTATTTAACCATCTATATTCCGGTATTCGATTTTGTGCGTGTTGTACTCTTGCTAGAGCTGCTAGTTTGAGTTTGATATTAATCCTATTTTTTATACCTTTGTTATAGATAATGATGGGTGATAATAATGATCTTGATTGTGGATATGATTCTTCATGCCCCTCATCAACTACTGCATCACCTACTCCGCCACCTATAATACCACCTCCTCCACCTCGTCAACCAAATAATCCTTCACAATCTGTATACATGTCTTCTCAACCCGATAAAAGTGAGACATCCACAAGAAAAGAAAGAAAGCACACTTCAATGTTTTGGGATCATTTTCAAACGAAGACAATAAATGGTATGCCAAAAGCAAAGTGTCTCCATTGTGATCATATCTTGTCGGCAATAACCAAAAATGGAACACCACACCTTAAGGACCAAATAAATTTAAGGTGTACCAGAAAGAATTCAAAGGTCGATATTCGACAAAAGCTTTTGAGTGTCAACTGCAAATCTGATGGGTCAACCAGAGTTGAAAATGATAACTTTAGCCAAGAAGTTTCAAGGAGGGAATTAGTTAACATGGTAATTATGCATGAGTATCCGTTGTCTATAGTGGATCACATCAATTTTAGGTTTGTGACTAGTTTAAATGCCCATTTCAAGATAATATCGCGTTATACATTACGAGTTGATATTATGAAGATGTTTATGAGTGAAAAGACGGGTCTAAAGAAAGCATTAGAGAGCAATGGGTTGAGAATAGCTATCACTATTGACATGTGGACAGCTTCAAATCAAAGAAAAGGTTACATGGCTGTAACATGTCACTATATTGATGAATTTTGGGTATTTCACAACAAAATGTTGAGGTAATTCACTCTTACTTTTGATTAGATGTTGATTTGTTTTATAAGGCTGATTAAGGCTAACTTAGATGCTAATTTGTGTGTTTTTTTAATGCTGATTATTGTGATTAATATGGCTGGTTTATGTGTTTTTATCATGCTTGGTTTGGTGCCGATTTTTCTGTTTTATAAGGTTAATTTAGGCTTGTTTTGGTGCTGGTGTTTTGTGTTTTATATGGATTATTTAGGTTTGCTTATGTGCCTTGTCCACATACAAAAGACACTCTTGCTCAAGTCTTGTTGGACACTTTGAACATGTACAATATTGCTGAAAAAGTTTCTTCTATTGTGGTTGATAAATGTACTACAAATGATGCTATGCTTGATGTTTTGAGCCCTCGTTTTAATGAACAATCTCTTATGTTGAAGGGTAAATTTTTGCATTTAAGGTGTAGTGCACATATATTAAATTTAATTGTACAAGATGGTCTAGATGTAATTGGTGATGGAATTAACGTGATTGTGTTTACTTCTGGGCAGCAACTCCAAAACGAGTTGAAATGTTTGAGGATAAGGAAAGGAGAAGAGGGTATAAAGTTGGTTTTGGATTGCAAAACAAGATGGAACTCAACTTTTGTAATGCTTACTAGTGCTTTACGTTATGAGGATGTGTTTAGTAATATCAAGCGTCAAAATCCTCGTTTAAAGTTTATACTTCCTACTGAAATGGATTGGAAATTTGCTGAAAAGGTTTGTGAAGAGTTGAAAATGTTTCACAAAATGACTGAAATTTTTTATAGCCGAAAATGTCCTACTTCTAATTTGTTATTTCGCTAAGTTTGTGAAATTAAACTTGCATTGAAGTATTGGTTTGTTAAGCGATAGACAACTTATCAGGGATATGACTAAAAATATGAATGAGAAATTTAAAAAGTATTGGTCTAACATTTATGGGATATTAGCCATTGCTGCCATTTTAGACCCTAGGAACAAATTAGAGTGTGTGGAGTTTTATTTCAATGACATATATTATGATAAGGCTGAAGATGAGATTGATATAGGGTAAAAAACTTGTTGTATGACTTGTTGTATGAGTATCAAGAGAAGGAAGCTAGGAGTTTAGCAACTTCTAATCTAAGTAATGTGAATGGAAAACTGCCTATTTCTTCGATTAGTTCTAATGATGATGATGGAGGAGATGAGTGGAGTAAGGCTAAGAAAACCTAAACAAGGAAAGTAAATGTGAGGTCTGAGTTAGATTATTACTTAGAGGAGGATGCTTATTCATAGAGTGAGGGTTTTGACATTTTGAAATTTTTGCATATTGAACTCAAATATCCGACATTACAAAAAATTGCCAAAGATATTCTAGCCATCCCTGCATCTATCGTTGCATCTAGGAGCGCATTTAGTATGGGCGGTAAAGTAATCGGTCCTCATCGTTCAAGACTTCATGCCAACACCGTAGAGGCTTTGATGTGCTTGCAAAATTGGATTCAAGGAGAATATTCAGGTAACAAAAGAAGTTTTATTGTTTTATTTATTTATTTATTTTTTTTTATTTTTATAATTGTATTTTACTCGCATATAAGTAGTATGTACTAAATTGTATATTTTAGGTTATGATGAAGGTCTTGCTTTGGAAAATGCTCAAGCTTGTGCTACCATTTTAGAAGATGATGATTCTTTAGATATGAGCAGTAACGGTAGCGAGGTCGTTGACTTGGATTAGGAAAAAAAGGACTTTGACAAAGCTCACCTTTTTGCAAGTTTATTGCTACTGTAATTGTGTTCTAGTCATTCGTTCATTTCTATGTTATTGACATATTTTAGTAATTTGACACCCAGTTGGTGTAGTAATAATTAAGCTTGTAATATTATACATTTTTGTTAGGTTGTAAATTGTAATGTTGATTTCGACGGCAAATTATAATTTTGGCTTAAATTAAATGATATTCAAGTCATTGTATGAATGAGTGGAAATATGTTTAATTTCATGACATAGGTTTAATAGCTTTCATCCGTTTAGCATTCAATCCGCCCGTTTCAGTCGCTGATGATGGATGGATTGGATGTGGATGATGGGGTATGCGGGTGGTGGATGGATCAGGTGGAGCGGATGGTGTGTGCGGATGGATGCAGGTGAAGCTCCATCCGATCCAAATCCGACCCGTTGCCATCCTTAGCTTGGAGTCGTCATCTTCATTGTTGAAAGTGGAAGATTCTTCTAACAACGACTAGTTGCAAGGTACGAAATATTTTACTATTTGTAGTGGTCCAAAATGGTGTTATTTTGCAATTGTTGATTAAACTTTGGGTATTTTGGGAAAAACTAAAGTGAACCCCAAATTACTAGGCTTGGATTAATTTAAGCATTTTTAAGAAATTAATTAATTATTGATGGTTATACAGGCATGTGGTAGGGTTTAGGTGTTTTTAATTGCTTTTTTGTACAATAGTTTAATTATGTTGTCTGCTTGTTAGCAATCAAAATTTGGTTGATCTGTGTATTTTAATTGAATTGTAGATTAAATAAATGGATGAAGGTGATGATACTGTTGATATTAAGATTAGACTATTTGGAGGTTTTGTGCAAAAGAACCGTAGGGGAGACAATACTATGTTTACGAAGCTGGGTTTGTATATTGGAAAAGTAGTGTCCCACTGTCATACATAACAGTAGATTACTTAAGGTATTTGTGTGCAAAAGGGTTTGAAGATATGGAATGGCCTGTCCCTAGCATGTTTAACATATGGTACAAGTAAAAGGGAAAGACTTGGAACACTGGGACAATTTATTGAATTTGGTATAAACTAACTACTTCTATTTTAAAAAAAAAAATTTAAAAAAAAATCAAGAAATGGTATTTTCCTTTTCTTGATCTAGTAACATATTTAACTAACTATTACTCCAAAAAAAAAATAAAAAAATAAAAACCCGGTTAAAGTCGCTTAACTAAGTACGAAATATATTAAATGGATAAACTTTAATTATCTGAGTTGGAAGCCACGTAATCTAGTAAACCTACATTAAACTCCTCTCATAAATACCCTTCCTAACCCATCCATTAACAATCACAATTTCACTTCTTTCTTAACTGTTTTTGGTTCAACCTCATAGTTTATCTTCTTTCTTAACTCTTTGGTTAAAGTATTTCTTAGTTCATCTTCTTTTTTAACTCTTTTTTATTAAAATTCTTAGTTCATCTTGTTTACTCATTAATGGCTATAAGAGAGGAAGATCCCATGGGCCAGTACATAAGGTACGGTACTGTTATTGACCGGGGAAGAAACTCAGAAACGTACTTGGGATACGATCGGTTTACACCTCGCCTTCTTCCCGGATTGAGCTATGGAGCGGAGATACTTGAACAATTAAATCACAAAAACATTTTAAGGATTTACACCCATTGGGTGATGATGATGATGGCTCACAGTTTCGATTCTTCCATTTGATCACTGAGAGATATTATGGGAATCTTGGAGAGTATACTGAAACATATAAAGTCCAAGAAAAAGATGTTGAAATTAGGGTTTGGGCTCGTCAAATATTAGTTGCATTGCAATATCTCTAGAATGAGAACATCCTTCCAAGCGAGTTCATTATGAGTAACATTCTTGTTTCAGGTATCTCGGGAACAAACATCAAGCTATGTCATTTGCGTATACTCAAATGTGGTGCCATTACAAAAATTGATGATGATACAAAATCGGGTAAGGATGGATTATACTGTGTTGCAAAGTGTTTATTAAAGGTTATTTCAAGAACATCAGATGATGAAAAAGCAACTCTTGCTCTACTTAAAACTGAAAAAGTTAAGAATTTTCTGGAGAAGTGTTTCTATATAGAATCTACAATTAATGACCTTCTTAAAGACCCTTTTCTTGGGTCCCACATTGGTGGGAAATGAAGGGTTTTCCTTCTTTATAATGTGATGTGTGGTATACTTAGGTGTGGCCCAAGGGCTACCCACATTTTGTGGAGAGGGAAGACCTACCTACCAAGTCAATCCAACACGGGCGCTGAATCGGGCCGGGCTAGACTGGATCGAATGATCAAAACAGATTTAAATTTTTTGAACAAGGTTTAGTTATGTAATTAATGCCTTGATTTATTCTAACCGTTTTGACTATTTCAAACCCACTACCGTTTTAATTCCCATTACTTATGTTAACTATTTTTTGACTGATTTTATGGTAACCGTTTCTGCCCATTATTATGGTAACCGTTTTCTGTCCGTTTTAATTAGGGATTAACGACTTAATTGCAACGTTCAGTTTTTCGGCTATAAAAGAACACTTTACTCACCGATTTTATACATATCAAAAATAATATTCTCTTCTTTATTATAAACAAAAACACAAAAAAAATTCGATCGAGCAGTTTTTCTTTAGTTTTGGTGTTTGGTTGCCCAGTGGTTCAGTGCAAATCCATCGATACATTATACTCTTGAGAGGCTATTTTATCCCGGGGGACATCCGGTTGTGGTTCGATTTGCTTGCACAAATTAGAGGCAGTACTGTGAATGTTCTAAAGAAAGCGACATAGTCCGCGACTCAGTCTTATTTCCGGTAACATTGTTCTTATTATTTTTGTTCTTGCAGTTCCGTTTCTAACAAAGTCAGTAGAGACTGTGAAATATATATTATAATTTCACGTAATTTGTTAATTTATCTTACGTAAATGAGTTTGTATAATTTGTTTCATGTAATATAAAATGTTTTTGGTGTATAATGATCCATGTGAGCTGAACATTTTCCAGGATGTAAAATTGCGTTTTGGGTGAAAGTTATGAAAAAGGCAAAAATGTCAGAAAACTAAAATTTGTGGGCGTTATGTTTATTGGGGTAGATACAATAATAGTGGAATTTATATGCGGAAGTAGTAGTGACTTTTTTTTATTTAAGGATGGATTTACACTTGATAATTTTGGGAGACAAGGAGAGAGTTGTAATGTGATGATTTTATTTGATGAGTTTCATTGTTTTACATGTCATGGTATTTATAGATGTCTTACATACAATTCTCTAGAGTGTTCTAGCTTAGGTTAGTCTAGATTTTTCTAAGATATTTTCACCTAGATTTTTCTTAGGAAACTTCTACATACATACATTAGATATTTTAACATGAAACTTCCTAGATTTTTCTAGACTATCCTTTAGATATTTATTTTACAAAATATTCTAAGTTTTCTAGATTAATATTTCTAACAAAAACGTCCTCCATAAAGCATGAATCCGGGTAAAGAATTCAGTAGAGACTGTGAAATATACACCGTAAAGGCTAGAATGAGAGATAGTACGGTCGTTATACGTTTTTCAACAGTTATTATCGGGGTAGATACGAGTTTAATGTCCTAAATGACACGGTTCCAGAGTTCATGAAACAAAAAAGGGATATCTTGGCCTTCGTGAAGAGGATGTGCAAACGGTTGCTGAAACTGTGGAATTAGTGATTCGTGATGTTACCAAAATTGACTGGGACCTGATCCAGGCAAACAATGTACGACTGATGGATATGGTGTAAGGGTTTTGATTCATTTTGGTTAGTATTTTTTCGTGGATTTTTCGTCTTAAACCTTGGTTAGTATTTTAAGAGTAATGTTTTCATTTTGGTTAGTATTTCTTCGTAGATGTTTAGTCTTGAACGAACATTGGTTAGTATTTGAAGTGTAATGTTTTCATTTTTGTTAGTATTTTTTTTGTTGATGTTTCGTCTTGATACTCTTGAACATTGTTTTGGATTGTTAGTTATTAAATTTTAATAAAAATAGAGACTATGCAATTTATTCTTATTTAGTGTTCTTAGTGAAAGTATCTTAACACATGCATGTGTGTTTAATTTGATCCAACAATTGCTCAATTGAACTGTCTTACTTAGAGAAAAATTTTAGAGTATATGATAGACCAACATTTTGAAATATATTAATATAAACATAATATTTCTTGAAAACCCTTCTTCACAAAAATGTTGATGGAATCAGGCTCGTTCATCACC
Source organism: Chenopodium quinoa (assembly GCF_001683475.1). Classification (NCBI taxonomy): domain Eukaryota; kingdom Viridiplantae; phylum Streptophyta; class Magnoliopsida; order Caryophyllales; family Amaranthaceae; genus Chenopodium; species Chenopodium quinoa. The sequence goes on along the minus strand of NW_018743212.1, from coordinate 1,157,547 downwards.
TAATAATAACACCTTTCAATAATATTGTTACTCTAAATATCAGTATTCACAAAGTCAAATATCACATTATTTGACCTATTTTAAATTTTGTTGACTTTAAGATCAAAAGCTCAAACTACACTAGATTTTTGCCCAAATATAGGCTTAGCTTAATATTGAGTCATGTGACCCAAACGATGCATGACTTTAGAACGACTAAGCCAAGCATTGATTATAAATACTAAGGTTTGTTTGGTTTGTAAAATGTTTTCATGGAAAATAATTTTCCAATTTTTCTTTGTTTGGTTCATTTGTGGAGTGAAAAACAACTTTTTCAATGCTGGAAATTGTATCATTAATGATGGAAAAACATGTTTCGATCCTTTATAAAACAAGGGAAGCTACAAGTACTTCCCTCCCTCCTACTTACCTCCTTTTTACTTTTCTCTCGATCATTCATCGATCCCAACATTTCTAATCTTATTTTATTATTTCTCTACAACTTCTCTTGTATGGAACCAAACAAAAGGAGAACTAATTTGCAAAATAAAAGTGTCTCAAATTAACGACGGATTATAGATTTCACTGACTGTTTCTATAATGGTAGCATCATACATCATAACATTAGTAGCTGGCAGCTACACCCATTTCTAATGAGGATCAAAAGGAGGTGTCGCAGCACCCAAAGTGGGCCAATAATGGCCAAAGGAAGTGTCATTACATGGAGCAAAAGGATTAGAATTACAACCCTTCTAAGGAAATGATTAACATCATTGTAGAAGTTAGCTAGGTTGCACTGCAAGATCCTTCCTCATAACATGAACTAAAATTTCCCATATTTTTGTTTTTTCTAGAGAAGAAAGATAAATAATTTTGATGTTGTAGTTATTTTGTGTGTGAGATTTGAGAATGAAAGATTTGGTGTCATAATAATGTCAAAAGGGAGAATGAAAGATTGAACGTGTATACGTTGAATTCACCAGCAGTGTCCACATGAATGGCTTAATATATTGATATGTCGGCCTTTGTCAATTAAGAAGATGTGCAAACGTTGTCTGAAACTGTGGAATTAGTGATTGTGGCGATGTTACAAGAATTGACCGGGACTTGACATTCAGGCAAACAGTGTACAATTGATGGATATGGTGTAAGGGTTTCGATCCATTTTAAGTATAATGTTTTCATTTTGGTTAGTATTTTTCGTAGATGTTTCGTCTTCAACATTGGTTTAGATTGTTAGTCATAAAATTTTAATAAAAATAGAGACTATGCAATGTATTCTTATTTAGTGTTCTTAATAAAAAATTTAATAAAAAATTGTCTTTTAATAACTAGGAGGAATAATATGAAATTAGTTACTGCATGCATGCGTCAACTTAATTTTAATATGGAGTAATTTGTAGGTACTATTGAGAAATTTATATATATTTTATAATTTTCTTATCAACTCTATATATGTAATTAACTATAAATTAGAATTCATGCATTTTTAAGTAGGTTGATTTTCCTTACATGAACACCAATTGAATCAAAACTACACATACTTGTATAAAAGACTTGTCCTGACCTAATCTTGGATTTAGTTGGACAAAAATTGTACTGTAATTCCATTATCAGTTTGAACACATGGTTGATATATTTCAACATAATCTTACTAAAATTTCACGAGTTGACTAACTTAATTAAGGAGGTAATATGTATCAAAATTTCTTTTCTTTTTTTCTTATTGAAGATATTATATATATATATATATATATATATATATATATATATATATATATATATATATATATATATATATATATATATATATATATATATATATTGAATTTGGTAGCAAGAATAAAAACTGTGTAATTATTCCTTGAGAAGTAAAACTAATCATTGAGGAGTTACTTTAATCAAGATCGAGTATAACAAGAATATAGATTATATCCTTTGTACAAGAAAAAAAAACTACTCCTTATTGAAGATTCCAAAACTACTGAACTACTCCGTATTTTTATTGAAGATTTACTTCGTATTAGAGTAAGGCCTCGTTCACTTCACCTTATTTTTTGTTGAACTGAAATTATTATTGCTGAACTTAAATAATTTATACTAAACTTAAATTATTTTTACTGAACCGATATTATTTTTGCTGAACTGAAATTATTTTTGCTGATTCTCTGTTATATTTCTTCTTTAAAGTTACTGATTTTCACAGAACCGAAATTATTTTTACTGGACTGAAATTATTTTTACTAAACTGAACTGAATTAATTTTACTGAATATTATTTCTGTAAGGTGAAGTGAACAAGGCCTGAGTATTTTAATGCTTAAAAAAATTCCAACATGATTGTGCTTTTAAGTTTTAGTGAAGTAAAAAGTACCGAGTAATATATAAGGCATTGTTCACTTCACCTTATTTTTGCTGAATTGAAATTATTTTTACTAAATTGAAATTCTTTTTGCTAAACTTATTTTACTGGACTGGAATTTATTTTACTGAACTTAAATTATTTTTATTGAACTGAAATTATTTTTGTTGAACTGAAAATATTTTTACAGAATATTATTTTTTAAAGGTAAAGTGACAGGGCCTAATTTTTATACTCTTTAAAAAAAAAGTTTTTTATGCTAATGAAATACCAACATGGATATGCTTCCTTTAAAAAAAAAAGTTAAAATAATAATAATAATAATAATAATAATAATAATAATAATAATAATAATAAGTAGTAGTAGTAGTAGTAGTTGTGGGTTTGTGCTTTGTAGCATAGAGGAGCTTTTTAACATGGTGAGACACATGTCATCCATGATGCTTACTATATTTTCCAGTGATAAGATGAATATTACATAATTGTACAAGCAAGAGTTGAGGATGTCTGAAATTTACTAAAATAGTAATAAAATCTAATTTAATTTTTGTTTATTCATCCACACTTAAAATAGTAAGAAGTTTAATATAAGCCACTCGTACTATTTAATTATTTCATTATTTGTATCAAAACTATTGATTAATTGTTTACTTGTGTTAATGAATTGTTTAGTGGCACCTTAATCTGGTCAAAACACTAATAGTTACGTAGTACCTGAGAAGCTATAGAATATGTTCAAATTTCTATAATTTAATTAGAAATAGAGAACATTATTGAAGAATATCAAGTTCCGCCGAATATAGCACGACTTAAGAAAATCTTTAAGTATGTACAAGCTCCTTCCTAAAAGGTAAACTAAACCACGAAATAAGATAAACCACAAGCCACAATGTTCCCACTCGCTTGAGCGCATGTACAAATATGATGCAAATATATATATCCCAAAATGATCCATATATAGTGAGTATAAACATTTTACTTAGCTTGAATCATACCTAAGTTGTTCAAATAAACAGGTATTAGTCATCAATGATGATCAAAATATGTTGTTAACCTCACATTCAATTCTCCCAACTTATCATAGAAGATCTCATCAAAGTCGATGCCCTTTTTCTGGTTGCATCCCAGAGGCTCCTAGAAGATCTCATCAAAGTCGATGCCCTCGGTTTTAGGAGCAGCTATTAGATGCAGCTTTATGGACTGCTGTCGGGCCTGACAGGTGGGGCGGGCAGGGCTTCCGCAAGGGCCCCCCTCTTCCCGGGAACGAGCGGAGCGAGAGCAAAGCAAGTTCTTGCGGTTGGATCGAAGAATCTATGGCGTGGTAGTTTCTTTCTGATCCAAACATTATTAAGGACATGATATGCTTGTACAAGAAAATACTTACATGTATTAATAAAGTCATTTATATCATTTCACATTCTAATTATAGGAATCCAAATATATATTCCATACATTCGGACATTTAAGTGTCCCATTTTTAAATTTAGAAATCCCACTCACATTATATATTATTTCTCTCTCTTCCTTTTGACCTACTATCATTTTATAATGTTCCTCCCTCTCACATTATACCTAATGGTCCTCATTCATGTTTCTCTCTCTAACTTTTCTAAATTTTTTATTTCTAATCATACCCACTCATATATTATTTTACTCTTTTGCCTAAAACTTTGTGCACACCACAATGGGACACTAAAAATAAAACGGAGGGAGTATATCATAAATACAAGTAAATAAATTCCCTTCTCTCTCAAAAAACTCTAAAAAAGAAAAAATACTCCGTATACCCAAGTTATGATAGAAAATGACTACTCGTAGTTTATAGTACGAACCTAACCCCTAAGAAGAAACAAGCAATTTGTCACTTTCTTGGATATACAAATATAAAAATACAGTCAATATATTTATACCCAGTTGAAATTGAAGGGATTTTTGACTATTTGGTGACATATTCTATATTCCATGCGTTTCATCAATTATCACTTGTATATGAATATAAGACCATTTTCATTTAATTTCTAGTCTATCAACTAGTTGAATTGACCGTTGAAAGTTAAAATACTACTTAGAAACTTTTTTTTTTTTTTTTTATTAATAGAATTTTAAATATTTTTATTGCCTTTTTACCCTTTTTTTTTTTTTTTTTTTTTGGAGGGGGGGTGTTTAGTACAAGAGTATATGACACTCTATCCAACCATTTTTTACTTTATGATACACACCTTATCAACCTTTAGAGTGAAGCTAGTGTAAGTTCATATAGTCTATTTTTTTATGAAATTAATGGTGGGGAAAATCACATTATTGTTGGTTAATTACAGAGTGGTATGTAATTTTTTTTATTACTCAATAGTCACTATGAGTCTATATAATTTTATTTGGACATTTTATAACTTAAATCAATTCCTACCAAAGCAATACTATTACTGTGTGAAAACGAACTTATACAAATGTTCTCTGAATTACTATCCGTACTCTATCTTGCTACTAGATGGACAACAATATTACATGCCCTGCAAAATTTGACTCAAGTTAAAGAAATCAAATAATGAGCTATCATTCAAAAAGTCATCTAATACCAATTGAATTAGAGAGAAACCACTCTTCCTTGTATTCAAAGCTTGAACAAGATGGATTGCGTTGATTTCAATAGATATCATACGTAGCTCAAACCTTTTTGACAATTGAACTCCATAACTCATTGCCATAGCCTTTGTAATATCGGGACTAATGGCGTCTGGCATGGTAGCTCTTCGTAGCAGCAATGACTAGCTTCCCTTCCTAGTCACGGGCTACCAAACCAAGCCTAACTCTCTCACCTTCAATACAATGAGCATCGATGTTTAGTTTGAGAATAGTTGAATATCATGATATGAGCGAGATCAAGTTAATAATCTTGGACATGTACTTGTGTAAATAATTTAAGTAAGTTCAACAAGAATAACATGATTTTAGTAAAAATAATATCAATTCAATAATAATAAGGTGAAGAAAACAAGGTTACTTGAAGGCATTACAAACCGAAATCAAATTGACATACATGTGAACAAAAACACCTTTCAATTGGCGATAAATAGTAAGCCGATTCCATTCTAAACCAATTGACGATAAATAGTAAGCCGATTCCATTCTAAACCAATTGACGATAAATAGTAAGCCGATTCTACCGTACTTGAAGATGATCCGGCTCGTATCAAACCGAACGACCACCTATACGGGCTATACCGAGAAGCCACGATCCACCAAATCCAACCCGATTAATACAAAATCACAACCTGCCCGCCATCGTGTCACTCAACACCGACATTCCCCCACTCTTTCTTCCTCCCCCTCTACCTCTCTCATTCTTCCCCAATTTTAGGGTTTCACTGATAACAATTTGGGGCTTTTTATCTTCTCCCCGAAATTCGCCATTGAATTGAGCTCGACCTCCAAATCCCTACCATGTCGAAGCGCAAATTCGGCTTCGAAGGCTTCGGAATCAATCGCCAACAAACCTACAACTTCGAACGATCTCAACAACAACCTCAACGCCTCTACACTCCTCCTTCTTCTTCGCGACCTCATGACCACCACGAAGATACCGATGTCGACAACATCGACTTCGACGACGATAGCAACAACGTTTCCGACGCCGGAAATCTCACCGGCAACGAAGAAATTGATCCTTTGGACGCTTTTATGGAGGGAATTCATAAGGAAGTGAGTGAAGCGCCCCCGCCGAAGCCGAAAGAGAAGCTTGATAAGTATAGAGATGATGATGATGATGATGAGGATGATCCAATGGAAAGTTTCTTGAGGGCAAAGAAAGATGTAGGGTTAACATTGGCTTCGGATGCGCTTCGAGCCGGGTACGATTCCGATGAGGAGGTTTACGCTGCTGCGAAAGCGGTTGATGCTGGAATGGTTGAGTATGATTCTGATGATAATCCGGTTGTGCTTGATAAGAGGAAGATTGAGCCTATTACTGCATTGGATCATAGTGAGATTGATTATGAGGCGTTTAATAAGGATTTTTATGAGGAGAAGCCTTCCATTTCTGGTAAATTCATCAGTTTTGCTTACATTTTTGTCAGTGGAGATTTTTAAGGTTGATGTTATTTTATGAATGTGCTAAATTAGGTTGATGAAAATTGTTGTGTTTGAGTGTGAATTAGGGTTAGAAGTTTTTACTAATAAGAAATTATGTAGGTTATGTGATAAGAATATAGTATTTGGTATTAATTGTTTGACTTCTTACATTTTTTATACTGTTTGCAATGTGGCATTCAGCTGAATTGCTCCATTTTCCTGGTCAAGGATGGCTTCTATTTATTTTTTTATATGAAATTAGCATTAGAAGCCTTTACTAATTGGGTATTTGGTTTTAATGATATGCCAATTTTTGTTTTTGAGGGACGAATGATAATGTTTTTAGTATCAACTGTATGATAATGGTCAAAGAATGAGGCATTTGTAGATGGGTTTGGAAGTCAGTCATGATTTGAGCTCTTCATGACCAAGACTCGTTTTTTGAGGGGGGAAATTCGTTTTTCTATATTATATTCCTGGCTTAGGCACTTTCCCTGTCCATTTGAGCAGCATTTTAGATATGGAGTAGTTATATTACTGACACTTTAGCTTTCCCTGGGAATATTTTTTTTGGAAAAGTTTGGTAAGGTTATCGGAGGAGCCTTGTTTGATAATTGAGGAATCAATGCCAGCATCTGTTGCTATTATGTGACAGTTTATTGTTTGCCTTGCTGTACTGTGATAATCTGCTATATTAGTATTGAGCTAACAATTAATTATTGTTTAGGAGCTAACTGTTGTATTTTGTACTTCGAAGATTGTTTGCATTGATATACTTATTGGTTTCTTTTTACTAGGCATGAGTGAGCAGGACGTCACAGAGTACCGGAATGCCTTGAAAATTCGTGTTTCTGGTTTTGATGTTCCAAGGCCAGTTAAAACTTTTGACGATTGTGGATTCCCTCCACCACTGATGAGTGCAATCACAAAACAGGGTTATGAAAAGCCTACCAACATACAATGCCAAGCTTTACCAATTGTGCTGTCAGGAAGTGATATAATTGGCATAGCAAAGACTGGTTCTGGAAAAACTGCTGCTTTTGTGCTTCCTATGATTGTGCATATAATGGATCAGCCAGAGCTGGGCAAAGGAGAAGGACCAATCGGAGTGATATGTGCACCCACCAGAGAATTAGCTCATCAGATATATTTGGAAACTAGAAAATTTGCAAAACCGTATGGGTTACGTGTGTCTGCAGTCTATGGTGGGATGTCCAAGCTTGATCAGTTTAAAGAACTCAAGGCAGGAGCGGAGATTGTTGTTGCTACTCCTGGGAGACTGATTGATTTGCTGAAAATGAAGGCATTAACATTGAAGAGAGCAACATATCTGGTGCTTGATGAGGCGGATCGAATGTTTGACCTTGGTTTTGAGCCACAGATAAGGTCTATTGTTGGTCAGATCAGGCCAGATCGTCAGACTTTACTCTTCTCAGCAACAATGCCCCGAAAAGTGGAAAAGTTGGCAAGAGAAATTCTTTCTGATCCTGTACGTGTTTCAGTGGGGGAGGTAGGCATGGCAAATGAAGATATAACTCAGTTTGTTCAAGTGCTTCCATCAGATGCAGAAAAGTTACCTTGGCTCTTAGAAAAGCTGCAAGGAATGATTGATGAAGGTGATGTTTTGGTATTTGCTTCGAAAAAGGCCTCTGTAGATGAACTTGAGTCCCAACTAGCACAGAAAGGGTTCAAAGTTGCTTCTCTTCACGGTGATAAAGATCAGGCTTCTCGGATGGAGATTCTGCAGAAATTTAAGGCCGGGATATACCATGTTCTTATTGCTACGGATGTTGCTGCTCGAGGTCTTGACATTAAGTCGATCAAGTCAGTTGTCAACTTTGACATTGCAAAAGATATGGATATGCATGTGCATCGCATTGGTAGAACAGGTCGTGCTGGTGATAAAGACGGAGTTGCATACACTCTTATCACACAGAAAGAGGCCAGGTTTGCTGGGGAAATGGTCAACAGTTTGATCGCTGCTGGCCAGAATGTGTCTGTGGAACTGATGGATCTTGCCATGAAGGTAATTGCGTTCTGCTTTCTTGTTACTATCTTTTTTTTGAATGCTTCCTTTGTATTCTTTGATTGTGGAGCAGTTGTAGCTTGAGATATGTAATTTTTTTTTTTTGAAAGTGCTTGAGAAACAATATTGTGTTACCGTGTTATTAAAAATCTTAAGGGTTTGTATCTTGTGGGTGACTTGGCCATTAATTGACTGGGGTTATCTTTAATACTGGTCTGACTGATCAGTTTGTTGTAGGATTGTGCTGTATGCTACATATTTATTAGGCATAGATGCTTTGAATTACAGCATTCTAGGATTTAAATAAGCTGTACCTACTTTGGAGTTATTTGAGTTGCTGCTCTCTTGCTACTGCAAAGTGGCAAACTACATTACCTGAATCACCTGTGTTATTACTTATTAGGCTAAGTTTTTTTTGTTTTTGCTGTTGTCTTTGGGCAATTCAAGCTATTTATACCTAGAGAGTTTCTACTGTAAGCATTTTGTTACCGCCACAATTTTGCAGCTCTTGGTTATTGAGCTGGTTTCTCACTATAGATAGGTGCATCAAGATAATGTAGTAGGATGTAAGCTTCATAGGATCCACTGCCTTAGCCCTTGATTAAATATCGCTGCAGAATCATGTGTTATTATTGATATAGCTTAGGAAAAGAATGTTTGCAGTTAGCCAGTTTTGCTTTCTGCATGGAAGAGTGGATTCTTTTGTGACTTATGTTGTCCCTCTTTTTTTGCTACGTAGTATTTGGAACTGTTGCTTGTAATACTATCTGTATGTTTTTTTCGACATTTATCTTATCTATTACTCTGTATCCTTAGGATGGAAGATTCAGGTCTAAACGTGATGCAAGGAAAGGAGGTATGACACTTGCAAATTTGCGGTCTTTCATATTGCTTGCTGATTTCTAGTTTTATGCTTGCCTTGCTACTTTTTATTTCTGGAATAATTTCTACAATATTCTTTGCAATTTACAAGTGTAATCCTTGTAAAAACTCATGCTGAATATTGAACCATATATTTACTATCACTAAATGGTGTTTCATGTATTCATGCAGGTGGAAAGAAGGGAAAAGGGAGAGGAGGAGGACGAGGAGGTGGTGGAGGAGGAGGTGGTGGTCGAGGTGTTCGTGGAGTGGATTTTGGTTTGGGCATTGGGTATAATACAGAATCCAACAATGCTCCCTCTCAAACTCCCAGTCGGACTGCTGCAGTTAATTCACTTAGGACTGGTATGATGGCACAGTTCAAGAGCAGCTTTGTGGCTGCTTCACCTGACTCTCAGAATCAGGCGACCAACAATTCAAACGTGTATGCCAACAAGCGCCCAGCTATGACTGGTTTTGTTTCGGGTGGTACCATAGGTGGGGACAGCAACAGACCTCAGGCAACCCCTACAACAAATTTCACTCCAGCACCAGGAGGGAGCATCGGTGGTCAGAATGCTGATCAGAAGAGCAATGAAAGGTGAGCTACTCTCTCCACTCCTTTGTGCATACTTTCATGGTTGGTTACCCTGTCCCTAATTAAAGAAATAATCCAAAATTTAAAATAGTGATCTGAGTGTTATGCCACTAAAAATTTATTACTCTGCCACTAATTGAATTTGTTAATTCTTCTTGACAGATTAGTAAAAAGTGACATAGTGATTTTGGATAGTAGTGATTTGTATTTGCTTATAGAACCCTAATTATTTTTCATTTTATGTTATTTCAGCTCAAGAGAAAGGCAAAGGGAAAGGCGAAGGCCCTCAGGCTGGGATAGATAGCAAAATTGAAGTCTATCATTGTATTCTGTAGCTTTTCGTACAAAAAACTGCTACATGTAACACTATTTTTTTTTTTTTTTTTTTTTTTTTACAGGAACACATGTAACGCTATTTTTACCTAGTATAATTACTATGAGCCTTCCCATTCGAAAATTTTGACTTCTACTCTGTTTTTCTGTAAAAAATTTCTGCTCCCAAGTTTCATGTTTCAGGATGCTGCTGTTAAGGAATTGTAAATCAGTTGCAAGCTTTTCCAAAATTCAAAAAATTTTGAATTCTACTCTGTCTGTAAAAATATTTCTGCTACTGAGTTTCATGTTGCAGGATGCTGCTATTAAGAAATAGTAAACCAGTTGCAGCAATCAAGCTTTTTTTATTCTGAATTAATGGGTTTCAACCTTTTTATGTGTGGGTTTACGGCATTTTTATGCTAGCTATTATTGGTCTAAAGTTGCACAAAATGTTCAATTCTTCATATACAGATTGTTTAATTTTGCTCGAAATATTGCTCATACATATGAATGATATGATACATTGTTTATGAGCAGGTTTTGGACTTTTGGTGAGACCCTCTTACATTGATTGTTCTTGAAAGTATATTTATTACTTATGAGCATTTTCAGTATAATTACCAACAATAAAAATACAGAATATGAAGTATTAAATGATGCATTAACCCCAAAACAAATTTCATCAGGTAATCTCTCCGTGTAATATGGAGTATTTATTGCGAATTTTCAAGAATCAAACATGCTTTACACTTACGAAAATTATGTACAATAGGAATTTTTTTTACATTTTCAATTTTTCTTTGTAACAAAAAACAAGCACTCTACTTATGTTCAGTTCAATGTTCATCACTCGTATATGAAACTTGAAAGTATATAGAAATAAAAAATACTCCTTGACTTATTCTTAACCAAAAATCATGCTTAAAAACAATCATCCAAAATAATAATCATGTTTTTATTTTGCTTTTTTCGGAAAAATACTAACAAATCAAAGAATCAGTCAACAATCAACAAGGTAGCTTAAATCGGCAGAACGGGCAAAAATGAGTCCTTTCAAGCCACCGTATGATACAATCCGTATGATAAACATGCAAGCAGGGTAACATTATCACTTCCGTCCCGACACCTAATTTTTCCAAACATATTGAACATTCTATCTCGTCTTCCACCTCCGCCACTCTCTTTCTTTCCAACCCCTCCACCACCGCTTCTAACGGCGGCGCCACCTCCATCTCCGCCACCGCCGCAACTCTCCGAACACCTCTCTCACTCTCTCTCCTCCCTGACTCGATCCTCCTCTGTATCGCCTCCGCTCTCTCCGGCGAAAACTCCTTCGCATCCAAACTTACCGTCACACAAATCGAACCTCTCCGATTACAACTTCTTCGCGATAATCTATCGACGAAGAAATCGAAGTGCGCCGCCATATCTGACCGAGTTGTTTCCGGAACCTCGAATTCCTGCAACGTATCAATCATCATCATCGATGAAGTTTGATTCCGAGGGATTCGAATTGATCTTGAAGATTGTGATCGTGATTGAAAGTTCCGATACCGGAATTCAATCTGGAAAATATCCTCTTCGCCGGCACACGGCGCCGCCGTGTCGTTTTGCACGACCGTGAAATCATACAGAGTGTTTCCGGTTAAAATCTTCATTGAAGAATCAATTCCAATTCCAACAATCAAGAATTGTTTTCCAATTATTGGAGAGAGAAAATCGAATGCTAAATCATGGTGATTGAAAGAAAATTAAAAGCTCTGCTATTTCATTATGGAGGAGAAAATTAGGTTTTCATTTTGAGATTAAAAAGAAAATTAAATTGCTGTTTTTTCGTATGTTATGTGAAGAAGGAATAGCTTTCCTAGTTATATAGGACTATAGGAGTGTTTACCGAAATTTGTGATTTGTTTTGGTATTTTTATTATTTTATATTAAGTGGTACGAAATGTATATTAATTAAAATTTAATTGGACAAGGAGGCGGCGAGCCTCAAACACATAAAACCCTACTCATGTCGTCTTTGTAATTTATTTTTTTTCTTTTTAATTTAAAAAAAAAATATTTTAAAATGTCTTTTTAATTTTTTGATTAGTTGGTCAGCTTGACTAACATTGGTGATAATTGGATTTTTTGTGGGTTTTAAAACTTGGGATGCAAGGAATTGAAGTACTTATGTTCATTGTTCAATATGATTTTATATTTTTACAAAAGGGAAATTAGATATTATTATTAGTATTATAAAGGATAGTAATTTAGAAAATACAAAAGTATAATCGTCAAAATACTCGTATTAAAACTGTTAAAATTGATACTCATATTACATAATGGATATTAAAATTGTGAAATTGATACTTTTATAAGTCTTTTTTTTTTTGAACTTGGTGTGCAAGGAAACATAAAGTTCTTGAATATTCTAATTTAAAAGCAAATACATCTTAATCCGTTATTATTCCTTAGCAATACGAAATATGATTATAATAGTAATCGTATAGAAGAACACAAGTACACAACTATGTGGCATTAAAGAAAATTTCAACCATCAACAACACAATCACACTACATTAAGTATACTAAAGACTTCTCTAAGACCTTGTTTGGTTGCACTTTAATTATGGGGGAAATATAAATTCATGGAAAATGTGTTTAAAAATAGTTGTTTGGTTAGCAACAATGTAGGAAGTGGAAATTCCTAAGAAATTTGGAATTCTTACAAAACATGGGAATTAATTTCCCACATTCTACCTTGGTCACTCAAACTTCCCACATGTATTTTGAGTGAAATTACATTATTGTCCTCAAAATTTTGGGAAAACAGTTCAAGTTATAATAATACATGGGTATTACATAAGTTAACCAAACAAAACATAGGAAACTAATTCATGGGAAATACGATTTCCTACATGTCAACCAAACACAATTTTAGTATTTCCTAGGCAATAAAATTTCCCATGTATTATAACTTCCTATAGGCTTTTCTTTCCCATATGCAACCAAACGAGGCCTAAATAATTTAACTACTTGTCCAACAACTGTAAGTGTCAAAGGTTAACAACTTAACATAAGAATGATAGAAGAAGATTCTAACTTAACATCAGAATGATATATAAAAGAAGATCCTCGAGGATCACAGTTTACACCGGACTAAAATCTTATGATCTAGGGCATTGTTTGGTTTTTGACATCCTGTTAATACCTTTCGAACCTCCTCGAGCAGGATCAGCGTATGGGCAGCCATCCAAACATGGCTCTTGCAAAGCACTATCATTTTCCAGTTGAGGAGGGGTAACCCCAAACTTGAACTGTCACATATGCATAGACAGACTCGTTAAAAAATAAAGCAACATCAAAATTAGATGATGACACACAGCATATATAAGATATGTACTCCCATGTTCAAAGAGGATAAGTATACATATTTACCCGACAACTATAATCTGTAAAATTAGGTTCCATAAGAAGTGGAATTCCCATGTGGTCCTTGAAGAAGGTCTAAGGCATATATACAAGAGTTGTTTGTTAGATGAACAAAATATACATCAATCAATTAATGTATGTATTTAGTTGTCTTATTCTTTTTTAGGTACTAAACTGAGTTGGAATTTTACAAGTATTAACACAAATTCCCACACATTTGCTTTCTTCCAAGTACTTGCATCTCTCTACCAAAACCTACAAAATCATACAACACCTTCAACAATCGATGACATTATAGACAAATTATAATCCAACATATATGTTCAACCAACCCCGCTCTGGCATGAAGATCCATCGCGAAGCTCAATAGTGTTAATCGAGCAAGGTCCCATGAGCCATTGACAGGTGAGTATCGTTACCCTGGCTTCAAGAACAAAGAAACTCTTGAGAAAGCAGAGGTGTAGTAGAGACTAGATACGTAGAAATAAACAAGGGTGCGTACGTAGTAGTGTAGCACTAGTAGTATTTTGAATGGTTACGTGAGTTAGGGAATATCACGTACCAACCATCATAGCAGCGAGTCTTCCCCCTCCAATCGGGGTTATAAGCATTCGATAAAGTTCCAGCAGGTATGGAGGGAATAGAGACTTGAGTATTCGAACCTGCCATCATAAAGAAATAAAGAGCTTGAGAAGGCATAGATAGTAGGAATACATTACAATTTACTACTATAGTAGAGCTCAGTATGAGTTGGGTAGGTTAATCTTAGGCTATGATCAACTTATAAGTTTAAAATTTACCTTACCAGTTACCATACATCTTCACTTCTCCCTTTATTAGAGGCTTAAATCTATGCTTATTTATGAATCCTAAATAAATCGAAATAACTGTGCATTTTGTAAATACGCGTAGCAAAATTCTAAATATATAAAAGGGAAATTCCCATTGATACACTCCAGGTATTGACTTTTCTCAGCGGTACCACATTTTTTTTTTGACTTCCTGCTGATACACTTGAGGTTTTGACTTTATAATTGACGTGATTAAGTCTGTTAATAAGACGTTAATAACTTATTTTATTCACATTTTAGGCTTAGTAATAGATGAAATGACTAATATACCCCCATTTTTTTAATCATTTCCCTCCAAAATTTCCCCCTTAATGTTGCTGTTATTTCCCTCCAACTTCCCAACCCTTATTCTCTCCCTATAAAACCCCACTTTCCCTCTTCTATTCTCCATAAAATTTCCCCTCCATTTTTTCGAGCTCACCTCTTCTTCTTTTCTTTTTATTTCTGTTGGTCCCTGCTGTTCTGACATGGCTGGTTCTGCAGGCAGTGGTTCCTCTTCTGGCAGCAGATTTGGGAGGTCCATGTGGGTGAGACGAATTCAATGCAATTGTAATCCACCAAGACTTGCTGATATTAGGGTGTCTGACTCAATTTCGAATCCAGGGAGGTCATATTACAAGTGCAGGCATTGTGGTTTGTTCATGTGGGTTCCTGAAGATCAAATTATAGCCAATCATGAAGAATCATCCAATTTGAGAGTATTAAGAGAGGAATTTATTGATTTCACAGACAAAGCATATGAGTTTGCAAGCTATGTTTATATGGTTGTTAGAATTGCTCTTGTGATGTATCTTATTTTACTGTTTGTAACCCTGAAATGAGCATTGTGTATTTAGTTGCCATGTACTTCAGAGACTAAGTGTACTAGGAACAAATTATAAAAGTAAGGTTGTATTTTCTTGGTTTTGAATGAAAATGGAAAAATAATTTGCATTTTGATTGAGTAAGGTTGTATTTTCTTGGTTTTGAATGAATCAATCATTGAGATCAACTAAAATTAACAAGCTGAACAAAATGGCATCAGTTGCCAACATTCATTAAAGTCTGGAAAATCATTCAAAATGTGGCCACCATTCTTAATATAGACAAAATGGCATAATTCTTCAACATTACCATGTAAGTTCAGCAAAAAAATTCAAAACATATAGAGTTGACTACAAATTTTGACTTTCTATCCAAATCACCAAAAAAAGCATTTGCTACTACTTTGCAAAACAGAACACTTGCTAGCTTTGAGAGTTTCCTTGAGACATCTGGATTGGTTGGCTAGGCAACTGTGAGGCTGTCAGCACTGTTTGTTGCTCAGCTGAGGGTCTACCCTTCTTTCCCTTAGTTTTTTTGGTTGAAGCTGCTGCTTGAGATGCTGAAGGTTGAGTTGCTGCAGACTGAGATCCAAGTGCTTCAGATTGCTTTGTTGCCTTAGCTGCCTTTGCTGCATTACTTTGGTCTCTGACCCTAGGGTTCTTGATGACAACAGACTCATTTGTCTTCAACTCTTTTCCTGTTAAGCCTCCCTTGTAGGTTGTCTTATTATGCCCAAAGCAACCACATTTGCTGCATTTCACTGTTTTGACCTTTTTCCAGGTTGCTCCTCACCTTCTTCCCTCTTTCTGTTCCTGCTTGGTCTTCCGATTCCCATCTTCATCTTAGGAGGCATGATGATTCTACCTGACTCATCTGCAGGCCATTGCTCTATGTCAGGAATTGGGTTGATACAGACACTGTAAGCTTGCTTATAAGTCTTCACAGAGTACCAGGAACTGACAAAGTCATGTGGGTCCAACTTGGCATCAATGCAAGCCCTAATGGAATGCCTACAAGGCACACTTGTCAGTTGCCATGCCCCACAAGAACAAACTTTCTTGTTTAAGCTGAGAGGAAATTGTGATCTTCCCTCATGAATTTCATATTCACCTGGGCTGGACTTGAATACTCTGCATTTTGAGCTAGCTTTTCCTATTTCTTTCACTAGCTTCACAATTTTTGGAGTTATGTCTTCATCATTCCAAGACTTTGCATTCTCCATTCTTGTTGCTATTCTAACCATACATACCCTCCTTATTCCTGCACAACATTATCTTACTTAGAAAAACAAACCAAATCAGAATAAAATGACAATGTTAATACAGTAAGAGGTGGGTTAATACCTTCTAGCAAAGTCAAAATAGGCCTACACCTATTCACCCCTAGAGTAGAGTTGAAGCTCTCTACAAAATTGGATGTATTGGAGTCATTGCAAACATTTGGGTCAAATGCATGCTTACTCCACTTAGTCTTCTCTCCCAATTCTGCAAACCAAGTCATGACATCATCTCCTCCTGCTTTCTGCAACTTCTCCATAGCTTTCCTGAATGTGAAAGCTGAAGAAGCATTGCATGCTCTCCAGAATAGAACATACATCATAGGGCCTGGAAATAGCTTCTTGTAGTTTCTACTTAGATGCCTACAGCAGAACCTCCTGTCAGCTTTTGGCCATACTTGTTCTAGTGCAAGTTCAACTCCCTGAAACAATGATTACAGCATGAGCATTTGTATGTTTGCATATAAAAAAAAAGAATGAAAATTTGAAAAAAGCAACAAACACTTGCCTTTTGCCTATCAGAAATAATAGTCCAATGCCCTCTTGATGAATCTTTTACAATGTTCAGCAAATGCCAAAAGAAGTAGGTCCATGACTGCTTGTCTTCTTGGCCAACTACAACATATGCTATGGGGAAGATCTCATTATTGCCATCTATTCCCACAGCAGAGAGCAATACCCCCCCCCCCCATAGTTACCTTTGAGGTGGGTTCCATCTACACCAATTAAAGGTCTAACACCCCTTAAAAGACCTTTCCATTGTCCAGTGAATGATATAAAAAGGCTTGAAAATTGAAGTTGTTTAGGGATAGACTCTGTTTCATTCCATGCACAAAAAGCCTTGGACTCTGGGTTTGTTTCTATGCACATCTTAGCATACATTGGCAGTAGTCTATATGACTCATCATGCCCTCCAAACAACTGCTCAATCACATATCTCTTTAACCTGTACAAGGTTGACTGCCTCATGTAGATGCCATATCTCTGAAAAAGGAGTTCATTGAGTGCTTTCCCAGGAATGTCTGGGTTAGCCCTGATGTCTTCCATGACTTTCTGAGATGCCTATTTCACATTGCAGATGGGGTTGTAAGTCTCTAAGCCCCTACAAGTGTGTATATTGGGCCATATTTTCTTGATTGCCCATGTTCTGCCATCTGCCAGTCTGCTGGCATGCAATCTCCAATCACAGCATTCAGATTGGCAAACTGCACTATATCTCTTGTTGTCAGCATACTCTACATTGATGGCAAACCTTTCTTGAACAGCAAAATCTTTCAGAGTGTCCTTGAAGTGAGCCTTGTCAGTAAAAATCATCCAAGGTCTGAGTGTTATTTTACCAAAGTCAGCATCCTCATACATCTCACCATTCTTGTACAATCTCTGAAAATAATCCTCATCATCTTCATCATCAAAAAAATCAAACCATTTTGATGGTTTCCAACTGTCCTTCACTTTTGGAATCCTAGTTACTTGTGCTAGCTCATCTGCTGGAATAAAACCTTTTGGTGCAACATCTCCATCAGAATCCTCATCTTCTTCACCAAGATTGAAACCAGGATTGGGTTGTGTCTCTACAGACTCAGAGCTGTCTACAACAAAAGTCATCTTTCTTCTAACTCTAGAATCACTTGTGCCTTGCACCTCACCCACATTGTCCCCAGCACTACTGCCCTCACTCATATTTACATTAACCCTAGAAACTGATCCTTGCAACTGACTCACTCTGTCACCAACACCTAGCATCCTTTTCTCAGTCACAATTGATCCTTTCACTAACCCCTTTCTTATAGTTGTTGATCTAGGAACCTTTTTCCTAAACATAGTTGTTTGTGAAGCATTTGTCAATGGGTCAGCATCAGAAGCATTAGGTGTGTCAGTTACTGCCAAAGGTGAAAATCTAGGACTCCTTCTAAGTGGTAAACCCTTGAAGACTGTGTTTGGAGACTTGGGAGATGGTGGTTGCATTGGGGATGTTTTAGTTGTAGCTTTCTTCTTACCCTTTGCTGCACCCTTAACCTTCCTAGAATTCTCTATCTTTTCCATACTTTTCTCAAACTCTTTTCTACCCTTGGTATACTCAGTAGCAGATCGATTTGTTTCATATTGGGGTGACTCATAACCCTCAGTATACCTAGGTGGAGAGGACTCATTATTAAGATTGATATCCTCAATAGAAAGGAGAGGTTCAGTTTGGGAAGGGTAAAAAAGGGGAGGTTCAGTTTCAGGAACAAGTTGATCTGTTTCAATTTGAGGGTGCAGTATCAGAAGGTTGATCAATATGGGGTGGTTCAGATTGGGAAGGTGCAGCAAAAGGTTGTGCAGATTTGGACTTGTTCCTTAGCCTATTGGTGATTCTATTCAAGGCACTTGGTTTCTTAGCAAAACCTACCCAAATCTGATAAATCTCACACTCACCTAGGGTGTGAATCATCTTAAAAAGATCAGCATCATCTAGTAAAGGGTGATTCTTTTCATTGAAACCATAACCAAATGATGGGTTGACTATAGGAAACTCAGAGTCTACTGCAGCAGTGTCCTCAAAATCCATAACCAAATCAAGCAAATTACATCTATCTAAGTCAACAGCAAGATCAACATGCTTATCAAAGTAATAAAACCTTAACACAACATCACCCATTCTGCAAAAGAAGGTAAACAGTATACACACTTACAACATGCATATAAATTCAAAATCATATCCAACAATCCACAACATTCAAATAAATTCCAAATTAGGTATCCAATTACCTATAACATGCACATAAATCCCAATTCAGGTATCCAACAATCAATCAAATAAGCAAATACATTCCAATTCAAGTAAATCAATGAAACAGGATCATGCCATTTCATCCAAATTAAATACATACTCTACATAAATAATTGAACACACATAATCACGCACCTAATATACCTGAAAAAAACCCTAAAATCGCACAAATATACAACATTTACATCATGAATTTAACTTAAATCGCAAAGAAAAAAGAACATCACAACTGCACCAAATCATGAAAAAATGAACAGTAGTAGTGCTAAAGTACCTGAATTGTGCTAGATTATCCTCTAATGATTTTGTAGACCAAAAAGATCAGCGCAATTCCCTTGCAAAACCCTTGGACTTCGTCGTGAATGATGCAGAGAGCAGAGGAGAGAGAGATGAAATTTGAATAAGGAGTTTGTTTTGTGTCAAATCGACATAAATGGAAGGGGAAGGGGTTTAATTATGGGTGATGGAGGGAAGGATTAAAAGGGGGCATTTTAGTCTTTTCACCTAATCTCAGCTTTTAACCTAGAATTACTAAGTTATTAACGTCTTATTAACAGACTTAATCACGTCAATTATAAAGTCAAAACCTCAAGTGTATCAGCAGGAAGTAAAAAAAAAAATGTGGTACCGCTGAGAAAAGTCAATACCTGAAATGTATCAATGGGAATTTCCCTATATAAAATAAGTAGTTTATAGTTTTAAGGGTACCAATTTTTTTTTATTTTTTTTTTGGTTACAATTACAGCCCAAAGAACTCGGCCTCATAGGGAGGATGAGAGAATTTTAGTGGAAGGCCCATTAGAAAAGTTTGGGCACCCTGTCACAGAAGTTATTTATAAATATAAAATAGACAACTTAAAGTCAACACCAAGCCTTCTTAGCTCAGTGGTAGAGCGCGTGGCTTTTAACCACGTGGTCGTGGGTTCGATCCCCACAGACGGCGTTTTGTTGTGCTTTTTTGAATCAACATAACTTTTCCTTTCCTTTTTGAACACTAACTAAATTTAAGCGTAGATATTTGTATTGTGTATTTGTGAAAATTATCAAAGTTGATATCTTGACAATAAATGAAGATGAATTCAATAAGATTTCACATGTCTAAAATTTTTTGATTTTTTCTTATGCATAGAACCAAAAAGAAGAGTTTGTGATTATTTAGTGTTTTAAGCGTAAAATACAAACTGTGACCATTATAACAAAGCTAATGGAGATTTGAAGAAAAAAAGAGAGGAGGGAAAGAGTTAATAAAGTCAAAATATGAATTATAAGTAGGCATTAGAAAATTGAGAAGTTTATGTAGTATTAATCCCAAATCTTAATCTTAGAAAACATAAAGCTACCTAATACAAGCAACAAAGCGCATCTAGTGTAGTGGTATCATAGTACCCTCCCACGGTACTGACCGGGGTTCGATTCCCCGGATGCGCAGTGCCTTCTTAGCTCAGTGGTAGAGCTCGTGGCTTTTAACCACGTGGTCGACGTGTGTAATTCAAACTTGATTTCCGTGATTCATATACGAATAGTAAACTGTGGTAACAAAGTTTTTGATCAAATGTGCTATAATTTTTCTTCACCTTAAAAGATGATTTCAGGAAAGTATCACTTAAGTTTTAGAAAAGATTAAGGAATGCACATTTACTATACACTCTAATACTGGAGCACACTAACACAAAATGTGTCTCATTACGCTCATGTCTCTCAGGTAATCATATCACAAATTAGCATACATGTCACGTGACTTGGTACACCCGAATATAATATAGAATAAAATAGCAGAGAAGTCAAAGGACAGTGAACACATACCGCTGCTTGATTAGTTTGCTGAGTAGTTCTGCCAAGCATTAGCCCATTTACAAGTTCCATCATCCCATCATAGCCTGCCTTCTCTGAATCCCAACCAACCTCCTATTATTTCATCACATCAACAATGTTTCATCCAAAAGGAAAAAAAAAATATACAATCCCCGTTTCTAAAAGTTTTTCCTATTTTGACTTGATTTTGCGAACAATGACTGTTTAGAGACGAAAAAATCACTTTTACCTCCACTAATTTCTTCCTAAATGAATCTAAAAAGAAACCATCTAGCAAATTGGGCTTGTATTCTGATCTAGCCCCCAATTTATCATCTTCTACCTGCTAAAAACAAAAAAGAAGTCAATGAACTATACTGATGAATTTTGAGAGTTGGGGAAGCTGAAATTCAAGATTTACCATTTTGGATGAGGATGATGAAGAGCAGGAAACATGAAAATTTCGGGTTTTCGAGTACGATTTGATGGGGAGGTATTGATTTGAGGAGTGAGAAATTAAGTATGGAGGATGTTGATATTGAAGAGGATGGAAATTGCTCTGCATTTTTCCAGAAATTTCAGCTTAATTTTTCGAGTAAAAAGAAACAAAGAAAATAATAAAAGGACTGGCTTTGCTTTGCTGGCCTTATATATACTCTTCACTATAAGATAACGAATTTTTAACTGCTTTTAGCGGGTTACCATAAATTTTACTCCTTTTCTTTTTACCCTTTTACAAACTTAAAGGTTATAAATACTTCGTATTTTCTATCAAGTCCTTCATTCATCATTAATTGTAAGCGTAATTAAGTAATCACGGGTGTGAAATAACAATCTTATAAAATCAAAAGTGAACAAAAATTAAGTAATAGAAAGTTAGTACGTGTTGACCCTCTTGGTATTTTGATGATTGACAAACAAACAAGCTTTGACTAATGGTGTTTGATATCTTTGGTAGAATGAAAAGATTCAGGCGATAACAATATCTGTTCCGGAGTAGGAGCAACTAAATTGGAAGTTTCGGATATTCGTATGCAAGCTTTCAAGATGAAGAAGACAAATTCCAATCCTTAGTATTCACTGTAAGCACTAGAGTTTTTATGTGCAGAAAGGAACTCAGTAAGGAGCTTAGTGTTCAGTAAGGAACTTAATGTTTTAATCAGAAAATGTTTTTAACGTAAGACTTTAAATCAGTTTTTATTCCTTAATTAAAGGATAAAATAAAATCAGTATTTAAAGAGATATATTTTCTGTAAATAAATAAAAGATAAATAATTGTTTAATTAAAAGATAAGTTTGTTATTTTTAAATTAAATAATTATTTAAAATTTTATCTTTTTAAATAATAAATATCTTTAACTGATTATTAGACTAAGTAAAAGTTGTACCTATTTTTAAGGAAGCCATTGAATGCTTGAGAGAAAAGTCAGGGAGACCATATTCCTCACTCCCTCAACGTTCACTTTAACTCCCAAAGTTAAGGTGCACGTGAGATCATGGGAGGAGTGGGGACATGGTTGAAGCTTCTCATCTCTCTATAAAAAGCATGCAACAGATTCTGATTTGAAGTACAACAGACAACAACGAGAAACATTTAGTTCATTGAGCTTAAGTTTTCTAAGAGCTTTCACGTTCAATATAAAAGAGTGATGAGTTCCTTTCTGTCATAATCTTCTCTAGTGCATTAGGAAAAGTCTTGTAATTACTTTTGTAATTTGGGATTGGGGTTTGAGAGAGTTGTAACTAAGAGATTTGAGTGAGTCAGAGTTGTAAGTGATTCAGAGTCGAATCATATAAGAGAGTTAAGCTGCGGTAGAGGGACCGTAGTTGGGATCCTTGAGTTCCTAGAGGAACTTGAGTGTAGGCAGAAGTTTCACCTTTGTAAAAGAGTCTTTACATAGTGAAAATATTCGAAAGCCTATATCGTGTATTCTCTCTTTTCTTACATTGTTCAATTCCGCAAAAAGTTCACTATCCTCTATATACTACAATTCACCCCCTCTTGTAGACATCGTACTATCAATACGAGTCATGTACAACACCAAAAAAAAAAACAAGAACAAGGATGCTATTTACTAAAATTATAGCGTATGAAATAAGACTATCATATTAGACAGATTCGACCATCAATGGCCCTCAGAAACAAGAACAAGGATGCTGTTGTGTTTACATGACACGATTATCGTGCAGCAGTTGAACCTGTTTGGCTCGGGTATGATGGCTGTCAGTCTACAAACAATACTGATAGACCTTGCTATGCATCTGGCTACTGCAACAGCTGCGTCAACAACCAGTGGTTCTGCTGTCTAGCGACTGCAGCAAGCCAGCATGGCTGATTGCAGACTGGTACAAGATTGCTGTAATTTTGCTAGGTACAAGTACATGACAGGAAAACTAGTGTGCCTAAGGTGGAAGAATCATACAGCTCGAAGGCCTCAAACCAATAAAAATAGTCTGATTAGTTATAACGTGAATAACACTAACGTGAATAACAAAGAGATCAATATATAACTAAACCAACGATCAGTCTCAGCATAGCTTTCACACTTAAGAGAAAAAGACATAAGAGAAAAAACATCAATATCCTGCTTCATATAGAGTAATATGTAGTCATGTACAACATTCTACATATTGATGCGTTTCTTTAAGCGAGAAAGACGAATAATTTAGTTAACGAAGATAGTGCTCTATGTTTCTTGCGTGAGTATTGAATATTTGGCCTTAAATTTGTAATTTTGGTGGCTATGTGTTTGATTTGTAAGTAACGGAAGATATGAAGATTATTTTTTTTATTTTATTTTTTTGATTCAAAGGAGGCAAGAACACCAAAGGCAAAAGAAAAAAAGCTAAACAAAAAACATTAAAACTACCTACGGAGGGACTAAACGTGGTATAGCCACGCCCTTAGAATCCTCCTCTAAAGTACGATTAAGCTCTATCGGAACTACATTATAAAAATCAAGTTGAGAGTGTTGAATAACTCCGATCTGCGGTTGGCCAACCAATCCGCTGCTCTATTTCCCTCACGGTAGACATGAATCACCTTGACCTTCCATTGAGCATCATTAAGCAGCTCGCTTCTGACACTAATGAATGTCGTGAATATTTTCACCCCGTGACACCACCTGTTTTTGAAGAGCTTGAACACATGCTATATTATCTAACTCTCTTCATAGCTGACCTGAAGAAAAGCCATAAAATCAATCGGCATCTCATCTCTTCTATTGAAAACATCTTCAAACCCACCATAAGTTTATGCCAAAGTAAGTAACCCAACTCTCTTCATCATCTTGGTCCGGATCCTTCAAATTCTTTGTGATCCATTCTTGATAGAAACGTTGGAAAGTCCAAGGCAGCAAGGTTTTCCTCCAAACAACTCTCGCAGCAGGGCATTTTCTTAATATGTGGATCGTGCTTTCTTCATGTGCACCACAGATGTAGCATATAGGATCATCCGTCATCTTCTTTTTGAAACGATTTAGATTGCCTAGGAGTCTGTCATGACAAGCAAGCCAAATAAACGCCCTTATTCTTTGCTGAACCGGAGCTTTCCAAATTGCATCCCAACACTCTCCCCCTTGACTCGGTGGTTTTTGCAGCAGCTCCCATGAGAGGAGGTGAACCTTCCTTCGGTCTTCACTCCCTCCCCAAATAAATTGCTTCGTTTTTCTATCAATCGAATCACATATGCCTCGAGGTATCTTGGCCGTCTGCATTAAGTACATAGCCATGGCGGAAAGAGTGGATTTTGCAAGGGTCATTCTGCCAGCAAGTGAGAGGTATTTCGATTTCCATCCGAATTTTTAGACAAAGGTGGCTATAAGTCTCCTTTGTAACTCTGCTTGTAAGGGTCAACATACCCAAATACATGCCTAGCTTCCATTTGAAGTGCCGCGCTTATCACTTGCTGCGATGTTTCATCAACATTTTTAGAGTAGTAAACCCTTGATTTCGCAAGACTCGCCTTCTGCCCCGACGCTTTACAAAATCGAGTCAAACAATTGTGAATCACCTCCGCTTGTTATACACTCGCCTTCGCAAATAATATTTTGTCATCCGCAAAGAATAACTTCAAAAGAGCAGGTCCATCATGACTTGCGCGGATCGGTTTCCACTTTCCAAGAATGATTGCTTGTTCAATGGTTTGGTAAAATCTTTCCATACACAGACAAATAAATATGGAGAAAGTGGATCACCTTGTCGAATGCCACGACTTTGTTTAAAACACTGAGACGGTTCACCATTCCATAGGACTTGAAGAAAAGCCGATGTTATGCATTCCATAATCACCTCAATCATGTAAATTGGTAAACATTTGAACCATTGTGTATAAGAGTGATAAAGGTCTCATTAACATGCTCCGGCAAGCCTTTCCCTTCAAGAATTGGCATGATCGTTTTATAAACTGTGTCCTCAATTATTTCCCAATTTTTTTGGTAAAACATTACCACAAAATGTGAATAAGCAACACATAATACACAATGGTTAAGTTACATAGGCGATCTCTAGAATTCTATAGATCGCCTATGTGGTTTTTTATGTGAAAATTATAGAACGCCTCCCTTAGTCAACGGTTCTATTTAATATATATCAAAATTTTACACTATACAATATAGAACGCCCCTCTCCATTAACCGTTCTATATGTGTTTAACATAATTAAAAATAAATATAAAAAACAAAAACAAAAACCTAACCCTAACTCTTTCTCATTCCTCTCCAGCCGTCCCCTTCACTTCCCTTCTCACTCTTCATTCCCTTTTCTAAGATCTAAAACTCCTTACCTCAATCCCATAACTACTCTTACTCCCTCAACCACCATCAAAATTAATCACCACCACCATCATCATAGATCGGCAACAACAAGCTGTTGTACCCAGTACCCACCAATGCTCACCCACTACAGCCCCACTTCTCGTAACGGCCACCAGCGGCCAACAAGCTGTTGTACCCCGTCTTGCTACTTCGTGCTCCATCCCACGACATTGGCCACCACTAGAGGTGGGCAACGTGCCGTGCTAGGCCGCCGCGGGCCGTGCTTCGCCGTGCCTGATGGTGGCTCGTACCGTGCCGTGCCTGCATCTTGGCGTGTCGTGCCGTGCCGAGCCACCATTTAGCACACCCTAGCCCACGACACGACCCACGTGCCTGGCGTGGCGTGCCGTGTTAGGCACCGGGCAGCCATAATTTTTTAATTTTTTTTAACAACTTTTATAATGGATATACTATTTAAATAATTTTATAAATTATGTTTATGTTTTTTATATTATTATATTATTATTGTTCTTTTTATTATTATTATTATTATTATTATAGTTCTTTATTATTATTTACGTTATTTTATGGCCGTGCCTGGCGTGCCATGCTGGTGGGCCAAACAACCTGCCGTCCGCGGGTTCGTGCCAGATTTCAAAAATCTTGTTCACGGCACGGCCCACACCTCGCTCACTGTGCCGTGCCGGGCCAATCTCGTGTTGGGCCTGTGCCGCCCGCGGGCCGCCACGGCCCATGCCCACCTCTAGCCACTACCCAGATCGAACACTACATAACATAATCGACTTCCCTCAGACCCTTACTCGCCATTGCTGCACCGCATCTCCCTCATACCGGATCGAACACTACATAACATAATCGACTTCCCTCAGACCCTTACTGGCGTTCCTTCTCTTTCCTCTCAAGCTAGCTTTCGTCATTCATCAATTCGTGTTTTTGGTGGTATTCATATGATGATTTTTATCTCTAATTTCGATCCAAGTTTTTGATATTATTCTAATTCAGATTTCTTATTTTAATTTTGAAATTTTGTTTTCTCAATTATTATTTTAGATCTCAATTTGTTATTCTTATCATTTGTTGTTTTACATGTTTTTCAGATATTAAAGTGGAAATTTGTTGGACAACCGCAAGCTTGACACAATTTGCATTGATTTTCTTCTCTAAATCCTCAGTTGTTAGCACATTCACAATTGATTATTAGTTGTATTAGAGAACTTGTAAATGTTGTAATGTAATTTTTTTCTTTATGAATTCAGTTACTTCGTATTATTGTAATTGAAATACATGTATTTTAAAGTTATTGTTATTGTGATTTATTTATTATTTATTATTATTTATTATTATTTTATTGATATCAATAATAATAATTTTTTTTAAAATAAATATGAGGAAAAGAGAGCGCCTATCAATGTAGGCGTTCTTTTTTTATATCACTATAGAACGCCTATCCTAAGATGACAGCTCTCTTTTCCTTGTTTTTTATTTACTTTGTACCTAGAATATGAAGCGCCTATCAGTAGACTTTATAAGGCACCCCCCCAAGAAGAACGCCTCTAAGGCGTTCTATATTGCTTGTTTTAGGCGTTCTGTATTCCTATTTTTGTGGTAGTGAAATAATGCTTGAAATCCATCGGGGCATGGGGCTTTTAAAGCCCCTATCTCTTTTACTATACATTCAACTTCATGTTTTGAGTAAGGTCGAACCAAAGCACACCACTCTTGCATAGGGAGCTTGGGAAAAATATCTTCTGGAAAATCAAAACTCACTGGTTCCCCTATTTCTTCAAAGAGCTTTGAGAAATACTCCACTATATGATTTCGAATCTCCAATTTATCATGCATCCAGTGATCCTCATCCCTTTTGAGAGCTTCAATTTTATTTTTCCACCTTCTTACGATCGTGCTAAGGTGGAAAAATGTCGTGTTCCTATCCCCATGTCGAAGCCATTCAATACGAGATTTCAGGTACAACAAAATTTCTTCACGTTCTAAAATTTCATCCAGAGCTCGTCTTAATTTTGCTTCTAATTTAATGAGACCTCGGTCAACCTTAGCCACAAGTTTTCGTAACACCCCAAATCTCCCTCTACGGAAATACTAGTATAATACGTATTTATACCATAAAGATAGACTTAGGCGTATTACCGCCGCGTGATTACGCAAGTCTACCAAAACTACTAACCAAACCAATACTTTGCAGCGGAAACTCAAACTCTTTCTTTATTAATAATAGCTATAAATAGAAACCATTGTCATGAGTACTCATAAATAAACAAAGACCAACATTCCTAAATTAGGTGAAGCAAATCCCGGGACTCACATATGCTCATTCATGACTCCACCTGAAAATAGTCAACACTGCTTACCATTACGGTAAATAGGGTGAACCAAAACAAATAGGAAATACGGGTTAGAAAAATATGCTAAGTACGATAAGTGCAAGATAAGTAAATTCAATTTATTTGCAAACATGCTTTTAAAAACAATTCCAATAATTAATCCAATGAATTCCAAAACTCATGTTTCAAACCAATTCTCAATAATTCAATAATTCGATGAAACGATTTATCAAACCAATTCCAATAACCCAATAATTCAATAAAACCAATTCCTCTTTTTAAAAACCAAATTCCTCTTTTGAAAACCAATTCCTCACCCAAGTGTGCACACCCCCCAAGTTTGTCACCTACTATTTCAAGGCTATTCTTGAGGAAAGACTCGGTCATACAAAGTCCAAAGTCTTATCAACTAAATCCGTATAGTGGGATTAGTAACATGCTTGTAAAGCTTTAATAATAATAATTCAATAAAATTCCTCTTTGAATAAAATCAACCTTTATAATAGGTCAACTCAAAAATCCTTTTTATTTAATTCAACATGCTTTCAAAATCAACCTTTTAATAAATACTTGAGAATTAAATCTCATATAAATATTTTTTCAAAATCAATAACTCTTCCTTTGAAAAACCTTTTTAAAAACTCTTTAAAACCATCTAACATACTTTAAAACCTTTAAACATAATAAATAAGTTCAAACCATTCAAAACATGATATTAAAATCAATCCTTTAAAAATACATTTATTAAAACAAATATGATATTAAAATCAATCCTTTAAAAATACATTTATTAAAATCAATACCTCCAAACATACTTTATTTCATAAATCATGATTCAAATCAATTTAATTCAATCACCAATAAAATCATATAAAACATGCTATTCAAACCAATCACTTTCGAAGGTATCTAGCCACCTAAACGTACCTTGATTCCGAATATATATCAATCAACACTTAGCCCTTTCAAAGTTCAATCACGAATACACCTTGCAATTAACATAACCATAAGGTTATCACAACATCAATAGACATAAACCCAAATCTAATGTGCATGGACTATAAAACTCTTTTAAAAATAATACTTTAATATAAAATTATAACTTTGAATTAGGTATTTATATTTTAGAAAACTAACCGTGAAGAAAATAAAGGAATGGGATTAAAGAAAATTGAATTTGCGTTAGAAAGAATAGGCAGAACTTGCAGAGGTCATAACTCCGAATTGGGTGATTCTTGAGCCTAACCTCAAGGATTTTTTGAGAGGAACAATTTTTCTTGAAATAGCAAAACCCCAAAAGTGGCTAGAAGTGCCCGAAAATTGGATCCAAATATATACGGGCAGATTTTCTTTTAGAAAAGAGGAGAAGAAAAGTAGGAAAAGGTTGAGGGAAAAGAAGAGTAAAAGAGAAGAAGAGAATTGAGTTTTTGGTGTGAAGAATATGAGAGACATGAGGGGGTATTAATAGGCTAGCTCATGCAAGAATTATGGTAGAGATTGTAGGAAGAGTTATGGAAAAAAGAATTAAGGAATTACTTGGAGAAGAGAATGGAAGAAATATGGAAAGTTTTGATATTAAGGTGATTAAGAATAATAGAATTAAGGATAGTGTGTTGTCATGAAAAATAATATGGCAAAAGAGATTACTTGGGGGATAATCAAGGAAGATATAAGGTAGGAAAATAAGATGATCAAATATTTAGGAGATGGAGAAATAAAATTAAGGAAAATAAGAGATTTTAAGGAGATAATTAAAAATACAATTTTCCAAAATAAATCACCCAAAAAATATTGAGCTTCCATAGCTCAAATTTTCGGATCCTATTAGTATATTTTAGGAAGTTATTTTGCTAGATTTAATTAAAAATAATCGTATAAATAATATTTATTGTAAAAAATAATTAATTAAAAAGATACCAATTATTCACTAAATAAATTAACCTAGAAAACCAGATTTTCCACACTAGGAAAATCCGAAAATCTTAGTCAATAATTAGGAATTTTCGGACATGATTAAATAAATAATAAAATATAGTTTTGGTATGCTGTCTTCCATAGAAACTGGTACAGATGGTAAAGACGAGACATAAGCTAGCCTCACATGGTGTTTGAGACATGGGTGCACTCGATTCATTTCTCACTGGTTGCTTGTGAATGCTTGTTCATGGCCTGCGTACTAGCTTCTTTACTGGCTTCAAAGGAGAATTGTAAATTTTCTTTTCCTTGCTTAGGTGGAGCAGTATTTTTGGAAAAAATATTCTCCCAATTATTTGTGCTATCTTTTAAGGGAGTAGAGATAGATTGGGATCCCACTTTTCTTTTTTCTTGGTAGGATTTCATAGGATTTTTTTATTTTTTTTTGATTTGGAATATTGTTGACCAGAAGATATATTATTTACCTTAAAAGTGGTTACTATATCTTCTTGTAACTTAAATTGCTGTGAAGAATCTCCTAAATTGATTGTGCTAATATTGCTTCCATCTTTATCCTTCGAAAATTCAAAAATATCCTTTGTTTCCTAATTTTTATCCTAAAAAATCTATCCTTTTTCCTTAGTTTGCGAGTCAAAGATAACAAATCTAGAACCACTCCCTTGTTTATCTCCTTTCGAATAATTATTGTTATTCTCTCCTAAATTAGCTCCCACCTTGTTGGGCCCATCAGCCACCTTAGCACCACCAGAACCTTCTTTCTCCACCTCTGCTCCAGCTTTGTCCGGTCTTGGATTCCTTTTTCTGGTTGGTTTTTTTCACTAACATCCACGATCTAAAGTCTTCATTCTCCTCCGGCTTGGCAACTTGATTATGCAGGCAGTGGCGGATCCAGGATTTCCGAGATAGTGTGTCACCATCAATTATTGATCATTTGTGAAAGTACAATTTTTTTTTCCTATGTCTTATTCATAATTAATTTCAATCCAAAACTTATATATATAAAATATATATATATGTATATATACATACATATATATGTATATATACATATACCAAATTGATTTCAATCCAAAAATAGGACACAAAAATTCATATCACAACCAATACAATACTTAAGAATTCAATTTTAGAAGTCGAAAATACTACAAATAACATGTTATAAACCAATGGTACAATAAAATTATTACATTGAATTAACTTTATGATTTTTTAGTTAATTGATAAGCTTTATGGGGAAATATTAAAATTGGTTGTACAAATATAAGATATAAAAAGGGAAAAAAATTATTAAAAAATTATACAAAAAAAAGTGAGATAACTTAAAAGACCAGTTATTAAATATAACTGGTCTCTTTAATGAAAAAGAAAGTAACGCAAAAAAATTGTGAAATGCAATAGCAGCATCAAAGAGACCTCTTATATAAATAACAGGTCTCTTTAATATATAAAAAAAACACACCAAGTCTTTTGTAGCAATAGCAACATCAAAGAGATCTCCTATCTTAATAAGCGGTCTCTTTGATATTGTTTGTTGTTACCACTAGCAGCATCAAAGAGGGCCAAGGTAAGGGCCTGTTCATAATCCCTATTCAAATTACTTGCTTGACTGATTAAGGTGGCTTTCCTCTTGTTGCAGTCACTGTGGCGGATACAACAGCTTCTGAACGACATTCAAAATCTGGAAGTCTCCTTTTCCGAGGTCAAGTGCGCAAGAAAAAAACGAAAGTAGGTTGGTTGGTTGAAGGCCCATCTCGCTCTTTCCTTTCTTCGGTGCTACCTTTTTCTTTCAAAGGGGACCGATTCACTCTGCGTAGATTGACTGAACGCAGAAAGCCTTCTGGTGAATTTCATCAAGTAAAAGAGTCTCAGTGTCGGCACCCTATCTATAATAAGGGGTCTCTTTGATATTTTATTTTTAAAAAAAATACTGTGTCACCGGACCCACTATGACTAAAGGTGGGTCCGCCCCTGTATGCAGGGGGTTATGATGGATAGTCATTGCATTATGTTCCCCCTCCATGTGACCTAAGGTGCATTCATCTTTAACATGGCCTAATTTTCCACATTTAAAACAAACCATCCTTATACCTTCATATTGAACTCTCCAAATACGCCCTTTTAGCCAAAATTTTGACAATAGTGGTTTGGATAGATCAATTTCTACACTTAGCCTGGTTAATTGATCACGCTCATGAGCACTAGTTTTATCCACCCTTAGAACTTTGCCAATCTTCAACCCAATTTTATTCAGAAAATTGATATCGAAATATTCTACAGGGAGATTTGGAATCCGAACCCAAGCTGTGAGAACTTTAATTGGTGCTTCATCAGGTACAAAATTTGGTACCCACTTCCTAATTGTCAAGTAATTGTCATCAAGAAGCCAAGGTCCTTGTGTGAGTACATAGTTATAATCAGCTGGATTCGAGAACTTTGCTATGTAGTAATTGCACCCTATATCAGTAAGCGCAAGTTCCCCTGTGATGTTCCATTTTTTCTTCAATCTACGCATAAGTCTCATGTACCCTAATGTGCCACTAAACATCTTGATGATCAGGGATGTTTTCCACGGCCTGCGTAGTTTTTTGTTCTCCTCCTTTGACAGACGGATAACTGGGCATCTTTCATCACTTAAGATGTCTTCTGAAATGTCTTCATCGTCAGAGACGTCTTCATCTTCATCGTCATCCAGAAGGCTCAGGCTATAGTCACCATTTGCTCGAGAAGAGTTTCCCTTTAGCATGTCTCTGAATGAAAAACCATTGTCTTGAATCTAAGGGCTTTGATTCAAATTTCTTCCTATCTCAGCCTCCTTGGGTTACCAGATCCCACCATGGCTACATCAGTCATAACTTCATCAGTACTATCATCATTATTGAAAATCGAATGTGTTACGTAGTATTTTTCTTTTTGGTTTCTTATTTGAACAATCAATTTGATCTCTTTCTTCCAGGGGTTCACCATGGTTGTTTTCTCGGTTTTCCATTGAGAGAATTTTTTTGTATCGTAGATATGAAGATTATTAATCTTTCTCGGATTAATATTCAACTAGGATTTGCTTTCTCGGGTTAATTGCTCGTCTTCTCACCATTCTCAATAAATCAAAATTTTATTAATCTCCAATGAATAAACTGAATATTAACATTGATTATAAATAAGCTAATAAAATCTAAAAAGATATCCTAGCTTAATTATAATTCTATCCTAGTAAAAACTCTTAAAAAGAACTCTATCTTAAGGTAACAACCTAAAAGATAAAACTCATGACAATTAACAAAGATATATCGTAAGCCTAAAACAAGAAAAACCTTCCCAAGTGAGAAATAAAAACTTGTAGGCAAATTTCTAAAATTAACAACTATGAATAACCCAACTTATTACGCATCACTACAGTCATAAAAACGAGAACATCAACATAAAACCAGAGAGAAATTGTTAGAAAAGACACTACAAAATTTTTGGATACCATTTCACTTTATCGTAACTTAATCTGAGAACTAATTTTCTCAAAAATTTATTGACCAGAAAAGGCCGTCAGCAAAAGTTATAATTAAAAAACACTGAATAAAAGAATAATGTGGTCTATGTTATTTCGACTCTTCACTTTTTCTAACATACCAATTTTAAATACCATTACAACTCTACAAGACACAAAGCTGTACAGTTATTGACAATGCCGATTCTCACAGCAAGATTTTAAATATCTTAGCACTGAAATATAAAGATAAGAACAGAACGTGGGCGGCACCTACAGGCTCCAGCCAATGGCTGGTGTAGATCATGAAACTGACTTGAGAAGAAAGAAGTACCACAAGCACCACTGAATGACTACCAAAACTCCAACAACATTGCATCCCAAATACTCATCTCCCTCCTTCATCCATCCGTACATTTCCCTCTTCACTTATGTGTGTGTAACCGTAGGCCTGTAGCCATTCTACGGCTTTCCACCACTACTCTTTGGCTATCCTCTAGAATCCTACCGCCTTCTTTGAGTTAAATGAGCTGCTGGACTTGGATGAATTGGTGCTAGACGGCTTATAGAGCATATTGGCAGCAGTCCCCAGACAGTCACACCAGGTCCTCCTGGTCACCAACTACCTCCAAATACACTTCGTCAGGGTGCATTCCTAATCCAGCATTCTGATACAAATAAAGTTAAGGGGTTAAATGGTTGTATTAGCACAATGATTAAATGATCATATCCAAAATTCTATCACTACTTTCACAGCAAACACATTCATACAGTGTGGCCTTATGTGGATCTAGAGTGACACAATCGACTATGCTACTTTTGAAAATTTTCTTAAGTATGCACAAGCAATACCACATTAGACAATATCCAAAGTTTAGAGAAGAAAATACGGAAAAATAAAGTATAACATACTAATTGATATTCGCCACATTAGAAGAAATAAGGTTCAGCATCCAACAAAAGCTCAGATATACAAACAATGCAAGGCCTTAGAACACTTTCGCCTTGTTTGGATAGGAAACAAGGAAGGAAAGGAAGGGGAGGGATAGAAGAGGAAGGGAAGAGAGAAGAAAGGGAGGGGGAGGTGAGCTCCATTTTCCCTCCAAATCTCTCCAATTTTGGAGAGATTATGCTTATTAAAGAGAGAGGGAAAATGGATCCCTCCCTCTCCTTTCCCTTCCTTCCCCCAATCCTTTACCCAAACAAGAGAGTTTGTCCCCCACCCTTTCTCTTCCTTTCTTTTCCTTTCATTTCCTTCTATCCAAACAAAGTTTTTTAGATTATTGGACTTGGAACAGGTAAAGTGTAAAATTTACTCACTCCTGTCCGTGTTGACTAAGCACATAGCAGAATCTACAAGAAAGAGTAGTATAAGATAGCAGACGCAATGCTTGGGATGGGAATTGAGACACTACTGAATGTGAAGTTGCATACTAGCTGATGAGAGATGACATACACTTCTTGCAACTAATAGTCAAATAATGAGAGTCACTCTCACTTTTTTCTAGATGAGAGATGACATACACTTCTAAGAATTAATAGTCAAATAATGAGTTTTTCACTAGCAACTGGAAAAAAAAAATGATTTATGTTCTAGGACTTCTAGCATAGTCCTATAGCACATCAAAATTCAGCTGTGAATCCAAGTAGATATTACACATCAAATTTGAAAAATACAAGAAAAATCAACCTAGGGTTTCCTGTTTGGCACTCACAAATTAGTGACCAATCAGTAGTTGCAATAACATGTATAAAAGTCGCAAATTTCTGGTTCCGGTAACCTTCTCCGGTCTTTAAAGCCACTTTCACATTTAGCAACTGTCTTTTCAGTACCAAAAAATAAAATGGCAATCGAAAACTGTGGTAGCAACATTTTTTTTGAGACCTGGTTTTAGGGTCATTTATTTATGGTTGCTGACAGTTACTAATATTAATCTGCTCACAGTGCTCAATGTTTTTTATAGTGAGAAGATACAACAATTTATAGTTGCTCAGCAAAGTGACAAATTAACAAGTACTAACATACATTTCACTTCATCTAGCTGCCAGAGATCAAATCCATACCTTATTATGGAACAGACATCCTAAAATAAATAAAGAGCTGACCTTCACAATATACTTTGCTCAACTGACTATCCAAATAGAATCTAATCATCCAAATACAACCTATAACTTTGGCAGATGGCCCGACCTACCTGCAGCCAAAACACAATAAGGCACTGGACACAAATACTCTAGCCATAGTTGCCTCACTAACCTTTAAGAAATACTCCAGATTCAGTTCACTTCAAAGATGACTCTTTCACTTTCCACCTAACACACCACATGTCCCCTGGCTGCTTAGATAGTCAGCAAATTGGCAACCATTCATACACCGTCCAAAAAAAAAAAGGTTTAATAGGTCCTACTCCGCTATGTATACAGGGTCTCAAGTCAAGAAAAGGCTTCATCTCATTCTTGTAAAGGGAGTGAATGCACCGCAAGACCAGAAAAGTTTCTCTCTCAATTTGCAGCAGCGGAATCCACATATTATAACTTTATAAGTCATTTCCTAAGACGACCCTTTTTCAATGAAAGAAATGTTTCCCAAATGAATTTCAGTTAAGTTTATCATCAAGGACAAATAATTCATCAACTTCAGAGCCAGAAGTTGTACAGAAAACTCTATTATTTTCTTAGCAGAATTGAGGGTAAAAAAAGAAAGAAAGTAAAAAAGGTTCTCAATTTTCTAAAACTGTACCAAAGAAAGATAGATATTGAACAAAACCCTGCTAAAAAATACAATTGAATTTTGAATATAATTAATCTGATTCAATTTGAAAACTAATTGTTAATTAAATCTAGCATTTGCTGCAACAGTGAGACTTCTTCCTACCTATTAGACAAACTCTATAATTCTGCAAAATTGACAGGAGAATTAACTTAACCAAATCAGAAGCAATTCATGTAAGATAATGACTGCAAAATAATACAGCTACGTGCAAGAAAAATGTTTGAGGTGCTAACCTCTTCAGATTTCCATAAACAGAAAGAAGAAAAGACAGGTTGAGATCTTATGAACGTCTAGAGGAGGGGTTGAGGGGGGAATGGGACACAGCGGAAGAACTCAGGCTTTTTTTGACAATCAAGAGGAATGGACTTATTAAACTAATAACAGGAAGCAATTGCATAATAAGAAGAAACCATTGCCCGAATTAGGCCCCACATTTACGTGTAATAGTCATAACTTGTTAATAAATGCATCACATTTACATAACTAAACATCATTAACCTTATACATGTTAATGATCTATTGCAGTCAGCAGAAAATAACAAGCAACTTAAATTGTTGAACTACTTGTTGGCAGTTTTATGGATTCAGCAAAGGAATAGAAAATATGCAAAACTTATGATTGTCAGAGGAGAAAAGGACAAATAATAGCAGTATACAATTATACTAACAATTTTCCTCATTGAAATTGACAGTACACTTGGCTGGAAAGTAACAATTGTGAATAACCTGGGTCAAAAAATGTGATATGATCATCAAACACCTTCAAATGGCAAAAGACAATTCAATCAAATTACAATTTGCAAAGACAACGGTATAACCAACTGAGATCCCCAAAAAAAACTGATCTTCAAACCAGCAATATCATTGAATATAAAGGAAGTCAAAGTTTTCAATTGAGTAAGAGTATATGTATATTGTATATATCCCAATTTACAAGCTTATAAGCACAGGGGAAAACAACACCCTACCATAGCTACTGGCTGCAATGATGTAGGTTGTCCCTCTCTTCAAGCATAGTTCCCTTTGCTACTAAATTTGACTTGAACCTCAGTGCAAAAACCAATGAAACCTAAAATGTCAATATAAGCAATCTTGTAAAACAAAAGCACCCAAATAAACATCAACCAAGGCCATCTATTATAGTTTTGACAACAATTTATACACGAGATAAGAGTCTAACCATTGCTGTCTTATTTTGTTTGATGTACGTTCTCTGACAAATCAAAAGCCCGTACAAACATCTCATACTAAGGTTGCAAGTTGCTGATGCTGAATCAAACAAGATACAAGTAACTGCAACATCTCTCTGTGCCAAAATTAATTATAAGCAGATTTTGAAGTGTTCCTGGCCCAGAACTCATGGAATCCATAGCCATCAATTGAGGACACAACTAGTTAGCGCCTCACCAACAGGATCAAATAATGCCTTGCTTAACTATGAACTGTCTTTTGAATGGAGTGCATTAATTAGTTTTTCAGAGATTGATCTATCCAGAGTAAATCCCTTCTCCATCATCTGATCCCACAAGCTACAAGCCACCGAAATCTTGTTCTTCCGTATCAGCCCTGTAATTAACAATTTAAACGTGACCTCATCAGGACAGGGTCCTGCCTTTTGCATATTGTGATACAAACTCATAGCCTCGTTCATTCTAGAAACTTTACACAGCCCAGTTATAAGAGCATTGTATGAAACTACATCTGGAGTTGTCCCATTCTCGACCATGTCATTGAAAACACTTTGACCCGCATCAATTCTGCCCGTCTTACAAAGGTGATTAATAATTATGGTATACAAAACACAATCAGGAAAAATTCCCATTCCTGTCATTTGATCAAGAAGACTCTTGGCAATGTTGGAACTTCCTTCCCTAAGAAAAGTTTTTATGAGGATGGTAAATGTCATAGTATCAGGGGTGATACCTTTCCGGAACATTTCCTCAAATAGCTTGTAAGCCCTTTTCGTGTGTTGGCCACTGCATAGTCCCTCGATAATAGTATTATAAGAGACAACATCACATAATCCTTTCACTTCCATGACATCAAGCAACAAATACGCCTTGTCCAGGCGCTTAGCTTTACAAAGACCCTTCAGAAATTGGTTGTAGCTGTATATATCAGGTTCAAGTCCATTCTTTTCCATCTTTTCCATCAGTTTCTCAGCCTCCGTCAGCATAAGCTGATCACAACAATAACCCAACAGTATATTATATGTGACCTGATCTGGCTCACATCCATTCCTCTTCATGTATGATTTGATAGTGAGTGCTTTACTGATCTGGTCAACCTTACAAAACCCACTGATAAGGGCATTATAAACCAGTATACTTGTAGGTGCTCCGCATTTCATCATATCTACTATAAGCTCGTAAGCTAAATCAACTTTACCACCACCACATAAACCAAGAACCAAAGTTCTACAAGCTTTGTCATCTGGATTCAATCCAATCTTTATCATAGTATGCCAAATCTCAACAGCATTGTCAAATTGCCCTACTTTACACAATCCACTAATAAGTATAGTAAAAGTTACAGCATCAGGTTGTCTGCCCTTCTGCATCATATCCCGTAATAAGCTTAAAGCCGAGTCTATTTTATTTTCCTGGCACAACAAATGTAAATATATATTGTATGCCCATATGTCCGGCACAGATCCAAGCTTTTCCATATCCTCCAACAGATACTCAATGAGCTGATAATTCTTCACCTCACACAAAGCACATATAAATCTCGAATATGTAAAAGAAATCAATGAAAACCCTTGTGGGATTAGTGTGTGGTAATAATGCTCGGCTAAGTCAAGACGGGATTGTTTAATTAGAACCCCAATAAATCGATTGTAATCTATACTAAACACTCGACAGTTTGAAGAAATCATCTCGTCAAAAGTTTCAATCGCTTGATTTATAAGCCCCGCTTTAACAAATCTTGATATAAGAGCTCTATAGACAGATCGGTGTTTGCCAAAACTGCAAATCATATCATGCATTCAACTCTATGTGGAACGCAATAACACTACCCACTGGGATCAAAACCATGTCGATTGAAGCCTCGACACAGTTCAGCCAAAGTTGTTTCTCTTTCTTTTACTTAAGCTTTTCTCTTTCCTTTCAATTTCAACAAACAAGCTATCCACTATTCACCCCTGTTCAATAATTTCAAACATCAAAACTTCACCAAATAAAAAGCATCATAACAGTATTATCTTAGCTAAAGTAGTACTCAAGTCTCAAGCTCAACAATGTAATATACTTGCATTACTTATATAATCTTCACCCAATTTACAAAAATAAATGCCATATTACTATAAGTAGCTTATCTAGCTAGAAAAGAGCTAAAAGCACACAATCCACAATAAGAAAGCTAAACTCAAACGATCAAAATTACAAAAAGCCTCAAAAACTAAAATAAATTACTTGAGATCAATCAAATAAACCCAAACCTATCCAGATTAAACCACTATCAATCAATAATTTTTCCTCGAATCCTAATGAAGAAAACAAATTCTTCAAGTGGGTATATATCAATCTTAAATTTCTGACATAATTACTAATTAGCAACACCCCCCACCCCCCCCCCCCCAACAAAAAAAAAATCAATAATATGTTCCATTCAATCACAAACCATTGAAAACCCATATGCCCAATACTCAAACAGACTAAAAGAAACAATCTTTAAGAAGTTTAAAGCCAAACATTGAAGAAATTGGAATTTTTATGAGAAAATTACCTTAAACCAAGCTTTAATCTGGGAAGTAAACGAACCCCAGCAATGTAGGAGGAGAGAAAAGGTGGGGAAGTTAGTAGAAGAAGGTTGCGCCGCTAGCAAAAGTAGCGGCGGAGATTGGGAGGTCAGGTGGGTGGATTGATGGGCGGCAGAAATGTCAAATCAGCGAGTGAAGTTCTGAAACGAGGAACTCCATTATAGGCTATAACTGGTTCTTGTTCAACTTTCAGTTCAATTGGTAAGTGGGCTTTCCTGCTAGATTGAACACAGATGGCTAACGGGCTTCAGTAATGTTGTGTTGAGTTCTATTGATAAAGTCTAAGTAAACCCTAGTAGCTCTAGGTTGTTCTTTTTTTTCCCTCTAAAAGCACACAAGCGGATACCAAAGAGGGGTCAATTCAGGTTATCGGTTACACATAAGTTAATTCTACGAGTAGCTGAGATTTAAGGTGCATTCTATTTATCTTATTTAACTTTTTTAACCAATCTAAACTTATTAAATAAAATTACTACTAATCTTTTTTCTAACTATTTTTTCTTGAATCTATCTTATGTATAGATGTTAATATGACTAAACAAAAAGATAGAGTCAAATTGATTGACCTGTCACCATTATGACATGAATAAGATTGATAAACCTTAAGAATTACTCCACTGGCCTCTTGATGCTTATTCCATTTATAATTTCACATTCATGTATAAGAAAAATAAAATAAAAAAAATTGGTGAAATTATACTGTAGTATTATGGGTATGTAGTTTCATAATCTTCAGTACTATTTTCTCAAGTATAATTTTATGGCAAAAGCTAACAAGTATCTCGAGACATTAGATTAGAGAACTAAAATTGAAAATAAGTGAAATAAACATTAACCACACCGAACGACGTGTGATTTAAGCATGCATTCCAAAATTAACACTATAAAGTATTTTAAGTTATATATTAATTAGTTATCTAACGTTCAAGGTGCGCTCTCTAGCAAGA
Source organism: Chenopodium quinoa (assembly GCF_001683475.1). NCBI lineage: Eukaryota > Viridiplantae > Streptophyta > Magnoliopsida > Caryophyllales > Amaranthaceae > Chenopodium > Chenopodium quinoa. The sequence goes on along the minus strand of NW_018743212.1, from coordinate 1,116,423 downwards.
TCCTAATTTTATTAACAAATTTATATGTGAGGTAAATAATTAGATGTATTTCTCAAAGAGTATAATATAGACGCAAATAGAGAAGAAAGAAGTAATCTGTAATTCCATAATAGGAGAGGAAGCTCCAATTTATCATTTATATAGTGACATTTTTGTAATTAAATAAAACAACAAAAATCACAGTCTGCATTATTAGATAAACTAGTATGTGCCTATGCTAATGCACGGAATACAACTAATAATAGGATTTTATAAAATTTGAAGTACATATGTACATAGTCTTATGTAGTAGTTAAATAACCTTTCAATTAATTGTTCCAAAATCCCAGCCCTATTTTAATTTATTTATCCTAACAATATGTTTAAATGTCAATTCTTAGGGCCTATTCTATTCACCTTATTTTCACTTATTTCAATTTTAATAAGTTTAGTTAAGTTCAGATTAGTTCAGAGATAAATAAGTTTTGATAAGGGTTTCCCAAGTTCAAATTACAATTAAAATAAGTTTTAATAAGGTCTAATAAGTTTAGATAAATTCAGATAAGTGAAAATCAGGTGAATAGAACACACATTATTTGATATTGAGAGGATTAGATAGTTCTATATGTTTTTTTTTTTTTATTATTATCATGATAAAATGGAGAACTATGAGAGTAGTGGGTGTTAGGAATTTAGAGTGTGGTAGAAAAGAGCCCTCTCCTTTGAATGGAGAGGCTGCGGCTGGGAAGCCACGGAAAGTCGCGCCCGCGGCATGGGCGCGACCGGGCATCTCCAGAAAGTTTGGTGAAATCTGCGATTTCCCTGTCCGCGCTCACGGGCTGAAATGTCGCGCCTGCGGGGCCATGAGGAGCGCCCACTCCTACTGGTTGCCGCGCCCGCGGCCCTAACAGTTGCAGTTTCGTTTGTTCTTTTAATTGCGAAATTAAAAGAAAGAGCTAGATAGATTCTGGTTTTTGCTCTCTCTGATTTTCCTCTCTAGGTTTTCACTCTTCTTCACACTTTTCTCTAAGAAACTTGCAATCTCTTATAGAAAACTCTATCAATTAAGTTAATCTTTGAGAATTTGATCATCTTGCTACATTTCTTAGTGCAAAGATTGTAGTGTTGTCTATTGTATCTCAAAGTGATTTTCCAGTTTCAACCCAAGCATCGTGGTGGGGGAAATTATCACTTTAGGAAAGTGTTTACACGCCTTAGACAAGTATCCGGCATTGAAGACTCACGTGGTCTTTGGTATTCTCATGTTTTTGGTGATTTTTTTGGCTTGGTGTAGAGGCAAGTTTAGTATCTTTCATATTAGTGTTTTTCTTTGTAATTTCTGATTACATTGTTATATTGGTGTTTGGTTTGTAATACTTTAATTAGTATTGGTTGTTAAATTTTTAGATTGAAATTATACACTATTTTAGGTTTTGTTCCACCGTTTTTAAGTAATTCTTGTTTTGTTAAATTGGTGAAAACCTAACAGTGGGAACAGTTTTGCAGTTATTCGTGAAAGTGCATTCCTTTTTTCTTTTTCTTTTTTTTTTTGAAATTTAAATATAAAGTTGATAGGATTTTAGTTGGAGAAATGGAGAGATTTTAGGGTGATTTAGGTGGGATTGCATGTGAGCCAAGGATTGGGGATTTGGAGCATTTTCGTTAAAACGACTCTTAAATTATATATAAGAATTAAATTGAGTGTAAAATGCGCCCCTGCCCACCAACAATAATCAAATGGTTCATATTCTAGACAGCTTCTGAAGTCCGTTAAAGCACACAATATACATTAGAATTAAACTCTAAAAACATAAACGAAGATTAGTATTCCATTGGGGGTTGACCATTGTCACCATACACCATACCCAATAGGGAAGCCGAGTAATAACAGTGATCGAAGCACTAATATGCCTAGTATGCTCATCATGTAAACTTATATGGATCAAATGACCAAAGTTTTGTACCCAAAGTAAAATGATGATAATTGTACCTACCGAACCTGTAATCGGATAACGTGTCCGAATAACCCGATTATCAAACAATACCCCATTATCATCATACAAAATGGGTTATCTACCAACCAAAGGCTGAATATAATTCTTTAATTGAAAACATATTAATTGCTGGAATGCTCCTAATCAACATCAGAAGCCTTAAAATAAGCATAGATAACCATCACAAATTCAAAAACCCATTTATTCAAAACCCATGAATGTAGATTAATACCTAAAAATCACATTGCATACCAATTTTGTAATGCCGCAGAACTTGCCGACCACTTTGTTTATGACTTAATTTGGAGAAAACATTAATTAAATTATGGAAAAAAAACCAATGGTACTCTGTCTATCGTGAAGTATTTGTTTTAGTTATTGTTTTTTGTTTGTTTTTTTTTTTCTTTTCAGAATGGAGATGCAGTATGGAATTATTTGCAGTGTGGTTGGTGAAATGGAAATGGAGAAGTATCAAGCATGAGAGTAGTCTGCACTTAAGTTAATGAAATGGAAAGGTGGAGGAGTAGTGGGAATAGTTTTGCAGTTATACGGGATAACGCATTTCTAGATTTTTTTTTTTTGAAATTTAAATTAGATTAGTTAATGGGAAATTGGGGGGATTAGGGTAGGTGGGAGTGAATGACGAAGCTTAGTTGGGTTTTGGAGGCTCCTCATTGATCCACTCTACAATTATACTTCTTCCGTTCTAGTAATATTGCAACAACTAGACTTTTACACTATTTGTCATGCTTGTTTGACTACAAATTATGACTTATACGTAAATTAAAATATAGTCATGTGGGGTCTTGTTTGATTCGTCTCGTAAAATACTTTTACAATATCAACTTTTTATAATTTTTAGATTGTGTTTGTTGCAATATTTGTAATATTATAGATTTTTTTTTTTTTTTTTTTTTTTTTTTTTTGGCAAGGTGTAATTCGGATTATTCCACAATTGTTTGAAAGACATAATACCTCATAAACCCTTAAAAGTTAAAACAGTTAAGCCGTGAAAGTACCAAACCACCACCAAGACGATGCTACAATCACTGAAACACAAATTAAAGCTCACAACCACCATCACCCGCCTCATCTCCGGCAACTATCAACTTCTCCGGCGACTCTCTACCGCAACATCACCTATTCCGTCAACAAAACCGCCGGAAAACCGCCATTATGTCTCCAAACACGTTTTACAGAAGAAATTATGGGCAGTGTTGAATACAAGCCAAACAGTTTCAGATGTTCTAAACCATATTATTCGAAATGGCGAGCAGTTCACTAGCGCTGATCTTCTTGCTTGCATACAAACTCTCCGCAAGCATGGCCACTACAGCCAATGCCTTGAGGTTGATTTTATTTGCATTGCTTCATTTATTTATGTGTTTCTTGAAATGGGTATTTGAGAAATTAAATTAGGGTTCTTCTCTATGTGTTAAAAGAAAATGAGGTTGACGGGATTTGATTCCGGGTCTTGAGTATCATCCCCTAGACTTTAACGGACTAAGCTAGTTGGTATGGACTCTATTTTTGTGAATTACTATATGGGTAAACTATATATATGTACAATTTTGTTTGATGTGATGCTAGAAAAAAAAGGGGGGGGGGGGAAGTATTTGTAATGCTTACTGACCTTTTTTTTTTTCATGGTTGATGCTTAAATGAATTAGATGGTTTCTTTCTTGATTAAGGATTGAGAATTTATGAAGGGTAAGGTAAGGTAAGGTAAGGTATGGGCCTAAGGGGTGTTTTTAGGGAATATTGTTGTTGTTAGCTTAGGTTTTGTAATTTGAACATAGGAATTGGAGGAAACGAAACGGATGGGATCATAATTATCTTATTTGCATTGCTTGATGAAGCAATTACTACATTATGAATGACAAACCATGTAGGACGGGAAGTCGAGAAACCATATAAATGAACTGACTGGAGTAACAAGACATCCCTGATATTTGTTATCCAAAGTGAACAGGAAACTGATTCAATGCTGCTCTATATATGTTTAGTTGGTTGCTTGATTATACAATGGAAATTGGGGAACAAAGTAGTGTGTAACTCTGGCAAATGTACTCAATATTCTACATGTTAAAAAATTTGGCTTTTATGTAATGTATTCTATGTTCCACATGTTACAAAATTTGACCTTCATGTTGCTGGCCACTTCGCAAATTTGCATTCATGCTAGCTCTTGAAACTCATGTACTTGAAGGAGCTTGATTGCCATGCTCTGCCCGCAGACAACTTGATGTTGCTGGTTGAGTGTTGAATATTGCAGAACTTGTTTAGCATTTTATATGTATCTGACCTATTATAATAACTTTATGCTAACAGTGTTGCATCTACTTGAGATAAGCTTCATTTTTTGGGTATTTTATCAAAGAAGGCGGCCAAGTTAAATGCAGGGGGAATAAAATTTGGTTTAATTTCCCACGAATGTGAAACAAATGTGGAGCTACTTTGTCTTTGACGGCGGGGCTTAAAACTTATTATTTAGACTGCTATCTACATGTCCAATCTTTTACGGAGTACTTATCATTATTTTAGAGACAGCTGGTAAAAAGTGTATTCTTTATTACTCTGTATTACTTTAGAAGTGCCCTTTATCAATGGCCTCGCCATTAGAGTAGTTGCCCTTATCTTTTCTATAGCATGCCTTTTTCTCTTCTCTATCTCTCCATATCCTTCTGACAGCTCTTTCTGAGAATAGCTCTGGTGTAGATTATGATTTTGACTTTTAATGGATAGATATTGAGGTCAATATGTTTCAGCTGCTGTTAATGTGTCTTTGCCTACTGAGGTCGTCATTATGCTGGATATGAAACTTCAATTCCTGCACAATATTTGCGTTCAATTCTCTCTCTTTTTTATTGAATTGATACTTTTGATTTTGTTGTCTTTCTTGTCTTGAGTATGCTTTTAAGTTACTACACTCCTAATTGTAGGCACTTGGCACTTCTATCTTTGCTTTTTGCAGATACTTGAATGGATGGATAAAGGTAGATTTGAATATTCAGCTACAGACTATGCATTGCGTTTGAGGTTAATGTGTAACGTTAAGAGCATCAAAGGTGTTGAGAAATACTTCGACAGCATTCCTTCTGATGCCAAGAACCAGTATACATATGGAGCACTTCTATATTGCTACTGTACTAAAATGAAGACGGATAAAGCATTGGCTATTTTCAAAAAGATGGATGAATTGAAATATATTTTTAATGATATGGCCTTCAATAGTCTCATGGAACTTTACATTAAAGTAGGCACACCAGAGAAGGTGCCATTGCTTGTAAAAGAGATGAAGCAAAGAAACATCCCACTAACCAGCCTCACTTACTGCATCTGGATTCAGTGCTATCGATATGCAGTTGATCTTGTGGGTCTTGAACAAGTTATGCATGAAGTTCAAGAGCAGGACTCTGTAAGGGATGATTGGAAAATATACAGCAACCTTGCTGCAGTGTACATTAAAGTAGGCACACCAGAGAAGGTGCCATTGCTTGTAAAAGAGATGAAGCAAAGAAACATCCCACTAACCAGCGTCACTTACTGCATCTGGATTCAGAGCTATCGATATGCAGTTGATCTTGAGGATCTTGAACAAGTTTATGCATGAAGTTCAAGAGCAGGACTCTGTAAGGGATAATTGGAAAATATACAGCAACCTTGCTTCAGTGTACATCGAGGCTCATCAGTCTGAAGAAGCTAATACTGCCTTGAAAAGAATGGAGGAACTTTTTGATAATCCAAGGAGTGCTGACCGCAAAGCTTACCATTACCTGATTTCCATGTATGCCAAAACTGGTAATTTAAATTCTGTTTATTAGGCATGGGAGAAACTGGTATCAAATTTTAAAGTTTGTCATAATGCAAGCTACCTTACAATGCTTCGAGCCTTGTCAGTGCTAGATGATATTGAAGGCCTAAAAAAATTATTAGAGGAGTGGGAGATGGGTTGCTTAGTTTATGACGGGAGGCTACCAGCTGTTGTTATAGGTGCTTACCTGAGGCATGACATGCTTGAAGAGGCTGAACAGCTGCTGAGAGATATAAAAGTTAAGGCTGGTCGGCTGATAAAGTTTGCCCATGTCCTTTTCATGAACTACTTCTTGGAAAAACATCAATTTGATTCCGCATTGAAGCATATGGAAGCTGCAATGGCTGTCAAATGGAAGCCAGTAGTAGAAAAGCTTGATCCTTTCTTCAATCATTTCAAAGAAGAGAAAAATGTTGATAGTGCTGAAGAATTTTGCCAAAAGTTAGTGAAAGTCCAGCCTCTCGACTCGAGGACCTACTTGTGGTTGCTTCAAACTTATGCAGCTGCAGGTAAAACAGCCCCAAACATGCGTCAAAGGATGGAGGGAAGTGGTATAGATATTACCCCTGAGCATGAGGAGTTGCTCCAGAAGATATGTTAGCTATTCCCCTTACATTGCCAAGTCCCCTGGCCAGTTGGCTCCCTTTTCTGTTATGTTTTGAATTATATTGCTCAATTAGATATGCCTGAATTAACTTAGGAGTCAAAGTTAAGCTATTGTTTGGAGTAATGTTGAAAATTGGTTGATTACTGTTGTTACATTATTTCAACCTGTAATCCTGTATACAATTTTACAATTACTACCAGTCTTCCAGCTATATTTATCTATCAGCCAATATACAAAAATATTCATGTATTTTTTTTTCTTTCTCTATTAAATTGATCAAACTAAAGACTGTCTAATAAGGGCCCTGTAATATTGGCTTAAATCCTATACTCATTGGACTACTCAACTCAATAACAGTTGTAGACGTATAGTTGATCGTTATACTTGTATATTTTTTTTTTTACTCATGTACAAAAATTGAACAAATTTCTTTGGTTCACATGCAAAAAAAAAAAAAAAAAAAAAAGTTTATTTTGCTTGTTAAAAGATTTTTACCGACAGAAATATTTTGATCAGTGAAAGGAGGAGTAAAGAAGAAGAGAAAGAGGATGGGTGAAATGTCATAGCTTTACTCACTGGCGGAGCCAGCGTGGGACAAGGGGGGACAGTTGTCCCCCCACTTCCAAAAAAAAAATAGTATAAATACAATATTTTGTGCATAATGTAATAGACCAAAGGAGTTAGCGCAATGGTTAAAGTAAGTTGCATGAGTTTGTACTTGTAGTCTTAGGAACTGGGTTCGATTCTTCCTGTGCGCTTTTTCTTTCCTTTATTTTTTTTTTTTTTTTTGTTTTTGTTTTTTTTTTTTTTTTAAAAAAAATTATTATATATATAAATCTTTATAAGATTTTGAAACCTAAATTTTTATAAGATAGTATTACTTCAATTTAATTCTTAACATTACCCCATTTACTTATTTGAATAATTGTAACTGTAGTTCCCTTTATTTATTTATTTATTTTATTTGTTTTTTAATAAATCTTTATAAGATTTTGAAACCTAAATCTTTATAAGATAATATTACTTCAATGCATTTCTTAACAATTACTCCATATACGTATTTGAATCTTTGTAATTGTAGTTTTGCATGAGCTTTACCCCAAATTACGATTGTTATAGCCTAATAGATAATTATGACAGTATTACATTTAAATAACTATATTATTAATTGTTTGAAATCTTCAAAAATTATGAACCCCTAAACAAATAGTTTATGGAGAAAAGTGGTATACGATGTTGATTTTTTGACTAAGTACTCCGTATTTTATATTTTGAGCTGTAAAACTTTAACTATTCAAGCATATTTTTGCTCCAATATTAAACTAAGTGATGATGTTTATTTGTCCCCCCGGTTTGAAATTCCTGGCTCCGCCACTGGCTTTACTTACTACATCACGACTCTTATTTATAGTAAGATTTTACAATAAAATATTAGGCATTATTGTACCTTTTAGTATATGATTGATAGCTATAATTGATCTAAATACATGTGAACTTTCACATATGTATTTTTCTAAACATTGATTAAATTCTTTAAGTGCACATTATAAGTAAATTTACAAAATTGTTGTGAGCAATAAGAGCAAAACCAACATGCTAGTTTGTACAAATTTGTCAAAATGTGTCTACGCGTTTGGTGCAAAAAATTAAAGTTAGTTTACTCATTTGTGCAACTGAAACTTGACAAATGATTGAACCGATTGTACGGACCTCAAAACCCCTAATCACCATAACATAACAACATAAACCCTTGATAAACCCCAACTCCTCCACCATTACCAAACAAACAACACAATGTTTTTACAATCACTAAAACACAAATTCAAGCTCACAACCACCACCTTCCGTCTCATCTCCGGCGAGTCGCAGATTCTCCGGCGACTCTCCACCGCCACACCACCAGTTCCGTCTAAAAAACCGCCGGAAAATCGCCGTAACATCGACAGACAACATTTGTATAAGAAGATATGGTCGGTGGTAACTTCAGGCGAAAGGATTCACGATGTTTTATTCAGGATATTGCAAAATGGGGAGCAGTTTATTAAGACTGATCTTATATTTTGTCTTAAAGATCTTCGTAAGTTTGGCCACTACAATCAATGCCTTGAGGTTAGGTTTACTTTTATTTCTGTTTTGGGGTAAATTTATGCAAGAAATTTGATTTTTTGTTTCTGCCCAGATTTTGTTTTGCAATTTCCTGAAATGGGTATTAGATTAATTGTGGATTTAGCTAGGTCTTGACTCTTGAGTATGATCCAATATTTCAAGTTTGCATTTTTGTTTGACTTAATTAGGAATTTTCTCTTTCATGTATGAACTATGAAATTATGAATGAATTTGTACTGTTGATCAATTGATGGTTGTTACTAAAATCTGATGCATGTGCAAATTGCAATGCTTAATGTAGAAAATTCTAGACTCTAGCAGGTAAACTTGCTGCTGATTTTTACTATGAACTATGAATTAATTATGTGGAACTTTTATCTATATATGCAATGGTTGATACCTTAGGATATGGACGGTCCATTTCTTATATTGGTGATTGAGAATGCATAAACAGAGAAAATTAGGGGTGTGAAACGATATTTTGTTGCTGTTTGTGTAAATATAATAAAGGAAATGGTAGAGATATAATGGAGAGGATCCTTATGTTTATTTGTAGTGCTAATGAAGCAAATACTACATTCTAAGAGACAAACTAGTGGCCAACTAAGTCAAGTTGGAGTTCTTGAAGATTAATGGCAGTTAATTTTTTTCCTTTCTTCTTTTTTTTTTTTTTCAATACCTAATAGGTTCTGTGTGGTGAAAGTGAATGGGATTTTGGCATTAACTTATGGTTTAGGCAATGATTAGGCATACGAGAGGGCTAAAAGGTTCAATTTTGAATAAGTTCAGACAACTTTAATAAGTAAGGACAGTTAGATGAGTTCAAACATATTCACAAGTAAAAGTAAGTTCAAGTAATTGTAGACGAGTTATGATATATTCAAAAAGATATAAGTCAAAATAAGTTGAAGAGAATACACCCTTTATTGGGTTGGCAATATAGTATTTTAAAGGGCTTATATCTTAGCATAACTCATAGGGTTTTACTGGTACATAACTCTTGCAGTATTGCCAATTTACTTGCAAAATTCTACATGTTATTCCGATCAAATCTTTACCTAAATATGTTGGCACTTGGAAAATATGCATACATGTTTTCCTATCGATTGTGAATCTTACTATGTTTTAGCAATTTGTATATATCTGACCCTATATGATGAATATAAGTGAATAGTTTTGCTTCTACTTTGGTCCTATATTTCTTCAAAGATGATGACCAAATTGATTGCAGGGGGTATATAGCTTGGTTTTATTTCCCATGATTATAAAACAAGTGCAGATCATTCTGTATTGGAAGGCGAGTCTTAAAACTAGAATTCAGCTCAATATCTACAATATCCAATCAAACCTATTATCCATCATTCTCTAGATAATATTAGTCCATACAACAGGTAAAAATGTGTGCTCTTTAATCTTTTATTATCACACCAGACGATATATTGATGCTCCCTGCTTCTTTCTGGCATGCATTAGTTTGTGTTCATTCTCCCTCCTCTCTATGAATCACGCCCCATCTGTCTCTAGACATGCGTGCATAACCCTCTCCTTAATCCTTCCTCCTATTTACTCTAATGGAATGCTCCTATTAATAGCTATCTCTAATAGCTATCTAATTTTGACTTTTGGTTGCTAAAAATTGAGGACCTGGAACATCTTAATTGTAATCAGGGGGTTGATGATCGAAAATCCCTCTGGAGGAGACCAAAGCCATAATCCCATGGCCGTTGATGTATCTCTGACTATTGAGGTCGCTTGAGCAAAAGAAAGTAATATCCTAGGGTAGATTTGTAATAATGTTAACCCAAGTCTCAGACTACAGCATAGTAGCTTATAAAGAATAAGTGAGTTGCTAAAATGAAGCATAATCAATCAATCAAAGTCTTAATCCCATAAGTGGGATCAGTTACATAAACCAAAAATGATTATTCAGTATATTCATCCACAAAAATCTTCCCTCATCCCTTACGATCAAAAAACTCATTCTCATGCAAATCCATATGCTTCATATCCTTCCTATTCCTTCCAACCACGTCATTTTCGGTCTCCCTCTACCTCGTTTAACCTCTTCATAATCCCACTCTTCCACTCTTCGTACCGGTGCACCATGGGGTCTTTGTTTTACATGACCGAACCAACGATGATGATTTTCCCTTACTCTGTCTTGCCTGCAACAACCACTTTCTTGTGAATAATTTCAATTATGATTCTATCTCTTAGAGTGTTCCTGCACATCTATCTTGACATGCGCATTTCCGTAACCTCCATCCTTTTAATATGCTCCTTCTTAGAAGCCTAACATTCTGTATCATAAAGCAAAGCACCACTGGTCTCATGGCGTCCTATAGAATTTCCCCTTTAACTGTAAAAGAATGCTTCAGTCACATAACACTTTCGTGGCCGCTTTCTATTTAAACCACCCGACTTATTCCTGTGGGCCACGTCTTGATCAATGTCACCATTCTTCTGGATGATCGACCCAAGATATTTAAAACACTCACCCATGGTCAAATCCTTTCCGTCCAAACTCACTACATCATCGCTTCCCCCCCTCTGTGCACCAAAGCGGCATACCAAATATTCAGTCTTACTCCGACTTAGCTTAAACCCTCTAGATTCCAACTTTTGCCTCCATTGCTCCTATTTGGCATTAACCTCATCTTTAGTTTCATCCACCAAAACAATATCATCCGCAAACAACATACACCATGGGACCTCATTTTGAATTGGCCTGATTATTTTATCTAGAACCGTTGCAAAAAGAAAAGGGCTTAATGCAGACCCTTGAATCCTTGATGCAATTCAATTGTAATAGGAAAATCATTTGTCAACCCACTACATATTCTCACATTTGTTGATACATCCTTATACATATCCTTAACTAGGTCCATGTAACTTTGTGGGATACTTTTATTCAACATTGCCCACCAAACTACCTCTATAATAAAAACTTAAATTACCAAAAATTTCTTTTTTCTTTTTCTCTAATTTAGGAACATTGCTGCAACTTTCTTTCTATTCTTGTCATAAAGATTCAGATTAATCTTCCCATTTAATTAGGGACAGAATTTCTGTTTGAGATGATTTGATTGTTTGTATTTATGAGCTACTTGCAGATAAGAATTTAAATCCATCACAATGTTGTTTTTGCATTCAGTTCTCTCTTTCTTTCAAATTGTTACTCTTAGGTTGTTATTTTGGTGTTGAATATGCTTTCTGCGTTGCAGATACTTGATTGGATGGATAAAGGTAGATATGGCAATGCTGCTACAGACCATGCATTGCGTATAAATATAATGTGTAAAGTTAAGAACATTGATGAGGTTGAGGAGTACTTTGACAGCATTTCTCCTGATCTCAAGAACCAATATGTATATGGAGCACTTTTAAGTTGCTACTGTACTAAAATGATGACAGATAAAGCATTGGCTCTTTTTGAAAAGATGGATGAACTGAACTATGCATCCAATGATCTGACCTTCAGTAACCTCATGAGTCTTTATATGAAAATAGGCCAACCAGACAAGGTGCCTAATCTTGTAGAAGAAATGAAGCAGAGAAACATCCGACTAACCAACCACATATACTACATCTGGATTCAGAGCTATCGATATCGTGTCAATCTTGAGGGTCTTGAGCAAGTTATGCTAGAAGTTCAAGAACAAAGCTCTGTAAAGGAGGATTGGCAAATCCATAGCAACCTTGCTGCAGTGTATATAGCGGCTGGTCAATCTGAGAACGCTAACGCTGCCTTGAAAAAGATGGAGGAGCTTTTTGACAAGCCTAAGAAAGCTGACCGCAAAACATATCATTTTCTGATTTCCATGTATGCCAGTACTGGTGATTCAGAGTCTGTTTATCAGGCATGGCATAAACTGAAGTCAAGATTTAGTGTTTGTCCAAACATCAGCTACCTTGTTATGCTTCGAGCCCTGTCAATGCTAGATGATATTGAGGGACTCAAAAAGTTTTTAAAGGAGTGGGAATTGAGTTGCATAAATTATGATGACAGACTCCCAACTGTCCTCATAGATGCTTACCTTAGGCATAACATGCTTGAAGAGGCTAAGCATCTGCTAAAAGACGCTGAAGATAAGGCTGAACAGAAAATAAGGATTGCTCATGTTATTTTCATGAACTACTACCTGGAGAAACATAATTTTGATTCCGCTCTGAAGCATATGGAAGCAGCAATGGCTGCCAATTGGAAGCCATTAGCAGATAAGCTTGATCCTTTCTTCGAGCATTTCAAAGAAGAAAAGGATGTTAATCGTGCTGAAGACTTATGCAGTAAATTAGAGGAAGTTCAGGCTTTCAACTCGAGGACCTACTTGTGGTTGCTTCAGGTTTATGCAGCTGCAGGTAAAACAGCCCCGAAAATGCGTCAAAGGATGGAGGAAAATGGTATAGATATAGGTGCTGAGCATGAGGAGTTGCTTCAGAAGATATGCTAGCCGTCCAATGCCCTGGACATTTTTTTTATACGGTATGTTTTAATTAGAGTTGCTGAAGCCTCAAGTAAGTATCCCTGAATTAACTTAGGAGTCAAAATTAAGTTTTGGTTTGGGGTACCCTTAAGTTTTTGGCTAAGTGATGAAGTTTTAGAAACTTGCAATCAGTAGATTATTGAATTCTGTTGATTAGTGATGTTATATTACTTGAAATTTATGTCATAATTAAAAAAGTTGTTATCTTTTAGATTCTTATGAGTAAATGCCAAATATCTCAAAGGATATCCTAATAAAGTTGTCTTAATTTTATGTAAGTTATTTGACCATTCTAAGATTACAAAAACCGCGTAACGGGATATCCGGGAAGATTTCGTGACTGGCGTGTGTGGTTGTTACAATACTGCGTGACTAATGTGAGTGGTTTTTACACTACGTGGCTAATGTGAGTGGTTGGTACACTGGCTATTGTGAGTGGTTGGTACAATACGACTATTATTTTGCGAGAGGACATTTGAAATTCGAGTCTAATTATTGTCTTTTAGCTGAGACATCTGGCTATAAAACCCCGATGATGGGCATGGGAGCTAACAAAAACATACAAAATGATGCATAGACTCTTAACCAAAACAAGGTCTCTAAACACCACCAGGCATATGACAATTCCGGCAGGTTCTCGCCTTTTCCGGAGTCTTTTTTCAACGACACCGAGCTTTACCCCTGAAAATCCACCCATAAGGCGTCAGGAATTCAGCAACCATAATCTTTACAGTAGATTATCGTTGGTGCGGTCCACCGGCGAGAAAGTTTCTGATGTTTTGGACCAGATTTTGAGAAACAACAACAATCAATTGAAAAGGGAGGATCTTGTTCAATGCATTATGATGCTACGTAAGTATGGCCATTACCAGCTTTGCCTTGAGGTAACTTAACTCATCCTCTTTAATTTTGGTATAAGATTTAGCAAAACCTTGTATTGTTTTGACATGCACAGCTTTTGGCGTGAATTACATTTCCTATGATATTTATTTCATGATTCATGATAAAATCACATGTCCGATCCGTTGGTGTTGTTAATGCTTAATTTTTCTACTATTAGTCTTTTATACCCATTGAGTTATGGCATTGTTGTGTTAGAAATTCTCCTAAGTCCTGACCCCTTTGCCTTTTCTGTAATTGATACTAGATTGTATCCGTGCTGCTGATGCCTTTTCTGTAATTGATATATATGGTATAATATGAATTTGGAATGAAATTAGTGAGACTGTGAGAGTAATCAGAGTATTAATTTTTGTGCTTGTTTCACTTGATTATGATTTTGCGATTTTGTTGATTTGTGAGTATTTTGCCCCTATTGATGATATGGGAATTGAATTTTGTGGAATTGCTTTAGATTCTGGAATGGATGGAGAAAGGTCAAATTGGTCATTCAGCGTTGCATTTGAATATGATATGTGAAGTTAAGGGTATTGATGAAGCAGAGGAGTTCTTTTTTAGTCTTCCTCCTGATGAGCAAAACAGAGCTACATATGGTGCTCTATTGCATGGCTACTGTTTTAAGAAGATGATTGATAAGGCATTGGCTCTTTTCAATCAGATGGATGAGATGAATCTTGTATCGAGTGAGGTGGCCTATGCACATCTTATTTGTCTTTATATGAAAGTGGACCAGCCTGAGAAAGTGCCTCCTCTTATACAGGAGATGAAGCAGAGAAATATCCCCATAAGCTGTGTGTGCTACCAACCATGGATCCTGAGCTATGCATGTCTTAATGATCGTGAGGGGATAGAACGAGTCATGAAAGAGGTTCAACTACAGAGATCTATAAAAGACGAGTGGCTCATATATGTAACTTTTGCTTCAGCATATCTCAAGACTGGCCAGTTTGAAAAAGTTGATAAAACCTTAATACTGCTTGAAGAAATTTTAGATAATTCATTTGATAATCCTGACAATGTTGGATATCATATTCTAATTAACCTTTATGCTACTCTTGGTAGATTAGAGTCTGTCAATAGGATATGGGAAAAGTTAAAGTCAAGATCTGATGATTATGACAACTTCTGCTACTTAACTATGCTTCAAGCCCTAACAAAGTTGGGTAATATGGAGCTTCTGAAAAAGTGCTTCATGGAATGGAACTCCAACTATAAGAGTTATGATGCCAGGTTACTTACTGTTGTAATTGGTGCTTTCCTGAGGCATGACTGGTTTGATGAGGCTAATCTGATTCTGAAGGATGCTGCAGATGGAGGTGGAGATAAAGCTTGTGCTGCCCATGTCACTTTCGTGGATTACTACCTGGAGAAACGCCAGATTGACCCTGCTTTGAAGCATTTGGAAGTGGCGCTGGCTAACCAATGGGCTTGGCATTCATTTGCAGGGAGGCTTAATAGATTTTTTGAGTATTTTATAGAAGAGAAGGATGTTGATGGTGCTGAACATTATTGCCAAATGTTAGAGAGAAGCCAGCCTCTTGTTCCGACGACCTACTTGGGGTTGCTTCAGACCTATGCAGCTGCTGGGAAAACGGCACCTGATATGCGCAAGAGGATGGAACAAAGTGCTATAAATATTGGAACCGAGCTTGAGGCATTGCTTGAGAAGGTATGCCCTAATTGAGTTAGGTGTTGCAGATTTACAAGCTGTGGAATGTCCTGAAACAGCTTCACTGTTTTGGGGGGTTTAAATAATGTCAGAGAATTGTTTCTCTTTCTTTTGAATCAGACTGTTTGAATTCTAATGTGATGTTATTCATGATTGTGTCATTGAGCATTGTTCTCTTTTAATTTCTTTGTTTTAATATAAAGTAGAAATACTGCAAAGCCTACAACAGTTCAGAACGCATACCAAAACACAAGTCCTTATTCTTGAATGCTCTTTCCAGCAGTTAACAATGACTACTGGTCTACAGTAGTCTGTAATGTTTCTAACAAGACCAATAATAATGCAGACAACACACTTTGACCTAAACTGAGGCTCGTTTATGACTAGATGCGTGTGATGATGCATACTGATAAGGCTGAAGTTGAGATTTCTTCCGTCTGCTTGATTTGTAATACATTGCTGCATTAGCTTATGCCTTCGTTCTGTTTCTTATCCTTTCAACATCTTCTATTCTATTTATTTCTTCCCTAAAATTGCATGGTGTAAGCTAGGCACATTGAAGCCCTTGCAAACTTCCATGACAGGTTGTTGGTCTAAATCTTTTCAAATAAGGTTGTTTTGGCCTCTATATTGTATAGATGATTCAGAAGAACACCACTGATCTGTCGTGAGATCTGATCTTTAATGGCTTTAACATTGCATGCTGTTGTGATTTCCACCATCAAATACTGCAAGACAATTGTCTATGTCTCTTTTTGTTTTAAATTTCTTTTACCAACTAGCTTAACCTGTGTTACATATGCATTCCAGCATTTACAGGTCAGAATTCTTTCAACATAAACAATTTACTAGGAAAACTGAACTTACCCACAGCCTTCTTGTCAAATAGACCTACTAGTTTTACCTGTGTTACATATGCATTCCAACATTTACAGGTCAGAATTCTTTCAAAATCAACAGTTTACTAGGAAATCTGAGCTTACCCACTTCCTTCTTGTCAAATATACCAACAATTATAACTTGATAATCCGATAACTTCTGAAGCATATCATTCCCAAGCTATTCTTATGACTTAAGCCATTTTAGCAGACCTCTTCAACAGTTAGATGTCAAGTCACTGCATCTTTAGGAACAACAGTAATTTTGTTCAATTTGTGGAGTGATTTAGCCATAGGCTCTGCATTTTTGCTGCAGTTATACCAGTGAGCTTCTCAGATATCCTGCTTCTGTTTGAAGTTTGATCATATTCTCTCAGATATCTTGTAAACTAGATGGATGATTGTTCAAGACAGAATATTATCACAGTTTCGCGTAATTATTTGAGCTGTATGTATTCTGCAACTTTTCTCAATGGAAGCACAGTTTCAAGCACTTGGTATTATAACTGAGAGTAAAATGTTTATGTTGGTGTTAAAATCACTCTCTAGCTAAATTACCGTTCAAACAGGAAAAACTTTTGAAATCGGGAAAACGTAAACAATCCTTTCCAATTCAATTGATTATGTATCAACAATATCACCATTAATATTTATGTAGGCGATCAAAGGCTTGAATTATACGAAGTAGAATTGTAGGGCATGTTTTCTTTTTTTTTTTTTTTTTGAAGAATGCAGGGCATGATAAAATCTTGATCCCCAAGGCTAAATCTCCAACCCGGCAGTCGGCAATCTCGGCATGATTACATTCCTCTCACTAAAACCCTGATTACATGTCACTTGGGCTTGGCACGAGATGAAAGGCCTAAAAATACACTGGAGTAACATTTATGAAAGTAAAGTTTTTATTTTTTATTTTTGTATTTTTACCTTGTAATCTTGTATTGTGACAATCTTGTACTCCGTAGCATGTACTCTTTCACAAAAATCATTCAACATCTTCTAATATTTTTTTCTCACATGCCTATCTCTAATACTAATACAAAGTAAATTTTACTTAAAATTATGAAATTTTAGTAATCTTATCATCAATCAATAACTTAATACTAAAATAGACTCCGGAAGTGACACATGTCTTTTTCTGGTGCTGTTTTTTCCCTCCAAAATCACTATTTTGATTTTTTTTTTTTCTTTTTATTTTCATTTTACATTACATGACATTTACTATTTAAACATTGATTACACAAGATTCAAAATATATTTACTATATTAAAATTGATTTTGGTAAATTTAGTTAGTAAAAAATAAAATGATCATTGTACAATTTTCAATATACATTAAGTCAACGCCTCTTGCATTTTTTAACAATGGAAAGAATATAAAATTTTATATCATCTTAGCCATAATATACATATCTCCTATATAAGTTAAGATATTTTTAAGATAATAATAATAATAATAATAATAATAATAATAATAATAATTTTTAGGGTGTTTCGGGATTGTTTGGTGCAGTCTTAAAGGGCGGTTTTCAGGCTGGTTTCTGGCCGTCATTCAGGCGGTTTTCAGGCGTCGTTCTTGGGCTGTTTTAAGGCAATTTCGGGTTGTTTAGGGCGAGTTTCAGACCTGTTTTTACTGGGCGATTTTCAGCCCTGTTTCGGGTTGTTTTCAGCGCAAGGTTCAAGCGGTTTTCTCTTTGTTTTTCAGGCTATTTCCTGCTCGGCTTTGGGTGCAGTTTGGTGGTGGTTTGGGTGTGATTTTCGTGCAGTTCGTGGTGCAGTTTTGGTGTGGTTTCGTGAGCAGTTTCTGGTGCAATTTTGGTGTATATAAGGTGCAGTTCATGGTGCTTTTTGGTGGTGGTTGTGGTGCAGTTCGTGGTGCAGTTTTGGTGTGGTTTCGTGAGCAGTTTCTGGTGCAATTTTGGTGTATATAAGGTGCAGTTTTGGGTGCTTTTTGGGTGCAGTTTTAGTGTGTAGTTGATGTGCTATTTTGGTGTGTCGTTTTGTGTTCTTTTCGTGGCAAGTTGTGGTGGGTGTTATGCCTCCTATTGTTCGTTTTCGTTGTCCATTTGCGGGTCTAAATGGGTGTCAGGATGGTGGGGGTAATGGGCTCACTAAAGCTTATTTACTCACTCATCTCCGTGATCGTCATTGTTGTGGGGATGCACGAGATTTGACTCGACACTCTCTTTCTTTTGATTTGGCCATTTTCTTAAAGGCGGAGTCAACATTTCGTCGTATGGGCATTTGGTTTTGTGGGGAGTGTTTCAAGACACATACTTTTCGTACGAAGTGTCGACATGGTCCTGGTTCTGATGATATTGTGGCCCCACCTGATTCTAGGGATGGTATTGTTCGGTTCATCCTTTATGGTTTTTCTAAACCGCAGGGTCCATCTTCGGGAGTATCTGATCTTGTTCCTAGTGTGCCTTGTGAGCCTCTTTTTGCATTCGATGTTGCTCTCTTGGATAGTTTGCTATCTAAGCGGTTTCGTTCGGTGAAATCTATTCCTCCTAAGTGTCGCTTGGGTTTTTCTCGGGTTCTAAAAGGTGCGCTTGATAAGGTGATATGCAAGCCTGATGACGTCTCTTGTTGGGTTCAACTGCTTGTGTTGCCTCTTTGTGTTCTAAAAACCTTTTCTCCAAGGAGTAGTCGTGAGTGTTCTTTGGGTGTCAGGCGGCAGCGGCAGGAAGAGAGTATCTCCGCTGCTATTCGATCTTGGTGTGAGCCTGGTGGTCCTGTGCGGGATACGTTGGCTGATGTGTCTCCACCTCTGTTGGATGCTGATGATGTGCATGATTTGTCTGAGCGTAATATTACGCAATGTAAGAGAAAGATTAGTGACGGACATTACACTGCTGCGGTTCGGGTGCTTTCGTCTTCTGGTCTTGCCCCTTACAATGATGCTACTCTTGCTGATTTGCAAGCTAAGCACCCTTCCTTTCTGGCTCCTATCTTACCGGATATCCCCGTTGATCAGCCCCTTATTGCTAATCCTGCTGTTGTCTTAGATCAGATTAGGGGTTTTCCGCGTGGTACGTCATGCGGTAGAGACGGCTTGCGTGCTCAACACCTTATGGATTGCTTGGGTGGTGCTGCAGTTGCTATTTCGGATGAGTTGGTAGACTCTATTACGCAGGTGGTTAATCTCTTTCTCTCTGGGAAATGTCCTGCTGTGTTGGGAGAATACATCGCCAGTGCTCCTCTCACGCCACTTGTTAAGCCTGGTGGTGGTATTCGACCTATTGTTGTGGGTACTGTTTGGAGGCGTCTGGTTTCAAAGGTTGGGGCTGCTTTAATTGGTCCGCGTCTGGGAAACTATTTAGGAGGTCTTCAGTTTGGTGTTGGTGTGCCGGCGGGTGGTGAGGCTATTCTTCATGCTGTTAATCGTTTGGTTGAGGCTCGTGG
Organism: Chenopodium quinoa; assembly: GCF_001683475.1. Taxonomy (NCBI): domain Eukaryota; kingdom Viridiplantae; phylum Streptophyta; class Magnoliopsida; order Caryophyllales; family Amaranthaceae; genus Chenopodium; species Chenopodium quinoa. The sequence goes on along the minus strand of NW_018743212.1, from coordinate 1,096,588 downwards.
TGGTGATGTTGGCCTCTCTATGTTGCTAGTGGATTTCCGGAATGCCTTTAATTTGGTTGATCGTACGGCTTTACTGTGTGAGGTCTGTCTCCGTTGTCCAGCTCTCTCGCGTTGGGTTGAATTCTGTTACTCTACTCCAGCCAGGCTGTTTTATGGGGAGCATACCTTAAGGTCATGTCAAGGTGTGCAGCAGGGTGATCCTCTTGGCCCTTTGCTTTGTGCTTTGGTGCTCCATCCGTTGGTTTGTCGAATCAGGGATTCTTTCGACTTATGTTTGCAGGCTTGGTATTTGGATGATGGCACTATTATTGGTGACACCTTGGTGGTAGGGAAGGTCATGGAGTTGATTTTGGTAGAGGGACCTAGTCTCGGCCTCCATGTTAACGTTGAGAAAACGGAAGTTTTCTGGCCCACGGAGGACCCACGTAGCCGTTTGGCCGGTGTCTTTCCTCCTGACATTGCTCGTCCTGTACATGGTGTTAAGTTGCTTGGTGGTCCTGTCAGTGCGGATGCCTCTTTCTGTGGTAAGCTTGTTTCGCAGAGAGTTTCGAAGACCATTGAGCTCATGGATGCTGTTGCTAAGCTTGAGGATCCCCAATGTGAGCTGTTACTACTTCGTGCGTGTACTGGGGTTTCAAAACTCTACTTTTTTATGCGTACGTGTCCTCCTCGTCTTTTGATGTGGCCCTTCGAGGTTCTTTGGAGCGCATTGTAACTGCTTCGGGGCCAGGTTTTGGTGATTGGCAATGGCGAATTGCCACCTTACCTTTTTCTTATGGTGGATTGGGTGTCTATTCAGCGGGCGATGTTCATCACTATGCTTTCCTTGCGTCGCGTTTGCAGTCTTCTGGTCTTCAGACTTCGCTTCTTCGCAATTCTGGTATTGATGGTCCAGGTCCGACCTTCCATGGCGCTCTTAGTCTTTTTAATAGGACTGTGGATACTGACCTTTTGCGTAACCCTAGTGAGATCGCTGCCCCTAACCTCATGAAAAAATTGGCAGATATATATTTCGCGAAGGTCACTGCATCTGTAGAATCCACTTTCTCCTTATCTCCGCGTCAGGTCGCCTTATGGAAGTCCCAGCAGGGGGATCACACATCTGCCTGGTTGCGAGCGGTCCCGATATCAGGTTTGGGTCAGACTATGAATGGTAAGACTTACCGTTGTGTTCTTTGCTACCGGTTGGGTGTTCCCTTGTTCTCCGTTTCGACTCCGTGTTCTGCTTGCTCTAGGGTTTTTGATGGGGATATTTATGGGGATCATGCGGTGTCTTGTGCTGGGATGGTAGGTATTAAACATCGGCACAACGTTGTTCGTGATACCCTTGTTGATATTTGTTTCCGCTCTGGGATTTCTGCAAGGAAGGAGGTTAACATTGGGTTGACTGGAGGGAATGACGGGGCCCTTCGACCGGCAGATGTGTTGCTTTATTCTTGGGAAAGAGGTCTTGATGTATGTGTTGACTTGACGGGGTCTTCTCCTTTGACTCAATCTGGGTTGTCTGACTTTGTTCCTGGTCGTGTTGTGTCGGCTGCGGCTCAGCGGAAGCGGGACAAGTATGGGGCGTGTTGCAGGGCAATTGGCTATGGTTTTCTTCCTTTCTCCTTTTCTTCATTGGGGGAATTAGAGAAGGATGCTGTTGCGTTGCTGAAGCGGATTCAGGCGTTTGCTAGGACTCAGGATATTGGTGCTCGTGCAGCTGCTCATATCTTCAACAGGATCGGGTTCGCTATAGCTAGAGGGGTGGGGGCCCAGATTGTATCTCGGCTCCCCACTAATTTCTTGTAAATCAATTGACTTTGTAGGTTTTTGTTATAATAATAATAATAATAATAATAATAATAATAATAATAATAATAATAATAATAATAATAATAATAATAATAATAATAATAATAAATTTTAAGCTGATGCGGGACTTTGTTCCTGACTTGTGACTGTATTTTTAAGATATGTTTAGGGCTATCTAACTTTGTTCCTGGACGGGTTGTAGCTTATGCGGCTCATCGTAAGCGAGAGAAGTATGAAGCTAGTTGTCGGCAAATTGGATATGGTTTCATTCCCTTCTCCTTTTCTTCGCTTGGGGAATTAGAGAAGGAGGTTGTTGCGTTGTTGAAGCGGGTTCAGAGGTTCTCGGCGACGCAAGACATTGGGGCTCGTGCTGCAGCTCATATCTTTACTAGGGTAGGCTTTGTTATAGCTAGAGGAGTGGGGGCCCAAATTGTATCTCGGCTTCCCACTAATTTATTGTAGGTTGTATGACTTTCTCTGTTTTTGAGAATAATAATAATTATAATAATAAATTTTAAAAAAAAACTATACGCTAAAACAAATATAGAAATGATGACACGTGATTTATAAATAGTAAAAATTAAATTTTCAATCAAATAGTGCATAAATAACAACCGCTTTATGTTGAATAATGAAGACCGTGAATTAAATTAATTAATGTGCTTCCTCTATACTTATATACCTATTACATGAAAATACAAATTATATACAGCACATGTCCTCCTCTTCTTCACCATTTGAATTTATTTTATTATAATTTTTTCATGAGAGAACTTTTATAATTCCTTTTGCCTTAACACTCTATCGTTCTCATTCATCTCTAACATTTAAATCCCTTTAACATTCTTCATCAATTGTATTATTTATTTCTCTATTCAATTCACATACAAGTTCTTTTCTTCCCCTACTTCTTAACTTTCATTAAATTGATTGATATTTAATCAATCACTCATGCAAAAATTACAATATTATTTAAAAATATTCATTGATTTTCCAAGGGACAAAAAATTGCTAACGAATTTTCTTTTTTAATTTTCCTATGCATAACCCGTGCCATGCACAGGCCAAAAGGCAAGTGAATGATAAAACAAAGCGCGCATTAAATATATATATGCAATTCAAATTTCAAAATATTTTCAATAAAATTGTATGAAGTAAATTTTTTAAAAAATACGTTAAATTTACGTGAAAGTTCAAAAGTTTATGAGAGATAGTACTATAGTAGACTAATATAGTGCTTGATTAATGAGTTCAATCAAGCCTATTTTACCTAAGTTTTCTGAATCAACAACTACTCTTATTTGAAATGAATATAATAAACTTTTATACATTTAAGCTTTGATTGTTTATTGATAACTAGTCTCTTCAATAAGACTAATCAAACTCATTATTATGGACGATCAGAGAGAACTAATCAGTAATCATTGCAAGATGTGAACTAATATACAAGGGAAGGAACAAAAAGAGCGACGCTATTATAAATCCACTTTTTGGGTCAAATGTTGCTAAAATATAGGAATTTAGGGAATACTCACTACTCAGTATTGTTAAGTTTAAAAGAGTATAAAACTAATCATTGAAATTTTTATACTTTACAATTAATTAGTGTTAGATTAATTTAGTGGAAAAGATTACACCTTCAATTCTAAGGTTGGAGTTTAATTCCGAGCACCTTCAATTTTAAGGTCGGGGTTCAATCCCGAGTCGAGACACTTTAAAAATAGGATCCCTTCCTTCTTTCATTGGAACAAGGCTTCTATCATTCTATGTCAAAACTTAAAACCCTTCTAAAACCCCAATTTGACAAAACAAAGAAATTCACACACAAAATGATACATCACTCGATACCACGCTTACTGAAGCTTTCAACCAACAACAACCGTCTAATTTCTGGCGCTTCTCAGATTTCCCGGCATCTTTCAACCTCTCCGCCGGAAAAATCACCCGCATTTCGCCGGAAATTCAATAAACATAAGCTTTACACTAGATTATCGAATGTGTGGTCCACCGGCGAGAAAATTTCCGATGTTTTGGATAGTATATCAGAAAAATATTCCCAAAAAATTAACAAATTTGATCTTATTCATTGCATTAAGAAATTCCGTAAGTTTGGCCGCTACGACCATTGCCTTGAGGTAATTTAGCTTATAAATTTATTGTTTTTGTTGATTATAATTGCTATATTTGTTAATTGGGTATTAGTAGATATTAAAGATCGAAGCTTTATTTGTTTGATTATGATTATGATTATGACTTTATTATGTGGAAATTAATAGTTTGTTTTTATTAAAATTTGTTATGTTTCTAATTGGGTATTATTAGAAATTAAAGATTGAAGCTTTCATTTGTTTAATTATGATTTTGATTCTATTGTCTGTGAATTTAATTGAGTAATTTGAAGTATGTGGGATTATTCTCCGGTGCTTAATGTTTCAGTGTTTAATTTCTTATATTGCCATTTTTGTATAATATAATGAGTTTTCGTGGCCCCATTTGTCTCATAGGGTTTTGGTGTTCATATTGTATATTGTGAAATGTGAATGAAGTCATGAACTCATGATTGGTGACTATTATCTTTACTAGATGACGATTTTTTTAAGAAATATAGTCCCTATGTTTAGATTGAGCATTTGTATTGCTATGTCTTCGTGTTCGTGTTTAAGCCTTTAGGTGCTTGCTTGTATGAATGTATGTGTGCTTGACATGTTACTATGATAGTGATGGTTGGAGAAGAGTTTTATCACTTGTGATGTTGTGGAACTGAATCTTGTGATGTTGCTTCATACAGATCCTTGAATGGATGGAGAAGGAAAAATTTGAGTATGAGTATGCGTTGCGTTTGAATATACTTTGTAAAAGTTAAGGGTATTTGCGAAGCAGAAAAGTACTTTGATAGTCTTCCTCCTGAAGTGAAAAAAAGGCTTTGTATATGGAGCTCTTTTGAATTGTTACTGTACTGAAAAGATGACTGACAAAGCATTGGCTATTTTCGAAAAGATGAATGAGATGAAGTATACCAATGATTTGGAATTCAGCAATCTTATGGGTCTCTTTATGAAAGTAGGCGAGCCAGAGAAAGTGCCTCTTCTTGTAGAGGAAATGAAGCGGAGAAACATCCCTTTAAGTCTTATCTCCTACCAAACATGGATGCATAGCTATTCATGTTTAAATGATCTCGAAGGTGTAGAACGAGTTATGGACAAGGCTCAAAGACAGGAAAATATTAAAGATGAGTGGAAACTATACTGCAACTTCGCCTCAGCATATGTCAAAGCTGGTCAGCATCAGAAAGCTGTTCCATCCTTGAAAAAGGTGGAGGAAATTTTGGGTGATTCAAACTATCCTGATCGTATTGGATATCATCATTTGATTAGCCTGTATGCTGGTGTTGGTGATTTAGAGTCTGTCATTCGGGCATGGGATAAGATGAAGTCAAAGTTTCCAGCTTGTAACAACTTAAGCTACCTTACTATGCTTCATATTCTATCAAAGCTAGACAATGTTGAGCTTCTGAAAAAGTACTTCCAAGATTGGAACACTAAGTATAAGAGTTTTGATCTCAGGCTCCCAACTATTGTTATAGTTGCTTACTTGAGGCATGATATGCTCGAGCAGGCTGAACTATTGCTGAAGGATGTTACAGATAGATCTGGAAATAAAGTATGGAAAGTCCATGCCCTTTTCATGGATTATTTCCTGGGGAAACGCCAGATCGATTCTGCTTTGAGGCATTTGGAAAAGGCGATGACTAACCAATGGAAGCCACTTGCTGGGAGTTTTGATCCTTTTATTGAGTATTTAATTGAACAGAAGGATGTTAACAATGCTGAACAATTTTTCCATTTGATTAAGAAAGATCAATCTCTCCTTTCGACTGCCTACTTGGGATTGCTTCAGATCTATGCAGCTGCAGGAAAAATAGCCCCTGAAATGCGTGAGAGGATGGAGCAAGACGGAGCAAATATTGGAACTGAGCATGAGGAATTGCTTGAGAAGGTATGTCCTAATTGAGTTCAGCTGTGGAGTGTTCTTAAGCTCTTGTATTTCAGTTCATGATCCAAATGGCTTTGTGACATTGGGAAGTTATATTTAATATGGTAGAATTTTTCGTTCTCTTCGTATTCTTTATAATCAGGGCTGGTAGATTTCTTAGGTGATGTAAACTATGAATCTAGATGATAACTGATGGGGATTGATCTATGATGTGTCATTGAGCCTCAGTTCTCTTTATTTTCTTCAATTTTGATGAAGAATGCAGACAAGGTCAAACTTGCAATAGTCTAACATGCATACTTTTTTATATATATGTTTCATTTCATCGGATACTGACTAATTTATGTATTCTAGAAGGATAATGGTAATGCAGACACCATTCTGTGATCTAGAGCTGAGGTTCATTCATGTCTAGAATTCTTTTGACAGTACAATTAGTTCCATATCCTTCTTGGTTATACCAGCATGTGTTGTTGAATGGTTGATGCCGGGTCTTGATTTGCAGCTCATGCTGAATAAGCATATTTCTTCGTCTTGTTGATTTGCGATCTACATCTTTCATTCTAATCATTTTCTTCCCCAAACGTGGTGTTTGGAAGACACATTAAACGCATTGCGAACTTTTATGATAGGCTGTTGATTTTCTGTGTTTTGGATGATTTTGCATGAACGTTAATGAGAGCTTGTGTTTAGACAAGGCATGGGAATGGAGGTCATGAACTCTATTTTTAAGTATGAAGGTCCTCTCAACTTATTGCCAGCCCATCCTCCGATCCCCTAACCTTGGTTTCTGTACTGGATACCACTCAGTGGTATTGCCCCTGAGCCTATAACATTTTTGTATTGGCTTATTTGTATGAAGAAAAACAATGGGTGAGAGAGGACAAGATAACAGGGTGGAATAAGCAAATATGAAAGAAGATCCAGGCTTCTTCTTCCCCTATGTTAGGTACTTGCTTTTGATTTATTTTCAAATTTGGATTTTTAATCTTACATGCCTTTTGGTTTGAAATAACTGCTAAACAACATAGTTGCAAGAGCAGGGCAACATCTTATGCATACATGTCAAGATGGTCATAGTTTATAGAGAGTAGTGAACTCCTTAATGGGAGAATGCCAGCCAAAAAAAGGTGCCTGTACTTATAAAAGTGATAAAAGTTAGAAGCATCTGTCTTGGCATCTGTTGCTAACACCGAACAGTCTACTCCTGGGTTTGGATTTAGATTTTGTGATTGTTGATCAGATGGAAAATGTAAGAAGCCTTCCAGTCGCCTCAGCTTATATTAAGGCTGGGAAATTTGAACTTTTTCAAAATTGAACATTCCTGACATGTGCATATCACCGCCTTATAGTAATGTAGAGTATTTCAGTCAGATAAGTCAAATCTCAAAGCTCTTCAAGGCCAAAATACTTTAATTATGGCCACCTTGTTGTGCTATGCTGAGAGTGCTGTCAAAGCTATATGATATCAAGAATTCAAGAGTCGGCAAAAGTGTTTCAAGGATTGGTAGTTGAGGTACATGAGTTTCCATGAACTGGTACCAGTTGTGATTGATGCTTGCCTGCTTGAAGAGGATCAAGTTCTGCTTACAGAGTCTACAGATAAGGCTTGATATGAAATGCTCAACGTTCATGCTGTGTTGTAGATTTATCAGATTGACTCTGCTGTAAGATTTTTGGATGTGGCAGAACTCTAATTTGATGGAGGCCAGTAAAAGAGGTGCTTCATCTCGTGTGGCAAAGAAGAGAAGGTACCAAATAGTAAAGTCTGGATTCTCGATTGAAGTGCCTGCTAGAAACTGTTTCAGACCTGTGCTCTGTAACCGATGTCTAGAATCTATCTATCAGTGGATGGAAGAAGATGGTGCAACAATTGGACGTAACACAAGAAGATGCTTTGAAAGGTATGCCATAATTGATTTAGGACTTTAGGAGTAAAAACATCTGACCTCCTGTGAATTTGGTATTTGGGTGAAAAAAAAAACTTTGTAATATGCAATTCAGCAAACATTTTCCTAGAACTGTGGTTGGCTCATGGATACACTGTTAAAACCTCTTAAACCTTTGCTAGCTGCTGTTTCTTAGGTAGCAATACCAGCAACTAAACACGATACTGAATCACTAATGCATATAATTCCATTCTGCTAAAGCATTTCAAACATAGATCAGCTTCCGATGTTTGTTCTGCTTTCTTACTACTGTGACAACAGGCGAAGCATCACTGCATCAGCCCTTTGATTGTAATTGGTCTTGTCCACTTTATTTCATGTATATTGTATACCTGGATTCTGAAATTATTATTCCGATCCTTTTTTTCTTTCCATGCATTGAGAGATTACTTGATTGATCTCATGATTTTACATAAGATATTTTCATCTAAATTTCTTGTCTAATTATTACTCTTGTTGAGCACATACATGAGAAAGTGCACCCTTAAGTGAAAATGTCTATTTACCTATAACTAGTTCCGATAGGTAGCAAAAAATCCACGACACCTTTAGTCAGTGTAACCTACAGTTTGAACTCGAATAAGATGAGCATCAATAATCCAATATTGTGCCCTTATTAGTTTAAACTTGTGGGCTTGAATAGGCACCAAATTAAGGCTCAATTACCAAACTATTGACAAGCCTAACAACACCGTAGATCATAGTACTTTGTATGTAGTATAATTTACGAGTGCAAGGAGATCTATTTCTAGCATAATCAAATTTACCACAGGTACAAGTACATTCTTACATGAGTTACAAATATGCACAAAATTTTCAAGCCCAAAGAGCAAGTATTGACATAGAAGCAGAACCAAGAACCAGAGCAATATAACAACCCTTTTTCATCTTCGTCTCTGAGCTCATCAACTTGTTATGGAAGAAATCTGCAGATATTAGGTCGACTAGAGCCATGTATATGAGTATACCGGATGATAGTGAACCTAGCAAACCCTCAGAAATCAACGCGTTAGCACTGCTGTCATCGTACCCTGTCAGCGCAAAAATTATCATCCCCAAAATTATCCCCACTGGCGTCGTTACTGAAAACATGAAGCACATATAGGCTGTTGTCTTGAAGCTGAATCCTGCCTGGTAGATGGTATCAACACATTCTTAATTTAGTGCTACTTCTATTAATATACATAAATGCTCTATAGTTACATTTACTATTTTGAGATGAAAATTGATTATATAAACTGATAGAACATGCATCATAATCAATGAAGTATTATCCAAGACCAATTCATGATGCAAACTGAGGAAATTGTACACATGACATAAGCATTACCTAATAAGTTAGGAACAAAATCATACAGTAAATCAAAGAGACTACTCTATATTTTGACGATCACTTAATTTGAGCAATAACATTTTGAGAATCCAATCATAAATCATATATTATTCTTGTACACCATTTCTTATTAGGAAAAGTAACAACTTTTTCATGAAATACTAAAATAGTGTTTTGCGATGATTAACTACGGACATAAGATATTAAGATGTGTGTAAAATAACAGCTACGTGAACAAGAGTGTGATAACACAAGATTTGCCGAATCAAGCACTAAATTAAGGAAGGCTATCCGTAGATAGACTAATAAATTCAAGCATACTTTCTACGGTTTTTCATTTTGCTTTTAAAAACTACCACAATGTGGGTAAATTAATATTGTTTGTAGATAAGATGAAGGATTTTATTAGATCTGAACCCCCTCAAAGACGATAATGTAAATTAATGGTCAATGTTACTAGTCATTATAATCTTTAATTCCATAGTGCAACCCCACAAATTACAAAAGATGAGGTCCCATTTTATTTTCTCGTCAAAATAAGTGACTTTTTGAATCACGGCACTTCAAGCATTGTAGTATTGTGACTAGTCTATCCACTATCAACTTCCTATAATAGAACCCCAACATACACTCCTAACTTATATAGTGATTTAGTGATTCCACCACTAATTTATGTGCCATACAAAATTACAATCTATATGCCTATTGTCACACAAATTTAATCACATCGTGACCAAAAAAAAATTAGGTCGTGTACTTGTATTTGGTCAGGTAAAATATAACAATAGATAAGAAAACACGACAATAATGTTCCTAGAGACAAAACATCAACAACTTCGTACTAGGTAAATTGTTTAATGTAACCGTTGTATAGTAAATCTTTCTACTTCCTAATTGTATTGCCACGGCCTAATATAACAACCAACAACCTATTTATAATCTTGTAAACACGTGTAATTAATAAATTTTGATTATAATTATAGTACCTGAGCAATGCAACCACCAAGTCCCATGCCTTCAAAAATTTGATGAAAAGAAAGAGCAGCAACAAGTGGTTTTATTGTACAAACATTTTGTGACATACCCATGGTCACCCCAATGATCACCGAATGAAATATTATTCCTATCTCCAACACTTGTGACACCATCCTCTGCCTCATTTTCTCCCTTGCCTCTTCCTCGGCCGCCTCGGCCGCCGCCACCTTCTCACTCTCTCTCTCCTCCACCACGTCACCATTCTCCCTCACCACCACCACCATCTCCACCTTCCCTTCCCCACTGCCACCGTGGCAGTGGGGGGCATCCAGCTGCGTATACCCCCCACGCGCGTGTACCTCCGCGTGGGAGGAATTCGCCGCGAGATCAACAAGTAAAGCCAGTAGCGCCCCGATAAGCGTTACGAGCCCCGCGAAGGGAAAGTCCTTCCAAGGGTGGCGCGTGGCAACCACGCAGTCACCCAACGCGTCGAAGGCGTCGGGTAGGACATGCACGAGTGAAGTTGACAAGATTACCCCTGCAGCGTAACACTTAATTACTAAAGTAGCCCTGTCGTAGGCTGGTTTTCCGGCGAAGGATTTCGCAAGAACAACTGGGAATGAAATTCCGGCGACGCTTGTAGCGAATATGACGAGAGTGGAGAGAAGCTTTATGTGAGCTGCCGACGTGCTGTTACGGCACTTGAGAGCACGCGCCACCGCGTTTACATCGCCGCACGTCGGCATGAGGAAGTCACGTGATGAGAGAGAAAAAGGTGGAGGAAGAAGAAGTGAAGAAGAAGAAGATGAAGAAAGAAAGAGTGAATGTTAGCCGTGGAAAAAGGGGTTAAATGAAGAGAGGAAGGAAGTTGGATTTTAATGGAGGTGGGGTCGGGTTTAAGAGAGCGGTTTTTAATTAAGGATGAAGTGGAAAATGTATGCCAAATTATTGGGCTTTTTATTATTTTGGGTGGTGTATTATTTTGGGTGGTGTTGTGTTTGTGTAGGTTGGTGTTGGGTTTTATTGGTTTGATGTGTGTGATTTCCATTGAGTTTATAAGTAACATGTTTTTATGTGTACATGATGATGTCAACTTTGTTTTATTGGGTTCTTTTATTCATGGACTTTTTTGTAATTATGGATGGACAAAATTACTTAATCGAAACTCTTATTTCATTTGTCAACACCTTAAGAAAAGCGAAAATTTTTGTTTACGCTAAAGACAATAGACATGAATTTTAAGAATTTTTGGTTGATTTATTTTTTTGTTTAATACAGTTTATAATAATTAACAGATAACATTAATTGAAAAAGAGAGTTAATGAAATATCTATGAAATATATCACATTGAATAGGTGGGTAAGTTGTTTTCTAGTATCGAAATTATTAGTTTGAGGGTAGCAGCGAAATTATTAATTTAAGGGTATTTTTTGCTGTGTTGATTAGCAAAATAGAAAAGAAGCGATTTCATCATTGTTTCTCCATATTGCAAATTTTATAGTTTCTTCACATACATATTAGTTTAAAATTTTGAAAAATGTTATTTCATAATCTTTAGATTTACAATGTGCTTTTTGTGAGGACAAATAAAATTTCAACTTGGAAAAGTATAGAGACATTAGAGTCATCTTTTTAAAGTTGAGGTCATTTGCATGAGCTTATAATATATACTTGTGTATGAGTATATCTCATATTCTCATGTGATAGTTACGTAGTGAATAGACTATCTATGAGTATTAGTAGATCCATTTTCTTGTGCAGCCCAATATGAGTAGGTTGAAAGATATGAAGTAGATTTTTTTTTTTTTTTTTTTTTTTTTGAACTATTGTTTGAAAAACTTATTTTTAACTTTATTTTTGTTCGAAATAATTGTCTGAATTTATTTTATCTTCTTTAAATTTATCCTTTTTTTTTTAGACAAAATTTTTCCTATCTAAGATAAAAAAAAACACTTTTCATTAAAATAAATAAATAAATAAAATTATATTGCGTACAAAAAAATATCACATCTTTTTTTCAGAGAAATTTTTTTTAAAAAAAATATCATATTGTTAGTAGTTTATGTAAATCCTATTAGTATTTGTTAATTTACTTAGAAAGAATACTCCGTAACAAGATTCATTAAGCAACAAGTAGTTAACCATGATTCCACCGTTTCCATGTATCCCTAATCAACAAGTTCCTCAACGTCTTTTACTAAACTCCACATACGAGGTCGGCGAGTCAAGCACTCAACCCGCCACGGCTTCCTTTTCCGGCAGTAACAAGTCTATTCCAAGCACAAATCTTCTACCATTAGGTTTCAATGTTCTTGCTTTAGATAAGACGTCCAAGAGTTTTTACACACATGTTTCGAAGCAGTCTCGACATCATCCCAGGGACGAAGAGGCTGAGAAGAGTACATGTATTGGGCGTGACTTGAAGAGGATTTGTACGACGGATGTACGATATTAATTACGGTCTTGCAGATTATCTAGAAAGATTTTTGATTTTTATATACCCTAATACACCCGATGTAAAGTACACTAAAGATATACTTCACTTATTTGATGATACAAAAAATACCCTTGGATGCGTCTTGCACCCAGGTGTATATTAGAGTTTTTAATTGAATTTGATCGCATGAAGTTAACATTTGTCCTGCGGATTTGGTTAGACATCAATTATTTATAAAGTATTCTTGAGTAAATTAAGTTTCATTTATATGACAATTTTTTATTTATTTTTTGAAAAGAAAATATATGACAATTACATAATTATCCTACATACATATGCAGTACATAACTAGCTATTTAATTCCCTTAAAAAAAAAACAAAAAAACTCATAACTATATTAAGGAAAACTGAAATTCTGCATTATAAAAAGACTAAAACAAGATGGAGCTAGATGAAATATACATGAACAAAAGTAAGATCTCATGCATTATTCTTCGACAAACAAATAAATAATTTAAAATAGAACAAAAAGATAGTAAAGAAGTCAGATTACTTGATACTTAATAGTAGTTCCTAGCATAAAAGTTGTTGCCTATATAGAAGTATTGAAGTAAAGATAAGCTCTCCAAGTCGCAGCTTCAATTTGGTGACGAGATAATGTACCAAAACTCCAATCACTAAGAGCTGCACCATTACATTTAGTAAATAATTCATCCTTATCAAACACATGATTACTGACTAAAACAGCCAAATCAATCAGTTTATAAGTCCCTAAAATGTTAGACTGTGTAAAAGTTGTTGCTGCAAAGTTGCGCAGATCAACCGCATATCTACACTTAATCCCCCAACTCGTGCCTAATGCCTCGAGGCAGTGCTTGATCCTGACACCCACGAATGTTAACTCTTGGAGTTGAAGGAATTTGGAGACCGAACAGAATTCGAGTGCGGTCAAGTGATACAGCTGAATGATCAGGCAAAAGTCCCCGCAACAGAACATCAATGCAGATACGTATTCTTTTGAGGGTCTTAGGTTGTTAGGAATATTCTGGTAGCGTTTCTCTATATCCAGCCCTATTGTAAGGTTTACACCGTCTTTTCGGGCAGTTGCTAACAAATCTCTTAAGCCTTGATCTAGCTCGACTATGTTGGACTTGTTGATTACTTTGGTGGTGATATCTAATCCTCCTATTTGAAAGTGGTCTAAATTTGACATGGTTATAGGTGTTTGCCACGACTCTTTAAAGAGTGATAAGGCAATTTTGGTGAGACGAGGGAATTTGTATATCATAATCTTCGTGAAAAGTTTTGATGATAAGGAAAATGTCATAGGATGGTTATCTATATATGATAAGAAGTGACAATAATTTTGGAATGAAAACTGTCAATTAGGTGATTCTTGGAAATTCTTAGGAGGTAACTCAACAGGTTTATTTTTTACAATAAAAATCAATCCATAAATCTGTGAAGTCGTGCGAGAAATCAAATGCACAAGTCCAATACTTTAAAATAGAGGTGGGCAGCGTGTCATGCCTGGTGGTGACTCGTGTAGTGTCGTGCTGTGCCTGAGCCTTGGCGGGCCATGCCGTGCCATGCCTGAATCTTAATGGGCAGTGCCAGGCCGGACCATCATTTGACACCACCCAGCCCACGGCCAACACGACCCACATGCCTTGCGTGCCGGGCACCTGGCCGCCCATGCTTTTTTTTTTTTATAAAAAAAATATCGATATATTTTTTTTGAACAACTTTTAAAATGAATTTACTATTTAAATAATTTTATTAATTTATGTTTATGTTTGTTATTATTATATTATTATTGTTCTTTTTATTTTTATTATTATAGTTCTTTATTATTATTTATGTTATTTTTATTATTATATATTATTTATGTTGGAAAGAGCCGTTTGAAGCACGAATATAGCCGTTTTGCACGGGTCATGCCGTGTCTGACGTGCCAGTGCCATGCCCGGCTGAAATTACCGTGTCGTGCTGGCGGGCCGTCCTGCGGGCCAAATTACCATGCTCGTGCCGCTGGATTTTCAAAATTGTGTTCACGGCACGGCCCACAACCCACTCTTCGGTCACCGTGTTGTGCCGCTGACGGGCTCGTGCCATGCTGTGGCACTCTTGTGTTGGGCCCGTGTCGCCCACGAACCGGCACGGCCCATGCCCAGCTCTACTTTAAAACTTAACAGTTGCTAGGATTTATGGCACAATAAACCATTGATTTCCAAGCCTCTTCAGTTCTCCTAGTAGCAGTATATAATATCACAAATTCAACCATTTCTTGTGCACACTTTTTCTAAACTTAAGCCTAAACTCTTCTAATAAACACGTCTTCTTCACTAGAAATCAACGTAGGGAAGGTAAAGGTTAACACCAACATAATTAAAACTGCTGATGAGCTTGAGAAAAGCTTAAGAGACTTGCTATTAATCAGTCGACGTCCTGTTGTAATGAGTATTGTAGGACTTGATATCGAAAAACAACATATATTTTTCTTCTGTTCCTCAATTTATGTCCCCTTATAAACCACAAGTCATCATTGACAAGGTTACAACACTAATGTTATGTTGTGGAAATGTGTGCCTTATCATTAGGCTATCCCAAATGTTTGCGCATAGTAGTGTCTCAAAATTCCTCCATTGTAGGAATTAGGATGAAGTATTGTCTCGAGGCATTGGAGAAAGATTATGAAGTATTGTCTGGGTTCATTTGAGGGTTATGCTTTGGTGGATTTCACTTATGGAACTGGACTAGTTCATTTTTTCGAGTCGAAAGAGAAGGCTAAAGAATTTTGCTATGCTGATGCTCTTAGTGATTGGAGTGCTGCTGCATTATCGCGACAGCAGATTGAAGCTGCAACGGGGCGTGCTTACCTCTGCTTCTATGCGGGAAACTACTTTTGTGGTGGGCACGTTACTAGACTTTCATTTTGTAATTAATGATCACCTCAATGAGTTCGATCTCTCAATCAACGGTGGAACTAACAACGGTTATGAATTAAGCGTATTATTGTTATTATTATTTTTGTAAGGGAAACTTATGTTCATTACCTTAGTAGTTAAACTTTTCCTCCAAAAAATATGTGCTTTTTTCATATTTTTAGATTACCATTAATACATAATGTGCTAATGGATGTAAATTGGAAATGAAATGTTGTGAAGAAAATTTAATATGGATGTTTGAAGATGATGCCTAGGAAATATATGCTACAAATAATTGTTCTCTTATAAATTAATGTAGAACACACATATATCTAGGTACAATATTATACATTTATACTACTTTATACGAAGAATAAATCACAAGCGGTATCTATACTAATCCTTTTTTTTTAAGCTAAAAAAATCATAGGCAGCCCTCCTCATCACGAGACGTATTCCTAGTGTATCAGTCAAAATAATACGGAGTAGAAAACAAACTAAAATTATTACAAACACCAATATCCATATTAATCCTATTTGGTATGCAATTGTTATCCATCATAAACATGTACAGCTGGATTAATTATGTAATTTAAATTAATTAATTAGGTAATTTAAATTAATTAGTTAGGTAAGTATTTAAATTTAATACCGGAGTATCCTTTAGCATAATATCCTAAGATCTTACAACGATTTGTATAATCTTTCTAGGAATGTTAAATATCAAAATTAATTAATCCCCAAGTAATTTCACACCGCATGCTTTTATCTATCTGTTATTTGTTGATATTTTACATTGTTTCCTTTTTTAATTCCCTTCAAAATCTACTTGTTTCCTAATGTTAATAATTTACTTTTGTACCAAGTAATGAAGTAATAAAATATGTTAATAATTTACACATTGTTTTCTAATTTAACCAACCGTGTTAGAAGATAAATTAATAAAAGTTCCTTGTTCATCAAGCACTTCTCATACCCCTTTCGTAATAAATACATGTACGTACATCTCCTTCACCGTTTTAATTGTAATCTCAAATAAACCTTAAACCTCAGATCTTCAACCTCAACCTCAACCTCGTCGAATTCATTTCTACAAAATGATCCCGTGTATGGAATTCAGTCTAGGAAGCCATAACCTAATCAAAAACAATGATCCATACGCCGAAGAAACCATAACCATGATCATCCACATCAAAGACAAACGAGCAGGAATACCCCCGTGCGAAATCAACACGGTGCAAACGTTCAAGACAAATGCTCACGAATTCAACACTAATGAAAATCCCCAAGATATCATAGAAGGATGGCTAAAGCAAATGGAACTTCTTCCTCAATTTTATCCTAATGCCGTCGATTACATCCTTAGATGTTCATCTTATCAAGTACCTATGGGGTGGTCACTCAATTTGTCTGTCTTTCTAGAATATTCCGATTTTTCGGGGCCTTACGACGAATGCCATAGGAATGAGCAACCGGTACTAATGAAGTGTCCAATAAGAGTTTCATACTCGGACAATATTCAAGAATGTCAAAAAATTGTTGTGAATATATATTGTCAAGATAGTAGAGAAGGTGTTAAGTCGGAGATGTTTTCGGTTTTCGAGGAAGATTGTTATGTTATGTTTCCGGTGTATGGAGGGAAGAAACCGTTGGAGAAGATACACGAGTGGTTGGAGTTGATGGGTGTTGATCCTTATTGTTATTGGTATGCTATTGATAATATTCTCAAGTTTGCTCGAACTTCGTACAAAGTTTCTTGTGGTAGGTCTCTTGAGTTGGATGTTAATCTTAGAATCTCCGATGCAAAGGGAGGTTGTTTGGTGGATGAGGACAACGAGGCCGAGGCCGAAGCCGAGGAGGAGTTTGATCGTGTATGGGAGCTCATGTCTACTCTCAAGAAGTTTCATCGTGGTGTTTAGTAGGGAGGTGTTAGGGAACATGATTGTTTGTTTTGTTTTACAAAATTCAAGTACTATGTTGTGATTGATGAATATTTGCCAAGAAATACAAGTTTGTTTGTTTGTAAGGTTTTTTTTTAAACCGATTAAATTGAGGTGCTTACTTTTAGCAAGAACAATGTATTAGGGAGTATCTTACCATTGCAATACAATCTTTTTCAATTTGCAATATCTTATTCTGCTAATTATTGTTAATTATGATTTCAGTTTGTACTGTATTATTTTGCTTATTATTTCGAAATCGAAAACAGAAAATATAATTTAAATTTTAGATAAGCTATGGTTTAGAATTTAGATGGTAGTGAACCAAAAAGTTTCATTCTTACAAAATCTCTAAGAATAATTTGGAAAGATATTGAATCCCTATATGCACGGAACAAAATTTACTTGTAAATTTATGGGAAATTTTGAATCTTAATCCCCAAGGCAGTACAGTATTTATCTAGGATTTTTTACATCATGTTAACTACTTGTAATGTATTAAACTCATCCAATGGATAATTATCTAAATCAATTTTATTTTTTTTTAACACATCCACTAGTGTGTGCATCTCATTAGGGCCTGCGCAGCATATGTAGTGTTTACGTTGTACCTCAAGCGTCAACACTTGCAAAGACCTCACTTGCGGGAGCATCATGGCACAAACACTCATATGCAATCATGAAGTCCCTGCACGTTGGGGTTTTACGCATCGGTATAATAATCTAAAAAGTTAAAACGTCGGTTAGAAGGAATACAAAGATGTAGTACAACCAAATAAAACAAGAGCCACAGTTTGTTGGAGATTTGACAAGCTAATTTTTCATTCAAAGCCAAAGCCATAGTATATTCAAGAAGCAGTCACTAACAATGAACTGACAAAAAGGAAAAAGAAATAAACAAAAAAGAGCAAGAAACATTGAGCTTCAGCGGAGAGTTTCTGATTTTTCTAAGATACCTACACAGCAAAATCCTACTGCTACTATAATCTCTCTGCTAATCCGAATAAGAAAAAAAAAAAAAAAATTCTCGTACTATATCATCATATATATCATCCCTTCTGTTCAACTTTTTTTTTCAGCAGAGTTGGAAAGGAACAACATACAACAGGCTAGATTTCTTCTAAGTCCCCCAACACAACCAAACAGCGATAAAGTTTGAGAAGTTCACAAGTATTTGCATCTGTAGACTCTGCTAAGGAAACCCCGGAGAAGGAATTTCTGCAATGAAGAGCACAGCTGTTGAGCTCGAAACAGGAAGAAAAAAAAAATTTGTTTATAACTTCTGTTCAAGGGTCACATCCATAATGCCAATGGCAGATTTAGGTACGTAGTGCTCATCTGTGTCCACCTCCTCAATTTCCTGAACATAGTCGAAAGTCATTACCGATAACTATTAGCAACAACATTGACCAAAAGAGGAGGAAGAAAAATTGTGTTTCCTTATAAGTAGATAAACACATCAGTTGGAAGAGAATGTTTACCTGGACAACCTCCTCTCCCTTAGTAACTCGTCCAAAAACAGTAATTTTTTCATTTAGATCGGGAATAGGTGCTGTTGTTATATAGAGCTCAAATCCTTTGCTATCGTGCTTTGACTTGGAGGTTCCAAGCATAAAAGCCTCGTGCTTAACACTGCAAAGAAATGACATTTTGTGTATAACTATGCAAGAACAACAATAACGAAAAAACCTCAAACACGCATAACACATTGATGGATTTAAAGCGAGTATACCTTCTATCAAGCTGGCTGTAGTGCTTCCCCTTGAGGGTCCATTGTTCAGCAGGTCCAATACTGTGGATATCCCCTGCCTGTATCACATAATGCTTTATCACACGGTGAAATTGCATCCCTTTGAAATTTCCTTTCTGACTGCAAAATTAGATTCATCAGAGATGACCGAAATCAACACAAATCACACCTAGTAAAAAAAATTCCTACTCACCACCACTTCCCCCAAACAGGAAAAAGGAAAGATAAGAAAGTGTGTGTCTGTGGCGAGAGAGAGAATGGTTGTAAGGCCACAGTCCCATTACTCACAAAAAGCATCAGAACAAAAATTTAGGTCAGTGGTCTAGGCATCATAGGGGCAGACTTTGAGATCAACTTCTTGATATTGCAGATTATAACTTCTTGAGACCAACTGAGGATACTACAAGGATATCAATCTTCTTCTTCTTCTTGAACGACTTAATCCCATAAGTGGGGTCGGCTACATGAACCAACATGAGGACTTCCAAGAGGTCACCCATCCTAGTACTAATCTCAATCATTGTGGCTCATGTCAAGCGATGTGACAAAGTTTTACACTGGCTGGCATTGGCCTACCGTAACCCTCCTCCTTTATCCAGGCTTGGGACTGGCAGCGGAAAACCCACTTGCGGAGTTTACAAGGATATCAATATAACTGAATATAAGGGTATACAAAAGCTATTACAAATACTTATAAACCTCTCTTTATATCTCTAAATGAGGCCTATTTCTCCCTCTTTTAGGCATAACCAAGCCGTTAAAGATACCACAAAAATGGATTAGTTCCACAAGTGAATACTACTAAATTATATCATGCCTTCTCATGTATTTGACATTTTGACCTTTACAGAAGTGAGGCATCAAAGCAGTCAAACAAACAGAGAAGGCCAACAAGGCAAATTACTGAATTTTACTCCAGACTCTAGCGTAATTACTAATCAACTGAAAGTTCTGATCTTGTACTCACCATAACTGGATAAACTCATCAACAATTTCAGGAGATCCATCCTTAAACAGTTCCACAGCGATGGCGCCTTTTGAAGTTTGAATAATCTAGCATAAGACAAAGATAAATAGCTCAGGAAAAAGAAACCAAGGTTGCAAACAACCATAAGATTCTCCCTATATCCAGCGACAATAGTCACGTATTCCAAATCAGGTTGCCCTGAAACTCTTGTCAAATTTCCCAAGATAGAAGTAGATGATATTAAGAGTTCTCTAACATAGGCCCAAAATCATCAATTTTAAAGTGGTGGAGGAGAAAGGATGAGAAGAAGACAACTAATGCATTGGGAGTTTTAATAATTCATGGTCAACACTTAGTTACGAGGGGTCGGAATAATATGACTAATGATACTGGACAAGGGGAAGAATATAATAACGGAGTGTCATAACCAAAATATTTTGAGACAAGTAAAAAGAGAAATAAAAGCAACACATACCGCATATTTCGGAACACCAATATTCTTCAATTCACCAACCTATTACATAAGGGAATAAAAATAGGTTATAAGAAATGAGGCATAATTGCATAATTGAGCTGATGGCTTGCTTAGTCTGCAAGAGCTGGCAACTAGTTATCAATTGAACAAAAAATTAATCATTGATCAATACTAGTGGTGTAAATAGCATAAATATACTGAATTAATACTAACATTGTTACCTTACGACTTGTATAACGTACCAGTTCATCTGGGTTCACTGACCTAGCAGAGATTATCAACAAAAGAAAAGAAAAGAAATGCTGTCAATTACCTAATATAGCAAGAAACATCTCTTAAAATATGACTATCCCCAAAATTATCATGAATTCTGTAAATTTCAGCACATTGACGCAGTAAATTACAAGAAAGATCTCTTGAAATTAATCAGTTTACAAAGAAAAATGCACCAATATAAACACACTTGCACCCTCCCAAGTTGGTCAGTTCTAGATTGAAATTAATCAAACTCAAACCCATAAAACAGAAGCAAACTTTTTGTGAAGCTTCCCAATCTTAAACTCCAAATCAAAAACTAATTTTGGAGATTGCATATTCAAGCTGAAGTTTTCCAAAATTGAGCCAAAATCGGAGTGAAAACTGCCCCAACAACAAACACAATTGCTCTCCCAATCAAAGCAACACTAAATTGAGATTTTCAACTAAAGCCACATGAAAAGTACAATTGAGCTCAAATTTTCAAATTCGAATCTACTTTTCTACCTTTGCAAACCCAAATCATCATTCTCATTATAAAGCATACATTTTTATTGAGCCAAAAAAAAAAAAAAAAATTGCTCTAAATTTCAACCAATGATCTAAATTATACAACCCAAATCAAGTTTCTTACTATTCTCCCCCAAAATCCCAGAACCTAAAATTAAAAACAAAAAGGGTATAAATTCTCCAAATTACAAAACAAATAAAGATATAGAAAAACATAAAAATTGAAAGATACCTGTGAGAAAAATGCCTATACGCAGAGAAGATGAAGAAGACAACCATGAAAACAATCAAGCTGAACAGAATTATAGTGGTGAGACTGATCCTACTTGGCGCCTTCTTCTTCTTGCTTTGCTGTAACAAAGCTTGTGGCTTTATTCTTGCCATATTTATCTAGCTTAAAAATTCTTCAAACCCAGGAAAAAAAAAGATCAAATTAGTCAATAAATCACCAAAATTAGATAAATTACCATAATTAGGGAAGAAATCAGAGATTTGAAGACATACCCAAATCGAAAATCAGAGGAATTTTTGTGGGGTATTGGAATCTGAATAACAGATGTGATGAATCTGCCAAGAAGTTTGATGATTATTTCTCTCTCCAAAAAAGAGAAGAAGAAGAATAGTTGTGTTGAGAAGTTTCTCTCTCTACAGAAGATATTAGTTGGCGTATGAATATAAATTGATTTTGGATGTATTTGTTTGTTCTGAGATCGGAAAACTTTGGAGGGTTTGGTTGGTTTGGGCGTTTTTTTTCAATATTCGAAATTTCAAAAGTTAAAAGAGTATGATGAGTTTGATTATACATTTATTCAAAGAAAAGTTTCATTTTACATTAATGACTAATTGAAATTTCAAAGGTCCTTAGGAATTTGATTGGGGCTACAAAAAGAGTTTGACCTTGTACAAGTACATTAGATGTTGGGGTTATGGGTTTGTTTTCTTCACCTTTCAATAAAGCTTTTTAACTTTAATAATCTTATATTTCTTCACCTTTCATAAGTACATTAGACGTTGGAGTACATTTCTTCTAATTAATCTAACAAGTTAATACTTAATAACCACTTAGGTGAAAGAATAAAGAGAACACGCAGTTGATTAATAACCACTTAGGTGAAAATGCTCATATTGGTAAAGATTGCTCATTGAAGTTCCCAATTGAAGTGTCTTTAACTATATCTTGTATGTTGATAACTAGTAATTTGTCCCTTTTTATGTTTCAAAATATTAAACACCGTATTATTAAAAAAAAATTGAAGACTTTAAATAAATGATTGCAACATCATTTGCTTGATTACATTACATTGCTTTCAAAAAATATGTTACATTGCCTTTGTTCCAAAAAATTGAAGACTTTCTAATTGAGTGATTGGTTCGATCTCACTTCCCTCTAGTCTGTGTATATCTCGATCATCTCACTTGAAAGAAATTTGTGAAAATGAGAAGAAAAAATATTTTCATTCACAATTGAAATCCAGTAGCACAACTTAAATTCCAAAGCTGAGAGCCTGGAACTCGTTGCACAGTTGAAAGTTGCACCAGAATTAAAGCATGAAGGCAAAAATCATAGGGATTCCACGTCTTCTTCTTGTCTTTCCAATACAATGGTAGCAAGAGCAAGCCTATATGCTGTAGATCTCAAATTTCTGACCAAGACAAATACCTCCTTCCTCCTCTTTTTTGAAGGCATCCAACTCCACTGTTCAAATCTAAGATGAGCAAGTAGCACAGCTTCACAAAAAGCCACAGCTCCTGGTTTCTTGCTGCATGTTCATATATGTAAGAACATTGTAGATATCATCAAGCAAAGTCATCTAATCAACAATCTTTCCACAAAAAACATAGAATTAAGTTTCATATATGGAGTAGGGTGAATTAGACAGCTCCTACTCAGCTTACTCTAGAGACTAAGGTTTAAACTAATTCAATTTCCAAAAAAATACAGCACACAAATCTGTGATTGCTAAACAAGAAAAACTAAGTCGCAATATTAAGTAGCAAAGAGAAGTGTGTACCTTCCTCGAACAAATCCGGAGGTAACAAAGCCTACTGGTGGCCTATAAGCTTCCCTAGCAGCAGGGTCCATGGGCATATGGAAATCCCACTTGCCGGAAGGTAATTTTTTGACGTATGAGCCAACAAAAGCATGAGGCACTTGGAGGCCCTCGTTATCTTCTGGCCTGTAAATTCATCATTCACACCATTAATAACAAAGACCACAAAACTAAAAGAAGAGCCAATCTATCTTGACCAATCGACCATCCACTATATATCACAAGCATGATTTAAGCATGAATTTGTTGCAAGAAACATGTTGGATTACTCAAGCATATTTTCAAACAATAAACAGAAGCCATGGAAACTATAAGCAATATTTAAGGCCTAGAACAATGAGTAAGTACCTGGACTTCAATAATGTTATATCTGATAAACAAGGAGCACAAACAACTGCTCCCTCGTCAAAAACGCCTTCCTTGAAAGCATGTAAGACAACTCGGACATAACACAATCTTCTGTCACACGTCAAGGTGGCCAGGTTTGAGGCACTGATCTTGGCTTCTTTCATCATTAAATGTGATAAAGTCGGTCTATCTAGCCCCTTAGGGAACAACAGCAAATTATCACTAGATATTTCTTTCAAGAAAGAAGTCAGCATTCTGGAAGTCCTAGCTACTAATACTTCAGAATAAACACTGTTACTGACAAGCAAAGTATCACTAAGCTTGCCTACTAGATCTGCTGAACATGTTAAATTGCTAGAAAAATCCATTTCGTTACCCTCTCCAGCTCCTCTGCTGAAAGAAAACCATTTGCTGTTCCAAGGAAGTTGTATAGGAATTTCAAAAGGTCTTGTAGCAGATGGACAATTTTCCAAAGTTTTGTCAACTGCTGAGGCCTTTATTTCCATTGAACGAGAATATGCATTGCAATCAGGAAAATCTGACGGAAAATAAGGCAAGCCAACCTGCAAGGTAGAAGGCTAAAGTTTTAAAACAAGACAATGGAACTTCTCATCAAGAGGTAAAGTGGGTAGAGATGCACATACATCACAAGCAATCCAATGCTTCTCTCTCAAGCCAATGGCATGAGCTCCACCAGAAATCAGAGGAATCCAGAAAGCCTTAACCCAACTAATAGGGAGTATAATAGACCATCTGAAAGAAGAGTGAAAGTGGGACATTGTTAGGCATACCATCAAAGGCAGAATAATTTTTCAAGCCTAAGAAAATCTATCAGCTATAGAGGTGAAAGTGGAAAGGCAATATGTTACTAGAAGTGGTAACTATATAAGTGATCAGATATCAAGCAGAATTACCTGTTGTGAGTCAAAGTAACAAAGACCGCATTTAAAACAGAACATTATACTCTAGATTTCTAGAACACTAACCTAGACTAGGTTGTTAGATGAGGTTCATGACAAGCCCATTGAGGTAATAACAGCATTCCTGGGCATATTATGCAGTACAATCTGCAATGCCCTCCACTGAAATAGACTTATTAAACCCTAACCATCAGATCTTCCCCTCTCTCTCACCCCACCTTCTGCACTCCAACAAATGTCCTCCACTGTAGTAGACTGATCTCCCCTTCTCTTCACCACCCCCCCCCCCACCCACCTACAAGTCTGTGAGGATAGGATAAACTCAAGTAAGGAGATTGTACACTGTTAAGTACTATCAAAACATTGGTTACATAAACAAGCATCAAGGCAAGAGGAGATACCCAGTAAGGCGGTCTGCCTCGTCAGCATTTCTCAGTAACAGAATTGGACAGAATCTTGAGAAGTGACCGTCAACAGAAGCAAATTTTGTTGAAGATGTATCCTTCAGGCGAAAGAAATCCAAAGACTTTTGATGCTTCTCCAAACAGAGTTTATGCTCTTCCACAGGTGGATGAATCCCATTGCTGGCATCCCACAAGTCCTTGCAGTTAGATAAAGAGGCATTGCTGTCATATTTTGACTGCAGGGTAGAAAGTACCTCTTCCTTCGTTAGCAAGTTTCCTGCATAGTTTTCTTCACTTTTATCTTCCATTGAGCCACATTGATCATTGGCTAAATTTGCAGCTGGAGCGGCCAAAGACTTTTTGTGACATGAGGAACGTGGATCAACAACAGTAAGTAACACTGCTGCACCAGAAGAAAAGCAATCTTCATTTTCAAGGTTGTTCTTAGGCTTAATTTCACATCCATTTGTATAAGCTGTTGCTGAACCAGTGTTTAACTCAACAGAATCTTCCACCGAACTGCCAGTAACAAGGAACATATATATTCATCAGTACTTGCAGCATCAGATCAAAACTGAAACACCAACAGCAGAAGACTTACAGAGCAATAGGATGCAATATTTTTTGAAGAAGTTGGAATGCTCGAGATCCCATGACTTCTAAATTTGCAAGTTGCCCATCAAGGGACACACAACCAATCATAATGCCTGTTTCATTTGTCTATAAACAGCATAAGATGAATAACAAGTCTGAGTAAAGTAAGCAATTTATATCAGAAAAGCACATGAATGGAAACTTGAGAAAAATTCCCAAGTCGTTAAATCTGATACTTTGACGTCTAAATGTCTAATCATTCATCTTCTGGGAGGAAAATAAGACATAACTTCACATAATCACACATCAGGATCTTTTAAAAGTAACAGAATTATTTTTCCAAAAAAAAAAAAAAAAGGTATCAGAATTATTTAATGAAGGATGAGAAAAATCAAGATTAACCAGAAAGGATATTTATATGACTGAAATTAAAAAGTGTCACCAGGGAGTTACCATATTTTGACAAGCAAGTTTTAGACAATCAAGTCCTTCACGAAAAGCTGAGGGATGCATCCATATCCAAAGCTGAGGTAATTGAGAGCTTGATTCAGTTTCCATATTCTCATCAGCTCCCTTATCCTTTGTGCCAACATTGTTATGCTGATGCAATGGCCGCCACATATAAGTCACAGGGCAAATGGCATCAAAACCATCCTGCCTGGCATGGTGAAGCTGCAGAGGAGACAGGCCAAATCAAAATAAAAAATAACAATATTCTATGCTAACATTAAGTAATTAAAGTTTACCAACCATCGCACGTCCATATATTTTCCCAGAAAGTAAGCGTTGGCAAATGTCTTCAGGATGATCAATCATGGAGGGAACCAATAACATGCTTAGAATCGATGACAATGCTTCCTGGAAAATTATTGAGCTGTTATTAGGTAGATTTGTGAATATAAAGCCTAAGCTGAAAAGGTTGGCTGTTGTATCACTCAGCAGGCAATGATACACTTAAGATTTAGTTCATACAGAACTATGTGGTTCAAAAAGATGTAATAGATATGAGTACTATTCTGTTACTACTACAAAGAGCACTAGCTACCGATGAGGCCTTGGCCTAGTGGCAAAGACTGAGGGCTTAGGTACGATAAGTCAGAAGTACAAAAACCCCTAACTCCATGTGTAATTTGTAATGCATAGCAACTCATTTGGACCCCCAAAAAAACAAAGAGCACTATCTAAGAGTAAGTGATATTCATCTCTACTTCGCTATTCCTCTCAAATTCCCATTAGAAATCACAGCCAATAGCTGAACACTGTACTAAGAACTTCATATTGTTCATTACTCATTTTGATGACATAAATACATAGATGTTAATTATTTCAGGTGAAAAGGAAATGAGAAATGCCTGCCTCTGAACCCTCCAACTGAACAGCACTGTAGTAGCTTGCATCATGCACAACAGACCCTTGTTTGTACCACTTTAAAAGAGCTCTCGATCCCTTTCCACTGCATCACATAAAAATCAATTTAGAACTCCAAGATACTTACACAATTTCTCAAATAAATTTCACATTAGCACAAACTTCTACGAAGTACTTCTATACAGCAAATCCATGGTATTTTTTATTACTTATGATAAATGTGCATAAAGTAAACCCAGCAAAGCATGCCACCAAATATCCTAGCTAATATAAACCAAAGCAAGCAAATTTTGACATGATTCCAATTTGAAGCTTTAACTAATAAACTTGACAATATCATACAGAGTAACTCATATTTCTGATCCCATTAAATTACAAAAATCCCTCCACTTCTTCCATTAAGTTACTTTAAAAACAAAAGACAGACACAAGTTGGTTACTTTACATGCAGCAAGAACTTAACTCCCCACCTCACAAACACACTAAGATCCATTTTCAAACTATGAAGTATTAGATACAAATAAAATGCACAACCACTATCAAGATCTACCCTTTTGATGCAATTGGATTAACATGAACTAATTCATTTCTAACCCACTTAGAGGTCAATTAAGTTCTAAACCACCAATCCCATTACAAATTCATAAATCAGGCAATGCAGTCTAGCTGACTACTACCAAATGTATTCTTCAAGCTGACTTTGCTATCAAACCACAACCAAAACCTTTGCAACTAATAGAAACAGAACAAAACCCACACTACATGCCCGTGCATACGCACACACTCAAAAGAACTAAGTAATGCTGAAAACCCTTTAGCAGCAATTTAATTCAAGATAAAGTTCGTTAACACAGAGTCACAGAGCAAGTAAGTTCTAAAAAAAATCAGCTTTTTTTTTTTTGGTTTGACCTGATTTTTCCTTCAACAAACCTGTATTTCATTAGTTCACCATAATTCAAACAAAATCAACAACAATTAACAAAATCAAAAGGAGAAAAACAGAGGGAATTTCGTCGAACACCTTCCATGCAATCCGACGGGAAGATAAAATCCCCAAAACTTGTCCATCGTAAACCGCTTAGCATGCCAAACATGAGTTCTCAACCTCTTAGTCCCATCTCCTGATGCACTAAACCCTACTTCTAGATTCTTCTTCGTCAACTCAATCCTCCTACGAACTCTTCGCGGCAACTTCTTCCCCTTCTCCTTTTCATTCTCCTCCTTTTCAAAATCTTTGACCGCATTGCCGGAATTACGGGGTCTTCGGCGGCGCTTGGAGTCGAATCCGGTGGTACGGCGGCGCTTGTTACGCTGAGAACGGAAGTCGTTGTTGAGGCGATTGGAGACGATTGAGTGGAGGGATTCTAATTCAGTGGCGCGTGAATCGGCGTACTTGCGGACGTCTAGGGTTCGCGGTGGCGCCGCCGATGGTGGTGGTCGGCATTGTTTGGCGGCGTCGGAAGCCATTGAGAGAGGAAGGGAGAGTGTAGTTGAATTGTTACTGCAATGGGCAATGGAGAGTGGAAGGAAGAAGAGTCAGGAATGTAAGTATGCAGGGTAAGGTTTTTTTTTTTGTTTTTGTTTTTTATTGGTAAAATCGTTAATAAATCAACAAAAAAGTAAGGTTAACATAATAAATTTCCACTCCGTACTCGATAATTACATCAAATGTGGAACTTCTTTAATAAAAATTGATGATTTATTTGTACTTAACCCCAATGCATGAAGTTAAATCTCTATAATCGATTGTTTCATGTGCATTTTCTAAATGTTGATGAGTCTTCTCGCATATTGCAGATATATTGTTCTGGTTCAACTATATACAAGAATCCAGCCTACCAAGCCAGATGGATAACCCCTTAGGTGCTTGTAGAACTAGAGATTATTGGGTTTGTGGGGAGAAGAACAAAACTCGATATCACCATGTATGTATTCAAGAAAGCCCTTGTTTTGAAGGAGGTTATTGTCGAAAGCATGCCAACATACAACAGTAAATTCGTGCTATGGCATATTAATAAATTCAAACACAATATGCCACCAGGGGTAGAGTTCATCTTCAAGTTAATAAAACCAGCACGCAATTAGTGTATTATTTGTCATTATAATTGTTGTTTTCTCATTCTCATATCATTATTCTTTGTTGCTAACTTTCAATTGCTATATTATTATTCTCATATCGGAGCACTTTGTATATATCAAATTGTGATGACAATAGCTTCGTGCTGATTAGAAAATGGAGAATATTTTAAATTCTTAAGGACTTAAATTGTTTATCATGTACTCCCTTCGTATCTATTTCTTTGTCATTTTATTTTTCACGGTCTCTAAGATGGAGTATATCTCCATTTCTATACGCGTAAACATCACAATTTTAAACTTGATATTAATATTTACGGAGTAATGTATACATGTACAATGAGACAAATCCAACAAGATCACACATGATGTTGAACAACATGCGGCGTGATTTTTTTTTTTAAAAAAAAGCCTTTTTGATACTTTCTCAATCTGCGAGCAAAAAATTTGTTCTATTAAAGTGTTAGGGTCATTTAAGCCCTAGAATATTAATTTTAGGTCAAAATTAGCACAAACAAATCTAGAAAATGTCTTGTTTTGTATGCTTAAAAAAAGTATAGATTTTCGTGTTTGTTATTTTCAAGCAAAAAAATTTGTTCATTTAAAGTTTTGGAGGTCATTTTGACTCTAACTGACCCAATTTAAGGTCAAATTTGCAAAAAAAAAAAGCACTTCGTACAAAAAAGTCTCATTTTGCGTGCAAAAAAGTCTCGGTATGTGTGTTTTTACTATATTTACATGATGAAAAATACTAGTTAAGAATTTTGGGATCATTTTGATCCTTAAAACACTAAATAAATTACTAGAAATGCCTCGAATTAATATTTATCTAACAACAAATTTTTATATACGAATAAGTGAAAAAAAAAAAAAAAAAGTCAAATGTGTCCATTCTTTTGAAGTAGAAGACACCTAATGACCTAAATGAAGTGTTTATATACACCAAATTAAATTTTTAACCTGTTAAAAAAAAAAAAAGGCAGCAAAATGGCAAATGCAATACTTCCACTCAAATACACAAAAAATTAAAATAAAAAAAAACCCTTGGGTTTACTTTCACCATCAATGTCTGAACTAACCTAACAAATCCAAAGGATAGCCGATGAAGTGAGTCTTGAGCTCAACTCAGCGAGTCAGCTTCCTACTCTGTTGACTCTCTTTCTCACCTCACCTCACTTTCTCTCTCCTCTCCATATTCTCGCTCTCTCTCTTTCTGGCTCTTCTTATCTTCTTCTTCTTCTTCTTCAACTTTCTCTCTCCTAAAAATGGCGTCTTCCACACCACCTCATTGCTCCATTACTGCACCTTCAAAACCCCACCAAATTTCAACCAATTCTTCCCACAAAACCCTTCAACATAATCAACAACACCCTCCTCATCTTCCTCGTCGTTTCACTTCCCACAAAGTCTCTGCTTCTCCTCTTCCTTCCAATTCTCTCTCTAAAGCTCCTACCTTTCTCTCTCCTCTTCCCACCCCCAAAAAAACCCACCTTTCCCCTGATTTTTCCGGCAAGAAATCGACCCGTTTTGTGTCCAAGCTCCATTTTAATCGCCAAAGATCGAATCTTTCTACCCGACATTCCCCTGTTGCTGAGGATGTTCTTGCTCAATCAGCCGCCGCCATTGATGAGGTTCAATTTCAGGTTATTTTGATGGGGTTTGAAGGGAGGCTTTCTGGGTCTGAGGATTACTGCTTTCTTCTTCGAGAGCTCGGAAATCGAGGCGAAAGTTCCAAAGCTGTTGCTTGCTATGAATTTGCTGTTCAGAGAGAGAGGAAGGTAAGTGAAAGAGGTAAATTGGCTAGTACTATGATTAGTGTTATGGGTAGATTAGGGAATGTTGATTCAGCTAGGTTTGTGTTTGATAATGCTGTTAATGGGGGTTATGGTAATACTGTTTATACTTATTCAGCTTTAATTAGTGCTTATGGAAGAAGTGGATTGTGTAAAGAGGCAATTGGGGTTTTTGAGATGATGAAAACTCAAGGGTTGAGGCCTAATTTGGTGTCTTATAATGCTGTTATTGACTCTTGTGCGAAAGCCGGGGTTAAATTTGAGGTTGTGAATGATATTTATGATGATATGTTGAGTAATGGGGTTGACCCTGATCGAATTACTTTCAATTCAATGCTTGCTGTTTGCAAAGGGGGTTTGTGGAAAGAGGCTATGAGGTTGGTTAGTGAGATGGGTATTAGGGGGATTGATCAAGATGTGTT
Organism: Chenopodium quinoa; assembly: GCF_001683475.1. NCBI lineage: Eukaryota > Viridiplantae > Streptophyta > Magnoliopsida > Caryophyllales > Amaranthaceae > Chenopodium > Chenopodium quinoa. Next base: position 1,065,307 of record NW_018743212.1, on the reverse strand, counting down.
TACTTATAATACCTTGTTGGATGTGATTTGTAAGGTAGGGAAGATGGATTTGGCTTTTGATATTATGTCCGAAATGACGGCTAAGAATGTCATGCCTAATGTAGTTACTTATAGTACCGTGATTGATGGGTTTGCTAAAGCCGGTAGGTTAGAGGATGCACTAGGCATGTTCGAGGAGATGAAATGCGCGGGAATCGCTCTTGATAGAGTTTGTTACAATGCCTTGTTGTCTATCTTCTTAAAGCTAGGTAGGTTCAAGGATGCTCTCAATGTTTGCAAGGAGATGGAGAGCTGTGGCATTAGAAAGGATGTGGTAACTTATAATGCATTGTTGGGTGGATTTGGTAAACAAGGCAAGTATGATGAAGTTAGACAAGTGTTTGACCAGATGAGAAGAGTACGTGTTTTACCCAATGTTCTGACGTACTCTACTCTGATTGATGTATATTCTAAAGGGGGTTTATATAGGGAGGCATTGGAGGTTTTTAAAGAGTTTAAACAAGCCGGTTTGAAGGCTGATGTTGTTCTTTACAGTGGCCTCATTGATACTTTGTGCAAAAATGGGTTTGTGAAATCAGCTGTGCTTTTGCTCGATGAGATGACAAAGGAAGGAATCCGACCAAATGTAGTCACATACAACACTATAATTGATGCCTTTGGTCGATCTGCCGGAGTGGATTACTTGGTTGATGCTATTGTTCCAGTGGATGAGAAGTCAGGGGGTAAAACATCAATGATATTGACATGTGATTCTGCTGCACGCAATCTTGAAGGCAGCGAGCATAATAGAGTCATGAAGATCTTTGGGCAGCTAGCAGTTGATAAGTCTCGTAATTCCAAAGAATTTAATGAGAGCAGCCAAGAGCTCCTGTGCATCTTAGGACTCTTCCAGAAGATGCATGAGCTTGAGATAAAGCCGAATGTGGTGACCTTTTCGGCTATTTTAAATGCTTGCAGGTACATCCTCTATTTCACTGAAAATTTTCTATTATTTTAGTACATGAATGAAACTTTGAGGTGAATATTACTAAAGGGTAAGTTGCATTTTAAAAGTTGAGCTGACAAGGTAACATTTTGTTATATCTCTACATTGCTTGGGATTTGGGAAGGGGGTCAGGTTATTTATTGCACCACTTCTTGAAAAGAGCTTTTAATTCTCTTCTGATATTTTGTTGCTCGATTTGTTATCGTATTGGTCTATTCCTCACAAACCCTCTGAACGAATTGTATACTTTCAACTTCATGTTCACTTAAAAGGTGACCATGATACATTGAAACTAATGTTTTTATAGAGGTTTAGATACCAGATAGTAGTTATATTCTCCTCTAAAGGCTGTCAGCTAGTATCATTTTTGTCTTGATTCCTGCTGTATAAACTTCTTTGTCTAAAGAGTTTCCTTTGACATCCTCAATAAAAATAATACTTGTAGAATGATGATTTATATCTCTGATGAAGAGAGTTTTGTGGTTTTGGTCTAGATGAAGCTGTTTCCTATACACAGTGAAGGATACTCTTGGCATTTGTAGCTTGGTTTTTATATAAATTTGTGCTACATCTTGCCTTACTGGTCATAGCCCTTTAATTTATGGTCATAAGGCTAACTAAGTTGATGAATGGAACCTGCAGCCGCTGTAACTCACTGGAAGATGCCTCTATGTTACTGGAAGAACTCCGCCTGTTTGATGATCGAGTCTATGGTGTTGCACATGGACTACTGACAGGTTCCAGGGATACAATCTGGATTCAAGCACTCTCCTTGTTTGATGAAGTTAAGCAGTTGGATATTTCAACTGCATCTGCCTTCTATAATGCTCTAACTGATGTGTTATGGCACTTTGGTCAAGTAAGTTCAACTCAACTCCCTATGCATGTTCTTAAGTTCATTTGAATTGCTAGGAAAGAGGGAGGATTACATTTGTTTGTGCAAAACTGCAAACAAATTACTTATGGGATAAAGAACAACGATCTTGTTTGCCTTTGTAGTTTTCATGGTAGCAACTTCTTTGGTTTTGTCCACCCTTAATTCTTGTGGAAAGGTAGGTTGTAGGTACATAATGGCATTTACAGATAAAACCGAATGCTAAGGAGTCAATGTCTTCTATCTACACATTTAGATCTCTGGTGTTGGTCCCCTGCCTCCCTTCTGTCTATGACTTTTTTTTTTTTTTTTTGGTAATTAATGCTACTCTTTTGTGGTATTGAATGATGGACGTGACTGTAGACCCTTCTCAACATTGAGATTAATATTACCATGAACAACCAGAAAATCTTGATGCTGGTCATCAATAATTATCTAATATGAATACTTGTCAAGGTGTCTATCTGTTGTTCAAGAGATTTTTTCCGAAGTCCCCATATTTTGAGCTGAAATTGGAGTCTTTTATGTTAATGTATTGTAGTTGTACTTCTGTTTTAAAATGAGTTTGATAAGAGGATTTGAAGACAAAAGGATAAGTGAGAATGATGGATCCATTTTCTTTCAAAGAAATGCAGATTTGTGGGGGGGGGGGGGTGCAAAAAAAGAGGAAGGAATGATCCTTTTCCCTTTCCCCTTTCCCTCTCCCTTTTAAAGAATGAAACCCTTCCAAAGTTGGGGGAATTTACAGAATAAACACAAGACTTATCCCTTCTCTCGCCTTCCTGTTTCTTTACCATCCAATCAATCTGTACGTATTCAATCTTGGCAATGATACTTTAAGCTGAAATGGTGAGTCCCATGTTATGCAGTGTGAGAGGTTACCATTTATCCAGTTTCTATTATTTGTGGTGTTTCACATGAGGTACTTTCCATGAGTCATGAAAGATTTTCATATCAACATGCATAGGTCCCAATAATCGTCAGTCTTGCATGATAATTATTATCAGCAATTCCACAACACAAAATTTCTTGTCTGATAGTGATTTAGTGAATAAACATCTGATATTTTCTTTTGTTAATCTTCATTGTATCCTCAGAAACGAGGAGCTCAGCTAGTTGTGCTTGAAGGAAAGAATAGGAATGTTTGGGAAAATGTGTGGTCCACATCTTGCTTGGATTTGCACTTGATGTCCTCTGGCGCTGCTCGGGCCATGGTACATGCTTGGTTGCTAAACATTCGCTCTGTTGTTTTGGAAGGACATGAGCTGCCAAAGCTGTTGAGGTAAGTAGAAGTGATTTTTTTTTTCCCAATCTTCTGTAATCTTTCTCCATATTTATTATTTTTGTATCATACACAAGCCTCTAGCAAGTATTTTCATCTCATCGCCCTTTTGTTTAATAATTAATACAAGTATTGTCCAAAGTAACATCCATCAGTAAATACTAAAAAATAAAATAAATAAAGATAGAAGACTCATAACCCTTAATAATAAGAGATTAGGTAACTTTATTATGAGCAGTTTGCAGATGTCTTATGGATGGATTTTTGTAAAAATTAAACCAATGCGTGATTCATGATCAAAATTGAAAGTTTGAAACGCTTTGATTATAGGTGGCTTTGTGTAAACCAACAGAATTGTTACACGGTGACAGTATATAGTTTAAATGATATAAAAACTTAGTAGAGTGTTTAGGAATTGTATATCAAGTATATTATTATCAATGAACTTTTGTGAACTTCGGCCTCAAACCATCACTAGGGAACTGATTATATATCCCTAGTTCTATAATCACCATCATACTTACAAGCTCCCTTTTGTATTTTCATTGCTTACCAGTATTCTGACTGGTTGGGGAAAACACAGCAAAGTTGTTGGTGATGGAGCACTGAAGCGAGCCATTGAAGGGCTGCTCAGTGGCATAGGTGCTCCTTTCCATTTGGCAGAGACCAACCTTGGGAGATTCATATCACAGGGAGCAGCTGTCACTACCTGGTTAAAGAAGTCTGGCACCCTTCAGGTGTTACTACTTCAGGATGTTAGAACTCAACCTGAAAACCGAAGATTGGATCAAAGGCCTAATTTGCAGCCCCTCCCTCTGTAGTAGCTTCTGAATCTGTATACCGTGCATCTGCTTCTGCCGATCTACGTTTTGTGCTCACCTATTTACTCCTTGATCCAGTGGTAACTCTGGTAAGAGCTTGGCTTTGTGACTGACAATTCACAGGGAATTGGGGTGGACTTCCCTCAAGATTCCGGACTTTCACTGGTTTGCAGACTGTGGTAGACCTTTCTGCAGTTTCCAGGCTCGTCACATCTCCTTCCCAAAAAATATCTACTGTGTTTATACCCTGTAATTAATGTGATTTATCTAGGTATCGGCTAATGCTTTCTCTCGTTATCTTGCCCTTCCCGCTACATATATGGGCGAATTTTGTGCTACAATGTCGCCCATTACATGCAAAGCTCTGGCTGCATAGACAGTTGCCTGGTGACATGGTTTTCGATTATTCGAAATTTTTTCAACTCCTAGCTTCACCAGTAGCATGGTATGGTAGTCTTTGGCCTTCAAACACTGGTCAGCAATTAGATTTCGTCTGGGGCTCTTTTATGTACGCGTGATGCATAAAAGATGATTTGTAATTGAATGAAACGGAAAAATAAATGTAACAGTACACTGTTTCATTTATATGTACAGCAATGCTAGAGTATTAGGGAGTAATGTAGATATTGTACCTTGTTCTTCTCTTTTCAAAGCAGGCACAAATCCAAGCCACTTTTACGCAATACTTCAAGGTTGCTAAGCACAAGTTCTATGACGATTGATCCTAGAATTAACTCTACATTCTCTAGTATCTCTACCATCTTGCTGAGTTTTCTAGAGCATATAATTCCATGCAAATAGTAAGAAATTAGGCCTTTCTATTGTATATCACAATGTTTTGTATTGGTGAAATACAAAGCCATAAATGTTGTAACATAGATAGAATTCAAGTATGGGTCATTTTATTGGGCATTACAATTTGGTTACGAAATATAGAGTTCCACCACTTTTGTATACTAGTTCTGTTATTTTGGTATTTTACACTACCATAACAAAAACCTTATTTTCCCAATTTCATTTTAGTTGACACACTCTGATTTTGGACATTATTTATATAACTATAATTTCCTTTTGTGTTTTATATGTGAAAGAAAACATAGTGATGAAGAGTCTTAGTATATACTTTCTTTGTCTTATTTTTTTGTCCCATTTGACTTTTCACGGTCTCCAAGATGCGTCTTAAAATGCACATATCTTCATTTCCATCCACATAAAAATTATAAAAATGTAATATTAATAAAATATGCAATTAGACGAATCTAATAATCACTGATGACTATATTATCTTTATAGGATTAATGGTAATTTACGGTCAAACTTTATAATATTTGACCCAATAAATAACAATGGGGCAAAAATAAAGAGACAGAGGGAGTGAGAAAGTTAGTAATTTAGATAATGAAGACCCAACAGTTGTGTATACTCATTAACATTTAGGAACAAAATAATTCCTCAATAAAGTTTCTAGGACATACTTCTCTTCCAAAATTGAAAAAAAAAAAAAATTAGACCCAATGCAATATTATACTCTCTACATCTATAAACAAAACCCTTCCACAGACCCCCAAAACGCAAGACTCTATACAAAGTACTAATGCATATCTGCAGAGATTACAATGATCAAACTACAGTCATGAAACACTTAAAAACAGAAGGCATTAGCCGAAACATGGGCGGCGCATATCAGCATATGCATTCATTAGCGTGCACTGATTTGCCCACCATCGCATCACTCCCAAACACCCACATTGGACACAAGATGGACACCCCAAAATGCATTCATCTAAGAGCAATGAATCACTCTATCATGGATCATAGTCCTGCATGAAACAAAGAAAATCAGTACAGATTTTGCATGTTGTTGGCTGGAGCATAATTTTACCCTAGGTAGATTTTGCAAAGAAAAACGTCGTGAAACAATTGAACATGCATTTTATATACTACGTAAATGAAATGCCAAACAAACAATAAGCTCAAGTACAGGTTATGAATAAAGCAACTGCAGAACACACAGCAACAAATCAAATTAAGTTTCAGTTTATGCAAGGTAGAAGCCAACATCGCAACAATAAAAGACCTAATTCAACTGATCGAAGAAGTAGCCATCAACAAAAAGTACCTACTGATAATCACAATTCACTCAAGTTACAAGAATATATATATATACACATAATGGTTGCATTCTTCCTTTTTTCAAAGTTTAATACGAAGTACATCTCATGCTCTTACTCTATAAAAGCACACGTAATAATTTATTAAACTTGTAGCAACGAGAATAAACATATGAGAAAATTAAGCTCCTGTTAAGTAATGAGAACATTACATGAACATTTGGACATAAACATTGAATCCTAAGTTACAAATTACAAAAGGAGCAAGGTGACATTTGCAAAATGCTCCCTGAACAGCAAATAATTTGAAATTTTAATCAATCAAACTGGACAAATCATATAAACATATAATGGTTCAGCCATAATCAGTAGCTAAACCAAAGCCGTGAAGCCACAAGAATACTAGATTCAATATATGAACACGAGTAATTAACAAACATACTCAAAGGCAAACATCACTTGTTAACCCTATGATCCAATGTTTCTCTAAGATCCACCATGAAAAAATTACTCAAAATCCATTGCTCACACTGAAGCAGCAAATCACTTAAGCATATAAGAATAAGACAGCACATCAAAGTAAACAAAAAATATCAACAATATGCCTTGGAACCCAAGTAGCTGATTGTTAAATAAGCAGAATTCAAAGAAATAAGGAGGTTATAAAAGTGATTACAGCCCGTTTACATGATCGCTGATATACAAACAATTGGAGGTTAAATTAAAAAAAAAACACACACACCACACCACACACACACAATCATTTACAGACATTGCAAGAAAAAAAAATGGAATTATTTATATACCAAGAGCAAAAAAAAGCATTTACATAGATCCTAGAGGTCATATAAGTAGATATAAAGAAAAATCTCACAGGTTACCAGAACAGTCATGATACAACGAAATCAACAAGAGCAGCAAACTCAATTTCAGCAAGCAATAGAAGAGACATAATCATTCATGAAGTCCTTTGAACCCCCAGAAAAAAGGTAGGGGGTTTGGAAATATTACTTGCTCATATTAGGCAGTGGTCAAAGAGCTGTAAAGCTGAGATAGTGCTACTTGATTGGCAGGATCAACATTCTCACTTATAACTTGTCCATAACTCTCAGTGGAAAAGTACGAAAGATTGCTTAAAAAGCTAACAAAAACTGCTTTGGATCTTTGACTTCCTTGAGTGGATCATCATCTCTTTTATTAACATTATAAAGGCGTATAAATGCAGCAGATAGCTTCCTGTCTCAGCAAAATCTGGAACTTCTGATTCCTCCTATACTCTTTCTTCTTCTGGCCTGGTAACAAGAGTAACAATGCTATCTAACATTTTACCCAAACTTTAGAAGATTCAGGTTTTAAAAGGGCAGGACATTCACACAGGAGTTTTGTTGAAGCCACTGCAGTTAGCTTAGTCTCAATGGCACCTGTGATCTGCTTAAGATTTGGAACCCAGAACAGCTCCAAAATTGTAAGAAGAATACCAGGCTGTACACGGTCAAAGCCCTCAAAGGCATCAACAAGATTATTCCAACCATGCTTGACTATAATGAGAGACATAAAATATGATAAAGCACCTAACAAACTTTGGGGTCCGGTTATTCTGGAGATGGTTAAACAACAAAGACAGAAACTGTGGAAGATATCCAGCAATTGCTTCGTACCCAAGGTTCTCAACAACCGTGTTGAGCACAAAAAAAGCTTGCTCCTCTGTCCTGGAGTTAGGAAGAAGCTTCTTGTATATAATAGCACCTTATCTAGCTCAAGTTCATTGGGAACCATCCGAAGGAAAGCCTGAAGCAAACGCACTAGAGCTGGGACATCAGCAGATTTGGTCCACGGATCAGGAAGCAAAAGATAGTTACAGAATTGCATGTAGTTTTGTGGCAAGGGGGGCCTGTTCAATTCAACAAGCTGTGCCAGGAGCTGGAATGCATATGGGAAGAATTCAATGACATTGTTTGCCAGAATTGTCTCAAGGCTTGGAAAGAGGCTGGTTTCAAACAGTGAAATGACAGAGGGTTCCTTGTCACAAACCCGTCTAATAAGCACAGCAAAAGTCTCAAATAAATAGTGATTGAATATAGGATTTTTAGGGTTCTTGCACACTTTGTTGAGAATGGAAGCCATCCCAGACATGCAAGTAGCAGCAACATGACCGGAAACATCCGCACCACCAAGTACCCGCATGATACATTTCATAACATATTGATTCTCCTCAGATTCAGGAAACTTCAGCGAAATAAAAAGGTTATTCAACAGCACAGGGAGAAAAGGTGCAATATCAGATGCAACATATCTAGCTCTACCCCCTTCATCTTTAACCAGTAGAACCTTGTCAATGAAAATAGCAGCATAAGAGTGGATCACATTTGACTCAGCACCAAGGAATCGTAACACTTCAGGAAGCAAGGCCATCACACTGGACTTTGGAAGCTGATCTCTGAATACTGTCAAAAATTTAAGTGCACAAGCCTTGAGCAATGGATATGAATTAACATCTTGACTCTGGAGCACGGGAACAACCACCAATGAAAAGAAAGATTGCAGATTGAAACAGCCCGTCAAGACATTAGGGCCTGTCGCTTTTACAGTACTTAGTGATGTAACCAAATAAATAGCAGTCCTTGTATTTCCAACATGGTCTGTATGACATTTTTCACCATGAAAGAAACCTTCTCTCTGTAGTGAGTTGCAATTCCTTTGAGAAGCTCACATGCAGCTCTCCTCTTAGTGTCAACATCACTCCCTTCCATATCCCGTCTTATAAACTCAATATAGTTAAACTCAAAGAGCTCTTCATCTTCTTCATGCAGCATCACATTTGGGATGACAATGCTTCGACATATCTGATCTAAAGAAGCATCATTAAAGAGCTTGTAGTGGTGTGCCATTGTGCTGACCATTGTCAAGAACTTGATAGCAGTTATTGCAAGATGATCACGGCCTGGAGATCTAGACACAGTGATAAGGAGGCCTCGCACTGCTTTCTCAAATTCACCCACATATCTTCCAAAAGGCTCCTCAGTCCTCTAGACATAAAGGGTCAAAATTTCACAGATGGCTGCACGAAGATTATCAACAAGAGCTCGCTCACCTCCTTGTTCAAGGGATGGGTATGTAGTAGTTAGATATTTTCAAAAAACATGGTTCCATATTATCTTAAAAGAGGTCAGGCAACTCTTGAAAGTTGAAGGAATAAAAGATTGTACAACACAGCCTCTGTGACTCAAATAGAGGCTTTAAATTAGCCGCGGAAGCACCAGAACTAACACCAGAGTCAATCACAGATGCAGTATGGGAAAACAATCGCAACAATGGAACAGCCATATTATCCAAACAATACCTTAAATCCAACCTCAATTCATTTGTCCCATACCCATGTCGAAACTTCTTAAATAATGTGTTGGCAGTCCCAAGAATCCCATTTATACCACCCTCGTTGAATGCTTGCTGAAGCCTATTATTGAGCATTGGAAGCAACTCCGTCCACTGCCTAGGAAAATCATGTTTGCCAATGACTACAATGCCTCACTGAGCTGAGATTGGATACGAGGTGTTGACTCCAACATCAAAGACACAATATGTTCTTTAATGCAAACTTTTGTGATTGTTTAATGGAGGAAGTAGTATAAACTATAAAGATATACAGTATTTCCAACATACTTAGATCAAGCGACAATAATAATTTACATAAAGAAAGAAATTTATAAATCAGATTAAAATAAACAATTGGGCAATCCCATAAAACCCTTCAATCAATCTTCTTCCCTCACTCAAATTTCAAAAAGTGAGTTTACAACTTACTAAAATTCACTCATTCATCAACCTTTGAGCGTACACAAAAAAACTGCAAAGCCCAAAATAAACCCTACTTTCCTCCTAACATTGATTAATTAAAGGGTTCCGCGACACATTATCAACCAAATTTGATTCAAATTCTTCGCGCTTTTTTATTAATGCGTATAAATTGAAATATAATCGACGATTAACACTAGTTTGTGAAATTGATAATCAATTATTGAAAAACAAAAAAAATATATTCTTACCTCAAACTGCTTGAATGTCGGAAAGAAGCTCACAACACAAGCCGCTCCGACAGTATGCTGAATTCAAGGAACACGATGATAAGAGAAAACGTTAGTTTTTCCGTAATACTTTTTACGTACGAGTACTGTAGTATTTTATGATTGTGAAATGCAAGACAAACTTCTTTACACGGTTGTTTTAGGTCCAAAATGATTACTTTGGAGTAATTTGTACAGAAATTTGAACTCACACGTGTTTTATTTTCACTATAATGAAAGGAAAGGAAAGACACTTAGGCCCTATTCACTTCACCTTAAAAAAAAATAATATTCAATAAAATTAATTTCAGGTTCAGTAAAAATAAGTTCAGTTTAGCAAAAATAATTTCAGTTCAGTAAAAATCAGTAAACCTAAAAAAGATATATAATAGAAAATCGGTAAAAATAATTTCAGTTCAGCAAAAATAATTTCAGTTCAGTAAAAATAATTTAAGTTTAGCAAAAATAATTTCAATTCAGTAAAAATAATTTCAGTTCAGCAAAAATAAGGTGAAGTGAATGGGCCCTTATAATATGAATTATGATGAGTTACTGTTTTGGATATGAGATATAAACAATTTCAATTTATCGAAATATTTTACATATTGATATTAGTAGGAGAATAACATAATTAAGATTATTTATGTTGAGATATTATTTAGTGAATATAGTTTAGGATTTATTTATGGTAGTACATTTTTACATAGATTGTTTCCTATCTTATAATCATAATTTTTATATAAATACTCTATCTATTGATAACTAAAAATCATGTCATACTATTAACTCTTTACTCTAAATTTTTCGGTTACTAAACAAATGTCACAAGGGTCTTTAGAATCACAAAATTAGTGTTGATATATTCTTTACAAGCAACCAGTCTTGAATTGTGCCTAGATGAATTCTCACCATCAACATTAGTGTTGCTATATTCTTCACAATCTTTTTTGCCTAGTCTTACAATGCAGAGGCAGGGTTCAAAATGCCAACAATGACAATGACTCTTTGCAAATCTAATATATATAAATAAAGTAGGCATTTTTGGAGAGCATTCGGAGCGCCACATAAGCATATATTTTCGACCAATTAAAAATTAGATTTCTATTTTATTTTGGAATAAAAAAATTCGTTTGCCACCTAAACAAAATTGGCGAATGAGATTTAAGAATTTTTCCACGTAAGTAAAAACAACGAATATTGATTTATTAGGATTAAATTTATTTAAAAAACTAAAAATTATCTTTTAAAATAATCATCTTTAGATATAGGATTTATATACGTACTATTATAAGATAAATTTTGATAGTGTTTATGATAAGAAATAAAAATTATTCCTTAATTATAATTAAATTAAAATTTGTGACATTTAGATGAAAAAATTCCAATGCATAAGTTTAATTTTGTATAATTACAATTTTTAGAATAATTTCACAACAATTATTCACTTTCTGGTAAATATTTTAATTTATTTTATAAGACTATAAAGATTAATTTTATATAAATTTTATTTTTGCTAACATATTCTATTTATCCACTTTTATTAGATGGAAGAGATATCGATGTGAACTAAGTTGGTGATCCTATCGATTTTTTTTTAATATAAATTTTTTTAACATCGAAATATTACATCTAATAACTTTATTTTTAATGTAAAAAATATTATGAGTATAATCTAATTACAAAAATTATGTTTATGAGATTTTATGTATTAAAAACCGTAGGATATTAGGATTTAAATTATTAAAAAAAATAAAAATTATCTTATGAAATTAATGGTTTTATCTAAATACCCGATTTATAAGATGTTTTTTTCATAAAAAAAATTTAAAACTGTTAACCCAATAAAAAATTTTACCTTCTGTAAAAATTTTATGTCTAAAAATTTTAAAAGACAGATAATTTGTTAGAGATCAAGAGGCCACAAGAAATATACATAATGATATATAGATTTGAGAGTTTAATTTCAAGTGTAAAAAGCAACGAATAATGATTTAGGATTTAAATTATTTTAAAAATAAAAAATTATTATCTTTTCACATTAAAGATTTTATCCTAATATGTAATCAATGAAATATCATATTTTAAATATTTTTTTTTTGAAAGATATCATATTATTGTCATATAACTAAGAACAACGAATAAAATACAAAACAACAGTAAATGAAGTCGCGATATAAATTACATTAAAAAAATTATACTTTTGTAATTGACAATATCATTTTGATTAAATTATTATTTGTTTTTTATTTTTTTTTTGTCTAAAATTATTAAATTGTAAAATAAGTCAAATAATTATATATATATATATATATTAAAAAAAAAACTTAGAGTATATAAGAAATATCTTTTCTTGAGATATATGTATAAAAATCCGTGCATCGCACAGGTTTTCATCTAATTATTTTACATATTATTTAAATATATTCTATTTAAATAAAAAATATTATGAGTATCAATATTTCCTTTCTCACATTTACAATTTATTTATATTTAATAAATTCATATTTACAATTTAATAATATTTATATTTAAATATTATGAAATCAGTAAAAACGAATTACATGAAAAAATATCATATTTACAATTTATTTATATTTAATAAATTCATTATAAATTATAGTAAAAAAAATAAATATTAAACTTTTATAATTTTGTCCGAAATTATTAAATACAATAAATCAAATAATTAAAAATCTTAGATGAAAAAACCGTGCATCGCACGGGCTTCCATCTAGTACTAAAAAAAAAAAAAAAAATGAGGCTTTAATTTAATTAGCGGCAAATCATGTAAAAGCAAACTAAAAATTAAAACTACTAGGATTAAAAGTACATCACAAAGTGACAAATCCCATTAATTTAATTGTTGATCAACATTTTTTTTTTCCCTTTTATGTAGTGATGAAAAATACCAAATTATGGGGCCTTTTATTTTTAGGAGCCCTGTGCGGTTGCTCATCTCAAGTGCTCAAAATCATTCCTGAATGAGCATGAATCAGTGGATCAAGAATTAGCTTGTCATTGAAGTCGCTTTTGTCAATTTAAAGCTAATTTTCTAGTTACATTAGTGAAAAAACTTTAATTTATACCAATAACAGTTATATATATTAATGAAAATTTATTATGACCTTTAACTACAATAACAAAACAAAAATCAGCTAGTAAAAATAAAAGGGAGTAAGAGTAACATTGTATTATTTGCATCAGAAAGAAAAAAAAATGTATTTAACACCATCAATACATTCAATAGGGTGACATATCAACATCCAAAAAATCAAGCTACATCTACAAACAGAAATCATATAACAATGATAATAGCACTTTAATTAGGAAGCTATTTAAGTTTAACAATGTCAATTTGCCTAATTGCACATGCTCAATCACTATTAAGTTTCATTTCTGACGAAGTTGAACAACTAACTAAATGCAAGTATGTAATAAATAATTAATTTACTGCCCCCTTAATTAGTAAAGACTTGACCTCGATAATTAATGGCATTGTTAATTTACGCAAATAGGAAATTAATAATGCAGTAATATAGGGACCAAGCTACTAATTAAGAGTATGATTAATATTTAATAGGGATAATTTCAAATAATCAGAACTCGACAAAATTGACAAAAATTGAACTACTTGTAAAAATAATTTGCGTGGCATTCCAATATGAAGTTTATTTGTTTATCGTACCAAATATTACGTAGTTATATTTATGAAATATATGGCAAAAGGTTAGGTTGCATTAAAATAATCTAAGTTTGAAAATTTGAGAGTGGAGGCAGTTGAAAGTTTAGATTTCTCTACCGCTAAATCTGTCACTCTTAATTATGAAGTTAATCTTTATTCTCTACGCGTCTTCCCTTTTCCTTTCAATTATTATTTAATATTTAATTAATTATTTTGTTGTCTTTCCTGTCGGTTGATGTAAGATAATCCCTCCGTTTTTTATTTACATGTCTACTTACCTTTTTGGAGGTTTCAAAATTACATGCCTATTTCTATTTTAAGAATGTACTTTTTGACAAAATTCCCTCTTTTATGATGAGTTGTTATTATTTTTTTTTTTTGTTTTTTTTTTTGTACTTTTGACCTCATTTTCCAACACTTTCTCTCTCCATCTCTTCAATAATTACCAACTACCTTTCTTTTTTCTCTATCTCTCTCTAACCCCATATGCATATTTGTACTTTCTAATCATGGCTTTTAAGTTCTTAATTTCCGTGTAAAATTGGAAGTTGGCATGTAAATAAGGGACGGAGGGAGTACTAGTTTAGTCCCGTGCGTTGCACAGATTAAATAACTATTATTTGTTTAAAATGGTTGTCAATATTCTTTATTAGAAAAAAGTGTAATCATAATCTCTTTAATTAATTTTGAAAGAAGTATTTTATTTTTTTTAATCTTGAAACTTAGAAGGAAATAAATAGAGAAAAAAAAAATGATGTCAAAAATAGTTTAGGCAGGAAAATTTTTCATGAGAAGTTGACATGTGACCCTTAATAATGTCAGCATGGTTTGTTTAATAATAGTTACTTCTTTCTTCCCTTATTTACATGTCTACTTTTCTTTTTGGGGTTTCAAAATTACACGCCTATTTTTGTTTTAAGAATGTACTTTTTGACAATATTCCCTCTTTTTGATGAGTTGTTATTATTATTATTATTATTTTATTTATTTTGTACTTTTGACATCATTTTCCAACACTTTCTCTCTCCATCTCTTCAATAATTACCAACTACCAACCCCACATGCATATTTGTACTTCTCAATCATAACTTTTAAGTTTCTTAATTCCCATGTAAAATGAGAAGTAGACATGTAAATAAAAGACGAAGAGAGTAATAGATATTGTAACTAGTTGTACCTTTTATTTTCTATGGAGTATCATAATATGGAAATAGCTAGCTTGATTAAAATAAAGAGCTAATTTCTTTGTAAGAAAATTATATAACTTTAGCTATAATGTGAACATTTAATCATCCCATATTAACTAAAGAAAAAGGAGGAAAAACAATTATCTAAACTCAAACAAAGTAATACTCCGTACCTTGTTACGTTCATCTTATTTTTCACTTTGTTCTAAAAAAATTAATATAAAAAATGAAATTCTCAATGTTTACGTTCATCTTATGGTATATGGAAATGGTGACCCTACCTCTTGAAAATAAATTTTACGAAATGACCTTATTTAAGAATTTTATCCCACTTATTATCTTTTTTTCATTAAAGTTAAAATTAACCCAACCATCAACCCTGCCACCCCTAGTTTAATCTTATCTTCACTTGATTTTAGGAAAAATAAGATTAAATTAGGTTTAATAAAATTAGATAGGATAAGTTCAGAAAAAATAAATTAAAATAAATTTGATGATAAAATTAACATGGGGTAACCAAGTTTATTTTACAACCAAAATAAGTTCTAATATCAATGTCTACGTATATGTATTAAAAAGTTAAGATTAGTTTTTTGACAATTGATTTTAAGATGTAATTATTTTTGACAAGCTATGTACATCCATGGTCCAAGTACTTCTCTTTCTTGGATATATATCTCATCTTGGATTTTCTCAAATCTAATAGTTACTCTGGTCTTTCATCGAATGTGGGCAACTTATAAAAGAAACTATGGGACATAATTCTTATTAATGAACATTATTGTCTATAATTCTATATTATCTTTTTTTTTTTTAAAACCAATTCTATATTATCTTTAAAGCATCATTATTACCTTCATGGCTTAAACATTTATAGGATTTTTTTGGTGGTTCAAAGTTATCAAACAAGGTATTCCATCATGATTCATGATTTTTTTTTTTTTTTTTTTTTTTTTTTTTTTTTTTTTTGCATATATATCTCGGTAAAAAAAACGTTACGTTCATACCGATACATTAATAGCCAAATGAGTAACTTTAATTATTTCTCAAAAAAAAAAAAAAAAAAAAAAAAAGAGTACCACAAATATTAATTGAACTTCTAATCTGTTGACAACAAAGTATCAAAAACAAGAATTACCACTACATTTTCCTCATCACAATCGCTATATATCAAGACCGACAGAAGATGACAAGTGATATCAAAATCAAGATCAAAGTTTTCTCATTTTTTTCAAAGATGTAATAAAAGAATCACATGGAATTGGAAAACAACTCATTTATTCATGTCCATTTGTTTTCGTAAAAACGAATTTGATCATAAAATCTATTAAGACGTTAACATTTAAAAAAAAAAATAAAAAAAAATCATGCATTAAGAATGATCGTACGTAACGTAGTAGTAGTTGATAGCAGATTGCTTCACTCTAATACTCCTATGTATGTATTAGTGGGTAGAAAGTTGGTGGTTGGTTAAGTTTCTTAATCAAAATTCAATTAAAATAAGCACCGTCATTTAATGTTTTGATAACCCAAGGTCAAGCAACTTTGAAAAAAACAACATTGCATGTTTGCCGCACACAATACCACGTATGCACTCTGCACAGTGTACTACACTATCTTCTGCTATAGTCTTTACTATTTGTACTATACTACTACTAAGTGGGAAAATTGTATCGTTTTTCTTAGCCCTATTTTTCCTATAAATACGCCATGCAACTCACAACTTATATTGCAATAATCATTTAGCAACAAGAAAAGTGTCATTTTGAGTAAGAGAGTTAAAACCATGGGGAAGTTTTTGAGAGTTTTTGGAATGTCGTTTTTAGTTTTATCACTTGTGGTGGTGTTTGTAGGGTTAGCTGAGGGAAGACAGTTAGAGGAGAAAAACAATGTGGGTAAGGAGGGTTTTGTAGGAGAGGAAGATGGTTTGGGTTATGGGGGTGGTAAAGGAGGCGGCATTGGGGGTGGATACGGAGGTGGTAAAGGTGGCGGCATTGGTGGTGGATATGGTGGTGGTGTTGGAGGAGGTCATGGAGGTGGTGGTGGCTTTGGAGGCGGCCATGGAGGTGGTGGTGTAGGAGGTGGTTATGGAGGAGGCCATGAAGGTGGTGTAGGAGGCGGTGTTGGTGGTGGCTCTGGAGGTGGTTATGGAGGGGGCAAAGGTGGAGGGGTTGGAGTTGGTGTAGGAGGTGGAGTTGGTGGTGGAGTTGGTGGTGGTTACGGAGGAGGTGTTGGAGGCGGCCATGAAGGTGGTGTTGGAGGTGGTGCAGGAGGTGGATATGGATCAGGAGGCGGCAAGGGTGGAGGCATTGGAGGTGGTGTAGGAGGTGGTCATGGAGGTGGAGTTGGTGGTGGTTATGGAGGAGGTAAAGGAGGAGGGGTTGGAGGTGGAGTAGGAGGCGGCCACGAAGGTGGTGCAGGAGGTGGTGCCGGTGGTGGATACGGATCAGGAGGAGGTAAAGGTGGAGGCATTGGAGGTGGTGTCGGAGGTGGTCATGGAGGTGGAGTTGGTGGTGGTTATGGAGGAGGCAAAGGAGGAGGGGTTGGAGGTGGAGTAGGAGGCGGCCACGAAGGTGGTGTAGGAGGTGGTGCCGGTGGTGGATACGGATCAGGAGGAGGTAAAGGTGGAGGCGTTGGAGGTGGTGTCGGAGGTGGTCATGGAGGTGGAGTTGGTGGTGGTTATGGAGGAGGCAAGGGAGGAGGACTTGGAGGTGGAGTAGGAGGCGGTCATGAAGGTGGTGTTGGTGGCGGATACGGAGCAGGAGGAGGCAAGGGTGGAGGTGTCGGAGGTGGCTACGGAGGAAGTCAAGGAGGAGGTATTGGTGGAGGTGTGGGAGGTGGTCACGGAGGAGGTATTGGTGGTGGTTATGGAGGCGGTATTGGCGGAGGCCATGGAGGTGGTGTCGGTGGTGGCTACGGAGGCGGTATTGGAGGAGGTTCTGGTGGAGGTGCTGGTGGTGGCATTGGAGGGGGTCATGGAGGTGGCTATGGAGGTGGAGCTGGAGGTGGCTATGGAGGCGGTGCTGGTGGAGGCCATGGTGGAGGATATGGAGGTGGTGGTTATTAAGGTACCACTTCATGAGGTGTTTTCCATTATTAGGAATGTTGGAGCATTAAATCATCTATTTATTATTGGATCAATCATAGTAACTAGTTAGGTATTGTGAAAGCTATCATGCATGCACATATGCATGCAGAAGTTTTATTAGTTCGTAAATTTTCGACGTAAGGCTAAAATTTAGGTAAGAAAATAAGATATGTGGTACCTTATTCTACCATATATAAAGGTAAGTTTGCTTTTGGAGGTATGAGACTTACATTTAGCATTATTTGTATCACTTCATAATGTACCAATCATTATGCTCCTGTTAATCTGTTATTCTAAGCTCATGCTGTTACACGTACTTTTATTTCTCATTATTATTGTTTTATAAGCTTTCGAGCTTTCATAAATTTGCAAGTAGGTTAATTAAAACATTCATATTATCAAACCATAAAATTAAGACTACTCTAAACACGAGATAATCAATTAATGATTTGCTAAATTATCGTTATTGGCACAAGAAATTGCAATAATGACTAATTAAACCGAGGTGTAACTGTTTAATTATCTTGTGTTCGTTACAAACTGAGGTGTTTGGTTCATTATTAGCAAGAGAGTTTGCAATGATGATTAACTAGTACTCATACTTAAAATGTTAGCAATTGAGGTACTACAATCCCTCGGCTCCCCCATTAAATTAAAATTCATATTTAATGCTAGCAAGTCAGAAAATGCTACCTAAGTTTGATCAGGAGTTGGAAGATGATTATTGTTTCTCTCATTCTCTGTAAAATGTCAACATAAGTCAAGAGAGAAAATTTTCATTTCGAAAAAAAAATAAAAATAAAAATAGAAATTTCACTGTAAATAAATAATTACAAACTAATACTGGATAAATTTCTACTTATTGAGATGAAAGTTTCATTAATGCATTTTATCTTACAAATTATGAAATACGGAATGCGAAGTATTACTTTGGGTTAAGATCATATGTCCTAATTGTGTCTCATCTTGTAATCCACAATAACATTGTTATATTGAGCACATTACCTACGGAAGTTATCATGTTACTCCGATACGAATAGTTCCTCCGTATTTTTAGTACTCCAACGTTTGTTTTTATTTTCATGCTTACTAGTTATTACAATAATACTAACTACAAACATTTATAACTATTTATAATCAGTATAAAATTAGGGACATTCTCACCGGTAACCCCCAACTTCTGCTACGCACATAAGGTAACCCTCTTAAAAATTAATTATACAAAATGACATTAGTTAAAAATTTCATCTCACTCATAACCTTATTTCATTAAATATTAACTATGGTTAAATTTATATTTTTTTTTTGAAAAAAGAAAAACTAAAAAAAATTAACCCAACCACCAAAAACCAGACACCATCTCCCTCTACAGCGACACTACCCCAAGTTCCTCCGATCGCCGGTGACGCTACCCAGGCTCCCCAGAGCCGGCGACGCTGCGCCAGCTCCACCTCGACCACCGCCAAGTCAGATTCCCAAATCCCCGCCCACAACCCTCCCTCTCTCTCCTCCTTCTCACCGTCACCACCACTAGATCACTGAACTCAGAACTTCGACCACCCCTAGACCGTTGAAACCAAACCACGACCACCCCCAGACCACCAAATTACCCAGAACCGACCATCGATCTCTCTTTCTTTCTTCTCCGCCCTCTCCTCCACTCTCTCTCTCTTTATCTTCCGCCTTCTCCGATCCCGGCCCATAATCGAAACCTCAAACCCTAAACCCACCACCCCTCCTCGACGAAAACCAACCCCATGGCGAAGGGGCGAGAATCGAAGGTCAGAGGATAGAGAGTTGTGAGGTTAGGGTTCGGGTTTGGTTCTAGGTGGAGGAAAGGGTGGAGGCGATGGTTCAGTGGTTTGGGTGGTCGGCGTTTCAAATGAGGGGGTTCGCTGGCTCCAGTGAGGGTGAAGGTGGTGCTGGCTACAATTAGTGGGGATGAGGGTGGAGGTGGTGGTTGGGTTGGTGGTTTTTCATTTTAGTTTATTTTTTTTTTTCAAAGCTAACCATAGTTAGTTTTTTATCTTTAACTAAATAACACTCATTAATGTCATAAGTGAGATAAATTTCTTAATTAGGGTCATTTTGTATAATAAAAAAAAAGGAAGGTCATTATTGGTGCGTAACAAAACTTTGGGGTCACCATTGAGAATTTCCTTAAAATTTATAAAAATATATTTTAAAAGTATACATTGAGACGGATCTAGCAGGTTTTCACATACAAGACTAAAATTTCACTTAATCATCAAAGACAATTATTCAGCTATTGACACTGAATTAGAGTTAAAATTATAACGTTGCAACAAAAAATAAACGGAGGAAGTATTGATGAAAGCGGATCACGTGTGAGTATAATTGCTGACATGGCATTACTTTTTTGAAAATTTATTGAGCTATTGACACTGAAGATTTGAAAGTATACCACTTATCTGCACAATTGGGCCTTTGTGATAGCAAATGATCGATAAGTTTGATCAATTCTTATTTTAGGCTGGCCCAAATTTTTGGTTTCAGACCTGGCTAGCCCAAGGACCACCTTCTAGCCATCTTATTAAGTTTTAAATAATATGTCTTAGAAAATAGAAACAATAACAGAAATCGAAAACAAAACTTAGAGGAAATTCAAGTTTATAAGTTGAATATACAAATTTTGTAAATTAAGGGGTATTAGGGTTATCAAATAAGTGAGGGGAATTTTTGTCATTTCATCCAATAAATAGGGGGAAGTTTTGTCATTTTATCTGCTTTTCTTTCCATTATATATATATATATATATATATATATATATATATATATATATATATATATATATTTTACAAAAATAACAGTGGCTGATTTACGAAGTTTGTAAATCAACTTGATTAATGGGGACTCCTTCTAGAAATCCATTAATCGGGGTTATTTATTTTTCAATTTTAACAAAAAGGATAAAAAGACCACCAACAATGTTTTTCAAGAATTTATTACAAGCATAAATATGCAAATAAAACTCTTATGGAGTATTTCTTTTAACAACATTATTCATCACCTTAAGCATTTCCATAGTTTTATCATAATGTCCTTTTTTTTTTTATTTTTTTTTTAATTTTTATTTTAGTACTTATATTAGTAATATACGAATACAAATTATTATTTGTGAAGATAGTGTAATTAAACTCAGATCTTAATTCTTAGTCAAAAGTATTACTCATTACCTAAAATAATTGTTAAAACATTTTCCATAATCAAACATAAGTTGGTGCAACTTTTGCTTCATGGAAAAGAAAAAAGAAACTACAGTATATATTATTCAAATAAAGTAATATTAATAAGAGAAACAATTTTATATTCTAGCTTTTTCATTGGCCAACCCAAATGTTCCAGATAAATCTATATGATCTACTTCCTTCCAACCTCCAATATTAAAATTAAACTTTGCTTAATACTTAATTAAAATTAATTAATTACATTCTAAAGATGAAAATGGTTGGAATGCAAGAGCTACGAGAGACAGATTTATATGGTGGCCCGTGTTTGCACATCCATATACATCATGTATGCTGTACTTGAAACTCAACTTGCATATCTAGAATGTTTGTGGCCTGCCATTACTAATTAATTAAAGAATATGAAAATTCTTATACATAGTATTATACTACTTACATATACAAATGTTTTAAATGATATAAGTTATTGTACATAAACTAGCCAATTTGTATTAATCGTGGACTAATTTTATACTACTCCGTAATAGCTTATGAAACATATTGATGATACTGTTATTGTAATATACGTTTCCTTAATAATATGAGCATGACATATATATAAAAGTAATTAACAATTTCTGTTAGAATTTTATGATGAATTTAGATACTTCAAGTCATTGATAATCATCAAACTTGTTTATTACATGAGTACTTAGCTTAATATTTCTACTTAGAAGTTGTAATATAATACCACTTAACGTGCATATGTGGCTTCTATCAAGATGAGGGGTAAGGGAAAACCTATTAATTCAGAGGGGCTAACTGAAAATGTTTATTTTGATTACTTTGGTAGAATGGTAGGTAAATTATTGACCAAATTTGCCAAAATATTTGTTAAGATTATTGATGAAAGAACATTTCTTTTTGTCACATTTTAACTACTTTTATTCATAAAAAGAATAAACACCCTTTTATTTTCTTGTTTTTGTTTTATGTTGTTTTCTTGCCGTCCTAATTAAGATTGGATTAGATACTTAAAAAAAAATTATATTGAAACATACGTGTCTTGTAATTCTAGTGAGAAGTGAGAATGAACATTCTAGTACATTCTAGTACATATTTGATTAAATATATAATGTTATTTAATTAAATTAATATTCCAAACATTGTAGTACAAGTAGTAAGTATTTTCATGTACTACGTATTACATTTGCTTCGGTTAATAAGTATAAATTATAGTCCCTCAGTTCATTGTTGTAAGATTTTTTTTTTATGTAAATAGTGTCAAAATAAAATGGAATATCAAGAGGATGCTAAGAATTAAATACATATCTTTACAATTAGAGATGGGAGTCATGGGACTATATATAAAACTTCACTTCTTTGAAAACCTTACAAAAAGATGTTGATTTTGGAGACAAATAACTTGTTAACCTCAATTCGTAAGAAATTTATTATTGAATGATCGAAAATACACCTCTTAATTACCTTTAGTTTGTATGATCAACTAATCAGATGAACATAAATTAGTTAATGAAGTTAGATATACTAATTTGATCATAAATTGTCAACATAGTAGTTAGTTACTAATTTTATCATAAATTGAATGATAATGTAGCTTTTAATTTTCATTATTAGATTTAAAGACAAGATTGAAAACTCAAAACTCACAACAATAAAAGATAAACATTAATCATATTACTATTACCATTTTTATTATGAAATTAAAACTTGTCTACATCGTACATTAAAAAGAAAACGTGTACAAAATCACTAACTAGCTAGCCAATATTAGCATTATCGAAAACTATCTAACTCTTGGCGGCATGAATAGTTTTTTGTCTTCTCATGCAAGGAAGTTAATTATCCCTACGTCTTTGAATCTTGGGAAGCTAATTTTAATTACTTGCTAATCTCTTTTTAATTATTTATATTATATTATTATAATCTTTTCATGCATGCCAATTGACAAGTGTCTTTCTCTCACATCAAAAGATATAGTCTTCTTCATATTCTCATCTTTTTTGCCTTATACCCCCTATGCTGTAAACATCTATCCATGCATGGACACGATCATTGACATAGGCATACTTTCTTCGATTTCTTACGTTAATGTTAATTATTGACTTTGACCATTTTCATTAACATCTACAATGTTATATATCTACTAATAAAATTAATAAAAGTTGTTAGTATGAAAATATAATTTGAGGATAATTAAATAACATACTCATATATTACATATCTTACACTTAAAAAAAAAGTAATGCATAATACGGTTTTACATTCTTTATTTCAGTGTATACTTCGTTTATACATAATACATACATACGTCAAACTATTGCAATTCAAAGAAAAAAAAAAACGTACAATTATTATATACTCCGTATATGTCAGTCTAAATACTTGATAAAATCATAGTACTCGTAGTAATGTAGTACTGCGAGTAAATAAAAATATGAATTGTGAATTTGTGATGATGCCACAGTACTATACTACTATGCTCCCCTGAGGCCTGATTCATTTGAATCATGTCACATCTACAGAATTTTCCTACAAAAAAAGAACCAATAAAAAACTAAAATATTGAACCAATTTCTCTGAATAAATAAATATGATCTAGAAAATACTTATTCTTTGAATCCAATTAATTTGAGTTAAATATCCGGTTACTTTCCAGAAATGGGTCCTACACAATATCATCTATTTATACATTGCATTAGCTGTCACTTAATCAGCACAGAATTCCAATTCATTTTTTCTCTCTCTTCCAATTTTGCCTCTTTGTTACTACAAAAATTCTTGCTTACCAGCTCAAATTTTATAGTAATTGTATATAAATACAATTATATTCTTAAATTAACCCATTTTCTAGCGTTGCGATTATAAAAGAACGGATAATACATAATTCGCACAATTTTATTTATTCCTCTGTTTTCCCCTGTTTTCCTCATTATTTATGGCTCCTCCAAATAACCCAATTGTACCCAAATTCAGCCTAACTAGAGCTGATTCTTTAGACCAATATTTCAGTTTATCTGATGATGGAAAATTCAGTGTAAAAGGTGTAACCTTGCTGTCTGAAATCCCTAGCAATGTCTCCTTCACTGAGTTCAACTCAATCTGTAACTACTCTGAATCAGATGCTCCTTTTCCTCTCCTTCAACGTGTACAATCCACCTCTCATCGAGGCGGGTTCTTCGGGTTTGATGTCGAAGAACCCGCTGATAGGATGATAAACTCCCTAGGAAAATTTCATGACAGGAGTTTCCTAAGCATATTTAGGTTCAAGACATGGTGGTCTACTCAATGGGTAGGAAAATGTGGGTCTGATTTACAAATGGAGACTCAGTGGATGTTGCTCGAAATACCCGAGGTTAAGGCATATGCTCTCATTGTGCCTTTGATTGAGGGTGGTTTTAGGGCTGCCCTTAACCCTGGGGATGATGGTCATGTGATGCTTTGTGCCGAAAGCGGTTCGAGTAAGGTTAGGGAATCAACCTTTAAGGCCATAGCTTATGTTCATGTTTGTGACAACCCTTATAATATAATGAAAGAGGCTTTTAGTGCTATAAGGGTACACCTTAACACATTTAAGGTCTTAGAAGAGAAGGGTACCCCTAGTATTTTGGATAAGTTTGGTTGGTGTACTTGGGATGCTTTTTACTTGTCTGTTGAGCCTAAGGGTGTGTTTCATGGAGTGGATGAGTTTTCTAAAGCCGGTCTTTCGGTTCGGTTTTTGATCATTGATGATGGGTGGCAAAGTGTTAATTGTGATGAGGATGATGACTTAGATGAAGATAGGAAGAGTCTTGTTCTTGGTGGGGAGCAAATGACTGCAAGACTTCATAGGTTTGAAGAAGGAGAAAAGTTTAGGAAATATAAAGGTGGTTTGTTGTTAGGGCCTAATTCTCCCCCTTACAACCCTATGAAGCCTAAAATGATCATCTCGAAAGCTATCGAAATCGAGCATGCTGAGAAGGATCGTAAGAGGGCTATTCAATCAGGTGACACCGATTTGTCTACCCTCGACGACAAGATTCAAATGTTAAAGCAAGAGCTAGATGAGTTGATGGGAGGAGAAAACGAAAACAAACACGAAAATGAAGCAAGTGATCATAATAGTAGTAGTGATGAAGTTGAGGAATATGGTATGAAGGCTTTTACTAAGGATCTTAGGACTAAGTTTAAAGGATTGGATGATATTTGGGTATGGCATGCTCTTTGTGGCGCTTGGGGCGGTGTTCGGCCTGAAACAACACATCTTAATGCAAGTGTAATACCTTGTAAATTGTCACCTAGTTTAGCTGGAACAATGGATGATCTTGCTGTTGATAAAATTGTTGAAGGTGGAATTGGACTTGTTCATCCTGATCAAGCTGCTGAGTTATATGATTCTATGCATTCCTACCTTGCTAGTGTTGGAATTACTGGTGTTAAAGTTGATGTTATTCAGGTAAGTATTTTACTAATTGTATTTTTCTCTAATTTTACATAGAGCTATACAACATATATTTATACCTCTGTTTCATAATGTTCTTAGAATTTCACTTTTTAACGTTCGTTAATTTGCTTTGATATTTTTGTAGACACTTGAATATGTATCTGAGCAATTTGGAGGTAGAGTAGAGCTTGCAAAGAAATATTATGATGGACTGTCCAAATCTTTGGAGAAGAACTTCAATGGTACCAACCTTTTATCTAGCATGGAGCAATGCAATGACTTCCTATTGCTTGGAACCAAACAAATATCCATGGGAAGAGTCGGTATGAACATGGCTTCGTCTTTTCATCTAATTAAATTCAAATTTTTTTTGAGTAATTGAATTTCTAGTATTCATTTTTTTATAATTATTTTCAAATTTAATTAATTTTGTAATTATTATTATTTTCTATTTTTGAATTTTTTTTTAAAAAAAAAAATGATTTTGGATAATTTCCATAAAGTGATTTTGAAAACTGAATGAAAAAAAAAAAAAAAAAAAAAAAACATATATTAAATTGACATTTTCGATAAGAGCTAGCAACAACCTCAATTTGAATTGAGTCTTATCTTCGGAATAATCTAGAGAAATTCAACCTAAGCTTTCTAAGTTATATAGACACCTAAGTCCTAAAGCTGATACAATACCCATCTTTTTCAATTTACCAAGTCGTCATTCCCGATCGGTCTTTCGTCAATAAGCGATGGTTTTCTTAATTTAAAACACTAATCATTAAACTTTTCATGATTTCTTGTATTACCCATTCAATTTCTTTAAACTTTTGCCTCTTTTTGTAATTGACGAACAGGAATTTCATTAACAGAAGGGGTTGTTTTCTTTCTGCCAAAAAGTAGACATCATTGAAATTTATTTTAAAGAAGGAAAACTACGGAGTTTGGTGCGTGGGAATTGCAAACCAACAGGAGAAAGATGTTGTAGATAGTGGGCCACTAGATTAATCAATACTCTATACTTCTAATTTTTTTCTCACCACTTATCTGACCTCATATGAACTTATTATTATAATTTATTTGAACTTATTGACGCTTATCAAGAAAAAAAATTATATTTCTGAAACATATCCTAGTGATTCTTTTATTTGTACTAACTTGGACGGTCTTAATGATGTATGATGTTGACAAAATCGATATAGGTGATGATTTTTGGTTCCAAGATCCAAATGGAGACCCAAATGGGGTGTTTTGGCTACAAGGTGTACATATGATCCATTGCTCATATAACAGCTTATGGATGGGTCAGATATTCCACCCTGATTGGGACATGTTCCAAAGTGATCACGTCTGTGCTAAGTTCCATGCTGGCTCTCGCGCCATCTGTGGTGGACCGATCTATGTTAGCGACTCGCTAGGAGGTCATGACTTTGATCTCCTAAAGAAGTTGGTTCATCCTGATGGAACCATCCCCAAATGTCAAAACTTTGCTCTGCCAACTAGGGATGTTCTGTTCAAGAACCCTCTCTTTGATCAAGAATCTATTCTTAAGATATGGAACTTCAATAAGGTATGTATAGCATTTTTTAATTTTTTTTTTAAATTTTTATAATTGGGTTATCGGGGTTGTACTATGTTATAAGGTATGAGTGAGATTTATCAGGTCTAGTCATATAAAATCTTACCAGTTTCATATTAAATGTTACACTTTTTTTTATACGATTGAGTTAAAGATTTTGGGCTAACTTGGGTGTAATTTTTATGCAGTATGGAGCTGTTATTGGAGCATTTAACTGCCAAGGAGCAGGGTGGGACAGGCAGGAAAGAAGGATAAAGGGGTACAAGGAATGTTACAAAACTATGGAAGGTGCAGTACATGTGAAGGATATAGAATGGGACCAAACATTGGAAGGTCTAGAAATGGGGTTTGCTGAAGAGTATGTTGTGTACCTTAACCAAGAAGACTCACTCCACTTGGTGACTCTCGAATCCGACCCAATCCATGTCGTGTTGGACCCCTCATCTTTCGAAATTTTCAGCTTTGTCCCGGTCAAGGTGCTAGGACAAGATGTCAAATTCGCGGCAATTGGTCTAACCAACATGTTCAATAGTGGAGGTACGATCCAAGAACTCGAGTTTATGGACTCGAGTGCTAAGATGAAGATCAAAGGAGGAGGGTGTTTGTTGGCCTATTCAAATGAGGAACCAAAGAAGTGCATTGTGAATGGTGAGGAAGTGGCATTTGAATGGTCTAATGATCAAAACAAGTTGGTGTTTGATTTGTCATGGATTGAAGAGGCTGATGGTGTTTCTGAAGTCATTGTTCAATATTGATGAAAAACTGTATTAATAATTCTTTTTGGTTTTTGTAATTTGGTTTTGTTTATGTTTCATGAGTGAAGATTGTAATTTTTGACTTTTTTTTAAAAAAAAAATTGTATGGAAAAAAAAATATATGAAAAGGGAATATTTATTGTATCATATATATTTTTGACATTGCATAAATTATTAGTTACCTATTGATTGATCTAAATTTCAAGTTTTGATTTTAGTTTGAAACTTTACATCCAATTTCAGTTTGTATCACTCCAAACTCATAAAAATGTCAATATCAAAAAACTACAAGTAAATCTTTCAGGCCAAAGTGTTTTCCTTATAATGCTTGAATCTCCAAATGGTTACATATAGCAATATTCATGAAATAATAGTCTTAAGTAGGAGTAGAACTTGCAATGAAAATATTATTTATCGTAGTTCTTAGATGTTAAATTGTGTTCTACTTCCTATTTCCGGAATTAATAAGTGTCAAGTCACGTTAATAATGTAATTTGAACTAGTAAAGTGACACTAATAAAATGTGAATTTGTGGTCCAAATTAGTTCCGAAAAGATAATTCTTGCCGAAATATACTTGTATGTTCCGAGAGGGATCTACAGCTAGAATTTTCAGGGACCCCAACAATCTTTTAAATATAAACTAAGCACTCAAAGAGTCAAAGCCTTAACTTTAGGAGTTTAGGATGTCATTGAACCATACTGCAATTAATGTATAATGTCTTTGTGCTAAAGGAAGATCCATGATAGAAAGAGCATAGAAATGTAGAATGGAGGGTCCTATGTTAACAGATGAAGACTCCAGAGATTGCTAGCTTACAACCATTAGCCGTTTCCCATGCTCCTTTGAGCCAACAACTTTGATAAAAGTAGGGTTATAAACTATTTACAAGTACTATATATTATTATTATTATTATTATTATATATATGCAAGTTGTAGCATCCTGTCCTTAGACATCACGAAAATTCAAAAAATTACAATATTAAGTATTTATGTTATTTTTATCTATTCCATGATCTAATTAATATTTGTACACTTGCTCGGATCAGATTATAGAAGGTTGTTTTTCGGAACTTACTTATCCCAACCCACAAGGCCACAGTGCCATAAAGCATATTTTCAAATTCCGAATATGCTAACCGACTTAATTACTCTCAACTTCTCATCAAGTCCATGATGATGAAAGCGACCTAATAAACCAATAATACATATTTATACATAAGACATACCTTTCTTGCATCCTCTCTTTAAGGCTTATTAGAAGATAACATGTGGATGTGGATGTGGATGTGGATGTGGATGTGGATGTGGATGTGGACGTGGATGTGGATAAACCTTGCAACTACCATTTCAACATCTAATTAACTAAACAAGTACCCTGGATTCCTAGCTAAAAGGACTTTAGGCATAGTTGTCAAATAGTACATCAATCCAACACACTGACTTTTAAGAAGTGGTCAATTACATGAAGAATAATTATAACGTGTTAATTTCCAATTAGCAAGCTATGGTTTCTATGAAGCTTATACTAAATTTGACTTATCTTTCAATCAACATGATAATGGTCGGTTTAATATGGCTTAATACTCTTGCTTAAAGACGTGAAGAAATGAACAAAATAAAGGTCTTGGACTGACCATTTATCCACAACTTCTAACTAACATAACCCATACAAAGACATTGTTCTTAGCAGTATCTATGAATCCATAAACTGGAGATGGAAACTGTAGCTAAGCAACGACCTTTTCCAAAAGAGGCTGAAAAGGAACAAAGACTTTGTTTGGTCGTCTAGCCATAACCTGTAATAGCAAAATTGATGTTCAGGACAAAAAGTATTTAGAATAGTACAGGGTTTTCTCTCCCAAACAACACCACTAAACCCTATCTACAGCAAGCTAGCAACAAAAGCTGTAATAAAATTCTTTTAAAAAGAAAACCTAATCACAAAAGAAAATATAACACTGACATTTAAACTCTTGAGTGAAAGTTAGATCCATTCGCTCCTAGAGGCAGAGCAAAGAAGGCCTTAAATCTTTGCTTTACTGTCGAGTCGGAGTAGCTCTTTTCGAACAAAGAAGAAACTGGCTAAGATTCAATTATATAGCCACCAGTTCAACTATATAATCACTACTATGTACATAAAAATCAAGATACTTGCATATAACAAGGCATCATAAACTCTAATTAGCAGCATCGTAAAAGCATGGTAATTACTACACAACACCCAGTACACAGAAGAAGTCATAGGAATTACCTTAACAGGTCTTCTAAGCTCAACAAAACAAACAAAGCTCTAACAGCAACACCACAGACAATGCTATCAGTGAACCTGTAACCCCAAAAAAGAACTGAATTAAGAACATATAAATCCATCTTTTTATTTGTTGGTTTTCCCATTATTACAACAATTTGAAATTTTATAAAGGCAATTCGCCAAGTCAAATTAAACCACTAAATGTTATCAGAAATTTCTACACTGTGCAACACAATTGTAATCACTCAATCTAAACTCACAAAAGCATAATCACACACAAAAACACAACCCAAACCATTATCATGAACATTCATCACCAAAAACACATCTATAAAGGCAATGTAACAATACTTGTATTACAATATAGAATAACATATTCATTAGTGGTAATTGTATTACAATAAATAGTAAAATATTAATAATTGAAGGTTCGATTTGTCAGGGAATCCGAAATATGTAGTCCAGAATACATATGTACAAAGCAAGATCGTACAATAGGCAACATAATGTCATCTAAAACAAAGTACTACCTCTCAAACGAATACCTCTGCACAGGAAGCTCAGATCATCCACAACCAGAAAGAAATTGTCACTGGGCATGAATGGTTTGCTATTTATCCAAAAAATGGACACCCTCTCACTCTATATATAGACTATGGGAAACAAGTGCACCCCCATTGGCAACCCTAGAAACAACTAAGTACAACAAAGTCACCCGCAAGTCTTTTTTTATTCCTGTAAAAGGACATTGAAGTAAGCTACTCCAATCCAAGAACCATCCAACACTAATTATAATCCTAACCTCCTAATTAAAAAAAGGAAGCACCAAACCTAACCTGAAATGTAATATAGCAATCCAGACCAACAAATTACACTCCAAAGTAGCTTATCTATACAACCAAATAATCAAAAATAAAACATCCTAACCGACAGTTTGAAACCAGAAATACAAAAGGTGCAGGGAAAAACATACCAGCCATTCTTAGACAAAAACAATTCCCTTCCAGACCTCATCATCCAGCCAAAAGCCTCCCAAAACCAAACCAAGTTAATCAGAAGCAAACGAAACCCCAAAATCAAAAGCAACTCTTACAAGGAACAAGGCGACCTTAGCTATCAGTCAAAGAAAGGCATGAAGAACAGCTGGACTCTCCATCACAGATGGCTAACAAAAAGCAATTGGTTAGATTTTCAGTGTTTTAGTATATCAGAAAGCTGGAATAGCTCAGTTGGTTAGAGCGTGTGGCTGTTAACCACAAGGTCGGAGGTTCGACCCCTCCTTCTAGCGTTTACACAATTTTTTTGCCTGAACCGCATTAAACCCTTAATTTTGGCAAATATCATCGTCTATACTACCAGTATTCCAGATTTCCAGTACTAGTGTTCTCTCTGGTTCTTCTCTCTCAACCTACACTTGTTACATTCTTCAAGCTTTACACATTTTGGAGCTTCCCCTGTTACAGAACACAGATTCAGCAACTAAGAGCTATTCTTAATTACAAATTCAGCAACTAAGAGGTTAAATTTTTAATCCCCCCCCCCCCCCTTTTTTTTTTTCGGGTTTAATTTCATTTACAAATGAATAAAGTTTGTGTATTTGTTGATTATTAGTAGTAGAAACCTCAGTTGTCTAAGTTAGGGTATTGGGTTTTTGAAATTGGAGATTGCGTAATATGATTTCTGAATAAATTTGTCAGCTTTACTGATTTTAATTTTATTTTATTTTATTATTCTCTGTGGATATGTCTCTAATCTGTATACATTGATAGTTGCAAATCACGTTGAGTGCGTAATTTGAACTAGAAATGTGACAACTAAATCCGGATGTAATTAGTAGGGATTACTCGGTTATGTTTAATTGTTTTTGAGATGAAAGTAAATGACAAGAATTTGAGATAATGGAAGTTGTTATATCAGTCTTGAATTTACAAATGGCATTTACATTGGATTATTTTATACGAATTGCTAGTTAATTTTGCTTGATAAGTTCATTTGACCTTTAGGTTTTATTTAGAATGTAATGAAATTTAGGTTTCAAAAAAAAAAAGAATGTAATGAAATTTCTTACAGTAAAGATATTGAACTTGTTTAGCTAATCTACTCTTTCTGGTGTTGGGGGTTGTTAGGTTGTATGCAG
Organism: Chenopodium quinoa; assembly: GCF_001683475.1. NCBI lineage: Eukaryota > Viridiplantae > Streptophyta > Magnoliopsida > Caryophyllales > Amaranthaceae > Chenopodium > Chenopodium quinoa. The sequence continues at coordinate 1,032,867 of NW_018743212.1, read as the reverse complement.
TGCTCTTTGCAGGCTTGTCCAGATGATAAACACATCACTCTTATCATACAATGTAAGCATTATTGTTATTGAGTTCCCATATTGTGCTTATTGTGTAGTCAGTGTTCTTGAGAAGGATATTGTGTACATAAATGAATCGGTATTCTTGAGAAGGATATTGTGTACACAACTGAAGTGTTTTGATCAAATTTTTAAAACAATTTGTGCTTTTGGTTGGTTTTTTAGAACTAAATTGTTTCCATTCAATATTATGTTATCAATTTATTTGTCGCCCTATACTGTATTGCGTATTAAAGTAGACGATTATACTATACGTCTGTCTTCTGGAACCTTAGTATTGTCTAACGACTGTTCAAAGATGTGGAATCCAGAGGAACAGATAACTTACATTATTTGTTACTCATGGGTCAAAGTGTTGTAGTTTTCGTGTAAGTTAAAGAAATCATCTTAGCATTTCAAAACTAGTAATTAGACAGTGTTCATAAAGTAATTTAGTTGGCAGGCCAACTGAGAAAACCTTCAAAGTCTTGAACTTGTGTTCTATTTCTTGTGCTAAAATGTCAATGGCATATGATCACTGCTGCTTCATATGTGGTAAAACAAGTCAATGCTTGTCTTAAATCTGTCAAAGACGCATGTTCTTAATCATTGAGACCTAACCCATCCAGCATCTTATTATTGATCTTGAAATTCTTGTCCTCATTGTGTTTTAAATTTTTTGCTAACAAATCTTATGAATCTTTGTTCTGTTTAGGTATCAATTTTGCCTATTCCAAGGATTAAAAGGTTTAACAATATAAATGTCAAAGCAGTAAAGATGGAACTGACTCTGACACGCCCTGATGATTGGCATCTTCATCTCCGTGATGGAGATCTTCTTGTCGCGGTTGCTCCATATAGGTAAGTCTTAAGACAAAAGTATGTTTTTTTTTGGTATCGTATTTCTGAGGATTGTTGTAAAGTGTGCTGTATCCTTTTGAAATTCAGTGCAAGACATTTTGGAAGGGCAATTGTTATGCCTAATCTAAGGCCTCCTATTACTACTACAGCTGCTGCTGTTGCATACCGAGAGTCTATTATGGATGTACTTCCTGCTGATAGCGACTTCAATCCTCTTATGACACTGTATTTAACTGATAAAACCAGCCCTAATGAGATAAAGTTTGCCAGTAAGTTCAGAATTTTACTTTGAGCTTTAAAATGTTGTTCAGATTGCAACTTCCTAAATCCTATAGCTGATTGTGATTTGTTATCAGTGTATTGCAAAAGAACCTTATGTCAGAATATGCCTGTGTGTGTACTTGCTTTACTTCTTTTTCTTTTTTTTTTTTTTTGGGGGGGGGGGGGGTTCGGGGGAGGAATGGGAGAGAAACACCAGCTTTGAATTTAATCCAAGTCTTTTTGCAGAGACTTTTTCTAGTTTGGCATAAATGTTTTTCCCCCACATATAGTTCTCCTCACTGCCCATGCCAGGTCTGATGCTGCAGGCACTGCCCAGCCAAGGCACCAAGGCCTAGGCGCTGCTGCTACTTCCCAAGCCAAGGCACACCAAGGCATGAGGGCTGCTGCCCAAGTCATGGCATGCCATGGCCTAAGCAAGGGCAATGGCCCTCCTATTTCTGGCAATTGAGGGTAGCGTCTTGGCTTGCCTTAGGCCAAAGGCAAGACTACGCAAGGCCAAGGGCAAGGCAAGCAACACAAAGCCAAATCAAGGCAACACAATTACACAAGGCATCTTAAGACATGATATCGATTAACGCGGGGTGGGCCAAGGCATGAAGAGATGGTTCCGGGCAGCAAGTAGACCTCGTAAGGCCCTTTGGAACCACAGGAAGTGACTCGATGCATAACCTTGTTGAATGCTAAATTTTCTTAGGTGGCCAAATTTAAAGGACATAATACGGAAAAATGAATTAGAGATTATGGAACCTAGTGTCGAAAACACAATTAATGGTAGGGGAGGCATCTGGGGTCATATTATGTTATTTGGAACTAGATAAAGCCACTTATCGGTCACATAAAGGCACGTACGTGGTTACCTTAAGTTAATGAAGAGAGGTGTATACGTTATTAGCTAAATTAACAGTTTAAAAGCAAAGTGGATGGTTCCAAGCATTCACATGGCCTCCCAGGGTCGAGTGGGGTTTATGGGAAGCACCCCAATCTGGGTCCAAAAAGGTTGAAAATTGTCCAAAAATGAAGGCTATAATCCACGCTTTTGGACCAATTTCGAGATATTTTTTCAAAATTAAACTGAATGTGCGGGGTGTTCCCTGAGGTTGTAAAAGTTGGTTTGAAACCATAAAAATCCTACCAATAGGTCTTTAAAGTCCTTAAAAGGAATTTGCTCCAACTATATGGCTATTTTGAAATTTTGTTGTGTTGGTAGTCAAAACTTGTAAGAAATGGTTCCAATCACCAACATGATATCTTAAGGGTCCTAGTGAGCTATCAGGAATTATTCATTAGGTTAACAAACCCAATGTCACCCATTCATTACTTACTATTACGTTGTTGATTTAATCAAAGAAGTGTTTTTTTTTTTTTTTTGCATAGCCTTTTTCTAGTTTGGCATAATATGTTTTTTCCTCGTTTAGTATCTCCGTCGCTGCCATGCACATGTGCTCCCAGCCAAGACCTAAGCGAGTAGGCGTAGCTGCCACGCTAAGGCATGGGGGCTAGGGCGTTGCTACCAGTCTAGGCATACCATGGCCTAAGCAAGGGGTACGCCGGTATGAGCATGACGACAAGGCATAAAAATACCTAATCCTTAAAAAAAAACCACCATTTTGTGGCACTTAAAGGTAGTGTCTAGGTTTTACCTTAGGGCGAAGGCCAAACCAAGGCAAGGCAAGACATCTTAAGACATGATGATGAGGGGTGGACAAATACATAATGAGATTGTTCCATGCACCAAGTAGGCCTCTTGAGGCTCTTAGGCATCTTGATTCATAATCTTGTTGGGTCCAAAGATGTTATTTGGAGCAATACAAGAAAACGGGAAATATTTAAAGATTTCGGGTTTCCTCAAAAACTCAAGTGATGGTATGGGAGAGTAGGAGACATCCGAGGTTATATAATGTTGTTTGAAACCATATGCAACCACTAGTTGGTCACATAAAGACTCGTGGTGGCCTTGAGTTAATGGAGGGAAGCATGTATGTAATTGGCTTAATTAACAATTCAAAGGCAAAGTGGATGGTTCTACCCTCCCAAATGGCCTCCCGAGGTCTCGTGGGGTATGTGGAAAGCAACCGGACCTCTTTTCTTTCAAAAAAGTTGGAAAATGTCCAAAACTAAAGGTATAATAGGTAAATTTGTTGTCCCCCGTGGTCATAAAAGTTGGTCTGAAACCATAATGGTCTATTAATAGGTTTATAGTCCCGAAAAAAAGTTTGCTTCTATTATATAGCTATTTTGAAATTTTGTTACATTTAGAGGTAAAGAGCTACATGTAATGGTTCCAATAACCAACTTACCAATATGGGGTCCTATTGAGGTGTCACTGATCCTTCATTGGATTATCAAAACCTAAACCACCCATTCATTACTTACTATTATGTTGATTAATCAAAAGAAGTCTTTTTGTATTCTAGTTTGGCATATAATGATTAATTTTTCCCCTTGTTTAGTATCTCCTTCGAAGGCACATCAAAGCCTAGGCATGCAAAGGCATAGGGGTTAGGGCGTTGCTGCCAAGTTAAGGCACATCATGACCTAGGCAAAGGTATGAGCACAAGGATAAGGCATATAAAACTCCTATATTTGGCTTGGCAAGGGAAGGCAACACAAGGCCAAAGCAAGGCTAGACAAGGCATTTTAAGACATGATATTGACAGGTGGATCAAGGCTTGATAAAATGGTTATGGGCTCCAAGTAGGTCTCTCGGGAACCTTTAGGAATCCTAGGATGCACCATGATGCATAAACTTGTCGGTCTAAAAATGTTCTTCGGAGACCAAATTTAAAGGGTATACATGAAATGGGATCATTTTCGAAGATTTCAGAACCAAGTGTCGAAAAATCAATTGATGGTAAGGGAGGCATATGGGACGTATAATGTTGTTTGAAATGTATAGCAACAATTGAGTTAATGAAGGCAAAGTGGATGATTCCAACGGCCCAAATGACCACTTAGGGTCTCATGGGGTCCATGGAAAGCAACCAACTTCTTTCCTTTCCGGGTCTAGAAAAGTCAAAAATCTTCAAAATTGAAGGCTATAATCCATGCCTTTTTTTTTTTTTTTTTTTTTTTTTTTTTTTACAAATGTCCGTAATTTTTTTTCCAAAATTGGAGGGAATGTATGGGGTGTCTCCTGAGGTTATAAAAGGTTGTTTGGAACCATACAAGGCCTACTAATAGGTTTTGTAAAGTCCCAAAAATGACTTTACTTCAATTATATGGCTATTTTAAAATTTAGTTACATCGTAGTCAAGAATAGTGAAAGATGGTTCCAATCACCAATTTGGCATCTGGGGTCTTATCTAGTTGTTGGGTTTCCTTCATTGGGTTACCAAATCCAAAGCAACCCGTTCATTACTTAACGCCATGCTGTTGCATCATGCATTACATGAAATTTCTTGTTCACTCAGTACTCCTTAATTTCCTATGGATTTTCTTTCCCTTTCCATATATTCACGGTCCAAGTGTTGGTTGGATTCTAACACATGCCCATATTTTCATTGTTCTCATTTCATGATTGAGCATTTCTTATTTATCAGATTGGGTTCTTGGTGTAGAGTCATGGGAGTGTAGGATTGTGTTTTTGCAATTACTGTTACTATCCTTAGCTAGAGTCTTTGACAGGAGACTCAGATTGTTGAATGCAATTCTGTTTTTTGATTAGCAGTGGCTGATTCTTCTAACAGGAGAAAGTGAGGTGGTTTATGCTGTAAAGCTATACCCTGCTGGCGCAACAACTAATTCACAGGATGGTGTCACTGATCTGTTTGGAAAGTGTTTGCCAGTGCTCCAAGAGATGGCTGAGCAAAATATGCCTCTATTGGTAAGTTGTCTTTATAAAATACAAAATCTACTAAAATGAATTGGTGGAGAGAAACAAAAATTTCCATTCCATTGTGAAATTTTTAACTTCCCCTCAATGAACTGGTAAGGTAAAAGAATTATAATGTTAAAGCTTAATAAAACCTTTTATTCGTTTCCTCTCTCTTCATAATGCCACATCAAGCTATGGAGTCTATGATGACAAACATTAGGGCCCAACTGCAACATCATGCTCTAGATTCCATTGGGTAGTGCTCAGTTCATCGTCTGCCTCCCCTTTTCCTGGTTTCTTAATTTGGGTATGGAATCGAATATGGGAAAGAAGACCCTGGCATATCATTTTTGGGGGCGAACTTTGAATCATAGGTGGGTGGCTTAGTAAGCAAATGAAGAAATTCATTGTTAATGTTAAATTATTGATTTAGGTTTTAGGTTGGGAGCTAACAAAAGTTTTCCTGAAAGATCATATATAATAGTTGTTGATTTATAGAATCAAAGTGAATTTAGGGAAACTGTCAAACTTTAAAGCCAAATTATTCAGGGAACAACAATTGTGGGATCTGGAATTCTGGACAGTATAAGTCTATTTAAGAGACTATCTGAATAGGCTTGTTACTGTCCAGTTTAAGAGAGCTTTCAATGATTTTCTGTATTATAGGCTTATAGCCCATAATACATGAAAACCAGACCATTAAAAATCCTGGAACTTTCTGATGCTACTTGGTTAACCAAATTATACTTTAATGGTACAACAATGAATGACAGTTTATCATCTCTTTAACTCTGCACATGTGAAAATGTAGAAGCTGTCCTTTATTAACTATGGCAATTTGTATTAGGTCCATGGAGAGGTTACAGATCCTGACGTAGATATATTTGATCGTGAAAAAGTTTTTATCGACACGGTTTTAAGACCTTTAATTCAGAAACTACCACAATTAAAAGTTGTAATGGAGCATATCACTACGGCAGATGCTGTGAAATTTATTGAATCATGCAATACAGGTAGGAGTATGGTTTTTTTTTTTAACAATGTCTATCTCTTAGGTATTTTTTCAGTTATTCAATTCAATTTTATTTTATTTTCTTTCAGTCTGCAATTTGATTTGCCATTATCTTGCTCCACTATGCTAATCAGGGACTGTAGCAGCTACCGTGACTCCACAGCACATCATTCTGAATAGAAACTCCCTCTTCCAAGGAGGGTTGCAACCACATAACTATTGTCTTCCGGTGCTCAAAAGAGAAATCCATAGTATGTATTGTTTCATATGCATTATGAACATCCATATTTCCTATAAACTATGTATAACTATTGTCTTCCGGTGCTCAAAAGAGAAATCCATAGTATGTGTTGTTTCATATGCATTATGAACATCCATATTTCCTATAAACTATGTATGTGAAAGAATTTAGGTTGATTATTTACCTTAATATGCTCCAACTATAGAAGAAGGTACGATGAAATTCGCTCGGTGATGTCTTGACATGAGTTTTTGTCCATTTTTTTGCTATCTGCATGCTCTGATTGTACCTTTTAATTGCTTGTGTAGGGCAGACAATTCTTTCAGCAGTAACCAGTGGGAGTAAGCAATATTTTCTTGGGACTGATAGTGCTCCTCATGAGAGGCAAAGGAAAGAGAGTTCCTGTGGGTGTGCTGGAATCTTTAATTCCCCTGTTGCTCTATCGCTATATGCCAAAGTTTTTGAAGAGGTATAGCTAATATAACACCCATAACTTATGTGCTGGAATCTTCCTCTTGCAAAGAACGCAAACAATCATTTAACACCTTATATAATCTATGGGTAATTGCATATCCAATCTGGGGTCGTCTCGAACTAGAAGCACAATAATGTGGAAATTGTTTACTTTTTTTGTATGTAGTTTGATTAGCAATTGCTGGAAGTTAATTTGCTGCTTCATTTATCTTTTCAGGCAGGTGCCCTTGACAAATTAGAGGCATTTACAAGCTTCAATGGACCTGATTTCTACGGCCTTCCAAGGAATACATCGAAGATCAAGTTGAAAAAAGAACCATGGAAAGTCCCAGACCATATACCTTTCTCTTCCGGAGAAATTATCCCTATGTTTGCCGGACAAACGCTTGACTGGAAGCCATCTTTTTAATACAGTATGATCCCTCATCTATCTTAAACTTCTAGTACTTTCTGTTTCAATTTTCCCATTCATAATATCTGTTAGCTTTTAGTCCTTCGAAAACTTCAGGCTTCTGAATGTGTTTGCACATTCATGGGAAATACTATGGCCGCTGAAATCTGATATGTATGGGCAGTCTTGTAAGAGCTCCCTTGCCCCTTACGTGAAAAATAAGAAATGACACACAATAGAGGCTTCTGTTTTAGTCGATCTTAGGACAAAAATTACGAATAACTTTGAAATTCTGATTCATATCTGTAATCTGAGAACGGTGTAACCTGATTTCTGCTACATTCATTTGTGAATGGGTGTTTTTCATCATGCTTTCCCACTTTACGCTTTTATTGTTAGCTTTATTTGTTGTTCTTGTACAGATCAAACTTATAATTGTTTTCGTTTTGTACAGATCAAACTTATAATTGTTTTCGTTTTTAAGTGAACTCTCCCATTTGTGGTCGTATTCATCTTAAATTCTTAATGCATTGTTTACTACCTGGGTTTTCCCTAAACTATTTCATGTAACTGAATATATGATTGTTTTACAATGAAAGACTTTCTACTTGTATCCAATCGGGTTGCTCAATCATTCCCAATTCGACTCAATGAGTAAATTATTGTTCTGTGATCAGGTAGTACCGTAGTACAATTAACCGCTTATTCAGAACTTTTCTTTCTTTGTCAAAAATAAAAAACTTTTCTTTTAATTTCCATTTTCTTCTCTAAAAACACTTCAAACAGCCGAAGTTAGCAAGTCATTTCAGCTTAAGCCCTAAAAGCCCATGAATATCCGGTGTTCATCTTCTCTATACTCCGCATTTATTTTCTTATGGTCAAGATTATATTTTGTTGTCTATGTTTCACACTTATAAAATACATTACCCAACTCAATTCGATCCCGCCTTTACATTTCGTATTTATAACCTTTCAACAATTCAAGTGGTTACACTAATCTCAATTAATTATGTAACCATGCTCATCATAACGGTTCTCTTTTTTTTTCTTTTTTTTTTCTTTTTTTTTTTTTGTTTTTTTGTGGGATTAGATAAAAAAGTTAGTTTTACTTTGATTCGAAAATTGAGATAGTATTTGTGATTTTGTGAGATTCTCAACAACCCTCTAAAGAAAAATCTAAAATAAATTCATATTTATCCTAATAAATACATACAAAGTACATAATTATCCAAATCATAATTACATTCAAACCTGGAAAAATAAATAACCAACTCCTTATAATTCTTCAATGCTTATATAAAAGAGTTAAGAAATTCCCATCTGATCATAACAAAGCTCATAATCTAACACACAAACTACCAAGAAACACAAGATGGAAGAAGAATCATCAACAACAACGTTTCATAAAAGATCAGAGATTGAAGAAATTCTAGACTCTGTTGATATAAAGTTCAACAGCTTCAAGAATTTCGACATCACTTCCGTCCCTCCCATTGATCACCACTTCATCTTACACTCGCGGCCGCCATTGGACCGACAATTCTTGTATGCTTCAAGAAGAGTAGTGAAGGAACACGTCCAACTAATGCGTAGGATAAAGCAAGAGCGAGACGTACTCGAAAAAAACCTCTCTAAGTCGATCTTTGTAAGGTCTTATGAGAGTAGATTGGATTTGATGAGGGCTGTTATCGTCGGCTTACCGAGTAGTCCTTACGCCTACAGCTTGTTCATCTTTGATATTTACTTCCCTAAAGATTACCCTTCGAAACCTCCGCAAATCTTTCAACACCATAATCCAAACCTTCTCGATTGGAACCCTACTTTGTTGTCTAACAATAATAGCAAAAACATTGGTTCGAGGCTTTGGTGGGACCCGGAAACGTCGAATATATGCCATATACTAGAGTATATTCAAGGGTATGAGTTAAGGTTCACCAAGATTTATGACAAAGAAGACGAGAAAGATTTCGTGTTAACACACAAGACCATGCTTAGCATCCTTAGGTCACCTCCTAAAGGGTTTGAGGATTTCGTAAAAGGGTATTTTCGGAAATACTCTCATGCAATCTCGATGAATTTGAAGCTGAAAGGTAATTTGAGTGAGTCTCAAATGAAAACTGATTTGTTCTTTGAGATGATCCAAGCATTTGAAGGTAATGGTTCATACTGTAAACATCTTGTTTATAAGGTCGAAAGGGTAATTTCACAGGAATCGCAGGCTTCGTCTTCAAAGCAAAAGATGATCAAAGGTGAAGCGTCTATGGGTGTGTTGTTTAAACGTGCATTGTCGAAGACTAATGGCTTGATTATGCATTGGTTGCACGATGATGATACTGATGGACGTCTTGGTTAGGATCGTATTTCGTAGTATTAGCAAATTAGATCTTGAATGCAGTGTGTATAGGATGATTTTTTGAGTAAACACGATGATTTTCAACTGCGGAGTCTTGTTGCAATGTTATATTCGTTACTATCATTTATGATTCTATCACTTTTGTTTTGTTTTGTTTTATCTTCGATAGCGCTTGTCATGCTAAATCTAAGAACAATGTGAATCTGATTTAGTGTCCATAGACCCTGATAAAAGAATCAAGAAATAATATCGGTGTTTCAAAAAAAAAATATTGGTTTTCCGAGGAAAATAAAGTATTTGTATAACATCAATCTTTTGATGAACTATTGCAATAAGTCCACCTCATACAAAGTTTTATAACATGAAAGCACAATATTATTATCGTCTACAAAATCATAAACTAAATCAAAAATTGAACAATCACTGTAGAGACACCCCCAATTTCATCAAAGCCAAAGCACATCAAATTCGATCTTGATATGGTCATGAATTTCAATAAGCCAAGAAAAACCCTGTTCCTTCCTGTTGTACATATTTGTCAGACCAACAGGTGCAAATTTGACATTACCTTTGTATTTCTTGATTGTTACAAAGCTATAAAGCTCAAAAGAAGATGATTTTAGGTCAAGTTCAATGGGATCAGAGTCATGGTTCATCAAAAATATAGAATTTCCTTAGCTAAGATAAACTGCATATTCTTCAGCATAGCCCACTTCTAGTGCTTCCAACTTTTGGTCCCATTCTATGTTGTTTACATGAACTGAACCTTTATAGCCTTGTAATGTTGCTTGTAGGCCTTGAACCTTTGCTCCTTCCGATCACAACCCGATCCTCGGCAATTGAATGCTCCAATCACCCCTGCATACTGTCTCAAAGCAAAGTCTAATTAGAAAGTATACAAGGAAACAACTTTACATGCAGTGTTTCTACTGTACACCCGTGTATACCAAGTACACAGCCAGATGGTGTGTGGCATTAGTTAACGAAAACATTTTAAATGTAATGGAACTGAAGAATCTTGGTTACCTATTGAAGTTCCAAATCTTGAGGACAATATTGTCGTCAAAAAGAGGACTCTTGAACAAGCTATCTCGGGTAGGAACTAGGTAGGGCAAAGTGCTGGCATATAGGGATAGTAACATCAAGGTGAATGAGTTTCTTAAAGAGATCAAAGTCATGGCATCCAAGAGATTCGCTCACATAGATGGGTCCTCAGCAAATGGCTGTGAGACAGCATGGAAGCTAGCACAAACATGATCACTTGTAAACATATCCCAATCGGGGCAAACAATCGGACCCATCCATAAGCTGTTGTAGGAGCAATGGACATATGTAACCCCTGTAACCATAGCTCTCCCTCTAGGTCACCATATGGATCTTTTCCCCATAAATCATCAGCTCAAAACATTTTAATTTTGTTAATCTAGTTCTTATAACAATTATCAGGCCTGACCACCAGGCCGTAGCTAACATATACGAAATCAGGATGCACCTCGAAAATATAGCACTCCAGAGAAGAAAGTCAATTATTTGCCTGACCAAGTGATGACTAATATAATATTATTTGCCTAATGAGGCGTGATTGACATGTTAACTTGGCCATTTCAGATAAGAGGCCTATTAAACTGAGAAATGGCTCCTCCTATAGGCTTTATAAAACTAATTTGGGCACTAACCTCATCAAAAGAAACATGAAAATAACTTAATTAAGTATTTCATCAAGCATACGTCACTTGACAAACAAGTACGTTTACAGAGGAAGAAAATGTTCTAAAGAAAGTCAATGTGATATATCATGAGTGAAGCATGAAGGCAAATAGGCAAAGCAGAGTCGCTGCTAGATATGGAAATAAGTGTGGTTTGCTGTTGATATAAGCCCTACTAAATGATAATTTTCGAAGGTAAAAATGTGTGATATTGCTACTAGGTGCTATACAACACAACCTAAAATAGTAACACTTAGTATGAATCCTGCCTCTGGGGAAGTGAGGCAACTATTTCTCTAATACTCCCTCCATCCCTTACATTATGCACCATTTGACCCAAAAAGTGGGTCCATGGTGCAAAAATCAAAGGGACAGAGGGAGGTAAAAACTAGACAGAAGAGTTCCTGACGATTGAAATCACACAATCACACCCATAATCTTTAACCTCGAGTTCATGTAAGATAGTAACATATACATGATCAGGCTCAATCTCAATTTGCAAAGAATGCATCACATAAAGTCTATAATCTCAATATGCTAAGAATCCATAGCACAAAAGCCACATATAATCCGAATTTGCTAAGCATGCATACCACAATGACCACGATCTCAGTTTTTTAAGCATGCACAGCACAAAATCCACATATAATCTCAATATTCTAAGCATGCATAACACACACTAAGATCATACACTCACACCTATATCTAAATGCAATCCTCACCCCAAAATCCAAGTAAGTTTAGCACATTATCAAGCTCGATCTCAACACACACCATGACTTCTAAAAGTTAAAGGGCAATGAGCCAACTAAAGACCATGGTATTGGCAACATTTTCTAAAATTCTTAGATTTAAACTCCCAAACACACATCACTTGAAATCAATAGTACAAGGAAGAAATTATATGAACAATGAGCAATTCAAAATATAAAACAGACACAAAAGGAAAAATGATCTTTACCCTTAACATACTTAAAATAATCAGAATCTTTCCAACATTCAGATAAACAAATATTCTCAGCACAATGACATAAGTGAGAGTTCATGAACAAGATCACACCTTTGCTACAAATCAGGTTCATCCAATTTTATTTTATTTTATTTTTTTTCCTCAATTTAAGCTCTCCAAATGAGCAAAAAATACCCCATAAGTAAGACAGTATCATATACATCATCAAACCCAATCTCTCAATTTGCCATAATTTTAGGAAAAAAAGAAAATTAAGCTCAATCTGAACTTGAACATGGGTAAACACAACAGTACTAAGATTTAATATACATCATCAATAATATCAACGGCAACTCAGCAAGGTCAATAATCAATAAGCATATAATGGAATACATACAACTATAAATCTAGTTCAAAACAGAAATTACACTCTACTCTAAATTCTACTGTTCTCTAGTTGCTCATAATCAAGAAGCATCCTATCATCTTTTTCTAATCAATAACAAGCAAATTAATACCAAAAGAACAGATAAAATCCATGAAATTAAAACTCACAATAAAAACCCACCAACCAAAATGAATCAAAGAACCAATTTTGTAATCAAATTAAATCTAGGAAAAATACAATTGAAATTAAGAGAGGGTCAATTGAAAAAGGCAAATTAAACAAGATAAAAGAAAGAGGAGACAAATTGCGAGTTTGTGCGTGAATCTAACAATTAACAAAACCCTTAAAGAGATCAACTTCTCTGATATGAGAAGCATGAAGAAGGTATTGAAATGTCAGATTCACGGACAAACCTGAAATATGATTCCTCTGTTTCGCTGACCACCATCAGTCTGGAATTTGGGAGGAGAGAGAAAATTTTGCGTGTTTTGCGGCTTGCGTCATACAAACCCTATTTTCTGATTTTTCCCTGTTTACGTAGTAATTGTTTATAACCGGCAAAATCTAAAGTACTTTGACTACGAAATACTCCCAAACTTCGACTAAACTTTATCAAATCCAATTTTTTTAATTGTGGAGCAACTTTCGAAAGACGGATGTAGTATATATCTATGATAATTAACTAATATGGATCTTTTGGCAAAAATTCTACCCTCTTTTATGACCGATTTTAACTGTGGAGCAACTTTAGAGAGATGGATGTACTGATATAGTATATATCTATGATAATTAACGAACATGGGTCTTTTCACTCTTTTGGCAAAAATTCTACCCTCTCTAATGACTGATTTTAATTGTGGAGCAACTTTAGAGAGACGGATGTAGTATATATCTATGATAATTAACGAACATGGGTCTTTTGGCAAAAATTCTACCCTCTCTTATGACCAATTCTCTCGGTTGATGAGCGGTAACCCTAAAAATAAGTGGGAGAAGGGAATAAATAATACCAGCTTTTGTCGTAAAAAAATACACACAAAATTAATGAAATCAAAAACTTAGAAAGAAAACTTTGCATAAGCGGTCATTAAACTCTTTTAAGGTCTTGACTGACGACATTAAATATCTTATGCAATTTTGTAAAATTAGGGTTTAAGCATATAGTGTGAAGTTGGTTGAGTTGCAAACTATGTTGTTGCTAATGAATATGTTCTTCAAAATTGTGTATACGAGTTTGTTTTAGCTAGATAGTTTAGAATAGAATATCATAACACCTTACTCTTTTTGTTCCCATGCATATTAGGCCAGGGTTTTAGGATGGTTGGTGTCAAAAGATAAAAAACATAACCCCTTATTTGAATCCCATGAAAGAAATAAATAGATATTAACTCTATCAAATATGTAACACATAATTGAAGTTGAAAGTTGATGCATAATGATCACAAAGTATGGGGAAAGCCAAATTGCCATGAATAATCCAAATTTTACAAAATGTGATGTCAACTTGTCAAGCAAGTTGCCTTATTAATGATGTACAAAAGAGAAAAATAATTAAAAGATGTTACATTATGTTTAGTGTGATAGATGAAAGAAATGTCTCATATCTATTTTACTTTTATTTATTTTTACTATACATTTGCACTGTGTTGTATTAGTATCATGTATGTGCTGACATAGTGTCATTAACGCGTGTATGTTCATCATGATCTAATTTGAACTAATCGAGCAAAATTTCCTTTTTAATATACAAATGTTATCTTACGGTTTGGAGTATCATTCTAAGCAAGCACGTTAGAAAATTCGCCGATTTATATAAATTATTGAACCTATTGAAACTTATAATAATTATTGTAATAGTGAACACCCTTGATCATCCACTTATTTAAACCTACATGCATATTTCCAGAAACTCTTGCATCGTGAATGAAAAATAATGAATAAGGTCGTAAGCACATAATGAGAATGACAGTATGACACCAATTCTTCCAAATATTTTCAAGACGATAATATGCACAATATATAATTTGCTTCCAACTCACAAATATAAATAATGCACAGTGACTGACAGTCTAATATATAGTATATCATCTACATGTTAATGTCGAAAGATGAGCACATTTTGCTACTTTTTTACAATAATAATCTAAAATAATTGCTGACACCATATTTGTGTTGGAGAGCATAAGCAAATTGCTGCATATATATATGTAACATTAATTAAAAGTAGTATAAAATATAAAGAAATGCAAATTGCCATGCTTTGGATAAGATATTTATCCTAATTAATTAGATAGAAATGAGATCTATATAATAGCACATGAAAAAGGGATTGATTAGCTAGCTCTAATTAGCAATTAACGTAACCCTAGCATGCTAAAAAATGCTAATTAGCAAAAATCATTAGTGTCATGTGACCACCTCATTAACACATGAGACTCCCAGAATACAACTTAATTAGTAGTAATAAACCATAAATATGCCACGTCTCATAGCTAAGATATCCTCGTCACTCCACTTTGCTCCATAAAGTACCTTGCATAATCATGCTTAAGGACACGCATTATATTCTCCAATTCAAGAAACAATGTACAATTTTATTATCGTACATTAACTATAAAATTACATATAAGTTTATGACTACTAGGATAGATGGATCGGGGTTAGATTAAAGTATAGCTAGTGAAAAGCTAAAGGTTTAATTTAATTTAAAGTCTCTTCACTAAACAATGTTTGGACTTGTGAAAATAAAACAAAACAAAAAAGAAAAAAAAAGGTGTGAAATGTGAGATTGATTAGTTATTTTCCATAGACGAAGAGCATGTTTCAAATTGCAAAAAGGATGAAAAAGAACATGGGTGACAACTTCTTGTTTGAGAATAATCACATGAAGAACATGGCTTTCCAACGATATACATATGATTTGATCATTCTTCTTTGGGCCACATTATTAATTAAAGATTTGATCTTTCAGAAAACTTCATCGAATCCCCCTTTTATATTTTGCAATAATATTGTTTAATTTGTTGGTGTATTAATGTATTATCTTTTAATTTTGTCCCATAAATGGCTACCATTGAAAAACATTAACTTTTTTGCCGCATAATTTGTGGAGTTTATTTTTTAATTAAAAGTGGTTGTGTTGTGTAATCCTTTCGCTTAGTTATCACTTAATTACTTTGGCACCTTCATTAATAATCTACTTCTATTATGATGATCAGTGAAAAAGGTGATGTCTCAAATTCTCAATTATCGAGCTAGCAAAAGATGCATGTATAAATGTTAAAGGTTTACAAAGCTAGCTTAGGGCAGTGTTGTAGGCGTCGATAACTAGCTAAATATATACTTTATTTAGTATAATATATACAACTACATTACATTATATAATTACCTAAATTCATAATCTTTTAATTACGACGAAGAATCTAAAATGCAATTGATAGATGGAGACAAATATTTCATATTTCTTTAATAATCGTCAAAAGGTCCATGCATATAACAACATTAGTCCAACCATGTTGCTAATGAAAACATTTCTCCAAATATGGTACGTAACAATATTGAGCTAGGCAAGACGTTTTATTTTCATGTTTGTTGGTGTTTTAAGTTTTAAACTTCAACTTACATACATCAATATATATTGAAAGATTTTGGCATTATAATTTTACAACTAGTAAGATGAAGATGAAATTAAAGCACGCGAGCAGTATAATAAGTGGTTAAAACATTTATTTATTTAAAGATTAAGAATACCGAATTAATCCTTATTAGTGTTTTATTTATAGCTCTCGATCAAGCTAAGGAACGGTAGTGATGAAGCCGATGATTTATGAGAAGATGACGAGCAACGACCTTAATATCGACTTTGATTATCTAACAAACAAGATGTATGTATAGCACTATAAACTTCATTCGTACATGTCATATTATAAGGTATATACTCCCACATTTCGGTGTAATTAGTTATAATAAATAAGACATCAAATTAAAGAATTTAATTATTGGCTTCATAGTTAATACACACAAAGCACTAACTATGTCGCAAATTAAAACAATTGAATGGTATAAATAACAAAATCAAGCCTACCTTAAAAGAGGGATCCATGTGCACAGCCGTCATCCTATATATCATGTTTTGGTTCATCCATATATAGCTTCCTAATTAATATCATATCTAAGATTAAACTACCAATTAACTTCAAATCAAGTAATTAATTAACTATGATATTGATATATTACCAACCATGGGATGGTAGGCAGGGTGCATAACACATTTCTAGCTAGCACTACCCACTTTTTTTCCTCCTAATTCGCCAATACAAATCGTATTATGGAATAATCTAGCTGTATTGTAAAACTTATAGCCGTTTGTTTCTAATAAAATTAAAGTATAGAATATGGACCATGCACATGAAATTTTATACATTAGAGTAGCTCTGAAGTTTGTTATTGTTTGCTCATATATATGAATAGTCGTATTCATATAATGTGCAACACTACAAGTGCGTCGTCCATCATCCAATGAATTCGAAATCATGCCAGTACATTATTCCTTAACTATTACGAGTAATATAAATGCGTCCTATTCGCCTATAAAAATTTAAATTGCATACTCTTGTTAAGTAAAATTATCCCTAAATCTAACCAGTTACTATTGTACTACTAATGGTTTTACATGCATGCGTATATTATAAATGAATATTATTATTATATTCGTGCATGATTTGAATGCATGTTCTTCGGCTCAAAAACTTCAGAGATGGAGGTCGAATGAATGAGACTTGAAGCAACATACAACATACAGCTGATATAGGTTCATAGTTTTGGAACAAAGATTCGAATACAAGTAATCTTCTTTATACTAAAAAACAAGCCGCTCAACCCTCCTTCAAAAAAAAAAAACAAGCCGCTCAACAAAAGTAGGGATACTCAATATAATCACCTATGTTTTGACACGAATCTGCCAAATGTTTCACGTATTTTTAGCCTGAAATTAAGATTTAGATTCTCCATTATTTTCGTACTAGAGTTTTTTAATTTTAATATTATTCCTTTAATCAACATACATGCATATGGAATTCTACTTTATTAGTACTATCATTATTATGATTGTAAATTAATCTTATTAATAGCTTTTTTAACTAATACTGAGTACTACGATGTCACGAATTTCATATACAATTACATGAAGACAAAGATTTTCAAGTTTTGTGAAATCTAATGAACCAAACATGCATGTCTTTTTAATTTCATTCTTTTTTAAAACTTTAATTCTTATGAATATGAATATGAATACTTGCTAGGTTCATCTATATAGATCTTTAACGCTCTACTCTTAAATTTTCAATATATAAAAATCACAATTTTCAATATTGAATTTGAAATTTGTATTGGAAAATTTATTATAAATTGCCTTTGTATGATATGTACTATGTTGTATTCATTACATGTTCATTACTCCGTATAATGGTAATCATATTCATATCAATAAGGCATTTGTTACATTAACGATATATTTTGATTTCTTTTAAATAGAAAAATTAGTGGCTAATGGAGTGCAACGAAGGCAGTTTAAGTAGGTACAAATTTATAATTATGAAAAAAAATATTTTGGTGTATTTGTATGCGTGGAATACTCTGAACCAGACAGAAGAAACTAAAGAAAGACATGAATAATTGGGTATGGATTTTCGAAGAAACAAACATCTAAAAAAAATTGTACCTAAGTACAACAGATTCATCAATACTTTTGTCAGAATATCATCTATCACCAAATCCCTCTTATCCAAACACAACCCAACAAAAATTAAATAATTTAATTATGGAATTTGTATGACGTATGCATGTTAAATATAATGGTTTAATCTTTTTGACAATTAAAAATTGTTTTAAGAGGTTTCCTGATTGGAAACATGCAGAGAATTGGTACAGCCCATCACTTGTAACATTTTTTTTATGTAATTTCATAAAGTATGGTGCCTAACTATATGCCATAACTTGTTGAGCTGGATAACGGATCTAAATTTTACCAATTCTATTTTATTTTATTAATCGTAACATTTTGACATTTGTGCTATTCACATTTTGACATTTGTGCTATTTACATGGAATAGTAATGATAAATTCGTCACAATGTATACTTTCAAAGTATTAACGTTATTATAAAGTTTATTATTGCTGAGTATGTGTTATAAACAAGCGTAGAAGTTTAAATAATGTCACAAGTTGATAATAATAATAATAATAATAATAATAATAATAATAATAATAATAATTGTTTTTATAGATTTGAAGTTATTAATTAAGGTCCTAAAATGCAAAATACAATGAATTTGGAGAAGGGAAAAGGAATAATACAGGGTGTTTTGATGAGATTAGAGGTTAGTAATTGCAAAAAACATTAAAGGAAGAAAAGGTTAGGATTTGGGGGAGGCGTGGTGCATGGCTTAAGGATGGTTAGAGGCTTAAGAAGATAGTGATGGTGCTGAATTCATATCATGTGGAACCATGTGCTTTAGAGTAGGAGAACATGCCCAAAAGCAAATCTTATAAATTAAAATTAAATAAAAAGTTCATAAATTTTATTAAAAAAATATATTTATGAAAAAAATATGTACACATGGCTTATTTTGATTGATTTATCCTATAGTGTTGGAGACTTACCAATGAAATTTGTCATTTTGGTAGGCCCCCCATACTTTTTGGCTTAAGTTAATCAAATTATATAATCCCATGTTTATCCTTAATTGCCAAACAACTCATCTCCACCCCTTCAATTTCATGACTTATATAAAGGTCCCTTTGTTTGCTCACATTGTAATAAATTAGCTTGCTCTCAAGAAACCCATCAAAATACATTCTTCTTATTTCTTAATCTTATATATTATACACAATATTTTTCTTAACCTATAGCTTAGTTTATTATTACAAGCTATTACTTTTATCTATAATGGGAGCTCCTCCAAATCTTTTCTTTGATTCTTTAAACTTGAAAACCATGGTTTTAGAGAATAAGGGAGGAGATCTTACAAGGAAAAATAATAACTCATCAAATAATAATAATGATGGCTTTTTGTGTACTACTACTACTCCTCAAAGAGCAGATGTACAAAGGCAAACACAAAGGAAACAAAGGCGTTCAAGGAAGCTTGGAAGGGTGTTGATGAAGAGAAGATCCAATTTCGACGAAAATGGAATTGAAAGAAAGGTTCAAACCCTACAAAGGTTGGTTCCAACCCACGAGCCATCGTCGTGCGATCAAGGGTTGGATGGATTATTTAGAGATACAGCTTCATACATTATTTCCTTGCAAATGAGGGTTAGGGTCATGCAAGTTATGGTTGATGTTTTGGAAAATTCTCAAGACCATCATGAGTAAAGATTCATTATTATAAATTCTTTTTTGCTTGTAAAGCTTGACACATTCTTTACAATTTGGATTTTAATTATTTCTTCTTCTTATTATTCTTATCTTATTCCTTATAATGTTCTCTTGTTAATTTCTTCTTATCCTAAACATACAATCCTTGTTAGAATCTGGTGTAGGATAAAATTAAGGCCAGAGCTTTAAGCAATTAAGCTAGTTTATTATTTTGTATTAATGTATGAACAGTAGGAGGTCTTAATTAGGTACATTATTAGGAGATTATAGGTCATAATCTCGGTATATTTATTTTTTATTTTTGGAAATATTATTGTGTGCAAGGTGACTTTAGACATGGACCCAGTAAATGATTGATTATTAATGGTATTTGATACTGAATTCGTCTGATTCATATTTATGAAGATATGATTCATATTTTATTGATTGATTGAAATAATTTCTTTATTTTGTTATTTTAAGACTTTACTTGATCTGCTGAGTTTTGCATGGTTTTATTTAATTATCTTACTAGTCTAGGCTAACTCGGCCTCTCAGCAGGTTGATGCATACTACTAGATCAGACCATGTTGAGCTCTATGTGGTTAAGAAAAAGTGCTTGAAATTAATTCCTTTGGAAGATTAGTATATAATACTCATACAAGTTTAATGCTGAAAGTCTAACTGGCTAATACAAGAGGGGGGGTGAATTGTATTTGAGGTGAAATCTAAAAACTTTTTGCGGAATTTAACTAAATGAAATAGTGACGAGAGAAGATATAGGCTTTTCTAAATTTCCACTAAGTAATCAAACTCTTTACAAGTGAAGATTCAAACCCGTTAACAAGTTCCACAAATTAGGAACTTGTTCCCAACTCTCACAGAAGACTTCAGCAACGAAGCTTCCTTGACCTCACTTTACAAACTCACAATCCCAACCCCTAAGTACTTGAATACAATCTGTGATTACAAATACCTATTGCACTCAAGAATATATGAAGGAAAATAACTCTCTTTATGTTATTAGATGGCTACTGGAATTTTTATGCTCAAGAGTTATGTTTTTCTGAGATAGTTTGCATGAGTATTTATAGAGAAGGCTTAGTCATTAACCTCCACCATAATCACGTCCACATGTCAACAACCCACTAACAACTTGTGGAGTTATCTTGACAGATTGTGATCATGAAGAGGTTTCCTAGCCTTATCTAATTAAACCACTATCCTAACAACTTGATAACCATTAGCCGTATAAAAGATTTTCTCACAGAAAAACCACTTGCTAACTTTATCAAATATTTATTTAAAAGATTATCAAAAGTTTGTTTAAAAAGATTTTATTTGAAAAGATAAATTTATTATTTATTAAAACAACTAGATAATTATCTTCGATAATTATCTTTATTAAAACTTTTACAAATTATCTTTTCTTTAAGAAATTATCTTTTAAAACTAACTTTTATTCCAGTAGTCTTTAACATAAGTCATTGAGTTCCTTTCCGACTTTATATTATTGAGTGCTCACAATTAAAACTAGAACGTGAGATTTGCACGAGGCTTTTTAAAGAATGCTACTCCGCATCCAAGTTCCTACTCCGGAACGAACTTTGCTTGAACCCTTTATTCACCAAAGACTCAAAACATTCATTAGTCGAGTTTGTCAATTTGTCCATCAAAATCAAAAGGCTCAACAAATTCCCCCTTTTTGATGATGACAAACATTGACAAACTTAAGTAAATAAAATCATCCAGGCATGCAACAGAAATTTAAAGTAAGACATGAAAACAAAAAAAAAAACAGAGTAATTAAAGAACTTAAAAAAAAAAGCTAAAAAGTATTTATTTTAAAAAGACTGAGCAAAAGAGAAAAAATTAACAAAGACTTTAAAATCTTAGAAAAAGTTTAAAAACTTAGATTACTAGGACTTTATTAACTTAGAAAAGTTTGTACCTTCGATGTGTGAGTTCCTTGGTAAACACTTTAGCCGCCATGAAGTTTGTCTTTTCCCCCTTTTGGCATTATCAAAAGATTGAAAAAAAAACATTTTGCTATACTCCCACTAGACTACGTAGGGAATAGTGAGCTCAAATAATGCAAGGCAAAAATAAGTTAGGTACTAAATCATCAGCAACCTCACACAATCATATGAAAAATACGAGCCAAGTTCCGATTTAGGAAATAGAAGAGGAACATAGAGAATGTAGCAAAGGATAAAGGCGTACAAACCAAAGTTCAGAGAGATTAAACAAGACCAAAATAAAATTGTTCAACATATGAAATTAGAATAAGTGCAATCAAGGATTTAAAAGGCTGCATTGGTAGGATCAAGGGTTGGATTTGTGGGATCAATAGAGTCTTCCTCGACTTCCTCAAAGGCTACTCTGTTGATAGTTTCCAAGATCTCCTTGTTGCCTTCACTAAACTTGCCTTCAGCCTGTGCAAGCTTTGCCTCTACGCCTGCAAATCCGGTTGCTTGAGAATCTGCCAGAGCCTGCACCTGGCCTTTAAGAGAAAGCAGTTCCGAGGCCATTTCCTCCAGTTTCTTGCTCACCAGAGTAGTCAACTTCTCCATATCTGCTTGAACCTGTTGAAAATCATAAACAGACACACGAGTTCCAGAGAAAGCAGCAAAGCCAGTAGGCTGAAATGGAGGAGGAGAAGGTGAATGAGAAGGCTGCCTAGTAGGTGAGACAGGAATAGAAGAGGGTTCAGTGGAAGAGGGAACTTGGGTAGGTTTGAAGGTGGAATCAGATTTGTCTGAGGAGCTGATGGTTTCTACAGTCACAGGGTGTGTAGTAGAAAGGGCAGGCTTGACCACATTCCTCTTACTCCTTCTAAGGCCCCCTGTAAACACAGGAATGACAGGTGGTCCAGCTGTGCTCTCAGAGTCTGTGGTATGTTCCCTCTCACTTTGATCAGTTCCCTGCCCCTCATGTAAGTCAGATTGTCGAGCTTCCCCCTCAGAAACTTCCATATGTTCCCCCTCAGAATCTTCCTGTTTTTCTCCTTGCACATCTCCCTCAAGTATTTTTTCTTTGTTTTTCTCTCCGTTAGAACTTTTTTCTTCTTCCTTATCTCCCTCAGAATCACTGGAGGTGGTAGCACCCTCACTAGCCTCCTCACTACCCTGGTCACTGCTTGCATCACATTCTTCCTTAGCTTCTTTCCCTTTCCCTTTCTTTTTCTCCCCTCCTTTCCGAGGCACAAAACATACTTTGCCATTTGTAAGCCTAAGACTCAGTCTAAGTAATGATTGTTCAGAGAGGATATTATCGGGTTTGAGATATGTTGGGGATTCACATTCAACATCAATACCAAAAGATTTGAACAACACAGTAAGGAAAGAGCCATATGGAATTGTGGTCTTTTGAGCATAAAAATTCAAGTGTTCAATCATTAGAGCAGGGAAATTAATCTGTATTTTGCATGCAAGACAGAATATGAGGGAGGCATCCAAGAGTGATACGGTACTCCGTTTTTGTAAACGGGGTACTATACCCTTCCAGGTGAAGGTAAACAGTAGCTTATGAAGGGGTGTTAGGGCATGATGGTGAGTAGTTTTCACTTTCGGATTTCCTCCAATAAATTGAAGGATTTTGCATTCATCATTATGGCCAATGTTTACAGATTGTTTGTGCTTTAAATAAGAACAATAGCCTTTAACAGGAACTTGAAATAGATTTCCAAGATAATTGGCATCAAACGAAATTGGAATATCATTAACTACGGCCGAGCACACACCATTATCACATTGAAAGGTATTTTTGAACTCATAAATAAATTTAGGATAAACAGGGTAATGAGAACAATTCTGGAACAAGTGAGTCCATTTTTGATAATCAATTAAAGAAGTAAATTCAGTGAACTTACTCGCCACACACCAATCATAGTTGATGTGATATCCGAGAGTGTAATTCCATGATGGGAATTTGGTGGTTGCGCGCCGTTTCCTGTCGCCGCCCTTCACAGCCTTAGCCTTCCTCTTTGGCTGAGCAGATGGATGCACCACCGCAATTGGCACCGGTTGTGGAGACCCCGTGTTTGAGGAGGGTTTGAATGGTGGTGATCGGGTTTTTGGGGTGGTGTTTCGGTTGGTTTTCATGGTGTTGAAGATAAAATGAAGGGAAGGAGAAGATGAATAGTGTGAATAGGAAGGAGAGAGAGTGAGGCCGGTTATGGGAGTGTATGGGGAATTTAATTGATTTGATAGGTGAAGGTGGAGTGAAAAGAAGAAAAAGAGTTTAATGGGGAGGAGTGAGAAAGAAAAGTGACGGTTTAAACTGTGAGGTAGTGGGGTAGTTTTAGAGGTAGTAGGATTTAATTTGGTGAAATAATTGCACTCATCTAATTCAATGTTGATAAAATAAAATCGTAAGTTAAGAAGTTGATATACATGCTTCTTATCTTACGTAGCAAATAAGATCTTTTTGTATTTTTGAATTCTATGAGGAATAGAAAAATTCATCATGAAAAAATAAGGAAGGAAAAAGATAAGAATAAAAAATAAGATAGAAATAAAAGATAAGAAAGAAAATAACAAGAAGAAAAATAAAAAAAACGAAAAAGATAAATGAGAGCAGATTGATTGTAAATTATGATGATAATTTACGTGATCATGATACAGAGAGTAAAGAATGATGAAAAAGGAACTTGAAACAACATGGCTCAATACTTTTAACATATTAAAAGTATGTATAAGTGACTTTTCAATACTTCACAAATCTTTCCCCTGGGTAATTTCAGCTGTGATATTCACACAAGATTGAGCGTAGCATTGTTAGTTACATCCGATTTTACCTTAGGGGTTCCAAACAAAAATCACTTGAGCCGTAGCATCCCCAATTCCACACGCATCTTTTCAAACTTGTCTCTGCTTAAAGGCTTAGTTAAAATGTCAGCAATTTGAAATTCAGTAGAAATAAAATCTAGCTTAATTAAGCCCTTTTCAACATTATCTTTCAAAAAGTGATGCCTTATATGTATATGCTTAACTTTAGAGTGTTGTACTGGATCTTTAGAAATGCAAATGGCACTTGTGTTATCACAATGAATAGGAACGCACTCTAAAATAATGCCATAGTCACGCAACTGTTGTTTTATCCATAGCAATTGAGAGCAACATGCAGCAGCAGCCACATATTCTGCTTCGGCAGTGGATAGAGCAACAGTGTTTTGTTTCTTGGAACTCCAAGAAACCATGCAAGAGCCTAAGAATTGGACTATACCTGATGTGCTTTTACGATTGACCAAATCTCCTGCATAGTCAGCATCAGCATATCCTTTTAGGTCAAACGAGTCACTTTTTGGATAAAACAGACACAAGTCTTCCGTCCCTTTCAAGTATCGTAGAATTCTTTTGACGGCTGTTAGATGCGATTCCTTTGGATCCGATTGAAATCTAGCACAAAGACCTACACTAAACGAAATGTCAGGTCTGCTGGCAGTTAAATATAACAAGGAACCAATCATACCTCTGTATTTTGTTTGATCCACACGAGTTCCCTTGGGGTCTTGGTCCAACCTTGTGGTTGTTCCCATGGGAGTGTGGTTTATCTTTGTGCTTTCCATACCGTATTTTTTTTTAATAACTCCTTCACATATTTCTGCTGATGGATCATTATTCCTTCGTTAGTTTGCTTAATTTGGAGCCCAAGGAAGAAGTTGAGTTCCCCCATCATGCTCATCTCAAACTCACTGCTCATTAAATCAGCAAAGTACTTGCACAAGGATTCATTAGTTGCACCAAAAATAATATCATCAACATAAATTTGTACAATTAATAAATGAGTTCCTTTTGATTTTAAGAACAAAGTTTTGTCAACTTTTCCTCTTTTAAAATCATTTTGTAAAAGGAATTTTGAAAGTCTTTCATACCATGCTCTTGGAGCTTGTTTTAATCCATACAGTGCTTTATCAAGTTTAAAAATATGGTTAGGAAAGTTTGGATCCTCAAATCCAGGTGGTTGTTCAACATAGACGTCTTCCTTTAAAAAACCATTTAAAAAAGCACATTTGACGTCCATTTGATAAAGTTTAAAACCCATAAATGCAGCAAATGCAATTAAAATACGAATTGCTTCTAATCTAGCTACAGGAGCAAAAGTCTCCTCAAAATCGATACCTTCCTGCTGATTGTAGCCTTTAACAACTAATCTTGCCTTGTTCCTTACAATTGTGCCATGTTCATCTAGCTTATTCCTGTATACCCATTTGAGACCAATAACCTTTTGATTTGTTGGTTTGGGTTCAAGGTGCCACACTTTGTTTCTTTCGAATTCATTTAATTCCTCTTGCATGGCAACAATCCAATCAGCATCTTCCAAGGCTTCTTTGTGATTTCGAGGTTCCAGTGTTGATAAGAAGGCGTTGAATGCACAGAAGTTTCTCAGTTGGGATCTCGTCTGAGTTCCCTTGCTTAGGTCACTTATAATTTTATCCAGGGGGTGTGACCTTTGATGTTTCCATGGCTTTGGTTGGAATGATTGAGCTGGTATAAAAGTGTTATTTTGAGTTGCTCTTTCTTCCATTTCTTCATGGTGTTCTGCTTCTGCATTTGCTTCGCCTTCTGTATTTTCTGTTTCTTCTGTATTTTGATCAGAGGCTTCAGTATTATTTGGAACTTCAGTAGGTTCCTTATTAGTATTTTCAGTAATTCGAACATGCTGCTTTCTGGGAATTAATTCTTCATCTTGGTCTGTTGAACGAGTGAGACCAATTTCAAAATCTCCATCTTCATATTCCTGTATACAACCATAATTATTAGTTTCATCAAAAATCACATGTATACTTTCTTCTACACACATAGTCCTCTTATTGTAAACTCTATAAGCTTTACTATTAGATGCATATCCTAAAAAGACTGCTTCATCACTCCTTTCATCAAATTTTCCAAGATTTCTTTTATCATTATTGTGAACAAAACATTTGCATCCAAAAGCTCTTAAATGAGCAATATTAGGTTTTCTCCCTTTTAACAGTTCATAAGGTGTCTTGTCCAACATTGGTCTGAGCATGGCTCGGTTGACGATATAGCATGCTGTGTTGACGGCTTCTGCCCAAAAATTTCTTGGAAGCCCACTTGCTATTAGCATTGTTCTTGCCATGTCTTCCAATGTTCGGTTCTTCCTCTCAACCACACCATTTTGTTGTGGTGTTCTTGGCGCTGAGAAATTGTGACTTATTCCCTGTTCTCTGCAAAATTCATCAAACTTGGAATTTTCGAATTCCGTACCATGGTCAGTTCTCATATGAATAAGTTGATTACCTATTGATTTTTGTGTCTTTTTCAAGAAAGTCATAAACATATCAAAAGTTTCATCTTTACTATGTAAGAATATGACCCATGTAAATCTAGAATAATCATCCACAAGAACTAAGACATATCTTTTTCCACTTCTACTTTGAATTCTAACGGGGCCACACAAATCCATATGAATGAGTTCCAATGGTTTTGTGGTGCTTACCATTTTCTTTGATTTAAATGATGATCGAACATGCTTTCCTTTGATGCAGGCTTCACAAATTTTGTCATTTAGGAATTTGATAGAAGGTAATCCGATTACCAAGTCCTTTGACCTTAATTTGTCAAGCAATGAAAGACTAGCATGTCCAAAACGTTTATGCCATAGAAGTGGATCATCCTCAATAACACTTAAACAAGATAGATTGTATTTTGGAACTTTGTTAAGGTCCACGGTATATGTGTTCCCTTTACGAGTTCCTTCCAAAACGATTTTACCAGTGTTATTGTTGATGATTTTGCATTTTTCAGAAGAAAAGCTTACAAAGTTTCCTTTATCACAAAACTGAGAAATACTGAGTAGATTATGCTTCAAACCCTCGACTAAAAATACATTGTCAATTGCATGGGAACTTGACCTTCCTACTTTGCCAACAGCAACAATGTTGCCTTTCTTATTGTCTCCAAAGGTCACTGTTCCCCCTGTATAGGCCGTCAGTGAGAGAAATCTGGATTCATCTCCTGTCATGTGCTTAGAACAACCGCTATCGAGGTACCACTGGTTGTTCCCCCTCACTTCGACCTGCAAAAGAAATTAAGAGTTAGTAGTAGGAACCCTTTCATTCATGGGTTCCTGTGTTGACACATTTAAATCAGATTTCTTCTGCCAAACATAATTCACATTCTTATTGTACAGATTTGCTTTCTTAGTACATTCTTCACTGCGATGTTCCTTTTTACCACAGAAAGAACAAACGGTCTCACTAGGTAAGTTCACATATTTCTTTTTCTTTCCAGTGGACTTCTTCTTATGAACATAGCCTAGACCTTCTGTTCTTTTTGTCTGAGCTTCCTTTACCCACTTGGGAACACCCGTGCTTGCTGTATTTTTACTTTTTCTTGCAATTTCTAGGTTCTTTTCTAGTTTCTCATTTTTATCATTGGTTTCCTTTATCTCTTTCTTAACATGCTCTAGTTCATTATTAAACATGATTAAAGGAACTTCAGTAGACCTGCAAGAATCAATGTTAGTACACAACATTTTATATTGAGTCAATTCAATATTCAGCATGATATTCTCACTCTTGACTCTTTCAAGGGATTCTTTTAGCATAATATTTTTATCTAACAATTCAAAGAATCTGCCTTGAACATCATTTCTTAAGCTATTCAGATACTTAACATGATCTCTACAAATTCCAGTTGCCTTTTCGGCTTGCCTTAGTTTTGCACATAATTCTTTATATTCATCTAAGGTTTCTAACAATAAAGAGATTAATTTATCCTTTGAGAGAGATTTCAAATAATTAGGTTGAATGACTACCTCATCATCATGCTTTGCCATTAGACAGAGATTGGCTACTTCATCGTCTGTGTGTTCCTGTTCCTCTTCTTCGGAACTTGATTCTCCCCACGTGGAAATCATTGCTTTCCTGAAATTTGTTTTAGAAAAGTTAGGCTTGGAATTTCTGCTTTGATCAGCTTCTTTTCCCTTGCCTTTCTCAGATTCCCATAATGGACACTCTTTGATGAAGTGGTTGGTGCTTCCACATTTGTGACAAGAAGACTTGGCTTTGGGTTCCTGATTTCTTTTACTGTATCCTTTCTTCTTGTCTAAAAACTTGTTGTTACGGTAGAATTTTTTCAGCCTTCTCACCAACATTGCAGCTTCTTCTTCATCGATGTCAGACTTCTCTTCGGATTCTTCATTAGCTCTTAATGCTAGCCCTTGACTTTTGACAGTCTCCTGAGTCCGATTGTTCGACTGGATCTCGTGAGTAATGAGGGAACCCGCAAGATGTTCCAGATTGAACTTGGTGAAGTCTTTTGATTCCTGCACCGCTGCAACCTTTGCTCTCCATCTGTCATTGTCTGGAAGACTTCTTAAGACTTTTCTGACCTGCTCATCTATAGGAATTATCTTGCCAAGACACGTTAGTTCGTTAGTAATACCTTTAAATCGAGTAAACATGTCTTTAATGGATTCTTTGTTTCCCATTTCAAAGCGCTCATACTGAGACAAAAGAATGTCTATTTTGGAACGTTTAACATCTGACGTTCCTTCATGTGTAACTTCCAGAAGATCCCAAATTTCCTTTGCGGACTTGCACCCTTTGACACGAGTATGTTCATCGGGTCCAAGTCCCCAAATTAAAAACTTTTTGGCAGTAGCATTCATTTCAAGTTTTTCAAAATCAGTTTTTTCATACTCATCCATAGGTTTAGGGATTACCTCATTATTAGCATTCGTTTTCGTAATTTCGTAATCTCCTACTTATATAATTCGCCATACCTGATAATTCTCTGCTTGGATAAAGATTTCCATCTTATCCTTCCAATAAGGATAAAATTTGCCGTTGAAGTATGGAGGCCTTTGAATGGATGTACTCCCGAATTCCTTTTCCTCTGTGTAAGCCATTTTCCAGGAACTTACTCAACAGGGTTGCCTGCGTGTTCTGAGTTCCTGCTCTGATACCAACTGAAAGTCTAACTGGCTAATACAAGAGGGGGGGTGAATTGTATTTGAGGTGAAATCTAAAAACTTTTTGCGGAATTTAACTAAATGAAATAGTGACGAGAGAAGATATAGGCTTTTCTAAATTTCCACTAAGTAATCAAACTCTTTACAAGTGAAGATTCAAACCCGTTAACAAGTTCCACAAATTAGGAACTTGTTCCCAACTCTCACAGAAGACTTCAGCAACGAAGCTTCCTTGACCTCACTTTACAAACTCACAATCCCAACCCCTAAGTACTTGAATACAATCTGTGATTACAAATACCTATTGCACTCAAGAATATATGAAGGAAAATAACTCTCTTTATGTTATTAGATGGCTACTGGAATTTTTATGCTCAAGAGTTATGTTTTTCTGAGATAGTTTGCATGAGTATTTATAGAGAAGGCTTAGTCATTAACCTCCACCATAATCACGTCCACATGTCAACAACCCACTAACAACTTGTGGAGTTATCTTGACAGATTGTGATCATGAAGAGGTTTCCTAGCCTTATCTAATTAAACCACTATCCTAACAACTTGATAACCATTAGCCGTATAAAAGATTTTCTCACAGAAAAACCACTTGCTAACTTTATCAAATATTTATTTAAAAGATTATCAAAAGTTTGTTTAAAAAGATTTTATTTGAAAAGATAAATTTATTATTTATTAAAACAACTAGATAATTATCTTCGATAATTATCTTTATTAAAACTTTTACAAATTATCTTTTCTTTAAGAAATTATCTTTTAAAACTAACTTTTATTCCAGTAGTCTTTAACATAAGTCATTGAGTTCCTTTCCGACTTTATATTATTGAGTGCTCACAATTAAAACTAGAACGTGAGATTTGCACGAGGCTTTTTAAAGAATGCTACTCCGCATCCAAGTTCCTACTCCGGAACGAACTTTGCTTGAACCCTTTATTCACCAAAGACTCAAAACATTCATTAGTCGAGTTTGTCAATTTGTCCATCAAAATCAAAAGGCTCAACAAATGCGCAACATAATTACATTTTACATAAGAAAAATGGGAATGAAGATTAAACAAATTTACATAACCGGTAATTATATATAGGTCACATTCGGCACCAACTTTATTTCTAACTATCGTGTTCGACAACAACTTTTCAACTAGTTAGCATATGGAGTAAATTCATATAGAGTTTTGAATCGAAATTGTAAAAATAGTGCTCAGTAATTAAAATAAATTTTTGAGGCAAGCTATAAAAGCAATTATTTTTTTTTTTACACTGCAAGATACGGGGGGTAGGTGCTCCTCCTATCACAGGAGGGGTGGGGTGAGGATCGAACCCAGGTCACTCCTGGGGGGAGATGGACCACTCCATGATCCTCAATAAAAGCAATATTATAGAAAAGCTGAAGATTATACTAGTAGCTTTTAGAGTAAAAGATACGAGTACTCATGTAGCTCAATCATATGTAGTTTTCTTCATTTTTTTTTTTCCTTCGCCAATCACTAAATTTTGGGTGACTAATTCAACCTATAAAAGTGGAGTAATCATATAGCTCAAGTGCTTAACTAGCTAAGCAAAAGGGCAGTGCTCATCATGATCGAGTCCAAGTTTTATCTACGGCCATCAAGTAATATAACAACTGATTTTACGGTTTTACCGGATAGTCTAGTGTGTAGTAAAAAATTATGACCAAATATCCTCGACCCCAAGATTAAAAATGAGCATTCAAAACTTTACATATTACAAACACATATACAGACATATAATACTTCTATGGTATATTAGGGTTCATACATGTGTACGCGTGCATCTACTCGATCATCTAGTACAGTTGTACAAGTATACACTTTAGTCGCAAGAAATATCATGATAGCTAAAATTAGCAAACTTTTAACACTTTTGTTCAATATGCTAATATTTAGAAATTACATGAGTTTTTTTATGGCAATTGAATAAAATGAGATTAATAATGGAATAAGAATTGAATTTAATCTATATCATATGTTGTAGAATGGCGTAAGGAGATCGACACTGCATTCAATGTTTATCCGAGTGTACTAACAGGCACCGCAAGGGAAAGATTTACTCTGTATCTCAGGTCTTGATTACCACTTCTGTGACTTTAACTTATGAAGCTTGTTTGCTTAAACAACATATTATATGCCCCTAAACCCCTAGTTAACTACTGTATATACTATATACTTCCTCCGTTCTTTTTTACTTGAACTGTTTCTTTTATCACGTTTATCAATGCACAATTTTAACCATCAATAACTTTAATTCTCTATAACTAAATATAATAAAAGTTATATATTGTGATATTACTTATTAAGATGATTCTAACAAGATCCCACATAAATATGTTTTTTCTTACATATAATTCACAAAAGACAATTAAAAGAGAGGTGATGAATAGTGTAAAAGTCAAAGCGGGTCAAATAAAAAAGAACATAGGAAGTACTACGTAATAGGTTTGTGTTGCAGATGATCAAAAAGTGGGCCGAACCAAACTTCTAAAGCTCTTCTCGTGATACTGGTCTGGCCCAATCATTAGGCCCAATATAATAATTTATTCTGAGTAGCTAATGTATTGGGCCTTTCTGTCTGAATTACCCACTAATCCACTATTGACAAAACCCAAAAAAAAAAAAAAAAAAAAAAAAAACCTCAAAAAAATACATACTCCATTTCTGTTATTTACAAAATCAGGTCGGTAGTGATGGGCTGATGGCTGCATCATTGACTTAAGAAGAAAAGAATGGTATATAATCCATAAACATCCTATTCCCAAAGAAATTGATTTTGATTTGTAGTTTTTAATACACCACACCTAGTCACCTACATACATTCACTTAGGCGTTGGACCGCAGTATGGATGGCTTCTTTAGACCGCCGTATGGATGGATTTAGATTTGTAATTTTTACGTACCACCCACAAGCTAGAATTTATCCTACCAGACTTAGTTGACATCCACAAAAAATGTGGTTTTAAACTAATCTTCTTAAGGCTTATACGAAGTAGTTCATTTTTACCTCTAATTAAAATCTCTTTTATTATCCCCAACTATAATCTAATTGCTTAATACGACTGCAATTCCTAGCACGGTCTCTTATAATATTCGTGGCTAACCTAGATTACGGGCCCTAAATTGTGATCTTATATGTTACAAGAAACAATAGCATTGTATGTTCCATACAGTAATTTACTCGTAGTAATGGATTTTCATCGAATCCCTAATTAAATTTGTCACAATGTGATGTGCAATGCGTTAATTAAGCAAATGTGTATATATTTTTTTTCTACTCCGTAATTTAATCCACCTTGTCACAATATTATAAACTTATAACAATCATGATCTCATCCTAAAAGACAAAGACATGTACATATACATGGGTTTTTACTTGTTTTATTTAATTATTATTTTTAATTATTTATGTATAAATTTTTGTTCTTTGTTGTATATTAAAATTATGTCCCCATAACATCCGACTTGGATGTTAAAGAAATGTCTGGTGCATGTGCTACCAATTGTTATAACGAATTAAAGAAAGATCTAAAATTGATGACTCATTAACATTAATTAATATTAATTAGTATAGAAAGGATCATTTAACCAAGACCATATTGTACGTTAACTTTAACATTTATTGTATAGTCAAATATAAGATTAATTCAATCTTCTAGAATACGAGAATTGTCATCTAGTCCTGTCGTATTGTTTTCGTTGTTATCTAATCTCTGATTAAGGATGATCCACTTTTAATCCTTGCCAAATTCAATGTATATCATACTCTCGATCTCTATTTAGATTTAATTGTAATATAATTTTTTTTTTTTTTAAACAATAATTGTAATATAATTAGTTCAAATGACATTAACAAGTATCATTGGAATCCCATCAATTTTAACTATATATGGGATAAAAAGAATAAAAATAAAAAATAAAAATCTCACCTTAAATTAGTCAAAATTGGTAGTATATGAAAACGCTACTATTGGTGAGTATGGTGACTAGTCTAATTGTAGATTTCTGCTCACAAATGACGTATAAGAAGGTTTCATATTAAAATCAATTGATAATGGTAAAAATATCTCCTCTTCCCTATAAAATGGCACTATCTCTCTTCTTTTTCTAATGTGGGATACTCATAAGTGAGCTACAATAGAATCTTAATACGTTAAGATCGACCGTAAAAAAAATGTAAGAAAAAGTTAAGATATATAACTACCATATTAATCTTATGTTAATCTTTTATGAATTGAATTATCCGTCATTTTGATTTTATTTATAAAATACGAGACAACAACTACTCTCAACTCACAAGTAGATTATTCAGTTTTTCTAACATAATATTTGTAGTAGATATTGCGTAAAAATCAAGTTAGTTGACATTTACAGTGGAGTTATGATTTGTGACATGAGGGATGCTATGTTAGGCTATGTTATGTCCAAAAAAACGAAGCATAAATATAAAAAAGTGGCAAATGGCAATCAAATTATTGACGGGGCCGCTAATGGTGGAGGACTATCAGCTACATCTACTTCGATTAGACAGGTGTTGTGAACCCGCCTGCCCCACACAAAACCTAACTGATAGCTCCCTTTAGCTCTTGATTTTTTTTTTTTATTTAATTTTTTTTTATTTATCTTGAAACAACATAGAATAATTAGTTATGATACGATATTAATTAGTTCAATTGTAATTCCTTTCAAAAAAAAAAAAAAGTTCAATTGTAATTAGGAACTTCAAGATGCATTTCTAATATCCTTACAATTTGTCAGAGTTATTTAAAAAAATAATAATTTAATTGATTATTATGCAAGCTAATCTTACAGATATACAACTTGTTGATTTACGCACTTTTTTGGACAAGGTCATGTATCTTTGTCATCAACTCACAATATAATCACAAGGGTCTCCTCCGATCCCATACAAATGTGCAAGCAAAGCTTATGAAGAATTCTTATATGCACTCGGAATTTCAGATGTACAGTTTAATAATAATACAGTATTTGGTTATACATGCATGTATGCTCTCAAATGTAATAAGTCTTATGAATGATCGATATGTATTGTACTTTTCACATCATGGTTCAAGAAAAGGACTCAATTATAGACGCGTTGCATAAATTAGAAAGATAATTAAGATGAGCCATTTATCGTGTTCACTATTTGTTTTTCCCTCTTGTTGTTTTAAAATAATACATGTAGGTCAATTTCATTGGTATTGCTGCACTTATATATTATTTAAATAATCTATTAGGTCAAATCGATATTAGTATTTTGGATCCATTCTCAAAATTGAGTTAAAATATTCATTTTTTTATTCTATCTAATTATCTATCATCCTTTTGCAATTTGCAACCAAAAAGAATCAATAATCGGGAGCTAAGACAAGGTTCATTAAATGACGATTGGTACAAGCAACCTACTTTGTTGCGTCTCAAATCAGTCGAGATAGACAAGTAATGACCATAGACAATAGCCAATAGTCTCAATAATTATTCATATATACATTTATATATACAGAAGTATTATACAATACATGTATTTATTGTATATACGTGGTAGGAAGCGTATTATTTTTTGTAGAAAGTTGTACATAAAGGCTATTATGTAGCCAAAATATTAATTATACCATAAGTACCATCTTTTAAAATTTTATCAACTATTTATATAATTGACCTAAATAATAATCGTATATATAATAACATGCTTATATGTTTAATACTCTATAACGTTGTTGGCATTAATGATTATATATATTAAATCATCTAAACTTTTCTTACTTTTAATTTTATTTTATACAAAATTAATAATTTCAATGTTAATGTAATATGGTCATATGGATTATATCTCATATATACATGTGTTGTGTGCTGTGTGCATGTAGATACAGTATCAATATATCAAAATATTTTAAAATAATGATGGAAAAGTATTATTTAAATAAAAAACTATAGACAGAAGACGACTCTTCACAAGAAAACAAAAGAGCTTTTTAAATTTATTAATGTGAGCAGTGCAATTTGTGTCCCATTTGGTGCTCCCAAATGTAAACCAGAAGCAAATGCATATCAATCCACTAGAGTGTTCCGGTCAAGCTAACAATCCATCTGTCACTTATTTTTTGCATCATTTGACTTTTTACGGTTTTCAAAACGTGACTTTAAACATATATATCTCTATTTATATACGCGTAAAAATTATAAAAACTTGATATTAATAAAATATACTATTAGACGATTCTAACAAGATCCTACATGAATATATTATCACTTATAGATTAACGATAATTCATGGTCAAAGTTATAAAAATTTGACCCATATATTTGCAATGGGGCAAAAAATAAGGGACGGAGGAGTAGTATGCATGTAAGCATGTTCAGGATAATCTAAACACAATTAATTTGTTGCAAGACTTTTATTACGTTGTATTCCCTCTATCCCATATTGCTTGTTTATATTATATACGGATATTAGTATCTCATACAAATCGACGGCTAGATATACATTTTTTGGTTATAATTATTGTCATTTTATAGTGTATCTTATCACTTAAAGCTATGCTTTATTATGGTATCAAAATAATTTTATATGGGACGAAAAAGAAAGGCATTGATTCAAACTCAAATAATTGCCCTAACATTCTATATATGTTGACTTGACAATTGACATTTTAATTTATAGTACTCCACTACTAATCCGTTATAATTAAGAAGAAGGTTCCATGAACATGTAGACGAGTAGATATATATATATATTTTTGACGACAATAGTGGAATAAATTTGTGTTTCATGAATATATATACGTCGAGAAAAAACTTCTTGGATAATTCTCTTGGTTTAATTGATTGCACAGTCCAAGACATTTCACAATATTCAATTCATCATATTCAACAATTTAAGATTAATATATAAAAGTCATTTCTGCGTGTGTAAACAATAAAGATCAGCAACTCAATAAAGTTAGGTTAAATGTCTCATTATACTCCCCCTGTTTCAAAATGATTTAACTACTTATTAGTTTTATTAGATAAATTTATATAAATATGTTTGGTAAAATTAGCTGATAATTTGAAATGAAAAATACATACTCCGTACTAGGTTAGGGTACTAAATTGGGGTAGTATGGATGTAAGTTTTTAATTTGACAAGTTGACAACTTATTATAAGCTCATTTTCCAACTATTTAGAAATCTGGAAATTGAACACAACATACTCATTAAGTTATGTCTTTACCAAATAACCATAATAGTCAACCATCTAAATTAGTCAACTCAACTCATTTTTTTCCCAAGCAAGATCTATGTCTTATACTTCATTACTTCGTATATGCCTTGCTTAGTCATCTCCTAATTTAGACGTGTCACGAATTTTAGATCAAGCTATTAATGATATTAATAAATGTGACATAATGATGCCATACGGGTGGGATTAGTGTTCCTGTCAAAAAAAAAAATGATAAAAAAAGGGGTAGTATTAGTGTTAGATAATGAGAGATAATACAATGAGGAGATGTCACATAGAACAAGCTGAGGTTAGGGAAGATCTCTCTGCCCTACAAAAGGCTACAAGCAACTTAACTAAAAAAAAAAAAAAAAAACTACGAGTATGAAATACGCACGTGCCAGTGAGATGATAAAGAGGAATAAGAATCGTACGATGAAACACGTGGAGGGACATGATGGGTTTTGTGGGGCTCCAAGTAAAAAAGACACGTGGGAGATAATGAAGGGATAAAAGAAGACCTGTTTTTATTGGTATCGAATCGCGATGCGATGGCGACACGGCCCGTAGGTGAAGGTGAAGGGTGGCGTGGCCCATTTCGTTTCACATAATCTTAAGTCATCAACGCATCATTCCTTAATTATTCGCCTTCACTTGATACATCTACTTAATTTTAATTTACTTGCTAATCTATGATTATAAAAGTTTATTTTGTCACATAGCTTCAAATAACTATGATCAACATCTAAATAAAGGTGATAATATATATTGATGGATTCCAAATTATACAAAACTCCAAATCAAATGAAAAACTACACTATATCACGTAATTTAGGATGGTTTATGACTTACGACATAAATTTAACAGTATCTGTAAAAAGTTTTTATACCTGACCTGAGGTATATTTTTTAGGTATTGACATCTTCTTATGTGTTTCTGCAAAGTGTTTTTCTCACCTTAATGGATAGGTTTTGTAAATGATCCAAAGTTAATAAGCTTATTGGATATGTTTCCGATCTCTTTAAAAAGTTTCCAATATTTAGTAAGCTAAGATTTATGTATCTTTAATCTAAACAAAATTAGTTCGTGACAGACTCACTAAGGTTAGAATGTTAGAGCCTAGTCAACGAATTATATAGCATCATCTCAACACTAGAATGATCTACCCTTTTTGCTTTATTATAAAACCAATTATACTACAATAGATGCATTATATTCCAATTTACAGGAATTTATTAGGTTCATATATAAAACTAACACAACTTTAATTCACAACTACTATAATAAGCTCGGATAAATCAAATTTAAGCTACACCCTATTCATTAGTCATTAATAATCACCATCAATCGGTCCCTTCAACATGACATGATTGATTAATTGATGCCTTCATTGGATAAAAATCCACCAAGAAAGTTACTCAAGGTGTTATTTGCTTTGATGAATACAATTCATCATGAAATCAACTTTATCATAACATAAAACTATTGATTAGTTTTACTTTAGTGGTATTAATATAAAATATATTCCTTTTAATTGACAGTAAATAATTAATACAATAATCCTGATCATATCCATATTAAAGATAAAAAAGATTACCATTAATTACCATAGATTTGATGCTAATCCCAATAACCGATAAATGTTAACCTAAAGTAATTACTAAATTCTTTATTAGAAAAGCTAGCGATCTTCCACGGTTGGCCTGGCCCCCATGCCAATGCCATGCATTCGTCGGTTGATCATGCAAAATACTCCGTATATTTTGCATGATAATTGCCACATACATAATTTATAAGTTGATATAAATTTATTTTGTTGGGATAAATTTAATTTGTAAATTTTAATTAAAGTCATTTTCCCTTTAATTTACAAATAAATAGTTTTATGATAAGAATATTCCGTAATTTTTAATAATAAGGTGATAAAAGAGAAAACAATATAACATTTTTAATAATAGGTTGTACAAAAAGTTTCCTAGAGAACACACTAGCTAGCATTTATTATGCCAAAACAAAAGAATATAAATAAGTAAAGAAATAAATTAATTTTAGCTAGCATGGCCTTGTACTAGAAGTATCATTATACACGCAACATAATACTTCGTACCGAATTATATAAAGATTGAATTATTTGAACAAATCAAATGATGCAATCAAATGCAACATTAGTCATGTATCTACATCCTCCGAAGTGTATTTTATGTGTCATGGGCCTCATGGCTAATTTTCAATTGACTGTTAGAATTTTTCTAGTTTTTGAAAGTTGATCTTTAAACCTCATAGAATTTTCACAAATATCATAAAAAAGTTTGAAAAAATAACTATGCGTATAATTATTATAAAATGTTTTGTTTAATCACAAAAATATCTCATTTAGATATAGGAAGATAAAACTAACCAGCATTAGAAGATGAGAAAGGAGAAAGACTGTCATAGTGAAAATAACTTATAATTCTCTTTTAGGAGCTTTTAAATAGTCCATCTTGTTCTAATAATCAATCTAAGCTACCATACATAACTCATAAGAGTGATATTGTGGCACAATAAACTGTCAACTAAATTATAGAATAATAAAAGGTACAATGTAACGATAATATTAAAAATTTAAAATTTCTGCCTCGAGAAAAGACGAGCCTAATTCTCAAATGATATATTAAATCGTACTTACATTA
Organism: Chenopodium quinoa; assembly: GCF_001683475.1. Taxonomy (NCBI): domain Eukaryota; kingdom Viridiplantae; phylum Streptophyta; class Magnoliopsida; order Caryophyllales; family Amaranthaceae; genus Chenopodium; species Chenopodium quinoa. Next base: position 993,152 of record NW_018743212.1, on the reverse strand, counting down.
TCTTCTTCTTAAATAATTCCGGTATACATTATGTAAATTGACACTTATCGGAATTAGAAATGTACGTATAAAGTACATAATTACAATATCGATAGATATAGAACATGCATGCGAAAGAAACAAGATCGAATATAAGATGATGGAATAAAAAGGCAAAATCATAGGCGGAGAGAGAGGAGAAGGTACGAAAGATCTTTAAAAGAGGCACGTAAATTACCTCAGCACGTAATCATTTTCATCAGGCCTCAAATTTTTACACTATGTCACACGTGCAGAAGCTTTGCAAGAAATATATGTGAAATTTAAACTTTGTAATTATTATTTTTTCTACTTTATTTTTCTTTTTGGGTAAAAAAAGGTTGGATGTCCACAAAAGAAACACAGCTATCCTCCATTATTGTCATCTTCTTTTATGCATTTGCAAATTTAACCTTTCTTTTTGTTTTCCTTCATAATTTAATTTCTCTTTTATGTAATATAATGTTTGTTTGCCATAATTTAATTTTAGGGTTAGGTTCAAAGCAATTGAGCCATTTATTTATTGTCTCTATTTAGCATATGGCATCATTTTTTGTATATATAAAACCTTAGTTTTTCCACTTGGAATCTATTTTGATCCATTTGTCTCTTCTTTTTTTCCAACTAAAAACAGTAAGAAAAGTTATCAAAACTTATTAAAATTGATATTGGAATGTATACACAAAAGATACTCCATTTTGTTGTTACGCTTGTCTTTTAATTTTGCTACTGGGTAGCATAAAACCTTCGATTTTCACGCTTCTATATTTTGATTGGAGACAACTTTTCTCCATAATAACGTATATTATTTTCACTTTCTTTCGTCTCTAATCTGCTCAGTTTTAGTCTTATTTATATGTTATCTTTATTGTCATTCGTGTCAATCTCCCAGTTGAAGAAACTAAAGAATATAACTGATACTAAATTTAATTTTCTTAGTGTTCGAATCAATTATGATAACAACAATACGATATCAGGCCACTTAATATGTACTTGTGACATGACTAGCTTTTATTATTTTACACACTTCATTGAACCCGTTGGACATATAATAAGTTGTTTACTCAATTACTTTTTTCCTAAATTATAAGTTATTTAAAACTATTTTTTTTTTTTGAAAGAATTTAACACTAAGTTAATACTTTATCAGATTTACTTATTACAATTTCAAATTGTTAGTTCAACACCCTAATTTATTACATCCGTACAATACCAAATGTTACTCTATGTAGAATACGAGTAGTATTTATGTAATTTTAACGTTAATCACCTATGAAGTAGTTTAATTAATTTCTTGACGTGTATAAATTATTAAAACCACCTACATTTGAATAAGAGGGAACACCTTAAACAATTGATACTTTAACCTCACTTTTTTGCAGAGTAATAATTTTGTTATGTAATTGGCCGAAATTCCCAATAACATATTTATTGAGCTATCAATTCATGAAAATCCACCCCCACTATTTTATTCTTTCCTAATGTCTTTCTAGGGATCGGTGAGAAAAGAATCTGGCCTTCTAGAAAAGCAAAGGGAGAGAAATAAAGCAAAGGATTTTGGAGGATCATGCATGTCATGCATATTGTCTAGCTATTTGTCTTAGTAAAGCCTTTATTTTTCATTTTTTTGCATGGGTTTATGTAAAATACTTTGGATTTTAAAGTGCTTTGATGCATTTTTGTGCTCGATCGGTGCATAAAAGTATACCTCTTGCCAATAAAGTTATAAAGCTAGTACTTGTTCTCACTCCAAAGTTACGTAGAGTGAACTCGCTCGTACATTGACACGAGACATATTCAATTTATGAAGAAAGTAAGATAATTTGCCAATAAATGTGTAGAATGACATGACATAACTCGACATTATAATACACAATAAACGAGTAAAATTTGTCTTAAATAAGCAAGCACGATATATAGCTAATGGATTAAACTAACCGTGAGTTAGGTTTAACTAGCCTCAATGAACACACATAGAATCATTCAGCATGCATCATTACACATAATCCAATATGTGTCTTATTCGTTTAACTAAACAAATCTAAGAGCGCATTGGGTATTTAAAAATTTGAAATTTGAAAAGAAAAGAGTAAACGAACACTAAACAAATTAAGTGGATAGCATAGCATAATTGGAGGATTCACATTCACATGCACACGAACGAAGCTTCTTCCTTTTCTTTCAAGCGGCGTATCCTCAATTCCATTATTCATGTCATGCCATTTGCCTTTTATCCCCCACAAAGCTCAAATCCCAATTCACACTTTATTTTATTTATTTATTTATTAATTTAATTTAATTAATTACATTATTTTTTAAATAACAAATAATAAAAAAAAAAGGATGGTCAAACCTTAAACAGTATTAAAACGGCGACTTCGCCAGCATCTTCCTTCGACCAAACTCTCTTTGCATTTAATACCAACCAAGCCACGTCTTTGTCCGTACTCTGCTTGACCGACACGTGTTCGTTTTTTATACTTCGTATATCTTTTCTTCAAGATTTTTCACTAATCACAATACGTCATTCTACAAGTTATTATTTTCACCTTAATATACTATAATTACATTAAATTAATAAGTTCAAGTGAAAATGTTGTTATTCATCACTCTCATAAACCAAAGTCTTTTATATACCAAAAACAAAGTGGAAAAAATAAAATAAAATAAATCATAGGAAGTTTATTTAAACAGTTAGAAAATCCTTTATAGTTTTAAAATTTTAAAAACAATGTTAAATTATACTTGTCGATAGATACTCTGTATTCAGATCTCGAAAGTGAAGGTATTAAACTTATAAAAACATAACACTATATATATGGTCTACATTATTACGTAGAGAATGGTTGTATATATATAAATTAAATGATCCATGAATTCATTAATGTATGGGTAATGGGCTAATATAATTTCAAATTGGATATATTTAAGCCATACATTATAAAAATCTTTTAGCTAGCTAGGCTAGCTAGGGAGTCCTTCAAACCTAGCACCAATAAATATATAACCTACTTCTTACTAGAGTAATAGTAATAATACAACATTTTTTTTTTGTATATTTAATTTGATATTGATTTTGTACCCATTTCCACTTTTTTCAATCCATCCTACTGTAAAACCAAAATCTCCCTTCTCTTTTCTCTCTTCCTCAACACTCTTTCATTTTCACCTCTTTCTCTCTCTTCTCTAATTTAAGGTGGTAGCTAGAGAGAGAATCGTTTTAGGTAAAAATTCAAAGCTACAAACTTTGAAAATTTTCTATCTAAAAAAATGGAGATGAAGAAAGCAGTAAAGATGGAAACTTTGATGAACAACAACAATAATAGTAGTAGTAATTACCATTATTTAAGTGAAAATCATCATTCATCTTCATCAACAACAACATCATTAGCCAATTCAAGCTGTTTTGAAAGCTATGATTCACTTGATTATCATCATAATCAAAACAAGATGAGTTGTTCTTCTTCATCATCAACTACAACAGGGTTTATGGAATTGTTAGGTATGCAAGATATGATTCAAAATATAAACCCTTCTTTGTATGATATGATGATGATCAATGGTTATGATGGGACTTCACAAAATCAAGTCTTTTCTGCTTCAATGGATCCTCCTGCACCTGATCCCACCCTTGCTGCTGCTGCTACTACTACTACTATTGCTCCTCCTCCTACTTCTTCTTCCATTGTTGTTAATCCAGAATCTTCTGAAGTTGTCAATAATAATAATAATAATAGTAATAGTAATAATGTTCCGACGACTCCAAATTCGTCTTCGATTTCTTCTGCATCAAATGAAGAACACCAACAAGAAGATGGTGAAGATGAACTTGAACAAAAGGCTAAGAAACAGTAAGGTTTTTTTTTTTTTTTTTTTTTTTTTTTTTTTTTTTTTTTTTGTGTGAGATAAACCCATTTGAAAGGAGTGTGAATGGGAAAATGGGTTCTTTTTGTTTTGTGATTTTAAGAGGATTTGAAGTTGTGGGTCATCAAATGTTTTTCCGATAAAATGCATACAAAAGAGGTTTTTTTTAGTGTGTTTTACTCTGATTCTAATTCTGATTTGTTGGTACCAAATCTGTAATGATACTGTACATATTGCGCTTTGCTTTGTGCATATAGTTTTTTTTATCTAAGCATATAATATATAGTTTGAATAATCAATTCATAAAATACCCCTTAATTAAAATAAATTTCATTCGGAGTTTCTCTAACCTTAATTATTTATTGTGTGTATTTTGGGTGTTTTAAAAAGATCGACGACAAAGGCCAAAAAGACAAATCAGAAACGGCAGAGAGAGCCAAGATTTGCTTTCATGACAAAGAGTGAGGTTGATCATCTAGAAGATGGTTATCGATGGAGAAAGTACGGCCAAAAAGCTGTCAAAAACAGCCCTTTCCCAAGGTATATACTCTCTTTAATTTACTCCATTTTTGTGTAAAAAATTATTTCTTAAAACTTTATATTATACACTACACCATACCATATAATAAACCATCCAATCGAAATTCATCAAATTCAGTGTATAATAATTATTGTTACACTGAAAAAATTGATAGTGTTAATATGCTTTTTTAATTTTTTGGGATTTGTTTTTGTAGGAGTTACTACCGTTGCACCAGTGCATCATGTAATGTTAAGAAAAGAGTGGAAAGATCTTTCACTGATCCATCCATTGTTGTTACAACTTATGAAGGTCAGCATACCCACCCTTGTACTGTCCTTCCACGTGGGGTTATGCCGAGCCCCGGTTACGGCTCCGGTTTCGGTGTCGGTGTTGGTGGTGGTTGTGGTGCTAGTGCAGCCTCCCCCTTTGCCCTGCCAGTGCAAATGGTTAACAATCAGCTTCAAATGAATTATGTCACTAGCTTGGTACCTCAACTTAATCATTTTGGTAATAATAGTCTTACATTACCAAATAATATTAATAATAATAATCTTGGTAATAGTTGTTCAATATTAGCTTCACAAGAAAAGAGCTTTTGTGGTGGTGGTGCTGCAAATTCTACTCCTGTTAGTGCAGCTTTGCTTAGAGATCATGGACTTCTACAAGATATAGTTCCTTCTATTATGAAAAAAGAAGAGTAAGATGATCATATAATATAGTATAGTATTAGTATTTTATAATGTGTATTTTTGTTTTCTGAAATTTTAAAATTTATTTATTTTGCTGACTAGATTTGTAATTTTAGTAGTATCCTGTCACTACTGATCTTAGCTAGTGTAATTTGGTGTAAAAGATCCTTCATCATCATCATATAAACTAGTACTTAGCTTCTTCATATATGAGGAATTTGTCATTGTATCAACTTTTGGTTATTGGGGTATGATATGGAAAAACTACTACTATGCTAGTACATGTTAGTTCCCTTTTTCTATATGGTTCCTTTAGTTGAAATTCTCATTTTACACGCAATTGTACGCACATATGAGTTATGATGAGATCATGTAATAGACAGCTACTGACTGTTCGATGTTCACAGTAAATTAGTGTGAGGCAGTATCAGCTAAACCGTGTTGCGCGCGTTCTAAACATGGCCACATACTAGTATGATCATGATCATAATCGTTCTCATCGATCTCATGATGAATACCTTTGATGTAGTAGTACAAGAGTTTAATGAAGCTTACCTCATTGCCTGTACTTTTGTTCTCTCTATTGATAAACTATTAGTGTGAGTAAAAAAAAGACTAAAAAAGGTAAAAAAGAAGAAGTGGGCAAGTATCTTTGTTGGGTTGAAAAGGAGGAAGAAGCATTGAATGAGTAGATAGGGAATGGAGGAAAAATAAGAGGGGTTTTAGGCAAAACAGGTGAAAGAAGAGGAGTAGTAGCTAGGGTTTACAACACAGAGTACGTATGATATGGTATGTAATGACAGAAAAACTTTCGGTTTTGCATTGTTCATCTGGGGAATTGAGCTTTATATATAGACTACACTATATTCAGGATTATATTTTAAGTTAAAGCAAAGGCCCACGTTCATACACTTCTTTTCAGAATCTATTTTTACCTTTATTTTTTTTTCTTCTGGTTGTATGTTGAAATTAATCTTGATTTGCATACCATTTTAATAATTGAATATCAAAAATAAGTTTAATCAGATACAGTAATCTAGTTTTACTATTACTGTTTTAGTTTCAAGCTAAATAGGATTAATGTTGTTTCATTTGAATTTTAATGATTTTCCTTACATCAAGAAAGATGAATAAAAAAAAAACATACTCATATGACATAATACTCTCTTTGTCTACAAATAATTGATTACTATTTTGAGATATCCTATACAGAAGTTCAAGCAAATGATATAGAGTAAAATAAAGTTTTATACTCATCAAACTATATACTCCATTGTGTTATATACTCTTATCATAGATAGCGATTCGTACATTAAGAAAAAAAATCAGCTACTTGGTATAACGTATGTCAGTCCTAAGAATGAGAGATTATGTTTCAAGATGTGTTTTAGTAGATGATTAAATTAGTATGGAGTACATAATTTTGTTAATGAGATGAGGTGGTGACAAAATAGTGAAACTTGGACATAATGTCAATTCGTAGATCATAATTAGTTAAAGCGTCAACATTCCATAGACCGTGATTTGGAGAAATTTTGACAGAAAACATGGGAGTTCTAAAAACACAAAACAATGCAGCAATTTGATAGTCACTGATGAAGTAGATTGAAATATCCAAAAGAGGACGCACGGATGGACAACACAAAACAAAACAAGTAATAAGATAAATAGGTTGAGGCAACAACTATAGTAACAGTAGTTAATACAAGTATATAAATATACCCCACTTTGATCACGCTGAATTTATGTGCATTCTTTTTGCTACTTTCGTGCATGCTTTGCTGCTGCCTGCCCTCTTCTTCTGCCTTTTGTTTCATTGAATGTGTTCAAACACTCTATTTTAACATTACTTTTGTATTTTGGTTCATAAACTGTGTGCATCACTTGTATATAAATGTATTTATGTTACTTTTGTCTTAATTGTTTGTGCATTTTTATGTTTGGTTGTAGTGTTTATGAAATATTCTCAAGGTTAATAACTAGATATAATATGTCATAATTTGAAGTAAGATACGAGATCTAAGTTCATAGAACATTGTTGAGGAGAATCTGGAAGTAGGGATATTACCCCTGAAACTACTTGTTCATCTTACTTTATGCATTAGATGAGTCGAATCTCTAAGCAGGAAAGGAATGAAATTAACATTATGTAAAGAATGTACGGAGTATAAAGATGAACTAATCTTATGTAAGACGGTCTCACATCAATTTATAATGATATTCTATCATGCAAGATTTTGACCTCAGCTTCCTGTGTAAAAACATAATTATACTTCCTGATAGATTTGGTGGAAGTTAAATAAGACCATAGATTGATCAGCATTTCAACAAATTATACCACAATTCACAGCAGTACATGCCTTTTTTGTTCTACCTAAGAGGCGTCCTGTTAAGGTTGTACGCCATTATTATCGTGGATTAAACAATGATCAATGCGTGATTCCGAATTAGCACATCATTGGTATACTTACAGTTAAATGCAGAGCTAGCAAGAAACTTCCCTTTTGATACAGTTTCCTGGTCGTTATATAGATAATATACAGATCTAATACCAAGTTGTTACAAGCAAAAGGAAAGGAAATAATATATCTTTTTTATGAAAAAAAATTGAGATGCTACCTATTGAACAAAAGACGGCCCACCAAGTGCGCTGGTTTCTGCTTGTACTTGCTCATGACCATGTTCCTGCAGTATAACAAAACCATCATAGATTCAAGGCCAACTTTCATAGTAAAAATAGAAGTTGAAAAGGCCTCATAACTTCAATTGGATGAAAAATTTATATTTACAAACCTAAAAAATGTAATTGGACCAAATTATTCCTTGGAAAAATTAATATAATGTGTTGCCAATGACATGCTAATTTTTCTCAGAATCTCAGTTGGACAATGGACACTGGGGTAATGTTACTGTATGTTAAGCTATGTCAAAAATCCCTCATAAGATACCAAATAACGATGACCATCGATATAAAGAACTCTGGCACAGCCGCACAGGTTATACTATCAATCAATGGTTCAATCTGATCTTTTATTCCTAGCACATAATATTAGAGGATTGGCACAAAAGATGAGTAAATGAAGGGTGAGGACTGAGGAGTAACTTGCTAAAATTAAATTCCTCACCCTCCCTCAGGAAGTAGTTGTTACACTGTCTCAATTCTTGATATGACATGAATTTATTAAGAAACAATGCTATATTTAAGTCAGAGCATCATCAGAAAGTCCAATCATAAAACAGTATTACTAATTAGAGAAATGAATAACCTTTTCCAGACATCAAAAACATTATATGCAACTATGCAACAAATTAAAAAAGCGAGTAAATAATTAGTAACGGGAGCATAGGGAAGACTAACCACAGAGCACGACATTGTCAACTGGGGCTTTTCAAAATCGCATGGTTCCTTCTGATCAGGTGCTGCTTGGATTTGACAGTCTTCTTCAACAGATGAAGCCTCCAAAGCTGAGAGGGGCTCTTGACAAGAATGTTTTTGCACCTGCATCCCCTTTAACTGTTGTTCATAAAGAGCAAACTCCTCTGGCTTTTCCCACTATAAAATTCATAAAAGTCGAGCCAACAAGATAAGAACCAGAAGCGAGGAAACAGGTTAAAGCCAAACAAGACATTGAAATGTTACCCTGCTTTCACACGTCACACAATTGAAGTAGTATTTGCAACCATCAGGGCAGATGTGTTCACTCCAATCACAGTCTATAGGATTTTCTGACAAATCACTTCTAGATGGACACGAAGCAGGTTCAGAGATCAGCATAACTGAGTTTGAGCCAGTATCTCTGCAGGTCTGGGGTGACTGAAAATAAAAGACACAAAAATGAGAAACTAGATACACATGTGGCAAGAGCTCAGAGACAGAAAGTTGTCCATGAATATACGGCAAATAATGTGAAAACACAAGTTGAAGCAAACCTGATCATCATTTTGCTGCTCTATACTGTTATTTGATTTTTGGTTCGAATGCAACGGTGTTGAAAGCTGAGATTCAGTTTGTCTGGAGGGCTGAGGGCTCCCATTCAAAGACTGTGAGTGTTGCAATGACATCTGAGAAAACCGTGAAGGAGAAATTGGCTTGTGAAGTGGTTTCTGCATTTCATTAGCAGGACACTCCAACCTGTTTCCCACTGTAGGAAAACTGCCACCTTGTATACCTGTGATGTTTACTTGCATGGAATTTGATGAGTTACCCTGCAGAAAGCTCAAACAATTTCTTAAATATTTCTCAAATGGTAAATAAAAAAACCAGAGACAAAATAGAAATTATTTAATAGCATAGTACTGCAATTCAATTAATACCACATATGAGTATTTCTAATTAGAATTTGTCCAATAAACTCAATCACTATATAATAATTAAAATGATGAAAAGAAAATTGAAGTCAATTCAATAGGTAAATCCAAGAAAATGACATACAAGATATATCAATGCAGTATAACAAATTTAAGGTCAGAACATTATTTGCAAAAAGTAGTTGTGCTGACAGCAACTGATATTCAATTGAGAAAGAAAACCTACTTTAGCAAAATGATTCAACAAGAGATCTTGACATATTAGAGGTTGAGTTCCCCCCCAAAAAAAAGTATTATTTTTTTAAAAAAAAGTTATTCTAGTCATGTGCATACATGCTTTTTTTTAATAAACAGAACGCATAATATCAATTTATCCAGCTTGGCTAGTATGTACTATTAGTACCAACCAGATGTAGAGCATTGGACTTGTTACTTCCCCGCATATCCACAGGATTTGGAATTGGCCTGCACAAAGTAGTATCTGAGTGGTAGCAAAGTAAAACATATACGAAGTATATATATTTAGATGCCATAGTGATATTTACATTTCCCACTTATGGGATAAAGGCTATGATTGATTGACAGTGAAATTCACATTTCTTATGGCTTTGTGTGTTAATTTGCATCAATCTATCATTCATGAGGGCAAAAACATAGATCATTAATCAACCCACATTAAGGAAAAGAGAGTTGCATTACTGATTTAGTTTATCATGGCCAACACATACCCTGATACAGAACATTTGACAATATATAGAAGCCACATTTAATAGAAACAACAAATCAACAAGAGACCAGAACCAAGAACCATCAGAAGACAGAACAATAACACTTCCACCAACAGAATCCCTATTGATAATCTTTCTAAATTAAATGACCTCCCTTAATTTCTGGGATATTGGAGAAAAGTATATTCCCAGGTTCCAACTGTAGAGTCCAGAAGCAACTTGGTTTTCCATTTCTAAACCACCCATTATTATTATTATTATCTCCTAATATGTATCATCCAAACAGCCATGCTAGATTTAGAGAGCAATTGGTTCTCCAATTCTAAACAGATGAAAGATAATAGCAAAAACATCCCCGTATGAAAGCAACTCCGATTTGAATTTTAAAAGTCTAAAGGACAGCAAATTGTTTACACAGGCAATGATTTCTCAAAAAAAATAAAATATGACCATCAGGAGTTAATTACTATTGTTATCATTATCAATGAAAATGGTTCCAATATTTGACATCTATATTGCTGTTTGGGTGTGCTCCACAACTGAAGTGTGAAGATTTACTCAATACTAGCTTCATTGCCAGTAAAATTAAAAGCATCCCCAGATTATGCAGTAAGATTGCATCAAGTTTACAGATTGTAAAGGGGCTATAGGAATTCTGAATTTGTAGACAAACCAAGTGATGGAAGGGTAATTACCTGAGTTCTCCATTCTTTGGCTTCTTAGGTTCAGCAAAACGAACAGCTAATGGACAGTCACACCCCTGAGGAAAATTTGAGTACCAAGTAAATTCAATCATCAACATAGAGGACTTGGAAAGATGAAAATAAAAGTTAAGCAGGTTTACTTTCATCACATAGGTTCCATTTAGCGCGCTGATTGCTGCCTCAGCCATATGTCTTTGTGTAAAGCCCACAAAGCCACATCCTACATGGTTAGAACATGACCACTTGAGTATTAAGAGAGGAAAAAGAAAGTGATCTACACAGTGACCAAAGGAAGCAAGAGAAACATAACATTAGTAACAAAACTAAAAATCCACCACCACCCAAAGAGGTTTCAGCTGAAGATGAGCCTGAGACACAGGAGTGACAAGACTAATTGATGTCACAAATTTTTTAAAAAGTGAAAGCAAACATGGTGGATGAATACTGATCAAGTTCACATAAAGTTGTTCAATAATACTAAAAAAAGATAAAAAGCAACAACAGTACCACACTCAGCACTTACTACTTACAGCTAAGATGGTGACAAGAAGCAACAACAGACTTGGAAAAATGAGTCAATGTTGTTGCACATTATGAAGTCTCACACCATAAAGAAAAGAAATCATGCCAAAATAAAATGTATCACAATCACATCATACGAAAAATAATCAAGGCCAAGGTAAATCTTTAAGGGTAAGATTTGAGAATTATCAAAGTAGGCAGCAGAAATAGCAAACATAAGCCATTACATAATCAACGCACACTGGTATAAGAGAAATGAAAAGAGGGAGTGGAAAATTAAGGATACAAAAACAAACCACGGCTTTGCTTAGATTCATCACGCAGTAGGTAAACATCAGCAACAACACCATATGTAGAAAAAATCTGACAAAGGGAAAAGTTATTAAAAAGCTATTTTATCCAAAGATGCCAACATCAAAATTAATTTGGATACCACAAACAACGTATTTTCCACTTAGGTTTAATTCATGACATTAAAGAAAACAATTATTTCTGAAGTTATTGGCCAAGGATACACAGAGTTAACATACTTCCTCAATCTCCCGTTTTGAAGCTTCTCTATTAAAGCCATTTACATACAGTTTGTGCAGAGTCTGTCCGACAATTGCTGCGACACATAAACCAGAAAGATAAATTTCTCAAAAATATATATGACAATACCTTCAAATTTTAGAGAGAAACAAGTAACATTAGTCATAGACAAACATAAACTCATCTATTCTGAAGTAAATACCTGGTCCAGAAAAGGCTGAATCATTTTGCACCAAGCCTAGAGAGCAATTCAACAAAAAGGTGACAAAGAAAGAAAAAAGTGAGCACCCAATCAGTAGTTAGCAAAATACATTATCTTCTTTTAAAGATAGTACCTGGTCTAGCAAGGCAGGAATCATGTTGCACTGGACGCTCCAAACCTAGAGAAAGTGCCCCACAAAAACAAGTCGGGGAAGAAAACAAAGTAAGCACATAGAAAGATGACCCATATCAATTCCATTACACATTAAAATAATATGACAAACAGCTCTAGAGAACATGGCAAAAGCCCAGATGATAATGTAGCAGTTTTATTACAAAGTTTTCTCACTTAAAACTGATGATTATATTAAAAGCATTCCTACACAAATAAGTGCAATGTGGGCACCCCACCTCCCACACTAATAACATGCCATGTCATTCATGCATCCAAGAGAGCGTCAATAAAGATTGCTTTTATGAACTTGGGACCAACAAAAAATTGGATAAGAAGTCCTAATCTTAGTTATCTAGCAACAAATCCTTATCTAATTCAATAATATCCAAGTTGAATCAGGTGACTGTTTATTTTGCACTTTTTTCAATTGTTCTTCTATTACTTCCTCTGTTTATATATACTTGACTAACATTCCTAAAATGAAAATGTCATATTACTTGATCCATACTAAATTTTGTAAGCAGTTAGTAGTCACATTCACCAAATTACCCTTATAAAGTGCATGTGGGGACAACAATTCTTGTACTCTCAACGGGAGATAAAGTAACCAGTGCACCAACTACAATTTCTCTCTCCTCTCCTTAAATATTGTGCCAAGAACTACGGGTCAAGTAAAGAAAACGGAAAAAGTAAAAGTTGATTTTGACAAGGTAATGATTCTAAGATAATTTTAATTTCCTTTAAGGAAACAACTTTATGATTTTAATTAATTACATTTTTGATTCCCATGTATCAGAAAACTAACATTTTTCCAGTTCGATAGTCAATAAATGATGAACATATTTGAATTGTAGCATACAAGACATTAGGAATGGTTCTCCCATTTTAAATGACCCAAAAAGGATAAAGAACAGCTTTACTTAAAAATGTGCAAGGTGCAACACACAATCTAAGCTAAAATAATATCAAAGGCTTTCAAGATAATATTCGAAAGAAAACCCAAACTTGCCTATCCTGCCAGAGCTTATAGCCATATACTACAATATGATGCTCAAAAAAAATTAATAAATAAATAAATAATTGGGTCATCAACCAAGCCACACACTAGTTACTACTATCACCTTTAATCTGAAGAAATTTTACAGGGTTGAAAACCTTATGTTCCTCATTCTTCAATAATCAATTGCTTTCAGATGGTCAATGGACCAAATCGAAGAGATAAAATAGAAGGTGAAAAGAAACAAAAAAAATAAAATAAAAAATGAATAAATAAAGTACATAAACAAAGAAGTAAAAGCAAACAATGTTTGACAGACCAAGGACACAGGCTTCATATATGATGCACATACAAAAAGAAGGTTACAGAGAGAACATAACACAATACTTCGCACAATTAAGGAAATACCTTGTCGTTGTCTGGCTCCATCAGCATATCTTACTCTAATGGGAGCCATAGCCTGTAAATAAGAGGTTATATGAATGGGGTTTATCCATGGTTCATACAGCAAGGGAAAAGGAAACTCAATAATAATTTCTCCAACTTCTATTGACTTACTTCAGGAAAAGTAAATTGATTGTTTAAGGCTATTATTGCTCTGTCAGCCTCTTCAGTGAATGCATACTTCACAAAACAATAATCTGCAGACATTGAGTCATTAGCATCACAGTCATGGCAATTTGGAAATTGATACAGTACTCTGCCTTAGCTTTTCCCACTTTTCTCTTCCCCTTCCCACCCCTACACCCTTTCTGGTCTAAAAGATCCAAAGATAAAGTGAACTTAGTAGGTGTATTGAGGAAAGCAATCAGAGAAAGAACTATTCCCTGTATCCCATTTTAACAGTCCGAATTGACTTCAAATGATTTTCAAGGCACAACTTCGACCATTGATTCCTCTTGCATTTATTAGCTGACTAACTTTAAGAATAAATCAGAGAAAATCTTTATGAGGATAATTCATTTAATTGAACATCCATAGTGTGTAGTAGAAAAATCATAAGAAAATTAGACCAATTACTAGATCATCAAGAAAGGATAAACAAATAAAGAGTGACCATAGAGACAACCCAGCCTAAATACTTTTGAGACGGGTTTGGGAGAAGCAAATATTCACATCCTTAACTATATCAATCAATCAATCAATCAAAGCCTTAATCCCATAAGTGGGGTCGGCTATATGAACCAAATTTGATTATTCGTGTAGTCATCGATAAATCTTCCTCCTCCATCCCTAACGATCCAATGCTTCATCCTCATGCAAATCCATATACTTCATATCCTTCACAACTCCTTCCAACCAAGTCATTTTCGGTCTCCCTCTCCCTCGTTTAACCCCTCCATGTTCCCACTCTTCCACTCTTCGAACCGGTGCACCATCGGATCTCTGTCTTATATGCCTAAGCCAACCATGAGATTTTCCCTTAGTTTGTCTGCAATGCTTGCCACACCTACTTTCTTGCGAATAACCTCATTTCTGATTCTATTTCTTAGAGTGTTCCTGCACATTTACCTTAACATATGCATTTCCGTAACCTCCATCTTTTTAATGTGCTCTTTCTTAGAAGCCCAACATTCTATACCATTATGGCAGTAGAATTTTCCCTTCAACTGTAAGGGGATGCTTCGGTCACATAACTCTCCCGTGACCGCTCTCCATTTAAGCCACCCCGACTTAATCCTGTGGGCCACATCTTGATCAATGTCACCATTTTTCTGGATGGTTGACCCAAGATACTCAAAACATTCACTCATGGTCAAATCCTTCCCATCCAAACTCACCACTTCAATGCTTGTCCCCCTCTGAATACCAAAGCGACATACCAAATATTCAGTCTTACACCGGCTTAGCTTAAACCGTCTAGATTCCAACCTTTTTCTCCATTGCTCTAAATTGGCATTAACCCCATCTTTAATTTTATCCACCAAAATGATATCATCCGCAAACAACATACACCATGGAACCTCATCTTGAATTGGTCTAGTTACTTCATCTAGAACCGTTGCAAAAAGAAAAGGGCTTAATGCAGACCCTTGATGCAATCCAATTGTAATACAGAAATCTTTTGTCAACCCTCCACATATCCTCACATTTGTTGATACATCTCTTGGCACCTTGTCATATGCCTTCTCTAAATCAATAAAGACCATATGAAGATCCATCTTCTTTACCCTATAAAACTCCATCAATTGTCTTATCAAATGGATTGCTTCCACAGTAGGTCTCCCAAGCGTAAAACCAAATTGATTATCAGAAATGCTTGTGCATGCCCTCAACCTGTGTTCAATCACTCTTTCCCACAACTGCATAGTGTGGCTCATAAGCTTGATCCCTCGTCTTGAGCGTCTCCTTTGTTTTTATAGACCGGGACCAAGGTGCTCTTCCTCCAATCTTGCAAGATCTTTGTAACCCTCAATATCTTGTTAAAGAGGTCTGTTAACCAATCAATACTAATCTTACCCAAACACCTCCACACCTTTATCGGTATACCATCAGGACCAACCGCCTTCTTAAGCTTCATCTTCCTCAGTGCAATCTCCGCCTCTCCTCTCCTACTTCGCCGCACATACTCCATGTTAATTTCTTCATCACTCAAGGAGGTATTTCCAGTCACAACTCCATTACTTCCATTAAGATGTCCTCCTCTTGTATCAGGACAATTTGGTTCTTATCTTTGACACACTTTACCATGCCAATATCCTTCCTTGCCTCTTGTATTCTCTTTGCTATCTTATAAATGATCTTTTCTCCCTCCTAGGAGTCAAGCTTTTCGTAAACCTCCTAATAAGCCTTTTCTTTCGCTTGGTGAACGGCTGCCTTTGCCTTACTCTTAGCCTGCTTATACACTACAAAGGCTTCGTCACTCCTACATGTTCCCAAGGCTTGATAACATTCCCTTTTTTGCTTAATTACTGCTTTCACCTCTTCATTCCACCACGAAGTATCTCTTAGCGAAGTTCTTCCCCTCATTCCCCTAAGACCTCTTTGGCCACTCTTAGAAAACAGTTCTTCATTCATAACCAAGTCATGTCTGGATCCACCTCTCCATCCCAACCGCCTCCTTATTACCTTTTCTATAAAAACCTTAGCATTTGCATCCCTTAGAGTCCACCATATTATCCTTGGCTCCTATTGTCTTCCTTTATTCTTCGTCTTCTCTTTCAAACGAATAGTCATAACCAAAAGCCGGTGTTGGGCAACCACACTCTCTCCTGGGATGACCTTGCAATTTAAGCAACTTTGTCTATCCGTGCTCCTTGTGAGCAGGAAGTCTATTTGTGTTGCATTTACTCTGCTCCGGAAATTTTATCAAATGTGAATCCCGCTTCTTAAACCAAGTACTAGTCAGAATTAAATCATATGATTGGGCAAAATCCATAATAGCTTCACCACCTGCGTCCCTCTGCCCATACCCAAAGCCTCCATGAACACCCTTGTAGGCATCTCGACTCGCCCCAACATGCCTATTTAAATCACCTCCAATATATAATTGCCCCAACATCCTTAACTATAAACAATACAAAATGATAGCAACCAACAACAAGATAAACTTGTACACATAAAATAATATGATTCCCAATCCTGGGAAGTTAGATAAAACACTATAAATTACCCAGTTTAAAGTAACAATTGTTGTCCCTTAACTTTATAAATGAGACATCATTAGACGAGTTGCCAAATGCCAATATGCTGTTGAATAAATATTTATGATGCTCAATATTAAACTCAATTAAGACATGTGCTTCCATAAAATGGTGCGACTAGAAGGTATTATATTCATTGCAAATTCATTTATTCTAAGGAAACCTGTAGAACTTATTCTGAATTTAACATTTACAATTAGCAGGGGACATGTAGAAAAGTTGAAAGGGGGACAAAATTTATAGGACAACAGGATTACATAGTCATCAAATATGCTAAAGCATAAAGCAATTTCTTTGCATACGTGTATACCTTGCTGTTGACCAGTCCATTTATCAGGAAGAAGAACAACCTCCACGACATTTCCATGCTCTTGAAACAAGCAAAAAATCTACATTTAAGAACATAGGCCAGAACACTATGTGAAACCTCAGATAGAACAAGTATATTGTAAAAGGGAAGACTCTCAGAGTAATCTTCATCAGAAAAAGATCATAAAACTCACATGTAAGCGAGAAAAAAGGAATGAACATAGTGAGTGAATGTATTTCCAAAATAATCTAAATAAGCAGGTAATGCAAGCCAAAAAAAGTCCAAAACATTTCTATTCAAGTAGCACACTATGAAGTATGAATTTCATATTCGTATAGGAAGAAATGACATTCTCAGCTAATTTAAGGGAGCAACATGCTTGATATCCAGCCTTGTGACTTGTAGTCTTGTGTACAAAGTATGCATTGTTCCTCCATATATATATTATTGTTAACAAAAACCAAGAGATGGAGGGTGTCAAGGAGTGACATTTTTGGCTTTCTCAAGAGGACAAGGGTGACCTTTACATGAGATGCATGGAGTAGTAATTTTAAACTAAATATGATAGAGGCATGCTCACTTCAGCAGCAATTGCAGGGTATAGGAACACTTATAGATTGATTAAGATTGGAAAGAAAAACACATACTCCATATTAACAGCTGCAAAGATCTGTAAACACAAATGATAAAAGCCTCTAAGATTCACTTCTTCTTCTTCTAACTATTGTTATTCATTTATTTTTGTTGTTGTAGTGGTTTTGGTTGATGCTTTCAGTAATGACACCAAAAATACGAGGGAAAACTATCACAGTGAGTGTTAATAGGGACTTCTAGACCTATAACTTTCTGTATAACAAGGATTTTGATAATATGTCAAGAATTCATAATTTGACAAGCATCAAATAATTATCCTAAAAATGAACACATTGTGGAACTTGACACAGCACATCAAATGAACAAACAGGCTCATAATACCACAGTAACATACCTCATCTTGGGTCACAGTTCGAGGAATCCCACCAACATAAAGCTTCACAAAACTGCCATCATCAACTCTATCTATCAAAAAGAAAGCAATAACATCACCTAACATATCTCACACCATCAAAGAAAGAGCTTCAAACTCGAACCGCCTTACCTGATCAAGAAACGAGCTTTTCCTACCAAAATTTAATCATTCACAAGTGTATCTAATTATAGCAAAGTTACATCCCAACCAGTGGACACAGTGGACAGTATCAAGCTTTCTATCACAACAAAATCATCAAAACCCTAATTCCAGTAAAGTTAAGATTTTTTCTCAGCAAATAGTTCTAACTAGTAGTAATCAGTTCAATTAACATACAAATCAACAATCTATCAAACAATTAACAAAAACTGAAACAGTAGTTCTAGTACTCATCAGTTTTATTTAAAAAAATTACCAAATTTCCGCTTCCTTTGGAAATGAGGCTTCGGCTGCGGCTGCGGCGGCGGCTGACAGAAACCACCACCGGCGGCGGCGAAGGAGTGATCGGGAGGAGGGTGAAAGGGTTGAAATTGAGGAAAACCGTCGCCGGGAAATCCGGGATTTCCCCATTGAAAGTTGGGAGGAGGAGGTGGTGGTGGAAGTGGGTCCCATGGGTTGGGGTTGAAAGGTGGAGGGTGTGACTCCATTTTCGAAAAACTGCTCGAGTTGATGATGATCACTTGAGTATGTTGGTTTGTATTCTTGTAGGGTGCTAAGAGTCTATGAAGTTGACCAAAAGTTTGTGCTTTTTTTTTTTTTTTTTACTGAGTTTTCTAGTGGACTTGTTTTGATTGAATTTTTGAGTTTGATGATATGATTTTGCTACAAAGAAGGCATAGATGATTGAGATCATGACATTCATAAGGGCGCGCATTTGTTGGGTGTGGTCGTATCTCATATGGCGTGTTTTAAGAGTTGCATGGATCTTGTGTTGCGCATTACGTTTAAGGATAATGGTATTACTGAAAATCTCACACACGATTACACGATGACTATAGGAAGCAATGATGATGATGGAAGTATGTAAGAGATGATCACTGAGACATTGAGTAGAATACTACAAGCATAATTATATAACTTTTTACTGTAGCCATATTTTAAAGTAATAGAAACCAACAAAGTGTTGGCTCACTTAGAAAAGTTCTTACCTCAAATCCTAGAGGTTTGGGGTTTCGAATCTACCAAGTGAGGGTACTTGGGGGTAGGGAATCCTTTATCCTCCCCTCTACTCCCAGTACCTGGCTCGCAAATATAGTAATAGAAGCTCAATAATGTGATAAGAACTTTGCATATATATTTTGTTGGGATGGTGCTACATTTTGTGGAAATAACTTTTTAAAGTGCTGCGTTGGACTCTTGTTAGTCCCAAGGGGCCATGTTTCAAAGGTTTGAAATTGATACTCAACAACAATCTTCAGCTTGCACCATTTCTCTAAATTAATTGTGCACATAAGGTTTTGATACTCTACAACTTCACAGTAAGCAAACAATACAAGCAAAGATACAATACTATTCCATAGAACTGCTAATTGTTGGAAAAATCATCCTATTCTAATGATAAATTCTCGCCTATAAGAAACAATCCCTCAGAGTATACATATAATGAAATCATAATTAACTACAAGTATATGAATGAAGCATAAAAATTGCGTGCACATATATACGAGGATGTAATTCTTCTTGCGATTTTCAAATGTCCTGTAGTTTGTCTTCTAAAAAATTGCATCATTCTTCTCCTTTATGAAAAATAGGAGGCAGGCTTCAATTTTGTAATTAGTAAATCATAAATCAGTCTTCAAATGAAGCATTTCTTTCTCTATTCTAGGACAACCAGGAAATTATCTTCTTATGTAAGACTGCAACATAATCAGCTTCAACTGGGCTTTCTCCCATCTGCACAAGAGTTAAACACAGTAAGACCCATTTCATGTATCCTTAATCAGTTGATTACAACCTTAAAATTCATAAATCCCAAAGTTTAACAATAAGTTTAAATAAGGGCTATCCAAGGTCAAATGTTCAATGTAAGACAAATAAATTCGTATTAGAGGTTTTCAGGTGAAAAGAACGAAATTGTTCTTGCTTCTAGCCTTCTGGGACTGTGAGAAGGCACAAAGGCCACATAATATCGAATCCTGACCTCAACCTTAATCATTTGAGGAATCACACTTCTAATCACTGGAACCTCTTGAGTTTTTCATGCAGTTGGCAGCCCTAGACATGCACTTTCTCTACTTATTACTGCTAACACTAGATTTTATGTATGTCTGTGATTGGCAAAGAAAACATACTTGAACATGAAGATGGAAGCAGGATCTGTTTTCACAAGCACGTTGTGAAGAGGCACCTAGGACATGGATGCCTTGACCTTCTAATTTCTCAATCAAAGTGGACAAGATACCAACTTTGTTGTTCTGTTCACATATTTGTACTATCACTTCACCGCTTTTTACTTCATTCATCGAGACTGTTAGTGTCTTTTTATCTTTGTTTGCATCACGAACATCACTGCTACCTACGACAAGTTGTTGCTTCTTCCCTAGTACTGATAGCATGTTGCTCTTCTCGAGTGTTAGCTTCTCTATCTCAGCTTGAAGCTGAGGGACATAATCGAGGGCTCTATCAATTATATATGGTCCACTCCACCTCTTCTGCAAATTTGTCCATTTATTAGAGCAAGTACATGCCAGTTAAGTAATCAAGAGTTCTACACTGCACAAAAGCATGTTGCAGTAGCAAGTGTATGATCTTCTGGGGTTTGGATAATAACTAGATGTAGCACATTCTTAGAACAAGAGTATCCCCGTCATATAAGAATCAGGAAGAAGGATGCAATTATATAAGCATTATGAATATAGAACAAGCAATGACCCCCCCCCCCCTCGGTATAGTTATTCTTAATTAGAGAAATTCCCAGAGTATCCTAAGAGATGCTATAATCGACACATGTAAATCTTCAGAAAGTCGCATTCTCAGAGATATGTGTTTGACTCCTTTGGTGCTGGCAGGGTTTAGAGAGGCTTAAGTTTACAAGTATTCTTAAACAATCTCAATTATAATCTTTAAGGTTTAGAGTGGAATTGTAGTAGGTGAAGTGGTAAATTATGCTTGATCTTGCTGTATTATCACCCACCTCCTCTATTGCAAGTCATGTTTGTAAGATTAAGTACACTCTGTGCCATCTTTGCTATTGAATAAGCGTTATGACTTATCAGCCTGAGATTGAGCTCAATGTTTAAGAAATTGTTGTGTAGAAAGGGGGCACATTGAAACATCTTAGCCCTTAGCAAGTTAGCAGACATTGCTTTTTAAAATATGAGAAGTTTCTTGCTTTTTTTAAAGAAATCAAAGCATTGTTGTTCAAGGCTTTGTTAGTTTGCCTCGTCTTTCAAGTGAGGCAATGGAATACTTCATATTTCACTTCATTCAAGGTGCGTTATAGGGCTAGTTATTTCGGTTTGTCAGCTATAATGAGCTTCAAAGAGCAGGTTCGGTACGTATTAGGTTGCAATAATCAAATCTATGTAATTAGAAGACTTACATAAATAGGGCTCTAAGCTAGACTTGTTTGTAGATAGGGCTTCCATATCTTCTACTGTCAGCACTTCGCAATGTTGGCATTTGAAAGAAGATCAAATGAGATCAAGAAGAGTATTGTAGTGTATCGAATTGGGTGTACTTGTTATGTGCCTTTATTTTCTCCTTACAAGGGCTCTACTTTCCACAGCTTATTTCTGCTGAACTTTACTTATTGGTGCTTATAACTTGCTTTTTTTTGGCTGAAACTTACTTATAATAAGCTAAGGAGAACATAGCCTAATTTTCGAGCATTGTGTACACTTATAACAAAGAAGTAATCTGAACAGCCAATAATCAAGGACAATCCAAAATCATCTAAGTGATCTAACATAAAAAAATCTCCAAACGAAGTCACCCATATATGATATATAGGTGTATTATATCATATGTGTCCTATTGGTGTGATTTAAATTGGTGTTCTATGTTAAATTCCTTTCCATCTTCAGGTAGAATTAATAGACCTAAGTTTTGATGATTAATGTACAAAATACACTTAATTAAAAACAAGCTAAGTCCACTTCAAATTAGCTGAAATATATATAGTTTACTGTTTGAACTTTGAAGGGTGCATGAGGCAGAGATTCTTATCTTTTACTTCATATTAATTGATTATATCAATCAAATGATAACTGCTTATTTATACAAGCAACAAAAACAATAATATATCATGTAAAAAAAATGTTATAAGTACCTTAGCTCTTCTAGAATCTGGGAGCAAAGAACGAAGTGCCAAAAATGTTTCATTAAGCTTCATCCTCCTTACTTTTTCCTTAGCATTGTGATCAAGTTTCTTACTAGACGATCCTTCTCTAACACCCCCATCTGCAGGGGCAGCAGTTTGATCATCAATCATCGTTGTCGTTGTCGTTGTCATCATCGTTGTCGTCGTGGTGGGACAGTAGTATTGCAACTCATGATGCCCCTGAGATGAGCCCTCTGCTGTTGTACCCTGCTGTACATGTTCAAGACCAACCTGTTCAATTGGACTAACCCAATTAATTGGGTCCTGTGTGTTGGGACCATATTGTTCTATTAGTGTATAATCTTCTAAATGATCTTCACCAAGAAATATGCTTAAATCTTGATACTCTGACATGGGTAATGATGATGTATTAGGCAAAGTATTTTGATCTTCAATAAGTGGTGGAAAATTAATGGGATCATCACTTGGTGGTTGATATGGGAAAGAGAAGTCATCTTCCTCATTGTAGAGGGGATTTCCAAAAGGAGGGTTAGACATAAAAGTAAATAATACATATATAATCGATGCTTTTATATGATCGCGGTCAGGGATGACCGATGAATAAAAAGGATCAAAACCATTTATAGCGTGTTATAAATAAATAGTTAAGAAGAAAACTCTATGTGAGTTAACATAAAGCATGATTCTTTCTTGAATCTTCTATTCTTAAAAAGAAACGGATTGTTTTGAATACAATAGGTACCATCATTGTTTTGACTTTTAAGGCCAGTTTCTTTATTTTTAATATGCATCCTGTTAACTATGTCACGATGACTGTTTTTATCTTTAATTTAAAAATCGAAAAAGAATAACCAGATGGTTAGTTGACATGGATACAAAAAAAAGTACAATAATTATTAAATAATTACATGTACTGCCTCGTAATAACAAGCATGAAAACAATGTTTTAAGCACAAGTTGCAAAGTTTATTTGATTTGGAAATACAAGTTTTAGTAGTATGACAAATGAATTGTATAGCAATCATAATATGTTGAAATAGCATATATTATACAGAAGTCACATAATCTAAGAGAATAAATCAAATTTAAGACAAGAGAGGAAGATGAACTAACCAATTAATCTTGGTTTAAGAGCTAATAAATCATCAAAATCAACTTCATTGACCAGTTGATTAGAGAGCTAAAAACTAAGGATGAGGTAAATATTGTGGAAGTACGTTCATTTGGTAGGAAGAAGAGGGGAGTACTACGAGATTAAATGAGTAGTACAAGTGTACAACATACAAAGTGAATATAAAACAAAGAATAAAATAAAGTGAGGAACTTTATAAAAATGAGCAAAAGATAAGATTAAGCTGGAATTTAGGAGTTAAAATGATTAAAATTGGAGGTTAGAGAGGGAGGAAAGAGGAGAGAGAAAGTTGAAAGAGTTTCTGGCTTTCATGAGTCCAATGAAGAATATTTAGACATGATTGAGTTATAGTAATATGTGGAGAGTACTATATGTTTGGAGGAGGTGGGATTTTTTTAATGCACATGTTGCTAGTACAAGTGCCTTAGCATGCAAGTACATATCTTTGCATAAGGTGAAGTACGAGTCTTTGTAATCTAAAGTACTACTTATTAGAAAAGCTGTAGAGGTGAGTATGGCCGGTTAGTCATTGGTAAATAAAAGTTCCTATGAAAAGTTACTTCATTACTAATCAAATAATTTTGTGTAGTTTTCATTAAATCGATAATGAAATATAATTCACATAAATTATTACTTTGTAGGCATTTCTACTCTCTATATCAAATAAATGACCACCTAGATTTAGGCAACGACATATTCATCTGATTAGACTTTTAGTGACTAATTATTCAACCTAGTCATTAGGATTCTTAAACTAATTAAAAATAATATTTTTAAAACGATTTAATATAACTGGATAGCAAAAAGTCTTTGTTTAAAAAAAATAAAAATTGAAACTAGTTACGACCGTTTTTTAAATACATTTTTAGAAAACGAAACTGTTGGATCTAGTTTTGGTTCATACATATTTAGGGTGACTGTACTTTTTACACACCCTTGGCTACTACAACCTAAGGTGAAAGTAACTTTCCACGTTTTAGTGATTTGTTTAGTATGGACCAACAAAACAATGTAATTATTCTACACTAGGCTCACCGCTCACATTGCTATGTGCTCTAAGCTAACTTGTGCATAATTTTATGTACACACCGCATTGTTGAACATGTGTACGAAAAATATGGTGGAAATTTTCATAGAGTTATTAATCACTCTACACTTTTTCAAACATCCAACTCTTATATATCCATCCAAACGCCCTCTCCTCTCTAGTCCTTCCCCATGTCACCCTATCCTTCTTCTATGACAACACAACTTCTTCCCCACAATATTGGTTTAGGGTTGAGGGGGGGGGGGGGGGGGGGAGGGGGGAATGTCCTTCCAATGCTAAAACCTTTCAACTTCAATCGGATTTAG
This sequence comes from Chenopodium quinoa, assembly GCF_001683475.1. Taxonomy (NCBI): domain Eukaryota; kingdom Viridiplantae; phylum Streptophyta; class Magnoliopsida; order Caryophyllales; family Amaranthaceae; genus Chenopodium; species Chenopodium quinoa. The sequence goes on along the minus strand of NW_018743212.1, from coordinate 968,162 downwards.
AAACCTCTCAAACGTGGAAGACGAAAATTCATCTATCAAACTCAACGGAGAAAAATCAGGTTTGGTTTATGGTTCAAATGAAATCTAATATTGTCCGTTCGTCATGGCTAGATTTAACAACCTTGGTAAGTCTAATTATGAATTAACAAAAAGATCTGCTTTCATTTATCCTTCTCATAAAATTTAAAGAGTTGTCTATGTGATTACGTGGGCGCTTGTCGACAATGAAAACAGACAACACATACGGCACAGGTTAGAGCAAGATTTAGCCGTTTATATATATATATATTTTTTTCCGGCTAACGTTTTAATAAAGTAAAAACGCTAATTGGTACCTAAAATTTTTCGCCAAGCATGACCAAAAGACCTACCTCTATATAAACTGAACAAAACACTATATGGCCAATATGGGCCTAAGCGAAGTAGCCATAACCAAAAGAAATTCATGGTCCGACGAAGTAAAGAGTAATACGGACTACGGAGTACTATCGTTGTATGTATCATTGTATCGTTGTATGTTAATGGTCTTCGATTTTAATTTTTAATTCATAGGATCCTTGCATTGTTGCATATCCTTCAAGTTGAATCCCTCGTGCTCTCTTCTCCAAAGTTCCTCTCTTTCTGGTTAGTATCTCCTATCCTTTTTCCAGAACTTCCTGTTTCTTTATGCTTTTCTTCTATGTTAGGTTTCTAGAATTCTAATAATTTTATTTTCGACTTCTGGGGTTTAAACAAAAGTTTTTATTTTTATTGGATTTCTTGAGGTAAGTTTCAATTTTATTAGTTTGGCAAAGGATGTTGTGGAATCTGGTTTTGCTTAATCATTTTTTTTTTTTTTTGTTTGCTGATTGTTATTTTTTAAACTCCCTATAACAATGGCTGATTATCATGAAATTGGTTCTTATTCATTGGCTTTAATTTTCACAATGTGGGTTTCGATTGAATTATAGATAGAAATAAGATTTGATTGAAAGAATCGTTGGTCCTGAGGCAAAAGATTATAATTTTGGATTAAAGTTTTATGCTGAGAAAGAACCTGATATACTTCGTATAATGTAAATCATCTGCATGAAATTATCGTTTTTTGTGAATAAAATTGCCTTACAAAATGTGCATGTGGTGAAGTAAATTGGCTATTTAATCTGCACAATTCTAGGGTTGATATTTGTTATCATTTTCTCATGTTCTGTTAAGGGATTGCATTAAAATTTGAACCAACTCTCCCCTTTGTTGTAGAAAATTATCAATATATGGGTGAAACGGGTAAGCGGTACCGAGGTCAGAGAGAAAACTATGGCGATAGTAAGAATCAGAGAAGACGGACTGATAAGGAGGAGAAGGGCGGTGATGAATTGATTGCATACAGGATTCTGTGTCCTGACACGGTTATCGGTAGTGTGATCGGTAAAGCTGGAAAGGTGATAAATTCGATAAGACAGGAGACGAGAGCAAAGGTGAAGGTGGTGGATCCATTTCCTGGTGCCAAGGAAAGGGTGATTACTATCTATTGTTATGTAAAGGAGAAGGTAGATATTGAAGTTGATGAGGAGTATAACAATAATGCACCCCTTTGCCCTGCTCAAGATGCTCTTCTTAGAATGCATGCTGCCATTGCTAATGCATTGTCCAGCTTGGGTGATTCTGAGAGGAGGCAAAAAGATATGGAAGAGTGCAACATTCTCGTCCCAGCTAGTCAATCTGCTAATGTAATTGGCAAGTCGGGGAGCACTATAAAGAAATTGAGAAGCAAGACAAGGGCTAATATTAGGGTCACTCGTAAGGATGATACGGACTCGAGTCATTCATGTGCTATGGATTTTGACAATTTTGTTCAGGTCAGTCGCTCTTTGGAATAAGGCTATGTTATGCTTAGTTCTTGGGTTACAAGTTCTTGCATGAGTTGCATCCCTTTGCATTGATCTGTATACTTGTGAATTGCTTACAACATTTCTCATGCAGCCTCTTAGTTTGCCATCTATTGCAAGTTGTTTTTTTTAAAGGTAAAATAAAAGAACGTAGTTTGTAGTCTTTATGCACAGTAAGGATAACCTTGCCTCTCTACAGTGGTGAATTGGTGATTATCATCAATTGATCTTGTATTCTTGTTGAACTGGCTTAGCAATGGTAATTTGAGTAGCCAATATGGCATGTAGATTTAATACTTTTAGTTGAAAGTTTTATGCCAAAAATTGTGCAGAATGCTCACTATCCTTATTGCTCTCTGCCTCTCTTTACTGGCTTTGATGTCTAAGGTGTTTTCAACTTTTTTCTCCACATTGATAACACATACTTCTGTAAATTGATGTCAATAACTTTTGCTTTTGTTAAACCTCTGTCTTTAATCAGATTTCAGGAGATTCTGAGGCCGTTAAAAGAGCGCTGTTTGCTATTTCTGCAATCATGTATAAGTTTGCTCCTAAAGAAGAAATTCCCCTTGAAACTAGTGTGCCCGAGGTTGCACCAAGCATCATTATTCCTGCTGACATGCCTGTTTATCCTGCCAGTGGATTTTATACTGATCCCATAGCTCCTTCTAGGTCTTCTTCTCTAATGGATGCTCATGCACCAGAACTTTCTGTTCCAGGCTATGCTGATTCAGGAAGCATGTGGTCTGTTGTTGTCCCTGGTTATAGTGGGGCCTCTCGATCTGAGGAGCTGACAGTACGGGTTTTATGTCCTTCTGATAAGATTGGGCGTGTCATTGGGAGAGGAGGGTGTACTATCAAAAGTGTAAGACAGGCCAGTGGTACACACATTGAGGTTGATGATACTAAAGCTACCCGAGATAAGTGCAGTGAATGTTTGATTACTGTAACTTCAACTGAGGTATGACTTTTGTTTTATTACTACTACAACTGACATATGTCTTCTCTCTAATATTATCTGTTACTACCTTGTTCCCACTATGATTTTTATTTTGCCCTGCATTTTGGTTTCTTCCTCCTAGATCAGCATACTTGATTATGCTGTTGTACTCTTGACAGCTCATGCCATCTAGGAACTATTACCTATGATTTAGTTTTTTTTTTTTTTTTTGAAGAAATTAACAATCAATTAGTTTGATTAGTAGTAATGAATGAATGGAAGGGATAATATTTGGTATATAGCTTTTCTTAAGCTTTTTGAATAATCATTGCATTTCGGAAATGTGGGTTTTTTCCCCCACAAAGCTAAAAGCTCTTTGGTACTGTGTGGATATTTACCATTAATGCTTTGTTAGGTTCCTTCTTATCAAATCATTTTTTGAGTTCGTTAGCTGATATCTAGGAGGATATAAATGTAGAGTTGAATGGCTGATTTTTTTTTTTTCCTTGGGTGCATATAAGTTCAGTGGTCTCTATTGAATTGATATGGAATTGTCATAATTTAACAGTTTTTTTTTCCCTCTTTCCACTTTGCAACTGTTATTCTAGTCTTGAAAGGCGAACTAAAATTTGTGAAGTAGATATGCTTCTTAAGTATTTGTATAAGGTAAAAAAAATTATAACGTAATGTTCTCCCTAGTGAGTGTTTGATCCCACAACTCATGGTTGTGAGATTCAAACCTTTCCACCAGGCCAAGCCTTGCTTGGTCATTGCTGTTGTCCTTCTCAAAGATTACAGTTATCCTGTATTGGCTGACATGGCTGTATATGTTCTTTCTTCTTGTGTTTACGGGAATTGTCAATTTTTACCCTAAGACTTCTTGCTAAGTATTGGTTTAATTTTTATAATGTTTTTTTAAAATTTGTATTATGGAACTCTTGTGATAGACTTGCTGTTTCATGGCAGTCATTGGATGATTTACAATCAAAGGCAATCGAAGCTGTTCTATTACTTCAAGAAAAGATCAATGAAGATGCTGAAAACGTTACTATGAGCCTTCTTATTCCATCTAGAAATATTGGGTGCATTATAGGGAAGAGCGGCTCAATTGTCAATGAGATTAGGAAAAGGACCAGGGCTGATATCCGGATTTCAAAAGGAGACAAGCCCAAGTGTGCTGATGAAGGTGATGAATATGTTGAGGTACGAATCCTCTAATTTTTAAGTTTTTAATACTATTCCTTGTAGATGAGTTAATTTTTTGTTACTTCATATATCATGTTAGGTATCTGGAGAAGTTAAAAATGTCAGAGATGCACTTATACAAATTATTCTTAGGCTCCGTGATGATGCTCTGAAAGATAATGCTGGTGCTAGCAATCCTTCTGTTGCTCCTGATTCTTTATACCCTGGTAGCAGTGGATTTTCACTGCCTCCTGTTTTACAAACTGTTCCTCCAGTCAATCCTTTGGGTTATGAACCAAGAACTGAGTCCGGAAATGGGGTTGGCAATCTTGGCATGTATACTTCTAGTAGCCATTACAAATACGGATCATTGTCGGTATGTTAAATTCACTCTTTAAATGTACCTTCCACTTAGCTGCAATGATCTGGGTTTGTTACTGATCTGATCTATGTATAAAAGAGGACCTCCTTCATAATGTTGGCTTAAGGCTTATGGGTTTGTATGTGTTGATATATGATTGTTATGGCTATGGTGTAGCACAAATCCCATCTTTGTGTTGGATTACTTGCTTCCCTCCGGAATTCTAGTTTGAATTTTCAGTATGGGGTATGGTGTTCAAGCTGCACAATAGCTACTTCCTCATTTTGACAATCATTCAATATTGATGTTGTATGAGTTGTTGTGTCTCCTCCCTTTTATTCTCTTGTAGATATCTGGGGTTTGGTTGCAGAAACAAAGGATTTAAAAGGTTTATTTTTGTATTTTTTTATTATGTTCCCCTCGCAGATATAAGCATCTAATCGAAGATATAGCTTTTATGAATTAATTTCTAAGTTATTTTCTCAAGACTACCTCCTCCCCTCACTTAGCACTTAAAAATATTTCCATGGTTTTTTTGTTTTTTCCTTTGATTCTGGGTTGTTTAGTTGAATATATATATATATATATATATATATATATATATATATATATATATATATATATATATATATATATATATATATATATATATATATATACACACACACACAATAGTTTACAATTTTACTTAACAGTCAAAATATATGTTGGCTGGAGGCTGGATTTAGGTCTCTGTTTTTATTCTTCTATGTCGAATAATTTTGTTCTCCCTTTGTGTATATTAATACAAATTTTTGATTTTGTACATTCCAGATGGGAGATGATGGATATGGATCCTCATATTCATCCAAGCTTTATGGAGGGTATTATTATTATTAATCAGCTTCTCTTAAAAAACCGTTTTCTATTTCTAGCTAAATATTTTGCCTGAGTTGATTGTTTTCTATTCTGGTTATGGCATGGAAAAGATTGCTGCAATCCTCTACTCTGGAGATAATGATTCCCGCTAGTGCAGTAAGTAAAGTTATTGGAAAAAGCGGGGCTAACCTTTCCAATATTCGTCAGGTACATTCTGTTTTCCTGATTTGATGTGAGATTTTCTATTTTGGTTTTGTTCATGAGTCATTGGTGTATACATTGTTGAAACATATGCTTACAAATTTGGGTGGATAGCTGAGCTTTGAGTGGTTTCATTCCTATTGATAACCTTATCTTTACATAGCTGCTTATTACTAATGTATGTGCTCAAAATGTGTCTTTATGGCTGATAATGACTGAGTCAAGCTATGTACTACTGATTTTTGCTTATGATTCACTAGATTTACTACTCAACTTGTGTCTATGATCGTAACTTCAGACTGTTGAAGCTTTAATTGATTTAGCACTGCTGAGCCATGCTCACTCAACCATTTTATATTCTCTTATTTTTCTTTTCTTGACTTGATTATGTTATTAGTTTAGTACAAGACAAGCTTTTGAAATTATGAGTAATTGAGTAGTGCTGTACCTTTATTTTCTGATAGGGCCAGATATCGGCTTAAGGACCCGATTACCTCATCTGCTCATCAATTTAACTCAGCTTATCTTATTTCTATAACGAATAGAAGTGTTATGGTTTTGTTATGTCCACTAACTCATCAAATTGAAGTTTGAGTGAGATTTTTTAAAGGAATTATATCAGCTCTTGACATTTTTACTTTCCAACATGAAACTGACCTTTGGATTTGTGGATTGAATGTATGGAGTGAGGGTTTTTTTTGTGATTTGTGTTTGCTGCTCTTAAACTCCTTTTCTTTTCTGCGAGTCCTTTCCTCTTTGTGTTGGTTCAAAAGATGAGGCTTTAAGTATCTAACATTCTTTGGAATTTCGCTTGTTTTTGGTCTTCTAGATATCTGGAGCAGTAATAGAGATTTCTGATCCAAAGTCTTCTCGTGGAGACCGTGTGGCACATATATCTGGCACACCTGAGCAGAAGCGTTCAGCTGAAAATTTAATTCAGGCATTCATTATGGCTACTTAAGTGTTTTCTTGGCAGGAAAGTTGAAACTGGACTATAAGGGTGTTATTTTCTATGCACTTCCCCTAGGCTATTCCACCAGTTCTCCTTTTTAGAATATTCCACCAGTTTGTCTCCATCAAAAATGCCAATCAAGATATTGTGCCAGAGGATTCGCACACAGATCTGTCTAGATGGAGCTTAGATCTCATGGCTACTTAGTCTACTCATCTTTTGTGGGCTGCCTTGCTTTAGTTAGGATCCTTCATTCCTTTCTTGACTTTGTGCTATCCATCTATATTCTTGCAGTTTCCATGAATAACATATTGTTTCTGACTGAAAGGTTTTTCTTCTACTGAACATAATAATCAAATCAGTGTTGCATGTTCTGGCGTTCATATGCTTTTCCTCCATTCCTCCTACTATATAGCTTCTCAGGTTTTTTTTTTTTTTTTTTTTTTTTTGTATCTTTTGCTATAATATTCCATCTAAAACTGCAACTGCTTTTCATGTCCTCTTATGCTCTTCCATGTCAGTCAATATCAGATTGTCTGCTTAAGATCTGAGATATAGCGCTCGGAATTTGAAGCTTGTAAATGCTGTAGGGAATGTTTATATTCCCTTTTCTACTCATGTAGGCCTGATCTGTGTCATAATGCTTGATTTGAGATCATGTTGCCTTGAAAGTGTCACGTTTCTAATTTGTCCATTAGACACAATAGCTAGATCTCTGCCCTTCTTTGTCTTCTGAAATTCAGTGTTTTGTATCTGCCTGCCATTGAAGTTATTTATTCAGAAATCTGAAAGAGTTGTATCTACCTGGATTTGAGTTTATTAACTCCATTAATTTCTAATACCAGCTTTTATGGTACTAATCCATTACAAGAAGCATATTTTGCTGTGGTCTTTGGCAGCAAACTCAAATCCTAGGCTCCACTCAAATCCTAGGCTCCTAGCTCCCTTTTTAAAAAAAAATTCTGTTTGCTGTAGTGAAGTTATTTTGGTCAATTCATAGTGATTTCCCATTCTGTGAGGGTTGTCTCCACAGTCTAATATTCTAATCCTGACTCCCATCTCTTCATATCTTTGGTTTTGTTAATTAGCAATTACAGGTCCCCTCTTTGGAGTAACTCATTTTCTTCTGTGCTTTTTTGAAGCTGGATTTTCTTAGAGAAATGTTATGATGTCCAAAGCTTTTTTTACTCTATGTATATTACTTGTGGTTTCCTGCTATCTTTGGCTCCTCTCTGCCTTATGTTTCCTTTTTTCCATCCTGAATTATAACTTGGTGTGTGTTATCGAAGAAAAGAGAGTAAATTATGTACGTTCACTGTGCTATTGGGATGAAACTTATTAATGTTTTTATGTGGAACTATGCCAATGGGCTAGCAACTTTAAACAACTCATCAGAGGAATGGAGGAAGATGTTTAGGACTCTAAAAACCAAAATTATCATTTCCTCATAAAGTTTAAGCTTGGATTTAGAGGTAGTAAAAGAGAGTATTAAGAACTTATGAGGAGCCTTTTCTAGTCGTGAATTCTTATTCTTAATTTGTTTATCTCTGGCTCCATTGCTGTCGGCTTATTGGTTTTCTAGAAATTATGGGTAGATTGCGTAACCTCCAAATTTTGTGGAACATCTGTTGCTTCTTGTTAAACCACGATGAACTTAGAAATCTTTATCTTATGTTCTTGTTTTGGTTTTTGGTACTAGGTCTCTTAGCTACTTGAAGAGTGGACAACACAAGAAGCATGAAAAGAAAAGCTATTTAGACCCAAAATGTTCTCTTTTTTTTTTTTTTTTTTTTTTTTTTTTTTTTTTTTTTTTTTTTTTTTTTTTTTTTGTGATTGTGGGTTTTTTTAGATTTCTTGATTAGCATTCTTTACATCCTTGCCCCTGCTGTGTGTCGATCTAGTTATGACTTGTATTTTGCTTGTGGTTTTTTTTTGGGAGCTGGGTTCACATTGGGAGGTAGTTTTTGTTGGTGAGCCTGAAAACCAAAATAGGATATCATTTTGTAGGCTATATAAAGCAAGCACATCCCACCTTCTGCTTTCTGGTTAAGAAGATGCTAGAGTCTGAAGGTAGTTATAGAGTCTGGACCTTTTATTTAGGTAGCTTGTACTTTCATTCTAGTTTATCACACTACCTTTGAGTGCTCTAGATATAGTTAGCTTGGTTGAATATAGTGCTTCTATAATGTATATGCGGCACAAGCTTTTCAATTGCTATGATCTTCTCATTTTCTAGGCAATTTAGAGAAGATGAACTAGTGGTAGCCAGGTAGGCATAGTTGTGTCCCAAAACTGACCATAAAAGGATGCTTACATTTTTATCATACCTGTGAGTTTGGCTGCTTTTTGAGGTATTATAACTCCAGGGAGTTGATTGAAAACGTCTCCTTGGCTGATATTGGTGACTTTGTTGCAATGTGCTAGCTTGTGCCGGGGGCTTGATGTCTGTGCAGGTAGTTTTACAGTGTTGCTGTGACTTAACATAGCTTGTGCAGTTATAACAGGCTTACATTTTTGAGGTGGTTTAAGCTGTGTAGGTTATATGTTGGTTGCCTGTTTCGCTTTAATTTTTTTTGGGCTTTATTTGGATTAGTAGTTGTTGCAGGTGCTGTAATAATACTTACTCCCTCCGTCCCATAAATATAACAGGCTTCCATGTTTGAGGTGGTTTAAGTTGTGTAGGTTATATGTTGGTTGCCTGTTTTGCTTTAATTTTTTTTTTGGCTTTATTTGGATTAGTAGTTGTTGCAGGCCCTGTAATAATACTTGCTCCCTCCGTCCCATAATATAACAGGCTTCCATTTTTGAGGTGGTTTAAGCTGTGTAGGTTATATGTTGGTTACCTGTTTTGCTTTAATTTTTTTTTTTTTGGCTTTATTTGGATTAGTAGTTGTTGCAGGTCCTGTAATAATACTTACTCCCTCTGTTCCATAATATAGTTCCTGTTTTCTTATTTTGGAGATCCAAAATGTTGTTCGTGTTTCTATTTTTGGATCGTATGTAAAGATCATATACCTTCACTTTTTTAGCTTTATTCATTGTACTTCCTAAAATTACTCTTGAATTTTGCACATGTCTTGTACTTTTTTCCACTTTCTCTCTCTAACTTATGTCTATAATTGTATTTTTCACTTTTATCAATGTATTTTAATCACTTTTTCCTCCTATTTCTTAAATACCGTGAAAAAACACAAACAAGGACTATATTATGAGACGGAGGGAGTAGTAGACTAGTATTGTTGAGTTTTCATATCGACTATTGGAGAATATTCTTTTGTGTACATACCGCCTTATGACCTGTTGATCTTTATCAATATGCATCTGAGCTTTGATCATCGCTTATTAATATTGTTGTTATATTGATACATTAAAGTTATACCTCCAGACAAATATTTGTTGATTTTTTTTTTTTTTTTTTTTTCCCTTTTCCTGAAGGACAAATATTCCTTGGATGTTACTCCATATTATGTATGAATAAATGCTCTTTGAATTTGACAAAACACAAAAGCGAACAATTTTGTGCGATGGCGCAGCTTTTAACTTCATACTAGCATACTCTTTGCTACTCTTACCACATTTCTGTTATTGATGCTTTGTCAAATGCTCAATCTGGTCCTCAAATGTTAATGTACAGTTGTACACAAATGAGTACATAAGGTGACGAGTTAGATTGAATTGGTATCAGAAACTGTCAATTGTGGTACTGATTAAAAATGAACATATGTAGAAACGGATGAAGTTTAAAATACGGTTCAACTAAGTTACTCAAGTCTTGATTACATTAGATGCATTTGATACCAGAAGCTCTATCGAATCATACTTATATAATGAAAGATTTCTAATTATTCCTACAATTCAATAACCCATATATTCCCAACACCATAACAGGACGCTTGTTATGTGAGCATTTTTGTTTTGGACGTTGAGTTGCATACACCAAAATCTATACATGTTAATTGAGGCAAATCTTTCGGATGGACAGTTAATTATTAATGGAGTAGACATACTGGTTGCGTTTAGTGACTTGATACCTGCATAAACTCTACTGTAAGCCTGGGAAAAAAACTTAAAGAGGTTAGGGTAAATTTTTTTTGGTGATATAACTGTGTTATGATCTTTTAATTCACAAGCTGCTCTCCGTGTAAAAACCTACTGATACTATATTATTTGCATACTGTGTAATAGAGCGCATAAGCTTGGGATGGCTGGGGTGCTGCTGCACTTAACAACAGGTTGAGGCTGCTACCTACCGTGCTTTTCTAAGCTTATCTGTTCTGATTTTTAGTACGACCCAGATATAATACTTCCTGTGATTGGAAGGATGACTTTCATAATGGTGTGTATTGTTAGACTGATGGTTTCTTAATCTATGTATTAACAGGTAATTTAAGATTAGTAGCTGTGATTGTGAACTTGTGATATGCGAATAATACAATGTATGTGTTACAATTTGGATGTTATTTTTGTTAACTAGTAGTTTTACCTGATGGTATTTCTTGATCTTATTATTGCACAAGTTGAATTTATCATTTTATCATCCCTCCCTCACTAGTAACCCTTATGCTAGAAAAAGAGAGAAATGATAGAAAACTTAGCGCGATCAAATTTGTAGGTGGTGGTGGGGTAAGGCTATGAGAATTGTGTTTTATGTTCAAATCTTTCGGCATGAAAGTACAATTATTGAAGGTATTTTACTTAGTGGAGTGAAAAAGTTGGTTACTTTCTAGTTAACTTGATACCTTCTCCTCCTGTTTTCTCTACATCTCTTTTTTCATTTGATACCTTCTCAAATACTGGTTCTAGGAACAAAAATCACCGAACAAATATGTCGATAACTTGCAAGGTTCGACTAGAAAGCAGAGTTGTAAAAACCACAGTAATAAAAACCATAGCTCAGCTTGATCAAAGTCTAAGGGAATTGCTCGTCAGCATAAGCCAAAATGTACGTGGTAATAGTTGTAAATGTGTTGTAGGGTTGAGTGTTGAAAAAGAGTTTAGACCATCCTCTAGTCCTGATGGTTCTGGAGGTAGCCACCTGGTTTCGGAAAGAGTTGCAATACTAAAGCTTTGTTATGGAACAAGTTGTCTGATTATCCAGCTGTTGCAACTGAAAGCAGCACCTTGTTCACTGGCCAACTTCCTCCAACTCCGAGGGTTATCCTTTGTGGGTGTCGGGATTAGACACTGCCTCGAGGCTTTGGAGAGGGATTACGGGATCAAGTGTAGGAATGCTGTTGATTTAGGCCAGTTGGCTGCAACTATCAAGGAGAAAGAAGTGTATAAAGGGTTTGGCCTGCTGGATTTAGTGAAAGAGTTGTGTTTTTCAGATGTGAAGAAGCATCTGATGGATAGTTTTACGGCTGCAGCTCTGAGTAACTGGGGTGTTACCACATTATCCCTAAAACAGATTGAAGCAGCCACTTCAGATGCTTTCATATGCTTTTATTTAGGCAATGGCTTGTTCGGAGGGTACATAGGTACTACTCCATTTTAAAACTGATTACGTGAGCTATTCGGAGTTCGAGTACTTATTATTATGATAGATAGTTGTCAATTGTTGTCTACAAGTATTATGAATTATTAAGATTGTAACTTAATTTGATATCATTTGATTATACTAGGGCTTCAAAGTTCAGATGACTTTGATTATGTTCTTTTATATAGGCTATATGAGTTGTGTGGAGGTTATACGGCTTCTTCGTACTTTTATTTCTTATAAAACATAAACACGAATGAAATACAAAATCTCAACGAAACATTCTGTTCAGCGCGAATGATGCATAAACTTTGCATTACAAAAGTGTACCACTTAAAAGAGAGGCCAAATTTTAAATACTTCCTCCGTTTCATATTAGATGTATTACTCGTATTTTGTAAAACATGGACTTTTAGACAAATTTTGGAGAGAGATAGAGAGAATAGATTTACTAAAATGGAAAGTGATGCATCTAATTTAAAACTTCGTCATTTAGAAAATTATGCATCTAAAACGAAACAAAGAAAGTAGAAAAGGCATGAAACAATGTAAAATCATGTTATTAACTGAATTGACAAAAAGTCCCGCAACGGTCATATACAAACAAAATACTGTGTTATCAACCAAGACAAGTAGACAATAGGATACGACCTTACTTGAACAGGAGCTGTTCTATAGGATCGTACCTATGTAACCTTGAGTTCTAAGGAGACAGAAAACCAAGTCTGGTGGATGAATTATGACCGTTCGATCAGAGCGTGATTAACGGCAACCATTGATCTTCGAATCACTAGTGCAGTAGAGGACCGTTCTCCAGTTCCTTGTATGTTTTATCCAATGTATATCTATCTATATTCATTTCTTTTGGGTAACAAAAATGGAGTTTTAAATGGTTTGAAACGAACAATAGCATCATATAGAAGAATTTAAGAACGCCTAAATCCTTCATATAGAAGGAATATGCTTTGAAACGAACAATAGCATCATGAGAAGAACTTGCAATAATCAAGTCGTCCACATAGACAAGCACATGCAATGAGACACCACCCTGAACATAACTGGATAGAGAATAATCAGCATAAGATGGTTTAAAACCAAAGTGTCGCAAAACGCTTGACAGCTTAGCGAACCATTGACGCGGAGCCTGTTTCAAACCATAAAGAGACTTTCTCAACTTGCAAACTTTCCTCAGAACTGGAGTACCATAGCCCGACAGAAAATGCATATAAACCTCCTCATCCAAATCACCTTGAAGAAAAGCATTATGAACATTCATCTGATGCAATTCCCAATTCAAAGAAACAACAACAGGAAGAAAAAGACGTACCGTACCCATCTTAGCAACAGGAGAAAATGTTTCATTATAATCAACACCTTCAACTTGTCGATTTCCATGAACAACTAAACGCGCATTCAAACGCTCCACTTAAGACTTGTCGGTATATTTTATTTTATATACTTAACCACTGCCAATCGCTTTCTTGCTGGGAGGAAGATCCTCAACGGTCCATGAACCATTTTGCTCTAAGGCATCAATCTCATCTTGCATCGCCTTGCGCCAACCCGCACATTTAACCCCTCTTTAAATAAAGACGGTTCCTTTCCCTTCGTAATTCCCATCAAAAAACACCTATGTCTCAAAGAAAAATTATTATATTCAACATGACAAGCTATAAGAAAGGTTTACCTAAAGAACGAGATTGTGAAGGGGCGACAGTTGACGAAGAAGTGGTGTCTATATTTTCCGTAATGAATGTGTTTGTGACATAATGACGCATCCACGAAGGTGGACGTTTCTCACGTTGACCACAACCAAGATTTTCCGTCGAACTCCCACTCAAATTCAAAGGCGTAAACGAATTATTTTCATCAGAAATAATTTGCTCTGTTACGGTATCCGAACTAGAAACCGCATTCGAATCACCACACGCAAGTAACAACCCACACACTGCACTTGCGCACAAGCACCCGCCTAGCACATAGTAGCAGACAACAACGCACCTCAAGCACGCACACCAAACACCACGGCGTACCACACACCGAACCTCGATCAATCGAGTGCAGCACACACCACACTTGTAAATAAACGTAGCAAAAATTAGGGAATAAAAACCCTTATTTCGACTACACCCAATTATATGGAAAAATTAAAAAAAAAAAAAATTAAGCCCTAATCTCACAAATTTGCAGAAAAATAAAGAAGAAAAATTACGAATGTGAGAAACAAACCAGGATCGAAAAAAAAATCTCTAGAAATTACAGAGGTTGTGATATGTTAAACTCAAGAATATTAGGAGAAAATGGCCTAACCTTGTATTGATGATCACAAAGACATATATAGTACAATACATTAGAAAACCTAACTTGCCTAAAACTCCTAAAGGATATACATCCAAATATACAATATTATCAACATAATATCAACATAACTAAACCAACTTCTAATACATGCGAGTATTAACCACTTGGACTTTTCTTATGTTGTAGACTATTTTTTTCAAGGATTTCAAGACTGGTTCGCTTATTATCAGTAATTATACTCGACTTTGGAGCTTCAAACTACTAAATTTTATCCTTTTCTCTTGTAGTTTTTTGATTTCTTATATAATTAAAGTTAATTTTTTTTTTTGATCTTTATTACTTCTTGTTACATTTTAATTTTATCCATAACATATCACTTTCCCCAATTATTTAACAAATTAGAACCCTAAATTATATTGAGCAAATGGGAAGGGGTTTGGTGACCAAGAAAAGGATAAAAAAGTTGGATGGAGAAAAAGGAGGAAATGTCGAAAGTTAAGAAAACAAGTTATTGCACAATTCGTATAAAAGAAGGACAATGAAAAAATCAAAATAAATTTAATTTAATTTGGGTAAGAGCTTAAATTTATTACCAATATCAACACAATACAATAATCAATGAAGCAAAAATAAAAACATAACGTGTTATCCATAAAGCAAACATAACAAGTTACATTATTGTAAAATAACCAATACAATAGTTCAACAACATTAAAATTATTGCAAGACAATATTTATCCACCCTTAGAATTTTTTATATTATTTGCAACTTTAAAATTTTTTATATCTCACAAATAATATGAAATGTAATTGTTTTCAATTGAATTTAAATAGATTAAATGGGCTACTAAGAAGTTTAATCTATATCAATAGTAAGAAGCATCATTAGCCCAAATGTTTAAGGCCCATACAATATCTATGAGTTACTCGTATACGGCTTATATATATCAGAGGAGAGCAAATTGGGGAAAACGCGAAACAACGAACCCAGGAGCAAGGTATGTCAATGGCGGTCTTCTTCCTCGATTTATTATAGCGATTTTCTGATGATTTAGCGCATAATTTGCACAATTGAAATTGAGATTATCTTATCTTATTTTTTATTTTTTAAAAACGGTTTAATTTGCTTGCTTAATTTTATTTTTTACGAGTTTGGGTTTGTAATTCAATTCAATTAACGAGGATGAAGATGAATCAGAAGGATACAAGGTCCAGGGCGCTGAAAAATCAGAAGAATACAGGGTCCAGGTTAATTTAATTTTTTTTGTTTAATTGAATTATTCTACCAGTAATAAAATCATCCAGTGATTTTGATTTTTTTTTTCTTGGGTCAGTCCAGCTGAAGACGACGATGATTTTCGTGATGTAACTGATCCTTATCCTGATGTACCAGAGGACTATGTGTAAGTTATCTTGTTTATCATTAATTTGTTTGTTTGAGCTTATAATAAAGGACTTTAGTGGAGTAGCTCATAGCTTAGCAATGGCTGATTCTGTTCATGAGTAATAATGCTCCCTCTTTGCTTCTTAGACTTTAGTGGAGTAGCCATTCATACGTATAACCTTGCTTATCCCGATGATTGTTTCTGCCCTAACCTAACGCGAACGCATCATGATTCATCCGTATAACCTTGCTTATCCGATGTTTGTTTCTTCCCTAACCTAACGCAAGCGCATCATGAGTCATTCGTATAACCCTGCTTATCCGATGATTGTTTCTTCCCTAACCTAACGCAAACGCATCATGATTCATTCCTATAACCTTGCTTTTCCCGATGATTGTTTCTGCCCTAACCAAAAATAACGCGTCATGATTATCAAGTATTAAAATTTTGATACTGGGATTTTACAAGAAAGGACTGGACTTCCCATATTCAAGTTACAACTATGTTAAGTGTTAACTCGTAACAAGTTCACAAAATATAATTTAAAATTTATGTTAATTAGAAACTGTAATTTTGAGTTCATTTCCTCTTTTATATCAATGTGAGTTATTTAACCTTTTTGTTTGGTTATACCCCTTATACGATATATTTGTCATACACGGATAGGATACACCTTCAAAGCTCTCAGATTATCACCTCTCTTATGATTATATTAAGTTTACGCTAATATTATGGGTACTAATGTTTCTCTGTTAATTCTGTACCTGTATATTTACTTCCTAATTTTAAGTTATCCGCAAAAGGACTACACAGAGGCCTATCGTCGTCAAAATCTTGAACTCTCCCAAATAGCACTGGAATACTACAACAAGAGACATGTATGTAAATTCTTTCTATTACACGTACTTAGCTTAGCCTCCTTTTCATCATGCTTCTAGTTTTTTTCTTGTGTCATCTATTTCATTCTTGTCAAAATTTCCATGTGTTATTTGCAGCGTACCAACTATGAACTTGTTGAGCCCATGGATTGCTCAGTTTTCAGCCATCCAATGTGGATGCATCTAAACTTCACGGCTAAGCTGAAATCCGCTCTTGATGGGGATGGCAATTCTTCCGCCAAGCTCTTCTTTGTGGAGTTTTATCATGAACCAGGTCGCTGGGTTGTCAATGCCTGTCGTATCCTTAAAGGTAAGAAGAAGCTTCTCTCTGCCCTCAAACTTCCGAATTTTTCCTGTTCAGCATCTTAGATTCTTAGGCTGTTGTAGGTTACATATTTGCTGATACCTGCAATATGATTGCAGCAATTGATTTTTTCTACTAGTGGGTGTGCAAGACGTCGTGTCAATTTGTGTTGACGGGTCTCATTTTAGATCGGGAAAGTGTAGCTTAAAAATCTGTTACCATCGCTAGTTAAGTATGTAATTTATTGATTGTGTTTGAGATCGTGGGGGTGCATCGTAATTGGCCTTCATTGCTCATGATATGCTTCTAGGTTTGTAGTTGGTGGGCAGGAGGGCTAACATGTGAACAAAATGAGATTCCGGACAAATAAAATTAATATTTTACAATGCCGCATCAATATCATGTTTAATTTTAAATCGAGAAAGTGCAGGTTGCAAATTTATTAGCCTCTAGTTGAGCATGTAAGATATTGGTTTATATCTGCTCTAATTCTTGCTCTTATAATGTTTGCTAGCCTCTATGTCGTATCGTTAAATTTGAGATTTTTGGCCTTTATTCTTCAAATTACTAGTTATGTTTACATTTCGTTATGAACTTCATTTACGAAGTAAATTATTTGTCCACAGGTAAATCTAGCCACTGTGATTTTTGTCAACTTGATGAGTCACTTGACGAGTCACTTGGCACCATTAAGCATCCAACCCATGGATTTCATATGAAGCATTTGTCTGAGCCTTATGCTTTACGCTCTCGAGCTCGTGGTTCTACAGTCGGCTAGGATGTCAACTTGGCAGCCAAGTTTTGAATTCTGTAAACAATGGTTGCATGTTTCAACCTGTTTGATGGCCCTAAAAACCATGTTATGTACTAAGCACTATAATTGCGAATCAAGTCATAAACATATTTTTTTTTCTTTTTTTTTTGTAGATTGTCATTGGGCATTTTGTTTGTTGAATCTACTACAACTATGTTTATTACTCTATATATAATTTTTGAAAAATATATCATATTTTATACGGCTATTTCACCAAATGCCACTAAGTAATTTCAAAATTCACCAAATGCCATAATGTTTTCAAAATTCACCAAATGCCGCTGAGATTTAGTACAATATCACCAAATGTCATTTCCGTTAGTTGACCGTCAATGTTCGTTAGTTGACCCCACCACTTGCCACGTGTCACCTTCTAATTGGTCCGTTTTTTAAAAAAAAAAACTAGTAAAAAATTAAAAAAAAAAAAAAAAAAAACTAAAAACCCTTGAAACCTATTCACTACTCCAGCCACCACCCCTTCCACCACCCACTCCATACCGCCGAACCCCGAAACCGCACCGCCGGCGACCTGCACCCTCACCGGCAGGTGCGCCGGCGGTCGCCGAAGCAACCCCCCTCCCCTTCTCCTCCTCTTTCCTGACGCAAAACCCCTCCCCTCCTATTTCCAGTCGCGAAACCCCTTCGACAAAACCACTGTTCATCTCCTCTCTCTCCTCATTACCACTCCCTCAAACACACTAATTTGACAAAACTTGCAGAAGCTGTGATGAACATTAATGGCGAATTGCACAGGGCATTAAAACTTTATCATCAAATAACCTAATTTGGTAAGTTTGGACTTTCAATCACTAATTCTTGGGATAAAAATTATCAATTGAAAAAAGGTTTCAATCAAAAACCATTACAGAGACATAAATTAAAGAAAATCTACCTAAATTAGAATCTAGAAAAGGAGAATTTGCCTCAAAGATTGGAGATACGAAGTACAATTAAGGATTTTGGGGGGTTATAAGGGCTGAATTCGACACTGGGCTTCTTAATTTGCTCTGATTTTTGTCCTATTGTTGGGCGGCAATGGTGGTTTTGTGGGCGTTGGGGTGGTCGGTGTTGAGCGTTGTGGTGTGAGTGGTGAGTAGTGGTGAGAGGTAACGATAGGCTGCTATAATGGAGGTGCAATTATTGCGGGCTGGCGGATGAGTGGGGTTGTGGCTATGATGCGAGCTGGAGTTGATTGTTGGTGGTGAGTGGAGGGAGGGGTTTCGCGACGGGAAAGAGGAGGGGAGGGGGAGGGCTTGCTTCGGCGGCCGCCGGTGCGCCTGCCGGTGAGGGTGCAGGTCGCCGGCGGCAGGGTTTCGGGGTTCGGCGGCAGGGAGCGGGTGGTGGAAGGGGTGGTGGCTGGGGTGGTTTCAAGGGTTTTCTGCATTTTTTTTATTATTATTATTTTAATTTTTTTATTTTTTTAAAAAAATATATTTTTAAAACGGACCAATCAGAAGGTGACACGTGGCAAGTGGTGGGGTCAACTGACGGTCAACTAACGGAAATGGCATTTGGTGATATTGTACTAAATCTCAGTGTTATTTGGTGATTTTGAAAACATTGATGACATTTGGTGAATTTTGAAATTACTTAGCGGCATTTAGCGAAATAGCCGTATTTTATATTATTTTATTCGGGCAAGTGTAGTTGGGAGAACCGCTTAAGATTTTGAGATAATTTGAATTTATAAGCACTTGACATAATTTCAAATCTTTTCTCAGCTTTATAATAATTGCAACTTGTTGGTAAAAAAAAAACTTTAGACTTTTGCAATTTTTATGGAGCAGAGAAACTGTAAAATGACTCGTTGGCACCTCATTTTTGCTCGATCAGTAGTGCAACTTTGTCAAAATTAGTGGAAGTTTTATTGGTGTCTGTCAAGCTTCCCGTTTGGCAATTGAAAAGTTGAAATGATCGTCATTGCTATGAGGTGGTGTCTCAGGAGTCTGATTTATTGGTGGTGTTGTTGGTGCTGCCATCTGGCATTTCAAAAACCAAAGTGGTCGTTTTTGCTTGTATAAGGTTAATTGATTTACTTTAAATTGATATTGATTACTCCGTATTTACTTTTCATATTCCCAATTCTCAGTTTTAGAATTTTGGCATTTTTCTTTCTTTCTTTCCTAATTTGTTTGATCGTGATATTTTTCGAAATTGAATTTTGATCACTGTTTTGTTAGGGTTTTAATTTCGTGAAATTCGGTTCTTTCCTTGTTTCCAGAGATACATCATTGTTAATTTAGGTTTGTTTTAGGGAATTCGGATAAATAAGTGAGAGAATTTTTCTAAGTATCAAAGGATGAGATTCATAAGAAGGTCCTGTCATAGATATCAATTTATTGTTTATTTTTCGATTTTTAGATTGATTGAACTTTTGGTTGAGGTTTGTTCTTGTTGCTTTTGTTGTATTAATTGATGTCCTGCGGTGGTTCTGAATTTTGGTAGGACATAAGAAATTGAATTGAAAGAGAAGACGAAATTGTGTTTCAGGATAAGTATCATGCAATCATATAATTCGCCTCTTACCATCAGACATAAGATGACAGGGATGAACCCGAGAGACCAACTGCATCTTCATCTTTTCGTTGTTTCATTCAAGATCTCAAGACTCACTTTGTAGTTAGTTGTAGTTTCGATCTTTTGATTTTGTTAAACCCTAATTATTTCCACAGTTTATAATTTTAAATACTTCCTCTGTTTCAAAGTAGATGAATTACACGTATTTTGTAAAACACGGACTTTTAGACAAATTTTGGAGAGAGATAGAAAGAATATATTTACTAAAATGGAAAGTGATGCATCTAATTTGAAACTTCGTCATTTAGAAAATTATGCATCTAAAACGAAACAAAGAAAGTAGAAAAGGCATGTAACAATGTAAAATCATGTTATTAACTGAATTGACAAAAAGTCCCACATCGGTCAGATTCAAACAAAATACTATGTGATCTGTTAAGTTTTATTGTAATTCAACAACAAGAACTACTTAAGAATGTGGGAACAAAACCTAGATAAAGTATAATTCAAATCAAATTGTACAATAACCAAATACTAATTAAAGTATTACAAACCAAGCACCAAATTCATATTATTCAGAAATACAATAAAAAACACTAATGTGAAGAAAACTAAACTTGCCTCAACTCCAAGCCTTGAAAGATATGAACATGAGAATATTGATGACCGCTTGAGTCTCAATCCTTGATACTCTGTCTTAGGCGTGTACACACTTTCCTAAAGAGGTTAATTTCCCCCACAACGGTGCTTGGGTTCAATCCGAAAATCCTCTTTGAGATACAAAAGACAGCAATTCGTTCTTTGCACTAAGAACCGAAATAAAGATGACAAATTCACCAAGATTGGATTAATTGAAAGAGTTTTTCTCACAAAAGTTTGCAAGAAATTTGAGAGAAAATGTGGAGAATACTTTTTGGAGAGATGAAGAATTAACTTCTGTATGTTTCTTTCATGAAAATATGTCTTTTAATAAAAGACTCAACCGTCAGGAAAAACCGCAAAAAAGGGAGGCGCGGGCGCGCCACTTTTCAGCGCGGGCGCGCCACCCAAAATCTGCGAGATTCCACAAGAAGGCAGTGAGGGGCGCGGTTTAGGGGCGACCAGCAGCACGGGCGCTCCACCAGGTGATAGGCTGTCGTCAAGCCTACCAAAGATAAAAACCTAACTTGGTCTCTCTAATGGGTAGAAAGGGCAAGTAAGGGTCGATCCCACAAGGACTAAGGGGAGCACTAACAAATATCGATTTGTGATAAGCTAAGTCAAGTCTTTTTAGGTTATGAGTTATGAAGAAAAACTACAAACAATAATAAAAAGGATCTTGGGATGGTATCCACCAATTAAGTCATTCACAAACAACAATTTAACATACAAGACATAGCAATTTGGGGATAAATTAGGGGAAGTCATCTAAGACACCCAACTACTCTCTCAAGCTAGAGGGATTACTTGAGTCATGAATATAACCTACTCTCGTGGTTACAAAGCATAAAACAAGTGGTAAAGCATAATCACGATGACATAAACATTCCCTTGACTAGAAATTCCTATTCTCATGGCATTTTAAGTCAATTAAGCATAAGGGAGCTAACTCAAGTTCATCTCTCGATCCTTCGTTGAGAAAGCTTAGATAAATAGTTCTAGCAATGGCCACTTACAAGAACTAACAATGAAACCACTTAAGCTCAACTAATTAACATCCCACATTAGCTAAATCAACACATACAAACAAGTATTTGTGAATTCATCAATGGTTTCAACCATCCCAAGTAAAAGAACTACTCACAAATCATAATAAATTGCAAAACTAAAGGAATTAACAACTAAAAACATAAAATCAAACACTAATCTAACATAAACAAGTAATTAAGGATGAAAAGGTACAAAAATAAGTAAATAGAATAACAAAATAGGAGAGAGAGAGTAAGAAATTCTCATTGATATTGCAAGGAGTATCCAAATCTTCAAGTCTCCTTCCTTCAATTCTTCATATTCCAAGCTTAACAAGCTTTTCTCACTTTCTCTCTCTAATAAATGAGAGTTTCTCTCTCTAAAAACCCTAACCTAAGCTAAAACTAAAACTAAGAAAATCCCCCCTTACAAATGAAGCTAAAGGGATATTATATAACCCCCAAGTAAAAGGACGGAGAAAACAAGAAGCGGCCCGTCTCCAGGTCGGCACGGACGTGCCAAAGGTTGCGCGGACGTGCAGACCTGTAAAAATGAGAATAGTAGCTTCTGCTTGACCTTTCACGGACGTGCATCAATTGGCACGGTCGTGCATAAATTGGCACGGACGTGCAGCTTTTTCTGGCGAAACAGCTTTGTTTCGGAAGGTCATAACTTCTTCATTACTCATTGGAATAAGGCATGTAAGTAGTCGTTGGAAAGCTCTTGAGATGAACTTTAATCTCCAATTTGAATCACTTCAAAAACTTGAGTAGAAAAAAAGTTATGGTCATTTGAAGTTGACCTTAAGGAAAAAATTCTTCCAAAACCCTTCCAAATGCTCTTATTTCACTCTTGGACACTTTTCCTTGCTTCTTTCATTCTTCCATAGCTCCCTTATTTCTTCTTCTTGTCTCAAACTTCTTTTCTTCTTTGTTCAAAAGCTTCAAAGTGCCATATTTATACCTAAATATGCACCAAAACGCTAGCAAACCCGTGAAGCATATGATACACAAAAAATGCATAAAAATAGAGTAATTAGTGAACTAAGGCATTGATTTCTCACAATTATAAGTCTCAAAATCACTCTAAAATTATACAAAATAACAAGTTATCACCAGGACGCGCGGTCGCACCACCAGCCGCACGGGCGCGCCAACCACACCCTTCCAAATTGCTGATTTCCAGAGAGGTGCGCGGTTTAGACGCGCTCTCTGCGCGGCCGCGCCTACGTTGTGCGGGCGCTCATAATGGGCGCGAGCACGCAACCATCAACACTCTAAATATCCAACAGTCCTCCCCCATTTAGAGTGTTCCTTTAAAACATTCTCCACTTCTAACAATTAAGCCACATCTCATGCATCAATGCCAATGTCTATTCGGATTGAATTGACACCTAGTACAACACACTTAACGATGATCATATCCTATGATTTCCATACGGATTGAATCACACGGATATATCCAACCATTCGAAGGTGAAGTACACACAAGACAAATTGAATTAATCATCACTCGACACTTTTATACAGCCATGTGTCCGTATCTTTCATAAGTTCATCAAAGTCTATATGTCCATCTAGACTTCTTGAAGCGGCTAAACTTCGAACTCATATAGGTAGGTTCTCATATACGTAATAGTGCCCTTGTGATAAGACACCTTCATCTAGAGCTTCTCAACTCTAAATCTTTGAGAACTTTAAATAAACGATACATTACACATCACAAGTAACATAACACTATGGGTCAATAAATATTGCTAACAAACAACAAAAATGCATGATAAGTCGTGTTTTGTGCATATTTGTTAGCTTATTTTTAGTCGATTTTATCAGCTTAGTCGAGTGTTTTAGTCCATTTTGGTGTAATTTGGTTTAGTTTCAATGATTCAATGCTTTTATGGGTAGTTTCGTTGTTTTTGATGTTTTCAGGATTAACGGAGCTAATTTGGAGATTTTATGAAGTCACGAAGCTGAGCCGAGGCCCACGAACCTTCACGAGACCTTACTCGTCCACTATTATGACACCTGTTCACTATTATGCTCATAACTTTTGATATACAAATGATAATAGAGTGATTCAAATTGCATTGGAAAGTAGACTTAAAGACCTTTCCAACGATATATTACACGCCTCAAACGGAGCTCTGGATATGAAGTTATGACTGATTTAAGATGAGTGATACGCGCAGCAGAGCAGGCACGTCCGTGCCCATCACCAGGCACGTCCGTGCCTGGAAGACAGACTCAGCAGCGTTTTTGTTTTTAGAGAGGCACGTCCGTGCCTCACACTAGGCACGTCCGTGCCTCCTGGGATCCTTGTGCGCCAAGCTTTTTGCCGACTTTCTTATCTTTTCTAGGGTTATATTTATACTAAGTGGTGTTTTATTAATTCATTAAGTTTATTTATTTATTTATTTTTTTCAACTCCTATTATTAAGAACTAGTTCTCTATTTTTATTTCCTTTACTTTTGTAATTCAAGATTCAAGCTTTCTACCTTCAATTCAATTCAAGATTCGGTATTTTCTTTTAATCTCTTTATTTATTCATGTTTTCTTTATTATTTATTGTTCTTGTTTTTTTTGTTAATATGTTAGAGTAGATTGTTGTTCTAGATTTAGGTTGAACCCTAATATGGTTAATACTTGATTTATTCTTTTAAATTCTCAATTAATTATTTATATTGTTCATGCTTAATTGATTGCGCTTATGCCAATACTAGATTAGAGATAATTAGTATTGTTATTATTCCATTGTTTTAATCGCAGCGATAGTTGGGTTTTAACGGATTTGAATAGATCAATTAAGGGTTTGATATTCATCACGAGAGTAGTTGAATGGATAATTAGGAAGTTAGAGTAATGTGCTTAATGTCTCTAATTTGCATGATTCCATGAGAATAGGCTTGATTGTGGGTTAGAGAAGCCATTGATACTCGAGAGAGGTCCTTGGTATTATTTAGGGATTACTTTTCCTTGTGAGCATATAATTAATTGATTGGGGTAGGAATTTATCTTGTATTGATTATATTAGCGGTAATACTTAATTCTAGAGTCTTTATTATTATTAGATTTATTTTGTTAATTCATAGTATATATTATTCAACTCATTATTTTATCTTGATTCGGTTATTGTAATTCATAGAAACCATTGTTTAGTCCAACCTTCTCTGTGGGATCGACCCTGACTTACCCTACTACATATTAGGAGGTTTAGTTAGGTTTTTATTATTTTTGTTAGGTGTGCGACCGCCTACCAAATTTTGGCGCCGTTGCCGGGGAAGGTAACGGATTAATTTGGTTTTCTTTGAGTTTATTAGTTGAGTCTGTAAATATTTTTTTTTCCTCTTTTTATTTTTTTTGTAACTATTTTTTTTTTTTTCCTTTTTCTTTTAATTCCTTGTGCTTATTTGCTAATTAATCATGGATTGGAATCATTATAATGGGGATTATCCTTATGGTTATTATGGGGGTTATGGCTATAATGCTTGGGATTATCATGTTTCTGATTTTGATACATCTGATCAAAATTCTCAAAATTTTTGCATGGATTCCTATAAGTTATCTCATGTCCCGTATAGTGATTCTTATGTGCACAATTATGACCCCTCCAGCTATTATGATTTCCAAAATTTCTCTCATCCACAAGAGCCCCAATATGATTCTGAAACTGTCTCTCGTCTGCAAGAGCTCATATCTTCCGCAGAACTTAATATGAAAAACCATTTGAAGAGTACGAAAAATCATACTGAGAGTTTTGAGAGATCTACACAAGAGTTTTGTGCTAGCCTTAGTAGTAACCAGAGATCTCTACAAGAGATAAGTGCTAGTTTTACTAGTATGAACTCTAAATTATCATCTATAATTCATGATCTTAAAACTAAAAATGCTCAATTGAATGAGGAAGAGTCTAATAAATTTTCTAGTGAATTTGAGACCAATGTTGGTATTGTTAGTCCTCTTGAGTTTGGATATGTAGATGATGATGATGATGATTTAGGGAGTATTGTGGATGGAAGTCAAGTTGATGAGGGTAATTTTTCGAATCTCGAGGTTTTTGAGGAATGTAAAGGTGAAATAAATGTTTTTAAGGATGAGAGGCCCACTATTGAGGAATGTAAGGTTTTGAGAGAGGAGATCAGTGAGTCTTTATCCAAGACGTTGTTTTTTGAGCCTCACGTCCCATTCTCAAGGAAACTTGATGTTCCTACTTCTCTACCTTTCTATCTTCCATCTTTCATCCTTTCACCTCCATCAATCCATGATACTTTTGCAGATAAGGATTCTCAATTGGGTGTCACTAATGTAAATATGTCTTTTGTTATTCCTATTGAGTCTAATACAGTTGTAAATAACTTTTCTTTTTATTTTGAGTCTTCTTTTGAGTCTTGTTTTTCTTTTTGGAAGTTTATTAGAGTTCTTTGTGTCTTGTATATTCTTTCTCTTATATTTTGCTATCTAATATTTTGTGAGATGCATGCAGATGCATTTGACAAGCTATTAAGGGCATTGATGAGCTATTTAACAAGGAGAACCAAGCTTACTAACATTGCTTTTCTTTTTTCTTTTTATTTTATTTTATTTTTATTTTTATCTAACTTTTAGTGTTTTATGCAAGTGATGATCTAAGAAGAGTTCCTACTATGGTTCATTGCATTTTATTTCTAGGTCCTTGATCTTATTTCAAGAGGTTCACTTGCGGATTTTCACCCACCACACCATTGGTATACTCTTCCCTTTATCTATCTTTTCAAGTTTGTGAGAATCTATCTCTCTTTTTGCCATGGATATTGGTTTGACTTGATTATGAGATTAGGATTTGTTCATGCCGTGTAGTATTAGATGTCATCCTTGTCCTATTTGAATTTCCAATTCAATTTGTGAAACAAGCGATTATGAATGAAAATAAATTGTTTTTCTTTGTTTTTGTCATGAGTTGATTGGCATTGGATTGATTATTAATTATGTAAGACGGTATATAACCTTTTATGGCAATGGTTTGTGGTAAGATTGTTTCCCCTTCCCCTTGTCCATCTACACTGTTATATGCATACATTGAGGACAATATATGGTTTAGCTTGGGGGAGGATTCACTTTTCACTATGTATATATTAGTTTTCTTTTAGTATTTGGTTAGTTTATTTCTTTTTAGTGTTGATTGATATGCCATTACATGCCTATACTTCTATGATAACAATCATATATGTGTGCTTTGCGAAAAGAGTTTTCGAAAACCCATTCACCGATTTACTTGGAATTGAGTTGGTTTGTGGCCAGGATGGTCTCCCCGCTTTACTTATGTGAATAGTTTGTGTACCCGGTGAGAGTTTTGAGCCATATTTGACTGATTTCACTCTATCTCAGTCGTGTTTCTTCATGTGCGATTAGATTGTCCTTCACATAATTGAATTCTTGGTCTTGCTCTTTGACTGTTTGAGACTTGAATGATGCATGTTGCGAAAAAATGATTGAAATTTCCTTGTAGAGAATAGAGCCTCCACATTCTAGGCCTATATAAATTTCATTTTTATTTTTTCATTCACCCGTAGGTTGAGCCAATTTGAGCTGTGTTTTAACCCCTTCTTGATACCCTACGTTTAAAGCCATAGAGCTATTTTTCTAGGTTTATTTTGAAGGTGCATTACACTTGTTAAAGCCCTATGAGTGATGTATATGAAAAAAAAAAGAAAAAGAAAAAAAAGAAGAAAAAAAAATAAAAAACAAAGAGAAAGAAGGGAATTGATTTATTAGAAGCAAGGAAGGAAGAAAAGAAAAGAAAGAAAGAAAGAAAAAGAGTTTTAAAAGTCTTTAAAAGTCTTCCTAATTCCTAATTTGCTATGAGTCCCTTTCTTTTTGTGAAAAAAAAAATAAAAAATGAAAAAAAAGGGAAAAAGTATGATTGAAAAAAAAAAAAAAAAGAAGAGAAGAGAAAGAAATAAAAGGGCTATGTTTATATTGTATGAAGTTGGAGGAAATAAGGTTGGCTTGAACCCGACATTTGAATGTGTAGTGGGATTAGGATTTGTTATATTTTGAGCACCACATTCCCAAATTACATCGTCCAACCCTTATTTACCAAGCTTACCCTTATTGGATTTCATGATTTTCGTAATTGCTTCAATCATTAGAAGTGGAGAAAGTCACATTGCAAGCCTAAAGAGGCCGATTCATGTGAAGTTGACATGCATTTTATGCCTAGGTTGAGTGATATCATATTTCACCCCGTAAACACATGAGCGTTTATTGTTTTTATTTTTCACAACTAAAGTGAGAGCTATTCATGTTTGTGTGAGTTGGTATGGGGAGATGTGTGGTAAGATGTTTGTCGATTCCAAGTTTAAGAGGTTTATGGTGGTTTTATGCATATTGACTCTTATTTTCGTTTTCCTCGTGATTTCAAATTGATGGCACATTATGATGGTTTGAGAAGTTGTCTTTCTCCTCCCTTGTGATTCATGGTTAAATGCTTGAGGACAAGCATTAGTTTAGCTTGGGGGAGTTTGATAAGTCGTGTTTTGTGCATATTTGTTAGCTTATTTTTAGTCGATTTTATTAGCTTAGTCGAGTGTTTTAGTCCATTTTGGTGTAATTTGGTTTAGTTTCAATGATTCAATGCTTTTATGGGTAGTTTCGTTGTTTTTGATGTATTTCAGGATTAACGGAGCTAATTTGGAGATTTTACGAAGTCACGAAGCTGAGCCGAGGCCCACGAACCTTCACGAGACCTTACTCGTCCACTATTATGACACCTGTTCACTATTATGCTCATAACTTTTGATATACAAATGATAATGGAGTGATTCAAATTGCATTGGAAAGTAGACTTAAAGACCTTTCCAACGATATATTACACGCCTCAAACGGAGCTCCGGATATGAAGTTATGACTGATTTAAGATGAGTGATACGCGCAGCAGAGCAGGCACGCCCGTGCCCATCACCAGGCACGTCCGTGCCTGGAAGACAGACTCAGTAGCGTTTTTGTTTTTAGAGAGGCACTTCCGTGCCTCACACTAGGCACGTCCGTGCCTCCTGGGATCCTTGTGCGCCAAGCTTTTTGCCGACTTTCTTATCTTTTCTAGGGTTATATTTATACTAAGTGGTGTTTTATTAATTCATTAAGTTTATTTTTTTTTTTTTTCAACTCCTATTATTAAGAACTAGTTCTCTATTTTTATTTCCTTTACTTTTGTAATTCAAGATTCAAGCTTTCTACCTTCAATTCAATTCAAGATTCGGTATTTTCTTTTAATCTCTTTATTTATTCATGTTTTCTTTATTATTTATTGTTCTTGTTTTTTTTGTTAATATGTTAGAGTAGATTGTTGTTCTAGATTTAGGTTGAACCCTAATATGGTTAATACTTGATTTATTCTTTTAAATTCTCAATTAATTATTTATATTGTTCATGCTTAATTGATTGCGCTTATGCCAATACTAGATTAAAGATAATTAGTATTGTTATTATTCCATTGTTTTAATCGCAGCGATAGTTGGGTTTTAACGGATTTGAATAGATCAATTAAGGGTTTGATATTCATCACGAGAGTAGTTGAATGGATAATTAGGAAGTTAGAGTAATGTGCTTAATGTCTCTAATTTGCATGATTCCATGAGAATAGGCTTGATTGTGGGTTAGAGAAGCCATTGATACTCGAGAGAGGTCCATGGTATTATTTAGGGATTACTTTTCCTTGTGAGCATATAATTAATTGATTGGGGTAGGAATTTATCTTGTATTGATTATATTAGCGGTAATACTTAATTCTAGAGTCTTTATTATTATTAGATTTATTTTGTTAGTTCATAGTATATATTATTCAACTCATTATTTTATCTTGATTCGGCTATTGTAATTCATAGAAACCATTGTTTAGTCCAACCTTCTCTGTGGGATCGACCCTGACTTACCCTACTACATATTAGGAGGTTTAGTTAGGTTTTTATTATTTTTGTTAGGTGTGCGACCGCCTACCAATGCAATTCAACCACATTGAATCTAAGACTTGATGTTTCTTCAAGCGTCGGATTGGGTTTCACAAATTCGTGTTTTTGGACATAAACCCATTCCATTTGTAGCAAATATGATGGAATGCCTTGGCATTGCCTTTGTAAAGCAATCCGCCAAATTCAACTTTGTTGGAACATAGTCAAGACTTATGACCCCATCATTGATAAGCTCTTTCACTAGGCTATGCCTAAGTGAAATATGCCGAGACTTACCATTGTACACTTGACTATAAGCCTTTATCAACGCCGAATTGGAATCACAATGGACTGCCACCGGTGGCATTGGCTTAGGCAATCAAGGCAACTCTATCATGAGATTCCTCAACCACTCAGCTTCCTTACTAGCTGAAGCAAGAGCAATAAACTCCGCTGCCATAGTGGAATCCACAATGCAAGTTTGTTTCTTGGAAGACCATGAAATGGCACCTCCCCCAAACATGAATACCCAACCACTTACAAAAGAATCATCCTCGTTGTAAGTGATCCAACTTGCATCAGAATATCCTTCTAAAACTGAAGGAAATCCACTATAAATCAGACCATAGTCTAACGTACCCTTAAGGTACCTCAAGACCCTTCTTATTGCAAACCAATGCTGTACACCCGGGTTACTAGTAAATCTACTTAGTTTCCCCACATCCAATGCAATATCCAGTCTTGTACTAGTCATGGCATACATCAAGGATCCAATTATCCTTGAATATTCCAATTGGGAAACCGTTTTCCCCGAATTCTTAACCAATTTAACATTAGGTTCCATGGGGGAGTTCACGGGACACTTATCAAACATATTGAACCGTTTGATCATCTTCTCAATATAATGAGATTGACTTAGGATAAGTCTTCCATTGCCCTAATAATCTTAATGCCCAAAATGACATCCGCCTCCCCCAAATCCTTCATCTGAAAAGATGAGGATAAGAATTCCTTGGTCAATTCTACTTGTTGTAGACTTGTACCAAAGATAAGCATATCATCAACATATAGACAAATGATGACACCATGACCTTTGTCATCAAATTTTCTATAAATACACTTATCAGCTTGATTCACTTTGAATCCAAAAGACAAAATCGTGTCATCAAATTTCCGATGCCACTGTTTTGGTGCTTGTTTAAGTCCATACAATGACTTAACCAATTTGCACACCTTATCTTCTTGTCCTTCCAAAACAAACCCTTGGGGTTGTTTCATATACACTTCTTGCTCTAGATCTCCATAAAGGAATGTCGTTTTGACATCCATTTGATGAATCACTTGATTATATACCGAAGCCATTGCAATCAATAACCTTATGGAGGTAATTCTTGCAACCGGTGCATAGGTATCGAAATAATCAACACCATGCTTTTGCCTAAAGCCTTGGATAACCAATCTGGCTTTAAATTTCACTATGGAGCCATCCGGTCTCCTTTTCCTAGTGAAAATCCACTTGCAACCAAGTGGTTTGCAACCGAAAGGTAAATACTCTATGACCCAAGTATTATTTCCCATGATGGAATCCATCTCATCATTTATAGCTTCCTTCCAAAATGAACTATCTTGTGAAGTTATGGCCTCGCTATAAGTCTTTGGATCACTATCCACATTGAAACAATATGGAATAGTAGAACTAAGGGCATCCCTAGAACCTTCAACTAAATAAATTATAAAGTCATCAAGAGGGTTCCTAGGTCTTCTTTGCCTAGTACTTCTCCTTACTTGAGGAGTTTCAACGTTCTCATTATCGAATGTACTTTCATGAGTTTCAAGTTGATCATTCAACTCTACTATCTCCTTTATTGTTGGCACTGATTTGTAGATCTTTCGGTCTACTCATTGATGAAAATCGATTTTCATCAACAATTGCATCTCTTGACTCAATAACCGAATGAATCGATATATAGTCATTTTGTTCTATTACGAACCTATAGGTTTTGCTATGCTCAGCATAACCTATAAATATGCAATCCAAGCCCCTTTCACCGAGCTTCCTTTTCTTGTTGCCAGGCACTCTTACAATTGCCCTACAAC
Organism: Chenopodium quinoa; assembly: GCF_001683475.1. Taxonomy (NCBI): domain Eukaryota; kingdom Viridiplantae; phylum Streptophyta; class Magnoliopsida; order Caryophyllales; family Amaranthaceae; genus Chenopodium; species Chenopodium quinoa. The sequence goes on along the minus strand of NW_018743212.1, from coordinate 936,438 downwards.
CCCAAATCTTGAGATACTTCAAGTTTAGCTTTCTTTTGTACTAAAGTTCATAAGGATTAGATTGTTTTCGCTTAGTGCGTGGGAACCCGGTTAAGAATGTGACAGGCTGTCAACATTGCTTCACCCCAGAACCCTTCACACAAACCAGAGTAAGATAACATGGAATTAACCATTTCTTCAAGAAATCTGTTTTTCCTTTCAGCTACACCATTTGATTGTGGTGCATAATCCGTTGTAGTCTCATGAATTATACCCAAAGATTGGAAATAAGCTGGATCATAATATTCGCCTCCCTTATCAGTTCTAATTCTCTTAATTAATGATTCTACTTGCAGTTCTACTTCCCTTTTATTAATATCAAACTTTGTTAAAGCTTCATCTTTGGAATGCAAAAGATACACATAACAAAACCTAGAATAATCATCTATAAATGAAATCATGTATCTTTTGTTCCCCAAAGAAGGAGTACTATGAAAATCACACAAGTCACTATGGATTAGTTCTAAAATATTAGAACTTCTCTCAACTCTCTTAAAAGGAGTTCTAGTGATCTTGTTCAACATGCAAGTAGAACATTTATTAGGAGAAATATCACAAGAAGGAATCAATTCTTGCTTTGACATAAAAAGCATTTTATTATAGTTCACATGTCCCAACCTTGAATGCCATAAATCAAACAAATTCAAATCAACTTGATTAACATTGTCAACAACATTCAAACACATATCATCCATAACACAACTCTCTCTCAATGAGAGTTTAAACAAACCATTATCCAAATAACAACGACCTATCACTACTAGAAATAGGCCGTTTTCCGACGGAATCGTTCCGACGGACCTAAATTCCGTCGGAAAATTTGAACTTTCTGACGGAATTAGGGTTTGTCAGAAAATTCCGTCGGAAAAGGTACGTTACGACAGAAAATCCGTCGGACGGAAATTAATTCCCTCGGAACTATAGGCTTTCGACGGAATATTCCGTCGGAAAGTTAAATTTCTGGCGGAATTAAAATCCGTTGAAAATTTCCGACGGAATATTCCCTCGGAAGTCCAAAATATTCCGACGGATTAATATTCCGCCGGAAATTTCCGACGGAAAACCCTAAAACACTAAACCCTACATTTTATGAGAGCCGCCACCCCCTGATTTCCCCCTCTCTCTCCTTCTTTTCCCTTTCTCTCTCCTCTCCTCTAAAACTTCTCTGATCTCTCCTCTTACTCTCTCCTTCCATGTTCTCTTCTTCGCCCTTTCACTCATCTCCTCTTCGATTTCTTCTCCCCTTTCAGTCCCCTCTTCGATTTCTTCTCCCCTTTTACTCTCTCAATCCTCCTTTCCATCAACAACAACAACGACTGTCAACAACAACGACTGTCAACAACCAACAACAACGTCGACAACCACCACCAACGTCAACCACCACCGCTAAATCCAACGTCAACAACCAACAACGGCGCAATAACCAACAATTTTATGTAATTTTAATGTTAATTTATAATTTTTATTAGATAATTATTGTATATTTATATATTTCCTTTAAATTTTTGTTGTTTAATTATTGTTTTTTTTTTTAAATTTTTGTATGAAATTCTGATTACATATGTAGATCTACTGGTTTTGATGTTTTTTGTGTGGTATTTTTCGATTTTGTTGTGTTAATTTTCGTATTTTTGGGCTAATTTCTATTTTTTTGGGGTTAATTTTCGATTTTTCGAGTTTTTTGGTGTGGTGGTGTCGGTGGTGGTGTGTGAAGGTGGGATAAGGGTTAGGGTTGGTGTCGGTGTCCCTTTCATCCTCTCATTTTTTTTTTCTGAATTTTTCAGTTTGTTTTCTAGGTGGGTGTGCAGTGGTGGACGGTGGTTCTGGGTTGGGTTTAGTGGGTCTGGGTGGGGTGTCTGGGTGGGGTGGGGTGGGGTGTGGGTTATTATATGGGTCTGGGTTTGGTTTGGTGGGTCTGGGTCTGGGTGGGGTGGGGTGTCTGGGTGGGGTTAGGTGTCTGGGTGGGGTTAGGTGTCTAGGTGTGGGAAAATGGGTTGGGGACATGGTGGGTGGTGTGGGCTGGTGGCGGGGGTGGATCTGGGTGGGGAAAATGGTGCCTTTTTTTTTTACTTACTTTTTCGACGGTATGTTCCGTCAGACTATACCGCCTCCGACGAAAATTTCCGTCGGAACATATCCCACTCCGACGGAAATTTCCGTCGGAACCTTGCGACGGATTTTCACTTAAAGTTAACAAAAGCGCGGACAGAACATAATCCGTTGGAAATTCCGTCGGAATAGACCTTTCCGACGGAATATCGCGAAATTCCTACAAAGTGTATTCCGAAGGTGCTTTCCGACGGAATTTCAGGGTTTTCCGACGGATTTTTTCCGTCGTTGATTGACTGTTTTCTAGTAGTGTATGAATGTTACACCCCTAGTAATTATGCATCTATTAGCTTCAAATACAAGCTTATAGCCAAGACTATTCAGGGTAGGCCCAGATACAAGATTCCTACTAATTTCCGGAGCATACAAAACATTCCTAAGAATAATTGCAGTCCCCGAACTAAACACAAGCTCAACTTGTCCTCTTCCAAGAACCTTGATGGTAGAATTGTTCCCCATAAAGAGGTCTTCTCGATCAACAACCTTTTGAAAGGTTTTGAACCAATGTTTACTCTTGCACACATGCCTTGAAGCCCCCGAATCAATCCACCATGAGTCATCATCCGTGCACCATAAAAATGTTAGGATCCGTTGCATTTAAATCCAAACTGGAATTAAATTCAACCTCATGAATTGGATTACCTTTGGTGGGTGGGTCTTTGCTTTCGTTAGCACGGCCCTCCTTGGCTTTCTCCATTCTTTTCTTGAAAGAATAACAGTCCTTCTTGCGGTGTCCAACCTTACCGCATTCCCAACAAGCAAATTTGTTATTGTTTGCTTGCTTTTTTGACTTTCCTTTAGAAGAATTATTATTCTTCCTTTTACCACTAGTAGATGCACTAGCTCTTCCTTCATCTACCATGTTAACGGTAGATGTGCTAGGATTTCCATCCTTTGCACCTTCCATGGCACGAATCCCTTCTTCAATTTGAAGATGGGTGGCCAAACCGTACAATGTCATGTCCTCCTTTTTATGCTTTAAATCATGCTTAACATTCTTCCAATTAGGGGGTAACTTATCAATAATACTTGAAACAACAAACAATTCATTCATGGCTATTCCATGTTGTTCCAAGCTACCATAGATACGTTGCAATTCATGAAATTAGTCCATTATGGACCAACCATCAACAAATAAAATTATTAAAATTACTTACTAAAAACTTCATTTCTTGCTTGATGCATCTTCCGCCATGTACTTGCCCTCTAAGGACTCCCAAAGCTCCTTAGCCGACTCAACATTTTGGTAGACATCAAACAAGTCATCCTCCATACCATTCAAGATATGACCACGACAAATAAAATCATCGTTGTCCCATTTCGACCTTTCCCGAACATTCTCCAAGGATTCATTCTCATGTTCACCAGGCCTTGGAGTACTTATGACATAGGCTACATTCAAAGATGTAAGAAGAAAATACATCTTCTTCTTCCATCTTCGAAACTCCACACCGTCAAACTTTTTAAGTTTAACAAAATTTGTGGTCAATTCTTTCACACTAGACATGCTTGATTAAATTCTAAAAAATTAACCTCTTCATATTGTTAAGTTTTATAGTAATTCAACAACAAGAACTACTTAAGAATGTGGGAACAAAACCTAGATAAAGTATATTTCAAATCAAATTGTACAATAACCAAATACTAATTAAAGTATTACAAACCAAGCACCAAAATCAAATTATTCAGAAATTACAATAAAAAACACTAATGTGAAGAAAACTAAACATGTCTCAACTCCAAGCCTTGAAAGATGAACATGAACATGAGAATATTGATGATCGCTTGAGTCTCAATCCTTGATACTCTGTCTTAGGCGTGTACACACTTTCCTAAAGAGGTTAATTTCCCCCACAACGGTGCTTGGGTTCAATCCGGAAATCCTCTTTGAGATACAAACGACAACAATTCGTTTTTTGCACTAAGAATCGAAATAAAGATGAATAATTCACCAAGATTGGATTAATTGAAAGATTTTTTCTCACAAAAGTTTGCAAGAAATTTGAGAGAAAATGTGGAAAATACTTTTTGGAGAGATGAAGAATTAACTTCTGTATGTTTTCTTTCACGAAAATATGTCTTTTAATAAAAGACTTAATCGTCAGGAAAAACCACAAAACAGGGAGGCGCGGGCACGACACAAGAGGCGCGGGCGCGCCACCCAAAATCTGCGAGATTCCACAAGAAGGCAGTGAGGGGCGCGGTTTAGGCGTGACCAGCAACGCGGGCGCTCCACCAGGACGCGCGGTCGCGCCACCAGCCGCGCGGGCGCGCCAACCACACCCTTCCAAATTGCTGATTTCCAGAGAGGTGCGCGGTTTAGGCGCGCTCTCTACGCGGCCGCGCCTACCTTGCGCGGGCGCTCATCATGGGCGCGAGCGCGCAACCATCAACACTCTAAATATCCAACATGATCAACCAAGACAAGCAGACAATAGGATACGACCTTACTTGAATAAGATCTATTCTATAGGATCGTACCTATGTAACCTTGAGTTCTAAGAAGACAGAAAACCAAGTCTGGTGGATGAATTATGATCGTTCGATCAAAGTGTGATTAACGGCAACCACTGATCTTCGAATCATTGGTGCAGTAGAGGACCGTTCTCCAGTTCCTTGTATGTTTTATCCAATGTATATCTATCTATATTCATTTCTTTTGGGTAACAAAAATGGAGTTTCAAATGGTTTGAAACAATAGCATCATATAGAAGAATTTAAGAACGCCTAAATCCTTCACATAGAAGCATTTGCACAAATATGCTTTGAAACGAACAATAGCATCATGAGAAGAACTTGCAATAATCAAGTTGTCCACATAGACAAGCACATGCAATGAGACACCACCCTGAACATAACTGGATAGAGAATAATCAACATAAGATGGTTTGAAACTAAAGTGTCGCAAAACGCTTGACAGCTTAGCGAACCATTGACGCGGAGCCTGTTTCAAACCATAAAGAGACTTTCTCAACTTGCAAACTTTCCTCAGAACGGGAGTACCATAGCCCGGCAGAAAATGCATATAAACCTCCTCATCCAAATTACCTTGAAGAAAAGCATTATGAACATTCATCTGATGCAATTCCCAATTAAAAGAAACAACAACAGGAAGAAAAATACGTACCGTACCCATCTTAACAACAGGAGCAAATGTTTCATTATAATCAACACCTTCAACTTGTCGATTGCCATGAACAACTAAACGCGCATTCAAACGCTCCACTTTAAACTTATTGGTATATTTTATTTTATATACTTAACCACTGCCAATCGCTTTCTTGCTGGGAGGAAGATCCTCAATGGTCTACAAACCATCTCGCTCTAAGGCATCAATCTCATCTTGCACCGCCTTGCGCCAACCAACACATTTAAGCGCCTCTTTAAATAAAGACGGTTCCTTTCCCTTCGTAATTGCCATCAAAAAACACCTATGTCTCAAAGAAAAATTATTATATTCAACATGACAAGCTATGGGAAAGGCTTACCTAAAGAACGAGATTGTGAAGGGGCGATAGTTGACGAAGAAGTGGGGTTTATATTTTCCGTAATGTATGTGTTTGTGACATAATGACGCATCCACGAAGGTGGACGTTTCTCACGTTGACCACGACCAAAATTTTCCGTCGAACTCCCACTCAAATTCAAAGGAGTAAACGAATTATTTTCATCAGAAATAATTTGCTCTGTTATCGTACTCGAATTGGAAACCGCATTCGAATAACCACACGCAAGAAACAGCCCACACAATGCACTTGCCCACAAGCACCCGCCTAGCATACAGCAGACAACAACGCACCTCAAGCACGCAAACCAAACACCATGGCGCACCACACACCGAACCTCGACCAATCGAGTGCAGCACACACCACACTTGTAAATAAATGTAGCAGAAATTAGGGAATAGAAACCCTAATTTCGACTACACCCAATTATATGGAAAAATTTTAAAAAAAATAAAAAAATTAAGCCCTAATCTCACAAATTTGCAGAAAAATAAAGAAGAAAAATTACGAATGTGAGAAACAAACCAGGATCGAAAAAAAATCTCTAGAAATTATAGAGGTTGTGATACCATGTTAAACTCAAGAATATTAGGAGAAAATGGCCTAACCTTGTATTGATGATCACAAAGACATATATAGTACAATACATTAGGAAACCTAACTTGCCTAAAACTCCTAAAGGATATACATCCAAATATGCAATATTATCAACATAATATTAACATAACTAAACCAATATCTAATACATGTGGGTATTAACCACTTGGTCTTTTCTTATGTTGTAGACTAATTTTTTTCAAGTATTTCAAGACTGGTTCGCTTATTATCAGTAATTGTACTCAACTTTGGAGCTTCAAACTAGTAAATTTTATCCTTTTCTCTTGTAGTTTTTTGATTTCTTACATAATTAAAGTTAATTTATCTTTCTTGATCTTTATTACTTTTTGTTGCATTTTAATTTTATCCATAACATATCACTATTCCCCAATTATTTAACAAATTAGAACCCTAAATTATATTGAGCAAATGGGAAGGGGTTTGGTGACCAAGAAAAGGATAAAAAAAGTTGGATGGGGAAAAAGGAGGAAATGTCGAAAGTTAAGAAAACAAGTCATTGCACAATTTGTATAAAAGAATGACAATAGAAAATCAAAATAAATTTAATTTAATTAGGGTAAGAGTTTAAATTTATTACCAATATCAACACAATACAATAATCAATGAAGCAAAAATAAAAACATAATGTGTTATCCATAAAGCAAACATAACAAATTACATAATTGTAAAATAACCAATACAATAGTTCAACAACATTATAATTATTGCAAGACAATTTATTTTCCACCCTTAGAAATTTATAATTAATTACATCTAGTACCTTCGTTTTATATTATTTGCAACGTTAGAATTTTTATATCTCATAAATAATATGAAACGTAATTATTTTCAATTGAATTTGAATAGTTTAGATGGGCTACTAAGAAAGTCTAATCTATATCAACAATAAGAAGCATCAGAACCCCAAATGTTTAAAGCCCATACAATATCTATGAGTTAGTCCGCTTACTCGTATGAGTGTATGACAAAGGAAAAAGATGTACAATACGGCTTATATAAGATGAGAGCAAATTGGGAAAAAAGCGAAACAACAAACCCAAAAGCAGGGTATGTCAACAGTGGCGGACCCACGTGTAGTAATAGTGGGTCCCAGGACAATCTATTATTTTATTAAAAAAAAATGAAAAAAAATAAAACTAAATTTTTTTCACGAATCACGCTTTCCTCTCTCTGTACTCCTTTATATCTATTTCTCGCTGTACTCCTTCCTCTCTCTCTCCTCCATTTAAGCGTACTCGAAATTCTCCATTGAAGGGGCTTCTGAGCTTTCTCTCCTCCATTGAAGCAGTCTCTAAGGTTAGATGCTTCTTTTTCTTTAATCATCTAATATTAATTTTGACAATCTAGTTTTAATCGTGTGTTTAATTGTCAGTATATTCTCAATTTAGGGTTCTTCGAAGTTGGATAATTGAACTATTGTTATAGATAGTCGAATAATTTAACGTAATTTTTGGAGTCTAGTTTGATAATTGAGTCAATTTTGGTTGCTAATTTGTGAATTGTAGTTTATTTATTTTATTTTATAGGAAAAACACAAATTCACAAATTCCGAGGGGTGGGGGGAATGGTTTCAGGGGTAGGGGTTTCGAGTCTACGGCGGTTTCGGGTCAGGGAAAGGGGTGGGGGTTTCGGGTGGGGAAAGGGATGGGAGTTTAGGGTGGTTTCGGGTTGGGGAATTCAAGTTTTGGGCGGTTTCGTTGGTGGGGCTGGGGCGGGGGGTCTATTGCGCTCATGTGGCTCTGGAAGGAGGGTGGTTTCGGTGGTGGTGCAGGCAGAGGCGGACCCACATGTAGTGAAGCTAGGAATTGTGAAAATGTTTGATGAGTAAGACTTAGTGGCCTAATCTTTTCACCTTTTCTCATTCACCTGCGATTATATTAGACAGGGTAGAATTGCTCGACTTGGGGACCTTTGTTTTGATAACCTTGAGAGAACCCTTCTTGTATGATTTAGATTTGATTAGGAATTCCTTTTGTTCCTTTCCTCATAACTTGAGTTTCCCTTTGCACTCACTGGGTTATGTAACTCATGTTGGATGAACTTGTAAAATGATAATGTTAGTGAAATAAACGAATGAACTTATGAGAAGTTTAGTGTTCTGGTATATCTCATCTGACTGCCTTCTTTTTAGAAGCAGGGGCCAGAAACATACCCAACTAAGACCTGAATATTAAGTAGCTCTTAATTTAGATAGTTGCAGGTGTGCTTTTGCTTGGAGTCTTATTGTAGAAGAAGCTCGATCAGAACCTAGCTTTATTTATGGTAAGAAGTTTCTAGTCTCTGATTGGATATGTAGGAGGGCAATGTTTACTTTAGCCCTGTACGATTACCTGAGACAAAATAACTTAATGTTTATTTTCTGGTTTAATTTAAGATGAACGCTCCAGAGATTTGAAGATATTAAGAAATAGAGCATTGACAATGTAGTGCCCGCTGAGTTCCTAATTTTGAGAAACTCACTAGCATTGACTCATTTCTAGAGCATCCTTTATTACTTAGATTGGATTATTTTTCTGAGTTTTTGATTGTAAGTTGACATGAACTATAGCTTGCTGAATTGAGCTTCCTAATTAAATTATGACCAGTCCTAGCATAAGATGTGTGTAAAGGGGTTATTTTTATAGTTTCATGGGTAGTTGATCAAGGATTGGTGACTGTTGATGATTGAATAGGGCCAATAGGGGTGAACTTTGTCTTGGTAGCATTGTTCAATGACTTATGCACAATTCTCCTGTGACTGTATGGAAGTGTCTTGTAGAGTTCATTTAAATTACTTTAGTTCAATTGGCAATGCTTGCCATCCATAGAAAATGATGTTTATAGATATGAATGCTTCTGACTTTCTGAGCTTTGAGGTAGAATATTTGCTGGTAACTTGGAGTTTTAAAGCACGAGATTTGTTTGAACAAACATTGACTAATTGTCATGAGACCATGTATACCGTACAAGGGAAGTAGATTTGCATTGACATAGACCCCGAAAAAGGTGTATTCAAGTTTGTGTTGATTGTTGAACATTTAGGTTGAGATCTTTCAGGGATTTGGTTTAGAGTTCAGGCTTTGTATAGTACAAGGTTGATGGACGATGATACAAACTTTGACTATTATACAAGCTTTGACTATTTTTTGATATTATATGCGGTCGATGGAGATGGGACAACCTATTAATCAAATCCTGGATCCGCCACTGTATGTCAATGGCGGTCATCTTCCTCGATTTATTATACCGATTTTCTAATGATTTAGCTGCATAATTTGCTCAATTGAAATTGAGATTATCTTATCTTATTTTTTAAGAACGGTTTAATTTGATTGCTTAATTTTATTTTTTACGAGTTTAGAGTTTGTAATTCAATTCAATTAACGAGGAAGAAGATGAATCAGAAGGATACAAGGTCCAGGGCGCTGAAAAATCAGAAGAATACAGGGTCCAGGTTAATTTAATTTTTTTTGTTTAATTGAATTATTCTACCAGTAATAAAATCATCCAGTGATTTTGATTTTTTTTAATTTTTTTTTTCTTGGGTCAGTCCAACTGAAGACGACGATGATTTTCGTGATGTAACTGATCCTTATCCTGATGTACCAGAAGACTATGTGTAAGTTATCTTGTTTATCATTGATTTGTTTTTTTGAGCTTATAATAAAGGACTTTAGTGGAGTAGCTCATAGCTTAGCAATGGCTGATTCTGTTCATGAGTAATAATGCTTCTCTCTTTGCTTCTTGCCAAAAAAAATAAAATAAAATAAAGCACTTTAGTGGAGTAGCCATTCATACGTATAACCTTGCTTATCCCGATGATTGTTTCTGCCCTAACCTAACGTGAACGCATCATGATTCATTCGTATAACCTTGCTTATCCGATGTTTGTTTCTTCCCTAACCTAACGCAAACGCATCATGATTCATTCGTATAACCCTGCTTATCCGATGATTGTTTCTTCCCTAACCTAACGCAAACGCATCATGATTCATTCCTATAACCTTGCTTATGCCGATGATTGTTTCTGCCCTAACCAAAAATAACGCGTCATGATTATCAAGTATTAAAATTTTGATACTAGGGATTTTACAAGTAAGGACACGTCAGGACTGGACTTCCCATATTCAAGTTACAACTATGTTAAGTGTTAACTCGTAACAAGTTCACAAAATATAATTTAAAGTTTATGTTATTTTGAAACTCTAATTTTGAGTTCATTTCCTCTTTTATATCAATGTGAGTTATTTAACCTTTTTGTTTGGTTATACGATATATTTGTCATACACGGATAGGATACACCTTCAAAGCTCTCAGATTATCACCTCTCTTATGATTATATTAAGTTTACGCTAATATTATGGGTGCTAATGTTTCTCTGTTAATTCTGTACCTGTATATTTACTTCCTAATTTTAAGTTATCCGGAAAAGGACTACACAGAGGCCTATCGTCGTCAAAATCTTGAATTCTCCCAAATAGCACTGGAATACTACAACAAGAGACATGTATGTAAATTCTTTCTATTACACGTACTTAGCTTAGCCTCCTTTTTTTCATGCTTCTAGTCTTTTTCTTGTGTCATCTATTTCATTCTTGTTAAAATTTCCATGTGTTATTTGCAGCGTACCAAGTATGAACTTGTTGAGCCCATGGATAGGGCAGTTTTCAGCCATTTTCCAATGTGGATGCATCTAAACTTCACGGCTAAGCTGAAATCCGCTCTTGATGGGGATGGCAATTCTTCCGCCAAGCTCTTCTTTGTGGAGTTTTTTCATCAAACAGGTCGCTGGGTTGTCAATGCCTGTTGTATCCTTAAAGGTAAGAAGAAGCTTCTTTCTGCCCTCAAACTTCCTAATTTTTCCTGTTCAGCATCTTAGATTCTTAGGCTGTTGTAGGTTACATATTTGCTGATACCTGCAATATGATTGCAGCAATTGATTTTTTCTACTAGTGGGTGTGCAAGACGTCGTGTCAATTTGTGTTGATGGGTCTCATTTTAGATCGGGAAAGTGTAGCTTAAAAATCTGTTACCATCGCTAGTTAAGTATGTAAGATATTGATGGTGTTTGAGATCGTGCATCGTAATTGGCCTTCATTGCTCATGATATGCTTCTAGGTTTGTAGTTGGTGGGCAGGAGGGCTAACATGTGAACAAAATGAGATTCCGGACAAATAAAATCAATATTTACAATGCCGCATCAATAGCATGTTTAATTTTAAATTCGAGAAAGTGCAGGTTGCAAATTTATTAGCCTCTAGTTGAGCATGTAAGATATTGGTTTATATCTGCTCTAGTTCTTGCTCTTATAATGTTTGCTAGCCTCTATGTCGTATCATTAAATTTGAGATTTTTGGCCTTTATTCTTCAAATTACTAGTTATGTTTACATTTCGTTATGAACTTCATTTACGAAGTAAATTATTTGTCCACAGGTAAACCTAGCCACTGTGATTTTTGTCAACTTGTTGAGTCGGACACCGTTAAGCATCCAACCCATGGATTTCGTATGAAGCATTTGGCTGAGCCTTATGCTTTACGCTCTCGAGCTTGTGGTTCTACAGTCGGCTAGGATGTCAACTTGGCAGCCAAGTTTTGAATTCTGTAAACAATGGTTGCATGTTTTCAACGTGTTTGATGGCCCTAAAAACCATGTTATGTACTAAGCAGTATAATTTTATTTTATTTTTTTCTTTGACAAAAGCAAATTATATTAATAAATCAGAGTTTACAACATTCAAAATAAAAACTAAAGCTTACTACTACATGGCTTTTAACATTCAAGCCTTTCCAACTTTCGACACTAAAAACCAAAATATAACTGGAGTTGGCCGGAAAAGTTGCGAAACAGGATCTCTTTATAGGCCAAAGAGCGGATACCTACTTCAAAACATAAAGAGAGCATAGAGTATCGAAGCTGTTTGATCATGGCTAGTTTAACCTTCCCTAGTGGGATCAACTTATCACCACGTAGGGCCTTCAAACCGATCACATGGACACGTGACCTATCATTCATAAGCTGTTCTTGTTGGCAAGAAAGCTTTGACAACGTCGAGACTCGAGAAACCCCAAAATAAAGTTTGGGCGCCTGCTTCGGATAGAAAAAATCAAGAGTGATGATCACAATGATCACTCCAATGAAAGAAGCAGAATGACGACCATAGTCATTCCATCATAAAACACACCACACCCTAGCCATGGCCAACTTCTTGTTCGTCTCCCAAACAACGGCAACCCAAGTTACCTCTCTCAACACAACAACAAAACCAAATCCCTTGACAAAGTATCCAAACTCCTTCCTCACACAACCATCCAATAAATTATAGCCAAAACAACCAGAAAAACAGGACAACAACCAAGAAAGGCTAAAATAAACCATACATAATTTTAAGAAATAAAGTAAACTCTGAATAACAAGAAGAAAAAACATACTTAAGTAAGACGACCAAATCAGAGAGCCCCTCTCGGACCCAAAATCCGAAACCATAATAGCAAAGAACCTCAAAACCTTAACCCTAACTTCACCGTTTCCGTCACGAACCACTCCTGACGGCAGCGTTAGGTCTAGCCCTCCAGCGCAAGGACCCATGAAACCCTAACCCTAACTTTACCGTTTCCGTCACGATCAAAATTACCAATGACCTTTATGACGGCGGCGTTAGGCTTAGTCCTTAGACCTCTTGTTTCGCCGGCGAAATCCTTTGACCGTGAACCTCCCTCTCAGAGATGGGTAATAAGGGGCTACTCTAGAACGTCTTAGCCGTGGAAAAGGGCACAACAACACCTTCAAGACTGCGATTAAAAGGGGATAAGAGAAGAAAAGAGGGTGACGACTGAGAAGAGAAGAAGAGAAGGGCGGAGCCTCGCCGGCGATCTTCACCGATTAGAGGAAAGGGAAGCAGATAGGGGAGGGCGGAGACTCGCCGGCTTAGAGGGAGCGAAAAAGGAGGAAGCTCGCCGGAGAAACGACTGCGGCGCCGGATCTCCGGCGAGCACCTAGGTTTGCGGGGAGGTGGTTCTGCTGTTAGAGGAGAGAGAAGAGAGCGTAGGTAGTTGAGGTCTTCACTCGTACTGTAACTAACTAAGCACTATAAGTGCGAATCAAGTCATAAACATATTTTTTTTTCTTTTTTTTGTAGATCGTCACTGGGCATTTTGTTTGTTGAATCTACTACAACTATGTTTATTACTCTATATACTCCCTCCGTTAATTTTTATTTGCAACTTTTGTCATTTTAGTCCACTAACCATTATATGCAACTTCTATTTTATTTCTATTTTTAGTACACAAAAACCTTAAAAATTACAAATTTACCCTTAATTAAAAATTCTGATTTTAATAATTTTACTAGTGGGTGGGCCAACTTTCTCTCTCCAAACACTTTAATCACTTTCATTTATTCCCACTAATGTTTGCCCCTTAAATTTTGCCTCGTGAAACCGCAAAACCCCCCAAAGTTGCAAATCTAATCTAATATATATAAATAAAGTAGGCATTTTTGGAAAGCATTCGGCGCGCCACATAAGCAAAGGTATATTTTCGACCAATTAAAAATTAGATTTCTATTTTATTTTGGAATTAAAAAATTCAGTCGCCACCTAGATAAAAGTAATTTAACAATTTTGCCACGTAAGTAAAAACAACGAATATTGATTTATTAGGATTTAATTTATTTAAAAAACTAAAAATTATCTTTTAAAATAATCATCTTTAGATATAGGATTTATATACCTACTATTATAAGATAAATTTTGATAGTGTTTATGATGAGAAATAAAAATTATTCCTTAATTATAATTAAATTAAAATTTGTGATATCTACCATTATAAATTGACAAATCATACGACACAACAAAATTTCGTATCAATACAAAACCAAACCAAGCAAATTTTGTGTCATTAATTTTGCGTCAGTTTTATTAGGTCATAAATGGCTGGGTAATTCTTAGCCTAATTTTTAAAACCCATGTTTAGATGTATATTTGTGATTATTGCTTAAATTGTGTTTATTTAGGATACTTAATGATTATATGTTTATGTTTTGTTTACTGAATTTTGTTTTTATATGCAGATCTAATTTAATTAGAGAATTAAATTCGAGCAAAAATCTTTGGAATATCAAAGTACGAGTTTCTCGCCTGATGATCCTATTGGATGAGGAGGTATTATATCTTTATAAATCGTTTACATTGATTAAATATTTTAATGAACCATTTAGTTTTTATCAATTAATTTTATGATTAAAACAAATTTTTTGTGATTTAGGTAGCTTTATTAAGTCATAAAATTAACTTATTTTTTTATTTTTAATTACAAGGTGATTACGTTCATACCTCAATTAAAATCAACTTTGTTCTACAATTTTGTTCAAAATTGATTGAAGGAAAAGTTTACTCCATTAGATACTTTTCAGTCGTTACAGAAAAGAAGCAATATCGCACGCATTGTCAGCGACAACAAAATAATGATTTAATTTTTCAAAATACTATTGTTTGGGCAATTGGGGACGATGAAAAAATGCATAGATTTAATTTTGTATAATTACAATTATTAGATTAATTTCACATCAATTATTCACTTTCTGGTAAATATTTTAATTATTTTTATAAGACTATAAAGATTAATTTTATATAAATTTCATTTTTGCTAACATGTTCTATTTATCCACTTTTATTAGATGGAAGAGATATGGGTGTGAACAAAGTTGGTGATCCTATCGAAATTTTTTTTTAATACAAATTTTTTTACATCGAAATATTACATCTAATAACTATTATTTTTAATGTTCTTATCAAAATATTTATTAGGGGAATAAATTACATAAAATTATCCTTAACGAACAATAGCACAGTAATCAAAAATATTATCAGTATGATCTGATTACAAAAATTATTTTTATGATCTAACACATTATAAATTCTCCCTTCTTCCCCTTTTTCCATCCTTCCCTACAGATTTTTTTTTCTTTGTAAAATGAGAATTTAGATATTTTGGGTTTAGGGTATAGTAGGATCAATGGTTTCTGATGGTTTCTTTTTTTTTTTTTTTTTTTTTTTTTTTTTTTTTTTTTTTTTCAGTTTGCAGTTAGAAGACGAGGAGATGCTTATGCCCCATTTTGATGTCACAGTATTACTTCTACAATAGGTCAGGTTTGATTGGGTTGGCTAAGTGCTGGAGCTGAGAAGCTTGACTAAAGATGGGTTGTCTTATTTAGAGAAAATTATTGTGAAGAGTTATGAGGTTGGGATTAGTAAGACTGCTACTTTATTGTGTAAGTGTTTGGTTGTTTTGTTTAATTTTTATTTTTGGATGGCCTGGAGAGCAAAGAGTTACAATATAGCTTCAGATTATGTCTCCAATATGAAACTTTTAACAATGGCTAAACTTGAGTGAGCAATTAGCTTAGGTTGTTTGTTGACTTCAGGTTGCAATTAGCTTCAGGTTTGAACTTATGGTTTATCATTATTCTTTTTAAGTAATGAGTTGATTGTAATTGTGTCTACAGCTTTGTTTAATATCCCTTAGGTCATGATTTGCTTTAAGTGTATTTTTAGATGAGTGGAATTACTCTTTGTTTGTTAATTTCAATTTGCTTTGATTGTTCATTTATTTGCAGTACAATATCATGTGACTTTGCCATTTTAGCTTAGGGTTGAGCTATAGATGGAAATTTTAATTTGAATCTAATTCTTTTGATACTTTATAGTTGTACATTGCTTCTACAGTTATCAATTGAACGTGAGGTCCTTTATTCTTTTCAATTTTGTTCTGCTTTCTTATCAAATTATCAAATGTTGATTCCATATGACTGACTTTTTCTGGTTTTTCTCTGTTGTTCTTCTTTGATTATAGTGCGCTCACCTGGAGCTTGATCCATCAAAATAATCTGTGTGGATTAGTAAAGCAAAGCTTGGAGTTGTTGCGCGAGAATTTTGTTCAAGTGTCTTCAGGTATACAGACTATACTCTACAATTTACTACTGAAATCTTATTGAATTGTGTGGGTGCATGTTTATAATATGATCGACTTTTAGGGGCTGAATAAGTAACTCTGGGTTATCCTTTTTATCTCATTGCTAAGTCTATGCTTTGTATGCTCTCTTTGTTTTTATCTGTTACAAATGACAACTCATAAATGCTTTCTTGGCTGGGGTAAGCATAAGTTGCTAATTATTAGCTTGGAGGAAATTGATGCTATTAAATTGAGAATTGAAGGTAATGAGAGTTATTTTCTCAGGAAGAACAGCTTAATGAGAGAAAAGGTGAATTTTATCATATTTTTGGTAATATATTCGTGTCTGAACGTTAGTGCCTATTTTTGAGTTTTTTCCCCCAGATTTATGATGTGGGTTTTTGCTTATTTTCTTTAACTTGTTCTTTTTGCTGTTTATTGACTATTTTTTTCGATTATTCTTGCTTTATATGTGTAGAGATCAACAAGGAAAGATGGGAAGCTTGAATGAAGATTAAAGTGATAAGCAACATTTTCCTCTCTTAACGATCAGTGAAAGAGCAACATCAAGTTAGTTCTAATGCTTGTCTGAGGCCTTGAGTTCTTTGTTTATCTATGTGTAATCCATCACTCATTTATTTTGGTTAATTGAATTTTGGAATTTGGGTTTTTTTTTTTTTTCCTTTCTTATCGTTTTTACCCTATAATTAGAATTTTAATTTGAGTAGTACTTGTCCTGCGATTTTTGATAGCTTAAGTAATCTTGAGATGCACTTTAATTTGATAGCTCAATGGTGTTACGGAGTAAGTGGTTTAACTAGAATGCTAGAAGCAAGCAATATGAAGTATGAATGACCTTTTTGTTCTTATTATTTTCTTTCTTCCCCATTTGCAGGTAACACAATCTGCACTTGACAAAGCAAACTTAACTGCTAAAGATCTTTCTGCAGTAACAGTTACTATTGGTCCTAGATTAAGTTTTTGCTTGTGTGGTAATCTATTTGGTTGACTATTTGTGTGTCTGGTTTTATTTACAAAATAGAAAAATAGCTCACAGTTCTTATAAATTTGAGCAATGGGCATAGAGACCACGTGTGTTAAGCAAAAGCTTGGGAATATGGTTGAGCAGATTAGGAAAGGGAGTGATGACAAAAATCTTTCTATATAAAATTCTTACTTTTCTTTTTCTTCCATAATAGCAAATATTGGTTTAAACGTGAAAATAGTTGTGAATCTCCTAAATTACTCTTTGTTTTCTTTGAAAGTCTATAGCAGTTCATCATTAGTTAACCAAACTAAGGAGCCATTTCCAGTCTAACTAATTAAACCAAACTATAAACCATAACCTCTCTCTTTCCTTAATTTCCATTTTTTTAGCATCTTTAAAAACGAAACAAGATGTTAGTTATCAGAATAATTCATCTCTTAATTTGTTTCATAGTTGCTGTGTAGCAGTTTTGTATTATTTTAGGAATTCCCAACTCTGTAAAAAAGTTGGGCTCGCTCCAAGTTATTTAACTACTTCATGTACCTCCATTCAAGTATACTCTCAATTCTTCATCAAAGCGTCTTCTGAGCTTCATCTCCCCCATCAGACAGGTTTTTGAAATTCTGAGGCAATCTGTCTGTTTTAATCAATCATCAAATTTCAATTTCACAATCTAGGGTTTTTTTTACCTCAACATGCTTTCAATTCGATTTTATTTTTTGTTATTCTGTTTATTTAGGGTTTTAGTGAATTGGGGAAATTATCGTAAGAAAGAAAATAGGGTTGTAAATGGGATATAGATTTAACCACTTGACAAAATAAGATTATTGAATTAAATTAATCATCTTATCTATAATTAGCATGAGATGATATAGGTACCACTGTTGTCGGTTTTATTTACTAGGTTTATTTTTTTTCATCATTTATTTGATTTTGGCTTTAATTGATGAGCTGATTTGATGCTGATTTTTTTTTATTTTTTTTATTTTTTTATTTTTTATATTTCCATTGATGAGATAGGTTAACATTCAGATTAATTTTGTATCTGAATTGAAGTTTGAGTAGAATTGAATTTTGGCATTGAAAGGTTGTGTTGTATGTCCTAGAATAGGGTTTTTTATTTTTTTTATTTTATTTTTATTTTTTTTATACCAAAAAAATTAATAAAATTTCAAGGTTCTGGTGGAATTCGGTTTAATGGAAGGCTGTTATTTGGGAATTGAGCTATGTGAATCAAGCTAATGGGATTATGTGGAAATTTATGCATGACAAGCTGATGCTTGGTTCTTTTTGTTTTAATTTGATTGCTTGATTTATCAGGAAGTTGAGGGGAACAAAAACCCAGTGTAATTAGAAAATTGACGTGGGTGAAATTAGAGCTTGGGTTTCTATAAATTAGGGGTAAGATTAAAAAAAAATTCATGAAAATCTGGAGTTTTGGATGGAAATTGCAACAGGATTCCAGAAAATAAATAGGAAGGTAGGAGGGAGAAAGACCAGGGACAACGAAAAACATCAAAAGCTTAATTGAAACCGAAATTTTAGCTCATTAGGATTTTTTTTGGTGGCTTTAAAGTTCAAAATTTAAGCTTAATTGTTGTTTTGCAGGATCTCGAATTCTCGCAATTCCACCCAACTGGTATCTATGGTCCTGGATGCCTAATCACTGAAGGTTGATTTTACTCGTACAATATATTTGTTCTTTTCGTTCTTTTGTCTAATGATTCTAAATGAACTTTGATTAATCGTAACTAATCTGTAGAAGAAATTTTTGTATTTTATTCCAGAGTATATTCTTTTTTCTTTGATGATACCTTTTGCAGCTGCCTATTTCTGGAATTTTTTCTTTAGAAGTGATCTTTAATTTCCTTCTCAACTAGAATTTGGATAAAATTTAAAAAGAATGAGTAGATAAACATTGGTTATGAGTAGTTGATTTCAATTGTTGTCATCCTTTGCTTTGAGGTAGTTGATTCGTATATATGTAGTAATAAACTGTACATTTTATTTCCTGAATCAGAGATTGATAGAGGACGAGACTGAGAAAGTCAAGGGCTTTTCAGCAGAGACAACAACACCCTTTAGAGAAAGACTTATGATCTTAGGACGTCTAGCGAATGAAGAAGATCTCAGTCTGAGACTCTGAATGTAGTAGAGTCGTAGAGAAGAGCTACAATGCATACAATGAGAAATCTGTCCTGTCAAGCCCTAAGCACGAGTTTTACTCAGTAAGAAAATTTCGTGTTTTCATAACTATAATTTTTTTTTTGAGAGTCTGAGCATTTATATCATATGCTATGAAAATTATGTTTTTTTAATCTCTACAAGTCGTTGGTGGTAGAAGCAAAGTTTAGGAAAAGGGCGTATGCTGTAATCTTCCTTCAATTTCAGTTAATTATTCTGGTTCATACTTTACCATCTAAGGTACTCCTGAATTTAAAAATTATTTGTTAAAGTATTTGTGAATTCAGTCTTTTAGTTGTAGCTGAGCTACTACTTTTGTGGCATCTTTTCCGTTATCATTATGAGATGTTAGTCCATAAAGACAAGGATTGATAGATGTTTGCATTTCCTTCACTGAATTCTACTGAATAAGGATTTGTCACCATAAAAATTGAAAAAATTTCCCTCCTTTTTTTGACGGCTTGACGCTTCTTTTGTTTTCTTAAACTTATTGGTTATAACTATCCTATCTTTGTCTGTAATATGCAGCTCATAATATCTGAGCTTGTCTTGCAACTTCTTTATATATTGAATGTGGAAAAGTGGCTGCTTAAAATAGATTAAAGCTCCCAAAAACATTATATCAGGTAGCTTTTCTCACATTTGTTCAATAAAAAAAAAGGGTAGCTTTTCTCACAAACCTTGAAATAATTTTAGTTTTACATTACACTGTGATATTAGAAGGATATGGTGATTATCAGTGACTACTTGCAAAAAAAATCAAATTTGTGTTTTTCCTATGTTCTTTTACTGTAGTATTACGTTGGACTATGAAATGATACTGATTACTGGAGACTATCAATCACTAAGCTCTTTGTTCTTTCATTCTTGTATCAATTCAAAGGTTCTCAAGATATTAGGCATTACCATTGCAAATCTGTAATGAAGATTAGAAGAGTGCTCATTTTTTTTAAAGATTTTACCGAACAAATTAGTGACTGAATCTCTAATTACTCGACAAAATCTTAACTTATCAAGCCTAGGAATCATCTCAGATAGTAATTTATTTGTTATTGTAATTGTGTTTCTAATGTTTAAATATTTATTGGTTATCTGTTGATGATAACGTTCACATATTGCCTATGTTACTCGGACTAGGGTACCCATGGCCGACACGGGTACGTGTCCAAGTGTCCGACTCAACTATTTTGTGAAAATTTTCTATGATTTCTTGTATAATTGAAACTAACACATTTGAAAATGATCTTAGGATTAATTATGACTCATTTGAGGCTCATTTCTTAGTGTCCATTGGAGCTCATCGATTTAGTTGTTTTGAATAGGTATTTTTATGGACATAAAATCACTGTTTACTAGCTTTTTGTGAAATTTGATGAATATATCTATTTTACCTGACTTGAATATTTGGTTTTTTGAAATTGGGTCGTCTCTCTCTTCTTCCCAAATTTTTCATATTAAGCTATATGATAATGCACCTGATTGATAGTATAAGCTTATGAGTTACAAAGATGAGTAGATAGAAACTCGCATACACTTCTAGCTAATTTTTCCATACATTGGCTACCTTAGCTTTTTCTTTGAGCCTTACTATATTTTATCTTCTTTTCTATTTGCAGGCTTACCTCTACATATGTCAAGCCACAATTCACTTTAGATTCTGGTGCTTGTCGTGTCAGTGTTTATGGTTGGAATGCAGCATGATCCTAGAAAGAGAATTGATTCTATAACAATGTAGTTTCAATTGCATTCTCGTGTTGTATCTTCAAATCTGACAACAAATCATGGAACACTGGACATCCTTGCTAACAAGGTAACACTTTTATATTATTTCAGCAATCAATGTAAAGTATATCTATACTATTTAGCTTCAAATTAGTGCATAGAGGGTTACTAACACTACTAGGGTGAATGTGGTAAGATAGTCTTTACAGTCAATCTTGAATATTATCTGCAGTAAGCCAGTACCACAAAAATTCAGTACAAAAGTCAGCATCCAAACCACTAAAGGCTTGAAGATTATCTGCAGTAAGCCAGTACCACATGAATTTGAAAAAATTGTACATAAAGGACATAATGACAGCAAACTAGGAGTGTATAATCTTTGTCAATATCCTTGTTGGAAACTAGAAAGTGAATTAGTAATCTGGCAGCCAGAAACTTACTGAACTGAATGTAGGGGAGGAAATTCATACATCAAATCTTTGTTATGCTTCCTTTACTTTTTGTAGTTTAAAAATATTTAGCTTATTTTGTGCTAATTTCTCAGTTCACAATACACTGCTTTAGGTCTTGTGATACCGAATGCTTGCTGGTTGATTTGGTGTTAGGTTCTAGCCGAGGACGATGAAAATAACGTCACAGCATTGTACATATGAGGAAAAACAAGAATAGAACTAGGGCAAATAAGTTGATGCAGCTAGAGAAGACTTGGTCAAATCTCGTAAATATGCTCTTGATGACAGGGTTCTTGCTTAGCATGAAAAATCTGTAGCTAGAACCAGAAGGGGCGTGACAAAGCAATGCTAGGACAAACTGAACCCAAGAGATCTATCGTAAAATCTTCGAGGCTGCTTGATGTGTTTAGCTTATTGCAAGCTTACTCGTACCTTTTTTTTCTCTGTGAACTAGCAATATGCTTTTTAAAGACTACATACGTACTGTGGTGTTCATCAAATTTACATGTAACGTGTTCTTTACCTTTTGTTTCATTTTTCTTCATTCTATAAAATTTATTCTCAGAGTGTCTTCGCTAAATTTTCTTAGTATTATTTCCGAAAGTTATGACTTGCTATTGTCTGTCAAGTACTCTACAATGCATTGTTATAGTTACAAATATATTTTTGCTTGGTCAGATTGTTTGAAAATCTCAAGTAATGTCTTACAAAGGTTATGCAGCACTGATCTCTAACATGGTAATTTCTATTTTCAAATGGTTTTGCATGGTTACAATAAACAAGATGGACCTGAAACTATGCGAAACCATTTACATTTGTAGTTCTAAGAGGGAATAGATAAGGCTTTTACACTATTTTCAACCTTTCAAAAATAAGAGTTTATTTTGCTTATAACCGTGTATCACTTACATATGTTGGTAATACAAATTAGTCTTAAACTTATTTAACTATAATCAAGATACTTAAATTAAATCAACATTATCATTTTTATTTTTACAAAACTTTACCATTAATTGAAATACAGAAATTACAATAACTTGGGGTAGCGTGAGCAACAAGCGCGATACCACAACTACTAATCATTAAATATGAGATTTCAATTGTGTTTAGATAACTATACGCTTACTAAGTAGAAGAAGTTTGAATAAGTTTGAAACTAGTTGAATATGTCATCTAACCTTAGTTAATATTAAGATATTTATAATTATAAATGTATATTCATTTATATCGTTATAAACTTAAAATGTAGTAAATTTACTACTCCGTATTAAAAAAAAACTTACGATTTCATAATCTACTATCTCCGATCGGAATTATCTGCAACTTTTACTATTTTTGGCTACCCAGCATTATCTGCAACAATTCATTTTCTTTCCATTTTTAGTAACTTTTTTCCTATAAAATGACATTTTTTCCCTTACTTAACATTTTAGAAAACAGATTAAGAGTTTAATTAAACTACCTTTTAAAACTAATCTAACATCATTAGCATTAACTTAAAAAAAAAAATCAGAAAATCATACTAATTATCCTACTCTACCCACTCCATGTACTCATCCCCTCAACCACCTTCATTGAATGTTCATCAGATATGATGAACTTCAAACCCTAATCTCTCCTTCACACTTCACTCAGCCTCCTCTTTCTCTCGTTCGTTTTCTCTTTCCTCCCTTTTGTAGTCCCTCAGTTCGCACCTCTTCCGCATCTCTCATGGATTTAGCGCCTCTTCTCCCTTGCTCTTTTCGCAACTGATGATGAAATTGAGCAAGGTTTAATTCTAGCCTTCTTGGATGCCTTTGAATTTGGGTCGTCGTCGTGGCCTGGATTGTTGTACAATTCCGGCAAAGGCCGTGATTGCCTGAGTACCAAATCGGTCGCCGCGCTCAGTTTAGTGGTTGATCTAGGGCTTCTAACAGCTCTTATCAAACCCCCTTGTCGGTTCCGGCGAGGGTGAAGTGGGTGGGTTAAATTCATGTTTTCTCGGGGAAAAAAAAAAAACAACGGTCGAGGTGACAGAGGGTCTGACACCACGAACGGTGGTGTTAGGGTTAGGGTTAGGGTTCTAGCAAGGATCTACGACCAGAACGGAGGAATTAGGGTTCGGTTCTAGGTCTGGGTTTAGTCCTCCTTCCCTGAACAAACCCAGATCTACGGCCAAACCCCCCTCTTGTCCATAGGGTTGCTTTAACTCAATTACGAAGAATTCGTGGACCTCCAAACAAAATAACGTGCGATGA
The DNA here is from genome assembly GCF_001683475.1 of Chenopodium quinoa. Taxonomy (NCBI): domain Eukaryota; kingdom Viridiplantae; phylum Streptophyta; class Magnoliopsida; order Caryophyllales; family Amaranthaceae; genus Chenopodium; species Chenopodium quinoa. The sequence goes on along the minus strand of NW_018743212.1, from coordinate 912,653 downwards.
TGGATTCGACGAGGAGTCCCCCTCTGACTTGCTGCTTAAACGAAATGGATTGGGTAACTGTTTTTAGTTTAGGAAAAATTCATGGTAATAATCCCACCTTTGGGATTTATTTAAATAATCCCATCTTTACCCCCCGATCTTTTTTAATGGTCCCAACCGGTCAAGTAACCAGTTCTAATAAGTTACCTGACATGTGGCGACCCGTGATTGGTCAAAAAATAAATAGAAAAACAGAAATAAAAAAAAGAAAAAAAGAACAAAAAATAAAAATCTTTTTATTTCCTCTTTCCTTTTTCCTTTTCCCCTGCCCTTACCCTATTTCCTCCCCCTCACGGCCTCACTTCCATGAATTCCGACACACTCCCAGCCACCCCAGCCACTGTAATACCCCGAATTTTAGGAAAATATTTTAATAATTTCTTGAATTATTTAATTTGGAGCCAAAATGAATTTTAAATATTGGCGCCAAATATAAGCATTTAATCATTTGAATAATTAATTATTTTCGGATTTCTAAATTAATAATATTGGTTTAATTACCTTTTAAAGGTCAATCCATATTTTATTCAATATGTATGTTATTATTTTAGAAATTATTAAAGATAATACCTAATATACATTATGATTTACAACAAATTTTAGTTTTGATATTATCTAAAATATTTATATATTTATAAAAACTTGATTTAAATATCAAATTCAACTATTTTATCCATTTAAATATGATTTTCGTTTTTAATAATTAAAAAAAAAGACAGATTTAAATATGATTTTCGTTTTTAATATTAATTATGATTATTTTGTGATTTCTATCTTATTCTTTATCTAACCATTAAACCCTCTCCATCATCTTATTTTATCCCTATCTTCCTTCTTCTAATCCTCCAATCAAATGAACTTCTATCCAATTTTTCTACTCATCTTTTACACCCAACTATTAATCTAGACTTAATTTGGTTCAAGCTCTTTAACAACCCCAAAACTTATCATGTTTTCTATTAATCATAACATATATTAATCTCAAACCCTTAATCCTCCTCAATTACTCACACCAAATCAGAAATTTCTTCTCCTTTAGTTCCCTTGAAACCCACGTACTCTTCCTCTTCCAAGTTCTTTGCTTCTTTTCCTAGCTTTCACTCGTACAAACACCGACCTTGCTTCCTCTTATGCGTACAACAACCAAAGCCGAACCCGCCACCACTGTCGCCCTCTTTCCTCCACCTACTGCTGCTGTCGTAAGTTGCTGCCGCAAGATAGGTGTTCCTTAGTTGCTCTTTGTTTCCCTCCTTGCCGTACATGCATCGTAATAAAAAAAGTTAAAAAAAAAAAAAAAAAAAAAAAACCGTCCATCTTATTTCATACTATTACGTACTGTACTATGTTCTTTTGGTTAAAGTACTATGTTCCTTATTGCTAATACTTTACTCTCTTATTATAACTATGAAATTATTATAAATTATTGTGTTGAAATTAAAACAAAGTTATTATTGTTTTTAAAGTAATACAAGTTTGATGGTTTGGTAATTCATGCACAAGTAGAATGGTGTTTATGGTTTTGTGTTATTTTGTTAACCTTATATTGATTAAGGTTATTTTATTGTGTAGGAGGATTCCCTTGATCGTGGTCAAGTGTAGTAGTCGTAGCTTAATTGTTCTCGTGATCAAGGTACGTATAGGTGGCTTGGTCCTTGATACAAGTTTGAATGCATGTTTTGGTAAAGGTTTATTGTAATGATTATTCGAATAAATGATGAATATGAAAGATTGAAGTTAATGGTTTTCATGTTGAGTTAAAATATAAATTTTACGATTTAAAGGTTTGATCTTTAAAAGTGTAGTTTAACTTAATAAAAGTTGTTTATGGATCACCGGATTTCAAGATATTGAATTAAAAGAATTAATTTAAACTTGTAACTCGTTATGGTCCTAAGTATCTATTATTTTAATTGTCCCTTTACTCGGGACTGGTTAAGTAAGACCGTGAACTTTGTATGATCTGGTCTTTCCTCGAGTATAGTTTAACTTGCTTGGGGGGGGGTGCACACTTAGGTGAGGAAAATTGATTTTGGAAATTCATCTTAAATTGGAAATCTATTGGTGTGGAAAGTTTCTATTAATGGATGTTACTACTTTTGGATGGTTTAAATTTTAGAAAGTCCAATTTTGGAAAGTGACTTATAGCAAGTTTTAATTGGAATAATTGTTTCAAAAGCATGTTTGTCTAATAAAAGCATTTATATGCCTTGCACTTATATGTACTTAGCGTTTTTGCTAATCCGGTTTCTTTTTGTTTTGGTTTGCCCTGTTTACCATTATTGGTAAGCAGTTTTGATTTCAGGCGTGGACTTGATCGTGCGCATACTTAAGTCGGGATTGAGATCACCTAGTTAGGAATTTACTCACTCATGAGTCAGACTTGCTTATTTATTTGGAGTATTATCGAATTATATATTACGATTTTATAATATTAATAAAAGTCAGTTATATTCCGCTGCGATTTTTAGTAGTTAAATAAGCCTTACGTTTTCACGTGGCGGTAATACGCCCAAGTCTATCTCTACGATATTTTATACGTATAAATATAGTATTTATGTAGAGGGAGATTCGGAGGTGTTACATCCACCTTTACCGCCCTTCCCCAACCACCCTGTTGCCCTTCCCAACTTCCGTAGCCACCCCATTCACCAACCACGACCACCCACCCTCATTCTTCACCTTCACCCACGAAATCGAGACGGTCGTACTTGTTGACATACACATCGCCATAAAATAGTGAAAATGATGGCAAACAAACTATTGGACGGTAGAGAAGATCAGAGGGAGGGACAGAAAATTTTCTTCATATTTCGAAATTCCTGGTTTTCGGGATTTTAATTGGGGGTTTGGGGTTTGATTTGGGGAATTTTGATTTGGGGGCTTGGGGATTGATTTGGGGATTTTAAACTCGATATCATCTGAGCTTTTTTCCTTCATCTCTTTGCTAAGTGTTTCAGGTTTCTAGGGTTTCGATGTGGGTGGATTGTTGTTGCTGGTTGATGGCGAGGTGGAGAGAGAGCAGCAACAAGGGTTTGGAGCGATAATGAGGATGCTGCTGTCTTGAGGTTGTGCGTGAGAAGGTGTGGCTGATTGGTGGTTGTTTGTTGCAGGTTGGTGCTTGATTGGTTGCGCAGGGTGGAGGTGCGCGGGCTGAGAGAGGAGGTGCGGTGTTTTGTGTGGTGGCTGCATTGGTTGGAGTTGCGAGGATTTCCGAGTGTTGGCCGAAAAGAGAGGGAAAGGGGACTAGTTGGCCGGAAAAGGGGAATTAAGGTTGCCGAAATCCATGGGGGACTTGGTTGTGGCTTAGGGGAAGGTGGGTCATGGGTGGTTACGTTACTGATTAAAAAATTACCTGAATAACATTTTGGACAAATCAAATTGTGACATGTGTAAAATAAACTTAATAAAAAAATTTACCTCTTCAACCGGTTGCTGGTCACCCGGGACCATTCTGAGCGGATTAGGTATAAAGGTGGGAATATTAAAAAAAAAAAAAAAAAAAAAACACTCAAAAGGTGGGATTGTTCCCATCAAATTTTCCAATAAAATAAGAATGGTATTTGGTGTAAGGGTTTACCGTTTACAAAAGTGAAATCTAGTTCGTTCATTAGCAGGTCGGGTCAATTTCTACATACTATGAAATTATGAATTTAGAATATGGGTTAATTAAGTTTGGGTTGATAACATGCTGGGTCAATATTTGTTTAGGTGAACTTGGGTCACGGGTCTTTGTAAGTCAGGTCATATCAGGTTTTTTTGGGTCCAATAAGTTTTGGGTTCTTTACGGGCTGGTGTAGTCAGGTCAACATTTTTCATTTTTCGGGTTTACATGGGTCATTGGAATTTTGGGTCGACGGACAGGTCAGGTTCAGTTCTTTATATGATGAACTTCAAACCCTAATCTCTTCTTCACACTTCACTCAACCTCCTCTTTCTCTCGTTTGTTTTCTATTTCCTCCCTTTTGCAGTCCCTCAGTTCGCACCTCTTCCGCATCTCTCATGGATTTAACGCCTCTTTACCTTGCTCTTTTCGCAACTGATGATAAAATTGAGCAAGGTTTAATTCTAGCCTTCTTGGATGCCTTTGAATCTGGGTCGTCGTCGTGGCCTGGATTGTTGTACAATTCCGGCAAAGGTCGTGATTGCCTGAGTCCCAAATCGGTCGCCGCGCTCGGTTTAGTGGTTAGATCTAGGGCTTCTAACAACTCTTATCAAATCCCCTTGTCGGTTCCGGCGAGGGTGAAGTGGGTCGGTTAAATTCATGTTTTCTCGGGGAAAAAAAAAACAACGGTCGAGGTGACAGAGGGTCTGACACCATGAACGGTGGTGTTAGGGTTAGGGTTCCAGCAAGGAACTACGGCCAGAACGGAGGAATTAGGGTTAGGTTCTAGGTCTGGGTTTAGTCGTCCTTCCCTGAACAAACCCAGATCTACGGCCAAACCCCCTCTTGTTCGTAGGGTTGCTTTAACTCAATAACGAAGAATTCGTGGACCTCCAAACAAAATAATGTGCGATGATGAATTCGACGAGGAGTCCCCCTCTGACTTGCTGCTTAAACGAAATGGATTAGGTAACTGTTTTTATGAAACCCCAATTCAGTTTAGGAAAAATTCATGGGAATAATCCCACCTTTGGGGCGTTTTTTTTTAAATAATCCCACCTTTGGGATTTATTTAAATAATCCCATCTTTACCCCCCGATCTTTTTTAATGGTCCCAACCAGTCAAGTAACCAGTTATAATAAGTTACCTGACACGTGGCGACCTGTGATTGGTCAGAAAAAAATAAAAAAAAAAACAGAAAAAAAATAACAAAAAATAAAAATATTTTCCACTTTCCTCTTTCCTTTTCCCCTGCCCTTACCCTCTTTCCTCCCCCTCACGGCCTCACCTCCATGAATTCCGACACACTCCCAGCCACCCCATCCACCTTTACCGCCCTTCCCCAACCACCCTGTTGCCCTTCCTAACTTCCGTAGCCACCCCATTTACCAACCATGACCACCCACCCTCATTCTTCACCTTCACCCACAAAATCGAGACGGCCGTACTTGTCGACATACACATCGCCGTAAAATAGTGAAAATGACGGCAAACAAACTATCGGATGGTAGAGAAGATCAGAGGGAGGGATAGAAAATTTTCTTCGTATTTCAAAATTCCTGGTTTTCGGGATTTTAATTGGGAGTTTGGGGTTTAATTTGGGGAATTTTGATTTGGGGGTTTGGGGATTGATTTGGGGATTTTAAACTCGATATCATTTGAGCTTTTTTCCTTCATCTCTTTGCTAAGTGTTTCGGGTTTCTAGGGTTTCGATGTGGGTGGAATGTTGTTGCTAGCTGATGGCGAGGTGGAGAGAGAGCGGCAGCAAAGGTTTGGAGCAATAATGGGGTTGCTGCTATCTTGAGGTTGTGCGTGAGAAGGTGTGGCTGATTGGTGGTTGTTTGTTGTAGGTTGGTGCTTGATTGGTTGCGTAGGGTGGAGGTGCGCAGGCTGGGAAAGGAGGTGCGGTGTTTTGTGTGGTGGCTGCATTGGTTGGAGTTGCGAGGATTTTCGAGTGTTGGCCGGAAAGAGAGGGAAGGAGGACTAGTTGGCCGGAAAAGGGGAATTGAGGTTGTCGGAATCCATGGGAGGCTTGGTTGTGGCTTAGGGGAAGGTGGGTCATGGGTGGTTACGTTACTGATTTCCTCCTTTTTGTTTTGTTAAAAAAAATTGAAAAAAAATTACCTAAAGAACTTTTTGGACAAATCAAATTGTGACACGTGTAAAATAAACTTTAAAAAAAAAATACCTCTTCAACCGGTTACTGGTCATCCGGGACCATCTCTAAGCGGATTGGGTATAAAGGTGGGATTATTAAAAACAAACGCTCAAAAGGTGGGACTATTCCCATCAATTTTTCCAATAAAATAAGAATGGTATTTGGTGTAAGGGTTTACCGTTTACAAAAGTGAAATTTAGTTTGTTCATTAGCAGGTCGGGTTAATTTCTACATACTATGAAATTATGAATTTAGGATATGGGTTAATTAAGTTTGGGTTGATAACATGCCGGGTCAATATTTGTTTAGGTGAACTTGGGCCACGGGTCTTTGTAAGTCAGGTCATATTAGGTTTTTTTTGGGTCCAATAAGTTTTGGGTTCTTTACGGGCTGGTGCAGATTAGGTCAACATTTTTTATTTTTCGGGTTTATATGGGTTATTGGAATTTTGGGTCGACGGACAGGTCAGGTTCAGTTCTTTATATGTCTGGTCACATCTAAGGGTGAACAAACCGAGTACCCAATCAAAATTTTAGGACCCGGACCCGAAATTGGTTGGAACCGAATCCTAAAATTCGGAATCGGAATTGAAATTGGTTCAACCAGATCCTAAAATTTAGGAATTGGAATTGGAACCATCGGGTACTGGTTCCGGTTCCGGGTACCCACTTATGTATGTAATTGTTAAAATATAATACAAATTATAATACTTATTTTAGTTAGGTTCTTTTTAACGTTTAATACTTATATTTATATATGCATTAAGCTATTTGTATTTATGTTAGGTATTAATAATACTATTTTATTTTACAGATGAGATACATTCAACATATTTTTATTATTTAATATTTATTTAGTTTAGCATATATTTGGTAACCAGGTACCCAACCGGTTCCGGTTCCAAAAATTGAAATTGGTTATAACCGGGTCCTTAATTTATTACCCGGAATTGGAACCACCGGATTTCGGGTATCCGATTTCAATTCCGGATACCCGGAATTTTTGCTCACCCCTAGTCACATTGGGTGTCTACTAAGGCAAAAAATAATTTCAGTAAAAATAATATTATTTTTACTTCACCTTTAAAAAATAATATTCAGTAAAAATAATTTCAGTTTAGTAAAAATCCGTAAATATAAAGAAGAAATATAATAGAGATTCAGTAAAATTAATTTCAATTCACTAAAAATAAGTTCAGGTCAGCAAAAATAATTTCAGTTCAGTAAAAATCAGTAAATATAAAGTAAAAATATAATAGAGATTAAGTAAAAATAATTTCAATTCAGCAAATATAGTTTAATTCAGTAAAAATAATTTAACTTGACTAAAAATAATTTCACTTCAGCGAAAGGAGGCTAAGAGGTCCCACAAATCGGAGCTCCAGCTTTGCTTGCGTTCTTCAGCGGCGCTCGCCGGACGTATCATTCATCCTGCTCCTAACTGCCGTTACTAAGTCACAATCTGGAAGCTTCCATTACTAAGTGCCGCTCAGCAAAAAATTTAGGTTTGTAGGCTTTCTTCCTCATTACCTCCATTTATATCCGTTTTTTTAGTTGTTTAATTTACTCACCAAATTTCTTATGGATTCTTGATTTCTTACAATTAGGGTTTATACTAAGATGAGCATGAGCGAGAACGTAGCATCATCATCTCAAAGATCAGCAAAGAGACCGAGGATTCTTGAGTTTGGGTAATACACTATTCTTCTCTTTTACTTTATACTGAGTACCATTAGATCTATGATTATTTATGTATTTATTGTTAGCACATTTTCAATGATGATTATAACGAATTAATAGTGTTGTTTGAATTTATTTATTATGTTGTTTGAATTTTGTTATTAACATTTTCATTATTTATTTATCAGGGGCAATTCTGGCTTTTGGTTCATATGGGATGGTCTTCCTTACAGTGAGACCATTCCTCAACTTCCCCTGAGACAAAATCCAGGTTATTACTAATTACTTTTTGCAGGTTTAATTGCATTATTATTTAGTTCTATGAAATATTAATGTTAGTCGTTATTTCGTAATTAAAGTGCATAATCCTCAAGTATTGGACCCATTTTTTATTATTAACTAGTTGTTGGAGCGCGTGCCCCCCTAATTTAATCTTCGTGGCTGTGATCGTATTTCGTAGTTTGGGGTGTTATTAACATGCTGATTAGGGGAGCCTAATTTAATGTATTGTTAAAAGAGCTTGATGTATTGTCAAAAGGTAAGTGGTTGGAATTATTGGCTCATTAGCTGATTCGAGGTTTGTTACTTGATTATTTTACATTGCTATGCTCTTTGGTTGATTTATTCTTCTATTTTGGAATTAGTCAGTCTGATGTCATCACTATATATATACGCGTATATATCTACATATATATACGTATAACTATACGTATATATACGTGTGTCTATACGTATATATATACGTGTATATATGTATGTGTGTGTGTATATATATATATATATATTGAAAGCAGTGCTCTGCCATTGAAAGTCTGTCTAATTATTAGTTACATCAAATGTGGTTTACGAGCTTGGAATGTTTTATTCGTTGCTATTTATAGGTTTCTGACTTTGCTTAGTAATCTCTTGCTTCTAGTTGATTAGCTATTAGTATATTGGCTAGCTAGTTGACCTTGCTTAGTAATCTCTTGATTCTGATCCCTTTCGTCTTGAAGTACTCCCTTCATTTGGTGGTGTTTATTCTAATAAAATTAGGACTCCAGAAGAATTTTAATGCCTGTAAATTTATTGTATAACTGTATAGACTCACTATATTTCTCCGGGAAGTAATTATGAGTCGACTAAACAATGCATTAAGTATTTATGTATATCTGATGAGAGTTGAGAAAGTAATTCGAAACCATGTATATAATAACTAACCATTCCATTTATAACAAGACTTGTGACTAACTTGCTGCTAAATGAGAAAAAAGTATGAATTTAGTTATAGGGAGTTGGGTTCCCAAGATTCTCAACTATATAACGTACGAGTATGTATTAGACTCTAATGTGTTGATATGTGATGGGAACAATAAAGTTTAGAGCATGTCTTAGACTCTAATGTGCTGATTTGATTATTTAATCTACCTTTAGTAAGAGTAGATGCTATTATATAATCTTGGGATAGACTTGCACTATTAAAAAATTGCAGAAAGCATTAATGTTAAACCTTTATTCTGTCTTTACAAGATCTGCTGATTTGTAGTTTTTGGATTTACCTGCATTTAGGTACATATATGAGGCATGTGGGCTAACCCTCTTCTCACCCCCTCCCCTTCCTGTATTTCTTCCCTGTTCTCAATATTCTCATTTTTTTTCCTGCTTTTTCAACGTGTCCCTTCTCAGTGTGGACATGGTCCTTTCTGCAGATATATTAGTAGGATATACAGTGCCGGGATTCTGAGATTCTTTGAGGCTACCAATGACACATTCTAATTATTCCGACATACAACTACAAACAAGAACTCTCTAAATTAATGTAGCTGTAAAAATTCTCTAATTGATGGTGATAATGGAGTCTGCAAATGCATGCCCGTTTTAGTTTTTACTCTATTGTAAATGTGCAGGATCAATTTACATTAATAGAAAATAGAAAATAAAGTGGGCATAAGCATAACCCTGATATAGCTTAAAAATATTCTTCCCGCCACTCATTCTTGGAAATGGTTTTTAACACTACTGTTTATTTTCTCACCTAGGTTTCTTTTATCTTATGTTTAAAGAGGTGCCCAAGGACACTTAACTCAGCTGCCTATCTTTAGTCTAAGCCCACCTAGGTGAGTGCTCCCTTTTCCCCTATGAGGCTATGAGCTTTTCATCTTGCAACCTCAAGATCAAAAAGTGGGTGCATTCCCCAATGCCCCTCCTTGTTGCTGCTCTCATTTTTGTCCACAAATGGGGTTGTGAACATGGCTTAGAGGAGTGTTGAAATCACTACTCTTTATTGTCTGTCCCCATATAGGGAATGTTCACTTGTTGACTTTACCTAATTCTTGATCCTAATTACTAGCTCCATTCTTTGAAGATCTATGTAATGAACCGACTTAGCTGAGGGGTATTATAGGTAGCTTAGTATGTTGGTAGTCATCAAATGTAGTACATAAGGGAAATTATGCAAGGAATCAAGAGATGCCTCATGGGCTATAAAGAAGACAGACCATCTAGAATCATCTTAGAAATTGTAAATAAATAGGGAGAGGGAAGGAAGGGAGGATAGGCAGAAAATTGTATTAGGGAAACCTAGAGAGAGTTATGGCCTCAAGCCATTGTTAGAGAGTGATATCCTCAAGCTATTTAGAGAGTGATAGCCTCAAGCTATTAACCCTATCATTTTGTAACCCTTCCACCATTCTCAATCAATATTAAAGCTTCCATCTTTAGTAGTTCCTTATATTCAATCAATCTTCAGAAAATCAGATTATATAGTTAACTCAAACAATCAATCTTTTCTCTTTATTTGACTGTTATTAGCGTGAGAATTATCAGTCTATTACAATTTACCCACTTATTATAGACGCACGGATTTAGGCAAGAGAGGAGAGAGTACAACTTTCGGGGAACAAGTTTATTCATGAAGGGGAAAGAGAGTGTAGGTTTTAAATATATGATAAGAAAACAATAATTATATATGTATTTGTCTTAGTTTATTTGCTTAGAATCATTAGGGCTTCTTTGGTATCACTGTAGTTTACAGGTTTTTGGTTTCCAAAGTCAAATGACATATTTCATAAAACGAATAAAAATTAGTGAATCTAATTAGAATCATCATGATTTTGAATACTGACAACAAAAAAGAGCAAGCCACCTTTTCTGGTTTCTTGTTTTTAGTTTATATATATAAAAAAAAAAAAAAAAATCAACAAAAAAGAAAGACTAAAACAAACAGACCCTTAATTATTTCAATGGCTGTAGGTTTGTTGTTTTGTTTCCTTGTGGTTAGTTACTACACATACATTCTTAAGGGAATGCTGAAATTATGCATTGGAGGTGGTTATCTTAGATCTGTGAACAATGACAGACCTTGATGTCAAATTTACTTGCTGCCTCACCTGTCTTGATCCTTCAAGTTAGTTTTGGCATTTACTATGTCAAAAGACATGGTTAAGTTGTTTATGAAGTAATTTGAGATTGTGGTGGATTAGTAGGTTAGCTGAGATCCATCTGAATTAGCAAGCTATTTTCCTATAGGTAATATGTTGTTGATTATGCATGATAGCAATTTTCATTTAGTAATTATTTAAAATTGTATCAATTAAGCTGTTATGATATTCAACTAACAATGTAAACATTTCAAACTAATACTTATTTAGCAATGATTTTATTTGCTTAAACAGTATCATGTGCTTTTACGGCAACAACCCGTCAAGTGGAATATGATATGAGAATTCGATGGGCTCAAGCAGAACCCCCTTCTAAACTTGATCCGGGTCCTCTTCTTGATCATGATGAGTGGGAAAGGAGACTCAAAGAGAAATTTCCAAACCATGTTGGTTTGTGGAAACCAAAGGAGCTTCTGGATCAAATTTTGCATGAGGATCTTGAAAATCCAGATAGAGAAGATAGGGTAGGATGCCCCTATGTACGTGGCCTTATCCATGAAACACATGCAAGTGTAGTGGTACCTTCTGGACATTTGAATATGGATGAAGTGAGGAAGATACTTTCCTATCGAATTCCAATCATTGCTGTAATTGATCTCCTAAGTGGTTATCCAGATTATGCTGAAAAGCCATATACAGGGTTGGATGAATACGATAATCCGAAACAAATAGTTTTACAAAGGGTTCCGGGTCGTCGCACTCATGCTGTAGTGTTGGTTGGGATTTATGAAGCAGGAGCTGACAATCTATATGGGCTTAAACCAGATACTTACTGGATTTACCAAAATTCACCCCCCAAGAAACCTCCTACTACGAAGCCGGAAAGACCTAGTCTCCTTGGCGATGGCTTTAATATACTGCACCAAAGGGTGGTACTTGAATTGTATTACTCTGTCACCTTTCCACCAAGTGTTTTGGCACGCTCTGGTGAAATTGAGAAATTACAACGTCGACACAACACCATTCGCCAACGCAGAAGAGAAGAAAAGGAGGTATATTTGGCTCATCGAGGTCCTCAATAGCCGTGACTCCGTGAGGAAAGTTTATATTCCTTCTCTACTCATGTGTATTGATTTGAGATCGTGTAGCCTTGAAACTTTGGAAGTGTGCTTAAATTTTGATGTTACCTGTGAGTTTGGCTGTCTTTTTTGAGGTATTATAACTCTGGGGAGTTGATTGAAAATGTCTCCTCGGCTGATTTTGGTGACTTTGTTGCAATGTGCGAGCCTGTGCTGGGTGCTTGATGTCTGTGCAGATGGTTTTACAGTGTTGCTGTGACTTAACCTTGTGCAGTTATTACAGGCTTACATTTTTCCGTGATTTAAGCTGTGTAGTATGTTGCTGGTTGCCTGTTTTGCTATGCCTTTAATTTTTTTTGCAGGCACTGTGATAATACTAATTAGTGAACTAGTAGTGTTGAATTTTCATATCTACATACTGTTGGAGAAAATTCTTTTGTGTACATGATCGCCTTATGGCGTTTTGATCTTAATCAATCTACAAATGCTCATATCAACTGTTTGGTTTATATGCATCTTTAGAGCTGAGCGTATTAATAATTGATACATTGCTACATTTAAGTAACACCACCAGACAAATATTCCTTCAAATTTTCTTGTTTGTGGGATGAATATTTTTCTTAAATGTTACTCCATGTTATTGTTAGTAATTTAGAGTGTATGTGGGAGAGCCCTCTCCAAGGGGTGCCGCGCCCGCGGTGGCTTGGGAGAGCCCTCTTCCAGCCCGCGGCCAGCCTTTTCTAGAGTTCAGAAGGGCGAAATACATTTCACCTGTCCGTGCCTGCGGCCCAGATTGCCGCGCCCAGATTCTTTTCCTTTGTTACAGTCTCAAATACTGGTTATTATAGAAGCAGAAATCACAGAACAATTATGTCGATTACTTGCAAGGTTGGACTTGAAAGCAGAGTTGTAAAAACCACAGTAATAAAAACCATAGCTCGGCTTGATCAAAGTCTAAAGGAATTGCTCGTAAGCATAAGCCAAAATGTACGCGGTAATACATGTAAATGTGTTGTAGGTTTGGGTGTTGAGAAAGAGTTTAGACCATCCTCTAGTGCTGATGTTGTCAGATGTAGTCTTCTGAGTTTTTGAAAGAGTTGCAATACTGAAGCTTTGTTATGGCACCAGTTGTCTGATCATCCAGCTGCTGCAGCTGAAAACAGCGCCTTGCTCACTGTCCAACTTTTTCCAACTCCGAGGGTTATCCTTCGTGGGTGTTGGGATCAGGCACTGTCTCGAGGCGTTGGAGAGGGATTACGGGATCAAGTGTAGGAACGCTGTTGATTTAAGCCAGTTGGCCTCGACTATTAAGGAGAAGAAGTGTATAAAGGGTATGGTCTCCTGGATTTAGTGAAAGAGCTGTGTTTTTCTGATGTGAAGAAGCATTTGATGCATAGTTTTACAGCTGCAGCTCTGAGTAATTGGGGTGTTACCACATTATCCCTGAAACAGATTGAAGCTGCCACTTCAGATGCTTCCATATGCTTTTATTTAGGCAATGACTTGTTCAGAGGGTACATAGGTTCTACTCCATTTGAAAACTGATTACGTGACCTATTCAGATTGTTTACAAGTATTATGTATTATTAAGATTGTAACTTAATTTGATATCATTTGATTATACTTCTTCAAAGTTCAGATGACTTTGATTATGTTCTTTTATTAGGCTATGAGTTGTGTGGAGGTTATACGGCTTCTTCGTAGTTTTATTTCTTATATTATCTGTAATATGAAGCATAGAACATAAACACGAATGAAATACAAAATCTCAAAAAAACATTTTGTTCAGCGCGAATAATGCATAAACTTTGCATTACAAAAGTGTACCACTTAAAAGAGAGGCCAAATTTTAAATACTTCCTTTGTTTCATATTAAATGTATTACTCGTATTTTGTAAAACACGGACCTTTAGACAAATTTTGGAGAGAGATAGAGAGAATATATTTACTAAAATAAAAAGTGATGCATCTAATTTGAAACTTCGTCATTTAGAAAATTATGCATCTAAAACGAAACAAAGAAAGTAGAAAAGGCATGAAACAATGTAAAATCATGTTATTAACTGAATTGACAAAAAGTCCCACATCGGTCAGATACAAAAAAAATACTGTGTTATAAACCAAGACAAGCAGACAATAGGATACAGCCTTACTTGAACAAGATCTGTTCTATAGGATCATATCGTACCTTTGTAACCTTGAGTTCTAAGGAGACAGAAAACCAAGTCTAGTGGATGAATTATGATTGTTCGATCACAACGTGATTAACGACAACCACTGATCTTCGAATCACTGGTGCAGTAGAGGACCGTTCTCCAGTTCCTTGTATGTTTTATCCAATGTATATCTATCTTTTCTTTTGGGTAACAAAAATGGAGTTTCAAATGGTTTGAAAAAACAATAGCATCACGTAGAAGAATTTAAGAACGCCTAAATCCTTCATATAGAAGCATTTGCACAAATATGCTTTGAAACGAACAATAGCATCATGAGAAGAACTTGCAATAATCAAGTCGTCTACATAGACAAGCACATGCAATGAGACACCACCCTGAACATAACTGAATAGAGAATAATCAGCATAAGATGGTTTAAAACCAAAGTGTCGCAAAACGCTCGATAGCTTAGCGAACCATTGACACGGAGCCTGTTTCACACCATAAAGAGACTTTCTCAACTTACAAACTTTCCTCAGAACTGGATTACCATAGCCCGGCGGAAAATGCATATAAACCTCCTCATCCAAATCACCTTGAAGAAAAGCATTATGAACATTCATCTGATGCAATTCCCATTTCAAAGAAACAACAACAGGAAGAAAAAGACGTACCGTACCCATCTTAGCAACAGAAGCAAATGTTTCATTATAATCAACACCTTCAACTTGTCGATTGCCATGAACAACTAAACGCACGTTCAAACGCTCCACTTTAGACTTGTCGATATATTTTATTTTATATACTTAACCACTGCCAATCGCTTTCTTGATGGGAGGAAGATCCTCAACGGTCCACGAACCATCACTACTAGAAACAGGCCGATTTTTGACGGACCATTTCCGACGGACATGTTTTCCGTCGGAAATTTACGACGGATTTTTATTCCGTCGGAAATTTACGACGGATTTCCTACGGAATAAAAATCCGTTGAAATTTATGGGCCTTCCGACGGATTATTTCGTCGGAACCGTAATGTTTCGACGGAAATAAAATCCGTCTGAGATTTCCGACAGAATATTCAGTCGAAACAATCATTTTCCGGCGAAAAATAAATCCGTCAGAACTTTTCGACGGAATATTCCGTCGGAATATAATAAAATAATAAAAAAAAACTAACCCTAAAAACCCTTAAAAAACCCGGTTCTCCTCCTCCCCCTTTTATTTCCCATTTCTCTCTCCTCTCCTCATCTGCCCGCCTCCATCTCTTCTCCTCTCTCTCTCTCTCTCCTCATTTCTCTTCTCCTTCCTCCTGCTCCTTTTCTCTTCTCTCTTTTCATTTTTTTCTTTTCCTCCTCTTCCTTTTCTCTTCTCTCTCCGCATCCCTCACCGGCCATAGCACCGACCTATCACCGAGCATAGTAACACGTATTTTCTCTCTCCTCCCCTCTCTCAAGCCTATCACCGGCCATAGCAACACCGAGTAACCACCGTCGCGAGGCACTGCACCAGTCTCAAGGTTTTTCTTTTTTTTTTTTTAGATCTTGTAATTTAGGTATGGAATTGTAATATTAGTTTATAAAATTTATGATAAAATTGTATATTAATTTATTTCTTTAAATTTTCGTTTGTTAGTTATCGTTTTTGTTAATTTTTTTTATTGAAATTCTGATTAATATGTAGATCTAGTTTTTATTTTATTTTTTGTGTGGTAAAATTTTATTATGTTGTATTAATTTTCGTATTTTTGGGGTTAATTTTCGGTTTTTTAGGGTTAATTTCGGTTTTTACTGAATTTTTGGAATGGTGGTGGTGTGTGGTGGTGTCGGTGGTGGTGGGGTAGGGTGGGTTGTTATGGTGGGGTGGTGTCGGTGGGTTGTTGTGGTGGTGTCTGGTTTCGTATTGGGGTGGGAATGTGGTGGGTCTGGGGTGGGTAGGGGGGCAGGGGGCTGGTGGGTAGGGGGGCAGGGGGTGGGCTGGTGGGTAGGGGACCAGGGGATGGGCCGGTGGTGTCGGTTTAAGAGTGGTGGCAGGGGGTGGGCTGGTGGGTAGGGGGCAGGGGGTGGGCTGGTGGTGTCGGTTTAAGGGTGGTGGGTTCAGGTAAGGTGGGTGGGTGGGTTTAGGCTAAGGCTGGTGGTGGGGGTGGTGGGTGGGGCTGGTAGGGGTATGGGTGGGTAGGGGGGCAGGGGGTGGGCTGGTGGTAGGGGTGGTGGCTGGATAGGGTGGTAGGGGTGGTGCTAGGTTTTTTTTTTTTTTAATGCTATTTCCGACGGAATTCCCGTCGGAAGTTTCCGGCGTATTTGTATTCCGTCGGAAATTTCCGATGGACTTTCCGATGACCGGAATTCCTCTTCCGACGACGATATTCCGTCGGAACAGTGTTTTCGGACGGAAAAGGCCGTTTTTCCAACAAAAGTTTTCTGACAACCCGTACCGACGGAAATTCTGTCTGAAACGGCCTTTTCCGACGGATTTCAGGGTGTTTTCGACGGAATTTGGCCGTCGGAAATGGCCTGTTTTCTAGTAGTGCATTTCTCTCTAAGGCATCAATCTCATCTTGCATCGCCTTTGCACCAACCGGCACATTTAACTGCCTCTTTAAATAAAGACGGTTCCTTTCCCTTCGTAATTGCCATCAGAAAACACCTATGTCTCAAAGAAAAATTATTATATTCAACATGACAAGCTATAGGAAAGGTTTACCTAAAGAACGAGATTGTGAAGGGGCGACAATTGACGAAGAAGTGGGGTCTATATTTTCCGTAATGAATGTGTTTGTAACATAATGACGCATCCACGAAGGTGGTCGTTTCTTACGTTGACCACGACTAAGATTTTCCGTCGAACTCCCACTCAAATTCAAAGGCGTAACATATTATCTTCATCATAATTAATTTGCTCTATTACCGTACTCGAACTGGAAACCGCATGTGAATCACCACACGCAAGAAACAACCCACACACTGCACTTGCGCACAAGCACCCGCCTAGCACAGACAACAACGCACATCAAGCACGCACACCAAACACCACGACGCACCATACACCGAACCTCGACCAATCCAGTGCAGCACACACCACACTTGTAAATAAACGTAGCAGAAATTTGGGAATAAAAACCCTAATTTCGACTACACCCAATTATATGGAAAAATTAAAAAAAAATAAAAATTAAGCCCTAATCTCACAAATTTGCAGAAAAATAAAGAAGAAAAATTACGAATGTGAGAAACAAACCAGGATCGAAAAAAAATCTCTAGAAATTAGAGAGGTTGTGATACCATGTTAAACTCAAGAATATTAGGAGAAAATGACCTAACCTTGTATTGATGATCACAAAGACATATATAGTACAATACATTAGGAAACCTATCTTGCCTAAAACTCCTAAAGGATATACATCCAAATATACAATATTATCAACATAATATTAACATAACTAAACCAACTTCAAATACATGCGGGTATTAACCACTTGGTCTTTTCTTATGTTGTAGACTAATTTTTTCAAGGATTTCAAGACTGGTTCGCTTATTATCAGTAATTGTACTCGATTTTGGAGCTTTAAACTAGTAAATTTTATCCTTTTCTCTTGTAGTTTTTTTATTTCTTACATAATTAAAGTTAATTTATCTTTCTTGATCTTTTTTACTTTTTGTTGCATTTTACTTTATCCATAACATATCACTTTTCCCCACTTATTTAACAAATTAGAACTCTAAATTATATTGAGCAAATGGGAAGGGGTCTGGGACCAAGAAAAGGATAAAAAAGTTGGATAGGGAAAAGGGAGGAAATGTCGAAAATTAAGAAAATAAGTTATTGCACAATTCCTATAAAAGAATGACAATAGAAAATCAAAATAAATTTAATTTAATCAGAGTAAGAGCTTAAATTTATTACCAATATCAACACAATACAATAATCAATGAAGCAAAAATAAAAACATAACTTGTTATCCATAAAGCAAACATAACAAATTACATTATTGTAAAGTAACCAATACAATAGTTCAACAATATTATAATTATTGCAAGACAATATTTATCCACCCTTAGAAATTTATAATTAATTAAATCTACTACCTTCGTTTTATATTATTTGCTACTTTAGAATTTTTATATCAAACAAATAATATGAAACGTAATTATTTTCAATTGAATTTGAATAGATTAGATGGGCTACTAAGAAGTCTAATCTATATCAATAGTAAGAAGCAATAGAAGCCCAAATGTTTAAGGCTTATACAGTATCTATGAGTTACTCGTATGAGTGTATGACAAAGGAAAAAGATGTACAATACGACTATATATATCAGAGGTAGACCTGATCAAGTATCGCCTAGCCCGGAATTTGCCCGGGTTTGGTGACAGGATCTAGTCGTATCATCTAATCAAAAGTAATTCCTAAGTCCTCTAACTAAAGTAGATAGGGAAGTAGGGTCGAATCCACAGGGAAATAATGTTCTCTTACTCCTAATTGATTATTATAATCTAAATTATCAGGTAACCAATTTGTATTTGTATGGATTAAACTAATAATAAAACTAAGCAAATAAATCAAAGGAATAATCAATAATAAAGAGCTCTAGGGTATAGGTTCACCAATAAATAATACTCCAGGGTAAAACATACGATCAATTATCAATGCATAAATTAATCAGATTATAAAGGGTTGTCGCTACGTATTATAATCCCATAATTAATCTACTGGTATTAAATCCCATCTCTCGAATCTCGACCTAACCATTAATAGATTAACATGCCTATTGAAACTAAGCCTAAATATCAATTCTCATCTGTCGAATCTCGAATCAATATTGCAAAACTCATACAATTAAATATGCGCAAATCTAATTGCATAGCATTAAATCAATCAATAGGAAATTAACCAATCATCAACTATTAACAATAAACAATTACCCCTTCGTACTATTTATGGATCACCATAACCCTAGAATTAAACCACTCACACATATTAAAATCTAAACTAAGCAAAGCAATTAAAGAAAGCATAATAAAATCAAAGCAATTAAATTATTGAAAGTAAAGAGGGAAGAAATCGTTACCAAAATTAAAGGAAATAATGAATTGCATAAATCAAGAGTGTGTATAGAGATAAAGTGTAGAGAGAGAAAGTAAGAGGGAGAGAGAAAGAAAAGTCGTCCGTGTCAAAGACCACCTTAAACTCACTTAACAAAAGCGTATTTATACTAAACTCTTAAAGCTAATTAAAGAAAAAGTTAAAACAAAATAAAAAATCCTAACGTAAACACGCGCCCGGTCGGGCGAGGCATCGCCCGGCCGGGCGCGCCTTTTTGATCTTAAGTTCGCAGCTCGCGCCCGGTCGGGCGCGCATTCGGGCGAACCTTCGCCCTATGGTCTTCTCCCTCGCCCGGCCGGGCGCGCCTCAGGGCGAGGGCACTGCCCGGTCGGGCGGATGCTTGGGCTTACTCTTCTTCGTCCTTTGGGCCTTGTTACCTTAGCCCAATTCGTCATCCTTCTTGGATCGAATTACCCTTAATCACCGGATTGATTCCTCAAATACGGTCCTGGGCTTCGGAATACGATCATAGAAATGCGTCTCGTCTCCAATGCTCGCGGTGGCTCTACTAAGTGCCGGAAAATGTTCCAAATCTGTAGTTTCCTGTAGAATAATACCACAACTACGAAAAACACTAGAAAACACATATTAGTAATAAAATTGGCTTAAAAGAGCCAAAAATACTCCTAACTATGATCACGGGATGGGGATAAAATACTATATAAAATGAATACATCATTTGGGCAGAATTTTTTAGCTCGAAATGCGGGTTTGGGAAGGGATAATAGGCCCGAAAAAATTTCGGACGGGTTTGGGCAGTAGGTCTAGCCCGCAGGCTAGCCCGGCCCGAAAAAAATGAGGTGTCCAATAAACCCATTAAAACCCCCGATTTTGATTATAACACCAAAAACTTTTGGAATTTTATTATAACACCACTTAAAATCCCAAAAATTTGGTTTCACCACCTACTAACGGATTTTTGGATGAAAACCGTTAGTGGGGTCCACTAGGGACATGTGTCAATAAGGTATTGGCTTAAAAAAAAAAAGATAAATAAAAAGTAAAATTAAAAAAAAAAAAAAAAAAAACCCCTAAACCCTAACCCAACCACCAGCCTCACCGGCGACCGTCACTCCACTGCCGAAGACCCCCACTGCCGCCGGAACACCTTCCTTCACCGGCGCAACATCACCACCACCATCGCCCCATCACCACAGCAACAACGACAGTTCAAACAGAGCAACCCGCATCTCCACCTTCCCTCAACCACCGCAACAACCAGCTCCACCTACAACCTTCGCAGCCCATTCGACACACAAAACCACCAAAACCATCCTTCATCTCCTCCAGACCGCCGGCCAGCAATGACATCAATTCGTCGCTGCCACCGCAACTCCCCTGCGCAACTCCCATCATCACCGCACACCCCTCGCATCTCAACCCTTCTGCAATTCCGCCACACTAAACCGCAACTCCCTGTGGTTTCGACGGTAAAGGAGGGGCTGTGGTGGGTGGGGTTGATGGCCAGTGATTTCGCCAGTGAAGGAAAGGATTCCGGCGGCACTAGGGGTCTCTGGCGGTGGAGTCACGGTCGCCAGTGGCTAGGTTAGGGTTTAGGGGTTTTTCTTTTTTTTAAAAATTTTTTTTTTTATTTTTTTTTAAACCAATTACAATTGACACGTGTATATGGCGGGCCCCACTAACGATTTTCATCCAAAAATCCGTTAGTGGGTGGTGAAACCAAAATTTTGGGATTTTAAGTGGTGTTATAATAAAATTTCGAAATATTTTGGTGTTATAATCAAAATCGGGGGTTTTAATAGGTGTTATTTTCTAATTTGGCCTTATAATTATTGCAAGACAATATTTACCCAGCAGCAAGGTATGTCGACAGTGGCGGACCCACGTATGTCAACAGTGGTTTCGAAGACAACCTATTATTTTATTTTTTTTTGAAAAAAAAAAAAAAATAATCACGAATCACGCTTTCCTCTCTCTGTACTCCTTTATATCTATTTCTCGCTGTACTCCTTCCTCTCTCTCTCTCCTCCATTTAAGCGTCTCGAAATTCGGGCTTCTGAGCTTTCTCTCCTCCGTTGAAGCAGTCTCTAAGGTTAGATGCTTCTTTTTCTTTAATCATCTGATGTTCATTTTGACAATCTAGTCTTAATCGTGTGTTTAATTGTCAGTATATTCTCAATTTAGGGTTCTTCGAAGTTGGATAATTGAACTATTGTTATAGATAGTCGAAGAATTTAACGTAATTTTTGGAGTCTAGTTTGATAATTGAGTCAATTTTGGTTGCTAATTTGTGAATTGTAGTTTATTTATTTTATTTTATAGGAAAAACACAAATTCACAAATTCCGAGGGGTGGGGGGAATGGTTTCAGGGGTAGGGGTTTCGAGTCTACGGCGGTTTCGGGTCAGGGAAAGGGGTGGGGGTTTCGGGTGGGGAAAGGGATGGGAGTTTAGGGTGGTTTCGGGTTGGGGAATTCAAGTTTTGGGCGGTTTCGTTGGTGGGGCTGGGGCGGGGGGTCTATTGCGCTCATGTGGCTCTGGAAGGAGGGTGGTTTCGGTGGTGGTGCAGGCAGAGGCGGACCCACATGTAGAATTGCTCGACTTGGGGACCTTTGTTTTAATAACCTTGAGAGAACCCTTCTTGTATGATTTAGATTTGATTAGGAATTCCTTTTGTTCCTTTCCTCATAACTTGAGTTTCCCTTTGCACTCACTGGGTTATGTAAGTCATGTTGGATGAACTTGTAAAATGATAATGTTAGTGAAATAAACGAATGAACTTATGAGAAGTTTAGTGTTCTGGTATATCTCATCTGACTGCCTTCTTTGTAGAAGCAGGGGCCAGAAACATACCCAACTAAGACCTGAATATTAAGTAGCTCTTAATTGAGATAGTTGCTGGTGTGCTTTTGCTTGGAGTCTTATTGTAGAAGAAGCTCGATCAGAACCTAGCTTTATTTATGGTAAGAAGTTTCTAGTCTCTGATTGGATATGTAGGAGGGCAATGTTTACTTTAGCCCTGTACGATTACCTGAGACAAAATAACTTAATGTTTATTTTCTGGTTTAATTTGAGATGAGCGCTCCAGAGATTTGAAGATATTAAGAAAATAGAGTGGCATTTGTGTGAGGCCATGGGCACTAAGAAAGGAAAATTAATAACAATGTAGTGCCCGCTGAGTTCCTACTTTTGAGAAACTCACTAGCATTGACTCATTTCTAGAGCATCATTTATTACTTAGATTGGATTATTTTTCTGAGTTTTTGATTGTAAGTTGACATGAACTATAGCTTGCTGAATTGAGCTTCCTAATTAAATTATGAGCAGTCCTAGCATAAGATGTGTGTAAAGGGGTTATTTTTATAGTTTAATGGGTAGTTGATCGAGGATTGGTGATTGTTGATGATTGAATAGGGCCAATAGGGGTGAACTTTGTCTTGGTAGCATTGTTCAATGACTTATGCACAATTCTCCTGTGACTGTATGGGAGTGTCTTATAGAGTTCATTTAAATTACTTTAGTTCAAATGGTAATGGTTGCCATCCATAGAAAATGATGTTTATAGATATGAATGCTTCTGACTTTCTGAGCTTTGAGGTAGAATATATGCTGGTAACTTGGAGTTTTAAAGCACGAGATTTGTTTGAACAAACATTGACTAATTGTCATGAGACCATGTATACCGTACAAGGGAAGTAGATTTGCATTGACATAGACCCCGAAAAAGGTGTATTCAAGTTTGTGTTGATTGTTGAACACTTAGGTTGAGATCTTTCAGGGATTTGGTTTAGAGTTCAGGTTTTGTATAGTACAAGGTCGATGGACGATGATACAAGCTTTGACTATTTTTTGATATTATATGCGGTCGATGGACGATGATGGGACAACCTATTAATCAAATCCTGGATCCGCCACTGTATGTCAATGGCGGTCTTCTTCCTCGATTTATTATAGCGATTTTCTTATGATTTAGCTGCATAATTTGCTCAATTGAAATTGAGATTATCTTATCTTATTTTTTAAGAACGTTTAATCTGATTGCTTAATTTATTTTTTACGAGTTTAGGGTTTGTAATTCAATTCAATTAATGTGGATGAAGATGAATCCGAAGGATACACGGTCCAGGGCGCTGAAAAATCAGAAGAATACAGGGTCGAGGTTAATTTAATTTTTTTTGTTTAATTGAATTATTCTACCAGTAATAAAATCATCCAGTAATTTCGATTTTTATTTTTTTTTTTCTTGGGTCAGTCCAACTGAAGATGACGATGATTTTCGTGATGTAACTGATCCTTATCCTGGTGTACCAGAGGACTTTGTGTAAGTTATCTCGTTTATCATTAATTTGTTTTTTTGAGCTTATAATAAAGGACTTTAGTGGAGTAGCTCATAGCTTAGCAATGGCTGATTCTGTTCATGAGTAATAATGCTTCCCTCTTTGCTTCTTGCCAAAAAAAATAAAAAAATAAAGGACTTTAGTGGAGTAGCCATTCATTCATATAACCTTGCTTATCCCGATGATTGTTTCTGCCCTAACCTAACACGAACGCATCATGATTCATTCGTATAACCTTGCTTATCCGATGTTTGTTTCTTCCCTAACCTAACATTCGTATAACCCTGGTTATTCCCTAACCTAACGCAAACGCGTCATGATTCATTCCTATAACCTTGCTTATGCCGATGATTGTTTCTGCCCTAACCAAAAATAACGCGTCATGATTATCAAGTATTAAAATTTTGATACTAGGGATTTTACAAGGACAGGACAGGACTGGACTTCCCATATTCAAGTTACAACTATGTTAAGTGTTAACTCGTAACAAGTTCACAAAATATAATTTAAAGTTTATGTTAATTTGAAACTCTAATTTTGATTTAATTTCCTCTTTATATCAATGTGATTTATTTAACCTTTTTGTTTGGTTATACCCCTTATACGATATATTTGTCATACACGGATAGGATACACCTTCAAAGCTCTCAGATTATCACCTCTCTTATGATTATATTAAGTTTACGCTGATATTATGGGTACTAATGTTTCTCTGTTAATTCTGTACCTGTATATTTACTTCCTAATTTTAAGTTATCCGCAAAAGGACTACACAGAGGCCTATCGTCGTCAAAATCTTGAACTCTCCCAAATAGCACTGGAATTCTACAACAAGAGACATGTATGTAAATTCTTTCTATTACACGTACTTAGCTTAGCCTCCTTTTCTTCATGCTTCTAGTCTTTTTCTTGTGTCATCTATTTCATTCTTGTCAAAATTTCCATGTGTTATTTGCAGCGTACCAACTATGAACTTGTTGAGCCCATGGATTGCTCAGTTTTCAGCCATCCAATGTGGATGCATCTAAACTTCACGGCTAAGCTGAAATCCGCTCTTGATGGGGATGGCAATTCTTCCGCCAAGCTCTTCTTTGTGGAGTTTTATCATGTATCATGTCGCGGCTGGGCTGTCAATGCCTGTCGTATCCTTAAAGGTAAGAAGAAGCTTCTTTCTGCCCTCAAACTTCCGAATTTTTCCTGTTCAGCATCTTAGATTCTTAGGCTGTTGTAGGTTACATATTTGCTGATACCTGCAATATGATTGCAGCAATTGATTTTTTCTACTAGAAGGTGTGCAAGACGTCGTGTCAATTTGTGTTGATGGGTCTCATTTTAGATCGGGAAAGTGTAGCTTAAAAATCTGTTACCATCGCTAGTTAAGTATGTAAGATATTGATGGTGTTTGAGATCGTGCATCGTAATTGGCCTTCATTGCTCATGATATGCTTCTAGGTTTGTAGTTGGTGGGCAGGAGGGCTAACATGTGAACAAAATGAGATTCCGGACAAATAAAATCAATATTTTACAATGCCGCATCAATAGCATGTTTAATTTAAATTGAGAAAGTGCAGGTTGCAAATTTATTAGCCTCTAGTTGAGCATGTAAGATATTGGTTTATATCTGCTCTAGTTCTTGCTCTTATAATGTTTGCTAGCCTCTATGTCGTATCGTTAAATTTGAGATTTTTGGCCTTTATTCTTCAAATTACTAGTTATGTTTACATTTCGTTATGAACTTCATTTACGAAGTAAATTATTTGTCCACAGGTAAATCTGGCCACTGTGATTTTTGTCAACTTGATGAGTCACTTGACGAGTCACTTGGCACCATTAAGCATCCAACCCATGGATTTCATATGAAGCATTTGTCTGAGCCTTATGCTTTACGCTCTCGAGCTCGTGGTTCTACAGTCGGCTAGGATGTCAACTTGGCAGCCAAGTTTTGAATTCTGTAAACAATGGTTGCATGTTTTCAACCTGTTTGATGGCCCTAAAAACCATGTTATGTACTAAGCACTATAATTGCGAATCAAGTCATAAACATATTTTTTTTCTTTTTTTTGTAGATTGTCATTGGGCATTTTGTTTGTTGAATCTACTACAACTATGTTTATTACTCTATATATAATTTTTGAAAAATATATCATATTTTATACGGCTATTTCACCAAATGTCACTAAGTAATTTCAAAATTCACCAAATGTCATAATGTTTTCAAAATTCACCAAATGCCGCTGAGGTTTAGTACAATATCACCAAATGTCATTTTCGTTAATTGACCGTCAATGTTCGTTAGTTGACCCCACCACTTGCCACGTGTCACCTTCTAATTGGTCCGTTTTTTTAAAAAAAACTATTAAAAAATTAAAAAAAAAAAAAAAAAAAAAAACTAAAAACCCTTGAAACCACTCCACTACTCCAGCCACCACCCCTTCCACCACCCACTCCATACCGCCGAACCCCGAAACCGCACCGCCGGTGACCTGCACCCTCACCGGCAGGTGCGCTGGCGGCCGCCCAAGCAACCCCCCTCCCCTTCTCCTCCTCTTTCCTGACGCAAAACCCCTCCCCTCCTATTTCCAGTCGCGAAACCCCTTCGACAAAACCACTGTTTATCTCCTCTCTCTCCTCATTACCACTCCCTCAAACACACTAATTTGACAAAACTTGTAGAAGCTGTGATGAACATTAATGGCGAATTGCACAGGGCATTAAAACTTTATCATCAAATAACCTAATTTGGTAAATTTGGACTTTCAATCATTAATTCTTGGGATAAAAATTATCAATTGAAAAAAGGTTTCAATCAAAAACTATTACAGAGACATAAATTAAAGAAAATCTACCTAAATTAGAATCTAGAAAAGGAGAATTTGCCTCAAAGATTGGAGATACAAAGTACAATTAGGGATTTTGGGGGGTTATAAGGGCTGAATTCGACACTGGGCTTCTTGATTTGCTCTGATTTTTGTCCTATTGTTGGGCGGAAATGGTGGTTTTGTGGGCGTTGGGGTGGTCGGTGTTGAGCGTTGTGGTGTGAGTGGTGACTAGTGGTGAGAGGTAGCGATAGGCTGCTGTAATGGAGGTGCAATTATTGCGGGCTGGCGGATGAGTGGGGTTGTGGCTGTGATGCTAGCTGGAGTTGATTGCTGGTGGTGAGTGGAGGGGAGGGGTTTCGCGACGGGAAATAGGAGGGGAGGGGGAGGGCTTGCTTCGGCGGCCGCCGGTGAGGGTGCAGGTCGCCGGCGGCAGGGTTTCGGGGTTCGGCGGCAGGGAGCGGGTGGTGGAAGGGGTGGTGGCTGGGGTGGTTTCAAGGGTTTTCTGCATTTTTATTATTATTATTATTTTAATTTTTTTATTTTTTAAAAAAATATATATTTTTAAAACGGACCAATCAGAAGGTGACACGTGGCAAGTGGTGGGGTCAACTAACGGTCAACTAATGGAAATGGTATTTGGTGATATTGTACTAAATCTCAGTGTTATTTGGTGATTTTGAAAACATTAATGACATTTGGTGAATTTTGAAATTACTTAGCGGCATTTAGCGAAATAGCCGTATTTATATTATTTTATTCGGGCAAGTGTAGTTGGGAGAACCGCTTAAGATTTTGAGATAATTTGAATTTATAAGCACTTGACATAATTTCAAATCTTTTCTCAGCTTTATAATAATTGCAACTTGTTGGTAAAAAAAAACTTTAGACTTTTGCAATTTTTATGGAGCAGAGAAAGTGTAAAATGACTCGTTGGCACCTCATTTTTGCTCGATCAGTAGTGCAACTTTGTCAAAATTAGTGGAAGTTTTATTGGTGTCTGTCAAGCTTCCCGTTTGGCAATTGAAAAGTTGAAATGATCGCCATTGCTGTGAGGTGGTGTCTCAGGAGTTTGATTTATTGGTGGTGTTGTTGGTGCTGCCGTCTGGCATTTCAAAAACCAAAGTGGTCGTTTTTGCTTGTATAAGGTTAATTGATTTACTTTAAATTGATATTGATTACTCCGTATTTACTTTTCATATTCCCAATTCTC
This sequence comes from Chenopodium quinoa, assembly GCF_001683475.1. Taxonomy (NCBI): domain Eukaryota; kingdom Viridiplantae; phylum Streptophyta; class Magnoliopsida; order Caryophyllales; family Amaranthaceae; genus Chenopodium; species Chenopodium quinoa. Next base: position 885,153 of record NW_018743212.1, on the reverse strand, counting down.
AGTTTTAGAATTTTGGCATTTTTCTTTCTTTCTTTCCTAATTTGTTTGATCGTGATATTTTCGAAATTGAATTTTGATCACTGTTTTGTTAGGGTTTTAATTTCGTGAAATTCGATTCTTTCCTTGTTTCCAGAGATACATCGTTGTTAATTTAGGTTTGTTTTAGGGAATCCGGATAAATAAGTGAGAGAATTTTTCTAAGTATCAAAGGATGAGATTCATAAGAAGGTCCTGTCATAGATATCAATTTATTGTTTATTTTTCGATTTTTAGATTGATTGAACTTTTGGTTGAGGTTTGTTCTTGTTGCTTTTGTTGTATTAATTGATGTCCTGCGGTGGTTCTGAATTTTGGTAGGACATAAGAAATTGAATTGAAAGAGAAGACGAAATTGTGTTTCAGGATAAGTATCATGCAATCATATAATTCGCCTCTTACCATCAGACATAAGATGACAGGGATGAACCCGAGAGACCAACTGCATCTTCATCTTTTCGTTGTTTCATTCAAGATCTCAAGACTCACTTTGTAGTTAGTTGTAGTTTCGATCTTTTGATTTTGTTAAGCCCTAATTATTTCCTCAGTTTATAATTTTAAATACTTCCTCTGTTTCAAAGTAGATGAATTACACGTATTTTGTAAAACACGGACTTTTAGACAAATTTTGGAGAGAGATAGAAAGAATATATTTACTAAAATGGAAAGTGATGCACCTAATTTGAAACTTCGTCATTTAGAAAATTATGCATCTAAAACGAAACAAAGAAAGTAGAAAAGGCATGTAACAATGTAAAATCATGTTATTAACTGAATTGACAAAAAGTCCCACATCGGTCAGATTCAAACAAAATACTATGTGATCTGTTAAGTTTTATTGTAATTCAACAACAAGAACTACTTAAGAATGTGGGAACAAAACCTAGATAAAGTATAATTCAAATCAAATTGTACAATAACCAAATACTAATTAAAGTATTATAAACCAAGCACCAAATTCATATTATTCAGAAATACAATAAAAAACACTAATGTGAAGAAAACTAAACTTGCCTTAACTCCAAGCCTTGAAAGATATGAACATGAGAATATTGATGACCGCTTGAGTCTCAATCCTTGATACTCTGTCTTAGGCGTGTACACACTTTCCTAAAGAGGTTAATTTCCCCCACAACGGTGCTTGGGTTCAATCCGGAAATCCTCTTTGAGATACAAAAGACAGCAATTCGTTCTTTGCACTAAGAACCGAAATAAAGATGACAAATTCACCAAGATTGGATTAATTTGAAAGAGTTTTTCTCACAAAAGTTTGCAAGAAATTTGAGAGAAAATGTGGAGAATACTTTTTGGAGAGATGAAGAATTAACTTCTGTATGTTTTCTTTCATGAAAATATGTCTTTTAATAAAAGACTCAACCGTCAGGAAAACCGCAAAACAGGGAGGCGCGGGCGCGCCACTTTTCAGCGCGGGCGCGCCACCCAAAATCTGCGAGATTCCACAAGAAGGCAGTGAGGGGCGCGGTTTAGGCGCGACCAGCAGCACGAGCGCTCCACCAGGACGCGCGGTCGCACCACCAGCCGCGCGGGCGCGCCAACCACACCCTTCCAAATTGCTGATTTCCAGAGAGGTGCGCGGTTTAGACGCGCTCTCTGCGCGGCCGCGCCTACGTTGTGCGGACGCTCATCATGGGCGCGAGTACGCAACCATCAACACTCTAAATATCCAACAATCCTCCCCCATTTAGAGTGTTCCTTTAAAACATTCTCCACTTCTAACAATTAAGCCACATCTAATGCATCAATGCCAATGTCCCTTCGGATTGAATTGACACCTAGTACAACACACTTAACGATGATCATATCCTATGATTTCCATACGGATTGAATCACACGGATATATCCAACCATTCGAAGGTGAAGTACACACAAGACAAATTGAATTAATCATCACTCGACACTTTTATACAGCCATGTGTCCGTATCTTTCATAAGTTCATAAAAGTCTATATGTCCATCTAGACTTCTTGAAGCGGCTAAACTTCGAACTCATATAGGTAGGTTCTCATATACGTAATAGTGCCCTTGTGATAAGACACCTTCATCTAGAGCTTCTCAACTCTAAATCTTTGAGAACTTTAAATAAACGATACCTTACACATCACAAGTAACATAACACTATGGGTCATCAAATATTGCTAACAAACAACAAAAATGCAATTCAACCACATTGAATCTAAGACTTGATGTTTCTTCAAGCGTCGGATTGGGTTTCACAAATTCGTGTTTTGGAAATAAACCCATTCCATTTGTAGCAAATATGATGGAATGCCTTGGCATTGCCTTTGTAAAGCAATCCGCCAAATTCAACTTTGTTGGAACATAGTCAAGACTTATGACCCCATCAATGATAAGCTCTTTCACTAGGCTATGCCTAAGTGAAATATGCCGAGACTTACCATTGTACACTTGACTATAAGCCTTTATCAACGCCGAATTGGAATCACAATGGATTGCCACCGGTGGCATTGGCTTAGGCAATAAAGGCAGCTCTATCATGAGATTCCTCAACCACTCAGCTTCCTTACTAGCTGAAGCAAGAGCAATAAACTCCGCTGCCATAGTGGAATCCGCAATGCAAGTTTGTTTCTTGGAAGACCATGAAATGGCACCTCCCCCAAACATGAATACCCAACCACTTACAGAAGAATCATCCTCGTTGTAAGTGATCCAACTTGCATCAGAATATCCTTCTAAAATTGAAGGAAATCCACTATAAATCAGACCATAGTCTAACGTACCCTTAAGGTACCTCAAGACCCTTCTTATTGCAAACTAATGCTGTACACCCGGGTTACTAGTAAATCTACTTAGTTTTCCCACATCCAATGCAATATACAGTCTTGTACTAGTCATGGCATGCATGAAGGATCCAATTATCCTTGAATATTCCAATTGGGAAACCGTTTTCCCCGAATTCTTAACCAATTTAACATTAGCTTCCATGGGGAAGTTCACGGGACACTTATCAAACATATTGAACCGTTTGATCATCTTCTCAATATAATGAGATTGACTTAGGATAAGTCTTCCATTGTCCCTAATAATCTTAATGCCCAAAATGACATCCGCATCCCCCAAATCCTTCATCTGAAAAGATGAGGATAAGAATTCCTTGGTCAATTCTACTTGTTGTAGACTTGTACCAAAGATAAGCATATCATCAACATATAGACAAATGATGACACCATGACCTTTGTCATCAAATTTGCTATAAATACACTTATCAGCTTGATTCACTTTGAATCTAAAAGACAAAATCGTGTCATCAAATTTCCGATGCCACTGTTTTGGTGCTTGTTTAAGTCCATACAATGACTTAACCAATTTGCACACCTTATCTTCTTGTCCTTCCAAAACAAACCCTTCGGGCTGTTTCATATACACTTCTTGCTCTAGATCTCCATAAAGGAATGTTCTTTTGACATCCATTTGATGAATCACTTAATTATATACCGAAGCCATTGCAATCAATAACCTTATGGAGGTAATTCTTGCAACCGGTGCTTAGGTATCGAAATAATCAACACCATGCTTTTGCCTAAAGCCTTGGATAACCAATCTGGCTTTAAATTTCACTATGGAGCCATCCGGTCTCCTTTTCCTAGTGAAAATCCACTTGCAACCAAGTGGTTTGCAACCGAAAGGTAAATCCTCTATGACCCAAGTATTATTTCCCATGATGGAATCCATCTCATCATTTATAGCTTCCTTCCAAAATGAACTATCTTGTGAAGTTATGGCCTCGCTATAAGTCTTTGGATCACTATCCACATTGAAACAATTTGGAATAGTAGAACTAAGGGCATCCCTAGAACCTTCAACTAAATAAATTATAAAGTCATCAAGAGGGTTCCTAGGTCTTTTTTGCCTAGTACTTCTCCTTACTTGAGGAGTTTCAACATTCTCATTATCGAATGTACTTTCATGAGTTTCAAGTTGATCATTCAACTCTACTATCTCCTTTATTGTTGTCACTGATTTGTAGATCTTTCGGTCTACTCATTGATGAAAATCGATTTTCATCAACAATTGCATCTCTTGACTCAATAACCGAATGAATCAATATATAGTCATTTTGTTCTATTACGAACCTATAGGTTTTGCTATGCTCAGCATAACCTATAAATATGCAATCCAAGCCCCTTTCACCGAGCTTCCTTTTCTTGTTGCCAGGCACTCTTACAATTGCCCTACAACCCCAAATCTTAAGATACTTCAAGTTTGGCTTTCTTTTGTACCAAAGTTCATAAGGAGTAGATTGTTTTCCCTTAGTGCGTGGGAACCCGGTTAAGAATGTGACAGGCTGTCAACATTGCTTCACCCCAAAACCCTTCCCTCAAACCAGAGTAAGATAACATGGAATTAACCATTTCTTCAAGAAATCTGTTTTTCCTTTCAGCTACACCATTTGATTGTGGTGCATAACCCGTTGTAGTCTCATGAATTATACCCAAAGATTGGAAATAAGCTGGATCATAATATTCGCCTCCCTTATCAGTTCTAATTCTCTTAATTAATGATTCTACTTGCAGTTCTACTTCCCTTTTATTAATATCAAACTTTGTTAAAGCTTCATCTTTGGAATGCAAAAGATACATATAACAAAACCTAGAATAATGATATATAAATGTAATCATGTATCTTTTGTTCCCCAAAGAAGGAGTACTATGAAAATCACACAAGTCACTATGGATTAGTTCTAAAATATTAGAATTTCTCTCAACTCTCTTAAAGGAGTTCTAGTGATCTTGTTCAACATGCAAGTAGAACATTTATTAGGAGAAATATCACAAGAAGGAATCAATTCTTGCTTTGACATAAAAAGCATTTTATTATAGTTCACATGTCCCAACCTTGAATGCCATAAATCAAACAAATTCAAATCAACTTGATTAACATTGTCAACAACATTCAAACACATATCATCCATAACACAACTCTCTCTCAATGAGAGTTTAAACAAACCATTATCCAAATAACGACCTATCACTACTAGAAATAGGTCGTTTTCCGACGGAATCGTTCCGACGGACCTAAATTCCGTCGGAAAATTTGAACTTTCCGACGGAATTAGGGTTTGTCAGAAAATTCCGTCGGAAAAGGTACGTTACGACGGAAAATCCGTCGGAATTTTTGCGACGGAAATTAATTCCCTCGGAACTATAGGCTTTCGACGGAATATTCCGTCGGAAAGTTAAATTTCCGGCGAAATTAAAATCCGTCGAAAATTTCCGACGGAATATTCCCTCGGAAGTCCAAAATATTCCGACGGATTAATATTCCGTCGGAAATTTCCGACGGAAAACCCTAAAACACTAAACCCTACGTTTTATGAGAGCCGCCACCCCCTGATTTCCCCCTTTCTCTCCTTCTTTTCCCTTTCTCTCTCCTCTCCTCTAAAACTTCTCTGATCTCTCCTCTCACTCTCTCCTTCCATGTTCTCTTCTCCGCCCTTTCACTCATCTCCTCTTCGATTTCTTCTCCCCTTTCACTCTCCTCTTCGATTTCTTCTCCCCTTTCACTCTCCTCTTCGATTTCTTCTCCCCTTTTATTCTCTCAATCCTCCTTTCCATCAACAACAACAACGACTGTCAACAACAACAACGACTGTCAATAACCAATAACAACGTCGACAACCACCACCAACGTCAACCACCACCGCCAAAGCCAACATCAACAACCAACAACGGCGCAATAACCAACAATTTTATGTAATTGTAATGTTAATTTATAATTTTTATTAGATAATTATTGTATATTTATATATTTCCTTTAAATTTTTGTTGTTTAATTATTGTTTTTTTTTTAAAAAATTTTGTATGAAATTCTGATTACATATGTAGGTCTACTGGTTTTAATGTTTTTTGTGTGGTATTTTTCGATTTTGTTGTGTTAATTTTCGTATTTTTGGGCTAATTTCTATTTTTTGGGGGTTAATTTTCGATTTTTCGAGTTTTTTTGGTGTGGTGGTGTCAGTGGGATAGGGGTTAGGGTTGGTGTCGGTGTCCCTTTCATCCTCTCATTTTTTTCTGAATTTTTTAGTTTGTTTTCTATGTGGGTGTGCAGTGGTGGACGGTGGTTCTGGGTTAGGTTTAGTGGGTCTGGGTGGGGTGGGGTTAGGTGTCTAGGTGTGGGAAAATGGGTTGGGGACGTGGTGGGTGGTGTGGGCTGGTGGCGGGGGTGGATCTGGGTGGGGAAAATGGTGCCTTTTTTTATTTACTTTTTCGACGGTATGTTCTGTTAGACTATACCGCCTCCGACGGAAATTTCCATCGGAACCTTGCGACGACAGAACATAATCCGTTGGAAATTCCGTCGGAATAGACCTTTCCGACGGAATATCGCGAAATTCCTACAAAGTGTATTCCGAGGGTGCTTTCCGACGGAATTTCAGGGTTTTTCGACGGATTTTTTCTGTCGTTGATTGACTGTTTTCTAGTAGTGTATGAATGTTACACCCCTAGTAATTATGCATCTATTAGCTTCAAATACAAGCTTATAGCCAAGACTATTCAGGGTAGGCCCAGATACAAGATTCCTACTTATTTCCGGAGCATACAAAACATTCCTAAGAATAATTGCAGTCCCCGAACTAAACACAAGCTCAACTTGTCCTCTTCCAAGAACCTTGATGGTAGAATTGTTCCCCATAAAGAGGTCTTCTCGATCAACAACCTTTTGAAAGGTTTTGAACCAATGTTTACTCTTGCACACATGCCTTGAAGCCCCCGAATCAATCCACCATGAGTCATCATCTGGCACCATAAAAATGTTAGGATCCGTTGCATTTAAATCCAAACCGGAATTAAATTCAACCTCATGAATTGGATTACCTTTGGTGGGTGGGTCTTTGCTTTAGTTAGCACGGCCCTCCTTGGCTTTCTCCATTCTTTTCTTGAAAGAATAACAGTCCTTCTTGTGGTGTCCAACTTTACCGCATTCCCAACAAGCAAATTTGTTATTGTTTGCTTGCTTTTTTGACTTTCCTTTGGAAGAATTATTATTCTTCCTTTTACCACTAGTAGATGCACTAGCTCTTCCTTCATCTACCATGTTAACGGTAGATGTGCTAGGATTTCCATCCTTTGCACCTTCCATGGCACGAATCCCTTCTTCAATTTGAAGATGGGTGGACAAACCGTACAATGTCATGTCCTCCTTTTTATGCTTTAAATCATGCTTAACATTCTTCCAATTAGGGGTAACTTATCAATAATACTTGAAACAACAAACAATTCATTCATGGTTATTCCATAATGTTCCAAGCTACCATAGATACGTTGCAATTCATGAAATTAGTCCATTATGGACCAACCATCAACAAATTTAAAATTATTAAAATTACTTACTAAAAACTTCAATTCTTGCTTGATGCATATTCCGCCATGTACTTGCCCTCTAAGGACTCCCAAAGCTCCTTAGCCGACTTAACATTTTGGTAGACGTCAAACAAGTCATCCTCCATACCATTCAAGATATGACCACGACAAATAAAATCATCGTTGTCCCATTTCGACCTTTCCCGAACATTCTCCAAGGATTCATTCTCATGTTCACCAGGCCTTGGAGTACTTATGACATAGGCTACATTCAAAGATGTAAGAAGAAAATACATCTTTTTCTTCCATCTTCGAAACTCCACACCGTCAAACTTTTTAAGTTTAACAAAATTTGTGGTCAATTCTTTCACACTAGACATGCTTGATAAAATTCTAAAAAATTAACCTCTTCATATTGTTAAGTTGTACAGTAATTCAACAACAAGAACTACTTAAGAATGTGGGAACAAAACCTAGATAAAGTATATTTCAAATCAAATTGTACAATAACCAAATACTAATTAAAGTATTACAAACCAAGCACCAAAATCAAATTATTCAGAAATTACAATAAAAAACACTAATGTGAAGAAAACTAAACATGTCTCAACTCCAAGCCTTGAAAGATGAACATGAACATGAGAATATTGATGATCGCTTGAGTCTCAATCCTTGATACTCTGTCTTAGGCGTGTACACACTTTCCTAAAGAGGTTAATTTCCCCCACAACGGTGCTTGGGTTCAATCCAGAAATCCTCTTTGAGATACAAACGACAGCAATTCGTTTTTTGCACTAAGAATCAAAATAAAGATGACAAATTCACCAAGATTGGATTAATTGAAAGAGTTTTTCTCACAAAAGTTTGCAAGAAATTTGAGAGAAAATGTGGAAAATACTTTTTGGAGAGATGAAGAATTAACTTCTGTATGTTTTCTTTCACGAAAATATGTCTTTTAATAAAAGACTCAACCGTCAGGAAAAACCGCAAAATAGGGAGGCGCGGGCACGACACAAGAGGCGCGGGCGCGCCACCCAAAATCTGCGAGATTCCACAAGAAGGCAGTGAGGGGCGCGGTTTAGGCGTGACCAGCAACGCGGGCGCTCCACCAGGACACGCGGTCGCGCAACCAGCCGCGCGGGCGCGCCAACCACACCCTTCCAAATTGCTGATTTCCAGAGAGGTGCGCGGTTTAGGCGCGCTCTCTACGCGGCCGTGCCTACCTTGCGCAGGCGCTCATCATGGGCGCGAGCGCGCAACCATCAACACTCTAAATATCCAACATGATCAACCAAGACAAGCAGACAATAGGATACGACCTTACTTGAATAAGATCTATTCTATAGGATCGTACCTATGTAACCTTGAGTTCTAAGAAGACAGAAAACCAAGTCTGGTGGATGAATTATGATCGTTCGATCAAAGTGTGATTAACGGCAACCACTGATCTTCGAATCATTGGTGCAGTAGAGGACCGTTCTCCAGTTCCTTGTATGATTTATCCAATGTATATATATCTATATTCATTTCTTTTGGGTAACAAAAATGGAGTTTCAAATGGTTTGAAACGAACAATAGCATCATATAGAAGAATTTAAGAACGCCTAAATCCTTCACATAGAAGCATTTGCACAAATATGCTTTGAAACGAACAATAGCTTCATGAGAAGAACTTGCAATAATCAAGTCGTCCACATAGACAAGCACATGCAATGAGACACCACCCTGAACATAACTGGATAGAGAAAAATCAGCATAAGATGGTTTAAAACCAAAGTGTCGCAAAACGCTTGACAGCTTAGCGAACCATTGACGCGGAGCCTGTTTCAAACCATAAAGAGACTTTCTCAACTTGCAAACTTTCCTCAGAACGGGAGTACCATAGCCCGACAGAAAATGCATATAAACCTCCTCATCCAAATTACCTTGAAGAAAAGCATTATGAACATTCATCTGATGCAATTCCCAATTAAAAGAAACAACAACAGGAAGAAAAATACGTACCGTACCCATCTTAACAACAGGAGCAAATGTTTCATTATACTCAACACCTTCAACTTGTCGATTGCCATGAACAACTAAACGCGCATTCAAACGCTCCACTTTAAACTTGTCGGTATATTTTATTTTATATACTTAACCACTGCCAATCGCTTTCTTGCTGGGAGGAAGATCCTCAACGGTCTACAAACCATCTCGCTCTAAGGCATCAATCTCATCTTGCACCGCCTTGCGCCAACCAACACATTTAACCGCCTCTTTAAATAAAGACGGTTCCTTTCCCTTCGTAATTGCCATCAAAAAACACCTATGTCTCAAAGAAAAATTATTATATTCAACATGACAAGCTATGGGAAAGGCTTACCTAGAGAACGAGATTGTGAAGGGGCGATAGTTAACGAAGAAGCGGGGTTTATATTTTCCATAATGTATGTGTTTGTGACATAATGACGCATCCACGAAGGTGGACGTTTCTCACGTTGACCACGACCAAAATTTTCCGTCGAACTCCCACTCAAATTCAAAGGAGTAAACGAATTATTTTCATCAGAAATAATTTGCTCTGTTATCGTACCCGAATTGGAAACCGCATTCGAATAACCACACGCAAGAAACAACCCACACAATGCACTTGCCCACAAGCACCCGCCTAGCATACAACAGACAACAACGCACCTCAAGCACGCAAACCAAACACCACGGCGCACCACACACCGAACCTCGACCAATCGAGTGCAACACACACCACACTTGTAAATAAATGTAGCAGAAATTAGGGAATAGAAACCCTAATTTCGACTACACCCAATTATATGGAAAATTTTTTAAAAAAATAAAAAATTAAGCCCTAATCTCACAAATTTGCAGAAAAATAAAGAAGAAAAATTACGAATGTGAGAAACAAACCAGGATCGAAAAAAAATCTCTAGTAATTACAGAGGTTGTGATACCATGTTAAACTCAAGAATATTAGGAGAAAATGGCCTAACCTTGTATTGATGATCACAAAGACATATATAGTACAATACATTAGGAAACCTAACTTGCCTAAAACTCCTAAAGGATATACATCCAAATATGCAATATTATCAACATAATATCAACATAACTAAACCAATATCTAATACATGCGGGTATTAACCACTTGGTCTTTTCTTATGTTGTAGACTAATTTTTTTCAAGGATTTCAAGACTGGTTCGCTTATTATCAGTAATTGTACTCAACTTTGGAGCTTCAAACTAGTAAATTTTATCCTTTTCTCTTGTAGTTTTTTTATTTCTTACATAATTAAAGTTAATTTATCTTTCTTGATCTTTATTACTTTTTGTTGCATTTTAATTTTATCCACAACATATCACTTTTCCCCAATTATTTAACAAATTAGAACCCTAAATTATATTGAGCAATGGGAAGGGGTTTGGTGACCAAGAAAAGGATAAAAAAAGTTGGATGGGGAAAAAGGAGGAAATGTCGAAAGTTAAGAAAACAAGTCATTGCACAATTCGTATAAAAGAATGACAATAGAAAATCAAAATAAATTTAATTTAATCAGGGTAAGAGTTTAAATTTATTACCAATATCAACACAATACAATAATCAATGAAGCAAAAATAAAAACATAATGTGTTATCCATAAAGCAAACATAACAAATTACATAATTGTAAAATAACCAATACAATAGTTCAACAACATTATAATTATTGCAAGAGAATTTATTTTCCACCCTTTGAAATTTATAATTAATTACATCTAGTACCTTCGTTTTATATTATTAGCAACGTTAGAATTTTTATATCTCATAAATAATATGAAACGTAATTATTTTCAATTGAATTTGAATAGTTTAGATGGGCTACTAAGAAAGTCTAATCTATATCAACAGTAAGAAGCATCAGAAGCCCAAATGTTTAAGGCCCATACAATATCTATGAGTTACTCCGCTTACTTGTATGAGTGTATGACAAAGGAAAAAGATGTACAATACGGCTTATATAAGATGAGAGCAAATTGGGAAAAAAGCGAAACAACAAACCCAAAAGCAGGGTATGTCAACAGTGGCGGACCCACGTGTAGTAATAGTGGGTCCCAGGACAATCTATTATTTTATTAAAAAAATATGAAAAAAAATAAAACTAATTTTTTTTCACGAATCACGCTTTCCTCTCTCTGGTACTCCTTTATATCTATTTCTCGCTGTACTCCTTCCTCTCTCTCTCCTCCATTTAAGCGTACTCGAAATTCTCCATTGAAGGGGCTTCTGAGCTTTCTCTCCTCCATTGAAGCAGTCTCTAAGGTTAGATGCTTCTTTTTCTTTAATCATCTAATATTAATTTTGACAATCTAGTCTTAATCGTGTGTTTAATTGTCAGTATATTCTCAATTTAGGGTTCTTCGAAGTTGGATAATTGAACTATTGTTATAGATAGCCGAAGAATTTAACGTAATTTTTGGAGTCTAGTTTGATAATTGAGTCAATTTTGGTTGCTAATTTGTGAATTGTAGTTTATTTATTTTATTTTATAGGAAAAACACAAATTCACAAATTCCGAGGGGTGGGGGGAATGGTTTCAGGGGTAGGGGTTTCGAGTCTACGGCGGTTTCGGGTCAGGGAAAGGGGTGGGGGTTTCGGGTGGGGAAAGGGATGGGAGTTTAGGGTGGTTTCGGGTTGGGGAATTCAAGTTTCGGGCGGTTTCGTTGGTGGGGCTGGGGCGGGGGGTCTGTTGCGCTCATGTGGCTCTGGAAGGAGGGTGGTTTCGGTGGTGGTGCAGGCAGAGGCGGACCCACATGTAGAATTGCTCGACTTGGGGACCTTTGTTTTAATAACCTTGAGAGAACCCTTCTTGTATGATTTAGATTTGATTAGGAATTCCTTTTGTTCCTTTCCTCATAACTTGAGTTTCCCTTTGCACTCACTGGGTTATGTAAGTCATGTTGGATGAACTTGTAAAATGATAATGTTAGTGAAATAAACGAATGAACTTATGAGAAGTTTAGTGTTCTGGTATATCTCATCTGACTGCCTTCTTTGTAGAAGCAGGGGCCAGAAACATACCCAACTAAGACCTGAATATTAAGTAGCTCTTAATTGAGATAGTTGCAGGTGTGCTTTTGCTTGGAGTCTTATTGTAGAAGAAGCTCGATCAGAACCTAGCTTTATTTATGGTAAGAAGTTTCTAGTCTCTGATTGGATATGTAGGAGGGCAATGTTTACTTTAGCCCTGTACGATTACCTGAGACAAAATAACTTAATGTTTATTTTCTGGTTTAATTTGAGATGAGCGCTCCAGATATTTGAAGATATTAAGAAATAGAGTGGCATTTGTGTGAGGCCATGGGCACTAAGAAAGGCAAATTAATAACAATGTAGTGCCCGCTGAGTTCCTACTTTTGAGAAACTCACTAGCATTGACTCATTTCTAGAGCATCATTTATTACTTAGATTGGATTATTTTTCTGAGTTTTTGATTGTAAGTTGACATGAACTATAGCTTGCTGAATTGAGCTTCCTAATTAAATTATGACCAGTCCTAGCATAAGATGTGTGTAAAGGGGTTATTTTTATAGCTTAATGGGTAGTTGATCAAGGATTGGTGACTGTTGATGATTGAATAGGGCCAATAGGGGTGAACTTTGTCTTGGTAGCATTGTTCAATGACTTATGCACAATTCTCATGTGACTGTATGGGAGTGTCTTATAGAGTTCATTTAAATTACTTTAGTTCAAATGGTAATGGTTGCCATCCATAGAAAATGATGTTTATAGATATGAATGCTTCTGACTTTCTAAGCTTTGAGGTAGAATATATGCTGGTAACTTGGAGTTTTAAAGCACGAGATTTGTTTGAACAAACATTGACTAATTGTCATGAGACCATGTATACCGTACAAGGGAAGTAGATTTGCATTGACATAGACCCCGAAAAAGGTGTATTCAAGTTTGTGTTGATTGTTGAACACTTAGGTTGAGATCTTTCAGGGATTTGGTTTAGAGTTCAGGTTTTGTATAGTACAAGGTCGATGGACGATGATACAAGCTTTGACTATTTTTTGATATTATATGCGGTCGATGGACGATGATGGGACAACCTATTAATCAAATCCTGGATCCGCCACTGTATGTCAATGGCGGTCTTCTTCCTCGATTTATTATAGCGATTTTCTTATGATTTAGCTGCATAATTTGCTCAATTGAAATTGAGATTATCTTATCTTATTTTTTAAGAACGGTTTAATCTGATTGCTTAATTTATTTTTTACGAGTTTAGGGTTTGTAATTCAATTCAATTAATGAGGATGAAGATGAATCAGAAGGATACACGGTCCAGGGCGCTGAAAAATCAGAAGAATACAGGGTCGAGGTTAATTTAATTTTTTTTGTTTAATTGAATTATTCTACCAGTAATAAAATCATCCAGTAATTTCGATTTTTATTTTTTTTTCTTGGGTCAGTCCAACTGAAGACGACGATGATTTTCGTGATGTAACTGATCCTTATCCTGGTGTACCAGAGGACTTTGTGTAAGTTATCTCGTTTATCATTAATTTGTTTTTTTGAGCTTATAATAAAGGACTTTAGTGGAGTAGCTCATAGCTTAGCAATGGCTGATTCTGTTCATGAGTAATAATGCTTCCCTCTTTGCTTCTTGTTAAAAAAAATAAATAAATAAAGGACTTTAGTGGAGTAGCCATTCATTCATATAACCTTGCTTATCCCGATGATTGTTTCTGCCCTAACCTAACACGAACGCATCATGATTCATTCGTATAACCTTGCTTATCCGATGTTTGTTTCTTCCCTAACCTAACATTCGTATAACCCTGCTTATTCCCTAACCTAACGCAAACGCATCATGATTCATTCCTATAACCTTGCTTATGCTGATGACTGTTTCTGCCCTAACCAAAAATAACGCGTCATGATTATCAAGTATTAAAATTTTGATACTAGGGATTTTACAAGTAAGGACAGGACAGGACTGGACTTCCCATATTCAAGTTACAACTATGTTAAGTGTTAACTCGTAACAAGTTCACATAGTATAATTTAAAATTTATGTTAATTAGAAACTTTAATTTTGATTTCATTTCCTCTTTTATATCAATGTGAGTTATTTAACCTTTTTGTTTGGTTATACCCCTTATACGATATATTTGTCATACACGGATAGGATACACCTTCAAAGCTCTCAGATTATCACCTCTCTTATGATTATATTAAGTTTACGCTAATATTATGGGTACTAATGTTTCTCTGTTAATTCTGTACCTGTATATTTACTTCCTAATTTTAAGTTATCCGCAAAAGGACTACACAGAGGCCTATCGTCGTCAAAATCTTGAACTCTCCCAAATAGCACTGGAATACTACAACAAGAGACATGTATGTAAATTCTTTCTATTACACGTACTTAGCTTAGCCTCCTTTTCATCATGCTTCTAGTTTTTTCTTGTGTCATCTATTTCATTCTTGTCAAAATTTCCATGTGTTATTTGCAGCGTACCAACTATGAACTTGTTGAGCCCATGGATTGCTCAGTTTTCGGCCCTCCAATGTGGATGCATCTAAACTTCACGGCTAAGCTGAAATCCGCTCGTGATGGGGATGTCAATTCTTCCGCCAAGCTCTTCTTTGTGGAGTTTTATCATGAACCAGGTCGCTGGGTTGTCAATGCCTGTCGTATCCTTAAAGGTAAGAAGAAGCTTCTCTCTGCCCTCAAACTTCCGAATTTTTCCTGTTCAGCATCTTAGATTCTTAGGCTGTTGTAGGTTACATATTTGCTGATACCTGCAATATGATTGCAGCAATTGATTTTTTCTACTAGTGGATGTGCAAGACGTCGTGTCAATTTGTGTTGACGGGTCTCATTTTAGATCGGGAAAGTGTAGCTTAAAAATCTGTTACCATCGCTAGTTAAGTATGTAAGATATTGATTGTGTTTGAGATCGTGCATCGTAATTGGCCTTCATTGCTCATGATATGCTTCTAGGTTTGTAGTTGGTGGGCAAGAGGGCTAACATGTGAACAAAATGAGATTCCGGACAAATAAAATTAATATTTTACAATGCCGCATCAATATCATGTTTAATTTTAAATCGAGAAAGTGCAGGTTGCAAATTTATTAGCCTCTAGTTGAGCATGTAAGATATTGGTTTATATCTGCTCTAATTCTTGCTCTTATAATGTTTGCTAGCCTCTATGTCGTATCGTTAAATTTGAGATTTTTGGCCTTTATTCTTCAAATTACTAGTTATGTTTACATTTCGTTATGAACTTCATTTACGAAGTAAATTATTTGTCCACAGGTAAATCTAGCCACTGTGATTTTTGTCAACTTGATGAGTCACTTGACGAGTCACTTGGCACCATTAAGCATCCAACCCATGGATTTCATATGAAGCATTTGTCTGAGCCTTATGCTTTACGCTCTCGAGCTCGTGGTTCTACAGTCGGCTAGGATGTCAACTTGGCAGCCAAGTTTTGAATTCTGTAAACAATGGTTGCATGTTTTCAACCTGTTTGATGGCCCTAAAAACCATGTTATGTACTAAGCACTATAATTGCGAATCAAGTCATAAACATATTTTTTTTCTTTTTTTTGTAGATTGTCATTGGGAATTTTGTTTGTTGAATCTACTACAACTATGTTTATTACTTTATATATAATTTTTGAAAATTATATCATATTTTATACGGCTATTTCACCAAATGCCACCAACTAATTTCAAAATTCACCAAATGCCATCAATGTTTTCAAAATTTACCAAATGCCGCTGAGGTTTAGTACAATATCACCAAATGTCATTTTCGTTAATTGACTGTCAGTGTCCGTTAGTTGATCCCACCACTTGTCACGTGTCACCTTCTGATTAGCCCGTTTTAAAAAAATTAAAAAACTATTAAAAAAAAAAAAATTAAAAACCCTTGAAGCCACCCCACTACTCCAGCCACCACCCACTCCCTACTGCCAAACACTGACCGTGCCACCGGCGACCTGCACCCTCACCGACAGGCGCGCCGGCGGCCGCCGAAGCAACCCCCCTCCCCTTCTCCTCCTCTTTCCCGACGCGAAACCCCCTCCTTTTTCCCGTTGCGAAACCCCTTCGACAAAACCACTGTTCATCTCCTCTCTCTCCTCATGACCACTCCCTCAACCACACTAATTTGACAAAACTTGCAGAAGCTGTGATGAACATTAATGGCAAATTACATAGGTCATTAAAACTTTATCATCAAATAACCTAATTTGGTAAGTTTGGACTTTCAATCATTAATTTTTGGGATAAAAATTATCAATTGAAAAAAGGTTTCAATCGAAAACAATTACATAGACATAAATTAAAGAAAATCTACCTAAATTAGAATCTAGAAAAGGAGAATTTGCCTCAAAGATTGGAGATACAAAGTACAATTAGGGATTTTGGGGGGTTATAAGGGCCGAATTCGACACTGGGCTTCTTGCTTTGCTCTGATTTTTGTCCTATTGTTGGGCGGCAATGGTGGTTTTGTGGCCATTGGGGTGGTCGGTGTTGAGCGTTGTGGTGCGAGTGGTGAGTAGTGGTGAGAGGTAGCGATAGGCTGCTGTAATGGAGGTGCAATTATAGCGGGCTGGCAGATGAGTGGGGTTGTGGCTGTGATGCGAGCTGAAGTTGATTACTGGTGGTGAGTGGAGGGGAGGGGTTTCGCGACGGGAAAGAGGAGGGGAGGGGGGGGCTTGCTTCGGCGGCCGCCGGCGCGCCTGCCGGTGAGGGTGCAGGTTGCCGGCAGCAGGGTTTCGGGGTTCGACGGCAGGGAGCGGGTGGTGGCTGGGGTGGTTTCAAGGGTTTTTTGTTTTTTTTTTATTATTATTTTAATTTTTTTTATTTTTAAAAAAATATTAATTTTTAAAACGGGCAAATCAGAAGGTGACACGTGGCAAGTAGTGGGGTCAACTAACGGTCAACTAACGGACACTGACGGTCAATTAACGGAAATGACATTTGGTGATATTGTACTAAATCTCAGTGTTATTTGGTGATTTTGAAAACATTGATTGCATTTGATGAATTTTGAAATTACTTAGTGGCATTTAGTGAAATAGCCGTATTTTATATTATTGTATTCGGGCAGGTGTAGTTGGGAGAACCGCTTAAGATTTTGAGATAATTTGAATTTATAAGCATTTGACATAATTTCAAATCTTTTCTCGGTTTTATAATAATTGCAACTTTTTGGTAAAAAAACTTTAGACTTTTGCAATTTTTATGGAGCAAAGAAAGTGTAAAATGACTCGTTGGCACCTCATTTTTGCTCGATCTACTAGTGCAACTTTGTCAAAATTAGTGGAAGTTTTATTGGTGTTTGTCGAGCTTCCCGTTTGGCAATTGAAAAGTTGAAATGATCGTCATTGCTATGAGGTGGTGTCTGAGGAGTCTGATTTATTGGTGGTGGTGTTGGTGCTGCCGTATGGCATTTCAAAAACCAAAGTGGCCGTTTTTGCTTGTATAAGGTTAATTGATTTACTTTAAATTGATATTGATTACTCCGTATTTACTTTTCATATTCCCACTTCTCAGTTTTAGAATTTAGGCATTTTTCTTTCTTTCTTTCCTAATTTGTTTGATCGTGATATTTTCAGAATTGAATTTTGATCACTGTTTTGTTAGGGTTTCGATTTCGTGAAATTCGGTTCTTTCCTTGTTTCCAGAGATACATCATTGTTAATTTAGGTTTGTTTTGGGGAATTCGGATAAAAACTTGAGAGAATTTTGCTAAGTATAGAAGGATGAGATTCATGAGAAGGTCCTGTCATAGATATCAATATATTGTTTATTTTTCATTTTTTGATTGATTGAACTTTTGGTTAAGGTTTGTTCTTGTTTCTTTTGTTGTATTAATTGATATCCTGCGGTGGTTCTGAATTGGGACCTAAGAAATTGAATTGAAAGAGAAGACGAAATTGTGTTTCAGGATAAGCATCATGCAATCATATAATTCGCCTCTTACCATCAGACATAAGAAGACATAAGAAGACAGGGATGAACCCGAGAGACCAACTGCATCTTCATCTTTTCATTGTTTCTTTCAAGATCTCAAGACTCACTTTGTAGTAGTTGTAGTTTCGATCTTTTTATTTTGTTAAACCCTAGTTATTTCCTCAGTTATTTTAAATACTTCCTCCGTTTCATATTAGATGTATTACTTGTATTTTGTAAAACACGGACTTTAGACAACTTTGGAGAGAGATAACTAGAGAGAATATATTTACCAAAATGGAAAGTGATGCATCTAATTTGAAACTTCGTCATTTAGAAAATTAAGCATCTAAAACGAAACAAAGAAAGTAGAAAAGACATGAAACAATGTAAAATCATGTTATTAACTGAATTGACAAAAAGTCCCACATCGGTCAGATACAAACAAAATACTGTGTTATCAACCAAGACAAGCAGACAATAAGATACGACCTTACTTGAACAAGATCTGTTCTATAGGATCGTACCTTTGTAACCTTGAGTTCTAAGGAGACAGAAAACCAAGTCTGGTGGATGAATTATGATCGTTCGATCAGAGCGTGATTAACGGCAACCACTGATCTTCGAATCACTGGTGCAGTAGAGGACCGTTCTCCAATTCCTTGTATGTTTTAACCTATCTATCTATATTCATTTCTTTTGGGTAACAAAAATGGAGTTTCAAATGGTTTGAAACGAACAATAGCATCATATAGAAGAATTTAAGAACGCCTAAATCCTTCATATAGAAGCATTTGCACAAATATGCTTTGAAACGAACAATAGCATCATGAGAGAACTTGCAATAATCAAGTCATCCACATAGACAAGCACATGCAATGAGACACCACCCTGAACATAACTGAATAGTAAAAAATCAACATAAGATGGTTTAAAACCGAGGTATCGCAAAACGCTTGATAGCTTAGTGAACCATTGACGCGGAGCCTATTTCAAACCATAAAGAGACTTTCTCAACTTGCAAACTATCCTCAGAACTGGAGTACCATAGCCCGCCGGAAAATGCATATAAACCTCCTCATCCCAATCACCTTGATGAAAAGCATTATGAACATTCATCTGATGCAATCCCCAATTAAAAGAAACAACAAGAGGAAGAAAAAGACGTACCGTACCTATCTTAACAACAGGAGCAAATGTTTCATTATAATCAACACCTTCAACTTGTCGATTGCCATGAACAACTAAACGCGCATTCAAACGCTCCACTTTAAACTTGTCGGTATATTTTATTTTATATACTTAACCACTGTCAATCGCTTTCTTGCTGGGAGGAAGATCCTCAACGGTCCACGAACCATTTCGCTCACCAAACCCTCGAAACCCACCACCAACACCCCCAAAACCACCTACAAACCCCTGAAATCCACCACCAAACCCCCGAAACCCCCTAAAAAGTTCTGTTATTTGTGCAATTATTTTCAGATATAGAACCCTAGTAATAGCTAGGTAGTTAATATTCTAACTATTTGTGCAATTATTTGTGATACTGCTAAACAGACAAAGAGAGGATTACATTCTTGCAAGGCATACTCTAGCATGCATGAGATTGTCTCATGATCTAAGATAGACAAGTCATTTCATAATACCGAATTATAATTATTAAAACATTGATTATTCAAGGTATTACATGCCACATCGATATATGTCACCCTTATATCAATATTACATGGAGCCACATATACAGATGAGGATATTGAGTCAATAAGTATTTAAGTTGTGTTACATTTAGAAATATTATATTATTTACGTATAAATATTTATAAAATATAGAGTAAAATTTATTCAACATACTCCCCGAGTTTTCTAATCCCCTTATCTCTAAATAATTCAAAATGTATATGTTGAATAATTTTTTCACCTTGATAATTTTATTCTCTAGTTATATAATTATTATCAAGAACATGCAGGCAAATAACTTGTCAATTAATCGAAAAAGTCATTCTCGATTCATCATACACTCGTCTCTTATAAGAATTTACGTAATCAATAATCTTTAGTATTAACAAGAACTATTAGAGTTGTTACTTTCTAAATTCAATGTTGTTTTCAACAAACTTATATTCCACGTTGTTTTCAACCAATCACACTCCTTTGAAAATACGTCGACTTCTAATGGGCCCAATCTCGAAAGGTATAGTTAGGCTTAGGGGTACACAACTACACACAGATAAATGAGGGCGCAATTTTTGGCTCAATGATTTTCGTAAGTTCAGATTAACAGCCAATAATTTTTATTTTTTTTTTAAAAAAAATATTTACTCCCTTATTTTTTGTTTTGGGTACTTTGACAACATTGCTTCTACAAACTACTATACAAACTATTAAATGGTGGAAGCTAAGATAATAATTTTGATGACATTGGTGTTAATTGTATTTTTTGAAGCATTGGTGCTAATTGTATACTATGTATTTTTTTTCTTTAGATTTCATTAATATGCATTCCTTAAATAATGTTCTTTTGACTATTTCAATTATTAATTGTAATAATGTGGTTCATATATATCCTGAAATGTAAATTATTTTTAACTGTGCATCGCACGGAGATAACCTAGTAGTGTTTCTAAAGGAGAGAGGTTCAGTTTATAACCTTGATAAATAAAATTCGTTTATTAATTAAGTAGAAGTATCGTAAAAAAATTAATAAAACTGTTAAGTAAGTATGACAATTTAATTTCGTAATTATATCAACAATTATACACTCGTATTTAATAGAAAGTTGTTGATTTGTTTATCGTTTTGTCATTTGATGATAAACTTTTATTTTCTCGTTTTAAAGTGATAGAAATAGAATTAATAAAACATTTTCACGAAATTGACTAATTGTTATGAAATTAAAGAGAAAGAGGAAAAGTGGGGGAGAGAATAGATCGATATTCTTACTATTGAATGATGTGGGAGTACATATGTATATATACATGTGATACAATTAGGGTTTCCTTGTAAAATAATAAGTCTAGTATATCTAGAATATCCTAGAATAATCATAAGGGTATAATGGACATCCACTAAATACATATATTATCTAACATTCCCCCTTTGATGACCATTATCGAATAGTGTGTCTCGTTAAAACCTTACTAGGAAAAAACCGATGGGATAAAAACCTAGTGAAGGAAAAAGAGTACAACACTATCGCAATACGCCTTTGACATGCTGCCTCGTTAAAAACCTTACCAGGAAAACCCAATGTGGGACAAAACCATGGTTAAGGGAAAAAGAGTGCAGCGCGTATTTTCTCCCCCTGATGAATGTATAACTTGAGATCTTCCAACGTAATGATCCAATGCTTAGTAACTTCACACTTGTAGCTGAATATCATTACTTGATAGTTGATCCTCCTTGATATAATCAAACTTGAATCTTCTAATCTTCACTGTGAGCTGACATCTTCATTTCTCCACACTTGTGAGAACAATATCTATGTTGAGTTTACCACTATTATCTTATATGACATTTTTGTTTCAAGTTGTCTTAATTACCATCAAAATTATACCTACTTCTGGAGGTCGTTAAAGTAGCTATTGATAATCAAATATTGATGATAATTTATGGCAACTCATGATATCTTGATATCATTATCTAAGTTTATATGAATTAGTAATATATAACATAAGTAATTATTATATACTTTACTCATGGTTCTTCTGGACCATAAGAAGATTATCCTTACTGCAATATAGCTCATTACTATTCTTCTTTAGACATTTTGCATTTTATACGGGAGTTTTCCAATGAATATAAAAATCGATTAACTCTCACTTGGTTAAACTTCAGGTTGATATTTCAATAACTTAGTCACCAATACTCTCCATGAGTTTGATAATAATATCAACATTGTCATTTTTCATAATATCGAATTTGTAGGGCTAGATATTTAAATACGTTGTATATAAGTTCTGCGGGAACTTTTCATGCATGATTCATAACATGTTATTGGATCGTCATCATATAAACTTTCATCACAATTATAAGCCCATCGGAGTATAAATTTCTTCTTGTAAGCCTTTATCATAATTATAAACTCGTCATACCATAAACATTCACATATAACACAATTGTTGTATAGACCTAATGCATGCAATATGAGATGTAAAATTCATGATAAAACATTAAACAGAATATATATGTAATGAGTAATGCATCAAACTACATCCTATACATACAATGAGTAATTCATAAATTTAAAACTCAAACATGCACATAAATAAAAGACTCAAAAATGCAAACACTGTACAGTGTGGATTTCAGAAATCCATTTTTTAATTGGACTACTAGTCCATGACAAACTTTTGATTTATTATCTTAGTTTCATATCGACATCCAAATGGGCATATATTTCTGATCCCTTATTCACTAGTCCCATTCTATCATGCATATACATTATTTATCGGTTCCATCATATACCGGCATCATCATATACCTCAAGTACAATTTTAATTTACATGCTATTTTGACAATGATATCTGAATACGTTTCTCATTGGTACCATCATAACTATTCTTACATCATATGCCATCTATTGTAATAATTCAGATATCTATACCACTTTTGGGGTATCTCATACACTATGGTATTTATATACTATTACAATATTAAAAGTGTTAACAGCACTATCTTGCCACATATCATATCTTTAATTTGGAAACGATCATACAACCCACACTTCAAGTGTAGTGATTCAAGTATAATTGGCAAGATTTTATCTCAATGTATACACATAATATGACCAAAATGTATCTTCGACGCTATGCAACATGAGTCATAACTGAATACAAATCAAATCATAAATGTGCAACATATCTTGATAATATATAGACAAAAGTTGGCATATAACTTTTCAAACTACCATTATAGGTGTTTCGGGGTTTTCTGATGTCCTGCGGGAGAGCTACAATTCCGAGACTGGAACCGGACGCCTGTACCTGCAAAATAACGGAGACTCCTGAGAGCTCCGCCTCCAACGGTCAAGTTAGTACCTGATTAAGGAGTAATTAATACAGAAATCAAAGTAATAAGGTCTCTCTAGGTGAGAGTATTTAATGTAGGTAATCTGCTTTGCTAGCGAGATCAGCCGGTTATTAGTGTGTCCCGTAATGTATTCGGTCCCCTGATTAATGAGGATTAATCGAGTATTTATAGCCTTGGGAAGCGTGCAACTCTCTAGGTTTAAGGTAAACCTAGGGCCGATCGGGCTTCTAGACTGAAATGGGCCTTGATGGCCGGTTGTCCCATTTGGCATGGGTGGACACGTGGCGTGTCTTAAGTGGTCCGTGGAGGACGCGTGGCGGAACCTGGTTGGTCCACTTGTCAAACGGCGCTTGGTGGATAAAAATCCCCTAATCATTTGCCCCTCACAGGTGGCACGCGACTGGTCACGTGTCGCCTGTGACAGGTGTCGCACGGTGACAGGCGACGGCCCGTTACAGGTGTCACCTTGCAGACGGCCGGGAGACTCTCCCGCCCAAATTTGAATTCGGAAGCGACCCTTCGCCTTCTCATTTTGCCTATAAAAGGAAGTGCTGACTTCGGTCATTTTCACATTTGAGAATTTTTGCGAGAACATTCGGACCCCTGAACTTGCTCTGACATTTTCGGACTTTTTCTGCCTACCGCCTGTTCTGACAAGCCGACTGACCCGAACTTTCAGGACTTCATCAACTGTCATCCGTTCAGGTAACTCAGTTCTCTTACTCTTAATTTTCTTTTTATTTTTTGAAATGGCACCATGGAAGCACACGACACGCCCTAAGTTAGTGATCAGCCGGTCACCGGGGACGGCTGAATCTAGGACTAGGAGTGCCGCCTGCCCTTTTCTGGACCCATCTTTGCCCTTTATACAAAGTCCGACTGAATCTGTGTCTATGCAGAACGTGATGGCCAGAACAAAAAAGACTGCTAGAATATCAAACTCAGACGGCTCCTCCCAAAGGGTACTCCTTAGCGAAACATCTGACCAGGCGCCAGATGTGGAACGAGGCGACTGTCAAGCTGACAGTTCTGAGAGAGGGACCAAGGTGTTCCCTTCTCATCTAACCGTGGACATGTCTAATTTACCTTCTGCTCCTTCTAAGGGAGAGGAGGCGGGCCCCTCTAGGAGAGGGGAGGCGTCGTCCTCTTCGGACTCGTCAGAGGACGAGTCCGATTCCAGCTCTTCTGACCATAGTTCTTCTAACCATAGTTCTTCTGACTCAGAAGAAAAACATAACCGCCTACAAGAGGCGAGAAGTTCCCATGCAGTGGAGAAGGGGGATAATTGGGCAGAGCCGTCCGCCTCTTACAGAGAGGAAAACACCCCCTACTACTGCAGGGTGCCCCGGGGCCGGATCGCAACCATGCGAGACAACGTGGCGAGCTTTATTGCTAACCACAAAATGGGCCCGGAGTATTTACTGTTTGTGCCGGATCCAGAAGATACTGTCGTCTGGCCGGCTGGTACCAGCTATGGTGACGGCTGTTTTGGCTGCTATGTGGCGGCCATCAAAGCTGGTCTGCGCTTCCCATTACATCCGGCTGTTCAGCGGATTTTAGATGGGTATGATCTGGGGTTATGGCAGTTAGCCCCCAACTCTTGGGTAAACGTACTCGGCTATGTGGCCGGGTGCGAACTGAACGGGGTGGAGCCAAGTTTTGAGGCTTTCGCCCACATGAACTATCTCAGCCGGACCCCTAAGTCGGGAGGTACCGGCTGGTATCAACTAACAAGCCACAGGGGTTACCTCATGACGAGAGGTAAGGCAAACAAATGGAAGGATTGGCGGAACAC
This sequence comes from Chenopodium quinoa, assembly GCF_001683475.1. Lineage (NCBI taxonomy): Eukaryota > Viridiplantae > Streptophyta > Magnoliopsida > Caryophyllales > Amaranthaceae > Chenopodium > Chenopodium quinoa. The sequence continues at coordinate 859,996 of NW_018743212.1, read as the reverse complement.
CTTCCTTATTATCGAGAGTTCAGACACGGAGCTGAACAAACGTTTTAACAAGTGGAACAGGGATCCGCCTCTTCTTGCAGGCGGCCGCAGCATGCCGCCTGTTCCCCCAAAGGCTAAAAGAGAGATCCTAGACAAAGGACTCTTCAAAGTAGAGACTAGGGTGAACTCTACTTCAGGGGTACGAGAGCAAGTACCCCTACACTGCGTCCCGAGCTTCAAGTGGCTCTATGATGAGTACTTCTTGGCCGCCTGTGGCCTCGGCAGTCGGTGCTCTAGAGGTAGCCGGCCTGACGAATACTCTGTTTTCTCACGCCTTGTTTACTTGGGATTTTTACTAACTTTGCTGTTTATTTCTTTCAGCCGACGCCATGAGTAAAATAACAGCATCTAAGACTGCGGCGGCCATGCTGCGGGTTTCGCTAATGAAGCAGTCGTACGCCGACTCCCCCAGCAAGGAAGCACCCTTGGTAAGCTTTGAAAACTCTTCCCCTTTAAGTTGTATTATGCATATACTAACTCTTTTTGTTTTCAGTCTGGCACTCCAAGGGCTTCTTCCTCGCAACAGCCGGACCCCAAGGCCCGGAGAACGACTGTTGCAAGCTCTCCTGGGTCTTCCAGGAAAACAGTGGCGGCTGAGAAGCAGCCGGCCACTTCCTCAAAAACCCAGGCGGGGCCGCCTAGATGTATGGACACTTGCTTGTAAAAACTCACTCTTGCTTCCTTCTTGATTAGGTCTAACTTGTTTTTCCTTTTGCTTAATGCAGCCGGCCCCCAGGGACTTGACTTGGTTGAGGTAGCCAAGTCAATGGTTAAAGTAGTTCCTCCCTCTGACAGGGAGGCGGTCAAGGGTGCCGGCACCCTTGACCTCGATGGAATTTCGGGGATCCTAGCTGAGGTATACCCTTTTGAAGTTCCAGGACGCCTGTTAACCCTTATGATTGGAAACTGACGCCTGTTTTTCTTTGTACTTAGGCCCTGCTCCGAGTCAACAGCCTTCGCAAGCCGATTGATCGGAAAAACAAAGAGGTAAAGGCCGCAAAGGCTATGGCCGCCTCCAGCTGTGATAAAGCAATGTTTCAAATTGCCCAAAATGAAGTACTGACCATTGATCTTCTTTATTATCAGGCGCAGGCGACCGCCGCTGTTCGGGCTCAGCTAGAGGCGGCCCAAAAGAAGGTTGACGAGCTGGAGGGGACCGTCACCAAACTTAAAGCCGAGCTGAAGCCCCTTCGTCAGAAAATGCACTCTTACGAAGCCATGGAGAAATCTTTGGCTAACGTAAAAGAACGCCTGGTGAACCAGGAGAAGAGTCTTACCCAAGAGCTCTCGGACAAGGCCGAGCAAGAGAAACAAGAGCTCGTCCGGGAGATGGTGGAAGACTCCGCCCAAATCCAACGCATGACCTGGGAACGACTGTTCCCCAGTGCCGACTTTGCCTCATGGGAAAGAACGTACCGCCAGTGTTCGGAAATATATAATCAACAGATCCTGGCGGCTGCTGAAGAAGAGGCGATGGACGTTGCGTTGGAGGAGGAAGAGCCGGTTGTGGCGCTTGTGCCACTTGGGGGTAAGGCATCAAAAGATGATGCAGCTAAGGCCGAGTCCAGCAAGAAGAGTGCTGACCAGGCGGCTGCTGCTGATACTGAACTGCCCCCTTCTTAAGCTTTAAGTATATTTTTTTTTTTTTTTTTTTTTTTTTTTTTTTTTTCACGGCCTGCGTGCCGTTTGCTTTGTAATTACCCGGCCAGGGGGCCGGGGTTTTGAATATTCTGCTGGTCTTTTATGGCCGGCTCATTTTAATCAAATTTTTTTGTTTTTGTTCAAATTTGTCTAAGTATTTGAAATTTGCTCACTAGACAGACTGTTGTGTATGGCCGAACGTTAAGACAGGTACAAATAGTAAGTATGCCGCCTATGCCCCTGGACGACTGGTTGTCTGTTTCCAGGATAGATGATCAGTCGGCCATTTAATCAATCGGTATTCGAACTCTTTATTCAATTTGACCAAGTAAATAGAATTACCAAGTAGCCAAGGAATTTAAGTAGGAAAACAAGCGGCGGGTACCGGTTGTTTCCCTTTATTGCCAATGTTGGCCTCTAATTTGTTATTTGTTAACCTAGCAAGAGTATTGGTTGAGAGCCTTTGTTTATTAAAAACAAGTGGACGACTCGTACCTTTTAGGCTCAGTACTAAGTTTGAGTGACTATTAAGTTAACATAGGAGTTACTTAGTCTTCGTCACAATCTTGATTGAGTAGTAAAGGTATCAGGCGGCGTAGGCCGGCTAGACCCCTTGATTTACCAATGTTTGTTGGCTATTTACTCAATAGGTTATCCAGTAGGAATAGGGGTTCGAGTGCCCTTGTTTGTATAAAACAGGCGGACGACTCAAACTTTTTAGGTTCCATACCAAATTTGAAGGAGTGACTATGAGTTAACTTTGGAGTTACTCAGTCGCCGTCACTTTTGTTTGAGAAGTAGAGGTACCAGGCGGCGTAGGCCGGCTAGACCCCTTGATTCGCCAATGTTTGTTGGCTATTAACTCAATAGGTACCCCTTGCATTTATCCCAAGTAATACAGGCGGTCATCTGACTCAGATGTCAACTGCTACCACTGGTTTGGTTAGTGATAGAGTTATCCTTGTCTCAAAAACGGCTACGTGGTTGCCCTTTGGGACAGTCGTATAGGTGCCGTGTAATTAGTTTATAGAACAATGTTCCACCCAAAAGGGAGCTGCTCTCTGCGACGAATTTCATCCGAATGGATGCCGCCGGACGCCTGCTATAATGTTGGGACAGGTCGGATTAGTTTTTAAAAGTTAGATCAGTTGACTAGGCGCCTGGTCTGATCATTCGGCCAGTGGCCTTGGTATGTTCTTGGTGAACGTATGTGCTAAGTAAAAGAAGGGTAGCCGCCTGTTAGTTACAGGATCGGCCAGGCCCTAAACTTTTTAGCTAAGTATTGTGAGTAAAATACTCGAGGGAGAGTAGCCGACTGTAATGGAACAGACGGCATGCCCCTGTAAAGATAAAGAGTGAAACTCAATGGAGAGTAGCCGACTGTAAAGGTACAGACGGCATGCCCCTCGTAATACAAAATTGAATAGTAAGTGCCAACTTTATTAAGTAGCTCTTTACTTTACATCATTCAAAAGAAATATTTCTTAAGGTTATCTACATTCCAAGTTCGAGGCAACGGTTGTCCGTCTGGTGTTTCCAGACGGTAGGTACCGTCCCTGACTTCCGCATAGATTCGGTAGGGTCCTTCCCAGTTGGGAGTTAGTTTGCCAGACTCGTTAGCCCTACCGACTGCTTCCATTTTTCTAAGTACAAAGTCCCCTACTTTGAGTGGACGCCTGTGCACTTTTTTGTTGTATGATCTAGTCATTCTCAGGCGGTAGATTTCATGGCGCAAAACAGCATTGCCCCTCTTTTCAGGGAGTGAGTCTAATGCCAGGCGCATAGCTTCCCAGTTTGCCTCTTCGTCATATAGCATTACTCGAAGAGTCGGCTCGTAGTGTTCTATTGGAAGAACAGCTTCTGCACCATAAGTTAGGAGGAATGGAGTTTCTCCAGTCGCCCCTTTTTCAGTCGTCCTAATGGCCCAAAAAACATGTGGTAGTTCATCTGCCCATAGGCCGCCTGCTCGTTCAATTTTTTTCTTGAGACCGTCTGAGATGATTTTATTAAAGGCTTCTACCTGGCCGTTTGCTTGTGGACGGCCGACAGATGCAAAGTAATGTCCAATTCCTTGGTCTCCCAACCAGCTTTTGAGAACAGGCGTCTCAAATTGGGGACCATTATCAAAAACCATAGACATGGGAACCCCGAACCGAGTGATGACGTTTTTCCAAATGAATGAAATTACATCTTTCGTCTTGATTCCCTTTACAGCCTCCGCCTCTACCCATTTAGTGAAGTAGTCAACGGCAACAAGTATATACCTTCTGCCGCCTGTAGCAGGCGTATATGGACCCAGAATGTCCATGCCCCACTTAGCAAACGGTAATGGGCTGTGAATGGTAGTGAGGTCAGTAGCCGGACGGTGAATTAATTTGCCAAACCTTTGGCACTTGTCACATTTTTTCACCATCTCCATTGCATCTGCTTCCAAAGTAGGCCAAAAGTAGCCCTGCCGCCTTGCCCTTTGAGCAAGCATCCTACCACCTATATGGGAAGCACAGAAACCAGAGTGAAGATCATCTAGTATCTCTCGTCCCTTTTCAGGAGTAACACACTTTAAGAAGGGTTGAAGGTGCCCCCTCTTGTGCAGTTCCCCCTGTATCATTTCAAAACAGGAGGCTCGTTTTTTTCAGTGATGCCGCCTGTTGAGGATCATCCGGCAGTGTACCGTTTGTCAGATATGCCCTGATTGAATCCATCCAGGTTGAGCTTCTGTCTAGAATTCCAATAGGATTTTCCTCGATGCTTCTCTTCTCCATTACTTCCCAAAACACAGTTCGAGGAGTGTCGGAGGAGGCGGATGATGCTAATTTCGAGAGTGCATCTGCCTGGTTGTTTTCTGATCTCGGTACTTGGATCAGATGGAAATCCTCAAGGGAGCCGACTGCTTGTCGGACCGCCTGTAAATATTTGATCATGGCCGGATGTGTTGCTTCGTATTCGCCATTGTACTGACTCACTATCAGTTGTGAATCAGAACAGGCGTCTATTTTCCTTGCCCCGGCCGCCTTACACATGCGGATCCCGGCTAGTAAAGCTTCATATTCGGCCTCATTGTTTGAAGCCTGGAAACTGAAGCGTAGAGCATACTCGAACCTGTCGCCCTCTGGAGATTGACATACGACGCCTGCTCCACAACCGTTTGAAGTAGAGCTTCCGTCCACATATACCTTCCAGACTTGGTCTGGAACTTGAGAGTCAGGAGGACGAGTCATCTCTACAATAAAGTCAGCAAAGGCTTGCCCCTTCACTGCTTTTCTAGGCTCGAAAGTAACTTCGAGACTCTGCATTTCTATGGCCCATTTGATCATTCGTCCGGAGGACTCCATGGTGGTAAGGGGCCGTTTGATCGGTTGGTCGGTATACACGACGACTGCATGTGCCAGAAAGTAGGGCTTCAATTTTTTAACAGCCATGAAGAGTGCAAGACCAAATTTCTCCACTAGGGGATACCTCAACTCGGCATTTTTCAGTACGTGACTGACAAAGTAGACCGGAAGTTGACAGCCGTCCCTTTCAGCAAGGAGCACCGCGCTTAACGCATGATCAGAGACGGCCAGGTACATGTAGAGATTTTCCTTGGGCAAAGGGCTGACCAGCCTTGGCAAGGAATGCAAGTGAACCTTTAATTTCTGGAAGGCGGCCTCAGCATCCGGCCCCCATTCAAACCTTGCCTTTTTCTTAATTGCCTGGAAAAAGTATAGGCATTTGTCGCCTGATCGGCTTAGAAATCTTCCCAAGGCCGCCAGACAACCTGTTAACTTCTGAACCTCTCGGACGGTACGAGGCGACTGCATGTCAATGACCGCCTGTACCTTCTCAGGGTTCGCCTCTATTCCTCTCTGGTTGATAAGGAATCCGAGAAATTTCCCAGACTCAACTCCAAATACACATTTCTTGGGATTGAGCATGACATGGTGCCGCCTAAGTGTGGCGAAAGTTTCTCGGAGGTCCGTCAGATGATCTTTCTTCCACAAAGGAATTTGATGAAAACCAGAATAGGCGTGCCCCAAAGACAGTTACCCTCTGCCCAAAATTGATAACCTGGGGTCCGAATGCTCACCAGCCGGCTGAGGGCGGAACTCATCCGGCCGGTCCTCTGCCAATGATTGCTATTTTCTTGCCTTTCTGGCGGACTCTGTCTGGGACGCCTTTCTTTTTCTGTCGCCTGTTTCTTGAACAGGCGCACTTTCCTTGACATTGTCAAGGTCTGTTTTTTCTCCACTTGACCCAGTGGCCTTAGCAGTGGGTTTGACATCCGAGAGATAGCACTCTCGGGCCATCCTCTGATCTCCCCTTAGGGAGCCGACTGTTCCATTGTCCCTTTCAAACTTAAGCAGCATAAGTGACGGGATTATAACAGCCTTGGCACTATTCAGGGTTGGGCGACCCAGAATCATGTTGTAGGCAGAGAGTTCCTCTACAACTAGGAATCGGACTACCATGTGTCGTCCTTCCCCTTTTTCGCCCAGGCGGACGGGTAGATCAACTCGTCCCAGTGGGTGGACGACTCCTCCTCCAAACCCTATTAAAGGGTGGGAGGCCGGATGTATGCAGTCCGTCTGATATTTCAGTTTTGACAGACATTTGCTGCTGATGAGATCTGAAGAGCTCCCAGTATCTATGAGGATTCGACCAACTCTCTGGTTGGCCACTTTACATTCAATAACGAGAGGGTCGTCATGCGGCCCCCTTATTCCTCCTAGATCCTCTTCAGTGATGACAATCTCAGGAAATGTATATTTGGACGGTCGTTCTTGGTGAACGGAATTTACATCTAACCGCCTTATATTATCTTTGTTGCCCCTAATAGTGGGGCCGCCTCCTGAGAAGCCGCCTGCAATGGTGTAGACGACTGCATCATCTGTATCGGAACTGTCGGCCTGTTGATTCTTTTTGGCCGACTGCTTTTTTGAGGAAGTATTCCCCGTAGATTTCTTGACATAAGTGTCAAGATCACCTTGATCAGCCAAGCGGTCTAGGTACCGCATGAGACTAATGCAGTCGTTGGTGTGATGACCAATGTCATCATGATAAGCACAGATTTTGTCTTGGTTCCGGTTGCTCGCAGAACCCTTCATGGGGAGCGGTTTCTCAATTGAGAGCCGTCCCTTTATTTCTTTTAGGATAAACTGGTTATCCTTGTTAAACACATACTTTGGGGAGTATGGTTTGAATTCCTTTTTCTTCTTGGCCGGCTGTTTAGAGGAATCAGCCGCCCAGACCCCTTTTCTTTTTTCATCTTTGTTGGACGACTGTTTCTGTCGTCCTTCTCTATTGTCGAACCTCTTCCCGTCCGACTGTTTCATTGTACACAGATCAGTCGCCTGTATATAGGCTTCTGCTTCAATCAAGGCCTCTTGAAGAGTCGCCACCCTTTTTCGAACTAAATCAAATTTGAAGGTAGACCCGTCTTTGAGACCTCTAAAAAAGTCAGTATAAGCTACCTCATCCGGTAACCCTTGAATCTGTATTCTCATCAGGTTGAACCGCCTGATGTAGGAACGAAGCCCCTCCTTTTCACCCTGCTGAATTGTTCCCAAATCAAGGGTCGTTTTCTTCGCAGGGATGTTCATTGCAAAGTTGGAGACAAATAAGTAAGCAAGCGTCCTGAAACTGTTTACACAACCAGTCGGCAGGTTGCCGAACCATTGCTGTGCAATTCCCTTGAGAGTTGCTGGGAAACACTTGCACCAAGTGGGATCATCCAACCCTTGAAGGTACATCAGGTTGGTGAATGCCATCAGATGGTCTTCCGGGTTAGTAGTGCCATCATAGGCGCCTACTAAAACATTTTTTACTTTGGCCGGCTGAGCGGCTTCAGTAATTTCCTTGGAGAAGGCCGACGGCTGTTCACCAAGTCTAAGCAGCCGTAGCTGCCAGTCCATAGGTTGGACGTTTTTTGCTGTAGGTCCACCAAATGGAGGTGGCTGCATAAAATATTGTTGTTGCGGCACAAATGGCAAATTTGGTACCGCCTGCGCACTATGAAAGCCAGACTGACGGGAGGTGCCGCCTGACTGACTCTCATGGTACGACTGAGTTGGCCTCATCGAGGCATTTCGCAAACTGTCCTGAAAATTTGAAGTAGAAGCCGACTCTGATAATCGGTCACTCTTCTTCTGCTCTAGCAGGTGCCGAGCATCTGTGAACGTTTGCTTTGACCCGTCCGCCTGAATATGACGAACCGGTTTCCTATTTCCCGTAGGATAACGGAGTTTTGTGAAATCAAGAGCAGACGGCTCCCGCTTCTTAGATTTAGGATGGGGAGTCGCCTCTCGCCCTTGAACTGGCTTCCTCTTCAGTGAAGTGGAAGGTTTTTTGGCCGCCTGCTCTTTGACTGAAGCAGGCGGTTTTTTGTTGATCAACTCTTGGATCTCTCCCTTGAATCCCCTCATGAAGGTCATGAGTTCGTTCCTTGTGATGGGAGCAGACCCATCAGTCGGCTGTTGCCGAGCAAGCGGTGCGCCTGCTGGCTCGCTTCCTGTTTGAAGATACTCCCGTTCCCTTATTTCAGTATGACGGGTACGGCGGGCCCTTAGGGTCCCGTCTGGAGCTGTATGAGTTTCAACTTCAAATTCACTTTCGGTATCATGGTCCGACTGAACTTGAGGGTCGTCTAGGGGACGCCTCTCTTCTGGGGTCGGTACAGACTTGGATGCCATCTCTGAAGTACTCTCCCCACAGACGGCGCCAAATGTTTCGGGGTTTTCTGATGTCCTGCGGGAGAGCTACAATTCCGAGACTGGAACCGGACGCCTGTACCTGCAAAATAACGGAGACTCCTGAGAGCTCCGCCTCCAACGGTCAAGTTAGTACCTGATTAAGGAGTAATTAATACAGAAATCAAAGTAATAAGGTCTCTCTAGGTGAGAGTATTTAATGTAGGTAATCTGCTTTGCTAGCGAGATCAGCCGGTTATTAGTGTGTCCCGTAATGTATTCGGTCCCCTGATTAATGAGGATTAATCGAGTATTTATAGCCTTGGGAAGCGTGCAACTCTCTAGGTTTAAGGTAAACCTAGGGCCGATCGGGCTTCTAGACTGAAATGGGCCTTGATGGCCGGTTGTCCCATTTGGCATGGGTGGACACGTGGCGTGTCTTAAGTGGTCCGTGGAGGACGCGTGGCGGAACCTGGTTGGTCCACTTGTCAAACGGCGCTTGGTGGATAAAAATCCCCTAATCAATAGGGATCATCAAATTCTTTTCGATTTTCCAACTTTTGCTGATTCTTCTCCCCCTAAGTTGGTAAAATATCTCATTTATAGGGGCATCTAATTCTATACCAACTTAGCATATAAATTTGCATTAAAATTCATTTCATACGAGGATCACAATCAAAATTTATCTCTCAGAAGAATTATATTAAACAAATTTTTATCTCTTCTAGAGAGTAATTTTAAAGAAAAATTAACTATACATTGCATAACGCATACGTATTTATTATTAAATCTTTCATAATTTGTTCTCTTCGGGAGATCAATAATTCAATATCAATGGGAAGACATATGTTGTGCAGTTGAATTTCTTTCTTTTCCTATTTCTTATGTGCTGACATACAATAGCCCCAATCAATAGAATTGTTATACAAATATAAGCTTGATTGTAATTTTACTAGGTGATGATCTTCTGGATCACTAGAAACCTTGATAGTATGATACTAATTAAATATTCAGAATTTCCACATACAACTTGTATTTGGTGAGCTTCTGGTCACCAACATGTGACAACATATAAGTTATTTTGGTGAACTTCTAGTCATCTATTACTCTTTCGTATGAAAATTTATTCTAAACGAATATATTATCTCTTGAAATTTTCTTCAACACAAATCATTAAAAATTACAATCCAAATATAGCTCAATCTCAATGTTATGTCTTGCCATTCAATTCATTTTATATATCTAACATTGAGAGAGTGTCAGCACATTATCAAATGAAACTTCAGGTTTCCATAACGGGTATTTATTGAACCCCGATGGCATAATTTAATTATCACATCCAACCGTTTATCTAAATTTAAATTTTGGTCATTTTTCCAACACTAGTGTTTACTTTATTAGATATATTTTATGCATTGCCATGAGTATGATGTGATATTAGAACACCAATGTATGTTTCTTATACATTTGGCAAGACAATCAACTGATACTTGAATACTTGATCCAATAATAACTCAGCTCATACCTTGTTGGAGCATTGATTATAATCTTGATACATGCTAATCTTGTTGGACATTTTATACTCTTCTGGAGTATTTTATATAATCATGGTACATAATAATTTTACTAAACATATTCTCTTATATAGATCTAGTACAATGTATCACTTTCTCAAATTTGCTATTGTCAATAATTGCTCTTTCCTGTTTGAAAATTCTTATCTTTGGAACTTAATTGGCTACTACGCTTCAGGCGTGCTTTAAGATCATTAGAAACTATTGTTATCCTTTTGGGATATCAATTTTAATTGGAGCATTTACAGTTGGTATATAGTCAATGACATTTATTCATTTCCATCTTCAGGATGATATCATTCTAAATATTTGATTATCATGTGGCCACCTCTATTAAATCATTAAATCATTGATATTTAGGCTAGTGTATGTACCAAACTGACCATCAACATATTTAATTATTCATGTGCAAGGATTACATAAAAACAATGGAATAAACACTATCTCCCCCTAATCCTTGCATATGGGGGTATAAAAATAGTCCAACAATCTTTAAATCCCTTGCTCCTTTTAATCCATTAATTCTTTTAGCAATGCAAGTATCAAACAAAGCAAAGTTATTATTTTCCTCTTGCCCAATTATATAAATCTTTATATTGAAAATTCTCAAAAGTATGGGCATAGTGAATACATTATTCAACTAATTAATTAATCTTTTCACAATGTCATGCTTAGATTAATTTTATTTCAAATGAATATTATGTACTCATGTTTGTAATTATTATGAACTTTACATGAATGATAATCATCATGGAAACATATACCTTTTAATCATAAGAATTATCATTCACTTATGGGAATGAGTAAATTCAGTTATTTATCAACATTTATATATATATATAGACCGAGTTCAATACCTTAAATGTGCAACCAATAGACAATATTAGAACTATTCAAAATATTTTGTATATTTTTCTCTTGACATTGTGTTTATAAAATCACTTTAGTCCTGTGACTGGTGGACATATTCAGGCCACATATACGGTATATTTGACCCTTTAATTCATTAGTTTAAGGAAATTCAAGTCGTTACGTATGAATACTTCACGTTCAATTTATTCATCATTCCTATAATTCAAATTCATGTATATAACTATATAATCAAATTCAATCACACATCAAACAATACTTATACCATCGTGTTAGTATGTTTCATAATAGTACCCTCTTATAAGGTTACTAAGTTAATGTCAATTTTAATGCATGTTCATGAGATATTGTAAAGTATATATTAATAGAACAAAATTTGGAACTTCAAGTCCAAAATTGAAAAAGGAGTATGCAATTATAGAGTATTAGCTTGCAACCAATCATTGATTTTATAGTTTAAAATACAATTGTACAGACATGCATCTGACTAGTATCAAGTTATCAAGTATCAAGCAATTCCTCGACAAAACAAATAAAGATAAATTAAATTATGGATGAACATAATAAATATAGATATTTGGTTAATACTAAGGATGCAAAATAGACTTGATATACGAATAAAATTGGTCTCTTGGTTAATAGAGCTACGAATTGATAAAGTCAATCTTATCTTTAATTAGTTTGTTAGAACTTGTAACATACTAATCAAAAAGGAATCTCGGTACACATAGATATCTTGATAAATAAAATATCTTAGAATTATAATTAAGATTAGATATTATGTGAGGCAATGACCAAATATAAATACTCCATATGCAATCAAAAGAATATAATCAAACATCACACAGTAATTCTTATACCATGGTTTATTAAAATAAGGTAGCAATAATAATCATAATTCATTCCTTACAATAAACAAGATCAAAAAGCATAGATTTAAATAATTCTTAATACTTAGTGTTGGTGTTACAGTACAATATAGTACCAAGTTAAGTAATCATTACTATGGATTAGTGGCACTCCTTGTGAAAGAATTTTGCCGCATAACATAAATGGTTATTATTAGTATACATACTGTTATATAATTCTTATAGATTGAAGTCCAACATTTTATACTCCAACATGTGCTATGTACAATGAGCACTAGATTACAACTCAATTAAAGTTCATTCATAATTTAAATCACATAAAAATTTGATCAAGAAATATGCACTTTAATCCATTGAATAACAAAAATAATTCCTAATTATGAGTTACATGCTTACATAAGTCTATGCAGCACAGTAGCACACTATGTTAAAATTATGGAATTGGATATTCTTAGCTCATTAATTTCTAAATTTTAGCACATGAATCAAAACCTTTTGAAAGTTTAATATCTTAAATTTCAATTAAATTAATAATAAAATTTCATTGTGATGGTATTATATTAATACAAAATTTAAAAAAATCAAATTGCAAATCAATGTAAAGAAGGAAACTTCCGACAACTAACAAACAATTAAAATAAAAATAAAAATAATAGCGTACCTTTTGTTGAATTGGCAAGATTGTTGAGATTACAACCGAATTACAGTGCACAGTCTATGATTATTATCAAGATCTAAATTGTTGCCTTGTCGGCCAAGGTAAATGCTTAATCAAGGTTAATTTCCTTTGTTACTTCGTCAAGGTTAGTTACACTAGTTTATTAGTTATTTTAAAACATAACTCTACCACCACATTTTAAAAGCAAGATATCATAATAAATAAATAATGCATAAAGGGGCACATACATGATAAAATTTATTAGGCAAGATGATAGTTAAAAATAAGATAAAATTAAGAAGGAACTTATCTGGTTGCGTCCATATACCGAGGACAATGACAAATATAATTCAGTTGGGCCTTTAACAATGATCATAGCCCACAGAAAATACAGTTTAGTGTATTCTTCTAAATATTTCCACCAACAACAATTTACATGGAGTGTGGCTTTCATAGATTTCGAATATGATTTTTAATCGGATGTGTAGAGTGATCACGTTATGATTAACGCTATGTATACGAGTCTGATTGATTCATCGTTTCTCTGTTAGTAGTCGCTCTTTCATCAAGGGCTTGGTGCTGATAACATGTTATGAAATTAAAGAGAAAGAGGAAAAGTGGGGGAGAAAATAGATCGATATTCTTATTATTGAATGATGTGGGTATACATATGTATATATACATGTGATACAATTAGGGTTTCCTTGTAGAAAAATAAGTCTAGTATATCTAGAATATCCTAGAATAATCATAAGGGTATAATGGAAATCCACTAAATACATATATTATATAACACTAATGAAATTTTTTAGGCATTTTACATTTGATTTTTCTCCTCCCAAACCATTTAGTGAAATTGACAATTGAGTCATACATCTTATTTCCTACCGACAAATAAATCAACAATTATTGTTAATTTATTATTTGTACTTCCTTAATTGACCCTACGTACTTAAGATTTAGCTTATTAACTAACTAATTGCGACACAAATTAGTTTGTTAATAACCTTACACTCCAATATCCAATTCAATCATAAGTTGCACCAAGCGATCAAGACATTTTAATCTAAATATTTTAATGATACATGCATTTTTTAAACTTGGCAAAAGATTAAAAAAAAAAGAGGAGGAAATAATAGAGATAAAGTCATTGTACTAGCTTTTGATCTCTTAGCATGTAAAAGCTTGCTACTTTCGTTGAAGAAAACAAGTTGATACCCTATTGTCTTGCCAAAAGAAACCTAAATTTTATGATCAAACACCACATTATTAATGATAAATGCTAAATTATATTTGAGATTGCAACTAAATTAGAGCAAAAGCAAACTTTTAAAAAAAAATACTTTCATTTAAATTGTCTCACACTATTTAAAAAGTTGCCCCAAAATTAAAAGATAATAAAACATCCGATTCCTACATATATTGATAGATACTAAAATTAAGCTAAGCTATATATGTTGATCTCATCACAATAAGTTATTATAAGCCATCTCTAAAGGATACAATGAAGTCACTCTATTGTAGTGAGACCATATATAGTTATATACCTCTCATATAAGAATTTTCTATTAAGGAATGAGGTCATTTAATTATTAGTTTTGGTGTTTCTTGGTTTAAAAAGAAAGCTAACATTCTTTTTAGCATATTAGGAATTATTGTATAGTTGTACATTTGGCACTCCAATCTAAACTAAAATACAGATATGTTTTTGTCAATATAATGTACACTTGTTTGAGATTAGTCATCTTCCTCAACCGTGTACTCAATAAGATTATGAAATAATTTATAAGAAATTCGTGATATATGTGTAGTTGTTGGACAATTTCTATCTTGTCCATGTAGATTCTAGAATGCAAGTGTATAAATCTTATATATGAAGTAATATATATGTACAAGTAGTATATTAATTCACTTAATTTCAATTCCAAATTACTCTTAATAACAATCAAGTTGGCTTTTTGCACAATTTACATTTCCTATATATGTTACTATGAATTTTTTAATTTTAGTATAATAATTTTAATTAATTAAAGTTTCATAATTCTTACTAATAAATAATTGAAGACAATGATAATACATTAAAGTCGTTAGAGGTATATGAACAAAAGGAGTAGACTATTAATTCCGAACAAAAGATTTATCTGTATATATTTTAATCTTCAATAATACTCCGTATGTCGTCCTGTTAAGATTTGCACAAATATAATGAATCGAAGCTCACTTCTAAGTTCCTTTTAAAGAAAAAAGCAGCCAAAAAATATATTTGTTGAAAGATATGCTCTTTTTCTAAAAGAAGAAAATTGCCTTTGATTGCTTAACAGTAAAGTTCAGAAATTCAGGTTTTAGAATAAAGTGTAAAATGTCGTGACTTCTTTTTTTATTTCTTTAAAATTATAAAACCCTTTTATTCAGGCTTTAATTAATTTGATTGTTACATGATTTTATCCAAAAGGACAAATATCATAAAAATGTAATTAGGGGCTGGAAATTGTTTTACAAGCTTAAGGAAAATAAAGAAGGACGTGTAGCTCATAGCTTAATCATAGGATTATTAGGATCAAGTGAAGGCGTCACGTTACCATTATGAATTTTGTGACCCTTCCTATTTTTCACACTTTAATATACTACTTCCATTAACATTTATTTGCAATAAAGAGGTAGCACGGACTTCTAGGCAAAACTTTTAAAACATGATTATTGAAAAAATAAGCACTTGATTAAGTATTAATCCTACCTAAAAAAAACAATTAAACAAAAACCCATAACCACCGAAACCCAGAACCAGAACCACCACCAAAACCACCACCAACTACCAGAACCACCAAACCCACCGACACTCAGAACCCAAAACCACCATCGAAACCCAACCACGAACCCAACCAAAACCACCGAAACCTAACAAACCACCCACGAACACAGCAAACCACCACGAACACAGAAAACCCAGCAAATCACCACGAACCCACCCAAAACCACCACGAACCCAGCAAACCAATATGAACCCAGCAAACCACCACGAAACCCAATTAAATCGAAACCACCACAAATTGAATTACTCCCAATTAAGCCACCACCACGAAACCAGATCTGAAACCCCTAAAACTACCCCACGAAACTCACGCCACCCCCACTAACCAGATCTGAAACCCATCCCCACGAAACTCACGCCACTCCCACAAACCAGATCTGAAACCCCTAAAACCACCCCACGAACTCGGACCCACGAACCAGACGAACTCAAATCCAAAATTGCAATAGGAGAGAGAAGAGGGAAGATGAACCAAAATGTGGGATTAGGGTTTAAATTCTGGAGATTGTTAGGGTTTACAATGATTCTACACAACAAGAATCAAATAAAGAATTGGTGGAACAAACCCTAGAATATGTGTAAGTTTCAATGAAACATACAACACCAAATACTTCAAGTAGTATTACAAACCAAGCACTAAATTAACAAAGTAATTCAGAAATTACAACAAAGTAACGCTAATGTGAAAGTTTCTTAAACTTGCCTCACTCCAAGCCGAACACCACCAAGAACATGAGAAATTCAATGACCACGTGAGTCTTCTTTACCGGATACTTGTCTAAGGCGTGTATACACTTTCCTAAAGTGATAATTTCCCCCACCACGGTGCTTGGGTATTGACCGGAAACTCACTTTGAGATACAATAGACAACACCACACACTTAGCACAAAGATGTGTGATAAGATGGTTAAATTCTCAATGAAATAACTTAATTGATAGAGAATTTCAAGAAGAGATTGCAAGTTTCTTGATGAAAATGTGAAGAAAAATGGAAGAACTTTGAGAGGAAAAACCAGAGAGAGCAAAGCATTCTAACGTTTTTCTTTTAATTTCGCAATTAAAAGAATAAGCAAAACCGCAACTGCCAGTAGGAGCGGGCGCTCCACCAGAAGGAGCGGGCGCTCCTCCAGAGGAGCGGGCGCTCCTACTTATAGGAGCGGGCGCTCCTAATGGCCCCGCGGGCGCGGCATTTCAGCCCGCGGGCGCGGACAGGGAAATCCCAGATTTCCCAAATTTCCTGGAGATGCCTGGCCTCGCCCATGCCGCGGGCGCGACTCATAAGGCCGCGGGCGCAGCTTTCTGTGGCTTCCAAACGCGGCCTCTCCATTCAAGGAGAGGGCTCTCTTCTTCCACACTCTAAATTTCCAACAATCCTCCCCCATTTAGAGTGTGTAATTCAAAACTTTCTCCACTTCTATCAAAAAAGTCACATCTCATGCATCAATGCCAATGTCCCTTCGGATTGAATTGACACCTAATACAACACACTTAACGATGATCATATTCCGTGATTTCCATATGGATTGAATCACACGAATATATCCAACCATTCGAAGGTGAAGTACACATAAGATAACTCGAATTTAACATCACTTGACACTTTTATACAACCATGTGTCTGTATCTTTCATAAGTTCATCAAAGTCTATATGTCCATATAGACTTCTTGAAGCGGCTAAACTTCGAACTTATATAGGTAGGTTCTCATATACGTAAGTGTGTCCTTGTGACAAGACACTTTCATTTAGAGCTTCTCAACTCTAAATCTTTGAGAACTTTGAATTGACGCTACCTTACCATCACAAGTAACATAGCAATATGGGTCATCAAATATTGCTAACAAACAACAAAGTTGTAATTCAACCACATTGAATCTAAGACTTGATGTTTCTTCAAGCGTTAGATTGGGTTTTACAACTTTGTGCTATAGGACATAAACCCATTCCAGTGAAAGCAAATATGATGGAATGTCTTGGCATTGCTTTAGTAAAGCAATCTGCCAAATTCATTTTCGTAGGAACATAGTCAAGACTTATGACCCCATCATTGATAAGCTCTTTCACTAGGCTATGCCTTAGTGAAATATGCCGAGACTTACCATTATACACTTGACTATAAACCTTTATTAAAGCTGAATTCGAATCACAATGAATAGCCACCGGTGAGATTGGCTTAGGCAATAAAGGCAGCTCTAACATGAGATTTCTCAACCACTCAGCTTCCTTACTAGCTGAGGCAAGAGCTATAAACTCCGCTGCCATAGTGGAATCGGCAATGCAAGTTTGTTTCTTGGAAGACCATGAAATGGCACCTCCCCCAAACAAAAACACCCAACCACTTACAGAAGAGTCATCCTCTTTGTAAGTGATCCAACTTGCATCTGAATATCCTTCTAAAACCGAAGGAAATCCACTATAAGAGAAACCATAGTCCAATGTACCTTTAAGGTACCTCAAGACCCTCCGAACTGCAAACCAATGCTGTGCACCCGGGTTACTAGTAAATCTACTTAGTTTTCCCACAGCCAATGCAATATCTGGTCTTGTACTTGTCATGGCATACATCAAGGATCCAATTATCCTTGAATACTCCAATTGGGAAACCGTTTTCCCCGAATTCTTAACCAATTTTACATTAGGTTCCATGGGGGTATTCACGGGACACTTATCAAACATATTGAACCGTTTGATCATTTTCTCAATGTAATGAGATTGGCTTAACATAAGCCTTCCATTGTCCCTAATTATCTTGATGCCCAAAATGACATCCGCCTCCCCCAAATCCTTCATCTGAAAAGACGAGGATAAGAATTCCTTGGTCAATTCTACTTGTTGTAGACTTGTACCAAAAATAAGCATATCATCAACATATAGACAAATGATGACACCATGACCTTTATCATCAAATTTTCTATAAATACACTTATCAGCTTGATTCACCTTGAATCCAAAAGACAAAATTGTGTCATCAAACTTCCGATGCCACTGCTTTGGTGCTTGTTTAAGTCCATACAATGACTTAACCAATTTACACACCTTATTTTCCTGTCCTTTCAAAACAAACCCTTTGGGTTGTTTCATATACACTTCTTCCTCTAGTTCTCCATAAAGGAATGCCGTTTTGACATCCATTTGATGGATTACTAGATTATATACCGAAGCCATTGCAATTAACAACCTTATCGATGTTATTCTTGCAACCGGTGCATAGGTGTCAAAACAATCAACACCATGCTTTTGCCTAAAGCCTTGGATAACCAATCTGGCTTTAAATTTCACTATGGAGCCATCAGGCCTCCTTTTCCTAGTGAAAATCCACTTGCAACCAAGTGGTTTGCAACCGGGAGGTAAATCCTCTATGACCCAAGTGTCATTTCCCATGATGGAATCCATTTCATCATTTATAGCTTCTTTCCAAAATGCACTATCTTGGGAAGATATTGCCTCGCTATAAGTTTTTGGGTCACTATCCACATTAAAACAATATGGAGTAGTGGAACTAAGGACATCTCTAGATCCTTCAACCAAATAAATTATGAAGTCATCTAGAGGCTTCTAACATGAGGAGTCTCATCCTCATTATTAGATGAACCTTCATGAGAAACATGTTGATCATCATAATCAACAATTTCCTTTCCTTTGGTACTAACTTGTAGATCCTTTGGTCTACTCATTGATGAAAACCGATTTTCATCAAAAATTGCATTACGTGACTCAATAATCGAATGTTTCGAAACATAGTCACTTTGTTCTATCACATAGAACCTATAGGTTTTTCTATGCTCAGCATAACCTATAAAAATGCATTCCAAGCCCCTTTCACCGAGCTTTCTTTTCTTGTTGTCGGGCACTCTAACGACTGCCCTACAACCCCAAACCTTGAGATACTTCAAGTTTGGTTTCCTTTTATACCAAATTTCATAAGGAGTGGAATCCTTTCCCTTAGTGGGAACACGGTTAAGTATGTGACAAGCCGTCAACATAGCTTCACCCCAAAATCCCTCACTCAAACCGGAGTAAGATAGCATGGAATTAACCATTTCTTGAAGAGTTCTGTTCTTCCTTTCAGCTACACCATTTGATTGTGGTGCATAACCAGATGTAGTCTCATGAATAATACCCAAAGATTGGAAATAAGCAGGATCATAGTACTCTCCTCCCTTATCGGTTCTCAATTTCTTAATAAAAGACTCTACTTGCACTTCAACCTCTTTCTTATAAATATCAAATTTAACCAAGGCTTCATCTTTGGAATATAAAAGATACACATAGCAAAATCTTGAAAAATCATCAATAAACGTAACTATGTATCTTTTATTTCCCAAAGAAGGTGTGCTATAAAAGTCACACAAATCACTATGAACCAATTCTAAGATCTTAGAACATCTTTCAACTTTTTTGAAAGGAGTTCTAGTGATCTTATTAAGCATGCAAGTAGTACATTTATCAAGAGCAATATCACATGGAGGAATAAGTTCTAATTTAGACATAAAAGACAACTTATTGTAATTCACATGACCTAATCTAGAATGCCATAAAGAAAACAAATTCATACTATCGTCATTACCAACATTAAAACAAACATCATCCAACATTACAGACCTCTCTCTTAAAGAGAGTTTAAACAAACCATGAGACAAATAACAACGTCCAACAAAAGTGCTACCATTAGTTATAATACATCTATCTGCTTCAAAAACTAGTCTATATCCAAGTCTATTCAGGGTTGGGCCTGATACAAGATTTCTAGAAATACTAGGAGCATATAATACATCCCTAAGGATGATACTATTGCCCGAACTAAACATCAGCTCAACTTGTCCTCTTCCTTGGACCATGATGGTAGAGTTGTTTCCCATAAAGAGCTCTTCTCCACCTTGTGAAAGGTTTTGAACCAATGCTTCACCTTGCATACATGCCTTGAAGCCCCCGAATCCATCCACCATGAATCATCATCCTGCACCATAAATATGTTAGGATCCGTTGCATTTAAATCCATACCGGAATTAAATTCAACCTCATGTAATAAATTACCTTTGGTGGGTTGGTCATTGCTCTTAGAAGCTTGACCATCCTTGGATTTCTCCATTTTCTTCTTGAAAATGTAGCAGTCCTTCTTGCGGTGTCCAGTCTTACCGCATTCCCAACAAGCATACTTGTTGTTGTCCTTTTGTTTCTTGGACTTGCCCTTAGAGGAATTAAACTTTTTCCTCTTACCACTAGTTGAAGCACTAGATTTGCCTTCCTCCACCACATTAATGGTGGAAGAGCTAGGATTTCCATCTTTAGCCTTCTCCATGGCTCTTATCCCTTCTTCAATTTGAAGATGAGTAGCCAAATTGGACAAAGATATGTCCTCCTTTTTGTGTTTTAAGTCATGCTTAACATCTTTCCAACTATTGGGCAGCTTATCAATAATACTCGAAACAACAAATAATTCATCAACATTGATACCATGTTGTTTCAAGTTACTATAAATACGTTGTATCTCATGAAACTGGTCCATAATCGATCTACCATCAACAAATTTAAAGTCATTAAAGTTACTTACAAGAAATTTCTTGCTTGAGGCATCCTCCGCCATGTACTTACTCTCCAATGATTCCCATAGCTCCTTAGCAGACTCGACATGTTGATACACATCGAACAAATCATCCTCCATCCCATTGAGAATATGACCCCGACATATAAAGTCATCATTATCCCATTTAGATTTCTCACGCACATCCTCCATTGTTTCATTCTCATGTTCAATCGGTCTAGGAGTGCTAATCACATAGGCAACCTTCAACGATGTAAGAAGAAAATACATCTTCTTCTTCCATCGTCGAAATTCCACACCGTCAAACTTCTTGAGTTTGATAAAGTTTGTGGTAAGTTCTTTCACACTAGACATGTTGTTCAAACTATTATCACTTTAGATTGTTAGGGTTTACAATGATTCTACACAACAAGAATCAAATAAAGAATTGGTGGAACAAACCCTAGAATGTGTGTAAGTTTCAATGAAACATACAACACCAAATACTTCAAGTAGTATTACAAACCAAGCACTAAATTAACAAAGTAATTCAGAAATTACAACAAAGTAACGCTAATGTGAAAGTTTCTTAAACTTGCCTTACTCCAAGCCGAACACCACCAAGAACATGAGAAATTCAATGACCACGTGAGTCTTCTTTACCGGATACTTGTCTAAGGCGTGTATACAATTTCCGAAAGTGATAATTTCCCCCACCACGGTGCTTGGGTTTTGACCGGAAACTCACTTTGAGAACAATAGACAACACCACACACTTAGCACAAAGATGTGTGATAAGATGGTTAAATTCTCAATGAAATAACTTAATTGATAGAGAATTTCAAGAAGAGATTGCAAGTTTCTTGATGAAAATGTGAAGAAAAATGGAAGAACTTTGAGAGGAAAAACCAGAGAGAGCAAAACATTCTAACGTTTTTCTTTTAATTTCGCAATTAAAAGAATAAACAAAACCGCAACTGCCAGTAGGAGCGGGCGCTCCACCAGAGGAGCGGGCGCTCCTCCAGAGGAGCGGGCGCTCCTAATGGCCCCGCGGGCGCGGCATTTCAGCCCGCAGGGCGCGGACAGGGAAATCCCAGATTTCCCAAATTTCCTGGAGATGCCTGACCGCGCCCATGCCGCGGGCGCGACTTTCTGTGGCTTCCAAACGCAGCCTCTCCATTCAAGGAGAGGGCTCTCTTCTTCCACACTCTAAATTTCCAACAGAGATTTCAATTGAAGAAGGGTTAGGGAGATGAATGATTTTGATGAAGATGAATGATTTTTGGTGGAAATGATTACAATAATTAGATTCATTAGGTAAAAAGTTAAATTAGGTTAGTGATTTAATTAGATGTCTAAGTTGTTTAAGTAAGGGTAATATGGTCATTTTGTTGGCAAAAAGTTACTAAAAGTGGAAAGAAAAAAATTGTTGCACATAATAGATAGCAACCGAAAATGACAAATGTTGCAAATAACTGTTAACGATGGTAGTAGTTAAGAATAATAATGTTGCTATATACTTTATTCGATTTTTTTAATAAAAAAATTATATAAATGTAACATATAGGGAAACTACATACAATATATCTACAACTCTTAAAAAGTGAGAAGTTCACCTAACTTCCCGTATGAACAGCAGGCCCTTATGAACAGTAGGCCAGTGTGCGGACGCTTATACCCTCGCTGTTTTTAGTTATTTGCGGTGTTGCCATTTTTTCCTGATTTTGCCCCTTTTTTTTCCCCTTTTGTCTCTCTCTTCGTCACTTTTTCTTTGCTGTTTCCCATTTTCTCTATCTTCGTTCCATTTATGTTCTTCACTCTTTCTTTGTTCTTTCCATTTTGTTTGTCTGTTCGCCATTGAAGCTTGATTGAGGTGATGAAGTGTAGATTTTTATTTTTTTTGGGTTTCGCTGAATTTCTGATTGAGTTTTATTATTTTGTTTATGGGTTTTATCTCTCTTCGTTTTTTTTCCTTAATTAATTATTTCATTTATGTTCTTCACTTTGTTCTTGCTTTTTCTTTTTTGTTCGTGTGTTCTCCATTGAAGTTTATATATTAGGTAATTAAGGTTATTTATTTTGTCTGGGGTTTTTCGGGGGGGGGGGGGTTTGTTTAATTTTTGTTTGAGTTTAACTATTTAGTTTTTGAGTTATACTGATTTCGATTGTTTTTTCTGTTCATTTGTAATTTTGTTTAAAATAAAAATGATTTTGTGTAAGTGGAGCTTTAAATGATTTTTGCTGTTGTTTATAAATTTATAGATAATTGTTGGGGGGGGGGGGGGTTTGTTAAGTTTCTGTTTGATTTTAACTATTTAGTTTTTGAGTTATACTGTTTTCGATTGTTTCTCTGTTCATTTGTAATTTTGTTTAGAATAAAAATGATTTTGTGTAAGTGGAGCTTTAAATGATTCTTGCTGTTGTTTATAGATAATTTATTTTTATTTTAAAATCTGTTTTGGTAATTATGCTCTTTGTTGCATGCACTTGAATGTTTTGCCTTTGGTGAAGGTTTTAGTGAGCTGGGTGTCGTATTTGCTGTGAAGGTACTAATTTTGGATTTCCAAATGAGGTCATTCGGTGAAGATATGTTTAATTTTTGGGGTTTATATGTTGCCTTTGGTGAAGGTGTTAGTGAGATGCTAATTCTGAATTCTCAAAAGAGGTGATTTAGTGTCGATTTTTTTTTTTTTTTTTTTTTTTTTTTTGGGGTTTAGTTTTAAATAGGTTCTGATGATGATGTTCTTTGTTGCATGCAGTTGAACGCTTTGCCTTTGGTGAAGGTGTTAGTGAGCTTCTAATCCTGGATTGTCAAATCAAGTGATTTCGTATCGAATTGTTTTATTTTTTTTGGGATTAGGTGAAAATCGGTTGTGTTAATTATGTTCTGTGTTGCATGCAGTTAAACGGTTTGCCTTTGGTGAAGGTGTTAGTGAGCTTCTAATTCTGGATTTACAAATCAGGTGATTTTGTATTGAATTGTTTTATTTTTTTGGGATTAGGGGAAAATCAGGTGATTTCGTATCGAATTGTTTTATATTTTTAATTATGTTCTTTGTTGCATGCAGTTGAACACTTTGTCTTTGGTGAGGGTATTAGTGAGTTGGGTGTATCTTCTGTGAAGGTATTAGTTTTTAATTCACATTTGATAAGTTCTTTCATATTAAGGGCGTTTTTTTTTTTGCATTTGGTTGAGCTAATTTTGAGGAATAGAGGTTCAACAACGGTTTAAGTTAAATTTTAAAACATGTGTACTGTAACATTGTTGTTCCTTACACTTGTAATAATAATTTTAAAATGGGAATAAAGGACATGATTCACATTTATAGTTTTGAAGATTATATAAAAGATATTTGATTAGTTTCATTCAGGTTAGTGTGCATAGATGGATTTTGTTTATTAGTTTTTTGAGATTGTATTTTGGTATGTTTGAAGTAATATGGTTTGACTTTATGTTTCGATTTTGGTTTTAGAGTACTTGTGTCTTGCTTTTATGTATGTTTAAAAAGAACTGGTGTTATATGATATGTATATACATACATATATATATTAATTGAATATGGTTGAAAGTAGTATCTTTTTTCTATTTAGGTTGTTTTTTGAATATGGTTGAAATTAATATTCTTTTTCTATGTAGTAATTTCGTGATAAGGGATATAAGAAAAAAAGAAGCACACTGCAAGTATCAGTTATTAAGTCGTAGGGAAGTTATGAGGTTATAGAATTGTTGAATGTTGGTATCTATTGAGCTATTGAAGAGTGTTTACATTGTGTAATTTGGCTATAATTTAACGAGGCTACAAAACACTGGATGTTGGGGTCGATTGATCTATTGAGGATTGTTTTCATGAACTTTGTGTATCTTGGCTGCAAGTAGATGAGTCTATAGAATCAAGGATGATATTATTCATTCTCAATAACATCGTGATAGTTTGGTTGTACAGTTGGAATTATCTGAGTGTTAATTTTTTTTCCTTCGCTGCTGTTATAAGGGTTGGCATTTGTTGGTGTTGCTAATGATTTGATGTTTTAACTAATGATTTGATGTTATAACTAATTATCTACAGTGGGATTTGTAGATAGGTTGTACATCAGGAGTGTGAGTGTTTTGCTTTACTCTTTGCTTTAAAGCTGATATTTGGCATTTGTAAGTTGTGTGTGTAATTTTTGGAAAACATTTGGACTGATTGAACTAAGGAGGGGTTTTTTTTTTAACTTCTGAAACCTTGCTACAATTAGATAGATTATAGATTATGGCTTGGTTGGACAGTAAAACTTAATGAGTGTTTGGTTTCAGTCATTGTTATTAAACGGTTGGCATTTGTTAATATTGGGTTCCCATAAGTACATGATTCGGAGAGCAAGCAATTAGATGAGTCTAATGAATTGACGCCGGATTTAAATATTCGTAGTGAGTTTGATAGATTTGTTGGACATCAGGAATATGTGAATGTGAATGTTTGGTTTGCAATTGTTAATTTTTGGGAGTTGGGAACCTATGAAGATCATTTTTCAAACAAGTTAGCTTTTGTTATGTTTCTAATTGTTTTAAAATTACTTAGGTTAAATTGATCTTCTTTCCTCCTATCTGCATTATAGTAAGGCTGTTGATTACACTTGATTCTATTATTTATACTTATACTACCATATTGCTACTGGTGTTTCGATTACGTGTATACTATAGGCTAGAATATAGACAATTAATTGTATAAAGGCTCTGTCAGTGATTAATATATATGGAGTTGTAGATAGACCTAAGTAGGTAGATTGATATTCTGTTAGTAGATGAAATGATAAATAAGATTGAGGTACCATTACATATAATTTGAGTGACACTATGTTTTGGGTTCTAGACGTCATATCTCTTTGGTTTTGGATGAGCCTATAAATAAGATTGATATCTTGTTAGCATTATAGTAAGGCTGTTGATTACACTTGATTCTATTATTTATACTTATGCTGCCATATTGCTGCTGGTGTTCCGAATATGTGTGTACTATAGGCTAGAGTATAGTCAATTAACTGTATAAAGGTTTTGTTAGTGATTAATATGAATGGAGTTGAAGGTAGGCCCTAGCAGGTAGATTGATATTCTGTTAGCAGATGAAATGATAAATAAGATTGAGGTACCATTACATATAATTTGGGTGACACTATGTTTTGGGTTTTAGATGTTCATATCTCTTTGGTTTTGGATCAGCTAATGGAATTTAAGCATTAGGTTTTTATTACAAATTGTGCTTGCATTGTAGGTTGATCAGTTATGGAGGATTTAGAGTTGATCGAATCATTTTAGGGTTGAAGAATCTAGAATTATTTGAGAATGTGTTGCGACTAATTGACAATGATGTGAATGGTTTGTGTACTTGTGCTTTAATTTGTATCTGTCTTAGAATACGTTGCTTGCAATTATTTTATAAGAAACTAGAAACGAGTTAATCTGACTGTTGTATTCATGCTCTGATTTCCTCTTTTCCTGCAGTTCTCCATCCGATATTTTAGAATCCTGAATTCCGTTGGTAGTTTTGGCAGATTTGAATGTTGATGTTATTTTGCTTTAGTGTCAGGGTTATGCAGTAGTGACATTGATTTTGAAGTGATTATCTGGAATTTAATGGATTTTAAGATTTTTAGGGTGATAACCTCCAAATAACTACCTATTACATTTTAAAATTTGATCTTTTGTTTAGAAAGACAATTAAAAATTACCTATTACATTTATTTTAAAAATAACCCAAAATTTTCAAATATTATTTTCCATTGTAATGAATACAACTAGGCAGTTGAATGTATTTATTTTAGATTTGATCGATGTGTCTAGATATAGGGATATATTTTTTTTTTTTGCTAGATCTGATTCAGTCTTAATTGGTATTACATCCGTTCGAATGTCCGGTTAATCCATTTCCTGTTTGAGTTGTAAATACCTTCATTAGCAGTATCTGGTTCTAATTGGTCTTTTCAAGTATGTGTTCCAAAAATTAACATATTAAGAAAGAGGGAAAGGTGTTAGAAGAAAATGGGGAAGGTGTTAGAATAAAATAGCTTAATAGAAAATAAAAATTGTTTTATTGATTGGTTTATAGATTTTAAAAACTGAGTGTGTACTTTGAAAGGTTTTAAAGAAGGTTGGTGTTGTTTTTAATATGATTTGGTTTAAATTATGTTAAAAAGAAGATTCAGTGGGTTATGCTAAATGTTTAAAAGGAAAAACTGGGCTTTAATTTGAATTGTCCATTTATATAGATATATTGAAACAGACTATATAGGTATTTTAAAATGACAAAAAATTCCTTTTATTGTATTATTATATGTATGAGTTCCCCTTTTAAAATAAGTAGTTAGGTTTAATAATGATTTAACTTTAATTTTTTGTACATTGTAGGAACCCTTGTGTATGTATTTGTTCGTAATATATAGAAATGGAGAATGCAGATGAACTTGAGATAGCAATTGCGATATAAAAGCTTTTGTCGAGTTCATAAACGTATCATGGAGGTGCTGAAATTAGGTATTTTGGTGATGGAGAAAGATATTTTACTAAAGAAGGCTGAGGTTGATTTGGTGTTGAAGACTGCAGCAAAAGGTGTGCAAAATGCAATTGATGAAGCACCTATTGTAGTGAACAACCTTGTTAGATTCCTAAATTGGGTGGAGCAGGTCACAATTGAAGGTAGTTCACATTTTAGAAGATTAAAAGAGGATAAGAAGAAAGAAAAGGAGAAATTGGAATTGGTGTTGATGAGGTATAACAAGAAGGCAATTTATAGGTGACAGTGAACTGTTTTGGATAAGTAGTATGTAGTTGTAGTGTACAATATAGTAGAGGTTCAGAATTTAGATTTCACAGAATAAATGTACTATGTATTTTGAATGTTATATATAGGAAACTAAGAGTTAACTGTTTCGGTAATGGTTTAGGGGGGTTTTGATAATGTTAGTTAGATTTAAGTATGAAATTACCTAGGGTGCAAGTTTTGTAAAAAATGTGGAAGTGAATATCTAATTATACGTTTTATCCCAAATTTGTAAATGTTTATTGAATGATAAGTATGATATTAATGAATACTTTTGTTTTGACAAATATGTAGTTGGATTGAAATAGATATTTTGTCTGTTTTTGTTAATAGAAGATTTAGATTTGTTTTCTCTTTGTTCATTATTATTAAAAGAATTTTGTTATCGTCGTGTTTTATGGTTTTCCTAATGAAAATCAATATATTTAGTTGTGCTATCTTTTTATCATTTGTCTTAATTTAATTTCCCGAATTATTCTTCGTTCTTTCATCGTTGTTTTGTACTCTCGCTAATAAATTAAGTGCTCATCTTTATTGCAAAATAACAAGGACAACAAAATTATGAATTGAACCCAAATATCAAAATTATTAATATACCTTTTGTTTTTTTTTTTTTATTATATGCTCTTTTATTGTTGAATCCTTTTACATTTGAATATACTTTTGCTTAGCCGTCTCCTTTTAATTTGCAATTGGTCTTTTCCTCATTATAAGGGGTATACTCCTGCTTAATTTTTTTCATTTAACCGTTGGTTGTTTTTTATTTTATTATAATAGAATATATAATCTTCTACATTATTTTTTTTTATTTAAACTTTTGTTAAAAAAATGTACTAAGCAAATATACAATAATCCAAAATTTCACGTGTATTAAGATGGTTAATAATATGTAACTCTGTAATGATGTTGCATTCCTTAACAACGAGTGCTAATGTGTGGACATATGTTTCATAAATAACCTTTGTAAGAGAGAGTAATGAGACAAAACTCTACAATGCTATTTTGAAGGTGTACGAGCTTAGTTGCTTTAATTTTTGTATTTATTTATTATCATTAATTAATTATTCTTTAACATTGTACGAACGTTCGTTTTCAAAGTTTACTTTTTTTATAACTAACTTTAGGTTGAGCAAATTTCATAAGAAAAACATATTCTTCCTCATAAGTAACTGTAGGTTAAGCAAATCAAGTTTAAAGTAAGTAGAATATATGTTTTTCTCATAGCATATTTATATACAAGCCTATTTCCATTACCACCATTAATTGGAGTGAATGTCGTGAAGATTCTGGAATAAATTGATTAATGTTTGTTAAACTTTTGATGTTAAAAGGGTGAGTCTCCAGTTTGATATTAATTACAAGAGGTTTCGCTAGAGTTCCTACTGCTTTGTTAATATTGGATAATATAGAAGTTAAGCTATTTCAACAATCTGTAAACACATCTTTTGTTTTCTTATTTACACAAATTGCAATTTCCCCCCCCCCCCCTCTTATTTAGCTTATCAATTCCAATTCAGATAAGGGGTGTATGATGTGTGTGCAGCTGCAGTTAATGTTGCCTGAGTTAGATTCCATGCATTTAGAATTCATATTTTAGAACTGGTGATTTAGAAGTTCAATCGAGGTACTCAGATAATATACATAGAATGACGCGTAATTCAGAAGTGTCTTTGAATACTGAAATAGAGGGGTGCACGAACTGGTAATTCTTTGCAGGTGTCTATACAAGAATGAGAAGCACCGTAAGTCTCTATGTTTGTCTGCCTTATGTTGTAGATTATTTGTTATTTATATGTATACTTTATTATTCACAGATACAATTCCAGTAAACGTAGGAAGCTTGAACATCGTTCGCGTAGATCTCGGACATACAGTGGGAGTACTACAGGTAATTATGTCTATTATATTTCGATACAATAATTTACATCATTCTCAATTTATTTATGTCCAGCTTGTACAAACTTCAAAATATATTTACCTCTTTAAAATAGTATCAAAATCCTAATAGAACAAGTAGCCTAACATAAATGCTCAAAATAAAGCCCACGAAATATTATATGGTTAAACCTTTTGTACGGTGTGGTTTTGAATGGGAACAAGTTTCTTAAGAGTAGAGAGAGAGAAAGAGTAGAAGAACGGTGAAGAAGAAGATGGCGAATTCTCCAATGGCGGAATCTCCTAAAACCTACTTTCCTACATCTCCAAATTATCGTTTTTTGCAACATTTTATCATTAGATCTGCTTAGTTTTTGACAATCATTTTTTCCCTAATTATTAAGTATCTTTGTGCATTACGTGTTTAATATCATATAATACGTTTATTGTTTCAGTATATTGTTATTAATATTAATTGTTATGAATTATCAGATAAAGTGGGGAGTTCTTCTCATACATGTCATCAACGTAAAAGCAAACGTAAACGTTTTTTTGAACAAACTTCAACTGCTAATTTGCCAAGGTATTCACTGAACTACTGAAAATGTGAAAGACTACAGAATGAAGCTATTTTTATTAATACATTATCATTTCTCGTGTAGGGTTGATGAAAAATGTTGTAAAAAAACCCGTACAGAAGGTAAGTATTATAATCTTAGACTGTGATTATTTAAGCCAGTTTACTTAACGTGTCAACACAGATGATACTTATTATATGCACATATTATTAATTTACTTATGTCCAGCTTGTACAAACTCCAAAGTATATTTACCTCTTTAAAATGGTATCAAAATCCTAATAGAACAAGTAGCCTAACGTAAATGTTCAAAATAAAGCCCACAAAATATTATATGGTTAAACCTTTTGTAGGATGTGGTTTTGAATGGGAACAAGTTGTTTAAGAGTAGAGAGAAAGAAAAAGTAGAAGAACGGTGAAGAAGAAGATGGCGAATTCTCCAATGGCGGAAACTCCTAAAACCTACTTTCCTACATATCCAGATTATCGTTTTTTGCAACATTTTATCATTAGATCTGCTTAGTTTTTGACAATCATTTTTTCCCTAATTATTAAGTATCTTTGTGCATTACGTGTTTAATATCATATAATATGTTTATTGTTTCAGTATATTGTTATTAATTTTAGTTGTTATGAATTACCAGATAAAGTGGGGAGTTCTTCACATACATGTCATCAACGTAAAAGTAAACGTAAACGTTTTTTTGAACAAACTTCAACTGCTAATATGCCAAGGTATTCACTGAACTACTGAAAATGTGAAAGACTACAGTATGAAGCTGTTTTTATTAATACATAATCATTTCTCGTGTAGGGTTGATGAAGGTAGGTATTATAATTTTAGACTGTGATTATTTAAACCAGTTTACTTAACATTTCAACACAAGTGATACTTATTATATGGACATATTATTAATTGTTTTTTTTTTTTTTTTTTTTTTTTTTTTTTTTTTTTTTGTAATTGATAGTTATACCTCTTGCTATCGTAGGGAAAACTCTACCAGAAGGTCCTCTTATGCTCGGGAATGCACACTATTGTTTGCATTGTACTGCAAAGAAATTCACGTATGAAACTCCACACTTTTGTTGTTACAATGGAGAGGTTGTGATTGCAGCTAATGAATTTCCTGATGAGTTATGCCGCTTATTTATATCACAAGAAGAAGATGCTAAACATTTCAAACAATATAGCCGAATGTATAACAACCTTTTTGCTTTTAGTTCTATTTGCAGCAAAACTGAGTCAACAACACAAAGGGATTTATGTATTCAAAATGCATGGGCAAATATATCACTGTGTTCCAGATCTATTGCCTAATGATAATAATCCTAAATACCTACAACTCTATTTTTATGATGGCCAACACGAAGTTCAAAATCGAGTTTAATGTTTTCCAGAAGTACGGGAAGATATTATTCGTATACTAATGAAGATTACTGAGAGAAATCCTTATGTGAGATTTTTCAGATCGTTGAGGGAAATAGAGATAGATGAAAACACGCGAATAGTCTTAAGTCAGAGTACAGTTTTGGATCAGCGTGTTTACAATGCACCTTTGTCAGATGAAGTTGTTGTGGTGTGGCCAGATGGTGCGTCTCCTAATCAAATCAGCACTTCGCATATTCTTGTGTATGGAAAGTCTGCTCAAACTCATCGGATTTGTCACTACTACGGGTGCTATGACCCACTACAATATCCACTGTTATTCCCCCATGGTGAATGTGGATGGACCCAAAATCTTAAGAAACGGATTGCTATTGGGAAGAATCAAACACATCAGGTTCTAGATCCTATACATTCATGTGCAGTTCATACCGTACAAAATTTTTTGGATGAAGAAGCATCACGTAAGTTTATGTTACACACATATATTAAATTTTTAAACATTTATTGTGATGTGCATTCTGAGTAGTAACTTTTTCTTTCTGTAAAATGTAGGTGCTGTTAAACACTGAACAAAAGCCGATAAATATATCTCTCCAAGAGAATACTATGCTTACAAATTACAAATTAGGCCGCACAATATGCTCCTAAGAGTTGGAATATGCTTTCAACAGTTTGTTGTCGACATGTATGTCAAGATAGAAAATATAAGGCTCGATTACCTAAGAAACAATCAAGATATAATAAGAGCTGATCTTTATCAAGGTATTCTTGATAGTGTGACGAGTGGAGAAACAGATGCTTCAAAAATTGGACATCTTGTTGTTTTGCCTCCATCGTTCATCGGCTGTCCTAGAGATCTTAAATGCCGGTATAAATGCTATGGCATTAGTTCAGAGGTATGGCAATCCGGATCTTTTTATTACCATGACATGCAATGCGAACTGGCCAGAAATAAAGGTTGAACTACAACCTGGAGAGAAAGCACAAGATAGACCAGATATAGTAGCTCGGATATTCCGTGCTAAACTATTGGCGCTAAAAAACAGATTATGAAGGAAAAAGTCTTCGGTGAAGTAGCAGCAATGATTTACGTTGTTGAGTTTCAAAAGAGAGGATTACCACATGCACATTTCTTAATAATACTGAAATTTAAATTCAAAATACGAGGGCCAACAGAGTATGACAAATTTGTTTCTGCTGAAATACCATCACTTCATAATCCTCTTCTTCATAAAGTTGTCATGACTCACA
This sequence comes from Chenopodium quinoa, assembly GCF_001683475.1. Lineage (NCBI taxonomy): Eukaryota > Viridiplantae > Streptophyta > Magnoliopsida > Caryophyllales > Amaranthaceae > Chenopodium > Chenopodium quinoa. The sequence goes on along the minus strand of NW_018743212.1, from coordinate 827,462 downwards.
TGATGCATGGACCGTGCGGCAAGCTGAATCCAAGATGCCCTTGCATGAAAATGGATGAGAGAAAATTAGTATGTAAAAATGGGTATCCGAAAGACTATATAGCAGAAACAGCAAACAACAAAGATGGATACACTGTATATAGAAGAAGACAAACAGGTGAAAAAGTGAAAATTAGACAAGCTGAGCTAGATAACCAATGGGTTTACCTTACAATCCGTATTTACTACTCATGTTTGACTGTTATATAAACTTTGAGGTATGCTTAACTATCAAAGCAGTCAAATGTCTGTACAAGTACGTTTACAAAGGGCATGATCGAATCTCATTCAAGATATTTGCCACAGATGATAATAAAGTTGATGAAATTGAACAATTTCAATCTGGCAGGTTGGTATTGATTATTCAATTTGCATTATTTGGTTCTGTTTTGTATAATTTCAAATATATCACTGGAATTGAACGATTTCAAATTGTCAGGTGGGTATCCCCATGTGTAGGAGTATAGCGAATATTTGGGTTTGATTTGTATAAAATCTATCCTCCCGTCATGTCGTTGCCTGTATGTACACCTACTAAACATGCAATCCATTGCTGTAAGACCACATGAAAATCTCACACGGGTAATGAAAGATCCAAAGCGCTCACGAACACCATTGACAAAATATTTCACAATGAATGCAACAATTAATGGTGGCACCAATCTTTTATATGGTGAATTCCCAGAGCACTACAGATGGGATGCAATTACAAAAGAGTGGGTTCAAAGGAAAACAACACTCATTATTGTTGGGAGGATAACATTTGTCATACCTGCTGAAAGTGAACGTTATTTCCTCCGACTTTTACTGCTTAACATCAGAAATTCAAAATCTTTTTTAGACATACGCACGGTTGATAATTATGTCTGTGCTACATTTCAAGAAACTACCAAACGACTTGGTCTTTTAGAAGATGATGGTGCTGCATCTATATGCTTAGCCGAAGCTGCAAAAGTACAGTTACCAAATGCTTTGAGACGATTTTTTGCAACAGTTCTGATTTTCTATCAACCAAGTGATCCATCTGCTTTATGGGATAAATATTACACAGCATTGTCAGAAGATTTCAGGTATAAATTTAAGGGTTGTACCGAAAAAATCAAGCAGCTGACTATTAGTTTGTTAGAACAACATCTTGAATCAATGGGAAAATCACTCAAAAAGTTTTGGGCTAGATCATCTAAGCTATACTGTTGGTGATGATTTCAGAAAAACAAGAGATATAGCAGATGCCCTAAATGCAGCTATTCCTCAAGAATTCATAAATACAAAAGAACGTTTGAATGCAGCTCTATTCAAAGCATTTGATTCCATAATGAAACACATACATGAAGGAAAAGGAGGTGCTTTTTTCATTGATGGACCAGGTGGCACAGGGAAGACCTGTTTATACAATTGTTTATTTGCAGAAATTCGTATGATGAATAAAATTGTATTTCCAACTGCAACATCTGGAATAGCAGCATCAAATCTTCCTTCAGGGAGAACAGCTCATTCAAGATTTAAAATACCAGTTGATCATGAGAACTCTTTCACATGTCATGTGCCAAAACAAGGTAGTTTAGCACAGTTAATAAAAGAGACGACTTTGATTATCTGGGATGAGGCTTCTATGGCCAACAAGGCAAATTTTCAGGCCCTTGATTTGCTGCTACATGATATATGTGAAAATACAACACTTTTTGGTGGTAAGCTCGTTATTCTTGGCGGAGATTTTAGACATGTTTTACCAGTTGTACCTCATAAGTCCTTAAGATAGGTTGTTGAAGCAAGCATAGTGACTTCATATATCTGGACATGTCTGAAAAGATTTAAACTAACAGAAAACCAGCGAGCTCGTGAAGACCCTACATTCTGTTCATTTTTGTTATCTCTTAGCAATGGTGAATTACAAACAAATGAGTGTGATTATATAAAACTGCCTGATGGAATGATTCGACACTTGGTCATGGAAAAATATCCCATTTTGGAGATTATAAATGCAACATTTCCAGAAGTTGAGAAAGGAACAATAACATCAGATATCTTTGCAGATAGGGCAATTTTAACTCCGATGAATGATGATGTGGATTTAGTGAATTCAGTTTTAATTGATCAGTTTCCAGGAGAAACAATGACTTATAAAAGTTTTGATGTAATGCTCAATGATACATGCAATATTTATCCGATAGAGTTTATAAATAAACTTTGTCCAGGAGGAATGAGTCCCCATGAGCTTGTCCTTAAGAAGGATTGTCCAGTAATTTTGTTACTCAACATAATGCCTTCTGAAGGACTTTGTAATGGTACAAGACTGATTTGTAAAACTTTTCTACTCAACATTATTGTCTGTGAAATTTCTGTTGGACAATACAAGGGTACAACTGTTTTTGTGCATCGGGCAAATCTACGCCCTCCAGCAAATAACAGCTATCCCTTTGCTTTTGAAAGGAAACAATTTCCAATCAAACTATGTTTTACCATGACAATTATTCAATCACAAGAGCAGACATTGAATCAAGTATCAATATATCTTCCTCGGCCATGTTTCTCTCATGGTCAGTTGTATGTGGCTCTATCTCATGCTAAAAAGGCTGAAGATGTTGTGGTATATACCACCAAACCACCTGAAGGGTATCACTTGAACTCAATTAGAAATGTAGTATCTTTTGATATTTTGAAGTATTCGCAAATAATTTAGCATTAGATATTTAAGTTGTTGTTTAATGTTATCGGTACAATGTTATTTGTATTGCATACTTATATAAATAATGGGGATTCATAATGAAAGATCACACTATACACTGTATTATTGCATATGCTTTTGATCATCACAACAAAGTGATATTTACAGTTGGTCTTACATACATCGGGCAAGGTATGTCTGTTTGAAAGCATACCTTTTAAAATCCTTTATAATTTCTATTGTACACATCAAAATGTAACATTTGAAATTAAAAAAAAAATGTATAATTAAAGTTAAACTGATTAAAAGGTTTATGGATTTTTAACTACAGGTTTTCCAATGTAATAAATATAGAATATAGCAACATAGAGTTTTAATTTAATAAGTACTATCTCCATCTCCATTTATTAACTTCACAATGATTTTAAATACCAATTTGTTTCTAATTATGATACCTAAATACCAAATTGTTTCTAATTAACGAGTGTAATTTTAAAATGCTCTAATAATTGAAATACATATATACTTTATACACTTTGCAAACAATATTAACATGTAACAAAATTAGATAATACTCCATATATAATAAGTTACATTTTTTGCTTTAAATCATTCGAAAAAGTTATAACAATTTATCACATTTCACCTAGCTGAAGTGACGTCATTCAGAATCATTGTAGACTCCGAATTCTTTCCACGGAGTGTGCCAATGGTGAACAATCTCTTTTCAACATCATAGGCACTCCGACTTCTTTCCACGGAGTGTCCCAAAGGTGAATAGTCTCTTCTCATCATTGCAGGTAAAATGTTTTCCATCTAACTCAGTATCACATGTTTTTTACACTCTTTCAACCATTTTTCTTCCGACACCTTTCCCTTCAACAGGGCACTTTTCATCATCGTAGGCAAAGTGTTTGGCATCTAACTCAGTATCATATGTTTCTTGCACTTTGTCAAGCACTGTACAGACAACAATCACATTTATTCGCCTATTAAAAAAGCTCATAATTTTGTACATGATATCATTCTTCCGACTCCTTTCCATTAAACAAGGTAACCACCCTCATACATCAGATTGACCATTCTTATACATGAGATTCGCCATCGTAAGAGAAATATCTGCCACGCCGCTCAGTACCACTACCTAGGCCTGTTAAAAGCTAATTAAAACATAAGACCTTTGATCCCAATGCCGTGTCTAGGCATAGGGACACATTTTTCCTTTGGCGAATCTGGTTTAGCTAAAATTGGTCTTTCCACATAGAGTCCCAATGGTGAACAATTTCTTTTTATCATCCTCTGCAAAATGTTTACCATCCAACTCTGTATCATATGTTTCTTACACTCCGTCAAGCACTTTTCTTCCGACACCTTTTCCTTTAACAAGGGAGCCATCCTCATACACGAGATTGACCATTCTTATACATGAGATTCGCCATTGTTAGAGAAATGTTTGCCAAACAACTCAGTACCACTTTCTAGGCCTGTTAAAAGCCGATTAAAACCGAAGACCTTTGATCCTAATGCCGTGTCTAGACATAAGGACGCATATTTTCTTTGGCGAATCTGGTTTAGCCTAAATTTATCTTTCCACGAAGTGTCCCAATGGTGAACAGTTTCTTTAAATTATCGTATGCAAAATGTTTGCCATCCAATTCAGTATCATATGTTTCTTGCACTTTGTCGAGCACTTTTCTTTCGACACTTTTCCCTTCAACAAGGCAGCCATCCTCACACGTGAGATTGACCATTCTTATACATGAGATAATACTCCATATATAATAAGTTACATTTTTTGCTTTAAATCATTCAAAACAAGTTATAACAATTTATCACATTTTACCTAGCTGAAGTGACGTCATTCAAAATAACTGTAAACTCCAAATTCTTTCCACGGAGTGTGCCAATGGTGAACAGTCTCTTTTTAATATCGTAGGCACTCCAACTTTTTTCCACGGAGTGTCCCAAAGGTGAACAATCTCTTCTCATCATCGTACGCAAAATTGCCATCTAACTCAGTATCATATGTTTTTTGCACTCTGTCAACCACTTTTCTTCCGACACCTTTTCCTTCAACAAGGCACTTTTCATCATCATAGGCAAAGTGTTTGGCAACTAACTCAGTATCATATGTTTGTTGCACTTTGTCGAGCACTGTTCTTCCGACTTCTTTCCCTTCAACAGGGCAACCACCCTCATACATCAGATTGACCATCCTTATACATGAGATTCGCCATCGTAAGTAAAATATCTGCCACGCCACTCAGGACCACTACCTAGGCCTATTAAAAGCTAAATAAACGTAAGACCTTTGATCCCAATGCCGTGTCTAGACATAAGGACACATTTTTCCTTTGGCGAATCTGGTTTAGTGAAAATTGGTGTTTCCACATAGTGTCCCAATGGTGAACAGTTTCATTTTATAATCCTCTGCAAAATGTTTACCATCCAACTCTGTATAGATTTTATTTTTCTTTCTATATAGATTCTATATTTTTCGTCTAGAACGATTCGATTCTATTTCAATTAGATTTATATATTCTATGAAAATTTATTTTTCAAATCCATCCTAAAAAAGCTTTCGGTAGCGCCCTTACTCTATCACCTTTCCCTTTAACAAGGCAGCCATCCTCATACATGAGATTCACCATTCTTATACATGATATTCGCCATTGTTAGCGAAATGTTTGCCAAACAACTCAGTACCACTTTCTAGGCCTATTAAAAGCCGATTAAAACCGAAGACCTTGATCCCAATGCCATGTTTAGACATATGGACACATTTTGTCTTTGGCGAATCTGGTTTAGCCTAAATTTGTCTTTCCACGGAGTGTCCCAATGGTGAACAATTTCTTTAAAATATCATATGCAAAATGTTTGCCATCCAACTCAGTATCATATATTTCTTGCACTTTGTTGAGCATTTTTCTTCCGACACCTTTCCCTTCAACAAGGCAGCCATCCTCATACATGAGATTGACCATCCTTATACATGAGATTCGCCATTGTAAGCGAAATGTTTGTCAAACAACTCATTACCACTTTCTAGGCCTGCTAAAAGCCGATTGAAATCTAAGATCTTTGATCCCAATGCCGTGTCTAGCCATGGGGACACATGTCTTCTTCGACAAATTTGGTTAAGCCTAAATTGGTACTGCATCTAGAGGAAATTCTGCTGGAATGGGGTGAAGGTAGAACCTAAAAATAAAACAGCCTAAATTATGGTAGACGGAAGGTTTAGTTGGTGGTTGGCCTGGGAACGTGTGTAATGGTTGTGTTAATGAGTAGGGGTTTAGGCGGTTTTAAACTCTTAGAATTTTTAATTCATTTGAACTCACAAAAAAGCGCTTTCTCAAATATCTTATATTGTGAACTAACAAGGACAATATTCAATATTATAACAACTAATATTGTGGTCATGTAATTTCCTGAATTCCAATTAGTTATAGCCTAACTATTTATTATAAAACTGCATTAAAATGTATTCCAGCCAACTCAGTGTCATATGTCTCCTACACTCTGTCGAGCATTTTTCTTCCAACACCTTCCCCCTCAACAGGGCGACCATCCTCATACATGAGATTGACCTGCGATTGTTATTTAAAAGTATTAGCAATACTTAGAGGCGGAATGTTTTCCAGGCAACTCAATACCACTATTTAGGCAGGTTAAAAGGCGACTAAAATCTAAGACCTTTGATCCCAATGCGAGTCTAGACATAGGAATACATTTTTCCTTTGGCGAATTTGATTTAGTCTATACTGGTCTTTCCACGGAGTGTTCAAAGGTAATTTTGTATTCCAGCCAACTCAGTATCATATGTTTCTTGCACTCCGTTAAGAATTTTTCTTTCACACTTTTCCCTTCAACAAGGCAGCCATCCTCATACATAAGATTGACCATCCCTATTCATGAGATTCGCCATTATTAGTGAAATGTTTGCCAAACAACTCAGTAGAAATCTAAGATTAAAATCTAAGACCTTTGATCCCAATGCCATGTCTAGGCATGGAGACACATTTCTTCTTTGGCAAATTTGGTTAAGCCTAATTGGTACTACATCTAGAGGAAATTCTACTGGAAGGGGGTGAAAGTAGAGCAAAAAAATTAGCCTAAATTAGGGGAGACAGTAGGTTTAGTGGGTGGTTGGCTTGGGAACGTGTGTAATGATTGTATTTAGGTAGAATTAGTGGGAGTTTAGGAGGTTTAAAACTCTTAGAATTTAAAATTCGTTTGAGCTCATAAAAACCGTTATGTACAATATCCTATATTGTGAACTAACAAGGACATTATTCAATATTATAACCACTAATATTATAGCCATGTAATGTCCTGACTTTGCCTAATTTTCCTGTACTTAGCTGTTTTCAGTGAGTTTCTTCAACATTTTCCAAGTGCAAAATATACGATTGGAGATATACATTTTCATACATCTATTTTTCCTTTCTAAATAGTTTTCACTACATATAGCAGTGTGAAATATATATTTAAGTTTCAAATTACCTCTACTTAAGAGGCCATAATAATATTTTATTTATAAAGTTTGAATATAAAATTACATAAATTTATATATCCTCATCTTTTTGAATAGGTTCAATACTAGCAAGTCTTTCAACCATAGTCGAAGAAAAGACCCTGACATAAAATGTTCTATTACCAGCATAATAAATAATCATTGTTTCACCATCAACTAAGTAATTTTCATTAACAAAACTTTCCCAGCCAATATCAAGACACATATTACTTCTGATATCTTCAATAACCTTCACTAGCTGCATAGGCCATATACGACTATTAGGGCCTCGAAGAACTTCCACAGGACTACGAACTCCAGTCAACAAGGCAGTCCAATCCTTTGGAAATACCTACAAGATTCACAAAGTTATTTATAAACAGAAAAAACCATGTTATAAATAATACATAATATATATATATATATATAAAAAAAAAAACAACCTACCAACTTATGTCTACAGGCATCTCCAAACATAACAACATGGCTTGGCAGGTTACTATACATCTCTTGATTCAGAAATTATATTGAATATGTTATGGTTAAGAAGAACCTGTATTTATATACAATCAAATTCCACTAATAATAACGATATACTATATGGTCAAAGTGTTTTAATTATGTATACACATGTTTGACCCAATTTTAAACCAAATATGAATAGAATTAAAGTTTCATAATATTCCTCAATCCATTTTGACTAAAACAGTTGGATCCTAAATTATCCTCAATACATTCTGAATTAAATAAATCTATTGTATTTTGATTGACAACAACAGTTGACTAATTTTAATAGTCAAAATCAATTACAATTAATAGTCAGGTATTATTTTCAACGTAATTTATCTTGACAAGAATTGAAATCATAGCTTTTAATCTATATTAAAACTGAAAACAAGGTATGAACTCCAAAAAAAAAAAAAACAGCTAAGAAAGAAAGAGCATTCCTAAACACCACAATTTTCAAGTTATGAAGAATTTACTCCTACCTGAAATATCTTCAATTTCTACACCAAAGTCATCAAGCATAGAGTTATGAGGTAAAAAAACACGACTCAATGAGTGATAATTGCAATGTGCTTCTAAGACATAGCAATAATGAAAAAGGAAACACACTGCAAGTATCACTTATTAAGTCATAGGGAAGTTATGGGTTATAGAATTGGTAAATGTTGGGATCGATTGAGCTATTGAAGGGTGTATACATTGTGTTATTTGGCTACAAGTAGATGAAGCCATATTGCTACTGCTGTTCTGATTGCATTTCTACGCAGGGTGAACACAGTAAAAATGTGCCTTACATTTATTCATTTAGCAAAGAGGTACTTTACCTTGGCCATATGGTTTAGGAATGGTGGCACAGAACAGGATCGAGAAGTGAGGGTTCTAACTTTTATAAATCTTACAAAGGAAACAAAATACAATGAACAATCTAAGATATACTGCTATTCTGACATTAGACAGTACCAATGAACCAACTCACTCCTTCTTAAAAAGAAAATAATTTAGTTTCCTCCAAGAATTTAGTTTAAGTGGGGTGTGAAAGGTGTGGAAATAGAGGACACCAGCACATTTATTATTGCAGGAAGCAAATCCACAGTCATTCCTGTAGGATTTGGGAATTTACTTTCATTATACTATGTTGCAAGATTTAGTAGAGTATCAAGTTGCATTGATTGTTTGGTAATGAAATTGTGATATTGTGGTGATACTGGTACATGCATTGCAATTAAGGCAAGACATACAGAGGCTTAAACAAGGTTATGACTTGCTGATACTGGTACATGCATTGCAATTACACCGAGCTTCTCTCTCCTCATCGAATTTTACCTTATCTTATTATTGCAGGAAGCAGATGAGGAAAATAGTGCATTGTTAGATTTTAAGTTGTTTGCTAATGTGGGATATTGTAAGAAATTTGGGTAGCATACAATTGGTCCTCATTACCAAGCCATTTTCCCATGAGATAATGTAATATTTAATTTTTTTTTTTAATCTTGCATGTTCATATACTCCGTAGGATACTTTTTCCCTTCCATTTTTTGCATGATGTGGACTTGCAAATCTGAATGTCGAATCAAAGAAGTTTAAGTAGTACTGATTTTGAGTTCTCTTTATTAGTGGAATCCAGGTTGCTGATTGACTTTAGTCTTGTCAATAATGTGTTCTCCATTCAATTCCATTCAAATCAAAGCCTCCAAGGAAAATATACATTCTTGTTTAAAGGGACTGCTGGTTGAGAAAAATGTGAAAATCTAGAAGGTATGCTTTCTTAGCTTGTTAAAAACTTTACACACCAGGATTATTGTTGCTCAAAAAGAACCATTTCATCCTTTAGCATGTATTGAAACTCTTGAAATATATTACATTTTTTCTGCTACTTATTAAGCAAAAGTTTGAAGCACAGATAATCTCATCTTGTCCCCACAGTGTCCACCCTTTCAAAATACAAGAGAGTGAAGGGAAATGAGATCGCTTTCTAATTATACTAACTGACTAAAGTCTTGTTATTATGTATAGTTGGAGAGGGAAAAGGGAGAGATTAAGTGGCAAAGAGACCTTGCACAGTCTCAACTTGAACTAGAAAGAAGTGCACACAAGGTAAAGAAGGTAAATTGTGAATATCGACCCTCCATTTCTAACACTTTCCAGTAAAATACTAGATTACTAATATATGTGGCATAAATCAGAATCATGTATAATGTATATTACAGTTAATTGTTGGCAAAATCGTATTAAATTTGTGTTACAATTGATAGTTGTTTGTAGCAGAATTATCTTGATTTACAATGATTTAGTTTTCAGGGGCTAATTGAAGATGTATATGTTGCTATATGATAGAGCAAGCTATGTGGAATTGCCTCAAATATGTACTGTACAGGCAAGTAGTATGCTTTGCTAAGAATTGCGTTCTGCTTTAGGAAACCAAATTACAATTCTGATCCTCGAATAGTTATATTAGAGGCAAAGAATGTAATTACCTGGTTATGTGATTTGAGGCTTTGTTCTTTTCATTTGAATGATAATCAATTTAAACTTAATTTAGTTGTGAAATTGAGCTTCACTAGCTCTTGTGTGGACTTAGTGTTCCTGTAAAAGTGAAAAGAACAAAAAGACTAAGTCTAAAGCCAGCTGAAAATGGAATCTTGCTTTAGGTTGTCAGCCTTGATTGGAAGTTGGAACTGATAAACTGATTTAAGAACTTGATTGAAGAGTTTGAAAACCATGCCTGTTAGGTTCAGTAACTTCTTGTGATGATGATATATATGTTGAACCTTGGCTGAGGAATTATCGATTTATGGCAAGAAAGTGGTACTAAGCCTAAGACAGGACATATGCAATCAGAATATAATGCTTACACCGAGCTTGCATAGTAGCAAGGCCTGATCCCTCGGCTGGCTTGAAGGAAAAGGTGAAATCAGTAAGCTCACATTTGAGGTTTTCACATAATTTATGGCCAGACCTCAACATCTGGAAGCCAGAAAATCTTTCTCTCTCTGCTTTCTTGTATCTTTTTCCTTTTGTGTCAAGAATACAATTAAAGTTGATGCCACTTCTATGTCATTAATTTTTTATCTTTAATACATTATCTTAAAATGGTTCTTTATCTGATTTGCAAGATTGGTTGGATAGAAAAATAAAAGGAAAATGATCCATCAGTGTCTTACATCACTAATATCAGTATCCATCCAACGTACTAAGCAATATAGAAACTACAAATCCTTATTAATATATAAAGATTGATGTATGATTTTCTGCTTTATAATTCACCGAAAACCAAAATCTATAACAATAAACATTTGAATAAAATTCTTGAGAACATTGCAAGCTGTAATTCGAAGACACATAAGGAGTGCTATATACTGGAATAAAAGAGTCGTTTCTCTATGCTTTGAAAGTGAATCAAAATAGTCTAAAATTTAAAACAACCAATAGTGAATAGAGAATACAAGAAGGTCACCTTCCAAGGCCATAGAGTGGTGATAGAGGTTTCAGACATAGAGAATCTCAAAAGCGCAACAAGTATCAATCCTTGCTCCTTAAACACCATAAGAACCTGCAATGTCTTTGGCCACACATTCCTCAACAAAAATATGCTCTGCTTAATCACCCCATACCCTGCATTAAACACCCTACAACTACCATCAAAGATATACCGGGTACTATACTGATATTAGACAATACGAATAAACCAGCTCACTCCTTCTTTCAAATAAAATACTTTAGTTTCCTCCAAGAATTTAGTTTAAGTGGAGTGTGAAAGGTATGGAAATGAAAGACAGCAGCACATCTATTATTGCAGGAAGCAGATCCACAGCCACTCCTGCAGGATTTGGGAATTTAACTCAGATTTAGTAGTGTATCACGTTGCATTGATTGCTTGGTAATGAAATTGTGATATTGTGGTGATACTAGCACATGCACTTCAATTAAGGCAAGTCATACAAAGGTTTAAAGAAAAATCATCAAGACAAAGATTGTTCAGGCTATTGACCTGTCAATCTACAGTCAAGAACAGGAAGATGCCTGCTTATTAACAGAATTAATGGATGTGGCAAATCAGGCGGTTCAATCTTAGACCTAAGGTTCTGGTCAGAAAAAAAAAAGAGATTTGATGTTGATGATAAAACTGGTATAACTACATTAGCAAAGAATGTCATTGAACCAACAAAACAGTTAGCAGACGAAATCACAGAATCCATTAAAGAAAAAAAAAGCAGAAAAAGCCGTTCATGTTGCTCTTAAAGAAAAGACTATTAAGTTCAAGGTAGAAATAGTTGTTGCAGGAAAAACGCAGGTTGTTATGCAAGAGAAGTAGAGCAGACGTTGAATCGTCGTCTTTCATGACGATGACTGTAATGATATATAAAAAGCAGAAAACCAGATTTATGGCAAATCAGTTGGGTAACAGCTTCACCTACTCAATCTATTGTTATGTATCTACTTATTACAAATAGGCTTTAGTGTTCAAATATGTGCGTGCGTAATGTGGCTTTCATTAGAAACAGATATCCTTAGACTATTTGTACTTAGATAATGCCCTTTACATTAAGGAAGGGATGTGCTTTTGAATAGGGACAAGAATCTTAACAATACCTATTCCTATATAACACCGTTTATTAAAATACCAAACTCAACAAACAATGTAAATAGTCTATCTTTTGCTGTCTAATTACTTAGGTATCTCTTAAAAAAAAAACAGATATTATGTACTTAGAATATCAGTAGGAGGTTGCTTTCTATTGGTATAATATTGTATCCATATGACCTTTTGCTTATTATTATGTAAATATAACGTGAAATTGAACTAATAAATACACTAACTTAGCATTCTTTCAAAGCAGTGTCAAAAGTATAATTAGTCTACACAATCATCAGTAGCTATGTCCTTAAAGCATCACCAAAAGTTACAAATAAGTACTTAAAAACCATACATTAGCAATAAAGTCTATCCATTCATCAAAACACCTAATATGCAACCCTCTAATTTCACATATATGTTCACCATCATCCAACCCGTGCCAAGCATAAGTACAAGCAATATAAACAATACAAAGCAACACAAAACTAATACTTCCAAACGAAGATGAATAATTATTTATAAATCATAATTTAACTGATTCAACAACTTCAACCTACTATTCTGACTTTCTAATTATATACCATACATTTTAAAAGTTAAATAGTTAGATTTTTAAATCTAATAAAAAAAAAAAAGCAATTTTCAAAAGCATTTGCTTCGTGATACCACTTATAAAACCTAGCAAATGAAAAAACCCCAAAAAACCCTAAATGCACCTTGATAATCAAAATCCACTGTTGTAGCCTTCAATCACAAACTTTTCCTTCTATACATATTAGAATCCTCACTTGATCCCTAATTTTCTTCATGGTAGTTCCCATAATCAGAATCAGACCCATTATCATCATCATCATAATCTTCATCATCATCATCATCATCATCATTATCATCATCGTCATCATCATCATCCGTTTTTGGTACAACTTATTTTTTTTCGGGTTTATGAATCAGAAACTTGGTTGCTTTCACTCTCTTCATCATCATCATCATAAACTTCATCATCATCATCATCGTCATCATCATCATCCGTTTTTGGTACAACTTTTTTTTTCGGGTTTCTAAATAAAAAACTTGGTCGCTTTCAGTCTCTTCCTCAGCCTCATCATCTTCCTTTATCTCACCTTGTTCTTCAGATTCACGTTCTTTCTCCATTATGACAGTATCTTCATCTCCATCTGAATCAACAATCACTTTTGCTTGACGGTCATCATCATCAATCTCTCACTTTCTTTTACTGCTTCGTTCTCCTTCTTCCATTTTTCGCTCCATGTTCGGAGTGCTTTGTTGTAGAAATTCCAGATGACTGTTCATCTTCTTTGTAATCAGCAAAATATAACAAAAAACTTGAAATTTTCTCTTCTTTTGAGTTCCCTACATTCGGCTTCCATGTAGGTGGAGTAAAAAACTTCCCCAGAAGTCGCAGTACTATCAGTACTCGCCATTTTTAGGTTTTTTTGTTAGTTGAAGAAAAAAAGGTAAATGAAGAAAAGAGAGTACAGAGGAAAAAGAGAGAAACAGAAATGGAAATGAAAGAACAGTGTTAGAAACAAGACAACTGCAAACATATATATCAGCCAATCAAATCCAATTTGTATAATTATTACATATTCTTGAAAAAATGAAACCTTATATTTTTCCAAAAAGTACCATTTCACAAATTCTTCACTTTTATACGTAATGTTTCGCTATAGTGCAAACATTTCAAAAATCTAAAAATAAAAAAAACTTTTCCTAGGTATCTTATTAGACATAATATCTATACACACGTGTGTTGGGACGCTCTTCGGTTTCAATTGATCAGTTTTTTTTATACGTTATTTTTAAAACGGATTAAATCTAAAACTTAGATTTTAAAATTACAATTTTAAATTACATGTTTAATTTGAAAGGAACACATGTTCATTGTATTTCATATATATAAAAAAAAATAAAAAAAAATGTGATAATATCTGTTACTAAAATATTTTAGATTTATTTTTTAAAAACATACATTGTATTTTATAATTATCATTTTTCTTAAAAAAAAAAAAAACAGATGCTAAAATACCGAACTCATATCCATTTTTAGTAGGAAATCATCATAAAACTATTGTGAAGGAAATCAATATAACTCAGATGTTATTAATATTTATTATAATATTGAATCCGACACATTAGCACAAATTAAAATAAGCATCAAGCAGATTTTTATCACACTTTTAGTATAATATGCTAATTTATTAGTTAAAATCTTATAATTATTAGCTTACATTGATAATACTTATAAGATTAATATAATTATAATAATCTTGTATTATAATATAAAATATTTAAACATTTAGCCCAACCCACTGAATCTTAACATCTAATTTATTATCATGATTATAAAGGTTATTGACCTGTCAATCTATCATGTTTAATTTATGCACATTTCGGTTTTCATAATATTATAATAGTTAAATACAAGATAATAATTATTAGATAAACAGATATAATAAGTTAAACCTATTAGTCTAATGTACTAAAATCTTAGTTTTTGATGCACAAATTAAACTGTTTAATCCATTTTTAATAGGTTCAACATATTGTAATTGTTATTATATGTCCAGCTGATTTAAATAATTATCAATTATGGCTATTGTGATGGAAATCATATTGCTATATCTATTTCAGTAATACCGTAGGGCAAACTCCACACTTTTGTTTTTGCAATGGTCAAGTAGGGCTTTAATTGATAATTATTTTCTCAATCATTAACTGTTCAGACGTTGTTACTCCTAATGATTTTAAGCAATGTACAATATGTTGGAATTATATGAAGAATTATTTAAGGTTCTGTCAGTTAGCTGTTGATTTACTTTGTATCATTTATACATTATTATATTATTTAATAAAGATTTTAAACCTTTATTTAATAGAGTATTTTAAATTAGTAGTAAGAAATAAAGTACTACTACTAGACAAATTAAATGAAATCTCAATGCAAGTTGTGCCTTGGTTGATCGATGCACCTACATACATACCATTCGCACGAGCACTCCAATTGCATACTTCTTAAATGGCTTCCGCCCTCGGCTGCCATCTATTCATTCTACAACACCCCATTTCGATACATTTGATCTCACAAAGACCATACATCAAACATATATTAGTTTGAAAAAATAATCAATTTAGAGTTGCATTTAAATTATTAAAGTCAATGTAAAAGGGAAACATATATTTCTATACGTTTGATCTCACAAAGACCGTACAATGGTAAAACTCTTGCGTTGAATCCATTCTATTTTAAAATTCAAAAGAATAACATCTTGTTCTCAAACTTATTGTCACATGAGCACTAACATGACAGGGCAAGTTATTCTCAAACTTGGCATTGCAATAATTCCTCATTCTTAACAAAATGTCTTACCAAGATCAGATTTGAACCTAATATTATTATCTTGTATTTATTAGATAAATTAAAAGACTTAATTTATAAAATTAAAAACAACAAAATTCTAAGTAATAATTAATTGAGCTCACAACACTAGAGCTGTCAATTCAGATAAACGGGTTGGTTTTGGGTCTGGACAACTCAGGTCGGGTCAGGTCAGGTCAATTTGGATTAATGTCGAAACCTATGCGGGTTGATTTCGGGTCAGGTCATGCTTGAGTCGAGTCACGTCGAGTCATACGTCGTATGGATGAGTAATAACATTGCAGCACTTGTGGCGTTGATGATGATCATATGGATGGGGGAAGATCGCGCATAACAGCACATGTCCTGATGGATTTTGCTGTAATTTTTCAGGGTACTATGGTAAAATTCTTGCGTTGAATCCATTCTATTTCAAAACTCACAAGATAACATTCTATTTTAAAACTCACAAGAACCTAATAATTATTATCTTGTATTTATTAGATTAATTAAAAGACTTAATTTAAATAATCAAAAACAACAAAATTCTAAGTAATAATTAATTGAGCACACAACGCTAGAGCTATCAATTCAGATAAACGGGTTGGGTTTGGGTCGGGACAACTCAAGTCAGGTCAGATCAATTCGGGTTAATGCATGTCGTAATCTATGCGGGTCGATTTCGGGTCGGGTCATGCTTGAGTCGGGTCACGTCGAGTCATACATCATAAACTTTTTTTCTTCTTCTTCTTTTTTTTTTTTTTTTTTTTTTGCTAAAATGATATTTAAAATATACCATTACAATTACAATAGTATTTAAAATTCACCATACCACTTGACTATGATTCTAAGAGGTTTAGAACACAGCAAATATATGATACTGAGAGGTGATGTCAAAATGCCACTAAGCTCTTTGAAAAGACAAGAATTATGAAAAGGAGTAATCATACTCTAAAATGATGATCATGGTATAGTGTAATCAAAGGTACTTTGCATAACACACAATCTTTACTTATTTGGTACTTCCCACTCACCTCTTTCCTTTTCATTTTCTACAGTACAATACCTGCCTTCTAAACACAAAACAAAACTTATTGTTTCTTCTTGATTTTTCAATCTTAATTACAATAATTTTCAAATATGATCATCAAACAACCGTCAGACGATAAACATTTTTCTTCGGACAGGAGTTCATGGGGTAAGCTTAACTTGTTCATCCTTTTGATTTTATTATTGGTTTTATTAATTGGAAAAACTAAACTTAAATCTGTAATTTACATTGATGTAGATATCAAGGTTTTGCCGGAAACAATTGTTACCGTGAAGTTCCAAATTGGACTTTATGGTGTAAGCTAAGGCTGTTTTAATTTTTTATTTTTTATTCTTTTTTTTTTGTTTTTGTTAAATTTTATACTTAGATACAAATTTGTAATTTCAATTGATGTAAAGATCAAGGTTTTACCGAAAAAAACTATTATCATGAGGTTGCTGGAAATCTCGTTCAATTATGCTCACATTTATCAGATTTAATTTCCTTTTTTTTTTGCTTTTTTTTTATTTGTAGATTACTGCGCCATTATCTAAAAACTGTATTGCCTCAAATAATTTGTACGCTAAGGCAAAATGTACAAATTATGGCAAGCAAGATGTTATTATGGGATAATTAGAATGTATGAATTATGGCAAGCAAGATGTTATCTATGCACACTGATTTTGAACACTAAAGATGATAGATAATAATAAGTTATTATGGCATTTAGCACTTGAAATCGAATTCTGACTCTGATGACAAAATTGAGCCTTTCTTGGCTATTACTATGGGGAAATGCCGGACTTATATGTTTCACGAGTAAAGTGGTAATTTTGTTCATACCTACTTGATGTAAGATTCTCTACATCCATTACTACACTTCCCACTCCTAGCCTTCAAACTATTAAGAAGCATAGAGTCATAGAATAGAACAAGTAAATCATACTTTTTGAGTATAAATTTGCTCTTTGGGAAAGGTTGAGTATAAGTTTGCTATTTGGGAGTAAAACCTACTATAGTGAAATAAAGGTATTTCTCCTAATAAAAAAAAAAAGGGAATTATTTTTTTAAGAAAATATTGTGCTATTTTAAAAATGAACCTTCTTTTAAATGTAATCTTTACCACTTTGTACTCTTCTTTAATAATTTAATATTCAATACAATCTTTGCCAACAAATATTTTTTCAAAAAAAAAAAAATACTATTATTCATAAAGCTAGGTTTCTTTTTTTTGCATGAACCTACTTTTTACACTATATATATAAAGACATCAACACCATTATCATTTACACTCTTCACCTCAACATAAACCTACTTCAGCCAACCAAAAATCACCTTAGAAAAACTCCAACAGATCTACAGAAGACCTTATTGTGTTCATAGAGGATTACAAGGTAAAACAAAAAAAAACTTATATTCATCTGTTCTTCTTGATCTATTTGATATATGTACATTTAAATGGTTCTTTTTTTTTTTTTTATAAATTTCATACATATCATGAGAAGTAAATATGTTTTATGTATTTCATAAAAGGAAAATAGAATCATTTATAATAGTATCAAAGAAATGATGAAATATTCATGCTTAATAGAATTATTAGTTATCTAACATTTGTTTTCTTTTTCCGATCAGGATGAAAACAGAACGCATGCATCTTGATGAGCTTAATCCTAGCTCCATGAATTTCATCGTAAAGGTAAAAGTTGTTGAAAAAGCTAGACAAAGGATATCCTCCAACTCTAGAGCAACAATATTTCAAACTTTATATCTACTTGATGAAAAGGTATATTATGTATTTTTAGATTCTATTAATATACTATCTATGAATCTTATTAATTGCATGGATTTAATAAAATCTGGTTTAAGCTTTTTAAAATAATTCTTGTTTTAAAAATATAGATCATTTAAAATAAACCACTTAAGAAACAAAACATGCAGTTATTTTAAAATAATTCTTGTTTAAAAAATATAGATCATTTAGAATAAACCACTTAAGAAACAAAACATGCAGTTATTAAATAAGAACAACCAGCTAAGATGTCTTAGGAAAAAACACATGCAATTATTGGTCAATGAAATTTTCCTATCAAACCGAACTAATTTATAAATCCTGTTAGATAAATGTTACATGCATCATTGAACATTAAATCAAAACTTTTGTAACTTACTGTAATATAGTGCAGTTGTTCTAATGAAACTTTTGAAAACTTTTGTGCTGATCTTACCAAACTTTTGTGCTGATCTTACCATAGATTAAATTTACCTATCAAAGAAGTCAACAGATGACCATGCACGTCCCCTCCTCTTCTCCAGATTTATTTTTTGATACTTTTGTAGACAATCTTCCTTCATAAAGTTGTTTGTTTTTTTTCCAGTTTTTTCGGATGTTGCTCTGATTGTAGTCTAACTCGAGGACTACAAATGAATGATCTTCCTCTCATTAATATACAAAATACACATTTGTTTTGATATTGCTTTATACTGATGTGTGAGTTGTTTGTCTCTATGTCTAATCAAAGTTTGCTTGTGTACCAGCCTAAGCATCATTTTTTCTACTTATTCCCTTCCACTTTGAAAAGAGGTTTTTTTCGCTTCAAATAATAATGGATTAGGGGATACATGTACTTAGATGAGTAGATAATGGAATATGTTATTGATGATATTGATGGCCTGGTAGGAGTCGTATATTATAGAACTAATGATATGGTGTTGATGGTATAGACTGTAAATGTGTTTTACAATGTTAGATGGCTATATAATCAATGTTGTATAGGTTATAAATATTTTTTAAAATGAGTTATGCAATAAGTGCAATCTCACAACATGTGTTTTTAGCATTGAATTAAATTATACATACTCATATTTGTTTCAGAATAACAAGATGCGTGTCACTCTTTTTGGAGATCAAATTAAAGCATATGACGAAGCCATTGCATACAATGGAGAGTATGAAATCTCTAATGCAACTGTCAAACCACTAGAAGATCATTACCGTACTATCCATGATCAATTACCATTTCAGCTAAATTTCAATCATCGGACAGTTGTTCAGCCAGTCTGCCCTGAAACAGGTTATGTAATACCACAATATCGGTCAATAGCTTCAATCCCAAAAGTAGAAGTTGCTGATGAAAGATATGGTACTATCCTATACTAAAACTATTACTTATATTCTACTACACATGTATGTATCAATCATTACAAAATTGTTAATAACACAGATTTTCAGCCAATTGATACAATTTTCTGTGAATTTGACGAAGATGGTGAATATGGTATACCCATTATATTACTATCTATGTATTTATGCACATAACTTTTCTCGAATTTAAGATAACTTCTTAAATCTGTTTATTTTTCCTTTCTAATTGTACAGATGTATTGGGCGTGATACTATTTGTAGAAGAAGCAGCACGGCAGGTTAATTCCAAATATAATAACCAAAGATATGTCCGAGAAATTGTCATCACAGACCAAACGTTAAAAAAATAATAAATAAATAAATAAAAAAACAACAACAACTAATTCCTAACATAATTATGCTATCTATGCAATTACTAAACTAATTAGTTGTTTGCTTGCTACAGACATAACCAGACATTGACCATCTCTGCATGGAATGACCTCTCAGGAACTGCAAGTGATGCTCTAAATTTCTGGGCTGAAAAATTTGCCGTTGTTGGCTTCACAACACTTAAACATAATCCGTGCAGGGGTAGAACCACATAAACTAATTAATTTTAAAAAAAAACCTACTTACTGTTCATATGAATTTAGAAGGCTAACATGTCATCTACTGTGCAGCGTTTGCCTTGTCAACTACCATGCCTACAAGAATTATTCATAACCCAAAAGGAGATAGGGCGAATGTCTTACGTGAATGGTAATTAAAGTGACTACAAATACTAATTAATAAGAACTAATTGCTCTGACTTCTTAAATTCACACTTGTGATGCTATAATTATTCTTTATACATGTACAGGGTGGTTGCACAAAAGCAGCTACTACAAGATAGACAAGCAAAGGTTTTATAGATTCGAGATACTACACAAGAACAAGCTATGAAAACGATTGAAGAACTAAAAGACAAGAAGGTATACAAATTGGAAATAATGTCTTTGTTTACATTTAAAACAATACATATTAATATTATCTCCATAAATTCATGCAGGCTGCAAATGCACTGATGGAAGAACGACACTGGATTCAGGCTATCATTCCAAATGCTACTTTGGATGATGTATTTGTTTACACAGGTTGTTCTGGCTGTGGGAAAAAATGCAGTGTTCCTGAAGGAAGACAATTCACATGCATCGTCTGTGACAACAAGAACTGTGTCTCAACTCCAAGGTTTGTTAAAACCCACATTCTAAAATAAACTAAGGATATAATTTAACAATACCTTCATATTTGATTTATGTAAAAGCTGAATATATACATTAGCTTTATCATTTTTTGATTGTACAGGGTTGCTTTCAAATTCAAAGTAGTTGATGTAACAGGTTCAATAACATTGACATCGTTCAACAATGACACAGAGAAATTGTTCAGCAAAAGCGCAGCTGAAATCAAAACTATGAAAGATCTTGTATGGCTCTTTTACATAATACTTCTACTAAATTTACACATAACTTTAAAGCAATTGCAAACATTCTACTTATAATAATTATTGTCAATAAGATACATACCTTTCCAATGTTATAATCCGATTACAACAGATTACATCACACTAATAATACATATGCTGATTACAACTATATTGTCTAGGGTGTGTGGTTGCCTTTCAAGCAATTGAAGAAAAGCTCCGAAAAAAACCACTTTCTTCAGACTCAGTCCATCTAATTCCCTTGGTTCAAGCAGGATTTTGGAATGGTCACTCAAAAATATTGACGCTGAAGATGCATCTAAAAAGGATTTAACAAAATTGAGTGTTGCAAGAAGTGATGATATTGAATTTTCAGATTTGAATATGAATGTCGATTTTACACCAAACAATCGTCATGGAAGTGCTTTGGTTAGTATAGAAGAAAATATTACAGCTATAAACAAAGAAACACCAGATTCAAAAGCAAAGGATAGAGGGAAAGAGAAAATTTCAGAAACAAGTTTCCATAAATTCCCATTGACATCAAAAGGTAACAATTCTAACACATATTTATCATAAATAAGCCCTTTAAACTATGCAGAATACATTCATGACAATTGATACACCTATATCCCTATTTACAGGTATTGTTATAGCTGATGAAGGCCATGGGGTTGCTGACAGCAACTTGAAAAACAAGCCCCACAAACATTCAACTACACATACACCTCACCTGTCAAAACTCCTAAGATTTCACCTACTGAGTGGACACAACTCTGTCGCACTCGCATAACTGGAAACAAGCAATCTCTAGTGACTCCAGCACACAGTGAAGACACACAAACTAACTTGGTTTGTGTACAAGGTTTAGCTCGAAAAAAACTCTATTTCACAGCATCACCATCTCAGGAAAATGAAGACCATGAATCCACCAACAAGGACCTAGCTAATTTAGCAACATCTGCTTCTAATAAATCTGTTACACCAGAATTTGATGCTAACACATTTGTACACGTGAATGATCATATGACACAGGCCTCACTTGACTCTCTTACTCAAGGTAATTAGCAGAAAAAAAAAGAGAAGCAATGTACATACGTAAAAGAAGTAGGTATTATAACTAACTTCAAAGGTGTTGTACTGGCACCCCCTTTATTACAAATTTTGGGCTTGCATGATAACTACATCAGTGACATCTATTAAACAGCGGGATAATTACAGCACTAGATATTTTGATGTGTATTCCTTTCAAAAACTCTCTGTTTTTTTTTTGTATTACTCCAGCATTGCATTAAAATACCTTTAGATGAAGGTAGAGTATCTAATGTAAATAGGATTGCAATGTTGTTGAGTGAAAACTTTTGAAGAGTTTTCTAAGAATATGTACAATAGTTAGTGTTCTTAGAAAACACTATAAAAAGGTCGAATGTTGTTCAAAAAAACAAAAGCACTGATGTAATGTTTATTTATAGATTACCATGTATAAAATATTTAAATTATGGTAAATTAAAAATTTTCCGTTTTTTACTAACTTAATTACAATATTCCCTTTAACAAAAAAAACACCTACAAATCTATTTATGATTATATTTGTACCATAATACAGAATATAAGAGAATACTTTATAACATTGGAAAAACAATTTTACAACATAAGTAGACTAAATTTAACACAGGAAAAAAAAAAAAAAAAAAAAAAAAAAAAAAAAAAAAAAACTCTTAGATTGCCTTTAATACTTTAAATTCTAACAACATTAAAACACTAACAAGCTTAATTAACATGTAACAAAATCACCGTATACATTACTTACTAATAAAAAAAAAAACGCCATTGGGGTACCGCGCGCGAAGGTAGAGGTTTCATCCCTTTACGTTGATATTTAAATTACTTCTTTCTAATAACATAATTTAAGTTACATCTTTCTCATATAATAACTTTGAATGCAACATTCCCTCTTAGATTGCCTTTAATACTTGAAATTTTTACGACATGCACACAGTACGCAAACATAATTACCGTGTAACAAAACCACCGAATACAGTATTCACCAATAATAATCACCGCCATTAGGGTACTGCGCGCGAAGCGTGCGGGACCACAACTAGTTTACAAAAAAGAAAAAAAATATATGAATGAACATAAAAAAATAGTTTTATGGGTTCATGGTACACCTCGATTAGCCCTTAATTATTAACCCTAGCTAAATCGGTACTCCATCTCTTTTCTTTCTCACTCCTCTTCTCCTTCTTTCTTCCGCCTCTTTCTTCTTCTTCTTCTTCTTCTTCTTCTTCTCTGTTTCTCTTTCCTCTACTCCTCTACTCTGATTCTCTCTTCTCTCTCATGTTCTCTTTCCTCTTTTGTCATGAGAGTCAATCAAACCCATAGGGACATAAGCAGCATAAGAGTAAGGATAAATCAGTAATATATGTGCAATTGATACTCAAAGGTTTAAGAAAACCCGGGCTTTGGTAAAAAGGATCAGATTGGAATGTCATTTTAGTAGGGAAAATCATCTTACCCCGACAAATACCGTGTTTGATTAAAAGTCTCGAATCGGGATGCAGCCTATGGAAGAGAAACTCGAAACAAGCCAAAAACATGGGGTTTGGTGAATTGGGGGATTTGAACAAGAACCCGGGTGTGCAGTAGCTTATCCTTCTTATGCTTGTTCTTCACTTCCTTATCAGTAGACCTTGCTGCTATCGGTCCTTTTGCTAAGGTAAGAAAGAAGTAGCTAAATAGAAAGAATAGGACTATCGATTTGATCCTTCTTTTCAAGCTGAATCGAATAATAGAAATCTCGTAAGAGAATAAAAGAGTCGCTTTCTTCTTTCTGTTCTCTCGTCCTCTTCTCCTTCTCTCTTCCGCCTCTTTCTTCTTCTTCTCAGATTCTCTCTCTACTCCTCTTCTCTGATTCTCTCTTCTCTCTCGTCTTCTTCTCATTCTCCCTCCTCTTTCTCTTGTCTTTTTCCTCTTCTCCCTCCGTTCACCACCAACATCAAGATCGTCAACAACAACCAACATCAACCGCAACAACAGCGGCGCAACAACAACAAAGCCAACAACCACCGTCGCGAGCCACCCTGTCTCAAGGTTTTTGTTTTGTAGATCGTGTAATTTAGGTTAGTGTAGATCTAGTTGATTTTGTATGTAATTGTAATGTTAGTTTATAAATTTTATTAGACAATTGCATATTTATATATTTCTTTTAATTTTCGTTGGTTAATTACCGTTTTTTTTTTAATATTTTTGACGGAATTCTGATTAATATGTAGATCTACTGGTTTTGATTTTTTTTTGTGGTACTTTTTGATTATGTTGTGTTAATTTCCGTATTTTTGGTTGATTTTCCTTTTTTTGGGGTTAATTTCGGTTTTTAGGGTTAATTTTTGGAATGGTGGTGGTGTGTGGTTGTGTCGGTGGTGGTGGGGTGGGGGTTGGTGTGAGTTTGGTGCTAGGTAAGTTAATGGTTGGGGTGGTTTCGGTTTGGTGTGGATGGGGTTTTGGTTGGGGTGGTTTTGGTTTGGTGTGGGTGGGGTTTTGGTTGGGGTGGTTTCGGTTTGGTATGGATGGGGTTTTAGTTGAGGTGGTTTCGGTTTGGTGTGGATGGGGTTTTGGTTGGGGTGGTCAAAAAAGTGGTGGTGGGTGAATAGTGGTGTTGGGTGAATTTTGATGGTGGCAACAGGTGCGGTGTTGGTGGATCTGGGTGGTGGTAGGGGCTGTTTTTTTATTGACTTTTCCGACGGAAATTACGTCGGAATTTTCCGGCGGAACAGTAATCGTCGGAATTTTCCAACAGACTTTTCTGTTCCTGAATTCCTCTTCCGACGGAATTTCCGTCGGAAAAGTGTTTTCGACGGAAAAAGGTCGTTTTTCCTAAAAAGGGTTTTCGACAACCTGTTCCGTCGGAAACGACTTTTTCGATAAATTCGTGATTCCGACGGAAAAATTCCGTCGGAAATGACCTGTTTTCTAGTAGTATCATTCATCCTGCTCCTAAGTGTCGTTACTAAGGCCTTGTTTAGTTCACCTTATTTTTACTTATTTCAGAAAAAATAAGTTCAGATTAGATCAGATCAGAAAAAATAAGTTCAGATCAGATCTGATTAGAAAAAATAAGTTCAGATCAGAAAAGTTCAGATAAAATACAAATTATTATTATTATTATTATTATTATTATTATTATTATTATTGTTATTATTATTTATTATTATTATTATTATTATTGATTTATGATGTATCGGATTTGATTTTATCGTTTGTTTAAACTAGCAACATTGTCTATGTTATTAAATAGCACAAACAATAAAAAATAATAATTAAAATTTCATTATAAGCTCCAAATCATAAACGTTTACAAATATAATTTTCATTACAAGAAGTTCCAAATTTCCTTCGCTATATTAAGTTGTACTTCTTTCATTACAGCTTTACGATTCTCGTTAAACAAATCATAATCTGCTCTTGGTTCGATTTCTATACCACTATCAATGGGTATATCAAACTCATGTAATCAAATAAAATTGTGAAGTGTGAATATAGCAACCATAATTGCCAATTGATGTTTAGTGTCCATATTTGGCATCATTGTCAATATTTTCCATCGAGCTTTTAATTGTCCAAAACATCTCTCGATCGTTGTTCTAAGTGAAGAGTGAAGATAATTAAAAAGTTCAAGCATGCCTTGTGGTGGTGGGCCATTTCGAAATTCGGGCAAATGGGTTCTAAAATCTTTTTCTTTTATTGGACTCAAATATCCAACGGTATTCGGATATCCAGAATCTACTAGATAATATTTTCCTGTTACAAAATAAAGTTATACAGCATATTAGTATAGTGTCATGTATGGAGTAAAAACATACACTATTTTAAATTATACTTGGAGGTGGATGGGGAAATCGAAATTCTGGTACAGTTAAGCAATGGTTCCATACAGTAATATCATGAGCACTACCTTCAAATCCAACGCTGATAAACGTGAAAAGCCTATCAAAGGAACAGGCAGCCAAAACACTCCATGTTTTTTTTCCAGTACGCCCATGATGTGCCACACCATCATCATCGCTTACAACTGCATTTATATGAGTCTCATCCAATGCTCCAACACAATCCTAATAGTTCATTAACATTTAGGATACATTTTATAAGTGATTATATATTGCACATGCATAAAATAATATAATGACAATGCAAGATAATAATAATGTTTCTTAATACCTTGAAATATGGCCAATATTTTGTGTTGTCACCTATTTTTTTTGGCACCACGCTCAAACTTTGGTATGGTCTTATGATCTCGGTAGACAAATGAACCATTGCTTCCAGTACTTGTTTAAATAAAGACAGATTCATAGAAAAAATATACTCATCATTTTTAAAAGGGCTATAAAAGTATGATTTGTGGTATTTTGGTTGAGTGAATATATATACAAAAAAAAAACTGTAGTACCAATCTATTTTATACGGAGTATCATTTTAATTTATTTTTTTTGGCACTTTTAATTTACTTACGGAGTATAATTCGTGCGTGACCCAAATCATGTCTTCCAAGTTTCAATAGAGGAGCCTAGCGCTAACATGGGTCGGAAGAATCTATGAGAGGTTCCAACTCGGTAGAGTCTTTTTCTGTATATAAAAAAAAGGTTCAATAGAGGAACAAATGAATAAAAAAACACGTAAACACCCTAAACAAGTTAAATATAAAAGCTTAAATAAAAAAAGGAAAATGAAATCTAATAATCCCACCTTTGCTCCTATCTTCCAGAAACAATCTCACCTTTTGAAATTTTAGAAATAATTCCATTAACAATAATGATATTATTATTATTATTTAATAATAATAATAATATAATACAATATAATAGTAATAATAATATAATATAATATAATAATAATATAATATAATATAATATAATATAATATAATATAATATAATATAATATAATATAATATAATATAATATAATATAATATAATATAATATAATATAATATAATATAATATAAATAATAGTAGTAGTAGTAATAATAATAATAATAATAATAATAATAATAATAATAATAATAATAATAATAACAATAATAATTAAACATTAATATTGATTAACATTAAAAGTAGAATATTGAAATAATTAAAATAAGGTCAGATCAGAAAAAATAAGTTCAGATCAGAAAAAATAAGTTCAGATCAGAAAAAATAAGTTCAGATCAGATCAGCTAAAATCAGGTGAACTAAACAGGGCCTAAGTCACAATCTAGAAGCTTTCAATACTAAGTGCCGCTAAGCAAAAAATTTAGGTTTGGAGGCTTTCTTCCTCATTACCTTTATTTATATCCCTTTTTTTAGTTGTTTAATTTTACTCACCAAATTTCTTATGGATTCTTGATTTCTTACAATTAGGGTTTATACTAAGATGAACATGAGCGAGAAAGTAGCATCATCATCTCAAAGACCAGCAAAGAGACCGAGGATTCTTGAGCTTGGGTAATACACTATTCTTCTCTTTTACTTTATACTGAGGCCTTGTTTAGTTCACCTGATTTAAGCTGATCTGATCTGATCTGAACTTATATTTTCTGATCTGATCTGATCTGAACTTATTTTTTCTGATCTGAACTTATTTTTTCTGATCTGAACTTATTTTTTCTGATCTGAACTTATATTTTCTGATCTGATATGATCTGAACTTATATTTTCTGATCTGATCTGATCTGAACTTATTTTTTCTGATCTGGACTTATATTTTCTGATCTGATCTGAACTTATTTTTTCTGATTTGATCTGATTTGAAATTATTTTTTCTGATTTGAACTTATTTTAATTATTTCAATATTCTACTTTTAATGTTAATCAATATTAATGTTTAATTATTATTGTTATGATTATTATTACTATTACTATTACTATTACTATTACTATTATTATTATTATTATTATTATTATTATTATTATTATTATTATTATTATTATTATTATTATTATTAGTAGTAGTAGTAGTAGTAGTAGTAGTAGTAGTAGTAGTAGTAGTAGTAGTAGTAGTAGTAGTATTATAGACCTACAAATTTTTTAAAGAAACCTCCTATAAGTATTAAAATTACTAGATAGTATAAGGTAATAGAATTGGAATATTTGATAATTTTATTATTTACAATATCCCACTTCATAAATGAATTTTTTTTATAAGAAAGTATTAAAATGGGGATCCTAAAAAAACTAAGTTACAGATTAAATTTATCATAGCTTTTTTCTATATAGAAAAAAGAGTTTTGACTTGTTTTTCAAATACCTTAATTATTAAATAGTAATATGGATTTATGATGTATCGGATTTGATTTTATCGTTTGTTTGAACTAGCAACATTTTCTATGTTATTTTGTACTAATTTTAATTAAAGTAATGCGTAGCTATTATTATTGAAAACCTTATACGTATACTCCCTTCGATTTTAAACGCCTTCTCCATTTCTACATGTGGGGAGTTTTAGGAAAAATTGGTAAACGTAATAATATATGGAGCTTGTGGGGTAAGTGGAAGAATAAAAAATTGTATAAAGCAAAAGTGTTTGACAGAATAGGAGGAAAGAAAATATGAAATTTAAAAAAATTTATTTATGGGAAACATTAGACTTGTTATCAAAAATATGAAATTAAAAAAAAAATGAAAATATACATAATATGTTGTACGAAGATATTATTTTTTTTGTATAGGAAACGTTAGGCTCGTTTATTATTGCTTTTTTTTTTGTAGGAAAAAAAGTAATATTTTGTTAGAAGATATTCAAATATTTTTGTTAAAACCACTTAATCAAGTATTATTGTTTTGATCTGAAGAAGGTGTTTCTAGGAAAAAGCAAAGTATTATGTTTTCCCTCCGTCCCTTATTGATAGTCCTTTTTGGCTAAATTTTAGTCCTAAAATGTTCATCCCATTTGTTATTTCCCTCCGTCTACTTTTTTTCATATCCAATGTAAATTTATCTTTCCAATGTACTTTACTACTTATTTTTGCTTATTACTTCCCGTGAAAATTGCCCATAAGAGGCTATCAATAAGGGATGGAGGGAGTATGTTGTTATAGGAATTGACAATACTATTTTTATTCAATAATATATTGTTTTAGGAACTGACAATATAACTCTATCAGTCTATCCTAGGAAGTAATATTGTCCTAAAAGCAGTCAACCATGCAATATTTTCTTAGCAAAAGCATAAAGGTGGTTGAAAAATACAAGCACACTAACATATTTTCTAATTAAAAAATATTGGGTTTTTCTACATAGTAACCTCGTTTTTTTCACTTTTCTACGCTGTGACCTAACATATATGACTTTCTACGCTGTAACCCTAAAGTACGAAAAGTCACTACATTGTAACCTCGCCGTTAAACTGCCGTTAGTTGCTGCCGTTAAAACCTAAAAAATAAACTTTTTTTTTAATTTTTTTTTCATTTCCCCTTCCCCTTTCCCTTCTTCCCTCCGTAACCACCAGAATTGCTTCCACCATCCCCACCACCATCCCCTTTCCCTGCTTCCACAATCGCGACCACCACCAAGATGACCCCGACCACCAAGAAATTTATTATCTAGTAGATTCTGGATATCCGAATACCGTTGGATATTTGAGTCCAATAAAAGATAAAGATATTAGAACCCATATGCCCGAATTTCGAAATGGTCCACCACCTCAAGGCATACTTGAACTTTTTAATTATCTTCACTCTTCACTTCGAACAACGATCGAGAGATGTTTTGGACAATTAAAATCTCGATGGAAAATATTGACAATGATGCCAAATATGGACACTAAACATCAATTGGCAATTATGGTTGCTACATTCACACTTCACAATTTTATTCGATTACATGAGTTGGATATACCCATTGATAGTGGTATAGAAATCGAACCAAGAGCAGATTATGATTTGTTTAACGAGAATCGTAAAGCTGTAATGAACGAAGTACAACTTAATATAGCGAAGGAAATTTGGAACTTCTTGTAATGAAAATTATATTTGTAAACGTTTATGATTTGGAGCTTATAATGAAATTTTAATTATTATCGTTTATTGTTTGTGCTATTTATTATTATTATTATTATTATTATTATTATTAATAATAACCATCATCATCATAATAATAATAATAATAATAATAATAATAATAAAGATTATAATAATAATAATAATAACAATAATAATTTTTATAATAATAATAATAATAATAGTAATAATAATAATAATAATAATAATAATAATAATAATAATAATAATAATAATAATTTGTATTTGATCTGAACTTTTCTGATCTGATCTAAACTTATTTTTTCTGATCTGATCTGATCTGAACTGTACTTATTTTTTCTGATCTGATCTGATCTGAACTTATTTTTTCTGAAATAAGTAAAAATAAGGTGAACTAAACAAGGCCTGAGTACCATTAAATCTATAATTATTTATGTATTTATTGTTAGCACATTTTCAATGATGATTATAACGAACTAATAGTGTTGTTTGAATTTATTTATTATGTTGTTTGAATTTTGTTATTAACATTTTCATTATTTATTTATCAGGGGCAATTCTGACTTTTGGTTCATATGGGATGATCTTCCTTACAGTGAGACCATTCCTCAACTTCACCTGAGACAAAATCCAGGTTATTACTAATTACTTTTTGCAGGTTTAATTGCATTATTATTTAGTTCTATGAAATATTAATGTTAGTCGTTATTTCGTAATTAAAGTGCATAATCCTCAAGTATTGGACCCATTTTTAATATTAACTAGTTGTTGGAGCACGCACTATGCGCGTGCCCCCCAGCGGTAAGATATGTAATCTTCGTGGCTGTGATCGTGTTTCGTAGTTTGGGGTGTTATTAACATGCTGATTAGGAGAGCCTAATTTAATGTATTGTCAAAAGGTAAGTAGTTGGAATTAGCAAGCTATTTTCCTATAGGTTGTTGAGTATGCATGATAGCAATTTTGGAAAGGATCTTTGAATAGGCATTGGAGTTCTATAAAGGTAAGGAAGGTTATGTATTAACATTTAAAGGTTGGTTATTGCAAAGGTGTGTTGTGTTCTTATTTGGTAATCTGAGGGTTGTGTTTTTTTGGTTTTTATGCTATAAATTATATGCCTCTCTTGTTTATTAGGCTACATAATAGGTATGATCTAAATTTTTTCTTTGAGTTGCATATTGAATTATAGTGCTATTTTTATCTTCGAAATTTCCTAAGTGAACATACGATCTAATTTATGCAAAAGTAACTGTCTTGGCAAAAAACGTAACGTTTTCCAATGTTAAGGTGAAATGAATTTTCTTTCGCTCTCTCACAAACCTCCTCTCTCCCTTTTGATCTCTTTTTCAGCCCGCCTTCTCTCTCTCTCTCTTCCCTTGGCCTTGTTTCCTTTTTTCTCTATTTTTTAATGTTTTACTTTTTTAATGGCTTCAGAAATTATAGGCCACATATGCTCCTCCCTCACCTATTCCTTCTTTGTACCCGTGTCCGAGTGTTAAGAGTCTTACACAGTTACTTTAGACGTAAAGAAGAGTCCGAGTAACATAGTATGTATATATAAAAGAAATGAGGGCTTGGGAGGGTTGATTACCTAATGCTATGTAACCAGATCGAATGTAAAAATAATTAATAAGTTCATCATTACTGCTTGTACTTTATGGACTTCTAAATCATTACCTTAAAATTAAAATTGTATCAATTAAGCTGTTATAAGCCATAGAAATTTAAAATTGTATCAATTAAGCTGTTATGATATTCAACTGACAATGTAAACATTTCAAACTAATACTTTATTTCAATGATTTTATTTGCTTAAACAGTGTCATGTGCTTTTACGGCAACAACTGGAATATGATATGAGAATTCGATGGGCTAAAGCAGAACCCCCTTCTAAACTTGATCCGGGTCCTCTTCTTGATCATGATAAGTGGGAAAGGAGACTCAAAGAGAGATTTCCAAACCATGTTGGTTTGTGGAAACCAATGGAGCTTCTGAAGCAAATTTTGCATGAGGATCTTGAAAATCTAGATAGAGAAGATAGGGTAGGATGCCCCTATTTACGTGGCCTTATCCATGAAACACATTCAAGTGTAGCGATACCTTCTAAAAATGTGAATATGGATGAAGTGAGGAAGATACTTTCCTATTGAATTCCAATCATTGCTGTAATTGATGTCCTAAGTGATTATCCAGATTATGCTGAAAAGCCATATACAGGGTTGGATGAATACGATAATCCGAAACAAATAGTTTTACAATGGGATCCGGGTCGACCCACTCATGCTGTAGTGTTGGTTGGGATTTATGAAGCAGGAGCTGATAATCCATATGAACTTGAACCAGATACTTACTGGATTTACCAAAATTCACCCCCCAAGAAACCTCCTACTATGAATCCGGAAAAACCTAGTCTCCTTGGCGATGGCTTGAATATACTGCACCAAAGGGTGGTAATTGATGAATTGTATAACTCTGCCACCTTTCCACCAAGTGTTTTGGCACCCTCTGATGAAATTGAGAAATTACAACGTCGACACAATACCATTCACCAACGCAGAAGAGAAGAAAAGGAGGTATATCTGGCTCATCGAGGTCCTCAATAGCCGTGACTCCGTGAGGAAGGTTTATATTCCCTCTCTACTCATGTAAGCCTGATCCATGTCATAATCTTGATTTGAGATCGTGTAGCCTTGAAACTTTGAAAGTGTTTTGTTCCAGAAGTGTCCATTAGACACATTAGCTAGATCTCTGCCCTTCAGTTGCTTCTACCTGCCATTGAAGGGTTTTATTCAGAAATCTTACAGAATTTTTGTCTACGTGGATTTGATTTTTAATTCAGTAACCTTCTAATACCAGCTTTTATGGATTATCATTTTGTGGGCTGTATAGGCTGTCTTTTTTGAGTTATTATAACTCTGAGGTGTTGATTGAAAATGTCTCCTTGGCTGATTTGGGTGACTTTGTTGCAATGTGCGAGCCTCTGCTGGGTGCTTGATGTCTGTGCAGATGGTTTTACAGTGTTGCTGTGCCTTAACATTGTGCAGTTATTACAGGCTTACATTTTGCCGTGATTTAAGCTGTGTAGTATGTTGTTGGTTGCCTGTTTTGCTATGCCTTTAATTTTTTTTGCAGGCACTGTAATAATACTAATTAGTGAACTAGTAGTGTTGAATTTTCATATCTACATACTGACGATACTGTTGGAGAAAAT
Organism: Chenopodium quinoa; assembly: GCF_001683475.1. NCBI lineage: Eukaryota > Viridiplantae > Streptophyta > Magnoliopsida > Caryophyllales > Amaranthaceae > Chenopodium > Chenopodium quinoa. The sequence continues at coordinate 793,946 of NW_018743212.1, read as the reverse complement.
TCTTGTGTACATGACCGCCTTATGGCGTTTTGATCATAATCTATCTACAAATGCTCATATCAACTGTTTGGTTTATATGCATCTTTAGAGCTGAGAGCATATTAATAATTGATACATTGCTACATTTAAGTAACACCTCCAGGCAAATATTCCTTAAAATTTTCTTGTTTGTGGGATGAATATTCTTCTTAAATGTTACTCCATGTTATGTATGAATTGCTCTTTGAATTCGACAGAAGCAGATATACTAGCATACTCTTCGTTACTCTTAGTGCAATTCTGCTATTGATAACGCTCAATCCGGCCCTCAATTGTAAAATGAAGCTTAATTAATTCTTTAGGAAATGCGGAAATTATCAAATCATTCAATAACCTATATTTTCCAAATATCATAACAGGACACTTTATGCGAGTACAATTGCATGTTTTTTAAGGCAAATCTTTCGACGGACAGTTATTGAGCTTAATAGAGTAGATAAACTGGTATGGTACCTACATGAGTTGAAATTATCATATTATCACCCTCCCTCTTGTAATTCCCATTGTCAAAAAAAAAAAAAAAAAAAAAAAAAGAACAGAAAAAAATTGATAGAAAACTTAGCTGCATCAAATTTTGTAGGTGGTGTGGGGTAAGGCAATGACAGAAAAAAATTGATAGAAAACTTAGCTGCATCAAATTTTGTAGGTGGTGTGGGGTAAGGCAATGAGAAATGTGTTTTTTGTTCAAATCTTTAGGCCATGAAAGTACAATTATTGAAGAGTTTACTTAGTGGAGTGAAAAAGTTGGTTACTTTCTAGTTAACTTGACACTTTCTTCTTCTTCTTCTTCTTCTTCTTCTTCTTCTTCTTCTTCTTCTTTCTTCTTCTTCTTCTTCTTCTTCTTCTTCTTCTTCTTCTTCTTCTTCTTCTTCTTCTTCTTCTTCTTCTTCTTCTTCTTCTTCTTCTTCTTCTTCTTCTTCTTCTTCTTTCTCTATATCTTTCTTTTCCTTTGTTACAGTCTCAAATACTGGTTATTAACTTATTATAGAAGCAGAAATCACAGAACAATTATGTCGATTACTTGCAAGGTTGGACTAGAAAGCAGAGTTGTAAAAACCACAGTAATAAAAACCATAGCTCAGCTTGATCAAAGTCTAAAGGAATTGCTCGTAAGCATAAGCCAAAATGTACGCGGTAATACTTGTAAATGTGTTGTAGGTTTGGGTGTTGAGAAAGAGTTTAGACCATCCTCTAGTGCTGATGGTGTCGGGATGTAGTCTTCGAGTTTTCGAAAGAGTTGCAATACTGAAGCTTTGTTATGGCACCAGTTGTCTGATCTATAGATGCTTTCATATGCTTTTATCTAGGCAATGACTTGTTTGGTGGTTACATAAGTCTATATGACTTGCTCGCTCTATGATTATGATTATGATTATGATTTAGGAAGATGGTAGTAATTTTGCAAATCAAAAGCACACCCTGCAAACCCAAAGCTGGTAATTTAGGCTTTAGTCATCATAATATTACCCTAATTATTAAATGAAAAAAACAGCGTAATATTTTTTTAGTAATTTACTCATGAGGTATACAGTCTACTCTACATTTTTAAAACTGCATCACTTTCTCGTATGTGTTTTCGGAAACCAGCTGATATTAATACTTGTACAGTTCTACTACTGATCAAATTCCCGCGAGTTAAGAGGGAAAAAAAACTGTCTACCCACCGAAAGTACGTGACAAAGTGGTGTCCATTTAGTTTAGTTGGCAGCGGGTGTTCTGCAATCAGACAAGGATTAGAAAACAGGAAGAAACTGATAGTGCTTATGTTATGACACTTTTGTGCTACTACATTATCTGAACAACAGATAGAGAGTGCTTCTTTTGATGCTTCACATTAGGCATGAATCTATTAGGAGCAGAGTTAAACTTGTATAATTTCAGACTTTTGTATAGGAGATGCACTAATTCAATGTATAAGCTGAAAAATTAATGCGTTGCTTAATCATATAGAAATTACTTTTTTGTCTTGATTCCAGCATGCATACAAAGTTTACATGAAATTTAATGTCACAATTCACAACCAGTGTTACCCACCATATTTTTGGTGTCATACAAATCCGCTATAAAAATAATGGCAAGAAAAGTCCCACATTGGGCAGTAATACTTGTGTATGTTTCTTTATAAACCAAAACAAGCGTACTTCATGTTACGACCTTACTTGAACAGGATCTGTTCTATAGGATCGTACCTCTGTATCCTTGAGTTCTAAGGAGACAGAAAACCAAGTCTGGTGGATGAATTATGACCGTATGATCAGAGCGTGATTAACAGCAACCATTGATCTTCGGATCACTGGTGCAGTAGAGGATCGTTCCCCGGTTCCTTGTGAGCTGGGGGTGATCTTACGGTTGTCTGACAGACTCATCCCTTTTTATTACCGACGTGTGGTGGTGGTTGTTTGCTCTTTTCTTGGTGGCACCTCCATTGTTTGGAACATTTTGTTGCTGTTCTGTTTCTGTGCACACCACTTGTTTGATAAAATGCCGCAATGACTGTCATGTTGGTACTTTGACTTGGGCTACATAATTTGACTTTTTAGGTGGTTTAATGCTACTGCAGCACTACAAAGTGGTACTCATGTTAGCTCAAGTGCCCGTGTTGGAAACTTAACATTTTGACATGGGTATTGTCGTATTGACATAGAGATTAACAAACTTAATACGAGTAATTTTTTTTTTTTTTTTAAAACGAAATAGGTATTCTTCTAATCTATAGTTAAACTATACAATCTTTTCATGTCTATAATCCGAGTCATCAACAAATTTATCTGTGTGTAGACTTTGCCACCTTTGGAAAGATACTCAAAGAAGTGTGATGAGCATAAGCAAAAAGAGAAGGGATGATTGCATCCACTTTGCTGGTTGTCCTCTTGTTGTAAGTTTAACTCGAGTAACAAATAATTCCATCGCTAGACTTTGATTATTGAGCTAATAAACTGTAATTAAGTTCAGGAACAGATTTTATACAGTGGATCAGAAGTATAGTCTTAAAATCTGACAGTAGTAAAAATCATACTTGCATTAATCTTGAGCTAATTCTATAAAAAAATGATTAAGTAGGTAACAATATGCCTTGTGCATTTGAACTTGTAGTATCTGGTAATCTGGTATGATATTGCATGATTCTTGTATAAGTTGTATTTAAACAGTTCTAAACAAATGAAAGGACAGTGATTCAGAGGTTTCCACTTGCATTTGCTGTTAACCTTGAGAATCATGTTCAGAGGTTCCCACTTAGTATTTGCTGAATGTGTTCAGAGGTTTCCACTTAATTCTGCGGTTACATTATATTCTATAGCTATTTTAATTTTATATATTGTAAGTTGATAACCTAATTAAGCAGGGTTGTGATTCTTCTACACAAGAAAATATGTTCGCCTACTTTGTTGGTTTCCATCAACAACCCGATCGAGTATTTTCCGACTTCAACCTTCTACAATCATTTATATCATTGGTGGGATCAAATGTTATGGATATGAATATATGATAGTATAGTGGCAAAGTAGCGGTCCTTCATATCACTTGTCGAGTTATATAATACACTTCAGGCACAAAAATATATATATATATATATATATATATATATATATATATATATATATATATATATATATATATATATATATATATATATATATATATATATATATATATATATATATATATATAACGAGGCAAACACAAGGTAACATAAGAATTATATCTTATACAGAGTAAATCCAGTTTTTTTTTTTTTTTTATGAGGCTCTAATAAATTGAATTATATCTTATACGGAATAACTTTAGTTTTTTTACGAGTCCCTAATGAATTAAAGAAGGGTTAATCAGGCAATTTAATGTGTAGAAACAGGTTGAATACAAATCGGATTACGCAAGATCCGACTTAGACCCTCCAAGGTTCCGACTCCGACTACGACTCCACTCCAAATCATTAATATTGGATAGGGTCAAAAAACAAGAGTTTGCTTTAGTAGGGCCTTGAGGGTCACACACACTAATACAACGTCTCGTACAAAGTCTTTTTTTGTTTGGAAAGTGAAAAATGGTATGATTATTGGGCCATATTGACTGACCCAATAAACAAATCTAACATCATTTTATTTCTTTCTTTTTCTCTCTTCAATTTCGAATTGTTGAAAATAACGGGAACCCCGCTCAACTTCGCTTAATCCTTCTCTCTCCTCTCTCCAACGCTTGCAAAAACTCAATATCACAAGGTAAAGTGGCTCCCATTTTTTAAATTTCCCATTTTAATTCCTCTTTCTTACTTTCTTTTCCGTTAATATTATTGATTTTTGTTGCTATAATACATGTGTAGAATCAAGGCTGAAAATTGCAATTTTTTTTTTTTTTAATTGTAAGATTCAGCTCAGAGAATAACATTAATGACATTAATTCGAGGAATTTTATTGATTTTTAAAATTTTCTGACTGTTTTATGATATCTTCTTCTTCAGACACAGTTAAGGGTTTTTAATTCAAATTCAAGCTCAAACCAGAGAACGTCAAATTTCAATAATATGAACAAATTCTGGGTTTCTCTGTAATTTTTGAGTGCTTAGTTTTTCATTTATAACTATATATCTATTAATTCAATTACTTGCAATTCAATTTTCAGTTGAAAGTCACAAAATCTATGTTCTTTAAGCTAAATTTATGATTATTCCTATTTTTTACGAAATTGTCAGGATTAAGATTTTTGGGGTTGATTTTTACACCCCAATTCTCCTTCAATATTGAGGAATTTGCTACAAGAAGCCGGTGGCGTCGACAGCAGTAATTTGCTAGCTACGGATGTACGCCAGGCGCCATGGTTGGCAGCGTCCTTTCCACCCTTTACAGGTAACTAAATTTCTTTCCTTTTATAAAAATGATTGAAATTTGGTAATTAAATTTCTGATGTTTATTTGATCTTACTTACAGATGGTGGGAATGGCAGTATACAGTTTCCTAGTGGCTTCATTCTATTGCTTTCTGGGATTCTTTCTTGGCAATCGAATTGCCGAAATTGTAGTAATTTCAATATATTCTTCAGTGGTAAAACCCTTGAAAATTTACATACTTCTAAATTGAAAATTAAAATTTTGAGTTATTCAATTTGTTAATTGATTCATTTCATATCAGGCACTGTCGGTTATGGTGTTATTTATTAGGTGCACGGGGACTGATCCGTCTTCGAAAAATAGACATAGTAATCACAAGAAAAAGAAAGTGAAGAAGAGTAAAGTTAAATCCTTGACAAAGTTGAATTATGGTTTTATATTGAGACAGATGGTTATGAGGTGTTTTAGGAGGTTGGAGAGAAAGATTCTTAAGACTTGTATAAGGAGGAAGTATTTACTAGATCCGCGCATTGCTAATGGTCATGTTCACTTGGATCCCTTGCTTCCTTTTCCTCTGCCTCCCCTTGTTACCAAAGAAGACGATGACTCCGTTTCGCCTGATCTTGATCCTAATGATAAGGATGAGGATTTCTCCTTTTGCTCCTTGTGCAATTTCCATGTTAAAAAACATAGCAAACATTGTAGGACATGTAATCGTTGCGTTGAAGGCTTTGATCACCATTGCCGGGTAAGAAAGTACATGTTGTATGCCTGTATCGGCTGTATGTATGTGTGTGTGTATGAATGTATTGGATCTTCTCTAACTCGATCTTATGCTCCCTTACAGTGGCTGAACAATTGTGTTGGAAAAAGGAATTATACAACATTCATCCTTCTTATGATATTTGTCCTGTTGATGGTGAGTTTTTTAGCTTCTTGTTGCAAATGTTCTTCAATTTTGTTCCCATTAATCATTCATCCCATAATGAGTGTACGAGTTCTTTTATTGAATGAAGAGAAACAATTGCAAGTATCTTTTGCCTAAATTCTTTCTGATAATTGCAGCTTACAATTGAAGGAGGAACAGCTATTGCTGTATTCGTTCGGTGCTTTGCTTATAAGAAAAACATGGATCAGGAATTAGCAAGGGTATTTCACACCACCAAGTTTCCTAGGGGAGTTCTTGCTGCAATATCTGTAAGCTTCATCTGATTGCCCTTTGTATACCTAGCGTTTTTTTGTATGCCTTTTCGCTCATTGGTTATTGCTGATGATCTTGTAGGCAGTGTTGGTTTTGTTGACAGCTTATGGCTCAGCAGCACTTGGCCAACTCTTTTTCTTTCATGTTGTTCTCATTCGCAAGGTACTTCTGCTGGCTGCTTTGTGTAATTGATACTGATCTCTCAAGATTCACTATTTGTGATGCTTCAATTAATTACTACTTTCCTAAAAAGAAACAAAGTTTAAACTGTTAGTAGTGCTCAAAAACTCAAACAGGTATCCTTATTAATCTTGCCAGCAGAAACTTCATACTGCCCGAGCCCATGTAGTGTTGTCACCGTACTAGATCTTGTATGGGAGGAAATTATAAGTGTTTGCGACTTGTAATTCTTTATCAATCTACGTTGACAGATTGTGTTTCCTTGTAGACGTTATGGCCTGATTACTTTTCATTGTTTCTGCGCATGAGCTGATTAATGATCTTCTGTGAACAGAAAGTAATGTCAAGTGACATGAATGGCTACAAGTTTCCTATCCAAGAATAAATCATAAGCAGTCACATTTTCACTAGTTATGCTGTCATGATTTTAGGTGTACTGTGTTTAATATTTCTTGTTTAAACTGCAGTATGATCACTTATTTAAGTGTACCAAAAAGATGCCTATTGCTGCAACCTGAATATGATATAGCCTGTTTGAAGTCTGAGTATGTCTTAATAATATTGTTGCAGGGAATGAGAACATATGATTACATATTGGCTATGAGAGCAGAGCATCGATTTAGTGGATTGGAGTCATTGAATGATTCAGAATTTTCGTCAGATGATAGCAGTGAACCTGCTTCACCAAAAAGGATCATTTTGTCTCAGTTCATAGGACAGAAATCAAATCTGGTAAAGCATTTGCAGCGCGCCTTTACATATACAAGCATTTACTACTTGCCTCTACATTATTGACTGTTTGAATATCTGCTATTCTCGACTTGCTAATTACCCTGCGATACTTTCAGAGCCCAGAACAACTATCTGTTAAAATCGATCCTCAATCAGGCACCTCCATCATTAACCAGAATCAACACTTCCGTGCTAGCATTGATCCCTGGAAGCTGATACAGATGAGTAAAGAAAAAGCTTTGAAAGCCGCCGAAAAGGCCAAAGAGAAGCAAATGGTTGAACACGAACAACTTAATCCACTTCCTTTCGAGGTGAAAAAAGGTCCTTTGGAGAAGCCAGAAAGAGATCAGAACAAAACAACCCCTCTTGTTTCAATAGCAAGACATCCAGGCTCGCCGGGAAGATTCTCAAGTCCAAGAAGACGAATTTCTGGCTCTCCTGCTACACTATCCAATACAGCTGCACAGCCAAGTCAGATATACAAAAGCAATTTCGACTTGAAACTAACAGGGGTGTCAAGGGAGCTAGAGGGGTATATATCAAAGCAAGTTCTGTGTTCCATTGTAAAAGACGGGGCTGAAGCATCCCCTAGATAATAGTATCTGTGATACTTGTATTCTCAGTCTCTGAGAACTCATTTAAAACTTCATAGTACCGATGATTCATTTATTATATGCAATTTATACCAGGGATCAATGGTTTGGCCCCTTTTGCTTCTTGAATTACATAATTCTTGAATTACATATGCAACTCATTGCTTTCTGAGCATATAAATAGAAAATAGAAAATATTTGTGGAAGTTATGATAATCTTTGTTGCAAAGCAGAAGTTTAAGTACATAAAGATGATGCCCTAAAAAAAAAAGTACATAAAGATAAAAATGCTTGATGTTTGGATGACTGTCTTCCAACCCCAGAAAAAACATGGAATTTTTATATTGCCTTGAGCCATTGCAGACAAGTTATGGATAATGTACAGGAATGATATGGATTGTGTTGTATTGTACTTTGATTATTAAGTTATTGACAGGAGTATAGGATCTTTGTGAGTATATTATTGAATAGCCAATAGACATGCATACTCAAGTTTGAACTTATTTTGTTTTATAGTAGTACTTCATAATGAATGGCTATTATGTGAAAGTTATGTTATTTTTATATTAGATCTAATTTCTTTTATGATTTAGGCTTTGTTCTCAAACATGAAACTTAAAAAATTTAAAATATTATTTTTACCAAAAAAAAATAAATTTAAAATATTTTCGTTCAAATAAAATTATATCACTTTCTCCGTACTTTTTTTAATTGCACCATGAGGGATTTTACGCTTGTCAATGCATTACTTTAGCTATTACTATCTTCAATTATACTTTTGTAAAAATTATAAAAAAATTAATTTGAAAAGTAGATTTCGAGACAAATCTAACTAGATTCCACATGACTATGTTTTTTCTAATTGATAAATCACAAATGATGGTCAAGGAAGATTAAGTGAATAGTGTAAAAGTCCTTATGGTGCAATAACAGAAAAAACGGAGGAAGTATTAATTTATTAATTAGCTTATATTTTTATTCTCTTAAAATTAAATGTATTTTATTGATCAAAACGTATTTTTACTAAACTAATATTATTTCTACTAAATATTATTTTTAAGGTGAATAGTACAAGACTTTAGTTCGTTGTAGTGTATGAAGTTCTATTATATATTCGTATTTTGGATGATATCTTTAGGAATTGAAGAAATTCTTTTAGACGAGTATGGGTGAAGATAAGATAAAAGAAGTAGGGGGAATCATAAGAAGAAAAAAAAGTTAGAAATCACACGTAAAATTTTCGACGGCGTTCGTGATAGTTACAAATAAAGTTACATTCAAATGCGTTCAAGATATATACAAATAAAGTTACATGATCATGTGTCTTGCCTTGTCCACTAATAGAATAGAGTAAATAAAAGAAGTAGGATAAATCATTAGTGCTAGTGATGTCAATTTCTAATAATCCCAACGGTAAAACTATCTAAAATCGACTTGTATTCGACCTAACTCAACCAAAAGTTAACCCAAAATTGTACTCAATAGGATCCATATCTCTAAAGTTTGGTAGGGTTGGAGTGGATTTTATTTGTCACACGTTGGCACGCATATATCATCATGAAACAAAATGCATCTATACAAAGACATCTCACACTCCAATTAGTTCAAGTTGATTCGTGTAGCTTAATGCTTTTATATTGATATTGATTATAATCTTTAAATTGCACGGTCATATTTGAAAATATACATTTTATTTTTTATTATTTAATACTTGTATATTTATACCCAACTACCCAAAACATTTCTTGCCATTTTGGTTGATCCCACATTTGGATCTCACTATTTTAGATTTGGATTTAAAATTAAATAAGCATTTATTGAACCTCAAAAGCATACTTTCTCTCATCTCCCTCCACCTATTTTTCTCATCCAAAAAAAAAAAAAAAAAAAAACTTCTTATAATTATTTAATTTTATTTTTGTCATAAATTTTCCCAATCACTTCACCAAACCAAACTCTTCCTTCTTTGGAGTCTCCGAGAGAGAGAAAACAGCCACTTCTGAACTCCATCCTTAATCCCATCTGGAGATGCGAAAATGGTACGATCTCTTTCTTTCACTTCAAAGATCAAAACTTTATTAATTTGGGTTTTATTTTTAATAATTTGTTCTTTAATTGATCAACAGTCTTTGGTAGCCAACGTAGATTTCCAGCACATTATGCGTTTCTTGAATCCCAACGTTAATGAAAAGCAAAATATCATGCTTTCAATCAATGGATTTGGTCGCCGTTTCTCCAACATTTGTTGTAAGAAGCCCGACATTGATGTCAATTCAAGGTAATTTGTTGATTGTAATATAATCTTTAGCTTATTTGATGAATTCAAATTGAAAAAGACTATATTTATACGTGAAGTAGATTTTGCTGCTATTTTGTTCATATAATGTTTTGGGTTTAATTGATTTGTTGCAAATTTTTGGAAGGAATTTGTTATAAATTACAATTCAAGGAATTTTGTTCATATAAGTTTGGGTATTTTTGTGGAAAAATTTCAGGGTTTTGAATTTTTGCAATTTTTTATTGTTGGTTTAGATAATTTTGCAGCATTATGTTTGAAATATGGATCATTATCTGTGCTTCTTCGTTGGGCTATATTTAATTTGATTCTGTGAGATGAAGGCTAAGTCTGGTGCTGGTTAACATTGAGCTGGTTTTGGTATCAATTCTGATTCTCATTAGTTGTTCAGCTTATTATAGGGTGCAAAAACTCGAAATTAGGGAACAACATTTCGTGTTGTACGTATGATATGTTACATTTTGAGTAGTGTTTTAGCTTTTAGGACGAAAATAAACCAGCCAAAGTAAGAGGGTCAATGGACTGTGTTTCTTATGTTGCATTTAGTTTATTTGGCTATAAACCTGGATGGAGGTAAATTGGTAGTGTTCGATTTTTATTGTTGCAATAGTTCTAGCACCGTCATGCAAGGGACATCGTTTCTGAGTTATCAGATAGTTGAGTATGAAGCTTGTCTTTGCTGAATTATATGTCCTATTGCATGGTTTGGCTACAGAATCCTGATACATGTAAATAGTTCATGTTGCTTGAAGAATATATTCCTTTTGGAATTCTATGTGATGGCTTGTTAGTCAGTACTCATTCTAATCTTAAGATTGCTGGGGTTGTTTAATTTGAATTTTTTAAATGTTGTTGTCTTGTCTTAGGATCCGTTTGTTGTGATGGAAAATATTTATCCGGAATAGATTTTTCATGGAAAACAATATTCAAGAAAAAATTGTAGATATATTTTCCTTTGTATGTTTCCTGACAAGAAAATTTTGATAGGAAGTGGAAAATGGGAGTGAAAGGGAGACGAGGGATGGGAGGAATGGAAAGGGATGTTAGGAATAGGGAAGAAACTGTGGAAACTCTTTGAAAAACTATTACCTTTGGGAAGTTTGTTTTCTACTCTTTACATACCAAAAAATTGAAAAAGGGAAAATTACCGTCAAATCAAATGTAAAATTTCCTCCTACGCATCTTTTCTTCCCAATACATGGAGCTTGGGCTTCTTATTCTCTATCCTTTTTTTTTACTCCGAATAAACTTGGCTGGTTATTTACCAAGCTCTGATTGAATATGCTATTATTGACGGTTCCTCATGCAGGCTAGTAAATAGGGGATGTAAGCTAGTTGGTTGTGGTTCTGCTGTACCAAAGCTGCAGATCTCCAATGATGACCTTTCTAAATTTGTTGAAACTTCGGATGAATGGATATCTACTCGAACTGGGATTCGCAAGCGACGTGTCCTTTCAGGTTAGTGTGTCTGTCTTGTATATGGAACTTTAGACAGGGTTGCTTGACTCTTTTGTTGATCCCTGTTGCTTAAAACACTCATACTCTCATAGTGATCTTCCTTGTAAGTCTGGTATGTGTGTCCAATCTTGATAATGCTGGGCCAGCAAGACCCATGATCTAACAGAAATTGGCTATTTTATTCAAGCTATAAACGTCTTATCAAATTTTAACATTTTATATCCTATAAACCAAACCAACTGAGATTAAGCCTACAAACGAGCTTGGGTATGTGTAATAATGGATTCTGGTTTTCTGTAAGATATTTTCCTTATTTTTGACTGTGTCTCACACAGATGTCGATCTCTGGTTTTGTTGCTCTATTACAGGTGACGATAGTATGGTAGGCTTAGCTGCCGAAGCAGCTAGGAACGCTCTACAGATGGCCAATGTTGGCCCAGATGATATTGACCTTATCTTGATGTGCACTTCTACACCCGAGGACCTCTTTGGCAGTGCTCCTCAGGTATTTTTCATCTTAATGTTGGCTACTCATCCCAATGCTTTTTGTACCAGCTCAAAAGGAACAGTTTTATGCGGACCATTTGCTTTTTGGGAAACAGCCTCACTATGAGGCTTGAACTAGGGACATGTGTGTATGACTATATGTATTTTATTAGCACACGATGAAATCAATATTGGTTATTGTGTCGAGCAGTTTTTCTTACTGTCAGTTTCTTACAGCTTTAATCTTGGCCATAGATTGGAGCATTAGAAAGTTTAGTATGGAATGCTTTGGAATTTAGAATATAAACAAATGTTTACTTACACATTCTACTTAGATGAGATCAACCAAATACGGTTGTGCCTGATGCCTGTTGCTCATATAATAATGAGTGAAACTGTTGAATTCTGACAACACATGTAGTCTAAGTAACTAAGCAGTCAATATTAAAGAAAGAAAATAACCCAAAAAAAAAAAGTTAAAAGTGGAAAGTCGTGATGGTGAAATCTAGTACGGAGTAATAAGTAATGGTTGATTTCTCCACAGGGATGCATATTTTGCATATAGACCTGCAACCTTTTCTTTGTCCTTTCATGTTTATATAAGCATCCTGAATCATGTTATTAAGTTATTATTATACAGGTACAAAAAGCACTGGGATGCAGCCGAAGTCCCTTGTCTTATGATATTACTGCAGCTTGCAGTGGATTTTTGCTGGGTCTGGTGTCTGCTGCTTGTCACGTAAGGGGTAGTGACTTTGATTTCTTTTCTCTAGTATTTTTTTGTTTATCCTTCAAACTTCAAAAATGCTAATCTTTTGCTTTGTAAATTCCAGGTGGTGGATTCAAGAATGTCCTAGTTATAGGTGCTGATGCTCTTTCTCGTTTTGTTGACTGGACTGATAGAGGGACCTGCATACTCTTTGGTGATGCTGCTGGGGCTGTAGTAGTGCAGGTGAGGTGTCAATTTCCTTTGGATTTTCTGTCTTATTTGTCGGCTCCTTTTGGCTCTCTCAACCTCTCAGCTCTCTCTCTCTCTCTCTCTCTCTCTCTCTTTCTCTCTCTCTCTCTCTCTCTCTTGTGGATGTGTGTTTACGGGTGGGGGGGTTGCCTGTAGTAGTATCTACCTCAAAACTTAAGAGCTAAAGATCAAGGAAAAGGTGCAGCCCCGTTTTTGTTGTTTAATCATGATGGACCTCTCCCTCTAAACAAGTGCAGCTGCTTTTCTTAGTGACCCCTATACTAATATGGTTATGTACAAGTGGGCTGTTAATAACATTCTTCTTTAGTTGAGATAACCTACGCTGTTTTCTGTACTCTAAGTGAAGGTTTTGATCAGATATACATCAAATTCTGCAGAGTTATTATTTATGATTGATTCTGAGCAGTACTCTCTTAGTATCAACTTTTCCATTTGGCACATTTTTTTTTCAGTACACATGATAGTGATGGTACCATTAAACTCTGGGCTTCATATGTGGCTAATTCGTTTACCAGACTTAAAACTTCTTGGATTATGTGAAGAAAAACACGAAAACTGAAAATGTCTGCTGTGATTAAGCCAACACTTTACTTATGGTGTGTTTGAAGAAAAAATAATGTGTGCCTCATGGAAAAGTCAATAGTAGAAGGGTTACTTTGAAGAATATCTATTAATGTTTTCACAGATGTATTGAACCATATATTGACATATACGTTGAATTAATTAGCCATGATGCCCTTAAATTATATGCTACACAACTGTTGTAATTTTGAAGAATCGACTGCCCTTATCCACGTACCACTGTACTAGCTATCTCATTCTCTTTGTCTCTGGCGTTGGTGTATAGCATTGACTTTGAGCTGTATGTCCTACATATTCTCAATATTGTCCTATAATTCAAGAGGAGGGGAAAAAAACTGGCATCTGTATAAGAAAATAGGGTATTTGATATATTTGCTTTTGACCTGGCTTTTGAGTGGCATTTACTGCTTATCCTTTTATTACATAGATGTGTAGATGCACAAATTCATTTGGTGTTTTTAATTGGACCAGGCTTGTGACAGTGAAGAAGATGGCATGTTTGCTTTTGACCTGCATAGTGATGGTGAGGGTGCAAGGTATGCATACGAGTTTCATTGAACTAGAGGTGATACATCTTTGAGTCTTCGGGACGGGCAGACAGCCTCTTTAATTAGTTTTATTCTGGATAGAAGTAAGGCTATGTGCAGATGGACATCTCTGGACCCTGCCAACAGCAGAATCAGTATTCAGTTGTTATGGTTGGACTATATGTGATGTCTCCGCAAATCATATTTCTTATGTACTTCTCTTATATGTAGGCATTTAAATGCATCCCTGAGACATGATGAAGCCGATGCAGCAATAAGTAGCAATTGTGCCGTGGCAGGTTTCCCCCCAAGTCGCCCATCCTATTCATGTATTAATATGAATGGAAAAGAGGTCTTTCGCTTTGCTGTAAGATGTGTGCCCCAGTCAATTGAAGCTGCACTTCAAAAGGCTGGTCTAAATGGTTCCAATATTGATTGGTTATTATTGCATCAGGTATTTTGCTTAATAAACATCTTTTACTTCTGTTAGTTTCTGAAATAAGCTATGAAGTGCATTTTAAAGTATGAAGTTACGAATAATCTGCTCTCCTTTTCAATTCCTAATTTTCAAGTAAATCTTGGTGCTTTATATAGCTTTACATTAAAGATCTAAAATTGTGAGTGCAGGCAAACCAGAGGATTATTGATTCTGTTGCAACACGTTTGGAAGTTCCTACAGAACGCGTCTTGTCTAATTTAGCAAATTATGGTAACACCAGTGCCGCATCAATCCCCTTGGCATTGGATGAAGCTGTTCGGAGTGGAAAAGTTCAGCCAGGACATATCATTGCAACATCCGGATTTGGTGCTGGTCTTACATGGGGATCTTCCATTATCCGATGGGGATAAAGAAAGAAAAGATTGTGCGTCATCATCCTCCTGTTTGCGACATCATCTTATTGTTGGTGAAAGAGGAGGGCGTTGGGGGAAGTGCTGTTTAACACTTGCAGTTCATTCTTGAAAAATCTCACTTCCCCTGGTTACAGATGATTCAGGAGCAACACTTCTCATAATTCACAGAAGCTCCATCAGAGTGGCCCCTTCGCGTGTTATATCTTTCCCTTTATTGCCTGAATAAGTTATTTATTCAAATCAGGTGAATTTATTCACACCTAGTAAAAAAAAAAAATCTCCAAGCTGTTATTCATAGTTTTTTTTTTTTTGTGGTCAGTACGCAGAGCTAGGAATTTTTTTCAGGTGAGTGATTCAAACAGCTTCTCTAGGCTTGTTCATCCTGTCTGCTAGACCGTTTATGTTGAATTGTGTTGTTTAGTACTTTCATCTTTATTGATTTACTGAAGAGGTTACCGCCATTACAGATTTATGTAGAAAACTGTTAATTTGAAAGGGAGTAATAATCATTTTTTCACTGAATTGTTGTTAGAAAGGATTTGATTAGGGTGTCTTAGCTGAGATGGGTATATGTTGCAAATGATAGGCCTCATTTGGCTTCTTTTGACTTAAATTTAATTTTTGAGTATGATTTTTATTGAATGTGTTTTTTTTGCTAACATGATCTGAGACTATGTGCAATGCAGCCGTCTCCTGCTGTATAGCCAGTGACCTATTTTGGATGATAATAGCACAATATATTTCTGAGATTATGTGACAGTGACATTTTGCCGCCCCCCCCCCCCTTTTTTTGATAAGGTCTTTTAAACCGGCATCTCTCACGGTTCAATCAGTCTATTTATATAGGCCAACGCTTAAGAGTTGGAGCCTTGGAGGACTTGAGAAAGTAAGGGAATCTCCACTTTCTAATACAGTATAAATAGATGGTGAGACTCAAACTTGTGATCTAAAAAGTCGCAAAATTACCATACTTGTTTGATGATCCATGTTGATGCGAGAGTTTTATTAATCACGATACTAGCTAGTCAAATGACTATTAAGATAATAAATACTAGTAAGTACGGCTTATGTGGACTTAAACATGCATGTACAAAGATTATGCCTAGATGCATGACTATGATTAGAAAATAATGCATCTCATAACGACTGAAACTGGAAGAAAATATAATTTTATTATTAAGCCGATCAAGTGCTGTTGGCCGGCAAGAAAAGTCATGTTTAAGCGCATATTCTTTCGAGATTGTCTTGTTCTTCGGTTAATTACCGTTCTATACCAACTAATTTAATATATTAATGTTATAAGTTTCTTCTATAGCGCGTTGCATATGAAAAGTAGCTAATTTAAAACGTTATACGAAGTATATTATACTGTTGTGTATATCAACATTATATAATATGGAGTAATAATAATAGGAAATAATCAATTATCCTTTTAATCAAAAATTAAATTTATGAAATGAAATCGATAGAATAATAATTATTTCCTCCTTCCTTAATTTTTTGCCCCATTGCCAAAAAATTAAGGACGGAGGAAATAGTTACACTATAGTAATGTGAGATCTTATTAAATATATTATACTTTGACCATGAGTTCTCGTTACTTTACAGGATATACTATTGTAATGTGGGATCCTATTTAATATCAATTTTTTATAATTTTTATGTGTATGAAATGGAGATAAAAACATTTTAACATATATTTTCGAAACTGTGAAAAGTCGAATAAAACAAAGTAAAAATAAAATAAAGGATAGAGGGAATATATAACTATATACGAAGTAAATAACATGCTAACTATGGATAGTTGATGGAAGATTTGTACTATTAATAGGAATCACGAAATATGAGGACTAAATAATGGAACATGATCTCATTCTAGCCAATTTTTTTTTGTAATAGCACAAAGTAACTTCAATACGATGATTTTCATTTTAGAATAAAGTCATCATTATTTTAAGAAGAAATTCTTTGCCAAAATAAAAAATTAAAACTAGCCATCTCCTAATACTCCACCTAATTGCATTCTCAAAACCACTAAACCCTTCGACCTCAAATTATAAACATCTACGGAAACCTAACTAAATTAAGAGATTAACAAAAATTCACCCAACCCCTTTGTCGAACCAACACTTCTCGACTCTTTAGAGTTTGTTAAACTTATCTTAACTCATAGTCCAAAATTTGTTAAACCTACACTCATTTGTTACTCCTTTTTGTCAGAGGTGTCAAATTTATCTTATTAAAACTTTTTCTGTAAATACGATAACAAAACATATGATAAGTATGTGTATAGAGGTGTTAAAAATTAATCCAACAGACCAAAATAAAGTCCGATTTAAATTTCAACTTGTATTATGGGCGTGGACTCATAGAGATACGGAGTAATAATTTAGCATGACTCAAAATTAAAAATAGAATTGACCTAATCTCATCGAATCCAACTCAAATACCCGACCTAATCTCACTGAACCTAACTCATATACCCAACTCATATACTCGAATTTACACCTCTAATGTCTATACTCCTTCCATGTTATAATAAGTGTTGCACTTTCTTTTTTGGCAAAAAACTACATTTTAATACTTCGTATTATTTCTTCTCTTTTCATGGTCCCCTCCCAAACCTTACTGTTTTTTAATATTTCTTTTCTCTCACATTCATTACTTTTCAATAAATTATTAACCTATTATCTTTATTTTACGGAGTATAATTGCTTAATATCTAACTATCCCACTTACCTCTTATTTTATTTAAGTAAATGTCCAAAATTATGTGCCGATCAAAGTGTAACACTTATTAAAACATGCGGGAGTAATTTGGGGGTTGTTTGGTTGACAAAGTAAAATGAGGGAAGTGAAAATTGATGGGATTTTAAAATTTGGGTAGTTGTTTAGTTGATATAAAAAAGTAAAAATAGGAGAAGTTAAAATTCATGGGAATTTCCACTTCCACAAAATGTAGGAAATGAATTACCTAACCCCTCCTTCGTCATTTAAAGTTTATGAAAATTTCAACTTTCCATTACACAACCAAACAATTTAAAGAAATTCTCAGAAATTTCATTTGGAAAGTGATTTTCCATAAAATACAACCTTATATGGGAATTTATTTCCCATGTCAATTAAACTAAGCCTTAAAATCCAATCCGTATATAGACTGTAGACATGCCTCATGGGTAGCCGTTGACACGTCATCCAATTTACAACGTATAAAAAATGTACTTTTTTGGCCGTCAGCGAAAATATGCGCACTCTGACACGTTTTCCTCAAACTCCAATAAGACATTCACACCAAAAACACCATTACTCTATTTTACTCTCTTTTCTTTTTTTTTTTTCTTTTTTTTTTTTTTTCTGTGTGGTTGTTGTCGTCGTCCTCTCGTTATTATCCAAATCCATTTTATTATTAATTCTATTTCAGTAAAACAAAATTAATTTATTTTGTCTTCTTATTATGTCCCCATTTTATCCATTTCTTTTCATAATTTTTGATTTTTTGATTTTATTCCTTTAATTTTGGTATAAAATGGGTTTGAGCTAAATTTTTGGGAGACCTTAATTTGATGTCCAATAATTTGACCCCTTAATTTTCGGCTTTCTTTTTTATTTTATAAAGATCTTCCATCTTTCTCTCTCTGCTCCTTTCGCCTGTGATCTAGGGTTTTTATTCCCTGCTTCTCTATCAGGTTCGTACATTCTATTATTTTAATTCTTCATACTATTTATTAATAATTGGATACATTTTATTTAATGTTTATTATGTCATTTTTCTGGGTTTTTAAAATTGATTTCTGGGTGTCATTTTGATTTTGAGTAATTATATAATGTTTAGGGTTTGATTATATATGATTTTATATTATTTTTAGCAGAATAATCAAATCTTTTTGTGTTAATTGATTGTTAATGTGAAAAATGATGCAGGTAAATTGGGTAGCTAGAGGTGCAGGGTTCTCTTTCCCAATCATCAGCCAAAGTTTGAGGTGGATCTCTCAAAATTCTTTGTTTTTTAATTTTATTTGATTTAATGGAAAAACAAATAATTTAAAGGTAGTTAGGCTTGAACATCAAGTGAGAGGATTACCACTCTTTCAAGTTATTTGGCTGTAAATATAATTGACCAATTCACGTTTTTATTGGAATTATAAGCCTTTAATTTTGTAGTATTTTTTTAGATTTATGATAAATAAGAGGAAGATTGTAGGTGGTAAACAACATTATACTATATACTATAATTATAATATAGCGCCTTATGGCTTCTCGAGAAGGAGAGTTTTTGGTTGATCTTGAATGTGGTGGTACTACCTCTGAGGAAGAAAGTGGGGATGGTGTTTCTGGGAATGGAAGAGGAAGAAAATCGTTGAGTCGAGGGGGCCGTAATGGGGGTTTAAATTCTAATGGATTGGCAAATGGTGCCATTGATATTGATTCGAGTGATGGTTTTCCAAAGTCGAATGATGTTGCTGGTCAAGGAGTTGATTTACTCATTGAAAAAAGCTCAGGAAGTGAAGATGGTAGAGACCTTGCTGCTGTTTTTGAGAAGAGGAATTCAAATGAGTCACGAAAAAAGCTAGGCTCGAAAAAGGCCTCCAAACCACCCCGGCCTCCTAATGGTCCGTTGTTGACTGCATCGGACCTGAAATTGGTGAAGGAGCTTTCTGAGCTAGCTGCTAGGAAGAGGGCAAGAGTTGAACGGATTAAAGCCTTTAGGAAGATGAAAGATGCTAAGCGGTCGTCTTCAAGCAGCAGCGTAACTGCAATGGTGATAACTGTTCTGTTTTTCCTTATTATAGTGTTTCAAGGTATGGACATAGTACCTATCAGAGTTTGAGTCTTCTCTATTTGGCCATTTATGCATCATGCTCTCCTATATTCTTGCTAACAAATGCATTAGTTCTGTTGGCTCAATCATACTTAACTTTTTGCTTCCCGGTAGAGGAGACTTGCTCCTGGAAGCTTGTTTTTAGAATACCAATTTGTGACAAATGTATAATATCAATTAACTGACTAATCTGAGAGATTGAACCAAGCTGATATATCAGGCAATTTTAGGGTGTAAAAAAAGAGGTTTGTATTATAAAGTGCCAAACCCTTTGTTTCCAAAAATTTTACTTGAGAAGATTATGAAGGTCCTTTAATTCTTCTTGTGATTACCTGGATTCACTTCCTTGCTTGTTGTCTGTATGTTGCATCATAAACTGAGCATGGAAAAATCAAATACTATTAATCCTTGAGAGAACCCACATGCTTTATCTTCAGACCATATGTAGATTGTAGAGTGACATATATGAAGTATATGTTACCTGAACAAATTTTTGAAATATATTCTTGCCCCAAATTTTTTGTCTTTAGAAAAGAAATATGTTGAAGCTATGATTTACCAGTAGATATCGGAAAATGGTGAAATTTGTCATCTGTCAAGTCATGATAACATCATACGTGCATCTTGATGTTTGTTTAGAGGATGTATCATGAATTCATGATGCATTATTCTAATTTTACGTAGGAAAACTTGTTTTAACTATTTGGGCAAAGAAAGTAATAGTGCTGTTGTCAAAAGTTCTTGCATGTATTATTGTAGTTGGTCATAAAATTCTGTTTTTGTTATGCCTCTATGATTTCCAATCATACCACTCCTATGTTTTATTTTGCGATTTAAAAGTAACTTTCATCTAGTTTACTGGTTCAATTGTTTTGCATTAAAATGCATGTGTTTTAGCTTTAAGACATGTGTAATTTCTTTAAATTTTCAGGTTATTTGAGTTCTCATATATGATTCCACAGGCACATCTATGTGACAGATGATCCTGTGTATCCTCACCAACTCTAACTTCCAGCTTCCTCTACCTCCTATGTCCATCCTCGTTCCTGAATTTGAGAATTTCTCTTCATTATTTGGCTGATGTATCATGTATTATGTTCTGCCACTAACCCCCCAATTACGAACGATTAAGCTATGTATAGCTACTGAAAATATAAAAATTTATTTTATTCCATATATTATCTGCTGTGTTCTTGTTTATCCCTAACTAGGGTGCTTTTGGGCCGCTTTGTTTATTCCCTAATATAGCAACTTGGTACCCTGAAGAATTCTTCTGATGACTACAATGTTTAGTCACTCGAGGCAACTCGTAACTGTTCTTAAACATCATTAGGATTTGATCTTGCAGGCATATACTCCGGAAATAGCTTTACTAGGAAATTTCAGGGGTCTCCTGCACCAGCTACAGCAGGTGAAGGTTTGATTTCGATCCAATTCTTCAACAATGCTCCCACATATGAAACGAATCCGCCCATTTCTCTGTCTCCTAAGTGAGTAGTCAATTCTGTTATTTTCACACAATATATACTCCGTACATTAGATAATGCTGATATTAGGAATTTCAACTCTTTATGTAGTTCTTTGGATGCGACTTCCAGTTCAAGTCCCCAGGAGCAAGAAGGCAGGGATGCCCGATAAAAATTCTTTGATAGAACCATCTGGATAACCCGACACTTCTCTTAAATGGATTTTTCAACTTATGATTAGTTTGTCTAAAGAGAAATCCAATTTCCAAACGGCTATTCGTTTGTAAATATTCGTAGAGCCTCATCTATGGGAGATTGTATAGATATTTGCATCTCTCAAAAAGCACCTTGTCCTGACTCTGATTCCCAGAACGCGGAGCAAAATTTTTGGTTCTTTGGTTCAAACTTCATGTTGTGTTTTCCAACTAGTTTAGTATGCAGTTAGATCTAAGTTAAATTTTTCGAAGACATTACTAGCTTATTGATATCTTAGGATTATCAAGTCCTCGTATGTAGTATGTACTTTTTATTAATTGTCAACCTCTCGCTCTTTGTGGCTATGCTCTTGTTGGCCCAGGGGTGACGCATTTTATTTAGCTAATGCAAGAATGCAACACAATGCTGTTGTTTGCTTGTTAGTCAAGCTGATACACAAATTCTGTCGAACGCTCTTTCTTTCTTTGGCCTGAAATAAACGTGTGTTGCTGCATATGATGCTGTTGTGTGTACGACGTATATGACAAAGGCCATACATAGCCTGAATTTGCAACCTACATAGCGCAATTGTTGTGCGTTTAGCTTGTGAAACAAGTACTAGCAAAGAGGCTGTTTTTGCTATATCTTGTGTGCTGTACATTGCCTTACAAATACTCCAAATCTTCCTCACCCTACGGTATCTTCACCTTTGAACTGTAATTGTTTTGATAATTATTTAAAGGTAATTTAGGAGTCTTAAAAATTTTATTTTTGAAATGATTAACACGTTTTATAATCTAATTTTTAAAATGATTAACACGTTTTATAATTTAGGAACTATAACACGTTTTATAATTTATAATTAAAAAAAAAAAATCTAACATAAACTTACAAAATCAACAATCTTCTCTAGAGGCAATATCTACTCTGTCCATTAATTCATACTCGTAATAAACAATATAAAGTGTTTGGGTCCAAAATGACTATTTTGGGCAGTTCAACTAAATGACCCAAAGCCAAATCAGTCCATAAGATTCCTCTAGCCTAAAAGTCCAAAACATGTCCCTTGCACAAGGCCAGCCCATCTATTGTGGGGCTCACACTATTTACTACCTCATGGAGTCATGGGTCTAAATAATAGCCAAATTTGCACCTTATTGAGGTATCTACAAACATATTTACATTTGTTACACTTGTATGTATTGAATTCTCTCATTGAACTTCAATCACACGTATTGATTTAGGTATCGAAGGGTTTTCTCGGATCGACCTCAGAGTCAATTAACGTGCTCTTTTGTGCAGGCAACTTCGGCTCAAATCACGTTCGGTTCGAACAAGTCAGCCCACATTCAAAGGTCAAAGTGTTGACCACATTGTTTCACCCGAAACACAAAGTATTATTTAAAAAACAACAATTAAAGTTAAAATAATTAACGTCTTTCACTATGATACGGAGTATTCAAATTAACAAGACTGAATGTACCTATCCTAAACGTGTTTGGAGGCTAAGGCCAGAACAACGTGAAGGCAATAAGCAATGTGAAATAGTCAAGTCATGTACATAAACCATATAAGCGGGACCTAGTAGTCCATATCACATTAAGGGTAGCTAGGACGCGTTGACTAAATCAATATATAACTGGTAAAACACCATGCATGGTTTATAAGTACAACTGTATATGTACTTCCTAGAATGATACGAGTATGTCCATTTCTTGATCATCGATGAGACGATGATGACCATCTTTTTTTATTTCTTCTTCCGGCCCATCCCTCTTTAGTCTTTATCCAAATATATCAACTCCTTTACCTCTTTATTTCACCACTTTTGGTCACAATCATTATTTATGACCTCTAACCTAGGGATGGCTCTAATTCAATTGTCTCATATGCATATTGTTGTCGTTTGAACAAGTCAAATAGGCTTGCTATAGATTAGATAGATTCATACGTTACGTGACGGGAATGAAAAAAGATTAAAATTTACCTTCATCAAATATTCATCTATCCAAACTTTTTATCAAAAAAATACATTCATCCAAACTTATATTCCCACTGTTTATGAAAGATCTCTCTCTTTTCATTTCAATGTGTATATTAAAATTTACTAAACCTTTACTTTATTTCAATTTCGGCATAGAAAAACCATGTTTTTACCTTCACTTAGTTATCGACAACCGTGAGCTTGTGCTATAGAAGTAGTATTCGTATATATTTATCAATAAATAATATCCACATCTCTAAATAACTTTTTTCTGTCCACATAATGTTTAAAAATGTAAATGGATCGATTCACTCTTTCCGCTAACCTCTTATTTCCTTGGATTAAGTCAAGCTGAGCTCGGGGGTTTAGCCTTTTAGTCCCCGTTTCTTTCGCTAGTTTTGGAAAACTAAGTGAATGACAGTTGATGAACAACGTTGAGCTTACTACTTGAATAGAACTTTCATCTCAATCTCTCAACTCCCCTAGGTTGAGAGCGCATATTGACAATATAGTTGCTAAAATAAATAAGTAAAATCAATGGAAACGTAAGGAAATGTGATTATCCAAAACAATGGATGTGATGCTCAATTAAGGATTTATTTCAATTGTGCAAGTATAGTAGTAAAATCCAAATTTATTACGGAGTATTCAGAAGTACAAAACATTAGATGTGTACTAACAATTGTGTAAGTATGTGTTTAATCCCCTAAATAATCCAAGTTAATTTGACTTGCTTGCTACTTTAACTACCAAATTCCCCTTTTCACATGCAAGCCAAAGTCCAAAACTGCCTTTATAGGTTCCTGGAAAGTACAGCGAGTGGGGCAGGAAGGATAGAACGAGTAAAATAACGTTTTACAAGAGGAAAAGCCCCAATAGGGTATGGGAATATTATGGGAATAATGAAGGAATTTAATGCATTTCATAAGATGCATTGCTTCAAGCTGTAAACTCTTTCTTGTCTTGATGAATTATAAAAACTCAATATACTATATATATTCAACTTATTAAGTTAGCCATCCATCATGAACATGCATTACCAGAGACAAGGTATTATAATGCTAGTACAACTCCATGGACTAGTTTGGAGCACATGGATATATAATTATTGCGCAAGTGTTCCGTTAAAAAAATGGATACTATAATTGCGCCAGTGTGCTTCAATTCAAATTAATCTACTACGTATTTTATTATCTCTCACTGAATTAGAGTCAAGAGGTTCAAGTTATTATAAAATTCAATTTTTCCTACTTAGTTCTTAAAATTTGAGATGTACATATTATCAGTCTATAAGTTTAAGAAAATAGCAGGACTTAACAGTGGAATACAACTATAAAGACACGAAATTATATACTACGTATTAACATTCATATAGAATTTCTAGATTTTAAAATTGCATATATACCAATCCTATCCCTAGCAAAGTTTATCAAGGCATAAAATGCTTTAATAACCCATTAATCCTCCACCTACATTTAATTATTTTTAAAAAGGTGAGCAACATAGCAACATGTATGTATAATGTATTAATTAATGTCAATATACTACTCCGTAGTACAAGTTTGTCTGGGGTTACATTGACCAATTGACCTTTATCGTCCAATAAAATGAATTATCTTAAGTGACCAAATTAATTAATTAATTGATTGATAGATCGAGTAGTAAATTTGTGGCATAACTGACTACGTACATAGCCGACATCGGAAATTGATGGATGATGCAAAATGATGTACGCGGATTCCTTGATTCTCCATGAGATGCGGGTGATAATTCGATCTTCTAAGAATGAATTATTAGACTACGGTTTTGTGATTGCGACATTAGACGATGGGCGATGCATAATTCTATATACTGTACATTATATGTTGTGGACCTCTTAAGCTGGTATGTGTAGTTTACGCTCTGAATTAGAATGTAATACAAGAATTATTTCCTCTGTTATATGTTTGCTCATTTGGTGTCATTTTTCTTTTAAGTTTTTGGAGTCTTCCAAATAGATAAAAAAGCATAGTCATGTCGGAATTGAGCTTGAATTGCTCAATCTCAAGCTAGTATACTTGTATTCCAACTCAAGTCAAATCTCAAGCTTAGATAAATTTCTCACCAAAATTATTTTACTTTAAAAATTTACTAATAATATAAGTTAATTGTTATAACATGACAGAATAAATTAATTAGATAAAAAATAATACTTAAATCTTATTCACAAGCTTCCTAAGTCGATCTTTGTTATGTAGAATTCATCATGATAATTTCAAGCCAAACTAGAATAATTTGATGAATTAGCATAACAAACTAGACTTACGCCCTGTTCACTTCACCTTAAAAAAATAATATTCAGTAAAAATAATTTCAGTTCAGTAAAAATCAGTAACCTTAAAAAAGAAATATAACAAAGAATCAGTAAAAATAATTTTAGTTCAGCAAAAATAATTTCTATTCAGTAAAATTAATTTCATTTCAGTAAAAATAATTTAAGTTCAGCAAAAATAAGGTGAAGTGAACAGATCCTTATTAATACTTCTACATATTGATTACCGTAATGTCCTGCATTTACAGAGTATATGACTTTATAAGTACTAGCGTTGGCTTCCAATTTGTAAGTTCTCACTGAAATTGACAGAGCAAGATACTCGGAGGCCTTAAGTAAACCATTGACCAAATCAACCTAGTGGTATTTCAAAACAGAGCACCTTAAGGAATTTTACCGAGTAAATTTAACAAGTCTTGACTAAACCAATTCTATTCCTATTCAAATTTATTGGCACACCGCCATACAGCTGGACCTAATCCCATTTTCGTAAATAACTTCAATTAATATACATGGCCCAATATCTTCAACCCTATAAATACTAAGACAATCCCTTATAATTCTGACAACCAAAAACACAAGCTATTAAAAAAAAAAATGGTGAAGTATACATCCTTTTTTAGAGCTATTATTTTCTTCTTTTCTAGAATTCTTCATGAACATTACAAAACCCCTAAGTATCTTCATAGAAAAGTAATCAATGTTCTTAATACTACTCAAATCAAGCTTAAATACCCTTCCTTTATTGGATCAAATGAGCTATTATCAAGTGATAGTGAAGATGATCAAACTTTGATCTTTAATGTGGAGGAAACTTTGTTAAGATCATCATCTATGTTCCCTTACTTCATGCTTGTCGCGTTTGAAGCTGGGAGTCTCTTAAGGGCATTGCTCCTCCTTGTCTTGTACCCTTTCATTTGCATGTTTAGCAAGGAAATGGGGTTAAAGATGATGGTTATGGTTAGCTTTTGTGGGATCAAGAAAGATGGTTTTGTGGTCGGAAGAGCGGTTTTGCCTAAGTTTTTCCTTGAAGATGTAGGGTTAGAAGGGTTTGAAGTGGTGAAAAAGTGTAAGAGGAAAATGGGTGTAAGTAACTTACCTCATGTGATGGTTGAGAGCTTTGTGAAAGAGTATTTAGAGGTTGACTATGTTGTTGGAAAAGAGCTAAAAGTTTATAATGGATATTTTATTGGTTTAATGGAAGATAATAACAAGAAGATAGATAATGTGCATGATCTTAAGCACATGTTAGGAGAAGGTGAAATTAAGGGTTCTAAGGTTATTGGTATAAGTGGCACCAAAGCATCCCTAACTCATCCATTTTTTCGCTTTTGCAAGGTAACTTTCTAACATGCTGCTTTTTTTTTTTTTTTTTAACCTTATTTTTACTGTCAATAATTAATATTATCATTCCATATATAATTAGTATTTCTGTTTCAATATGAGTAGTAATTAAGTAATACATGCAACATATATGATATATGTAACGTAGTGCTTAAATATATGATACGTGATATTCAATATATTTTTAAGAAACCTTTTAAGAAACCTCATTTTTAATTTACTTAGAGTAGGGGTGAGCATGGGACGGGTACCCGTACCGTTAACACTATCGGTTCGGGTACCCGATAACCAATAACGCTAAAAACGATATCCATTATCCGAACCAATAAGTTCGGGTATCCGGATTTTCGGTTCGGTTATCGGGTACCCAATATGATATCCAATAATAAAAATTTAGACTTTATAATATAGTTATTATAATATCGTTCAACACTAATCAACAATAATACCACATGATTATGACCAAATTACTAATAATTTACTAATTATTTAAATTATGAAGTGATTACGAAGTAAAGTAAGATTTTAGATTTTGGATAAATAGATTTAAGTAGAAAAAAAAATGAAAAAATTGCTTATCGGAACGGATCGGGTAACCGTTAATTTTAAAATGATACCCAATAACCGTACCCGATAACAAATTATCAGATCGGGTACCCAAACCGTTATGGTTATCGAAACGGGTATCCTAATTTTCGGTTCGGTTACGGTTCGGATTTTCGGGTTTCCGGTTTTTCGGTTAATTTTGCTCAGCCCTAACTTAGAGTAATAACTTGTTATCAATATGTAATAATGTAAATATTAAGTAAAATTTACGTAGTAATTAAAAAATATTATTTGAAAGATAACGATATTCACTCTGATTTATCATTGTCACGATATAAATATGCTTTTTGTATGTTGCTCGATTTTCCTCTTAGTTGGCTTGTGTTGACTACCCTCGTGGTCAATTGAGGAAGTCTCTAACCAAAGTGACGATGCATGCATTTGCCATTTTGGACACAAGAGACCCCTATTGGTATTATATTTACATATTATCAACAGTAGTAAAAAACTCTATTGATATTGACAAAGTGTAAAAGCCAAAATTCAATTAAATACCGATAAAGAAATGTATCGATACTTTAATTAGTTTAATAGGTACCAAATAAGTACTAAAAAGGACAACAAAAATGGACGCAAGTCATAACTAACTAAGCGTTAATTACTTCGTAGCTCAATCAGAAAACTAACCCCGTAAAATAAAGCTTTTAGGATCCCTGGCCCATTCCTTTAATCCCAGTGTAATGCTAAGAAGGGAATATATTGTCATGTACATTTACCGTTTTCAAGCTAAGAGGATCAGAACATTTGCTATTGTCATACAATATAATATAAAAATATATTTCCATATATGCTGATCAAATTTTCGGTTTAACATAACTAACATCATTTCCAAGAGTTCAGGTATGACCTAAGGGCTAAGATTTTTTAGGATGTCACTTTGATAGAAAGTTGAGCAGTTTGTTATAGCTTTGGCCGCAGTTTTATAGACATGCACTTACGTATACACTGATACCGGGCATGAGACGCGAGACCGATTGAAGAGGCAGCATCCTAAAGCAGACCAGCTTAAATCTCATAGACATAAATACTAAGCAATAAATTTAACAACCGACTTAATAAACCGTTAAAAAAAATCATATCTTTTATGGTGTATTGAGTTCCTGCTTTTCATTGACTTTTAATCTTTTATTTCTATGTAATTATATTTATATAAAGTTTTAAATCCTCGAAATTGACAAGATAGTTTAATCAGTAAAAATAGATGTTTAACATCTTGCTTTCAATAATTTGCAGGAAATTTATCTAACGAATGAAGAAATGAAGAGGAAATGGCAAGCACTACCAAGTGAGAACTACCCAAAACCATTGATATTTCATGATGGAAGATTGGCTCTTAGACCAACACCAACATCCACTTTAGCCCTATTTATGTGGCTACCTTTTGGAATAATCCTTGCCATTTTTAGAGGTGTTATTGCTTTAACCCTTCCACAAAGAATAGCTACTCCAATCCTAACATTCACTGGCATAAGGCTCTTAACAAGTGCAACAACTTCGAACCCGAAATCATCTTCCAAAGGTGATAAAAAGGGTCAGCTCTATGTTTGCAACCATAAAACATTGTTAGACCCACTTTTCCTCTCCTATGCACTTAGCAAGCCACTAACCGCGGTTACATACAGCCTAAGTAGGGTATCGGAGATCCTAGCACCAATTAAAACTGTCCGATTGACACGTGATCGCGATCAAGACGGGAACATGATGGAGAAGCTCCTAAATGAAGGGGATTTAGTTGTTTGCCCTGAAGGGACAACATGTAGAGAACCATTTCTCTTAAGGTTTAGTCCCTTGTTTGCTGAAATGGATGACAAAATTGCCCCTGTGGCAATGGATTGTCATGTGACCATGTTTTATGGAACAACTGCTAGTGGTCTCAAATGTTTGGACCCTATTTTCTTCCTAATGAACCCACGTCCTAGCTACACTGTCCAGTTGCTTGAAACCGTTTCCGGCTTGTCTACGTGTCAAGATCGTAGCCAATCGAGGTTCGACGTGGCCAATCATGTACAAAGAGAGATTGGAGAGTCTCTCAATTTCCAGTGCACTACACTTACAAGGAAGGACAAGTACTTGATTTTGGCCGGTAACAACGGAGTTGTATAATTAGAGAGTTGCTGTATTTGTATATTGTTAATTACTTATAAGTTTATTTATTTATTAATTTTGATAGTATTAGTATGTTACTTACAAGCTACAACCAAAGCTTATACTAGGATTAGTTTTTCTACTTAATTATCAAGATCACATTAGTTTATTTACAACTCTGTATGGACTCTATGCAATTAATGATAAATAAATAATTGTATCCATACTATAGTTATTCTCGCATGAACACCTCAAGATGAAACCTTTAATAAATTATTATTACAGTTTTATGTTCTCCTCACTTCATAATCACTTATTTTAGGTCTATCATATTCAAATAAATAAAATAAAATGATGAAAGGCTAACATGTTTAATTTATAACTTAAATAAAAATAATTGAAGGTAAATATATTCAAACAATTATGATAAAATAACGGCAAGGAAGATGAAATATTCCATGTTCTTGAAAATTCGACTCACAGAACTGTTACTTGGTCTTCCATGTACATCTTTTGACCATTACATAGTATAATCTTCAATTGTGTATATGAAAATTATAACAAGTAAAAATCTAGAAGATGTACATTTATATCAAAGAATCTAACAATATCAAACAAGCTAATTACAATACTTTCTCCTGATTTATAAAATATGAACAAAGTTATTATTGTACATTTTAACCACAAATAGTAATTAGTAAGTGAGTCGAAATTTTAAGAACGAAAGTAGTATTATTATTGAAAAAGTTTTCAATAAATAGGGTGTAGAATGAATATTGTACTGTGCATCGGTTGTAAAGTCTTTCTAAAATAAGTAAAAGTAATCGTAATATATAAACAAAAGTTAAAGCCTGAATTGAAGGCAAACGTAATATATCCTTATTAAAACTTATGAAATGACCTATTTACATTAAAATCATATCAAATTTAAAGTTACTCTACATAAGATTAAATTCACCTTTTTGACATACACTAGGATTGTTTTACATCGAGCTAGTAAATTAAGGTAGAAAAATTATAACAAGAGCCTAGAGGTGTCAAAAACTAACTGGGCCGACTAGATTCTATCTAGCAAAAAAAAAAAAAAACCCCTAATTTAGATTTTGACTTGTGTAGACATAATAATTTAGTACGGAGTTTGATTTAACTTTGGAATAAACCCGATTTAATTCAATCCGTCTTTAATAAACCTGATACAAATATCCGAATTGACACCTCTATTTTGCGAAATACGAAGTAGCTGTAATTATAGAAAGTTTTTTTTACAAGAATTACAGAAAGTTTAATAACCGACGTATACAAAATACAAGGACGAAACTAGAAGTTGCGAATATTGACATTTCTACTCCACCCTTTTTCACCCCACATATATATATCAACGGCTGCGGACTCTCCCTTTTCCTTCTTTCTTCTTCACTTTCTCTCTCCTAGGGTTTCCCCAACCCACAACACACTGAAATCCCTCTCTCTTTCTCCCCCAAATTCAATTAAAATAAATTAATTGGGAGGTTTTCGGATCCGATAATCCGGGCTAAAATTAGGGTTTTGTAAATTGAATTGATGGGGACAGAGAGAAAGAGGAAGGTTAGCTTGTTCGACGTTGTTGACGACAACTCCATTAACAAGCTTCCCAAAGCTAACGGTGCTGCTGCTCCGATGATGATGAACAATGGAATCCCTAATCTTTCGATTAATCGATGGAATGGAAGGCCCTATTCTCAGCGATTTTTCGATATTCTGGAGAAGCGTAAATCTCTTCCTGTTTGGCAGCAGAAAGAGGAGTTTTTGAAGGTTCTTCATACTAATCAGACTATTGTTTTAGTCGGTGAAACTGGTAGTGGTAAAACTACCCAGGTTAGTTTTTTTGATTTTTGTTTCTTCAGTTAAGTTCTGTTGAAATTTGGGTTTATCTATGTCGAAAACCCTGGATAGGTTGTTTATTTATAATTGTTTTCTCGTTTGCTTTTTTTGGGTATTTTTCCTATGTTTTTAATGTGTAAAAATTAGGGTTTGATATGTTTGTGTATACGTTCGTATTGATTTGAGCTTGATATTTTGGTAATCATAGCTTGAGTTATTTTTTGGGATTAAATGTCTCTTGCTGAAATTGTAAACCATCGTTTTGCTTACATTAGGTTCTAGGCTATGTAATTGCTATTGCGTATTTAGTTTATCTATGATGTTTTACATGATACACATTCGCTGTCAATAAATACAGATTAGTTACGTATTTTGGGATTCAAATTTGCCTAGAATTACAAAAGGGGTTAGAGATATCGGAAGAATGTGGGTTTTGTTTAGAATAATATAATCGGAAGATTGTTAAGTGTGGAGTAGCTGTAAGCCTGTAAAAGGGAGGTATTTGTTAGTAGACATTTGACGGGTGTACGATTGAGTTGGTGGAGTAAAACAGAGTTTAGGATGTCAAACATTTGTCTGTATTATGGTTTAGGTGTGTTGTCTTGGAATTTTAACTTGCAGAGGGTTGGTTTTATTGTCGTTGCATTTTTTTGGCATGAATTGTTGAGAAAATGTTATCATATATCTTTTGTTAGGGAAATTAAATGTGACAAGTTTTCTTCTGACTTGCAATGTATGTCTTGATCAGATTCCGCAATTTGTTTTGGAGGCTGTGGAATTAGAGTCTCCTGATAAACGAAAAAAGATGATGGTTGGTTGTACTCAGCCACGTAGGGTGGCAGCAATGTCAGTCTCACGTAGAGTTGCAGAGGAAATGGATGTGACTTTGGGAGAAGAAGTTGGTTACAGTATTCGTTTTGAAGACTGTAGTAATTCAAGAACGGTTTTGAAGTATGCATGTCCTTTCTATAATTTGTGCCTTTTCTCTAAAAGGATTACTTACAATTATGCGGTTACTAAGTTTCATGTATTCTGTATTGTAGGTATCTGACAGATGGTATGTTGTTGAGAGAAGCAATGACAGATCCACTTTTGGAGAGGTATAAAGTTATAATTCTTGATGAAGCTCATGAAAGGACATTGGCAACAGATGTGCTATTTGGGCTTTTGAAGGAAGTGTTAAGAAACAGGCCGGACTTAAAGTTAGTTGTTATGAGTGCTACTCTTGAGGCTGAGAAATTTCAGGATTATTTTAATGGTGCTCCTCTTATGAAAGTTCCTGGAAGGTTGCATCCTGTGGAAATTTTTTACACCCAGGATCCTGAAAGAGACTACCTTGAGGCAGCTATTCGAACCGTTGTACAAATACACATGTGTGAACCTCCTGGTGATATACTTGTTTTCCTCACTGGAGAGGAGGAGATTGAGGATGCTTGTCGTAAAATTAATAAAGAAGTGGGAAATTTAGGTGACCAAGTTGGACCTGTGAAAGTTGTTCCATTGTATTCTACTCTTCCTCCTGCTATGCAGCAGAAGATATTTGAAACTGCTCCTCCTCCAACGAAAGAGGGAGGTCCTCCTGGGAGGAAAATTGTGGTGTCTACTAACATTGCTGAAACATCTTTGACCATTGATGGTATAGTATTTGTGATTGATCCAGGATTTGCTAAACAGAAAGTCTATAATCCCCGAGTTCGTGTTGAATCACTATTGGTTTCTCCTATATCAAAGGCAAGTGCACACCAGAGGGCTGGTCGTGCTGGAAGAACACAACCTGGTAAATGCTTTAGGCTATACACAGAGAAAAGTTTCCATAATGATCTCCAGCCGCAGACTTATCCTGAAATTCTGCGGTCAAATCTAGCAAATACTGTACTTACACTGAAGAAGCTTGGCATTGATGATCTGGTACATTTTGACTTTATGGACCCCCCAGCTCCAGAGACTCTGATGCGAGCTTTAGAGGTGTTGAATTATCTTGGTGCATTGGATGATGAAGGTAATTTGACCAGGCTTGGAGAAATTATGAGTGAATTTCCCCTGGATCCCCAAATGGGAAAGATGCTTGTCGTGAGTCCTGAATTCAACTGTTCAAATGAAATCCTTTCAATATCAGCAATGCTTTCAGGTAATCTTTTGTCACTTGTCTATTTGCATGTTTGTTTAATTATTGAGTCTCATGTCACATTTTAAAAACTTGTTTTGGTTGTCTGTGAGGGGCAAGAATTGTCCCTGACAGCATCCTTGTCAATTGTTTTCAAGTCGTCTATACATGCATAGGCTACGTCTATGCATGTGTCAATTGTTTTCAAGTCGTCTATACATGCATAGACGTTATGTCTATGCATGAATTGCATTGCATGTCTGTGAGTCGGTATAGGTCACCATCAGCAACTATCTAGTCTGGGTTCCATGCCCCTGGTTGGCATGTGCCATAGATTTTCTAAGTAAGTGCTGATGCAGATAGATCCAATTTCTCAGTTTTTTCTCATCAAGCAAATGGTCTGGTCTCGCCTCTATGCATCTGCTGACCTTCCGTGGGCCTCGTCTGTGATAACAATTACTTTATCTAGTTCCCAATTGCTTTGTGAGGCCTAGGGAGGCCCAGAAAGCTGCAGATGAAGCAAAAGCTAGGTTTGGACACATTGATGGAGATCACCTTACGCTGTTGAACGTCTATCATGCCTACAAGCAGAATCGTGAGTGCCTATTTTGCCC
Organism: Chenopodium quinoa; assembly: GCF_001683475.1. Classification (NCBI taxonomy): domain Eukaryota; kingdom Viridiplantae; phylum Streptophyta; class Magnoliopsida; order Caryophyllales; family Amaranthaceae; genus Chenopodium; species Chenopodium quinoa. The sequence continues at coordinate 759,811 of NW_018743212.1, read as the reverse complement.
ATTTCTTGTCCTTTTGGCTTTTGGTTTATATTTTTTTCTTGGATGGTCCTGCTCACCTTTTCTTTCCTGCACTTCACAGAAGAGGACCCAAACTGGTGTTATGAAAATTTTATCAACCAGAGGACATTAAAGGCTGCAGATAATGTGAGACAGCAACTTGTGCGCATTATGGCTAGGTTCAACCTGAAGTTATGCAGTACTGATTTCAACAGCAGGGATTACTATGTCAACATACGGAAGGCAATGCTGTCAGGATATTTCATGCAAGTGGCTCATCTGGAAAAAACAGGACACTATTTGACAGTGAAAGATAACCAAGTGAGTACATAATTTTATTTGCTCCCCACTCTGTACTAGTGTCTTCAGAAGTTCAGATTATGATACCGAAGCTAGCAAAATAATAAAAACCAAATGCTCATGTTTATTTCATTCATGCACTCCAACTGTTCATTGATAAATGGATATTTGGATCCCTTCCCCCCATTCCCCTCCCAAATAATGACATTATTTATAACTTAATGCTCAAACATATGTTCAATTGTAAGTTTTTAACTAATATACAATGCAATGGTGTCTCCCTATAGGTGGTTCACTTGCATCCTTCAAATTGCTTGGATCATAAACCAGAGTGGGTTATATACAATGAATACGTGTTGACCAGCCGGAATTTCATTCGTACTGTTACTGATGTCCGTGGAGAATGGTTAGATCATCCTGTCCTTTAATACCACAGCTTGGCTATTATCAATGATCTTGTGTTATAAAGCCTGTTTTTTTTTTTTTTTTTTTTTTTTTAAATTTTTTCTCTGAACAGGCTTGTTGATATTGCACCACACTACTATGACCTTGAAAACTTCCCTAATTGTGAAGCAAAGCGAGTTCTGGAGAAGCTTTACAAGAAGCGTGAGAGGGATGGGGAAGAGAGCAAGAATAGGAGGTAGGAGATATATTATTCACCTCATAGTTCTTCCTGTACTCCTGGGACATGGATAGCTTTGGAAGTGCACCTTGTTGAGGAGTTTTTGTTTCTTGCTATTTCATCATTTCAAGGTGGGATTTGTGACATTCCCAAAGGCTGCAGTCATGTCCTGTTATCTGATTAAATTTAGAATTCTAGTGATTGGCCTTGTGTAATGGAAGCTGCTTTTACTTGGAGTGTAACTTAGTTATACTTACAATTTCGTGCAAATTGTTACCTTCTGTCATCTTCTTTTATTTATTTAAATTAATACCATCTTAGTTTATAAAATTGTTTGGACTAGTATTTTCTCGCTTGATACTTGCTGCAGTATATTTAATTACTTCCATGATTCCATCTTTGATTTGAAAAAAGAAAACTTTTTTGGAAGGTAAAGAATTACAGGTGAGAAAACTATTTGAGTATTCTGCCGCATCCTATTTTTCAGATATCCAATCCAAAATTTTGTTTTGGTTTTTATTCGCATGTATAGCACTTTTGGGGTTGGCCTTTAGTTTTGTGTGGCTGGAGCAGAGTACTAACAAGAGGGATTAGAAATGAAATGGCAAACAAACATGTCTAATAGTTGACCCGGACTCCACTGATGTAAAATAATGGCTTTCTGGCCTTGGAGTTTATTCCTCGGAGAATTTCGGAATCAGAAAACATGGTGCGAGTATATTGGTTATTCCTAATGTGTTTCCTCATTGCTCATTTGAGCATGGGAGTTGAAGACTTCAAAATTCAGATAGATATATAGTTGCCCTTCTAGATTCAGGCTTCACTTGCATCCTTCGTGCGAGCTCCCAAAACTGACCTTGTGGGTGAGGCCTTTGACAGTGTAATAATGGATTTGAAGTACCAAAGTTTACTTCTAGTAAATCATTCTAATCAGGTTAGTCGTGCCTGCAAGACAACTGGGGGATGGTGGCTAAGTGCAGAAGAAATTGGAAAGAAGCCATCTCAGCCAGCCAAATGGTGGCATAGCATTCAATTCTGTATGACCGTAGCAGAGCCCCAAGTTTCTTTCTGATTTCATTGTGAAAGAATCAGTACTTCCATGAAGCGATTTTCTGTCTCCTTGACATCCACAGGGGACTGAAAACTCCAATCTCCAGCTGCTTTCAGATGTACAAACCAAAGTACATGGATTTTTGACTTCAAGCAATCTTAGAAAGAGCAAATATCAACTTGGATCTCTGAATGACTGAAGTTTGATGATTCTGTGCCTGAAGATCAATGGATGAATAATAGTGCATGCTTGTCTAAATGAAATTACTTCATTTTGACACAGTATGCTCTCCAGGCATTATTCAATCGTCTTGATATTTGGTTGTGCAATAAAAATATGGTCATACCAAGTATGCTGTCTACTTTCAGAATTAAGACCAGTTTCCAGCTCTATTTAACCAATCCAACTGCCAGCCTTTTGCTTTTTCATGTTTTCATATTCCATCTGTTTAATATCTGTCAAAGAGCTCCACATTCCTCTTTCACCAAGGATCTTTGAAAGCACCATATATGCAGCAGGGTGATTTCTTTCCAAGTTGTGGAGTGCATCTGCAGCATTACTGCCAAATTCAAAATCTGAATGCAAGCCACACGCCGCAAGCAATGCACCCCATACAACAGTATCCGGCTCGAATGGCATGTGGTCAATTAAGCTCTTTGCCTTGTCAAGGTGACCTGCTCTTCCATAGAGATCTACCATGCAAGCATAATGCTCTTTTTCTGGATGTATGCCATAAGTTTTTTCCATGCAATAAAAGACTTTTTCCCCTTCTTCAACTAGACCTCCATGGGCACAAGCAGATAAAATGTTGGTAAATGTTACGTTATTCGGCCTCACCTCACTGCTAATCATTTTCTCAAACTCATCCAATGCTGTTCTTGCTCGCCCATGCCTGGCATGACAGCCTAATATTGTATTCCAAGACACCAAATTCTTGCCAGGCATTTGCTCAAATATACAATATGCTGCTTCAATGTCTCCACATTTGGCATACATACTGATAAAAGCAGTCACCAAGACATTATCAACAAGTATACCCTGCTTCACTATGGTTGCATGAATTTGCTGTCCAGTACGAAGTTCAGAATGCTTAGCACAGGCAGTTAAAATGCTTGCAAATGTATGCGGATTTGGCCGAGGGCCCGATTTCATCATCAGAATAAACAACTCCAAAGCCAAACACATGTCTACTCCCACATACCCAGAGATCATAGCAGTCCATGAAACGACATTCTTTTCTTTCATCTTATCAAAAACATACCTAGCTCTTTCAACCTCATTATTCTTCAAATACCCATCAACCATGGTAGTCCAAGAAACCACATCTTTCTGAGGCATCTTGTTGAAAGCTCTCTGAGCTTCATCAGTAAAACCCAAGTCCATATAACCCAAAATCAACGCGTTCCATACACTATTATCTTTGTCTAATATATCATCAAACACCCCACGTAAAGCAGAATGATCCTCCAAATCTGTATAACCCCTCATCAATGCTGATCCAACATAAACACTAGAATAATGACCAAATGAAACAATCTGAGCATGAAGCTGAGGAATCAAAACATTGGATACACTACCCAAAACCGAACTAATCACTATCGAAAAAGTGTACGGAGTTGGCCGCAAACCAGAACTCTGAATCTGGAGGTAACACTGGTAAGTATTCTTGTGATCTTTCTTCTTCTGAAGACCAGAAATCCAGGTATTCCAAGAGACAATATCTCTTTGAGGCATTTCATCGAACATTTGGCGGGCAACATCAATATGGTTCTTTTTAATATAACCTGCAATCATCATATTCCATGAAACAACATCTCGAGAACTGGGATTGTCATCAAAGAGCATCCGAGCATCGTTAAGTTGGGAATTTTGAAGGGAAATCTTTATCATTTGGTTCAAAGTAGCTGGTTGAAGGGTAGTTATTTGGCGGTAAAATTTGAGTGAATATTTTCTGTTTGCTATGGTTAACAACATTATAACTTTATTATTTTTGGTGTAACGAAACATTGTTATAAAGTTTATTATGTTGTGACCTAAGTTGAGGGTGGAAATGAGCTAAAGAGACCCAACCGTTCAACCCAACTAGGCATATTACATATAGCCAAGCTCTATCTTATCGGTGTTTGAGCTTTCTAAAAAATTAGGTTGTTTGAGTTTAACTCGCTATTTAAAGTAATCAAGTTGAAGATATTGAGTTTCGAAATGAGTTTTAATCTTTCACATTCATGTTCCTATATTAATTGATATGATTGGCTATTTTGTTTCAAGAATTATTACAAATTGTAAGGGTTATTATTACTATAACATAACATAACAAATTCTCTCTTAATTCAATTAGTTTTGTAAATATTACCTTTACAGATTTGTTAAAAATAGAATAAATCTCTTAGTAAACAGTCACATTTATTGTTCAGCTTATTAAGCTTAATCAGTAACAGTCTAATTCTTTGAAGGTGGATTCTATCAAAACTTTCTAATTGAAAACCCATCGATCAACAGATTTGATTCATGTTATAATCTGGTATTAATTAAGTTGTGTTATTATCTAACTTCAACTTTAAGCCAGTTATCATACACGGAGTAAGAATTGAAGTACAAGCAGTAACAATATGCAGCATCATGAAACGTTACAAAACTAAGAAATCAATCTAATTGATGATAAAACTCAGCGACTTTCCATTTTCTTCAAACTCTGGCCTCAAATACAAACTTTATACAGAAAGTTAGAAAATGCTCCTAGCCTTCTTCACTGTTTATTCTTCTTAAACAGCTGCACACATGAAGACATTATATTGAGTTTGCATTTGTCGTTCAGCACTTCCCTTTAGCCAAAGTGTTGTACAAGTCATCAATTTCGGCCTGTACATGGTTTGAAAAATACATCAGGAAATATCGCATGAAATCAAAGTTCCTTGTGAAACGAATTGAAGAAAGTGTATAGTTTGTTACCTGATAATGTTTTAACATTTTATCCCTCCTCTTCTTCATAGTTGGTGTCATTAAGCCTGGTAATAATTCAAAGGTCTGAGGTTCAATAACGACTCCCTTGACATGCTCGAAACCTCTAAGCTGTTACAAGAATGATTGACATGTTCAGAGATCTACTCGTTTTAGAAATGTTTAGTTCTTATATGAAGGTTGTATGCACCTTGTTTCTTTCCGCAGCAACTGTAAGTTCAGAGAGGACGTAATTTCTGAACTCTTTAAGGGAGCACAACTCAGTGAATGTGCCTTTACATCCATTTTGAGCCGCCCATTTCTTGGTATTATCTTCATTTGGCACCACAACAGCAACCAACATCGACTTAAAGCTATCTCCATAAACCCAAATCTTCAAAAAGACACCAAAAAATTAGTTCCTAGAGTAAGGAGGACCTTAGACTTTTAACTGTAATGAGATTAGAATACAGGACCCTAGAGTAAGCAGAGGTTATAAGTTATCTTAGAAGAGGCTTTACATCTTCGACAATGGGAGTAATGCTGTATACTTTCTCTAAGTACTCAAGAGCGACATACTCTCCTTGTGAAAGTTTGATCAGATTCTTCTTTCTATCAATGATCTTTATTGTTCCATTAGGAAGCACCTCACCAATGTCACCTGACAATTTATAAAGAAAGAATTTATGTATGTATAAATTTTTCAAGGAAAGAAATCTGACATAAGCAGGAACCAGACAGAGGCTTAACCTGAATGAAACCACCCATCTCTAATAGACTCTGTAGTTAACTCAGGGTTTTTGTAGTATTCGGAAAACAGTGTTTTGCCCCTCAAGCATATCTCCCCGCGTGGAGGATCAGCCAATGGGTGGTACCCCATCTCCGGAACCTCTTCAAGGCGCATTTCTGTGTATACAGATGGAGCACCGACAGCTCCTAGCATCGACATTTCATCAGGGTAGCAAACTGTGGACAATCCACAGGTTTCTGTCAATCCTGCACAAAAACCAGAAATTTGATTAAAACTTAAAACCAAGTTTACAAGTCAAATGATTACAGATGAAGGAATAAGCAGGCTAAAGTTTTCCTGTACCATAGCCTTGAAGTACAAAACAACAGCAAGTAACCCGCAAAAACTCCTCCACTTCTTCGCTCCAAGGTGCAGCTCCACATACCATAAGTCGAACCCTACCACCTAGCTTGTTCTTCACCTAAATTAGTTGCAGACATTGTACTATGAGTAAGGCATTGCAGTACAATAATAAGTGTCACACTCAAGAATAAATATAGTTGTTCAGCTGAAAATACACATGAAGCACTGAAATCAGTAAACAAGAGCTGATAAAAGTTATATATTCTGAAGAATATTAAAGCACAAAGTAGATCAGAATGTGAAATCAGATCAAAGGCAATAACCTTTCTGAAGGCTAATAAATCTGCTAAAGGAGATGCATGCTTGTGCTTGTACCCTCGATTCATCCAAAATAATTTGCTGCATTTCAACAAAAAAGAGACTTATAACCGTTATATATTCTGCATATTATAAACCACTTATTATCATAAGTATTTTGTTTTTGCCAAGGAACTAAAATGTAAACAGAACATGAGCAACTTACTATTTGTAAAGAAGGTGAAAAATCTTCCTCCTCCTCGGAATAAGATCTTCAATTGCCTTCTGTATGCCTGGTGAACACGCAATTAATTAGTAAACTTCCATTGGTACAAGCCAGATCAAAGAGGGAGGACTGAGTATAAGCACATGCCTTCATACACACGGTCAAAAACTCTAGGTACACCAGCAAAAAAAGTTGGCTTTAACTCCATGAGATCGTCACTGATTTCTTTTACATTCTGCATTGCACAAGTCAACAACACTCATAAAACTCGATATGAGCTGAGGAAACTTTTGTAGCAGAGTAGCCTGTTTCTTGGTGGTAAAAAAAAACTTTTGCGTGTTACAAGATATGATAGAATAGAGTAACAAGAGTTCAAGAGTACCCCATGAAAGAAGCCAACAGAAGCACCCTTGTGAAAAAAATATTCTTCTATAACACGATCTAATATGTGAGCCAGGGGAAGGAATGATAGATACACATCATTTACTGTCATCTGTTAAAGAGTACATAATTAATCATATCATTGCATGATAAAGAGCCAATGATAACACGAGTAAAAAGTAACAGAACTATACAATGTGTGCGCGAGGTTGGTTACCTTGTCATCAAATTGTTCCAAGAAAAGATCCAACCCGCTTAAAAACATAGCCATATTTTCATGTGTTAGCACAACACCTTTCGGATCTCCACTGGTGCCACTCGTGTACATTATGGTACAGATATTGATTGGTTGTGGCGGAACAGGCTCTGATGGATTCTCCTTCCCCTATTCGAACATGACCAGATAAATTGTGAACACATAAATACTGATTAAATATAAGCTTAACAGCTAACAACTTAAAACACAAGTTAAAAACAAGCATAATCAAGCACATAGTCTGACCACATGGAGAAACTGATTCCATGAGTATGCCTCAATTCCTGCATTACGAGCCTTCAGGTTTTCTTCCTCAGTGAACGACGTAAAACAAACAATCGCTACAATATCATAAAAAATCCATCTAGTTAATTAGAATACACACTGAATTCAGTCTAAACAAACCAACTCACAGTTAAAAGTATATCAATCTTACATTTTAGCCGTGTAGTGGAGGAACAATCGGGGTTAAGAAGCTGTACAAAAAACACAAGCACAACAGCAAATCAGGCCATACGAAATTAAACCTCTAAACAAAGCACAAACACGTACAAGTATAGGAAGATAGAGTTGTTGTACACACATACTTCGTCAACCTTTAGGGAATGGACGAAAACATAATCAATCTCAGCATGATCAATTATGTAATTTATAGCACCAGGACCTGATTAGACAATAATAACAGTATTTTAGATGAATTATTATCTTTCAACAAATTAATTGAGAGTTAATTAATTAATTCTTACCTAAGGTATCATATAGAGGCACACATATCAAACTGTGAGCATTACAAGCCTATACACAAATTGAAATTTTTTAGTATATATAATTATAATATACTTATTAATTATCATAGTATATTTATAAACGATTTTATTTTCTTGAAGCAAACTAACCTCCATTGCCATAATCCATTGAGGACAATTAACACCATATATTCCGATCTTTGCACCCTATATTAATTTATGGTCAGCAAGAATATTGGTCATGTAAAAATATAAACCGATAAAATATTATTAAAATTAAAAGTATATGATAGTCAAAATTTATAAATTTTCTTACAGGTTGAGCCCCACATGCTCGTAATGCTGAACCAATGTTTAGAACTTCTTCATAAACTTCCTTGTAACTTTTCCAGACATAAGGCCCCCACTATTTAACATTTTCACCCAAAACCAATTAGCTACATATTAAAATTAACTTACTATGGTCAAAATTAGAGAATTTAAAATTAACCCTTTATATTTTTTTATTACTTTTGTAAGTTATTACCTTGCCATTAACCATTTCACGCCAACCCAACATATTATTTCCTGCATTCTTTTCAGCTGAAAGCCTACAAAATTAGAGATAAATTCAAACATGAGACGGAAAATGTCACGTCATTTCTCAATAAAAGTTGTCTCATAATCAGTGTACGATGGTGCAACCTTAGCTAAGTTACCATGAATTAATGTACAATCACAAAATCTTGCACTAACCTAGAAAAACTTTATAAGGTAGTAAAAAAAGTGAAGTATAATAAGAAAAAAACAAAATTACCTGAAGGAATCCCAAGCAGTAGAAACATCAGGAAGAGGTGGTGGGAACTCATTCTTGGCAAGAAGATTCCGATAAATTGGACCGACGGCCGGGCGGCCGTCTTGTCCATCTCTTCCATTACCTAATTGTGCTGAGAATTTCTTGGTCGTCGTCATAGCTTATATATATCATACACTGTGGTTCACCAACCTTAATTATGTTAATATTTGACCTCAAAACAAGCATAGAATACAGAATAAAAAATATAGCCACATGTTCGTACGTACAATATTAACCATGATAGGTCAATTTTGTTTTTGTTGATTTATTACTTGTTTACAGCATATACGTTAAAGATAAAGTTGATGAGGTCAGGTGGTAATAAATAAGTGGTGAATTCAAGCTAACTTTTTAAGGTCATTTAATAGAAGTCGGTGAAAAGTTCGTAAATAATGTGTGTGTTTCAACTTTATAACAATGCAAGTTTGATCAATCACACACATTTTGCTCAACCCTTTTTTCCTCCTCTTTCTTGGTTATTTTGCCTTGCAGTTTTTGCAATACTATTATGATCAAAACTAGCCAGTTCGAACGTAACAAATACATAAAACCATTTCTAACGCGCAAAATGAAAGAAAAGAAAAACACGGGCTAATATATACCAAGTATAAACTAAAAGAAGCAATTAAAAAAAAAAAGAGAGAGAGAGAAGGAACAAAATTTACAAGGAAAAGGAGAGCGTAATTTGTGAAGTAATGAGTTCGAAACTGGCTGATCGTTGCGAAAGCCCGAATTATAATTTAATGATGAGTATAGCTTAGGGATATATGATACTACATAAGATGATGAATATATATGATGACCAAAACAAAACGGGGTGTTTGGAATTAGATGGATGAAATTAGGGAGTTGAGGAAGAAAAGGACAGGTTAGTTGAGAAGGCATTTAAAGTGCTTTGTGTAATTAATAAAAAAGAGGATATGTACACCATCTCCTGAGACTTCTCAATAAGTTCTCATCAATGTGACGTTCTTTTTTTTTTTTTTGGACGTTGATCATTTTTTTGTTGGAAACCAAACTTCCAAATACAAGTGCGTATTTATTTTTATGTTATCATTTTAAAGTATACGTACTTGAGATGATTTTACTTTCATGTTTTTAGTAGGACTACGAGTATAGGTTTTTAATGGTGTATTCATAAAAGGCTACTAGTTTGGTTAGGCCATGTGTTGAATAACCTTGTTTCATTGTTTGTAATAATACACTAATCCAATCCTACTCTTGCTTAGCCAGTCTGAAATTAGTTGTCGCATTTTGAATTGTTATAATATCATCAACGCGATATTAATTTTTTTAATGTAAGCAATGTGAGGATATAAATTTTTGGTGAAATTAAATGTCATTCACTTAGTAATTGCATAATAACTTGACAATGCAAACTACCTACCTTGTGCTAATTAAGCTACAGAAAGTAATAGTGAGTAGGATTAGGGTACATCAATCGACTTGCATTGCATTTCGATCACCTAAACTCTTTTATGATCAAACAATCAACAACATTAATAAATGTTGTAGGAACAGATTACGCAATGCCTTTCACATACATATGGTTGTTATTTGATAGAAAATCGTTGATTATATTATTGCTCATTTGATAGGTATGCTATGATAAATGGCCTAAGAATTGAAGCTAAGGGGTTTTAATTGGTAGATATGATATAGTTAAGAAATGGACTACTGAAGTTGATTGTATGTAGCTGTGTGATTTGGATCACCATTTTGCTGTGTTTTGATTGATTGCTATTCAATAATGATTGTAATATCTATCTTAGCTTTCACGTTTGCTGGTCGAAGGGCCCTTAGCTTCTTGGATTGGCTATCGTCGCTAATTTTTCAAAAATTAAAGTTATTACTCAACTCGATCTAATAGACTAAGTTTGATTAATAAGGTCGCACAAGATGACATGTGTTATGTGTGCTCCGCATAGGATGCTGCCACACAAAAATTGTGTGAAAGAATTCCCAATTGTAAGCACAAAATAAGGCAAGTTAACAAGTTTAACACAGCGAGCATTCTTAAAAACATACGTAGTATGATGAGTTGTTGAATAATGAATACTATTTTCATGTCTACTTATTTAGTTCATATTTATGTAAATTCCAGCATAACCCACCAAATCCAAAAACTAAGCAAAATTTAAGTCGATCATTTTAGCATAATAAAGATCCAAAAACAACAAAATATGATGACTAGAGTATATTATTTTTATGTATGAGTTCATAGATCCCGACCTTGATCCCTTGTTCCTCTGTCACTCTAGCCATATTTTCTCCTTTGCTCCATCTTCCATTGCATGCGTTTCTGCTTCTCTATTATAGGTTAGATGCATGTAAGAATTGTCAAGAAAATTTAAGGTAGTTTATATGCTTTTAGAGTCACTATTAGTATATAGTATTGTCCGCAAGACTTTAATCAACTAATCTTTGACATCTGCCAAGGTTTATGTGTCTCATAACCCATACGTTTCGATCAATTCAACAAATATGTGTTACTAGCTTGCAGTTTTCATCTTTCAATTAACAATTAAACATTGTAATGTCTACTTTTCAAAGATTAAATGCGCCAAAAATAGCAGTATAGTGGAAGATAAATGAGGGACCAAATTAAGGGTTTTAGTAGGTTACTTATTAATTTTGTATTAAATTATCACGCCAAAAAAATGTATATTAAATTAAATATGAATAATTTTTTAGTACGAATAATGAAACTTCCCTTTTTTTTTTTTTTTTTTAACAAAAGATTGATTCATAAATAAAAAGTCATACGACATTTACAAAGAGATTTATATTAAACAAATACATGACAATTGATTCAAATAAAAACATCCTTTCAGCAAAGCTTCTATCGTTGCTGCAAATAAATTGTACATCCTTTCAGCAAAACTATGATCGTTGTTGCAAACCCTCTTTCACATCGCTGTGATTTACAGCCTGCTTCGACAAGGGGGTCTATTGATCTGTTGTAGCCGTGAAGAAAATTTTCACTTGATTCATTAACCTCTTTTTCGATCCCACACAAATCTTTACCCATGAAACAACTCTATAACAATCCATCAAACAAAAAAGCAAATCCTCCCTCAAAAGAGAGAAGAAAAACCTTTTCTTTCAAATGAAGGAGAAAAATCCTCCTAAAGAAGAAGAAAAACCCTTTCTTTCGAGGGAGAAGCGTTCCTCCTAAAAGAGGAAGAGTTATTATAAATCTAGAACAAACAAAAACAAAGAGAAAAGGCACACAAAAAACAAAGATTGGGATTTTTCACTGAAAATCGATGGAAGCCCCTTCAAAATTCAACAATGGAGGCTAGGATTTTTAGAGAGAAGAGAGGGGAGTACGTAATTGTTTTAATTAATAGAGATTAGAGAAAGTAAATAATAATGAAACATCCTTTGTTAAACATCTACAAACAACAAAAATAGCCATATATATATATATAACAAATAGTGATTTTCACTCTCTCATTCATTTACCTATTGTCTTGCTAAATTAAGATACACATATTAAAATGAACGATTAACAAAACTAAGGTTACTTGTAAACGTATTCACATATTTGCTCTTGGTTAAAACTTATTTACAGATTTGCCGTCCACGTAGGTTTAGAGTATAATTGTTTTTAAAAGAAAAATTAAAAGGATAAACCGTTATCCTAAGTAGTGTTATAGAGTAAAATTGCTACTTAGGATAGCCGTTTCACCTTATATTTTTTACACATTAAGAGAAACTTAAATTTCTCCTTTTGCTGCTTCTCTAACAACGTACACCAATTGCCCAGTAAAACCAACGGACGAGCGAGTGTTCACCAAAGTCCAAATCGATCGGCCTATGTAGTATAGTAGTTGTTCGCCTCCTCACCGTCGTGCTTCTTCAGTCAAAGTAGCGGTTTGAACATAGGTCACAGGATAGTGGTTTTGCTCTGCAAAAAATTTTAAAAGCGAAATAATTATATTCGAATCTACGTGGACGACAAATCTGTAAATAAGTTTCAAATCAGAGCAAAAATGTAAATAAGTTTGTACATAGCCATAGTTTTTGTCAATCGTTCTATTAAAATCAAAAAAAATAAGGAGTGTAACTTGTAAGTGTCAAGGGTAGATAGTGTAAAGAATTTTTTAAAACCTATTGATAGTGGATTAGTGGGAGAGAAAATGTCAGGGAGATAACCAATAAATGAATCCACATCACATAATAATATGATATATTTATATACATGGATGGTAATTATTTGAGAATGTAAGAAGTATTAATCTTGATTGCAAAATATCAAATTTGGTGATTATACGAACTACAATGTGATTTCCAAGGGATTGTGTGATCCCTTCTCTTCCACGTACTCATTCATCGTCGTCTCGTACAATATGTTATGATTTGAAGGATTAAATTCTTTTTATGCTATATTTGAACTCTTTCCATGCATCAAAGGCTATATTTGGCGGTTGGCCTACGTGCTACCTTGGCTTCTTTTAATGTGTCCACACTTTGGATCGGTACAAGCACCTAATAATAAGTAGATGGATTGGATTCATGTTGCTTTCAATGCTATTAACAACTTTAACGTGTCTAATGGGTATATGTTGTGAACTACATCAAAAGATAAAATACTTTTCCACTTTTGAGCTTGATACTGATCTGGTTCCATCATATCATTGTTACTATACACTATGGACAAGAAGATTCAATTCCCCCACATAAACTCTTACGATTAAATAAGTTCATTATTGTTACTAGCTCTTTTAGCTAATTTATACACCAAATAATTTATCAACACTTAGTTCGTTGTCCAATGTATAAACTTAATTGATCGTCACATCTTTTGTCTTTTAATAGTGTTTTTATTGCTATATCGTCTTTAGTCCTATTAACAAATAATAAGGTTGTGTTCATTAGAATCATGAGTTAGATATTTGTATTTATTCAATGTGAAATTGCAATAGATAGATAGAGATTTTTTGGTCTCCTCCTCATCAAGTTTCTAAATGAGGTCCATCGGACACACTAAATATGAAAGATACCTTTGACATTAAACTCCGGCTAATTTAATTTAATACGAATGGAACACATACAACCTTCCCATTTGACGTCCTCTTTCAATCACAGGTTTATTACGACTCGTCGTTCTCATAATCAAAAGATTTTCAATAATTATGAATATTGTCATCACACATGCATCCCTATAAATATATTGGAAGGCAATCTCGTTATCTGATAATACTCATCACTATACACATTACACAAAACTCTTCTACATATTTTCTTTCTCCACCTTATGCTAGAGTCGGAGATAGTTCTCGAGAACACCCCTAGGGCAGCTCACTTTCGATCTTTTTAAGTCACATAGGCAACTTTTGGTAAGACAATTCCTAAACTTTTCTTCGTTAATTTCCTCACATAAATCAGGATAAATACTAATGAGGACCGCTTTTTTAGTTTTTTTTTTTTTTTTTTTTTTTTACTTAGAATTTTAAGAGTTACAATAATGTGCTACTTCGTACTTCTGACATATTACATTATTTACATACTACGTATTACAAGTTACTTAGTGTTATACGAGGTGGGGATTCTATAGATAACTTGAGGTTGGTGGCTTCAATTACTGACCTGAGTTATATCGCCAACGACTCAAAATATGCATGTGTATGTATGACCAATTAAATTCTGAAAATGTGTAAAAAAAAAAAAAAAAAAAAAAAAATAGAAGTGTAATAATTTGGCCCCAAATTAGAAAGTTTGAAAGCATAATATAATTAAGATCTGTCTTGTCTCTTCACTTAAAAAGTTAAAATATACAGAACAATTTTTTTTAATGCTCAACAATGCATTTTTTTTTTATTTTTTTTTTGACAGGAAAATTAAATATATATTTTGACTGAACTTATTTAATTTTTATTGATTAAAAAACTTAACTTTAGTAATTCAATATTATTTAAAGCTTATTTTTACTACACTTAGCTTATTTTTCAACCACATGGGTGATTGGAATCGTACACTTCTACTTAATTCTTAATTGTCCAAATAGTTGGTTAATAACTCAAGGTCACCACGGGTCTATGTGTTCCATAAATGGGTGTATGTGGTTCGAAACAACTTTTTTTAATGAATCGGATTTAATTTCCATCCCCTGTCATCACTTGAGTTTTCGACATCAGATCTCAAAATCTCCGAAAGTGCTCATGGATTATTATTGCCTTCACTTTTGGGGAAATTTCGACATTTTTGGAACCAAAAAAGAAAGGGGTCGAGATGTTTCTCATAATAAACTCCTCGAAACTCTGGGAGGCATGTGAGTGGTTGGAATCGCCTCCCCCCCCTCCCCCCCCTTCCCCCCTCCCCCACTTGAGTATTTCACACTAGGCCTCAAAATCTATGAAAATGTTCCAAAAGCATGGATTATAGCCTTTACTTTTGGAGAACTTATAACATTTTCAAGAAAATAAAGGCCGAGATGTTTGCCATGGACTCCTCGAAGCCCTGGGAGGCTACCTAGGTGATTGGAACTATTCACTTTTTTCTCTAAACCGTCAATTTATTTGATTATTAATAAACATCTTTTGAGGTTATACTAGGGGTCTTTATGTGACCAACTAGTGGGCATATATAGTTACAAACAATCTTTATAAACTTAGGATGCATTCCCCAAATCAATTGAATTTTTGACATCGGATTTCGAAATAATCTCTGAATATGGCCTAAAAGCGCGAATAATAGGCTTTAATTTTGGAAAATTTTTACTTTGGACCTGGAAAAGAAAAGTGCTTGCTCTAGAATCTAGATGATTATTCTAATGATCCCTACGAGACCAGCTGAGAGGCCAAATGGGTGGGTGAAGTGGAACTGTCCACTTTGCCTATTAATTGTCACTTTATCTAATTACGAAGGCGTCTCTCTTTATTAGTTCTGACTCTCGTCATTACTTGATAAAACTATAAACTAATAAACTATACTCAAATATTGGCGACCGGAAGTATAATACTATTACTTATGTATAACTTAAGTGATTATATCTAATTCCCACGCCATTACAAACTGTATTAGATTTCAGCATGCATTAATCCAAGTGAAGACTGATAGAATGTATGATAAATATTCTAGATATTATTCTGTATAGAAGGATATAATTTTGTGAATATTCTGTAACACAAATTTTTGTATACGGTCTGCTGTACCGTGTGACAGGGATTACTCGATTAACTCGCTCGATCAGGGGTTACTCGAGTTGTCGGGATTACTCGAGTTTCTCGATCAGGGGTCACTCAAGTTGCCGGGGTTACTCGAGTTACTCGGTCAGGGGTTACTCGAGTTGTCGGGGTTACTCAAGTTACTCGGTCAGGGGTTACTTCAGTTACTTTTGACCGAGTAACCGCACAAGTAACCCCTGACCGAGTAACCCCTCGAGTAATCATGACCGAACCTCTCGAGTAACCCCTGAAGTAAACCCTGACTGAATAACCCCTAACTGAACCCTCAAGTAACCCCTGACCGAACTCCTTAAGTAACTCCTGACCGAATTACTCGAGTAACTAACCCCTGACCGAACTCCTTAAATAACTCCTAACCGAGTAACTCGAGTAACCCCTGAGCGAGTAACTCGAGTAACCCTTCGAGTAACCCCTAACCGAGTAACTCGAGCGAGTAACCCTTGACCGAGTAACTCGAGTAACCCCTCAAGTAACCCTTGACCGAGTGAACCCCTCGAGTAACCCCTGTCCGAACCCCTCAAGTAACCCCTGACCGAGTAACTCGAGTAACCCCCGACTGAATAACTCGGGTAACCCCTAACAAAATAACTCGGGTAACCCCTGCCACACGGTGTGGCCTGCTGCACCAAAAAGTTGTTGATTCTGTAAACATGTTTTGAGATTTCCTAACGTGATTAGGACTCATCTTTGTAACCCTATATATATGAATTATTGGAATACACTCCAATCTGAGGAGTTTTCACAAAATTTAACATGGTATCACAGATTAGGTTTTAGATCCAACCGTAACTTCCGCAATAAAACTTTATTTTTAACTTCTTTCAAGCCCTAGCCGCCGCCTACACTCTTCCCGTCAACCACCCTAGTCGCCGGCCACCATGACAAAAGATGGTGATAATACAAAAAACTATTACTATTTTATGTTTTTACTGAATATTCGATTCTTACACTACACTTGTATGTTGGTAAGACGAGATTGAAGACCACCATGCCACTTTTATTTGCTTCATATTTCAAGTGGAGTGCATTGATTGAGGAATGTTCAATTTGTCCTTCTACTATTGCGTGGGAAGGAGGGGAAGAAGTGCAATGCAATAAAAACATGCAATTGAATAGTATGATTTTTTAGGTACTTCAGTTGGTTAGTTGCTGACTTTATTTATATATATAAATATATATATATATATATATATATATATATATATATATATATATATATATATATATATATATATATATATATATATATATATATATATATATATATATATATATATATATATGAAAGCTCATATAAGAACCCTCCTCTATATAAGAACTCAATCTTATATAAGAACTAATATCAGGCGTTTATTACTTTTGATCTAACCGTCCAAAATTTTTATTGGACGGTTGGTAAAGGGTTTGAGGGAGGATATGTGTTTTAATCTTAACCGTCCAAAGTAACTTAATCCTACAGCTGAGGTTGGTTCCTATATAACTAGGTTTCTTATATAAGGAGGGATTTTTACCGCATCCCTCCCCTATATATATATATATATATAAGGTAAGGTCAATTAGACCCCAACCGAAGGCTCCTATCACAGAAAATCTAGCTGAAAATGCCCTAAATGAATAGGGGGTGGGATTTATTGTTGGTGAGGATTGAACCTCGCACCTTGAGGATGCGAGGCATCATCTCTCGGTTGCTGACTTATATACATTACACATATGTAAGATATTACTATATTATATAAGAAAAGTCAAAATGCTTGATAGTTAAAAAGGGATTAAGGCAAGAATCAACTAATAGTCTAATCATAAAGTACTTTCGTGTGCTCGAATTATGTATTAACATGTGTCACGTAGTTCGCAATTTGATCAAAAAATAAACATGCTAGATTTTTTTTATGATCATTCAGATACTAGCTAAGCACGTAGCTAGCTCCATATTAATTGGACCATTTTAATTAAGACCATCTATATATTCCCGTCTACATTCTCCGAGTTCTTACCTTCTTGGTTGGCAAAGGTGATTAAGTTGTATCTATTTTGTCGTGAAAGCCAAATTGTTACAAATAATATCATTCTTATCTTACTTAGGAAAATTAGTTATAACTCGTATACAATTATAGAAATTAATTTAATGTATTGATAGAAGGTCAATTAAATAAATAAATAAAATAAAATAAAATTCTCAAAGATACAATTGTTGAACATTTTTCGCATCCTTTTTGGTACGTTATAATTAATTAGTTAGGTTAATTTGGTACGTCCAATCAATCAGTTAGAGCACTCAGAGTGTTAATAAGTGAGTTATCTGGATTGATACCAAGTAAATGATAGTAATGTACTACATACGCAAGATTAAATGAAAAAGTACTTAGTCAAAACCTCCATAAACATGGGTGTAACAAATTCATTGCGCAAAAATTGCGTAAAACTCTATTCTTCTTCAAGGTTTATCTTGTCTCTGATCTCTCTCAATCAACAACCATAGCAATCAGCTATTAATTCATTAAATTAACTAGTAATTGCATTGTAAGTTACTACGGAGTACAGGAGTAGTAAACTAGTCCTAATAGCTTACTTCTCTGACCATACCTCAAACCTCACGGTTTTTTTGGTCCGATATTTGCGGGTCAGACACTCAGTGAAGGGGGGAAGGGTAAGGGATCCCTACCCTCAAAGTGACTCTAATGAGAATTGAACTCCCAGCCTCAAGGTTGGAAGGTATAATCCTTACCACTATTTAATAATCAAAAGAAGTCACTTTATTTATAGCTTGTTCATGGTTCTATGATTTCATATATTAACCGTGTTCGTGCCTTCAATTTGGTACAAACTTTTGTGGACATAATGTGCTTGAACTTGGCATATTATTCAATGTACAAGTATGTTAATACTTGTTTGGACAGCCCTTACTTTAAGCTCATTGAACGGAATATAAGAGTCTTAGTAAGCTCGTATGGCTATGTCTATATTTCATGGAGCGTGACATCTAAATGGTTCTAAGACATAAGCAAGGTTCACTTAATGTAAGGGTAGGTGTAGCTTGGGTTGCGATCTTCTTAGTGGGTGGTAGTCATACTGATTATTACTTATTAGGCATCCTCATAAACCATGCCTATTAAAAATTAATGGGAATACCGAAAATGTGACAAGAATTGAAGCTAAAGAAATTACACAACGGAAAATATATAAGCAACTTTCAAATATTGTGGAAAATAGAAATTTCTAAAAAAGTTTCATAGCCACCCTATGTTCATGTGAACCAAATTAACTCCTCGAGTATTCATTTTCTATGAAAGAACATTGTATATTCTATATATATATGGATGTAAGACAAACAAGTCACTTCTGAGTTAAATAAAAATTCCCCTGCAAAATGTTTGCATCCACCCTGATAATGATACGTAGTTTCCCTACTAGCTGTACGGTGGCTGGGCCATAATGAGTAAGAATGTTATTGTCTTAAATATTAGTAGTTGATTGTAACTAGCTTAGTAAGGTGGTTCGAATTTCCCTTGGTAACTAATTGGGTTTCTATGAATACCAGTACTAAGTTACTAACTATTGATACATGCCAATTGCCACTTGCCCATTTTGCATATTTCATGTTGGACCACCAACCGGCCAGTCAACCATTGTTATGTTGAGACCGCTGAGACGTTATTGATAGAGTCTTATACTCATGCTCTATGAATTTGAAAGAATTTAAACTTCGTAAAAGTTAGAAAAGTGGTTTATACGATTCCAAACAACTTTTTATATGATTTCAAACAACTTTTTATGATATCAGGATACATCTCTCACCATCATATCATTATGACACCGTATCGGCTCCCAAAATCATTGCGATTATGTATTGCAGCCTTCATTTTGAAGAATTTTCGAATTTTAGATGCGAAAAGGAAAGGAGCCAAAATGTTTCTCATGGACCTCACAAACCTTCGAATACCAATTGTATGGTTGGAACTGCTCACTTTGCCTCTTAACTATTTACTAATCTAGCTTGTTATCAAAACGTCTCCCCTCATTAGCTCATTGTCACAATGGGCCTTTATATATCCGACAAAGGATGTATATAATGTCAAACATGTGAAACAACTTTTTATGACCCTTAGATGCATCCCAAACCATTACTTGATTTTTCAACACCCGATCTCGAAATCTCTAAAAAAAAAGATCCAAGCGTGGATAATAGTCTTCATTTTCACAAAATTTTCAAGTTTTTAGACCCCGAGAAGAAAAGAGGTCGACGTGATTTTCATGGACCCAACGATAATCAAAGAGGCCACCTGAGTGGTTGGAACCTTCCTTCAATAACTCATGCTCCAATGGGCCTTTTTATGCCCGAATAGGGATGTACATTTTTTTTTTTTTTTTTTTTTTTTTTTTGAAAGCAACAAGGATGTACATTATTTCAAACAACCTTTTGTGAGTCTCATGTGCATACTTTACCATTACTTGATTTTTCAATATTAGGTCCCCAAATCTCTGAAAATGGTCCAAAGTATGAATGATCTGAGAAAGGAACAAAATAGACAACAAGCTTGGCCTCATTATTCCACAATCCACAATAATTCTTTGTGCATCATAAAGGGTTTATGCCCTAGAACGTACTTGAATAAGTTACGCTGAATTACTGGTATCCACAGCCGTGCGACGATGCAACTAATAGAGAGTCTACTCAATGAAAATTCAGACTATGATCCACGGCCGTGCAATTGGCCTGGTGTGAAAAATTCAGACTGCGATCCACAGTCTGTGCGACTAAAATAGTCTATTCACTAAAAAATTCATTATGTGATGTATGGTCGTGCACAATTCAATTTTGAATTCTTTGTTTATGTCTAATGTCTTATTGAGGATATTTACATCCCAAAATACATCACTAATAGTTAAATGGTCTAGATATTGAGGGCTTGAGGCTTAGAATATATTACTGGGGTACCTATTGAGGCTGAGGTCAAAGAGAATACCTCACTAAAACTTCTCTATACTCTGTAGTTTACTTAATTACAGCAAGCCCTTTCTGTATATCATAGACCTCGAGCTGGTTCCTACAAATCTTTCAATAACAAAAACGTAATCATTTATTTCATGGAGAATTCACCAACAATCGTTACAAGAACACGATCCATCCTCAAAATGATGGAAGCGCTTCCTATCTCTGACAACAATCTTCCGGCTGTACAATTTTGATATCAGTTTAATTGATGAATGACAATCTTCACATATTCGAAGATTCTTAACCACCCGAAGTGGTGTTTTAGGACTGGTGCTGATTAACCCATACGCAACAGCAATCTTTTCACTATGATGGTACAAGGCAGTTTGTTTTGCTTCTTCATCCACATTTAGGAAAACTTGTGTGGTATTTGGCTGATAACCTATGGACTGTAATTTGTTAGAAATCTCCTCCAACATCAAATGGATCTCCTTCGCACATGGATGTGAGTCATCTTCTACGAGAAACTCGTGGATTACTCCATCAAGCTCAATCCAGCTGCATCCAGGATCTTTTCTTACATCTCTATCTTTCATTAACAACCTAACATGAGCAACACCATCCCAGTCCCCTAAAGATGCATACATATTTGATAGAGCAACATACGATCCACTATCATCAGGAGCGATCTCCATTAGATGCTTAGCTACTCGTCTTCCCATTTCGATGTCCCCATGCATCTTACACGCACCCAACAGGGCCTTCCAAATGACAGCATCAGGTTTCATGGGCATGTCACATATAAAATTCTCAGCCTCTTTTAAGAGTCCATTACGACCTAGGAGATCAACCATGCAACCATAGTGTTCAATCCTAGGCTTGAACCCGGCTACTCTTATCATATGATCAAAGAACATCTTGCCTTCATTCACCTTTCCCCCATGGCTACATGCAGTCAAAACACCAATGTAGGTAACATCACTAGGTTTTATCCCCATACCTAGCATCATTGAGAAATAGTGAATAGACTCGGTTGCACGACCATGGATAGCAAGTCCATTGATAACAGCATTCCATGTTATAGTACTCTTTTTCGGAAGGCTTTCAAAGACCTGAAGTGCCTTGTCAACACTACCACACTTAGAATACATATCAATCAGTGCAGAGCCAAGCACATCACCAATCTCAAATCCACTTCTCTCGGCATACAAATGAATCCATTTGCCTAACTCAAGGGCACCCAAATGGGAAATCGCCGGAAGGATACTAACCAATGTTACATAATTCGGTTTAACATTCTCATCCACCATCTGCATCTCTCTAAAAACCCCAATAGCATCCCTAAACCAACCGCGCTGAGCATAGCCAGCAATCATCCCATTCCACGAAACCACACTTCGCCGAGGCATTTTATCAAACAGTTGGCGTGCAGCTTCCATATCCCCAAGTTTAATATACCCATCAACCATCACATTCCACAAAACTACATCACCTTCTTGCCTCCTCTTACTAACACCATTATTATCCAAAAACTTATTACTATTAACACTATAATCATCAAGCAAACCCCTATTAAAAAACAATAATTGAGCATCATCCATAATACCACACATGACATACATCCTCAAAAGATTGCTAACAACAAATTCATCATCTTCTAATCCCAATTTTATCAACTGGGCATGAACTTGTTTACCTACAATCAAATTTCTGAGTTTGCCACAGGCTTTAAGCACAGAAGGGAAAGTGAACTTGTTAGGAGAGAGAGAATCATCACGCAACATAAGGGTAAATATAGACAAAGCTTCAATTGGGTTATCTTGTAAATCAACAATAGCTCTAATAATGGTGTTGTATGAAAAGGGGTTGGGATGGTTCATACGGTAGAACAGAAGACGAGCATAGTCGAGATTTTTAAGCGCGAAAGCGGAACACCTAAGGAGTTCAGCAGAAATGAGAGGGTCATGAATTTGGGAAGTTTTGATAAGTTTGGCATGGATTTGTTTAAAGTGTTTGATAGCTTTGCAGTTTGAGATTTCTGGGAAATTTGGGGGAGGAGAGAGAGTGAGATTGGTAGGAGGTGGTTTGAAGGTGTTGGTGTTCATACTGCAGTAGCTGAAATTTGGTGGTTCACAGTAAACCTGTAGTAATCTGTTCTGACTTGAGACTCTTAGTCCCCCTTCTACTCGTATTTTTTCAAATTGGGCTATAATTGGATTTTATATCATGCACCCTTGGAGTAGTCGAGCAGTTGACAGCCCCGTGGAGTGGAGGCGGAGGCGGAGGCAGCAGGGGCACCAACATTCAGAAGGGTTGTATGTGTGACGGATTGTTTCAATTTATGGGATGTACGACTACGTAGACCTTTCAAGGTTTAATCTCGTGGTCATCTCATGAACTAAAGCCGTTATCAGATAAAGGCTTTGGAAAGTCCAAAGCTTTTCTGTTTTTATGTGCCTTCCCATGCCTAAAAGGGCTAAATCCCAACCTCTATAATCACAGGCCAGTCATCATCAAATAGCATAAGAGAGAATTAACAAGGTGTTGAAATTAAAGCCTTTGCTAATATGATATAACAATAACACAATAAAATGGTTCTAACATTTCCGAGAGGTCTGACTTTTTGCCAGAAAAATATTGTTAAAAAAAACTTGATACATGTCATGACCAAAAATATTGTTAAAAAAAACTTATACCGAGAGGTCTGCTATAAGTTCCTTAAACATGTATTTCACAAGTTTACAAGCTCATTAAGCTCTAACATATTAATGACTAAGAGATAGACATTAATTTTCCTGTAAGTATACATATCCTTGACGATGAGATGCAAATGCCGCTTCAAGAGCCCTTCTGGTCACAGGCATTAGGGCCTCAAAAATCACTTGCGACCAAGACCTTGGTAGCTGGCAGCATCCTATATCACTGAATTGCATTCTTCATCACCAATATCTAGCCTGCCTTTTCTGTTAAATACAACTTTAACTAACCTTCATTAGACAAATATGGAAAAATCTTCTCTTCAAAAAAATTTCTTTTACATAAGAAATGAAAACAACCTAAGCTTGCTCTTCACAAGGATTCTCCACAACAAATAGGTCATTTCTTGCCGAAAGGAAGCCTATTAATTCAATTCTATTCAAGATTAAGGTGATGCACAAAGACAAATCCTTAATAGTAAAGCACAACTTATATCATTCATATGCCCAAACTAGGACTAAACAATAGGAAATGAGCAATCATTCTGCAGTGGTAGGGCTGATCCTCGCATTTATAAGCACGGGACATTAGTGAGCACATTATCTTCAATTTAGAAGGCACATTGGAAACGTAGGCAGGTTGACTAGACTTTAGACTAAGGTTGCCATTTCTGGAAAGAGTTTGCATGACGGAAAACCAAAGTTCATAATTTTTGTGTAACACTAAAAAATGATCTCAAGAGAACATTCCAAGAAGTCTGCACTGACTTCCAAAAGTGATAATATTAGAAACGACATGTTCAAGTATAGGACTCTATGAAACTTCTTTGATATCAGTCCTTAATAAACGTGTCCTTTCTAATATTTTGGAGGCCTTGTACCTATTAATAAATATAAAGTCCTTTAAAACTGAGTGAATGTGTAATTAACAGAAACAAAATGTATAGCATTACAATAACAAACAAAAAAAAAGTGACTTGAGTTTTTTATGCCCTACAAAGTACAAGTTTAACAGTGCCACCGGTCCATTAAAAATTTAGCTCCTCTAAAGACAGAAAAGCACTTGTGGTGAGGGGGCAGGGGAATTTTATTTAAAAATTGAATAAAAATATATAATTTCTAGAAATTATAAGGTCCCTAATTTCAAGGGGGGCCTGCGCAATCACACAGATGGCACACCCTAAGAGTTGGCCCCAAGATAAACAACATCACAGTATCACACAACAAAAAGGATCGAGTCAAAAGTAAACTAGAACATGGTACATTATGACTTTTCACAGAGGAAAATAAGACAGCGGACAATATGAACTAAGGAGCTTTAAGCTTGTTGAATAGGATAAACTGTAAAGGTAGTTTACCTATATGGTGCATACCACAAAAGCTCCAAATAATATGTTGGTGAGGCCACAAACTATAGAATCATATAGAAAGCTCTTGAAATAAGGAAAATGTGAAATGCTAGAGTGGCGATCATCCTTCATCAAATTTTCTTTCTTTTGAGGGAATCCTTCATCATTTAATAGTTAGCGACCTGTTTTAGATGAAAAATGACTCAGGAACATAATGCATATATAAATATTACTGTTATACAAATGTACAGCAGAAATCATTGCTCGAGCACTTTACATAGTCATAATAACTATCTTACTATCTTCTACCTCTATTTCTTGGTATATTTAGTTAGCTGGTCATGACCTCAGCATATACTCAGGATCTTCAATTGAAGTTAGTCACGACCAGCTTATTCAGTTGGCTGATCATGCCCTCAGCAAAGGAAAGGAAGGTAATAAATTGAGACTGCACTCGTGTAAATCATTTTGTGGTAACTCAGATGCTCATATGACAACCCTTTGAAAAACAGAATTTAGCATCTCATAAGGACTTCCATGCAATTCCCATCCCATCAACTGCTCTAGCACAATGCAATACAAAATTCTTAACCCATGGCTGGTAGATATTTAACACATCCTCATCTCATTATCACACTTCACTTGTGAGAGTAATTTTCCAATCCATGTCTCACAAGTGGAGTGTGAAAAGGAGAGAAAATTAATTGCCCCACATTGCTTGTCTAATCCTAATACGGAAACTAAAGCTCACTTTTGTATCAGATCTTATTGTGCGATTGCGATATACAAGCATTACAGCCATCAACAGCAGGGAAGCAACCATAAATAGTAATCATCTATGAAGCACCCACTTGTTTTTAATTGAAAAGGACAGGAATAGAAAACAAGAGGCAAACTACAAAACTATAAAGAAAAGTAGATGCTAAGGGATATGAAGTGATTTTGTTCTCTTCACCTTATTTTAGAAACTTGTTAATTTTATTATAGCAGACCAAATCTTATTTCCAAACACTTAGAACCAAATATCTATGATTACGTATTACTAAAAATTTATGGGGTTTTTTTATATTATTATTACATGTGGAGACTGATCTACCAAGATGCCACAAAATAATGTTTTTCCTCGTAGGCTCGTTCATACAAAATGTCCTTACAAAAGTCGATCTAATAATGTTTTTCTCATTGACACACCTTGAAATATTCTTGTCATTTTCTTAAGATATGGCCCATGAAAAAAATGAGTCTTTCATTCTAGAAGACAATAATAAATTCAAGCACAGGCACAAGATTAAGTAATGCAACCATAAAACACCACATTGAATTTTAGATAGCAAACAATTATACCTGAATTTTTGCTAGCTCTCCTTTGTGGTTCTTTTAAATTTCCGTTTACCATCAATTTATGTTTCTTGCACACACCATTGCTACTTATACTCAGTTTTACATCTTTTCTTTTCTTCGCTACAATGTCATTATTTATGGAACGGTTGCTTCTCCTCCTTTCTTCAGTGCATCTTCCATTCGACACGAACCCACCATCTTGTTTAGTCGGAGTATTGGCAGTTCTCCTTCCTACATCTCTTTCTACTCCATTACTCGTAACCCTATCCTTATCACCCGATGTATGACTACCATTTCTCCCATCTTCTCCACTCCTTTTCCTCAGGCTGCCAATTAGCATATAATTAATAAGCATTATTTTGTTCTCTTCATTTTTCCCTTATTTGTACCCATATCATACGCCAACAACAGTTAACATGATGACAACACAAATAAAACTAACCAATATTTACTTCCCTAGTTCTCTCACACAATCAACATATGGGATCATTAAAAGTATAACTATTCCAAAATTAATTTCCTTGTACACTAATAATATATCAACATAAATGTAAATACCCATCAATTAGCATATAATTTCCTTTCCAATCAAACTTTTCTACACCCACATAACTAAATTTATGGGATAATTTTAATTTTCGAAATTACTGTACTAGTACAATAACTCACTAAATAAGTAAATATCCAAAACAAACATATATCCAAAAAAAAAAACACTCATTAATTTAATATCTCAGAAATCATAAAATTGACAGCTAGCCCAAAATTAAAAACCCCATCCATTAATCAATCTTACTATCTTAGTACATAAAACAACCCAGAAATTAAATACAACTACTGAAGAATTCAATAGGGAGGAGAGAGAAAGCAGCAAACCCAGAAGAAGGAGATGCATGATGCTCCAATGGCGGGACCCACAAATTACCCCGAACCCACTCACGATGCAAGCGAAGATCGGAGGAGAAGAAATCGATCTGCTCACGAGAACAACGGAAGAAAACAGAGTAACAATTAGAAGGTTCTAGAATTCGAGTAACAACACCTTCCCACCAACCATCGTTATGGAAGGCGTCAACATCATCCATGAGAGAGTAAATGCGATGAGGTTCACGAGGAGGAATAGGGCGAACAAGAATGGCGTCAACGAACTCACAGAGATGCTTGGAACCAGCGTCGTCTTCCATGAGGTTGTGGTACTCAACGAAGATTTTGCGGGATTTGCGAGAAATAGTGCGGAGAACAGTAGCAGTGTACCAGGAACCTCGGAGACCTTCGTCTTCAGAACTGACTTCAACTATGGTGCCTTTCTTGAAGATTTCTTCGTATTCGGATTCAGGTTCCGCCATTGATGAATGCTTCAAGTTAGGAGAGAGAAAATAAGAGTGACGATTCAAGTGATGTTAGAAAGGAAGAAAGAGAAGGAAGGGGTACTTGTTTGGGGGTTGTATTAAAAAGGCTTTTTTTAAAACTTTTTTTTCTTTTTTTTGCGTAAAGGAATGGGAAAAATAGTTTTTTTTTCTTTTCGAGACTTTTTAAAATTTTGGTCTTTTGGAGACTAAAGTTTGATACAATATTTTTGTTTTTGTTTTTCATTCCCTATATTTTGGGAAATATTTTGAAAAATCTTTATACTACTCCCATATATATTATGACATAAACCTCTCACCAAAAATAAAATTAAATAAAAAAAAAAACTTATAAGTATCTCGTAATTTGTTATATTTCACTTGAATCGTCACTCTTATTTTCTCTCTTGAATCGTCACTTTTACTCAAAGTGTAATATTAATAAAACACAGTGGGAGTATATTAAAACTAAAATAATGCATTTTCATATTTCATATAAAGAGTTTGGAAGGGAGAGGAAAGGATGAGTTCGTGATTGTATTGATTGTTTTCTCAAAAGAAATTAAGTTAGATAGAATATGAAATAAATAACGTTGAATGTGTATAATGAATTAGCCTCAAGATTAACAAATACAATATTAAGTTCTCCGCATATAAATTAGAAAAGAAAAATTAAAGAAAAGTGTGACATTAATGGTTTGAGTTTTTACTAACACTTTATTTTTCAAAATGAGTGACTCTAAGCACTTGTTCTCTTCACCTTATAAAAATAAGTTTTAGGTTTGATAAATTCAGATCAGCTCAGATAAGTTTAGATAAGTTACAATAAAATTCAATAAATTTAAAAAGGTCTGATAAGTTCAATAAGATCTAATAAGTTCCAATAAATTCTAATCAAGTATAACAAGGCCTAATAAGATCCAATAAGTTTTAATAAGTCCAATAAGGTCTAATAAGTTTAATAAGGTTTAATAACTTCAGATAAGTTATTTAAGTTTAGTTGTCTTGCCCACCGAGAATATTTAGTTTTCTAATAGAAAGAAGTTGTATGGTCCTACCTCTAATGTTCTAATGTGTAATCTACTTTATGATTAATACGGAGACTTTTGGTTGTTGTCTAATTCTCATACTATTCCATTCCAACTTTTATAACCAAATTGGCTTCTTATATCAATATATGATTACCCAATACATAATAAGAAAAGAATATCATATTAATATCAAAAAAAAAAAATTAATTAGCGAATAAAACTCAGCTTAGTTCAAACATAAATCTCATCTGTTCCTATCAAAATCCGAATTTAATAATAAAAAAAAATAAAAAAATAAAAAAATAAAAAAAATCCCTTCTTCTTTGCATTATATGATTTTTTTTTTCCCCACGTTTACACAATTATGTAGTCATGTGAATAAGTAATGCCTTCCCATCTTTCTTTGCCAAGGTACTTAAGATTATAAGAATAGGCCTTCAACCACCAGGTTCATGCAATGCAACCTAGGATGCTCAATTTAAGCAGTAACAATAGAACTTTGTCTAGGACAAACAGGTATAATAGATGATCCTGTAGACAGCAGTCACAGCACTACAAACAGCAAATTCTGACTGCGATATTGCAGCAGCATATAGAGCAATTCTAACATTGGCCACCTCAAGTTTGCCAAGACAGATGAAACCCTCTCCTTTTTCTTTTTCCTGTCTTTCACTACTTCCTAGACCTACTCAGATTCTAGCACTACAAGCTAGACCCGCTAATGCTCTGTACACACAAGAGTTACAAAGATGTATACAAGCGAACAATGTTTACCAAAGTGAGGTAGTTACTTTCTCAAACTCCTCTTCAGCGTTTGCAAGGGCACCCTTGACAGCATCCACACTCGTCTGCAGCAATGCAATCTCAGCATCCTTTCTCTCTTTCTTTGAAACTACTAAGGCCCGTTTCTCCTTTAGTTCTGCAATCTTCTTATCAAACTCTGCAACCTCCTCGTTGATTTGTGACTTCTCAAAATTACGCTCCATGATCTGACTCTCAATCTCTTTAGACGTATTTTGAGCATGCTCGTACTTGCCTTTTATGGTTATCATCTTGTTTAATTGCTCTCTCACCGGTGCTACATTAAACCCTAGTTCTTCCAAGTCAACAAGAGCTTCCAGATACCCATCCAAGAGGCTTTTGGGTTCACTAAAAAGAGACTTTGAAATTCTCTCCACTAAACTGGTGAAAGTTACCATACTGCCTATGGCTAATCCTTCACGACATTCTTCCTTGCAATTATACAAAGGGAGGAAATGCGGCTTTTGAGGAATTCGCTTCAAAACTTCCATGTTCTCTATCATCTCCCAGATAAGGGAATTCTTTACAAAGGGCAAGTCTCGACTTTCCACAGGCACAATTGCAGTGGATTGTGATTGTATTGGCATTTCGAAATTCTTGTATTGCTCTTGGCTGACATTTTCAGCTGAAGTGCACCTATTATCTTGTTCATTCTCTTCACGGAGACCAACAGGTGTTGTCTTCAATTCTTCTCCTCTATCTCCACTCTCACCAGATTCATTAGCAGTCCCACCCGGAGGGATTCCTGCAAATTTTAATTAAAAGTTTTAGCAATAATCAAACAGAGGATATAAGCATGTAAATGCAGCATCTTACTTGCATCAGTTGTGGGAGAATGTGCTCCTTCAAACCAGGCTGATAATGGCCTATCATCATCAGAAGCATTGCTGGAGGTTCCAGCAACAGCTTTGTCAGACTCTCTAGGTACATTGTTATAAACCTCAATTGCTTTGATTCCTGAATTATCTACAACATCTGCCAAATCCACACAAAAAACACATCCAACAAAGCATGAGAAAAAGATCACCTAAATTTAAGCAAGTTGCAAGTCAGAGGATAAAAATAGGGTTTTCATTTTCAAGACCGCACAGATCCAATCACTAAAATACTCCAGTATTAGAAATAAATTGACAACTGCAAAGGTCCCAAAACTCCTTCAAAGGCTCAAAGCTACATAAATCATTTACAGTCGTTAAATGAACCATCTCCTTTGATAGGGTGAGAAGTGAAAAATGCCCACAAAGCTGACTTCATGTAGCCTTTACAGGTTTCTTTTAACAAGCCATGTGGTGCAACAAAGCACTAAAAAGCCCAACAACCATAAGCACACGCCGCCCCCACCCCCCCCCCCCCCAAAAAAAAAAAAGAAAAAAAAGAAGTCAAACCTAACTTTTTACCCGTATAAAGATGCGTAATACCTTCTCTTTGAGGATCAACCAGTTTGGTTGGTTTCTGTTTCCTTCCTTTCCTCAATACAGTCCTCAAAGCAACAGGTTTGACAGGTTCATCTGAATCCACCATGATTGATTCTGTTGGGACTTTCCTTTGTTTTCTCCCTTGCTTTTTTAAAGTACTTCTAGTACTCAGCCTACGTATGTCACTTAGTAACTTAATTTGATCTGTAAATTTCCTCACGCTTTTATCATGAAAATCAGTAGGTGCAGAGTCGCTATTCCCAGAAGGGTCAACAATAGTAACAAGCTTCTCAACTTCATTTGTTGGAAAGTGTCTTTCATCGTCATCTTTGGCATCAGAAGCTTCATCTTTCTTCTCCTCTTCCACAAATTTTGGCACTGCACGTGGTTAATATACACCCAATAAGAGAAATACAAAAATAGTAAGAATTTCAACCCACAGTTCAATATAATAAATTGCATGATTAATGTATACTTGCATATAAAAATACCTGCTTCTTTAGTCTGTGGACTACCAAGCCGAAACAGCACTTTAGGTGGCCGGCCTCTCTTCCTCTTCTGATTGGTGACTTCACCTTCTTTCTGTTGCTCACTCCCCTAACAGAAAAGAAAGATATCCTTCTTTATTAGGATTCCTAAATGAGAGAAAGAAGACATTCCTCCAGGAAACTCGAGGAGGTTCGAGAAAGATTGATAAAACAATAGAGTTTTCAATATATATATATATAGGATATTTTTTATTTTAACACCTGACAAAAACCCGAAAATGGTTTTTAACACCCCAAAAAAAAAATGTATTTTAACACCAGACAAAAACTACAAAAATGGTTTTTACCACCACTTAACGGTCTCCGTCCAAAAATTCCGTTAAGTGGGGTCCACAGCGACACGTGTCACATTTTACTTGTTTTTAAAAAATAAAAATTAAAAAAATTCCTAAAACTACCCATCCACCCCAGCCCCACCACCTTCTTCTCCTCCCTCACCTAGCTGCCCCCACCCCTTCTCTGCCGACGATAGCAGCCCCCCATCCCTTCTCTGCCGACGATAACAGCCTCCCACCCCTTCCCCGTCGACGAACAGCAGCCCCCTACCCCTGTCGATGAACAGTTACCTCCCATTCCTCCTTCCTCGAAATTTCTATGGCGGTCCAGTGAGGGGGAGTTCAGGTGAGAAGGGGTGGATTTAGTGTTCAGTATAGGGTCGGCTTGGGTTTCAGGATCCGGTGAAGTTTGGGTGTTCGAAGGTGAGGTTGGGTATCGGGTTAGTGGTTAGGTGGGGTTGGCTGTTTCCGATTCAAGGGTGGTGGGGTTGGCCGTTTCCGCAACCTTCCTTCCCCAAAAACAGCGACGAATTCGGCCATTAATGGCTGAAATCGGCCGGTTTTGGGGCTGAGTGGCCTTAACCGACCGATTTCGGCCATCAATGGCCGAATTCGTGGCCGTTCTTGGAGCAACAGCCATAAAATCAGAGCAAATCGAAAATCAGAGCAAATCGAAAATTGTGGCTGGTGATGGCGGTGGTGGGGCTAGGGTGGTTTAGGGCTGTGGGAAAAGGGTGGGGATGGGTTTAGGTCGGTCGGTGAGGGAGGGGGAGGTGGTGCGGCGGTGGCTGCGTCAGCGGCTGTGGGTCAAGGTGAAGAAGAAGGTGGCAGTGGTGGGGGTAGGGTGGCTGTGTAGTTTTAGGTTTTTTTTATTTTATTTTTTTTATATTTTTTTTTTCTTTTTTGGCCAATAATAAAGCGACACGTGGCTCATGACCCCACTTAACGGATTCCTTAACGGAATCAGTTAAGTGGTGGTAAAAACCATTTTTGTAGTTTTTGTCTGGTGTTAAAATACATTTTTTTTTTTTGGGGTGTTAAAAACAATTTTCGGGTTTTTGTCAGTTGTTAAAATAAAAAATATCCATATATATATATATATATATATATATATATATATATATATATATATATATATATATATATATATATATATATATATATATATATATATAGGGTTGGGATCCGATGAGAAGTTTCTTAAAATGAGAAGAATGAAAAGGAAGAAATGTGCAAAAGTTTTTCACTAAATGTGCATATTATTTATTTTCACTAACTGTGCAAAATTGATTTTCGAACTAATAAAAATTTTGAATTTTCTGAAAATCAGAAAATGTGCACATTATGTTCAAAATTTATGCACATTGAATTTATGTCAAATTTTTATTTGCACATTTAGTTCGAAAAATATGCACATTCAGTCCAAAAATTATGCACATAAAATCCTTCTCATTTTAAGGAACTTCTCATTTGATCCTATATATATATAAACTAGAGGTAATCAGCTACTTGGAAAAAAGAAAATTTGGGGAAAGAAAGAAATGTTTCATTGTGAACAAATGGAATGAAAGTGTTGTCTATTTACATTGCTTACTACGCTTTCATGATCTGCTGAAGAATCCACGTTTTTCTCTTCATCATCTACAGCCTTTTTATGCCCCAATATCAATTGCTGACTTGAACTTTCACCTAGTGTGTCAATCATCTTGCCATTATGCGTCAGCCCTATGACTATAGGTCCAAATGGTTTCATCACGTCACTTGTATTTGGGGTTTGGTCGATAGTATCTCCAACAGCATCCCCTAAATAATATGAAAGTTATGCTCAATCGACAATTTCCATCAAAAGAGATGCTGAAATTTTTATAAAAATATATTAAATACCTGACAGTAAAGGTCGTACTCTTGGTCTTCCTCTCTTTCTCAAGGCAGATTGTTTCTCATGGTCCACCTAATTAGGAAAATCAAACTGTTAAGGATCAATCTATACATCAAGTAATGAGTTAATGACAAATGGAAGGCAATTAAGTATACCAACCACATAACAAAAATTTGAGAGAAGGAAAAGCAAAAGAAAGAAGAAGCATTCAGAATTCAGCGTTATTGAACCTTCTACACACAAGTCATCCTTTAGCATGAATAGTAAATCTTGAAAAAAATGTAGGAAATTATCATTTACATTCCACTTTTTACAAAAAGTTTGTTTTAAACTACCTCACAAAGCAATCTATTTGATTAATACTACAGTGGAAAGAATTTTACTCGCTCTACACTGAATATGATAACTCAAAACTTTTAGCCATTAGGGGTTTAGGGTAGTATATGGCAATACATCGGGGTGTTATTAGCATGCAATATTACAATGGAGCATGTTAATGGAAAAGTGATACTAGCATCTGGAGCAATAGAAAGCCCTCAGCATTTTTGGTTGAGTGTTATTGATCCTAGGCAATACCTTTCATCATGGGGCATACCCCTTACCCTACACTTGCCATATGTGGGTCAATTCCTTAATCACACTCATAGATATGGCTTAATCCTTCAGCCTTCAATGCCTTTAGAGCATTCCGCTAATTTTATTTAGGTGGTAGGCATCACAGAAGTAGGGCTTACCTTGAGGCTGTTCAAGGCTAAATCATGGTGGAAGAAATGGAGCTCGCGCGAACATGCTTGAAGGTAACTGGAAGTCCGTTTTGGGGCCTGCTTAAAAAAATTCGCCCAAACCACCACAGAGGCTCGAGTGAACCTGACTTGATTCACTCAGAACCTGGGGATTGTTCACTCGAGTTATGCTCTATCGAGTGACATGGAAACTTCTTGTCTGTTTGAGTGTTTTTATGCCTTGCACTATGCATACTCGTGTTAGTCATCGTACTAGGGTAAAAGGAAGAGATGTAGAATGTTTAGGAAGAGAAAGAGAGCCTCGATTGTAATAGCCTAAGCACTTAGGTCTTAACTCTTAAGTGTGAGAGAGAGTTGTATTGAGGTGGGAGCTTTAATGGTGTAATTGAAGCTTGTAAGTTCCATTATTCTTTATCAAAGTATTACTTTATACTGGATTGGTGGATTTCTCCCAGTTCTCAAGTTTCCCACGGTTAATTTCTCCTTGTTTTCATCATACTTGGTTTGTTTGCCTAATTGTCTTTGTTGTTGAATGTGTGTAATCACAAAGTAGTTAGCATTTCTCTCCTCCTTTCGGAAGCTGCTTAAAGCATATATTCTTTTCTTTTTCTGACTAATCTGTATTCATTAGGCAACCATCTTCTCTTTTGTACCGAACTCTGGCCACAACCATGAAGAAAATTATTTTCTGGGTCTCTTTGATATGGCTCACTCCATTTGGCTTCCACTGATGTTATGGTCAATATTAGATCAGCATTACTAAGTTACTAACTATAGCTTTTTGCAGAAGGATCAGCTCTTTTTTGCAAGTGAAAAGGAAACTAAAGAATATAGTTCTATAGTATTGTTAATTGACAAACTGTCCAACAAAGCAATTCTTGGGAAGCTAAACGAGAAATTTTTTGTAAAAGTGGTATACAGAAGAACGTAATTATTCAAAAATAAATATATAAAGGAAAATTTGAAAAAAATAATCCCACCTTTGCTCGATGTGCACAAACCGAGCCCACCTTTGCATTATCTGGGAACAATCTCACCTTTGCCCCCATTTTCTCAAAATGGATCTTTTTACCCACAACCTATTTAACAGGTTTTTTTTTTTATTTTTTTTTTAATTTTTCCCTTAATCTCTCTCCTCCCACCCTTTTCCCACCAAACCACAGCACAACCGCTTCCCCGGCAACCCCTCCCCCAGCCGCCTTCCCCGGTAGCCCAACCCCACCCAGCCACCCCGAAAACCCCACCCAACCAACCCAAACACTCCAGCCACCCCAAAAACCCCACTCCTACCCCGAAAACCCTACCCAGCCACCCAAAAATCCTTACCCTCACCTCAAAAACAACCACCCAGCAACCCCGAAAACCCCATCCCCCACCTCGAAAACCCCCTTCCTACCCCGAAAACAACCACCCCCGATGAATCAGCTCATTTATGTTATATCAAAAGAACTTTACAACAAGAAAAACATGGTGAATTGAGTAAAAACATCAACCTCATAATGACTGGTTGCCGGAAAAAGGGAAGGCAAGGGGGGCAGGGGGATGGCCGTTTAGGCAAGGGCGGCGGTCAGGCGGGGAGAAGGATGGTCGTACAGGCGGGGCAGCTGGGGCAGGGAAGGGGCTTTTTTTTTTTTAATTAGTTTCTTTTTTAATTATTATTTTTGGTTTTTGTTTTTTTTTAATTATTTTTTAAAAAATAGGACCAATTGGAAGGTGACACGTGGCAAGTCACCTTCACAAACCAGTTACCATTTTTAAAAACCGATTAAAGGCTTGTTTTGAGAAATAGGGAGCAAAGGTGGGATTGTTCCCAATTAACGCAAAGGTTGGCTCGTTTTGAGCAGATCGAGCAAAGGTGGGATTATTCTTTTCAATTTTTCCATAAATAAATATAGCATCATTGTACAGAACCAGACTACAGTAACTGATGCTCCCTTACTAGCCATCAGGGGCATCTAGGCATCTTACAAATAAAGGCCATATGAATAACTTCTGCTTGTACACCAATTAAGAATATAGGAAACTCTTCACAGCCATTAACATATAAATGTAAAAGCAGCCTACAATCAAATCTAGTTTAGGTCTCCCATTTCTATAAAGCCTTTTCTACGTCCCAACAAAGAGTAACGTTTTTAAGATTATTTCAATGATATAGAGCATTTCTTACCTTTCAAAAGGAACACTTTTAGTCTATAGAGCTTTTTTTAGAGCTTACAAAAATCATCAGGAGTGGTGACAAGTAAAATCCTTGATGTTCTAATTCTCACTCCTTTCCCCACCCCTGCACAATACAAGACCACAATATCCATTTCCTACAATCTCACTTCCTAGGAATATTCTTATTGTGCAAAAACTATAGAGTGGATTATATTTGTATTGCGAGAGTGGAATATCAATAGTGACAGATTTTGTATAAAAAAGCAATAAGTTGGCCCGTTCAGAAACAGCTTGCTCATGCCACTGGCCAATAGTAATGTACATATAAGTGATATAACACAAAGAATATTCCAGAGACATACCTTCATCTCAGTAGGATAAGAAGGCTGACTGATGTCTTCAAATTGTTTCAAATTAGAATGCTCAGGATGACCAGGTGCCGGGGAATCAAAATCTACTGAAGTCACATTACTTGATCCCTCCATTTGTTGCGTTTTTGATTTGCATGTTTCAGGAGATAATGGCACATCAGATGCAGATTCATCATTCGATTTTCTTGAAGGTCTGGGATAACTAGCATTGCCATTAGCACTTGTCTGTTTAGTTTTTTTACTGCTAGGTGCTGCGCTGCTGTAATTGGCCTTTTCATTGCCAGGCGTCAACTCTTTCTGACAACTCCTAAGATTAATGATAAAATGTTTATCCGAGCCAGCACTTTCAGAAGGGGCGCGAGTCTTCTCCTTGTTACCACCATTAACAATATAGTTTGAACGCTTTTCAGAATTTGACGTCATTGAGGAATCCTAAAAGAGAAACAAGAGTTTAAATACATAGAGCAAGCACCAGAAGCAAGGCTATTGGTCAGACCTTCACAAGAAAGGAATAAGCCCTGCAATAAATAGCTAGAAGCCCAAAGATGGCGCCTTCCTCGATTATGACATATACCCACAGCTCATACCATCTGTTTCCAGATAAAGATCTTATGGCTCAAACAGTTGCCTTAATTAAGGGACATGAGGCTTAACATCAACGTCAAAGATAACTAAAAGCCAGAAAATGAGAAAAGGGCCCTGTTTAGCAAATCATTGATTGCAAATAAGAGGTGACCAATTCCACAGTCTAGTTGGGGATCAGATTCCATCAACTGATTGTTCATATTTCACACTTCTAAGTTTCAATCCCAGCACCTTGGGAGTGTGGACAGAAATCCTATTGCTAAAAGACAACCACCACCAATAACTATGTAAGATTAAAGGAAAATAGCTTAAATCAAAAAGCTATTTCTGATCACAACCTCAAATAGAACAATCCCCACCAACCATCTAACCACCAACATGCTAAGAAATAGAGGATAGAGAAAAGGAAAATATTGCACGAAGGAAATTAAAATTGTATGGAGAGAGACAGAGCTCAACTTTAAAAAGAGATAAATAAATGATATAGCCACTAAATACTGAAATTTTTTTGGTTGAAACATCATCTCAGGGGTTTAAGAAAAAGCTTACCTGGGAAGAATGAATCCACTTGCCACTACTCCACTCCATGTGGAGCCTCAAATCTGCATGAGACAGTTCCTTTTCCTTTTTTGTTCGCTTAAAGTAAACTATGTACCTTCCGTCTGCAAGAATTTTGGTCACCACCCCACTCAACCAACGATAATCGTAAAATGCGTCCACTTTCTCCAGTAAATTGAAAGCTTTGTTACTCGAACTAGGAGGTGAAGGTCTAATATGATCAGAATCTACAGCTACTTTTTGAAGTCCGACTTTTTTTGAGCTTTGATACTCCACCAAGAACAAGTTATTAGCAGCTTGTTTAATGAAAGTTGCAGGGAACCAAACATCACACGGACTATCTGGATCAATGTTCACTTCTACAGCTGTTCCTGGGCTAAAATTCAAATCCCTCATTCTCTGTCAAGAATAAGAATCAAAAGGCCAGATCAACCACCAAGCTTGTAGATGTATGGATAGGAGAAGACTTAAAATTGTGAAATGAGCTGCACAGAAGGAGAAGACTTGTGAAAGAAAAACCTTAGATGTAAGTCATATTCCAGAGGAGGCCATGCAAAAAAAAAAATGACTTATATCTAGTGCTGGCAAAAGTTAATCTGACACGGTAGCAAAACACAAACCGAAAACGTAAAAATCGGTTAGTGTCGAAATTTTCAGGCCAAAATTGGCACGACTTTAACCGCTCAACTTAAACGTATAGAAAATTTTACAATTTATGTATTTTCTTTAAACGTTTAATATACTACTAGTCTACTATACTAGCAAGTTAGGGGCTAGCCAAACCTGAATTGATGAGAGGGGAAATGTGAAATGACAAATCGGGCATAAGAAATTGATTTAGTGTGTGTTTCTTGAATCACTAACTTAAATTAGGTAAAAAGGGTCCATACTCCTAACGGAAAAGGTAAGTTAAAGTCTCAAGGATTCTAACACAATTGAATTAGATGGATCGGGTTAGTGTCAAGGGTTTTCAACATTCTAATAAAGGCCTTCAAGTGAATTTAGGCATACAACAATCAGGGATGAGGAGTGTAAAACCAGCTTACATTGTGATCCCCTAACACTTTCTGACTAGAAACTAAATCAGTGCTCCAAATATCCATGACCAGCTTGGGGTGGGGGACGAAGAAAGATAGATCTCGTCCTAAGGAATTTGTCAAAGAGCCCTCTTCCATCAAAAAATTTAGAATCTAAAATCAAAATTTTGCCAACAAACCACGTTATTAGATTCAAAACATTTATATTACAATCTTCAATCACAAAAAAAAAATTAATCATGAAAATTGCAAAGCCAAATTAAAAAGCCATAGATCAAATTTTAAGTAGGTGGCAAGCAACAAACAAAGACCAATACAGTAATTCTAAGTCAATTGAATTTCACACAGCAATTTTTCGGAGGTATAAGCAAATAAGGTCATCCAGCACATTGCCAACCACAGATTTGCAAATTGGAGGAAGTAGAGAAGCTTGACAATTTTTCTAAGAAAACATTCACATCACGCATCCATGCAGGGCTGGACATAAGAAATTGACATGTTCAGGGACCAAAAAAGGATAATTGGGCAAATTTTATGAAGTACCTGATTAATGTAATTTTATGAAATATCCAAATTAATATCCCAAAAGACTCCTCCACTAGAGTGACGCTACCATTAAGCTAAAAGAATAGCTCGTTGGGCCCTAAATTTATAATTACTATCGGCAATCTACAGTAACATTAAAAAGGACAGCACAAATTATAAAGCATTCATTAAACCAAAACAAACAAAAAGGAACAAATGTCCTCATTTCTCCAACCAAATCGTAAAACATGTAGCAAATAAATTGCAACAAATGAATACTCTCAGGCTCTCAGCAGAATTTGCAACATATTCCATATCAGTCAATCATAGCTAGCTGATTTCCTACCCATAATTTAGGTAGAGCAACAAGCTTCCGCTCTAAATCGAACTGAAACCTCACACAAATGCAAGAACTCACGAGTAATTCAGAAAGCAAAAACACAATTACCACAGGTCCACAACAAAGCCCTGAATATGACGAAACTCGGACAATTCCAACCACTGCCACTAAAAAGGCAACAACAGAAGACTCCCTAGAGCTAAATTTCCAACAAAGTCCATAAATCAGTCTTCCTAACCATAATAATATAACTGTAAACTGTAATCAAAAAATTGAGCTGAAATCTCAGGGACAATCCACAAATTGAAGAGCTCGAGAACAATTAAAAGACCCCAATTAAAAAAAATCCCTCAATTAAACCCTATAAAGAAACAAACCCATAAAATTAAAGCAGCCCAGATTTAAAATCTGACAAAAAAAACAAAACCCCAAATTAGGAAAACCCTAAAAAGCAAATTGATACCTGCTTTTGAGGGAGAACCCAGATGCCATGGACCCAATTCTTATGAATCCTAAGATCAGGAGCATCAAATTCTATCTCATCAGGCGGACTGGAGAAGAAAACTCTGTACCTATTTTGCGAAACAATACAAGTGACAACACCACACCACCATCCATCTTGATAAAACGCATCAACAACGTCGTCTAAATCGAAAGAAACCTTATCATTCTCATCAACAGGAGGTTTAGGTCTTACGAATTCGGAATCAACAAATTCCTTCAAAAGGGAAGAACCATTTTCATCGGACAATAAATTCTTGTACTCGACAAAAATCTGTTCTTGTTTCTGCTTTGATTGAGGAGGTTGAATGACAGTAGCAGAATACCAGGCACCCTTGAAACCTTCTTCGTCGGAAGTAACTTCGACTTGGGATCCGAGTGAGAAAAAGGGGTGAATTTGATTTGGATTTGGGAAATGGGGGAGTGAAGAAGATGTAGTAGAAGTAGAAGAAGAGGGAATGAAAATGGGGGGTTTTCGTAGGTTTTCGAGACGTTTGGTTTTGGATTTAGGTTGCATTTTTCTTTTCAATTTGGGGGAAAACTAACTGAAAAGGGGTAATTGGTCATTATTTCACTCTCTCACTCCTCCTTTGTCCTTGCATTTTACTCCGTAGGCCGTAGCACAAGCTGCTTTTTTCCTTAATTTTTTTCGTTAATCTTGTTTTGGCGGGATGTAAGTGCATTAGATTTTTTTAGAAAATCAATCTTGTGACCTCGTTTGATTTTAATGGATATGTCTGTAAAATTGTAAAGTTATTGAATCGACGGAACAGCAACGAGTTGTATTCAGTCAGGATCCACCAAGATCTAGATTCAAATCCGTAGTTTACAAGTGGATCTGCATTTGCAAATTCGAAATTTACATATTTATAGTTGGAATTGTATCCGAAGTCACATGAACTTTTTTTACGCCTTCAAAATATCAAATTTCGGACACTATATTTGGAATTGTATCCGAAGTCACATGAACTTTTTTTACGCCTTCAATATAGAATGGTACTCATCAGCTTTTTTTTTTCCTCAATGGTAAACACTAAAATATCAAATTATATTTGGTAATCTATAATTTGTAAAACTAATTATGTGGTAACATTAGTTAAGCATTTTAAGGACATATTAACCATTGTTAATGTTTTAAAAGGGAGGGGAAAAGATAAATGCCTAAAATACCCCTTTTAACAAAAACCCACCACCCACTTCTTCCCCCTGCCACCCCTGCCTGCCCAGCCCAATTCCCTTGCTCTCGGCCAGCGCCGGCCACGCCCACCAAGATCCCCTCCCTGGCGCCGGCGCCAGTGTGACACCCCCAAATCTCCCTCTACGAAAATACTAGTATAATACGTATAATTAAACCGTAGAGATAGACTTAGACGTATTACCGCCGCGTGATTACGCAAGACTACTCAAACTACTATCCAAAATCAATACTTTGCAACGGAAATTCAAACTCTTTCTTTATTAACTATAATTATAAATAGAAACCATTGTCATGAGTACTCATAATAAACTAAGACCAACAATCCTAATCTAGGTGAAGAACATTCCCGGGACTCCCATATGCTCAATTCTTGACTCCACCTGAAATTAGTCAACACTGCTTACCATTACGGTAAACAGGGTGAACCAAAACTTATAAGAAATACGGGTTAGCAAAATATGCTAAGTACGATAAGTGCAAGTGATGCGTATTTTTGACAGTTTATATTTAGTGAAAGGATTTGATTGATTTTAATGGTGGAAATTTGAAGGATAGTCTTAGAAGGCAACGACTTCTAAGTTTGATCTTAGGAGCAACGATCCTAAAACCCTAGTTAACAACTAGTTCGAACCTTAACAAAGTTCTCTTCGAGTTAAAACTCAACAATCTGATTTTTATTTCATAAACGTCCTACTATAATTGTTGATATGAATCAAATATATATAGGAAAATTAAATCTAACCTACTTGCCCTGCAAGCAACCTAAATAAAAAGCTCTAATTATTAATTAATGAAATAAGAGAGCTCACTAATTAATTAACACGACTTTGGAAGCCTAAGGCCCCATAACTATTATTAAGAAAATAATTAAAACATTATTAAAACTCACTTGTAAAACCCCTACTTTAAGAGTAAGGTAAAACCAAAAGAGTACCTAAATAAAACAATAAAAATAGTTATTAGAGAGGGGACTCGATTCACATCAGCAAAATAAGTAAATTCAATTTATTTGCATACATGCTTTTAAAACCAATTCCAATAATTAATCCAATGAACTCCAAAACTCATTATTTCAAATCAATTCTCAATAATTCAATAATTCGACGAAACGATTTATAAAACCAATTTCTCTTTTGAAAACCAATTCCTCATTTGAAAACCAATTCTCAAATATCCTCAAAATAATTCCAATAACTCAATAATAATGATTAATAAAATCAATTATTTTCGAAAACTCAACCTACTCACTAAATGTGCACACCCCCCAAGCTAGTCTCCTACTATTTCAAGGTTATTCTGAGAGAAAGACTAGGTCATACAAACTCCATAGTCTTCAATGAATCTGCATAGTGGGATTAATATAATAACCATGCTTGTAAAGCGTTTTAATAAATAAATCAATAAATCCTCATAAAATTCCTCTTTGAATGAAAATCAACCTTTATAATAGGTTAACTCAAAACTCCTCTTTATTTTATTCAACATGCTTTCGAAATCAACCTTTTAATAAATACTTGAGAATTAATTCTCATATTAATAACTTTTCAAAATCAATAACTCTTCCTTTGATAAACCTTTTTAAAAATTCTTTAAAACAATACAACATACTTTTTAAAACCAAATTCCTTTAAAAATAAATAATTTCAAATCATTCAAAACATAATTTTAAAATCAATCCTTCAAAAATACATTTATTAAAACAAATATTAAAATCAATTCC
The DNA here is from genome assembly GCF_001683475.1 of Chenopodium quinoa. Taxonomy (NCBI): domain Eukaryota; kingdom Viridiplantae; phylum Streptophyta; class Magnoliopsida; order Caryophyllales; family Amaranthaceae; genus Chenopodium; species Chenopodium quinoa. Next base: position 716,528 of record NW_018743212.1, on the reverse strand, counting down.
TCCGACCATACTTTATTTCATAAATCATAGTTCAAATCAATTTAATTCAATCACCAATAAAACACTAATAGAAATAGGCCGTTTTCCGACGGAATTGTTCCGACGGACATAAATTCCGTCGGAAAATTTGAGTTTTCCGATGGAATTTGGGTCTGTGTGAAAATTCCGTCGGAAAAGGTAAGTTACGACGGAAAATCCCTCGGGAATATTCCGACGGAATTTTTTTCCCTCGGAATTTACTGCTTCCGACGGAATATTTCGTCGGAAGCTGTAAATTCCGAGGAAAAAAAATCCGTCGGAACATATACATTTCTAACGGATTTTTACCATTTCCAACGGAATTTTGATTTTTAAAAAAAAAATAAAAAAAAAAAAATCCTAACCCTAACTCCCCCCCTTTACACTCCGCCTCTCTTTCCTCATTTCTCTGTCCTCTCTTCTTCTCTTTCTCTCTCCTCTCTTCTTTCCTCTTCTCTTTCTTTCTCCTCTCCTCTTTCCTCTATGTTTTCTTCTATCTTCTTTCCCTTATCCTCTTCTGTTTTCTTCTCTCTGTCGCCTCTTTTGTCTCTCCGTCCTCCATTTCTCAAGCCAATCAATAACGAACAACAACGGCTACCGTCAACAACAACAACCACAACCACCATCAACAACCACAACCACCGTTGACAAAGACCGACAACCAACATCCACCACAACAACAATGGCGCAGCAACAACCAAGCCTGCAACCACCGTCGCGAGCCACCAGTCTCAAGTGTAGATCTAGTTGATTTTGTATGTAATTGTAATGTTAGTTTATATAATTTATTAGACAATTGTATATATATATATATATATATATATATATATATATATATATATTTCTATTAATTCCGTTGGTTAATTATCGTTTTTTTTTTAATTTTTTTAATGAAATTCTGATTAATTAGTAGATCTACTGGTTTTGATTTTTTGTGTGGTATGTTTTGATTATGTTGTGTTAATTTTCGTATTTTTGGGTTAATTTTCGGTTTTTTTGGGACTTTTCGTTTTTCTGGGGTTGATTCCTTTTTTGGGGTTTTTTTTGTGTTAATTTCGGTTTTTTGGGTTCATTTTTGGAATGGTGGTGGTGTGTGGTGGTGTCGGTGGTGATGTAGTGGTGACGGTGGTGGTGTGTGGTGGTTTCGGTGGTGGGTTGTGGGATACGGATTGTGGGTAGTTGTGGGTTAGGGGCTGTGGGTTCAGGTAAGGGGGGTGGGTTCAGGTAAGGTAGGTGGGTGGGTTCAGGCTAGGGCTGGTGGTGGGTGGGTTTTTTTTTTTTTTTTTTTTTTTTTTTTTTTTTTTTGTTTTTTCTTATAAAAGCTTCCGACGGAAATTTCCGTCGGAAGGTAGTAGATTCCGACGGAATTTTCCGTCGGAAAAGGTATATTCCGACAGAAAATTCCGTCGGAAGCTTGGCTTGTTACGACGGAATTTTCTGTCGGAACCTTGCGACGGACTTCCCAATTAAGTCAAACTTGACTCCGACAAAACATAATCCGTCGGAAAGGTCCATTCCGACGGAATTTCCGACAGAATATCGCGAAATTCCTACAAAGTGTAATGCGACGCTGCTTTCCGACGGAATTTCAAGGTTTTTCGACGGATTTTTTCCGTCGTTGATTGACTGTTTTCTAGTAGTGAAATCATATAAAACATGATATCCAAAGCAATCACTTTCAAAGGTATCTAGGCACCTAAACGTACCTTGATTCTGAATATCAATCAACACTTCGTACTTGCAAAGTTCAATCACGAATACACCTTGCAATAATTAACATAACCATAAGGTTATCACAACATCTTTAGACATAAACCCAAATCTAATGTACATGGATTATAAAACTCTTTTAAAAATAATACTTTAATATAAAATTATAGCTTTGAAATAGGTATTTATATTTTAGAAAACTAACCATGAAGAAAATAAAGGAATAGGATTAAAGAGAAGTGGATTTGCGTTGGAAAGAAAAGGCAGAACTTGCAGAGGCCATAACTCTTTCAATATAACTCCGAATTGGGTGATTCTTGAGCCTAACCTTAAGGATTTGCAAAACCCCAAAACTGACCAGAAGTGCCCGAAAATTGTCTCTAAAGATATCCGGCTGATTTTTAGAAAAGAGGAGAACAAAAGTAAAAAAGAAGAGTAAGAGAGAAGAAGAGAATTGAGTTTTTTGGTGTGAAGAATATGAGAGGTATGAGGGGGTATTTATAGGCTAACTCATGCAAGAATTATGGTAGAAGAATGTAGGAAGAATTATGGTAAATTGGTTTAAGGAAATTACTTGGAGAAGAGAGCTAAAGAATTAAGGAAAGTCTAAGTTATGGTGATTAAGTAATGAAGAAATAAGGTAAGTATGTAGTCATGAAATATTAAATGGTAAATGGCTTTGCTTGGGGAATAATTAAGAATGATTTAAGGTAGGGAAATAAGATGATCAAATATTTAGGAGATGAAAAATAAGAATTAAGGAAAATAATAGAATTGGGGAAGATTATTAAAATACAAAAATTACCAAAATAATTTTGCTCAAAATACAATATGGTGGCCGAAAATTTGAGCTTTCCTAAGCTCATATTTTCGGACCTCCCTTTAAATACTTGGGCAATTATTTTGCTAGTTTTTAAGGAATAAAAATGATTGTGTAAATAATATATTTTGTATAAAATAATTAATTAGAAACATACCAATTATTCACAAATTAATTTTACTAAGAAAATCAGATTTTCTACACTTACAAAATCCGAAAATCCTAGCTAATTAATTAGGTTAATTCGGCCCTTTTAAATTAAATAAGAAAATATAATTTTACTTAATTAAAATATCTGAAATATATATAATCTGATTTTTAAAATGAAATAAATAGATATATAATAAATCTTATTCAAAATCCAAAATAATAATTGAGTTTTGAAGGTATTGTTGGCGCCAAAATTCCAAAATCATTTTGGCTCCAAAATTCAAATAGTAAAATAAAATAATAAATTACCCTTTTAAGAAAATACTAATTAAATAATTAGAATATACGTTTCAAAAATACGGAATATTACAGCCGGCTAAACCCCCTCCCCCTTATTGCCGCACCCCTAAACCACCAAATTCCCACCCCACAGTCATTTCCTCTCTCTTCCGCGGCGCTGCTAACATCACTAACACCAACACCATCTCAAATCAAATCAAAGAAATGTGCGATAAATTTGTGAGTTCTTCATTTTTTATTTTTTTTTGGCAAATGTATCTTCATTACCCAGAAATGAGATTGGGGTTAGCTTTTGGTTAATAGAATACACAAATTTAGTGATTAATTGACCTAGATTTCAAATTGGAAAGGTCAAATAGAAATTCAGTTTTGAGGGTGGAAGAGCCACTGTAAGTGAGCCATGGCATCATCAGGAAATGAATTTGCAGAACTTTCGAAAGTGGTACGGGAAGAGATAAAGAGTTCCTCAGCCAAGGCAGAATAATGCAATTTCTGCGATTCTATGGAGGGACTGGGGGTAATCGAATCCTTCAACTCTAACTTTTGGGTTGTTACCAAAATTCGCAGGTGACCGGAGGGACTGGGGGTGTTGGTCGACGGTATCCAGCGAGGGTTCCGGTCGGTGGGTGGCGCCTGGGGTGGTTGTCAATGGAGGTCGGGGCTGCTTGGGGGTTTTGAATAGGAATTTCGTGGATTTTGTGGGGGAAAGGGAAGCGTCGCGATAGGGGGAGGGAATCAGCGCCGAGGGAGTGAGGTCTAGGAGCGGCCGGCGCCGGCTGGCAGGTGGATTGGGTTTGGGTGGAGTACTGGAGTGGGCTGGTGGGTGATTTTTTTTTTTCTTTTTAATTGTTAAAAAAGTAAAGGAAAATCTGATTTTTCAAGGATTTATTAGTTATTTCGCCTTTAGTTAACTATGGTTAGGTTTATAATTGTAGATTAATCTCATTAATTTCACCACTGAATTGGTAACACAAATAGTTGATTACCAAAGGTAATTTGATTTTTTTATGTTTACCATTGAACCTAAGAGCACCATTGAGAATTTCCATTAATTATTTGTTATACTATAAAAAAATTCCAATGATTAAAAATATTTTTAAATATAATTATTCAACATGCCCTCAATCCCGTAATATTGTGTCTACGGTGTATTTTGGGTGTCCTAAAATAATATCTAACTCTACTAACCTTCATTTAAAATAGAAGCTCAGAGGCAGCGACAATGGAGGAGACAAAGGAGATGGCAGGGATAGATTAACAATACCATGCCCTCAATTTCACCAGTTTTATAGGAGTTTTCGTTTAATTTGGCGACGAACCGATAATAGTGGTGTTGACAGTGGAGATGAAGAAGATGGTGTCGGTGGACGATGGTGGAAGGTGGCCTGGTGACAAAGAAGATGATGGTGGAAAGGTTAGTTTTGGTGGCAAGGGGGTTAAAGCTCCTTCGATCGTGATTTTGGTGAAAGGTGGTTGGAGCTCCTTTGATGGTGGTTATGGTGCAAATAGTGATGGGTGGGGATGAATCACGAACCAACATTACGAAATAGTAGGCTACAATTAATTTGCCTTCATTATGAATTTAAGACTCAACAAGTGAGATTGATAAAACATGAGCTGCCATCATGATATTGTTGTGCTCATTATTATAAGAGCGCCACTAGATTAACATAGCTCGAATAGATCAACCAAGGCTCCCTCGAATAAAATACTACTACTACTAAAGATCTAAATATGGTAATTTAATTGTTAACTGTTAAGGCTGGAATTATAGAAAATTGTAAAAATTCACTTTAAGTATTCGAGATACCTTACACTCTCCCAAAGATAACTAAGCAAAGCTAAATTAACTTCTCATATTTCTCATGATTTTTCTCTTCCCACCTCGTGTTTATATAGATTTCTTGATTCATCTTTCCCTCCTAAACTTATTTTTGGGGGTAATTGAGCTGCTTACTAGCAACTCAAACTCAAATCAAAACATTAATGAGCAATTGAGCACGAGTTGAGCAAACTCTTAGCTTACTCGACTCGATAAGCTCGTGAACAAATTGATAATATATTTTATTAATATGTAAATTTTCATTATTTTTAAGGGTAGGAGGGTTCACATTACCTTTCCTCTTACCTCAACATTGTAAGTAGCCTCATAATCTCTACTTGGCTCACTCATGCAAACTTCTGTAGTTGTTTTGCTCGCATCTAAGGTTAAATTTTCAATCATGTAATCCAGAGGCCTAAGCATAACACAATAAAGAACAATGACATAATGGTTAGTGAAAAATAAAGAAAAAAATAAATAAAACTAAGAAAAAAAAGGGAAAGGAAAAGGAAATAGTTGATGTTATGCAAGGGGAAAGCATATAAAATTTGTTCAACTAAAGCTTTAAGTTTTCAAATCTTTTCTAAAACCATAGGGTTGCAAGTGTGTACCAAGTCATAAGGTTAGAAACAAGGCTATTGGCGAGGAAATACAAATATAAAATTAAACGAATTATCGGACAAAAAACTCACAATCCAAATCATTTAGTGAGCTTGAGGATCTAGCGAGGACAACTTCATCTTGGGAAGTACTTCCATTTACAAACTTCACCGTTTGTTCCCACCTTTTGTGCCAACTTTCTTGGCAACGAGTTTTTCAGAGAAATTCATTTTTTGTCGACCACCTTGCATCGGCCACAACAACTCTAACCAAGAAGAATTCAGTTTGGGGTGAGGGTCACGTGACATTTGGTGTAGGCTGAATGTTGGATCATGATTCACTGCAAAATCCTTCGAAATAACAGAAGTAATTGATCTTCCTAGAGTTTTTTGCCTTGCAAAAGGCTCGGGAAGATCAATATCTTCATACGCATGCCATATAACCTGTAATTAATAACTCAATTAATTGTGAAGAGTCGAAAAATACTAAATTAGTTTAACACATAAGTAAATTAATTATACATCACTAAGTTAGTTAAGCAGATCATTAATTTAAAATTTTAAATGAAAATAAGAGTATTAGTTAAACATATGGTATACTAGTTATGTATTAGATACAACTTTAAGACGTTCCACCTTTAGAGAAAAAAATTATTCATATACATTCACCAATATTTTCGCAAAATAATGAATTAGTTACAATTATTAATGAATTAGACACATCAGAGAATTAGTAAAACATATCGATAAATTAGTAAAACATAATAGTAAATAAGTTATACAAATCATTTAATTAATTAAACACATTAGTCAATTAGTTGAACATATCACATAATTTGTTAAGCACAATGGTGAATTTGTTACGCTTACGCATATCAGTTGATTAGTTAAGCATATCAGTTGATTAGTCAAACTTATCAGTTTAGTCATAGTTGAAAATATCAGTCAATTAGTTAATCGTATTAGGCAGGAAGATCAAATGTGACAAGGTGGTAAATCATCAAATATGATAGTCAAAAGAAAACCCAAGATTAAGATCAAGAAATTAAATAAAGACTCCTTACATCTTTATATTCAACCTTACGGAAGAACTCCTAATAATCGATTATAGATCTCTTATTCTTCATGTTATAGAACGCCGCTTGTCCAATCTTTGTTGCAGATGAAATCATTAGGGAAAAATCCCCATGTTTCATAACAATAGAATATTTGGGAAAACATACATCAACTACGCAGGGTATCCGTAGTAATAACCACATCTGCCAAAGAAATTAAAAAAAAAATGGTTGTTGGTCAAGGGTAAAAATGTAGGATGGCAACGCAAATTGATGTTATGAACATACCTGTAAAGCAAAGGCACAACCAAAGAGGGTTGTGCAGAATGGGCCATGAGGCAGCTCCCCAAGCATAATTTGGGATATCGTGAATATCCCGGAGCAAATGTAGCCAAGAAAGCTCAATGTCACCCGTTCCATTATCTTGGTGGACGAGAGATGATATCCCTAAAAGAACCACAGCTCGACATAGTTGGTCAACACGAACATCGTCCATCGGATTTGCACCGGTGTATCACATGATTATACAAAACATCATATCTCAACTTTCCCTCAAACTCCAACCCTAAGAGTTCCTGGTAATTAGGGCTATCTTGCTTTGGGAAGCTCTACATCGGCAAAGCAGTCATATATAGAATGTCTTCCACTCCAAAAAACAGTTCCACATTACCAAAGTTAAAAGTTCTTATATTATATTCATAAGAGCAAACAACATGCTTTGTTGATGTCTTAATGTGAATGTAATGTTACATGCCTTGTCCCAACCAGACCCATGCAATTTTTTCATTCAGATAGAATGTTTAGCCCCTTCGGTTTCTCTCTCACACTCAAATTTGACTTTCCTTCCATCCTACAACCATTGTAAACAAAAACACAGCCACATCATTAAAGTCAATCTTTAAAATTAACGCCTTCAATTTCATGTTAGGTTCAGTCTTGTTTATTAAATTAAAGTCACTGAAACCTCAACCAAAAATATTAATAAAAAAAATAAATTGAACGAGAAACCTCAATCAACCGAGTCATTAGCAAAATAACTCAAAAACAACCGCATAATTGACCACAATAATAAAGTAAAAAATAGAACAAAAAAACATGAATCAACAAAATAATTACAAAAAAAGAAGGAAAGAAAAAAGAGTTACGTAAGTCGGTGACCCTCCAAGGCGTCGACTGGTGGCCGAAACTGAGAAGTGCCGAAGTGAGGAGTGAGGATAGTAGTCAGTGAGTCACAGGTCAGAAAAGAAAATGGGCATTGCACTAATTTCCTAGTTTTTTTTTTTTTTTTTCATATGAAAGCAGCCAAATTAAGCACGTGTGTTTATCAATTTCTTAATAAACACACTACTGTACTTTAAATTGGGGGAGTGAAGAAGAGGAAGAAGATGTAGTACAGTAGTAACTAGTAAGAGGAGAAGTACAGGAAATGGATTTAGGTTTTCGAGACGTTTGGTTTTGGATTTAGGTTGCTTTTTCAGTTGGGGGATGTAGGCTCCGTTTGGTAGGGCGTAAAACATTTTCACTGAAAAGTATTTTCCCATTTTACATTGTTTGCTTTGGTGTAAAACATTAAAATGTAAAACTTGGGGTGGAAAATCATTTTCCACCTTATTGAAAACATTTTCCCCCCAATTTAGAAGGAAAACACTTTCTATCACAAGTGGAGGGAAAACATTTTCCCTCACAATTGAATTTTCAGTTCAACCAAACAATGGAAAATGCTTAAAATGGAAAATCATTTTCCATTCAACCAAACAACGGAAAACTTTTTTGAAAATGAGTTTTCCATTGAAAATGTTTTACACCCTACCAAAGTAAATACATTTTTATTTTTATTTATTTATTTTTTTTTACATCAGTTTAACTGGCACATTTGTCAAGACTTAACTTTGACCATTAATATATTTGATTGTCTATTAGTAAAATTTGTAACAAAATGGAGTATTATAAAAGTAGTTACAACAACTTTTTGGTGCAGCAGGCCACACCGTGCGGCAAGGGTTACCCGAATTATTTTGTTAGGAGTTACCCGAGTTATTCAATTAGGGGTTACTCGAGTTACTCGGTCAGGGGTTATTTAAGGGGTTTGGACAGGGGTTACTCGAGGGGTTCACTCGGTCAAGGGCTACTCGAGTTACTCGGTTAGGGGTTACTCGTCGTGGGTTACTCGAGTTAATCGGTTAGGAGTTATCCGGTTAGGAATTATTTAAGGAGTTCGGTCAAGGGTTACTCGAGTAGTTCGGTCATGGGTTACTTAAGGAGTTCAGTCATGGGTTATTTAAGGGTTCAATCAGGGGTTACTTGAGAGGTTACTCAGTCAAGGGTTACTTGAGGGTTTACTCAGTCAGGGGTTACTCGAGAGGTTGGTCATGTATTACTCGAGGGGTTACTCGGTCAGGGGTTACTTGAGGGGTTACTCGGTCAAGAGTAACTCAAGTAACCCCGCCAACTTGAGTAACCCCTGACCGAGAAACTCGAGTAAACCCTGACCGAGTAAATCGAGTATCCCTTGCCGCACGGTACAACAGCAGGCTGCATTCAAAATATTGTGAAGTAGATATTGTGACAAATCTAATGATATATAATATAATAACATTTATTTATTTTATAATAGCAAAAAAATTAAGTCAAACATAACATATAAATAGTGTAAAAATCAAACTGATTCATTATAAAAAAAAAAATAAATAAAAAAAAAAAAAAAAAAACGGAGAAAATACTACGGATTACTTTAAAAAGTTCATTGTTTCGCTCTGTCACTCTTATTTTGTCCTCTGCATTAGTACAACTTTACGACCTGATTTTCCCCCTAATTTTTCGTTGAGATAATCAGATCGGGTTCGGTGAGGTAGGTCGGGTCAATTTTTAAAGTTGAGTCATACTAAATTATTGTGTCCACACGAGTCAAAATTTGAATCGGATATTTTTTCGGATCAATTTCAGATCGGGTCGGGTTGGGTGTGATTTTGACGCCTATAGATATGATTTAGACGTAAGTTATTTTTTTATTTTAGGCATTTTTTTAAAATACATTGTCAAATCTGATCTATAAATTCAGATTTATTGACATTCACAACAATTGCTTATAAGAACTAAATAGGGGAGCTTAGTTACGGGTTAAATCAAATTTAAGAATTAGCATACCGGTTTGAAATTTGGATAGGTTAGCGAATTTCAATTTTCCTATGCATTATCAAGACCAGCAAAATTTCAACTGTATCTGTAATACTCCGTACTAATTAGGAGAAGTAATTTTTGGAACAAAACGTTAGAACTTAAAATGGATCCAAACAACAATACATTTGATAATTTTTGGAACAAAGGGAGTAAAGAAAACTATGACTCGACCTTCTTCAATTAATAAAGATGTTGATTTAAGCATAATTTTTCAATAAATCTCCAATAATACATTGAAAAAATTCATGGCAATAATCCGACCTTTAGCCCATTCTTTTTTAATAATCCGACCTTTCGATTATTATTTAATAATCCGACCTTTGGGGGTCTTTAATTTTTATTGGTCCCATTTGACCAGAAACCGGTTGAAGAGGTAATTTTTTTTTTTTAAGTTTAATTTACACGTGTCACAATTTGATTTGTCCAAAATTAAAAAAAAATTAAAAAAAACCACACCCCTGCCACCACCTTCCCCACCACCCCTGCCACCATTCCCTCTCCTCCTACCCTTCACGCAGCTCCCCTCTCCCCTAGCCCAGAAATCGGTCGGCCGGCGTCCAGCTTACCCACCGCCGGCCGAACCACCTTCTATTACTCCGACCTCCCCTTAATCGTCGCCCCACCCATCCAAACGAACCCTAACCCGCGAAAACCGCAACCAACCTCCACCTTCCCTCACCGCAACCCCTTCTCGATGAAACTCTGAAATTGGTTGCGTGCCCGCGAACAATTAGAATCAAAATTGGGGCTTTGTTGAGGTTCGAATGGTGGCAGGTCAAGGTGGGCTTCGATTGCGGTGGTGGTTAATTGAGTTGGAGTTGTTTTGGTGCGGTGGAGAAGGGTGGTTGGAGTGGTGGCAGCAGCGCTGCAGGTGCTGTTATCGGCGGTGATGGGATGCGCTTATTGCGGCTGTTGTGGAGTGTATGGTGGCTGCGATGGTTGAAATGTTGTGCGCAGGGCTGCTCGGGTTAATTGATGTTGGTGGTGCGCGTAGAGGTGATAGATACGAGGGGGCTGATGAGCTGGGTTGATGACGGTGGCTGGTGAGTTTAGTACGTGGCTGTTGCGGTGATTGGTGATGAAGCGTGGCCAGGCTGCCGGAGCAGGTACCGGCGGCAGGGGGCTGGCCTGGGCTGGTGGCTGGGCTGGCTCCCTAGTGGCTGGTTGTTTTATTTTTATTTTTTTTATTTTTTCTGTTTTTTTGTTTTTTTTTTGTTTTTGTTTTTTTTTTTATTTTTTTTATTTTACCAATCACAGGCCGCCACGTGTCATGTAACCTGTTATATGACCGGTTACATGACCGGTTGGGATCAATAAAAATTAAAGACCCCCAAAGGTCGGATTATTAAATAATAATCGAAAGGTCGGATTATTAAAAAAGAATGGGCTAAAGGTCGGATTATTGCCATGAATTTTTCCTAATACATTTGTATACAATATCAGTGTCAAATTGAAAATGTAGCGTTTACTCTTGTATTTAAAGGGGAAATTTCTCATCACCAAGCATTGTCTAGATATTGTAAATATACAATGAGAAGGTTTTGCGTGAGACCAGACTCACCGTGAGTCTAATATGTCTGATACCTGACAATGATATTCTAATATCTAACAATGATATTCTAATACCTGACAATGATATTCTAATACCTGACAATAATAATCTAAAACCAAACAATAATAATCTAATACATGACAATAATAATCTAATACCAAACAATAATATTTTTGGGACTTATTCATTTTCACAGCTCTCTTCATCTCTCTTTTGATTACTTCTTCTCTATAATTTCATTCAATTCAACCTTCTAATTTCTTCTTCTTTGACTCATCGTCGTTAAACCCATCGACGGCATCAGCGTCAGCAGCGGAGAAGTGGGTAGAACCCCAGTCAGCGCCGTAGAGGATGGAAGTGGGTTGGACGTGGAGGAGTGTGACGGAGTCGGAGGGAAAGAGGTAGTTTTGGACGACCCATTGAACAATGAAGGCGCTCTCGTCGCTGAGATCGACGGAAATTGCGATTTTCCGGTGGGGTTCGTCGCCGGCAGTGGAAATAGTGGTGGAGGAAGACGCTGAAAGTGGGTAACGAGGTGATGATGGTTGGATTTCAATGGCGATTGGACGGTCAAGATTTGGTTTTGATGGTGAACTCATTTTAACGAGAGTTGATGAATGAATGGTGTTGTGAGTGTTCATGGCGGCGGACTCACGGTGAGTCCAAATTTTCGATATACAATACATTGATACTCGTACACTCCCATAGTCCCATCTCTCATTACAATTAAACTATTATGAATAGCAAACTAATTATCATACTAATGGGGGATTCTAATGTAGTCATATGACTTTTGACTACCACAATATTTTAAAATGGACGGTTAAGATTATTTGTTTTTTTATTTAGAGGTGATTTTGAGCATGTGCAGGGTGATCGATCGCATAGGGCCCCTAAGTGAAACTATTATAAAAGGGCCCCAATTTTTGAATTTAATAACATATTTTTCATCCAAAAAATGGTTTTAGGGCCCAATTTAATAAAATTGTACCGGACCACTTTCATTGTTAGCATTTGTAGACCCGCCTCTGTTTTTATTTATTTTTTGAGTAAAAATAAATAACTTTTTTCTTACAAAAAACTGATTTAAAGAATCAAACCACTCTAGTTTAAAAAAAAATAAAAAAAATCAAACCACTCTCTCTATCGTTCTAAAGATTCCATCACCATAACTATCTTCAACATTGTTCACAAATGTTAGTCAATTTTTTTTTGGCTATTAAATTTGTCTATTTCGTTGGTAATTAGTTTATGAATATGATACGTGTTCTAATTTTAACGAATATTGTAAATACGTTAGACAAATTTTATGAATTTAGTTTTTAGTATTCAATTGCTGTACTTTTTGAGTGGAATTTTACTCTTGCAATTTGGTGATTAATTGTGTTTCAAATGGTTTGCTAATTGTAAATATATTTACCCAACATAATTTTCAGTTAAACCCCTAAAAACCGAAATCTTATGTTTGTTCAATTCGTAAATGGTTGTTGAGGATTCATCAGAATTTGTGACTCCATTAATAAACAGAGAAGAGCAAGGAGGGATGAGAGCCAAATTGTAGGAAAACTGCAAACAAAAAATTGGTTTGATTTTATTTTTATTTATTTTTTTTTTTTTTTTTTTGAAACTAGAGTGGTTTGATTCTTAAAATCAGTTTTTTTTTTTTTTTTTTTTTTATAAGAAAAAAGTGATTTAATTTTACTCAAAAAGTAAATAATAAAGAAAATAATCTCAACCGTTCATTTTATAAACATTGTGGTAATCAAAAGTCATATGACTACATTAGAATATTCATAACATTTTATATTATCGTGTCCAAAAAATGAGTTTAAATATAATAATCATAAAAAGTGTAAAATATAAGGAAATTATACCTTAGAAATATACGAGTAATTTGTTTATCGAGCTGATTAACGAATTGTAATTATTTTGTTTATAAAGGGCTCCCCAAGGACCCCTATACATAACCAAACACCTTACTTAAACACAAATATTTCGTACTCGTACTAACGAATTGTCTACTTGTTCCGTAGAGAGAAAAAATAGCTACGTTTGAGTCCAGGGGAGTTGGGAGTTTTGCTTTCACTTGTGTTTATCAATGTCTTCTTCCTTAACCTTAGTTGGGTTAGTGAGCAACCCATCAATTTCTTGCCTCAAAATACAAGAAAAATCTTATAAATCTCCATCCTTTGTTAATTTTGGACAGAAAAATCACAAATCTTTGAAGTGGGTTAATCCCAATCTCAATCTGAAAAGGGTGATTCTGATTGCAGCATCAGCTTCAAATGGGTCTCCTGGGATCTATTCTTCCCAACAATTGGAGCTTTCAGTGAAGAATGTTGACCTAGTTTTGGAAGAAGTCAGACCTTATCTCATTTCTGATGGTGGAAATGTGGATGTTGTTTCTGTTCAAGATGGCATCATTACCCTTCAACTTCAAGGTTTTTTTTTCCCCCTTTAATTGGCATGTATAGTGTTTTCTGATTACTTGATTGCCATATTTTTTTAATCTTATTATCTTATAATAAGCTGTTGATATAGGCTTTAACCTCTAGAATTGGGCAAAACTGAAATATTTTACTATGTTAATTGCAAAAGTGGAGTCTTTGATTGGTAATATTCCGTAGTAATTGCAAAGATGAAACATTTGATTGATGATGGTGATTGCAAAGATGAAATATTTGATTGATAATGGTAATTACGAAGGTGAGATTTTTGATTGGTAACTGCAAAGGTGAAATATTTGATTGATAAATGGTAATTGCAAAGGTGTTTTGGTTGTGTGTTGGTGAGCCCTTTATTGAGTAGGCCTATTATGTCCATTAGTTGCATCAAAACCAGATATTGATTACTCAATCATTTCAAGTTCATCAAGAAGTTAGAAGTTCGTCCATATGTTGAAACCGTTGAAGGGAGATGCATCTAGTACTCGTACAGTCGTACCTCAGTGATGGTCTTTGTTAATGATATTAGGCCATATACTAGTAGTTAGAATACTTGCTTCTCCGTCCTTGTACTAAGATTAGGTACTTATGTTGGCTCATGTTGTAGCCAAAATGTCTTTACTTACGGGGAGGAGAGAGTTCAGATTGAGGACTATGAGGAGTGTCCTTCAAAAAATATTCTCAGGTAATGTTTGACAAAATTTGTATGCGATGATAATGAGAGTTTTTCATGTAAACGATTACATCCCTTTGATCATGGGTTTGCCTAGGATGGTGAGTTCATCAACAAGATGTTTTTTTATGGGTGATGGCCATTGATGATGGCAGGTGACTGTCATCCACCAACTTGAGCAAATCATAGTCATTGAGATGGGCCTCAAGATGTACCATCCACGTGAGATAGTAATAGGAAGAGTTTGAGAGCTTTGGAATTGTTATAGCAGTGAGGGGTTTTGATGGTCCTTGGTCATTTGGAATGCTGATTGGATTGTTGGTGTTCATTGACATTCGACAGCACAGTAGTGAGATGGGATGGACAAACAATTAGTATGAGTAAGGGAATTGGAGCAAATAACATGTACAAGTAGAAATTATATTTGCATAGCATGATGAGTATATTCATGTATATATAGCTGTTGTAGACAATTTTCAGAATGTCAACTGTTGTGTTTGTTACCTTAATGTCAATTTTTCCTATTTGTTTATGCTTAACGTACCAAGATGGAGGTTACAGAAATGCGCATGTGAAGGTGGATGTGTGGGAACACCCTAAGAGATAGAATCAGAAATGAGGTTATTCGCAAGAAAGTAGGTGTGGCAAGGCTTGCAGATAAATTAAGGGAAAATCGTCTGCGTTGTTTTGGGCATGTAAGACGGAGACCCGAGGGTCCACCGGTGCGAAGAGTGGAAGAGTGAGACCATGGAGGGGTTAAATGAGAGAGAGGGAGACCGAAAATGACTTGGTTGGAAGGAGTTAGGAAGGATATGAAGTGTATGGATGTGCATGAGGATGAAGCATTGGATCGTAAGGGATGGAGGAGGAAGATTTATGTCGATGACTACATGGAATAATCAAATTTGGTTCATGTTAGCCGACCCCACTTATGGGATTAAGGCTTTGATTGATTGATTGATTGTTTATGCTGATTGTATGTAATAATCTGCTGCACTTTCTTGACCACAACTTGGATTATTTAGCTTTCTTGGACATTCCTCTTCATATACTAGAGAGACTATAGATTAGTGTGGGCCATGTAGTTAGAACTCTTAGAAAAATCCCTATAGAATCGCTGATAAACTAGACTAGTGTCTTTTCCTATAATTTGAAAACTGAAAACTGGCGTTTATATCTGCCAGAGGATATTTGCAACTTGTTGAACCCTGTGAATTGGGTGAAAGTGAAAGTAGGATACTCCAATTTCTGAAGCAAAGGGGTTTAAAAAACATTCGTGGTGGAAAAAAAGGTGAATAAAAGATCCCACTGAATTAAATTGGGTCCATGAATCTAAGAAATAGTGAGAATTCTTGATCTCTCTCAATATCTTTCTCAATTCAAAAATCTAGGATTTGAATTGATGATTTGATGCCCTTTCATTTATTCCTCCTAAATTGCATTGATTTATCCTAAAGATTTCATTTCAATTGGAATTTGTATATTCACCATGTACTCCTTAATGCTGGTCTGTTTTTCTACCTTCAGTTTTTCATTCCTTCTTTCTGCTTTGATAACTACTTTCAGAGTTTCAGGGCTGTAGTTGTCCAATAAAAAGGCTAACAATCTGAAACCCTTTATATTGTAGATTTCTACATCAAAGCAATGATCATTGTATACTGTGTGTAATAATTGTTGTAATTACCTATATTTATTAATTCTTCTCCCTCCAACCTAAAATAAACTTCATGGTTAACTTTGTCTCCAACTTTTATCACTTACAACACCAGTATATGGAGAAGGGGGACAAAAGCATGGGTAAATCTTATGTTAAAATGATAAGAGAGAAAGTGTACAAATCAACCATTGACGTATATTTAAGGAAAGAGGTAATTATTATGAGGTAAAATATTGTAATTTAAAAGTGTATTATGGATGGAGGAAAGTTTAATTCTTGTGCATTAAATTAATTTTACTGCATGACAGGAGCATGTGAGAGTTGTCCCAGCTCAACAACCACCATGACAATGGGTATCGAAAGAGTGCTGAAGGAAAAATTTGGTGATGCAGTCAAGGATATTCGTGAAGTTAATGAAGGACAAGTAAATGAAACAACTGTTAAGGTATATCTTTCTTCAATGTTTAGTATGAGATCAAGAAGTTTTGCCGAGTAACCATCTAACAATACTTTGGTGTTTGTAGGCGGTGAATAGTCATCTAGACATACTAAGACCTGCTATTAAGAACTATGGGGGAGAGGTGGAAGTTATAACCATTGAGGATGGAGATTGCACGGTTAAATATAAGGGACCAGAGACCATTGGGTCAGGAATAAAAGCAGCTATCAAAGAAAGATTTCCAGACATTTCAAATGTGATCTTTACGAGCTAGAAAGGTAGTGTTTACTAGCTTGTATGGTTTTCATAATACTTTTTAAGACCATCTGTTATACGGACATGGTAAATCTTGTAGATAATTGATGTTTATTAATTCAACAAATATGATACATTCATTAGAGAAAACTTGTCTATATCTCTACTCTTTAAGATATTGTTCTGGCTTTCATTTGATGCAAGATTGCAACAGCATATTGGATGAGAAATTCATGCCTCATTCTTCGCACCACGGGCTAGAAAAATCGATTTAAGCCATCTTGAAAAATTGATCAAGAATGGCGTGTAAACAAAATAGCAAGTGACGGTCCAGCTGACAAGTCCCTGCATTACACAATCCAACTCTTCATTTAATAGGGTGAAACTCAACTATATAGAGCTGTGTAAGTAGAGTTTATTTACAATTACCTCGCCAAAGATTTGTAAATTTGCCTGAGGATAGTACCATAGGTGCCAATACCTGTGAAATAGCAGAGGATTACACGATAAGGATTATGGAGTTTCTGTTACAATGTTTTGGAAACAACATAATGTAATTATACAATTTTCTTTACTTCCTCTTTTCCTGCTATATAAATCTACTGGAATTGAAGATACTAGCACGTCAGCTTAGCAGACTCACTTCATGATTGGTATCTCAGCTAGTGGGCAAGCAATGCCTATGATGCAGGCAAGAGCAAACCCAAACCATGTTCTATCAGTAAGGAACCAGACGAATTCTGCTGCTGCAAACAAAGCATATGCTTCTACGTTGGCTGGCACACCTGATCTATACATCTCGGCACTCAGCTCAATAAATGCCACCAATGATCTGCGATACAAACAAATGCAGAAAATCTGTGTTCATGTATACTTTGTATGTGTATGTGTATCAATATGATCATGGTTTTCCTGTAAAAAATATGGTCATTTATGATCATTGTTTTAGAATAACTGACATTAGTGAGACAGCTGTTTTCTTAAAGCTTTCTTCTGGATTTATGTCGAGCGATGCTCTTTCATCTAAGTAGAGTTGAAATACTCCGATGGTGCAGTAGAACAATCCCAGTAGAAAAGGAACCTAATCCATCATCAGTGAGAGTGTATGTGAGAGAAAGGGAAAGGCGGACATACAGAGAGAGAGAGAGAGAGAGAGAGAGAGAGAGAGAGAGAGAGAATTCAAACCCAAATGTTGGTGTGCAGAGGACCAATTTGAACTGAACCACTTTGATAAACCACGAGGTCTACCCGTGAATGGAGACCATCGATGAGGGGACCCAAGAAGAAGCCCGAACCAAATAGTGAGAGCGCGATAGGTGGCCATGCAGTTTTAAGTTGTACTTTGTCCTGCTTCTTTAGGCTGCTGCACTTGGGTTGGCTCGCGATATAGATTGGTTTCCTTTGTGACATTCCGCGGTTGTGTAGAGAAGGCAAAACATGCGTGCAAAGTGAAAGGTGATGTTGCATCTCGGTTTCTTTATATTTTATGAGTTTCAGAAATGTACAACATGGAGTATATGTTATTGAGATTGTTGCTGAAATTTTAGTGTTGATACTCTTCTGTGTCTGATACTTCAAACTTAAAGTGCGGGAGAAAATTCTCAACCGCATATTGTTGATTAGAAGGGGACAAAAGAAAAAATTCAAATAAAATCAAGAAATTCAGTGAAGTATAAAACTGTAATGTGGACAAGACTGGTATTTAACTCGAAACAAGCATTTTGTTTGTAGTTAAAAGGAGGTTCAACCTATATCTTTAGGCAAAGCTAGCTCTTTCCCTAAGGAGAGTAGTTGGAAGAAGCTTATCATAATGTTGACGTCTTTTAGTAACAGAATATAATTTGCGCCTTAAGTTGGGAAAAAGCATTGCATGGCACATTGTGGATAGCATAATATACATAAGTATCAAAAGGATTGAATTTATTCAATGTAAGATACAAAATATTTTTAGCCTAAAAATGGATACAAATGAGTTTGTGGCACTAAAAAAGAGTGACATACTACTACATCCATCAGAAAGTTAAAGCTCCTAATTCTAGGGCATGGTGCTGCAATCATCCATCTGCTTTCAATTTCCGAGCCCTTTTGGTCGCTGGTGATGATGGAGCATCTGATGATCTTCCAGGCCCCTTCAAGTTATAATCACAGTTTTTTTAGAAAAAATTAAAAATTGGGAGCTAAAAACTGAAACAGACAAGTAAAATGCAATTTACAGAAAGAACTACATTTACCTTTCTTTTCTGATCCCTTTTACCGACTCTATCCCCTGTAATAGGAAATAAGTTCAGCAACACAGTGACTTGTTAGCCATCTAATTATTAAAAAAAAGTCATTAAAGACAAACCAAAAAAAGGTGAGAAATGTTTACCTCCAAAACTTAGAGGCTCGGGAACAAAAGGGCGGTCCTGATCCCCAGCACGTTGGGAACGCTGTTAAACAGACAGAAGGAAACATTTAGGTTCCAGCAAAGTAAAAAAGGACATAATTTTATCTAGTACTTCAATTTCAAATTAAAATTATGAAGTCCAGTTTATACACATGAAAACACATCTTAAGCATCAAGCCACAAAGAGCAACAAAAAAGGTTTTTTTTAAAGAAAAAAAATATTAAAAACAGGTAATAAGCTGGATGAAGCAATGCTATTAAAGAAAAGTTGATGGTCATTTCAGGCCACATCAAAATCAAAATTCAAAATACTGATGCTATTGAAACATGGATTTCAAACCTTAGGTGTTTCTGGAGTGTCAGTGTATGATCCCTCACGATAAGAAGAACCCTCTGCCTCCTTGTACTGAAACTAAGATTGCAAGTTACCATAAGTCAGTTAAATATACAGGACACAGTCAATCTTAATTTTTTATATCTCAGGGAGCAAATTACCTGCTTTTGAAGATTCAGTAAAGTTAAAATCTCCTTTCTCAATTCAAGATGCTCGGCACATACAGATTTTGTTGGGACCTTTGGCTTCAAATTAACCTGAAAGAAAAAGGCAATTTAATCCTACATAAAATTAATCCAACAACAAGAAGGAAACAAGTTGATGAGAAACAAAATGGTGAGATGGAGCTCCAGAGTTAGCATCTGCTCCCAAAGGCATTACTTAAGCTTCTAAAAGGCATCATCATCCTTTTATATCTTTTCCGCTCTCTAAAATAATAATCCGAGCCTGTAAATAGAGAGGGTACACATCAATTGGAGTAGGGATTGAAGAGGGATTCCTCTATTTCTTTGGTCCAAGGGAATGGGAATGGAGCTGGAAGGGCTTAGGTGGCTGGCCGCTAAAAGAATAGTAAGGACTAATGACATTCCTTGGTTTGCACTCCTAACATGAGAACAATAACTCCACATATAGCCAAACCCACCAAGTAAATTTGGCCTTAGTGGGCCAGTTATTTACCAACTACCCACAAAAACTCAAGAGCAGGAATATAATTCAGGTTCAACAAAAAGATTTGCATCATGAGGCAGGTGCTTATACAGGCTCCAATAATGAAGCAAATTGGTCCCAATGCAAGTTGCAATCACATTTTTAGATAGGCAAATTATAAGAAAAGATGCATGCATACAATAAGACAGTCAAAGTCACTTTTTTTCTCATTAATAGTCACATAATCCTCTATGATGTGTCAATGTCACTTCTGCCTTACTGCACATCTGTGGACACACACACACTCAGAGGGGGGGAAAAAGAGGTGGTGCTGTATTGGAAGACCATAACTGTTGTACCACAGCATAAATTCTAAATGTCAAAGATTGAATATCATTAACCACTTTCTATTTTCTACAAAAGATGACATATTACTATCAACAGCTGATATTCTTTAAGAGATTCAGATCTTAGAATTCGAGAACTAGCTAGGTTAATATGAAGTCAAACCCCATATACACTGAAGATGCAGTAGTTATTTCCCCTCTACATATAGCTTCAGCATCACATATATCACGCCATATTCGTAAAACCAATTTATTATGCATAAAATAATACAAATTTAACCGAAAGATAAAAAAACAAACCCCAAGATCTTGCAAAGTCTGCTCAACCCGCTTGATTGTTCGAAGGCCAGCAGAAGAGCTAACAGCCTGTACCATTTGGTCAAGAGCATATGTCCTCAAGTATACACGCATCTGCAAATAGTTCAAAGGTAATATAAATACTCAATGACTGAATTTTATACCTACAACATTGCAATTTGCGAATTCCTGACAAATGATATGGGATAGATGAGCTATTTGACAATTAGTTGAAACATTGACACACGAAAAAGGTGCAGAGAGACTGTTCCTAATGGAACTCACCGAACGAAGAGAGGCCAGGGTAGCAGCATTATCTGCTGCAGCAGGAGCTGCAGAGATAGGTGATACAGAACCAGGATGAGCAGTGCGATCAGCATCTGCACCAACATCCGAGGTTGCCAGTAACTCTGACTCCTCTGCTTCCTGGAATACATATTGAAAAATCATAAGTCAAAGTCTTCTATTCTCCTTCTACATGATTGGCTGACCGGTGGCAGAGAAGATAAAACATATTCAAAAAATTGGTGCCAACCAATTAAATATGCAGTCCAACCCTTAAAAGATATATGGCCTTCAAGTACAAAATAGTAGAAAATTGACACAGTTTCAAAGAGTTTTAAGGAAAAATATTGAAGTGTGACTGAACATTGTGTTATTCTTTTACGGCATGTATGTTATAGCTAGTTACAAACATACAAGGCGCCTGAAAATCTAAGAATTTGGACTTTTCAATTCACCTTGGCCGAAATAAAAAAAATTCAGGGAAAAAAAGTTCAATTAAGACCTACCCATGAACAATTCACAGCTAAAATAACTTAAGATTAGCTAAGCTTAGGACCATTAGATACAAAAAAAATTAGTTCAGATTAGCTCAAATCACGACCAATAAGTTCATTTATATAAAGAAAAGCTCAAATTTTAATCATTAAAGGGAAATATACTGAGCAGTCGGCAGGAAATTGCTTATATTCTAAATCCTAACACAGAATAAGGCAATTTTCTCATAGTCAAGATCATAGCCTAGATCAATTATCAGGAAGAAATAATTTCTTGTTATCTACAACAACTAAAAGCATTTTACATGAGCCATTTTATAGCTGAAAAAATATGAATGACAAGCTCAATCTCATTCGAAGGGGGGAAGAAAAAAGGTAGAGGACAGGTAAGACCAAAAAGCATTAACAATACATGGGAGGTTAAGAAAGTGATCATCAAAATCAAAAGGTACAAAATATAAGTACAGAACTAGGACCAATCATTTCGAAGATAGCTGAATACAGTTTTCAGTCTCAAACTCTATCTCACCCTTGAAGATAACAAAACCCTTTAAAAATCAATACCAGAAACATCGCAGATGCACAAGCAAAGAATATGGACTACAAAAGCTGGCCAGTTTTTTGGGTAAAAAGCACTATAGCCCCACCAATCACATTATGTGAACAGTCATATAAAAGTAGAGGTAAGCGCAAGCTCAACATATCCTCTTTAATAATAATTTTTTAAACATAAATCAAGCAGATAGCATCCCGACTTATAGAGTACCTTAGCCAACAAACGTGCCTCTTGAATTCTTTTAGCTTCAGCAAGAATCTAAAAAACAAGAAAACACAATAAGAAGTGACAATGATATGCACTAATAACAAGTTAGCTAATACTAGAACTCTAACAAAGATTGCTACTGAGGCTACAATATAGCTTTGCAGACTATAGATAACACAATAAAGTGCAGACCTCAGCGTCCTTGCGCTCTTGATGTTTTGTTTGAGAAAGAACCATTGACAAAGCACGCTTGCGCTCTGTCTCCTGTTTTGCATTGTACGGTTCCTATTACATGAAAGCAGGTTGCAACAATATGTTAATACAATTACAAGCAGAAACCTTAATAGGGATATCAATGAGCCAATGCATTCGTGAACAGCTTGTGAACAAACTTGGTCAAAGCTAGTTTGTTAATAAACAAATGACTCGAACAAAAATTTCAAGTTCGTTTAGTAAAAAAGCCTAGCTCGAACAGCTTATAACTTGACTTCTTAAGGCTCGTGGACAGCTTTATGTTTGTTTATATGCTCATTCGTGTATGTTTATAAACTCGTTCAAGCTCGAATATTATAAATTAAAAAAATCTATGCCCGCTTTTTTATTTTAATACGTGAAATATCTTTTTAAGAAATTTATAGTATATCACAAAAGAGAACCAAAATGTATATTATCAAAAATGATTATTTTTAATATTAGCTTTTTTTAATAATAGCATTATATATTTTATTCAAAAAAAAAAAAAAAAAAAAAAAAAATAGCATTATATATCCGTTTAAATTCGATCTTGCTCATTTATCATGACTAGTTAACAAAAAAAAAAATTCCAGTTTACTTAGCTCAGCTCAAGCTTGAGCACGAATTAAACAGCCTACTCATAAGCTAAACTCAAACAACAAAAAACTTAGACGAGCCCAGCTCAAACAAGCAAAATAAAGCTCAGTTGTTTAATTCATGCTACTTGCATGTTTCTTATCAAGCCTAAATCGAACGGCTAATACTCAGTTTGATTCAGCTTGTTGATATCCTAAATCTTGATAGATAATTAAAACGATTATTAATCAGTTCACCATACCTTAATCAATGGATGCCCAGAAACATCAGCAGGAGATGGAGCTCTAGCTATCAGTAAAGCTCTAGTCACTGTACAAAAGAATACGAAGTTAAGTAAAACACTGAAAGGATTCAATTATAGCTGAAGAAGTTAATTCATATTAAAACATTTTCCAAGCAAAACACTTCAGAAAATGCAGAGAGAGAGAGGTATGAAATACAAGGTCAGCAGAGAAATACCACTATAATATCGATCCTTCAACTCCTCCACAGTCCGAGGCGATGGAAACCTATCAGCTATTAAGACAAAACGGAGATCGAACCTCTCACACAGCTCAAATAAGGTGTCTGTCTCTTCCTTAGTCCATTTCTGGAAAGAAGATAACGCCAAAACAGAGGGAAAAAAAAAAAAAAAGGGGGTTACGAATAGGATGCAGCTGTATGTTATATAATGTGCTTAAGTAGCATGGGTTACTTGCAAGAAAATTTATTATGAAGGATGAACTCCCCAGAAAAAAATCCAGCAAACTTAAGTAAGATGCGTGAAATGACAATGTTTATGCGCGGTGAATCCTTGGATAAAATCTCAACAAACTCAACTTGAAGCAGACAGTAATTGTAGAATAAATTTTTCTAAAGTCCTAATACATGCATATCAAGGTGAAATTTCAAGATCAGAATAAATTTGTTATGTATTAAACGACTTCCTTCGTTCTTTTCCTATTGAAGCATTTGGGTTTTTACCCTTCAAACACAACCCTTTGACCACCTATTGTGATTATTACAAAAGGAAAAATATAGTTATATGGGGTCTTGTTTCATTCGTCTCGATATACACTTTCAAAATAAACTCTTCAATTTTTACAAAAAGATAACAAAAGATAAATGGTCAAAATGCAAATTTTCACATGTTGCAAACTTGCAATAGATAAAGAACAGAGGAAGCATTTATTATGAATTGATACCTACAGGATCTGTCAAGTAGTTCTCGTACTCCTCGTCTGTGTATTTGATAACATCAACTGACTGGGACACAAAAGCAAAAAGAATGTCTCATTTCGGGAAGTAATATAGCAAAGCAGCCAAAGAGCCAAATCATTAGGAGGAATGTGGGAGCTCAAGGGGCAGAAGCTCCAACAACTCAGACCATGAGGTTGCTCAAACCCTGTCCAACCAATCCTCAAGCTGGGAGAGAAGAGGTTGCTCATTCAGTCCTACTATTGTATGGTACAATTTAGAAAGCTATTTTTCCATATCCTACCATCCCTCTCCACCCAATGCCCCAAAATACGAGACAGGATATTATATATATCCATCAGTTGTAACATGTTTATTCTTAAATTGGCTAAGGCATAATATACAGCAATGAGCATACCTTGTTATATTTGGCAAAAGGATAATCACCCGTTGGAGGCACACCATTTACAACTCTGACCTACATGAAGAATTGGAAAATTCAGTTAATGCTCAATATAAAAATCAAACAATTTCATTTATTAAGACAGAAGAGATCAAAGTGAAGAAACATATACCCAGTGGTAGAGCTCCAAATTATCTTTCCGAGCTGAATTTGTGAACGAAAGCCATTGCCAAGTAACCTGCTCAAGACATGGAAAATGGGTGACTTAAATATAAATTAGCATTCATGCTCCAACCCTTCGTCAAGGTGCATCACCCTCCAAGACAATTAGAACTACTTTCAGTCGTTCGTCGTTACATTTGACACGAACCCAGATAAGCAAGCGCCCATGGAACCTATGTTACTCACTGCTTAAACTTAACTAAGAAAACACGAAGTAATTCATACCATTGAAGTGTCAATTGTCAATTATCTACTTACATGGCTATAAACCCAGTAAAATGATGATTCCAAGTAATATTAATGTAACTTCTTTATTACATGACTACGACTCGATGACAAATTCATTCCAAGACGAGATTTTTCCAAGCAATTGAGCTCAATTTCACAAAATCAAAAGACAAAATGATAAAAAAATAAGCAAAAGGGTGTGACCTTCTCATCAGTTGGTCGACGTTTCTTGAGCTGAGCGACATCAATTGCTGGCATAAGAGGTGGAACTCCTCCAGTAAGCATGTAAACCTATTCATTTATCATACAATCAAAAATTCAACATCTTCCAAAAACTATCAAATTCAAAGGGCAAAAAAGGAGGAGAGAGAAAATTGTTAAAACCTCGCGAGAAATGCCATCGGGCTTCCGGTGAGGTTCTTTGGGAGGTTTAGACTTCTTCTCTTGTGATAATGGCAAAGTGTTTTTGGGTATTCCGAGAATGTCTTTTGCATCCATCTTTCACTCTGCCTTTTCCAGATAAATTCTCCAGATCTGATAATTAGTTTATCAGGGAGAGTGAGTTAGTTCGATTTCTGGGAAACTTTGAATATGCCCTAAATCAATTTGATCTTCAATTCTTCAATTTGGGGAAAAACCGAGAAATGGTAGGGAGGTTGGAACTTGGAAAAACACCCTTTGATTTGTGTCAAAAATAAGCAAAATTTTCCGAGGGAAGATGAGTGACAAATCAATAACGTTTGACCCTAAAATGTAAAATATTTTCCCACCGATTAACGAGTTAATGAAGTATCATTGTAACAACATAGTTTTGGGGGGTTATTAGAGTTGGACGGAGTAATAAGTGGATTTTATTTTATTCAAACTTGTTTTCTTAGTATATGTTATAATATTATGTTTGATTAAAGGGCCGTCTTAACCATATTAGGAGCCCTGTGTTGATTTTCAATTTTGGCCCCCATATATATATATATATATATATATATATATATATATATATATATATTCTCCGTTATGCCACGGTAATTTTTCTATAAAATTAAGCACCAATTCTAATTGCATTTTGCTGTACAGACAAACAGTTTAGTAGCATCCCAAATCCCAATACAAGTTATACAGCTTCTAATTCTTCTTTATCAATGGGTAGAGCAATAAAGTACTTATGCATACTATTTTACACAATATATACTTATATTACATTTGTATTTTCTGAAGTTGGAACAAAAGATAATCCACTTGCATTTACAAATACACAAAATAAATCCCAAAAAAAAAAAAACAATTTTAAAAAGATTTGTAGAACTATGTTAAAAAAATAAAGACCATAAAACTATTAGGGTTCTTCTGGTTCCTTTTAGGGTTTCCCCCTTGGGAAGATTTTTTTTAGCCTCCATTGCTAGATTTTTTCTATTTTTTTTTTTTTTTTTGAAGGTTTTCTTCATTCTTCTCCTTTTCTCTCTTTCTCCTTCATCTCTTTTCTTCTGATCTCTTTTGTGAATCTTTGTAAGGGCTTCTATAAGTGTTTTTACCGGTGGTAAGCCCTAAAAAAAAACTTTTTAATTGTTTTCAATAAGTGGATCCCATCTTTGAGATGGTGGTTATTCTATTATGGTTAATTTCTTTTCGTGTTTGTCTGTCGAAGATTGAAAATTTAGGGTTTCATAATATCCGAAAGTATCTAGAAGACCATATGAGTATTTTCACTCAAACAACTATTCGTCAGTGGATCTCAAACCAAATTAGTGTTAACTCACAAATTGTATTGCTTCGGATGAAATTTAAGGCGATCGTTGATCGAATTTGTGATGTAACTAGTTCTAAGGTGATTTGTACTTATGTTGGAATTCTAATTTTCCTCGGAATTGTTTGTAAGTGTCGTTTGGCTATCTTTCATTAATGAAATCCTTTTTCTTCTTGTAAAAAAAAAAATAAAATAAAAAATAAAGTTAACAAAATTTCAAAAGACAAAGCCATAGAAAATTAAATTCCAAAAATTATCAAAAAAAAAAAAAAAAAAGCCATGAAAACCATAAAACCCATGAAGTCGCAATCCATTAACACAAATAAACAATCAAAAAAAATTACGGAGTAGTGATCGAAATTACCAAGTATTTGGAATTTGGTAATTTGAACGAAGTTTGGAACTAATCATATGTATTAATTGGAGTTTGAATCTTCCACTTTGATGAATTCATCTTTATAACCGTTTTATGGGTCTTACTCAATCGAGTGTAAAATGTAATAGCAAAGAAATTTAGCATTATATTACTCATTGATAATTCGTTGAAAGAAGAGGGAGGAGGCTGAGAGTTTTTCATACCGAAAGAAGAAGAGAGTAATGAATTTTAACTTTGGTAAATACATAATTATCATTAATGTAAATTAAGGAAGATGGAAAGTTGCTATGTAAATTCAATGAGAGAGAATAAAAAATCGTAATTAGTGCAGTCAAAAGAGAAACAACACAATGAATAATTGAATATATACAGTCCAGATTAGTAAATTACAAATAATATTTTTTTTTATTTTTATTTTTTTATTTAAAGAAAACAACAAATCAGATTTTGGGGCCCTCTTGAATGAGGACCCTGTGTTATCAGCCCAATATCCGGCCATATTTGATTAACACTTATTGAATTGATTCTCCAGTCTCCAAATAGATTTAACGTTGTTAGTAAAGACAAGTTTTTTAAATAGCAAATTGATAAGTATTGCATAGTTACAAGTATGGGCCATAGCCCCATCGGTGTTGCTACCCAACCAAGGGCCAAGGCAGAAAAGACACAATGCATGGGTGCTAAAATCACCTACTAGTATATATGGTAATAGTAGGAGAATTGATATTGGCACACTCTTAATTGATTGGCACACCTCCATGTGAGAAGAGCATAAAAAATTGTACTCTCACATAAGATAAGGTGTGCCAAAATCATTTCCCTCATAGTAGCAGGGGCGGAACATCACGGGGGCCGGTAGGGGCCGCAACCTCGCCAATTATAATTTTGCAGTAAAAATAAGTTCAAAAATCGTTAATTTTAGCTTAAAATAGGTTAATTTATATATTTGCCCACCTTCAAAAGTACAATTTTTTTTATTATGGCCCCTTTTAATATACTATATTTCTGGTTCTGTCCATACATAGTAGGAAGTTTTTCAAAAGGCATGAGTATGAGAAAAAAGCCTAACCAAGGCCATATATGACCAAAGTACACAACTTAAGACATGATATGATGACGAGGAGTGCAAAGTTAATTATTTAAGGTGTGAATTAGATGGATTTAACCCAAATAGGGCTCTCAAGGTTTTTAGGGAAGCAAAAAAATCACCTCAATGCTCATTCTCCAATGCTAAATTGTAGGTTATATTATATCATTATATTTTGTGGATCTCTTTACACCCAAATAAAATTACATAAAATTAATACTTCGTATTTTATTAAAATGCATTGTTATTACTTCTATTAGAATTAGAATGCATTGTTATTACTTTCGAGCAATGTGATCAACCTTGACAATGCACGGAGTTAACAACAACACAACGGATTATCAATTAGCATTAAACATTGACTTGCTCTCCTTATTACTTTTAGTCAAACATCAATGTTTTAAATTTCCTTCTTAAAATTATAAAAGTACTCTGCAATAAAATAAAATAAGTTAATTATAATGAATAGCGAACCAAAACAAAAGGGAAATAATAAAAATAAGTGGATAATAGTGCTCACCATGTGTGGGCTACTATCCTTGTCCCCATAAACCGCATATATATAAGTCTCACACTCAAGTCTCAATTCAAGCTTCTCATCCTATAATATTCTTACAGACCTCCTTTCTCTCTCCTCACTCAACCTCGTTCTTTTCTAGCTTAAGCAAGCCCAAAGGGCCGGGCCCCATTCAACGTAGCATCATAACCGATCCAAACAACTCTTCCATATATATATCTATCTTCAACCCAATCAATGGTTTATGATATGAGGTAATTAAAGTATACTTCTATATGATATCATTAATATTTATTCTACCATTTGATGATTATTTTGTTAGTATTATTATAAGCTTTTCGGTTACATGCATCATTAGCTTATATAAATTTAAACTTCATGTTTATAATTAGTTGATATATATAAATAATCTGATTCATACATGCTTTATTTCCCACTGATTATTAGTAATTTCTTTGTTGATGGCAAGCATAGGTCCTCCTTTGCTGCCCTAAAACACTGTGGCCATGGTCATCATCAAGGTGTACAAGAGCTCCGGAACACGGTTGATCTCTCAGCAACAAACACAACGACGACGACGACAACAACAACAACAACGCATCATGATAGTTGTGAAGAAGGAAGAAGAAGCTTCTCATCACTATCATTAGTTATCAAGTCTTAGCCTTTAATTCGGTGCTATCCTACCTGAGCTTTATTACTCTACATATATTCTCTATCAGTTTTCACCCCATCTTTTTTATTCTCTTTTTCTTGACCTTGTAAGACCTTTTCTTGACCTTGTAAGGCCTGGTCCGATATAATTTACCCTAGTTTCTAGCCGAACCAAGGTATTCTTCATTGAACACGGATTCGGTATATTAGTTAACTAGGGTTTCACATAACCTTCCAACTCATCATCCCACCTCTTGTCTATCCCTCCTGAGCTACAGAATTACTACTTAAGTCTTCCATGGAAAGAAGTTGCTATGTATATCTTCAAAGTTTGAAAAGCTTAGCTTGCTCATGAACGAACGGCGGCGGCGGCATTTCACGAACATGGAACTACCTTAAGGCCTTATAAAGGGTGAACCTGTAAACCCTTTCACTTCTTATTGTATAATACGGAGTACTCTGTAATATATACATATATATCTTGTACATTGAAACTCTTATGAGATCAAATAGATATACAATATTCAGTAACATTATTATTTGTCTAATATTAAACTGAATATCAAATAGACACTCCTTAATAAAAACAAAAGTGCCTCTTCCGTGTGGCACGGCTGATCGATTTGTTGACCAGGGCAACGCAGAATTTTAGGTGGCTTCTTTTGAATATTAAACAATAGGTTGGCAGCTTAGTACATATGCAAGTTGTGTGAGTTTTAGTGATGGAAGCTTTTTATGCTTTGAGCTTCGTTAAATTTGTCAAAATTGTTCTCTTTTTCCTATGTAAGAGCACATTCATGATGTTTATAATAATTGACCTTAGTGCTGTGGTTTGGTGCTGCGCAAAATATTTGTCCTTTAGCTTTTCCTTAAGAGCAACATAAGTAAACAAATGTTGTTAGTTTCTTACAAGAGGGAACGCATGTTTGTTACCTTTTTTAATCAAGTGGATTGGCGTAGTGGCACACTCCCATGTATTTTTAGGGCAGCGTTCTAGTATACAAGGGTTCAAATCCCCTCCATATATTATTCTCCTAAAGATATACTGAGTTGTTTACATTATATTTACACGTATCAGATGAAGGAAATGATTTCTTGTGAGAATTTCTAATCGATCTGCATAATTAACCAAACATCATCATTAGATGAAAATTCGATAGCATAAGTGTTATCCATTAGTAACCAAATGACAACTGAATAGAGGCTAATTAAGGCCGGTCTTGAAAATAATGTTTGATATCTTAATTTATTGTGAGTTGGATGTAGAGACTCTTGGGGCAACGCAACCATAATACATATCACATTCTCTGTATAAATTAATCTTGGAGTGCATATATACACAGTATATCGATATATAGATATTTGAGAAATAACATCCTTAAATAATGAAAAAACTGCACGAACTAAAAGACCCTCAAAAAGAAAAAACAAATGAGCCTATGACAATGAGGTTTATGTTTATAGGGTTATCGCCAATTGAACATCCAGAGCTAGCAGACCATCAAGGACATTATATTGGCTGCCAAAATTAAATCTACGCATATATAGTACACGTACTACAAAGTGCCAAAAGCCTTGAGCAATATATACCCCAGCTCAATCTTCATTCATTTTTGTGGAGATATTGGACAGCGATTAAACCAATGTATGCCAAGACAAACTGTCATTATTCACGATTCATTGCTTGCAGTTTTAACCAAACAGACATTCGTGTGACATATTTCCTCCGCAAACTTATCAACTTGTCACTATTATACTAAGACATTTGCCTATTGATATTGCACCAATTAGGTAATTAAGTAGACGCTCCACCAATTATAAACTTTCAATTTAGATCGATTGATAAACTAACAACTAATTATTGGATACGGGTGGAATACATTATTGTTTAAATCAATAAAGTTCTTTAAATGTGTATGATATGTAATAGAATAAACTACTTTTGGCCTTCTCGGCCTGTTAGAAATTGAAATAGTCTTGATATTATATTGAATTGATAAACTTATATGTGATTTTACAATTAGATGGCTTTGACTCATTACTTTGACTATGATCTTGCAAGAAAAAGTCAAGTCTTTTTAGTTTTTAATAATTTCATATCAATCTTTGCAAAGAAAATCACTCCTATGTTTGAAACTAATTTTTTTTTTTTTTTTTTTTTTTTTTTGCGCCAACTGCACATCAAAGTAAAGATCTCTTTGGCTGGGAACTAGGTATATCGAGAAATTTACAAAGTAGTTAGCTAGCTAATAGACAAGTTGTTTTAAGGCTCCTATTTATCCGGGACCACTTAAAAGTCTTCCATGTTTATGTATAACAAGGACATATAAAAATTAAAGACATATACAAAGTATAAAATAGTATATAAGCATATACATTTCCACATAATATGATGTTTATAATACATTTTTTATATATGTACATAGTACATAATGCTCAATTTAACTTATTAATTTATCTTTTAATGTACAAACAAACAAGCTTAGTAAAAACAACTAGCCTATATATTTACTCGGCGTATGATGATTATTGAAATCGGCATAATAAAAAGGTACATAAAGACGTAAAATAGTTACCGATGGGGCCGGGGAAGGGTAGTGCAATGAGGTGAAGTTGACAAAATAGAGGTGCCTCAATGATAGTGTCCTTTGACACTCATAACGTGTATAATGTGGAATAGATGAATTGAAGCCAACAGGAACCCGTGAATTGAAAATATATATGCACCTTTTTGTGGGGACTAGCGAGTGTCGAGCGCATTCAACGCATCCCTTTAACTAAATTTCCATCTTTTAGGTAGCACTCACATGGGCAGGTTTCTTTACCCATTTTTGGTTTCCATAATATCTTTTCATCCTCCTTATCTTACTCCACCTGTTTTTGCATTCCCAGATTTTTGCTAAAATTATTTTTAAAATCATTATGGTTAATCATTTTGTTAATGAATAAAAGGCTTATTTATCAAATGCTCATGTGTAAAAGAAAGGTGAACATTATAAGAAAATATATATTGAGGTTTGATTGATTAAAGATTAATTGGTGGGTGATAAAAAAAATAATAGTGGAGTTTGATTGAACAAAGATAGATAATCCATACTCAAATAGTGAGGTTTGTTTGAATGATTTTTTTTTTCTAGAGTACGAATGTAGGATCAATGGAGCATCGATTACATTAAGAAGATAACACGACCAACTCAAATGGCATAGTGTGGAGTGCAGTGGACTCAAAGCTAGCTAAGTGTGTTAGATCATAGGCCATGCTTGAGCTATATTTACGGATTATGTTGAAAAGTATGGCAAGACACGACACAACTTGACATAATACGATAATGGTTGACACAATATTCACTTATATGATTGGTTGGGCCAAGATAATCTCAATATAGGCGAGATTAACATGAGATACAAGTATACAACACCATATGACACAAAGACATCATTATTTGTCAA
The DNA here is from genome assembly GCF_001683475.1 of Chenopodium quinoa. Classification (NCBI taxonomy): domain Eukaryota; kingdom Viridiplantae; phylum Streptophyta; class Magnoliopsida; order Caryophyllales; family Amaranthaceae; genus Chenopodium; species Chenopodium quinoa. The sequence goes on along the minus strand of NW_018743212.1, from coordinate 683,618 downwards.
GGATAGGGAGACTTGGGCTTTGCTCTTTTTGCATTCGTTTTTAATCGACACATATTGACTTTTGAAACTATTCACAAACTCCATTTTGACTAGCTTTTGTGATTTATAATTATGACAAAATATAATCATATGAAATCTTGTTAAAGGCTTCTCAATGTATATATTTTTATAATATTATTAAATTTTTATAATATGTAGAGATATTAATGATTGAACATGCGTTGACAAACGTGATAAAAAAATGTGACAACTAAAAAGTAACATCAAAAGTATTTACTTGGTCCAAAGCAACGGAAGTATATTTTGGACAACCAGATGTGCCCTAAAAGTCTAAAGCCCAATTCACTTGTGATATGGGCTTGAAGGAGCAACAGCTTAACCAAACCATATGTCAAGGCCTCATGGGTAGTCATCAAGTCCAATGGGCAAAAGTTACTGAAAGGCCCTCATTATGAAACAGCCCAATCAATCTCATTATAAATCTACAGTAACCGTAAATATTACGTATAGTCTCACCACTCTTTCTCTCTCACCTAAAATACAGAGTAACAGAATTAACAACGCACAAGCCAACTCAAATTCTGCCAAGTGTAAGTTACTCCACGTGTATTACCTTCATTGGTTCCCATGACCTTGCTATTTTCACTCTCAACAAACAATACTGTACTTCATAAAACCCCCCTCTTAAAACTCTCTCGAGAGATTTCCTGAAATTTCACTCATAATCTTCTTCTTCTTCAAATATTAATTTCTGGGCAAGTAAAGATTTGATCTTTGGAAAGCTGCTGCAATGTTGTTACGATTAGGGTTCATTCTCTGTATATTCGCAATAATCCCATTAAAATCACAATCAGCAGTGTTAAGCATAGATCTGGGTTCAGAATGGCTCAAAGTTGCTGTCGTAAATCTAAAACCAGGCCAACCTCCGATTTCAATCGCAATTAACGAAATGTCAAAGCGTAAATCCCCAAATTTAGTCTCTTTTCAATCTGGAATTCGTTTGATCGGTGAAGAATCCTCCGCTTTGATCGCTCGTTATCCCGATAAAGTTTACGCCCAAATTCGTGACCTAATCGGAAAACCCTACTCCTTCTCCAAGCAAAAGATTGATTCTTTCTACTTGCCCTACCAAATTGTCGAAGATTCTAGAGGTGTTGCGGCTATTAAGGTTGATGATGGCGAGATTTATTCATTGGAAGAAATGTTGGCGATGATTTTGAGTTATGCGTTGGATTTAGCTGAGTTTCATTCCAAAGTTGCTGTAAAAGATGCGGTGATTACTGTTCCGCCGTATTTCGGGCAGTCGGAAAGAAAGGCGGTGATTCAAGCTGCTCAATTGGCTGGTGTTAATGTGTTGTCTTTGATTAATGAACATTCTGGAGCTGCATTGCAGTATGGAATTGATAAGAAGTTTGCGAATGATTCCAAATATGTTGTGTTTTATGATATGGGTGCCACTTCTACTTATGCTGCTCTTGTTTATTTCTCTGCTTATGATACTAAGGATTATGGCAAGACTCTTTCTGCCAACCAATTTCAGGTATTCTTCTGTCCTCCGCCTTTGTTAATTTGTACTCGCTCCGTCTCTAAATGTTCTTCGTGTTTTGATCGTGGTTGTCTCACAAAGAAGTAAGAACTTTTGGAGTAGCATTTTGTATATTTGATCGAGAATTTAACTCATAGGAAGGTTAAGGGATGATGAATGTTATAATTGGTGCTGCAAAATGTAGTAATTAGGAGATATATTATGAATTGGAGAATTTGATAGCTGTATTTTCGTGTGAACCTGTTGTTGGTCATACTATAGTGTCTTAGTGTTTTGTTTATACAATTTATTGTCGTTGGTGTAGGTTAAGGATGTAGTTTGGAATGCTGAACTTGGTGGTCAACATATGGAATTGAGATTGGTGGAGTACTTTGCTGATGAATTCAATAAGCAGCTTGAAAATGGGGTTGATGTAAGGAAGTTTCCTAAAGCAATGGCAAAATTGAAGAAGCAAGTCAAGCGTACTAAAGAAATTTTGAGCGCCAATACTGTGGCTCCAATATCGGTTGAGTCAATCCATGATGATCGCGACTTCAGGTTTGTGGACTGCTCAATTCTGAGTTACTAACTTTGATTAATGCAAGCTTTGTAACCTGTTCTAAAACTTGCAATTTTATGCACTTTATGCATTTACTACACTGCAATTGACTGAAACATTCTTACTTTGTACTCTGTGTCTGATGGTTCAAACTGTGTAAAACTGTATCAAAGGGGCTAATCCAAAGTAGGATATTGGAGGTTAATCTTGTCCCTTTTCCCATGAGGCGAGTTAGTATAGGTGTTTGCACAAATTATGAGATGCATTCATTTTTTTCTAGGATAATTACTGCAATGTGCATACAGAGTTGATGCTAATACGTAGTTCAGTACATATATTTATAATACTTTTAGTATGGTGTATAGCTTTACTAGAAATAAATAAAACGTCACAAGTATGTACAGATGCAAACAATAGCATAACAGCAGCTGAAGAGTTGCTAAAGATTTACTCCTTTTTACTTCTAGGAGTTCTATAACCCGTGAGAAGTTTGAAGAGCTTTGTGAAGATTTGTGGGCCAAAGCTCTCATCCCACTAAAGGAAGTTCTTCAGAATTCAGGTTTGCGAGCTGATGAGGTATCTGCCGTAGAATTAATTGGAGGTGCCACTCGAGTTCCAAAGTTGCAGGTAAATAATCTTTCTAGTTGCTCCCTTAATGGAAATATATCTTTCCAACAGCTGATCTAAGGTTTAAAATGTCACAGGCTAAGCTTCAAGAATTTCTTGGTAGGAAACAATTAGACAAACATTTGGATGCTGATGAAGCTATAGTTCTTGGTGCTGCATTACATGCTGCAAATTTAAGTGATGGAATAAAATTGAATAGAAAATTGGGAATGATTGATGGTGCTACATATGGTTATGTGATGGAATTGGATGGTATTGATCTTGTGAAAGATGAAAGTACAAAGCAAGTCCTTGTGCCGCGCATGAAGAAGGTCCCTAGTAAGGTAATTCATTTTGTTGAGAACTTATTGGGGATACTTGTGAACAGACAATGTCTTCAATTATAGATTTATTGTGTTGTTTTTCATCCTTGGTTACTTTATTGCAGATGTTCCGATCAATAATTCACAAGAAAGACTTTGAAGTGGCTTTATCTTATGAGAGCAAAGACTTATTGCCACCCGGTGTTTCCTCTCCCATATTTGCTCAGTATACAGTCTCTGGATTGGCCAATGCCACTGAGAGGTATGCATTTGTGGCTTATGTAGCATGTGTTAATTTGAGTATCTATCACTTTCCATTTACTGCAATATAAGTTTTCTTAACTTTTATCCAAACTTAAGAAGTTTTGTGTTTAGACTTTAGACCTGAACTTTTCCTGCTGTTTTATTCTGTTTCAGATATGCATCTAGAAATCTCTCTGCTCCGATCAAGGCAAACCTACATTTCTCTTTAAGTAGAAGTGGGGTGTTAACCTTAGATCGTGCCGAGGCTGTTATTGAGATAACTGAGTGGGTAGAAGTTCCTAAAAAGAATCTGACTGTAGATAACTCCACTTCAGCAAACATAACTTTGAACTCATCAACTGAAACTGCGAGTGGGGATTCTGCTGAAGAAGGTAATGACAATTTGCAGAATGATGGCAGCACAAATAATTCCTCTAACTCTGGTGCTACAGAAGAGAATATCAAAGAGATTATTGAAAAGAAATTAAAGAAGCGAACTTTCAGGGTGACCTTGAAGGTAAATGCTGATCTAAGTATCATTGTCGGAATATAAATCCTTTTTGTATTGGCGAAATCAATTGATTTAATTGTCTTGCTTACACACAGGTAGCTGAGAAGACAATTGGGCCTGCAATGTCATTTTCTGAAAAATCCCTGGCTGACGCGAAGCAGAAGCTGGCAGCACTTAACCAGAAGGATGCAGAGCGAAGGAGGACAGCAGAGTTAAAAAATAATTTGGAAGGATACATTTATTCAACCAGAGAAAAGGTTTTTGCCTTTCTTTTTGGATTTGATCTCTTACATATTGCTGAAAAATCAAGGTTTTAGTTAGCAATTATTTACTGTGTTTGCAGTGCTGGTTCTAATTAGATCATAGAAGTAATTTAGCTAACATAATAGTGCTCTCATTTCCCATAGATGCATAAAACATAATAGCCATGTAGGTACGTTATGAACAATAAAAGCCTGGTACTATTTGGTGTACTTGCTTTTGGTTTTGAACATGTCTGCCTTGGTTAAATCATCAATACATTTGCAGCATCTTCTTCAGCAGTACTATGGGTTATGTGAATTCTGTTTTTTCTTGGTCTCTCTGCTTGATAATTTCATCCTGGAAGTTTCAAACACTGACCTCTGGGTTTCCTTCTACTTGGCTGTACTATTGGTAGAAGATCACTGTACTTTTGAAACATATTGCTGATTTTTACGTTCTTTCAAAGCTAAAAGCTAAAAAGTTTCTTGAATCATTCATTTAAATTTATTACAAGTGTAATTTGTTATTATTACTTTTTTTTGCTCAAATACTTTAAGCATTTTCACGTAAATTGGTAGACGAGTGAGTCTGCATATCCCAAGGATATGTGTATAAGCCTTTAGTTTGTCATGGCATTAACTGTAACTTTGTTGATGTATAACAACTTTATCTGGGTATATGGAGAAGTTTGCAGTCTAGCATGTATTTTTTTTCCTTTGGCGTATTATATGTAGTCAATCTTATAATTGCCTAATTATATATCTCCCGTTGTTTTGTCTTTAATAGGTTGAATCATCTGGGGAAGTTGAAAAGGTTTCAACTAATGAAGAGCGACAATCATTCATTGCAAAGCTTGAGGAGGCAAGACTTTAGCCAGCAAATTCTTCCACTTCATGATTTTTCTATGATATTCAAATAAAAAATAAAATACAAACTTTTTGGTGGTTTCAGATCCAAGACTGGCTTTATATGGATGGAGAAGATGCTACTGCTGGAGAATTTGAAGAACGTCTGAAGATGTTAAAAGCTATTGGTGACCCCATATTTTTCAGGTTGGTTTGGCGCCTTGATCAAAATTTATTTTCTTCTAGCTAAATAATGATATCTTACTGATGTCTGTTTCACTTTAGAATGGATGAATTGACTGCTCGTCCAAAAGCAATGGAGCAAGCTAAAAAGTATCTAACTGAGTTAGCAGAGGTATGTAATGTGGCTTACAGTTATCAATTATGATTGCATTGTTTTGTGTGTGGCAATAATTAAACGGAAATTTGCAATTAGCTTAAATGTGCCTATAGCAGTATAGCAAGAATGTTTATTTTTTTATTTTTTTATTTGGCCTAAAATATGTCATACTTAGTTTTTGCATAATTGCAGATTGTACGTGGCTGGGAGATCAGCAAATCCTGGATTCCAAAAGAAAAAATTGATGAGGTTAACATCTGAATCTGGGAGCCTTTGGCATGTTCTAGTTGGATTGATTTGCAGCATTTTCTTGCAATTAACTTCTGTTGATCATCACTGGGTTTTCAGGTTTTGAATCTAGCTGATAAGTTCAGTAAGTGGTTAGATCAGAAGCAGGCTGAACAGGAGAAGTAAGTAGTATCTCTGCAAATTGCTTCGCGTATTTGTTATATAAACTTGTAATTTTTTTTAAATTGATAGCCTTTTTCATGCAATCTTTTTTTGGGACAATGAGTAACCTTTATATTTATGCTTTAGAATAACTATCCCCCTTACTAATAGAGTATAAGAAGTAATATTTTACTCTAATTTTCTCATTCTCCATTTCAAGGATTAATTTGCAAAATGTGTGCTAGTATGAAGGTTGACAGAATACTTGGAGAACTGTCAGTGTTTCTTATCTGATCTTATTAAGATTTGTCAAAACTGAATTTGGAGATTTGATCCAATTTGTATTGTCTTTGTTGCTTGTCTTCTTCAAACAGTTTTATTTTGGGAAAAAAAAAAAGAGATTTATGTAGGTTGTGTTATTTTATCTTACTACGCTACAAACATAAGTGAATTTGAAGATTCAGTCCAATGTGCAATGTCTTTGTTGCTTGTTCCCATGAAACTCTTGCTTTCTTCTTTGGAAAAAAGGCAGGAAGACCGTTTTGGATTGTCATATTTGGTCAATAGTTTGTGAGTTTAAGCTGAATTTAGAGTTTATTAAATTTAGTCATTAATGTCTTTGGTGCTTGTCCCGTCAACTATTATATTGCAGGATCTAATGTTTGATTAATCTCATTTATGTATGTTTCTTGTCAATTGAAATCTAGATTGCACTTGGCAAATTGAAGATGGTTTTTCTTACTTATTGCCTCATCTATTTTACCCATGAAACCATGAATATATTGTTTTGATAAGTACAATGAATGGCATTTTTTTTGTTTGATCTGCAAATTCTAATGTTGTTTGTATTTCGACAGGGCTTCTGCTACAAGTGAGCCTGTATTTACTTCCGAGGAAGTGTATGACAAGTTAGCTGATCTTCAGGCTGAGGTATGTCTGATCTTTCATAAATGCCTAAATGGTGACATTATGTGTATCATAACCTGATTTCTGGTTCAAAAGTTTCATCAATGACGGAAAATTTTGATTCTAGGTAACTAGGGTGAATAGAATCCCAAAACCAAGGCCAAAAGTAGAGAAGCCTGCTAAGAATGACACTAACACTGAGAAAGCAGAGAAAGATTCGAACTCTACTTCTGGCACCAGTGAGGAGAGCTCTACCAAGGAAAATCCAGAAACTTCTGATGGCTCAGCGACAGATAATGCCGACCCAGAGTCTAGATCTCATGATGAACTGTGATGTGGTATGCTACCCCAATGATAAAACCATACAATTCATGGTCACAAATTACTTCTCCTGCCGAAGGCTTTTCTTGTTGGAACAAAGTTCTTTCTCAAGGACACATTCCTTGTCAACGTATTTATCTGCTCAGAGACTAGTTGGCATAAAGATTTCCTCGAGTAAAGTATATGTTAGCTTGAGCCATAGGTTCCTGAGCCAGTTCGACCCCTTTTTAATTGGTCTGAGATACGAAATTTTGTTAGAAATAGCACTTACGGATTACTTGTACTAACACCCTATGTTGTGCTGTCTTGTTGGAACAAGTAGTAACATATTTACCATAATTATAGCAATCCTCTTCTTACAAAATCTATTACATGCACTGAAAAAATTATGCTGTCTTGCTTGTGTTTTCTTATTCTTCAACATTTATCTGTATACAGCTCACTGAACAAGCTGCTCCATCGTTTTCTGAAAGTATTATTTACAATCATTGATCTTCGCTTGGTTCAATTGGACCAGAAGTGTAGCTTGATTATGTGTTGGCAATTCAATACACGACAATAATGCGCAGCTCTTTTCTTATAACCTTCCCACAATTTGTTTCAATTTTGTGTACCACACTACCACAAATCCACAATGAGTCTGTGTTTAGTTAAGCTTCCTTATGTACAACCCCTAGCTCAACATGAAATTGTAATTAATGAATGTGTTATGCCAGTATGATGTAGGGTAATAATGAAGCTAGCTAGCTTAGCTGTGTTGTGTATGCAATGTTTGTAATTGTCCTGTAAAACATATACTAGATGTACAATAGTCCTTTGCTGAAAAGTAGTGACGGACTAACTAGGTTAACTCAGCTCTTTTATCTGAACATTAGAGTACAGTACTCACATCATATCATATCATATATTGTCGATTCAAACAGTTACTCGATCGTACCACTTACCTGTATATGTATTTGTATGCCTGCTTTTCATGGCTTCGCTAGCTAGTTTGGTCCACCTTAATATTACCAGTATCTCTTAATTACCTGTACAATACTTATGCTTTTTATCCGATGATTATCCATAACAGTGCTATTACATAAAATGCCATAAGCTCTTTTCTACTTTTCTATTTTCTCCGGTTTCCACTTAGTACTTTTACACGATTCAAGTACTTTACTTTGATCATTTTTTGTAATCGTTCATGAAACAAGGATTAGTCTATTATTAAGCCTTCTAGCTAAGAGAATGAGAGAGGAAGATCGCATTGAGGAAGAGAGTCGTATTTTATACGGACCAGAGTAACATAAAAGGACCTTTACATTCCTAACATGTAAACATCATTGATCATACATATGTGAGAATTGCATTATCGACCTATCTTAGCTGCTTGGAAATTGACATACATAAATATGAATTGACATTATAAGTGTACTCCGTTACAAATTTCATGGCGCCACATAGGAAATGGGTGCGCTTCCAGCACCAATAAGCTAAGTAACAAGATGCATGTACGTTGTACGACATACAGATGCCCAAGCAAATTCAGCTAGGCATGAATAGTAAACTCTTGGTCTTTGAAAGTTGAACTATACCTATTTCCCTTCATTTTCATATAGAATGGAATGTGATCATCACTATCCTTTGTATCAAGGCGGCCGCTGCTATAAATTACTTTCTCCACAGCATCCTCCATATCCACCGTCATCAAGTTGTTCTTCTTGTCCTGGCGATATGCCATAAGAGCTTTTGCTAACAGCACTAACGAAGCCATTGATTGATATAGGCTGGGACTGGGAGTGCAAAAATTATATGTAAGCTTATAAGAAAAATTGTGTGCGTTATTATGTCATAGTATGACAACCCTTATATATATAGATACTTGTAATCCTAACCAATTTTGAATAAATGTCATAGTAAATCCAGCACAATTAGTTGATGAGCATATTTCTTGTCCAAATATTTGAGGAAATTAAAAGGAAATCTGTTTTTTGGTTAGAAACATGGCATTAACAATTCATTCGGACACTACTATAAGTTATTGAGTTTTTGTAAAAAAAAAAAAAAAATAACACAAAAAAAAAGGTTGGTTAGGAAGTAGGTAACAATCTAAGGCAGAATATATTAAAATAAGCAGACTTTTCATGCAATCCTTGCTCTTAAAGGATGTTTCGATCTAATTTGCATGATAGTCAATTGAGGCGTTGGACAACCACAGATTTAAGAGGCCAAGAGAATGAAAACATAAGCATGTTTAATACCTTGATATATTAATTAAGTAATGTCTTAAATGTGATGTTTTCCTCGGATAGATGACACACACATACGCGTACTGATAATTAATTGGTAAGTTGTGGGTCCATTCGGGCTGAGTCTTTGTCTCATAATAAAACCATTCTCATGATGCAAACCTCCTAACGCGATGTTACATTATTGTATTTTTTTTTTGGGTGCAACAATCGCTTGTAATAGTTGAAACTATTAAAAATGTCAACTTTCGAACAATTTGATATCAACCATAAAAGATAATCTTTATTTGGTATGTGCGGTGGTTTTTTTTTTTTTTAAAAAAAAAAAAAATTATATTTTGGTGGTAATGGTAATGGCTAATGAGTGTGAGAGAAAGAAGGGAGGTGGGGAGGGGCTGAAAAAGAGGGGTTGTACCAAGTAATTTATAGCAGTGCTTAGTAAGTTAGTAGTAGGCAATTGAAAAGGTTAGTTGGAGCAAAATTTTTCACTTTTTTTCATCATTTAGCCTTAAAATATGCGAGTATATATGTACATTTTTAGTACTCCAAACAGCTAATAACCAAGGCGATGACCAACTAATTTTACAAATCATCCATAATCTTTGTAAATCGACATCATGAAAATCTAACTCAAATTACTAATTCAATGACTAACGTACAATAACAATTAGTCGAACATATGGTGTCAAGTGATTAAAGATACTCATGATAAAAGCTGTACGTTAACAAGCACAAAAACAAATGCGGTGTAATTCTCTTAAAACGGGGAAAATGTGAATTATTGGTGGCATTTTAATTTCTCATACCTGCCTGATTAAATATTAATTCTATTATGAGGTTGTCTCTTGATTGCGACATTGAAGGAATTTAAGCTGGAATCACATCGTTCATACAGTATGATAATTACCTAAGACTCAGCATTTCATTTAGGATGGTATTCACCAAATTAATAAAGACTTTAAATTAGGAAAGTTATTGCAACATACTCCACTCCCTAGTAGTTAATTAACCTAACATTTTTATTTTTGTGACAAAGATCTTTTAAGTATGACAGTAAAGTAATCATGTCATTATTGGAAACAACTCAAATAAGCATGATTATCTAATTAGATTGATGAGGTTAATTAAAGTGCATGCCATCATTATCTCAATCATCTGGCCCATTAGCTAGCCCCCTCTTTTTTTTTTTTTTTTTTTTTTTTCCCGAGGAAATTAATTGGCTAGCTATTCATAGAAAGCTACTAATAATCCTCCTTTATTTTAATTAAATTAAAATTTTGATATAAGGTTTAATTGATTTGTTTATCTTCTATAATAAATAATTAATCAAGAATATGTAGTCATTTGTTGAAATAATGAGTACAGCTCGACAACAGCCAGCGATAACTTAAATTCATAAATTCAATCAAAAGTATTAACTCAAACTGACGAGTAGGAAGCTTTCGTGATAGAATATACTTATATACTTAGGATATATTAATAGTTTTTAGGAAACCAACCTGGACAAATATATATACTTCCTAATACATTACTTTGTCTATTAATATTTTTAATTATACTTTTGTAAAAATTATAAAAAGTTGATATTCGAAAAGTAGATTTTGAGACGAATCTAACTAGATCTATTCCACATGATTATGTTTTTCATTACGGATAAATCACAAAGATGGTCAAAAAAGATTATGTGAATAGTGAAAAAGTCTTGATGGTGCAATAAAAGAAAACGGAAGAAATACTTTTTTTCCCTCTCTTTTATGTGTTTATGAATTCGGAGTAACTCATAGTCTTGCCTTAAAATGGGGAATAACTAAGGTATTACTGTTTTAAAAATTGTAACTAATTAATTCTTTTGGGATATTGTTGTGCATTTAGGCGAATAATTGAACTTGTTCTTGATCACTCTTTTCACGCGTGAGATCGAACCTATATAGATTGTACATACTTCATGAAGACTTGCTGAATGTTTGACATGACATATGTACTTAACGTCTTAACCCTCAATGGATTGAAAATATAAAAGCTTTGAGATAGTATTGTACGTGTATATGCTCGGATAACAAAATGTGTTCATGATCACTCTTTTCATGAGATCGATCGTGGCTAGATAGGTTGTACATATTCATATGAAATTATTAAATGTTTGACATGACATATGTACTAATAAAATCCAAATAGATTGGGAGTCTAAGAACACACACAGAACTTTGTAGGCATCCAAATGAGTAAATGTTCATTGTGGGTATAATTAATCATTATTATTTTTGGATATTGTTAGTGCTATAGTTGTCTTTTGAGTTATGGCCTATTTTTATAACAATTAGATCAATTGAACCATGCCAATCTTTTCAATTTGTCAATGTCAAATAGGTCTATAAGTAGTATTTATTTTCTTATACATGAATGATTATGTCTACAATTAATTCAAGTAGATTGATTAATATCAAATACTTTTATGATAAACTTTTCAATTAGTTTAGTGATAGATTGAATGATTAATTGCAATTATCAACCATCGGGATTGTACCAATAATTATACGCATATAATATAAATACTCCCACAAGCAAAGCAAATCAAAACATGAAAAATTCAATGAAAGACTTTCTAATAGATATACTTTGCTTAATTAAGACATTGGCCTACATTACACTAAATAAAATAAAATAAAATAATGGAAGGTGTCATCCACGCAAATAATTTGCAATTCTTAAACTAAAAAATGAGATCACCCTCCATTAATTTCAGCTCCTAAAAATTAAAAAAAAAAAAAAGAAAAAACCATGATTATATACATCATTTTCTGCTTTTCCAAGTGTCTCTATCCAACTAGCTCGCTACTAGCCCACCACAAGCTAAGGTCATAATAATTATAATTATAATAATAATAATTATGATGATGGACGGATGAATGCCAGTACCAAAAATGGAAATTTCTTTTTTCCCTTCCTTTCCCATCTTGTAAGTTGTACGTCCAACTTTATAAACTACTCCTACTAAACTAGAAAATTGGATGGACAGACCATATAATATATTATATTTTTATATTTTATATTTAATCTAAAGTTTTTCATTAAAATCATTGATCATTGCGTCTCTTGAATTGGTTGAGGCGACAATCACTTAGTCTTGAAGCATGCATTGCTCTCTTATATTCTCCCCATGTAAAAGGCTTGTATAGGCTTGGATTCAATGGTGACACCATCTCTTTTATTGGCGAGATTGTTGCATTCAATGGTGGTGCTCCGAAATAGATCATCGACATTCTTGCCTTGCTTATCGAACTATTCGCCATTGCTCTATGTTTCACACTTCCAAATCTCCCATTCGTCAATACCTACACACATGTAAACATTTCATAACGTTTAGACTAAAATTGATCATATTTGTTACCCACAATGGTAAATTATTAGTACTCGCATAAATTAGGCAAATAACAATAAACATCTGAAATGGATGTGACAACACCCTCGTATAATCAATGACTTATTCAAACGATACAATGTACAATCTATAAGTGACGCAATCAAACACGAATTAAGATAATAGTGGTGTAGTTAAAAAAAAAGAAAAGAAAAGAAGGTACCTGAAGGGCATCCCCCACCATAACATAGAAGGCATTGGGATCAGGTTGAACAGGAAGCCACAAACCATCAGGGGTACAAATCTGAAGGCCAGCAATGTCGTTGGATCTCAAGATGGTTAAGATCTGAGGGTCAGAATGCTCTCCAAATCCAATGCGTTCACCATTGATAAAAGAGTCCCAATTTTTAAGGGCAGGGTAGTGATTGAGTCTTAGGAGTGAATCACTTTGAGAGTCTCTGATTAATCTGCTAAATATAGATTTGTCTTGGACCCACAGTCCCTCAGCCATCAGATCTAGTAACGAGCATGATAAATCTGATACCGCCTCCACGTAATCATTTACCGCGTCACTACACAATCCAATATGCAGTACATTAATTAGAGTCGAACTTTAGTTGATATTATAGACAATAATAATATAGCCGATTAGTATTTCGCCCACTATTAGTTACATACACGTACGAGTACTAGTTAGGCAGGGTCGTTGCAAAATGCCTGGTTACAGGGGTTGAAAACAAGTACTGTAGTAAAAGGTAGAGATAATAATATGAGTGTAAAGCACATGTGAAAATTGGGTGGGTAACAGAGGTAGGAGTGGATTCTTCAATTGGAAAGATGTAAATGGAGTACCTTCCACCCTCAATATAGAAAATGACACTGATGCTGACACTCTGTATTGTTTACTCACTTTTTTATATGTACAAAATAGATTAAATTGCTGAATTGATACTGATTTGATTTGATTAATGAGAAGTCATTGATATGAGTCTGAACCCCTGTTTTCAGCAATGCTACTATTTACTTTACAAATTCTACTGCTACAAGTTTTCTTCTAGACCTATGCCCATTGGACGCGCCTCTTACACTTGGACCTCTTACCGTACCACAAACTTCATCTTTTCCAACTGACATTTCATTATCTTCTAGATCAATTACCCTTTCAAGAGTCTAACCCGTAAACAACGATTTAAAAAATTCTTTGATTAGGATTGAAGTTTTATTAGTGTTCTTTTCCTCATCTTTTGAATTCAAGTAATATTTGGTAAAATTACAGAGTAAAAATAGTAAGAGTATTTATAAATTTTATCCACACTTCTAGAATTAGATGATTTTACCCATTTCTAAAACATCGACCTTCATTAATTAGACAAGTCAAAAAAATAAATAAAAAACATTCCACGTAAAACAATTTGGATATTAAGGATAGGAGTGGGAAGATAGATGAGATATTATTTATAATTTTGGTATGTAAAAAGGTAGACTGTAGAATACGTATGTTCTAAATTTAGCATTTGAATGAAAGATGCAAGAATATTCTTGGACGAATTGGAGACATGCAAAAATAAAAATGTAGGCTCATAACTAATGATTAATGATTATGATCACAACCCAAGTTCACCAAACAAATATTGTGAATAAAAGAAGCAACGTGGAGAAGGTAGCTATCATATAATGATACGTTGCACAATAATGGAATTTTATGTGTAAACGTTTCCCTTGTTCAACCACATAGACCCCTTTCTCTTTGGTCCATTTTATTTGCTAACTTATTAATACTATATGTTGCATTCTATGGTTTTGATGCATGCCAACTGATTTTTCTTTTTATTATTTGGCAGCATATGCCAACTGATGATTATATTTATTTTTAGAGCTACATCCACATCCATCAAGTTGCGACTATTATTTCATTCATCAAGCTAGCTAGGATGATACGTACGGGCTATTAGTCCTACGACCATGACAAATCATTAAAATATATACGTGTACTACATAGTAGGTCACATAATCAAAACCTTTGACTGATTAAAAAAATTAATTATTACATTATTCATTCAAATTAAACTACAAATATTGTGATATTTATTGCGGACTATATACATAGTTCGATACTCACTTTAAAATACACAATGTATATTGTTTTTTTTTTTTTTTAATATGATAGCTAGAAATCTAATAGATGATATATTTCCAAGTGTATATCAGTATTGTTCAGGTTCTTTTGCGTGCATCTTAGTTGGTCAATTCAACTTACATACTCCGTAATGAAAGGGAGAAAGAAATTAAAAATGATTGGCTTTAAGAGGTTTAATAATAAATTCTAGAACAAAAGTCAATGTCAATAAAAAAAAAAAGTAATACAAATAATAATAAACAATTAAATCTCATGTTGTACTATAAAACTAAACTTAATTATTCCAGGCAACAACAAGTACTTGTACACTCGTACTCCTATAGTCTGTCCTTATACTATACGGGGTACCCCAAAAAAAAAAAAAAAAAAAAAAAAAAAAATCCTCTGTTTAAGCTAGGCTAAGCTAAACTAGGCTAGGAAGAAGAAATGAAGTTGTAACATTGTATCATACTCTTAATAAGTCATGTCAACTGTGCTATTTTTTATTTTGTTACAAAAATAATATGGGTGGACGATTAGACAACATTTTCTGGCCGACAATGTGTAAAAATACAAGTCCGGACATAATTTTACTTTGAAATTCCTCAACAAAAATACTATGAATCCATGCATATTATACCGGGAAAAAAAAAAAATTCAAAAGTACGTATACGAATAAGTACTACCTCCGTTTAAATTTAGTTAAGATATATGTTTGGCACGATAATAAAACAGTAAAAATAAATAAGTATAGAAAAGTTACCTGAAAAGAGGTGGATGAGTGGAAGAGATGTTAGCGTGAAGGAGAAGGTACTCAAGGTCCCCAACGTCACCATTGGAGCCAATGTTACGGAAGCCATAGCCAAAGGGTTTAGGGACGGTGGGACCCACAGCACGGTGTTTCTCCGGTGTGGGCTTAGCGAAGAAGTCGAGACCTTGTCTTTCGAGGGAGGAAATGACATCGGAGGAAACACCGTGATTAATGACCTTAAAAATGCCGAAATCTTCGCAGGCCTCAACAATGAGGTCTATTAAGGTGGACCTATCTTTGTGTATAAGAGAAAGATCAATGGTTGGCACTCCAACTGCCTTGGTTTTCTTGCTCCTCTTTAGAGGGTTTGTAGAAGCTACAACCATGATGATCAATGAAAATGAATAATACTCGTACAATATATGGTTTGATATATAATATAAAACTTGATATTTTGAAAGATGGATGGAGTAGTATTTTAGAGTTTGACAATTTGGAGAAAATAAATGTGGGTTTAGGAGGGAGGGGTTGGGGGTATATATAAGGGCCGGGTGGTCAAATACTCGAATGTTAATTTGTAATTTAATTTTTTTAATGAAAATAAAATAAAAGAATATATTAAAAATAAATAAAAAGGCATGAAGGAGGCGAGATAGATTGGAAGGGGGGTGCCGTGTGATGGATAATGGGGCCGTGGGGTTATGTTGATTGTTTTTTTAAACCTATGATATAGAAAATTTGTCCCCACCCGACCCCTTTAGTTTATTTATTTACGAGTATTTATTTGCTGTATTTTCTTTATTAGGACATTCAAATTCATGACCCATTGCCATAGCCTATTTTCAGTTTTTCGTACAAGTAATGGATAGGATCAAATAATAAGGAATGTAATTAAGGATGTGTTTTATTCACCTGATCTGAACTTATCTGATCTTATCTGAACTTATTAGATCTTATTAAATTTATTTTAGTTGTAATTTGAACTTGGACAACCCTTATCAGAACTTATTTTTCCTGAATTGATCTTATCTGAACTTCTTAGACCTGAAATAAGTGAAAGTCCCTAATAATAGTTACTATGTATCACCCCGTGTTAGCACTTCACTTGGTATAATTTCATTGATACATGTAATACGAAGTAATGTTCAACTTTGTTTGTTACTAACTAGATTCTACGTAATAATCAATAAAATTCATAGCGAGTAGGAGCGATTAGTTAAAAAAAAAAAAAAATAACAAGGTATGTATTATGATTAAGTAGAATATAAAAGAAGTTCAAAAAAAAAAAAAAAAAAAAAGAATATAAAAGAATAGAGCATATTGTAATTGTGAATCTGTGATTATAATAAGAAAAACATTGTAGTACTAGCTGTAAAAAGGATTTTTGAGAAGAATTTTTTTTTTTTTTTTTGGTCAAATAGAGTTTAACCTAAAAGATCGACATGAATGCATCAACGTACAATTGTGCAAATACTATTCCATTTTACTCTATAAAAATGAATTGAATCTCATCTTTAAGAGTCAATGCTGAAAACGATCGAACCTGTAACCTTAAAACATACTCAGATCAAAAGTGTACTAGCTATAACCGGTTAAAATAGATTATACATTAGTTGGAAAAAAACTAAAATAGATAGGCATGTGTGTGAATAGTCACTTAAAAAGAAAAAAAAAAAAAAAGCAAAATGATGGAAGAAATAGTCAATGTACTAGAAACTGTAATTAGGTGTGCGTTTGATTAGTTCCTAATTAATTAGGCTCCTATCTGCTTCCATAAATTGGCTGACCCAATTAAAGAAGCTAAGAGATTGATTGTATAATGTATGGCGTGGGTATGGACGGAGATGAGATGATATGAATAATCAATCAAAGGGAAAATAAGCAGCCACGTTATGTGTGGGGGACGGGGGGAGGTAAGGATGGCGTTTTTCAGGGATTTAAGTTGCCGCACCAGGGTCTTCTCTTTAGACATCCAACCTGCAACTAGCGGCACTTTGTCTCCCCTCTTTCTTTTTTTATATCTCTTATTCCCGTCTCTATTTATATAACTGTTATATATATATAATAGTTATAGAGTCACATGAAAATAACATTACATATCTATATTTCATATTATTTTGATCAATCTTTCTTACTTAGTTAATCAATACTTGTTCGAGTAGTATAAATTTATTTTTAATTACTGTTAGCAATATGTATAATAGTTATATAGATAGATAAGTGAAAATTTAGATTTAAAAAGTAGACT
The DNA here is from genome assembly GCF_001683475.1 of Chenopodium quinoa. Classification (NCBI taxonomy): domain Eukaryota; kingdom Viridiplantae; phylum Streptophyta; class Magnoliopsida; order Caryophyllales; family Amaranthaceae; genus Chenopodium; species Chenopodium quinoa. The sequence continues at coordinate 666,102 of NW_018743212.1, read as the reverse complement.
TTTTTTCCTACCATGAATTGTCAATGCATGTCTAAGACTGTAAGTACGTGTGGGCCTTACGTAAGCCGTGGACATTAGACCTCGACTCGGCTTGAGAAAGAGAGGGGGAGTGAGAGAGACATTTGTGTTTGACTTTGTCTAAGCTAATTTGACTACTACCTACACAAGTAATGTTATTATTAGTGTGCCTTAATTCTTAATCTATGTTGGTGACCAATAAGTCCCTTACAACTTCAAAATCATTACTTTAAGCTGTCTCATTAATTACCTGCCTTGCACCTACCTAGGCTTTGTGTAATTCTCTAATCCTTCACTTATTCATTCATGCATGACGTAATATATATATATCAAATCAAAAGCTTGTGAACTACTACAAACTGAATACTATAATAAATAACACGAGTAATTATATTTTCTACTTTTAGCCTCTTATTCCATATATCGGTACCTTTATAAATATGTTTAACAAATTTTTTATTATTCGTTTTTTAAAAACAATGTTAGCTTAACTATACACACAAAAAATTATTGTACTTTACACTTGTAAAATGTACGATTATTTTTTAATAATGTAACTTAACGTATTACATCCTTTATTTTTATTTTTTTTTTTGGTTAGTGTACCTTGTTTATACATGGAGCATTTGATCTCATATCACGAATTTTTTATTTTTCACTCCAATCCTCCTCACTAAAGAGTGTCAAGCTTAATTAAGGAAGAAGATTTATCATAATATATTACTATGATGACATTGTCAACAAATGTCATCAAATTAAAGATAAGTATTGTACTTTAATTATTTTTGTACTGGATATTAATCATGAAAAGGCTTTACTTATGAATAGGTTAATTAGAATGATTCCTCATGTGTATGTGTAGTCGAATTTCCGAACAAACAGAAGAATATAACTTTCCAATGGCCATCAAAAATTGAAATCTTAGCTAAAAAGTTGACATGATTGGTTTCTCCCTTAATACGAGGGGCTTGAATCGCTTTCATTGATCAAACATAAGTATTAAGTTTCATGTCGGAAGGCCGGTTAATTAGAAACATGATTAACAAATAATTATACGACATTAATTAATTAAGTACTATTAATTATATGTAATTGCAGGGCAAGGTATCTCAATTAAACTATTTAGAAGGATGTGACTTTATGTACTTCAATTCCCTTACTAGCCACATGGCATAACCTTCAACCCATACCCCATGCGAGGTTGATGTCGTAGAAAATCTTATATTCTTGATTATACAATGATGATCATACTATTAATTAATTAATTTAATCCTATACAAGTACAATTATAACCTCCGGTGTTCAGTATGGTGATGTGTATTTTGAAGTGCGGATTCATATTTTTATTTAGTCGTGATTTAATTAGCTTAACCACCCAATTAAGCATAGCCAATCACGTACATGATTGATGATAATTATAATTTATAATCATGTTTTTGCTGTTTTAAGTTGGGGCAAGTACTGATACATGCCTAATTAGTAATTAGTTACCGGTCTAAGATTAATTAATTGAAAAAGGCGATACAATTATTAATTAGCAGAAAGATGCCTCTAAAAGAATGATTAAAATAGTGAAAAGTACGGTCAAAATCCAGATGATTGAGTTGACTAATGAGGCGGTTTACGCATAATTAAATTTGTGTTTAGACTGCTTTAGAGAATAAAATAGTTGGGCAAGGAAGACAGTTTGGTGTACATTTACCAAACATGCACGTGCACTTAGCCTTTGACAGTAACTTTGAGGGTCAAAGGTTTGTGTAAGATGGTACAAGACCCGAAGAACCTACTACCAAGAACACAATACTAGAATTCATAGTCGGACTACTTTTTAGTCATAGCTTAGCTATATCTTAATTAGCTTGCACCTCACGGCTTTTCTTTAAAGAGAAGCTTATCGGCTTCACTGTTACATCAACTATTGTCGATTGATTAAACGTGTTTGGCTCAAGACCCTATGGAATAAACACTTTGTACTATGACTTTGTTATTATCTCAAACTTATGAGCTTCTATCCCGAGTACTAAATTGAATTATGAAATTTATCTTATCTTATCTTATTATCTATATCGTACTTTTTAAATTATTTCATTTGTACACATTGAGTTAGGGATTATGGTAGCTAAAACAAAAAATGAAAAATGTGCTGTGCAATGCACCAATGCATGTTGTAGAGACACAACATATTTATTGGTGGATATCAGGATATGTAATCCAACAAATAGCATTTGGACAGTCAATCTACAACGAATAATTGCACCAAACTATTTAGAGGTCAACAAATGAACTAGCAGTACTATAATCCTTAGCTTGACACATATAATTTGTCCCATATTTTCATCAACCTTTTTCTAATGGTTAGACTCCATCCCCTTGTTCATATAATTGTCACTCTTCTACATATATAATTGGAGTAATAAGGTCATATCATACAATATATTAAACTCATATCACGATGCTTTAGCTTTTATTACACTTGTCCATATCACATTCTCACAATACACATAGGCACATAGGCACATACCCTGTAGCTATTAGGAGTTGAAATACAAAATATAAAAAAATAAACACATAACAAATCAACAAGTGGATTGGAATGGAGTTAAGATCATTCATACACCAATATATACTCAAATTAATTTAGAGTAAGTTATTTCCTTTACTCCTTCCATTATTTGAAATTGATACTTATCATATTATAATTTAGTAGACGTGATAACCTTTTCAGATATTCTAAATATATTAATACAAAAAATAAATATGACGATATATACGTATAATAGCAAATGATCCTTCGATAATTTTAATACTCCATTGTCACACTATATACGAAGTATATTATATATGTAGCTCATTTTATCATTCAAGTTACTAGATACAGTACATTAATACAATTGCCCATTTGCATTAACATATTCAATTAATCAATGGTGCTACATAGTAATTATTAACCCCACCAGATCAAACCATCAACTATAACCTCTGGCTTTTAAAACTTTATTAGTAATGTAATTCCATTAATAATATCATATACTTCATATATACGCTTTGTAAACCTGTCACATCATAAACTAATAGTGCGACATATCAAATATAATAATAGTAATATGTAACGTTGAGACTACAATGATATGCAATTTCTGTTTAAAAACAGTGTTTGTGTCTCAATAATGTGGAAAAATGAAGGAGATAGGCGAAGATTGGACTGAAGCACGGGCGCCCAATAATTTGTTTTAAAAAAAAAGAGTTGAAGTTGGAAGGAATGATAAGAATATGATGAATAGACCAACAGAAGTTGGGTTTCTAGAAGAACCCACATCAGTACACACATGACACTATCTGAGGCTAATCTGATCTATTTACGACTACTGCTTTATTGACCATCCACCCAGTACCCATTCACTCCTGATTATGACTTCTCTTCCGCGCAGTGTGCGTGTTCTAGTTTGTAGGGGCCGGACTTGTTCTTCTAATAATACGTAAAAGTAAGAATTGAATTGAATCAGATTGAATTGAAGACGACGTTAGTTTATACCAATAATAATGTTACCGACGTATTAATATTATCATTATTATCTTTTTTATGTTCAAAACACGTACAGCGGCAAAGATCCTTAACTTTAACTTAGGCAACGACTTCTTTTATTAACTTTCCAGCAGTTATATTAATTTAAGTTTGTATGTTCATAACAACTACGGCTAGCTAACGTGTTTACCCATGAATATGATACGAAATTATTATTAATTAAAGTTGGGTTCATATATAACATCATTTTTAGTCAAAAAAGAGGTGCTGATTTGGAGCAAAATATTCACAACTTGCTAACCCCTTTATTCTTGAGAAGAATATCACGTCAATTATAGTTCCACCACCCCCACCTCTTCCGATTTCTTGGCCATGCAGACTTGTTCCACTATTTTATTAGCTGGTCGTCATCAATTGCCTATTTTATTTCATACTTGTATTTTTTTTTTTTTTTTTTTTGTTTTTTTTAATTGAGATACATACTATGTTGTCTATGTTGAGATGCGAGACCGAATTCCATCTTAATTACTACGACTACCCTATTTTTTTTTAATTTTATTACTACATATATTATGTTTTATATAATATCGCATTATTGTAAATCGTGTTTTAGGAAAGGTAGGTGGGTGTGAGTAGAAAGAGAATAGGTAATACAAAGTGTAAATATGTGAATAATGAAATTAAGAGAAGGGCGGATGTATAAATTACGATATAGTGAGTGGAAACAAGTAGCCATGTAGGTATGTAAATGTATACATTGTATTATGAGATAAGTGTAACAGATTGATGTGATAGTAAAAATGTGTTTGTCAAAAATAGCGAAAGTGGATACATAAAATAATTCACCTCTTAATGAAAAATTGATTGGCAAAAGGGTCGAAATTACCTATTGTTTCTCTTAAACTAGCTAGCTTGATTGTAGAAAAGTAAAGAAGTTAAAGTGGTCCATTGAAATATACTTCACTTCGTAGCTAAGAGATTGAATAGGTAAAGAAATACAGTATTGGAATCCTAGCTAGGAATTCATTTTTGAGTTGATCGGTGTTCTTTCAGGCCATTTGAACCATATGCAGCATGCGCTAAATTGGATTGATTAATTAGTTTGTGTCAATGACATTGACTTGTTAACCTCTTTTCTATATTCTTGATATATCATAATCTGGAAGGTAATTGGTAATGACTAGACAATGAAAGTCATTGTTATTAGGAGGGAACAATAATCAGTCAATGTCTAAGTGACCGTGTAAATTTTTCTAGAACAAATTGTAAAATAGACTTCATACTTTACTCGTACACCAATCAAAGAAGTAGAAGTACACTATCTTTGTAGAAAAGACTAGACATTTATCAAAATTTAAAACTTTTTTAGGGAAGTTACAATGTTTTGTTTTAAGCTTACTTTTGGTTTTATTTTTTGGTGGTGAGGTTACTTTGTATTCTATTGTGTTATGACATATTATATTAGGTATATATTAGTAACATAAAGTATAATTAGAATTTTTTTTTTTTTTTTTTTCAGATTGAGGAAAAAAGGAAAAATGGAAAGAACAAAAAGGATAAGTTAAAAGTTTTATTTTTAAAGGTCGAAAGTCGAATCAATTGATAAGGAAGTGTGTAAATGTATAGACAGTGATATTGACACATCATACAAGTACTAATTGGGTGCATGATGAGCAATTAGCTTACCTTACAAAAGCACTTGGAATGATAAATATTGATGTCTAATTATAATTGGCACGACATAATATGGAATTTTGTAATCATGCACTAATTTCACTTGCAATTGGAGAAGGGGTTCTTGACTACTTTTTTTTTTGGGAATTCTCTTTGGTAACACCGTAGTTTTTAATTTTCTCGGTTCTCAGTGGTGAATTGCGAAAAATTTTATTATCCTAGGTAAACTTGAACTTCTTATAATTTTTCAATGATAAACTTAATGAAACAATTTAGTTAATTCTTAACTATGGTTAACATTTATTGAAATAAAAAAAAAAAATTCCTAAAATATCCTCACTCAAACCCAACATGTCATCATCATCTTCATCCTCCTCTCTTTCTTCCTCCGGCTAACACCGAACAACCACCACCGAACAGCCATCTTCATCATCAACACATCTCTAGCAGCCACACCACGCCACCAAACCACCTTCGAACCACCACCACCACATGAAACACCGCAGCAACCCGCCGCACCTGCCAACAACAACCCACAGTAACAACAACAAACAGCCACACTCAGCCACCGAAACACACAACAGCCACCAACAACGCCGTCAATTACATCGATTCGCCAAACAAGTATCCGAATCCTCATCATCATCACTGTCGCTTACATCACTGCACCAGAAAAAAATCCCCCAATGAAATCAATAATCATTAAAAAATAGGACATGTACAATATGCTCATTCCAATTCACTTTAACTCGAGGAATCATCAATTTTTATTTTTTTTTGACAATATTTCAAACAAAAGAAGTCCTACAGTGTTGTGCGACAGCGGAAGCAAAGGTCGAAAACAAACAAGAAAACAATAAAGAAATTCAATGCAAACAATAAGAACAACACCAAGAATTTACGTGGTTCACTATCGATGTGATAGCTACGTCCACGGGCACCGAGATCGAATGATTTCACTATAAACTGCAAAGATTACAAAGATGATTCTTGTATTTCTCAAGAACGGCTCTCACTCTGTCTCTCTTAACCCTAATACTGATATTAGGGAGGTTTTATATTAATCCCTAATTAAAAGATACTTGGGCAAAAAGATAATAAAATAAGATAACCTAAAACCGCAAAATCCGCGTTCCGTATTTTTCCTTCTCCGCCCGGTCAGACCGGGCAAGGTCTGCCCGATCGGGCGCGAGAAGAAAACTCCATACGAATGCTTCAACGTATCCAACCCCCACCGCCCGGTCAGACCGGGCAAGGTCTGCCCGATCGGGCGAAGGCTCGCCCGGTCGGGCGAAGGCTCGCCCGGTCGGGCGCGAGAGCAGCTTCTTCAACGAATTTGCCAGGCACCTCTTCTTCTTCCGCCCGGTCAGACCGGGCAATGTCCGCCCGATCGGGCGGACAAAGCTACGAAGTACGAGTCACCTAATATACTTATCAACAATCTCCACCTTGACGAGAACTCGTAGTCAGCAAACAACCCCATCAAGACATAGTGAAAAAACATCTCAAGCCAAACCCGATGCAAGACTCATGCATAAGCCATACATCCCGATAAGTCTTCAACCAAGACCCATCACATACTCGTCTCCAAGTATAACAACTCATAATGCTCCACCTGCATCACAAGCCCCGGGCAAGCTCCACCTTAAGGCCAACACACCTACACCAGGAGCTCCCCAACTTCGCCCCTCAGGGCCTACTACATCACGTAGTAATCAATATTTAGCAAGTCTAAGCAATGTTTAAACTTGCTAAACGGAACAGGCTTAGTGAAGAAATCAGCCGGGTTGTCAGCAGTCCCAATCTTCTTCACCTTAATCCTCTTGTCAGTACGTAAGAAATGATACCTGACATCAATGTGCTTCGTCCGATCATGGTGTACTTGATCTTTAGCTAAGCAAATCGCACTTAGACTATCACAATACACTGTAGCAAAATCCTGTGCAATACCCAGTTCACCTACTAGGCCTTTGAGCCAAATAGACTCCTTAGCTGCAGAAGTTAGAGCCATATACTCAGCTTCAGTAGTTGACAACGTAACTGATGACTGCAATGTAGACTTCCAACTAACCACAGAACCACCCAAAGTGAACACATAACCAGTCACAGACCTCCTGGTATCCACATCAGCTGCATAATCAGAATCACTGTACCCAGTGACCAAGCATTCCTTACCATTCCCGTACACAAGACCAATATCAGCTGTCCCTCTCAGGTAGCGAAAAATCCTTTTCACCCCTTGCCAGTGTTCCCTCCCAGGTCGAGCCATAAACCTGCTTACAACACTAACAGCATGCGCAATATCCGGCCTAGTACAGACCATAGCATACATCAAACAACCAACCGCGTTTGCATATGGAACTCTAGACATATAAGACAACTCCTCCTCTGATTGAGGTGACATAGACAAAGACAACTTACAACTAACAGTAGTTGGCGTACTTATAGGCTTCGATTTTTCCATCCCAAAACGAGACAGAATCTTTTCAATGTAGCTTTTCTGAGTCAAGAAAAGCTTACCTCTAGCCCGATCCCTGTAGATCTCCATACCCAAAATCTTCCTAGCTGCACCCAAGTCTTTCATGTCAAACTCCGAGTTAAGCATCTCCTTTAATCTAGCAATATCAGATTTATTCTTTGTGGCAACCAACATGTCATCAACATATAACAAAAGATAAATCATGGAACCATTATCCAGCTTACTATGATACACACAGCAATCATATGAATTCCTGTCAAAACCTTGTGAAACCATAAAAGAATCAAACCTTTTGTACCACTGTCGGGGGGATTGCTTAAGTCCATACAATGACTTTAGCAATCTGCAGGCATAGTGTTCCTTTCCAGGAACTTCGAATCCTTCGGGCTGCTTCATCAGAATCTCCTCCTCCAAATCGCCATGAAGGAAAGCCGTTTTAACATCCAACTGCTCCAGCTCAAGATCAAAATGTGCTACAATTGACAATAACACACGGATAGAAGTATGTCGAACCACAGGTGAGAATATCTCAACAAAGTCAACCCCTTCTACCTGACTGAACCCCTTAGCAACTAGCCTAGCCTTAAAACGTATTTGCTCAGTTTCCGACAACCCTTCTTTCTTCTTGTAAATCCATTTACAACCCACAAGCTTCCTCCCTTCCGGTACCTTTACCAGTTCCCACACTCTGTTCTTGTAAAGAGACTGCATCTCTTCACCCATTGCGGCAAGCCATTGCGCAGACTCACTACAACTAATTGCTTGTTTATATGTGGCAGGTTCAAATGACTCTACATCATCAGCTACACTCAATGCATAACCTGTCATCGCATCAACACAGCAATTTCTTCCCTCCATCTCTTCAATCAATCTAACAGGCTTCTTGATAACTCGTTTAGGCATCTCAAGAATGGTGTCAGGTTGACTAGATGACCCCTGATTAGATTGCTCCACCTCATCCCCAGAGTTAGAATGAGTAGGAGTAATCTCAGGTTCAGGAGTACCCGGCACTGGAACATCAGCATCATCATCAATATATTGTACCCGAGGTAAATCAGCAATGGTAGACTGATGTACCTCAAGTACCCCATCTGTCTGTAATAAATTGTCTACTTCCCTTCTCAAATCTGAAATCTCTGCATTTTTAATTGAATACATGGTGTTTTCATCGAAAGTAACATCCCTACTAAGAATGACCCGACCCTCCGAAGGTGAAAAAATTCTAAACCCCTTCACACCATCCCCGTACCCAACAAAACACCCCTTCTTGGCTCGTGGATCCAGCTTACCCTCAATAACATGATAATAAGCAACACAACCAAAAATCTTCAAATTCGAAAAATTAGGCAACTTACCACTCCAGATCTCAAACGGAATTTTGGAATCAATTCCAGAATGAGGACCCCTATTAATGACATAACAAGCTGTTAACACAGCTTCACTCCAGTACCTCCTCCCAAGCCCTGCATTAGAGAGCATGCATCGAACTCTCTCTAGCAGTGTCTGATTAACCCGTTCTGCTACACCGTTCTGCTGTGGTGTCTTCCTGACAGTATGATGCCGACCTATACCCTCATCTGCACAGAACTGATTAAACTCGTCTTTGCAAAACTCTAGCCCATTGTCCGTTCGTAGCTTCTTGATCTTCCTTCCTTGTCGATTTTCCACCAAAGCTTTCCATTGCTTGAAAACTTTGAAGGCCTCATCCTTTGACTTAAGCAACCTAAGCCATGTGTATCGGGACTTGTCATCAACAAATGACACAAAATAGTGGTAACCTCCCATACCTTCAACTCTAGATGGACCCCAGCAATCTGAATGGATGTAATCGAGCACTGCATCAGTAATGTGAGCACCCTTGCTGAACTTTGACCTGTGTTTCTTACCAAACACACAATGCTCACAAAATTCAAGGTTGGCAACCTTGACCCCGGATAGAAGACCCCTCTTGGACAATAGCTGCATCCCCTTCTCCCCCATATGACCAAGCCTCATGTGCCAAATCTTAGTCATCTCCTGGTGAGATACAGATGCGCAAACCGCAGAACTAGGCAGTGTAACACCCTCAAAAACATAGAGGGTGTTCCTTTTGATACCCTTAAGTACCAACTCAGAACCTCTGAAAATACACAACTCCCCATCTGAAAACACACCATTGTACCCCAAGTCATCCAGGGTACCCAATGAAATCAGATTCTTTCCTAAAGCAGGAACATGCCGTACATTAGTCAAAGTTAACCTCCGCCCATCAACAGTCCTCAACCTCATGGAACCAATACCTGTGACCTTACATGGAGCATTGTTACCGACTATAACCATACCCCCATTGCGAGGTTCATATGTATCAAACCAATCTCGACGTGGACACATATGGAACGAACACCCCGAATCTAGAACCCAGTTATCAGATAAATCATCAGACCTAGCAGAACTGACTAATGCTAAATCTTCCTCTGAATTATAGCTCTCATTCGGTTTCTCTTCAACTACAGCAGCCTGGGACTTGTTTTTCCTCACCGGACAATTATTCCTAAAGTGACCCGGTTCTTTACAGTAATAACATGTTTTAGTAGTAGTTTTACTAGATCCATCCTTGCCGTTTCCAGCACCCGACCCAGCATTGTTCCCCTTGTTAAACCCCTTATTCTTTTTAGACTTTCCGGACTTAACAAACAACCCACTACCATTATCCCCATTATCACTCGTAGCTTTCATTCTGAGTTCCCTAGTATGAAGTGCTGCCTTCACTTCTTCTAAGGTTATAGAATCCTTACCAACAACAAAAGACTCTACAAAATTCTCAAAGCTAGACGGTAGAGATACAAGTAAAATCAACGCAGCATCCTCATCATCAATTTTAACATCTAAATTACGTAAATCAAGCAAAATAGAGTTAAGTTTTTCTAGATGTTCCCGTAAGGAAGTACCTGACTGCATCCGGAGGCTAAACAACCGCTGTTTCAGTAATAATTTGTTGGTCAACGACTTAGTCATATACAATGACTCCAGCTTCAGCCACAATCCAGCCGCCGTTTCCTGATCAGCCACCTCCGTGATGATTTGATCATCAAGACTAAGTAATATGGTAGAGTGTGCCTTCTCTTCCATAACTTCTAACTGCGAGTCAGTCGGTCCGTCTCCTGACTCCGAAGTAGTACTCTTTGGAGCCAACGGACGCCATATCTGCTGTTGTTTTAACAGAGCCTTCATCTTAATTTGCCATAGCCCGAAACTATTTTTCCCGGTAAACTTCTCAATTCTTATTGTTGAATCTCCTGCCATTGTTATCTTCAAGAAACTCTCCAAGGATTGAACCTGAGCTCTTGATACCAATTGTTGTGCGACAGCGGAAGCAAAGGTCGAAAACAAACAAGAAAACAATAAAGAAATTCAATGCAAACAATAAGAACAACACCAAGAATTTACGTGGTTCACTATCGATGTGATAGCTACGTCCACGGGCACCGAGATCGAATGATTTCACTATAAACTGCAAAGATTACAAAGATGATTCTTGTATTTCTCAAGAACGGCTCTCACTCTGTCTCTCTTAACCCTAATACTGATATTAGGGAGGTTTTATATTAATCCCTAATTAAAAGATACTTGGGCAAAAAGATAATAAAATAAGATAACCTAAAACCGCAAAATCCGCGTTCCGTATTTTTCCTTCTCCGCCCGGTCAGACCGGGCAAGGTCTGCCCGATCGGGCGCGAGAAGAAAACTCCATACGAATGCTTCAACGTATCCAACCCCCACCGCCCGGTCAGACCGGGCAAGGTCTGCCCGATCGGGCGAAGGCTCGCCCGGTCGGGCGAAGGCTCGCCCGGTCGGGCGCGAGAGCAGCTTCTTCAACGAATTTGCCAGGCACCTCTTCTTCTTCCGCCCGGTCAGACCGGGCAATGTCCGCCCGATCGGGCGGACAAAGCTACGAAGTACGAGTCACCTAATATACTTATCAACATACAGAATCTTGAATTACATGTGTGTATATATATTGAGTATCCATATATTAGCAAAACCGAGTCTTGAAGAAAAGCAAAATCATTCAGGGCAATAATACTCCACTTTAATCACCCACAATTTAGAGAATCTCTTCATCAATTTAGGGGAGAGGTTTTTAGGGTTTTCGGGGGGGAGGATGTGGGTTTCGGGGAAGGGGGTGCTGGTTCAGGGGGGGGGGGAGAGGGGCAGTAGGGCGGGGGATGCCGGTGCGCCGACGAGGGTGGAGGCTGGGCGCCGGCGTGGGTTGGGGCGGCTGGAGTGGTGGCAGCCTGGTGGCCTAGGGAAAGGGGGTGACTTTTTTTCTTAAAAAAAAATTATTTCTAACTCATTTAAATGTAAAAAAAAAAAAAAAAAAAAAAAAAAAAAAAAAAAAAAAACAACTACTACCTATAGTTAAAATTTATCATTAATGTTATAGTTGACTTGATATAAAAAGTTCAAGTTTATCAAGGATAATAAGATTTTTCGCAATTTACTACTAAAAAAATTAAAAACTATGGTGTTATAAAAAAGAATTTTTTTTTTTTTTTTTACTAGTTAGATTAGATTATGTTACATCAACTTAGCTAGTTAGGTGGGGTTTAGCTATTTGATTGTCTATTGCCTTTTTTTTTTTTATTTAAAAATATTTTATAAATACTTATTAGTATCTAGTTAGATGTTAGGCTTACCTATTTAGAGTGGATCTTGCAGGTGACTAGATTTAATTAAATTAGCACATATTGATAGCAGTTGTTGCGCGGAAGCTAGGCATGCTCATAAAATCATAGATGATTTATTGTTTTTTTTAAAAGAAAGGTATACAATAAGTTAGGGTCATAAAATCATAGATAGATACTTGTATATAATATCACTATATAAATGGTTTTTAGGGGAAAAAAGTATAAAAATTGGATTAAGAATTCTAACAATTAAAAAAAAATAAAATTATTGAATAGCCTCATCCTAAACTTCACTTATGAAGCAAGAAGACTAACAAGGAATGAATAGGCCATTGGGTAGGACAGTAGCTTTAATATAATAGATAATTAGATATCACTTTTAATTTCAAAATGGTCAAAGTTGCAATGCATGGTAAAGTTAGAGCTTGTATTATTATAAACAGATATTCACTAATATTTTACTTCTATACGCAGGAGAGACAGGTAAAAATCACCCATACCATTCATTGTTTTACCTTGTATTTAGAGCAATTAAACATCACCTTTATTTCATGCGCTTGACGAGAACAAAACTCCTTATCTTAGATATGGGATAATGGGAATTTGTCGCAAAAAATAAGCTATTTTATGACAGCCAAAATTTGTCGCAAAAATTAGAAAAAACTGTCGCAAAAAATAGTTGCGACAGTCAACTGTCGTAAGCCGTTTGTCGCAGTCAGAATTGTCGTAAAATTTTATTTTTGCGACAGTTTGACTATCGTAAAAAATTATTACGACGGTTTTACTAATTTCAATGACAGTTTTTAATTTTGTCGCTGTAATTATTTTACGACATTTTAAAACAGTCGTAAGTTATGACAGAAATCAAAATTGTCGTATAAGATGGTTTTACCGACAGGTGGACGTCGCAAATAGCCGTCGCAAAAAAATAAAAAAATAAACGACCTTCCCCTGCCCCCCTTACCTAGGCCTCCCTACCCCCAGAGTAACCTTTCACACCACCATTAACTCCCCCTTCCCGGCCACCACCGACAACTCTCCCTTCCCACCACCACCTTACACAAAGCTAAGAAACATTAAGATCTGATCTAAAAATTAAACCCCAACAAATAAAACGCAAACAAAATAAACCCAACATATAATACGCAAAGATAAATGAAAATATAAAATAAAAATACATAAAAATAACAAAACATCAAACAAGAAATACAAATATACATCAAATAATCAAAAACCCACAAAAAAAAGGAAAAAAAAAAACCCAGAAATTATCGAAACACTACAAAATTCAAACAAACAAGCCACAATAAATCAAAAGAAAATAATTGAAATATAACAAATTCAAACGAAAATAAACGAAAATCAACACGAAAATAGACGGAAAAAAAATCAAATGAATATAAACGAATCAAACGAACAACAAAATACGGCAATACAAACACAAAATAATGAATTTAGACAAAAAAAAATCAGAATATAAACAAAAACCACAATAACAAAAACGAAAAATACAAAAAATTCAACATACGTTCGAAAATTTCCTTCTTTTTGGGTGTTGTTTGTCAAATTCGACCATAAAAACTCCAGATCTGGAATTTTTATGGTCGAATTTGACAAAAAAAAACCTCAACGTCACGAAATTGGACCTCAAAAATACGAATTTCCATTCGCTTAGCCACCTTCGCCATTTTTTTGAACACAAGAAAGAGCAGAAAGAAGGGGGACGACGAGAAAGAGAGGAAAAAAGGAGGATGAGAAACAAAGAGGAGACCGAAAAGGAGAGGAAAGAGAGGAGGGGAAGAGGGGAGATGATCCGAGAAAGAGAGAGGAGAGAGAACCCGAAAGAGAAGAGAGGAACTGAGAGAAGGTGGAGAAGAGGAGAGCGAAACAGTGAAAAAGAGAGGGGTGGAGAGGAAAGAGAAACTGAGAGGGGAAATAGAGAGGAGAGAGAATCAGAGGTGATGAAACGGGCGGAAGAAGATTTACGGTTTGGTGTGGGCTTGTTGAATTGAGTATTTAAATACCATTAATTTTTTTTAAAAAAAAATCAACTCTACGACAGGCATAAGCTGTCGCAAATTGCGATAGTTTTAAAAACCGTCGTAATTTGCTATAATTTATAGCTGTCGTAAATATTAATTTTTTTTTATAATTATTTTTAGTGTCTATTGCGACAGTTTATTGGCTAATAATTGTCGTAACTCAAAGACGGTTTGAAAAACCGTACGACAGTTACAAAAATCGTCGTAGAATTATAATATTACGACAGTTTTACTAGCTGTCGTAGAAAAACGGTCGTTATTTCTTCGAAACCATCAACGTACTACAATGACATGCAAATCTACTTATAGGTTTAAATATGTATAATCTATACCAATAGTAGTACCAGTGTTGGAAGAATCTTTCCTTATATATAAAAACATTGAAAATTACCTTGGATGCAATTAGAAAACATTCTTACCACTTTAGAGAATGAAGTACTTCAATTCGCACTAGATATAATCAAAGTTATATAAATCGGGATTCTACTTTGAATCGGAAAGGGTTCTCATAATTGAATCGTAAAATCGAGTCGTAGAGTTGTAAATTTTACTGACATGCATACACTACTACAAAAATGGCCAAAGTGACCTATTAAAAGAGACCTGTTATATCATATAACAGGTTTCTTTGATCAATAAGACCTAATATTACTAGTAACAGGTCTCTTATGTGGAAATTGATGGTGGAAAAAAAATAAAGTGACCTGTTGTTATCTTTAACAGGTCTCTTTTTATAGTATTTTTTTATTATTTATTAAAAATATATTAGAATATTACTAGTATTAGAATCATATTTAAAAAAAAAAAAAAAAAAAAAAAAACTAGTATTAGAATCAGGCTACCTTGTTTACAATAAAAAAACTCCTTTTTATCGCCCCACTCTCGCCCGAGTCACCTCTCAGGCTCTCACCCTTGACTCACTGCCCCCTCCGTCGTTGCCCCCACACTGTCGCCGTCTTACTCTCACCGCCGCTACTCTCCGGTGTTCCTCTCTAGTGTCGGTACGGTTCTCCCCTCAACCGAAGTTGCTTTCCTACGTAACCTCGAAGATTGCCATCTCCCTCTCGAACCTCCGGCGACTTCCACATACAACGCGACCCTAACCTCCGCCGGCGGCGACTACCGACTCCATTACTCCCCTCCTATACTCGAAGCTTCCCCCACCCAAAGCTGCCATCAATACCCATATTAAGACGAAGTAAAATTTTAAGTTGGAGATAGCAATCATACACTCAGATCTTGGTATAGGTAATTTTTTTCAATTTTTTTCTCAATTGTTTGTTGGCATTAAATTTTGATTTATATACAAGTATGATTTTATTTACTGAATTTTGTGAATGATTGTATTTTAGTATTTTGTTTATGATTTGGAAGGAGAATGCGTGAAATTATAATGGAATGAAGTCTTAATTTTGTTGTATTAATCATGAAAAATTGCTAAATTTTGGTTGATTTTTGTGTATAGAAGTGAGAAAGTGAGTATTTCTATGAACTAGTTTAGATGTTAAATATTGAAACAACTTTGATTTAGAGTCTATATATATTCATTTGAATTTGGGTGTTTAGAATTGCAATTTGAATATTTTGGTTAAAGATTAATTGTCCCTTTTACAGCCTAAAGCACTGGCTTCACCTTACAAGGCAATTTTACTGTGTGGTCGCAATTTAAAGCAGCATTATATGAACTCTGCCGATAACTTTTTTTTTTTTTTTTGTGATCTTATACTTTCCTGAGGCTAGCACGAAATATCAAATGTGCTCTTGCAATGAATTTTTAAATTGTTTTTGTAGCACGCAAGAGATCACAGTTTGTTTGAATCCTTAAAAGTAAAGTCTTTATTAATTGAATACTACAGCTATAAGAAAGAAAGGCTGATGTAGGAATTAAATTTAGGTATAATCTTGTCTACTTTTGAAGACTCTAAGCTTCTTAGTATATATCTTAAATAGTGTGGCAAGTGTGCATAGGGCATGTCCTTTCCTCTTAATTAAGATGTCTCTAATTTTTTTTGTCCGAAAATCCAGGTGAAAGCATTTGCACTACTTGCATCAAAACTGAATTGTTCACAGGAACTTGTAAGTTAACCTTATAGGGTAATAAGACCAATAGCAATGATGGGAATCTAAGATTGTATTTGACGAGTGTAATGGCTTGAGAATTTGGCAATCTGGCTTGCACTAATCTAGTTGCAGTTGCTGTTAGTTTTCTCACCTCTCTCAAACAAATATGTAATTCGAAATTTATGCAGTAAGGTTAAATTCATTCAGCGTTAAGGTTAAATTTTTGGTAGCCTACTCGAGGTGATAATATAAAGCTTATTCTTACTTCTGTTTTTCAGCTTTGCAATATTGGGTTTGTATTAGCCATGTCAACAAAGACTGTTTTCTTCACTCTGTCAATCAAGGTCAGGCTTATTTGCTGTTATTTGCCTCCTATTATAATTATTTGCTATAATGTAGTCTGCTTCTCCAATGATAGTTGGGTATCCCTTCTAAAATTCATCATATGTGAGTGTGTACTTTCTTGCTATAGTGGTCAGAGATAGCCTCTAAGAATTATTATTTCATATGCCTATAATGAAGTCATGACTTGCAGTAGTTCTTCAATTTTGCTCATGATTATGGTGAGTTATACTTGTGACTTATGATGTTCTGTAACTAGTTTTATTGTTACTGTATATCGGGTTGTTGCCCTTCACTCATAACTGCAATTTAAGACGCTAATTACATGGTCCAGAAACTTGCATGTTAAATACTTAGTAGTGATTATTTTGGATTTGGAAACAAGGGTCTATGATGCCAATTAGTGTCATATAATGGTTACAGTATAATTGATTTCAAAATGAATAAGTCAGTCCATCAAGTCCTTTCCTGTCAGAACTATTTAATACGGAGTAATGATTACACTATACTTGATATTAGAGAGTTAGGGTTACTCCTGCATACTGAGATCATCATTAGGCAGTGAAGTATACAGGAAATTCATGTGTTGATGGCTATTTAAGCTCACCATAAGAATGCTGATACTGAAATCCAATGCCTTGTCAAGAATGCTGATACTGAAATCCAATGCCTTGTCAGGGGAAAGATTTCACGAAATAGACTTCTAGGGTTTTAAAGCTTTCTCTCTTTTATTAAGCTCCATGTCCTTCAATTAATTTTCACAAGTTTCCTTTGATAATCTAAGATTACTTTGATGTTGAACATTGTATGATAGTTGGATTATGCAGGTTCTTTCCCCCTTTGTGTTGCTGCTTCAGGTCACACTACTCTTACATTAGGCCACAGGTCATACAACTTAAGCATAGTTTTAGATGCAAATGTGAAGCTGCAAAGATGGTGGAAAAATGTTTTGGAGTACAAATTGAGAAAAGAAGCAGCAATTGTTATTCAATGTCATATTCGTGGATTAACTGTCTGCAAATAGACATTAAAGAGAGATAACACGCCATTGCTATTCAAGTAAGATTGAGTCCTTCACGACTTCATCTATTGCTCTAAGAAGAAGTATTTAACTACTTCTAATAGGTTAATAAGTATGGTTTATATTTTTGGGGGATAATTAGAGTATTTTTAGATGTTTTTGTATAGTATTTTTGAAGGTTACATTTGAATTTTTATTAATGAATGTTTGTAAAAGTGTTTATCCACTTAAGTTTAATAATATATTTTTTTAAATAGAAGTTTAATAATATATTATCCATGAACATTATGAGATTATGGAGTAATTGCAAAATACAGGTACATGAATACTAAATAGGTACCCTACAGGAACAAATACTGTATAGGGTATCGAATTTTGTTTTTTTTTTTTTAAAAAAAAAAATTAAAGACATAAGAGACCTATTATCTCTCCTAACAGGTCTCTCAGATGCGTTCAATAGACCTGTTGGGAAAGATAACAGGTCTCTTTGCCTTCATAGATTCATGGGCAAAGAGACCTGTTATCTCACTTATGAGGTCTCTTATTAATTGCAAAGAGACCTGTTATCTCACTTATGAGGTCTCTTATTAATTGCAAAGAGACCTGTTCCATAAAGCAGGTCTCTTTGCCAAAGAGACTTGTGAGCTAGAGACCTCCTCTAATGAGGTTTCTTAGGCCTATTATAACAGGTCTCTTTGCCTATTTTTGTAGTAGTGATAATCAAGACGTCATATCTAAAATTAAATAAATATATTTAAATTATGAGTTTGAAACTTAATTATTAATATAAAATAGTTGTTTACCAATTAAACAACCAATAATTGACAATATATATTTATAAATAACTACGTAGGCATGTTTTAAACTTGTAAGGATTTCTCTAGTTAAGAGAAATATGTAAAATTGGGTAGAATCGTAAATCGAATCGTATAACATACATGAATCGTAAAATCTTAAGATTCTAAGATTTAAATCGGGATTTTAATAAAAATGGATATAATATTACTAAGGGATCCTATCCTGAAAAAGTTTCACTCTAGCATATTATAGAAATGCTTTAAGACAAAACAAGTTCTTATTGGATTACATTTACATACTAACTCCCTTCATTTTAGAATAGTTAAAACAACCAAATGTGACACACATGCTTACTTACTAGTTTGACCTTATATTATATACAAATAATTAAATATAAAATACATTAATTATAATTTAGCAACATTCAAATGTGACACACATATTCGGATTATGTTACCAAAATCTATAATTAATGTTGATATATGAATTATATTATGAAAAAAGTCAAATGTACTGCCAATAATTTTGCGGAGTATATAAGTTTTTGCAACAAAAAACAATACTTCCTCTTTTCTTTCATAATGACGTACCTCTTTTATTACCTTACGAGTAATATCACTAATCACCAACTAAGTGATACGGAGTATTATAAAATGCAACTATGTGTATAATAAAAAGTACTCCTTAATAATTAGAGATAAAAGGCAACGTCCAATACCTGGGGCCCTGAGACACAATGTTTCTAACGAAATCAAATGCAGTGGATTTAGCCATTTAGGTGCGTACAAATACAGCTCATATTGGGCCTAAACCAACTCCGTGATTTTAGCAACTCAGACCCCTTTGGGCTCAGTACTCAGGGTTGTGCCATTTTTACCGTAACCTTTAATTTGTACAAGGCATATCAATTAAGACCTCACTAGATTTTTTTATTTTTTAATTTTTAACTTTTAGTTTTAGATTTTTCAATTTTTATACACCGTATCTCCGTATGTTACAGTACTCGTAAATAAAGATACTAAATTTGAAAGGCTAATTCAGTCTTATAAAATTAAAATTTAAATTCCGCACATTCTAATGTACGAATGAGTTAGCATTTTCAAAAGTAAATGTACCATATAATTAAGTTGTTGCCTTTATTATATTTGTTTTAAATTCATAATTGAAGTTACATATAAAAAAAAAAAAAAAAAAAAAAAAATCGAATTTTAACTTGTATTTTTATTATCATGGTCTTATAGACATTTTAAACACTACACGTAATAGTAATTAATAAATGGCTTAAGCTTGCAGTTTGTGTCAAAAAAAAAAAAAAAAAAATTTAAAAAGTGCTTAAACTTACCACCAGTTTCTTTGTCATTTTAGAAATGTATACTACAAATAAAGTATAAAAAGTTAAGTCCTAAACTAAACTTTTTTTTGACCCTTCACATCATATATATTCTATAAATATCACATCCATCATACTTGCATAAATTTCCTTAACGTAATCACTATACATGCTAAGCACTATAAAAATATTTCTTGAGTTAAATTTAATTAACTTAACCTTTTACTAGAAGTATTACATCAATATATGAGTTGTGGTTGAGATTTAATTTTGTTATGATGATAAGCATGCGCGATCTATCCCAATGACATCACATTAATAAGCAGAAGCAAATTAAATCACAACAAACACTTTGGTCAAGCTTTGATTATATATGTCATGTCATATCATATTATATGCTATTCTTTGTGAGTGTTACATTACATACATATATTGCATTCAAAAGCTTCATCACAGCATTTGATATGTACTAGCACTATCTATAGCTTTTGCTCATATTAAACACCAAAAAGTAACGTTTAATTAAGGGCTATGGAATGGACTGATCAATGCGGTAAGTGGTTTTATTTTGAAGTTAATTAAGGGAAATATAGCTAATTATAAACTTCAAAGGTAATATTACTCATATATATATATATAGTAGTAAGAGTCTTTACTCGATGAGATAACGTAACCTTAAAACGATTTTAAAAGAAGAATATATAGTATACAAATAACCTAGAGGTGAAATCTAAGTCAGATATAACTCGAATTGGTTGTAATGTATTATATGTGATAGGAAATAAAAAGTGACTTGTGAACTTGATATATTAGAACTTGAAGTATATATATGTTAGAGATTAATAATATACTACGTATGTATTATGTAAAAGATTAAAGTATTATTTGATGGATGTTCATTTCAAGGTCTTATGAGCAGAACAATTTCAAAGTAAAACAAGGAAATAAAAACTTGTTGATCAAGTTTGTACGTTTTAATCACGTTGATGGGCTAATTAGCCAAGTGTCGCCTTCAACATAATAAGTCCCAATGAAGGGCTCAGCCTCTTTGTCTGTAAGGACCCGAGCCCAAGATACACGGCCCGTTATGTTGGATCCTGGCCCAATGCATTTGTATTCTCCGTAGTAGACCATCCTGCAAAGTACATATACAAGTCAACAATAACAACACTATTTTGCAACTTTACGCATTTTTAAATTTTCAACATTAACATATAAATTAAAATTTGGACCAGAACTTAGTATCGCTACTACTATGTTGGGCGTTTTTGGCTAGGATGTTTCAAAAAAAGCTGTCACGTTACTTGAAAAGGTCATGAATTATGATACAATCATGAACCACTAGTATCTTTTGTAAAATCAAGTATGAATTAATATTTATTAAAAAAAAACAATTCAAGTTATTTGGTAAAATTATGAGAAAATAGGACAATGTAAGAACTTACGAATCACGATTAGATTTGCCCCAGTTATTCCAGCCAAGAGGATTAACAAGTTTGTCGAGGAAAGAGAAAGAGTAAACGACCCTGGAATAATCACCCCATGCTCTACCCAAGTAAACCTTACCAGTTCCAGTCACCTTACAATCTTTGAAGGAAAATCCACTTGACATTGATGTTTTACTCCTCTTTTGGGCCGTTAAAGAAGCTACCTTCTTTGCTACTGAGTTTAATGTACAATTCTGTTACAACATATACCATATATAAGTACGTAACCTATGTAGAATACATTGTTATTTCCTATATTAAAATGGAAATTAAACTGAAAATAAAGTAGCCATAATACTTGGTAATGAACAAGTGTAATGACCTCGTAAAATGATCTTCCATAGCCAAATATGAAATCAACCGAGCCTTGAATAAAACAATTGCGGAAATAGTGAAGGCCTTTGTGATCATATAATGTGTCTTGTGACCCATAAAACCTACATTCATAAAATGAGGCTTTGGTGCCTGATATTCTTAGTGCCACTGCTTGCTCCCCCACCGAACCTACATTATGCGGTGCCGTGTTCTACCCACGTCCGTACATATTGTCCATTCAATAATAATATAACTAAGTCATTATTTACATTTTATCAACTTTTACTACAAGTAATTAGAAAAAAATGCATATTAATAAAATATATAGGAGATTTCGTATTATACAGTAAGTCGTTACATACCTCAAATATTATATTGTAGGCTATGAAATAATCAGCATCCACAGCAACGGTAGCACTCTGGAAGGTGCTCAAGGGCGTGCCATCTCCTCGGGTTGCCGAGGCCGAGTCATTCCCGGTTATGATGGGTGGGTTATCTGGGTCTCCCATAAAGGTTATGAATGGCTTTGTTTTAGGGATGTGTATCTTCTCCCTTTAATCATATATGTCACGTTGTTTAATTTCTTTATTTTAGTAATTAATAGTAGTATTAAATGAATCACTATAAGTGTTTCTTTTGTCCATTAACTAATAATTAGGTACATGCAAAGAATACATGCATAAGTGCAAAACAATACAGTATGAAGTATGCATTATCCGCAAAATGGCAAAATGCAACAACATTGTCCTACCACATTACCATAATATATGAAGTTAATAAACTACGGAAGCCAATGGGGTTAGAATGTGCTTCTTTTTTTATTTTAATTACATGCATAATATATAGTTAGGGTATTATTTTGGTCAATCATTTACCCAAATTATGCTAATACAGCAAAGAGGTTTAAATCATCAATTAAAATTGATCAAATTAACAAAAATATAGTTATTTACGAAGTAGTTCGTTGTACTTGCATATGTATAATAAGAAAGATATACGTGGTAATTATTCAGTCTATATATAAATTTCTTACCTATAAACACCAGGCATGATATGTAAGATAAGTCTCCTAGTGTTACGTATTGGAACACTGTCAATAGCTTCAGTGATGGTTTTGTAATCACCTGTTCCATTTAGATTGATGGTCCATCTTACTTTATTAATCTCAGCATTTTCCAGCCTCACATCTAAAGTCTTGGTTGGAGCCCCCGATGCACCGGCGTCGTTTGGCTGTGGATTAGCTAGGGTTAGCCTCCTCAAATGGTGGTTTTGGACATTCCATAATAACCAGGTCTCATAC
This sequence comes from Chenopodium quinoa, assembly GCF_001683475.1. Lineage (NCBI taxonomy): Eukaryota > Viridiplantae > Streptophyta > Magnoliopsida > Caryophyllales > Amaranthaceae > Chenopodium > Chenopodium quinoa. Next base: position 643,045 of record NW_018743212.1, on the reverse strand, counting down.
TCTTGCAGTGAAGTTGCATCTCCCCGTGCAATAATGATATGGCGTAGTAGAGATAGAATAAAGAGAGGGAAAAGAGGAAAGATGTGGAGTTTTTTTGGAGCCATGAAAATAATGTTGTTGGTAAGTGGAAGCAGTGTGAGATGAAGGGATCATATGCACTATATCTATATTAAGAAGTACTAATATAATATCTACTTTATGCTAAGGTGCTTGCATTATATTTATTTTTGTATTTATACAAATGTATATTTATTTATATTTATATAGTAGCAATCATATCTACATATACATTTTAAGGTGCACTAGTTTTATATGGACCCCTGATCAATGTGTATAAACCAACCACACAACTCAAATGGTCTATTTATTTTCAGTTCCTTCCAGCTATACTCAAGTCTTGTAGGTCCTCCAAAAAAGGTGGATGGAGTTAACATCATGTTTTGTGTCATGTTTACTTCATCATGAATGTGTATGCATTCCATATGTTTATTTCTTAAGGGCACGCAGTGGTGGATCTTGACTAAAAATATTTAAAAGGTCATGTGTGAAATTTCTAACCTTTCGCTCAAAATTAATCACTATGGTGCAACATATTAAAAGTAAAATTAAATAAGGCTAGAAGGCCCATATGTCGGGGTGGGGGGAGCAATTAGCATACTTCATGTTTGATCTCTTCAATTAATTAGACATAAGTTATTAGCAAATAAAGTATATGTGATTGATTTTACTAATGTTTGTTGTTTGATAGATTTACAAAATTAATGAACTAAATTAAAATGAGTAATTAAAATGTATGTACTTTCTAATAATTCTGAAGACAACCATTACACATTGTCGATATTGAAAATCAATAAGGCCAGGTGCTGGTGAATCGCTGTCTTACTAATTCTTCTGGTTATTATTAGTTGCGGCATTTGCCCTTTGGAGGTCACACTATATCAAACTTTAATTGCACATTTTTCTTGATATATATAGTCATTCATACCAAAATATTTTTCAATCCGAACATTTTCTAAGTTTGCATGGTTCACTTATAAGATTAGGTCTTGATCAATAATATAGTCAGGACAGGACGATGCATATACCATTGGCCAAATTAACTGTAGCCCATTATTTTTTGCTTGTCTCCAACATTTGACTTTTGTTGTTGTTGTGGTTGATGATGATGAAGAACAACATTAGCTCCAAATTCAAAAGTTATACTCTAAGGTATCGTGATGCATGTAGCGCTGCATGTGTAAGCTACCCCATCGTATGTCCCATATATGCAACTTAATTGTGATATATGCACACCATTGCTTGTCATCAGTTGTCAATTGTCGGTGTTGAAATGCTATCTTGCTGCATGCATCTTGTATAAACTTCTAATTTGTCTAAGATTTGTTCATCAGTATTTGTTTGAAATTGTTTAGATAATAAAATGAAGTATGTTTGGTTCATCTATAAAACTCTTTATAAGCTTAATTAATTTATACAGATTGCAAAGTTTCTTTCTTACATACAAAGTACCTATATTATAATATAATGTAAAATTACAAATTATGCTGTGGTAACTAGTAAGGATCCTTATCCCTTAGCTTATTTATTATATTATCTCTCTAACTTGTCTAATTAATACTTCTTATATTAAACTATATACTTCGTATATAGTACTATGACTAAGTTGTAAAAACAAAAGTGTTGTTTTTACAAATTGCTGTATCTTATGATCATCAGATGTTTTCAAGTGTTTAATTATGCAAGGTTTCCCAAAATAACATATTATCCTCATCATTTAGGGTCATCTCCCTTAAATAGTCATTGATCTGATCCCAGTTTTGATCCAATTCAACGGATGAACCGGACACAGGTGAAATATGGGCCTCGCTTGAATCTGTTGAGACATTGGGCTTTGGACACAGTTCTTCCGGCCCAACTATATAAGAGTTTTGAGCCCATGATAAAGGTGTATCAAAGAAACAGCAATTATCTGAGCTAGTGCTGCTGCTACAGTAGAATCCATCAAGAAGCCCATTTCCAGAGTCATAAGTTGGGCCGTGAATTTGGGCTTTTGTAGTGTTTGATGATGTAGTAGCACCAGCCTGAATTTGTTCAACTAACCTCGGAATCCAAATGTTTCGTAAAGCATTTCTGAATTGAGGGCTATTAACGTGGCATTGAAACTGCCTAGCAAGCTTTTGAACCTTGGTTCTCCAATAGTTCTTTATTTCATTATCTGTTCTTCCTGGTAGATGTTCAGCTATCTTTGACCACCTACACATTACATAAAATATGTGTCAACACTATTATATGCCTTAAGTTTTTGGGCAAGTTTTCCGAGTCAATTAGTAAGGGATATTATTGTAACAAGCATTTTTTTATTTTTACAAGAAAATCCCCATATATATATAGATAAATTAGTGTAATGGTAGGTAGTGCAACATACTATGCCCCAAGGTATAGGTCAAGTAGGTATGATAGAAGCAATACCACAACATTATTATTGACATAGAAATTTCTAGCACAATTATATAGACGACGGATGCATGGATTGTTGCATACCTGTTGCCCCAACTAAAGTGAAGCTCAAGAATGCGTAGCTGTTCGTCGAGGGTAAAAGTACCACGACGTAGGTCTGGACGTAAATAATTTAGCCACCTTAACCTACAACTTTTGCCTGATCGCTTGAGCCCTGTGGATTCGTGCAAGTCAATAAATCATGTCAAATTGAGCTATATATGGAAAAAAAAAACGAATCTGCTACTTCACTCAGCTTTGATCACTAAACTATATATTCTAGTATTCTCTAATAGACATGACGATTCTAGCTTAGGATAAGCAAATCTTTACGTTTCTATTAATCTGCACTAACAATTGACGTACCCCAGCTAGTACGGAGTATATATCAAGCTTATATTCATCTATAAAGTTTACGTACGTACAGTAGATATGTAACAGAATGAAACAAGATTATTTGCCAAATATAATAGCAGTACACTAGTACATAATAATTTTCAACAAATTACCTGCGAAAACAGCAAGAGTGTTCCAGCGGCCTACACCATGGGTAGCAATGGCCGAGGAAAGCTTCGAGTCCTCTTCAGGACTCCATGGACCTTTTCGCAATCCATTGTTTAGAAGCTCATCTTCCTCGTCCCTAACCCTAATCATTGATTCCCACCTTTCATTCGTATAGTATGTATCATTAGAGCTTGATGAACTCTTTTGATACTCCATGTTAGGATCGATCGACCTGGATCGGATATATATGTTTATAAGTGACTTATACGAAGGAGTTAAGATGGAATTTTTTTTGTGTATATTAGGAGAATAAATATATGGTTCAGAAGATTAATTAGCTTGGAAGAATGCAAGAATGATATGCGGGTTATCTTTATATATAGTCGAGATCCTAAGTTAGTACGGACATGCATTACATGGGATATATAGTAGTGACAAAGAGGTGCTATTAACCAAGGAATCAGGATAAAAGCACGCACATTTATTGTTAAGATAATAAGCTTGACTAGAAAAAACAACTTTTATTTAGTGACTACTCACTATTAGTTTCCTGCATTGCAGAATATATTCCATATGCTAGCTGTAATATTGTAACAGGCCGTAGTATACTAATGAATAGAAGATCGAATATATATTTTATAGTCAAAAGAAATTCAACACTTCATTTATTTTGAATACAAAGAAGAAGGAAACCAATAGTCATAAGATTAAGACCACTCGAGTTTACAGCAATGAAACAAAGTTAATACTCCCTTTTTCGATATTTAACCAATTATTTTTGTTTTATTATGGAAGTATAAGATGATCAAAGAACTCAACCAAAAATATAATTTAAGCTAATATGGTTGAAATAATTCAAAATTAGTTATAGTACTCTATTACACACCCTCACATTAAAGTCTTTTAGGTTTGAAATGTGGATACAACTTGGCTCTCTCCATACCCTATACAACTGTACTTAATTAATATTCCACTAGAAAGAAGGAATGTATGAGATTTGAACTCGTGACCTTCTTGTCATATTGACTCTTCATACCATGTCTGAAATATTCAATCAAAAGCTTAAGTTAATTGTAATATAAACTTAAAACCTTGATTATCACTATTAGTTAGGTCTAAGGTGGTGTTTTCCTCTTGCAAATTTTTATAAACTTCGCCACTCTTGTACCATTACATTGGCATACAAGTATTCCATAGTGGTTTTTTCTTTCTTTTTTTATTTTTTTTATTTTTTTTATTTTTTATTTTTTTATTTTTTTTTATACTATGTTTGATAGCAGAAGCTGAAAATAAGCCTTGTTTAGGTCAACTTATTTTTACTTATTTTAGAAAAAATAAGTTCAGATCAGATCAGATAAAGAAAAATAAGTTCAGATCAGATTAAATCAGAAAAAATAAGTTCACATATGATCATCATTTTATGTGCAATTTTTTATCGCTAAATATCTTTAATTTCGTAATAAAAAAATTATGAAAATTACATATTAATAAAATACACATTATTACGAATCTAACAAGATCCCACTTGATATGTTTTTTCATTACAGATTATCGTACACTTAAGGTCAAAGTTTGGTCAGATCAGACAATAAGATCAGATTAGATCAAATCAGACCAGATCAAATTAGATCAGATCAGATAAGCAAAAATAAGGTAAACTAAATAGGGCCTAAGAAGTTAAATGAAATTTAAAATTGATCGTTTTTGTGATCAGTACATATAATCTTATCTGTAATCTTGTAATAATTACGATACACTACTTTTTGGTGTATGTTTGTGCTATTTTAGCTTATTACTTCCTACATTAGCCTAAGAGGTTTGTAAAGTTTATATATAGGCCAGGTAGTCCCCTATTATTTTTTAACCTTTCCTTATCCAATAAAATAAAATAAATAATACAGTACCGCTTATAAGAATATAGATTAATTACAGGCAGTGTAATAATATTTTAATGTTGGCATTATTACATTTTAATAACGTAAGACATTAGACATACGGAATTACGGAGTATATAAAGTCAGTAAAGTTTGTAAGACGTAGAATATGTAATACATAGTGCGCGCTATGCAATATGCATGCATAACGCATAAGTGCCATGTCATCTATGAGTTGAAGCATCTTAAAATAATACTACGTATTCTTTCAAAAAAAAAAAAAATACTACGTATAACAATAATATGTATGAAGTATATATAGCTTATAGAGTTATAGCTAGATTTTGCAGCACATAAATAAATTGTGCATAATCGGGCAATTATAGATAGACATCCAAAAGCATATTCATATAATTATATAGTTGGTCAAATAAAACTTTTGAAAGCGAAGAATGATTCTGGTAATTGATAATTTGATAATTGACCAGTCTGTTGACCACCTTATCTTAGATAAGAGTAAGAGGATAATGGCCAGAATTTACCCTTTTTTTCTTTTTCTTTTTTTGTTTTTTTTTAGCTCTCCTTACGAAATGAGCTTCAACGTGTATAACTGTATGACTGTATGTTCGCTAACTATCATATATATCTAACTCTAAATCTCTTGTATAAAAAAAAAAAAAAAAAAAAAAAAAGAAGAAGAAGAAGAAGAAGCTAACTCTAAATTAGTTAGCTTTTTCTTTCTTTCTTTCTTTCAAAAAAGTTAGCGAACATACTTTAAAAAAATTCCCCTAGCTTAGTGTGTTCCCTCTCCTCCACCTGTTTTATGCAAGCTTGGAACCAATAAATATATAGATAACCGAGTACAAATTAGGAAGGTCTATCCTCTAAAAATAATACATCCTCAACCACAATATTTTTATACTCCGTGTAAATGAAAGTTTCTGAAGAAAAACTAGAGAAAATGCTCCAAAATTTAATTAGAATCTGAGAAATTTTATTATGATTGAATAATCAAATAGTACAGCAGAGGATAGCTTATATATGACTTCATCATTACAAGAGAAGATTCTAGAAAAAAGCTTATAACAAACTAAGGAAGGTTGTTGTAACAACTTTAGCTAAGCTGGCAGAGTTGTAACAAACTCTGATGACTTGGCAAGGCTTTCTAACTGTAGCCATACTCCCAATACCCCTCCCCCTTCAAGTTGGGAGATGGAGAATTCATTCCCAACTTGGGCAAAAGAGCCTGTAACCGTGGTGATGGTACAGTTTTGGTGAACAAATCAGCTAGTTGAGCTTCTGTAGGAAGAAAAGCCAATTGTATCAGACCTTCCAACACTTTATCTCTTGTAAAGTGACAGCCTATCTCAATGTGCTTTGTGCGCTCATGAAACACAGAATTACAAGCAATATGTAAAGTAGACTGATTATCACAGTATAATGTGACAGGCTTCAAGTTGGTGACACCCAACTCTTCTAATAACCTCACTGTCCATGTTGCTTCTGAGGCTGCTGCAACCATTGCTCAATATTCTGCCTCAACAGATGATTTAGACACCAGACTTTGTTTCTTGGATTTCCAAGCAATTGGTGATTTGCCAAGAAGCAATACATAACCAGTAATAGATTTCCTGGTGTCTGCACAGCTTGCCCAATCTGAATCAGAAAAGGCATGTAAAGAGATTTCCGGCAAAGCTTTGAGCAAGATGCCTTGACCTTCTGTCTGAGCTACATAACTCAGAGTGTGTATGAGAGCCTGTAAATGTGAGGTATAAGGTTGCTGCATGAATTGACTTAGAGACTAAACAACAAAGGATAGGTCAGGTCTTGTACGGGTCAAGAAGTTCAGCTTCCCAACAAGAGACCTATATAACTCTGTACTTGGCAAGGGTTCACCAACTTGTTGCTGTAATTTTAAACCAAGAGGAAGAGGTGTGACAACTCTATTCTTCAAGGGCAAACAACAATCATGAATTAACTCCCTTGTAAACTTTTTCTGACTTAACAGAATGCCAGCATCGGAATAGACAACCTCAATTCCCAGAAAATAATTAAATTTTCCTAGGTCTTTGATGCTGAACAAGTTATGCAGTTCAGTCTTAAGACACTCCATAGCTTCAAAATTAGTTCCTGTAAGGATGATATCATCCACATAGACTGCTGCCACACAAATCAGATCATTTCTTCTCTTGATGAAGAGACTATAATCATTTTTAGACTGTTCAAAGCTCATTTTAATCAAGGTAGCTACCAATTTCTCAAACCATTGTCTTGAGGCCTGTTTGAGGCCATAAATTGACTTCTTGAGTCTGCAAACCTTTTTACCAGGATTATCAAATCCTCGGGAACCTTCATATAGACTTCTTCTTTCAAATATCCATGTAAAAACGCATTATTTACATCAAGTTGGAACAAATCCCAACCTTTGCTGGCTGCTGTAGTAATCAAGCATTTCACTGTATTCATCTTCACAACTGGCCTGGGCTGAAGGTCTCTTCATAATCAATTCCATACTTTTGACTGAAACCTTTGGCAACTAATCTTGCCTTGCATCTCTCTAGTTCACCATTAGCTTTCAATTTGACCTTGTAAACCCACTTATAACCAGTAGCCTTCTTTTCCCTTAGGCAAGTCAACCAGAATCCAAGTGCCATTCTTGACAAGAGCATCAATATCCTTTTGCATAGCTTCTACCCATAGAGGATCTTTAACAGCTTGAGCATAGTTGAGAGGTTCATGAATGTCGTCACAAGTGTGAGCAATAAAACACTTATGATTATCAGGAAAATTGTCATAGATCACCAGATTGCACCAGTGTTCTGTATCAGTATCTGTAGCTTCATGTGGTTAAGTGTATAAAGCAGAATAACAATGATAAATGTCAAAATGAGAAGGGAATTTATGTGGTATAGAAGATTGTCTGTGAACCTGTTGCTCAGCTAGAACAAGATAAGCATTCTGAGTACAAGACAAAGATTCAGGAATGGGAAGGTTTGGTGGAGGAAAAATGGAAGAATTATCGTCAAGATTAGAAAAATGATTTGTGGTGGAGGAAGAAGAAGAAGAAGAAGAAGAAGAAGAAGAAGAAGAAGAAGAAGAAGAAGAAGAAGAAGAAGAAGAAGAAGAAGAAGAAGGAGAGGAAGGTTTAGTATAGTTATCATGAGAAGGAAAGACAGAATCGGAATAAGAACTGTCATCATTTAGAAAATGAGTGGGGGTATAAACTGGTAAGTAAATGGCATTGGCTATCGTAGAATAATTAGGATTCTGATTAATATGAAAAAGGTGGTATTGGAAATGTTTCTCATGGAAAACAACATTTCTAGTAATTTTAACCCTTTTAGAAGTAAGCTCAAGAATTTTGTAACCTTTTTGACTTACTGAGTACCCCAAAAATACACAAGGTTCAGCCCTGTCATTCAATTTAATTCTATGAACTTTCAAAGTTGAATCAAAACACAAACATCCTAAAGCTCTCAAGTGTGTCAAATCTAGTGTGAAACCTTTTAACCTCTTGAAAGGAATATCATTACCAATTACTTTTAAGGGCATTCTATTGATCAAGTAAACTGCACAAAGACCACAGTCACCCCAAAATCTATCAGGCACCCTAGACTATATGTAAAGAGCTCGGGCAGTCTCTAAAATGTGTCTATGTTTCCTCTCCCATTCTGCTGTGGAGTATCACTACAGCTAGTTTGGTGCAAAATACCAGATTAATTAAGCATAATCTTCATATCATCTTCACACAAATCTTGAGCATTATTTGATCTTATAACCTTGATTTTTGAATCAAACTAAGTGGAAATCATAGCTATGAAATCAGACATAATATGAACAGATTCAGTCTTATTCTTCATTAAATGCACCCAGGTGAATCTGGAATAGTCATCAATAAGTGTCAAAAATTGGTTACAACCACTAAGTGTTTTTACAGAATGTGGGCCCTAAACGTCAATATGAACAAGATCAAAAGGTGCTGAAGTCTTTATTGAACTAATAAAAAAGGGTAATCTAGTTTGCTTAGCTGTAGGACACACTTGACAGATTGTGTCATTCAAGCAAGCTTTTACATCACAGTCGGGTTTCACTATCTTAAGTTGGTTGAAAGATAGATAACCTAATCTCAAATGCCAAAGTTTAGCATCTTCAACAGCAGCCAAACATACTCTACTTCCAGCATGCACAGAACTGCTAACACCAGTGTCCCGATCCTTTTGAAATTTGTACAATCCAGCACTCAAACTACCAAGAGGAATCGATTGACCTCTTTGTGTGTGCACAAAACACCTATCATGAGTGAAATGTAACTCACACATCAAATCCTTGCATAATTTGTGCATAGATATAAGATTGAACTTAAAATCTGGTACATGCAAGACATTATGCAGGAAAATGTCATTATTCAGCTTAACAACACCTATATGTTTGACCAATACCCTACTGCCATCAAGAATAGTTATGTATTTAGTCATATTAGATGCAACCTTATACTCAATGAAAATTTTTATATCAGAACATATGTGGTCAGTTGCACCACTATCCAGCAGCCATTTAGAATCTGAACAAGATAAGAAACAGATATTACCTACCATCATAACCATACTCTTAGAGCTCTCGGCCTTGGAATCAGTTCTATTCAGAGTTGCAAAAGCTGTCATTATCTGATTGTATTGTGCTACAGTGATAGGCTTGGCAAGCTGTTCATCCATATCTTCAGTTTCACTGAAGCTCATTGCAGCAACTCTCTTATCTTTGAATCCTTTGAAGCTTGGAGGAAATCCTTTAAGCTTGAAACACCTGTGAATGCTGTGTCCGGGTATCTCACAATGAGTGCAATAGTATCTCGATCCAGGCTTATCTATCTTCTGTTCTCCTGCAAAATTCCTGAACTGAGAATAATTGTTTTGCTTCTGAAAGTTTCCTGATCAATAAGTCTTGAAAGAATTATTCAGGCCAGCATTACTAAACTTCCTCTTCTCAGCTAAAAAAGCCATTGACTCAGGATTATTACTCAGCTGAGCAATTTCTCTATGTTTCTCCTCTTGAGCAAACATTCTATATGCTTCTGTGATTTTAGGCAAAGTAGGCATCATGAGCATATTTCCTCTAATTTTTCCAAATTTATCAGATAATTTCATCATGAATTGGATCACCATTTTTGCCTGATGCCTCTCAAATATCTTCTTAGTCAAGTTACATGTGTAATTGTTGCAAGTGCAATAAGGAAGTGGATTTGCTTCATCAATAGCATCCCAAACAGACTTAATAGAAGTGAAAAATTCTGAAACAGATTGGTCTCCTTGAATGATTTCAACTAATTTCTATTCTAAGGCATAAATTTGAGCTAAAGAAGTGTATCCATACCTCTCTTCCAGATCGAGCCAGACTTCCCTTGTTGATCTCAAGAACATCACACTAGCAACAATGCTTTCATCAAAGGTTGAACAGCAACCAAGAACACACCAAATCATTGCATCTCTCCCAAGCTTTGTGTTCTAGACTTGTTTCATCAACCGGTTTGGTGTAGTTACCATTAACGAAGCCTGCTTTGTTCTTTGGTGAAAGCATCAACAACATAGCTCTCTTCCAACTTGTGAAGCCATCTCCATTGAATTTGAATGAAACAAGCTGTATTGAGTTAGCATCAGAAGGATGAATATAGTAAATGCTAGCTGGATTTTGATTCAGAGGAAGATTAGCATTGTTCAAAGTGTTTTCTGCCATTATTGTTTGTTTTGCAAGTAATCAAAACAAATTTAAGAGAGAAATTCGTAGATCAAATGAAAAAACTCAATGAAATAGTGATAGATTTGACTATCAGATTATGAAAAAATTAGAATCAAAACCAAATTGATTTAGGAAAGAAGAAATTGAATCGAATCAGGAGAAATTTCCTGAATATCAATGAAGATTTCAGAAGAAGAAAACAAAGGGAAAGCGATTGCAAAGAGGAAATTCAGATTAAACCAGTACAAGAGCAAGATCTTCTGCTCTGATACCATGAAAGTTTCTGAAGAAAAACTAGAGAAAATGCTCCAAAATCTAATTAGAATCTGAGAAATTTTATTATGATTGAATAATCAATAGTACAGCAGAGGATAGCTTATATATGACTTCATTACAAGAGAAGATTCTAGAATAAGCTTATAACAAACTAAGGAAGGTTGTTGTAACTACTTTAGCTGAGCTGGCAGAGTTGTAACAAACTCCAATGACTTGGCAAAGCCTTCTAGCTGCAGCCATACGTACTCTCAATAATAAACAAAACCGTCAAACCATTTACTACAAATTACCAAATTAAAAAAAGAACATATGCTCCTATTAGTCCTATATACATGTACTTCCTCTATTCAGGTATAAAATAAATACGAAGATTTCAATTTGACCGACACATATGTGGTTGATGCTGAACTTTAACAAATAATGTTTTTAAGCATCAATAAATATAATTATTAAATATGAAGTAGTTGATATTCAATCGATTAATTACATTGAGATTCCACATAACTACATTTAAACTTAGGTAAAAATCACAAATATTGTCAAAACGATACGTGAATAATGCAAAAATCAAACTAAGACATTTAATTTGACATAGAAGAATAATGCATGTGATGGTAGCAATTAGAGAATAGTTTAGTACGTCATGTTTGTGAGCAATGAAAATTCTATAATCCTAGGTATGGAGTTATCTATCTTCTGATCTGATGAACCGATGAATCTTTGAAAACATGAGGAAACTTGGGAATATGGCGGAACACCTCTATATATATATATGGTTCATAATAACTTTACATTATGGTCGGCGACGAGCTTTTGAAATCCACAACGAACATTCGCTTTTACGTAGTACCAGTTTACATCTAATTTTATTTGTTTTTAAGATTTAGTTATACTTTTTAGAGGATAAATCTTGATTTTAAATGGTTACTGGTACAATTGCGACAACTTAGAACTTACAGTGGGTAATTAATGTTTCGTGTAATTTTCCACTAACTTCAATTCAATTATTCCTTGGTCATCTTGATCCAGATTTTAATGGTTAATTGGATATGTAATGTAATTGATGTTGGTCAAAAGTAGTCCGTAATAAAGATTATTTATTATTTGGAATAATATCTCTTTTTAGCTTGATCATCTCTTGATGAGGAATAACATCGAATTGAGCATTATTATGCAATTCCTTGCTTCCCAGTTGGCTATAATATATATACAGGATGCTTAATCAATACGGATTAAGACAAGCCAAGCCAAGAGTCTTACAGAAGAAGAGTTTACAGGGAAAATATGCATTGCTATATTTATATTTATATTATAGAGCATATAACTATATATATTGAGCTCCAAGTTGATGATTCACTTTAAGCCTTGTATATATGATAAAGAGATGATTAAATAAATAAGATTTTAGCTTTTTGAGAGCAATTATAAATTAGATGGTTTACAAATACAAATCAGATAGATTTCTTTTTTTTTTTGACAATAATCAGATAGATTTTATGGTTGGACAATAGGTGATTAATTAAAAAACAGCTTGTTGGAGTTTTATAAGGCATGTGCTCAACCATCTTTTTCTAAGTCTTTGACCAATTATTACGACAGTTGATAGTGTTAGCTATTCAATAAGTTAATACAATCAGACATATATAGTAACCAACTACTAGCCATAGGGTGATTACTCCGTATCAAACGAGGCCGTACTAAATAATATATACCGAAATATACACCAATGAGATTATTGTCTTAAAGTAAAAGTTACAGATCGAGTATGAATTATGAAGTATTCAAACAATTAATTCACTTAACTTTTTTTTTTTTTTCTTTTTTTTTGTTTTGAGAGAACGAATGGTAATTCACTTAACTTATAATAACTGATAGTTCTTTGCATCAAATGTATGTTGTTATAGCTATTAATTAATTTTCTAATATATTTATTCCCGGCCCATAATAGTTTTTTTTTTTTTTTTTTTTTTTTTTTTTTTTGAAAACCGGCCTATAATAGTTCATATAACATTTAAAGTAAAATAAAATAAAAAGAATTATTTTGTCAAGTAGCATTGATACAATATTACTGCATTAGTACTCGTATATTACAATCTAGAATTCTGTTATTTAAATGTACTCGTGCTAAAAAAAAAAATGTCAACCTGTCTTAATATTTACAGTATCTTTTATCATAATCAAGCTGGAGTTGTCAAATTATTTAAAAAGCGACATAATTCAACACCATTGAGAATTGACTTAACGTCTCAAGAAGGTTAATAAATAAGAGTACTTGTTACATACAGAGAATTTGGTGCTCTTTCCAGCCCAACGGTTCATAATTAAGGGAAATTGTCAAAGTGGTCACAATTTAACCTATAGCTTTTCATTATTAACCTAAGGTAGTTAATAATATGTTCAGCTTTTTTAAACATTCTTTTAGAAGCATCTTTTATCCTTTAATTAAGGTGCTACATCCAAAAGGTATGCTGATGCTTTCATTTTTTCCAGATGGAGCATAATCTGTGCTCTGATCTATTTCATGTTAGGGATTTTTAAACAGCTCTTTTTTTCCTTTTTTTTTTTTTTTTTTTTTTTTTTAAATATTATTAATCAATAATTCATTACCAATTTACCCAAAACCCTATGCATTTTAGTAGAGCATCTAATTTTTGATTAAAAATAATTATCCTACTATAGTACTATTGAAGCATCTAGGAATACAAATTAATTAAATTAAAGCATGAACAAATTAAATAAATGGTCTACAATTCCAAAAATAAATATGGAATATACTAAAACTTCTACAATCTCATTTCTCGAAAAAGGCACCACAATATGCTACGTGGCGAAATCTGATTGGCCTGTATTTAGCATTTTATTTTCATTTTGAATTATTTATAATGTTACGTTCATAATATATTAAATTTATACTGTATTCTATATTATGTAATAATTAAAATCATTGGAATATAAGGTTATTCATATTTTTCGCTAATATTTTATGCATTATTTTTTTTCTTCTTACTATAACTGAAAAATGAAGTGAGCAGTGCATGAAATTTTTAGAAAAAATAAGCGTTGGGGAGGCAGCCAACAAAGTTGGGGATAAATCAAAGTATTTCCTCTTTTTGTTCGTTGCATAATCTTTTTGCTTTATTGCGGGGGAATTTCATGCATTTCACGCGTGTTAGCGTTAGATTGTAATGCAGCAGTGTTGCGTGCCCAGCAAATCTTAACTTTATTACGGAGTATGATCAAGATCAACAACCCATTTATTTCAATTCTATGTTGCTTCATTTTTATTAGCGCAATTCTATTATGTATGTCACGTCATCATATGCAGAATGATGAGTACTGTAACAAACATAGCCTAAGGCCCTAAAGCCCTAGATAGTAAATAGATATGCATGTCGGAGGAGTGTCAATTTACATACAAATTCAATAAGCTTTCAACATACGGAATACGAGTATAATTTTATTGGTATTAGGTGGCCTTGTCGAGTGGTGCAATAATCTTATACGACCGTATATATTTTAAACATACTTCATTATTTTCATCAAAAGTTGAATTGATATTTAAAAAAAGAGCAATGCTATATGTACTTCTTAGGATTAATAATAAACATTTAATATCTTTCCTAAATTAGTATTAATTTAGATATGCATGACAAAATCACGCGAAAATCAGTGTAATTAATATTATATATTTATTTTTTTTCCATTTTTTAGCTCCTTATATGTAGTCCTAAGAGTTACGTCTTATTGTCTTATGTATAACATTTTCCTAAAAAAAAAAGTCGTTTTTTTCACAATTTTGCATACATCATCCTTGCAATCGAAGCAACAAAGATGTATTGATATTTGATCATGTTTTGGCAGACAGCCTTATTCTTATGGAATAATTAGTCAAAATTTGCAGGAAACCAAGTATTAAAGTTTTCCCTTGATAGGAAGGTTGCTAGTAGTAACTTTGTTATTCAAGGCAATGCATAATTAGCTTTCAATTCATATACTGTATTATCGTATTATATTTTATTTGTTTTTGGAAGACCTGTAGTTGACTGCCTGATAAAAAAAAAATATATATAACAAAAATAGGCCATATACTGTTTATATTTTGTCTAAGTAAACCAGATGCTCACAATGTAACAAGCTAATAAGTATTCAATTGAGGTTATAGCTATTTTTTATTTTGTTTGTGAAGGTATATGCTTTCTACATATATAGTAGTCACAAATTATATTCCCTGATTCAAGCACTAATAAAATAATAATTCTATCATTCATGAACCTAAAAACTATCTATAACAATTAGGATATTTTGCAAAATAACACCACAAAAAAGTCACAAAATGGGTTGTAACACCACACAATTTCAAAATTTTATTATAACACGACAAAAAAACCAAAAAATTGGATTTCACCACCTCCTAACGGATTTTTGAATGGAATCCGTTAATAGGACCCACTATGGACACGTGTCAATAAAGCATTGGTTTAATACTACATGGTAGATTTTTTTTACTCCTGTATCCTCCTAATACTACTCTTCCAGTTTCATATCATCTTGTATATTCTCAATATCATTTTGATGTTTCCATTTGATTTGCTTGAAGATTACATAGCACTTCAAAATTCACATTGAAGCTAGCTTAGGTTACAAATACTCAAAATCGTGGATAGTGAAATAAAGACCCTGTGTGGTGTAGGCCGACTAAGCCAAATAAAAATGGATATTTAGTGCGTTAGACAATGGGTTGCTTAACTTGCTTTGGATTGATAATGAAAATAGATAAAAAGTGTGGCATTGAAGATTGAAATTTTACTTGAAAAAGAGCGTTACATAAACTTGCAATTTTTTACTTGTCCTAGTTCTACACAATTATAGTGTTTTGGGCCACTAACAAGGTTCTTAATTGAGTTCTAGTAGCCAGTGATATATGATGACTCTACCCTTGAATAGAAGTTTAATGTATGGAGAATATTTTGTTATTTTGAACGTATTGTTATTCTTTCTTAAATACATATACTTAATTAGTACAATTATTTTATTTTTTTACAATCAATTTGTACAATTTTTATGAGCCACTTGGATAACATATATGCGATCTTAACAAAAAGTCGATCAATACTATCCGCAGATTTATTCTGTTATTGACATTGTAAACCTGGTAACTAGAAGATATTGATGCTCTAACGAATAGAGATCTACAATCTTATAGTTGTTTATTTAGATAATTAGATAGATTATACTTTTCAATTGAGTGAAGAATAACCTAATTCTTTCCAGCTTATACCTTTAATGAAGAAAAAGTGTGGTGATCTTCTTCTTGGAAACTTCAATTTAGGGATTAATTCCTTAGAAGTAGGTAAAATTGATCCAACGCGTCATACTGTTATTAGTACGGTACGTCACATTAATTCCTTGATTTCCTCTGCTGGGGGAGGGGGAACTCGATCTGCAAAGATATATCCTAGATTCCTAGATATGGAGCACTATCTTATGCCTTCCAAAGTCAACCCTTGTTTTATAATATGTAAAGTCCACTCATGCATCATATCATTGGCATTTGATATTTTCTTCATTACATTTACATTTGTGAACTTAATTAACACAACTATTGAAATCAAGATGTGTACGTCTGCATTAATTTACATTTGTGTTTTTGTAAGTGCATGGGCCTTTGTTTTTAATATTCTAAATAGCAGCAAATAAATGGGCTTGCTCAACTCACCAGAAACTAGAAGAATGCAATATCAGCCCATATTTGTTTTCAATCTTTATATCAAATTAATATATCAGAAATTCAGCCCAGTTGTTAAGGAAGCCAAATAATCAGATCCAAGCACGCAACAACTAACAGGCAATGGAAAGTTGATTTTCCAGGAAAATATTTTAATGAGATATCGTATAATATATTTTTGTGAGGATATTTTTTGGCAAATATAATCTATTATATTTTAGTTAACTTCCTAGAATTCTAGCATTTTTTTTTATTCTATTGTTAGGAGGTGTAACTATTATATATTTGACATTACGATCAATGAGAAATTCAAGCCATTCAATTCTATTTTCTATCTAATTTATCATGGTATCAAGAGCAGGTTATTTTTTTTTTTTCTCCTCAATAAACATCCATGGCCGGTGATGATACATCACCACCGCCGCCGCCAGAAAAACCCGACCGTCAATCTCCATGTAGGGAGGCTTTGGCCGGTCTTATGGGTAATACAAGAGTTCCTGAAAATCGGCTAATAGTAACTTTGATGATACTTGTTGGATTATCGATACCGGAGCTACTCACCATGTAACCGGAAATAAATCTTAGCTTTTTGACACTTACGCCATTGAATGTCTTGTTGGCTTGCCCAATGGTGCAAGTGTACTCGCAACTTTGGCCGGCTCGGTTTACTTGTCCGATAAAATTACTATCTCTGGCGTTCTTTATGTCCCAAAATTGAATTGCAATTTAATTTCTTTTTCTCAACTCAGTGATCAATTAAGAGTTGTTGTACAATTTAACTCACATATGTGTGCCATACAGGACCCAATGAAGGAGCTGATTGGAACGGGACTTAGGCTCGACAGACTCTATTATCTTAGCAAACCGGATGTGGTGCAACGTGTGTCTGTGATCGAAGCGTCATCTGATTTGGATCTTTAGCATAGAAGAATGGGGCATCCTTCGAAAAAAGTAGTTAAGTTGCTTCCTCATATTAGCAATAATAAAAGTAGTTTAGCAAAAGGATGTGAAGTTTGTTTCGTGCTCAACATCCTAGAGACAAATTTCCTCTAAGTGACAATACAGCTTCTAGAATTTTTGAAAAAATTCATTGTGATTCATGGGGTCCATATCGACATGTTTCATCGTGTGGGGCTCGTTATTTTTTTACTATTGTTGATGATTGTTCTCGAGCTGTTTGGATTTATTTGATGCTTGATAAAACTGAAGTTTTTCGGATGTTTATGGCGTTTGTTGCTATGGTTGATAGACAATTTAATCAAACAATTAATTTTGTGCAAAGTGATAATGGAACCGAATTTAATTGTTTGCATGATTACTTTGTTGCCACTGGAATTCTTTTTCAAACCTTGTGTGTTGGAACCCCTCAACAGGGAGAGTAGAGAGAAAACACAAACACATTCTTAATGTTGGGAGAGCCTTGAGATTTCAAGCACAACTACCAATTTATTTTTGGGGGAAGTGTGTTTTAGCTGCAGCTCATTTGATTAACCAAACTCCTACTCCTCTTCTTAAAAAAAAAACACCGTTTGAAATTCTATTCAATAAACCTCCTTCTTTTTGTGCTATCCGTACTTTTGGTTGTTTGTGTTTCGCACACAACCAAAAGATGAGGGGGGATAAGTTTGCTAGTAGGAGTCGTAAATGTGTCTTTATGGGGTATCCATTCGGTAAAAAAGGGGTGGAAGCTATTTGGTCTTGAAACAAAGGAATTTTTTGTCTCCCGTGATGTGAAATTTGTGGAAGATGTGTTCCCTTTTTGTAGTCCGGAAGATGCTAATGTTGATCCGAATCTTTGTGAGACAGGGGATAATGTTCATTTTGCGGATTTTATTGTGAGTGATGATGATTTGGTTGCTTATAATGCTGAAGTTGAGCATGAAATAATTAATGGGGAAGGAAATGATGTGTCTTCACCACAAGTAGATACGGAGACCGCACGACAGCAGTTCACAGCACAGTAGCATGATGAGGCTGCTGCTACTGCCCAGCCGCAACCTGCCCCTGCCATTCAGACCGCACAACAGCATGATGAGGCTGCTACTGCCCAGCCGCAACACACTGACCAGCTCGCAGTGCCACAACCACCTATGTCCGAGCCCATACAGTCACACAATTCCAGCCATGGTTCGCTTAATAATGATGAGATGGATCGTGGTTTCCGAGAAAAATATCCTTCAGTTTTACTTCGGGATTTTGTTTCACACACGATTGTTGCTAAGAGTTCGTCTCGTTCTTCCAATCAGACTCCAGGTACTCCGTATCCCCTAGCACATTATATAAATTGTAACACTTTCTCTGTGAATTATCGGAATTTTATTGCAGCAATTGTTCAAAAAAGGATCCAACGTCTTTCAAAGAAGCTATGAAGTATGATGGGTGGCGCAAATCCATGAAAGAAGAAATTCGAGCTCTAGAAGACAATGGCACATGGACCTTGGAATATCTTCCCCCGGGAAAGAAGGCTCTTGGGAGCCAATGGGTCTACAAGACCAAGTTTTTGTCTAATGGGAATGTTGAGCGTCTCAAGTCTCGCTTGTTTGTATTTGGTAATCATCAGAGAGCAGGCATTGATTATGATGAGACATTTGCTCCGGTGGCCAAAATGACAACAGTTAGAACTGTTCTTGCCATAGCAGCTTCGAAAAATTGGGAACTCCATCAAATGGATGTTCACAATGCATTTCTACATGATGACCTTGATGAGGAGGTATACATGAAGCTACCTTCTGGGTTTGAAAGTAAGGATCCCAACTTGGTTTGCAGATTACGCAAGTCTCTATATGGATTGAAGCAAGCTCCCAGATGTTGGTTCACAAAGCTTGTCAAGGCTTTGAAACAGTATGGTTTCCTACAATCTTACTCTGATTATTCATTATTTACATACACTAAGACTAACATTCAAATAAATGTCTTAGTATATGTCGATGATCTCATTATTTCTGGGCATAATTCCGCTGCACTTACTGTTTTTAAAGCCTATCTTAGTGATTGTTTTAAGATGAAGGACCTTGGTCCTTTGAAATATTTTTTGGGCATCGAGGTTGCTCGTAGCTCTGCAGGCTTATTTTTATGTCAAAGAAAATATACTTTGGATATCATCTCTGAAGCAGGTTTATTGGGTGCAAAGCCGAGTGGGTTTTCGATGGAACAAAATCACAAGCTCGGCCTAGCAAGTGGTGCGCCACTTTCGGATCCATAGCAGTATAGAAGGCTGGTTGGTCGTCTGATATACCTTGCAGTAACACGACCTGACTTAGCCTATTTAGTTCACATACTATCTCAATTTATGCAAGAACCCCGTGGTGAACATTGGGAAGCGGCATTGAGAGTAGTGCGCTATTTAAAGGGCACTCCGGGGCAGGGTATTCTTTTGAGCTCTGATTGTGACTTAAATCTGCAAGGTTGGTGTGACTCAGATTGAGCCGCCTGTCCTCTTACACGGAGGTCTTTGTCTGGGTGGCTAGTGTTTCTTGGCAAGTCACCTATTTCATGGAAAACTAAAAAGCAGCATACAGTGTCAACATCATCGGCAGAAGCCGAATACAGGTCCATGGCAGCTATTACTTGTGAACTTAAATGGTTAAAAGCTTTACTGTTGAGTCTAGGTATTCAGCATCCGAAGGCAATTAAATTATTTTGTGATAGTGAGTCAGCTCTGCACATAGCTAAGAACCCGGTTTTTCATGAACGAACGAAGCACATTGAAGTCAATTGTCACTTTGTTCGAGATGCAATTACTGAAGGCTTGATCTCTCCCTCTCATGTTCCAACCAACTCACAGCTTGCGGATATCTTCACCAAGACTCTCAACAAATCTCAGTTTGATTACTTTCTTTCCAAGTTGGGCGTTTTCAACCCTCACGCTCCAACTTGGGGGGGAGGGGATAATGAGATATCGTATAATATATTTTTGTGAGGATATCTTTTGGTAAATATTATCTATTGTATTTTAGTTAACTTCCTAGGATTCTAGCATATCTTTTGATTCTATTGTTAGGAGGTGTAACTATTATATACTTGACATTATGGTCAATGAGAAATTCAAGCCATTCAATTCTATTTTCTATCTAATTTATCATATTTGCATATTGCATTGCACTTGTTTGATCGTCAATAACATAATGGAAAGTGAAACTTCAAGAAAGTCTCCCCCCCACCCCCACCCCCCCCCCCAAAAAAAAAAAAAAAAAAAAAAAAAAAAAAAAAAAAACCTAGCCTATCCGAAACCTTAAATTAGTTAAAAAACTCGTAGAAAGTCAAAACATTATCCACATACAACAATTCCATCCAAGCAAATCTTCGCACTTCTTGAAATGCAAATTAAATTTATTTATTTATTTTTTCCAAATAATGAAACTTCACATAAATTACTATGTCCTTCATCTAATAAAGAACACTAAAAAGTTAATTCTTTCATGATTCATCATTTTCATGTTGCTTTCATTTCCCCCGCTTGTGTAAGATTGAGAAAGACTTCCTAAGAAGGTTTATGACTTTTTAGGGTTACAAGACACCGATGATTTTTTTTTTTTTTTCCCTTTTGACAACACACCAATGATATTTACAGCATAATAAAAACATATATATAATTTCATATTATACACTCAATTGAATTGCATCCTTTTCGCTAATATGTAAGCTTTGATCAATTATTAAAAACAAAAATTAAAAACAAAAACTATCCAAAGTAGAAGGCTTAGCAAAAACCTGTATTTTCCACAATCTTGCTCAATAAAAATAGTAGTATTCAAGATATGGAAAGTAAAACACCTCTCCCTTATCAGTTATCACAATTACTCCAATTATATAGATAAGAAAATTCATTATGTTAATGTAGTAATGTTCATCTTCAATTCCATTAAAAGGCACCTATCAACTATCACATGCATAATCAAAGTGTAATGTCACGAAAAGGATTTATTAAATGGGTAAAAATGAAACCTACTCCCATTGTAGAATCAAATACTTTATTAATTTATACTTATTTGATGTATGAACCCACCTACCACTCAATAATCTAGAAATAAAATATAGATTTTTAAATTAAAAAGGTGTAACTAAAAAAAATAAGGAAGTAAAAGTTTAGTTTGGTAACATTAATTTAAGTTCGGCAAGAATATAGTAAAGTGAATAAGGTTTAAAAGTTGATTTTAACACACCTATTATAAGAGCACATTTTTCTATTTTCTTCTCACATACTGATGCGGGAGCAATAGTCCAATATGGGTTTTCTTGATTTTTTTTTTAAAAAGCCTACACTATCTTTTAGTTGTTATTAATTATAAGAATTTTTGCCTATGGTTTTACCTTTCACTTGGAAGAATTTTTCCTGGCTTTAAGAGTTTTTGTTATTAGGATATCTATTTGTTTAATTTATTTTTGTTACGATAGATTTAGTAGTTGGTTACAAATATGATTAGGAGATATATTAGGATTAAGATTCTTAATATATTATTCTATCTTATTTTTGAATATAATTATTGGTTTCCTATCTTATTTTTGTACGATTTAATAATGATTAGGATAAATATGGGTGCATATCAATAATGATTTAATAATAATGATTAGATATTTATTTTGGGAATTAATCCTTTTTGATTGTTAATAAAAAATATTATTTGTTGCAACTTGGGATTATCTTCTAGTTGCGACTAGGAAGAGACCCTCTATTATTCTTGCGATAATTAGAGTACTATTCTTTTAATTTTCATGTAATTTCTTTAATTCTTATTAAAATCTGAAGATCCAATGTTATTATAACTTGTGAGCTTTATGAGAGTATTGAGAGATCCACGTCACATACAACCATATTGCGGAATGAAAATTTTGGTATGTATCTCACTGAGAAGTTAGTTACACAGCTAAATAACCATTTCTTCAAGGAAAATAATAACTAACAAATCTAGATTAAGTAGTGTAGCAGGGGAAAAAAAAAAAAAAAGAAAAAAAAAATGAGAGAGAGAGAGAGATGGAAAATTGGAGTGACAAGTGTGCAAATAAGTTTTGTTGACAATAACAAGTATGAGTGGGAGTCAAAAGCTGAAAAATGAATTTGGGCCACAAAGTTGATGTCATAATAAATTTTGTTAAATCTCACATGGATACGCACTTTAGGGTCCACTAAGCCCAGCCATACTTGTTTCAAGGCCTGTATTTGATGATGTGTGTCCAATCAGCTTTGTTGGGTCCCATTCACCCGCGCACCTTCCACCACTTTCTTTCGGTTTTGCTTATGTTTTGTGACTATCTCTGTAACTTAGAAGTTGGAACGATGAATTTGCCTTCCTTCTAGTGCTTGCTAGAAAACTTTTGTTAGCATAATCTCTTTGTTTTGTAGTAAAATTATTAATAACCAAATTTCTTTCTATTTATAATTTATTAAAAGACATTTTCTAACCATATAATTAATTAAAAGATAAGTAATGACCGGTGAAATCACCAATTAACCAAAAATGAGTATTATTATTTTGTATCCTACTCCATAAATTTTATCTATTACTCCACATATATTTTGTTTGCACTAGAATAAGTCATGATTCAAAACTTTTGGGAGACATAGCTTCAATATCAACATTGATGAATTAGCACCAATGACTAGTTCATATAGACAAACCTTTTATCTTAAATAATTACTCAATCTTTTTGTTTTTTAACATCATGAACTCACTTTTTGTGAAAATTTTATGAGCTAAGGGGACAGAGGTAGTAATTCATATATGCATTAAAATGATCTACTGACCTGGTATAATACAAGGGTTCGATTGTACATAAACTCCAAATAAATTTATAGAATCGACACATGTGAATATAGCATGACTTTTTATAGCCCGTTCTAGAATCCAGATACAACTTGCTTCACATACATTATACATAAGCTTATTACATGACCCTCAGGCTTGTTCGTAGCTTTACCTAAAAGTATGACAACCTCCTGACCTCCTCTAGTACCTTCTAAAACATACAATATAATAGGTCCCATTCCAGAACTTTCTGAGACCGTCCATTGCAACCGTTTGATCCCGCAACCAGGACCCACTTAATTACGTGGTAGCCATCCATAACATTTCATCGGACACCCCTAATTTCTATATAAACCAGTCTTCCTTCGCTTAATTACCTCAGGAAAATAACTAATACTCAACAAACACAAATAATTTCAAGCATTATCAAATAATCCTTTTCATCTTTCATATACAAGCTCTCGGTCTCTCTCCTCGAACCTTGGAGAAAAACAATGGCTCCAGAAATAGTAAAGAGCGGAGTTGACTCATCAGTGGGTTACACCACGAAAGCAGTGAGTCAACCCAGAAGAGCCTACGTAACATTTTTAGCAGGAAACGGTGATTATGTGAAAGGAGTAGTTGGATTAATCAAAGGATTAAGAAAAGTAAAGAGTGTTTACCCTTTGATCGTGGCGGTGCTCCCTGATGTTCCTGAGGATCACCGAAGGATATTAGTCTCTCAGGGTTGTATTGTTCGCGAGATCGAACCCATTTACCCGCCTGAAAATAATACCCAATTTGCTCATGCTTATTACGTCGTCAACTATTCTAAGCTCCGAATTTGGGAGGTACTTTCTTTCTTTCTTTTTTCGGACTTGTCCAAAATGATTTTGTGATACACATATACACGTGTCTTTCGATTGGAGTCTTGTATAACACCTGGATTCTCTTTCTTTGTCTAAATCTGATTAGTACACCGTACTACAGACGTTGGTACTAACATAATTAGGTTATACGTTTATATTTAATTTCTTGTTGATATATATGAAATTTATTTGTACGACAGTTTGTGGAGTACGAGAAGCTGATATACTTGGATGGAGATATCCAAGTGTATGAAAACATAGACCATCTATTTGATCTGCCAAATGGGTACTTCTATGCTGTTATGGATTGCTTTTGCGAGGCATCTTGGAGTAAGACCCCTCAATACAAGATCGGATACTGCCAGCAGTGCCCTGAGAAGGTCCACTGGCCCACTGCCGAGCTCGGCCCACCTCCTTCCCTCTACTTCAACGCTGGCTTCTTTGTGTATGAGCCTAGTATTCCTACTTACCATGATCTTCTTAAGACCCTCAAAGAAGTACCCCCTACCTCCTTTGCTGAGCAGGTATTAATTAGTTGTAATTTGAATTAATAAATAGTACGGAGTAACAATCTAAGGCGTTTGTTATTAATAAGAATGATGTTGATGTTGTAGGACTTCTTGAACATGTACTTTAATGACAAATTCAAGCCACTACCAATTGACTACAACTTAGTGTTAGCCTTCCTATGGCGACACCCGGAGAGTGTGGACTTGAACAAGGTGAAGGTGGTGCACTATTGCGCGGCGGGTTCAAAACCATGGAGGTATACAGGGGAGGAAGAGAACATGGACAGGGAAGACATAAAGATGTTGGTGAAGAAATGGTGGGATATCTATCAAGACCCATCTTTGGATTACAACCCTGCTGCTGAATCAACTGCTATTGATATGAAACCTTTTAAAGAAGCTTTGTCTAAAGCTGGTTTTCTTAATTATGTCACTGCTCCTTCTGCGGCTTAAATTAGAGTACTTATTTAATTAAGGGATTTTCTGTTTTTATTAGGGTTTTTTTTTTCTTCTTTATTTTCCTTGACCTAATCGACCAATGAGAGAGAGCTTACTGGTCAATTGGTTTTTTTTTTTTTTTTTTTAATTGTGGGCCTGGGGGAGGGGGTTTAATAGTTTTGAGTGTTTATTTGTTGTTGATAGGTTTTGGAAGTATAGTGAGTTTTATAAATGTATGTGCAGTTTTTGGTTTGTTTCTAATCTTTTTGTAAGAGAAATTAATGTTAATCGAAATAAAGTTCAGAATTGTTTATAAATAATGGAATATCTATAATTACAATACTATAATTATTCAAAACTTTCCTTTTATTCATTTCCCTAATGTAAATTTTATCTTTGGTTGAATATATATTAATTATAACTTCGATTAACATGGTCAAAGCTGTACAATATTACAATTGACTATTACAACTTTAAATTATGAGATAATTATGCTAATTGACAAATTCATTAAACTTAATTGGTATGTAATCAGTAATTTAACTCTTATTTTTTTGAATAGATTGATATCGATCTTGTTGAGCTAGTCATAAGTAGTTTTTGCCAATCTATCACCTGAGATTAACTAATCAACAATCTTTCTATTCTAAACCAATGCAAGATCAATGCAACGAAAGACCAAATCATAGAGATGGAATTAATAAAAAATAAACATGCAGAGATTATTGAAAATTAAAAGTTGTTGTAGGTGACATTACTGACATCTACGATTTGATATCTTTGTCTTTTTACTTATACAACCCCATTGTCCCCAAACGAATGTAGCCATACATTTCTATTTGACTATTAAACATGCATGTTCTAACTTATATATAAGCGGTTGTCGTCCAATAGTATGTCCTACATATTTAACTTCATACAAACATATCCACATACAGTACGTACTAGATTTTCTTTTAATACTACATGCGTGTATGCATGCACATGCTTCACATTTCACTACTACTACTATACTACTGTTGTACCATATGATATGTCGGCACTAGTTAAGTTTCTAGAAAGAAAGATAGCTCACATGCAAGATCAAGTTGTGCCACATTAAAGAAATAGAGGGAGAATGACTAACGAAAATGTGTATTAGATTGGTGATGGGCTACGTATTCCACCTTACCAAGCAATTGGTTTTAGACTTTTAGATAAATAATGCAACCTTACAAGATTAGCTTATATGTGACTGTACTTTCCTCTGGTGTATGTAGTGCGGTCCAATGAAGTTTACCATTGGTAGGATATATACTTTGTGTTCGATGATATAATATATGGTTCGAGATTCAGGTCATCTTCTAATTGATTAAGATATAGGGATCATATCAATATATCATTATATGTATACCTTACTTATAAAAAACAATTTGCAAGTGGCTGGGAAATAATATCTCCTCATGTGTCCAGCTACTAG
The DNA here is from genome assembly GCF_001683475.1 of Chenopodium quinoa. NCBI lineage: Eukaryota > Viridiplantae > Streptophyta > Magnoliopsida > Caryophyllales > Amaranthaceae > Chenopodium > Chenopodium quinoa. The sequence goes on along the minus strand of NW_018743212.1, from coordinate 616,443 downwards.
TATTTTTACTAGTAAGTGCTCCAGCAGCATATCATGCCTTAATGTATAAATATTAATTTCAAGGCAAATGGATTAATTATATATGGACGTCAATCTCAGGTCTCTTATAAATTAGAGCAAATGAGGGTAGTTGATCAGATCATACAGCATTAATTAAAATACAAGCTAAGCGTGCAACAGTAGTTGAATTGAAGGTGACATCCGCGATTTGATCGATAATTTTATATGCAAATCAAATAAATATGAAAATGTAGCCATACAATTTATTTGAACTTTTCAAACTTTATATTAAATATGCCCTATGCTTTTAATTTTATACATTGACGCAGTATATAGTACACTTTTTTTTCCTTTCGTTATTTGGAGGAGGGGAGATATTTTAGAGAAGGTATACAAGACTAGTCTTTTAAAATATGTATGTAGATAAAAAACAACCTGGATATGGCACTCCGATCAAATTCTTTGTCGAGTGGATAGTTGTTTGTATTGATTTTGGTTCGGGTTCAGTCATATTCAGTTCTATTGTTGATAAGTTCATTATGATAAAAGCTATTATTATTAGTTATTAATTATTGTTTGCTTGTTTGTTCATTTCATGCAAATAGATTGGATAAATGCATTATTATTGCAGAAACGCCAAAAGCCCTTCACAAGTTTCAAATATGAGTCTTGATTGGCCACGGGCGTCACTGACAAAGAGTCTATTTCACAAGTCCAAAGAGCCTCCATCCTAAAATCATATGAGAATATCCGAATATGGCAATAGAAGGAGTACCTTTAACCTCATAGAATAGTGTTTAACTTTTTTTTAAATCAATGTGAGACACTCACATGTGTTCGTATTTGGAAAAGCTATACTTCAACACTTTATGTCCTCACATGTAAGTTCCCTTTTAATTCGGTATTAGCCTATCAGGTGATGCTTCATGGGCCATAGTGCATATTCACATCCTCTAACATGGATCCAATTCAATATGGCCCAAAATACATTAAACTCATTAAAAATCCAAAGCAAGTTCACTTTAGAACTACTATGTATATATTGATTATTGAACATATATTTTTTTTTGGAAAACATATATTGAACATATATAAGTTATAACTAATATGTATATATTGAACATTACCGGTGTATATTATTCATTTTTGTAATTTTGTTAAATACGATTTCACGTGAGATCTTATTCGAGATAATACTGAGACTACACTAGTACGACGGACGACCACATACTATGTCGGCACTAAATGTCAAGAAATAGTATTACTCGCACCTTGCACTCTTTTAGTAATAGCATGCATTGAAGACTTTTCAATTTAAAAATTAAAGTAGCTAAGCTAGGTGGGTTCCATTGAATGCATTAGATCAATAATTTTGAGCGTGCAAAGGTAATGGAGTGAGGACGAGTAGGGTTTGTTATTTGGTTTATTTAGGTAACATATTACTACTAACAATTTTTTATGAAGATCATCAAAGACAAGGACACTAAAAAATACTTATTACTTTATTAAACAAATACTCGTAGCAATCAATCTCATGTCTCGAACTTACACTACAGGAAGCAAATGACAAACTGTCACTGAACAACATAAGCTATGAAAAACTAGCAACGTAAACTTAACAACAAAAGTGGCATAAAATGCTAGTGTAAACCCAACTATCCTCGTTCTAAATGTGAACCGGGAAGGTCTAGTCATTTAAACCTGGCAGTACAACAAGACAATTGAGGAGTTTAGATACAAGTCTTACAGTAATCAGTAATGAGAGTCAATCACACGTATTGCAGCTTACCTTGCTAGCTATGTTGTTGGACAGCCAGTCCAGACCTTCATACAGACCTTCACCTGATGTTGCACATGTACTCTGGATATACCTGTTGCAGTAGTTGGATTTGCTCAGTACAAAGAAGTAAGGAAATCATTTGATTAAGTGGGAGTGAAGAAAGGGAAGAGTAGTGCGGCATTTACCAGTGTCGTTGATGGAGGGAATGGAGACCAAGCTTGTCGGTAATTTCTGCAGCATTCATTGCATTGGGGAGATCCTGCTTGTTAGCGAACACTAGCAGAACTGCATCCCTTAGTTCATCCTGCAAAAAGAGATTTAATCAGTTCAGAAATCATTGCATTACAGTGCAGTGCATTGTCCATCAGTACCAGAGAGTAACTACCTCATTCAGCATCCGGTGAAGTTCATCCCTCGCTTCAACTACACGATCTCTATCATTACTGTCAACCACAAAGATGAGACCTTGTGTGTTCTGGAAGTAGTGTCTCCATAAGGGACGAATCTGCAATCCAATATTTCCAGTTAGTTTTTGTCATAAATGTACAAGGAAATTTAAAATAATCCCACAATGAGTCTTCTGGATGCACTGAGTGATGTTCTATCTTTTCAAGATTCACAGTCCAGTGTAAACGAAATACTGTTAAATTATGGAGATGTATACTGCATACACCAGCTTTCATGCAGAAGGAGGTCATAAATATATTACACTCGCACATATTGCAGCATTGAATTGAGAAATGATTAGCATTTTGCTTCACCAATCTGAGCATGACAAATTAGCCACAAACTAAGACAAAACCGTCTTAGGGGAATGCCTGTTTGTATTCTCCAAACCAAATTCCCAATTGTAGCACACCTTTGTAAGTATCAAAATATGCAAATAATATGCACACTAGACATACTTACAGATATATAAGTAAATAAATCAGCAAATTTTGACCACAATCAGAAATATCATAGTCGGAGGTATATATGTGGTAGTCGGGAAGTGCTACTCTATTCCTTCACGAGAGAAATAAGTTTTTCGTTCTGCTTTCTATCAGAGGATTGGCTTCCAAACACCAATACAGAAAAATTGTTTGAATTTCATAGTTTATCCAGGCAAAACAGTTCTATAAATATTGGCTTACTATAAAAATAAAAATACATATTCATATCAACTAATCTAAGTGCATATACCTTGTCCTGACCTCCAACATCCCACACAGTGAAGCTGATGTTCTTGTACTCAACAGTCTCCACATTAAATCCTGTTAAACACACAGAACAAAGAAAATGAGCAGCAAATCCATCAAGATTCCACCTCATTCAATAATCATTACCTTTAAAACGCAATGAAGATGTACATACCAATGGTGGGGATGGTGGTGACAATTTCTCCCAACTTGAGCTTATACAAGATGGTAGTCTTACCAGCCGCATCGAGACCTACCATAAGTATACGCATCTCCTTCTTGGAGAATAGTCCGCTAAATAGCTTGGTGAAAGTAAGCCCCATCTTCGCTTCCTCTCAACTCCAACAATCTAAAATTAGCCTTTTTAATATATGATGTCAAATGGTAAGCTACAAATTTTGAATTGCAAATCATATACAATATAAATTAGAGTATTAGACCCTAAAGTTTCTATTTACAATGAATTTATTAGGGTAGCATAACAAATCATGTGGTGAAACATTTGATTCAATTCAACGAAATGTGGATCAAAATACACTGTATAATACTGATTACATTTTCAAGTTTCAAGTCCATAATTTTGGTTCCCAACACCCAGATCTCAGCCACATTACAAAAGTCTTCCAAATTCTGATTAGAATACTTAATGGCAAAAAAAGACAAAATTTTGTTGCGAATTACACAATTTTAAATCCCAGATTTTAAACTCCATCACACTTTCTACAGCATAAATATAAATCACAAAGATAATTATTCTAGTTCTAGAGGAAAATATAAAGAAATGTACAAATTATTGTATACTAAACTGCAAATTAAGACACAGATTCACAACATACTAGAGGGGAATTAAGAAATCACTATGAAGAATTAAATCGAGCATTAACATCCTATGATTAACAGATCAAGCATTAAAATTCAACTAACATATGGATAGTGCATGAATTATAAAAAATGGGTAAGAGGAAAAGAACCTGAGCAAGGAAGAAACTTGAGACAGAAGAAAGAAATCAGGAAATCTGAAATATAAAGTTAATTTTTGGAATGATGAGGTGTGGAACTGTGGAAGATCTCTCTTGACTCTATTCCCAATTGTATGGGACTTTATTTTAGTTTATTCACCATTTTTGCCTTTTTTTTTATTTGGCCTGCTGCATTTGGACCTATTTTTCATTTAATTTTTGGACTTGCCATCTAGTAAAATAATTTATATGCACTTGGATTCAAGGTATATCAGAGGTATTTTCTGCTTATTTAATATTTTTATTTTAAAATTTTAAAATCAGTAAAAAATAAAAATTAAATGAGGAAAACAAAAAAAAACTACTTTGAGTGTAGTTACCTTTATGTATACCTGAGTGCATATAAAAGGTGTTGGTCATCTAGCTTATTTCCTTTTTTTTCCTCTAATTTAATATTTTAATATTTGTATTGACGTAATCAAGAAATATTTTGTACTGCCGTATTTTGAAAAAATCATACTCCGTATGACAATATAATAATCATTATGTAGTTCTGTTCTTATATATGTGTGTCGCATGCCTTATTCAATTTTGTTAAAGAAGTGCATCACTAATGAAACTATTCACCATATGATTAGGGGTGAGCAAAAATTCAGGGTATCCTTAACCGGAATTGGAAATGGTGCAATTAAAAAAAAAGGAGGAAGCACAAGCTAAATGCCAATCATAATATCTTAATTGCAAACTTTAATCATTGACATTTCAAGAAAGTTAGAAAATTTGGGTAGAGTTACAAAAACTTGGCAGGACTTGTCAATGTTTTGCCCAAAGGCAGATCCCCAAACTTTCTAAACCTTGTTCTGATTTGTCATGTCATGCCGTCCTCCGGACATCCTCTCTGCTTCTTCTCCCCGCTCACCTACGTATCACAGCCATGCCAAGAAGCAATCTTCATTAAGATGCAAAGGCGGAAAAGGTAAATCTGTAGGTGCTAACTAATGAAAGATTTATTACCAGTGCGTACTCTTATGATGTCAGAAACAGGCAGCACTGCACAAATCATTACATTACATCAAGTCAAATTATCATTAAACTTAGAAATATTTCAAGATATACCAAAGAATAATATACCTCTGAATCTGATATACCAGGCAAAACCTCCATGTAGTTCTATAGTCCTAACTGTAATGTAATTCCAAACTAGGCCTTGTCTAGCGCCTCAACATTATACTATGAGCTAAAAGCTGCGTATTGGTTTGTAGCTCGATTGTAGTAGGATAACGACTGAACAACTAATGTGAACATTTACTTTGGTGTGTTTCTTATATGCAAGTATTTGTACAGCAAAAGCTTTTCTCATCTATTCCACATTATTTGTAGGTGAGCTTGCTAGGAGCCCAGAGCAACTATACACTCGGTATCAGTAAGTCTTTGTTATCCTTTGTAAAGTGAGGAAGGCAAGGGCTTTAAGTGAGCAAATTTCCAAAATGGTACAAAAAGCAGATAATCTGAAGTTTCATTTTATATGTTTTTTTTTTTTTTTTTTGTTTCAAGGTTTGTGAGGTTGGGAAGGCAGGTGGCAGAATAAAACTCTAGCTTCATAAAAATATTTCAGCAAGTCTACTAAATCTTACTTTGTATATTTTTAGAGTGACTTTGTCCTGCAAGAAACAAGTATATGGACTTCAAATTTCCCAAAGACATCTTACCGAAAATTTTTCCATCACCAATTTCACCAGTCCTTGCTTCCTGTATTATCAAGTCTACAATTGGATCAACCTGAAACGGTGTAAGAGTGACCTTTAATAAATCATAATAGGGCTTGGAATATGATACGAATACAAACATGGAGAACTTTCAAGATTTACTAATTATGTATGAGGAAAGTTTGTCCCTAAACATTGATGCAAGCCTAGCAAGCAACGCACACTTTCTTGGATATCAAAGCAAAGCTACGGTTTGTTTAGTAGCTTTTCTTGGTATTTAGATTATTTCTTTGATTAGTTTACTTAGATTTTGCTTACAAGTTTTTACTTTTAACTTGAAAGGGTTTTTCTTGGTTTAAGCATTAGGATTCTTTAAAAGTTTTTTTAGTTAAGTTGTTAGAGTTGCTAAAACCGTGTAGCTTGATTTCCAAGCTAAACTAGTATTCTACTTGCAATAGAATTCTAGGACAGATAGAATTTGATCTAGGATTGTATTAGGGCTTTGTCCTAATCTTTCTAAGGTAATTAAACTTATAAATAGGTTGTCCCTAAACATTGATGCAAGCCTAGCAAGCAACGCACACTTTCTTGGATATCAAAGCAAAGCTACGGTTTGTTTAGTAGCTTTTCTTGGTATTTAGATTATTTCTTTGATTAGTTTACTTAGATTTTGCTTACAAGTTTTTACTTTTAACTTGAAAGGGTTTTTCTTGGTTTAAGCATTAGGATTCTTTAAAAGTTTTTTTAGTTAAGTTGTTAGAGTTGCTAAAACCGTGTAGCTTGATTTCCAAGCTAAACTAGTATTCTACTTGCAATAGAATTCTAGGACAGATAGAATTTGATCTAGGATTGTATTAGGGCTTTGTCCTAATCTTTCTAAGGTAATTAAACTTATAAATAGGGCTGTACACACATGCAAATTTCAGATTATGAAATACAGAAAATTGAAGTTAAACACTTTCTTTAATTGATTGTGATCAATTGCTGTTTTAGTTTGTTTTAGTTAAAACATTCGTTTAGAGCTAGTTAATTAGGTGGATTCTTAGTTAATTACTCTTGGTTTTGGTTTAATTCTTGGTGGATTTCCTGTATAGAATTAAGCTTAAACACTTATCCTTGTGTTTGTTGATTTTTGGATCGATAATCACATCAGAATAGATCAATGATATAACAATTAGAAAATTATGTATGTATAGCGGCAAGACATGAGAGAAAATAATTGGATGTTTGAGGTTGGAGGGCAATAAAAGTATACTATTAGCTTTTGACATTAAACACCTGATCTTTGCTGACCACTATTTCCATCTTAACCTTGTTTACAAACTTATCCTCAGAAAATTCAGATCCTGGGAAAAAATAAAAAGTAAAATCAAACCATCAAAATGATGCACAAAGACTGCAAAACAGAGACAGCATTCTCTGAAAATTATATTTTCAGATAAACAAGCATGCACAACACAATATTCAGGGGAATATAAGAGCTACTTTATATGAGGAATATATGTACAGCATCCTTACAACTGAATTACTCTGTCTAGAATTACTAGTCACATATACTAATTAAAAATGCCTGGAATAAGCTGTCATTTTTCCTAAACTGGAAATAATTTCTATGTGGTTTTCTTACTATGCCCCTACACAAGTTAATTGATGGGGAGAGGATGTAGTGACACAACAGTTATAAAGGGACTTCTATATAATCATTTCATATCCATATTTTTTAGGGGTTAGCAAAAAAATGAAAATTATTTCTGGATGAAGGGAGTAAACAACAGCAAACTGTTAAGGTTCATATGAGTGATGCTCATGAGTTTATGATAAACCCATTAAGCTCAGTGTATGCACTTCTGGAGAGAAGGGATACAAATGAGGCCAAAGTGAAATGTTCAAGAAGCAACTTACGAAAAAATGGGATTGTGGTTCATAAAGTGATGGATAATTTAAGTGTCGAAGACACTGGTCAGAACTCACAAGTCCTTTCATACAAAACATTGACCTCAGTATAATTGACTATATGTGGAAGGAAAAATAGATGTGAGTCATGATATTTTTGGCAGGCTATGACTTAATACAATCTCCATGCCATTTGGTTTCTTCTGCTGCTTTACAGCCTAGTTTGAAACAAACAGCATTAATCTGTTAATAAAAAAAATAGGGGATTTACTGTACTTTGAACATCAGAAAGTACTAACCAGCATGTCTTTCTGCAACTCCCCCTTGTGCTCCAAAACCTCGAACATCAGAAACCGTGACACCGCGAATGCCCATCTTCAGCAAAGCCTTAAATCCATCCCAAAAATTAAAGAACAAAAAGTTATAGAATATTAATCCAGAAACAAAAGGCAATGAGTTCCAAACAATAGTAGGCGTCGCCCCAAACTAAAGCATTCAATCATGTTATGCACTCTCACTTAAGAAAGAGTCTGTCACTTGTTGAGGAAAGTAAGGATGATCGGATCAACAATCAATCAATCAATCAAAGCCTTAATCTTATAAAAGCAATGGTCATCGGATCAACAAGAAACACCAAAATAAGTAACCACATAAATGTATATCTCTTCATAAGAAAAGCAATGTAACAAACCAAAAATATAAGAAACTGAGGCATACAAGTACGCATACAATTTACATATGAATGTAGTGGCATCTGGGCATAGTGTATTCACATATGTATCATTTGATTAGAGGCCGATCATATTTTTGGTTATAATGTACGGAGTATGTGGTTATCTCACCATGTTGATTCCCCCAATAACATAGGTGGTGCAACCTAAGCATCTCTTCTATATGGTATGCAACTATGCATGATAGGGAAAAATGAAAACTAACTTCCTCTACTCCTTATTCCACTTCGTCTTTTGAGCAGCTGCCTTTAACAGTATGCATTCCCCATCCTCCCCCCCCCCCCATCCCCACCCCCCGCGCGCGCACGCACACACACACACACAAAAACTAAATAATAAATCTTCTTGGTATGCATTCACCATCTTGCTATTCTAAATTTCTAATATATTTCAATTTAAGTGTCTAATATGTATTTTGGTATTTAAATAGAAGGCATTATAAATCAGCACACACAAGCAAGCGTAGCATTGCAATTATAATTCGCAAAGTTCGATGGGCAGAACATAATAAAGTGTTGAAGATGAGTTCTTACCGCAGAAACCTTGGGGATTCTCCAGGGTCTGTCACCAAAAAGATTCACCAATACAGCAGTACAGCACCAAAGAAAAACACCAAAAAAAAAAAAAAAAAAAAAAAAAAAAGAGAAAAATCAGAAGTGAACATGAATATATACTAAAATACTTCTCAGATACTACATTATCATTAATCAACTATATTTCCCATTTCGTATCGGTCAATGAAATGCGATTGTCATATGCATTCTTTATAAGAATTCAATTAAAATTTTGCAGTAGAATCCATAGCATTGAATTAAAGGGTGTTGCTTAATTTCAATTGTTAATCGAAATAGAGAGATAGTAATTAGTAAAGAAAATGCACCTGAGAATTGCCTCCACTTTGTAAAACTTGGTTTCTGGAACATACTCTAATTGCCAACAAACACGAGAATTAATAAATTGCCCATTTGAAAACCCAAGATAGAATAATTGATAACTACAAACCCAAAAACACAGAGAAATAGTACCTGAAACAGTTTGAGCTCTAATTTGAGGCAAAGTACGCAGCTTTGCTGAACGATTGAAAGTGAGATTGAGATGAAATGGCTGAAAGTGAGCAAATTTGTAGACTTGATCTTTAATTCCAAGGTTGGAGTTCTTGGATGAGAAAGAATGATTGAAGGGTCCTCCACCCACCCCAATTAAAGCAGATTTCGATGTCAAATTTACAGCCATTGTTTGTCTGTTGAGAGCCCAAAAGCACAGGGTTTTGCCTGGGTTAAACAACAGATGCTTGATATGCCTCCGTAGTCCCTAAACTTAAGTGTAAATTAGGTGGTAAGCAACTTAAGGGAATCTCGAATTCAAGCCTCATCAAATGTCGAAAACTTTTGTTCTGAGACTCACCCACCATCTAGGATGTACGGACACTTCATCCAACAGCTGTGTCCGTGTCCGATACCGACACTCGTTCGACACACGACGGACACACATAAAAACTGCATCCGGTTTTTTAATATATTTAGACACTTTGAGACGAATCGTATCCTACTATGATACGATCCGGTTTGCATTTTGATATGTCACCTCATTTTTTTAACTTTTTTAATTAGAAAGTTAAGGTAAAGTATAAGAAAAAGGTAAGAGTTATAATATGAGCGCCTTCAAAACACATTTCATAGCACATTATTGTATGTGAATTAGGAGAATATTATTTAGCTACGGTAAATGACTTATTTTAAGGTTAATTATTTATGTTTTGTTGAATAGGTTGTCAAAATCTCATTTTTTTGATATATATTATTTGTCTTGTTATTTCCCGTACCCGTGTCCCCTATTTTAGTATGCCGTTTTGCCGTGTCCGTATCGTACTCGTGTTCGTGTCCGTGTTCGTATCGGTGCAACCCAGCCCACCATAAGCAGAACATAAAAGTTTACACCTCCTTAAAAAAAATTAAAAAAATTAAAAATTTACTAATTGTAACTCTAAACTGACAACCTCAAAACACCGTATAAATATCAATCCCTTTTCTCCATTCCTTTTCACCTCTCTCTTACAGTCTTACACACACGAGCACGCATGCATTCAAACACGTACCATGGCTCAACCCCGAAGAATCCTCACCACAATAGTTGTAATACACATAATATGCTCTTTAACAAGCACCGAAGCCATCCTCTAGTTGTTGATCTTAACTGAATTACTCCATGCATGTTAATTTGATGTTGATTTGCTTTTTAGTAGATGTGTTAAATATTTTAATTTTTTGTGTTACCAATTATTAGGTGGATGTCTTTATAAAAAGTTAATTGTATCTTCAATTACTATAATAATGATCTAGTGCATCAAAAAAAAATGATCTAGTGCAACTAGTTGTTGTCAAGTTGGCATGTATAGAATTTTCGAAGTAGAGTTAGAGAAGATATGAGGAAGGGCTTGCCATATTGTCATGCAACGGAATTAAATGGAGGATAAGAAATGATTAGATATATATGAACACACAATAAAATTGAAAATCAAATTAGGTTTTATATTACTACTCATTGGATGCGAATTTTGATATGTTAATGCTTAAGGTTTCATTACAACCCACCAAATAGCCATCACAATGTAATTGTAGAACTAAATTAGGTCCACTTAAGGCATTTATAAGGTAATGTCATGGTTAGTCTAATGAATTTAGTCAACTGTGTCATTGATTGCTTATCCTCATGTCAATACAAGTGTAGGAGTGATTTGTATAAAAAATATAAACAGGTGTAGGTGTGATTTCATCTTAAAACGAGCCATTTTTTATTTTTAATTTTAAATAAAGGACGAGTCAATTTTGACTAGTTGTCTTCTAACCCTTTTCTAGTCAAATTAATTTGATATTCCATGCATGATTGGAGTTAACTTTTTTTTTCTTTTTTCAGCATTGAAGTCGGATTAGTTTTTAACAACTCTATTTACTTTTTCTTTATCCTAATATTTTTTTAAGGAAAAAAAAATAAAAGAATAAAGTTAGCTCTCCCCAAAGGCCCAAAAACTAGGGGGGAAAAAAACGAAGATTGAACGTGGTGGTGATCATTTTTGATTTGGTCCTGTTGAGTGTTGTGGTATTGCAAATGGCTCGGGAGAAGGATGGAGAGCAAGAGGAGAAGTACGTTTACAGGATAAGCACCGCCAAAGAATGGGATGATTTCCAGGTTAATGCTCACACTTTTGGTGCCGATCTTGATAAATCTACTGCTTGCTTTCATCTCAGCACTCTTTCTCAGGTTCTTTCTTTTTCAAAACCCCCTTTTTATTTTCCAGGTTTTTGTTAATTATTTCGATAATCTTTGCTTCTTGAACAAATAAATTACTGCCCCATTAAATTATGGGATCAAATTCACAATTTGGGCTTGGAAAAAATCATTTTTTTGTAAGGTTAATCCAGTTTTAATTTTTTTTCTTGTTTAATTGAATTAATTAGCAGTTTAATATAGTAGATGGCTTAATCATTCTCATTATTTATGGCTAAATAGAACTGAATTATGGCCAAAGCTCTAATTTTTTGAAGATTGAATGTTTTGTATGATTGCTTAAGATATACTGTAGCTTTATATTCGCGATAAGATAAAAATGAAGCAATTGGGACATGTGTTATCAGGTACAACCAACCTTGCTAAGATTTTTTACGGACACTGATCAGGAGTTATACCTGCTTCAAGTTGATTCAGACAAGGTGCTTTCAATTCTCTTTCTTACTTTGAGTTGACAGTGTTCATCCAATTCTGCAGTTAGTTGTATTCATTACTCCCAACTCCCAAATTCTGTTCATAATAAGCTATCAAGTTATGTACATATTTCCACTTTCCAGGATTCTTGTACTCTAAGTAGGATAGGCTTTTAGGTGATGCATTTTTAATACTTGGAGAGCACAACCTACAATTGATGATTTAGAATTCTTGTCGAATGTCCAAACTCCGTTAAACTTGATCTTGTTTCCCAGCTTTCTTGGAGATGCTTGTTCCATTAGTCTATTGGCTGAGTACATGGGTTGATCTAATCTTTATGATGGTAAAAGCATAGTCTTCACTGCTTTAATGCTTTCTATATATGGCTATTGATAAGTTGAACAGTGATTACTTATCATACCAGTCGTAGTAGTATATGATACACCGTTACCTCTATGTCTATAAAGAGGCTCTTCTGGGGTGAGGATGGGGGAGGGGTTTATATACACAGCCTTAAATATACATTTATGAGGAAGCTCATTCAGCTGTACATATACAATACATGAAAGTTGTGTTTATGAAACCCTTAATCCAAATGACTGGTGTGCAGCAATGTGGTGTGCTATAGTGAATGCAAATTAAAACTTTTGATTCAATTTGTTGTAGTTCATAGTTAAAATTTGCCCATTATATATTATTATGGAATATGGAATTTAATCTCATTGGTCTTGCTTTCGTTACTTTTCTTTCCTTTGCTCCCTTGTTTAGGAAATGAGGTTTGATCTGGGGTGCATCACTATTCATTCCATCATTGTATAGAAATGAAAGATAAATTTGTCAGTGAGATTTCTTGAATTATTTCAAGTATTCGAAATCTTGGACCTTCTATCTTTTGACAGTGAACAAAATTATCATCAACAGATAGGATATGATGATTGATGAATGTGTTGGTGAACTTAACAGTTCCATGCTTTTGCTGAAATGTAATAATCATATACCAATACGATGATTGGCTGTATACCCTTTTTGTTTTCTGTATCAGTTCCCTTACTGCAGCAATCTTAAGTCTCAACATCTTTTTGCAGCTTGGGGATGGATTGATATATGAGCTTGTGGAGGGAACCCATTGGTTCCCACATTTCTACGGGCCATCACGTAGTTTTGCTCCTCTTCCTCTTGATGCTGTCACAAGGGCAGAAAAGATCACATTCTCAAATGGCAAGTTCACGTGCAGTTTGCTTGATTGAGAGGTTCTGCAGAGAGGGCATCCTACAACTCATTGCTATCAGAACCTTCTGTTTATTAGATTAAAGTTATATGAATATGAATTTCTGCCTCTGAACATCAGATCATCTCTGCTTATCATTCATTTCTGTATGGAGAAACTTTGAACTAGTACTTGGTACTATTTATTTTAACTCTTCCCTGAAACGTTCAAGATCACTCCATTCTGTAAAACTTCTTGCTATTTGTATTTCGGGACAGCTTATACGACACCTTTTTTCAAGTAGAAACTATGAATGTTTTTGTTGACCAAGTATTTTCCTCATTTTTGCTCTTAAGCACCACCTAGAAAATATTTGCAACTTTAGAAGTTCTGTTGACAGTTGTGTTTGTTTCTGGCAGACTTAAATTACAACATGCGGGGATAGCTCAGTTGGGAGAGCGTCAGACTGAAGATCTGAAGGTCGCGTGTTCGATCCACGCTCACCGCACTCTCTTTTTCTTTTTCTAATCCCCACTAATATAACTCCTTGCTAAACTACTATATTTATACTACTATTGGCCTGACTCTGGCTATCACACTCATCAGTCCATATAGTAGAATTGCACTATGATTCCTATTTTAAAATTTGAAACACCCAACCATGCTATATACACATGCTATAAAACAAAAAAAAAAAGAAGGATGTTTGAGGATGAAATTAATCAATTTGACACTCAACCCATTAACTTTTCTTCATGCAAATGAGTGTCTATTACATAATGCAGCCAGTTCAGTAACTAATCCACATTATGCCACAGGACAAGGGACTTGATTGATGAGGAGGTGTCCCATGGCGCACTATATGCTTAGCATTGAACAATATTGAGCTTCCAATCACCCTTTGTGCATCAAAACTAACCTAAAAGCCTTTTGCTCAAAAGATCCGTTTCTCTAAGGAATGAAATTAGCTTTCTGGGTGAGTCATCTACAACTGATTTAATCGAATATATTTTCTTGCACAAAGTATATTATACTCTTTCCGTCCATAGTAATTGTTGTATAGTCTCAATCCATCAACTTTAAGTATTTGGTTTTTATATATTAAACATGATTTTGCTAACATGTACTTTGTGTTTATTGCACCCTTCTCTCCCTCATTCCAAATGAAATTATCATATGAAATCCAAGCATGATATATTACTAATTTATCACAAATGTGTCAAATTTTCCAAGTACTCCAGACTAGTAAATGTGATGACTGATGAGTGACAAAGTATCTGAACACTTAAAACTGGAAACTGTGACAATTATTACTGGATGAGGGGGGAAATCCAAACTTCTTGTCAGAAAATCTGAACTTGGGTCTTGAACAATGTAGAGGATGTTGATTTCAGATCCACTGCACATGGCCTTTAAGTAGGTAACCCCCAGAACTTGCAGATATTAGTGTTCATAGAATATTGATGATGGACTAGAGCCTGTGGAAGAAAGCAGCCGGAGATTAACGATGTTTGGTTGGGAGTAAACATTATTCCATAGACATGATTTTACTCATTTTAGTATTGATCATTACTAAATTTAATTTCTGGAATAAGCTCTCTGCCTATGAAATGCAGGCTAGAGTGTACGTAAGCTGCTAATTCACTGTATAAGACAAAATATCTGCCTAGGAGTAGAAGGGGAAGCTAAATTATGAAAATATTTGATGCCAAAGTTTGGATCTTAGCAGATGATATGATAGTGAAGTTTAATCATGTCAGTAATTGTCCAACCTAAGTTTAGTTTTCTTTTTTCATTATATTCTCAATGATATGGGTTCAAATAGTCCAAGAGCAAAGTCACCAGAAAGATTACTGTATGGTAACTCTCAACTGAAAAATGAAATGTGAGGCCACAAGGAAAGGCATTTACGTAGAGAGGTAATGTTGATACTCAAAATCCATCCTTTAATTTACCTTGTTTTGCTCCTACTTGCAGCAAAAGGTTGTATACATCATACTTGAGTCATCTTTTTCACCTTAAAAATGTATTGTTTAAGGAAAACTTTAATGCAGATTAAGATTAATAAAGTTAATAAGATAACAATAAGTTCAGTTATGGATCAGTTTGAAACAAAAACTAATACATAATGCAATTTCATGTATAAGAAAGATGGGTTAAGATGGAACCTAGTTTGGACTTACCGTCTTTCTTCATGGTTTATTAGTGGTTACACATGGTCTGTTTCTGCTCTAGATTCTCCTTGAATTATGTTTAGGATAAATGGAAATACACTTCATAATCGAGTATTTTTGTATATTCTACTTTTAGCGGCATACGGCGAGGACAATCATAGCAGGTAAGAAGGGAATCAATTATACCAAACCAAAATAATGCAGATCAAGGACAAGCTTGAAAGTTGAAAGTGATAACTCTCTTAAAGGCTAAAGCATTCCACAAGTTTTGTTGGATTCATTGGTGGTAGTCCATTAATAGTCTGATTCCATCATTGAGTTTACTAATCATAAGACCATTAAAATGGTGACAACAGCAAGTTAATAATAAAGTATGCAAAATTTTCTAATGCAGAAAGTGTGTATAATGCATTTATTATGAATGATGGCCTAAATTTTGTGTCCTTCATTATCAGAATGATTGCCTCAGCCTTGTGGGGCGTCCCTTCTTTTGATTGTCTCTTCTGCAATTACTTTGATAAGTCACCTTAAACAAATTAATCTCTATTTTATAAATCTAATCATTGGTTTACTACTTTTTTGATATTCTGGTGTGTGGCTGTCAGAATTATTTGGTTATCTGCTTGTGCTAGGTTCTTGTAGTTTTCTTCACCCTGTATTCAGAAAAACAAAAGAACCTTCGTATTATTAGAAAAAGGATTGAAGATTCTCTGATTATACAATTACTAGGTTGTTTGTAACCTATGAAGCTTTCTGAAAAGATTGTTTGATGTCAATTTTTCTAACCTATCTTAATCATAGGTTGCGGGGATAGCTCAGTTGGGAGAGCGTCAGACTGAAGATCTGAAGGTCGCGTGTTCGATCCACGCTCACCGCATTCTATCTACCTTTTAATTCTAATCCAATCTCTGGTTGTTAGGTTTAATTATTGGTCTACTACTTTTGTATGAGATTCCAATGTCTGGTTGTCAGCATTATTTGGATTTTGCTGGTTTTTGGAGGTTTGCTCATTCTGTATTCAGGAATGTTGAAGGACCTTTGTATTAATTACTACATGTTTGGGTCCAATTTAGTCCAATTGGGCCTGGTCACTGAATGATCCAATTAAAAGCCCAAGGTTAAGGTTCAACTCTCCAAATGTGCTAAAGTCAAAAATCAACATCCTCAAAGCCATGTCAAGGTCAGTCAACGGCCCAATCAGCTTGGCCCAGCCCAACTGACTTCCGGGCCCAATCCGCCTCCTTCATTAGCCAAGGTATAAAAGCCAACAATTTGGTCAATTCTTGGTAAGACAAAAAAGCCTCAAGCAACTAAACTCTTGCACAGCTTTCTCTCTCTAATATACTGACTTAAGCATCGGAGGGGCCTTCCTCGGCGTCCCCCCCGAGGCTAGTTTACGTGTATTTGTTGTGCAGGAAACCCTCGGCTCCTGCGTCGTTCGGACCGAGACCAAGTTCCCTCAAGATAAAAGGATCTTCCGAGATTCGATTGTTTTCATCCGAAACAATTTGGCGCCGTCTGTGGGGAACGCTACTAAATTTCGCGTCAGTCATCAAACACTCCGGCAGTCGCCATGACTAAGAGTGGAAAGAGTTCCAAGAAGGCTAAGAAGGGAGGAGGCCGGATTACGGTGAGGGAACGCCAGCCGGTTTATCCCTCCCCGGAGCAAGCCTCTTCCGAATCGGAGGCCCCCATTTCTCCGGAAAGGGAAGCCTCAAGAGGTCCTAGCCTCCAGGAGGAGAACACCTCGCACCACACTCGGCAGCCGGGGCCATCCCCGAGACCGAGTGGCTCAGGTGCGAGGAACTCCCCGCCGCGCCATAGCGTGCAATCCAGGTCACATCCGCGGGAGACTCCTCCCTCCGGACCCTCCACCGAGGAAGTGGCCAGAGCAGTGGCCATCTGCATGGAGTTCCTTAAAGCTCAAGGGGCTCCAATCCAGATGCCTGATGATCACCAGCCGAGAAACCTGAAAAGGAGGATCGGTCAGGATGATGGTGGACAAGTTCCACCACATAGACAGCTCGGCCAGAGGTAGCGAGGGGACACCCGAAACTCCAGTAAGGAGAGGAGGAGGAACCCTCAACCCTCTGACCACTCTGAAGCTCAGAATTCCATGGGGCCCTCCAAGGACCCGGAATTCGCCCGCCAAAGCGTTCACGAACGCTTGGGTTCGAGGGAGGTGAGTGTGCATAGCCGCCTCACCTTCCCAGAGGATACCGGACCCCACCCAACCTTGTCTCAGCCGGGGACGAAAACCACTTCCACCTCTGAGAGAGGAGGGAGCGAGGTCCCTGAGGCCGGGTACAAGGGGAAGGCGGTCATGGTTCCATCGAACTCGCCCTTCCAGAAGTGGATTCTGGAAGAGCATGTGCCAACGGTCAAAATCCCGGCACATATTACTTACGATGGTACCTCAGATCCTAAGGATCACATTGCCTCTTACGAGGGGCACATGTATCTGAACCCGAGGTCTGAGGCTACCTGGTGTAAATACTTTCCTACGACCCTCAAAGGTGTTGCCCAATCCTGGATCACCAAAGGGCTCAAGGAAGGCTCCATAACCGGTTGGAACGACCTCTCCAACAAGTTCAAGAGCAAATTCTCTACGGCCAACCGCCGAGAGAAGACCACTGCAGAGCTAATGAGTCTGCAGCAGGCGGAGGACGAGAGCCTCCGCGACTATCTGACTCGCTTCAGCAACGAGTCATCCGGAATCACAAGCCTGGATCAAGGCCTGGCCGTGTTCGCGCTACGGAACGGCCTCCAAGCTGGAAAGTTCCTGGACTTCATGGTCATGCATCCCCCGCAGACCCTGGAGGAAGCCTTGGAAGCATCGGATAGGTTCATCCGAGCCGAGGAGTGGAACAGATCCAGGTCTCAGTCTCGTCCGAGAATTGAGAAGCCGAAAGGGCAGCAGCCCGAAGTCTCGGCGCAGAGGAAAGGGAAGGCTAAGGCCTCAGAACCGTCCTCTGCTGCCGAGCCGAAGAAGGAAAGACACTTTCCCTACACGGGAAGGTACGATTCATACACTCCACTCTCCCTTCCCCGTGCTAAGATTTTCAGCACGACGAAGGACGAGGGGAGATTCAAAAAACCTCGTCCGTTGCCTCCCTGGCATCAGACGAGGGGAAAGGACCAGTGGTGCGAGTTCCATGACTCACCCGGACATCGCACCGAGGACTGCGTCCAGCTGAAGGACCAGATTGAGGATCTGGTCCGCAAGGGGTACCTGAGCCAATACCTCGCGGACAGGCGCGAGGAGAAAAAAGCTGAAAAAGATTCTCGGCAGGACCTCAACTTCGCTCGGAAGAAGGATAAGGGACCTCAGGGCAAGGAGTCCCTCGACATCCTAGTTATTTCCGGGGGAATCTCGCGAGGCACAGCCAAACGCCAACTGAGGGGTTTAACCCATCAGATTCATCAGGCTGAGCTTCGGCAGTCCCAGTCACCGGCGCCGAACATCCTGTTCACAGCCGAAGACTGTGAGGGGGTGGTATACCCCCACGATGACCCACTAGTAATCATTCTGGGCATCGCCAACCGCAACGTCTGGCGGACCCTCGTCGACGGCGGTAGCGGGGCGAACATCCTCTTCCGAGGAGCGTTCGACCAGCTGAGGATGGGAGCCGAGCACCTGGCCCCCGCACCCTACCCGGTGTCTGGATTCAACGGCTCTTCCTCGTATCCTGACGGGAAGATTACACTTCCTGTCACCATCGGCGAAGGCCGAGCAGCTAGGAATATCATGGCCGAATTTTTGGTCGTAGATGCTCCATCTGCATACAACGTGATCATGGGGAGACCCCTCATTCACGGCATTCAAGGAGTCGTCTCCACGTATCATCAAATCATGATATACGTTTCAGACGAGGGACGCTCCGAGAAAATAAAGGGCAGTCAAAAAGAAGCCCGCCGATGCAATCACCTCAAGCCATCCACGTCTCGCCGAGGCGATCGTGGCGATGGGGAGGAAAAGCACCGGGACCGAAACGCCAAAAAGCCGAGAGGCTCAGACGTTTCGGCTAATGAAGCCCCAGACAACGAGAAATCTGATGGGGGCCAAAAGGCTGACTCCGCCTCAGAGCCGAACGACTCTGATGGCCAGCCGCGGTCAGGAAAGTCTGCTAATATTGATAGCAGGCCGGAATTCGAGGAATCCAACTCTAAGAGCATGGAGACGGATGACCTGACCGAGTCAATAGAACTGACCGTAGGAGATCCGAACAGATGTGTTAGCATCGGGTCGTCACTGGAGCCAAACACCCGTGCGGCACTCGTCCAACTCCTACGGGCCAGTGGAGACGTGTTCGCCTTCTCAGCCGCAGAAATGCCCGGGATTGATCCGGACTTCGTCTCCCATAGGCTTAATGTCGACCCCTCCAGTCGACCCATTAAGCAGAAAAAGCGGAACTACTCCGCCGAAAAGAACCAGAACATCGCAGCTGAGGTCGATAAGCTCCTAGATGCTGGGTTCATTGAACCCTGTCAGTATCCGGAGTGGCTGGCCAATGTTGTAATGGTTCAGAAGGCAAATGGTAACTGGAGGATGTGCGTTGACTTCACGGACCTGAATAGGGCATGTCCCAAGGACTCCTATCCGCTGCCGAGGATCGACCAACTGGTCGACTCGACAAGCGGGCATGCTCTGCTCAGTTTCATGGACGCATTCTCGGGATACCATCAGATCTTCATGCACCCCGAGGACCGAGCTAAAACAGCGTTCATAACAAGTTCCGGGTTGTACAATTACAGAATGATGCCCTTCGGATTGAAAAATGCGGGGGCAACATATCAGAGGTTGGTTGATCAGGTTTTCGCCGAGCAAAAAGGCCGAAACATGGAGGTTTATGTTGACGACTCAATCGTCAAAAGCATAAAAGAAAAAGATCATGTCACGGACCTAGCCGAAACCTTCGCCACCCTCAGAAGATACAAAATGAAGCTGAATCCGAAGAAATGTGTCTTCGGCGTGAAGTCAGGCAAGTTCCTCGGCTTCATGGTCAGCAAGAGGGGGATTGATGCAAACCCCGCCAAAGTACAAGCTGCTTTAGACCTCCCCGAGCCGAAGACAAAAAGGGATATTCAGCGTCTAGCCGGGAGAATGGCTGCCTTGTCCAGGTTCATCTCACGAGCCTCAGACAAAGGGCTCCCTTTCTTCAAGGCGCTGAAGCTCCAAAATTCAAAAGGCATTGAATGGGGAGACGAACAAAAGTCAGCCTTTCAGCAGCTCCGTGAACACCTGGCTCAACTCCCAACACTGGCAAGGCCAGTCGTAGGAGACATCCTATACTTATACGTGGCGGTCAGTCCAGCCACGGTAAGCGCGGTGCTGCTAAGGGAAGAAGAAAAAGTTCAACAGCCGATCTATTTCGTCAGCCACACCCTGACGGATGCCGAGACGCGCTACCCATTGTTAGAAAAAGTGGCTTATGCAGTGGTGGTGGCTGCTCGGAAGTTGCGACCCTATTTTGATTCTCATCAAATAGCGGTTCTAACTGATCAGCCGTTAGAGAAAGTCCTCGGCAAGGTTGAAAAATCCGGTAGACTAGCAAAGTGGGCTTTCGAGCTCACCGAGTTCAGTATCGGTTATCAGCCGAGAACAGCCATCAAGGCGCAAGCCTTGGCAGACTTCTTGGCCGAGTGCTCCTATCAGGAGACTCTGGATGCAAGGAGGAAAATCTGGACCGTCTTCACGGATGGGTCCTCCACCGTGAACGGTTCGGGGGCAGGGGTCGTCATCACCTCTCCCGAAGGCAAAACCTTCGAGTATGCACTAAAATTTTCATTCAAAGCCTCTAACAACGAGGCCGAATATGAAGCAGCCATTGCTGGCTTAGACCTGTGCATATCGTTGGAAGCCGAGCATGTCTACCTCAAGACAGATTCTCAGCTGGTCGCCAATCAGATCCGGGGGGAGTATGAGGCTAAAGAGCCTTCAATGGCAGCTTACCTCACAAGGATCAAATCGACAATTGCGAAGCTGAGATCTTTCGAAGTAGAGCTGATCCCAAGGGGTCAAAATGCTCAAGCGGACGCACTCTCCAAACTTGCAAGCTCAACTCTGACTGAGTTAAGCCGTTCTGTCTATGTGGAGGTGCGCCGAGAAAAGAGTGTAGCCGAAGCAATATCAATCTGCTGCGCTGCACTCGAGCCGAGCTGGATGGATGACATCCTGGCTTATAAACTCAGGGACGAGCTCCCCGAGGATAGGAATTCGGCCTCCAAGATAAAGCGGATCAGTTCACGATTCCTCGTCTTCGGCGGCCAACTCCTCAGAAAATCCTTCTCCGCTCCATTATTGAAATGCGTGGGTCCAACGGATGCCGACTATATTCTCCGAGAGATTCACCTCGGCATCTGCGGAAACCACATAGGAGGGAGAACCTTAGCCCACAAAGCTCTCAGGGCAGGGTATTTTTGGCCTACAATGATCTCGGATGCAAAGAACATGGTCAGAAAATGCGAGAAATGCCAAAAATTTGCACCGGTAATCCATCGGCCATGCCTAGATCTCCAGCCAATTCTTAATCCTCTTCCATTTGCACAATGGGGGTTGGATATTCTGGGACCCTTTCCCGAGGCCCCATACAAAAGAAAGTGGCTGATAGTCGGAATCGACTATTTCAGCAAATGGATTGAAGCGGAAGCTGCTTCAAGCATATCTGAGCAAACTGTCAGACAGTTCATCTGGCAGAACATAATAACTCGGTTCGGCATCCCAAAAGTTTTTGTGCTCGACCACGGCAGACAGTTTGACAACCTGCCCTTGCGCCGATACACTGATCAATTCGGGATAAAATTGGCTTACTCCGCGGTTTGCCACCCTCAGAGTAATGGCCAAGCCGAAGCCGCAAATAAACAGATCCTTAACGCTCTCAGAAAAAGAGTAGAGGATCAAAAGTCCAAGTGGGTAGAGGAACTTCCGGGAACCCTCTGGTCACTCCGGACAACCGAGAAGGAGGCAACGGGGCATTCACCATTTCAGCTGGTGTATGGATCCGAAGCAGTGCTTCCAGTGGAAGTGGGCTCAGAAAGCCTACGAGTGAATCTCTTCTCAGCCGAGGAAAATGAGCAGCTCATGAAAGAGTCCCTCGACTTCCTTGACGAGATTAGAGATCTAGCCCGAGAAAGGATGGCTGCACACAAGCTCAGAATGAGCAAGTCCTACAACCGAAGAGTCTATCAACGACCTCTCAGAGTTGGGGATTTAGTTTTGAGGAATGCTGCAGCTGTTCAAAAAAGTCGCATTCATGGCAAACTCTCAGCATCTTGGGAGGGACCTTATGAAATTTATCAAGAGCTTCAGCCCGGTACCTTCAGACTCAAACAAATGGATGGCACCGAGCTGAAAAACCATTGGAATGCCGATGTGCTCAAAAAATACTATGTGTAAATCCTTCGGATAGTACAATCTATGTAAGTACACTGATTTTGTTTATAAAAAGGCCATCGAGCCAGTATTCATTCAGATTGCGTGTATTCTTTAAGTCTTTATGCTTTCTACGGTTTTTCAAAAATTCAAGGTTTCATTCGGCGCTGTCCGGGGTATTGCATAATGATGCCTTGTACCTCGGCAAGCCGTAAAACCTGCCAAAAAAAGATACAAGCCCGAAGTATTGCATAGTGATGCCTTGTACTTCGGAGAATCTGTTCCTTTGGGCAAAAAGGCCATAGACTTATCCGAAACATAGCCTAAAAAATAGGAACTGATAAAGCCCCGAAGTATTGCATAGTGATGCCTTGTACTTCGGATGAATCAGTTCCGGGTGGTAGTTGCAACTCTGAAGTATTGCATGATGATGCCTCGTACTTCAGATAAACTGCTGCCCCGGCATGGTGTTTCGGATAGTTGTTCCCTTGGATGAATTGAAGAAAGTGTCACAAGAGTACCATCTCTAGAGTGAAAACTCTCAGGTGGGAAATCAGTACTTTAAAAACAGATGTAGAAAATAAAGCAAAGTGTTCAAAGATCCTCGGCTTAGCCGAGAAAAATTATCAGCCATTCCAGAATTCAGAAGACCTCATCTTCAGATTTCTGGGGGGGCAGAGGGAAATAGAGAAATGGCACAACTGATCTAATACCCTTCAGCTCAGCCGAAGTTTGATACTTATGTCAGTTTTTTCACAAGTTGAAAACATCCGAGTACAAGCGGCAAAAAGAAGTCTCAGCAGAAATGATTCTCGCTAGCCGAAGTTCTGCACTTAGCAAATATTTGAAAGATCATTCAAAGAAAGCAGTAAAGTGCGAAGACTGGTAAAGCGAAGAGAAAAAAAATACACAAGAAAGCTGAGAAAGTGAACTTCTTTGAAATAAAAATGTTGAGTTACAAAAATAGTCGGCAGCCGCCCACAAGCGGAAAGTAACAGCTGCCGAAATACGTACAGGCAAAATAAAAATATAATAAGCTGTTGTACGATAAGGCAAGCTGAAGCAAAAAAAAAACAAAAGGCAAAAATTCAGAAAGCGGCAAGTCTAAAGTTGAGCGCACGATGAACCGCAAGATTCTGAAGACGACTGCCCGAGTTCCTATGCTTCAGCCTGAGGATCAGACTGATCAGCTTCATTGGGCCCAATGGTGGTCTCAGCTCCAGCAGCAGAAGAAGCAGGCTTTGCACTTTGCCGAGCCTCCCTTTCCCTCTGCTCAGCCTCCAACTCCATCCTCTCAGCTTCTTCCTCGGCTTCCTCAGCCTTAAGGATTTCAGCTTCGATTGGAGTGGCATACTTCATGTGAGGGTCTTCGGGATCTTGGACCCATTCAGCACATTTGGACCAGTCCAGCTTCGGCTCAGCATGAAGGCAGACCCTTCGGCACACTCTGAACCCGTTTCTAAAACCCATTTCATACTCTTCTTGGGTATAGATACGGACTTTGAGTAGAGCCTCAGCATCGGCCAACTTCTTCTTCGTCTCCTCCAAGTCTTCCTCGGATCTCTTCAGCTCATCGACGAGCTTGGAGGAGGAGCCTTTCAGCTCGGTAAACTCTTGCTGAACCTGGGAAGCCTCGGCCTGAACTTGGACCATTTCTTCCTTCTTGGCAGTGAGCTGATCCTCAGCCTCTTGTAGCTTAGCTCTTTGAGCTTCAGCAGCAGCAGCAGCCCTTGAGAGTTGGACATCCCTAGCTTGGAGCATCTCTTCAGCAGCCATTCTGCTGGCTTCAAGAGATTCTAGCTGATGCTGCACTTCAGCCTGTGCAGCAGCTCCTTCTTGGATTCGGCTCTCGATAGCAGCCTTGAACTTGGAGATGTCCACCCCCAGGTGCTCTTGGAGGAATTTTTCCCCTTCCATCAGTGGGGGAAAAACTTCCTTCTCCATAGCGTCGCAGAAGGTCTGGAGGGCTTCAGCAGCCTTTTTCTCGTACTCCTCAGCCTTCTGCTGCTTCTCTTCAGCTGCTGCCTGCTTCAGCTTAGCAAGCTTTAGCTCTTCCTCGGCTACCCTTTGATCGTGCTCGGCAGCGTCCACCCTATCTTGTAGGGAATCTATCAGCTCTACAGTGAGAGTCTGATTGTGCACGAACTGAAAACAGGGGCACAAGTTAAAAAAGTAAAAAATAATAGCTGAAAGGTTGAGTTCAGAAAGAAATCAAGGCAAGGAGAATTACCTGCATCATCAGCAGTTGGTTGGACCTGGCAGGGTCAGGAACTGATCTGCTGGATTCGCCCATCCCAGCAGTGGCCTTCAGCGACCAAATCCTTGCCCTATCTACTTCGGACAGGCCAGCAAAATCGCCGAAGTAGGCTGCAGCACCTTCTCGGTTCTGACCCCATATGAGGTCCCAGATGTGGTCTGGGACTGGAATTCGGGGGGCCGAGAAACCCATTTCTCCAGACTGCAGCGTCTGGAAGGAAGGGAAGGATGACGATGGAGCCTCTTTAGCTTTGGGTGGCTCAACGTCCTCCTCCTTCTCAGAAGAGTCAATTATTGTGACCTCTTCTTCTTCAGGTGTGAGGACGAAGGCCCCAACCTCTCTGGCAATGTCCGCCGTGAAACCCTCAGCACTGGGCATCACGGCGTCTCCATCCTTGTCCTCGGCGGCACTCTCTCGAGCTTCATCCAGAACCTCTCCCTTAGGTTTGGGAGTTCTCTGATCCACCTCCATCTCGGGGGGTGGCGGAGAGGCCCTTGGGGGTGATTGAGGCGGTGGCCGGGGAACCCTCGGCGATCCATTGCCTTCCTCGGGTTCCCTTATTTCAACGCCGATGGTCATCGGCCTCCGCTGAAAGTCATGCGGGCCGATGATGGCCATTCTTCGGCGCCTCTTCTGAAGCGGCTGCTCGTCCATACCCGAGTCTGAAGACTCTTCTTGTACTTGGTCTTCGGGACGAACAGGGGCTTTCCCTTCCCTGTGTCTGCTGCTCTCTTCAGACTGTAAAGGGCAGGCAGGGGGAAGAATGTGAGTAAAAAAAAAAAAGAAGAAAGACAAAGTTAAGTCTAAAGGCTCACCGAGGTCTTCAGCAAAGCCTCGTCTTCTTCAGCTGCCCTAGCCGCAGCTTCTTCAGCAACTCTGGAGGACCCTTCTCCACCTTCACAAGCTTCAATAACCCGTGCAACCTCTTCGGCTGTACGGGCAGCTTCAGCTTCTTCTTCCAGCAGCTGAAACAAGGGATCTCTCTTCTTCCACCAAGGCTTCTGCCTCTGATACAGAGCAACAGCCTCAATTTGGAAGTGGGAAGAGTCTAGGTGAACCTCTCGGCGCCTTGGTTCAGTGATAGGGGGAGCCCGATCAGTTACGACTCGTTCTCGGTTGACGCCAAGGCGAGCGTAATCAATGCCGACGTTGGTCTCGTCCCGTTCTGAAAAAGAAAAGGGGAGAAGTCAATTCAGTTAGTTCGGCACATCACAAGAAAGCAAAATGAAAGAAGAAAAGAGATAATTAAAAGGCCTCGGCCCCAGCCGAAGAAGATTACCATCCCTAAACTTTCGGCTGAGGCCGACAGCTGCCAGCATATTCTCTTGGAAAACATAGTGCGTATCGGGGAGCCAAGTCTCCGGGATATGCTGCATTCGGCCGCTGCCTCCCCGGTTCGGCAGCTTGCCGAAGATGTTCTGCTGATTAAGGTTCGGGTCTGGCCCGCTATCTTCGGGAGGACCTAAACTTCCCATATCAGGATCCGGCTCGGCAAGATACCGGGGAGCGCTGAAAACGTAAGGGTGGCTCGGCTCCGTGGGTGCCCTAACCCAAATCCATTGACCTCTCCAGTCCTTGTCTGAAGAGTCGTTCGGCCACATGGTTAGGAACGGGGGCCGAGACTCAATCCGATACCACCCAGAGCCATGGCATCCGTGCCCACTTTGAATGTTTGGCACTAGCCGATGGAGCCTTTTGAAGCAATGCAGGTTCGGCACGTACCTGAAGAATTTGCAGACCCATAAGTACGTCATTACCCTTCGGATGCTGGTGGGGGTCAGCTGGCACAGGGAAATGTTGTAATGGATCAGCAAGTCTCGGACGAATACGTCCAAAGGGAACCTCAGCCCGTACTGGAGTTGTCTTGTGTACACCCCCACATACCCCGGGGGTGGACGGTGGATTCTATCGGAGGCCGTGGGCATTCGGCACCAATACCCATCGGCTTCAAGGATGCCGTAATGCAACTCAATTTGCTCGGCAAACCGGTACTGATCAGCATTCTCCACCCACCATGGGTAGGGGCGGTTCTTTATCATGGCCGAAGCTACTTCGGCATCCTCCCACTCTGAAAACCCTGGGAGGATATCCCAAAGGACAGCGGGAACTTCATCATCCCGTCCTGAAGCGCTCACCCCCTCAGCCCTCTGAGGAGGAGCCGAAGAAATGGGAGTCGCCCTAACCCCTTCAGCAGGGTCAGACTCTGTCCTTCGTCCATTCCAGGTCCCAATCCTGTCCCTGGGATCGGGGATTAGCCTTGCTCTTCTTGGAGCACGGGCTCCACCTCTAACTCCCCTCACCATTGACGAATTTCGAAGGAAAAAGTCGAAAAAGGGGAAAGAGTGCAAAGTCGAAGAAAAATGAAATAAAATCAAAGGAATTTACCTTGATCTGAAGCAAAAGTCGCCGATTTACGAATTGGTAGTGACAAGTCTCAGCTTCTAAGCTTAATGCTCGGGGAATTTGCGAAGTTTTGATGCGGGCTCTTGAGCGTTCTTGAGAATTCTGGGTTTGTGTTGATGAATGAGTGGGGAGAGAAGACGCGCCTCTATTTATATCTCCAGAAATGGGAATTCAAGGAGTCTGCGTTTCAATTTCTCTCAAGCACCCCACTAAGTAACCGTTAAACACACGACCTTGCAGTTAAATCGCCCACTACCCGTCCAACTTCCGCAATTATCCACATTAACTGTTGTTATCTCATTAATCATGGGTTAATTACGGTTTAAATTCACATTTTTGGATTAACAAATCATTCACTTCCCTCCTTTTCTGATTAAATCAAACCCGACCCGTCATCCTTCCAAATCGGGTCTGGGGGCAAGTTGTTTGGGTCCAATTTAGTCCAATTGGGCCTGGTCACTGAATGATCCAATTAAAAGCCCAAGGTTAAGGTTCAACTCTCCAAATGTGCTAAAGTCAAAAATCAACATCCTCAAAGCCATGTCAAGGTCAGTCAACGGCCCAATCAGCTTGGCCCAGCCCAACTGACTTCCGGGCCCAATCCGCCTCCTTCATTAGCCAAGGTATAAAAGCCAACAATTTGGTCAATTCTTGGTAAGACAAAAAAGCCTCAAGCAACTAAACTCTTGCACAGCTTTCTCTCTCTAATATACTGACTTAAGCATCGGAGGGGCCTTCCTCGGCGTCCCCCCCGAGGCTAGTTTACGTGTATTTGTTGTGCAGGAAACCCTCGGCTCCTGCGTCGTTCGGACCGAGACCAAGTTCCCTCAAGATAAAAGGATCTTCCGAGATTCGATTGTTTTCATCCGAAACACTACATATTTATTTTTGTGATAAAGGCTTTTCCATATCAATAAAATAAATACAGCAAGGGTTGATCCTTTGATTATCCATTACGTAACTTTGCAAGCTAGGTAGTTTTCAAAAGAATGTATACTGTAAAGTATCTAACATACTGAAATCTCAAATAGCGGGGATAGCTCAGTTGGGAGAGCGTCAGACTGAAGATCTGAAGGTCGCGTGTTCGATCCACGCTCACCGCACTCTAATTACTCTTTTTTGCTCCTCACTGAGACAATGACTACATATTGCTCTTTCTGACTAATCTATCCTTCAATTCTTTCCCTACCCCAAGTGCAATCTGCAAATCTGAGATCTGCTTATAACTTTGTTTATACATTCGGACATTAAAAAAACATAAAAGTCAAGGTTTGATGTAGAGGAGTTATCTTAAACATCTCATTTTCAAGTTTACTGCATCCATGTGGCTGTTTACATCTAATGCATTATTTTATAATTCATACTAGACTTTCAAAGTTGTGCGTATGTAAGGAACCGATTTTAATACTTGTTTAATTTTTATCTGACTTATTTTGAGGACCATGGAGAAGATAATCTCTCTTTAATTGAGCCAAAATTTAAATACAATTACTAATGGTTGTATTTTCAATTACTTATGTTTCTCTATTGCTTTTCGAGATAAAAAATTATGTCCTCTTGCCAAATTGCTGCATTTTGGCAAATAAAAATAACATTTGACTAAGAAAAGAAATAAAAAGACAGGATTATAGATGATAAGCCTGAGAATAAGTGACTTGATGGAATAATGATGGAGATTAGGATGAGTGCAATGTGGTGTTGGATGAGCATACTGCTGCTGTTACTAACACTCTCAAATGGTGTAGAAGTTAATGGACGTCAGAAGAGGCCCCTTCTTGTTAATTTGGGGGACTCGAATTCAGATACTGGAGGGGTGCTAGCTGGTACTGGACTTCCCATTGGCCTGCCGAATGGTATTACATTCTTCCACCGGGGCACTGGCCGATTAGGCGATGGTCGTCTTATCATTGACTTCTTCTGTAAGTAAACTTTATACTTCCTTTGGGAGTGTATTTTTCTATGTTTGAAAAATCTAATTCATTGTCTGGCAGGTGAGCACTTGAAGTTGAACTACCTGAGTCCATACTTGGATTCACTGTCACCAAATTTTACCAGCGGCGTTAACTTTGCTGTCTCGGGTGCAACCCTGCTGCCAAAGTTTGTTCCTTTTGCTTTGAGTGTCCAAGTTCGTCAGTTCATTCACTTCAAAAATCGGTCACTTGAGCTCCTTTCACTTGGTAAATTAGTAGTATCTAATTACATAACAAGTCCATAATTCTTGAATGAAGCCTATTACATGGTCTAGAAACTGATGACTTACATTATATGCAGGATCGAGGGACTTGATCAACGAAGAAGGGTTCCGTAGTGCACTTTATATGATTGACATTGGACAAAATGATCTTCTATTGGCCCTTTATGCATCAAATATAACATATGGTCCTGTTGCTCAAAAAATCCCGTCCTTTCTTGAAGAAATTAGATTGGCTGTGCAGGTAAGCTCTCAACTTGTGCATTTAGATTTTGGACTACATTCAGGTTCATTGATAAGTGATTGCTAAAATAATTGCAGACAGTCTACCAATATGGTGGGAGAAAATTTTGGATCCACAACACAGGGCCCTTAGGCTGTCAACCCAAAGAACTTGCCCTGCATCCCCACAAAAGCAGTGACCTTGATCGAGTGGGATGTCTTCGTGTACACAACCGAGTAGCAAAATCCTTCAATAAGGGGCTCCGCATACTGTCTGAAAATCTTAGATCAGTGTTCAAGGATGCTGTCATTGTTTATGTTGATGTATATTCTGTCAAATACAGTCTCTCTGCCAACCCTGAAAAATATGGTAATAACTTTCTGAGCTCTCTTAAAGCTTATTATTATTATTATGCTAATAAAATAAAGAAACCCTCTTTATATATTCTGTAGTTAGGGGCAAGGTTGCGCCCCAGTGAGATTAATTTTAAGTTATTGCTGTTGTTTAATCATTCTTGTTTATTTCTCAATTAAAAGTTACAAATGTGGTGTATTGTTCTAGGATTCAAAAACCCATTTGCGGCTTGCTGTGGTCGTGGGGCTCCATACTTCTACGACAGAAACGCAACATGTGGGCAGCCAGGTTATAGCATCTGTAGCAATGTATCACAGTCTATAGTTTGGGATGGAGTTCATTATACTGAAGCTGCTAATCGTGTAGTAGCTACAAGAATACAGTCAGGACAATATTCTACCCCAAAATTTAAGCTTGAGAAATTCTGGAACTGACTCTTGATTTGCGCTAATATAGGCAGGCTATTACTAGTGAGTACATTGAATGTTTGCTTAATCATTACTTGAAGTGGGATTGTTGAGCAGGAAGATAAAGAAAAAGCTTTGTACGTACTTCCTTTGTTATAATTGAAAGCTTGGCTTCATTCTGTCTTTGAGCCAATCAAGGTTGAAAGACTAGAATTTGCATTTTAATATGCTTGCTTCCTGGCTGTGAAGTACTTCACAGGAACAACTTTCGTTGTAGATCAGATAACTTGTCAAAAATCCTGCAGGGGAAATAAGAATCAGAAATCAGGATCAGACTAGGGAAATTATAATCTGTTAAAATTGATGTATTAGTGGAACCCAATTAAACGCGACACGTGATCTTTCATTTACGCTTTAAACTGTCAATGATCAAGGTTAAATCGGCACTTTATCAACCATGTAAAAACGTTAGATGGAAGAGTTATGGACGAAACAGATTAGGATTATAATCGGATGTGTGGACCGTGGGAGAGGAGGAAGGTCTACCATTAACTTTTCTTTTTGTTGTTGTTGATGGATTTATGAAGCCCTTAATCTAAAGCAAAGCCACCAGACAAAATCATTGCATGGCAACTATTAATGGAGGAATTTTAAGCAGTAAAAATCAAGTTTTTGAAGGAGAACACATCCATGAAATCCAATAGAGGTGATTAAGGTAATAGTATGATCTGAGTTATTAAAAACCAAATTGAAGCTAACTACTAATAAAGAAGTGAAGTTGACATGCATATACATAAATAAAGATTGAAAAGCTTGGAAAGAAAGAACACTAGGAATTAAGAATGTAAGTATGAACTATTACATCAGCAATCTTATCAGCCCCACAGTCTCCATTATTAAGAAATTTATGGATGCTTACTGCTTAGATTGATGAGTTTGGTGCAATATATTCTACTTAATTCCTAAGAAAGAAAGTGATCATGGCCTAACAGGGAATCCTATAATTAAAGAGTGTCTTATCATTAGTTCACTTCCATTTATCAGATACCAAGTGAGCCCTTGCATTTGAATATATAGTTCAAAAAAGCATAATTTAAGTCTATGTACGTATAATGTATTGGTATATTTCAACCTATGGTGGTTTATTCTTTATTGTACTCCATGATATATTGGTATCTATGTTGGATGGAAATACTGAAGGCTGAGGATTATAACAAATTTGTTAGTACTACAACGTACTAGTGTACTACTATAGTACTATACGTATCTTTATTGGTGTGTGCATTATTTTGCATGTTATAATATATCAATAACTAAGCTAAGATGTACCTTCTTAAAATAAGGAATTTGGTCATCTTCTTAACCAGATCATTACACTCTCTGATTTTTATTTTCTCTCTTTATGTTATCATTCCTATATGTTTATATTCTCTCTTCTTGTGACTAATCATTAAATTTCTAGGTCCCATTTTCAATATTACTAGGTTCCATCCAATCGTTACTTATTACTTGTATTTAAATATGAAATATATGATACTATAATATATAAGTAACCATTTTTAATTTTTTTGACATTATACATTAACAATTATGCACCCCAAAAATGAAAATTAAAATATAAATAAATAAATAAAAAGGAAGAAGAAGAAAAATTGGGCTTTGGGCTAAGAGAAGAAGTTGGTAAGAGCATCCAAAATCCGAAAGCCTTCCTCTATTCCAAGAACCCAATTAAAAAAAACCCTAGTCCAGAAAGAGCACTTCTATAAAAACATCATCTCCAAAACCCTAGTTTTCTTCTCATTTCACCTCCAATTCCAGAGAAACAGAGTTCGCCGCAATGACGACGAGATTGAAGAAGAACAGGAAGAAGAGAGGGCACGTGTCAGCCGGACACGGTCGTATCGGAAAGCACAGAAAGCATCCCGGTGGTCGTGGTAATGCCGGAGGTATGCACCACCACAGAATCCTGTTCGACAAGTACCATCCTGGTTACTTCGGCAAAGTCGGTATGCGTTACTTCCACAAACTCAGGAACAGGTTCCACTGCCCCATTGTCAACATCGACAAGCTTTGGTCAATGCTTCCCGAAGATGTCAAGGAGAAGGCTTCCAAGGAAGGCAAGGCTCCTGTCATTGATGTTACCCAGTTTGGTTACTTCAAGGTTCTTGGTAAGGGTGTTTTGCCTGACTCGAAGCCTATTGTTGTTAAGGCTAAGTTGATTTCTAAGATTGCTGAGAAGAAGATTAAGGAGAATGGCGGCGCTGTTCTTCTTACTGCTTAAATCTTTTCTTTTTATTTATGCAATTTTGCTTGGTTAAATTGTCATAGGAATGTTATGAAAGGATTTTAATGCTCAAATGTTACATTTTTCAATTTAGATCTGGAATTTGAGAACCCCTTTTTGTTCTTGTTTCATATTGATTTAATGATATGAACTAGTATTTGAGCATTTTTGGTTTTGATTTTTTTTATGAAATTATTATTGCTGATTATTGTATGTTTGATAGTGTTGATTGTGTATGAGTAATTTAGAACTGATCGAAGGGTCTGTTAGGTTTGCATTTTAAGAAATCCTTGATGTTTGCAGTAATTCAATAAGTTGAAATGACAGGAAAAATAGCAACTTATTGTAGTAGTCTGTAGTTTTAATGGAACCTTGTTAGATTTCATATCCTTTTTATTTGTATGGTTCATGCTTGAGCTTCTCATCATTGTTGCAACCGACAGACTATAGGAGAGGGTTTTGCTTGGGGGGCTATGAATTTATGGCTAGTGGAATGTAGTAAAACTGTCGTGGATATTGGTATGCATTGAGGGGCTACTCTGTTATTAGAGTAATGAGGAGACCTGAAGTAATAGTGGAACTTATCCATTATCTAGTTTAGTTTAATCTTCTGTTAAATTTGGCAATGATCAAGGTTCATTGAGACCATTAACCGCTAAAAGAAGTATACAATGGTGATTGTGTTGCTGTGTTTTTGTGTGGGATAAGATGGCTGCTGCAAGGCGTTGCGCATGTATGATATGTAAGTGTTGATCAAGCGAAATCAATGGCTGTTAGGGATTGTATTGATATACACAGGTTTTGTTCTGAACTTAGACAATGTAAAAGTGAATGTACCCCTGTTCTTAATTAGTCATAGTTTTTGGGATGCCAACACACAATTCAATTTCTTCTCGTTCTGATGTTTGGAACAGAAACAGAATGGGAGGGTTGTGGACAAATATGTGGCTCCGTGGGAGAAGAAATATGGAGAAAATGGGGGTGACAAGAGAGATATCAGAACACTACTGTCAACTTTATTTTCTGGTTTGCTCTTATCCATGGATGATGATGCTCTCAACTCTTAAAGTCTTGACTTCAAACCGAAGCTACCAAACTTGATGATTGAATTTAACTATATGTGGAGGAAATTCACATGTCTTGATTTTGGAAGAAACTGAATAGTAGCACTTTCATATGATTTCATGATAATGGACAAGTTCAATTTGAAGACTCATTGTTGACTTTGTTGTGGTGAAAATGCAAAAATTCTTGTCACAAATAAGCTTGAAATATTTAGTAAACTTTCTCTCGCCTCTTTCTCTATAAAAAAACCCTAAAATATTTAGTAAGTCCCATTTCTTTCTTTATTTCCTTTGTTTTTTAGTCATTAATAATCCTCCTTGCTCTCTCTTTATGAGAGTTTTCTTCCCAATTTTTGGGTTTGTTCTCTCCTTTTGTGAGAATTTGGTTTTTGTCTTTCTTCTCTTCCCTTATAGAAGATTGGAATTTATTTTTAGGATTTTATCTGAAAGATTGGATTCATGGGTTTTATTCGTACAATTTTGCAATTGGTGTTGGAATTGAAGATGCGATTGACATGGTCAAGTAATGAATTTTCTTCCCAAAACTGTCAAGAAGATGGTCCCCTCACACAAGGCTGTATAATTCAGCGAACAATCGGAAACTGTGCTTCATCGTCAGATCTAGTTTATCATCATCATAATTTCCTTAAAGAGGATTTTTACTTGATTGATTTAGATTTTATTTTACTTTTCTATAATACTTATTATAGATGGCTTATGACTTTTAATTAATGATATTTTATCTTTTCCTTCAAAAAAAAAAAAAAAAAAAAGGAAAAAAAAAAAAGCTTGAAATATTTTGATTTAAAGAATCCTAAACAGAAAATTTTCAATCAATTGAGTTTGGTACTCCCTTTGTATCATGTTCTCCCTGCTTTGAATAATTTAATCCCATGGTAAGATTTTAAATAGAAAGAACAATATGAAATTGAGGGAGGACTAGTGAACTATCACCTAAAGGGAACTTTATGGTAACAAGTTGGGAAAGAAAGTTATCCAAGGAATGAATATTGTATGAACTTTTACATAAACTGTCTTATCCGTTAATTTTTATGTGCAACTTTTACTATTTTAGTCCACTAAACATTATGTGCAACTTTCTATTTTCTTTCTATTTTTAGTAAACAAAAACCTCAAAAATTACATATTTACCCTTACTTAAAAATTCAGATTTTCATAATTTTACCCTTATCTTATTTTAATCAAATTAATCTAAAATTAATCAGTTTTGATCAAATCTAATCACTCCCTCCATTTATTATCCCATTTCCCCCCCAACCACTCTCATTATTCACATTCCCAACCACCAAAAATTAATTTGTGATGGCAGGGCTTCCTTTTATGTTCTGGAGACTTCCTCAGATAAACCCTAGTTCATCTTCTTCGTCTTTCTCTCTCCTGTTCGTCCCTAATTTTCTCCAATTGTACTCCTTAGATCTTACCTTGATACCTCAGATCTTGCAAAAATCGAGTCCCCCACTAACATGGTTAACCTCGATCCACTTCACGACGCTTTCATTGCCATCGACGACGTCGGTGAGGGTAATTTGATTGTGTCCCTGATTCAATCTTTCGACACCGGATCTCCTTTTCCTCGCCAATTCTACGAGTCTAGTGATGCTGGTCGTTACTGTTCGTCGACCACCCACAAGGCTTTGGGTAAGGTTCTTGAAAGTGTTGAGGAGGAGGAGCGTCTCAAGAGGGCTGAGGGTGAGGGGGAGTCCCATGGCAAGAAATCGCTTGATTTCAGTGCTGTATCTGTAGATCCGGTATGTGATAGTGGTGAGGGGAGTTCTGTGCCCACCAGTAAGCCCAGATCTAAGAGGGCTAGGCCACCCACGAAGATCAGGGCTAAACGGAAGGCGGCATTGGTGGCTCTAAGGCGGATGCGTGGGTTGTCAGATCAAGCGTTGATCGTTCTGTCTTCTGATGATGAGCCTGAAAATGAGAAGGGTTCATCACCTCCTTCAAAGAAGGCTTGTGTTTTAGATGAAGATGGTGAAGCGCGCGGCCCTCCTTTGAAGCACTCTGCGAGGCGGATGAACCTAAAGGTTCAACCCTCCAAGTGACTGCTTGCGTAACGATTCCTAACCCTACATTATTTCATTTTTTTTTTTGAGTCCCTGTCCTTTGATTTTTTCGATAGTATGGTGATTAGATCTGATTGCTTGTTGGCTTCGTTGCTTATTTCTGATTTAATCTGGATGCATGTTGGCTTGGTTGCTTATTTCAGATTTGATCTGGATGCATGTTGGCTTGGTTGCTTATTTCTGATTTGATTTGGATGCATGTTGGCTTCGTTTTTTATTCCCGATTGTCTGATCTTTTGGATGGTTGGCTATGTTGGCTTCATGTATGTGTTGGTGATATTTTCTGATATGTTGTCTTGTTGGAATATGCTGGCCTGGTAAATGTTGTTGAATGTTGGCTAGTTCTTGTAGCCTGGTAATTGTGGTTGGAATGTGCTGTTGAATGTTGGTTTGGTAATTGTTGTTGAATGTTGGCTAGTTCTTGTAGCCTTATAATTGTTGTTGGAATGTGCTGTTGAATGTTGGCCTAGTAATTGTTGTTGAATGTTGGCTAGTTCTTGTAGCCTGGTAATTGTTATTGGAATGTGTTGTTGAATGTTGGCCTGGTAATTGTTGTTGAATGTTGGCCTGGTAATTGTTGTTGAATGTTGGCTAGTTGTTGTAGTCTTGCTGTGAAGGAATATGTTTGCTGGTTGGATTATTATAGGTTTGGTTTGATGGATTCTGTTGGCTAGTTGTTGCTTCATGCTGCATGTTCTGATTGATGGATGGTTGGGTTGGTGTTGCCAAAATGACATTTGGTGCATATGGGGGTTTGATTGTTGAATGATGAGGCTGCTGTATCATTTATTTTTTAAAGTTGGCATGGTTATTATACCTTAAAATGTTCTCAATGATCATTTGGGTAGAGAACACATGACAGTCCCTTACTGTTTTACACATTTCTTAAAGGAGTCCCCTTTGAATATCTGTTGTAGCCTGATTTATATTGAGTCCCCCATGTTACTGTGCTGTTTACATTATCCAAATCCATATGATGAAGGGACTCCATTGAATTTCACTACACACAAATGTTTTGCTCCAACAATTGGTTTAATGCTATTGTTGTTGAGGTAACATTGTGACTTAGTGTTGTATTCAACTATGACATACAAATCTTTTGATGGATTGAGTGACCACATAACATCTGTTTCTTTTCCATTTCTATTCCATTCAAAATGTGGGTACAAAAGGATTATACACCTTCAGCAAAAGCCTTTACATAAGACTGCCTAACATGTTTGCATCACTGTATTCAACAAAATACACCTAACCACCTAATAAGTGAATAAAAAATAAAAATAAATAAAATAAAATAAAAAAACCCTACCAGAGCTAAGTGGTTATGTGTGGCAGTCCATGTGTTTCTCCGTTGTTGTGCTGAGTCCCCTAGTCTGCACCTACCTCCACATCTTCTGTTGCTTGTTCATTCCCTTGAATTGCTGCTGGCCTAAACATAGTGTTTAGGTACTCCACAGCCTCCATAACTACTTCCTTCTGCACTTCTACTTGATTTGGCAGAATGCCAAGATTTTCAAGTTTTTTTTTTTTTGTTCATGTGGGGTATTTTGTACTTGTTCCCACCTTCTGCCTTGAGGATCTTTATCATGCACTTTTGCAAAGTCAGCCAAATGTACTTGTTCACTTGAGGATTGAATGTGCCATAAGAGTCCATCACCTTTGTAACTAGCTCATCTAGGTTGCTAGGAAAAGACTGATATTGCAAAGATTGCATAGACCTAAATAAGCCTAAATCAAGCACATTGAAATCTGGTGACTGTGCTGGCTGATAAACAAATTGAATGTTGAACCCATGTGCTGTTGTTGTTGTCATAAACTCTGCATCCTTAGGAACTTGGTGAGGCCTTGCATTGTCCCATTGGATGACAACATTTTTGGCCAGACTCTCAGGCCACTTTGAGATAATTGCTGGTATGACATTTGTCGGCAACATATCTCTAATCACCTCTTTGTTTACATTCTGGATTGCCTTTGTTTCCCAAGTTCCTGCATCTCTGTGTTTGCTGGATTTCTTTGCTAGTTGTTTGACAGTGAATGGGAATATGCCATACTTCCCATCATGGAGTAGTTCCCCATTTGTGTCATACAATGGCTTCCCAATTAAGGCCATAAACATTGCCTTGAGCTTGAATCTTTTGGACTGTATTGCCATGTATGGATCTTCCTCACTTGGTAGGAGATAAAACCTCCTCTTATTAGGGTTCAGATAGAACCATTTCTCATCCATGTGTATGAAGTGGTTCATATCAACAAATATGGGGTCCTCATTACCTGTAATTGGATTAATATGTGACAAAACTCATTTGAGTCTGGTTACCTTGTGGTCTGATGACAATGCTGGCTTGTTGATGCATGTGTGTGTTCTTAGCCTTTCCTTTTTCTTCAGATTGTGAAGAGTAACATGAGAAATCTTCAATGCTGCTGCATAACTCCTTTCTGTCTGCCTTAAATGCAAAGGGACTGACTGTAGGAATTCATCAGAAAATTCCTTTGGCTTTCGACCTGCTCTGTCATACTTCTTAGTCCTGACATCAATCAAATTCCCATATGCCATCTGTTTTTTTTTTATATCTGTGAATATTCTTGTGATGGTTGATTTGTGAACATTGAATTGAACTGATAAATGTTTCATGTGACCCCTTGGTAAGTTCCCCTCATGCATTTTGACCAACATTGCATCAACAATTTGTCTTTTCTGTTGCATGGTGAGTTACTTTCTTTATGTAAGTTGAGCCCCATGTTCAATTGGTTGTTCCATTTCTGGGGAATCAGCCTCAGCTTGTGTGTTTTGCTGGGCATGTTCTTCTCCTTGTCTGTCTTGCATGTTCTCATCTTCAGATTCATAGTCCTTCAAGCCTAGATCTTGCATATTTTCTTCATGCTCATAGTACAATTCTGCCAGCTCTTTTTCTGTTAGAATTTGATCAACATCGAAAAACAAAGCTTCAAAAATTCTGCCATGTGTTGTCTGAGTTGTTTTTTTTTTTAGCTCAATGATTTAGGGGTGGCTGCTGTTTTTTTTTGGAGGAGATGAAGGATGCAAGGAGATGCAGCTTCTGAAGATTTGATTTGGGTATTTAATGTACAGCACTAATTTCAGATTAGGGGGGTTTTTTGGGTATTTAATGGGCTAACCATTTGTAATTAGTGTTAACTTTTGGATGAACAAATTCCTTTTTTTTGAGAAAACTCTAAGTTTGTAAGAAATTAATGTGTATGAATGGTGGAGGCTTGTATTTAAATGCCTCTTAAATGCTGAATGAAAGCTGTAATTCAGCAAAAAAAATTGAATGTGTGCTGAAATTTTTTTAAAATAAGGAGGGAATCCAAATTTTCACCAAAAATTCAACCAATTCGAATTTTTGGTGAAAATATGGGGGAAATCCAAATCCCTCCAAAACTGCTAGCATTTCCCCACCAATTTTGCAAGTGGGTGGGCCTACTTTCTCTCTCCTATCACTTTAATTACCTTCATTTACTTCCTCTAATTTTTGTCCCTTAACTTTTGCCTCATGAACCGTAAAATGCCCCAAGTTGCACATAAAAAATTAACGGAGGGAGTATATATAAACTACTCTTCTACAGTAACTTTTTAGTCTTATCATGGTTAAATTCTACCAAAGCTTCATTAGGGTTTGAGTAGCCATGAACCCTCCTAAATGGCAAATTGGAATGAGTCTTCCAAGAAAAGTTAAAACTTTAGTACTACTTTGTATTTTATTATGAGTATAGGCCGCTTTACAACCAAGTTTGGTTTCGCCTTCATAGTTAAATATGGAATATTAAATATTCGACTATAGTCCTAAGAAAGGGGCAATTATAACCTACTAAGGAGTAGGAAATTCAGGTAATGCAAGGTTGAAATTTGGTGATGCTTAAGTGATGCATCTTCCTGAAAAATGGGCAATCAAATGATTTAAGCTAACTAATCAATAATATAATTTCCATTCATTAACTAACAGACTGTCTGGTTGACTTGTGAATTGTGATTGCCTCCCTGTGGGTCAGTCCTTAGTAATTGCTCTTGAGACATGCATATTCATCAGACAGACAGATTCAATGTTTTAAGCTTTGGACTATCATAAATCTGAATTGCTGGATTTTCTCTACTTCTGTTTTTATGATTGTTACATGCTAAATTTCTTTCGGACAATGTTAAGTGACCAAACTATTGAATTATATTGTTTGATCGCGATCGAGAGCATTGTCAGCCAGAAATCAAAGATTATTTTGTCTGTAGTTCGAGCACTTGCATTCGAAAGAAAAAAAAAAAAAAAAAAAGCATATAGTACGAGGATCGCTTTCTGATTTTGTAGTATTGCATCTTTATTTGTTTTGGTTTCTGGATGATTTAAATTAATATGATTTGGTTGGTTTGCATGTATAATACTAATTTATTGTAGCCTTAGCTTGTAGGAATAGTATCTTAGTTGGACGAGCATGATCTGCAGTTGGTAGGCAAATAAACTAGTCCTTCTTTTCAAGTTTTTTTTTTCCACTTTTTTTTAAAATACACGAGCAATACAAAAATTTCTCCACTCAACTCTTTCTTTAATAAAGCACATTTAACAGACAATGCCGGAAAGACAAAAGAAAAGGTGCTCCAAATTCAGCTGGAATATTCTAGGATTTTTGAGGTTTGACAACCAAAATTTTCCAGATTTTCAACTACACCCCTTGGAGCTTCTTGTTTTTCTGTACTGTGGAAGTGTGGTGTTATATCAGAGTTGTTAGTTATGTTAATTTGGTTTAGAATTGAATTCAGCCAATATTTTACACTGTTAACGACGACAACTTGTGTTATATCCCTGGACCTTCACGCAGGGTAATTTGTGGCTTGATGCAGTACTTAGTTGCCTTTGTATACATTACTATATACTAGTACCCTGCTTGATGTTCCAACTAAGTATCAATGAATGTCGCAATGTAAATCATGGTAGTGGTAGGTTTCTATCTGTGTTTTTGTCTTTTGATTGACCTGGTACAAACAAGTTCAATAAGAAAGGATACTACATTTCAAGTTGTTAATTTGATACAACTTCCTTGTCTTTTGGTCCATTTGAGATGCAAAGACCTGTTAAAACATAAAAGTATGTAGTTATGTACAGTTGGAGCCACAAAGGATAGTAGAGTAGATGAAACTGATCTTGAATCTTGAATATAATTTCAAAACTTTACCGACCATTGATACCCTTGTACACCGTACTAAACTACACTACAAGAAAATTGTCTTTTCGTAGCAATTTTACATTCGCTACAATATGCACATATGTTTGTGAAATAGTAGTGAAATCCGTATCATGTTACAATCAATATAGTAAACCCATATGAAATCGACATGAAAAACATAATAATATTTATTCACCATTTTTGTGCACATTTATAAAATTATGGAAAAGCATTATAGTTTACAATTGCCACTTAAACCCAAAAATCGATACGAAAAGTCTTTTTTACACTAGATTTTAAAATTTTGATTAACATAAAATATGTCATAGCTTCTTGGATAAACATTTAATATTAAAGCTTGAGGTTGCATGTTGGATTTTTTTTTTTTTATTTTTAGAAATTGAGTTCAACATTTAATCGCTACAGTAATAACCATGATTGAATGTTGTTTTTCGTATCGATTAATAATTTATTTATTTCTCTATACTTTGTTTGATTAATTGCCTACAACTGTACATATGGCTATCTCTGTTTTTTAAAGGTTAGAGGGGTTATATAGATCTATGCATGCAATCCTTCTGCTATCATTTTTTTTTTTAAAATGTTGAATTAAGTTCTCAACAGAATAACATGCATAGTGATTTGCGAATATGGGAGGACAAATCTATATTTTAGAAGCTTTTTTGGATGAACGTTCATTAATGCGTTTCCAAACTTGGAAACAATACGGCCGGTACTTGTTTCCAGTTTCCGAGCATTAGAGTACAGAGATAAGAAAGGCTAGAATTACAGGACTATGTATTTTACGGGGTATACCGTACTACCAGTACTTAAGAATTAATAGAGAAACTAGTATAAAAATCGTAGGTATTAGGGAAGGTAGCAGCAACAACTGGTATAATTGTAAGATGTATCAAAATAAGCTGTATTGAACTGGCAAGGCCCATGTCATCAGAATCTTCCGTCTATAGCCTATAACTTTGTCCAACCTTTTTCATTTATTTACGAGTGTTTTTAAAGTTAAGTGGT
Organism: Chenopodium quinoa; assembly: GCF_001683475.1. Lineage (NCBI taxonomy): Eukaryota > Viridiplantae > Streptophyta > Magnoliopsida > Caryophyllales > Amaranthaceae > Chenopodium > Chenopodium quinoa. The sequence continues at coordinate 574,273 of NW_018743212.1, read as the reverse complement.
GGGTGATGGCTTTAAATATAACTATTTATAAGCAAGGTCAATATTATGACAGATTTAGAGCCACATAAAAAACGATAACTTGGGGGTGAATGTTGATGTTTAACAAAGTTAAATAATTCAACTGCTGAATTTTGTTTTCGAGTACTAACTACTATACAGATTATGGAGTATGTAAGATCATATTGTTGCTGTATTTTGGCATATATATATATATTACAAAAACTATACTATAATCAACTTAAAACAAGATATTTCCAAAATTTTGGCGTCGGCTATCAATATCTTAAATTGGAAAAAAAAAAAAAAAAAAAAATTGTCGCACACCGAATTTTATGCATATCATGTGTATGTGAAATTCTAACTCCAATGCATAACATCAATCTTAAAGTATGAATAAATGTTTGCCTAACAAAAAAAAAATGCATGTGTATTGCATAATTATTTGTAGTACTCCGTATAATGTAACAGCGGCATTTTATGACTTTATAATAATGGCAGAGTGAGGTATTTTAAATTAAAAAAAAAAAGGTTTTGACCCGCACTTTGCTTGTTTTATTCATCAACTTCTTTGTCACCTTTTCCAGTTTCATCACTCAGTACTCACCCACCCTTGCCTTATTATACTTGTATTTTTTCTTTTTATTATTTTTATTTATTTTGAATTGAAGCTGTTATATATTTGGAGCTTTCCCTTCACTTCACAATACTCTCATAATAATATTAGGGGCAAAGCCTAAGTTCAGAAGCTCACCTCTTAACCTTATTAACCCAAAAAGGTTACTGTGGTAGTTTCTGTTTGGTGGCACTTGCTCTATTCATTCATTCTCTAATCCTAATATTATCACTACATTAACATACCCTTAAAATCAGCTGGTTAATATAATTTCTGTTCTTGGTTTCTTCTTCATATTCAAGATTTCTTCTGCTAATATTTTGGGTTTTTTTTGTTTGCATTACATTCAAGATTTGAGTGAAAAGGAAAGAGGGTCTTATTTTACTTAAATTGCAAATCTTGGAAAATCATGTAAATTATTACAGGCATTTGAATCAGTTGACTATTGTTAACTTTGTTTTTTGGAGTATATTTTGGATCCACTTTGTATGCTCTAATTGCGAAAGGAAAAAAGAAAAAAGAGGAATTGAAAAAAGGTTAGATCTTGAACAAAAATGGAGGAGACATTTATACCATTCCGAGGAATCAAAAATGATCTTAAAGGAAGATTGTTGTGTTACAAGCAGGACTGGACTAGTGGATTCAAAGCAGGATACAGGTATTCTTTTTTATACAGATTCTTCTGCTCATTACATTCTGTTTAATTTCAGTTTGTTTGACTCTTTTTTGTTTTTATTAAATAAATTCAGGATATTAGCTCCTACCACATATATTTTCTTTGCTTCTGCAATTCCAGTCATTTCCTTTGGGGAACAGCTTGATAGAGAAACAGGTATTCATCCTTCTTAAATTTACTAAACCTTTTTTTTTAAAAGAAAAAAAAAACAAAAAAAACTACAGGTTGAATATTGTATGAGAGAATTCATAAAATTAAAATATGAATTGCAGATGGAGTTCTTACAGCAGTGCAAACATTAGTATCAACTGCACTTTGTGGCATTATTCACTCTATTATTGGTGGTCAACCATTGCTGATCCTAGGAGTTGCAGAACCAACTGTAATTATGTACCAATTCATGTTTAAATTTGCTAAAGACCGCCCCGAATTGGGTCGGAATCTCTTCTTAGCTTGGGCTGGATGGTGAGCTTCTTTTTAACTCCTGAATAATCGAGTCAATTCATTTGTAGGAGCTAGCTAGCTAGTTAGGAGTAATTGTATTGAATGGTTGTCAATTATGTTATCAGGGTCTGTGTGTGGACATCGCTCTTGTTGTTCTCTATGGCTATCTTAGGGGCTTGCTCCATCATCAATCGGTTCACCCGTTTGGCCGGCGAATTGTTTGGCCTTCTCATAGCCATGCTCTTCATGCAGCAAGCCATTAAGGTCACTGATTTTGCATATACTACTACTTTTTCTGTTATACTACTTTACACTTTATTGATTTATAACTAAACTTTTGTGGTCCTAAACTTCCACTTCAATGGGCCTATAATCACATATGGAAATACAATTAAGTTATTTATTTTCTTTCTATTAAATGTATACACACACCAACCTCCTTGCATATTTAATCTTGCTATATGCTAAGGTGGGGTTTGGAGATGTTCAGATTATTTGTGAATAACTCCATGTACCACTTTTTACTGATAGTTAAGTTTGTGTTGAACGTTTTTTAATGGTTTAGGGACTAGTGGATGAGTTCTACATACCTAGGAGGGAAGATCCAACTGCAACACAGTTCCTGCCTTCATGGAGATTTGCAAATGGAATGTTTGCTTTGGTCCTCTCTTTTGGACTTATAATCACAGCACTACGAAGCAGAAAGGCAAGATCATGGCGCTATGGGTCAGGTAAAACCATGGTATTTTCAGCTTGAATATGTTAAATCCGATAACCATGAGTTGTCTCTTATTAATGTTTTAAAGTGGAGTATGATACCAAATCTTTCAAAATTTAATGGTTCTACTCCCTTCTACCAGGTTGGCTCCGAAGTTTGATAGCAGACTATGGTGTCCCCCTTATGGTTCTAGTATGGACAGCTACTTCCTACATACCATCCAAAAGTGTCCCACAAGGGATACCAAGACGCCTCTTCAGCCCAAACCCATGGTCTCCTGGCGCGTATGAGAATTGGACTGTTATCAAGGTATGTGCAAATATAGATTTCCATAGTTGTATGATTACTTTCCTCTTTCATAATTCTAGTAAGATCCGGACTATAATATTATTAGATTAAACCCTAATTTACTAGTGCTTGGTGTAACAGGATATGCTTGATGTTCCAGTTTTATACATAATCGGAGCTTTTGTCCCTGCAACAATGATTGCAGTGCTCTATTATTTTGATCACAGTGTGGCATCTCAACTTGCTCAGCAGAAAGAGTTTAATTTGAGGAAACCCCCTTCCTTCCACTACGATTTGCTCCTTTTGGGATTCATGGTAACTACTTGATAACAGTTTTGGTTTCTTTTAGCTCCTCTACAGTATTCTCTTCTAATTCAAGTATTAAGCTATGACTTCCCCCTTTCCTTGCAGACATTGTTGTGTGGTCTTATTGGAATTCCTCCAGCAAATGGTGTCATCCCTCAGTCTCCTATGCATACAAAAAGTCTAGCTACCCTTAAGCACCAGCTACTTCGTAACAGAATTGTTCAAGCAGCAAAAAGAAGCATAGGGATGAATGCAAGTTTAGGGCAGCTGTATGGTAATATGCAAGAAACTTACCAACAGATGCAGACCCCTCTCATCTATCAGCAGCCTTCAGCTCAAGCTCAAGTATAACTTCTAAGCTCTTTACCTAGTTATTTACATTTAGTTTAAGATTAAATGAAGCTTACTCGAGTGAACTTCATTCTTTGATCAGGGTCTGAAGGAATTAAAAGATTCAACTATTCAAGCAGCAGCAAGCATGGGAAATATTGATGCTCCTGTAGATGAGAGTGTGTTCGATGTTGAGAAGGAAATTGATGATTTGTTACCTGTTGAGGTTAAAGAGCAGCGTGTCAGCAACCTGTTACAATCCATTATGGTTGGTGGATGTGTTGCAGCCATGCCTGTACTGAAAATGATCCCAACCTCGGTACTTTGGGGCTACTTTGCTTTCATGGCCATTGAAAGCTTACCAGGCAACCAGTTCTGGGAAAGGATCCTGCTGCTCTTCACAGCACCAAGCAGAAGATACAAGTAAGTTACTTTGCTTCTCAAGTCCTCTTCCCTTCCAGTATAAAGATTGGTTAACTAATTCTTGGTCCCTAATTATATGTCCTAAATGCAGAGTTCTTGAAGATTATCATGCAACTTTTGTGGAAACAGTTCCTTTCAAGTCCATTGCCCTTTTCACCATTTTCCAAACATTATATTTGCTCGTCTGCTTTGGAATTACATGGATCCCAATTGCAGGGGTTTTGTTCCCTCTTATGATTATGCTTTTGGTTCCTGTGAGACAATACATTCTTCCTAAGTTTTTCAAAGGAGTACACCTTCAAGATTTGGATGCCGCGGAATTTGAGGAGTCACCAGCTTTGGCATTCGATCTTACAACGGTATAACCACTCAAAACGCTCTTTTTAAAGATGATCATACTCAACTTTATAGAATAAACTTGCATTACTTGATTTATATTCCGAATATTTAAATTCTGGTGCTGATACTGTTTGCTGAAACAGGAACATGAATTGGCCTCAGGAGCTACACTTGCTGGAGATGGTGAGATATTGGATGAAATGGTGACTCGAAGCCGAGGTGAGGTTAGGCATATTTGCAGTCCAAAGGTAACAAGCTCAACAACAACACCGTCAAGAGAGGTCAGAGGCATCCAGAGCCCTCATCTTTCATCATACAGTCCTCGATTACACATAAGTCCACGATCTGGTAGAAATGTACCTTTTAGTCCAAGGTCTGCAGAAACTCAACCCTCAAAACTAGGAAAGAGTCCTGGACCATCAACAGATTCAACTTCAAAGTAACAGCTTCAAGTTTTGTATTTGTAATTTATTGTTAACTTCAGCTCTTTCTATGGAAGTGTTAGGTCTGCCTGTAGCAATAGTGCTGTTAAAAGTGTTTGTATTAATCAAATCAAAGTGTATAATTTTGGTTGCTCTGCTTTCATAAAGCGTGCAGCTTTTTCTCCACATTATAATTCCAGCAAATACTGGGAATAATATAGTAATTCTTGACTTGTATAATTATATGAATGTCTGATCTAAATCTAATGACTTCATTCTATTGAACAAAGCTTCATATTGAACTCTAAAATCTTTTGAGTGGCCTTATAACGTGTATATATGCCGCCCCTCCCCCTCAGAAAAACACGAGATCAAAGAAAGGAAAACCTCAGTCAACTCCTTTTATCGGTAAGTAACTCAATAATGAAGATGTTCAATTCATTACACCAAATGGGGACCTTAAGGCTCATGAAGTGAAATCGTTTCACCAATTTAACTGATTATTAGTCGTTCGTTATTTCTTATTTGGAAGGACGGAGTGTTGGCCTCCATAACATTGCATGTTCTGAACCCGGTCCATAACCTAGTCAGTTACCTTATTTTATTCTTCTCAAGAAAAAACTAAAAAAGAATATAATTAATCCAACAGAAGTTATTGAGAGATTTGAATCTCCATCATCAAAGAGGATTTGACTTGGATTGCTTGTCATATGGGGTATGTTCCCTCATAGTATGGCCATTCCATTTAAATAAGGAGAATTAACTAGAGACTAGAATCAATCCCAGAATCAATACGTTAGAACTGAACTACATACCGTGTTCAATCATTCATAAGGTAGCATAATTACTCACCCGGTCACCCCTACTAAATTTCTACAAAATAAGAATGAAAGAAAGAGAAGTAAGCCATGGCCACCAACAATTATAGGCAACTTTATCTTTTAAACGACGTGATCTGACGACTGTGAGCTAGCTACCAACATCTATCAGTCTGAACAAAACAAGAAGATAAGCAATTGATTTCTCTTTATTTGGTATTCATTGCAGCTTATTTTGCCTATTTGCTTTCATCCACTATCCACTGTCTGTGGCTTTCTATTTGTCACAATTATATCTTTTGACTTTTAACAAAGTGGCACCTGCCCGTATCAATCGAATCATTATATTAGACTGCTTAACATATATATTACTGTACTATTTGGTTAGTTGTCAAACTATTTCTTAATCATCTTCATCTTGTTTTATTTGTAGCTAATTATGCTCAACAAGACATCTATGCAAGTCTTAAGTCTAGCCCGACTGCACATGTCAATCTGATCCTTGAATTGCGTCTAAGATCTGTTTCCTATATGCATCTAGTCTGATCTCATGTTTAACGTTACTTGAACTACTTGGATACTCATGTTAGATGGGTATGGTATGTACGTGTCTTAGTATCAAGTGCTCATATATATCAATGTCGAAGTAGTGTTGATGATCCATCATGGATACTTGGGATAAATTGAAAAGTTCGAGTTACATAATTAAATATAGATCATACAATCATCCCTTGAATTGGCATTACATAAAAATCAGTTGATTAAACAGGAATGAGTCAAGTTTGGAGTATGTAGTCAGCGTTATTCGCTTAAAGTCTAATCAATAACTATAAATCCTACACAAAACAAAAGGGAGAGTGTTATTATAACCAGATAACAGAAAGAATGATTTTTATACTAGCTTAGCCAAGGTAACAACATAATGAAGAAAAAGAAGCTTTGATTTAGTGAATGTGTTGAGTGAAAAGTTGTGGTTAGAATTTGTTAGCTTAGTATTGTAATTCATGATAGTTCATGGCCTACATTCTCAATTACAGCCAAGAAAGCGAGTGACTTAAAACTTTGGATTTATATTTGAAATGTACATTTCACATAGCCTTTGACCTATGGATTGATGGTTCATTTTGATGGAAAATACTTTGGTGGATGGAAATAACTTTGGTCCTCTAATAATTTCGCGATCTTTGTCGGACTCTTTTTTTTAGTGCATGCAACTCCAAAAGATGAATAAATATGCATATCTATACATGATTTCATCATGAATTGCAAGGAATTATTGGATTTGTGAGGAGGAATTTGACATACAAGTTGACTCAATTCATACTATTTTAATCAAGGGATGAGAAAGTTAGAGAGCTAACTACCTCTTAGAAGAAAGAACATATAACATCACCATTCTTAATCTATGGCCCCTCTCGATCTCTCATATGCTTATATTGATTCTATTGCGTGAGCTTTACTTTGATGAATGGAAATGTCTAGTATGCGTGAAATATGCGGTAACATCACTTCTAGTGCTTACAAATAACATTCAAGCGAATAATTTTAACACTACACCCGCCTAATAGAAATTTTCTATGCTATAATTATAAACTAATAACAATTAGTCAAATATGTAATAGAGTCGTTTTTATATACTAGTGTGAATTGACATCAAATAACTTATGAAACACACATAATAATCAAAGGTGCATGTACCATTTTCTAACACTTACTCTCAAATGTACTACACCCACCACTCCTACTGCTTGCAAATAACTTCAAACACTTGGTGATCATTTTCAAAATTACTTTGAACTCATCTTTAATAGCATGAGTAATTGGCAGTCTTTATCTCTAATTCTCTATCCTTAATTCCTATGTCTCTTCCATCTTCCTTAAAGTGTGCTAACAGATAGTGTTAAAGTGTTTGCACATTAGAAAAGAAAGTTCTTGCTTTAATTTTGTATTAAGTGCTTACCGTTTTTGAATGAGCATTAAGTGTTTATTTGGTTACAACAAAACATATAGAAAGTGGAAGTTTCTAAAAAGTGGAGAAACTGATAAAATTTTGTTGACAAAATCATAGAATATTGTATTTCTTAGGTTTTTTGAGTAAACGAAACTTTCCATGACGATGACGAATTGTTATTCTTGTAATGATTAACCAAATAAACTTTCCAAGTCTCGATTCAAGCTTTTTGTGGCGATCCCTTCAGATCTCCGTGCTATTTTATTGGAGGACTTGGAGGGAGTGGTGATTGCAAGGATGGTTCTAGCTATGGCGGCTTAAGTTCTTGTTTTAGTCAGTATTTTTATTTTCTGTTTTGTTTTCCTTTTCGTTTGTTTATTTTTCTGCTGCTCTTTTTCTTTTAGTTTGCTAGTGTTTTCTTTGTTTTTCTAGGGGCTTTGCCCCTCTCTTTGACCAAAAAAAAAAAAAAAAATCTTGAAAATGGGACTAGATAGTGTTAATTGATTTTTAATAAGAGTGTTTAAACAAATTGGGCTCGCTAAAAATAAGTCCATAAGATTGAAAGTTGTGTCTGGTTATAAAACCAGTTATAGCTCAGACTTTAGACTAGCACATGAACAGGCCTTAATGGGACAGGTTACCCATTGGTTACTCTTCTAGGTTTAGCTTCACTTCAAACTTAAAAAGTATTACTACAATGAACTATAGTGCCTGCCACATGCATGTACTCGATCTATTCATAACTTGTATCGGCTCAATGATACTCTAGGCTGGCCCTTTTTACAGGGCCCAATAGCAGCAGCTAAACTAAACTCCTTTAACTCTTTTAACATAGTGGGCCAAACAAAACAAGCGCAGCTCTTTGCCTCTCGTTAATTCATTTTTCACCCAACTTTGTAAAGGACCGATTGGGATTTCCCCTTTAATATACTCCGTAGATTGTTATAACTTTTTTTTTTTTGTTTTTTTTTTTTAAGGACGTTATATGTAATTAAAATGACAAAACGTAATCCCTCCATTTTTTTAGTGCCCATTAGAGTGTGCACAGAGTTTTAGGCAAAAGAGCAAACTGATACTTCCTCTGTTTCTTAATACTTACAACACTTCTTTTTTTCATGCTTGTCAATGCACTAATTCTTGTCAATGCACTAATTCAATCATTAATATCTTTAATTATCAATGTGTAAAAAATATAAAAATTTGATATTATGAAAGTATAAATCGAGACGAGTAAACAAGATCCCACATGACTATATTTTTCCTAATTTATAAATCACCAAATCTAGTCAAAGTGAGATATGTGAATAGTGTAAAAGTCAAACTGTTGCAAGTAAAATAACGGAGGAAGTATATAATTGGGTATGATTAAGAATATAAAATATGAAAAAGTAAGCGAGATAAATATAAATGGGGACCACTAAGTATAATATGAGAAGAAGAAATATTATACTCGTAAAATGATGATAGGGTCAAATCACTCAAATGGGAGAGAAATAAGGTGTTGTTTGGTTGGAGGTAAATAGCATGGGAAATTCCATTTCCTAGGAAATCATAAAAGCATATATTGTTTGGTTGACACAAATTTATCAAAGTGGGGAAAATAGAAATTCCAAGGGAAGTTTCACTTCCCATGAAACGTGGGAAATAACTTACTAAGCCCTCCCCCCCTTTTGGTAAGTCACAATTCCTATGATTATTGTGAGGCCTACTTGCGTTATTATCACTAATAATTTAATCTCTTTCTTTCTTTCTCCAAATTTGTTAACTTAAATAAAAAATTATCAAGTTAACTAATAAAACACAGGAAATAAATTCCTAGGAAATCAAAGTTCCTATATTATCAACCAAACAAATTTAAGTTAATTCCTAAGAAATGGACAAGGGAAATTACTTCCCATGAAATATAATTTTGTATGGGAAATCATTTCCCATGTCAACCAAACAACACCTAAATGATATATAATGTGAATAGGGGTTTCTAAATTTGATAATAAGACACTTAAATAAATACGTCCGTTTTTAGGAATTGGAGCACTTAATAAAAGACGAAGAGAGTACGTTAGTAGTAAATTGAATTTGATTATCTCTCATTATTTTTTATCATTTTTAATTTGTCTCAATTTATTCAGAAAATATTGTTAATAAAATGAACAAAACATGACTTTAATTTCAAAATTAGAAAATATTTTTTTGTTTTGGATAAAATATGCGTTCACTATTTTTTAAATTTACAACACACCTTTTTGACACGATATTTGAGAAAGTGATTAGACTAAGTAATCGGACGAATTAAGCAATAAAATTTAAACGGGACAACTTATCACATTTTTCTTATTGTAAATTTTGTCAATTAATTTGTCCATTTCTGGTCTTCTTCCTTAAACTACATACTAAAACTGTGTGTTGTAACTAGCAAATAAATTAGAACAAAAGAAATCCTCCATACTCGTATAACGTTAACATGCTTATTTCCAAAGAGAAATTAATACTGATAACAAGGCATAGGGATCAAACACTTAGAGACCGTATGTGCAATCATACTCCACAACTTGGCAATTGCATTTTTCGCATTGAAATGAACTACAATGACAGAGATGGGGAATCCTAAGCTGTATATCTCTTTAATTTCTACGAAGTATACAAATTATGATCAACCATTTACGAAGTATTTTTTACTCCACAACCAATTGTTATATCTAATACGGAATGTTCATTTGGTGCTTATTATTTATAGATTGAAAGCTTTTACAACCAATGTTTTAAATCAAACATTTCAATCCTACCTAATAGTCATAGCAGTCAATTCTCTACCAACAATTAATTCATATTTGGCCTTAAACTAAAACTAGTACAATGCCAAATTGTTGTACTTTATTGGTATAGCTTTGGAAGATGATACTTAAGGTTACGGAGTAAATCATATCTCGTTTACATTATTTGTTCTCGAAAAATAAAATGAAATTGAATCTGGTCACAGATAGATTGCACATGGGAGAATGAATCAGAAAATCAGAAGGTTCACTTGAATGTTGAACCATAAGAATTTAAAAAAAAGGAAAAAAAAAAAAAGCCATAATCTTCATAGTCAGTTAACTGGTATTACAATATTGATATTAAAAAAGAAAGGAACTAAACAACCACAACTCATACGGAATACTCCGTAATAATCAACACTTTCCAACCTTATGCGGTATCCCGATGACGATCTTCAACCTTAAATCTAATTATAAAATAAAAAAAAAAAAAGGCCTAATTAATCCAAAATCTAATTAAGGATTAAATTAATTGGTTAAATCAGAGGGCAAGATTGAGGTCCAATCTGGGACTTGAATGTTTGTTATGATCAGCGGTGGTGATCTCACCATCATCGTCATCATTGACGTCATCCATCTTCCTCTTCTTCTTCAAATTGTTGATATTATAATCATCAAATTTGGATATTTCTGGATGAGGTTGCAGAAAATCAATTGCAGATTTTTCAGAAGAAACAAGCAGCTGTCGATCTCGATCACTCTCCTGCTGATTCTGATGAGAAAGAACCTGTCGAAAATCCTCCCATTTGAAGGAAGGCATCCAGGTTGTCCGAGTATCTGTAGCAGAACCTTTATAATTATAATTCAAATTCACATCACTCTTATTCTTCGTCTGATTATTATTATTATTATTGCGATTCAATTGAGGTTGATTTTGATGGCGGAATTGATGATGATTTCGAGCTTCATTGAATCTTCTAATTAATTCGTAAAACTTGTCCATCTTCTTTTCTTCTTCATCGTCGTAATCAAATTCCTCTGCTGCTGCTGTTGATCTTGCTCTTTCCTTCTCCATTTCTGATTTTATCAACCTAACAACTTTTGAGATTACCAAACTTTGTGTTTAGGTTTCTGTTTTGGTTTTGAATAGAGGATTTTGGTTGGACTTCCACAAGGATGATTTTGGTCTTTATAAATAGTTTTAAGAAGAGGTTCTTGTTTTTATACTACGGAGTACTTCCGTTTCAGTCAACCTAAAAGAATATTGAATAGTACTTGTAACTTGTGGAAGACTAGTAGGTGGGCCCGTAAGGGTGGTTTTTAGGTCGATTGGATTAGTTTCGTATTGATTATGTGAAATATCGTGTAATTTGAACTGGGTTTGGCCTCGTTTAAGTTGATTTTAATATCATTAGGGCTGTTTGTTATGAAATAAAAAAGGGAGGGACGAGAATAAGATGTTAAGGATTGATGAAATCTAGTGTTTGTTTAAGGGATGAGGTATGGATAAAACACTTCCGTATCTCTTCATTAGAATCATTTCTATACCTATGAGGTGGTATTTTAAGGGAAAATGGATTTAAAACGACAACCTTACTCGAACACTATGTATGGATAAAGAGAGGAGAAGGGGAGGGAAGAGAAAATGATAGGGAAAAATGATGAGTTTTCTTTCTAAATCTCTCCATAAATAATTTTTTACAATTTAATCACTTCATTTCTCTTCCTTTCAACCCTCTTTCTTTCTCATTTGTTATCCAAATGAATGATATTCAACCCCTTCATTTCCCTTTCATTCCTTTCCCTCCGTTTCTTTCATTCCAAATTAATGAAATTGAAAGAATAAGGAGATAATAAAAAAAGTATGTATGGGTAATTTAATTGTTTTATCACTTTTCTCAAGATTAGTTTCAACACATATCAAATACAAGATAATAATTACTCCCCCCGTCTCATAATGATGTTCTTATTTGAAACCTTTTATGTAAATTAAGGTAAGCGATGAATATTAACATAAAGTACATTTGGACCATTTGAATACAATAAGACCATCTTATTTTGGAATAAAGTACATTGAGACTACTTATTATTTTAGAATAAACTACATTGGTACTATTTTTTTAGATTAAGACCATTAAATAAGGGTAATATGGGAAAATAATGAGAATATGTGAGGAATTAAATTAGAAAGTAAACACCCAAAATGAAAAGTAGAAACATTATTGTGGAACGGATGGAGTACTATATTTATTATTATTATTATTATTATTATTATTATTATTATACCAATTTATTACCCTTATTCTTCCTTTTTATCCTTATCTCTCATATCAAACGTAATATAAATTACTCTAGTATTTAAACTGAATTAATGGTGCAATAGAATTTTTTTAAATACAACAAAGCCGAAAATATTATTGAGCTATAGCCAAGTTCCCAAATACAGCAATCACGTTACATATTACAATTTAATCGTTCACAAATCACAAAATAATTAACCTCTTACATCTAATTTATTAATGAAAGTATATATAGTTTTAAAAATAGAAAGAAAAAAAATGTACTTGTATAAAAAATGCTCCTTTATCTGTGCACAGTCCATCTGTACATGAAGTACATAAGTATGTTGTCTACTTTTATTTATTTTATTCGTTTGATATGTTTTTGCTTTAGACGGTTTTGTAGATTGTAGGTGACGTGCTATGCAACAAGGATAATGACGTCAGCCTCAGGTAGCGTGGGAGCATCACCGCAAAGAGTGACATCCGGCAGAGGTTTGGTGAGATGGGCCTGGACAGTGTGCAAATGGGCCATTTGTAGTTGTTAAATTTATGTCGCTGTCCCCTCTTCTTTATGCCTAATTGGCTATTTTTAATCACAGTCATTTATTGTTTGACCTTTCTAATTCTAGCTCCGTCCGTTTGGTGGGCCTCCACCTCCACCTCCGCATTTGCATTTTCACCCCCACACTTGCCAAGTTGCTTTCAATACAAATTTACAAATTACAACGGATCATCAAATTTCAAAAGTTGCTTTCATTACACTTCCTACTACGAGTAGAATATTAAAATCATCATCGATAATAATTTGTTACTCCATATGTCCTTTGCGTGTAATACGTGATACACATTTCAGATGGCACCGGATGGCCAAGCCACCATCAGTCCATGACAAATGTACGTTGATATGTGTCTTGGCTAGTAGGTTATGCTTGGATCACACTTTAAATCTAAAATACTGTGATAAATCATGACGTAACATGATAAACCAAATATCATGAAAGACAATTGAGATTTGATTTGTTTTATACACGGAAAAATTGCTTGATTGGGTCACATTTTAAATCTAGCAAACTATGATAAGATACAACCCGATATGATATAACATGAATTTATTGAAATTTGATCTATCATACATTCATACACATGAAAATAGCATAACCAACCAATTCAATAACAATCCGATTTTGAAAAGTTACTATAACCAACATTTATTGATTTGTAGCGTGATGGTTTGAACTTGGAAGCCATTTTTGGAGATTTAGTTTTCGATATCATAACCAAAATTTTGTTGCTCAATTCTCTCAATAAGAATCCGGTTTCGAAAAAATGTTGCACTGTAGTAATGACTTCACACCTACTAAATGTCAGTGTATCCGAAAAAAATTCTGCAATAAAACCATTCGAACCTAGCGCTTTTTCTTTTTGAATAGAGAACATCACTTTTCTTATCTCCTGGTTAGAAAGATCTCTGCCTAGTGACATCAACTCGGCATACCTCAAGTTGTTTAAAGTCTTGTGAAACGATATGGAGTATTATTGAAAATACTCATTTACTTAGTACTTTGCGAAAATTTTCTACCTAAAAAAATTCTACTCCTCTGTGTTTAAATAAATGAAACGATTTAACTTTTTGCGCTATTAATCTAATTTACTTTAACTAATGTTTGTAATTTATATATATAATCATGCGGTTACTTGTTAGAATCGTTTCAATGAATAGTTTATTAATAATCAATGAATAGTTTAGTAATACTCAATTATTATAATTTTTACTTATTAATAATTAAAAATATTATCAGTCAAAATTTTACATTGATATACGTATACAAGGAAAATGTTTAATTTATTTAAATATGGAGAGGTCATTTTTTTTTTTTGAAAAGCATTGTAAATTATAATACCGGCTGCAGGTCAATTTACTATTACCCCCAGCTCCGAATAATCCTACGGAGTACAATTGTAGCCTCATCAAATAACTCCAATTCTCCAATAGTCGTCAATAAATTATTACGTATGCCTAATGATGTCATCGGATACTTAAACTATGACATATGAATATATGATCAATAGTATTACGTACAAATTTTGACAGATAATATTCCAAGTATTATTAAATGCTATCACTTATTATTTAAATTTAATACTACTTATGAACTAAATAGTGGTTGCTCACTACGAGTACTTGGTAATTTAATTTATTTGCATGGCCCATTACACTTTTGTGGTTTAAAATTATAAAAATTTTGACCATAAGTTATCACCAATCTATAAAAATAAAGGTAATACTTATTTTTTTTTTTTGCATAAATGGAGTAGGAGATATTTACATTTTACTCCGTAACATACTTTTTGGAGATTGTAAAATGTCAAATTAAGGAAAGCAAAAAAGAACAAAGGAAGTGTTGGTATAAGATTGTAACTCATACATTAGAATTGTGAGAGCCAATTACACTAAAGGCACTTTAGGTTGAAGATTTTTATTAACCAAATAAGTGGATCACAAATAAGAGTTCTATAAATATAAAGGCAGTGGACGAAGGAGTGATAAAGTTGGTTCATTTATTCATCATATCAACATTTAAAAATTTATAATATGTTATACAGTATATATTGCCTATTTGGTAACTGACTACAAATCATGATGATAAGAGTAAATTTGTGTATAAATCTATGCAATTTTTACCATCTAACCAGAAGTAGGCATGTAGCTAGAGCTAAATATAAATATTTCCGTGCAACCACTCTTTTTTTTTTTTGCTCATTATAAAATATTTCCTCATTTGTATTACATTACATAGTTCTAAAAGTAAGTACCTCGAGTGGGGTGTCGAGTGAGTCCCTGCTAGGGTTTCAATCTGTCTGTCGATATAGTGATTATGGTGATTTGGTGCTCCTTGTTTGTCGTTTTTCTTGCTTCGATTGAATTGACTTGCGATATGGCGGACGATCTTATGAAGGAATGGGAGAAATTGAAACTTACTGAGGCGGAAAATACTGTTTTTATGCCTCCGATGAATGATGAAACTGGCGATTCTACCAAAGAACGTCTAGAATTATCCCTGATTAAATTACTAACAACTAAACCTTACAATCTAGAAGCTATGAAGAGGGTTATGAAGGGTTTATGGAAATTGATTGATAATGTGGCGATTTGTAGGATTGATACAAACCTTCTCGTCTTTCAATTCTTTACGGAAGAGGATAAAAATCGGGTACTTGATGGAAGACCATGGGCTTTCAACCAACAACTCTTATTGCTTAAACCAATTCTCGCTGACGAACAACCATCGAATATTAATTTTGACCAATCCCCTTTTTGGATCAAAATGATTGATGTCCCTTTTGGAAGTCGTAATGCGAAGTTCGCTCAGGAAATTGGTAACCATATTGGAGAATTCTTGGAGTATGTGATTAAGATCCTTTAGGGTGGGATGAATTCATGAGAGTGAAGGTAATGGTGGACATTACAAAATCCCTTAGAAGAGGGATGAAATTAGCCATGGGACCATCAGTGTCACGATGGATCAACTTTAAGTATGAAAGACTGGGTGGCTTTTGTTTTTATTGTGGCAAATTGGGGCACATTGACAAAGACTGCATTGAGCAAGACTTGGTGAGTGGTGATGATGAAGTTGTATTTCAATATGGCCCATTTATGGTGGCTTCACCACTGCTACGCTCGAAGGCTGTTTTGGCAGAAAGAGAAAAAGAAAAGAAGTTGGTAGAATCTTTCTCTGGAAGGACACATGCGCGTAGAGTGTCGTACAATGATCCAAAAACTGTTAAAATCGGACCTCTGAGTGCAGCTAGAAAGCTACTTTTTACCCCCTTAAAGGAGCTTTCCCCTTATCCGAAAGAGAGAGAGGCGAGATTAATTTGGGTGGTTGATGACAGTAGCAAGAAATTGGTGCTAAGACCAAATGCAGTTAGAAACGTGAGAAGGAATGATGATGGGAATGTTATAGAGGGGGATGGTAGGGATGGGATTTACCATCCAAATTCTGATGGGGAGGGAATAATAATGTAGGGGAATATTGCAGGGAAGAAGAGGTGTGAGTTGTTGGAAAAAATTTCTGAGAGTGGGGAATTGTTGAGGGGGACGGAGGTCAGTGGGGGCAAGGGGTGTGAGCTATAATAATACTGGGGAAGGAAATGTGATACATGGCACAATTAGGGGCAAGTGGAAGAGGGTAGTCAAAGAGGGTGTTTGAATAGTGGATTTGATTATATGGATACTTTTGAGGTGTTTGTGATGCCTGAGACAAATAAAAAAGGGGAGCAGATGTTGTGGAGGAGGGGAATAATGATAGTGCTGGATACAACAGGGTTAAGAAGGGGAAACAGAGTCAAATTCAAGTAGTTGAGAAGAACACATTTGAAGTAGAGGGACACCCAAGCCCTCGAAAAACAATGAAAATCATAAGTTAGAACTGTCATGGGCTCGGCAACCCATTGATAGTTACAGCCCTCCAAGATATGTGTTGGAGGGAAAAGCCGAACATTGTCTTTGTAATGGAGACAATGATTGATGATTAAAGACTTGAGAGAATAAAAAATAGGTGTGGTTTTTCGAATGGGATTTGTGTTAGTAGTGTTGGGAAGTCCAGCGGTATGGGTTTTTGGTGGAAAGATGTAGATGTGGGAATGTTTTGATACTCAAAGCACCATGTTGTTGTGAATGTGCTTAATGATGAAAACTCCCCTCATTGGTGTGCTATTGGCATATACGGGTGGCCCGAGACTTCAAATAAACATAAGACATGGGAACTAATGACTTCTCTAAAAGCGAATTGCTATGTTCCATGTATTATGTTCGGTGATTTCAATGAGGTGACGAGTAATGCGGAGAAAGAAGGGGGTGCTCATAGAAGTGAGAGGTTAATGGACTCCCTAAAGGCATCCATTGATAATTGCCGCCTCCGTGACTTGGATTTTACTGGGAGTATTTTTACTTGGGAAAGAGGAACTTCTATTGCAACCTATGTTCGTAAAAGACTTGACCGATTCCTTGCGGATGATGGTTGGTGTGCTTTGTTCCCAGATTTTATGGTGAGAAATTTCCCTATCGATCAATCCTATCATGCCCCAATAATGGCGTCACAAAAAAAGAAGAATGATGACAGACCGAATGAGAGCTCCTTCAAATTTGAACCCTTATGGCTTTCGAAGGATAAATGCGGTGAAATTGTGCTTGATGGGTGGAATGGTGGTAACAATCTGAGCATTTCACAGAAAATTGGTCGTTGTGGGGAATTCCTAGCTTCTTGGGTTGCTGTTGAATTTGGGTCCACAAAAAAAATCGAGAAGCAATTGCGAGTTCTTAAACAAAGACAGATGGATGGTGCCACTCTAGAGAGATGTCAATCTTTGTCCATTGAGCTTAATGATCTGAGAAGACTAGAAGAATCTTATTGGTTCGTGAGAGCAAGGGCAAAACGAGCTACGTGATGGGGATAAAAACACAAAATATTTTCATCACAAAGCTTGTCAAAGGAAAGCTTAGAATCGAATCGATGGCTTGATGAACAATGAGGGTGTTTGGAAAACTCAAAGGGTTGATCTCGAAAGGCTTATTACTGCCTATTTTGCTGACCTTTTTGCAACCAACTCTCCTACTGGTTTCCAGGGAGCTCTTGAAGGGCTAGGCCAAGTTGTAACAGAAGATATGAATGTCGTTCTGGATAAAGAACCAACCGGAGAGGAAATCAAAGCTGCTTTGTTCCAAATGC
This sequence comes from Chenopodium quinoa, assembly GCF_001683475.1. Taxonomy (NCBI): domain Eukaryota; kingdom Viridiplantae; phylum Streptophyta; class Magnoliopsida; order Caryophyllales; family Amaranthaceae; genus Chenopodium; species Chenopodium quinoa. The sequence continues at coordinate 556,181 of NW_018743212.1, read as the reverse complement.
ACCTAAATAAGGCTCCCGGCCCTAATGTTATGCACGCTTTATTCTTTCCAAAATTCTGGCATATTGTTGGTCCGGACATTATTGGTTTTGTGAAAGGATGGCAGAGAGGGGAAAGGGATTTGAATGCTATTAATAATACTTGTGTTGTTTTAATCCCGAAAATGAAAGATCCGAAGCTTATTTCGAATTTTAGACCCATTAGTTGTTGCAACGTTATTTATAAAATAATATCAAAAACAATGGCAAATAAACTAAAGGGTTTCCTTAAGGATGTGGTTTCACAAAATCAGAGTGCATTTGTCCCACAAAGACTTATTATTGATAATGCAATTGTGGCCTTTGAGATTTTTCATGCTATGAAGAGAGGGGGTGATGGCAGAAATGGCAATATTGCGTTGATGTTGGATATGAGTAAGGCTTATAATCGGGTAGAGTGGTCGTTTCTTGAAAAAGTGATGGAAAAACTGGGTTTCTCTCAGGCTTGGATTGGGCGGGTCATGTTGTGTTTAAATAGTGTTTCTTTTGCCTTTAAAATAAATGGCCAGGTCTCAGGTTGTGTTACTCCGTCGAGAGGATTAAGGCAAGGAGATCCCATTTCTCCGTATCTTTTTTTGTTGTGTGTGGATGCTTTTTCCACTCTATTAACTAAAGCTGCGACAGAGAATCTCATCCATGGTGCTAGAGTTTGTAGAGGTGCTCCTCGAGTATCTCACTTATTTTTTGCCGATGACAGTATCCTTTTTGCTAGAGCAACTGTGCAAGAATACTTTGTTATAGCTGACGTTATCAGCAAATATGAGAGGGCATCGGGTCAAAAAGTCAATCTAAGCAAGACTGAGGTCACTTTTAGTAAGAAGGTAAATGCTACTCGTTGTCAGGAAATCATTGAAACACTGGTGTAGGCGTCATTCGAAGCGCGCCTACGTTAGCATGTTGTGAATATGCTTGACACTCATAGGAAATAGGAATTGGCATATACGATTAGGGACAACGATTAGGGACAAATAAAGTAGGGAGCCGCCAACAAGTTTTAAGGAACTTGTAAACCGTTCACGGATCATTTAAGGCAACCACGATAAAGGGACAACGATAGGCAACAATGATTGACCCGTGAAGGTTACACCCCATTCATAACACCATGAGATTACTAACTCCATATGGTTCGGAAACACGAAAGGAGGATTGGGGATGATGGTACGAAGTGAGTCATGGAGTCACATTCGCCCGTATTGGCCTCTACTTGATTTTTATCGTGAAAAGTATTCCTGCAATCTCAAAGGAACACAAACAAAGATTCAATTTGCTCCAAATTATTATTAGGCTAAATTGTTGAATGTTAATGCAACACATAATTCTAAATATCGCGATCACTTGATCAAGCAACAAGATTAAAAAGGAACCTAAACCGGTTGTCCAAATTATCTTATTGGGCGTTATATTCAATTACATATTCCCTTTAAACATGCAATATGGTGATTATTACAATAATAAAATCATCATTAACATTGGAAGCATTGCATTTTAGCCATAATAACGTTAGTAAAATCAAATCATAATAATAACACTAATCATAATACTAGCAATAAGAATAAAAATAAGAGTAATTAAGTGATTAATTACTCACGTTCCGTGCACTTCTTTAAATTGCTACATCATGAATAAATTGTTAGTAACTTCAAAGAATAATAAATCAAAATTGAATTTAAATTAAATAAAAGTAGAGTTGATTTGGGGCCAAACCCTCAAACAGTTTTACCTTTCACGCCTTGGTTTAAGTTTAGAACCTCGGGTAAAGTACGGACTCCGGGGAGTGCTTAGGGGATGTATTGTTGAAGAATAGGGAAGGCTATTATTTAAGCTAGAGCATAAGAGAGAATGATTTGGTGTATAAGAGGGAAAGAGAGAATTGTTTGGTGCCCCAAAACTGAGAAATCAGCCTCGTATTTATAGAGAAAATATGAGGGGTGAAGCACGGAACCCTAGAATTGAAGGCGCTGCGAAACAAAAAAAATAAAGAAATTTTCCATGTCACGGCAAAATTGCCGTGACGCGGCAGATTTTGCCGTGGCATGGTAGATCATGCCGTGTCTCGACAGATTTTGCCGTGTCGCGGCAATTGTGTTTTCTGGAATTTCGTCTAGGTTCATTTTTATAATTTATTTTGAATTTAGTATGGGATAATTGTGCGCCGTTTTAGCTATTTCGGTTTTAATTAGGTTTAGGTTTTACATATTTATTAATCGGGCTCAATTAATAAATAATATGAAATGGATTAAAAAGGGTTTGGGCTAAAATGTGGATTGGACTATGCTTTGACTAAACATTAGGACTGATCTGTTGACTGATTTGCAAAATGTGTTTGATTGAATATGGGTTTTAAGCATTCCCGAGATTAAATACTCGTCCCGACCAATAATGGCGGTGAAAGGTTGTTCATCATTGTGTTTGGTTTTGGGGAGACATTTTTAGGTGTCTACAACTGGATGTTAGGGAAGTTGAAAGGCATGAGAAGTACCTTGAGTTACCGACTATAATTGGGAGATCGAAGAAAGTTATCTTTGCTGTGCTTAAGGATAGAATTTGGAAGAAGTTGCAGGGTTGGAAAGAGAAACTGTTATCAAAACCGGGAAAAGAAATACTCATCAAAGCGGTGGCTCAAGCCATCCCGACATATATAGTGAGTATTTTCAAAATTCCGGACACTCTTATTGATGGCATCTATTCCCTCCTTGCTCAGTTCTGGTGGGGCTCGACGGACGCGTCTAGGAAGCTACATTGGCAACGATGGGATCTCTTATGTCGACCTAAGAACAAGGGGGGCATGGAGTTTCGTGATCTCAAAGTGTTTAACCAAGCATTGTTGGCTAAACAATGTTGGCGTCTCCATCAGTTACCGGGCACTTTTCTTCATCTATCTTAAAGGCAAAGTATTTCAAGAATTGTGATGTATTAGTGTCCGAGTTAGGTTTTGATCCTAGTTATTCTTGGAGGAGCATGTGGGGGGCTAGATCTCTACTTCTTGAGGGGATGAAATGGAGGGTCAAGAATGGTGATATGATAAATGTGTGGTCTGATTCTTGGTTACCAGGCTCTTCTTCTTCGATTGTTCCTACCCCCTTTCCTGGGAGTGATCTAAACCTTAGGGTGAAGGACTTGATTGATCATGAAAATCACAGATGGAATGTGGAGGTTGTGGAGAGTACTTTCAATACAGAAAAACAAGCTCTGATTCTTTCTATCCCGCTGTCTGACCGAACTCAAAGAGATGTCATGTTCTGGTGGCCTAATAAAAATGGCATTTATAGTGTAAGGTCTTGTTGTTGGTTGAGGATGCAAGGGGGTGCTGCTAATCTGAATTCTAGTGTGGATGATGCGTGGAAATTGATTTGGGGTCTAAGTGGTCCACCGAAGCTAAAGACTGTTCTTGGGGGTTTCTTGGGGGTAAGAGAAAGACTGTTCTTTCTCCATCTTCTTCCTGACAATCAGTGTACCATTTGTGGCAACAATGAAGAATCAATTTTTACATGCTACTTTTGATTGTTCTGCTGCTAGAATTATATGGGCTGCTAGTGAATTTCGTGACTTAGTTCAAGATGTAACAATGACTAGCTTCACTGAAAGGCTAATCTGGTTCGCAGAGAAAATCACTAAAGAAATTTTTTTTGCTGCAACGGCACTGATGTGGGCTTCCTGGTCTTGCAGAAACAAGTTCATTTTTGAGGGTAAGGTGGATGATCCTATTGGTATTGCTGTAGGCTTCTCCAAACTGGTGTTTGACTATATTGAGCATGCGGCTAAGGTGTTTCCTGGGAAAAATGTGACAATCAGGCTGTGTGTCAATGCTTGGTGCCTACCCGGATCTGGGATTATAAAAATAAATTGTGATGCTCACCTTGGAGGAGATACAGGCCTTGGTGTTGTTTTTAGAGATGAACATGGGACGGTTCTTGTTGCTGCTGTAATATCCCCTAATCTCCCTCTACGGAAATACTAGTATAATACGTATAATTATACCGTAGAGATAGACTTAGGCGTATTACCGCCGCGTGATTACGCAAGGCTACTCAAACTACTAACCAAAACCAATACTTTGTAGCGAAAACTCAAACTCTTTCTTTATTAAATAACTATAAATAGAAACCATTGTCATAAGTACTCATAATTAAACAAAGACCAACAATCCTAATTCTAGGTGAAGAACATTCCCGGGACTCCCATATGCTCAATTCTTGACTCCACCTGAAAATAGTCAACACTGCTTACCATTACGGTAAACAGGGCGAACCAAAACAAATAAGAAATACGGATTAGCAAAATATGCTAAGTACGATAAGTGCAAGATAAGTAAATTCAATTTATTTGCAAACATGCTTTTAAAACCAATTCCAATAATTAATCCAATGAATTCCAAAACTCATGATTCAAACCAATTCTCAATAATTCAATAATTCGATGAAATGATTTATAAAACCAATTCCTCTTTTGAAAACCAATTCTCAAATATCCTCAAAATAATTCCAATAGCTCAATAACTCAATAATAATGATTAATAAAATCAATTATTTTCGAAAACTCAACCTCCACTCTAAGTGTACACACCCCCCAAGCTAGTCTCTTACTATTTCAAGGCTATTCTTGGAGAAAGACTAGGTCATACAAAGTCCATAGTCTTCAATGAATCCGCATAGTGGGATTAATATAATAATCATGCTTGTAAAGCTTTTATAAATAATTCAATAATTCTCATGAAACTCCTCTTTGAATAAAATCAACCTTTATAATAGAATAACTCAAAAACTGCTTTTGAATTTAATTCAATAAGCTTTTAAAATCAAACCCTTCTAAAAACTCTTTAAAACAATTCAACATACTTTTTAAAACCAAGTTCCCGTAAACATAATAAATAATTTCAAACCATTCAAAACATGATATTAAAATCTTTCAAAAATACATTTATTAAAACAAATATTAAAATCAATTCCTCCAACCATACTTTATTTCATAAACCATAATTCAAATCAATTTAATTCAATCACCAATAAAATCATATAAAACATGCTATTCAAACCAATCACTTTCGAAGGGGTATCTAGCCACCTAAGCATACCTAGATTCCGAATCTCAATCAACACTTCGCATTTTCAAAGTTCAATCACGAATACACCTTGCAATTAACATAACCATAAGGTTATTACAACATCTTTAGACATAAACCCAAATCTAATGTGCATGGACTATAAAACTCTTTTAAAAATAATACTTTAATATAAAATTATAGCTTTGAAATAAGTATTTATATTTTAGAAAACTAACCATGAAGAAAATAAAGGAATAGGATTAAAGAGAATTGGATTAGTGTTGGAAAGAATAGGCAAAACTTGCAGAGGCCATAACTCCTTCAATATAACTCCTAATTGGGTGATTCTTGAGCCTAACCTCAAGGATTTTTTGAGAGGAACAATTTTTTTGTGAAATAGAAAAACCTCAAAACTGACCATAAGTTCCCAAAAATTGGCTCCAAAGATATACGGGCTGATTATGTATGAAAAAAGTAGAAAGAAAGTATGAAAAGGTTTAGGGAAAAGAAGAAGAAGAGAATTGGGTTTTGGTGTAAATAATATGAGAGGTATGAGGGGGTATTTATAGACTAGCTCATGCAAGAATTATGGTAGGAGAATGTAGGAAGAATTATGGTAAATTGGTTTACGGAAATTACTTGGAGAAGAGAGGTAAAGAATTATGGAAAGTCTAGGTTATGGTGATTAAGTAATGAAGAAATAAGGTAAGTATGCAGTCATGAAATATTAAATGGTAAATGGCTTTTCTTGGGGAATAATCAATAATAATCAAGAATGATTTAAGGTAGGGAAATAAGATAATCAAATATATAGGAGATGGGAAATAAGAATTAAGGAAAATAATAGAATTGAGGAAGATAATTAAAATACAAAAATTGCCAAAATAATTTTGCTCAAAATACAATATGGTGGCTAAATTTGAGCTTTCCTAAGCTCATATTTTTGGACCTCCCTTTAAATATTTAGGCAATTATTTTGCTAGTTTTTAAGGAATAAAAATGATTGTGTAAATAATATATTTTGTATAAAATAATTAATTAGAAAAATACCAATTATTCACTAATTAATTTAACTAAGAAAATCAGATTTTCTACACTTAGAAAATCCGAAAATCCTAGCTAATTAATTAGGGAAATTTGGCCCTTTTAAATTAAATATAATTTTGCTTAATTAAAATATCCGAAATATATATAAATAATTCGGTTTTAAAATAAAATAAATGGATGATTCAAAATCCAAAAATAATTAAATTTTAAAATACTTTTGGTGCCAAAATTCAAATATTATATTGGCTCCAAAATTCAAATAGTAAAATAAATTACTAAAATACCCTTTTTAGAAAATAATAATTAATTAGAAAAAGGTTTAAAAAATACAGGGTATTACAGCTGTTGTCAGACGTGTGGTTGCTAGGTGGGGAGTTGAGGAAGCTGAAGCTGCTGCCAGCAGGTTCGGTCTTCAGCTTGCGTGGAGCCTGGGGTTCTCAAGAGTGCAGCTAGAAAGTGATGCTAGCAAGGTGGTTATAGGGGTCAACCAAAGATCAGTGGGGCTTACTCCATTTCATATGCTTTTAGAAGATATTGTAGCTCTTTCCTCTAAGTTTGTTTTGTTCAATTTTTCTCATGTAAAAAGGGCAGGGAATACTCTAGCTCACCTAGTGGCTAGATGGGACTCGAGAGGTAGTGATGAATTTGTAAGTTTCGGTCCTTTTCCCCAAAGTCTCTTAACTTTGGTGACTTTTGATTTGAATTAATATATCCTTGCCGGTGGTTTCAAAAAAAAAAAAAAAAACATAGTTTTAAAAGTCAATATTCATTCCTACGATCACTCAACATTATCCTCAAATTGTCTAGTATTTGGACCAGTTTTGAAACAATTATTTTTTAAAAAATTTGAGTGGAAATTGTAATCCGAATATTTAGAGCAGAAGACCGGAATGATTCTATTCGGTCCAGCCCATTTTAAGTGCTTAGACTGAAGCCCTAAATGACTATACGCTATATCAAGGCCTGTGTTTGGTTCTGAACTAAACAATAAAGTCAAGTTAGTTGTCATAAACTGAGGCCTACTAATGAAAATAAAGCAGGTTGGGCTTCTGCCCAAAGACTTGGATATTATTACTGCTTCTAAATTCTACCTATATGTACAGTTATTCACTTGTATTGCTGGCCTTCTGACTTCACTCTACATCTTTCCCCTGATTTTGCTAATGCCTAAATCAACATCATCAACAACTGAACCGCTCATTTTTCTTGATTAAGGTACATTGCAATTAATTAGTGCTCCCTATTATTTTTTGTTGTTGTTGTTGTTGTTGTTGTTGTTGTTGTTGTTTATACTCCTCCATTGTTGCTATTTCCTTACTAGGTTAGCCTATTTTACATGGTTTTTCTCTGTTTGATTATTGAATGGTCATAGGTTAAGTTTTACTATGTAACACGTCACAATTGTATTTTAGATCTACAGCTTTTGCTGCGTACACTTTTATTATTTTTTTTAAAAAAATATGAATTTATATCCTTATCATTTTTGCTATCTTTTGATAATACGTACACTTTCATTATTTATTGACCAAGAGTAAAATTTGACCTGTCTACTGACCTATTCTTGTTGATCCTTGACCGTGCAACATAGTCCAAGCTTGTGTAATTGTAGCTCAAGCTCACCAGTTCAGGGTTGGAAAAAGTAATCAACTTTAGTGAGCTTGTTCTACATTGTCAATTGATAATGGAATTTCATCCCTAAACAGTTGTGTTTCTTAACTATATATTTCTATTACTACTCGATATGGCCTTGAAAGGAGAAATGGATATAGGATACTTATGGATAAAAAAGAGATAATTGAATCATAGACAAACATTAGCACAAGTCTTTTATAATAATTATGCTTATGATAAAAGCTTTTTTCTTAGTAAATAACAAAAAATTGCCCGAAATTTATCATTATAACCTTGACACACATCAAATTCTAGACATGTTGGATACCTTCACGTCATCACCAGTTTTTTGGAAAGCCTAACCCTATTAGGAGATTCATGTCTATATATATATACATTTGCATATACAATAACCTAAATTAATACAAGTTCCTTATATTAGACAATTTATTCTGTTTTCCTATGTTTTTTTGGCATTATTGAAAAATTTCAATGTAATGAGAATTGTTATTAAAGTGATGAAATAAATAAAAGAAAGAGGAACGGGCCTAATAAAAAAAATTGGTGAATGAGTTGTAGATTAGGTATAGGATAAACTATGGGCATGGACACAGAACATACAAATTAAACATACAATATGACAAGATGTTTCGCAAAATATATTACTATTATTAAAATGTGGTTCCAAATTCTGATGTTTGTTGTTGATTGAATCCCTTTTCGCAAATGACCAATGCAAGGAAAGAGAGCCTAGTTACTTTACATGTCATATTCTGTATGAGAATCAAAGGTATTTTGGGGAAAACCTTGTGATGATTTAGTAATGGTAAATTAATTAATGTATGAGAATAAGAGAATGGTACGGTGTCTTCAGATGCTGACCATGCAAGTTTAGTTAGTGGGTTATCAATTAAGATTCCCTCAGCTCCTAATTCTCTTGTGTATATAATTTATTTATTATTTGTATTAAAGGCAGCAAGCATGCTAGCTATACCCAAATTACATTACGCAAGTATTTTGCTCGTTGTGTTCCGAGGTTTGGAGCTAACCAAAATACCAATACCGATAGCATGCCCTATCTATTTAAGATATTCCTCTCATATTTTCTGCTTTTATTTGTTTTCACTGCAACTCTTTCTTCAGTTCTTCCCTGCCGCAGAATGCAGAATTTTTAGAACAATCTTTAACTTTCCCCAATCTCTTCTCTCTGTTAGCTTAGTGTTGTTTTTTATTTTTTCCTTTTTGGCATGTTGGATATGTTCAATTATTATTTCTTGTTTGCACTGTTGACAAACGAAGTACTCTGTAGATAATAAGCAAGCCTTAGACGTATTTGACTATTGTACATTGTACCTAATCTTATTATCTGGATAAAAGTGTTCTTATATCTACGGGGCACATAAATTATAATTAATCTACACTTAGGATTACCAAGCGTGCATATGATACTCTATATGATATACTCGTAATTCATTGTTTATCTTGATGGGATCCTCTCCTCGACCGCTCCTTGTCTAAAAATAATGAATACGCTTTTCAGCTAAAATATTTTTGATTGAGCTTAGACTAAAAAAAACGTGGAAGATGTTAGATCTAAATATTAGGAGTACAAGTTCTTACAAGTATTTATAAAATAAGGCTCGTATATGCTTAAAATAAGATGTATCTTACACTTAAATAGTTATGAAATATTTATTTCTCTTTGCGGATAAAGTTTCTTTACTTTCTTTATTCAAAAATTAAAAATAGGAAATCTAACATGGTGCATTAGAAATCCTAAAAAAACACAGTACAAGTAGGATAGATTAGATCATTAGACCGCAATATCCAATTAAATTTTTGGAATCCTTGCTCATCCAATAATGTTGCTAAAGCTAGAAAAAGGAGATCATATAATATAGCGTATTTAATACTGAAAAATAAAAGGTGTTAAAGCTGAAGAATACAGTAGAAAGAATAATAGTGGAATACTCTTATACCCATAAGGCCGGTGAACTTCGGCAGACCACATAGATGATGCTGTTATCATGAACGAACTTAGTCAACGGCATGCATTCATGGGAACTTTGGAACGCATCCCAACGACCATTTTGGATCAACTACTATGGTCATGGTCCTCAATCTTGTAATACACTTGGTAAATATCTACTTTTAAATTTAATTTGTATCTTAAACAAGCTAACACAATTTGTCCTCAATTGGTACATACACTAAAGGTAGGTAAGTTGCATATTATATTGTTGGAATAAAACCCGTGCACGGAGCACCGACTAGCGCAACACCTTTAGTGAAAGAAAAGAAAACACATTATTGAGGTAGCCTACCAATTACGAAATAGCATACCATCGTTAACGTTCTTGAATTGTAGCTACATAATTCTCGAGTTTTAGGAGAACCCCATGATTATTATACCTCCTCTGTCTATGCGCATGAAACTCCCTCTTCTTTAAAGTTGCCATTCCACTTCTCCGCCTTCCCTTTTTAAGATTCTTTTCTTCTATTTTAAGCCTTTTATTTAATTAATCAACTTGGTCACTTGGACCTATATACCAACTATATATACTGCTTATCTACCTATATTAATACTTTACTTGTGTATATTGTACAAATACATTACTTCTTAATCAACATACGTAGTAGAATAATCCGCACTATATATGTTATATGTATAAGTACTTCTTCTATTGCCAATTTGCCATAGCTTTTCAGTACGAGCATTATAAATTAGGTCATAAATTGTACGGCATTTATGTACTTGATATACAATCTAGTATTAGTGCAGAATTTTCCCACAACACACCAATATTGAAAATTTGAAAGTTATTGTACTTTGTAGTTTTGGCGTACAAATTAGCTTAATTTAGGGTTATCTCTTAAGTTATGATCACTATTTGTCAAATTACTTAACTTATATGTCTTTCATTTCCGAAACTCTCAAGTTCACCATGGACATTTATGTGACTAATCAGGGAGCGTATATGTTTCCAATTAACTTAACTGACCTTGAGATATATCCCCTACGATCACTTTAGTTTTTGACAACTGGTTTAGAAGTTTTCGAAAATGGTCCGAAAGCATGAACTATAGCCTTTACTTTTTTGGGTCTGAAAGCATGAACTATAGCATTTGATTACTTATTTTTTTTGGATCCGAAAGCCCTAATAATGATCCAGATGCATGGATTATAACCCTCACTTCTAGAGAATTTCAAAGAAATTAAGATGTTTTTTATCATGAATGGGGGGGGGGGGGGGGGGGGGGGTTGGTAGGTTATGTTTATATATGTACACTTTGCTTGTATTGTATCAACTTATATCTTGCCAAATCATTCATTCATTTATTTATTTTTATCTCCATGTATACATTATTAATACTAATTATTAAGTTACACCCTTCGCTCTTTTTGTTGATTACGTTTGAATTCTTATTCTTTATTAAAAAGTAAAATGTTTACAAGTTGCTTGATGGTGGTGGTCAAATGTAGGATTATATTAATTTTTACCCAACTAGTTTAGTTTAAAAGGGGCATATTAATGTACAAAAAGTGAATAATATTCTTCACTCTGATATTGATCTAAGGTTGAAATGTGATTCACAACTTAGAAACCCAACAAAGTGAAACTCTGATTGTGCACACTATCGGTCGCGACCGCTTTATGATTAACCTCCTTTTCAGTTTAAGCAAATTTGCGCCAAACTTTTCTCGTATTATACTCCCATTTGATTAAAATAGTACTACTCGTAGTGAGTGATTAGAAGTTGAGTGCACTTTGTTTAAACTTTCGGAGGTGATTAATCATTTGAATATTAATCATGAAACAGTTTTTGAGGATGATTTGATTTTCACTTCAGAAACATACTCACGTATATCGATACATAATAATGACTCTATAAACATTACAATGACTAGTCCAAGACTATAAACTGGACCATCCTTTGCATACAAATTAACATTAGTAGTTTTAGTTTAGTACACTACGGGGGTATTTAATAAATACTCTTATGATGAACTTTCTATGTACTTATCTACAGTATCAAACAAATGGCGTTGTGATATTATAATTGATGCGGAGTACATGTTAAATCATAGTATTAGACTATTAGTATGATATGGATCTTTCTTAAGACATTTAATTCTACAAGTTCAAAATTTGTTAATTAACTATTGTTATTTTAAAATACTACTAGCCCAATTGTTATGATCAATATATAGTGAATTCCTCAATTAACTATTGTAATAATTAACTGAGTTCACGTACACCCCACTAGAGATGTCAGTGAGGCGGGTCAAATAGGAGACCCGCCCCATCCCCATCCCGTTGGGGCGGGGATGGATCTTGGTTTGGCGGGTGATGGGGCGGGGATGGGGATAAAAACCATACCCGCCATGGCCCATGGGTGATGGGGCGGGGGTGGATTTTAGGTTGTACCCGCCCCGCCCCACCCGCCCCACTTCGCACCCGCCCCATCCCCACATCCATATATTTTTAAAAACAAAATTATATACTTTTATACTATTTTATAAAAAAGAAAATTATGTAAAATAAAATAGTAAATATAATACTTTGTAATACAATTATATTATAAACAAAAAAGAGTGTAATATTGACAATAATTTTTTTCTTTTTGCAATCTTTATTAATTATGAAGGATTGTGTGTTTAGGAGGCGGGGATTAGGCGGGTCTTAGGTGGGGATGGATATCCAAGTGGGGGTTGGGGCGGGGATGGTTTTGGAATTGTACCCGCCGGGGCGGGGATGGGGATGAATTTTAGACCCACCGCGGGAATGGGGATGGAGATGGGGATGAGGATGAAAAGTTTAGATGGGGATGAGGATGAAAATTTTAGATGGGGATGGGGATGGGAAGGCCAACATCCGCCCCGCCCCGCCCCATTGACATCCCTACACCCCACACCTAACTACCTAAGTGTGTATCCACCGCTAAGGTTGCTTTCTAACTGTGTTTATTTCTATTATATTGAATGTAAATGTATTTTTAGAATATGTGCGTAATTTGAATAGAAAGTCTAATGGAAGAATTTTCGTTGTTTGGATGTAATTTTAAAATTGGTAAGTCTAGCAATTATTTTTAAATTTTTTTAGTATACCTTAAATAAAGGTGAAAATATCCGTACCACTGGACACCGGTTCTTTATCTTCCACTAAAAATTGTGAAATCAACAATTTATAAGAATAGAGGTGTAATAGAAGATGACAATGTAGAAATCAGTACTTGATGACAATATAAAATTACTTTAACTTGTCAAAAAAAAAAAAAAAAAAAAAAAAAAAAACACTTTAAGCTTAAAAGCTTTATTTTGATAACATGATCAAACTAGAACAACATACACATACAATTGCATGAATGCATGATACAAAGAACAGAACATAAAAGTGAGATTAAAGCCTCACAATTGCATACTAGAAAACCTCTAATACTATTACATCAGGAGAAGACTTAAATATGCTTCTCCTTGAATAGAAACTCGGCCGCACCACAATTGACACACCAAATCAATTCTTCTACAAATGTATATACATTGCATACTAGATGCTGATCAACTCAGCAATGATCAATACTACTTTCCAAGATAGGTTGAGGCGGGATACCCTCTTGCAAGCAGAATACGGGAGGAATAGTGAGCGACTCTAAGCTTCCATAAGCATTCCAACAGAAGGGGTCCAACACCATTTCCCCAACAGCTGGGAGTAGCTCAATATCTGACAAGGTAATGTTGGAGCAAGGGACTGCGTCACTGCAACCAAAGTGCATAGGAGGGCTCCTAACATCATACGTGCCCTTCAGACTGGAATAAACAATGTCAGTCACTAAGACAGCTGTGGTTTGGTTGTTGCAACCTTTTCCGGAGCAATAGTACTGGTCAATTATGATGGGGTTCCTCACAGAGTCCATACGTATGTTATCAAATGTCACCCCTGAGACAGCGCCTGAGCCTCCTTGCCAAGTCTTGATCCTCACTCCATTGCTGGTTTCTCTCATCAGCGAGTCTCTGACAGTCACATTGTGTACACAAGCCCTTGAATTGTGGTTCCCCAAGCTTCCAATACTAATTCCAACCAAGAACAAATATTCTTACAATATCCTTATTAATATCAGCAAGTAAACTAAGAGATTAATAGTTGAGGCAAGCATACCTGATTCCATGACCATGTCCACAGGTGATGTTTCTGATGTCTACATCGAAGCAACCAGAGCCAATTGAGACACAGTCATCGCCTGCATAGAGGAAAAACATGTATGACAACTCTACAATTATGAAGAAAAGATGGAGGAAAACTATATCTTATGCTAAGAGACTGACTAACCATTGGAAATGAAGGAATTATAAATCTGGACATTGTTGGTATTTTCAATGTGAATTCCATCAGTGTTAGGACTTAAAGCCGGAGATGTTATATGAATTGACTCTATGTGGACATTGTGGCAAACATCAAATCTGAAGTGGAATTGTGGACTGTTTTGGATTTGGAGTCCTTTGACTGTCAAGTTGGAACTCTCAAAGAATCTGATGGCCTGCATCATATAAAAGATAATATAGTAAAGCTCCAAACAACAAAGATATAGTCCTCCAATCATACGGTGCTTATAATTTCTTAAAAAGATACAAATAAGATGCTTACGATAGGACTATCACAAGGACCAGGCAGTGTGGTTCCATTAGGTCCCTATAAGAAATAAGAAACAGTGTGTCAAAGCCAAAGAAAAGTATAAGAGTAACGTTTAATGTCTAATACAGACACAATAATATAAGTACTTTAAAAAGTTTGGTTGATTAGTTCTAAAGTAGTATATATGACATGGAGCAAGGGTGGTTATTTTACCCTGTGAGGCTTGCAGGGGAGCTCCCACCATTTTCCTCCCCTTCCATCTATACGGCCTCCCCCTTGGAGTGACATTCCTCCAACTTTGTAGAACACCAACCACTGATGCTTACTAGTATTCTTTGGCCATTGCTCGGGCCCATCCGGTGGCACAACTGACCCATCAATCTGTTTACCATAATAAGCAAATATTTCCACATTAGGAAAAGGAGAACGATGCAAGCAGTACAATATCTTCGTTAAAGTTGAAAAGAAAGTAAAAAAAGTACCTGAAAAATAACGTCACTTTGACAAGGGCCAGAGAAGATGGTAGACTGAATCATGAAGGTATGGCCACTAGGAGCATGTAATGCAGTAGACTCAGAATTATCAGCACTACTACAAGCAGCATCCCAAGCTGCCTTAAAGGCCTCCGTATCATCAGAAACACCATCCCCTATGGCTCCAAAAGTCCTAACATCAAAAACTCCGCGAGGAGCGTAGGCAGGAGGGTCAGCTGCAGGGTTATCAGGCTGAGAAGAAGGGGGCAGGGAAATTCCGGAATTAGGGGGAGAAATATAATGTCCATGCATGTGTCGTTTGTAAGTGTGCCTATGGTGTCTAGCTTGGGAGGCAGGAAAAAGGCATGCATTGATGGCAAAAAGAGTATGTAGAAATAGAAATGTCAGATGGAGTTTCCCCATCAAAAAACAGAGTAAAATGCAGTTAGAACAACAACAACAAACAAACAAGGAAATTGGCTAAAGTTTTGGTAAGGACGTGGTTGTTAAAAAAGAGAGAAGAAGGCAAGTTGGAGAGTGTAATTGGGTGAAAAGAAGAAAAGATACAGAATACCTGAAAGGCTGAGAAGCACCAAATATAAGCATGTATGTTATTACTACATACAGCGTATGTATATGAGTGTATATATATAGAAACAAAAAATGTGGGTAAGTTAGTTTGTGAAGAAAAACACAAGGTTAAGATTAAGGTTAGTGGGAAGAATGAATATAAAAAAAAGCCACAAAAACCGACCTTTTAAATTGTGAAGAAGCATGCTTGCTTTTGAGAGTGAGTGGAAGATGTTGCAGAGACGACGGTTAAGGAATACAAAAATAAATAAATAAGCAGAATTCAGCAAATTAACAAGGTATTTGTGACAATTTTGATTTAAAAAAAGAAAAGAGCTCCCATGTTCTGCCCCATTACCCACCCCCAAGCCATTCCCATTACCCTCTCTTGTTGAAAGTGAGTGTACTGGTCCACAACTTCCCATTTCTGGGTTTACAGCTGCTTACTATTTCAGTAAATATTTTAATTAACCCACACTTTTTTCTTTTTTACTTTTTCTTTGGAGAACCTTCTTCCATTTGCCTCAATTGGTGAATTTCCTTGTCAATTGCCACACTCTGTTTAGATTCCTTAGAATATATTCTTCTCACCTCGTACAATATACATATTTTTAAACATACCAAACTAAATGTTTCACTTCCTTACCTCTTCTCATATGCTACTCTTGATTTTCACTCTGTTTCATAGTTTGTGAATTCTCTTACAATGATGAATTAAGTGTCCGAGTAACATAGTTGTCGTATACTTGTTTCAGATGATAAAATCTAAACTCAATGCATAAGTAAGATACTACACAACTGTCAACTACAGGACACAGACATCAAGAACTAAGATCAAAGAGCAGTACGTACTTGGGTGAAAATAACATTGCCTTCTTGGTAGACCTAGGAAGAAATCATTTTGGATTTGGATTTGGATATACATACGCGGTATGCCTATCTGCAGGAGGACCGCACCAAAGTGGCTTAAGGAAGTCAATTGGGATTGGTCCTCTCTTCATTCTACTCATTTCAAAACCAAAAGCAGCAATTGCAGATTCTTTGGGTTCTATACTGATATTATCCTCAAAGTACCATTATACATTTATACAGTACATCACAATGCCTTTATAACTTTTTTCTGCAGCACTTTCTTCCTTGACAAACAAGATTGTCTTCCAAGAGAATTGCAAAATTAATCTAAAAGCCTTAATCTTTGACAAGACGGTGATCAGCTAGCTATAACTAATCTCTGAAATATTAATTAATTTTCCTCGTCTCAATTACATTGATATGAACAATATCTTTATGTACCCACTGAAAACCAACTCAAACTCAGTAAAATTTTAAAACTAATTCATAATTATTACGGAAGTGCGTTCTCATAGATTCTCAACAATATGAAAGGCATACTAAGCAGACTTTCCAGCATTAGCAACCAAATCAGAATCAACTGAGAAGGTAGCAAACCCTCTTCAGCGCAAATCAAAGGAGGCCACATTACCCTTGCAGAACATAAGTAAATCATAGATAATTTAGCTTCAAATGAGAACATCCTGGAAGAAAACCAAAACCATGTATTTCTCTTACTTTATTCAACAGTATAGTAAAGTATTCCTGATAGAATTGTAGCAAATCTATCAGTATAAATGTATTTGAAACATCCCAAAGTTGTAAGTAAATTCCATTCTGAGCATATAATCCAGTTGTTCACCAACGCAAAAACCAGCTAACCGTAATTTTAGACAAACACAACCCGTATATGACAAACCATATGATTACAGCTAACCGAGTAAAGTACAAAACATTATCAGCATGGCAAGGAATGCCTCTACATACAGCCACAAGTTCCATTTGATGCTCTGTTTCAAGCCTAAATAATTTCACAGATTAATTCACTGGTAAATTTTAAGTACTCGTATAATTTTCTGAGGGTGAGAAAAAGGGAAAGTAAAAGAGCAATAGGGTTTTTCATCACCCATTAGAGTAGCACCAATAATAAAAATAAAATTTGTAAAGCACAACAGCTACAGCAACGCAGCGTCTCTCTTCCTCACTTGGAGTCACATAACAAAGTGAACCATATGAAAGAATAAAATGATCATTTAATTCGATACATAGTTACAACCTACAGTTACATCTACAGACAATGGTTCATCGCCTATTAGGTTCTGGGTACAATAAACAGAACCTTCACAATGCGCTTCCATGAGCAACGACATAATACGGCAATATTATGAACTTAATCAGCATGTTAGCAGAGAACATAATGTTAATAGAAATAATATAACCTCCAAAGATCCTTCCTTGAATATGCATAGCTTATCTACTTCAAAACAGCTGAAATAGTTCTCCATGAAGCACCTCTTCTGAGCATGATCATGTACCACATCATGATCCAAGAAAAGCACATTGCTTTCTAGCATGATCTGGAATTAGCCTCACCAAAGTTTCTGTTGGAACTCCTTTTAGTTCTGGTCAATAGCAGAAGAATGCGTAAGCAAGCACCCAAGGAAGGGAGAAGAAAAAAAAAGGCAAAAAAAAACTTTTGGGGAAGGGGAGGGGGTCTTGCAAAGTAACTATACCATGAGCCTTAAAATTGAAGAGTGGGGGTAGGGCCCGTCCATTGGGCAAGCGAGTATTTGGATCACGTAGCTCATCAAAGAACGGATGAGTCAGGGCATCCAACTGCATTAAGACAGAAAATAAAACGTACCACAGATTAGTGAAACTGATGGAAAGCTATGATTAAAAACAGACATTAACTTGGCTAACATATGCTATCATAGAAGAAAAAAGCACTTGGATACTCACAGCTGTGCATCGAAGGTTCGGGGAATATTGCAAAAGTCTTGAGACAAGATCCACAGCCTCAGGAGGCATGCGCTTGTGGAAGATCTGAATTTTAAAAGAGCAAGTGCCAAGATTAGCTAGGTCACACGGTAAAGGTTGAAGGAAGAGCAGATAGAAGACCATGCATACCTTGTGCCATGGGTGAGCTTTAATTTGAGGGAACTTAAATTCTGTGTAATTGGGATTCATACATTTTATTTCTTCCCTTGTTGGGGTACCCAAAACCTACATTGGTAAAAGAAGAGAAAGTAGAGTTAAATATCAACATGTATAGCCAAGATGAAAAACAAGACATTGGTTTGTTAAAACCCCAGAGCCGGGAGCAAAGACTAAGACAAATTTCAGCAATAAGCTTCTGAATTTCATTTACTCCATGCCCAATTTCAGCTTTCGCTACTTCGCACAAGCATGCAACTCAGGTATGCACTAAACTACTTCCTGTTAAATGCGTGCAAGTGGAAAGTAACCAGTGAATGTACTGATGATTTTGACACCCATTGATTTATAGCGTCTCACTCACTCCCATGTTCTACCACAAAAGAAAGTGGGAGTGCTGATTAAATTTAAGGAATCATTATTACTACCTTGCTAATTGAATTTGAGACAGTATCAATGTAACCTACTATTGCATATATCATTACGCAAGTTTTAGAGTCACAAGTGAATTAAAAATGCCAGTATCTTTCTGTATTTACTCTTATTAGCAAGCAAATTCAAGCCACAACCATCCAATATGCAATGCCAGAAATCCTACTTAATTGGTGAGCATTTTGATGGCAATCACATCAAAAAATTTCAAACATTTTTACATAAAGAATCAAGGAAACTCATCACAGAAGATTGAGGATTATGGCAATCACCTTAATAATCTCCACAAGCTGATCAACTCCACTCTCACCAGGGAATAAAGGCTGCAAAAGCAAGCATACATAGACCACGGTTATGATGTATGAAGCAACATAGTCTCACGAACTCAACTAAAACCATTAAAGTCAAAAACATACTTGTCCAAGCAGCAGCTCAGCAAGAACACAGCCAGCAGACCAAATGTCAATTGCTGTTGTGTACTCAGTTGCTCCAAATATCAGTTCTGGTGCACGATAGTATCTGGAGCATATATAAGATATATTTGGCTCTCCTTTCACCTGCCATTAAAATTAAAAATATGGTGTTACAGCCAATAAAGAAAAGATAATATCAACAGCAATGAAGCTGACAGAGACAACTAATAACACAAGATGTTAGAACAGGAAAACGAGGCCGAACCAAGACTTTAGCACTTCCAAAGTCGCAAATCTTTAATTGGTGTGTATGCGGATTGACCTGAATCAATAAAAAGATGATATGAGATTAACAATTGAAAAAATTGATTTCTACAGCGAATTAAATCTAAAAATACTCAAATGGGAAACCTTTCAAAGACCATTACCAGTAGGTTTTGAGGCTTAATGTCTCTATGGCATACTCCAATAGTCCCATGAAGGTAGGCCAATGCTCGACAGATCTGGTGTCAGTAAAAGCGATAGTTAGAACTATACACTTAAAGTACCTAATATACTTTAAAATCAAACCCCAGACTACAGATACCTGGTACGTGTACAGCTTTACATATATCAATGGCATTCTCTGATTGATCTTGTTGTAGTGTCTGATGACACGGTGAACAGTTTCAGGGACAAACTCAAGCACCAGATTAAGATAGAGCTCATCCTTTCCAGTTGTGGAAAAGAAACAATGCTTCAAAGAGGTAACATTGGGATGATCCAAAAGACGCATTGTTTGCAGCTCACGATTTTTGTATCTCTTGTCCTGAAGGACTTTCTTTATAGCCACAGTTTCACCCGACTCCAAGCACCTTGCCTAGACATCCCAACATTAGTAAATTAGTAATGTTATCCAGGGTGGCTTCAAGTCTAAAAGAATGTTGCTTATTTGCCTTTGCAAACAAAAGATGAAAGCTTAAAATCAGTTATTGCCAAGTTTACCTGAAACACTACTCCAAAGGATCCTTGTCCGACAATACGTTCAGCCATGTAACTCACTGTCTGAAAACACAAGGGCATAATTCAAACAAGAGAACATATTTTACAACAGAATAACTACAATGTATACATGGCAATCCCATAATACCTGCTTAGCTTGTCCATTTTGACCACCAATGGTAGTGACAATTATATGACCAGTCTCTGTACCATTACCATCAACAACAGCAGTTTCCATTTCCTATAAAGACCGAGGCAAGCATTCCCATAAATAAGAATCAAGCGACTGAAAGAAGCGAAGGATACACGGGATCAAAAATAGATAATTACCTTATCATCTCTAATTTTCATGTCATTCATCCCATCAATAGCACCAGCGATACCACCGGGTTCTCTAAGTCCGGAAGTGGGAGGAATACCCCCCGAAGCCATTTAAATCAGAAAGATGGAGACACCGTCCAGCGTTTGCACACAATAAAACCAGAAGGATCCAAGAACAAATAACAATCTGTTGCAAAAAAATAGATATCAAGGAAATGGTAAGACCCTTGCTCATTAAGCCATCAATGAACATATAACAACTGCTATGGAAAAAACAAAGTCTGAAGTGCCCTGGCAACTTCCAACCATGATGATAAATAAACATAGGATAACTTCAAATTATCAACAACTTATTACCCGGGTCAGTTTCCTCGATTTGCAGAAAACTTTTGTCTAATTAACATTATCAATAATTAATTACTTGCGCCCTAAGAGCTGTTAATACAAGATCCACATCCACCGGAAGATAAATCTTTAAACAAAAGGTACCATTTTTAAGCAAGCCATTGAACATTTTTTCAAAAGAGCACCTCAAAATATGCGCATTTAAGTTTATTAACCATATAAAACAATTAAGTGCATAATTAAGAGGGGGGATATTTTATAGTATAGGGAGTAATAAAAACCAGAACTTTAGTGCATTGATGCAATGGGTCTTTGTTGTAATTTGACAAAGAATGATTAAACTTTCCCAGATCACAAAAACTAAACGAATCACTAATATTTACATCAAGAAAAGATACAAACTTGAAACTTCGTATTTTTTTAATTTTTTTTCAGAACTCTTCTGTAAGAAAAAACAGAGATCTGCGCAAAATTATGTTAGAAAAAGGCAGAAATTAAGAAAAAGGCAAAAAAAACAACTTGCTATTCAAAAAACAGACGGCAAACAAAAAGTCACCCAAATTCAGTAGGGTAACCCTAATTGCAAAATAATAATTCATGTAAAAGAATAACTTCCGGATGATGAAATTATTGAAAGGAGACACAAATTAAAAGAGATATAGTGAAAAACAGACAAAAAAAAAATGTAAATCGATAATTAAAGAACCCAGAAAAAGATAAATTACTAGAGAACAAGGAAGATGAAACAGAGACAAATAAGAGCAAAATGACATACCAGTAAAGGCGGGAAGATGGAGAAGAAGAAGAACAGGTTGCTGGAAATGAGATAAGAGTAAACCCAGAAAAAAAAAATGGAGAGAGGAAGAGAATGAAGAAGACTTATAAAATGAGTTTTGAAAGAAGAAGATGAAGCTTGTGCTATGGGGTTTGGTGACAGTCAAAGGGAGAAAGTCTGTATTCAATAGTTTCTGTTTCTCTCTCTTTGATTCAGCAATTCTTCACCCAATTACAAAATTTAATCATTTATTGTAAATTGTAATTGTAATAGACATAGTCATTAGTCTCTCTCCTCCTTTTTGACCATTCAAACTTGAATGGCCCCTTTGCTTTTACTATTTGCCTATTTTGGATTACTTTTTCCGTTTTTCCTTACTTTTCTTAACCATAACTATACAAACAATTCAAACAAATTATTTTCTTTGGTCATTGGACTATCATCAATTTATCACCTTATGCCTCCAGTCCAAATACTTAAGCTTAACTCTACTTTTTTTGTAACAAGAATACAAGACTAATATCATACTAGTAACTTAACTTAACACAAGTTACACAACATATCATTGTGTTATTTATTTATTAGTCCTACACTTAAATTTATGAACGTGTCGTGCAAATAAGATAAATAAATGGCTCGACCTACTACAGACTAATCACAAGTCCAACATATTCACACGTGTGAACATCATTTTCAAAATTTGGTACCGACTCAACGTGTTGGCTCACTTACACTTTAAAAATATAAAGTCCAAACTCATGTTTATGAAAGATTTGTACAAACTCAATAAGCACAACTTTTCCTTAGTCCATTTCAAGCACGACTTGCTTATGCACAAGACCCACTAGCACAACAAGTGAGCTTGCACAACCCAACTCATGCCTGCCTCTACCCACATCCTACCTATATACTCGTAATAACAATCTATGCCACACTCCGTTTGTCATCTCAAGGATGAATTAACTAGTTGTTAAGTTGAGTCGGCTTGAGCCAAAAAATAGCTAAAACAATATTAACACAAGATCAATTCAATTCGATCTATCCTTCCTATTTCTCCTTCGTATTCATTTAATATATTATGTACTACGTAACAACCTATATATGTTACAATTTGATTTTGTGTCATGCATGCATTTTTATACTTAACTCCATGTAATGCTTTTAAATGAACTACATGCAGTCCTACATCATAAGGATTCATAAGTGAAGAAAGAGATTTTCAAGTGATATAATAAGACATTATCACCAATAGTTCCTCGTCAAAATCAATAAATACAGTATAGTACTACTAAAGACATTTAGCGAATTGGTAAACTAGACTATAACTATAAGGAGGAAACGAGGTGAAATATAGGGTTTTATTATAATTTGAGAAAATCAAGGTAGGAGAAGCATATTAGTATTGGTAGCTAGCACGGTCAAACCGACCTTTTGAACGATAATAATGATGATTAGTTGGTTGTTACATTAAACTAATATAATACAGGCAAAGTTTTTGCAAACAAAATTCAGGCCGAGAAATATTTACAGTTTGTTTTACTGTAGCAAAGCCGAGATATTGGATTTGGATGGTTTCATATTTCAATACACAAATAGATTTACAATTTTAATTTTTCAACGAGTACTCGAATTATATACAGATCTATGGAGGGTACAGAGTGTCATGTCCCCTTAGCTTCATAATCAGACACATCTTATCCACATTCCTGGTCCAAGTTGCCCGCCTATTTCTAAGGCATCTTACTTCCTACCGTACCTAATTACAACTTTCTATGTCATTAATTTAATACTTATGCTTATGAGTTATCACAATAAGAAGAGTATTATTACTTCAAAGGTTCAAATAATATAATTTCAAATAGGATACTCCGTTATCACAATACGAAGAGTAAGTTGAATCAAACAAAGTTTAAAAAACTATTGAATAACTATTTTAACATTCATTACTAAGAAATTTATGTACTTCCAAATCCGTCTTATTCTAGTCCACTAAAAAAAAAAGAAAAAACTGTCTTATTTACCATTTCATGATTCTCATTCGTCTATTTAGATTTTACAATTCATTGGCACTCCAATTATAGTTTTCTTATCAGTATTCTAGGTACAAGTTCAGATTTTTAAATGCTAGTAATGTTAATGACATATTAATGATTTTTCTTTGCACCAAAAAAACCATATTAATGATTTTTCTAATTGCTAATTTTATGTTTTTGTATTTAACCCCCCTAATCATCCTTCTCAATTTAGGTTTTGAATCTATGTTACAAATCTTACTGTCTTCATTATTCTATGTGAGTCCCTATATCAATAAAATTGTGTGTCTATAATCGAACAAATTAATTATAGACGGTGAAGGACCAAAGTGATGGAATTAGTAGAATGCAAGGTCACTATTTAATCAAAAACTTGTCTAGAATATGATGAAGGTAAGTTGTCGTCGTATGATATGTCATCACTGCCTTGAAAATGATATTTGGCTTCGGCTAAGAGTTTTAAGCATTAGGATATTATCTTCCCTAGAATAACAAAACTACCCTTGCACACATACACTTAATCACTAAAGTATTACGGGTTAGTGCAATCTTTTGCTCAAGGGGAAGAGAGAAAAATCGATGAAAAGATGGCAAGAACTTTAGAAGAAATACTAGTCTAAATCAGCCCATATAGTGTTTGCTTATTGTAGTATGTGCACCATACAGCCCAGATACGGGCCCATGAAGGGTTTATAGCTTTATAAAGTATATGGGCTGCTTAGCATGTGGGGCTTCAGGTAGCTAAAGCAAAAATTAAAGCTTAATGGTAAAACTCAGATATATTGGAGTGTATATCAGCGCATAGCACCTATTGACAAACGAAGTGTATAGGAGGGTAGAAGCGTAATTTACCATGCATTAGAAAACTTGAATATTCCACTTAACTGTGCTAGTGGTACATTTAATACTCCGAAAATGTACTACTGAAATCACATTGGTACATTTTGTACTTTGAATTGTATCACTAGAAAACCAGTGTCATCCTATATACTTTCTAAGCACATAGTTGCTATGCGCTAATACTTATTCGATAGATTGATTTACAGAGTATCATTTAAGCGTTTGACATTAATGGAAATTTGGTAAAACAATATGTTGCATGTCATACCATTTCAAACAAAACCAACCAGAAAATAAGCATTTCTCTAGGTAGGCAATAAAAAAAAATTCAAGCTTAATGCATTCTTGTCTATCGATATGCTTTTCTACTGCTATGATACTAGAATTCTCTATATTTCATCTATATGACATCACATACTAATGTTTAAGGAAACTTTTTAAAACATAACAACACATTCACCATCCAACTACACTAGTACTCTCTCTATTTCATCTATGATACTAACTTTTGTCTGTGATGTGTTGTATTGTATTATTTGTATCAATTTATTTATTTATTTATTTATTTTTATCTTCTTCTTTTGCCATGTGGTTATTTAGTGTTAAGTTCTTAATAACTTTTTGATAAAAAGAAACATAATCATAACTTCCCACGACACTATTAAAATTATTAGGAAACAAACAAAGTGATTTAATAGAAAATAAAGATAGATCACACTTTAAATAGGGTAATTGTAAAAGAGATCAACATGGCAACGTTGTATATATGTGGAGGTTGTGAATGAATGTGATGGTGCCAAGTAGAAGTTGCCACCTCCATTAAATTTGGTTTATGCGTTATGACTATCTTCAAATTATTAGATTATGTAATATATATTGTTGTGGGTGCAAATAAACTATAAAATTAGATGACGTTACTGCCATTCATTCATAAGATTAATATTAGATAGATTCTCTTCTTCAAACTTTACTTTAGGATGAGGACCCTTCCCTTTTGTTTTGTTTTGTTTTGCCCATTATCCAATCATCTTTTGCCACGCAACTCAATTTGTAGATTCTAGATTAGGTCCCCCAACCCATATCTATCGCATCATTTTTATCTAATAAGGACTCAGGAGATTTATTATTATGGTATGAATGTCTCTTCACTTGCGTTTCTTTGTTACTTAGCTTGTTTGCTCCTCAACTTTGTATATCAATCCAAATAAGTATATTTTATGACTATAATACAACTATACAAGCATGATACCGTATTGCTCGTCTTGTTCGAAGTGAGTAATTCAATCATTACAATGAGAATGCGACCTTGAGAATGCTATTAAACTCCAATTTATTTGGCAATTTTGTTATTCACTATATTTTAAATTATAAAGATGCTTTTTCTTGATCACCTAAAACTATATTTTTAATATGCGGATCAAAAAGCAAAACACCAACCAAAATATGAGTAGTTTTCGTTTTGAAAACAAAAATAAAAATAGTTTTTGAAAAGATTAGAGTTGCTCTAGATCAATTTGAACATTGACAAAACTTGTAATAATCACTTTTGCATCCCTATCCGTTTCAAGCTTATATCTATCGTTGAGTTTGTTTACAAAAATTATATACACGATGGTGCAAAGTGAACAAAAGGATATTTTGTACTTATTTTATATTTTTTGTTCATTTTAAAATCTTAAAATAAGAAGAAGAAGAAAAATCAAAGGAGTAAAAATCTATCCTTGGATGCACTATTCTATGTACACCCGAATATATTCTCGACTACTCCACAGATTGATTACTTAACTTCGTCATATTATTTATGACTTTAAGAGATGTATGTCAACTTTTTTTAATTGATGGGAGATATTTGTCAGCTTTGATTAAATATATACATTAACTACTAATCATATACCAAGTATTATATGCCTACTACGGAATATTTCAAAGAAAAAGAATAAAAGTAGAACAACATATGGCTTGCTTCGCAAAAAAGTAGAATAACATATGGCTGACTTCATAAATCGGGTTGAATTTTCCTCGAACACGTACCATAACATTCAGCTTTCAAAAGTAGAACACTTCAATCATCAATTAAAGAAAAAGTGGCAAATTTTTTTTACTTTTTTTTTACTAACAATAAAATTTAAAGTACAGTTCTTCTAATCTTAAAAGGTACAGTTTTATCAAAATAAGTTTGAATTACTCGTGTTAAACTAGTATTTGGACTTGAACAATGCCCCGGGTCATTACATAGGGATATTTGTCAACTAAATTTATAAAGTATTTAGTACATTTAATTTATTCCTCAAATTCATTATTAATATTGTTATTCATTACAAAATATATATATATATATATATATATTTTGTTTTCAAAAGATCGAGAACATAAAAGTATGACATTTTAGTGTTGAAATTGCAAGTTAAATCGTATATAATTAGTATAGATCTAGATTTTACAAAGTATTTAATACAATAGTACTTGTCTAAATTTGTAAAATTAGTATTCTATTTTAGGATAGTTTTAGAAATGTAACCATAGAAAAGGAGATGCCTAAAATAGAATATGCAACCATAGAATAGTGACGAAGGTAAAATACTCTACATACACTCTGTAGAAAATCCGTTCACGTTCTTCGAGCAAAGTACAGGTACTCAAAGGCGCAAAGGCTTACATATGGACATGTGACCCAATTTTTTTTCATTTGTTGAAACGACGCCTTGCCTAAACCATACAATGCTAACATCAAGCTATATCTTAATAAATTAGTGTCAAATAATACGACATCAGTATCACCTTTATTCCAAGCAAACTTGGTCTAGTAGATGGGATCGAACCCCACTAGAGGCTTTTTGGCCTGGGGAGGGTTATTCTCTTACCCGTCTCCGATCCCCCATCCCGAAGGGCGAGTGGACCTGTGTGATATTCTAACTTGGCGGGGGCATTTTTCCACCCAAAAAAAAAATCAATTTAACCTTTTCTTTTGCCTAAATTGAGCCTGGAATTAATCTAGGATATAAGTTCTAAATATTAACATTGTTCTAAATATTCTTAATGTGTACGCAGTTTAATGAAGGTAATAAGAGAACTCTAAAAATTTGATACCACTCTTTAAGTTCTTTTTATATTGTATTATGTATAATAGAGATTATTTGTTTTAGTGAGTCATGAAATATAATTTAAATTTTTATTTGACATTTGAAACATATATATTTGAGGTTCATAAATCATAAATAGACAATACGAAGTACAAATGTATTAATCATTGATGTCAATCGATTAAATTTTGCCAAGATTCACATCCAATATGCGCATATGCTCATTTTGGATAACAATAGTAAGAGTTTAGTAGATGATGGATCATTGCATTATATATATGAACTTGCTTTTTAGCCACAAGCTCTGCCTCTATCTAGGAAATCTTAGATTCGTTGATATCGAATTCTTTTATGGTAGCAAAAGTATCATGATTATAGAATCATTTATAGGTATTTCTATTATGACACGTTTCTGAGATGTTGTTTTTAATGTGTAAGTGTTTTAAGAGAATATCATGTTATACATATTGTATGACTATATTTTGAAGAAAATCTTCTATTGAAATAGAATATTCTTAGATTTTACTTGTGCTCCTTACATGATCGATGTATAAAAGCTACTCGAGCATGTAACATAATTTTCTCGTCATTTGTAGTTAAAATTATACTCTCAAAAGTTGGAATTCGATCCTTTGAGTATAATTTTACAAACTTTTGGTATATATAATTGTAACGAAGCAAGAAACAATGAAAAGAAAAGTCGGACTCATAAAATCTATCCCACCCATCATAACAACCACCAAAAAAAATAAAAAAGAAATTGAAAAAGCAGGTGGAAATGGAAAAAGGCGGAAGAGCTGATCTCAATAATTGTGGAAAAGAAAAGGGCAAAATACGTAGAGTCAACGCACTCGTATACCCGTAAATGTAAAAAAATACAGTATAGAGATCGTAGTTGTTAAATTAGAAAGGATAAAATAAGGCCGACGCGTGGACAGGAAGATTGACGTGGGAGGTACGCCATCTGAAAATATGCGTGAAATCCCAAAAATACCCTGATGGCTTGTCAAAAAAAGCGGTGATAAAGTAGGTTACGGAAGTGCAGAATTGGGAATAACAAAAAGACACGTGGAACCCGCGTGAACCCAGATGACCGCCTCTCCTGTTTTTCCACCGTAATAATTCCTTCATGGGAGCATCATTCATATAAAAATAAACCCAAATACCCTACTTGTAATTTTATTCAGATTTCCTTATTCTTTACACAAATCTGCTGTTACACAGAGCCAGCCAATTTTATTAATTATATCTTTGATTCCTTCATTCATCGATTGATTGATTTATTCCCACCAAAAATTTATTAAAATTAATAAAGAAGCGTGATTTAGGGTTTTGTATTTTGCAATTCTAGGGTTTGTCTTCTTGAAATCGGATTATTACTATTCATGGTATAGAACAAGATGGGTGCTGAAGCTGAAGTTGTTTGTCCTCAAATTGTTCCTAATCTCGACGCCGTTCTCGCCTGTTCTCAACTTGTAAGTTTCTTTTTCTGTAGATCGTAACTTTTCTGCCTCAATTCTACCCTGAATTTTGATTGTTTTCATGGGTTAGCTTTTTTTCTTTAATTAGATAGAATTTCTGCATAATTCTCTTGTTTCTCCCTGTATTCCAATTCGTTACTTTTATCAACTAGTATTGATTGTTTACTTTTAGATGTGAGAAAATACTGAGGCAATTGGATTCTCTCAAACGAAAGGTTAATTTGATCTTACGCGTTTTTGAAACTTGATCACAATTCTATGCTTTTTGTCCTTCCTCCCCCAATTCTGGTGTTGGTTCAAGATTTGCAAACCCTTGTTAGATGAAGCTCGGAGGTTTATAGGACTTTAAATTTGTAACTCTTTACAGAATATGAATAAAATTACTTATTTCACACAATTGAATCATAAAACTTGTCCTGCTCAAATTAAAATTGGCTGCTCATAAGGTAGTATATGAATTGGAAGGTAGCAAGATTAGGTAATAACGAGTGAATCTTGTGAGGCATGTATGCTATATATTGATATAAGTATAAATTTGAGGATACTTACGGACTATATGATTATCTCCTGGCACCGGTTGTTCATCTGGAATACCCTTTGTCATGTAAATCAGGCTATGGTGTTGAGAACTCAACATTCTTGTCTAGACTCTGGAGCGAATCCAGATCTGACGGTAACTCGCACATGCCAATTCAATTTTAGTTTGGTGTTTCTTTTCTTGTTAACAAGTTTTAGTAGTAATTTAAGTGTAGTTTTGAAGAATTATATCACTTTGGAACCAATAAAACTCCAATTGTGCTTTTCCAGTTTTATACATTATCATCTTTTCATCAGCCTACCGAGTATTTGTGACTTTGTGATGATTTTTATCACTGTGTTTTGTACGTTTAATCACGGTCATAGTTGCTGTTGTGACTGTATCATGTCTTTTTTTCTGTTTATATCACAGTTCAAACTTATGCTGGAGGTGTAGGAGTTGTTGGAGTTATTATGTTACTTTATAATGGATACTGATTAATTTTTTTAATTTTTAGGATAAAAAGACCCCGGAAGCAGTGGCAGACGGTTCTCTTTCTTCTACCATGCAGCAGTTTGTACCAATTATCCGCTCTGGAAGCTTTACTGACATTGGGCCACGGAGATTCATGGAAGATGAACATATAAGGATTGATGATCTTTGTATGCATTTGGGTTCAATGTTTACATGTCCCAAGCCTAGTGCTTTTTATGGGGTTTTTGATGGTCATGGAGGACCTGAAGCAGCAGCTTATGTCCGCAATAATGTGAATAGATTCTTTTTTGAAGATGTCAATTTCCCCGAAGCCTCTGAATTGAATGACATATTTCTTCAAGGAGTGGAGAATTGCCTTCGCCAAGCCTTTCTTCTGGCAGATCTAGCCCTTTCTGATGATTGCAGCATCAGTACTTCTTCAGGAACAACTGCTCTTACAGCTTTGATATTGGGAAGGTAAGTTAAATGTAAAGTGCTAGCTCTTCCTGGAGTTTTCTCCTTTTTGTTTCTCTGCATTTTTAGTTGGTGTCATGCCTCCTCTGTTACTTGATATTGTTGCTAGCATTTCAAGTACCATTGTGTTTTACTTGATGAAACTATGTTGCTCCCTTTGATGAAGTATACACTTTAAGTGACTAGCTAGTTTAGCATGACTTTTTATTTTTTTAATGAAATGGGGATTGTTTATGAGCTTATTATTCTGTATGAGGCGGCTTTTTCTCTGTCTTTACAGTCTTCCGTAATAAGTATCTGACCATTCATCTTTGTGCTTGCTTTCTTTCAGGCTCTTGCTGGTTGCAAATGCTGGTGATTGTCGAGCTGTCCTTTGTCGGAAAGGAGAAGCCATTGATATGTCTCAAGACCACAGACCTACATATCCATCAGAGAAGAGGAGAGTTGAAGAATTAGGGGGTTACATAGACGATGGATATCTGAATGGAGTTTTATCAGTGACTAGAGCTCTGGGGGACTGGGACATGAAACTTCCCAAGGGTTCAGCCTCACCCCTCATTGCCGATCCTGAACTAAGACAAATTATTTTGACCGAAGATGACGAGTTCCTCATAATTGGATGTGATGGAATTTGGGATGTATTGTCAAGCCAACAAGCAGTCAGCATTGTGCGTCGCGGATTAAGGCGGCATGATGACCCAGAACTATGTGCTAAGGAGCTGGTCAGAGAGGCCTTGAGGCTCCACACCTTTGACAATCTCACTGTCATAGTTGTGTGCTTTTCTTCTTCCGATCACCAGAGAGAACAATCAGGGTCCAGGCCTCGGAGATTCCGGTGCAGCCTCTCAGCAGAGGCCTTGTCTACTCTGAATAGCTTGCTGGAGACCAATGACAGTCACTGATTCATTTTTAAGAGTGTAAATAACATCTGTTAGAAGTCGGTGTGCTCAATGTACTGTGCGTGATTGATGGAGATGTTCCATGTTACTGTTTTAAGCTGCTTCAGTAGGACTTGTTAGAAAAAGCGGCTTGCAGTTTTGTTAGGGGTTCTTATTTTGATGGTAGATTATTTAACTGTTGTGTATCGGGCTATTGTTGGCAGGACAGGTTGATGTGAATATAATTGAAGGGATTGAAGGTGTTTGGAGGTGTATAAACAATGCTCTATTCTTTAGTATTCAGTGATTACATTTGTGTTTTTAATTCATTTTTGTTCTCATTGTTCATCGTCTATCATCCAGCTCATATCCCCTTTAAAGTGTTTTAACAGCTTTGACTCTCGGGTTAGAGGAGATTAATAGTTAGAACTTTAAAGTAGTGCATTGTAATACGAGTGGTTATTATGTACACCTCTGATTCCGTAGGCTGCAATTAGGCAACTCCTTTGTTTTACTTCCCAATATCATGAATATATCTCTTGTGAGGACTGTATTGTAGAGGAAATACGGAGTATATAAATAAGTGGTAAATGTTGTCATAGATTACTTGATCCTATGGTCCCCTTATCTCTCTCACTCTACTTTCTCTTCCCCGCGGTCCTCTCACTCAAACAGTCCACTCCTGCCACCACTCAGGCACTCACCCACACCAACAACCCAACAAGCACCGGCCACACTGCATTGAGAAGGGGAGAGAAGAGATAAAAGGAGGGGCAAATGTGTAAAACGCCATGGCAATATCAAGTAATCCATGACTGTTTTACGCTATTCAAATTATTGCCATAGAACCAGAACAGCAAAATGAATCATCCAAGACAAATAGAATAATGTGGACAAAATAATGCAGGCATAGGTTTTGCGTTCCAACTTACGAGTAGATACAAACAGATTACACAATTCCACCCATCCAGATGCAGTAAAATCAAAGTGCATACCAAATACCTGTTTTATTATATAGGTATATCAAGTCTATCAACCAAGGGTTCAATTACCAATTACACATGTACACCAGGGTTTTGGTTCTTGTTGGTTACAAATACAATTCCTGAAGAATCTCTTTACGATATACGTGCTTTATCAATTACACATTTACACACCAGGGTTTTGGTTCTTGATTTTGGACTTCAAAATGTGAGCTGCCTGCAAGTAAATTGGTGAAATAAATAAGCAAGAGTGATTACAATTTGTACCATGATATTCCTATCAAAAAGATGACTTATACTATACAATTAGTTTTTGTAGATCAGTGACTCACACAGGATCAGTTGGTTGACTCTATTTGACTGTTTTTCGCAAAATTTGTAAACCTTTCCAAACCTCGTAGAAGCAGGCTTTCAAGAAAAGGTTGAAGTGCCTGCCAAGTATAAACAACCAGGTGACATTAATGCCCAAGAATGTCCTCCTTAAAGTAAGCTAAGGAAAAGGCAGACATTATAATCCAACAGCAATGAGATATATAAAACACCTATTGAAAGGAGAGATGCTTACTGATGCTACGGGTGATAGAAGTTGAGGAACTTCGTAAGACACAGTCAGCTGTGAAAGAAAAAAAATTTAGGAGAGTCAGTTAGTTTAACTCAACATTATACCTTTTTTTTGGTGTGTAGTAAGGAAGTCAGCAGTAATCAATCTAAAACCTCACTAGAAGACACACAAATAAATCTAATCTTAGATAATGAGAAATTGGTAACTGCCAATGAATGAGCTTCTTCCCAGTTCCCACTAGCAACAGCAGTTCTGCTGCTGTGCCAAACTTGGTATTCAGCTAATATGCATATAGTATTATGAACCAAATGTCCACAGGACTGAAGCATATGAAGAGCTCTTTACAGTAGAGGTTTATGAGGAATACTGGGGAGAAGGGGTCCTTACTTCTATAAGACAGGATGAAGGACCTCTTGGGTAAAATCGAACGGCACCACTGCAATGGAAGAATTATTTCATCAACAATCCATCCGAATACTCACGATATAATTTGGAACTATATAGGACTAGACAGCAGCTTAATTAATTAAGATGCATGCCAATATCAGAATTTACAAGAATTACACATGGATGAAGCGAGCATCTGATTTGAGCATTCCTGTTGCATAAAAATCTCACCTGTTTGGAAGACCTTCCAGAGATCTCCAATGAATTTTTTGATTTGGAATGGGCTGCAGATTTCGAGCAAGCCAAGAGAATTCAATATCACGACCAAATGCTTTATATCTGAGCGTCCATCTTGATTGGTCAGGCTTATCTTCCAACACCTGCTTAAACCTCAAATATTATTTTTGACCTAATAAAACGCCCTTAGACCATGTTCATTAAGTGGGTTCACCAACAAGCTTGGCGCTTTAATCTGGACCAGGCCACTAACAATACCGCAATACTGTAAAATGACAGATGTACTAACTACTACTCTAAAGCATTACAGAATTGAAGAAAGTAAGCAACCTTCACAGATGAAATGAAAGGCATCCACTTAGGAATGTCTTCACGATTAAGGTAGCAGTTATACGCAACAGATGCAGGCACATCAACCTCCTTCTTCACCCTGCATTTCGTTGTCATATTCAATTTAGGATCTTTGGGGATTTTCTTAATTTTATTGAGAAATTCAATGATTCAAAGAAAGAGAGAGAGACAAACGTGCAATCTTGTAATTCCATGACAGGTCGGAAAGGGCGTTTGGAGACAAATCCATTAGGGATTTTGAACAGGAGTTGCGTGCCTGCTTTTGATTTCAAACTAACTTTGCTGCTCATATAACAATCAACCTTCGAATTTGAATTTGATGCTGCCCTCATCAACAAATTAAGCTGGGGACCTGAAATGGAGCTTGGATTTGAAGGTGCTACTATGGATGTTGAAAACATTCTGCTTTTCCAATCCACACCACAAGGACGACGATCTACTGGCTCCTATCGCTCCCTGTCACTTGCCTGTTATTTTTTCCTTTTTCCTTTTCTTTCTTCTTCTTTTTTTTTTTTTTTTTTTTTTGGAGGGGGGTCTACTACATTTCGGATTTCCATGGTTCTACTAAAAATGGGAGAGACGTAAAACGTAAGTGGTGAAAATTCAAACTTAACAAGAGATGGGAAATTAACATCAATTTAAAATACAGCTCCCTCTGTTTCATAATGATGTTCTTACTTTAACTAAATTTGTTTCACAAAAATATTTTAAATAGGAACATCATTGTGGGACGAAGAGAGTATATCCCATCCCATCAACCTTGATAATTCAAACCATTTATTTTTTACTTAGTACTTGTAATAGACTCACTCTCGTAGATTTAGACATGTAGTGCGTGAAATCAAGAGATACATGCAATTAATAAACAAAGATGATGTTGGTTTTAACTTCCTTTTGATGATCGTACCATGTGGTTTATTCTCTCATCTTGAAGAAAGTGCTCAACAAATTAGTACGAATTGTTTGTGAGCACAAATATCAAATTGTTCAACTAATCGTGTTTTTCATTGATTTTGGGTTAGTATGATCAGTTGTTCATCCGAAACCATTTTTGGTGATTGAATATGTTATACTAACATTCTTTATTTAATTCAATACCATTGCTATAAATTAAATCTAGTCGGATGATAGATAAACGGAGTACAAACAAGGCTATGATTTGTGTAGTGCGGATAATTTAATTGCACACCTATTAGTAATATACAAAGGTACAAATTAAAGTACTAGTTATTACAATGTACAAAGAACGTTAGTGAATGAGAACCAAAAACAATAATTTACTCCATATGTTTTGACTTTTAGCCTAGCTTGATCATGGATTAATGTAATCCCAAATTTCAAAAGACACTGCCCACGTAATAAGCAAACAAGCACATACCAACAAATATCGTACCAATATACCATACTTGATAGAACAACGACAAAATGTGTATTATATTGAATGGCCTGGTGACATTAAACTAATTAATAATTCATGTTTCTGCCATCATGGATTTATTTAGATGGCAGAAACATGAATTATAACTTAGGAGGAGGAGCAGGATTGTGACTACTTACGGTGAACCCGCCATCTACCACCAAGTTATGGCCGTTGATAAAGGCGGATTCATCGGAAGCAAAGAATAGAGCAGTCTCAGCAACGTGCCTTGCCTTCAAGACAATTCCCTTTAAGCTAGTTATTGCTGCACAACTTTGCTCAAGTTGACTTGGTTCCATGTTGTATGCATTGCAAGCCAAGGGAGTTGCTACTCCAAAAGGAGATATGCAATTCACACGGATCCCATGTGCACCCAGCTCACTGCTTGCCGCTTTTACCAATCCCACCACCGCGTGCTTTGAGGCCGTGTACGTGCTAGGCCCTACGCCGGCTACGGAGGCCGATACACTAGCCGTGCATATAATGGATCCACGGATCTTTCGGCTGACCATGGCCCGGCCCACATGCTTGATGGTGGCAGCCACCCCCCGGACGTTGATGGCAAGGGTGTTGTCTAAATCGGCCAAATCCAAGTCAAGGATGGTGGATAATGGGCCAATGACACCGGCGTTGCTGAAGAGGATGTCAAGGGTGCCATGTTTTTGTAAGGTGTAAGTAACAGCTTCTTCAACTTGTTTCTCTTCTCTAACATCACAGTGGTAGTAACTGGCTTTGTCTAAGCCTATGGATGCTACCACTTGTTGCCCTATTTCATCTTGGACGTCAGCAACCACTACCAACGCCCCATTTTCTGCGAATAGTTTTGCCGCCTCCTCGCCTATACCACTCGCTGCTCCGGTGATCAAAACAACCTTGCCTTCCAATCTAATAACAGAACATAACAATAAGTACTTAATTATAAGCTAATTAACTACGTACCACCAAATTTAAAGGATATATATAGATAGATGTTAATACAATATAGTACTAGATGCACCAACATGTAAGCAAACATACCTTGGCTTAGACATATTGATTGTATGACTTGATTTCTCCGATGAGATTTCCCCTGTATCACAAATTAATGTTTACAGAAGATCGGATCTATTTTTGCTTGCTTATATTTTTATATACAAACTATATATACTGTATTATATTTGTCAATCTAGGTTGCCCAATACTTCTAATTTATTTTTTACAAAAATTTTGTCCAGCTGCTTAATTTGTGCTGCATTGGTAGGGTGATTATTACTTCGTATTATTTTATTTTACAAGTCAGTAGATTCATTTGTCTTCTTCTTTTCTCTCTTATTGTTGATAATAATTGAGTTCTTGTATATGGAGTAATTACTCCGAATTAAATAGTGTTGTTGTTTTCAAGTGAAGTCGGTTTCAAGTTAACTCCGGGTTGTCTTCAAATCGAATTCGGATAAAAAAAATCTCGAGTTCAACTAGTTCGAAAATAGTTCAGTTTCAGGTAAACCTTTCGGGTCGGGTAAGTTTTTAACATCCCTAATTTTTTCCAAGCAAGATTGCTACTATATATATATTTTAATTATTTTAATAATAATCAATGTTATTACGATATGATAATTGTAATGGTTTATTTAATTAGGCTTAAAAAGTCAGCTTCAAGAACAATATGTATGTGCACATACAATAAACTTTATTATATCCCTATGTAAGTTGAAGCCATTGCCCAAAACAAAAAAAATTTCCTGTAATGAAAATCACTCTGCTGTGATGAAAAAATCATCTCAACATGCCATTAAATATAATACTCTTAAAAAGGAGGGGGGAATGAACTAATGAAGTATGTAAATAAGAGAAAATTATATTTGTATAAATCACTGATTTTGAATCCTAATTCTTTTAAAAAAAAATATATATATATTCAATTATTGTCGGCATAAATTGTTGCACATGGGCTTGTAATACGTTGCACACTTGCACCTAACTAACGTAGAGCATTTCTATATAATTGTTGAATAGGTCACAAGACTCACAACTTATCACGTGTCACGTGGTACCATGAACTCCGCAGTACACTACTACTCCGTGTTATCTTACCACCTTGCTTCCAACACTACATTATACTACTCCGTAGTCCGTATACGAATATCGTTGAATCGTTCTCAATCTTGAATATTTATCACCAAAAGTGTTGGGAGATTAGGTATGGCCTAAAGCTGGTTGGGCTGAAGTTATAGGTCCAAGAAATGTGGTCCAATCCAACATAATCTTTAGCAAAAGATGGGCAATAGTCCAGTAGATAGTTGATGAAAAAGGAGGGAAGTTGGAAGGGGTTGAAGGTGCGTCAGCAGTGGGGGGGTGGGTTAGCAGCAGAAACAAAAAGTAGGTGGCAAGAAAAGATAGTAAACACGTTGGAGAAATATCAAACACTTGGAGTATCGGTCAGTCTAAACACCCATTCATACTCTCTACTTAATTTATGAATCAATGCTTATATTATGCAAGTACTAAATTATAAGGACTGGTAAATTTCAAGTCCTAAATTATCACTTTTATAATTTAATTAATGACCAAAGCAGATAACATGATAAAATTGGGAATTGAAAAGTGAAAAAGGTGGGTGGGTGATGGAAGTGGTGCATTGGTACAGCGTCGTTTCAGTGGTTATTGTAGTAACTGCAGCATTTGGCTCCGTTTATGTGCTGTGGAGGAGGAAGCACTACACACAACCTGAAATTGGAATCAAGAGGAGGTGGTTGTATGATGGTCTTCTACTCAATAATAATCCTAGTAGTCAACATTATTGGACCAGCTGCTGGAGTGGATTTCATCCTGCTTACCTTCTTGTCTTTCGGCTGCTCTCTTTATTTTCCCTAGCTTTCTTCTTAGCATGGGATATCCATCACTGGGGTCCTTCCATCTTTATCTATTACACCGAGTATGTTTTACTTCTTTATTTGCTCTTTTCTCGATCCAATTCATATACCCAGGCCACTATGTTAGTATCTAACTCTAATGCTTGATTTGCAGGTGGACTTACTCTTTGACTATGATGTACTTTGCGGTATGTAAATTGATTTACTAATTTCTGCTGACAGATTCAATCATAAATTCTACTGATACTGAACAATAACAGATAGGGAGTGTTATATCTGCTCATGGTTGCTGGTTATTACATAAACATAACAAGAATGACAGCCCTTGCTTAGAAGAGTCTCCAGGAAGAGGAGCACTTGATTTTGAAGATATTCCAACAGCAACAACAACATTAACATTGGATTCGAATCATGGAAAACAGCACTGCTATTACCCATCACAAACCCCTGGATTTTGGGGATATTTTATGCAAATTACTTACCAGGTTGATATACCTCTATTATAAATTTGAAAACAGTATACAGTACAGTAATCCATATTTAATCATACCATTTCAATTCAAGTAAATTTGCAGATAAGTGGAGGTGCTGTTATTTTGACTGACATTATATTTTGGTGTATTATTGCCCCTGCGTCTTCAAATACACGCCTTGGCTTGACCCTGGTCAGTCCTTACATTTTACTTGATTCAATTCCTCAAGCTTCTCGTTTAAATGATTGAATATGTACTTGTATATATATGGTGTTTCACTGTTATATATGTTCTACTTGATTAATTGTACAGCTGATGGGATGCATCCATACTGTGAATGTGGCCTTTTTGCTTCTCGACACTTGCATTAATCGCCTTGTGAGTTCTATTGCTTAATCAATTCAATGATCGATCTGCTGACATACATGGACTATGTTTCTGTTTGTAACTTGATGAATTGGTTGCTAAAATTGAGTGCAATAAACAGACATTTCCTTGGTTCCGGCTTGCTTATTTTGTGCTGTGGAGCTCAGCATATGTCATCTTTCAATGGCTCATCCACCTCTGTGGTTTCACTTGGTCAGCACTCGATTCCTTATTAGCTTCACTCATTCATTTCCCACCGCAGCCCATCTATCTTATCTACAGTATTTATTATAGAGTAGTAATCAACATAACTTGGTTGTTGTCATTTCTTGAGCTTGATTACATACATTTCAGGTGGCCATATCCTTTTCTAAAGCTGTCAACACCTCTGGCTCCTCTCTGGTAAGGGATAGCTAGTGTAAATGTATCACTCTTGTATATTCTTTATTATCTTAGCATAAATTGATATGATGCACTATGAGTACAACATTATTGCCTTGCATCCTGTAATATCTTTTGATCAAACCATGGCTTTATGTATATTGCAGGTATCTGGTCCTAGCTGTATGTCACGTTGTTTGTTACGGGCTGTATGCATTAATCGTGCGAGGGAAGGATTTGCTCTTCTCCAAATTATTTCCACATTCATACATTAGATCATAGTATTAATTCAGCTACCCTTCTATTGTTCTTCAAGAGATTTGGAGGGTTATATACTTATATGTACTCTACTTTCTACTTATATTCGGAATTAAAGATGAGATTGATCGATTCTCATATTTAGCTACAAGTTGAAGTATTATTTTCAGTATTGAACTGTATCACTGATTCTCTATATCTCAATTAAATGAAATGTTTTCAGACATGGAGGAATGAGAAAATCTGTTTTTTAAATAAAAAATTTCGCCATTCCAAATAGAGCAGGCAAGTAGGCATGTCACTTGTGTGAAACGAATAATACAAGCAAGAATGTTAAATTAGCTATTGATTACATCCTCCAATGATACAATAATAAGATTAAGCAGCTAAATCAGTTAGCCAATCAGCTATAACAGATTAATATGGCTGGTCATGCAATTACATTTTCTGCTTTGACTATTTGACTAGTAGCGTGTAAAGAACTAAGCAGTAATCAGTAAGTGTAATTCATTTGTTATTAGGAAAGTTAATAGAACTATTTTTACGGGAGCCCATTAACTTGCGACTGCCGCAAGGAAGGGTCTGTAGCATTCTTTATATTCTTGATTGTAAAAAAAAAAAAAACCAAACAAAACAATCTGAAAGTAAAAAATATAACTGCCAGGATTTTTTAGGTAGGTGTAGTGGTATACTGGTATTTAATAATGTTTTTGGTAGCACGTTAGAGCATGTTTATTGTGTTGTCATAGTGAAATTATGTAGTACTCCGGAAAAAAACATGGTGACATATAAAGTGTGCTATTGAGTGCGGTGGTTGGATAGTGTACTTACTTCCCTCACCCCTTAATTGATTTATCATCGCTCACTCAACACTCCCTAACTAAACCTATTTGGGGGTATACAGGAATACCAGTTTGGACTAGTAGATATATAGCTCACGAAAGTTTTTTGATTTTTTTTTTTTTTAACTAGGATTGTCTTATACAGTAGTTAATACGAGTAGAGAATTCAAAATGCTCTTCTCAGGAAAAATATTACACAAATCCCGTGGAAGAATTGAACAATACAAACATGGATATATATACTTTATTCCTAGCAAAATTTTAGATAAGTGTAGCCTTGTAGTAGTATCCCGTACGATTTATTAATTATGTTGGGCGTATGTTAAATAATTAATGGAGTACGTATATAATTTGTTTGGGTCCAATTCAGTCATTCTAATTGGGCCGGTCAAAATGATTTAATGACAAAAGCCCAAAGCAAGGCTTAACTCTCCAAAAGCATGCTAAGTCAGCCTAACTCAGTCAGCATTGCAAGCCCATTTGACTTCAGGGCCTAATTTACCTATTTTGAGCAAAGGTATAAAAGCCTTCAACTGTCTCCTCTTACGTGGATTCAAGACAAACCTCAAGCATAAAATTCTCTTGCATAGCTTTCTTTCTCAATACACTGAACTGACTTTAGCATCGGAGGGGTCTTCTTCAGCACAACCCCCGAGGCTAATTTACGTGTGTTTGCTATGTAGGAAATCCTCGGTCCAGTCTCCACTTGGACCGAGATCAGTCTTCTCTCACCGAAAACGGCTTGCCGAAGGTCCTATTGTTTTCATACCGAAACAGAATTATTAGCTACACGGTGAAATCTTCTTTATAAGTACAATCTGATTAGATGTTAATGGTGGTTGTAATTTGCTAATTATAGTATCATAATGGACGGACAAGGGCATGGGTTTTCTAAGAATTACAAGTTACTTGTACTAGAGAACTAGACTAATCTTTATAAAACCCCACCAACCACAACTGAGTTTAGAAATTAGAACCTGATGCCACCAATCATCTCCTCCAGTAAATTATTGTAGTCTGTAGATGTACTGTATGTTGGTCCCAGTCTCATGAGTCTCAAATTATCAATTAATCCTAATTCTGTTTCTTAAATCCCAAAAGCAAAGGAAAAAAGATACAGAGCTCAAAGATGAGTGTTGATTACTGGATGAAATGGCAAGTCCCTGTTTGTGGATTGATTATTGTAATCCCAGCTGCAGTTGCGATCAATCTGATCAAGAAAAGAATCAGAAATGGAGAAGATGAAACCCAGAATTTGAAGCAGTCTAAATTAATATTATGGGTTCCTTGCTGGAGAAATCTCAACCCCAAATGGCTTCTTCTCTACAGAGCTTCAGCCTTTATTACAATGGCGTACCTTCTCTACCAGATGATTCTTTTTTCTGGCCTTTTTGCTTTCTATTTCTATACCCAGTAAGTCAACTACTATCTCTCTTCAATCTTTCTTCTTATATTTGTGCTATCTAAATTATCATTTTTCCTTTCATATAAATTGTTTTTTAATTTCTTGCCAAATAATACCTATTACTAAATTTTTATGCTGTGCAGTACTCAACTTTTTGAAAAATCCTTCCTTTGGGTTTGAGCTAAATATCGATTTCATTGACTCATCTGCAGGTGGACATTTGCATTGGTTATGGTCTATTTTGCGGTATGCCCCTGCATAATTCCCATTTTATATTGTTGTACAACCTGTTTTTACAACCTTATTAGTTATTACCTAATATGGATGCACTTAGAATACCTAGAACTCTTTTTTTTTTAATGCTTCATCGTTCATGTAGATTGGGATCATCATTTCTGCCCAAGGATGCTTTATGACATCTACAGAGAAAGGACCAGCAAGAAGTGCGGAGAAAGACAAATTTCTGAAAAATGGTTCAGATAGCAGCAAATCTGCTGCTGCTTTGGGTTCAAAGAAGGGAGAAGGCAGCAGTAGCTTGCAAAATCATGACAGTAATGATGAAGCTCAAGGAGTCGGATTCTTAGGGTCTCTTATGCTAATTGTTTACCAGGTGAGTTTGTTTGCGCCTTGCCGGATGAAACTGTTTGATTTTGATGCAATTGCTATACTGCTAACATTTCAGTTATATCTGCCTTTTTGCAGCATTACATTTATTAGCTAACCCCTCCTTATCCCCCTTGTACCTAATGTCATTTGAGCAAATAAATATAGCTTCTAATTCATCTAACAGCAAAATTTAGTTGTTATGCCCTTCAGTCTTTATGTTCTTGCTATTGGTTGTAAGTAATGTAACTCATCCTGTTCTTGATCCTTCTATCAGATTTCTGCAGGAGCTTCAGTGCTTACAGACTTAGTTTTTTGGTGTATATTGGTGCCAATGATGGCAGGAAAACAATTTGAGCTTACCTTGGTGAGTGCTTTAATTATCATAGTAGAGCTATTGGTGTGAAATGGTTTTTAAAATAGAATTCCTACTCACTCATTATAGGAATACACTGATGTCGTAGTATGCATATATTAGCATTATATACTTACGAGACAAACATCTTAATAACATACCACCATAATTCATGAAATCATGAATCCAGAATCAGCAATGTTGTATTTTTAACTTTCTCAAGTTTTGCCTGGCTCTGCCCATTTAACTATAGAGTATGTTTGGATTGAAGGAAAGAGAGGGAAAGGAAGGGAAGCGAAGGGAAATGGAGAGAGTATCTTTCATTTGGATAATAATTTAAGAATGAAGAGAATTGGAGGGGAGAGAAATGAGGGATTAAATTCTAAAAAAATGATCCCTCCAACAATAGAGAGGTTTGGAAAGAAAACTCATCAATCTTCCTCCCTTCCCTTCCCTCCCCTTCTTTTCCTTCCCTTAACATTACCCAAACAAACTGTTAGTCTAGTGTGACTACTGATCACTAACATCATTTAATACTCCTGCAGCTGATAGGATTTATTCACTCACTGAATGCAGTCTTCCTGGTCATTGATTCGCTTCTTAATGCACTTGTAAGTAGCATCATACTTCCTGTTATTGGTGCTCAACTACTTGTGCCTTTTTAAAGAGGTGGATTAGCTAATTTATTTTCTGCATCTCAGCCATTTCACTGGTTTGGGTTTAACTATTTTATACTTTGGAGCGTCACATACATCACATTCCAGTGGATTCTTCATGCCTTTGGTTTCACATGGTATTTTCATTTCTCCTGATTGATTTCATAATCTCTTTCAATTCATATGTTTATATGTTATAAGTCGAGTCATTTAACAATAGAGTTTGGTGCAGGTGGCCTTATCCCTTTCTAGAGCTCTCAACCCCATGGGCACCTCTATGGTAACTAAAGCAAACTCCCTTCTCTAAAACTGTGTTTGAATGTTCACTGAACAGAGAAGTATTTCATAATATGTACTTGTTTGCAGGTATCTCGGAATGGCTTTCATCCACGTTCCTTGTTATGGTGTGTACATAATGTTGGTGAAAGCACAGAAGTCTATTTTTTCTAAGCTGTTTCCGCAAGCATTTGTCAGGTTATACTTACTTACCTGATTACATGTAATATAAACCTTATTGCTACGGAGTAGTAAACAAGATACAATTTCGCCAATTATCACTTTCCATGGTTATACATTTTCATAAACAGCTGCTGTGTTACAGATCACATCAATGGATATCACCCCACCAAAAAGCAGCCTGACCTCTGAGGTACTAGAGTGAAGTAGTCATATAGCACAGTGAAAAGTACTCCAATTTGGACACCACCAACATATGCTTCAAATATCCCAGAACTTATGAAGCATATAAAGATTGGCAGTTCATATGCAAGCATTGTGCTTACTAGCTTGTATATGTGTTAGTAATCAAACTCTTATATACATGCCTGGTACATTTATGTCGTGATCAAACGACTACAAAACAATGTAAGCTTTGGTGAACTCTTGAGATGTATGCAAGAAATTGTAAGCATCTTTACCCTAAAACAAAACTAAGATTAGTCAATTAACTACCAAAAGAATGGGAAGAATGTGGCAGCATTATCAACTACTCCATAGCTAC
This sequence comes from Chenopodium quinoa, assembly GCF_001683475.1. Taxonomy (NCBI): domain Eukaryota; kingdom Viridiplantae; phylum Streptophyta; class Magnoliopsida; order Caryophyllales; family Amaranthaceae; genus Chenopodium; species Chenopodium quinoa. The sequence goes on along the minus strand of NW_018743212.1, from coordinate 511,614 downwards.
TCGCATATGATAAGAAGGCTGGGAAAGTTCTATAGATTACTATAATCTTATTAATAGGCGATAATAATATTTCTATGATCTTCCAGTATTCTGTTCATGGAAAAGGTTAGTTTCATTGAGAAAATCTTTTATGGTCAATTCCATTCTTTAACCACTTAAAATAATTGATGTACTCCTGAGTCCTCAACCTAGTTTGCCCGAAGCCTTACCGAGGGATTAATAGTACCCAATGACTTTTCATTTCATTTAGAATGTGCAGAGAACTATATACCACTGGTGTTTGCTTCAAATTAATGCTACAGTACCCAATGACTTTTGTCGCAGAGGATGTGCTCAAGGATCCTTCTCTTCACTTGAAGAAGGCGACATAATAATAATGGTAATATTTCTGATGTGGTCTACTCTGATCATATTCGACAAGAATAAGCGATACTTAATAGATAGAGTATGAAGCCTATCGGTGCATAAACTGTGCTTAAAGCTCTACTACTGTCACAGTGGTTTTAAAGCTTAATCAAAGGCTTCTGGATACAAGTAGTCACCCCCCCTCCCTCCACCCAACTCAAAATGTTGAATAAACCAACTAAAACGAAGGCTTGCTCTAAAGATTGACATAAGCCGATCAGATACCCTGCCCAAATAAAGCTTAAAGTTTGATCCTTACCAAATCAACACCACATTCTTTCCTTCAGAGTTCAGACCCTGTTGGCAAACTAAACTTCAAAACATATGCCCAGAAGTGTAAACTCTCAAGACTAAACAATGTTAGCTAAAAGCCTAAAACTTATTCAATAATAACGGCATAACTCTCAAGAGTTAAGGAGAATTTCATCACAAATTAAAAAAAAAAAAAAATAGAGCAGGGCAATTCACTGTAGAATTGTTTGCTTCATAAATTAAACCAATATGTACCAAAAAGCGTCAAGTAGCATAAACAAGCTAATAATATCCAACATTAGTTTGTAATTCTAAAAGATAAACTCAAATCCCCCAAATCCTCAGCAAAAAAGACAATGTCATTTCAACATTCGATTAAATCAAAAGCTGGAAAATTAAGAGCAAAAAACAAGTCCATAATAAGATTCAAAATTGCCCAAAAAGATAACTATTATTAATGGACGGAGAATCACTCGGCGGCGGGCTTCTGGTAAACGTAGGTGAGACCACACTTACCACAGTAGTGACGATCAAAATGGTTAGCCATAAAAGTACCGGCACCACAGTCAGCATTAGGGCACTCCTTCCTCAACCTCTGAACCTTGGCAGAATCATCAACCTTGTAAAACTGAAGAACAGCGAGCTTAACCTTCTTCTTCTTGTGCTTGATCTTCTTGGGCTTTGTGTAAGTCTTCTTCTTCCTCTTCTTAGCACCACCCCTGAGACGAAGCACCAGGTGAAGGGTCGACTCCTTCTGGATGTTGTAGTCGGCGAGAGTGCGGCCGTCTTCAAGCTGTTTTCCGGCGAAGATGAGACGCTGCTGGTCTGGAGGGATGCCTTCCTTGTCTTGGATCTTAGTCTTCACATTGTCGATGGTGTCTGAGGATTCAACCTCTAGGGTTATTGTTTTCCCAGTTAGGGTTTTCACGAATATCTGCATCCTCTCTCTCTCTCTGTGGAGGAGGTTTTACCCTTTAGGATCCGGCGCACTGCATTCCCAAATGCCCTATTTATATACCAACTGCTCTACCAATTACCATATTATTCTATACGGGTCTTCACCCAGTACGGTTCTTCCAATTTAATTTCACTCATTTTTTGGAAAAGTTAATTAAATATTAACAAGCTCATGTGTGGTTAGACCTATCCGTTTTTCGTGTTAATTATCAATTTAGTCCATTACATACAAGACTCTCATAATTTTTGTTTTTGAAGACAGACTCTCATAGTTAACTCAAGGTCATAATGGCCTTTTTTCTGGCCGAGTAATGGATATATATATGGTTCTAAATAATATTTTATTACCCCGAGATGCAAACCCCATCTTCATTTGATTATCTGACATCATGTCCAGATATATTAGAAAATACAGAGTAGTTTTTTTAAGTTATATTTGAAAATAGATTAAAAGCATGAATTATAGCCGTCATTTTTGTAGAATTCTCAAAAAATTTAACTTAGAAAATACGAGTCGAAGTGTTTCTCAACCCTACAAAATTGTTGGAGGTCACTTGAGTGGTTGGAACCATTTGTTTCTTCTTATAACTACTCCACATTAATTTAGTCGGCTACTTACACGCCTCTCATCAATAACCTCAAAGGACACTTGACCTTATTATAGTCAAAATTACTTCCTCCGCTTTTAAATGTAGGTTTTAACTTAATTTAATTAATTGAGTTTTCAAACAAAGATTGATTTTTTTTTTTTTTTTTTTTTTTTTTTTTTTTTACTAACTAAACAAAGAAGGTTAATGGAGTAGTTATGCTTTGATGGGTACGGTAATTAACCTGAACAACCTTTTTTTTTTACCAACAAAAGTTGGGCCAAAACAATAAAAGAGGAGTTGTGGGTAATACGGAGCAGCAAACAGAAGCGGCATTTGCTTCTTCGAACTGGGACTGGGACTGCCGAAGAATGGAGAAACGTTGCAAACATTGGCTGCCCAAGAAGAACAGATTCTGTGCAAATACTCCCTTCAATGATTCCCCGTAAGTATCCCTTAATTAAACCCCTCTTTGTACTAATCTTCTTAATTGATATTGTTATTTGATTCTGCAAATTATAACTTGTAACAGATTCTGCGGGAATCATAGCAGTAGGTCCAATGGAAAGTGGATTCCATGCTCAATCGACCCTTCTCAGTAAGAAATTAATACACTACTATGTTTTGTCATGCCCATTGTTCTCTATGCTTTTATATTTATATTGTTTTTGTTGAATTTGTGAAAGTTGTGTGCTTGAAGAAAACATGGAGGGACACCTTAAGAAATGCCCATTATTGAAACAATCACAGACTTTGTCACTCCAACCTTATTACCAAAAAGGAATTAATCAACAGCAACAAGATGCTGACTTTACTTCTGAGATGAAGCGAAATTGGGTTTATAATTTGAGTATTCCTCAATTTTCTTACTTACTCTCCAAGATCCGCTCTCTTCATACTTTAATTTGTAAGGATATAGAGCTTTCTTATAGGATACCTCATGCCTGTGATGTCTGGATTAAGAGACAGAATGACAGGTATGTGCTTCTCTGTCTTCTTTTTTCGTGTTTCACTGAATCGAATTTATTTTTGTATGCATAGATAAATGCTGTTGGTTTGATTGGTACACTTGATTTGTTTGTGCTTTAAGGAAATTGCCATACCAAGAGAAGCATGTCCGCCAACAGGCGTCGATTCTTGGCAACTTGGAGGATTTTGGGGTTTTGTCTGAGCAATACTGTCAATCTGATCTCTCTGCTGTTGTTGAGTTTGGAGCTGGCAGGGGTTACTTAACCCAGATATTAGCTGATTCTTATGGGATCAATAAGGTCTATTTGGTTGAGCGTAAGGCATACAAGCTCAAGGTCAGTGTACATTGAAACACTTCTTTATGCTCATATAAGATGTAACTAAACTCATTATATTTATGCTCATATATCTTAGTATCTTCAACTTTAGGCTGATCGAAGTCTACGACAAATAGACAACTTAGCATTGGAGCGTTTGAGAATCGACAGTAAGGTTTCCTAAAACCTCATGTCTGGTTTTTTAAGGCCTTTATCCTCGTGTGAGCTATGTTATGTTTTTGTATAGTAACTTATTGTTGCATTACCTAGAAATATCCTCTTCTGAGCTTTGTTGCATTACCTAGAACTGTTGCTGAAGTGGCATTAACCTAATTTTCATTGTGGAAATGTCTTTGAGAAGAGCTTATTAACCTGTATCATTATTAATACTGCTCTTTTTTTTCTTTTTCTTTGGGGTTCAGCATCCTGATGATTTACTTAATCCCCACCCTTGCACCTAGAGGGCCAGAATAACACGTAGTACATTTACTATTTTCTTAACAGTTTGGGTACCCGGCAGTACCCCTATGCGGCAGTCATGCCTAAGCATTCACAACTTTCTCCTAATCTTGAGTTTTCCCTCTTCACATGTAATGTTTTCATGGTAATCAGGACTACGATTTTATTCTTATACTTCGTATAACATAATGAAGTCAAGATACAATTGAGAAGATCTGTAATAAACTCGATGTAATTGTAAATAATTCAAGAGAATCTAAGATTGAATTTGGGATTCAATTGATTGATATGAAATTCTGATTACAAGAAGAGGAGTAGATTGAAGCTAAAACTCTCCTGGATAGTAGATAGTAACTTGAGGTTACAATTCTTACAAATCTTCCAATGCTAAGCAGTGTCGAATCACATTATCTCCTTCTCTCTACACATTTCCTATATATTACAAGAGCCCTAGGTGCCAAAATGTCCCACTATTCGTTGAAGGTTTGAAGCTGGTAAGTACCAGCACGACTGCACCTTAATTAGTTACTGCTGTCTTCTTCTCCCATGTTATCCTCTTCCCCCAATGGTTGTGGCAGCAGCATGTCTGTCTTCTCCTTGAGTTGCTTTTAACTTGCCCCTTCTCTTGTATTGGAAGTGTATAGGTAGCTTAGTGGGTTCATTACAAGATCTCCGCTTAATAATTTACTCCCTCCGCTTCATATTGCTCTTCCTACTTTGACCTAGTTCATCTCACAAAAAGATTCTAAATAGGAAGAATTATATAAAACGGAGGGAGTAATACTTTTCTGAAGCATTGTGCTGAATTTAATGTTTAGCTGTTGTAGGATTATTAGAACATTAGATAGTGCTATATGTTGTCTGTCATAATTGCCTCTTGACGCGTATCGATGCTCACTGATGCAGTTGAAGATTTAAATCTGGATGCTGTTGAGTCTTTGAAAGGAATACCTTACTTGGGGATTGGTAAACATCTATGTGGACCTGCTACAGGTGCATAATCTAATTTCATTTGAATTATTATAAGCAATTACCATTCACTTAGATACAAGTCAGCCTTCTTGTATAGCAGATCCCTTTTACCCTTTCACCCTACCCTTCCTGAAAAACAGAAAAAGGAGGGAAAGAGGAACATGCTGAGGAGTTGAATGACTTGAATTGCAGTGAGCTTACAATGTGTGGCGTAGTGCAGATTTAACCCTTAGATGTTGTCTTGGTGAACATCCTGATCAAGATAATGGGAAAGAGCAATCTGTTCGTCCTCACCTCAGAAGCATTGCTGTGGCAACTTGTTGCCACCATCTATGCCAGTGGAAACATTACACAAGTAACTTACTGTAATTAGTTTTTTTATTCTTCAATCCTATACCCTTTGAGCTATATCTTATTAATCCTCAACTGAACTTTGTTTTTCTTTCCTCACACTTGCAGATAAACAATACTTAAGTAATTTAGGAATCACTAAAGAACATTTCCATGCTATCACATGGTTTACCAGTTGGGCAGTTGATGCTGATCATGGATCAGATGTTTCTGATGACGGCTCTTTGCAATCTCCTGTGCCACCTAGGTAAAATATTTAGTATCTTTGAATGTTAAACCTACCCCCCACCCCCTCTTTTTTCTCCAGCTATATCTTTCCCTGTATGAAGCCCGCTAATGAGTAACAGGCTGTTACTTTCTACTTATTTCAGTTATTTGTACCTGTATTAATAATTATAATAAAGTTTTCTAGCTCGAGGAATCAATTTAATAAAGTTTTATACTACGTATGTATGTAGCTATTATCCTGGTGAAAAGAGCATGCTCTAATTTCTTCAATCCATTTTGCCCTTATTTTTTTATACAGTATAAATTTTTCTGACAGTTCTCTGCTTTTATAGTGATAATGATGAGAATGGCGGAGATGCTAGTGGAGTTGAAGATTATACAAGGAACATGAAAGCAATGGATAGAGCGGCGTTGGGGTTCATGTGCAAGGATATCATTGACATGGGGAGGTTAATGTGGATTAAGGAATGTGGACTGGAAGCTAAACTTGTCAAGTATGTCCCATCAGATATTTCCCCTGAAAATCGTTTACTTATTGCGAAGGCAGAAATACCAACTACAAATTAACCCTACACCACTGAACTAATGGAGGGCTTGCAGAAGACCAATTTGAAGAAATGCATGGAACTCATGACTTTGCTTGGTTGGTGTAGTGATATAACACGCATTAATAGGCCAAAATAGTGAAGCCATGGCATAACAAAATCTTGATTTTGAAGAAGCATGATATCTTTTAAGTTTTAAACTGGGCCAAGATAGTAAAATTGCTGTTATGTCGAGTGTGACTGGATGATGCAAAGTTTTGTTGTTCAATCGTGGTTGTTTATATACCATGTTTACCAGCATTTGACATGGGGTAATTCTGTTTTTGTTTTAGTAATATCAATTACCTATTGTTATCATCCAACGCTTGCAAATACTTAAAAATAGTCTACATTTAAAACAAAGTCAACATTAATTTTATACCGATTTTCTGGGCTTTTCACAGTTCATTGGTGCAGTGGTTTGTCTAGTTCATTAATCTGAAATCTGTCAATGTCATTTCTATAATTCTATGTAGTGATAGAGCTGAGTGAGCTAATAAATCATGCATTCGTGCCTGGTCAAACAAAAACCAAGGTAGCTGAGTGGTTGATGCATGTATGTAGGTGTGAACACAAAAGTGATATCTGTAACAAAGTAGATTCTCTCCTAAACCAAATGATAAGATCAGCAACTAATACAGTATCAGAATTGACTGCAAAATGCCAAAATGTAGACGCTAAACAAGTTCAGATGCATTCCATTATGCTGATGTGCTTTTAATTTTTTATACTTCTTCCGTTCTTTTTTTTATTGCATTATAGGGGTTTTGGAGGCAAAATTTGGTAATGGGAAAAAGTAAGAGAGAGAAACGTAAAAATGCAAAATTGTCTATGTAATGTAAAGAAAAAATAAAAAGTAAGGGCATGTTGAATATTTGTACTGTGAATATAGATATTTTTTGTCTTAAAATGAAAGTGGTGCAATATTTATGAAATTTCCCTAAAAGGCAAGTGATGCGATATCAAAAGAACAGAGAAAATATAAAGGTGGCTGCTTTTGTTGAATTTGACCGGACATGCAGATTATAGATGTTGAGAAGAAAGCTGGATGGTTTCCTAAAACAAAATACAGTATAAAACTACTCCAATAATAATAATAATAATAATAATAATAACAAACCCCATATGGACATGTATAAGTGTATAACTGCAAATTACATAGGGTTAAGCAATATTCTGCAAACTAAAGATGCTCATCGTTTGATGTTCTTTCTCATTCAGAACATCATTTTATATTTGCTGTAATCCCACCTGAACATCCACCATCCAAGTGAAACTTTAAAAAAATACGAAGTATAAAATTAAAAAAAATTAAAAATTGGAGATGCGGTGGATCGAACCCCTCATGCAAAGCGAGCGTACTACTGTTTGAGCTACGTCCCCTTCTACAGTATCGTATTCTTTTGGATTATCCCATCCGTCCATCCGAAGATAACATAAAATTTTCAGTGAAAAAGCTAAATTGCTACGTCATGTCTTACGCACCATTAGCCCCAAAAACTAAAGCACAGATAAAACGACACATAGTGATACTGTAGTACATACAGTATAAATACCTACAATACTTGAACACCAACTTCACAGTTGAAAAGCTACACTTCCAATCCTCCCAAATCACCTTACCAAATCGTCACATAAGTACGGAGTCCTAATCAACTTCCCCTTGTTTGCAAATGGAATCCTCACCCAACCCTGGTGGCACCATCATCTTCTCCACCGTCGGCCGCACTGATTACGGCTTTGATATCTTCTCACTCCCCCTCCATCACATCTCCCTTGACACCGAGCACCGCCTTACTGACGGTACCTCTGTCAACTTCAACGGCCATTTCGTAGACGACGACAACTCCCTCGTCTTCATTTCTGAACGGACTGGATGTCCTCGGGTTCACCTCACCCGACCCAATTCAACCAACCCGCCGGAGCAACTCCCCTCTGCACCGGGAAGCCTCTTTCATGATCGTCCAATCCTCCACGGCAACCGCCTTTTCTTTGTCTCAGCTCATCAACCTTCCGATTCTCTCTACAAAAGTTGGTCTGCTGTTTATTACTCAACCTCTGTTAATGAAAATCATAACCAAAATACTGATTGTGAGATCAATCGATTGACCCCACATGGTAGTGCCGATTTCAGTCCTGCTATTTCTCTCTCCGGAAACTTCCTTGCTGTTGCCTCTTATGGCTCTAAACCTTGGGGCGGTGACTTCCAGGTGCTCAATACTCAGATTGTCGTTTTCCCAGTATCGGACCCTGCTAAACGCAGCGTTTTAGCTGACCATGGTGGCTGGCCCTCTTGGTCCGGCGATTCCACTCTCTACTTTCACCGTCAATCCGAAGACGGCTGGTGGAGCATTTACCGGGTTGATTTCCCCGCCACTGAATCTCCACGCCGGGTCACTCCCCCGGGTGTCCACGCTTTCACTCCCGCCGCAATGCACAACAGCACCAACAAAATCGCCATTGCAACTCGTCGGAAGGGTAGAGTTCATCGACATATTGAGCTTTTCGACACCGAGTCAGGGGAATTCCAACCGATAACAGAGTTGATAAACCCGGAATTACATCATTTCAACCCATTTATATCCCCCGGGTCAAAGTTCATCGGGTACCACCGATTCCGAGGAGATTCAAAACAAGGAGACAAACTAATCCCGAACCTAGAACCAGTTGTTTCTCCCATCAAATCCCTGTCAATGCAGAGAATCAACGGTTCATTCCCTTGTTTCTCCCCTGAAGGCGACCTTATCGCATTTAATCCAGACTTCGAGGCAAACGGAGGGCTCAAAATCATGAAATCAGACGGCTCAAAGAGGTGGACACTGATTCAAGGACGTGTAGCCTTCTACAACTCCTGGGCCTCATGCTTAACAGATGAGAAGAAGCACGTTATCTTCACTTCCTTGGGTTCAATCTTTCAGCCCGCCAAAGTTTCCGTCCAAGTAGCTCGTATTACCTTTGATGCTTCCGCCCTTGACCCTCACTGTTCAACTGTACAGAATGCTGAGATTAAGATCATCACCAAGGAGGAAACCGGCAACAATGGTTTTCCGGCGTGTTCACCTGACGGAAAATTGGTAGTTTTCCGATCAGGAAGGTCGGGCCACAAGAATCTTTACATAATGGATGCTGTTAACGGAGAAGTTGACGGGGGTAACAATGCTCGTCAGTTAACGGAGGGAGCATGGATTGATACTATGCCCAGCTGGTCACCTGATGGACAGGTCATTGCTTTTTCTTCAAACCGGCATGACCCGAGTAACCCGGTAACCTTTGGGATATACTTGGTTCGGTCAGATGGATCGGACCTAAGAAGAGTACACGTGGAAGGGTCAAATGATGCAAGCTTGGAGAGAATAAACCACGTGTGCTTTAGCCCCAATGGAGAATGGTTGTTGTTCACCACCAACATGGGTGGGGTTACGGCGGAGCCACTTAGTTTTCCAAACCAATTTCAGCCATATGGGGATTTGTTTATTGTCAAGGTGGATGGAACTGGATTGAGGAGGCTGACGTGTAATGGGTACGAGAATGGGACACCTGCATGGCACGCTCGGGGAGGGCTCGATGTTTTGTCCCTTAATGCGTATACTGAGATGGATGGTGATGAATTAAAAGGTCAATTTGATGAGCCAAAGTGGATTACTTTTGATTTTTAAGGTGAAATCACAACTCACAAGCCATCTAAACATGGTTAGTGACAATAAAATTAAAACAAAATATAAAATTGTACTGGGGAATTATAAAATAAAATGACCTTGGTTGTGGGTTATTTCTTATTATCTCTATTCATTGTCTTTTTAGAGTATCAAAAAGGTACATTGGGTAATTTGTTTGTTTATAAGGATCACCTAATTTTGTAGATGTCTTATTATCTTTTTTTTTTTTTTAAAGAAATAATTTCATTAATGAATAGCCATACGACATCTATAACAATAATAAAGACTTGAAAACCACAAATTTAGAGAAATTAACATAACTTTTACAATCAAATTCATAATTAATTTGCATATTTGGCATAACTCACACTCCACCGCTTCAAATTTAGAGAAATTAACATAACTTTTACAATCACCTAATTTTGTAGATGTCTCATTATCATTATAGATAGATATTTAAATAAACTATATACGTATTGATTTAAATAATACAGAGTACGAATAGGATTTACTTCTACTCCTACTAGATTTACATTTGACAATTACATATTGGCAGATTACTAATTTCCTATGATTGACATTCATTCCTTCCCATTAAGAGGTTTTTGTAAATTTTAAGCCTTTTAAATAAATTTTAAAATTAATTTTGGAGTAGAGAGAGCTCTAATTATGTACTTGAAAACAAATTCATATTTTTAATTTAAGATGTTGGTAAGATTTTGGCAGTTTAAATATGAAAAATATATAGCGAGATAAGGATATGGTCTGTTCTAATTTCATCACTTCATGAGTTGCCTTATAGGGCAACAACAATTGTTGTAGAATCAGAGAGCATTTCTCCCAACTTTCTTTACTCCTTAAAATTTACACAAACAATAATATGAGATATTGAGAATTTGGGATGAGATACCTTATATATTAAAAAAATAAATAAAAAATACAAGGTTTACATGGTATGTGACGCTCTCCACATTTATTTGAGTGTTTAATTTCATTTGTTTAAAAATCATGGATTTTACAATATTTGAAACATCCACCTCAAATTCAAAATGTAAAGTATTAGCTACTAAACTATGGTCGTATTACATGTTATCATACCAAAATTAAGCATACATAATCATGACATTAATGTGATGATTCGGGACACCATCTATGTCCCGACACATTACATGAAATTAACGATTATACTTCTTCTATTTCTTTATAGTTGCAACAAGTCTTTTTTTTTTTTTTCACGCTTGTCGATGCATGATTTCAATCGTTAATATCTTTAATTACCAATAAGTAAAAATTATAAACATTTGATATTAAAATAGTGTAAATCGAGACGAATCTAATAAGATCTCACATGACTATATTTTTACATAGCTATAAATCATCAAAGCCAGTCAAAGTGGAGCACATGAATAATATAAAAGTCAAACTGTTGCAATTATAAAAAAAAAAAAAACCCGGAGAAAGTAAGTATTAAAAAAACTGAAAACCTTTTATTACCAACGGCCCAAGACTGATTATACGTAGTAGGCTTGTAGCCCAAGCATTTTGCAAGTTACGTGCCAACGACCCAACGTCATCAAATTCAAAGTTGGCCCGTGAATTTATATGGTATTGAAAAGAAAAAAAATAAAGAAAGTATAAAGATTACGAGTAGGAATATGAATAATCCCGGTCTCCTAAGTTAAATCCCTCTCTCTCCTCTCTTGGTGTTCCTCCGCTTACTTGGATCTACGAACCCTAATAAAGTTGAGAGTTGTTCCCCAATTTCCCAATTTCACCCACCACCTCAGAATTTGAATCAAAGAAGAAGTAAGAGATGGACGATAGCTGTGCTGTTTGTGCCGATACCCTAGAATGGGTTGCTTACGGGCCTTGCGGTCATCGAGAGGTCTGCTCTACTTGCGTCGCTCGCCTTCGATTTATCTGCGATGATCAACGCTGCTGTATTTGCAAATCCGACTGCACTCGCGTCTTTGTTACCAAGGTTGCTTTTTCTTTTTTCTTTTTAATAATCTTTTTCAATCATAAATCAATTTTGGGTGTATCTCTACTATTTCATGTCAAATTGGGCATTTATATATAAGTTTGTTGGTTGTGGAATTTGGGCGGTCGCAGGCTATGGGTGATTACACTCGAATGGTGAATGACTTTTCGAAGTTGCCGTCGCAAGTGAAGGAAGGTCAAGTGGGTTCTTACTGGTATCATGAAGACACTCAATCCTTCTTCGACGATGCCGAGCAGTACAAGATGATCAGGGCTATGTGCAGGCTTTCTTGTAGTCTTTGTGACAAAGAGGAACAACAACCTCCGCAGCCGCAGCCGCAGCCGCAGCAAGGTGGTGGGTATAGGAAGAGGCAGAGGTTCAGAAATATTGGCCAGCTTAAGTCTCACTTATCTCACCAACATCGCCTCTTCATGTGCGACCTCTGTTTAGAAGGCAGGAAGGTATACTTCATTCTATTAACTGCAACTCTTAGAACAAGCCTGCCCTTTGTTTGTTTTTTATTTTATTTTATTTTTTTTTTTTTTTTTTTTATTTTTTTTTTTTGGTAAATTTACGAACCAATTCACTTGAAATTAGAACGAGAAGCAATTTAAATACAAAGAACTAGACTTGGAATTAGAATGAGAAGCAATTCAAATACAAATTCAGTGAATTGCTTCTTAAGTTTAACAAAAGTTCTAATTCCAAGCTTCCTAAGTTTAACAAAAGTTCTAATTCCAAGTTTTTTATTTTTATTTGAAATTTGAATTGCTTCTAGTTCTAATTCCAAGTTTTTTATTTAAACAAAAGTTCTTTAGGATTCAAATAAATCATTTGTCAAATCCATGAAACCAAGGTCAGGTCAGACATTTTCCAAAGACAATGTTCATGGTGGTTGCCATTCAAATGTTCTTTAAGGCCTTATGGGGTTGATCAATCCCCCTCAAAATATATTAAAGAAAATTTCATGTGAATTGTTTTCCAGGTTGGCTTTTGTGCAAATTTTCTCTCAAAGATAGAGTTTGTTTTGCTGGATGGTTTTCACTTCCAAGCATGTTTAGAGAGTTTTCCACTACCTATTGGAAATTAATCTTCTATGCATTTCATCTAGTCATCGATCATTCTCGTAGCTAACTAGTTATAGCTTTTTCTTCTTTTATTGTAACTGTAACACCTAGACCTGTTCAACGGGCTGGATCCAGGCCTTCCTTTAATGGGCTGGGCTGGGCTAGGGTCAAAGCCAATAAAAGTGGGCCGGGCTGGGTCATGGATCATTGCATCCGGCCCATAGAAACTTTATAAAGGATCTTTAAATGGGCCTTAAAGGGCCTTATAGAGCCAACAAGTTCAAACTTGTAACTTGTAAGTTAAAAGAAGTTAATAAATTAAAGGCAGTAAAACTTTGGTCTTCGTCTTCACTAAACACCAGTGCTCAATTTGCAACTAAAATTGGCAGCTTTTTCTTGAATATTTTATGAGACATAAAGAACCTAGGTTATCAACAAATATAATCCTTTCACCCAATTAAAACCACCTTTCGTAGTTCATTTCTTATAGAAGTACAAATTAGCCACATCATCAACAAATATAATCATATTACCCAATTGAAACCACCTTCTCCACACCCAAATGACCGATGACCCGTTTAATCATAGGTTTTCTGTCCATTTCCGCCATTTTTGACGGTGATTTTGAGTTTTTTTTTTTTGGTATTTTTTTTTTTTTTTTAGTAGAGAGGAGGTTCGGTTTATTTGACGAAGACGAGGTTTAGTATGAAGTATTATGCTTCTGCTTTGGATCCTGCAAAAGAGAGTAGAGGAGAGAGACTATGTTGAAGCTTGAATTTTAGGGTTTGTAATTTGGGGATTTTTTGAGGGTTTGTATTTGAGTTAGAAGATTAAAATCAAAATGACTGATAGTATATTGAGGATACTGACCCTTTTAGGGCCCTTTTTAAAACCTTACCCTACCCTTTTAAAGTCCATTACTTGATGCCCCTTTAAAAGTCCAGCTAGTTTATTTATTGGACGGGCTCAGCCCTTTTAATTTAGGGTTGGGTCAGGGCTTTTAGTGGGGGCCCATCCATTTGTGCAGGTCTAGTAACACCCACACCTAGAATAAATTTTGACTACTGTTTTCTCTTTATCAAAATTGTTTCCCATTGATAGTTATCTTAAACAGCCTTTACGCTTTTTTGACAGTGAATAGTATGGATGTATGCTTTTAATAGACCTTATCTACAATGTGTATCTTTCGATAATTCTTGTTCTGCTATTGTTTGTGATCTGAAAGGGGTATTTGTTTGACTCGTATTATATGTCAGAATGATTATAAGAACCTTAATATATTTGCTGTACAGGGAAGTGAGATAATGCTTATGTTATTCTTAAATGTTTGAGTTGCAAACTGCCTATTCATAGTTTAACTTCTTAGAGAGTAATCAGGAAGCCTGCTGTTATCTGTAGTGCATACCATCTTTCTATTGTGTGAATCTAGTTTTCCATCTTCGATTTGTTTTACATAAGCAGGCTCTATAGCGTCCAACATAAATTGAATGCCTTGACAAATTGTATTCTCTAATTTTGAACCTTTGGTGTCTTCTGGTATTGAAGTTTGTGAGTAATTTTTTTGTGGTGTACAATTGGTTTTACTTTGGATCTGGACTGTATCTTTCAGTATAAGGTTTCTTCCCTGATTTGCATTTTCTTATTATGCCTACCCTTGCAAAAATAGGTATTTATTTGCGAGCAAAAGCTCTACACTAGAGCACAGTTGAATCAGCATAAGAGAACAGGCGACTCAGAGGTAGATGGCACAGAAAGTGAAAGGGGAGGTTTTGCTGGGCATCCTATGTGTGAATTTTGTCGAACTTCGTTCTATGGAGAGAATGAACTGTATTCTCATATGTCAACTGAACACTACACCTGTCATATTTGTCAAAGGTGAGATTGAATTCATTTGTTTTATGTCTATGATATCTTGATCTAATTGTCAGAGGAAAGGACCAGTTTGACGTTCTCGTAAACTATTTTCTAGGCAACATCCTGGTCAATATGATTATTTTAAGGATTATGATGACTTGGAGGCAAGCAATCTTCTTCCCCAGTGTATTCAAATGTCCTTGTGCATTTTCTTTAAGATGTCTTAAACTCTTAGTCATGCTTGCGTGTTTGCAACAGACCCACTTTCGTCATGACCATTTCTTGTGTGAAGATGAAGCATGCCTTACGAAAAAGTTCATTGTCTTCCAATCAGAAGCTGAGATAAAGGTTATACTTTTAGCATGCATTATAGGTTTACAAATGGCTTAATCCTGATATCGCTCTTCTTCTGTGCACTCTGCTTCTGCTCTTTTTCTTTCCTCATTTTGTTATCTGTGATTTGCAAAGGTGTGAAATCAGACTTGCTACGTGGTAGCTTTTGCTTCGTCATGACAACTGAGTCTTTTATATGTTGATGCCTAATGCAGAGACATAATGCAATGGAACATGGAGGTCGCATGTCTAGATCAAAGCGTAATGCTGTTCTCCAGGTATCTCGATATTTTCATGAAAAGCTTTTGGTGTTTCCCTATTGATATCTTATATTCTGACTGCTTCATCTTTGTTTTGCATGCAGATACCAACTAGTTTTAGATATCGAAGCAGTAATGAAGCGGGACATCAGCGTGGACGGCGACGGTCTTTCCGCCGTGAATCTTCTCCAGACAATGAGCTTAGTCGGGCTATTGAGGCCAGTCTTGATAGAACTAATGCCAGTGATTCAGTGGCTGGTTCATCAGCATCATCTACTGCTGAACCTTTAGTTCGTGCTGGTACAGAATCAAGTGACATTGACCCTCTTGTTCAGCCGTTCGACTCGCTAAGCACTACTGATTCCGAACCATCTTCAAGATATCGTCAGGCTGTCTCTCTTACTTCAGCTGATGCTTCTCTAGGTGTATCTTCATTCCCTCCTTTGTCAACTGCACCCAGCAGCAGCCAACAAAAATCTCATGAATCCCATGATACTATGGCAGCTCGTCTACGTCGTAAAAACAAGACCAATGTTCTTAACGTTGCCCAGCCTAGGTTAGCTAATAGTCGTGGTCCTGGTTCAGCTTCTTCATCTGCTTGGCCTGCTCCTGCTCCTGCTCTCACTCCTGCTCCTGTTCCTGTTCCCGTTCTATCTTCTGGCTCTAGTCAAGTCAAGCCAGGCAACAGTTCTGGGTCGTCTAGTTATGCTAGTTCTTTGCATGGCCGGCCAGTGACAGAATCTGGCCTCGCTGTGGGTGGTTCTTGGGGTTCAAGAAGCTTAGGTAGTGGCAATCGGTTGAGTCACTCTAACTCTGCTCCTAATCTCATTGAAAGTAAATCTTTTGATCCAGTATCTGATTTTCCGCCAGTGTCAGCAGCTCAACCCAGCAGGTTGCAATCTACTGCCCAAAGGCCCCAAGCTAAGAAGACAGAGGATGTCCAAACTTCAAATAAGTCTTTGGTAGAGAGGATGCGAGCTGCACTTGATTATGATGAAAACAAATATAGCGCTTTTAAGGAAATCTCTCAAGAGTATCGCCAAGGCTTAATTGACACATGGGAATATATTCAATATGTGAAGCAGTTTGACTTGACACACCTTATTCCTGACATGGCTAGATTATGCCCAGATATTCGAAAGCAAAAGGAACTCTTTGAGGCCTATAATGCTATATGTCAGAGTGATGGATCACAGGAGACATTTTGGGGCAATGACAACCTTCAGTTAAAAGGAAGCAGTAGCTCAAGGAAGGATAAAGGAAAGAAGGTGAATGATGTTCAGAATAGTCGCTCAAAGGAGACATTAGCAGATAGTGTCATCAGTACTGTGAAGAGTTTGCAGACTCAGTTCAAGCCTTCTGAAGGAGAGGCAGAGGTATTGGAAAAGGATGGCTATCGTCCTAGCAGAGGGAAGTCAACTATAGCAGTGACTGGTAAGCCAGTTGTAATGCGTGGCAATATCCTGCCAGGGGCACAAGGGGCTAGAAGTACAGCTGGTCACACTTCAGTAGATGGAGGAAGCAAGCAGAAAAAGAAGAGCTCAAAATTCCACAGAATTCGCCTTGGTGATGACTATAGTACAGCAGCTATAGATGTCAACAATTCTTCTACTGATCCTAGTACAGAAGGGTCATCTGCACACAGTGTTTGGCGCAACGGAGCTGGTCAAAGACTTTTTACAAAATGATGATGGTTTTGAGCCTTTTGGCTAATTTTTTTGAGATTTGGTTAAGTATTGAGGGAGAAGCGTCTCAATTCCCTTCCATGCACTGATCGTTTGCATGAAATTATTTTGGCCTCTTGTGCAGCATGTTGTGTTTTGGTTTTTGAAGATATAATTTACGTTGAGTTGAAACAAGCTCATTAACGACTTAACGCCCATCATGGCGTCATGATATGACAATTGTCTATACAAAATTTATACATTGGATAGAAAGAAATTTATTTATCCCAATTCTTATTGGTGTGCTTGTGTTTTTTTTTTTTTTTTTTTTTTTTTAAATATTTCTGTTGGTAGTTGCATCTTTACCAATTAAGATGTGTAGTAGACTCTCATGCGAAGAGGTTAAGCTGGAAGGAAATTAGTACAATGTCTCATTTATGCAAACCAATAATAGTTTTTCATGTCACAACTGTAATATAGATTCAAGTAAAAGGAAAAATTGTGTACATAACTATTTTGAATAACACTAATTAAGTAGTAAATGTAATTAGGAAATCACATTTCACAAGCCACAATTATTTTAAGCACAAAAAGTAGTGACAAGTTTATTTTCTAGACGTTCTTCAAGGGCTTACAGTCTATGGCTACTAGAATCCAGCACATTATCAGGCCAGAGTATCGCGTGTTGCATCACCTCTTCTTGAAGCAAGAAAAAGAACAGTATTCTATGGTAGGCTGCAATGCTTTCATAATAGGATAAACAGCTTATTTGCTCATAAAGCTTTAATGCATACAGAAAGTTCATTGGTATGTCATCAAGCAACAGAGAATGATTCAAGTAAATCATGTTTGAAAAATTTACAATATTAGTTTGAGAAGTCTAAGAGCTTTGTACAGAAATGAACTGATGGAGAATTTTATAAGTCACATGGGGCACAAAGTTAGCAGAATTCACATTAAAGTCGCAACACCACCGAAGGTTTTTTCACTGCTGTAACACATGTACAGAAATCCATCTTCATCCTTGTATGTCTCGTAGACAGAGTTCAACAAACAAGCTGCAGGTACAAGAATAAAATGAGAACATTGCCCCCAATAAAAGTCACTGGAAGAGAGTACCCAAAAAATATGAGCATAGAGCCAATCCTTACATGTTTGAGGCAATGTATCCTTGACAAATATAAAAAGTGCCTTGCCAGGAGCAAGCTGAAGTCTGCCACTCAATATGTGAATGAAATGGCCAACTGACATGTCTTTAGGAACCAAAAATCTGTAATGTGGAAACCCATGGTTTAAAACAAGAACAGCAATGAAACTTACAAATATACGTCTACAAGGGAACAACAATTAAAAGACAGGGGCACAAGCCCTATTCATTAGACATGAAATAACACAGAAGCATCTCATCTTTGCAAAAATACATGTATTAGAAGCACAGTAGTCATCATAAATGCTGTGTGTGTGTGTGTGTGTTGTGCGTAGAGAGAGAGAGAGAGAGAGGGGGGGGGGGGGAGGTCAGGTGTTGGACAATTTCATAAAAAGTTCTTAGATACGTGCCCATAGTCACCAAGGACTGAGTAAATCTGCACACTTGGAAACTGGAAGATAAAATTGCACATGCAACTACATTTTCTCAAAGCCAAATGAGACAAAGTGTACAAGAAATTCAAATGGAAATGGCAATAGATATGAGGATGAATATATAACATTCTGATAAAATGATAATGGTACAAAAGCTCGTACTATTACAGCTTGCTAGATGAAAGGTTATAAATTACAGGATCCACAAAGTATTGCTGTGTTCAAAAAAAATTAAATTTGGGGAAAGTGAAAAAGTGAAAAACTCAACATATAACTACTGGAAAAGTATTCTGAGTGTTTTGCCCGTAGGTTATTGAGGGATCCCCCATTGATCTTCATGATAAACGACTTATGTTTGTCTAGAGGCAACCCTAAAACAGCAAGTAGCGGTTTTGGTATGAACCGCTACCTCAAGTAGCGGTTTTTTACTCGTATAAACAGTAAAAAAGTTGTACATTTATTTACAATACTGCCACTAGATAAACAATTGTTCTTTATCATGAAGATCAACTTGTATTTTCTCTAGGTTAATTGATATTTTGGACCTCTAGTGATCCATAATCACCCTTAAATTGTACATCATACATCTTCAAAATCAGATTTCTGCACTACAATAATTAATACAGCTAGCTACGTAAGCATTTGTGGTAATTCTACAGACCTATTTAGACATGTCCATGTTTTCCACTTTAGCATAACCCACTTGATATACCAAGCACATAGTCATATTGTTCAAACCCTACAAAATGCAGTATATGAATATAACTTTATTTGGATTTGAAGAGGAACAAAGTCAGTAATGTAGTGTCAATATGAGCTAAAGCGGCTAGCGCAATCAAGAACTATTCGATTGAGAAAATTCAAAGAAATTGGCATCATAATTATTTATATACTCGTAACAATCATTAAAATTGAAAATTAAGCAATCAATGGACGAATACACAAAATCCAGTGTCTGATCATAAATTAAAGCTCAAAGGAAATCAGGAAATAGGGAAAGTACCGACTTTTTCTTCTCGAGTACAGGAAGGTCAGTTCTTGAATATTTTTCGGCAATCACCTGCATTTAACAGAAAACCCCACAAATTAAATTGATCAACTAAAAGCCCTAAAATCAATTGATCAACTAAATAACAAAAATCAGAAAGTGACAGACCGGGACTCGATCAGGATACTTGGCAAGCATATCTGTGGCTTCATTCGACCTTTCTTCTGTAAATTCCAACACAACATATGAATAAATTCAACAAAACCCTTAAATTTGCAGATTCCAATCAAACCAACAACAAGTGTTACATACCAAAAGTGAATTCATCCTTGAAAGATGTAGTCTTTCCCATAATCAATTAGTGTTTGTGTTTCTCTCTCTTCAATTCTTGACTTCTGGCCTGGGGTTTCTGAATTACGTCTTCAAATTCACAATTCGATGATGCCACTTACGATTTAGGAAACGTTTTATAGAGTCGTATTTGCAAATTCACAATACATTATATATACTTTAAATTAATCAAACTAAAAAATTAGCGGGGATAGCTCAGTTGGGAGAGCGTCAGACTGAAGATCTGAAGGTCGCGTGTTCGATCCACGCTCACCGCATTTTTTAAACAAAAATGCATACTTCCGCTTTAAATTCGGTATTTATTATAATTTGGATATGAGTATATTTCAGTTTTTCAAATCCTTAAACCGAAACCAAACCACAAGCTACAATTTTTTTTTTCCCAAACCAGAACTGAACCATATAAAAAAAAAAAAAAAACAAAAAACCGCACCGTATTTCTAATTATTTAAGATATTCACAATAGATTAACACATGTTGTTTACGTATCAATAATACAATTTATGTTATTTATATTGTTTTGGGGTTTTCCGTGTCATTCGGGAGAGTTACAATTCCAAAACTGGATCCCGGACGCCTGTACCTGCAAAACAACGGAGACTCCGGTTGGTGGGAGTTCCGCCTCCGACGATCAAGTTCGAACGTGTTCGGATGTAAAAAGTGCGGACTGTAAATAGGAACAGGTTCCTCTTATGAGAGAAATGATCATCCAACTATAGCAAACAACCTCAATATCTGAGTGTTGACTCTCAAGTGTATTCAATTCTACAATTAATGCTCTCTCTGAATATTTGTCAATGTTGTTCCCCAGGGGGATCATTTCCCTTTATAGGGTCTTGAAATATGTGCCCAGTCCTAGGTTACGGAAACCTAGGACTGATTGGGCTGCCTAGGAGTTTGGGCCTTGAAGGCAGCCATTCCTAGTTGGATATCTATCTGCCACATTTCGTGCCCTGATTGGTCCACTTTGGAGTCTTCACTGAGTGACACGTGACGGACTCTGGTTGGTCCACGTGGAGGGTCTTGATTGGTCCACGTGGTGGGGTAAAAATCCCCTAATCATATAACACAAACAATGTTCCTTTTATCATTAAGATGAATATTATTACTAAATATAAAAATAAAAAAAAAATGGGAAAATTATGATCAATTTTTTAGAGAATTTTTTAAAAGAAAATGATTTAAATATAAAAATTTAGAAACTGAAATTTTAAATTTTGAATTTTGAATTTTAGAAATTTGAAAAGAAAAACTTATTTTTGGGTGAAAATAATTTTAGATATATAAAGAAATTCTGGAAACTGAATATTTTGGAATGATTTGATATTAAATGCGTGGTAAAAATCAATTATTAATTATCTTTTACTTTTTTTACAAAATGTTTCTTAGAAATAAACTTTGTTCTTTAAATTTAATTTTTTGATGCAACGTGTGTTCTTTATATTTTAATGTTGTGTTTTTTTTTTATAAATTCATAATGTTCTTTATAATTATAAGCCATGTTCTTTTTGCTTAATTCGGGTGTACCATGCGCATGGTACACCCGGGTGCACGAACCACCGATTAGGCTTCCCATGGTGATAAATTGGAGCTCCTTCAACTATATAGCGAATACTCCTTTGTGTATTTTTTTTTAAGTGTACCATTTTCTACCAATGCAAAACTTTGATTAATAATATCAAAAATAAAAACAATTGAATGTTAATAAACTATTCATTGAGATGATTCCAAACAGTTACCAAAACTATATTATTTTACGAAGTGCATTATCTTTTTTTGAATATTTTTACAAGGTACATTAAATTTCAAGATAATTACTAATACGGAGTATTAGTTAGAGTGCATTATAATGTAAAAAGTTGCCCTTTAAAAAAACCCGAGGGAGTAACGTTTGAAGCCTAAGCAATTCTGTAAAGGTAAAAAGAGTACTGCATTTGTTTTCGTTTAGGCATTCATAAACTTTTAGCATTGAAAAAGAAAGTGAAGACTTAAGAGTTGTGGTCCGCCGTCGGCAACGCCGCCGGGCAGTAGAGCGGTTGGGGTTGAGAGAGAAAGCGTGTTTGTGTATTGATAAATATGGGCGACGGCGACAAAGAGTTGAGAGTGGTGGATGGCGGGCAATACCTTGGTGAAATCTCGGCTTTGTGCTTCCTTCACGTCCCCTCTCATTTCTCTTCTCTTCCTTATCTTCTTGCTGGTACCTCTCCTTTTTCTTCTCTTCTTTCCATCTTCAACCATTTTTTTTTTTTGCTTATATTTCTCTGTTTTTTTTTATCTACTTGTATTGCTTTTTTCAATTAGGTTTCTCCAAAGTGTACTTGCTCTAATTATCAATTTATTCATGCACTCATGAACTACAACTATATCATATCCATGTTTGATGATGATCTAGATACAGGAATTCATTTGTGCGATGAGTATTATGCAACCAAATGTGTCATATGAAATGCATTTTTACTTCAGTAGTCACTCCCTTTCCACACTTTTCACTGTCAACTACTGAAGAAATTTACCCAATCAAACAGTTTTATGCAATTAACTCATGTTTCACTTACTGTTAATTCATTTGGGTTTTGGATAGTCACGACTTAAGAGGAAGTGCTCAGTAGATAGCTGTATCTCTTCCATACATGTACCTCTTCTATTAATAAGTGTTATCGCCTAAGTTACATTCGTATGTGATATGTATTTTTGTTGAAAGTGTGCTCAGCAATTTACTTATGCAACTTGTGTTTCCATTTAAAAAGTTTTTGTGATACAAAAATAAATTCTCAAATTTTCAAATGTGCTAGAGTGTTGCCTTGTTATATAATTTACTATATGCTTGAGATTGTTGTACGATGGCCATTGTTTCGAATTTATACAAAAAAAGAATCGTTTTGACCAAAGTGTATCTACTTCAAGGTTTTAGTTAAAATTTTGCTTTTGTTTTGGGAAATCACTTGCTTGTAGTTATGTCTGCCGCAGTGTTGCTTCATGTATCTTCATCTAACTGTGGCCGTAATATTTGCACTGGAAGCTGACTGATGTACTTCATTTTCCTTGAAGGTTATCTTTGAATATTTTGCTTCTGAACACTAAGCATGTCTGCCTTCTGCGATTTTTCCCCCCTACTTGCAGGATCAGGATCACAAATAATACTTTTTGATGTAAATCTTGGTCGACAAATAAAATCATTTTGCGTGTTTGAAGGAGTTCGTGTTCATGGGATTGCTTCTATGTTAATGAATTGCAAGGACAATGCCTTGTCTCAATCTGTTACTTTTAAAGTTGTTATTTCAGGGGAGAGGAGAGTGAAATTGTATAGCTTGCACCTTCAGCTGGGGTCAAAGTCTCTTGATAAATCTGATGTTTCAATAGATCTGACTTTTATACAGTTGCTGCCAAGATTTACACACTGGGTCCTGGATTTTTGTTTCTTAAAGGTGATTTATTTCAAATTTCACTTAGGAGATTGAACTATGAAGGCTCAATTTTATTTTATTTTATTTTTATTTTTTGAAATAATGAAGTTGCATTTTCTTTAAGCTATTTTGGATCAACAACCATCTATCTCCTCCTAGTTAATTCTGTTCATAATTTTATATTATGCTCATACGTTGATTTTTTATCGACTTGTGTAGGATGGTTTATCTTCTTCTGAAGAGGGATGTCATTATCTTGCAGTTGGATGTAATGATAATTCTGTTCATATATGGGATGTCTTGACACCACAATTGATCTTTGAAGTTATATGTCCAGGTCAGTAACAATCTATACAACCTCCTTTGACTTCATTTATGAAGAACAGGTCTTCCACTTTCCTTATTTGACATTGCAGCATGTCAGAAGTTCCATGGTCTCTCTTAACTAGTTCTTGTCTGTTATCTTTTGCTGTAAGCGAACCTATATTTGTCTCGCCCAAAACAACAAAACAAGGAAAAAGAGTTATGCCGATGCAAGTGTGGAGCAATTGCTAAACATATTTTTTTTTATTTACATTAAAGATATGTAGGTCTTTCTAATTTTGGTAGCAAATCACAGCATTGTTTCATAAATTTTATCCAATTTGCTACTTCCGACATTCTGTTTTCGGTCTGTAGAGAGGTGCCTTCTGTACTCTATGAAGTTCTGGGGTCATGATTTTAGAGCTCTCCTTATTGCCTCTGGTACTATTTTTAATGAGGTAATCCTTGCTTGTCATTAATTGTTATATTATATTATAAGTATTGTTTTCCTCTATAATGCGCTTACCAAAGTAAGTGGCTGGTTGAACATGGGCAATTTTATTAACACTCAACCTTTGATTTGGCTCTGTTATTCATCTATTTTTTTTGGTATGGTATGTCAGATTGTTGTATGGAAATTGGTTCGTCAACATAGGACACAACCTCCAACAAATGCTGGTCAAGACCTTGTTGTGATGAGCTTATCTGAAGCTAATTGTCCTCTTGATTGTTTCTACTATAAAGTTGAGATTATTTCTAAACTTGCTGGCCACCAGGGTTCTATATTTTGCCTATCATGGTCTAGTGATGGATCCAAACTGGTTTCTGTGTCTGATGACCGTAGGTGAGCCACTTCATATGTTATAGGATATCTTTTGCTATACTCCGATATATTAGTACTCTTTAGTTTGTACCATGAGAAATTGATTAGACTAGTTTTCAGTGCTCGAATTTGGATTACCACTGCTGAAATGAACATGACTGATGATTTGACCAAATTGCATGGCCATTACTTGGCTGGTCCTGGGCTGTTTGGTCATGGTGCGAGGATCTGGGATTGCTACATATCTGACTCAGTAAGCTTTGAAGCACCTCTTCTAGCTTTGATTTGTCTCATTTGAGTTATAGAACTGCTTTTTATATCCTTCTAGTGCTGTCATTCTTTTGTTTTGTGTTTGTTTAGCTGTTGCCGCCTGAATGATATGTAAAAATATTAGGACATTATCTATCTTGTATGTTCATTATCATTTATCTTCTACTCTGTTGCTTTTGGTTGTGTAGAAACTAGGATTCTCATGCTTAAGGCTTTTCTTCCTTTTGTCTCACCCTAACCCTAAGTAGTAAGCAGTCATATTTTTCCCTGGTTTTGGACATTGGAATAGTGCAGCATCATTTACCTGTATAATTTCTTCATGTTTTGGTGTAATGTAACAACTTAGGAACTGCAAATAGGATGTTAGCTTCTTTTTAATTTATAATGTTTAATTTCTTCATGTTTTGGTGTAGTGTAAACACTTAGGAACTGCAAATAGGATGTTAGCTTCTTTTTAATTTATAATGTTTCATTTCACAAACTGAACCTTCTATGCTTTTTTTTTACCTAAGTTTATTGTCACTGCTGGAGAGGACTGTTCATGCCGTGTATGGGGATTGGATGGAAAAGAGCTAAGAGTTATCAAGGAGCATATGTAAGTGCAACTCGTTTCAGTGTTTTGTTTTTTTAGCTTTTACATTACTTAAAAATTGAATCCTGTTGAAATCAATAAGTAGTCCATTCTCTTGTTCTTTTATTTGTCATAGGATCCGAAGGTGAAATGAATTCTCTGAGTAACATGGATCTCTCTTGTATTACCTTTAGATTCTCATGTTCAATTCATTAGGATATTCTTTTGTGAGATCATGAATTTGTTGCATGCAGCTAATGTGACTTTCGTAGCTTCATCAGTTTCTCCTCACAGTAAAATGGATCTTACCTGTTGCTTGCTTCTTTCTTTATTCATCTTTTAGTCTGTTGTATGTTGAACAATTCATTCGTTGTTTGGCAGAGGGAGGGGAATATGGAGATGTATCTATGATCCTGACACTTCCCTTCTTGTTACTGCTGGGTTTGATTCTGCAATCAAAGTCCACTGTCTGCATTCTTCGTTATCTGCATTCTCTGGTGAATTTATCAAAGAGGTCAAGGAAAGAAAAGAAGAGGTCTTCAGACTTTGCATTCCAAATTCATCAGGTCATAGTGTCCTTATGGACAGGTGAGTGCTTGCCATTTCTTTTTGTACTCCCTTCCTTAGTCCTTAGTTGGGTATTTTTATGACATTTATTATTTTTAATGTCCTTTTAAATGGGATCAGGATTTGTTGACACATTGCACAAGTAAGTAAAAAAATCTGCTCACATAACAAAATAATTCTGTTTTTTTTTTTTTTTTTTTTTTTTAAAAAAGAAATTATTTACCTTAAGTAATAACAATATTGCATTATTATTGTTTTTATTATATCATTATCATTATCATTATCGTTATCGTTATTGTTATTGTTATTGTTATTGTTATTGTAATTTCTCCATGATGGTTAGAGGGCATGAGTGTTTTTTTGTGCTTTCCCCTCCTTTTAACATGTGACACCTCCGTGGTGTCTATCTAATATACATCTTTAACAATTTGTAAGCTTGTGTGTATATATAAAAATAAAAAAAATTTGTCAGTCCTAGACCATTTAAGAAGACTTGCTCCAAATTTGAGATCATTCCAAGTCAACTAAAATCAGAATTTTGTTGTAAAAGGATAAACAAAAGTTGGGACCATTTCTGTGAATTTATTCCCCCTTTTATATAGAACTGTTCATATTTTCTTGTTATTTCTGGTGCAGCAAGAGCGAATATGTACGTTGTTTGAAATTCGCCCGCAAGAATATGATCTATGTTGCTACGAACCATGGTTATGTATACCATGCTAATCTATCCGAGAGTGGATCTGTGCATTGGACTGAACTTATCAAAATAACTGAGGAGATACCAGTTATCTGCATGGATTTGTTGTCCCAAAATCTGTCTGAGCCGTCTTTTAAAGTTGAGGATTGGATTGCTGTTGGTGATGGTAGGGGAACCATGAAAGTCATCAAAGTCATATTTAGTGATGGTACTCCTCAAGTGGCTGTCAGAATATCGTGGTCTGCGGAAAAGGAAAGGCAGCTCTTAGGAGTGTATTGGTGCAAGTCAATTGGATGTGGGTAAATGACCATTCTGATCTACTTTATCTTGTAAAATATAATTCTAGGGTTTAGTTTGAATTTTCATATTAAAGAAGCATAGTTGTGATGGAAGTGACAACCTTATTAATTCCATTCACCGTCTGAAACAGGAATTACCTACTCCAATTATATGAGTTGGCTGATGGGGATCCCTCATTCTTGCTGTATTCCAATTTCCAATTACTTCCTGCTCCCCCCAAAAAAGTTCTTCCTAATTATTTGATGTACCTTTGACTCTAGCAAGGAAAGGCTTTTGTAATTTTATCACAAGTCGTAGTGGTGTACTAATTTCCTCCTCTTCTTGTGATCATGCTTTCTCCAATTTATATTTCACTGCTGCTGCTCCAAGAACAATACTTTTACTATTAGTGGCCTTTCTTTTGTATAGTTTCCTTTCCTTCATCTGTATGTGATTTGTCAGTTTATTGAGTATTGTTGATGATTAAAAATCTAATCCATCCAGCCTGTGGGTTCTGTTTGCTTATGGAGATTTTGTAGTATTGTTCTTTTTCAGCAAAAGACTGCATTTCTGTTCTGTAACTATATATCTAAAACGCTTTTTTTCTTCTCATTCTTTAGGTTTATTTTCACATCTAACCCTAGGGGTTTTGTGAGGTTATGGAGGCTGTCTGATTCTTTATCTCATGATGTTGTGAAAAGTTTTGATGCCTGTCTAGTTGCAGAATTCATTTCACCTTTTGGTGCAAGGATAATGTGTCTAGATGCCTCATTTGAGGAAGAGGTATCACCTCTTTCCTTTCCTAATTATTTGCACTTGCCTTCATCTTCAGATCAGTCATTGTAATATAAGATATTGTGAAGTAATATTCCTACAGAGATTATATGGCAGAGTAATGCCAAATTGTTTCAGATGTTCACTCTGGTCCTTTGTACTTTCTTTTTTTTTTGCAGGTATTAGTTTGCGGGGATTTGCGTGGTAATCTTGTTTTGTTCCCTTTGTCAAAGAGGATTCTGCTTGATAGTTCCATACTCTTTATTGAGAAGACTCCTTCAACATATTTCAAAGGAGCTCATGGGATATCTACTGTCTGCAGCATATCATTAGTCAGACTCACCACTGGATTGGTTGAAGTTTGCTCGGTAATGGCTGAATTATATTATTAACTTGATATCATCAGAATTAAGTGTGTTTTTCATGCTTATTTTACTTTCTATCAAAATCATTTGTGTGTCATACTCCCTCCGTTTCGTATTAATCGCAACACTTTCCTTTTACATCCGTTTCATATTAATTGCAACACTTCTATATTTGGAAATCCACCATTATTTTATAATTTCTCTCCCACTAACCACACTTTCACAAATATTTTATTATTTCTCCCTCCCACTAACCCCACTTTCACAAATATTTTATTATTTCTCTTTTCTACCAACCCCACTTATACTACTTTTTTATTATTTCTCTCTCCTACCAACAATACTTTATATTATAAAAAATCCTTTTTTGGGCCCCACCCTATAAATTTTCTTAAACTTTGTGAACACCCTAGTGTTGCGAATTTGCGATTAATACGAAATGGAGGGAGTAATTAAATTTCATTGTATTTTGGTAGTCCTTGTGCGGCTGTGCCCCATATTTTACATCATCCCCTTAGTTTTTGAATCCAAGTTTATGAACCTTGATTGCTAATAGCTTAATATGAGTGATATCATTAAGAGCATGCTGATTTGAAGTTTGGGACTCCTTACATGCTGCTAAGTAAAGAAGAAAGAAGCACACACTAATTTGGTAAACTGTGTTTGGTGCACAGGCTATTTATCATTTTAGCTCTAGACAGTTTCTGAGTATATCTTTTCATATATTTTATACATAGTAACTTCCATAGTATAAAATGGTCAAAGTTTGGTCTCACATCTCATCTCTTGAATAATCTTTTATTGGACAGGAATTAAATATTTATAAAATCAATTATTGACCTGAAGCATTAATATTATGCCAATTTTTAGAATCATTCTTCTTTGCAACTTTGTTTCTTCTCCATATTTGTGGGTTAAACATAAATGATAGTTTAAACTGTTGATGAAAGGAGTATATCTTTCTTTTCTATACAACTTGATTTCTTCCCCATATTTGTGGGCTACATGTAAATGATAGTATAAATCGTCGATGAAAGGAGTACATCTATCTCTTTTCTTTACAACTGTTTTTACAACTGTGACATGACTGACATCTGTGCAGATGTCTACTGTATTCCTTCCACCTTGTCATATATCATTGTCTTGTTTAATCCTACTACTTCACCTTCCTCACTTAGATTCAGTTTGTTGTTTGCATTCTTCTTTGGATAGTGCCTAATTCTGCTGATGAGTTGTTATCTCATCATGCTCTGTTATACAATTTATGGCAACAAAATTTATCTCATCTAGTATTGCCATCGTCATAGGTTTCGGACCCTAGATGGGGTCTGTGATTACTGGTCAAATATGTTTATACAATTAAGAGGCTGGTCATATATGTATTACGAGTAACATTTTGGATATGAAAGCTAACTTAAGTACAGTAGAATTTTGATCTTTCAATTTTTTCTCCTTATGCTATTTGTTCAGACTGGAGGTGATGGGTGCATATGCTATCTGGAATATAATAGAGACCAACCAACTGTAGAATTTGTGGGAATGAGACATATTAAAGAATTAAGCCTCGTTCAGTCCGTGTCTGCTCATTATTCCCTGGATGATTCAGAAAATATCAGCTATGCCGTTGGTTTCTCATCAACGGACTTTTTGATATGGAATTTACTCTCTGAAACTAAGGTCCTCTTCTGATATATTTTTTCTCTTTCTTTGATGATATACTTTTTTTAAACAGGGGAGGAGGGTGGGAGGAAATTGAGGTTTAAATATTTAATTCATATATTATTTCCCATCTTACCTATCTTGGAACCTAAGAATGCGTGTAAATGTAGGTACTGCAAGCTAAATGTGGGGGATGGCGTCGTCCTCATTCTTATTATCTTGGCCAGACACCTGAAATCTGCAGTGGTTTTGCATATGTTAAGGCACGCTCTCTATCCCCACCCTCCCCCCCCCCCCCTTTTTTTTCCAAGTGTCAGATTAATTTTTGGTGTCAAATGTGGGAATTACAGGGAATTTTCTTATTTGCATAAAGTTAACTTCTTATTAGTTACATTCTCTGTTTGCCTAGTGCATGTAGATAATACCTTGTTGACTGGTGCTAACAATATAGATAAAAATTATATTTTGTTATTTACACAACACACAGACACACAAAAACACACATACACATACACATTCACATACATGATATAAAATTTCGCTATAATCAAAGTGTGATGTGCAAAGCTACAGCTATGCAATTTTGTATGTATACACATGCCTCCTCAATTGATTTTCCTCTGCTTTCATTTATATGTATAATTATGAGAAATAATTAAACAAAAAAGGATTATATTTTGAGTGAAGGGACTAAGAGAGTTTTTCCTTAGGATGGCTGTTGAATTTTAAGGACCCCCCCCCCCCCCCTCTCTCTCTTTCTTTTCTTCCTGTTAGTATTGTTCACATTATCAAACGTCAAAGATAGTCTTCTTAACTACTACCTTTAACAACATTATATCAATAACAAGATTTCTGGGCTGCTGGCTACTTAGTGACCATTTTCCCAGTATCATCTTTTGAATAAAACTCTCTCAGCCCGTCTTGTGTGCGGCTGGCCACACCGTGTGACCGCTTGAAAGAACAATGTAACCTTTATAATACCGACCGAGTAACCCCTTTAATATTGTCCGAGTAACCCCTATAACACCGACGAAGTAACCCCTATAACACTGACCAGGTAACCCTTATAACACTAAGGAAGTAACCCCCATGATGGCTGGCCACACGGTGTGGCCAGCCACGTGTAAGAATTTGTGAAACACTATTACTTAGACTCATACTAATGCGTGGCTTGGGTACATGTCCTGGTGCCAGATAAAGTCTTCAAGTCCTCAACTCCCCACGGCTTTTTTTTCTTCTTTTTCTTGTGTTTAGTATACCGATTGAGTTACCTGAAATGAAATAAAGAATACGTAACACATGGCCATTAATCCAAATTGTGGTTTACTACCTGCCAGATTTAATTCTGAGTGAATCAGTTAAACTCACATGTGGAAGCTTACCTTTCATGCCAGAATCCCAGATACATTGTCTTCCACGGTTCCACCGATATTTGTTCTCATATCTGGAGTTATTTGCTTGTGTAAGTTTGATGACAATCGGTTATGTTTTTATTAATTGTCTGAATTTGTTTAATAACCCTCTCCAGGATGAGATCATCTATGTTCATAGATACTGGGTACCAGATGGTGAAAATAAGATATTTTTGCGCAACTTGCACTTACAATTCCATGGGAGAGAGATTCACTCCTTATGTTTTATCCCTGAAGATGTTCAATGTGCAACTCCTAAAATTAGCTGGGTTGCTACTGGGTGTGAAGATGGTACCGTGAGATTGACTAGGTATGATTTTCTGCACAATTAGCTGGTTAGGTTTTTCCTAGTCTTCTATACTGATTGAATTTATTCCTTCAAAATACTTTTCATGTTTTCGGGTACTATTAGTTTTTTTGTTTTTGTTTTTTTTTTTTTTATTTATTTTTTTTTTTATTTTTTTTATTTTTTTTAATTAAATCTTGGAACAGCATATGTGCAAACTGCAAGCTGTTCACTATTGTACAAACATTGTAGACCATTAATATGCTCGTAAATTTGTTGCGTGAAAATTTTATGATCTTTGCAAAAAATTTATTTCATCTGACAGTAGGTTCATTTGATGGATAGCTCAGGTATAATCATGGTACTAGTAATTGGGCTATGTCCAATTTACTCGGGGAACATGTTGGAGGGTCAGCTGTAAGATCATTATGTTTTGTGTCAAACCTACATTCGGCAGAAGCTAAAGTGGTTGAAGGAACTAATGGGACTGGTGGAACAATTAATTCCTTGGGGAACTGTGAGATTCCATGCTTACTAATTTCTGTTGGTGCTAAACGGGTGCTAACTTCATGGTTATTAAGGAAAAGACAAAAAATTGAGGGAGATACATCTGTTGATGGCCTAGTGAACGAATATGGGAGCCATAAGTCTTCACCAATAGACATGCCTTCAGTGTCGTTCAAGTGGCTGTCTTCTGACATGCCTGTTAAAAGTGTTCGTACTAAAAAAAAGGCTCAAAATAGTGGAAACTTACCTAGACCATCAGATGAAGTTTCTAGTTCTGACTCTGTTTCAGCCTCTATGGAGATGGAGCTAATGCAACATGGAGATTCACATGATAATGATTGGAGATATCTGGCTGTTACTGCTTTTCTCGTTAATGTTGCCAATTCAAGGCAAGTTAATTTGACTAATTCCACTACAATTGTACATTTAAGTGCCAATTGAAGTTTCTGTTACATAACTCTCATCTACTTTCAGGTTTACTGTCTGTTTTGTTGTTGTTGCTTGCTCTGATGCTACTCTAATGCTGCGGGCACTTGTTCTTCCGTATCGGTATTGGTAAGATAAATGTCTTCTGCGATTAGGTTATTTAATGATTGCTAAAGTTTTCTTCAAGGACTCTGTAGATCTTTGATATGCTTCATTTTCTTTTGCTTTGCAGGTTTGATGTTGCATCGTTGGCTCCCCTTTCATCGCCTGTTCTGGCTTTACAGCATGCTGTAGCTCCTCTTTGCCAACTTTATCAAGGTTTGATATATTCTTTCAGTGAATCCTTTTGGAAATTACATGTATCTAATAGATTGTTCTGAACTATTTCCTTGTATTACTATTTCCTGAATACGCTAAAATGTAAACAATATGTTCAAACTCTTAACAAGAATTTTATCTCTCAATGGTTAATTATTAGCATCATGACTTGTAGTTTAGGGTGTTAACGAGTCGAGCCAAGATCGAGCCTAGATAGGCTAGGTCTCGGCTTGGTTCGCTCGAGCTCGAAGCTTGTCAAGCCTGAAAAATTGGGGCTCGGCTCAAGCTCAAGACTTCTTAAGGCTCAGCTCGGCTTGAGCTCGATACTCTGTAAGGCTTAGACTCCTAAAAGCTCAACTCAAGACTTGTTAAGGCTCGTCTTGAGCTTGATACTCTTTAAGGATCGATACTCCTAAAAGCTCGGCTCGACTTGGCTCGAGGCTCGTCTTGGCTCAACTCGTGGCTTATAGACTTTAGTATTTAGCCCATTTAACAAGGGCCCAAATGGTACCCATAGTCATTGTTTCTAAGACAGTCTAAGTTTGCTTTTATAACTCTCATATTCTATCCCTTGCTCCTATTTAACGTGCGACTATTTCTTTCTTCCTTTTTTTTTACTCTTCTTTATAAACAAAAACAAAAATCATCAACAAAAGATCCAAAACTTAGCTGGAACACTAGAGTTATGAAAAATAATTTTAGTCCCTAAGCCTTAAATATGAAGAAAAGTTTATGATAATAAATAATTTATTACCAAAAAAAAAAAAACTCGAGCTTGCTCATGAGCTTTCGAGCCGAGCCAAGGATAGCTCAAGCTTGACTCGTTAAGATCTCGAGCTGAACCCGAGTTGAGCTCACTAAAGCCGAGCCAATGCCAAGCTTTGGTCGAGCCGAGTCTTAAGTAGGCTCAGCTCGTTAACACCGCTACTTGTATTTTTCGAAAAAATGTACCAACCCTTCTTATGTTTCCTACATAATTCAGGTAATGATAACTTTATACTTGCCCTCCAAGCAAGCTAAACCTAATTTCATTACTTAACAAAACTGGCCCTAGTAATTAATTACTGAATCAAAATAGCCCTCTAATTGACCAATACAGTTATGGAAGCTCTAGGCCTCATATCTAATGAAGTAAACATCAACTAAATGATTCCCAGCATGTGAAACCCACTCTTTAAAAGCCATGGTAAACCTGCTTCCTAGGAAACCACTAAAATAAGAAAGCCCAAAAACAAGGCTTAAATTAATTGTTACAGTAGTATCTATTGATTCAAATACTGCTACATGAAAGTATAATCTTTTTATGGCTTGTTTTCACTCTTTTGACTGTTTGTGTGGTGAGGCCTGCTGCAGACAGGCTTTTGATGTCTTTACCACTGGGAGGAGCTTGACTGCTGAAAGTTTTTTATGAAGAACGTTGTAAACTTTAGATATTAAATTCTCCATTATATCCCCTCTTCCCCCCCCCCCCCCCTCCTTTTTTTATTGGTATCACCAGCTGTATTAAAAAGCGCGCCTAGGCGCTGAGGCGCAAGGCGATAAGGGGTTTTTGGTTAGGCGCACAAAAAGCGCACGAGGGGCACTCCAGCCAATTTTTTTAAACTGATCACAGAGGCGCGCCTTAGGCACACCTAGGCGCTGCAGATTCCCTCTCGCTTCACTGCGCCTTGTGCTTTTTATACATTGGGTATCACACTGCTTTTGTAGTGACCCACTGACCCTGTTTTCTTAAGAAATTATTATCATTCTCCACTTATAAGCGCCAATGGATTACATAATTTCCCAATACAGAAGGAAGAAGGGTCATTTGTCCTTCTTGTTATTGACTCAATCGAACACTAATGTATTTAACAGAGAATATCAAGATGTGACAAAGATGAAAGCTTGTATTTTGAATTGAAATTGACAGTGGCTTACAAAAGGGCGGTAGCTTGAGGCTTCTACTCTCATTGTTAGTAACTTGAGGCTACAAGTCTCTAGACAAATACATCACTATAATTCTCAACATGGCTGCCACTAAACTACTGCCTTCTTTATATACACAAGGATCAAAATACTATGCTTAACCTAGCTTTAATCATCTTTGTCATGTACTGCTGCCCAAATCAGAGGTCAGTTCCTCAAGCCACCACTCTCTATAATGGATTCATAATGGCGCTTGTCTTCTAGTGCTG
The DNA here is from genome assembly GCF_001683475.1 of Chenopodium quinoa. Classification (NCBI taxonomy): domain Eukaryota; kingdom Viridiplantae; phylum Streptophyta; class Magnoliopsida; order Caryophyllales; family Amaranthaceae; genus Chenopodium; species Chenopodium quinoa. The sequence goes on along the minus strand of NW_018743212.1, from coordinate 476,963 downwards.
ATGTGCTCTTCCCATTTGTCTGGTGCTGATTCTTGTCCCCTGCCTTGTTCCCCCTTGTATACACCTTGAGAGGTGGCTCCACTTGGTCTATAACACTATTTTACCTCTAAAACTTTAAATCCCAAAAACTGGATATGAAACTGTTATTTTACATGTCTCTCTCTCTCCTTTTTTTTTCCTCTTGTTGTCTGCATGCATTTTGGCAATAGTCTGAGAAACAGATTTAATAATAATGAATTCGATTTCAACACGTTGATTGTGCAGTCAAAATTATTAGATCATGAATTGAGCAGAACTTCTGGGAGTGCAATAAACCTACAGGAAGCAATTGAACATTCCCAACACCCCCACCCCCCCCCCCCCCCCCCCCAAAAATCCCCTCTTTAGCTGAATCTGATGATAGAGATTGGGGAATCCCCTTGAAATTCAACCCTCAACTGAGAGAAATACAACTAAGCCTTTTTTTTGATAGCTGAAGACTAGTTTTGGAATATAAGAATCTTCCTTAAAACATAATCTGTGTAAAATGAGTAAGATTAAATAATAAAAATTACATTTACAATTTTATCTAATGCCCAATCTTACTGCGTTCACTGTAACTGCTCTAGGTTAAGTAGGGTGAAGAAATCCATCCTTGGACCCACGATACATTACCAAAAGATTTGAGACTCGGGCTTCTAGGGAATTTAGTAAAACTAGGGAGGACATTAACTCTATCAGTCTCTTTGCTACCACTTGAGGCATGTTTTGTTGCTGCTTTGTAATAAATTATGAGGTTAATCTGCTGGCTAGATTATACAATAATGTGGATAGGTAGGATGCATAATAGAACCCTCATGTATACAAGTATATAATTACACAAAGTGTGTTGCTGGCTTGTTGGGTTCTGATTGCTCTGTTATCTATATCATATTCTCATCTGTGTTTTTCTTTTGTAAGATTATCTTCATGTAACCTTATTAAGGTATTTGCAGGTAAAATGGTGACAAAGAACATATATATCATAATTAGTGGATCAACTGATGGAAGTATTGCCTTCTGGGATGTTACTAAAAGTATCGAAGCATTTATGCAGCGAGTATCATCACTTCACATGAAGAACTCTATTGATTTTCAAAAACGACCACGCACTGGTAGAGGAAGCCAAGGTGGTCGATGGTGGAAATCTGTTGATGCAGCTCTAAATGCTAAAGAAAAACCTACGGAATCTATGGCATTGAAAGACAATATTGTCTCTAGTGACAAAGCTGTTGTTGATGAATTACCAGAAGCAATGGTCTTGAAGGGCGAGAATAAATCTTCTGAGCATATAGAAATAACTTCCTCTAAATCTGGGGAAAGTTTTGAAGATTCTTGTGAAAGGTTATTTGAAATAAAACCATTACATATCTTGCGTAGTATTCACCAGTCTGGTGTCAATTGTCTGCACCTTTGTTGTCAAAATCTTGGAAATAGTATGGCATACAACATTGTAAGTGGGGGGGATGATCAGGCACTTAGTTATCTTCAATTTGTTGTGGATCCATCTTCGTCAAGATCAAAGTTGGGCCATATTGGAAAAGAAGGTGATACAATATCAAAGCTAGGTAGCCCAGAACACACTATCCAGTATGACTCAAATCAAAGCTATTCTATCAAATTCTTGTATCAGAACAAAGCCATAGCAGCTCATAGTTCTGCTGTAAAAGGTACTTATTAGTCTTTTTAAAAAAAAAAAAAATTACTCATTTTCTATGTGGAAACAATATTCACTCCGATCCGTACCCGTATTGGATAATCGTATTCGTGTCCATGTAACTTAGGTCACCACATGTGAGTTCCTTTTGGTAGAACATATTTTTATGAAGCGTGGGTAATAAGTCCTGTAACTTGTGTTAATATAATCTTGCTTGCACCTCTTGCGCTCTTAGGACTCTAATAGGTATACAGTATGCTCTTGCCCTATTGAATTATCCCTTTTGGCTCCCTCAATTATTATCATTTTTTTTTGTACATCCTGTGTTCAAGGAAGAATGACCCAGTATTCATTGCAAAAGGAACATCATATCTCCTGAGTCTTGATGTAGTACTAAACATATTAGCTGCTTTCTTGTCTCTCTTTTGATGACTCCCAAAGCTTTAGTGAAAGTGATCTTGGGAAGAAGAGAGAGATCTTACACATGCTCACATTACAGAAGGTTCTGAAAATTTGTGCAACTATTGGAAGTTTAATATCTTGGTTTCCATTTGGTTTAGGTGTATGGACAGATGGAATCTGGATATTCTCTACCGGTCTTGATCAAAGAGTAAGGTGCTGGAATATTCAAGAGCATGGCAATCTAGCTGAGCACTGTCATTTCATAACTAGTGTACCAGAGCCAGAAGCCTTAGATGTCACAGCCTGTGGAGGGTAAATGAAGCACTTTGTTTTGCTTACATATGGCTTTGGCAGTTATTCTTACCACGAGAAATGATTTTCTGCTGCTTTATTAATATTTATTATCTTCATACAGGAACTGTTATCAGGTTGTTGTAGCTGGTAGAGGAATGCAAATGATTGAGTTCTCTTTAAATGATTGCACTGCCCCTTGAGATCTATTCTTAAAGCGCTAAATTGGTAAGCAGAACTTTGCACTTGATTTCTATAAATGCTTAGTGAATGTGTCTTCAATACAGTGAAAGTCTGCATTGTGACATAATAGAAACAAAGCAGAGTCTCAGTGGTATAGTTCTTTAATGAGCTGTTGAGTTCTAATATCATCATCAACTAAAGGATATTCTATCTGTTTTGCACTATATGATGTTTAACTTTATGGTAATTTTTTTATTAATCTTGACCATAATTGTCAATTTGTCATACGTGGTGAAACAGCTACATACTATCTCTTACTGTTATACTTGCATGTTTAATGCTCTGATATATTCCAAAACTAATTGTGCTCTTTGGAGTTTGGGTATAAACCATGATATCATGTTCTGCTGTGAGTTTAAATTATGATTTAATCTGTAGTATTGTCTTGGCACTTGTCTGCATGAAAAACTTGTATTTAGGTTACATTAATGTTGGTTTTTAGATGATTAATGACTAAGTTGCAAGTAGAAAAAATGTGACCATTTTGATTTACAAAGATAAAAACCCAAGTTAAAAGTTGTATTCCTTTTTCTCTCATAAATCAATATCACTTTCATGGGACAAAGTTAATGTTAAAGCCCAAGCATTGTTATTCTCAGGGTCTGTTAGATGTTTGGCAAGTTTCTCTGGGGATGCTTTCTAGTTACAATTGCTTGAACAAAAGTAGCCAAACATGGAGAACATAGCTAGTCTTCCATTTTTCATCAAAAGGGTCAATCACTTCACCAAAAGGCCCACCTGCAGCCCGATTACCTTTGACAGCACCCATTAGGATGACCTGAAAAGCCCAAATTACCAAGATGATGATTTGTGCATGGATCGAGCTTAGGTTGCCCAGGTAATTGAGACCAACATTGCTGAAGATTTTGGCACTGGTCTTGAACCAAACTGCCTCTCCGATTTTGACCCTGGTCCTAGAAAGAAGATCAGGGAAGACAGCCTTTCTGCTATGAATAACTTCATGCTCTTGATTCTTAGTGGAGGTGTATTGGTCAGCTGATAATCCTGCTGTTTTTTTTTTGTAGTCTTCGGGGAATTCATCGTAGAGGTAAAATGGCTTCTTCCTCATATTGATTTTTCCATTGCTTTGGACAACTACTGATGGTTCTACCCTTGAAATTAAGGGGAGTAGGGTTTGCCTTGTCTGTGTATGGGGATGAGAGAATAATGGTAGCCATTGAATTGTTGTTTTGAAGGGAATTTTGTTTATAGACATTGTATACCATTAGAATAAAGCTTGAAAAATGCTTCAAAATATTTAGTTACAATATATTTATAAATTAAAAAATAATAATTATAAACTATGTTTTAATCCGAATTGTGCACATACACATATGAATAGGGGTGAAAGTTCAATATTCGATTTGGATTTTACACCAAACCGAAATAATTCGGTTTTTGATTTTTGAAACCGAATCCAAACCGAATTTAAGCTCAATCCAATCCAATCCAAACTGAAATGATTCGGTTTTGGAATTGAATCCAAACCAAACCGAACCGCAATGTGGTTTTGGGCCCAATCATTGGACCTATTGATTTTGTGCTTAATGACTATCATGGATTACAACAGTCCATAATTAGAGTCATAAGGTTTGATATTGACCAAACTTAGCAAATAACATAATATAAATAAATAAAAATTGCACATAAAAAAGTCTTAAAATGCAATAAGAAACACTACAGCAGCAACTCAGCAAGAACATGGCAGCAACTCAGCAGGTCTTCAAGGCATCATCAATTAATATCTCAACCAAGTCTGGATCATCATCATTTTTGACCACCAATTCTCATATTCCTCAAGTCTATCAATACAAATATAAACAAGTTACATAATATTTATATATATGAAATAATGAACATAAATAACCAAAAATATAAACACATTAACCGCAACAGCAAATTCAACAACAATAACCAGCGATACAACAACATCAACAATTAATTCGAGCAAAAGTTTCATCAACAATTAATTCGAGCAAATTCAAGCAAAGTAGCAAACACGATTTAGCAATTAACAGAAAATGAATAGAGAATTTGGGGATATTTAATTGAAATTCAAGCAAAATTAAAACATAAGAAGCAAATTAATTCGATCAAAGTCTTACCTTTGAGTGTTGTAGTGAGAATGAAAGTATGAACTATGAAGGGAGGGCGTGGGCGAGCGGTGCTGCAGTGGTGAAGGATCTTCGGGCTGACTGAGAGTGAGGGAAGCGGTGATAAGGGAGGTGGTGAAGGAAGCGGTGGACGACTCAGTGAGAAAAGGGGGAAAAAATTAGGGTAGCTACAAGTGAGAAAAGGGGGAAAAGAGCGAAAATGAATTAGGGTTTAGGGTTATATATGAAGGGGAAAATGGCCTGGGGAATTGGCCTTAATATAATTCGGTTTGGAAATTCGATTTTCAGTTTTTGGAAGCCCAAAATCGAAACTGATCCGCAATCCATATTTTCTTCTAAAAAACCGAACCGAATTGTACGGTTTTAATCAATATTACTTTTACCCCTACATATGAACATGAGATTTAAATTTTAATAGAAATTCTCTTTGATACTCGTCAGTTTTTTATTTTTTCAATGGTGAACAGCAAAAATTCTGATTATTTTTGGTAATCATGAATTATTTGTATAGATTAACCATAACATTAATGATTTATTTTGGTTAAAATCTTTAACTAGCTTTAGTTAGTTTTTTATTTTATTATTTTTTTATAACAATTAAATTATTTTAAAATAACTTTTTTTGAATAAAAAAACCACCACCTATTTTTCCCCCACCCCAGCCAACCAACCCCCTCCTCCGCCCACGCCAAGCCCCGATCCCCTTGCGCTCGGCACCGGCCGCGCTCAGACCCCCTGGTGCTCACACCGCATCGGCCCTCCCCCCGTCATGTCACCTTCTTCCCCTTGAACCACCAACTCGCCTTCGCCTTCCTTACGCCCACGAAACCCTCGATAAACCATCCCCAACCCTCGAAAAAACCCCAACCAGAACCCTAGCAATGGCGAAGGAGGTCCGGTTAGGGTTTTTTAAGGGTTGGGTGATGGTTATAGGGGGATTCGTGGGGGAAGGATAGGGGTTTCGGGGAAGGGGTTGGGGTTGGGTGGTTCGGGGGAAGGGAAACACGACAGTGGGAGGGTGTTTAGCGCGGCACTGGCGCTAGGGAGGATGTAACACCCTAGACATTCCTTTCCTTTAAAATACCTATTTTGCCCTTTTTAAAATACGAAATAGGAAAATCTAAAACATTATTGCTGTCGTGAAAACGGTTAAGGCAAATATCAAAGACACATACAGCAGAAGACTATCTTTAAAACCATTTAAAAAAAATCAACTTAAGAAGTCAAACCAAACAAAAGTAAAAGTCAAACTAAGTCAAACAAAGTCAACCTACAACTTGAAACCATTGTAGGCCCTCAAAACCAAACAATAAAAAAATACCTTTGCGTTAGTCTCATGGACAGAATAAAATAAATAATATTCAAAGCAAATAAAACACATTATATTCCTATGAGAACTAAGCATGATTCGCTCTTCACTCAAGTCCATCATGAGTATGCTTCACCACCTGTAAAGCTTCTCTCTACTTGTCCCCATTACTCACCATTAGAAATGGGTCGTCGTAGGGCCAAGGTAAAGACAAGGCCAAACAAACATACAAACACACCATCAGCAATGCTGAGTACATAAGCGTAATAAAAACACACTAACATGCTTTCAACTTATCATCACACAACTTACTCTGTTGCACCTGTTTACAAGCATACAAAACACTCTCAACACTTAACTAGACAAATACCAATTTTTATTTAATTTTTATTACACATCGAACGAGTTTCCAACCAAATCCCTGCCTCAAATAAATTGAGGTAAACTACACCGGGAGCTAACCGGGTAGGCAAATGTCACATGAAAGTAACTGGACGTCCTGCACATAAGATAAGTAAAAAGGAAAGTACAGCATCCTGTACTCCCAGTAGAAGTCATGGTTAAATATAAAACCCCATAACTCCCCCCATATGTTCATACTCGAGGTATATACGTTACAAGATTTTTGGTGTGTAATCTCTTTCACTTTACGTTGTTTACATATTATTATATTTGGTGATGACTCTCAAATCATAACACAATCAAACATTATAATTCATTCAAGCAATCAAACATACCAATTTAATTCTTGAACAATTAGTGACCACATAAATGTAATAGTTGAACCCTTCTTAATCTACCTCAGTGTCAAAGACACCTTAAACGCATAGTGCGCCGCAAATCCTATCCCTCGGTGTTAGAAACACCTTAAGTGCACTTAAGCACCGCAATATAATTTATTCCTGTATACTAAGACACTTAAATAGCTCCTTTCTCATGCTTATATCATCAGTAAAAATTATATGAACCATAATAGAATTCCCTTTTCATATTCTAAACCAAATTAAACATTTAGTTTGACTACACATGCTCTCTAACATGCCCATAATAAAAATGTGGTTTATAATCAACATACCGACATAATTTATTCCAATCACCAATTCACCATAAATAATTCACACATCACAAATCATTCACAAACATCAATCCAATCAACAAATTCCTATCATCGCCTACCATGATACTACTTGGAATTAATTTAAACAAAGCCTAGCATGCTTCTACATATTCAAATAATTACTAAGTACGGGAACGTACCTTGAGTATGACCTCAAAATCGCTACGACTAAATAAAATCACTCACTTAAAAGTCTCCTACAAACCAAAATTACAAAGAAGCATTAATACCTCTTCCACACAAATTTCCAGCAATATATACACTCTTTAAATCACTCATAAACCCTCTAAAATAAGCTGAAATTTTATTTAAAATCCTTACGTTTATTCCCAATTAATGGGTAATTAAAAATCCTTTGAAGAAATATAATTATAGCTTATATATAAAAATTCCAGCATTATTAAAACTTATAAACTTGCTGTAATTTAATTTAAAAACATTAATTTCAACAGTTTTAATCAACCACAATCAAATTCCATCAATAAACATTAATTTAGAAACCTAGGGTTTTCAATTTGGGGCTTTTTAATCCAAAATCAAATCTGAAAATTTATATACAAAATACTTATCATTAAACATCCTAAAATCATCACAAAACCCAAAAAAATAATTAGATTTAGGCTAGATTGAATTAAAATCAAATTTATTATTATTATTATTATTTTTTTTTTTGGTTTGGACGCCACAACATCGACACCGCAGCCGGCTGCTGCCGCGCTTGCTGGTGGCTGCGGCAGTGGTCCGGCAGCGTGTGGTGAGGGGAAAAGAAAATAAGAAGAGAGAGAGAGTTTACCTTTGGGTGCACTTCACCTTAGGCATATGATGGGTATTTATACCCCCTTTCATATCCGTCCTACTTAAAATTCCTTTACTACCCTTAATGATCCCTTTTCCTAGTTAAACTAGTATTTTGACTTTCCTTAAATACCATTGACTTTAAAAATTATCTTTTTATAAAATAATATGCGTCAATATTTCCAAATCATAAAATAAAATATTTTGAAGATTATTAAATAATTAAAAATAAACTTTTAATTAAAATAATTCTTTTTAAATTAATAAAAATCATAAATAATTCATTTCGAATTATTTAAATACTTTATGAAATACTTATTTAAATTAAAATACGTATAAAAAAGACGGGGTATTACAGAGGAGGTGTCTGGGCGCGCATGGAGGGCGGGGGGTGGCTGCATGGGTGGTGATTTTTTTTTTTAAAAAAATAATTTAATTGTTAAAAAATAATAAAACTAATCCTAGTTAAAGATTTTAACCAAAAATATATCATTAATGCTATTGTTAATATATGTTAATAATTCATGGTTACCAAAGGTAATTGAAAGTTTTGTTGTTTACCAAAGAGAAAATGAAAAAAATCACATGAGTATCAAAGAAAATTTCCCTAATTTTAATAACTTATCTTTGTCGGGGAAATTTTTATTGAGGATAAGTAGTGTGAGGTAAGTTTGGATTTAAATAAATGTAGGATAGAAGAGGTGTCAAAAACTAACCCGACCCAATTCGAATAAAATTTAATTCAGATTTCGATTTGTGTGGACACAATAATTTAGCATGATTCAAATATGAAATAAACTTAAACTGACCCGGTCTCACCGAATCCAGCATTGACGACCAACCAAGTTAATACCAATGTATATGTTGTTTTTGTAATACATATATATTTTTTGTAGTATTGCGTATATAGTTTGAGTTATTTTAATTGCAATATTTATTTCAAAGTATGCAAAAGGTAAATAGGACAAATTTTTAGAAATAATATCCCCAATGGCCTTACTCACTTAAAGAGTTAAGGTTGTTTATGTAACTAAAGTCCATAGATCTCAAAAGGCTCAAATCAATGTTTTAAAAGGAAGGAAGAAAAAAGAAAAAAAAAAAAAAAACTGAAATAGGAAGTATGAAATGGAGCCGAAGCCGGTGACACGTAATTGGTGGTAGGTAGGAAACTGTCCTCATCCAGTTATCCGGTAAACCTACTACTGCTACTAAGATTTAACCTACTACAGTATTAAAATTAGAAAAGTACTTTGATAATTACTCTTACAACATAATGACATGTCCTCTCCCCACCAACCCCCATAACCTATGATCTTCATTAACTATTGTTTCAAAAGCTTGGCTTTAATCCTAACAGTAATCTTATGCCACCATGCTCTAAAAAAAACATTAAAACTAAATACTTTTTACACTTTTCACATAAATCACATAATCTACTTTGAACCATATTAGTAATTCGTAATTCAGAAAAAAAAATAAAAAATAAAATTATCATGTGGGCATTTATTAGAATCATTTCAATATACGTAGTGTATCAAGTTTCTGTTATACATATTGATAAGTAAAGATATTGTTAATTAAATTTTTATGTTGGCATACGTGCCCTGTTAAAATGGCGTATTAATTTTAAAACATAGGAAGTAAAAAATTATTGGAAGATTTAAGAAAATTTGTGGTAATTTACTTGCACTTTTTAAGTAGTATGAATATGTTTATTCAAAAAAAAAAAAAATAAAGGTAGTATTAATATGTTGTGAAATACATAGTACGGAGTACTTATTATTATTATTATTTTTTTTTTTTTGACTTTTTGAAAAAACGACATGGAATTAAATTAATGGAGGTCAAGTTTCGCCAAAGTGGAGTGTTTTTTTTTTTTTCCTTTCCTTTTCCTTCACAATTTTATATTACCACGTTAGTAAAATTAAATAGATCTGTTTGGAAATCTAAATTTTTTGAGGTAATTGCTAATACAAGTTGATCCATGCATAATATATACATAAATAGTTTATGATTCTTACTTTATTTGTAAATGGATATAGAAGACTTCTCCAATTTATGTTTAAACTTTTGAAACCACTTTATTTATCTCAGCTCATTTGTGTTATAAATACTCTGTTCGTCTTAATTTGTTTGCTTCATAGGCAAAATGTGTTTTTATCAAAGATTAAACGAAAACACTACTAATGGATAGGATTATATTTGTCTTTTTTCATATATACAAGTAGGATTGGCAGTAGGAACATGTTATTACATTAGAAAATAGGGCAATTTTAAGAGACATCTAAATTTAAAAAATAGAGCAAACAAATAATAAAAGAGAGAGTAAGTATTAGTAATGTTTAAGACTTAAGTTATCAATATTGAAGCATTAATATAATTAAATAACCATTAAAATGGAAAAAAAAAAGAATGTCGGAAAATGGAGTAGAAATAAAATAATGGAAGTGGTAAAAAAGAGTTGAGACATTTAGCGGGTGAGCATGGATCGGATATCTGATTCGAAATTGGATTTCGGATCGGATATCCGTATCTGAAAAATTGGTTATTTGATATTCGTATTCGATCCGAAATAAGACTTAAGTTATCAATATTGAAGCATTAATATAATTAAATAACCATTAAAATGGAAAAAAAAAAAAAGAATGTCGGAAAATGGAGTAGAAATAAAATAATGGAAGTGGTAAAAAAGAGTTGAGACATTTAGCGGGTGAGCATGGATCGGATATCTGATTCGAAATTGGATTTTGGATCGGATATCCGTATCTGAAAAATTGGTTATTTGATATTCGTATTCGATCCGAAATGTTTCGAATACCCGATATATGGATATCCGAAAATTTTGGATCGGATAGTTTCGAATTTTTTTTTTTTTGAAACACCAACCCTTTAAGTTTTAATAATTTGGTAAATACTAATGTAATGGCAAAAATAATTTATTTTTAAAGGCAAATATGTAATGATATCCAAATGCAATTTCACATAACACAATATTTTCCATTAGAGAACTGGTAATTCAATTCTAAAAGTAAATCAAAACACAACATCTTTTAATAAAATACATTCAGCCTGCTCTAGAACCTTCAACTTCTAAATAATAATAAAAAAAAAATCAAAATCTAATTCACCAAATTACAATCAACCAAATGACGCTCCACCTTCGCGAACTCGCAATGGTTCTAATTGTAATGGTGTTCAATTAGTGGAACTCCCGAAGGTTAAGAACCACCGTTGACGACAATTAGCAGCTGATGGAGTGAAAACATACCGACGCGATGAGATGCTGAGCCGGGCATGAAGGTTGAGTGAGAGCCTGAGGTCTGAGAGATTGAGAGTGAGGTGAGGAGAGGAGAGAGAAAGTTAGGGTTGAATACTTGAATGGTTGTCTTGGTTGAGGAGATCTGAGAAAATTGAGATTTAATTGCTTGAGAATTTGAGATGAGGAAAGGAGAGAGAATCTGAGAAAGCTAGAGAGAAAAAAAAAGAGGAGAAGAGAAAGAGAGGCGGGTGGGGGCGTGGGGACTCAATTGTTAGGGTTTGGTAGTTTTTATATGATGTAAAAAATAATATGGAGTACTAAAATATCGGAGTAAATGAGTGATTTCTTCATATTTATCCGATATTCGGATTTTTTTTCGGGTATCGGATTTCCGAAATATGATATTTGGATATCCGATATCCGACTTTTTCGGATCGGATATCCGATCCGAAATTGATTTCGGATCGAATATTCATAATTTTCGAATCGAATGCAGATTGGATCATCGAATTTTCATATAGTTTTGCTCAGCCCCAGATACATGTGTTAATTAAAAAAATGATTAGAGAAAGGTGATTAGTGGTAGCAAAAAGACTCAACAACCCACTAGCAAGGCAGTAGGCACTCAAAAAAAGAAGGAAAGTAAACCGGTGAATCAAGTAGCCGGTGAAATTGGATGTGCTATAAATAGAAAGCGCACGAATTGCAAATGGTATCAGTTAAACATACATATTCATTTCAGTGCCTCCAATCAATCGTCTCGTCGGTGTTCTCTCATTCTCTCTCCTGCCTTCTCAGATCTTCTTCCTTAAGGTACTTCACTGCTCTCTTTTTGTTTTTTTCGGAATGTTTAATTGCTTATCATTTTACTTTTGTATTAATTATTGATTCAACGTTAGATTGTTGATAGTTAAATCTATTATCGTAGAATTCGTTTCATTAGGTTATAGAAATGGAATCTGTTTATTTATTGATTTTCATTTTCGGAAAATGAATCTGAAGATCTGGGCATCAATATGACCTGATTTCTAACCAGTTTGTTTCGATTTTGGATTTAGACTTGACAGTGAATGTTTTATATTATACGAGGTTTTATTTTGGATTCATGAGTTTTTAGAAATCAAACTTGTATTTGAAGCATAAAAGAAATGGCAATTTTTATGATAACATCTTATGCTATGACAATGCTATAGCTAGGTTTTTGACATGAATTCATCTGGTATGGTTAATTAATTCAGGAAATGGAGACCTTCCTATTCACCTCGGAGTCTGTGAACGAGGGACACCCCGACAAGCTATGCGATCAGGTCTCTGATGCAGTCCTCGACGCTTGCCTTGCCCAGGACCCCGACAGCAAGGTTGCTTGTGAAACTTGCACCAAGACTAACATGGTTATGGTTTTCGGTGAAATTACCACCAAGGCCAATGTAGACTATGAGAAGATTGTCCGTGACACTTGCCGCTCCATTGGCTTCATCTCTGATGATGTCGGTCTTGATGCCGACAAATGCAAGGTCTTGGTCAATATCGAGCAACAGAGCCCTGACATTGCTCAGGGTGTCCATGGCCATCTCAGCAAGCGCCCTGAGGAGATTGGTGCTGGTGACCAAGGCCACATGTTTGGCTATGCCACCGATGAGACCCCTGAGCTTATGCCTCTAAGCCACGTTCTAGCCACCAAGCTTGGTGCTCGCCTCACTGAGGTTCGCAAGAATGGCACTTGTCCATGGCTCAGACCAGACGGTAAGACTCAAGTCACCGTTGAGTACTACAATGAGAATGGCGCCATGGTTCCCGTCCGTGTTCACACTGTCCTTATTTCCACCCAGCATGATGAGACTGTCACCAATGATGAAATTGCTGCTGACCTTAAGGAACATGTCATCAAGCCTGTCATCCCTGAGAAGTACCTTGATGACAAGACCATCTTCCACCTTAACCCATCTGGCCGATTTGTCATTGGTGGACCACACGGAGATGCTGGACTCACTGGCCGTAAGATCATTATTGACACATATGGTGGATGGGGAGCACATGGTGGCGGTGCTTTCTCTGGCAAAGACCCAACCAAGGTGGACAGAAGTGGTGCCTATGTTGTCAGACAGGCTGCTAAGAGCATCGTAGCCAATGGGCTGGCTAGAAGGGCTATTGTGCAGGTATCTTATGCCATTGGTGTTCCCGAGCCTTTGTCTGTATTTGTTGACACTTATGGAACTGGAAAGATCCCTGACAAGGAGATCCTTAAGATAGTGAAGGAAAACTTTGACTTCAGGCCAGGAATGATCTCTATCAACCTCGACCTCAAGAGAGGTGGTAATGGCAGGTTCCAGAAAACAGCTGCATACGGGCATTTTGGAAGAGACGACCCGGACTTCACTTGGGAGGTTGTCAAGCCCCTGAAGTGGGAGAAAACTAATGCGTAATGCTGCTAATGCCGGGAGCTGCAGATTTTGCATCTCTGACTGCTACTGCTGCTATATAATGTTTTTATATTCTGATTTTTTCCCCATTGAAATTGTTTCCAATTTCGACTTGATTCTTGAACCAATTTAAAAAGAGATGGATTTCTGTTTTCGTTTATTTGAATTATGAGTAGCATCAATTTATCTTGAAAGCATGGTTTGGCTTAAGCATTTCAATTCTCACAAGCTCTTCCCTTGAAGCTACATATGTAATTATGACCTTGGCCTTTAAATATTTGTTAGATCATTGTTTTGGTATAAATTTCTTTTTTTTGTTTTAACATTCAAAGTTACAGTGCATTTAAATGTCATGTGACCATTGAACTAAGTGATGATAGAAAATTTATAATAAAAATAAAAAACCAAACAAGAATAGAAGCTTGATTATAAAATTTTAAAGCGCTACTATAAGCGACAGATTATATGTTTCCGTTGCTAATTTTAGAAACGGATTGTATATTTCTGTTGCTAATTTTAGAAACGGATTGTATATTTCCGTTGCTAGTTTAGAAACGGATTATATATTTCCGTTGCTAGTTTAGAAACGGATTATATATTTCTGTTTCTAAAGTTAGCGACGGAATTTTAATTTCCGTTTCTAAGTCATTGCAACAGGATTTGAAACGGAAAATATTCTGTCTCTAAATCAGCTACGGTTATACATGTTTTCTGTCGCTAAGCTCATTTAGCGACAAGGCTTTTAACAATGGAATGATTCCGTTGATAAATCTGTTGCTAGCTAAATCTAGTGACGGATAAGTGGAAATTAGCAACGGATTCGACCTGTAGCTAAATGACTTGATTTTTGTAGTGGGGAGTCTAGGAGAGGCCAAGCAGTGGTGAATTATAGCCATGGGTGGATCTCAATTTTAGTATATTAGGAAAACTAGACTCTAATGACATTGGCGACATTACAGTGATTATACGATTTTCCAATAATGCTCCTTTTATTACTCTTTTTTTTTTTTTTTAAAATTTTGTTAGCTAATTTAAGTCATAAAGTATTTTATTTTTCTTCTAATAACTAGCAATCTAAAATACGTCATATCAATTATTTTCCTATTATTGTCTTCTTCTTTTTTTCTCCTAATTTATGTTTTATTTTCCTATTTAATCTTTATCAAATATTTTTAATAAAATTCTCAATTATAAAATGTATTACAATTTCTATGTACAAAAAAATGTATAAAAATTGTTTCAAAAAAATATGTATAAAAATTTATGAATACTGCTACTTTTTGGATGCATGTGCGTTCTTTATTTCAATTTAGTAATTACGATTTACGAATACTACTACTTTTTAGGTGCAAGTTCATTCTATATTTCAATTTAGTAATTAAGATTTACGAATACTACTACTTTTTAGGTGCAAGTTCATTCTATATTTCAATTAAGTAATTCCGATCCATATAACTATATAAGCTCCTTTTATTGGTCTTTTTTTTTTTTTTTTTTTTATCTAATTTAATTATTCATTTGCCTATTTAATCTTATTTAAACGTTTTAAATAGTGCCATTCAAATGTTTCAAATAAAAATAAAAATAATGCCATTAAAAAAAAACGTTAACTTGGATATGAACTTATTAAAAATAAAACAGATAATTTCAAATAAAAGAAGTTTAGAAAAAAAAAAAGTTTAGATAATTTCAAATAAAATGACTCGGTTATCTTATTTAAGTAGAAGCATTGTGATTAGACAGGGACTGAACTTATTTTAACTTATTCAAACTAAATCTATTCTATCCAAATTTATATGAACTTATTGTATTTTATCTAAACTTATTTGAACAATGTCATCTCGATTCTCGAATATGAACTTTTTGAAATTGTTATCCATAAAATGAGTGGAAATAATGTGAATAGATCAGAATAGGGTTTGAACTTATCCTCTAAAACTCTAAATTAAACCTATCTTACTAGAATTAATATGAACTTATTATATATATCTTATTTAAACTTATTTGAACTTATTAACTCGAATTTAAACTAATCTGAAATTGTTTCCTAAAATGAGTGGAACCCATGAAAAATAGATCAGAATAGGGTCTGAACTTATCTTCCAAAAATCTTAACTATACCTATCTTATCGAAATTAATATGAACTTATTATATCTTATCTTTAATTTATATGAACTCATTAGTTCGAATTTGAACTTATATGAAAATATTTATCCTAAAATAAGTGGGAAAAAAAAAATGTAGTTTAAACTTATTAGCTCGAATATGAACTTATTTGAAATACAATAAATGAAAAAATTGATAATGATTAAACGTGAACGTCAATACATGAATTGTTAACAAACCGACCCGAAAAATAGACCCGAACCCGATATGACCCAACCTGAAATTAACCCAATATTTGAGACCCGGAACCCGAACATGACCCGACCTGATTATAACCCGCAAATTATTGACTTGAACCAAACCCGACTTGAACCTGAGAATGACCCGACTTGGTAATAACCCGACCCGATAATAACCCACAAATTACTGACTTGAACCAAACCCGACTCGAACTCGAGAAGGACCCTAACTCGTTTTAACCCGTTAAAACTCGAATTAAACCTGACCTATTATTCACCCGACCCCAATGTAACCCGACCTATTATTGACCCGACCTAAACCTGACTCAAACCCGATAAGATGTATGACCCGACTCAAGCATGACTCGACCCGAACCCGTCCCTAATAGATTACAACATTAACCCGAATTGACCCGACCCGAGTTGACCTGACACACACTAACCCGACCCAAACTCGACTCGTTTACCAGAATTGACAGTTATAGGTATGCGGTGGGGATGGGGCGGGTACAAAGCAGGGCAGGTACAACTTAAAATCCACCCATGGTGAGTATGGTTATTATCCCCATCCCCGCTAGGACCCATCCCCGCCCCATTGAGACCGGGATGGGACGGATCTCCTACTTGACCCACCCCACTGACATCCCTAAATATAATGGTAACTTTATGTATTTATATCTCACATCCTTTGTCACCCTCGTCATCAACACAATAACATTATTGTAAATCCGTTGTACACATAAGTAAAATACCCTTTGCCAAGTATAAGCCTAAAATGACCCGAATAATTAATCCAACTAATTGACTTGAGATAACTTGAACACTTTAATCCAAACTAACCCAAGTGTCTTTTTTCCCCCTTGCTCTTCCTTCACAACTACGATCGTCCCGCTAACATGATGCCAATCTTGAGAAAATTAAAATAATATCCCTTCAATTAATTCAATAGCAAGATTTAACACACAAAAATTATCCCCTCAATTTTCCTTATTTAAGAGAATCTAGGCAAGACAGTAGTATAAAATTAGATAACAACGAAAAATAATCCCTCAAAAGCGTACTTCGTATCAAAGAAACTCTATTTCAAAGCTTTAGAGGTTTGATTAAACTCCTTACAAAAGATAAATCATTTTGGAAGAATGAGGGTGATTAAATTGCTAGGGCATTCAACAAGGTAATTTACAAATTGTTTAGACTCAAGCGGATCTGACCCCGACCTTAGCTTCTACAAAATCATGAAATGTGCATAAATTAGTCAACGTAAGCCAAAAAAAACATGGGAAAAATGGATTAAAAAAGGAAAAAAAAAAAAAAAAAAAAAAGCAAGGAAGAAAAGAGAACACTTTTAAGTTCTTAAATAGAATATATGATGGCCAACATTGTTCAAAACTTCAAACTAACAGCCCTATGGGCAAGAAATATGATTCAAGCATATCACTTATACAACTGTTTGAATCTTCTGCAGGCTTCCAGAATATTTTCCCGGTGACCAAAGGCACTAACACGGACAAAACCTTCACCTCCAGGTCCAAATCCACTACCAGGCGTGGTTACCACATGAGTCTTTTCAAGAATCTCACTGAAAACATCCCAAGAACTTCGACCAGGAAAGTGCACCCACACATATGGCGCATTTGTCCCCCCATATACATTAAAACCAAGGGACTTGAATGTATCCACTATTATGTTAGTATTTTCTTTATAGAAACCAATGACTTGCTTCATTGCCTGCAAAATGTTCAAACTTGAATTCTCGGCTTTTTAATGAAGGACAAATAACAAAATTACCGGCGACAATTTGAAAGACTACAAGTACAATCCAAAGAAAGCTGAGCTGTGTAAGGCATATATGTGTAGATGTATGAACTTCTCACAATATCTCTCTAGACTAACATACAAAGACTTAAAATATACAAGCATGGTTAGTAGAGAAGTTTAGCCAATTAGCCTGAGACCTCAGGCTTGAACACTATAAACCTTATCCATCTTACTATATACTCAAACAGATAGTGAAGGACAAACTTCAAAACAATAATCTTGTTCTCTAGATTAACTTAATTGACCTTAGCTTATTTTTACTGATTTTATTCTTAAATAAGATGAAGAGAATAGTCATATTAATTAGTTTCACGCACCATGTCACAACCATAACATGTTCAACTACTCTGTTTCTCAATGCACGTGCAAATCACTCTCAATATATTAACATAAAATAGTCATGTTGGGTTTTATTTGATTCGTCTCAATGAGTAGTTTATTAATATTCAATTGTTAAATTTTTTTTTTTAATATGCAACCATAGAGATTTGTGATCAAAATAATGCATTAGCAAGCAACAGAATCAAAATGGGAAGGGCATTTAGGATCGGATGGAGTATAAAACTAAATTTTGAAAGTGGATTGTTTTTTTTAGACAATCAAAAATAGAAATGTGGCCAATTATACTCCCTCCGTTGTTAAATACTTGCTCCATTTCTCCTAGACACGTATGCCAATGCTAATCTTTGATCAACAATATCTTTAATTATTAATAAGTATAAATTCTAACAATTGAAAATTAATAATCTATTCATTGAGACGATTTCAATAAGTACCCACAAGACTATATTTTTTCTTATGTATAAATCACAAACATTAGTCAAAGTAGGACAAATAAATAGTGCAAAAAGTAGTAATGGAGCAAGTATTTAAAATGAGGGAGTATAAAGATGGAGGGACTGAAAATAAACTATTTTATCTAGTGAGAAAAGTTGTCGTGAAGGGGAAACATTGAGTGAAAGGGATTATACCCATAGCACTATTAGTAAACAAGAAGAATCTCAAGATGAACCAACTTGCCAGATTGTCTTAAAGAACATGTAAGAATATCTTACTACAAAAGATATATTGAAGCAAAGAAACTGACCTTGAGGCCTTCTGGAGAAAGGCAAGCTAGACCACCGGCTTGGGATATGTTGGAAGCACCATTGAAGCAAGTACTGACAATGCGATTAAAGTCCTTTGCCACAGGAAATCCATCTGAAAATAAAAGTTCTTTTGGCACAACAGTCCAGCCAAGACGAACACCAGTGAATCCCGCATACTTGGAAAACGACGCTGTCTCAATAGCAACCTACACTTGCCATGAGAAATATATGTTAACAATTTATGATTTCTGCAAGTGCAGATTAAGATATCTACTTTGAGTGATTATAATGATCAGGCATAGAAAAAATTGTTTAAATTTGAAGATAACTTAAGCTCCAATAATTGCTTAATATAATTTCTGCACTTAGGTGTAATTTTGAGCTGTCGAAATACAAACAGGTAAAACAAATAATTTCCCTCAACCAGGGCCGTCCCAATCATTATGAAGGCTCTAAGTAATAAAAGGGTAATTCTCTGTTTCTCATTGTGAGAAACAAGTTTTGTTTCTCATGGGCTATGTGCCAAGATCTGGGGCTCCCACTCATGACACATACGCGGTCCCCACCAGTGAAAAACATCACATTATTTTCCAAAATGCCATTATGAGAAACAAAAGTGTTTCTCATAATGAGGAACTGGGGCTCCTTCGTAATAAAATAAATTTGGCCTCTATTATATACAAAGCACTATTAAAAAGAAAATACAAATCAATAATCAACTTTGATACCATACAAACAATAAGATTTTTTATTACAAACATTAAGTTTTTAAACTTCATGTTATTTAGAAATTATAGTACTTTAGTTTTGGATTTTGAAAGAAAAGTCTTAAGAAATTACAAAACTATGGTTTCGTAGAGAAATTAGTTACTTTAGTTTTGGATTTGGCGATAATAATAATAATGCTTTTGAAGACATTCGAACCCTGCCACCTTCATTCCATTATTTGATGCTCTTAACCAGTGAGCCACTTGGAGATCTTATGAAAAATGAGTACAACATAATGCTAAGATTAAAAAATCAGAGCCCTTGGCTAAGGGTCGGGCCTGCTCTCAACCTCATATGCATATTGAAATACATTTACAGCCAGCTCTCCTTAAGAGATTAGTATTAATGTAAAATTTTGAACTTTTCATAACATTTACAAAAACCTTCGTTCTTTATCTATTGTTAACTTTGACCTTTACGGTCTCCAATGCACGTCTTTGAACACGTATATATTCAATAAGATTTGAGTAAAAATTCTAAGAAATTTCATATTTTGAAAATTTATTTCAAGACGAATGTCACTAATCCAACAAAAACCCACATGATATGGTTTTAGTGTAGTTTATAGTTAAAGGTTATAAACGTCGACCACCAAAGTCAAAAAGTACCAATTGAAAAGTAACAGAAGGAGCAATAGATTATAAAAGATAATAATGATCAAAATTGTGCATTAGCAAAAATGTGAGCTAAAGTGTAACATCTAACATAGTATATGTTTGAACTAAGCATTCATGTTGAACTGAGTAGTCCATAATAGTCCATAACAAGGCCTAAAGGCATCACCAAAAGTAATCCACACTTTAAAAAGTAATGAAATCTCTTTATGACTTTATCTAGAGTAATGAAAGTATACTTCAAATTAAATGCAACCTCTGCGGCTCCGCCCCTTTTTTTTATATTGTCCCATAGAGTAAAGTTAACTTTATTAAAAGCTTAAGCAAAAAAACTACACAGGGGTAAGGGGATATTGAGTTAGTGAGATAAAAAACTTGCCAAATAATGCATTGGGCAATCTCAAAGTGCCACACCAAAAATAAATTTCAGAAAGGGGTGAAAGAAGTTGCGCAGACCTATTGATAATTGTGTTGCACTTCTTTACATCTTTCAAAGACACATTAAAACAAGCCCAACTAAAAAAGTACTGCAAAAGATAAAGGTTTTACATAGAAATGAGAGCACTTTCCTTACATAAGGCTAACACAAAAATAATTTATTGATTTGCATCAATTTGAAAACTATCTCCTCACATATTGTCCACGTTTGAAAATGTTATTGGTATTAATGGTTTTACTCCAATGTCGATTTTTATAAAATAAAAAGCTTAAAAAAATCGCTAATACTAGTAGCTATGTTGCAAAAACTCGGATTTGAGTGTCCGACACGGTGTTAGATCCTTCAAACACTCCATATTTTATAAAATTTCGTATAACACCACTATTAGGGGTGAAAGTAATTTGGATAAAAACCGCAAATCAAACCGAACCAAACCTAATTATTCAATTTTTTAATTCGATTTGGTTTGGATTGGAAATTTTGAAAATACGGTTGTTTGGTTTGGATTCAGGGCTTCTCAAAAACGAAAACTGAACCCAAGAAATATATGTGTGCAACCTGATTTAGTTATAAATTGGGCCCAAATTCATACCCCTAAACACCAATTGTCTAGCTGTTAATAACATATTTGTTGGGGACTTAGGGTTGCAAGCCCAACAAGAGGAAAAAGGCTTGTTGGTACAAGTCGATGGTAAATTGATGGTTTAACGATAGTTTGTTGAGGAGGAAAATCATTAAGAGGTTGAAAATAATGATGGTCTATTGAGGATGAAAATCATCAATAGAGTTAGTCTTATTTTGTAGAAACTTAATAAAACAATATTTTTGTTTGAGGGGAGGAAATCTAAATTTCTTCATAAACATTGTCTCTTTTACTACCGTATTTTGCTTCATTTTACATTGTGTTTGAGGGTGAGTTCCCAAATCGTTCCATTACACACATCGGTTACAACAAAATTCTTTTTACACATCATTTAAAAAATGTTTAGTAAAACTTTGATTGTAAGGCCCTATTACTTCACCTTATAAAGATAATAATCAGAAAAAAAAAAAAAAAAAAAAAAAAAAAAAAAATCAGTTAAGTAAAAATTAGTTGCGATCGATAAAAATAATTTAGTTTAGTAAAAATCAGTAACTTTAAGCAATAAAAATAATAATCTATAAAATTAGTTGCGTTTCGTAAAAATAATTTCAGTTCAATAAAAATCAGTAGCTTTAAAGAATAAATATAATAGAGAATTCGTAAAAATAATTTCAGTTCAGTAAAAATAATTTCACATTAGCAAAAACAAGGTGAAATGAACAAATTTAAAAAGACTTTCTCTCTCTAAAATTTTCTTTTCTGCCATGGTGAAGAAGAAAGCTAGGAAGGAGCTGATCAAAGGGACGGGATGCAATTTTCATACTCAGATTAAAGGAAGCAAGAGTTGATAGTTCAAAATCGAAGGATAAATCGCTAATTGGGGTTACCAGTATTCTTCCACTGGATTTTGGAATTCTAGATAATTTGGAGGATTTGATGAATTCGAATCTAGAACTCATTCATGGCTCTAGAACCAAGTCAAAGTTGTCGAAATGGCTGAATGTGATGAAGTCTAAGGAAGCTACTGACATGAACCCAAGAAACAGGGGATGCTTGAAACAAGGGTTCGGATTTTGAGGTAAGATCTTTGAATTTGATTAGGGTTCTTAATAAACCATTGTTGCAATTGTCAATTGAATGAAATTAATCATTGAAAACTTGGAATTGTTGCTTATGTAATTGGGGCTAATCCTTTTCTAGGTTCATTTATGGGTTTTTGCAAGCGTATGTGGGGTGAGAAGAACATTGATAAGGTGATAGCATTAAAGAGAGGGGTGTTTCTAATACGTTTTTGGAATGTTGAATCAAAAGAAAAAGCTCTGAATGCGTCAAATGTTTGATAATCGACCTGTTTTGTTTTCTTGAAACAATGAGAAGATGGGATGGAGCTTTAGTGATGCTGAGTTTACTAAGGTGCTAGTGTGGATTCAATTGCCTGATTTGCCATTGAAATACCGGGTAAGAACTCTTTAGACAAGATAGTATCCCTGGTTGGTAACCCGATTAGACCTGAATCTTGGTGGAACTTGCAATTGATGGTGAATTTCAAGATGAGATTGAGTTTATTAATGAGAAAAGGGTGTTGCTTTGTCCAAAGGTGGTGTTTGAACGAAAACCTGTCAAATGTTCTCTTTGTAAGCAGATTGGACATGAAGAAGGGGGTGTAAGAATATTAGGAAGGAGTGGCGACCAAAGGCAGTAGAGAATCAATAAATAGTTAATTCAGATGAGTAGGAGAGGTGCTGAGGAGGGGTAGCGCATTTTTAAGAGAAAGAAAAGTGTAAGAGAAGGGAAATGGGTCTACTAGAACTGGTGTTAATGTTAGTAATTCTTTCGAGAAATTGCTATGTATTAGTTGATGTGGCCCCTGGAATGGGGATGCTTCTGAATGCATAATATTCTCCTCTGGAATGTGAGGGGTCTTAATGGCCTCTCCAAGCAAAAGGAGATTAAAAGTTTACTTCTTGAGTAGGTTTGTGTTGTTTGGTTGAGACTAAAATAAAGAGGGAGGATTTTCCTTTTGTTCAGAATAATCTGTTTCTAAGGCTGGTGTGTTTCTTCTAATTTGTGTTGCTGGGAAGGATATTGGTTGCTTGGTTGGCCGATTTTTTTCAAGTACAGGTTATGCAAATTAGGGATCAGTTTATTCACTTAAAAGTGAAGAATATGGCTCTGAAGGTGGATTTTCAATGCACTTTCGTGTATGGGATGAATGACAGTGGAGGTAGGGAGGGGCTTTGGTTAGGGTTGGCTGTATGCAAGATCCTTGGTTATTTTTAGGTGATTTTAATTGTCCTTTGAACTTTGAAGATAGAGTTAAAAGGTCAATTTCATCTCAAGAGATTAACCTTTTAGAAACTATATTAGTAAGTGTGGAGTTAGTGATTTGAACCAGACTGGTTGCAAATTGACCTGAAATAATAAGCAGCAAGATAGTTGCAGGGTATTCTATTCTCTAAGATTGACATGACTTTGGTTAATGAGGAGTGGATTTTGAATTTTCCATTCATTTAAGTCTTGGTTTGATCATAGTCTAAAAAGAACGGGAAGGTTCTTTCAAGTTTCGGAATATGTGGTCTAATCATCTTGAGTTTGAGTTTGAGGAGATGGTAAAGGACATTTGGGAGACTGATATACATGGTGTTAAGATGTATAAAGTTACTAAAAAGCTGAAGATGTTGAAGCAGGCTCTTAAGAATTTGCATAGATCAGATTATGCTGAGGTGATATTGAAGTGCAGTATTGAAAAAGGATTTGGATGAGGTACTGATGGTGTTTGGTGCAATACTCATGAGAATACCTCCGAGGCTTTTGTTTCTTACTATAGGGAGCTGCTGGGTTCTGAGACTGGGTCTAGAGTTTTTGGTTCAGGCTGAGATTGTTCATCGTGGTGCTGTTTTGAGTGATGATCAAGCTATGGAGTTGTGAGCTCCTTGCTATGTTTTCTATCCCCGATGACAAGGCTTGTGGGCCAGATGGGCATAATAGTACCTTTTTTAGAAAGCTTGGAGTGTTATTGGAGAGGATGTTATAGATGTTGTTTTGCAGTTCATGGACAATGGCCAAATTCTTTAAGAGATCAATAGCACAACTTTGACTCTTATTCCCAAAGTTGATCATTCTATTTTGGTGTCTAAGTTTAGGCCTATAGCATGTTGTAATGTGCTGTATTAATGCATTACTAAGCTACTTTGTTCCAGATTGAAAAGAGTTTTACCTCACTTGGTGTCTCATAATCAAGCTAGATTTGTGGAAAGCAGACAAAATGTGCACTTCAAGATTTAGTGTCTAAGTATGGAGGGAAGAATGCTCCTAGTGGTTATTTGCTCAAAGCGGATAACAGGAAGGCCTATGACTCAATGAAATGGAAGTTTCTGGAAGAAATGTTGACTCCTATTAACTTTCCTAGAAAGTTTGTGTGACTACTTATTTTATTTGCATTGATGGAAGTGTGGATGGTTTCTTCCAAGGAATACTTGTCTCGAATTTTGGTCCAAGTTGGGAGTTTTCCTGAGTTCAGCTTTCACCCTAAGTGCAAAAGATTGAAGCTTAATCACCTTGTGTTTGCATATGATTTAATCAATTTTTGTAAAGGTGATAAGGATTCGATAAGCTTGATTATGAGAAGTCTAGCTACTTTTGTTGCAGCTTCTAGATTGGTGGCTAATGAAGGAAAATCTAATTATCTAACATTTACTTCTGTGTATTAAGAACAGCTTTGGTGATGCGGATTTTTAATGGTTTCCACTAAAATTCCGATCTTAGATGAATTGTAGTTTAGATTTTGCACAATTTGGTGATAGAGGAACTAAATCAAAAGGATATGGAACAATTTAATCTAAGCAAGATCAAATTGTAACTATAATATGGAGTTATTATTCCTAGCCAAGGTTTAATAACAACTAAAATTGGTAGCCTTCTCGGCAAAATAACATGCAATTCTCTTGCGGAAAACAATTCATACGAATTGATCAAACTATAACTCAAAGTCAATTTATCTGCTAAAAAAGTTACAACCTATACCCTTTATATAGGCAAAATTTAACTCAGGAAAATTGTAAAAACAAAAGATAAACTAATCTCTAAACTAAATCTATCAAACTAAAAGATAAATAACAACTAAATATTATCTATAATAACCACCCAAAAGATAAATATTATTAACAAAAGATATAATTTAAATGACTCCTTTAAAAATCTTCCAGATATGCATCATTTGGGTTGGTTGAATTTGTCATATGCTGGAAGGGCAATTCTGGTCAACTCTCTAATGTCCTTAAATGTGTATTGGGCATCTATTTTTATTTTTCCCAAGTCTGTTCTAGATGGGGTTATTGCATGAACTATCTCTCGGATGGCAAAGCTGTCTTTTCCAGATCCCCTCCTATTGCCTGGAAGTTTGTTTGCAAGAGCAAGAAGCAAGGTGGTTTAGGGCTGCATAATATTCATGCCTGGAATATAGGTGCTGTTGGCAAGCTTATCTGGCAAGCCTCATTGCTCTGAAGAAGGATAGTTTATGGTTGAAATGGGTGAATGTAATAGACTAACCTAAGGGGGGCAATATTAGTAGTCTACTATTATTAGGTTAGAGTATTTAGCCTTAGTATAAGTAGATAATAGGGTATGCAGTAAATCATTATGTGAATTGTGAGGAAAAATGTTGAGAGTAGTAACCTCAAGCTACTAGGAGAGTGATATCTGATAACCTATCACTTTGTATCCAAATTCTGCCATTATCAATCAAAGACTCAAGCTTTAAGCTTTATTTATTAGCCTAGTTAAATCAGAAATACAAGTCAGATTTAGTAGTCTATTACAAGTGGTATTAGAGCAGTGGAAGTCAAGCGACTGATTTTCGATTTCATTAAAAAATACAAAAAATAAAACATTTAAATTCATGAGTTCAACGGAAGAAACTTGGATGATTGGATTTTTCAAATGGAGGATTTTTTTCACTTAAGTGAAGAGATGAAGCGTTGCAGTGCTTCGAATGTGAACACCAATGGCAAACCATTTCGTGATTGGCAAGAATTGAAGAACTAGTTGATTCGACATTCTGGGTTGTGGCTACCAACTATGAAGGAAAGGAATGAGAAATCTCATGAAGCATTTGAGAAGATGGAGGAAAAAGACCTTCAAGTAGGTTTGAGGCTGGCAGAGAAAGAGAAGGAGAAGGACGTGGTGGAACATAGGGTTTTTCCCTAAGTTATAATGGTTCACACACTGGTATCCCAAGTAGTGCCGCCGGAAAGGATGTGGAACCGACTGTGGCCAAGGCGGTAGTTATGGTGGAGGAAGCGACGCTAACCGAGGAAGTCGACCTTTTACCATCGATGGTCGCAAAGGGTGGTGATTTCTCTAGTGGATTTGCTGGTGGGGGTCACGGTGGAGTCGACGCCGAATCTAGGGTATGTGTTTAACGGTGGTGGGATAGGAGGATTTTTTGAGAAGGGTGGTGCCAATGGTACTGGATCCGACGATGGCCCAGGTAGGATGGGTGAAGCGAGGCAAGCCCGGCGATGGCACTAGCAGATCTGATGAGTGTGCAGTTGCTTTCGTTGGCAGTATCGGGTCCGCTGATGGTCCTGGATCCATGGTTGGAAAAGTTGAGGATTGTGGTAAGACCACCACCAGAGGTGGACCGAGCCGGGGCAAAGGTGGCATCGTGAAAGGTGGATCTGGTGGTATTTGCGGTGATTTTATTAAAAAGGGTGAGGGTATAGTTGAGGACTATGAGGAGTATAGAGGAAGATTCATAAAGAATTCTGCAAACTGGAAGAACATTCTAGAAATATCACTAAGGGTATTCTGGTCAATAGCAAAGAGGCTGACATCAGCAGTGGGAGGTCATGTGCTTTGCATTCAGTAAATGGCAAAGAATAGACCCAGCTGGAAATCAGAGATACAAGTCAGATTTAGTAGTCTATTACAGTGAATAGACTGTAATTGAAGAGTAAGAACTGGAAGAGATTCAAGTGCCCTTCAAATTGCAGTTGTAATTGGAACCAAATTTGGTGGGTTAAGGATAAGTTGAAAGATGGGTACAAAAATAATTCTTGGCTTGCTGATCCTAAAGGCTACTCAGTTGCTAGTAGGTATGCTTGGTTAACTCAGGAATCTAATAAGGTTGATTAGTGTAATTGGGGTAATTGGGTTTGGAATAGATTCAATGTGCCTAAACATAAATTCATTTGTTGGTTGGTTATGTGGAGAAGGATCAAAGTCAAGGCTCACCTTGCTAAGTTGGGCATTACCAGTGATGATCTTTTCCCTCTTTGCAACCTTAAGCCTGAAACTGTTGATCATCTATTTTTTGATTGCCAATATAGCAGAAAAATGTTGCTTACAGTTGCAGACTGAGATTAATGTTCATGTTAATCCTGAACATATTGAGGACTGCAATTCTAAGCTTGAGCAGATTACTGGAAGGTTCAGAGGGAGAGTCATTCAGAGTTGCTACGCATGGCTTATTTATTGTATCTGGGAGCAAGCAGAGAAACGTGGTTTAGGACAAATGTCTGAGAAGCCCAGAAGCTGTGATCAGGGACTTGAAGTTTGATATTTTCAGAGAATTAGTTTTGTTATGCCAGAAATAACAGAAGATGGTTTAGAGGTACTCTTTGTAATTAGTGTAGGGTTGGTTCTGTTATGAGGTGTTGGCTGGTTGTGTTTGTTTGGTCTGCTCTTGTGGCAGAGTTGTAAATGGTTGTTTGTAATTAATGTCATTATTTTAGCTTTTTCAAAAAAAAAAAAAAAAAAAAAGAAAAAAAAAAAAGGTGAAGTTAATGGGGCCTAAGAAATGATTGCACAGTTACAGAGTGCATGTATTTAGAAAATAACATACTTTGAGTTTTGCTACCACTAAAACACCCTATTTTACATTTGCTACCTGTTTAAAATTTTGTTTTATTTTGCTATCTCCAAAAGTTACAATATATAGCTTTTGCTACCATTTAACAGAATCTGTTAGGGTTGTTAAATGGGGTCCATTATCTCATTAAATAATGATTTAATTTATTAAAAAAAAAAAAAAACTAAAAAAAAATTAAATAAAAAAAATCCCAGCCACTGCTCCCCCTCCCCGTCAGCCACCCCTCCCCCATACCCGCGCCGGCTGCTGGCGACCCAACAGGTGAGAACAAAATCCCCAATTTCATCTCAAATTCTCCGCCATTTTAACCCCCAAAACCTTCAAATTCCGGCGAATTTCCAGCCGAAAATGGCCGGCATCAATTCAATTAAACCCAAAGAATTCCTAATTTCACTTTCTCAGACCCTTGATTTGGCTTGTAATTTGGTGGATGGTTCGATTTCTGGTTTGGTTTCGAGGGGTTCGCATTTATTGAGCTCGATTGCGCAGATAATTCATGATTATGGTTGGGAGTTGTCTGATTGTTTTAATGATTCTGATTTGTTAGGGGCTGTTAGGTCGAATTTGGTTGTATTATTCTCTCCTACTCCTGCTCCAATTACTGGAAACAATGGCGTCAAATCAGATTGCAGGTTTTCCTGCGTTTTCACCTAAGATTGAGTAAGTTCCGGTGCCGAGAGTGGGAAAGGGGAGAGAGGTGGGCAGCATGGGTGGGGAAAGCGGGGGGGGGGGGGGGGGGGAGGGTTGCCGGCGCCGGCACGGAGATGGGGGAGGGGTGGCTGACGAGGAGGGGGAGCAATGATTTTTTTTTTCTTTTTAAATAAATTAAATCATTATTTAATAAGATAATGGGTCCACTTAACATGTTAAATGGTAGCAAAAGCTATGTTTTGTAACTTTTGGTGGTAACAAAATAAAATAAATTTTTAGATAGGTAGCAAAAGTCAAAACACGGTATTTTGGTGGTAGCAAAACTCAAAATTCCCAAGTTTTAATAAAAATATCAAGTCACTGGCCTTACTAGAATAATTATACACCAATGTGTAAAATAACTTTCTAGAGAAAACTAACATAGGTTGTTAAGGAAAATAAAATAAGTTCTCGGAAAAAACAAGTTAGTGTTTATAAACGTTAAACAACACATCACTAATCAGAAGGGAAAAAAAATAAAATAGTACAATATAAAAATTAAATAAATTCTGCTTTGAAATCAAAGATCAGTTAATAAGGAGCAGGTTTTAAATTTGTACTTTTTCTTCTTCCATATGATTTTAGTATTGAATTGTTGCTTTTTTAACTACTTATATTTTCAAAGAACAAACTTTGAATTTGAAAAATGAAATTATCTTTGGAATCGTATATCCAACAAACTTGCAATAAATCTAATAATTAATGGAGTGAACTGTGGTAAAAAAGAGATAAAATCATAAAATAGAAATTAAAGAGAGGGAAAATGTAGGTTGAGGAAAGTGAAAATGGAGAAAAGAGAATTGATGATTTACGTGAAAGAGTGGTTTTAGAGAAAGAAGTGGTGGTTATAAAGAAAAAGTGACCAGCTGATGTGTAATTGTGTAAATGGTATAATGGTTTGTTTCTCGAGTTTCACATCTATCTTTATACTTCCGCTCCCTAAATATTGCACCAATTACTTTTTAAAGAAGTTTCACAAAAAAAACAAATACACCAGTTCTTTTACAGGAAATTCAACATCTCTTTTCAGACTACATTTTAGGTGTTTCACATGGTTTTTGTAGCACCCCCCCCCCCCCTCTCTCTCTCTCTCACTATTTATACACTTTCTTAGAACTTGTGCCTCCTCCTCCCATGGTGCAATGTTAGGGTAACAGAGGAAGTCATTTTGTAAGGTCTAGGGTATGATATTATTTCATCGTGTTATATTCTATGGGGAAGTAGCAAGTCATGGGTTTCATGTAATCTTTTGTTAGTTTTATATTGTCTTTTTACTAGTGTGCGTGTTTCCTTTTTTGTTTTTTTTTTGTTTTTTTTTCAAGCTAATGTTTTGTTTAGAGAGTATATGTGTATTCATCATATATGCCTTGTTTGGCAATTGGCTGTTAGTATTGGCTGTTTGACCATTTGTTGTATGTAAATATGTTTGGTAAAATCAGTTGTTGGCTGTAATTATGCAAAATGACCTTAAAGGACATTATTATATGTTCTTATTCCTAGTTACTAATTTTTAATTATTAATATTAATTACTAATATAAAATACTAACTATTCATTACTTAATTATTAATTACTAACTACTAGTTATTAAGTACTAATTACTAATTATTAATTACTGATTATTAATTATATATTACTAATTACTAATTGTTAATTACTAACTATTAATTATTAAGTACTAATAATTACTAATTACTACTGTAACCATTAATTATTAAGTACTAATAATAACTAATTACTATTGTAACTATTAATTATTAAGTAGTAATAATAACTAATTATTAATTATTAACTACTAATTATTAATTATTAACTACTAATTATTAACTATTAACTACTAATTATTAGTTATTATCTATTAATTACTAACTACTAATTATTAATTATTTATTGCTAATTATTAGTTATTAATTATTAATTATTAATTATTAATCAAGGATAAAGAAGTAATTTGTTTAATGAAAAACCAAAAGCCAAAACCTAAAAGCTAGTAAGACTAGCTTTTTGTTTTTGGCGGAAAAGTCGGCTTTTCAGCTAAGCCATTTACCAAACATGTATCTTGGCTGTTTGACCAAAAGAAAAAGCCAAAAGCCAATCAAAAAGTCAGCCAAAAGCCATTTACCAAACAAGGCCGTAGTTGGAAAGAAAAGGAGGCATGTGAATTCATCATATAGTTGGAAAGAAAAGGAGGCAAGAGGAGAAAGATTCAAGAAGCCTAATCAAACTAAGGATTGGAAAAATGCAGAGAGAACAGGACATAACCAAAAGTAAGGGGGTCAAAAGTTTAAAACAAAAGTCAATTTTTGAGCTTACAAAATTTGAACTATTCCTATCTTATAACAAAATATTTTCTCCGCTATACTGAATTAAATGTTGTTCGGTAAATAAAAAGCACTATAAACCATGTAAATAATAATATTGAAATTTTGACTTTTACCAACAAAAAAACACGAAATTGTTTTTTAACAACCAAAATTTCTAAAAGTTTTATTTTACCACCAAATAAAAATTTAAAAATTGTTTTTCGCCACTTGCCGTCAAGATAACCATTAAATCTAACGGAAAATCAAAAATTTCTTCAATTTTCGTGCCAAAAAATGTTTTTTAATAGTTTTTGGGGTCATATTGGCCCTTTTTGCTACGATTCGAGGTCAGAATTGACAAAAATCATCGCAAATGTCTTGTTTAGCTTACTAAAAGTACCTCGATTTTAGTGACATGCAAAACGAGACTTTCCAATAATTTTTTGTCAATTCTGACCCCAAATCGGACCCAGAGGTCCAAAATGATCCCTAAAACTATAAAAGAGCATGATTTTAGCACGGAAATCGAAGACATTTTTTTAAACCGTTAGATTTAATGGTTCTCTTGACGGCAGGTGGTGAAAAACAATTTTTAGAATTTATTTTGAGGTAAAATAAATTTAAAAGTTTTGGTGGTAAAAAACAACTTCGTGTTTTTTTTTTTGTGGTAATAGTCAAAATATCCTAGTAATATTTTAATTTATATTTGTGCTTCCCTTTTTGTGCAGCATAGATTGGTATTAACTAGTAATCATAAGCCTATGCAAGTTTTGAGAATAAAAGAGCAACCAACTTCTAAAGAACAGGTGCTTTTATTTCACATCTGCTTAATGCTTACCTCCTTGGCTCCAGGAATTTCATAAATTGAGCGTGGGCTGTCATCTGAAATATACATTGCATATGCAGAATCATAAACAATGATTGACCCATTGTCCTTGGCAAATTGCACCAATTTGGTTAGTTGCTCTCTTGTCGCAGAAGCACCAGTAGGATTGTTTGGTGAACAGAAAAAAATAATCTCTGTCTTTCCAACAGCAGACAAATCTGGAAAGAAGCCATTCTCAGGATTACACCTCATGTACTCAATTTTACCATACTTCTCTGAATCCTTCTGATATTGTCCTGTCTGGCCCATTATAACGCTTGAATCCACATATGCCTGCAAACCCAAAAAAAAATAAAATTTTGTACATAATAAGAGTTAATTAAAAATATGAATCACGGAATAAATTCCTTCTGTACCTAAAAAAAAATTATTAGATAGATAAAATTTTATGAATTCATTCAATCATATATTTCTAATCCCGACACACCAACACACTACTGGTTAAACCTCACCCTTTGACTATGATCCTTAACATATCCCAAAAATTAACATGGATATACACTTCAGGATGGAGATTGCATCAATAGATGACCAAACTTAAGTAATACTTTGATTCTTAAGTCTAAAAACAACTAATTGGTAAAAATCTAGAGCCAATTCACTTATTATCATCAGAAAGAAAACAACAAAAACCCTGGTGAGGGGCACCAAAAGGATGCAATATGCAAAGTACACAACAAAATATCTGACATTCATCTCTAAATAAATATCTCATTACTTTGCACAAAAAGAAGGCACAACAAAAATAATGACATGTACAATCATGGAATTAGAAATAAGAGGATCTTATGGTATTACAGAACGACAATCAATCATGTCAAAGTTGGCAGCAAGAAGGTAAACTAGAAGGACGGCTTCATTGATCTTTAGAGAGAAGAGAATTTACAGAGAGTTTTCTGAGAAGAAGATTACAGAAAAATAGGAAAAGTGTGAATGAATATATTTAGCTCTTTGACAGCTAAATATATATTACAGGAGTTTGTAACTAACTTGTAACAAACTTATTTCCTTAGCTGATGTCAGCAATCTAATACTCATGCTTCTTGCGTGTGTAATCCAGCTCAGCTTCACACATGCTCTTTTATTTCCTCATCATCATCAGTCATTCTAACAAATCAAACACGACACTACTTCCCTAGAAGAGGCACAGTGGAAACAGTCAGATGTCCAGCTGCCCTTTACAACACACCATTTCCGTGATTCCATCTATTCCACAAGTGCCAGAAATTTGACAGAGAAACTAGCTACCCACACATTTCATCGGCAGCCATCCTCTCTTGTGACTTTTCCCAGTTTTTTTCTGAATTACAATTCTTACAAACTTAAATTAGATGACTATCAAACCTTTTTGTTCTTCTCAGTTTAATGGACATTCCTCTTTCTGTTTTAATCTTAAAAACCTAGAATTTAAATACACTATCCATAGAATAAAAAAAATGCATGGTCGTGACTGAAGAGCCCATAAATCATAGATAATTCAACTAAGAGACATTGATGTAGTAATGAATTACCTCCATTTCAACAAAAAAATATATATATATAGGCCAAATTTGAGCTTAGTACTGACCACAAATTTGCAGAAAATATGTACTGATGTAAAACAATCATATGTGAGATTTATAGTTGAAATAAGGTCACCCATTTACTAATTGAATCATCTTTGGAAGGAGACTCACTATAGAATAGGGAAATTGCCTATAGTTTTAAAAAAGGAAAGATTACAAATTATTTATTTAAGAAAATAATAACAGTTAAAATTAAAGAAAAAAAAAAAAATCAGAGTGGCCGGCAATGAACTATCCCCATCACAGCAAATTTTCAAAGACTACGCAGACATGAATACACCAATGTAACACCCCTGCGGCGCAGCACATCTAAGGGCATCACAAACCAGTTATGCCTCAAACTTCCATGGTTTAAAAGACCAAAATCCCTCTAAGAAGCTATCTCCGAAAGTATAACTCCACATAGCTATTAACAGAAAGATGTATCATTCATTGAGGGAGCTAAATCAATTAAGAATGGCCATACGCCACCAAAAATAAAATCAAGGAAAAGCTCTTAGTCAATCCTTACTATGTCAAGTTCAGGTTTCCCCATGTTGAGTGGATAGGTGATGCCCTTCCGTATTGTGACAATAATTCCCCCGGAACCTCAAAAAATTAACCTAAAAGTAACATCTGCAAATCTGGTCATTAATAGTGAAACTTGATGAGACAATAACCCCTTCTTCCCCTAAATTGTAAGATTCAATGAACTTCTCACGACTTTGCAATCCAAACACTTCTTAAACGATTCAATTGGTATGAACGACATTTTTTGAAATGGAGGGATATGATTCCCTTACGGATAACGAGTACAAATGACTGTAGTAAAAAGCCACTTACAAGCCATTCTCTTCAACAACATGAAAAGAGATGTAACTTAAAATAATTAACCAAACCATAACATACCGGGTACGATGGGTCTTGCACAGCCATTGTGACATCTGATCCAAAAAGCATCTGCCATTGAATAAAAGGTAATGGTACATAAGTCATTTAATAGTTATTTAAGAGTAGGAGAGAACTTGGGTTACTTAGGCCTATACAACACAATCATCTTCAAAATCTCCCCACAGGTTGCTATGGAACCCACACTACCAAAAGGCACAAGCAAAGAACATTTGAGCACCAATGGGGTTGAGAAATGAAAAAACTAATCCACAAAATAAAATGTCACCTACATGTAAAAAGACAAAACCTTCAATTTTTTCAGCTTCATAACAACCAATAAAGTTGAGACAGCCTTTAAATTACCCCCAAAAAAATAGAAGGGGTTTTATAGATTTGTTGCCATGTTAATTGGTTGTGTATGAGTGGTTTTCCCATTTAATCGTTTTTGTTTCCAAAGCATATACATTTCCCAAAGTATTAAAAAAAAAAAAAAATCACATTTCCTACAATAAGTAATAAATTATGATTGGATTTGCAAACAAATCCTCACTTAAACGGAACAAAGAGGTGGAAACAGCTAATATAAAGGGAGTAAAATAGTGGTAAATCCTATATTATAAGGATTGAAACAATGTGAATTAATTTTGAACAAAGGGTGTACTGATACACTGATAAGTACTATAGAGAGACACATCTGATAACTCATCAAAAACCAGTCTCGTGATTACATAGAGTATACCTGTAGGCGCGCTATATCACACTTAGCTCCATCTGAGACAAATATATCACCTTCTTCAATACCAAGGTTACCATAAAATGTTGAAGCAATCGCAGCTCTTACTTTCTAAAAACATAAGCATTGTTAGTCATCCTTACACATACAATAAAAATATAACAAAGGTAATGAGAAAATTGTGCAACATCGAAATAATCGGCCAATAATGTACTATATAAAAAAGATGCACAATACATGTAAATATGTAATGCTTCACTTTGAACTTCTACATAAAGAAACTCAATTAAACACGACAGTCATAAAACTCATAATTTACTTCCTCCGTCTTTTTAAATGCATCACTTTTGAAACTACAGACTCCTAGACAATTTTTGAATATGAGAAAGAGAATTTATTAACTAAAAAGGAAAGTGATGCATCTAAATTGAAACATTCATATATAGAAAGTGATGCATCTAATAAAAAAACCGAGAGAGTATTAAAATCATGAATAGTTATGCATGTTACACTTCACCAGACAAAACTTATCAACTCCATTTGCAATTACAGCTTTTAAAGCCTATTAATTGCAATACTATCATCAAAAATCATGAAAGTGTCAGAACCTTGAAGCTTTAGGGATATGAAAATTAATTGGGTGCAAAGTAAGAGCAAAGTCAAAAACACCAAAGTGACCTCCAGGTAGAGAGAACATTGATCCATCCCTGGTCTCCCTTGCTGCAGTTGCATTTGTACCATTTCTTTAGTCCTACTGACATCTTAAGCAACCAGGGCTAGTCAGCAACTCAGCTCCTCACCAAGAAGCTGATGATACGCTGCCCTGAAGAACTAGCACAAGGAAGGCATCCCAGCAAGCGATGAAGCATATCTGATAGGTGGCCTAAACCACAGGCTCATCAATGCAAGCAATTAATGCTTTGGTTTATCTGGACTTATATTGATCCATTTCCAAGTATACCATATGTCAGACATGTCGAGGTTAAAAATTCTTACAGACTGTCTTAGAATTGGACACGGATTCAAGGACATGACATTCATGAAACACACTCTTGAATTTATACATAATTTTTCATGTTTGCTTACGTTAAGTCATACATATGCACACATTTTTACTATATATCACATAATATTCCCTTCACTTTCCTATAGCTTTACTTCAACAAGTGGATCGAAAATAATTGAGGTGTTGTGGTCAATATTGAAGTGTTGAGTATTGATTTTTAAATCACATATCCACTGTTGAGATGGCATGTTTCTAGCATGTCTGCTTAAGATATATGGAAGAGTTGAAGCCATGTTTAATTTAGACTCCTAACATTCCACCTAAGCACACCTACAACACCTGCAATTTAGCTGAAAGTTACACTACATGCTATCTCTCAAACTCCCTCACTTCATTGTTCTCCCTCCTGCTCTCCTAGTCTACACCTGAGAGAAGACCTATGTTAGTCGGATACAGTAAAATTGGTCAAAAAAACAAGTCGACAAATTTCAGATCCTCCAATTACAACTTTACAAGTCAGATGCATCTCTACAATATGATATACATATCCAGACAAGAGATGAAGAGAAGGGAGGAAACGAGGGAGAAAAAAGCATATAAATTCAAAATTGGTAGTGTTGAAAGGAATGAGAAGGTTCAAATGTACAATCCTTTCAGATCAAAATATTTTCATCAATGGTTCACCTTTGAGTTAAGCCTTGCCATAAGACAATTTATCTACTCATGTTTCTATCAAAAGCCACAATCCTCCACTTCTTTTTGTGGAGGGGAGATTACAAGATCCCCAAAATCAAAGAGCACTTATAAACTATAACAACCTTAGTCCACTAAATCGCCAAATAAGTAGTTACCGTAGATGCACGCATTCTATCCTAACCATAATCATCACATAATTTCCATAAGAGCATCATGCCACAACAACTTCTTGCCCCAAAAAAATACTTGTGAAAATTCCACAATAAATGGGAAAAGCAAGACTTCCCACATAAAGTAGATAACCTATTTTCGGTATCATCTTTACACTTTCTCCTAAGGGCCATTTAGATCCTTTCGGTATCATCTTTACACTCTGTCCTAGGGGCCATTTAAATTCTTTCTATATACTCTCATTAGTTCTATAAATGTAAAGTTGTGTTGACTCCTTAGCCTTTACAAGGCCGGCTCCAATGAGAGCCAATAGGGTAGTGAAAGTTAAGTAACATATTACAAACACCATGTAAACATCCCACATACTCATACATCTAAACAACCTCAAACATGAATTAGCATGCAAAATTAACATAGGGAACAAAGTAGTGAAGGAACCAAAAAAAAAAAAAAAAAAAACAGACGTTGACAAATACCTTTTCACCTTGTTCAGCTCCATAACCACTATAGCCTTCTAGTGTTGAAAGATCATGTGCTCGCTACAAGTTTCATAGACATAAAAACCATGTGAACAAAGAAGATTTTTTTTAAAATGTATAAAATGAAAGTGAGAGTTAATATAAATAAAAGAGTGAAATCATATATTGATAGGTATGTAGAGTTGCAATCGTACAATAACCAAACATATGAAACAGTTTACCTTAGCCATGGCAGATGTAATGACATCAGGAATGGGCTCAGTAGTGTCACCAATTCCAAGGCTTATCACTTGAGCATCTGGATATTTGGCCAGGTGCGCGGCTCTTCTTCTGGCAACCTGTGTTTTTAAATGATCATGATCAAATAGTCGTCTTGTGGACAATACTATGAGTACAATTCAGAGCAATC
Organism: Chenopodium quinoa; assembly: GCF_001683475.1. Taxonomy (NCBI): domain Eukaryota; kingdom Viridiplantae; phylum Streptophyta; class Magnoliopsida; order Caryophyllales; family Amaranthaceae; genus Chenopodium; species Chenopodium quinoa. The sequence continues at coordinate 439,004 of NW_018743212.1, read as the reverse complement.
TCAAAAATTGAAAACGACATTGATAGATACCAAGTATAATCATAAATAAAATAAAATAAAAAAAAATTAAAAAATTAAAAAAAAAAGACCTCGGGAAAGAGATAGCCGGCTTGCAGCTTAGCTATATTAGGATTTCGGGAGACCTTGCTTGTGTAAGCTGATATTCAAATAATAAAATCAAATTACAGAAAATGAAAAAATCAAAAATACAAAATTAACGATAGTTTATCTTCATACCAGTCTGTGGAGTTGCAACACATTTAAAAAACCCGGGTTTTTTAACTCTAACGCCAACTATCTGAACACTGCAACAGACACCAAATTCATTAGTATTAGTAATCTCTAATCTCTTCTTAACATAAACAAAATATCACAACTTAGAGATATATACAACCTTGAACGAGTAAAATCGGAGCGAGCAAATATAGAAGACAAAGAAGAAGAAGGTGGAGCAGACGCATTTAATTGATGATTGGCCACCGACATTATAACCGTTGGCGGAGATATCGATGGTCGGAGATGGTCAAGGGAACTCTCCGGTGGTATTTTCCAGTCGCCGGAGTTTTGGGGGGAAGGAGAGAGTAGTTTCTAGGATGATAGGGAGTTTTAGGGTTTAAGAGGAAAGAGAGATAGGACTCCTAGGATGATAGGGAGGTCCGGAGGGGTTAGGTAGTTTCTGATAGTCTTACTAGTAAGGGAGATTCTTTTACCGATGGTTTTGTTTAATTTTCAACAGAACACCAATATTAGGAGTTTTGATGTTTTTTCTTCGGGAGATCACTCAAAACACTGCAATCGTCTAGTAAATGCATTTACGAAATAACCAATATTTCGTTAATTAGATCAAGTTAGTAAAGAAAACGAAGTTAGAAAGAGCGTTGTTATGAATATTAAATGAAATTGTTTTAGGGTGTGCTGATCTGATCTGTTTGAGCCGTGACATTACACGCTCAAACCAAATCATAGGCAGTGGGTCGACATTTGTTGTCCAAACTCATCCCATTCAGGCCTTCGGGCCGTTACTAGTTTTTAAGTTATGTGTACTTGTTTAGTAATAGGCTTTGTACTTCCATATTACTACCATAAAAAATAAAATGATACGAGTGAAATATAATATTCGGCCTTTTTTGGGCCATTGATATTTAGGGGTTGTAAAAACAAAAATATCCTTTAAAAAAAAAGTAACTTTGAAGTTTGAATGGTATCAATCTAATAGAGGGACTTGTAGTATATACAAACACATAATGACAAAGTTATTTTTTCTTTAAAAAAAAAAATGACAAAGTTCCTTTTTCTTCGATACTTGTGAGAAATAAACCTAATTTGGCATCCATAATAACAAAATAAGATATGAGATTTCATGAAAAATATATTCTCAACTGTTAGGCCCTGTTCACTTAACATTAAGAAAATAATTTTAGTTTAGTAAAAATAATTTTACTTCAGTAAAAACAAGTTCAGTTCAGTAAATATAATTTCAGTTCAGTAAAAACAAGTTCTATTCAGTAAATATAATTTTAGTTTAGTAAAAATAAGTTCAATTTAATAAAATTCAGTAAGTATAAGGAAGAAATATAATAGAAAATCAGTAAAAATAATTTCAGTTCAGCAAAAATAATTTCAGTACAGTAAAAATAATTTAAGTTCAGCAAAAATAATTCCAGTTCAGCAAAAATAAGGTGAAGTAAACAGGGCTTTATTTGTGTTTTAATTTAAGTAACTTTTTCCTCAAGAAAAAAAAAGTTTTAAGTAACTTGTTGATAGGTGTTAAGATAAATTTTACTACAGTATAAGGAATTGAAATTTGAAATCTAAGAGAAACTATCCTACCATTGACATTGTTGAAGTGGAATCTGTAATTTCTAATGAAGATGACCCCAAAGCTCTTGAACCTGACCAAGTGCAATCTTTTTCTTCACCATATACCTTCATGTTCTCTGTCAAGACAAGGAGGCATGGAAAGCCACGCATATCAAGGGCGAAGAACAAGAAAGGTAAAATGTATTACATGTATCGTTTTTGCAGGCCAAAAAGAGAAAAAGAACAAGCTTTGAGCAACTTATGGCTAGCGTTTATGATGGAATTAGTCAATCCCCATATTTTACTGCTTAACAAGTAAGAAAGTTGTACACCATCCTCGATATAGTTCTTGTGTTAGTATGATAAAGAGAGCTATACTCTCTTCATGTTTTACTTGTAATCTCGAGTCTATTGGAAATTAGTCTCTTTTATTGCCCGTTATATAAAAATAAATAAATAAATAAATAAAATTGAAATCTCAAAATAACAAAATTACTTATTATTAATATTGTACTTGTAGTTTCCACCTCCGAATAATTATAGTTTTTTGTTTTTAAATGAGGTTACAATCTGAAGAAAGAAAAGGTAGAAAAAATAACTAAGTTGCAACCAAATAAACTAGGGGAAAAAGAACTCAGTGTAGTCCTTTTTTTTTTCATAAAACTAAAAAAAATCAAAGAAAGGTTTGCATTTTTTGTTGTCAATTTTAAAATGGTTGACTTATTTATTTATTTTATCTTTCTTACAATATATATCACATCTTTGAAAAACTAATAAATTACAAAGATAAAAAAAGAACCATTAAAGTCGACGAGGCCATGTGAGCTAAGAAGGCGTTAGATACACACCAATGTGCCCTCAAAAAATGGTCATAGTGAACTTTCCTGCAAATGATTTGCACATGCCACATCCACATGGGAATATGGGATAGCTTAAAGTCTCATCACATGGGAAATATTTCAGTCAAGTTTCTTCAGCAAATTCAAAGACTCGGGACATATTGAAGTCAATGGAAATGAGATGGGAGACCACAACTAGTCAACTAGCAGTCTCTCTTTTTTTTTTTTTTTTTTTGACAGAAGTCAACTAGCAGTCTCAACCAGAAATAATACTTACAGAAATGCATGCTTATCATAGCCACATCTATATAGTCATCAGTCAATTTCTAAATATATGATTCTCTGTTCTAGCACTGACTTCTAGTACTAGATAATTCTCTGGGTTTTTTTAGAAACATACTACTACATGATACAACATACAATATGCAAATACAAAATACAATTGCAATACAGATTACCCTGGATTTTACCAACTGCAAATGAAATATCAGCTGGAACCATAATTGAGCATTTCCCAACGGAAGGGCTGGAAGAGACAGACAACATTAGGCATGCTCTTGAAAAGAAGAGCCACACACACACACACTGCAGCAATACCAACCATGGACAGCATTGCTGGCCTGTACACTAGAGATGCCCTTGATCTACTTCCATAATATACAGACATCTTCTTCTGATCACATAGCTTGCAGCTCTGATTCATAGCAAGCGACGCACTTCTTCCAACCTCAAAGCTCAGAGCCCCATCTTGCCTTGGGGCAACAGATTGTTCTCCTGGAATGTCAACCACCACATGCCCTGAAGTTGAACTCCGGTAAATCTTCCTCTGGACAATGTGTATGTAAGCATAGTGGCCCCGCAGACGAGCATAATCCTCAGGGGTAGCCCCTGTGCTATCGCGAGCATTCTTCCATGCATCAATTCCATTCTGAGCCCAGCCATACCAAGCCAAGCACAAAACCATTTAGTTTAATTAAATAAGCAAAAAAAAACAAAAATGCCTTCAAAAATAATATTTAGAAGCAACTTAACAAGTGACGAGAAGCAATAGAATTCTGTGCATACCTTTCCAGGGTCATCAGTTAGAGCGTCCAATATATCTTCAGAGCCATCTCTGCCAGCTGCAACATGGAGTGGTGTCAAACCAGCAGGTCCCTGGGCATCAGGCCGAAACAAAAACCTTACTTGGCCACCATCATTGGATGATATGAATTCTTCCGATACATTCAGAGGGGCATATCTCAAAAGAAACTCCACCATAGGCCTAGAATTTCTACGTACAGCTCTGTGAAGGATACCCATTTCTGACAATGCAACCTTCAGAGAAGAATGTTCCCCCAACCCCACAGTTCCAGCAAACAAAATGTCCAAAAGTTTCTTAACAACAGCACACCAATCATGGTCCATGGAGAAGTCCATGAGCCATTTAAACCTTCTAAAAGAAAATATGACAGTGTTAGGATCTAGGTCAGCTAATCTAGATTTCAAGTGGCTTCTATGAAGCAGCCAACCCATTTCATTAATGAAATCCATAGCTTGACACCAGGATTCTAGGGTTTTATTAATTTCATATGCTTCTTCATCGGTCTTCTTCAGCTCCAGGACATTCTCCAGAGTCCGAATCTCAGAGCAAACGTCCTTTTCTGCAACTATAAAAGGGAAGAAACTGCTGCTGAGACCATGATCTTCAACCTGGACAGTTAAGGATGCGTTAGATCAAAAAAGCAAGCTTAATGTTCTCATAGGAGTAGTTGAAAATAGAAAGCGCCAAGAAATGTATCAGTATAATTAAAAGATCCATCTAAAGAATACCACAAAGCCATATGATTTACAGGAACAACGAGATAACAGATTTTCTAATATAACAAACATCAATTCCAACTTAGATTGTCATGTCCATTACAAGCCAAAATGATAAAACAGTACGATGGCAAAACACAATCCAATAGAACACCAAGAGCTACTGAACTCTAATATTCTCCAGGAGGTTAATATATCAGGCAACTCCGCCAGTGGGTTTCCCGCTGCCAGTTCCAAGCTTGGATAAAGGAGAAGGGTTAAAGTAGGCCAGTGACAACCAGTGTCAGACTTTGTCACCACTTGACATGAGCCACAATGATTGAGAGTAATTTTAGGATGGGTGACCTCCTAGGAAGTCCTCGTGTTGGATCATATAGCTGACCCCACTTATGGGATTAAGGCGTTCAAGCAAACAAGGTTAATATCAGGCATCGCATCATAGATGGGGCAATGATAAGGCAAGCAGAAGGCAAAATGATGGAGCAACAGTCCAGCATGCATTTGAAGGCACAAGGGACAATATTTATTCTAAACTGCATGGAAAACCAGCCACGTGTGGTACAGATTTTTAAATGACAGGAAGCAATCATAATGACCAAAGTAGCTCAATAAATTGAAGAAAAGCACTGTAAGCTTGTAAAGATACAATCCATGAGACAATAATAATGATCATTTTACACTATTTTGCGGAATTACATTTAGACAAACTCAATTAATAATTGACAGACAGTGAAAAGATAGAAATAGAAATACACTTAGATAACATAAAAACTTATTCTTGAAACAGGTTCACATTTGACAAAGCATATGTCCACATGGCATGGTTGGTATACGACAAAGGAAACTGTAGTAATAAACCTTCAGCTACAGAGCAAATAGTACCTCAATAAACCCTCTTCCAGTTGCTTTTGGAATGATGCAAGACAAATTGGCATGGTCAGTCTCATCATCATCCTCAAGGAAATCGCCAACCTCTGATTCTTGAGATACTTCTTGATCAAGATATTTCCCTTCTAGAGCACAGAGTAATCTGGAAATAAAAAATGGGGTGGATTGAAAACTTTGTGTTTTAGCCCTATTCTGCGATAAGCTGTTGTAGCAAAACCAAAATAGTTCAGCATCATATACCTTGTTGTGGACTGAGAAAGGTTGAAACCTCTAACTTTAAATTGAACCTGTTCATTCATAGACACGGCTATAGGCATGACACTCAAAATTCTACAGCAATTATTATCTTTTAGAGATAACGACGTATCCAAGACAACTTCACCTGAAGATTTAAGCACATGCCAAAAAAAATGTATCATTTAATAACCACATATAAGCATAAACAGGATAGTTCACAAGCTAAATGACAAAAGCAAAGAATAACTAACCATTATGAACAATTGCTATTTGATTCTGCACTCGTACATACACCCATCCCATCCTCCAAAATGTGTCATCAGATATGTCAAAGAGTTGAGTTAAGCGCGATGAAAGGTCAGAGCAGAGCTATACACAGAAAATCAAACAAAAAATAGTTAATGTTGTCAGCCAAGGGAACAATCTGCACTATTTAGGTTTAACAAAAGTCCTACCTCCTCCCACGAGGACTCAGCCAAGCGAAGATAAATTGTTAGAATTATACAGCCAGGTCTGATGTAGCTCTCAATCTCAGTAGGACTATGAGCAAGCCAGTCAAGGATCTACAGAATTCCAAGGTCAGGATAGTAGCATGATCTTTTTACAATGCAGTAACTTATAATAGAATATCAGAATAGGATTCATATTACCTGTCCCCGCAGCATAATCGGAAAGTCATTTGGCTCTTTACCAAATAGCTTGAAAACGATCCGATCAGTACGACTCTGAAAAGTTAATTAAAGGAAATGAGATCTGTGTTTTAATTCCTAAAAAAACTCATTCAAAGGAAAAAAAATGCTTTATTTATCCGAGAAATCAGCTAATAAATAAGTTGGGACACCTAACAATGCCAAAAAAAAAGTTACCATGGGTGTACAAGGCACAATTACTAAATCACTACTATAACTATGCCCAGGCATATCAGCAAGGATACTTTTATATTACATTACTGGGACTCGGGTACTCATGCCCAAGAAGGGTATGTGTCCATGTGTTTTGCCTCGACTTATTTTAAAAAGGAAAAAAAAACGGTGTCAAAATGTCCATAACTATGTCAGAGGATTTGACATGGGTAAATGAGGTGAAATGAAGAGCCTAAGTAATATAAGTTTAATATATCTTAGAAAATAAGACATTCAGATATTGCATAAAGGAGGAGAGTTTGGACCACTTAAAATCCCAAGTGAGGTTTCATCCCATAATCAGTTGGCAACAGGATGAGCAACTCTATAGTTGTATAAGGTGGTTAAATTCTCTCCACTTGTCCAATGAAGAACAAATCACATGTGCACAACACATATATATGGTGCTTAACAAGATAGTGTGCGGAAGGAAATACCAACTACCTGAGCTTCTCCACTAGAGCTAGAAGGTGATTGAGCAGAGGCTGAGTCAGAATTGCCACTAGTCTGTGGTGGACTTGATTGGTGTGAATCCTGCCGTGCCCATGAAGGGAAATCAACAGAGCCAGTTGCAAAATTCTCATTAACAGGCGACCTTTCCAAATCTTCCATTCCATCATCTGAATCTACATATGCATCATTCAGGTCAAAATTGTTCAGCTTCATCCTCCCTTCTGTGGTCTCAGAGTAAGCTGGAGGGCTATCTTTTATAGGGAACAAACTTTTAGGTTCTTCCAAGGATACAGCCTGAATTTCACTGCCCCTACTATTAGCGGGATACAATCCCTTTCTTGGAATCTCTGAATCGGGTAGTTGAACATGTTGGTCAATGACTCTAGGGGTATTTTGTTGATCATTTGAGAGATAAGCTGACATCTTTTCTGAATGCCCATTACCAGTGGCCATACCACCATTTAGCAGCTTTTGTGATTCATGCAGGAGCCCAGATAACCCTTTCCCTGAGTGCAACCCAGAAGGGTTGGCAAGGCTTTTCAAGAGTTGGGCAACAAGATCTTGATCTGTAGTCTGGTTTGCTCTGTTATTACCTGCAACAAATAAAATCTCAGTGGGAAATAAAATGAAGAAAATAGTTGACAAAGAACGCAAGAGCCGAAAGAGACTATCTGAGCCACACAAAAACAACAGTGACAAGAGAAAAGAAAAACTGTATTATCACTTGGACATTTGATACTAGCTCCTAGTGCATATGCACATAATGCAAATGCAGCAAGGTAAAATTGGTGAAATCTGTTCTTATGTTACAAATCACCTAGACACCTAACTTCCTGCTTGAATACATATTAAGATGTACTCTTTATTATAAAAACGTCGAGCCTTTGAACATGCTTCTTAGTACATTAACAAATCACTATGACGTTATTGACGTATTTCCCACAGGCAACAGCAGTAGACGCTCTAAATGGGTATTGTTGATCGTCCCATAAAAGAAAAATGCATTCAAAGTGTATCTTTAGTGTAAGAAAAGGTATCAATATTTGAGGGGTAACCCAAGAACAAATGGATGATTGTGCTCATGGAAGTGCTCAAGTCCATCTAGCAGCATAAATACTGAGAATATGTTAACAATTTACCATAAAAACGAGCCTACAGGAGAGAAATAGAATCAATTCAGGTATTAAATAATCATTGGCAATAAGTGACAGGTGTATTTACCATGCATGTTGGAGAGTATCCTGAGTAAGCTCATCAACAGAACACTATTAGTTTGGTCATCCATGGAATTTCCCTGAACAGCTGTTTCAGGTTGCGTTTTCCGGCGCCGCTTATTATGACCAGCCAAGCGACGTCTACAGCTTCGCTTGCCTTCATCGAATTCTTGTAGAGCATGAAACCTGGCAGAGAAACATTAATGAAATATGTTACAGCAGGAAGGTCGACGACATCACAATCATCTCATATGGTACATTCCTTTGAAGGAATCTAATCTAGTAGTTGTGTTGTGCTAGAATCAGATATGATAGCAAAAGAAGAAATGGCAAAGGAAATTAAAGAGAGGCAGACCTACTACACTGCTGGCAAAAACGCTGCATGACATTGGCAACAAGAGCTTTGGTGGCTTTAGAATGCAGCTCACAGACCTTGTGACGCCTGTGATAGTCCTTAGCCTTGGTGAGATCAGCTTCACAGTCCTCAACCTGGCAAACGGCGCGAGTGGAAGAAGTCGAGGGCAACTTAGTCTTCTTGGCAGTGGAGGTCTCCCAATGGTCCCTTTCCCTGTGAGGAACACCAAGCTTTAAAGTCAAGGGAGCAGCTTCCTCCAAAGAGTCTTGGTCAACAACAAAAACCCTCCTCTTCCTCTCCAAATCCCTCCTTCCAGTTCCATCATCAACATCATCAGAGCACGACGACGAAGTGTTAGAGGAATTGCCGGGAACAGGAACAAGTGGAATGAATTGCTGACCTTGAGAGTTGGAAGGGGTGGCTATAAATAGGTCACCATCCCATTTCCAGTCATTCAAATCCCATTCAATACCCCTCTTTCTCAATTCAGAGAGCCGGTGAGCTTGTTCCATCATGGATCCTATTGTACTGCTCTGTCAATGAATCCTACTGTACTGCTCTGTCAATGAATAATTTCATCAAATAAACACTAAATTCAAATAACTAACAAAGAAAAACAAAGAGAAGGAGCTCAAACCCCAAAAACAGATCGATGAATCAAAGGTGCTGGGGGTTCTTCCCGAAAAGTCCAGAAACAGTACAGCCCAGCATACATAGGCAATAAAGAATAGCTGCCCACATGCCAAATCTGAGCACCACCTTCGTAATCAAAAATCAAACACCCAATTTCAGATAATTTACAAATATTTGAAAACCCAAATAATTAAATTTAAAAAGTGGTACCTGGTGGAGCAGAAGAAACAGGAGCAAAAACGAAGTCGGTGGGCTAAGAAGAAAGAGTAGAGGTTGGAAATGGTTGCTGTAAATAGAAAAGAAGAAGATGTAGAAAAGGGGAGTGGGAGGAGAGAGAAAGTGAGAGATGGGGACGAAAGGTTCGGAAGAGAAAGGTGGGTGATCGATCAATCAAGCAATCTGATGCTTTTTTTTCTTTTCCCTTTTTTTTTTTATGAGTCTACTGCAGTAGGAGCAGGAGTAAATAATTGTACGACTGGTAGTGGTAAATAGTGGTATCTGTTGTCCTGTTGAGGATGGGTTGACAGTTGACACAGTGATTCATACTCCGATTTTAATCAAAGGCATAAAAGTATAAAACTCTCTACTCTCAAATTTACTGGTACGTACCAATTTATTATTTAAATAATATATTTGGTACATTAGGAATGGGGCCAACACGGGAAAATATAATAATCAAAGTAATGGGAAGTGGGCGATGGTGTAATTGGGTCCACTTCCACACTGCGTGTCTCTCGCACCTTACCACTCCCACCTCCTTCCTTTGTCTCCCTTTTATTACTTTTCTATTTCTAATTGCTTCTCTTGTCTTTCCTTTCCATCTCTTGTCTTCTTTTACCACTCTTTATTTTCATTCTTAATGAGGACTAAATACAGTATATCAAAATTTTTCAATTATTTTTTTATTTTGGAAAATTTCACTTTTACAACTACTAAAATACACCATCCTTTGACTTTTACTACCTATTTCGGAGGTTTTTGGAGTCCCTCGGAAGAGTTACAATTCTGGAAATGCGCGCCGACTGTCTGTACCTGCAAAACCACGAAACTCCGGTTGGGTGCAGTTTCGCCTCCGACGATCAAGTTAGTACGTCTCCGGATGTATAACAGTGCGGAAAGTAAATGGATTTTTTCTCTGATTCAGAGAGATTCTGCAATTAATATTACTCGGTGTTTGGTGTTTGTATTTATGAGGATTTTTGAATGTGTAATAAATGAGGAGTTTCCTCTATTTATAGTAGATGAAGATCTGCTCCCTCATTAGGGTTACAATGCCACGTGTCAGCATCCGATTGGATCCCATTAGGCCTTTCAAGGGCTGCCATGTGTCAGCTTGCTATTGGGCCACGTGGCATAGGGTTTTTTACCCTAAACATTTGCCTCTCATAGGTGTGACGTGGCTTGCCATGTGGCACCTGTGACACGTGTCACATTCTGGGAAGGTGACGGTTCGTCTCCTTCCCTCATTTTTTTTTTTTTTGAATTCGAATTTCGAATTTGAATTGGAGGGGGAGGTGACGATTCGCCTTCTGCCCCCTCCTATAAATTGGAGACTCCCTCTTCTCATTTGTTACTTTGCCAATTTTCACAAAAAAATTCTTGAGAGAAAAAAGCTCTGATACCGGCTGCTCTTTCGTGTAACCAGCTTCTTCCTTTCAGACGCATCCGGATACCGGTTGAGTGCTCTTTGGATCCTCACACTAAGGTACCGTTTGACTTTGTCAAATTCCTCTTCTTGATTTCAATAGAACCACAGCCGGTCTTACACTGTCTAGGACACTTTTAAGCAATTTCTTTCATAATTTGCATTCAATAGACCCACAACCGGTCATATACCGTCTGGGGCATCTTCAAAAAATTGTCTTCAAAAATTGCATTCCATAGGCCCACAGCCGGACTTATGCCGTCTGGGGCATCTTTGAGCAGTTTTCTTTAAAAGATACATTTAATAGACCCACAACCGGGCTCATGCTGTCTGGGGCACTTTTGAGCAATTTTCTTTATAACTGCTCTCAATAGACCCACAGTTGGTCTTATACCGTCTGGGGTATCTTCAAGCAGCTTCATAATTTGCGCTCCATAGGCCCACAACCGGTCTTATACCGCATGGGGCATCTTTAAGCAATCTTCCAAAAAATGCATTCTATAGATACCGTCTGGGGTATCTTTAAGTGATTTTCTTCGAAAACGCCTGACTGTTTGTTTTGTGTTTCAGCTTTTGAAACATACACAACCGGACTCTTCCGCCTGTGGCATCTTCAAGCCACATTTTGGAAAAACGGTCAAGCCTTCTGCAAACTTCGGTTGCTCTTCAAAGAGGTACCGCTTGGGGTATCTGCAAGTAACAACTCACAGATCCGTCTGCTAGCAAGCTTTTTACTACTTCAAGGTACCGTCTCTGCCATTCGCAACTTTTTGAGTTTTTTGTATAGGTTGTTAGAGAATAATGGGCTCTCCCAACACACACACGGCACGGCCTAGGGCAGTTGTCAACCGTTCATCGGATACGGCTAAGTCTAAGATTGGGGATGCCGTCTGGGGGTGTTTGGACCACCCTTACTCTTCTACGAATCCGACCGTCTCTGTTCATGTGTAGGACAGAATGGCTCGGACAAGGAAAACGGTTGTTGACCCTGAGTACCAATCAGATGATTCAGCCGGAACTCCGGTTGATGATGCTCCTTTTGACCAACCGTGCGTACCTAGCACGCCCGGAGATGAGATTCTAAAAGAGTCCGGGAGCTCAGGCGGTGAGGAAACCGTCCAGCAATCTGACTCAACTGAGTCTATAATGGAGCCGGATGCCCCTCAAGAGGATGAGGAGGCATATAACTGGCCTTCAGCAAATAACCCAACAGAGGCACACATGAGCGCCCGGAATGTTGTGACCTTAAATGCAACCCTCCCGGCCTTCTTGGAGAAGCGTCCGGTAGGTGCCGGATGGGAGGTAATTGTGCCACTAGTGGATGCTGCCGTCGTCTGGGATGACGACCTAGATCACGCCGATAATTACTTCGGCTGCTATGAGGTGGCATTCAAAGCCGGCCTCTGGTTCCCACTCCACAACACAATCAAAGCCATTCTAAAAGGTTACGACCTTGGTGTCTGGCAGCTCACACTCAACTCTTGGGTGAACATTTTGGGGTACATAGCCGCCTGCGAGATGCAGAACGTGACGCCTAGCTGGGAGGCGTTTGCACACATGCACTATCTGAGCCGTGCCCCAGGCGGCTGGAATGCGTTGTACACATTGACCACGCATCCGGAGTACATGATGACTTTGAAGAAGCCATCAAAATGGACCAGCTGGAAGAGCAAAATCTATATAGTCTCTTCCCCTTCTCCGGCTGTGAACCACCGGCTGCGCTGGTACAATAAGAATCCGGCTCTTTTGGGAAAGAAATGCGCCCTCCCCAAGATACCGGAGAGGTCTTGGGATGCAATTATGGAGCCGGGCCTTTTTAAGAAGACTATGATGCCACTGGATGATGGGACACAAGTTATTGTCCCCAAGTTCTGGGTCCCTCATCCGAACTGGTTCAAAGACGAGTCGTTCCTTTACGCCTGTGGTCTTAGCACCTTTTGGAGCAAACGTAGGTTTATTGCTTAACCGGCGTATTATGCTGCCTGTATGGTGTTTGAATGATTTCTAACAATTTTCTTTATATTTGCAGAGAAAGGACTTGAGATAACTCCTCCCGAAAAAAACGCCGGCTAAGTCAGCCGCCGAAATCAGAAAGGAGCAGCTCGAGAAAAAGAAGGCCCCACTGGCGGCCAAAGGCGATAGGGTAAGCACCGGTTGACCTTTTTACTGTCTGTATGCCTTGCAACCCATCTTAACACTAACCGGTTGCTTTACTTTGTTTTCTTTTGCACACAGGGAGCCAGAACGTTCCTCGGTCTTTGAGGCAAATGCTGAAAAGGCCGGGTGAGGAGCCTGTCCAACCATCCTCTCAAAGGCGAAGGGTCCCGGGTGGCCCCGCGCCAACCTCAGCCGGAAGACCACCGGCTCCTGATAGGCCCACAACCACAGGCAAAAGTCTGCAAAGTCTGGGTTTGAGCTCAGGACCGGCGGAGGCCGGAGCTAGGGAGCCTGAGGTTCCCTCTAGCCGGGTGCTTGCTGTTGCATCCAGCTCTAATGCGACTGGGGGTGGTCTCACCCCTCAGCCTGAAAACCAAGGTACGGATCTCACCTTTGACCCCCCTAGCCGTTTGGACCTGTTCGAGTCAAGTCCCAAGCTTCTCAGTCAGGGGATTCTTAAGGCAGCCGGCTGAATATAGGCGCTGCTTATGCCCAATACTTAACGAATATATCTCATGATGCAGATGCCTCTTCTCGTTGGCCGGATATGCAAAGCTATGCCAAGAGAATGCTAAGCACCCTCACCCGGTCCGAGAAAGAGGCGGTACCGGGTATAACCGGGTCAACATTGACCGCATCACATCACTACTGACTGAGGTAATATACCGGTTGGGGTACTTTTGTGCAATTTGCTGATATACCGGTTGTAATATAACTGAGAATCTAACTTCTTTTCTGGCTGACCTTGCAGGTGATGTTGAGGGTTGATGGGTTGAAAGCCCCCTTGCGGAAGAAGCAAGAGGAGGTAAGGGATGCCCAGAGACGGGCAGCCGAATTAATAGATGTCTGTCAATATAACTCCCTTATGCTTGAAATCCAAAGTAAAGCCCAGGAGATGAAACAGGAGGAATTCATCCGAGAGCTTACGGCTGCTGCTGATACAGCCAACAAAAATGCTGCCGACTAGCAACTCCAAGTTAACCAACTCAAGGCTGACATCAAGGCCTTGGGGGAGGCTGACAAGGAGAACACCGGGCTGAAAGCTGAGGTCACCCGGTTGAAGGATGAGCTGGTTAAGACCAAGAAGGAGCACCTGGACCAGCTGTCGACTGAGCAGAATCGGCTGGTTACCGAGAACAAGCGCGACTGCGAAGCGCGCATGAAGATGGCATGGTCCATGATCCACTCGGACACCGACTATGCTTTCTTCGACTTGAGGTACAGATACGCTACCGAGGTATTTGACGCTCAAGTCCTCTGGACTGAGAAGCGGCGCCTTTCGAGGAATGGGCCGGCATCGAGGAGCAGCAGGCGGAGGAGAATGCGCCGGGTAGGGCTGGCGACGCCCAAACCCAGGAAACTCAAGAAACCCCTCTTGCCGGTCAGGACCAGCCGTCGGAACAGCAACAACAACAGCTAATTATTTTTTACTCCTGCTTTCATTCGGCCTGCGTGCCGTGTACTTTTGTATCTCTTTCCCCGGACAAGGGTCCGGCTGACAATTGAATTTTAATTTATATATTTTGAATTTATATATACATATGCCGACTGTGTCGGTTTTGCTTTGATGTTTTGCTTCAATTTTTTATTTTTATTTTTTATTTTATTTTTTTTTTTTTGCAATTTTGCCTTGAACGAAATTTGTTGCAATTTGAATTGATACATGCGGTATGCCGGATACATTGGCCCTTTCTGCCCCTGGATGGTTGTTTGCTTATAGTTACCAACTCTAAGCAAGCAGTCGTCCATAAGCATCCGGATGAATAAATAGACGGTCCTTGACCGTTTTAAAACAGAATTGGTCCTAAACCCAACTTAGAATACTCGTTTAACCGGCTGCGGATTACCCCTTGGGTGACCGATAATGCCTTTGGTTGGTATGCAAGCGGCCTGTGGCCTTGATTATGGAAATTGTAGCCGGGTGTAGTGCTTTTTGGCAAAAGCCGGCTGCAAATCAAGATTTATTTCACCGCCTGTATTGCCTTGGGGCAATAACAGGGTGCATCTTGATTTCAACAAGGTTTTGACCTTGTTTATGGAAGCTGTAGCCGGCTGTAGTGCTTTTTGGCAAAAGCCGGCTGCAGATTAAAGATTTATTTCACCGTCTATATTACCTTGGGGTAATAACCGGGTGTATCTTGATTTCGATAGGTCATTCGAACGGCCATGAGTTATCATTAACCTAACCGGTTAAAGCCGTTTGAGTTTATGACCTGTAGAACAATGTACCACACGGAAGGGAGATGTTCTCTTCGACGAATTCACCCAAATGGGCGTCGCCGGATGCCTGCTCATGTTTTGGCCGAACGTCATCAAGGTCAATGGGCTCTTCGTTTTGGCCGACTGCGGCAGCAGTAGAGGTAGCACTCCCTAGCCGTTTTCTGATTCCCTTTCAGGGAACCCACTGACCCGTCATCCCTCTCAAACTTGATCAGCATGAGGGATGGGATGATGACTGCCTTGGACTCGTTAAGGGTAGGACGGCCCAGAATGAGATTGTAGGCGGTCAATTCCTCGACCACCAAGAACTTGACGACCATGTGCCGTCCTTCCCCCTTCTCTCCTAGCCGGATGGGTAGGTCAATCCTCCCCACCGGATGCACTACTCCTCCCCCAAAGCCGACTAGGGGGTGAGAAGCCTTGTGCATACTGCTAGGCTTGTACTTGAGCTTTGCCAAGCACTGATAGCTGATCCAGACGAGCTCCCGGTATCAATGAGGATCCGGTCCACTCGTTGGTTGGCAACCTTGCATTCGATGACAATTGAGTCATCATGAGGCCGCCTGACCATACCCCAATTCTTCTCAGAGATGAAGACCTACTGGTACGAAAATATGCACATATTACAGAATAGTCAAATCCCGCTTATCGAATAATAAAAGCATTAACAAGTAAGATTAATACCATAAGGGTAGTCCTAAGTTCTGATTTAAGCTCTGAGGTGGCTAATATTACCTTAAGTTAACCCCAGTAGCTTAAAACTGTTTATCAACACTTTAGTAATAATCAGAAAGCTGTACAGAGATTAGTTTTTAAATTAGACGAACACTCATGTGAAATAGAAATAGTACTCGGTGGGTTGCATAACCTAATCCTCTTAGTTTCAGTGATGTTCATGCAGGAAACTGCAACTGCAAGAGCATCCACTAATCCACTGTCCTCTTCCAACTTGCACGAAGAACTTGTCGACCTGCTTGTCGACGAGTCATTGTCTGAGTCAACTCTGTGTGAATCAGCTGGCTTGTCCTGTTTATTTTCTGATTCATTCCTTTTTTTTACAGTCACGTCACGTGAAGTCATTCTCCTACTTTTGCTCGGTGTTAACTTAAGGGTCAGTGTCTTCAAAGGTGGATCAGCATAGAACAAAAGCCATGGATGTTCTGTCACAAATAGATCATTGTATTAGAGCACCATAACATGAGCACACACAAGCAAATTCACCAATTAAGTTGATAATGGCTTTTCGTACCCTCACACTTATATTGTCAAATAGCACAAATGACTGAAGATAAAAGAGATGGAAATAAACAATCAAAACATGACCAGCAGTTAATGTATTTTACCCTACCTAACATTAAGAAGCTGGGGTGAGAGAGGAGGGGGGGGGGGTGTTGGGTGGGTGGGTGTTGTTGAGGAGTAAAGATGTTTCCTCTAGGACAGGCAATAAGAAGTGGTACATAATCGAGTGGGGGCAGTGGTGCTTGAAGGAAGAGGCCGTGATGGGAGATTATTACCCTTATTTGGGGGGGGGGGGGGGGGGTAATTCTTATACCTAGGCCCCAGAAGCAGGGGTGTACTTAAAAACCCTGAATTGGGGGTAATCTATTACCTTCTCTTCCTCTCTCTTTTTCACCAAAATTACTAACCACCTCCACCCATTCACAGCCTCTTTATTACCTCCCTTCTGCCCATCATGAGTAATCGCATTCCAAGCAAGCCTTAACAAACAACTTTTTTCCTCATTTCTTGACTTTCTGGAAAATAAGAAAATGTGCTAAATCTTATTGACTTGTGCAATCTCACTATCAAAAGAAACACTCTAAAGTTGAATTACTTGACTTGCAGCAACCATAATGGTTGCAATCTTCATTATTCTAGTTAACAAGCATACATAACTAAACAATGAGAAGCAAAATTAATATCAACCCTCAATTTATCTCATTTGCTACAGCACGAACATCATCAATTCTTCTACACCGGCAACCAAAAATGACCAAGCATGCATAAATTCCAAGAGTGAAAACAACTTTAGCATCATAGATAGATTTACCATCCTCCCAACTAGCCAATAGGCCCAATACCCTAGATCCGTATGTAAGCATCACAACTAACTCAGCTTTAAATCTGCAAAAAGTTTAGCTGCCTCCAGTTCACCTCTCATAGACTGTCACCATCTCCACTGCAAACATGCTCTGTAGCTTGTTAACTTGATTTTACAAGCTTGAACTATCAGTCTAACCAACTACAATGATAGTCTAAACACTCATAAATATAGATATTGTGATTCGATACTAAACAAGGAGGTGCTAACTGCCTCTGTTGACGGCTTCCTCTCAAAAACCTCCCCTCCCGACTCCCACTCAAACAACTCATAAATATGAATTAGAAATGGAAACATAGGATTCAGTCACAATTTAGGTAGCACATAAGCAGATATGAAAATGGGAAAGGATATGGAAACATAAAATTCGGTCTTAACCTACGTGGCAGAGAAACAAATATAAAATGGGAACATAAATAGAAACAGAAACTCATTAAAGATCAGATGATCAAGGTGAGGGGAAGGATTACAAATACTTGAGGATAATACTAAGAAAAGATTTAGTATCTTTCAAGGGTCCCTTTTTTTTTTTTTTCTTTACCACTGATAACTCTGCTATACGTATACGTACTCGAATAGATCTGCCATCAAATCTACAAATTGAACAAGAAAGAAAAAGGAGAAATCCACCGTAACTCTAAACATAAGATCCTCCAGTTTCTAGTTTGTCATTTTTTCGCATCAAATATCTGTGACTACTGTCAATCTAAAAGCCTAGAAATAAATTAATAATTAAGATATATGTGGAAATGAGTGCAATTGCTTAAAACATCATCACATGACCAATTCTAGGGCAAACAGCCGAACACATTTTGGATGCAAGAAGCAACCTGTGAAACAAGCAGCAGAGGGTGCTAGACTTTGCAGTGGAAAGACCAATAAGAAAGACTGGAACTTACTTAGTACTTCATCGGCAGATAGTCTTGTTGAAACATCTCTTGTTAGCATACGGGCAATTAAATCCTTAGCAGGCTGTGAAACTGTTATCCATAAGCCACTATCAAAATTAAGATCCACACTCTTGATGGACTCGAAACAAGCTTCTAAAGAGCTTCCTTGAAAGGGTAAAACACCAATCAAAAGTGCATGAAGAAGCACCCCAGCACTCCAGATATCCACCTTTTCTGAATATTCACCCGCCAAAATTTCAGGAGCAACATAAGCCGGAGTTCCAACCACACCAGACAAGCTCTGACCTGAAAGGAGACATCAAAGAGTAAAAAAATTATATATTGCATTTTTTTCTCTCCTCCCTCTATCCAGTCACTATCCCCATTCCCCCCTAGTGTATGTCTGTTGATTGGAGGGAGATGTGATCATGTGAACAGCAGATAATTGACAAACATACCACATCAACAAAGACATACATGACACGAACAAAATCCAGGATTGCCACTTCTTCGAGTCACAACAATATGACCTCAGACTTCATACCTTTATAGAAATTTACATAAAATATACGAAGTATTTAAAAGCACAAATCATACGAATCGAAAGTGATGCTTATAAATTGATGACCATAAATTGCAATGAAGAAGACCAAACATGGCAAGCTCTTAAATGCAGCATCAAGCATTATAATTTATTAGCCCACTTACCATTAACAATCCTAACTGCCAGGCCAAAATCTGCAAGCTTCAAGCCCCCTGAGGATGTAAGAAGAACATTCTCTGGCTTTATATCACGATGAACAACACCCATATCATGACAGTACTTGATGACCATAACAAGTTCTCTTAGTATGTTAGCAGCCTGCTGCTCACAGTATCGCCTTTCCCTTGCCATTTGGTCAAGCAATCTCCCGCCAGGGCAAAATTCCATCACAAGATAGAAAGATTCAACATCCTCATACACTGCCTTGAGTGTTACAATGCCCACATGTCCAGACAAATGTTGCATAATCTCCACCTCTCGATGCACAGGTTCTTCCCCTTTGGCTAAAGTTTTACACGCAAACACCTCACCACTTGCTTTGCTCCAGCACATTCTCACAGACCCGAATTTCCCTTTCCCAATCGTAGCACCCAAATAATAATCCTGCTCAATCTTTTTCTTCCTTCCTGTTCTGGTAGCTGCATCTATACAACCTATTTTCCTTTTAATACCTCTCGTAGGTGACCCAGAAGGCAAGCTACCGTAAGGTGGAGCAGTAACGACACCACTCACTCTACTCTCGGACAATCTACAATCATCTCTAATTACATCTTCCTTTCCCCTTTTTCTTAGCCTAGAGTAATCTTCCAACGATACATGAGACCTATAATATGCTATTGATGAAGTATATCTCCCACCATTCAATAGCTCCTCGACTCCCTTCCTTTTCTTACTCGGCGACTTCATCTAAATCCTTAATTACTAAAAATCATTCATCAGTCCACATTGTCAATTACTTCCTACACTCACACTCTAACTAATCAGTAATCACTACTAAACTGAACATTGTTGCACTAATAATAATTAGCAAATTACATCAAACTACAAATTAAATCAAACTAATGCTATAACTAATTCATCAATAAAATGGACATAAATTTTCTGAAAAGCAAAAGTTCAGAAACCAAATTCTTTCTTTATCATTGTAGCAAGAACCCGCCACCAACCCAAAGCCAACGCATCAAAACCCTCCATTGTTGATCAAATTCTGAAGAAACCCCAAAGAAAAGGACCCAAATCAAAATACTAAACTACCATAATAAATCAACAATAAATCCCACAAAAAAAGAAGTTAAATTGAAAACAAAAAGAGGTATTAGCCTACCTTGAAAATCAGATAACTTTTTAATTTTCTTAGTAACACCCATTTCAGATCAACAACTCAGTAATTCTTCCACAAACCTATACAATCAAACAACAAAAAATCAACAAACCCAGAAACAAAAACAAGACTATAACATCAAAGATCAATCAAATGAACCAAAAATCAAAAAGGAAGAAAAGGAGGAAAGAGAATACCTTTGATAGAAGAAGAGTGAAAAGAAAGGTAAGTGAAATGAAGAGTGTAGAAGAGAAGAAAAGAGTGAGAAAAAGGAGTATGAGAGGTGCTAATAATTACTGGGGATACTGTATTCAGTGAGTACAGTAGTCTCTTTAGTATGGAAATTTGTGGGACTTCGAGGAACCCGTGAGAGGGAACATTTGTGTATGTCTATGGTGGGTGTTAAGCTCTTAGCGTTTAATTTTTCATTTGCTTTGTATGAATTTCTTCTCAAGGAGGAGATTAGGGCTAAATATAAGGGGATTGAGGTTGAGGTGTATCAAATCGGATTGTGTTGTATCAAATCGGATTTTCCTATTAGTTGATTTGATTAGCATAACAATTTAATGAGTGGATGATTGATATATTACGACTTTGTGAGTGATTGGTTTTGGAAAAGAAAATATTATTGAGGAGGTTTATTTTGTGTGGAGTTATGTTACGTGAGGATTAAATTGGTAAGGTGCAATTGCATTTGGTTGGAAATTTAATGAGGAATGTGTTTATATAGCACGTGATATGCATTTTTTAATTTTTAAATAAATATAATTGTGATGAATATTAAATTGATGTGTATACTATAGGAAATTTGATCGATGCATATAATATTGGACTCTCAATAAATGAGAGATGAGACTGAAAATTATATACATAATATCGGCAAATAAAAAATTAATAGCAAGAATAAAAAGGGGAAAGTTTTTGTATTCATAATGTTAGTTATAATTATTCAAATCTATTCACAAAATTGAAATGATAATTGATAAAATGTTCTTAATTGTCATAATTCCATAATCTACAATTTCTTAATTGGTGACAATTATTTGAAGAATTAATGTCAAATTTTAACTTGTCAATTATGACTGACTTGCCAATGATGAGTTTCCATTTAATTGTAACTAACATCATAAATTATTTATCATTCCATTCAAGCCCATTGATATATATATATATATATATATATATATATATATATATATATATATATATATATATATATATATGTATATATATATATATATATTTTTATATATATATATATATATTTTCAACATTAACATTGAGCTACAAAAGGTATTATTGTATTTTTAGGACACCAAAGTGCTCCCTCCCTCTTATATAATCGAGAAAAATAAAAATTATAAAAATATATACTCCGTATAATGAATACGACAAGGCCTCATATGACCATACACTTTCTTACATATAAATCACAATACAACGTTATGATAGAGCAAAGCATGATCCTCGTTCTCTTTAAAATCACATACTCGTACATTTTAAGCTCATTATTACTAGCCATTAATGATAAGCAGTTTCATTTACCAAAGATGGAAAATCGAAACAAGAGTTGTACATGATCGGTGACAATACATTGAATGGAGATTCTTCCAAAAAAAAAAAAAAAAATTTATCTGCTGGCGTTTATCAAAACTGTCATCAGGCAGGCTTTAAAAATACCACGCCTGAGTAGCAAGACTCATCTGCCTACTTTTCACCCACCGTAGCTGCTTGTGCCTATTCCGATTCACTGATAGCATCATCTTTCTCATTCAAAAGGGAACGAAAAGTTTCAGCTGTTTCCGTAAATCCAGCTTCTACAAAAGCATTCGCCAATCTATCACAGAGGGATCTGTCAAAAACTGAAGTTGTGGAGTTCTTCCATTGATCTATTATTTCTTCTACTTCTTCAATATGACCTAGCATCAAATATGAAGACAAAATGGGCACATAATTGCGACCAATCATTTTATGCTTAGTCATTCTTAAGGATTTCCATATCTGGTCAATCATATCCTTGTTTCCAAAGCCAGCATGAAGTAAGATGAGGAAATCATAGGTAATCCATTCTCTCTGAGTAACAGTCTTTTCAGCTTCTACAAGAGAGCTACCCCCAGAGCTGGAAAGTTGGCCAGTTGTAACATAAATGTTAGCAAGGTTTCGGTACCTCACCCAACCATCATCAGACTGAGGATCCTGGCTCATCTCAGAAAGAACGCTTCTGACACCATCAATGTCGAGAGTTGCAGCACAAGAGCTTATCCAAAGGTTATAAGTAAAGAGATCTGGTGCCACATTATGGCGTTTCAGCTCTTCAATAACTGAAGAAACCTTCTCCATTTGACCCACAGAGATGTACAAAGTCATCATCTCGTTGTAGGTAATGGCATGGAAGAATAGACCTGACTCCATCATACGCTGAAAAAGCTCCCCGGCTTTATCAGTTAATTTAGCACATGCAAAGGAGTGGAGGAGAGCTGTGTATGTTTCATTTGTTTTAGCATCATGTGGAAGACCTTCAAAATATCTTTCAGCGGCATCAACCCCGAAAACTTTTGTCATCAAATCAAGGCGAACAGCATAGTCAGAATCAGATAACTTGAATTCATTATGAGAAACCATCCATTCTGTTATCTGTATGGTAACAAACCATTAGTTAACTGACCATTAACTCAAGCATCACAAAACACTTAAAAGTATAAAAAAAGAAAAAACCCTACCATGTATATTAGTCAGAAAAGGTCAGAACAAACTCAATTAGCAACATAAAAACAGAAGAAGAAGAAGAAAAGGCAATAAGAAAGAAAAGTGTGTTCTTTCCCATAGAATGAAGCCAACATTCACATCAAAAGGCAACGGAGACAATGAGAATCATTCGATATACCACAGTATAATTGAAGGCTAGCAGTCATATTTTAACAGGAAGATTTGGTACAGTATACATGGGGGGCATAAAAACAGATTAGAATCATTGGCCCTCTCTTATATGCCTAATAATATTGGCAATGAACCATTTTCAGACTCATTTGTGACAGCTTTTCACAGTGAAATTATACCATTCATAGAGAAGTATGAGGTTTAGGAGCAGATGGTTAGCAATAGTAAAATTCAGAATTAACTAACATCTTTGCAGGCACAGATTTCCTACCAAAAAAATAAAAAAATAAAAAAAGAAAAGAAGAAAAGAAAAAGCTAGTTCACATCTCGGGACTACTTATTTTCATAGTAGCCATAACAATACAAGAACTCGTTAAACATCATTCTTACAACTTACTTGTTGCCCTGATGACAAAACACTAGACCACAATGGGCAGAATCAACCATAATTTCTCTTTCTTCTATCTTAAAACAAAAATTTCTAGACCTATATTCTAATCAGACATAGTCAGGGGGAATAAAATTATCTCAGAATAGCTCACACAAGTTAAAGGTCAATTATTCTGATTTCTTCAGTATCACTGTATCAAGGCCTATCTACCTTGCTCATCTCAGTTATATAACCATTCTTGATATCCTAACATTACTATCAATAATAACCCATTCTAGATAATGCTTCATGGATGTCTGTTAAAAGAAGCCTCCATACCACTCCAAGTCAATAGGATGTTAGAGTATGGACATATAGGCTCTCTGACTCAAATAAGTAAGCATAGCTGCAGTGCATTTGCCATCATTGATGTTCTTCAGACAATGACAAAGTTGAGCACAATAAAAAAAAGAGCTACAACATGTTTTGATACCAAAGTCAGGATAGAAATGTAAATTCAGCACATTCCACAGCAGCAGTATGTACATCCACTAGCAGGTTTTAAGATATTTTTCTCAATAAAAAGGCACTGTTTGATGGAAACTATGGGTGATTTCTGGTTTCTTTATCCCTGAGTTGTATACTTAAACCAGCTAACCAGGAACTTTTATATTTTAACACAAATACTCACGTTGTATGATAACGAAGACAAGGTCAAGAAACTCAAAAACTTCAAGTCTTCAAAACGGATGAATTCTGGAATCATAATAATAGTTGAAGCTGCTGATGCCTAAAACAAACAGCACACCCATATGGCCATCTTTAAGTAGTACAGGCTTAAAATCATATAGCATAAGAGTGTATACTTTAATTTCTGTGCCAAAATTAAGCAGCTTGTGTTTCCTCTGAAACTATTTCCCCAAATAAGGAAGTGATATTCAGAGTATTTATTATTCACAGTAGAAGCACCATGAAGCTTCCAATGTCACAACAATTTTAACATCCCTTATTTCAGCAAGATTACAAAATTGAGAGCAATACAAAACAAGCACACCATCAAACACAGACCACACATGGACATCATAGTAGGGCCTCTCGTAGGAACCCGAATCACAGCCATATTCAAAGAATTACTATAACTTCATTAGGTTTCGGAATCAAGACTAAAACTTTTTGAGTATCCATAATGACACGGAAGCAATTTAGAAGCCTTCTCTTGCCTTCTTTAGTCTGTTCTCTATCATAGACATTGTAGAATTCCCTCAACATCAGAGACTACCACTCGCAACATCACAACTTTTCTGTATGAAGTAATATTATAAAGATTCCAAAAAGTTTAGAGCTAAATCAATTCTTATGCAACTCATCTTACAGACCCAATGACAAAAAATTAGTACTCTAATTAAATATCCCCATTTTAGAAGCTCTATGTTCCAGCATAGTAATCAACCAAATTGGTACCCCTTCACCCAAACACACTATAATATAAAATCTAGCTATCCTAACCTAATCCATTAATCAACTTCGAAAGGTGACAACTTTCTCTGAACATCTCAAAAAGACCTCACATCTAATAACATTGTGACTAGTCTATAATCTATATCATTGGGTGCAATTCACTTTTTCCTCCTAAATTCAACTCTTAAACTATGTTTTCCCTTCATTTACTTAATTATAGTACTTACAAAATAGCTTGAAATTCTAGTTCTTTATAAATTCAATGCCATTAATTATGTATATAAATGATAAACTGAAAACACCACCCAAAAAAAAAAAAAGAAAAAACCCAACAAAAATAAGAAATAAATATAGGAAAAATACCTCAAGAGCGTGCTTGTAACGATTAGATTTACGAAGGTCTCGAGAAATTTGACGGAGTTCTGGGAGAGTAACGGAATTGCCCTCATTGATCCATTTCTGAATAATATTAGTGGCGCTTCGTTTAGGAAGTCGAAGACGGAAGATCCGACTCTTCAAATCGTCGGAAATTTGGGGAGAAGAATCTTCAAATTCTAGGGTTTCGGTTATTAAAGCGTCGGAAGTTGAAGTGGAACTCAGAAATTTCACATTGATTTTGGTGTTACTGCTATTAGTAATGGTGATGATTTTTCTGCAAAATTGAGATAAATGTTTGAGAAAGTGAGCTAAATGTTGAAAATTGAAGATGAGAGAGAAAGAGAAAGAATTACCGTCTGAGATGGAGGAGGAGAGAGCGAGCTGCCATGGCGTGGGTTGATGCCTCACGGTGTGAGTATTGCTGCCCTGCTGCTAACTTGCTAGAGTTGTTCTCATATAAGACTTTGCGATTCCATTGCCGATAAGATTTCACACCACTATTATGCCGACGAGACCATACTTCTAGTAAAAAATGGAGTAAATATGACACTAGTTAAATGGTACCGTATGCCATATGTGTATTGAATGGGGGGATTTAAACCTATGACCTACGAACATTGTACACAAACCATCAATTTTAACCACTAAATCAAAACTTCATTAGTTGAAGAGAACTTAGGTGAATAGGTGTACGAATTTCACTTTTGTCAAGTTCCATTGTTTTTACTTCACTTACTCAGTTTTCACAACGGAGTAAAATTTTTATTTTGGTAGTAAGAATTCAACTAACTGATGTTTTCTAATCAAAGTTTATTCTTTTGAAATTTCATCACAAATTTTTTCACCAAAGATGCATATATTACAACTCCAAGAGAATATTTTTCAAAATAATATTTCGAACAAGTCTTCTTATCAGAAGACAAAAACTGTCATTAGGCAGGCTATAACAAGATGCAGGATTCGTCAATCTATGCTCTTCTCAAGCCCTCAGGTAGTCTTTCAAGTAAAACGTCTTGACCAGCATGACTGTTTACATTCATCGATGATATCAGGATTCCTGTTTCAGAAGTATATGGAAACTTTGAACACTCAGTAAATCCAGCTTCAGCACAAGTATCCCCCAATATTAAGGTTGTCAAAATACAGTTCACAGAGGAAACTGCAAAAATTAAATTGTTGAGGTCTTCCCCTGTTGATCCATGACTTCAGCAGGATCTTCAGTATTCCCTCACATCACATATGATGACACAATGGGCACATTGCTGCCAATTTTGCTCAGTCGCCCTCAAAGATCGCTGTTTTTGGTCAACAGCATCCTTGTTTTCCAATGCAATATGATTTAGAAATTAGAAGTATGTTGTTCCAGCTTCTACAAAATAGGTAAGGTGTCCTGTGGTCACAGATATATTAGCAAGGGTTGGATACCTCATCCAATCTTCATCAAATTTTGGATCCCAGCCCAACTCAATAAGATTGCTTCTTTGTACAACATTGATGTTGAGAGTTACTGCACAAGAACTTCTCCTAAGGTTTATATGTAAACAGATCTGGCCAACCTTTTGGAGCTTCAGATCTTCAATAACTGCAGAAACCTTCTCCATTTGCCTCACAGACATACCAAGTCATCACTTCACTGAAGGCCATGGCACTGAAGGACAAACAGAACCTTGATTTGCTGAAAGAAATCCTCAACTTTGACATTATCATGGCCATACACTCTGTAATCTGAAAGTGTCAAAGCATTAGGAGTTAAAGCACTAGCCATTGGTTAAGAAATTCAAGCTTACAGAAAAGCAACTTCATGAAATACTCTATCAAAAACCACCAAGTGAACAGCAAAGTTTAATCCCCAAAAAGGTGGGGTTGACTGCATGAACCTAGAATTTATCTCTGGTGGTCATCCACAAAGATCCCTTCCTCCATCCACTTCTATCTAGTGCTACACGCACTTGACAGGTAAAAAATTTCAGCAACACTACCATAAATGAGGCCTCCATTTGCCCTTCATAGTAATAACAAAAGCAGGAGAAAAGCTCAGTGAGGAAAGATTACATTTCAATTTACTAGATACTCCTCAAAACAGCTATGCAGAAAGGAAGAGGAGCATTTTGTCAGAAAAATTGATCAATACATATGGGGTGTGATTTTTAAACCAACTACAGTATTATATTACAATAAATGTATATATGTTCTACAAGAAATTGCCTGCTTACAATTAATCAAATGTTGAGAGAATCAGAGGATTAGCAAGTTAATGTTGCGTTGTTGGGCATCTTTATACACACACTGACACACATCATGCACAGCTATATGACCTATATGGCTATATCCCTAAATGTAGATCTAAATGATTTCATGTGTCAATACAGCAGAAAAGGGAATTTCCACAACAGCCTTGTTATCTGACTGTCTTACCTTCATCGTCTCTTCTTTTTCAAAAGTTCAGCCGCTCGCAAAAAGACCTGGTCAACCTCATCAAAATCAGCTAGGTCAACGTTCTCACTTGACAGCTCGGTCTTTTTTGAGTCTACTGACATCTGACGGAGATCTTCCGCAAATGTTTCTGTGTCAGTAATCTTGGCAGGTAATTTATCAAACTCATGCAAGTATAGATGCTGCTCTACATTTTCTGCACTATCTGAATCTGTCTCAAAAATGTCAGATAAATCTTCTGAATCTGAGTTCACGCTTTCATCTGTAAATGGATCATCATCCTCCACAGTTTTATCATATTGATCCATCAATTCTCTAAGTTTGTCTGAATGGAGTGACTCCAAGCTTGGTAAGGGAGCAGAAGAAATATCATGCGTATCAGGTGATATATTTGTAGGAATTTCAGTTAGCTCGGAAGCATGATTCTCTTTGTTTCGAGCCTGTGCGCGGAGCAGCTCAAGTTCCTGCTCAAGCCTCGGAATATATTTTCTAACAGCCCTCAAAGAATCTCTATATTGAGATTTATCCAATGCCTACAAAGAATTAAACATTCATCTATTAGTGAGCTAAGAGGCACTCTCCCTGATCTGTCCATAAAATTATGCCCAGCAGCAATTACAACAAAATTATACTTCTGATTCTGATTTTGTCAAATAAAGCTATAGAGTAACTCAATGTTCAAGAAGAATATTTCAATATTAAAAAAGTCTAGTGTAAGGAGATGAAAATTAAAGATTTTCAAGGAATTTCTACACAACAGGTCATTGTAGAGCACTAGAATAATTTAACACAAAGTCTAGTGTAAGGAGATGAAAATTAAAGATTTTCAAGGAATTTCTACACAACAGGTCATTGTAGAGCAATAGAATAATTTAACACAATACCAAGTTCTTCAAGAAAGCAAAGATCACGTATTGCATCAAACTGTAAAATGAAAAGGCATAAAAGTCATGTACGAATGAATGAATATATGAGGATTACTAAGAGATGCTTAACAGGCTTGTGTAAATTTTCACTAGTATCCTGAGCTTTGGTTTGATCTTTATGAGGTACCCCACAGCTTTGATTGTTATACTTTAAATTTCCCTAGGAATAAAAGTTTCACTATGTATGAAATGTACCCATTGAATCTTTGACACCACCAACAATTTGCTAGCATAATAGAGGCAAATTGAAATTTTATTTTACACTCTACAGCCTGATATTATGAAATAAAAAATTATCTTGATGTAGAAACAGACAAACAACCAAGGAGTCCCACAAAAAAAAAAAAAAAAAAAAAAAAAAAAAAAAAAAAAAAACCCATCTTTATCATCAGGAATAGAAATAACATATATATAGTAGTATTTTTTTTTATGCCAAAAACCTGATTCATGATATGAGATGATCAAACATGAGAACATTACAATAACATATATTACCTTCTTCCTAGGAAGGGTCACACGTGGTGACATTATTTCTGCTGGAGGTTGTGAATAGTTCTTTCCCCTGTACATGATTATCGTGTTCTCTTCTTGAATGTCTAGTACGATTCCACCAGTCAATCTTGCTAATTCAGTAGCTATCTCCTTAACTTCTTGAGGAGTGAATGTCTTTACAATTACTTGTAGTGTTTGGTGTTTCTTCCAATGTAAATGCATGTTGAGGATTACACCTTGGTATATCCCTCTTCTACCGACAGGAACATAGTTCTTGCACTTGAGGCCCATCTTCAAAAAGTAAAAATGCTCTTCTGGCGTCAACACCTCGGGATCATGAGTTGCCTCTGACCATTCTTTTGGCTCTAACTTCTTCAGTGCCTCAACAAGTCTTTCTTCTTTTTTCCTAGCCTGTACTGAAGCTAAGTCAGAAACAGCTCATTTGTTTTAGTTTTGGGGGAAGGGGGGGCTGTGAAGGAGCATGAGCAAGGGCAAAGAATACCAGTAACTCTAATTTGTATACTCAAGCAAGCTTACGAGCGACAAATTTCCCTTTTGAGATTTGACAGCCAACATGTAACAGCTAGATGAAAGCATAATGTTTGAAGACGAAGTCGGCACAGAACAAAAATAAGCAGTTGCTTCACCCTTAATAAAAATACATATGTCAATTGTCAAACCCTTCCATCCCCACTCCTTCCCTCTCTTAAACTATGCTTGTGATGAGAGGACAGAATTTTAAAAAAAAATAATGCAACATGCCATACATGGAAATCAATACACACACATTATAAAGGATGTTACATTGCACAGAAAAATAGTATAAGAATAAGATTATGAGATGCAAAAGTTGTAAGATCATCACTCTTAAGATAGAGGCAAATTTTCACATCCTGTATTTCCCAATTAGTAAATGTCACATGATAAAGAAACATCTTCCAGTTTAAGGACTTTTCATTCTTCTTGTATAAAACATCAAAATAACAAGCATTGAATAGTTCAAATGCAGAAAGGAGGAAAAGAATGGGATATATGTAGCAGCTGACCTTATTTAGCTTGTATAAGAGCTTTTCTTCAGCAGTCATCCTCTGATGCTCCTTCTTCTTCTTCCACCTGAAGTGCTTTAGCCACCTTACAACTGCTCTCTTTCCCTTTAGTTTTTTCCTCTTTACCTTTGTAGACGCATCCTGTGAAGTAGAGCTTCTCTCAGATTTCTTTAAGGTATCTGCATCAGTACTAGCGCTGTCCAAAAACAGACTACTGTGGAAGCCTCGGTAGCCTGAAATAGAGGAAACTCGAAGGAGTGGCCCTAAAGGAGGATCTTGGACGAAATCCTTGGGTAGAACTTTAGGGAAGCTAGTATAAAATGAGATCATTAGCATAGCCACGAAAGCAACCTACATCAAGTTCAACACATCCCAAACCCACAAAAAGAAAACATATGGTGTATTATAAGTTTGAGAGTTATCTTAAAAAACCGCACCCAACATTATCATCCTGAAATCCTGATCCATTTCATAGTTTGAAGTAACAACCTTTTAGCGGTGATACAGACAGCAACAATAGGGAAGATCCTAAATCACTTTCCAAACATAGACAACAATGACCCTTTGGTGTCACATTATCTCAATCCCTCATAATTAAGGATCGAAACGTTTCACTATATTAGAAGTAAAATTAAACTTGCACGCTCTTTGCACCACATAATTTAGACAGAAGCACATAGTAACAAAACAATTGTAGTAAATCATTAGCCCAAATTTATAAAACATTGACAACTTTCTCAAGACATCTTAAAATAATACATGACCACTACTTTCGTACCAAGGGAGTATGCAATTTGTGTGAAACATAACTACATTGCTGCTACACAAGCGTCAGAACTCAAGAGCCAAAAATTCCCATTAAATTTCCACCAAAACAACATCTCAATCACAATCCCAAAACCCTTCCTCATTCATGTTAAAATTTATCCAATGTACCCAATTCAATGACAAAAAATGATAACATAAAGTATATCAATAACAAAAATTTACCCATCATAGCTTAAGCAAATCAAAACATAATTAGAACCCAAAATTAAAATCCCTCAAACAGAGAGAACTAAAGTAATTAGTGCAATCAAATGCTAATAAAACTTGTAAATTAATTAAGAAAAGGATTAATAAACAATAAGAAAGCGCAACAGAGTGAAAGGAGAGAGAGAGAGCGGGTACCAGGGTGTATGGAGAAAATGGGAGTTGGAAAATAAAGGGTTGAGAGAAAAACGCCTGATTAGGAAGAAGATTGAAGAAGAAGAAGAAGAAGAAGAAGAAAGCGCAACCCTGCGCATTTTATGGTGCTGTGACTGCTTCCTCTGCCGCAACCACCTGCTGCGGTGGTGCCCCTGCTCGCTGCTACTGTTGCTGCGCGCTGCTCTGCTTTTCCAATTCTTTGTTTTCCTCACTTCGTTTACTCAAATTAAAATGAGACCCAAATTAGATTGGGGTCAATAGAATTATGGTCAAACCTCAAAGTTTCGTCTAATGGTGCGAAATAAGGGACGGAGGGAGTAGATTTTATTTACACTCCGGCTCCGTTTGGTAGGGCGTAAAACATTTTCACTGAAAAGCGTTTTCCCATTTTACATTGTTTGGTTTGGTGTAACATTAAAATGTAAAACTTGGGGTGGAAAATCATTTTCCACCTTATTGAAAACATTTTCCCCTCAATTTAGAAGGAAAACATTTTCCATCACAAGTAGAGGGAAAACATTTTCCCTCACAATTGAATTTTCAGTTCAACCAAACAATGAAAAATGCTTATAATGGAAAATCATTTTCCATTCAACTAAACAACGGAAAACTTTTTTGAAAATGAATTTTCCATTGTAAAATGATTTTCATGGAAAACCATTTTAATTGAAAATGTTTTACACCCTACCAAACGGACCCTTCATGTTTATTTAATATGAAAATGGAGTGAGTTAGTTAACGTATGTTGAAAAAGTTAAAATAAATTTTATATGCATAAAATGTTTATTAGTGACATAAAATAAAGATGTTGGTTAAATGCATATATTAAAATGACTAAAGTAATTGTGAGCGTCTTTCGATGAGATGAAAGTGGATTCCAATGGAATAGAGATGGTATGTAGGTAAGATTCGATGGGTTATATATCATGGGATTCACAACTACCTCGAATTGAACAAATGACATGTAGGTAAATATGAAATGTTTATATATTAGTACAAAGTTATGTCAATTAAAATTGTTGAACTAAATACGTAATCATGTAATTTATTTCCTTTTAAGTATTTTTTTTGGTAGGAGGGAGGAGTGATGTTTCAAGCCTTTAACTCCTATTTTCCCCTTCTTTCTTTGTAATTTTACTTCCTTCACACTTCATTTGCTCATTTCCCCTAGTGTTCATCATCTACATATGTTAGCACATCACAAGGGCTAATTTACCATCCCATAAAAGACACAAATCTAATTTTATACCTAATAGGAGGAAAAGGATTGTTTCATTAATGAGATAGAAAAACATAATGAAACAAATTAATTCACATGAATTAGATTTTTGGTTAATTCGTTAAGTTTACAATCACTTAATTTAGTTAAGTTGAAGAAAAAATAAGAATGAATCCAACTTTAATACTAACTTCAAATTTTTTAATTTATAAAGTTCAAGTAAATATACTCCGTATTTAAATACTCGTAGATGAAAGTCAAATAAAACCGTTTCCATAGTCCATAAGGTAAAAATAATCAATTAAAAAAACACTTCATCTGAAAAGACAAAACTACCCTTGTTTTAATTTCAAGCACCTCCCTTTCATCTTCCTCAAATTCACCATCTGAAGTCTCAACTGATGAACTCATCAGTCATCACTCTCTTTTACTAACGTAAGATCCAATCACATCCTTCAAATTTCAACCTCCCATATCACACCTTCACCAATTAATAGGTTATTATTACTCTAATTACTTTATTTAATCTCATAATTAGCTGAAAAATACAGCCCAAATTAAATTAAATTAAATTTGATTAATTTTGCTTAATTATTTCAGCATAAGATGGAATTAACTCTAACACGCCCTGATGATTGGCACCTCCATCTCCGTGACGGCAACCTTCTTGCTTCCGTTGCTCCGTACAGGTAACACTATATTTTCTCCATTTTCGAAAGTTTGACTCACTTTTCATTTTAAGCTGTTTAATAAATTGTGATGTATTGTTATGTAATTCAGTGCTACACATTATGGGAGGGCAATTATAATGCCAAATCTAAGGCCTCCAATTACTACTACAGCTGCTGCTGTTGCGTACCGTGACTCGATTTTGAAGGTTTTGCCTTCAAATAGCGAATTTGATCCTCTTATGACACTCTATTTGACTGATACTACTACCCCTAATGAGATCAAGCTTGCTAGTGTTGTGCGACAGCGGAAGCAAAGGTCGTAAACAAACAAGAAAACAATAAAGAAATTCAATGCAAACAATAAGAACAACACCAAGAATTTACGTGGTTCACTATCGATGTGATAGCTACGTCCACGGGCACCGAGATCGAATGATTTCACTATAAACTGCAAAGATTACAAAGATGATTCTTGTATTTCTCAAGAACGGCTCTCACTCTGTCTCTCTTAACCCTAATACTGATATTAGGGAGGTTTTATATTAATCCCTAATTAAAAGATACTTGGGCAAAAAGATAATAAAATAAGATAACCTAAAACCGCAAAATCCGCGTTCCGTATTTTTCCTTCTCCGCCCGGTCAGACCGGGCAAGGTCTGCCCGATCGGGCGCGAGAAGAAAACTCCATACGAATGCTTCAACGTATCCAACCCCCACCGCCCGGTCAGACCGGGCAAGGTCTGCCCGATCGGGCGAAGGCTCGCCCGGTCGGGCGAAGGCTCGCCCGGTCGGGCGCGAGAGCAGCTTCTTCAACGAATTTGCCAGGCACCTCTTCTTCTTCCGCCCGGTCAGACCGGGCAATGTCCGCCCGATCGGGCGGACAAAGCTACGAAGTACGAGTCACCTAATATACTTATCAACAATCTCCACCTTGACGAGAACTCGTAGTCAGCAAACAACCCCATCAAGACATAGTGAAAAAACATCTCAAGCCAAACCCGATGCAAGACTCATGCATAAGCCATACATCCCGATAAGTCTTCAACCAAGACCCATCACATACTCGTCTCCAAGTATAACAACTCATAATGCTCCACCTGCATCACAAGCCCCGGGCAAGCTCCACCTTAATGCCAACACACCTACACCAGGAGCTCCCCAACTTCGCCCCTCAGGGCCTACTACATCACGTAGTAATCAATATTTAACAAGTCTAAGCAATGTTTAAACTTGCTAAACGGAACAGGCTTAGTGAAGAAATCAGCCGGGTTGTCAGCAGTCCCAATCTTCTTCACCTTAATCCTCTTGTCAGTACGTAAGAAATGATACCTGACATCAATGTGCTTCGTCCGATCATGGTGTACTTGATCTTTAGCTAAGCAAATCGCACTTAGACTATCACAATACACTGTAGCAAAATCCTGTGCAATACCCAGTTCACCTACTAGGCCTTTGAGCCAAATAGACTCCTTAGCTGCAGAAGTTAGAGCCATATACTCAGCTTCAGTAGTTGACAACGTAACTGATGACTGCAATGTAGACTTCCAACTAACCACAGAACCACCCAAAGTGAACACATAACCAGTCACAGACCTCCTGGTATCCACATCAGCTGCATAATCAGAATCACTGTACCCAGTGACCAAGCATTCCTTACCATTCCCGTACACAAGACCAATATCAGCTGTCCCTCTCAGGTAGCGAAAAATCCTTTTCACCCCTTGCCAGTGTTCCCTCCCAGGTCGAGCCATAAACCTGCTTACAACACTAACAGCATGCGCAATATCCGGCCTAGTACAGACCATAGCATACATCAAACAACCAACCGCGTTTGCATATGGAACTCTAGACATATAAGACAACTCCTCCTCTGATTGAGGTGACATAGACAAAGACAACTTACAACTAACAGTAGTTGGCGTACTTATAGGCTTCGATTTTTCCATCCCAAAACGAGACAGAATCTTTTCAATGTAGCTTTTCTGAATCAAGAAAAGCTTACCTCTAGCCCGATCCCTGTAGATCTCCATACCCAAAATCTTCCTAGCTGCACCCAAGTCTTTCATGTCAAACTCCGAGTTAAGCATCTCCTTTAATCTTTTGTACCACTGTCGGGGGGATTGCTTAAGTCCATACAATGACTTTAGCAATCTGCAGGCATAGTGTTCCTTTCCAGGAGCTTCGAATCCTTCGGGCTGCTTCATCAGAATCTCCTCCTCCAAATCGCCATGAAGGAAGGCCGTTTTAACATCCAACTGCTCCAGCTCAAGATCAAAATGTGCTACAATTGACAATAACACACGGATAGAAGTATGTCGAACCACAGGTGAGAATATCTCAACAAAGTCAACCCCTTCTACCTGACTGAACCCCTTAGCAACTAGCCTAGCCTTAAAACGTATTTGCTCAGTTTCCGACAACCCTTCTTTCTTCTTGTAAATCCATTTACAACCCACAAGCTTCCTCCCTTCCGGTACCTTTACCAGTTCCCACACTCTGTTCTTGTAAAGAGACTGCATCTCTTCACCCATTGCGGCAAGCCATTGCGCAGACTCACTACAACTAATTGCTTGTTTATATGTGGCAGGTTCAAATGACTCTACATCATCAGCTACACTCAATGCATAACCTGTCATCGCATCAACACAGCAATTTCTTCCCTCCATCTCTTCAATCAATCTAACAGGCTTCTTGATAACTCGTTTAGGCATCTCAAGAATGGTGTCAGGTTGACTAGATGACCCCTGATTAGATTGCTCCACCTCATCCCCAGAGTTAGAATGAGTAGGAGTAATCTCAGGTTCAGGAGTACCCGGCACTGGAACATCAGCATCATCATCAATATATTGTACCCGAGGTAAATCAGCAATGGTAGACTGATGTACCTCAAGTACCCCATCTGTCTGTAATAAATTGTCTCCTTCCCTTCTCAAATCTGAAATCTCTGCATTTTTAATTGAATACATGGTGTTTTCATCGAAAGTAACATCCCTACTAAGAATGACCCGACCCTCCGAAGGTGAAAAAATTCTAAACCCCTTCACACCATCCCCGTACCCAACAAAACACCCCTTCTTGGCTCGTGGATCCAGCTTACCCTCAATAACATGATAATAAGCAACACAACCAAAAATCTTCAAATTCGAAAAATTAGGCAACTTACCACTCCAGATCTCAAACGGAATTTTGGAATCAATTCCAGAATGAGGACCCCTATTAATGACATAACAAGCTGTTAACACAGCTTCACTCCAGTACCTCCTCCCAAGCCCTGCATTAGAGAGCATGCATCGAACTCTCTCTAGCAGTGTCTGATTAACCCGTTCTGCTACACCGTTCTGCTGTGGTGTCTTCCTGACAGTATGATGCCGACCTATACCCTCATCTGCACAGAACTGATTAAACTCGTCTTTGCAAAACTCTAGCCCATTGTCCGTTCGTAGCTTCTTGATCTTCCTTCCTTGTCGATTTTCCACCAAAGCTTTCCATTGCTTGAAAACTTTGAAGGCCTCATCCTTTGACTTAAGCAACCTAAGCCATGTGTATCGGGACTTGTCATCAACAAATGACACAAAATAGTGGTAACCTCCCATACCTTCAACTCTAGATGGACCCCAGCAATCTGAATGGATGTAATCGAGCACTGCATCAGTAATGTGAGCACCCTTGCTGAACTTTGACCTGTGTTTCTTACCAAACACACAATGCTCACAAAATTCAAGGTTGGCAACCTTGACCCCGGATAGAAGACCCCTCTTGGACAATAGCTGCATCCCCTTCTCCCCCATATGACCAAGCCTCATGTGCCAAATCTTAGTCATCTCCTGGTGAGATACAGATGCGCAAACCGCAGAACTAGGCAGTGTAACACCCTCAAAAACATAGAGGGTGTTCCTTTTGATACCCTTAAGTACCAACTCAGAACCTCTGAAAATACACAACTCCCCATCTGAAAACACACCATTGTACCCCAAGTCATCCAGGGTACCCAATGAAATCAGATTCTTTCCTAAAGCAGGAACATGCCGTACATTAGTCAAAGTTAACCTCCGCCCATCAACAGTCCTCAACCTCATGGAACCAATACCTGTGACCTTACATGGAGCATTGTTACCGACTATAACCATACCCCCATTGCGAGGTTCATATGTATCAAACCAATCTCGACGTGGACACATATGGAACGAACACCCCGAATCTAGAACCCAGTTATCAGATAAATCATCAGACCTAGCAGAACTGACTAATGCTAAATCTTCCTCTGAATTATAGCTCTCATTCGGTTTCTCTTCAACTACAGCAGCCTGGGACTTGTTTTTCCTCACCGGACAATTATTCCTAAAGTGACCCGGTTCTTTACAGTAATAACATGTTTTAGTAGTAGTTTTACTAGATCCATCCTTGCCGTTTCCAGCACCCGACCCAGCATTGTTCCCCTTGTTAAACCCCTTATTCTTTTTAGACTTTCCGGACTTAACAAATAACCCACTACCATTATCCCCATTATCACTCGTAGCTTTCATTCTGAGTTCCCTAGTATGAAGTGCTGCCTTCACTTCTTCTAAGGTTATAGAATCCTTACCAACAACAAAAGACTCTACAAAATTCTCAAAGCTAGACGGTAGAGATACAAGTAAAATCAACGCAGCATCCTCATCATCAATTTTAACATCTAAATTACGTAAATCAAGCAAAATAGAGTTAAGTTTTTCTAGATGTTCCCGTAAGGAAGTACCTGACTGCATCCGGAGGCTAAACAACCGCTGTTTCAGTAATAATTTGTTGGTCAACGACTTAGTCATATACAATGACTCCAGCTTCAGCCACAATCCAGCCGCCGTTTCCTGATCAGCAACCTCCGTGATGATTTGATCATCAAGACTAAGTAATATGGTAGAGTGTGCCTTCTCTTCCATAACTTCTAACTGCGAGTCAGTCGGTCCGTCTCCTGACTCCGAAGTAGTACTCTTTGGAGCCAACGGACGCCATATCTGCTGTTGTTTTAACAGAGCCTTCATCTTAATTTGCCATAGCCCGAAACTATTTTTCCCGGTAAACTTCTCAATTCTTATTGTTGAATCTCCTGCCATTGTTATCTTCAAGAAACTCTCCAAGGATTGAACCTGAGCTCTTGATACCAATTGTTGTGCGACAGCGGAAGCAAAGGTCGTAAACAAACAAGAAAACAATAAAGAAATTCAATGCAAACAATAAGAACAACACCAAGAATTTACGTGGTTCACTATCGATGTGATAGCTACGTCCACGGGCACCGAGATCGAATGATTTCACTATAAACTGCAAAGATTACAAAGATGATTCTTGTATTTCTCAAGAACGGCTCTCACTCTGTCTCTCTTAACCCTAATACTGATATTAGGGAGGTTTTATATTAATCCCTAATTAAAAGATACTTGGGCAAAAAGATAATAAAATAAGATAACCTAAAACCGCAAAATCCGCGTTCCGTATTTTTCCTTCTCCGCCCGGTCAGACCGGGCAAGGTCTGCCCGATCGGGCGCGAGAAGAAAACTCCATACGAATGCTTCAACGTATCCAACCCCCACCGCCCGGTCAGACCGGGCAAGGTCTGCCCGATCGGGCGAAGGCTCGCCCGGTCGGGCGAAGGCTCGCCCGGTCGGGCGCGAGAGCAGCTTCTTCAACGAATTTGCCAGGCACCTCTTCTTCTTCCGCCCGGTCAGACCGGGCAATGTCCGCCCGATCGGGCGGACAAAGCTACGAAGTACGAGTCACCTAATATACTTATCAACAGCTAGTAAGTCTAAACTTTTGGTTTAGGTGAAATTGATGTTGTTGTTATTGGGTTGGTTTGTTATATATTAACGGCTCATTTGGTAGGCGGTAATTATACTAATAAAGGATAGGAATGGACAAATGGTAACGAATTTAAGTGTTATTTTGTACGGAAAGTCTCATGTCAATATTTATGGTTTGAAGATTCATTAGGAAACAATTTTTTTTCCCCTTCATTAGTGCTTGTTTTCTATCAATTCTAGAGGTGGGTAATGGGAATTTTATGAAGAAAGAGTGATATTTGTAGCGGACAAGCATTATTATGGACATTGACACGAGTCTTTTCAAACTTTTAAGTTATAACCCAAGAAGTCCTTAGTCATAGACTCATAGAGCTGTATTTTCTACTAAAATTATCTATTGGTTTCCTACCTTTATGGTTTCATGATCCCTAGATTTGTATTTTTATCATTTCATGTTCATTTTGTGTTCCCTTGGGATATCGTTCCTTCCCCAAATTTTCTTTCATTATCTGTGGCCTTATTAATTCTGCTTTGATGATATAGTATGGCGTATATGTTTTCTAGAAGACAAGAACGGTTTGTTTGATTTGGTTCCAGGTGTTTATTCATGGAAGATTTTGTTTGGCATTTCTTATTCAATTGAATGTGAAAAAAAGCTGTTTAACTTGCATTAACCTGGATATTGTTTGTGTCATTAGTATATTAGCCTTCCCAAAGTCATACGTTGGGTGATGAGGGATCTAATTAAGTTTGTTTTTGATTGGTTTTGTCTAATTATTTTGACAGGAGAAAGTGGGGTGGTTTATGCTGTCAAATTGTACCCTGCTGGTGCAACAACTAACTCACAGGATGGTGTTACTGATCTTTTTGGGAAGTGTTTGCCTGTGCTCCAAGAGATGGCTGAGCAAAATATGCCTCTCTTGGTAAGCTGTCTATCACGAATAAATGCAGCGCAGGGTTTAATGTGTCTTTCTTGTTATTACCTATTAAGCAAACGAAGAAATTCAACGAATTTTTTTTGATTATCTTCTCATTTTTAAAGTTTTCTTTTACCTTCTGGAATGAACCATGATTTTTAAGGAGAAGAGATGGTTTTCCATAAGTTAAGACTGAGAATATTATTTAAGACTGAGAGTTTTTGTTTATTAACAGGTCCATGGGGAGGTTACAGATCCTGATGTGGATATTTTTGATCGGGAAATGTTATTTATTGAGACAGTTTTAAGACCTTTACTACAGAGACTTCCTCAGCTTAAAGTTGTGATGGAACATATCACTACGGTTGATGCTGTCAAATTTGTTGAATCATGCGATGAAGGTAAGTTTATCCTTTTCAGTTGTTAAACTAATTTTCTAATTTTCTTTCAGTACTGAAATCAATCTGTTTATTAATCTTGCTCCTTTTACAATTATCAGGTACTGTAGCTGCCACTGTGACTCCACAACACCTTGTTCTGAATAGGAACTCTCTCTTCCAAGGAGGCTTGCAGCCACATAACTACTGTCTTCCAGTGCTCAAAAGGGAAATCCATAGTATGTGTTTTCAAATCAGTAATGAATCAAAAAGAAAAATCTTCTTTTTTTTTAGGTCCAGATTTTAGATAGGGTGTGTAGTTTGCTACAGCTAATCAAGCGAAGAAAAGCCATGACATTTGCTCATTTTGTGTCTTTGACATGAATTTCTGTCATTTTCTCTGGTCTCCGCGTGCTCTGATTGTACCTTTTGGTTGTACATGCAGGGCAGGCACTTGTTTCAGCAGTAACTAGTGGGAGTAAAAAATATTTTCTTGGGACTGACAGTGCGCCTCATGAGAGGTGGAAGAAAGAATGTTCTTGTGGATGTGCTGGAATCTTTAATGCGCCTGTTGCTCTATCACTATATGCCAAAATATTTGAAGAGGTATGCATTCATAATAGAAGAAGTAGAAGGTGGTTCCTTCAGAGAAGGCTAGGCTATGCTAGATGAGTCTCCTCATGAGATTGAATTCTCTGTACCAACAACAAGTTTGATGAATGATTAGTGTTTCTTTCTTTTTCAAAGTGAAACAAATTAGGTAGCAGTGGCATGCTCTTCTTGCCTGCATGATGTTCAATTATATAGTACTCGTATGTGCTGGTAGAATTTTCTGGAAGTTCATCTTCTGCTTTCTTTGCTCATTCAGGCTAATGCACTTGACAAGTTGGAGGCATTTACAAGCTTCAATGGTCCTGATTTCTACGGTCTTCCAAGGAACACATCTAAGATTAAGTTGCTAAAAGAACCATGGAAGATCCCAGAGTGTATATCTTTCCCATCCGGAGAAATTGTTCCTATGTTTGCCGGGCAAATGCTTGATTGGAAGACATCCTCTTGATACTGTATGGATCCCCGTCTATCTTTACTGTCTCTACTTTCCATTTCATTTTTACCTTCTTAATTTTTGCAAATTCTCTAAAACATTAAAGCTTCTGAATTTATTTGACTCACTTGTATGAAAATTCTTAAGGATGCCCAAACATTAAATTCATGGGGAATATTGTGAGACACCTCACCTCTTTAAGCAGGAAATAATAAAGGGCACTAATTATGGGTTCCATTTTATTTCGGAAAACTTAGGGCAGTCAAGCAGTCATTACGAACAATATGAAGAACCTTAGTTCATGTGTGTAATCTGAAATCAGTGTAATCTGACTGGGGTTTGATAATGCCAAGCACTCAACGTCTCTATCACCCTGTTGTTAAACTTTGTACTGATTTAATTTAATTTTATTTATTTTGGATAGTTCAACACATTTTTATGTCTGTCTTTCTTGCATTGAGTGTTGGTTACATGTTGTACATAGATGTGTTTAGTAGTAGGTCTGAATCCTTCCTACATCACAATGATTTTACTCCTATGTGAACTATATGGTCTATCTTTCAAACTATTAATTGGCCAAATGTATCCATGCATTGATGTATGTAAGAGTATCAAAATATGATCAGTTAAATTTGTTTTCCTATAAATGGACATTTGATTGACAAGGTGGTATGAGATCAATAACATGTTGAGGGCAAAAAATCTCATTCTTCTTTTAGCACCGAGTATGGTGCCCCTGATGGAGTGTACACTATAAGCAACGATGCATGTGAGGCCGTTG
This sequence comes from Chenopodium quinoa, assembly GCF_001683475.1. Classification (NCBI taxonomy): domain Eukaryota; kingdom Viridiplantae; phylum Streptophyta; class Magnoliopsida; order Caryophyllales; family Amaranthaceae; genus Chenopodium; species Chenopodium quinoa. The sequence continues at coordinate 397,050 of NW_018743212.1, read as the reverse complement.
AGGGCAAAAAATCTCATGCTTCTTTGAGGCTGTTGCATGATGTGCATGCATATGTGCTGATGCACCTGCTTTGTACATGCTGCCTGTGTGACCTCTATATGCATTGCATACTGGAAATTTCAAACCTATGTTGTGGGATTGAAAGACTTCTCATTACATACCCCAAAACTCAAAGGTTTAATTATTGAGGTTAGCATAGTAATTTAGAGGAAGTAGCAGTCGTTATACCAATGCTTAAAATAGGTTTAAAAGGCAACAGCTAAACTAGTAAAAGTAGTTATGCTGTTGTTTCACATTCTTATTCTCATTCTCATTGATGTAGAACACTAATTTAATTAAAGCTAGTTTAAACATCATACTCAAATGACAAAATCATAGGACAGAACTATTCTACCTGTTTTCTAGCTTCATACTTGCAAGTAACAAAAATGATTTTGTACTCTTGTTTCATCCACCAACCAGGACGTTAACATCAAAGTCCTGCATTCTCGATGTTTCCTACCCTTCATATCTTATTCCATGTCCCATCGCAAAAGATTGGGAAAATTCCCAACTAAACGGTATTACTTGTCAAGACAGAAAGATATTTCGCCCCACTCCACCAGATTTTGAGACAAGTATGTATGATTAACCCATCACGATGCAAGGGTATGTATTAATGTATACTTCCATGTATTGTGTTCTGGTATGAATTACTCGTTCCGAAATCATAAATTTGGACTTGGTCTAATATTAGAACGCGATGAAAAAATCTTTCCACTGCAAGAAAGTGATCTAGTCACCAAATTAGCTGCCCCTCTTTCTAAAGACCATCTTTGGGAACAACTCCCTTTACTAATTTCCTCCAAATTTTCTTGATCTTTATCTGAAGTACTATTTTCCATGGACTCCTCCAAATTATTCCCATCAACTCCCTCTTCTCCACTTACAATACTAATGCTCAGAACCTCATCAGAGGAATTATCCTCTGTTGCTTCCTCCACTGTTGGTGACAACGAGGCTGATGTATCCTCAGCCTTGTGATCATGACCGTGATTGTGATTTTGTTGATCAGGTGGAATTATAGGAGCACGGCAAAGTGGACAAGTAGTGTGTGAAGAAAGCCAAGTATCAATACAAGGTACATGAAAGGCATGATTACACTTGGGCAAAACTCTCAGTACATCACCTTCTTCAAACTCTGCCAAACACACTGCACAGTCTCTTTCCTCCATCTCCTTCCCATACTTGTGGACGGCGATGGAGTTGATCACCGTAGCAGGGAGTCCTACGGTAGGGATGCACCAGAAGGGGTTGAATACCACCCTACTCACGTGTTCATCATCCCGAGAATCACTCCCCACCCTTCCTCCTCGTCTACTTCTAGGCCTTGTTTGGAGAAAAGAATGACTATTGGGTGCGTAGAAGTGGAAGTAGAGTTTGGTGTAAAGAACATAGAAGATGATCAAGAGGAAAGTTGTGGCTAAAAGTATAAGCATGGAGATTAGGAGAGGCGAAAGATTATGGGACTTGTTTAGTTTCGAAGGGTTATAGTCTTGAGGTAAGGGGAGATTTGTGAGGGGGTATATGCAAAGAGAAGGGCAGATTGCCAAACAGACCTCAGGGCAGAAACCAGAGTATAGTGATGAGGTTGTATTTTTTTCGGAGTGGCAAAATTGTAGGCATGTTTGGACTGTGGTATCAGTGGTAGTGGCGGAGTTTGAGTTTGAGTTTGCGAGTTTTCTGTGACTGTGTAGAGAAGCCATGGGAATTTGGAAGAGTAAGAAAGGGGTTAGAATTTTTGATAGGAGTTTGAGGTGTTGGAAAATATTTGTGGGGGAAAACTAAATAGGGAAAATTTGGGTAGGAGACTTTGAATGAGAGACAGAGGTTAAGTCAATATGGCTGCTCATTCACGGCAACCAGATACTATGTTTATATATACATATACATGATTTTATATTAGTATGTTTGACTTCTTAATCATATTACTATTTCATTTTTTTATATATAGTAAGATATTTTCATAGTTTCATACATATTTGATGATTGATTTTTATCAGTAAAGATTATGAAAAATTGATTTTATAATAGTTTATTTCTTAGAGTATGAATATTGTTTTTAATATATTACTAGGGTATAATAAAAGAATGTGGTTGAATTATATGAATTTTGATCATAGAAAAGATAGTGTTGTAACTCGAAAATACAGAGGAGGTATGCTTTTATTTATTTATTTATTTATTTTTATTTTTATTTTTTTTCTCTCTCTCAAACACTGAGGAGCAATCATGCCAACAAATTTTCCAAAGGTGTAATCATTATTTTAAATCAATTTAACGAGAAATGCTAAATTAAAACCATGTTTAGACTTGGACATAGAAAATTAATTACAAACAAAATGACCTGCTTTATATCTTGCATAGGATTATAACCACCTCAAAAGCCACTTTATATTGTATCTTTCTTAGCCAAGTTCTGTGCTTTTTTGTTAATATTATTAGGTTGTACGTATTGCTTTTGGCATGCAAATTTGTGATATTTTTACTTAACCTAATCCAATATTGTATGTACCGTCTTAGGAGAAGAAGACAAAGACAATTAACAAACAAAGCAATTATAAAAAAAACAATATTTTAAAATTATATATATATATATATTTTTTATTAAACACCATCTTCTAAAATCATTCATATCAACTTGTCAAAAAAAAAAAAAAAAAAAAATCATATCAAGCTGTATTATGTCTATAATAAAAATAATTAATGTAATAGTGAATGATATCAGCGATTTGGTCATGAAAATTACTTTGTGGAAAATTATTTAGAGTAGTTAATTAGGGATAGTATCTTTATGTCTTGTTTTTGTTTGTTATTGTCTTGCTTGCGTTTGCAATGAAGATTTTCAATGCTTTTGAATATTTAATACCAGCTAGTTCTTGTTGGATTTTTCACCGTATGACATTATACAATGACGTTATGATGATACCTTTATGAATATCTTTGCATAAGATAATACTAGTATAGTAAGCTTAGTAGCTAATAGAGTAATAGTTAATCAGACACTGTCACATTCAGATTTTGGTCTGCTTAATTATGCATTTAATAAAATCCTAGCTGATGAACTTTTCTAGACAAATTCCGGATTTCAACACCGAGTTATTGAGGTCTCAAATTGAATTTGAGTTTAGATTTTAAGCTCATATAAGTATAAGTGCTTTGAGTTTTGTTTGAAATGAACTCGAGTAACTGTCAGTTAGTTAACTATACCATTATTGCTAATAAGATCCAGTCCTAGCTTTAATGATTTTGTAGCAAGATTGTCTTTATTGCAAAATTGCACCAAAGGTGTAAAGTGTAGTCAAACATGTTTACTGAATTACTTATCCTCCATAGACTCCCTCTACCTTTCCTGCTACAAAAGTGTCATCTTCATCACCTGAATCGGGAATATTCATCAAGCTGCCATTTTTACTTTCTACCTTATCTTCGTAACTCTCTGCAATGAAGGTGAATACACTAAAGGTTAACTATAAAGCATGAAACATTGTATCATGTATACATGTAACGTCATAGGGAGAAGGGGGAGAATGTGTAAAGTTACACTAGGACATAGAGTGAAAACAATGTGACATTGATCCGTTCTTTCTTCAAATTTATGCTTTTGTATTTGGAATGTTAAAGCTTGAATCTTAACAATGATGGATAAAAGCTAACCTGAGGTTTTTGTTCTTCCATTTTTCATGTGATTTACAAGGCATTGTGCATGGAGAATGAACTCTGATCGCCGCTTGCGCTTTTCCTTGAGGCATTCAAAGTAAGTGCTATTCTTAAGGTTTACATTGTGTCTAAAGTTAATAGCTATCTTGATGTTTTCTTCAGTTATCACCACTTCCACACAATTATAACCTGGTGTAAATTTACCGTTTTCACCATCATCAAGGTATCTGATGTAACAAAAATATACACTAACTGTGAATAATTTAATTTGATTATATTGCATAAAATAAAATCAGAAACATACAAAATTTATACGAGGAGACATATAAAAACTCTTACTTTTCAATTTCTTGTTTCAAAATCTTGATTTTTTCCTCGTCTAATGAGACTGTATCAAGCTCTAGATAATCATTCCAATCAAATTCTGTCTTGTAGTTGATTATATTTTTGTTGCATAATTCCGAATTTGGATATAACACTTCCTCTTGCATCCCAACTTTTGAGAAGGTTGATTTCCAAACACCAATTGTTTTAACCTCTACCTATTAAAAACAATAGCAAATCATAACATCCCGTAATCATAGAAAGAAAAGATTTGTTGCTAATCAAATCAGAAGTATTTATTAAAAGTTGAATAACTTACCATGTTTCCATCAATGACACATAAATCACCAACATCGAAAGGGTGTATAACGTAGGCAAACATGATCCCTTGAAATAGGGTCTTGCAAGCATCTCCAAATATAAAAGTTGCAGCTAACAATGGAGAAGCTATGATGACTAGTACTTTTGTGGAAGCCAACCCAGTTAGAAGCAACCACATTATGAAAGTAGCAACAATCAAAAGCCAGCTGATTATCTTGTTTAAACAATCAACAACTTCCTTGGCACTACTTAATGTATTTGCGAGGAACAAACAATTGTTGCATGCCCTTTCCTGATCAATGTACATAAGTCAAGCTGTCAATCAATTAAACGCTAACAAATATGAAATGGCATAAAAAAATAATAATAATAAAATTGTCCTGGTCAAAGAATTGTCCTCCTGAGTAATTTAACAGAGGTTTTCACTCTGTCTTATTTTTTATATTACCAAAATGAAACTAATATCCCAAATAATGTCTCTAATTGAACTCCAGGAGTACTTAATGTAAAACTCCACAAGCTAAGTACTTAATTTAAATTCCCAAATGGAGAGATCTAAAGAAGACTGGTGAAGTAAGGACATACCATCCATGTATGAAAAATTTCAGGTGATATATCTTGTGAAGAACCCACATATTCATGAAGTTGATCTTCAAAATAGCCCCAATCATCCTTTTTTACCAGAGCATCCCCGGATGAATTTTCTGTTTTATCTTTCGCATTGTTTCCAACTTGAATAAGTCGCTTCAGATTTTCTTTAATACTCCTGCTTATCAGTTGAAAACATGAACAATATTCTAAATAAGGGCCATAATCTCAAGTAAAATGTTTTATACAAAGAACAACAAAAGAGCATTGTGGAAGGGCTCGTATATATTAGTTGTAGGATAATTGGAAGATATTGTTACTTAAGGAGATGATAGGCTTGATAAAATTACAACAAAAGACATTATTGTAAAATCATTTTGCATCCTGAATTACCACGGTTGAGGCTTAGGACAATATAACAGCATTGCAAGTAGATTAGAGGAAGAAATGACCCTTACCCATCATGATCATCATCTTGACTATGGCTCTTCAAATTTTCAAGGATGTCACTAGTATACTTCTCCTTTAACAATGTCTGTTTCGCTGTCAAAAAGTAACCAGCAGCTTGCTGTATGCAATACAGAGTAAGAGTCCGACCCTCCTGTATCAATAAGTCATGCTTGACTCTTTTATGCTTCTTTCTCAACAATTTCTTCGCATTAACTTGTTTATCTCCCCACTCATCCACATCATCCAATTTACTTAGGTAATGAGCATGCAGATTCATTACCCTATTAGGAAACAAGGTTTTACATAGATGTGAGACAAACTGTCTTAATCTCTGGTCATCCGAGCCATAGTTTAAGATGTCATAGTTCCACAAAGTTTCATCATCTTTGCACTCATACAGAAGGTTTAAGATGTCATAGTTGTGGCGACCTATGATGCCAAGGAAATACAACTGCTTCCCACCTTCCAAGATTTTAGAGTTCAATCTGTTATACACAGAACAAGCCTCCCATGATAGCAAGACACAAGTTTTGACCAGCCAAAGAAAGGAGCAAATTAAAAGACTGAGACAAGTCCAGGTTCCGAAATCCAGAATGTATTTGGCCTGGGGCGTTTTGTTTAGCTTGGAGCCAAAATAAGACACCCAAGTAATTAAAAGCAGCAATGATCTTAATATGAAGTTGATGCTGCGTTTCATTCCATTGGCCCAATACATTAGATGTTTTCCTCGCAGGAACTTTTCTATAATTAAGTACTGACGTGATTTTGTATTAATCCCTGGTTTAAGTATTTTGTGACAAACTAACTTCCTTAACAACCACACTATCATATAAGTAGACAAGGTGATGACATTGTAGGCAACGAGGACAAATATTGATACCTCAATCCAATTTTGGGTGTTCAGTCCAAGTATCTTGTGGTGCTTAAAGGTGGAAACACGTTTCATAACCTCAGATTCTGCCAACCAGAAAATGAGACAGTCGATTATTTCAAGCACTGCTTCGGGTAATATAAGGCCACTTTCTGTGTGATCCAAGGGGACCAGTGGTAATAAATTAATGGTCACTACTGAAACAAAACAGCTCAAAATGTAGATGCCGAAGATCACATAATATAGGCTTACCCAATCTGCTAAAGTCAATCCTAACAACAGAACATGCCTTAACCCTGAGATGTTTTTAGGTACCCAGAAGAAAATCCATAATATAATCAGAAACACCACCATATCTATGAGTATCCAAGCACGGATGAAAAGCATAAGTTGAACGGCTTTGTCATAGGCATCACCGTGACTAAAGAACTGAAGTAACCGTATAACTAAAAACGATACCAATAGCAGTGGTAACGCGACGGTGGCAGCAATTACTGAGCAAGTAATGATAAGGCCTAAAAAAACTGCTATAATCATAGCAGCAACACACAAATAACAAGCACATATAACCGGTAGCAAAAGTATAAATATTATCTTACATAGTACCTCAAAGCATGAACATTCTCTCTGTTGTGCAGATGCTGAAGAAGCAGCTGAAACATCATCTGAAATGTTTACAGAGGTATGAGAAGTTTGGCGGCGGCATGTGGGAGTTGGGTTTTCAGGTTGAATCTCTTGAATTTTAGTAGTTTCAGATTCTGCAGGTGAAGTCGAATCAGACTCCTTTGTGGGAGTTGGGTTTTCTGGTTGAATCTCTTGAATTTTAGTAGTTTCAGATTCTGCTGGTGAAGCTGAATCAGACTCCTTTTTCGGAATCTGTTGGTTATACATCATTTATCTTGAGGCTACTTACTGCTACAAGAAAGCAACAAATCTAAATCTAGTAAGATTTTGGGAATACAAAGTTGAATAAGTGACTAACTGACTGTTGGAGCTTAAATCGCTTCTACCTTTATGAATAAGCTATTGTATTAATTCTTTAAAAAAAATTCCTTACTTTATGTTTAAAGTATACAACATTAGTACACCCACATCCCATCCCCCCAAAAAAAAGTTGTCACGTTTTGAATTATGATAATAGTTATATTTTCCATCCGTTTTGCCTTAACTTGAATTAAGTTGTTGAGGTAAGATTTATAAAAATATATCAAATTCTAAAAGCTAGTACAAAAAAAGCAATTAGCAAAAGGAGAAGCTGCGAAAATGCTTAGAAAACGGGTAGTAAAATAAGAAGATAAAGACACTCTTAAGCAGTCTTGGCTCTCCACTCAAAAAGGTTGTGGTCTTGCATTCATATATAATGTGTAAACAAGCAATTGTCCCATTCTCCCAACTCGCATAAATCTATGCGAAATCTTAAAATATATCATCCCTACGAAGTTTGCTACTATATTAGAGATTCGGATTTTAATTTGCATAGCATGTTTTTATCGAGAGCTTAGAGTTTACCCACCATTGAGATCACCTTTTATCAAGCAAAAACTTATAGGTCTTATACTATGTTCTTCATAATAGGTAAATTAAATGAATGGTTGCACTGTTGTAGTGTTGGGTTGATAATATGCAAACAAAAAGCTACAAAAATTTATCAAACAACAGGAAGAGTCACATAATGCATTATCTTATACTTCGTATTAATTAAAAAAAACACACTTAAAATTGGTCAAGCTTCAAGTTCACTTGTTTAAATACCATGCCAAGTTGAGTTGAAAGATTTTCAAACCATTTATTATATCAACTCGACCTGATTTAATTTAACCCAACCCCCAACCTAACCTAGTCCATTGTTAGCTAGTGTTGTATAATGAAAATTTCGGATAATTACTTATTGTGTCGTGTCGTGGATTGCATGCATTTAAAGTAGGGAATTTCGGAAGAAAGAAAAAAGTAATGATGGGAGGAGAGGAGGATAATAATGTTTCTTCCCATTTTGATAATATATTCATATTATTATTATCTATCTAAACAATAGATTAATCATTTTCTCTTTCTCCCTCCTTTCCACCAAAATGTTTGTTCTTACCACATTCTTAAAGATAGATCTAATAAAAAAATTCAAAGAAGATAGCAAAAAAAAATAATATATATGTTTTCTCATACGGCTACACATACGCGCGCGCAAGTACTCCTAACGACGTGACAAAGAAATGAGCCGTATGAGAAAACATATATAATAGCTTAAATTTTTTTCCATTTTAGTAAAATTTTACGTATGAAATACAAAGATTGCAAGAAAGATTATTAATATACATTACAAATTGGGCAATACATGACTTGCAAGTAACATAATTTATATTTCAAGTCACGAGTTTACTTGCTTAATTTTTCACATAAGCCATGCATATCCTTAAAGCAACCCATCAAATAATTGATTATATATAAACTGCTTTAATATATATCGCCCAATTTAACACGCGAACTAGCTAGGCCATTAGTCATATAAATTCTTTATACAAACTCAAACTTTATATTATCATGCTATATTCGTATTCATATTCATATAAATACGAGTGTTACATGATTCTTCCAATTGTACGAAACTCAAATTGCAACGTAGTTTGGCCAAGAAGATCAAAGTTTGTATTTGTAACGTGTGAAAGGATGAGAAACAATTTAGGATCATACAAAATGCGCGGTTTGATTGAGCTTATACAACTCTATAGAGCAAAAACAAACAATGCATTGGCTAATAACGCCGTTTTTGCTAATTCTAGGCGAAGAATTGGAGATAATAATGGCTCTCTTGTTAATGTACAATCACCTGGAGGTAGAAGTGTTCGTGCTGAAGGTGCTTCTACGTAAGAGCAAATAATTAAATTAGCAATGTTTATTAGCTATATATATCGTGATCTTAATTCGTTCTTAACGTAATTATATATGCAGGGGAGGCGATGGAAAGCCAACACCACCGTCACCTAAACCACGGCCACCACCAGCTAGGCGTGTTTCGTGGTATGTATGTGTTTCGTGATATTATTCTAATACGAGGAGTCTAGTATTAAGAGATAGTTAGAAATCTTAGAACAGATAATACTTTAGAACATCTTGTGAAATATATATGTGTGATCTATCGTGATAGATTTAGAAAGTTAAGATATTTAGGAATATTCGGATTAGCTATTCCTATACGTAGCTTATTATATCATATCACAGTACACATTTATATCTTAATAAATAACTAGGTAGTAGTTGATGTTTTGAGTATTTTCACGTTTTCTATTATAGCAATACAATATGTGAGACAAATGAATTTATTTTTTCCTAGAACAAAGGAAGTACTGTGTATAATTTATATACGAGGATGTCAAGTGTAGACACAATTCAATTAAATAACGAGTTTGTTGTTTTATGTGTGCAGGATAAAAATGGTTTTAGGCTCTATGTTTTCTCTACTTTTAGCATTTTGGGCACCTAAATGGACAACTCTTCTAAGAATAGGAGGTAATTGATATTTATATTACTGAATAGAGTACATCAACAATTAACGTTACATAACAATTTTTTTTTTGAATAATATTATGATTACCAAATACGTTAGGTGAGGCGGAAGTAGTGTTGAGAGAGGTAGAACAAGTGGCGGAAGTGGTAGAGAAGGTGGCAACCGTGACGGAGAGGCTTTCGGAAGAGGTGGCTAATGAACTCCCTGATGGTAACAAATTTAAGGAAGCAGCTTTGGTCGTCGAACATGTTTCAGAGGAGGCAGCTACGGATGCTCACTTGGCTGAAGAAATCATACATAAGGTAAACAACTACGATATTTTTGGTGATTTGTATTAATGGGATATCTATATGAAGTACCTCATATGTTTTTCTATAAATGTCAACTAGTTTAATTGGTTAAGTTTTAGGGTGATACTCTTTTTATAACTCTATATCATAAGATGTACTAGTACCTCTCTAAAAACTATTTTGTGTTATTTATAGGTTATCATTTCGCAGTATGAATTTTGACTTTCGTGGTGTAAATAAGTTTGATTTTGTAGATTACATGATATGTGCAGGTGGACGTGATGAAGCAAGACTTTGAAGACGTGGAAGAGAAACTAGAACCCTTTATTGAAAAAATTGTACATGACAAAAAGTCTAACAACAAATTGTAGCAAACCGAAATCATCGAAGACACACTGCACAAAATAGCCTAAGAGAATATTCAGTACAATAATATTCCATTGTTTTCAATAATTAACTATTCCATGCTTTAAATTATGTTAATCTTTGAGAAACAGGCTCGTTGTGAATGGATTAACTTGTTTTGAATTTGTATTCTGTCAACATTGCACATATTTAGGCACTTTGGAATTTGGATACATTGTATACATATACTTGGTTTTGAACTACTTTGTACAATACTTTATATCATACAATAATTTTTACGTAAAATTTCACCTTGAGAAACATCGAGATTGCTTTAAATTGAATATGTTTAATGTAGTTAGTCTTAAGTACTCCTGAAGTACTATAAGTATGGTGCTCCTTGGGTACCATACTAACATATGCTCCATATGTTATTATATTAAAACCATGGTTATTTTACAAATATATTGGGATTATTTTGAAAAAAACCTTATTTTATGTAACAAAACGGATGCTATTAATCTAGTTTCAAATTGTGTTTGTTCGTTGCTATTTTCTTATGCAAACATTGTGTTATTTTTTTTATTTTTTTTATTATATCTTTTTGTTAATTTCTTTAGATATAATATTTTAAATTTTAATTTTATGTAGTTATTATTTCAATTCTAATGTTATTATGCTTAAAACTTGTGTTATTTTTTATCTCTTTGTTATCTGGTATAAACATTGTATTATTTTGGATCGAACCTTATATTATTTCGCTTATATCTTGTATTATTTATTAATATAAATTCTTTTATTATATTGTTTAAAAACTTGTATTATTTATTAATATAAATTCTTTTGTTTTGCTAAAAACTTGTATTATTTTGTTTAAACATATTTTACATCAAGATATATCTAAATAATTACAGAGAAAAGAAGTGAAAGAATTAATGAAGGCAAGAAAAAAGTAAAGAAATAAAACCAAAATATTAGTAGAGATGAATATGGTGAACATAACATACAATATAATGTAACAAAAAGTTCCCTACCTAATAACATAGAGTTTGATCATACATAATAGCATAATGCACTAAATAAAGTAACAACCATATGTTACTGTATAGTTAAATAATTAATGATGATATTGAAATAATAAGAACTTGGAGTACCACACTCACGGTATTGTGGGAGTAAGATAGAAATAAGTTTTAAACAAAATTTTCTTGCTTCTAAGTTATGAATTTTTTTACACAACTCCAAGCTTTGACTTTGAGAAACCAAAAATTGTAATAAACACATCAATTCGTAATTTTGTCATAAGATTTCAACATTATGCCACTGTGAAAGAAATTTATTGCTTCTACGCTATGAGTAACTTAACCCTAAGATTAAGGAGGTTTTTTTTTTTTTTTTTTCACTAGAAATGTAACATATGGGCCTTTTTTCTTGCCATTATGGGCCTTAGTACATGGGCCAATTGTCCTAAGTTTCTAATGAAAAAAGGGGAAAAAACCGAACCAAACATAATTCTTAGCCGGTTTTCACTGAGTCAAACCGACTCGGCTGCACTCGGGAGTTTGACACAGTGGCTCTCCTCCGATTCATCTGCTGCTAGACACTTACTCTCACACTCTTCAGTTCTTTCACCAACAATCATTTATTTTATATATTATGTTATTCTATTTTGTTGATTAATTTACATTCTTGAAACTAACAATTTGAATATAGATTGTCTTCTTTATTCATTATGATTGCAGAAGAGTACTTAATTTGAAGAATATATGAATTGATTAGTTATTTTTCTTTTAAAGTATATTGAATTACTGAAAGAATGGATCTTTAAGGATTAGTAGTTTGTTAAATTGAATTTGGATCCATTATTTTGGGTCTATTGGAAATTTGAATTAGTTTTAGGTGAAGTTTTGTAATTTGAGTTATTTTTATTTATTTTTTTGGTGTGTGGAGTGAGCTGCAAAGGAAAAATGATGCAAACGAGAATTAATTTTAGGTCTTAGGATACTACCCCTAGAGATTAACCAACTAAGCTAGTTGGCGTCCACAGTCCACATTATTCATTTGATGATGTAGGTGTAAATTGTCCGGGAAATAATGTGATAGATGGGGTGGAATCAAAATGAGGAAATTTGATGCAATGAAAAGAATTGTTATAGTGGCTTCCATGAATCATGATTCGGCTTTTGAAATTGTTCATGTTGTATTGGTATTGGAGATATTGTTGGTGTTACATGCAAGCTAGCATTAGGTTGTTAAGAAAATGTGATTGAAGATTGTATGGGATGAAGGAATAAATATTCACCTCTAATTTTCACTTGCATTTTTCTCTTGGATCCCTTGGTTTTGTTATCTGTATATGACTGGTGCTTGTGCTTAACACAAGAGCATTCCATTTTATGACTTTGTCGTATCCTACGATAGTAGGGTAAATGGTTGCCTTTTACAATTATACAAATCCCTTCTTCAGTAGAGTGAGAAGAGATTTGATCCATTTTTAAAAACCCTTCCTGGAAGTATTTGTACATTGATGAATGATGTGGTAGGCATCTAATCTGTTGCTTTTGATTGTGTCTTATGTAAGTCTTTTCCTGTCCTCCATATGTTTACTTTGTACATTGATGTATAGTCTTATCATCACACAGTTTCTTATTGTTATGCTGAAAGTGCTGCTGAAGTGTTGATTATGAATGCTTGAGCTTTACCTAAAGTAGGAAGCTTTTATATATCCATGTTATTATTGCCTTTATGTGTATACTACATCTGGTGATGAGCTTAGGTGTGTTATGGAGCTCATGGGGTAGGAATCCTAGCGAGGATCAATTTTTTGTTTTCAAGGTATGAGGTGGGGATGAAATGCAGACTCGACTCTTTGTCTTGGTATCATATGTCTACCAGTGTGTCCCAGATCTGAGACAATCAACAATGCAAATGCATTGACATGGTTGAATAAGTAGATCTGAATCTTAAGGTTCCTCATTGGCTTATATTACTTCTCCATTTTCATCAATTACTGCTTGCAGACAATTATCTGAATTTATTGTGGCTATAGTCTTTTTTCATGTTTCGGAGTATTTTTTAGCTGTTTACATTCATAGAAGATTAAATGTGACTCTGAAATCTCTTTTGATAAGCAAAAATTACATCGTGGCAATGATATGCTCGTTGGTTGAGTACTGGCTTGAGATCACCTTCCTTCCTGGGTTGAAAGAATATTGGTGGATAAGCAACTCAGGCCTTGCCATGGTTGTCTTTGGGGAAATTATACGAAAAGTGGCAATGGTAACAGCTGGTCATGCTTTTACGCATCTGATTAAAATTCATCATGAGGAGCAACACAGACTAGTAACTCACGGAATTTATGGATTTGTGAGGCATCCAGGTTATTGCGGCTTTTTCATCTGGTCAGTTGGCACTCAGATTATGCTGCTGAATCCTATTTGTACCCTAGCATTTGCGGTGGTTGTTTGGAAGTTCTTTGCTGGACGCATACCATATGAAGAGTTTTTCTTGAGACAGTTCTTTGATGATGAGTATGAAGAATATGCTCAAAGGGTCCCGTCCGGAGTGCCCTTTGTGAAGTGAGAATCTTTCCTTGTCTATCATGCATGTCTTCATCAGCCAGCAACAAGATTGCTTAGAATCAGGCTAGCTGTTCTCCAACCTTACCTGAATACTATAAGTCTATAAGCTGGATGCTTAGTTGCTCAAATTCTCCTTTGTTTCCATGGTGTAGCATTGTACACATGTACATTGAGTTTTGGTGTTTCTAGAATGCTAAGTATTTTGATTGAGTTGGTGGATAAAGGATGCCATGAACAAACTTTCATGCTTTCTCTCCAACTGCTTAAAGGTTTGGGAAATATAGATATGTACTTGTTTCACCCTTGCATTGATACACTCAGTATATGTACAAAACAAGACGAGAACACAAAATCAATGTATTTACGCCCAAATTTGGGCATGGCTTTTATAAAAGAAAAACCTTGGCACATATGCTCTCGTGTTTTTTTCGTAATTTATTTTTACCGCCACTTTTCTAAATTGCTTGAAAAGTAAAATTGATGAAAAAAGCACATTTTTTGAAGTGGATGCATAATAAATAATCACATAAGACCTTTCATTTACATTTTCCAAGATATTAAAAAATATATAGGACTCCCTTGTGAGCCCTGTGACACTATACCAAGCGGGTGGTGTGACGTTTGGTATTTGACTTATGGATAAATCCTTAAAGAAAACGAGAAGAACATGCATTGAATCAAGTATTTCCTGGCAATCCCATGAATCCTTTGCATATTTTATCAGAAAATGCTCAGGTTTATAGAAAGGAGTAGCCAAGTAGAGTTCTAAAACCAGCTTCTACTTGAGAAGCTATTATTTTAGGGAATAAGACTTAAGTTGAGCTCACCTAATTTTTAAATACTGATCCTTCCCTATGGGATTGACTCACATCTGACCTAATTGCTAAGCCTACCAAGAGAGAGTTATAACACTATCAGATTCTAGATTGTTTTCAATAAATCTTTGGCTCGATTATTTTGGAGTTGTTTATAGTTATCGATCAACAATAATGCTTGCAGTTGTTAAATGAAGAGAATATATTATGAAGTAATTAAGGTTTGACCTTAAAAGTTCGATTTATCCTATTATATTGAGGGCTTGGGACAGAGGGAATCTTTGGAGCTGTGAAAGTATGGCTAAATGAAAATCAACGAGATTTTCAGGAACAGCAATACCTGAAACCTGAAGAAATTGAAGTAATCAAACTCATTAGTTTTGCTGTGCTATACTGCTATGGAAAATGGGAAGTTGTTTCACACCCAAACTGATACACTGAGTGACAGAAATTTAGCAGTATAAAATTTGCAGTAAGAAAATAACCAAAATAAGGTTTACACAATTACACGACAGTGTAATCAAAATAGGAATACAAATGAAGTTACTTTGCTGAAATAATCAAGGGGAAGACAAGAATTACATGTAAACTCTATACTCCTTTGGTCTAGAAATTTTGTCCACTTCATTCTACGAGAGTATGAGTTGCTGATGTGAATCACAATTTATGTCAGTTATACGTAGTAGTAAAAGTAGACAAACTATTTCAGACGGAGCAGAGATAATACAGGCTACCTCCAGTCCCCCGCTACATAGGTATGAACACCAGAAGGAGCACTTGCAGTTGGGTATGGCAGGTGGCTTCTCTTCCCTTAAAATCTTTGAGGATGGGCGTGTCTTTGAATGATCGATCAAAAGTGATAGACATAAGTAAAGGAGATATGCAACATATGACTATGTGAGATGTGCTGAACTAGATAGGCTGAATTTCAGAAATCTTGGAGAAGATTATGATAAGATTGTATTACCATGAAGATGATAACCTTATAGTCCCCAATAATTTCACCTGTAGATAGGAGGAGGGGGAGGGGAAAGAGAAGGGGGAGGAGTTGGTGGTGCTAAAAAATTGTGTACTGGAGCTCGCTGAGGTGGTGGTGGTGCACGGACTGGTGGTCTTCGCCGTCTGCCAAGAATCCTTAGAAACCTTACTGGTCGTCTAGGGAGGGTCTCTGAAATTGGTTGGTGGACTAACCCATTTGGTTGGGAGAGTATTATTCGACCGTTTGCAATCTCAAGGTACTGGGACTTAGCAGTCAAGACCATACTAGCTAGCATGGCTACTAACAGCAGACTTACCATATTTTTGAACCCCATTTAATATCAACCCTCAAACTCATGAATTTGACGAAACAAGGACTTATGATAAACAGAGTTGGTTGAAAATTTCATAGCAGGTATGTGAGGCTATTATAATACGGAACTACGTAAGGTTTGATCAGACTTTAAGGACATGCTACCCATTGTTTAGTCTTTCACGTTAATAAGTACGACTTACAACTGTACAAGTATATACTCAGTATAATATGATTTTCTAGGACTATTTAACTAATATTGTCGTTGTACCCACTTGATTTTTAATTTAATAAGCAAGAGATGTAAATTTAATTGGTCAGCTCAACAATTAGATATCTTTGTTTAATAGATTTGACCACCAAACTACTAAGCGAGATGTTTAATTGGAAAATTAAATGTCCCTAAGCGCAAAATTAACTCATAATTTCCTCTCTATTTTCTTTTCTTTTTTTATTTGTTTTTAAATTTTTACATCAATACTTATGTTCCATAGGAAAATGCCGGAAATCATTCAAATCAGTACCTTTGTTAAGCTATCATTGTTTTAATGAATTTTACTATCTACCATATCTTATGCCAATTTTTGACACTGCAGGACTAGGTGAAGGTGGTGGACGGGACACATTTTGCAGCTGAGGGGTTACAGTTAATGCCATTAAAACTAGCAACACTGCCAATAGGAAACACATCACATATTGGATTCTCATAAACTTGGCGGAAATGGTAATGATTTTAGGCTTATTAAAAAGTTTGTGAATTGTGATTAACTAATGGTACATCCAATGGCCTGCTACACTTGATTAGTTTTCCATTAAAAATTGTGGAGATCCTATCATTGATTTGTTCGCTGTGCGTGATTTATGTTATCTTGCTGTAAACTTGGTGAAAATGAAACTCTTACTTATTGCTTGACCACTAAAGATAATGAAGTTGAACAAGTAAGGAGTACTCCTGTAAAAAAGGGTTTGTTCACATCTTTTTTCTTTGCGCGGTAACATATTGGAAAATACAAAAAGAGAAGAAAAGCGTAGATAGCCATGAGCCATGATGAGTGATTAGAGCAAAATGACCAAATAAATAGCAACACAGATAAGATGTAGAAAAATAAAATAAACAGATTTAGCCAAGCCATCTAAACTGACATATCCTCATAGATATAAATACAGGAAACGTACTATGAGTAGTGCATAACATAGAAAAAAAATATAGGAATGATAGGTGACAGCAATGGTGCTTAATGCTCTGCAGGAGAAATTGTACAGTGGTCGTCGATACAAAATTGACCTGGTGGGAATCTATTTGGAGGTTCCCTAAACATCCTCAAGTGGGGATGGTGGTTGAACGTCTCAATGTCAGAATCATGCATCTACTAGAGTTGATGGAGATGGTAAACCTGCTTGTGAAATGTTCAGAAAATATAATGTTTAGACAAAAGTATAGGGAATATGCAACATATGAGATGTACTGAACTAGATAAGCTGAATTTCAGAAAATGTTAGGAGAAAATGATAAGATTGTATTACCGTGAAGATGATAGCCTTAAAATCCCCAATAATGTCACCTGTAGATAAGTGGAGGTGGTGGTGCTTGTTGCATTTGTCCTGGAGCCCTCTGTGGTGGTGGCGGTGTGCCAACTGGTGGTCTTCGCCATCTGCTAACAGTCTCTAGCATCCTTGTGGGTCGTCTAGGGAGGGTCTCTGGCAATGGTTGCTGGACAAACCCATTTGACAGGGAGAGTATTAGTCGGCCGTTTGCAATCTCAAGGTACTTTGTAGTCAAGGCTATACTGGCTAGCAAGGCTATTAAAAGCATACTTGACACAATTTTGATCCCCAATTAATTTCAACCCACTAATCTAATGAAGAAACAAGGACTAAATATAAGAAACAGAATTGATTGAAAATTTCGTGGCAGGTGTGTGAAGGTATTATAATATGTAGATATGGAAGGTTTAATTAGAATTTCAGGATAATTAAGTTACCAATCGTTTATTTGTTTTAGTTTTCCATTTTACAAAGTACAAGTATAATGACATAATGTTATTGTTTTTTTCTGGAGTCTATTTAATTAATTTGTGTTGTTGTATCCACTTGATTTAGAATATAATAAGCAAGAGCCGTAAACTCGGTCAGTTCAAAACATTTTTTTGTTCTTTTATTAAAATTTGACACCGAAACTTCTTCAATCACCGTCTCTAGAGACGTTTATTAGAAAAAAGATGTTCCTAAGCACAAAAATTATGTAAAACAACTCATTACCTCATAATTTCTTTTGATATAAATACTTATATTCTGGAGGGTAATCTTTCAAATCGTAAGTGTTATAATAAACTCATCATCATTCTTAAGAATTTCATTATCCATCACTCGAACAACCTCAATGATTAAATTGAATTTGAAGATTCTCTTTATAACCCTGGTCATCAAAACTGACAATAAAGAGCAGACATATTCATATAGCTACATGCACAAGTAACAATGTAACCTAATACACTTCCGAGTAGTAATATAAGATAGGAGATATGTACGAATGTATGATAGGGTGAGAGCACTGGTTGATTTTACAGTGGTATCGTCAGTAGAAAATTTAAGCTGTGGGGAATCTAGTCTCCTGGCATTGTTGTCGTATCAACATCCTCGGTAACTGGTGGTGGCTATTAATCTTCACCATCTGGTAGTGACAGTGTTGGTGGTTGATCATCATTGTCTGGTGGTGACGGTGGTGGTGGTTGATTGTCATTATCTGGTGGTAACAGTGGTGGTGGTTGATTGTCATTTTCCGGTGGTGGTGCTTCGTCACTTACTGGTGGTGTTTGTGGGTGTTTCCATGACTGGAGATGGAGGTGGAGGAGGCATTGCCCTTGGAGTTGGTGGAGGGGGCAACATGGGTGGAGTAAGGAGTTGGTGGTAAATCTGGTTGGGAAATGTTCCGAAAAAACAATGCCAGACTAAACACCTTACCAGGTGGCAAACACGAGCGCAGGTGTCATGGCCACCTGGGGTTGGGATTTGGTGGTGAAAGCCATAGTTGCCAGTATAATAACCATTAAATAGTAAACTCATCATACTACTATGCCCTGCCATTTCACTTATATTCTGATCTCACAAAGTTTGAGACTTTATATAACTCTTGGGGAACAGGTTTAACAATGTCATTCTCTTCAGAATTGCCTTAAATCACATACTACGTAAAATAATTATGTAAGAAATATAGACATGATCTTTTCATTCACTTGACTTGGAAACTGCAGAGTTGTAAGTGCCTTTCCACGAATCAATTAAGAAAAGAATTAGTAATAGTGAGCTACCTAGCTTAAAAACTCAATAATTTAAGATTATATTGTTCTCTAATTTATTTTGTTACTCCCATTTGATGAGAATATTACATTAATTAGCTTCCTATCATAATGCAAGTGTCATTTTTCCTTCATATATTTGTATATATTTGGTCAGTTTATGCCTGATTATGTTCGTTGTCGTGGATCCACTGAAATGTCAAACGAACATACAAAACTAGACTTCTAAGAAATAATCATATTGTAGATGTCACTAGTATTAATTAAGAAGTTTAACCAGGCAATTATTGTTAGAAAGTACATTAGAAAGCTGATTGCTCTTCATTTATTATTTCTCACTGCATGTCATAAGTGCTTTCTTTTTCCCGAATACAGTTTAAAATTCACTCTAAATGATGAAATACAAGGAAATTCATCAGAATACACCAAATTGACCTGCTGGGAATCTATTCTTCTGGTTGAGGCTTCAGTGTAGGATCCTCGTCTGGAGGTTCCCTAAACATAAATTTTGAGCTATAATGATGTACTGAACTATATGGGGTTTGTTTGGATCGGAGTTGGATGTGAACCTGCTTGTGAAATATTTAGAAAAAAATAATGTTTAGACAAAAAAGTAAAGGGGATGTGCAACATATGACTATATGAGATGTACTGAACTAGATACGCTGAATTTCAGAAAATCTTAGGAGAAAATGATGATAAGATTGTATTACCTTGAAGATGATAGCCTTAAAATCCCCAACAATGTCACCTGTAGATAGAAGAGGGAGCTGGTGGCGCTTGTTGAGTGTATCCTGGACCTCGCTTAGGTGCTGGCGGTGTGAGGACTGATGCTCTTAGCCGTCTGCCATCAGTCTTTAGCATCCCTGTGGGTCGCCTAGGGAGGGTCTCTGACACTGGTTGCTGGACTAACCCATTTGGTAGGAGTATTAGTCGGTCGTTTGCAATCTCAAGGAACTGGGATTTTGTAGTCAAGGTTATACCGGCTACGGCTAGCATGGCTACTAAAAGCAGAGTTGCCACAAATGTGAACCTCATTTAATTTCAACCCACAAATTTTATGATTTTGAAGAAACAATTACTTATGTTTAGATACAGAATTGGTTGGAAATTTCGTAGCAGGTGTGTGAGGGTATTATAATATGGAGCTATGGAAGGTTTGTTCAGAATTTCAGGACAAGCTACCAATTGTTTTAAGTTTTCCGTTAAACAATTTGCAAGTATAATATGATTGATTTTTTTCCTGGAGTCTATTTAGATGATTTTGTAGTGCACACTTGATTTAAAATATAATAACCAAGAGCTGTAAACTCGATCAGTTCAATATTTTTTTAAAGATTTGACACCGAAACTTTGTTAATCCCCATCTCTAAATGAGATGTTTAATTGAAAAGATGTCCCTAACCTTAAAAAATTATGTAATATAACTCATTAACTCATAATTTTCTTTTATATCAGTACTTATGTTCCGGAAGGTAAGCTTTCGAATTGAAAAGATGTCCCTAACCTTAAAAATGTAAAAGCCGCTTAGCCCTGATAAATAGGCACTGCTGCACGGCCCTCCAGCCCACCTCATTACATTTCTTCTTGCATATGGAGCAATTTTTTAGTCTGGTGGTGGATCTTCTGGTGTGCTGCCTATCAATTTTTGACGGAGCAGGTTCGGACCAGGTGAAGGTGGTGGACAGGGCACATAATGTGGCCGAGAGGTTAGAGCTGATGCCGTAAAACCTAGCAACACCACCAACAGGAAACACACAACATATTGAACCCTTATGTCCAACCCACAAACTTGGCAGAAATGGGAAAGGATTTTAGGGTAAACAAACAAGCTTAAAAATGTGATCGACTACTAATAGTCATCCAAGTGATTGAGAAGTATTTTATGGGGGCTCATTATGGCATACTTAACTTTATTAGATTTCCATCAATATAGTTGCACGTATATATCATTGATTCGTGCCTAACTTTGGTTAAAATTAACTCCTGCTTAGTGCCTGACCACGAAATATTATGAAGTTGAACAACTAAGTTGCTAGTACACGCGATGTCTTATATATTCTTCTGCATAGTGACGTATGGGAAATAATACAAATAGTAGAGAAACGTTGCGATGAACCACGACGAGTGATCAGAGCAAAATGACCAGATGAATAGCAATACAGATAGATAAGGTGTGGGAAAAAAATAGGGCTGTAGGAATCTATTCTTCTGATGGTGGCATCGGTGTAGCATCCTCTTCTGGATCAGTAACTGGTGGTGGTGGTGATGGTGATGGTATTGGTGGCGGTGGTGGATTAGGAGCGAGTATAGGATCTGGCAATGGATCAGTCCCCTCATCTGGTGGAAGGGACGGAGATGGTTGTGGATTGTCATTGATATTACCATCTGAGTCATCTGACGGCGATGGAGCCTCTAAAGGAGGGGAATCCTCTTCAGGTGGTTCCATGATTGGCGATGGAGCCTCTAAAGGAGGGGAATCCTCTTCAGGTGGTTCCATGATTGGCGACGGAGGTGGAGGGGGAATCGACCTTGGAGTTGGAGGAGGAGGAGGCACCAGCATTGGTGGGGTTGGTAGTAGTTCTGTTTGGGATATGTTGAGAAAAAATAATGCCACACTAAACACCTTAGCCGGTGGCAATGCTGAGGCTGGCGCGAGGGCAGGCACCATGGCCATCGGAGGTTGGGATTTGGTGGTGAAAGCCATAGTTGCCAGTATAATAACCATTAATAGTAAACTCACCATACTACTATGCCCTGCCATTTCACTTATATTCTCATCACACAAAGTGTGGGACTTTATATAACTCCTGGGATGGTTTAATTATCCCATCAAAATTGCCATAAATTACATTAAATAATTGCGTACAGAAATATTGACATGATCTTTTCCATCGTTTGACTAGGAAACTGCAGATATGTATAGTAATTGCCTTTCCACTAATCAATTAAGAAGACAATTAGAAGTACCGAGCAAGGTAGCTTAAAATGTCAATAATTAAAGATTATATTGTTCTCTATTCTCTAATTTCTTTTTTAATCCCATTTGATGAGAATATTACATTAATTAGCTTCCTATCATTATGCAAGTGTCATTTTATCTTCATATATCTGTATATCTTTGGTCAGTTTATTCCTGATTATGTTCGTTGTCGTGGACCGTAGTATAAAACTACACTTCTAAGAAATAATCATTTATTGTAAATGCCTTACTAGTATTAATTAAGAAGTTTAACCGGGCAGTTATTGTTAGAAACTACAGTAGAAAGCTGATTGCTCTTCATTAAGTATTTCTCACTGCATGATCAGAGATTCAGAGCAAAATGACTGAATAAAATGAATAGCGATACAAATAGAATGCTTAAGCCAGGCCATAAAAACTGACATATTTACAGACCTACAACAAACACACAGGAAACATAGTTACTGTTGTGCGACAGCGGAAGCAAAGGTCGAAAACAAACAAGAAAACAATAAAGAAATTCAATGCAAACAATAAGAACAACACCAAGAATTTACGTGGTTCACTATCGATGTGATAGCTACGTCCACGGGCACCGAGATCGAATGATTTCACTATAAACTGCAAAGATTACAAAGATGATTCTTGTATTTCTCAAGAACGGCTCTCACTCTGTCTCTCTTAACCCTAATACTGATATTAGGGAGGTTTTATATTAATCCCTAATTAAAAGATACTTGGGCAAAAAGATAATAAAATAAGATAACCTAAAACCGCAAAATCCGCGTTCCGTATTTTTCCTTCTCCGCCCGGTCAGACCGGGCAAGGTCTGCCCGATCGGGCGCGAGAAGAAAACTCCATACGAATGCTTCAACGTATCCAACCCCCACCGCCCGGTCAGACCGGGCAAGGTCTGCCCGATCGGGCGAAGGCTCGCCCGGTCGGGCGAAGGCTCGCCCGGTCGGGCGCGAGAGCAGCTTCTTCAACGAATTTGCCAGGCACCTCTTCTTCTTCCGCCCGGTCAGACCGGGCAATGTCCGCCCGATCGGGCGGACAAAGCTACGAAGTACGAGTCACCTAATATACTTATCAACAATCTCCACCTTGACGAGAACTCGTAGTCAGCAAACGACCCCATCAAGACATAGTGAAAAAACATCTCAAGCCAAACCCGATGCAAGACTCATGCATAAGCCATACATCCCGATAAGTCTTCAACCAAGACCCATCACATACTCGTCTCCAAGTATAACAACTCATAATGCTCCACCTGCATCACAAGCCCCGGGCAAGCTCCACCTTAAGGCCAACACACCTACACCAGGAGCTCCCCAACTTCGCCCCTCAGGGCCTACTACATCACGTAGTAATCAATATTTAACAAGTCTAAGCAATGTTTAAACTTGCTAAACGGAACAGGCTTAGTGAAGAAATCAGCCGGGTTGTCAGCAGTCCCAATCTTCTTCACCTTAATCCTCTTGTCAGTACGTAAGAAATGATACCTGACATCAATGTGCTTCGTCCGATCATGGTGTACTTGATCTTTAGCTAAGCAAATCGCACTTAGACTATCACAATACACTGTAGCAAAATCCTGTGCAATACCCAGTTCACCTACTAGGCCTTTGAGCCAAATAGACTCCTTAGCTGCAGAAGTTAAAGCCATATACTCAGCTTCAGTAGTTGACAACGTAACAGATGACTGCAATGTAGACTTCCAACTAACCACAGAACCACCCAAAGTGAACACATAACCAGTCACAGACCTCCTGGTATCCACATCAGCTGCATAATCAGAATCACTGTACCCAGTGACCAAGCATTCCTTATCATTCCCGTACACAAGACCAATATCAGCTGTCCCTCTCAGGTAGCGAAAAATCCTTTTCACCCCTTGCCAGTGTTCCCTCCCAGGTCGAGCCATAAACCTGCTTACAACACTAACGGCATGCGCAATATCCGGCCTAGTACAGACCATAGCATACATCAAACAACCAACCGCATTTGCATATGGAACTCTAGACATATAAGACAACTCCTCCTCTGATTGAGGTGACATAGACAAAGACAACTTACAACTAACAGTAGTTGGCGTACTTATAGGCTTCGATTTTTCCATCCCAAAACGAGACAAAATCTTTTCAATGTAGCTTTTCTGAGTCAAGAAAAGCTTACCTCTAGCCCGATCCCTGTAGATCTCCATACCCAAAATCTTCCTAGCTGCACCCAAGTCTTTCATGTCAAACTCCGAGTTAAGCATCTCCTTTAATCTAGCAATATCAGATTTATTCTTTGTGGCAACCAACATGTCATCAACATATAACAAAAGATAAATCATGGAACCATTATCCAGCTTACTATGATACACACAGCAATCATATGAATTCCTGTCAAAACCTTGTGAAACCATAAAAGAATCAAACCTTTTGTACCACTGTCGGGGGATTGCTTAAGTCCATACAATGACTTTAGCAATCTGCAGGCATAGTGTTCCTTTCCAGGAACTTCGAATCCTTCGGGCTGCTTCATCAGAATCTCCTCCTCCAAATCGCCATGAAGGAAAGCCGTTTTAACATCCAACTGCTCCAGCTCAAGATCAAAATGTGCTACAATTGACAATAACACACGGATAGAAGTATGTCGAACCACAGGTGAGAATATCTCAACAAAATCAACCCCTTCTACCTGACTGAACCCCTTAGCAACTAGCCTAGCCTTAAAACGTATTTGCTCAGTTTCCGACAACCCTTCTTTCTTCTTGTAAATCCATTTACAACCCACAAGCTTCCTCCCTTCCGGTACTTTTACCAGTTCCCACACTCTGTTCTTGTAAAGAGACTGCATCTCTTCACCCATTGCGGCAAGCCATTGCGCAGACTCACTACAACTAATTGCTTGTTTATATGTGGCAGGTTCAAATGACTCTACATCATCAGCTACACTCAATGCATAACCTGTCATCGCATCAACACAGCAATTTCTTCCCTCCATCTCTTCAATCAATCTAACAGGCTTCTTGATAACTCGTTTAGGCATCTCAAGAATGGTGTCAGGTTGACTAGATGACCCCTGATTAGATTGCTCCACCTCATCCCCAGAGTTAGAATGAGTAGGAGTAATCTCAGGTTCAGGAGTACCCGGCACTGGAACATCAGCATCATCATCAATATATTGTACCCGAGGTAAATCAGCAATGGTAGACTGATGTACCTCAAGTACCCCATCTGTCTGTAATAAATTGTCTCCTTCCCTTCTCAAATCTGAAATCTCTGCATTTTTAATTGAATACATGGTGTTTTCATCGAAAGTAACATCCCTACTAAGAATGACCCGACCCTCCGAAGGTGAAAAAATTCTAAACCCCTTCACACCATCCCCGTACCCAACAAAACACCCCTTCTTGGCTCGTGGATCCAGCTTACCCTCAATAACATGATAATAAGCAACACAACCAAAAATCTTCAAATTCGAAAAATTAGGCAACTTACCACTCCAGATCTCAAACGGAATTTTGGAATCAATTCCAGAATGAGGACCCCTATTAATGACATAACAAGCTGTTAACACAGCTTCACTCCAGTACCTCCTCCCAAGCCCTGCATTAGAGAGCATGCATCGAACTCTCTCTAGCAGTGTCTGATTAACCCGTTCTGCTACACCGTTCTGCTGTGGTGTCTTCCTGACAGTATGATGCCGACCTATACCCTCATCTGCACAGAACTGATTAAACTCGTCTTTGCAAAACTCTAGCCCATTGTCCGTTCGTAGCTTCTTGATCTTCCTTCCTTGTCGATTTTCCACCAAAGCTTTCCATTGCTTGAAAACTTTGAAGGCCTCATCCTTTGACTTAAGCAGCCTAAGCCATGTGTATCGGGACTTGTCATCAACAAATGACACAAAATAGTGGTAACCTCCCATACCTTCAACTCTAGATGGACCCCAGCAATCTGAATGGATGTAATCGAGCACTGCATCAGTAATGTGAGCACCCTTGCTGAACTTTGACCTGTGTTTCTTACCAAACACACAATGCTCACAAAATTCAAGGTTGGCAACCTTGACCCCGGATAGAAGACCCCTCTTGGACAATAGCTGCATCCCCTTCTCCCCCATATGACCAAGCCTCATGTGCCAAATCTTAGTCATCTCCTGGTGAGATACAGATGCGCAAACCGCAGAACTAGGCAGTGTAACACCCTCAAAAACATAGAGGGTGTTCCTTTTGATACCCTTAAGTACCAACTCAGAACCTCTGAAAATACACAACTCCCCATCTGAAAACACACCATTGTACCCCAATTCATCCAGGGTACCCAATGAAATCAGATTCTTTCCTAAAGCAGGAACATGCCGTACATTAGTCAAAGTTAACCTCCGCCCATCAACAGTCCTCAACCTCATGGAACCAATACCTGTGACCTTACATGGAGCATTGTTACCGACTATAACCATACCCCCATTGCGAGGTTCATATGTATCAAACCAATCTCGACGTGGACACATATGGAACGAACACCCCGAATCTAGAACCCAGTTATCAGATAAATCATCAGACCTAGCAGAACTGACTAATGCTAAATCTTCCTCTGAATTATAGCTCTCATTCGGTTTCTCTTCAACTACAGCAGCCTGGGACTTGTTTTTCCTCACCGGACAATTATTCCTAAAGTGACCCGGTTCTTTACAGTAATAACATGTTTTAGTAGTAGTTTTACTAGATCCATCCTTGCCGTTTCCAGCACCCGACCCAGCATTGTTCCCCTTGTTAAACCCCTTATTCTTTTTAGACTTTCCGGACTTAACAAATAACCCACTACCATTATCCCCATTATCACTCGTAGCTTTCATTCTGAGTTCCCTAGTATGAAGTGCTGCCTTCACTTCTTCTAAGGTTATAGAATCCTTACCAACAACAAAAGACTCTACAAAATTCTCAAAGCTAGACGGTAGAGATACAAGTAAAATCAACGCAGCATCCTCATCATCAATTTTAACATCTAAATTACGTAAATCAAGCAAAATAGAGTTAAGTTTTTCTAGATGTTCCCGTAAGGAAGTACCTGACTGCATCCGGAGGCTAAACAACCGCTGTTTCAGTAATAATTTGTTGGTCAACGACTTAGTCATATACAATGACTCCAGCTTCAGCCACAATCCAGCCGCCGTTTCCTGATCAGCAACCTCCGTGATGATTTGATCATCAAGACTAAGTAATATGGTAGAGTGTGCCTTCTCTTCCATAACTTCTAACTGCGAGTCAGTCGGTCCGTCTCCTGACTCCGAAGTAGTACTCTTTGGAGCCAACGGACGCCATATCTGCTGTTGTTTTAACAGAGCCTTCATCTTAATTTGCCATAGCCCGAAACTATTTTTCCCGGTAAACTTCTCAATTCTTATTGTTGAATCTCCTGCCATTGTTATCTTCAAGAAACTCTCCAAGGATTGAACCTGAGCTCTGATACCAATTGTTGTGCGACAGCGGAAGCAAAGGTCGAAAACAAACAAGAAAACAATAAAGAAATTCAATGCAAACAATAAGAACAACACCAAGAATTTACGTGGTTCACTATCGATGTGATAGCTACGTCCACGGGCACCGAGATCGAATGATTTCACTATAAACTGCAAAGATTACAAAGATGATTCTTGTATTTCTCAAGAACGGCTCTCACTCTGTCTCTCTTAACCCTAATACTGATATTAGGGAGGTTTTATATTAATCCCTAATTAAAAGATACTTGGGCAAAAAGATAATAAAATAAGATAACCTAAAACCGCAAAATCCGCGTTCCGTATTTTTCCTTCTCCGCCCGGTCAGACCGGGCAAGGTCTGCCCGATCGGGCGCGAGAAGAAAACTCCATACGAATGCTTCAACGTATCCAACCCCCACCGCCCGGTCAGACCGGGCAAGGTCTGCCCGATCGGGCGAAGGCTCGCCCGGTCGGGCGAAGGCTCGCCCGGTCGGGCGCGAGAGCAGCTTCTTCAACGAATTTGCCAGGCACCTCTTCTTCTTCCGCCCGGTCAGACCGGGCAATGTCCGCCCGATCGGGCGGACAAAGCTACGAAGTACGAGTCACCTAATATACTTATCAACAGTTACATACTGCTACTCTGATAGAGGTATTTGTACAGTGGTCGACTGGTGCTGCTAAGAATCTATTCTTCTGTTGGTGGTGGTTGAACGTCGTCATCTGTTGGTGGTTGAACATCAGTATCTGAGGTTTCAGGTGGTGTTGTAGGAGGATTAAACATAGGAGATGGATCGAAAGCAGTCTTAGGTTCCAGTGGGGAATTGACTGCTCCTAATGGTGGTAAAGGTTGGGAACCATCTGTGGGTGGTTCAGGCAAGCGCGGAGCTGGTTGTGGATTGTCAGCAGGCATAGGTTCTGATGGTGGTTCTGCCACCCCTAAAGGTGGAGGAACGGAGTCATCGTCTGAAGGTGGACGTGGTGGATTGGGAATGATCACAGGTGTTCGCGGTAGAGGTGACACCGGCCTTGGAGGGGGCACCGTGGTTGGAGTTGATGGAGGAGGCGGTGTCTTTGGAGTTGGTGGTAAACCTGTTTGAAAAATATTTTGAAAAAGTAAAACCAGACTAAACACCTTAGCAGGTGGCAATTCTGGGGCTGGCGCTGGCGGCATGGCCGATTGAGGTTGTGATTTGGTGGTTAAAGCCATAGTTGCCAGTAATATCACCATTAATAGTGAACTCACCATACTACTATGATGGTCTGCCATTAATATTTTATTTTGATTCCATAAATTTGTGAATTATATACCACTCTTGGGAAGATTTTATAGTATCAAATTAATTGGCTTAAATTACATGATAATAAGAAGGCCAAATTAGAAAATAACACCTGCAAAAAAACCCGATTTTGATTATAACACCAAAACATTTCGAAATTTTATTATAACACCACTTAAAATCCCAAAATTTTGGTTTCACCACCCACTAACGGATTTTTGGATGGAAACCGTTACTGGGACCCACTAGGAACACGTGTCAGTTCTTTAATGGCTTAAAAATAAAAATTAAAATTAAAATTAAAAATTAAAAATTAAAAAAAAAAAAAACCCCCTAAACTTTAACCCAGCCACCAGCCCCACCACCGCCGACCGTCACTACACCGCCGGAGACCCCAACTGCCGTCGGATTCCCTTCCTTCACCGGCGAAACCACCGGCCATCACCCCCACCAACATCAGCCCCCCTCCCCTGTAAATCCCCTTCCCCCTTCCTTCTCCCCGAAAAATCACCCCCACCCACCACAACCCTCCGCAAAAACGCCTGCAATTGACGGTTTTCTGAGCAGCGAAATCGCCGGAACTTCACCAACGAAACTCACCGGATTCTGTAGGATTTCAGCCGGTTTCTTGAGCCACGAAATCTTCCGGACAACCACTTGCGAATTGACGGAGAACCGCCTGCGAATCTGCTGAATTTCGCAGCGATTTCAGTCGGTTTTTGCGCAGCAACACCACCGGAATCTGCTGAGGTTGGGTTCTTGGTGAGGCTAGGGGAGGGGGTCGGTTTCTGGCGGGAGGAGAAAGAGGGTGGTTTCAGGTGAGGGGCTAGGTTAGGGTGGCGCTGGCGGTAGGGCTGGGCTGGGGCTGGTTTCGCCGGATTATGCGAGGGCAGGTGATGCCGGCGGCTGGGCAGGTGGTGCCGGTGGTGGGGCTGGCTGGGTTAGAGGGTTAGGTTTTTTTTTTTTTTTTAAATTTTTTTTTAAAACCAATACACAGCTGACACGTATACATGGCAGGCCCCACTAACGGTTTCCATCCAAAAGTCCGTTAGTGGGTGGTGAAACCAAAATTTTGGGATTTTTGTAGGTGTTATAATAAAATTTCGAAATGTTTTGGTGTTATAATCAAAATCGGGTTTTTTTTGCAGGTGTTATTTTCTAATTTGGCCTAATAAGAATGTGTACAAATATAGACATTACCATTTCATTTATTTGACTTGGAACTGCATTGTTTTACGTACGTGTCTCTCCAATCAATTAAGAAGAAGAGAATTAGTATTACGTACTATCCTATCTTTAAAACTCACTACGATTTGCTCCCTTCCCTTTTAATTTTCTCCCATTGTATTTAGAATATTACATCAATTAAATTGTTTAATGCTTCATATTCAAAGGGTTTAAAATTTCAATACTCCTTGTATTAAGGAATAAGATGATGATAAGTATTAATAAACCTTTAGAATTTGACTAATATTTCTTATATATATTATATAGTTTTTAAGTTCATGTCATTTTCATTTACTCACCTTGCTGAATAGAACAGCTAGCAACATAAGTTGTTGAGTACATTGAGATGATTTTGTAGCTTGTTAGATAGGCACGTGATTTTAACACACGTTATTAGCTAGAACTCAATCTGGCGTGATCTTGACGTGAATAAATTTAATTAGTGAGGATGTTTTATCCTATGCATGCGATTTATTTGTTCCTCTTTGTTTTTCATAAGAACATTATATATAAAAGTAAGATAAGCAAAATACCAAAATGTAATTAAAAACTAATCAACTTGCAAATTGTTTATCAAAATTATTCAAACCAATGTATCATTTTTCATTGGTACATTATTTTCGATTCCAAATTCATCATCTTCACAAACATAAATTCCTTCCATAAACGACTACTCGTTTACTGGCCTAATCTCAATTCCTTCAATAACTAAACCACCTTTAGTAGCCCCAGTTAAAATCTCCATTAGCGAAAACGTCACTTGTTCATCTTCATCCTTAGTAAAAAACTCCCCAATTTCGACCTCAATCCACTCATCTAACCTCTGCTTCAGAAGCTTAATAAACCCTCTTCTGGCTCCTCAGCACCACTTAATGGAACTAATTCATAATCCTCGTCGACTATACCTCCACGACGTGGGTCTAAATAGACCCTCCCGGTCACCACTTGGCCTCCTGAAGTTTCGATAACAGCTTCTATGGGATAATCATAGAAATTCCATGCGCTACTTGTAACATGGAACACAAGGTATGCACCATACTTGGTGTTTGGAGACAGCATCGATGTTGTGATTTTCCCTTTTATTTCAAACCACCAAACATATAGAAGCCTTGCTACTTCAGCAAACCTGTTGACAACATAAATAAGGCAACATGATCAACCATTAGTGAAATGTAACAATAACAACTAACGTTTATGTTAGAGGACCAACTCAACCAAAAGTTTAAGCTGATGGTTGAGGCCCAGGAATATGTTTTATACTCTATCAGTTAATTAAAGAGTCCAAATACAAGTGAAACGAATTGAACCTCGATCTAGGCAAAAAATCCTTAGCAAGCCACCATTGCCAGTAAGTTGGTGAATCACCCCATGATATGTCTAGCCTCCTTGCAGAAAGTGTGCAACACTTTTTGCCAGTTGATTTTTCCAGCGAAAAGCTCTGATCAACAGTTCAGATTAGATTTTTGGTTATTACATTAGTCACAACAAAAATAATGCATCAAACAATCAAATTTATCAAGCAAGGATGAACTGTATAGCTACTATTGGTGTGATATCAATGCAAAAGAATGCGTTATATATAACTCTTTTAGTCTTATACTTCCTTCGTTTCTCGATACGTGCAACATGTAGTAAAAAAATTAGTAATCTCAAACCTGATTCATAGTTATTAGGAATTTCTTATAAACAATAGGCCGGAAATTTAAATCCTATCACAATTAAGAAAATGAAATGAGGATTCCAAAATTAATATTTTGCTAATGTAATAGCCATGCGTAGATCGAGTGCATATATTACTAGATGCGGAGTTAGGATTATTAAATTAGTAAGAGAATAATTAATTGAACACAATGAACGTCACATTTATTTATTTATTTATTTATTTATTTTTGTGTTAGAAATAATGGTGGAACATGTGACATATAAGCCCTTTACTAGATCTACCGAGATGTAAATTTTTTTTTTTTTTTTTTGACGGGAATATAATGTGTAATATACATAGTATTTTGTACAATCCTAGGGTACCGTGCTTGAATTACGTAAGCCACCAAATGCATGAGTTTGACCACTAAATTAAAGTATAATTAAACATTACTAAAAATTACATGATAATAATATTTTTCCATACAAAACTCAAAAACTATAGTCAAAGTTCGTATACGAAATTAACAAAAAAAAAAAATCAAAATTATAGAACAGATCGAAAGAGTATATACTTTAATGTGTACATACAATTGTGATTAAAATTACTACGGATTATCTAGCTATTCTAGTTAAAGACTATCTAGGTATCATGTCCAATTGAATTTTTTTCCCATGTCAATCCATGAAAGCCAAATTATCATTTCTACGTCAACACGAGTAAAATGAAACATTATTTTAAAAGAAAGGATTATTTATAAAACCTGCTTAATAAATTCAATGTAAAAAAAAAAACAGGAAACAAAACTCAAATTAAATTCAAATGACAAAAAAATTAAATTACCACCAATCCTTGGTCAGTGAGAAGAGGATTATAAGCGAGATACATAAAGAGGTCCTTCGAGAGAGAGTATCCAACAGAAGAACATGATCAACGTTGGATGGCCGTAAGATAATTTCACGATAATCGGACGGCAGAAAATGATTCCAGACAATGTTGGAGTTAGCAACGACGCTGAAGGTCGTAGAGAGCGTCGCGACACGACAAGCATCACGAGGGGTGGTGAATGAAATGACGGTGGCAATGGATTCATCCGGAAGGTTGTTAATACGAGTAGTATTTTTAACGTTGGACATTACTTCTCTTGCCATTTTCAATGATATTAGTGTTTGTTTGGGTCCAATTTAGTCCAATTGGGCCTGGTCACTGAATGATCCAATTAAAAGCCCAAGGTTAAGGTTCAACTCTCCAAATATGCTAAAGTCAAAAATCAACATCCTCAAAGCCATGTCAAGGTCAGTCAACGGCCCAATCAGCTTGGCCCAGCCCAACTGAATTCCGGGCCCAATCCGCCTCCTTCATTAGCCAAGGTATAAAAGCCAACAATTTGGTCAATTCTTGGTAAGACAATAAAGCCTCAAGCAACTAAACTCTTGCACAGCTTTCTCTCTCTAGTATACTGACTTAAGCATCGGAGGGGCCTTCCTCGGCGTCCCCCCCGAGGCTAGTTTACGTGTATTTGTTGTGCAGGAAACCCTCGGCTCCTGCGTCGTTCGGACCGAGACCAAGTTCCCTCAAGATAAAAGGATCTTCCGAGATTCGATTGTTTTCATCCGAAACAATTTGGCGCCGTCTGTGGGGAACGCTACTAAATTTCGCGTCAGTCATCAAACACTCCGGCAGTCGCCATGACTAAGAGTGGAAAGAGTTCCAAGAAGGCTAAGAAGGGAGGAGGCCGGATTACGGTGAGGGAACGCCAGCCGGTTTATCCCTCCCCGGAGCAAGCCTCTTCCGAATCGGAGGCCCCCATTTCTCCGGAAAGGGAAGCCTCAAGAGGTCCTAGCCTTCAGGAGGAGAACACCTCGCACCACACTCGGCAGCCGGGGCCATCCCCGAGACCGAGTGGCTCAGGTGCGAGGAACTCCCCGCCGCGCCATAGCGTGCAATCCAGGTCACATCCGCGGGAGACTCCTCCCTCCGGACCCTCCACCGAGGAAGTGGCCAGAGCAGTGGCCATCTGCATGGAGTTCCTTAAAGCTCAAGGGGCTCCAATCCAGATGCCTGATGGTCACCAGCCGAGAAACCTGAAAAGGAGGATCGGTCAGGATGATGGTGGACAAGTTCCACCACATAGAGAGCTCGGCCAGAGGTGGCGAGGGGACACCCGAAACTCCATTAAGGAGAGGAGGAGGAACCCTCAACCCTCTGACCACTCTGAAGCTCAGAATTCCATGGGGCCCTCCAAGGACCCGGAATTCGCCCGCCAAAGCGTTCACGAACGCTTGGGTTCGAGGGAGGTGAGTGTGCATAGCCGCCTCACCTTCCCAGAGGATACCGGACCCCACCCAACCTTGTCTCAGCCGGGGACGAAAACCACTTCCACCTCTGAGAGAGGAGGGAGCGAGGTCCCTGAGGCTGGGTACAAGGGGAAGGCGGTCATGGTTCCATCGAACTCGCCCTTCCAGAGGTGGATTCTGGAAGAGCATGTGCCAACGGTCAAAATCCCGGCACATATTACTTACGATGGTACCTCAGATCCTAAGGATCACATTGCCTCTTACGAGGGGCACATGTATCTGAACCCGAGGTCTGAGGCTACCTGGTGTAAATACTTTCCTACGACCCTCAAAGGTGTTGCCCAATCCTGGATCACCAAAGGGCTCAAGGAAGGCTCCATAACCGGTTGGAACGACCTCTCCAACAAGTTCAAGAGCAAATTCTCTACGGCCAACCGCCGAGAGAAGACCACTGCAGAGCTAATGAGTCTGCAGCAGGCGGAGGACGAGAGCCTCCGCGACTATCTGACTCGCTTCAGCAACGAGTCATCCGGAATCACAAGCCTGGATCAAGGCCTGGCCGTGTTCGCGCTACGGAACGGCCTCCAAGCTGGAAAGTTCCTGGACTTCATGGTCATGCATCCCCCGCAGACCCTGGAGGAAGCCTTGGAAGCATCGGATAGGTTCATCCGAGCCGAGGAGTGGAACAGATCCAGGTCTCAGTCTCGTCCGAGAATTGAGAAGCCGAAAGGGCAGCAGCCCGAAGTCTCGGCGCAGAGGAAAGGGAAGGCTAAGGCCTCAGAACCGTCCTCTGCTGCCGAGCCGAAGAAGGAAAGACACTTTCCCTACACGGGAAGGTACGATTCATACACTCCACTCTCCCTTCCCCGTGCTAAGATTTTCAGCACGACGAAGGACGAGGGGAGATTCAAAAAACCTCGTCCGTTGCCTCCCTGGCATCAGACGAGGGGAAAGGACCAGTGGTGCGAGTTCCATGACTCACCCGGACATCGCACCGAGGACTGCGTCCAGCTGAAGGACCAGATTGAGGATCTGGTCCGCAAGGGGTACCTGAGCCAATACCTCGCGGACAGGCGCGAGGAGAAAAAAGCTGAAAAAGATTCTCGGCAGGACCTCAACTTCGCTCGGAAGAAGGATAAGGGACCTCAGGGCAAGGAGTCCCTCGACATCCTAGTTATTTCCGGGGGAATCTCGCGAGGCACAGCCAAACGCCAACTGAGGGGTCTAACCCATCAGATTCATCAGGCTGAGCTTCGGCAGTCCCAGTCACCGGCGCCGAACATCCTGTTCACAGCCGAAGACTGTGAGGGGGTGGTATACCCCCACGATGACCCACTAGTAATCATTCTGGGCATCGCCAACCGCAACGTCTGGCGGACCCTCGTCGACGGCGGTAGCGGGGCGAACATCCTCTTCCGAGGAGCGTTCGACCAGCTGAGGATGGGAGCCGAGCACCTGGCCCCCGCACCCTACCCGGTGTCTGGATTCAACGGCTCTTCCTCGTATCCTGACGGGAAGATTACACTTCCTGTCACCATCGGCGAAGGCCGAGCAGCTAGGAATATCATGGCCGAATTTTTGGTCGTAGATGCTCCATCTGCATACAACGTGATCATGGGGAGACCCCTCATTCACGGCATTCAAGGAGTCGTCTCCACGTATCATCAAATCATGATATACGTTTCAGACGAGGGACGCTCCGAGAAAATAAAGGGCAGTCAAAAAGAAGCCCGCCGATGCAATCACCTCAAGCCATCCACGTCTCGCCGAGGCGACCGTGGCGATGGGGAGGAAAAGCACCGGGACCGAAACGCCAAAAAGCCGAGAGGCTCAGACGTTTCGGCTAATGAAGCCCCAGACAACGAGAAATCTGATGGGGGCCAAAAGGCTGACTCCGCCTCAGAGCCGAACGACTCTGATGGCCAGCCGCGGTCAGGAAAGTCTGCTAATATTGATAGCAGGCCGGAATTCGAGGAATCCAACTCTAAGAGCATGGAGACGGATGACCTGACCGAGTCAATAGAACTGACCGTAGGAGATCCGAACAGATGCGTTAGCATCGGGTCGTCACTGGAGCCAAACACCCGTGCGGCACTCGTCCAACTCCTACGGGCCAGTGGAGACGTGTTCGCCTTCTCAGCCGCAGAAATGCCCGGGATTGATCCGGACTTCGTCTCCCATAGGCTTAATGTCGACCCCTCCAGTCGACCCATTAAGCAGAAAAAGCGGAACTACTCCGCCGAAAAGAACCAGAACATCGCAGCTGAGGTCGATAAGCTCCTAGATGCTGGGTTCATTGAACCCTGTCAGTATCCGGAGTGGCTGGCCAATGTTGTAATGGTTCAGAAGGCAAATGGTAACTGGAGGATGTGCGTTGACTTCACGGACCTGAATAGGGCATGTCCCAAGGACTCCTATCCGCTGCCGAGGATCGACCAACTGGTCGACTCGACAAGCGGGCATGCTCTGCTCAGTTTCATGGACGCATTCTCGGGATACCATCAGATCTTCATGCACCCCGAGGACCGAGCTAAAACAGCGTTCATAACAAGTTCCGGGTTGTACAATTACAGAATGATGCCCTTCGGATTGAAAAATGCGGGGGCAACATATCAGAGGTTGGTTGATCAGGTTTTCGCCGAGCAAAAAGGCCGAAACATGGAGGTTTATGTTGACGACTCAATCGTCAAAAGCATAAAAGAAAAAGATCATGTCACGGACCTAGCCGAAACCTTCGCCACCCTCAGAAAATACAAAATGAAGCTGAATCCGAAGAAATGTGTCTTCGGCGTGAAGTCAGGCAAGTTCCTCGGCTTCATGGTCAGCAAGAGGGGGATTGATGCAAACCCCGCCAAAGTACAAGCTGCTTTAGACCTCCCCGAGCCGAAGACAAAAAGAGATATTCAGCGTCTAGCCGGGAGAATGGCTGCCTTGTCCAGGTTCATCTCACGAGCCTCAGACAAAGGGCTCCCTTTCTTCAAGGCGCTGAAGCTCCAAAATTCAAAGGGCATTGAATGGGGAGACGAACAAAAGTCAGCCTTTCAGCAGCTCCGTGAACACCTGGCTCAACTCCCAACACTGGCAAGGCCAGTCGTAGGAGACATCCTATACTTATACGTGGCGGTCAGTCCAGCCACGGTAAGCGCGGTGCTGCTAAGGGAAGAAGAAAAAGTTCAACAGCCGATCTATTTCGTCAGCCACACCCTGACGGATGCCGAGACGCGCTACCCATTGTTAGAAAAAGTGGCTTATGCAGTGGTGGTGGCTGCTCGGAAGTTGCGACCCTATTTTGATTCTCATCAAATAGCGGTTCTAACTGATCAGCCGTTAGAGAAAGTCCTCGGCAAGGTTGAAAAATCCGGTAGACTAGCAAAGTGGGCTTTCGAGCTCACCGAGTTCAGTATCGGTTATCAGCCGAGAACAGCCATCAAGGCGCAAGCCTTGGCAGACTTCTTGGCCGAGTGCTCCCATCAGGAGACTCTGGATGCAAGGAGGAAAATCTGGACCGTCTTCACGGATGGGTCCTCCACCGTGAACGGTTCGGGGGCAGGGGTCGTCATTACCTCTCCCGAAGGCAAAACCTTCGAGTATGCACTAAAATTTTCATTCAAAGCCTCTAACAACGAGGCCGAATATGAAGCAGCCATTGCTGGCTTAGACCTGTGCATATCGTTGGAAGCCGAGCATGTCTACCTCAAGACAGATTCTCAGCTGGTCGCCAATCAGATCCGGGGGGAGTATGAGGCTAAAGAGCCTTCAATGGCAGCTTACCTCACAAGGATCAAATCGACAATTGCGAAGCTGAGATCTTTCGAAGTAGAGCTGATCCCAAGGGGTCAAAATGCTCAAGCGGACGCACTCTCCAAACTTGCAAGCTCAACTCTGACTGAGTTAAGCCGTTCTGTCTATGTGGAGGTGCGCCGAGAAAAGAGTGTAGCCGAAGCAATATCAATCTGCTGCGCTGCACTCGAGCCGAGCTGGATGGATGACATCCTGGCTTATAAACTCAGGGACGAGCTCCCCGAGGATAGGAATTCGGCCTCCAAGATAAAGCGGATCAGTTCACGATTCCTCGTCTTCGGCGGCCAACTCCTCAGAAAATCCTTCTCCGCTCCATTATTGAAATGCGTGGGTCCAACGGATGCCGACTATATTCTCCGAGAGATTCACCTCGGCATCTGCGGAAACCACATAGGAGGGAGAACCTTAGCCCACAAAGCTCTCAGGGCAGGGTATTTTTGGCCTACAATGATCTCGGATGCAAAGAACATGGTCAGAAAATGCGAGAAATGCCAAAAATTTGCACCGGTAATCCATCGGCCATGCCTAGATCTCCAGCCAATTCTTAATCCTCTTCCATTTGCACAATGGGGGTTGGATATTCTGGGACCCTTTCCCGAGGCCCCATACAAAAGAAAGTGGCTGATAGTCGGAATCGACTATTTCAGCAAATGGATTGAAGCGGAAGCTGCTTCAAGCATATCTGAGCAAACTGTCAGACAGTTCATCTGGCAGAACATAATAACTCGGTTCGGCATCCCGAAAGTTTTTGTGTTCGACCACGGCAGACAGTTTGACAACCTGCCCTTGCGCCGATACACTGATCAATTCGGGATAAAATTGGCTTACTCCGCGGTTTGCCACCCTCAGAGTAATGGCCAAGCCGAAGCCGCAAATAAACAGATCCTTAACGCTCTCAGAAAAAGAGTAGAGGATCAAAAGTCCAAGTGGGTAGAGGAACTTCCGGGAACCCTCTGGTCACTCCGGACAACCGAGAAGGAGGCAACGGGGCATTCACCTTTTCAGCTGGTGTATGGATCCGAAGCAGTGCTTCCAGTGGAAGTGGGCTCAGAAAGCCTACGAGTGAATCTCTTCTCAGCCGAGGAAAATGAGCAGCTCATGAAAGAGTCCCTCGACTTCCTTGACGAGATTAGGGATCTAGCCCGAGAAAGGATGGCTGCACACAAGCTCAGAATGAGCAAGTCCTACAACCGAAGAGTCTATCAACGACCTCTCAGAGTTGGGGATTTAGTTTTGAGGAATGCTGCAGCTGTTCAAAAAAGTCACATTCATGGCAAACTCTCAGCATCTTGGGAGGGACCTTATGAAATTTATCAAGAGCTTCAGCCCGGTACCTTCAGACTCAAACAAATGGATGGCACCGAGCTGAAAAACCATTGGAATGCCGATGTGCTCAAAAAATACTATGTGTAAATCCTTCGGATAGTACAATCTATGTAAGTACACTGATTCTGTTTACAAAAAGGCCATCGAGCCAGTATTCATTCAGATTGCGTGTATTCTTTAAGTCTTTATGCTTTCTACGGTTTTTCAAAAATTCAAGGTTTCATTCGGCGCTGTCCGGGGTATTGCATAATGATGCCTTGTACCTCGGCAAGCCGTAAAACCTGCCAAAAAAGGATACAAGCCCGAAGTATTGCATAGTGATGCCTTGTACTTCGGAGAAGCTGTTCCTTTGGGCAAAAAGGCCATAGACTTATCCGAAACATAGCCTAAAAAATAGGAACTGATAAAGCCCCGAAGTATTGCATAGTGATGCCTTGTACTTCGGATGAATCAGTTCCGGGTGGTAGTTGCAACTCTGAAGTATTGCATGATGATGCCTCGTACTTCAGATAAACTGCTGCCCCGGCATGGTGTTTCGGATAGTTGTTCCCTTGGATGAATTGAAGAAAGTGTCACAAGAGTACCATCTCTAGAGTGAAAACTCTCAGGTGGGAAATCAGTACTTTAAAAACAGATGTAGAAAATAAAGCAAAGTGTTCAAAGATCCTCGGCTTAGCCGAGAAAAATTATCAGCCATTCCAGAATTCAGAAGACCTCATCTTCAGATTTCTGGGGGGGCAGAGGGAAATAGAGAAATGGCACAACTGATCTAATACCCTTCAGCTCAGCCGAAGTTTGATACTTATGTCAGTTTTTTCACAAGTTGAAAACATCCGAGTACAAACGGCAAAAAGAAGTCTCAGCAGAAATGATTCTCGCTAGCCGAAGTTCTGCACTTAGCAAATATTTGAAAGATCATTCAAAGAAAGCAGTAAAGTGCGAAGACTGGTAAAGCGAAGAAAAAAAAATGTACACAAGAAAGCTGAGAAAGTGAACTTCTTTGAAATAAAAATGTTGAATTACAAAAATAGTCGGCAGCCGCCCACAAGCGGAAAGTAACAGCTGCCGAAATACGTACAGGCAAAATAAAAATATAATAAGCTGTTGTACGATAAGGCAAGCTGAAGCAAAAAAAAAACAAAAGGCAAAAATTCAGAAAGCGGCAAGTCTAAAGTTGAGCGCATGATGAACCGCAAGATTCTGAAGACGACTGCCCGAGTTCCTATGCTTCAGCCTGAGGATCAGACTGATCAGCTTCATTGGGCCCAATGGTGGTCTCAGCTCCAGCAGCAGAAGAAGCAGGCTTTGCACTTTGCCGAGCCTCCCTTTCCCTCTGCTCAGCCTCCAACTCCATCCTCTCAGCTTCTTCCTCGGCTTCCTCAGCCTTAAGGATTTCAGCTTCGATTGGAGTGGCATACTTCATGTGAGGGTCTTCGGGATCTTGGACCCATTCAGCACATTTGGACCAGTCCAGCTTCGGCTCAGCATGAAGGCAGACCCTTCGGCACACTCTGAACCCGTTTCTAAAACCCATTTCATACTCTTCTTGGGTATAGATACGGACTTTGAGTAGAGCCTCAGCATCGGCCAACTTCTTCTTCGTCTCCTCCAAGTCTTCCTCGGATCTCTTCAGCTCATCGACGAGCTTGGAGGAGGAGCCTTTCAGCTCGGTAAACTCTTGCTGAACCCGGGAAGCCTCGGCCTGAACTTGGACCATTTCTTCCTTCTTGGCAGTGAGCTGATCCTCAGCCTCTTGTAGCTTAGCTCTTTGAGCTTCAGCAGCAGCAGCAGCCCTTGAGAGTTGGACATCCCTAGCTTGGAGCATCTCTTCAGCAGCCATTCTGCTGGCTTCAAGAGATTCTAGCTGATGCTGCACTTCAGCTTGTGCAGCAGTTCCTTCTTGAATTCGGCTCTCAATAGCAGCCTTGAATTTGGAGACGTCCACTCCCATATGCTCCTGGAGGAATTTTTCCCCTTCCATCAGTGGGGGAAAAACCTCCATCTCCATAGCATCACAGAAGGTTTTCAGAGCTTCGGCAGCTTTTTTACCGTACTCCTCAACCTCCTGCTGCTTCTCTTCAGCTGCTGCTTGCTTCAGCTTAGCAAGCTTAACTTCCTCTTCAGCCACCTTCCTTTCGTGCACAGCAGCGTCTACCCTATCTTGTAGGGTATCAATCAGCTCTACAGTGAGAGTCTGATTGTGCACGAACTGAAAACAGGGGCACAAGTTAAAAAAGTAAAAAATAATAGCTGAAAGGTTGAGTTCAGAAAGAAATCAAGGCAAGGAGAATTACCTGCATCATCAGCAGTTGGTTGGACCTGGCAGGGTCAGGAACTGATCTGCTGGATTCGCCCATCCCAGCAGTGGCCTTCAGCGACCAAATCCTTGCCCTATCTACTTCGGACAGGCCAGCAAAATCGCCGAAGTAGGCTGCAGCACCTTCTCGGTTCTGACCCCATATGAGGTCCCAGATGTGGTCTGGGACTGGAATTCGGGGGCCGAGAAACCCATTTCTCCAGACTGCAGCGTCTGGAAGGAAGGGAAGGATGACGATGGAGCCTCTTTAGCTTTGGGTGGCTCAACGTCCTCCTCCTTCTCAGAAGAGTCAATTATTGTGACCTCTTCTTCTTCAGGTGTGAGGACGAAGGCCCCAACCTCTCTGGCAATGTCCGCCGTGAAACCCTCAGCACTGGGCATCACGGCGTCTCCATCCTTGTCCTCGGCGGCACTCTCTCGAGCTTCTTCCAGAACCTCTCCCTTAGGTTTGGGAGTTCTCTGATCCACCTCCATCTCGGGGGGTGGCGGAGAGGCCCTTGGGGGTGATTGAGGCGGTGGCCGGGGAACCCTCGGCGATCCATTGCCTTCCTCGGGTTCCCTTATTTCAACGCCGATGGTCATCGGCCTCCGCTGAAAGTCATGCGGGCCGATGATGGCCATTCTTCGGCGCCTCTTCTGAAGCGGCTGCTCGTCCATATCTGAGTCTGAAGACTCTTGTATTTGATCTTCGGGACGAACAGGAGCTTTGCCTTCTCTGTGTCTGTTACTCTCTTCAGACTGTAACAGACAGGGGGGAAGAAGAGTGTGAGTAAAAAAAAAAGAGAGAAGAAGAAAGACAAAGTTAAGTCTAAAGGCTCACCGAGGTCTTCAGCAAAGCCTCGTCTTCTTCAGCTGCCCTAGCCGCAGCTTCTTCAGCAACTCTGGAGGACCCTTCTCCACCTTCACAAGCTTCAATAACCCGTGCAACCTCTTCGGCTGTACGGGCAGCTTCAGCTTCTTCTTCCAGCAGCTGAAACAAGGGATCTCTCTTCTTCCACCAAGGCTTCTGCCTCTGATACAGAGCAACAGCCTCAATTTGGAAGTGGGAAGAGTCTAGGTGAACCTCTCGGCGCCTTGGTTCAGTGATAGGGGGAGCCCGATCAGTTACGACTCGTTCTCGGTTGACGCCAAGGCGAGCGTAATCAATGCCGACGTTGGTCTCGTCCCGTTCTGAAAAAGAAAAGGGGAGAAGTCAATTCAGTTAGTTCGGCACATCACAAGAAAGCAAAATGAAAGAAGAAAAGAGATAATTAAAAGGCCTCGGCCCCAGCCGAAGAAGATTACCATCCCTAAACTTTCGGCTGAGGCCGACAGCTGCCAGCATATTCTCTTGGAAAACATAGTGCGTATCGGGGAGCCAAGTCTCCGGGATATGCTGCATTCGGCCGCTGCCTCCCCGGTTCGGCAGCTTGCCGAAGATGTTCTGCTGATTAAGGTTCGGGTCTGGCCCGCTATCTTCGGGAGGACCTAAACTTCCCATATCAGGATCCGGCTCGGCAAGATACCGGGGAGCGCTGAAAACATAAGGATGGCTCGGCTCCGTGGGCGCCCTAACCCAAATCCATTGACCTCTCCAGTCCTTGTCTGAAGAGTCGTTCGGCCACATGGTTAGGAACGGGGGCCGAGACTCAATCCGATACCACCCAGAACCATGGCTTCCGTGCCCACTCTGAATATTTGGCACTAGCCGATGGAGCTTTCTGAAGCAGTGCAGGTTCGGCACGTATCTGAAGAATTTGCAGACCCATAAGTACGTCATTACCCTTCGGATGCTGGTGGGGGTCAGCTGGCACAGGGAAATGTTGTAATGGATCAGCAAGTCTCGAACGAATACGTCCAAAGGGAACCTCAGCCCATACTGAAGCTGTCTCGTGTACACCCCCACATACCCCGGGGGTGGACGATGGATTCTATCGGATGCTGAGGGCATTCGGCACCAATATCCATCAGCTTCAAAAATGCCGTAGTGCAACTCAATTTGCTCAGCAAATCGATATTGATCGGCGTTCTCTACCCACCATGAGTAGGGACGGTTCTTTATCATGGCCGAAGCCACTTCGGCATCCTCCCACTCTGAAAACCCTGGGAGGATATCCCAAAGGACAGCGGGAACTTCATCATCCCGTCCTGAAGCTCTCACCCCCTCAGCCCTCTGA
This sequence comes from Chenopodium quinoa, assembly GCF_001683475.1. Lineage (NCBI taxonomy): Eukaryota > Viridiplantae > Streptophyta > Magnoliopsida > Caryophyllales > Amaranthaceae > Chenopodium > Chenopodium quinoa. The sequence goes on along the minus strand of NW_018743212.1, from coordinate 353,203 downwards.
GGAGGAGCCGAAGAAATGGGAGTCGCCCTAACCCCTTCAGCAGGGTCAGACTCTGTCCTTCGTCCATTCCAGGTCCCAATCCTGTCCCTGGGATCGGGGATTAGCCTTGCTCTTCTTGGAGCACGGGCTCCACCTCTAACTCCCCTCACCATTGACGAATTTCGAAGGAAAAAGTCGAAAAAGGGGAAAGAGTGCAAAGTCGAAGAAAAATGAAACAAAATCAAAGGAATTTACCTTGATCTGAAGCAAAAGTCGCCGATTTACGAATTGGTAGTGACAAGTCTCAGCTTCTAAGCTTAATGCTCGGGGAATTTGCGAAGTTTTGATGCGGGCTCTTGAGCATTCTTGAGAATTCTGGGTTTGTGTTGATGAGTGAGTGGGGAGAGAAGACGCGCCTCTATTTATATCTCCAGAAATGGGAATTCAAGGAGTCTGCGTTTCAATTTCTCTCAAGCACCCCACTAAGTAGCCGTTAAACACACGACCTTGCAGTTAAATCGCCCACTACCCATCCAACTTCCGCAATTATCCACATTAACTGTTGTTATCTCATTAATCATGGGTTAATTACGGTTTAAATTCACATTTTTGGATTAACAAATCATTCACTTCCCTCCTTTTCTGATTAAATCAAACCCGACCCGTCATCCTTCCAAATCGGGTCTGGGGGGCAAGTTGTTTGGGTCCAATTTAGTCCAATTGGGCCTGGTCACTGAATGATCCAATTAAAAGCCCAAGGTTAAGGTTCAACTCTCCAAATATGCTAAAGTCAAAAATCAACATCCTCAAAGCCATGTCAAGGTCAGTCAACGGCCCAATCAGCTTGGCCCAGCCCAACTGACTTCCGGGCCCAATCCGCCTCCTTCATTAGCCAAGGTATAAAAGCCAACAATTTGGTCAATTCTTGGTAAGACAATAAAGCCTCAAGCAACTAAACTCTTGCACAGCTTTCTCTCTCTAGTATACTGACTTAAGCATCGGAGGGGCCTTCCTCGGCGTCCCCCCCGAGGCTAGTTTACGTGTATTTGTTGTGCAGGAAACCCTCGGCTCCTGCGTCGTTCGGACCGAGACCAAGTTCCCTCAAGATAAAAGGATCTTCCGAGATTCGATTGTTTTCATCCGAAACAGTGTTTAATTTGTTTTAAGGATTATTATTAGCTTAGGAATTTGGTGTGAGAGTTTATTACTGGTGTATGTTATGTATATAAGGTGACAAAGTAAACTTAGGGTGTAAGTATTTGTTTTGAACTCTAATTAATGGTAATAAACTCTTTTTGATTTATTTTGATTTGGATAAGATATCACTACTGCCATGTGTCAACCGATTTTATCCAATCTGTTTTAAAAATAAATGCTCTATTTTGAATTTTGGAATAGTTACAAACACCACTTGGACTTTCTGTTGTTGGTGTTTTAAATAAAGTTAAAAATAGTCATGTGAGTACTTGTTAGAATATCATAAATCTTTACGGTGTATAATTTATATTTACTGATATATAATTAAAGTTATTATTGATGGTCAATACTCAATAATGTTCCACATAGGCAAATGTGCTGGTCAAAGTGGAGCATTTATTTTGAAATGAAAGATTAGAAGGTAGAACTGGGTATATTACGATTCGAAAATATATGTATTAGTTAGGGAATAACGGTACGGTTAACCTAACTCGTATTCAGTTTTTAAGGAATCAATAAATATACAAAGTAATAAATACGATTTACCATGTTATTTAAGTAGCTTAATTTATAGCCTACTTATTACGTACTTCTATAAAGTATAGATACGGTATGATCTAAACCACATAAAAACTTAGGGTTCAAGTTTTCTGTTGTGAACCCTAATAACGGTTGCAAACTCGGTCATTTTGATTTGACCAATGTATACCAATCTTTACCATATCAATTATTTTACGAATGAAGATATATCACGGAGTATTTTACGTATCTCTCTGACATTAATTGCAATTATATCATATAGATTAAGCTATATATAATAATAATCTAACTCATATCATATAGACAATTATTAAACTAACTCATATCCGCTTTTAAAAAATTAACATATGACGTAACAAATAAACTATTAAACCTACTTATTCACCACGGAGTACTTCGCATTTTATCATAATTCTCCAAAACTGATTTCATCTTAATTAAATTGATACCATGTGATCTAACACTCATACCAAGCATAACTTGGTCTAGTGGTTTGCATCTCACAACCTTGAGGTTATGGGATCAGAGGCACTTTATTTGAGATGGGGATTTTCTTACCCTTTCATCCCACTCCCAAGGTGCCTAGCCTACTAACCCGGGTTGGGAGGACATGTGAGAGGTGAAAAAATGGTGGTCTAACCCATGTTAAACTGGCCCAAAACAACTTTTCACACTGTAATAAGTGGACTTGGATTTGGTGAGAAGGGTCAACCACTGGACCATTTTGATTTGACTCCATAAACGAAGTAATTACTCTTTTTTTTTTTTTTTTTTTTGAGAAAAACGAAGTAATTACTTAGATTGGGCCTGTTTAGTGGAGGTTCAGAACAAAGTTCAAACCATTATCACAGTTAATATATATTGTTAGTTGTTACTTTATTAGTTAGAATTAATTTGGCTTGGTCTTGATGTAAATAAAATTAATAAATAAAGTTGTTTAGTTTAACTATTATATCCTATGCATGCAATATATTTGTTCCTCTCTGTTTTTCATAAGAAATTATATAAATAATATAAGCACAATACCAAAATGTAATTAAAAACTAATCAACTTGCAAATTGTTTATCAAATTATTAGCCTAATCTCATCCTTCAACAACTAAACTAGATTTAGCAATCCCAGCCTTAACCTCCATTAGTGAAAACGTCACATGTTCATCTTCTTCTCTAGTAAAAAAACTTCCCAATTTCGACTTCAACCCACCCATATTTCTTCTTCTTTGGAAGCTTAACATTCTCTTCTGGCCCCTCATCGTCGAATGATGCAATTAAATCATACTTACGGTCGAATATACCTCCACGACGTGGGTCTAATAGACCCTCCCGGTCACCACTTCACCTCAAGCAGTTTCAACCGCAACATCTATGGGAAGATCATAGAATTTCCAAACGTTACTCGTAACGTCGAACACAGGGTATGCACCATACCTTGTGTTTGGAGACAACATCGACGTTGTAATTCCCGCATTTATTTCTAACCACCAAACATATTCAAGCCTTGCTACTTCAGCAAACCTGTTGATAATAAATATAATTAAATAAGGCAACTTGATCAACCATAATTATTAGTGAAATGATGTAATATTAACAATTAACGTTAAAGAGATCGAATACAAGTGAAACGAACCTCAATCGAGGCTCGAAATGGGTAAGCCATTGCCAGTAAGTTGGTGTATCACCCCATGTTATGTCTAACTTCCTTGCAGCAAGTGTGTAACACTTTTTGCCAGTTGATTTTTCTCCTGTGAAAAGCTCTAATCAAGAGTTCGGATTTTTGGTTAGTTACATAGTTAGTTACAACAAATAAAATTGTATTGAATTTTTCTATCAAATTTAACGTTACATGAAACACGCTGAGTTAAAAGACATTAGGAATATTCCGATCTTAGTTATTAGGAATTTCTTATAGACTGTAATACCCCCAAATCTCCCTCTACAGAATATGTAGAAGAATACGTATAAATACCGTAGAGATAGACTTGGGCGTATTACCGCCGCGTAATAACGCAAGGCTTATACTTTAAAACAAAAATACTTTTGCAGCGGAAAATTCTTTATTCTTATTAATAAAACTTTAAATAAACTTGTTCATAATTTTTGACACAAAACAAAGTCAAACTTTTCCTAAGCTAGGTGAAATTCCCGTGGACTGCCGTATGCATCAATTAACTTCCACCTGAAAAGTTCACCTGCTTACCATAAATGGTAAACAGGGCAAAGCCAAAACAAAAGTACATATTAGCAAATTATGCTAAGTAGATTATGTGTAAGATAAGTAAAATATAATTTAAATCATTTAAGTTTAATTCAAAGAATTCCAATGCCATACTCATGTAAGAGCTTTTCCAATTCAATGCTTTCAAGACTAGTTTAAAACTCAATCAATTACATTCCAAAACCATTTCCTCACTAAGTGTGCACACCCCCCAAGTGGTTTACTTTATGAACAAAGGCCAATTTTGAGGAAAGACTAGGTCATGCAAAGTCCATAGTCTTCTCTAATCCATTCCCTAAGTGAGATTCATAACCATATCGATTGATTTACTTAAAAGCACCTTTTAAAAAAAATCCATCATTCTTGAATATTAAGAAACCTGTAAATCAATTTTAATCCAATCCTTTTTAATAAATTTAATCATAATTCAAAGTCTATTTTGATTAACCAAAAATCATTAATTCAAACCATCATGAAGCATAATTTTATAAGGAACATAATAAGATACAATTTCATGGACAACTTTCGAAGGTATCAAACCACATAACGTACCTTAATTCCGAATATCAATCAACACTTCGCACTTTCAAAGTTCAATCACGAATACACCTTGCAATTAACATAACCATACGGTTATCACAACATCTTTAGACATAAACCTAAATCTAATGTGCATGGACTATAAAACTCTTTTAAAAATAATACTTTAATATAAAATTATAACTGTGAAATAGGTAATTATATTTTAGAAAACTAACCATGAAGAAAATAAAGGAATAGGATTAAAGGAAATTGAATTTGCGTTGGAAAGGATAGGCAGAACTTGCAGAGGTCATAACTCCTTTGATATAACTCTGAATTGGGTGATTCTTGAGCCTAACCTCAAGGATTTTTCGAGAGGAATAATTTTCTGTGAAATAGAAAAATCCAAAAACTGACCAGAAGTGCCCGAAAATTAGCTTCAAAGATATACGGGCAGATTTTCTTTTAGAAAAGAGGAAAAGAAAAATAGGAAAAGTTTGAGGGAAAAGAAGAGTAAAAGAAAATAAGGGAATTGAGTTTTTGGTGTGAAGAATATGAGAGGTATGAGGGGGGTATTTATAGGTGTTTAGGTGATGAGTTTATAGCAATTTAGGGTTTATAATTTATGGAAGTTTTGAAGAATAGAATTTAGGGTTTTAAATATATAGAAGGCTATAATATTTTATTTGATCATGAAATTCTATTTGGTAGGTTTTAAGCTTGGAGTGCAAGTATGACATAGAATCAAATAATTTTAGATCTAAGAATAGAAGTAAGGGAATTTAAAGGATTTTATTTTTAATAAAAATAATTTGAAAATCTTATAGGAAAAAATCATGAGTGGCCGAAAATATTGAGCTAAATATTGCTCAATATTTTCGGACCTCTTATGTTAGTTTGGGGATTTTGTAAAATAATTTATTTGACTAAAATTAAAGATTCAATAAGTTTATAAATATTTGGAAGAATAAAATCAATTTTCTTACTAAATAATTAGGTTAGCCGAAAATTTGGTCTATAATAATTAATAAAATCAGATTTTTATTATATAAAATCTAAAATACTATTTGATTAATTTAGGAAATCATTTTATTTCATAAAAATAATTAACTTAGCAAATAATTAAGAAAAATCGGATTTTTAGTGTATATCCGAAAATAATACTTCATTAGTGTAGGAATTAATTTTATTTTATGAAGATACTTTACTTAGAGTAAAAATCAGATTTTTAATTGTAAAATTCAAAAATGATATTTATTTAGTTTTAGGAAATTAATTTTATTTCATGAAAATAATTAGTTTAGCAAGATATTAAGTAAAATTGGATTTTATTGGAAAAATCCGAAAATTCTATTTACAAAAATCATATTTTTAAATCCGAAAATACCTCTAATTTTATTAATTAATATAGTTTTGGTTTATTATTTATTTAATCAAAATATTATTTATAAAATGTTTAGTTTATCCATTTAATTAAAATAAATGATTTAGGCGCCAAAATTCAAATATCATTTTGGCTCCAAAACTGAAATACTCTTAAGTTAGAAAATACGTCGAAAATACGAGACTAAATACTCTTTAATTTAGAAAATACCTTTCAAAAAATACGGGGTACTACATAGACAGTAGGACGGAAATTATAATCCTTTCACAACTAAGGAAATGATTAATGGGGATTCGAAAATTAATACTCGTATTTTGCTAATGTAGTAGCCATGCATAAATTGTACGTCACATTTATTTTACTTCTACTTTTTTTTACTAGATGGAAGTCCGTGCGATACACGGTTTTATCATCTAAGATTTTTAATTATTTGATTTATTGTATTTAATAATTTCAGACAAATTACCAAAGTTTAATATTTATTTTTTTTTACTATAATTTATAATAAATTTATTAAATATAAATAAATTGTAAATATGATATTTTTTCCGTTATATAAAATTACCAATGTTTAATATTCATTGTTTTACCATATCTTTTATTTCGATAGAATCACCAACCTCGTCCACAACCAACCTACTACATCAATGGATAAATTGAACCGTGAAATGTTAGCCAAACTGAAATTGATATAAATTAAATCTTTACATTTATATAAAATAAATCAATATATTTACCAATAAATGAAAAATTATTGCGATATAAAATCAAATCTATGCATTGGAATTTTTTCATCATCTCCAAAAATAACCAAAGTCATCCATATATTAAGTATACAACATCTAACCGTATGCCATTACATAAACAAATAATCATTAAGTATCCTAAATAAATACAATGTAACTAATAATTACAAATATAAATTTAAACATAAGATTTTAAAAATTACCCGGACATTGATGACTAACACAAAATTCGCTTGATGGGGTTTTGTATTGATACAAAATTTTATTGTGTCATGTGATGTGTTAGATCTGCATGTAAAAAAACATTTAGTAAATAAAACATAAACATATAATCGGTGAATATCCCAAATTAATACAATGTAAGTAATAATTAAAATACTAATTTAAACGTAGGATTTTAAATATTATTAAGCTAAAAATTACCCGGCCTGACCAAAAATTAACACAAAATTACTAACGCAATATTCGCTTGATGGGGTTCTTTATTGATACGACATTTTGTTTGTGTCGTATGATGTGTCAATTTATAACGGTAGGTATCACAAATTTTAATTTAATTATAATTAACGAGTGTATTTCTTATCATAAATACTATCAAAATTTATCTTATAACGATAGGTATTAAACTTTATTATAAGCGTTTATCATTTAAATATTTTTTAGTATATTTTTTTTGGATTTCTTATACTCGTAATATTGAATTAATAAATTTATCTTTTCCTATATTTTTACATTATTTTTTTTCATTAAAATAATTTAATTCCTGGATTATAATCTACATGGCATTAAAATTTTAGATATATCAAATCTAATTCGTTACTTTTATCTAGGTGACGACATAATTTTTTAATTCAAAAATAATATACAAATCTTTCTTCTTATTGGTCGAAATAAATATATTTCTTACGTGGCACTCCGAATGCTCTCAAAAAATGTTTATTTATTTTTATAATATATATATTAGATTAGATTTTAGAAACGGTGGAACATGTGACAAATAAGCCCTTTACTAATTTTAGAAATGATGGAACATGTGACAAATAAGCCCTTCACTAGATCTACCTAAATATAAATTTTTATTTTATTTTTTTGACGGGAGATCTTATATAACACTACAAGAAATAAGCTTGATTCCGACGGAAAAAATCCGTCGGAAACACCGGAAAACGGTCTTCTGACGGAATTTCGTCGGAATCAGTTTGTCGCAAAACCCTTTGTAGGGAATTCGACCTTTTCCGACGGAAATTCCATCCAAAGACCGTTTTTCCATAGGAATTTCCGACGGATTTATTTCTGTCAGGCTGTTTTTACTTTAATTAAGAGTCTGTCGCAATTTTCCGACGGAAAAGATTCCATCGGAATATACCACTTCCAACGGAAAATTCGGTTAGAATGTACCTTTTCCGACGGAATATTCCGTAGGAATCTGCTTCCTTCCGACGGAAATTTCCGTCGGAAATGTTAATAAAAAAAATTAAAAAAAAAAAAACAGCCCCACCCACCCCCTGCTCACAAAAAAAACCCACAAAAAACCCGGAACACAAACCACCCACCAGCACACATAACCCCCTATAACCACAACACCACCGACAACACCACAAACCGAAACCACCCCAACAGCATCCCACCCCAACACCACCGACACCACCACAACCCCACCCACACCAAACCGAAGCCACCCCCTAAACATACGAAAATTAACACCACCGACAACAAACCCACACCACCGACACCACCACAACCCCACCCACACCAAACCCCAAAAAAAAGGAAAATCAATCCTACAAAACCGAAAATTAACCCCAAACATACGAAAATTAACACAACATAATAAAAAAAAAATACCACACAAAAAAATCAAAACCAGTAGATCTACAAATTAATCAGAATTTCATTAAAAAAAATTCAAAAAACCGAAAATTAAACAGCGAAAATCAAAAGAAATTTATAAATACACAATTGTCTAATAAATTTTATAAACTAACATTACAATTTCATACAAAATTAACTAGATCTACACTAAACCTAAATTACAAGATCTACAAAAACAAAAACCTTGAAACAGGTGGCTGGCGACGGTGGTTGTTGGCTTTGTTGTCGTTGTTGCGGTTGATGCGGTTGTTGTTGATGGTTGTTGTTGCGGTTGATGTTGATTGTTGTTGTTGATGGTGCGCCATAGAAGAGGAGAGGAAAGAGAAAGAGAACAAGATAGGCGAGAGAGAAGAGGATAGGAGAGAGAAAGAGAAGAAAAGAGGAGATCAGAGAGGAAGAGAATGAAGGAGGAGAGGAGATCAGAGAGGAAGAGAATGAAGGAGGGGAGGAAGAGAATAGGAAAGAGGAGAGGAGAGAGAAAAGAGAAATGAAGGGGAGGGGGAAAGTAGGGTTCCGCGTTTTTTAAGGGTTTTTTTTTTTTTTTTGAAAGCCATAATTCCGTCTGAAAAGGTATTAAATTTCTTCGGAAAAGTAAATTTCCGACGGATTTTATTTCCATCGGGAAATTCCGACGGATTTTATTTCCATCGGAAATTGAATGTTCCGACGGAATATTCCGTCGGAAAGCCCATATATTCCGTCGGAATATCTGACTTTTCTGACAGAAATTCTTGTCCGTCGGAAACATCCGTCGGAAATCGGCCTATTTCTAGTAGTGTAATAAAGTGTAATATATGTAGTATTTTGAACAGTGCTAGGGTACCGTATTTTGAATTACATAAGCCACCAACATTAACATTTATCCTATGATTAAAATTTTAGGTATATATCAAATTATTATCAAGATTAATTGTTTCTTTTCATTTGAATCAATGAAAGCCAAATTATCATTATTTCTACCTATTTCTACATCAACATGAATAAAATGTAACAATTATTTTTAAACGAAATGATTTACAACACAAATAAATAAAAATAAAGGCTAAATTACCATCAATCCTTCGTCAATGAATCAATATATATATAAATAAAAATAAAGGCTAAATAAAAATAACGGTTAACTAACTCGTATTTTATTTTTTAAAGAATCAACATATATATATATATATATATATATATATATATATAAAGTAATAAATACGATGTACCATGTAAGTACTTCATAAAATATATAGATACGTTATGATCTAAACCGCATTATGACTTACGGTTTAAGTTTTTGTTGTGAACCCTGATAATGGTAACAAACTCAGTCATTTTGATTTGACCAATGTATACCACACTTTACCATAGCAATTATTATACGGTCACGGAACATTAGTTGCAATGATTTTCTAACAAGGGACTATGGACTCTTATTAAACTAACTCATATCCGCTTTTAAAAATCAACATAAAACGTAACAATTAAACTATTAAACCCACTATTGAAAGCACAGTCCGTATATTATCATAATTCTCATTCTCCTAATTTGATTTCATCTGAATTAAATTAATACCATATGATCTAACCCATATTTAACTGGCCCAAAACAGCTTTTCAACAATTTAATAAGTGGACTTGGATTTGGTGAAAGGGTCAACCATTGGACCATTTTAAACGAAGTAATTACTTTGGTTGGGCCTGTTTAATGGAGGTTCAGATCAAAGTTCAAAACTTCGAACCAATCAATCAAATAAACAAGTAAATAAATTACTCAAATAATTCACCAATTAACGGTCAAATCAGCTACGAAATCATTTTTAGTGCATCTTTGCTTACTTAAATCAAAGTTAAAACAAAGAAAGTATATTACATCAATTACATATAAATATAAATAAATAAAAAATGTAAAGATACTTTTTTTTGAAGGAAAAAAGAAAAACTCGTAGTACAATAATAATATTAAGAAAGTAAGAAGCTATTATTAGGAATTTCGAATGGATAAGTGGTCCAAGTTCCAGATAATCAACTTTGTTTGGATGTGCATAGAGCATAATCAAAGTCCAATTATTACTATTTAATTATTTATTATAGATTTAAGGAATAATTATCAGATTGTGTTGGAAATATGCAGCACCAATACAAATTCTGTCTCAAGCTAAGAGCCTAAGACTCTAGGTAATTTGTTCTCCCTCCGTTTTTAAATACTTGCTTTACTTTTCTTTTGCGACCGTTTTTAAATATTTATTTTATTTCCTTATTTGGAAATCTTTTATAATATTTAATTCATTTCTCTTAACTAGTGGGACCTAATTTTATTACTTTTAGATTCTCTCTCCTCCTATTTACCTTCTACTAACCCCACTAATCCACTATCTCTATATTTTATTACTTTCTTCAATTTCTCTTAAAACTCCGCACATGGAAAAATAGAGCAAGTATTTAAACACGGAGGGAGTACTACAACTTTTTCCCCCTTTTTTTTATTTATTTTGTTTTGACTTTTCATTGACTTGCACTTTGATTGTACTGTATAAGATATGGAAGAAAAACATTTGATCGAATATGTAAGTACTTTTTTTTTTTTTTTTTTTGGAATAGTAAAAAATTCATTAATAAAAAGTCATATGACATCTATAAAAGAGATTCGACTTTAACAAATATATAAGATATTGAATCAAATAAAAATTTCCTTTATAAAAACTACGATAGTCGAGTAGATCTTGCACTGTGAAAAATCTCCCGCTTATATCGTTGGTAAATACAACCTTGTTGGAGAGACAATCTAACGATCCTTTATAACCATGAGGATATTTTCCTTCTGATTCATCCGATTGTATTCGAAAACTTGATAACCCTTGCAATCTCGCATAATTTTTCACCTACGAAATAATTTCACAACAATCCATTAGATCTAATATCATGGATTCAAACCTAAGAAATTCTCCCTCGAATAAAGGAGATAAACCTTGTCTTTCGAAGGAGGTCGAAAAACCCTTGTCTTTCGAAGGAGATCGGAAACCCTTTCTTTCGAGGGAGAAAAATTCCTCCCAAAAGGAGGAAGTATTATTATAAACCTAAAAAAACTTTTAAAGACACAAGAATTGGGGCTTCCCACCGGTTAAAACCGATAGAAGCCCCTTCAAAAAACAACAATGGAGGCTTAACAGGGTAAAGTCGTACATCCCAATCAAAAGAATTACCTAAGTTCTCTAAATAAAGCAGTTAGGGAAGTAGGGTCGAATCCACAGGGAAATAAGTCTTTCTAGCTATTCCTAATTAATTATTATAATCTAAAATATCAAAGAGCAAAAGGGTTTATATGAATTATTCTAAGGTAAAATCAATAATAAAAAACCTATGGTCGCAGGTTCACCAATAATTAATACTCCAGGAAAAACATAACAATCAACAGTTAATATTGCACACATAATATGATTAACAGGCTCTCGCAATTTAGATCTAACAGACTCTCGCAATTTACTAGATCTAAGTTCCTATTGAAAATAGCCTTTAATATCAAATTAACATCTGCTCGATTCATCAATTCAATATTGCTATACTTTTACAATCAAATCACATTTGCTCGATTCATAATCCAATTGTAAAGAATTAAAACAATTCAATAAGAAATTATCATGCAATATCAAAAATCAACCAAAACAATTCATCCCTTCATATTAATTATGGATCCACCAAGGACCCTAAAATTAGACTACTCACACATAAATTAATCTAAGCTAATCAAAGCAATTAAATTAAGCATGATCAAAAGCAATAAAAATAAAACTAATAAGAACGCAAATACTAAAATAAAAACAATAATAAAACTACTGTAAAAACAATATATTAAAACTAAAGTAAAACAAAACTACACAAAACTAAAACTAAACTAAAACTAAGCTAATTGTCCCCTACGTACTACTACTACCTCCCTTTTATAATTAAGGAAGATTAATCCCAGTAAGACTCATACTACTATTAACTAAGATAAAAATTGTGAAAATAAAATCCTAACAAAAGATAACTAAGCATAAATAAATCCTAAGATTCCTACCAAAAGTCTGACAAGTAAATCTTAGAAATCCTAATTCTAACAGACTAATCACCGCCTAACGTAAAGGTCTTGATTGGGTTTTGTAACAAACAAGCCCACATCCATCAAAACCAATCTAAACTGAAGCAAAGTCAGAGCCACATATTCATGATTCATCCGATCGGGAATTGGGCTGCCCGATCGGGCCTAACTGTTTGAGCTGTCCCACAAGACTACAAGAGTAATCTGATCTTATGGGCTTCCTTCACTTGCCTTGAGCCTCTAGTCCAGTCCGGTGTACTTCATTTGGACTTTTATTTAGTTCGTAACTCGTAGTATTAGCCCTTCATCAAATTGAGCCCTTAATTACCGAATCAAATTCCTTTAACGCGGCCTTGTGCTTTATATATACGGTCATAAAATACGATCCGATTCCAATATCTTTGTAGTGGCTCAATAAGCTCGGGAAATTGCCATAAATCTGCAAAATTCGTACAAAATAAAACCAACTCTGTAAAAACACTAGAAAAAGTATATTAGTAATTAAATAGCTTCGCAGAGCTCAAATAAGCACAAATATGACCGTTATATGGGGAATAAATATATATATAAAATAGACTCGTTAAGGCTAGGGTTTAGGATAGAGGAAGGAGGAGATGGGAAGGAGGAGACGACTGAGTTGAATGATTTGTATATGTAAGTAGTTAATTTTATTGTATAAAGAAATGCACAAAATATTAAAATAAGTAGTAGCATATCTATAAAATGTTGATTTTTCTAAACTAGTAAAAGCATTTACTATATAATTTTCTATGCATGATCAGTCAATAGGTACATATATTGATATACTACTACTGCATATAAGCATTTTACTATTATAAATCGATGAGTCCTCTTGTTTGCATCAATTGTTTTAACGTTGTTACCTCCGGCTTGTACGCTACACGGTTAGCTTTTTTTCATCCTTTAATTTGATGATTAATCCAAAAGTGGCATAATATAATATCAGCTTAGTCTACTTGTCCTTTTGTTATGTGAGATTTTTCATATTTTTCTATAAAAGTATAAATATTGTTGTGTATCAATTATTTTCAACAAACCCATCTAAACTCAGTTTAATGATAAGGATTGTTGGTGGGATATGTTGCTCTCACATACTTTAACTAATTTTAAGTCGTATATCATTCTTAGGTTCTCAATCAATAATCACTAAGTGTGAACATGTTTATGACTTTATGAGGCCGGAAATATTAATGATACAATTAAATGAGGACGAGATACTAAAGTTGAGCCTTATTAATTGACTTGAAATGCTTGGTTATGGCGATTTTATTAAAGGCTCAAATCACTTGTATTATTGCAATCTACTTTTATATACATGCAAAATGTAACCACATTTTTAGGTATATATAATCTCAACTTGATTACATGTTTTTATAAAATGTATTTTTGCATATAACATTTTATGAGCTATGCATAGGTTTAAAATAAAACTATTTATTAAAATAGTATGAGTGATAGCGAAATGCCAACGTATCAACTATCAAGCTAAGGGCCGGACTGAAGTAGTGATATTAGATTATTAGAATAATTCTATAATCATTGATTGAACATTAATCATGTAATGTTTGGCATGTATAAGTGGTTGTTAGCTATTATAGATGTTATCATGTTAGTGTTTATTGTATTATAATGTCAGTTGTTATGATGTTTTTTTAAGTATGTGATCGAGGTTTGCTCACGCTTCGGCTATTTTTTGTATTAGTGGAATATATATATATATAAAAATTGCTTATAGTATTTCATAGGGAGTAACATACATAATTTTTTCGAAGTATTAACCCAAACCCTATTATAATTTATCGAGAAACAAACGTTACCTTTAGTATAAAATCAATCAACTATACACTTTAAAAAGTGTTGCTAAATTAACAAATAAATCAATATTCTAGTACGGTTTGTGTAATGATAGTTAAATTGAGAAGGAAAAAAAAAAAAAAAACTCTCTAAACATATGTAACAAGTACAAGTATAAAATAAAATAAAAATCAACAAAATATCTACGAAATATTCATAAATTAAGTCAATAAAGTACAACTAATAAGTCGTTAATTAGTTATGCCTTTTTGCTTGAAAAAAGAGAGACATTTCATATGATCAACTCAAATAATACGATTTTGTCTTAATACAATGATGATAAGATTAGATTAAGCAGGTTCTCAGTCTTTATCTCAGCCTTGTACATGTTAAACTGTCATCTCGCAATCTCCACTAATCTACCTCATACTTGTACGTTCTTTTGTCTTTATTATTATTATTATTATTATCTCAAAAACAGTTAAAGTCATACAACCTACAATAAATTAGTGGAAAGCCGAGATACAATCTGGGCCCCCACTCCTTTAGCTATATCAAAGCCTACCCTAGTAAAGATATAAGCTGCAGCACGCACCCCAATGTCTTGCATCGCCGAGAACCTCTGAACCCTCTTCAACAACGCAACAGCCTCCTTCTCTAATTCCCCAATCGAAGAAAAGGAGAAGGGAATGATACCATATCCAATTTGCCGACAACTAGCTTTATACTTCACCCGCTTACGATGAGCCGCATCAGCCACAACCCGTCCACGAACAAAGTCAGATGGCCCTGTCTGTGTCAAAGGAACAATATTATTATTATTATTATTATTATTATTATTATTATTATTATACAAATTTCCTTGAGAATATAATAATTTATCTATCATTTCTATCAAGCCTTTTTAAGTAATATATTTATTTTTTAATGTAGAACCTTACAAACAAAAAGATGGAAGAAGAAACAAAGAAAAAACAGCTAAGCTATTTTTTTCCAAGTTATATGGTTAACTAAATTACTATGCTTGAACATAGATCAAAAGAGAAACTTGCTCTAAAAAAATATCACCAACAGTGCTACAGTTGAAGTATTTTTGTAATAAAATGACAACATAACAAAATTAAAATGTAATCTGTATTGAACCAAAAAAAACCTTTTTAACTAGGAAAGAAAAATAGAGTTAAAAGAAATCTACACTTTCGTTATTTTATTGAAAGTATTTGGTCTGCTTTTTGCATAATCTGATTGCTCTAATTTGATTATGTTTGATGAATTACATTAAAGGAAATGATAATTGTGTGGAATTATTGTTAGATTCATTTCAATAATATGTAATCAAATTTATTAATTAAGAAATAATGATATTAATGTTTACAATATACACGAATTATGTAGAAATCAAAATGTTACTATTAATAAAGTGGATTAAATATTAAATTATAAATAATCCGTACAAAGTTTACCAAATCCAACTTTAACAATCACATGATGAACCTTTAAACTAGATTTCCAAATTAAGTGGACTTTAAATCTTTAATAATTTAATCTATTGACTTAATTGTTTACTAATTGTATTTCATCAGATATCTAAAGCCTATGAATTACTACGTACTTTAATATTGTAATTTTAATAATGTGTCAGTCTATGAAATATTTATTAGCTCCATGTCACATGGATCTGTACCAAATCATATTACATCGTATATACCAGTATTTACGCCTCTTAAAAATTGACAAATTTGTTAACTTTTATACAATAATTATTTATTTAATTAGTAGGGCTTGTTGTATTAAGAAATCAACTACTATAATGGTGCAAACATCATTTACCGCAGCTCTCATTTGGGTGCAACGTACAAGAAAAGGAGACAATACATTACACAATCTCACCCATAGAATAAAGAGTACATGTATGTTGTTCCAATAATAGCTGATTATATTTATCAAAATCAGGAGGAGAAAAAATAATGAGGGTTGACAGGAGAGATCGATGAAGTTCAATTGGAGGGAAAAAAGGGGGAAAAAAACAATGAGAAAATAGAAACTAATTTAACTTTGTACGTAACAAATTCATAAATTTAATAAAAGTCATCGGATTCTACGAAGTGAGCATATACTAATAAAGTTCATGAATTCATTACATTGTTTGTCTAAATATTTAGACTCATGGATGATTTATGTTTACCAGTTAAACTTAAAGAGGATGCTCAGTTTAATTATGAGTTTGATCAAGTAGGTCAACCACAATGGCATACATTGGATTCTACTCACAATCAACTTGATAGCGGTATATCAAACCTATTAATAGTATTGCCAAATTAAATGTATATAATAGCAAACTAGCTAGTATGGTTAGATCAGTATCAGATTAAATATATTTTTCATGGCAGATGCATACTACGTATGTTGAGAATAGCTTCGGCTATAATTTAGTTAACGATTAAACATGAATTGAACGATAGTAGCCAATACAATACCAAAGAAATATTAACCTAGAGATAACAGCATATGTACAATAAATCATAAGTTCATTGTCGGAGTCTTTTTGTAACGCTCTAAACTCATTCAGACATCGGACCCAAGAAAACTTACTACATTAGGATGATTTGATGCATGATGTAAAATCTATTTAGTGAGAGAAAGTAAGAGAGAGAAAATTATGGAGAACGACCTGCAACAATCATCAATTTATGCAGTAATTCAACCCAATAGGCCCACATTCTTTATATCTACGAGTATCCATTTCATAAAATTAAAAAAAAAAAAAAAAAAAAAAAGAAAAGATTTTAATTTTAAATTTCTACTAATCACTTAGGTAATAAAAAAAAAAAAAAAAAATAATTGAAACTTTTTACTAAAGTGTGAATCAGCTCTTCAAATTAAGAAAATATCAGCATTTCAATTTTTTCGGGGATTTATTTCCTTATTAACGGTCAATTATCATGCTTTTTCCCTTCAAAAATCACAGAATATCACATTATTTTACAACACTGATTTTTGTTTCCTTTCTTAAAAATTGGTTTTTAGCGAATTTGTAACAATTGTTTTGATGAAATTAATGTGTAAAAACCCCCAAGTTCATCCTTTTTAATATAAATATAGGCTGATTTGTTGGGTAGCAAGTAAAAAAAAAAATCAGATTTTAAAATTCAGTAATTCTCTCTACTCTACTGGAGTTCGTTAAGATCTGCTTCAAAGGTTTTTGTACTCTTCTGCTTATCTTTTTTTGCTTATTGTTCATCATTTTCTGGTTGTCTTTTATTTCTTTCATTCCACAATTTTTTCTCTGAAGTTTTACTTACTGGGTTACTGAGTTTGAAGTTCAATAGTTCAATTTGAAGTTTTTAAGAAATGGGTTTTGTTCAATTTCAAGATTTAAGAAATGGGTTTTTATTGAATTTCAAGTTTTTAGTTTATGGCTGTGTTTAATTTCAAATTTTAAGAATTGGGTTATGTTTAATTTGAAATTTTAAGAAATGGGCTGTGTTTAATTTGATTTTGCTGGAGATTTATTACAAATGGGTACTTAGGGTTCTTGATTTCCCCCCTCTTTTTAATTTGGATTTGGGTGACTTCAATTCTATGTGTTTTAGCAGAAAAATGGTGGGGCTTTTTTCTTGCCTTGCTTTTCGGAAAAAGGTTGTGAAGGTCGAAGATACTGATCGAGCTCGATCTGCTTCTCGTACTTCAGGTATAATTTGCTACTTTATTTATGTACATTGTTGTTTTTATGCTTGATTCTTAAATGTTACTGCTGAAAATTGTTGATTTATGCAGTGAGTAGGCAGAGAAAAGATAGGGTGCATGAAAATGGTGAGTTGTGACAGTGAGACATTGTTTTAATGATATTAGTATGAGTTTTCATAGAATAAAGTTTTTGATTGTTAGAGAAATTGTGCATCATTTTGTAGAGAATGTTAATGATGATGCAAACTTAGGGATTGCTAATGCGGCTGCTCAGTTGAGAAGTCCGGCGAAAGCCTTCACGTATCGTGAGCTTTGTATCGCCACTGGAATGTTCAACGGTGCTAATACCATTGGTGAAGGTGGTTTTGGGAAGGTTTTCAAGGGAAGGTTGGACACTGGGGAGGTTAGTGGTTAAAAGTCTCGCAACTTTGTTTGTCCTGTGGTTACCTTGTCATACATTTGTGTCCGAATGACTTTAATTTAAATGTTAGAATATAATTGAGGCCTATTATATTAGTTTTTGACATCTTTGGTACTTATAAACTACTATTAATGTGAGATCCTGCATTTGTTGGTAGATTGTTGCAATTAAACAATTAAATCATGAAGGAATTCAAGGAAGTCAGGAATTTATTATCGAAGTTCTCATGCTTAGCCTTCTCCACCACCCCAATCTTATGGGCTTGAAAGGCTACTGTACGGATGGTGATGAAAAACTCTTAATTTATGAGTACATGCCTCAGGGTAGCTTGGAGGACCACCTTTTCGGTAACCCAAGTATGTTCTGATCACTCAGATAAATGTGCTATAAGCTGAAAGATCTCTGATTTATGCTTGTGTATATGACTAGTTTGAAGATCCCCAGTATATAGTCATGTTTCTGAAGTTTATTCTTGTTTTGGTAGCACTTTAGCACATTACGATTTAAAGATTATCTGTACTTAGTTTTCAAATTATGGTATATTGTTCAAATCTTGTGCCGTGTAGAAATATAGTAATGCTGTTTATAATTCTCAAGGTTTCTAGGTATTAGTGTCTGCTTACTTTAACTATTTGTGCATCATGCTCATTTTTATTTTAAATCATGTTGTAAGCATTAAAATGGTGTCAGGGTGGCTGTTTTCCCTTTTTATTTATGCGTATGTGTTTAATTAGTATTCTATAGATGGGATCTAATTAATTAAAACAAATGTAATGCGGACCAGCTAAACTTATCAGTACCGAAAAGGTGAAGTTTGATGACTGGCTGAATTATATTATGGTCTGCTTATTAATATGGATATATAGCTCACGACATCAGATAGAGAGATTAGAATATACCCTAGAAATTTTAATGAGTATTGATGTGATTTGTAGATCGAATTTTACCATAAATAAACGTGAATGGGTATTGATGTATTCATCTGTCCTTTTGAAGCAGAGTTGATAGTCTGGATATATGCCCTGTTAGGGAGTAGAAACTAGAGTTATATACTGTATTTGCCTGTAATAATATCTTACTGTCTTTACCTCTTTATTTGAATTGACTAGAACATTGGAATTAAAAGGTTCATAAGGATTATTTTGAAGTAATACAGTTTTTGTGTTTCCTTAACTTTCGTGTTCCTGTCATTTCTATAGAATCACCATTAAAAGATATAGGATGCCACTGATTCAGGTATGTTGGAGTAAAAAGAAAGGATTTGGTTTAAATAGTTTAAAGTTTGTGTTGCAAGTCATTCAAGTGATATCTAGAGCTACCCAGGTTTGCCTAATAAGTCCTGAAAAGAAACTGCTACATGATTAGAAAATTTAAAGGAAAATTTGTTATCTATTATGAAGCTGAGATTAGGTGTGACTTGAGGATAGTTTTTCTCATCAAAACAGCCTATGAATCTAGGGGTTTACTGAAATATTTGCACTGTACTGTTGAGTGTTGAGTTTAAAGAGGTCTCCATATTGGAGGAAAATTGTTTTTGTAAGTTTAAGGAGGTTCTGCTAATATGATGGTTTACAGGTAATCTTAGAACAATTCATGGTGGCTGAAGTATATTGAGTTTGACTCTCAAGGTCATGAAAAAACTTGTCCACGAACAATTACAAAGACATATGGTTGGTCTATCGTCCCTTGCAAAATTTAGTGTATAGTTTATTACTTTATTTGATTCTGGCCTTGCTCCTAGGCTCAGTTGAAGCAAGTTATTGAATTTGTATTGCTTGGAACCTTCTTTGTAGCACAAATGTGAGTATATGGGATGCCTTAACTACATGGACTAAGGTTCGACGACTGTAATGTCAGGAGAGTAGGCATGCATCCCTTTATATATAAGATAGAAACCTTAAGTAATGAAACTTATATCACGTCCCAGACCATATTGGAAGCTACCATATAATACATTAAATGAAGTGCTGATTAACCAAGTACTTCAATTTAGGAATGCACCTAATATAGCCATTTTTACCGCAAATTCTTTCTGTAGCAATAACGTGGGTGTAAGGGATGCTTTAATTATGAAGCCAACATAGGTTCATTGGCTGTAATTCTGGGAGAGTAAGCATACTGGAAACTCGACTGTCTAGTACATTAACTGAAGTGTATAATTAGTTATTTGAATTAAGAATGCACCAACACAAAAGGTCATCGTGTCTTTTAAATTATATTAAAGAACATTCCTTGTATTCACAGCCTCACAGGATATGTGGAAATTATTTGCTAGAATTTTGTTGCTTGCAGGCGGATCTAAATTGACTTCAGGCGTATCTTTCTTTATATTTTTGCTGCTTTTGATATAGAAAGAATGCTGTTCATTTCTATACTCAGTATTATTGTTATTTCTACAATCTTGAGGTACCAAAGGAGCCGTTGTTCTTTCACATATAAAAAAATTTAGGCTAATTCAACAGCCAGGCAAGTGCAAGGAATGGTATAGGCATTTGTGTTGTGGTGCACTGGTGCTTGTATAGGTTTTATGTGTTCAGTTTGTATATCTTTCTCACTTGGTAGAAAAGTACTTATATTCCTTGGAATTCTTTGTAGCATATAGGCTTTATGTGCTCAGTTTGTATATCTTTCTCACTTGGTAGAAAGTAGCCATAGAAAGAGCTATGTAGTGCTTCGGTTTCAAGTATCCTGTCTGGTCTGCACTTCTTTTAATTTGAAATGTTAATCGACAAATATGTTTTCCTATGTATTGCCTGTTACATAAATCTTCTAAATTTATTTTGGATCATGCTTAAATTTTCTTCCCTATTTCGCTCACCCTTCTCCTATCCCCTTCATTTCGTTACCTGATTAAGATATTTGGTCAGACCTAATTGCTTTTCTTTTTTACATTGTATGTATATTTATGATATTGTTTCTCTATTGGGGTATATCTCAGGTTTGATGCCTAATTGGGTTCCCTTGGACTGGAACACGCGCATAAAAATTGCTATTGATACAGCAAAGGGTTTGGAGTACCTCCACTGCAGAGCTGATCCACCAGTTATCTTCCGGGACTTGAAACCAGCAAATATACTACTGGACAATGACTTCCATGCCAAACTCTCTGACTTTGGGCTGGCCAAGTTGGGACCTGTTGGTGACAAGACCCATGTCTCTACCCGCGTGATGGGAACTTATGGATATTGTGCACCAGAATATGCCATGAGTGGTAAACTGACCATAAGATCTGATATCTATAGCTTTGGTGTTGTTTTATTAGAAATCATCTCTGGACGTAAAGCAATTGACCCAAGTAGGGGTCGTGCAGAGCAAAACTTAGTTGAATGGGTAAGTTGGCTTTTCATATAAATCATACTTCGTATATTACAGCTTTAATGGTATATAGCAGAGCATTAAAATTTGATACATCTGTTGGCTATATTTCCAGAAATTTACCATTTTATTTAATTTCCAGAAATCCCTCCCCCTTTCAGGCTAAAGAAAATGGAATATTTGATTAGATTTAAGACTGCTGGATGTACCCCTTCCCTTAGCTAATAGGAGTTACATCGTCACCTATTTCCTCATATGTCAACAAAGAAAATCTGTTTGTGAATTTGCATCTCATTAACCATTTTGTTTTCCCAGAATGAGCTTTGGTTTTTAAACTTTGGGGATTTTTACCCAAAAGTCGAATCCAATAATTACATCCTAAGCCACTAAGGCATCAGTGCATTATTTTCTCATCTATTTTTAAGAAACAAGTCATAACTAATATGTTTTCTGTGCTATTTTCAAGCAATAGTGATGCCAAAAACTAAATGTTAGAGTTTACATTCATATCAAGCAAAGATATATATGTAGTTTCCATATCCAGTTACAGTAACCCATCTTCTATATAACCACGCATATTACCTTTATCCTCTGCAGGCACTCCCTATCTTCAAGGACCGCACGAAATTTTACAAGCTGGCTGACCCAGCACTGAGGGGTCAATATCCTGTGCGATGTTTCCATCAAGCCATTGCAATAATTGCCATTTGTCTTCAGGAAATGCCCTTACACCGACCCTTCATCAAGGATGTCCTTGTGGCGCTTGAATATCTGGCTACACAACCTTATATTCCCGCAGCCGCTGGTTCTGCAGAACGAAGTCCTTGCAGGCCTTCACCTTCACAACGTGATCAAAGCAGATACTAGAATAAAAAGCTCCTAAAAAAAAAATGCTAGAGTTAAAGAAGTCGCAACATCCTATTTCAACAATTGTACAAAGTGGTTGAAGTGAAAGAAGTTTGTTTGAGTTATATTATATGTCTAATGACTGCACATATATATATGGTATTGTTAGGTCAGAGAGAATAAGGTAATATATTTCGATTCTCTCTTCATCCTTCTAAATCCGTCATGCTTCTGGATTTTCTTTTATTTATCGTGTGTCCTTTTTGTTACGCAGGTGGTTAAAATATTCAGTGTTTTCAGTTTGTGTATAGAAGACATATATTGGATTGCTCTGATTTGTTCGAGGATACAATTGCTTCATTATCGTGGGCTGCTTGGTGGCTTCCAGATGCTGTTTGCTATAGTTGAATAGGATACTTTAAGATTATGAGAGAAAAATAAGTAGGTTGGTTTAGCAGAGTTAATGTTAAACTTTTTAGGGAGTTGAAGCTGTTAAAACTTTTTTTCTTCCTTTTAGCTCTTGGCATGAAATGGAACAATTATTCGGTAGTGTTTGGTTTATTTGGTACCAGCTCTTTGTCAATTTTCTCTTACCTCCTCTTTTTTTGGGGGATAGCCCTCAATACTCGTATATTATTATTGTACACTTGGGCGTGCCTAGAGGAAGGTATTCCCGAGGCTCTTCCAAGTGATGCAGATGTGACACATGCACAGGCTGTGCTTATTGTGCTCAATGGCCATGGCGAGAGTGCCACAAAGGTGCTTGATATTAAATCATCGTAAGAAGTTAAATTGTTGCAACTTATGAATTACCTTATTATGAACGAGTATTGATTTTAATGAGTAGAGTGAGAAGAAAGCACAAGTGATAACTGCGGCGAGAATGTGAAAGATGATACGAAGTAAATGGGATTGACTACTCCCTCTATAATATGCTTTGACTTAGTTGTGATAGAAATCATGTAAAATTCATGGTAGACATGATTTAGTCATTTAGAGAGAGGTGCATGAAAGTGATGAAACTATACATTTGCTTAGTCTACCAATCAAAATAAATATTGAGCCGTAAACTACGGGGGATATCTAAATGTATGTCTTCGACAATGACTTTGTAGTAAATCATAGTCACCCAAATATTGGGTACTAGAATTAGATGTCAATGAACTTTTCTTTCATTACCACTAATCTTTTTCTTTTAATGTTTCGGACCAACAATCATTTCTTGGTAATTCCATCGGGATTACTTTCACTAATTTGTCATCCTATCAAGATTACTTTCACTTATGGTAGATTATTTAGCAAAACGAACAAAGTATTAAAGGACAGAGGTAGCATAATTTTTTTACTTGATGCAAACAAAGGTAGCATATCATCGTAACGTTTGTGTCACTGTGTAGAGTTGTAGGTTCTTAGTCCTTAACTTCTTACTATGTGCTTGCTCTTAGATTTTTTTTTTTTTTCTTTTTTTTTTTTTTTTTTTTTTACGAGTACTAATTTACTATTAATTGAATTTCTTAATGGTAATCGGTAAGGGTCAAAGATATTAAAATGCTTGAAAAGATCTCATAGTACTGTACATATGACCAGATGTACGTAATGATGTTTTAGTCACCACCAATAAATAAAGAAAATAGTTGCATGATTGTTTTCAGCAAGAATTGAATGAAGAACACAGTCTTATAACGAATTTAAGCTTTAACTAGTAGTTGGTGTAAACTACAGTAACATTTAAAACAACCTTCCGTTGACCGTTAACAAGATGTTACAGTCAACCATGCTTCTTGATGAGCTGGAGTGTTGCTAGATTTATTTTTCCTTTTTTTTTTTTTTTTTTCCATGGCCCCATATTAGAAGGATAATACGGTATCCAAAATAGATAGTGTTTTTTCGACCTCTATGATGTTGGAGAATCAAATCTAAATTAACAAATTTTAAAATTAATGTACTATTTTATTTTATCACTAAATAGATTACAATTCAACAACATTTTTCATCTTTTTAGCACGAGAATAATAAAATAACATTACAAAGTTTTAATGGAGGTTGACAGTCTGATATTAATTATAAATTAATATGATTACTCTTTAGTAACCTTTTTGAGCCTTTAGAATTTATTGCCAAAAGAATCTATAGGAATGAACTAATAATCTTGACGTCTTCTCATTTGAAGTTGTTGATAATCGAATTTTGACAACCTTATTAGTGGTTTAAGTTTCAAAAATATTGTAACAAAGAAATGAAGTAAGATGGAAAAGGGAAAAGAGTGGAGCAAAACAGACTCGCTTCATATCTATATCCATATAATAAAGTATATTAAGAATAAAGTAAAGTGTATCTACGTGAAATAAATTTGAAGTTTCATCTACGATAACTACCAAAATATAATCGTTGCAGAATTTTGTATTGTATTCATGAATCTTAAGAAATGACAAACTTTGTAATCTATTTGAATCGGATGTATGGATTTGGATATGCATACAATACATGAATAGATGATGCATTATTTTTATTTTAAGAAGAAAAATGTGAATGGGTGAGACAAAAAGGGCCCATGAAAAGAGGAGCGTGGGAAGACTTTTAGGACCCAAATAAATTAATAAATAAATAAAATAATTAAAAAAAAAACAAAAAATAAAAAGTCTTGAAGTTGGACCAGATATTGGCCTACATAAAACAAAAGCCCAATTGAATAGTGTGAAAAGAGGTAGGGCTCACACGTAAGAGAGAGATGTGACGTCGTTTTGAAGCCGATGACAATCAACCACTATAATTTGGTACTCGTATTAGTCGTATTTCGTATATCATCTAAATCTAATGACTACACTCCATGAGCTCAGCTTCGTCGTAATTACTAAGTTACGACTTACGAGTAATGAATTAATTTTACGCGGAGAGTTTGACACTGCCTACATTATGTCATCAATTTCAAAAGCTAAGCTTTGTTTTTATTATAACTTTGCAACCAAGGTGTCTTTGTGTAACATGGTTATGCTTGCCATATACGAAGTATTGTACGTGATCGCGTTTTTTAAAATTTGATTAGCGAATCTTTATTGTAAATTGTTTGCATAGTTTAGATTGATATTTCTTTTGATTTTTAAAAAAAAGCCATTATACTTATTTCCTATTCATAAAAGATGATACTCCGTAGGATATGTTTTTTTAATTTTAAATTATCAATCAACTTAAACACGGACAAAAAGGTACAAGCACATTCTAAATTAAGGATTAAAATAGGAATTCAATAAAAAAAACCCTAACGAGACTATGAGAGACTAATATGTCTTTATAACCTTTATGTTGTGCATGTAACTTTTACTCTATTATCAAATGAACGTACACAATTATGCTAGAAGCTAGGGAAATTACAGCAAAATGCTGGATGAAATTTCCTTTTTTTCGTCGCTTATAGGTTTTAGCTACTTTCACAAACATGTTGGAGCTTTAATTTTAAACAATTTTGGTTGAATGGTTGATTCATGATCTATATTGACATTATAGAACAAAAAACAACGAAACCTAATTATGAAAGGTTAGTATGACTATATGTGTATATATAGAAGAGTTTTTTTTTTTTTAAAAGTCCTATAATCCTATCCATATCATGAATATCAATTATTATAGTCACTTTGATAATTTAATATAATTTTCAACGTTTAATATGTGTGTAGTCATATCAAAATCTAACCCTTCATCATCAAATTATGAAATCATGAGATAATAATATTTTCACATTAAGAGATCAGTACGTACAATAATATTTTCATCCTCAAATCACGTATGTTAAATCACTACGCTATGTCATACTAAAGTCGTATTGCCCGTATGTAGAACCACTATGGCATATAACACCCTTGGTGTCACCATGCTATAAGCCATTGCCGGAGCCGCCGCCAATGTCCCATCAAATCTAGGCATGATATACAAGCTAAGGTAAGTATTATTGTATTACCTAGTCTGGTTCAATGTCATCATCTCTATTCTCTAGTGTGGACTCCTAGTCCTTTGTCTCAAATTTAAGTACCCGAGAATTTCCCACGTGGGGGAATTTCACATTACTTGCATATGCAATTCATTGAAGTTTCAGTTTTTT
Source organism: Chenopodium quinoa (assembly GCF_001683475.1). Taxonomy (NCBI): domain Eukaryota; kingdom Viridiplantae; phylum Streptophyta; class Magnoliopsida; order Caryophyllales; family Amaranthaceae; genus Chenopodium; species Chenopodium quinoa. The sequence goes on along the minus strand of NW_018743212.1, from coordinate 326,511 downwards.
CTTAAAGAGAGAAGAATGAAGGAGTTTGCTTGAAGAAATGCTTGACTGGCCATTTGACATCAACATTGTATTAGGGGTATTCTTGACTTTATTACAGCTGGCAAGTGGGCAAGTCCAACATTTAAATATAGTCTCATTTTCTTAATTTTATTTTTGACAGGAAATTAAAAAGGCCAATGTTTGTTAATTGAATGTTATTTTGACTTAGTCCCTTGGAGACTTTCACACTGTTAACGAAATTTATTCAATTCATGGTTACAATTCTGTTTTGAATTACTTTTATATAACTTGGATGACTAACGAGGATTATGTTTATGTTTGAATATCACTTGATTTTTTAATTTTAAAGTCAATACAAAATGCGAACAACAATCATCAAGATTATAGTGATTAGATTAATTATTACAGAATGTCACGTATTGTCTATGAATGTGTTGGCTAAAGTATTGATATACTCAAAATTTAAGATTAAATCTCATTTACAATAATGTATTTTCCACCTTTTGCTAAATCAAAAAGAATTATACTATGTAAGTAAGTACGTATTTCAGTAAGCATCTTCAATGTCTAACATTTTAAATATGCATTACATAGTATGATTAGTATGGGATGTTTTCTTACCCCATGGCCCCATCTAATTTTCTTTTGGTAGCCTGGTTCCAGGTTAACAAAATTGTGACTTGATGTGTCAAATGTTTTGCCTCTTTTCCATTCAAAAGGGGTAAAAGACAGTTCTCTTTTTTGAATCATTTTGTACTAAATCAAATTACATGTATTGTCTGATAATCATATCAACATTCGTTTACACTAAATTTTTTCTTCTTAAGTAAAAGTAACCCATAACAAACTTTATTTGTTTTGTTAATAAAAAAGGATAATGATATATATAGCCTATAGGGCATATATAAGCATTAAATATACTTCTTAAAATAGATTAAATTAAGGAAAATGATAAACATAGTCTTTAGGGCTATGTATAAGAAGTTTAAATAATAAATATTAAGGAAAGATAACATTAATTACACCGATCTGTGCGTGATTTTGTCATGAATTTCTAACTTAATTCCATTTTGGGAAGTATATTTAATGCTTATACATAGTTCTACATATATCATTACCCTTAAATTAAAAGTTCATGACAAAATCAAACGCATATCAATGTAGTTAATGTTACTTTATCATTTTCCATAAAAAATCATTAAAAATGTCTCGGTGAGAATCAATTTAGAAGGCCAAATTTTCTAAAGGCAAAGTATGGATAGGAATATTTAAAAATTTAATTATTTATCTGACCAGCCAAGTATGAAAATCAAGGACATGAAAAATGAGTGCTACATATACAAGTATTGTTTTTATTTAAATGGACCCATTGAACAAGGCGCAAGTATATGACCAAGAACAAAGAAAGCGTTGGTACCAAAAATAACTCTTAACTTTTATGCTGCTTCTTCTAATCTTCTTCTAGTCAACCACCAATCACAATTCACAATACAAAGCAAACACCCCTCCATATTTTTTTAGTCATAATTATAAGTATTGAAAATACATAACATTCATTTTTCTCTCTCTTTCCCTCTTTGATTAGAGAGATAAATTCAGGAGAATCAGATGGGAAATTGCTGGGGTTCTCCAGCTGAAACACCCACCACAACTCCTAGCACTACCGGCAACGTTAGTTCAAGTAAATCTCGTCTACATCACTGTCCCTTTATCGACTTTCTGTAATAAATTAAACAATCGAAACAGAGTACTAATTCGATAGATGATTGTATTTGTATATGAACAGGTGTAATAAGCCAGACCACATCATTAACAAGCAGCAGCAATATATCAAGCAAGAGCCAATTTTCGGCATCAAGTGGTGATGATTTGTATCCAAATGGCCAGATTTTGCCTACTCCAAATTTAAGAGAGTATAGTTTTCAAGAAATGAAATCTGCTACTAGAAATTTCAAAGGTGATAATTTATTGGGTGAAGGAGGTTTTGGTCGAGTTTATAAAGGCTGGCTTGAAAATAAGCATCCTCCTAAGAGTGGTAGCGGTTTGGTTGTTGCAATTAAAAAGTTGAATTCTGAAAGTGTTCAAGGTTTCGAAGAATGGCAGGTAATTCATCATCATCTATATCATTCGATTTATTATTAAACCCGATTGTATTGTATTGTTTTTCGTGGGTGTCAACTAGTTTAGTCGTTACATTTTATGTTCCATTGGAGGCTATGATCGAGTTTCGTGTACATTTATGTCTTTTATGCTTATTATAGGACTAAGAAAGCAAACTTTTCAATCTCATCAATGGTTTGTTGCTTTAATAGACAGAAGTGGAGTAGTATGATTAATCACATTAGGAGGTTGAAATATGCCTTTTCTAAAGTCTTGGACAAAGTTATGTTCTGATTAATGGTGTTATTAACGCATTATAGTGGATTAGTAGGTAAAAGTGAACATAATTATTTTAAGATAGGAGAATAAGTACAGATGTAACCACAATAATACATTATTAATGGCACTAATCAATATGGTTCATTCCTAAACTCACAAAGTTTATGAGTGCTCATAGTGGATGGTCAAACTCATAACGTATGTTACTCCGTATTATGGATTTAATATTCACGTGTACTATATTGATTGTATACTTGTAAATAACTTAAGAGACGGAAGATGCTATATTTGAACTGGTATATATAAATTACGAGTAGAATTTAGAAAAAGTTTATTGTCTTTTGTCTAAATTGTTCTGTTACAGAAAAATTTCGATTATCTTTGGCATTGAAGGGCTGTTTTGCGTAAGCGTAACTACTGGGAAAATGAAGCCACATATGTTGACTTGTAATTATGAAAGCCAAATTGTTTGACTAGTATTTTGTGGAATTGTGGCAATTTTCATACGTAATACTAGGGATTTAATTGATGTAACATTAAAAATCAACGGGAATTGCAAGTTATTATATTAAAAGAAATGATTAGAAATCACTAATCCGAGCTTAAAGTCAAAAACATGGCTCTCATTTTCTTATGTGTTGAGGAATTTGATTTTATAGATAAGCTTGATTATGATATGTAAACTTATACGGTACAAGCTATTATTGCGCATGAAATTTATATATTTGTCGGGGTAAGGACTTAGGAGATACATTCATCCATGGAATATCCTAAACGTTTAAAATATTGAAAATTCTACAATTGTCATCCTGAAAATATGTGATTTTTTAGAACATTGGGAGTAATTGCAACTGTTAATGTCATCATTTATCCTACGATGCAGTCAGAAGTAAATTTTTTAGGAAGGCTTTCGCACCCTAATCTTGTCAAATTACTTGGATACTGCTGGGAAGACAAAGAACTGCTGCTTGTATATGAGTTCATGCAAAAAGGGAGTTTAGAAAATCATCTTTTTGGAAGTAAGTTTTTACTCCAAATCTTATTTTGGTAGAAAATGGTTTAGATTGGATAATCATTGTAATCAGATTACTTGAAAAAAAATGTTATGATGTTAATATGTTTGTGCAATATACAGGGGGCTCTGCTGTTCAACCACTTCCTTGGGACTTGCGGCTTAAAATTATCATCGGAGCTGCACGGGGAATTGCCTTCCTACATTCTTCGGATGACCGTGTTATTTATCGTGACATCAAAGCTTCCAATATACTCCTAGACGGCGTAAGTAAATTTATTCTCCGTAGTAAAATATGGTATTACATACTACTATCATACTAGTTTAAGTGTGTTTTCAGGTTTCATATAGAACTGTTTAGGAGAATTTCATTGTGTTTGTAATATAATACGAAGTATGTTATATGAGGAAAAGGGATAGATTTTACTAATTGAACATTTGAACATAGGCACATAGTAGGTTTCACCTAGACACCGTGAATCTCAAACATATGCGAACAACAATTTGATATCAGACAGTTATTTTTTCTTCTCAGTCTTACAATGCAAAGATATCAGACTTTGGCTTAGCAAAATTGGGTCCTTCGGCGAGTCAATCCCATGTCACAACAAGGGTTATGGGCACCTACGGATATGCCGCACCTGAGTACATTGCCACAGGTACTTTTAAACTAGCCTTAGTTTAACAGTACATAGTAATAAAGATCAATTTTTTATGTACAATCTTAACAATGGGTTTGTTTAATAATCAAGTCTAGTTCTAACCAAAAAACATCGTTGTGCTCATAATAGGTCACTTGTATGTCAAGAGTGATGTGTATGGCTTTGGTGTCGTGATAGTCGAACTTTTGACTGGTTTACGAGCACTTGATACAACTCGTCCTACCAACAAGCAAACCTTGGTGGATTGGATCAAACCCCATCTGTCTGATAAAAGGAAGTTGAAGAGTGTAATGGATACTAGGTTGGAGGGAAAGTATCCATCAAAAGCTGCGGTAGCAACTGCTGAACTAGCTCTGTCTTGCCTTGCACACGAACCTAGAGCGCGACCATCAATGCAAGAAGTTTTGGAATCCTTAGTAAAAATCCAAGGCATACCTCATGACAAACCAAGGGTGTCTAGGAGAAACTCAGCAGGTAGTGCAGCTGTTCGTCCTCATCGACATCGTCGACAAAATGGAATTCGATCACAACCCAATTCTCTACAGTCTAGGTAGATTATGTCTCATAAATTGCTTTAACTTGTCATATTTTTTGGCCAAGGCTAATACTCTAAATTAAACTGTTCTTTTAATGATATTACTTCCTGCATTTTATGATGGGATAATACTGAATATATATAGCTAGTTAAGAAAGAGTTTCTGTAATTTGATGTACTGTGTTATACTTCGTATGTATTTGTAATTATTCTTTGTGAATTTAGCTTTCCTTGATATTATTATCACCCATCATTCTTTCTACAAAATATTTTATTTCTTTTTGTGAGTCGAAAAAGTCAAAAAGAACAAGACAGTGTAATATTTGTGATTTTAAGTTGCTTTCAATGTAAAAGATTTATGCTTTGACCAAGTTTATACTAAGCATTAGTGCATTATCTGTCAAATTAAGATTCAACATAGCAACTTCAATCACCATCTTGGGCATCTTCTACAATCAATTATTTTGAAAACTTTGTATATTCAATTTTATATTTAGAGCTTAATCAAAGGTTATCAGCATAATTTGGACTTAAATTAGGATGGACAAGTAATATACTTCAGGAAGAAGGAACTAGTGAAAGTTTTTGTTGGAAGTTGAACAATCACTTAATTTATTTTTGCAAAGCTATATAAAACTATTTTGGATGGAGTCAAGATGGGGTATAATTGCTGTCAAATTAAGCATACAATTGGTTAGAAATTGGGTCTAATACTCTAATTGGTTCGGTTCGTATCAGATAATGGTTTCTACATTATTAACGTTCATGCAGATTGAATGAGTAATTTTTTGTTTTATTAGATCATGCATGCACTTTGACTTTTGTCGGATTGTTGCCAAATCACAGTTAGTTTTTAAATTCCGAGAAATTTTAAAGAAGCTAGTTAACAAATTTAGCCCATCACAAAGGTTAATAAGATTAAGTTTGGGCTTGTGAAACAAAGTTGACAAACCCTTTCTAGGCTACTAATTAAAATTATTGTTAAACCAAAGTAAGCTAAGATCCATAATGGATTATTTGAAACCAATTGAACCGTGCAAGAATCGATCACTTGGAGGTGATGTCAGTTGTTATGAACTACACCTAGCTTAGTTAGGTTTTTTTTCACTTTGTTTACATTCATCGAGTAATATCTTATAAAAACTTCGTAAAGGACTAATTTATACTTTGATTAGTTTTCACTTGAATCATTTCTAATAATCTCAAATTCTCAATAACATTATTCTCTTTAAATCTACTTGTTACGTTGGGATAAAAATGCGTTCTAATCTCAAGATAACACACCATTTACGATTTGCACAACCACATATAAACTGATACCATGTTCATTACTATGATTTCGCTCGTTTTGGTCATATTCAAGTCCTTTTTATATTTTTATTATTATTATACGAAGTGCTTATAATAAATTCAAGCCGGGCCGAAAATCAAATTATCCACTCCTAGCTCCGAACACATTCCAGATTTGGATCGAATAATTCAAATCGGAGATATCAAAAGGGTCAAACTCATACAGTACTCATTTGCACTAAAAAGAAAAGTTATTGCAGGTGAAATTAAAGTGGAAAAAAAAAAAAAAAAGCACGAACTATGTGCTGCAACTAAAAAGATATTTAAAAATAATCAAAATTCTCTCACTTAGAACTCACTCACCATCAGTTTGTTTTCATCATCAGGAAAATTATTAATTCCCAGAAATTTGCAGTTTAATTACTTCATCTTCTTCGTTGCAATTAATATGAACTGATTTTCTCTGTCCTTGATCTCAACGATTTCTCTCTCCTAGCCATGGTTCCTCGTAGACGAAGAATCTCCACTTCTATTATCGCCATTGTTATATTCATCACTCTGGTAATTGTTGATTTTTTTTTTTTTTTTTTTTGATTCGATTTACTGTTAATTTTGTTGAGTTCTTGATTTTTTTTATGTTGATATTTGTGATTGTAATTGAATATGAAGTTTTTGTAACTGTAATTTGTTTAATTTGCTGTTAATTTAGGGCATTTTTATATGTAGCGGTTTTTGATGCAAAGTGTTGAATCAACCTTTCGATTGAAATTGAAATTTCTATAAATTTTTGGTTGTAAATTTTGATTATTGATTGAAATTCATTTCTTATCTTTGATAAAATTGCACAATAACCTTATTAGGATATTTTTATTTTATTTTTTAATTTTTTAATTTCTGCAGTTTATTATACGAAGTGCATGATTTAGATTAGTTCAGTTTACCTATGATTAAGCTGTGTATAACTTTATAAGGAAATTTGCTGCTGAGAACTTGTTTTCGTGTGAGTTGCAATTTTCGTCTATGGATCTTCCTGTTACTTTAGCATATAGATGCACAACTCAACCAATGTTACTCAGATGTTGATAATGAATATTGGAGGTGAGAATACTTGTCAAAATAGACAAGGGCGGGGGTACCATATTGCCGAAACATGTTCTTGACTATGAGACTCTTGCTAGGTTTTTTCAAGTTGCAAACACACATTCATTGATTTCATGTCGACTAGTTTGGTAGGTCTTGTTGAGTTTATGATCTCAAGCCTATTTCTGAGTAGATATCATCACTAACTGTGAGTTTGGATCGAAGTGTTTTTTGCTTGCTTATTGTTGTGAATTAAAAGCTTCTTTGTAAACCCCAAGGAACAATTACATAATCAAATCATATTGGTGTTAATAGCTCTATCTCACCAAGAGTCGGGACTTGAGAGCCATTCGCTTAGATCTAAGATGTGATGTGCATGGTGCATACAGGCTCGAAAAGCTCTCAAATTCATGGTGTCAGCTTGGAGGTGTGAACATCATAGACTTTTGGAGCAAAGGTTTACAAGAATACTTATGAATCATTTTAACATGTATCCTACTAAGAATCATATAATCAAGAGTTCTTTTTTTTTACTCTACTGAATGAGTTAGAAATATTTCTTGAAACTACAAGGAAATAGGGGAACTTGAGGAATGGATAAGGCTATAAATCTATCTTGGAACCATAAAGTATGTATAAGATATGATTTTATCTTAATTGTAAAGCACTTTTCATAACTCCATTACACAAAGGGGCAAAGCGATGCTGGCCTCATTGTCTCAAGCAACTTTTAGACACATAGGCACAACTGTGAGCGTACATGAGGCATCCTGTGCTTATCTTGTTTACATCTGCTCCATTCCTGTCTATTTTTCTGATTTCTCTAATGCTCCTTGAAGAATCGCTCTTTAGATAAGTATGCCTTATCTGCAATGTACCATGTGCCTGCCTTGCTGTTTGCACCTTGGCTTTGAAACCCTATGTGCCTTGTAATGGCTTGTGCTTTCTAAAAGCAAGTTTTGTATTATTTGAAACCTCACTAAGATGCTTTATATCTATTTTTGTTGATTGCCTGCTAATATCTTGTCTTTCAATTATGCAGGTTGTATTCAGTAGAACACTCATCAAAGCTCAGTTACTGTAAGTTGGTTACATTGATGTCATATTTGGTTAGTCTTACTTTTTTTTTTTTTCTCCGGCGTCTCAGTTTTCTTGAAATTTGTAACCTATTATTTCCCAGTCAAAGAGATCGCAGAGGGTACCCTATTCTTTATGATTGTGAACAATGTAACAGAAAAAAGGTTATGTTTCCATCCTTTTCATTATTTTAAGTTTGTATCTTTTTTGTGCATCATCTTACTGTTAATGGTAACAGTGCAGGACCAGGCAACTCCATCATATGCTTCCCCTGATAAATCTGGGAATCTAGATGTTAAGGTATCTACTAGAGCTGGTCTTAGCTAGTCAAGCATAAATTGGAAAATACTTATTTTATTTTTACTATTGCAGGATTTTGACATAATGATGACATACAGTGATGCTTCTGGAGCTGTTAGGGTTGGTTCAGTAAAAGCAAAAGATCTATCTTCTTCATGGGTTTGGAAAACTCCTAGTCACCATGATGACCATATGAAAAATCTTGAGGTACTTTTTCTGAATAGAGAATGAAAAGGTTTTGAGAGCCAGTTGATATATGCTGTTTGATCTGTTCCTGAAACTCAATAACTGTAACTGTCAGGATATGTAAAGTTTTTGTAGTTATTCTGCTAAAATAATAACTTTATTTTTTTCCTGGATTGTGAAAGTTGTTCATTATAGCTGTTACAGACATTGGAGCTATTTCTTTGCAAATGTAAACTGATTGGCAATTTTTACCATTGTTGCCTATTCAGAAATCAAAGGATTTATCTCAGCCTATCACAAAGTACGAAGACAGTACTGAGCATCCTGTTGAGACAAAGCAAAGTACAGAAAGCATTGTCTTCAACACAAAAAGTTATCCAGATGATCCAATTAAGCGTCACCGCCAGGTTCATTTACTGCTTCCATTTTATTATTTATTTTTTCTCACATGCTTGGCGATTTATAATTATTGCTTGCAGATGTTACGTCTTAAAAGAAGGGAGCTCCGTACAGCAGAACTTATGAGGCAAGACAAAGAAATGGATGCAGAGATGGAGAAAGCAGCCATTGAACGTGCTGAGGGGCTGGATACTACTTTCATTGGAAAGTATAGCATTTGGAGGCGCGACTACGATAATTCCAATTCTGATTCTACTTTGAAGCTTATGCGTGATCAAATTATTATGGCAAAAGCATATGCTACCATTGCAAAAACTAAGAATGAGAGCAGTCTTTACGATTCCCTGATGAAGTGCACCAAAGATAGTCTGAGTGCCATCGGTGAAGCAAATTCTGATGCTGATCTTCAGCCAAGGTAATGCTTTATTTTTTGGCATACTTGTCACATGTTTAATAGTCACTAGTCTTTTTCTAATGTAGCAGCTGTTTCTTGCAGTGCCCTGGATCAAGCGAAGGCAATGGGGGGGATTCTCGCAGCAGCAAAAGAGAAATTGCATGATTTTGCTGTTTTGGCTAGGAAGCTAAGAGCCATGATTCAAGTAACTGAAGATAATGTCAATGCTCTGAAGAAGGAGAGCGCATTCTTGATTCAGCTAGCTGCAAAGACGATACCAAAACCTATACATTGCCTTTCTCAACTGCTTACTGCTAATTATTTCATTTCTGGCCGTGCAAACAAAGATGCTAACTTGAAAGATAGGCTTGAGGACCCGTCACTTTACCATTATGCCATCTTTTCAGATAATGTACTTGCTGCAGCAGTAGTAGTGAACTCTACTATTGTGCATGCTAATGAGCCAGAAAAGCATGTTTTCCACATTGTGACGGACAAGTTGAAGGTTTCAGGCATGAAAATGTGGTTTCTTGACAATCCTCCCTCTAGTGCTTCTGTAGAAGTCTTGAACATTGATGATTTTACATGGTTAAATTCTTCTTATTGCCCTGTGCTTCGGCAACTTGAATCTGCTCGAATGAAGGAGTTTTACTTTAAGGTCAATAATAACCCGTCATCTCTTTCAACTGGCACAGACCAACTGAAGTATAGGAACCCAAAATATCTGTCAATGTTGAACCATCTTCGTTTCTATCTTCCAGAAGTATATCCTAAGCTGAATAAAATCTTGTTTTTGGATGATGACATTGTTGTCCAAAAGGACTTGACTCCACTTTGGTCTGTTGATATGAAAGGAATGGTGAATGGTGCTGTTGAGACATGTAAGGAGAGCTTTCATAGGTTTGACAAGTATCTTAACTTCTCTAATCCCTTGATCTCTGAAAATTTTGACCCCAATGCTTGTGGCTGGGCATATGGAATGAACATGTTTGACTTGAAGGAGTGGAGGAAGCGAAACATTACTGGAATATATCATTACTGGCAAGAACTGGTAAGGAATACTTTTTTTCATTGTCCCCACTCTATCTTTTTCCCCTCTTAGAAAATCTATCACTTCTCACTTTCTATCTTAATTTCAACCAGAATCGGGCTTAAATTAAGAGTATCCTGGTCCATGTTGCTATAAATTGATTGCAGATATTGTGTGCTTATTTCTACTTGGAGCTTTTGGTAGTCTATTTTGTGTGAATTTCTAAGGGCATTGATTATTAGTTTTGAGGTCAAGTCTCAGCGATTACTTGGGTCAGTGGAGGGAGCTGCTTACTTGTTTTCACATAAAACTCTACCCTGTGTTTGACTTCGGACTGTCTTTTTTCGATATTGTTTTTAAGAGGAAATAAAGAAGATTTCAATCTGGTCATGCTTTAATATCTTTGATTTATCAAAACCAATGTTAAAACTAAATGCAATTTGTAGCTTTTCTTGTGTGTTTTTGATGGTTCTCCTTTTATTTTCAACTGGAGGTTGTATAATTAGGAGATTTTCATCTCCTTTGTTGTTGTAAATTGGAGTAATAGAGAGGACGAAACTGTGTTAAAGCTATGTTGTGAACTTTATCTGTTGTATTTCTGATCTATTGGCTACTTGCTTTGCAGAATGAGGACAGAACTCTGTGGAAGCTGGGCTCATTGCCGCCTGGACTAATCACTTTCTACAATCTGACCTATCCACTAGATCGAAGCTGGCATGTATTGGGACTTGGATATGACCCTGCACTCAATCAGACTGCAATAGGGAATGCCGCTGTTGTTCATTACAATGGAAATTACAAACCGTGGTTAGATCTTGCCATTGCCAAATACAAGTCATATTGGTCCAGATACGTGATGTATGATAGTCCCTACCTTCGACACTGCAAATTCACCGAATAGTCTCAATATATAGCAGCAGAGCCTATTAGGAGAATACAAAATGATTTATTTATTTATTTATTTTTTATTTTTGCCCACTTTTCCCCTCTTTGGAAATTCTTTTGATTACATAAATACTCATCGTCGTCGACCTCACTTTGTAACATCTTCTGTAAAAGCAAATTAATAGGTTTATATTTTTTCTATTTGTATAGATTCATTTGCTACAAGGAAGAATAAAAGCTAATTGGAAAAAAGAAAAAAAAAAAAAATTTCATTTTTTACATTGCCGATTTGCTTAGCATTCTGTACGTTACTCCGTCTCAGCTAGAAGTGTTCGTGCCAAATTGCCAATCCATGTCCAATTGATAGGATACATCCGGGCATCCGGCATACGGCCAATCTCTGTACTTTTCCTACTTTGCTTCTCTCTTCTCTCTCTCAATCTCTCTCCATTTGTTAATTGTTATGCACTGCAATGCGATTGCGAATTGCATCATTTAATTTGAGATTACCAGAATGGAATTCAAGGATCAAAGAATGTTTATCAAATGGGCATTGGCAAGAAGCAATGTCTTGTTATGTAGGAATGCAGAGATCTGGAGTACAACTTACAGATACTTCTCTCTTCCCTGCCATTATCAAAGCAAGTTCAAAAATTTCCTTCAAACTCGGAGAATCTGTGCATGCTTGTTCAGTGAAGCAGGGGTATGATTCTTTCCCTTCTGTAGGAAACTCAATACTGGATTTTTACATGAAATGGGGTGCCCCAATTTTAGCATTCTCGGTGTTTCGGGGCATGAGAAACAGAGACTCTGTTTCGTGGAACATTGTCATTCATGGGCATCTTGATCAGGGTCTTGTAGAGGACGGTCTCTGGTTTTTTGTGCAGGGGCGAGTTTCGGGTTTTGAACCGAATGTTTCCATCTTGGTTCTTGTAGCTCAAGCGTATCGCATTCTTCTGGATTTTGATGGTGGGAGGAGATTTCATGTTTATGTACTGAAAAGTGGGTTTCTGAGTGTACTGTCTCTGCAAAACTCTCTGATGGGTATGTATGCTGATGATGATATTGGAAATGCACGCCAACTGTTCGATGAAATGTGTGACAGAGATGTTATTTCTTGGAGTATGATGATTGGGGCTTGTGTTCAGAAGGAGGAACCGTTGTTGGCTCTGCAGTTGTTTAAAATTATGGAGGTTGAGCCAGATGGGTTGACCTTGGTCAGTATTCTAAAGGCGTGCAGTAAACTTGAAGATGCTACCACGGGAAGTTCGCTCCATGGGTTCGCCATTTCTAGAGGGCATGATATTGATGTGTTTGTTGCAAACTCTTTGATAGACATGTATTCTAGGTGCTGTGACCCGGCCTCAGCCTTGAGGGTTTTTGACTCGATGGCTGTCAAAAATATTGTGTCCTGGAATTCAGTCTTATTTGGGATGGCTTATAATGGAATGTATCGGGAAGCTTTAGACTTAGCCAATTCCATGGTGCAGGCAAATATTGGAACAGATGAAGTGACACTTGTGAATCTTCTTCAACTATGCAAGCAGTTTACTGATCCATTTCAGTGCAGACAATTACACTGCAGAATATTGAGACATAGGTATGAGTCAAATGCTTTGGTGCTAAATTCTTTAATGGATGCTTATGCCAAATGCAATCTCATTGAGCAATCATGGAAACTGTTTAGCAGAACTGATAAAAAGGATACGGTTATATGGGCCACAATGATTGGGGCATTCGCATATTGTGGTATGCCCGATGAAGCAATTACCGTTTTTGGACAAATGGTCAAAATAGAGGAGGGAATCAATCAAGTAATTGTCTTAAACTTGCTTGAAGCTTGTACAGTTTCAGCTGAACTCAAAACTTGTAAATGGGCACATGGCATTGCCATCAGAAGTAGCTTTGCTGCATATGTATCTGTTGGAACTGCAATTATAGACATGTACTCCAAATGTGGGGCAGTAGAAGAAGCAAAAAAGGCGTTTGATCATATACCCCAGAAAAACATCATGTCATGGAGTACTATGGTATCAGCGTATGGCATGAATGGCCGAGCTGAAGATGCATTAGGGCTAGTAGTTGAAATGAAGCAACATGGTTTCCAACCGAATGCAGTAACAGCACTTTCAGTGTTATCTGCTTGTAGTCATGGCGGACTAATTCAGTCAGGCCTCTCATTCTTCAAAGATATGGTTCAAAATTTGGGGATTCAACCAAGTTTGGAGCATTTTGCTTGTATGATTGATATGTTGAGCAGATCAGGAAAGTTGGATGATGCTATGAAGTTGATCAAAGTTATGCCTGAAAATTTTCAGGGCAAGGCAAGTGTGTGGGGAGCGGTGTTAAGTGCTTGCACTAGGTACAAGAAAGTCGAAGTTGGTGAAGGAGCTGCTTCTCATGTTCTTGAGTTGGAGCCCCTTGGTTCATCTGGTTACATGCTAGCAGCGAGTTTGCATGCTAGTACAGGGTCATGGAGTGATGCAGCAAAGATGAGACGATTAGTTAAGGATAGAGGAGTGAAAATATTGGCTGGTTATAGCCTGGTTCGTGTAGGTGACAAGGCTTTAAGATTTGTAGCAAGGGATAAGTCCACTCCACAGGCAATTGATAGTTGCTGTATTGTCGAGCAGTTACATAGATGTATGCACATTGATGAAGCAGATGATGAAGTAACAGAATAATAAGACTTGCTCAATAATTTATTCACCAAATTCCACTTATCGATGCACATAGTTTTTCACTTTTTAGAAGGTGAGATTACGTAGGTATTTGGTTATCAATTGTTATTTCAACCATGTATTTAGACGTGATAAGATATACAAGTAATTTTTTATTCAAAGTTCAAGAAAAGGAGCGATGACTAGTGGTGGACCAAGGATTGAGGATAAATCAAAGTAGTACTCTCTCTGTCCCATAATACATGACACAGTCAATCATTGCACACATGCCAATGCACTAGTTTGACTTTATTTTTGTATAATTAAATATTAATTAAATATTAATAAAAATTATTATGAAACTTTATATTAAAACCTATCTAACAACATATTTTATGATAAAATATATTTTCATTATGTTAGTAAAAAATTATGGTCAAACCTAATGCATGAATAGTAAAAAAAAGTCAAACGTCTCATGTATTATGGGACGGAGGGAGTAATACAACAGGGGCAGCAAAAGTAATACTCCATAATTGAACAAAATAAATTGAGCTAGATGATAGAGGGAATAAGCAAAAAAATAATACGAGTAGTGATCATAATAGGTTAAGAAGTTATGAAGTTTCGCTTGTCTAGCTTCATTTTGTTAAAATCTTTGGCTTTGTATTTGTTGTCCTCAATTATTAATTTTACAAAAAATTTGCATGCACCGAATGTAGGTGCACCCAAAATTATTAATTGAATGATCTAGACTCATTTCAAAATCTTTAGATGTGCAAAAATTTCGTAACTGTATTAAGAAACAATGCACCTTGTATTGCTATGTATACCCAAATGTATAGATAGTTTTTACTTCCCTTAATTAAGTACGAGAAGGAACCAAGCAAAACTTGATGGGGAACTTACCTTATAATTTAAGGTCACAAGTTCGAGCCCTACTAACTACAAAATGTTTGGGAATAAGGAGATTCCCTTACCTCCCCTCTCAGCTCTCAAGCAATGACCTAGGAAAAAAAAAAAAATTAAGTACGAAGAGGAGTATACGTTTAGTCATGATTAATACTATCAAACCATCCGCGACTCCGCGAGAGCCACGAGGACCGGGAAAAACCAAAAAATTATCAGTTAACAAAGTCTACATCATAGGACAAAATCACAAATGGTGAGACTTAAGAATATGCGTAACATGATACGTTTCTTTTACTGCACAAATTCTAAGACCTTTTGCTTTCACCTTCAATTTACATTGATTTCTCTAGTCTTTACTAACCCCAACAAATTTTGTTCATTTTCAACTGAAAACCTACTTCCTCTTTCATCTTCACTTCCCCTTTCTCTCTCCAAATTCCATTATCAAACTAAATTTGCTTATGTGAGAAATCATCAATGGCGTCATCTTTTAGATTTTTTGTCTCTCTTTTTATGATTCAGGTAAGTTTATTCTTTTTCTAATTTAAACCACTAAGAAAAACAACCAATTTTTGATCTTGCAAGTTGAAAAATCATCATTTCATTTCTGGGGTTTTTTTTTAGCAATTATTATGTGGCAATACTTGATTAAAGTTCTGATGATCATCTGTAACTTGCAGTTGGTTTTTCTGGGTTCTTTGATTACTTTACTCAATGCTGATTCTGGGTCTTCCTTGTTTTCTGATGCTATACTTGGGTAAGTTCAATTTTCTCTTAATTTTTTAATTTTTAATTTTTAATTTGGGTTGTTTGATAAATTATGAAATGATTTATAGTCACAATCTTTTTCAATAATGATTATATTGGGGAGAAAAAAATAAAGGAAATTAGCAGTCTGAAATTTAACTAATCGAATTCTGGAAACTAAAGACTTGATTTTGCTTCGTATGATATAATTTTGGCAATAAATAGATTTTGTTTGAATTGTTGATACAATTTCGTTTGAAAATGACAAGTTCTGGAATAAGTTAATGAAATGGCATAGTTTTCCATGAAAATTGTGAAATGCATGATAGCCAGGTTTATAGTTTCACTTACTCCTTATTTGTTTCCAAGTCACAGTAGAAGTTCATATGAATTATCACTGGAGTAAACTGTACTGTTATTTGTTAGAGCAAGCTTGGAATTACAGGAATAAATATGGAGGTAATAGGCATCATTCAGGTGTTAGACTTTAGAGTAAGGTGGCGGTGTATTGGAGGTAGTGGCGATGGTTGTTCGGACTTTGTGGAGGATTCTAATACACCAAATCAGCAGTTAACTATTACATTTTAAGCCATATGAGTGGGAGGAAAGCCTATTACATTCCCTAACTATTTTACATAACAGTTTGCCTCTCCTAGTAGCTTTTAACTTTCTCATTTTCCGAGTGAGGTGAAATAACTAATTGTTTGATACTTTGATACTCCATACTTTTATTGCCAATTATCTCTCTCCCCTGTAGCTTCATCTGAATTTAGATGTTTGTAGTCATCAGAATTTAGATGTTTGTAGCTTATTTTTGTCAATTTGATGGTTGAAAGGTGAATGACATGATAGCCTTCTTGATACAATTGGTCTCTTGTATTGACTCAGGTGATACATGAAACCTTTTGATAGCTAATCATTTCGGTAAATATAGTCTATCATTCAGAATAGAATAAGACTCAGGTGTTGCATGAAACCTTTTGATATTTAATCTTGAGGTGGTTTTCTTAGAACTCAACAGGTTCCGAACTTTGATTCCCCCAATTAACATTTTCTTACTTGAAAGCAAGTAAGAGATACACATCAAACTGGGGTGTTATAGTTGTGAAGGAGACCATTCTATCAAGAAATCTGCCTCGGAGCTCTTAATTATCATCTCCATCTTTATCTAGTGCTTGCTAATAGGTTATCATCAGCATTCCCTGCAACTTATGTTTGTTTGAAAGGCTGGTTATTACCTTCCATATATTACTCATTTCTTTTTGCGCCAGATAAATGCATAAAATGAAAAGTAAGAAGGTAAGGGGGCATGAAAAGTTGATTTATCTATTTTTTGAGTAGCAATCTTGATTTCTTGACTTGCTAGATTTTAAAAAATGTACTCCCTCAACCAAGAAAAAATGGAAAAGGGAAACATGCATGTGGGCATTTTTACTTTAATGATGAGAGAGATAGAGAGCATGTGTTTTATTAAATATCATTGGTCCCACAAAGTGGGGTTGTATATGATAAAAAATAAATAAATGGTTGCTATTAAAGGTATAAAGTAATAGTGAGTAAAACTTAGAATAAATGAATAATAGATGAAAATGGAAAGTGAGTAGAACTTAGGAAAACGGATGAAGTTTAACATTCTATTACATGTGCTATGGAAAGCATGAAATCTAGAGGAATTTATTACGTGTCAAATCTTAATATCTAGGCTATATAATAAGATGAATGACATAATTTGGGCTCTTGTATCTCCTATTCTACAAGATTTTTGTCACTTGTCTAAGCTCTATATATTTAATTTTTCTCAATTGTTACTGTCTGTGTAAAATTTGTAATTTGGTTTTTTTAACTTTGATTTTTAGGAGAAGACATTCTGAAGAATATTGTGCTATGTATGATATTTGTGGAGAGCGTAGTGATGGGAAAGTTTTAAATTGCCCTTACAGCTCACCTTCAAAAAAGGCATGTTATAAAGTTTATTTTTGTGTAAATTATTTGTACCAACCTTGTTGGACTTTTTAGCTGAAAGCCTTTTGTCATCCTTTGCAGCCTGATGATCTCTTTTCGGCAAAAATCCAGAGTTTGTGTCCTACCATTACTGGTAATGTTTGTTGTACAGAACGTCAATTTGACACGTTGCGGTCACAAGTTCAACAGGTAAATTTTTGTCTGGCACTGCGTTCCAGCAGTTAATATAAAATATGTTAAGAGAAGCTTGTTCCTGTATATGATCTGGACCTGGGAGTGCTAATTGTAGGACTTTAAATTTTCTACTGATATGTTGCTTGTTAGTGTCTTATTTAGTTTACTAGTCGTTTGTCAAAAAGGCTCAGCTTTGGATATTTTATTGCAGGCAATTCCTTTATTGGTGGGTTGCCCAGCTTGCTTGAGGAACTTCCTGAATCTTTTTTGCGAGCTTTCATGCTCGCCAAACCAGAGTTTATTTATTAATGTTACATCCATTGGCGAGGTTAGTATCACAAGTTTATTAATCTCTTAGAGCTGCTCTATAGTTTCAATGTCTACATGCATTTGTGCAGTTTGTTTCATGAAAGATCTGTGGTTTAATCTTCAGCCTTCTTCCTCTGGAGGGAGATATTATGCTTTATAAGATATTAATATTCACTGGAGCATGTTCTTTGTACCTTGGAGGTGTAACAGCTGTTTGCCTCGAAGGTGAAGAAGATTAACACTATCATTATAGATTAAGTTTTAACTATATTGCAGGTAAACGGAAACTTGACTGTGGATGGCATTGAATATTATGTATCTGAAGATTTTGGTGAAGGTTTATATAACTCTTGCAAGGATGTAAAATTCGGTAGTATGAACACAAGAGCCATAGATTTTGTTGGGGCTGGTGCAAAAAGTTATAAAGGTGAGGTTGATGAAATACTGTTAGCTTAATTTTTATCCAGTTGTTCAATTTGTAAACTTGCCCTTCCTCTCTGTATCGTGTGGGCCTAGTTACATTTTCTAATGTGTTTTCATATAGTTCTTTACTTCTTTACATCCTAACTAAGTAAACCTCTCAAAGTAACATCCTCTTTTTTCTCCATCCATACCACATTATTTATGAGCTTTGGGATCTGTTACCCAAATGCTGTAAGTCTTATCTAAGCTTTGCACACAGGATAAAGGGTGTAGCCTTTTTGCCTGATTACTAAAGAGTGAAAAAAATATGTGTATATATAAAGATTACCGGAAACATATCCTTATTGTATAGCAAACTCTTCAGTGTCCACAACTGACCAACTGTCCACCAACATTTAGTAGTGTTATTTTCTTACTTTAGGCAGTGGCTGTGAAGCTAAATAGAGCAGACTTGGTTCTTGTTTTAGGACCTGAAAAAGAAAGTAATTTTATGAGAATCCTTTTTCCTGTTCTCCATGTTGCTATTGTGTCTTACTTTGTGTGAGAAGGGGGACTTAATCCCTTTGGATCACCTATGAAGGAACCGTATAACAGAGAATTGGGGGAATACACTACTAATGCCCTTTTTTTATTTATTATTTATAAACAGTATATACCTTAGTATTGATAGAAGAGATTGGGATTTAGCCATTTGTTGGGGCTTCTATTGACCAAGCATGCTCATCTGTGTTACTAGTATCTTTTTCCCCTTTCAATATTATATTTGGAAGTTAAAAACATACTTTTGGCCCTGTTTGGTTTGATGTAAAACATATTCAATGAAAAATTAGTTTTCATAAAAAACAAATTTTCAAGGAAAACCACAATTGCAAATTGGTTTTCCTTTGTTTGGTTCCTTACAAGAAAGTTAAAGAAAAAATAAAAAATAGAAGTGGAAATGTAAGGAAGGATGAGAGGAAAGTAAAAAGGAGGTAAGGAAGGAGGAAAATGGGGCTTCCCTTGTTTTGTAAAGGAAAATGTTTTCCACCATTAAGGATGCGATTTTCCACCATTGGCAAAATGATTTTCCACTTGTTTACAAGCCAAACAAAGGAAAATAGGAAAAAAAAAAAAAAAAAAAAAAAAAAAAAAACGGCTAAATTATTTTCCTTGAAAACATTTTACATCAAACCAAACGGGGCTTTTTTGGGAAAGCTTTTTCTGTTAAGAGAATACTTACTAAACTATATAATTTTCAGAATGGTTTGCCTTCATTGGTCAGAGGGCTGGATCCGGCATGCCTGGATCTCCATATTCCATCAATTTTCAGACTAGCGCTCCTGAATCATCTGGAATACAGATTATGGATGTTTCTACCTACTCCTGCAATGACACTTCGCTGGGCTGCTCATGTGGTGATTGTCCTTCATCACCTGTGTGCTCAAGTTCAGAACCTCCTCATTCACAGACAAAGGATTCCTGCTCAGTTAGGCTGGGTTCATTTGAGGTCCAAATTGATATTAAAACAATGACCCTAGCTTTACTTTTTTCATTGAATCAATTGATCAAGCTTTCATATTTACTACTTTGGGTGTTTTGCCACCGGTGAAGTTATTGTGACCGACTCTGTTATTTAATACATGCATCATTTTGACTTTTATGTTTGCCAATGCACAAAGTTAACCATTTATTACTTAGAAATATATATTGTTATAAAAAGATGATCTTTTATAATTATACATCAAGATCACACAATAATTATAATAGTGACATTTATAAACACCAAAATGATGCATGTATTGAGAAACGGAAGAAGTATATATTGTTTATTTTACCTTCTGGCTCATATAGATTTGGTAATTAATAATACTTGCAGGTGAAATGCATTGACTTGTCAATGGCCATCGTCTATATTCTGTTAGTTTCTGCTTTTCTTGGATGGGGGTTCTTTTACCGTAGAACAGAAAGAACTGGTCTTGCATCTACTACGACGCCTTTGTTGAGTAAAGTAGATTCCTTTGGTGAGGCAAATGATGACACCCCTAACGTGAAGGTTAATTCCGACCATTTGTCTATACTACTTTTCACTGGGGACTGGGGAAACCTTTTCACCTCTAACTACTTTTGAGCATTATTATCAAATTCTAGCTGCTTACAGCCTTCCATAACTGTAGTAGTGTAGAACTGTAGATCAATATGTTTGTGCCTAATTTCATGGTTACTTATAAGGTGGAGTTTGATGCGGTTTTCTTTCCCTTTTTTTTGCTATTTGGTTAACTGACATTATTGTTATAGCAGTAATTTGCTTGTCTTTGATCTGTAAGTAGTTATGTGTCCAGTCCATCAGCTTAAATTGTTTTATTTTTTAACTCTGCATTTCATACCATATCTGCATGGTCAAAATTTTTTCCTTTTGTATAATCTGCCATACTATACCATACTTTTTTTCTTGATACTTGATTCTTTTCCAAGCGTTATCTTGTAATTTAGTAGCTTTAATAATTATTTTCTTATATCGTGCTCATTGTCTATGACTAGGATACTGAGAAAGCGCTGCAGTCTCAGTCTACTGTTCAAGGATTTATGATTGATGCTTTTAGGTTAGCAATGCGGATAATTTTTTTCCACCCTGAACAGTCAAGGCATATATATCATTGATTCAACTATTTCATTATGAACCTATTGCAGGAAATATGGACTTTGGGTTGCAAGGAATCCTACCCTTGTGCTGTGCTCCTCTGTCGCCGTAGTTCTTATACTTTGCTTGGGTTTACTACGTTTCAAGGTCGAGACTCGACCTGAGAAGGTATGTTATTCTCTCTCTCTTTTTAAACTTTGTGTTCTTCCTCTTTATATTAGTCATACAGAATCCCAAATTATATTCTGGATTAGTTTATTAAGGAGGCTGAATATGTACGAAAGCATAGCACAATTTCACTCTTAACCTTTTTTCTTTTCTAATTTTTGCATATCTATTCATACATCTCTCTTAACAGCTTCCTAGTTACAAGGTTTTTTTTTTTTGGGAGAACGTTACAAGAATTTCGGTGGCTTAAGAAAACATGTTAATTGCTTTGTATATTATTTTTATTATTGTCTGTATTGGCAACATCATAATTTTCTTTAGATGCTTCTTTTGTTCTAGTTATGGGTTGGTCCTGGAAGCAAGGCAGCAGAAGAGAAGCACTTTTTTGACACTCACTTAGCTCCTTTCTATAGAATTGAACAGGTATGAGACATTGAGACCTCTGTTTTATATTGTGGCAGACTTGTAGTAGTATTAGAGACATGTAAACGTATATATGCACCTTGTTTTCTATCTTTATGGTTTACTTAGTCATTCCTTAATTCACAAACCTGATAGAATTAAAATAACTATGCATCATGTAATGTGTCTGTTCTGCTTGGAGAGACATTGGATTCATGCTGAATTTTCATTGAGTACCTGGCACCAGAAATTGGTTTTTTTTTTTTCCTCTTTCATGCTTAGGATATAGAAACTCTGCGTATCAGAGGATACAATACTACTTTGGAAAATTTATAGTGCAACTTAAGGGTTTAGAATTGGCATTTACATTTGCAAACTGAAGTTGAATGGTTCACTATTTTCAGCTTATATTGGCAACCAGGCCAGATCCGCAAAATGGGAAATCTTCCAGTATAGTAACAGAGGATAATATACAGTTGCTTTTTGATATACAACAGAAGGTATAAATGACTTTTAGTTGCAGTTTGCATACCTATTAAGATGTCTATTAGTGTATCTCACTCTCTCTTGATGTTTTCGATTAACTTTTTTGCTTCAGGTTGATGAACTGAAAGTGAATTATTCAGGATCAATGGTGTCTTTGTCTGATATTTGTTTGAAACCTCTAGGGGAGGATTGTGCCATCCAGAGTATCCTTCAGGTTGATTGAAAACTTTAATTATAATGTGTCATGTTTTGCCACTGATATATATCATCCATCACATTCAGACATTATCAATTTGCTTATTTATCATTTGGCTTGGAATTCTGGATCCTTTAAACTTGATGTAGGGTCTCTATTTCAGCATTGCTGTGCATCTCTTCACTTTACTAGATATAATACAACTATTTTTTTATGTAACTTCCATCTTATCTTTCTATATGATAGTATTTCCAGATGGATCCTGACAATTATGATGAATTTGGAGGAATCCAGCATCTTTTGTATTGCTTTCAGGTATTCACTTTGTGAACCCCCTTGTAGTTGTAATCTTTTGGTATTGTTTGCAGAGGGTATGGCCAAGTGGTTGCATTTGCTACTCAAGCAGTGGAATTTTCTATTTTAAGAATATTACATTTGCTTAATTTGTTGAAAGTGCCTGAAGACTCTGGGTGAAATTATGAAAAAATGTCACTGTTTCTACCTTTAACATACTGAACATATATTAACACTTCTTTGGGGCATGACGACATGTATCCTGTCACAGCATTTTACATCCACTGACTCATGTTTGAGCGCTTTTAAAGCACCCCTTGACCCCAGCATTGCCTTAGGGGGATTTTCCGGGAATAATTATTCTGAGGTAATTTCTTTATCAACTCTTAACATTGCTGAACTGAAGGTATAATAGACTGATCGTTTGTTGTTCAAATGTCAGGCTTCTGCATTTGTGGTAACTTACCCAGTCACTAATATGGTTGATGAGTCAAGTGATGCAAATGGGAAAGCTGTGAAATGGGAAAGGGCTTTCATTAAACTGGCCAAGGTCTGACCATTAGCTCCTTTTTACAGCATTAGAAGTCTCTCTTCAGCTTACATTTTCTTCTCATGTAAAAGGTCCATAGTTTAGAAATATCTTTAGCGGAATTTGAGATAGAAGGGAAAAAACGTTAAAAATAGTACTATTTTTTTCCACATATGCTCAAGTTTATACCATGTACTATAGTACTGGTTGAATTTCTGCTTAACATATCTGAGGTTGCAAGCTTTGACTCTTGATCCATTTCCCATTACAGGAGGAACTGTTACCTATGGTGCAGTCTAGCAATCTCACTTTATCTTTTTCTTCTGAAAGCTCAATTGAAAATGAACTAAAACGAGAGAGCAGTGCTGATGTTATAACAATTTTAGTAAGTTCTTCAGATATCAAAATTTTCCTTGTGAACTTTGGATATTTTACGAAAATTATATCATTTAAGAAAAACGGGGTTGTGACTAACTTGTTTTGCAATTTGTTTAATCTGTATCAGATAAGCTATCTTGTGATGTTTGCTTATATATCACTTACTCTGGGAGACAAACCACATTTGTCCTCTTTTTACATTTCATCCAAGGTATGCATTCAATTGTAAATTTTTAGTTAGTCCCATAAATTACACTAGCATAATACCTTTAATTCTCCAATATCTGAATTGTCATTATTATACAACACAACCGAAGGTCCTTTTAACTTTTTAGCTTCATTGGAGGGGTTTTGTGAACACTTCATGCTTTTTGTCCACAATGTCCATAATAAAATCCTCAATGTCCATATCCATGTTGAGTGTCAAGTATCCAACATGGGTACTGGAGGGCAAGCAAAGATTTTGGTTAACATAGGTTGTGCATAGAGTCTGGTGAACTAAATACTAGCAAGTAATTTGATTTTTGTTACTATTACAGGCTTTACTTGGACTTTCAGGAGTTGTGGTTGTTATATTGTCTGTTCTTGGCTCAGTTGGTTTCTTCAGCGCCTTCGGAGTGAAGTCAACTTTAATAATAATGGAAGTCATCCCCTTTCTTGTTTTGGCTGTAAGTTGACTGATCATTTGATATATAAATATGATATGCTTTGGATTCACAACGTGTGTCTGAGTGTTTGTTTATCTTCTCATCTTCATTGTTTCTTCTTGGAAGTAAATTTATGTATGACTACCACTATATGATTTGTTAGTGTCTGTTATTCTTTTAAGGTTGAGTACAGTAAAAATCAAAATTATGATACATGTATATGACAATTCTGGATGTTGATGATGATATATTCCAATTGATCATCATGAATTCATTTGACAAGGGATGCAATCTACAGGTTTGCATAGATAATTGAAGCATTATCTTGCATTGTACTGTGAAAGGATGAATCAAAATGCCATTTATCTGGCAAAATGTTGCTTTCTTGTTGAGCATAATCATGTTAATAATTTCAATATAGTTGTCATGAAGTAATTTGAACCCTTAACTTTGTGTCATTAAGTCTTTATCATTTGGATGGAGAGACAAAATGAATCTTGTCATTTGTATCATCAAGCGTTTGTAATTGTAATAGACTAACCTAAGGAGGGGTAGTATGGGTATTCTAGTAATATTACTTAACTAGTACTAGGTTAATAGTCCTAAGTATAAATAGAGAGGGAGGGGAAAGAAAATGTTTAGCAGAAACTTGTGTTTAAGTGAAACCTGCTGTAGACTAGATAATCGGGTTTGCTTGAATGTAACAGTAAACGATTATAGAGGAAAGCTTAGGATATTTGATTGATATTTGTAAATAACGGCTACAAGGAAACTGAGGCCTAAGCTTAAAGCTTGACCCTTTGGAGAATACTACAACTACTACTACTACTCTACTACTATCTTCACCAACAACATGAATCCTACTATTGCATTGCTACCTCTTATATATCAAGCTCTCCCTCACACAAAAGTACCCTAAAAATTAAAGAACTTTGTCATGTACTGCCAAGGTGGCTTTCACCCACAAAATCAGTTGCCACACTCCTTAGTGGATTATTAAAACTTTTTGTCTTCTTGCTGCTACCAACTACTGCTGCTGCTGCTCTTGTCTTTTGGTCTTGTGCTAGTGCCTTCTCTCATAAACCCGGATTGGTTGTTGCTCGAGTGGACCGACCGGATTCATAGCAAAACCTTTGAGAGTCATGGCCTCAAGCCATTGTTAGTGAGTGATAGCCTCAAGCTATTATGAGAGTGATAGTTTAAAGCTATTAACCCTATCATTTTGTAACCCTTCCACCACTGTCAATCAATATTAAAGCTTCCACCTTTATTAATTGCTAGTTACAATCTGAATTTCCAAGTCTGAAAACCTGCCTATAACAACTTGCATTGCTGTTATATTGGTTTTGTTGTGTGACTGATCTGAGTCCATTGCAGTAATCTGTATATTGGCAGTCAATTTGGTGTGAAAATTTACTCCAGATAAATGTATATAGCTTTGTAGCATTCTTGTCTCATGTTGGATTATAGGTTCATGATATACTCTTGTTTACTATATTTCGATCTTCACAATTTTTATTTTCATCTATGCAAATGTTCTGTCATGATTTTCCAACCTATTGTCATTTACTACGCATCTTTCTATGATGCCTGAATTGATAGTAAAATCTACTTTTACATAGGCTTTGTCTATTTCAGGATAGCCTTTGTTGTTTACATACCTTGTTGCAAATTTTTGATCTTCCATGTGCTTATAATGCTAACATTTCTTTTCTATTTACTTTCCTTTACCTTCATGGTTTAAGGGTGTAAAGTGCTCTCTACATAATTTATGCATTTAGTCTCTCAATCTTTTGTTGACAGGTTGGAGTTGATAACATGTGCATATTGGTACATGCTGCAAAACGGCAGTCAATTGAAATATCCTTAGAAGAACGAATAAGCAATGCCCTTGTTGAAGTTGGTCCCTCCATAACACTTGCTAGTTTATCTGAGGTGTTGGCATTTGCAGTGGGAGCTTTTATCACTATGCCAGCATGCCGTGTTTTTTCTATGTTTGCAGGTTTGATTGGTTCTGATTTAATTATTTTAAATTTTTATTTAGTCTGTAAGTTAATTTGTTCAATTGATCGATACAACTGTGTCCATCTCTGTAGCTTTGGCCGTCTTTCTGGACTTTCTTCTTCAACTCAGTGCTTTTGTTGCACTAATAGTTTTGGACTTCAAGAGAGCTGAAGACTTCAGAATTGACTGTTTCCCATGCATAAGAATTTCATCAGCATCTGTGGAATTAAACAGAGGTTCAAAAAGATCAATTCAATTGCATTTCTGATTCGACTGTTGATTAAATTATTCTCTAAATGACGGGTTTGGTCTGTTATTTGCATTCATCGTATAATTGAGCTGATGTATGTATTTATATGTATGACACAGAGATTCATCAGAGACCTCCAGGACTGCTTACTCGATATATGAAGGTATGCTTAAAAATTAGAGGAGAGGCTACAAGTATGCAAAGCTTTGATGTGCTAGAGAGGCTTTAAGTATTATGGTGTCTGTGTCCCCTACTTGGCATCCCCTTCACCCTCCATATATAAAAGAAAAGAAAAACATATGGGATTTGCCTGCTTTGTGGATCTGTATATTATTGAACTTTCCTATTTTTTATGTCCTCCAAGATTCCGTTGTGGAATTGAGCACAACCTGTATACTTACATGATGACAGATCCTTGGTCTTTGTAGTTAATAGATATTTGTCTTATGTAGATTTTTAATTTTTGGAAGTTGAAATGATCATCAAAGTAACTCAATATCGTTTAAACACTCTAGCAAACGGCTTCCTTTCTTTCATGTGATTGTTTTTTTTTTTTTTTTTTTTTTTTTGAGGAAATGATTGTATTTTGCTTTCTTCAGTGCAGTTTGTCAAGTTTGATGATTGAACTTTGATTGCAGACATTGATGATATAACAACTTCATTTCATAGTTGCCTTTGGCTTTAGCTCTTGTCAATTTGCAGAAGCTAACAATTTAGATTATTTGAAGAGACTTGTCGGGGATAATATTTATTTTTGAAAGTCCCTTCTATCATTCTGCAGGAAATTCATGCACCCATTCTTTTACATCGTGGAGTTAAAGTACTTATTCTTGCTCTATTTTCTGGTTTGGCTTTAGCAGGCATCGTAAGTTGTACTCATCAAAATTTCAATTTCTAAGTTGATTGAAGTTGTGAACTACGCATCCATCTACCTGCAACTTCATTTGAAATATTCTATAACATTTCTATTCTTTTCTGTGTAGGCTTTGTGCCCCAGGATTGAGCCAGGTTTAGAGCAACAGATTGCTCTTCCTCGGGATTCATATCTTCAGGTCTTTCTGTGCTTATCAAGTTCCTTGATGTTTTATGTTATCTTATCCCACTGCCTACTTTTCCTGGTCTCACTAGTTCACTTGTGGTTGCAGGGCTATTTTAATAATATTTCAGAGCATCTCAGAGTTGGACCTCCCCTGTATTTTGTTGTAAAGGATTATAACTACAGGTATTTGTTATGTTTCTCATTAGGCATGTACTCATGCACTAGAACATATTTCATGGAGAAGTTTTCAATTTTCCTATATCAGCGGATTTTTTGGGGCTTTTATTTAAATAGATTTAAATAAACAGAACCATTTTCAACATTACAACAGTCAAATCATCTTTCTTTTCCAAACTGCATGAAGTTACCCCCACAGAATGAGGCTGCACACAACCCATTTCAGACAAAGCTGAGCCTCAGAGAGTTCAGAGATAGAACCCAAGAAGGAGAGCAGATAATAGCCTTTTTCTCCTCATGAAGTGAATTATAATTGCTTCACAGACTATAATCCTTTTCTAAAGGACACCTTCTGCTAGAATCCCTCTTTGGTTGTTGCTTATGAAGAATTTAATGCTTTAGGAGGTGCTTTTGTCATCCCATAATCATTATTTACTTTAATTTTTCTGAGAAACTTACAAAAACCTTTGAGAGAAAATGATCCACTCATATTAATTGCTATATCTCGTCATTCCCCTCAAGGTTAACCACAGTCCACAGCGGAGGAAAACCTTCCAAGAGAAGGCCCGTTAACCACTAGTTATCCTTGAGAAGTTGAGAACAACTGTGAACTTTAATACATGCAACCCTTCTATGATGGATTTCTTGGGATATTGGAAAGTTACCTGTTATAGGATTAAGGCTTTGATTGATTGATTGGAAAGTTACCTGTTAGGCTTTCTAAAAATTAGAAACAGTGTCGCTATTGTATATGATGGTACCTCAGCTTATAATTTTTAGTTAATAGAGAGTCACCGTCTCAAGTTTCAAGTGACAATGCATTATGCTAACAATGGATGCTTGACAAACTATTAATTGGTATCTAGGACTCGAGGCTGAATGCTAATCACCTTTGTAAGTGATATCTTAGTTTAGTAATATATATTTCAATGAAAGATTACCTTTCTATTTGCTATATTCTAATTAGCATAGTATGTTTTATGTAAATTTTCATAAAGATGTATGTTTCATATATTTGCAGTTCTAATTCAAGGCATACAAATCAATTGTGTTCAATTAGCAAGTGTGACTCGAATTCTCTTCTAAATGAGGTAACTTTTCAACTTAAGTCTTTGGTAGAATATACTTCGTATTTAGCATATTGGCAGGTGTCCTCAGGTTAAGCTTAGCTATGTTTTTAGCAAAATTTTTTTATTTTATTTTTTACTTTTTTTATGTAGATGTGATACTAACTGCTTTTATAATATTGAAATTGATGCAATATGAAAGTTTTAATGTGTGCTTCTTGCATATGAAACTTCTTCCCCCTTGTCATTTTCTTTTTATTCAGCTTGGATAGGTGAAATCCCCATTTCCTTTTGCTGATTTTGTGTTGTCTCCACCTTTTTAATAGTGTGCTTCATTAAAGTGTGTTTTTACTTCTATTGATATTCATCATTATGGCTACACCCTCTGCATATATGTTTGCTGATCTGTTTTAACATGCACTTTTTGCCTAAATCCAACGTACTTTATTACCACTTTTCTGTTCTGCTTACTTTATTATGTGTTCTTTCATAGTTACCATGTTGCTTTAACAAATGGATTTAGTGGTTAAATGGTTGCAGATATCAAGAGCATCTTTGACACCAGAATCTAGCTACATTGCAAAGCCAGCAGCCTCATGGCTTGATGATTTTCTAGTGTGGCTATCACCTGAAGCTTTTGGTTGTTGCCGAAAGTTTGTTAATGGTAGCTATTGCCCTCCTGATGATCAGGTTGGTGTTTCTTTCAAACCACCCTTCTCCCACACCCCCCCCCCCCAACCAAAATGGCCACAAAAGTATTTAGGTTTGCGTCAAATTGACATCAAGCGACTGGCTTTTAGGTTTTCACCAATTGGAGAATCTGTTGGCAGAGAGAAGGCTAAACTTAAGTCATAAAGTAATGAGTGTGTAGATCCACAAAGTTGATATTCTAGACATTAGACTTAGATTAGTAAATATTTTTATTTTATAATTGAGAGCAGACAACCTCATAAATACTCAACTTGTTCTTGTACAATGGGGAATGCATTTCTTAGGAAGGATTTGTCAATAAAATTGATTTTGCTTCTAGTTGTTTCTTTTACTAGTATTTCTTATTAATGTATCTTAATTTGCTCTCCAGCCTCCATGCTGTTCACCTGACGAAGGGCCTTGTGGTTATGGGGGAGTTTGCAAAGATTGTACTACAGTAATGAAGTTTTTCTTTATGCCTAATAAAAATTAATTGCCAATTTCTTTAGTCATAAATTATTTTACCAAGTGTACTAGTATGAACTTAACATGTTGAATTTCTTGCAGTGCTTTCGCCACTCAGAACTTCACAACGATCGTCCTTCTACTACACAGTTTAGAGAAAAGCTCCCGTGGTTCCTCGATGCATTGCCTTCTGCTGATTGTGCTAAGGGGGGTCATGGAGCCTACTCTACTAGTCTGGACTTGAATGGTCTACTATTCTCTCTTCCTTTCTTCCTAGTCACCTTTGCCATCTACTATGCATGATTTGTGAAATGTCTCTCAAATTATAAGTTCCAGGATTGAAAATCTGTTTGTTGAAACCTGAACCAGGTTATGAGAGCGGTGTTATTAGAGCATCTGAGTTTCGAACGTATCACACACCAGTCAACAGACAGGTTAGTTCATGTCTACAGTGTGACATAACTGATAGTTTCTTGGCCTAATAGGGCATTTGTAATTGTCAAGATCCCTCAAGCCATTTGATTCATTTTCAATGACAGAGTGACTACGTTAATGCACTCCGTGCTGCCCGTCAGTTCAGCTCAAAAATTTCTGATTCGCTGGAGGTATAAACATACATTTTTATTTTATTTTTGGTTTTCTTCTTTCTCCTTTAGTCCTTCAGGGATAGAATGACATCCTCTTTATGTAAAAAGCTTCATTGTGGGGAAAATTTTTCATCTTTGTGTTTCTCATGGTATTACTGGATGTATGATAATTTTGCAGATGGATATCTTTCCATATTCAGTCTTCTACATATATTTTGAGCAATATCTGGACATTTGGAGAACTGCTGTCATCAACCTAGCTATTGCCCTTGGTTAGTATTTTAAAAGTGCTTCTAAAAGCTTTTGGCTTTATTATTAACATAAATCTTGTCACCTTGTGGAATAGTATCACAAGTTTATACATCCCTCTCTTCATTTGTTTCTCTCTGAATTGCAATATGAATATGGAGTTGCGAAGCTTATACTTTCCTTGTTAACTATTATAAATGTTGTTGTCAGCAAATCAAATTTGAGAAAGACACTTAATGATTATCAACCTGAAACAAATTTTATATGCTTTGGATATTTTTCTCTATTGGCTGATGTCTTAGTCTCTTGTTGGTCTTTCTCTAATACCAACTATAGAGATCTATATTCTATACTATTTGGTATTCGATATAAGAGGTCATATTGAGAGTTAAATTATTAGCAATGTAAACAATCACGTATACACACATCAACACATGAAAGTAAGGATAAGGCAAAAAGTCTTACTTCCAGGGCCAAAAAAAAAAAAGAAAGAAATGATTTAGATGTTATTATATTAAAAACCTATTACTTATAGACTTCTAATCGATGGTCTTATATAATTGAAAAGTTTAGTGTTTCATTTCTTTGATTATGTTGTTTTAGTCCTCTCATTCAGTTTATATGCATATGGCCTTAGTTTAGACATCACACAGTGCTTCTCAAGAATTACTCAGTGATGTGTCAATTGTTACCACAGGTGCTGTTTTCATTGTGTGCCTATTCATAACTTCCAGGTAAGAAGCCTGAAATCCCTGCACTTTTGGTCCTTTCTGCCTATTTATGCAAGTATTCAACTTTCTTCCTTTCATAAGGCTCATTGCACATTATTTTTGTAATTTATTTTTTTCAACTGCAGTTTGTGGAGTTCAGCCATCATTTTGCTTGTTCTGGCCATGATAGTGGTGGATCTCATGGTATAATATACTAATATTGCCTTAGAAATTAACAGTCTTGAAATCCTACATTGTTCTCTTACATGCACGTGAAAATTTTGTTTTGCTATACTTGGTCTTCTGAAGTTTCTATAACTTGGATTGTTAAAGCTTGTGGGCTGTGTTGCAGTATGTTAATGGTTAGAATCTGTAAGCCCACTTGTGGAGTTGCATCATTGTTGACTTAATTACTTCATAAACTAAACCAACACTGGCATTATCTTTATCAAAAGGACTTGAATGCTTTGCTTATTTTAGGTGTTAAAGCCAGTATTCAGATATTCATATGTTTTTTTCTGAACTAACTTTTGATATTTACTTACCCCATATCTGTTATATGATGGAAAATGCAGGGTGTTATGGCTATCCTGGGTATCCAACTGAATGCTGTATCTGTTGTCAATCTTATCATGTCAATAGGAATTGCTGTTGAGTTCTGTGTTCATATAACACATGCATTTTCGGTAAATTTCTCAGAATATTTGTTCTTATGGTGATTGACCCTTCTAAAACTAGTTAAATTGAATTAGGAAGGCTCACGGATTCAGTTTCCTCCCTTCATAGTTTTCCATATTTTTTTTTATGATTCTCAAGTAGCTGGATTATATTCAGGTCAGCCACGGTGACAGAAACCAGCGAGCAAAGGAGGCGCTTGGTACCATGGGAGCTTCTGTTTTCAGGTAAAACGCTCCTGTATTTATCTTTTTTTTTTTTTTTTTTTTTTTTTTGGACATTTCATGTCAATGACTTGTAATCGTTCATGGGTATTGGACATTCCTCAGTCAGCCTCACATGCATCACCTTTTTTTGTATTCTGTGATTCCTTTATTACTAATTACTAGAATACATCATATGATCATATTAAGCCAAATATAGATATGACTTATGACTTTATGAGCTCTCAACCATTGATTAAAGTCAAATCTCTTGTCGTTACACAAATTCTTCTACTTGATACCTATTTTTGCTTCTTTTGCAGTGGAATCACATTGACTAAGCTGGTTGGAGTTATCGTACTATGCTTTGCAAGATCAGAGATTTTTGTGGTCTATCATCTATCTGTGATCTATCGCTATTCCATTTTATGAAATGGGTGACAACCTGATGAATGATCATATAACTGTATGTATATACATATTTGCAGGTTTATTACTTTCAAATGTACTTGGCATTAGTTATCATTGGTTTCCTGCACGGGCTCATCTTTTTGCCTGTAAGTTGCAGTCTTCTCAATCCTTTCATACAACCTCTGCTGCATACTTAACTATCTAATTTGCAGGTATTGCTAAGTCTGATTGGCCCACCTGCCTGTGGACAGAATGTTAGATGCTCACAGTCGATCTAATTGGATATCTGTTATATAGACTGTGCTTTCATTTTAGCAAGAGAACCTTGATTAGCAGTTGCTCATACTTTTCTAACCTATCTCTTAGCGTGGCCATTGCGAACTACTAGGATTTTAGGATTCTAGCTGCTGCTCCATCATTAAATGAAAACTCACCTAACTAATATGCTCTACTTTGCACATTGTGGATCTTGTATTGATGGAGAGAACTATTAATTTTGTAAATAATTTGCTTGTACTTAAAGCAACATGGACTAGTATCAGTAGTATGTATGACTCATTATGGTATCTGTTATAATATAATTCAGATACTGTATCTCGAAGGCAAACAATATTTTACCATGCACTGAGAGTTCTAATTACTGCCTGCATCCCCCCTCCGCGCGTGCCCCGCCCCCTCCCGTTTTCATTTATGAATTTCCTGTAAACTTTTATAACATGTTTAAGTCTATATTAGTAAATATTCATTTTTGTATCATTAGGTGTTTATTTTTTTTAACAAGGAGTTTCTTTGTTCAAATTAATATATTTTCTAAATTGTATTTTTAAAAATGAGAACAAATTTATTAATAAGGATTACTGCATTGAAATCATTTTAATAGAAGGAAGTATTGCATCACCAAACGTTCATTTTTGTTTATTCATATATCAACAGATGTTCATTTTTATATCATCAAATGTTCATTTCAAGAGCTATGTAATATAGTGAGATGTATGCAAATACATTACGTCTTAGAATTATATTTATTTAAATAAAACATTGTTAAAAAATAATTTCCAACATAAAATAAATTAAATCTAATTACAATAATAATAAATTTCCATATTATTACGTGCAACTGTTTCATAAACATGAAAGTGAACCATTTAATCCTAAATGTACATATGTGTTTTGTAAAATGAACATTCTTTGTTACATTTGGTATATATAATAAAGTGTGTATAGACATATATCCTCCTTGTTCCAAATTTAATCATATGATATTTGTGTATCTTTCATAAAAAATACATAATATGAGCACAATATATATCACTCTCAACTTCCTTACTTGAGTATCCAGTACAATAAGAGATCAAGCTATTTTTTTTTTATAAGAAAATAATAACAACGATGAACATATACCAAACAAAAGTATGTGAAATCTAAGGATTCAAAATTGAACATTTACGCATAAAAAACGATTACGAATTCAAAAATGAACACACTTATTAGATATCTTTCAATACGAAAATGAAAAAGTGTATAAAATTTAAATGAACATGTATTAAATTCTAAATGAACATTTATATATTATTATGAAAAGAACATATATCAAAATCCAAATTAATATCTAGTAATATGTAAATGACCATTAATTAATAATCCAATATGTCAAAATACAACTTAATATATGTATTGATATTATGTGAATGAAATACCACAAGATTATATTAGATTTTAGGAAAATTTGAAAAATACCACCAACAATTGTTCAAAACTTTAAAAATTACCACCTGTTTTCCCAACTCCTCTATAGTGACGTCATAGTGGGCCCCACTCTTCAATTTTCCTCCTTTTCCCCTTCTCTTCTTTCGATTCTCACCTTTGTTTTTCCCTCTTCTTCCCTTTCTCTACTTAATTTGCGAAAAAATTGCGATTGATGCGGCAATTAGGGTTTTAATTCACCATTTTTACTCATGCCAAACAACAATGCAACACCGATTTCATAATTATGTTATTAAAAGGTGAAAATAGAGGTGAGAATCGAGAGAAGTGAAAGGGAAAAGGAGGGAAATTGAATAGTGAGGCCCACTATGACGTCATTGGGCAAAAAGGTGGTAATTTTTAAGGTATTGTAGAATAGTTGGTGGTAAAATAAAATAAAATAAAATAAAACTGTTGGTGGTTATGTAAAAAAATGAGTATAATTGTTTGTGGTATTTTTCAAATTTTCCTATACTTTACAATAGAAACATTGAAGGTCTACGATGAATGAACAATATGTGATTTATTTTTGAACATTTTCTAATATGTGAATGAACATACATTAACATATGTGTGAATATACATATATCCAAATGAACAACTATGTATCAATATTCAAATAAAAATCTATCAATTTTAGAGTTAAAATGTATGTAGTATATTATGCAAATGACGCTTATGAGCATACATAAATTTAATATGAAGTTGAACATATATATTTATAGTCAATGTGAATATCTTCAATATAAGAATGAACATGTACGTAATTAAATTCAAACGAACATTTGTTTAAATCCCAGTAAACACATTAATATGTGAATGATCATAAACAAAACTAGGGTAGTCTTCAGAACCCTAATCTAAGGTAAGAATGTGAATTATCATATATTAATATCATAATCAACATTTATCAAAATGAAAATGAACATTCATCAAAAATAATTTTCACTACGAAATAAATTTATAATTCTATAATCCTACGAAATATGTCAAATTATCCTGAAAATTAGGACATTTAAACTCTGTTTTCAAGTTTTTTATGTCAAACAATTTTTTAATCTAATCATTCTATAAATGAACATGAAGTTCTTCTAAAATAAACATTTATATTAAATTTACTAGCCGAAATTCACCGAGTAACAATTTAATTCACAAATAGAGTTAACATCACAATCAAGCCCTCAATTCTTACATTTTTCACTCTTTGGGTACTCTAACCCAAAATCTGGCCAACTAACTCACCGTTAACCAAAGGTAATTAACTATTAATAAAATTTAATAAAAAAAAATGCATTAATTAAAGTAATCAGTTTTTTAAAACGAGTTCACAGCAGCCAAAAAAAGCCATAAAAATATCCCTGCAAACCCAAAAAAAAAAACCATAACGTACAGTAAGCCAAAATTCAGAGCAAAATTTCCCTAAAAAAAAAAAAATTCAGATCAAGAATTCCAGAAAAATCAGCCAAGCTTGTTCCCTTTTGCGTTGAAGACCTGCAAAGAGCAAAATCAAGTTAGGATTATGGACTTCTGCCACTGTAACAAAAGAGTGTTGCATAGAGTTTCAAGAACAACCAAACATCAATTCATGAGGTTCAAGATATGTAAGAATTACACATGCTTCAATGGATGCAATTATTTTGAATGGGTTGACATGACTCATCCAATAGAATTGAGGAGTGAAATGGTGGTGATGATTAACAGCAAAATGAAAATGGAACAGGACATGCTCAATTTGAAGAAGAAGATTCAATATTAAAGCCTTGTAATCATTTTGCTGATTAGTATTGTTGTTGGATTGAGTGTGTGAGGTGTACCTTAGCTTCATAGTCTTGTAATTGTTTCAGTTGATGTAGTTGCTGCAGCATTAGGGGTTTTCCTTTTAGCTTGAGCTTGTATTTGCTGCTGCATTGAATATGTACTAAATTAATTTTATTTGAATGAATAAAGAAGCAAATTTAAACAACAACTACAACGGCAAAATAGACATATGCATATGAGACACAAAGTTTTGAGGTAATTTCTCAAGAATGGAGTCATTGCATTGGGCTATGTAAGGTCCGAAAAGAACTTGGCGGATCCTTTGACGAAAGGGTTAGCAAGAAAACAAGTTGAAGAATCATCGAGGGGAATAGGACTCAAGGCCATGTGATACATTACATTTGTCCTAGTTCCTATGGTGATAATGTTTGTAATGTTTGTTTGTTTGTGAGGTTGAATTGTTTAACTCTTAATGGGTCCTTATGCTATTGAGACACACGTAAAAGGACTCACCTGTGTGGTTGCGCAGACTAGCCATCTTCTATGAAAACTTTGGCCGGTTTTCTAGAGCCTCCACTAGACCTAAGGTGAATATGCTTGGCCATAAAAGAGCATATCTCTTCGCGGAGTTTGTGTAAATTTTGGAGTGATGTATGTGTTGTGGGGGTCTTGAGTTAAGTCTTGGAGTTTCAAGGTTAGTCCACTCCATGATCAAGAGTCTAAGGGTTTCAAGGTATTATCCACCCTTGTACTTGTAGCTCATTGCCTCATTTCACTAAGCACTAAGATTTCAAATTACTTATGTAATATCTAAGTGTTATGTATTAAACTCCTCTTATGCCCAATATGTTGCTTATCCTCATCTTTTTTTGGCTTTCTTCCTTTTCTTTAGTGGGGGATTGTTGGAATAAAGAAAGGAAATTCAAAAAAGTCTGATCCGGGCCCGACCTGACGAGCATCGCTCGACCGGGCGAGAGAAGAGTCGTAATTTTCGGGAGCTTTGTCGCCCGATTGGGCGAGCTCCGCCCGACCGGGCGCAAGAGCAACCCAGATTTTGACTGGGTGCTCGCCCGACCGGGCGCAAGAGTACGTCTGGAAAAAGAGGAGTGTCCGCCCGACCGGACGCGAGAGCAACCCAGATTTTGTCTGGGTGCTCGCCCGACCGGGCGCGGACTCGTCTGTTGGACTCCAACGGCTTCCTTGGATTCTTCTTCTTGTTTGATTTCTTGTAACCCCCCATTTAAGAGGTTGTTTATGGTGATTAATTCACTATGTTTATTCTGATTTTATTCCTCCATTGATGATAATATTCCTCTATGATCTTCTATCTTCCTCCATCCATCATTATAAATTGAAGGATGATTTTTCTGATTATATACTTAAAAAAATATTCAGACACAAGCTGAACTCCTTTGTTCTTTGGGCATAAGTTTTCATAGTCTCCACCTCTTACTCTAAAGTGCCTTAGTGTGAGAGTGGTGTGTAACCTTAGGGGACAATCCGGCGATTACAATTGTGCACCCCAGTTGGACAAGAATTCGTTTTCAAAGACAATTATTCATCACGCCACACCGAATTTCCTCTTTTACTTTGTTCTTGTTTATTTCTGTTGACTTTTGTTTTAGACACCATTTTTACAACAAACAACGTACCCCTGAAACATTGATATACATTCAAGAACCATTAGGACACTTGTTAATGTAGATTGTAGAATCTTCTGAGTTTCATTTCAGTGTTTTAATGTTAATTACTTATATAATAATTTTTGTCAAATATTTATCGAAATAAAAAGAAAAAAAAAAGTTAAATTAGGGAGAATTTGGAGAAATAAAATTATTTGTTGATGTTATGGTAAAAGGCTACTACCGCTATAATACACCCTTTTGATTTGGCAATCGTTCGAATTCTACTAGACTACAAAAAAAAAGTTTGTATAAAAAAGTACAATCAATCAATCATCAATCAATAACTATATACTAAAAGACACACCAGTAATGACACGTGTCATTTTCTGGTGTGTCCCTTAGGTTTGTTTTTTTTTTTTTTTTTTCTTTTTTAAATCTATTTAGGAAACAAATCTTAAACAAAAAATAAAGTATAACAAACTTTTACATAAATAAAAGATTTGATGTATCGTTGACAACTATATAAACTTAAGTAAAAGAAAAAAAAAAAAAAATTCAAACTTCAACATAATTTTTGCCAAACATAATCATGTACTTCAATAATTACATATATTTTTTTTGAATATTTTTATAAAATAATACTGTATATTAGAAGCTTATACTTATACTGTATTCTTCCTCCATTTGTATTTAGTTGAAAAAAACATAAATTGAATGCGTCAACTATTAAATACGATTAGAAGCTTATAAAAACAATTGTATATTAACATGTTCTTTCATAATAAATTCATTATAGTATTTTAGACAAATTTATGTCTTTTTAATTAAATGTAGTTTTAATTAAGAATAAGTATTTAATATTATCGTGCATGGCACGAGACCTAACCTAAACTAGTATATAAAAGATAAAAGGAAGTTGCTTCAAAAAAAAAAAGATAAAAGGAAGAAATTAAATTACCTTAACAGAGTATTTATATTGCATAGGAGATTGCAATCTAATAAGATGTTGTAATTGTTGTTGATTCACATTACTAGACCTAGCTTATGGTATTTATAGACCTCATAAAACATTGAAAATAAAATAAAATTTGACAAACAAATACGAAATAAATAATAAGATTAAGAAAATAAATTTGCCTGTCTAATACTAATTATACCCTACATCAATTTTTATTTTTATTTTTTTGTTTTGTTGTTGCTGTTGTTAGAGGATTATACATCAATTTTGCTTGCGTATTTAAATGGGTGAATGCTTTGTTATAGAAAGAAAAAAAAAAAAAAAAAAAAAAAAAAAGAAAAAAGAAAAAAAAAGTGTAATTTAAAATTTTTAGAATTTCGTCAAAATTATGATATTGTACCGGTTTAATGTCACCAAATATATATCTCAATGTATGAGGTCATTTATTAGTACGCTATTTAAAATTATTTCAATTTCCTAATAAGATAAATTAATAGGCGGGGAAAAGGTAGAGGTACACATAGTGTACAATGAAATATTATTGTACACCAACAATAATATTATGACAAATAAGCAAGTCCCATAAAAATAAAATAAAAGAGGGAAAGTGAAATTTTAGGGGGGAAAACTAGGAGGGAAATCTTCTTCATCTTCCCACCCAAATGAACCTTGTAGCGGCAATATTTTCATATGGCGCCAACATTGCTTTGGGACTTGTAATTAGGAGAGAGAAAGTTATCTTCCTTTCCACCATCAGTTATTTTACCCCAAGTCTCTTCAAATTCTTCAATCTATTCTAAACAAATTAATTCCCTTTCAATTCAAAAAATAAAAATAAAAATAAAAATAAAAATAAAAACAAATTAATTTGTTTTATTATGTAAGCTAACACCTTGGCCGCCATTGTTGCTCTCCTTTATTGCTTATAATTTTCTTTTTTGAGTTTTGAAGAGGATGATTCCAACTTAAACAATTGTAATCCTCCCATTGATAATGTTGAATTGAAGATTCAATTAGCAAGAATTTTATAACATCCTTTATAATTTCCATCTTAATTTTATTATATTTTATGGTTTTTGGGTATGTTTATAAATTAGTTGGACAATTGTTATGAACTTTGGGTATTTATTCTATAGATCTTATATATTTCAATTGTTTATTAATGACGGAGTATATACAAACTATAGATGAGGGGAGGTATGAATAAAAGGTTTATTGAATCATTAAACAATTTTTAGGATCATTTTTTCTTATTTGGAATTAAAATTGTAATTGATGTTAAACTTAGCATATCTTTAAACTAGAATCATTCTAAATTTATTTTCACCCCGCCCTCTACTATTTTTAAAGATTGAAGACATCACAAATAATTCACAATTTACAAACACAGACACTTGCATAGTTTATTGACAACTTTGTTTTTTTTTGATAGGAGTTTATTGACAACTTTTAGTAATTAAGTTCCCTTTTTGTTTTTTTTTTTTTTTTAATATCTTTTAATATAAGAAATTGAATCAAAATAAAAATTTATTATATTTTCAATAAGTCACGACTGACCAATAACTCATTATAATAGGAAAAATATTTCCTCCATAGTTTTTGACTTATTTTTTATAACAAATTATTTTAACTTTTTTTCACAAATTTTACTTAGTATGTCAAAATAAAAATCAGAGTTTCTATGTTTTTTAGTTTTTTGAGGAAAAACTTTTGAAGTTAATACTTAATAGTAGTCACAACTTATACCGTCAATAACTTTAAAATTCTATTTATAGATCTCGTTTTTGAATCCTACAACATTTAAAAGACCATTAAATAATTTATAGGATCATTTTTGCAGTATTGCACTAAATATGTGGTTGATGTTGTACTTAAGTACTTAACCCATTTCATTAACTAGTACTCCATCATTTAAATTTTTTTGTAACCCTCCACTGATTTTTTGATATCCTTAGTGAATTATTAGTATGTGTTTCATATTAAAATGGTAAGAGATATTAACATGAATTCATCATTATGAATACTACGCATATAAGTCAAGAAGGGGTAAAAGTATAACATTAGTGAAGGGCTAAAAAGAATTGAAAAATGATGCTACTAAAATAAGATTTTCATTTTCAAATTATAGCCTAGAATAATATATACAAGAAATTGAAATATGATTTGATACAAATAAAAGTGTTAGGATCCTGAATACATTTTTCATGACTTAAATATATTAATCAAAGTGAGATATTTTAATAGGCGGTCAAATTTAAAACTATTTCAATTGCACACCGTCATTCACTAAGGGTTTGTTCTCTTCACTTTAATTTATAAAAATAAGTTTTAGATCTAATAAGTTCAGATAAGTTCAAATCAACTCAGATAAGTTATAATAAGGTTCAATAAGTTAAATAAGGTCTAATAAGTTTCATTAAGTTAAATAAGGTCTATTAAATTTCAATAAGTTCTAATCAAGTTTTATAATAAGGTCTAATAAGTAGGGGTGTCCATTCGATTTTCGGTTTGGATTTAGCCCAAATCCAATCTGATTCGAAATAAATTTCGGTTTTCAATCATCAAATCCAATCCGATCTGAATTCCTCACCAAATCCAATTTGATCCGAACTGATTTAAAATTCGGTTATTTGGACCTGATACGAAAATCCGAATTAAAATACGTTGTAAATATTTTAGGCCTAATGCGATAATAAAAATACAATAATAAATAATTAATTCTTAAAAGAATAGTTGTACAAGATTAATAGAAGTTTTGAAAACATAGGTAGGTTTACATGATAAATATTAATAATTATAATCATAGTTTAACATGATTATTAATATTAACAATACTTATTTATAAACTAATGGCTTCATATTTAGGTTATTTCGGTTTTTTGGATCCAAACAAGGTCAATTCAATCCGATTCGAAAGTCCGAATTTTCAAAAATAATTCAATCCGATTTAAAAGTTCGGATCCGATCCGAATTAATAATTCGATTTTGATTGGATTGGATTTCGATTTTATTTCGATTGATGGATACCTGTACTAATAAGGTTCAATAAGGTATAATAACTTCCAATAAGTTTAGTAAAGTCTGATAAGTTCAATAGGGTATAATAAATTTGATAAGGTTTAACAAGGTTGAATAAGGTATAATAAGTTCCAATAAGTTCAATAAGGTATAATAAGTTCCAATAAGTTAAATAACTTTAAAATACGGTGTAAGTTTTGATTTTATAGATACAAATATGATTCCTTTAAAATTGATAATAATTATTTTTGATTTTTTAAATACAAAAATGATACTTAAAATGAAAATTTATAAAAAATAAAAAATCAAAACGTATTTCTTTATACCTCCACAAGATTCGAACACAGGGCGATTATCCATAGTCACTTAAGGGGTTTGTTTATTATTTGACTAAGGGGTATCAACACATACACTGGATGAAAACAAATTAATTTTTATATTGTATCCATTGGACTAAATTTCTTGGCTTATTATTTTATTCTATTTTCCAAAAAAAATTTATGCCCAAAGATAATTAATTGGACACATTATACAAATACTTTACATGCAAAACAATTAAAATGAAAAGAGTTATTTGATTTTTTTTCACTTTGAAATACACATACAGAGATTAGAGAGTAACTTTGAAATATGGTGTAAGTTTTGATTTTATATATACAGATATGATTCCTTTAAAGTTGATAATAATTAGTTATGATTTTTTAAATACAAAAATGATACTTAAAATGAAAATTTATAAAAAATAAAAAAGCAAAACGTGTTTCTTTTGTACCCCACAAGATTCAAACACAAGACGACTATCCATCATCACTCAAGGGGTTTGTTAATTAGACCATTGGACTAAGGGGTATTAAAACAAATTAATTTATATATTGTATCCACTAGACTATATTTCTTAGCTTATTATATTATTTTATTTTCAAGAAAAAATTTATGGCCAAAAATTGATTGGACACATTATACAAATAATCTACATGTAAAACAGTTAAAATAAAAGAGTTATTTGATTTTTTTCACTTTGAAATACACATATAGAGAGTAATTTTGAAATATGATGTAAGTTTTGACTTTATATATACAAATATGATTCCTTAAAAAATGATAATAATTAGTTTTGATTTTCTTAAATACAAAAATGATACTTAAAATGAATATTTATTAAAAATAAAAAATCAAAACGTGTTTCTTTGTACCTCCACAAGATTCGAACACGGGACGACTATCCAATATCGATCATCACTCAAGGGGTTTGTTTATTAGACCGATGGAATAAGGGGTATAGGCACATACATTGGATGAAAACAAATTAATTTATATATTGTATCCATTGGACTAAATTTCTTGGATTATTATTTTATTTTCTAGAAAAAAAAATTTATGCCCAAAAATTTATTGGACACATTATACAACATAATTTACATGTTAAACAGTTAAAATAAAAAGAGTTATTTGATTTTTTTTCACTTAGAAATACACATATAGAGAGTAACTTTGAAATATTCGATTTTATAAATACAAATATGATTCCTTAAAATGATAATAATAAGTTTTGATTTCCTAAATACAAAAATGACACTTTAAATGAAAATGTAAACAAAATAAAAAAAATAAAAAAGTTTTCTGGGTATAATACGAAATTCCAAACTCCGACAATAATATAATACGAAATTTTCTGGGTATAAATCAAGGGTATAAATCACCTAAATTAATGATGTGAATCGAGTCCCCTTCCTTATAACTATTTTTATTGCTTTATTTAGGTACTCTCTTGGTTTTACCTTACTCTTAAAGTAGGGGTTTTACAAGTGAGTTTTTAATAATGTTTTAATTATTTTCTTAGTAGTAGTTATGGGGCCTTGGGCTTCCAAAGTTGTGTTAATTAATTACTGGGCTCTCTTGGTTCATTAATTAATTATTAGGACTTTTTATTTAGTTTGCTTGCAGGGCAAGTAGGATAGATTTATTTTTCCTATATATACTAGTTGTATGTCAATTATTTTAGGAAGATGTTTTATGAATTATAATTTGAGATTATTGAGCTTTTGCTTGAAGAGAACTTTGTTAAGGTTCAAACTAGTTGTTAACTAGGGTTTTGGGATCGTTGCTCCTAAAATCAAACTTAGAAGTCGTTGCCTTCTAAGACTATCTTTCAAATTTCCACCATTAAAATCACTCAAATCCTTCCATTAAATATAAACCGTC
Source organism: Chenopodium quinoa (assembly GCF_001683475.1). Lineage (NCBI taxonomy): Eukaryota > Viridiplantae > Streptophyta > Magnoliopsida > Caryophyllales > Amaranthaceae > Chenopodium > Chenopodium quinoa. Next base: position 282,547 of record NW_018743212.1, on the reverse strand, counting down.
AAAAATACACATCATCACCTAAATTAATTTGGTCACTAGTAGAAAAAACGCCATTTGCAGCGCGCCCAAACCCCCCCTTTTGCAGCGTTTTCGTGCGCTGCATATGTAGTCGATGCAATTACTGGATATTATTTGCAGCGCGCATAAAACGTTGCAAAATACGATTATTTGCAACGTGCCTAACCCTGTGGCGCTGTAAAAAAGTTGGTTTATTTGCAGCGCACACAACTTGGTGCGCTGCAAATAGTCCAATTATTTGCAGCGCACTCTACATAGGCGTGCTGCATTTTTTTTTTTTTTGTAATAGTATTCTTACCTCGATTTAGCCAATTACATACATAAGATCCAATATGACATATTACTAAATTTTACCATAGTTTCCTTTATAATTATAGCAACCCATAAATCCATAATGGTATATAATCATAAACCTGTATATTAAAGATGATAATATCTATACATATATATACAAAAATGAAAAAATCATTCCTAAATTGCAAACAAAACTCAGTATATGCTTAGTACTGCTTCCATCACAAAGACAATATTTGGTCGATCTCTCCAACGCCAATCCTAGAGAGCTTTAACTGACAATGGGTTGCCAAGCCCAAAGCAGTTCTAGCTAAGTATTTTCATTGGTGTTCGCGGGATTGGTAGCACACTAGCACCCAACCTCCACTACTTGAGTGGACTCCACCCCAACACAATCATCATCAATGCCTTTAGTTCTTTATCTTCCTCCCCCAACATCCATCTGATTAGCAGAATCATTACAAGACTCAATTTTACGCTTACCGGGCTGTTGAGAGGCCGCCAAGTCATCTGTCTCCATAGCAACATTGTCACGGGCTTAAGAGCGAGGCAATCTTTTGAGTTTCCTGCTTTGAACTTGTGCAATAGCTACACCACTCGAGAAAACAAATTGCTCACTACTTTTTTCAAGCAAACCGACCCCACTTACTTCATTATGGCCATGAGCCATTACCACCCCAACTTTATTTGCTACCTGCTTCTCCACCAATTTCATACCGGCAAGATCAGAAGCTTCGGTTATAGGGGTAGGAGAATTCACATTTTCATCATCAACTACTCCTTGGCAACACACGCAAGAAAAGCTCCCACCCTAGCCTTTTCAGTTTGTCCTCCTCAGAGATAGCCACACAGTCCTTCTCCGAATGACCGATAATCCCACACGCAAAACAGAAGTATGGGAGTCTTTCGTATTTAAATTCCACCCTAACCTCATTTCCCTTTTTGTCTTTCATCCATTGATGTCTTCGCAGCGGTTTTTCAACATCAACTATTATCCTCGCTCTTCTATATCTGTTAAGCCCTAGAGAATCCTCCTCAATCTCCATGAATTCCCCCAAGTTTGATGTAACCGCCTTCACATAAGCATTTGATCGACAGTAAAGGGCAAATTAATAACCTTAATCCAGAAAGGAGATTGGGTAAGTTGCACTCGATCAGGTTGTTCATCCCCAATCACCTCACGTAGTACAAGAAGATGGTTTTCCCAGCACCATGGACGTCCATTCAAGACCTTTTCTTTATCCCTCCAATGAAAAAATTGGAAAGCGTACAGGTTAGGGCTAAGAACCCTAATCACCATCCTATTCGCCAGATTCCACACCTTTCAACATCGTTCTTTTAAACGCTTCAACATTGTATGAGCGTTCAGTACATAAGCGCCCTACAAGCAAAAGGTCTGAATTCTCGTTCGAATCAGTACAATCCACATCGCCTAAATCGATAATATCACCCTCCTCATCCCCAATCTTGAGAGAGGAGTACTGTAAAGCTAAATCGTCGGCCAAAACGCCGGAGAACAATCGAACCCTTCTTTCTCTCTCGAGAGCGCAACCCTATCTTTCGAGGGAGTATTAGACTGTATTTTAGCCTTGGCAATTGGTTTCCTTGCCTTTTTCCATAATATCTTATGAACCACCTGCATGTCTTCAATATTCGATACTACTAGTCTGTGCATTTGCTTCTGAATTCTGGTGCTACCAAATGATATGTCATTGTATGTTAGCAGCTGCTACTGCACCCCTTCTGCTGCTCCCATGCTCATGCTCCCCCTTTCTACTATTTCCCATTTTACTGCTCCCTATCTTCTGCTTTTCCCCCTTCTACTGTCCCTGTTGGCACTTCATGAAAAGAATTATAAAGGGCATTTCACAAAACGGTTTATTTTTTCAAGCTGATCCTAAGGTAAAAACTTTGCTTAATTGACTCTAAGATCATAATAAAAGGAAATTTTCGATGAAAAAATTAGATCAAAATATATAATAAGCTACCTCTAAGGGGATCGACTGTGGCTCCTACGGCTTCGTTGTCTATTTCGTCTCAAACGACTAGTCTCTGCCAACTATTCAAGCCTCTATTTCTCTTGCTCTTTTTTCTTAGCAATCTCTAAGGTAGATAGAAGCTTTAATTAACCAAATTAATTACTCGCTCCAAACTCTGTTAACACTTTTGGAACTTACTGTGTTCATTTCTCTCCAAATCACATACGCAGAGACATTGAGAGCTAATCTATAGAGCTGATGCGTTCCTAAATTCTGTTGTTTGTGGCTCTATAGCGTTTACTGTTATTATAGCTAATTATAGGCATATATTTTGGTTGTAATGAATAATGAGTGATTCTATGTCATCTAAGACTTTTTGTGTAATCATTATTACAACATAATTACTATTCGATATTGTAGGATTTAGTATGCAGGAAAATTCGGATGGCTACATCCAGGAACCATGCATCTACAAAGTATTTGAAATTCTATTTAACTAGTTGTACTTTGAAGGTATATTGTGCAAGGAGAACGGCCTACGATGAAAATGAGCTAAATGCCATTTGAGAACAATGGGAAAATTTCTTTAGAAGAAAATACATGTCGAAGGAACCTATTTAGGTATATTTTGATCGAAGACATATATGTATTTTCACTTTTATTGGTTACAATGTAGTTTAATTAGTTAGATTTTAGATACTTAGTTATTAATTGTGGAAGAGATCAGTTATGGATGGTGAATGGGTTCATTGATGAATGAATGTATTTTGTATGAAGTTTATTGTGGTAGATTTGTTTATTGGTGAATGATATGAATGTGAAGGTGTACTATACATATTAAAGTATAGGGGCATTATACAGGTTCCTCAATCATAAATTGGAATGTCCATTATATAGAGGGGATGCTGCTGATTTTTTCTTTTACTGAAACACACTTTTGTAACCAATATGTATTATTGTCAGTTACAAATATCCATACAATCGTAACGGACATTTGAAATGTTAGTTACAAATAATGGGAAAAATAGGCAACATATAGGAGTATTGGTAGCGGATAGGGAATATGGCCGTTACAAATAACCTATTATTTGTAACTAACATTGATAATGTTCGCTACAAAAAACCTATTATTTGTAACTAACATCTATAATGTCCGTTACGAAAAACCTATTGTTTATAACTAACATTGTTGGTTACAAAAGCCTTTAGTATTTGTAACCCCTGTATCTGTATCGGACGATATTAGTAACAAAAGGCCGGTTTTTGTTAGTTACAAATGACGTTTTTTCTACTAGTGAGAGATACTGATCAAGTATTGAGTGACGAAATCAAATCTTCTCAAGAGTTGATGCAACTCACTAATGGTGCTAGGATGAAACAATCAAGAAGGTAATGTAGTTAGTCCTTTTGTTTAATTTGTTGTTAATTTAGGGCATTTTTAATTTGCAACGGTTTTTGATGTTAAGTGTTGAATCAATAATCGAAAAAAATTCAACAATTAATTTATTTCATAATTAGGCTTAGGTTGAGAGATTCTCTCTTTAGATTAGGCTTAGATTAGGAGTAGTTTTAGATAGGAAAAGTGAGGGATTTCAATGGAGAATTGAGAGATTGAATAATCAAGTGTGACAATTATTTTGGATATCTTCTCAACTATTTAATGAACATTTCTTACTCTATCAGTCTATCTCACATTTATTGCTTTCTTTGATTACTTATTTGATTTAGTTTTGTTGATTAATGCTTTGATTAGATTAGTTGCTCTTCAATTTTGATTGATTCATGCTTTAGATTATTTGTTTAGATTGATGATGATTCCTAGTGAGTAGTTTGCTTGCTAGAGTTTGGGTAAAGCATCCTTCATTGATTATTGTGATTAATTTTGGGATTTTGGTTGATTGATTGTTGAGATTAAATTAATTAATGGAAGTTTGCATGTGTTTATTATGATTATGCTTTATGACTAAAGTAGATTGCATTGTGAATTCATTTGACATGACCACTTGATTTTGAATTTGTAATTATTGATGGTTTGATTTGTGATTCTATTGATTTTTCATTCTTAGAGGAAACCTACCTTGATGATTAGGAGATAACTCTTCAATTCCAATTGATAGCTCTTAACATTAGTCCTCACAACTCTTAGCTAGCTTGACCTTGTTTAAGGTAAAAAATTCCCCAACACGTAGTCCAATCCCATAGTGACACGTGGCCTAGTTAAAGGGTGACACGTGTCCCAGTAGGAAGATGACACGTGGAAAACAAAAATAACACCTGAATGAGAGAAGGCCTCCTTACATCAGAAGGCCCAAAACCCGAGAAAGGCGCTAAAACGGCGCCCCATAGGATACTTGTCCCTAGCTACCTGATTGCGCCGCCTATCAGAGCACACTATTTTAGGTCATCAAACCCTAGATGGCACACATTCCCACCCCTATAAATAACCCAATCATTATTTATGATGTGCGGGGTGGATAGAGACATCTCATTTATTGCATAAGCAATCTGCTCTAACTTCTCTATACTTTCTCTCTCTAAATTCCTTCATTTTCCGATCAATAACTTGATCGTTGGAGGCGAATATATATTCCGTTGCAGGTGTCCAAGACCATCCGGCTGTATTCACGACCTGTATCCCGAGGGATTCCAAAAAACCCCGCAACAGACCTTCCCCGAATTGGTGCAATTATCATGGTTACATGTTGATCTCATAGTCTGTTAGCTTGACCTTCCCCAAATTGGTGCAATTATCATGATTACATGTTGATCTCATAGTCTTTTCTATGGTCTCATGTTGAAAGGGATGGCAACGTTGTAGCCCATTACCTTGCTAAGCTAATGCCATTTATTCCAAGTCAATATAATAGATTGATAGTCGATGCAATAATTAGGTTGAGTAATACTCACTCTATGTTTAAATTTGGACTTTCACGGAATTTTAAGAAGTTAGTTGAATTTAGTAAAATACAACGTAATAGGTAGTGGGGTACAAGTTTGAGGAGAGAGAAGAAACTGAGGGGTTTTTGTGAGGACCAAAAAATAGAGAGAATATTATTAAAAAAAATAAAAAGAAATTACTAAAAAAAAAAAAAGGAAACATTTTATTTATTAAAATACGGCCAAAAAAGTAAAATGTTTCATTTAATTAAACACAGAGGGAGTAATCTTAAACGAAACTGATTGGATGAAACAAAGAGTAGTTATTAATATTATAAAATTTTCGTGGATTAGAGTTTAATTTATTACTCCGACCCTCTGTTCTTGGGTGGGTCAGAAGGGTGCCGCCCTGACGGGGTGGGGTAGGGTAGGGAAGAGGGTGCTAAGGGTGGGTTGGGGTGGGGTCGACGTCGACGATGGGGTTGTGGTTGTGGTGGGGTAGGGGATGGCAAAGGTGTGGTGGGGCTGATTGGGTTAGTTTCAGGTTCAATTTTTTTTTTTTTTAATATTATTATTGTTCCTTTTTTTACCCAATATATTGGTGACACGCGGATATGGTGAGCCCTAATAATGTAGATCTTATACGAGTATAAAATCAACATTTAAGAGTATCTAAATAATCAGTTAAGTTCAGCTTATTTCATAAATAATCAGATGAGATTTTATCTTTTAATTTGTGTCTAGTTTTCATTGTATATTTTTATTTTCGTAATTTATAAATTATTAAAATTTTATGTTTGAAAGTACAAATTGATACAAATCTAATGACATCTCATCATTTTTGCTAATAATTTTAATAATATGTACAAATTATTAAAATTGGATCAAATTATGTGAATTGAACATAGCCTTATTTAGCCTAATTCGATTTGAGGAATATAATAAGGCGTTACTCTTAATTACATATGAATAAACACTACAAAGAACATCATGTAGGGAAAAACTCAAGGGGGCTTTTTTTTTTTATTTGATTAAGAATATGAAAACCAACAAATACAAGGTAGATATATAGACACTTGCATTTTTTTACAACAAGAACTTTACATAATAATGGCCCTCATAATTCGACATAAATAAATACCATATTAGAACGAAATAACAGACTAACAAGCAGATTGATCTACTATTCAGATCAATTGCTAATTGTGTTGATCATAGCAGGGAGCTTGTTAATTTAACCAGTGCAGACTCCAACAACCGCATCTTCAGTTGATACTACCGACTCCACGCCAAATATTGTAGCATACACTGAAGTTCCAGTATTGCTGTCATGAGCCCTAACTACTGGCAAAGCTTTCTTCAATTTTATCTTTTATATGTCCCCAATCAATACAGTCGAAATTGCTTTTATGGCCACACTTGGCGTAAATATGTCCAATTTATACAAAATAGATACATAGGTACATGTTAGGCTATGTTCAATTTAACTCATCAATTAATTTTAAATTTTGTAATTTGGTCAATCTAATTTATTGATTTGACTAACCTTTGACTTTATTGAATTTGTACAATACACTAACCTTAAGGAATAAAAAATAAAAATAATCATAAAATGACCATCTCCACCAAAAAAATTAAGTTGCTTGCAGTCTCAAGATTGGTTTATATACTCTATCATTAACTTTAGAGGAATATCAAGGTTTTGGTTTCTAACGTACATACATTAATAAAACAAGAATTGATCTTTAAAATTTTGTAATGATTATTATGAACTTACCTTCCTTCCCTTGGTCTTAGAGTCAGCCCAAGCAAGAAGCCATCCACATTCAACACCAGCACTGTTTTCGCCGGTATACACCACCGCCGCCTTAATGCCCTTATACCATACGCAACCTTGCGCAAAGAGGCCAATTCTATCTAGAGGATCTGGATATTTTTTGACAATGATCCCCGCCCATGGCTTCGAATCAAGAACGGTTAAGGTTACATTTGTCTGATTCTTTAAGGCGGTCACTGGTGATATGCCACTTTCCACGGTCGTGTTTTGTTCTTCATTTTCAGCAATCATGGCACGTCACTTGTTTACTATTTTCTCGGAGAGACACGAGTTCTTCGCGTCCTTGATCATTTCATCTAAAACCGCTTTCTCTTGGCTGCTCAATTCGACACTCACTTCCTCCTCGGGCTGGGTTGTTGTTGATGCCATTTTTTCTTGTTTATCTTCGATCTGTTTGAATATATGTCACACAGTACAATTTGAATATTTACCAAATTAGTTATAAATTTAAGGTAACAGACTTAATTTAAAGACTTTTAAACACATACAACGAACTATGCTCATCACTTTTCGAAATACATACATTCAATAACCATTAGGACAACAAGTCAATTGTAATCAATGTAAGGATCTTACGAGTTTTGTTATAACGGATGTTTGCAATGGAACAATTTGAGAACTCATCCTCTAATACAAAATAAAATAAATAGCAAAATACAATAATAAAATAGACAATAACCCTCTTGATGATTTTCCTCTTCACTAAATCATCGTCTTTTCACCATGATTTTTCTCTTCAATAAATCATCATTGATGAACCATCTTGAACCATCACTAAATCATCTTAATTTTCTAGTAAGCCTAAACCCTCTTATAAGGCTAATCTAGAAACCCACATCAATTAGGATATTTTACTTGCTCCCCAAGCCTAAATAATCCTAGATTGATATACATACCTAAAATCTATCTATTTTCCTAATTACAATCCTCATCTATATAGGAAAGCATAAAAGATACAAATAAATAAAAGATATATCATATCTTTTCCCAAAACAAATCTCGTTGTTATTTGGTAAGTTTAGTTTATTTCCTAACAAGTTTCATATTAAGCATTTGTAATATTTATTTGTCAAACAGAAATTCATCGAAATGAAAATTATATATTAAGGAGAATTTGGAGAAATATTACACTTTTTTTTTTTTTTTTTTTTGAGAAATATTAGACTTCGTTGAATTGAAGTATACATACCAAGGACAAAAGGAAGAAAAAAAGTACCTCGATAAATAGTGTATGCTCCTCAAGGACTGCAAAGTAAGGTAATAAGATCAACGTTGTTGATGAACAATTACAAGACCCGTGTGGGTTTTTATAGACTTTAAAAAAAAAAAAAATGCATACGTATTTGGCGAAGGTTTTACTATAGACTTATTAGTTTATGAATCTGAATATTTTATGACAATGTACACAACTACACATTGCAGCAAATAAAATAAATGTCAAGTTTGTAAGTCGTTATGATTATAGTCAATTCAATATCCTTTTTATATTTCTCATTTTACCCAAAAAAAAAAAAAAAAAAAAAAAAAAAACAAATACGATTATTGTTCTTTAAAAGGATAAGCGTATATTTGTACAATAATAATGCTATATACGTAGTACGGAGTGTCGTATATATTTTGTCTAAGTAAACAAGAAGCTGCCTAAATTTAACCGTTCAGCAATTATGAATATTCTAGCGCATTGATAAAGAAACACCAACTCTGAAGACAATTCTCTCAATCGGCCAATTTACAAACTTAATACTTCCATTGTTCGTTTTCATTACTATTAACATACTTCTTTTTTTTTTTTTTTTTTAATTGCTGCTATCCTCATAAGCTCATAATTTGAGAATCAAATTAGATAACATAAACTGATAAATAATTAAAATAATTAAACCATACATAAACCGTACCATTAAAAAAATTAAAAACCTTCAATTTGTTAGCTTAGGAAAAATTACTGCTAGACTTTCAAATTGATAAATTGCAATTAGTATGTGGTAAAGTAATTATAAATGATCGAATTTGTTAGAAAAAATTTCAGCTAGATTTTCAAATTTGATTTTTCCAATTTGTTTAATTATAACATAAACTGGTAAATTACTTCAAAGAAAACTTTTGCAATTTGATTTTAAAGAAAGAAAAATACTGCTAGACTTTCAAGCTAGGCCGGGTTGTATGAATTGTACGAGTAAATTGTAATATTGTATATCTACAATTCTATATGTATTTTTAGATGATGACTGATTTAGGTCTATTGAGCTACTTTTTAGGGATTGCGGTGACCCGTACTTCTTCTTATTTGCTACTTTCACAGGTAAAGTATGCACAGGAGATTTTAGAGCGCGCAGGTATGGGCTCTTGTAAACCTGCAGCTACTCCAGTTGACACTAAGTCCAAACTTAGAGCAGAAATGGGGCCACCATTTCGAGATCCTACTTTGTATCGCAGTTTAGCCGGTGCTCTTTAAATTAGTATCTCACTTTCACTAGGCCAGATATTGCCTATGCGGTACAACAGATGTGTCTTTTTATGCATGATCCCCGGAAATCTCATTATGATGCATTGAAATGCATTCTGCGTTATGTTCATTGATCATGGCTTGCATTTATATCCATCTGCTCCTCATCGTTTGATTACTAACGCTGACGCTAACTGGGGAGGTTGTCCCGATACCCGTCGTTCAACATCGGGTTATCGTTGCTTTCTTGGGGACAACCTCATTTCTTGGTCATCTAAGCGCCAGCATACTTTATCTAAATTGAGTTCAGAAGCAGAATATCAAGGCGTCGCAAATGTTGTCTCTGAGGCACGCTGGCTCCATAATCTTTTACTTGAGTTACATTGCCCTCTTCGATAGGCTACTATTGTTTATTGTGATAATGTCAGTGCTGTCTACCTTTTTGGCAACCCGGTACAACACCAGCGCACCAAACTTGTGGAGATGGATATTCATTTTGTTCGAGAAAAGGTTGCTTTGGGTCAAGTTCGGGTTCTACATGTTCCTTTTAGATCTCAGTTTGCGGACATTTTCACAAAAGGTTTGCCACGAGACTTATTTTTGGATTTTAGATCCAGTCTTAGCGTACGACCTCCTCCCACTATGACTGCGGGGGTGTGATAGATATTGTAGTGTGATAATACACTACTAGAAATAGGTCTATTTCCGACGGAATATTTATCCATTCTCTCTCACGTTTCTCTTCTCCTCTCCTCGCCCTCCTCTTCTCACGTTTCTCTTCAACACAACCACCAGCACCGTGCTCACCGGACGTCACCTCCACCAGCACCGTGCTCACCGTACACCACCACCACTCTCATTCAAAGTTTATGGTTTTTTTGTTCAAACTCGACCTTGAAAATTCCAGATCTGGAATTTTCATGGTCGAGTTTGACCATTTAAACCCAATAAAGATGAAATTTCAAAAGGTATGTTTATTTTTATTTAGTATTGTGAGTTAATTTTGAATTCGTGGGTTTATTTGTGATTTGGTTTTTTTTTTTTTGGCTTTTATTTTGAATTTCTGAGTTTTTTTTTTACTGATTTTGATTTTTGTATATTCAATTTTTATGTTTGAGTATTAGATCTGTTTTTTTTTATTTTTTTATTTTTTTTATTATTTTTTTTATTTTGATTTTGTATATTCAATTTTGTATTATTTAATTTGCTTATTAGATCTGTTTCCGTTTTTTTTTTGTTTTTTTTTTTTTATTCTGGGTGGCGGTGGTCTGGGTGAAGGTGGTGGCTGTCAGAATGTGGTTTAGGTGGTGTGGGGTTAGGCGTGGTGTGGGTGTGCATGGGTGGGTTGGAGGTGGTTAGGTGTGGTGGTGGGTGTGGGTGTGGGCGTGGGCCGGTTTGGGCTGGTGGTGTTGAAAAGGGTTATTGGGTGGCTGAAGGTGGTGGTGCTGTTTTTTTTTTTTTTGTTTTTTTTTTATGCTGTTTTCGACGGAATTTCCGTCGGAAGTTTTCGGCGGATTTGTAGTCCGTCGAAAATTTCCGACGGACTTTCCGGTGGCCGGAACTCCTCTTCCGACGAGAAAATTTCGTCGGAATTCCGTCGGAAAACTCTGTTCCGACGGAAAAGGCCGTTTTTCCTACAAATGGGTTTACGACAACCTGTTCCGATGGAATTTCCGTCGGAAACGGGTTTTCCGACGGATTTCAGGGTGTTTCCGACGGAATTTTTCCGTCGGAAATGGCCTGTTTTCTAGTAGTGATATTTGTCACAGATTAGGATAATATTTGTAGATATTATGTATCCTTATTGTACGAGGTTTACTATAATTGTAACACTGTATATATATTGATCAATGATACACACTCCATATTGAGGAGTTTTCCCGAAATCCAACATAAAAGCTTACGTAAATATAAAACGACTTCAACATTTTCAAGTTTGAACAATCATTCAAATATACGCGCGTTGTCAAAGTAAAATGCTTGGAATTCACGTAATTGTGTAATGTTTTATTAAACTTAAATACTATTGAAACAACCAAACAATATTGGTATTCTAATAATTGTCTTGTACTTATAATAATTGTATCAAATTAGCAAACGATATTTTTCCAACACAATTGGCGATTGTTTTTTTTTTCTTTTTTTTTTTCTTTTTTCTCAACGGCGGTAGGTCATTGTTTTCCATATGACCATACATGATAGTGGGCTACACTTACTCAAGAAGTTTTGGATATGTTGAAATGTTTTACGAAGTATAATTGTACGAGTATAAAATAAATAAGATGACTTCAAACTTTCAAAGTTAATAGACAATAACTATCAACTACACCAAACGAAGTTTGGTGGAGTTGGTGGGGAACTTACCTTGTGATTTTGAGGTCACAAGTTCGAGCCCCACTAACTACAAAATGCTTGGGAGTGGAGGGATTCCCATACCTCCCCCCTTTACTCTAAAGCACTAATCTGCGATCCTACGGAGTAGGCTATTTGAAATTAGCACAAAAAAATAGACTAATTGAAATTAATGGCCTGGTAAAAAATGAAATGGTATAGATAGACAAAACCGGTCGAAAACCCGAACCGAGCAAACTAGTTTGTATCGGTTCTAGAATACATTTTTATACTTGTCAAAAAAATTTAATTATTATTATGAAATACTAAAATATATACTACCTCATTTTCATATTATTTGCAATGATTAGACATTTCCACTGTATTTAATTAATTGCATCACTTCTCTAAACTCGGAGTTTTAGAAAGAATAGTAGAAAATATTATTTTATGATTGAAATGGGATTAGTTGAAGAATAGAAAAATTTGAAAAACCAAAAGTGAGTATAAATGGGGAGGAGAGTAGGGATGGCAATTTTAAATGGATATCCGCAAATCCGATCCACCCGATATAAATAAACGGACGAAAATCTGCGTTAAATGGATGAAAGGCGGGTGATGGATGAAGCGGGTGACGTATCGGGTCGGATTCGGGTGGAGCTCCGTTTCATCCATCACCCCAATCCATCATCCGTTTATCACCCGCCATCCATCCAAATATATATATACATATGTTTTTGACCTTATATATTCTAATATGTATATATATTTCTACAAAAAAATTGTTTGTAAAAATTATTATATTTTATTTTACAAAAATATAAAATCCCCCATCTAATATATACTGCACTACTCCTATATATGTATATTCTGCATGTTTTTTTTTTTTTTTTTTTTTTTTTGTGTTTGATTATTGCTAAAGTTTGGAATTAGAAGATAATAAATTATTTATTATTCAAGTTTAACATTGGATAAAAGGTTTTTTTAATAAATAATATATTAGATAGTTAGAGTGGGGATTATTATAATTATCACCCGCTAAGCATCTGATCCACCCGTTTCACCCGCGGATGACGGATGGGTCGGATGCGGGTGATGGATTTTGCGGGTGACGGGTGGATCGGGTGGAGCGGGTGGTGGATTCGGGTGGATGCGGGTGAAGCTCCATCTGACCCGAATCCGATCCGTTGCCATTCCTAGAGGAGAGAGCACCTTAAAAAATTAAGATATAATATAATGGGATCACTAGTGGGGAGGAAAATAGTAGAATATTGTTTAAAGTTTCAAAAAAAAATGAAAAAAAAAGGTTAAATGGGCAATTATTATTTATATATGGTCGCTAAAGAAAAGTGGAGCAATAATTTAAATATGAGTAAAAAAAAACTCAAACATCTATAGTTTTCCTAACTTATTAAGAATATTCTTAATTATGTTTAAAGATTGTAAGCATAGTTATAAGCAAAAAAAAAAAAAAAAAAAAAAAAAAAAAAAAAAAAAAAAAAAAAACTGAGATCAGGTCTAAGACCTGTTTTTATATGGTGTAGACCGGACCGGACCAAAGACCGAAAAAAATTGATTTCTTGACCCGGAGCAGTCTTACAGGAGTATAAGATAGTTACAGACTTACAAGATTATAAGATAATCTGAATTGAAAACTGAAATATTATTATCAATAATTTAGTACACAATGCTTAGTAGCAAAGGAGTAGATGATCGATATCGATAAAGGATCTACTCGATCTACTAAATTACTATTAGTAATTTTATTTATATTTCTTTTGACATCAGGAAAGCTCAAAGTCGTCAAAGAAATTACAATTATAATTTAAAGCAGGACAAAAACAATTAATGCAACAAAGTGAGCTTGACAAGCTCTTATTACAAATCAGACCAGCAACTCGAAAAACAGTAAAACATGGAAAGTTTTATCGTATGTGATAGAGATATACGCATAATTTCTTCCACTAACGGTGCTTAGGAACTGATGATGATTGATGAGTATGTGATAGAGCATAATATTAACCAGCAAAGGCTGCAACAAGTAGATCTTTGCCGCTAGAGCCAACTATTTTTCCAATCACCGAGGTTCCGGTCTCATTGTCATGAACATTAACTGAGGAACCAGCAACGTCCAACTTGGGCTTAATATCATTGTCCCAGTCGAGGTTCTTGAATTTGGCTTCAAGGCCACACCTTGCATAAATCTGACCAATAATAAACGTACAAGTCAAAATACTGCAACTAAAAATAAGCGGATGAAGTACTCCTATAAGATAAGCTAACAAGATCTCGTCAACAAAAAAAAAAAAAACTAACAAGATGCATATACATATTAAGTTACGATTTGACTTAAAGTGTGAGCAGAAAATGTCTAATCGTTAGTGTCTTACCCTCAATCCATTGGCCTTGGAGTCTGACCAAGCAAGAAGCCAGCCACAAGGATCACCACGGCGATTCCTGCCCGTGTACAGCACCCCTGCTGCGGCTCCCTTAGCCCCGACGGCTGCTTGTACAAAGTAACCTAGATTAGTAAGAGGACTTGGACACCTTTTGACAAAGTATCCATCCCATTTCCTGCGATGATGATCATCAGTAATTTCCAAGGGTCCTTTTGTCAAATTCTTCAAGGTGCCTGCTAAAGCCGTCAAACTTAATGAAACCTCATTCTTGTCTAGGCCCTCTTGTTTAGCAACGACAGCAACGGATTTAGTTACGACATCCTCAGCGAGGCACCAACTCTCTCCTTTCTCTATCATCTCATCTAGAGTCACTATCTCCTCGTCGTTCAGGTGCACTTCTTCCCCCTTCATCATCTCACTTTCAGTTGATGATCCTGACATTTCCTTAGCTTAGCTTAACTGTAACGTTATTTCATACATGCATTATTATTTATTCATTATATAACAAATTACCTATATTATGATCTGTTTATGATTATTTGTAACGAAAGGGTATAACATATATATTTGTAAGAAAAAAGAAAAAGCGGAATTGTAATAAAGAACATACAATAGATAGACAAATGAAGAAATTACCTCAACTACACAAAGACTATAGAGCTTGACTCGAAAAAGTGTATGTGCTTCGTTGAAGATAGCTAATTAATGCGATTTTGATGATGTATACTAGTTTTCTCTGTGGGTTTTTATAGACTTGATAGTAGGGTACTTTTGGCACATCAAAAAGCATTATAAATAAATAAATTTGACATCATTGCAAATACGTGGTATTAAAAAATGTGAAGTGCTGAAGTCAATATAATAAATTGATATAGTCATATTTGTAACATAACATTTTCCTTGATTTAAGTCATGATTTTAAATACTATTCTCTATATTATGTAATTATGTTCAATCGATCAATTAAGTTCACTGAATTTCTTTTGTGTCCATTAATTTTATGAAAAAGGTTTGTTGATAATACTTTGAAACAAATTTATCAAGATACCATTTGACAACATATATATGTATTTATATATGGAGTACTCTGCATGTAATAGTTTAAGTTCAAGTTTGAAATGCACAAAATTTGGCTTTATGATGTCGAATATGGTAATTACTTTGGGACAAAACATTTTGTATTGTTCCTCATATCCTTTTAAAAAGTCCATGCAATACCATTGTGATGTTAATTAAATTTGTTTTGAGCTAATTAAAATTACTGTTTTAAAACTTCTTTGATTTACTCAGACAAGATATAAGGTGGTATAAATTTGGAATAGCTAATATTCTTAAATTATATACTTTGTATTGTTTATAGAACATTAATTTTCAATTGTTTACCAAAAATTCTTAAGGCTTGGGTATTAAAAATCCAAAGGGATTATGGCTAATAGTCTAATTATCCGTAGTATAAATAAAATTAAAACAATATTTATTTCTTGATAAATTAATGTGTACAAACAGTAGCTTCTTTCTTAATTTTTTTTTTTTTTTTTGACCATAAGCTTCTTTTTTTAATTAATACGGCCTGCCTTAGCCTGTATTTGTATATTTGCATTTATGTAGTATACTATGTATATTGTTGAAATCCCACTATATACGCTGTGCGCTTGTGCTCACGAGCTAAGGTCGGAACAAATAATTATAAAAGAAACTGAAATTTAAAGTCATAATTGTTTAGTGCAAGTGACATTTTGGAAATAACTAATTGGTTGTTGGTGTATGTGTAACGGTAACTACTAATCAGAGATGAGCCAAAATTTCAGGAGCCTGATGTTAGGAATTGGCGTGTTCGAAATTGGACCAGTTGGTTTTAATTCCGGGAAATAAACTAAAGAACCGGTTGCAATTGATTTCAATTTCAATTCTTAGTATTTTGGAACCGGAATGGGTTGGGTACCCAATTACCCAACATATATTAAACTAAATGCGTAGTATATTTTTAAAACAAAAATACGTTAAATATCTAGTTAGTAAAAAAAAAAAAGAAAATTACTCATATTATTGATGGCTTGATGCCTGACATAAATAAAATAATTTAATGCATTCTCTCTCCGTATTTTTATACTTTAAGTGTTATACTTTAACTAGGCCTGTACAAAACTATCCGAAAATCCGATAATCCGATCCGCAACCGACCCGAAAAAGCAGATATCGGATGCGGATTTGGATATTGATTTTCAAAATTTCGGATATCCGATATCTTAAATATAAAGCCTAAAATAGTGAAATATATATAAAAATTTTAAATTGTTGATATAAAACTAACCCTATATTATTAACTTACTATAATATTCTTAATATATTTGATGATGATATTTATTGCAAAAGGACTACTATTTTGTTAAAATATGTTGTACAACTTAGGGGTAAAATCAGTGAAATTTAAAAAGTAATCATAATCAATTTTACTTAATATTGAATAATAGATATCCGAAGCATCCGATCTGAAAATTTTGGATATCTGAAATTTTTAAATCGGATTTGGATAACAATTTCTGATATCCGAGTCAAATTTTGGATCGGATATCCGATCCGTGAACAGGCCTAACTTTAACTCCCTGCCCGAAACACCCGCCCGGCCCATGGCCACCTATAGCCCGATCATAATTTACAACACAGCGACAGCAAAACAAAGCAGCAAACAAAACGAAGGGAACTGGGGACATGGCAGCTTCTTCTTCATTGTTGAAGAACAAATACTGGATTCTTAGACATGGCAAAAGCATCCCTAATCAGAAAGGTCTCATTGTTTCCTTTTTGGTACCTTCCTCTTCCTTCTTCAATACCCACATTTTATTTAATTTATTTATCATATTTGTGTTACTCAATTCGATTCATTTGTTATTATTTCTTTTAATATTCTCCGTTATTTACTAAACTTATACATTGAGATGTAATTGTAGATGGGTTCTGCTTAATTTATTTAATTTGACTGTTGATTGGTTAATCATGTTTAGATATTAGGGTTGAAAAGTTTATCATCTATTTCATGGATTCTCGAAAAAAATTCTTGATTTTTGCTTAAATTCTGCTTGTTATGGTAGCATTAAACTGTTTATGGCTTATTTATGATTTGGCTGATGATTGATTAACACACAGGAAAATGGGGTACTTCCAGAGTATCAGTTGGCAGAGTTGGGTGTTAAACAAGCCCAATTGGCTGGGGAGCAATTCCAAAAGGTAGTTTTACTCCAATTTCAGTGCTGTGTAATCATAGGAAGTGCACGTCGTCTCGTTTATCATTGTTGTATCATTTGAATTTGTAGTCATTGTAATTCCAACTCTTAATCCAAACAACTAGATAAAGAATTCACCAACTTATGGGAAATAGATTCCATTAGGGTAGCAAATGTTTCACATGTACCGAAGAAGTTTCCTGAAAAGCTATTAATTCACTTATGGGATTCATGCTTTAGTTTTTGAGAAATTTGATTGCAACTTTCTGTCAAAAATGAGCATGATTGCCCTGCATATGTGTTAGCTTAGAGGATGATGAAAAGTTCTAAAGAGTAGAGACTAGAGTGAGGCAGTAAGCAATGAAGACATTGTGATCAACATCGGTGGATATTTAAGTTGGAACGCAACTAATTTGTTCCGTTTTATTGGTGGATTATTAATATCTTACACAGTAACACTGCAATTCCACCACTATAACCATAATACAAGTATATATTAGTCATTTCTGTTTGTGCTGTATTTTTAGGTTTACTTCAAAGATTATTGAGTCGAGATTGCTGATTCGTGTCCCACCCATAATCATGTAATTAATTAAGAAATTAAGATACCGCAAGTTGAATCTCATGCTGTGCAAAATTTCTGTCTGGGAGCCTTCACTTTAATTGTTTGTGGATCTCTATTGGAAACATGATTCCTTAAGGTGAATTTTTTTCTTTGATATTTTATGAATTTATGTTCTTCCTTCACCACCATCACCATAATCTCAAATAAACTGGTCCATAAGTGCAGGACTTGAAGGATGCTAATATTCCATTGGAAAAAGTTCGCATTTGTTACTCTCCATTTGCTAGAACAGCTCATACTGCTAAAGTGGTTGCATCTGTCTTGAATCTTCCATTTGAAGGTAGTCAATGCAAGGTACACCCTCTATAACTTTAACAAATAAAATACTGCTTCATGCAAGATTGTGGAAGTTTAATGTGACTGTCATTTACATCGAAGGATTTAAAACTTGGCAAACAAATAAATTTGTAAGTTCTGTATGCTGTTGTGTAAAATAGTTTATCCAAACAAAAAATACCTGAATAATAACTGATATGGTGCACATATATCTGAGACTGATTATGTATTTTTACTGGTTAAATTCACTTTTTGAGTTGCAGATCTCTGTTTTAACTTTGCATTTCTGCTGCCCTTCCTTTTTCTAGCTGTTAACTTTACAATTTTTTAATAGGTGTTTGAAGATCTTCGGGAACGTTACTTTGGCCCTTCATATGAGCTTTCATCACATGAACGGGTAAGTTTTGCATCTCTGGTTCTTCATACAGCCATACAGTTTTTGGTTGTTTTTTTTTTTTGCACACTCCTACTGTGTATGGTTGGAGATAAACTCCCATGTCATTTTTTTTTTTTTTTGTAAAGACTTCCTTATCAACTAATTTTGTCTAAGATAAAGTAACCTATATGGGAATTCTATACATAAACTATATATGAGAAAGAGATTTTTCTTGCCAAAGAGAAGCTTACACCATAAAGATGTAAACCTTTCTAATGATTACACCAGGGATGATAAAAATGCTGCTGATGTAAAACCTTTGTAATGTTTACACCATAAATATCTAAAGCTGTATTAATTAAGACTTCTGGAGAATTAAATCATGATGGGGCTTTAGGAATCTGGTATGGCTACCTCGATTGTGTAGCTCATAGGGTTTCCGCCTTTACAATTTCTATCACATGCACCAAATGGGGTTAGCGGTGGTATACATTAATCAGTGAACAGGTGCTGGTTTCAGTTCTTAAGAGTGTGATTTAAAATATTCTAGGTCATCTTTTTTTAATTTTCTGGATTCCTGATTCTTAAATTTATATTCCTACTAGTATCCAGAGATATGGGCGCTTGATGAGAAAGATCCATTCCAGCGTCCAGAAGGTGGAGAAAGTGCTGCTGATGTTGTTTCACGTCTATTGAAGGCCATTGGAGAAATGGAGGCTATGTTTGAAGGGTAATTTCTCCAAATTATCCCTGTTATCTTCTCTTTGTTTGAGCACTTCCTATTTACTATATTTTTTTTAATGTTCTTTTATTACTGACATTAATCTCTGGTCTTCATCTAATTGAGTATTATTTGCTTGAATATAGTGTCTTAGAGTGCTGAATTCAATTTCTTATACTTTGTATATGATATAATGAGTCACTGTTTATAATTCAGGGTTATACAAATATATGAAACTAATAGTCTCAGAAATTTCACAGATGTGCAATATTGATAGTCAGCCATGGTGATCCCCTCCAAATGTTGCAGACAATACTCAATGCTGCTAAGGAAAATAAAGAATTCAGCTGCAGTAGTTATTTGGCAAGATTAGAAGCTGTTAAAGTTCCATCTGTCTTGTCACAGCATCGGAAATTTGCCCTGGAAACTGGTGAGCTGCGATCCGTGGTTTGAAACTACATCTCCTCAATTATGTAGGGGTATGTTGATATACTTTGGACCATTCGTATTATTGCTGCAGAACCTATTGGGATATTTCTTGCAATATCTATCTGGCTGTCATTTTGCCTTTGAATACCCTATTGTAAAAGGGAAACAACATGATTTAGTCAGTCTTCTAATAAGTTGTATATGGTGATTTGATATGTGCTCTTTTAGCTGTTTATCCAGTTTTTGTATGGAAGTCAGCTTTCTGTATGATTTCTGTACCATAATATATGAAGTCAAACCGAGTATTGAACATGAATAGAATATTTTTTACACAATTTGCTCTTATTTCTTGCGAGTATTACTTTAAGAGTCAGAGACCAACCCAGATTATTTTGTGATACACAGTGAAAGCATGGGTAGATTCTTGTTGCAACGTAGTATGACCCAATTTTCTGATAAATGATACCGTTCATTGACATCTAAATCGTTCACTTAAAAGTGTGGAATTACGACATGTATAGCCAAACTCTGTCCTTAAACCAGCCTTGACTGTTTTCCTATAGCAAAGTTCAAACAGTTGAAATCTTTTTGGCTTAGCTGAAAGCCTAAGCATTGCCTCAGACCCTTTTGGCTTTCCCATAATTTAGGTATTGTATGCAACTACAACCTTTATAAATCTTTTTTATGTAGGGGGGAAGAAATCAAATTCAAGAAAACAAGTTATATGGGGCTATGATTATTAATGTCGACTAATTAATTTAAAATAAAAGCATATTCTGCAATGACTTGATTATTATTATAGGGAGAAGGAACAAAAAATGAACTAAATTAATAAAATTAAAACACATCAGCTTTCAATAGGTCAATATCGGCATATAGCAGTATAGCTGGGAGAAAATCTGAAGTGCCTAAAAGTTTTTGCTACATGAACATTTAACAATCTAATTCTACTTAGTATTATTTCATTTTTTTGATAGAGTTAAAAAATATACAAGTATATATATAAAAATTAGATTAGTTAGAAAGGTTTTTAAGATTATACAAGTTTATAACAGTATGAACTTTTAGTATTAAATCATAATTAAACTGTATTACGTCGTATGTTAGAAGTATGTTTTTTTCTAAAATTAGGTGATAATTTAGATGAGGAGTTGAACTATGAACAACCTTTTCCACCTAAATCCATCCAGCTACACAATTTATATAACGTATAAATACCCATGAACCCACAAAGTATATCATTTCCTAAACAAACACAAAAGTCCCTCTTGAACAAGTTATTTCACTCCTGATTTAGTGATTTCTACACTTGTTTGCGCTTGCTTCTTGAAACCATGGGTTCTCGCTTGTTTATATTTGGTATGCTGCTCTTTGCTTGTGTGATGAGTACTGGGACAACGCCAGTTGTAGCTCGTCGCCTTCTTGAAGATTCCTTGCCAGAGCATCCTAAGACGGAAATGCCAAAGCCAGAAGTTCCTGAACTTCCAAAGCCTACCTTGCCTGAGCTTCCTAAACCCACGGTACCTGAACTCCCAAAGCCTGTCTTGCCCGAGCTTCCTAAACCTACTCTGCCTGAACTTCCAAAACCCACCTTACCAGAGCTCCCTAAACCCACTGCGCATGAAGCACCCAAGCCAAAACAACCGGAAATTCCAAAGCCCAAATTGGATGAGGCACCAAAGCCTATCGAGCACGAATTGCCCAAGCCTACATTGCCAGAGTTGCCTAAACCTTCTGTTCCTGAAATGCCAAAACCCACCTTACCTGAGCTCCCTAAACCCACTGAGCATGAGTTACCCAAGCTATCAGTACCAGAACTACCAAAACCCAAGTCAGTTGAGATGCCCAAACCCACTGAGCATGAATCACCCAAGCCTACACTGCCACAACAACCTAAACCTGTTGTACCTGAAATGCCTAAGCCCCATTTGGATGAGCTGTTAAAACCCAAGATGCCGGAATTGCCAAAACCCACCATGCCCGAGCTGCCTAAACCTACAATGCCTGAACTGCCAAAGCCCACAATGCCTGAGCTACCCAAGCCTGTAGTGCCTGAGCTGCCCAAACCCACTGTGCCTGAACACCCTAAGTCTGCCATCTCAGGCAACCCTTGAAGAATATAGTAGCTTGCATATCTTGGGACTACATGAATTTATTGGATAATGATAAATAAATGTTGTGTATTGATAGTTTCTTTCCTTCCCCTTTTAGGGGGGTGAAGAAAGTTTGATTCCTTTGATATCTTATATATGTTAGTGATTTTCGTTCTTTTTGAACATTGTACATTGTAACATTTCAACTCTTTGGTCCTAAATATTGTACTTCGTAATTTATATGCTTTCATTTGGATTAACTTTACTTCTATCCTTTCTCACATGAATTCCATGTAGCACACACAAATGCAAAATCTGTATGTGCAGCACAGTCTGACTGTTATAGTGTTAGATCAGATTATTTGACAATCTCTTTCATCTAATTCATCCATGCATCCAGCAAGATTGTTCATCTTCTATAGCTATACTATAATAAGTACTCCTAAACACGGGAAAAAAAAATAATAATAAATAAAAAATAAAAAATTGATGTATCATTCTCTGATTGCACAAATAATTAATCAACAAAAAAAAAGCCCTCTAATCTGTAATCAAAGCATCATTATATTCCCACGTCATTTCAATTCTTGTAAGTATTTTGCTCCCACACTATATACCATGGGTTACCAAACTTGCGTATTTCTAATCTTTATGATGCTAATCACTTTCATGATGAGTAGTGCCACAATCCTGGTAGTAGTACCTGAAGTGGCAGATGCGGATGCTGATGATACGCTAGAGTCGCAAACCCTTTTCAGCATCGATTATGAAGATGTCATTAGTTATTTAGATGACCTGCAAACAACAAGACCTTGAGTCCATCATTATCTTAAAATCATTGAAGGATATATCTGTTTCCATTGGACTTGGGAGTACATTGATTTTGTTGTATTTGCTGTATCTTTTGGACTTTGATATCATTTTGTCTCTCTTGTATTGGTTTCAGAAGTTGTACTCTTTTGTTACTCGTTACTTTGTACTTCAATCAATTGAAATGTTATAAGTTGTCTCTGCCATTTGTTGTAGTGAAATATATAAGCCTTTTTTTTTTTTTTTTTTTTTTTAATGAATTACAATTATTTTGAAGTGCTGCAGTCATCTAAAAAAAAATTATCAATATATCTAAAAAAAACTGAAAACTTGAGTTTATTCAGGTTACAAGCAGCAGTAGGAGAAACATGGTTGGAGCTGAACGTGGTTAAACATGTGCGAGTGAGTGATTATCTTTGATGTAGGTAATCCGTAAATAAATTTCACCATCTCATGTATCTAGAATAATTCACTTAGAGCATATTTTTTTAATAGTGCTGTGCTTGTGCCTAAGCATGTTTTTACTTGTTGCTCTTCAATCTAAATTCTATAAAAGAGTTAGCCTACTGCATGATATCTGTTATCATAAAAAATGAAAGCTAAATTGACTATTGAACATAACTGAGGTTTTTGTACAATTTGCTAATATTACTCTGAAAATTACCAGAGGCATCAAGGAGAATCTCGTCGCAACATAATATGAGCCAGAATTTACCCTAATGGCTCCAATCAGTCATTTCATCAGGAGTTTTACCTTTCACTTGAAATATGAATGAGTATAGTGGCCTAGTGTAGGTATAATATAGTCTGTGGCCAAACGAAAACTGGTTTCCTCGAGTAAAGCTGAAACATTTTATCTTTCTGGTTTTAACTGAAATTTCCCAGTGAATTTCTTAAAGTTAAGGTGAAGTACAAGTTTTGTCCATTAATTAGGTGATCATGTTCAATTTCGGAACAAAAGTACAGTAAAAAGGAATAAGAAGAACGAAAATGAAGGGGGGAAAAGAAAAAAATTCTTTCAATTAGTCAATGTAGTTGTTATGAGGTAGGTACCTTAAAAACTAGTTTCTGACCATTTATGTTGCATCTTTCAGACCTCTTGATTTATGCTGTTTAGCTTATTTGGTAATTGTGGGCCCTGAATCTGATATCCTAATTCTAATATTGTTGGATTATCTAGGAGGTTTAATCAAATTTGTAATGTTTTATATGCCAGCATATTCAGAATTAGATCATTACTTAACTGTATTACATCAGATAGATTTCCCATGCATCTCCTATCATACTTTTCTAAGTGCAGGTGATAATATAGCTGAGAAGTTGAACTAGGCACAACCTTTTCTACCTAAATCCATCCAGCTCAACGATTCATTAAACCTATAAATACCGATGATCCCACAAAGTATATCATATCCTAAACAAACAAAAACACAAACACAAAAGCATATCCTAAACAAACAAAAACACAAACACAAAAGCCTCTTTTGTACAAGTTTCATTTTGTATTTGTATCAGTTGTTTGCTACCCTGTCATCAAACCATGAATTGCCGGTTGTTTTTAGCTGGCATGGTGCTCATTGCTTGTGTAATGAGTACCGGCACAATGCTAGTTTCAGCTCGCCATCTCCTAGAAGCTTCCGTGCCAGAGCATCCTAAGGAGGAAGTGCCTGAGCTTCCTAAGCCCACAGTGCCTGAACTCCCAAAGGTGCCCGAGTTGCCTAAGCCCACATTGCCTGAGCTTCCAAAGCCCACCTTGCCAGAGCTCCCTAAGCCCACTGTGCACGAGGAGCCTAAGCCCATTGTGCCTGAATTACCAAAGCCCAAAAAGTCTGAGATGCCCAAGCCCATTGAACATGAATTGCCCAAGCCTAGATTGCCAGAGATGCCTAAACCTGTTGTACCTGAAATGCCTAAGCCCACATTGCCTGAAATGCCAAAACCTACCTTGCCAGAGCTCCCTAAACCCACTGAACACGACGTACCCAAGCCAACACTACCCGAACAACCAAAGCACAAATCGGTTGAAGTGCCCAAGCCCACCGAACATGAAGCTTCCAAGCCCATTGCACATGAAGTGCCTAAGCCCACCGAACATGAAGTGCCCGAGATACCCAAGCCAACAATGCCTGAATTACCGAAGCCTGTTGTGCCTGAGTTGCCAAAACCCAAGATGCCTGAAATGCCCAAACTCACAATGCCCGAGATACCCAAGCCAACTATTCCTGAACTGCCCAAGCCTGTTGTGCCTGAACTGCCCAAGCCGACATTACCTGAGATCCCTAAGCCTGCCATCCCTGGCAAACCTTGAATGATACAACAGTTTGCGTTTCTTGGGACTACTTGAATGCATATTATAATAATAATAATAATAATGATAATAATAGATGTTTGTATACTTTCATTTGATATTTTGACACCCCTCTTTTTGTTGTGGTGTGTGTATCATCAGTGTATGTGTTGTGTTATGGTGTGAAGGGGTTTAGTGAACTTACTATGTTAATGTATTTTGTCCTTCTTTCAGTAACAAATTACGTAATATATATTTATATCCTTTTGATTTCTGTATTTGGTAATATTTAGAAGACTAAACAAATTTTCTTTCACATATGCACCAAGTTGATGCCTACAGACTTTCAAAAATTAAGCTAGCACCTTAAGAAACACATATGAACATTGAGATTCAAGTTATAGCATTAGCAAGCGCATTGATCAGTTTGATTAAATCTTAAATTTATTAACTAAGCATAAAAGGAAATTTGCAGTTGTATTACTTGTATACGATCAATGTTGAATCGATTCAAGCAAATATATATCTAGTGGCAGCATTTCAAATCTCTGCTTATTATCTTACTGGTATGAAGAGTTCCAAGAATTCTATGGACTTACAATAATGTAGATACTGTTACATTAGCTATGAAAGATACGATGCGACGAACTTGGTCATCTAAAGTCTAAGCTGTAGGTGTTTCTGTCTGCGAGTTTAAATCTTCTGGGATTTTACGCAGTTTAACCGTTGTTGTTGCTTGCTAGAAGTTAGATTAAACTTGAACAAATTCCTGGATGCAAGGACTATAACACCATAACTCAATCAGCTTTTAAGTTACCTAAACATCATTTATATTTAATAAACCTAAGCGCAAGACGGCTCCAGGTTCCGGAGAATGTTTGAATGTTAGTTTGGTGTAAAAAGAGAGATGTAAGGAGAATAATGTAGACAAGATTCAATTCCAAGTTTCGGATATCACCCTCAAAACTTTAACCAAATTAGTTGGCATCTACATGTACCCAAGAATATCATTGCCCAAAATTTGTTCCACGGATTAAAGTTATTCAACTTAATTAGGATCTGTTGTTTCGGATTTTCTTTCATATGCTTTGTCTGCATGAATCCATTATCATTAATATTATACTGTACAAAGATCAATAATCATACAACTTCCTAAATAATTGTACTAGTTATGTCTCTCTCGGTAATTGATCATATCCCAATTGCATCACATCAGGAAAAATACAAATATAACCATGTGAAGGTAATACCCATATTATTCTTAATGACAGTGATAATACAGATGAATTATATTATATGGACAACTTCCACCACCTAATAAATCCATTCCTCGAATGTTGTTCTTATTCTTACCTTATAATGCTATATATAAGCACCTACAAAAATGGAAGAATACACCATATCCTAAGCCGATAATAGAAAATAAACAAATAAAAATTACTTGTTCATTATATTCTATTGTCCCTTGTTTGTACAAGGTAGGATCATTATATTCCTAGCTCGTTTCTAAACTATTTTGTTTACACTTTAAAGATTGAACCATGAGTTCTCGCTTGATTTTGTTATGTCTCGTGCTCATTAGTTGCATGTTGATGAATGTTGTCATAATGGCATCAGCTTGCGCCCTCCTAGATCTTCCTAAGTTGGAGGTACCTAAAGTTGGCTTGCCCGATCTTTCAAACCCCACCGTGCCCAAAGTTCCAATCCCTTCAGTTTCAGTGCTAGGTCGCGGCCTCCTAGATCTTCCCAAGTTGGAAGTGCCTATAGTTACCTTGCCCGATGTTGGTAATCCCACAGTGCCCAAACTTCCAAATCCCACAACTCTCCTACCAGGTCGCGGCCTCCTAGATCTTCCCAAGTTGGAAGTGCCTGTAGTCACCTTGCCAAATCTTGGTAATCCCACCATGCCCAAACTTCCAAATCCCACAACAGTCATACCAGGTCGCGGACTCTTAGATCTTCCTAAGTTGGGAGTGCCTACGGTCCCCTTGCCCAATGTTGGTAATCCTACGTTGCCCAATCTTCCAAATCCCACAACTCTCGTACCTACACTCCCCTTACCCAATGTTGGTAATCCCACGGTGCCCAAACTTCCAAATCCCACAACAGTCATACCAGGTCGCGAACTCTTAGATCTTCCTAAGTTGGGAGTGCCTACAGTCACCTTGCCCAATCTTGCTAACCCCACACTACCCAAACTTCCAAATCCCACAACAGTCATACCAGGTCGCGGACTCTTAGATCTTCCTAAGTTGGGAGTGCCTATAGTCCCCTTGCCCAATGTTGGTAATCCTACGTTGCCCAATCTTCCAAATCCCACAACTCTAGTGCCTACACTCCCCTTGCCCAATGTTGGTAATCCCACGGTGCCCAATCTTCCAAATCCCACGACGCTCGTGCCTACACTCCCCTTACCCAAGCTTCCTTTGCCCACGGAACTTCCTAATCCCACAATTCCGCAGATCCCATAAGTAAGGTTGCCTATGCCGGCATCATCTCAAGAAAACGTTGAAAGATACAAACTGTTCCATGAATGTATCTAACGTAATGATGTATCCCTAATAGTATAATATTATTTGAACTCTAATATCTATTTGTTGCTCTATTTTTATTTTTATTTTTTTGGTTTCAAAGAATGTAATTTTTCTGTGCAATCCATCATTTTGAACCTTATACTTTTGTTATCTTGACTTGATTTTTATGTTGTATTTTTTAATAAATAATGAAGATTTTTTTATCCCATTTGTCTCATGCATGCACATCAAGTTAAAACCAGGCCCTTCTATGATCACAACAATTTTCACAAATAGACAAGGTTGCACTAGATCGGTAGTTATGAAATTGATGCTTTCCCAAAAAAAAAAAAAAAAAAATTTACTTAGAGCTCATAAAAAACGTTGTCAACATATCGTACTCATACCTACTAGTCTACTTTTTTTGGTGTTTAGAGAGCCACAAGGACGGAGTGAAAATAAACGATATTATTACATTCCAATTCCTTTCCGATACCTCCCAAGGAAAATCCCTTTTTTTTTTAAGTTCGAAAATGAAACAAACAATTGGATTGTTGAAATATTTCAGTTTTTAAAAAAAAATAAAAAAAAAAAATGTCAAACGTAAATCCAATTCGACTATTTGGATTGAGAGAAGAATCGAGTAAAAGAAAAAATGAAAAAACATGGGTTACTTCAGCGCCGTAGCGCCTGGTACTCGAACATTGGCTCGATTATGTTCTGCGCTATTTGAAAATCTCCGTCAATACTTCAGTGTAGATGCGGAATAATCTTTTGTCGGGGCTATTTACAACTAGCCAACTAAGAATTCTCGGCCGGCAATTTGGATTTGAATTCCTTTTGTATCAGCTTCAATTGGTTAGAGCACCGCCCTGTCAGAGCGAAAGTTGCGGGTTCGAGCCCCGTCAGTCCCGAAGGAATCGAAAGGGAAACACTAACCACTTAAGTTATTCATCACTCTCATACCTACTAATCTACTACTGGGTTCAACGATCAAATAAAGTACCCATATGGTTCACAATAAATAGGTCCGATTATAATTTATGTTAAATTAACTAAAGATATTTTCCTTTTCATTTATATTATAGAGGCAATATAATGAGTGTTACTAAATATCTTATCAATCCTACTCCTTTTCCTGAAAAGCATAATAACGATCTACCAAAAATCTGTCTAAACAAATAAGAATTTTGAATTGGTTCTGTCTAAACAAATAATATTTCTCCATTAACATAATTTTGATATTTTCTTTTTTTAGGAAACTAACATGATTGTGATTAATTTACACGTTCGTATATGAAAATTAACAACTAAATTTTGGTATATTTTAGTATAATTACGGTATATTTTAGTATAATCACGAATAATGAGCATTCCCACCATAAATTTTAAGAGAGAAAAAAATGGATGAGCAAGTGCCAAGTTACAAAATTAAAGTAAATTGTAAGTACATTGGGAACATGTTAACTGTTAACTAGTATAGTGCCCGTGCGATATACGGTTTATAAAGCAAATTATTAATTCCGTAGGAAAGAAACAAAGATAATTTAATTAGTAATAAAGGGCTAATTTACAAATGGTCGATACAAAAGTAATGGATTGTAATTTAAATAGTATTTTATGTTATTTGCATTTGTTTTAATTTTTATAATGTTATTTTTTTAATTGAAAAATAAATGAATAATGCTCCACATAACTAGACAAGAGAAGTAGACTAATTTATTTTCTAACTCCGTAGGGAAAAAACGAATATTTTAATTTAGATTTGGGAAATATGTGAATAAAAAATATCATAATTATATGATTTAGTGAATATTGTATATAATTAATAATAGGTAGTTGATGGCATTGACAAAAAAAAAAAAAAAAAAAAAAAGAAAAGGGGAGGGGGAGTTTCGGAGGGAAATACAGCACCAGGAAGTGACATGTGTCATTCTTGGTGTCTGTTTTAATATTATGTTATTGATGATTAGGGACGAGTAAGGTAGATGATTATAATTCATTTATCTTGTTATTTGACTTCTTCTAATGTCCATATGTTTACTAGACTTGGTGGTTGTGAAATTATAATTTAATTCCACCATTTTTTTCCTTCTTGTTATTAGTTTAGCTAGAAAAGTAATTGAATCCATACATCTGATATTATCCAATAATAATTGCTGATTATCTAGCTATTCCATTAAAAGACAGCTAAGTCATATTTTTCTTGATAAATTGGTGTAATAACAGTTGAGAAGTTGAACAATATATGCTCAACCTCTTACACCTAAGTACCTAACCCTTGCTGTAGGACCGTTCTCTACCCCTCACCTTACCCTTTAAATATCCCTAAGCAAGAATCAGTACACCATATCTTGAGCAAAACAAAAAACATCCTCTTCAAGTACAAGTTCTTTCCCTTTTAATCTTATACTTGTTCAATCGATCGCTTCTTTCAACTAGCAGCTAGGCTTCAACCATGGGTGCTCGCTCGTTAGTTTTAGTTATGATGGTTGTTGCTTGCGTGATGTGTACAAGCACAAAGCCAGTGATAGGACGTCGCCTTCTTGAAGCATCCGTGCCTGAGGTTCCTAAACCAGAGGTGCCAAAATTGGAGGTACCTGAACTTCCAAAACCCACCTTGCCAGAGCTACCAAAGCCGGAAGTGCATGAACTCCCAAAACCCACAATTCCCGAGCTCCCAAAACCCACATTGCCTGAGCTACCAAAGCCAGAAGTACATGAAATTCCAAAACCTACCATCCCCGAGTTACCAAAGCCAAAACTACATGAAATTCCAAAACCCACCATACCTGAGCTACCAAAGCCAGAAGTGCATGAAATTCCTAAACCCACCATACCCGAACTACCAAAGCCAGAAGTTCACGAAATTCCAGAGCTACCAAAGCCAGAAGTGCATGAATTTCCTAAACCCACCATTCCTGAACTACCAAAGCCAAAATTGCATGATATTCCAAAACCCATCATTCCCGAGCAACCAAAGCCAGAAGTGCACGAAATTCCAAAACCAACCATTCCAGAGCAACCAAAGCCAGAAGTTCATGAAATCCCAAAACCCACTGAACCTGAGCTACCAAAGCCAGTAGTGCATGAAATTCCTAAACCCACCATACCAGAGGAACCAAAACCAACCATCCCCGAGCTACCAAAGCCAAAATTGCATGAAATTCCAAAACCCACCATACCCGAGCAACCAAAGCCAGAAGTGCATGATATCCCAAAACCCACCATACCCGAGCAACCAAAGCCTGAAGTGCATGAAATTCCAAAACCCACCATACCCGAGGTACCAAAACCAGAAGAGCATGAAATTCCAAAACCCACCATACCCGAGGTACCAAAACCAGAAGAGCATGAAATTCCAAAACCCACCATACCCGAGGTACCAAAACCAGAAGAGCATGAAATTCCAAAACCCACCATACCCGAGGTACCAAAACCAGAAGAGCATGAAATTCCAAAACCCACCATACCTGAGGTACCAAAACCAGAATTTCATGAACTTCCAAAACCTGCCATCCCCGAACTACCAAAACCCACCTTGCACGAGATGCCAAAACCAGAGATACCTGAACTACCTAAGCCCACCTTGCCCGAGCTTCCCACCCCTAAGATGCCTGAACTTCCAAAGCCCACATTCCCTGAATTGCCTAAGCCAACCATTCCAGAGGTGCACATGCCTACTGTCCCAAGCCATCCTTGAAGTCCAAGCTCCATTTCCTCGGATAAATTCCATGATTAAGATATAGGTGTATTTTGATGCATTACATATTTTTTCTTTTGAGTTATATTTATGATGTGTACTACTGTACTAGTATTATGTGTGTAATTTTTATTTTTCTCTTATCAACTTCGACTCAGCATTGTTTTTCTATTTTGCTTGATATGATATTTTGTACTCTACATTTTATGTCCTCTTTCGAGTACGTATATAATAATACTTTGTAATACTGTTTTTTTTTTCTTCTCTAGTTTCGTCTATGCTCACATCCAATACATGTGCCCTAGCAACAAATTAATACGGAGTAACAACTTAATTATTCATATTTTCAAGCAGTACGTAAAACAGACACGAATACACAATCTCAGTTGATAAGTTAAATGTAGCTTACAATTGATGTGCGAAGAGGTGACTTAGCATAGCTGCTTTACAGTACAAGGAATCACACCTTGCAAAGTTGCAAGACATTAAGCGTTGCTTTGTGAACGACGAATCCTCTGGATCAACTTAATTATATCGTGTTATATACGTGTTCAATACTTACGATCCAAGAGTTTCATTGACTGCATATATCAGATCATACACAAAATTTCATCGAAGTATGTTAATGGTTAGTTAGTTGAAGTTTGATCATTACAATAAATTGCATATGAAGTTGCCAAAATCCTTGTTTAGACATACATGATTTTGAACGTTACTTTTATAATAGTGTCGGAAACACGCAAGAACAACTATTTATAATAGTGTCGGAAAAAATTATGAGTACTATTAACTATATACTTCACAGTACAATTCAGATCATATACTCTACTTATTTATCCAAGGAATGAATGCAACTGACTAGTATATATATATATATATATATGATCTCTCCATCACCAAATAATTTGTCACGTTACTCAAATCTTTGTCTATGTATAATACTTGTAAGACAACTTATAAGAAGTTAATACAAGTATTTTGAGATTACACTACGAGATGAATATAACAAAATTCAACATGAATATAGTTACTTCTTATATATCTATCGATATGTATCAATATATGAATAATCATTATCAAAGTTTCCCTCTTGGCATGGAAGATTCTATAAGGGACAAACATAAACAATTAAAGTGAGTATTATTAGCTGTGATTGATTTTACTATTACAACCTTGCCAAAATTAAACACTCCCTCCGTTTTAATGCAATAGTCGTTTGACTTGCAATTAAATTTATTACAATAGTGATCGACAAATATGTGAGTCAAACTATTGCATTTTAAAAAAAATGCAATAGTTGTGAGAGCGTGAAATTTGATGCAATTTTGGTAAAGGAATTTTTAAGAAATAAAATTGTGTTATACTAGTATTTTGAATACGTTGAAAAACACTTATATTAAAGACATGTGGCAAATATTTTGAGACGGTGGGACTACATAATATGATTATACAGAATTACAGAGTACTTTGTAGTCAATAGTGTGTTATTGTTTTCATTTTACTAGTAGTTGAGCAACCACAGAAAAACTGTCCATGAACGAATCACCCAAATTAGCATGCATGCTCATTCAAACAAAGCAAGTAATTTTGAGATCATCATTTATAACGTTGTTCATTACTTCATTTTTCATAAGTGTACTTTAAAAGTACATTTAACTTGTTGCTATTTTTTTCATAACTACTTCATCCTCAAACTAACGTGTAGTAATTAAAAAAAAAAAAAAAAAAAAAAACAACTAACGTGTAGTAATTAATTTTTAAAAATTGCATAAATTTTTCGAGTAAGTTTTTTAAAAGGGTGGTGGCGTAGTAGAATGAAGGACATATATACATTTCATTTTTATATATTTTGTAGTTTATTTTTTGTCAAAGATATATAATATCGTAGTGGTTACATTTAAAACTTTAGCTTTATTTTTTCCTTCCAAATTTAATATAATTATTCTTAGTTTGTGCCTAATAGAGTATTAGAGTAATAGGACAGGTGGAAAACGTATAGCTAGGCCGTACAATAGTATTTTGATTAATTAACAAGGCGTGTGTCAAAAAACAAAAATTAATTTACAAGGCTTAGTTATATGGTCTATGTCATATTTTTCTAATAATGTAGATGAAGGTGTTAAACTGTCCACGACCTATCTCACCAACCTATACTTGTATTAGTTGTACTCGGATGAATTTTACAAGTCTCCACAAATTTGCCATCTATATATACATGTAAATGCTCTACAAGTCTCAAGTCCATAGTAATCCTCTCGTAAGATTTTCATTTTCTCATTGTATTGCCTTTTGTACTACATAATTCATACAAATTTTGGTGTACTAGAGAGATATTACACCATGATTCGGCACCACTCTTTTTTCATTTCAATGTTGTTGCTTGCAACTTGCATCTTATTGAGTAGCAATGCAAATTTGGTTGCTTGTCGTCGACTTTTGGAAACATCTCCTGCGGAGCTTCCAAAGGAGCATGAGGTGCCAAAGATGCCTGAATTACCTAAACCAGTTGTTCCAGAACTCCCAAAACCCGTGGTACCGAAACTTCCAAAACCCACGGTGCCTGAAGTGCCAAAAATTCCTGAATTGCCTAAACCCACAATACCTGAACTTCCCAAGCCCACAATACCAGAAATTCCAAAACCTCCGGTGCCTGAAGTGCCAAAACCCGAAATGCCTAAACTTACAACACCTGAGATACCTAAGCCCACAAAACCAGAACATCCAAAGCCCATTGTACCTGAAGTGCCAAAGCCTGAGGTACCAAAAGAGCCAGAATTGCCAAAGCCGGTAGAACCAGAACTCCCTAAGCCTGAAGTACCAAAGGTCGATATACCAAAAAAGCCTGAATTGCCAAAAGCTGAGGTACCAGAACATCCTGAATTGCCTAAACCTACCATACCAGAGATCCCTAAGCCTCCAGTACATGAAGAGCCAAAACCCGAAGTACCAAAAAAGAATGAGTTACCTAAGCCCGAAATTCCAAAGCCTGAAGTACCTAAAAAGCCTGAATTACCAAAACCCACAATACCAGAACTCCCTAAGCCCATAGTGCCTGAAGTACCAAAACCCGAGTTGCCTAAACCTATAGTGCCCGAAGTACCAAAACCCGAGTTACCTAAACCCATTGTGCCTGAAGTGCCAAAACCCGAGTTGCCTAAACCTATAGTGCCCGAAGTACCAAAACCCGAGTTACCTAAACCCATAGTGCCTGAAGTGCCAAAACCCGAGTTACCTAAACCCGTAGTGCCTGAAGTGCCAAAACCAGAGGTGCCAAAGATACCTGAAATACCAAAGCCCACAATACCAGAGCCTCCCAAACTTACAGTACCAGAACTACCTAAGTCGGAGGTCCCAAAAGAGCAAGAGAAGCCCACAATGCCTTAATTTGTTGCCTAAACAAAATCTTTGCTTATAATTAGCATTGGATGAAGATTTGTATACTTTTATTGTTTCCTTGATCATAGTTTAAGATACAAATTAAACCTCATTTCTTTTATGATTGTTTGTGCTCTAGGCCAGATAGTTATGGCTGCTTATATATATGTACGTTTTCTTTTATTTCCTTTTGTACAATGCTTGATGTATGGCCTTTGAGAATTGATTTTATTACATATTTGTCGTGTCATTTTTATTATTTAAGATCAATTGATTTAGTAATATTCCATCTTTTCTAGCTACCGTCTCTATATATGAAACAAGTAAATTTGATCGAATTTTCATGGTTCCTAGTCCAAATCTTTGATCGCTAACACCTTAATCTACAAATTCATTATTATTAATATGAAAGAATTGATTATTCATACATCAAAAGAACTTTTAAGGTAACTTGAAAATTTTTCTCGATTATATATTCACTTAAATTTTACAAACACAAAAAAAAGATCCATTAAACTCTAAGAAAATCTAAAACGCATTAGGCATAAATTTTAATTGTAGGAATTATATGCATACATCGCATATACAATATCAACATATTAGTTGGCCTATATATACCCTAGACAGAAATATACTAAATACATTTTCAAAAGCACAAAATCAACATGTTGGTGCCTTTTCTTCCTCCATCAGCCATCTTCTTCTCCTTCCATGATGGCACCGCATTCCGGAATGGAAGGAGTATATTTGAAAGTTGTATTAAAAGTCAAAGTGTGTCAGATAATCAAAATCGGAGGAGTATATTAAATTGATTAAAAAATATATATTATATGAAATGTTAAAAAAAAAAAAAAAAAAAAAAAACTTTTATTTATATTCCAAAATTTGATACATCTAAAATCTTATATGACACTTTCAAATACTTATATTAAAAGTTCATCTACCTATACTATATATTGTATTTGCCTCATCGTAAATCCGGACTCACATAATACCTTCACTATTTTCATATATGTGAGACTTTGTAGCGAATTTGAGAAATTCTATGATTCAATTTAAAAATACTGGTATAGTATTTCGTAGGGGTGAAAGTAATTCGGTTTAAAACCGAACCAAACCGAATTAGTAATTCGGTTTGGATTTATTTGAAATTCGGATTGTATCGGTTTGGAAAAATTAAAAAATATGGATTATTGTTTGGATTCGATTTGAAATTTTAAAAAAAACCAAAATTTCGATCTATTACATTAAACCTATTTTCTTTTACAAAGTATCTCAACCCCTTTGCCCTTTCATGTATAAACCAAAATAAAAGACCCTAATTTTCAATTCTCCTTTCTCAATATCTCTCTCTCACAAAGAATGTAGTTAACAAGAAAAAGTTCAACAATTGTAGGAATTTTTTAGGTGAAGTTCGGGTTTCGGGTTTGAATGTTGTGAAAGAATGTAACAAATTTTGGTTTGGACTGGATTCTAATTAGCAAAACCGAATTAATTCGGTTTGGTTTGGATTGGATCAAATCTTAATTCGGTTTGGTTTGGATTGGATCGATTCTTAATTCGGTTTGGATTGGGTTTGAGAAATCCAAAACTGAATTAATTCGGATTGGATTTGATTTTGACTATAATCCAAACCGCAAATCGAACTTTCACACCTAATATTTCGACCCTAAAATTACTGAACAAGTTATCCACAATGATCACGACTACTCAACAACATTAGTTTGGGCCGGGGCTTACACATCTTTAAAACGACAACCCTTTAAAACTCTTACACCCGCATTACTACCCAATTACCAATTTGAAATAATTTCCTTGGGTTTTGTAATTTGTTCAGAGAAAAAAGAGGGTTTAGGGTTTTCGCGTCCAGAAAACCCAGAATTTTTTTGCAGATTAAAGAGGAAGAAGACGAAGAAGAAAGATGAGTAGAAGCTTGGGAATTCCGGTGAAGTTGATGCACGAAGCCACAGGTCATGTGGTTACTGTTGAGCTCAAAAGCGGCGAGCTTTATCGAGGTACCATGATTGAGTGTGAAGATAACTGGAACTGTCAACTTGATAGCATTACTTTCACTGCCAAGGTACTTCATTTTCTCTCTCTTAGGTTTTCCTTTTTCTGGGGTTTTTGCAATCTGGGGTTTGGTTTGTATAATTGGCGGCATTAATTTGTTTGTCTTTGAAATTAGGGTTCGTTGATGTTTTAATTTGGTATGTTTTTATGGTCTTAGAATTTGATTATAATGTTATTCCTGATGATGATGATTCGAATTTGATTTTCTTGAAAGTTGAGAGTTTGTACTAAAGTTCAAAGAAATATTGATAATTTTTGAGAGAATTAGGTTGAATTAGGTTAGATTTTGTACTTACATTATGGTTTTAATGTGATTTGATTAATAAATTTGTGTAATGTGTGCTAGTTATCCTTATTGGCCCTAGAATTTTCAATATTAAGGGTGTTACTCAGATGCAAAGGTAAGTAAAAAAATTTGGAGACTGAATCAGGACTGTGTTAATTGTTCCGTGGAACAAGGTCTACTGTGGCTGGAATTTTACACTGGTATTCTCTGCTTAGGATAAGAGCTCGCTAATTGATCAATCTGGTGGACAGTGGACAATGTCACCAGCTCTTTAATTTTAAGAATAAAGCTTTCTTTGTGGGTTGGAAGTGGTTGCAACTTGCTAGGCCAATATTCAAGACGCTTAATAGGAAACTTGGAATTGTTCAGAAATGAGAGGGCATAATATGTGTACTAATATGATCCTAAGGTTTGGCAACTTGCTGATAATTGTAATGGGTTACTGGGTCATTAAAGAATTGTTTTAGGACTCCCACTCCCCCTATTATCTCTCTCATTGATGAGGACTTTGTATGCGTAGGTTTAAGAAAATATGTCATGATCTGGTTGATAGGCCTTTGTAATTGATGCACGGATCTTAACAGTCAGGCATAGCTTATTAGCAATTGGGATAGGGATAGGCAAAAGGTTTGGAGAATTTATCCTAAGATGAATCAAAGTACATTGAGCTGTAGGCTGTAGCCAGTACATTAAAGGATTTTGGAAAAGATTGGCAATGTAAAATGGTTATGGACTTTCTTGTGATTTTGTAAACCAAGGCCTATTGTGGCTTAGATTCTTATGAAGTTATATTTTAGATTTCAAATGTGGCACGAAAGGTTATGTTGACATGTTGCATATTTCAAAACCTTGGATATTTAGATGCTGCTGATGAAATTACCTACTAGGGATATGAGTTCTGTATGTCTGATGTTTACTACCTGTATTGATTATTCCTTTGGTAGTCAATATATCTAGAATTAGAGGTTTAGAATGAAAGTTGCTTTGCTTATTGCTAATGGTAATGTTAGTTTTAAAAGGTAACATGTTTGCTTGGTTAAATAGCAAAGTAAGCAGAGGATCAAAAAGCGGCATTTTAGTTGTAGGGTAGTTATTGGTAAAGCTTGCATTCAGGTTGCTCAGTCTGGTCCATTTTGGTCGTTCAATTTCCAAGTCTAGAACTTGGGGTGGTGGGAGGGTCGGAAGGTTGGCTTTTTCAGAGGCTCACAATCAATCGTGTAAGTAATACTTGTATATTTTTTAGGCTGGAGCTCTTGTAACTTTGAAAAAAGATGAAAGGAGAATGATGCTTACTTAAAGAAGCAAGGGAGAGGTTTCGGAAGTGTCTGTCCAATTTGGTTGCTTTAAAAATTATCAAGGAGAGTTTTGTGATTAGGACTTTTATGACGGCCATTTATTGGGTGGCTAATTATAGATGTGTGAGCTGGTATGAATAGGAGTTTCTGTAATTATTTAATAGCAGAAGGATGGGAATTAGTTTCATGATACGTTAAATAATTACATAAGTTCTGATGAAATAACAGTGTTACAATCTCTACTCATGATTTCTGGTTGCCTAATTTAGTTTCCATACGTTAATTAACAGTGTTACAATCTCTACTCATGAATTCTGGTTGCCTAATTTAGCTAAAAACGTTGCTGAAATACATCATTCTAATACCATTTGTTTTAGTATGATTAGTCCTGTTTGAATTGTTTACATAATTTCATGTGAAGGATCTAAAGGCTATATATGGGATTTCTTCTTTCTGTTGCTGATATTCTTGTATGATCTGCAGGATGGAAAGGTCTCCCAACTTGAGCATGTATTCATTCGAGGCAGTAGAGTCAGGTGAATAACCTTTACAATTATCCCTCAGGAGGTTGTGTATTTATATTGTGAGGCTAATCGTTATCTGGAAATTCTTTCAGGTTTATGATAATACCAGATATGCTGAAGAATGCTCCAATGTTTAAACGTCTAGATGCCAGAATTAAGGTTTTTAGCCAATTCTAGTCTATCACTCTCCCTTTTTCTTAGAAATATCTTCAAAACTATATCACATTATTGATTTTCCGTTAAATTTCTCTCAGGGAAAGAGCACATCACTTGGTGTTGGCCGTGGTCGTGCTGTAGCAATGCGGGCAAAGGTAAGATTCTGATGTTACTGCCCCCCCCCCCCCCCAAAAAAAAAAAAAAAAAAAAAATTCTGTGTTGTAATGTTGTATGTTCAAAGCTGAAGCTAATTTCTTTTTTTTCAAGATTATGTTTCCATAGGGCCGTAGGCTCCCCCCCCCCCCCCCCAAATTTCTGTGTGTTGTAATGTTGTATGTTCAAAGCTGAAGCTAATTTCTTATTTTTCATGATTATATTTCCGTAAGGCCGTAGGCTAATATGTTTGGCCATCTTTTCTTTTGTAGACTCAGGCTACTGGCCGTGGTACCGCTGGCAGGGGAGTTGTGCCACCAGTGCGGAGGTAAATAACTGTCGGATCACAGGTCCAACTAGTCAGCTTTCAGAGTCATGCTGCATCCCAGTGTTATTATATGAGGATTTTGGTGTTGAGGCTGCAGTTTCTGTTTAGTATCTGAGTATACACCTGAACCCGAGATGTAAGAAAATGATCTGATTTCAGAATGGCAGTATCTAGCTTATTTGTTCTCAACATTGTGAAAGTGTTTTCATGTTGTCTTGAATAGTTGAATGTTCATAGATGAAGGTTTTTGGGTAGTTTACTTTATAAAGAAATTTGAAACATCTGTCCCACTTTTTGTGTACCTCAATTTGTGCAACTCGTTTCCATATATTCACGTTGAAGGCTTTTCATTTCTATGAACAAAAAAGCGATGGGCTGGGCATAATAGCTTATTAAAGAGCTGCCATAAGAAAGTATGATAAAGCAGGAACATGCATAAAAGACTTATGATGAATTGCTCACAATCAATTGATCTGTGTTACCTAAGTCTGAATTCTTCACAAAATAAAGTTGCCTGATCTTGCCTGACTTGAACCAACCTAAAAGCGAATAAATTATAAGTTAAATTAGCAATCCAACCCAGTCCAAATGAACCTACTACTAGTATATTACTTCTTTGCATAAATTGGTAATCATTAGTTAAAACCCAGCAATTCAGCATGGGTTAGTTTTTTTAAAGTCGTAGCAAGGCTAAATTATATACAGGCAAAAGTTCGTGCATGTTGGCTGTAAATTGCCTTGAGATACTTCAAACAATTGGGCAATATATTTATCATATACACAGTCAAATGTCAGGTATCTGAGGCACTGTGATTCAGAAGTGCCAGATTATGGACCCAAAAGGTTTATGGAAGCGCTCTATACATCATACTTTTCACACCCCTCCATAACACAGCAAAAGGAAGGGAACAAAAAGAGAAGCCAGTATAACATGCAGACATGCAGTATTGTAATATCACTGCAATACATTAGCCAAGGGCTCCTACACAAGAATGTTGTGAATAAACCATCATGTAGACTTATCTCCCAACGCTGAGTTCCCGTCCATGAGTAAGCTAACAAGATGGAAATAATGAGGCTTCAAAATGGAGCATAAATCACGGACAGCAAGCACAGTGCAAATTTGCGATGTTTTACAGGATACTCAACATCCTTTTGTGCATTCTTCAGAGTTCAAAAGTTTTTCTTAACTACTCTTTGACGACCCATCTACGACCATGGATCATGTATCCTCCGTAGCTTTGATCACTACTGCTCTCACCACCACTTTCACTTGCATAACCTGATTTTTTACGGTGCTTCTGCTTTCTTCCCTTTAAGGCTCCACTGTCGCTGATGCTACCATTTAAAAGTGGGTCATCAATACCACGAATCTCTCTCCTTGGGGGTGAAGAAGTGATGCAGCTGTCATCCTTTGTTTTTCTCTTATCTTTGTCACGCTTTTTAATATTCTGAGAGATCTTATGAATTTTCTCATTGAACTTTGTGATTCCCTTCTCCATAGGTTCCACGGTATGATTAACAGTAAACTTCAAATCTTTAACAATCTAAAAAGCAAACAATAAGTTAGATGCTGGTGTGCACGAGCGAAAAGTATAAAACAGAGATTCAAAGGTTTAGCCAGTAATAAACTAATAATCCCACAAGATATGATGAAGGATGCTTACATATCCACCACCACCGAGAAAGACATCCCGAACACTTTGCCCAAGGGTCATCCCACTCTTATTAGAATGGTCAGCATGTGGAAGACGCACTTTTGTGGGTCGTTCGCTATCCCGAACCTCATCAGGATCTACAGGACAGTCAGCTGAGACGTAGTCTCCAAGAACAGCAACATTCCCAGAAAAAAGGTCTCCCATTAATTCATATGGTTTTGCTGGAAACACATACAGATGAACCACAGAGGCAATACCCATCTGCACTGGTTGAAACATTTAATATTATTAAACTTCAGAATATGAAGAAATACTTTTCAGCATGAACTTTATGGACAAAGACACAAAATCTGAAGTTTAAAACCACAATAAAGGCATGATCATGCAAGATGGACACAAGTTTAAAATCTTTCAATGATGTTTAAGGAGTCTCTAATGGACAATATTTGAACTTTGGATTCCGATAAAATGACACAGAAGAATCCTTAGCTAGTCACAAGCAGTGAATTCCAAGGCTGGTCATGAACCTTTTGCCCTTTAGAATCAAAGGTCTAATGAAAGCACCCCTTTTGCAATTTTATACATTAATACATACATCTACACAGTACACGCTACTTTACCCAGCCTAAGGCAGGATCTTAGATAGAGCAAATTTGAGTATTGGTTTGGTATGATATGATATATTCTTTAATCGACTCCGAGTCTCCGACAATGTAAAATTTGAATCAGAAACTAAAGCGATAACATGGTCAGGAGCAGATGATTATTGTGCTTGTAATGGGGATGGATCACATGATGCAACAACCAAAATAGCTACTTCCAATGAATACAACAAATACCTCTATGCAAATAATGAAGTCCTGGACGCTTGATTTAAACTGCAATGCTTGAGCTATGGGGCTTTTAAACAGGCCAAGATCGTAGAGAATAGCAATGGCAATCCCTTGCCACCATGTCAGAAATACAATGGACTTGAATGTCAGAAATTTGGCCAGTGGTTGTATTTGTGCCAATTCATCCTTCGCAACTGTATAGAATTGCACCAAGCAATATAAGGCCCATGTCTGACTGAAATTCAGGACTACTGCCATGTAAGGGTACCTACAAAACAGAAGATTATCTAAACTGTAAAGTGAAGCATGTGAAAGAAAAGTTCAGCAATACAATGCAGAATCTGAAGGAACAGAATGGCTTATGGCAATGTATTAGAAGTTTAGAACTTAACACTAAGTAAATAAATAAACAAGTACACGCACACCTCCACAACAACATAGGATTAAAAAACGTTCAGGAATTAGTTTACAAACAAGTATGAGATAATAGAAAGATAAATATTCCTGACAAGCTATATCATCCTTGATCCCTGAAAATCATCTCAGCTTATTGTTAAGAAGTCGTACAAAATGTTTTGTCACCCCTATTGTTGCTGTTGCTTGAAAGAGGCTGCTGTATATCAACAAAGCTAGTCCTAAAAGCAACATCTTGTTGTTGGCTATATTGTACAGAAAAGCAGCTTAAGACAGACTTTCTCTAAGAAGTTTCCTACAGAATATCTATGTTTTTTGTGGAGCTGAAGTGGTATATCAACAAAGCTAGTCCTAAAAGCAAAATCTTGTTGTTGGCTATATTGCATAGAAAAGCAACTTAAGACAGACTTGCTCTAAGAAGTTTCCTACAGAATATCTATGTTTTTTGTGGAGCTGAAGTGGTACGCATTGAATAACTTTCTTTCGATGTACCTATATTTCCTGGAGAGTGGATCAGCAATTCAGTATTCTGGATACTTTGAGAGTTTGCTGGGGAGTTGCAGTTTTTGACCTGGAAGTTGAAGAAACAAAAAATGCTACTCTGTAGTAGGAAGAAGCAGATTGTAGGAAAACTTCACTGAATTTCTCAGGTGAGTTATGATGTTTGATAGATGGTGCTTGTACTTAAATTCTTTACTTTCCAAAAAAACTCTCTCAGCTTAAACTATCCTAGAAAATACTTTAAAAGGCCTAAATCTACTATCCACCCTTGCCCAACATCTTATCTGGTTACAAATTTCATTTTTACAACAAATTTTGACTAAGACCTGCAAAGATACTCGTAAATGGACACAGAACCGCAAGCTTCAGCAAAGTATTGATCCTAAAAACTGGGAGAATATAAAGCAACTCCAAACTACAAAAAAAGAGCATGCATAGTATTGCATACAGAATAGAGACAATGTAACAAATAAGAGCAAACTCCAACTCATCCTGCTTTTCATGGTTCCATAAAATCCAGAGCAAAGAAAATTTGCTCATAAATTCAACAGTCAAGCAAGCATAGTAATGGGTATTCTTATAACAAATGACCACATGAGAAGTTTCCTAGAGCATGTGTGAGTGTGGAAACTAGTTACGCAGGATAATGATTTACTGATTTGTGGAGCAGATTGTCAGCCTTGTAAGCAATTATAGTAGCTAACAACCACTGGAGAGGGAACCTCATCGTTATAGTGTAAATTAATCAATAAATCAATCAAAGCCTTAATC
Source organism: Chenopodium quinoa (assembly GCF_001683475.1). Classification (NCBI taxonomy): domain Eukaryota; kingdom Viridiplantae; phylum Streptophyta; class Magnoliopsida; order Caryophyllales; family Amaranthaceae; genus Chenopodium; species Chenopodium quinoa. Next base: position 238,951 of record NW_018743212.1, on the reverse strand, counting down.
CCATAAGTGGGGTCGGCTACATGAACCAAAAGTGATTATTCAATATAGTCATCCACAAAAATCTTCCTCCTCCATCCCTTACGATCAAATATCTCATTCTCAAGCAAATCCATATGCTTCATATCCTTCCTAATTCCTTCCAACCAAGTCATTTCCGGTCTCCCTCTACCTCGTTTAGCCTCTCCATGATCTCACTCTTCCACTCATTGTTATAGTCTCCTAAACCACAAATCATTTAAGCTGTCTTAAGAAAAAGTTTTCACCATATGAAGTCAGAACTCAGAAAGCTTAACAACAAAAATTTATTGGTAAAACTCTTTAGATCAGCATAATTTATGACTTAATTTGGTAAGTAAATATGGTTCCCTTCATGAGAGAAAACACAAATTCAACTTTATATTAGTAAATATTAGCCTCAGTACAACTGAATCAACAGCCCTCATCTAAAGCTAAAAAAAGCTGCAGTACCAGCATGTTTCTTCACACTAGACAGTAAATATGCACTTTTCTACAGGCGAAAGGCTGTCAAATTAGCTGCACAAGAAAAGTGAAAAGCAATGACATGACATTTAAGAGACAGTCTTGAAAAAGAAATGAATTACCATGAAAAGGTATGAGTGTATTATGGTGATACAGTTTATTGCAACAATGTAGGTTTACAAAAACATGCAAAGCAAAGAATATAATGTCATTCAAACGAAAGCCTAATGAGCATAGAAAGATGAGAAAAAACACACACACACACACACACATTTCATTCTAACACATGTTATTATCTTCCTTACCCACAAGTCAACTTGAAGTCCCCATCACAATATACACCGTAGGCTTCAAGAATTACGGCTATTATAGCAGTCAATGATTTAATAATCATCTGCAAAGAAAAAAAAGAAAGAAAAGATTAGCACTCTCTTGATGACACAGAGCAAGCAGATGACAAGCAGAAAATAGAGGTTTACAAACATACATACTGAACAATTCCGATCTTAATCACTTGGTACAACCATTGACCAAGTTTCCATGGTTTAAAGAAAAGATTCATAGGAAAATGATGCTTAACAATTCCCTTTTCCGAACCATGCTCCAACAAGGGCACTTTCGAAGCTCCACGTCCTTCCCTTTCCAAGAATTCAATTGTCCTCTCTTCACCGCCTGCAGAAAATTATAGTACTTTAGTGAGCTAAAGAACAATTATGCATGTCTTTCAAAATTTTCAGGCACTTTTTACTTCCTAAATACTCATATAAGTAAATTCTACACAAATTTGAGATGTTGACACCAGCTTAGCAAGAATCTGAGAAACAGCTCTAACTAGTGACGTTCATAATTTCTGGTAACCAACTTATCACTAGACTAGCTTAACTGATACACACAAAGGGAAATCACACGCATGTATATTCGGAAAAGCATATTAAATTAGGCTGGATATCAGCATAAAAAAAATTGAATAATTTTTTTAAATGAAAAACAGTATACATAAGCCACCATAAGCAACAGATGGAATCAGGGGATGTTGGCTACAACCTCCAGTTATACATTTCTCCAAGGTAAAGCACACAAAAGGAAAAGGCAATAATAAACTATAATGGTCAAAGAAGTCAGCAGACTTATTTAAAACTTAACACATAAAACAAAACTTACCCAAACATGCCACAAGGTACCTTCCAAAGCAATACATCGCAAAAGATTCATAACAATCACGTAATATCTCAATGTCAACACTTATTGATGGCTTCATCAATGAAATAAACTGCATGAACATATGTAGAGTAAGTCAGAAGAATAATGATAATCTCAGCAAAATTCCCTTCAAAGTTGAAACCTGTAAACCAGCACCCCATATCATTCGGTAACCCAGCCCCCAAGTATGCCACATATTCATTTTTGTTCTTTTTCTCTCTTTACTTTCAGGAGTAAAGTACCAAGCTTACACATAAAGGAATCAAAGGACCCAGATGATCAATATAAATCACAGGCAAAAAAGGTTAAGGCAAGCACAATAGGAAAAAAAAAATGACTGCTAAAATTTCTATCAGTCAGCCTATGCAAAATCACTAGAGAACTCATCGGTATTGGTCCCGTCGGAGCTCGAATTATTAGTTCTGTTTTTGATCAGCCAAAGGGGTTCCATATGTTCACTGTTTTTCTGTAATAAGCATTAATCAAGACATTGAAAGTTGTATTACACAAAATTTCACCCATTGTTGGACCTTACCGATTCAATAGAATAGCATGGTACCATTAAGATGACTCCAATCAGAAATTTTTGCTCCTAAATGCAATACCATACAAAAGGATTAGTTTCAACATGTGAAGGTAAAATATAATAAGAAGATACAAATTGAAGGGATTGAGATCGAACCTCTGGATTCTTATATGTAGAAAGGTGCTCGAAGACAAGGTATAATGAAAGACATAGGGTCAAAATCACAAAGGCGCCCGCAATAAGAACAGCCCATGGAGGAGCAGTATATGCTGGATCGAATTGTAGTAGAATCGTATGAAAATTTGTCCTCATCAGTATAATTTACTTGCAGCTAGAACTTCAGCAATTCCAGACAAAACCAGCATAATGATCAACACCAAAATTGGTTATAGAATCAATGTAACTCCATACGGATTCGCCCCTGCCCAAGCATATTACCAAACCCTAATCAAAACTTTCAGCACCAAAAAATTCCCACAACTCTCAGTCAACTACAACATAATTCCAATTTCCCAAACCCCCTAGTCAACAATTTCACAGAAGATTCCCTAGCATATTTCAGTCAAATGATCAATTGAAAACCATAAACCCTGAATTTATCAAACAACCCCAGAAAAAAGAAGAAAAAAAACTACCTTATATAGAAAGATTTTAACATAAAGAACCAATCTTTATATATAAAGTGCATAATCTTCTCAACCCAGTAACCAAATTCTAGGCTCTTCATCCCCACCCCAAAAAAAAATCATCCCATATTAGACTATTAGTTCAATTAAATACAACATTTAAGGGTAAATTATGAACAGAAAGAACTAAGATATACCAATAATTAATCAAATATTAAAAGTTCAATGCAATTTAAGTTTAAATATCAGCAAAAGGGGGAAGACATAAACTTACCCAAATCGAATAAAATTGAAATTTAGATGATAGAAAATAACAGTGAAGATCGATGATTGCGGTTGACCGGATCGATGATAGAGTGTCCTTCAAAGATAAGATGGCGCGAATAAATAAAATATGCTCAAAACAAATTAATTAAAGGGATTTAATTAGTTTTATAGCTTTGAATTTTATCCCCAATAAACCCAGTTCAAGGATGTGCTGAATATGCTAATGCATCAACTGGTTGGTGAGAAGAGAGGTTGGAACCATACTTTTGAAGAGTTTTGTGAAAACTTTTTCCTAATTGTACCTTAATCTAATTTTTACAATATCCCAAAAAAAAAAAAAAAAAAAATGTACTCTTTAAAAAATTAAAATCTAATATCTAATCTAATATTATTATTATATATAAATAAAGTAGGCATTTTTGGAGAGCATTCGTAGCGTCGAAATATACTTTTTTTCGACCAATGAGAAGAAAGATTTGTATTTTATTTTTGAATTAAAAAATTATGTCGCCACCTATATTAAAGTAACAAATTAGATTTGATATATCTAAAATTTAATGCCACATAGATTATAATACACGAATTAAATTATTTTAATTAAAAAAAATAAAGTAAAAATATAGGAAAAGATAATTTATTAATTCAATACTACGAGTATAAGAAATCCAAAAAAAATATACTAAAAAATATTTAAATGATAAACGCTTATAATAAAGTTTGATACCTATCATTATAAGAAAAATTTTGATAGTATTTATGATAAGAAATACAAATTGTTCGTTAATTATAATTAAATTAAAATTTGTGATACCTACCATTATAAATTGACACATCATACGACACAAACAAAATTTCGTATCAATAAAAAACCCCATCAAGCGAATTTTGTGTTAGTAATTTTGTGTTAATTTTTGGTCATAAATGGTCGGGTAATTTTTAGCTTAATTTTTAAAATCCTATGTTTAAATTAGTATTTCTAATTATTACTTACATTGTATTAATTTGGGATACTCAACGATTATATGTTTATGTTTTATTTACTAAATGTTTTTTTACATGCAGATCTAACACATCATACGACACAAATAAAATTTCGTATCAATATAAAAATTCCATCAAGCGAATTTTGTGTTAGTAATTTTGTGTTAGTTTTAGGTCATCAATGTCCGGGTAATTTTTAAAATCTTATGCTTAAATTTACATTTGTAATTATTAGTTACATTGTATTTATTTAGGATACTTAACGATTATTTGTTTATGTAATGGCATACGGTTAGATGTTGTATACTAAATATATGGATGGCTTTGGTTATTTTTGGAGATGATGAAAAAATTGCAATGCATAGATTTGATTTTATACCGCAACAATTTTTCATTTATTGGTAAATATATTGATTTATTTTATATAAATGTAAAGATTTAATTTATATCAATTTCAGTTTGGCTAACATTTCACGGTTCAATTTATCCATTGATGTCGTAGGTTGGTTATGGACGAGGTTGGTGATTATATCAAAATAAAAGATATGGTAAAACAATGAATAATGATTTATGATTTAAATTATTAAAAATTTATCATTTCACATTAAAGATTTTATATAACGGAAAAAATATCATATTTACAATTTATTTATATTTAATAAATTCATTATAAATTATAGTTAAAAAAAAGTAAATATTAAACTTTTGTAATTTTGTCTGAAATTATTAAATACAATAAATCAAATAATTAAAATCTTAGATGAAAAAAACCGTGCATCGCACGGGCTTCCATCTATCTTGGAGGAGTTAAGAGAGAGAGTATAGTGAAGAATTGAAGCTTAGTAAATTGGTAAAAGAGGTGTGCCGAGGAAAAGCATGCGTACCTTAAATTGAGAGGAAAATCCCTCAATTTAATACCCAAGGTCTACACTAGTGAGAGGAAAATCCTCACCCGTGAGAGATTCGGAATCCGCGCATTAGTTGAGGGCATTTTATTGTGAACCGTAGAGATGGTGGGCCCTGGTTAGTTGTACAGTAAAATTGGAGGAGTTAAGAGAGAGAGTATAATGAAGAACTGGTCAATTATGAACAGTAAAACTAGAGGAGTTAAGAGAGACAATATAGTGAAGAATTGAAGCTTAGTAAATTGGTAAAAGAGGTATGCCGAGGAAAAGCATGCGTATATTAAATTGATTCGGAATCTGCGCATCAGTTGAGGTCATTTAATTGTAAACAGTAGAGCTGGTGGGCCCTGGTCAGTTGACAGCTTTTGTTTTTTTATTTTTTACTTTTTGCTTTTTAAAAAAATAAAATTAAAAAAATAAAATTAAATGGCATGTTGGTAGCCTGGTAGGGCCGCGTCAGCCTGCCCAACCGGCTGGCAACACGTGTATATTGAAAAAAAATTAATTGGTAAAAGAGGTGTGTCGAGGAAAAGCATGCGTATATTAAATTGCAATTTTTTTTTTTTTTTTTAAACTGCATGTCCTTCCTTGTTTTTACTGATGCAGTGACAGGCTCTAGTCGTATCACCTAATCAAAAGTAATTCCTAAGTCCTCTAACTAAAATAGATAGGGAAGTCGGGTCGAATCCACAGGGAAACAATGTTCTTTCACTCCTAATTAATTATTATAATCTAAATTATTAAGTAACCAATTTGTAATGTGTGAATTATACTAATAATTAAACTAAGCAAATTAAACGAGGGAATAATCAATAATAAAAGATCTAGGGTACAGGTTCACCAATAAATAATACTCCAGGGTAAAAATAACAATCAATCATTAATACATAAATTAACCAGATTACAAAGGGTTGTCGCTACGTATTATAATCACATAATTAATCTACCGGTATTAAATCGCATCTCTCGAATCTTGACCTAACCATTTATAGATTAACATGCCTATTGAAACTAAGCCTAAACATCAATTCTCATCTCTCGAATCTCGAATCAATATTGCATAACTCATACAATTAAACCAGGTCTAATCTAATTGCATAGCATTAAATCAATCAATAGGAAATTAATCAATCATTAATAATCAATAATAATAAATTACCCCTTCATATTATTCATGGATCCCCACAACCCTAGAAATAAATCTACTCACACATAATTGAATCTAAACTAAACAAAATATTTAAGCAAGACATAATTAACTAAAGGAATTAAATTGCTGAAAATAAAACAAGGAAAGAAATCGTACCAAGATTAAACGGAATAAATGAATTGCATTAACGAAGGGAAGTAGAGAAAATAATGATAACAAGAAAATACTTAAAAGCTAAATCTGGAATTAAGAAAACGAAATTCTAGATAATGAAAGCGTAATTGTCAAAATTAAGCTAAAAACGTATTTATACTAACAAATAATCCTAAAATAAAATAAAGATAAAAGAAATTAAAAATATCTAAAATAACGCGCGCCCGGTCAGGCAAGGCACCGCCCGGCCGGGCGCGCCTTTTTCTTCACTGATGCTTGCTCGCGCCCGGTCGGGCGCGCATCCAGGCAAAGCTTCACCCTTTAGTCTTCTCCCTCGCCCGGGCGGGCGCGCCTTTGGGCGAACCCTGTCCGGTCGGGCGAGTGCTCGGGCGAGGACTCTTCTTCACATTCTTTGGGCTTGCACTTCTTGGCCCAATATACATTCCTTAGCGGATCCAATGCCCGAGCTCCTCTTCTCTTCACCGAGCCCTTAATCACCGGATTGACTTCTCAAATACAGTCCTGGGCTTCGGAATATGATAATAGCAATGCTTTCCCGCTCCAATGCTCGCGATGGCTAAACTAAGTATTGGAAAATGCTCCAATTCTGCAATTTCCTGTAAAATAATGCCACAACTACAAAAACACTAAAAAAACGCATATTAGTAATAAAAGTGGCTCTAAAGAGCCAAAAATACTCCTAACTATGACCACGGGACGGGGATAAAACACTATATAAAATGAACACATCATGCAACATGCGTATATTAAATTGCAATTTTTTTTTTTTAATTTCTTTTACTGCATGTCTATAAATTATAGTACATGCTAGAGCTATACCTATCAATCTATCATCCTTCCTTACTACATGTCTGCATACCCTACGGATTAAATAAAAGCATACTAAGTAATATATATATATGTGTGTGTGTGTGAGTGATAGATTTTAGAACTCCTTGTCAAAATAATAATAAAAATATATTATGGACAAAAAAGCTTATTACTTCTAGATTTTGTGCGCCCGTATATTAGATTTGATATATTAGAGAAATTTTCGTATAATTATTATTAATAGAAAAGAAGTATAATATTATCCTAATTATTAATTATATTAGTATATAATATAATTATATCCTTAGGATAAGATTTAACATATGTTATTTATTTAATTACTTAACGATTATAAGATACTAATGATAAAAGGATATAATTATATTATATACTAAGAATAATATATCTAGATGAGGATTAGAATGGATAATAAATTAGTACTCCATCTCCATCAATCCTTAAATAATAGGTCGCATATTTCTATTTTGATTTATCCGCAAATAAATGTTCACTGTCTACTTTCACCTTTAACCTTAAGAAACGTTATCATGTAATCTCATAAGAACTTAATTACATCATATCAACAAAGACAATTCAAAAGTGGAGTGGGAATGTGGGATTGGTTCTAAATTACGAATCAAAATTCAAAGTCACTTGTTTTATATCAAATATTCGACTAAAAAAGGATAAACATGGTATTCAGACCAAATTTTTTAAAAAGACCTTAAATCAAATGTGCAGTAGTGACATACAAAATAACCTAGGAACATGTACACAAATCTTATTAACATTGTAATATATAATACGAAGTATAATGAAAGGCGTCCTAGAAAAATACTAAATAGTATGTTCACCTTCTTCATACGTTTATACTTTGTATTATTTTTTATTTTAATACTACAAGATTTATATTTAGGTTTGCAATCACTTCATAGCTAGCACACTTTCAAAACAAATGGTTTTAGTATTAGTAAAATAAACGAAAACCACTATTTTTCGTTGGCTCGTCGACTTTATTTTACTACTACGTATCTTTGTTGTAGTTGCACTTAGTGACAAAGCAAGTTCGTGGAACCACGCAAATTGATTTATAATAATCGTCTTTAATTACTATCGAATACTTGATGGTATATATTTTGCTACTTGTTAAATTTTTTTCTTCGGTTAAACTAAGGATTTATTTATTATAACCCCTAATATATATATATATATTATAACCTTTTGGTAGATACAATATTATAATGTACCATTAGATCATTTTGATATCACATATTAACAAAATATGTTAATATCCTTCTCTCTCCTCCCCTCCCAAAGCAATTCCTTCTTTCTCCTTCGCACAACCACCGTCGCGACTATAATCCGGCCGGCCGGCCAACCAAACAAAAGACACCCTACTTGCAAAGCATGTAAATTGGTCCCATACTAACCCTTTAGGGAAATTAAAGGAATTTACTCGTGTGGTGGTGTTAATGGTTGGGTGGTGGTGCTAATGGTCATGGGGTGGTCGTGGTGGCGGTGTTAATGGTCGTGCGGTGGTCGCACGATGGTGTTAACAGACGTACAGTGGTCGTGTGGTGGTGCTAGTGGTTGTGCAGTGGGTGGTACGTATGGTTGCGTGGTGGTGACGATGATGGGCTGATGGTGTAGATAGAGGAGAGAGAAAGGGGGCATGGCTAAGAAAATACAAAATTACCCTTGATATTAATATAGGATATTAACTTGTATATTCTCATTTATTATAGCCTTTTGGTAGATACAATATTATAATGTACCATTAGATCATTTTGAAAAGCTAAGTATGCTCATAAATTAATAATTAAATAATTAAATATTATATATATATATATATTTTTAATCTAATATTTATGTATCTAAAATTATTTAATCGCACGGGCTGACATTTTTAATTATTAATAGAAAAGAAAGACTATGCCTTGAAATTCTCATATAAGAGTTGCCTCTAGCCTATACCCATCTCACATCCTTTTAAGATGCATATCTTGTGCTTAAATAAATAAAATAAGGAACGAAAAACCTTGCTCACTATTAGGCCGGAATCGAGAAAACAAAAAAAAAATGAAATATGGGTTTAAAGAAACCTGTTGTAGCAACACTGCTTCTTGGGGGCAGGTTGGAAAGCGCATCATACTTAGTAGACGAAGGGGTTGTTAGTCAGTTTAGAATTATCATCCCAGAATTGCAACAATGACCAACAGTATAGACAAAATCTTTATAATATGCTTCATTCAATTGGCAAAATAAAAATTAAGTGCTGAACCAAAGATCACCCACTTTAGTAAAAACCATCTTAAATTCATTTAACATACTGAGAGAGAGAAAGAGGGGGGAGGGGGTGGAGGGCAGTCAAATTAATAGTTGATCACCACTCAGTAATTTAGATTGTAAAGAAGAATATAGGATAAAAAGGCATTATTTCATTTAGATAAGCAAGCCACACTGCATAAGACAATCCAAGGGATGTAGTCAGAGATAATCCCAGCAAATTTCCATGTCCATTTTAAAAATTGTACTCAAAGCCCATGCGCAATGTTCATAAATAATTTGGGAGCTAAAAATGTGTTAAATTCTAAGAAAATCTTAGTAGATAAGGCTACATGCCTACATCCATGAAGGAAAGCAACCCTCTTACAGTCCCAAATAAGACTCCATCCCAAAGCAAAAGACAAGCTGATTCTAATTAGTGTGTTAGGATTTCATAGGCCAGTTACAAAATGATCAGTATCTAGTTAAGTATCCTAAATTAATACAATGTAAGTAATACGGCCGGGTAATTTTTAGCTTAACTTTTAAAATCCTATGTTTAAATTAGCATTTCTAATTATTTACATTGTATTAATTTGGGATACTCAACGATTATATGTTTATGTTTTATTTACAAAATGTTTTTATTACATGCAGATCTAACACATCATACGACACAAATAAAATTTCGTATCAACACAAAACCCCATCAAGCGAATTTTGTGTTAGTAATTTTGTGTTAGTTTTAGGTTATCAATGTCCGGGTAATTTTTAAAATCTTATGTTTAAATTTATATTTGTAATTATTAGTTACATTGTATTTATTTAGGATACTTAACGATTATTTGTTTATGAATGACATACGATTAGATGTTGTACACTTAATATATGGATGGCTTTGGTTATTTTTGGAGATAGATGATGAAAAAATCGCAATGCATAGATTTGATTTTATATCGCAATAATTTTTCATTTATTGGTAAATATATTGATTTATTTTATATAAATGTAAAGATTTAATTTATATCAATTTCAGTTTGGCTAACATTTCAAGGTTCAATTTATCCATTGATGTAGTAGGTTGGTTGTGGACGAGGTTGGTGATTCTACCGAAATAAAAGATATGGTAAAACAACGAATAATGATTTAGGATTTAGATTATTAAAAATTTATCATTTCACATTAAAGATTTTATATAACGGAAAAAATATCATATTTACAATTTATTTATATTTGGGTAATAAGATGTCCATTCACCTTACCAAAGATGCTTTTAAATATTTGGGTAACTAACAAAGTATTCCATCATTATTTATGCGAATCCAATTAGCTATAATGGGCTAAACATAAAATATAACTGAATATTAGAATTGGCAACAACTCCTTTTCAATTCAAATTACCACCATCCTTAAGTAGCAGTTATTGAATAATTTATATACAGGCTTTTGTATAGTGGGGATAAATTCCCTACAAGTCTCATATTCAAAGTAATATCATGCGTAATAAAAAAATGAAAAAATTTCGATTAATTGGTCACAAAGTCCACCCCATCCTCATAATTCACACTCATGTTAAATACACTACGTATTATATAGCATGTCAGCACTGAGTTTCACTACATTTCTAAATTTTGTAAATTGTCTATTTAATTCATTTACATAAAACAAAATAAAAATCTAGACAATTCTTTCTATGATAAGACTAAATTTATGCACTAATACCCCATAATCATAAGATTCATAGCATCATTACCAAAAAAAAAATAAAAAAGAGGTCAAAAACTCAAAAATATCATAAAAAAAAACCAATCTCCCACCATCAGATGATTGATAAGCAAATCCAACCATCCATTTTACCAGCTGTACAAAAATCAACGCCTGAAAATCAATATTATTTCCATAATTCCATTTTATCTTCCTTATTTTTTTGTCGTCTTCTCAAACCATTAACCCGCAGAAAACTAGGGATTCTCTTCTTCTTCTTCGTCGTCATTTCTTCATCTTCTTCCACGTTCCTTCTTTCATCTTCAACAAGGTAACCTCTTTTTCTCTCTCCTAAAATTAGGGTTTCCTTTATTGAATTGAATCTGATTTTCGCGATTCGTCAAAATTCTTACTTTCTGTTAATTAGGTTATTGTCTTCATTGTTGATTCGATTCATATAATTATGCAGTTTTCTTGTTAATTTAACTTCAAGCGATGGATATTTGAGCTCGGTTTAACCTAATTCAATCTTGTTTTTTTTGTTGTTTTGTTGATTTTGTTTATCAGAAGATTTTTTTTGGTGAGATAATGGTATCTTCTACGCATTTGTTCGATTCAGTAAAGTATCGTCGTAAACCGGAATTTGATTTGTTATCTGCGAAGAGGCTAAAAGTTTCAGCTTCTGATTGTGTGGATTCTTTATCATATTTTGAGACGGATAATTATGACGACGAATGTATCAATTGTGGAATTTCAGCATCACCTGATCGGTATGAATTAGGTGTAATTTGTTGTTTTTCGTTGTCTTGTTAATGATGTTCGTGTCATTGTGGTTTCGGAGCGAAAGCTAATGATTTTTAGACAGTTAAAGTCGTTACCTTATTGTCGTTTGATTTAATTGAATCAATTCATCAATTTTTTTGCAGTTTATCATCTTCTTGTGATTTAGATGGTCAAATACCGTCAAGCTCAAACTTAGAGAGGAGTTGCCAAGTGAATGGCAACACAGATGCTGCTCTTCCTGCATCAGGTGCGGCTGGAGTTTCGTATCCCGCCAAGAATGATGATATGTGGGGATTGTCAGAATTTGTGACTGGATGGATGTATCTTAATGAGCAGGGTCAGATGTGTGGACCTTATATTCAGCAGCAATTGTTTGAGGGCTTGACAACGGGTTTTTTGCCGGAAGAGCTTTCGGTTTACCCTATTCAGAATGGGACATTACTGAATCCTGTGCAATTGAAGCTCTTTAAACAGTATCCTGATCATGTTGCCACAGGATTTACGTATCTTGGCAGAGCTACGTCTAATGTGTCCATGACAACAGATTGCCATGTTGCTGTTGGGCAAGATGCCCCTATAGGTACTCCTTCGGCTGATGATCAACAGAGCCATGTCCAGCAGCATGACTTTGATGTGACAGGTTTAGACTCGAAATTAGCTGCAGGGGTTGCATTGGTTCAGCAGGATGCCGCCCCTCCTGCATCTGGTGCTGCTGAAATTTCGTACCTTGCCAAGAACTATGATAGATGTGGGGATTTTGTGTCTGGATGGATGTATCTTAATGAGCAGGGTCAGATGTGTGGGCCTTATATACAGCAGCAATTGTTTGAGGGCTTGACAACGGGTTATTTGCCTGATGAGCTTCCTGTTTATCCTATCCTGAATGGTGCATTACTAAATCCTGTGCAATTGAAATTCTTCAAGCAGTATCCTGATCATGTTGCCACAGGATTTACATTTCTTGGCAAAGCTACTCCCATTGCGTCCATGACCACAAATTGCCATGTTGCTCCTGGGCAAGATATCCCTACAAGTACTGGTTCAGCTTTGCTTAATTATGATCACCAGAATCATGTCCAGCAGACCTATCACAACTCTGATTTCTCAGTTTCAGACTCAAAATTAGCCCCAGGGATTGCGCTGGTTCAGCAGCAGGTATATCCATTCTGGCCTTGGGTTGTAGTTTAAGGATGGTGATTCAGTAGGTGTCTTGTCATTGTCCTTTAACCTGTAATCTTTTTTGACTGTCTAATGTTTTTTTTTTTTTTTTTTTTTTTTTTTTTTTTTTTTTTTTTTTTTTAAAAAAAAATTTGTTGTTTTGAAGTCTCTTTCTTGGGAAGAGAAATGTTGGCTATTCCTGGACGGTTATGGGAGAGTTACGGGGCCGCATTCTCTTTCAGAACTTTACTGTTGGCATCAATATGGTTATCTACACAGCTCAGTTATGGTAAGAAGACTACTATTGCAAACTTGTGAGCATAATGCTCTCTCTTTTTTTTTTTAGTCTGCCAACAAGACAGATGTTTTAATTTTGTACATTTCCCTTCTTGTACAGATACGTAATATCGACAATAAATGTAGTCCTTTTAGTCTCCTGTCATTGATCAATGCATGGGAAAAAGATAGCTCTACCGTGACTGCATCTGAAAATGAAACTAGTTCGTTGGAGCTTATATCAGGAATATCAGAAGAAATTGGGTCACAACTGCATGATGGAATTATGAAGGCATCTCGTCGAATTGTTTTGGATGAGATCATTGGCAATGTCATTGTGGATTATGTTGCTAACAAGAAGGCAGAGAAACAGTTTAAAAATGGGAATAGTAGAGAGGATTTGAGAATTCGCTTGCCTGGTTTTGATAAGGTAAAATCATGCTTCATTAGTTTCCTTTGAGATTTAAGGGGCCGTTTGGTTCGCACAAGGGAATCGGAATGGAATGCAGAAAGGGAATGGAGGTGAATGGAATGAAACCCTTAGAATTTAGGGTGTTGTTTGGTGAGAATGGAGAATGGAATGAAACCACCATAGAACCACCACAGCTCAACTATTGCACCCCTTCCTTCATTAGTTTCCACCTTCTCCAGCCACCACACCGCCCAACCAACACCACACCGGAACCGGCCGTCCCTTTCCCGACCTTCGCCGCCCCTCTCCCGACCTGGTGAGGTCTGTCGAACAGCAACACCGAGGGTTGGTTGACAAGAGGACCCATTTTCTGTGGCTCAATCAACCAACCACTATACCTCCAACCCATGATCGGAACCTCCTAGAAGGTTCCGATCTCTGCCATTGTGGACCCCAACGAAGGTGATGCGATCATCGGAGAGGGTCGGCGAGGTGCGGCCGACGGATCTAAGTGGAGGGGGAGGGTTATGCGTGGGTGAGGGAATGATTTTCGGGTGAGAGGATGGGCGGCGAGGGTTGGGGGATGGCGGCAACATTCCGATGAGGGGCGGCGACGTTCCGGCGAGAAGTGGGTGAGGGTGGCTGATGTGGGTACAGTGGTGGTTGGGGAAAGGGAATGGGCAAGGCTAGGGGGGGTGGGGGAATGGGAGTAGAAGGTTTTTGGGTAATCAAAGGGGAAAGGGAATGATAGAAATGGAAAAAAAAAACATCAACAAAGGGAATGATTCCCATGGAATCCCATTTCCTTTGATTATTACTGCAAACCAAACGGCCCCTAAGTGTCTTGTTTGTGTAAGTCTTTTTTTTTTGCTAATTATTTTTGTTGTGGGACTTTGTTTTGATAGGGTGAAACTAATGTTGGGGAAAGGAATAATTCTGCTTCACATGCTGCATCAACTTCTTGCCATGGTGATGCTTCAACTTCATTAAATTCAGCTAAGGAAATTATTGAGGAGCCTTGCAGCATCCAATGCGTGAAATCTGTTGGCAGTATTGAAAATTTTCAAGGAGCCAATAAAGCAATTAGCCAAGCACTTTTAGAATATTGTATGCAGGTTCTGTGGAATGCTGTTTTCTATGAACCTGTAGCAAATTATGTACATACTTGGAGAAAAAACAAACGCTGGTCACATACCAATGCTGAAGGAGCTGCTGCTTTGGACAGAGAATTGACTGGTTTCCAGATGACTGCAGAAGTGGATAATAAAATTGTAAGAAACTTCACTATCAAAATATAGTTTGAGTATGGTTATTCAGTAGGCATCCTACTGATGTCCTTTTAAGTATTTTTTTTGAACTTCTTTCTTTGAACAATTTATCTCATGATTGTCTAATGATTTTCTTTAATTTCTATTTTTAAAGTCTCTTTCCTGGGAAGAAAAATGCTGGCTACTCCTGGATGGTTATGGGAGAGGCTCTGGGCCACATTCTCTTTCAGAAATCTACTATTGGCATCAATATGGCTATCTACACAGCTCTGTCATGGTAAGAGGACTATCATCCCAAACTTGTTAGCTTAACGCCGTATATTTTTTTTTTGTAGTTTGCCAACATTACATATTATCTGAATTTGTGCATTTCCCATATGTACAGATACATCATACCGATAATAAATGTAGTCCTTTCACTCTTTTGTCATTGATCAATACATGGGGAAAAAAGAGTTCTACTGTGACTGCATCTGAAAATGAAACCATCAGTTCATTAAAACATATATCAGGAATATCCGAAAAAATTGGGTCAAAATTGCATGATGGAATCATGAAGGCAGCTCGTCGATTTGTTTTGGACGAGATCATTGGCAATGTCATTGTGGATTATGTTGCTACCAAGAAGGCTCATAAACAGTTTAAGGATGAGAACAATAGAGAAGATTTGGGAATTGGCCCGCTTGATTTTAAAAGGGTATGATCATGCCTCATTAGTTTCCTTTGAAATTTTTGTGTCTTATTTGTGTTTTGTGTAATCTCTTTATTTATTTATTTATTTATTTTTGCTAATAATATTGTTGTGGGACGGCTTTGACAGAATGAAACTAATGTTGGGGAAAGGAACAGATCTGCCTTACATGCTCCATCAGCTTTCTGTCATGGCGATTCTTCAACTTCATTAAATTCAGCTAAGGAAATTCCTGAGGAGCCTTGCAAAGCTCAATGCATGAAATCTGTTGGCAATATTGAAAATTTTAAAGGAGCCAATAAAGCCATTAGCCAAGCGCTTTTTGACTATAGTATGCAGGTTTTGTGGAACGCTGTTTTCTATGAACCTGTTGGAAATTATGCACTCATTTGGAGAAAGAACAAACGCTGGTCACATAACCGCGCTGAAGGAGCAGCTGCTGTTGACGGAGAACTGACTGGTTTACAGAAGACTTCAGAAGTGGAAACTGAAATAGTAAGTTTGTTTGAGTTTGACAAACGAAGATGTCCAAATTCCTTCGTTCAAAATCTAGGTGAAGCATTGATTTTATTGCTACCTGTGCTGTGCAGAGAGATTTGGATGTACCTACAGATGAGCTTGATTGTCCGCCTGGATTCCATCGTATTGTGCAAGGTTCCATTATGCGTGATTCTAATTTCATGTCCCAATCTTGTTTAAGAGAAGATAAGTTGTCCGATCCCAGCATCCAGCATCAGGATGAAGACAGAGAAAGGACAATTGCAAGGGTAGAAGAGGAACTTTTTATGTTTGCCAAGACATCCATCGATGATTTCGTGAAGATTACTGTTGAAAAGGAAGTGTTTAAAGTTAATAAGTGTTTGAAGGATAATGGCACATACGAGGTACTGACAATGTTGAACTGGATGGAAAATGTCCGACCCCCAACCCCCCCCCCCCCCCAAAAAAATAAAAACCCCCTGTTTCGTAGTGTATTCTTTGTTTTGAGGAAAAGTTTAAATTTGTTGTCCTTTAGGTTCCTGTTGAAGATTCAGGAGAATTGTGCAAAGATACTGATATTGGAGATGCTGCTTCAAAGATGTTCCAAGGGCTGAAATCTAGACACATTTGCCTTGATGAATCTCCGTTCCTTTCACAAGGGACTGGTTCATTAGATCAGCCTGCTTTGTACCCACACATGGATTCTTCATCGGATTTTATTGGGATTGGCTCCAGTAGTGTATGTGCACCTGCTAGCACTGCAATCGATGTTTGTATAACTGAAGAACTGCTGGCCCCTGGAATTTCTGGTTTGAAAATTGAGTCAGGGGTTCAGGACTTGCAAGAATCCTTGCTCAATAATTCAGAGATTCCTATTGAGGCAATGAGATCTTGTCCAGCTGAATTTGTAGGAAATGTTTTCGAGAGATCGGGTATGCCTATGTGCAGTACGGTTGATGATCACAGAACTAATGCGCCCCTGTTACCTGGATCAGGGTGTGAAATTAAAGATGTGGTTTCATCAAGCATCTCCGACTCCCAACTATTAGGTTTAGGTGAGGGCACTCTTAAGCAGAAAAAATTCATGGCCTTGGCATTATGCCAGCAAAAGCTGCATGATGAAGTGCTAAGAGGATGGATGTCCTCTCTTCACGATGATATGCATCTTCTGTTGAAGCAACGTGATATAGTTCAGGTAAATTTTTTTTGCAGCTCCCAGGTACTCACAGGTGAAGTGAGCTATCCCTTGGCCCCTGAGGCCCTGAGCTGGGAAGATAGGTTTCTTTTGTATGATTTTTGCTGTAGGCCATGTGTGTAATATTTTTAATAATTTGATTTGGTTTATTGCCTGGATTTTTCATTTTGCATTTGCTGCAGGAGGAGGTCATTATCGAACCTGCTTCCATAGAGCCTGAGCTTGACCTTCTTATGGAAAGATCAAAGAGTTGTTACAGCTCAGGCCCATCTGAAGTTTCAGTTGTTGAAGAGTTTACTTATTCACGGAGAAAGAAAGTGATGAAATCAGTAGCTGAGCCAAGCTCTCCACCTTTACGGGATTTTAAGCTCCGTCATCGATCACCAAGGAAGTTTGGAAAACCAATAAATTCAAAGAATGTTTCTGGCTCAGAAGCTCTAGGCATTGGAAATGTGAAGCAGAAGGCTAAAGGAGTGGGCCGGAGAAAAACAGGATTATCTACTCTGCAATGTGTTCCTGATCCTTCTCTGAGTATGTTTTCAGTTCTTATGAATAGTATTATGTTACATGCTCACACACAGCTGGTATGTTATTAACCAATTCCCTCATTAGGCACTGTTGCTGTGGATGATCTGAAATGTGGAGTTCAAAGGCCTCCGAGCACTGAAGCAGATTTTGATGTTAAGGAAGAGCTTAGCGGCTGCAGCAGCATCAGTGACAGTGCCAAAAAGGATATATCTGCCGATCATTCCCAAAGGATAAAAAATTGTGAGTGAAATGTTGTTGAATGTTTTTTTGTATTGTTATAAGCAGAGTTTTTGGTTTCTTTATAAAAATTACCTTGTTAAATATTGCAGTTGGATAATTGTGCAATTTTCTTGTTTAATATTCTGTCACATGTTAACATATAAGCTGGGTTTTGGTTCAAAGAGGTGGTTTAGTGTGGAGGCCCATTAAAGTAGTAGTAGGGGTAAACTTACGAAGGATTAAATTATAGAGTTCAATATGGGACATCTAAATGTAATAGTTTGGTGCCATATATGTGAAGGACAGGGTATTTCTTTAACATCTTAGAAAGGTTTATTTGTTTATTGGGGGGCGGGGGTGCTTGGACTTAGCATTATGCAGCATAATTTCACCATTTATTTCATTGGAGGTAGATCTCAGAGTTGGAGTGTGGGCTGAGGATTTGGATGGTTAATATTAAGTGTTGCAAAGGTTTGTGGGATGAGTAGTAATGTCAGATGTGAAGGTAAAATTCTTCTCATTTCATGTCGGAGTGATAATGATGGCTAAGCAGGTAGCTGGTTCATTGTATTTGGTGTCGTTTCATATTCATTGATAATTAATGTCTACCCCCAATCCTGCTCATTTTTGTAAAGTGCATCTTGATAGGTCAATTTTTGTGCTCATGGTGTAAGGTAGTTCTGGTCACAGCAACTGCTCTATGCATAGTTATTAAACTCTTTTTTAGCAAATGGATGATAGAAAAGTTAGCTTAATTTTACCATTGCCTTCTCTTTGAGTTACTTGTACAAAAACAACAATATTCCTGTGTAATGGTGTCTTGTGAAGTTGTGATCTTGTTATCACTTATTCACTTTACTATGAAATTGATGTTTAATCATTTTCAACTGTTCTTTGTGTGCAGCTTCAACATCTTCTAAGATGAAGAGAAAGATTGTGGTTGGTGAATCACCATCATTTCCATCAAAAGCTCTGAAGGTTCAGGATGCTGACACAAAGCAGGCGGCCATCAAAACGGCTAAAAAGACCAAGTTGAGCAAGTCCAAGGTGCTGAGTTCCTGTCCTGTGTCTATTGGATGTGCTCGATCTTCAATTGATGGTTGGGAATGGCATAAATGGTCCTTACATGCAAGGCCTTCGGAAAGAGCTCGTGTCAGAGGAATTCAAATAACTACCATGCAACGTTGTACTTCTGATATTAGTGGTTCAAAGCCATCACGCGTAAAGGGGATCTCTGCTAGGACCAACAGAGTAAAAATGCGGAACCTACTTGCAGCAGTTGAGGGTGCTGAGCTATTAAAGGCTTCTCAATTGAAGGTAACATCAAAACATTTTATTTTCACCGTGTTTTGCTTCTACTAGCTTTTTTCATTAAAGCAAGGTCCTATTGCAGGCCAGGAAAAAGCGTCTGCGTTTCCAGCGGAGTAAGATTCACGACTGGGGTCTTGTTGCTCTGGAACCAATTGAAGCAGATGATTTTGTCATTGAATATGTTGGGGAACTAATTCGTCCTCGGGTATATGCCATCTCTGCTCTGCTCTGCTCCCTTTGACTTGCAGACTTAATTTATTACACTGTGTTTCACTTTGAGATATTGTATTTTTCATTCTATTTTGTCCGATGCTGATATGAATCTTGGCCAGAAAGAGTAGGAAGCAATTTCTTCTCTGATTCGGGGCTGTCTTTTTCCTTTTTGAGCGTTGAAGGCATTTAAATAGTGTTTTGTTTGTGCAGATATCTGATATTCGGGAACGCCAATATGAGAAGATGGGTATTGGCAGCAGTTATCTTTTCAGATTGGATGATGGCTATGTGGTGAGTAAATTTTGATGACTTCATCTTTTGTAACTGAAGTTGAATGATTCTGTTACTTCATAGGCTTTTGAAAATGATGTGGTGAAGCTTTTTGCTGCATTTTAGACACTAGTTAAATGGTAAGCAGGCTTATCTATTTTCAACTTAAAGAAATGGACCTCAATCGCTGATGTTACAGAATAAATGGAGAATGTACATGTATTTGTACATAGAATGCCTTCTCATTGGACTCCCTGAATTTTATCTTGTTCTGGTTGATGACTGATGCAGTATGGTTCAGTTAGAGGCTTCTGTAACGCATTTATTCTAGATCTTTCTTTATTGCAGTTGACACTCAAACTTGCTGTCTTTCATTCTTGAGTTGATATTTTAGAGTTAAAGTTATGTGACTTTATCTTCCAGTAAGTGCTTACATTATGTAGCCAATCCAATATGATTTGTATGGAGTATCAAATTACTCAAAATTGATTGAGGTTATGAATGCAATGCTTTGCCATTCATACAAGAATGAAATACTACAATCATCATGAATCTTGTTGATGGATCTTTAAGTCCCTTGCCATACATGTCTTTGTAAAATCTTATCTTTTGCTAGCCTAGTTTGCCATTTATACTTGAGCTCGTTTCAGAAAATTGTGGTGCTTAATTGTGCTCATGTTTGCATACTTCTGAAAGAAGCATTATGTCTTAGGAAACCCAAGCACTGTTTAAACTAGTGATTAGCTGTGGGATAGAACTATTTATATATATCTTTGTGGACTAAGACAGCAGGAACTGTTTATAGGTAGTTTAGAAATTGAACAGGACTGGGCTAATTTGCGTTCTGTATTTGTTGCTTTCAGGACAGCGTGTTCTCTGTTTTACCTTCTGCTTGGTGTTTAAATATAAAGTTTTTTGTTTTTTCTTCTTTTTTTTTTTTAAAAAAAAAACCTAGCTTGACATCTACACTCCCCACTTCATCTTCTCTTAAATCCTTGGGTGCTGAACGATGCTTATGATGCGTGTTTTCAAATGAAACCTGATAAACTAATGAGATGGAATGGTATGTACATACAACTTATGGTGTAGACGTTCTTGATTTTGTTTACCTTAGTGTTTTCTGACGTGAGGCATCAAGATGAGTTGTTCTAACGAGATTCTAGAAGTATGATGTCTATGGTTCATTCTTGACATAGTGTTGGATTCAGCACTATGTGTTATGATTATAATTCAAATGATCAACTGATTACCTTTTCTTGCTCTTTGGCTATGTGTTTGGTGTTCCACTTTGAACTTTGAAAGATATTTTGACAGAATGTTCTCTGCACTAAACATATTTTTTGTTGGGTGGTGGAAAGCAAAGGCACTTATCTTGATCTGTTGTCTCTGAAATATGTGTAGGTTGATGCTACTAAACGTGGCGGTGTTGCTAGATTCATAAACCATTCATGTGAGGTAGACATTGATGAGTTGAACTTCACTGAATAATTTCCATAGTTTTATTTAATTTTTAATTTTTTACTAACTGATTGTGAAACCTCCTCATTTCTACAGCCTAATTGTTACACCAAAATTATAAGCGTCGAGAGCCAAAAGAGGATATTTATATATGCAAAACGACATATATCTGCTGGTGAAGAGATCACGTATAATTACAAATTTCCTCTTGAGGACAAAAAAATCCCCTGTAATTGCGGTTCTAAAAGGTGAGTTGTGGACAAAAATTGGTGTAAATTAGTCTATGCTGAATTTTGACATTTGGGCTTTTTAAGTTTTTGAACATGCATCATCTTTTATCTTTTGAGTTGATGAATTCTACTTATAATGCATCACATTGCATTGGGTAGTTGTTACTTTTTCTTAGTCCCTACTTTTTGTATTGTATTTTCTATATTGGGAATCTGTCTGGTGCTGGTAATCTGACATTTTTTTAGTCTTTTT
The DNA here is from genome assembly GCF_001683475.1 of Chenopodium quinoa. Classification (NCBI taxonomy): domain Eukaryota; kingdom Viridiplantae; phylum Streptophyta; class Magnoliopsida; order Caryophyllales; family Amaranthaceae; genus Chenopodium; species Chenopodium quinoa. The sequence continues at coordinate 217,118 of NW_018743212.1, read as the reverse complement.
GAAATCATGTTCATTTTCCATATTCCTTTGGGTGTGTTTATATCTTTCCTACCTGATATTTGAGAAATCTATATTTTTTCAGATTAGGCATTACATGTTAATTTGTTGAAATATTCTATATCCAACAATATGAGAGAAATAAAATCTTTTCTCATTTTTAAGATATTCAGAACATTTAAGATATGACTTTTCCATTGGTTCTCACACTAATTTCTGGATCCTCTTTTCCCCTCCCATTTTCAGGTGTTGTGGTTCAATGAACTAGAAAGGGATTGGAGGCTCATGTTGCATTGCAGGTACTGTAAATTGCAACTTGTCTGTGTTTGCAAAGTCGTGTAAGTTTATGAGTGCTCTCATGTTGTCATTATCCTCCTCATTATCCGCCTCTTGTGTTATTTTATTTGAAGCTTCTACTTCTATCAATTTTTATGATTCTCAATGAAAAACTTTGCCCGTGTTATTGTTGTTTGCTATTTTAAGACCAATCTGACCTGGGTTGGTTGTTATTTTTGTTTTCCTTATTTATTAATAAGAATTTTGTTTCCTTTTAGCTTTCGCATAATTCACCATGAATATTTGAGAAACTAAGTGAAAAAGTTAGACATGAATTAGGGATTTGTAATTTTAGCATGAAGAAAACAAATTAAGGGCACATTAGGGAATATAATGAGGGAATGCAGCAACTACAATCTAAAGAAAAGCACCTTATATCTTTTAAAGGTTGAACATGATTTCAAACAGTAAAACTTAAATCGCCTAGAAAGAAGTTACTTGCACATCTGTCCTGTGACCCCATGTCCTAGGCATATGTTTAACCTTATTACTCCCTCTGTCCCAGAGTACAGACACCCCATGCCAATGTACTAGTTTGACTTCATTTTTATATAATTAAATATTAATGAAAATTATTTTTAAAATTATATTTTGAAACTTTATATTAATACCTATCTAACAACATATTTTATGATAAAAATATATTTTTATTATGTTAGTAAAAAATTATTGTCAAAGCTAATACATGAATAGTGAAAAAAGTCCAACGTCCCATGTATTCTGGGATAGAGGGAGTAATTCACTTGCTTGTGTCGCTAATTCAGTAAAAGATGTTCAAGTTACCGCTAGGAAAAAGTCTTCTGCAAAAGTCTACTGCATCCTGCTTTCTTGGCTCAATGTGTACTGTGCTTATAGTTGGTTATTCAGTGAACACTTGCAAAGCATTTTGCTTGTGTCTTTCTCCTGACATATATGAATACTTATACCTTATTTAAATTTTTGTAGAACAGTTGCTCAAAGCTGGAGATAACAATAAAATTCTGGAAATTTCTGTTGGTTATTTTCTTTTTTCTTTTTTTTTTTTTTTTTTTCATCTGTTGGTTATTTTAAACATGACTTTTTTTTTTTTTTCCTTTTTTTTTTGTTTTCACATTAATTAAGTCTCATGAGTCATGACTGCTATGAGGGTTACTGGAGGTGATTGATCTCTGTTTCCTGTCCCCTTGTGATATTGTGCTGTTATTTGAGATGTGATTTAACATATGGTGACTTCCTTGTATAACGATTTCATGTTAACACGTATTTCATATTTCTTTCAGGATTTGAATTGCAATGCCTATTGAGAGCCATATGACTTGATATATCATTTTTATCCAACATTAAGAGCTAAGTCATGTGCACTCTTGTAGATAGTCTCTCAACTGCAGATGAGTTTCTACCCTTGGAAACTGTAATGAGTTTATCCACTTTATTGTTTTCTTCACTTATAGTTACATGACATTCTCAGGATAATTATAATCATTTTTGTATAGAGTACATACCTCCCTAATTCTTTCAATATCAAACGGTAAATGGTAATAATAAAAACAGTAATTCATATCTATCTCCCAATTTAGTTCCAATTTTTCTTTATAGCATTTTGGTCTTTCTCATTTCTAATTACGTGGCTTAATATGTCGCATAGTCTGTACAATTATATGATACTTTAGAAGAGAGAAAAGAAAGGGGGAGGACATGGCTTGAATATGTTGCAGTCTGTAGAAATACATGATACTTTAGGGGGGGGTTGGGGTGGGGGGGGGGGGGGACTGAACGCTGCATATATTTCATTTGGCAACGTAGGTGGTGCCATGTGTACCAATGATTTAATTTTAAAACTTAATCTGCTAACTGGATAATGGGTTCTTCTGCGTTCTTGTAATATGTTGGTAGACCATGCAAAAATTGGTTGTGTTTTGTAACGTTCAGTAGTTCGTGTTTGGAAGATGGAGGTTATACTAGATGTGGCCTTTATGGGGGAAACTTCCATATGGAGTTAGGTAGTTTATGCTTATATTGTTGTGGGTGTAGGGATAATCTAGGAATTTTGTTTTGACAATATTCACGGGGTGACCGGGCATTTAAACCTTAAGGGCCAGGTGTTGTGGGTTTTTGTAAGGTACCTACGGAGTACATAGTTTTGACAGATTTTAGCAAATAATTTTTCAATTATTTTCCAATGAAGGGTAGCCAAAAATATTTTTCTTATTTGAAATGTATGGATGCAATCTTTCTCTATTTTGGGTTGTATTTTAAGGAAATGACCCTATTGTGTTGCGAGTGGGGTCTTTTGTAATGTTCAATTGATAGCATAGTTTGTCAATAGTTTTGTAAAGCCTTTTGTCTAACACCCTTATGACATGTTGATCTTCCTGCCCCTTGGACAATATCTACAGCTTCATGCTTCCTAGAAAATAATGTTTGCAAGCATGCTGTTCGGGCTGTCTTGTTGTATTTCCGTGCATATTAAAAGTTATCAGGATGATATTGTAAGTCAATATGTATGGAAGGTGCTGAGAGACTTTGATTTTGTTGATTGATTGTCACTGGAAATAAGTTGGTGTGAATGACTAATGTCACTCGAGACTGTATTTTAATTATCTTAAACCTTGGGTAGAGACCGATCTTGAAATTCCTCAAATGCTTAATTTTGTTTTTTTTTTTTTTTTTGTTTAGAACAGGGGTGGTTTTCTTAGCTTTAATTTTATTATGTTCGTGTTGAGCAATATTATATGCTTTGTCTATAGTCATAAACTCACAAATGGCCCAGTCAAACAAAAACAATATCGAAACGTTATGGTAGAATTAACAATTGTAGTATTTGTTTAATTTTCTGATGCCAAAATCTTGGCTCAAAGTAGCTGTCCTAATTTCACTAGTTAATGTTTTGGTTTCTCTCATATTTGTGTATGCACGTATTTGGCCCCCAAGGTTTCTCTCATAATTGGTATATAATATATCTTGTGCAGGAGCACTTGAATCTCCAATGGACCTTGCTATTGCCTGGGGCCAGTTATATCTTTGTGGTATGTGATCTCTTAGCCTTCTAATTTAATCATAGTTACGTTGCCAATTTAATCTTTTAGTGTGCCTCCATCAATAAGATGCAGCAAAGACATCTGCGCAGTGGGAGAAAGTGTGCGCGGACCTTTATATTGCAAAGCATCTGCCGTCTTGCTATCCATTCTCTTCCCCCTGGTCGGTTTTTTAGTAGTTTATTAATTTTAAAAGCTATGAAAAACTACCGAAAATGGTCCACAATTGGTCCAAGATTTCTGATCAATGGGGTTTAGCTTTCAGCCTTTCAGTAGTTTTATCTCTTAACAAATGGCTTGTCTTAACTCTTAACACAAAGCTAAGAATAAATGGGAGTTCAAAAGCTCAAATTATCTCTACAAAGATAACACAATATTTAGATAAGAAGGTATCAAGACTTATCAACCAATCTTTTTCATCAAAAAACAAAAAATTAAGACTATCAACCAATCTTGGAGAATGAATGGTGTTATCTTTTCTTTTGAAAGGCAAGGTTAAAATGCAGATTAGATCCGATATCTGATTTAGTGTTTAGTTTGTTTTTACCGTCATACCCGTGAGATGAATGTAATTTAGTCCACAAGTCTAGTTTAGTTGTCCCTGGGGAAACTCAACAGATAAGTCGCTAGCTAATATTTTAGGTGGTGCAAGATCTTCCTATCGTAAGCAATTGGCGCCGACGAGGTTTTGTGCTGTATGACCAATATTGGTTTAAAAGTTAACTAAGTTGGATCGTGTAAGCTGCAATGCCCAAGCATGTTTTTGTGCTTGGTATGGTGTTCTCTTTTTGTTGAAGTCTATAGATAAGGCTCATTTAGAGGTTTTCAACAAAAAGTAAATAGTGGGATTTAGTAATTTAGAGGTTTTCAACAAAAAAAATAAATAGTGGGATGAAGTAATATCTTGGGTGATCTTGTCCTAATTATTTAGAAATTGTTAGCTGTTGTGGGCAATTACTGCCTGCTCCTACAATATTACCATTAGACATCTTTTTATTAGGGACTAATAAGAAATGTACAATAATCTTGAAATTAGTAGTGAGTTAACACCACTGATACCTTAAGATGACAATTAATAGTGCAGGCACATTTTAAACTATGAATAATATAGAATAAAAGGAGTCAGGATATTTACCATGCACTCGGGTATCAAGGGATTCAAGGCTATTTTTGCTCCTACGCTTACAAGGTACAAGCACTTGGCTGTATCACAAGGTGCAATCGGTTGTTATATAGAAATATACCGAAGATTATTTGGTTAGTGATCGGAGTAATGTAATAAATTATTTTAACCTATAATGAAATTCGAAGTCTTAATGTGCAAATAAAAAAAAAAAAAAAAAAAATGCTAGTCTATCATACTTGGCTATAGGCTATATGTATATTCCACAATTAGAGGTTCTTATAACATGGGGTGACCATAACGTAAAGGCAACAAGTGTACTGATTCTTGGTACACAATCAGGTTGATGACTCGCTACTATGAAAAATATGTTGTGCTAAAGAAACACTAAATCAACGAATCTATGCTTTTGCTTTATCAACCGGCCTTAACTCAAATGGAAGAGTGAGAGGTTTAAGCAGCTTGGCCATAGGCATGCTTAAATCCCTTTGGTTGCCGGTTCGAATCCGGTAGGCCGATGCATAGGGTGGATATGTTGATTTGTGCCTGTTACTGATCATGGACTTTTTTCTTAGGCAAAACATTCCCCCTTCCTTACCTTTAAAAAAAAGGGTGAAAATTGCATATGCAAGCTGGCGTAAAGCCCTGCATGGAAAGACGTAGGTAACATATACTATGCAATATTGCAATATGCTTTATTGCTTTATTTGAATGTTTTAGTAAGTGTTTTGGAGTATGTACTATTGCCATAGTTTTCTTATATGTATTTTACATAAAAACATTATACTAAGAATTCGGGCAAAGGGTGGCTTTACGGGAATGTAAAAACGTTTTACTAAGATACACATTTCATGATGAAATGCCCATCTTATGAAGATTTGCCATAGTTTTCTTATCATTTATTTTGGTTTATATTATATGCCTATATGTTTTGGTCTTGCAAGCTGGAACAATTACATTTTTTTCCCCCATTTTTTCCCCCTAAAGGTACAAAATGGTAACTTTGGAAACAAATCCAAACAATATGGGCATACAACATTCCCGGGCATACAACAATCACATCTTGTGTGAATGTTACTCCGTAATTTATTAGTTTCACGCGTTTTATATGGTCAAGTACTTAATAAGGATTGTACCATTTAATCTTGGATTCTTGGGGATCCTTGAGAGCTATTTGAGTGTGAGATTCTCTTACTCTTTTCCCATCCTCTTTTTCTTAAAGTTTCTAACCTGATAGATAGGGTTGACCTATGTAGAATCCTATCTCAATAGGATCGTTCTTCTCACCTTGATAATTTTTTGTATGTTAGATTTAACATAAAACTTACTTTACCATAATTTTGAAGAATTAAGTATAACTTATACCCTCTTCTTCTCCAACCCACCCCGACCGCCCCTGATCCCCTCCATTTTGTGATTGGAAATAAATGGTGTATGATATTGCTTTAATTAATTAAGTAATTATAATTTTTCTCACTTACAGTTTATACATCGGACTTTGTGGTCTGCTTCATAAGCTGTTAATATGTAGTATAGTGGTTATGGTTTCTATCTTTTACACGTTATGTACTTGTATGTAATTTTTTTAGAAACAAATAATTGACAAAAAATACAGAGAAATTCTAAAGTTATAACTAATTTAATAAATAATGTTTGGAGTAAGAATGTATACATCTTCATATTTTCAGAATTCCAGTCCTCTAAATTGTTAGGAGAATCTCTATGTCACTCATCTATCAGTTTACCACACCACTTACTAAAATGCCAATCAAATACATAAAAATAAATTTTAGAAGTGCAAGGTTATGCAAAGTACTAACGGGAGACATAATAATCATACCAGTGCAATATAATCCTTCGTTTGCCTTCACCTATCTTCTTGAGCTTTGCATAATTGTTCTGAGTTTCTGACAGACTTTACTCGTAATCTGTTCCTACTCTGACATGACACGAATAACCCAAAACCATAAAACACAAATCAAATTATGGAGTTCAAAAAATTTTACTCCTATGATGGTTCAAAATATATACTCCGTAGTAAAAGCAGTATCTAATATAATTGGTTCACTCCCAAAATAATTATACTGTCTACAGCAACAAGGTTATAAAACCTTAAAATAAATATAATACGACCAATCAACATAACAAAGAAAAACTGAGTAATAATAATACATTGCGAATTTCACATCATACTGCACATAAGACAGAAGTACTATAAACATACAACTTCAAGGGTTGAAAATTCATGTGATAACCAATTCACAAAGTTACAAGTTTAAGACTCTTTATATGTTATTATGAGCATCGTGCTATAATATGATTGCATTTAGAAATTGCTAATCCACTGCCACATCCTCTCTGTTACAAGTGAAGAGTCTTAATGCATCTAATCAACAATTCTTTAAACAATAAGGCTCTACGCTTGTTGGACCGTAACACGTTTCACTTTGGATGAGGTAATGTCAATTATTACACTCTCTGTTATTTTTTAATTGTAACAAAGATATTCTTTTTGAGACATAAAAAATTCCTTTATTACAACTAAAAATTAACAGAGTTAGGCCCTATTCTTTTGAGCTTCTGAGCAGGGCAGATCAGAGCAGAACATAGCATATTTCAACATAACAGAGCAGAGTAGATTTCAGCAGAGCAGAGCATATTTTATTATTATTATTATTATTATTATTATTATTATTAAATATTAATTATTATTATAATAATAATTATTATTATTATTAAATATTAATTATATATTATTATTTTTAAATATTAATTATATATTATTATTATTATTAAATATTAATTATTTATTATTATTATTAAATATTAATTATTCATTATTATTATTATTATTATTATTATTATTAAAAATTAATAATTATTATCTTTACATATTAGTTATTATCTTTAAAATATTAGTTTTTATTATAAAAATCAATTAGTATTATTATTACCGAAGTATTATTTTTATTAATAATAATAATAATTATTATTAGTGTTATTACTATTTTTATTACTATTATTATTATAATTATTAAATATTAATTATTATTATAATAATTCAATATTAATTATTATTTTTAAGTAGAGCAGGACCCAGCAGACCCGATCAAAGTAGCTCTAAAGAAGAGGGCCTTAGTAGATTAACGTGAATGTCACGTCATCGTAGGAGTATTTTTTTTTTTTTTTTTTTTTTTTTTGTTTTCTTAGTACCAACTTGACAAAACTCTTTTCTATTCTTTCCTAGTTTTGTTGATCTTTTCCTACCAAATTAAGGAATAATGGACTTGGCGATTCTCAGAGAGTGGTTCGACCGAGTTGACTCGTCTCAAACCGGTAACATTACAGCATCTCAACTCAAGGTTCTTCATTTCCTCTTATTCAACCTTTAATTTTTCATTTTTCCAACTTTAAATTTAAATTTAATACCATTGTACTTTTGATTGAATTCATTTTTAGAATGCACTTGCTGTCGGAAATCTCGATCTCCCACTTTCTGTTGTTCAACAAATGATCAGGTTTTTCTATTTTTCCAGAAATTTGCCCAATTATTATTCTCTACTAATTTAAATTACTTGAATTATACTTTGTTGAATTCGTTTCAGGATGTATGATTTTGATAAGAATGGAACAATGAGTTTTGAAGGTATTTTGATGATAAAAATTTAGTTTAATTTTTTTTTTTTTTTTATATGCATATAATTGTACAATATGATGATTAGATGATTATTATAATTTTTTTTATATGATTAAGTTTGTCTAATTGCAGAATTTGTTGCCCTTAACCAATATCTTTTAAAGGTTAGTATATACAAGTAGCTTTCAAGTTTCTAGCATATAATTTTGTATATGATGACTTCAATTATGGACAATTGTTCCGGGTTTCGCTGTTTCGGTCCAATAGGGTCCTTCTCCTTACCAACGATAATATGTATAAAACTATAAACCCCTCCGGTTTTAGTACATTAGTTATGTATTCACTATGAAGCAAAAATGATCTTCTAGCCCAAGCAAAAATGATCTTCTATCCCATAAAAATTGCTGTAAAGAAGGCATTTTTAGCTCTCATTGGGATTATGATATATGAGTTTTGAGTCTTTTGAATCATGATTGTTTATGTTTGCCTTCTGTATTGGGGATTAATTGGTTTTGTTCTTGCTTTTAATGTAATCTCTGCAGGTTCAACAGGCTTTCTCAGACTTAGAAAGGTAGTTGAATTCTTACGTTGTTATTCTCTGTGATTGTATATTGATACTTGATAGTCATTGTCTAAGTGAAATTCTAAATGATCTGATTGCTGGAGTAGATGTCAGTCAGTTATACTTTTCTAACTGTATTTGTATCTAGTCGGCCATGTCTAGGAGTGTTTATTGCTGCATTTAGAAACTTGCAAGGGCCATGTTAGGAGTATCATTTTTCAATTGGCGTGCAATAGTTTGGCTTGCTTGGTCTTTTTGCGCTATTAATGCTGCGTTCTACTTTTGTCAAAAAAAAAAAAAAAAAAAAAACAAAAAAACTAGGATTAGAACAATAGAGATAAATTACCATTCTCTTCTTTAAATTTGACTGGATGTTTGGTTTTTATGTTCCTTGAATCCTCCCATGGCTTTCCATGATATTTCACTGCTTTTAAGAATATTGAATAAATTCTTGGCAAGCTTTAAAAGATTTCTCATGTTTTGTCTAGCCATTGCATTTCTACTTGGCTACATCCTACCTCTCATTTTCTTTTTTTGATGATGAATGTGGACCATGCCAGAGTTTGTAGCTCTTGTTAACTGGCATCTTGTCTTTTTCAAATTTAAGAATTCATCTATCTTTTCTCAGAAACGGTTATCTTCTTTCTTTTGCTATATTGCTATATGGGCTATCTATATCTGTTTGAAAAGGAGTTCTAGCATGTAAATTTTAAGGATTGAGCATTTTCATTTGGGCTAGGATCTCGAATATCAGCATGAAAGTGTAGCATGGATAGTAGAACAAACCTTCTGTGAAGAATTTTCTGCCGTTTATTTGCTCCCATTTCTATGTTTCTTTTTCTTGTCTGCTGATATTGTTAGTGAACCAGTATTGTGTAGTTTTAGATCAATATGTGGAAGAACTAGGATGATATGCTGCTATGATTATTGCTTGCTTATCATATATCAGTCTTCTGATGAAATTATATATCACAGGGGCCAAGGATTTCTTCTCCATGACGAGGTTCATGAGGTAGCCTTCCAATCACTTCAAATGTTTATTGGTACTAATGAGGATTAAGTTTTGTAACTATGTTCCTTGGTGCTTAATTTTTTATTTTTTATTTTTTTTTCAGGCTCTAGTGAAGCTTGGATTCTCACTTGATTCTCCTGCCTTTTACACTGCATGTGAGGTAATCCTTCTAATTCATTGCCTATTACCTGTATCATGCTTCTTTCTCTTTATCCTTTTTTGTATGTGAGTAAACATAAATCATGTTCACTTCACTCCTTTTCAGAATAGGTTCAAATAAAAATGAAATAATGCTCACTATGTATCCTTAGGCTTCCTTAAATAGCACTCAAATCACTGATCTGAGGACACTAAGTACCTGTAGATTTCATAATCAGACTTGCATAATCAGCTGAGCAATTTTTCATGCGATTTCTTGTAAAATATAAAAATGTGATCTTTATATTGTTTAAATAGATTGATAAATAGAAATCTGTGTCTTCTCTGTTGATGTTCTGCTTCTCACTTTCTCTGCCAACTTTTCCAGAGCTTTGATCAAAAGAAAAATGGGACGTTCCGGTTGGATGCTTTTATATCTTTGTGCATATTTCTACAATCTGCTCGGTAAGTGATATTGCATGCAAGTCTCTCTGATTCAGCTAGGCTGACCACCAAGGCTTTTTACTTGTCTTGGCATGTGGCTTATTGAATTGCAATTGTTTTTCCCTTATAACAATATAGTAACTGCTTCTATTTTGGTGTTTCAGCAATCTTTTTAACTCCTTTGATACAAATAAGCAAGGCAGAGTGACTCTTGATATGAACCAATTTATTTACTGCAGTGAGTATTCTGTTTTTATATCCTTTTGCCTTTCATATTATTTGGTTCTAAGTTGCTCCATTTTCTTTTGTATCAACCTATTGCATACTGTGAGATTTAGCATAAAACTGGGACTAAAAACCACTGGAATATTGGACCATGAGAGTCTCATCTCCTGCCTCAACTCTTGAGGGAGAGGGAAATGTGATGTGGAAAATGATGAAACCAAAATAAATAATTTCCCATTTTCGGGCCGTGGGGTTTGGTATGAATGAAAACTTATGGTATGAGACAGTGAACATATGCTCGCTTTTTTTCTTTCTTCTTTATTTTAATCATATTCAAATTACAATTATCAGCAATTCATGGAAGTAGTATTTCTTCAAGATAATATCATGTTTTAATTTTCTTTTGTGGAACTGTAGAATTTTCTTTTGTTCTCTTGAACTCCTCAAACAAACATGCTTTCCGTTGCATCTAAGAAGGTCATACTAAGAAACTATGCCACTTTAGCTTCTCTTAGTTTGTGTTTGGTTTGTTCATGAGAGAATTCTTCTAGATTGAGTATGATTTTCCTGATAGAGGAAAATTTGCCGTACTTCCCATAAGGCCATAATCCCATTGCATGCTTTGTTACCTCCCTATCATCGATCTGCTTCTCCCCTTCCTCTACTTTTCCTAGCAAATTAGCAAGTAATATATATGGAGTAATGAAGATTGCAAGCTAGCAGAACATCTGATAGATAAATGTTGTACTTTATAGTAAGTAAGAATCTGTTAAAAATATGTTATGTTATTTTTCCACCCTGTGACAGCTGCGAATTGTAGAATATGAGGTTTCAATCTGGTACCTAGCTCATTCTTTGCCCCAGAAGATCGTTGTGAAGCTGTACATTTACACTGATATTGTATTTCAAACCAGCGGCAGTTGACTGTGATGCTAGTCATGCTACACAAGTAATACAAGAGTGGGACAGCGGATTTTGGTTCTTGTATTAATATTGTTATCATCTTCTCCTTATGTATATGACTTTGGCCTTTTTTTTCCTAGTGTAAATTCCAAAAATCAACAATTTGTATGTACATTACATTTACAGAATTATTGAAACAGAGCTGCGCTTTCAACATCTTTATTTAACCTTGTTATCTCTCTACACGTCTGAGAGTTTAATCCTGACACTTTTCGCGCTGTTAAATCTAGTATTTACTAGTCTTTAGTACTAACACTGGCCAATTTCATACACATTTTTTATGTAAATTCTTCTAATTAGCCATGGCCATCAGGAGGTCCCAATAGTTTTCTGTTGAAAGAAAATAGAATTGGAAACGTTACACGCAAGCCACGGATAAATAAATTGACCTGAATATTCATACACTCCCAGCATATTTCAAATCTATCAAATATGTACGCGTATGACACATAAATTATTATAAAATTTACTTACGTGCAATGTCAAACAAAATCTAATAATACGTAGTAATTCAAATCAATAATCGAAAATAGATAAATCCTAGAGTATTACGCGTATAAATTAATACACGCATTAGACAAGTGTAAGTAGCTAGGAAATTATAGTGGATAGTAATTGTGATAGTTCAATCCCCTCATTAAGGAGAAAAGTAAAAGCATTATGATCAAAAAACTAATTAAGATGTTAAGATGTTGCGCATGTGTTTTATTGGAGGCATTATTTATTAATTAATTAAATAATAATTTATCTAATTTTGATAGTGAATGTATGTGTATGCTAGCTAGGTAGTGTGTCCATGTAGTGATAGAAGTCCCAATGATATGATCGTTTTTTGGATAGCAAGCGTGCTATCAATATATGGTAAGGTCAACCCACATTTAAAAAATTCACCCAAGAAATTATAAAATCAACGAGTAAAAATGAATGCCACTTGTCGTGCTATGCTTTCATGCAAAAGAGATGAGTTCCAACATTTTATCTCCACTAGCCAAAGTTAAATGGGAACGTTTGACAGAGAATATCATGGGTTGGTAGAGACGTATAGTAGAACTACTAGTTTGAGTGGTTTTCTTTTCTACGTGGTGCGTAAATGTGTCGAAATGGTTACTCTTTTCGCTTCATAATACAATAAAGTATAATATTATCTATGTATGAAGTATTAATTTTCTAGACATATTTATGATTAGTATTAATATTTTTGTGTACCAAGAATATATATTTATGTAAAATGTACCAAGGTGAATTCATTTTTGAAAGGGTGCTTTGACATGATGTTCAAATTGCATGTAATTTGGGTGATAGAAGACTAATCATACCAAAGTCATGTTTGAATTTAAATCACCAAACGAAATCACTAATACCACCTCTCTTGCACCACTGTCTCATGGTTGTCTACTTATCATCGTCTTCACATTATGAAAAATTAATTAATAATTTACAAGTCTTCTTGAATACTAAAATTTGTGAAAACTTGTCAAGTTACAAAGTAACTACGTAATAAAATTTCCCATTATCTATACTAGCTCAAGTTATTAATCTATTATCATAATAACGACAGGTGTAAATGATATCAAAAGACTATATAATGAGTTATTATATAGGGCACACTATCTAATTTATTTTAACATAAAACCTTTTGAAATTCTTAGACCTGATTATTGACCATGATTGAAATTTACCAAATTGCAAGAGAACAAACATTTCATGATTGAAATTTATTGGAAGATATTGGGCGGACCTAAAATCCTAAATAGATTCCGGAGTATATAAATTTTTTAATTTAATTTATTTTTTTTTTTTTTTTTTTTTTTTTTTTTGAAGTGAAATGTAAACACGCACCCTTGATTTCAACAAACTAAAGAGCATTTGTATTACTAGACGATCATGCATTTAACTAGGTAGTGTTATCTAAATCCCCTCTCTCAAACCATTAGTTATGAATTTAGCTTATAATATATGATTTGTATGTATCAAAATGATTTAGCAATTGTATGAATACATAAGCTAATGATTGCGTAAAAAATGTGAATGCAAGTTTGCAACCAATAATAAGATAGGAAAAATATGAATGCATGCGTTTCTTTTCCGTATGATAAGCAAGTCAAAATATAGTGGGAGGAAACTTTATTGACAAGAATATATCTTTTTATAAAACATTACAAAATACAAGTATATGATTAAAGAAGAAGAAGACAGAATGCAGGCCACTATAGTTGCCAATGAACAATCACCCACCGCCACAACAATGCCACCAATTCAAAACCACTAAGTTATGACCGTGACCCATACACACTTCCTTGTATGATTAAACCCCCACCTATCTTTAGAACGTACTAGATCTTTGCCTTGCCCTATATATAGACCTTCCATTTTTACATGTTGGTACACAATCAAGCATTTGTGATTATTGATCTCTTAATACAAACATCTATAATCACTAATAGAGTTCAGAGATAACAAACATCCAAGAAGAAAGAAATACGTACTATTATCTCATTTGTCACTAGCTAGTTGATACAATCTTAAGTTGTGATTGAGTCTTAAGAAATGGCCAATTCTAAGGTCATTGGGGCCATGTTGGTGGCTCTACTTCTTGTGGAGATATGTGTTGCAATTAGGGTACCGAGAGGGGTTAGAGTAAGTGGTGGAGGAGGCGGTGGTGGTGGAGGAGGTAGAGGAGGAGGAGATGGTGGTGGCAATGAGGGATTCGGGTATGGGTCTGGATCAGGGTCTGGCTATGGTGAGGGATATGGGAGTGCAGGTGGTGGAGGCGGTGGTAGAGGTGGAGGCGGTGGTGGAGGGGGAGGAGGAGGTAGAGGGGGTTCGGGGTCTGGATATGGGTCTGGGTCTGGATATGGATCCGGATATGGGTCTGGTGGAGGTCTAGGTGGTGGTGGTGGTGGAGGCGGAGGTAGAGGAGGTGGTGGTGGAGGGGGAGGTGGTCATGGTGGCTCTGGCTATGGCTCAGGGTATGGTAGTGGTTCTGGTTATGGAAGTGGTAGTGGCGGTATGGGAGGTGGTGGAGGTGGAGGAGGGGGTGGCGGTGGTGGTGGTGGTGGTGGAGGAGGAGGTGGCAATGATGGTGGCTCTGGATATGGTTCTGGTTTTGGTTATGGTTCCGGATATGGGGGTGGTTATGATGGCGGATATCATTCACCGTAATAAACATTCAATAATGTCATCGATCATGCAACTAGCCTAGCTTCCATTGTTGATCTTACTTTTAGTTTGTTGTATTTTAAGGTTAAATAGTTGTGCATGCATGTAATTTTGGTTCATTATTTGACTTGATGTATACGTACTATTGGGGATATATGCATTGTATTTGCATATTGTAGAATATATCATATATGTATGGTACATTGTTACTATCTAATGATACCATCATTTGGTATTTCAATAAAACAAACTTTCTTAAAAACATACATACTTGTACATCAGATTTCTTGATCTTCAATGTGAAAAATCTTGCTTGAGTATACATTTATACGTATGCATGTGTCGAGCGTTTATTGTTATTAGAGGTGATCAACAATGGCCCGGCCCGCTAGCCCGGCCCGAAAATAGGGCGGGTTTGGACAAGCTAAAAATCGATTTTTTAGTTCAAAGCCCGAACCCGGCCCGAAAAAGCCCGTTTTGGCCCGACAAGCCCGTCACTTTTGGGCGGGTTTGGGCATGAGATTTTATATTAAGGCCCGGCCCGGCCCGAATTATTGATCACCTCTAATTGTTATTAATCTTACTCATCCACTTCAATTATCTCCGATATCGCATATAAGCAAAGCTAACACAAAAGGACATGAGTGTATTATACATCAGTCTTCACCTAGCTAATAATGCTTTAATTTTGTGCAAATTATGCAAGCAATCGACAAAATGATCATATACAATGTGAATATGTGATACAAGTACATGGTTAGTCTTTTTATTTTTCGAAATTAAACCTTATTGCTTGAAGTACTCCATGATTGATCAACAAGAAAATTATAAGTACTAGCATAAATCATCCCTTAGTATCCAAAACTTACTTTCCTCAGAGTTAATTCTAATAAAAGAAAAACATGTAATCAAACATATTATCAAATTATAATTTCATTAAGAGTTTTGGATTATTATGTCTACTTCGTAAGTTTGTATGACAAAAACTAATCTTATTAAGTGCAAGTCACTAACTCATCATAAAATTAATAGTGAACAACTGAACATACATCATGTCTTTTTTGTGATATTGCAACGGCTATAATTAATGGATGGATGTTCTATAATGTAAAAGCACATATATATATGAATTCGAACAAATGCAAAGCATCCATCGTTAACTTCTTGCTCGTGTTTCTTTTGTTCACTTAACCTCTTACTAACTCATGGTAGACATTCACAATGACCAAATGACATAACACATGAATGATGAATATAAAGGACTACGTGACTATATCATGTCTCACTTGGTACCATTATACGAAGTTGTGGTGTGTAGTGTACTAATGTTGGTTGAAGCAAGGATATGTGATGGTTTAATGGTTTACATGGAGCTAAGGTTGGTGGTGGTGACGATGGCTAATCTACCGATGATGATGATATAGTCTATAAGTATATTCGTACCGTTGGTCAAGGGGCAGGGAAAGGCCATGTAGGGTTGGAAAATCGATCATGTATCAAACTTCGTGTATGTGACTTAACATTTTGAATATCAAATAGATATCTAGAATTTTAGATTGTAAAGTTGGATTCTTGATGTATATATATGAAAAACTTTTACTAGTATAATATTGGTATATTATTTACATAACTTTGTTATATTGTGCGTCTTTGTCAATTCAATTATTATATATTATACTCTAATAATGAGTTTGCTTAATCTTTGTTCATGTCGAACTCAGTCAATTATTGAACAATTGTCTAATATGGACACTTCTTATTTTTTTAAAATTTAAATTCCATTTATTATTAACAAATTTGCCACTAGGTTTAAAGAAAGTTCATGATGGTAAATTAAAGTTGGATAATGCTAAGCTAACTGCTTGGGGAACTTCCATTCTTTTCTTAATTACGAGTAAATCCGTTCTTTTTATTACAAAATCTAACTTATCTTAATTAGTGTTTATGGGAAAGGTAATCACATGAATTTGAATTTATGATATTTAGGCAAATTGACTACTTGAATTTTGTCAACTTTTTTTTGCATAATCCTATAAATATGAAGTACTCGTAATACATAATTTAAGTTCTCAATTTCTCATCAAATGCAACATGATTAAACCAGAGTGTTTTTTTTTTTGTTTTTTTTTTTCTTTTTTTTTTTTTTTTTTTTTCTTTTTATTTTTCATTAACTGTAACCAAATCTTGAAAGATCAACGATACGAAATTTGATAATCATCATGAATCAAGACTCGACATTGTACCTGTCATATTATTTGGCCATTAATAAAGGGCGGTTGGTTGGGGGTTGGGGCAACGAAGGGAGAGAATGAGGTGGTATTGTGGTAACATGGTCATTGAAGGTACGTAAGTACTCCGTAAATTGAATTTATAAAGATACCGTCTATTCATTTTGCCAAAACGTCCATTAAGTGAGCTGCTATTCGTCGTTCCCAATTTACAGGGTGACGCTCTCATTTTAGGAGGAAATGACCTTTTTGCCCTTATGTAATTTTGGCCTATATATGGCTCCACCACATTGTCACTTGGCATTAAAAAATCCCGAGTCCACCACTTGCCTTAAAAAAATCCCGAGCCCACCACTTGGATTCAAAAAATCACGCGCCCCCAAAAATCCCGAGCTCACCACCAAAAATCTTAAACCGTTTACCGGAAAAAAATAATCAAGGTGTAGCGACTGGTCGTGGACGATGAACGACGGCGACGATCGTACGCCGGAGGCTTCGTCGGAAGAATATGTATGTCGCTGAAATTTTTTTTTTTTTTTTTTTGAAGTGGACATCCGCCCAATTTTTCCGGAACATAAATGGAGGATCTCCTGTGGAGGATCCGGAAATTTCAGGCGGATCCTCCATTTATGTTCCGGAAAAATTGGGCAGATGTTTTTTTTTTTGCTTATTGTACGTTATTGCTATTGTTATTATTATTATTGTTATCGTTGTTGTTGTTAAGATGATTATTATTATTATTATTATTGTTGTTGTTGTTGTTGTTGTTGTTGTTATCGTTGTTGTTGTTGTTATTATTATTATTGTTGTTGTTGTTGTTGTTGTTGTTGTTGTTATGTTATTGTTATTATTATTAGTCTTATTATTACTATTATTATTATTACTATTACTATTATTATTATTATTATTATTATTATTGTTATTGTTATTGTTATTATTGTTATTATTATTATTATTATTATTATTATTATTATTATTATTATTATTATTATATTATTATTATTATTATTATTATTATTATTATTATTATGATTCTTATTATTGTTATTGTTATTATTGTTATTGTTATTGTTATTGTTATTGTTATTATTATTATTATTAATATTCTTATTATTGTTATTGTTATTATTATTGCTATTATTAATATTATTCTTAAAATACTAAGTTTGGCGTGTTTTTTGTGTTTGTCATGTATGTTTATAGGATTCTGAGGTTGAAGGAGGCGGTGACGTTGTGAATTACAGTGCAAATTTTGTGACAGATACGGTTTTTCGAACGTTTGATGATGCAGTTAAATGGGCGGATGATGTTGCCATAAATCTGGGATTTATTCTGGTGAAATCGTCTTTCAACAAAACCAGAGATGGTCGACCATATAGGTATTTGAGATGTGATCGGGGACGGAGGAGTAAGCCGAGAGATCTTGAGAACGCAATTCGGAAGGACACAAAAACCAAAGCCAATAGTTGTCCTTTCTACATCAAGATATACTACGAGTTCATCACCGACAGTTGGATTATCCGGGAGAAAAATGATGAAACTGGGACCCACAACCATCCAATGATTGCGTATCCAGAGGGACATCGTAAAATTAGTGGGTTGAGCCTGGATGCGAAGCAGGTTGTGCGTGACATGACGAAGTCTAAGGTTGCACCGCGTAACATCATGGCGACTATTGCCGAGCAGTTTCCTGATGATCATCCAAACATCAAACACATCTACAACTGCCGGAATGACCTGAGATCGGAGATGTCTGACGGGAGAGGAGTTGTTCAGCAGTTTCTACATTTGGCGAGACAGAGTCAATATCTTTACTGGGTCATGTCTGATGATGAAGGCGTTTTACAGCATGCCTTTATGGCGCACCCAGTCACGGTAGAAATCTTTCGGACGTACCCATATGTGATCGGTATGGATTCCACTTACAAGACCAACCGATACGGGATGCCGTTCTTTGAGATAGTTGGTGTGACACCGACAAATCAGAATATCCTCGTTGCTTACGTGTTCATGTGCAACGAGTGCACGGCAAGCTGTCGATGGGTTTTGCAGAGATTGAGAGACTTGATTGGGTATAATAAGGAACCGTCGGTTATCAAATTCCAATCCATTTTTTATCAAATTTTAATCACGAAAAAATTACATAACAACAATACATAACAATAACAACAAAAACAATAATTATATTAGTAAAAAAAAAAAAAACATATCAATAATCACGAGGAAAAAAAATTTCGAAATTAATAAAAACCATAATACATAACAATTACACATAACAATAACAATAAAAAAAATTAAAATTATATTACTAAAAAAAAAAATTCATATCAATAATCACAAGGGAAAAAAAATTCGGAAATTCATAAATAACATACACATATCAATAACAATAAAATTATATTGCTCACAAATAATACAAAAAAAGAAATCGACCCAAAAAAAAAAAAAAAAAAAAGAAATCGACCAAAAAACACAGAAAACAAAAAAAAAAAAAAAAAAAAAAAAACAGAAACCCAAGACTTCCGCCTGAAATTTCCGAAAGTCTGGGGAAACATCCAGAAATTTCAGGCGGATGTGGGACTTCCGCCTGAAATTTCCGGAAGTTTCCCCAGACTTCCGGAAATTTCAGGCGGAAGTCTGGGTTTTAACTTTTTTTTTTTTTTGTTTTCCGAAATCTGAAACAATAAAACACCAACTAACCTGCTCGCCGCCCCCACGACCACCGTAAGTCAGCCCAACGCGTCGCCGGTCCGCCATACCCGGATTCAACCTTCGATTGGTGTTCGTTGTTCTTTGTTTGACTTTCAAAGTTTGGGTTTTTTTTGAAAAAAAAATTTCTGATTTTTTTTAAAAAAATTTCTGACTTTTTTTTTTTTTCTTACAATTTCTGACTTTTTTTTTAGAGAGAGTGTGTGGGTTGTGAAATGACTTGCGAGTTTCGGAAGTGAGTTTCCCGAGTATTTATATACGAGGGGCAAATTAGGAAATTCAAGTAAAAAATGCGAGCGTCACCTTGTAATTTGCGAACGACGTTTAACAACACCCTTTTGTTAATCAAAATCTAATACAAAGTGTTATTACAAATTTGCTCAATTATTTAAATACACTAGGGTGGCTAGCGCGCACAGGTAGTAATGTTTAGAGAGTGCTTTTAGTTGTTGGCACTATTATTTAAATATTCACAAATATTTTAGAGGATATAATTGTCTAAACTCATAAAAGTTAAGTTATTAAATCACACAAAAAATTGTTTAGATACAATTAACATCATATTAATAGGGGCATATAGGTAAACAAGCATTTTAAGGATATAATTGTCCTCACACTATATACAAGTGTTTTCTAATATTTTTTAGGGAAATTCTCATTGGTAGCCATCAAGTTTTGCTAATTATCTTTGGTGGCCAAAAACTTTTTGAATTATCTAAATTAGCCATATAATACTGTAACTTAATTAATTATAACACTAATGACCATTATTAGCCACTTTTAAGATTAATAAGTAACTATGGTTAACCCATGATTAATTTTCAAATTAAAAAAAAAATTAAAAAAAAAAAAAAGGATGGAAAAAAAGAAAAGAAAAAAGTTACCTTTCATCACTTCCACAGTTCCACGTATAACTCCAACTAAAAACATCACTTCCATTTACTCATTTTCACAGAAACCATCCATCTCCACCATAATTCGAAATTCAACACCATCTTCTACCTTTCAATTCTTCAACCTAAGAACTAGGATTCGTGATTTATGAAATTTTCCACCAAATCAAAAAGAAATTGTGGTTTTTTTTCAACCATTGGAATTTACAAATTTTTGGGTTTTGATTGAATTTGACGGACGACGTGTGGGTTGTGGTTGAAATTTTAACATAAAGATCCGATCTTATTGCGTAAATATTCAGTTATGTACTCTAAGTTTTCAATTAAGTTAATTGCTTTCGTGTTCTGGAATTTAATGTCCTCTGTTTTGTGATAGCATGTCGTGTTATTCAATTGGAATGCAGGGTTTTTATACCGTGTTTAATGAGTTTTTTCGTGAATTAAATGTAGAATTAGGGGGTCATTATTCTAATATATATATAAATATATTAGCCTATTGTGTTGTATTTGTTGCAGAATGAATGATCAAATAGTGCTAAAGTTTCAATACAGGGGTACGGATACTGATGTGGTAGTAGATGATATTGATAAAGTCAACCTCATTGACTTAGTTATTGAATATTGGGAGTCAGTTAGAAAGAATGGGAAACCAACACCTTTGAACCATCAAGTTTTGCTAGTTACAACAAAGATTAAAACATCCCGCATAATCACAATCATGAAGAAAAGGAGGAGTATAAGAATGGCGGAGAAGGTAAATGGGTTTTCTCTGGTTTACGGTTATATAAAGAAGGGGAAATGATTTTGGAGGGAAAAGGATGGTTACAGTTTGGAGGGAAAGTAATATGTAAGGGTGTAATAGTAATTATATTACTTAATTACACTTAAGTTAACCATAGTTACTTATTAGTTTTAAAAGTGGCTAATAATGATCATTAGTGTTATAATTAATTAAGTTACAATATTATATGGCTAATTTAGATAATTTAAATAGTTTTTGACCACCAGAGATAATTAACAAAACTTAATGGCTACTAATGAGAACTTCCTTATTTTTTAAAAGGTAGGGATATACTCAATTATTTATTTATTTAATTTTTTTTTAGAGATTATATCTTTTTAGGAAAATAGGAAGAAGTGATTTGCATGTCAAAATTTACAAGTGGCAAACTTTCATTGGTCATGAATTACAATTCTAGCTCATCTCAAAACATTCGAAACCCAAAAGTAATCCCAAAACATATCCTCTTTTTCCCTTTTCTCTCTCCATATTTGATCTCTTTCTTTCTCTCCCATCTTTTTCTCTTTTCTTCTACACTTTCATAGAAAACTACTACTCTTACTATTCTAATTTTAATTATTTTTTTTTTGATAGTACATAATTTTAATTAATTATTAAATTAAAGATTCATTTATTTTTTCACACACTATTATTAAATAAAGGGAATTTCTCAACGGTGACCCCCAACTTCTGCTACGCACCAATGACCACCTCCCTTTTTTTATTATACAAAATGACCCTAATTAAGAAATTTATCTCACATATGACATTAATGAGTGTTATTTATTTTTTTTTAAAAAAAAACTGACTATGGTTAACTTTGAAAAACAAATAAAATAAAATAAAAACTAAAAATAAAAACCACCAACCCAGCCACCACCTTCACCTTCATCCCCACCACATGTAGCCAGCCCCACCTACCAGCCAAGCTCCCCCCGCCGGAGACTCTGCTCCAAGCTTACCCCGCCGGTGACGCTGCTCAACCTCGACCACCGCCCAAGCCAGAATCCCCAACCCGCCAAAGACCCTCCTTCTCTCTCCTCACCGCCACCACCACCTCTACCCTCTTCCTCACCTCAACCCAATATTCCCCACCAGACTAAGAACCACACCGCCACCCGACCAAACCCACTGCTCATCCTCCCACCACAATCCACGAACCCCCTTTTCTCTCTCCTCTGACCTCTCCTACGCCTAGATCTAAACCCGACCGTCGCTCCTAGTTCGATCTACAAAATGGCGGTCTGGGGGTGGTCAGGATTTTGAGTTCGGCAACCTAGTGGTGGTGACGGGGAGAAGGACGAGAGGGAGGGAGGGTGGGTTGTGGGCGGGGATTTGGGAATCTGGCTTAGCGGTGGTCGAGGTGGAGTTGACGTAGTGTCACCAGCGGTCAGGGGAGTCTGGGTAGTGTCGGCGGCGATCGATGAAACCTGGAGTAGTGTCGCCGGAGGGAGATGGTGGCTGGTTTTTGGTGGTTGGGGTTAATTTTTTTAATTTTTTTTTTTAGAAATCTAACCATAGTTAATATTTAATGAAATAAGGTTATGAGTGAGATGAAATTTTTAACTAAAAGGCCATTTTGTATAATAAAAAAAAAAGGGGAGGTGACCACTGGGCGTAGCAAAAGTTGAGGGTCACCATTAACAATTTCCCTTAAATAAATCCATTAAAGCACCAATAAAATAAAATAAAAATAAAATCCAATAAATCCATTAAAACACCAATAACATAAAATCATCGTTATTGTTAAGGGATTTATTTCCCTTAAATAAATCCATTAAAACACCAATAAAATAAAATAAAAATAAAATCATCGTTATTGTTATTACCAATACCAATTCTTTCTCCTTCTCATAAAAACTTCGTCTTCGCAAAATTCCCCTATTTCTTCATATTTTAGGGTTAGGGTTATCTTCTTCTCTTCGATCGATCGATCAATTTTCCCCTTTTCCATAACCATGGGAGCTGAAGGAGATTCCAGCGACGCCGTTCCTGTTACCGTCGGCGAAGTTTCCGTCAACATTCGATGTTCCAACGGCTCCAAATTTTCCGTCAAAACTACGCTTGATTCCAACGTCGGCGCTTTCAAATCGCTTGTTGCGCAAAACTGTGATGTTCCTGCCGAGCAGCAGAGGTTGATCTACAAAGGTCGGATTCTGAAAGATGACCAAACCCTAGAAAGCTATGGTATGTTGATTTTTTCGCCGATTTTTATCTTTTTTATTTGTGATTTTTGTTGAATTTGATGGTTTTTGGGTTGATGTTGATTTATTTGGTAATTTGTGAAATTCTGTGATGAGAGATCTGTTTGAATGTTAGCTGGAGCTGGTTTCGATTGAGAAATTATTTGGTTTGGGATTGGGATTGATTTTCGTGCGTAATTGATATATTTTTTTGGATGAATTGGATCTGATTGTTGTTTATTATAAGAAGTTTTGGGCGGATGCGTTGATATCGTAGTTGATTTGTGGCTGCATTATGCGAATTTATTAACTCGTATGTGTATATATGTCATTATTGGAGTGGCATTGCATTTCCTCGCATCCATTGTAACCTTCGGTTAACTTCTTGATTTTGGTATTGTATTGATTGTTCTTATTTAGGTGCCTAGGTTGTGTGATTTAGACTCTACTTTGTGCCTTATATTGAAGGTTATGTATTTTTTTTCATAGCAATGATTCATGCAATGTTCGTAATTGTTTTAGCGAACATTTTGTGGCTTAATGCTTTTGATGTTTGAATTTGTGAACAAGAAAACTCCAAGTGTTCTTTGATATATGTTTGCGATTCATGAGCTGGCAGCTAAGCCAATTGAACATGGGATTTGAGAAAGCTCATTGTAGTCGGAAGTAATAGGACTACTAGTTGTCCTGTGTGTTCTATTTCATAGCTTGGAGATAGCATTTTACTGTTAATGTGCTCTACAAAAATCAAGATGCTAGCTTTGTCAATTGTCGATGGGGATGGTTAATTTGTTGAATTTCACTGTCTACACATCACTTCATGATATGTAATTTCTATCGTTTTAATTTTTCTAAAGATTTTGACTGAATCTGAATTCTATTGAACTCTTAACAAAATTTCTAGGGTTGGTTCAAAATGGATTTATCTTGAGTTTCTCAGTTGTGAGGTAGTGGAATTACAAACTTATGAAAATATTTTACACTTTATTTTTGCGCTGTTAAATATGTTTGCTTAACTATTGCTCCTCTCAGCTTTGAAATGATGTCTCCTACCCTTTCTACTTCTATGATGGTTTAAGGAGGAAAACACATCTCTAAGTGTTTCACTGGTTCCTATTGAACGTTTCTCTACTGTCTAAACGTTGCTCCTATTTAGCCTCCCGCTGAATGACCTCTTCACTTGACTATGTGATACTCTTCCCTTTAGGAAACTTTTCTTTACAGATGGCTCATTAATCTCATCACTTGTTGATGTTATTTTCAAGAAGTTTGCAGCTTTTCCTTTCATCTATGTCAGTTCCTTTGTAGAATTTGATTGAGAAATGGTTGTAGCTACTAGATATGATTTGTTCAGAATTTTGAATCATTGGAGCCTGAATGTTCCAGTGATACTTTTTTATTTGGTTGCCAATTTTGTGATTCACGTCAAGCTGTCTACTTATCAATAGGAATAGAGGAAGGATTTTGTCGTAGAGGGTCAGAGCTGATGAATGGCTCTTTTTTCTTGATGTTAGCGGAGACATGTTAATGTGTTATTCCGAATTTTCTAAGGAGATGGAATTTATTATTTTCTTCTAGAATGCAGCCTCACAGACTCATAGTGATGATTTTTATGTGAACGCCACAAACGAAATGGTTGCGATAATGTTGACTTGCTTTTGCTTCTTTATGATTTTGTTGTGGAGATTTACCATTAGTGAGAAGCATCAGAAGCCAAAGATTTGTACGGTTATGGTCATTAGGAGTCGAGAACTCTATCCCACAAGCTAGATTTTTGTCTTCAGTAGATTTTTGTGCTTGATCGTTGCATGGTGCATGCTTCAAATTCTTTTTTTCCCCATTTTGAAATTCTGAAGTCTACTATTTTTGCATTACTTTTTCAAGAAGTATTTTTCTGTATTAAACCTGTGATTGTTGAAGAGAACTTGTTAGGGGTTTTAAAGTGGTAGGTCAAGTTTATGCATACTGCTTCAGCTGTATGATCTTTGTGTTGCATTTAACACTTGGGGGGAGGAGAGGGGAGGGGGGGGGGGGAGGGGGTGGGTGGGGAGGCCGAGGGTCCTTTTTATCTTTAAATTTTTTTCTTCACCTCATGTTTTGTACACTAGCGTTTCTATTTTTGAACCTCTTTGTTTCATTTTTGTAAGGTTTTCTTGATTGATTTCAGGTGTTATCCACCCAAGTCCTTATCTTGTTTTGGTCTTCATTATTTTACATTGTCAAACTAAGCATTGTGGGATTTGCGGTCCGGTTTCATTTTTTAACTTCCTTTTTCCTCTTGTACTTAAAAATTACACCATTAGATTTTTGAGGTAACTTTTTTTGATTTGTACTGTATTATGATTTTGCTGCAATTTTGTTAGATTTATAATTGCCTTTTCCCTCTTGTACTTAAAAATCCGTGATATAGTTTGTACCTTATTAGTTATCAAGAGCTATTTCTAAAGCCTTGTATTTGTTTATGTACTTGAAAATGATCTTCCTTTTACGTTTTCCTTGAAGGTTTGCAAGCAGATCATACCATCCACATGGTTCGTGGTTTTGCTGCATCTGCATCGACTGCTCCTTCTGGAACTACGAATTCTGCTGCTTCTGACACTACCCCAGTTTCTGCATCTGCTGCTGGTCCAACAGAAAGTGGAGGTTTAGGGAGTGCTGGTCTTGGGGCATCCTTATTTTCTGGACTTGGCCTGGGTGGAACTGGTGCACCTCCTCCTGGTTTACTAGGAGCTGGACTTCCAGATTTTGAACAAATGCAGCAACAACTTACCCAGAACCCAAATATGATGAGAGAAATAATGAACATGCCTGCCATTCAGGGCCTGATGAATAATCCAGATCTTATGCGAAACCTGATTATGAGCAATCCTCAGATGCGCGACATCATTGATCGGAATCCAGAGCTGGCTCATATATTGAACGATCCTAGTATTCTCAGGCAGACCTTAGAAACCGCTAGGAATCCTGAGCTTATGCGTGAGATGATGCGGAACACTGACCGAGCTATGAGCAACATTGAATCCTCTCCTGAAGGTTTTAACATGCTCAGACGCATGTATGAGAATGTCCAGGAACCATTTCTGAATGCCACCACTATGGCTGGGGATGCAGGAACTAATCCGAGCGCTAACCCATTTGCTGCTCTCTTGGGAAATCAGGCTGCTGGCGGTGGACAACAGAGAGATGGTTCTAACAACCCATCAACAACTGGATCTGAAACTGGAGCTCCGAATACTAATCCACTTCCAAACCCGTGGAATAGTGCTGCAGGTGAGTTTATCCAAGTGTTCTTTTCCTCTGACTTGTTTCCTTGTATTTATTGGTTATTGCACCTCCTCGTAAACCCATGAGCTACTTTTAAATCTACTTAGGGATGTATTAAAAGATTTCTCCTTGTCCAGACTGAATTTTGTATTGTCCTGATCCTTTGTATATTAGTGAATGACATGATTTTTCTAATAGACCTTTTCTATTAGTTGAACAATTTACATATCAATCATTATAAGTTGGGAAAGGGGACATCATACACCTTTGCAGGAAGGCTACTCTTTATATTAATTATTCCGGATAAGAGGGTATTTATTCTCAAGTTTTTATGTTCAGGTCTCTGTTACAGTTTTATTCATGCCTTCACTATGATTTGCATTATCATTCTGACTATGTCCTTTTTGTATTTTCTAGGAGGCACCCAGGCAAACAGTACTCCTAGAACAAACCCTTCTGGAGATGCAAGGTCACCTCCTGTTGGTGGATTAGGTAGCCTTCCAGATTTGGATCGTATGCTTGGTGGTGGTGGACTTCCAGATGCATCAATGATGAATCAGATGATGCAAAATCCAGCAATCTCACAGATGATGCAAAGCATGCTATCCAACCCACAGTATATGAATCAGGTAATTATTCGAACTATCATCTGCGTATTGTAGATTCTTAATATTAACTTTTAATTAAATTTCTAACTATCATCTGTTGATTGTAGATTCTTAATATGAGTCCACAGCTGCGTGCTATGACTGATTCGAACCCTCAGCTGCGAGAAATGATGCAAAATTCTGATGTTCTTCGTCAGATGGCTAATCCTGAGATGATGCAGGTAATGGTGTACTCCTTGTTTTACTGTTTATGCTCTTTATAGCTCTAGTGAAGACGTAGAATTTTAGATAGTGGTTTAAAAGTTTTTTTGTGTGTTTTTTTTTTTATTTTATTTTTTATTTTTTATTAATATATATAACTAACTAATTTTATGGTAATTTATTTATTTAACCTTGACTCATTGTGTTTTGTAAACTCTACTTAACCTGTATGTTTTTACTTGCATGTTTATCCTCTTTTTTAATATCCCCATACCACTCTTTTATAAACTCTCTTAAAAGTTGTTAGTACACCCTCTTTTGGTTCTCACTTTACACATTTCGCCCACTTTTTTTTAATCAGTTTGCTTGGTATGCCCCATTTCTTTGCGGACGGTTCCTTGTGATGTTTCATGTTAGGTGTCCCCAAATCATTTCGGATCCAAGGCTTTGTTGTAGGGGAGGTGATTTTAATTTTTTTTTTAATTTTTTTTTTTTTTTTTTTTTTTTATTTGGGTTGGGGGGAGGGGGGGTGGTGGGGGTCTTTGTGATTTCAACTTAATCTGTGATTCAAGGTTTCTCCTTTTTCTCTTTACTCACTTTTCAAAAAAGTTAATTAGAAGTGATCTTTTATATTCTATGGAAACAGCATAAGCAGTAGAGTTAATTTGTAATGGTTGGATTGACTGGAATTTCTGATCTGGATCCTCCAGATAGTTGGTTCTACAAAATTGGTTGGTGAGGTGAGAAAGTAGTGATGCTAGAAAGTCCCAATGCTTTGGGGTGGTGTAGGCATTGCTGGCTGTAATAGAATGATGTTGATAGTGGCAGTATAATTAGGGCACTGCTGAATGTGATGGGTGTCTGTGCTTGGGTTGAGGTAGGGACGGAGAGATGTTGGCCTATATACATGGAGATTGGTGGGGGTGGGGGAGAGGGAGGGGATTATAAACTCCTTTATTGGTTTGTTTTTATGTAGTAGGCAATTCTAATGAACTGAATTCAGCCAACTTTACATTTGATTGAAAATTCTATTCCTTAGCCAAACATATAAGCTGCTTTCATTTTTTTAATTTATTTTTTCCTGTTAAATCTCTTTATTAATGCTGTCCCACCTAATGAAGATTGAACACTTCTTTCTCCAATGCATTAGATAAAGGACTATGTCTATACAAGACACCCCCCCCCCTCCCCTTTATTGTGAGATTATCCGGACTAGATCTGTGAATCTGTCGTAAATGTTAGCTCTGTCATTTTACTTATTGGATGTTGCTTCTTTATTATGCTCAATGGTTTGATATCTGTGTACTGAGTCTTGCTTTTTATGCAGCAAATGCTAGCTATGCAGCAGTCACTTCTATCGGGAATGAACCGTCCTCAAGCAAACCAGTAAGTTGGTTTATGCCTCCTTTTGGGGATGCTGAACCTGAAGTTGCCTATTATCTACTTACTAGGGCTCTTAATCTTTTCTTTCCTCATTTTAGCCTTTGCTGTCCATCTATGACAATTCCTGTATAGCTAATAGATAAAGTTTACTCGGGATTGTGAATGATAGTTGATCTTGTATATATATTATTGTGGTCTGTACTCTGTAGGTCTTTGACCCCTGATACCACAAATGTTGTCCAATTTTGTTTATTGGTCCTAAAAGTTTTAAATTCCTCAATTTCACCCTCCCTATCGTCTTCCCTTTAAATGTTTTTTCGTGCAATTAGTGATCGTTTTTCCGCAAGTTATACATAAGATAGATACTAATCATACTATGCTCTGTAGCTCACTGAACTCCGATACTAGTGAGATCTGCACCAGGAATTGCTGCTTATTGATCTGGATTAATTTGTTTACCAATTATTGTGGAATTGATTGATCTGGTTCCTAATGTTGTGGTTGTTCTGTGTTGTTCTTGTGCGTTTTTTTAGTGGGTAATCTCACAGATAGCAGGAGAGAAATTAGGTCCTATCTCTGTAATTGGATGTGCTCTTGGGGGATTAGAGGAGGGGAATTGGGTTGTCCATTGTGCTATGCATAAAGTTTATGTATGTAGATATTCCAATTTGTAACGACATTTTTCTTCGTCTTGTTTTTTCATACAGAGATCAGTCCCCAAATGCTGGCGCTGCAGGTAAATTGTGGCTCTTGTTCATTGTGATCTTGTCTTTCTTCTTTTTTTGAGTTTAATCTAAAATCTTCATGCAAATTCAGGAAATGCAAATAGAGATATGGGTCTGGAGATGCTGATGAGCATGTTTGGTGGTCTTGGTGCTGGCGGTTTAACCACACCAGAGAATTCAAATGGTTTGGGCTTTTTCTCCTCTTAAATCAGATATTGAGTAAGCTTTTCTCATCAGTATTATTAGCTTCTTACTGATTTCTCTCTGTTTTTTTGGCAGTACCACCTGAAGAGCTTTATGCAACTCAGTTGACACAGCTTCAAGAGATGGGTTTTTTCGATGCACAAGAGAATATAAGGGCTTTGCAAGCTACTCGTGGTAATGTTAACGCTGCTGTGGAGCGACTTTTGGGAAATATGGGTCAGTGATGTTTTGGAGGATTTCCTTTTGGAACACAGTTTATCATCCAGTACAGTCTTTTGTGGAATTCCTAAGATCAGTATGCCCAGATTGGTGTCTCACTAAAGATGGAAAAACACAAGCTCGAATCCTGAGATTACATTTCGGGCATGTGAATAAACAAAAGAAAGTACGCAATGTGATAAAGAGTTATGACTTCTGGATATAGGCTCGTATCTCAGCTCAACATTAGAATCTTCACTCTTCTGCCCCTTCTCGCAACCATCCTTGAAACTTATGTACATACACAATTTTAATTATTATCTGTGGAATGTTTGATTTGATTTTTGTCTATGTATTGTCCCTTTCTATTCATAACCAAGATGCAGTTTTCAGATACCTCTGGTTAATCAGGGACTTCTTATTTGCTGATGAGAAACAGCTTCAGCCTTTGGAGAATTATTAGTGTTTTCAACGTCGTGTGTTATGGGCAAAGAACTCATGAAATTGCTTGTTCTTTTGCGGATGTGTTTGATAGTGTAGTACATCAGAGTTAGTACCCTTAGTAGATCAGAGGGCTATTTGGGGAAATTTGACGACTTTTGCCAGATTGTTTTCTACCCTGCGAATTACAAAACTTTACCAGACCAGCTATGCCTGTTAGTTTGGCTGGATATTCTTTACAGCTAGTGAACGGCATGTCCAAAATTCAGTAATTGGTGACTTAATAGATTGAATTACTTCTCATTCTCTATTAGTATGTTTGATACTTCGTATGTGCTCTAATAGTCGTTCTGAGATCTTGAAAGCATTTTAAATAGTACTGAATTAACAGTCCTATTGACCCTAGTATAAAATAAGCGCATCATTGGAATAAAACACTTTCTCGAGATTTTTTTTTGATAGTTTTGTTTTTGTTTCAAACTACAATAACTTATACGAACTATAATTTCGGGAAACATCCTCAAACTTGATGTTTTTTTAACTTTTTAGCTATGGATCTCATGAGACTACTTAAATGGTTATGACCATCTAATTTGTATCTAAATAATCAATCTAATCGTTTACAGAAATGTCTCCTATTATTAACTCAAGGTTACTTGCACCTTTGTGAGATCAACTAATAGGTATATGTAGTTCCAAATTATGTTTTATGAGTTTATAATTATGAGATGCATCAACCTCCACTATTTGTGTTTTTGACAAATGAGAGCCTAAATTTTATTATGAATATGCAACTTGGGAAGTTTGAAATTGACTTACATTTTCAAGAGACTTGGAAATTATTGTTCCTAATGCTCAAATGCATTTTTAGATCCTAACAAATAAAATATTGCCCCATCTAATTTTTGGCGATTCAATTATTCAATAACAGTAACAATATGTCTAACGTGTGTTGTATGCCTAATAATATCATCTTTTTTTTACTTATTTGTGTTGTTATTTACGATATTCATCTATGTCTTCTCATCCCTCTACTCGAAACCTAGTGTTAAACTCATGTTCTCATCGAATACTTGTCATTAGCAAAGTAAATAGCTTTGAAATATTTGTAACGTGAGTATATATATATATATATATATATATATATATATATATATATATATATATATATATATATATATTTATTAGTACTTCGTATATTTTTATTGTTGAATTAATTTTTGGAAAATTGAAGCTATTAGTCTTAATGATTGACATTCTTCTTTAAAAGGTCTCAATTATTGATTAACTCATGGCGGTTCCAACTTTAGAGGTATCTCTTAAAACAATCCCTAGGTTATCATGACTGGGTGAAGAGAACATCTCCTAAAGGGAGGGAGGGGGTTGGTGTTTAGAGTGGTGGAGGATTAAATTTTTTTAACTATACCTAACTAAAGCAGTGATACTTGACACTATTAACCGGTCAAACAAGTTAAAAAAATGTTAGGAACCGTTTGAAAAGGAGTTGAAATCGTCCTAAATTAATCTATCGTTAACACAATTTTAAGACAAACCTCCATAATTGGAATTGTAGCGTCAATTTTTCCAATAATTTATTTCCCACCATAGTCGAGAGTTTACGTGTTTACGCTAATTATTTCGTAAACAAAATTTTTACAAGGTTGAATATAATCTTTGCATTTAACAAACTATCAAGTTCCTAAGTAGCCCACCCTTTTTATTCCTTCTCGAGCAAACCCCAATTTTAACGTTCTTCCCTCTCGTTCGCTAAATCTCCTCAGTGTATGTAAGGCTCAACCCTTGAATTCTAAGGTATGTTTCTCTCTCCTCTATTCTTTTATTCTGGTATTTTGTATACTTTATGGCCATTAATGAACTCAAGCACCCCCATTTTCTTAATTTGTTTATCTCAATTTCTTTGTACGGGTGACTTTTTTTAAGTAGCTTGGATTTTGCTATCTGGGTAGGCAAGTTTTGGTGGATTTGGTGAAGTTTTAGTTGATTTTCATTCTTAATTTGGCAATAATGTTGAGATGGGTATGTGGGTGTTCAATAAATTGTTCAAAATTAATGAATATATCTTTCTATAATTGGAATTAATTTGTGAAAAATATGGAGTTTTTTTTTAAATTTAAGGTTTGCCCTTTTGTTGTATAGAACTTAAAATCAAGCTCAATTTTTATGTTATGTGTTACTGACTTACTGTGTTATGACTTAAGAATCTTTAGCTCACAAAAGAATGTTAAAAAGGATATTTGAATCTAAGAAACTGCCCGAGACTTGAGAGGATCGCCTTTGAAAGTGTTGTAAGCGACAATTTGATAGAGAATCTGAGGATTAATATGTTCATTGTTGAAGATTGGTATTTATTGGTGCTAGGAAAATGTAATTTGGGTGATTATTTGTGGAAATAATAGGTTTCTTGTCTTATAAAGCCTTCAATATATGATTTTTGGCTCCTCCAAGCTGTGTTGATTTTCTGTACCATTACGAGATTCAATGTGGGTAAAAGACAAAATCTCAAGTTAACTAAAATTGGAATCTCTAATATGTGAATGAAATGAATTTAGTACAAATAGAAAGTTGCAGTTGTATCTGAAAACTTATCTTGACATAGGAGTAGTATTTGGAAATAAATTTACGGACTTGAGGGCCTTAGGGTTGTTAAGACGTGTAAAGTATAACCGGAGTACAGTGAAAACTGTCATACTTGGGAGTGTCAGAGATATAGTCTATTTGATATTAGTCTGCCAGCAAAAACTATGCTTAGTTTGCAAATACAATTCCTGACTATAGATTGGCCATAATGCATGCATTTGATTCCATAGTCTTTCACTTGAAACAGTTTCTTTGGTTACAAACAGCATTCACATGATTCAAGTAAAAGAAATATAGAAACAGAGACTATCACTCTATCCTTGTTAAATGTACTCCATCTGTTCCTGAAATAGACCTACGGAGTATATTTTTACAGAAGTCTTCAATTTCAGTTGAATAAGTGGAAAGATTATAATTTATTGGTTGAGCATTAATTATGGATTGTTTGGGAATGCCTCCTACGTGCTGTTTCCATTTCAGGGGTTGTGGCCTTATTTATGATGGTCAAAATAGAATGAGGGACTTAATGCTTATATCCATATACCTTTATAGCTCTCTTCAAGTTATTTCTTTGTAAGTTTGTTCTAGAATTTTCTGGAAGGAATAAATCAACGAAGAGTTAAATATGAGGTTAGAGAATATAACTTCACTTTGCCAATTACTATAGGTTTATGCATTTATTATAAGAGGGGTTCATTTCTTTTTGGATTGGAGACTTGGACAGCTGGGCTGTAAAATTCTATATGCCTCATGCAATTTTCATACCCCTGTCCTCTTAGGTTTCTTTGGTCAATCTATGGCTTGCTATTTTCTTTTTGTTTGTAAGCGTGATGGGGCTCTGCTGGTTGTGAGAGAATCAATATATTCAAGTGAAGCCGAGCCAATTTTTTTTATCTGTGGATGTGTTAACCAATTTAGCTTCTATATGCCTCCGTTGATGCTTAGCCATCGTATCCAGTTACATGGAAGGTCAGTTTGTGGTCTTACCCAAAACCACTAGAGACAAATAGAGGGGTTTGAATCCCAAACTTAAGCATTTTTTCCATAAATTGAAGCTAGAGAGAGACAGAGAGTAATATAGAGACAGCCGAGTAGAAATATATTTAAAGATACTAGATATCTGTTAAAGCATGTCAGGTCTAGTGGATATGAAATTACAATTAACTTGCTTTCTGCAGGCTTGTATTTTTGGGTATTGTGTTGGTTTTAAATCCCATGTCCATGAGCTGAATTACTTGGAATGGCACAGCAACAAATAGATTCCAAAGTTGGTGAATTGGCGTCGAGTATTAGTGAAGCAGGGCCGTGTGGTCAGGATAAACAAGTCCCTTTGCCCGTAAAGAAGACACCACTCAGAGACCTCCCGAGTGTAAATAATATTGTACCACAAAAGGACCCTAGTAGTCCTCTTGTTTTGAAGGAAGTAGTTACCACAGAGGCTGCGAAGGTGACAGGTGTCAAAAGATCTTCTCCTGAGTGCCCAATGAGTCCTCAACAGCAATCTTCTGGTAATAATGGTGCAAATGGTCATCTTGTGTATGTTCGCCGGAAGTCTGAAGCTGAAACTGGTAAATCTAGTAACATCGAGGTTATAGCTGACAATGCTAATCCTCCTGACCTAAGTCAGCTTGGCCATCAAGAAGATGGGAATCGACCTAAGTCCTTAATTAATGAATCCCAGATACAACCTTTACCTGCATATGCACCAATTGCTGGTTCTGTAATGAGTATTCCTTCAGGGAAGCCTTCTGTTCCCCTTACTTTCGGGAATTCCAATACCAAAGTGGCACTGGAAAAACCTACGCCTCAGGCAGTTACATCAGGTATCACTTCGCCAGTAGAAGCAAGAATCAAAAAGCAGAATTGGGAGGAGAGATATATTCAATTGCAGATGTACCTGAAGAAGTTAGATCAATCAAATCAAGAAGATCATCTTCAATGTATGCTCATTCATTATATTGATTCATCTGTGTTTATATACCTAAACAGGTCATTTGCTTACTGGTTTGATGATATAATTTGCTTACCAATTTTTGTTTCTAGTTGTACAAAAAAAAAAAAAAAAAAAAAAAAAATTGCAGAATATTACGATGGTTTAGATAGCAATTTAATGAATTCTATCATGGCTGTGTAGTTGAATCTCTGGTCTATGTATAAAGTACATAGAAAAGGGAATAGAATAAGAAATTAAAGTTATAAAGTTACCATTTTTTTCTTACAACAGGACCAATTTTGTTCTTGCTGACTTAAACGTATCTGTCTCATGGTTTAACCTTATGCTGTTCTTGTCAGTGCTTCGTTCCCTTTCAGCTTCCGAACTGAGCAGACATGCCGTTGAATTGGAAAAGCAAGCAATCCAGCTTTCTTTGGAACAAGGTAAACAGATAATTAATTCCCTTGTTCTTCCTCCCTTGGTGCAATGTTGTAAGGCAGATTTTACAAATGTTTTACCTTGTCATCCACATTGCTCCAGCTTCTCAATTTATTGAAGAAAATAGCAAGCACCGCATGTATATTTTGGATGTGGACCTGCCAAATTTCATTTATCCAGTGGGAGCATAACTGTGGTATCATGGTGTACTAGGGTAGACATAATTAGTACTATAATATAGTAATTTTTAAGGTTCAATTTCTCTGTATGTATTGTTTTTGTGTCGACACAGTTTCATTCATGTTTTCATTTTGATGAAGTCTTATAAGCACCGATTAAGAACTAAACATTAATAAACTTCTTCATTTATGGTTCTAATGTAATCAAGTCATCTGAAATTGTGAACAGCACCTTGTCCTCATATCTAAGAAATCTTCCATCCCTAAATCTTTGCTTGCTATAAAATGAAATTAATATTGAGGTATTAAATTTTTAGTATGCAAAGTGAAAGGAGCTTCTTGAATAGGCTGTAATGTATGGAATTTGAGTGGTGGGCTTTGTCAAATTTTCATTGTAGTTCATTATTTCTTGGTGTGGTTGAAATTTAAGATTGAATAAAGATTTACTGTTGCATTGCCTATAGTAAATTTTGAAAGTAGGGTAGATTCATCTAACATAAAAATTGGTCTAGTTTGGAAGAGCTGTTGACACTTCTTGAATAGGCTGTAATGTATGGAATTTGAGTGGTGGGCTTTGTCAACATAAAAATTGGTCTAGTTTGGAAGAGCTGTTGACACTTCACAGGTTCCCTACATGAAACCAGTGAATTTGCACATAAATTGTGTTCTAGGTATACAGTTGTTGCTTTTGCTGGATCTTTAAATTCATTTCTATCCCATCATAATAATACGCATCCCCTCAGCATGCTTCAAGAGTGCTAATCACTACTCACCAGCACATAATGTTCTTTTGTTATACTCTTTTCTATACCCTGCAACAGTGTCCCTTAATTCTCAGGTGAATAGGGGAATGAATTTCTATGGATGGGAGGTATTATAAAAGTCTACTTGTTTAACTTACTTGATTAACATCTAAACTTTGGGAAGGTGGTTGCCTTGTGCTGTGTAATCTATAAGCCATCTTGATATTTGGTTGCTTCTTACATATTACTCAATGCCTTAGAACCGTCTAGTGCAGAGCATAATTGCTATAGCTTAGCCTCTTGCTGCTCGTAAGATTAACCTTTTGGGTATAATCCTTGTCAATGCACCTGCACTCCTGCAGTTCCCCCTCCCTACCCCACATCCTGTTGGCTAGATGGATGATCATACATTTTACGTGGTGTCCATTGAGTTAACTTCGTTTCATGAAAACGTGCAGTAAACGGATATTTTAGCTAGTTGTGTACAGTATGATTTATGTATGAATATAGGTATATATTGATTGCAGAAACAAAGAATATTTTGCTCATCTCGCATTTTGGTTTTACATTACAGGGAAAGAGCTGCAGCGCGTTAAGGCTCTGAATGTGCTGGGAAAATCGTTGAAGACTTCCAATGGGACACAGAGTTGACAGTATGTATATGGTACTGCAATTATTCATCAATCATTGTTTCAGGCTCCTGAGTTCCACCACGAGAATGTGTTGCTAAAGGTGGTGTTGTCTCATTATCACCTGTAAGTTTGTATCGTCTAACAACTAATATGTAGTGTAATAATCTTCATTATCATTTGTTTAAATTAGTCCTCAAACTTAGAAAATGTTCAAGAGCTTGAATGAAAGACCCATATACTGCACGCAGTATTATCTAAATGCAATGGTCCTTCGTTTGCATGTCCTGCTTTGCTTCCACTTTTGTCTCATTTACTTGTTTGCTTTCCCTTTTTTTGCTTCTTGGCTTAAATCTGTGTTTCAATGGTAGGAAAATCATTTTCCAAAAACGGCTTTCTTATTTTCCTCCGTTTGGTTTGTAATAGAAGAAAATAAAAATAATGTCTTATATCCTCCTATACCCTCACCTTTGTCTCCTCTCCTCACCATTTCTCTCGAACTCTTCTAGACCTACCAAAATTTAAAATAATAATGGCTCCTTTGAAATTAGATTTACGTCAAAATAATTGCTACAGTAATAGTTTAGAATATGATCAAACAAGTTCATCAACTTTACAAGTCAATTAACAAATGAAATCATGAAGAAGTCTTATTTTTTTTTTTTTAAAAAAAGTTTGTAGTTCAAAAAAGTTGTAAATATATATATTTATAAAAGAATGGAAAACATTTTTGAAAATTAAATATGTTACTTTTTTTTTTAATAAAGAAAATTATCCAAAAAAATAAAATAAAGAACGGTAAAAAAAAATAATAATAAAAACAGAAAGCACCTAACTCTTCGAAAAAAACTGAAGTAACTGTAAAATGGATAGAGGCAAATAACCGTCATCTCCCACTTCCTTCCCCTACAAAACCCACTCTTCCCCCCCACTTCCAACCTTTTTCCACTCTTCTTCTCTTCATACACCCCCTATTTTTTTTATTGTTTTTTTTTACCATCAAACTTCCTTTTTTTTTCAGTTTTTTTCCGACAACTTTTCACTCCCTATTTTCCTTCCATGGATAACACTCCTCTTCCTCCACCACCATCCTTGCCACTACCGCCTCCGCAACCACAACCGACACCGATGCCGATACCTCTTTCATTGTTTCCTCCTACTCCAATTTCCTACGTCCACAATCACAAAGATTAACTCTTACCTTTTCCTCCCCCCACCACACCGACCTCCTCCTCCCCGACCGCCTCCTTACGTAAGAAACGCTGCTCTAAACTCCTCTGCATTGACACTTCCACCACCACAACACCGGCCAACAAAAAACCTGACTCCTCTGCCGCTGAGATCACACCACCATGCACGGAGTGTGGGAAAACCTTTTGGTCCTGGAAGGCTCTTTTCAGTCATATGCGATGCCACCCCGAACGTGAGTGGCGTGGCATTAACCCTCCGCCTCATCTTCGACGCCGTTCTCTTCCTCCAACGCCTCCTCCCACCCCTACTACAACCACTGATGACCATGAGGTCGCTGCTAGCCTTCTCTTACTCGCTGCTGGTCCTGTCTCCCCTGACGTGGCATTAGCCTCTTCGGCCAGGTTTGAGTGCTCGAGTTGTAAGAAGACATTGGGTCTCACCAAGCACTCGGCGGTCACCGTGCTAGCCATAAGAATGTCAAGGGATGCTTTGCCATTACCAAGAGTGCAACTGACGTTGAGGATGATCAATGTATGATCATGCAAAGTGGTTCAAGTCATGAGGAGGCAATTGGGCTGGGCCTTGCTTTGGGTTTGGGCCTTGGAGTGGGCCACAAGTGTGGTGTTTGTTTGAAGGTGTTTCCTACTGGACAGGCCTTGGGTGGGCACATGAGGTCCCACTGGGAGAAGAGTGAGGAGCCGGCATTGCGATCGTTGTTTGGGCTTCCACTTGGGTCAGATTTTAAGGCCCAATGAGGCCCAATGTGGTGTTGATCTCAACCTATCGGCCCAACTTCTAGAGGATGGTTCTTCTACTACTACTATTGATTCTTCCAATAACATGCAATTAGAGCTGAAGTTAGGAATATAAGGTATACAATTGATTAGGTTAATTAAAATTGTTGTAATACTAATTAATTGATGATTTATCACATATTTAAGTGTTAAAGACTAACTATTTATAGTGTGTGGTGTGGGTTTCATGAAAACATATGTATGCTCATTGTTTTAGGTGTAGGTTCATGTAATATCTCATTTAACACAACGCTTCATTCATCATAATATTATTACTTACTCTTATTACTACTCGTATAACTGTAAACTTTCTCTGTTATAAGGTTGCTGTTTCCGATGGCGATTACTATACTATTCCCATGTATAGAATCATCTGTTACATTTTTAGCTGTAAGTGTATATCTGAACTAGTAAGGTGACGATTAAATATAAGCAGAGATAGTATTGATTTTGATGTATTTTTTCTTAGTTACGATCATTAGTTTGGAATTCATGGATGATCAATACAATGAGCCCATGGACCTAAGGCCCATATAGCTTACCTGACCTAATCCATTTAGACTAAATACTTTTTTTTTTTTTTTTTTGACAACATTTAGACTAAACACTTATATAGCCTATAATCCAAAAAAATGTCCTTTTTTTTAAGGTATGTCTATGCAAAGTGTATTAATTAATAAATTGTAATAAAGTTAAAGTAATGTTTTGCATACGTCAGTAGGTATGTATTTGCTTAATTTTGATTTCCTTTTAATTATTCCTTAAAGCATGAGCAAGTGACCATTATTAATATTGCACTCCGTATTATTTATGAATTATGATATTGTGTCAAAAAAAA
Organism: Chenopodium quinoa; assembly: GCF_001683475.1. Classification (NCBI taxonomy): domain Eukaryota; kingdom Viridiplantae; phylum Streptophyta; class Magnoliopsida; order Caryophyllales; family Amaranthaceae; genus Chenopodium; species Chenopodium quinoa. The sequence continues at coordinate 177,347 of NW_018743212.1, read as the reverse complement.
AAAAAAAAACTATTAGTTGGTGAGTTCCTAAATTTAGAAATATTATTAGTTTGAAAGTTACAGATCCAGTAATCAGGACCACTTCACCAACTCGTACTTCATATTTTTGTCATAATTTCTCATCATCAAGCTAATAGGGAACATTTATATATAATGTTCAGGAATTTTTTTTTTTTTAATTTTTTTTTGTAAGACTTTAATGCAATCATTAGTAATATCTATATGAGGTGATTGGACTATAGAGAAACACAAGTTTAAATGGTCCATATGGACAAAAATTTTCATATATTTACGACTAGTATATTATATTGACCTTTACGGAGTAATTAAGGCTTAATGATAGTCAGTTTGAAAAGGACATTTAACTAAACAGTTAGATCAATTTGACATGAAACCGCATGAAATTAGATGATTCTCATCGAACTTTAAGATGCTTTAACATGACTCAAGTCATTATAAACCACATCGGCCTACCAACAAAAGGAATTTTGTAAGGAAGTTTTATTGCTCGGTCGTTTATGGCCAGGTTTACCATATTGATCTTTCAACAAAATAGAGATTTATTAAAGAAAACAACAAAAGTATCGTATATAATTATATACGTAGTATATTTTTTGAGTTATACTACTACAGTGCATTGTGATGTGACTATTTATGTTGTTATTATTACTACAACTTCCATTCTTCTTTTTTTATTATTCTCCACTTAAAATAAAGAAAAGGTCATCATTTTTAAGAATAACAATAATTCAACTCCTCTTTATTTCTCATTTTTTTGAGGCTCAAATTCTTTCAATCTACCATGCATGAAAAAAGGTTGTATACTACGTTTTGACCTTCTCAAATCCCACCACTTGTAGGACTTTTTTTTTTTTTGAGGAAAAACAGTAGCTGTTATATTAAACGAGATCCAAATTTGCCAAAGTTACAACACTTTGAGGGAAAGAGTCTAAACGGATTAGTTCCGATTCACAACCCATTTCACCTCTAGCAACAAGATGGGCAACACTGTTCCCGTTTCTTTTAACATGAGAGAAAACACAAACATTAAATAAAACTCTGATCTTTAAAATGTCTGTAATCACCAAGCAGAGAGGAGTGATGCCGCCCCGGTTTGCTTCTACAGAATTAATCACTATGAGAGAGTCTGATTCAACCCAAAGACACCCAAAGTTGAACCGCAACGCCACATTCATGCCGAACCTTACCGCCCGTGCTTCGAGAGTTGCCACATCAGACGCCACCACTCTTTTCGTAGCTGTTAAGGCAATTGTGCCAGCCTCATCTCTAATCACCACCCCTAACCTAGCATTTCCGCCGCCTGCTACATGAGCATCCACATTTAGTTTAAACATTCCAGTAGGAGGGCAAACCCATCTCGTAGTAGATAGAGAGGAATTCACCACAGTTGTATGCTGCACTCTTTGTTTGTAAACAAAATGATCCTCAGACCACTTGCAGAAATTTGTAGCAAGCATCACAGCATTTGGGCTGGATTCTTCAAACATCGCCATATTTCTACACCGCCACGCAGCCCAACATAGAGTAGCAACCTTGGTCAATTCCTCCTTACCAATTCTTTCCCCCAACCAGAGCCACCTAGCAGCGAAAGAGTTCGTCGGTGCATCCTGCAATAGCATTCTACAATCACTATACTCCCATATATCTCTTACATTGGTGCAATCAAATAGCGCATGAATAGCCGACTCCTCTGCATTACTGCACAGCCTGCACGTTGCCCTTGAGAGATATGCCTTTGTTGAAGCCTTTCACCTACAGCCAAATTTCCTTTACAGGCACTCCATAGAAAGTGCTGGATTTTTGGGGGAAGCCTCGTTCGCCATATCAGTCTCCAGCAATTGTTTTGAGCCTGGTTTGTTGTACTCGTACTGCCAAGGGAGCGAGCTAGCCAATAACCAGATTTTACCGTGTAATACCCAGTTTTTGTGTAATACCAGTACCTTAAGTCAGGGCCCCTATATTGAGCATTCAGTATAGGCATCACATACTGCGCCTCGTAGCCCAATACCCTCTCCAATTGTTGACAATCCCAGGCAGTCCCCTCTTCATTTATAAGCTCGTGAACCCAAGACACACTCGGATTGTCTGCTGGACTCATTAAGCAACTGGGTTTCCCATTTCGGCTTATCCACTGGTCCTCCCAAATCTTTATGCTCCGGCCATCCCCAACTGTAATACCCCGTATTTTTATACGTATTTTAAATTTAAATAAGTATTTCTTGAAATATTTAAACAATACGAAATAAATTATTTAGGGTTTTCTCAAATACAAAAAGAATGATTTTAATTAAAAGTACATTTTTTATTATTTAATAATTTTGAAAATATTTTATTTCATGATTTAAAAATATTGGGGCACATTATTTTATAATAGGATAATTTTTAAAAGGTCAAAGCTTTAAAGAAAGTCAAATCCTAATTTGATTAGGAAAGGGATTATTAAGGGAAGTAAGTAGGAGGATTAAGAGAGAGGGTATAAATACCCCTTATGTGCCTAGGGTGAAGTTCACCCAAAGGTAAATTCTCTCTCCTCTTATTTTATTTTCCCCTTAATTTTCCCCTTTCCCTTTAATTAATTAATTTAATTTTTTTTTTTTTATTGTTTAACCACCATACACCACCACCACACACGCCGGCCACCACCACCAACCTTCGCCGGTGGCAGCAGCCACCAGGCAGCGTGGCAGCGGCGGCCAGGTGGTTGCGTGTTGCGTATTCTCCGTTCGTAATTTTCTTAATTGCGATGTAATCACGTTTAAATTCTAACTTGTCCGATTTTTACAAAAAAAATAGTGTTTTTCGTGTGTAAATGATATTCTAAACAAAAATCACTACCATATAGGTAGTGTGCACCACCCTTTCGTGGCCAAATTCAGCCTCTAAATATGGTTTTCTGGCAGTTTTTGATTTTAACGAAAGATTTATGTTGTTTTTCTTATTTTAATTAAATCTACCCTAAATCTAATTATTGTTTTTGGGTTTTGTGATGATTCTTAGGATGTTTAATAACAAGTATTTTAATTATAATTTTCAGATTTTAGTTTTTAATTAACAAGCCCCAAAATTGAAAACCCTAGGTTTTTTAATTAATGTTTATGGATGGAATTCGATTGTGGTTGATTGAAATTATTAAAATTAATGTTTTAAAACCAAATTACAGCAATTTTATAAGTTTTAATAATGCTGGAATTTTATATATAAGCCTAATTTAAGTTTCTCGAAAAGATCTTTAATTACCCATTTAATTGGGAATAAAGTAAGGGTTTTAAATAAAAATTCAGATTATTTTAAAGGGTTTTTGAGTGATTTAAAGAGAGTATATATTGCTGGAATTTTGTGTTAGAAAGGTATTAATACTCCTTTATAATTGTGTATTGTAGGAGACTTTAAGTTGAGTAATTTCTAGCATTGTGGCTAGTTGGAAAGATAATTTAAGGTACGTTCACGTGTAAAGTTTAAGTGTATAGAAGCATGCTAGGTTTTGTTTAATTAATTCCAAGTAGTATCATGATAGGTATTGGATGGAAATCGTGATTTGGATTGATGATGGTGTATGAATTGTGGTGTATGAATTAATTATGGTGATTTGGTGATTGTAATTAATTGTGTTGGAATGTTGATATTGAACCATACTTTTATTATTGGCATGTTAGAAAGCATGTTTGGTTAAACTGGATGTTGAATTTGGTTTGGATTATGGAAAATGAATTTTATTATGGTTCATATAATTTTTATTGATGCTATAAGCATGAGGAAAGAGCTATTTAAGTCTCTTAGTACACATGGATAAATTATATTGCGGTGCCTATGTGCACTTAAGGTGTTTCTAACACCGAGGGATAGGATTTGCGGTGCCTTATGCACTTAAGGTGTTATTTTAACACCGAGGTAGTTTAAAAATGATTCCACACTAAAGTTATGTGGTTACTAAATATTCAAGAATTAAACTAGTTTGTTTGATTGCTTGAATGAATTGTAATGTTTGGTAGTGTTGTGTTTGAGAGTCATCACCAAGTCTAATAATTTGTAAATCACGTAAAGTGAAAGAGATTACACACCAAAACTCTTGGAACGTATATACCTTGAGTATGAACATATGGGGGGGGTTATGGGGTTTTATATTTAACCATAACTCCACTAGGGGTACAGGACGCTGTACTTTCCATTTTTATTATTTATTATGCGCAGGATCCAGTCACTTCATGTGACATTTGCCTACCCGGTTAGCTCCCGGTGTAGTTTACCTCAATTTATTTGAGTCAGGTAGTTGGTTGGAAACCCGTTCGATGTGTAATCAAAATTAAATAAATATTAATTAGTAGTCGAGTCAAGTGATGAATGTTGTGTGCTTGTAAACAGGTACATCGAGGTAAGTTGTATGTTGATAGGATGAAAGCATGATAGTGTGTTCTTGTTACGCTTATGTACTCAGCTTTGCTGATTGTGTGTTTGTTTGGCCTTGTCTTTACCTTGGCCCTACGACGACCCATTTCTAATGGCGAGTAATGGGGACAAGTAGAGAGAAGCTTTTCAGGTGATGAAGCATAATCATGAAGGGGCATGAGTGAAGAGTGAATCATGCTTAGTTCTCATTAGAATATGATGTGTTTATTGCTTTAATTAATTATTTAATTATGTTGATTGTGAGATTAACGCAAAGAGGTTTTTAAGTGTTTTGGTTTAAGGGCCTACAATGGTTCCAAGTTGTAGGTTGACTTCGTTTGACTTTGTTTGACTTTTACTTTTGTTTGGTTTGACTTTTAAAGTTGACTTGATTTTTAAATAGTTTTAAAGGTAGTCTTCTGCTGTGTGTCTTTGATAATTGCCTTAGCCGTTTTCACGGTGGCGGTAATGTCTTAGATTCTCCTTTTTCCGTATTTTAAAAAGGGCAAAACAGGTATTTTAAAGGGAAGGAATTTCTAGGGTGTTACACTAACTCTCCACATTAGCCCATCACGCACCAGCCCCTTAGCACCCCAGAGACTTCTCCACGAATAACTGGGATCATAACCTCTGTTTGCTTGCATTATATCTGAGCTCTTGAAATATCGGGCCTTAAGGATTCTTCCCAGAAGAGTATTAGGATTTTGAAGCAATCTCCACACATTTTTTGCTAGTAAAGCCGTATTGAAGCATTTAAGGTCTCTAAACCCCAAACCCCCCATAGCTTTCGGCTTACATAAAGACTCCTAGTTGTTCCAGTGGATCTTCCTTCTATTGCCCTTCGAGCCCCACCAAAACTTACATAACATCGTATGAAACTCATCAATAACACCATCTGGAATTTTAAAGATGCTCATCATATAAGTTGGTATGTCTTGGGCCACTGCTTTAATGAGGACTTCTTTGCCAGGCTTTGAGAGTAACTTGTTATTCCACACATTTAAACTCTTCCATAATCTTTCCTTTAGTCTAGCAAAAATTTCTTTTTTTGATCTCCCAATAATAGTAGGCAGACCCAGGTACTTATTATGCTTCTCCACCTCCCTAACACCCAAGGTTCTAACAATTTCACCTCTTCGATCAACCGGCACACCTCTGCTAAAAGCAACTTCCGTCTTATCTAGATTTACTTTCTGGCCCAACGCTCTCTCATACACCCTGATTATATCAACTATAATGGAGCATTCTTGCGTTGTTGTTCGCAAATAGGAGGCTATCATCTGCAAAAAAATAGGTGAGAAGTTCTAGGAGCCGATCTGCATACTCTTGTGCCATGTAGCTTTTTCTCACGCGCTGATTTATTTAATAATTCTGAAAACGCATCAGCACATAAAATAAACAGATATGGAGAAATAGGATCTCCTTGCCTTAGCCCCCTGGTAGGCTTCACATTCCCATACACCTCTCCATTCACCTTAAAAGATAAAGAAACCGTTGAGATGCAGTTCATGATCCTACCTATCCAACCATTCGAAAACCCCAACTTTTCCATAACCCTCTGCAGAAAAACCCATTCAACTCTGTCGTAGGCTTTGCACATATCTAGTTTCAGAGCCACAGACCCCCATTTTCCTTCTCCCCCCCCCCCCTTTCATGGCATGAAAAGTTTCAAAAGCTATACTTTGATTTTGAGAAATAATGTCATCCAGAAATGGTTTAAGCCTATTTGCCATAGTTTTTTGATATGATTTTGTACATCACATTACAGCAACTAATAGGCCTGAAATCTTTCATATTTTTTGGTTCATTACATTTTGGGATTAATACAATGCACGTTTTATTCAACTCAGACAACTCCACAGTCCCATTCCACCAATCAATAACAGTAGCAATAATATCCTTCCCAACAATGTGCCAAAATTTCTGAAAAAATAAAGCATGTAAACCATCCGTACCTGGTGCCTTATTCGGATGCATTTGAAACAGTGCTCTTTTAATTTCATCCCTAGTAGGTGTAGCGTCTAGGGCCGAGTTCATCTCTTCAGTTATACGGTGTTCAAGACCATCAGTAACAGCATCCAGTTCCTCAGGGGACTCTGAAGAAAACAGGGAGCCAAAATAATTTTCAACTATCTGTTTTATGCGCTCCTCCTCTTCCTGCCATGCGCCCTCTGAGTCATATAAGCCACAAATTCTATTATTTGTTCGTCGCTGAGAAGCCTTCCGATGAAAATAGGATGTATTACGATCCCCATCACGCATCTCATTTGCCCTTGACCGAGTGAACCAATAGGTCTCTTCCTGTCTTCGAAATTCATCAACCTCCGCTGCTAAATTCTCGTAGGTTTCCAGCATGTGAGCGTCCATTGGTAAGGCTTGGGCAGCCCTGAGCTCCTCCTCTTTATTTTCCAGTCTCTTCTTACGATCCCCATAGGTCTTAAAAGCCCAGGCTTTCAGGCTTGCTGCACAGACGATAGCCCTTTTGTGAATAGGTCTATTAACTCCCATAGTCCAAGCATCCCTAACCACCAACTTGCATTCATCATTTGCCAGCCACATAGCCTCAAACCTGAACATATGCTTCTTCTTTTTCTCATTTCTTTGCGGCATTGTATCCAAGATAATAGGAGAGTGATCGCTAGAAATTCTTGCCAAGTGCCTCACCCCCGCCTCAGGGAATAATTCACACCTGCCCGTATCGCCCAAAAAACGATCCAATCTTTCCCTCACAGCCGTTGTGATGCTCTTGCCTCGTTGCCAGGTGAACGGACTTCCACTGTTACCAAGGTCGTGCAGGGAGCAATCATCAATGGTATCCTTAAACTCATTCATCGCGTTCTCTCTTCTAACAGCCCCGCCTTCTTTCTCACTCATACAGATAATTTCATTGAAGTCTCCAAACATGAGACAAGGAACTTCGCAAGAACTTCTCATATTCCTCATCAAATTCCAAGTCTTATGCTTATTCTCACCCTCGGGCCATCCATAAATTTCGATAGCTCTCCACATTGTGATTCCCTGATTATCCTTTATATCCACAGCAAAGTGATTATTTGAAAAAGAAACAACAGCTACATCTACACCCTTCCACCACAAACTAATGCCCCCTGCTCTTCCTGTACCACTTCTGCAAACTCCTTATGTAAACCCACACTTCTCCATTACCCTACACTTTTCACAACATTTGAAACCGCTTTTGTCTCCATGATGAAGACAATATTTGGCCTTTCCCTCCAGCATAAATCCCGGAGAGCACTTACCGTCTTCGGGTTGCCAATCTCGAAAACGTTCCAACTTAAAATTTTCATTGTCTTTCGAGGGGTTGGGGATTGCCAACATCCTCTACTTGAATATCACTGTTCCCAGTCTCATCAGTCATAGTAAATCTCCGCCTCTTCTCCCCCACACCCTCAACTATACGCTCTTCCTCATCAATATCCCCCTCCAAAACCCTTTTGCTATTTGATAACAGAGCCCCCTCACCATGAATTATCGAAGAGTTCTGTTTATAGCCCACCTCCATCCTTTCTACCCTTTTCCAGCCCCTACATTTTTTATTCGGCATACTCCTCTCCCCCCCCCCAGAAACACCCACCGCCTCATATATGATTTGGCTATCCCCCACCCCAGGCAATCCCATCTCCCCCTTATCTCCCCCCTCGTTGCAACCCCTATTTGCACATGAACTATCACCTTTGGTAACATCATACACCTCCTGCCAAGCGCCTATTTGTCCAGGCTCACAAATAGTTGGGTTGGTCCCTGCCTCTCTATTGCTCGATACCTCCTCGCCACTTATCTCATCTTCACCCATTGATTTATTTACAGGTTTTGGTCGAAACACCATTTGATTTATATTTTTTTCTAGAGTAGGCAGTAGCCTAACTTCTCTCTCCTTACCGCCTCTACCCTCCTGAGAACCCTCCCTCCCCTTCATAGTCATTTGCTTCGGCTTTGTGGTGAATAACAGGGCTTTTGCAGCACGGAGTCTGTCATTTTCCTCTTTTTCGATGGAGGTGCCTTTACGAGGAGAAGCCTTAAGCCAGAGTCTCCATTGTTTTTCTACTTCTTCTCCCTCATCATCCACCACAGCACAGTCTCGTTTCAAATGCCCAAGTAAGAAAGCAGAAAATCGGAAGCCTCTCATACTTTATGTGAACAGTTGTAGTTAAGCCATCCCTGCATCGAATTTGTTGCATTCTTCTCAGAGCCTTTGTTGTATCCACCAGAACCCTCACCCTCCTAGAATTATCCCACCCCAACACATCATCCTCTACTTCCAGCACCATCCCTAAGTTATTTTCCCAGCAATCAATCGCACATTCGCATTCGACCTGCTATCAAAAGGGAGATTGTATAGTCTCAACCAAAAGGGGCAAAATTTAATCTCCACGTTTTCGGGTTGCTCATTTCGCTGTATTTCTTTTAACAATATCAGATGATTATCAAAAGTCCACGGAGCACCATCAATGACCTTCTCCTTATCTCTCCAATGAAAGAATTGTACAACGAATAGGTTTTTTTTTTGGTTCGTCAAAAAATCACACCTTTATTTAGAGCCCAAATTTGCGTGAGATTTTTTTGCATGGCCTCAAAGTTATATGCTCTAATTTAATTGTCAATAATTTTCCCACCAAAGATAATTCAATACAGCCCTTCGAATCACTATTCTCCGCGTCACATAATTCCGCAACATCACCTTCTTCCTCCGTAATCTTCAATTTTGCCCATTGTTCACTTAGCTCTTCTGCCATCACCAAAACATCCAAGAAAAAAACCAAGAAAAAAGGAGACGACCAAAGAAAAAACACGACACGATAACCTAAACCACCCCTTGCAAGGAGGACGACCACTTGATTATAATCAAGACCAAAGACTCAATACATCGGACGTAGGATTTATACTACATTAATACCAAAATTACTTTTTGATATGAATATTACATATATTAGAAAGGTGTTTTGGTTGTTAAAAAGCAAAAAAAAAAAAAAAAAAAAAAAAAAAAAAAAAAAAAAAAGGTGTTAGACTGTTTAGTCCAATTTCCTCTTAACTTTCAAGTGTGAGATGCGAGGTCGAGTTTCATCAAGTTTATTATATTAGCATAACACTGATGAGGCCGGCCGTGCTAGCTAATTAATGTCCAAAACATAAAATTAAAGACACAAACTTATAATTATAACATAAAAATCAATATATTTTGCTACTTAATTGCAGGAGACCTATGTTTTATTATTATTATTCTTATACATGTATAAAATTAGTGGTCCTAATATTAGTAACAAAAGCTTAGAACAGTATGTATAATTAAAACAGTTTGTACATAAATTTATTATATATACTATAATTGTAAGTGGATGGAATACTCCCTTGAGGAGGCCGTGTGTATTATTCACAATATATATAAGCTACAATACAAAACCCTAGTTTACATAAATACATAAACTAATTATAGAAAATATTATTTACAAATATTGTCTAACACGCGCCCTCAGTTTGAGGGGGAGAAGGACGGATGCTCAAACTGGATCGGAACTCAACAAATAGCGGTGTGGGAAGCCCCTTGGTGAAAATATCGACATACTGTTATGAAGATGGGACATGAAGCACACGAATATGACCAAGGGCAACCTTTTCATGAACAAAATGAATGTCCAACTCCACATGTTTCGTTCGCTGATGATTAACCGGATTATGAGACATATACACCGCACTGACATTATCACAGTAGACAATTGTAGCCTTAGGTAAAGGACAATGCAACTCCAACAACAAATTCCGTAACCAAGCAGTCTCGGCCACCACATTAGCCACCCCCCGATACTCGGCCTCGGCACTCGAGCGGGAGAGAGTAGACTGACGTTTAGAGGACCAAGAAATCAAATTGTCCCCAAGAAACACACAATACCCGGAAGTGGAGCGACGTGTGTCCGGACAACCACCCCAATCAGCATCAAATTAAGTAATCAGACCAGAAGCAGATGTGGAATAAAGGTGCATACCAAAATCAAGTGTCCCTTGTAAGTACCGAAGAACACGTTTCATGGCATTGAAATGAGGGTCCCTGGGATCATGCATAAATAAACATAGTTGTTGAACCGCATAAGAAATATCAGGCCAGGTGAAAGTCAAATACGGGAGAGCACCCACAAGTTGCCGATAAAAAGACGAGTGGTTTCCCCGAAGTAGCACAAAGTTTAGACTTAGTATCAACCGGAGTAGAAGCAGGTTTACAAGAAGACATATGAGCCCGGTGCAGAATTTCCTGAGCATACTTTCGTTGAGACAGAAACATTCGATCCTTAGACTGACATACAGAAATACCCAGAAAATCAGATAAAGGACCAAGATCCTTCATAGCAAACTCCGAACTAAGAAGTGAAATAATACGGTGTCGGAGAGCATGAGATGAACAGGTGAGTATAATATCATCAACATATAATAACAGAAAAGCAGTGTCTGTACCTCATCGGAAGATAAACAATGATGTATCACTTTTGCTGTTAACAAAACCCAAAGAAAGAATGTAAGTTGCAAAACGCTGATACCAGGCCCTGGGTGCCTGTTTAAGGCCATAAATAGACTTCCAGAGAAGACAAACATGTTTACGCTTGTCGGGATCAACAAACCCATATGGCTGATGCATGTTATACTGTTTCCTGTAAATGACCATGAAGAAAGGCATTTTTCACATCTAGCTGGTGAATAGACCACTGTTTGGAAAAAGCCAGACTGAGAACCGTGCGAATAGTAGCCGGTTTCACCACCGGACTAAAAGTCTCACCACAATCAACACCAATTTCCTGACTCTTGCCATTAGCAACCAACCTAGCTTTGTGTCTCTCAAACTCACCATTAGATCTCTCCTTATGGGTAATGACCCACAAACACCAAATCACATTCACATTATTCGGTCTCGGAACCAAGTCCCAAGTATGAGTAGCAATCATGGCATTATATTCATCACACATAGCACTATACCAGTTAGGATCTTGAATGGCTTTGACCGGAGAACGAGGTAACGGAGATTTCTGAGGAGTAGACAAAGTAGCTAGAGCCACATTAGCATACTTCGAATTGGGCTTAAAAATCCCGGACTTAGAGCGGGTGTTCATGAAGTGAGAAGGCTGGACGACACATGGGCTAGAAGGAAGAGCTAGAAGAAGTTGGGGAAGGGTGAATTGGTGCAGTGGGCTGTTGTGGAGAGGAAGGAGATCTTGGAGGATTGGTGGGCTGACCTGGCGAAGAAGGCCTAGCAGTAAGAGAAGGAGAGGAAACGTGAAGAGTGGGGAGAGAAGTGGGCTGACTTGGAGAAGAGGAGCCCACGTGAGAAGCTGGCCCAACATCAGAGAGAAGGTGTTGGTGTGTGGGCTGGGCCGAAGAGCTAAAGTGGATCAACAGAGGAGGAGAGTGTGTGGGTTCTTTAGAAAGCAGAAAATCAAAATCGAAGGGTTGTGGAGTATAATTTGAGGAATTCGGAAATGCTCATTCATCAAAAACCACGTGTCGAGAAATAATGATTTTCTTAGTTTGAATGTCTAGGCACCGATACCCCCGATGAGAGAGAGGGTATCCAAGAAAAATACATGGAGTAGAACGGGGACTCATTTTGTTGGACGCGGTGGCTGAGACATTCGGATAACAAAGACAACCAAACGTACGAATATGATCGTACGTCGGGGCTCTATTATAGAGTATATGAACATGAGTGAGATTACCTAACAATCGAGTGGGGCGAATGTTAAGTAGGTAAGAGGCCGTGTGTAAAGACTCAACCCAATAAGAAGAAGGAAAGGATGCATGAAATAAAAGAGAAAGACATACATTATTAATAGTACGAATCATACGTTCCGCCTTCCCATTTTGAGGGGAAGTATGAGGGCACGAATGACGCCAAATCATGCCATGGGAAAGAGAGAATAAAGTAAAACTGTCATTATCATACTCACGCCTGTTGTCACATTGTAAGACCTTAATTAATGAAACAACCAAACTGAGTTTGAACATACTTATGAAAACGCACAAAAGTATCGTAGACAGCAGTTTTGGATTTTAATGGAAAAACCCACAAATAATGAGAATAATCATCCAGGAAGAGCAAATAACAGCGAAAACCCGTATGACTATTAATAGGATAAGTGAACAAATCAGTATGTATAATATCAAACGGAGCAGAAGTTCTAGTGGTAGAATCTGAAAAAGGAAGCCGACAATGCTTTCCCAACTGACAAACATGAAGGCTAGGTCCTTTATTACAATCAATTATTTTATTACTCCTAAGAAAACTAAGCACATGATCACCGGGATGACCCAATCGGTTGTGCCAAACATCAGAAGAAAGAGCAGCAAAAGCAGACGAAGATGAAGCTTTTTTTGAGATGAGAGGGTAGAGATTCCTGACACTATTGCACCTCGTCAGCATTTTCCCCGTCCGGAGATCCTTCACAGAAAAACCAAAAGGGTCAAATTCGACGGATACATTATTATCGGATGTGAATTTTCGGACGGACACAAGATTTTTAACGATATTAGGAGTATATAAAATATTTTTGAGAGTAAACGGGGCAAAAGGTTTAGGTAAAGCCGTAGTCCCACAACCCCTAATTGGTATTCTAGTGCCATCACCAACCATAATATGTGAATTATAAGAATGCCAATTAACAAATGGGAAAGCAATACCTGAACCATTCATGAGATGGGACGTTGCACCTGTATCCATATACCAGTTATTGTCCGGAGGTTGAAGTTGCATAGTGTTGAACATTGCAGGCAAGTCAGTGGGTTGGAAGTTGTGTCCCGGAGCCAAGAAAGCCGCATTTGCATTGCCTTGCTGTGGTGCTTGACCAAGAACACCTTGCTGACTAGGAGGAACCGAAGGCCGGTGCCCGTAGCCACCACGCCACGGAACCGGAGCAGAGGGGAATGGACATGGTGGATAAAAGGCAGACCATGGTCCAGCCCAAGGTGGGTAGAAACCGGACTGCGGTTGGGTTGCTGGGCTTGCTGTCCACTCGGTTTATTCCCCCCCTTTGAGGTGCCTTGTTTCTTTTTCTTGCTACCCTTGGACTGTCCCACTACCGAAGTCTGGCCACCAGCTCCTACAGAAATACCTAACGAACCACTAGAAGAGGCTGCCGTAGCTACGTACAAGAGCAGTCGAGGGAGAAGATAAATATGAGTCCTCTTGGTTCTTTTCGCGGCTAACCCGATCGAGCTCAGGCATGGAGCATGCTTTGGACGGAGAAAGAAGGCAGAGGGGAAGCTTGTTGAATTAAGGTTGCAACCATGGCGTAATCCGACGTCAATTTACCGGCCAATTGGAGAACTAAGCGTTCCTCCGAAATCGGATGACCCAACGCCGTTAATTGATCAGAAATAGCCTTCAAGCGTTGACAATTATCTGCCAAAGAAGAACAATTCTCCAATTTGATCATACCAAATTGGTTTTCCAGATGAACAACTCGAGTACCCTCATTATCTTGAAAAAGGTCACGTAATTTACCCCAAGCCACCATAGACGTGGCCTTTTCATCAAGAATTCGGTACAAAAGATCGGTGTGAATAGTCCCGTATATCCATTGAAGGACCACAACATCAAGACGGTCCCACAACCCATCCTCGACGTCCGGTGGTCGACTGACCGTGGAATCAATGTGATCGAGGATAGGGTATACCTTAGCGGTATTTCGGAACAACGTAGCCCATGGAGAAAACTGGACTTTGTCACCATCAAGAACCAACGGTATAAGACTCCCAATGTTGGTGACGTTCAAGGCCGGATGATATGCGTTGATAAGAGAGGTCTTGACATTGTCATCTCCTCCAACCATGATGAAAGAAGAAGAGTATTGAAGAAGAAGAGCAGCGGAAGAGGATCGAAGAAAGAGATGGCTAGGGTTTGGCGTGATACCATGTAAGTGGATGGAATACTCCCTTGAGGAGGCCGTGTGTATTATTCACAATATATATAAGCTACAATACAAAACCCTAGTTTACATAAATACATAAACTAATTATAGAAAATATTATTTACAAATATTGTCTAACAATAATGAGTACTCAATATGTACTAGTAGGTCTAGTACATTGAATATAATACATAAATAAGATAGATGAAGATGTAAATAATATAGAATAATTTATTATGTACTTTTTTGTTTTCATTAATTGTTTTTGATCTACACACTTAATTATGTATGGATAAGGATCAAGCTAAGTATTTAATTTGGATCCTTCTTTAATATATGTGTATAATATCAAAATTTTTGCCTAATTAAAAGTAAAATACACTTTTTCAACAGGACATGATCTGATCTAACTTCGTATCCTTGTACCCACATGCAAAAGGAATCGTAACATATAATTAAATAGTTTTATATTTACATGACATCATCCAATAATAATTCATAATTTACATAAATTTATGGATTGTGTTTTGTTGATTTAGAGTACAGGGTCCAAGTTCTTTCTTCTTGAAGTAATAAAATTAATAAGTACTTAGTGTAAAAAATAACTACTAACTAAATTTAGATGAAATCTTTTGGTAAACCTAATCTTTTTCTTTGGCTTCTTTTGTGGACTCAATAATATGGACAATATGGGTGAAAGTTCGGTTTTCGGTTCGGTTTTCTGCCCAAACCGAAACCGAACCACCATATTTCGGTTTCTTGATTTTGCAAACCACACCGCACCACTTTAGCTTAGAAACCGAACCAAACCAAACCACTTAAATTTCGGTTTTTTTAAAAAAAACCAAACCGCACCGAATTTTCACATCAAGCATCATAAACATCAAATTTTGTAAAAAAAACCGAACCAAACCAAACAAATTAAACCGAACCAAACAAAACCAATCTATACAAACATAATTAAATAAGCTGGCCCGAAATTTGGAGGTTATTTTTCCATATTTAAAAGTTAATTAAAAAAAAAAAAAAAAAAAAAAGCCAAATTTATAAACAATAGATCTACAGAAATTTAGTAAAATAAAAGTAATACAACTATGATAATTAATAAATTCTATGGATTACAACACTAAAATCTACAAGAATACTACAATTTCGGTGAGAGATCATGCAAAAACACATCTTGTTCTTCCCAATCGACCGTAGTTCATATATATTCCCAATTTTCTCTTCGTTCTTAAGCTGCTACTATAATTCCTTTACAAAAAATCAAAAATTTTCTTCTTCAAATTTGGGTATGAAATCTTGATTATAGAAAATTAACAAATGACTTTCACCCAACTTGTTCTTCAAGGTAAACCCACTGCCAAGGAAGCGTAAGCCAAAACTGACTACAACAAGGAGACCAACTGCTCCAAATCCCAGACATGAAACAAAGGCGAAGGGCAAGGCATTTTTCCTCCCCACCACCTAATACCTAGAGTCTAACCCAAAATTACTTCCCCTTACCACTTCAAGATTGGACAAGCCCACCATGGCCATCCAACCAGAAACCAAATAGGGACACATTAGAAGCAAAAAAAAAAAACAATCCAACAAAACCAAAAGGGGAGACATCCAACCTCGCAACAGAAACTTAAACTCAAAACTAAGGGCTTGTTTGACATCGTTTTTTGTTTTTAGATTTCTTTTTTTTTTTTTAAAAAAAACAAAAAACCAAAAACAGAAAACAAGAAAAAGGTGTTTTCACTTTTCTGTTGTCACTTTAAAATTATAATGATTTTAATAAGTTTAACTAATCTTTGCTTCATTATATGACATATATTATATGAGTTTGAAAAACAAAAAACCAAAAAATAGAAAACCACATCAATGCCAAACGACCCAAACATACTAGCTTCAAAATAAGAAGAACTAAGGAGAACGAAGACTTACAGAGCCAACTCCAGAGCAATTTCGAAATTCGCCAAAACCAAAGAAGATAACCAGAACAGAGAATTTCAAAACTGAGCGCAACAAATCTACGAAACCCTAACCCTAACTTCACCAAACACCGTCGCGATTTCCTTTTTTCCGGCAACCCCCTGACGGTGGCGTTAGAGTTTGCCCAAAACCCCTAAAATCATCAATTTCGTCCCCTGAACACACAAATCTGAACCTAGATCCTTCTTCTAAGCGGCGAGAATTCCCGGTGGAACAAGGCTTCCTTATCTCCTTATCTATCGGGAAACCGACGGTAACAATTAACCTTTCCGGTGAGAAGAGGGTAGCACTAAACGGAGTTCGAAGCTCTTCATGGAGCTTGGTTACGCTTCAACTTCACCAAACTGGAACACGAGTAGTAGAATACTTGAAAAAAAGGAAAGGGAACTCGCCGGAGAACCGGCGCGGCGCTGGAACTCTGGTGAGTTCTAGGTTTCAAATGGGGTTTTTTGTGTGAAAGGAGGAGAGAGAACAGAGCGTTTTTTGGTTTTTTTTTCCTGTATGCCTGTATGTGGTTGTGTACATTGTAGTATTCACGTTTGTCATGCACATGTTGTATAAGTTTGCCAATTCACATTTAGTTTAGAAAAAAAGAAACAAAAAAGTATTAATATTTATTTAAATTAGTTAATTCGATTTTATGCCTTTTTTGGGTGTGTTTTTACCCCTCTCGATTATGATCTTCTTTTGATTTTATTTTATTTTGCTTTATATATATGTATAAATGATTATTTTAATCGATTCTTAGCTTAGATTTATATGGAATACTTTGCTTAAAGCTTTAAAGAGTACTAGTAGAGTAACGTAGTAGTAGTGAGATTTTATCTACATATATACGAAGTATTTTGCAAGCTTAAAGGATACTTCTAATGTTTTTAAAAAGGCCGGAATATGAATATATGTCTTAGAACATAGAGTGTTTGGCCACCCTAATAAAACATTCTAGCTTCGCCACTAGACTTGATTGATATAGTATGAGAAGTATATAATATGAGAAGTTAAGTCTGTTGCTTCTTTCATCAAGATCTAGTTTGGTGATGTGTAAAGTATGCTTTTGGAGTTTTGGATATGGTGTGAGACTTAGGTTTAATTTGTAAATGAGACTTATTAATCCATCTACAAAATCTTTGAATGAATTAAAAGGATTAGAGAGAAGACTTTTGAGTTTGGTAGCCCTAAAAGTGATGAAGGCTATTATTCATACATGATTAATGGCTACTAGTAGCTAGCTATAGTTGTTTTACTAGGTTGTTGTATAAAAATGATGACTAGGCATACCTTTTCCTAAGTTTGACTAGAAAGAGCTTCTAACAAGGCCATGTTGTTGATTCACCCATATATATAAAAAAAAAAAAGGCCATGTTGTGTTCGCCACTTATTTCAAGAAAAATAACTTCGAATAAGATACGTACTTCTAGGAAAATTAAGTTCAAATAAGTTTAATTCACAATACACTAATAAGATCTAATTAATAATTCAGATAAGTTCAAATTAGTTCTAATAAATTTGGGTAATTAAGTTCAAATAAGTTAAATGTACAAAGGATTAATTTGCATATATTGAAAGAGATAATAAAGAAACATATTAACTTAAAACTTATTATTACATGAGATAATAAAGAAACTTATTATCTCATGTAATAATAAGTTTTAAGTTTTAAGCTAATATGTTTCTTTATTATCTCTTCCGCAAGAGGGTTGCTACCCTCCAACTTATTATTAGCTTAAAACTTATTATCATTAAGGCATATAGATAGGTTTCGACGAGTGCTTGATGGCACAGAGCTCTGTCGCCTATATATAGGTTTCGGCTTCCATCAGCGCCTCTTGGAGGGTAGCAACCCTCTTGCGGACCAGGTCGAACTTAAAGGTCGACCCGTCCTTCAGACCCTTGAAGAAGTCTGTGTATGCAACTTTGTCAGACAGCCCCTGAATCTGAATTCTCATCAGATTGAACCTCCTGACATAAGACCGTAGTCCCTCTTTATCTCCCTGCTGAATAGCCCCTAGGTCGAGACTTGTCTTTTTGGCAGGGATGTTCATGGAGAAGTTGGACGCAAACAGGTATGCAAGCGTCTTAAAATTGTTGATGCACCCGGCTGGCAGGTTGCCAAACCATCGTTGGGCTATGCCCTTCAATGTTGCCGGGAAGCATCGGCACCAGGCGACGTCTTCCAACCCTTGTAGGTACATGAGGTTGGTGTAAGCCATTAGGTGGTCTTCCGGGTTGGTGGTACCGTCGTAGGTACCGACCAACACATTCTTAACCTTAGCCGGATGAGCCGCCTCGGTTATCTCCCTGGAGAACGCCGACGGCTGTTCCCCAAGGTTTAGCAGCCGGAGCTGCCAGTCCATGGGCTGGACCTACTGTGCCGCCGGGCTCCCGAAGAGGGCCTGCATGTATGGTGATCCATACGGCATGTATGGCTGTTGGGGCACATACGAAACCGGCTAGATGATCTGAGGGCCAGTACGTGCGGACATGCCGCGTGACTGACTCTCTTGGTTTGTCTCCGAATACTTCATTGAAGTATTACGGAAACTGTCTGGGAAAGTCGACGTTGAGGCCGACTCAGACATTTATTCACTTCTCTTCTCCTGGATGAACATCCGGGCATCAGAGTAAGTCTTTTTTGACCCATCCGGCTGAACTTGCCAGATGGCCTTCCTTTGCCCTGATTCAGGGAAACGAAGTTTGGAGAGGTCGATCAGGGGCCCATCCGTCCCCTTTGGTTTAGGGTGAGGAGTAGGCACCCGGTCTTTGAGGTGCTTCTTCTCGAAGGGAGAAGGCTTCTTTGCCGACTGACCCTTGTTTGAGCCAGTTGACTTCTTGATTATGTCCTTGATTTCCCCCTTGAAACTCGTCATGAATTTCATGAGCTCGTCTCTGGTGACGAGGGTTGTGCCCTCCGCCGCCTTGGGTTGCCTAGTAGGCTTGCCGGCTGGGTTGCTGGGACCAGCTTTGTCTTCGCCCCGTTCCCTTGTTTCTTTGGAACGGGTGCGCCTTGTTCGAAATGACCCGTCTGGGGCCACATAGGTGTCGACCTCATAGTTGTCACCACTATCCTGGTCCGAATGGACCTCAGGCTCGGCCGTAGGCCGTCTGCCCTCACCAGGCGGTACAGTATCGGATGCCATCTCAGAAGTACTCTCCCCACATACGGCGCCAAATGTTTTGGGGGTTTTTGGAGTCCCTCGGGAGAGTTACAATTCTGGGAATGCGTGCCGACCATCTGTACCTGCAAAACCACGAAACTCAGGTTGGGTGGAGTTCCGCCTCCGGCGATCAATTTAGTACGTCTCTGGATGTATAATAGTGCGGAAAGTAAATGGGTTTTTTCTCTGATTTAGAGAGATTCTGCAATTAATATTGCTTGGTTTTTAATGTTTGTATTTATGAGGATTTCTGAATGTGTAATAAATGAGGAGTTCCTTTATTTATAGCAGATGAAGATTTGCTCCCCCAATAGGGTTACAATGCCACGTGTCAGCATTCGATTGTATCCCATTGGGCCTTTCAAGGGCTGCCACGTGTCAACTTGCTATTGGGCCACGTGGCATAGGGGGGGTTTTTTTTACCCCAAACACTACCTATCTAAATTTTTATTTTGTTTTACTATTATCACTTAAAAGCAAAAACATAGGTTTTGCTACCACTTAATAAAATTGGTTACTATTTCCGTTAGTGGGGCCCAGCCACCTTAACTACCACTCTTCCCTCCTTAACCACCGTCCAGTCACCTTCACTGCCACTCTTCCCTCCTTAGCCACCCTCCACTGTCAGCCACCCCTCCCCCCTCCCTGTGCCGACTAAAGTAAGGAATTTTCTCATGCGTCAATTTTGTAAATGCTTCTCCCTCACACACATGAACTCATAACACAAATTAATCTAACAAAATCTCAACAAAATTCAAATCATTTTCAACAAATCAAACAAAAAAAGCAAGTAATTACAAAGAAAGATATAAAGAATACCGACAACTTCTGAAGGTGCACCAAAACCACCACCGCGACCGTCGAAACCGCCATGACCTCCGCGACCACTGTCGCTGCGAGCGCCCCTGAAGCTATTGCCGCTTCTTGGAGGTCTCATTGTTGTTGTTGTATGATTTGAGGAGACAAAAAAATGAAACCCTAAAACCCGTTTAGGGTGGTTTTAAGGGTTGGGTTTAGGGTTAGAGGTGCTGGTTTTTGGGGGGTGAAGGGGAGGAGGGCTGTTTCCGGTTTGGGGAAAGAGGGGAGGGGTGGTGTCGGGGTGGGAGTGGGGGCAGCCAAGAGTGGGATAGGGGAGGGAGGTGGGCAGCGTGGGTGGGGGAATGAGAGGGGGTGAGGTCGTAGGCGCCGGGGGATCGTTTGGGCGCCGGCAGCCGACACGAGGGGGGTGCCTGACAGGCTGGCAGTGGCTAGGATTTTTTTTTTTCAAGTTTTTTCTTTTTTTTAATAAATTAAATCGTTATTTAATGAGACAATGGGGCCCACTTAACTGAACCCTAACATATTCTGTTAAGGGGTAGCAAAAGCTATATTTTGTAACTTTTGGAGGTAGAAAAGTAAAATAAAATTTTAGATAGGTAACAAAAGTCAAAACAGGGTGTTTTGGTGGTAGCAAAACTCAAAGTTTCTTTTTTTTTTACTTCAATAAGTTTTGTGTATGACCAATCATATGATACATGGTGTGACCATTTCTGTTTATACTAATAAAATCAATCATTATTCCTTAATATGAGTAACCTCAATTATTTAGGTGGCTAACTTCAATTTGCCCAAAGATAGAGGCGGAGCAAGAATTTTTATATTAAGGGGCCAAATTTTATGTATGAATACATTTCTCTCACACACACACTAAAAACAAATCGATATATACTTCGTAATAATAAGCTAAGCTTGGTTGAAAAGATTGCACTTTCTAATCTTAGGTTGAGGGTTCAATCCTTACTGAAACACTTTAAGGGGGGATCCCTTACCATTCCTCCTTCACTCTTAAAATGCATGACCCGAAAATACCGGACCAATAAAATTGTGAAGGTTAAGGTACGATCAAGGTCTAATTTAATAATATAAAATACAATATTTCCTAATTCAAGAACAATACTCCCTTCGTCCCTTAATTAGAAGTCTATTTCTAATATTTATTGCTCACATAATAAACATAAATAGGCTTCTAATTTAGAAACAGAGGGAGTATTAATTAAACTAGTGAGACCTTAAGAAGTAAAAAATTAAGTTGAATTTATTTTGAAAATAGAGAAATAAATGCCAAAGACCCCAAACCAAAGCAAACTTGAACCCAAAAAAATAAAAGACTCAAGATTCGAACCCTAGATTAGGAAGGCTACAAAATGAATATTGCAACCAACTTAAACCAACTCTGGTATAGTTTAGCATGCATAATATATAGCTACTTTTTAATAAATATTTACGGTCAAGGGGGAGGCCATGCCCATGGCCCATGCTAGCCCCCCCACTCCGCCATTACCCATTAAAAAACCCCAAATTATTATATGAGTAACAACAGTTAATTAAAAAAAAAGTAATCTCATTTGCTCGTTCGAGTAATCCTCTTCTTTTATTTTAATTATTCCTTTCGTATTTTAATAAGTGTTCCATTAGTACTTTTGCACTATTCACTTAAGCTATTTTGACTAATGTTTGTGATTTATGCATAAGAAAAAATATAGTCTTGTGGATACTTGTCAGAATTGTATCAATGAATACTTTATTGATTTTCAATTGTTATAATGTATTGATAAAAAATAATTGCATCGTCATACATGTCCATGAGAAATGGAGCACTTATTAAAATATTAATTTCACTTGTTTATAAGAATAACCCTATTTTCCCATTAGAAACCTTTATGATCAATTACTATATACTAAAGGTGAAACCAAGGATGACATATGTCATCCTCTAGTTGAAAATTTTCCCGCTATTTTTGCTTTTTTTTTTCCCCTCAAATCTCCATATCTTTTTTTTATTATTAATTTTTTTTTTTATTTTGGCAATTATATATGAAATATATTCTATATGCATTCAACAAATACATTTAAAAAAATATATATATCTTTCATATATTTTACATTAGGTAATATATATCTTTCATATATTTCATATCTTTCATATATTATCTTTCTTATATTTTTCTATAAAAACATATACTACATATAAGGTAATGTATGAGTAGAATTTACTATCATTCAACTTTGTATTTTTTTTTTTGAAAGTTTTTTTTTTGCTCTAACCAGGTCCAAGCGAAGTTATTTTGTTTCAATTGAATATATAGTTGTTTTTTTTTAAAATTTTTTTTTTTTTATATTTTTATTTTTGCAAATTATTGTTAAATTAACATTGTAATTCATAATTAGATTAAGTAAATTCATGCGTTGCACGGAACTTAAGCTAAGTTTAGCTAATAAAGTACTATTAGTTTTGCTATTATTTATCATTTGTATTATCCAGACCCTTTTTTATTACACCATGTTACCTAATCAACCTCTCAGTATGCCACATCACCACTCAATCGAATAAGGAAATTTGAACACCCAACCTCTTATAGAAGTTAAGGATGGTTATTTAACCATTTAAGACAATCATCAACCATGTTATAAACATGAAAATAAATGTATATAATTGCAAATCATAAGGTCTATTTAAAAAAAAAAAAAAAAACAAATGTCAATCTCTCTCTCTCTCTCTATCTATCTATCTATCTATCTATCTATACACACACACACACACACTAAAACAGAGACGCACAACTTAAAATTTGACACATGTCGCTCTTACAATAAAAAATTTCCCGCCTAATTACAAAATACTATTTATGGTAATTCTAAAGTTTATTGCAGTATATTAATATGCAATCTAGAAGAATCTTTGAAGTTATTAATATAATCACTAATCAATGAACTTTCTTAACAGTGAGGAAAAATTGCATTTTCTGTTTCCACCTTTTAAAGTGGGCACCCTCAAAACGAAAGGGTTTGTTTAGGTCATTGGACATAGTCAATTCCTCGGTAGACATGATGATTATAAAGGCAGAAAAGATTGTTCTAAAATTGTTATAAACCAAACTGCTGCAAACAATAAAATAGAACAAGGTTACCGGGATAAGACTGAGTCGCGGACTATGTCGCTGTCTTTAGAACATTCACGGTACTGCCTTCGATGTGTGCAAGCAGCTCGTACAATAACCGGATGCTCCCCAGGATAAAACAGTCTTTCGGAAAAGAAAATTAAACCGATGGATTTGCACAGAACCACCGGACAACTAAACACCAATATTAGGAACAATGCTCGAATAATTTCTGAAGAATAAACTGTAAGCGGGTTTTTTATGTTTTTCTGTAAAACTCTTTGAAATTGTTTTTCTGGTTGTGGTTGTGTGTTAAACCGTGAAGGAAGATCACCAATTTATATTGGTTAGCAAAGTGAACCTGGACAGTTTTCGAACAGCAAAAATCACGCAATTAACGGACATAATCAAAACCTTAATTAACCGTTGTAAAAACAGTCAAAACGTAACGGCCAAAAAATTAATTAGTAAATCTGTTACAAAATCAAGGAATTAATCCTTGTTCAAAAAATTTAAATCAATTTAAGAAATCCAACCCAACCCGGCCCGGCCCGGTTCAATTCGGCGCGCGTGTGTTATATTGGTTTGGTAGGTAAGTCCTTCCTCTCCACAAAATGTGGGTAGCCCAAGGGCCACACCCCTTTAGAAGAAACATACCTATATAAACCAAGCAACATTCTCACTTCCCACCAATGTGAGAGTTTACCATTTTCACAAATTCACACTTAAAACAACTTTGTTCCAACAATCCCCCACTTGAATTTTTGAAAATATTTTCGAGCAGAATCCTTACATCTATAGGTTGTGCATAAACAGAAGTGTTTTTCAACTTGAACTTCTGCGTAGTGAATACGATTCAGATTTAACAAGGGTAACTCGCAGTTTTGAACCCTATCTCTGACAACGTACCACACACTTCCTATTCTCGATGTTTGTCATAGACCCGTGCTTTTACGGCCATGCACGTCTATCCCAGTATAGTGAACGCTCTAGAAATGCTGCCACACATTTCATAGGAAGCGGCCTAACTTTCACATTCACATAGGTGAATCTATCAAGAGTACTCCTGTAGCTAGGTACTCCACTCCAAATGGAGTATAGATTTCATTAAGAGTTCCTATTAACTCATCCTTAATCGCTTCAGGAATTTATGTTTATTTAAACATAATCAACTCATATCACTCCATAACTTGTTATTACCCATTGAACCTATTTCTTGGGATCTCCAGTCTATAGGTTGGGTTACCATTATGTGTGACTCATTTTAATGGCAATAGTCCCATTTTCTTAGAAAAATCATGGACTTTCTCTCTAGCTAATCCTTTCGTCAAAGGATCAGCCAAATTATTCTCCGTGCGTACATGATCCACTCTCACAGCTCCAATAGAGAGATATTTCTTACAGTGCTGTGCTTACGACGTATTTGTCGTCTCTTACCGTTGTAGTAACGGTTCTGAACTTTTGCAATAGCCGCGGTACTATCGCAATGGATCAAGACAGCAGGTAATGGTTTTTCCCACAAGGGAATCTCACCTAGCAGGTCTCTTAACCAACCTGCTTCTTCACTAGCTGTAGCTAGTGCTATCATCTCTGACTCCATGGTGGACTGAGCTAAAATAGTCTGTTTCTTAGACTTCCAAGATACGGCTCCACCGGCTATAGAGAAAATATATCCACTAGTAGCCTTAGAGTCATCTGATAAGGTGTTCCAGTCGGCATCATTATAGCCTTCTAGTACAGCTGGAAACCTCTCATAATGTAATCCTAGGTTCATGGTCCTCTTAAGGTATCTCATGACCCTTTCAATATCATGCCAATGCTCATTACCAGGACAACTAGTAAACCTGCCTAATAATCCCACGACATAGGCAATGTCGGGTCTAGTACAATCAGTGGCATACCGAAGGCTGCCAATGACGCTTGCATAATCAGATTGCCTAACGGCTTCACCAGTGTTCTTAAATAACTTTACACTGGGACCATAAGGTGTACTAGCAGGTTTACAGTCAAAGTAACCATATTTCTTTAGGATTTTCTCAATGTAATGAGACTGATCCAAAGAAACTCCATTTTCAGTCCTAGTAATCTTAATCCCAAGGATTACATTCGCCTCTCCTAGATCTTTCATATCAAACTCAGCATTTAACAATAGCTTCACATTATTCACAACGTGAATATTTGAGCCAAAAATTAACAAGTCATCCACATACAGACAAATTATAGTGCAAATGTCATTCTCAAATTTTACATATATGCATTTGTCACTACCATTTATCTTAAAACCATGTGAAATGACTAAGTTATCAAATTTTTCATGCCATTGTTTAGGTGCTTGTTTGAGACCATAAAGAGACTTATCTAATTTACATACCAGATGTTCTTTCCCTGGGATGACAAAGCCCTCTGGTTGATCCATGTAGATTTCTTCTTCCAATTCACCATTCAAGAATGCTTTCTTTACATCCATCTGATGTACTACAAGATTAAAAACAGAAGCAAGAGACATTAGCACTCTAATAGAAGTTATTCTAGTAACAGGTGAATAAGTATCAAAGAAATCAACATTCTCCCTTTGTCTGTAGCCTTTAGCTACTAAACGAGCTTTATACTTATCAACGGTCCCATCAACTTTCAGCTTTCTTTTTAGGACCCATTTACAGCCAATTGTTTTGCAACCTGGTGGCAACTCAGTCAGATGCCAAGTTCGATTAGACTCAAGTGAGTCCATTTCATCATTTACGGCTTCTTGCCATAAATCTGCATCAACTGAGGCTAGGGCTTCTTGGAGGGTAGAAGGATCCTCCTCTACATTGAGAACTTCAAAGTCCGGGCCAAAGTCTTTTGCTACTCTAGCCCGTTTGCTCCTTCTTAGTTCGGGTTCAGCATTCAAGTCTTGTGAGTTAGACCTGACTACAGGAATAATAGAAGAGGACGAACCCCAAGAGGACGAACCCCCACTATTTCTGGATTTGAAAGGAACCCTGTCCTCATAAAAATCAGCATCATTAGATTCAATAATTACTCGTGCATTTAAATCAAAGAATCTATATGCTTTACTATTAACAGCATAGCCAATGAATACACATTCATAAGCTCTACTAGCTAACTTAACTCTTTTAGGATCAGGAATCCTAACATATGCCACACAACCCCAAGTTCTGAAATAAGAAATATTAGGTTGTTTGTTACGAAGTAATTCATAAGGAGAAACCTTACTCTTAGTCTTTGGAATACGATTCAAGACATAACAAACAGTGAGAAGAATTTCTCCCCACCAATGATCAGCAGCACCAGAATTTAAGGAAATAGCAACTACTAACTCAGTAAAGGTTCTATTTTTCCTTTCAGCCTTACCATTCATTTCTGGAGAATAAGGAGCTAACCTTTCATGTATGATACCATGTGAATTATAAAACTCTACAAAAGCATCAGTATCATACTCAGTTCCACGATCACTACGTAACCTTTTTATTTGCTTGTTGAACTGATTCTCAAACTCTGTCACAAACAACTTAAACATATCAAAAGCATCACTCTTATTTTTCATCAAATAAACACGAGTATAATCAGAACAATCATCAATAAAGGTGATAAAATATCGTTGTCCATTTCTGGTCAGCGTTCCATTATATTCACAAATATCAGAATGAATCAAATCTAACGGTTCTGAGTTTCTAACAACAGACTTATGAGGTGTTTTTGTAATCTTAGCCTGACTACAAAAATCACATTTATCAAAGTCATTGAGAGAAATATTAGGAATAAGGCCTAAATTGCTCATATTTTTTATGAGTCTTTTGTTCACATGACAAAGTCTAGCATGCCAAATATTAACAGAAGAAGACAACATATAAGCAGAATCAGAAATTTTATTAATCTCAACATTCAGTTTAAACATGCCATCAGTAGCATAACCTTTTCCTACAAACATTCCATTCTTAGTTAAAGTAAATAAATCAGAACCTATGGTTTGTGTAAAACCAGCCTTATTAAGAAGAAAACCAGAAACTAAATTCTTTCTCATTTCCGGAGTGTGCAGTACATCCTTCAGAATGAGAGTCCTGCCAGAAGTAAACTTCAACTCAACATTACCAACACCAGCAACATTAGTGGAATGGGAATCACCCAACAGCACTTTCTTATCATCGGTGTTTTGAGAATATGTTTTAAACATCCGACGATCATAGCAGACATGGCGTGTAGCGCCAGTGTCTACCCACCACCCTTCTGATCCACCAACAAGGTTGATCTCAGTAATCATAGCCACGAGTGGCTCTTCTATCATGCTAGCCTGTGGTACAGGGTTAGGCATGTTCCTGCACTTTCGTGCCATATGGCCTGGTTTTCCACACCTATAGCATAGAAATTGACCAGTACCACTCTTACGGGGTTGAATCTGTTGCTTTCCATTGTTCTTTTGAACATTCGATTTATTTTTGTTGAAGTTATTCTTCCGGTTCTGAGCCTTGAAGTTCTTACCAGCAGGCTTGAGAACTGCAGCAGATCGCTTAGGAGCATTGTTTGCAGTGAGCTGTAAGACTTCTTCTTTCTGGTCCTGTTTCCTGGATTCTTCCTCTATACGGAGCCGAGTGATCAAACTCTCTAAGGAGAATTCCTTAGTCTTGTGCCTGAGACTGTTTTTGAAATCTTTCCAAGAAGGAGGCAACTTGTCAATAATAACAGCAATTTGAAATTGTTCATCAAGAGCCATACCTTCGGAAATTATCTCATGAGCAATTTTCTGAAGTTCGTGGGACTGCACTTCCACGGACTTATCATCAGTCATCTGAAATTTCAAGTACCTGCTGACTGCATACTTTTTGGTACCGGCTTCTTCGGGTCATATTTCTTTTGTAGGGCATCCCACAAATCCTTAGCAGTGTTTTCCAGATTATAATAGTCATACAGGTTATCAGACAGACCATTAAGAATATAGTTTTTGCACATAAAATCGGTTTCATTCCAAGTTTCAATTTCATAATTCCAATATACTAGGTCATCTTGTTCAACGTTATCAGGAACAACGGGCCTAGGGACAGTCAAGGCAGAATGAACTTTCTTAACAGTGAGGAAAAATTGCATTTTCTGTTTCCACCTTTTAAAGTGGGCACCCTCAAAACGAAAGGGTTTGTTTAGGTCATTGGACATAGTCAATTCCTCGGTAGACATGATGATTATAAAGGCAGAAAAGATTGTTCTAAAATTGTTATAAACCAAACTGCTGCAAACAATAAAATAGAACAAGGTTACCGGGATAAGACTGAGTCGCGGACTATGTCGCTGTCTTTAGAACATTCACGGTACTGCCTTCGATGTGTGCAAGCAGCTCGTACAATAACCGGATGCTCCCCAGGATAAAACAGTCTTTCGGAAAAGAAAATTAAACCGATGGATTTGCACAGAACCACCGGACAACTAAACACCAATATTAGGAACAATGCTCGAATAATTTCTGAAGAATAAACTATAAGCGGGTTTTTTATGTTTTTCTGTAAAACTCTTTGAAATTGTTTTTCTGGTTGTGGTTGTGTGTTAAACCGTGAAGGAAGATCACCAATTTATATTGGTTAGCAAAGTGAACCTGGACAGTTTTCGAACAGCAAAAATCACGCAATTAACGGACATAATCAAAACCTTAATTAACCGTTGTAAAAACAGTCAAAACGTAACGGCCAAAAAATTAATTAGTAAATCTGTTACAAAATCAAGGAATTAATCCTTGTTCAAAAAATTTAAATCAGTTTAAGAAATCCAACCCAACCCGGCCCGGTCCGGTTCAATTCGGCGCGCGTGTGTTATATTGGTTTGGTAGGTAAGTCCTTCCTCTCCACAAAATGTGGGTAGCCCAAGGGCCACACCCCTTTAGAAGACACATACCTATATAAACCAAGCAACATTCTCACTTCCCACCAATGTGGGAGTTTACCATTTTCACAAATTTACACTTAAAACAACTTTGTTCCAACAAAATATGAGTATAGCATTTGAGCTTTAAGAACTACATCATTAACGTAACAATGTAAAAAAAAAATAAAAAAGTATTAAAACTAAACTAATTGTTGTAATGCATTTTATTCATTTTTATTTAAGGAAGATGATGTTAATGTTGAGTCTTCCAGTAAATCAATAGAAGATTTGTCTGGAAAAAAAAAGGTAGATTTTTCATATAAAGAGTTGCTACATAATTAAGCATATGATGTTGCTTAAAAATAGCTGATTATTGTACTAATTAAGAAAATCTTGAAATTTTTATTGTAGGAATCTACATCTTTGATTTGTGATAATGGGGATCTAAGTGTTTTTATTAATCACTCCAACAAAAAGACCTCTTATTTTGAGAATGCTACGTCTGTTGAGATCGAAGGTGGATCAAGTTGTGCACAACACTCTACCAATAAAAGGAAGATAGTGGTAAAATAAGAAAAAGAGACCCGAATCCATTTAGGACCCAGATCCTAAAATATGGGTTGGGTCTAACTTGGGGGAGGTTAGGTACTCAGGTCCCGGACCTATTGTCATCCCTAAAATATGGGTTGGGTCTAACCGGGTCTGAGTTGGGTACTATACTAGTTATTATATTATAATAATAAAACAAATGTAGAAATGAATAATTAAAGCGTGTGGGGGCAGTAGTAGTGGGCCCACGGGGCGGGTGTGTAGAAGGCGAAGAGTATGACTGAGTATAGACCATAGAGCGAAGGAAAGGGCGAAGACATAATAGAGGGGCAAACCGGGCAATCGAAATCCAAAGAGCACGTCAGGATGTCAAAGTCGAAAGAAGACCGGAGTCGTCTGAGAGAATCCATTCCAATCCATTCATTCACAAATTTAAATTCAAAGAGTCAGTAGACTATTCTCTCTCGTAGCAGTATTTTAATTTAGCAAAGGAAACAAACCCCCTTCAGCAGTTCACCCTAGTAGAGATTACAGTGATTCGATTCGATGGGCGGAGAGGAGGGGGCGGATCAGTTGATGAATAACAGAGCCGATTCCGATTACAGAAAGGCGAAGACGTCGGTTTGGTGGGATATTGAAAATTGTCAAGTTCCTAAAGGATGCGATCCACATTCAATTGCACAAAACATTACTTCTGCACTTATCAAATTGGATTACGGCGGTTCCGTTTCCATTTCTGCTTACGGCGACACCAACCGTATTCCTTCTTCCATTCAACACGCCCTCTCCTCCACCGGCATCTCCCTCAATCACGTTCCTGCTGGTATTTCTCCTTTTCGAGATTCTTTTCTTTCTTCTCAATTTTCTATTTTACTTTTTTTTTTTTAAATTATTGCTGAATTCTTTGCATGCCCCTTCTTTGTTTTCCGACTTGTTTATCATTCCTAATTTCCTAAACCCTTGTTTTGTTTTCCGACTTATTTATCATTCCTAATTTCCTAAACCCTTGTTTTGTTTTCAGACTTAATATTTGTCATTCCTAATTTCCTAAACACTTGTTTTGTTTTCCGACTTATTTATCATTCCTAATTTCCTAAACCCTTGTTTTGTTTTCAGACTTAATATTTGTTTATTATTCCTAATTTCCTAAATCCATGTTTTGTTTTCCCTTTTTTTTTTTTTTAATTAATTATTATCTTTGCAATTATTGTGCTCCACCTTTACGCGAAAGTAGATCTTCCAGGCTGAGGCTTGATGTGCATCATGTGTCCCTTAATAACATACTTGTTGATATAGGAGATAGAACAAAATTATTCTTTTAAAGAACATGTAATTATGGTCAAAATTAACATCGTGCTGTAATGAAAACATTTTGCAGCTCTCATACTATTATATTAATGATAATAAATATTTAGAAGAATATAGGTGTAAAATTATTTTCTTCGAATTATAATTCTTGATGCCTTATATAATATGTACTATGTAGTGCTAATTGTGCTAAATTGGGGTTTCTAGAAAAGCTAAACTGGGTAAAATGATGTGGTATCCTCTAATTTTTGCTACAATGAAATGGTAACCCTTCTTTTTTAAAAATAAAATTCACAAAATGACCCTAATTAAGTTTTTAATCCCGCAAATGACATCAATGAGGCTTCAATGGATTAGTTTTCATTAATATGTTAACTATGGGTAACCTAATCCTTTACCACACCAGCCTTATCCTACACCACTCCAACTCCCTCGATCTCCTACCTAGCACCTTCATCTCCTTGCCAACAACAACCCTGACCTCTTTTCCTTGGCATCAACACCATAATTCCAAAAATCGAAGCTTCGATTAAGGTTGTGGAGGAAGTTGTTGGAGGGAGAAGGTTAAAGGGGTCGTGCAGCTATCGGTGGCATGGAGGATAGAGAGTGAGGCGAAGAGTTAGGGAGAATAAGAGAGATGGCCGTGAAAGAGGAGAGGAGCAAGAGGGGTTCGTTGGGGTGGTTGGGACGGGGTGGTTCGTCAAGAGGAGCATGTTAGGTTCTTGGCTATGGTTGTGGGTTGCAGTCGCCACCGGTGTGGGTGGATTAAATGGTGGCCAGGTTGGGGAAGAGGATAGACATGGGTGGGGGATGTTTTTTTTTTTTTTTTTTTTTTTTTTTTGTTTTTTAAAAAAAAATCTAACCATAGTTTGTTAACCAAAATTTTAAGATAAAACACTCATAAGTGGGAATGAAAACTGAATTAGGGTCATTTTGTGAATATAGAAAAAAAGGTATTACCATTTTAGTATAGTAAAAGTTAGGTATTACCATTGAGAATTTATCAGTTGATCCAAAAATTAATGAATTATTAGAATGAATGTAGTGAGCTAATAAACACAAGTTAATTGCTCTACTAATTTGGTATGGGGCAAATAAATTTGCTACTTTATGAAGAGGATAAATGGGGAAAATCATTTTTAAGAAAAACACAAAGTACTGTACAGCATGACAAGTAGATTACTCTTCCATAAGTTCATAACTACTGAGACAACATGCCTCTCTTGCACATTAATTGCAGAAAATGTATATATCTAATTTTTAGGGGCTGATTCAGACAGTGTTAAGGCTTCGGAGCTGAGCCGTGGGGGCTGGGTCTCCACCTGCCTCCCGGGACTCATACTCTCAAGTGTAGCATTTAAACGCTGCAGCAATTATACAAATTCTTTTTCTCTGCCTTTTCACCTTCTTGCTCTGAATATTCTTTTCTGATTTTCGCCTTCTATTTCTGGGTTCTGTTTACAACTTTCACCAGGTGTTAAAGATGCCAGTGACAAGAAGATTCTAGTTGATATGCTCTTCTGGGCTGTTGACAACCCTGCCCCTGCTAATTACCTCTTAATTTCTGGCGATCGTGATTTTGCAAATGCCCTCCACCAGCTGCGTATGAGAAGATACAATATTCTTCTTGCCCAACCCTTTAAAGCCTCTGCCGCCCTTGTTGCTGCAGCTAAAAGTGTGTGGTTGTGGACTAGTCTGGTAGATGGTGGCCCTCCTCGTACCGGAAATGACTCCCCTCCACCCAACAATGGTAATTATGATTCTACTAATAACAATAATTACTTCAACCCCCAAATGCCCGATAATCACCTTATTCCCGAACCTGTTCATTTACATGCCAAACATCCCATTGCTACTTCGAAATTTGACAACTGTGGGAGAATTGGGGCAGGAGATACTAAATCTAAACCTACGTATGTCCGCAAGACCTCAAACCAGTCAAGTCTTCAAAAGGCCCCTAGCATGCCTTCCGGGGTTCTAGAAAGTAAGAAAGTAGACTACCCTTGCCAGTTGGAGCATACTGAGGCACCAACAGTTAGAAAAGCCCCACATGAATTCTTTGGTGCTAACAAGCATTTTGCCTCTGCAGGTCAGTTTGCTTCCGGCGGCTTCCCTAGCAATCTTGAATCTTCTGCTAGGAGTAAGTCTGATTTCATCTCAAATCAACGAGTTCAATATCCCTATCCATCTAGGCCAAGCAGTGCTCCTATACATTCTAATTCCGCAGCTGGAAATGCATATCCGCCGGCTGCAAGCAACTTCTATACCCATCCTTCAATGTCCAGATCTGAAGGTCCGCCTATCTCATCAGCTCCTTTCACTAGTGCCCCTGATATTGGTAAACTAAGCATATCTGAACACCCTAATTATGCTCGAAATCCTTCTAGTTTTCCACAGCAAGCTAGGGGAGAGATTAAGCATAAATCGCACAGGTATTCGAGTTCTGTGAATCGTAATCCACCCAACAAAGGCCCTAATATGAACGCAAACCACTCCTCTCACCGAAATGGACAATTATCTGTGCCTCCGTCTACTTCTTCAGCCTCGCCAACTGCCAACGTTGTTTCAGGCACAGCATCACCTCCCTCTGAATATGAGCAGGGTCTTGCTGGGGTTATCTTGCTTGCTTTAGACAGCCTTAGAAAAGAAAATATTGCACCCACAGAGGAAAATATAACTGATTGTATCCGTTTTGGAGATAATTCAAAGCACCATAATACTGACGTGAGGAAGGCCTTGGACTGTGCCATTAAACAGAACATGGTAGATAAACTACAGCTGGGTCAAGTTCAGCTATATGTTATAAAGAGTCAAGTGGTATGGAATTGTATAAATCCAATGAGTGGCTACCTTAACGACTACTCTAAGGAAACATGGGATAAAGTTCGGGAGTTTCTTATTTCTACTAAAGGACGATCCGCTATAATTGCTTCTGTGTGCAGGTAATAGTTACTCTCTCTGTCAGTTATAAGCAAAGGCTTTTTAAAAATTAATATCAGCTTATACTTATTCTGTCAGGTATGAAGCTGCATTAGTCTTGAAAAATTCATGCCTGCAAGATTTATCTCTGGGGAATGTGCTCCAGATACTGAACATGTTAATTACTAAAAAACAGTGGATCAAACACTCTACACCAGGATGGCAGCCAATTACAATTTCATTAACCCAGGGTGATGGTGTGACAACTAATGAAGCTGGTCCTTGATTGAAGATCTATTAATAGGCGATGGAAGGTAGTATCCAATTGGTAATTTTTCTACCACCATATTTTCATTTCTTTCGTTGGTGGACTAGGAAAAAGCCCACTTAGAGGTGCTTTGTAGTTTTTTTAAGGGAACTTGTGTATGGTTTAAGTTTGCAAGGTTGGGTGGACGATATAAGTTTGTTTTGGTTTTATCTGTGGAAGCTTTTATCTTCCTGACACAAGGGGAAGAGTACTTGGCAGTTTTCTCAGAGAATTTAAGTTTCAAAGGTGCGAGAGTGTACCATTACATATATTTTACTCCTTCAAAGTAGGAGTATAGGTTCTGGACTTCAATATAAGTTATTGAGGCATTTAACATTTGCGTCAGGCGCATCAACTTAGAGTATATAGGATATGGACTATGGAGCCAGCTCTGGATACCAGGGGAAAGATCAAGCAAGTATGATGGAGACCTGAAGTAAAAACGAAATTGTTCTTTTAGATTTTATAGTATAAAAAAGGTTTGCTGTTTTTGTTGATTACAGTACGCTTCTTGCCTTCTTATGACTGGTTCCCTCTGTGGACTCATAAAGCTCTGAGGCCATTTCTGTTGAAGCTTGGGGCAAGGCAGAAGTGTAAGTAAATGAAGAAGAAAGCTATATCTCAACAATTTTGTGGATAACCCAAGATGATGGACATGATTAAAGCTTGGTGGCACTCATTAAGCACGCTGTTGGTTTTTGTGCAAACTTGTTGCATATGCTGTATTAAATCTTAGGTAAGGTTAACATATTGGCGTTTCAGCTGAATGTTTTTTTCGCAAGACTTTGTGAAATCCATTGTATCTGTATCAATGCTTAAGATTCCCTTTTTTCTCTTCCTTTTTTTATGTCAATGTATTATTAAATGTAATAGTATGATTTTATGAACATTGATCTTGTTACTGGTTTGTGAGCTGATTGTTGGATGCTCAGTGTCAGTTCTAGAAGTGTGATATTGACCTTGTTTGGCTACAGACTGATAGACTAAGACTGGTTTTTGTTGGTTGTTTTAAGTTGGCAACGGCATTGGCTGTTTTTCCTCTTTTTAAAGTTTCTGTTGAAACTAGGCGTTGGACCTTTCATTGATGTTAATGTACTTCCTCCGTTTTTTTTTTTTTTTAGTTGTAACACTTCTCTTTTCACGTTTGCCGATGCATGATTTCATTTGTATTATCTTTAATTACCCATCCTTATCCCCCATCCTTATCCCCCTTTTCTCACCCACAGCTCGCTGGGATCGGCGTTCCCTCCTTGCCATCGCCGGCGAGACAATTAATAGAGGAAAGAGTAGAGCTGTTTGTTTGCCTTCAGGCTCATCGGTGGTCTTCTAGCTAGTTTGGTGGGTCGTTAAAATCATTCAACGAATCAAGGAGCCAAGGTTATTCTTAACGCCGCCATCGAAAGGAATTCTGTTGATTGTTTTCCCGACGATGAAGGTGAAGTTAAGATCAGGGTTTTTTTTCCCTTA
Organism: Chenopodium quinoa; assembly: GCF_001683475.1. Lineage (NCBI taxonomy): Eukaryota > Viridiplantae > Streptophyta > Magnoliopsida > Caryophyllales > Amaranthaceae > Chenopodium > Chenopodium quinoa. The sequence continues at coordinate 141,589 of NW_018743212.1, read as the reverse complement.
TTCAGGGAGGCGGTCTTCTTGCGTAGGTCTTGACGGCTGGTGGTGGTGTTTGGTTCTGCCGGTGAGGTAGTTTTTGGGCAATCTTTGCTCTTCATGGACTCACGATTTGCTTATGAGTTTTGCAAGTCTTCTTTGCTCTGGTTTGTAGTTTAGTTGTTCTTGTTTTGTTAAGGTTTAATTATGTTTTTATTGAATATTTTGCTTGTGTTGTTGTTCAGGTTTCTAGCTTTTAGTTTTTAATAATACTCTTGCTCTGTTTGATTTTGAGTTGGAGTTTCATAAGGTATTACGGTTTGGTAGTACCTGGGTTGTCGGGTTGGTGGTTCTTTTAGTTTCCTGTTCGAGGTGGGACTGTGTTAGGGGGGGTTTTCACATTGGATGTGTGGATCCCCGTCTTAGTAGTCTAGGTGGTTACCTCTGTGTTGTTTTCCACATGGTGGCTTTATTTGTGCAAGTGAAAGTTCTTCCCTGTATTTCGAGTTTGCGGGGAGAAGGTGGTTATGAGGGGAGAGGGATGTTTGCTTTCCCGGTTGCTTCTTGATTGTGGGATGATTTAGGTATCCATTCAGGTATTATCATATCATCCCATTATCGATGTTAGTGATGACAAAGTCGGTCATCGTTGTTAGTTTCTATCTTGAAGGAGGCTCTCCATCCTTAATGTTTGGGGTAAGCAAAGTCCTTTATTTTCATGCATTCTCTGTTGGTAGAATTGCAGGAAAGGAACCTGCATTTTGGTGCAAGGTTTCTCATGGTAGAGTCGTTAGAACATTCGACTCTCTTGGTTTGGCTCGTAGACTCTTAGGAGGTAGTTATGCTTTTCGATCCCTAGGAGTGGAGTCGTGTAACAGGTCTTTTTTTCGGCAATAGGATGCTTTCACAACCCCCACTGCAAATTTGCTTTAAGTGTTCGTGCAAGTTTCAGTTCCCTCCGTTAGTTTCATCTTGCAATTTCGGTCCATCTCGCGGGTTTTGGTTCAGCTGGCAACTCTTGGTCCAAATAAAGGTTTTGGTAAGAATCTTTTGGTTGTCCAGGCTTCATGGTATTTGGTATGTTGCAAGGCTTCTCTGGTCTTTTCATTCACTTCGGATTTCCTCTATTGGTAAGTGGCATATCCGTATGTGGGTTGGTTTGGGCGTTTCGGCTCTGCCGAAGTACACAAGGTTTTTCTTAGAGTGTTTTGTGTGTTTAGCTATGTGTGCTTGATTGTTTTTAGTTTCTTTGTTTATCACTCTTAGGTTGTAATTTGTTATTTATTTATGAAGTTCTCTTTGTCAAAAAAAAAAAAAAATGTTAAAATTATGAACATTTGATATTAAAATAGTATAAATCAAGACGAATCTAACAAGATCTTAGATGACTATATTTTTGCATAACTATAAATCATCATAGCTATTGAAAGTGGAACACATAAATAGTGTAAAAGTTAAACTGTTGCAACTATAAAAAAAAATAGAGGAAGTACTTATTACTGTGAAATGATCAAATTTTTTGGATTAAAAGCCAAAACCGCCCAAAAGCCACTCCAAAGAGCTACTCACCAATTTCTCACTAGCTTTTTCCATTTTGGTGAAGAGCCGATATGGAAGACTAGTCAGGTACTTGTGTAGGCAGTGCTGTTTGTAACCCAAAAATTACATATACTACGTAGCTATGTTTAGTTTTTTCTATTTCAGAGTTCCTAGAACACATTCATTTTCGTATATGTAAATGTTCAGTTTGAATCATGAAATGTTCGTTTTTGTTTAAGCAAAGTACACCGCAATGTATAGTATTCAAATTAAAATTATATCTGTTTTTAAAGGTTATTGACATTTTAAATTATTTTATGTTTGTCAATGTAAAATTTTGATTATTAATATCTCTAATTATATTCTCCTGTTCTTTTATTGTGTCTATTATGTACTATAGATATGTAATTTAAGAAAATATTGAGGTGAGTGTAAGATAAAGTTGAATAACAAATAAGAAAGATAATATAAATAGGTGGTTTGTATAAGAAAAAGATGATTAGAGTAAGATTGAGAGAGGGTTAATGATGTGGATTAAACCACAATAAGGGATACTAGCAATAGGGTAAACCTAATTCAATAAAGTTTCTGATCCTTTTGACTTTCACTAGTAGGAAAAATGAAATAGGCACCGCACAATCCGCACCGGTTTCTGAAAACCGGTGCTAAAAAAAATAGGCGGGATTGGAAAATAGAGTTTTCGCATCGGTTCCAACCAAACCGGTGGGTAAAGTTTGTTTTTCGCACCGTTCTAACCAAACCAGTGCGAAAAGTTTGTCTTTCGCACCGGTTCGGTAAAGTATAGTACCGGTGCGAAAGCTATTGCTAAATAAAAAAAAAAAACCCGGTCTGCATACATACTCCTCTTTCTTTCTCTTTCATTTCCTCATCTGCCTCTTTCTCTCATCTGCCTCTCTTACCGACACCCTCAAAAACCCACCATCGCTGAAACCCACCAGTCCACCACCAATCACCGAAACCTACCAGTCCGCCACCAACGCCGAAACCCAAATCATCGCTGAAACCCACCATCGCCGAAACCCTAACCACCCACGAAATCCCCCACCCCCACAAATCCCAACCCATAACCACTTACGAAACCCAAACCCACCCACAAAACCCAACCCAGAATTACCTGAAACCAAACCACTTGCCCCTTAAACCATCAAATCTAAACTTTAATTTTTCTTCAAGAGAGAGAGAGAGACCGAGAGTTAAAGAGCGAGAGAAAGAGGAAAACCGCAGCAAGAGGATGCAGCGATGGCTTGCTGCGGTGACGTCAGAGGTGGCGATGATGAAGGTGGTGATTAGAGACTAGGGGTGGCAAACGAATCAGGTCGGGTCGGGTTCGTGTTCGGGTCACCTAGTTTCGGGTCAGGTGACCCCCAACCCGAACCTGATCCATTTAAGTTTTCGGGTTGAAAATCCCAACCCGAAAATGACTTGATTTGACCTGTTTTATTTTATTTTTTTTTTTTCTGGATTTTATGTTCGAATTTTTTTAACATATTATACACAAAATTCCTTGAATTCTTCAGAATCTATCAAACATAAAACCCAGGAAAAAAAAAAAAAAATTCAAACAAAAAACCAAGAAAACAATACAAACAAATCGCATAAAAAAATCTGGAAAAAATATGTAAAAAATCAGAACAACTAGATCGATAAAGAATAGGCGATTATCACTAACAAAATTTATATACTTACATTATAATTTCATCAAAAAATAATTATAATCAGAAATTTGAGAAAAATAAAACTAGATCTACAATCTAACCTAAATTTAAACTAGTTCTAAAGTACAAAAAAACCTCAACAATAGACGGTGACAGTGACAATGGCCGGCCGGGCTTGCTGTGATAGTGACGGTGGCTAGGTTACTCACGTGACATTGCTGACTTGCTCGTGTGAAGAGAGAGAAAAAGGGGCTTTTCGGATGAAAAAAGAAAGGATTATTCGAATATAAAGAACAAAAATCACAAAAATCAGAGTAGAGAAGTTCAAATTCGAATTTTCTGGATGAATTGAAGCTTTCCGGATGAAGATAGAGAAGGAGAAGAAAATGTCTGAAGAGAGATACACAAGGAGAAGAGAACGGATGAAGAGAGAGAAAGAGAAGAGAGATAAGGAGAAGAAAGGGAGAGAAAATGTGAAAACGGCTAGATGAGAGAGTGAGAGTGAGTTAGGGTTTCCGTTTAAAGATTTGGGCTTGGGATTTGGGGCCTTGGGCTGGTAGTAGACTTAGTTTTTTTTTTTTTGTTTTTTTTTTTTTTTAAAGATTTTTTTTAAGGTCGGGTTCGGCGGGTTTGGGTTGACCCGACCTAATTTTGACCCGAAAATATTTTCGGGTTAAGTGGGTCATTTTCGGGTTGACATTTTCAACCTTAACCTAACCCATTTAATTTCGGGTCCGGTTCGTGTCAACCCATTTAAGTTTTCGGGTCGAAAATCACAATCCATACCTCGCTATTTTCGGGTCGGGTCAGTTTTTGCCACCCCTATTAGAGACTACAGCGCCGTCGATATTGAAGGTGTTGTTTCAGATGATTTCTTGTAAGATGAATGAATGATGAATTTTTGTTCTTGTGTTTTTATATTTTTTTTCGATTTTATTTATTTATTTATATATGAGTTTGATTGATAAACATCAAATAACAATGAATATTTATAGTTGTGTTTTCAATAATTTGTTTGGTTTACACAGTAATATTACTCTTTTTCAAGGCCTGGGATTTATTTATTTTGGGTTGTATTTGCTAATGTTATTCAATTAATATATATAGTGTTGTTATTTCTCTATTGTAAATTGCATTATTGCATGGGTTTTATGTCAAATTTTTCAAGCGTTGGAAGAATTTGAGTGTTAATTTTTGTTTGCTTCAATGTGTTTATGATGGATATTTTGTAGGGCTTCAATTTGAGAACAGTTGTGAAGTGGGTGTGTTCTCTAAGTTGACTAATGCATATTGTTTGGTCGCAATCGGCGAGTCTGAGAACTTTTACAGATTTTTTTTTTATATTTTTGGGGCATTTTTGGCACCGGTTAACAGGTGCCAAAAACTATTTTTTTTTATGTTTTTTGGGAACTTTTTCGCATCGGTGCGAAAAGTTTGTTTTTCGCACCGGTTTTGAACCGGTGTGAAAAGTTTTTCTTTATTTTTAGCATCCCTCAAATCTACACCGGTTCAAAACCGGTGCGAAAGGGGGGTTTTGATCCGGTGCGGATTTACATTTTTGGCCTAGTGTTTAACAAGAAGAAAAACAATGTAAATTTTGATCTTTTTGAAAGAAAAGCCACGTTTTGAAATCAATTCGATTCACTTGACCTAACTCACAATTTTCATGTTTTCATAAACTTAATCACTCTAAATTCTCATTAACAAAAAAAATATTTGTAGGCATAGAATCCCATACCTAATAGGATAAACAAACCTAAAAGATAAAATAAAATCGTATAATCTCTTATAATATCCTATAAAAAGATAGATATTATCTTAAGTAAATCATATGAATACGAATAAATAAATCCTAATGAAAATATATCTAGACTATTAAATTCTTGATACTTGATCCGCATCATTCTCCCCCTCTTTTGTTTTATTGAACCAAGAAATTATCCAAATCAAACGAACAAAATATGAAAATATATTCTCCCGAAGATCATTGTTTCCACCTCTCCTGATTTTACCACCAATTCCAATTTTTAGTGTGGTTGCTTCCATATGCAAACAATTAAAATAACTAGGAAAAGATATATCATGAACCACCAAGTCTAATTTTCTCACAGACATATGTTGTATAGCTCGGATCTTCTGTTCATTTTGTTTAATTGCTTGGGTTGCATCAATTAATGGATAAGACAAAGCTAAATCTAATTCATCATCTAGCACCTCGATTTCTTCTTCATCTTGCACAACCAGATTTGAAATATTATCAACCTTGTTCATAGAATTAGAGTCAACCACCTGTATCTTAAGTGCTTTTATTCTTTCGTACTCTTGCATCTCAACCAAAATTTCTAGGCATTTTTGTGTTGCTTGTTGCAATTGTTGATTCATTTCCTACATTCTATCCATAAGTATAAAAATAGATTCAATTTGGTCGCCCATATTGAACAACAAATTGCATTAATAAAAACAAGCCAACAGCAAGCAATCACGAACCCGACTCAAAACTGACCCGTTGGCAGAAACTGACACAGTTTAATACTCCCACCGTCCCATACTTGACACAGTTACCATCTTCGTCTGTCCCAAAATACTTGACACGTTACTAAATATAGAATGGGACCACTAATAAAAAAATGTTTTCATATACTCTCTTTGGGACCATAAACCCCAAAACCCAATTAAATCCTACATTTTCTCTATCCTCATGGTACACTGTCGCTTGTCTACCCAAAATAAACCTAACTCTAACCTTCTAGAAATGTAGTAGGGTAAGCGGGTCGATCCCACGGAGAAATGGATTATCAAATTATTACTTATGTAAGTTAGAAACCCTGTTTTTATATGAATTTAAGAGAAATATACTACGTACGAAACGAAATAATAAAATTAGCTAAGAGACAAACAAATCAAAGATAATGAAATAGGGATCAGAAGATATATTGCATTAGAGTATCAATTATTGTTCATCGAATTATACGAATTACATTTATATCTTAATGTTAACCAATGAACACAAACAAGCATTCGAAACTTCCCTTGCAAATAAACCAAACAAGCTCTCGGAGTATTGTCTAACTAACTAATAATCTAGAACAAGCTCTCTAGACTTGATTAATTAGCATCATTAATAACAAGAAAATAGTTAACTTAAGCCACAAATCTCACAAGCTCGGACTTGTGCAACTCAAAGGGTTAGACAATCTTAGGTATTACCACTACTAGAAAACAGCTAATCAATGACATAAATTATCCCTCGGAATATCCTGAAATTTCGTCGGAACTGCCGGTTTTCGACGAAATTCCGTCAGAACGCACCGTCGTATTACATTTTGTAGGAGTTTCGATTTATTCCGTCGGAAATTTCGTCGTAACGGTCAGTTCTGACGGAATTTCCGACGGAACCGTGTATTCCGACGGACTTTTGTCATCGGAAAAGGTATTCTGGCCACCGGAAAGTCCGTCGGAAATTTCCGACGGAATACAAGTTCGTCGGAAACTGTTGTAAACAAAATAAAAAAAAAAAACCTCCCACCACCCCCACCACAACCCCATGATACCCCCTACCTTCCTACCCATACATACCCCCTCCGGCCCCACCAACATACTAACCCATGACTGTTGCCAGTCACCCACCTCCACCGTAACCCACCAACCTCCACCGTAACCACCCACCTCCACCCCGTAAACCACCTACTACCACCAGCCAAAAACCCCACAAAAATCACACAAAAAACCCCACAAAAAATCACACAAAATAAACTCACAAAAATCAAACAAAAAACCCACTACAACAACTAAGCAAAATTGTAGGAAATCAACAAAAATATCCTCAAATTGTACGAAATTGTACGAAATCAATGCAACAAAATATCCTTAAATCAACAAAAATTGTACGAAATTAACCCACAATAATATTAAAAAAAAAAAATCAAGCCAAAGAAAGAAAACGAAAAAATACCTGCAATTCCACCTCCAAAACCTCGAAATTGGGATTATATGGTTAAATTCAAACATAAAAACTCCAGATCTGGAATTTTTATGGTCGAATTTGACCATAAACACCATAATTAATCGGTTGTGACGCCCTAATTAATCATGTGTTGACGCCACCAGCCCACACAAATTCGTTATTGACGACCACCAGCCCACACCATAATTATTCGAAAATTAGAGGCAAAAGAAAAAATGAAAAAGAAAATGAGGACGAAAAGAAAATTGAAACGGGACAGAGAAAGAAATTAAAAGAGAGAAAGGGAAGGAAAGGAGGAAAGAGAACGAAGGAGAAAGAGGAAGAAAGAAGGAGAAGGAAGGAGCAGAGAAAGGAGAACAAAGAAGGAGAAGAGGAGAGAGAAAGAGAAAGAGAAAGAGGAGGAGAAGAGGAGAGAGAAAGAGGAGAGAATAAAGGGAGGCGGGTAACAAATAGGGGGTATCCGTTTTATGGGGGTTGGACTAGGGTTTGTGTAATTTTTTTTTTTTATTATATTCCGACGGAAAAGTTCGTCGGAAATTTCAGACGGACTATAATTCCGTCGGAAATTGTAGTTTCCTACGGAAAATTCCGTCGAAAACTTCCGACGGACTATAATTCCGGTGGAAATTTTAAATTCCGACGGATAATTCCGTCGGAAAGCACGTATATTCCAACGGAATTTATTTCCGTCGGAAATTTTCGACAAATATTCGATAGAATTTATTTCCGTCGGAATTTTCGATTTTTCCGACGGAACAACTCCGTCGGAATTTGCCTATTTTCTAGTAGTGTACGACAAGTTTTAGTCACCAATCAAACACCTAATCACTACTAATGGTACCAACTAGGACAATTACGGATCACAAGTTAATACTCTAGCAATTAAACTAGCAAATACACTAAAGATGGCCGGTCTAAAATATAATCTCACTAGTCCATAATAATCAAACAGAGTATCAACCCAATTAAGAAATAAAACATAATGCCCAAGAATTATATCATATCTATTCTCACAATAAAATAATCCAATACTTAATATATCTTCCTACCCATAAGAAGTTTAGCCTAACATACTAAAACTTGAGGTTATCATAATAGAACACAAAGAATTTATAATCAAACTAATTAACAAAGCAAAAGTGAAAATAGAAACTAGAAATTATATTAAGCAATCAAAGTATAATACCTAAGAGTAACTGACGCATTCGAGAACAAGTTAAGAAAGCACTAACTTTATTATTTTCATTTTCTAAACAAAACTTCTACTAGAGGTGGGCATAGGCCCTGCTTGCCCACGGGCGACATGAGCATGGCACAGTGGTGACATGGCCCGGCACGAGCCCGCCAGCGGCACAGTGACGAAGGAGTGGACCGTGCTTGGAACACAATTTGAAAAATCGGCACGAGCACGGCACGGCCAAGGGCACGGTGGGCGGCACAGTAATTTGGCGCGCTGGACGGCTTGCCGGCACGGCCCTCCAGCATGGCACGCAGAACGACAGGCCCGGCCCGGCCCGTGCAAAACAATTATATTTCGCTGCTTCCAACAGCTATAAAAACGGCTATAATAATAAATTAATAATAAAATTAACATAAATAATAATAAAGAGTAAAAGAACTATATAATAATAAAAATAAGAATAGTAAAAAGAAAAATAATAATATAATAATACAAAAACATAAACATAAATTAATAAAATTATTTAAATATACTCATTTTAAAAGTTGTTCAAAAAAAAAAAGATATATCGATTTTTTTAAAAAAAAAACAAAATTAAATTTCTGGGAGGTTGTAACACCCCTAAATTTTGGATATACTTTCTTAATTATTTAGTAATTTCTTCAAATTTTGAGCCAAATTTAATTATAAATTTTGGCGCCAAAATCTTTCGTACAAATTAAATATTTTCATATTTCTAAATTAAATTATAATCTTGGTCAGTCCATATTTTATTTTCAATATTTATGTTGTACGTACTTTTAATTTGGACTTAACTATATTATTTTCTGAATTTTATCAATATTCAACAATTTTAATCATCATCTTATTATTTACAACTATTTTTAGTTTTGATATTATCTAAAATATTTAATACATTTGTATTTTTATCAAAATCATTTATTTTAGGGGGTTGTTAAATATCGCCCTCAAATTTTCAACTAACGCCCGCAAAATAAAACATATTTTACAAATTACCCTTATATTAAAAAAAAAAAAAAAAAAAAAAAAAAAAAAAAAAATTACCCCCCAAACCCTCACTCCCTCTTCTCTCTCTTAAATACAATTCTCTCTTTAAACCACCACCACCACCTCCTTTTACCACCCACCACTACCACCACCACCTCCTCTTCTAACCACCACCATCTACATAGTTAGCCGCGGAAATGACAAGGAAGGACAAGAGGAAGGCGGTCACCGGAGACAACTAATAATAATAACAGTAATAATTCTAACAATACACAACTAATTATAATAGCAAATACAAGTAATTATAATAACAAACACAACTAATATAATCAAAATAATAATAATAACAAATACGTGAAATTTAAAACCAAAAAGAAAATAATAATTTGAAATTCCAAGGCAAACGCCCAGAGATTTCGAAAAACCTAGGCAGAAAAGCCTAGTTTGTTCAAAACTGCCTAGGGTGTTCGAAAAAACTAGGCGTTTCTGCCTAGGTTTTTCGAAATTTCTGGGCGTTTTCGATTACAAAACAGTTAAATAATTGTACCGATTCCCTACGGTTCGATGAGCCTCCGGCGAGCAACGTAGGTGGTGTTTCCGGTCTTTCATGAGATCCAACGAATTAGGTTTTGCAAAATTTAAATTATTTGTTTGATTTTGAAAATTATATGTGGTGATTGGTGGTTAAACGTGATCGTTGGTGGCCGGTGAACACTAGAGAGAACGGTTAAAATGTTTGTGTAGGGTAAAAGTGTTAAGTTTAGGTAAAAATAATTATTTTAATAATAAGGCTATGTACGTCAATTCACGTTATTTTGCGGGCGTTAATAAAAATCTGATTTTCGATTATTAAAAAAAAAAAAAAAAAAAAAAAAAAATCTTGTTGACCGTATGTTTTAGGAATGGTATTTCTTAACCTTTAAGATTTCTTTGATTTCTATCCTTACTCCTCCAACCAAACCAATATTAATCCTATTTTCTCTTCTCATCTTTTTCATTTGATTTTTCACATAAATTAACCTAGGCCAAATTACATTCAAGTTCATTTAACTAACTCAAATTTATCTTGTTTTCATACCAATCCTACACTCTCTTGAACTCTATCTTCATACCCTTAAACACCTATAAATAGACCTTTAATTCCTCCCATTTACTCACACCAAAAAAAATAAATCAAAATAGTCCCCTTTACACCCTAAGACTCACGACCCTTTATTTCTCCTCAACTTTTCTTTCTTTCTTGCTTAAACAAACACCGCAACTGCACCACCTCGTCATTGCTACCGCCGCTGCGGCTAACTAACTCCTGTACTACTGTTGAACCTGCCCGGTTGCTGCCGTGACTTGCTGCCAGCAAGGTGCGTGCAGTAGCACCTTCAATGCATTCCTTCCTCCTAGCCGCATAAATACAAAAAAAGAAAATGATACCTTGTTCCTTTTATTTTTTTTTTTATCACCAATATTACTAAATTATTATACTAATATCATTAATGTATTATAGTAATACTAACGTTACTTTTTTTTTTACATAAACTATTAAAGTTTGATTTAATATAAGGTTAATGGTTTCGGTAATTCATGCACAAATAGGGTATTATTTATAGTTTTGTGTTTATTTTGTTAACCTTATATTAATTAAGGTTATTTTAATTGTGTAGGAGGAGTCCCTCGATCGTGGTCAAGTTTAGTGATCGTATCTTAATTGTTCTTGTGATCAAGGTACGTATAGGTGACTGGGTCCTTGATACAAGTTTAAATGCATGTTTTGGTAAAGGTTTATTTTAATGATTGTTCGAATAAATGTTGCGTATGAAAGATTTAAGTTAATGGTTTTCATGTCGAGTAAAAATATAAATTTTACGATTTAAAGGTTTAATCTTTAAAAGTGTAGTTTAACTTAATAAAAGTTGTTTATGGATCACCGGATTTCAAACTATTGAAATAAAAGAATTAATTTAAACTTGTAGCTCATTATGGGCCTGAGTATTTATTTTTTTAATTGTCCCTCTACCCGGGACTAGTTAAGTAAGACCATGAGCTTTGTATGATCTGGTCTTTCCTCGAGTATAGTTTAACTTGCTTGGGGGGTGTGCACACTTAGGTGAGGAAAATTGATTTTTGGAAATCCGTCTAAAAATTTGAAAATGTATTGGTTGGAAAGTTTCTATTAATGGACATTACTACTTTTGGAAGGTTTAAATTTGGAAAGTCTTTGGAAAGTGACCTTTGGCAAGTTTGAATTGGAATAATTATTTCGAAAGCATGTTTGTCTAATAAAGCATTTACGTGCCTTGCACTTATATGTACATAGCTTTTGTGCTAATCCGTTTTCCCTTTTGTTTTGGTTTGCCCTGTTCACCATTATTGGTAAGCAGTTTTGATTTCAGGTGTAGAGTTGATCGTGCGCATACTTGAGTTGGGATTGGGATCACTTAGCTAGAAATTTACTCATTCATGAGTCAGACATGTTTTATTTGGAGTGTTTTTCGAAATATATATTATGGTTATTATAATATTAATAAAAGTCAATTATTTTCTACTGCCATTTTTAGTAGTTAAGTAAGCCTTACGTTTTCACGTGGCGGTAAGCCCAAGTCTATCTCTACGGTATTTTATACGTATAAATATAATATTTACGTAGAGGGAGATTTGGGGGTATTACAGCGGCTCACTGCCATGCCTGGCCCGGCACGCCAGGCGCGTGGGCCGTGCTGTGTCGTGAGCTGGGGTGTGCGAAATGGTGGTCCGACACGGCACAACCCGCCAAGTTGCAGGCACGGCATGGCACGGCACGGCACGAGCCACCACCAGGCACGGCACGCGGTGGACCGGCACGACACACTGCCCACCTCTAACTTCTACTCCTAATCCAAAATAAAAACAAGTAGCTGACCATTAAATGTAAACAATATATATATAATATCCAAAGCTTCCGGTAGATGATTAGAGTAACCACGCAGTAAACCAAGCCACCTTGATTCGTTCATCTACCTCCTCTGTTCACTGGATATAGCTACTCTCCGCCAAAATTAAGATGATGTTCCTCAATTTGCTGAGAACCTTGCCCCTAAAATTCCCCCAAAAAATACGGATCTGAATTATCCCCAAAGAACTCCCCTAACAGAAAGATAAGAAGCCTTTGATTCATCTCAGCTGCTCCGAGCATTTCGCTCCCATCCTCAGCTAATTCCATCTCTATCTTTTCTTGCTTGACAATTTGATTTTCCGCAATAGTCGCTCAAGAGTTTATTTGTGCCTTGCTGGCTTGCCCGCAAGAACACTGAGAGGAGTTCTTAATCCATCTATTATTATTATTATTTTTTTTTTTTGGTTTGGCTGAGTGTCAAGCAGTCAAGTTGGTACTTCCTCCGTTCCTTAATAGATGACACGTTTCTTTTATCACGTTTGCCAACGCACAATTTTCACGAGTTATATCTCCCATTATCAATATTGTAAAATTATAAAAAGTGGATATTAATAAAATATACATTAAGACGATTCAAACAAGATCCCACATGATTATGTTTTATCGTAGCTACAAATCACAAAAGCTAGTCAAAGTGTTGTTTGTGAATAGTGCAAAAGTCAAACTGTGTCATCTAAAAAGGAACGGAGGAAGTATATTTCAAGGCCTACGTGGCTAATTGCAATCTAACATTACTGGGCTTAAAATACGTGACTTCATTTGGTCTCCTAAGCTTTGTTTCTTTTGATCCGAGCTTGGCAAAATGCATTTTGATATCATAATCTTCCTTCCTACAAACAAATAAATGACAATAGTAGTATCTCATGTCTAGAAAAGAAAATTACTTATAATACTCTTAAAATGTCAAATGTCAATATAAAATCAAGAGTTTAATATACATAAATAATATACTTTTACGACCCTATCACCTCACTACCCCCACCTCACCCACCTTTTGTTTTCTTACAATATAAAAATACAAAAGAGAATATTTTATATAATAAACAAATGTTTTAAATTGACCTACTTGTAGTTTTCTCAAACTACGTGTCCACCCCAACGTCTCAATTATTATGGGATGGAGGGAATAGCAAACATTTTTGAAAAATTCCGAAATTTTGTATGTGGAATCTAGACAAAAAAAAAAAAAAACACCCAGATTCAAAAAAATAATCACCTTAAAAGCTTTTCAAACGGAGGAGAACGAAGCAAAATAATTCTGCCCTTGAACAAGTTGTTTTAGGTCATTTTTTTTTTAAAGAAAAATTTCGACTGGCTTTTGATACCAATTTGATGTGGATTAAACCACAATAAGGGATACTAGAAATTAGGGTAAACCTAATTCAATAAAGTTTTGATCTTTTCGACTTTAACAAGAAGAAAAGCAACGTAAATTTTGATCTTTTGAAAGAAAAGCAACGTTTTGAAATCAATTCGATTTACTCGAACTAACTCACAATTTTCATGTTTTCATAAACTCAATCACTCTAAATTCTTATTAATAGAACAAATATTTATAGGCATATCTCTTGTAATATTCTATAAAAAGATAAATATTATCTTAAGTAAATCATACGAATACGAATAAATAAATCTTAATGAAATTTATCTAGACTTTTAAATTCTTGATGCTTGATCCGCATCAGTTAAAAAGTGTAATACTATGGGGCTAAAGGGGTAAGGTCACTGAGACGATAAAATGAGTAAGACAAAATAGAAAAAAACAAGTACTACCTCCGATTTTTATTAGTTGCAACTTTGGAATATTTTATGTCTTACAAATAATACCCCAAAGTTGCAACTAATAAAAATCGGAGGTAGTGGAATAATAAATTACGGGCTAAAATGGAAAATAAGTAGAATATAAAGAATGGATGAAGTTGTTGTAAAATGTGTAATAGTTGATATTTCAAAAATACATACAAGTATACAATTGTAAAAAGGCTTCACAATCTCACATGAATATACACCTCCTTTATAAGTCTATATACCAAGCATAGCTCGGTTTAGTGGCAAGGTTTGCATCTCACAACCATCAGATAAGTGAGTATAAGTGGGGAGGAGAGTGAATATGAAAAATATTAAAATATGATATGACGGGACCACTAATGGGAAGGGAAATAGTAAAATATTGTTAAAAGTTTCCAAAACTGGAAATAGAGTAAGGGGCCGTTTGGTTTGCACGAGGTAAATGGAATGGAATTAACAAAGGGAAAGGAGGAGAAAGGAAAGCTAATCTCTTACATTTGTATAGCTGTTTGTTTTACATAAGGAAAAAGAATCACATCTACAACCACCACTACCCCTTCAATCTTACCACCACCACTTTAGCCACCACCCTCCTCACGATCTGCCACCGTCTCTGATGTCCTCCGCCCCTACTGCCATTGTTGCCTTCCCCTCTGCCGTCGCTGCTGCTCTCTTCTCTCTCTCAATTTTTTTTTTAATTTTTAGATCTAGTTTATTGGTTGTTTATAAGGTGTTAAGGGTTGTATTTTTAGATGTGTGGGGGGATAATTAGGGGTGTTTATGGAAAAATTTAGGGTTTTGGGTGGTTTTTGTGGTGGATCTGGGGCTATTTTCGAGTTGGATGGGGTGGTTTTTGGGGATGGTTGGGTTTTTTCGGGTGGATTTAGGGTGATTTGGGTGCGGTGGTTTTCGCGGAGCGTGGATTTAGAGTGATTTTGGTAGGGTGGTTTTCGCGGAGGGTGGGTTTAGGGTGGTTTTCAGGGAGGGTAGAAGTTGCTTCCGCTGGGATTATGGTGGTTTTCAGGGAGGGTACGTTGCTTTGGGTTGGCTTTGGGTGATTTCTTGTGGGCGGTGATGTTGGGTCAGTTGATGGCGGGGTTGTCCTCAGTTAGGCGCCGGTTATGGTGGCGGTGACGGTGGTGATAGCGATGGTTTTGGTGGTTGGCAATAGTTCTGGGTGGTTGGTTGGTGTTTTCAAGTTTGGTCAAAAGTAGTTACAAGGTGGTCAAGGTAGTTGGGTGAAGAGGAGTTTGGGGGTAAGAGTGATTCCCTAGAGAGAGGTGTGGTGGGGGGGTGGGATTCAAAGTTTGAGGAAAATAGGGATAATAAAAGGGGTAAAGGGAATGATTGAATTTGTGTAACAAACATCATCAAAGGGATATAAGGTAGTTGATTACTTTTCCCTTTCTTGAACACCCCCAAGTCCCTAACCAAACGGCCCCTAAGTAATAAAATATGACTGTAAAAGAAAAGTGGAGCAAATAATAAAATACAGAGGAAGTATATCATTTGTATTCTGTATAATTTGCAAATGAAGGTCATAGTAGAGTTTGTGGATACCGAATAGAACTCTTTAAAGCAAAGGTACCATGTTTTGAATTGAAACTATGAAGAACTTTTTAATCTTAAATACTTCGTATAATTAATTCAATCACTCCCTCTATATTTAAATAAATAAAGCGTTTTGACTTTTACGGAGTTTAGGAAGGTTATTTGAATTTATTAAAATAATAGGTAGTGGGGTATAAATTTGAGAAGAGAAAAGAAAGTAAGAGGTTTTGTGGGACCATTAGTAGTAGAATATCATTAAAAAATAGAGAAAATATAATTAAAAAATAGAGAGAAGTTACTTTTTTTTTTCTTTTTTTTTTTTGGAACACAAATAGAGAGAAGTTACTAAAAAAAAAGGAAACGTTTCATTTATATAGATACGACCACAAAAGGAAAACGTTTAATTTATTTAAACACGGAGGGAGTACAATAATAACACTTTTATATATATATATATATATATATATATATATATATATAATACTCTCTCAATTCCTTATAGAATGCCCCATTTTTCTATTTGGGTGACTTTAAAAGATTGATTCATTTCCAATTTTAATTAACATGGTCTCTACAATTTCTTTCTACTTTATTTTCTACTCCGTTGAATACACATATTGAATACTAAATTTACCTACTTACTCAATACAACTATACAAGCTATACCACTTTTTTGCTTCAAAAAACAGAAAAAAAAGCTATACCACTTTTAAGAAAGTGAAAATTAAGTATGGTGCAGATTTTAAGGGACTTTCTTAAAAGTGTAAATTATGGATGGGGTAGATTTTTAGTTTCCCATTTTTCATTGTTTGGATAGAAAACAATTTTTCAAAAAGTGGAAATTAGTTCTTCTAAAATTGAAAAATGTTTTTCAATTGAAAAAAAGATACGTCACATTTTCCTACCTACTCTTTACATCTCTTATCTCTCTCTTCCTCTATAATTTTTCTTGCTAGGAAACAAACAAAATAAAACAATTTTTTTAACAGTTAAATAGAGTTCTTCAAACAAAAAGAGAGAAACTAGGATTACATTTTATTGTTTTGTAGATTGAAGGTAATGCTCAGCAAATATTTTGTTATACAGGAAATTTGACAAAATATAAAAAAAATATACAATGTAAAATAAATAAAGTATTTCTCTGTATTTTCTCTATTTGAGATATTGTATATGTAACTAGTTTCTTTCTCTCCCTTGTTATTCACGAGGATTGTCAATCAAAAGGTTCAGCATTTCAGAATTTTTGACAGTGAACAGAACCTGGAATAGTCTGTGCTTTTTGGTTAAAACATCACATGCATATTTATTTCATGAAATTAACAATGGTTGAAACATAAGGAACGGGCTTTTTGCATGGTTAGAGCTTCCCCAAGATCAAGAATCAGTAAAATTTAATACTTCAACGCTTCAAGTATTGCATAATTTACCACACGCCAATGTCTGAAGACTGATTTCAATGTAACCAACACCCAGACACCCATGGGCAGCCGTAAAGTTTTGGTTGAAAAAGCAGCAGTTCCTGAGAAAAGAACTGATCTATCATTAGGCCGATTTCCTCAACTGAGTGTTATTTTAAGAATTTGACTTTGCCAAATTTCGGATTAGGGGAGAAAAGGATTATGTGATGGATTTGCTTCTCTTTCCTTCCTGTAAGCCCTGAGAAGTAAAGTATCAATAATCAGAAGTATGATGATACTCTGAGCCCAATAGTAGTCTTTCAACACCACCAAGACCAGTTTTGGTATTCTACACCTTCAAGGCTTAAGTTTTGTACCTGGTAATATTTAGACTTCCAAGTCCAACTGTTCCAAGCATAACAAAAAGGAAGGGAAGGCCAACTAAAAGATGATGTCTTCCGCCTCCATGCACCCTTGGTACCCCAGTCCGCACGACCCGTGTGTAAGTAGCTAATAATATTTCATTAATGACAAGATGTATATATGTGACGTGTATTAAGTAATTATTTTAAAAATAAAAAGACATGCTCAGTAATGTTACCTGAACTGGAAATTCCTCCACCTGCAGATTCCAATTCATGCTATATTTAGAATACTATTTCAACCGAACATAAAAATGCATCACTATATCATCATTAAAACATTGTTATCAGCAGTCTGTCACCTTATGCAACCTTGAAAATAATCAAGGGGTTGTGATTTCAGCTCACTAACATCATAATTCATGAAATTAGAGCAGCCATTTCTCAGATGCAAAAATGTTACCATGTTATGGTTTTAGTCTTCTAGATTACTCAAGGAGCTTGATAGACCACTGCTTTTCAGCTCTTACCAAGGTACCAAACTACCACCACTGACATGACCTATTTTCTACAACCAGCCACAAAAAAATGACAAATGACACATCAAAAGAACCAGAAAAACGGTGACACTTTCTTTCCTGCTGTAACCTCATTAGCACAATTGATCTTTTACTGTAAGATGTCAAAGCAGAGTTTTTGACAGTGCATTATATTTACTAGGGGTGTAGTGTTCCAGAATTATCAGGAGAGAATCACCAAGGTCATTATCTTTTAACAACGTTTCCTCATTTCCTTTCCTCCCCAGGCCCCCACCGGCCACCCCCAATGAACACCTAGAATTGACATAATATGCAAAATATTACCTCAAGCAAATAGATGGGTTGTAGAAATATGTATGTATGTATAGTATTTGTATAGCTATACTTAGTGCAGGAGTAGGTTTGTTTTTTGTCTGTTTCTAGCCTTGGCAGCAGCCATGAGCTGTGTTCTTTGTCTTGTAGTGATCAAGGTGTGTATATATATATATGAGAAGCAGATCTTTCTAGGGTTGAGAGCCCCTAAATTATTCTTCCGCCTCCATTCAATATTGAAACATTCTTGCTGAGCAAACAAAACCAAAATATACTCTGATTTTCTTCATGGTATCAGAGCTCCCCAGGCAAAATTGAATCTTTCTGAAATAGAAAGTTTGAATCTTTAACAAAACACTGAACAGAATATCAAAGTTTTAATCTTTGATCTTTTCAAACTTCAATCTTTGAAACAGAAACTTATTCTCATAATGGAGGGTAAGCAAGTTGTTCCTTATGCTGATCCTTATTATTTGGGAAGCTCAGATAACTCGAACACACCATTGGGAACGATTGTTTTCAATGGAAAGAACTATGTCAACAGTAGCAGAAGTGTGAGGATGGCTATAGGGGCAAAGAACAAACTGGGATTCATCGAGGGTAAGATATCTAAACCAAATGTGTCTTCTGAAGATTATAGTAAGTGGATAAGGAATGATTGCATGATTAGATGTTGGTTATCTGCTAGTGTAACACCACAAATTGCTGAATAAATGTTGATAGTGAACTCAGCGAGAGAATTTTGGACTGAATTAGCTGAGAGATTTGGGCAGTCAAATGCTCCTCAAATCTATATGCTTAGGAAAGAGTTGAATGGTTTGAAACAGAACAACTTGAGTGTTTCGGAATATTTTGGGAAGCTTAAGGGTAAATGGAATCAGCTTAATAGTCTGGAAGGAATGCCTGAATGCACATGTGGTATTTTCAATAAATGCACATGTAGTGTAATGAAGAAATTGATAGAAAGAGAAGAGAACAAAAAGGTGATGGATTTTCTGATGGGCTTGAATGTTGGTTATGATAACCAGAAAGAAAATATCATATGCATGGATCCATTGCCTAGTGTTAATAGAGCACATCAGATGGTCTTACAGGTTGAAAAGCAGAAGGAGATATCGGGATTGGATGAAATAGGCTTAGAGGCGAACGCTTTACTTGCTGCTAAACCTTTTCATGGAAATAGGCACAACAACAATCAGAATCACAGGAATAATTACCAGAATGGTAATTATCAGAGAAGAGAAACCAAGGAAGAAAAAGAAAAGAAGTGTGAAAATTGCAAAATGAAAGGACATACAATTGATGGATGCTTCAAGATTTATGGGTTTCCAGATTGGTTTAAGAACAATCCAAAGGGAAAGGCAGGAGTGAAATATGCTGCAAATGTGTCTGGAACAGGACAATACATTGAAGATGATCCTCTTGAATCATCTGAACAAGGACAGTCAAGCAAAGGAGAGAAACCAGATTCTGAGATGGTGAATGCAGTGGTGCAGCAGGTAATGAAAGTGATGAATCAGAAGCAGCAAGGTCAGGCAAGCAGTTCAGGTAATGCAGTGAGTATGAGCAATTTTGCAGGTATTGTCTCTACCTCAAATGCTTGTGCATTTTATGAGAATGTTGATAGAAGTTGTTGGTTGATAGACTCAGGGGCATCTGATCACATGGCTAGCAATAATAAATTATTTTGTGACATAAGAACTTTAAGAAAGTATGTTAGTGTTGGGATGCTAGATGGGACAACTAGAAATGTGAAAGAAATGGGAACTGTGAAATTGAGTGAACATATAATTCTTCGAAATGTGCTGCATATACCTGAGTTCAAGCATAATTTACTGTCAGTAAGTAAATTGATGGAGCAAACAAAATTAAAGGTGATATTCACTGATTATGGGTGTCTATTTCAGGACCCTTTTAGTAGAGAAGTAGTTGGATATGGAGAGAATTACAAGCTAAAGCTGGACATGAAATCTGAGAGAACTGAAGAAGGAAGAAGTGGAGCAGAGAAGGAGCAGAAAAAGTCTAATGTAATGGCTTGTAAGAAGAAAATTTTGAGTAGTAAATCTAGAGGAAATTTAGATTTATTACATGCAAGATTAGGACATACTTCCTTATCTAAGATGAAACATTTGAGTATTTGTGACTGTAATGGGGTTTCTGAATATTTTTGTGATACATGTTGTATGGCAAAACACCACAAGTTACCTTTTAATTCAAGTTCTTCGATTGCAAATGCTATTTTTGATTTGGTTCATATGGTTCTGTGGGGACCATATAGAACTAAAAATGTCATAGGGGCAAGCTATTTCCTCACAATCTTGGATGATTATTCAAGAGTGACCTGGACTTATTTGATGTCAAATAAGGAACAGGTTAGACAGGTGCTGCAAATGCTCGTTGCATATGTGCAGAATCACTTTAATACTTCTATTTAAGTGATAAGAAGTGACAATGGGACTGAAATATTTCAGTCAGAGTGTTCTACAATAATGAAAGAAAAGGGAATTTTACATCAAAGGAGGTGTTGCAGGGAACCCACAGCAGAATGGGAGAGTTGAAAGGAGGCACAGGCATCTGATAGAGACAGCAAGAGCATTGAGAATACATGCTGGGTTACCCAAGAATATGTGGGGTGAGTGTGTGCTTGCAGCAACCCATATTATCAACTTGCTTCCTAGTGCAATGTTGAAATGGGAGATACCTTTTGAGAGACTGATGAAGAGAAAGGCAAGATATGAGCATCTGAAAGTGATAGGGTGCCTATGCTATGCTAGTAACAAGCATAGAAAAGGGGATAAGTTTGTTTCTAAGGCAACCAGATGTGTTCTGGTTAGATATCCTAGTGATCAAAAGGGATACAAAGTATTTGATTTGGAATCCAAGCAAATATTTGTATCTAGAGATGTAATTTTTAAAGAAAATATTTTTCCTTGTAAACAAAATGACAAGGAATATGCTGAAATCCTAGAAGCATTGACCTGAATTTAGAGACATCAGATAAGATGTCTGCTGACAATATCTTAAAGGAAATTCCTTTCAGAGAAGAGGAAGATCAAGCTGAAGTTGTGCATGAAGTAGAACAGGAAGTGTTAGAACAAGAGGTTCAGACACTAGAAGAAGACAAGAATGATCAAGAGCAGAATGACCAGAGAAATCAGGAATAGAATATGGAACAAGAAGCATTGAGAAGGTCCATAAGAGACAGAAGACCAACTTCAAAATATAAAGGTTTTGAATGTGATAAGAGGCTGCAACAGGTGAAAGATATAAATCAAGAAGCTGAGCCAAGGGATGTGAACCTAGCACATGTTATTCTTGATAACAAAGAGTACTATACACCAGATTACATTGTATCCCTTAACAATGTAATGAAGATAGATCAACCAACTACATACAGAGAAGCTTCACATGATCCAAGATGGGTGAAAGCAATGCAAGAAGAGTTACAGGCAATAGATAACAATGGAACATGGGAGATAGATCATCTGCCAAAAGGAAAGAAAGCTATTGACAATAAATGGGTTTATGCTGTGAAATTGGATCCAAATGGGAAGATTGTGAGACTGAAAGCAAGGTTAGTAGCAAGAGGAGATAGGCAGGTGGAAGGAAAGGATTAGAAGGCCACTTTCTCACCAGTGGCTAAATTTGCAAGTGTAAGACTTATCATTGCATTGGCAACTGCAAGAAACTGGAATTTACATCAGTTGGATGTAAATAATGCATTTTTGCAAGGATACTTAGAAGAAGAAGTATACTTGAAGATTACGGAATCGCATAGAGATGGAACAAAGGACAAAGTTTGCAAATTGAGAAAGAGTTTATATGGTTTAAAGCAAGCTTCGAGGCAGTGGAATATTGAGCTTAAGTCATTTTTGATAGAAAATGGTTTCAAGCAGTGTAGAAGAGATTACTCCTTATTTGTGAAAACAGTGAATGGTAAGACTTGCATCATTTTGGTGTATGTTGATGATTTAATTATCACTGGTGATGATAAAGAAACAATTGCTTCTATGAAAAGAAAGCTGGACAGTGCCTTTACAATAAAGGATCTGGGATTCTTGAGATATTTTTTGGGAATTGAAATAGCTAGAGGTGAAAGGGGTACAATGATCAACCAAAGAAAATATGCTCTAGATATTGTGAGAGATAGTGGAATGAATGGGTGTACACCATGTACATTCCCATTTCCAAAGGGAGTAAACTTATCAACAGAATCAGGAGAATTGCTTGAAGATCCCGAAAGTTATAGGAGATTGGTGGGAAGATTGCTATATTTGAACTTATCTAGACCTGATCTATCTTTCTCAGTTCAGCAACTAAGTCAATATTTAGGCTGTCCTAGAAAGCCACTTATGCAAGCTGCTCTGCATGTTGTGAAATATATCAAAGGAACAGGTGATCTACTATTGTTTTACCCTAGTAACACTGATCATTTACTGTCAGCATATAGTGATGCAGTGGAAGATCCTTGACAGGTTTTTGTGTATTCTTGGAAGGTGCTTTCTAGGACAGCACCTTGTGAAGAAGAAGCAAAAGGTGGTTTCAAAATCATCTTGTGAAGCAGAGTTTCGAAGCATGTCACAGACCACAAGTGAGATAGCATGGATAGTTGGTTTATTTGAGGATTTGGGGCAGGATTGGCCTCTTCCTGTCACCTTATTTTGTGATAATAAATCAGCAGAATATATTGCTCATAACCCAGCACTCCATGACTAAACAAAGCATCTCAAATTGGACTGCTATTATATTCGAGATAACATTGAAGGAATGGTACCATTACTACATTCTTACCAAGTCTCTCCCTGCACATCAACATTGGTTCATATCGTCCAAGTTGGGACTTGCTACTTTGTCCCAAGTCCAACTTGAGGGGGGGGGGGGGGTGTAGAAATATGTATATATGTATAGTATTTGTATAGCTATACTTAGTGCAGGAGTAGGTTTGTTTTTTGTCTGTTTCTAGCCTTGACAGCAGCCATGAGCTGTGTTCTTTGTCTTGTGGTGATCAAGGTGTGTGTATATATATATGAGAAGCAGATCTTTCCAGGGTTGAGAGCCCCTAAATTATTTTTCCGCCTCCACTCAATATTGAAACATTCTTGCTGAGCAAACAAAACCAAAATATACTTTGATTTTCTTCATGGGTTCTGTCTGCTCATAACCTTGCAAATTATGACGAGAATTTGCTTTTAATTACTCCCATCTTAGAAGTTTGTGCACAATACCATTGTAAAATGGCCCCTATTTAGAAAATAAAGAAATTGGGATACTAAGGGTACTATTGAATTAGCTCATATGAACTCTTTGGCGGAACTAAATTTGCAATAATATTCCAGCCTAACTTTCTGTAAATAAAAAAAGAAATGAAGTGAAAAGGAACAATCTGACAGAATTTTTTCAATGTTTTTATCTGTTAAAATTAGAAAAACACATGTAGGAGATCTAACTGGAAGCCGCAAGTACAAGAAATGAAGGTAAACAATTACCAGGCAAGAGGCAACTGTAGGCTTCAGAAATCTGCAGAGTGAAAAGTAAAAAAGTAAGATTATAAGAAAATTAAGCCATCTATGCTAATGGTTTTATGGAAGAACAATATCCATCATTAGACAAATGGAAGAGAGAAAATGCCAAATTTACCATTTTGAATCGTGATTCAGCATAACTTCTTTTGTCAGCTGGAAAACGATCCGGGTGAAAATCCCAAACCTTCCTTTTATAGGCTGCTTTAACCTGCAATCATGGTCTTAGCACCTTTAAAAAAAAACTCCAGGTCAAAGCCACTACTTATCGCAAATTAGAACATACACATGCAATTAGACCACCTCCACCAGAAACATACAAAGAAAGATCATGTGAGAATTGCTAGCATGATCGATGACCACAAAATAAGATTTGATTAGTAAAACAATTTTAGCATGAAAGTAAGCAATTAAGTGCCGTAAAAGGCTAATCTGGATACATTACAATACTCGACTACTCGTAATAGTCAAAAATGAATGGGAATAGAATTCAAAGCATATGATGATATAAATGTTAATCTCTTCCATAAAAAAGCTAATAATTCCTTCCCCGTCAATTTAGAAGAAGAAAACAAAATATTTAGCAACAGAATTATGTAAATTGATGTCAAAATTGGGGTTTTTACCTGCGAAGGGGTGGGACGAGAATTGGGAGGGAATCCCAGCAAAAGCCTGGCTTCTCCATTCTTCATTTTACCACCAACTCTATTGCAGTTGGGAGAGACCAGTATTCCAGAATTCCACAATTGCTACCTTCTCTTCGCCCACGCCCCTATTTTCCCCCCTCTTTAACTCTAAAACCTCGCTATAAAGTTGTATGACTTGGCACAACGACAACTAGTAATCAATCTTGCATACGAAGTATTACGAAAATATAAGTCGTCTAATTATGATAATCTAAGAGAGTATGGTCAATTATAAAAGAACGAAAGAATATAAAATTTGTTTAAATAATATTATATTGTTAAATGACTGAATGGTGATGACTTGTATAAAGATGGACCTAGTGTAATCTTTGCAAACGCCAACAAAAACATTATAGGGAGTACTTCACTAAATAAAGAAAGTGGTATTAAATAATAAATATCAGCCTAAAAAATGGATGGCTATAAAAGAACCAAGGCAATGTGAGTGATTGGAGGAGTTATGCTAATTTTTAACATACTTCCTCCTTCAATTATCAGTGGTATGAAAATCTTCACCCATTTAATACTTTATCGTTACAATTGTGATAAAAGATTTCTAAATTTTGTTGCAATTGTGAATAAACACGGAGAGTTAAGGGAGATAGAGAGGCAGAATAAGGCTCTCTTTTCTCAATCTCTCTGATAAGATCCTTCGAGCTCTCTCATAAATAACTCTTATATCTATAATAAAAATATATAAGTTGGTGGGATAAAGGAGAAGAAATGGGAGGTAAGTTGGTGATATTAGTAATGTCCATCTTGGTGGCTGGATTAGGAATAAGAGAGGTAAAAGCCAACAAGTTGGTCAATCGTAAAATGCTAGTAAGGAACACGGGGCATATTCATGCTCATGCTCATGCGCATGCCCATGGCGTTCGATTTCATGCTCATGCTCATGCGCATGCTAATTCCAATGCCCAAGGTGATATCGGTGGTGTTGATTCGATAAAAACGGTGAATGAACTTTGCGCAACAGCCACATACAAGGATGCTTGCATCAAGAGTTTAAGCTCAATGACAAGAAATAGTGGCAATAACAATCCACAACAATACTTTAAAAGTGGTGTAAATATGGCATTGGATGAGATAACAAAGGCCTCTTACCTCCCAAACACCCTACTCCCAAAAGCAAACTCTAAGAGGGCTACCTCAGCGCTTAATACTTGTAAGGAGCTTTTAGAACAATCTATTGATCGCCTTAAGATGGCTTCCGACCAAGTGGGTGTTGGCGACCTCCATTCCACTTTAAAAGACCCGTCAACCATCCTTAATCTTCGTCTCGAGCTTGGTGATGTTAACACCTTTTCTACTAATTGTTTGGATGAGATTGTTGAGGCTCAAGATCCACAGCTCCAACAACTTATGCAAGTTGGCATTACCAATGCTAAGGAGCTTGCTGTCAACATGCTCGACGTTGTTTCCACCTATCAGTTTTAATCTTAGTTTCTTCAGTTCTTCCCCTTCCCCTCCTATAAATTAAAGGAAAGAAAAAGATACTTGCAAACTACAAATGCAATTGCACCAATAATATAATGCCCTGTACTGTTTCCCTTTTACATATCGTAATTTCAACAAACACTTTGTTCTCAACAAACACTTTCTTAATTATATATAAACTTTGTTTTTATACTACATTTTATATATATATATATATATATATATATATATATATATATATATATATATATTACCTTTTCGTAGCGATTATTCTAACCTTTAGTATCGATTGTATTTGCTACAAAAAGCTTTCCCAACGAATAGTTATTCGATACAATATCCATCGTTGTCATAGCCTTTAATAGTGTTTTTCGATATAGGTGGGGTTGTCCTCAATAATCGATACGAAAATACATATGATCTTTACAAGATTCGAACACACAACCTCAAGCTCTAATATTAAATGTTTTACCAATAAGTTATGACATATATATATATATATATATATATATATATATATATATATATATATATATATATATATATATATATATATATATATATATATATATATATATTGTGTAGGAAAAATTGCTAAAAATAATCCCTGACATACATATATTAAATGTTTTTTGTTTTAAATTTTTTTTTTAATTTTTTATTATATTTTCAACCATTAACGCGATGACACGTGTCAATTAACTTTTACGTATTTTCTTTAAATAATCCCAACTTCGGGGTCATTCGCTCAAAACAGTCCCATGTGACTGGTAACCTGTTAAACAGGTAATTTTTTTTTAAAAGTTAATTTACACGTGTATGTCATCGCGTTAATGGTTGAAAATATAATAAAAAATTAAAAAAAAATAAAACAAAAAACCCAACCCCAAGCCCCCAACCCACGACAACCACGCAACCACCGGCGTCGGGCCTGCCATCGGCCTAGCCCAAGTCCCCGGCCTGCTGCGGCCAGACCCCCCCCCCCCCACGCCGAGACTGCCTTAACCGGCGCCCCTTTCCCTTAAACAACCAATCCCGTAACCCTAAACCCGCCTGAAATCCTTAAACTACCTCCCCCACCCCGCATTAAAAACCCCTAGCCGCTCCTCCCCCACCATCGGAACCCTAGCGCTAGGGTTTCGATGTTGGTGGAGGAGCGGCTGGGGGTTTTTGTGCGGTGGGGGAGGTGATTAAGGGATTTTGGGTGGTCATGTGGGATTTCAGGGGTTTTGGGCTGCAGGATTGATGGTTTTGGGGGAAAGGGAGCTACCGGCGAGGGGGAGGGGGTGTTGGGGAAGGTGGTTCATGGGTGGTGGGGAAGGTGTGGGTGGTGGCTGGACAATTTTTTTTTTTTTTTAAGTTCTCCTCTTTTTTTCAATTTTCGTAATTTTTTTTTTTAAATTTATCAACCAATCACATGGTGACACGTGTCACCTTAATCAATTATAATAGCTTAGTAATCGGTTAGGGACTGTTTTGAGCGAATTCATCCCACAGTTGGGATTATTTAATAATAATCCAAAGTTGGGATCATTTATAGCGAATACGTGAAAGTTGAGATTATTTTTAGCAATTTTTCCTATTATGTATTCTTTGTCAAACAATATTCGTATATCTAGTGTAGAAAATGTATCGATTTTTGGGTTTTAGTGGCGATGGTAAACGATACGATTTTCCATACTTTTAAAAATGAGCAAAAAAAGGGTGGATATGTGTTATTATGTTTTTCGTACCGATTTTATATGGGATTACCATGGCGATTGTAAAATGATACAATTTCCTCTACTATTTCACAAACATACATGCATATTGTAGCGAATGTACAATCACTACAAAATACTCGGTACAAAAGGACAATTTTCTTGTAGTGTGTGTGTGTGTATATATATATATATAATCTATTATTGAAAATACAGAAAAGAATTACAATCAGGTTACAAAGAAAGAACAAAAAGACTTGCTAGGACAAGATTAACCTGTGTTCTTGCTTACAACAATATTAGCCCCATTATACATACTATAATCAGTCGGTCTTGTGTGTGGCTGGCCACACCATGTAACCACTTATAAAAAAATAAGATAATTCTAATAACACTGACCAAGCAACCCTTGTAATATTGACCGAGTAACCCTTGTAATATTGACCGAGTAACCCTACAACACTGACCGAGTAATCTTATAAAACTGACAAACTAACCCTTTTAACACTGACCAAGTAACCTCTATTATACACTAACGAAGTAACCCCTATAATCGTTGGTCACACCGTGTGGCCAGCCCCATATAAGAATTTGTGTACTATAATATAATGCTAATGGGATTATTATGCTAATTTACCTCCACTTTGTCATTCATCTTATATAGTGTAGTGTCATTAATCTTACCTAACGAGGGAGAGTATATAACATACAACTAATCAACAATAATAATTTAGTCAAGCTCATAATATTTGCCCAATATAATTACACTTTACATTACAGACCTAGAGTTCTAAAGAGATAACTTATGTATTCTTCTAGATTGGACAAAGATCTTCTCAATTGAAGACTATTGTCAACAACCCCCCACTTCAATTTAATAGATTGTGCATACATGAAAATATCTTTCGATTTGACCGACCTTTCACTTATTGAAATTATTGTTTTTCAAAACCCCAACAAAATAAATACCTAAAAGCCTTTGAGCCAAAATTTACTTCATACACATTGCTCGTAACATGTTCATAAACAATTAAGGTAGCACTATTATTATATGGTCATGTGCTCCACCTGGATTCATAGACATTTACAAAAGATAAGCCATTTACAAAAGATAGACCCATACTACTTTTGTTAGAAGTGAAACCACTTCTTATGTCTATATAGCTGAAATTCCTCTATTACTAGAATTTCATTAAGAATATACATACATCTCACCCTCAAAACATACACTAAATAATAGCGCGGCTATACTGGTGTGAACTAATCAGTCATCGATTAGTTACCGCATTAAACCTTTTAATTACGGTTATACATAAAGAAAAGGTCGGGCTTCCATTTATTTGTTGTTGACTAATCAAATGGGTCTCAAGCCCATCTCTCATCAGCTTGTTTCGTAAACAATTTCCTTAGCTTGGATGTCCTTTATTTAGTTGGCGAAAGGATTTGCCAAATTATTGCAAGATCTTACATAAACTACGGTTAAATCTCGTTGCTTGGATATTAAGATTATAAACTCGTCTCACATATCCATGGCCAGTTGGTCACGTACAATTGCTACAGTAAGTAGGAAGAGATATAAAAAACAAAGAAAGCAAATAAAAATATTTACGGAGTAATACTTTACTCATACTCAGATCAATTGTTCTCATCATCATCCTCTCTATTTTACTTCATATAGAGTAATTTCATTTATTTTTTTTTCTCCTTAAAAGCTCAAAATAATAATATGAAGTGGACTTTACTTGCGAATAAACTAACATTCATAATGTGAGAGTATCCGTCAGAAAAAAATAACATTTGAGTAGTAGATTTAGAGTATATGTGTGTGTAAAAGATGCATGATAGAGTGATTATTTGTATAAAAGAGAGTGATTTGAGAAAAAATTGAGTTATTGTCTTTAATATCTTGTATACATATATAACATATACTTTGTATATTATTTAGAAAATAAAATTAAAAAATAAAAAAAGTATTTACTCCCTACAAAGTGCAAATGTATGAAAATTTTATAGTGGTCGATTATTAAAATATGACTACCATATCAATTCATGATTGATTTATTTTTCTTCAAGTAATAAAATATATTTCTTTATTTTTGGTATAAATTAGTATCATCAACATATTTTATTAATCCAATTTTTAGTTTCATATATGTAAAATTAATTTTAATTTTATAATTTCTTGAAAAATATTTTTTTGTTGGATTAAAATTTTCAAATTTTATATTAGCATTTTAGATATTAAAAGACTAATTTTGTCCATATAATGTGAAAAATTGAATCAATCACATCGTCGTATGTATATTGTTTTAATGAATGTTTGTTTGATAAAAAAAACTAGCAAGAAAATATGATTGCCACTAATAATTAAGGGTCCGTTTGGTGATGATATGGTTTTCAGTTTTTTGGTTTTTTGTTTTTCAAATCATATCATATATGCATGTCATACAAAGTATAATAAAACAAAAATTGGTCAAACTTATTAAAATCATGATGATTTTGAAAACTGAAAACTGAAAAGTGAAAACACCTCATTCTTGATTCCTATTTTTGATGTTTTTGTTTTAAAAAAAAAAAAAAAAATCAGAAAACTAAAAAACAAAAAACGATGCCAAACAAGCCCAAGTTGTGGTCATTGCTAAATACTTTGTAATGTTCGCACACTTGCATAATGCTATTGTATTAATTTATTATCCAACCAAATTTTATGTTGAAAATAGCAATTACTATTTCCTTGATTGGAGTATGATGCATACAACCATACGCCCATACATACAAGTATTGCTTTAATTTGCAATTTGACTAAATTAAATTTGACATCACAAACAATCTCAAAAATTTTGCTGCCCCGCAACTTGCGGTATATGAGAGCTCTCCTCAAACCATAAAAGTCACACCAAAAATGGTAAGCCACATAGGAATCAAATTGCAATAGTACGGAGTAGTATTTTGGCTAGACTAAAAAAAAAAAAAAAATTAAGGGATGCGAGACAAATTAGGGGACAATTTTAAATTAAGCATTATCATTATATTTAACATGTTACCAGTATATAAAGTATATAACCCCATATAAAGAATTGCATTACAAGCTATACAAAAATATATAGTTGCAAATAAAATAGACAAAGAGAGTCAAGAGAGATAGAGGGGCAAACGAACTCCCGTTTCTCTCCCTCTCTATTGTATGAATTAATAACATACGAAGCATTATTGTAAATAAGAGACTCGTCAAAAGGAAAAAGCCAAAAAAAAAAAAAAAAAAGTCCTTTGTTTTTATCAAATACATAAATCATTCTATTCCATCGATATATTATATGTTACACAGGTGATAATCATTGAAAAAAAAAAAAAAAAAATCAGAAAATGGGGGGAAAGGTGGTAGTATCAGTAATATCCATAATATTGGTGGTAGGAGTTGTAATAGGACTGGTGGCAGTAGTGCATCGAGATAAGGGTGATAGTCACAAGGAAGGTGGTAAAGATGATGAGAACTTGTCATCTTCAATGAAGACAGTAAATGCATTATGTGGTCCGACGACATATAAGGATTCGTGCATCAAGAACCTAGGCTCGGTTGCACAAAACCAAAGCGCCACACCACATGACTACGTAAAAGCCGGTGTCAAGTTAGCATTAGAGGAGATAGCTAGAGCCACCAACCTTACTGACACGCTTGTACCTAAAGCCAATGCAACCAAGAAACCGGAGATGGCCAATATGGCTATTGAAAGTTGTAAGAACTTGTTTGACCTCGCTATAGATCGCCTTGATGGGGCTCTTGACCAAGTCCATGATCCTAATATATATAAGGACAAAGGACTTGTATGGAGCCTTCGCCTTTGGCTTACTGATGTTGTCACTTTTTCTACGAGCTGTGCGGATGAGTTTGGAGAGGCCGAGGCTCCAGACCTTCAAAAAATCATGCAAGATGGTGTTGTCAATGCCACCGAGGTCACTATTAGCATGTTGGACATTGTTACCACCTTTAATGAAGCCCTTGCCGGCCTAGACCTTTCAATTAATGCTACCAATTTGGTTCAGCAGGTTAAGACTGGTGATAGTTTAGATGTTAATAATATTCCCACAAATAAACGTCACCTTCTTGGCATGGCTATTGATGGAGAGGGAAATCCTACATGGTTATCTTCCTTAGATCGTAGGCTTTTGAGCGATGGAAACAAAGGCTCTAAAAAAACTTCTGGAAAGGGGGGTAAGAAGAGTAAGGGAAAAGGAATAAAGAAGGGCAAAGGTGTTGCAGCTGGAGCAGGTGTCGCTGCTGCTACTGGAGCTATTGCTGCTCCTGCTATTGTACCTGGAATGAAGCCTAATGCGATAGTTGCCCAAGATGGTAGTGGTCAATTTAAAACCATCGTAGATGCTCTCAAGACGCATCCAGGTGAGGTGCAAGGTCGATTTGTTATCTATGTCAAGGCCGGCATCTATAAGGAGGATGTGTTGATAGGAAAACAACATAATAACGTTTTCATGTACGGTGATGGCCCTACAAAAACAGTGGTTATGGGTGATAAGAGCTTTGCAAAAGGTGTACAAACATCAAAAACTGCTCCATTCCAAGTTGAAGGGTTTGGGTTCCTTTGCAAGGATATGGGGTTTCAAAACACTGCAGGGCCACAAGGGCATCAGGCTGTAGCTTTAAGGGTCAATGGTTTACAAGCAGTGTTCCAAAACTGTTTTTTTGATGGTTACCAAGACACTCTATACGTCCAAGGTGGATCCCAATTCTTCCGCGATTGTCAAATATCTGGAACTGTTGATTTCATCTTTGGCAATGGTGCTTCTTTGATCCAGAACTCAAAAATCATTGCAAGAAGGGGTAATCCTGGACAACAAAATCTAGTCACAGCTCAGGGTGGGATAGCAGCTAACGAGGCCACAGGGATTGTGATCCAAGGGTGTGAAATCTTAGCGGGGACAGATCTTTTTCCAGAAAGGCTAAAGGTTGCAACTTACTTAGGCCGTCCATGGAAGCCTTACGCTAAAACCGTATTCATGGAAACTGTCATGGGTGACTTAATCCAACCAGCTGGTTATTTTTCATGGCAATCACCAGAAGGAAAAAATAACCATTTGACTGCTTTCTATGGCGAGTATGCTAACCGTGGACCAGGCTCCAATACCGCTATGAGGGTTAAGTGGCCACAAGTTAAGGTCTTAGATAAGACTACAGCCCAACGTTACTCTGCTGCTACCTTTTTAGCAGGTGCTCCTTGGGTGAAGGTTGCTGGTGTTCCAATCAGTCTTAATGTTGCTTAGATATCCATTAGAGTAGAAACCAAACTTTTAAGTAATTAGGATTTAATAATTCTATATCCTAATCTCCCACATTTAATTTTTGTGAAATTTTCATTCGCAATACTTTTATTTTTTTAGTTTGTAAATTGTATTTGCTAGCTAAATAAGAAAAAAAAAGGAAAATTATCGAATGACTAAGTATTTACGCTTTTAATTCTGAGTACAGTAATTAATTACTACGGAGTAATGTTTTTAGATAGAAGTATGTTACTAAACGGTTAACCAATTACTTGTAAATCTATAGACATTACTATATACTAATTTCTTCTCAATTTATGCGCTTTAGCTCGCGTCAATAAACATCTGTTAGTTTGCAGATGGGCTAAATGTTACTTTCCAAGTTAACTCAGGCTTTTGAAACACGAAATTCCGAGGATATAAACTTGAATTTTCTTGTGAAAAAGTATTATAACATGTATTTATCATTATATGCAAACAAAGGAATCTCACATTTTCCGACCTTAATTTCCGTGCAAAGTGAGAAGTGAGCTCTTTATTATGGACGGAGAAATTAGTATGATGATGAAGTTGTTGGAGTTGTTAGATATCCCCCATTCTAAAACTCGAAGTCTAGGTATTTTCAAATCAATCACAAATTTAGCCTTAATTGGGTGACATTAATTCCCATAAGAAAATTACTTTGTGCCATGCATAATTAATCCACTGTTGTTACCTTAATTTGCAAAGCCGTTTTACTTTGATTGATGACTAATAGATCTTCTCTTGATTGCCTAGATGTTATCTCATGGATAGTAGGCAATTTGATTGATTTTCGGCTAATGGCTACAATTATGGATGGAATGATGGTATACAAATTTATGCCCTTCCTTTTATTTTGGCTTATTGGACTACTGTATTGATGCCCTCTTTGTCAAGATAGAAGAAAAAGACTACTCTTCCTCATCTTTACTTCAAAAATTGTTACACAAAATATAGTTTCTTATTTTGGGCATTGTACATAGGGTTGTCAATCTAACTCTTTGTCGTACACCGAAGAGTTGGAGTCGTGTAACCCTAGGGGTCGATTGTTACGAGTTTGTGTGTACTGTGCGGGGCAAATTTGACTTTAGGGCAGTGATCTATTGTTACGCCATGACATTTACCAGATAAGGCGTTTAATTATTATGAATGCTTTAGTCATATTTCCTACAAAAGTTACTAATGAAATCTCCATTAAAGAAAGACAAAAGGAAAAATTGCCCAAAATAATCCGAACTTTGCCTCGTCCGCTCAAAATAATCTCAACTTTTGGCTTTTTTTAATAATCCTAACTTTAATGTGAATTCGCTTTAAATGGTCCCAATCGGTCATCTAACTTGTTATAACAAGTTACCTGACACGTGTTGGTACATGATAGGTTACCTGACACGTGTCGGTACATGATAGGTTAAAAAAATTAAATTAAAAAACTTTCAAAAATTAAAAATAAATATAAAATAAATAACCCAAACCCAACCAGGAGGCTATTGCTGCCAGCATCCCTCCCCTTTCCCCGTCCCATTTCCGACCCCCTCCTCTACCACTGTCCCATTTCCGCCCCCTTCCCCTTCCCCTTGCTTCATTTCCAACACCCCCTTTCCCCCGTCCCGTTTCATATCTGGGTAGTTTTGGGTTTTGGTTTCGGTTGGGTGGGTGTGGTGGTTTTGGAGTCTGGGTGGGGATTCGGGTCTTGGTAAGGGTGGGGGCTGTGGTTTCGGGTCTGGGTGGGGATGGTGGTTGTAGGGTCTAGGTTTGGGTGGTGGTGGCTGAGGTGGTGTGGCTAAGGTGGTGGTGGTTTTTTTTAAATATGATTTTACTTTTTTTTTATATTAAATTTTTTATTAAGTTTTTTTTAAAAAAATTTATAATATTTGACCAATCACGTGGTGACACATGTGCAAACAATCTCAAGTTACAAATGTTAACTTGAGTAGCTAGTTTCAAGTCACTTAGCTTGAGGTTGTTTAAAATTCATGGGGTATAAAGTTGAGTAATTAAAAATTAATCAAAGGATTTCTTGAGAATTACCACCTACAATTGTTGTTGTTTTAGGAATTACCACCTACGGTTTTTTGTTTTTTTTGAAATTTACCACCTACATTTTTCCAAAACACTAAGACTTCCCACCACTTTGACCAACCCTTGAAAGATGACGTCATCTTTGCTATTTCCCTCCGTTTTCTTTCTTCTTCTCTCGATTCTCACTTCCATCTTCATCCACTTCCATCTAAATTGAGGCATAGCTTGAAATCGAATTGCTAGAAACAAAATTTAGGTTTTAATAATAATTTCTCTTACTTCACCGCTCCAATGATTCCACGAAAAAAGGTATGTTTGCTTAATTACTGGGTTTAGGTACTTAATTTGGGGGTTTTCAATTGAATTAAGGGTTTAGGGTTTTCATTTTGAGAATCTAATTATCGGTTTAGGGTTTTTAATTTGGGAATTTAATTATTGGTTTAGGGTTTGGGATTAATTTAGGGGTTTTCAATTGCATTTTAATTTAGGGTTTAGGGTTTTCAATTTGATTACAACTAAACGAAAATTGATTAAACCCTAATTTCAATTGATTGATTTGAACAACATAATCAAATTCCCAAATTGATTAAATCCTTATATCAATTGAAAAACTCCTAAATTAAGTCGTTCAGAACATAAATTTTGCAGACATACCTTTCACTAGTAGAAAAACACAAATTAGCACCGGTTCTTGAAATCGGTGCGCAAAATACAAGCCAAAACCCAATAAATTAATAATCGGCCTAAAAGGAGTTAAGAGCAACGGTTAACCGATGCCATTAAAAAAAAAAAAAACCACGCTTTAGTTCAATCTAACAGCCTCACTCTCCTTTCTCTCTCTCTCTTTAACTCGCTCCTCCTTTCTCCTTCTACCTTTCCCCATTTCCCTCTTGACTCCACTACTTCAATCCACCGCCACTACGCACCCCTTTCCACCGCCACCACACTTTATCCTCATTCTTCACGGCACCAAGGCAATGGTGATGGTGGTCGCGATTGGTTGTTGGATTTTTAGGGTTTCAGGTGGCGTCTTTCTTCTCTCTCTTCTTCTTCACGACGTCCCGCCTCCTCCTCCTTTGTTGTCTTGCGACGACCCGAAGTTTTTGTTCTTACCCCATTATTATACTCACCTTCGAGGTTAAGGTTATCTTATGATGTTGAATAATTTTATAACACTAGTAGAAAATTTGAAATAGGCACCCTCCCTTTAGCCTCGGTTCTTGAAAACCGGTGCCAAAATAAATGGGCGGGATTGGAAATTTCAGAGTTGGCACCGGTTCCAACCTAAGCCGGTGCCAAATCCTTTAATTAGCACCGGTTCAAACCGGTGCCAACCATTTAAAAAAAAAAAAAAGAAAAGGGAATGGAGTTGGCACCGGTTTAGAGCGAACCGGTGCTAATTATTGCAATTAGCTCCGGTTTGAACCGGTGCCATTTAAAAAAAAAACCCGGGTATATCCAAATTCGTTCTAACGTCTTTCTCAGCTTCTTCAATTCGTTGCTTCTCCCACGTTTTTCCCTCTTCTCTTTGCTTCCACCCATGCGTTGAATTGCTAGGTTTCACTCACTCCATTGAATTGTTGTTCGAGGTTTATCACTTCCATTGGAGCAGTTGCCGCCGCACGCACCACCTTCATCTCTCCTCCATTGAAGCATCTTCGAGGTAAGTATACCTAGGTTTCAATTACTCCATTGAATTCCTTCCCATTCATGGGTTTTTTGAGGATTTGCTTTTCATTTTAGTAATTGTAAGTTTCTTGTAATATAGGGTTTGTCAACTAAACGCGCACGGCCCCCCTCCACAACGACCCTCCACATATATACTTAGCTTGTATATGGTTATGAAATGTAAGTTCTTGTTTCGATTTTTGAGCTATGTTACTTATTGTGTATGTGAGTATGTTGCTTAAACAGAACAAATTATGCTAATGCTGTAAGATATGACAATTATTTTATATATATGCATGCTGGTTGGGGGGGGGGGTTTCGGGGCTACTGCTTGCTGGTTGTTGGGGGCTTCCGGGGCTGTTGCTGGTGTTGTTGTATGTGTGGTTGCTGCTGTGAGTTTTTGTAGTGGTTTGAGGTGTTGTTTGGCTGCAGAGGGTGGAGATGGTCTTGGGTGTTGGGTGTTTGGCGTGGCCGGTGATTAGGAGCAGTATGGCTGCAATGGAGCTGAGGGAATGCGGGCTGGATGTGTAGTGTTTTGGTGTAGGTGTTTGAGTGAGGGAGTAGGGGAGCAACTTAGTAAATGAGTGCTTGAATTAAACCTCAAACTTTGGAGTTCCTAACATGGCCTCAAATTAGAAAACGTACCTCGACCCAAGTGCATACCTACACATATCAAGGAAACCGAGAAGAGAAGTAAAATAAAATTAAAATAAAAATAAATAAAGCAAAATGGAAACACATGGGGAATATGTGCCAAGTTTTGGTTATTTGTTGCCCTTAATATAGAAATTGTTTGATGTAGCTTGTATTTGTCCTTTTTGTGTTTTACCTTTTGTGGTTTGTTGCCCCATTTTCTCTCTCATACCTTAATCATATGCCCCTATCTTTTCTTATCACCCATTTCTCATACTTACTAACATTTGTTTTTTGTTTTGTTTTTTCTTTTTGCGTTTTTATAGATTCATATGTGATTTGAAGTTCAAGTTTAGCTTGAAGACTACATATTTAGCTCAAGTGGGAAGTTAGAAAGAATACATCCATTGTATTGGTATGAATTATAAACTTCTCTAATAAGCTATATATATCTTTCTCTTTATTGTTTTAATAAAAGTTTTTCATGACAAACTAAATACAACAATAAATATATGAAATGCTTGCATCATTATATGCCTAGATACCCGTTCAAGGCTTTCTCATTAGGAGAAAGTCTTGAATAGTCCCCGGTTGGGACTGTTCTTGAACGTTTACTCTCACTTAGGTGGTGAATGTATGTCTTTTTTTTTTCGATTTTAAGGAACATCTTGGCTTACCATTTCCTTGATCACCATGTTCTCTGGGTACATATGTGGGTAAGTAATTACCTACGTCGTGTACTTGGAGAACTGGGGGGAAATGCTGCCGGATTTTCCTTAAAATTGGAAAGTCGACATACATTCACTAGTGAGGGTAAACGTTCAAGGATGGGTTAGGTTGGAGTGATAATGACCCTTTGGAAGCATATATGCACTTTTGTATCTATATGAATGTTATATGCTTGGTGTGTGTTTGAATTTGATTTACATATATAATAGATGTAGCAATTATACATTATTCGTAATATGTTGCCATGTTTAGAGACAATTTACTTAATGGAGAAGGATCGTGGCTGGATGTATGGTAGACGTGATACATTGGAATTCTTTGATGGGGTTCAAGAGTTTTGCGAGAAGGCTTCATGTTATCAGCGCAGGATGGGTGTCGATTGCCTCTATTGTCCTTGTGTTGATTGTAATAATGTGAAGGTGGTCAATAGTGTTGATATCATTAGAGATCATGTAGTTTGTCGTGGGTTTAGGCTTAAATACCATGTGTGGATTTGGCACGGTGAAGAAGGAGAGTACAGTGGGGATGTTGATGGGAATGATGTGCATGATGATAGAAGCAATGACATTCGTGTGGACGAGGAATACAGGAATGATGTACATATTATTGATAATGGTGATGAGGATGGATTTGAGGATGATCATGCGGATGAGGTCGAGGATGAAGGGGTGGATGAGATGATGCGTGGTTTTGAAGGTGACGTGTTTGAGTCATTATCAGAGGCTTCTAAAAATCCTTTGTATCCTGGGTGCAAAAAATACTCCAAACTATCAGTCGTTCTAACACTTTTTAACATTAAGTCGAAGCATGGGTGGACGGACAGTAGTTTTACTTCTTTGTTGACCGCGTTAAGTGAGATGTTGCCCGACGGGAATGAAATTCCTAAGTCTTACTATTACGCAAAGAAGCTCATGTGTCCATTTGGTTTGGAGTATAAGAAGATACATGCATGTCCTAATGATTGTATTCTTTATCGAAATGAATATGAACAATTGGAGGAGTGTCCACGATGTAAGAAGTCGCGCTACAAGCGCAAGAGTTGCAATGCTGGTACGAAGGGACCCCCTGCTAAGGTGTTATGGTATCTTCCCATTATTCCACGGTTTAAGCGTCTATTCTCAACACCAAAAGACGCTAAAAACTTGAGGTGACATGCAGAGGGAAGAAAGAAAAACAGAATGCTGAAGCATCCAGCTGACTCCCCGCAATGGAAGAACATTGATATGAAGTTTGGGGAATTTGGTGATGAAGTCAGAAATTTAAGGCTTGGTTTGTGCACGGACGGGATGAATCCATTTGGCACTCTTAGTACCCAGCACAGCACATGGCCGGTACTTTTAGTGATCTACAATTTGCCTCCTTGATTGTGCATGAAACGGAAATACGTAATGCTTTCACTTTTGATATCGGGGCCAAGGCAACCTGGAAACGACATAGATGTTTATCTTGCGCCACTTGTTGATGATTTGAGAAAGATGTGGGACGAAGGGGTTTCCATTTTTGATGCTCATAAGAATGAGATGTTCACATTGCGTGCAGCTCTTATGTGGACCGTTAATGATTTTCCTGCATATGGAAACTTGTCTGGTTACAAGAACAAAGGAAAAAAAGCATGCCCCATTTGTATTGATGACACCCCTAGCATACACCTTGATAATTGTCACAAAGAGGTGTACGTGCGTACTCGAAGGTTGCTCAGGCGCGATCACCCGTACCGTAGGCAGAAAAAGGCTTTCGATGGGAAAGCGGAAGAGGGGATTGCGCCTAGGCCATTGACTGGTGAGGAGGTTTATGCTCGAGTTAAGGGTATACGAACAGTATTTGGGAAAACAGAAAAAGTTGCGGACTCA
Organism: Chenopodium quinoa; assembly: GCF_001683475.1. NCBI lineage: Eukaryota > Viridiplantae > Streptophyta > Magnoliopsida > Caryophyllales > Amaranthaceae > Chenopodium > Chenopodium quinoa. The sequence goes on along the minus strand of NW_018743212.1, from coordinate 101,841 downwards.
ATGCTCTCTTCAAAAAAGAATCAATCTTTTGGAAGCTTCTGTACTGGAAAGAACATGACGTTAGGCACTGTCTTGATGTAATGCATATAGAGAAGAATGTGTGTGATGCTCTCGTGGGAACGCTGATGAATATACAAGGCAAAACAAAGGACGGAAAGGGTGCACGGTTAGAATTGGAAAAGATGAGGGTTCGTCCAGAATTGTGGGCTCAGAAAAAGGTTACAAAGGGAAAGGAACAGGAAACGGAAAATGAAATGAGTTCGAAAAAAGGAAAGGGGAAGAGCAAGGGAAAGGGAAAGGCCACAAATGCGTCGAAGAAGAAATATGCCAAGGATGACAAGGCTTATTTACCTCCGGCTTGCTACACGTTGTCAAGGGTAGAAAAACGGATGTTTTGTGCATGTCTGTACGGCATTAAGGTTCCATCAGGGTACGTATCTAACATGAAAAGATTTGTATCCTTGAATGGAGAATTGAAGCTGACAAGTATGAAATCTCAAGATTGTCATGTTCTGATGCAAGTATTCCTACCAATTGCAATACGCGGTATTTTACCAAAGCACGTGAGGGAAGCTATTACAAGCCTCTGTTCGTTTTTCAATACAATATGTAGCAAAGTGCTTGATCCTTGTAGACTTGATGCTTTACAGGTGGATGTGGTTGTGACTTTATGCAAATTTGAGATGTACTTCCCACCCTCGTTTTTTGACATAATGGTGCATTTGATTCTTCATTTGGTGCGTGAGATTAAGTTGTGCGGTCCAGTGTTCATGAGGTGGTGCTATCCTTTTGAAAGACACATGGGTACATTGCAAGATAAAATCAGGAATCGGGCTCACCCGGAAGGAAGTATGATTCAAGAGACCGTGGCCGAGGAGATTGGTAATTTTGTGGCCGACTATCTAGCCGTTGCTAAACCTATTGGTATTCCTACTTCTCGACATGAAGGGAGACTTGATGGTCATGGCACAATCGGGTCGAAACGAATTTCACCTGATCGAGATAAGTTCTTACAAGCACACCTATATGTGTTGCACCATGTTGCAGATGTTCACCCATATTTAGACGAGCACATGGCTAGTTTGCGTGATGAATTTCCATCGAAAGGTGAAAGGGCACTGATGCAGTTGCATAATAAGAAGTTTGTGAGTTGGTTTCGTGATCGAGTGATGGGTGGAATGGATGAGAGTGTCACAGAGTAAGGTGGCTTGCTTATGGTCCTAGGGATGATGTTCGCACATTTGAGGGATATGACATAAATGGGTACACATTTTGGACTGAGCGTCAGGATTTGAAATCATCCTCGACCCAAAACAGTGGTGTAACGCTTGTGGCATCGTCAAGGGAGTTTGCAAGTGCTAAGGATAAATCACTCGTTGATGCAGAGTTGTCATACTACGGTCGAATTCAAGAAATATGGGAGCTTGATTATTGTGACTTCACGATTGCTCTTTTCCGGTGTAAACGGGTTGATAATATCAGGCGTAACGTCAAACATGATGACTTTACTCTTGTAGATCTTGGCAACCTGAATGATAGTGCGGAACCATTCATCCTTGCATCTCAAGCTAAGCAAGTGTTTTATGTAACTGACCCAGCCGACTCAAAATGGTCTATTGTGCTAGCCGCAAAAGAAGAATCCTTGGCGTTGGAGATGTCAAGGATGAGGAAGAATATGAAGCGTTTGATGACTCGGCACCTTTCACTGTTCCTAGACCTGCTGTACCAAATGAGATAGACGACCAAGCCAATTACATGCAATCAGACCACGACGAAGGAATATTAGATTGAGGTACTTTTTTTGTTAGTTTGAAATTGTAGGCGTAGAAAGTATTATTAAATCACATTTTAGGTGAAAATGAATGAAAATGTTAACTTACTTGCCCTTTTTTCTTATTTTCTTTTAAATGAATGAAGTAACTTACTTCCCCATTTTCTAAGTTAATTTGTATTATAATTCAGCAATTTATATTTGATTATAAGTTTACCTTACAATTTATTTATATTACAACTAATAATGTGTTATGTTTGTAATGACAGGTTTTTACATCTCATGCGAATGATCAGTACCGTATTGGAGTCAAGGACGTAGAGGATGGGGACGAGTTGTATGATGTGAACAAGGAGCCTGATTTGGGTGAGGTAGAAGATCAGGCTCAAGATGTTTTGGATTGTATGCTAGAGGAGTTTGAAATTGCAGCTGAACAAGCGCCTCCTATCGAAAATGCAATGTCTGAGACGTTTGATGAGAATCATAGTGGAGGGGGGTAAAGGCACCAACGAAGAAAAAGCTGAGGGGTCCGACGACAAGTTTCAAGAAACCCATCGGCCCAATGGTCCTGGAGTATGACAGGGTAGGCCAACCTACAGGCAAATGGCGTCGTCCATATGCTGTTCAAGTTGGGATTTGTGCGCGCAAAATCCCCATTACTCTTCGTTTGAGCGCCGTACCTATAGGCTTGAGTGACACGTTTTGGAATGATATTAGGGCAAGTGTTTTGCTTGCACATTTATAAATTCCTTCAATTTATTGTTATTTAATGGGAAAACTAATAATTACTGTTATTTGTGCTTGCAGAGTCTATTTAACATTCCAAATGAGTACGCCAAGCGAAGGGTGTTTGAATCCTTACTTGCGGCAAGATTCAGAGGCTTCAAGACTACCTTAGTTCGTCGGTTTATCACAAAGAAACTTGTGAGAAAACCAAAGAACAAGAAAGGAGGTGGCAATGATGATGAAGTCATCGATGAAGAGAAACTCCGATGGCAAATATGGCCTAGCGTATCGAAGGATGATTGGGAAGCTTTCGTTCTTCAAAAAAGCCAAAAAGAAGCAATTGTAAGTTTAAGTAACTCTGATGACAATTGTAGAATATATTTACTCTTTGGTAGTAATGAAACTAACATGTCTAATTATGTAGGAAATGAGGGAGCAGAATTCCAAGAATGCATTGCAGAAGCAATACTGCCATCGTATGGGGTGTATGACGTTTGATGAATGGAGGGAGACGTGGGTGAGTGAGGGAGTATACCCCACTGCGCTTCTAGGGTCCTCCAAAGTGCCCTCTGACTCCACGACCAGTACTTTGGTGAATCGTGCTGGCGATTTCTTTTGTTCTCTGCATTCGCGTGACAAGAAAACCGGAAAATGGTCCATCAAGGCTCCGGAAACCAAAGAAATGGCAGATAAACTTGTAAGCAACTATGAACTAGTGAACTACATGAATCTTTTGCATATATATCACTTTACATAAACACTAACTTCATTTTGCCTTTTTGTTTTTGCTACAGCTTGAGTACACTGAAGAGCTTGTTGAAGGCAAGCTCGTCCCAACAGTAGAGAAGGACCCCTTCACCTTGGCTTTGGGAAAGCCCTACCATCCAGGACGGGTATTGGGTGCTGGGGGGAGCTTGCTAGGATGGGAGAAGGTGATGGGTCCGGAATATACCAAATCAGGAAGATCCCGAGAAAGTGTGAACTCACCATATAACTTGGATGACATGATGGCATCAATTAAGGAACAAGTGCGCAATGAGGTGCGAGAAGAGTTCAATGCTTGGGCGAAGCAAATGAACTTGGCGGGCTTGCCTTTCTCCTCGACTACAATGGTCGACTCATGTAGTCACCCACGAAGACAAGGAGAAGAAGAGATACATGCGGACGAGGAGGTACATGAGGTGCTTTAAAATCTATTAGTTTTGACATATTGAGTTACGTGGGATCTAATTAAGTTGGCACTATTATTTACTGTTGCAGGTTGGTAATCCTACACATGCGGACTCAAGGGAGCTTGATAATCCAACACCTCATGACTTTCCAGATCTGCAGGTGATTTAATTAATTTTTTTTCTGGATGGTGCTAATTGATGCTATGTTGTTGTGATGTATAGATGTTGTTGTGCTATTGCTGTTGTTGGTGTGTTGCTACTTCTGTGTTGTTGTGTTGCTGTGTTGTTGTTGTTGTTGTGTTGCTGTGTTGCTGCTGTGTTGCTTGCTGTGTTGTTGTTTGTGTTGCTGTTTCTGTTTGTGTTGCTGTTTGTGTTGTTGTTTCTGTTTGTGTTGTTGTTTGTGTTGCTGCTGTGTTGCTGTTTCTGTTGTTGTGTTGCTATTCCTGTTCTGTGTTGCTAGGCATACAACATAGCAGACAGCAGCAGACAGCAAGGCAGCATAGCAGCATAGCAGCAGACAGCATAGTAGTAGCAGCCTGCATACCTGTATGCTGCCAGAACAGCAACAGCATGCTGCCGGAACAGCAACAGCATGCTGGCAGAACAGCAGCAGCAAGGCAGAACAGCAGCAGCCAGGCAGAACAACAGCAGCACTCAGGCAGAACAGCAGCATGCAGGCAGAACTTGCTGTTGTGTTGCTGTTCCTGTTCTGTGTTCCTTGTTTTGTTTTCGTTTTTGCAAACTTGCTCAACTATTGCTAATCGAGCTAATTAACTAATAATGCATATGACTATACCCAACCAAGGCAAATTTTCACCATTAACTAAAAACACGAATGATACAATTTTTTTTCCTCTCCATCATAAAAGTTATTAGTGGTAATTTGACAAATTTAACACTTCAAGAATATACAAGTAATCTATTTGGTTTCATCTATAATTCCGTTACAAGATCTCTCTAATTCAAAAAGAAAACACTTTCGACTCCTACAAAGTACAATGAAAATGTCGGGATTCTTTCAAACGAAATCTATTTGGTTTCATCTATAATTAAGTTACAAGATCTATTTGGCCACTTGTGATACTTTTTGGTCTTACATGTGATGTTCCAAATTGGTGTAGGAAGAGACCCGTTGTGCACTTCTACACCCGGGCGAATCATATAGTGGAGCTTTGAATGTGGTTGCATATGGTAGTGCACAACCGGCCGAACAAGGTACGGTCCATTTGCGACCGCTTAGGCCACAACATTATTCGGTCGAGATCAATTCTGTGGTTGCCGGGTTCGAGGACATTCTAATACCTGTGCCCGTAGAGGAGGATGAGTTCACTACACTTTGGGCAGCAAAAGGTAGTTTTGTGCAATGGCCATGTGCTTGGATACGGTTTATGAACCAGGTAATTAAGATTTTGAGTTCACGCTGTATTCTATACCCGATTTTTTTCCCAAGAGTTGGATGAAATTCTTTTCTAACCATTTGTGTGATTTGTTTTATTAGATGTCGAGGAAAAGCCAAACTCCAAAGAAGAGGGTGGAGGGGCAAAAAGGCATTGGTCAACCGGTGTCAAAGAAGAGGAGTGAACAGGGGTCGGTGAGTGGAAAAGCATCGAAGAAGAGCTCTTCGCGAGGTACAGCTATGCAAGCTACTCCACTTGTTGCAGACACGGTGCTTCAATCGCTCTCTAAGGAGTTAACTTATCTGCACGACCGTGTTTGTGTGTTGCCTAGTGACACCCCCATTCAAGTTCCACTACCTAAGGAAATGTTCCACTATGATGATGATGCAATTGCATGGCTCAATCAAGAAGATGTGACGGAATTCCTAAGTGGTGCAATGCTTAACATTTCCCTCATTCAAATATGCATCAGGTAATTCAACTAGTATTCAAATTATGTTATTCAGTTTAGTGGTATTGCCGTTTAGTTTTCCATTAACATTCTATTATCATGCGTGCAGAGCACTCCAGGAGCACTTATGTGAGATTGATTCTCCGTGTCAATTGGGTGGTTATGCCCTGAGAAGATCTCCACTGCTAGAATCTTAGGCAACCACACTGACGTGTTGTACTATGTTGAACGGAGTATCAAGGAATTAGTGCGTGCGGGAGACAAGTTTATATTCGCCCCATATTATGAGGAGTACGTCTGATTATGTCAAATTCATTTGGTTCCCCAGTATATATGTTGTACATGGCTAATTATTGATTTGTTTGTCTCTTGTGAATGTATGTACGTAGTTTGCATTGGACCTTGCTGGTGATTTGTGTTTCCAGTAACACAATCTTCCTTTTTTATTCTGCTCGGTTACCTCATCCAAGAAAGCGCCTCGTGAAGTCCATACTGCAAAAGTAAATATAGCTTCAATTCCTGTTGTTGATTATCATTACCTAACTCATTTATTAATAATACTGATCAAATTTGAACTTACTTTTCTATATAGTGTTATGAAGAAGATAAATTGTCGAGCTCCTCGAGGTCCTACATGGAAATCACCGATGGTAATGCCACATGATATTGTGATTTTCGTAATAAACAATGCGTAAAATGTTACTAATTTGCTATATATGCATGTTTGATTCATGTACTTTTGTTCCTATGCTAGTGCGCACAACAAGATAACGGAGTTGATTGTGGCCTATACGTGATGAGATTCATGTATGACATAGTGAGTCATTGTACACACACTATAGCTTGAAGAGGTATGCCATTGACTATATCTTGTAATTTCAAGCCTTAGCCACCTATAAATAAGTGATAATGGCATGTTATGAGTTAGTATGAGTTCACTTGACAAGAAATGTAGGAAATAGGCATCATAGCAGTCAAATAGGCCTTACTTGGGCCATTTTGGTTGAAAATGCGTCCTAAAACTCTTACATTGCTATTTTCTTGTAATTTCATGCCTTAGCCACCTATAAATAAGTGATAAAGACATGTTATGAGTAAGTATGAGTTCACTTGACAAGAAATGTAGGAAATAGGCATCATAGCAGTCAAATAGGCCTTACTTGGGCCATTTTGGTTGAAAATGCGTCCTAAAACTCTTACATTGCTATTTTCTTGTAATTTCATGCCTTAGCCACCTATAAATAAGTGATAAAGACATGTTATGAGTAAGTATGAGTTCACTTGACAAGAAATGTAGGAAATAGGCATCATAGTAGTCAAATAGGCCTTACTTGTAAATGTATTTTTACATGCATATATAACCTAAGTAATTCACTCCTAACTTACGTTTTGTTTATTCCAAGTTTTGCAAGGGACAAACAGGACGTCCGTTCACGAGCGAAGAACTTAATGAAGTTCGAGACATGTTGGCGTCCTTCATCACATTTAATCTGTAAATTTCATTTCTGTTTGAACTTGTGTACTACATTACTGATTAATATTGTTTGTAATTATGACACTTTTTCTAATTAGTATTATATTTTGTATTGTTATCAATATTTACGTATTGTTATTATTTCAATTATTATTATTAATATTATAATAATAATAATTATTATTATTATTATTATTATTATTATTATTATTATTATTATTATTATTATTATTATTATTATTAATATTAGGAAAAATTGCAAGGAAGGGCCATTAATTCGCCATTAATGGTGGGTTACTTCCTGTCAGTTATTTAGTGTGGTGAATGAACAGGGAAAACCATAAAATTGAAAAAATGGGAAGTAGTAGAACAAGGGTTCTTCGTAGATGAACAGGGAAAGGGGAAAAAGGAAAAAAAAAAATTTAAAAAGAAGTCACGTGCCAAGCACGTGTTTTTTTTTTGCCTGAATATAGAAGTCAACGCCAGAAGTTAGCCGGAATTCGGTCAAAGGCCCCTCCTCACCACCCAACTGACTTATAAGGCCCTTTGATGCCACCTTTTTTTTATAAGGACCTTTGTCACAAGGTCGTCCCTTTAAAAGGCCCTTCCTTGCAATTTTTCCTTAATATTATTGTAATAATAATAATTATTATTAATATAATATCCTAATGTTAGAATTAATGCAGGATCTCATTATTATTATATTTATTAGTATTAATATTATTATATTTTATTGCCGAAAAAAAAAAATCCCAGTTGAAGGCACCGGTTCTTGCTAAAAACCGGTGCCAATAGTGTTGAAAAATAAAAAAAAAAAAATCTGCACCTTTGTAGTTGGCACCGGTTAACTGGTGCCAAAGCCTGTAGTTAGCACCGGTTAACCGGTGCCAAAGTTCTTTAGTTGGCACCGGTTTTGAACCGGTGCCAAATTTTTAGGGATTTGGCATCCCTCAATCCCCAACGGTTCAAAACCGGTGCCTTAGGGGGGGTTTGAACCGGTGCCTTTTTACCTTATTCGTCTAGTGTAATTTGGTTGAGTTTTTGTTATTTCAGTTTTGAAATTAGGGCTTTGATTGATTGTGGTTTTTTATTCGATGGATTCGTTATGGGTATCCGATTTTTGGTTGTTTTTAGATGGATTTGTTGTGGGTATGCAATTCCCTGGTATTTTTGTTATGGTCTTGAATAATCGATTTGAAGTAGCATTTTGATCAAGTTCATTTTTCTGCTTAGAATAATTTTGTATATTTGGTCTTGATTTCAATTTTTAATAATTTTTGTTGTTTAAGTTGTAGCATAGATCTAGTTGATTAGTAGTTTACCATGGTTCAAAAATTATTGGGTTCCATTATTTACCATGTTTGATATAAGTATTTTCAAGTCTTTGCTTTCGCTACCAATTGCTTATTCCAAGGATGGTCATGGACATGAATTTCTAGTGAGACAAAATTATCAAGGTGTAAGCTCTCCATGTAGATTTCTCTGGCTTAATTTGAGGGACAAAACCGTTAAACAAGTTCGAGATCTAATGCCTTGGGATGTCATTGTTTGTGCTGGAAGCCTTATTCGTGTTCCAAATGGAGTGCCTGATAACTCGTAATGATTATGTCTTGGACGAGGTATGTAATACCCCGTATTTTTGAGACGTATTTTCTAATTAGTTAATTATAAATAATTTTCTAAAAAGGGTATTTCAGTAAATTATTTTCTATTTGAATTTTGGAGCCAAAATGATATTTGAATTTTGGCGCCAAAAACATTTTTAAAACTTAATTATTATTTTGGATTTTAGATAAGATTTATTATCCATTTTTTTTATTTCAAAAACCAAATTATATATAAATTTTTCGGATATTTTAATTAACAAAAATTATATTTCTTATTTATAAATTAAAGGGCCGAAATTCCTAAATTAATTAATGAGATTTTTGGATTTTCTAAGTGTAAATCTGATTTTTATTAGTTAATTAAGTTAGTTTTAAGTTAATAGTTTCTAATTAATTATTTTCTACAAAATATATTATTTATACAATCACTTTTAATCCTTAAAATCTAGCAAATATATTCCTAAAACTAGTAGTGGAGGTCCGAAAATATGAGCATGGATATGCTTAATATTTTCAGCCACCCTATGTTAATTTTGGGGTAATTATTTTGTTAGTTTTGTATTTTAATTATCTTCTTTAAATTTTCTTATTTCCTTAATTCCTATTTTCCATCTCACAAAGATTTGATCATACAATTTAATCGCCTTAAATCCTTCTTGATTATTCTCCAAGCAAGCTCACTTGCCATCTTCCATTTCATGATCAAGCTACTTACCTTAATTCTTTATTTCTTAATCACCTAAACTAAACCTTTCTTAATTCTTAAACTCTCTTTTCCAAGTAATTCCTTAAACTACATTTACCATAATTCTTCCTACAAAATCTTACCTTAATTCTTTCATTCATGAGCCTATAAATACCCCCTCATACCTCTCATATTCTTCACACCAAAACTCAATTCTTTTCTTCTATCTTACTGTTCTTTTCCCTCAACCTTTTCCTACTTTTCTTCTCCTCTTTTCTAAAAGAAAATCAGCTCGTATATCTTTGGAGCCAATTTTCAGGCACTTATAGTCAGTTTTGGGGTTTTTCCTCTCAAAAATCCTTGAGGTTAGGCTCAAGAATCACCCCATTCGGAGTTATATTGAAGAAGTTATAGCCTCTGTAAGTTCTGCCTATTCTTTTCAACACAAATTCAATTCTCTTTAATCCTATTCCTTTATGTTCTTCATGTTTAGTTTTCTAAAATATAAATACTTATTTTATATTAAAGTATTATTTTGTAAAAGAGTTTTATAGTCCAAGAACATTAGGTTTGGGTTTATGTCTAAGGATGTTGTGATAACCTTATGGTTATGTTAATTGCAAGGTGTATTCGTGATTGAACTTTGAAAGTGCGAAGTGTTGATTGAGATTCGGAATCAAGGTACGTTTAGGTGGCTACATACCTTCGAAATTGTTGAATTAATAAGCATGTTTGTGTGATTTTAATTAAATTGTTTTGAATTATGATTTATAAATTAACCTTGAGAATTCATGTTTTAATAAATATGTTTGAGAATGGATTTCTATCTTGTTTTGAATGGTTTAAAAATATTTATTATGTTTAAAGGAATTTGGTTTTTAAAAGCATGATGGATTGATTTAAAGAGTTTTTAAAAAGGTTTTATTTTAAAAGCTTGTTGAATTAAATACAAAAGGAGTTTTTGAGTTATTCTATTATAAAGTTTGATTTTATTCAAAAGAGGAATTTCATGAGAATTATTGAATTATTTATTAAAAGCTTTACAAGCATAATTATTATATTAATCCCACTATGCGGATTCATTGAAAATTGTGGACTTTGTATGACCTAATCTTTCCTCAAGGATAGCCTTTCAACATAAAGATACTAGCTTAGGGGATGTGCATACTTAGAGAGGAATTGGGTTTTTGAAAAGAATTGATTTTAATAATCACTATTATTGAATTATTGAGTTATTGGAATTATTTTTGAGAATCTTGAGAATTGGTTTTGAATCATGAGTTTGGAATTATGGGAATTGGTATTAAAAGCATGTTTGCAAATAAATTGAGTTTACTTATCTTGCACTTATCATGCTTAGCATATTTTGCTAATCCGTATTTCCTATTTGTTTTGGTTCGCCCTGTTTACTTTAATGTTAAGCAGTTTTGACTATTTTCAGGTGGAGTCAATAAATGAGCATTTGGGAGTCCAAGGATATTCTTCACCTAGTTAAGAATGTTGGTCTTTGTTTCTATTTTTGAGTACTCATGACAATAGTTATTACTATTTTATAAGTATTAATAAAAGAAGAGTTGAGTTTTCCACTGTAAGTTTGTTATTAAGTTAAGTATTTTGAGTAGCCTTTGCGTAATCACGCGGCAGTAATACGCCTAAGTCTATCTCTACGGTATAATTATACGTATTATACTAGTATTTCTATAGAGGGAGATTTGGGGGTGTTACAAGGTAATTCAGATTTTTTTTAGCAGAAGCTCGTATGATGGTGTAGCCTGTGGCATGATACCCATGTTGTCCTGCTGATCTTTATCTTATGTTGTTATAAGGGATTTCCATGTTTTGTATGTCAGACAATTTAGTTACCTTAAAAAGTCCACTGCTAATCAATTGTGTTGTCTTAAGAACTATCCATGTTTTGTATGGTGACTATCTTGTTTTTTCTATGAGAGTCTTTGTTAATTGCTTATGTTGTCTTAAGAACTCGTCATATTTTGTATGCTGATATGTTGTTATTACCTTATTAGTTATGACTCTATTGGGCTTATTTATCTAGTTCACATCACCATTATCTATTATCTTTTGTTGTGATGGGAAATTTACATATGAGACTAGCATTTGTAATGGTGTAGTGTATTTTCAGAGTAGCATCAAAGGTATAAATCGAATAGCTTGTTTGATGTATACACCGGAATATGGGATTTGGTTCAATTTGCATTTATTTTCAGATTCAACACCCTTAAGCTTATGTTTCTTGTTGCAAAGGCTTAAGTTTTAGCATTTATTTGAACTTCATGCACTCAAAGAAAGCAACCAAAATCTCAAGTATGGTTTGATGTTTTTTTTGCTGATATATTCTCTATAATGTCCTATGATCATCAGTTGAGGCTATTTTCAATATGATGCTTATTTTACAAAATATATCCTCTTTATATTATTTCAGTTTGTTGATCATGCCTTTTAATTTCTGCAGCATGATAGATCATACATGAACACCTTTGAAGATTAAGTGGATGCATATTTGGCATATCTACAGGTAGGCTTTGTTAGTTTGTTAAGGATTCACTTATAATCCTCTACTTGGAAGTTTACACAAGGGTTATGCAAGTGTGACCGGTAGCTTTTGATTGGGGGAGAGCTTTGATGTGTGCATGGCCTCGCTTAATGTAGCTGAAGGTTTTGTTGGAATTATTGGCATTGATCGTTTGCCCTTGATTTCATTTGACATAATGTGTAGGACTTGACACTAGATTTATTGACAAAGCTTCCTGTTGACTATACATTTGAGATCACCTTAGCAGACTTGATAGTAAGTTTTGGGGTTTGAAAATAGATTACATAACTCAGTTTTAGGAGTCAGCTTTGGTTTGTGTTTAAGCTACATTTGTGCTTCGTTGCTTGTGTTCTCACAAGATGATTCACTGCAAGCAGTGTGGTCAAATGGTGAAGGTGAAAGGAAGCTTGTTAGGTAAATATGATACAGAACGCAGAAAAGGAGACACTCATTGAGGAGAAATCTGCTTCTATTAACAAATTGGTGGCAAAGAATGAACTAGGGCTTGAAGCTTAACTAAAAGGTAATAAAATTTATAATTTTATTCCATGGCGCTAAAAAATATTTTAACAACCGTCTAATATATGATTGATATGTTTCTTATAACTGATCACTCTCTTATGATTCAATTTAAATTTGTAAATATATGTGTATGACATTTATTTTATATATATATGTAAATAAATAAATGTGTATGCCTTTCCCTTCAAATGCATGTGCTAGAATACGAATGCAAATCAAATAGTGGCCTCGGTTTTTGGCTTCCAAGGTAGAATGTTTTGATGCTGATAATTGTTATGCTACTGCAGTTCTTGTTTATTTTGCTTCATCTGACTTTGCTTTGGTTTGTTCAGGTGGGATGAAGTCAAGACTGACGGAGATGAATCATCTCCTTATGCTGATTGCTGCTATGCCCCTGCTGCATGCTGCTATGCTCCTGTAGTCCTGCTGTTGTTTTGCTCTACGCTACTGCTGTTCTACTGCTTATCTGCTATACTTTTTTTTTTTTTTCTTTTTGAATTAAAATTGTAATATTGCAGTTTTGAATTAATGAAAATTATAAGTTTATATATATGTTAGTGTTTATGTGTCAATTTAAATGGAAAAAATGCAAAAATAAAATGTTTTACGCATTATCGGTGCGAATAACTTTTTTTTTTAAAAATTTTGAAGCCATTATTGGCACCGGTTAATCGGTGCGAAAATTTTTATTACCACCGGTTTTGAATCGGTGCGAATAATATCACTTATTCGCACCCCTCAAATCTAAACCAGTTCAAAACCGGTGCGAAAAACCGGTTTTAAACCGGCGCTCATTTCGTATTTTCTACTAGTGTTTTTTCTTAACAGCATTGAAGATTCAAAGCAAGAACAATGACTTTTGAAACCCTAATTTTTATTTTAGCAATTTGATTTTTAGTATTTGTGTAAAATTAAAAAGGGGATGAAGAAGAAAGACTGAATATCGAAAGAGGGAGGAAGAAAAAGGAGGGAAAATGAGGGAAAGACCATTTGTGGGCCCCACCATGATGTCATCTTTCAAAATGGTGGGAAGTTTTATCATTTTCACAAAATGTAGGTGGTAAATTTCAATAAAAAAAACTGTAGGTGGTTGTAGGGAATATTTCAAACATCAACTTTGAGCCCCACTGTGATCATGCACTTAAGCATGGTGGCATCCAAAGGGAAAGAAGCTAGAGCAAAAGAGTCGCCAACAAGTTTTAAGAACTTGTAAACCTTTCACGGGTGTGAAGATTACGCCCCTTTCATGATCACAGAAATCGCTAACTCCATAGTGGTCCTGAACCATGACTAGATATTCGGGGATGATGGTACGAATCCTACCTAAAAGAGATTGAACCCACCCTAAATAGGCCTCTACTTTATTCTTATGATATTCATGTGCGCTTTGCGATCAACATACAATCATTAGATTAGCCCTAAACCTGTTTAATCTATATTGGTTGATTATTAATGTACAAATAAATCTATTATTGGTGATCACTTGAATTAAAATCATATTAAACCTAGATCAAATTATTAATTATCTTATTAGGCGTGATTCAAGTACAACTTCCTCTTAAACCTGCAAGAAAGGGCGTGATCAAGCAATAACAATAAATCATAAAAAATCAAGCAATGTAATAATTAATGACACAACAAATAATCATCATCACAATAATCAATAATAAATAGCAATATATCATAATATCATCAATTGTATAATTAGCAAGATCCTAGGCATGATACTAAACGGAATAATAACAAAGCCCATCATGTCACTACATAATAAAGATTAAAGCTTTAGCCTAAACATGATACTAGAAACCAACACGATATTAGAAATATTAATTAACATCCTACATATGATATTAGGAATCAAAACTAGGAATCAAAATCAACATCCTAACATGATACTAGGAATTAAAATTATATTCTAAGCATGATTTCTATATCAAAGGAATAAATATTAGGGAGATCAAATTACTCACTTTGATGCCTCGTATCTCTTTTTATCAAAACAATACACACGTTAGTAACTTCAAGAAAGACTAAATCAAATAAGAATTGAAATATAGAATTGGGACCAAACCCTCAAAACTATCAACTTTTCACGTCGAGGTTAAAGGCAACTTCGAGAAGGGCTTGGAGTATTCAAGGCTCGTGAATGAGGAATGGTGTTTGATTAGGAAAAAGTATCAAAGGATGCTATGTGTGTTGGGATGTGTTTAGGCTAAGGCTAAGGTTAGGCTAGAAATCAAGAGAGAGAGATAGAATAAGCTTAGAGAGGGATTAAGATGATGATTGTCGGTGAATGAAAACGAAGGAAAACGACCCTATTTATAGGAAAAAAACGATGGGAAAAGATTAGAAAAAGATCACGATTCGGCTCGGAGTAAAACTGCTCGTATCGCCAAACGCCAGCTATATCGCGGCGCGATATAAGCATTGTCTAGCGATATTTTTTGAAAGATAGAATCCGAATGGAATCCGACTTTCAATCAAATTGGGTTAATCGTATTTCCGTACGTAGCCTAGTTTTATCAGAATTAAACCTATTAAAAAACAAGTGTTTTATCCGAAGTAAAATCCTTAAATTTTATCTTTTCAAAAACAGGATAAATTAGAACCTTCTAGAGGATTCTAGAAGCTAATAATAAATCCTAAGAGATTTAGGACTCAGAACAACCCTTTAGATAATTCTAGAAGCTTGTAATAAATCCTAATGGGATTAGGAATGAATTAAGGTTAATGAACCCTCCACATGATCATTGGGTTTGTAGGTAAGGCTTGTTTGGGCCTAGTTTAGTATTTTGGCCATAACCTTCTCGTTATAACTCGGATTTGGGCTTATAATATATCGTTGGAAAACTCTTTTCAAGCCCCATCCAACTACACAATAATTTGACCCAGATTATGGACCAAAATAAATTGGTTTGGACGTTTATAAAGGTGACACGAAATGAGTGATTTCAAGGGACACGAAATGAACTATTTTGAGTTAAAACATTTAAAAGAAAGATTAGAAATAGTCAAGACTTAGGGAAATTCACGAGGCTCTTCAACGCTTCACCTAACTCGATAATCAAAGATGTGAAAGGTACTTATCACTGGGTTTGGTTTTTGGGGAGACACAATCAGGTGTCTACAGTGGTAATTTCTAAAACAACAAAAATTGTAGGTGGTAATTGTCAAAAAAATCCTTAATCAAAAGTTGAGATTATATTGGACTGACGGAACAAAGTTCGGATTATTCAAGACAATTTTTCCAAGATTAAAAGTCAATATTCGAAAGAGAGGTTATTAAAGAATGAAATGGTTCTACAGGCAAATTCGAGGAATTACTGAGGAATAGCTCAATTGGTTAGAGATTCTCTCCCGATCGATTCTCATCATCCGCCATTGTAGCCCTCTAAAAAAAAAAAAAAAAAAAAAAAAAAAAAAAAATCGAGGAGTGGTCGGAGAGAATATTTTAATTTGGGGGTCAAATTATTGATGTTTTCAAAATCTTAATGAACCATGCTTCCATTCAAACAAAAAAAAAAAAAAAAAAAAAAAAAAAAAAGGAACCATGCTTTATTTTTGACATATTTTTAGGAAAATTTTACATATTTATTGCGTTTTTCACGTTATGCCCTTCTTTTTGGAAGTTACACATAATAACCCTCAAGTATAATTAGTAACTATACAGTAACCTTTTAGTTATCCCGCCGTTAACGAATTTCAACTTGTTGATTCAATTACCGTTAGTGGGCCCACTATCCACCTATTAATTTTTTTCTCTCGATTTGTGTTCCAAAAAAAATTCGTTTAAAGGTGTTAGGGGTCATATAAGAATTTATGGAACCAAATTGAGTTTGAATTTGGCAAAAAAATAATGTAAATTCATTATTTTACATATTGAGACATGTCTCAAATTACTTGTCATTATTTTCTTAGTAGCTGTAAAAAACTAAAAATTGTTCGTGCAAGGTTTTAGAATCATTTTATCAATTCCTCAAAAGAAGAACAAAAAAAAAAAAAACAAACCCGATTACCCGAGTGGTCCAAAATTTCAGTCCTTCCTTTTCCAGAACTTGCTGCGACATACTGTATTTCAGAGCAGAGGTAATGAAGTCAGTGGGGATTTGAAGACGACGAAGAAGAATAGTCCTGTTGCTAATTAGGAAGAAATGAGAAATTACCTGAGATTAGGGTTAGGGTTAGGATCTAGGAATTGGTCAAAAATGTCACCTCGCATACCAGCAGGTGTTGTTATTGGATCGAAGGATGTCGCTGCTGAGTATTTTCGGTTTTTCACAACTTCTGGTTTGTTTTCTCTTCTTCATATAATCAATCAGTAAACTAAACTTGCTGCTTATTATCTTGTTCATATTTAGCTCAGTCTTGTTAATTGGCAGAAAATCAGCCTCATTTATCAGCCGACATCATTCAAATTATGGAGCAAAGGTTGTCAGCTATTGAGCGAAGGAGTGCCTTGCTTCAGGATATCATCAATAAGGTAATTGCTAATTGCTCATCCTTTCTTTTGGATACACCTGCGTTTCTTATGGGAATTAGATTTTTCACAGACAGATTACTCGTGGAACTCGTCTCCTGATTGTTTTTTTAATTTTATAATTTTGGTCATGAATGAAGACAGCCTGATGCCTCACCAACCGAGTATGCGAGAGCCAATAAGGACTTTAGGAAACTCAGAAGTTCCGTGGACTTAATACATGACTTGAGAGCAAAGCAGAAGGTATATACCTTCTCCTTTTATTGACATTCCTATTGTGCAGAAACTAGGTTGTACATTAGAATACCATGTGCATTGTAAGTAGCTTATCGTTGGATAGTTCGATGTGTGTTGAATTATGGCTCAAAATGGAACATACTGCCAACTCAGATGTTTAAATGAATCATGTTGGTTGGCCAAAGGTGTGGCGCTTTTAAGTTTTGAAGGTGTTTCTTGATTCAGGTGACAGATGTGTTGCCCTCTAGTGTTGTAGTGTATTCTACTTCCTTCCCCGAGAGCTATATTTATTTTTTTAATTAATGTGATAATAAAATGTATCCTTCTGCAATTATTGGTTAGTACACCTGATGAACATAAAGGCTAAATTCAAAGAACATGAATATAAATCAATAAACTTAAGGGCTAAAACAAAAGAATATGAATCCTAAAAGTATATAAGGTTTTCTTTGTTTTTTGTTCCCCTCCGTATTAACTTGATAGTGCTGCACTGTTGCCTTGCTTCCATTTAGATGGCTTTAGCAGCTTTTCACCCATAAGTGATGCGTTAGTGTATACTCTATAGGATCATTTAATGTGCTCCGTAATTGGAATAAGAATTGAAAACATTGACCCATTTTGACATTTAAGGAGATTGATGGTCTCAAGTCACTCATGGCTGAGTGTGCTGATGAAAAAGATATGCTTAACATGGCATATGAGGAATTGGATCAGGCTGTTGAAGAGGAGAAAAGGCTGCAAATGTTGCTGCTGAAATCATTGCTTCCAAAGGATGATGCTGATGAAAGAGACAGCATCCTGGAGGTGAGAGCAGGTAGGTAACACACTTTCAATGTTTTTAGGACCTATTTTCTTAACCTGGACCTTATACAGGCTATTGAACTAGGTACTGGAGGCGAAGAAGCTTCTTTATTTGCTACGGAGATATTCAAAATGTCAGTTCTGGTCTTCTTATGACTTTGATTCAACCAATATGCTTGCAAAATGTGACACATTGGCACAACCATCTTTTGTGCTCATACTTTTGTTCGTGACACCTGACAGGTATGAGAGGTACTCACAGAAGAAGGGATGGAAATTCGAAGTTGTTTATATAACAGAGTCTGACCTTAAAGGATTCAAGGTAGGTCAGAAAACTTAAAATTTAGATTCACATTGATCGTGAGATCATTAAAATTATTATTATTATTATTTCAATTTCTTTAAGGTTTAGTGTGCACCGGAATCTGGATGAGTTATCGTTGAAATTATTTGATGTCATGGAGTATATGATCTAATGTGACTAACTTCCAGGAAGCTATTGGATTGATCTCAGGGGCTGGTGTGTATGGGAAGCTCAAATTTGAGAGCGGTATTCACAGAGTTCAGGTATGAACAATGCTGTGAGTAAAACCAAAAGATTCCAACGGTTTATAACCATCGTTGCCCGCCATCCTATTGTTTTCAGCGCGTTCCTGTAACCGAGAAGTCTGGCCGCACTCATACCAGTGCTGTGACTGTTGCCATCCTCCCTCAGGCTGATGAGGTACTCTGATGTATGGATAATTCCTTTGCACAGATTTTATCTTTAGAATCAATATTTTCTTGTTTTCTTCTTGTATACATCATTTTGAGGTCTTGATTTATTGTAGTCGTATCATTTTACTTTTGTTGAGATTTAGGCTAGGTTTAGTTCACCTTATTTTGCTTAGCTGATCTAATTTTAACTTATTTTTCTTGATATAATCTGATCGTCTTATTTGACTAAACATTGACCTTAAATGTATTAGGAAAAAAAAATAAAAACTCAAATGGGGTTTTATTAGATTTGTATTAATGTGTATTTTTTAATATGCAATTTTCATAATTTTTCATCACGGAATTAAAGATACTTATCAATGAAAAATCGCACTTAAAACAATAAAGTAGATATGAACTTACTTTTTCTAATCTGATTTGATCTGAACTTAAATAAGGTGAACAAAACATAGCCTTAGTGCTTTCCTGGATTGCAGGGTGTAATCTTAATGACACAATTTATTTTTTAATTTGTTTTGCAGGTGGATGTCCAATTGAGGAGCGAAGATTTGAGAATTGATACTTACCGATCTGGTGGCTCAGGTGGTCAGCATGCTAATACTACAAATAGTGCTGTGAGGATGACCCATATTCCGTCTGGTCTGACAGTGGCTATTCAAGATGAGAGGTCACAGCACATGGTAAGTGATAGCCTGTTGCTGTTCTTGTTGTATTGTTAATTTGTTATTATTGGAAATGTTGTGTTTGGCCCTTTTGAGCGTCTGTTGTTGGCCACTTATTTTAGACTTGAGTATTTTGTATGTCTAACATACTGTGAATACTTCCTTGAAAGTGGGCAAAGTCAATTGATGAACACATATATCTTTTGGATTGTAAAAAGGAAACAATGTAACTAGAAAAAGAAAGGAATGGATGGCAGAGATATTGACGAAACATGGATAAAGTCATGAAGGACAGGAGTTGGGAGATGAATAAAAGGTGACTCTCGCTGCTTTACCTGAAAGGGGCCAAATCTGACTACGGAATTGCCGAAGTGTACTAGGATTACTAGGTGATCTAGATCTCTACATAGTATAGTGCTTACGTTATGAGGGCTTCTGCAACTTTTTCCATGATAAATGGTTTTAAAGTAAAAATGAACTTTCGTTAGTTCCTGTTTGCACTTCCTAGCTTCATAAGAAAGTAGACTAGTTAGCTATATGATTCATTTATTGTGCAGGTGAATGAAGATGAGAGAGTGCAGGGTGAAGTTAGTGGGAGAGGCAGGTTTAGTACTATGGTTCACTTGCCCTATTAAAATGTGTTGGGCACTTGTCTCTTAGGCTCTTAAAGGCAATAGAGTTTTGCTCTGCATAGAAATTAAACTTGGGGTGTATATAGGGGCATGAGGAAACAAACATTGAAATCTCTTATGTCTATAAAGAAAATAGGCTCACAAAGGAATTTACATTGTTTTCTAGGAGAACATTCTCTTTTATGCTTATAAAGAATTGATGAATATGTTTTATACTAGATTAGTGGCTTCTGACCAGCTGGTTATATATTTTCGGTGATCCTTCTCCTGTTTTGGCTCATGTAGCCGACCCCTCTTGTGGGATTAAGGCTTTGATTGATTGATTGATCCTTCTCCAGTTGTTTCTGTTTCGATCTCCTATTTCTTTAATTGTTCCTTTCTTCCATCTACAAAGTACCTTTTTTTAGTTAGCTAGAAACACATTTTATGAAATCATAAAATATCTGGGCCATTACAATCTAATCCATTACTAATAAGTTTTGAAGAAGTTAAAAAACTTTTGAGGTATTACCGTGCTTCACATCGGTACCAAAAAAATAATAAAATATAATGCTGGACATGTATTGTTTTGTGAAACATTAGAGATAGTGTTATCTATTCTTTTCTATAATATTAGTCCTTGTTTGTTGAATAAATGTGTGCTTCTCTGTCTTGAGAAATAAAAGGTGTTGCCTTAATTTCTTAATACTATGTTTGAGTTTTGATGTTGCTCATTTGTTGTATCTTTGTTGACAAATATGTTACTGGAGTGGACTGCAATGAATTTGTTAAGAAATTCTTTTGAAAAAAAAAATGTATCAAGGATGTTAAGTAGACTATAGAACTTCAATTTTAATTAATATAAGTTTGCTTGCTTGTTTTTTCAAACATTTGGTTTTCGCTTCATCTACTCTGGAGTTGGACATACTGATGGTTGAACTTTAAGTCACATATCTAGAAATTGAAATATTAATTAGTAATTGCAGACAGTAAACCTCTCTTAATACGCTTTGACCAGTATGTAACGACCAATGTAACTGCTTTCTGGAAGTGATCTTGAAGGATGTACGAAACCAGCTTTTGGGATGATATGAAATTTCATTTGGAGACTTGAACAATGCTGGTGATGACCAGATTTGGGTGTTTTGATATTACAATCTTTAACTTTGTAAGGTCTAGATGCGAGTGTCTAACTCTTAATACTTGTATAATTCTAATAAGGTCTTATCTAGTGCTCATCGAGGAAAAATAATTGGTACTCGTTACGCATAAGATAATTGAACTTTTTAAGGTGGATACAGGATACAACAGCTAGGGGAATTTATTTATTTTTTACTAGATGAAAACCCGTGCGATGTACGATTTTTCATACATATATCTCAAGAAAAGATATTCCCTATATACTCTTAAGTTTATTTATTTATTTATTTATTATTATTATGATATATATAATTATTTGACTTATTTTACAATTTAATAATTTTAGACAAAAAAAATAAAATAATAATAATAATTTAATTAAAGTGATATTGCCAATTACAAAAGTATAATTTTTTTAATGTAATTTATAATGCGACTTAATTTATTGTTTTGTATTTTATTCGTTGTTGTTAATTATATGACAATAATATGATATTTTTCAAAAAAAAAAAAAAAAAAAAAATGTAAATATAATATTTCATTGATTACATATTAGGATAAAATCTTTAATGTGAAAAGATAATAATTTTTTATTTTTAAAATAATTTAAATCCTAAATCATTATTCGTTGTTTTTTACACTTGAAATTAAAATCTCAAATCTATATATCATTCTCAAATCTATATATCATTATGTATATTTCTTGCAATCTCTTGATCTCTAACAAATTATCTGTCTTTTCAAATTTTTAGACATAAAATGTTTAAAGAAGGTAAAGTTTTTTATTGCGTCAAAAGTTTTAATTTTTTTTTATGAAAAAAACATCTTATTAATCGGGTATTTAGATAAAAACATTAATTTCAAAAGATAATTTTTATTTTTTTTTTAATAATTTAAATCCTAATGTCCCACGATTTTTTATACGTAAAATCTCATAAAAAAAATAATATTTGTAATTAGATCATACTCATAATATTTTTGAACATTAAAAATAATAGTTATTAGATGTAATATTTTGATGTAAAAGAATTTGTATTAAAAAATAAATTCGATAGGATCACCAACTTAGTTCACACCGATATCTCTTCCATGTAATAAAAGTGGATAAATAGAACATGTTAGCAAAATAAAATTTATATAAAATTAATGTTTATAGTCTTATAAATTAAATTAAAATATTTACCAGAACTTGAATAATTGTTGTGAAATTAATCTAAAAATTGTAATTATACAAAATTAAATCATGCATTGGAATTTTTTCATCGTCCCCAATCGCCCAAATAATAGTATTTTGGAAAATTGAATCATTATTTTGTTGTCGCTGACAATGCGTGTGATATCGCTTCTTATTTGTAGCGACTGAAAAGTATCTAATGGAGTAAACTTTTCCTTCAATTAATTTTGAACAAAATTGTAGAACAAAGTTGACTTTAATTGAGGCATGAACGCAATTACCTTCTAATTAAAAATAAAAAATTAAGTTAATTTGATGACTTAATTAAGCTACCTAAATCACAAAAAATTTGTTTTAATCATAAAATTAATTGATAAAAACTAAAAGGTTCATTAAAAGATTTAATAAATGTAAACGATTTATAAAGATATATTACCTCCTCATCCAATAGGATCATCAAGCGAGAAACTCGTACTTTGATATTCCAAAGATTTTTGCTTGAATATAGTTCTCTGCATGTAAAAACAAAATTCAGTAAATAAATCATAGACATATAATCATTATGTATCCCAATAAACACAATTTAAGTAATAATAATCACAAATATACATTTAAACATGGGTTTTAAAAATTAAGCTAAGAATTACCCGGCCATTGATGACCTAATAAAACTGACACAAAATTAATAACGCAAAATTTGCTTGGTTTGGTTTTGTATTGATACGAAATTTTGTTGGTGTCATAGGATGCGTCAATTTATAATGGTAAATGTCACAAATTTTAATTTAATTATAATTAAGGAATAATTTTTATTTCTTATCATAAATACTATCAAAATTTATCTTATAAGAGTAGGTATATAAATCCTATATCTAAAGATGATTATTTTAAAAGATAATTTTTAGTTTTTTAAATAAATTAAATCCTAATAAATCAATATTCGTTGTTTTTACACAAAATTCTTAAATCTCATTTGTCACTTTTGTTTAGGTGGCAAACGAATTTTTTAATTCTAAATTGAAATAGAAATCTAATTTTTAATTGGTCGAAAACATACCTTTGCTTATATGGCGCGCCGAATGCTCTCCAAAAATGCCTACTTTATTTATATATATTAGATTAGATTTTTTTTTTTTTTAGGGGGTGGGGGTGGGGGGGGTGGAGGGGGTGGTTTGAAAAAATTGTCAGTTGGATCAATTTTAATGTTTTTGTTGGTCTTTTCATGCTAACTCACTAAATTCTTGTGATTATGAGTTATGACAGTACAATAGCATAATGAGCTGTATACATACTAATTACAGCACTTATGTTCTTTCCTTTTGTATGCACTTCTTTTGTAGAACAAGGCCAAAGCATTGAAGATACTATGTGCGAAGCTTTATGAAATTGAGAGATTTAAAATGCAGATAAACCGATCGAAGCTTCGGGCAGAGCAGGTGAATTGCCTATACTATTCATCCTCGAGCTTGATAAATATCTGTTTTGTTTGCTTCTCTGTCTAGCAAGTCATATATTTCTTGGTTAATCATTGGAAAGTTGCATTTCTTGATAACTTTTGCAGATCGGCAGTGGCGACAGATCTGAACGCATTCGTACATACAATTTTCCACAAGGGCGTGTAACTGATCACCGTGTTGGCATTACGCATCACTCTATAGATGAGGTGCTACAAGGGGAAAGTTTAGATATGTTTATTGACGCTCTTATCTTACAGCAGGAAATGGATGCTATAGCAAATTTCTCAGCCAGCTAAGTATTTATTTAGACTTCAGATAGAGATAACCTCGAGTTGCACCTCTTTCAAGCAATCGGATTGTGCCAATACTCGATTTTTGTCCGTTGAGATTCCAAATACTATATGCGAGTTATCATTTCTGCCACATTTACTTGTGAAAATAGATTTACTTATCATACGCTTACCTATATTTTTTCTTCTAATTGAAAATAAGTATAAACAAATTTTAGTAAGAGTGCCTCATTGTAATACAAACATGAATTGCCATTTGAATAGGATCATATGCAACCAACCGATGAGGTCTTGGTCTAGTGGTTAAAATAGAGAGTTTGTGTACAGTTCAAATTTTCCCATTTCCATTTGTAATTTGAATTGCCCTTATGACGTATTCGCACCAAAAAAAATAATGACATGACAATTTATATAATGTGTAGTATATAACACAGCAAAATTAGATAGTTGCATACTTGCATGAGCAATATTCTAGAGATATAATGATTAATTAGGAAAATAATATTAGTACATATAAGAAATATTTTGTTGTAAATGTAATGAAAAATAGTGGTGGTTAATTACTTTGCATTCGTCACATTTTTCATACATAATTTATTAAATTCTTGTATCCCTTAAGGCCTTATATATATGTATTTAATATATTAATGAATAATAATGAATTTTCATTTTCAATTTGACCATACGTGTAGTATTATTTTGTATTATATAGTGTAAAAAAGAAAATCATTATTCATAAGCCTATGGGATGTCGCACTATCAGCAGCAACATCCAAAATACAACCCAAAATTATGGAATCCATAGATTTAGCAAGGAAAGCGGAGCACCACATGAGAATGAAACACTCCTGTAATGAGAAAATTAAGGGGATATGAGGAAGAGATAGTGTACCCTGATTCCTAATTTTAACAAACTTCTTAGATGTTCATATAATAAAATAGTCTGATTTTACACAATTACCGCATTGTGGTTTACCAAGAGTAAATATAACAGAGAGACGGAGGGTAGAAAACTCTCTTTTCTCGTCTCTCTTCAATATGAATTGATTTTTTCTTTTTTGTTTCCCCTCGTTTCATAATTATTTCCATCATTTATACTACAATTAAAAAAAAAAAAAAAATACGAGGGGAAAGAAACGATAGGGGGAGGGAGGAGCAATGGGAAGTAAAGTAGTGGTATCATTAATATCCATCATTTTGGTGGTTGGGGTTGTCATTGGAGTGGTAGTAGTCGTTCATCGCCCAGGGGGTAAAGGTGGTAAAGATAATGGTAAGGATGATGAGAACTTGTCTTCCTCAATGAAGACGGTGAATGCCCTATGTGAACCATCTACATTTAAAGATTCATGCATTAAGAGCTTAGGATCAGTAGCACAGAACGAGAGCGCCACTCCTCAAGACTATGTTAAAGCTGGTATCAAAATGGCTTTGGAGGAGATATCAAAGGCCAACAATTTAACTGATACCCTTGTCCCCAAAGCTAATGCAACAAAAAATGTGGAGAGAGCTAATATGGCTATTGAAAGTTGTAAAGACCTATTCAATTTAGCGGTTGATCGCCTGGATGATGCCATTAAACAAGTTCAGGATCCTAAAATGTATAAAGAGAAGGATATAGTTTGGAACGTCCGTCTATGGCTCACTGATGTCGCCACCTTTGCCACTAGTTGTGTAGATGAATTTGATGAGGCTGAGGCTCCTGAGCTTCAAAACACAATGCAGGATGCTGTTCTCAATGCCACTGAGCTCACTGTAAGCATGCTCGACATCATTACCACTTTTAATGCAGCTCTTGGTGACTTGGCTCTTTCTCTTAATGGTAGCAAGTTGGTTGAGCTGTCAACTATAGCTAATGCTACATCGAACATTGGCAACCCAGTTACTAGTACTCGTCGTCTCCTTGGAATAGCCATTGATAGAGAGGGCTACCCAACATGGTTGTCTGCTGATGAGCGAAGGCTCTTAGGTGGCAAAGGTGGAAAGAAGAAGATGCATAAGACAAAGGGGGTTGGTAAAGGCAAGAAGAAGGGAAAGAAGGGAAAGGGTAAGAAGGGTTTAGCTGCAGGAGGTGCTGCAGCAGGTACTGCGGGAGGTGTTGCAGCAGGTACTACAGCAGCTGCTGCAATTGTACCTGGTATGAAGCCTAATGTTGTGGTTGCTCAGGATGGTAGCGGCCAGTTCAAGACCATCACAGATGCTCTCAGGGCCCATCCAGGGAAGAATGTGCAAGGTCGGTATGTTATATATGTTAAGGCTGGTATCTATAGGGAGGATGTCATTGTAGGGAGGGAACACCCTAATGTTTACATGTATGGAGACGGCCCTACAAGAACAGTGGTGACGGGGGATAAGAGTTTTTCTAAGGGCGTTCAAACCTCTAAGACAGCTCCCTTTAATGTGGAAGGTTTAGGGTTCTTTGCTAAGGACATGGGCTTTCAAAACACTGCTGGTCCCAAGGGGCATCAAGCTGTGGCTTTGAGGGTCAATGCTCTTCAAGCTGTATTCCAAAACTGTTGGTTTGATGGCTTCCAAGACACCTTGTATGTTCAGGGTGGGTCTCAATTCTTCCGTGATTGCCAAATTGCTGGAACAGTAGATTTCATCTTTGGCAACGGTGCTACCTTGATCCAAAATTCTAAGATCCTCGCTAAAAAGTGTGACCTTAATCAAATGAATTTAGTCACAGCTCAAGGTGGTATAGCTGCTAATGAGCCCACTGGGATTGTAATTCAAGGTTGTGAGATCCTTCCTGATAGAGAACTCTTCCCACTCAGGTTCCAACTCAAAACCTACTTGGGTCGTCCATGGAAGACCTATGCCAAGACTCTGTTCATTGAGTCTCTGATGGGAGACTTGATCCAGCCTGCGGGGTATGAACCCTGGGCTGGAAATGCAAACATCAACACTGCTTTCTATGGTGAGTATGCCAATCGTGGACCGGGTTCTAATACAGCTATGAGGGTCAAATGGAAGAATGTTAGGGTCTTAAACAAGGCTGAGGCCCAACGCTACTCTGCTGGAGTTTTCCTAGGCGGTGCTCCTTGGGTTAAGGCTGTTGCTGTTCCACTCAATCTTGTTGTAGCATAATGTGTCTGGGATGAGAGGTTAATAATTTGCTTTTATTTATATTTTTATTCTGACTTGCTGAGCAGAAGCTCCAAGGCTTCAAGCTACAGTTATCTCAGTCACTCTTACGGACTTTCTGGTGTAATATACCTAACTAACGAATGAATTTATATTGACATCTATATGAGCAATTAAATATAGTTATATTGTAACAGAACCTTGATTCTGTTATATTATCTGTAACTGAATTCTATTATGCTTGAGTTAGTTATTACTGTAGCTCTATAAATACAGTCCTGTAAGAAGTCCAAAACAGATTTTGGAATAATAACTCTACTTCTCTATCTCTTCTCTCTCTCTCTCTTATTTCTCTCTCTTATCTCTCTCTCTCTTATTTCTCTCTCTTATCTCTGTTCTTGTTCTATCTTCTTCTTTTCCTATCATTCTACTCTGTTTTCTAATCAAATACAGTAGCTCGATTGAGCTCATTGTTACCTATATCAAGAATGACAATTTACTTGGGTAAGATATTTAAGCTTCTCGAATCTTATTTTTGGAACGGTATTTAGGGGCATTCTTAGGTGATTTTTGCAGCAACTAGAAGGGTCAGAGCCTGGTGGCAGGTGGATATAGCAGAAGCAAAGGCCATTGTGACGGCCATCAGGTTGGGTCAAAGATTTGGTTGCGAGAAGGTGATAATAGAATCTGATTGCCAAGTTGTTAACAGGTTGACCAAGGGAGCTGCTTATCTCACGGATTTAGATGTTGTGCTTTGTGATGCTATGTCTCAGAGTACTGCTTTCACAAGCTTACATTGGGCGCATGTCAAGCGAGAAGGAAATGTGGTGGCTCACAATCTTGCTAGTTATATTCCTTTTGGTGTAGAGCAAATTTGGGAAGGTTGTGTTCCCTCTAATGTAGCTCCCTATGCACTCATGGATGTTCTTGCTATTAATGGTTAACCTTTTGCTTGCCCTCACAAAAAAAAAAAAAAAAAAGCTTGCCTACAATCTACAAACCTTGGCTTCCTGCTCCCAACTAGGGGTGGTTGTTGGGTAGGGCTACCCAATGGCAAAAGGGTCAGGCCTAACACTAAAGGGTTTTGACCGTTTAATTTTTTAATAGACAGAGATTTTATAGAGTCTTATTTTGTAGGGCTTTTATAGGGTTTCAATTAGAGCCCAATAATTTAAGAATTAAAATAAAAAGCCAAATAATAACGGTTAAGGGTCAGCCACTCAGCCCTCACTTCCATTTTCTCTCTCTTCTCCTCTGTACTTTCGCCCACCTTTCTCTCTCCTCCATTGAAGCACACTCAGAGTTCTCCATTGAAGCGCACTCAGAGTTCTTCATTGAAGCCGCTTCTCAGCTTCTCGGGTATAGTCATTTTCTCTCTCTTAATCTATTCTTCAATTTTGATTCATGTTTTCGTTTTGTTAATGTTTGATCATCTTCATTCGTCGGTGAATTCCGATGGTTTCGGAGGTGGTGTTTGGAATAATAATTGGGATGATTGGTCTTCTTCGTTTCCCGATTATCCGACTTTTGATTTCGTCGTTCAAAAAGCTTGTTCGTTTGATTACTAAGGAAAGAGAGAAGGTTCCGTTGAGAATGGAAGTTTGCTGATAATTTACCGGTACTTTTATTCGTTCTGATGTATATAATTGTACATATTGGTCGAATTCTCGAACATATTATTGGTTAAATTGTACATATAGTACGAAGTAGTTCTGATTTGATCGATAATTTGTCGAAGTCTCTGTTCTTTAGATAGTTGTGAATTGATTCTTAATTTGCCGAAATTATTGTTTCTTAAATTGTTGTTTATCGATTGATAATTTTCCGAATTCATTGTTCATTACATAGTTTTGAATTGATTCTTAACTTGCTGAAATTATTGTTTCTTAAATTGCTGTTTAGTGTGAGAGTGAAAGATTAAGGAAAGGAAGGAAGGAAGTTTCTGGGGAGATATTGATATTTGATAATGAATGAAGAACTGTAATTGACGCAAATTTGAAGTCGGTGGGTATAAAACAAACAGAAAGAGAGTGAAATCTGCACATACAATCATGAGCAGCTAAATGGAAGTATGTGGGTAAAGGCCTGATAATGACCCGTTTCACTTTTACCTCGACCCTGACCCGCATTGTCCCTGAACCGACCCTGACCCACTAAATATTCATCATGACCCGCAACTGACCCGCCCCGCTAATGACCCGCACTGACCCGCCCAATAACCACCCCTAACTCCCAACACAAGACAACAACATAATGTTTTCTGCTTTTCTCTTATGCTTTATATATTAGAAAATTATAGAGCTTGATTTCATGTTGCTTCTCCACATGGTAAACCAGTTAGTAATTTGCTGCAAAATTAGGAAAAAAAAAAATAATAAAAAGGTATGAGTATATATTTGGATAAAAGAGCAGATGCTAAATCTCCTTTTTAGATTGAAGAAATGCTCACAGTGGAGAAACAAGACACATTTCTGTCAATTTTACAATTAAAGGCATGGCCACAGATCACAGTAGATTCATGTGTCAAATGACAGGTGAAAACCTGCCCTTTATGGCTTGTGGATTGCACTTAATATATTACCTACGGTATTCTCACTCTACACCCTGCGTTGCCATCGCACAAAGCCTTTGAAGCTTCCTAGCTCCTGTTTATCAAGTGATAATGACATCAAAGTCACTGACTGTCCATTCTGCCACCTCCTCTTTGTCACTGACAAAAATTTCCGTACCCATATCAATTGAGGTCCATACTCTCTTAGCCGGAGGTGTACCAGGGTCCTGATATGCATAGAGAATGGCAATTTGTTAGCAACAACCAGAAAAACAAAGAGCAAATTATCGTATACACTAATTAAACACTGCAGTTGATGAAAGCATGGTAACCTGATAGAAGTAGAGCCTACTAGAAAGGCCGCCAACATCCAACACCCAAGTAGTAGGATCGCCAACCCATCCTTGGCCTGGCTTGGTAGGATATCCATATTCAGCCCAGCTAGGATGAGGCAGCAACTGGAGTATCTCTTGTGACTGAGGATTGCTGTAAGGGTCACATGAGTCAGATGGTTGCTCAGGGTTCTCGGCATTCCCAGGTCGACAATAGTAATGGTAGGCGCCATAGGGGAAGTGGGCAGTGTCATTCCTGGGAATCTTGGTGTTGTTGGGAGTAATGTGGTAGGGTGGACAGGACTTGATGCTAGCAGGGCTGCACCACGCGGGGGTTTCAGGGTTAATGATCATCTCACTATATCTAGTAACATCGGTGAGCATATCCCCATTGCATGGTTTTCCGTTGTTTTTCCAGCAGCTTCCGATATCAATCAAGTAGAATTGGCTCTTTGCTCCTCCGCCTTGCTTTATATCCAAATGCATTTTCACTTTAAAGTTTGGGGATACTGGAAGCTGCATGCAGGAAACGTTATAAGTATTACTCTTTTAACCGTAGTTAGTGGCCTAGTTATAATGTCGATAATTGTAATTGAGGCACCTAGTATGAGAACTTGATACAACATGAAACAAAATTAACACATGGCCTGGTCATGGTGGGATCCACGTGAACAAAATCTACCTAAATTGACTAAAACTTCGTTGTTTATTTGGTTTTGAATATTGAAGTAAATAGGGACGAAGCTAGACTTGATAGAAGAAAGGGCCGTTCTAATAAAAATATAGGGCCATAAGGGTCACTTCAATAAGTGTGAGTAGGGTGAAGCACCATTAGGGCGAAGTACCACAGGGGCCATGGCTCTCTCAGGCCCCAACTAAGTGTCTTCCCGGAGGCAAATGTGTATGTCAAAGTATAACAACTAAATTTTTATTTAATAACAAAATAAATAAACAAACAAAAATCTAACAACAAAACAAAATATACAAGTCATAAAATAGATTTTGAGAGAGGGTGGGGGGTGTTTTAAATCTCATCAGTTATCACTAGTCATAAAAGGAGTATTAACAATTTTATTTGAACTTTTTTATACAAGAACGACCCTAACCAAGTCTCAATATATACTTTTTTTTTTGGTACAATATTTATGGCTCAGAGCCTCAGACACTTGTAAAACTGGAAATGAGAAAGCTAAAATATCTCTCTTTCACTCTCCAAGCACATATAGTTGGGAGAATTCGGCCATGTGACCTTAAGATTACAAGATAAATCCCCAGGCTTTGTTTGGTGGGGTATTGACAATAGTGTCAAGACTGTCAACACAGAGAACCATAAAAACATTAATCAGAGCTCTGTTTTTTTTTCTTTCTTTTTTTTTTTTTAAATAGAAAACAGTGATCAGAGCTAAGAGTGGAATTAGTAGAAGTTGTAAAATAATCACGGGCAAAACCAAGAGTCAAGAAATATTTCAAAACCTGGGGAATTTAGCAAAACTTTATTTGGTGGAAGATCACATGGATCTTGCAAGCTTAGTCAAATTATTGATGTTTCCACAGCACATGTAGGGACGGGATCTAGTTGAAATATCACATTTCAATTCTTAATTTTGTACTACTAGAAGATTTTTTACTAGCC
Organism: Chenopodium quinoa; assembly: GCF_001683475.1. Classification (NCBI taxonomy): domain Eukaryota; kingdom Viridiplantae; phylum Streptophyta; class Magnoliopsida; order Caryophyllales; family Amaranthaceae; genus Chenopodium; species Chenopodium quinoa. Next base: position 70,319 of record NW_018743212.1, on the reverse strand, counting down.
AAAATTTTACTTGTTTTTATAGAGATGGAGTGGAAACCCTGAATTGAAGCAGGACAGACAATTAAAAAAAAAAAACCTTACAATTTTGAGCATTCCTCTGGTGTCATAGTGATAACCTCCAGAATATCCTTGAGTTGCATCAGCCCTGAGGTACAGCATAAGCCACGGATACTTTTTGGAAGTTTTAAGCTTGTGCTTGAAAGACCAGCTCCCCTGTCCAGGTTGCTTCTTCCAAGTAACTTCATAATAAGAGACTCCCACGCCCACGTCCACGACATCGCTGATATCGGAATCTAAGTCATAGGTACCCCGGAAGCCACCCGTCATGGTGGCAATATCAGAGTCATTAGCATGAGATAACCTCAAGGAGGTTGGGTTATGGTGAAAGGAAGGTTGGTTCATGCACCCAGCTCCAAAGCAAGGGAACCTGCCTGGAGGTGTATAAAATGGACCAACCTTTTTCCCATTCTGTGGGCATAGACCTGAATTACTGTCAAAGTTGCCATTCTTCAGCATAACCATCCAGAATTGCCACGGGGCTTCGGCTTCGGCTTTAACCTCGCATAAGCTTCCCAAATATAGCTCCTTTTGGGCTGCATACAGATCTGCATTAGTCAGAGCTTCTGCTGTCAACCCTGGAAAAGGCTTTCCCACCCCGAGCTTGTTGTGTGCTTCTGTCACTTTGTGCTGAATTTGAAAGGACCTATTGCTTCCTGCACTTTGGATTTTGTTGCTGATAGAAGCTTTGGGGATGAAATTAAAGCAGTCGGCCGCTCGAGGGCTACCCATGGCAGGGGCTTCATGACCAACTTCATTGCAAAAATTCCAGGCCTCAAAGGCAACCCTCAGTCCGTCCCTCTTCATTCCTGGATCCCCCACTGCCGATTGTTCCTTTTCGATGTTTCCTGCATTCACATTGCATCTGCAGCTGCAGCCTAACAAAATGGCTGCTACCACCATTACTAACAACACTCTTACCTCTTTACTCATCTCCAACAACAATTAATCTACCCTTTTTTCGTCTTTAATCTTTAGCTGATTGATTTGCAACAACTCACAGTACAACCAACTATTTAAGTAGAAGAATTATTAATTAAGAGAAAGACAAGAACATAGATATAAAAAGGAACAACTACTACTACTGGTATTGGTAAAGCTCAACCCCCCCTCTTCATAAGTACTCACTCGTATTTAAGAGAATATATACGTTCCTTGGCGAGTAGAGTTATAATTTTATGCTTCAGCTCAGATTGTGAAGGGAGCATTTACTGACAATTCTTTTTATTTTTAATTTCAGATATTTAGCAACCCAAGAAAAAAATTGCTCCATATTTCTAATGTCAATTACATTATAATGCAATTTTAATAGACTGAAGAATTTAGGACGAGAGTATACCGTATATTTAATACTCGTACTTGTATTTCTTTCGAACCTTTTTGTTCTTCCTATTTGAAATCTTGATAATATAGTCATGTTAGTCTTATTAGTATGTAACTATAAATTATTATTGTTAGAATAATACATTGACAAACATGCATTGTCAGAATGAGAAGAGTATTTAGAATCGGAAAGAGTGGTAAATGTCTAAAAGCAGGCTAAGCAGCAGAGATTCCGTGGAGAAAGAAGAGAAGGAAAAAATGCTTATCACTCCTATAATGCATATAATATTTTATGATCATTATTAAAAATGTGTATACTACAAAATAAAAAGGAATGATTGAAGTAAGTTGTAATCTTGCGTGATTTTGGATTGGAAGCGAAAAGAAAGGTTTGGAAAAAGCAAGTGTCAAAACATCAATTTGCGTCTGAGTGTGGTCTTTTTAATTTGTATCTGATGATCTTGGACTCGTAACGGATGAGGTACTCTCACTAACCTCAATGGTCCCTAACTTTATGCCTTATATCTTTGCTTTCACTGTTTTTTTTACTTTCTTCATAATTACTACTACACCAGTAATCCAGTGCTCTACCTTCTTTCTGCCATTATATATAATATAAATAAAGTATACAAACCGATTATGTGGTTCAACCATTCGCTTACATTTTTAATTAAGTTGATCATTTAATATGGTATTAGAGCCAACGTAACACAAATATCACTCTTTGAATATCCTTCACACCGTCTTTTCAAAGTAGAATATATTAAGTGATGGGTATGATGGGGCCTAAAGGAAAAAAAAGCCTTATATAATACGTAACACTTAAAAAAAGAGGAGAGAATATTTAAAGTAATAATTAAAGTAGAAATTATCATTTTTCAATTTAAAAAATATTGCTACTCTAATTATTCCTTCATATTAATGTGTATGATGCCAAACATAAAGAATACAAAGAAGCACAGGATTGAGGGAATAGAGAATCCCAGCAACCAACTCAGGTTGGACAGGTCCCTAGAGTTGGTCCCTAAGTACAACACCCATAACATGTTTGGTTGACATCAAAATAAAAGGGAAGTGAGACTTTTAAGGAATTACAGAGCACAAGTTAGGGGTTCTGTTTGATTGACAAAAGTTTGGTAAAATGGCGAAGTGAAACTTCCTAGGAATTTACACTTTCCACAAAATATAAGAATTTACTTACCTAATTCCCTTATGTAAGTAGTCTTTCCCATGTGAAGTTACTTCCCTGGTTTTTAACCAAATAATTTATGGAAATTCTAATTCCCATTTGAACCAAATGACACCTCAATTCCTTACACTCCTATCGTCCTATGTCAACCAACTCAAAAGTTGCAAAATCACTGTCGTATTTTTTAGTAGGCTGTAGGGTAAAATTGGTGATCGTCTAAAGCTTCACAACTCTGCTTCTGACACTTATTTATAACCAGCTCTGCTTCTTAGGGCGACGCTCCCTTTAATGCAGTAAAAGGATGTTGGTTGCACTACTACTTTTAACACTGTCGCTTCACATTGTGCATCAGTTGTTGCACTTCTATTCAATAAAAGAAACAGCCTGGATCAAGCAAGGGTACACAGAAGCTTTCAAAGCTTCACGTGTGGCTTTACATGAAAAAGGAAGGTAAGATCTTCACTGACTCAGGTGGTTAACAAACAAACACACCATCTCCATCTTCATCTCCATACCAAATCTACGTTTGGTACAAGTTGTTTTTTGTCCTGCAAGTCCATTAGCTCGTACTTCCACATACAGTCATTCAAATCAATGCTGTTAACAAAACTAATTTATCACAATTATCCAAGGGAGATGAAGAATAGTAAAGAGAGTGCGGCTCATCTTTCAGAAATAGCACATGATAACTACTACATAGTAATATCCAAACCATCAATATACTCAAAGTATTTCAGTCATTCAGATTTTACATTGGTACCCTCAAGTCAATTACCCTAAAAGCAATCGTTTGTGTTTGTATTCTTTTCTAGTATTAAACCGTTTTAAAAAACCAAAACGCATACATACATATACACATACTGCCAAGCACATTTGCTGCTACTATTGATCTTCACTTCCACGGAATGGGTTGGCACCCAAAAAAAAAAAAAAAACATAGCTCGCCAAAGACCAAAGCTTGCTTATATAAAAATATAATGACAACTGCATAATTAATCTATCCCAAAAATAAGAAAAAGACATGTTTGTGCTTGCACCAAGGATACTCCCTACGACCCAAATTAGTTTATATCTTAAGGCCATGTTTTATTCAACTTATGGATTTTTTAAGACCTTATTTTCACTACATCAAAACTTATTTATAAGTATGTCAGAACTTATATTGCCTAAAATAAGCCAAATAAGTTGACAAAATGGGACCAAGAATGGACCAATATATTACCCAAAAAAAAAAAAGAAAAAAAAAAAAAAAACCCTCTATAAAAGCTAGTGATTTAATTTTTCAATCCTCTCCTCATCAATTAATATAAGGTACTGACAAATTAGAAAATTTAATCATAATATTACAGAGTATTCCTCAACAAACATCCTTAAGTAATACATGTAACTATTAATTTCAAATTAAGGAGTAACAAAATCCTTATAAATGTTTAACCAGCTATAAGCTATCTAGCACAATGGCATAAAAGACAAGATATTAGTAGCAGAGCAGACAAAGGGGGGAGAGAGAGAGCGAGAGAGAGAGAGAGAGAGAAGAGTTCAATGATACGCAGTAAGAATACCTTCAGCATATGGCATGCTATTAGACAGGTAGACAATTAGCCAAATAGCATGAGGATGGCCAAGGTTCTCAAAAAAATTAGGTTTGTGTACATGACTCAAAGGATCTATGAACTTCAGATCACCCTCTTTCTAGCTTACCACCAGAGCCTCCTGGAGTTGTAATGACCCTTATTCAGAATTGATTCTGGATTGCCTTTCAGATCTTGCAAGAAAAATAATAAGGGTAACCAAGATTTTGGAAGAGCACAATAACAACAATTCACAGTTGCATTCATTTAATTAAAATAGCCAATATCCCACATATTGCTGGTACATATGCATGGCAATAATGCTGTAATTCTAGCTTTGCACTAATTTACAGAAGGTAGCAACCAAATACACAATTATACACAAACATCCGCAATGGTTATCATTTAGTCTCACTTCAAATAATCCTAACTAGTAAAATATAATTAACCCATGCTATATATCCCTTGTACATAATGCGCTATCTAGTTTCCAAACAATTTCATAAAAACCAGATTTTGCACCAAGGTAGATGTGAGAATAGTTTCAACACCTAAAGAACAAAATTAAGAATGGTGTTCCTATAGCTTTGATTGCCTTCCCATCCCAAAGTTGTGAGGATCAAGCAGGGGTGTTTAATTCATCAAGTTGGAATGGATTGATATGGAATCTCATACTTGAGAGGTATGGATTCTAAAACCCATAATAATCCAAAGTTGTTTGGTTTTATTGTTGGAATGGATTATATCCTTCATTAATAGAATGGATTGTGAATCTTAGGGGGAGGGGTGGGTATGAGATTCCATGGGTATGGAGGGTAGTTAGAACCCCTTGGGTATGAGATTACATTACTAAAAACCTCAACCAAACAAAAAACTAGATGGAATGGATTCTAACTCCATTCCAAATAATCCAACCAAACAACCCCTAAAAAAATTGCAAATTCTCTCCCTAACTAGTAAAATATAATTAACCCATGCTATATATCCCTTGTGCCTAACACATATTCTAGTTTCATTTATATGCTAGTTGAAGAGGAAATATTCCCACTATTTTGGCTCATATTCAAGATATCTTATGCTAAGATAAAGCAAATGCTACAATTCCTATCACCAGTATCTATAACCATTTTGAGATATAATGTACTTCATGTCGCTTAATGAAGGACAAAATAACCAACCTGGCAAGGATTTATGAGCATTGGCCATCATAGGCTCATAGATATCTCCTTTAGTCTTCAGAATAATAATATTCCTATGATTCCCGTGATGAACATGACTTCCTTTATTCATAGGATTTCTTCTGCAACAGGTGAATTGGAGTAGCTCCCAATAACATTTGTAATGGGAACAGATTTGATCCATCTAAGACTTCTAGGAGATGTATTATAATCAGACTTCAGGTGGGAATTGTGTCCACACTCCAACAATTAAATATCTACAGCTAACGCTGAAGAGTGAAGCAATTATACTGCAAAGAATTGAGAAGATATCAGCATCAGACTATAATAGCAAATTCAGGAAAGAGAGAACCATAGACCAAACTGAAATCAAGTACACAAATACAATTATTAAGAAGGAAAGCAAGTTTAAAAGACAGTAAGGAATTCAAACAGAATTTTTCACAGAAAATAACCTAATTTATTCACTAGAGTTGATAACTTACAGCGAACCAAGTATTAATTACTCTGTATCAAATTTAAGGAGTTTCAGGCTTATAATTAAACAAAACATATAAACACCATTTTACATTGAGTTCATCACAATTGTACACAAGGAAACCATGCAACAATGCCAAGAGTTTGCACATTTTAATGTGATCTCAATGTTGTCTAGTGATTAGTGACAATGATGTACTAAGTAACCTGTCAAGGATATACAATATTTAGTATTTCTACATTGTTCTGGACACAATATACAAGTCTACAGGGCAGATATTTCTATAAATGTGGATAATCAGTAAGTCCTCTGTATATATGCATAATTCCGGAGATACCATTACAAAAACAAAATCATGAATTTATAGGATACAGATGTTGCTTCCACCCACATAACAACTCTCTTGCTATGCTTTTCAGGCCAAACCTTCTGCTTTCATGATAAAGGGCGACTTTGCAATAGATCAGGCAGTGTTATCCTTCCCATGTTGTTGGAATCGAGCTTTTCAAACTGATGGCAAATCTGTGATATGTCCTGCTCTCCAATCTTTCCCATCTCTTTAAGCTTGAAGATAACATATTCTGATTTGCTGCGCATAAAGGTAATTATAGGGGATCAGTAGTTCTTCTCAACTTCAGATTGCCAGATACATGCATAGTATAATTAATAGTTAATTTGATGCTACACATTGAAAAATCCAGATTTAGTTACTTGTAGACCATAAACATAGCTCCCAAAGACTGTATAGATATAGACCAAATAGCTAAACCCAGTAAACAAACCATGAGCTTTTGTGAAGCACAACCCTTAACACTACACTACGTAAAAAGTCCATCAACAGTCGTGGACTCATGGATGCCCAAGGATTGAGTAATAATGATGAGTATGCTTAATAGCTTTTACACATTAATTGGCCACTTAGATTATGGATGACTGCCCAATTATCAACTGAGGTCTAAATACTACTCGTAATATAGTGATAAATCAGGTTTATTTAGACTCCAGAGCAAGGACCTCATCAGTTCACACATGAGTATGTGTTTTCTTGCTTACATGGGTTCTATTCATGACATAATAAAGAGGTGTTAAAATGCTCTTCTACTGTTCTTTTCTGGTTCCTGATTTTACCAATCAGTGCACAATTCTGCTATAATACAATATAGATCTATTAACTATATTGTAAGGATTAGAGAAATATACTACTTTTATACAGTATTAAAAAAGAAAAGGACATGGAGATACTTGATGAAATCGTTATTATTGATGTTGGCAGCAAAGAGGTCAAGAGGAGTAATGTCCCTTTGGAGAACCCACTTGGCAATGGTGCGTTGACGCTTGTGAATGCGAGCCTCAACAAGGAAGAGGAAGGAACGGGCGACAGCCAAAGTGGAAAACAGGAGCCAAACAGAAGCGAAAAGGCGGCCGGAGAGGGTGCTGAAGGCTTTATCGCCGTAGCCAACGGTAGTAACGGAAAGGGCAGATAGATAAAGGGAGTCAACCAAAGACAATTGCTCAACAAAATACAAGAAGAGAGTTCCAACACCGATGCATAGGATAAGGACCAACAGTGCTAGACCAACTTTGAGACGGATTCTCATGCGACCTTTCTGAACATCTACAAGCCTGAGGGTGAGGAAGCGGAGGAAAGGGGGATTTCGATTATGATTGAGATTGGAATTATGAACATTATTGGTTTGATGATGAAGTATATCAGAGAGGATATTCTGCTCCTGAAGATCAAGCACATAATTGAGTACTCCAGAAAGAAGAATGTCGATGAAACCAAAGCCAACAAGTACAAAGAGACAGGAAAACAGTTTGGTAAAAGGAGTGAGAGGAGTTATATCACCGTAGCCGATGGTACACATTGTAACGATGCAGAAGTAGAGAGCATCAACAATTGGATGAGTCTCTACACCTCCTACTCCTCTTGAGAATTGATCCTTGTTGAGTTGGTACACCAAAACACCCATTACTAAGTATATTATCAGCAGTATACCTGCTTGTCTCACCATCACCGTCCTCGTACCCGAGGAATCTTCTTCATCTTCATCTTCGTCTTCCTCCTCCTCGACTTCAGCTTTACCACCAATATCACCGCCACCGCCAGTTGCTGTGTATTTCGCTTGAAGCTCGCGAACCACGGCGGCCATATCCTTAGCTGGAGCTGTTTTACATCTATGGAGTGATTTCACCATGGGTCTTTTTATTTCCTGAAATTGCAATTCATCATCAGGATTAGGATCATGAAGATGAGAATCAGAGTGGGTGGATCTGGATAATAGTAGTCTCGATTCCTCCGCACCCCAATCTCCGTCCTCATCCATCTCCACCAATGGACTTCTTATTTCTTTTTTTTTTTTCCCTTTAAAGAATTAACACACAGCCATTTTCACGGTTGACGGCTCCTCTCAGATCATCGACTCATCACAACCTTTCACAGTCACCCTCGGCTATACTCATTCTTCATTATTGGCCTCACTTGGTCCTGCTGTCGCCCATCAAAAAGAGTACTGTAATTTTATTTTATTTTATTTTTTTTACGATAACTACCAGTATTTTTTTTATTTACCAATAAACTGGTAAACAAGTCAAGAGTCAAAGTAAATGATATCACGGGTGACGACAAAACAACAATCGCCAAAATTGATTCATGACCAGTTTTTCAAAAAATAATACTCAAACTTTGTATAAAATATTAAAGTGCTTCCTCTCCGAGCAAACTACGAGTAAAAAGAAAGAATAAAAAGAGAAGTCGCTGGTATTAATTTAATATTCTATCCGTTTTTAATTACTTGTTCTACTTTTTATTTTTAGCCGTTTTTAATTACTTGCTTTATTTTTTTATTTGGAAAGTTTTTACAATATTTAATTTCTTTCTCTCAATTAGTGAATTCAAGAGAAATTATATTTTAATATTAATTTCATGTTCTCTCTCCTCCAATTCTCTCAAATATTGTTGCTTTTTACAATTTTTTATTCTTCCACTACCTCTATATTTTATTACTTTACAATTTATCCTAAAATTCCACTTATAAAAATGAAGCAAGTAGTTATAAACGGAGGAAGTATTAGATTAATAGGACTCTGAAAAGTGAATTACGAGAGATCAACTATGAAGATAGAATGAGTCAAAGACCAAGAAAAACATTATTATAATTACATAAATTAGTCGATCTAATTCTAAAATAGCTGGGTGGAGTTGTTGGAAGACAATTTTCCTTGAAGTTGAGCATATCAAGACAAGACATACAATTAAGATCAATAGCTCATACTCCGTATTAGCTAGCTTTGAGTGCTTTTTTTTTTTTTTTTTTTGTTGAGTTTTGAAGTTGAGTGCTTTCTTTCTTTCTTTTTTTTCCCGATATTACAGGAAAGCTGATTTTTTTTGGGTAAGTTTTACTCTCTCCATCTCTTTTTATAATGATAATAATACGAAGTAATTTTTTTTTTTTTTTAAAAAAAAAAAAAAAAAAACACATGATCATTATTTCTCATTATATATATACTGTAATGTGTGTGATACATATGATCGATCATTTTTCCTGAATTGTGTTGATTGGCTTTTGTTATGGAGAGTTTGAAAAAAAAATACTACGTTCATGAATTTTGATTTATAGATTAAAGTTATTTAATAAGCTCATTTGAAACAACTCTCCCAAATGAGCAAATGAGATATTTGAAATTGTATTGATCGGACATAAAATTGAAGTTAAAGGGGCTGCAAAGCCTGCAATAATACCACCCCAATATTGTCTAGAGTTAGCTTCATCAGTTGCTTTGTCTACCAAAGCCAAATCTAAACTGCTTAATAATTAGACTTATTATGTTTATGGAGCATGGACTAAATCTAGTCAGTTTTTGTTGATTATGTTCGTTTAAGTCTTTGTTTAGGTTTTCGTAAAATTGGTATAAAACTTGTGTAATTATTGATTTTATTTATTTATTTATTTATTTTTGACAGGATGTTGTTGTTTGCTCAGTCCATTTAGCTAGCTCTGATTATAGTCATGTAATTCCTTTAACGTCCGTCATCTTCTTCTTGTTTGCTCTTGCTTAATTGTCAACTGAGATATGTTACCTGCCTATTAATTCATCAATCATCATGCTAATCCTTTTATCTGCTACATTGTTCTCCTCTTATAGCAAGGCTTAGCTTTTTTAAATCCACAAACACACACAAATTAGGAATTAGGAATTAGGAATATAGTAAGGCTTAGGCTTACGTAAGTCCTGTTATTCTTGCAAAGGTATATACAAGTAATAATTTTTTTAGTAACTAAGTACTCTCCTCCAGAGTCCAGACCCAAGGGTGAGTCGGTGAGACTATGGACAAGGAGAATGGGGTTGAAGAGGCGACAACCTCCAATTCTGGTGCTGGTGAGCAAAATCAACACAATGAGAACCAGAAGAATAAAGCTAGAGTTCCATTCTATAAGCTTTTCTCATTTGCGGATTCTATTGACAAGGCGTTGATGATCATTGGCTCAATTGGTGCTGTCGCAAATGGTGTATGTATGCCCTTGATGGCCATCATTGTTGGTGAATTGGTTGATTCATTTGGTGAGAATCAAAATACCAAAAAAATCATTCATGTCATCTCCAAGGTTAATTGCTCTCCCATGTCTAATATTGCTTAAGATAGTTAATGTATATAGTACTCCCTTTGTTGTTTGCTCCATTCCTGCAATATCTCTAAAGATTCTCAACTTAGTCACTGTTGGCTTCTTGCAGGTGTCTCTAAAATTTGTTTACTTGGCCATAGCAGTTGCAATTGCTGCATTTCTTCGTAAGCACTCTAAATCCCTTGTCTTTTGTTCTAATATAATTGAGGAGATATACTCAAAAAGCTTCATTTGTTAAAAGCAGTCCATAATTGAGATGCATACGAAGAATAATATTTTTACTGCACTCGCAGAGGTGGCTTGCTGGATGGTAACAGGAGAAAGACAGGCAACAAGATTAAGGAAGTTGTACCTGAAAGCAATACTTAGACAAGATATTGCTTTCTTTGATAAGGAAACCAACACCGGAGAGGTCATTGGGAGAATGTCAGGGGATACAGTTCTCATACAAGATGCTATGGGGGAAAAGGTAACTCATTATCGACACTCTTGATAGTTCTTAGTCTTGACCATCTTTTTTTTTTTTTTTTTTTTTTTTTTATATATGTATAAGTACTCTTCCAGGTTGGAAAATTTCTACAAATGATATCGACTTTTATTGGAGGCTTTATCATTGCGTTCATCAAAGGGTGGCTTCTTACTCTTGTCATGCTATCCTCCATACCTCTTTTGGCAATTTCCGGTGCAGCTATGACCATCATTGTTTCAAAGATGGCAACAAGGGGGCAAGCTGCTTATGGAAAGGCAGCGACTGTCGTACAACAGACTATAGGCTCAATCAGAACTGTGAGTTCCATTATGTATACACACACAGATATATATACACTCTGCACACACAAGATTGGACCCTTAAAAATCATCTTCTCTTCTAGGTGGCGTCATTTACAGGAGAGAAAAAAGCCATTGCAAACTACAATATAGCTATTGCAAGCGCCTATAGGTCTGGAGTTCATGAAGGATTGGCTGCTGGGATGGGGTCGGGTGCATTAATGCTTGTTGTCTTTAGCAGCTATGCTTTAGCCATATGGTTTGGCTCAAAGATGATACTTGAAAAAAATTACACTGGGGGTACTGTCCTTAATGTCATCGTGGCTGTCTTGGTTGGATCCATGTGAGTTTGTTCCTTTGAACTCGTTTGGATTTAAAATAAATTAGACGTACTTATTTCATTCTTAATACGTAATTGCATATTCTTTACTTAATGTATGTAGGTCACTGGGGCAAGCATCCCCTTCCATGAGTGCATTCGCTGCAGGCCAAGCAGCAGCCTACAAGATGTTTGAAACTATCAACAGAGAACCAGTGATTGATCCATATAACCACAATGGAAAAGTATTAGATGATATTCAAGGGGAAATTGAGTTGAGAGATGTTCATTTCAGCTATCCAACTAGACCCAATGAACAAATTTTTAGTGGCTTTTCTCTTTCAATTTCAAGTGGCACAACTGCAGCCTTAGTTGGACAAAGTGGAAGTGGGAAATCTACGGTGATTAGCCTTATAGAGAGATTTTATGATCCACATTCTGGGCAGATTCTAATTGATGGGATCAATCTCAAAGAATTTCAACTAAGATGGATTCGACAAAAAATTGGCTTAGTTAGTCAAGAGCCTGTTTTGTTTGCTTCCTCGATTAGAGATAATATTGCTTATGGGAAGGATGGAGCAACAGAGGAAGAAATAAGAGTTGCAAGTGAGCTTGCAAATGCCTCCAAGTTTATAGATAAATTGCCTCAGGTTTGATATTTTTCTCCCATACTTTGTAGTAAAAATCTATCAGAAATTGAAAATGACAGTTTCAGCATCATCTTTCTATCTTTACAGGGGCTAGATACCTTAGTAGGTGAGCATGGAACTCAACTGTCTGGAGGACAAAAGCAAAGAGTGGCCATAGCAAGGGCCATTTTGAAAGATCCGCGAATTCTACTACTTGATGAGGCTACAAGTGCATTGGACGCTGAATCTGAGAGAATTGTGCAGGAAGCATTAGATAGAATAATGACTAATCGAACTACTATTATTGTTGCCCATCGCTTGAGTACCGTACGAAATTCTAGTATGATTGCAGTCATCCATCAAGGGAAGGTGGTTGAGAAAGGTAGTTCTGCAATTTGATTGTTACACTCCAATATTTTTGTCCCTTCTAATAGTTTGCAAGTAAGGCCACATAAATCTGGTTCCTCCTAAATTCTACAGTGGCTGGGGTAGTAGTTGTTAGATCAGTCATTGAAGATACTTTTGTTGTTTTTTCGGTGGATAATTTTGGTTCCTTTTGTGGTATTATTATACTTGAATATCCTCGATAACTCTGTAGGGTTATCGTGAAAGCTGGTAATTTGGTTTCTTTTTTGTTATCAATGAATTGGGATCACACTCTAAACTACTAATTATTACCTATGAATTAGGATCTCACTCTGAACTACTTAAAGATCCCAAAGGAGCATACTCCCAACTAATTCATCTACAGGAAATGAGAAAAGAGACTGAACAAGCTGGGAATATTACAGAGATATCAAGAGAGTCAAGTCAAAGAATATCATCCTTACGATCATTAAGTCGTGGATCCTCTGAAAGAGTGAGCAGCAACCATCACTCGTTCTCAATAAAATCAGGAGTAGGAGTAGACCTTCCTGAGAGTTCCTTCCTAGAGCCTCAAGGTTCTGTTTCCGTTTCTGTTTCAGAAGAGCATCCAAAAATTTCAATCTGGCGTCTTGTGTCTCTTAATAAACCGGAAATCCCAGCACTTGTGCTAGGAGCTATATCTGCAAGTGCCAATGGTGTCATTTTTCCTATTTTCAGCATACTTTTATCTAGTGTGATCAAAATGTTTTACGAGCCACCTCATCTACTTAGAAAGGATTCAAGATTTTGGGCCATAATGTTTTTGGTCCTTGGTCTGGCATCGCTTGTGACAAATCCAGCCCGAGCTTACTTCTTTTCCGTGGCTGGCTGTAAGTTGATACAACGAATTAGATCGATGTGTTTTGCTAGAGTGGTCCATATGGAGGTTAGTTGGTTCGATGAGTCAGAGAATTCAAGTGGTGCAATTGGTGCAAGGTTGTCTACTGATGCAGCAGCTGTACGTGCTTTGGTTGGAGATGCTTTAGGTCTGCTTGTTCAAAATATTGCAACTGCAATTGCTGGTTTGCTGATTGCTTTCCTGGCAAATTGGATTTTGGCGTTCATTGTTCTTGCGTTAATACCCTTAATAGGTCTTAATGGATATATCCAAATGAAATTCATGAAGGGATTCAGTGCAGATGCTAAGGTTCTCTCTCACACTCACACAAACACAAAACATAGCTTTAACTTTTATAAATAAATCTAGAATATGTTTCTGATTTTTCTTTTCTCTTTGGTATTTTTTGTAGAAAAAGTATGAAGAAGCAAGCCAAGTTGCTAATGATGCAGTTGGGAGTGTAAGAACAATTGCTTCTTTTTGTGCTGAGGAGAAGGTAATACAATTGTATGAAAAGAAATGTGAAGCCCCTCTGAATGCTGGTATAAAGCAAGGATTAATTAGTGGGGCAGGCTTCGGAGTGTCCTTTGCTTTGCTTTTTTTTGTCTACGCCATCAGTTTCTATGCAGGAGCTCAACTCGTTGGCCACGGAAAAACTACCTTTGGTAAGGTCTTTCGTGTAAGTATCTACTATTCTTGAGAGATCATATCTGTTGTCTTTCAAAATTTTGTATAAAAGTCTCAACTTCCTTTTTTTTTTTTTTCCTTGTTTTAAATAAAATGTCCACTATTGCAGGTTTTTTTTGCACTTACCATGGCAGCATTAGGTATATCACAATCTAGCTCTTTTGCACCCGATAGTAGCAAAGCCAAGAGTGCTGCCGCATCCGTTTTTTCAATCCTTGATCGCAATTCTCAAATAGACCCAAGTGATGAATCTGGGATGACCTTGGATGATGTAAAGGGTGAGATTGAGCTTCAACATGTGAGCTTTACATATCCCACTCGACCAGACATCCAAATTTTTAGAGATCTAAGCTTGACTATTCATGCTGGGAAGGTAATGTTTGAACCAAAGATGTATATTTCTTGCCTATAATTACTGAGGATTTTACATTTTTAGTATTGCATGTCTCTAATTTTATCTTTGGATTAGACATTGGCTCTTGTAGGAGAAAGTGGGAGTGGAAAATCAACTGTCATCTCACTCGTGCAAAGATTTTATGATCCAAATTCTGGCTGTATTACCCTTGATGGAATTGAAATTCAAAAATTCCAGTTACAGTGGTTAAGGCAACAAATGGGCCTTGTAAGCCAAGAACCTGTTCTTTTCAATGATTCGATACGTGCCAACATTGCTTATGGAAAAGGAGGCAATGCGACCGAGGCCGAAATCATAGCGGCTGCAGAGCTCGCCAACGCTCATAAGTTCATCTCTAGCTTGCAACAGGTACAAAATCTTTAATTAATCTTTAATATTTTTATATCAAAGCTCATAAGCTTTTAATTTCCAATCAAATGCACAATGTTGTAGGGTTATGATACAATTGTTGGTGAACGTGGAGTTCAATTATCGGGCGGACAGAAACAAAGAGTTGCCATTGCCCGTGCAATAGTAAAGAATCCAAGAATCCTACTCTTGGATGAAGCTACTAGTGCATTAGATGCTGAATCTGAAAAAGTTGTGCAGGATGCACTAGATCGAGTGATGGCGAATCGAAGTACAGTAGTAGTTGCACATCGATTATCTACTATAAAAAACTCTAATGTGATTGCAGTGGTAAAAAATGGGGTCATTGTAGAGAAAGGTAAACATGAAACTCTAATTCATATCAAAGATGGAGTGTATTCATCCTTGGTTGCTTTGCACATGAGTGCATCTACGTGACTCCATAATTGATCTATCCTCCAACAAAATTTTGACAATCAGTTTCAGTCTTATTAAGTTTAGGATCCTTGCAACTGTTGCAAGGCATGGAACTTTATTACATAGTTTGTATTTGAAAATTTTATGTACTTGTGGAGTACTTAAAAGCTTAGACGTGGAATAGAGGGACAAAACTACGAAGTAACTCAATTTTATGAATTGAAAAGTTAGAAAAATTTGTCAATTGCAGTCATTTAAACTATATATTTTGTCAATTGCAGCTTTTAAAAAAGGATCTTGCTAACGAAAGCCCCCGGTCATTAGATAAGCATTTAGAATATCTTGTAAATGGGTGTTAATTTGGGAAGCATGATAAAATCACGCGTCGATCCTTATTTTTACCTTTTTTTAAAAAAAGAAAATCCTTATTTTTACCTAAAAAATTTTTTTTTATAATTTTTTTAAGATAATTATTATATTATATTATATTATACTCCATATTTTATATGGTATCATGGATTTACGAGTGACTATTTGGCTTCCAAATATAATTACTCCCGGTTAAAGAGAACTCCGTATTGTATAATTTGCTTAAATTTTTACTCTTCTTCAAAATTATTCAGATCTAAATAGCATTGTAATTAATATTCTCTCTGTCCCTATTTTATTGCCCCATTTGACTATACACGGTCTCCAAGACGCGTCTTAAAACGTCTATATCTTTATGTCCATATATGTGAAAATTATAAAAATGTGATATTAATAAAATATACAACAAGACGAATCTAACAAGACCACTCAGGACTATATTATCATTTATAGATTAACGGTAATTTATGGATAAAGTTTTCAAAGTTTGACTCAAAAAATGGCAATGGGGCAAAAATAAAGAAACGTGGGGAGTAGTTAAGTTTCTAAAAGTTCGTCAAAATTATCAATTGATGCACATGGACCGTTTAGCATGCAAATTGCTAATCGAGTTGAGGTTTACATATTTTTATAACAAAAGATAGAATTAGGCGCATTTTTGTATTATTGGTGTGGTCAAATGTAATGAAGTTGTTGGTAGAGTCTAATAATTTTTTTTTTTTTTATGATGTGTACTGTAATTCTATGTAGGTTTTTTTTGTTTCTACACTAAAAACAAATTACACTGATTGCTCACACCTAAAGAACAACACTTAAAAAACTAAAAATAAGATTAAATGAATTGCTTATAATTAAAGTAATTAAAATCAAGTTTTAAAAAAAAAAAAAAAAAAAAAACTTAAAATCAAATTATATTACGGAGTACTGTTTTTCACCAAAAATATTTTTTTTTTTTGGTAATTTTGACAAAAATCCAATTTAAAAAAAATAGAATGAAAATGTGAGTACTCCATACTTTGTGTGGCCTGGGATTAAAGCAAAAACCTAATATAACCCCCGTTTTGAATTAGTTGCAACTTTGAGGTCGACACGGATTTTAATATAAAATTTCATAATGGTTGATTAATGAATTAAAGATAGGAAATTAAGCAAGTTAGGAGAGAGAAAGTAAAAGTAATTAATAAATTAACCACCACCACCAACAGCACCCACCAGGGCCACCACCACCAACAGCACCCACCAGGGCCACCACCACCAACTGCAGCCACCTCAAAACCACCCACCTCACACCCTGAAACCACCGCATCTCAACCCGAACCAGCCCGAAACCACCCCCACACACATGAACAACCGTAAAACCACTCCCTCTCCACCTGAACAACCCCGAAATTACCCCTTCTTAGCTCAAAAAAACCCCAAAATTACCCCCTATTAGCTCAAACCACCTTAAAACCACCCTTTCTCAACTCAAACAACCTCAAAACCGTACCTTCTCGGCGCAAACCATCCCAGAGCAACCACCCTCACTCACCCCCCCAAAACCATCCACATTCACCCTAAATCGCCCCTACTACCTCTACTCACCCTGAACCACACCGAAACCATTCTAATTCACCCATAAATCACCTCGAGCCACCCCAAACTAGCCCACCCACCCCTCAAACCATTAGATCTGAACGAATTTGTTTTCAAAATAAAAATAAAAAAATAAAAAAATAAAAAGAAGAAGAGAGATAGAGAGAGAGAAAGGAGGAGGAGGAGGAGGAGGAGGAGGCGACTTTGACGGTGGTGATGAGCATTGACGACGTTGAAGGTAGTGATTAGATGTAGCGACGACGACGGTAAAGGTGGGTGATGCCGTGGTCTGATTTTTTGGTGGAAGATGAAGATGGGAGATAATGATCTTTGATGGTTGTTGATATTTTTGGGTGACAATATTTAGTTAAATAAGTTAGACTAGGAATTTAATGAAATTTGATTTAGGTAATAATTGTGTTTATGAACTCTTTAGTAAAGATATTTTTATACTTTCATTGAAAAAAACTTACTAAAAAGGGAAAAAATGGAAAGTTGCAATTAATGTGTAGCACCTCTAAATGGCAAAAGTTGCAACTAATATGTAACGGAGGTAGTAATTAACTTTCCTTTGTCTAGTCTTCTCAACACCTGTCAAAGTAAAAAAAGGTGACAGGAAAAACACCCTTTCCTCCATCCCAATACATCTATCTTTTTCGAGAAACAAATTTTTATACATTTTTAGGAATTTTGGGTATTTCCTATTGATGTTTCAAATGCTCAAATACGGCAAAACATTAGATAGCACAAATGTTCAAGAACAAAAGAACACTTATAATAACTACTCCATTCATTTAAAAGATTAATAAAATAGATACAAGGTATGCTCTGCATTACACACTTTCAACATGAGCATCATATAATTCATATTGGATTGACGTTGAAGTAAGAATAGGCCCTGAAACTCTTACAAAATTGAGGTAAGATACTCACTGAATCTATTGGTTAACAAAATTACAAGACAACATAATTCTGCAAAGTATAACTAAGTAACTAACGAATTTCTTCTGTTTCTCCCTTGAGCATAGTAGTTTGGTTTGCTATTCCAAATTTTACAAAGTCTCTGTCGGGATCAAATCCATCAGAAACAACATATTTGAATTTCTGTAAGAAGGGAAAAAAACAATACCATTGAAAGGGGAGTAATTGTTGTAAATAAAGGGGTAGTCTAGTACAAATAGTATAAAAATATTTAAGTAAGATCGGAAAGATGATCTCACAAATAATGGAACAATATCGGTGTGTCGTGAAGCTAATCACTGACTTGAAAACAAAATTCCGGCGCAACCAAGGTGCTCAAGTGTATTCGCCGGCTCGTTCCCTGAGGTTAACACACCACTTCCACACAAAGACACTTTTGGGTGGAAGGTTGGAGTTAAGTAACTTATGCCTAATAGAGAATGTGTTTAAGATATTGTATTTGATGTATTTTTTCAAGTGTATAAAACATAAAAAAGGCTTCTTCTATTTATAGAAAAACATACAAGAAGAATCCCAGCAAACATCAAGGGAGGTGAATAATCAGAATACTGGTGATAATTAATCACCTAAAACATCCTCTTAAAAGGGGGGTTATAAGAGTTACACAAGAGTATAACAGTGGTGATTAATCACCTTAAACTTCCACTTAAATGGGGGGTTATGAGAATTACTCAAGAAATTAAGAATGGGAAGTAACGCCTTGAATTCCCTTTCTTTATTCCAACAAAAGAGACAAAGAAAGCTAATCCTGAAGCCAACATACTTCATATTATGAGTGGAAGAAGATACCTCTAGAAATGCCTCTCTAGTTGAGTTAGACCCATCATGTTTACGGTTGAACAAAATTATCCGAAAAACCGAAAACCCAAACTACAACTGAATCGAAAATTAGGGTATCCGTTCCAATAACTATAACGGTTCGGGTACCCGATCCGATAATTTGTTATCGGGTACGGTTATTCATTTTAAAATTAACGGTTACCCGATCCAATTCGATAAGTAATTTTTTCTTTTTTTCCTACTTAAATCTATTTATCCAAAATCTAAACTCTTACTTTACTTCATAATCAATTCATAATTTAAATGATCAATAATATTATTAATAATTTGGTCATGATCATGTGGTATTATTGATAATTAGTGTTGAATGATATCATAATAACTAAATTTTAAAGTCTAAATTTTCATTATTGGATATCATATTGGGTACCTGATAACCGATCCGAAAATCCGGGGACCCGAAATTCGGGTACTCTAACTTATTGATTCGGTTAATGAATATCATTTTTAGTGTTATTTGTTATCGGGTACCCGAACCGTTAGTGTCAACGGTACGGGTACCCGACCAATGCTCACCCTTAATCATATTACTCGCCAAGAAATGAACCATTTGTTGCAATTTATCATGAACATCATTACAAAATAAATTAGTAAAAATAATTAGGGAGCACGTGCTAGGTATATTAAAGTAATTAATTAAGTTAGAGAAGATTAAAAAATGGTGAAAATTGGTTAAAAAAATATTAAAATAATAAAAATGCACTTTTTCTCCAGAATCTCTGTCCTTCGATGTCATTTATGACATTTTCTGCACCAAACTTAATAGTATGTGATGTAGAGTGCACCCGATTAAGGTTGTGCTATTCTCTGCACCCAACCTATAATTGGATTAATTGGTGCTATTGAGGCCAATTTTGTCTTTTTTATTTATAAATTAATTTTATTGTTAAATGATTAACCAAAGTTAGTGATCGAGTTGGAGGTCAATTGTAGGGAAATAAGAAGAAAATAGGGTGGGATTAGTTAAAAAAAAATGACCATGTGCATGTCACATAGGGGTCAATGCCGAAAACTCGAAAAGTGACCATTGGTTGGTTTCAACAATTTTTTGGACAAAAAAATTGCTTTAAAAGATTATTTTTAAGAAGAATGATTATTTAACCATCAACTATTAATAATGTTATAAACATGAAAATAAATGTATATAATTGCAAATCACAAAGTACACCATAAATACGAAGTATAAATCTCAAGGTTTTAAGAAAGTAGGACAAAAATACATTTTCTTAAAAAAAAAAAATAAATAAAATTCAAAATACTCCGTATAGAATAGGCGTGTTCTTTTTACAGTTTTACGTCACGACTCTTACCAGTACAGTATCATTTTTTATCTCCTTTGGAGCTTTCACTTTTACGCTGCACACTTCCTTTCTCTCTCCTTAACTGAAGCGCGCGCATTCTCTGAATTTTCCATTGAAGCGGCTTCTGAGCTTTCTATCCTCCATTGAAGCAGCTTCTGAGGTAAGATATTTAAATTTCTTTTTCAAAATAATCGAACTTCAATTTTCACAATCTAGGGTTTATCGTTGCTTAATTGTCAGTATAGTCATTTTAGGGTTCTTCTAAGCTGGATTACTGAATTTTTGGTTATAATTACTGGAGTTATAAAAGATAATAACGTTCGATTTGTTGCTAGAATTTTGCTACTTGCAATTTTCGTTGATATTCTTGACCGAGAAGAATTTAATGTGATTTTTGGAGCCTAGTTTGATGATTTAACCAAGTTTGGTTGCTAATGTGCTTCAGGCTGTTGTTCTTAACCCTTTGTTGTAGAACCTTACTATGAAAATGGGCCTTTTTAACCCTTAGCTTGATAATTGTGCTTAGCTGAAGTGTTTTTCCATTTTCAGGTTTAGGGTTTGGAATCAGCAATTTGTTCAAAGTAAGATGAGTTGTTGTCCAAGTTCTGGATTCAATCATCAACCATGTAGCCAGTCTCAGAAGATGTCCATTGGGATAGTCGTTGAGTCCGTTGCCAAACCTCATTGTGGATCGATGAAAGAAGCTGGTGTTTCAATCAGCCAGGCACAGAAGGAAGCGTCTGTAGGAGGATATTTGACGGCAAAGCACAATGTGCATAGTGGAAATAAGGCCTCTAGTACTGTCCCTATGTGTAAAAATGATGCTCAGGAGGGTTCTGTAATGGTTACAGCCAGAAATCAGATTGAAAACCAAACATCTAGGCCGGCTACAAGTTTATTACATGGAAAGCAGCCAGCACAAATGATGCAATCCTCTGTGAACCAAGTATTGTTAGAACCTGTTGTTGGCAATATAACAGAGTCGGAAAAGGCTTCTGGGAAGGCTAGCAAGAGGGCCTCTATGGATGAACCATCCCAGAAATTTTCTTGTGCACCCAAACAGCAAGTGTGCTTGCCAGCCAAAGAGGTGCTGCCAGAGCAGCCAATCGAAACCGAGAACAGAAACAAAGAAGTTCTGAGGATGAAGCTGCGGGAGATATTAGGAACTGTTCCTTCTGGTAACAAGATATTAGGTGATTCAAGGACTTGTGAGGCAAATGATAATGAGATGATGAGAGAGCACATTCTTAAAGGTGATGCCCATTCCAAGCCTTGGGAGGATTCTGATACTATAGAAAATGATTCTGAGTATGTTGTCATGACAACTAAGAGACCGGTGACTCGTTCTCTTGCCAGAAGGAGGGCCCCTGCTAAGATGCGACCAAGGAACTTTAAGCCAAATTCGTTATCTAGTGAGAAAGAGAAGCATCCAAGCAGTGATATCTTCTCTTTCGCTGAAAAATCTGCACCTTCAATACCTTGTGCAGTTACTCAGGGTTTCTCAACTGTTGAGAAAAATGTTCGTACCAAAAGGAGTTGTGGAATCGAGGCAGGGGACATGCTATCTCCTATTACAGACTTGAGAAATGTCCAGACAGAGATAATTGGGTGTGAAAAGGAACCACCTATTGTGGATTCGCCAAATGTTGGCGGAGTTCTATTTTCTAAACATGGCTGTCTTGATGATAATCTTGAACCGGAGGCAGCAATGAAGGACATTGATTGCAACCACTCTCCTGTAGCCAGAGAGAAAAGTCAGGTGCCTGATGCTGAAAGTCCAGCTACACAGGAAAAGTCACAGTTTTTTGAACACTTTGGTGGTCAATCTCCAGTGCCCCATGTTGATGATTTGAGTTGTCCATGGTACGAAATGACAAATACTGTTCTGAATTCTCCTCTGCACACATATTCACTAACTTATGCTAAGAAGCAGAATGTTCATGGATCTGCTCAAGCAGAGGCAGGGATTCTTTTCGAAGATAGATGTTTTTTCAAAAGTAGTACAGCCTCAGAGAAGGATAACTTTGAATCTCCTGTGAGGACACGAATTCGACTCTTCTTTTAAAGATATTAGTATTAGACTATCTTGCTTTTATTCATGCATATAGGCCCTTTTCTGTTGAATTATCAGGATGATGCGGCTAAATTTGAAGACCGAAATTCCAGTATCCCAGAGTCATCTACAGAAGAGAAGGATGTTGGAAATGGGCTGTTTACTCGAATGAGAGGAGAGCTTGATAGTACTGAGGAGGTTTCATCTTCTAAGAAAGGTTGTCCTCTTTCATTCTTTTATGTTGTGCTTTCCCTTGCTTATTCATTCATTAAGTCAACCGAGGATGCAGAAAAATAGGGATTAACAGTTCTAGGCACCTGAAAGAATTGCTTAATTTGCTCCTTAAAACAATTCCACCATTTTGGAATGTGAGTTATTCCTTCATGGAGAAATCTGAAAAAGGGTTTCTTTTAATTATTCATGGAGCATTATGTTGGTCTAAACAGGTGGCAATGTGGCATGCTTTGCTTTTGTTATGACTTAGCCCTTTTTAATATCACTTGCTTTTGTTATGATAAGCCTTTTTTATTTTATTTTATCTTTTTTAAAATCAATTTTGCTACTGTTATAGTTGATGCAGTGTTCTTCTACCTGACTGATCATTTATCCCATCTCCTTTGGTATGAATACACATTTTATTAAAGATGTACAAGTGACTAATAATATCCTTCATTGTAAATTATCATATTGGTGTTAGACACATGACAATTTATGGAATTAACTTGCTTTAGACACATTTGTTACCTACTCGCATATGAGTAAGTTCAATTTTAGATATAAGCCTATTTAGTGAGTCGTTTCTAATAGAAACTTTAAAAGCGTTCACAGAATATTGACATGGGTATGCAAGGCTATTTGAAAATGAATGCCATCATTGTTTTCGTTTTAATGTAAGAGAGATGGGGGGGGGGGTGTTAATTAAACTAGCCATTAGGAGACTATTGATTGCAAGTTTCTGGATGAAGAGGGTCTGCAATGGCAGATCTATAGTCAAATTTAAACAAGGTCCAGGTTCTTGGGAGAGCCCCAAAGTACAATGCCTTGTGCAAATAGATTAAGTGATCAGATTCAGTAATGGGGCCTGAGAGAGAATCTCTTCAACCCTTTTTTGTGCGGCTATGTGTCCGGCAATTCTGCTTGTATCTATCACTAAGGCTAAAATCAAGGAGACTGGCATCGATCCTAATTGTAATGATATGACTAGTGCCTGATATCGCTAAAATAAGCTGTCTATTCCATGACCCTTCAACTTTAAAGGGCTTTGTGGAAGGGTTAAATTGGATTGAGTTCAACACTTTACTTAGATCACATATTGAATGCCTTAAATTTATTTATTATATGTGTTTATTTATGAAATATGGACTTTCTTGGGCAGTCTATCCAGAAGTAGATGATGTTCACGCATCTCCAGAGAATGGAAGCAGGGTTGTTCAGAGACCTGTGCTTGGCCGAAGCAAACGGCATTGCAGTCGCGATGTTGACTTTGGTGATTTTAGTCGTACCTTGCATACTCCAAAAGGTAAACCTCAGTGTTTTTCATTGTTCTTTTATGAGCTAGGGTCTTTTGCTTTAAAGATGATTGACCTTTTGGACTTGGCTTTACATTTTAATATCTTTTGAGTTTGCAGAAAGTGGTTATGCTGGTGATGTGTTTACAAAATGTTTAAATGAAAGTCCAGAGGACGGATTAGCAAGGTTATTCAAATATTCTTCTCATCTTCAAACTTGGAATAACAAAAGAAATTATTTGTAAAAAAATTTATCCCACCCTGATTTGCAAGTGATGCTAGTTTTTCTTGGTGGTTTTTCAGAGTGGTTTCTCTATTAGGTTTGGCTTTAGAAAAGGTTAAAACCAAAATGATTTCATTGACAAACAAAAAATGTTCTGAAATAATGGTGTCTGCCACCAAAGAAATACATTCACAGCTGCTGAATGTTGAGTCTCAGATTCAGACAGATTTGTGAGTACTCTTAGTCTGAGAACTTGACCATCTATCATTGTTATTTTGATTTTCATTTCCTTAGTCTAATCTCTGTTTATGATTTAGAATGAAACTTACAAGCCTCAAGACATCTAAAAGGAAACATTTGGAGACAAGGCTTCAAGGTAATTTGATATAAATTAGTTCATACTTCATAGAGTCGTTATCTAATTGAGACCTTATTTGATGAACTATAAATTAATTCTGTGGTGCTGTTTTTCAATGCTTGACCTTTTCTAGAGGATTAACTTCACACCTGTAAGTGAGCATAACACTTCTGTTTTGTAATCATGCAAAATGTTGTGAAGTGGATGGAATTGGAGCTTAGGGATCTCTAACTGATCAACTAAGTGTATTTTGTAAGATATGTCTAGAGAAATTCTCCAAATGTATTGATAATCACTTTTGTTAATCTTTTTTTCATTTTAACATGAAGTGCATGAACACCAGCTTTTAATATATGATTGGACAATGCCAGTCACTGAGAAATTTAAAGAGCTAAATGCTAAAATACATTTTTGTTAGCAAATGTTATAGAAATATTAGTTGGTCAAACTTTCTTAAAAGAATGAAATTAGATTTGAAATTTTAGTCTTTCACCCTATCATGTCAAATTAGTCGAGGCATCTGAGTGGGGTACATCATCCCTTCCCTCTTCCACTTATGCATTGTATAGTAGGTCTCCTTACCTCTTGTTATGATGCCTTTATATTTTACTTTTAGTTCTTTCCTAGTTTTATTAAGATGCCTCCCAAATAGTTAAATTAGGCTCTATGAAAATTTGAGGGCAGCTTAATACCGACTGCCCAGACGGCCAGACCATGTTATTGGCAATTCAATTACTGGATTAACTAGAATTAGTCTATTTTATCAAGTTTAAGTTTCCTCATATGTCTGACTATTGGTATGTAATACAGAACAACAGGAACACCTAAAGATTATACATGAAAAGTTCAAGGAAGAGATCTGTCAATACCTTCAAGACTGCCAAGGTACCATGGAAGGGCTGGAAACACAGCATCTTGAGCTGCAAGGGGTTATAGAAAGGCAAAGTATGATAACTTCATCCTAGACTTCTCATTTCGTTTTCAATAAGCTACCTCTAAAATGAGCTGGCCTTCAGATTATTTGCTTAACTACTTATTTCCTACTTCCTACTAATTGACACGTTTCTTTTTTGCGTTCTTATTAATGAGATTTCAGATAGAAATATAAAAGACTAAAACACTGTAACCCACCTGCCCTCTCCTTAAGTCCTTAGCCCTTCATCATTAGCCAACTGGTCAGTCATCCCCGCCCCCACCGCCGGCTTCACTACCCCCACAGCCACCTTCTGTCTTCCATTTCTTTACCTTCGTAAGGTGGGCTCGAAATTGTACTTGTAAAATTATGGAGATTCAAAGAATTTCAGCTTGAATTTTACAGTTTCAGTGATTATTTCTCCTCTTCCTCCCCACAACCCAACAGGCCAACACAAGCCATCCCGCAATTAATACCCAAAAAACCCATCTCCTTTCTCCTTCAGAAATTAGAATTCCACCTTCACAATGAATACCTTTTGGTAGATGTGAGGCCCTTCATGTTGGTTCTGCTGCTACATTAGAACATTAACAAAAATCTAACTCAAAAAAAAAAAAAAAAAGAAAAAATAATAATAAAGATGTAAAAACTTAACCAAATTAAGCTGGTAAAGTCGGTGTCGAAGGGGAGGAGGGAACTTGGAAGTGGTAAGCAATAAAGCACCATGGCAAAGGAGAGAGAAAATTGGTGGTGATGGCAGTGAGGGAGGACTGGAGGAGAGAGAATATGGGCCATGGTGGTGGGCTGGTGGCCGTGAGAGAGGATGGAGTGGGTTTGTTATGGGAGAGGAGAGAGAATAGTGAGGGTAAAAATGACATTTTCCAAACAAACTTTACCCAAATAGAAATGTGTTAACTAGAAAGAAATTTCCCCAAAAGGAATAATTGTCGACTGATATGGAATGCAGGAAGTATTTATATGAAGACAACATGGTGTGATACATCGATCTCATATGGGCATGTGTATCAGTTATTTCTAAATACGGATTAATATATATCAGTTCCATTATATGATGTTGACATGCTGCACTAATTAAATAAATTACAATACTGAAAGTTGGAATATACGCTACCACGACATTATATGTATGTATAGTTGCTACTGTCAGTTTTTGTTATTATATTGGTGATGTAGAAATAGGAGTCTTTGATTTTTGTTTTTATATTTTCTATTGATATATCATGCTGGTGTATTAGCCTACTGGATGACTGCCCTGACAGGACTACTATATAGTGGCGAATCTGTTAAAATGGATTGTTTGGTCGCAAGTTGAACATAAGCCAACTCCAATTGCATAATAGCAGTTGTGTATTTCCCATTAGTTTTGCATACAGTGGATGATCCTGATTGGAGTTTTGAAATTCATAATTAGGCTTTGATGTGCAATGGTATTAGGTATATCATAAGAAAATTAATTTTCTTTTGGGATTCCACTGCTCTCTTGTTTTAAATGACACTAGTAAATGCACAAGGATTATCAACACTAGTAAATGCATAAGGATTATTGACACTGTAAATTAGATAATTTTGCTGTTCTGTGATGCTTAAATCCTTATTTTGGTCAGAGGTATTACATAGGAAACTTCTTTTGCAAACGGAAGCAGCAGTGGAGACCCATCTCATTGATGCACAAAAACAAATGATGCTTATCCGTAAGGTAAGTCTACTACTATATTTTAATAGCATATTTGATTATTAATGCATCTGAATAAGATATTTGCATCAAAACGCTTTGTATAAATGGTTCTGCTTCTTCTCAGGTCTTATCTTTATTATTCCTTTTGCTTGAATTTTTAAAAAAGAATTATATTGAAAATTTGAGAAACCCACACTTAAAATTATCTACTTACCACGATTCCCATGTAGACTTGATCATGGGTCGGGCTGGGCTTTAGTGAAAAAAGCCCTTTTGTGCCAAGATTTGGGTGGGGCCCAAGGTCGGGCCAAAAAACTTGTGCCCAAACCCGCTATTTCTGGCCAATGATAGCAGGATTTTCAGGCAGGGGCTATTAACTAAATGCGGAGTATAAATTTCAAGTTGCTCAAAACCCAAATTTGGGCCAACTGGCCCAATCTTGACTTTGGGCCTATATTTCCTGCCCAAACCTGGAAATTTTGGGTCGGGCCAGGTATGATTCTAGTCCCATGTCATAGCGTTTGTTGCTTCTACATCTGTAATAGTTGAAACTTTTAGTTATAGTAGTCAATGTATCATAGAATGGAGGTTGCTGTCTAGCTGCTGACTAATTCAAGCTCCTACATATGTTTTATGCTTTCTATAGAATGGAATACTCTTTCTTGGCTTCCCTAACATGAATCTGATTGTTAAATATTGCAGCTGGGAAAACAGAAGATGCAACAATTGAAAGCCTCTATTGCTGGATGTTTATAAGATGGATTTTCCTGTTGACCGGTGAACTAAGATGCCTTGTATTAGGTGGCTATATATTATTTTTGATTCTAGGTTCTCATGTATGGCTTGGATTACCCATTTACACGGAGGTTGTTTTGTAATTAAGAGGAAGTTCCTAATTCTAAAGCCTAGTGCCTACTTGATCCTGAACTAGGGCCAGATAAGTATTCCTATGCCATCTAAGGTCAATAGCTGTTAACTACAAGGTTTTTGGTACAATTTTGAAGTTTATAGACAACTCCTCGTTGAAAAAAAAAAATTACACATGAATGGGTTGTATATGATAACCTGTTCGCTGTTAACCAACTCAACATGCATACTTTTATTTCAGCTTATTTTCTTGTGATGTGGGCACCATACATACTTGTGATTTCTGATTTGTGAATAGGTTATTTTATTGCTGGTTTAAGTTTGTTGTAAAGGATTGTTCCTACTTGTAGGAAAAGAGATTTTTCAGTACCTTATACTATTGTCTTAGCTCTTTTGATTTTGCTAGTAGACGATGTAATAATGTTGCTCACTCCATGGCCAAGTTGATGTGAATCGGGTGACCCTTTCTTATAACAATTTTTATTGCTTTATTTAGGTACTCTCGTGATTTTACCTTACTCTTAAAATGGGGATTTTACAAGTGAGTTTTTAATAATGTTTTTATTATTGATGTGATTTTACCGGTGGTTATTCTTAAAGTGGGGGTCTTACAAGTGAGTTTTTAATAATTGTTTCTATTATTGTTGTGGTTTTAGTTTAGTTATGGGCATTGGTTTTGATAAAACTAGTGCTTACCTGTTGGTGCCTTTTTGGTTATTTCTACTAGTGTTATTCACCTACTTTCTCTTGTACTTTTTGTAACCAACATACTACATACCCCATTAATATGAAGTACTCTATCTCTTCAATCCATAGACGCATTTGTCTATGTACAATTTTGACTAATTTTTAAAGCAAATCTGGCCTCAACAACTCGGAATATATTTTAGTTGCACGTAGCACCACAACTTTGACTAGCAGTTAGAGCGTCACCAAATTTTACCCTATTACCCTTTATTAGCCTTTAACTAGCCCATTAACCTTTGGTTAAGCCTATTTTACCTATGACCCTCAAATTGAGGCGTTCTTGAGATGCAAATCAATGTTTCTGCTATCTTTTGCAAATTTTTACCTCTAAATTTGAACCTTTACGGCAAAATGTCCCCTAAACTTTAACCAGGCAATTTACCTTGCTTAAAAATAGAGGCACATAAATCAAGGTGTTGATGGTAATTTTGATAAATTTGACTTCAAATATGACTTTTCGAGATTAAAATGAAACCTAAATCCTTAACTGATCAATTATCCCGTATTATCCTATATGCTAATCGAGACACACAAACTGATAATATCTAGGCATGCAAAATCAAGCCATATCTAGTAATTTTCTGATTATGTTGGTCTCATTTTGGATCATAAAAGGTCATAATGACCTTAAAACCTTAATCAAGCAATTTTTTCGACATTGAAATAGAGATGATTAATGGCCACACAAACCAAGGCTTTTCTTGGCACGTAAAACACCTTGATTTGCGTGTTATGGGTAAACTATAAGTTAAAAAGAATTATTCAGGGATCAATGGGTTAATTAAAGACTAATGAAGAGTTAACAAGGTTGATGAAAAAAAAATTGTAAATATTTAAGATTACCCGTCTACGATAAATTATTTGGGGTTGAGTTTCATTTATGATGTTTCATACACATAGGGAAAATGTTATTAGTGCTTTGGCTATTAGTCAAAAGTTGTGTTGCTACAACATCCAAATAATAGGTTGTGTTATTGAGACGAATTTTAAATCAAATGCTAAAAGCCTAAAATTTTATTAAACTAGCTATGTTTCAAAATAAGTTACCCATTTTGACTTTTATACTATTCATATGTATTACTTTGACCTTTGTTGGTGCTTTTATACTTTCTTTGTTTTCTTTCAAATGCAACACACTTACTTGGCACACTCTTTTTTTTTTTCTTTTTTTTTTTTTTGTGTTGATTAGAGTAGATAAACAAGTGACTTAATCAAAATAATTTGAACACCAAGATAGAGAAGGGTTAGGTACTACATGTATAAATTATTTTGATTAATATGTCTGTTTACATTGCTTAATCTTTCCCTGAAAAATGCGTGTCAAGGAAGTGTGTTGCATTTAAAAGAAAATAGAGGAAGTACAAAAAAGTAAACATGGCATATTGGTACTTGTTGTATTTAGGGTTGCTGACTAGTCCAAGGTCGAAAATTTTTAATTCAAGAATCGTAAACCGAACCGATTTTTCTTAGACCGGACTTGTAAACTCGGTCCAAAACCAACCGGACCGGGTTGGACCGATTTTGATTTTTTTTTTCTTTATTTTTTTTAATGCCTTTTGTTATTATATGAAAAGAATAAACATATGGATAATAATTAATTAATGTCTATTTTGAACATCTTAGTTTGAATGAAATAACTCATAATAAAAATATTACTCATAATATAATAGTATCATATTGAACGTGCTACCTTCATACAAAACTTTAACCAATAATATCTTTAATTATTATAAGTAAATTACAATAATTAAATATTAACAATCTGGTTTCAAAAAAAAAATCTACTCATTGAGATGATTCCAAGAAGTATCCACTCAATTATTTCTTATGTATAGTTCACAAATATTGGGCGAAGTGAGTTGAGTAAATGTGCTAAAAGTCCCAATGGGGAACTTAAAAAAAAAAAACAGAGTGAGTAAAAATTAAACATTTTACGGGTTTTATGCATATTTTCTTAAACTTTAACCGATTTAGAATCGGACTAGACCAAAGAATGGATTTTTAAATTTCTCGAACCGAAGAATTGACCAGTTTTTTTCAGATCGGCCTGGTTAAAATTTTTCGACTCGGGTCGATTTTTGAACACCCTTAATTATAGTTGACTCAATGCATTTTTTTAAATATTATTGTTTTAAATACTCCCTTCATTTCATTATGAGCCTCATTTACGTATATCAATGCAAATCTTTAATCGCAAATATCTTTAATCTCACATTAGCAATTTTTTTTTAAAAAAAATAGATTTAATAACGTATTCATCGAAATGAGTAAAACTAGATATCATTTTTAGTTATTAAATTCTCTCTATTAAGACTATTAACAAATGTGTCAATTAAATTGAGACATTAATTTTTATTTTTTACAAGAAATTTTTCACATTTAATTTGAAATAGCGGAAGTAGTCGAATTTACTTAAAATACTTCATGACGAAGATAAAAAAAAAACCTTTACTGGTTAATGGAATATACTCTTGCCGTTCCGGTTCTCGAATAAAAGGGCTAAAACGAAGCTACCTCGGGCCTGTCTGCTGTAGGCTTGCAGCTCATCTCTCAATTGCGCTAATCTTTAATTTCAGAATTTAGATCAAGAAATCCAGCAGACTAACAATCTGTAATTCATTCATATGCAACGCCATCTTCGCCATGTCAATACCGAGGGAGCCAGAGCATGTGATGAAGTTGCGAGAAGGATCCGTGCTTGGGAAGAAGACTATCTTGAAGAGCGACCATTTTCCTGGCTGCCAGAACAAACGTCTTTCTCCTCACATTGAAGGTGCTCCCAATTATCGCCAGGTACTGTCCTCAATTATTATTTTCATTACATAATTCACCCAGATTAGGTGAAATTGCTTCATTCAGAGTTCAATTTGTGGAAAATAGCATGCAAAATCTGTTATTTTGAGGACATATTCTTAATCTAGGGTGATCTTATGCTGAATTTATTTCCATAGCCTTTCTTTTGTTTATAGGAGACTATTGCTTTTAATCTAGCAATTAGAGACTAGAGAGTGTTTTTCATTTTGTCGGGAAAATTAATTTTAATTGCTCAAGTAGAGTAGGAACAACGATCTGTTTTAGGAGAAAATCTAAGTTTGTTTTGGGGCAAAATCAATCCAAGTTTATCTTCTTGATAAACAACATTGTTTTGTGGCATAATTGTACTATTTTGGGGGTAAATATTGGTAAACTGCTGCTGGTCGTAGCAGTTTTACCCAAAAACAGCTACTGATGTTTATAGCCAATTTGCCAAATAGCCTATTGTGGAAAGTAGATCAATTTCAGCTACATTTAATTTCAGGTTTTGGGTTATTTAGTTTTAAGTATGGTTTCATTTCAGCTCCATTTTCTATCATCTTCAATGACCATCTCTTGTCAGTTTCTTATAATAGGCATGGTTTTTCATCCAGGTAAGTAATTCAAGAGCAATTTAGGGGCTAGGGTTTATATAAGTTGTAGTTTCACCCAGTGTTCAAAATTAAGGCTTTCAATTTAAGGATTACAGTTCTTCAATTAATTAGGGGGTTTAATTTTGGGGTTTAGGTTAATAAGTGAATGCTTTTTTCTTTGCTAATAAATGGGCATATCTTTTACTTACCAATAGATTTGGAGAAAATTTGCTGAGTTTCAAATGTTTTGATAGTTGAAGAAGAAAGGAGAAATGAAGGAATTTAATGAGAAAGGAAGGAGGATGTTGAAGGAGACAAAAATTTAGGATATAATTGACTTTTTGCATAACAAAAATGAAGGGAACTAGAAAAGTGGGACCCATAGATGGAATACTTAGATGGAAGTTGTTTGTGGTTAGTATTATCCAATTTTTTTTTCTTTTTTTTTTAGGGTAATGAAAGAATAGAATTAGAAGGTAGTTATTCTAGAAATCACATACTCCCTCCATCCTTTTATTAAGAGCCTGTATTCCATTTTTGGGTAATCAAAACTAAGAGCCTATTTCTATTTAAAGATTGTATTTTTTGATTATATTTCCCTCTTTTTGATGAGTTGTCATAAATTTTTACATCAATTTCCAACTCTTTCTCTCTCCCTCTGTTCAATAATTTTCAATCACTTTTTTCTTTCTCCCTATCTCTCTCTAACCCCACATGCACATAAATCCTCTCAATCTTTAGCTTTAAGAAACCTACAATTTTCTTAATTCCCGTGAAAAAACCCAAATAGGCTCTTAATAAAAGGACGGAAGGAATATTTAATAGGTACTCCCTCCATAGTTTTTTGTTCTATTCACTTTCCATTTTAGGGCTTTCTTTTATATTCTACTCACTTTGCTATATTATATTTATGGCATACCCTTGGTACCATCTTACCCCTTTACTCCCATAATAATTACACATTTACACCTTTCTATACTCTCTCTTACTTAACCTAGCTTTTTCTTACGCAAACCCACCTTTTTACATCTCCTTTTTTATTTTATCTTACACCCACTCACATTTGTCAACAATTTCCTAAATTGTACTTGTATATTGGTCGGGCCTATATCAAGGTATCATATTCACAAGGAGGACTAAACAATTACCAGATTAAGAAACTCAAATACTATTTAGACGATGGAAAATATGAGAAAAGTATTACTAAAACTATAAACGATAAAAGTTGTATAATAATAAAAACAACAGTTATGAGAGATAGTTCTAGGTTTCGGGTTTCGTCAAGTACCCTATTATGAAATTAAATTGATTGAATGTAATATAGCAATGATCGAATTACCAATAGTATGTAATCTC
Organism: Chenopodium quinoa; assembly: GCF_001683475.1. NCBI lineage: Eukaryota > Viridiplantae > Streptophyta > Magnoliopsida > Caryophyllales > Amaranthaceae > Chenopodium > Chenopodium quinoa. Next base: position 36,899 of record NW_018743212.1, on the reverse strand, counting down.
CTCTCCCAAGGTAGAAGACGTATATTCATATCAATCTCATGTCTACTCTCGTGATCACAAAAATTGAAATAAAATCATTAAGAACAAGAATTCAATAAAGACCACTCCAAGTGTATAACTATTCTTAAAATTATACTATTTGACGTTTGATAATCCTACGAACTAGTATTGACAGTTCACTCTCGCTAATAAATCAATACCTTAAACATACAATCAATTGGCCAAATTAATCATACGAAATAAAACAAGATTATCAATTTGCAATTATATAAATAAAACCCAAACAAATAATCCAATTCATTGATAGATAATCAAAGACTACATCCCTAACCTAGAACAAAGAAATTTAGCCCGACATCACAATTAAGAAAATACAATCAATAAAAATTAACATTGTCAATTGCATAGACTTAAATAGAGATGGAATAATATCTAATTCAATAGATATTCGAGCAGTTTGCGGTTGACTAAACTGATGAACACTGCTCTTCGAACCCCAATCTGCTCGCCAAAGTTACTGTTTGCTCTGTTTCTCTGATATTCGCCCCATTTATAAACAGTAGGTAGATATGAGGGGTTTCTCCTTTTCGTGGGGCTACTCTTGTGCGTGGATGCTCTCACAAAAATAAGGAACTAATGGGTTTTTTTTTTTTCATTCTTTTGTTTCTACTTGAAATTTAGGAGTCGATGGGTTTCAAACGTTTAACCCATTATTACTTCAAGATGTGTGCTGCTCGTAAGAGTATTATGGGCTTTTGATTGTATTCCCTTTTTTTTTTCTCTCACTTGCATCAACCAGTAAACAATATGAAAAATGGTTTTTTTTTTTTTTTTTTTTAAGTTCCGTTTCCAATTTCTTAACATATTAGCTATTAGGGGTATAATTAACTAACAGTAATCAATTAAGCTAACAAAGTAAATCTCATAATAAGACATTAAAATCTATATAAATACATAATTTGTACTCTAAAATAGTATTAAAATGATATAATAATGTATATAAAAAATGAACTTATCATATATCTATAGTAAGTGAGCAAAACATAAAAGAACGGAGGTAGTATTCTGTAACAAAAAAATCCTATGTATATTTTAAATTAGGAGTCCAAGTAAAATTTGAAAACAATCTATGTGTTGAGGGGTGAGTTTTCGTATGTATTAGCCCTGAATGCTTTGTGTATGGAAGCATCTCTTGAGGCACCGGATATTCGGTTATGATCTTCCCCTTTCAGTCATATCCATTTCTATATATATTTTTAAGATGTGAATGGGATATGTTTCTTTATGCATTTATGCTTTGTAATTGAATTTCACTCTCTTTTTTGTTTTTCATTATATAATATCACTCTATTTTTTTTTTTTTTTTTCCTTTCTCTGTGGTTACCATCAACAGGCAGATTCCTTACAAGTTCACGGGGTTGCTATTCCTACCATAGATGGAATCCGAAATGTTCTTAAACACATCGGAGCCCAACCTGACAAAAAGAGAACTCATGTGTTGTGGATAAATCTCCGTGAAGAGCCAGTATGTTAATTTGTTTTTTCCCTTCAATCCATGTTAATAAATTTTAATCTTGTTGTAGTCTGATATTCAAGTGGTTATGCCTTATGTGTCTCCTTCATTTGTGACTCGGAATGTTGTTTTTGGAGTTTCTTGTCATATTCTCTGGTCCAAGACCACAAAATACATGGCAGTATAACACTTCGTGGTTTCTTGCTTTGGCCTAAGTCCGTGAGGAATATTTCAGGCCTAATTACTTTTTGTGATAATTCCCCTTTACTCCCATGGTTTTCAGTGTTGAACTATTATGCTAAAACTGCTTTCGACAACTTCCAATAAAGTAGGAGGTCTGAAAGATGATCTTTTTGGATGTAATTGGAAAATAGTTTGTCCTTTAATAGAAAAAGTGATTAATTTGTTCAAGAGACTATTTCCCGGTGGCAGATCCAGATTTTGTGTTAAGTAGGTTCAAGTCTAACTCAAACTAAAATTAAATTCAAATGAAAAATGATTAGGAATCAATTTAATTAGAGCAACTCAGTTGGGGATCTAATGATATTCTTCTGTTTTTTAAATGCACCCTTTTCCTTTTTGGCAAGTTGCATATTAATCTTGGTATACTTTCATGCACTTTTTGTTTGTTTTCACACACCAAATACCTATTTTATCCTTACTCACATTTGATATTTACCCTTGTTACCTCAGTTTTACTCTCTCTCCCCTTTGTTTGTAGTCACATGGGCATTATTGTTATTTTACTCCTTTCTTAAACTTTGCGCCCAACCCAAATGGTGCAATTAAAAGAAAACGGAGGCAGTGTATAGGAACTAGGTCAACTTGTCTTCTTATTTGTACTCCTTGTTTGTGGCAATGCATTTATGTGTTTCAAATTTGAAAAAAAAAAGTGGAGAACAATTGGCTATCAAGAGAAATGTGGGGTTTTTTTTTCTTCCTTAAAAGGTTTTTAAATCTGAAGTGATTGTAAGAGAAGGGCAAAGAAAAGGTATTTTCTTTTGAGAAATTTGGGGTGGAAAAGCTTGTTCATTTATACTATGACTATAGGGCTACACTATTTATATGCTTCATATTAAATTTGATAAACTAGAAGATTACCCTTTAGTATTTCTCATACCTATTTTTTTTATTTAATTTTAATTTGATATAGGAGTTAAGGCTTTGGTTGTTATTAAATTTGATAAACTTAAAGGTTATCCTCTCATCCTGTGATTAAAGCTTTTGCTCTTGTTGTATCCAAAATAAAAGTAGTAATGTCTTAAGTACAGAAGGCCTCGATTTTTGTAAAAAAATTATTTTGAATTTTTTTCCATGGATTTTAAAGGGAAAAACCATAAAGCAGTGTTTCTTGCTGGATGCTTTGGCGGGTGTGCATATGCAGTATGGGTTGGACGTGGGGGGACGGGGGGAGTAAACAAAATTGGTAAGTAAGTGATGTATTTGTATTGAAATCTAAACATAATGGCATTTGTTTTTTTCTTAGAGAGAGACAACCGTTTTCGTATTACCCTTTTTGTTGGTTGGTAGTAAACTGTTTGAGATGAATGATAGTTGTGGTTGGTTTTCAGTGGATGGTGGCTTCTCCTTTGGTGTGTTTCCCTAAGGCGTAATAGGAAGAGGGAAGTGTGGGATTTATTAGTCCATGGCCCAAGTAATTTTGTATGAAATTTTTTTACTTTCCTTTTGCTCTTTTCTTTTCCTAATCTCTTAATGGTTTGCTAAGTATTGATGAATTAGATTATAAGGACACCAACATGGCTTCACGCTTTTTAATTCTTTTATAAGGAAGCTAAAAGCCTCGAGTGGAAAACCTCTCCCCTAATGCTATTGTGGGAACCTTGTCAACAAATTGAAGAAATGATCTGTGCTTGTGTTTAATAAGCATTTATGTACAATTGTAAAACTGTACAATATATTTATTATCAGCAAACATCATGCTATTCCATAACAAATAGTGAAGGCTTCCCCTTTGGGTGAAAGATTGGGGGACTTTAGCCAAAGAATTATTAAGCATGATATGCTCTAAAGGTGAAGGCCGGGATTGGCTATCCCACCTGATGTGGTGAGCCAAGTTCACATGTTTTCCTTCACTGTGATATGGCTTTTTATCTTTGGAGAAGTTTTTTATGGGGTTCAGTGAGGCTTGGGCTAGTCCTTTAATATAAAGGGTTAAACATTCGTTTTGCGAGGTTTGGTGGGGGGGGGGGAGAGGAGAAATAGTTACTATGATGAAATGCTATGATGGCTTATTTGGGTAGAATCTGGCTACAACGGAATTGACGAATCTTTAATGATCAGCTTTGGGACCTTTTTAATTGACGTGGCTGGTATATAGAACCCGACCAGAAGATAGTGAGAGAAACCCAAACCCGATCTGAATCGAACCCGAATTTAACTCGATTTGATCCAAATATTATATATTGTATTAATTTTAAGTTTTACACTATTTTAATTGTTTTTAAGCACAACCCGAAATCGATCCGAGATCTGACATAACCCCGACCTATTAATCGGAATTGCCACCCCTAGTTCTATTTTGTACTCAAATAATCTTAATTTTAAATCTGTTAGTCTAAATTTCAACTCAGATGTTTTAAATTTTAAGTCAGGTGTTCTAAATTATTACTTATTTAGATTTTCTAAATCTTTACTCATATATATATAATTTTGAATCATGTGTCTTAAATTTTTCCTTGTATGTTCTAAATTTTTACTCATATGTTCTAAATTTTAGATCTACGTGTAAGTATGGTGTTCTCACATAGGGACCTAGGTTAAATCCCGTGCAGTTGTTAAATAATTGTAATGAAAATGAATTTATAAAAAAAGGTATAAAATATAATATATCAACTCACCAAGTATTATAATGTATGAATAAAATATATATTAAAATAATTAAAACATGCAAGATAAAATAATTAGGTGGTTATAATAGGCAGTTTGATAATTTAGGAAGTTTACTTTATATTTTATATAAAGTGAAAGTCATAAGTTAGATACAAACCTTCTTTTTCTATAACAATGAATTTTCTTAAGGAAGTGTTTCGGATGGAAATTTTCAATAATACGTTTCCCTACACACACACACACACACACACTTTGATTTAAAGAGGACAAGCTGTATTTTTTAAAATGGTAAAGCATCTCCAGAAATTATGTTAGTGGTGGAAGGGTAAAAATGAAAATCCTATGCTAGAATCTTCTAACTGAACCTGAACTTCTTTGCTTGTGCTCAGGAGTCTCCTACTTGGGGTTCAAATTCATATTATTATTTTCTTATTGGCTTTATGAATGGGTTTATACGCCAATATTTTTTTCCACTTCCTGATTGTGAATCCTATTAGGAAGTACAGTTTAGTTCAGATATATTATCATGTATCTGGAAAAGTATCAAGATAATCATATAGCAAAAGTGAAAAGAAAATTCATTACTGTTAAGCTGTTTTTCTTAAAGTATCATATCTTAAGTTTTCTGTTTGTTTTGAATCTTAACTGTTGTTTTTGCTTAGATTTATTTCAGTGCATGTTTTTGTAACAGGTGGTGTACATCAATGGACGTCCCTTTGTTTTGCGTGATGTTGAAAGGCCTTTCTCGAATCTTGAGTATACGGTATGTTTTTATAGAAGTTGCTCCCACTCGGAAAGCAAGGCCTGACAATATAAGAAAGACACTAAGATAATGTCACTCATATATAAAAAGGGGGCAACGGACAAAAAATATCTCAAGCCCTCAAGCTATCATGAAGTATTTTATCTAAAAGTTCCTGAAATGTCATGTATCACTCAAGCTTAAAATCGACTCCGACTATACAAAAGTCTAAAAAAGGGAACTTGAATCAGTGATGAGGGGAACTGGTTTCTTGCATTTAAAATACACTCTTTCCATTAAATTTAAAATCTGAATACATATATGTCTATTTAGGCAAAGTGGCATAAATTAACACAACAAGAACATGTTGTAATTCTTGTTTTGTTCAGATTGAGGTCAACTTGTCAACTGATCTTATTTCTGCAAAGTTTAGTTAAGATATTAATTTCACTGTCTATCCTATGAACGTTTTTTGCATTCTTTGAATAGAGTAAATTTTATTACTAAATCTCTAATAAATACAAAGGTCAGTCAAAGTTGCCATATTTCCTTGTGTTTTCATAAATTATTTTCCCTTTATCTGCACATTACGTCTGCGGTCTGCCATGTCAAAATTTCTTGCTCCATCTTAGGATAAGCCTATATTATCATGAGATGTGCATTCTTTTTTTTTTTGTGCTTCTTCTATTGAACTTAGAGGCTGAAGATAATTGCTCTTATTACTTAATTATATGGTCGAATGTACTTTTTTGTAGTTGTAATTTTTTTTTGATTCATCGACTATACAAGCTTCTTTTAGATGGAGGAGGAAGATTTTTGTGGATGACTATACGGAACAATCACTTTTGGTTCATGTAGCCGACCCCACTTATGGGATTAAGGCTTTGATTGATTGATTGACTATACAAGCTTCTTTTAACATTTTCCATCTCAAGTTCATGAGTCTATTTTCTTGTATATCTGGATTCCGTAAAATGGCTTACGTACTCATTTCAAATTTTCAACACGACACTGGCACGAGAGTGGGAATCCAGATCAGATTCGGCACTGTACACTTGCCACTTGGACACGATGTTCTACCTGAAGTACCTATGTGAGTCAGGGGAAGAAAAATTCTTCTGTACATAGTAGGAATTGTGATTGTTCTACCAGAATCAAGACTGCTTTTAATTTTATTTATTTTATTAATAAGAAAACAGGGGAAGGGAGAAGTATATTATAAAATGATGGGAAAAGAATGAAAAAGGAGAACAATAGACAGTTAAGTAAGGTTATTATATTTTTTTGATAAACAGAGGATACACCTACGTCAATTTGCCTTCTTCTTTTCATTTAATACTCCAAGTGCTTTCATTTTTTTTTTTGATGCTGTTCCAAGCATGTTCCATCACTCCGTACAAATTTCCCATTTAAATATCAATTTTATGAAAATAAATTTAAATTAGTAATCTTCATGTTTTTTGCAATATTTATAATAGGTTTTTAAAAAAATTAGTATGTTGCTAAATAAAAATATTCATCTCTTCATACCTGTGCACAAATATGGACAAAATCCCTGTGTCCCAACTTTTTAGAAATTTCCGTATTGGACACTCAAATCCTTACCTGAGTCCGATACTCCTACCCAGTCCAGGTAGATGTTGTGCAACTATTGCCAACCTTCTTACTTTATGGAAAGAGAAGCACTCTGGTATAGTTGAAATATATTTGTGTGCTATATCTCTTGCATTTTTATTTTTATTTTGTAAACTTCTTGGTAAAGGATTTGTTGATTGATTTGTTTCAGTTTGGGTATGACCTTCCTAAATTAATTAGGGAATTAACAGGGATAGGGTGGAAGATATGGAATCTCGATTGAAGGAAGACATCTTGCTGGAAGCTGCAAGGTGTCAAAATTGTCTCAATCTCAATTCATTGTAGTCGCTGAATATTAGTGATCTCATTTGTCTGCTTGAGGCAACTTATGGTTTTTTGGTTGTAGGTACGGAAACAAGATCCTTGTTACTGATGAACTGCCGGATGGACAAATGGTGGACCAGTGGGAGCCAGTGACCTGTGATTCTGTGAAGACTCCACTTGAGGTATGTTTGTTGAAAGTTGGGTCCCCGCACTGATACTCTTGTGCCATATATCTGAATAATTTCCTTGGACTAGGTATATGAGGAGCTGAAAATTGAGGGTTATCTTGTTAACTATGAACGAGTTCCTGTTACTGATGAGAAGTCGCCTAAAGAATCAGATTTTGATGTTCTGGTATGTTTGATGTTTACTCCACTCCATGATCTTCTTTATGAAAGTTTACAGGTTCGCTATCTAGGTTTCACTTGTAAGACTGTTCACTTGGCTACACTTACCTTGCCTTAGGCATAAATCCCGAGCATTAGGGTAATAATTTACAACATTGATGTATATGCTCTCATGCTTTCAAAATCAAAATTTTATTCTGAATTTTTTTATGTGATTGGTGAATAGGTGAGTGAAAGTGATGTATATGTTTATGTTCTCACGCTTTCAAAATCAATATTATATCGATAGGGTTGAATATATATAATTAAAAAATGCTAAAACAATTTAATAATCCTGAACCACACCAATGTTTTTTTGTTTGCCATATCATCCTTCATTATTGATTTTGTTTACATCAATATATATTTCACCAATTCACCTTGTATGTATGCATAGCGTCAACAGTTGGTAAAGAAGTACATTTTGTTTGTATTCAAATGCCTTCAATATGGGTGATGCCTTTATTCAGTTTATAATGCTATATTGCTTCCATCTACAATTTCTTTGCCCTCCTTGTGATAAGGATCTGGATGACTCATTGTGTGTGAGTGGTTTGGGATGGAAATTGATAAATAGACATAAGATGCAACAACCTTGAGGTTATCTTCGTGGAGACCACACTAAGATTGTAACAGGTTGAATTCTCCAACATGAAATTATCTCTCTTATTGGTTGAAGCTCATGCTGAACATATTATTTAATATCTATACAATAATATCCATGTATGTCGTGTTCTTTTGTTGGCTTGAGTGCTTTCTTTATTAGCAAATATAAATCTCCTAATGACTTCTAACTTTCTAAGTAGTCTAGTATTCCTATATCTTAGCAGGAAAAAAAAAAGTAAGACCACATTTCTATCACCTTAAGAATTTGAGGATGTCAAAGGCTTAAATATGGAATGTGTGGAGTTTTATCCATATTCATTTATTTTCTCTTTATTCATATCAATTTTCTTAGCCATATCCACTCTTTGCTGGCTGCATGGGTACAACATTACATTAATTAAATATATTCTTGTATATAGAAGACTTCTGCATGAATTATAATGTAGAAAATTATATACACATTTTAGGCTTGAATTGTTAATGTTTTCTAAAATGCTTATTTAAAGCCTAGTTGTGAGAACATATGGTGATATGGGGAATAATTTTCTTTTCCTTCTATTTCAACATCATCTTCTATGTTTGTGTTGTTGAGCGCGAATTTAAGTGTTAGGTAAGGCACGCAGAAGCGAGAGGGGTTCTGCTGCGCCTAGGTGCGCGCCTCTTTGAAGTGAAGCGCAATATATGAACAATTAGAAAAATTTTGGCTGAACACTTTAGCTGTGCCTAACCAAAAAGCTTCGTCCAGACCAAATTAAGTGCCACCTATCGCCTTGCGCCTAGGGTTATTTCAAACACTGTTGATCGAGCAATTTACAAAACTAGGGTTATTTTAAAACGTATTCCCACTTTTGCAACGAAATGAAACTTAATGGCCGAAGTACCACCCACGTAGGATTGGATATGGTTTGTTCATTTTTTTCTTAAGAGCAAAGGCAAAACCTCTACTTGAGATAGCTTATGTAAAATACTCCCTCCGTGATAAAATAAATGTGTCAACTAAAAATAACGGAGTTAGAATTTATTTATTATATTTATAATATGGGGGTGGAAAGTAAAAGAATTTCTATTTAGGAGTGCTATGGGCTTAGCCACTAGTCCATGTAAGAAAACAATGTAACTATTTTGGGGCATAATGATTGTATTTTAAAATCAACTAGCAATGGATTGAGTAGCCCACTAAAGTTCTATGTTAGTTATCATCCATAATCTTCTTCCATGCAGGGCAATTCACATGTGAGTTATTCTTATTACTTCGGACAAGTTAATCGGTTGATAATTTTCCAAAAATCCGCGTGGGCATCTAGAGTGTTGAATTGTTGTAGTTTCGTTTGCTCTTGAAATGAATTAGTCCACTCAAATTCTTGATAAACCTATCTTTTTATGTATTATTCTATTATACCAGTTCATTATATTCTCTCCTTCCCTTTGCTTACTATTAGTCAAAAAAAAAAAAAAAAAAAAATTTTGGATGTAAAAACTTTGAAAAACACATGATACAAGAGCAAGAAATTACTTTCTAACTACTAAAATCTTTCTATATCTTAAATGAAATCTCTTTTTTTTTTTAAAAAATAAAACAATCTTTATAATTATGTAATGGGGATTCATGCCCCTTTTATTTATAAATTTATTTTTTTTAATGCTTTCATTTGTTCCTTTTCTCAGTACCTAATAGGAAGAACAAAAGAATACGGAGGGATCATTACATAGTCAATTAAGAATTCAATTAAATTTGGCTAAATGCCATGTCAACTAAATCAATCAATCAAACCCATAAGTGGGGTAAGCTAGATGAACCAAATTTGATTATTCCGTGTAGTCATCGACAAAAATCTTCCTCCATCCTTTACGATCCAATGCCTCATTCTCATGCAAATCCATATACTTCAAATCCTTCCTAACTCTTTCCGACCAAGTCATTAACGGTCTCCCCCTCCCTTGTTTGACCCCTCCATGGTCCCACTCTTCGTACTGGTGCACCTCGGGTCTCCGTCTTACATGTCCAAACCAACGCAGACGATTTTCCATTAGTTTGTCTGCAATGCTTGCCACACCTATTTTTTTTTGTGAATAACCTCATTTCTGATTCTCTCTTAGAGTGTTCACGCACATCCACCTTAACATAAGGATTTACATTATTCAAACAAACTCCTTTAAGGCTTTAACTATCTTGTATGATTACACTATCATGTGGGGTGTTAGTTCATCTTGTTGTTTTTATGATTACACTATTGCGTGGTCTCTGATGAACATCTTTGACCATGAATAACTCAGGTTGTGTATTAGTGAAATTTGTAAAAAGTTGATATTTGGATTATTTATAATAAGGGGAATTTAATATGATCTCACATGTTAATTTAATTATATTGTATAGCTCATAAAATGTGGTCAAATTTATTTTATTTTGACCACATGAATAGTAAGTGAGTCGAACTTTTAGAAACGGAGGTAGTATATATCAACCTTTTTTAATCGAGTATAAAGATATTAAGGCAAAATTAGCCTTAACATCCTTAACTATAGCATAGGTGACCAGCACCCCGAACTTTAACTAGTAGCTAGCACACTACCAACTATTGATTGGGGAGCAACGTGTGCCATTAAGTACCTTTTAATTACCAAAAATGTCTCATTTTGAGTGCTAAAGATACCCATTAGTGGTGCGCGTTGCACCCCAATCAATAGGTGGTGGTGTGCTAGTCAAAGTTCGGAGTGCTTGGTGCACCCAATCCGAGGCCAATTTTGTAAATATTAGTGGTATTCAATGTGCATTGACATGTGTAAAATTTCAACTTTGTAATTAAAAAAGAACGGAGGAAGTAAGTTTCAATAAGTTTTATCACGGTCTAATAAGTTGATATAAATTACTACCACTACAATTACTACTTTTTTGTAAGTTCTTAACGATTGCCAATATAACCATTGATACTCTAATTATGTATATGTTAAAAATAAAAAAGTTGATATTTCAATAATTCATATTGAGAAAATCTGACAAGAGTTCAAAAGAATCTTTTTGCTTATGTATGAATTAATAACACTCAAATGTAAGTATGTGAATAGTGCCAAAAGTTAAAGTGCCAAGAACAAATCAGAGTTAGTATTAAAACAAAGCAACATAATGGGTTAGTAATTCCCATCATCGTGACAGATTCAACTAAAGCATCAACATGTTTTCGAAATTTACAATGTAGGAGCTATGGATATAAGGATGATAACTTGATAATAATATGCTTGGAGATGGAATCATAGATGATGTTACGAGGAACAACTCAGAGAGAATAGGAAAATAAGTGAAACATAAAAGCATGGGTTTAAATGTGAAGCTGTTAGATTTCAGATTGTACAATGGCATAAAACTAATGAATTGAGAAGAGTAAGGAGATGTCTATACAGGATATTTAATGAAATCTGCCTTTTTGCTGGGTTGGGCTGAGTTAGTTTGTAAACTTGGTGTTTTACTTTCTTTTTTGTAATTTACTTTTAATAGTTATAACTTGTTAATCTGAATAAATTGCATGCTGAAATTTTTATTGTTGCTGTTTCATATAATTTACTTTTGTGTAGTCATTAGTTTGAAATTGCCTTTCAGGTTAATAAAATATCTCAAGTTGACCTTAGTACCGAGGTAATATTTAATTGTCAAATGGGACGTGGGCGAACTACAACAGGGATGGTGATTGCTACCTTAATTTACTTTAACCGAATTGGAGCCTCCGGTAATTGATGCTTCCTTTGACTCATCATGTTTGCTTTACCATATTTTGACATGTTTCAATCCTCTTGACATCAAATTCAAGTTCTAATCTTTAATTTGACATGAACTCAAATTCGTTAGTGGATAGTATCTTTATTGCTGTCTTTTTCCTGGTAAAAAAAAAAAAAGAATAAAGATTTAAATAATTATCGAAATAACTCTGTACGGTTTAAGATCTAGAGAATTTCCCTCATAAATAGATAGATGTGAGTTAAGCCAAGTCATTCTATGAACTTCTTAATGTTAGCTTTTGAATGGTCTACATATAAAGTAACACAGCAAAGTTAGCCTGTCATTGTTTTATCTCATGATGAGGCTACCAATTACCCCTCTCTTTCAAAATAAATCAGTTCCAAAATAAATGTGTCACTTCTATTTTTGTTAACTTTTTACCATTATAATTTTCTTTTAACCATAATTCCCACTTAAAATATTATATTCCATTTTTTTAAGTGAAACATTTTTGCACTATTTACCTAATCCACTTTGACTAATGTTTGTGATTTATTCATAAGAAAAAATATAGTCTTGTGCGTTTTATTGAAATCATCTTAATGAATAGTTTATTAATCTCTGTTTACTTATTGATAATGAAAAATATTATTGGTCAAAGTTTTGCATTAGCGTACATGCTTAGGAGAAATGTTTCACTAATAAAAAGCGAAAGAAGTATCATTTTTTCCTTTCTTATGATCTCCACTTAAATACAGCAGCAACAAAGCCTTAATCTGAAATGATGAGGTCGGCTTATATGAATCATCGTAAGCAAACACCTGCGAAATATTGAACGAAGAAAGAAAAGTGATAAAATAAAAGTGGACAAGATAAGAGAAAAAACATAGTGAGTGAAAAAGATGGCAGTGTAGATATTTACCATAGAGGATAGTCTTTCTGTTTCATAATGATCTTCTCATTGGGAAGAATCTTCTAAATTACACTTAATGTATAAAACATAACATAGTAGTTTTTGATCTTGTTTGATTCTTCTCAATGTTAAGTTTATTAATATTCAATTGTTATACAGTATAATTTATTAATATGCAAATAAAGATATTCATGGTCAAAGTAATGCGTAGGCAAACGTGTACAATCAAAGTGAGAAGATCATTGTGAAACGAAGGGATAAAAGAGATGAAAAGCATGAAAGTAAAACACATAAATAATTTGAGAAAACCTTAACTAAGGAAATAAATAGAGTTTGCAAAACGCAATGATTTTAAGTAAAATAATTAAAGGAAAAAAAGTAAAGATATTAAGTTAACATGTCTTCGGCGTAGATTTTCTCCCTCTACTATTCCTTGTCCAACACCATATTTTCTTCAATCCCCTAAAGACTCGTATCACTCTTAATTATCCTCTTAAGTTTTCTTAGCTCCTCCATATCTCGTCACAATCCCATCACTTTGCCAATTGCCACTAAGTCTTCTTACTCGACTAAACCACGTTAAGAGTTTTCATTGATCTTGTTCTCAATAAATGTTACTTCTACTTCTTCCTAATTATCCCATTCCTCAACCGATCCTTTCTTGTATGGCCACACATAGTACGCTTATACCAATGCTCTAGTGTACTATGTACCATATTTAGGCCTAATTGTCGTGTATTAGAACTTTTCCTTTGATATATGGGTCGCATATACATAAAAGCCTCGTAAGTATCTTCCACTTCGACCAATCCTTTGATTCCATGAGTACCATCCCCATCCAATTCCCCATCCTTTTGAATAATGGATCTAGATATCACAAGAAAGCAGGACCTTTAACAATCATCCCATCTAAGTTGACCACCTTTTTTTAATCTGCTAAACTTACATTCTAAATACTTTGTCTTACTTATGCTCAGCCTAAAGCCTTGAGATTCCAAAGTCCGTCTCCATAATTTTTACTTACTTTTCACAACTTTTTTTGTCTTATTAATCAACACAATATCATCGGCAAATGCAGTGGCGGATCCTGGGTTTTAGTGGGTACAATCTATATTCTAAATAAGTAAATTGATTTATATTAAAAACACGCAGTATAATACGTGCATAATCTCCGTAGCCTAGCGGTCGGAGCTCTAGTTTTTAAATTACTGGTCGCAGGTTTGACCCTGCAGTCCTACACTCCTCGTTTTTTTATTTTTTTTTTACTTTTCTTTTTGACTTTTACTGCCCCAATACCATAATACCTCAATACCAATTACCCAAATCCCAAACTAACCGAAGCAGTAAATGCAACCATTCACCATTTCTCCTACTCACTTTCATATGAAGTGATTTTTGTAGTTTATAATCAAGCAAGTAGTAATTGACCGTTATTTAGTTGAAAAAATATGAACAATAGAATCATGTTACATTAAATTTCACTATTTTAATATATTAAGATAAAAGTAGATCGCTTAGTATATAAGAAAACCGTCGAGTTTCATTTAATTTTAAGATTTTTAGTACAAGAAAACCGTTGAGTTTCATTTAATTTTAAGATTCTTAGAATGAATGGATGATTATGTAATAGATTGTTTTTATAACATGAAAACTTATTGAGTTTCATTATAATTTTTTAACACGTGCGTACCATACTTTTTAGTGATAGTATATATTTTAAATAATGCCTACTTGATTTTACTATACGTGTTCAAGGACTTTAAACCCATAAAAAAGATTTTTGTGGATCTGCCACTGGGCAAACGTCATATGCATTATGGTATATCATCTTGAATTGAATTCGTCGATTGGCTGTGATTATGGCGAAAAGAAAAGGGGAGCCTTGATGTAATCCAATTGTAATAGGTTGTAATGGTTGGACTTGGCCTCGTCGACACGACGACCCGGGTGTAAACGCGAAATCCAAGTCGGACCCTTTGAAAAGAAAGTGGACTAAAGTATAGGGGAGTTAACCCCTAGCTAAGAAATAGAATGTGGGATTCACCAAAACATTAGTTGAAACCTTAGGGGAGTTAACATAAATGGACTCAAACAGGTTACCTCCCATAATTACCTTGTATAACCGGTAAAACTAAGTTTGGTAATTTTCCATATTCATATTCATCTCCTTCAATTCAAATTGTTCACCATTTTCTCTCTCCTTGGCAAGGTAATGCCCTTTTCTCTCTAAAAGTTCAATCATACACATCATTTTTTATTTCACTTTCCCTTTTTATCTCTTTATTTTTCGATCTTTTTTATTTTTTTGGCTGTTGTTGTTGGTTTATGGGTAATTATGTATAAGGGGTTCTTCTTTAATTTGACTCTTTTTGGTTGTTAAATTTCAATTGAATTTGAAATTGTCCTTTTTTTTTTTTTTGTTGGGTATTTTAAGCAAATCTTTAATTGGATTTTTTCTGTTTCGAAAACCTCCCATTTCCTGTAATTAATTTTTGCGGATTCTAAGGTGAAATTTCTAGCATAGTATTTTGATTTTTTTTTTTATTTTTTATTAAATTTTGGAGTTATTTCCCTTAATTCAATATGAACTTTGGGAATTTTATTCATGGAAGGCAACTTCACCAACGTGGTTTAGTGGTGATGACCAGTTGATTCCCTTTCAATTTTATGTATTATATTTTTCAATTTTTTTTTGCTTCTTTTCATTCCAAAGGTTTGCATTTTTATAAAATTATTATTTAATTAATTATTGGCATACAATCTTTGATCAATTAGTTGATAATAATGAATTTCAATTATTTGTTATTGATTCATTTGTATGTTGTTTATTCATTTCTATGATCAACTTAGGGTTTTTTTTTCCTTTTTTTTTTTAAATGCTTTTTTAGCTGAAGAAATAATGAGTGAAGCTGGGAAGTAACGAAATTATGGCTTTTTCTTGTTTTGAGGTGGTTCTGTCACTTAGAAAACAATTTTTATTTTATTTTTTTTTTCTTAAATTGTAGGAAACCGGTTTTAAGAGGTCACCACCGGAAATATTTGTGACCTTAGTAGTACCCTATTTGCTACTTCTCAAACTTCAGTACCTGATTTGCAACTTCTTTGAAAGTTCAGTACCCTCTATTAATGTTTACTCAATAAGGAGTTGTCGGTTTTTTTAATTTGGCATTGGGAATCTGGCAATGGGAGGCTGGGTTCTTCAATATTTCTCCATTTTCAATTGTGCACGTTTACATTTTTTTTTAAGTGGGTGGGGATATTTGGACAAAGAAACACAAATATTTATGTGGGGTGGGGGTAGGTGGAGGACCTCACGTTATTCTCTTCACTTAATTTAAATTTGATGTAAACATTTAATGACTTTCTTTGACCTTTTCTACTTTATTTACTATTTGACTTAAATACTTGACAACTTAAATTCTCTTTTAAAAAAATTAAAAATAAGCAATTTAACTACAGATTCTTAAGTCTGCTTTTACACATTACTGAGTCCATGCGTTCAGATCCAAAGTTTGGACTCTTTAAAAACGTGTCCCCGTATCCTTAATTTTATAATTTCTCGAGTCCGACACTTAGACCCATACCCAAATCCCACACTCGCACCTAGGCAATAAGGACTCCTCTGGTTGCTCGGTCATGCTAACTCCATCATACGTGTCCTTAATGTTTTCAATAATTATTTGCGACATGCCTTTCTGTATAATAGACCTTTTTCAAATCAGCACCACCATATGTAAATCTTTCTTCATCTCTTTGTTTGATCACTCGTTCCCATAGTTTCATAGTATTACTTAGTTGTTTGATTACTTGACCCAGTCTTGGACGTTGCATTTGTTCTCTAAATTTTATTGAAAAATGTTGTTAACTATTCAATTCTTGTTTTTCTTTTAAACATCTCCAAACTTAATAGGAAAGGCTCAACCTTTTTTTATTGATCCAATCTTTTTCAATGCCATTTTGAATTCTTCACATAAACACCTAAGTAACCATATTGTAAGGGATATATATATCCCCTAACATCTTGGATATTCATTAAAGTACTCCGGTAAGACCTCCATCTGTCCTTTATATCCTAGTCTCTAACAAAAAATTTTAGGTCGACATCCTTGAACTTTTCAATTTCATGCGTCTTCATATCTCTCATGTGAGCATGTCTATAAATGCCTTTTTCCCTTTCTTTCGTATCCTAACTTGCTTAAGGGTCTCTATTTACCTTCACTTTTGCATCTAGTAGAACCTTCTTTGCTTCCCTTCTAGCTTTTTTTTTTTTTTTTTTAATACCTTTCATAATTCTCGTATATATATATATATATATATATATATATATATATATATATATATATATATATATAAGATCCTCACATTCTCTCTTTCATGGTCCTCATTGTCCATTTACTAGAATAAAGAAATCACGCATACCCCACCTGTACAATATAATTTTATTACAAATAAACTTTCCTAAACACAGTGGAGCAATGTTTCGTAAATCAGTGATGAACTACTCATTTAGTTTATAACACTAAGTCTGTTTTTTGCTAGCTTTTTCCTAGGGGCTACAAGGTAATCGACTCTCTTACTTGATGAGCGGCTCCTTACAGCGGCTTGCAATGGGAAAAAAAAAAAAAATCCCTTCTAAAAAATAATTTTCTCAGTTGGGGTGGGACCTTTTCATTTACTGTTGCCAAGCAAAGAAATAGGTTAAGGGAGAGATATTGTCTTCCAAATGTCATTATTAAAGCATAAGACATGGTATTAGCTGTGTAATGCTAAGAGGAAGGCAATCAGAATATGCAATGCAGTGGACAAGGGGAGCTTCCAGACTGTTGTGTGTTGGTGCATTTTATCTTTAACAAAATGTCGCACCAAGCTTAACAAGAACTAAAGTTCAAGAAATTGCACTTACTCCTGCAGCAACATCGCCATATCATGTGCATAGTCCAGCGGCTTATGACCCATCACACATAGACCCACCCGGATTCTTTAGGTCCCTAGTACCATATTGGTATCGATCCTATCAGACCCAACTCGATAATTTCTCTGTTTCTTTTATTTGCAACATTTTGACTTTCATATTTTGTCAATGCACTACTTTGTTCATTAATTTCTTTGATCATGTATTAATTTATAAAAAGTTTATATTTTGAAGATACATACTTTGGGGTTAATCTAACAATCTGTTACAAATTAACATTTACCATTATATATTAGTGTTAAAATAGGGTTAATAGGGTGTATGGATTTGTGAACACTTCAAAACATTGCTATATTAAGACAATGGAGGAAGTATTAACCTATCTGACATTGAGTACAACCAAATTTGACTGAGCACAAATCCAACTCAATCTTGAATCATATATCTAGATACTGTTCTGAAACCAAACCAATTACTAAGGAATTATCTGTCCTTACTTAGCTGATGTCAGACATGGCTTTCTTAAGTGTGTGTTCACAATTATGAATACAATTTTGTAACTAAAATTTTCGGGTTTTGACCTTTTGTGTTCAGCAGGCATTCCTAGGAGCAACTCAATTGGAAGAGTCTCTGATCTGAGCTGTAATGCTGACAATTTGCTTAGTTCGGAGGAGGCAATCCGCAGGGGAGAGTACACTGTCATTAGAAGTCTGATTCGTGTTTTAGAGGTACTGCCATATTTGATTCTATACGTCATTAATATTCTTCAGGTTTCTCCGTACTGACTCTTGGTCATCTTATTATTAAATGGTGTACTCAGGGTGGTGTCGAAGGAAAAAGGCAGGTGGATAAAGTGATTGATAAGTGTGCTTCTATGCAGGTATTGTTCGAAACTGCTTTAAATCTTGTCATTTGATTAAATTACTATCTTTAGAGCTTGTGCCTAGTATTCCTCCAAGTACTGGTTGTTGCATTGAATAATGTCCATTGAACAATTCAGGCTTGATTGTTGTTTTTTAAATCACTTGAAAGATAAACTGATAATGTCGAAGTTTAGTCATCCAAATCATTTTATAGCTGTATGAAAGTGGAAATATTCCATACATAGTCGGAAACCACAATTGTTGATGTTACATCAATAAGGTACCGCTTTTGCAACTCTGGAACCGTAATTATGGCCGATACGCAAATCTTTTCTTTTGCTACAAATTTAGATATCTTCTTCCAATATGTTTATAGATCAAACTAGATTTTTTTCCCCCTTAGCTCATTAAGTATTTAGCTGGAGAAGATAAACGTCCTCCGTTCCACAAATATTGCAACAATTACCATTTTAGGAAGTTTCACAAATATTGCAATATTTCCCTATTTGCACATGTTTTCTCTCTTTCTCCCTCCTCATCACATGGGTCCCTATCTTTATTCCCCTCTCTCTCCTCTTCTTAAAATCCGTGTCTTACCCCCATGTTGCAATATTTTGGGAACGGAGGAAGTATATAATTAAGACATCAAGGGAGTGTTAGCCATATATAAAAAAGGGATGGACCATCAACAGCTCAATTCTCGCTTGTAAGGGTTGCTTCACTTGCTTGTGCTCACTTGGTTGGTTATGAATAACTTATCAATGTCCTCACATCTACAAATCATGCTTGATTTTTTCGACATAACCAAGATAAAGCTAGTTTTGCTAGTATCAATAGAGGATCTATAACATGGTAGTTGTACATTTGTACAAGGTATCAAGAGATTACATGGTAATTGTGCCTTTGTACAAGGATGATTCGTGTAATCTCTGATTACTGATTACATCTATACACCTATACTACATCAAAGAAAGTGAAAAATGAGATTCAGAAGAGGTGAAGTTTTGTTCTAAACTGCATGTTGCTTCCATATGTTGCACCGAGTGCCATGTTACGCAAGGGAACCAACTTTGACACCTCTGGGCAACACACCTATCTCCATTTCTCTTTTCCAAGTCTTCAGTAGTCAATCAGCTAGTACTTTGCTGAATCCAAACATTAAGTTCTAGATGAAGCTCATTGAGGTGATCAACAGGTCACAACTCTGTTATAGAAACTTTGCGCCTAGATTATTTATTTATTTTTTATTTATTTTTATTTATTTTTTAATAAAAACTATGCTTCTTTGAGCAGAATTTTTATTAATGAGTTTCCAAACATACTTGGGATATTTCTATTCAGAACTGCGGCTTATATTTCATGGCTTGGAGAAATCCCGTAATTTGATTGCTTGTTTATTAAAGCTTGTTCCTTCCAGGATTGGGAGTATAGTCTGCACTAGGAAGTAAATAACTATATGGAATTTGGAGAAAAACTTCTCTAATACTCTTATTGATTCAGTTGTTTTTGTTATACTGATAGCGTTAGACCGTAAGATTTTTTTTTTTCTGAGCTGCCTTATATGTATGGATACACTGCTTGTTGCCATGTCCTTGTATAATGCTATGTTATTTCTAAAAAAAAGGTTCTAACCTAAGACGCTTGATTATGACATTATGCAGAATTTACGAGAAGCTATTGCTACATACCGTAGCAGTATTTTACACCAACCAGATGAGATGAAGCGAGAGGCTTCACTATCTTTTTTTGTGGAGTACCTGGAGAGATATTATTTTCTGATTTGTTTTGCTGTATATCTTCACACCGAGGGAGCAGCTTTGACTCCCTGTTCATCAGTTCTGTGTAGTTTTGCTGATTGGATGAGAGCACGACCGGAACTCTATAGCATACTGCGTAGGTACTTATAGTAATGAAAACATAAAAAAATAAATTATGCATGATATTCATACATTGTTTACATGTTTCGATTCTCTCTTGTTGTATTGTGCTCCTTCTAACAAACCTTATATATAGGCTATTAAGGAGAGATCCAATGGGCGCGCTAGGCTACCGCAATGCAGAGAAATCACTTACTAAGACAGCTGAATCTACAAATGGACGTCCTTATGAAATGAGTGTTGTTACTGCACTGAGGAATGGAGCCGTGTTGGGCAGTCAAACTGTCTTGAAGAGTGATCATTGCCCTGGTTGTCAAAATTTGAGCTTGCCAGAGAGGATAGAAGGTGCCCCAAATTTCAGAGAGGTTATGGGATTTTCAGTTTATGGCGTGGCTAATCCAACAATTGATGGCATTCGGTCGGTTATTCAGCGCATTGCTAGTCTGAGAGCTGCCCGTCCAGTATGTTGGCACAACATGAGAGAGGAACCTGTAATTTACATTAATGGAAAGCCATTTGTGCTTCGTGAAGTTGAAAGACCTTATAAGAACATGATGGAGTACACTGTACGTGCATAAAGCTTTCTGCAAATTTTTGCTTTTAAGTATATGCCCATCTGCTGCTTCACATCTTTGGAGATATTAATAAACTTAACATGAAAATAACTAGATACGGATGAGAAGCCAATGTGGATTGGAAAGCAATCCATAGTTCTTTTTTTTTTTTTTTTTTTTTTCCATATATTCTCAACAGATGTATTGCTGCAACTTTTTGAATTGTTATATTTTAAAAAAGAAGTATCTAATTTCATCACTGAAGGTTCACATTTGGGGTACACCTGCAAGTTAGTGCTGAAACCTGCTTTTACTAAATTAAATATACTAAGGCTGGATTAGTCTAGTCATACCTGTGTAGTATCTGGTCCCGTCATGTCGTTTTGTTAATCATAATTGTGATACCAATTATCTTTCATATTTTGGCTTAGGGAATTGATTGTGAGAGAGTAGAAAGAATGGAAGCTCGACTAAAGGAAGATATTCTGCGTGAATCTGAGCGCTTCGGAGGAGCTATTATGGTTATCCATGAAACAGATGATGGTCAAATATTTGATGCCTGGGAACATGTCAATTGTGACTCAATTCAGACACCACATGAAGTTTTCAGCTGCCTAGAAGCTGAAGGGTATCCAATTATGTATGCACGTGTACCTATAACTGATGGAAAGGCTCCAAAAAGTTCTGATTTTGATACACTAGCAAAAAATGTTGCCTCAGCTTCAAAGGACACTGCTTTTGTTTTTAATTGTCAGGTAAAATGTTTAAATTGTTGATGCAAGCTGTCATTTACAATGTAGTGGATTGTTAAAGTGGTTGAATGGCTTTCTGATGTTTGTGCAGATGGGCAGGGGAAGGACAACAACTGGTACTGTTATAGCCTGCCTTCTCAAACTAAGAATAGAGTATGGTAAACCTATAAGAATTCTCCGTGAGGAGTATATTGGGGAAGTGGATGATTATTCTTCGTGTGGTGAAGAAACTATGGATGATTTAGCTGCATCTAGCTCAAGTATCATTGATCATGGTACAGCTAGAAAGCCACCTCGGACTTTTGGCATTAATGATATTTTGTTACTGTGGAAGATAACAAGATTATTTGATAACGGAGTTGAATGTCGGGAGGCATTAGATGCTGTTATTGATAGATGTTCGGCTTTGCAGAATATACGTGATGCTGTCCTACGATACCGGGAATTATTTAATCAACAGCGTGTTGAGCCCCGGGTGAGAAGGGTTGCCTTAAATCGTGGCGCTGAGTACCTGGAGCGCTACTTCCGTTTGATTGCTTTTTCTGCATATCTTGGAAGTGAAGCGTTTGATGGGTTTTGTGGCCAAGGAGAATCCAAGACAACTTTTAAGAGTTGGTTACAAAAAAGACCTGAAGTCCAAGCGATGAAATGGAGCATAAGATTGAGGCCAGGGCGATTCTTTACTGTTCCAGTAATATTTCTTTTTCTTGTTATGAAGTATAATAATTTCTTAGAGATGGAAATAAATGAATACTAAAAATAACTTGTGTTATTTTTTTTTATATATATCAATAAGCTGTCAAGAATGTATGTTGTCCATTTCTTCCTTATTTTGGGTATGCCAATAGTTTGTCCTTTTCTGATGTAGGAAGATCTGCGATCTCCCTATGAAACTCAGCATGGAGATGCAGTAATGGAAGCGGTTATTAAGGCTCGAAATGGCTCTGTTCTAGGGAGGGGTTCTATACTTAAAATGTACTTCTTTCCTGGTCAGAGAACATCTAGTAACATACAAATACATGGGGCACCTCACGTTTACAAGGTATGCTGGTTTGCTATCTTTTCTTTCTATATACCTATTCTTTGTTTGTTTGTTTATATGCGTTATTTATTTATTTATTTATATTTTTTTAACAAAAACTTTGTTAGAAAATTTAACTATTTAGGAGTGATAGGAATTGTACAGGGTGAAAGCAAGAAATGACTTGAAATCAACTCATGTATCAATTTTCACTTTCTTAGGTGGATGGATACCCTGTCTATAGCATGGCCACTCCGACTATCACTGGTGCGAAAGAGATGTTATCTTTCTTGGCTGCTAATGGATCTGTAGATGGCAGAAATAAGTTAGTAATAACTGATTTGAGAGAGGAAGCTGTGGTTTACATTAATGGGTCACCTTTTGTTCTCCGTGAACTGAACAAAGCAGTTGATACTCTGAAACATGTGGGGATTACTGGTCCAGTGGTTTGTTCTTACTACCTTAAATATCATTAACAACAGATGAAGCCATAAGGAAAAGAAAATTTAAACTTATAGCTCTCCCTCTTCTGTTAAATTTGAAGGTGGAACATATGGAGGCACGTCTAAAAGAAGATATAATATCAGAGGTTGCTCGGACTGGTGGACGAATGCTTTTGCATCGAGAAGAATACAGTCCAACACTAAATCAGTCTAGTATTGTTGGATACTGGGAGAATATTTTCACAGAAGATGTCAAGACTCCCGCTGAAGTTTATGCTGCTCTGAGGGATGAAGGCTATGATATAGCCTACAGGAGAATACCTTTAACAAGAGAGAGAGAAGCTTTGTCATCTGATGTTGATGCAATACTGTGCTGTAAAGATGAGTAAGTAACCAGTTCTGTTGTTTATCTTGTTGTCACAAATGTTAGCAATAGAGTCAAGCGCTTATTGGACATTGTACATTATTGGGCGATATAGCTGATATGATACCTTTATTTCTTAAAAACTTATTTAGTTCTAGATGCTAAAGTAGAAAGCATTTAATTTGCAGGTCTGCTGGATCCTATTTATTTGTGTCACATACAGGATTTGGAGGAGTGGCTTATGCAATGGCAATCATATGTGTAAGACTACAAGCTGAGGGAAATGTGCACCATAATGTGCCCTCATTCGATGTCACACTGCCTCCGCAATCTGTACCCGATGTCCTATCATGTTGGGCTTCTGATGAAGCAGCACTCAAACTGGGTGATTATCGGGATATTCTCAGCCTAACAAGAGTTCTCGCTCAAGGGCCAAGGAGCAAGGCAGATGTCGACAATATCATAGAAAGGTAAGAATCTATTTAAGTGAGTGTAGATGGAGCTTTATTATGCATGGAAACTCTCTTGGAGTTTACATTTCTCATTTTGGAAATTTGGACTTTAAATATTTCCTGGGGAAACCCTCTGTTTTAAATAACCACCTCATGGATATTTAAGTAAAAAAAAATGATATTTTACTTTTCATCGTTTCAATTAAGTCAAAACTATAATAGTTTCTTTACCTATTAATTATGCTCATCAAACACAAGAATTTTATTATTCTTACCAATATGATTGGTTTACTGTTCAAAATTTTGCGTTTTCTTTTTCCTAGTTTCAATTTCTGTGTTCATAGGTTACTGCTGCACTTTTAACCGGATGTCTTTCCTTTTTTTTTTTTTAATGATCTTCTTACATAATTCTTAGAGAGTGTTGCAGTTTCTGCGTTAACCGTCTTTTGTACATGGGTCAGGGCCACACATTGTATGTGTCATATTGCTACTAGTCTTGTATCCTCATCCCACCTCCAAGATTAAATCTAATGACAAAAGAAAGAGAAAGGAAATCTCAAGATCAAAGCCATTGGAAGCGTTATAAATTAATAATGATTCCTGCTAGAGACGTATGCTTGTTGATTCAGCTAACAAAGTGTATCATCTTCTCTTCACCTACCCCAAAGGCCCTAGACAGCAAGAAATCTCTGAAGCCTCTCCAATATCCTAAGTTCCTAACTACACTTACCAAAAATTAAAAAGAGAAACTACAGCTGAACCTTAGAAAGATAAGTGTGAATAATATGACCTCTTGCCCCCTCCCTTGTAAAATAGGCCGAAATTGTGCTTTATTGTCTATCTAGCTTCCTACACCCTTGGCAAAACTACTGCACTTCAATCAACAAGAAACCTAGCAACCCCTAACTTTACTTAGATAGAGAAGCACAATCAATTTTACTAAGAGTTTATCTTTTTCATGGCTACCAGATTGTGGGGATGAAATGGACTTGTTTTCCGTGTGTCATGGTGATTTCGAAGGGGTTTGTAGGTATTACTTTGGATGATTTGGTTAGTAAATGGAGAGACATGCTAGAATTTTATAACTAATTTTTTAGTCACAAATCCTTTGGACTTTAGTCCATTTGTATTACATTTTAAAATGGTCTTGAAACTAAGGCAGCCAGGTTGATTATTGAAACTCCAACCATGCCATAATAGTTTTGACACCAATCATGCCACATTCATAGCCTCATAGGTGATATGATGTGTATTTTTCAATTATTTTTAAATTGAAATGGTACATATGGTAGAAGATGGTGGGTTTTTTTTTATTTATTGAAAAAATGTACTTCAGTACTTCCTCCTCCATTCTAAGTTCTACTCGTTTTCCGTTTACATTCAATTTGCTAAGTTCAACTCACTTTTACTTTATTCCTCTTATGACAACTTTTTTTTTTAATTTTTCATCATATACAACTCCACTTTGCGAGGCCCAAATTTATCTAGTGAAACCCATACTCTTTATCTCTCTCCTCTTTAATGCAAAAGTACCCACATGCATGGTCCCCTTTTCCTATTTTTCTAGTTTTGCATAGCTACAAGAAAATGGACGGAGTAGATGATAGGTAATTGTAGTTTATAACTTTAGGGTAGATGAAATTAGCTTGGGACAAATGGGATGAGTCAATAATATGAATCACATAAATTTAATAGAAATTTGATTGGAAATAAGTTTGGCTTTTTTTTAGGACAATATGATATTTGCAATGTTTGATGACATTTCATACTACAGTCTTGCTCTCTTCACCTAAATTTACATTTACGGATAAAAAATTAATTTACTTTTACTGATATAAATTATTTTTGCTGATTTAACTTAATTGAATTACTTAATACAATAAACTCTCACTTATTTATTGATTTTTACTGATTCAAAATTCTATTTACTGATTAAAATTGAATTTTACTTAATAATGTATTTGTTAAGTTGTTGAGGGCAGACCGATTGCATTATTGCCATTTGAGGTGTTTGATACCTAACTTATGGGTTTGCCAATTTTCAGAGATATATTTGTTGTCTTGGCTTAATTAATATTTTGCTCCAATCTCCCCCTCCCTTCCATGCCCTTGGAATTCTGGTTATCATGTGCACTGTAAGAAACTTATTAAGCCATTAAGTTATTGAAATGCCATTGTTTTTACTTGATTTGTCATGTTAAAAGTTTTGTTTGCTCTATCTTTAAAGATGTGCCGGGGCAGGACATATACGTGATGATATTGTTTACTACACTAAGGAACTGAAGCAAGTCTGTGATGGCAATGAGGAGCATCAGGCATACCTAATTGACATGGGTGTAAAGGCATTAAGGTTTGTCAAATCGCTTTATAACACTTCAGTTTTGTGTGTGTGTGTGTGTGTGTGTGTTTTAAAACAAAGACCTTTATTAGGATGTCTACAAGACTACAAGGGAAATTGAATCAATAAGCCTTGTCCCTTAACCCTCTAGGTGTTATACTATTATTATACTCTTGGTGGAAGAAGAGCAATGTGAAGGTAAACTATAGGAGTGAATAAATAATATGCTACGTCTGTTTCAGAATAATTAACACAATTTGACTCTTTGCACTATTCGCATTCTTACTTTAAACATATTTTGTTACTAATATATGATAAAACAAATTTTACCATATAAATGTTGTTAAGTTAGTGTCAATGTATATTAAGCTATCGATTCTTTTTTTTTTTTACTTATTATAATACCTTCGTATATTTAGGGATATTGATGGTCAAATTTTTGTGCTGGCAAGTGTGCCCGATCTACTGTGTCAATAATTTAGTCACAGATTCAGTATCAAAAATTGGGTTTTTATTGTGTTATTTATTGATCCATTGAGAAACAAATTAATACGTTATCTAGTTTAGCTCTACTTCAATGATAAACAACATTCTCTGACTAGACATTGTTGGTATTCACTTCGCACAATTTTTTTATTTATTTTTTAATTTTTATTAGAATCAAATCATTTTTAAAATACAAAGTTTGATCGGTTTTACCGAGAAGGTCTACGGTTCGAGTCCATATAGCCCTGCGCATGTAAACGAGGTGCTCTACCTAGCTGAGCTATAGCCCTTGTGTTTATGCTCCATATTTTAGTATGTAGATAATTTCTTTTCAAGAGAAATATTCTACGATATACCATCATAGCTCTTTGATCCGTTTGATTTCATATAATATAATACTTCGTATATTCCCCACTTATGAGATTAAGGTTTTGATTGATTGATTGATATAACACTTTGAATATGAACTGCTGAAAATTGAGTACAAAGAGGACACGCTGTCCTTATGAATCAGCAATATAAATTACAGAT
Source organism: Chenopodium quinoa (assembly GCF_001683475.1). Classification (NCBI taxonomy): domain Eukaryota; kingdom Viridiplantae; phylum Streptophyta; class Magnoliopsida; order Caryophyllales; family Amaranthaceae; genus Chenopodium; species Chenopodium quinoa. The sequence goes on along the minus strand of NW_018743212.1, from coordinate 9,688 downwards.
TATGCCAGTTTCTTCTCTCCATTTGAAAGATTGCTCCCTTAACTAGCTGTTCATCTTACAGATACAATCTCCACTGTTCATTTAATGACTTTGTTTTTTCATCCAATCTCTACTTTGTGTTCATGCATGGCTGATTTTTCAGAAAGTGTTAAGAAAATTGCAATTTGAACAGTTTTGCTTTAAGAACAAACTAAGCACTCTTCCATAATCTTGCTCCCATTTTTCTTCTGTAATTTTGATATTCCCTCGTGATATCTTTATTCTTTTTTTTTGGTCTAAATTTCTTAATAATATTAAATTTCTAATTTTTTTTTTTTTTATATATAAAATGACATGAAGGGTCCAAACTAAACCCATCTTTTTTTCGAATATTCGTATCATTCGTCTCAAGTCTCAACTTTGTGAATGTTTTTCCAAAATGCTCTCATTGCCTACATTAACTTGTTAAGCAACTTAAAGTGCCATGTGGCACATCCTCATTAGTCCTCTCTTCTTTTCTTAAAAATTTCAAAAGTACTCCATTTTTTCTCTCTTCTCACTCTGGTGAATCACTCCTCACCTGGCCTGTCTTCAGGCCCCCTCTCCCTTCCCCGCCACTATTATGACCACTAATTGACGGTGAAACTCCAATCCCTTTGCCCGACTGTCCTGCACCCCTTACTTCTACCTGCAGTCTTCTTGGAGTTCCCATAACCATCACCGTCAACACCAGACACCAAAAAAAAAAAAAAAAACCTAAAAAATCTGCCCAGAACAGAGGATTTTTTTCAATGACGTTACATATCTAGTCTTACAAGAAGAATTGACTCACTCACTCACCTGTAACACTTTGATAAGAATAAATAGATGTCAACCATAAGCCCATATTGGCATTAGAGGCAATAGCAGTGGAAACATCAAATTCGGCTATTGAAGACATTTACCCAGCATCAACTAGCAACCAAAGTCTCTTAAATCTTGTTTGTGGTTTTTTACGTTTTATATGATGGGATACCATGATGTGGTTGGATCAATATTAATCCACCTTTGCATCAAAAATTAATTCCACTTCATAATACTATCACATGCCTCTCAAAATCAAGACTTGTTATTTTTTAACAGAGCATGAATGTAGGAGGCGTATTTATGTGCAAGTGGCTGATGATGGGAATTTGTTTAGGGTTGTCTATGTGCTTCCGGAGGGGTAAGGGGGAGAAGAGAGAGTGGGATGGGGTAGAGGATGGTGTTAATGCTGTGAGCTTGTGGTCTATGAAGAAAAAGGTAATAGAGGAATTGATTATGGAAAAAATATAAAAGGGAGCCAGCCGATTACATGATGCCACATGATTATGTTGATCTTATTAAAGGAAGGCCCCACTGGATTTGGGACACTTGGGACTTTTCCTATTAATCAAAAGCTAGGGCTATTTAAAGGAGGTTAAGCATAGTTTGGGATCTTGTCAATTTGTCCTTGCAAACAAAGATGATTAAAGGTTACTTAATGAGATGGTGATAGTTGGGATTGCATCATTGATGAATGTTTAATGATAAAAATTTGAGACGTATGTGGCTCATGACATGGAGAAATTTGCAGTAAGATGGGGCACAAATATGGACATTTAGTTGTCTTGTACTTTGCTCCAATATTAGCATATAGGTTGTACGAAAAATCCGAGATATAATGCTCTTCATGTTCCTTATACCAGCCATGTCTGCTATAATGTGACTCGTTTCCCTTGGTAAAAGTCTAATTAATTTTCTGCTATTTATCTTTGTAAATTTGGATTCCTCCATTGGATCATGCTTCTATAATTTCTTCTATCGTTTCCTTTGATCTGTTTCTATTATGCTTTTATATAATATATATATATATATATATATATATATATATATATATATATATATATATATATATATATATATATATATATATATATATGTTCTAAATCCGGTGAGAATATATATTTTTCAGTAATCATGTCGAGGACGATTTTATTTTTTTCCATTTTTTTTTGTTTACTTTATTTTAATTCACTTGAATAATTTGTGTTTTTCAAGCTTTACTTATTTCATTTGTTAATGTTTTCTCAAACCTTTATGTTTTTCCTCTCTTTTTATATCCCCTTACCGCTCTTATTAAACTCTTGTAAAACTGAAACTGTTTTTCACTCTATACCCTTTTTTTAACTTTTATTTTATTCAATCAATTATTTTGCTATCTTTTACTTTTTCGGATGGTTTCTTATGACGATTCATTTTAGCCAATTTCAAATCATTTTGGGACTAAGACTTTGTTGTTGCTGCTGCTGCTGCTACACTACAAGATCTTTCTCTTATAACTTCAGAATAATTTTCCTAATTCAATTTGCAGGAGGTATTTTTTTCTGATAACATTCAGGTCGTACCTTTATTGTGTTAATGGAGCTGAGACTACATTCTCGAGTTGGATGGATTCTCGACCTGAACTGGGCTATCTATGTGATCACCTTAGAATTGATAAATAATTTCAAAACAATAACAATATTCTTTTATATAAAGTTATTTCCTCCATGTGAATAGATTGTACAAAGTTATTTTGTCATGTATTTCTTGCATTTATTTGCCGGAAAAATTTACATTGGTCTTGTTGACAAGGTTACGATCCAATCTAATAAAAATGTAATGTTCTTTTTTCGGATGTCATTATATTTGTACTTTGTACGTACTAATTCCGTTTCATATTATTTGTAATTTTGGAGGATGCATTGAATTCTAGGTAAAATTTGTTTTTATGTGTAAAAAGAGAAATAGTGATGCATGTATTTAATTTTTTTTATTTTTATTTTTTGTCCATCTAATCTCTAAAACTTAAATTTTCTAATCTAAGCCGTTGAATAATCCCATGACTGTAAAGTCACGTTTTCTCAATATTCAAAACAACAAAAGATTATCATCCCCTTAAAATTGAGGCCCTAATTCGAAATCTCAACTATGCGACCATATATTTGTAAGCTCGTAAAATATTAATATCTTATGAAAGTATCTTATACTTAAACGATATGAAACCCCATCTTCTTAGAATACAAAATAACTAAAGTTCATTTTCCCCTTAAAATTGAGGTCTTCAATCGATTCCCGAATTTGAGACCCCATAACTTTAAACTCGTAAAAGATTTTCTGGTGATTTTTTTACAGAAGTTTTTTTGTATTTTCATGATTTACAGCCCTGTCATCTTATAATTCTAAAAATAAAAGTTCTTTTTCCTTTAAAGTTGAGGTCCTTAATTGAAATCTCAACTTCGCAACCTATAATAATAGCCTGATCTTTTTGAAATTCGAAAAAACGAAAGTTGATTATTCCCTAAAATGAAGGTCCTAAATCAAAATGACAACTTCACGAACCCATGTCTTATAACTTATATGTTCATGATATAATGCCTGGTGGCCCTGGTCTTCATAGAATTCTGCAGAACAGAGTTGATTTTTCCCTAGAATGAAGGTCCTGTATTGAAATGGGGACTTTGCGAACCCATATCTTATAGCTCGTTAAAGTTTATTAAGGTGATTCCTTCACGAAAGTTTCTTATTTATTTCAAGGGTAACTTTTGAAGAATCCAAGACTATTTTACCGTGGATATAGTTATATAATAATTCACCTTCTTTTAAAAAGTTTGTATATATTCAAAGAAATTATCAAGTAGAAAAAATCCATGGAGATTAGTTTTTAAAATATCATTAGGTAGAAATTTATTGTTATTTATCTTATTTATTTTTTAAAATCCTTGCATAAAAACTAGTTTGTTTTTACGAATTCAAATGCACGCCAGCATGTGTCAAACAAAATCTAATACTATGTATATTATATGAATAAAGTAGGCATCATTTAAGAGCATTCGGTGCGTCACATAAATAAAGGCATTATTTCAACCAATGAAAAATTAGTTTATATTTTATTTTATAATTAAAAAATTCATTTGCCACAACTTCAAATTCTAAAGAATCAAGCACGTGCATTAACCCACCTTGATATGTATGGAAGCTTATAGAACAGATATACTCTATCAAAACATTGGATAACTTGCTCTATTTTACACCCTTTTGTGAGAGTGAGGAATAGCTCAAGTGATTAGAGCTTCCCTCCCGGTAATATTTCATAATGGTTCATTTTTTCTAAATAAGATGTTACAATACTATTTATAAGCTAAAGAAATATAATTTACACTTTGTAGTTATTAATGTCATCTAATACGACAATATTCATATCAAACTCCACCCTCGTTAGATGTAACCTATGCACGCACACAACACTCAATAATTATTGAAAGGGGCCTCATATAGTCATATACATATACGAAGTCCATCTAACAAAAGCAATGTAATACATGTTGGAAAAATATCTGTTGAAATCAAGAACAAAGACGAGCAACACGTTACAACCAATCAAGATCCGACCTCCTTCTGTTGTGCTCTGGTTTGGAACTCACTGCCTTAGAAGCGAAATACGCCACCATCGGTACAGATTCTCCAGTGACGCATGCCCCCCAAGTTTTACACAACGACCTCCGCAATTCGTGTACCCAAACTCGAAGGTTGGAATTGCTCAAGAATTGTTCAGATCTCAAAGGGTAGGTTTGTGTTTTTGGTTTCGTATGAATAAATCATTAAAGTAGAAGACAATACTCGTATTTATAGGTGTCCTAAAAAGGGAAACAAATAAACAAAGTCGACCC